>NW_022680749.1:0-9418210 GCF_009764315.1 Trachypithecus francoisi
TATACTTTAATTTCAGGGATACATTTACAGAACGTGCAGGTTTGTTACATATGTTTACATGAGCCATGTGGGTTTGCTGCACCCATCAACTCATCATCTACATTAGATATTTCTCCTAGTACCCTAGTCCCATAACCCCAAATAGGCTACAGTATGTGACATTTCCCTCCCTGTGTCCATGTGTTCTCATTGTTCAAGTCCCATTTATGAGTGAGAACATGTGGTATTTGGTTTTCTGTTCCTGCATTAGTTTGCTGAGAATGATGAACTCCAGCTTCATCCATGTCCCTGAAAAGGACATGAACTCATCCTTTTTTATGACTGCATAATATTCCATGGTGTATATGTTCTACGTTTTCTTTATCCATTATGAGATAAAATGAGACATAGAAGTTATAATTCACCATAATAGATCATCTTGCAGGGAAATAGAAATCTACAAATTCCTCTTTGGAGGCCATAGGCAACAAGATAAGAAATAAGATTCCCCAAAGGTCAAATAGTTCATTCCTATATTCCTACTTCTTTTATAAGTGATTTTAGTTGAACATTGTATATTCAAGTGAGAATAGAAGGAGATAAAATTATAAAACATTATTGCCATGGGCAAGAGTTTGCAAATAAAATTATTATTAAAATCTTCTTATATTTTTCAAGATAATTTCCAAGATCCTACTAGTTAAGCAAAGTGTCTAAATCCGATTAGTTTTCATTATCTTTATATAATCTTGAAACCTTAAGAAATTTTGGCTACAGGAGGATACTGACAGCAAACAAATCTTAGAAATATATGTTGAGCAATTTTTAATACAAAGCCCTGAAATTCTTGACTTTTGTATAACCCAGAACCCCTAAGAGAGTAAGAAAGACACATGTACATAGAAGTGTTTTGAGAACGTTTACAACAAAACTCTTATCAGGTATTAATTTTGAGAAGTATTCCTTGACCTCCTAGACTTGTAAACATTATGGTAACATTTCCTCTCCTGTGTTACCATAATTAACTTTCCACTCATGCTTCTTTTAAGTGAGCTGCTAATTTCAATGAAGCCCAAATAATTTCATCTTTCTTTCCCTGATACCTAGTGCAGTACTCTGCACTTGATAGGTGTTAGGAGACAGTCTTCCAAGTGTCTTTTGCATTTCTGCACAATATTGTTCTGCACTAGGCTATCTTTTAAAGGATCTTTGCATAGAGAACAACTTTGAAAGACTAAGTATTTCCCCCTAAAGCAAGAATAGATTTTCTTACCTATTGGTAATAAAGATGTCTCCCTCCAAGGCAAATCCTGGGCAGGTTTGTTTATAGCTCATGATAAAATGATTGGGCTCCTTCTGCCTAGAGTAACTCAGCTCTGATGTAAACCCAAGTTCCTCTACTTTGTCTTGTTAGACTTTTGGGTTAAAAGGAACAATAAGAATGAGGAACTCATGCCCATTGCTGTGCCTTGAGAAATAAAGGCCTTGTCTATGAACCAGGGGTCCAGTATCTTCTCCCAGCATTCATGCCACTGTGGCAGGCTAACACAGAAAGTAGTTAATGAATGTGTACACATGCATAGAATATATATAAAAACAAGTACACATGCATTCCCCATTCATATCGTATGGGAGAATTTTCAAAACTCCCATATCCTTAGAATATAGTATTCCTGATCACCTCATGCCTTTACATAGAGCAGATCCATCAGTTTCCAGACAGTCTAACACAACTCTATTTTGCATATAAAAATTCAAAAGGTAGCGTTGGTGGATTTTTGTTGGTCCATTATTTACAAGTAACATTAAATATTTTCCATCTAAACTGATAAATTAAAGAGGGATGATTTTTGCTTTGGAAGTATAGTCACTTTATCCACTAGTGCTCTTGGTAAATATTTTTGATGTAGAATTCACTATTTTACAGATAAGTGTGAAGCACTGTATATAAATGTGTTAATAATGAAAATGAGATATTAAGAAATGTATGAATAAATTGGCAAACTATAAATTTTAAAAAAGTACTTCATATAACAGTATGTAAAATAAAACCATGTTTGCCAGCAACTTGCAAAGACATTCAGCACAATAATAGGCCACTGAAGCCACATTTTATTCATTGTGATTGCTGGCAAAATGCCCAGTCATTTGCAAAGTGTGAAATAATGGGTAATAAAGAACAATAAGCTTAAGACCTAGGAAAGCAGAACTCCTCTTTTAATTCTGAGATCAATTATGATCACAATCACAGTTGAGAGATAGTCTATGGCTTCTCATCTCACCTCAGAAGTAGAATAAGCCTGTGAAACTCTCAAGGTTCACTCATATATTTTTCTCAGTTATTATTGGAAAGCACTTGGAGACATTAATGAATAACAAGACCTTTTAAAAGGCAATTGTAATATCACTAAAGAGAAAAATTTTGTTAATATCATCCACATATAAAGATACTAAGATATTTTTATTATAAATAAGTTTGTCTCCAGCATATACTATGTATTTTCTATGTAGTTAACAGTTTAATAGACTTTTGAGTTTATAGGAAAATATGGAAGGAATAAATATCTTTTCTCAAGAACATTCTTATTTAGTTAAAAAAACAGAGAAAATAAATTAAAATATGCCACTCATTATAAATAAATGTATATCAAATAATGGTAAGAGAGCATGAATTAAAACAGTTCTGAGTAAGATACTGATAAATTGTGAAGACTTTCTTGAAGAAAAAATGTTTTAAATAATCTAATAAGAATAACAGTACAGGTTAGAGGAGACAAAAAGAAAATTAAGGATAAAGTCAAGGGAATTTGAAAAGGTAGAAAGATAATGATAAGACAATATTGTTTGGAGCTAGGTTAGTAGGAGCCCTGCAAAGATTTGAACAAATATGGTTAATGAAATGAATATAATACAGCTGCTCACAATGGCTGTACATAGAACTGTGAGTGAGCTACAGAAAAGGCACTATAGGTTAATAGCAGGTGAGTGACACAAAGAAAGAACTTTTCTAATGTAATAATAATAATTGTTAGCATTTATTGAAGGCATAGTATTCTCGTGACATATCTATTAGCAATTTAATTATCATGAGACACATACAAGTAAAACACTATTATTATTTTTATTTTATGAAAGATGAAACTCAGGCAGAGTGCATTTTAATAGTTACTATATGGATCCATTGTGTGATTGTAGGTATTCAAAGATAGGAGCTCTGAAATCAGAGCTATGCTTATAACCATCATACCATATTGCTTCTCTAGATAATCATTATAAATGTTGGTATAATTTTCAAAAATATTAGGTCAAGTGTCATTTCAGTGAATATAAGTGAAAGGTAAAATAAGTTATTTTCAATGGAGGACCAGCTTTTGGTAAGAGAGAAAAAAAAAAAAAAAACTCTATAAGATAAAGGAAAAAAGAAAGAAACAAAAAACAAACCCCAAACCTGATGTCCTTCTTTAGCCCACTGTGATAGTATCACCACCACAAAACTGTCACTGCTTATTGGCACAACAAATAATGGCTAGTATTAATCCATTCATACACAGAACTGGATATGGATCAAGTACAAATAAGAAAAAATGTGACAACTATGTGCCAGCTAGACATTTTCTTTAAGTACCTTCCATTTCATTTTACAATTCTAGATGTATACAAGAAGATCAAGAGTTTCAAAAGAAAAAGCATTTTGGAAGGAGATTATTTTGGTTATTCTTGTGCCCTAAGGGGTGGTCTGTTAAACATTTCTTTTTTATGAAAGAAATCTCTTATGAAACTCCATTAGATAACAAAGCAACTGAACTAAAACAAAGATTGCCAGCAATACGACTCCCATTCAGTAATTGGATACATTGTTTAAAATTGGGTAAAACATTATTGTCCTAATTTACTTAGTCATGATTTTTATCTCATGAATACAATTAGCAATGAGAGTTGAAGATAGTAGAACCACAGTTGCAGTTTCCTTTGCTCTGCCTTAACTCTGATTATCTAAATAATATAGCTCACTTATATGATTAGTACATAAATAAAGTCTGAGTATTTCTTGCCACTCATTACTTTATCTTGAAAACAGAGAGTATTTACTTTTTGTGTGGCAAAGGAGGCCTAATGGGGAACCTTGACCTTCATCTCAACTTGACAGTTTAAAGGTGCTCCATCCTTTCCCTTTTGCTTGCCATGTGTCTGAAAAAGACTAGTATAAAAAAATATATAAAGAACTTTCAAAACTTAAGAGTGAACAAAGTCAAATTAGAAAGTGGGCAAAAGACATGAATATACTTTTCACTGAAAAGAATATATGTTTAGAAAATCAGAGCATGAAAGGATGTCAACATCATTAGCCATTAGGCTAATTAAGCCATGAAAACTTAAAACCCCAATGGGATTTCAATATATACCCAATGAAATAGTTAAAATAAAAAAATAATGACAACTCTGAGTGCTGGCAAGGCTGCAAAGAAACTACATAACTCCTGCATGGTTGATGGAAACGTAAAATAACAAAGCCATTCTCTATAACAATTTGATACTTTCTTTAAAAAACAAACAAACAATTTAACATGCAATGATGTTATGACTCAGTAATTTCACTCCTGAGCATTTACATCAGAGTAATTTTTTAAAAACCATGTTAATTCAAAAACTTTACACAAATATTCAGAGCAGCTTTATTTTTAATAATCCCAAACTGGAAACAGCCCAGACATTTTTGAAGGAGTGAGTAAGTTTAAACAAAATGTATTATATTCATGCAATGAAGCACTACTTAGCAACTAAAATAAATGAGTTATTGGTATAGGCAACAACCTCCATAAATCTTCAGAGAATTATGCTGAGTAAATAAATCTAATCACAAAAGATCATGCAATGTGGAATTTACCTTATATAACATTACTGAAGTGACAAAATTATGAGAATGGAGGAAAGATTAGTGGTTGTCAAGGGTTAAAGATGAGGTGAAAAAGAGGAAAATGGATGTGGTTAGGAAAGAACAACATGAGGGTTTCCATGGTAATGGAAATATTCTGTATGTTGACTAAATCGATCTCCATATATTGGTTATGATATTGTACTATAGTTTTGCAAGATGTTACCATTGGGAGAACTGAGATAAGGTTACAAGACATCTCTCTATATTATTTCTTACAACTGCAAGTAAATCTACAATTATATCAAAATTTAAAGGTTATTTTAAAAAGAGAGTTCTTGAATTAATAATTCATTCTCCCAACTTTAGAAATTAGAAAAGGAAGACTAAAGTAAGCACAAAGCAAGAAAAATGAAGAATAATACAGATTAGAGCAGAAATCAATCAAATAGAAAATGAAATAAAAAACAATAAAGAAGTTTAATGATCCAAAGTTTGAATCTTTGAAAAGATAAACAAAATTGAGAAATATTTACATGATAAATAATAAAAAAGGCTGGGCGCAGTGGCTCACGCCTAAAATCCTAGCATTTTGGGAGGCCGAGGTGAGTGGGTCACTCGAGGCCAGGAGTTCGTGACTAGCCTGACAAACATGGTGAAACTCTATCTCTACTAAAAATACAAAAATTAGCCAGGCGTGTTGGTGGGCGCCTGTAATCCCAGTTACTCAGGAGGCTGAGGCAGGAGAATCACTTGGACTTGGAGGTGGAGGTTACAGTGAACCCAGATCCTGCCATTTCATTGCAGCCTGGGTGACAACAGCGAAACTTTGTCTTAAAAAAGAAAAAAAAAAAAAGAGAGAAAGAAAAGAAAAGAAAAAAGAGATAACACGTTGATTACCAAAATCAGGAACAAAGATTACTACTACCAACCCTCCCCCACCCCATCCAAATATATGAATTATAAGGGAAATACTATAAAACACTTTGTGACCACAAAGTATACAACTTATATTTAAGATACAAAGTCTTAAAACTATATAAAGTACCACAGCTGAAACAAAAATGAATTGAAAATCTGAATAAATATGTTAATTAGCAATTAAAAGTCTTCCATAAGGGAATATATAGGACTACATGACTTCACTGGTAAGTTATTTCACACATTCAATGAAAAAAATGATACCCACAATTCGGAAAATAGAAAAAGAGAGAAACTTCACAATTCATGTTATAAGGCCTATATTCAAAAGCAAAAATGAAAAAAGAAAGAAAGGAAAAAAAAAATTTTTTAAGAAAAAAATAAAAATAAAATTACAGATCAATATACCTCACAAATATAGACACAAAAATCTCCAATAAAATATTATCAAACTAAATTCAACCATATATAAAAATGATTACACTCCATGACTAAGTGAAATTAATCCCAGAAATGCAAGTTTGTTTTTGTATTTAAAAAGTAACTAATGTAATATGCTATCTTATAAAATAAGGAACTGAAATGAAATGATTATCTCAATGATGCAGGAAAAGGATTTGATAGACTCTAACATGAATTAATTTTAAAAATATAATAGAAATTCTTCAACCTGATAGAGGACATCAACAACAACAACCACCAAAAACACTATATTTTACAGCACATCTAATGGTGAAAGACTGCATGTCATCCCCTCAAAACTGGTGACATGCCAAAAATATCTATAATGTTCACTCTCACTAATTCTATCCGATATTGCACTGGAAGTTATAGTCAACACAATGAAGAAAACATTGATAAAGCCATCAGGAAATGGAAGTGGCCAGGCTTAATAGCTCAGGCCTGTAATCCCTGTGCCTTGGGAGGTCAAGTTAGGAGGATTACTTGAGGCTGAGAGTTCAGAACTAGCTTGGGAAACAAAGAGAGATCTTCTTCTTTACAAATTTATTTATTTTTGTAATTAGCCAGGCATGGTGGCATTCACCTCTCAGTCCTAGGTACTCAGAAGATTGAGGCAGGAGAATTGCTTGAGCCCAGGAGTTCAAGGTTGCAGTGAGCTATGATTGCAAGACATGATTGCACTCCAGCCTGGTAGATAGAGCAAGACACTTTCTCTCTTAAAAAAAATTAATAAAATAATTATATTCACAATACTATAAAAATAAACCCTTGGAAGTAAATTTAGCAAAATGTGTGTAAGATTGGTGTGCTGAAAACTAATAATCTAAGCAAATGGAAAATCATTCAATGCTCATGGATTAGGAGACCTACTATTTTTTTTTTAGTAATTCTCCCATCATAGATCTATAAATTTAATACTCTTGTTACCATACATTAGCCATATTGTATGAACATAAATATTTCATTTGTGAGCCTCATATCTAATTATTTGCTAACTACATATAAAATAATTATTTTAATATGAGCTCTTTGAAAAGCACATTAAAAATGGTTCCCTGAGACCTTGGCTTTCAAGTTCAGATGGAACTATTCAATATGAACTAGAAAATTTAATAAACAAGGTGTCATCTTCTGCCTCATTATCTTTTTATTTGGAAAACTATGTTAGACTCCAAGGTATTAAGTTGATAGGGAGAGTTGAGGAAGAAATTTTCAGTCTCTCTTTACTTCAGGGTAAGAGAAGTAACCAGTTTAATTGTTCAGAACCTGACATTTATTTAGTCATGTCTTCTTAGTGCTCAGGTTTATTGTCTTCAATGACTGGATACCAGTCTGCTTCCTTTTTGACTTTCCTAGGCTCAGATTCATCAGATTCTCTACTTGTGTCATTTGGAATGGAAAGACTTTCCCACAGGGTACAGGTTATTCTTTCTCTTTCTTCATTCTCTCTCTCTCTCTCTTTCTCTCTCTCTGTCCATCACAATTTTTGCCAAGTGCAAGTCAGATTTTTGGTCAAGCTAGGTTTTTATTGCACGCTTCCCTTCAACTACATATGAAAGCAATCTATTAAATAATATTTAATTTGGTCTCAAATGTAAACCATACCCTCCAACCTAGTATTTCTACCAAATAACCATGAAATGAAATTTACTTCATAGTTCTGACTTTCATACATTGTTTCCCAATTTATCTTCAATTTTCATTTTTTTTTAGCCATTGATATCAACTCTGGAGAAAAGAATACATCTTACACCCTGCATAACAACAGGTACAATAAAAGAAGTATGTTCCTTAATGTGAGAAGATTGTTAACCCATTTCAATCACAAGTATTTGATTTTCTCCATGGGTAACACTATGCTATGCATTGTGGAGTTTACAGAAGAGTTGAGATATGATCCTGACTTTGTGGTATACAATTTCATCTGATAGGGCAAGGCATATGTGGTACAATAAAGATATAGATGTTACTGATGTACATGAGAGCCTTGTGGGCTGAGTTTCCTTATAGAAGTGGAGTTTGTGCAATCTTGAAATGGATAGCATCTGGATAAGAAAAGAGTCAATCGAGTAAGAGAAATGCCCCCAAATTGCTTCTGCAATGGTAGAACAGCTTCCTTCAGAAAAAGCTACATAGACTTTTAAATTTAAAATTATAACATCTTATAAAATAATATATAAATACCATTTACTTTTATGTCTAATACATTTAGGGAAAGTATCTAAGTCAATGTTAAAAATTCTATTTCAAATCTTCGCATGCAACTCCTTTCACTAAATAATAGTGAACTGTCTTTTGAAATAATCAGATACTTCAAAATTAGTTTTCTTTTCAAATAATGCAATGTAGTAAAATGTGGACTTGCAGAGTTCTTACTTTACTGTGATTCTTCTATGAAAATAATGTAAAACTATTTTAAAATTTTCCTTAAATTTCTCACAAGTGTAAAGTAAGTACGACACCACAAACAATATTTGCTGAATTATTACAATGTATTATATGTGTTTTACTTAATTAGTTTGATATTGAGAACTTTTTTCAAATAATAATTCTCTGAGATGAAGATAAAGTGGATGAAAATTGAAGTAAAGATGTATTCACCCTACAAGACTTAATAGAGAGACTGCACAGAACTCAACATTGTATTAGCCAAGGGATTAAAGAGGCAGAGCAGAAACTGCTTCCAATGTTGTTTCCAAATAAATAAATAAATAAATAAATAAATCTTTTCAGGTGTTTTCTTCCAAGGAGAGAGTAACACTAACCTCTATCTTCATGTACACATTTTTCCAGGCTTCTGGAGCTTGTCGGTGATTCCTAAACTTGGCTTTATATTAGACTCATCCAGCGACCCATTAAAATCCCAATGTCACCAGGCATGGTGGCTCACACCTGTAATTCAAGCTACATGAGTGGCTGAGGCAGAAGGATCCCTCAAGTCCAGGAGTTCGAGGCTGCAGTGAACTATGATCATGCCACTGTACACTAGTCCAGGTGACAGAGTGAGACCCTGTCCCCTCCCCCTCCAAAAATCCTGATGTTCAGGTTATCAAATTAGAATTTTTGAAGGTATCATTGAGGCAGTGCTATTAAAAGCAAGGACAAAATGAAGCAAGTAAGCAAACCACTTGATTTTGATATGGAACAAACGTTAAGAACCACCAGGTAGAAAAAGAAAACAAATTCATTAATACTGATTGTCTATTACCTTTAAATAACCTAGATCTCAAGAGATCCTAATATACAAAACCTTGGGCTAGGACCTGAGAATCTCTTACAATTAGCATTTTCATTAATCTGAATATCTCACTCATATCATTCACAAAATTCAATATAAGATGGATCACAGACCTAAATATGAATGCTAAAGCTTCTAGAAGAATACTTTGAGGAACATCATAGTGATCTTGGGTGAGATAAACAATGATTTTTTTCTGGAGCACAGAATGTATTAAACATATAAATAAAAATTGTATTAATGTTTTTACTATATTAAACATATCCATTTATTCAAAAAACCTCATTACATATATAAGGAACTCCTTATACAACAATAGAAAAAGCAACTTAAAAAGGGTGGCAAAGTGACTGAATAAATTTTCTTCAAAGACATACAAATAGCCAAAATGTATATGAAAAGATGTTTAACATGGCTAATGATCAGAGAAATATCATTAGCCATGTTGAACATGACTAATGATATTTGGGAAAGCCACAATATGATATCACTTCTTACCCATTAGGAGAACCATTATAAAACAAAACAAGACATAGCAAGTGTTAGCAGTGATATGGAGAAACTGGAACGCTTGTACACTCTTGTTGTAAATTGGGATGTAAATTGGTTCAGCCACTGAATAACAGTATGGAATTTCCTCAAGAAAACAAAAATTAGAACTACTACACGATCCAACAATCTTACTCTTGGGCATACGTCCAAAAGAATGAAAATTAGGATATGGTAGAGTTACCTGCACACCCCTGTTCTTTGCAGCATCACTCACAAAAAACAAAATTTGAAAACTTAAATGTCCATTAGTGCATGAATGGATAAAGAAAATGTGGTGTATAAATACAATGGAATATTTTCAGCTTTAAGAAGGAAGGACATTCTGCCATTTGCAACAACATGGATGAACCTGGAGGATATCATGCTAAGTGTGATAAGTCAATCACAGAAGGACAAATTCTGCATGATTTCACTTATATAAGCTTTCTAAAATAGTCAAACTCATAGAAATAGAGAGTAGAATGGTTAGGGGAAGGAGGAAGAAGGGTTGCTGTTCAATGGGTATAAAGTTTCAGTTGTGTAAGTTGCATAAATTCTAGAGATTTTCTGTACAACATCACGCCTATACTTAACAGTACTATATTGTACATTTAAAACCTTATTAAGAGGATAGATCACAAGTTATGCTTTTATCCCAATTAAAAATGAATAGAAATGTCACAGTGAGATAACATATGAGTGCATAAATATTTGAAATACATAGACCTGACAAAAGATTTCTATGGAGAATAAATAAATCGTATAAATTTTTATGCAGAAGACAAATCACTCAATTAAAAGTGGGTAAAACACTTGAACAGTCAATTCATAAAAGAAGACAGTCAAGTGGATAATCAGGATAAGAAAATGTGCTGAACACAGTTGGTCATCAGAAAAATGAAAATAAAAACCTTAATGAAATGTCATTACATATTGAAGAGTGCTAGTGAAATTAAAATGGCTAAATACCTGGAGACCAATATGGGAGGACAGCTTGAGCCCAGGAGTTCAAGACTGCAGTGAGCTATGATTGTACCACTCCACTCCAGCCCGTGTGACAGAGGAAGACCTCATCTCTTAAGAAAAAAATTTGGGAACTGAATGTACCAATTTTGAAGAAGTTATGGAACAAAGAAAATCTCATACATTTGTGGTGGGAGAGTATATTGTATAGCTATTTTAAAGAAGTTTGGCTATTTCTTATAAAGTTAAACTGCATACATACCCAATGACATTGTAATTCAATTTATAGGTGTATTCCAAAAATAAATGAGGGTGTGCATTCACACAATAGAGACATATAAAATTATTCATAGCAGTTTGTGTTTTTTTGTAGGCAAAAACTGGATGTAACATCTATAAAGAGGAGAAGAGATAAACAAATTATGATATTGACTTAGAGTAATAATACATAGCAATAAAAAATAAAATATTGACACATCAAACAACATGGATATATCTCCAAAACATCATGTTGAGTAAAATAGGTCAGACACAAAAGCCTAAAATCTATATGACTCCAGACAAATTAAGTTTAGCTAGAGGCAAAAGAAAACTATGGTCACAGTAGAATATCCTTTGACCAATGGTTGTTATTAACTGGAATCAAGCACCAGAAGATTTTCTGCGGTAGTGAAACTGTTCCTTATTTTAATATGGGTGGTGTGAATATGAGTGCATAAATATTTAAAGCTAAGGTATACACCTTAAATATGTTCATTTCATAAAATACAAATTTAGTCTTGGTAATGTACCTCCAAAATTACTTCTCAGCAAACCTACCTTCAAAACATTTAAATAACTTTTTTGACTGCTGTTATCCACCCAGGCCAAGTCAACATCATGTCTCATCTGAATTTTTATCCCCCTTCCTGCTTCTGCATTAGCCCTCACCTTCAGTCTATTCTCAATACCCAAGCAAGAATATAATATAATATAATAGAGACCATGCCACTCTGCTCATCCACTTAAAGGACTTCTAATTCCGCTCTGAGTCGTTATTGTACAGATTATACAGCTCTACTCATGCTTCCCACCAGGCACACCTCTTTGATCACAGCCATGTTGCTCTTCCCCTCATGCCTCTGTTCCAGCTTTACTGTACCCAACACTTCCTGATGCTCTTTGGGCAGGCTTGGAATTGTCTCTATGTTAGTCCATTTGAGCATCTATAACAAAGTATCATAGAGTAAGTAGCTTATAAATGACAGAAATTTATTTTTCACAGGTCTGCAAGCTAAGTCCTAGATCAAGGTGCTTAAATATTCCATATATGGTGAGACCCTATTTCCTAGTTCATAGACTCATCTTCTTCTTCATATGATGGAGTCATCATATGGTGGAAGGGACAAACCAAACCCCTCAGGCATCTTTCATAAAGGCACCGATCTCCTTCCTGAAGGCTCTGAATTCATGACATAATCATCTTTCAAAGACCTTAACTTTTAATAGCATACTGTGAATTAGATTTCAATGTATGAATTAGGGGGAGTTGCCAACATTCAGACCATAGCACTCTCACATTAGATGCTTTGTACATGGTTTCTCTGACTGAAAACACCTGTCTTCAAATTTCCCCCTGGATTGTTTCCTTACCTCGTGGATTAGTTCCTTTTCATGCTGCTAATAAAAACATATCCTAGACTGGGTAATTTATAAAGGAAAAAGATTTAATTGAGTCACAGGTCTGCACAGCTGGTGAGACCTCAGGAAACTTACAACCATGGTGGAAGGGGAAGCAACACATCCTTCTTCACATGGTGGCAGCAAGGAGAAGTGCCAAGCAAAATGGGGGAAAAAACCCTGATGAAACCATCAGAAAACACGAGAACTCATTCATACCACAAGAACAGTAGCATGGGGGTAACTGCCCCCATGATTCAATTATCTCCCACCAGGTCCCTCCCATGACACATGGGGATTATGGGAACTACCATTCGAGCTTTAGATTTAGTGGGGGACCCTGTCAAACCATATCACCTCCTTCAAGTCTTTCACTCAAATGCTACTGTCTCCATCATGCCTTCCTTATTTCCCTACTTAAAATTTTATCTCCTCCTCATGTTCTTTATTTGCTTTGTCTGCTTTACTTTCCTTACTTAGCAACACTTAACATATTATACAGTTTAATTATTTATGTTATTATATATCTCCTTCCAAGAGAATGTAAGCTCCAAAAAGTCATATTTTTTTTTTTATTTTCTTTTTTCACTGCTGTATCTGCAGTGCCTACAACAAAATGCGGTACAAGGTAGGAGCTTAATGTGGATGAATGAATGTTAGTCTTATTACCTTTTAAGTTTACCCGATTTTCTAATTTTCTACATTTTCCACCTTCCTCCATCCTTTCCACCGTCCTACGTCCTTTGGGATGTGCATACAGAAAGCAGCAACATCAAGGTAAGAAAATTTAATGTTTGGATTAATATTAAAATCTTGAGACAGTTTTCCTTTTCTGTTGCCTTTAGCAAAACCACATTCCTGCTGCTGTCAGTTATGATGCACTGAGAAAACTTCAGAGACCTAAACTTTTTCCAGAGAAGAGAGGCTTTACTGGTGGTCCCAGTCCTAAGATGAGAACAGCTTATGCATCCTGGTTTATATTTTATTTTGTTGCCTTTATTCTCTTTCTCTTTATTTTTCTTTTCTTCTTTCTTACATTTTATTTCTGTTTGGAAAAGACCATGTACAAACAGTAATATGTAGATCCATGCCTATCCATCTTAGTATAATCATGTATTCATTGACTTTGTTGTATACATTTGGTACATATTCCATATATGGACATATGCTATGTATCATAATATACATAATCATTTCTCTATTGGTAGACTGTTACAGTATTTTTAATTTCAGATAACAGCAAAAATGATCCTTCAGTTGCTATCATCAATATTTATTTGTACATATCAATGATCGTTTTAGAGGATTAGAAACTTAGAAGAAGAATTTTTAGGGAAACCATATATAGTTAAAATGTGTATCTACTTTTCACATTTCATAGATAAAGAGCATCCCTATTTTTTTCTCCACTAACAACACAAGATGACTGGAGAAAAATCACCAAATATCATAAAGATACTTGCGTGTTTTATAAGTAATTAATAACTACTTTCTCATAACAGTAAAAACTATTTTGTTTTGTATGAGAGGATTTTTCACTCTATCTCTTAAAAAAATCATTACATACAAATATATCACATCAAACCTAAAAGCCATTGCTAGCACACTGGTTCCTGTCTTAATATTAAGTGTGAGACAAAAGGCCTTTATCTTCCAGAAAGTTGTTTATAACATGCCAAATATGTGAACACCCAATAGTCAAAGGAGATTATCTCTGTGATACAATTTTGAAAGCTGGTAAAATAATTTTTATCAATTTCATCCTACAAGCACACAATGTAAACCGTTCTTTTAAAGTGGATTTTAGAAAATTGGAATAGGAAGTTTTAGAAGTCAATCCCTCCACAAAAACTGCCATTAAACTGCAAAAAATAAGAACCTTTTTGTAACTCTGGATCCTAATCAGATAAATAACAACCATTAGTAGAGTGCTTGATGCTATTGGTCTTTAGTAAGAAAATGGCTGCATGCACACGCCAGATACCATCACTCCTTCTTATTCACAAGAGTCAAAAAGTGAAAACAAACCTGTATGTGTGGATAAGCAAAATGTGGCATGTACATACAAGGGAATATTATTTAGCCATAAAAAGGGAATGATGTTCTGATACATGTTTACAACATGGATAAACCTTGAAAACATTATGCTAAATAAAATAAGCTAGACACAAAAGGACAAATAGTATGTGATTCTACTTATATGAAAGATCATGAATAGTCAAATTCATGTAGAGGGAATGCAGATTGCATGTTTCCAGGGCATGGAGGCTGGGGCAAGGGGAATGAAGAGTTAATGGTACAGAATTTCTGTTTGACATGATACAAAAGTTATGAAAACAATGTTAGTTATACAATATTGTGAATGTATTCAATATCACTGAGTTTTGGAATTTAAAAAGATCAAGTTGTACCTTTTATGTTATGTATATTTACCACCAGGTGATAACATTGTATTAATGTAGGTGAGTAAATTTGAACAGTTGTACCACTCTGGGGGAGGATACTGATAATAAGGGAGGCCATGCATGTGGAGGCAGGGTGTATATAATCTATATATACACACATATATATAAACAATATACATACATAATACATATATATAATATTATATACACCCTGCCTCCACATGCATGTAATATATATATGCATATATACATATCCATAACTCACTCTAAATTCAGGATGATCTCACCCCGAGATTTTTAACTTTATTATATCTGTAAAGCTCCTATTTCAAATAGGGTGACATTTACAGGTACTGGGATGGGAGAGGGTCTAGGACTCAGACAAAACTTTTTGAGGATACTATGTGACCCATTACAAGGCACAAAGTAATTACCATAGGCGAACGGCTTGTGAGAGCTCACTCCAGTTTGGAATATATTCATGTTTCCATGTAAGAGAAAAATTCATCCCTGCTTCAGTTCAGCTTGGCATCAGCACAAGGGTGGGATTCAGAGACATATAAGTGTGGAATACCAGATGCCACCACATTTAAAAAAAGCTGGCATACTAAGTTCGTAAACAATGTGGAGTATAAAGTTCAGCTAAGAATGCTTGTGCCATATGGTTTATGTATCTTATAATAGCCTTAATCACACTTCTAGTAATTTTCCCCATCATTGAGTACTAAAAAATAAAATTAGTAAAAAAATTAGATAGAATTAAAAAATATATATACCTCTTTGAGTGGAAGAATGCTGTCAGCACATTTTGTTATTTTATTCCATTGTATAAAGTCTCCCTAGTGCTCTCTTCATAAATGTATTGAAGGTTTGGCTAAATTGTATCAAATTTGTGATTAACTACAAATGTGAATACTATAAAATATTACAAAGGACAATCCGAATACTATGTCATACCAATTTTACGATGGCTTAAATATTTACTTTAAGGGAGTAAAATAAGTTACAAAATAATATTTAAGAACACCTCAAATCCTTGAATAAGTTTAAAATGGTATTATTATTTGCAAAAAGTTACATATGAAGTCAGCCAACTATTGAAAACTTATTTTTCAATAACGGAAATATATGCATTATCTAAAACACATATTCCAATTTTTCAAGAAGCAAATTACTAAATTAAATCATCTGTCTTTAAATGTTTGTTTATTTTGGTTATAAAGGTCTATGAAAATGCTTAAAATTGGTATATTTGATCTAAAAAAAATGCAATTTTTATTTTTAATGTATCTTTTTTCCCATTTATTCTTTTCTAAATAAAACTTTCATCCAAAGTAGATGACTAAAGAAACAAAATGCTGTTTTCTTTGTGAACTTGTAATACATTTCAATAATAATTAAGATGCTGTTCATGGTGTTAAAGTGCACAATATAACAAATTGCATTTGCTGTTGAATAGTAGCAGAGTAGAAGCTGAAAAAATAATGTATAGAAAGTAGCTTATAACAGATGATAGCAGAGCAAAGAGTTTCCTGCCAACACCCTCTAAAAATCTGTCCTTTTAGGCTTTTGTGCTGGTATTAGATATATATATATACGTATTTTCCTTTTTCTGAGACAGAGTCTCCCACTGTGGCCCAAACTGGAGTGCAGTGGCGCCATTTCCACTCACTGCAAGCTCCGCCTCCCGGGTTCACGCCATTCTCCTGCCTCAGCCTCCTGAGTAGCTGGGACTACAGGTGCCAGCCACCACACCCGGCTAATTTTTTTGTATTTTTTAGTAGAGACTGGGTTTCACAGTGTTAGCCAGGATGGTCTCGATTTCCTGACCTCGTGATCCACCCGCCTCGGCCTCCCAAAGTGCTGGGATTACAGGCATGGGCCACCGCGCCGGGCAGGTATTAAATTTAAGTTATAGACAAGACATATATATCTGACCTTTTCCTTTCCCTTTCTACACCCTGAGGTCAAAGTCTCCTATGAAAGGCCATTTGCAGCAAGTATTTTCAGCTGGGGTAGGAGGAGAAGGCGGGAGTAGGAGAGCAGAGCAGTATGATCACCTCTTGCCAATGTAATTTCACTTGATTTGCAACTAGTGTTAGTAAAGAATTTTGCTGTAAAAAATAGTGTCTTAATTGGATTATTGTATGACAAAGTATGCATATTTCATGTTGTACTAGTATTTTATTAATAAGGCTAGGGAAACCTAGTAAATCCCTATACTGGAGTGAATTTGATTCTCCCGTAGAAACATAAATCCTCAGGGTGATGCAACTCAGTCCTTCTACTACAGTAGCTCTTTTATAAATGCCTCCCAAAGCTCCAAGAAGTAAAAAAGAATGTGACCCACTAAGCTCACACCATGAGTCTATATCGCAGAAACCTTTGTTCAACAAAACTGCAGATGCTCTATTGAATCCACTGGAGATTGTCCTGAGACTAAGGACAAGTTCATTTTATTAATTTTAACATTTTTAAATGCTTTCCTTTGGGGAATTCTAATTTATATATCAATATTCGGGTAATATTTGCTGAAAACACAAACTCTGAGAGTCAAAATGATCTGTGTTCACATTCTCATTTTCTGTTATAACATAGAGACAACTACTTTATTATCTTTTTAGAAACTTTCACAACTACTTTAGTTTCTTCCTAATTTTATAAATTAATCTATCTCAAAAAATTTTGCCCAAAAGAGTTAGTAATAGCTATCAACTTCGAAAAATTAAAACTTTAAAAATAACTTTTAGAAGGAAAATGAAATAAAGAAATAATATATCTCATTTATACTTAATTTTAAAAATATGAATTGTCACTATTTCCTATGAAAACATCTCATGCCAAGTTCTTTTATCAAGCTTGTATTTGAAATGTTATATTTCAGTTGAAACTGGTAGAATCTTAGTAAAATTATAACAATAAGAAATTTTCTATATTCTATATATAATGTAGAATAATTACATTTAATTCCACTTGTTAGCCTATTCTGATTTTTTAACGGGTTGATTCATAATTTACAAATTTGGGTCAGAAATATTTTCTCTTCTTAGCTTTTGCTGTCAGCAGAGATAATAATAATAATATAGAGCATGAACAACAAAGGATTGTGTAATGTTTCAATATTTTATTTTTTTAATTAAAAAGAGAACCTAGATATTTGCTTTTCCAAATTTCCTGTAAGATAAGAAAGACATATTTTTTCTTAATTACACCCTTGCTAAGTCACGCTAGCTGCCTGACCTTGGAAAAAATTCTTAACCTCTTTGTGTCTCATTTTCAATAACTGTGAAATAAAGATAATAATTGTAGTATATTTCTCAAGGGATTATTGTGTGAATTAAAAAAATGCTCTAAAATGCTTAGTTACAGATTCTGGAACATAATAAGCAGAAAAATTAATAACTATTATTATTTTTATTTGCTATATTATATGGTATACTTTTTCTTTACGATCTTCAGGATAATTTCTATTCATCTTAAAAACCATATATAAATATTTATCTGTGGAGAAATATATCTTCGTTATTTCAAGGTCTGTGGATTACATAATGGTCCACTCTGATTGATTTACTGATTGATTAAACAAATTTTTAAAACAAAGATAAAAATACTGCAGCTATGTTGGTTTTAATCATTCTAAACTGATGAAGTTTGCTTTCTGTTTGGTTTGTGACTAGGAAGCTAAACATTATTTATTAGGACTAAAAATTTCTGGTGTCTAAAACAATTCAAGAGGAAAACTGTTCGATTCTATTACAAATGGGTATATTTGAACTGTTAAGATTTAATTGCGAGTATGTAGCTAATGCAAGTATACCTTAGGGTACAACTTTTGTTCTCATTAAGTTACCCATTTTACATTTTGAGAACACTAATAGATGAAATACTTGTTCAAGAGAAGATCTAAGATGGTTTAAAGAGAATATTAAATGAAATCAAACTTACTTGTCAAGCTCCATAGCACAATTTACAAGTCATAAATCACACTCTGTATGACAGCTACAGGAGGGATCTGGGTAGTAAAACAAAATGATGGATCTTATCTTTCCTGTTTTTGAGTTATTAAGAACTGGTTGAACTACAGAATGACGTGAAAGACTCACATCAGGGATGGGAGGTTATTTGCAGAAACTCTTGTTTTCTTTATCACATTAATGTCAATATTTGACATTTCCATATGACTAATTGTTGAACTAATTTTTGATTTCTTATGCCAACTATCAATAATCCTCTTTTCATCTAGCAAACAATCACTTTTTATCTGTAAATTGACATTTGTTATGTTAATTTATTTTTGCTTATTACAAGGATTACCTTTTATTTACAACAAAGCATTCACAGATTGCTGTGACAGATTTGTCTTCAATCAAATCTCATAAACATTAATTGAATTATTGAGGAATTTGTAAATTATTGTGTTTTTTTCTAAAATAGTAACATCAGCATGTGTATTACATTAATTTTGTTTACAGTTTTTTGCTTCACATTAACTATAGTTAACTGATTTTAACAGTCTTAGATAATTCCAAAACATCAATTACTTTACTTGGATTTATTGATTCATTCAAAAATATATGTATAATGAGAATCTATTATTTGCCAGGCACTGGGCTAGGCAAAGGTAAGAGCGAATGGCAAAATCATGTTCTCCCTGTTTTCCTGTCATATATTGTCTGGCTAGAGGCTGTGAAGGAAGAGTCACGTGAAGGAAGAGTATTCGAAGGATATAAGAAAAGGGCTCACACAATTAACTGTATGTAGGCTGTTCTTAGGGAAGATTTCTTCTACAGGTGGTACTTGGCCTTCAGTAAGAAGCATGATTTGGTATTTGATGTTAACCAGGTAATCGAGGGGATAAGGTGCTTTCTCAGCAGAAAGGACATAGTAGGCAAAGTCTTTAAGATAAAAGCATAGTGAAACTCAAAACTAAAAGGAGGCTTGTGTGTCTGGACTCCAGAGACAGGAAGAGAGTTTAGAGAGTCTAGCAGAGATAGCAGAGAAGACTTTATCTTTTTTTTTTTTTTTCTCAGTAGCAACCATCTTTCCTGTGAAAAATTTCCTCTCCTAGTACTTTAGTTTTGTGGATCCAAAAATTATAGCATTCTTCTACCATCACAGGGGTGAGCATATAATAAAAAATGTCAGTTATTCGAACATGTAAGAAACTTGGAAGTCGTCACTCCCATCCTTACAACAAGAAACATGCTGTACAAAGACTATCAACAACTCATTTTAGATCCGTTAGAGGACTGAGGTCGCAGAAAAACTGCTGCCCCCACCCTAAATCTCCACTAAATTAGAGACATGGGAAAATGCAAAGAATTGTAGCTCAGTGGACTAAGATCCCAGGAGCCCCCATAGGAGTTAGTAATGGAGTAGAAAACTTTAATACGTAGTTGATTAATTTCTGGAAGCTCATTTTGGACAAGCTTGAGAGTTAACTTCGAAAAATATATAACATGATAATACTAATTAAAAGAAAGTTGGATTAATATATTAATTTCCAACAAAAAGCCTGCAGAGAAAAAAGAATTATACGGGGATACAAAGGGGTATTACATAGTAACAAAGGGTTTAATTTTCCAAGAAAACGTAACAATCCTTAATGTGTTTGCATGTAACAGGCTGTCAAAAACACATGAGGTAAAAACAGATAGAACTGCAAAAACAGATAAACAAATCCACTATTATCATTGGAGATGTTAACATCTCTCTAACAATAATGAATAGAATCAGTAAGGACATAGTTCAACTGAGTATCACCAAAATCAGTGAGTCCCAGTCTCTCTTCTTGGAAGAGAACCAAAACAACTGTAGATATATCAGGCAGAATGAATTCAAAGAAAATGACTGAGCATATTACTTCTCAACATTAGATTCACAATGGAATCATCTGGGGCAATTTTTTAAAGAAACGAATGCCTACATATCATGTCCAGATTCTGATTTATTTGTTATTAGATATGGCCCAGACATTACTCTACTCCTGACGTCTGTGCTTGAACCATCCTATCGTGTGTTTGCACCATATCAATAGTGAAACTGACAGTGCTGTGATAGGGGTATACTCTTTTATCCCAATCTACATCCCAATACCCAATAGCCCAATATTCTTAGAAACCAGGTGTATTCATTCTCTACTGGATCATTGCTGTTCCTTTGTAATACAGTCCCTCTCTTCCCTTATAGGCTCATAGCGACATTAAAAGACACTTTTCAGAAAGGTGGGTAAATAATTTGTTAAAATCTTACTACTGTTGTTTAACAGAAACATATATATGCATGTATATGTGTATACCATATGAAAAAAAGTGGAATTAGAGTTTATCTAGAAAAGAAAAAATTACCTCATCTAAGTGCAGAAATGAATAATCCTTAAACCAAACCATACAATTGTCTCTATCATATTTCCATAGATAAGTCAAGAATTTAAAAAATCTTATTGTTCATGCATAAATGCAGAAAATAATACATCTAGTATATGCTTGTATTCTATTGTACTTTCACAGAAGCTGTTTGATACTTAATACCGTGGTTATTAAGAAAATAATAAATCTTTGCAATGGTTTTGGAATTAAAATTTCATGTAAAAATGATTATGTAGATCAAGAAAAGTTGCAATTTTCTGGATTCCTGATATTTTAAATAAAAGTAGTTTCCAAAGATGATTTATTTGTTTATTTTAATTTTTAATGTAAATTTTCACAATATAATCATCCTATATAATTTTATTTTTCAACTATTATTTTTGTTGACTCATTATTTAAGAAACAATTACTTCTAAATATTATTTTATAATTCTTATGTTATAATTAAAAATCACAGTTTGTTGAATAAAATGTCTGATTTATTACTCCCCAAGTCAACATTAAATTATTGTATTGCTATATCATGTATTTTGATGGTAATAACTCTAGGCTTATATAATAATTACACTCCACTTTCATTTACATACCTAGAAAATTTGCAGTTAATTCCAATTCGAATAACATCTTTGTAACTAAATTTATCACGAAGCTCAACATGACAATTTAGTATAATTAATCTCCATTTCATTTTACTTTGGCACAACTTTTCCATTGAAGTGATCCTCTGAGATTAGGACTAGTTGAAATCTTAGAGCAAATATATAAATTGCTTCAAAGGAAGCCTTAGATGCTTTAACTCATGCATTGAATTTGAACATAGAAATGAGAGGAAAGCTTGGATAATTTTATAATGAAATGCTAAGCATGTTTTCCCCTCAAGGAAACATTTAAAGTCAACTTTCAAACTGGATATTACTCAAATATCAATCATTTAACTGTACATCATGGGACATTTTGGGCATGGCAAATTCTAACGGAAGAGACTGCTAAAAATTCTCAGCCACATGGAAATCTGCTTAATTATGAAAGCTGCAGAGCTGTTAGTAAATTTTTTTATCTTGTTTTTACATGTAGCTCAGAAACTACTTTGTAAAACTATCTTAATAGTTTTCATGGCTGGGTGCGGTGGCTCACGCCTGTAATCCAAGCACTTTGGGAGGCCGAGGTGGGTGGATCACCTGAGATCTGGAGTTCGAGACCAGCCTGGCCAACAAGGTGAAACCCCACATCTATTAAAAATACAAAAAGTAGCTGGGTGTGGTGACACACGCCTGTAATCCCAGCTACTCGGGAGGCTGAGGCAGGAGAATCGCCTGAACCAGGGGGACGGAGGTTGTAGTGAGCCAAGATCGCGCCATTGCACTCCAGACTGGGCAACAAGAGAAACTCCATCTCAAAAAATAAAAATAAATAAATAAATAAAAATAAAAATAAATAAAAAAGAAAAGAAAAACTAGTTTTTACTTTATTTCTCCCAAAATATGTAAAAAATGGCATAACGATACACTTGCTTTTTCTGTAGTCAAAACCATTTGTAAATAAACTTGAAATGTACAGTGTAGAATCCAAGAGCAGAAAATAAAGACTGAACATAGAACTAAGAGCCTGTCCAACATCAACGCAGCGGCTTTTTATCAATTTTTCTCACTCCAGGGCAACACTTGTTCCCTTACTCTTGTACTCTTTGTATCTCCATTGCTTGCCTGTGGCTCAATAATATTATTCTTTATAACATTATGGAGGCTATATGGCTTTGCTCATCCAGTATGCATCCCTATTATATTCTTCATCTCAATTGGAATTCTCAAGTGAAAGAGGCTTATTGATTTCCAACCAATAAACGGATAACTTCCACCTAAATCATGTGTTCATACATTGTCCAATCCACTGGACCAGGTGGACTTGAATCATACGTGGAAGGAAACTTCCTAACATGCTGAATGGATTGGCTCTCACAGAAGATGTTCTTGAGTAGGCAGGTTTCCTTACAAAATATAATATACTAAGATTGTGGTATTCAGACAGCTTTTCAATCTTTAAGGGAATTGTGGAAGTAAACCAGGGGTGACATGGATTATCAAATATTGTGGACCAGGTGAGCTCTAGGCTTCTCAATGTCACTTAAGGTAATTACCCTGTACTTTCATCTATTTTATAATACTGCCTTTATTTTTTTTCCATGAAAGAGTTAGGTTTGGAAAAAACAAGAAAAACAAGCTTAAAATTCTTTCTCTAGTGAATTGGTTGTGTTTATAAATCTTTAGCTTAGCTTGAGTCCCCGTTTGTGAAATGTATAAATCCTTCTGATACATTAACAAACACTTGGAAAATGACTTAACGTATTAAGTTGAATTATCTAATATAAGGGTTATAAGTGAAGGCTTAATTACTCAGCATTACTGAATTCAATATACCTGCCTTTTCAGTTTGCCTAGGGTGACAAATACATTTCCCATTAAAGCTTGCCAATGTAACACAGCCTTATTTCATTTTTATTGTAAATAAAAGCACATTCTAATATGTTTTAGCTCAATACAGCAATGTATATATTGAACTACTTCCCAAAAGGGAAAATAAAAAAAAGGCTATTTCTTTAGCCTAGAGCTTTATTTTCCTTTTACATAAAAGAAAAATACTTGGTGTGAAATAAAACCTTCTTACAGGTAATGAGACCCCATAGAATTTTAATGAAAGACAATTCAAGACCCATTTTTAAATAAGCCGTTGGGAAGAATTAATATAATTAATAACAGAAAGAACTAAAGATATAAAAACAACCTAGGAACATTTCTATTTCTTCCTCATTTTCTTGAGTTTTAAAAGATGTTGAAACATTTTGACAGCTATAGAAAATGACCTAGGAACAAATGTACTCTCTATTCCTGACATAAAATGATATGCTTATTGTATTTCTCATAAAACTCAGCATAAAACTATACACCTATAGTTATCTAAAAAGAGTTCCTAAAAATAAATATATACATTATTAGTATGTGACATAGGTGAGTTACTTTTGTAAAACTACAAAATTATTCAATATATTTTAACATATGATTTAGTGAGTATCAATATGGTATCCATTTCTTGATTCTGTTTTTTCATAGTGCTCTTAAATATATATGCTAATACTTTTGAATAAGTGATTTATGCTATGAAATGTTTTAATGAGAAAAATGAATCTATATAAAGCAACTTCATTTATATTTTGTTCCTGTCATGTTACATTGCTGAAATTTTGTATTATACTAGACATGACTCATTTTAAAATATGTAAGTGTATACGAAGTTCTCAATGTCAATGTCTGGAGGATACAGAATTAAAATAGAAGAAAAGTTAAAAAATTAAATGCAAACTATATTTTACATATGAATAAGAATATTGCAAATACCATACTTATATACTATGTTTATAAATCTTTACACTATACCAAAAGGTATATATGGCAGATATAGAATAATATCTCTGCATAGATATAAAATCAAGATACATAATATTTTTAAATGTTTTTCACTGAAGTATAATTGACATAAACTGAACGTATCCAGTGTATATTATTTTTAAAGTTTTGGCATCTTGGTACACGAGAAAACACCATGGCAATCAAGATAATGAACGTATTCATTTCCCCAATGTTACTTTGTGTTTTCAGTAATCGCTTCTTCCCCTCTTCCCTACTCAATCTCCATGCAACTACTAATCTATTTCTGATACTACAGAATGGTTTACACTTGGTAGAATTTTGTGTAAATGGAGTCACTCAAAATCTATTCTTTTTTGTCTGTCTTTTGCACTCAACATAACTACTCTGACTTTCGCCTGTGTTGATACTGGTAACAACAGTTCATTCTTTTTTAAATTCTTAGATTTTATTTTTAGAACAATTTTAGGTTTATAGAAAAAACTAACAAAGCACAGAGAATTTCCATACACTTTTTCTACCCTCCATATTCTTTATGATTAATATCTTGCATTAGTGTGGTACATTTGTTATAACTGATACATCAATATTGATGTATTATTATAAATGAAAGTCCATATATTAGGTTTATATTAGGGTTCACTCTTGGCATTATACATTTCATGGGTTTGGACAAACGCATATGTCATGTATCCACTACTATGGTATTATAAGAATAGTTTTACTTTCTTAAAAATTTCTGTGCTTGATTTATTCATCCCTTCCCTTGGAGACTACTAGAAACTCTGATCATTTGACAGTTTTTCCCTTTTTAAGAATATCATTGGAATTATACAGTATACAGCCTCTTTGGATTAGCTTCTTTCACTAAGTTATATGCATTCTAGGTTCTTGCATGTTTTCTATGACTTGATAGATTATTCTTTTATCACTAACTATCCCATTTTATAGATATGCCTGTTTATTGAACCATCATTCACCTGTTGGGGACAGCTTGGTAGCTACCAAGTTTTATTATGAGAAAAGCTGTTTTAAGAAGTCATGTGACATTTTTGTGTAGAAATATTTTTGACTCATTTGGATAGGTGTGAAGTTACTGGTCCATGTGGTAAGACTACATTTAACTTTGTAAGAAATGCAAAGCTATCTTCTAATGTGACTGTGCCATTTTGCATTCCCACAAGCAATAAATGAGTTTCCCTTGCTCTTTATCCTCAACACAATTTATTGTTGTCAGTGTTTTGGATTTTAGCCATTTTAGTGGGTATGCAGTGATATCTCATTCTAATGAGCAATTCTCTAATAATATATGATGTTGAGCATATTTCATTTGCTTATTTGACATCAATATGTTTTCCTTGGTGTAATGTCTGTTCAGATCACCTGCCCACTTTTTAGCTGGATTATTTATCTTTTTTTCCTTTTTGAGTTTTTAGAGTTCTGTGAATTGCTCATACCAGTTCTTTATTGGATACATGTTTTGTAAATACTGTCTCCCAGTCTTGGCTTGTTTTTTAAATATTAAATATGTCTTTCTTAGAGCAGAAGTATTAACTTTTATAAAATTCAATTTATAACATTCTTCTATAGTCTCGCATTTTTATATTGAAATCTATTATCCATTCTTGTATATTGTGTAAACACAGTGTCTAGATTCTTTTTTTGGATGTGGATGTCCAATTGTTCTAGCACCATTTGTTGAAAATACGGTTTTCTGTGTGTGTGTGAAGTTACTTCTCACGTTATGAGCATACCATGTTGGATTTATTCATTCACCCATTGACAAACTTTGGGTTGTTTAGAGTTTAGTGTTATTATAAATAAGTGTGCCATGGACACTTGTAAACACATTCTTGTATGTATATATACTATAGTGTTTTCTGCTTAAAGAGCAACAGTAGAATAAATAGGTAAAATGGTGGGTGTCTATTTGACTTTGTAAGAAGCAGTCCATTTTTTCCCCCAGAGTGGCTGTATCATGTACCTTCCTACCATCAGTATTTGAGAGTTACAGTTTTTCTAAATCATCACCAACACACAAAATGATGAGTATTTTTAATTGTATTTATTCTAGCAGGTGTGGAATGGCATCTGATTTAATTTGTATTTCTACAATGGCTAAAGACATTGAAAATCTTTCAATGTGATTATTTGCTGTCTCTGAATTTCCTCTGGCAAAATGTGTGTTCAAATATGTTCTTTTCCTTATTGTTTATTATTGGTCTGTAATTTGCCTTATAATTGAGTTCACATATTTTGGATACACACCCTTTATCAGACATAATTTGGAAATGTCTATTCCTAGTTTGAGTCATATCGATTCAAAAATCTAGAAATACAGAATTTTTTGTTTTTATGAAGTCATCTTTATTTTTGTTGTAATTGGGTTTTTTTTGCGTGTTCTCTAGGTTGTTCTTTGGGCCACATCTAAGAAACCTTTGTCTAGCCAAAAGCCACAAATAATTTCTCGTTTTTGGCTTCTAGAAGATGTACAGTTAAATTTTATATTTAGAATTGTTATCTAATTTGATTAAATTGCTCTCTATGATATGATATTTGAATTGATGAAAAATTAGTGAATATTAATATTTTTTAAAGTGGTAAAATCTTGCAATTTATATCTAACAGAGAAGACTATAAAATCCCCCATACGGGAGGCTGAGGCAGGAGAATGGCGTGAACCCGGGAGGTGGAGCTTGCAGTGAGCTGAGATCCGGCCACTGCACTCCAGCCTGGGCGACAGAGCAAGACTCCGTCTCAAAAAAAAAAAAAAAAAGAAAATCCCCCATACTTATTTCCTCTTACTTCATACTACTAAAATTTGTATTTAGGCATTTGGTTTCTCAGATAAACATTACATTCCCCAGTATATGGTTCTATGTGGCTTCGTGACAACATGATGAACATTAAGATGTGAGTAGAAGTAATACATACACATTATTTCCAATGTCTTTAATTGAATGGGATATTGGCCCATTTTTTCTTCCAGTTTTTTGATACACTGAATATTGACATGTTATTTTCCAATATTGAGACAATCAATGACATGACTTTAAGAGTAACGATGTAAACATTATAGAAGTTGTCTATCAACAATCCCCTGGATTAGAGTCCCCTACCAGTCCTAGGTCATTCCAATATACAGACACTGTGTTCAGTAGAAATATATATATATATATTTTTTATTATACTTTTAAGTTCTAGGGTACATGTGCACAACATGCAGGTTTGTTACGTAGGTATACATGTGCTGACTTGGTTTGCTGCACCCATTAACTCATCATTTACATTAGGTATTTCTCCTAATGCTATCCCTCCCCTCTCCCCCAACCCCATGACAGGCCCTGGTGTGTGATGTTCCCCACCCTGTGTCCAAATGTTCTCACTGTTTGGTTCCCACCTATGGGAATACATTTTTAAATCATTTTTTAAAGGTTTTATTACATTCTGATAGAACATTCTCAGAAAGAATAAATAATTTAATACAAGAAGTGGGCCACTTCATGTAACAAAACAAACAAACCACCACTACAGCAACAACGAAAAACACTAATGAATGTGGTTTTAGCTTTGCAACAGCATGACAGACTAGCAAGTTAATGACATTTGTTATGCCACAGAAAATATTTGTTGAATTGTCACTCTAATGACTATATAAATCAACTCATTATCAACACTAGAAAAGATGATTAAAAAATACTTCATTACATTCTCGTGTTGGCTTGTTAACATTTTTAAGAGTCCATAAGAGAAAAATGCATCCAATGTTGACAAAAATATTTTTCGAGTACCTTGTGGGTATGTACAACTAACTTACTTTGTGAACAAAAGTCACTATATAATTATATAATTTCTGACACTTAAAAAAGTTTATCGTGCAAAAGAAGATATATATTCTAATACTAAATCCGCATATAAAATAACTGACTTATTTAAATAATTTAAGATGTCTTTTATATATTTATATTAAAAACATTACAGAGAATAAAAAAGGTATTATACAGGCTACTTATGGTTTTTGATGTTTGAATCTACAATACATGTGTCAAAGATTGTGGAAATAAGTCAAACAATATATTCAATTGGACTTAACTGCATTATTAAACGCTAAGTGTTGTATACCATCTGTTTGCACATAACACTCTTTAATTTAGGTAAAATTATTATCATAAAGTTATATGAATTTATTTTATTCCATGTTATTATTTACATATTGTTAGGAACATTTGCTTAAAAATCATGTTTGGACATAGTAAGTATCAGATACTTTACATCCTTTGAAACAGTTATTTTATAATAGTATATACTGAACATCATGACTCCTTTTCAAACACAAATAATGCAATACAAATTGGACAAAAAATTCAGGGAAGATCTGGGATCAAAAAGGAGGTACTGAAACATCACTTGTACTCCATAATTATATACAAATATTTTGTACCCATAATATTTAAAATACAAAAAATTAAAAGGTATATTTTCCTCAAAGTGCATGCTTCTTCTGCTATGCAAAACTGCAGGATATGGAAAGAGGTGTATTAAAACACTGAATCATTTTATGTGGAGGATAAAAGGGATGGTACCAAATGTACCCCTTCAAGTAGTGCACTGATACATTCAATACGAACGATGTATTAACTTCAAGATAACATGGGAAAGTTAAATTATCTAACTTATTTCAAACTAAGGGAGAGTATGTTCTCATTATTAGAAGCCAGAATTCTGCTTATCCATTTCTATTATTAGAAAAAACACAATTTGTATTCTTGTCTTAAAAATAGACACCTTGATATAATTCTCTGTAAATGTAGCATGATAGTCTGTTTACAGAGTTTATATCATTCCAAGACTACATTTCTAAAGTGAGAAAATATTAAAGGATATAAACTCACTCCTCTCTACAAAATTCCATATTTTTTATGCAATGGCTTTAAAATGTATGGAAGGGGAGCATGGAAACAATCCATACCTGGAAAGCATTCTATCCGTGCCTTTGAAAAGGTTATCTAGTACTAGATTCTCATCAGTGCCTGGCTATGTCATGTGTATAGCTTAAGATTTTTAAGAAAGAAGGATAAAGTGCTCAATATAAATTATTTCAAGCACTTTTATTCAAATATTGAGTTATATGTTTGCTTTCTGTAAGTCCTTTTATCTATAAAATAATAGTTGAGAAAGGCAAATAGAATATGTGGAGGAATTAAAAATTCAATTGTAGGGTGGTAAATGAAAACCAAATTTTTCATTCACCACATTAAATAAAAATGGGTATTACACTCAATTTAAGCAGCAAAGTTGCTTCCTTTTTTTTTTTTTGAGACAGAGTCTCACACTGTCTCCTGGGCTGGAGTGCAATGGCACCATCTCGCTTCACTGCAACCCCCGCCTGCCAGGTTCAAGAGATTCTCCTGCCTCAGCCTCCTATGTAGCATCTTAAGATGTAAAGATTTTTAAATTAAGATAATTCTTGGAATGAACCATCTTGTGTTGGTTAAACATTTTTATTTACGTATTTTTTATAATTTTTTTAACTTTTATTTTAAGGTCAATGGCACATGTGTAGGTTTATTATATAAGTAAACTAGTGTCACAGGGGTTTGTTGTGCAGATTATTTCACCACCCAGCTATTAAGCCTAGTTTCCATTCGTTGTGTTTCCTGATCTTCTGCTTCCTCCCACCGTCCACCCTCCCAGAGGCCCCAATGACTGTTGTTTCCCTCTATGTGTTCATGTATTCTTATAATTTAGTTCTCACTTGTAAATGAGAACATGCAGTATTTGGTTTTCTGTTCCTGCATTAGTTTGCTAAGGATGAAGACCTCCATCCAGCTCCATCCATGTTCCTGCAAAGGACTTGATCTCACTCTTTTTTATGGCTGCCTACTATTCCATGGTGTATAAGAATCACAAAATAAAGATGGTTCTTAACTTTTAAATTAAGATAAATCTTGATTTTTTAAATTAGGATGGTTTTAAGATAGTTCTATAGATAGATTAGGTAGATAGATAATCTATCTAGAGATAGATAGGTAGAGATATCTATCAATAGATATCTCTAGCTAGATATAGATGGTTCTCTATATAGACCTATCTCTCTCTATATATATATATGTCTACACATAACTCTATACACATATAGATATGTTTATATCTACATCTATATTTCTATGTGTATATAGATATATATATCTATATGTATATATGTATATACATGCATATCTATCTACATGTATATAGATATCATATACACACATAGATATAGATAGGCATGCAGATATATGTGTAGTTACACATATATAGATATCTACATGTGTACATTTACATATAGATATAATAGACATATAGATACAAATGCTAATATATCTATATATGTGTATATATGCATATACATATCCGTATCTGTAGAAGATATCTACTATCTTCTATCTATATATCTTCTATCTTCTATCTATAGAACCATCTTAATTTAAAAATCTTTCATATATGTATATAAAAGGTGATCAAACACAAGCCAAATGAAAATTTGTTTAGCTATGTTAATATCAGACAATAGAGATTTTAAGGCAGAAATTATTACCTGAGAGGAAGATGTATACATCATCCACATAAAAGAATCAATTATTGAGGAAATTGTCAACCTTATGTATTTATATTCACTCACACACAGTTAACACACACGTAAAATTTATAGAACTTAAAGGATCAATAGGCACATCTTCAATCATAAAGACTTTAATATACCTTTTTCAATAACTGATAGCAAAAAGGATATAAAATATCAATAATAATACAGAAATTTAAAGCAGTAGGATTAAATACTTTGACGTAAGAACTGCACCCAAAAATAGCAAAACACAATTTTTTATAGTGTATTTGGAACATGTTTCAAAATTTACCATAGATATCTATAGATATCTCTGTCCATCTAGGTAGATACATGATGATAGCTAGCTAGCTAGATAGATAGACAGACAGATAGATAATAGATAGATAGAGGCTGAGGTTAGGCCCAAAACAAGAATCAATAAATACTAAAAATTTGAAATACTTGACAGTGTTTTTTGTACAACAATGTTATTAAGCTGGAAATCTGTAGCAAGACTGAAAGTGAACAAATGTTTGGAAATTAAGCATCACATTTCTAAGTTATTCATGGATCAAAAAGGCAACTACAGTGAATATTAAAATGTATTTTGAATTTAATAAAAATGAAAGTAAAAATACTGCTTGTTAAAAGTTGGGAGACTTAGGCAAACCTCAGCTTGGAGATAAATGTGTATGGTTACATAAATATGTTTAAAAAATTAAAGCTTGAAAATTAAAAATCTAATTGTCAATCACAAAAATGTAAAATGTAATGTCAAATTAAATCCAAATAATCAGAAAAGAGAAGATACATAAGAAGCAGGAGAAAAGGAAACAATCATAAAATAAATGAAATCAGCAAAAGTCAAAGTTACTATGAAAAGACTGATAAAAACATAGCATGATTATGCATGAAATTAAAGAAAAAGAGTATCCACAAATTCTAAATATCATGAATAATAACAAGGAAATCATTATAGATTCTATAGTCATGAGAGAGAAAAAGAGAATGCAATAAGTAACTTAAAAAATTTTGAAATAATTTGATGAGGCCGGGTGCGGTGGCTCAAGTCTGTAATCCCAGCATTTTGGGAGGCCGAGACGGGCGGATCACGAGGTCAGGAGATCGAGACCATCCTGGCTAACACGGTGAAACCCCGTCTCTACTAAAAAATACAAAAAACTAGCCGGGCGAGGTGGCAGGCACCTGTAGTGCCAGCTATTCGGGAGGCTGAGGCAGGAGAATGGCATAAACCCGGGAGGCAGAGCTTGCAGTAAGCTGAGATCCGGCCACTGCACTCCAGCCTGGGTGACAGAGCAAGACTCCGTCTCAAAAAATAATAATAATAATAATAATAATAATAAAAATAATTTGATGAAATAGATAACATTTCTAGAAAAATCATTAATAGTGACACAAGAATAAATAGCAAATCTGAGTAGCTCTATATCTAATAAAAATAAAATTATAATTAAAGCTTTCCAAATGTAGTGAGTTTAAATCAAATAAAATATTAAAAATCTGAAATGTTTCCAGGAAGAAACAGTGAATTCCTAATATAAAATATAACATATTATATGCAATCCCTTTACTGAAAATTGTGAAATTTTATTGAGAGAAATTAAAGACATTCAACAGAAATAAAGATGTACCATGTTCCTATTTCATTCCTAGTAGTAGAAGAAAGATTCAGTATTTTAAATAAATCTATATTTGTAACACACTGGAAATCATAATACTGTGATTAGTAATAGCGTAATTTGTCTGCATTATATTTGGTGGCAACTGAAAAACTGACTGTAAAATGCAAATAAAAACACAGTGTATAAATAACTTTGAAGTAAAAATATAATGTGAAGACTTACACTATTAGATATAAAGTTTTTATAAATGTATATTAATTATGACATAGAAAAGGTACAAGTATAGATATTTCAATGAAACAGAATGGAGAGTTCATAAAGTGAACCACACAACAATATAGTTAGCTGATTTGTGAAAAAAGTAGTGCTTCAGTACAGCGAGGAAAAGATTTATTTTCAACAAATCGTGCTGTCTTTCATACATCCATACAGAGAAAAATGAATATTAACGTCCAGCCTCGTAACATACACAAAAATTATTTCATGTAGAAGGCAATGTGTAACATAAAACAGTACAATTTTTAACAAGTAATACAGAGGACACCTCTATGACCTTAAGATTTAAAAAAAAGGACTCAAAAACTAACCATTGAAGGCTAATAAATAAGATAAATAGGTTAATAAATAGTAATAAAATAACATAAAAAATAAAGATTTGTAATCATAAAATAACTCACTGAGAGTGAAAAGGCAAGCAACCAAATGGGAAATGAAATTTGCAAACATGAATACAATAACAACTCTTAAAAAATAATTTTTAAACTCTACAAATGAATTTTTTGATAAAATCAAAATATGGCCAGGTACTCACACCTGGTATGTGTGTGAGTTAATGGTGAGTTAATCCCAGCACTTTGGGAGGCCAAAGTGGGAGGACCACTTGAGCCCAAGAATTTGAGACCTATCTGGGCAACATAGTGAGAGACCTCTGCCTCTACAGAAAGTTTTAAAAATTAGTCATGCGTGGTGGCTCTGGCCTGTAGCCCCAGCTACTCCTGAGTAGCTAGGCTCTTTTGAGTCTGGGAGGTCAAGGATGCAGTGAGCTCTGATCAACCACTGCCCTCCAGCCTGGGTGACAGAGTTAGGACCATCTCCAAAAAAATTTTTTTGAATAAGTAGTAAATAAAAGTACAACCAAATGAAACATCAGCAAAGGTATCTTGCACTTTTAAAAGCACTTTACCATACAGAATTAAAAATAAATTAAAGAAAGAAAAAATAAACAAAAGGAAATCAAGCTACTTATAATTTATTAAATATAAATTTAAAATAAAATAAATTAAACTCCATAATTAGTAAAAAGCTTAATTTTAAAAAAATAAAGTGTATTTAGGGTTTCTATAGAAGTTGCACAAATGAAATGAAATTTGCACGCATTTATGAAGGGAATGTAAATCACTATGACTCTGAAAAATATTTGACTTAATCTTGTAAAGAACATATCTTTTCTAGCTCATTGTCCACATTCATCCTGACTATATATGCACATACGTGTTTGCATGCTTGTGTGTATGTATACCTATATACTGTGTGTATATATACAGTGTATGTATATAGAAATACATACATAAATGTGTACATATACTTCCTCCTAAAGATATGTATAACAATCTTTCTAGAAGCATAATTTATATTAGCCCCAAACTGGAAAAATATATATCAAATATAGAATAAATAAGTACAATGTGTTATGTTTACACACAACCTGTATGTTGAATGGAAGAAGTAGCTCTAAAGTATCAACAGATGTGAGGATAATGGTGAGAGGGAGAGTAGTTACTGTGTAGGGGAAAGAAGGAATTTCCTAGGATTCGGCTCAGATTTTATAATTTGACAGGAGTCATCTTTATCATGCTGTGCTCACTTTTGGATAATTTTTCAGGCTGTACATTTGATGTTGGTACATATGTCAGTGTTACACTACAATACATTTTTAAAAATCAACATTCCAGAAGTGTTATGAAGTAGATAAATTCCTTTAATTTGAGCTGCCTTTCTATATTTTAATTAGAGCTGCCTTTCTAACTGCCTGAAACTAGGCAAGTTAGTAACTTGTCTGTTGAGTTTACTCACCTGAAAAGAAGGAATTAATAAGAGTAGCACCTTCACAGGTTTATAATGAGACTTAAATCAGTTTAATACTTACAAAAAGCTTATAATTGTACAGACCTATATTAAGTTCCATATAAGTGTATAATGAACAAATAATTATCAGTTATTAAATTAACACTACTTGTCCATCCCTGTAATAGGTGTCAGGACAATAAATGTTATCCATTCCTTCCCTTAAGGAAAACTAAAGTGAAAAGTGATAATAGCTATGGAATAGTGCTCTCAGAGTAAGATACTCAAACTATCTGTATACGAATCTTCTCAGTGTATTTTTGAATTTATTCTAAAAATTATTGTGAGCATATTTGGCATTGGGGCTAGAAAAGTTCATTTAAAAAAGTGGCGATGTTTTAAATGCTAAAAGTGAAGAGCCAAGGCTGTATATTATGAAAAAAAAAATGACACAATAAGAAGTAACAATACAGGTTTGCTTATGAAGGTTAAGAGAAGCTTTCAAAAAATACTGAGATCCAGGAAAGGGATCTTAGAAAAGAATAGAAGTTTTCCAAATGGTCAAGTAAGTTAAAACTATTCCAGGAAAATTAAACCATATGAGCCAAGGCCAAGAAAGCTAAAAGTATATGTAGTATTTCAAACATTTAAAGTTTGATACAGCAGGAATATAGGTGCTAGTGAGAAGCATTTAGAAATAAAGTAAAAGGCAAATCTCTGTCATAAGATGTTTAGACACAATCAAATAAGCAGTGAGAAAATGAGTGAAAAGATTTAATCCCAGGAGAAAGGCACATATATATATTTAATTCTAGAAACACAAACACACACACACACACACACACACAAGCACACATGCCGTCAATGGAAATAAGGGTTAGAATAAATTACCAGTGAAAATGAATGTTGATTTTTTATTATATTTTTATGAAACAGCTTTATCCTTTTCATATCCTTTGCATATCCATATATGCAACCTTCAATAATGTAATTTTTATAATGATCATGGTATTGTACTCCTCAATATTCTGACATTTCACTCTCAGTCTTCCTTTTATATAAACTCCAAGAAACTTGTTCAGTTCTCTCCAGACTTTATTATCTTCTGAATTGCTGCCTTGATCAGCCAAGATCTTTCTGAACTTCGGGTAAGATGGATTTTATCAGCCAGCATCCAGTCAGATCAATTTGTTCGTGCCAAAATTGAGATCTCTTTTTATGTCCATTTGATTTACGTGGAGTCACAACTACCAGGGCATTCATTCCTCAGGGGATTTACCCACCAAACATTCACAAAAACTCTTTTCTTTTTTTTTTTTTCCCTTTTCAAGCATTTTGTTGCTTATTATTTGACAGTTTCTCAGTAGATATTCACTTTGTTCACTCTTGCACTGCTACAATAAGGATTGCTCAAAGAGTTTGTGATAATAATAACTTTTATCTTGGAACATGGTAAGTAATTTTTAAAGCCCAACTACTCTAAATCACTAGACATCAGCATTGCTGTCACAAAATTAGTTTTACAAACACTTTCAAATAAGACGAAGGCAGAAACTAAGACAGTGGCAGAAGATGGTTAAGTAAAAGCGTTGTTAATTAAGCAGAATTGACACATTTCATTATCAAATGAGAAGAAAATGGTGATATTTTAAGTAACTCTACCATGTGTCTTGCATACATTAATCTAAGAAGGTAATATAGAAAGGAAAATTAAAGAAGAAAAATAATTAAATATTAGGTATTGGAAGTACCTGTTAAAAGTTCAGAAGTTCTCAGTAGACAGATGCATTTGTAGAAGTTTTAAAGAAATAAGTAGTAACAAAAGTGATGTGTGATAACCAAAGAGGACCAATTTCAGAACACTGGTAAAAATAATATTTAATGAGTGAATCAAACAACAGAAATGCATAATATGTTCTCCAAAGACTTGTACAAGAATGTTCATAACAGTTTTCATTACAATAGAGGAATATTTGGGAAACAACTCAAATGTTCATCAAAAGTACAATGGACAAATAATTTGTGTTTACTCATACAAAAGAGGTAAGAAAATGAATGGACTATAATGATATATAATATTGAAGCATTCTTCCAAACATTAGATTTATCATGCTGAGCAAAAGAAGCCATACATAAAAGAGAGCATAGCATATGATACATTTGTATTAAGCTCAAAATCAGACAAAACTAATTCATAGTGTTAGAAGTCAAGGTAATGACAAACCTAGATGGCATTAACTGGGAGAGGTCAAAATTATGATGATATCTGAGGTGTGAGGGCTGCTGTATTTGTTGATCAGTGTCGTGATTATATGAGGTTGTTCTATTTGGGAAACTCATTGACCTACACTCTCATAATTTAAGACCATTTCTGTGTCTATATTATGCTCCAACAATACAAAGTAGCTTAAAATATAAAAGCAGAATCAGGAGAGGCTATTCCATGAATCCAAAAGGAAAAGCAGATCAGGCATGGTGGCTCACATCTGTAATCCCATCCTTTTGGGAGGCTGAGGCTGAGGCAGGCAGATCACTTGAGCCCTCTAATTAAGACCAGACTGGGCAACATGGCAAAACCTTGTCTCTACAAAACTATAAAAATTAGCTGAGCACGGTGGCACAGACCTGCGGTCCCAGCTACTCAGGAGGCTGAGGTGGGAGAATCATTTGAGCCTGGGAGGTGGAGGTTGCAGTGAGTGGAGATAGTGTCACCATCCTCCAGCCTGGGGGACAGAATGAGGCCCTGTCTCAAAACAACAAACAACAACAACAACAACACCAAATGAGAAAGCATTCTGGAAAGAAGGATGTGACCAGTAGTACCAGACTATGAAATCCATGAAGACGAGTATATGTCTAGGTAAACTCCTCAGGTGCCAGGAAAAGCTATTAACAGTGAATTGCTTCACAGAGAGGATACGCTATAAAAAAGGCCACAGGTCTCTTTGGGGAAGGCATGGGGAAAGATTTACTGTGAGTGGTGCGACAATAGTGCCGAGTCCTCCAGGCACCCTATTTAATCAAAGGGCTCTGAGTCAGAAAATTAACATGGAAACTACGTGGTAGGCTATATCTACACAGTGGTGACTGTAGTCAAGTTTTTGACTCCAGACCTGAAGAATTTCTTGTTATATGAATTAAGCAGTATTCTAAAAGGGTCTCTATTTTGTTCCAAGGATGTCAAAATCATTTAGCCACTGTCAAAGTTTTCTTGCTCCAGGGCACTCTGATGACCTGTACAACTCTACCAGCCTTGATTGTAGATATGCTCACATTTTGTTTGTTGGTTAAGTGCTATAATGTTGCATCTGATTTTCTGGAATCTCATCATTCCTATTGAAATCTGTGAGCACTTCTCAATTGTGGCCTCCTTTATGGTCATATCTGGCCCACAGAAGTGAGCAAACAGAGAACTTTCAGTGATGGAAAATCTGCCCTCACCCACATGTTTCTTAATGCCTTAGTGAAGGGAGTCTCTTCTGGATCTTCTCTTGGAACGTAATTGGGGAGCGAGTGTGCAGAAAACACATGAGAATCCATTCCATTGTTAGACGGTTCAACCTGTGGGAATGTTTATAATTAATTGGCTCTGCGACAAAGATACTACTAAATAATGTAATACTGTTAGTTGATTAAACAAATTCTGTAAAACAAATTCTGTAAAATTAGCCCAAACAGTAGCTACAGAAATTATGTGTATTTTCATCTGACATGGCTCGGTAATATTAGAGAAACTATACACTGAATGTGTATACAGGTTGAAGTAGCCATTTTCTCTAGTTATCAGATAGGTAAGTAGTAGGACAGAAAAGCTGTTTCCTCTCTAAGCTATTCATATTTTCAAGCATTTATTCTGAGTGTGTTAATGATTTGTAAAACACATATGACGTGATTTTGATTTCTCCACTATGAATGGTGTTTCAGTACCTTGGCATCACGTAGTTTCCTTTACAAGTCTCTAAATTTTGTTATAGTCACACATTGTCATTACTTCAAAATGTTCACTTGTATACTTGTTGCCTCTGAACTGAAACATTTTACTCTTATTGTAAATAAGCTCTGCTTTTGAGGCAAAAAGAAAGATTATAATGCTGGCACATGACTTCTACATTTTCTGCATAACTAACTTGTTGAGATTGGACAGCATTGCTGGAGATCACCGGAAGAAGAGCTGTTTATGGAAGCAGACAAAACAATAGAAGAATCAACTGTTGGATTTCCAGGACATATCCCAGCAACAGGCAGAAGGTAAGCACTGAATAAATATTTGCTTAATAACTGAATGGTTGGATAAATGTCAAGTGCCTGGTAGAGACAAGAACAATTAGGACTATGAGTAGGAGAGCTTTAAATGAAGCAACGTGTTATGACTTAAAACAATATTAAATGAGGAAAACTGGGAGTCAAAATTACTTTCACGAAGCTTGGTTGTAAAGAGAGCAAATCAAAGTTGCTACAAGTAAAATCATGAGTGTTTATTTGTTTGAAGACTCACTTGTACATGAGTGTAACGTAGTGTTACACTTAAGGCTACCCTCTTAGCAAATTTCAAGTAAACAATACAGTCTCATTAGCTATAGTTCTGACTTCTTTAAAACTTAAAATCTTTCTCTTATGGCAGATTTTTGATATGATTAGATTTTCTTTGTAAAAAAAATAAAAAAAAATCTCCCAATCTTCAACAACAGAGAACTAAAGTACTAAAGTTCTAAAGTGGTATTGTCTCGAATCACGCTTGTGACAAAGATGTGTTAATGTGTTGTATAGAAGTGTCAGAATCTGTTTTACTTATAGTTATATTTCTTGTAAAATTAATCTTTGGACTGTACTTCATACCATAATCTTCAATTAATACATTCAAGACTGATTCCCTCTCTCTGAGACCAACAATTGATCAAACGGAATTTAGGTTTATAATAGGATAAACAGCTTTATGAAAAGATACAACTGATTATGACAGCTAAGTCATCAAATACTATAATGAGCATATACTGTCTGTTTCTATCAAAGAGAGAACAAGAAATAATTAATTTTATGCTCCTATGTATTATTTCATCCTCTTCTATCTTCTGCAATTCATAAAGTTATATGATAGCAGTTTGCAACTTATAGTCTAATAAATATTGTATGATTTAATTGAAATAATTGGATCATCACATTTAAACTCTCATTACATTGACATTTGGTACTCAGGAAATAATTTGAGATTATTTCAGTCTTCCAAAAGACCGTGAGACATAGTTTGACTTCATTATAACAGTGTAAAAACAGTGTCTTTGAAATACTTTTTTTATAGATAATAAATACTCTAAAGCTGAAAACTTTCAGCATTTTTCTCTTTATTTTCCAGTTCTACCATGACCTTAATACATTGACCTTGAGCTGAAGAAACAATTGTGTCTGTGAACTCTCCATTAAATATATCAAATGAGAAAGCAGGAGTCATCTTCCTATATTCAAATAGCAAAATTAGTATTTTAAAAATCTTAACTTAGAGAAAGATTTGTCATTCGTTATCTGCATGTCTGTGCTCTAGCAGTATCATGTTTCCTACCTACCACATTTTTTTTTCTTAGAAATTAGTGGACAGAATTTTGAGAAGTGGCTTTGTTTTGTTTTCTTCACAAGTGATTCATGAGGGCCCATATAATTATGTAGAAGTAGAATTGTGTTCCTGTTTTGATTCTTTTTCCTGAAATGCAGTGCCAAATTCTTCTCTTCGGGGACTGACCATCAATTTTACAGAATGAACAATTTCGCCCTCCTCATTAGTTATATGCACCAGATTCACTTCTTGAGGGGTCATATTTGGGTCACTGCAATTAGTTAATAGGGAGATTCTGTATTGCCATATAATCATTTTGATATTGTATTTTTCTCACATAAAACTGCAAAGGAAACTCTTTTCAGAGTGAAGGCAAACCTGCAATCTATGGTTATAATGGAGTAGATCCTGCTAACACCTTGAAGTACCTTTTTAATGACTCTTGCATATTGAAATGAGTTCCTAGAGGTCACTGTATTATATGTGTGTCATATTGAAAAATGAAGTATTTCAGTGAACTGAACTCAAGCATACAATCCTGTGATTTAAGTAAATGTCCCCTTTCACTCTATATGTTTCAATTTCTGCTAATGTTTTTGCTTCCTGATATTACTATTAATTGTATGTCACTTAAACTTTATCATAGTACATACCTTTCAAATATTTCTTCCTGAATTTTTTCTAGAACCTTTCTCTTTATCCTTTGTTTTCTCATTTTTAATTGCTAGCATGATTTTTACCAAGATTCTTCTTTTTAACACTCTATATAGTCTGGTTGCCATTCTAGAAGGTGTTATTGTCCAGGTTGTACCTTGGTAAGTTTTTAGCAAGTACCTAATTATGTTACCAGTTCAGCCTTATGAGTATTCTGCTTGACATTCTTTATTTTAACAATTCTCAGCTCTTTTGGTGACTTCATCTTCCTCTTGTAACAATTTTTTATTCTAGTTTAAATGCACCCTGAGGGGGAATAACGCCATATTTTCTTAAGCAATTTATTTGTATTTACTCAAACTAAAAGTAAGCTCTTATTATAGATGTTCAAAGAGAATTTAATTCACTTGGCCAGATTTGTAACATTTTAAATAGAAAATATTATCTTAGACAGCCTAAAGCTTCACTACATCAATTTGTATGTTTCATCCTTTCAAGTGATTGTCATCTTCTGTTATTTATGTAATTATGGCCTATATAGAGCTAGAATTCTGTAAGAAGTGTAACATTCTAAACTAGCCTTACAGAGAAGCCAGCTATCTTTGAAACAATGAGTAAGAGGAAATAGAAAACAAAAATTCTCTCACCACTTGATGATACTAAAATTTCTATTATATGTTTTATGAGGTTAGGGTAACATTTGTAACATTATCCATAACAAAGAAAGCAGAAGCATAATACCATAGGTCAATTTTATCTTGGATTAAAAGTGAGGCAGAGGAAAATATTAATGCCACTAAATGAATCAGTGGTTAGCCCAAACCCAGGGTATATTAATAAAATTAATTATCAGTTTATTTCAGTTAACAACTATCAGTTTAATTCAGGACTGTAAAGATGGCTATGCATTATAAAATCTATTTTTTCAAGGCACCAAAGTAGTTACCTAAAGTGGAAAAATATATGGCTAATGTAATAGATAAGCAAAAGTTCAATACTTGGTTTTAATAAAAACTCTTTGAAAACTAAGAGTTAAAGTAACACCCTATCCTGTAAACAGTAACAAAATCTATAATAAAAGTTATCTTTAAAGGCAGGGAACAAGATAAAGATTCTCACTATCAATATGAAAAATATGATTACAGGCAACAAGTTGGTAAGGGCGATATAAATTAGTTTGGAAACTTCGAGATGCAAAATATCCACTTTGGGCAAGAAAATAGCCATTGTTATCCTTAAATATTTCTTGTGATTGGCTTCTTGAATATAATAGTATTCAAAATGGAGAAATCCCTTATTCAAGAATAAAAGCTGAAATACCCCCATCAACAATGGAGACAAGAAATTCTGCATTAACTAGCTCATAGAAGTTTAGTATGTATACAGTTTTATTTTTTATTTATTTCATCAAATTTTCCATATTAATCTTATAAAGAAAAAACAGTTGGGACTGTTAGCATTGTTTGAAACCATTAAAACTATACCTCTTGGACTAAAAGTGAGGCAGGCATGGGACAATGTCAAAAACATAGAATTAAATAGCTGCTTTGCAGTCTGAAGGCCTTGGCCAGAAAATGGGGAAGTGAAGTGCTATGGCTGGTCCCCTCCAAAACTCATGTTGGAAACTTAATCCCTAATGTGGCAGTATTGAGACCTGAGGTCTTTAAGAGGGCTCTAACCTCATGAAAGGATTAGCCCATTCATTGTTTTGTGTATTTAAACAGTTAATTAATTAATTGGTTCTTATGGGAATGAAACTGGTGTTTTTATCAGAAGAGGGAGAGAGACTTGAGCACAGCATATTATCATATGCGGCATTCTCACCATGTGATGCCCTGTGCTGGCTCAGAAGTCTGTACAGAGTTCCCATCAGCAAGAAGGCCCTCACAAGATGCAGCCCTTAACCTTGGAATGCTCAGCCCCCATAACTGTTAGAAATAAATGTATTTTCAATATAAGTTACCCAGTCCAAAATAGTCTGTCAGAAAACAGACTAAAACAAATAGGATTGTGAGGACAACGGAGAGTTGGCCTAACTCTGAGATCTGCACTAGACGTCAGCACAAAAATGAGATACAAGTCACACTTCTGCAAATGTATTCAAACTATCAGTGATTATTTTTAATCACATGAATATATTGTCACACATTTATTTCAGAGAGTTTGGAAATTAAATAATAATGTGTATCATTAATGGAGAAGGAAACCAGGTTAGGAACACATGCCAATGTCCAAAGTCAGAGAAGAATGCAAACCTGTTGGGCAATATTCAGATGAAATGGTCACTTGTCAATACATGAGTAGAACAGATAACACTGTGAGGAAAGAAGATTACTAAAAGCAAGCATGTTCTACTAAATAATACTTGTTTAGGCTGGTGTTATTAAATATTCATCAGAAAAATGTATTCTCCAAGAAGTATGTAAATACTTTTGAGATTCTCCCAGTTCCCATAGCAATAGTAAAAGTGAGAAGATGCTAGCCATAGAGCTCTCAAATCCCCTTTTTCATCCTCACTTGCTTTTGCTGACCTTCTTACTATACTGTGAAAAGAAGAAAGTGTCTATAGACTCTAATTACCATATCTACCCTCTTTCTAGAACTTCTACCCATATGCTATGTTTTTCAACACCTCCTATGCATGAACTATATATTTCTCTCTCTCTACAGAAAATTGCTTCATTAGTGCCTTAGATCTTATTCTCTCTCATCTACTACAGAGTGCTGTGGTCTTAATTTTTCCTTATTTCTCCTTCATTACCAATTTTTCCACCCTACTTCCTTGAAGCAGCTTCCCTGTCAACTACAGAATAACTTATTTTTCTGCCTCTTCTTCCGACAAAATTTCTTGACAGAATGGTCCATTGTCACTATCTATAGTTATTTCTCTCTCTCTCTCTTTTTTTTTTTTAACTTTTAAGTTCAAGGACAAGTGCAGTTTGTTATATAGGTAAACTTGTGTCATGGGGTTTGTTGTACAGATTATTTAGTGACCGTGACAAATGTCATTTTGAAGTCGTGAAAATGGAAGTTTCATTACTGTGGGTTTAAAAGAAAATGAAAATAATAATGCGTGTAATTTTTTTTTTTTTCATTTTCTTTTAAACTCAACAGTAACTAAACTTTCATTTTCATGACTTCAAACCAACATTTGTCAAGGTCACCACATACTTAATGTTGCTAAATCTGTTAATCATTTTTCAATACTCATAAGCCTTAACAGATCAGAAACATTTGATATACTTCCTCCACCTTGATACACGTTCTCTGCTGCCTACAGCTAACCACTGAAGGACATTTACCTTGGGGGCATTATAGTCTTAATACAGTTTTTAGAAACATATTCCAGCAGATGGCAGTACTGTGCCATGAGGAAAGGACGCATTTTTGATTTGCACAAAATTACCATTTGTGCTTCCTAGAGCTGGGTATCACATGCTTTTGATTTTTTCTTCTATTTTATTTGCAACTCCATCTCAATCTCCTTTGGTAGTTTCTCTGCTTCTCCCCAAGCTGTTTACATTGGAGTATTCCAGGTGTCAGGCCTTAGACATCTCTTGTGTATTCATGCTACTGCTTTTGATGACCTCACTTGTTACCATGCTCTAAACACTCTTGAAAAGCCAGTAACTCACGTATATATCTCTCCATCTCATAACATTTTCCTGACTTTCCAAATTCTATTTGCATTCCACTTGAATATTCATGAATTCATGAATTCGGTTCACTTCACAACCGTCAGATTTTCAGGTAACAAACAATGTAAATTCCTCCTTTTCTTTTTCTTTCTTTCTTTCTTTATTTTTTTCTTGAGACGAGTCTCACTCTGTCACCCAGGCTGGAGTGCAGTGGCCCTATCACTGCAAGTTCCGCCTCCCAGGTTCCCGCCATTCTCCTGCCTCAGCCTCCGGAATAGCTGGGACTACAGGCGCCCGCCACCATGCCCGGCTAATATTTTGTATTTTTAGTAGAGATGGGGTTTCACTGTGTTAGCCAGGATGGTCTCGATCTCCTGACCTCGTGATCTGCCTGCCTCGGCCTCCCAAAGTGCTGGGATTACAAATTCCTCCTTTTCTTAAAGTTTAAATTCCAAGAACATTTTTGTCCAAAAATATTAGAAATGCAATTCTGCATATTAATTTGGGTTCACTCAGAATAGCATGTTGTCCAATAGAAGAGAAACAAAATAACAGATTTAAGAAAAACAGTTTACATATCTACTGTCATCTGATTATTTTAAGTTGAGCTTTTTATTGTTTCAATCAATTAATGACAAACACATATATGTGTATTTCATGGTTTAAGTGTTTCAAACTTCTGTTGCATTGCCACATATAATAGCTATTAGAAAAATTCATTTTGTGTCAGATATTAAGTTTTTTTAAATCAACATTAATGCCTTCAATCAAAAAAGTAAGCCCTAGATGGAATGTACTATTATTGTAGCAGGACAAGCGGCAGACAAAACTCCTCAGACACCGAGTTAAAGAAGGAAGGGGTTTATTCGGCGGGGGGCATCAGCAAGACTTCTGTTTCAAGAGCCGAGCTCCCCGAGTGGGCAATTCCTGTCCCTTTTAAGGGATCACAACTCTAAGGGGGGTGCGTGTGAGAGGGTCGTGACTGTTTGAGCAAGCAGGGGGTATGTGACTGGGGGCTGCATGCACCGGTAATTAGATCAGAACAAAGCAAGATAGGGATTTTCACAGTGTGTTTCTATACAACGTCTGTAATCTATAGATAACAGAACCAATTAGGTCAGGGGTGGATCTTTAACTACCAGGCCCAGGGTGTGGCACTGGGCTGTCTGCCTGTGGATTTCATTTCTGCCTTTTAGTTTTTACTTCTTTCTTTGGCGGCAGAAATTGGGCATAAGACAATATGAGGGGTGGTCTCCTCCCTTATTATGGCCCCCATTTCATGAATTACTGAAACTCAGAGGTGGTTGGGGCCAGGATCCTCATATACTCAGTTTGAATGAAAATTTATGTTTCTAAATAATACATCACAGTTCTAGACCTTTCACAACCCACAAATATATCTATTTTGCTATATGAAAAGGAAGAAAACATGAAAATAGGTAAACTATTGTTTATTCTTCTCAGCCAAGTAAGACAGGCACTCCACTGACATAGGTAACAAGGGTTAAGGAGATAATAAATATTTAGAAGACACCTTCAAATTGCAATCCTTTAAACACATATGCAGAAAATGAAAAAGCTTTAGACCCTCATGTCAAAAACTGAACTACATTACAGATCATCTTTGAGGATCATGTATGTTTAACCAAACAAAAGATATGAGATTTTCTTGTTTGTTATAGGCAACCAATGCAAAAGGAAAATTATTTTGTCCTCACATAGAATTAATTACAATTTATTATTCAGTGTGAACCCAAAAGTGTAAAAACTGAGCTAAATTAGTGAGAAGGGTTGAATTTTAACACATCTTTGGCATAAGCTTGGTGCTATAGTTTGGATCTTTGTCCCCCTAAACCTCATGCTGATATTTGATCCTCAATGTTGGAGGTAAGGCCTAATGGGAGGTGTTAGGGTCATGGGGGTGGATCCCTCATGAATGGCTTGCTGTTGTCCTCACAGTAATGAGAGATTTCTCACTCTATTAGTTACCTGAAGAGCTTACTTAAAAGATGCTGACACCTCCCTTCTGCTCTTGCTTTCTCTGTCATCATGTCATTTCTGCATATGATGGATCCCCATCCCCTTCTGCCATGAGTGGAAGCAGCCTGAGGCTCTTACCAGAAGCTAAAGTTCATACCGTGCTTCTTGTATGGCCTGCAGAATTGTGAATCAAATAATCTTCTTTTCTTTGTAAATTATCTAGACTCAGCTATTCCTTTACTGTCAACACAAATGGACTAAGACACTTGAGTACCTTATTTAATATGATCTATAGGTACTGACTGTGAAGCATTATTATTGCTATTTTTAAAAGAGTATCTGCCCCAAGGTTAAACAAAGTCAAATATACAATATTAAAGTTATTCTTAATGACTCGATTTCTTTCTTCTGACTACTATATCCCACAGAGCATTGTTAAAGTGAGAAGCAATAAATACCTTGTTCAGATAAACTTTTCCCTAATACTCAGGCAAAATAATTCAATTGAGTACACTAAACCACAACATCAGTCATGTCATTTTACAGAAAAGTGTCCTTAGAATTTGCAATGTAATTATGTATTAATAGATTGCCCCATAGAGGAGAAACCTAAAAGTTATGATCAATATTTAAGTTTCATAGACAAGGAAACTATAACTAAATAATGGCACTTTATCACAAATGATGTATTGATGGTATTTCTTATTTCTCCACACCTCTTTTATACTGAGTAAAGTTCACTGAATTAAGGGGACATTTTTATTAAACACCAGAGTATAGAAACCAAAGCAACATGATGTCTGTGAGTTCCTGCCAGAAGCTAATAGGGTTTTCACTCCCTGAAATGGAATTTCTCTTTTCTAGCTTACTACTTTTGTGATCAAGATATTTGCAAGAGCTGTACATTTGATGATCTTTGATATAATTCCCAGGTCTTGATTAAGATATATGCTATGGTGAAATTTTGGTCTCCTGAGTATGAAGAGCTCAGTAGGTAATTTTCCTACAGGTAAATATAACCTATTTTGCTTTTCTCTATAGATAATGAAATGTCTCCTTCCAGTTATGTCTTGTGCTACAATTGCCATCATTAGATAAGTGATTTAAGTCAACACGAGCTGTGCTTTTAATAGGCACAAATATGTGGTTCTATTGATTTTCATTTAAATCTGTATGCATCTGGGGACATGTACCTATTTACAGAACATAGCATAAGTAAGAACATAGTTTTGTTGCTGAAAACAGGTATCTTGGTAAAAAAAAAAATAGATGTGGAATTTAGAAGCAAAGCAAATGTTCTAATTTAGTGCATTAGACTCAATGTAAAGAAGTTTGACAGCTACTCCATGGACAGGGGTACAAGATGTATATATTCAGACAAGAGAAAATCTCTTTTTTTTAATGTAAGGTAAACCAGATAACATATTAAGATATTTTTCTGTTGTTTCACTGGTCAGTAGTCTGGTTGCTTTACTCCTGGTATCCATAAGAAGGTGACTTAGTTATTGGTCAATGGGGTTATTAACAGTGAGATTTTGATGGCTGTAAATGCCTACTTGCAATTTATAACCACCTGCTTTACACTAACTCAGCTGTCAGTGCCGGTACTAAGAAATCCAAAGGGATATAAGTATTGATTTATTTTTCAGCTTTAGGAAAAAACATTTATGAGCTTGGTCATTGGACATTGATCTGGAAAAGTAGTATTTTTCAACTGAGAATTGTCAAAAATACAGAGTTCTAGTTATGAGCCAACTTTCAATTTCATAAAGTATTTAATTCTGAGGACACTGATGTATGAGGTGAAAAATGATAAAAATAGAACAAAAGACACGGAAAAGTTGTCATTTAATAAATTAAACATACGTAATTTATCTCACCCATGGCCTAGTAATTGCAGGCTTGAATAATTAACAAAACTTTTCAGTCTGAAAACAAAATCCACACCAACCCTCTTTGGCAAGGTTGACTGTGGAAACAGGGTCATTGAGGAAAGAAAAGGAAGGAGGATACGCAGAGGAAGAAGTTGCTGTGGAAGTAGAGAGAGAAGGCAACATCTCACAGTGGGCTTCTACCTCTTGGTGACAGATTACAGCAAAGTTGCCCTCAGGTTCCTCTTGCCTCAGTGTTGAGATACATGATTGCTATTTTAGCTTAGTTTTCTTTATTGCTGGAATCTTAATTTTATTCTCTGGCTCCTCTAGCTTAGGTTGTTTCTTTATAGATTAAGTATTCTGGAAATTGGATTTTCAAGTAGTTATTTTCATCTGACTAGGCAATCCATTCAGAATCAAAAATTGTCCCTGATGCTCTATTGGCCTAAACATTGTTATTAATGATATCAATTACCCACTTCACAGTCACTGTATTTTCTATTCTTACCAGAGAAAAAGGTAAAGTAGAAATAAGGTAATTAATGCTTCTGAGTCTTTGTTCAGTTTGGCCTGCTTGGAATGTTAAAGAAATTTTTTTCTTTTCCTTCCTGCCTTGTTTCTTTCCTTCCTTCCTTCCTTCCTTCCTTCCTTCCTTCCTTCCTTCCTTCCTTGCTTTCTTTTTCTTTCTCTTTCTTTCTTTCTCTCTCTCTCTCTGTCTCTCTCTCTCTTCTTTTTTAATGTTTAAATTTTCACGTAGGCTTTTTGGGAAATGTTTAGTTCCCTCTTATTCATAGCTGATCACTGGTTACTGTAATTTGGGTCTAAGAATAAATTGACTTCCTCATATGTATCTTTTCTGCTTCTTCCAAGATATTTCTTACTAATTGTGAAATAAAGTCTTCTCTTCTAGTATTTGGTCTGACCCTAGTTCCTGACACAGAGCTTCTAAAGTCTTTGTAATTTCCTGACTCATATGAGCATCTTTTCTTCTAATAAGGTGGCTCTTGGTGAGCCTTTGGCTGGGGACTGTTCACCAGAAAGACCAAGCAATAATTAGAATCTTGGAGCTTTCTACCTCACATCCCACTCTGGAAAGAGGGGAGAATAGCTGAAAATTGAGTTAATAATCAATCATGCCTACATGATGAAGACTCCATAAAATTTCCTGAACTATGGGGTTCAGAGAGCCTCTGGATTGGGCAACACATCCATGTACTGGGTGAGTGACACACTGCAACTCCACAGATAGTGTCAGAATTGAATTGAATTATAGAAGACCCAGCTGCTGTCCACTAAATACTTTCTTGGTTTGTAAGCAAAAACCCCCACATATCTGAAAGTTTGTCAGAATGTTGTATTGAGTAATGTGTGAAGAGAGAAAAAAACAGAAATATGTAGAAGTAAAAAAGTGTGCTTTTTCTTTAGAGTAATATATTATTGTATATTCTTCTGTAGAATTTATACAGTAATAATAAGCTTGAATGTTTCTTTATAGCATATACTATGATAATAAATTACACGTTTATGTATTAATCAGAATTCTTTAGTTTGTAAATGCCAGAAACACCTAAGTCAAGGCAGTTAAATTAGAAAGGGTACTTTACTGATTCATGTCAGTATCAAGTCCATGAACAACACTAATATGGATAGTTATATACAGAATACTCAAATAAACACACTCACCACACACACACGCGCATACACAACACCATTTTCCCAACTTTTCATTCCTCCATCTCTTACTTCCCTAAATATTTAAGCAAATTCTCTCCTCCTTAAGATTGACTTTCTTCAAAAAATTAGTCTTCCTCACTCTTTTTAACAGAATCTCAACTGCAGAAATGAAGAAACTAACTCTAAGTTTCTGAAATCTGATAATTAAACTTCACCTGACTTTTATTCCTATATGACTTGGTTTAAGATCAAAGCTGCCCAGATACATAATCTGGCTTGGTCTTATGCTGGTGTATAACACATGGGCTGTGCAAGAGTCAGTTTCACAAAAAGGGGAAGGGGTTAGATAAGTCAGGAAAACAAGAGTGGAGGGAAAGAGATTGTGTTGATGAGGAGAAAAACCCAGAGGTTCACTGCTAAGTAATTTAAGCACCAAAAGGATATGGTCCCTTCTGTATCTGTTTTAGTGTTAATCTTCATTTATAGACATAGCCCTAGAACGTAACTTAGTGAGCAGCAAATTATAGAAGCTCATTAATATATATAAATGGCTATTTTTGCATCCTACATATGTCTCAGCCATACCCTATTTAAATGCAAATTCCTTTCCTCTTACTTTTTTTTTGTTGTTGTTGTTTTCGTTTTTTTTTTTTTTTTTTGAGATAGAGTTTCACTCTGTCACCCAGGTTGGAGTGCAGTAGTGCGATCTCCTCTGGCTACAGGCTCCGCCTGCCGAGTTCAAGCGATTCTCCTGCCTCAACCTCTCCGGTAACTGCCACCATGCCCAGCTAATTTTTGAACCTTTAGTAGAGATGGGGTTTCACCATGTTGGTCAAGCTGGTCTCGAACTCCTGACCTTGTGAGTCGCCCACCTTGGCCTCCCAAAGTGCTGGGACTAGAGGCATGAGCCACGGCGCCCGGCCTCCTCTTACTTTTTTTGTAACTTTCACTAGCTTTGACTACAGTGAAATACTCTATTTGTATTTCATAACCAAAAGCATATGGGAATAGTTATGTCATCATAACAAAGTATCAGTGTAAATTTGCATTCTATTTTACTACAATTTTATTTGCCAAGTTATGAACAATTACAAAAATACAAAATGAAATATAAGTATCTCATGTATTAAGAAAATAGTTTTAATTTGTTATTTTTCTCATGTGTTCACGTTAAGGATCCACATCATTACAGACACTAAAACATTCTACAACTCTTCTATATTTTATTAAAATTTATATATGAAGCCAGGTGTGGTGGCTCATGCCTGTAATCCTAGCACTTTGGGAGGCCGAGGTGGGCAGATCACCCAAGGTCAGGAGTTCAAGACCAGCCTGACCAACATGGTGAAACCCCGTCTCTACTAAAAATACAAAACTTACCCGGGCGTGGTGGTGGGCACCTGTAATCCCAGCTACTCAGGAGGCTAAAGTGGGAGAATTGCTTGAACCTGGGAGGTGGAGGTTGCATTAAGCCCAGATCGTGCCACTACACTCTAGTCTGGGTGACAGAGTGAGACTCTGTCTCAAAAAATAAAAATATTATATATGCATATATAATCTCAATTTGAAAGATGATAGGGCACAAAGCATGTGAACACTTTGGCTTTCTACCAAATACCACCATATGAGTTTAATCAAAGAGATAAATTTTTTAACGATATTTCAACAAACAGTACAAAATACCACAACTTTTAAAATTTAATATTCCCTATTATAGGTGCAAAATTTTTAAAAATTTATTTAACATATCTAATATGTGATCTTTACTTCTTTTATATATAATATTGGTATGATCTTACTTCATAGGATTATAATAAGAATAGATAAAATATTACACAAAAATGTGATTCACACATACTAAGCACTCAGAAAGTTGTAGCTATTATTATTTTAGGTATCTTGGAATACTGAATATTCTTCCAAATTCCTTGTTTCTAACAGAGAGGATTTGCTTCACAATCTAATTCATTTCACTGATAATCAGAATAGAAAATGGTATTAGCTGAGTCTTAAAGGGTATTGGATTGACAGAAGCATTTCAGGAATATCACTGGGAAAAGTAATAATTGTAACTATTTGCCTGATAGTTTTCATCACTAAGAGAAAACTAAAATCACCTTCCAGCATAAATTCACCTATTTGACAATTTAATTAATTGAAAAAAGCTGATAATATTTCTCCATGGAATATTAATAGATACATTTAAATTAATATTTTAGTATTTGTATTCAATAATTATTTGTACAAAACAGTCACTTGTTTATATTATTTGATTTTGTATTAATTATCATATAAATGATAACTCATTTTCAGTAACAACGAAAGAGATTTTCTAATATTAAGAATGTACGTTCCCTGGTAAAACTTATATTCCAATACATGTACAGAATTCTGTAACAGAATGATAAACAGGTTGATAGATACAATGTTTTCAAACAATTACATCGATTATATAATGATCAATTCTATCAGAGAGGTAAAAAGAGTATGTGAAAACACAATGAAAATAAAACAGCATGCGATTTATGAATAGTGAAAAAGAGAACATTAATATATGATAAATTTTTGGTGACAGGCATTAAATCACTATAGCTTTTAGATTCCATTCATTTATATAGAAATAAATATTTTTATCTTTAAACATTTTTTAATCATTTAATTATATACTTGGCAAATATCTAAAATATACATTTTTAAAATGTAATTTTAAATGTCAATTTAAAATCAGCCAAGGAATTACACAATACATTTAGGGGGTTTAGCGCAAATAAAAAAATTGGAGAACATATTTTACAACAGCCAATGCAATAAAATAGTGATGTAGGAGGCCTACAAGTTGTTAATGTAGTGACCAAGTAAGAGACAATTTGTGAACTGATAGAGACAAACTTCATTAATAATTAGAGTCTACATTTTAACAGGTGAAGAAGTGAATGTACGCAAACTGAGGACATAGAGACTCCAAGTTTAGATTACTCATTTTCCATATGAAACATTAGAAAATGTAGAAAGTGATATTATTTCTTGAAAGAAAAATGACCTAATTGGAGCAAACTTAATTAATTCATTTAAAACCTCAACATCAAGAAAGATGTTTTTATAGTTTTACTTACATCTTTTAAGAACGTAGTCAAGGAAGTTCTGCACACTAATTAGACTTTCACGCAGTTGATGGTTTGATATTTTTGTTCAAAACTTTAGTGGTACAAACGGACTTAGCATGATATAAATGCATTAGGTTTATATTCTACTTGGAAAGCATTCTACACAGTAAAAAGGCAGAAAACAAAATTCTTCACTAGTAGGAAGCTGTTTTGTGACTGTGTTGTTTGAAAAGGAACACCAAACTTGCTACATTTCTCTCATTCTTGGAACCCAAAAAAGAATAGGTATGAATCTACTAAACCAAACTGAAAAATAATATTTTAAAAAAGCTGTGCACATTTTCAACAAATAACTTAAATGTATTAAGTATATTAAATGTTGAATTTTAAAATTTAGATGTAGACACTTCTTATAGACCATCATCATATGAGCCTCTGTCTAATGAAACAGTTGATTCCACTATTTATAGGGCTAACTTATTTATTCAATATCTACACACGAATTCTGTGCTAGGAAGTGGCACGCTTTGTCCACTGGGGATACAGAAATCAAAATATTTCAGAACTCAAAGAGATTTTATGTCACATAAACGTTGTGGTGTGTCGGCTTGTCTCTCTCTCCTCCATCACTCTTCTCAGAGTCTTGTTCACATCCTTCCCATTTCCAAGACCTGCCACACAATCAAGTTAACTTTTAAAGAGAGGGGTGTTGTAGTATAACTGAAGACAGTAGACATTCTGAGAAGAGGTTGTATTGCCAGTATCAATAGTCTGATTTTCTTAGAGATGCTTGTTAACCCTAGATATCTAAAGACATTACTGAACCCCAGTAGCCAAATTCCAGCTCTGTGGAACTCATCTTGGGTTAAACTACTGGGAGGGAATGAATTTTGACTGAACAATTACAGTAATTAACAAGAAATGTAATTATTTTATTAATTATCTAATTATCACAAAGAAAGAGAATGTTCTAAATTTTTAGATTATGTATTATACAAAGGCATAACAGATTTTCCAGCAGCAACACTGCATGAAAGTTAACAACAAAATACACTTTTTTTCTTCCCAAAGTTGACTATTTCAGCACCTCACCAACATAATCAAAGACTCAGTTTCTATGTAACATTGTGCTCACCATCCTTGGCATGCTGGCATTCTCTTTTAGGCTGATTACCCTCATGACACCAAAATGGTTGCTGCAATTTCATGCTTTACCTGCATTTGGAAAAGTTAAAAGCCAATAGGCCTGAAATCACATTTTTCACATATTGTATACAAAGCACCGAGAACATAGACTCTTGTGTCTAGGTAAATTGTCATTCAATTATGAAAACTTAACAAAAATACTCAGATAAACAAGCTCTCCAAAAGCCTGCCACACAAATCCTCCTCTCCCCACATTGGAAACTGTTATTGAAGAGGAGAGACAAATCTATGAGAATCCAAAGAGGGGCAGTGAGTAGTACTGATCAAACATTACATTATAAGTAGTTGGAAATGGTTATAAGTCATAAAATGCTGAAAAGCCTAGGAATTAAGAGAAGGTCTTCAGATAAAAGTACATTCAGATATTCTGTAATATGTGAATTATTTGTGAGTGGACAATATTATGTAAAATGTGTTTGTGTACAAACATGTACTGTGTATGCATGAAAAGCTAATCAACAAATAGTTTAACATGGATGGCACCACTCCTTTTCCTTGCCATTACATGATCCAGGGATTGCATATTACAGATCTCATAGTGCTTATCTTGCTCAGACTGATTACCTCTCACCATTGAGGGGAAAAAATTAAATTGCTACTCACTTACTTATCTTTATAAACTTTTTTGTGCTCAACGAAACCCCTGGACAAAAATAAGTGCCTAGTATTAGTTTAACTAGATTATGACAGTGACTCAAAATAAATAATGAGTCCCCTACCCCTTTTCTTTCCTTTCTGTACTTACCTTCTTACTAATTGAATTGTTTCTCTTCTTGGGATACTGTGTGGTTCCTACATGTACAAACAATAAAAATATAACACATAATAAATAACATATATCTCAAAAGAATCTGAGGAGAGTGGATAAATAGTTCACGTAAGGGATTCTTGGGGATTGAAACTGGTAACTCTCTTGACTGTGATGTTAGAACCTACACAGATCATAACACTGCTCATAGCATTTGCATGCACACACAAACACACACAAATGAATAAAAGTAAAACTGGATAAATCTGGGTGGATATATTGCATAAATGTTAATATTCCAATGGCAATATTATACTGTAGTTTTACAAAATGCTAATGTCAGGAAAAATGGGTAAATTTTACCAAGGATCTGTCTACGTTATTTATTTATTTATTTATATTTTATTGACATATAATATTAACAGATGTATGCAGTTTCAGGGTATATGTGATAAATTTAAAACAGTCCAATAATTTGTAAAGATCACTTCAGTGTATTTCAGATATCCATCATCTTAAATATCTTAAATATTTGTTTTTTCTTTATGCTAGAACCATTTGAATTCTTCTCCTTTAGCTATTTTAAAATATACAACAGATAATTGCAAACTATAGTTACCCTACTGATCTGTATAACACTAGGTCTTACTTCGTTTATTTAAGAGTATATGTGTACCCATTAATCACCTTGTCTCTAACCCTCCCCTTCCCACACCCTTTTGCAACTGCATGTGAATCTACAATTATCTAGATTTTTTTTTAAAGAATCTGGTAAGTCACATCTTAGTGTGGATATGTCAAAAATTACATTATATTTGCAGTTTGCATTTTCTTCTCTATATTGTTTATGAACTGTGTTTTCCTTGTAATAGATTAACAATTATCATCAAGCAGATATTTAACCTTTTAGGTCAATAAGGTGTTTGGCATCATGGGATGTAGGAAGCCTCTGACTCCACCTATAAGCAATATCATCCTTGTATGTGTATTAATTTATTCAGTACTTTAATTTATTCATATGAATATATACAAATGAATTGTGCATAACGTAAAGATTGGTGCATAAAGTAGGCAGTACATGTGCTATCCTAATTGTAGAGATATGTATACATTTTCATTTAATGCCTATCTTTCAATCGAATGTAAGGTTCATGAAACTCCAAGTGGTTTAATGTTTTTTCCCCTTTCCTAGTAGCCTGCCTGGCATTCAATTAGTATTCAATAAATATTGGAGAATGAATGAATAGGTACACAATTCTGTGAAATACAGAGAGAAAGATATTTCTGACTGGAGATAGTCAAATAATTTTGAAAAACGAGATGTTTGTAAGAGGACTTGGAACTGGATTAAAAATTATGAGCTAGGAAAGGAAGAAAAGAACATTCTAAGGGACTGCTTAACATCTGCAAAGGCGGGGAAGCAGAAAAAATTAAGAGCAAGACATATTTGGGGAATGGTAAGCAGGTTATAAAGGCTTAGAAAAAAATATTTGAATTAATTTCTGAAACGTTCATATATCATGCTAGATATTTTTTATTTATTCAATAACCTTGACGTTTTCAGGCAGAGAAGAGAAGCAGTGAATTTTTTATTCTAAAAAATCTAATCTGGTCTTGCATTATAACTTTGTTTGTGGGGATGAGGTGGAAACTGGCACAGGTGTCTGAAAGGAAGGAGGAATAAGAATATGCCCTAGTTTTCTTGGGCTACCATAACAAAAGACAACATATTAGGTGGCTTAAGCAACAAAAAATTATTTCTCACAATTTTGAAGCCCAGAAGTCCATGATCAAGGTGTCTGCTGATGCTGTTTCTCCTGAGGATTCTTTTTTGCCTTGAAGATGGCTGTCTTCTTTCCTGTGTTCACAAAGGGCTTCCCCCAGTTTGTGTGTTGTCTTGTGTCTTAATCTCCCCTAAAAGGACACCAGTCATATTGGATTAGAGCCCTTGCATCGGACCACAATTTAACTTAATTATCTCTTGAAAGACCCTATTTCAATACAGTCACATTCTGAGGTACTACGGAGTAAGGATTTCCCTATATGAATGTTGTGGTGAAACAATTCAGCCCATAATGGAACACAATTATTAATTCTGATTACAAAAGGATTTTCATAATGTATATCTGGACATAAATGCTATGTCTACAGTCATCAAGAATATTAAAGTTTTTTTTTTTTTTTTTTTTTTTTTTTTTTTTTTACATTAAAACTTTATTTTCTGTACATGGAATCAAGTTTTCTGTAGCCCAGCCAGTTCATCAGATAAGAGTATTTGGCTAAACATCTCCAAAACCTTCTCTTTATAGTTCTATTTTCCTTAACCTCCCTTCCAAGACTGATTTTCATAGAAATAGGTGAGAGAGTTTCATGAAGTGATAAATAGGCATTCACACACTAAGCTGTTACCTTTCCTCACCAGCAAAGATGTGCTATCATTGTACTTCCTGGCTGTCACATGTGGCATCTCTGTGGCATACTTACTGGCCTTTTTCCCAAGACATTTTCCATGGTTGACTATAACCTCATTATCCTTTTAATTCCATATGTTACATCATAATAAAATAAATTTCTAATCATTCACCAGCATCAAAACTACAATCACTTCTCATGAAATTTCTTCTATTGAATGCACGTAGAATTATTTACTATCGGATGGAAAGTTAAAGACATTTTCACTACAGAATAAAATTCTAGCTAATTAAGTTGGTAATGGAACTTAGATCTCTCAAGTATGTTTCCATTTCACAATAACTTGAATTAACTAGCTCTAGTGATGCTAATGTGATTTTGACATTATTTTCAGTGACCTTAAAGTCTTAGCCTATTTTAATCAATTAAATCTGCAGTTACATTAGAAAGTGTATAAACCATTTATTGAAATTATTATAATGAAGCAAAAAGCTATGAAAGCAATAAAAATATTTATTTCTGTAACTGAATGCATTGTGGCATCTATTTACATAGTGCTCTCATATTCTTTTGCATATTTCCATAAAAAGACATCCATATACTATCATAATTCTGTTTATAATATAGTATAATACAGTGTGATATTGTATACTATATATAATATATTTTATTATTATATAGAATATATAGTGTAATATATACTATATATAGTATATTATTAATATACTATTAATATAATGTATTATTTTATGATAAAATATAATCTAATATAGTATAATATAGTATACTATACTATGTTATATATATGAGAATAGAATATAATCTATATAGTATACCCTGATATACTGTGGTATAATGTAATATAGTATAATATAATATACCACAGTATATTATATTTGATTATATTCTATTCTAATATATTCTATTCTATTATAGTATAGTATAATATATTATAGTATACCATACTATAATGTACGGTAATACATAACATAATATGGTTTATTTTTCTAATTCTTATTTTCTTCTATGGGCTATGTGAATGTATTTTTGCATCTTATTCTAAATAGGTAAAAATTAAAATGACTTTAAATGAATGCCTAGAAAAAATAAATGAAGTGTCAAGCATAAACATTAACAAACTGACAAGCACGGACATTTTCACTGTCTTACTCATTGCTTTGAACCTCATAAATGACTAATTTTTATTTGTACTGTAAATTAATGACTAACGAAAAAAAGCTAAAGTAGGATTAAAAATATCCTGAGCCAGCATGTAACTGATGTGACCCTAATTATCTGATGAGCCAAAGTTTTTCTCCCAGATGCAAAAGGAAGTCCTTACAATGCTAAAAATTGGAAAATAAGGATAAATAAAAAGCCAATTTCTGAATTTTTTGCAAAAACACTTTTTAGAGATTTTTCTACTTGGTGAAATATTATGAAAATAGATTGATGAAACTAAATTTGATCTGTTAGCATAACTATTTTCCAGTTAGTTACAGTAAAATTTCATCTTTATCAAATGTTTGTGATGATTAAGGCATTACTTAGTCATTTGATTTTGATTTCATTTTTAATTTACAAATTAAAGTGTAGGTTACAAAACTAAACATTTTTGCATATCCCGATGACATGTGAGTGAAATAATATAATATGTAGTGTTTTGAGTCTGTCTTCTTTTACTTAGCATGATATACTTGCAATTCAGTCATTGTTTCATTTCTCAATAGTTCATTCCTTTTTACTGCTAAGATTGTAACACTACATTTATCCATTTTCCAGCTGAGGGACATTTCAGCTCTTTCCAGTTTTTTGCGATTATGAATAAAGCCACTATAAACATTTGCTTACAGGTTTTGTATGAACAACAGCTTTTGTTTTATTTAAGTAAATACCTGGAGAAGGAACTGCAGGGTCAAATGGTTAAGTTTATACAGTATTTAATATTTTTGGAGAGTTATAAATCATGTTTGCTTTTGTTTGTTTGTTTTGCATGCTGAATTTAGTTATCACTTGCTGTGTAAAAGGCTACCCCCAAAACTAGGTAGCCTAGAAGAGCAAACATACATTATTTCACAAATTCTTGGGTTAGGAATTTGGAACTTGATAGCAGGGTAACTCTAGCTCAGGGTTTCTCATGAGGTTATAATCAAGATGTTCCCAGGCTACATTCATGAAACACCTGTCTGAGAGGAATAGGATCCATTTCTAAGCACTCACATTGATGTTGGAACGTGGTCTCTATTCTGCCACATGGAAATCTTCATAGGGCTGTTTTAGTGTCCTCATGACATGTTAAGGGAATCTCCAGGACAAAATGATCCAAGAGACAGACTGATGAGAAAGCAGCAATGCCTAGTATAACGTAGTAACAGATGACACAGACCTTCATTTCCACAGCGTTTGACTTGATGAAAGTGAATTATTAAGTGCAGACAACACTCAAGGATAAATGAATTTGCCTCCCATTTGAAGGAGGGAGGAGGGAGTATATAAGGATTACTACATATATGTTTGATAACCACTGCACCTAGGGATATCTAATATCTCCAGCATAAATTGTCAAAAAGATACCCCTTTTCTATTTGTCTTTGGCTTTCGAAAAGAAATCGAATAACCACACGTATGTATTTTAGGACATTCTATTCTTTAGCATTGTTTTCTATGCCTCTTTTTTATTCAATAAAATACTGTCTTGATTAGTACAGATTTGAAGTCAACTATCAAGAGTTGTCTAGCTCTGTTCTTACTTTTCAAAACTGTTTTGACTCTACTGACTTCTTTGACTTTTCATGTAAATATAGTCAATTCCTTCAAATGTTCTTTGGAATTTTTATTGGGATTGCTTAAATATATAGTACAGGTCCAGATGAACACAACTAAAATCTTAATAATATAGAATCATAATTTTTAACTACACTATATTTGTTCATCAACTTAATTCCTATATTTATTTAATCAGTGTTTTATAGTTTTATCATTTTCAGGATACGTATGTTACATGTATTTTAGGAGATTTATACTTAAGCGTTTCATGATTAATAATGCTACTGTAAATGGTACTTTTTTTCTAGGATCAGTTTCTAATTGTTCATTAGTAGGATAAAAATGTTAACATTTCATATTAACCTTGAATTCTGAAAACTTGCTTAACTCATTAGTTTTGTTAGCATTTTGTTGGTTCTTCACTAATTTCTCTCCAAACAATTTGATATACAAATAGATATAATTATATGTTTTTCCTTTCCAGTCTGCATGTATTTTATTTCTTTATTTGCTTTATTGCATTTGTTAGGACCTCCTATATGATACTATGTAGGAATTGTGATAGTTGATATCCTTGTTTTTTTCCAAACTTAGAGAGAGAAAACCCAGTTTTTCAGCAATATGTGGAAACATTATGTAGAACTGTGTGTGAGCTACAGTTTTTAATTTGTTTGTTTAAGATATCCTTTCTCAGATTGAAAACATGTTCCTCTATTTTTGGTTTTCTGAAAGTTCTATATTATAACTGGATGTTAGATTTTGTCAAATGCTTTTACTGCATCTATTAAGATTATCTTTTTTTCCTTTAGTGTGCTGATATGGTGGGTTACACTGGATGATTTTTCAACTTTGAATCAATGTTTAATAACCAGATAAACCAAAACTGGTCAAGATATATTATCAATTTCATATGTTCCTGGATTTGATTTACTAATAATTTGTTAAAGTTGGTTGCATCTATGTTCATGATAAATAATTATCTATAGTTTTCTTTTATTATAATATCCATATTGGGTTTTAGAGTTGTATTAACTATACTCTAATTAAAGTGAGTGATTTTGAAGGTAGTCCCTTCATTTTTTATCGGAGAACTGATTGTGTCAGATTGATATAACTTCTTCACTAAGTATTTAGTAGAATTATGCAAGAAGCTCCATGAATATTGAGATTTCTTTGGTTATATTTTTTAACAACAAATTCAATTTTTTTTAACAGATTCAAAGTTACTCTCTCTATTGCTTCTTGGAAAATTTTCTGTAGTTTATTTACTTAAAAAAAGTTTCCAATTAATCTAATTGGTCAAATTTAAGGAGATGGAATTTTGTTAAAATATTTATTTAATAGCCTTTTAATATTCCTTTTATAGCCTTTTCTTTCTTAAAATATTGTTTGCATTTTTGTCTTCTCTTTTTTTCTTTTAGTATTTTTTGTCAGTCTAGCTAGAAGTCTACAAATTTTATTGATATTTTCAAATAACTATCTTCATTACAGATTGTATTTTACAGAATCTCTTTTGACTCTCTCTTTGATCCACAGATTATTTAGATGTATGTTCTTAATTTCTAAATAGTTTTTTTTCCCCAAATATCTTTCTGTTACCGAATGCTATTTAATTATGTCCCAATAATACAGTTTTATGAGGTTTCAGTATTTTGAGCTTGTTTTTCTGTGTCACCAAGGATATGATCCACCTGGATGAATAACACATGGGCCCTGGAAAATAATATATAATCTGTGTTTCTATAGAGCATTTCAGGATGTTGGGTAAATCACATTGGTTGACAGTGCTGTTTACTTCTTTATACTTACTAATATGCCCTGTACTTTATCTATCAAGTCTATGAAAAACTGATATATAAATTTTGTAAACTTGTCTGTTTCTCTTTGCAGTTTATCAGTTTTGCTTCATATATTTTAGATCTCTACTTTTAGGTGAATGGACATTTCACATTGTTATGCTTTTTTGAGTAATTGCCACATTTATCATTATTTACTTCCATTCTCTCCTACAGCAACATCATTTGCTCCTCTTTTTCCACAGGGTAAGACTTTTATTTTTTTCCATAAGTAATATAGAAGAATACAATCTGCACGGACTTTTGTGTTTTTCCTCAGAAACTGATGTTCTGCTTCCCCAGGCATGCACCATGGGAATGGCTTTCTCAGGTCCCGTCTGTCATTCTGCCTTCAGTCTTTCTTATGAGGACAGAGTAACATCTGTAACATATGTGGAAGCCAGAAATCTAATCAACTTACTTTAATCTGAAATTTTATCCACTGAGTGTTCATTTCACAACCCTTTTATTGTCTGATCTTATACATGGAAAACTTGAAGCTTAAAGAGCTCTTAATTTGCCCAAGATCAGACAGCTAGGAAGTGAGAGAGCTTTGTTGCTTCTTTATTTTTTACTTCACTTCTGGGGAAAAAAATTATATTCAGAAATCAGATATATTTTAAACTGTTGAAATATTTGTTGATATCAGTAGATCAATGGAAAGACATTTATATGCAGTTTTTTTCTTTTGCGTATGTTTATAATAATGTGAAAGGCTGGAAAAATATAAAAATGTTTTCTCAAAAATAGGCATATGGCTAGGGATATGACAATAAAATGCTCTTTGATTCTACTCCATTTTCTTGCATAGTATAATTTGACTCTATAATTCTAATAATTATTATTATTTTGAGACGGAGTCTTGCTCTGTAGCCCAGGCTGGAGTGCAGCAGTGCGATCTCGGCTCACTGCAACCTCCACCTCCCACATCCCGGTTCAAGTAATTCTCCTGCCTCAGCCTCCCAAGCTGGATTTACAGTCATGTGCCACCATGTCCAGCTAATTTTTGTGGTTTTAGTAGAGATGGAATTTCACCATGTTGACCAGGCTGGTCTTGAATTCCTGATCTCGTGATCCGCCCTTCTGGGCCTTCCGAAGTTTTGGGATTACAGGTGTGAGCCACTGCGCCTGGCTAACTGTATTATTTTCAAGACTCTAATATAGTAGCATAATTGCCATATTTGAAAAAAATTCTAAAATAGACTGTAATGTCATTGCAATATCCAAATAACCATAAGCAACATAAAAGCCTATATTTAGGAAATTGAAAACAATAAAAACGCTAAACATAGTAGTAAGATTTAGGAGCCATGTGAGTTGAGGCTGGATATGGCAGCAGAGACTCAATTATATAAGGGAAGAACATACTTCTAAGACATGACAGTAAGTTTCAACTTTACCACCAGACCACTGACAGCCACTGAAATACTTTTACAAAGGAAGAGATATGATTAGTTTTTATCGATGACAAAATATCAAATTTTTGTGATGTATCTTAATTTCAAAGAGTTGAATAAAATATCTGATAAATACCACTATTGCCTAAAATGTATTTTAAATCAAAGCTTATAACTGAATTCTCAGACCATCAAAGGTATAAACATTTATTTTAAAGTATTAGCTTTAAATGTTATCTATCAATAGTTTTTATAGAAAATATAATGGAGAAATAAGGTGAATATAATAGTAAGGTAGCTAAAAAATCCTCTGAAGTGAGTATTTAAAAATATGACTTCATGATTAGACACGTCTATAGCTAAACCTCTTTGACTGTATATTACATGGTCTTAGTTACCATTTAATTAACTAAAGACTATAAAAACACATTGAATGGTACAATAAGTTGTACTGGTTATCATGATATATTGGTAAGTAAGTGTCAATCATATTGTGGATTTCTAAGTCCTTACTCTTTTAATAGAGCAGAAAACATAACCAGGAAGTTTTGTTAGGAGATGTCATTAAAATAGGGACAAAAAGAAATTTAGCAATTATTGTCTCTTCTAATTCAAAATGTCAGTTACAAGAATATACATCTCTCCGTATATATAATTTTGAAAGTGGAATAAGATGGGGTAAGGGAAGTTTTGTGTTTACATTGTTCATCAGCAAAATATAAAACTCAGTAAAATGTAGAATTAGTGAAATTGTCACATTTAAACTTCTTGTGAGTAGTAATAATAGTAGAACTCTAAAAAGATTTCATATGTGTTTAGGTACTCCCTAGTCCATACACAGAATAGTAGAAGATTTCAGAATTCACCTAGTTCAAGATTTGGTAACAAAAGTCAAGGTAGAACAAAGGTTATTTTTAAAGAAGATAGTGTAAGAGCCTAATCCGCCTAAACCTAAGGCTAATCCCTGCATTCCTGTAGCCATACGCATGCTTGCTTTCATTTTTATTGCAGTGTAATATATAAGCTATAACATTTATGAATTGTGTGACTCTTAAGTATACAGCTTGAATATGTTTTATGTATGTATATAGCCATGTCATCACAATCCGTATCAACACATAGAAAGTCCAGGTTCCAGAAAGTGCCTCATATCCCTTCCTAGTTAATGCTTGCCTCAGAAAAAAACAAAAACATTCATTTGAACATCTACCATTATTTTATGCTATTTATCAAGAATTCATCCTCTTTTGAAATTCATATAAATTATTAGTATTTACTCTTTTCTGCCTGGTGTCATTCACTTAGGATAATAAATTTTTGATTTGCAACTGTTATTCATATTAGTATTTTTATATTTTTAATTGCTATTTATTGCATTGTATTTCATTTGCCTATTTATGTTCATTTGGGTTATTCTCAATGTGGGGTTATTATTAATAAAATTTTTAAAAATACATTGTTTCACCTATCTTTTAATAGGCATGCATGCTCATTTTTTTTCTTTGCTCTGTATCTAAGAGTGAGATTTCTTGGTCATAAAATTAGCATATGTCATAGAATTAGCCTAAGTTAATATCATTAAAATGTAGTTTCACTACATTCTCATAAGGAATATAAGAAAATTTTAGTTATTTCATGTATTTTTAAGCCTTGGTATTATCTGTCTTCTTATCTTTTTTAATTTTAGCCTTTCTGATAGGTATATACTGATATTCACTGTAGTTCTAAATGTGTATTCATATGATAACCAAAGGTGTTAATATATCTACTAGCAATTATATGTGTGTATATATACATAATATATAAATATATATTTATATGTGTATATATATACACAAATACATATATTTGTTTTTATATATGTGTGTATATATACACATATACACATAATATATATACACATATACATATATACACATAATATTTCCTCAGGCTATCTTTTGATTAATATGATGTGTTAAATGTAATGATTATATGTATATACATATATGATTATGTTAGAGAAACATATATGCCACAAGAAGAGCATCTGATTATCAGAATTGGGAATTTGATGTTTTCTAGTATTGAGACCTAAAGAAGAAATTGAAGTCATACTTCATAAGCTATTGGAAATAATTTTTATATATAAGAATCCTTTGGAAAACAAAAAATTACACATTCATTTTTTATTAAGAGACATACACTGAAAGAAATTTTATCAGCAAGAATCTAAGACCTAGTTCTGTAAAATCATTGCCAAAAGGGCTTTAAAAGCTCAGGAAATCTAGGACTTGGAGAAGTAATAACTTATTTACTGTGTAAGACACTAAGGTAACCCTGCAATTTTTACTTGCCTAGTGTTTGCTTTTGTATAACTACCTCCTCTTTAGAGGGAGAGTTACTTGTCACTTGCACCTAGTTAAGAGAATATGGCAAAGATGATGAGATATTCCTTCTGTCACTATAGTAAGTTCCTTCTGTCATTACAGTAAGTTGTATAAGACTTCATCTTGCTGCCAACAAACCAAATTCTCTTTAAAGTGGATTAATCCTAAATCCAGTCTCCAGATGAGGACAGAAACTGGCTAATAACCTGATTGCAGCCATCTGAGATCCTACATAGAGGACCCAGTTAAGCCATGCCCAGACTCTTGACCCACAGTAATTTCGAGTAATTTTGAAATAAATGTGTTGTGTTAGGAAGCTAAGTTTGCAGTAACATGTTAAGTAATGATACAGAGCTAATACTGTAACCATTAAATGCATAATTAATATAAAACAGTCAACTTACTCAAGTACTTATGTTTAATTATCACAACAATCAAATTCCCATTCTATCGAGTAGAATTTTGAAGCTGGAAGTGATTATGCAGTTTTCAAAAGTTCAAACAATTTGGCAGTATTCAAGCCAAATTTTAATTTGGTCCTGTCATACTGGAAAGCACATTGCATTTCTTTCATAGTACACACCCTATGTAACATTTTATTCTATGGAAACAGACCAGGGTAATTCCTCAGTAACATCAAAGAGCTCAGGCATATTCAAATTGTTTTGTCTAAATGTTGTTTATGATGTTAACTGCAGTAGGATGTGAGATCAATGAAAACTGATAGCATAGGCATGATACATTGATAATGAAAGTTGATATGCACAAAAAGTTGATATGCATAGATGTGAGATCTATGAATGTTGGGAAATAAACTGTGGTCAACAAAATAGACTCAGTGTAACTTCCCTGTCACAACTTTGTTGTGTCCGCTCCTACCGATGAAGCTGTTCTGGCAGAAAGTAAGCACTACGTAGGTTGGGTACGAAAACTTGTGAAATCTTGAAAAAAATTCTGGAAAGGGAACTGTCTTGAAAATATAGCTAGCTACGAAGAAGTTTTTCCTTTAGCACCTTTCTGCACTATGTTTCAATATTTCAGTCAAAATATATATGTATTCCCTTTGAAGAACATTACCTTCTGCTACTGAATCGCTAAGAGAAGGCTTGGGTTTTAAATAAGTAGTCTGGGCTCATCATAATAGCATAGATCATAAAAAGCTGATGGTCAAAATGGAATTAATTTCTGATCCTCTAGGAAAGTGAATAAACTTTATTATTTTGACCTAATAATCAAGACATACATACATATTATAAGATAACTCCAATAATTACAAAAAAATTTCAAAGGAAAAAATGATTTTTAAATTTACAAATAAAATGTACATAAGTAGCTCATATTGACGTAGTAGTTTTAGTAAGAAGACATTATTTATCTTAGTAATGACAAGGTTTATATTTTTCTAGGTAGAATAGCTGTGGTTTTTACCATTCAACTTTGAATTGGTAAAGGAGATAATTAAGGCAAACTAGTTTAATAGGAATATGGGTAAACCTGAGTAAGAAAGTCCTTGGAATAGAGGAATGGCATAGCTGTTGGAAATATTCAAGTGTATTTGTGTAGCACAAGTAGAGCAGTGCCGGCCTGATTACTGTGTGGGTGGAGGGATTCCTGGAGGTGTCACACTCTACTACTAAATATTTCACCTTGGAACATGTGACTTTAACAAGGTTACAAAAGAAACATGACAATGTGATTTTCTTAGGACAAGTCCTGTACAGTGTACGTTGCTCTGTTCCTGCCTTCTTGGTTCAGATCTTGTGTGTATGCAGGTAGCAAGCATAATAGAAGTTACTACATAACAATAACTCACCATAACTCAGGTCCTGAAAGAAAATATTGAATCTACACCTGTAAGGAAATCTAGGAAGTGGAAAACAGGAGAATCAGAAAACCACCAGATATGGCCACAGTTCCAACCAAATTTCCCCAGAGCAATGTCTGTGTAATTTTATATGAACCCCTGATGCTGTTGGAATCCAAGAAATACAAACCAGGGGTGGAAGAGAGTTTACATTTAAAAGAAGACTAGTAACAAATATTATTTTTAAGTTTGTGTATATGTTTTTCTTTCCTAGTTGGTCAATGTTATTTGCACTCATTTTGTTAACTGTTCATGCAAAGCTTTCAGAAATAAAGTTTAAAGACATATACCTATTTCTGTGAAATAAGGATGTAAAATTGAGAAGTTTTTCTTATCTCATAGTGACCTAGGAGCAGAGACTCATGCAGCAGAAGCACTGGTGCCCTACCTTTACGTCCCTACTTCTTCACTTCAACAGTCTCAACTCTTAGTAGCCAACATAAATATTTCTTTGCCTGGGCTCTATGACCACCTGAGTGAAGTTTGCTTTCTGTGCTGCAGGCACATTTGGTGCCAGAATTGATCCTAAGAAGTAGATACTCAGGATGCAGTTCTGGAATTGGTCACCAGACAGCTAAATGGCAACAACAATTTTACTGCTGGTGGGTTTAGGGAAGTTATCATCCTTCCCATATCATTGCATCACTATTGCTAATACTCTGACCTATGTTAAATTGTTATGGAATCAAGATGGAAGAGGATGCATATGATAATGCAATACCCCTGTTATTCAAGAGCATGTAGTCAGCAATAATTCAAAAATCTGTGGAGATATTTGTGTACTACCAGTGTCATCTATGATGTGAAGGAAAGAATAGCTAGGCTTGGGTTAGACAAAGATTAACTCAGAGAATGGGGTAAATATAGTGTTAAATGAGCATTCATTTCTTGCAGTTACCCCTACCTTTACTTATTTAATCCAAAGAAAAAAACAGGGGTCAAATATCAGCATGTCACATAGAAAGTACTATTTTAGATTTGGTAAGGGAGAAGGTTACAATGTTCTACCAAGGAGTTACCGTACCTCGGAGAATGTGCTTAGAATTTTATTTTGAAGATGCTGGAATTGGGATTAGGTGATACAAGGCCAGGAAGAATATGGACGGAATTCTCTTCTGTGCTTTATGACTGAATTTCCAGGCAAGGCACTTGGAGCTTGTTCTCATGCACTGCTGAGTATATCTTTGAAGTGTGGATACATGATGGCTTACCATGAATGGGGCAGAAATGCTGTAAATACTTTGTCAAGGTGTGGGAGAAATTGTCAAAAAGCTTAGAGAGGTGAGTCTGTTGCAATAGATATATTTCATAATATCAGAGAATCTACCAACTTACTAAATTATTCAGGAAGAGCCAAAGGACACACTCTTTACCAAAGCAGTAAATAATTTACTAAGTAGAGCAGTCACCAATGTTGTTTATAAAGATAATGGTTGCTCTCTTCTGCAGGCCAGAGTTGCTCTTAAGGGATGATTCTGTAGCCAGTGGCAATTGCAACATTCCAAAATAGCATAAGCACAGGTAACTAATTAACTGAGACAAAGTGACATGATAGGGTATTGAGTAGCAAGGTCAACATGGCAATCACAAGACCTTAAACCACAGGGTCAGGAGTGTTGTCTAATAAATCTATATTGCACTATGGGTGAGCTAGATGACAGCCAGGAAGGACATTGCTTGACTTAGATACATGAAAAACCTCAAAAGTAGTTGAACAGAAGGCCAATGTTATCCATAATAGTAGAAAATCAGAATTTATTTTTCAATTTTTCAGGCTTAAGCTAGTACTCAGACTTAGAGGCCAGACATGGAAAGAGAGGCTTAGACACCTTAAGAAAAGCCCCAGCAATGCCTCAGAAAGTATACATCATAACAAATTCACTAATACTTTCATCAATGAGACCTATGACCATTTTCTGGAATAACTGTCCACTCTAGAAAAAAAATTATACAGCTGTTACAAGGCCTACTGAATGCAGGTTCTGAGCAGACACTGACACCAATAGAAAAACAGTCCCATCATAAACCCTGTTAGAATGAACTTGTGCGAAGACAAAAATTCATATTGAAATGAGAATAAGCTGCCCTGATACCCTTCAATCATTCTTGTGGTCCCTATGTTTATAATCAGTAAGAGTATAGTTAGCATTTTACAGAATAATCATACTGGTTCCCAGATCTATGGAATAAGATATACTAAAAAAGAATGGTTAATTGGAAGCTACTGAACTGACCCTGTCTTTAGCCAAGTAAGTAAATTAGAAACCATGTTTCATCCTATATAGACTGGAAGAGATTAATGCCACACAAAAAGACTTAAAGGAAGGTAAATTAGTGGTATCTATCTTATGTCTATTCAATTTATCATCCCAATCCCAGTAAAAGCCAGATGGGTCATTTTGCATGGCAGTAAGCCACAGTTAACTATTTGTTAGCCTAGTCACAGTAGCTAGGCTGGATGTAGTATTTTCACTGGAATAAATAGCTCAACACAACTTCTGAGACTTGGCATGTGTTAAACTATTTAGCCAGTATGTCATTTTTAATTCTCATGAGATAGGACAATGCAAATTAACCTTCACTTGGAAAGGTCAGTAATTCATTTCATGACTTTGCTCCATTCCTTTGCTCAATATCCCACTCTCTTTCACAAGAGATCATTTGGTCTCCACATAAGTACACCTGAAAAGTAGAAAATGGCACGTACTCCAGATTCTCTGGCAAGACACATGAATTCTAGCAGTTGGGTGGTAACTGTGCAAAGACTCAGGGTGAACCACATTAGTAAAGATTCTCAAGTTTCAAGGTATGAACCATGCTAGAACACTCACTCTGAATGAAGGACAGTTTATTTTACCCTACATCTTCAATGCACTAAGAGAAAGCTAGAGAACTTAGTAGGCCTTTTTATATGTTGAATATATGTCACATTTGGGGAGTTTCATGTCCCCTACACAGAAAGGTTACACAGAAGGCTATTAGGTTTGAGAAGTCCAGAGCAAGCAAAGCTTCTTCAGAAAGTTCAGTGCCCTGGGCACCTCCTCTTAACACCTGGAATTCAGAGAAGGAACTTTGAGAGAGACACACTTTGGGACCCATCTAGAACCTCCATTCCCACCACCATGTTTACTCTGTTCTGAGGCTCATTGTGTAAGCATTATACAACTGGATATTTAATTCCACTTCTGTGGTAGAAATTGTCTGTGATCACTGACCCAAGACACTAAAATCCACACTTCCCCCCACTCCTATGACATTCAAATGATTGTTTCTTTTCCACACTTCTTTGTATACAGTTGTCTAAATTTGATCCTTCAAGTATCTCTTACCAGTCAAACCACTTGCCACTTTCCAGGTTCTTGTAATTAATTAAGACTTTCTTTATCCAATTGCTTTTTGAAATTTACTGGTATCCTGCAGACATAGTCAAATCCAATTCCAAATATGCTTTTTTTTATTATTAATGTACCCACCTTACGTTGTGATAATACCAAGTGTATTATGGACAATTGTAGATATATTTTCTTCCTTGGATAGGTAGCATTCAGTGAGTTTCAAATAGTGAATACTTCTCTGTTGTATGTGACCCAGGTTTGTCCCAGAACTCTAGAAGTTCATGAAATGACTCTCTCAGTATGGTGAGGAGGATTGGGGCAGAGTGGATGGGTCTTGCTCTTTTTAATAGTTATTTCTAGAATAACACTCTCCTTTTATCTGTTTTTTACTGGATAAAAGGTGCAAAGAGTTCAAAGTAAGCAAAATTAAAATATACTGCTTACAAGACAAAATACAAGAAAGTATGAAGTTATATGTCTGGCTCTCTAGGGATTTGCAATCTACTATTAAAAATAACACTGAAATACTTACAGCTGTGCAAGAATGCACATTGATAGTACTGCCCAAATTATTCAGAAGTAGGAGGCTCTTTTTTTCCAACTGAAAGAGAACTTTTTAAAAAGTGGAAGATAAATTGAATTTTTAAACTTGAAATTTAACAAATACGAGAGAATATGAGAGAAAACATATTGTAGGCAGGGAACATCACGTGATAACATCTTGGGTATAAGAATTAGCTTTCTATTGTTGGGGTGGCAATTCACCAAAAGCTCAGGGGCATAAAACAAACTGAACTAATTATCATACAGTGCTGTAGGTTAGCAGTACACCACCAATCTCATGGGCTGACATCAATGTGCTGGCAGGATGTGTTTTCTTCTGGAGGCTCTAGGGGAGAGTTGATTACCTTTTTCATTGAAGTTACTGGTGTAGTTCAGCTCCCTGTCATAAGATTAAGGTCCCCCTTATTTTTGTGTTGGTGATGAGCTGAGAGCTGTTCTGTTCCCAGCTTCTAGAGGGAACCATATTCCTTGGTTAAAATGAAAACTTGCATTTTTCTAACTGACATTTCTTCCTTTGCTTCTTCTGCTTCCAAGAAATCATGTGATTAGATTGTTCCCAATCAGACAATTCGGGGTCATCTTATATTACAATTAACTTATAGGCAATTTTGATTCAATCTGCATTACCAATGTCCTTATACCATGTAATATGATGCATCCCTAGGTCCAAGGCATTATTAAGTGGCAACCTTGGGTTGGGGGCATTATGGCATTATTCTATGGCATTTATTTAGTTCAGATATCTAAAAAAAAAAAAAATAAGGCAGTTGTCGGAACACAGAATGAAAATAAAGTCCTGGTGTGAGGTGATGTTGGAAAGGGAGTCATGGCTAGTATATGTACACTGTAGTCTTCTAAGGAATGCTGACTTTAATAAAAATCTATTGAATGAAAATGAAATTGTTTAAGGGTAAGGAGTGTGTGTGTGTGTGTGTGCGCGCGCGCGCGCGCGTGTAGGCAGGTGAGCTGGTGATATTATGATTCAATTTGCATTTTAAAAAGTTGGCTACATCTATATTATGAGGAATACATAGGAGGGAGCACAGCCTGATGGAGGCAGACTAATTAGGAAGCTACACCTGTAGATTATGAAAGAAATGAGTGTAACTTAGATAAGAGTGGTGGTAGTCAAGATAGTGAGGAGTAATTGAATTCCTTAGGAGGTGAAATTGATAGGAATTTTTATATTCAAAGTGCTGTGAAGTATATTATGTATAGGAATAAATAGGACAGAATTAAACTATAGGCAGGAAGATTTCTGCCTAGAAGGTTCAAGTGATAGTGAAGGCATGGTGAATATATATTTCTGTAGAGCAGGAAGAATGGAATATAAGAGGCTGCAATGAAACATTTCTAACTTGCAAATATTTGAAAATAGAAAATGTCCCCAACTCAGCTTTATAATATTTACGTAAATGGTCCCCAGATCCACTGAATCAGATTCTTGAGGAGGAGAGCTATGGATTTTGTATTTAATAAGCCCTAGAGAAGAATCTCAGAAAGTCAGACTGCCACTGACATACAAAGACTTTGGAACACAGCCTTACATAATAGTTATTATTCCTTGAAGATAAAAAATACTTAATAATTACTACATTGAAATACATATTTAAAAGATAAAATATTAAAACGCAGTGCAAAACTCAATACTTATACACCTACACTTAATATTTTGGGGCCTTTAACTTTTAATGTTTATACATATTGAGCCATTTCCTCTGTCTTCTGACAGTGCTTATATTTAAAGTAACGAAAAAAGTTTGCTCCAAATTATAATGTGGTCTTACTTTATGGGAAACCCCCATTCAGAAAACATCTGCATTTATTACCCTGTGGTGTACTCCCTTGGGATAGTATCCAAAATACTATTCACAGAGAAAGTTGTTTCACACAATTTGAGAGCCTGGAGCATAATGAGAAATATAAGCACAATTCAAATGATTCTTTTTTTCTGCCTATGAGATTGGGTAGGAAGGAATGCTTAATTTGTACACGTGGGACACATTCTATCAGCAAACAAATCACTTCCTGGAAGCCTGCAACTGTTGACGAGGCACAAGAAATTTTTGAAAAGTAGATTTTACAATTTCTTCTCTTGGGAAGTCTTAAACATTTTTTTCTTCAGTCACATTCATCTTTCTAACATACAAATATGATTATATTTTCTTGCCTACATCCTATTATTTTCCTGTTGCCTGAAGAATAGATTCTAAACACACTAATGTGATTCTAAAGCCCCTCATTATCTGGCAGTCCTTTCCTATAGCCTTAGCTTTTAGCATTGATTTTCCTTTCTCCCCCATATGGTCCAACAGTAGAGAGTTACTAGGCAGTGAAAGACTCAGAAATAACGGGTATGCAAAGAAAAGCATCCTTAGATCCAGTCCCTCTGGAGGGACAACTCAATTTCCTAAGTACTCTTCATATTAGATCATTCTGTATCCTTATAATCAAGAACCCGTTTCTGATTACGTATCTTGAGTGAGTTTACATTTTTTCCACCAATGTTAATATAACCATACAAGATGTTCACCTGCCGGAGTCTCAATTATAGCTACCTACAGTCCTGAATTGCATCCAGTTCAGTATCTCGTAGATTTCCATTTTTCAGCAATGCATCATGGTTAGGTAAATGTTATTGTTACAAAATGTATGAAAGTAACTGAGATTCTTTCCACAAGCCTTCACTTTTTACCTCCAGCTTCTGCTATTTTATAAGCAAGCATGCTCAGTGAAGATGGTTGTCATTTACTACTATTGCAGACACAGCATAGATAACTCCTTCCTTGCAAAGTACATCTTGCAAAATGAGTTCAGAAGCACAACTGGAGAGGCATCCAGTGTTTCTCTGACTGTGCTGGGCATTTGCTGAAAATTTGGCAGTACTCTCATAGGTAATCCTGCAGTGTTGAAAATGTCCTAATATTCTAGGTCTCTTGTAGGTCAGGTCAAGGATAAATATGGGGAATTGTACATTAGGTGCACATGAAATGTGCTCAGAAATAGGCTGCACAGCTCAGAAAAGTGAACAGAAATAGACTGTCATAGAGCTTATAGAAAACAGTTGAGCATTCTTACTGCAGTGCTTTGGTTTTAGTTTTTAGGGACACGTTTTTATTCTATAGTAAATCCTTTTGAAATAATAAGTTTAAAATAAGACTTTAGGTACTGCATTTTAAATACTAATAAATGTGGTGATTAAAGTATAATTTGAATAAAATTTTCATTGACATTTAAATCCTACCATTGGGGCTTTCGTGATTATAGTTATTTCACAGAAACCAAGAAAATCAGAAGATAAATCCACTGAAGCAACAATATCCACATCAAAGGTCAAATATTTAGAACACTATGATTGAAAACAATGGAAACACATTCAGCTGCAAAACACTGGTTTACCTATTACTGTAAGAAGCCTAACTTTCTATTGATACAAAAATAAAAATTGACCATTCTTGTGCTGAAATGTAAGTGAAATGATACCTTTAATGTTTTAGCACCATTAGCAGAAGAACAATGCAAATGTTGAAATTATACTTCATTAACCTCAGTGGCAATAGATGTTTCTAGTAAAAAATCAGGTTATCTATCATTCTTCTTTACAGGCATGGATAGTTTCTCAAATTACTTTTCTGTGGAGGGACAATCACCAGAGGGACCTGTTTTGTCATCCTGCTCTGCCCTCTTTTCTTCCACAGCGTGGTTCAAATTCTTCCACAGCGTGGTTCAAATTCAGGAGAGCTTTAGAGTTCTCTGTTTACATGGCCTGCATCTCCACTTAGACAAAGTCTCTGAGCTATGGACCTGGAGCTGATGCCAGGGATAGTTGTTTGTGGACACCTGTTTCTTTGTGTCCACTGCTACTTTGGAAGAGCTCTGGTTAGGAATGGCAACCTCTGGGCATTTTTATTTCCCTTTATCTTTATGTAGAGAAGAATGGAACCTCTACTCTATGAATGAGCTAAGTTGGAGCAGTTAGGCACAAGTATTATCAGCATGCTTCTGTGGCAGAGACATCATCTATGAGGGAGATCTAGTGGAAGAAGGGAGCCTCCAACCTCTTGGCCAAACTCTCCTGGAATTGCCTCTGTATCAGGTAGCTGGGGTAGGCAGAGAATGAGATTATTAATGTCCCACCCTTACCAGGAATTTACCATAGCCTTCAGACGTAAGATGAGAAGAAATCCGATATTCTGGATGCACTTATTAAGAGGTAAAATCCATTATACTGTGGTAGAGGGACTATAGGAGAAAAGGAGTAGATTCTAGTTCAAATGCCACAGACTCTCAGTGCACTTACTGAATATTAGTAGATTTTTTTGAATAATTTTTTTTATTTGCAATTTCCGCTTAAGACTATTTCAAGATATTTCAAATATTCTTTTATCTTTATTTTTCACAATTTATGTCTGTTTCACTAGGGAGCGTGTCTGTCTGCAGAGCTCCTCACATTGCCGTTCTTGAAGTGACAATCAGAACTCTTATTTTTAATCAGATAAGTTATATTACATTCTTTAATAGAAAATAGAAGACCAGCAATTTCATCCCATAACAATTTTGCTAAAATTCACTAAATAAGAAATGAAATTACTAATTGTATTATTTTTCTTTTATTTGTTAACAAAATACTCAATTCAGTCTAAGGAATAGTGCCTATTTAAATATTTGAGATAAAATATTTATGCATACTATTTATAATATAAGATTAATAATGCCTGTTTGTTAGCAGATTTGATCTAACCTAGTTACCTTGGCTCCTAAAGGAGGAGTATTTTCTCAAAAAAATATATTATGATCAATTGAGAAATGTTGATTAGAATGCCAACAATTTCAAATATGTTGACCACAAAATGCAAATTTAAAGAAATGTTTTAATCGTGTGAAAAAATTAAAACTGATAAAAATATATTGGAAAAAATACTTATTCAGATAAATATCAACAGTTCACTTTTGAAAGATAATAATACAGGACTATATACAAAGAATGACTCTTGGCTTTTTTGATGTTTAGATACTCAAAATAACAATTTTTTGTACAGTATAGATATATTACTTAAATATTTATATTTATAAAAATAATTTTTGAATAATTATTCTAACAATGTAATAAATCTGTGTTAAAATTATATAAGTATTTTAAAGTGATAATTATTTTAATTATTTTAAGTGCACTACTACTTTATATTTGAGTTTACCTTGCTTGGATAAAAAGTTACTTTATCTCCCTAATGAAAGGCATTCATGTTAAGACATAAGTTAAAAATTTAGACTTAAAAAAAATCAAGCAATAGCAACTACTACAAATGTTGTGATTTATCTTAACTGGTGGTATCCAGAAATTCAAATAAATTAAAGGAGAAATTTATTAAATTATTCATTGTACTATTACTTTTTGTGAATTATAAAAAGTAGACTGGGGATTACAATTAGTTAGTTAAACCCATAGCAGTGTAGAGCAAAGAATGAAATCTGAATTATAGACAAAACTTTCGGCTTTATAATTTACGTAGTCAAAAGGAGGTCAAATTTAACCAAAATTTAGTAATTAAAAGATCACTGAATATGCCTTAAAATGTCTTTTAAAATAAATTTTTCTGAAGATTTAAAATATATGTATATATAGAGATTATTTTAATGATTCTAAATAAACACATCATCATTTTGAATAATGCTTAACATGCACCATGTTTAATTTGTTTATTTTTGATTTACCAAAGTATTTGAATCAAGATTGTCATCATAGGATGTCAGTATGCAGCTTTTTACAGAAAGGATTGTTTTTCAATGATAGAAATTTGAAAGTTTCTTAATTTCATCTAACACTCAACACACTTTCAAATTTATTTGACAGGTCAAACAAAATAGTATTTTTATCATTTGTTTAATTGAAACAATAAGACTAGTTCTGGGGTACATGCACAGAATGTGCAGGTTTGTTACATAGTTATACACTTGACATGGTGGTTTGTTGCGTCTATCAAGCCATGATCTACATTAGGTATTTCTCCTAATGCTATCCCTCCCCTAGCCCCCCACTCTCCAATAGACAATATTTTTAAAGAATAGATTTACTGGTTAGAAATCTTTTCTAATCCAACTTCATTGCCTTATCAGGGGGATAATATCAGGTTTCCTTCATAATGTTCAGAACTCTACAAATACTATTGCTTCCTTATGGGTATGTTAATCTTGTTTTCTTAAAAATCATATTTATTCTATTTCCTGTGAACTGAAAACTAGAGGTGAAGGCCTCAGTATTTTTTTTCAGCCTTATTGCAAGATCATAGTATGATGTTTGTATGTATTTCATTTTACATTACATCATGAAGCACTAAAAGTCCACATTTAGTGACGGGTCACCAGGTTCAAATTGTGAGAGCTTGAACCCACAAGTGCACATTTCTTGTTTTCCCTTTATAAGGAGCAAATAATTACCATGGTGATACATTAATGTCTTGTGACTATCCAGTCACCAAACAAGTTTTCAAGTAATGGTTTTAATATCTGTTGATAATTGTTGACTGCCTCAATTGTATCTTTAGGGGTATTTAAAAAGCAATTTTAGGATATATTTTCCTACTTCTACAAAACTCAGAATTTTTACAGAAAATTGGATCAAAAAAATTCCTGTTCTTTAATTTATCAATTTTCAAAGTAGGTATTTGGTACACTAGTTATTTTAAATAGTGTCAAATTATTATTTTTTAAACTTATTTTGAACTATTGGACTTTTAGATAATTAATGTATCTCAATAAACTGCAGTAGTCATTAGGAGGTTAAATTTAACCAATTTTTATTTTCATTTTTGTTACTCTAATGATCACATCTTTGTCCTATAGGATCATCTTCAGACCTGCCACCCTATCATTTTGGTTATGACTCTTCAGGCTTTGATATTGTGCTTTTTGGTCAAAATTTTACATTCTAGTTCCCATTTTGTGTGTTTCTTTCCTGTCTCAGACTTAAATTCAATCATTTTTTCCAAAGAACATTAATTTCTTATATTTGAGAATGGAATTGAGAGACAAAAATATATCTGGTAATAATGTACATCATTACTGGAAATTGCTTCCTAGTAATCATTTTAGTAGCTCAAATTATGAAATACATATCTAAAAAATAAAGTAACTACAAAGATTTCCTACCACTATTCCTAATTTCCATTTAACATAACAGAGTTGTACTCATTTCTTTATAATTTTACTTCTATATTTTTTCTTTCAATGAAGAATTTATTCTAAATATCATTTCACAGTCTTTATTTTAACATTTTTCTTACAAAATAAATACAATTGATTGCTATTTTTTAATCTGAAACTTTAAAATGTCTGTATACCAGAAAAAAGTGAAAATTCTACAGGGTGAAGAACTCAAGGTAGGGAATATTTCTAGAGTTAAAAATTGAAGTTTAGTAGGTAAAAATCATGGCACCAACAATTCCAACACAGAAATAAGTTTAATTAAAATCACATTTTTGTTTTTCTTATGAGCAGTTATCAATTTTATGAATAATATAGGCAGTGAGTAACTTGTATAGAATAAATATTTTGTTTTCCTGCACACAATTTCTTTATTGTGTTCTATAATGCTGTCCAGGAAATCAAAATTATAAGATGCTTCCCTGGTAATTTTAAGGTACACCATATACCAGTCCATGCCTTGACCGATGGTTCTCTAAAAGCCTTTTGACACGTCTTCCTACAAAAAATTAATTATTCAATGGAGCTAGTGACAGGTGATTCTCATATTAGCCCCAAATCATAGTAGTTTGGAGAGCTGCAGGTATATTTCAGTCAAGTCTAGAAGCAGTAGGGTTGGGCGCAGTGGCTCACACCTGTAATCCCAGCACTTTGGAAGGCAAAGGTGGGCAGATCGCATGAGGTCAGGAGTTCGAGACCAGCCTGGCCAACATTGAGAAACCTCATCTCTACTAAAAGTACAAAAATTAGTTGGGTGTGGTGGTGGGCACCTGTAATCTCAGCCACTCGAGAGGCTGAGTGAGGCAGGAGAATTGCTTTCGCTTGAACCTAGGAGGCAGAGGCGTCAGTGAGCCAAGATCACACCATTGCACTCCAGCCTGGGTGACAGAGCAAGACTCCATCTCAAAAATTAAATAAATAAATAAAATTTAGAATAGCAGCAGTAAAAATAAAGTCAGAAACAGAAAAAGGTTCTTATACTGAACTCTCCAATGAAACATAGCATTCTAGTTCTACAGATCATAACACACTTTCACTAGGCTGCATTTTTTTTAACTTTCATTAATTCAGCCTTTGTTGTAGCACACTAACCTGCTCCTGCAAACACTGTCAATATTCAAGTCAAACTTACGTTCCTTGAAAAATAGTTTGTACACCTCTGTGTTAGTCTTTTGAATTCTTATAGAGGAATACTTAAATTTTGGCAATTTATAAAGAAAATAGTTTTATTTTGGCTCACAGTTCCGCAGGTGGTATGAGAAGCATGCTGCTAGCATCTGCTTCCGGTGAGGGCCTCAGGAGGTATATAATCATGGCAGAAGGCAAAGGGGAGCCAGTATGTCACATGGCAAGAGAGGGAACAAGAGAGAGCAGAGGAGGTTCCAGGTTCTTTCAAATAACCAGCTCTTGTGTGAACTAAGTGTGAGAATTCACTCATTACTGCAAGGACAGCACAAAGCCATTCATGAGAGGTCTTCCCCCATGACCCAAACACCTCCCACTAGGCCCCTCTCCAACATTGAAGGTCATATTTCAACATGATATTTGGAGGGGACACATATCCAAAACATATGACTCTCCAACTGAGTCAAGTTAATCTCTATCACCTTGCGGCAGTAGAAATCAAAATTCATTTGCAGAAGCTTTGGGGTTGTTTAATTACAAGGATAATGAAATGATTAGACAGAGTGACAGCTAGTATCCTAGAGTTGGGGGATCCAATTGCAAATTTAAATCGGTCCAGAATCATTGCTGCTTGGGCCTACCTGCTAGCATATGTACACTCCTTTAAAATATCATTAGGGACAATTCTAAATTTTACGCCTGGCTGGGATTTCTAAGACAATCATAAAGATTCTAAGAATCTCCAAATTGGTTGCTTCCCATTTTATACACCTGTTCCAAAGAGATTGGGCCTTAAGAATAATAAAATTTGAAGGTTTAATTTCATTTCTGTCTTCATTGTACCCTCCAACACACCCTGCCCCACCTAATAGAATAAACCTTTATTTGACAACAGCAACTGGGCAGAGACTGTGAGCTAATCACAACTTCGGTATGGGCATAAAAGATATAAAAGTTTTATTATTGTAATGTCTGACTTTTTTTTAAATAACAGGATTAGGAAACTAAAAAGATCTTAGTTTTAATACCAGTCATATTTTGAGACTAATTCCTCAATTAAACAATTTCGCTGAGCTATAAAAAACTTTGAAACTCATTCACTCCAACCTCTTATTTACAGATTAAATGTGAGTATCGTGTCAATTCCTAAAGTGATTGAGTTACCTCAAGCTAATTAATAACAGACAGACCTGGAACCCAAATATTTGTACTTGTAATTTAGTGCAAACACGAGGGAACTGCAGTTTAATACAGATGCTTTCTAGTGCCAGTCAATAGGTCAGTTCATTTTGTAAGCATAAATTACTGTCTCCGCAACATTGACTATATTCTTTCTTACTGGTTTAGGTAGGTTTTTCTTATTTTAGGTTTTGCATTGCTACTTTGGCTTATTAAAAATAAAAAACAAACAACAACAATAAATATTACAATAAATCACATAACAGAATTTCATATATTTCAGATATAATGAATACTATTTTTCTCCCTTCCTCTACAAAGACCTTATCTTCTCTAAGCAGCAAGGGTGAAAGGAGAGAAATGATGAGGAAGTAACTGTGATCAAATGTTACTTTCTTAGTTTAGTGCAGACTCTTTTCATTATCTTAATTTCATTCTTGCTTTATGATACCGCAAAGTGATGCATTTCTTTTCATCTTATAATATTTTCACTTTTTACTTAATTAAAATTTTAAACCCAGTTTCTTACATAAAATTTCCAGGTGGATCAAGACACCAAACCGAGGTAATGGCACTTTACAGACTATCAAGCAATCTAGTGGGGCACTGAGCACATTAAAGGGAGAGAAGACTAGAAAAATCAAAAGAATTGGTGCCAAGTAGCCAGATCCACAGGGTATTGTGCATGATGCTAGCAAAACATTTAAGGTCTAAAGTCAAAAATAACGTTATCTCGTAGCAAGTAAGGAAGGCAAGAGGGATGTCTGCAGGAGAGAGGGCATGTATAAATGTTTATATTTAAAGCCCCTAGTTTTGAAGACAATATAATACAAAGATAGTTTCCTGAATTGAGGCGACTCATTGGAAATGCAACACAAATTGGCTTTAGGTCTCCTATACTTTCTTAGTGCTGAAAAAATGTTTAAATGTTGTTATTTTGTCTATTTTTCCTTTTACCTCATCTTAGTTAAAACAAATCTTTAAATAATCTCCAGAATAATAAAAATATAAACTCTTATCATCCTCTTCAGTCAAGCAGAAAATTTTATTTTTGCTTGACTCTTATTTTCTGTTTGCTGAGTGACTTACTTAATATTGAAAATCATGCAAAAGTATGCAGACATGACATCAACAAGCCTACTGTCTTTAAATGTCAAACTGACCTCAGTTATTAAAATCTGAAAGCTGGTTTTATATTGCCCTTTTTGAGCAATTTATGATTGCCATATATTATACTACCAAAAACGTAGAGGCCTCAAACGAGTCGGTCTATTACTGTCCAAATCACTGCACAGTAAAAGAAAGGAGTGACTACAGCCATCATCCATGTAGTGTCGACAAATTTCTTACAGATAAAATTTCTGAAATGTGGACAGCCTTAAATTACTCAGTTGACAGAATTTTGTCAAGAATTGTTTGGTAGTTTTTGGCAATCTTGTAGCCTAAACAGATGCTTATCAACATGCCTGTATCCATTTTATTCCTGATCTGTGAGAGGAGAGAGAGGGCACAGTGTACTCTCCTATGCATATTTATCATGGCTTGAAAAGAGAGTCTCGGTCTTATTTCACACTTATTGCCACAAGTAATTTAAGTTTGAAATTTTGAATCTCTCTTTCAATTTTGACCAGTAACTTACAAGCCAAGTAACATCCTACCCTTACCAATACTCAGACATCAGTATTGGAAAGATGGATTAGTTTCTTAAAGCATGAAAATTAAATTAATTAATTAAATGATAATTTCTGGGACTGTATATAGTTCATAGTTTTTAAAATGCTTTCACACATTTTATTCATTTAAATTTTATGATAACCTTCTACAGTAGAATGCATGAGCATAATTGTTTGCAGCATGTGAACAATATGAGTGTAACCTGTTCTTACATCAGAATGTCAGTATGTCGGGATGTGTCTGGTACACTGATAAAACAGACACTAGAAGTCTATTTATCTTAAGGGACAAAGACGCTCCTGGGAAAGAAATGTTTAGAAGGAAAATAAGCAAAAGCTGCCAAGGTTATTTTAAGGACAATGGATCAGGATTAAAGGAATAGAATATTCAAATGCATAGTATTGTACTTATGTCTGAGACTGCATTACAATAAAAATTTATAAAAATATGTCCAGGTCAGAGGGAAAAAAAGTTGCAATTAAACTTAGTCTTTATTATAAATCTCTGTGAGATGCAGAGATCACAGAATATTAGAAGCATTGTCAGTTTCACTGACAAAGTCAGCTATCTGAACGGAAATTATTACGAGAAAGTTAATCCTCTCCATTTATAGCGCTATCTAAGTATATTTCTGAAATTATTCCAAATCTTTCGGTGCATTAATAACTAAGAGACACTCCATTTTAATTGTTTCTTCACATTTTACTCTACCATTGCTTAATCTCAGTCTACTGTTACATTGATTCCTGTAATTTAAAAGCTATCACAGCACCATTGTCAGTAAGAGGAATATATTTAACAATAGAGTCTACTTTGCTGAACAGCCATTTTATTAACAGGCCTAACTGAAAGACCATCATCATTAGTGTGTTAATTTTAATTCAGGAGCCCCAAAACTTCCGCCGATTTATACTGTATTAGCAATCACAAATGGTTTACAAGTTGTGGCAAAAAGACTAGGGTTATTATGAACTAGCTCTTAAAGAAATCTTTAAAAATCACTGGAAAACCGCCATGCATGGTGACTCACACCTGTAATCCCAGCACTTTGGGAAGCCAAGGTGGGCAGATCACTTAAGGTCAGGAGTTCGAGAACAGCCTGGCCAACATGGTGAAACCCTGTCTTTACTAAAACTACAAAATTTAGCTGGGTGTCGTGGCGGGCGTCTATAATCCCTGCTACTCAGAAGGCTGAGGCGGGAGAATCCCTTGAACCTGGAAGGTAGAGGTTGCAGTGAGTGGAGATGGCAACACTGTACTCCAGCTGGGGCAATGGAGCGAGACTCCACCTCAAAAAAAAAAAAAATCACTAGAAAACATCCTTCAATAAAAGTAGACACAAAAACTCTTAATAGAAGGAATAGGATAATAGGATAAATAACGATACGCACGTGACCAGGAAAAGGAAAAGAAAATTATTATTTAGCAATAGCAATTTGTTTTAAAAGCTTTTGCTTTTAAATCATTCTCTTTCTTTTTCTAAATCTTTTATATTTGTGTGTTTTTTTTTTCTTTACTCACTGCAATAACTTATTTAACATGATGTGAACACAGTCACACCATTAAATGGCAGAACCTGGATTCATCATCGGTAGCATGGTTTCAAACACTGTGCTCCTAACCGCTAGAGTAATCTGAGACATAATTATAACATTCATTGATATATTTTTTAGACAGCATGCCTCTTCTAAATTTACTTAATTTTGGTTGCTTTACAACGGTAATTATTAAAGCATGTGTACACATTTTTGAAAACATAATACTCCAATAGCAAATACTAAAAGCCTTATAGTAAAATGTCCCAATCCTTTGCCCACTCTACCTGATTCCCAGTTCCACTCCCCAGAATACTGCATTTAGTTCTTCAAGTGTATATTCTGGTTTATGCTTCTGTAATTTGTTGGTTTTTGTTTTGGTTGTTAATTTTTTTGGTTGTTATTTGAATGTTACATACTATACAGTGGACAAATTGTTTTGATGTAGATTTAAATGACATATATTTTCCTTGACTTCCATTCCTTTCCTCCCAAAATATTATTTTTAGTTCCTCCCATCAATAAGTAATATCCCTGAAGCATTTATTTTATTCTAATAATTATAAAATAAATCTCTTTATCATTTTTGTTAATAATTATCTTAGCTCTCATGCAATATTTCTTCCCCAAATCTAACATAGATGGTTATCTTTTCTAATTTTGTATACAATTGAACTGTCAACATTGAAAATCAATAACTTTTTATATTATTGTTATCAGAGTTTTATTATAATGTGAAATGATACCTGGTAATATATATTATTCTTGTTTAGTTTTGTTGATCCTTAAGTTTGTACATACATTTCTCTTTTTGTGCTGCTTTCCTTTGACTTATCCTTAAATTTAACAAATCTGTGTCATACTATATTCTCTGCACAGATCCTTCTCTCCACCACCTCTCACATTCATTTCTGGTCTAGAGTTGTTACTTTCCGAGGCTTTCCACAGATTTATCCATTCATGATTCATCATTTTTTTCCACACCTCTCTTCAGTTGTATTCATTGTACCTTATATCTTCTTTCTAAATGTAATCCTTTGTGTTTCTTGAATTCATCACCAAGTAATTTGCTTAGAGTTTGTGGATAAAACATTTCTTCTATAAATACCTTTTAAAAGTCTTCATTTTGCCTTTACATTTGATTGATAGTTTGGCTGTTTACAAAAATGTAGTTTCAAAACAATTTTCCTTCAGAAATGTAGAAGCAGAGTGGCATTTCTGTGAGGAGCTTGGCAAAATCTCTCTCCAAACCGCAATGATAAAACTTTATAAACATGACATAAGTGGTAAGTTCCTGGAAATTGACTCAATGCCTATGTTTATTTAAAAAATGCACTAGTGGATCATTGAAGGGGATAGTCAATAAACCCACTTCTATTTCTTTATTTTCTCATCTATGCATTCTATCATTTGGAGTCACAACAGGACACGATAGTCATTTATATCGGTTTTAGAATCTTTACAAGGCATTACCTCCAAGTCATTATCTCAGCTGCATCTTAGAAGGACACAACTATCAACCTAGAATGAACATTTTGTTGAGTCACCAGATACGTGTACTAACTGAAGTCTTATATGAAGGAAAGACAAAACCATACCCTGAATTTGTGCAGATTTTGTGGCAACATGAATTACTACTCCTTTCAGTGTGAAACAGATTCAATGTAATCAACTTTCCTCTAAGTAACTGATTGATTTTCTCAAGTAAAGGACAACAGCAGCTGTTTTTTTCCACCCCTTGGTTAAGGGAAACCCATAATGTTGGGCCTATACGTGGTCTTGATGTCTACTGTCTACAATTACTACTCATGCATTCAGTACTGCAGTAAGGTATGACAGTTTAAACTTACTAGACAATTCATTCTGATCGTTTAGTATCTCTTCCTGGTGATTGCTTTCTAGAAGGTATCAATAAGCAAAGATCCTTTTTTTTTTTTTTTTTTTTGAGACGGAGTCTTGCTCTGTCGCCCAGGCTGGAGTGCAGTGACTGGATCTCAGCTCACTGCAAGCTCCGCCTCCCGCGTTTACGCCATTCTCCTGCCTCAGCCTCCCGAGTAGCTGGGACTACAGGCGCCCGCCACCTCGCCCGGCTAGCTTTTTGTATTTTTTAGTAGAGACGAGGTTTCACCATGTTAGCCAGGATGGTCTCGATCTCCTGACCTCGTGATCCGCCCGTCTCGGCCTCCCAAAGTGCTGGGATTACAGGCTTGAGCCACCGCGCCCGGCCTCAATAAGCAAAGATCTTTATGTTTTCTTCCCCACTTAACATGTCTACGCATGCCATGTGCTATTTTCCCATTCCTCCTCCTCCTAATTTTTCTCTCTCTCCCATTTCAGAACTCTAGTCAACCAACCAAGTCTGTCACCATTACCACTGTATCCATATATTGTTCTAATTGCTGACAACTTCTCTTTCCAAAGAAAGTGGATATTCAAGGGCATTGCCTGCGACTCTGCCTTTTGGTAATATTTCCCTTCCACTCTTCTTCAGAGCCACCTAATAGTACAGTTGTCATGTAGCAGCAGGATCCTTTGGCACTAGTGGATGCTGCAGTGTGCCACTCAGATTTCTCTTCATGTGTGAAGTGCTCCTTTCTCTGCCACCAGTGTTCACTACTGTCCATCCCCCAGAACAGCCTGGTACATTCACCCTCAATGGACAAGCCATGCCTGATCAAATAACCAAACAGCTCCTACCCACACTTGACCTGTGAATCAGCCTAGCATGGAGGCTGTGTCTAAGAAGCTACAAGCTCCTGCTGCTTAGGCAATTGAGGCACTCACAGGCATTGATGACTACAGCTGAATAAACTGCATGGAGACTACAATACTGTGCCCACCTGGAACCTAGGCAATCTACCTTACCTAAATGACACCCTAAGACACATCTGCAGATGAAAATTTTTACCCATGAAAGCTACTCTAAAATATAAGAAAAGGTGACTGTTCCACTAGATGCACAGACATCAACAAACAGACACAAGAAAAATTAAAAATAAGGAATGCAGAATACCACCAAATAAATACAATAACTTTGGAGTAACTAACCCCAGATAATGGAAATTTTTTATATACCTGAAAAGAAATTCATTTTAACCTTTTTTTTAACTCAGCAAGATAAAGGAAGCACAGATAGAAAATTTGAAAAAAATGAGAAATACAATTCTGAATGACAATTTCCAAAGAGTAAAATATCACTAAAAAATTTGGATTTAAAAGTCTCAATGAGTAAAATGAAAAGTGCAACTGAGACTTTTGACAGCAGACTATATCAAACAGAAGAAAAAAATTCAGAACTTGATGACAAATATTTTGGAATAATTTTGTCAGGAAATAATAAGAAGAAGAAAACATAATAAAAAAACCTACAAGATATATGGGACTCCATTATGTGAGCATGTTTTTGCATTATGGAAGTTATAGAGAGAGAACAGATGGAGGAAGACACAGAAATCTTATTTAACAAAATAGTAGATGAAAAATTCCCAAGTCTTGGGAAACATATGGACATCAAGATCCATGAAACTCAAAGAATCCCAACTAGGTTCAGACAAAGGATGTTCTTTCTAAAGCACATTATAATCATACTGCCAAACTGAAAGACAAAGAGAATCACCCAAGAGCCGCAAAATAAAAGCATCAAGTCTAATACTAGGGAATCCCATTAGATTATCAGCAGATTTCTTAACAGAAAACTTGCAGGCCAAAGGAACAGGATTATACATTCAAAGTGCTGAAAGAAAAAAAAAATCCTGCCATTCAGTACAGTTATTTTTCAGAAATGAAGAAATAAAGTCTTCTCTAAACAAATGAAGGCTGAAGAAATTTATCACTAGACGAGACCTGCAACAAAATGCTTAAAAGAGTGCTCTCACTAGAAGTAAAATGGAGCTATTACTATGAAATCACATGAAAGTATAACCCTCACTTTTAGAGATAAACTCATAATCAAATTCATAATATACTATTACTATCCCAGTAGTATAGTATATAATCTTTCAGATCTCTAGTAGAAAAGTTAAAATTCAAAATGGTAAGCTATAATCCTAGTCACAGTAAGTTGTTAAGAGGACATACAAAAATGTAAATTATGGCAACAAAGTTACAAATTTTATGGCAGGGTGAACATCTGAAAGATATGCATGCAATTAAAATTAATATTTATCAGTTTAAAATATACTTACATAATTAGAAGAATTTTTTTATGAAAATGCCAGATTAGCCACATAGGAAAAAAATTACAATATATTGACAAATGAGAAAGAGGAAGCAATCAAATCTTACTACTCCAGGAAGCCACCTAATCACAAAGGTATACAACACAAGAGGAAGAAGAAATATTTTTTCTACAAAATATTTAGAAAACAACACAATGGCAGGAGTAAGCTCTTAGCTATCAGTAATAACACTGAATAAAAATGGCTTGAATTCTTCAGTTAAAAGACACATAGTTTTCTAAATATTTTTCTAATATTTGATTGCTTTTTCTTTCTCATTTCTGATAAATATTAAGTTTAATTGCATGGCAATAAATTTCTGCATCAAAAAATTAGAAAGATCTCCAATAAACAACTTAGCATTGCACACCAAAGAATTAGAAAGACCAGAACAAAGTTAATCCAAAATAAGTGTAATAAAAAAAAGATCACAGCAGAAATACACAAAATAGAAGTTAATAAAGAAAAACAGATAAAACATTTTTTTCAAAGAAAGATAAACAAAACTGACTCTTTTAGCTAGACTAAAAATATAGATAATATTCAAGTAAATGCAATAAGAGATGAAAAAGAAGGTATTAAAACTGATAGCACAGGAACACACAGAAAGTATTATAAATGACTAGATGCCAACAAATTGAGAAACCTACAAGAAATGTATACATTCCTGAAGACATACAACCTACCAAAATAGAATCAGCAAGAAATAGAAAATCTAAACAGAACAATAACAACTAATAAAAATAAATCAGGAATAAAAAGTTTCCCATCAAAGAAAGGCCTAAGACCTGATCGTTTCACTGCTGAATTTTAACAAACATTTAAAAAACCAATACCATTTTTATATAACCACTTCTAGATTTCTCAATTTGTTGGCATATAGTTGTTTCAAAGTCTTTCAAACATATTTCACGAGGCCAGCATCACCCTAATATCAGAACCAGACAAGGATAGAGTTAAGAAAGAAAAGTACAGGACAATTCCCCTGATAAACATAATGGTAAAAATTCTTAACAAAACACTAGCAAATGAAAATCAAAAACACATTAAAGTGATTATTCACCATAATAAATTAGAATTTATTACAGGAATTCAAGGGTGATTCAACATATTTAAATCAATAAATATGATACATCACATCAACAGAGTCAAGAACCAGCAATACACAATCACTTTAATAAATGCACAAAAATCATTTGATAAAATTCAACACCCTCTCATGATTTAAAACTCTCAACCAATTAGGTGTAGTAAAGATCTACAGGAAAGATCTATGTAATACAGGCCCTATGTGGCAAACCTACAGCTAATATCCTGAATGGGTAAAAGTTGAAAGCTTTTCTTTGAAGTTCAGGAACAAGAAATTACTTTCAGTCAACATAGCACTAGAAGTCCTAGACAAGGTAATAAAGCAAGAGACAGAAATAAAGTGCATCCAAATTTGGAAGGAGGAAATTAAATTGTCCCTGTTTGCAGAATACATGATTTAATATATTCAAAACACTATAGATTCTACCAAAAAAAAAAAAAAAACTATTAAAACTAGTAAGGCCAGGCGAGGTGGTTCATGCCTGTAATCTCAGCACTTTGGGAGGCTAAGGCAGGCAAATCACAAAGTCAGGAGATTCAGATCATCCTCGCTAACACAGTGAAACCCTGTCTCTACAAAAATACAAAAAATCAGCTGGACGTGGCGGCATCCGCCTATAGTCCCAGCTGCTGGAGAGGCTGAGGTGTGAACCCAGGAGGCGGAGCTTGCAGTGAGCCGAGATCCTGCCACTGCACTCCAGCCTGGGTGACAGAGCAAGACTCTATCTCAAACAAACAAACAAACAAACTAATAATTCAGTAAATTTCAGTATACAAAATTAACACAGAAAATTCAGTAGCATTTCTCTATGCTAATAGTATCTAAAAACATCAAGAAAGCAATTCTATTTACAATTACTACAAAAGATTACCTGTGAATAAATTTAGCCAAGCAAGTAAATGATGTATACAATGAAAGCTGAGTATTGATGAACAAAAATGAAGACTATAAAAATAAGTGAAAAGATATTCTTTCTTCATGGTTTGGAAGAAGGACTATTGTTTAAATCACCACACTAGTCAAAGCTAACTACAGATTCAGTTCAATTTCCATCAAAATACCAATGACATTTTTTGCAGAAAAAGAAAAAAAAAATCTAAAGTTTGTGTGGAAACACAGAAAACTCCAAATAACCAAAGCTATCTTGGGCAAAAAGAACAAAACTTGTGGCATCACACTATCTGACTTCAAAACATATTACAAAGCCATAGTAACCAAAACAGCATGGCATCATCAAAATAGACACATAGACCAATGGAACAGAATGGGGAACCCAGAAATCAATCCACACTCATACAACCAACTGATTTTTGACAAAGGCAACAAAAATACACACTGGAGTAAAAATAGTCTCTTCAATAAACAGTGCTACGAAAACTGGATATTCTCATGCGGAAGAATGAAATAAGCCCCTATCTCTCAAAATATACTTAAGTCAACTCAAAATGAATTAAATACTTAAATGTAAGATGCAAAACTATAAAACTATTAGAAGAAAACATGTGAAAAGTGCTTCACAAAATTGATCTGGTCAAGAATATTTGTATAATAACTCAAAAGCACAGGCAAGGAAAGCAAAACTAAACAAATAAGATTATATAAAATTAAACAGCTTGTGCACAACACAAAATATTTGCAAATTATGCATTTTATAGGAGGTTAATATCCAGAATATATAGGAATTTAAACAAATCAATTGCAAACAAATAATCTGATTTTAAAATAGGCAACATAAATAGACATTTCTCAAAAATAGAAACACAAATAAGCAGCAGGTTTATGAAAAATTTCTCCACATCACTGTATTAGTTGATTCTCATGCTGCTATAAGGACATACCTCAGACTGGGTAATTTATAAAGGAAAGAGGTTTATAATTAACTTGCTGTTCCAAATGCTGGGCAAGGCCTCAGGAAACTTACAATAATGGCAGAAGGGGAATCAAACACATCCTTCTTCAAAATGCAGCAGAAGAGCGAGGTCCTGAGCAAAGGAGGAAGCCCCTTATAAAACCATCAGATCTTGTTGGAACTCACTCACTATCATGAGAACAGCATGGGGAGAGTGGGGGAATCATCCCCATAATTCAATTATCTCCACTTTGCCCTGCCCTTGACATGTGGGGATTATCACAATTCAAGATGAGATTTAGGTGGGGACAAAGGCCCAAACCATATCAGTCACTAATCATCAGGGAGATAAATTTCAAAACCACAACAAAATATCACTTCACATTTATACAAATGGCTATTATTCAAATCAAAAAAGACAAAAAAAATGCTGGTATGAATATGGAGAAATAATAACTCATATACTATTGGTAGGAATGTAAATTATTATTTGCATTATGAGAAACAGTATGGTGATTTTCAAAAAATTAAAAGTAGAACTACCATATGGATCCTGAAATCCTATTATTGTGTGTTTATCCAAAGGAGATGAAATCATTATGGCAAAGAGATATCTGGACTTCCATGTTTATTGCAGCACTATTAACCATAGCCAAGCTATGGAGCAACCTAATTGTCCATCAATGAATGAATGCATAAAAATACATACACACACACACACGTATATGTGTATACATATATACATACACGTGTATATGTATATGTATATACACACAGAAACACACAGTGAAACACTGTTCAGTCACAAAAAGGAATAAAATCTTGTCATTTGTAGCAACCTAGATAAACTCAGAGGACATAATGTTAAGTGAAATAAGGCAGCACAGAGAGACAAACACCATGTAATCTCACACAGTTGCAAAATTTAAAAATCTGGTCTCAAAGAAATAAAGAGTAGCATAGTGCTTACCAGAATTAGTCAAAGGTGAAAAATAACAGATAGACAGGAATAATAAGACCTGGTATTCTATTACAAAGTAGGGAGACTATAGTTAACAATATTATATTGTACATTTCAAAATATCTAGAAGAGAAGATTTTGAATGGTCTTACCACAAAGAAATGATAAATGTTTGAGGTAATTGATAACCTAATTAACCTGACTCTATCATTATACAATGTATACATGTTAGAAATATCACAACATACTCCATAAGTTTGTACCATTATTATGTGTTAAACACAAAATAAACCTTAAAAAGTTGAAATTATCCTTGGACTCACCATATAACTTTCTGTTTCGTCAATAGCTCCCATCATTTAACGTCTCTTGTATAATATCAGAAAGTGGTTTACCTAGTTTCTCACTTGTTTATGGCAGATCTAGCCTATTACCAGTTTCTCTGTTATAAACAGCAGCAGAAAACTGATTTTATTTTAATGAAAATAGTACTCATTCGGTCAGCACTGTAAATATTTTCAGAGAAATAATTTTGTTTACTCACAGTAAATACAGAAATTTTAGATTTAATTGATTTGCATATTATATGTTAGATTTCACACAATCAGAAATATGTCAGACAACAAGAATGTAACAATACTACAAATATTATTTAAAATTCTTTCAGCAAATGCAAATTATTAGGAAAAATATGTTATTTGTAAAATTACCTCAGACTACTTGAAAGAAAATAAGCAAAAAAGTTTATAGATAGCTATGCTTACATTTTAATTCTTGAAATTGCTATTGAATGATGGTAGCACTATATATATAGTTATTCATTTGCTATCTGAGAAATAAAAGTTAATATCTTGCTTTTATATAGCCTAAAAACATTTCCCTATATATTGAGTTGGGGATGTACAACCTTTCTATGAAGAGGCAGTGCAGGGATTTTTAACCCCTTTTGCTTTGAAATAAATCAAAAAGCAATAAATTAGTGATGACTAAATTGGAATCTCAGTTTAAACTTGGTAAAATTAAATTGTAATTAGTTCTTTTTACACAATAATTTTATCTTTCATACACAGCTTTTATGTGGTATTACATTATGGTCATAAATTATATGATACTTCCATCTTTATTTCTCACCTTTAACATCTAAAGCCTCGGTTTTAATAAAAGTGATTGTTTACATAGCCTTCTTTATGACTATCAGCCTTGGATTTATCCTGTGAAAATATTTTCTTACATATATGTATACATCTTCCCTGTTTTCCAAGAAAAATTTTCAAATGTTGGTTTTTGATCTGTGTATGGTATTATATCTATTATCTGAGTTTTGAAAATTATTCTACTATAGCAATCCTTTGTTTTAGGGTTCTAGCAGCAGCTTCAATATTTATATTAAATGTTTATTATTTTGACAGCTCAAATGTCATTAAAATTACATATTACTAGTTTGAGTTCAGAAACCATTGGCATAAAAGAAGTAATGCGTATTTTGCAAAATTTATTGTACAAAATAAAGGATGCATATTTTAAGCTGTCAATGTTAATTGTATCTTTTTCTGGATGAGCAATAAATAAGTGCTGTTTTGATAACAATGGTGACATGACATAGGATAAAGAGCAGGCTTCGAAAAAGGGAGTATTTCATTTAGGTCTCTATGTCCAAACAGTAAACATTTTCTCTGAATCATAGTAAAGTTTCTTTGAAAGTACTGTCAAATACTCATTAAATTTCTCTACATTTCTTTGACATAACATGTACTGAACATGTTTTCACTTTTATTTCTACAATTCAATTACATCAAGTGAATTTTAGAATGTAGACAAAAATGATTGTGTTTTGTCATTTTAATATGTTGTCAGAAGTTGCTGAATATCTGTGAGATGTTAACATTTAGTGTACGTTGGGATGTGTAGCCAGACGACACTTAATATGATTACGGCAAGATTGATGGATCAGGTAAGAGGCTAAGAGGTAAAAAGTAAAGTACTGAAATAACTGCAGAGAGCAGCAGACTTCTAAATTTCATATGATATTTTTAAAAACTAAAATGTTGATTTAAAAAAGTTAATGACAAGGCCAGGCTCAGTGGCTCACGCCTGTAATCCCAGCACTTTGGAAGGCTGAGGCAGGTGGATCACAAGATCAGGAGATTGAGACCATCCTGGCTAACATGGTGAAACCCCGTCTCCTCTCTACTAAAAATACAAAATGTTAGCCAGGCATGGTGGCGGGCACCTGTAGTCCCAGCTACTCGGGAGGCTGAGGCAGGAGAATGGCGTTAACCCAGGAGGCAAGGCTTGCAGTGCACTGAGATTGCACCACTGCACTCCAACCTGGGCAACAGAGTGAGACTCTGCATCGAAAAAAATAAAAAAAGTTAACAACAATGCCATATAGTAAGAATATATAAAGAATAGTACCATCTTACAAATATCAATGTTCCAGTTGGTTAATGCTTTCATTGTTTTGCAATCTTGTATTGAATATTCAAGGCCTTATGTAGGGAGCTACATCATAAGTAATACAGGCGGTTGTTCAAGTCATGAATGATTATGAAGATTATAGAATTAGTGGAGATGATGTTAAGGACCACAATGCAACTAAAGGTATTAGAGATATTCAGATTCCATAGGTGTTTCAGAGGAAAGATAGATTGCTTTAAACAAAAACATTTTTAGATAAAATGGAACTGGTGCTGACTTCCTCCTTCCAAGGTGACCTCAGCATATTTCACCAGGATTTCCTCCAGCCACCCCCAAGAGGACTGGTGCCTACACTTGTCATTGGGACATTTATAGGAAAGCTCACTGGTGTGACTCTGCCCAGCTTTGTAGTCCTGACTTTGGACTGAACAGGGAACTCAGGTCACTGGGCATTCTACAGACCAACCCATCACCTGAAGCACCAGAGAGCACAACTTAATAAAGAAAATTAAGATCGTACCCATCTGATTGTGCCACAGGCAGCTCTTATTTCTCAAAGTCAACTACTAGCCTGGAGGTTGAGTTCAGACAAGCAGGTCAACATATAATAATGGCAATTTCAATTCAATAAGATATTACTATTCTAAAAATACATATGTACCCAACACAGGAGCACCTACATTTTTAAAACAAATACTACTAGGCCTAAGAAAAGAGATAGACAGCAATGCAATAATAGCGAAAGACTTCAACATATACTAGTAATAGTACTAGACAGATCAACAAGACAGAAAAGCAACAAAGAAACTGGAATTCTACTAGATTCTAGACAAAATGTAGCTAACAGACATTTACCATTCATTCTACTCAAAAACTTCAGAATACACACTTTTCTCATCTGTGCATGGAACATTTTCCCAAATAGATATTATGTTTGGCCATAAAGCAAGTTTCAATAAATAAATAAAAAAAAACACTGAAATTGTATTAAGTATCTCCTTGGACCATAGTGATATAAAGTTAGAAATCAATACCAAGAAGAACTCTCAAAACTACACAAATGTGGCTGAGCATGGTGATTCATGCCTGTAATCACAGTGCTTTGGGAGGCTGAGATGGGAGGATCACTTGTGGTCAGGAGTTTTAGACTAGCAAGACCCCATCTTTTTGTACTTTTTTGTACAAGAAAATTTAAAAACAATTAGCTGGGCATGGTGGCACATGACTGTAGTCCCAACTACTTGGGAGGCTGAGGCAAGAGAATCACTGAGCACGGAAGATTGAAGCTGCAGTGAGCTAAGATCATGTCACTGCCTTACAGCCTGGATGACAGAGTGATGATTTGTTTCCAAAAAAAAAAAAAAAGCTATTCAAATTTGTTTATTTATGAAAACTAAGCAACTTGCTGCTGAATGATCTTTGAGTAAATGACAATATTAAGGCAGAAATGTTAAAAAGTTCATGAATTATACTACAAGCACAACATATATCAAAACACCTGGGATACAGCACAAGCAGCACCATGAGGAAGGCTTATAGCATTAAATGCCTAAATCAAAATGACAAAAAGATATCAAGTTATTAACTTAATGTCACACCTCAAGGGCCTAGAAAAGGAAAGAACAAACCTAAGCCAAACTTAGAAGAAGAAAAGAAATGACAAAGATCAGGGCAGAATTTAATGAGACTGAGACAATAAAAACAATGCAACATACCAATGAAATAAAAAGTTGGTTGTTTGAAAGGATAAACAAAATTGGCAGACTGCTAGCTATATTAACCAAGGGAGAAAAAAAGAGAAGATTTCAAGTAAACACAGTCAAAAATAGTAAATGTGACATTCTAACTGATACCACAGAAATATAAAAGATAATCAGAAATTACCATGAGCATTTCTATGTGAACAAACTTATAACCCTAGGGTAAATGGATAAATTTCTGGAAACATACAGCCTCATAAGACTGAACCAGAAAGAAACAGACATCCTGAGCAAACCAATAATGAGTAATAAAATTGAAGCAGTAATTTTTTAAAAAATTCTTTTTTTCCCTGAAAAAACAAGCCCAGAACCAGACAGATTTCACAGCCAGATTTTAATAGATGCACAGTGAAGAGCTGTTATCAATTTTACTGAAATTATTCCAAAAAATCAGGAGGAGGAATTCCTCCCAAATTCATTTTGCAAAACCAATGTTACTTTAATATCAAAATCAGGCAAGTACACACACACGAAAAGAAAATTACAGACCAATAACCTTGATGAACACGGATGCAAAACTCAGCAAAACACTAACAAACTCAGTAAAATACTAACAAACCAAATCTAACAAAACATCAAAAAGATAATACATGATCAAATGGGTTTTATTCTAGGGATGCAAGGATGGCCCAACATATGCATATGAATCCATATGATTCACCACATAAGCAGAATTTAAAATGAAAACCATGTGATCATCTCAATAGATGCAGAGAAGACATTAAATAAAATCCAAAGTATATTCATTATAAAAATCCTCAACAATCTAGGTCTCAGAGCAACATTCCTCAAAATAATTAAAGTCATGTATGACAAAGCCACAACCAACATCACACGAAATGGGGAAAAGTTGAAGCATTTCCCTGAAGAACTAGAACAAGACAAAATGCCCATTTTCACTACTCCTAGTCAATGTAGTATTGAAAGTCCTAGCCAGTGCAAACAGGCAAGAGAAAGAAATAAAAGGCAGCAAAGTTGAAAAAGATGAAATAAAGTTATCTCTTTCTACCGATGACATAATCTTATAATACCTAGAAAACCCTAAAGACTCCTCTAAAAGACTGCTAAACTTGAAAATGATGACTTCAGGATAAAAAATCAACATTTAAAAATCAGTAGCATTTCCATAAAACAAGATCATTAAAGCTTAGAACAAAATCAAGAACTCAACCCTAATTATAGAAATGCTGTTACACTGTTGGTGGGAGTGTAAATTAGTTCAACCATTGTGGAAGACAGTGTGGCGATTCCTTAAGGATCTAGAGCCAGAAATACCATTTGACCCAGCAATCCCACTATTAGGTATATACCTAAAGGATTATAAATCACTCTACTATAAAGACATGTACAGGTATGTTTATTGCAACACTGTTCACAATAGCAAAGACTTGGAACCAACTCAAATGCCCATCAATGATAGATTGGATAAAGAAAATGTGGCACATATACACCAAGGAATACTATGTAGCCATAAAAAAGGATGAGTTTATGACCTTTGCAGGGACATGGATGAACCTGGAAACCATCACTCTCAGCAAACTAACACAGGAACAGAAAACCAAACACTGCATGTTCTCACTCATAGTGGGAGTTGAACAATGAGAACACATGGACACAAGGAAGGGAATATCACACACTGGGACCTGTCAAGGGTCGGGGGCTAGGGGCGGGATAGCATTAGGAGAAATACTTAATGTAGATGACTGGCTGATGGGTGCAGCAAACCACCATGGGATGTGGATGCTTATGTAACAAACCTGCACCTTCTGCACATGTATCCTAGAACTTAAGAGTATGATAAAAAAAACTCAATTCTATTTATAATAGCCACAAAATAAAATAAAATAAAATGCATAGGAATACATTTAACCAAGGAAATGAAAGAACTCTTCAATGTGTACCACAAAATACTGCTGAAATTGTAGATGACACAAACAAATGAAAAAAAATCCCATGCTCAGTTATCAAAAGGATATATTATTGAAATGACCATATTGCTTAAAGCAATTTACAGATTCAAGGCAATTCCTGTCAAATTACCAATGCTATTGTTCATAGAATTAGGAAAAACAATCGTAAAATTCATATGGAACCAAAAAAGAACATAAAGAGCCAGAGAAATCATAAGCAAAAAGAACAAAACTGGATACAACACATTAGCTGACTTTAAATTATATTACATGGCTATAGTAACCAAAACAGCATTGCACTAATATTAGCATAGACACATAGATCAATGTAACAGAATAAAGAATCCAAAAATAAAGCCACATACCTACAACCAACTGACTTTCATCAAAGAAAAAAAATGTGTAATGGGAAAAGATACCCTATGTACTAAACGGTGCTGGGAAAATTGAATAGCCATATATGGCAGAATTAAACGGGATCCCTAACTCCTACCGTATATGAAATTAATTCTCAGTGGATTAAAGGCTTAAATGTAAGACCTGAAACTATAAAAATCCCCAAAGAAAACCTAGAAAACACTCTTTAGGACATTGGTCTAGGCAACATCTTTATGACTAAGATCTCAAAAGCAAATGCAACAAAAATAAAAATAGACAAATTGGACTTAATCAAACTAAAAAGTTTCTGCATATCCAATTAAACTAAATGACATCTGCCCATCAAAATAAATAATTAACATAGTAAATAGACAACCTCCTGAATGAGAGATAATACTTGCAAACTATGCATGTGAGAAGGTACAAATATCCAGAATCTTGGATAAATTCAATCAACTCAAGAAAAGAAAATCAAATAAACCTATCAAAAAGAAGCCAAAGGCCATAAATAGACATTTCTCAAAAGAAGACATACAAGTGACCAACAAACATATGAAAAAATTCTCCATATCACTCATCATCAGAGAAATGCAAATAAAAACTACAGTATGATAACACTAGTACACCAGTCACAATGGCTATTCTATAAAAAGTTAGAAAACAACAGATGCTAGTGAGGCTATGAGGAACAGGGAATGCTTATACACTGTTGATGGGAATGTAAATTAGTATTGTCTGTACGGAAAACAGTATGGATATTTCTCAAAGAACAAAAAATATTTATACCATTTTACCCAGAAACCTTACTATTGGGTATCTACCCAAAGTAATAGTAATCATTATATCAAAAGCCATCTGCACTTCTATGTTTATTGGAGCACTATTCATCATAACAAACTCATAGAATCAACCTGTGTCCCTCTATAGATAATTGGATTTTAAAATGTGTTATATGCACACCATGGAATACTATGCAGCCATAAAAAATAATGAAATCATGTCTTTTGCAGCATGGATGGAGCTGGAGGCCCTTATTTTAAGTAACTCAGGAATATAAGTAACTCAAAAATCGAAAACCAAATATCACTTGTACTCACTTGTAAGTGGGAGCTAAACAGTGGGTAAACATGGACATACATAGGGAAGTAATAGACACTGGAGAATCCAAAAGAGGGGAGGGTGGTAGGGAAATGAGGGTTGAAAAATTACCTACTGAGAGCTGTTCACTATTGAGGTCATGAGTACACTAAGAGACCAAATCTCAGCACTGCACAATATATCCTTGTAACAAATCTGCACATGTATCCCCGAATCTATAAAAATAAAAATTAGAAATTATGTTGTTTTAGAGATATAATATTTCAATCAGATGCATTGGTAAAGTGCCATTTGTATGGAGTTTTAGGGGATATTGAAGAATAGGTCTGGAATATTGAAAAGCAGGTCTTTAACATTGTTTAGCCAGCATTTTTGAAGGAGGGATTCTCCTTAACAAACTTGATTATTTACTTATCTTTAAAGGTATTCTTTTCAGTTTATCAGGTGTCCTTTCATGATCTGCATGAAGTCTGGCATGCAATAATGTAATTGCATTGGGAAGCAGGTACCATAACTGAACACCTTGCACTCTTGTTTTAAAGACAATGTGGAATAATGAATTGTCCTATGTTTTGGGGATCAGACAGACTTTGGTTAAAATCTCATTTTCCAACACTTTAGCTCCAGTAAATTATTTCTGTTAGGCAAGCAAATATTTGATGCTGAAATCAGACCTCAAGTTTCACTGAATCTTGATAAATGCTTGAGTGGTTAAAATGATTTAAAATGATAGTTATATATCACATTTTTAAATTCAGTCATCTATTGAGGGACACAGAGACTTATGTTTCAAATTTGCACAACTTCCATTGTAAGGTGTAAATTATTTTTCTCTATATATTATCATTTATTACTATGAGTTATTGAGCATGAATCTATTCCCAGAATGGAATCTCTGCTGAACATATTTATAAATCTGAATTCCCCACACTGTAGAATGAGAAGCATGTAGTCAGTCTTTGAAGTTCTGTCTGAAATACTAAGGATTTTTTCCCGTCTTATTCATTTTCCACATTTTTTACCATAGTACCTCGTGAATCGGTTACAAACAAAAAAGGCCTCTTGAATTAGAAATAATAAAAGCAGCTAACAAGTATATGCTTCATAATTTAGTACACTATTCATTCCTATCAGTAATAAGGCATAACCTGCAAATCACTTAAATGATGATAGCTCTACGCCTTTCTTACATAAGGAGAAATCAGCTATACGCAACAATAAAATCTATGGAACCTACATTGTCAACTGAAAGGAAAAGCAATTTAAGTAAGGCAAAACCCAATTCTACTCATTTTTCTGAGAAAAAAACAAGCAAAAAAAAAAAATCAGTTGTGTGACAATGACTCAAAGAAGAAAACTAAAACTTGTATATATTTTTAAATATTTAGCAAAGTGTTACATTAATAAAAATTTTTCAAACATTGTTTTTGTCTTAGTGGTAAAAGTAAGATGTTATTAAAAATGTACGTCTTTCAAAAGAGTTTCATGTACATTCACATACTATTGGGTTTCAACTCTAAACCAAAAATGTACAAATGGCAAAATTTACTTCTGATTTTCATGTTTGTCAAATAGTTTTAGCTAATTAAATATTTGATTTAGAGAAAGGTATTTCTTGGAATGCTTAGTGATTTCTGTGTATATAAAAGAAATATATTTTTAAATGATACGTAAGACTAAGATACTCATTTTAATGGATGGGTAATCTGGAATATAATCCTGCTTTTCTATGAGTTAGGCAAGCTATAATGCAAATAACTTACGTAATATTTAACTTAAAATTTACTAAAATAGTGTGAAGTGTTTGGTATATATCTTAGAGCAACACCTCGTCTAGAAGTTAGATTATTTTCCCTCTCCAAATATCCACATTAGGCAAAATACATACGTCGTCATGACAACTGGATGGAAAATTTAGCTTGAATACTTTTTTAATACATCAGGATAATGATTTTTTATCCAATAGTTTTAAACCACAGCATTTTTCCTATTCCTGGTTCCTCAAAATATTGCATAATTTAACTTATTTCTAAATAATGTACCTAAAACATATTTGCTTCTCTGCCATTCAGACACATAATTTCATAAGTTTAAATAAATAATGTATATGGATTTATTAAGGTATATACATAAAACTGATGTTTAAAAAAATTAAACATTTGCAGCAGCATAAACTATTTTCTAGATGCCATTTTTAAGAAATTCTGAAAACATTAGAGTATAATATTTGTATAATGTGCAAATCCAAACTTTTGAAGACAATACTTATACTAAAATAATTAGTTGATACAGTTAAGCAAAATCATTTGATACCTGATTATAACATTTGCAAAAATGAAATTATAGACAAATGAACACATACATCAGTTCCAAATGCTGCAATCAATCTTCTCTTTAAGTATTGATTGTAAGGTCTCAAAAATGGGACAATAAATATTTAATATATCACAATAAATACTACCTAAAAAATAATATAATGTTTCCATTTATTTAAAAATTGTTTTATTTCAATCAGAAATGGTTATATAATGAACACCAATATTACTTTTAAAAATTCTTAAGTACTTAACTGTAAATTTTAATTTTCTTTAATAGGAATAGAATAATAAGATTCAGAACTTATTCTGAGTACATTGACTTTGTTAGTATTCATCAAAACACTATGTGGGATCAAGCCATTTGCCCAGTCACATAACTGGAATCTACAATATCAGGATTCTGGCCTGGCTCTTTTTAACTCCAGATTGGCACTGTTAAACTCTCTTCATAGTGCTTTTGCAATTTATTTGTGACAAATGAGTTGTAATTAAATGAATAAATGAAAACATTGCACCTAATCTCCAGTTATGCTGGATGCTTTTATTCCAAATTTAAAAGGGATATTTTATTTTAACTTGAATCATAGAGATTGGAACAAACCTAAAACTCTTTCCAAAATTAAAATTTTCTTCTATGATTGCTTACTTGCAAAGGTAATTTTAACACTTGAAAGAAAATTAAACTGTTTTGCTTGCCATTAGGGGACTCACTGCTAATTACATAGAGAATTCCCTCAGAATCTCTAGGTCAAACCCATAGACACAAAAAGCAATTTGGAAAATCTGCTGGGACATGACACAAAACTAAAGTTCACCGATATTTCACCATGCCAAAGGGTAATTTTTGACATGTAAGTACACTTCCTTTTCTCTAAAAAAGAATGTTTTTAAAGAAAATGTTTCAGTGAACATGCATGTACATGTTTTTGTGTGTGGTGTATTGGCTTAGTATTAACAAACAGACATCTAAATATTTTAGCATTACATTGTAACAATTTCCCCATTTCATTAAGCATTCATGGAAAACATGGTTCCAATAACTCAAGGTGATCTTGTTACTTTATTGAAAGCATCTTTGAGACTAAGAGTTTTCATATAAGAAAGCCTTAGTTATATTATAATAATAAAGTTATTTTCTGTTATTTGCTATTTGGTTCTATATACAGTAGACAATGTAATTGTTTTGTGGTATTAAAATTTTTTCTGGAATATTTAAGAAGCGGAAGTATCTTCATGGGTCCCTAAAATTTATCAGCACAGAAAAAGTGAACCATTCAGAATCTCAAAAGTTTCCCTTAATAATATTAGAAACACTCGTAATGATATGCGCTGCTTTTAAAATTTATCATTCATTACTGTTGCATATTTTAGAGTGTTCAAGTACTTCATATACTATCTGTAAGCATGAAGATGTAAATTGAGAGAATAATCGCACAGGTGATACTAACAGCTGTCAGATACTATACTGTTAAATGATAACATCTCAAATTTTTGTTAGTGACACAAACATTCCTCTATATCTCAGAAAGAAAAAATGAAAAAATGAAGCAAGTAACTACTTTGTTCATTCCTCCTCACTCATTGACATACCTAATTAGATATTTTGAAAAAACGGTATGAGAATAAGTGAATCAGTCTTTTTTCCTCGTTTTGAAATACTATATCCTCAGACTCCATATGACTCCATTGCCTATGTTAGATAAATTGTCCCTATTCTACAACTCTGCAGTTCTTCACTTTGGCCATGACCTGATAAGTTTAGGAGGATGTCTTAAGAAGCCTTCTTAACCATAGACTAACCCTTATTCTATAATTATATTTATTAGAAATAAAACTTAAAATATCATACTATAACTTAGGAAGAAAAAGAATATTTTATATCCTGAAATTTCAAACTACATAAATAGCACAAGAGTTAATATGTCATGAAAACAAACATTGTCAAAATTCTTCCAGGCTAAATAGATTTTTTCAATCAATAAAATATTCACATTAACAGGAAAATATGTGATAATAGTAACGCCTTATAGTGAAATGCTTCAGAGTTGAAGCCCAGGAGAGTGATAATGGCCAACTCTGATTGATTGCATATGAGTGTCCATTTGTGTTTGTAGGGTTGTGTGCAATCTGATCAGAGGCAATTATAAAATATACTCAATGATATGGATCACAAAAATAAAAATTAGAAACTGCTTGCTTCATACACAAGTTCTGTAATCAGGGGTGGTACCCTGAAATACAGGGAAATGCACTAGTATTAAGTCTGAACCCCAACCTGAGAAAGATAAACTACGGCACCCATAGACTTGTGGATAGGATTTGGTAAACTATGGCACCCATAGGCTTGTGGACAGGATTTGAGAAAAGCAGGGAATTGTCACATAAGAAGCAAAAGGTTACTTTTTTCTGCTACCTTTGACTTTCCCCTGTTCAAAGTCAAGACTAGTACTGCCAAAAGAGTAAGTCAGAAACTCAAGCATAATAACTACAGTGAAATAATCAAATGTGACTACAAATATGTTATCCAAGGCAAGAATGAGTCAGGGATACCTCAGCTTCAGTAAAGATTACTATGGTCAGAGTCAAGGGCAGCAAAAGCTGTATTGAAAGTGATCTGGAATAGGGGAAGTTAAAAGAGGCAGTATACTCAGGCCAAATCTAGGGTGTTATTTGGAATATTTAGCAATAATGTGAGAAAAATAGATAACACTGGATGTTACTTAGGTGAACAAAAACACGCACCATAATACTATATGTTACTCTTCCAGATGTATAGAGACATATTCTCAAAGCCCTTATCCCCTTATCCACTTTCAAACACCCAGATACAAAAGATGCACACACACACACACACACACACACACACACTTGAATTAATTAGTTCTCAGTAAAGTATACAAAAACTCATAGGAGAAGGTGCAGGTGAGTCAAATGTGAGCAAATTTTGAAGTTGATAACTTAGAGGACGTATTAGTCTGTTTTCACACTGTGTGTAAAGACAATATTGAGACTGGGATGAAAAAAAGGTTTAATTGGACTTACCTCGACATGGCTGGGGAGGACTCAGAATCATGGCAGGAGGTGAAAGGCACTTCTTACATGTCAGTGGCAAGAGAAAATGAGAAAAAAGCAAAAAAGGAAACCCCTGCTAAAGTCATCAGACCTCATCAGACTTATTCACTCTCATGAGAATAGCAAGGTAAAGAGAAGCCCTCATGATTCAGTTACCTCCCCTTGGGTCCCTTCCACAACACATAAGAATTCTGGAAGATACAATTCAAGTTGAGATTTGGGTGGGAACACAGCCAAACCATATCATTCTGCCCCTGGCCCCTCCAAATCTCATGTTCTCACATTTCAAAATCAATCATGCCTTCCAAACAGTCCCATAAAGTCATAAAGTGTTAACTCATTTCAGCATTAACCTAAAAGTCCACAGTTCAAAGTCTTATCTGAGACAAGGCAAGTTCCTTCCCCCATGAGCCTGTAAAATCAAAAGCAAGCTAGTTACTTCATAGATACAATGGGGGTACAGGTATTGGGTAAATATAGCCATTTCAAATGGGATAAATTATTCAAAACAAAGTGGTTGTAGGGCCCATGCAATTCAAAATTCAGTGGAGCAGTCAAATTTTAAAGATCCCAAATGATCTCCGTTGACTTGAGGTCTCACATCCATGTCACACTGATGCAAGAGGTGGGTTCCCATGGTCTTGGGCAGCTCCACCTGCGGCTTTGCAAGGTACAGCCTCCTTCCTGGCTGCTTTCACAGGCTGGTGTGTTGTTTCCGGGTTTTCCAGGTACACAGTGCAAGCTGTCGGTGAATCTAACATTCTGCCTGTTACCCAGTTCCAAAGTCACTTCCACATTTTGGGGTATCTTTCCAGCAACAGCCCATTCCTGTTACCCATTTACTGTATTAATCCATTTTCACACTGATGATAAACACATAGCCAAAACTGGGAAGAAAAAGAGGTTTAGGCTGGATGCGGTGGTTCACGCTTGTAATCCCAGCACTTTGTGAAGCCGAGGTGGTTGGATCACCTGAGGTCAGGAGTTTGAGACCAGACTGATCAATATGGTGAAACCCTGTGTCTACTAAAATTACAAAAATTAGCCAGGTATGGTGGTGTGCACCTGTAGTCCCAACTACTCAGGAAGCGGAAGCAGGGGAATTGCTTGAACCCGGGAGGTGGAGGTTGCAGTGAGCAGACTGCACCCCTGCACTCCCGCGTAGGTAACAGAGCAAGACTCCATCTAAAAATAAAATAAAATAAAATAAAATAAAATAAAATAAATGAGAAATGAGAAAGAAGGTTAATTAGACTTCCAGTTCCACATGGCTTGGGAGGCCACAGAATCATGACGGAAGATGAAAGGCACTTTTTACATGGCGGTAGCAAGAGACACTGAGAAAGAAGCAAAAGTGGAAAACCCTGATAAACCCATCAGATCTCATGAGACTTATCCACTATCATGAGAATAGCACAGGAAAGAGCTGCCACTGTGATTTAATTACCTCCTTCTGGGTCTCTACCACAACCCATGGGAATTCTGGGAGATACAATTCAAGTCGAGATTTGGGTAGGGACACGGCCAAACCATATCAGAGGAGAAAGCTAATGAAGTAATTCCAATATTGTGGATTGATGTTTACGAGGAAATGGGAGACTATGACCCCTGTATAAAGTTGTATATGTTAACAAGAGATTCCTCATAGAAAACTCAGACAGAAAATAATGTAAAATTGTATGTACAGTGACCATAAACAAAAGATTAGTCTTCAGAATATAGAAAATATATGAAAAACAATTCTATTTAAATGTGGATAAAAAGAATAGTATCTAAAATAAACAAAATGTACAATTTTGTATGTGTGTACAAGAGAGAAAAGCAAATGCCATATTATTACTATTGAAAGAAATGCAAAGTGTTTTACACAAAGATACCATTTTATATCTATCACACTGACTTAATATTATTAACTAGCAGCTTGAGTGAAAATTGTTATTATCCCTTTGGAAAATATGTTGGTATTATATTATTAAGTATAGCTGGTAAGCTAGAAAATTTAATTTTAAGTTTATAGCATAGTTTATAGAAGCATACACAGTTGGTGACATGCACAAATATGGTCTTTATGAAATTTTTTACAATTAAAGAAAAGCACCTGGGCATGGTGGCTGGCATCTGTAAATCAAGCTACTTGGCAGGCTGAGGTGAGAGGATCTCTTGAGGCCAGAAGTTTGAGATCAGCCTGAGCAACATAGTAAGATCACCTTCTCTAAAGAAATAATTAAAAAGTAGCCAGGCATGGTGGCATATACCTGTAGTTTCACCTTTTGGGAGGCTTAGGCCAAAGGATCATTTGAATGCAGGAGTTGGAGGTTGAAGTGAGCTATATTGCACCACTGCACTCCATTGTGGAGGATAAAGGGAGAAGTGATTTAAAATTTTTAAGCAATCTTAATTTTTTTGCAACAAATGAATTAATGTTTAAATATTAATAGAATGAGTTGGACACAGCATTTCAAAGGAATGATTCATGTCACTGCAGACATGAATAATAAAAATTTAAAAAATAAAAGTAAGCCAAAAAAGAATGCATCCTACATAGAGTTGCTTATTAACAAAGCCAGAACCCAAACAGAGCATAGTAATCACATACACACAGTCCCACACATTAAAAAGTTGTGTTATGTGGATATATAATGCAACTATAGGAAAAATCATTACGATGTGTCCTCTGGTTTTGGTATTATAGATAAAATCTCGGATGATATCATCCTTGTCCTAACAAGAAAAATGTAAGAAACTGAATAGTCATATTCAAGCTACAAATAATAGAAGAAAAAGAGAAAATCTACAAAAAATTATGGAGTTGGGAGAAACAACTTACTTATATAGAACAAATAATAAGAATTATATAAGACTTTACTTCAGAAACCATGAAAGGTAGAAAATAGTGGAGTAAAATATATAAACTATTAAACGAAAAAAAAAAATCTTAACAACCTAGAATTCAGTATAAAGTAGAATTACTCTACAAAAGTAAAGATTAAATGAAGTCCTTTCAGATAACCAAAAACAGAAATTTGTTGCCAGTAGGCCTAACTTGAAATAAATGTTAAACTTTTTTTTCAGGAAGAAGGAAAATAATATGGAGAAAAATCTTGGTTCCATATAAAGAGAATATTGAAATAGGAATAAATTAAGGTAAAATAAAATTATTTATTTTTATATTATTAATTGATCTAACAAAGAACAGTATATTCAAATTAAAAATTAAATCAACGTACTGAGTGAATATAACTTTTGGATAAGTATGATATATGACAACAATCTTCCAAAAGATGAGAGGAAAAAACTGGAAATACATTGTCATAATGTACTTGCACTACCCCTGAAACAGTATATTGTGATTTGGAAGTAGAATAAATTAGTAATAAATCTATATTTCAAGTTTAAGGGTGACCACTAAATAAGTATATGGTAATATGTTAATATTCTAATAGAAAAATAAATAGGGTTCGTCACAATAAATGATCTGTTAAAACCAGACAAGGCAGAAAAGGAATGAAAGAACAAAAATGATAAGCAAATAATATGGGCCATAAACAGAAAACATCTATTAATATAAATATGGTAGAAGTCAATCTAATGCCATTATCAAAAATAATGGCATTAAATGTGAATGGACTTAATATCATGATTAAAAGACAGAGATGGGGGTCTTAACTGAGGATCCATAAGACCCCTGACATCTCAAGGATGTCACCTCCAGTACTCCAGCTGTTTTTCTCCAGAAGGCCCCAGGAGGCTTGGCTGTAGCCAGTGTCACCCTGTGACTTACAAGTACTGGGATTCTCATAGAGAGTACTCAAGAAAGCCACAGATGCCCGGAAATAAGCATGGCTGTGAAAAAAACTGCAGCACTACCAAAAGCCTATGTGCCAGCCTTTACTCTTTTAGGGATCATATATTGGGTTGCAGTCAAAACAATAACACCAAAAAATAATAATAATAATAATACTCCACCCATATGTACCCTGTGAAACCAAAGTCAAAAATCCATCCGCAAATAAAAATCAATACACATCCTTGGCTCTCCAAAAGCACTGAGAAACAAAACCAATGGACTATACTCAACTCACACCACAGTAAAAGGAACATCAGCCCTTTCAGGTGAGATAGAATTAGTGCAACAACTCTGGGAACTCAAAAAGCCAGAGTGTTCCCTTATATACAAGTAAGCCCAGTATATACAGCTAGTAGCTGCCCAGCAATGTTCCTTAACTAGAATAAAGTTACTGAAATAACAGACATACAATTCAGAATCTGGATGACAAAGAAGCTCATTGAGATTAGGGTGGAAGTTGACATCTAATCCAAGGAACACAGGAAATCCAATAAAATTATCCAAGAGCCAAAAGATGAAATAGCCATTTTAAGGAAGAACCAAACTGAATTTCTGGAACTGAAAAATTCACTACAAGAATTTCATAATAAAGAAAATTGTTAACAGCAGGGTAGAACAAGATGAAGAAGGACTCTCAGAGCTCGAAGACCACTTCTTTGAATCAACTTTCAGACAAAAATAAAGAAAAAGGAAGTTTTAAAAATAAACAAAGCCTCTGAGAAATAAAGGATTATGTAAAAGGGCCAAATCTATGATCCATTGGCACTCCTGAGACAGAAGGAGAGAGGGTAAGCAACGTAGAAAATAAATTTGAGGACACAGTCCATGAAAATTTTCTTAATTTTGCTAGAGAGTTTGACATGCAAATTCAAGAAATACAGAGAAGCCCTGCTAGGTGCTATCTAAGACAATCATCCCCACATATAGTCATCAGATTCTCGAAGATCAACACAGAAGAAAAAGTCTTAAAGGTAGCTAGAGAGAAGGGTCAGGTCATACAAAACGGAATACCATCAGACTAGCAGTGAACATCTCAACAAAAATGTTACTATCTGGAAAATATTCGGGTTCCATTTTCAGCATCCTTAAAGAAAAGAAATTCCAACCAAAATTTTCATATCCACCAAACTAAGCTTCGTAAACAAAGGAGAAATTAAATCTTTCTCAGATAAGTAAATAATGAAGAAATTTGTTACAAATAGACTAGCATTACGGGAGGTCATTAAGGGAATGCTAAATATGGAAATGAAGGGAACAACACCTGCTACCACAAAAACAATTAAGCACATAGCCCACCGACATTGCAAAGCAACTACACAATAAATTATATGAAACAACCACCTAACAACATGGTTACAGGATCAAAATCTCACATATCTATACTAACCCTGAATGTAAATAATCTAAACACTCCACTTAAAGACATAGAAAGGCAAGCTAGATATAATGCAAGACTCAACTCTCTGCTATTTTAAAGAGAACATCCCATGTAACAAAATCCACAGGCTCAAAGTAAAGGGGCAGAGAAAGATCTACCATGCAAACAGAAAACAAAAAAGACTAGAAGTCACTTTTCTGTCTTTCTTTCTTCCTTTCTTTCTTCCTTCGCTTCCTTCCCCTTCCCCTTCCCCTCCCTTCCGTTTCTCTCTTTCTCTCCTTCTCTCTCTCTCTCTCTCTCTTTCTCTCTTTCTTTCGACATGGAGTCTCACTCTGTCGCCTGGGCTGGAGTGCAGTGGCATGATCTCGGCTAATTGCAGCCTCCTCCTCCCGGGTTCAAGTGATTCTCTTGCCTCAGCTTCCCAAGTAGCTGGGATTACAGGTGCCCACCACCACACCTGGCTAAATTTTGTGTTTTTTAGTAGAGACGGGGTTTCACCATGTTGATCAGTTTGGCCTTGAACTCCTGACCTCACGTGATCCACCTGCCTTGGCCTACAAAGTGCTGGGATTACAGGCATGAACCACCACGCCTGTCCTCACTATGCTTATATTGGATAAAACACACTTTTTAAACCAGCAACTATTAAGAAGGATAAAGAAAGGTATTAGTAATCATAAAGGGCATAATTCAACAATAAACTTAACTGTCCTGAATATATATGCACCCAACACTGGAGCACCCAGATTCATAAAGCAAGGTCTTCTTGACTTACAAAAATATTTAGATAGCCAAGATAGCCACACAATTATAGTGGGAGACTTCAATAGCCCACTGATAGCATTAGACAGATTACTGAAGCAGAAAGCTAATAAAGAAATTCTGGAATTAAAATTGATACTTGACCAATTAGATCTAATTAAACATTTACAGAAAACTCTACCCAATATCCACAGAATATGCATTCTTCTTTCCACACACTGAACATATTCTAAGATTAACCATATGCCCACTCAAATAGCAAGTCTGAATAAATTGAAAAAAATCAAAATTATACAAACACATTCTCAGACCATTGTGCAATAAAAATAGAAATTGATATCAAGATATCTCAAAACTACACAAATATATGGAAATTAAACAACTTTCTCCAGAATAATCCTTGGTAAACAACAAAATTAAGGCTGGAATCAACAGCATTCTTTGACATTGATGACAAATAGGAACCCAACTTATCAAAATCTATGAGATTCAACTCATAGATTTCAGCGTTAAGGGGAAGTTTAGAGTACTAAACATCTTCATCAAAAAGTTAGAAAGATCTCAAACTAACTTTATACCTAGAGGAACTAGAAAATTAAAAAAAAAAAAACAACAAACAAAAACTCCAACACTAGCAGCATAAAATAAATAACTAAAATTAGAGAAGGACTGAATAAAATTGAGACACAAAAATTCATACAAAAGAGCAATAAAACAAAAAATGTGTTATTCATGAGAATAAGTAAGATTGAGAGACTGCTAGCAAGATGAATGAAGAAAAAAGAGAAGATCTAAATAAGTACAAATAAAAATGATAAAGATGACTTCACAACTAATTACACCAATATGCAAAAGATCCTCAGAGTCTATCATGAAAATCTCTGTGCATAAAAATTAGAAAATCTAGAAGAAATGGATAAATTCCTGGAAACACACGACCTTCAAAAGTTGATTCAGGGAGAGAGTGAAAACTTGAACAATCAAATAACAAGTTTTAAAATTCAATCAGTAATAAAGAAACTACGCCCAAAAAACAGGGGACCAGAGGGATTAACAGCCAAATTCTACCAGACACACAAAGAAAAAATGATACTACTCCTATGAAAAAATTTCAGAAAATTGAAAAGGGAGGCTCTCCCCTAACTCATTCTATGAAGCCAACATCAGCCTGATACCAAAATCTGGCTACAACATAACAGAATACTACAACTTCAGGCCAATATCCCTTGTCAACATAGGAACAAAAATCCTCAACAAAATGCTATAAAACTTGATCCAACACCACATCAAAAAGATAATAAACCACAATCAAGCAGGCTTTATTCATGAAATGCAAGGCTGGTTCAACATACACAAATTAATAAATGTGATTCACCACATAAACAGAATTGAAAACAAATATCATATGATCATCTCAATAGATGCAGAAAAAAACTTTCAATGCAATTCAATATACATTTATGACAAAACCCTCAAGAAACTAGGCATCAAAGGAGCATACCTCAAAATAATAAGAGCTATCATAACTTCAAAATAATAAGAGCTATCATATCTTAAAAATAAGAAGAGCTGTCTATGCCAAACCCATAGCCAATATCACACTGAATGAATGAAAGCTGGAAGCATTCTCTTGAGAACTGGAACAAGGCAAGGATGTCAATTCCCACCACTCTTATCAACATAGTCCTAGAAATCCAAGCCACAGCAATCAGACAAGAGAAAGAAAGAAAAGGCATCCAAAAATGAAAAGAAGATGTCAACCTACCTGTCTTCACTGACAATATGATTCTACACCTAGAAAATCCTAAAGACTCTACCAAAAGCCTCCTAGAACCAGTAGATGACTTCAGTAAAGTTCCAGGATACAAAATATATGTACAAAAAACAGTAATATTTATATACTAATAATGTTCAATCTGAGAGGCAAATCAAGTACACAATCCAATTTATAATAATCATAAATAAAAAATAAATACCTAGGAATACAGATAGCCCAACAGGTAAAAGATTTGTACACATAGAATTATAAATCAATGCTCAAAGAAATCAGAGATGACAAAAATAAATGGAAAAACATTTCATGCTCATGGATTAAATAAATCAATACTGTTAAAATGACCATATTGCCTAAACTAATTTACAGATAGGCTATTCCTATCGAACTACCATGACATTTTTCACAGAATTTGAAAAATCTATTCTAAAATTCACAAACCCAAAGAGAGCCCAGATAGCTGAAGAAATCCTAACCCAGTAGAACAAAGTCTGAGGCATCACACTACCTGACTTCAAGCTGTACTATCAGGCTACACTAACCAATACAGCATGGTACTGGTACAAAAACAGACACATAGACCAAAAGAACATAATGGAGAACCCAGAAATAAAGCTACAAACCTGCAACCATCTGCTATTTAACAAAGCTGAGAAAAGCAAGCAATGGAGAAAGGACTCCCTATTCAATCAATGTTGCTGGAATAACTGGATAGCCATAAGCTGAAGAATGATACTGGACTCCTACCTTCCACCACAGACAGAAATTAACTCAGGATGGATTAAATATTTAAATGTAAGACCTCAAACGATAAGAATCCTAGAAGAAAACCTAGGCAATACCCTTCTTCACATCCATGTAGACAAAAAAATGGGGGCTACATCCCCAAAAGCAATTGCAATAGAGACAAATATTATTAACAAATGGAACTAATATTGTTGGGATGTTTGTCTTCTCAAAATCTCATGTTGAAATATAATCCCCAATGTTTAAGGTGGAGCCTAAAGGCAGGTATTGTCATGGGGATGGATGCCTCCTGAGAGGCTTAGCACTATCCCCTTGATGATGAGTGATTTTTTTGTTCTGTTAGTTCATGCATGATCTAGTTGTTTTAGAATGTGTAACATCTCCTCCTTCTCTCTCTTCCTTTCACTCTCACCGTGTGACACTTCTGCCCCTTCTTCACTTTTCACCATGATCGAAATCTTCCTGAACCCTCACCAGAAACTGAGCAGATTCTGGAACCATGCTTCTTTTTGTATAGCCTGTAGAACCATGAGCCAGTTAATCCTTTTTTCTTTATAAATTACTCACCCTTAAGTATTTCTTTATAGTGACACAAAGCCAACTAACACAGGGATCTTACTAAACTAAATAGCTTCTGCACAGCAAAAGAAACTATCAATAAGCAGCCTATGAAATGAGAGAATATATTATTAAACTATGCATCTGATATAGACCTGATACAGGTCTAACATTCAGGCTCTATAAGGAAGTTAAACAATTCAACAAGCAAAAGACAAACAACTCCATTTAAAAAATGGGCATGAACAGGCACATTTCAAAAGATGACATACAAGCGACTAACAAACATGACAAAATACTTATCATCACTAATCATTGGAAAAATCCAATTCAAACCACAGTGTGATGCTATCTCACACCAGTGAAGAATGACTATTATTAATAAATCAAAAAATAACAGATGTTGGCAAGACTGCAGAAAGAAGGGAACTCTTACACACTGTTGAGTGGAATGCAAATTAGTTCAGACTCTTTGAAAAGCAGTTTGGAGAATTCTCAATGAACTTAAAGCAGAGCTGCCATTCAACCCAACAATCCTGTTACTGGGTTTACACCCAGAGAAAAATAAATCACTCTACCAAAAAGACATAGCACTTGTATGGTCACTGCAGTGCTATTCACAGTACCAAAGACATTAAATCAACATAGGTTTCATCAATAGTGGACTGAATAAAGAAAACATGGTACATATACACCGTGGAATATTACACAGCCATAAAAATAATGAAATCGTGTCCTTTGCAGCAACGTGGATGCAGCTGGAGGCCATAATCCTAAGGAAATTATTGAAGAAATAGTAAACCAAATATTGCATGCTCTCACATATAAGTGGGAGATAAACACTGAGTACACATGGAAAGAATGATGAGAATAACAAACACTGCATACTACTAGTGAGGGGAAGATGTCAGGATCCATATGTTGAAACACGACCTATTGGATACTATGCTCACTGCTTGAGTAATGAGGTCACTACCCCAAACCTCAGCATCACTCAATATACCCATGCAAAAAACCTGCACATATACTCCTAAAACTAAAATAAAATTTAAAATTATAAATAAAAAAAGTCATAAAGAAGGAGGCCAAAGAGATATATTTAGAATGTATAGAACTGTAAAAGACTTACAAAAATTTTTAATAATGATGTATAAATAAGCAGAGGAATCAATGCAGTACAAACTCCAAAATGCAAAAAATTTGAAAGAGGATTTTTATTGAGCACTCACCAGGAGGTAGATATTTTTCAGGTATTGTTTATTTTTTCTCAATCTTTATTATGGTATAACTGACAAAAGTTTTACATATTTAAGAAAAAAATAAAGATATTAAAAAGACGGAGTCTCAAAGTGTATCAAAAAAACAGGACCCTGATGGACACAGTAGCTCATGCCTGTAATCTCACTACTTTGGGAGTCTGAGGCAGGAGGATCACTTGAGGTCAGGAGTTCAAGACCAGCCTGGGGAAAATAGTGAGACCTGGTATTTTTTAATATATATATGTAAGATCTATCTATCTATCTATCTATCTATCTATCTATCTATCTATCGATAGATAGATAAATTTACATGGAAAGGCAAAGACCCAGAGTAGCCAACATAATACTAAAGAAGAGCAATGAAATTAGAAGACAGAAGCTAATCAACCTCAAGACTTGCTATAAAGATAGATAGATAGATAGGTAGATACATAGATAGATAGATCTAGTCTATATGAGACTAGGAGTTTGGGGCTGCAGGCTGCTATGAGCTATGGTCATGCCACTGCACTCCAGCATGGGCAACTGAGCAAGAACCTGTATCAAAAAATATATGTATTGTTTACAAGAAGTCCACTTTAAATATAAAGTCACATATAGATTAAAAGTAAAGGAATACCAAAAGTTATACCATGCTAACATGAATTCAAAGAAGCAGCAGTAGTTATATTAATGACAGAAAGAATAGACCTCAATGGAAAAAGAGTTACCAGGAATAAAATGGGTATTATGTAATTATAAAAAGGTAAAAACTCTAAGAAGACATAAAAATTATATTTTTTGTGTATCTAACAATAGAGCTTCAAAATATGTAAAGCAAAACTGATAGAAATGCAAGGAGAAACAGACAAATCATGATTATACCAGGAGATTTTAACACCCCTCTTTCAGAAATGAACAGATATCACAGACAGGCCATGTGGAAGAAATTATGACAACACTCTACAATACGTTAATGTAGTCCATCTTATCAATACCCTAAAAAAATCATATGATCATATCAATAATGCAGAGAAAAATATATGACAAAATCCAACAGTCATTTGTGATAAAAGCTCTCAGCAAAGTATGGATATAAAGGCACTTCCTTAACTTAATAAAGAACATCTACAAAAAACCTACATTATTCTTTAAAGTGAAAAAATAGATGTTTTCTCCTAAAATCAGAAACAAAGCAATTATATTCTCTCATACCTCTCCTATTCAAGTTGATACTACTGGAAGATCTAGCAAATTCAGTAAGATAAATAAAATAATAACCAGTGTTATACAGATTGAGGATAAAAAAGTAAAATCATCTTTGCAGTTGAGATTATTTTCTATGTAGACAATTCCAAAGAATCAAGGAAAAAATTCCTGGAACTAATTAGCAATGATAGCAATGTTGTATGATACAAGTAAAATAAATCAAAGTTAATTGCTTTTCCATATATCAGCAATGAATAATTGAAATTTGAAATGAAAACAAAATACCAATTTACATTCATATAAAAATTGTATAAATCAAACAAAATATTTACAGCATCTATAAGAAGCAAACAGAAAAACTGTGTTTACAAAAGTAAAGAACTAATCAAATGGAGAGATATTTCATGTTCATGGATAAGAAGACTCAACACTGTAAGATATCTGTTCTTCTCAACCTGATCTATAGGTTCAACACGATCTTAATCAAAATCCCAACAAGTTACTTTTACAGATCTAGACATACTGATTTCAAATTTACATGGAAAGGCAAAGACCCAGAGTAGCCAACATAATATTGAAGAAGAGCAATGAATTTAGAAGACAGAAACTGATCAACTTCAAGACTTGCTATAAAGCTACAGTAATCAAACTAATCAAAGCTACATCAATCCATACAGTGTGGTATTAGTGAAAGAATAGATAACTAGGCCAATAGAACAGAATAAAGAGCCCAGAAAAAGACCTCACAAACATAGTCAATTGATCTTTGACAAGGGAGCAAAGGCTATTTAGCAGAAGAAGGGCAGTCTTTTCAACAAATGGTGATGGAATAGCAAGACTTCCACAGGCTGAACATTAATCCAGACACAGTTATTAAACCTTTCATGAAGAGTAACTCAAAATAGATCATGGACCTAAATGTAAAATGCAAAACTATAAATTTGAAAGATAACATAGGAGAAAATTAAGGTGACCCGAGTTTGTTTATTTTTAGAACAATATCAAATGAATCATCCATGAAATAAAATTTTGCAAATTGAACTTAAATAAAATTTAAAAAGTCCTGTTCTGTGAAATCTGTGAAAGTCATTGTTAAGAGAATGAAAAGACAAGTCACAAAATGGGAGAGCATATTTGCAAAACACTTATCTAATAAATAAGTTGCATCCAACGTGTATTTAAAAAACATTAAAATTCAACAGTAAGGAAACAAACAACCCAATTAAAAAGAGGCTAAAATACGTAAAAGAGGCTAAAACAACCCAATTAAAAAGAGACGTAAAAAAGATATACAGGTGGCAAAGAGACATATGAACAATACTCAAGCACCATGTGTCTGTAGGAAATTGCAGATTAACATAAGATACAACTACACAACTACATACCTAGTAGAGTAGCTAAAACCCAAAACACCGACAGTACCCAATGCTGGTGAGGATGTGGACCATATAAACTCATTGACTGCTGGCCAGAATACAAAATGGTATGGCCACTTTGGAAGATAGTTTGACATTTTTAAAAATATAACTAAACATACTTTCATGTTATGATCCAAATATTGTTTTATGCAAATTAGTAGCAAACCTGGTAGACAGAAAAAAACCTGCACACAAATGTTTATAGCAGCTTTATTAAAAATTATAAAAAATTGAAGCAATCAGGATGTCTTTCAATAGAGGAATGGATTATAATATGTGGTACATTTATAGAATAGATTATTTTTCAATAGTATAAAGTAATGAGCTATCATTCCATTATAAAACACCAAGGAATCTGCATTGCATATTGCCGAGTCTAAGAAGCCAATGTGGAAAGCTTACATACTGTGTGATCCAAATATATGACATTGTGAACAAGGCAAAACTATAGATACGGTAAAATACTGGTGGTTCCAGGAAGTTATTGCAGGGGATGGGGGTAGATGGAGGAGTTGGGAACAGGATGAATAGCTGAAGAGGAAATATTTAAAGCAGCGGAACTATTTTGTATGATACTGTAAATGTTGGATACATGACATCACAGGTTTGTCAAAATCCATAAAACTGTAGATATTAAGAGGAACCCTAATTTGAATTATGAACTTTATAATAATAATAACGGTTTCACTAGTGACCCATCAGCTATGATAAATGTGTCACACAAGTGCAAAATAACAGGAAACTGTGTGTGTATGTGTGTGTATGGGGGAGGTATATGGAGATTCTCTGGACTTTTTCTCAAACTTTCTCTAAACCTCAAACTGCTCTAAAAATAAAGTCTTCATTTTTTAAAATCGTGACAATTAAAACAAAATTTAGATTATTATTGAGGTGAAGAGATAGAGAGGAATATAATTGGGAGAGGCATATTAAGGCCTTCAAAATAATTATTATGTACTATTCTTTAGGTGGATGGTGAGCAAATGAGGGTTTTATTACTAAATATATCATACCTACAAAAATGGTTGTATGTGTAAAAGTTAAAAAGGATAAATTAAAAGAGTGACAAACTTAATTGGTTTTGTAGGCTCCTTAGATTGTTTACCAATAGACCTTCAACTGATTTTTTTCCAATCTTATCATGTAGGAAATTGTAGCCTTTTTACTAAAATGATAAGAGAGAACGTTTGGACTTAGTATACGTTTGTTTTCTTTCCTCAGAAATGCTAAACCAAACTAATTTTAGAATATATAATATGATTTTTCCTGAGGTTAGTTGTTTTGTTTATTTTAATGTCCGAGGCAGAATTTCTCTCTTCCATATTGAAATCATTATACAATTTTTATTTTAGCATGGATATTTTAGTTTTCTATTGAGTGATAAGATATACTACATATTACATCATTTATTTATTATTCATAATACATCCTGTATTCAGAAATATATTAGCATCCATTAAGAAATCCATAATATGCACCGAAACTGCATATTAAAGTAATATATAAGATAAAGTCTTCTTACTGTTGGTGGAAATTAATGAAATGGTACAGATATGATATAGAATATTTGAATAAACCAATCTAAAAATATTTACTTTATGCCTTGGATGTTGTGCTACCAAACAGCACACCAGAGACTGGGCAAATTATAAACAACAGAAATGTATTTCTCATGGTTCTGGATGCTGGAAAGTCCAAGATCAAGGTGCTGACGAGTTGGGTGCCTGGCATGGACTGCCCTCTGCTTCCACATTGGCACCTTCTTGCTGCATCTTCCAGAGGGCGTGAACACTGCATCCTCACATGGCAAAGGAATGGAAGTGGCAGACTGGTTCTCTCAGCCCTTCTATGAGGCAATAATTCATTCCTGGGAGCCAAGCAATCATGGCCCCACCTTTTAATACTATTACGTTGGGGATTAAGTTTCAATATTTATATTAGAGAGGACACAAGCAGGCAAACAATAAGCACTTTATGTGTATAAAGTGGCTATAAGTGGCCATTTTATAAATGGCCACCTTCAGAGGATTGCTTGAGGGCAAGAGTTTGAGGCCAATGGCTATAAAAGTCATAAATGGCTTTCCAGGTATTACTTTGGTTGGTTATATATCTCTTCTGGTGATACCACTTTTTCCAAAGCAAGTTTTAGACCTCTCCCTTTGGATTTGTGCTCACATTTCATAGGACATCTGTTTGAGACTACTTAATCTTGTCAACTCTTTCTGTGTCTGTGAATAAAGTGAGTGGGATGACTAAACAGGGTAATAAAGCTTTAATTAAGAAGTAAAGATTGAGACTTGGTGTAGTGGCTCATACCTGTAATTCCAGCACTTTCAGAGGCTGAGGTGGGAGCACTGCTTAAGGGCAGGAGTTTGAGACCAACCTGGGCAACACAGCCAGACCCTGTCTCTAAAAAACAAAAAAATAAAAATAAAAATTAGCCAAACATGGTGATGTGTACCTATAGTCACAGCTACTTGGGAGGCTGAGGTGGGAGAGCTGCTTGAGCCCAGGAGTTCCAGGTTGCAGTTAGCTATGATCATGCCACTCTACTCCAGCCTGGGTCACAGAGAAAGACCCTGTCTCTTAAAAAAGAAAAATAAAGTTGATTGCCAAATAATATAGTGTATTTTTGTATGTGGTATGTGGTTTGTACTCCATATATTGGCTCTAAAGTTATGTCCAAAAAGGGATTTTAAAATGTTTTGGAACAATGAAAGTGTCATAAAAATAACATGCAACACCTAAGTTATTGCAAAGAAAAGTCATTTTTATGCATAAGATTTGATAAAATTGTTACATAAATAAAATATTTTAAACTTACATTTAAATCTCCATATTTATATGTAGATCTATTTTTTATCATGGGATTTAACAAAATATGTCAATTGAATTTTCAGTGCTGTAAGATCTGAAACCACCTATTCTGTTTCCTCTGAGTATATTACAGATCTTGGAAACTTCAGACCTCCCAGAAGTTTACAATAGTAATGTAAAAGGCATTTCTTTTTATTTTCTTAACATCTTTTCCTCCACTATGATAAGATAATGTACTTTCTAAGGATCTGTCTAACACAAACACAATGCCATTCATAATTTTGATCAACATAATTGTTATCTTGCGTGGAATGAGTAAAATTTATTTATTCAAGAAACATTCATAAAAGTACCTACCTACTATGTTCATATACTGAGAGGTTTACATATATTATTTCCAACGTTCCTAACAACCCACCATGCAGTTGTTCTTTTTGTAATTGCTGTTTATCATTCAGTGAAGGAAGAAGAATCAGAGAATTGAAGTGATTTTCTAAATGTCACCATAATGTACAAATTAGCCACACATTAGGCAAACACTTCTCTTTTGTCTATTTCCTTTATATATACCCAGGCAGGATCACTTTTCTATATGATTTAGTTCAGCATTTAAACATATTATGTGCAAGCCATTGTTTTCTGAGTTATAGGAATCTGCTGACAATGAAAATATTGTTACCTATCTGTGGGGAACAAACCTCTTTAGTAATTTTATTTTATTTTTTCCTTTTGAAATGAAACATATTTACTTAACTTGCTAAGACACCTTTATATTTTCACACAAATTTTATACCTGCCATCTTATGTTTTAGAAAGTTGTCCCCTTTCAGCAAATACTTAATGTATTGCTTTACTAAAACTGTTTGGAATCTAATAGTGAATGATTGGTCTGGTGATAATAAAGTAGGTACAATTGGCAACTCTGTACTTACAGATTCCGCTGAACCAACTGGACCCACAAGAGTGGCACACTGCCCCTGACAGAAAACAGTTTCTTCTTCCTTTGTTTGAAGATCATGTAGGTGCTTTATAAAGTTTCCCTGCCTCAGGATTCACCTAATGTCTCTTCTGAGCAACCAGATGAAAAATAATCCTCAATCAGGTTAGAATGGCATAATAAAACTGAATGTAAGTTGGGCTTTTAAAGAGACAAGAGATTATATAAAACAAGTAAGTTTCAGAACCTGGTTAATAAGTATTGTCAGAGCTATTTGATACAGCAGGGAAAACATAAAATTGAAGAGGGGAGAATTTGTTGATATGGGAGAATCCTCCTGTAATACAAGATTTAATACTCTGACAAGAATCGCGGGGAATGATGCTATCATGCTTTTATGATGTCTCTTTTAATCTTGGATAAAGTAATTACTCATTTTAAATGAAGTATAAATGCCAAAAATGCTGGTAAAGAAGTTAAGGCACCTAGTCTTAGAGAAATGAGGATTGTAAAGTACATATTTAACATAAGGCTAGAAAACCCACTGGCCAACTGGATTCATCAGGGATGAATCTAGAGGACACACCATTTACCAAAATGATAAGGAATGCACAGGTGAGAGGGGCAACACTGTCTTTGAGAACCTCAGTGGTGGCTTTTTTTTTCTTTCAGGCCAGGGCTAATAGTAGGTGATGATGCTGTAAAATAATTGGTACTCTGAGAGGCCAGAAAGTAGCACTTAAATGTCAAAAGCCACATGGACACAATACTTAATAATGAGCAACAACAGAGTAGTGGTTAAAGGAGCCTATCTTTAGAGATCTAAGGAGACGATTGATGGTAGAATATAAAGTTTCCACAGGGAGATGCATAAACATTCAACAAGGGTATTACTTATTTGATTGTCTTTCATTTGAATGTCTATCAGTTCAACATTATCATGTACTACAATGGACTCTTGATTTCTTCCTGCCACAGTTATTTGCGCATACACAAGTCTTTTTAGTACTTGCTAGCAGAATGTAAATACTCACGCCCCCAATTTTTTCATTATACTGGATTCTTTATTTATCTCCGTACTGAAATCTATTGTCACCAAATAAGATTTTTCATCCATCTCCCAAGTGGTTCTCTACATAATGGCAAGAATGCATCATTTTAAAATACCAATGAAATCTTGTTGCTCCCTACTCTGAACTGCTTCAATGACTTCAGGTTACATTTAGAATAAAATTCATATTCCAGGACTTTGAGTTCCTACATGATCTAATTGTTTCTCCAACCTTAATCAGGTTTACTCTACAGACTGGACTAACTAGGACTAATTACAGACTACTAGTTTGTTTGAAAAGACCACAATCTTTCCCAACTGAAAAACTTTGCACATGCTACTGTCTTGTTATCCCTGGCTAGAATAACTTCATCAAAAAGTTCTTCGCTGAGTGCGTTATTTAAAATAGCCAACCTGCACCATTTTCTGTTGCCATCCCTTGTTTATTTCTCATACTATACCTGTGACAATTTGGTTTTTGCACTTGTTTGTTAACCTTCAGTTTAGCTCTCTTCACACTGAGTTGTGTATTATGCCAGGCCAAAGAAGCTGTCCGTCTCTTTCACTGTTGAATCCCAGGTGCTTAGCACAGCTTCTAGCACATAGTATGGACTCAATAACTAATTTTGGATAAATTCATCAATGTAAACTGAACACGCCAGTTTACAGTCTCTAAATTCCATATGCAACTACAACAATCTATGTAAGGCAACAATTACGTGGTCTGCTTATCACTCCTTCTCAGAACAGCCCCCTTTATAAAACTTGCTCTATTCCAAATACTTTTGCCTCAAAGAGAACTTTTTCATCCTTCTATTATCCAGTCAAACCCTAGCCATGATTAACGTGAAAAAAATAAAACCAAGACGAATAGGGAAAACATAGAAGATGAACCGATCCTTGTGTGAGTTCCAATGTACTTTCGGTTCAGCTTCCTTTCTGCATTTTTGTTGATTTGTTCAATTTCTTGGATTTTTTTTTAGTCAAAACTCAACCCCTTTCCTTCAAACTTTAGCCCTAGTTAGATAAGGATTTCTGACACATTTAACTGAAAGAGCCCTAAATAATAAGATACATTTAGATTCTTTGATAGCAAGGCAGAAAATATATAGCACTAATTATATGATTACTTGAGTATTTAAACAACTACATGTCCTGCTCATCTTGTGAGAATAGATGCACATAAAAGCAAGTTATCCAGCTGGTAAGCCAATGGCTAAGTCTTGGATAGTTTTCTGAATGTCAGTACAAGATGATACATCTTTTCAGTTAAATTTAATTTGTCTTCATAATAAGAATTCAAAACCATTGAAATTTTCTGCATTTGCTCAGTATGTTGTTTCTGATTAATTTTATTGATGGTTTAACTTGGCATTCAAATTTCTAATCAAATGGATTTTCAAAGTCCTGTAGCATGAAAATATAGACATAAAAAACACATTTGAGGGTCTTATTGTTAATAGAAGGCCACATATATATTTTAATATCTCTACTGTAATCCTCATTAAGATCACTGTCAGCAGGTACAGTTCATCATATCAAATGGCAATGTAATGCACAGTGATTTCTGTTTCAAATTCTACACTGTTCTTTATGACCTTATCATTTCTATTTTATTGCATTTGTTAAGCAGGACAAGAATATGGTATGGAAGCTAGTGTTTTGCTAAGCCATTTCACAGTGCACACTTAGTTGCAATAATAATTCATTTTATATGGTCTTAGTATATATTATGAAGCTATTTCCCAGAATGAAAATGTTGTTGATATATAAAACAAAATTATGCTTTAGTTAAAATTGTTATGCAACAAGAAATAATGAAGTCTGATTTGATTAGCAACCATATCATTTACATATGTAGTTTAAGGGAAGTTAGTTTTAAAATTGCATATTTATAATGTGATTTCCTAAGAAATTTGATAACTGAGAAATAAAGAAGTTAAGGTATGATACTCCTTTTGTTTCTAAAAATTTTGCTAGAATTTCAGGAGATATGTTATTTAGGAGTAGCGTATTAAACTGGTATATTTATAATATTTAATAGCCACTTATATTTTTAACTTATTAATAATTAATAATCACTCAATATTTTATTAATTAAATGAATGCATTTTTACCTGTGAGAAATAAGTTTAAACTACTTGAGAATAAGTTTTTCAGCTCCAGATAATATAACATGATTTTAAAAATACATACAGAATTAAGAATACATTCTGCTCCAACTCCCAGCGTGAGCGACACAGAAGACCGGTGATGTCTGCATTTTCAACTGAGGTACTGGGGTCATCTCACTAGGGAGTGCCGAACAATCGGTGCTGGTCAGCTGCTGCAGCCCGACCAGCAAGAGCTGAAGCAGGGCGAGGCATCACCTCACCTGGGAAGTGCCAGGGGGAAAGGAGTCCCTTTTCCTAGCCAGGGGAACTGAGACACACAACACCTGGAAAATCGGGTGACTCCCAACCCAATACCGTGCTTTGAGCAAATGGGCACGCCAGGAGATTGTATCCCACACCTGGCCAGGAGGATCCCACGGCCACGGAGCCTCCCTCATTGCTAGCACAGCAGTCTGCGATCTAACCGCAAGGCAGCAGCGAGGCTGGGGGAGGGGTGCCCGCCATTGCTGAGGCTTAAGTAGGTAAACAAAGACACTGGGAAGCTCGAACTGGGTGGAGCTCACAGCAGCTCAAGGAAACCTGCCTGTCTCTGTAGACTCCACCTCTGGGGACAGGGCACAGCTAAACAACAACAACAACAAAAGCAGCAGAAACCTTTGCAGACGCAAACGACTCTGTCTGACAGCTTTGAAGAGAGCAGTGGATCTCCCCACATGGAGGTTGAGATCTGAGAAGGGACAGACTGCCTGCTCAAGTGGGTCCCTGATCCCTGAGTAGCCTAGCTGGGAGACATCCCCCACTAGGGGCAGTCTGACATCCCACACCTCATAGGGTGGAGTACACCCCTGAGAGGAAGCTTCCAGAGTAAGAATCAGACAGGTACACTCGCTGTTCAGCAATATTCTATCTTCTGCAACCTCTGCTGCTGATACCCAGGCAAACAGGGTCTGGAGTGGACCTCAAGCAATCTCCAACAGACCTATAGCTGAGGGTCCTGACTGTTAGAAGGAAAACTATCAAACAGGAAGGACACCTATACCAAAACCCCATCAGTACGTCACCATCATCAAAGACCAGAGGCAGATAAAACCACAAAGATGGCGAAAAAGCAGGGCAGAAAAGCTGGAAATTCAAAAAATAAGAGCGCATCTCCCCCTGAAAAGGAGTGCAGCTCATCGCCAGCAACGGATCAAAGCTGGTCAGAGAATGACTTTGACGAGATGAGAGAAGAAGGCTTCAGTCCATCAAACTTCTCAGAGCTAAAGGAGGAATTACGTACCCAGCGCAAAGAAACTAAAAATCTTGAAAAAAGAGTGGAAGAATTGACAGCTAGACTAATTAATGCAGAGAAGGTCATAAACGAAATGACAGAGATGAAAACCATGACACGAGAAATACGTGACAAATGCACAAGCTTCAGTAACCGACTCGATCAACTGGAAGAAAGAGTATCAGCGATTGAGGATCAAATGAATGAAATGAAGCGAGAAGAGAAACCAAAAGAAAAAAGAAGAAAAAGAAATGAACAAAGCCTGCAAGAAGTATGGGATTATGTAAAAAGACCAAATCTACGTCTGATTGGGGTGCCTGAAAGTGAGGGGGAAAATGGAACCAAGTTGGAAAACACTCTTCAGGATATCATCCAGGAGAACTTCCCCAACCTAGCAGGGCAGGCCAACATTCAAATTCAGGAAATGCAGAGAATGCCACAAAGATACTCCTCGAGAAGAGCAACTCCAAGACACATAATTGCCAGATTCACCAAAGTTGAAATGAAGGAAAAAATCTTAAGGGCAGCCAGAGAGAAATGTCAGGTTACCCACAAAGGGAAGCCCTTCAGACTAACAGCAGATCTCTCGGCAGAAACTTTACAAGCCAGAAGAGAGTGGGGGCCAATATTCAACATTCATAAAGAAAAGAATTTTAAACCTAGAATTTCATATCCAGCCAAACTAAGTTTCATATGTGAAGGAGAAATAAAATCCTTTACAGATAAGCAAATGCTTAGAGATTTTGTCACCACCAGGCCTGCCTTACAAGAGACCCTGAAGGAAGCCCTAAACATGGAAAGGAACAACCGGTACCAGCCATTGCAAAAACATGCCAAAATGTAAAGACCATCGAGGCTAGGAAGAAACCGCATCAACTAACGAGCAATATAATCAGTTAATATCATAATGGCAGGATCAAGTTCACACATAACAATATTAACCTTAAATGTTAATGGACTAAATGGTCCAATTAAAAGACACAGACTGGCAAACTGGATAAAGAGTCAAGACCCATCAGTCTGCTGTATTCAGGAGACCCATCTCACATGCAGAGACATACATAGGCTCAAAATAAAGGGATGGAGGAAGATCTACTAAGCAAATGGAGAACAAAAAAAAGCAGGGGTTGCAATCCTAGTCTCTGATAAAACAGACTTTAAACCATCAAAGATCAAAAGAGACAAGGAAGGCCATTACATAATGGTAAAGGGATTATTCAACAGGAAGAGCTAACTATCCTAAATATATATGCACCCAATACAGGAGCACCCAGATTCATAAACCAAGTCCTTAGAGACTTACAAAGAGACTTAGACTCCCATACAATAATAATGGGAGACTTCAACACTCCACTGTCAACATTAGACAGATCAACGAGACAGAAAGTTAACAAGGATATCCAGGAATTGAACTCATCTCTGCACCAAGCGGACCTAATAGACATCTACAGAACTCTCCACCCCAAATCAACAGGATATACATTCTTCTCAGCACCACATCACACTTATTCCAAAATTGACCACATAATTGGAAGTAAAGCACTCCTCAGCAAATGTCAAAGAACAGAAATTATAACAAACTGTCTCTCAGACCACAGTGCAATCAAACTAGAACTCAGGACTAAGAAACTCAATCAAAACCGCTCAACTACATGGAAACTGAACAACCTGCTCCTGAATGACTACTGGGTACATAACGAAATGAAGGCAGAAATAAAGATATTCTTTGCAACCAATGAGAACAAAGATACAACATACCAGAATCTCTGGGACACAGTGTGTAGAGGGAAATTTATAGCACTAAATGCCCACAAGAGAAAGCTGGAAAGATCTAAAATGGACACCCTAACATCACAATTAAAAGAACTAGAGAGGCAAGAGCAAACACATTCAAAAGCTAGCAGAAGGCAAGAAATAACTAAGATCAGAGCAGAACTGAAGGAGACAGAGACACAAAAAACCCTCCAAAAAATCAATGAATCCAGGAGTTGGTTCTTTGAAAAGATCAACAAAATTGACAGACCGCTAGCAAGACTAATAAAGAAGAAAAGAGAGAAGAATCAAATAGACGCAATAAAAAATGATAAAGGGGATATCACCACCGACCCCACGGAAATACAAACTACCATCAGAGAATACTATAAACACCTCTACGCAAATCAACTAGAAAATCTAGAAGCAATGGATAATTTCCTGGACACTTACACTCTTCCAAGACTAAACCAGGAAGAAGTTGAATCCCTAAATAGACCAATAGCTGGCTCTGAAATTGAGGCAATAATTAATAGCCTACCAACCAAAAAAAGTCCAGGACCAGATGGATTCACAGCGGAATTCTACCAGAGGTACAAGGAGCTGGTACCATTCCTTCTGAAACTATTCCAATCAATAGAAAAAGAGGGAATCCTCCCTAACTCATTTTATGAGGCCAACATCATCCTGATACCAAAGCCTGGCAGAGACACAACAAAAAATGAGAATTTTAGACCAATATCCCTGATGAACATCGATGCAAAAATCCTCAATAAAATACTGGCAAACCGGATTCAGCAGCACATCAAAAAGCTTATCCACCATGATCAAGTGGGCTTCATCCCTGGGATGCAAGGCTGGTTCAACATTCACAAATCAATAAACGTAATCCAGCATATAAACAGAACCAAAGACAAGAATCCCATGATTATCTCAATAGATGCAGAAAAGGCTTTTGACAAAATTCAGCAGCGCTTCATGCTAAAAACGCTCAAGAAATTTGGTATTGATGGAACGTACCTCAAAATAATAAGAGCTATTTATGACAAACCCACAGCCAATATCATACTCAATGAGCAGAAACTGGAAAAATTCCCTTTGAAAACTGGCACAAGACAGGGATGCCCTCTCTCACCGCTCCTATTCAACATAGTGTTGGAAGTTCTGGCTAGGGCAATCAGGCAAGAGAAAGAAATAAAGTGTATTCAGTTAGGAAAAGAAGAAGTCAAATTGTCCCTGTTTGCAGATGACATGATTGTATATTTAGAAAACCCCATTGTCTCAGCCCAAAATCTCCTTAAACTGATAAGCAACTTCAGCAAAGTCTCAGGATACAAAATTAATGTGCAAAAATCACAAGCATTCTTAGACACCAGTAACAGACAAACAGAGAGCCAAATCAGGAATGAACTTCCATTCACAATTGCTTCAAAGAGAATAAAATAGCTAGGAATCCAACTTACAAGGGATGTAAAGGACCTCTTCAAGGAGAACTACAAACCACTGCTCAGTGAAATAAAAGAGGACACTAACAAATGGAAGAACATACCATGCTCATGGATAGGAAGAATCAATATCGTGAAAATGGCCATACTGCCCAAGGTTATTTATAGATTCAATGCCATCCCCATCAAGCTATCAATGAGTTTCTTCACAGAATTGGAAAAAACTGCTTTAAAGTTCATATGGAACCAAAAAAGAGCCCACATTGCCAAGACAATCCTAAGTCAAAAGAACAAAGCTGGAGGCATCACACTACCTGACTTCAAACTATACTACAAGGCTACAGTAACCAAAACAGCATGGTACTGGTACCACAACAGAGATATAGACCAATGGAACAGAACAGAGTCCTCAGAAATAATACCACACATCTACAGCCATCTGATCTTTGACAAACCTGAGAGAAACAAGAAGTGGGGAAAGGATTCCCTATTCAATAAATGGTGCTGGGAAAATTGGCTAGCCATAAGTAGAAAGCTGAAACTGGATCATTTCCTTACTCCTTATATGAAAATTAATTCAAGATGGATTAGAGACTTAAATGTTAGATCTAATACCATAAAAACCCTAGAAGAAAACCTAGGTAGTACCATTCAGGACATAGGCATGGGCAAGGACTTCATGTCTAAAACACCAAAAGCAACAGCAACAAAAGCCAAAATTGACAAATGGGATCTCATTTAAGTAAAGAGCTTCTGCACAGCAAAAGAAACTACCATCAGAGTGAACAGGCAACCTACAGAATGGGAGAACATTTTTGCAATCTACTCATCTGACAAAAGGCTAATATCCAGAACCTACAAAGATCTCAAAACAAATTTACAAGAAAAAAACAAACAACCCCATCAAAAAGTGGGGAAAGGATATCAACAGACATTTCTCAAAAGAAGACATTCATACAGCCAACAGACACATGAAAAAATGCTCACCATCACTCGCCATCAGAGAAATGCAAATCAAAACCACAATGAGATACCATCTCACACCAGTTAGAATGGCAATCATTAAAATGTCAGGAAACAACAGGTGCTGGAGAGGATGTGGAGAAATAGGAACACTATTACACTGTTGGTGGGATTGTAAACTAGTTCAACCATTATGGAAAAGAGTATGGCAATTCCTCAAGGATCTAGAACTAGATGTATCATATGACCCAGCCATCCCACTACTGGGTATATACCCAAAGGATTATAAATCATGCTGCTATAAAGACACATGCACACGTATGTTTGTTGCGGCACTATTCACAATAGCAAAGACTTGGAATCAACCCAAATGTCCATCAGTGACAGACTGGATTAAGAAAATGTGGCACATATACACCATGGAATACTATGCAGCCATAAAAAAGGATGAGTTTGCGTCCTTTGTAGGGACATGGATGCAGCTGGAAACCATCATTCTTAGCAAACTCTCACAAGAACAGAAAACCAAACATCGCATGTTCTCACTCATAGGTGGGAACTGAACAATGAGATCACCTGGACTGGGGAAGGGGAACATCACACACCAGGGCCTATCATGGGGAGGGGGGAGGGAGGAGGGATTGCATTGGGAGTTATACCTGATATAAATGACGAATTGAGGGGTGCTGACGAGTTGATGGGTGCAGCACACCAAAATGGCACAAATATACATATGTAACAAACCTGCACGTTATGCACATGTACCCTAGAACTTAAAGTATAATAATAATAATAAAAAAAGAATACATTCTTGAAAGATTAACTTACACACAATTAATATAATTTCAACATACTTTACCTTGGAGCAAAACAGGAGTTAATATATAAAATGTCATACCATTGATGCTGATATTGTCGACTCAGTTTTGTCATTCACCCTTTTTGAACCTCAGCATTCTGTTGTACATGAAAGCATTAGCTTAAATCTTCTCTGATTCTTTTTTTCCTCTTAACCTTTTGTAAAACCAATGCATATCCTCTCAGAAGAAGCAATTGAATCCACTAGAATGTTTTGGATTTGGAGAGCTTTGATATTTCAGATGATGCAATCATATTTATTACTTAGAATAATCAGAGTTTGGAGTGAGAAAGTACCTTCACATCTCCTCAGTCTAGTCCCTTTACCCCAGATGAAACCTCCTTTCTCAGGAAGTTCATCAGAAGCTCTCAAAAGGTTGTCTCCACAACTGGATGTAAAGCATTTGTAAGTTTCTATGTTTTCTTCTCAAAATTAATTTTTATCTTTATTCCATTTCTGTATCTTCAGTAAAATTTAGTGAGCTAATAAGAATGAAGATTTAAAATATGTATGCTTATTAACAATATTTAATTACTTATTTTTTCACACATTTAAATTGGTAGATTGTTCTCTAATTCCTTATCTAAGAGGAAGCATGTGGGAGAGCAAAAGGAAGTTGCCTTCATGTCTTGCTGGCTTTTCCCAGCAAAATGTCTAAGTTCAAAAGGACCTCAAAAGGTGTGCAGAGTGATAAAATGAAGGGGATATAAGAGTACAATATCTTGAAAACACATGAAGGACAAAAAATGATCATGAAGTTGAAAGGATATTATTCTGGCTGGTTAAGAAGAGAAAAGTAAGAGGAAATGTTCCAAAGGTCTTTAACACAAAGGTAGTGTATGTTGTGCTTAGCATCACCGTGACAGATTGATGAGGTCAGAAGGGAAATTCCTATGTAGCACAATTGAACATGGAGGATTATAGGTAGTGTCAGAGAAAACTCCTCCTGTGCCCTAAACATGACACAGAACTAGCAGGTTGTTTTCAAACTAGAAGTGGTTATGAGCACAGGAATAAGATGCAACAGGGATAATGGACATTTGAGCCACAACCTTTGTTGATCTGTGACTAAAGCTCAGATGTAGCTTTTCCTCCTTAGTAATGTGCTGAATTATCCTAGGATAATACAATAAAATAGGACAAGGAAGAATGAGAGCACTAATTTAAAACTTGAGTTAAATAAAATTGTACTTGTTAATGCTGCTGTTGTTGCTCAATTGGATCTGTGGACTAAGATTCATTCTCATTAACTTTGATTTAATGTTATATAAGAGAATGAAACAGATAATTGGGTAACTTTCCCTGATGTATCTGATAGAGAAGATTCAAGAATTTCCTGATGAGTTACAATTTAAAAAACACAAATTACATGCAACTGTATGCATGAATCTCCAGTACATAATTCTGAACAAAAAATGCATTGCAAGTTTATGTTTACACCCTATGATTTTATTTATATAAATGTAAACAGAAGCCGTGGTCTTAAATGACAGGACTGTAGCTACTTTGGGGGTGGTGTCTGGGAAGGGTCATGGCAAGGGTTTTTTGTTGTCTCCCTAATATTGCTTTTATTCATATGAATATTATGTGTTTTTTGTAAAGAGAATTGTGATTAATACAGTTGTGTAATAATCTGCATATATTTCTGCTTGCCATTTATATTTGATGAATATTTATGTAAAATGTATTCTGTGTGTTTTCAAGTATTGTTTATTCTAAGAATTCAAATGTTATAATTTCAGAAAATCTTTATATGTAAATCATTACAGCAATACATTAGAATAGAAACACCATAGAATTATAGTAGTTTAATTAAAACTCCAAATGAAAAATAGAAAAAAGCTACACAAGATAGAAAACTTTACTAGAAACTAACATCAACCTTTGTCTAAAATGTAACTTATTTTATTAAAAGGATAAATTTATAGATATATATTTATAGATGTAAAATATAATATATACAGTATATAAATATTCTGTGAAATTATATATACACACATGTATGTGAATTTCACTATTCATAATAGTTATGTTCTATAAATTCACTAAAAATACTGACTTAGAGAATACTAAGCCCCTATGGGAAATACAGGGTTAGTGTCCTGTGCACTGTGGCTACACATTTTCATCAACCAATCAACACGTAACCTTGTTTTATGTGTGCTTCAGTTAAAGATACCTTATGTAATAATTATTGTTGATTCATTAACATTGAACTCACAGCCAGTAGCACTATTATTTGTGCCTGCACACAGCTCGTCTAATACACCTGATTTCTCCATATAGCAGATCACAGTCTTCTTGCACTCAGGAATACTAGAAAGCACTTCAGCACTAGGCTGAGGGGGCAAAGCATTTGAAAGCACAAAGTCACTAGTAAAAAGCAAATAGTGCAAAGAACACTGCACAAAGAGATCTCAGAAAGGTCACTGATTAGGATATGAGAATTGAAACAAGAAGACAGAAAGTCACCTTGCTCTACCTTAGCTGTTTTATATCAGGCAAATAAAAAATTTTGGCTGCTCTGTGAATGTTCACAAATGATGGCAAAACACCTCAAGTATTAATTTGAGGATTACAAGTAAACTTTAGCTCATAGGGGAATTTACAAATACGGAATCTGTGAATAATGAGAATCAACTGCAGTTAGTTTAAGCAGTTGTGAAAAATTGAAGGCCAACACCACATCAGATATAAAAAATGTCAACTTCCAAATTTTAAATGTTAAATTTTCCTTTAATATTTTAGTGAATGTCAACATATAATCAATTTGGAATTGTTGTGAGTGGGTTGCTAGAGAAACATGAATATTTGGAAATTTATTCAACTCAAATTTTTTTTCCAAGACAGACAATTTAGGAGAGCAATTAAAATTATTTGCAAGAGTGGGAGTGGCAACCTGCACTTCAGTATACTGTACCAATGTGGTCATTTTTTTTCCCCAGCTCATCACTGCCCCCTAGGTGAAATGAACTGTTGAATAATTCAAGAAAGCTTTTAAAATCATTTAAGGCATTTTGCTTTGTACTTGTAAACATTAAGAACAATTTCAGGCTCTCTGCTTTTCTGGTTCGATAGACAGCTGCATATTCTCATGCATCACCAGCCGCTTCCCTGAGACACCATGGTGAAGGTGAAGGCCAGAGTCAATGGAGTTGACTATATTATTGAGAACCCGGTCACCAGGACTGCTTTTAAATTCTGGTAAAGTGGATACTGTCATCATCAATGACCCCTTCATTGACCTCAACTACATAGTCTACACGATCCAGTATGATTCTACCCATGGCAAATTCCATGGTACTGTCAAGGCTAAGAATGGGAAGCTTGTCATCAATGGAAATTCCATCACCATCTTCCAGGACCAAGATCCTACCAAAATCAAATGGGGTGATATTGGCACTGAATATGTTGTGGAGTCCACCAGTGTCTTCACCACCATGGAGAAGGCTGGAGCTCATTTGCAGGGGGAGCCAAAAAGGTCATCTCTGCCGCCTCTACTGAGGACCCCGTGTTTGTGATGGGAGCGAACTATGAGAAGTATGACAACAACCTCAAGATCGTCAGCAACGCCTCCTGTACCACCAACTGCTTAGCACCCCTGGCCAAGGTCATCCATGACAACTTCGGCATTGTGGAGGGACTCATGACCACAGTTTATGCAATCACTGCCACCCCAAAGACTATGGATGGCCACTCCAGGAAACTGTGGCATGAGGGCCACAGCGCTCTAAAGAATATCATCCCTGCATCTACTGGCACTGCCAAAACCACGGGCAAGGTCACCCTGAGCTGAACGAGAAGCTCACTGGCATGGCCTTCTGTGTCCCCATCACCAAACTGTTACTTGTGGACCTGACCTGCTGTTCGGAAAAAACTGCCAAATATTATGTCATCAAAAAGGTAGTGAGGCAGGCATCGCAGGGCCTGCTCAAGGGCATCCTGGGCTACACTGAGCATTAGGTTGTCTCCTCTGATTTCAACAGCAGCACCCACTGTTCTACTTTCAATGCTGGAGTTGACATTGCCCTCAACAACCACTTTATTAAGCTTATTTCCTGGTATGACAATGAATTTGGCTACAGCAACAGGGTGATAGACCTGCCGCAGCAGTCATGATCCAGTTGCTCAAAAAGGCCTTTGGCATAAGATTCCACAGAACATGGAAGGCAGAATTTAATATACCTTAGTATGGAAACAAAATAAAATAAAAAACTTCACTTTATTATAGTTATATGTTGTCAAATAGCAAAATTACAGGGAAGCAAATGATGTAAATGGCTTATAAGTAATAAATTGTGAGGGGGACAGTATGGCAGATAAGAATGAATTAAACTTGTTTCACTACTTGTAAGATATATACAATTTTATTTTTTCAAATAAAAATAGTTCTACTTATGCTTCTAAATGTACATTTTAGATTTTCTTGGTAAAGAAAGTACAAACCTAGGTTTTTTCTCTTACATTATGTATGTTTTAATAAGATATTGTCATAGGCACAATGTATAAATTAAATTTAACTCAATGAATAAGAATTCTGTAACATATTCACTTAGTCAAAGCAAATAACCAATATGACACACTGTAATACAAAATTTATTAATGGGGCTGGTGGTAAAAACACTAGAACACCCTTGAATTTATTTCAAAATAAAAAGGAAACTTCGAGTGAATGAAGAATTATATGATTTGTTTAACATACACTTTTTTTTTACTTGCCATAAGATCATTTTATTTTTCATCAACTTTTAAGTTCCAGGGTACATGTGCAGGATGTGCACGTTTGTTACATAGGTAAACAGCACACACTTTTTAATACCTAAGGTGCTTAAAATACATTGCCTACACTGTAACTAAGTAAACTGATAAATAAGGCACTTTCACTGTTTTCATTCAATAAACTGGCAAAAAGAAAAATAATTACAACAATATCACAAACTCTATGGTAAAGCTATAGTTTATATGCAGCTAGAAAGAAAGAAAATAATTATTTTTGTTAATGAGAAAATACTTCAAAGAAAGTAACATTTAAATTTGGTATTGAGATGAAGGCACAAAAGTGGACTGAGAATAAATTACAAAGATTTTTAAAATATACTATGAAAACTTACGAGTCAAATAAACCCATGAAACGAATAGGTGACATAAGTTGATTTGCTTTCCATAGTAATCAATCTGGTCTCAGTTACAGGTGATGCATTTGCACAGAGAGAAACTGGGAGCAAAGCTTTTGCACAAGTTCAGACAACAGAAGATTAGAGGCTCAACAAAAATGGTAGGGATTGAAATGCAGAGGAAAGAAAGATTCAACAGTGATAAATAATGTTACAGGCAGAATCTGTACAATTTAGTGAAAAATAAAACGTTAAGTGTTTCAAAGAATAGACAAAGTAACAAATATAGGAATGAATATACATATAAATGGAAACAAATAACTTTTAGGTGTGCTTTTGGGGACTTTCATCTACAGAGATCCAACAGAAAGTTTTTAAAAAACGCACTGGCTTATTTCACTTAGCATAGCATCCTCGAGATTCATGCGTGTTGTTGCATGTAACAGGTTTCCTTCTTTTATGACTGACTAGTATACTGTTATATGCATATACTAAATTTTCTATGAGATATCTCACGTAATCAAGTTCACAGCAGCAGAAAGAACAGTGGTTGCCAGGGACTGGGCGTAGAGGGAAATAGGGATTTGCTGTTCAATAGGTATAAAATTTCAGTCACACAAGATAAAATAGTTCTAGAGATATGTTGTAAAACAGTGCTTATAGCTAATAATGTGGTACTGTAACTTTAAATTTTTAACTAGGTAGATCTCAAGTTACATGTTTTGTTTTGTTAACCACTATAAAAAGTACACTGTATGGTGGAACAAAATCACCGTGGTTTGGGGGTTTGTTACAACATGGAATATAATAATATATACATTAGGAAATACTCGCTCTCATTATCCTACCTCTAAGATACATTAGTCAACGTCTTAGCATAATCAATATTTATTTCTCACTCACCCAAAACTTGATGTAGGCTATGTAGTCCTTGTCTGTCTTTTAACTTCTCAATCTGGAACCTAGGGTCTCCAAGGTCATTACTGGAAGTTTGTATTAGAATTTTTAGGAGAACCAGTACTGGAAATGTCACTGCTTTCATCCCACATCCTGTCTAGGGTCCAAGTACACAGACTCAGTATAACTGCAAAAAAAGCTGAGAAATACCTTTTTGTATGTCTAGGAAGAGAAAGTGATTAAGTATATAACAACACATCTGTCACAGCAGAAATAATTACTAATAGTAATCTACAGTATTTAATTCTATTCGCAATTATTTTTAAACTTTCTAAATAAAACTACATGTAAATTGAATTGTGTTATTTTGTTTTTCGTTTGTACTGAGTAGAACACTATCATGGTAATTTTTGTGTACCACAGCCCCTATTATCCACGGCTACTTTGCACCTGATCAACCACGGTTAGTAAACATTACCTGGATAATTCCAAAAGTAAACAATTCATGATTTATTCATTTATTTTCAAAACGAGTCTCGCTGCGAGACTCAGGCTGGAGAGCAGTTGTGTCCGGAACTGGTGGGTCCTTGGTCTCACTGACTTCAAAAATGAAGCCGCGGACCCTCGCAGTGAGTGTTACAGTTCTTAAAGATGGTGTATGTGGTATTTGCTCCTTCAGACGTTCAGATGTGTACGGATCTTCTTCCTTCTGGTGGGCTCCTGGGCTCGCTGTCAGGAGTGAAGAGGCAAACCTTTGTGGTTGAACGTTACAGCTCTTAAAGGCAGCGCATCTGGAGCTGTTCATTCTTCCCCGTGGGTTTGTGATCCCGCTGGCTTCAGGAGTGAAGCTGCAAACCTTCCTGGTGAGTGTAACAACTCTTCAAGGTGGTGTGGACATAAAGAGTGATCAGCAATAAGATTTACTATAAATAGCAAAAGAATAAAGCTTCCTCATTGGGGAAGAGGACCCCACTGGGTTGCCACTGTTGGTTTGGGCAGCCTGCTTTTATTCCCTTATCAGACCCCCCCCCACCCACATCCTGCTGATTGGTCCATTTTACAGAGAGCTGATTGGTCCGTTTTACAGAGAAGTTATTGGTCCATTTTGACAGAGTGCTGATTGGTGCGTTTACAATCCCTGAGCTAGACACAGAGTGCTGATTGGTGCATTTACAATCTCTGGCTAGACATAAAGGTTCTCCAAGTCCCCACTTGACTCAGGAGCGCAGCTGGCTTCACCTAGTGGATCATGCTCAGGGGCTGCAGGTGGAGCTGCCCCAGTCCTTAGCCATGTATGCACTCTTCAGCCCTTGGGCAGTCGATGGGACCGGGCCTCAGGGAGCAGGGAGCGGTGCCCGGGAAGACTCGGGCCACTCTGGAGCCCACCCTGGAGGGAGGGGCTCGGACATGACTGGTTGCAGGTCCGGAGCCCTGCGCTGGCGGAGAGGCGGCTGAGGCTCCGCCAGAATTCGAGCGTGGTGCATGCGTCCAGGCAGTGCTGGGGGACCCGACACAACCTCCGCAGCTGCTGGCACAAGTGTTAAGCCCCTCACTGCCCTGGGCTGGCCTGCTGCTCCGTGTGCTGGGCCCTCCGAGCTGGCGCCTGCCAGAACTCGTGCTGGCCCGTGACTGTGGCGCTGCAGTCCTGGTTGCCACCCACGCCTTTCCCTCCACATCTCCCCCCAAGCAGAGGGAGGCGGCTTCAGCCTTGGCCTGCCCAGAAAGGGGCTCCCACAGTGCCATGGCAGGCTGAAGGGCTCCTCAGGGGTGGCCAGAGTGGACGTCGAGACCAAGGAGGCGCCGAGAGCGAAGGTTGCTACCACGTTGTCACCTCTGGCAGTGGCTCGGTCTGGGCTCACTGCAAGTTCTGCTTCCCGGGTTAAAGCGATTCTCCTGTTTCAGCCTCCAGAGTAGCTGGGATTACAGGGGTGAGCCACCAGGCCGGGATAATTTTTGTATTTTCAGTAGAGATGAGACTTCACCATATTGGCCAAGCTGGTCTGGAACTCCTGACCTCAAGTGATCCACCTGCCCTAGCCTCCCAAAGTTGTGGGATTAGAGGCGTGAGTCACGGTGCCCAGCCAACAGTTCATAAGGTTTAAATTGCAGGCTGTTCATCAGAAAGCTCACTGTCTCGCTCCCACCCCTTAGTCACTTAGTGAATCATCCTTTTGCTCACTGTCTCGCTCCCACCCCTCAGTTACTTAGTGAATCACCCTTTTGCCCAGCATATCCACGCTGTCCATGCTACCTGCCCACTAGTCTCTCAGTAGTCCTCTTGGTTACCAGATTGACAGATTGAGAAGAAGAATGGTGAAGACAATACAATAAAATATTTTGAGAGAAAAAGATAGAATACATTCATGTAGCTTTCATTACTGTAAGTCCTGGGAAACAACAAGTAATAAAACCTCATTCTCTGTTAAGTCTACACCATCACTCTTGGTATTTAATTTTGCTCTAACAGCCTAAACTTTTATCTCCATGTAGCTAAACACCACATGTGTATCTGTATCTGAATCCATTTGAGTAGTACTCAAACTCAACTTGCCCAGCACTCCCTTTAACTCTCTCTCATCATTTTACATGAAAACATGTATTTCAATTATAATTTTTTTGTTAAGATAGCATAATGTGTATCTTATTTGAAGGGAAAAGAGGGTCAAGGGAAGAAGGAAGGAGCTATAGTATGTATTTTTTAGCAAACAGTTTAAAACCCAGAGTTATTGTTCTTTAATCATGTTATCAAATCGTTCATCAACTGTCGTCATTTCCGTCTCCTAAAGGTTTCAAATTGGCAGTCCTGTCTATCACCACAAATAGAATGAATGTTTGGATTTCCAATATATCTTGAAAGGACATTTATAACTGTTTAAATTTGGATTAATTTTCAGATTTTAAAATTATCTTAAAGGCTATTGTAAGTAGTTACAGAACTTTGATCTGTTTTTTTTTTTTTTTCTTTTTCATTTAGGTTTCCTTTTCCTTTGAAATTTGTCCTGATACATGGTTTACAGACAGTTCTAACTTGTGTTTTCCACGTTGTAAGCCTTTTGTCCCAGCACTGGTTTTAAATAGAGTTATTTTCCTGAAAAATTTGGAATGCCACATTTAATATAAGCTGTATTTTTATGTACTTATTCTAGTTATTACTAATTATCATTATGAATTTTGTTGAGACATTGCTTTAAACTAGACATATCAATATGTGATGTCATCCTCAAATAATGGTTATTTTCTAAAAGTTATAAAATATTTTCATTTCTCCTTTGACTAAAATGTAACTAATAATTGGATTTTTTTGTTTGGTTTTGCTTTGCTTTGTTTTGAACTGGTATTTTTCTTTGACGTTCCATGTATAAGAGTTTTTGAATTCCAAGAACAAGCATTTCGATTTTTTAATCAAAATAGAATTTATTGCCATATAGTCAGAGAATTCTATTTTCATAAATATAGTATTTGCAAAAAAAGATTTTCTTTATAATTGAATATTTGCTAAATTTTTGAGAATATTTCATATATGCGTTTGAGAAGAGGTCTATTTTCTGTTGTTAGATCTGGAGTTTGATATATAAGAACAGTTTCATTAACTTTTCTTCGTGAGTTCTATATACGTACTGACTAAATGTTATGATTGTATATGACTTGGACTGAGAGATAATAAGTTTTTTGTAATTTAATATTTGTCTGTCTACTTGAATCTACTCAAATTTTTGCTTTATGAAAATTGCTGGTGAGGTATTTAGTATATAATTATTAACAACTGTTAAATGTTTCATATGAAAGTCACTTTTTGCCTTGTAAAATATTCCTCATTTTCACAGGTTCTTTGGCTTGAGTCTACCTTGTTTGGTATACGAAAATATTGACCGCATTTGCATTCTCCTGTTGTAACCTTGTACGTCCTTTCTTTGTAACCTTTCTAGTTGTAATTTCAGATGTACCACTATTATACAGAATAGATTTCACTTCATTAATCAACCTAAAATACTATAAGTTACTAAGTTAAGCTTTTAAATTTGTTTATATGAAAGTTATATGTGGAGTCAATGATGTGATGTGGTTTTATGCTTATGTGCATGTATATGAGTATATACATAGATGTAAAGCACATATATATGTATTCAAGTTATCAAGGTATGATTTCATTAGTTTTTCTTCTTTTTTGTTATACTTAGGAAAGTAGTTTCTTCTTTTATGATACCATTTGTTTCTTTCTATAAAGAAACATCTGCTACGCATCCTCACTTTCCAAATATTATAGAGTGATACCTGTATTTATTTCTCTTTACGTGAAGGAAGCTGTTAGCAAACTTATTATAATTTTATATTTTTTTCTTTCCTCATTTTAAAATCCTTCTAATTTTTATTTTAGAGTACACATCATCTGTAAAACAAATTGACCTTTTTATTCCCATCATTAACATTTCTATTTAAAAATATGCTTATCCACCCCAGACATTACATCAAAGCTTCTCCTATCATTTACTGTTTACATGAGTTCATTACTTAGACTTCCGAGAAAGTGCTCATGGAAATAGTACACCCTTAATTGCTGCAAGTTTAAAATCATTTGTGAACTTTATTCCTGTAATTCTGTTTGACTAGATATTAATCTGTGTCTCACATTATATTTTCTTGAGTATGTTTGTTTCATTGTCTGCAGATAGGAATTGTCTATATGTCTGATGTTAATCTGCGTTTTCTTTTCTTTTCTTTTTTCTTTTTAATTTTTTTTTTATTATTATACTTTAAGTTCTAGGGTACATGTGCATAACGTGCAGGTTTGTTACATATGTATACTTATACCATGTTGGTGTGCTGCACCCATCAACTCGTCAGCACCCATCAATTCATCATTTATATCATGTATAACTCCCCAATGCAATCCCTCCCTCCTCCCCCCTCCCCATGATAGGCCCCAGTGTGTGATGTTCCCCTTCCCAAGTCCAAGTGATCTCATTGTTCAGTTCCCACCTATGAGTGAGAACATGAGATGTTTGGTTTTCTGTTCTTGTGAGAGTTTGCTAAGAATGATGGTTTCCAGCTGCATCCATGTCCCTACAAAGGACGCAAACTCACCCTTTTTGATGGCTGCATAGTATTCCATGGTGTATATGTGCCACATTTTCTTAATCCAGTCTGTCACTGATGGACATTTGGGTTGATTCCAAGTCTTTGCTATTGTGAATACTGCCGCAGTAAACATACATGTGCATGTGTCTTTGTAGTAGAATAATTTATAATCCTTTGGGTATATACCCAGTAGTGGGATGGCTGGGTCATATGATACATCTAGTTCTAGATCCTTGAGGAATTGCCATACTCTTTTCCATAATGGATGAACTAGTTTACAATCCCACCAACAGTGTAATAGTGTTCCTATTTCTCCACATCCTCTCCAACACCTGTTGTTTCCTGACTTCTTAATGATTGCCATTCTAACTGGTGTGAGATGGTATCTCATTGTGGTTTTGATTTGCATTTCTCTGATGGCGAGTGATGGTGAGCATTTTTTCATGTGTCTGTTGGCTGTATGAATGTCTTCTTTTGAGAAATGTCTTCTTTTGAGAAATGTCTGTTGATATCCTTTCCCCACTTTTTGATGGGGTTGTTTGTTTTTTTTCTTGTATATTTGTTTGAGTTCTTTGTAGATTCTGGATATTAGCCCTTTGTCAGATGAGTAGGTTGCAAAAATGTTCTCCCATTCTGTAGGTTGCCTGTTCACTCTGATGGTAGTTTCTTTTGCTGTGCAAAAGCTCTTTAGTTTAATTAGATCCCATTTGTCAATTTTGGCTTTTGCTGCCGTTGCTTTTGGTGTTTTAGACATGAAGTCCTTGCCCATGCCTATGTCCTGAATGGTACCACCTAGATTTTCTTCTAGGGTTTTTATGGTATTGGATCTAACATTTAAGTCTCTAATCCATCTTGAATTAATCTTCGTATAAGGGGTAAGGAAATGATCCAGTTTCAGCTTTCTACTTATGGCTAGCCAATTTTCCCAGCACCATTTATTAAATAGGGAATCCTTTCCCCATTTCTTGTTTCTCTCAGGTTTGTCAAAGATCAGATGGCTGTAGATGTGTGGTATTATTTCTGAGGACTCTGTTCTGTTCCATTGGTCTATATCTCTGTTTTGGTACCAGTACCATGCTGTTTCAGTTACTGTAGCCTTGTAGTATACTTTGAAGTTAGGTAGCGTGACGCCTCCAGCTTTGTCCTTTTCACTTAGGATTGTCTTGGCAATGCAGGCTCTTTTTTGGTTCCATGTGAACTTTAAAGCCGTTTTTTCCAATTCTGTGAAGAAACTCATTGATAGCTTGATGGGGATGGCATTGAATCTATAAATAACCTTGGGCAGTATGGCCATTTTCACGATATTGATTCTTCCTATCCATGAGCATGGTATGTTCTTCCATTTGTTAGTGTCCTCTTTTATTTCACTGAGCAGTGGTTTGTAGTTCTCCTTGAAGAGGTCCTTTACATCCCTTGTAAGTTGGATTCCTAGCTATTTTATTCTCTTTGAAGCAATTGTGAATGGAAGTTCATTCCTGATTTGGCTCTCTGCTTATCTGTTACTGGTGTATAAGAATGCTTGTGATTTTTGCACATTAATTTTGTATCCTGAGACTTTGCTGAAGTTGCTTATCAGTTTAAGGAGATTTTGGGCTGAGACGATGGGGTTTTCTAAGTATACAATCATGTCATCTGGAAACAGGGACAATTTGACTTCTTCTTTTCCTAACTGGATACCCTTGATTTCTTCCTCTTGCCTGATTGCCCTAAGCAGAACTTCCAACACTATGTTGAATAGGAGTGGTGAGAGAGGGCATCCCTGTCTTGTGCCAGTTTTCAAAGGGAATTTTTCCAGTTTTTGCCCATTCAGTATGATATTGGCTGTGGGTTTGTCATAAATAGCTCTTATTATTTTGAGGTACGTTCCATCAATATCGAATTTATTGAGCGTTTTTAGCATGAAGGGCTGTTGAATTTTGTCAAAAGCCTTTTCTGCATCTATTGAGATAATCATGTGGTTCTTGTCTTTGTTTCTGTTTATATGCTGGATTACGTTTATTGATTTGCGAATGTTGAACCAGCCTTGCATCCCAGGGATGAAGCCCACTTGATCATGATGGATAAGCTTTTTGATGTGCTGCTGAATCCGGTTTGCCAGTATTTTATTGAGGATTTTTGCATCGATGTTCATCAGGGATATTGGTCTAAAATTCTCATTTTTTGTTGTGTCTCTGCCAGGCTTTGGTATCAGGATGATGTTGGCCTCATAAAATGAGTTAGGGAGGATTCCCTCTTTTTCTATTGATTGGAATAGTTTCAGAAGGAATGGTACCAGCTCCTTGTACCTCTGGTAGAATTCAGCTGTGAATCCATCTGGTCCTGGACTTTTTTTGGTGGGTAGGCTATTAATTGTTTCCTCAATTTCAGAGCCTGCTATTGGTCTATTCAGGGATTCAACTTCTTCCTGGTTTAGTCTTGGGAGAGTTTAAGTGTCCAGAAAATTATCCATTTCTTCTAGATTTTCTGGTTGATTTGCATAGAGGCATTTATAGTCTTCTCTGATGGTTGTTTGTATTTCTGTGGGGTCAGTGGTGATATCCCCTTTATCATTTTTTATTGCGTCTATTTGATTCCTCTCTCTTTTCTTCTTTATTAGTCTTGCTAGCGGTCTGTCAATTTTGTTGATCTTTTCAAAAAACCAAATCCTGGATTCATTGATTTTTTGGAGGGTTTTTTGTGTCTCTGTCTCCTTCAGTTCTGCTCTGATCTTAGTTATTTCTTGCCTTCTGCTAGCTTTTGAATGTGTTTGCTCTTGCCTCTCTAGTTCTTTTAATTGTGATGTTAGAGTAGTAATTTTAGATCTTTCCTGCTTTCTCTTGTGGGCATTTAGTGCTATAAATTTCCCTCTACACACTGCTTTAAATGCGTCCCAGAGATTCTGGTATGTTGTATCTTTGTTCTCATTGGTTTCAAAGAACATCTTTATTTCTGCTTTCATTTTGTTATGTACCCAGTAGTCGTTCAGGAGCAGGTTGTTCAGTTTCCATGTAGTTGAGCGGTTTTGATTGAGTTTCTTAGTCCTGAGTTCTAGTTTGATTGCACTGTGGTCTGAGAGACAGTTTGTTATAATTTCTGTTCTTTGACATTTGCTGAGGAGTGCTTTACTTCCAATTATGTGGTCAATTTTGGAATAATTGTGATGTGGTGCTGAGAAGAATGTATATTCTGTTGATTTGGGGTGGAGAGTTCTATAGATGTCTATTAGGTCTGCTTGGTGCAGAGATGAGTTCAATTCCTGGATATCCTTGTTAACTTTCTGTCTCGTTGATCTGTCTAATGTTGACAGTGGAGTGTTGAAGTCTCCCATTATTATTGTATGGGAGTCTAAGTCTCTTTGTAAGTCTCTAAGGACTTGGTTTATGAATCTGGGTGCTCCTGTATTGGGTGCATATATATTTAGGATAGTTAGCTCTTCCTGTTGAATTGATCCCTTTATCATTATGTAGTGGCCTTCTTTGTCTCTTTTGATCTTTGATGGTTTAAAGTCTGTTTTATCAGAGACTAGGATTGCAACCCCTGCTTTTTTTTGTTCTCCATTTGCTTGGTAGATCTTCCTCCATCCCTTTATTTTGAGCCTATGTATGTCTCTGCATGTGAGATGGGTCTCCTGAATACAGCAGACTGATGGGTCTTGACTCTTTATCCAGTTTGCCAGTCTGTGTCTTTTAATTGGACGATTTAGTCCATTTACATTTAAGGTTAATATTGTTATGTGTGAACTTGATCCTGCCATTATGATATTAACTGGTTATATTGCTCGTTAGTTGATGCAGTTTCTTCCTAGCCTTGATGGTCTTTACATTTTGGCATGTTTTTGCAATGGCTGGTACCGGTTGTTCCTTTCCATGTTTAGGGCTTCCTTCAGGGTCTCTTGTAAGGCAGGCCTGGTGGTGACAAAATCTCTAAGCATTTGCTTATCTGTAAAGGATTTTATTTCTCCTTCACTTATGAAACTTAGTTTGGCTGGATATGAAATTCTGGGTTTAAAATTCTTTTCTTTAAGAACATTGAATATTGGCCCCCACTCTCTTCTGGCTTGTAGAGTTTCTGCCGAGAGATCTGCTGTTAATCTGATGGGCTTCCCTTTGTGGGTAACCCGACCTTTCTCTCTGGCTGCCCTTAAGATTTTTTCCTTCATTTCAACTTTGGTGAATCTGGCAATTATGTGTCTTGGAGTTGCTCTTCTCGGGGAGTATCTTTGTGGCATTCTCTGTATTTCCTGAATTTGAATGTTGGCCTGCCCTACTAGGTTGGGGAAGTTCTCCTGGATGATATCCTGAAGAGTGTTTTCCAACTTGGTTCCATTTTCCCCCTCACTTTCAGGCACCCCAATCAGACGTAGATTTGGTCTTTTTACATAATCCCATACTTCTTGCAGGCTTTGTTCATTTCTTTTTCTTCTTTTTTCTTTTGGTTTCTCTTCTCGCTTCATTTCATTCATTTGATCCTCAATTGCTGATACTCTTTCTTCCAATTGATCGAGTCGGTTACTGAAGCTTGTGGAGTTGTCACGTATTTCTCGTGTCATGGTTTTCATCTCTGTCATTTCGTTTATGACCTTCTCTGCATTAATTAGTCTAGCTGTCAATTCTTCCACTCTTTTTTCAAGATTTTTAGTTTCTTTGCGCTGGGTACGTAATTCCTCCTTTAGCTCTGAGAAGTTTGATGGACTGAAGCCTTCTTCTCTCATCTCATCAAAGTCATTCTCTGACCAGCTTTGATCCGTTGCTGGCGATGAGCTGCGCTCCTTTTCAGGGGGAGATGCGCTCTTATTTTTTGAATTTCCAGCTTTTCTGCCCTGCTTTTTCGCCATCTTTGTGGTTTTATCTGTCTCTGGTCTTTGATGATGGTGACATACTGATGGGGTTTTGGTATAGGTGTCTTTCCTGTTTGATAGTTTTCCTTCTGACAGTCAGGACCCTCAGCTATAGGTCTGTTGGAGATTGCTTGAGGTCCACTCCCGACCCTGTTTGCCTGGGTATCAGCAGCAGAGGTTGCAGAAGATAGAATATTGCTGAACAGTGAGTGTACCTGTCTGATTCTTCCTTTGGAAGCTTCCTCTCAGGGGTGTACTCCACCCTGTGAGGTGTGGGGTGTCAGACTGCCCCTAGTGGGGGATGTCTCCCAGCTAGGCTACTCAGGGGTCAGGGACCCACCTGAGCAGGCAGTCTGTCCGTTCTCAGATCTCAACCTCCGCCTTGGGAGATCCACGGCTCTCCCCAAAGCTGTCAGACAGAGTCGTTCGCGTCTGCACAGGCCCCTGCTGCTTCCCCTGTTGGTCTTCAGCTGTGGGCTGTCCCCAGAGGTGGAGTCTACAGAGACAGGCAGGCTTCCTTGAGCTGCTGTGAGCTCCACCCAGTTCGAGCTTCCCAGCAGCTTTGTTTACCTACATAAGCCTCAGCAATGGCGGGCGCCCCTCCCCCAGCCTCGCTGCTGCCTTGCGGATAGATCGCGGCAGACTGCTGTGTTAGCAATGAGGGAGGCTCCATGGGCGTGGGACACTCCCGTCCAGGTGTGGGATATATTCTCCTGGTGTGCCTGTTTGCTTAAAGTGCAGTATTGGGGTGGGAGTTACCCGATTTTCCAGGTATTGTGTGTCTCAATTCCCCTGGCTAGGAAAAGGGATTCCCTTCCCCCTTGCGCTTCCAGGTGAGGAGATGCTTCGCCCTGCTTCAGCTCTCGCTGATCAGGCTGCAGCAGCTGACCAGCACCGATTTTCCGGCACTCCCTAGTGAGATGACCCCAGTACTTCAGTTGAAAATGCAGAAATCACCGGTCTTCTGTGTCGCTTGCGCTGGGAGTTGGAGACTGGAGCTGTTCCTATTTGGCCATCTTGCTCTGCCCCTTCTTGTCTATCTTTTTCTATATTGAATTCGTAGACCGAGTAAAGTAGACTTCCCCAATGATGTGGGTGGGTCCCATCCAATCAGTGGAAGTCTTGAATAGAATAAAAAGGCTGACTTTCCTAGGAGTAAGAAGGAACTTCCTCTTACCTGAATGCATTGAGATGGGACATTGGTCTCTTCCTGCCTTTGGACTCAAACTGAAACTTTGGCTTTTATTGAGTGTCAAACCTGCCTGCCTGCCAGCTTTCAAACTGGAGCTATGCCACCATCTCTCCTGAGTCTCCAGATTGCTGATTGCAGATCTTGGGACGTCTTTTCCCTCATAATCATGCTAAACAATTCCTTATTTCATCTCCCCATCTCTTTCTCTCTCCTATTGGTTCTGTTTCTCTGCAAAACACTGACTAACATGATCACCATAACTGAACTCCAGATTAAAATTATGAGAGAAGTATGTATAAGGTATTTACTTTTAAGAAAACAATAACATTTCTACTAATTTTTTTTTTTTTGGAAGTAAGTAGGTAAGTCTTGTTTTCCTGTAAAAGCATGTAAATGGACGTTTTGACTCATTGCTGTTTTTTTCTTGTCTCAACTTTATTACTTAGAAAATATTGTATTTGTTTTACTTCTGAAAACATAAATGCCTTGTTTTACTTCTGAAAACAAATGGGCAAATAATGTTCTACCTTCTCTTATTAGCAAATACAATTATTTTTAATTTTTTCCAAAAGAAACAAGTAAATTTAGTGAAGGGACATACTTCAGAGTATATTTTTGGTTAATGCGAATTTTTAATTTTATGTTTGCTTTTTATATAGGGCGATTAAGATGCCTATATTATTCTGTTTTTACATATATTTATTTCACAGTTTTAATTTCAAATTTTTCCTGACTACAAATGCATGTTATAATTTCCTTGGTACATAACATTTTTGCAAACAATATTACTTCTTAGTGAAAAGCTAAAAGTGAAATTATTAGGTCAGAAATATTTTATTAATTTCATATGTGAAGGCTTCATTTCTTCATTTTGGTATATTAGAAAATAAAGTATATTTTTAAAACACTCTTTTTAGGTATATTTTTATACTAGACTTTTTAAATTACAGAGTAAATTTTCATAGAATTATAATATGGTTCGATATTTAATATTTGGATATGTTTCTATTACTCCTGAAACAAATTACCAAAAATGTAGTATACTACTTTAGTGTATTATACCAGTATATTAGTATTAGTAAATACTTAAAATTAATATAGTATTATTTTCTGTTCCTATATTGTCCTGCCTCAATGCCTTATAAGAACTTTGAGCCCAGAATTATTATCTCAGGATTCTTTGACACACTACTGTAATCGGCAATTTAACATAGTTTCTAATGGTCTCTATCTCCTGGGATTCCAGCCCTTGTCTAATACCCTCCCCATGGGTGTGGCTGGATCCATTTGCTTGCTGCTATTGCCTAGAATACAGCAAACATGATGAGATGTTGATTCTGTGATTAGGTGACAAAAGATGTGACTTCTGTCTTGGACTCTTTCCAATGGCTTTTTTTTTTTTTTTTTTGGCTTTGCACATTTTGATGAAGAAAGCTTCCATGTTGGAGAGGCTCACATTATATGGAATTCTGGACAACAGCTGTCAAAGTACTGAATCTACCACCAAGCATGTGAGTGAGATTGATTATAACTTGTGAGAGTCTCTGAATAGAAGACCCAGTTAAGCCATGCTCAGATTCCTGCCCTGCAGAAACTTTGAGATAATAGAGGTTGTTGTTTTTAAATCACTACATTTTTGGGATAATTTGTGATACAGGAATTGACAAATAATATAAATACTTTTGAAATGTAGCTTTTTCATCTTAGTAAACATTTAACAAAGAATTTGAAGATGGATAATCACAGATACCTCAATTTTTACCAACATAACCAGGACCCTTCCTATTACTTTGACTAATAGATGATCTTTTGAACATTATCACTTTGTAACTGCATTTCAGACTATGATTTATTTGAATCAACCAAAGTGTGTAATGTCTTTTAATGTGCACTATCAATTCTGTTCTGCCATAATGACCTCATTTTGAGTTCTTAACTATATTCATCTCAGTGTTGTGGGGTGCCTCTCTCAAGAAGAATGACTGGTAATACCGAGAACTTCTGTTGTTTCCATAAATAACAGCCAAATTGCAGCCAGAACCTCAAGGCTGAGCACAGTTGCTCATGTTTGGAATCCCAGCCCTTTGGGAGGCCTAGACAGGAGGATCACTTGAGGACAGGAGTTTGAGATGAGATTGAGCAACAATGCAAGATTTCGTCTCCGAAAAAAAATAAAATAAAATAAGCTGGACTTGGTGTCACATGCCTTTAATCTTAGCTACTAAGAGGCTGAGCCTGGAGGATTGCTTGAGCCTAGCAGTTCAAGGTTACAGTAAGCTATGATAACACCACCACATCCCAGCCTGGGTGACAGAATGAGATCCTTTTTTTAAATTTAAAAAAAAAAAAAAAACCAAGCCTGACTTCAGGATTTTCGTACATTTTGTAAAATTCCATAAAAACTGCATGAAAATTTTGGGCATGTATAATTTTTTAAAAATAAAATTCATGGATCCTGCCAGACATTCTCAAATGTTAAGGACCAGAACCTAAGAAGAATAAGAAATCAGAGCAAGGGGCCAGGCACAGTGACTTACGCCTGTAATCCCAGCACTTTGAGAGGCCGAGGCAGGCGGATCAGGATGCCAGGAGTTTGAGATCAGCCTGGCCAACATGGTGAAACCCCATCTCCACTAAAAATATAAAAAATAACTGGTGTGGTGGCGTGCGCCTGTAATTCCAGCTACTCAGGAGGTTGAGGCAGGAGAATTGCTCATACCCGGGAGATGGAGTTTGCAGTGAGCTGAGATTGTGCCACTGCCCTCCAGCCTGGGCGACAGAGAGGGACTCTGTCTCAAAATAAATAAATAAATAAATAAATAAATAAGAAATTAGAGCAATGTATATTTCATAAAGTCAGTGAAAACTTTCATACATTTTTAGGGAAGCTTTTTATAAGATACAAACCAAAGGTCCATGTTTTAAAAGTTATTATTGATTTATTTATAGATATATTCAATAAATGTATACTTGGTAATTGGTATGTATGCTACACTAGCAAATTGAGATACAACTAGTATTCTAACATGAACCCTAACTCTACCCACTTTAGTTTTTTTATCCTAACTCTCTCCTGAGAGTTCTTACTGTATAACAGGTTAGCTATGTTAGTAAGTATGGCAACACATCGCAGTGTAGGAAGTGTTATAAGAGGAAATCAAGGCCTAATGGGAATATCTAGGAAGTTCAGCCAATGTAGATTTCCACAAGAAAGCTAAACCTTAGATGATCCAAGAAAGATACAAAGATGTTAAGCCATAAAATAGAAGAAAGAAGGCAAGTTATATGAACAGAGAAAATTGCAACTGCAAAGATGATAGAGTGTGTTACAAAACACAGAAGGCAAAGATTTAGTATGATTTCAACATATTTTGTACGGAGGGAGAAATTAGAAGTGACATGGAATCAGTAGGCAGAGAATACATTATGAAGGGTCTGTCATGTTTGTGATTTTAAATTTATTTTTTTTACATTTCTAATAGAATCAGGGGAAAAGATGACGATCCCTAATTTCTAATGGAATGTTTTAAGACTCTTCTTATTTCTTTTAATTAAAAAACGTTCATTCAATTGAAAAGATATACATTCTACCTTTTATGCATTTTGCTTTTAAGATATTTGAATGATTTATTATAATTTTACAGGCATTTCTCTTTTTATTGACACATAATTATAATATGCCTTGTACTTGTCATAATAGTTTTAAAAATATCAGTTAATATTTTGTACACTTTTATTTCAAATAAAAAATAAACATAATTGTTCCTGAAAATATAATCTCATACAACTTAAATGTTGAATAAATGAAAAATGTTCTCAAACCGGAAAGTTATAATAATTCAGACTGAAGCCCTGAGAGATTCAAGGCTTGAAATGGCTCTTTGAGAATGGTAAGCGAGGCTTCAATCTTAAAAATATAACTTTATTTACAAATCATAAAACATTAATTGCTGTTTACTATATTTGTTTTTAATTTTTTTCCTGACATAGAAAAATAACCAGCTACCTCAGTTTTACCACAGACCAGTCTAATTACCACGTAAGATTTACACTCTCTCTTTGCTTTGTTAATTACAGGCAGAACCTATATTTTAATGTTTTTGAGAGTTTAATTTGCACTTAAATCACGACACTTCAATTTATCTTTTTCATTTTGAGTTGCAGCTCTTTAAATATTGAATCTGTTATAATATTGCAGAATAGCTCACCACACTGAGAAAATTGCTTTCCCAGTCTCTTCCCCTTTCAAAGCACTTGCATTTGCACAAGTTGTCGAGAAGGGGCCAACTCCTTGTTTCACCATATGCTTTCCTCTGCATGAAGACAGGGATACAGAAGATGTCAGCACATATTTTCAAAGAGTACATAAATGAGTGAATAAATAAATTAGGATCATTTGATGAGGTTACCCATCAAATGTGTAAAAACACTGATACTCAAAATTATAAAAATAACAATCACCAAAGTAAAACCCTAAGCCTGTAGGTCATAGGTCTCATGTTAATTAGTTTACCACACATCCGGATCTGACCTTTCTTTTGGAAGATACCAATGCTGCTTTTGTCAAATTGTGAGTGACTGACTCATGCTTAAAACACACATAAAACGCAGTCTTATAGTGTGATAATAAATAAAACATATCACAGAGAATAGCAATTGGTTGAAATCAGTAAATTGTCTCCCTCTGATTACTCTACATGAGAAGTCAAATTATAATCAGAAACAGGTTGAAAGTTATAAAGGGAGAAGGTCAGGCTACTAAAGACAAGGAGCCAGGGTTCCCTGATGGAAGCTAGAACCATTTAGAGGACGGGTAATAGTGTAGATGCCACCCATAGCAGAGGCGAAGAAGGAGGAACAACCTAGCTGTTACCCTTTGGGCACCGGCCAATTTCCTACACACTAGCTTTCATTGACTGAATCTGATCTGAAGCCAGTTGGCAAAAAAACTTGAAAAAATTCAATTTGCAGTATAGTCAATCCCTGAAAAACAGGGAATAACTAGGGGAGAGATGGGAAACATGTCTGAGATAAAACAGGCAAAGGACCAAGAGTGGAGTCTGAGGGTAGATAACTTAACTACATCTGCAAAAGAGACCAGAAAAAGAATAAAAACTGGAAAAATCATTAAAGTTCTCTTTAATCATTTTTTGGCAGACTCTCACATATGTTTTCATTCAATACATCATGTTTTCAGTGTTACTTTGTTTAAAAAATATACTGTGTGTGTATATTTATGTGTGTGTATATACACATAAGTATATATGTGTATATATATGTATAAAATACACATTTTTCCTTGCAATTAGTTTTTTGATCTATAGAGTTTTAGAAGAGTGTCACATAATTTTTAAATATCTTTATGGTAGTTTCATGCTTCTTGAAGTTTTAGATACCTTATTAATATTATTTATAATTTAATTGCTTGTGGTTAAAAATTTACTCTATGTCATGTCTATTTATTTAAAATTTTGAGACATTTTATGTCTCTGCAGATGACCTACTATGGATAATGTTTCATAAATATTTTAAATAAATTCAAACTATGCAGTTGTTGGTAATATTCTATAAATGTCAATTAGCTAAAATTGATCGTGTTGAATCTTCTATATCTCTACTTATATTTTGTTTCCTTTTGTCAATTACTAACAGAGAAAGGTGTTAAAATTCCAGCTACATTTCAGTATATTATTTTATTTCTATCAAATTTTGCTTTATGCATTTTGAATTTCTGCCACTAGGTTCATTAAAATATAGGAGAGTTATATCCCCTTGATAAACTGATCCTTTTATTTTTATTGGTGTTCCTCTTCATCTCATGAAATACTCTTTTTTCTTGATGTCTTCCTTATCTGACATTAACATAGTCACATGGACTTGGGTTTACTGTTCGCACGGCATATTCTTTCCAATCTTCTGCATTCTTCTTGTCTGTATCCTTATACTTAAGCTATTTTTCTTATATATGGAATATATAAAACTTTTTTTTTACTTTTCTTTGAAATCCAGTTTGAAAATCTCTTAAGTTTTTTTTTTTTTCTTTGAGACGAAGTCTTGTCCTGTCTCCCAAACTGGAGTGCAGTGGCGTGATCTCTGCTCACTGAAACCTCCACCTCCCAGGTTCAAGCGATTCTCCTGTCTCAGCCTCCTGAGTAGCTGGGATTACAGACGTCTGCCACCACGACAGGCTAATTTTTGTATTTTTAGTATAGACAGGGTTTCGCCATGTTAGCCAGGCTGGTGTCAAACTGCTGACCTCGTGAGCCACCCGCCTTGGTCTCCCAAAGTGCTGGGATTACTGGCATGAGCCACCGCGCCTGGCTCAAAATCTCTACTTTTAATTGAATTGTTTAGTTATTTAATATTTAGTATATTTAGTGTGGCCAAGAAAATGCTTATTGACATCTTATTTGTTTTTCAATTTATTGCGCCTCTATTTTTGTGTCTTTTTTGTTTGTTTCTTTATTCCTACCGTCGTTTGGGTTAAATTCTTTAAGCATTTAAATGTATATTCTCTGTAGACTTTTTAAAAATATCAATTTCATTTAATGTATAATGGTTACCAAAGAATACGATATTCATACTTAACTGACCCAGTCCTTGTTCAAAAATGTTTACACTGTAAGAATGTAAAAACCGGCCCGGCGCGGTGGCTCAAGCCTGTAATCCCAGCATTTTGGGAGGCCGAGACAGGTGGATCACGAGGCCAGGAGATCGAGACCATCCTGGCTAACATGGTGAAACCCCGTCTCTACTAAAAAAAATACGAAAAACTAGCCAGACGAGGTGGCGGGTGCCTGTAGTCCCAGCTACTTGGGAGGCTGAGGCAGGAGAATGGCGTAAACCCGGGAGGAGGAGCTTGCAGTGAGCTGAGATCCGGCCACTGCACTCCAGCCTGGGCGACAGAGGGAGACTCCGTCTCAAAAAAAAAAAAAAAAAAAGAATGTTAAAACCTTTCAGTGGTAAAATTCTACCCTATTTACTCCTTCTGTATTTTTAGTTATCCTCTATTTTATATCTCCACACTTTATAAATTCATGATGCATTTTGTTAATTTTTCTATAAATACTCCATAAATTTTAATAAATTATAAAGCAAATTTATAGTAAAATGACCTTTTGTAGTCACCTATACGTTTACCTTTTCCCTTTCCAGCAGTCTTCATTTTCCCCCACGTATTGGGTTTCCTTTGGTATCATTTACCATCAATACTTTTAGTACTTTTTTCTAGTGCAAATCTGCTGAATATATAACTTTTCTCATTTTGTCTCTTTCTGGAAATATTTTATATTCATTGTAAAAGGATATATTTTTAAAATATATAGTATTCTATTTGGCTATTTTTCTAGCAGCACTTTAAAGATAACAGGGAAACAGGGAATAACTGGGGGAAGATGGGAAACATCTGCCTTCTGTTGTTTCAGATGAAAAGCCAAGTATCTCAGTTCCATGTTTCTTTATCTATATTCTCCAGGTGCTTTTAGATTGTTATTGTTGCTGTTATTCTTTATATTGTTTTGTTTTCCTCTATCTTTCTCATCCATTTGACTATTATATACCTCAGTGTGATTTTCTTTTCTTTTTTTTTTTTTTTGAGATGGAGTCTTGCTCTGCCACCCAGGCTGGAGGCTCACTGCAAGCTCCGCCTCCCGGGTTCACGTCATTCTCCTGTCTCAGCCTCCCGAGTAGCTGGGACTACAGGCGCCCGCCATCTCGCCCGGCTAATTTTTTTGTATTTTTTAGTAGAGACGGAGTTTCACCGTATTAGCCAGGATGGTCTCGATCTCCTGACCTCGTGATCCGCCCGTCTCGGCCTCCCGAAGTGCTGGGATTACAGGCTTGAGCCACCGCGCCCGGCCGTGATTTTCTTTATATCAGTTCTATTTGGGAATTGCTGAACTTCTTCAGTGTTTGGGAAATTCTCAGGTATTATCTCATCTAATATGTTTTCTGTTTACTCACCAGCTCTACTTCTTCCTGAAATCCAATTAGAGCTATGTTTTTCCTTTTGCTACTATACTATAAATCAGAGACACTTTTATTATTTTTTATCTTTGTGTTTCTGCATTGATTATTATGGATCAGTATTTAAAGTAACTGGTAAGTTCTGCAGTTAACTTCAGTCCAGAGTTAAACCCAGTGAAAGGGCATCTTAATTTTTTTCTATTTTGCCTTTCTGCTATAGAATATCTAAATATTTCCTCTTCAGAGTTTCCAATGTTCTAGAAAATTCCCCAAAATGTTCATATATTTGTCCCTTTTTCTAGCAATAAATTCTAATGAATATATCATCATTATTCTAAAGTCCTTATGTAATAACTCTAATATCTGGATCCTTTGTGCATCTGCATCAATGACTACTTTTTTCTCTTATTTATATACTATTAATATATGTTCTTATTTTTCCTAATATAGTGGTTCATATTTTGTGATTATATCCTGGATATGTATACAGGAACAATGGAAAATTGGCAAATAATATTTACACACTGAATACAATGTTCATTTCCTCATCAGACCATTAGGATTGGGGTTTGGTCCATCTGACGCATTCCAATTTTTGTGCCCCTACCTATATGTGTTTGCCTAGAGACCTTTTCCGCTGCTTAGACCCCAACCTGTTCCTTCCAGAATCAGTAGACTCAGCCTTTTGTTTGCCAGGTAGTATCTTAGAAGGATGGACTTGTGTAACTGGTATTCTTCTATTAGTCATGTCTCTTTCAGTTGAATATCACAGAAATTCAACTTAAATTGGTTTGGGTAAAAAAATAGAAAGATAGTTGATAGAAAAATAGAAAGACAGGCCGGGCGTGGTGGCTCAAGCCTGTAATCCCAGCACTTTGGGAGGCCGAGACGGGCGGATCACGAGGTCAGGAGATCGAGACCATCCTGGCTAACACGGTGAAACCCCGTCTCTACTAAAAATACAAAAACTAGCCGGGCGAGGTGGCGGGCGCCTGTAGTCCCAGCTACTCAGGAGGCGGAGGCAGGAGAATGGCGTAAACCTGGGAGACGGAGCTTGCAGTGAGCTGAGATCCGGCCACTGCACTCCAGTCCGGGCGACAGAGTGAGACTCCGCCTCAAAAAAAAAAAAAAAAAAAAAAAAAAAAAAAAAAAAAAAAGAAAAATAGAAAGACAAATTGATGAATGGATAGTATCTATTAGCTCATAAAATTAAACTTCAGAATATAAAGTGACACTATCATGCCTCAGAGATACATTTAACAAGGAAGTCTAATGTCTTTAAGAGCCTCATGTTTCTCCTGGGTTCTACCTTTGCCTCTATTCTCACCTCCTGTAAATAAGACTCTCCCACATATCACAATAGCCGTGGCTCCAAGGCTTCACATTCCCAATAGGATGAAAACAAAATTAGCCCTTTGATCTTGCTACTCCAGTTGAATATCCCCATGGAATGTCTCCAATCAGCCTAGCTCACTTTAGTACTGTGGTTGATCCAGGTTCAGACCAATGACATTTACTGAAAATTGTAGGACCTATTCTACCTACATGATCACAGTAGAAGCAAAGTAAAAAGTAACGAGACAGAGGTTCTGAATATAAAAACAAACTTATACTTTATTATATACTCTTGGAGCTATTTGAAAGGTATTGTTTGTACCACAAGCATAGTTTTATCAAAAATAATAGCTTGAGAAGTAAAAACTCTGAAGAAAAAACTAATTTTTCTCTTTGCCCATTGATCACACTCAATCATATTGAAATATATATTTTGTCTGTGTGATACAGTAATACAATCTAGCCCAAATATTATAATGCTGTTATTGCAACATAGCAAAAAGACAAGTCAAACAAAAAAATGGTAACACAGGATGGGCTGCAGTAGATATATAATCCATCCTTTAATTTTTACCTCTGTCTTGTATTACTCATGAGAATGAAGGGTTCATAATTTGTGGCTCAGTGGTTTGACGTCTAAAATAATCATAGGCCAGACATAGTGGCTCACACCTGTAATCCCAACATTTTGGGAGGCCTAGGCAAAAGTATTGTTTAAGCCCAGAGTTTCAAGACCAGCCTGGGCAACACAGTGAGACCCCATCTAAAAAATTTTTAAAAATAGTTGGGTATGGTGGCACATACTAACAGTGCCAGCTATTTGGGAAGGTGAGGTGGGAGGAACACGTGAACTTGGGAAGTCAAGGCTGCGATGAGCTTTGACCCTGCCACTGCACTCTAGCCTGGGTGAAAGAATGAGGCCCTCTCTCAAAAAATAAAATTAAATTAAAAATAAAATAATTATAAGTTAGAAAGGGGCTTTAGTTTCATGGAACATAATAAGTTTGTCCTACTAGGTTCAAATTTGTTGTTAGAGATTGGGTGTTCTTTTCTCTTCTTCCTTCTTTGCTTCTGTTCTTTCCCTATCAATAGAAAAAGATTTAGGTTTACGTTACAGAAACCATAAATATTGTTATATACTGTAATCACATTTCTCTATTCAAGTTGCTTTATAGAAAAAAATTGAATAAAATTTATAGCCAACTGCTACCAAATGTTTAGTTGCATGCACTTTATTTACTAACTTCACTCCAGACTCCATACTTTTGAGTTATTATTTTCACTTGATCGCTATTTTATTTTATTTTATTTTAATGAGATGGAGTCTCACTCTGTCACCCAGGCTGGAATGCATTAGTGCAATCTCTGCTCGCTGCAACGTCCGCCTCCGGGGTTCAAACAATTCTCCTGCTTCGGCCTCGTGAACATCTGGGACTACAGGCGCGCACCACCACTCCCGGCTAATTTTTTGTATTTTTAGTAGAGATGAGGTTTCGCTGTGTTGGCCAGGTTGGTCTCAAACTCCTGACCTCAGGTCATCCACTCTGATGCACTCCTCCCAGAGTGCTATGATTACAGGCATGAACCACCGTGACCAGCCTTGCTCTCTTAACAGTTTACTTTGCTTGCTAAGGCATGCGTTTAAGTAAGTATATTTTTAAAGAAAAAGGCAAACTGATAACTAATTAAGTAGAAAAATAAGAATACAAATAAGCCATTTGAATTTATACGTGTTTTTTTTTTGTAAAATGACAATAGAGGGCATATAAAAGTGAATTTGTTGCCTAGTTCCTTTGCCAGAGGTAAGTGGATGTATTAATGGAGGAGAAATAGAATTACTGTCAAACGTCCCCTAGATTATTTTCTTTTGACTCCCAAGGGCTTCGTATTTGCTCTTTGTAGATAACCTTCTTCTTTTCGAGAAGTTGGTCACTGAAAAGTACAGAGGTTAAAATGTGGGTTCTGACTCAAAAAGATCTGCATCAGTGTATTACTTTCCTAATCCTGCTGTGACAAATTATCACAAATGTAATGGCTTTACAGCACACATAATTTTATCTTTGTCTGTAGATCAGAAGTGTGACACAGATCTAACTGGCTTGATATTGTCCACAAGGTGCTGACCTTCTTTTAGGGTGAATCTGTTTCCTTGCCCTTTTCTAGCTTCTAGAGGCCACCCACGTTCCCTGGCCCATGCATGCTCCCTTCCTCCAACTTCAAACCCAGAGATACCAATACTAGGTTGATTCCTTACCACATAGCATCATTCTGACCTCCTCTTCTGCCTCTCTTTTCCAGATTTTAGGCCTGCTCCAATAATCTAGGATAATCTCCCTATTTTAAGGTCAGCTGATTGGGAATCTTAATTCTATTGGCAACCTTGATTCTTTTTGCTGATATAACTTCACAAATTCACAGGTCCCAAGGATTAAGATGTAGACATCTTTGAGAGACCATTATTTTGTTTATCACAATCACATCCTGAACCCCAGACTTAGATCAGCAAACTGCTTCTCCAGCTCTTAGAATCTGTCCACAGTATTATAACCTTTGAAAGCTTCAGTTTCCTTATTTACCAAGCGGGAAAAATCATCCTGACTTCATGGATCTGTTGTTAGGAATAATGTGGTCATGTGCATAAAAAGTTTCATGTAGACCTAAACAAACAAGAAATAGTCAATAAATGTTAGCTATGTTATTTCTGACAAATACAACTGGAGGAATGGGACAAATCATTAAAAATGTGCGTCTTTTTATCTATTCCTCCTATATTTTCTTAACTTGTTCATTGGCTATAGCTAGTGTAAAGGTAACTGGGAAATGTTTAAATATAATTTGAAGAGGCATATCTTTAAGATCACTGTTATATTTTAGTACTGTCGCCATAATTAGTAATCATAAAACATTGAGTTGTTTAACAATATCTCTACTGCTGCTGCAGACCTTGACCCAGCACAGGTGGGCCCACAAAATGCTAATCACTGTCCAGACAGACTCTGTGGACATTTTAAGGATGCCAGTACCACCCTGGCATCTGCCAAGGAAGCAGATGTTATTTGCATCTGTTTGCTATGACAATCACTGATAATGGCAGGAAATGAAAAATCTACATTTTAAGACAATCTGTTTAAATATTCAAGAACATACTTGACTTGTCAAGGCACTTTTAAAAAGTTGTTATAAGAGATGAGATTTATAGGAAATATAAATTATTAAGTACCAATACATTTTTTTTCTGAGTTTACTACTACTTGTGAATAAATATGCTGAGTATGGTTTCTAATCAATTGCTCTGTTGAATTCTGACACAGTTTTTGAGAGAGTAAGGACATTACTTTTTTTTTAAGACTTACACTAGAAATATTGACTATATTTGCCATCTACTGTGATTTTGAAACTTATTGTTTCTGTAAGTTTATATATACATATGTGTGTGTGTATATATATCTCTAAGAAAATCAGTTTCATTATTTTTATAACAAAAGCAGGTTATAATAAGTGGAAATTCAATACTATGTACTGTCTTGTAAATTTAATCAATCAATTAGTATTAATATGTATTTTATTATATGTATTAAACCAACGTTATTTTCACTAAGAAGAGAAAATAAATAAAATATATTAATTATCTTTTAAAAGAGAAATAGTTGTTAGTCTACACAGTACTACAAATCTTGTTTCTTTGACTTGTCAAGGCATGAAAACAACAACAACAAAAAACAAAAACAAAGGCAAGGATGTGCTTATGTTACAGAAGGCAGCTTTGCTCTGATTGATTGCAAACACAGAGTCAGTTGATCCTTCTGGGCATAGTCAAGGGAAGTTCCTTTCCTAGGCGCTTTTGGAAACGTGGTCCTAAGAGCCCTGGATTGTCAGAGTCCACCCTAACTGCCAGCTAGTTAGTACCCACCCTGCTGTGACCCTAAGGTCGACTGTTACCCGGGGAGTGGGGAGGAGGAACAGGAGCAAGCAGGAGCCTCGGAGCGAGTTGGGATGGAGAGAGTGGGCCTACTGGGAAGAAAATGGGAGGTGGGGTAACCAGGAACAGCAGGTGTGCTGACCTCCTCCTTCTACTGGCGCTCTTGGGCACCGCGCGGGGAAGGCAGTGGCGCGCCAGCTGCAGTTCTCTGCGCGCCCGGAAGCGCAGGGGGAGCCCTAGGCCAGCGTTTGGCCGCCCTCCCGCCAGTGCTCCGGGCTCGCGGTCTGGTGGAAGTCGCACGGTCGCACACAGCCCTTTCGCTCTGTTCCACTGGGGAAGCCGCCATGACTGAGCAGAAAACATTAGTTTCCGGACGCCAAGACTTGCGCGCTCCGGTCGCGCGCTTTTCTACCTAGGAATTGGTGACGAGGGCCGAGGGCTGCCGTGCTGGGTGAGGGTGCTCAGAGGCTGGGGTGCCGGGGTTCCCTTCCCTTGCAGCTCCAGGCTTCGCCCAGTCCCGGGCCAGTCGAAAGGGACAGCAGAGGGCGAGATCCTTTTCCGATCCTTTTCCCATCCTTTTCAGTGGAAACCGATTACACGGGGAAGGAGGTAACAGTTCTTGGTGGAAAATCTCCCACGAACGATTCTGCTTTTGTTAGTGTCGTTTCTCCTTTGGGAAAGCACGTTAACGGGTCAGTGTGGATCCAGAGTTTTGTTCCCGGAGACTGGATGTGTGGGTGGGCGCAGGGCTGACCCTGTGGGGGCAGGGCGGGATCAATTCGGCCAAGGAGTATCCTCTCCACCCACCATATGAAGGGCGCTGTGCATGTCTGGCCATGGAGTCCGCGAGAATCTGATCTGCAAGGGATTGGAGTGACCCCTTTATCCTGATGTCCCGGTGATCCCGAATAACCACCCACCAGCCTCCTGAGCACGCCCGGCACCCCAGACTCCGGGCTAGAAGCTGATTCCCGCCGCACGCGGTCCGCGGGTGCGCTGCTTGCGTCTGCCTTTGCATCTCGGTTCCTGTCCCCGCTCGCTCCTCACCCAGACTGAGTCAGGAATACAACCCAAGATTTCAGACTATGCTCCCCTGATCTGTGAAAGAGTGATGTTCCCTGAAGTCATGCCCTCCCAAAAAGCCTCAAAAATCAAGGACATGGGAAGTGGGGTTTGGGATGGTGGGTTGTGGTCGCGAAATCCAGGAAAGCACTGCTGGCGGTGCCTTCTCTGCCCTGCTTACTGTGAGGAGGCCCTCCCCCTCAACCCGAAAGCATTCTGAGAGAGTGCTAGGCTTGGAAGACCTGAGACCTAGTGAGAGTAAGGAGTGTGAGCGTCAACCAAGCAAATTAACTGTCCCCCGATTTCTTAGAAAATTTCACCGGAAACGTATTTCTATGAAGAAAAATTAAAGTCAGTTTTTGTTATTGACGCTTTTCCATAGCCCTTCAACGTTTTTCTCCCCATGCCCACTTCCTACTTCTTTCTGAACCTTCTGGGTATATTCTTCGCGGAGCAAAAATGCCGTCACTGTTGCCAGTTTCCGAAGTTTCTAACGCCTTTTGACAGTACTGCCTCTGTCAAGTTTGGTCATATTCTCCCAGTTCAGGACCAACATCAGAGGATGCTCTAGAAGTAGCGCATGAGAGCCTGCGTGTGAAAGGCCCTGGCTAGGAAGAGAAGGAGGTTACACAGGAGAGCCTACAGATACTTGTAAGCTCTCTTAGTAGTCAACCTTCCCAACACAAACACGCGAGCGCACAACCACTTAACACACACAAAGTGAAAGAGAGAGACAGATTCCTTGACCGCCGCTAGAGGGAGGGCCGCTGGGCGGTTGTGCAAAATGGAATAAATGTGGGCCCTGCTGTCCGGCGGAATTTGTGTTTATGTCACTTTAAAAATACTATTTTTATTTGACAAACCATAACTGTTATATAGTTATGGGATACATTCTGATGTTTTGATATTTGTGTGCAGTGTGGAATTAAGTTAAACTGATGTCACTTTTGAAAGACTTCAAGTGACTAAACAAGGAAGACCCTACCTTGGTTAGGTTGGAACTAAATAAGGAAAAACATACAGCCGTAAATGCCTTCCACAACCACAGATTCCTTTGGTCTTGAGATTCTCCATTCCGTTACCCATTCTTCACTACTTTCTGCACAAGGCTCAAGGTGCTCAGCACAGAACCTGGGCTCCTAATAGCACAGACAGTATTTTATATGTACATATAATATACACATAATACACACACACGTATTTCCTCAAAGGAATTGTAGGAAAGGACCACAGTAACGTGAATTCCGTTTTTTTCCACCTTTGTTTGATTCTGTGGCTTTAATAGCTGATATACCATGCAAAAATGTAAAAACAAGTTGGAAACATAATTCATCACTTTACTCAGCAAAAATAAATCCACTTTCCATTATGTTTCTGAGTTTTAGAATTTAATTATTCACTGTCGATCTGGAAATAGACGCCGAATCCTCAGAAAATACCAACCACTTACAGAAAGGTATTACTATAAGAAATACAACTTCCTTGTGCAAAGGCTCTTTAAGTTACCAATGGTCTCTCAGTATGCAAATCGCCTTAGAATGCAGGGTAATGGTTATTTGAAGACACTTGAATACTTTCATCCATTGTGACTCTGAGTTAGGAAGCAGAAAGTGGGGGTTAAGGAAAGATTGAGTATTGCCTTGATTGGAATTTCAAGAAAGGAAAGTCTAATCCCTTTCTTGTAAAAGACATCTCGGTAGATTTCAACTAACTTTGAGAAACGAATCAGAACACTGATTCAAACCAGAGCTAAAGAGAAAAGTGTTTTTTTGTTTTTTCTAAAAACCAGGTGTTGAGCTCCTCGGTAACCCAATATTGGGTGCGCGCGCGCAGAGTGGCCAGACCCCTCTCCAAGCAGCTCTGGCGCTGTTCAATTCCGCAAGTGCACTCAAGACGGAACTGCCACCGGTATAACGTCTGGACGATGGGCTTCAGGGTTTGACACTCCACAGCGCCACCAGCTCTGTTTTCTCCCCAAGTAAGCTACTCTCTACCTCTCGAGCAGCAGATCGCCCTCTGCGTGCTACAATCCGTGGGGCGGGGAGACCTGGCGCTCACCCAGCGAGCTCGACTGGTGCTGACGTCCGTTCAGGCCTTTAAATGTCTCTGTCCCTGGGCAGGAGGGAACAGACTTTGTAGCAGTCACTTTGCCCAAAGGAGACGCGTCTCTCTCTGCTTTTGCAGGCGGCAGCTCGGACTCTCCTCACTCTTCCCAGCGCTGCGTTTGCCTCTGTCTTTGCCTCGAGTACCCCGCAGCCTCTCCAGCGGGTGGCGCTTTTGGTATTCGCACCCCGGGCATGAACCAACAGGACTTCCCATGCCCTGTGCTTTTTCAGTGGGTTCGAAGATCAGAGATTGAGAGGTGCGCTCGGTGATCGCTCAAGGAGCAGGGAGCTTACTACCCCTGATTTTGGTAGGGAGTGATTTTTTTTTTTTTTTCCGAGCTGGCGAGAGCGTCCTCCCCGCTCCTGAAGCTGCAACTTGTTTTGGTTTCTTCTCAGTCCTGTGTGTGGTTACAACATCAAAGTTTTTCTCCCTTACCCTTCCAAAAATCTATCCTTTTAATCACCCCCCCGCGCTGTCTCCGCCAGGCCTTCTCGCTGTGCGGTGAGTGGATAGCTGGGCGCGCAGTGTGGCAGTGGCTGCGAAGATTGGCGCTATCAGGAGGAGCAAAAGGGAAGGATCTGCTGCTGGGGCTCCCTGGGTGACCCTTGCCAGGCGAAAAGAGCCGGGTAAGGGCGCAGAAGAGGAGCCGAAACCTTCTGGGACCCTGGTGCCTGACACTGGATTTTGATCACCATCCTTGTTGTGTGTCTCTGTCCCTTTTTTTCTCAATTGATAACTAGTCGAGAGAGAAGCGCTTGGCAGGAGCTCTCTGCGGGACATAAGCTCCCTGGCTGCTTGGGATCCCTACGTCCGCTGCTGCGGAAGGAACGGAGGGGAGGACGCAAGCGGTTGCTTACTGGAGCCTGGAGGTAGGCAAGGAGGTGGGATCCTGATTCTCAGCCCAGATTCCAAAAGGGTGTCTGGTTTCATGGAAACATTCTTCTCACCCTCATTTATCATCGCACACCCCACCCCCGTTTTTCAGATCCAGGTTCAGGAATAACCAAATCCTTGGCACCCTCACAAGGTGGAAGTACCTTTCACAGCTCATCGCCTGAATGCCTTGCTCCTTACATATATATGTTTGTGTTGGGGGAATGTGAGCTTCTCAGGGAAGTTGATACCTTGTAGATTTTAAGAATGTCCAACTTGATTTTATTCAGTTTCTTAAAGGATGTGTTTCCTGTGGGCAAGAATTATGGGAAATAAATGTCAGTGTCATATACAACTGCAGTGGCAGCTCAGAAATCACCTTCATTGCCCCCCAAAAGTTTTCCCTATGCAAGTGTTCTTAATGTCCACATGTAGTGAATGGAGACTTGGCTTGTTCCATTATATGTAAACGGGGGGGAGGGGTCACATCCTTGTCTTTTAAATTGGGGGATATCAAAGACATTAGAGTTTCTCTCTTTTATCTCTCTCATCCTTATCTCTGTCTCTCTTTCTGTCTCTCACTTTCCCACCATCCTGACTTCTTTCCTTCTTTATCTTTTCTTCTCTTCCTTCTCTCCTTCCTTCCTTCCTCCCTCCCTCCCTCATTCCCTCCCTCTCTTCCTTCCTTCCTTCCTTCCTTCCTTCCTTCTTTCCCTCCTTCCTTCCTTCTTCTCTTTCTCTCTCTTTCATTTTCTTTCTTTCCATTTGCTGCTCATTAATAAATGTAATGTGAATTTAGAGAGAATGGAACACTTTTGCAATATACAGAGATGATAAAAGACTTCTTTCCTACCTTGCTTGAAGTTTTTTGTTTAAGTTTCTGATCCTTTTTAGTTTTGAGGTAATTTGGAGGATGACTGAACTAATATCTTGGGTGCAATTCAGCATGGTAAGATTTTGTATACAGTATGTTTAATTGTTCCCTACTCTTACACATTAGCTAATAATAGGAATTACATGAATTATTAGAAAAGGCCCTTGATTTTTGGCAAACAATATTTTTGAACTGTGGGAAAATGTTAAAAGTCAGTATTACAATTTACGTGGCAAGAATATGGATTCACAGGTGAAAAGAGAGAGGCAAGTCAACCTTAAGAGAGTGGTTTAATGAAAAATCAGTGCCTGAAATTTCATATCTACATACAGTAATCAGTGAAATAAATGAACCCGTTAGTATTCGGATCTTGCAATACTTAGTTCCATAAAGACACTACTGTACATTTTATTTCTGATCTCATTTGTTGTAGTAGAATAATATTAGATGGTTTTATCCACTTTTTCACACGTGTGCTGTAGATTTCAGGATATCCTATAAAGCAGTGGGAGGCAAGGTCCAAGATCTGGCCTCAATAACATCTCTGCTCTACAAGGATCCCTTTACATTAAACTGCAACTAGTAGAATCTGGAACTTCAACTGCTGCTGCTGCTTTGTGCTTGCTTGCTTTTTTATTTTATTTATTTGTTCTCTCTCTCTCTCTTTCTCTCTTGCTTCTGTACACTTGTAGCTTCCAGTCTGAACGTAAATCTCCCTCTGTGCAATGGCCCTTGTTACTTGTATTCTTCCTCTTAGGGCAGCTCACAGTTGGGTTGCCCTGAATTAAAATAAATTAATCCCCTGAGAGTATGGTTTATACATTTCCTGGGTATATACTGTGTATGCCTAGGCTTCCTGCTGAGCCAGGTGTGTTGGAGGACATGGAGAGTATAGGGAGACCAGAGTACCATGAAAGTGGTGAGAGTAGGACTAAATTAGGAAGATGGATTGTATTGAAGGAGAATTAGGACAGTGTAAAAGAGGAGAAAATAAAGCAAAACTCTGAGGGGTGTGTGTTTGAGAGTGTGTGTGTGTGTGGAAGATGGATTATCGTCAGCAGAAATCAACCTTATCTTAAATCTGCATGAACAGGTTTATCTCAAAGGGCAGATTCTTCTCTTGGTAAATGCTTTGAAAAGACTTGAGAATCCCAAGAGGGGAAGAAACAGCTCTCATTTGTAACTATTGACTTTCAAATAAACTCTTTAGCTCCAGGCTCTAGAACAGTTTTTCTCAAATTTTAATGCCTGAAGATGCTTAACAATTGAGATTTACAACTCCTAACATGCAAGATATTGGTTCAAGAGGGTCCAATTAATTGCATATCTAACAGGATGGGTGATTCCAGTTCTCCTAGTTCAAGAACTATTCTATGAAATTGACAGGCTTAGTGTTAATGAACTTGATTTTTGTGAGGGAGGGTGTCATACTTGCATTTTAATGTAAAAACTTTCCCTAGTATTTATCTTCTTGAAATTTTCTTGTTTTCTTCTATCAATGCCATTATTATTGTCATGGCTGTCCTGTTAGAAGATGGGCATTCTCAAATATCAAAGTTTTATCTTTGTATATTTGCAGCCTTGGATCATGGCCCTTTGAGATTTAAACTAGAAAGCATTAGTACTGAGGTGACAGAAATGCTTCAGCATTATTAAAATCTTAAGTTAAAAAAGAAAATCAGTGTACTGATGGGTTTGGTTTGATGATGACTTTAAACATTATGATTATCACTTTCTGACTTGGATGGATACAAACTTTTTTTTTTTATTCTCACCTTTTGATTTCATGTATTTATATATTTATCTTTTCCCTACTAATGCAAAGCAGTTCAGGTCACTTTCATGAAATTATACAAAGAGAAAGTGAATTTAACAGTGCCTACAATCATTTTTTTCTAGTACATCTCTTCATTTCCATTAATAAAACTTCACAAAGGTAACATAAAAGTGAAAGAGATGAAGGATCACATTCTGAATGCAATGGTGAGTTAGGTCATTTTATTCAGCCTATTTTTGAAAATAACATCTCCATGAAATTCGTAATTTTTCCCACTCTTTCCAGCCTAAAGATGTTGGTCATTGATTACTGTGGTGTTCAATCTGTGTGATGTTCATTGACACTATAGTGTCAGAGTTCCAATTTCTGCTTTTTGTACTGTTTTCATATACAGTGCTATTTTACAGAACATGTTTTTGTGATCGTAAGCATTAGAGTTTTCTACTAATTAAAAAGTTTGCCCAATAATAGTACAGCGTCACATATCAATAGACAAAAAGAATATTGTATTTGCTTATTTTCTTTAAATAACCACTTTACTCAACTGACATTTCCCAGTTGTCTTATGCTATATCAAAGTGTTGGCTGGCTTCTAGTTTAAACTATCTACATGTCAAAATAAAAAAAAAAATGCAGTTTGCATGCTTTAATGAAATGTCCTCTCTAATAATGCATGTAGTGGAATAATGTGAATTATAAGCTTATTCTTTTTTTTTATTGAAACTCTAATAATCTCTTTTGATATTTGGTTGGTGTTACACTAAGAATTTGGAAACCTGGGGAAAAAATTAGGAAACTAGTTAAATTCTTGGAAAATAAACTTAACCTAAGAGAAGTTTGTTTTTGCTTCATATTAACCCCAAATCACAGGCATTATGATTGATATATTGATGTTGACACATAGTGACACAGCTTCAGAATTTCTGCCATAGTTCAAGGGTTTCTTTGTAAAATAATTATACACCACTGATAGGAAACACAATCAATTTCTATTTAAAAAAAATAAATAATTTTGTTTAGCTGTTCTAGAAATTCCTTTTACTTTCACATAGTCCCTTTCCCCATGGGGTGAGAGAGAGAGTAGTCCACAGGATGGCACTATTGTGATGCATAGTATTTTGAATAATTTTACCCTTGAGCCATCTTTAGCTACATTAATACTAATGGAAACATTGACTTTTCTCCAATGATAAATTTCTGACACTTTTTTTCTTCAAGCCAATGGATATCTATCAGAAGGTGTTAGTGCCCATTATTGCCAAAGACTGCCTCTTAAAAAATAATCCCCCAGGAGGATCTAGTAGCCACCACTCCTATCTTTTCTTTCCTCATCCTCTGTGATCTGATGAAAATCATATTATATCTGTAAATATATATATATAAAATAAATTGATTTCACATAAACCAGAAACATATATTTTTCATTAACTATAATGTTATATATATTCTTATCCCTGTCCTATATTCATAGAATGAGAATGGGTCTTCTTCCACATACTACATTTGCATTTACATTGAATTCATCCATGCTACCTAAAAAATCCATTCGCACTAATATTGATTTAATGGATTCCTTAACAGGATTGATTTGTGTTTTAAAAGAGGATCACTAGACGAAGATAAATCTTAACACACATCTCCCCTGAAGATTTTCAAGTCCTTAGACAAAATGAAAAAACAAAACAACAACAACAACAACAACAACAACAACAAAACCACTACAACCTAGCCTCAAAAACCACAGCCACTTCTATGTAAGTCCAGTCCTACGACCTAGTTAAGGCCTGCATCTGTCTGATATCCCGTGTCTGGGAGTGCCAGAGCCTATTCAAAGTCTTCAGGTACAAATAAGAAACAACTTGTGTAGAAACTCACATTTTAACAATGAGAATAGGACATTAAAATTAGAATATATATAGAACAGGAGGTAGAATCCAGGGACTAGCGATACTTCGGTGAGAACATGTTTGAAAATATGGAGAACAGCAGATAGAATCCAGGGACTTGAGATGCTTCAGAAAGGTCAAACACATGTTAGATCCTCTGTCTTGGTATGCCATTTCTTGGTATGCCATTTGCTCAGTTTTATGAGTGGGATTAGACTAGATGACACATCTGTGGTACAGACAGCAAATCTAAGAGGCAGGAGAAATCACGGTGCCTCAGTCCAGCCTGTATTTTCTTTAGGAGTGGGAGTGGGGAGAGGACACTTGCATGCAGGTTTCTGGAGGTTTTTCTTTTGCCAATGTGAGAAATTATTTTATGCTATGCCAACTATTCCTGGTGAGAAGTGATTACTTTTCTTTAATTCTTAAAACTATTTCATGATTGTCTTCTAAGAATTGTACTTCTTTGGTTACTTTACATTGGAATTCTTATGGTTGATCAGCCATTTAATTTAAATAAAATATCTTACATTTTATGAAAAAATTCTCTTACACTAAGATGTTCTGGACTGCACCATACAGCTGCGTAAAGTTGGGTAAAATGGAAATATTGGCCTATGCTTTAAAGATGAGCAAATCATTAGAAATGATTCATATAACTATGTTTGTTCACTTTTCTAAAGTTCTTATTTGTGAATGACTCAGTTAAGTCTCCACCTCTTTTTCAGTGTTGAATTCCTTTCAAGAGTGAAGCGAGAAAGAGAAAGGAAGTACAATTACAATTATAAGTTTTGACTTAAGATATTTAACTGTGGGCCAGGCGCAGTAGCTTACGCCCATAATTCCAGCACTTTGGGAGGCCGAGGCTCGCTTGAGCTAGAGTTTAAGACCAGCCTGGGCAACATAGTGAGACCCTGTCTATATAAAATGTGTGTGTATATGTTATATATATTTATATAACATATACACATAAATATAGAGAGAGTATATTTATATTTAACTATGAATGATCCTTAAAAAGGGCTTTCAATGTCACTTTCTCATTTTTTATACATTCTTCAAATCAGAAAAATCATGTATATGTAAGTATATATGTCCACATATACATATGTATGCTAGAGTTTTTTCCTATATTTATTGAACCTTTTCTTTTTTTTATAATTACCACATGTACCCCTTTTCACCTTAACACAGCAGTCCCCAAACTTTTTGGCACCAGGGACGAGTTTTGTGGAAGAAAATTTTTCACAGACCAAGAGTGGCTGGGTGAGTGGGTTGTAGGGATGGGGGTATGTGAAACTCTTCCACGTCACATTATCAGGCATTAGTTATTAGATTCTCATAAGGAGTGTGCAACCTATATCCCTCACATGTGCAGTTAACAGTAGGGTTCCTGGTCCTATGATAATCTAATGCCGCTCTGAGTTCTGACAGGAGGTGGAGTTCAGGTGGTAATGCTGCCCAGCATTACGTGTCCCGCAGGTCACCTCCTGCTGTGAGGCCCAGTTCCTAACAGAACATGAGCAGGTAACCGATCTGCAGCCCATGGGGTGGGGGACCCCTGCTCTACAGTGTTTTCCACATTGCCAACAAGGACAGACTTTTTTGAACAATGAATAAGTTATTAAATAATCTGTGGGCTTCACTCAAAATGCTTCTATACATAAATTCTTAAAAGGACAACTAACAAATAGGCATGTTAGAAATCCATGATATTCCAGTTTTTATTTCTTCTTTGCTAAAACATGTAAGTTAAATTCTATTCAAATTACTCTCTCTACTGTATATTCTCATAGATTCCAATATGCTTAGGAGAGTAAAAATTGAGTTTAGCAATGCTGTGATTTAATAATTTGATGAATCAATGCAATCTAATTGCTGTTTAAAAATAGTTTTCTAACATAAACATAATATATGTATATATTCAGAACAGTTTTTACTAATGCATTATGTATTAAATTAACATTTGCATGATATATTATGTTCTTTAAAATGGGTTCATAAATGTATGACAAAATTTTAAATTATTTTTAATTTTAAAAGACTTTACCTGCAAAGATGTATACATGAATTTGAGCTGATATCATTTGAGTTGTATTTTATATAGTATTATTTAAAAATGTTAGGAGCATTGAGTTCTTAAAACTTAATATAATTGAAAAATAATATATTAATTATTATACCACTGCTAGATTATATATTATTTATGGCTTTTCAATATACTTGGGAACCTAGTACTTCATGTTTTTAAATGTCTTCTTATTTCTCTAAGAAACATTCTACTAAATTATTGAAAATGGAATTGGAAATTTTTAGGGTGCAAATATTCAAATTTCATACTCAGAATTATTGTTTTCCTCCTAAAATTCTAAAAGTTATAATAAGTATATGTAATAATATAATAACTGAAATGTGACATTATAATCAATGGGTATTATGATTTGCTGTCTTAAGGTTCTGAAACATGAATTAACTAAAAAAAAGAGTAAATACTTTAAACTTCTGTAGATGTGTATTCTTGCTGACCATTTTGTACAGATGTGAGGGAATATAATTTATTCTCTATTTTTATAACTAGAGCTATAAAACATATAACCTACGCAAATGCTTGTAACACACATGCAAAAAAAATAATAGTTTTTCAGTAATACCTACAATTCCCAAGCTTCTGATAGTTATTCACTCTTTGAAATATGTTGTGTGTTGTTAGGTTAAAGAATGTTTTTCAATTGGTATTTAGAATACATCTGGACCACAATATACTGATGACATTTGGCTTGTATTAAGGAATAACAAACCCATTTTTAAACATCCTATTTCCAAAAATAACAGGTTAAATTTGGTGAAACAGTACAGTGAATCTGTATTATTAATTGTGGGCATATGCTTAGGCAAGGGCATATTGGTTATTATAATGAAAACAGAGAAAGGGATGGGCAAGAAAGGAATAGTACTCCTACCCATCTCCAAATGGGAAAAGAAAGACTATAAATTTGGAAATTAAGTCTTAGAAAAGGATACTAACTGTTCTAGGCAAACATTTAATTAATAAATAAAAAGTTGGCCAGTTCAGACTTACTTTAATGAGCTTCAAAATAATTTAAAATGATAGCATTTCAATTTAATAAATATTATATGTGACTTCTACATTAGCTACTATATTTTCATCTGGAAAGCTATAGTTTTCTACATGATAAGCAATGAAAAACACGTATTAGAAATTTTAATTATATATATTTATCTGTTCAAAATAGCTCCAAGTTAGAAAATTTAGATATTAAAAATAATAATGAATTATGTTATAATTATTTTGTGCCAGTTATTACTTTAAGCACATTACATTTATTAACTCATTTGATTTTTGTAACTTTATAAACGCCTAGTATTTTCTAAACTCATTACTAGCTAGGCATGATATGTTCAGGAAAGTTTAAAACTTTGTCCCAAGTTTCCCAGTTAGAAAGAGATTGAGTGTGGATTCAAATCAAGGGTCCAGATACTGTGTTCTTGATTTCTAAGAGCTCTTGAGAGTATTTTAAACGAATACCACCTGTCATAATTTTAAGACTTTTGCTTGACGTTACTAAAGTTACCTCCAGCAGAATGTGATTGCTTATTGTCAGAACCAATTACGCTGTAGGTTTTTTAAAATTCTGATGCAGTTTTCACATGTATTATGTTAAAAAAAACCTTAACTGGTGCTTCTATATTTTACATTCTAAGACATTAATTTTGTTACTCCTTGATGCCTGTGTTTTTTTTTCATTACAAGACGAAATTCCTGTTTTTAGTATATAAGCCAAAAAAAAATTGGGTTTAGTACATAAACATATGTGGTTGCATTTTTTTACAAGTTATACAAGGTTTAGCTTATCCTAAAAGAAAGTTTCACCTTCATAGTACAGTGTTGACTCAGTTTATTTACGATCATGCTTTTGTTATGTGCACATGAACATATTTAATTTTTAACTTGGTTCCAAATTCCCTTGTGTCCCTTTTTGTTTTGTAAAGCGTATTCACAGTTCTTTCTAATTTTTTGTCATCATGCTTAAGCATATTCTCTTTATGCGCTTTCATCCAGATTGGGATATTGTAGGACAAACAATTTTCTTTATGTCATGGATCTTAATGGGTTGATCTCTCATATGCCTTTTTAGGTCAGTACACAATAATGGGCAATTGTACAAAGTCCGTAATTGGTCTTCCAGACTCTACTGTTTAGTTTCTCTAAAACTGGACATTTTACCTGAAGTTTCTGTGCTGCAGTTTCTTCACTGCTAATAGCACATGAGTATCACAAGACTTTAATGACATAATTCAGGTAACATGCTGATGTCAGTGCTTGACACACAGTTCAGACCCTTTAAAAGTAAAGATTTTGAACAAGTGTTTTGGGGAAGAGTAGTAGAAAAGCATAAAATCAGATATGACTTCTTGGTAGTTTGATGGGTATACAAAGACCTTCTTATATAATCAAAGTGTTTGTCATGATCCTGAAAGGCAAAGTATATGAATATTTATTTAAGTAAAAATACAGCTGAAATTGTTAATTTTTCTTTCCTATTAGGACACTCCTAGCAATGTTCAGTTTCTCAGCATTAATAGATTCATAGACAAAGGACTACAACAAGTAACACTTGCGTAAAATGCTATGAAAGGATGACCAAGAAAGGATGACCTAAGTAAATTTTTCTGGTGAATGACTAGTTGAATTAAAAAATGAAACAAGAAAACAAAATATATTAACAAAAGAAGGGCAGTTTTACTGGTGTTCAATTTTTCAAAGCCTTCAAGTAGCTATAATTTAATAAAAAACAATGCAATAGAAAAAAATCCTAGATTCTTCTGGAATTGTATTTATTCTACATCACTAAGTTGTTGAAAATTATTTGAAATGAAAGGATAGTTATTAGACATAATTGTATTTCTTTTTATAAACACTATATTTTATCTTGATTTCATTAGAATTACATTTATAGGATTTACATGCCTTTCTTTCTTCATTTTTCAAAATAAAGCAGTATCCTTCAGGCTCCTTTGCTACTCAGTAACATCAATTAAAAGTTAGAGTAAAATTAACTGAAAAGTTTAGATGGAAAATAAAATCTCAGAATGTTCTAAAAGCTGATGACTATGAAAGAGTGATTTGTCTGTAGCCAAAATGTCTTTACCTAATGCTACTTTGAACTGAAGGATGTAATGTAATCAGAGTTTTCCCAATTTAAATGATCATTATCAGACAAATAATCAGGATAAAAATGGAAAGAAAGAGTACTGAAGAAGTTATTAGGTGATTTCACTCTAAAATAATGTAGAATCAATATCATTTATCTGGATATGCTTGCACTAATTGGTAGAAAGAGAATGTAAATGCAGTGGATTACCTTGCCCTGGAAGTATCTGGTTATGTCAGATCTTATATTCAAGCTCATTGGAATGTTTGATGATACAATTCTACTGATACTATTTGGTCTACTGTTCTAGTCATTTGCTTTTGTGTAGTTTTTCAACAGCAAAAATATAAGCATGTTATTGGCCTTTTACAAACACACTGCGTATTGTTTTAGAGTATTTTATTGTTTGCGGCAATTACAGTGAAGAGTATATCTTTCAAGTATTACCAATGTGAGTATTCTGTAATGTAAAGTCTTAACCTGGGATCTGGTTATGCTCTCTTGATCTAAAACTTGTAAATAAAATCTCTCTGCTCTCCCACACACTCAGTGTGTAATGTGATACAGGAATAGGAAAACTACAGTAAACATTCCTTTTGGAAAGAAAAAGAAAGTTCTGTTTTTCTTTCATATAGGCATTTACAAGAAATACCTGAAGTTTTGTTTATGTTTGCAAAGCAAGCAAGGTTGAGAGGCTGCTTATGAGGTCTGTCTGCTTTTGTGTGCTCAGGGATTCTTCAAACTTAGTTACCATTTTAATGTATGAAGTAATACTATACTAAGTAATGTATTAATGTAATAATGTCCTTAATATATTATAATGTATTACGTTATAATACATGCAATGTAATAATGTATTTAATGTATATTATACAATACTACGTTAAATAATATTTTGATAGGTTTTACTAGCTATCCAGGCAACCCTTAGTCCATTCAAGTTGACATCTAAAATTAACCACTATACTCTATTGTAGGGACCAAATATCAACCGTGCTAATATTCAGTGTTCTTAGCTATGCTTTATGACACTGGAAATCATTAGGTACAAATACTTCTCAAGTCAGCTCAGTGCACAGTGTTATCAATATGTCACTGCCACATGTCACAGGTTCCCATTCTCCCTGACTGTAATGAAAATTTTCTTGCTGCTTTCAAACTGATTCATAGGTGGGTTTGTTAGGGACACATCTTATTTCTCATTAGAAATTTCTATATCACTCAGAGAGTTACTCTCTTTTGTTGGCTAATTTCAGCATAATGCATTGCAATAATGAAAACTCAAAAAATAAAGAAAAATATATCATTAGTTCTAAAATTGAAAGGTATGACTGTTAATTTGTAGTCTGCAATTCATCTAGCTCCTTTTGATTTAAATAAAACAGACTGTTTTTTCCATTTATGAATTTACTATGAACATTTTTATGCCAGTATTTTTCTACTATACAATTGTTTTACTATTATTATGCAGTTTCATTGTATCTATTGGTACAGCTTGGTATCAGGCTGAATTAGATTTACTGTTATAGTGTGTTGTTACTGTTTATGATTATTTAAAAGTGATTTTTCTGTCAATACTTGTAACTTGGTTTTTGTCTTAAAAATGGGATTTTCTGCTTTTCTTTAAGAATGTGAAAAATTCAGAAGTAATAGAGCAACTTTGCTGCATGGTGAGGGTGAGCTGCAGCAGAGAAACTGTCATCCCACTTAGATACAGCATTCTGACTCCAGATTTCAGTTGTCACTGGTGACTCCACCTTAATCTTGGTACCTTGTCTCAATGTGGCATTGATTTTGCAGTATTACAAATGCAGCTTTCAGAAATATCTTTATATATTTTTGTGCACCTTCTGAATTATTTTCCTTTTTATATGTGACAGGGTCTTGCTCTGTCACCCAGGCTGCAGTGATGGAATGATCGTAGCTCACTGCAGACTCAACCTCCTGGGCTCAAATGATACTCCTTCTCAAATCAACCTAGGTTCATAGGAGTCTCCCAAGCAGCAAGGTTTCAGGTACCAGCCACTATGATTGGCATTTTTTATTTATTTTTATTTTTTGGTAGAGACAGAATCCCACTGTTTTGCCCACGCTGATCTGGAACTCCAAGGCTCAATTGACCTTATTGCCCCAGCCTACAAGAGAGCTTGTATTATAGGTGTAAACCACCATTATTTTCTTATGATAAATTTCTAGTGGTGGAAAGCTATTGGATTAAAGTATACATTGAAGAGAGGGTGCTAGTATGCAATACATATATTTGCATTTTATTGCAGTAATATAAATTATCCCATTTATTGCTGTTTTACACTGTGTGTTTCTTAAAGGTGAGGTGAGACTGAGTTTAAAACTATGATTATTTTTCATTAGTGTACCTTCATTTCTGAAATGATTTCATGACATTTTGCAGTGTTTCCAATGAGTAAGTGATTTTTATTGTTTACTACTGTTTTTCACAATTTGATAGCTTCAAGTTTTGATGGCTTATTTTCATATATGTAAGTTATATTCTTTAAATGTTGATGTCAAATCTATTAAACTTTTTTATTATAGTCACTGTTCTTAATTATTTGCATACAATTGTTTCACGGTACAATCATTTGAATATTCATGTTATGATTTGTATTTTTAAGTCTTGTTTTACTGTTTCCAGCTGAGTTAATTATTTTAAAGGACATTGTCAGAAATCTGATTTTTTACAATTTTCCAAATAACCCAATATCTAATGGCCATTTACTGAATGATTACATTATAAAATTAAAATGTGGCTCCAAATTAATGTTGAGAGCTTCCTATAAAAGGAAAATTATGCTGTTAGAAATAAACAATTTGCTGTTATTTGTGTAGAACATCTTGTATATTTTAATCAGATGGTATTAAAGGGTAAACTGTCACCCTCCTACCAAGTAAACCTTGGTTGGCCAGTTATGACTATATATGAATGACTGGTATACTAGTTATTAATCAAATTAGGCAAAAAGCTATAGAAATAAACCAAGGACTTTGATTCATTTAAACACCTATGGTTTGAAGTCGATAGTACCCAAATAGTGACCAAACCACTTTAACAAACTGTATATTATCAAACTTTTAACATCAATAGAAAATTTTATTTAAATTTAGATCATAGTAATGTTACAATTTTATGTGGAAATCACCTTCAGAAGGAAGGGTATTTTGAATTATTTTACTGTAGGTCATTTCCGTTATAATAGAAAATACTATTAAAATGAAATGGTCTAACAAAAATATTTCTAAGTCTTGCTTTATCACTCATGCACTTAAAACAGTAGAACAAATTCCTTCCCATCAAGTACTTAGATAGCTACTTGGTTTTCTTTCCAATAAGATAGAACTTTTTTATGTTTCACTGAGAAACCAAAATAACTGCTATAAAGTTAATGAATATGTTTGAATTCATTATAATCTCTAAAAAGAAGCACTTTCTCTGTCTACCTCTATTTTAGAGATGAGTATAAGAAAAGGAACATGTTTTAGGTAACGTCGGTTCAAAGATTGAGTTTACTACACGCTTCCTGACTATTAAGTGATATATATCTCACTTTTCAAATCTAAAATAAAATTTAAATCATAAAAAAGGAGTAAAAGAGTTTTGGTACTTTTTTTTTTTTTGAGATGGAGTCTTGCTCTGTTGTCCAGGCTGGAGTGCACTGGTGCGATCTCGGCTCACTGCAAGCTCCGCCTCCTGGGTTCACGCCATTCTTCTGCCTCAACCTCCGGAGTAGCTGGGGCTACAGGTGCCCGCCACCACGCCCGCCTAATTTTTGTTTTTGTATTTTTTAGTAGAGACGGGGTTTCACTGTGTTAGCCAGGATGGTTTCGATCTCCTGACCTTGTGTTCCGCCCGCCTCGGCATCCGAAAGTGCTGGGATTACAGACGTTACTTTTCTTTTAGTTTTAAATGGCTAAAAATGTATTCAGTAATTGAAAGTTGCACCAACACTTGTCCTATGAATGATTTGCGTCTTTTCTATTTTGCTTTGAGCTACGTGGCTAGCACTTTCTAGAGAGTAAGAAAAAAATAATACTAGGGACTTGTATGAACTTTCACAGACTTATTTAATACACTTAGTTTGTAGGACATTTGCAAATTTATAAGAGCAGAAAAAGAAATAGGGATCATTATCACCATTATCACAAATAATTATCCTTATGTGTGAACTTTGCGTTCCATCTTTTTGCTTTCCCGATGTCCTTTGAGTGAAAGGGAAGGAGGATGTGGATATTTAATACAGAGCATACCTGTTTGAAAGTTGAATGTCTAGAAGTGAATAATCAGTTCACATATTATAAGGTGAGGCATGTATTCGAAAGTTTAAAAGTGGCGTATTTCTCAATTATGTTTTTTGTTGGTGGTGCCTCTATCTCTATGGAGTCCAGGTAACTTGATGTGAATATTCACAGATACCTAGGAAGCCTGGATCACAAGGTGGCAGGTAAAGAAAGGCTATAGTGTCACCAGTTCCCTTCAAAGGATTTGCATAATTGGGCCAAGAATAATAACTTTTATTTGGGGCTTAAATAGAAGGTAAAGAGAAGGTGGTTAGGACACATGAGGCAAAACTAATAATGGATTACTGACTGAACACAGTCTGGAGATTCCACAATTAAGATCTGGGGAGTGCTTGCAGCGAGTCGAGATTGCGCCACTGCACTCCAGCCTGGGCGACAGACAGAAACTCCGCCTCAAAAAAATAAAAAAAGAAAAAAGATCTGGGGAGTAAATATGTATTGGAGAGTCTCAGCTTTTCTGACAGGAAGATAGTATCCTTATAGGGTAGATTGAGAATATCATCCCATAGCTTATTTAATAATAAAGTTTGTATATCATTTCAATTATAAAGTGTATTTGAAGTTTATGAAATGATATCGGATACATGTAGATACATTAAAGGCAATACTCAGAATTTGTAGGAATTACACTAGGTTGCTAAGACATAGATTAGTAGAGCTGGCTTGAGACCTCTAGAATTTTTATTTCTTTTGAAATAGTTTTTGCCATTGGCACCATTCTGCTATTCTGCATAGCACAGTCTAAAACATGTGTTGCTGCTTTGAGAGATTTTGGTTTCCTAATCTCAGTAAAAACTTTGCATCTATATGATTCACTTTAAATAAAACCTTATATTTTGAGGGTTTTCGGTTTGCCATAAAATTTTAGTATTACGGGAGTTATAAGACTTTTCTTAAAGTATCTGGTTTTCTTCTTCTAATAAGATCTTACACAACTGTCTAAAAATATGAGTATATACAGCAGTCCACCCTTTCCTGTCTTTTTATGACATATTCTTTTGGATGTGCCATATTCAATTTTAATATTCAGGAAACACTTTGGCATAATAGAAAATGAAAAATCTAAATTCAGAGTCTTGGATTCTTGACTCAGCTCCATCTTAATTTTTTGATAATTATCATAGGTATTTATAGCATACATTATGTTAAGATACATGTATACATTGTGGGACATTTACATCAGGTTAATTAACATATCTTTCAACTCACATATTTATCATTACTTTATGGTGAGAACACTTAAAATATACTCTTTCAGCAATTTTGAAATATCTAATACATTATTATTAACTATAATTACCCTATTGCTCAATAGATCAGTAGGACTTATTTATTCTATCTAGCTGAACCTTGTACCATTTGACAAATACATTTTCTATTCCTGTTTAACCCCCCTCCTCCAGCCTCTGCTAACCATCATTCTACTCTTTACTTCTATGAGTCTGACATTTTTCAGATTTCACATGTAAGCGAGATCATGATATATTTGTCTTTCTGTACCTGACTTATTTAACTTTACATAAGATCCTCTAGATTTTTCCTTGTTTTCACAAATGACAGAATTTTCTCCTTTTTAAAGGCTGAATAGTATTCCACTGTGTGTATACACTATAAATACGTATATATAGTTTTCATTATCTATTCATCCCTTGATATGCACTTAGATTGTTTCCATATTTTGGCTATTGTGAATAATGCTGCAATGAACATGGAAGTATTGATATCTAGTCAACATGCTGATTTTAACTCCTTTGAGTATACACGCAGAAGTAGAATTTCTGGGTCATATAGTAATTATATATTTTTTTATTTTTGAGAAACCTCCCTTCTGTTTTCCATAATGGCTGCATTAATTTACATTTGCACCAAAATTTTACAAGTGTTCTCTTTTCTTCAAATCCTCACCAACACTTGTCTTTCATTTTTTTTGTAATAGCCATTCTAAGATGAGTAAGGAGAAATCTCACTTTAATTTGCGTTTCTCTAATCAATGGTGATATTGAACACCTTTTAATATCCCTATTGGCCATTTGTATGTCTTCTTTGGAGAAATATCTGTCCAGGTCTTTTGACCATTTCTTTTAACAGGGTTTTTTGTTTTGTTGTTATTGAGTTGAGTTCCTTGTACATTTTGTATATTAGCTCTTTATCAGACATATGATTTGCAAATGTTTTCTCTCAGTTTGTGAGTTGTCTCTCTTCCCTCTGTTAATTGTTTTCTTTGCTGTATAGAAGCTCTCTGGCTTGATGTAATCTCATTTGTTGTATGTGTGTTTTTGGTCATATCTAAGAAATCATTGCCCAAACCAATGTCATGGATCAGCTTTGTCTTTTTATTAGCTGTTTAATCTCAGCCTCAGTTTCAAATTTAAGAAATGAAAAGCCTAACTAAAATGATCTCAAATATTTCTGACAACAATGAGATTCTTTGATTCTACAAATGTGCTTTTTTATTAAAGAATATCTTCTCTTTTGGTAACTTGAATGAAGTGCTTAGGTATAATTTCACTCTTTTTAGCTGAAATATCATAGTGAGTTTAGGTGCCTTAGACAACCACCCAATTGTTCATTTAGATGTTGTAGTGACAGATTTCTGGTAAACTGTTTAATGTGGGGTTTTTTGTTACCCCATAAACACTCAGATCTTTAGATATTTTGATGACGAGCAAGTTTGACTCTGAGGGTATAATTGAGTTTTCAGTGAGCACTGTCAAAATAAATGTCTAACCACACCCTTCAATAGATTAACTGTAAAATTTTCAACAGTATCTTTTAAGCTCTTACGTAAATAAAACAGAAAAGTCTTAGCCCTTTATTTAAATAGCTTTAAGATTTCAAATAGCTTGCTTTATTTAATGAAAGCTTCAAAAACTTGAAATGACTAGTACTTATCCTTTATCATCTACCAAAATGTTTTTTCTTCCAGTTTTAACACTCTCTGTAACCGAGATTAGAAGTTAAAGTGAGATAAAAACCAGTGAGTCAAAGTGAAGCTAAGTCATTAGAATAGTTTTTTTCTCCTTTCTGTCAACTGAACATGTAAATAATCACATAGAACCTGAGGGTATATAACCTGTATCACAGTGAATAATGAATGATTTAGTTCCGATTAAGAAGTTTCCTTTTAAAAAGAACACATTTAATGGCCCTCATGCATAAATTAAAGTTAGTTTGAAAACATGGTTTTGTTAAACAAATTTAAACTGCTTTTCCTTCACTTCTGAGGAGTTGCTGATATTGACTGGCCTTCCAGCTTTTAGAGCTTGCAACTTCCTCTTGATGTAGTCAGCCACGAAATCTGCATCTGATGGATTCAAGTTAGGATGTTGTTGTTGTTGTTGTGCTTGGCCTTATAATTACCTAAGATATATCTCTGGAAGTTTTCAGTATAAAATTCACAAGGTTTGAAGAACACATTCTATTTTGCCTATTATTTAAAAATAGCTTCAATTTTTTGCTCCTTATTATGACAGTTTAAATATTGTTTACAGAGCTATTTCTACTTGCTTTTCTATTACAGTTAACAATATATGGATCAGATATTTATTTTCTAAATATTACCTTTACAGAACAGTGCTTTTCAGAGCAATTCCACATATGAAATATCTGTGTGCAATTGTAACCTTATGTACCATATGAAGTGTTGACTCATTTTATGAATTATTTATCATTTTAGGCATATGCCTGAGCATAAGTCTAATGTTAAATAAAGACATAGCATTATTTTGATTTTTTTTCAGATTTTTGATATGTATTATTCTTGCATATACTATGTTATGGAGAGTGTACATTAACTTGAATATTTGATTATATAATATTTTTATACATAAATGAAGATGTCTTTCATTTTGACATATGATTCCAGTAGTTAGGTACACAGGAAGATATAAAGATCTGAACAGTGGACACAATTTTTAGTAATACCTGAGAGTACCCAACAGTACTTTACAGATTATTAACAATTTTTCTGTATTTGACATCACATGATTACCATGAGAGCTATGAGATGTTAAGGAAGGTATATTTATAGCTATTTATGAATATAAAGACCATGGTTTGAAAGCATAGTGCATGCCCATCTTCATACAACTTGTAATGCTGGAGCAGCCTCTGAATTTCTCATCTCTTGTCATCTGGTGTAGTATGGTTTGTATATCATGCAATACATTAGGCTGGTTACACTCATCTGAAAATGCAAATCCTCTCTCATCTGTTTTTGCATGTATAAGAATTACAACTCTTCCCAGTCAGGTCAGATGTCATTTTTACTCTGGAATAGCCAATAGTGAAGCATTTAGAAATGGACACAAGTCGAGAAACAAAAAGAAAATTACTCAAATATTGTGTGTATATATGTGTATGTGTTATACATATTTATACACACACACACACACACACACACACCACACACACATATAGTTCCATAGACAATTGTTTTTGGATTAACAGAAATTAACCCTTCTGGTCTTAAAGCTTGAAACTTACATTTGTTTTGTCTGAGTTCCTTCCTCAGGAAAGGATCCCCAGGCCTCTGAGAACATATCAAAGAACTGAAACCAGATTATTGCATCCAGACAATGAAATGCCAGGCCCTTTCTTCATGATGATTGCTTTCTTATCCCACACTGAGCTCCTTTTATTCTCATACATAGTTACATTTCTTTCCTGCTATATAAACATCTAAGTTTTAGTCAGTCAGGGAGATGTATTTGAGACTGATCTTCCATTTCCTTGGCTGCAGGACCTGATTAAAGTCTTCTTCCTTGGCAATAGTCATTGTCTCAGTGATTGACTTCCTGTGTGGTGAGCAGCAGGATCTAGACAGAACCCCTGGTGTTTTCGTAACAGATATATACCAATTATTTATGAATATCTGTAGCTTGAAGTAAATTAATGTGAGAAGAGATCTAATTTTTATCTAGTCAAGGAAGAGTCTCATCTGCTTTAACACATTTTCTGCCCTACCCAATGAAGTACAGAAAATGTGTTAAAGGAGATGAGACTCTTTCTTGAGTCCTGGAACATAGTTCATTTCTAATTCTTTTGCCTCTTCTCCCTGCTGTCTTTTATTCTCTCTCTTCACCCCTCTTCCCCCTCCCCTTACCTACGCTTCCTTTCCCCTTCCCTATCTCTTCCATCCTCCCTTTCTTCCTTCCTTCCTCCAAATTTTGGAGTGCCTATACTGTTTTTTTTTTTTTTTTTTTGAGACGGAGTCTTGCTCTGTTGCCCGGGCTAGAGTGCAGTGGCCGGATCTCAGCTCACTGCAAGCTCCGCCTCCCGGGTTTACGCCATTCTCCTGCCTCAGCCTCCGGAGTAGCTAGGACTACAGGCGCCCGCCACCTCGCCCAGCTAGTTTTTTTTTGTATTTTTAGTAGAGACAGGGTTTCACCGTGTTAGCCAGGATGGTCTCGATCTCCTGACCTCGTGATCCGCCCGTCTCGGCCTCCCAAAGTGCTGGGATTACAGGCTTGAGCTACCGCGCCCGGACGCCTATACTGTTTTATAAATTATATTCACTTGCTGTTTCTCTTCTGCAAAGTTCGTAATTGTTTTTAGTCTCTTATCAGTCCAATTTATACTCTGTGTGTAATCCATTATTATTTCTACATTCATAGATGCTCCCATCTTTATCTACAAGCCAAAGGTTTCTTGAAGATCTAGAGTCAGGTTTTGTCATTTGACCAGTAGGCTTGTCACTGCTACTCATCGATCTTCCCACTATTTTGTTACATTAGATGAGTGTACTCTTCTAGCTGTTCTTGAGAAGCTTGTCTGTTCGGGGGACTTGGCTAGAACTCTCTGTGTGAAGCTTTTTCTAGTTAATTTATTATTCCAAAGATGCAAGGGTTTGTCTTTGCTTTTTGGTGCTTGATATAGTTCTTTCATTGTTCCCTTAGGGTACTATATCTATTGCACCAGAATAAGTAATTTCTATCTCCTAACTTTTGTCTAGGGTAAATGGTTTGATTTAAGTAGTTCTAATAATACTTTTTAGCAAGGTTTGGAGCTGGAGCTGGCTCAAAGTGATCAGGCTATAATGACATCTTCTGGGTGTAAGCCGAATACTTTGGGTTAAGCTACATTTTGGTTTATCCAGGCACACTTTCCAGTACACTTACTATGTTATGACTTATCTCCTCTATACGTGTGTAGATAATTATTAGCAATAGTGATTTCTAGAGCACTACTTGAGGAGGGTGACAGGCATTGTGTGCGTGCCTTATGGCCTTATTCAATCAAGCATTCTATTCTTGATTGACTACTAAATCCTCCTTGATCCTTCAGATTTCATGAAGGTTATCATGAGATGTAGAAAATGTAGCCCATTTCTTATCATCCATGGGCTACAACTTGACCTAATGTTTTAATGTGCACACTTGTGCTTACTTTATGCTTTTTTTTAGGGTTTGCTGAAGATGGTGGTATATAGGCTGAGTGACAAGAGATGGTGAGGTGTATTGGAGTTCATCGATTATAGAACAGGCTCCTCTAGAAGGATATAAAGCACTGCTAAGTCCTTTGAGTTTTAAGCTGCTGCATGTACTCTCGCGAATAGTCTTGTTAATATAACCATTTGGGTTTGGGGCTAAGCAGAGTGGGGTTTCTAATCTCAGTTTGTGCCTTAGCTGTTGTGTCCTCAGGACATTAAAGTAACTTTCGTGGTATATTTTATTTTAGCTGGAGTTTTTTGCGATTTAGCTGGAGCTTAACTTTATAGAGTGCAGACCTTAAACACTCTTTATGCCGAGTTTTATTAGCTTGGGTTAATTGTGTGGCCGCGGTGGCTGGCACAAAATTTACCAGCCCTAAATATTAGTATAGTTTAGTCATACTTTCACTTATTGCTTAAAATGTATCACTGCTGTTTCCCGTGGCGGTGTGGTTGAGCAAAGTGTTTTGAGCTGTGTTTATACGTGCTTGATACCTGCTCCTTTTGACCCAGGTGATCTGGAGGGCATTCTTACTGGGGCGGGGATGCTTGCATGTGTAATTTTACTGAGAACTCATAAAAAGGCTAGGACCAAACTTCTATGTTTATGGGGTTGTGTGGGCCCATCTACGCATTTTCAGTGCCTTGCTTAAAATAATTAAGCTACATTAACTGGATGAAAAACATTTGAGTGGTCTTTTGAAATACTAGGGGGATGTCAGCATCTTGTTGGGTATAAATCTAAAGTGGTCGTTTACAGTCCTGGAAGTTTAGGGCCTTTAAAATAGTTGAATTAGCAGAGGTTTTGGCTGAGGGGCGACATGTAGTTGAGTTATATTTGATTTAGGACTATAATATCTGGGATACACACTTTTCAGAGAGGGATACTTGAACTATTATATAAGTATTAGGACTGAAATTTAGTTAACATATAAATTGGAGATCTTATTTGGTTGGAGAATATTAGGATTTTTTAGAAAATTACGTTAATCGAGGGACTAGTGTTGGAGTGTTCATGGTTAAATTATGATTTTTAGAGCTCAATTTAAGTATCTTGTTTTTGGGGGTCGGCAAGAGTACCTCTTACCTAATTTAACAATAAAGTCAGAGATGGGGGAGGTCGGATTTTCGGATTTAATAGGAAGCAGCCCTTTAAATGGTGCGTGAACGTACGTGTGTGCGTGAAAGGACGTGTGCGTGAACGTACGTGTGTGCGTGAACGTCTATTGATTGTTACGCCCTTCAAGCACGAATGAATTAGCACGTTATGGTTGGGTATGCTGGCTCAGAATATTCAAGATAAGTCCAGCTACAATCGATTCCACAGGGACCAGGCTCCCGCCATGGTAAGTGGCAGCATCCCGAATATTAAAATATACCAAATGCGTGACAGTGCACCCATGACCAGTTCTTAGGGTGATAGTCACTAGTACACTGAGATACAAAGTTTGCAAATATTTTCCCCCAGTTTGTAGGTTGTCTCTCCACCCTCCACCCTCCTGTTTTCTTTGCTCTGTGCAAGCTTTATAGTTTTGAGTAATCCTGTTTATCTCTTTTTGCCTTTTTTGCCTCTGCTTTTGCTGTACAAACTGAATCCCCCAAAACCTGATTATTATAGTTAAAAGATTTATTTTTATCATATTCCAAATAGTTTAAAATGCTTTTGCTGGTTTGTTTGACATAATGGCATCAGATATAACGTGGCATAATGTCATACTATTACTCTCTCACTTAAAAATCAAAATGTAAAAAAATCATTTTTAAATATGGCAGAAATGTACATTAAAATACATTAAATGGTAAATAACAGACTGCTGTTAAGCCCACATATAATCATGCCTTCCTTTTATAATACTTTGATCATTATAAAGTGATTTTCTATCTCTTATTATATTTTATAATAACCTATGGGATAGCTGGAGTAGATATTATTTTCTCTGCCTTGCATGTGCCAAAAACGAGAGAGGGAGAGAAGTGGAGTTACTTTCCCTGTATTACAAAGACACAATGGTGCAGAATTGAAACTTTACTCTTGTTTGAAATATTTTACAATTTTTCTAAAACATAGTGGGATCTAGGGACTGAGTGTTATACCCAGCCCTGTTTGAAAATTTCTCAGGATATTGGTTCATCTTTTATTAAAACGAACAAACAAAAAAAAGTAGGACCAAATGAAGAAAAGCAGAATGTTTTGGTAGGATTAGGATCTCAAAATAATTATCTCTAAGCCAATCAAGTGTTACATTATTTTTCTTGCTTTATTTTTAATTCTATTATTTTTGCTGTGTCTGTATGGTGGTGTAATAACCTGAGAAAGATGGTTCTAATCACACATGTACTAATCACAACCATTCAACATAGTTTTAGAGTAAGATTTAACCAGGACGTAAATTTAAAAGTTCTTAAAAGTATACAACTTCTGTGTCTATACTTAAGACTCCATCTCTAGGTACCTGTTGATTATGCAAGTAGGATTAACAATAATTAACTTATCAACCTAATATTTAAGCAGTGCAAGCATTATTATTAGACTTTCTTAAATGGGCACTATAATATGTATCTTGATTGAGCTTATTTCATGGAAGAATGGTATTCCTAAAATTATTTTAGAGATTTTTGATATTCAATCTCAAATGTTTAATGTATTTTCCAAAATTATCAAATAAGGATGAGCAGTAGCATACTCTAATATTTACAGGAAAATTATAAATAAAAACAGTTGGATTTCTAGGTTCTTTAATAATCTCAATGCCAGTATGAATTCTCTAAGTCTGAAAAAATTGCCTTTACTTGGTACTAAGATCATTATCAATTCAACCATTATTTCTTAAAAAAAAAAAAAAAAAAACCTTAAATAAAAGTTGCATTTACCATTATGTGCAGTGGATCTCAACCTTGGTTATTCCTCTGTAGTTTTAAAAAATACTGATACCTGGGTCCTTGGCCCAGTGATTCAGCATAAATTAGTTTCACATGTGGCTTTGTCATCAGGCGCTTAAACAGTTAACGTGCAGCTGAATTTGAGAACTACTGCTTTAGTCTTTTGAAATGAGGCCAGGTGTACATATAAGGCCTTACTGTGCAAAGCTTTAAATTTGGGGGACATTTTGGTCGTATAAAGCTGGGTAATACAGATGACGTTTAAAGGGAACAGACTCTCACCTACCAGATATACTAATACTTTGCAGGAATCAAGATCGTTGTGAGATAATTAAAAAGAAGAGAAAAATAAACTTCCTGAATGTTGAATTTATAATTACATGTTCAACCTTTCCCATATTATACCCTCTTGATTGATGGTTAGGATAAAATTTCAAAGAATTTGAAACTTATCCTAGCATACAAAATTATATTTGTGTAATTTTCATGTTCAACGTATTTCAGTGAATTTCAATGATTAAAAATTAATTATCCATGGGTGATATATATGATTATTCCATTGCTAAGATTGTTACATTAAGTAAGGCAGCCAGTTCCCAACGGATCTAGAAATCAATGTTGCAATCTGAAGAAGGCTTTTAAAGTCAATATTCTTAGGTACATATATAATTTTTTTATAATCTCCATATTATCGCAATTCAGTTCTACAGAAGACCTTTCTTGTCACATCACCAGTCCAGTGACACTGGTAGGGTGTATCAAGGGAAATGTGAATTGTCCTCTTAAGCTTCCAAACCAAATAATAGAGTGAATTGATTTATATTTCAACCTTGAGTATGAAACACATTAACAATTATGATCCATGGTAAAAATCCTGTTTTTATACAGCATAATTTATTGAAACTCATTTAAAATTCACATAACATTTGATTGAATTGGAAGGTGTTTACAATTGTAAATTTTGCAACATTGAAAACGCCAAATGTGTTTGATTAATATCAACTTCCTGCAGCCACACCTGTATAATATTTATGTCTCTAAATTACTATTTGTGGTAGTTAGCAGTTTTTCCATTGCAATTAACCAACCTCTACCTTGAACATTGTCTGAGATAGCTTAACTTTTTATTTTTTTCTTAGTTAAAATGTTTTAATTATATTTTACTTTGTGGTTTTAGTTTTCCTTTTATCTTCTTGAAGTTTAACCTCAATAAAATTTTGAGTTGGTTCTTATTTATGTGCATCAAACAACTGTAAAATGTAATACAAATTATTATCACTCTGTCTACATGGAAAAACATTGTTAACAAATCTGTGAATGACTTAATCATTTCAACAATTAAGACATACATACACACACACACATACACATACACACACATACATTTCTTCTAAAAAGAATGGTTAAAACTACCTATACATTGGAAACATATTTTCACATAAATTTTCTCATTATTATTTGTATTTATATTGTGCAAATTATGTCACTAGCTTGAATGACATGTATTTGACAAGAATAAAGATGTGGTTTCATATCCCAGACTCTTAAAACACACTTCATTTTAGGACACAAGCACTCTAAGGATATGACTGTAGTCCTCATGTCTGACATCTAATTCCTATGAGTTTCCTTCAGTTAATACTAAATACATGTATAGAAATTGCCATAAACTGAGCTGTATGATGGTAATAATCCCCAAATGACAATTCAATCATCCAGATCTCTGGGTTGTCCTAATTCCATTATAACAGGTGGATATAATGGTCATTAGATCCCTAGATATGAGGGATCCCTAGAAAGGTATTTTCTTAATCTTAGATAATAGTTTTCAATGCTTTGGTGAAAATTGTTTATGGAACTCTTCTATTTTAATCACTCTTTGAAAATGCTCTTTCAATGGTTGATAAGGTAAGTCAGCACACAGTACTTCTATACTGAAAAAAAAAAAAAAGCTAAAACAAATTAATCTTAATATACATTAGGTATTCAGTACCTCTTATTTCCAGATGTATACAATAAGTTCCTTTTATATCTCAGAGCTAAAACCAGAGAAAAAATTGTCTCTCTGCATAAACCATGCACTCTCTTTTGTTAGATAAAGAAAAAAGTGTAATTCATCTTTATCTTCTCTGATATGTGACTTTACATTTTTATTTAAAAATTAAACTTACTGATTTTTTTCTTGATACATAAATTATACATGTTCAGTGTCTATAGCATACATAAACAATAGTAAAAATTGTTAAAGACACCTAAAATCTCAGCAAACAGAAAATTTATTTTATTTTAGTGAAAATATTACCTAACATTTTAGTTTTCCTAAGTATCAAAACTGTCTTATCAGCATACATTTTCAAAAAGAAATTTTATTCTATCTTCTTTAATAACATGCCAGTTTTTCCTTATAAGTATTTTGAACATATATTTGGGTCACTAAATGCTATTTTAAAAGCATGGATTCAAAAAAAAAAAATAAAAGCATGGATTTCATTTGTTAGTATTCCATAACTAGCAATTATACAGTTGGACAGTTAGATTTATTTCAGTTTTCAATATTCACTTCTAAAGAAAGGTTGCAATGAATATTTCTGTAGTTAAATCTAACCACACATGCAAGATTATTTCTTTAGAATACATTTTAGAAGTGATATTACATTAGGGCATTTGACTTACACTTTTAAAATCTCTTTGGAAAATGTTCTTTTATTATAATGGTATATTTTTGTATGCCTTATATTATAATTTGTATCAAATATATTTTTATATGCATGGTATATACAAGAACTGCAAATCTAATTAGATGAAGCAACAAATATATTACATAATTAAATAACAGTTTGACATAGTTTTAAGTGTATTTTTGAAAAATTACTGTGCTAAATTCCTATTGTCAGCACCTAATTCTTGAAAAAGATCCAGAAAACAAAGGTCTCAAATTTCTAGATATTTTAGGTGTACATAAAGGTTTCCAAAAGATAACTGATGTGGTAACTTGAGAAATATGGAATAAGTATTTGGGCACCCCACAGGGAAGCCACTCAAGGATAGTCTAGAACCTCTCAGTTAGTAATAAAGGGGCCCTGGTATTATTCATAGTCCTGCAGGGGAGAGGTAAATAATTTACTAAAATCCATAGACAGAGAAGCTTGTGAGGACAGGGCTGCCTGGCTGGATCTTTGACTTTTGGTTCAAGGAAGTAGTTAGTGCCAGCATTCCTAGAAGCAGGAGGGAGCCAGAAATGTAACTACTTGCCACACCCTTGTCTCTTCCTCCAGTTCTTGCTCTTCTCGCTTCCTTCAGTCACTTGCTCCTGCTTTTTATTGGCTGAACCCCACTGACATTAGGCAGTAAGGGAGCCCTGTAAGTAATACATTGTACATTTCAGCCTCCTGGGTGCACAGAGCAGATTTGAGAAGAATAGAGATTGGATTTGCCAGGGCAAATGAAAGATATCCAGTGCAATAAGAAATCTCCACAGATAACTTCCTCCTTTTATTTTTTCTCATGACTGTGTCTAGACAAGGGAATTCATTTTTCCACTAGAAATACTTTATGTATATTCATTTATGATTTTCACTCTAAGAGGTATTCTTTCAGTGAGATCTTGAAAATCCTAAATCACTTTAATTTACATGTAGAACTCAATGTCTGTGAAAACAAGTGTAGCATGTATCATATATATGACATATACATAATGTATGTGTATTACACATCTAATACACTATATCTTAGTATTTAAAATCTATGACTGTTCAAACAAATCAACATATAAACTAAAAATATACATGCATTGCTTTTTAATTTTTTTTTTGTTATATATTATGTGACTGTTTACAATGGAAAAGGACACACAGTTCAGTATGACGGCTGTGTGTCAAATGAAAGCTAAACATCCTACTCCTAGCCAAGTTTTCCTACCTATTCCTCCTTATTCCTCCCCTGATACTCGGACATCTTCAGGTGAAATTTTCACAGAAAAAGAAAGCAAAAGTTTGTCAGATAGGATATTCCTTTAAATCTTGGATTTTATTTTAATTATGTTTAATTATTGACCCGTTGCTTTTTCTTTAATGAAAAATGTGTATGATGACCACTTGCCTTTCTTTCATACTGAAAAAGTTCTGCCTATCATAACTTTATTTATTTATTTATTTATTTATGAGAGAGAGTCTCACTCTGTTACCCAGGCTGGAGTGCAGTGGCCTGATTTCCACTGACTGAAGCCTCCATCTCCTGGGCTCAATCAAGCCTCCTAACTCAGCCTCCAGAGTAACTTAGACTATTGGTAAACACCATTATGCTTGGCTAATTTTTTTGTAGTTTTGGTAGAGATGGGTGTTGTACAGGCTGTTCTCAAACTCCTGGACTCAGGAGCTGGGATGACAGGTGTGAGCCACCGCAGCAGGACTTCCTATCATAACCTTAAATATTTTATGAAGCAATGTATGTAGAGTGCCAAACAAGTAAATTGCTAAAATGAAAACTATCTCCTTTGTTTTGGATGGAACAGTAAATGTTATTATATAGTTACTAGATAAGTTAAGGCAATGGAATCTCTTTGTGAGATTTTGTAACTTTAATCCTTTCTTCCTTTTTTTTTTTTTTTCTGAGATGGAGTTTCGCTCTTGTTGCCCAGGCTGAAGTGCAATGTTGCAATCTTGGCTCACCACAACCTCCGCCTCGTGGGTTCAAGCAATTCTCCTGCCTCAGCCTCCCGAGTAGCTGGGATTACAGGCATGTGGCACCAGGCCGGGCTAATTTTTTATTCTCCATGTTGGTCAGGCTGATCTCAAACTCCCAACCTCAGGTGATCTGCCCTGCTCCGCCTCCCAAAGTGCTGGGATTACAGGTGTGCCGTGCCGTGCCCTGCCTAGTCCTTTATTTCTAACAGTTTTTCATAGTGTTGCTAGAGCAAAAATTTATATTCACCTTTTTGACTTCATTTTCTTCAAAATGACCCAGTTTTTCTTAGCTTTACATTTTTTTTTTTTTTTCAGAAATGATAACAGAGCAAATGTTTGGTAATACTAGAGGTTTTATCCTTTTTCTCTTCTTTGATCTGCCTCAAATATTCTCACATGGCACATGATCATTATGACTCCCATCTTAATAAAATTATAAATTGACATTAAATTGTTATTTTCATACCAGAACTGAGACACACCGTCTCATGGTCTTCTTGCATTTGTGCAGGCTTTCTTTATTTTTGTGGGTTTTTTTTTAATTGTTTCATTTTTGTTTTTATACAAACCACCATCCATTTTGTATTTTTGCAAGCCATCTATAATACATCTATAATAAGCTTTGAATTAATGTCAGCTTTGAGCAGTAAAAATTTTCAGAAGCAGGCAACTTACAAATCTCGTGAAGAAGTTTGTGGGTTTGGTACCATTCAGATAAGTAAAAGAGTCTTAGCTGCCAGCAACTTCTTTTCTGGAATTTTTTATTGCTGTCTTTGCCATAAATATCTACCAGATAGTCAAAAATGTAGCCCCAGGTTTGCATTTGCTGATAAGGTGCCAGAGGCCTATGACAAGTCAAGACAAAATAACATAACACCTCCTACATCAAAGTTTTAAGCAATTTAAAATAGAGGATCCAAGTTGCTTTGTCCATTAGAAAAGGTCAGCCCAGGTTAATCTACCTTCTCACTTGCACACTAGGTTATACCTGGCCATATGCTGTCGATTCAGCGCTTGTACAAGTGTCAAAACCAAAGCTGTTCATTTGCTCTGCTTTCTTTCTTTTTTCCTCTTATTCTTTTTTTTTTTTTTTGATATGACTGACATTATTCTGTTTCAATTCAACAAACCTGTACTGAGCACCCACTGTTCAGATAGTCTCTCAGACCCAGGCCTCAGGGAACTGGAAAGCTAACAAATGACCTCTTAACAAGAATTTCTTGAGGAAAACACTTAAAATAGTGTAAAAAATTTCAACTGTCAAGAAAGCATCTTTTCAAAGTAGATGGATCTAAATTATCTTTATATCAAACCACCATTGTAAGATGTATTCTTTAAAGTTATTATATTTGAGAAGTCTCCTTTTTCTTTTAATCTTCACAAATGTTTTTTCTTTTGTTCACTCTAGAAGATTTTGATGTATTAGTTTTGAATGACCAGGATTATTTCAGAAGGATTAAACTAATAAAATATTATAGGCAACAAGAGCAGTGAGGTGGTGAGAGGCATGTAAAACTGTGAGCCCATAGCATTTAATAGAAACACTCACAGAAGGGAGCTAAAAATATATATATTTGGTACCAGAGCCTACTTTTCTTACTAATAATACTGAAAACAGCAAATTTGAACCTATTTAAATAATCACAAATCCTTAAATATGAATATTGTCAACATTAGTGTTGATTTTAAATAGAATGTAAACATAATTGAGAATAATTTGCTTGACAGTTTATACAACCTGCATCTTTACTATATTGAACATACTTATGTTGAAGTATTGTAATTATAAAAATGTTTATCTTGAATATATAATTTTCTTCTCTTGTATAACATGTATAATGTATGTAGTACCATTCATATTAGTATGTTTCTTCCCTGTTAACAATACAAAAAAGGTATGTACATCATTAAGTCTTTTTCTTTGAGAGAACATTCAGAAAGCTTAAAAACAAATTTTAAGTGAAACAGTAGCAAAACTTTGACCTTTATTAAAATTGTACCTCTGTTCCCACTTTAACCTGGTTCTGTAGTTTAGATTCTGATTTTATTTGTCAAAAGAGATGCCTATGTACTCAATGCAAGTGACATAACATCCTTCATTCAATAAGAATACAAATGCATGAATAAATATACGTCTATTGAAAATAAAATAAAAATAGAAGCAGAGCAGATAATTATTGAGGTATAATTTTTTTGACCAAAATACATCACTCTCTTGTCATAAGAGCAAAAATATATTTACCAGTATAGCATGTTAATAATGGGTATTTGTAAATGCAGGCAACCGTATTTTTAATCAACTTAAAACATACATTTGGTAGAACTTAAGCTTAGCTGCATAAATGAGAGTAATGAACTTAGTTGCAGACTTTTTGGACACATTTGCCACCATATCTAATTAAAACAAATTAGTAATATTAACATTTAATGCTGCTTTATATTTTCAAAAGGATTAGTTCAGTAATGATTATAATTTCCCTGGCATCTTTGCAATTATCATCCTCCTCAAATTTATAGATGAGGGAATTTTCAGAAGGAAGTTAAGTACTTGGAATAGATTTTGAATCCAGTGGGTTTCAGTTACAAGACTGGCCTAGGCTAGTGCAAGGAACTGGTAGTTTGCATTTATTCTAGAAAAGAAGGCAAGGCTTTTGGTCTTTAATCAAATTATTTAAAATACAAATTATTTAAAATACAAATAATAATATTATTTGAAATATTTGAATTCTGGGGTTTGTAGTAAGTTGGATGAGAGTTCAAAAACCAGCTTTGCCACTCATGAGTCATATAATCTTGAGTGAGCTACTTTGGCGTTCGTTTTTATACCTATTAGGCAAGGATAATCATAGTACCTATGTCATGAGATTTCTGTTCAGATTTAATGAAATGACTCTTCATGCTCCAGACTTAGAAAATAGACAGCATTTGTCAAATTTGAGTACTGCTATTTGATGATGATGATGATGATGATGATGATGATGATGATTTCCAGACAGATTAGGCTAAATTCACATACATAAGTGAGAGCTGGATACAGTCTTTACATTTAGACCAAAAATGTGGAGATTTATCCTATATAGAGACCCCATATTGGTGAAAACAGCGGATTAAGATCAACAATTGCCTGGTGGAACAGTAGTTCTGTGTATAAGTTGACAAGCAAATTATCCTGAGTTGTGATGTTTCCATTATAATTGAATGAACAGGATAGTCTCTCTCTCATATATATATTTGAGACGGAGTTTCACTCTGGTGCCCAGGCTGGAGTGTAGTGGTACCATCTCGGCTCACTGCAACATCCACCTCCTGGGATCAAGCGATTCTCCTACCTCAGCCTCCAAGTAGCTGGGACTACAGGCACCTGCCACCATGCCCAACTGACTTTTTGTGTTTTTAGTAGAGATGGGTTTTCACCATGTTGACCAGGCTAGTCTTGAACTCCTGACCTCAGGTGATGCACCCTTCTTGGCCTCCCAAAATGCTGGGATTACAGGCATGAGCTACCAGGCCCAGACAGAAAAATTATTTCAAGAGAAGTGAAGTGTTGTAACAGAAGTTTGGCGTCTAATGTAAAAGTGTTTATAGTGTTCTGAATCTTTAAAAGAAGATATAGCTGAGAATTTGATTCCTGAAAGGCCAAGGAAGCACTGATTTTCTTAAAGAACGTTAGTTTCTGTTATCCATGTAATTGTTTACCCCCAGGAAGAGTGAACAAAACAATCCCCAGTAATCCCATGAGGCTATAAGCTCATGATTTTTAGGTTATTTGAAAAGAGTTATTCTTATTACATACTGGCTGTTCACAGGAAGGTAGAAAAATGGCTACAATAATTCCATATATATACATATGAGAAATTAATTTTATAGATTAATTTATAATTCTCCATTATCTGAATAGAACATGAAAAAAATTACCAAACAAGAACGGTTTACTTAACAAATTAATGATGTCAAAATTTTCCAGGGATAAAACAAAAACTACATATTAATCAAATATTACTTTCAGCCGGGCGCGGTGGCTCAAGCCTGTAATCCCAGCACTTTGGGAGGCCGAGACGGGCGGATCACGTGGTCAGGAGATCGAGACCATCCTGGCTAACACAGTGAAACCCCGTCTCTACTAAAAAATACAAAAAACTAGCCGGGCGTGGTGGCGGGCGCCTATAGTCCCAGCTACTCGGGAGGCTGAGGCAGGAGAATGGCGTAAACCCGGGAGGCGGAGCTTGCAGTGAGCTGAGATCCGGCCACTGCACTCCAGCCTGGGCGACAGAGCGAGACTCCGTCTCAAAAAAAAAAAAAAAAAAAAAAAAAAAAATTACTTTCAAGTGCCTATGATTTATTCATTTACATATAATATATTTACATATAATTTATGTGCTCATACAATAATTCCTTTTGTATTTATAGCCTAATATTTTACCAAATTTTAAATTGATCCAACTCTGATCTTCAACAAAAATCCTAATAATAAATATAAGATATTTATATCTATCTATATGTGTATCTACATACCTGTATCTATTTTAGAGTTGAGAAAACTGAAGCCCTGGGATTTTAATTTTTTTTTTTTTTTTTTTTGAGACAGAGTCTTGCTCTGTCACCCAAGCTGGAGTGCAGTGGTGTGATCTTGGCTCATTGCAACCTCTGCTTCCCGGGATTTAAGCAATTCTCCTGCCTCAGCCGCCCAAGTAACTGGGACTACAGGTACCCACCACCACACCTGGCTAATTTGTGTATTCTTAGTAGACATGGGGATTCACCATGTTGGCCAGGATGGTCTCAATCTCTTGACCTCGTGATCTGCCCGGGTCGGCCTCCCAAAGTGCTGGAATTACAGGTGTGAGCCGTGCCTGGCCTAATTGATTTTTTTGTTTTGTTTTGTTTTCCTTAAGGAAACTTTCAGAATTAAAATTCCAATGCTGAGACTTTTTTACATATACTATTTAAGTTATGTGATTTTTCTCCCACTCATCTGATGAGACTTGACTTTCAAGACATCTAGCAGATGTAAAATCAGGCAAACTTCACCTCTGAAAATACTTTTAAAAAGTATTGATTTTTAGAAAAAATGATACTGAGATGGGTGTGGTGGAGCCTAGCACTTTGGGTGGCCGAAAGCAGGAGAATTTCTTGAGTGCAAGAGTTATTGGCCAGCCTGGACAATATAGTGAGACCTCGTATCTACAAAAGATTTTTTTAAAAAAGTTAGTCAATCATCGTGGCGTGACCCTGTAGTCCCAGCTCCCGGAGAGGCTGAGGTGGGAAGATCACTTCAGCCTAGGAGATGGAAACTGCAGTGAGCCAAGATCATGCCACTGCAATCCAGCCTGGGTGACAAAGCAAGACCCTATCTCAAACAAATAAAAAAATTGTATATATATAAAATATTATTTTTCAAAATATATTTATTAAAATTTTTGGAATCTTTTTATGTTGTATGTTTTATAAAAGTGGTGAAAAGATCGCATTTATGTAACTGATGTTGTTGAATTCTCTGTGTGAATAAGATAGTGTTGGCCGGGCACAGTGGCTCATGCCTATAATCCCACACTTTGGGAGGCCGAGGTGGGTGGATCACCTGAAGTCAGGAGTTTGAGACCTGCCTGGCCAACATGGCATGGCGAAACCATGTCTCTACTAAAAATACAAAAATTAGCTGGGCATGGTGGTGCATGCCTGTAATCCCAGCTACTAGGGGGCTGAGGCAGGAGGTTCGCTTGAACCTGGGAGGCGGAAGTTGCAGTGAGCTGGTATCGTGCCACTGCACTGCAGCCTGGGCAACAGAGTGACACCCCATCTTAAAAATGAATGAATAAATAAATAAGATAGTGTTAAGATCAAACAGAACATAGACTTACACAAAACAAGAAACATTGTGGGTCAAGTTATATTCTATTGGTGCTATATAAATTAATGGAATGTGTTAAAGATACAAATGGTTTACACTTGCATAATTCTTCCTGTGAAAACTTTAATCTCTGGCCGCAATATTTTTATTTTACTATAAACATGTGATTAGTTTTAATGCCCATTATACTCATTATGTTTGTACCGTGATTAATGTGCAGAATTATCAGAGCGAATGTTAAATTTTTATAATTCCATTTTAATCAGTCATGAAGATTCATGTTTTAATTAGAAGAGCACCCCATTTTATAATAAATTAAAGAATGATTGTAGGAAAAATGTAAATAAATCTTGATATCATGAAAGTGATGGTCAAAAATTTATGGAGTAAGAATTTGATATTTATAGCTTAATTTATGACAGTTTCATCATGATAACTCAATAAAAAGGGTTTCACATTCCTAATAATGTTTTGTGAATATATTAATGGCAATTATGTATTTATACTATCAAAATCTAACATTTGCATTTAATTTTCAATATTATTTTAGATCATTAGTGAAATATTCATCAATAACTCTTTCTGTTCATATCACATTAATAAAGTGACCATTTTGGTATAACTGCTGCCTATGGATTTAAATAATTTATTAATTCTTCTAAGCCTCATTTTCAAATGATTACAGATTTAAGAAGGAATTTTGTGGTTGGCTGACCTGTGGTTCCATTTCTTATTAAGGCTAGGTTCATCAAATATAGCAAAAATACACACACACACACACACACACACACACACACGCACTCACACAGAATAACCAGTTTGAATTTCAGATCAACCACTATTTTTTGGGGGACATATAAATATGTCCCTATATTTTATCTGCCAACATAGATATATACAAGGTAAGGCACATAATAATCCCAATTCCTCTTTACTCTTCTGGTCTAAAAACTGCATCTGGTTACATTAAGAAATGTACATGTAGACCTTTCTTTTATAACTCAAGAAGAAAGGAGCAGTTTCTGTTGAGGACGGCGATCCTAGGAATGCTCAGGAGGGTAAATTGCATGGTAGATTGTTTACTCAGCACTTTTAGGATTAAAGACAGAGAAACAAGGGCCACTATTTAGAAACTGTTGCTCATGGATGACTGGATGAGCTTCTTGGCAGGGATGAGACTTTATGAGATTCTAGATTGGTTGCACAGTACAACACGGCTTTGAGGAGGAAGCCATTCTTGCACCCTGTGCATGGAACCAGGAAACTTTCTCAGGCATCACTGGGATGAGAAGTGGTGGAGGCCCCCCTGTCCACATCATTAGCATAGGCACAGGACAGAGAATGCTTTTTAAAGGCAGTGATCGGGGTTCCCCAATTACGTTCCACCATTACATGGTGGCATGTAATCCCAGCTCCTCGGCAGGCTGAGGCAGAATTGTTTGAACCCAGGAAGTGGAGGTTGCAGTGAGCTGAGATTGCGCCACTGCACTCCAGCTTGGGTGACAGAGCAAGAATCTTTCCCCCATGTCCCCCACACCAAAAAAAAAAAAAAAAAAAAAAAAGCCCACATGTATAACAGTGTGTGTGTGCACTCGTGTGTGTGTGGTAGACTTTAGTGGATTTCTTATTTAATTACTGGGGCTTCAGTCTTTTTATGCAGAAGCCCATATACCAGGTCCTTCGGACAGTTGTCTAATAAATGTCTTCTACTTTTATCTTTTATTAATATATCTTAATACATCAAGGAACTAAAATTGTTTTAATTTGCAGATAGTTTAAATTGACCCATAATCATTTCACATATTTTTGTGATATATGTGACGCAGTTCACTATTGAACATATTTGCACTTATGTGCAGAAAAAAAAAACAACATGCTAAGATAGAAGTGAAATTTAAATTAAAAAAATGAGTAAATAGCCCTCCTTCATACTTAGGTAGTCAGCAATTGAAAGGCATTTATAACTGGATATCTATTTAGATTGAAAATTAAACATTTTTAATTTTTTATTTGTTTAATTTTCAATCTAAATGTTTAATTTTCAATCTAAATAGATATCCAGTTATAAATGCATATTTTTCTGAAAATTAGCATTTTCTATAGTAGATTTTATTTATTTTCTATTTTTGCTATTACTTAGTTCAAAAATTAGTTTAGTTTTGGAAATATTTTGTCCTTGATTATTTCACACAGTACCAAGTCATAAACTAAACATTTTAAAAAGTCTCCTGTATGTTTACTTTCCTAAAAGTACTGCTGACTGTATGTATGGCCATAGGGTAAAGATTCAATGAAAATTAGGCAAAAATGTGTATTATGAACATTCAAAATATTGTATAAAATTTTGGTACATTTTTTGATTCCAAAGGAATCACTGACTCCCGATTAAGTTGCATCTTCAGAGAATTGGATAAGCAATGTATCTCACTGTGGTTTTCACATAGAGGAAAAGAAAAAAGTGAGGAGAAATATTTCCTCTGTCTCGATGGAAATTGAGTTTTCCATCTATGATGATTCATGAACTTCAACAATGTATGGCCTATACTAAATCAGCCACCAGATTCCAGCGTAACATTCCTCAGGACAGGCCGGGCGCGGTGGCTCAAGCCTGTAATCCCAGCACTTTGGGAGGCCGAGACGGGCGGATCACTAGGTCAGGAGATCGAGACCATCCTGGCTAACACGGTGAAACCCCGTCTCTACTAAAAAATACAAAAAACTAGCCGGGCGAGGTGGCGGGCGCCTGTAGTCCCAGCTACTCCGGAGGCTGAGGCAGGAGAATGGCGTAAACCCGGGAGGCGGAGCCTGCAGTGAGCTGAGATCCGGCCACTGCACTCCAGCCCGGGCTAGAGCGAGACTCTGTCTCAAAAAAAAAAAAAAAAAAAAAAAAACATTCCTCAGGACAATAGTCTGTGAAGATGCAGTCTGATGCCGAATAGAAGAACATCAACTAGAGGCAATGGAAGGTGGTGAAAAATTAGCCATTTTTCCTATTAGATTGGAAATAGATTTTGATTCCTAGATATGTATGAACACTTGAGGATTTTTCAGGTAAAAGGCATAGTAATGGCCAGGTGCTGTGGCTCACGCCTGAATCCCAGCACTTTGGGAGGCCGAGGCGGGCAGATCATCTGAGGTCAGGAGTTTGAGACCAGACCAGCCTGGCCAATATGGCAAACCCCCGTCTCTACTAAAAATACAAAAATTAGCCATGCGTGGTGGTAGGCACCTGTAATCCCAGCTACTTGGGAGACTGAGGCAGGAGAGTTACTTGAACCCAGGGGGCAGATGTTGCAGTGAGCCGAGATCCTCTCACTGCACTCCAGCCTGGGTGACAGAATGAGATTTCCTCTCCAAAAAAAAAAAAAAAAAAAAAAGCCATATTTTAAGAAGCCATTGGGTATTGGTGAGTTATATGAATAATGAATACACAGAAAAATATATGGGTCTTAAAAGCATAGTGTATAGTGAAAATAGTTAAATTAAGTATATAATAAAATGTTGTTTATATAAATTCACATGTGTGCATGTAAAACAACAATATGTGGCCGGGCACAGTGGCTCACGCCTGTAATCCCAGCACTTTGGGAGGCCAAGGTGGGTGGATCACCTAAGGTCAGGTGTTGGCGACCAGCTTGGCCAACATGCTGAAATCCCGTCTCTACTAAAAATACAAAAGTTATCCAGGCGTGATGGCGGGTGCCTGTAATACCAGCTACTCGGGAGGCTTAGACATGAGAATTGCTTGAACCCAGGAGGCGGAGGTTGCAGTGAGCTGAGATCACTCCATTGCACTCCAGCCTGGGCAACAAGAGCGAAACTCTTTCTCCAAACAAACAAACAAACAAACAAAAATAAAAAATAAAAAACATAACAAACAAAGGCAACCAAAAAACCCAATATGCATTGCTCAAGTAATCTATGAGTGAATGGATGAGTAAGAGTGGAGGGTGAGGGCAAAGGGACATTGGTTAATATTGATTACAATTCCTATCATAATGTTTGCTGCCCTGATCATAAATATTTTTGACATCTTTTTTTTTTGAGATCTTAGTCATCCACTAATATTAGCTACATATATTTTTGCTTCCTTCCATAATAACTAATTTTGCCAGGTCATACAACAAAGTTGCTTAGGAGAAACATAAAACAGTGTCTAGTTAGAATCTTGAGGAACAGAAAGTCACTTAAAGAAATCATATGAAAATTTTAGTTCAGGACAGTTACAGAGATGAGTTGAACAAGTGCATGATCCAAGGGAGAGTATGGAACTAATCAGGAATTACTTCCTGAAGGAGCTGATGTTTGCAGTGTTACAATAACAATGCTTTTGAAATCATTTTAAAACCCTCACTTCTATGATAATTGTGTCATCTAGCTACTGAAACATCTAAAGTACATTTATAGTACTTTTATATTATTGTTAGTCATCTAAAAGTATTTCAAGTTGGAGATCTGTGATACTAATACAATCAGATCTTTCTGTGTAACATATTGATTCTATCAAAATTCTAAATTCAGTAACTAGATATAAAATAATAAACAAATCTCATAGGTCACATATGCTACTAAGAAAATTCTGTTGTTAAATTAAAAAGTATTAATGATTCTCTTTTGTTCCAAAACCATGAAAGTTTGAAAACATAAACATGTTTTAAAATTGAGAAGTAACATCAAGAACTTGTGCATATTCTTCTATTTTCACATTGAAAATAGTGAGGTTTGGCTATGTCTCCACCCAAATCTCATCTTGAATTGTAGTTCCCAGAAATCCCACATGCTATGGGAGGGAACCCGTGGGAGGTAATTGAATCATGGGGGGGTGGTCTTCCCCATGCTATTCTCATGATGGTGAATAAGTCTCACTAGATCTGATGGTGTTATAAAGAAGAATTCCCCCACACACTATCTTTTGTGCCTGCCACCATGTAAAATGTGGCTTTGCTCCCCCTTCTCCTTCCACCATGATTGTGAGGACTCCCCAGCCATGTGTAATTGTGAGTCGATTAGACCTCTTTCCTTCGTAAATTACCCAGTCTTGAGTATGTCTTTATTAGCAGTGTGGGAACGAACTAATATGTACATTGAATTAAAACTAAAATCAACAGCAATGAAAGTGCAATTGGTATAATTCAACCAAATATAATGAATGACACATTAGGAATTAATCACTTTAAAATATGGTGTTTCAGGCAGGGCGCAGTGGCTTACGCCTGTAATCCCAGTGCTTTGGAAGGCCGAGGCGGACACATCATGAGGTCAGGAGATCGAGACCATCCTTGCTAACATGGTGAAACCCCATCTCTACTAAAAATACAAAAAAAAATTAGTCAGGCGTGGTGGCAGGTGCCTGTAACCTCAGCTACTTAGGAGGCTTTGGCAGGAGAATCAGTTGAACCCGGGAGGTGGAGATTGCAGTGAGCCGAGATCACGCCACTGCACTCCAGCCTGGGTGACAGAGCGAGACTCTGTCTCTAAATAAATAAATAAAAACAAAATCTTGTGTTTCAGTTAATTTGAACTTTCAACCTGGCTTAATTAGACAAAGAACAACTTAAAACATTTAGTAGTATTTGTAAGTTTTAAAAAACCATGGGTATATTAACCTTAATGTTTTGATTCTTAAGGTTAAACAAATTTTAGAAACTTTTAGCAATTTTTCACTTTCAATTGTTATGGTTAAATCCAGGGACTGGAAAAGTAATACTTGCTCTCTCTCTCTTCTAACTTTAACCTTTCTTTAATTAAGAGATGGACTTTTAAAAAAGTTAATTTTCTCTTTTCTGAAGGGTTTGGAAATTCAAATCATTGAATTTACCACTGTGAAAAGATTCTTCATTATGATTCTTATTTTTTTATATAAAAGATGTCAGCAAATTAACAACTGAATTCACATTTAAGAACGCTGCTACCATAGGCTGTGTTGATTGATCACCAAGGTGAATTTAATATTAGGCTTTATCTCCAAACTTAATTTCTATTGAAACCAGTGTTAACTGACTCTTTTCAATTTTCAATATATTTTATTTTTTGTCTTTTACTGTGAATATGGTGGTTACCCATAAGAACAGTGTTTTCCTTTTTATATAAAACTTAATGCTATAAAAAGTCTTCAAATAGTTACTGATAATAATTTACATGATTTTAAGTAAACTAATAAGTTCTTGAGGGTAGAGCTGGAATAAATAGTTGTAGAATAAATACATAGTTAAAATAATTATTCTTTCTTTTTCTTCAGGTATCTCCACAGAATTTAGTATAATATTAAAATTGATATTAGTTATATAACAACTGCATAAATGTAAAGATCTAAACATTTTTCTAAACCTTTATGTGTTTGTGTATGTACAAATAAAATCTGAAAATAAATGTTGGCTAAGTATAAATATGAATTCAAATCACTTTTTTTTTGAAATGGAGTCTCACCCTGTCGCCCAGGCTGGAGTGCATGGTGCAATCTTGGCTCACTGCAACCTCCGCCCCCTGGGTTCAAGCGATTCTTCTGCCTCAGCCTCCCGAGTAGCTGGGACAACAGGCATGCACCATCACACCCAGCTAATTTTTGTATTTTTAGTAGAGACAGGATTTCACCATATTGGCCCGGCTGGTCTCGAACTCTTGACCTCGTGATCCGCCTGCCTTTATCTCCCAAAGTGCTGGGATTACAGGCATGAGTCACCACACCTGGCCTCAAAACACTTCTTAAACAATTTTGAAGTTTCATAGTGAAATATATTATACTTCAAAGCATGTACCCACATATATAGTTTTACATTTTACATTACAATGAATTTGAGAAATTATTTTTGTTTTGGAGATGAAATGCAAATAAGTTATGTTTTAATAGAATTTTAGTTAGACAGGTAACATATATTCTTGCTTTCATTATTTTGTCCAACTCTGTGTTTTCATTTTAGGCATTAATTTTTTAGATATCTGTTGTTTTTGTTTTGGCATATAAATGAAAGTTTATTACAAAATTCATATTATCATCAAGCACATCTGCTTTTTTTTCTAATGGTTTATATTGACTTGAAACTAAAAACATTTCGTGGATGAATGAAGTTTATTAATCTTATTACAAATCCTTTAGAAAATTTGACCATTACTCCATCTGGGAGTATTCATTTCCATGTAGCATTATATCAAACATGCAACACACATTATCCTTCTCCCAAAGTGTAATATAGTTGACCCTTAAACAATACCAGTTCAAACTGAATAAGTCTACTTATGTGTGGATTTTCTTTCACCTCTGCCACCCGTGAAACACAAAGACCAGCCCTTCCTCTTTCTCCTTAGCCTGCTCAGTGTGAAGATGACAAGGGTGAAGATCCTTATGCTGAGCCACTTACACTTAATTATTAGTACATACATTATTCTCTTCCTTATGATTTCCTTAGTAATATTTTCTAACCTTTTTTGTAATAATATAGTATGTATTAATAATACATAAGACATGAAAATATTTATTAATTCACTATGTTATCACCGACTTCCAGTCAACTATTAACTATTATCTATTAACTTGCTAGTAACAGTTAAATTTTGGGTGAGTCAAAAGTTATATGCAAATTTTGGACTGCACTATAGGTGGCAACCCCCATGTTGTTCAGGTGTCAACTGAATTTTCAATTCAAATAAACTAAGAGTATTCAGTGAGATGGTGAATGGAGTGAAAGTGAACGGCTCGTCGTGAAGCATACCACACATGGATGCCCCATTCTAGAGCATGTTAATTGATAAAGATTAACTGTCAAAGCAAGCCTCCTCTCAGAGAGTATCTAATTTTATTTGGTTTTGTTCTTTCTGAATGGATGACCTTTTCTAAGTACCTTGAAGAAGTAAGGATGATATTCAAGTGTGGTATTTCATTGCTAGTCCAAAGGGAATTGTTTGTGAATTTCCTACAAGTGTCTAACAGTATTAAAGAGCAATGTGTTTTTGGTACTTTCAGAAAATGACAATAGCATCTTGGAGAGAAATGCACTATGGACATGCACACTTGACAACTAAATAGAAAGTGGCAGTTACAACTTGTAAAATGTTAACATTTGTTGATAATTTAGCTTTTCAATTAGGAATACACCTACTCTGAAAGACTAGTCTTTTATAGGCACTTCATTACAAGCTATGGACATACATTTTCTCTAAAAATTAATTAATTATTTTATCTTGTTTTCCAGTATGGGGTTGAATTAATGGTATCATTTGGCTACCAAGTCTATTGTACCCAACTTAAACATTGGAGAATAGACTTTTGAAAAAAATACACTTTTATCTGGCAAAATTTTATTTATTGGGTATTTTCTGACAATAACTAAATCTGCATGGTTTTCTATGAAAACATTATTTGTCCTTTTTTTACCTCTGATTATAAGGATGGGTCTTAAGTCCTTATAAGATTACAAATCCGACATATTAACCAAAAGCTGTTTGGAAGTATTTGTTTTGGAAATGTCAAATTTGTACCAATGTGACTATAACACTTTTATATATTAATGAGTGGGCAGTTACAGAAATCAATATTACTAGACTGATTCAGATCATGTGTTATAAATGGAGGTTAACTGCTTCCACTGCAGTCCTTACAACCAGAGGTCAAATAAGAGAGCCAAGGAAGAGCTCTGATTTTTGTGAGTAAAAGCTCTGAGTTGAGATCATTTGAAGGAATCATACACTTTATTACTACTTGTTTCCTATTTGGAAGTGTATATAGAGATCATTATGTTGAAAATAATAATACATTTTCTAGGTTCAACCATCAAGAGATGTTACTAAAAGTCTATTATTAGTGAGGTCCTATAAAGGAAGCCAGAAATATAACAATAAGAAGACAGATAAGCTATTATCCTCCCCAACCTTCCTTAGTATAATATCCATCCTCATAGAGTTTTTCAGGTTCTTGCAGCAGCTGCATTTGATCCAGGGACATAAAATCTTCATATCTATTTTATTGTTGGTGCTGTCAAAAGTACTATTACCAGATTTTTCTTTCTTTTCTCATTAAAAGTATAGAGTTTTACAGTTTGCGATAATTAGCACCCTGAAACTAAGGTGTGACTTGATTCCAAGTTTAAACAGTTTATACATTTGCTGTCCAGTAGTAGATTTCATATTATAAAAGGGAAAATAGAATATTCCCCACTGCCTACCTAGATTTTCCTTCATGTTGCCAATAGCAGGAGGCTTGGAAAGCAATACTCTGACATTGTTTTGTGATATTCATTGATTGTTCCAAAGTTGATTGCCTACCTCTGTGAAAGGAAGGCTCTAAGAGGGAGGAGGTTAGGAAACTAAGATCTGTGTCCTGGTCTCTAGAAATTTGTGGTACAGAAACGTCTTTTCCCATGTTCTACTCCATGGAATAATGTTTCAAGGACATATAAATATGTTCATTCAGAGAAACCCACAAATTACCACTATTTCATTGTCCTATTGTACATATGGTATGTCAGACTCAAAAAAGTTCTGTAATAGAGAAAACTATCCAATTATAACTTGCTAAAACTCATGACTAAGGAATCATTTGGCAGTGCACATATTAACATTGAAGGACCAAAGAGTGTTGATTGGGTCTTAGAGTGAAAATGTTGGATGAATATATTAGCTCTGAAAGCAGCTGTTTCATTCTTCATTGTGGTTTCTTTGTAAGTGACAATAAAACTAAGAATAAAGAATAAAGTTCAAATTTTACAGAAATATTATGATATATTAATAAGGATACACACTATGACCTAACATGTTTTTCATTTAATGATGGTAATATGAATATTAGCTTATATATTAATATATTTAAAAGAAACCTGTTATAATAATATATGATAATTAAAGCAATGTTACAAATCATTGATTTCAGATAGGAAATGGAAACATCATAGATCATACATTGTTTTACACAGAAAATAGGTCAGACTTTGATACTAGCAGGATATGCCATCAAATAAAAACACATCAAAACGGTAAGCTTACCTTATTGGCTTAGTGTGAAATATATGCTCAGTTGTCACATAATTTGATACTGAATCTGAAAATTATTGCTAATTTGAATTTTCTTTCATATAAACAGTTAAAATGTCAAAAGCTTTGAAACAGACTTTTACATTTGATTATTTTAAAATATCACAGCTTTTCAATGAGATCATAAAATTTGATGGAATCTCTATTGTTGCAAATAACAAAATTCGCTAATATACAATAAAGAAATGTAGTAGAATTATTGAAAATTTATAATTATTTCAAACTTCTGTTTAAACTACAATGTTGAGAGAAGAAGGTTCAAGAAACTTCATCCTGAAGGCCAGATCCTGATACCTATCTTTCTTCCCAACTGAACACTTTATCAGGAAGCGGCTGCTGGAATATAAGGGACTAGAATTGTTAGATGATCCATCAGTTTCTTTCAAGTACAGCTATACTGACAGTTGGCAGTTGAACATTCCTCACATCTAATTGCGTTTACCTTTGTTGCTTTAAAATTTTTAGAATTTTTGTCATCTAATTTTCTCAGCTCCTTTTCACTTACAAAGAAGCAATATTAGAGAAACTCATTACTTCTGCAGCTGCAAACTAATGCTTTCAAATGTATTCCCTTGGTGTTATCATAGCACTACATATCTTGAAACAGGTGTTTTCCACTTATGCCTCTTTAATGATCCATTCTTCTTGTCATGTTGTCTAATACAGTAAATATAACATCGTAATTACTAAAATTTTAAGAATCAATTCACTGCAAACAGGTCAATGTATTTGTTCTAGTGACCTCTCTGAGATAATTTTCTACCATGCACTGCTTCTTTGCTTCAGCCATACTAGTCATCTTGTTGTTCTTCACGTACTCCAAGCCACACCAAGTTAGACCTTTTCAATTTCATTATTGCACTTTACATGAACACTCTGTTCCCTAATATCAGCATGCCTTTTACACTGATTTCATTGGCTCTCTGCTGAAATGAAACCTTCACAGACAGACCTGTTTTCTCATAGTATCGGAAATATTGCCCTCAACACCTGCACCACCATTTCCTTCCTTACATGATTTATATTTCATCACAACCAAAATCCCTGCATGACATATTCTGTATTTGCTTGTTTCCTTGTTTGTTGTTCATCTCTCTTCATTTACTCCTCATGGACTGTAAATTCCAAGATAGCATAATTGTATGTGTTTTGGTCATTGCATTTCTTTAGTGCTTAGAAGAGTGCCTGGCATAATGAAGGCACTAAATCATTTTTTAATAATTAGTATTAAAAATTTTTAATATATTAATATACTAGCTAGGTGGTTTATATTGCATAAAGTCCTATTTTCTAAATCCTTGTATTAGTTTCAGAACTAAAAATAAGTGTGAAGGTGACAGAATGTACTGGAGCTTTTTGAATATTCACTATGCTTACTACACTCTAATATAAATTACTTTCATTTTATATTAAATATTATAAGGCAGTCATTTTATGAATATTACTTTAAATAATTTTGGGGTACCTGTATCCAAAAAGAAACCAGAAAATTTCTCTAAACATTACTGTATGGCTCTAAAAATATCAGCAGTTTTATTTTGCTGATTTCAAAAGCAGTTTCCTGAGGTGGAAAACTGCTCTAAAGAAAGCACAGAGCCAAATATTTGTCTGATAATCGTTCCTTGGGAATATTTTACAACTTCATAAAATATTGAAAACAATTAAAATGATATTTTTATTACAATCAGAATTATTTGAAGGAATTTATAGCAAGACACGTGGCAGATAAAAAATATCCTAGCGGACTTATGTCATTTTTGGTTCCTTACACACACTTTCATTGCTTTGCAAAGATAACAGTGCATATGATGATAGAGTATAAATTTCAATAATCTAAGGCAAGTTGGCATACTTAATCTCAGGCTTGTGTAAACTGGAATATCTTTGTCCAATTTCCTACTATCTTTCTCACTTTCTTAGTGTTTATCTATTTGTAGCTCATTCTCCCTAAATTTATATTTCAGATTATGCAGTTGTCTCATATGTGTGATAATTTTAATCTAAAGCAAAGGCAATGTAATACTTGAAATACAATTCTTATATTTTTACCTAATAACAGATTTTGAAAGATCAGTAACTAATTTGAAGAGATTTGTTCTAGTTACTGATTTGTTTTATGCGACCACCAGAGCCGGCGCCAGAGAAAAAGGCAAGTAAGCAAGATAAAAGGAAACTTTATTAGCTAGCTAATGTAAAGAAGGGGCAAAGTTCATCGGTCTCCAGCGGCGGAGGCCGAGGAAGTCGCTCCAGTGTTCCAGCTCGCAGTTCCTGGGTCCTGCGTATGAGGAGAAGCCAAGGAAGTTCGTGCCGTGCGCCTGCCGAGAGCGGCTTTTATGTCTTGGGCCTGAGGGTGGGAGGGCAGTGGGCAGGACATAGGTGGGTCGGGGGCGGCGGTAGGCGCGGCCAGGTAGGTTTCGGTGTCCTCGGTCGGACGTCAGGTGGCGCCTGCACTCCACCTATGTCTCTCCCCAGGTGCGGGAAAGTTGGTGATGAAGAACCCGGAAATGCGTCACCTTAGTCCCTTTGTTCTTTTGTTCCCCTCCTCCCTCCGTCCAGACAGTTACCACCTTATCAGTGACTCCTATGGTACACATTGATGTGTAATGAAGGAGTTCTTCACTGTGGACTTCTTAAATTATTACCTATTAATAATGATATTTACTTGTTACTTTTTTCATATTTAAGCTATATGTTTAGTATTTACATGAGAAGTCATGTGCTTATAAATCCACATTTCTTTCCATGAAAAATGTGTTAATCCATTTGAGTTGCTATAAGAAATACCTGGGACTGCATAATTTATAAAGAAAAGAGGTTTATTTAGCTCACAGTTCTGCAGGCTGTATAAGAAATATGGTGCCACTATCTGCTCCTGGTGAGGCCTCAGGAAACTTCCAATCATTGTGAAAGGCAAAGTGGGAGCCTGTGTATCACATGGCAAAAGAGAGAGCAAGAGAGTGAGTGGTGAGGTGTCAGGCCCTTTAAAAACCAACTCTCACATGAACTCATTACTGCAGGGAAGGCACAAAGGTATTCATTAGGGAGCCACTCACCATGATCCAAACACCTCCCACCAGGACTCACAGTTCAACATGAGATTTGGAGGGGAGAAAACATCCAAACTATATCCTATATTTAGGGAATTTTGCTTTTGATATTGCTTTTATAATAGTGACCTTAAAAAAAAGTTTTAACATGGCAAACAACTAAAAGTAATGATTATTGCCTTTGCTAATGCCAAGTTAAACAGACGACAACATTTGTAAGAAGAAATAGTGTATAACAGATAATAAGGAAGTTGTGATAATAAGTCTGTTTTCAGAAAGTCAAGCTTTTCATTAAGTCTGGGTGGAAATCAATAGCATTTGAAAACATTTTCAACTTTGCCTTTGTGTATATAGGCGAAGATATGATAGATATCTCATAGTAAATCCTGCATTTAGTGTAAATCACTGCATTCCTAGAATAAGTAAATATATATTACTTTATACAAAAAGGCATTCTTAAAAGTCATATATAAATCAGATTTTATGCTCTTTGAATATCAAGCCATATTTCTCATTGACTGACACTGTAATTTCAGAGATGTGTTCTCAAAGAAAAATAATTGGTTCCTGAGCCTCAAAATTTCATATCAGAAAGCAGCAAACGTCTTTCTAACTTAAATTTTAAAATAAATGAATATTTTTATAATAAATTATTTCTATTAATACATAAGTGGAAAACTATGCTTAGAATCATCCAGTATTGTGTTAGACACCTGTGAAGACTAACTCTAAAATGTGAAGAAAGCAGCGTTGTCTTTTATAAAATATTTTTCTTTGTAAAAATTGTCTAAGAACCTTTTAATAGTGTTTATCTTTCTACTTCTTGGTGGCTATATTTGTTCACCTGCCAGGTCTTTTCTAAACATGGTTATTACAGATGATAAAGCTGTCAAAAAATGCAGCATCAAATTCCAGTATTTTTAAGAAACAAGAGAAGCTATTTATAAATGTAATATTGGTGTAAACAATTCAACTAACTGTAAGAATTTAAGATGAAAGCTCTTCTGACTGTCCCAAGTTTGAGGGAAAAAAAGCTCTATTTTGCCCCAATTTAAGACACAAATATGGCTTTTGGATTTGTCTTTGTTTTTGTATTATGTAGGGAAAAATAGCACTATTATGATAAAATGGCAGTGTTAAAATGTAGTTTTTTTTTTTTTCTAAATTATTATTATTATATTCTCTCTGCCTCAGGAGACCAATACTTAGTTTAAAATAAATATACTGGCATTAGGGTGATGATGTATAGACATAGAGAGAAATAGAACTATGTTCACATGATTACTCTGAATGATTTTACATTAAATATCATACTTTTTATTGCAGTGTTTTACTGAGCTTTATGTTTTCTTATTTCTGAAAATAGTTTATTTGGATAAAACTAAGACCACTTTCAGTAATGTAGAAGGACTCACATATCCTTAGAAACACAGTAAAATATTCTGAAGATATTCTCATCTTGATATTTCACTTGAAATTGTTATTTCTGTTATTTTTTTGAGAAAATTCTTTGAGAAATCAAGGATGAGTTCTCTGAGTATTTGATACAATTTGGAAATTTCTGTTTGTTTTGATTGTTTTTAAAATTTATTTTTTTGAGTAATTAACCTTTCCACACCTGATTAAATGAACATTTTTTGACCTTTGTTATCCTAGAAGTGGACAGAGTATGGATGAGCATAACACTAAACATAGGTAACTTATAACAGATGTTTATATATGACCTGGAAAGCTAAAGGTTTATCTTGCTGCATTTCTATCTGCAGTAAAAGGTCTATCACATCTTGTTTGATACTGTTGAAAGCACTGAAGCATCTTATTGCATAGGTAATTTTACTATCTTCATGGTCCATAAACCATATACATCTTTTAAATGAATATTTATAGTAGTCATTCTTAAAGGTGTATCTTATAGATCCAGGTCATTAGTAGCTTAGGAGGGACCAAGTTAAACATATTACATGGGAGTACGGTAGATGTGGTGCTGCGTAACTAGGAGAATTGTGGACAAAGTGATTTGTCGCGTTATTGCCTCTTCAAAGGAGGATGTGTTGTCCCAGCATTGAGTGCTTTCTGCAAACATTCTTTCTCTCTCAGCAACACTACTCTCTCCACCATTCCCTTTCTCAGAGATTTCAACTAGCATCAGACAGCTGCCTTCTCAAAGTTACCCCTCCCAGGATCCTGCATGCAGTGACAGATGCAGCGAGGGCATGGCTTTAAGACCTGGCTATCTTTGCTCAGTGATGAATAATGTGAGATTTTTTTTTATCTCCAGAGCATCCCTAGTGATCAAGGCCCTGTGGAGATGACTCGAAAAATTACATTTTCTCTTCCAACTTCTAAGCGTGGAATCCTTGAATGACAATAGCGTTAGTAACTGGCATTAAACTAACTATATTTCATTAGATACTTGACATCCTCTTTTGGATGTCCTGATAACATGTCCAATTAGCTTGTTCAAAACCAAACTCATAATTCTGTTCTTTTAAACCAGGGTTTTGTTTGGTATGGTTTATATGTATTTATTTTTATTTGTTTATATTCTCCAATTTTGTATTTTGGTACAAATACACATAATGTAATTATCACTAATTACATTTATATTATTGTTCAGTCATCATTATTGTCCATCCCCAGAACTCTTTACAATCTTTAACACTGAAAAATTTTCCCTCCCTTAGCCACTGGCAACCGTTATTTCACTGTCTGTTCTGAGGATTTTGACTACACTGAGTACCTCATATAAGTAGAATAATAGAGTATTTGCCTTTCTGTGACTGGCTTATTTTACTTGATATAACAACCTCAAGGTTCACACATGTTGTAGCATATATTAGAATTTCCTCCCTTCTTAAGGTTGAATAATATTTTATTGCATACAAAAACCACATTTTGCTTATCCATTCTACTGTTGATAGACTCTTGAGTTGCTTCTAAATTTTAGCTATTATTAGTAATGCTGTTAACAACATGGGTATAAAAATACGTATTTAAGAAACTATTGGGTACATACCTAGAAATGGAATTGCAGAATCATATGGTAATTTCATGTTGAATTTTCGAGGATTCACCATACTATTTTTCACAACAGTTTCACATTTTATATTTATTCCCACTAACAGTGCACAAGGGTTTTACGTTCTTTACATTCTTGCCAAATCATTATTTTCTGATTTATTTTGATAAATACCATCCTAAATGGATATGAGCTGGTATCTCATTGTAGTTTTTTTTTTTTTATATCTGATGGGTAATGTGCTGATGTCGTAACGAGGTTTGAGGGTGGCACATCTGGCACCTGCATGTGAACACCCAGTCATCACGCTTATGAACTACAAAATAATCTCATTGTAGTTTTTATTTGCATATTCCTAATGATTAGTGATGTTGAGCATGTCTTCAAGTGTTTATTTGCCATTTGTATATCTTCTTTGGATAAATGTCTATTCAAGTGTTTTGACTATTTTTGAATCAGGTTGCTTGTTTTTTGTTATTGAGCTTTAGGAGTCCTCTGTATATTCTGAATATTAATCCCTTACTAGATACACGTTCTGCAAATATTTTCTTCCATTGGGTAAATTGCCTTTTACTCTAGTGATAATTTTCTTTTGAGGCATGCATTTTTACTTCTTTTTTTTTTTTTTTTTTTTTTTTTTACTTTTTATTAAGCTCGTTTTCCTCTTTTTAATGTTGTGTGAACATCAGGTATCTAATTATTGCCAAATCTGCAGTATTAAAACTTATCTTTCTTGTAAGAGTTTATAGTTTTAGGTCTTCCATTTAGGTCATGGATCCATTTTGACTAAATTTTTGTATATGGTGTTAAGAATCCAACTTTATTATTTTGCATATGGATAGCTCATTTTCCCTGCAACATTTATTGAAAATACTGCCTTTTCCCCATTGAATACTCTTGACACCATAATTTAAAATCATTTGACCATATATGTGAGACTTTACTTCTAGGCAACCTTTCCTATTACACCGGTCCATATGTCTGTCTTCATGCCAGTACCACAATGTTTTGATTACTGTAGCTTTATAGTAAGTTTGGAAATCAGGAGTCTGAGTGTTCCAGCTTATTCTTTTCCAGGATCAATTTAGCTATTTGGAGTCCTTTGAAATTCCATATGAATTTCAGGATGAGTTTTTATGTATTTCTGCTTTAAGACATCATTGGGATTTTGATAAGGATTGCATTTTCTATAGATTTGCTCTGAATCTGTGGTGTTGACATTGTAACAATGTTAAGTCTTCCAATCATGAACATGCCATGCCTTTTCATTCATTTTTATATTCTTTAATTTCTTTTGGAATGTTTTGTAGCTTTTATAGGACAGATCATTTATTTTCTTGGTTAAATAAAAAGTAGTTTATCGTTATGATGCTATTGTAAATTAAATTATTTTATTAATTTTGTTTTTGGATTATTCTTTGTTATTGTATAGATATGTACTTCATTTTATGTGGTGACCCAATTTATTGGTTCTGCCATTTTTAGTGGAATCTTTATCATTTTCTGTAAATAAGATTATATTATCTGTAAACAAAGATAATTTGACTTCTTCCTTTCCAATTTTGTGCCTTTTATTTTTCTTTTCCTTACATATTTTTTTCTGGCCAGATCTTTTTATACTATATTGAATAGTAGTAAGCTCAGGTATCCTTGCCTTATTGCTTATCATAGAGGGAAAACTCTAAGTTTTTCACGATTGTCTATGATGTTTTATATGGGACTTTTACATATGAAATTTTATTAGGTTAAGGTGGTTTCCTTATATTTCTGCTTTGTTGAGTGTTTTTTTTTTTTTAATCATGAAAGGGTGTAAAATTTTGCCAAATGCTATTTATGCAGCAATTGAGATAACCATGTGATTCTTACCCTTCATTGTTAATACGATATATTACATTTGACAATTTTTGTATGTTGAAATATCTTTGATTTCCATTAGTATTAATACATATCTTTTGCTCATGGCCTATAGTCATTTTAATCTGCTGCTTATTAACTTGTTTTGCTAGTAATTTTTTGAGAATTTTTGCATCAGTGTTTACAAAGGATATGTCTATGGTGTTAGGGTAATGCTGTCTTATAGAATGAGTTTTGGAAATGTTCCCTTATGACAACATTTTTGGAAAAGTTTGAAAAAGATCGATGTTAGCTCTTTAAATGTTTTATGGAATTCACCGGTGATGCCATCAGGTCCAGGGCTTTTGATGTCGGGAGATATTTTATTACTGATTCAATCTCTTACTAGTTATCAGTCTGTTTACATTTTTATTTTATCATTATTTAGTCTTGATAAGTTTTGTATCTCCAGGAATTTTTCCATTTCATATGTTATTAGATTTCTAAGCACACAGTTTTTAATAGTACTCTCTTATAGTCATTTTTATTTCTGTAGAATTGATAGCAAAGTCACCATTTTCATTTCTCATTTTAGTAATTTGAGTCTTCTCTGTTTTTCTCTTAGTCTGTCTAGCCAAAAGTTTAGAAAATATTTCTTACTTTTTAATGTAAGCATTTATACCTATACATTTTTCTCTTAGCACTGCTTTTTCTCTGCCTCATAAATTTTGGCATGTTGTGTTTTAGTTTTCATTTATCGCTAAATACTTGTACATTTCCCCTGTTATTTCTTCTTTGATCAATTGGTAATTTAGAAATATATGTTTAATTTCCACAAATTTTTTGATTTTTCCACTTTTTCTTTTGTTACAATTTCTAACTTAATTTTGTTGTAGTTGGTAAAGATACTTCATATGATATCTTTTAAACCTATTGAGATGTAATTTGTGGCCTAACACATAATCCGTCCTGGAAAAGGTTCCATGTGCACTGGAGAAGAATGCATATTCTGTTGTGGGGTAGAATATTCTGTAAATATCTCTTACATCTTGTTGGTTTATTGTGTTTTTTAAGCCCTCTGTTGCTATTTATTTCTTTACTTATCTTCTGATTGTTTTATCCATTAATAAGGGTAGATTTTGAAGTCTTCAATTATTATTGTAGAACCATTTATTTTTCCTTCAATTATATCAAAATTTCCTTCTAATGGTCTGTTATGTACACATTGATATTTGTTATAGCTTCTTGGAATATTGAACCTTTTATTAATAATGTCCTCCTTTGCCTCTTGTAACCTTTTAACAGTTATTTAAAGTCTATTTTATCTGGTATTAGTATAACCACCCCAGTACTCTTATAGTTACTATTTACATGGCGCGTCTTTTTCTATCCTTTCACTTTCAGTCTGTTAGTGTTTTCAGATATAGAGTGAGTCTCTTTTAGACAGTATATAGTTGGATCATGGCCATAATCCATGCTGCCAGTATCAGTCTTTTGTTTGAAGGGCTTTGCCATTTAAAATTAAAGTAATTGTTAATAAGAAGATAACTATACCTGTCATTTTGTTATTTTCTAGATGCCGTGTAGCTTTTATATGAATTTCTTGTATTACTCTCTTTTTTAGTATTGAATTTATAATTTATAGTGAAAATTTAAATTCCTTTCATATGTGTTTTAATGTATATTCTATAATTATTTTCTTTGAGGGTACCATGAGTATTAACAGTCAACACTCTAAACTTATGATACTCTAATTTGAATGTATATTAGCTAAAGTTCAATAATATACAAATCTCAGCTCCTATAACCTCTTCAGTCACTTTTTTTCAGTTATTAATGTGACAAAATTATGTCTGTATACATTGTGCATTCAAAAACATAAAGTAATAATTTTTAATACATTAGTATTCTGCATTATGTAGAAAACAAAATGTAGAAGTACAAACCAAATTTATAATAATGGGAACTTTAATAATTGTTTAATATATTGGTCTCTTAAAGTATGTGGAAAAGATAAACTGAAGTTACAAACCAATGTTACAATAACACTAGCTTTTATATTGTCCATGCATTTACCTTACTGAGATACTTATTCATATAGCTTTGAGTTACTATCTAATGTCCTTTTATTTTAAGCTGCAGGATTTCCTTCAGAATTTATAGCAGTTAATGAACTACCTTAGTTTATGTATGAGAATACTTTATATATTCTCTGGGGGATAGGTTATGGAATTTTCATTCAGTTGTAATTTTCAGCTCCTGAATTTTTTTGTTCATTTTTAGCCTTTCTATCTCTATTGATATTTTCATTTTGTTCATCCATTGTTTCCTTGACTTTCTCTATGTCTTCCTTTAGTTTGTTGGACATCATTATAATGGTTATTTTAAAGTATTTATCTAGTAGATCCACCATCAGATCTTTTTCGGTGACTTTATTTTGCTTTATCTGTTTTCTTTAAATGAATCATACTTTCTTGTTCCTGTGTGTGCCTTGTGATGATTTGTTGAAAACTGGACATCTGAATTTAATTAAATGGTAAATCTTGAAATCAGATTTTCTCCCTTCCCTAGGGCTTGCTGTTTTTGTTATTATTTTGTTTATATTGTTGTAGACTGTGTCTGTGCTGAAGATCAGCCTGAGTTGTAAACTTAAAGTCTTTTATTAGTATTTTATGAACCTGCACCATTTCTTGATGATGCATTGAAACTTTCTAATTTTCCTCATGTTTGCAGTTGCTCTGGAAATATACTATTCTTCAGTGTTTGATTCTCAAAGGGGTAAAGGAAAAATGGTGGTGGTGGTGGGGGAACAGCTTTTAAGTCTCTTGGAAGTCACATTAGCCAGGAAGAGTGGGTTTTAGAACAGAAGGGAGTGCAACAACAATGGCTACCACCTCTTTGTCTCTCCCATTGTGCTCAGAAGCAGCAATCAACCATCAGAACACAGATCCTTGATAACTGAAGGGTGTGGTCATTTTTGCTCATGGTAGTTTTTGCAAGCTAGAGACAAGCTGCAGCAGAAATACTTGCAAAGCTCCCTGTCTTGGGATTAGGGGTGGGGATGGATAGCTGCTCCTGAGCTAACAGCTGAAATTAACTAAAATTTATTTATTTTTTTATTTTAATTTTTTTTTTGAGACAGAGTCTAGCTCTGTCGCCCAGGCTGGAGTGCAGTGGCCAGATCTCAGCTCACTGCAAGCTCTGCCTCCCGGGTTTACGCCATTCTCCTGCCTCAGACTCCCGTGTAGCTGGGACTACAGGCGCCCGCCACCTCGCCCGGCTAGTTTTTTGTATTTTTTAGTAGAGACGGGGTTTCACCGTGTTAGCCAGGATGGTCTCGATCTCCTGACCTCGTCGTGATCCGCCCGTCTCGGCCTCCCAAAGTGCTGGGATTACAGGCTTGAGCCACCGCACCCGGCCAACTAAAATTTATTATCCACACTTCCTCCTGGAAGTTGTAAGTTTCACTAAATTCAAGAATTCCAAAATAGTTGTATCAGAGAGATTTTGCCAGTGTAATTATTACTTATGTATAAAGAGATTTCCAGTGCTTGCTTTTCCATCATCTTCCCGGAATTCTCTAAACCTGACTCTTTCACAATATTTCCATGAATGACATCACTGTCTATCCTGTTATGTAAACCAAAATTTATACATCCTTCTCTTTATCCCACATGTATCATTTCTCACAAAGTTATTTCAATTTTAACTTCTAAATATCACAAAAATAGTTAATTACTATTGCTTGGGTGCCTGCATACTCCTGAGCACTGATTTCATATCTTTTAATTACGTATCTCAGCAAGGGCTTGGTATGCTCAGGTATGCCATGTGGACACTGGAGTTTATAGATGTATGACACATTTCTCAACTAAGTGACAAAGCTGGATTTTCTATACAGGTCAATTCGATTCTACACATTTTACTAAACATGATGCCTTACATTTATTTTCTGGAAAATGGCTTCCAGATTAGGCTAAACATAAGTTTTAAAACTATTATGAATAAATATTTTAAAAATAATATATACAATTTTTATATCAAATATATAGATTTCTAATATTTCAAAACTATTTTAATTCATCCTTATAATAACTGTATAAAATAGCTAATCTTATTCAATTTCACTGATTAACAGTGTATAAATCAGTAAATCAGGGACAACAATGGTATTCCAGTATAAATTTCCAGCTAAACTGAAGTTCCCTGTTCTTCAGTGCTTTGTTATAATGTCCACTTGGAACAGTAAGCCCTTAAAATGCTGACAAAATCATGAATTGTTAAAATAAATTCACAAATGTTGCTACTCTTGAGGAAACATGCACAGACAGAGCACTGAAAATATGACAGAAAATCAAAGGATGTCTATGGTTAATGTTATAATATTAAATAAAAAGCACAACTGTAGAAGCTCTGTCAATTAATGACTATTAATAAAAGTCTCCTGACTTGCCTCCCAGACTAAAAAATCATAAAATGACATTTAATATTTTAATTGAAAAATTAATCTTAAACTGGGGCAGTCTCTATTACTAGCAAATGTTATGACTGTAATAATATTGGGTTATTTTCTTATTTTACTAACCATGCTACTTTCTTTTTTCTATTCTCCCCAAAATGAATCCAAATTCAAGAAATTTGAAAAGTGTCAGTTATTGGCATCTTGGAAAAACAGGCTGCTCTCCTCTTTCCACAAGTTTACTATGGTATTTCCTTGAAATAATTGGTTTTAAAATGTACCAGGTAAGATGTTTGTCTTAAGGCAAACATGTGGTACTCTCTTCATGTAATTTATTTATTTACTAAGTGGATTAAGAGGCATGTTTGGGAACAGGGCATCTTATCAGCAGCCTTCAAATAATTCTGTTTCAGAATTGTACTCTTTTGAAGACTATAATTAAGACACCTGAAGAAATATTATCATTCCTAAAAAATCTTTATTGTCCTATCATATTTAAAAGTTTAAATACAGACAAATTTTGGACAAATACATTCTAGCTATTCCTCCTAATTCTTAAGCATTTATGATGACAAAGTTTTGTTTGGTGTGATAGTAGAAAAACAGACTGATTTTCCTAAAAATCCAACGGTTTCACATTAATCTGGTTTTGAAAACTGTAGCCTGTATGTTTCTAAGCTGGCTATAATAAAATAAGTTTATATAAAATGTTTAATGATGTGAAAAGTTATTAACTTCCCAGTTTTCAAAGGTCATTTTAGACATGTACTTTTACCTGAATTTCTTTCTAAAGATTAATTTCTTAACCTTTGTTTTGTGAAAATATTTTTCAGGTTACTCCCTAGGTAACACCTGAGTTATTTTTAAAATATGTATTCTCTCTTGTATTGCATTAACATGGAATACAATGTTTTAGAAATGTTTCCAGAACATTTCTAAATAACCTTTCCAGAGTATCTTAAATGAATTACTGAATTTGTTTTAAAAATAATTTTCACCAAAGAAGACATATTTCTTAATACTTAAAACAAAACTGTGAAATTGGACTTGCATTTATGAAATTTTTGCAACAAAATTACTCTTTATTTTCCTACGTTTCCCTTATTCATATGTTAGCATTTATATTTGCATGTTAGTCTTTATTTATTAATAACCCAAAAATCTAACATCATTGACTAAAAAGGATATATTAATGGCGCTGGAATACAACTGGCCAATATGTCACAGGACTTGAAGCTGGAAATGTGAGTAATAAATACAATGTCAGCAAAAGGGAAAGTTTGAAGATCATTGATACTATATGGTGACATTACTCTTTTTCGTTATTACATTGATTTACAGATGACAATCCACTGTGTTTTGATAAGTGGTGAAGGTTTTAGTGCTTTCAAAATGCTTACTTTTGGATATATGGTGTCATAATCATCTGGGATTTCCTAGGTTTCAGTGTAGAATTATGGTCAGAATTTCTCAGTGTGTTACTCAGGAATATATTTTTGAAAGCTCCACAGATAATTTTAATTCACTATCAGTTAAGGCTATCACTGTTAGACAACCAAGACAGAAGGAAAATAACCAGATTCACTGATGTGCAAATGTATGAAGAACGTTATTGGGTGTGATAAGTCCATTCATAATGTTGGAAAAAACATCAAGCATTCCCAGTCTAAGAATTACTGGATTGTAAAATATTGTGCATATTAAGTGCTGCTTTGTGTCCTGGACATTTTCCTGCATTTTTTTTCCTTCATTGTATCCTCTACTGGCTGAGGGGAAAAAATACTATAATTTTTTTCCTGTACCTAAGAGTCTATCCCAATAACCTAAATTATTACAGAAATTTAATTCAGATTTCTAAATGTAGCAGGCCATTTTTACAAATGATAGGACATGTTTGTTTGTAAACATTTGAAGGAGGAGAGTAGAAAGTTCACATGAATCTCTTTCAATGTAACTCTTAAATTCATCAGAAAATGGTTTGTCCTTAATGGCCAACAGAGTTCTTTGAGTCTGGGAGTATAATCAGTGCCTGTTTTATAGTTTCCTTATGGTGGCATTTGGAGACCTTTTTAGTGATGATTGGAGACTGCAATGTTTGTAAGAGTCTTTTGGTACTTTAAAGTATTATAAAAGAGAGCTGTACAGAAGAGAAGAGAAAAACATTTTTCTTTATTAGGAAAATTGTATCATTACTGGAGAAAACTGTGTTGGGAGGAGATGTACACTTTCACATCTACATGTGTAAGACTGAATTCTGCTGGCAGAAATTTTGGTTCAGTTAACTGTCTATGAAAAAAAAAATTCCACACTGGGATTTTTTTCTACTGAGAATTATTTGTATTACATTAACATGGAACACAATTTTTCATTTTAATGTCAGTGGTTCACTTTAAAACTAGTAAAAACAAACCTATTAACTACCTTTACTTGTGATAAGGTAAATAATGCTCTGATACTATTCTCCATAACATAATTTTATTCATTTCTCTCATATGAAATGCTAATATTCCGCAGCTAGCCTTATAGTGCTTGTCATTTATAATGGCCACATATGATTTGCTTTTGAAAATAGTTTATCATTGTCTCTACATATTATCCTTCTTTAAAAATAAAATTCTACTACACTGTATTTTGATTATATTCTGTATTTTGATTATATTAATGTAATAAAAGTTGTTATACAACACTTCTTTTCAAAATTTAAAAAGCTATTATTCAATGTGAAGTTTGAATAATTATAGGAAATTATTTATTATTAATTTAGAATAATAATAGGCCCATTGACTATATTGGTATGCATTTGATTCTATTTGGGATGCGGTATTTGTCCTACTTGATCATCTGTGATGTGCCTTACAAAGTGCTGTGTGAGATGTAAAGTGGAAGTATAGGGCCATAATCAGGAGTGAAATACAGTTATAACACTTGCAAGCTTACAAGAAATCTATGGTTATAGAGTCTGGACAGAGAGTTGGCACTGGGAGGTGACCTAAGGGAGAATTCCAGGGAACTGTTAATGTTTCTATTTCTTTACCTGTGTGGGGGTTACACAAGTGTTTTCACTTTGTGATGGTTTGTTTATACCAATAATATTTTTTCACGTATCTGTACATGTATTACACTTTAATTAAAATGTTAACAAAAATAACAAATAGCTTATAGCAATACTAAAAGACTATTTCTATTCAAGTTAGGTAAAATGGAGAGAAAAACATTTCAGGAACCTGTGAGGGAGAAATTCTGAAAATAGAAACTCATGATATTACTAGGTCATTTGAGTTGTATTCTAAATAATTTTAATAAGTTTAAAACAAATTTATGACAATGGTAGATAGTGTTATGTGTAGTGCTTGGTTTAAAAATTGTATAAAGCTAATAAATAAGTACTTTTGTAAGGCACACTAATTGTATGCATAGGCATTATGCATTATTTTTATAAATAAAATATTCTGCAGTTGTTTTAAAACAATTCCCTGTGGATTATTTTCATATAAAATAAAAATTAGATGTAAAATGAGTTCTTTGATTTAATGCAGTTTTGCACAGGATCTTGTTCAGCAGTTCAAGCACTCTGAAGGTCTTGGATAGAAGTTGTAGCTGAACACCTGTAGACATGAAGGCAAACCAAACCCACACCCATCATGTGAGTCAATTCCATTTGAGACAAATTATTTCTTTAAAAGTAAGATGATCACAATATCATCAACTTGTCCCCAGGAAAGTGATTGATCCTCTCAAACTATAGTGCCAGATGGAAAGTCCAGCATTTGTCTCTGTGGCTATCAGAGTAGATAATGATTAGCAGTGGCTGTAAAGAAGTCGGCCTTGGTGAACAGAAGCCCATGCTATGGAGTCTGGATTAGCCTCCATCTCTGCTACCACAGTCTCTTCACTGATGCATCTATTATGCCAGCACTGGGCTATCTAATGACAGAGGTTGGCAGATGTCAGTTGGCTTAGTCATTTTATCTACTTGGTTGTCTATGGTGAATATTATTTAGTTGCCATTAACATGAGGTTCAAGAGTCTTCATAACTTGTTGATATTTCTGTAAGTCCATCAAATAGGTTTTCCCCAATGCTCTTTCTCTTCAGTTTAATCTCTGTATACCCAGACCACTGATTTAACCTCCAAACTCTTCACTACTTCATATGTCAGTATATTTTCTTATCTTGGTTCTTTCTTCTTTTCAGAAAATATGAATGAAGTAGTTAGTGTCCATGGGGAAAAGTTTTCTGATTTCTGTCCTGCGGGATCACTACTGATTTGGCTTTAAGACAGCAGCAATCTTTCATTACTCTGAACCCCATATTAAACAAACCCATCTATTAAGCTAGCTGGACCTTTTTTCACCTCCATTACTTGGTCATAATAACCCCAATGAACGAAAGCCTGAATTGAGGCAAAAGCCACAGTAAGAGAATAAGGGATGACAAGGGGGCTATCATCTCATGCAGCTTATTTGTGTTATCTGATTCTACTTCTGCCTAATCTTGAATTCATCACTTCTGGCTTATAATGGCAGGCCTACATTTAACTTGTTGACTTTGACCAAATCCAGTTTATGGTAACCAGTTCTGATTACATAGCCTAATATCACAACATTTTCCAGAAAAGCAAAAATTAGTCAATAGTCTAAAACAAATGCTACACGTCTAATAGTCTTATTATATTATGAAAATATGATAAAATAAGTTTACAGATCAATCTACTTATGGGTATCCACTCAATAGACTGACAAATGTTTTAGCAAATCAAATGAAAGATGTATATAAAAATATATTGCAACTAGGTTTGTATTTTAGTGCTATATATTGCACATTAAAGGCATAAGACATTAAAAGATAAGTTTGGCTATATTAAAAGTGATACAATTGTGAACAGGAATGCTAAAGAATGTGTTTGCACAAAATGTAAGCAGCAGAGAGATAGTCACTGGAATATACACAGAACTCATAAAAATCAATAAGGTACAGAAACCTTCCCTCTGCCAGTTGGTCAAACAATATGAAAACACATTCAGTAAAGAGCAAATGCACAAATACACATGATAAAGAAATTGTGATTGAATACTCAACTTTGCTAGCTGTTAAGGAAAATACATTATAAATAACTTTTTTTGTTGTGTTTTGTTTTTGACACACAGTCTCCCAGGATAGAGTGCAGTGGTGCAATCTAGGCTCACTTCATAATCTGCCTCCTCCTCATAACCATTGCCCATTATCTGTGAAGCATACCCTTATAATTGCAGGATTAACTGAAGTTTTAAGTATTGGAGAAGCAGAAGAACTTTGAGAGAAAATAAAAAGGCTTTCTTATATTGAGAGAACTGGGTGATATAATTGAAATTAGAAGTCAGCAGCTTTAGGGCTCAGCTTTACTGATAAGCTTTATGAACAAGGGAAAATTATATAATTGAAGAGCCCGTCTTCTCATCTTCTTTGAAGATAGGGATAAGTTGATCTATCTTTTCTGATCATTGTAAGGATTAAGTGGATTTGAAACACTCAGCATAATTTCTTAAAATAGTAGTTACTAGTATTAATTTTAATTAGTTTAGAAATATCTTCTGTGATCCCAAAGATTATTTTAACATATCATTTTAAAATGTCTTCAAAACAGAAAATTACTTTATTAATTATAGAAATACTGATTTTCTCCAAATAATAGGACAGAGGTAGTTGATATCTTCTAATTAACTTTTCTAGACTTTCCCAAACCCATAAACCCTGTTCAGGGGTAAAACATGACACAAATACCAGTTTAGAGGCATGCTATATTATACCTGGCCAGTAAGCCTTACAACTGTCTATATCATCAAAAACAAGAATCCCAAGAAGAGCTTAAGGACATAAAACAACTAAATGTTAAGTGGTATTTTGGATGAAATACTAGAACATAAAAGGACATTAAGTAAAAACTAAGGAAATCAAAATTAACTATGGACTTTAGTTAATATAGTTGTCCCTCATTTTACACAGGGTTTGGTTGCAGGACCACCTGCACTAATACTCAAATCCACATAAACTGAAGTTCTGCAGACAGTCCTTCAGAAACAATGTGTAGGAACATTCAGCCCTCCCATATGTGTGGGTTTTGCATCCCACAGACAGTGTATTTTTGATCTATGTTTGATTGAAAAATGTCTTCATGGGAGTGACCCTACACAGTCCTAACTCAAGTTGTTCAAAGTTCAACTGTAATAATATCAGTATTGGTTCATTAATTGTAATAATTGTACCTCACTAAGACATGAATTTGTACATAGGAATATAATGGGCCAGGTCTCAAAGAGAAGATGGCTGAAAATACAAAATCATTGAGTCTTCGAGAAAGGAAAAAATACAGAGTTCGCTAAAATGCATGCATGTGCGCACACACACACCCTAACACTCACAGAAACACATGCATGATGCATAGGATTTCCCACTATCTCCCCTCTAGTCTTTTCTCCTCTATTTGCCGTACCAATTGACCATGATAGAGAACACAACAGTTGTTTGTTTCCCACTTTTGTCTCTACTGACAACATTAGTGACAAAACAGGACCTAAGTCCCCTACTCAACCTGTATAGAGACTTAAGGCAGGAAACATATTCTCTTCTTATGACAATTTCAAGTCATTAGGAGAAACATTGAAAAGTCAATGCATCAGCCAAAGACAACCGAATAACCTAAATTGAAAGGCAAAGGAAAAGAAATAAAAGAACAGGAACTTCTACTTTTAGCCCACCTCACTTACCACTTTTTCTTTCTCCCTGCCTCATTCGCTTTCCCTGTGCTGTTGATGGTGTCGCACTTACTTACTACCTAAGATTCACCCGGCTAAGTGCATAACGCTGACACAGAACCTCGTTAAAAAGAAAATATACTGTGATGTTCAATTGATGCATTCCCATCATCTTGGAGTTTTTAATTTTGTTTTACTGAATGTTGTAAGCAAACTCATATTATTTTGTTTTCTTTTTCTTTTTTTTTTTTTGAGACGGAGTCTCGCTCTGTCGCCCAGGCTGGAGTGCAGTGGCCGGATCTCAGCTCACTGCAATCTCTGCCTCCCGGGTTTACGCCATTCTCCTGCCTCAGCCTCCCGAGTAGCTGGGACTACAAGCGCCCGCCACCTCGCCCTGCTAGTTTTTTGTATTTTTTAGTAGAGACGGGGTTTCACCGTGTTAGCCAGGATGGTCTCGATCTCCTGACCTCGTGATCCGCCCGTCTCGGCCTCCCAAAGTGCTGGGATTACAGGCTTGAGCCACCGCACCCGGCCATATTATTTTGTTTTCTATAATAATTTTAAGATATGTAAAGGGCTATAAGTAATCAATGTTAAATTACCTTTTAACTGAAAATGCATTGAACTTCTATTTATTGTTAATATTATTAGAGAATATATTTTAGTAATTTAAGCACAGAAAAACAGAAATATAAATGATCTGAACATTGCTGAGAGGAAAAAAAAAAAAACTCTTCTTCCCTAATTAGATATGTCAATTCTTCAGTAGACTGAATTGTAGCTATGTTTGATTATGTTTTAAAATGAAAACAAGATGATTGAAGTGTGTGTTATACAATGTTATGTTAATATATTTTTATTTCATTTGTGGCTTCTTTGGTACTAATCTATTTCTAATAAAATGTGTTAAACAGGTTAATACTAAAATTATTCTTTTTTTTTGTTTTCTAAACCATCATCTTTTTAAAAAACATTTTATCTCTTTTACTCAAACCTTCCATTTTTAATGCTACTCTAACTTCAGCTGTCATTTTTCTATACATTCTTCAACACTTACTTCCTGATTTCTATCTTATTCAAAGACTTCACGGTTCCCTACTCTCTCTCCTCCTTTCACTTCCCGTGGTTCATTTTGTCTTATCTCCTGACCCTTAAAACTTTCTTTGCTGTGCAGAAAGTACTCATGGAAAATACTTTCTATGTACTCTTGCTAAAGTGTATGCTTTTTGAAGGTAGAGGGTTTTAAACTTGATTTCTGTTTTCCAGCTGACATTCAGCTTTATGCTGAATGTTATAGAATAAACATGACCACAAGAACTGCCTCCTGCGTAATCTCCCTTTCAAGGTTCACTTATTTCTAATCCATTATTTGTGGATTATCTAGAGAATGACCTTTCATATTTATATTTCAGACTCAGTCATACTTAAGTTTATCCTTTAATAGCTCTGCATTGCTTTTCATATAGAACTCAAACTCCTTGGGATTGAAACAAGGTGTTTACAGTATACCCTCAGGTGACCTCTTAGACCTTTTCTTCTTGCCATTATGTCTGTTTGTTATATATTGCTGTGTAACAAACCACTCCAAAACTTTATGACATAAAATAACTACTGTTCATTGGGATCACATTTGTGTGTGTGTGTGTGTGTGTGTGTGTGTGCATTAGGCATTTAGAGAGGGTTTGGCAGGAGCAGTTTGTTTCTGCTCCATGATGACCAGAGTCTCAGGTAAGGTGTCTCAAATAGGTGGAGAAAGCTGAAATAATTCATATCTCCCAGTCTTAACTTTCATCTGGATTTTTCATTCTTTTTCATGTAATCCTGGCCCTAGAATGACCAGAATGGCTTCTCAACTCACATGTCTGGCACCTAAACTGGAATGACTGGAATATCTAGGCCTCTTCAGCTCTTTCTTTCTCTGTTTCTCTCTCTCCCTCTCTTTCTCTCTCTCTCTCTCTCTCTCTCTCTCTCTCTCTCTCTGTCTCTCTGTCTCTCTCTCTCTCTGACTGTCTCACACTCACATACACATCACCTCCCTGGTTCCCCGCATTGTTAGCCTGGGCTTCCTCACTGCATAGTGATATCAAGGTAGCAGGACTCCTCCTACACACAAGGTGACTGGTTTCCCTCAGAGTGAACATTTTAAGAAAGCTAGATGAACTTGTAATGATTTTTATAGCCTGGCTTCAAAAATTCTGTAATGCCACATCACCTGCCTTCTAGTGCTCAAAGAAATTGGTAAGGCCAGTCCATCTTTATACTGAGGAAAATTAGGCTACTTATCTCAGTGGAAGAAGATACATATTTGTGGTCATGTTTAATGTTTTGTTTGTTTGTTTCTCACTTTAGCCATACAGAATTGAAAACAATTTGTGATTAACAGCACTCACCTTACTCACCTTGCTCTCTATGTGTTGCAGCCTTTATATAGACTACTGGTGCTGCCAGAGCTTTTCCCTCTCCTTTGTTAATCTGGATATCTCTGTCTCATCCTTCCTGACTCAGATCCAATAAGCCATATCATAACTATTACCTCTCTTTCACCTGAGTTACACATCCCTTTCTTTGGTCCTCACAGTATCTTACTCTAATGTGTATCTGCTTCTAATATAATTGTTTATCTTATGCTCGCACCACACTCTGAACTTGTGCATAGAAACTGTATCATTGATATCTATGATGACCGTGGAGGGGATCCTCTCTGCTATGCCTTCATATTAGTTAATGGGAAGCTTTCAGCAGCTGCAACTTCGGGATCTACTGCAGCACCCATGTCAATGTCCCTGGGCTGCTCCTTGTCAGTGACTGATCCCAGTGGGCACTAGAGCCAGGCCATTCCTGCCTGAGCAAAACTCCTCTAATGGGTGTTCTTTGTTCTGAATCTCCTTATCAGACTTTTTGAGATATATATATTTTTATATATATATACACACACACACATATATGTGTGTATATACATGTATATATGTAATAAATATATGTGTGTGTGTATATATATATATTTTCTTTTCAGAACTACACTACATTTGGATTATTTTCCTATTCTATTTCCCTTCTTTCCCCTCATTCTTTCACAGGTACCAGACCTGCCTCATGGACTGAAAGCTCCCACTGCCTTCTGCTTCCTTTCTCCTTCATCTTTCCCTGTTGTTTCTCTTGCAAAATTTCTTGTTATTCTAATTCTGTCTGTTCATCTGAGCCTCAGAGGAGTTCTGCCGTATTCTAGTGCCTAGTACTATTCCGAGAACAAGATGGGAGTTCAAGTAAGGTTATCAGTAAAAATAGACAAATACTTGAACAAGTAAGCAGATAAAACTATGTCTCCCTTAACCATCTGCATAGTATCCAGTCTGAGGAAGCTCGCTGGTATCCGAAACTACAGGGAAGCTGAGAAGAATAACATGCTCAAATCGTCTATTTGCTCTTGTGCTATATTGGTAAATAAAGTCTCTAGCTTTATAACACATATAGTCAAAATTGTTTTGAATTTACGTTTGCCTCCTGTAAACACTCTCTTTAAGACAGATAATAAAATCATAAATGACACTCAAAAGTATATAATTTATAATAAAGTTAATAATTCAGAGCATATATATATTCTTTAAAAACAGCACTGAAATACATCTTCCATTTTCTATAAATTTATAATTATTCATCAAATCTTAACATGATAAATGGTATCTGTACAACTAATATACTGTATTATTTGTATTCTTTCACTAACTCATATCAGGAAAAATATTACCAGCAACAGAAATATCAATTATGAAAAAATAAATAATGTTTTTTATTTTGTTAAGATCAATTGTACATGTTTTTCCCTCTATGTACATTTTTCTTCCATATCAAAACCAGTGTTGTGTTTATATATATATATATATATATAATTTTAATAAAAATGTTGTGGGTTTATCACTTTGCTTGCTGAAATAAGTAACATGTCACATCTGGTATATCTTTACATTCAGAACTAAAAATAATTATTCATTCAGTGCCATCTGTGAAAACTTTGCCTTAAGAAATAACATCATTGATTTTTCTCTTCATAGCATTTATTTTATTAATTAAGTTGAAACATTTTCTGTAAACTTTTTGTATGTCCCAGTGCGTCACTTTCATTCCATTCCAGTATGATAAAGTATTAAACGTTGGATAGGAAGTGATAGGGTACAATAAGAAGATGAGGGAGACAGAAAAATATCTTATATAACTCAACTGAAAAAAATATTTTTAAAAGATTCTCAATAATTATTTTTAAATTTCCTGTATATTTATTCTACTTCTTCTGATAGATGAAATTAAATCTTAAGAACTGAGCATCTTGGCTGGGCGCGGTTGCCCATGCCTGTAATCCCAGCACTTTGGGAGGCTGAGGCAGGCAGATTACCTGAGGTCAGGAGTTTGAGACCAGCCTGGCCAACATGGCGAAACTCTGTCTCTACTAAAAATATAAAAATTAGCCGGGTGTGGCAGCGTGCACCTGTAATCCCAGCTACTCGGGAGGCTGAGGAAGGAGAATCACTTGAACCCGGGAGGCAGAGGTTGCAGTGAGCCAAGCTTGCACCACTGTATTCCAGCCTCAGAAACAGAGCGACAGAGTGAGACTCCATCTAAAATAATCTAAAATAAATAAATAAATAAATACAATAAAAACAAATAAAAAAAAACTGAGCGTCTTCATTATTTTTCCACATTAGTTGAAATTCTTATCTTTGAGCCAATTGTAGTGACTTGGAGTGACACAGATTTTGACAGACTAAATATTTTGTTTCTATGCTACTTACAGCCAGCACGGTAGTCTTCTTTAATCATTCATTTGATTCCTTGGACCTCTTTTGCCTCTTGTGGTTGTAAGCAAGTCCGGCTAGGGCATATTTAGGGAACTCTAAATGGCATTTCTTTGAAGATACACTTTAAAAAATTATACTACCTATAAAGTGTTTCTTGAGGAGTTTTTAATTTTTTCCTTTAAGTTTTCTGGTTCTAAGGTTTGTTGATGCATGTGCTGTGAGATCTGCCTTATGCTTCTTATGGTGTTAGAGCTTTGCTCATTCCTTGCATAAAAGTGACCTCCTCTGATTTACGTGTAAGGTTTTCTTTTCCCTGTCTGTTCTAGGTAATCTTGTGTATGTGTGTGTATATGTTTCTGTGTGTGTCTGCATATGTGCACACATATGCCTGTGTATTGATGACAAACAATACACCAAATTAAAACTTCAACATCTGTGATACTCTTTCAGCTGGGCTTGTGCAGATTTTCCCCTTTACTATGCATGGTGGTGTCCAGTGTGAAGTTGTTATAAACGGAAGAATAAAATTCATACTGGACACCATCGTACACAAAATAAGAAGATCTTCTCCCTAACAGTACGGAAAAAATAAACAGAGATTTTAATACTTGTTATGCCTGGAAGACAAAACAAGTAATGATCTTTATGCCCTTATTTTGGTTTTATATTAGAGAAGATTTTGGAGAACAGACATTTGAAAAATATAAATAGTTCAGATATCTTAATGTGTGCCTTTTCACTCTTGGATATTTAACATAAATTCGATTTGTGAAGAAATCCAGTACTCATTCAGTGTTAAAAGGCTTAACAGTTGTGTCTCAGAAAAGTCAAAATTACCTGAGGAAAACTAAATGTAGTAGATTTCCATGTGTAGCCAGTCCACTAACTAAAAGCCATAATCTCATAATTTCTATCTTTATATACATGTATAAGTGTAACTAGCTACATATATGCATATATGTATACTATCAGTATAATATATATACATGTATAAAATTTGAGGAAAACTAGAGAAAAATATTTAAACTTAGTTGATCTGCATCTTACCTGGTTCTGTGAATAAATGGTGCTTAATGAGAAGTTATTTACATCAACTACAGTGACTCCATGACTTATACCAGTAAGTAATGTGTCAGTTTTCTTTTTATCTAAATTCTCAAACAAATGAATATTTTAAGGGAGAAATTTACTAATCCTTACATGCAAACAGTTCATATTTAGGAAATTTTTGAAGAAAAAAAGGAAGGAAGGGACACACAGACATTTTCATCAAGATTAAGAGAAAGTAAACATAAGTCTTTGAGAAAATACAGTGATATATGATGGTAGCTTATACATTTATCATTAATAATTCCTTTTTTAAAATAAGAAGATCACAATCTTATGTTACTCGTTGTAGTTTGGGAGAAGTACATGGAATCAGATTTTTCTGGTCTGTAAAATGTCAACATCCTGGTTTCCAATGGCTTAAAGAAAAAAAAAGGCAAGTATAAGGTATGTGACTTGATCTCTCTAAATACCACTTTTGTTATCTGTAAAATATCCCTGGTAATTTTTTCTGAGTAGTGTTAGCAATCAAGTACTGATGGAATTCCTGACATATTAAGTAGATTAGCTCATTAAATATTAATTCTAATCACCATTTGTATGAACCACTATTATATATATAATGGTTGAGGGGCACAGTATTTATATATACATATGTATATACACAGGCATTATATGACGTATTTAAATATGAGACAAAATTCTAAGGTAGAAAAAGTGGGAATGTTATAGTTTACTTCTTTGTCTTCTCTATCATTTACTAAGCATGAATTTGCACATATATATACACACTATATATATACACACACATTTATAGTTATAATTATATATACACACACACAAACATATAGTTGAGGAGGATAGTGTATATATGTACATATATAGGCATATATTGCACATATGTACATATATGTATATATAGACATGTATACTGATATACTGTACACGTGTACATGTGTACATATATAGACATACTGTATATTTGAAATTTTTGATCCACAAAAATTAAGCATATTAAAATACATATATATTATATATACTGTAGACATACTGTACATATGTACATATACATATGTATACATATACACACACTATATATAGACACATTTATATTTATATATACACACAAACATATATATTAAAGGATCATAGGGTATATATGTATGTATATAGACATGCTTTACATATGTCCATATGTGTACATATATAGACATACTGCACATATGCACCTATATAGACATATACTCTACACATGCACATATGTAGACATATACTGTATATGTACATATATAGACATATATATATATACTACTTTCTTTGTGGTTACAGGTTCCAGAGGTCCTTCCAGATTTGTCTGTTTTGGTAGGAAGTGATATGTCAATCCTGTTAGATTGACATGGAAGAAATTTTAGAGATCATTTACAAATTTTATTACATTGTCCCCTCTCAGGTTTATATATCATATTCTTCTGACTCATTTGTTGTAGCATAATTGAGACAAATTTATTCATTTTTTGATATTTGGCATCCTAAAGTAGAAACTTTTTCTTCCTTATGGTTTGGGAAAATCACAAATCTCTCCTTCTTCTGAGAGAGGTGGCTTTAATATAATTCTAGATTCTGGTACTAACTTTGACCACGTTAAATGATTTCCGAACATCTTCAGACAAAAACAAAAATGTAATTAAATGAATAAATGAATATACAATAAAAATGAATACTGTCAATTTGCTGCTTCCGAGGATTGGATCTCAGCCTTGCATTATTGAAAAACCTGTTGGTAGTTTAGTTGTTTCAGAAAATATAAACAATATTGATTAAAAGTAAATTTTTGATGGGTAATTTTCTTAGTATGACAAATATAATTTTTTTATAAAGATAATATAAATTAAATGAACATCTAAAGCACAGTAAATAAAGAAAATGTATACAATGATCAGAGGGATGTTACATAAAACAGCGTAACACCTATTCAGATATCTTAGTGATTGCTTAGTATTCCTAAATCTATTTTTCATCCTCAATTTTGGAAAAACAGTAAGAAGATGTAGATTACTTTCTTCATTAAGAAAAGTGTTAATATGATTATAAGACTACTGGGCGTAAAAACAGTAAGAAGATGTAGATTACTTTCCTTTCTTCCTTAAGAAAAGTGTTAATATGATTATAGGACTACTGGGTGTAATTAGATTAAATGACAGAAGAAATCCTTAGGGATATAGTTGGCACCAGAGTCAACATACCTAGATCTTTGATTTTTTTTCTTTCATAATGCTGGCTTTCTTGATTAGAACAGCAGGGTTTTCCATGAAGAATGATTCAAAGTTTATTAGTGTAAATTATATTCCACATTCAGATTACCTTCAGAAACAAAGTAATGAACGTGTATTCTTAGCCTCTATTTGCAAAGTTGCCTGCTTCTAAACCTTACACTGTGCAACATTTATCAGGCACCCATTCTCTGCAAGGTCCTGTGCCGAATCCTAGGTAGACATACACATAAATGAAAAAATAGGATAAATTCCCTTTTATTAATGAGTTTTGGTCTAATATCAGCAGTTAGACATTAATATGTCAGAAGACAAATTTAATAATGCAAGCTTTATATTTAGTGGCAATTCTACAGACATTATATGCAGTATTTTAAATATAAGACAAAATTCTAAGATGGGAACATTTGTAGCTTACTTCTTTGACTTCTCCATTACTTACTAAGCATGAATTTGCACTTTGGGAGTTGCAATAATCAAACAATTCACTTCAAATAACATATCATCATTCTCAATAATATTGGGGAACATATTAGATTTTGATCTATGAAATAAAATTGTGGATTTAGTTGTTCGAGGAAAACCTGTCCTTTAATTGATATTACATAATGTTTCCTTAGAAACTTTTACAGTAACATCTTTAATTTTTTGCATAAGCCTAGAATTTTCTTCTTAAGATCCCTTTATTCTCTTTCCATTCCCATCCTCCTGAGAGAATTACAGTCTGGTGAAGATTTGTTTTTTCATAAGTCTGATCATTGAGATTTTATGCAGTAGGAAAACACACACATCTTCTCTCTGCCATTCTTTATTGCTGACGCAACCCTAGGATCTCTGCTCTTATCACTTGCTTCATTCTATTTCTCAGTATGCCTCATGTCCATATTATTTAAATGACTTGACAAGATGGAGATATTGTATCTATAGGATGGAAAATCCAATCTGTTCACTTTGCAGTATTCTTCTTAAATCTTTTGATGAACTCATTGTATTATATTTTTAGAGTCATCAAAATTTAGCTTAGAAATTAAAAATGAAGATGCATTTATTTTTAAAAAGCGAATGTCACAGAAAGCACTCTACTCACACAAATGGTCTGTGCACTTGAAAAATACAACTCACAATCTGAGTTGTATCAATTGGTGATAACTTTTTACTGTAATTTATACATATTTAGCAGTTTGGTTAAAAAAACAAACTCTGTTGTTTGACAGTCTGGATTTGAATTCTTGCTCATAATTACATAGGTATACTATCTTTGGCAAACTGTGTATCCACTTCCTGCCTCTGTCTCCTGTTTTAAGTAATGAGACTAATGACAGTAACTAACTCAAAAGAATTGTGAGGATTAACTAAGTTAATATCTGTAAAGTATATACAAGAGTACCTGGGTCATAACTGACACTAAATTTTTTTCTCTTATTATGCAACATATTAAAATGCATCCCAAGTTATTGATGTTATCATTTGAAAAATTAAGCATATTAAAATACATTTTTTTTTTTTTTTTTTGAGACGGAGTCTCGCTCTGCCACCCAGGCTGGAGTGCAGTGGCCGGATCTCAGCTCACTGCAAGCTCCGCCTCCCGGGTTTACGCCATTCTTCTGCCTCAGCCTCCCGAGTAGCTGGGACTACAGGCACCTGCCACCTCGCCCGGCTAGTTTTTTTTTGTATTCTTTTAGTAGAGACGAGGTTTCACCGTGTTAGCCAGGATGGTCTCGATCTCCTGACCTCGTGATCCACCCGTCTCGGCCTCCCAAAGTGCTGGGATTACAGGCTTGAGCCACCGCGCCCGGCCTAAAATACATTTTTAATACAGTAATAAAAAATCAACATATATAGTGTGAAAACTCTAAATAGCTTAAGTTTAGACTTTAAAATGTCAAATTCATTCTGAAAAGTGAGAATTGGAAATGAGTTTTGAAAATAAAATTCTGTTCAATGGCCACTGTCCAAAAACGTTATCGAATATTAATTTGCGCATAGTATTTGGAGTTCTATGAATTACAATGAGAAGTTTCAAGTTATTTGGAGACATCCTATTAAAGCATTTAACTTTCTTTTGAAGTACTGCCTAAAGATGGTTTATGTTAGGTTTTAAAATATTTTAACAATATAAAATTTATTTTGAACTAAAATATGAGGGAAGTACAATAAACAAGATAATTGCATGGTAGATGTCTGAGAAAGGATGATAATCATAATGATGATAATGATAGTAAAATGATATTAATGTAAATACCATAATTATTTTCATTTTGATTATGAAGAATAAACTGATGTGGTTCAGCTTTCTAGTTAGGGTAACTGTGGGTGGTAGAAATAATAATACAAATGGTATGTTACTTTAAAAACACTCGGTTAATATATATTATGAGTTAGTGTTTGAGGGAAAGAGATATTAAATAAATATAAGGGGAGATAATAGTATGCACATTAGAAGAAGGAAGAAAGAACGGAAGGGAGGAGGGAAGCCAGGAAGGGAGGGAGGGAGGGAGTGGGGAAGGGAGGAAAGAGAGAGAGAGAGAGAGAGAGAGAGAGAGAGAGAGAGAGAGAGAGAGAGACAGAAAGAGAGAAAGAGAGAAAGAGAAGAGAGAAAGAGAGAAAGAGAGAAAGAGAAGAGAGAAAGAAAGAAAGGAGGGAGGGAGGGAAAGCTTTCCTATTCTTAACATGAACATTTTTATCTATGAAAAACTCTTTATTTAATCTGGATGGGGAGGAGTGATTCCAATAAATCTGTAAATGTATAGTGAAAATGTATTTGATAACGACAATGGTTCTATTACTAAGTATTCAAATAAAACTGATAAATATATTGTGACTTAACTTAGAGGCTTTTGACTGTGAAGTTGAATCCTAGGATACAAGGTAAGGAGAATGTCATCTGTGATCCTGCAGACTGATATCAAAAGGCTTAAACTGTGCAGCTCTTTAAAGGAAATTATCTGATCCTGGACATCTATCATTTCTCAAGTCATCATTCTATGTAATGTGTTCTAATTTAGAATTGAAGTATTAATAGTTCATTCAAGTGTGATTTTATCATTGTAAGGCCCTGAGGTCTCAGATTTGCTTATTCTTAAATTATATTTAAAGCTAGAATTGTATATTTTATAGATAGAACAAATCGATAAATAAAAAACAGGTATGTAATATCTTCACATCTGTTGAAGACTTGTGATGTCACAGGTGTAGAATCTCTGAAAGATTGTTTCAATAAATATTATTTTACTATAGTGTCGAGAGAGAGAGCAACAATAAAGAAAACACATTTATTATAAATAGGAGGTGTGGCCGGGCGTGGTGGCTCATGCCTGTAATCCCAGCACTTTGGCACGCCGAGGCTGGTGGATCATGAGGTCAGGAGTTCAAGACCAAGATGGTGAAACCTCGTCTCTACTGAAAATACAAAATTAGCCAGGCATGATGGCACGTGCGTGTAATCCCAGCTACTCGGGAGGCTGAGACAGGAGAATTGCTTAAACCCAGGAGGCGGAGGTTGCAGTGAGCTGACATCGCACCACTGCACACCAGCCTGGGCAACAGAGCGAGACTCTGTCTAAAAAAAAAAAAATAAAAAATAAAAAATAAAATAAATAAATAAATAAATAAAATGAAATAAATAAAAGAAATAGCAGGTGTTCAGTATTGGTGTATAACTATATAGAATGAAATGTAGCCAGTAATTTAAGCAAGAGCAAAAAATGATGACACAGAATTTGATTAACTATAAAATTATTCAAAAAACTGCATTTCTCTTAAATGTGAAAATGCATTATGGATATCTATGTTTATCTAAGATTCTCTGGCATATATTGCTATTATTTTCTTTTCTAGTCTTACCTTGTAGTCTGGTTGCACTGGTATCAGCATTAATAAATTGTAGTCTCTGTTAATAATATTTTTTCCAGAAATGACCTTCAATCTAATCTAAACAATTGCACAAATTCTGTACTATCGAAAAGAAAACATCTGGGAATCTGGGGGCTAGATGACAAGCTCATATGAAAGGACAGGACAGAAAAAAAATCTAAATTTATAAAAAAATAACTTTAGTGTGATCATCATCACCTAATGACAGTGAGGGAGGATGATGTCAACAATGGCTCGTGTCTGTAAAACAAGAATTTAGACTCAATTGTAATAGATATATATAGATAGAAGTTGCAGCTATATTGAAATAAACTGCTATTTCAGCAATGAAAAAGTATGGAGAGAAGATGATAAATTTTGTGTTGGGCAATTTGAATTTCGTCAGAAAGTACTTACATTTCTGCTACAAAGTTAAACATTCAAGCCTGGAAATTAAATAAGAGAGAGCAGTAAAAACAAATATCTGGTATTGCCAATTTTAGAATCCTTCACCATTTTCTCTCCCCAGGTGAGAGAGAAAGGAAGTGAATGAAAAGTGCTTTTTTCCAAATGCTTGTATGCTTATGTCTTTTGTGAGCTCAAGAAGATCCTCAGTGGTTAAGAAAAATACCAAGGAAAGTAGATATACAAATGCTACTGATATTTTCATATTTTAATATTCATTTTTTCAGTAGGGAAAATTTGTAAACCTTCACATTTAAAGATAGAAACTCTTTCAAATACATATTGAAAAAATTCTTTGAGGTACAGCAGTGCAAATTAAGCAGATTAGAACTGTTCAATAGAATCCGGGAACAGACAAATTTTGGGGCATAATGTGTGCTCTTCAACAAATATATAGTAAAAAGCATTATAAAGGAAGGTGCACAAAATGTTCATATGATACAGGAATAAACAGCGTTAGAAAATTGGAGGATTAGTGGCACACATCAGTTTCATATCTTGATGTTTTAAATTTTGTAACTTATTTCTTGAATATGAAATAAATATGTCGTTTAGGCATCTTAAAATTACCTTGGGAAAGATTGGTGAAACTTAGTAATCAATTGCAATGTGATACAGCTTTTTTTAGTATAGATGCTGTGTAACATATCGATGAACTCATAGTTACTTTCAGTTTAACTGCATCAGAAGAGAGGAATAATTGAAAGTATACATTTTTTAAATGCTAGGATTTCCAACATTTGACTGCATTCTATTTTAATATTTTAAGCAAGATGTAAATGATATATAATGTATGGTTGGATGAATTTTAATATCATCTCTTTTCAAAGATGACAGTTAACATTTAGGTGTATCCCTAAATAGAGTGGAAACATATTAATTTGGCATGAAGTGTTAAGAAAGATTATCCAAACTTTTAAAATAAGGCAAAAAAGAGTATAAAATGTTCTTTCGTTGTCTCTCTGGGCATATTTTAATAGTCTTACTAAGGACTATTTAATTCTCTAGGACAATATATCTGCTTTTGCTTTGTCTTCTTCTAATTGATTATTTCCTAGAAGGTGCGAAGTTAAATGTTAACTTGCATATTTCTTTCCAGAAGAAATGTTGACTCCATTTTAACCCATAAAATCTCTCCCTTTCTCTGAATTTCTTTAGCATCTGTAAATGTAGTGTCATATTGTCTTGTACGTTGGAGTTGTCTTTTTTCACTTTGGTGCACCAAGTGTAGACTTTACAAATAATAAAACTGATAAAATAAAAAAGAAAAGTTGACCCCAAAGATTATGATTTTGTTGCCCTGGTACAGGCTTATTCTCTTCTCCATCTAATCTAGTGATCTTATTCTCACATTTTTTTTAAATTCTATAAATTTACAGTTCTTCAAATATTCCTGGAAACATCTTTACGACCTTACCAATTCTGTCAATATTGATCATATAAATATTTCACACGTGTATTTTCTATATGTGCATTACAATTATTTTTTTTTCAAAATTGAACTTCTATTTTAGATACAGGAGATACACGTGCAGATTTATTACGTGGGTATATTACATATAGGTAGTGAGCAGAGTACTCAGTAGGTAGTTTTTCAACCCATACTTTTCCCCCTCGTCCATCTACTAGTCTGCAGCATCTGTTTTTCCCATGTTTATGTCCATGCATGCTCAATGTTTAGCTCCCACTTATAAATGAGAATATGCATTTTCTGTTTCTGTGTTAATTTGCTTAGGATTATGGCCTCCAGCTCCATCCATGTGGCTGTGAAAGACATGACTTTATTCATTTTTATGGCTGTGTAGTATTCCATGGTGTATATGTAACACATTTTCTTTATCCAATCCATTGTTGATGGACACCTAGCTTGATTTCATAGTTTTGTTATTGTGAATAGTGTAGTGATGAATATACAAGTGCATGTGTTTTTTTGGTATAATGATTTATTTTCCTGTGGGTATATACTCAGTATTGGGATTGATGGGTCTAATGCAGCTCTGTTTTTAAGTTCTTTGAGAAATACCTGCTTACCACAGTGGGTGAACTAATTACATTCTCACCAACAGTGTATAAATGTTTCATTTTCTCTGCAACATTGCCAGGATCTGTTGCTTCTTTACTTTTTCATAGTAGCCATTCTGACTGGTGTGAGATGATAGCTCATTGTGGTTTTGATTTGCATTTCTCTGATGATTAGTGATGATGGGTATATTTTCATGTTTGATGGTCACCTGCATGTTTTCTTTTGAGAAGTGTCTATTCATGTACTTTGTCCGTGTTTTAATGGTGTTATTTGGTTTTACTTCTTGATTTGTTTTAGCTCCCTATACATTCTGGATATTAGGCCTTTGTCAGGTGCCTAGCATGTGAATATCTTCTCCCATTCTTCAGGTTGTCTGTTTACTCTGTGATAGTTTCCTTTGCTCTGAAGAAATTCTTCAGTTTAATTAGGTCCCACTCATCAATTTTCATTTTTATTGCAATTGCTTTTAGAGACTTAGCCAAACATTCTTTGCCAAGATTGATGTTGAGAAGGATATTTCCTAGATTTTTTTCTAGGATTTTTATAATTCGATGTCTTTAAATCTTTAATCCATCTTGAGTTAATTTTTGTATATGGAGAAAAGTAAGGATTCAGTTTTATCCTTCTATATATGGCTAGCCAGTTACCTCAGCAGCAATTATTGAATAGGGAGTCCATTCCCCATTGCTTGCTTTGGTCAACCTTGCCAAAAATTAGGTGTTTTTAATTGTGAGGCTTTATTTCTAAGTTTTCTATTCGGTTCCATTGGTCTGTGTGTCTGTTTTTGTAGCAATACTATGCTGTTTTGATTGCTACAGCCTTATGGTATAATTTGAAGTTGGGTAGTGTGGTGCCTCCAGCTTTGTTCTATTTGCTTAGAATTGCTTTGACTATTCGTGCTCTTTTTTTGGTTCAGTATGGATCTTAGAATAATTTTTTTCTAGTTCTGCGAAGGATTGGTAGTTTGATAGAAATAGTGTTGAGTCTGTAAACTGCTTTGGACAGTGTGATCATTTTAATGATACTTATTTTTCTATTCAATGAGCATGGAATGTTTTTCCAACCATTTGTGTCATCTTTGATTTCTCTCATCAGTGTTTTATAGTTCTCCTTATAGAAATCTTTCACCTTCTTGGTTAGCTGTATTCCTAAGTATTTCATTTTATTTGCGACTATTGTAAATGAGACTGTGTTCTTGATTTGACTCAGCGTGGACATTATTGATGTATAGAAACGTTACGGATTTTTCTACTTATATTTGTATCCTGAAACCTTACTAAAATTTTTTATTAGTTCTAGTAATATTTTGGTGAAATCTTTAGAGTTTTCTAGATACACAATAACATCACCAGTAAAGGTAGAGTTTGACTTCAGAAGAGAACTTCCTATTTGGATGCCTTTTATTTCTTTCACTTGTCTGATTGCTCTGGGCAGGAATTCCAATACTATGCTAAATAGGAGTGTAAGAGAGGGCATCCTTACCTTGTGCCATTTTTTCAAGGGGAATGCTTTCAGCTTTTGTCCATTCAGTATGATGTTGGGTGTGCATCTGTCATAAATGGCTATTAGTAATTTGAGGGATGTTTTTACTTTCTGAAAATTTACTTTGACAGGAGTTCATTTGGTCAGTGACTGACAAAGAAGGAGATGTGTAGGAATTGGTCATCTTAATGTCCTGAGAAACTTTAAAGAAACGCCAGAGTTACAAAACGGTGGTCAGTTCTGTCTTCCTGAAGCCTCAGGATCAATCATGAGTTGCATTATGACAGTAAGATTATAAACTAGACATAATTCCCTTCATGGGAATTCCAGTTTATATTATTTCTGTCATGGATTCTGTGAAGGAGGGTTATTAAGGATATTTTACTCTGCTGGCAGAAATGTATACAGCCTGATGTGCAGGAATTCTCCAGCCAGACACCTGTTCCCACCTTCACACCAACTTATCAAAAACTATAGCATCTAACTGCCACCTCCTACACTACTAGAATTGCCCACTGGCTTCAGAGGCAGCCGAACACAAAGCTGCTTCATCCAATGTATTTGGGTTTATACTTTTTTCTTAATTACGTTTGATTTTAGGAAGTGTTAAAATACTAGAATAATAGCTTCTTTAAATTACTAGTTTATAACTTCGACTTGAGCAAAACTATTTTGTTTTATTCACTTTTGAATCCATTGCACCTATCACAGCACATAGAAGTCACTCAGAAAATGTTTGTTAAATAAGTAAACTGCATGAGGTTGGAATTAATGAAGCGACTGAGTATAGCTACCCTTAATTATGGAAAATAAAGCAGAAAAGATTGTGAAACAAGTTTCACCAAGTACTAAGATGTTTAGAGGAAAAAGGTTTAAATCTGGTTGTGCCTCTTACTAGTTTAGTCAACATGAGCAGCTGCCTTTATCCTTCAAGAGACTGTTTCCCAATATGAGAAATTTAAGAAATTATTGTGTACCATTAAGCTATGTCCTGTGCATTAGGTAGTTCTTGAGTCATGTAGTATTTCCTTTATTGATTCTCTTTTTATATCTTTATGATAAATAAATATCAGAAAATTATAATTAGCTATATACAACTGTTATTCGTAATTTAGATATTTTATTCACTACATTTCCAAAACAGAATTACTTACAAAGAGCAGATCTTTAATTTGATAAAAAATATCTATTTATTCACTTCTTCATATTTCAATGAAGTCTCCAAGAATTTTTCTGTTACTTCTGCTTTCTCGATATAAGCATTTTTCTTTCAATATGCTAATTGTTTTAAGGAATCTCTTACACAGGTCTGCATATAACCACTTCATGACATGCTATCACTTGCTCTATTAACACACAGAAGATTAATCTAGTGATGTTATATGTTGCAAAATAATTCTTTGTGCTTAGTAGTTTCTCATTTACGTGAATGTGAGAATGATCTGGCAATTTGGCTACAACATCTGTTATTCAATTACTCGCCAGAAATGATTCCTGCACATTTCAATAATTTTAGTCACTGCCACAGGTGTGGCTCTCCTTTCTTATCAAGGAAAGATCTTCTTAATGAGGGACATTCAGAAGGTCAACTTTGAGTTGTAAGAAATGAAGGATATTTTCATATTTCCCATAAAAAAGTGGCTTTCAGAATTGGTTTCTAATTAAAATATCGTGCAGTTCTGCTTCCAGAGATTCTTGTGTATTTTTCAAGATGGTATTCACACATTGGTAAATAGCTCTTTAGTCTATTTTAATAGCCATTAATAAGAGCCATTTATGTAAAAGATAACCTATTTTACGAGGTAAAACATGTTTGAAGAAAACTGTTGCCTAGATAATGAATTCAAGCTGATTTGATATAAGATAGATAACAATTGATTATAATGTGTCCTCAGTCTACTTTTTTCCTGCTTTTGTACCAGTAGGCTTTAAAGGTAGCAATGAGGAAGATAATCTACTGAATTAATCAAATTAATCTACTGAAAGAAAACTTGTCACATTTTTTACACAGATTTGTGAGCAAATTGTAATTCAATAAATTTAACAATAGCTGAAACACTCCAGTTAGTAACTAGTAGACAGACATTACTGTTGAAGCCAAAATAAAATCATTCACCTGTATTTCTATTTGTAAAATACAACTGTGCTAAAACAAACAAACAAACAAACAAACAAAAGCAACCCTAATTTGTAGACTTTGACAATTGTGATGGTGCAAATACTTCCACTTCAGCTGATAACAAGTAACCAGCATGGCATCACTGAATGTAGAGTAGAAAATAACTGTACATAAACCATTGAAAGCTATAAGAGCCATCGGCTTCACTGCCAGACCTACAATAATTTTATGTATAATTAGTTTTAAAAGAATCTTGTTTCTTCTACTATGCATAGAATTTAATTAAATATATTTGGATAGCTTAAAACAATTAATTTTCCAGAGATAGACCACAAAGAAATTTATGTGATGATCAGGACCCCAAAAGACAAAAATAAACCAAAGAAAATAAATTATGTTTATATTTATCATGGGGAACATTTTCCCACTTCTCTAAACTTTATTTTATTAATTCAGGGACTCAGGTTGTTAATTTTTATTGGTTAAACATCCTGATTTATAACAGTGTAAAAAAGAATAGATATTCACCCAAAGATGCTTAATAATTTAAAGAACATAGCTGTGAAAAGCAAAATTGTAGTCAATCCTACAGAATCAGAATAGATCCTCACTCAAGATTTGGCTCAGGTCATGTACACAAGAGGGAACGATTTGGTTTACATGTCAGAGTAATGGTGCCACATTCACATACATATTCAAGAGAATATGAATTTTTTTAAATTCATAGTGAAGCTTTTTGGGGCGAGGACTTCCAATTGAGCTCAAAATTAACTTGAGATGGATAAGAAAGAAGATTGGCTTAATAAAAATGATGGTTAGGGGATTGTATAGGGATGAGGGTTCTTGCACATACTCTGAATTCCCAGCACATACAGGGGTTCTGCTCGAAAGCCAACAACAGTTAAACATTTAAAAAATTGAATTAGACTCCTTATTATAAGAAAGCATGAACTTAAAAATATGTCATTATTACATACAAATAGTTAAATAAGGCACATTAGATTGAAAGAGATGAAAAGTAATGAGACAATGTTCATTTTAATAAAGGTGATTTCACTTGTTATACTCCTATTGCACTCAGATAATTGATTTTTTTAATGCTTTGCAATACTCTGGATAACATTTTTTTGTCAGTTTTAGAGTTGATTAACTCATTCCTACTAACCTTGTAAGTAAATACTTTGAGGAGCATTAACGTAGCATATCCATGATTGAAAGCTCAAATCTCTTTATTTTTATGCATGAAACTATAATTCTGGCATACTTTTAGGGACTGTGAAAAACATATATATATTTGTGGTAATCAAATGTATATATACACATGCACATATATATATACACATATATATTTATTTATAATCACCAAAGGCAGAATTTATGTCAATATTAGTAAAGAACAGAAGTTGTAAGATCAACCCTAATGCCTATATATATGATCTTAAAAGAAAAGTGATAAAAAAGAAAATGCATCTTGTAGCTCTCACATGGATTTGTAAATAAACTGTAATTTAATATATTTTTTAAATTGCTGCCCAGGAGCAGTGGCTCATGCCTATAATCCCAGCACTTTGGGAGGTTAAGGCAGGAGGATTTATTGAGGACTGGAATTCAAGTCCAGCCTGAGCAACATAGCAGGACTTCATCTCTACAAAAAATAAGACAAAAAAATTAGCTGAGTGTGATGGCACATGCCTGTAGTCCCAGCCACTCCAGAGGCTAAGATGGGAAGATCACTTGAGCCCAGGAGGTTGAATCTGCAGTGAGCCACACTTCTGTCACTGCCCTGCTGCTTGGGCAACAGAGTGGGACTTTGTCTGAGAAAATATAAAAATAAAATTAAAAATCTAAAGCACTCAGGTAGCAGCTAGTTGAGACCCATATCAGCGTAGTTTGCTTTCTCTTCTGTCCACAAAAAATGCTATTAACTTTTCTTGGCATTTGTTAAGCACTCAGAATTGTATCTTGGTTTTATAAAGAAGCATATTAGCTACCTCATTGTTGTCGGAAGAAAAAAAATACCTATTTTTGAAATATCAAATATTTTATTTTTAAATATTGGATGCACTTTAAAAAAATACATTCACAACAGCTGAAGACAGGAATTTTAGGGTGCCAAACCATTAAATTTAAGTCATACATGAAAGTCAAATTTTTGTTTTGTTTTTATTCTCCTTCTCTTTTTTGATTTAATATTAAATTTGATATTAAGTTTGACTTAATAAGAAAGAAAATAAAATTGAGATATGTTCATACTTTCATATTATTATTAGTTAAACTGTGTCCCTTATAATATTATATATTGAAGTTCTTACACCTAGAGCCTCAGAATATAACCATATTTGGAAATAGTTACTGATGTAATTCCTTAAGATGAAGTCATCCTGTAGTAAATCCACCCTAATCTACATAAATGGAGTTTTTATTTTTTTTAAAAAGGAGTACTTTGGACATAGACACTCCATAGGAAGAATGCTATATGAAGATGAAGCTCGATCTACAAGATCACCAGTGACCCATCAGGAGGTAGGCAAGAGGCATGGAGCAAATTCTTCCTTACAGCCTTCAGAAGGAACCATTCTGGCTGACATCTTGATCTTGGATTTCTAGCCACCAGAACTGTGAGACAATATGTTTCTCTTTTTGTAAGCTACTTAATCTGTTGTACTTTTTTATGGCAGTCATAGGAAACTAATATACACATGCACCAGAGGCAGTGTCACCTATAAAATTAACCCATTCTCTCTTTATTTGCTTGCTGCTGCAAATTTTAACTATGTAGGAGAAAATTCCCATCTAGCTCCTTTAATTCAACTGAAGTGCAAATAGACCGATCACATTTATACTAATTTAAGCAATACTTGCCAGGGGCAGTAACTCTTCTTTATACATAATAAAAACAATTAGGCAGTGTATAGATAACTGATACAGATTTGTACTTCCACTTCATGACGTTGCCTATAAATATAACCTAGCAGTAACAATAGAAGAATTTTAGCAATGTCTAATTCATATGAATGATATGGCTTTTGTGACCTAATACCTAATTTGAGAAGTTGAAAGTCCATTCCTTTGAATTCTACAAGTGTTCCCCTATGAATCTTTAATTAGGAAATGGCAAGTTTGAAAATATTTACTGACAAGTTTTAACGATATAGTCACAAGTTTAAATTATAAACCTGATTGTGTTGTTTGAGTGTGATAGTTCGTCAAAGACCCCAAATCAATAGCAGAGTGGTGCAAAGATGCATTTGAGTAGAGAATGAGAAGGTACTGCTTGATGGAAAGCACTCATGTATAACAATGATTTTGTATGGTAGAAAGAGTCTCACAATAAGGTGCTGTGCTAAAGAAAAAAATATTAAAAGGAAGCCTTGCCAGATATTAAGGAAACAGAGGGAAATATTAATTACATTCTGGGGCTAGTTGAACCTTAAATAACAAAAAAAAAATAAATTACTGTACAAGTATTTGGCTAAAAATGTTAACAATATTGTGAATTTTGCCATCCACTAAATCCACAAAGATTTATCAAGTATATACTGTTTTCTAGGTATTGGACATACACAGATGAATGTGTCTTAAACTTCAGAATAATGATAATTTTTACTATACTAAGTGAAAAAATAGAGTTATGTTGACTATCTATTATAAGTCAATGCTTAGAAAGTTTAATAGCTAATTTATTAGTCAAATACAACCACCGTCTTGTCTATTAGTAGCAAAAAACCTATTCCATTCCAGGGTCATTCATTACAACTTAGTAACACCATTAAGTGAGGGATACTGAATATCTGAGAAGGAAATAATTTTAAACAAATTGTGTATGAAATTAGGTTAACTATAAATTTAAAATGCACATTTATTGATCCTGACAGCTCTCAATCTAATGACTCATTTTCATGAAATAGAGTCTTGTCAGGATGATTAGCTATTTTGCAGAATGCTGTCAATCACACAAATGCTGAAGGTGTCAGTTTCAGTTTGCTTCTCTCTGATCTTCTGTGCTACTTCCTGCCACCACATTATTGATTTCACCTTAATTCTGCAGTGATGAATAGTAAAATTATGAAGACAGATTTAGGAGTTACTTTGATTCCATAATATGAAAATACTTTAAAAGAACATGCTGTATTCCTAAATGTATTTCAGTTCAGGAAAAATTATATTGTCTGCCAAATTGCAAAAATAATATATCTTTGGGTTTTGGAAGTTTAGATAGGGTTTGAAATTGTTTAATATGTCATAAATAAAAAAGTCTTTCAACTTACAACAAGAAATACATGTAAGCCAGAAGTAGACTTCCTTATAAGCCAAAATACTTTAAAAATTGAAGAATATTGCAATGAATATTTTGATAACATGATTTATATGAGAAGTGAACAATTTAAAGTGTTTAATATATACAAGCCTCAACCTTGAATAAATGCTCATTCTCAGATTATTTATCTATCTAGTAACTTTCCCTATTATAAAAATTATGATGAGAATATCTTACCTAGGGAACGAAATGTGTCTTCACATATTGTTTATAGTTCGGATGGTTGTTGCAGGGTTTTTAATTTAAAAAAAGTTCTGTAAAAGCCATTTGTCTTTCTAAATTCTGAGATATTTATAATATTCAATATGAATTGTAATTTTATTTTTGTAACAAAAATTCACAAAACCAAAATCCAAATCTGTTACTCTTGTCTATACCTTTCTGTTTTATTCTACACAGTGCACTAAGATCAACCTACTCTACATTTCAGAGTTCTGTGATGCATTCTTTCCTGGGTGAATGATTTCTCTAAATCTCGGTCATTTTATAAATATAATTTTAAAGTAATGGAGTGTAGTAGAGTGGCAATGGGAGGACGTATACATAATCCAGCAAAAGTGGAGACATTTGACATAAAATTACTACTTAATGGAAGTCGGTAATTACATTTAAAATATCAGTTTCATTTGTTTAAAAATAACAATTTAAAGCTGTATTAGAAAATGTTTTCATGCAAGTTAACTAATTGCCTTAATGGATGTTTATATTCATTTTGTTATTTTAAAAGTGAAGCTAATCAAAAACCACTTCAAGAGCATTTATTGAATGTCCACTGTGTGCCAGTCATACAGCTGTGCTTTGGGAATAACAAATAAGCTATGGACAATGACTCCAATACCTCACCGCTTTCTGAGGTATCAGAAACAAATGCAAGCAATATTTCATCCTACAATAAGATGGATATTTACAAGTGATATGGGTAAAGCAGTATGAAATTACCGACCAAGAGAAATCTGTTGCAACATACGTATGCAATTTTAAAATTGTTAGTGGTTTCTTAAAGGTAAAATTAAATAGATGAAATACATTTAAGAACATAAGTCAAATATCAAAAATATCATTTCAATGTAAAATTGTAATTAACACCGTTAATGAGATATTTTTACATTTTTTTACATACTAAGACTTTCTAATTCTTATACCCACATTTCAAGGGCTTATTAGCTACATGAAACTGGTGGCCACTGCATTGGAAGTGTGGCACTATGGAATTACAGAGGAAGGAGCTATTTACTTAAATAGAACCATCCCTTGTCTCTCCTTTCATTTTGTACCAAATCTCTTCTGATCTCAAAAACCTTTGGCCAGAAGAATGTGCCCACAAAGTAAACCGGTATTTCTGAATTACTTACTCCATATACTTTTTCTTCAGTACTAAATATTTAGTCAGGAGGTTCTTTAACCAATTTCAATTTCACGGTAATAAAGAATAAAAAAGTAACCTTGAATTACAAGGTAGTTATTTTTAGAAATGCTACTAAAAAAAAAAAGGTTTTTATATCTATGCCAGTTTTCAGCAGTGTTTTGGGGTAAGTGGCAGCATAGAAGAATAATTAAGAGTACGTTGGCCTGAGACTGTAGAACTGGGACAGTTATAGGTTCAGGGTATCGTGATGAGAGTGTGGGATTTGATTCTACATCCAGGTTTAAATTTTATTTGTTTATGATAAGAGATGACATTACTGTCCTGAAAACATTATTGTAGGGAAAAAATGCAATTGATAATGTGTTACTACAATAGAGATTAGTATATAGATGTTGGCCTTAAGCAATGTTAGTCAACTTTTCTACTTTGATTAGCATCGTTATGATTTGCCTTCTATATGGAATTTAGTAAGATTGAACTCATGGAAATAGAGATTAAATCATGGTTACCAGAAGCTGGGGGTAGGGGGTTGCAAAAAAAAAGGAAACAAGTTATTAATCAAAGAGTACAAAGTTTCAGATAGACTGAAAGAATTGGTGTTGATATCTATTGCCCCGTGAAATATCTATAATGCATTATATATTCCAAAATAACAAAGATGGTAAATTTCAGATGTATTTTCATAAAAAATGATAGGTAAGCAAAGTGAGGGATGTGTTAATTAACTTGATTTAAGAATGCAATATTATATACACTTATCAAAACATCACATTGTATTCCAGAACTTCTACAATTATGGTTTATACATAAATATATTAATAGCTTTTTAAATTTAAAAACTTTAAAAAAGAAATTTGCTACTTAGATGAACAAATAGAAAAATGAAAGAAACAAATGAAGAAAATATATGGCACCTATGAAACACCAACAAGCTAGCGAATAAACTCCTTGTGGAAGTTCTAGATGGAGGAGAGGGAGAGAAAGTGGCAGAAAGTTTATTTAAAAAATAATTGCTGCAAAATTTCCTAATCTTAGGAGGAATATGAATGTTCAGATTCATGAAGCTAATGGATCCCATAAAAGGATCAACCCAAAAAAGATTACTCTGAGGCATAACACATTAAAACTATCAAAGACAAAGTTGAAGTTGTTATCAGTTTAAAATAGACTGTAATGACTATGTTTTATGTAAATCTCATGGTAATCACAAATAAAAATTCTCAAGTAGACACACAAAAGTTAATTAGAATGCAATCAAAATATACCACTACAAAAAAATCAACAAATCACTATTAAGACAACAGAGGAGAAAGAAAAGAACAAATAAACTACAAATCAGTCAAAAAACAATTATCAAAATGGTAATCATAAATCTTGACCTAACAGTAATTCAGCAAAAAATAATTAAATTTTCCAATCAAAAGAAATAGTGGATAAGTTAATTTTAAAACATCCAATAGTATTCTGCCTATGGAAGACTCACTTTGGTTTGAGGACACACATAGGTTGAAAGCGAAGGAATTAACAATGTTATTTTATGGAAATGGTAAACTAAATAGAGCAGTCATGGCTATACTTATATAAGACTAAAGAGATTTTTAGTCAAATCTGTCACAAGAGACAAAAGAGATTATTACATAATGATAAAGAGGCCAATCATCAACAGAATATAATAATTTTAAGTATATATGCACTCAACATTGGAGCAATAAAATATATAAAGCAAATATTAACATAACTGAAAGGAGAAATAGACAGCAATACAGTAACAATATGGAATTTCAGTGCCCCACTTTCATCAATGGATAGATCATCCAGACAGAAAATCAATAAGGAAATAGCTGATTTGAATAACACTATAGAAAAAATGGGCCTATAGAACAAATAAAAATGTGTTTACCATCTCTATTCATCAAGGAAATGCAAATTAAAACCACAGTGAGATATCACATCTGTCAGAATGACTATTATCAAAAATACAATATATAACAAATGTTTGCAAGGGTTTACAGAGAAGAGAATTCTTAAGCATTATTGGATAAAATGTAAATTGGCATAGCTGCTGTGGAAAACAGTACGGAAGTTCCTAAAAAAATTAAAAATAGAAGTACCACATGATCCAGGAATTCTATTTCTAGATATACCGATTGGTCAATCTTATGATGGTTCAACTTATGATTTTGTAACTTTACAATGATGTGAATTCAATATGCATTCAGTAGAGACTATAGTTCAAATTTTGAATTTTGACATTTTCCCAGCTAGCAACATGCCACACGATACTCTCTCATGATGCTGGGTAGTAGCAATGAACTCCAGCTCCCAGCCATCCGTGCTAATGTAAATGTTCTAAGTGCAATTAAGGTAGGCTGTTCTACACTATGATGTTCAGTAGGATAGGTGTATTAAATGCAGTTTTGACTTACAATATTTTCAGCTTACCATAGGTTTATTGTGATGTATCACCATTGTAGATTGAGGAGCATCTCTATATCCAATGTAAATAAAATCTGCATCTCTTCAAGATATCTTCACTCCCATGTTCATTGCAGCATTATTCACTGTAGCCAAGATAGGAAAACAATCAAAGTATCTGTGGACAGATAAATAGATAGAGAATATTTGGTAGATACAATGGTTTGACTTACGAATTTTTGACTTTAGGATGAGTTTATCTGGATACGACCCATTATAAGTTCCAGGCCTCCTATGACTTATAATGAATTGATAGTTTCTACTGAATATTGCTTTTGCACCATCGTAAAATAAAAAGAAAAATCATAATGTGAACTATTCTAAGTTGAAGTCCGTTTGCTGTGCTGCCAGTATTAAATGCATTTCTGACTTTAAAATACTTTCAATTTATGATGAGTTCAATGGGGCACAACCCTATCATAAATTGAGGAGCATCTGTATATTCAGTGCATATTATTTAGTCAAAAACAGAAGAAAATCTTGCCATTTGTACCAGCATGGATAAATCTAAAAGGCATTATGCTAAGTGAACTAAGCCAGGTAAAGAAAGACAAATACCATATGATCTCACTTCTATGTGAAATCTAAAAACAACATCACATAAGCAGAGAGTAGAATGGTTGTTGTCAAGGGCTGGGGGTTAGTCAGAGATTCCAAACTTTCAGTCGTAATCAAATAAATTCCAGGAAGTCTGATATACAGCATGGTGACTATAGTTAGTAATACTGTATTGCATACTTGAAATTTGCTAAGACAGTAGATCTTAAACATTCTTACCACAAACACACACACAAAGAAACACACACAATAATAACTATGTAAGGTGGTAATATGTTAATTAGCTTGATATATATATATATATAAAATCATCACATTGTACACCTTAAATATATACACATTTTGTTAATTATATCTGAATCAAACTGGAATTTTATTTAAAAGAATACAGAAGAAAGTCAGAGAGATATATCTCTTACTCATTTATAGAATACTTTTACAACAGAATATTTGCAATAGATTGTTAGTAGATTATGAAGTATCATTCTCAATCATTTTGAATGCTCACTGGTAGGCAAGTTAACATTGTACTATAGAGAATTGTTACAGTGGATTGGAAATATTATGTTCTGTTCCTAGAATAAGAATGATTTATGTTCTTCCTAGAATAAAAAAAATAAATAAATATATATACATACATATATATACACACACACAGCTAATGATGTTTTGAAATAATTCCGTAAATTAATTGCTTCCCAATCTGATTTTCTCTTTCAAATAAATGAAATTCATTTATAAATAGTACTTATAGTACTTGTAGCTACTGAGTTTTGAGTTTTGCCATGTGGCAATGTATCTCTATATATACCTTATAAACATGTCATTCTTTCCTCAAAGATGTACGTTATGGTATTAGGTACATTTATCACACATTACTGACTTGATTAAAGAGGTTTAGAGAAGTTAAATAACATTCAATATCACATATCTATTAAACGTTTATTTTCATGTTGCATTACCTCTTCAAGAGGTAACATACATCATATGTTTACGATGTGTAATATACATCATATTCTTAGGTCTTAAGTAACAACAAGGAAGTTGCTTGACATTTATAGTAAAAGCTTCTGAGAGAAACAATGCTTTTAATATAATTTTACAACTGAGAAATTGTAAAAAACAAAGATACACATAATGGAATCATAAATTTTGGAGAAGATCTATCATATATTTTAAATATATAGCTCTATACATTTTCTAATGATTGTAAATGCACTTTTATTTTTTCTTTAAATTATATGTTTGTAAAAGGTTATAGAAATTATACAGAAAAATATAGTATACGCTTTACTGAGTTTTCCCCATAGTAACATCTTACAGAACTGTAATAGAATATCAAAGCTAGAGCTTTGACTTTGATACAGTCAAGATGCGTGACAATTCCATTGCCACAGGGGCCCTGTATCTTGCCTTTTTATAACCACACTCACTTACCTTCCACCCATCCCCACACACCTTGACTTTAACGCCCAGAAACCTTGAATCTGTTCTCCATTTCTATAATCTTGTCTTTCCAAGAATGTTATACAAATAGAATTTTACAATATATAATCTGTTGGGATTTTTTTTTTTTTTACACTCAACATAATTCGTGGGAGGGTGATCTGTAAGAATTAAAGAAAGAGGAGTGAAACATGAAGAGTGGGTTTTCAGTCAACAGGGATAAGCTTATTTTAAATAAACCTGAGGGGGTGTCTGGATGAGTGAGGTCAGAGCCACACTCTCTTACAGACTACCTAAGAGGTTTTTTTTTTTTTTGAGATGGAATCTCACTCTGTTGCCCAGGCTGGAGTGCAGTAGTGCAATCTCCGTTAACTGCAACCTCAGCTTCCAGGGTTCAAGCAATTCTTCTGCCTGAGCCTCCCAAGTAACTGGGACTACAGGCATGCGCCACCTTGCCCGGCTAATTTTTTGTATTTTTAGTACAGACGGGTTTTCACCATATTGGCCAGGCTGGCCTCAAAATCCTGACCTCGTATTCCGCGTGCCTTGGCCTCCCAAAGTGCTAGAATTACAGGCATGAGCCACCACGCCCAGCCCAGACTAAGAGTTTTTAAAGATTCGGGTGGGAGAGTTTATCAGAGGCTTGGACTACTTCTGTGTCTCTTTGTTGTGCTTATCTGGGAGGGAGAGTTATGTGTCTGTTCCCATACATCTTCCTGCAGCTGCAGGCATATCCCCTGAGTCTGCTTAGTGCACCTGAAGGGAAAGGAATGCGTTTATTAAGGCCCACTATTTTACTGGGGCCTGTTGTGTGAGGGTGAAGTTTGGCAGTTACCCAAGAGACTTTCCCCCAACCTCCCTCTGTGCCCTAGCTATCTTATCTGTGTTTTACTGTCTGCTCTTTCTGTCTGCTTGTAGTCAGAAGAGAAGTGATTTCCTTGAAATGCATGAGGTTAGAAAGGGAGCTGGAACTTAAAAGTGGCAGTAGTTGTCTGAGATGATGGTGCTCCTGCTCTGTTCATAATCCAGACTGTTACATATATTGTCAAAGATAAACAAAGCCTGACATGTGTTAGACTAGCCAGGATAGATTTTAATCAGCAAGCTATTATTGCAGTAGGAAAAAGAGCAGCATGAACTGAAATGCAATTTGCATAGACAGGTGATTGGGAATTTAAGGAGGGAATGACAGAATAAGGAAGAGGGACTCAGTAGGGTTAGGGAAGTGAAACATTACAAACGTGGGAGAAGGGAGTTGTTGTATGTGAAACCCATCTTCGTTTGTTAATTGCTGCTAATCGAAGTTATGTTCCTGTCCTCCAACAGAGACTGGGAGACAGGGAACTTGTCTTTAATATTAGCCCCTGTCTCTCAGCCTTCAGTTTTCTCAGGTGATGTTTAAGGAGAGTTAGGGTCATTTTAGGGATGTAACTTTAGCTGTTAGAAACTAAACTATGTACTGTTTTGTTCAAATCTTCATAGGCCAAGGTTTAGTTCTAGTCTAAAGAGAGCTCAGAGAAGCCTGTCTAAAGTTGGTCAAAAAGATAATGTTTGTCACTATTAATAGTATATTCCTTTGTATTGTTGAATAGCACTCCATGGTAGGGATGTGGCACAGCTTGTGTAACCATTAACTTGTATGGATTGTTACCAATTTGGGCTACAAAAACGAGGTGTGATAAGCATCTATATACAGGTTTTTGCATGAACTTAAGTTTTATTACTCTATGAGGTAAATTCTCAAAACTGCAATTGCTGGAACACATGGTAGTTGCATGTTTAGTTTTGTAAAAAAAAAAAAACAACAAAAAACCAAACTATTATCTTTATTTGGCCATTTTTTGTCCATTTATTTCCTCTACCAGCTTGTTTTTTATTTACTAAAATTTTATGCAAATGTATAATTTTAGTAAAATGTAAAACAATGAACGATGAGTAAGAGTAAAAACCAAGCATCCATATTTTGACTTTGGAGCTCATGGGTCACAGTTTTCTCAGCTATTAAAAAATAACTGTAGAATTTCCAAGTTAAATATATTAGAAGTGCTTTTCGATCCTAAAATACTGAAAACTAATAGGACTTCAGTGCTCAAAATATTTAATATTTGTTAATTTATATCCTGTTTTTTCTGGAAGTAAAAGAAGCAAACAACAACAACCATCAGTATTAACCAATTCACAAATAAAGTGTTACTTGAAGGACTTGCTAACATTTTACTATTAAATTTGACTTACCAGTTCTTTTTTAACCTCTCTTACCTCTAAAATCATGTTAAATTAATTTTCTTCAACCTCTTTATTTATATTATTTATCTTTTTCTAATACCCTTAGTAGTTCTTTAGTCAGTTAATTTAGCTTTATTCCTATATTTCTTTATAAGTGTCATTTCTCTTCACAGGGTTTGTTCTTCTGTACTCATTTTGGAGAAAATCATTAACTTTTTAGTGTCATTTTAAATTTGAGCCTTTATAGTTGGTAGCAGTTTATATAAAGTCTCCATTAGCTGATATAAAATTACAGAGGAGCAGTTATTGAAATACACGACCATGTGATCAAATTCCCAAAAATTCTGAAATATTTATTGCCTAGATGGAATGATCTATCTGATTGTATTAAATTTTGGCTTAACTTGCAGTCACAAAGCACTAAATATCAGATATTATGAATCCCAAGGTATCTGGTCAAATATTCCTATAAAAGAACTTATTACCTACCATCCTTTTTCTCACCAATTGGTTCTAAAATTTATGGAGAAGACTTGAGTAGTAAAAAGTAACAACTGTGTGATTTGCAGATGCTGTGAAGCTAGCAGAAAAAAAAAAAAATGCTTTTAAGTGTCTTCTGCCATCTCCAAGGGAGAATCAGGCAGACATTGCTATTCAGAAAGACACAGTCTGAGTTGTGTTCCTCCTTGTTTTCACCTGAAATTATTTTCTTTAGTTTTTGATTGATGAGTGGTTAAAGAATTGTATTAGTCCCTTTTTAAGCTGCTGATAAAGACATACTCGAGACTGGGTAATTTATAAAGAAAAACACGTTTAATGAGCTCACAGTTCCACGCGGCTAGGGAGGTCACACAATCATGGCAGAAGGCAAAAAGCATGTCTTACATGGAAGCAGACAAGAGAGAAAGACAATGAAAGCCAAATGAAAAGGGTTTCCCTTATAAAATCATCAGATCTTGTGAGATTTATTGATTATCATGAGAACAGTATTTGGGGGGAAACTGCCCACAATTCAATTACCTCCCATCAGGTCCCTCCCACAACACATGGGAATTATGGCAGCTACAATTCAAGATGAGATTTGGGCGGGGACACAGCCCAACCATATCAAAAAGTATACAGAAAACAAGGCATACAGAAGCCAAGTAGTAAGGATAGCAGAGATAATTTTCTCGAAGAATGAGATTAAAAAGCATGCTTTCCAGGGAGATGAATATGTGTGGAGCTTAAAGTTGGAAGACTGTTCAGTACTTTGGAAATCTGAATTCCTACAACACAAACCAATAAAGGATAAAGGTATATTTTTGAAAATTCTTTTTGAAAGGAAGATGCACAGAAGCCTAACAGAGAGTAATCATCCACAAAGGCTTGAATGTAAACAATTATGGGGATTAAATACAAGATAAGTAGCCACATTAGAATAAGGATATACACATGTTCAATTTCTTGATTTGCATGATGACTTTTTTTTAAGGTGGAGTTTCTCAACCTTTTTGGTTACAGCATATTTTCTTCATTCTTAAGAGTTATTTAGGACCACAAAGAACTTTTCTTTATGTGGGCTATACATATCAATATTAACTAGATGAAAACTTAAATTGTGAACTTCAAAATAACTACTTATTAATTAATTTAAAGATAATACTAAATCTGCTGTGTTTTAGTATAAATAGCATAGTTTAATGAAAAAAATAATATTTTCCAAACAGTAGTGGGAAAAAAATCTACCTTAATGAAAGACACCTAGATTATCACATCTGCTTCTGCATTCAATCTTTTATAACACTTTTATTTCTTGGATTATGATAAATAAATTTAGCCTTCCAAGATTTATAGTTGAAATACAAAGGGGTATTTAGTAGCCTTTTCAGGCAGAAAATATTATCAGGTGCTGTTGGGACTCAAAATCAATGCCCTGGCCAGGCGCGGTGGCTCACCCTGTAATCCTAGCACTTCGGAAGGCAGGATCACTTGAGGTCAGGAGTTTGAGACCAGCCTGACCAACATGATGAAACCCCGTCTCTACTAAAAATACAAAAATTAGCCGGGTGTGGTGACGAGCTTCTGTAATCCCAGCTACTCAGGAGGCTGAATCACTTGAACATGGAGGCGTAGTTTGCAGTGAACCAAGATCGCACCACTGCACTCCAGCCTGGGCGACAGAGCAGGACTCCGTCTCAAAAAAAAAAAAAAAAAAGAGGGAGCGAGAAAAAAAGTATATATATATACACTTATATATATATATATATATATACACACACTAGTATATATATACACACACACATATATATATACACACACACACATCTATATACACACATATATACATATATATACATACATACATACATACATATATATATATATATATATATATCTCCCCCCAAAACGATGGCCTCAAAAGCAGCCTCAGAAGCCAAAGCTTTTCTCTGACCTTCTCCTGCTCTCCTGCCTGTCAGTCCTATTGTCCACCTAAGCTAGAGTGGAAAGTAGAATAGTAGAATCTCTTTCTCCAAGCAGGTCATAAACACTGGAACTCCATTTCCCCACAGCCAGCCATAAAACTAAAAAATATTATTCTATCTTCCCCTTTGCCTTTCTGTGTAAAAACTGGTCATAAAGAAATTATTTGACCTGCTTTGTTTGACTGTAGGTCATAAAACCCTTATCAAGAAAAGGTTCTGTCCCATACCAGAGGTAAGCAATACATGCTCAGAGAGGACAAGAAGAATCTAGACAGACAAGTATTGCTGGGTTTGCCCACTCAGTCTGTTAACATTTGATTACACTTTTTTTGTCTAATCATATTTTTACATGGCTGTCTATGCTTTGCCGAACCCAATCATTAAAATGCACAATTTTCCATATATCTTTAGGTTTTCATTCTAAAGGCTCCCAGGTACGTGTTAATAAATTTGTAGGCCTTTTCTCCTATTAATCTGCCTTTTGCCAGTGATTATCAGCAAACTTTCAGAGGACATAAGGGAAGTTTTTCTTGACCTCTACAATACTAAATCAAATCTCATCAAGTGGTAATTTCTTAAAAGTAGTTTCAATGAGAAATCTGTAACCACATACAAAAACGTTTTGTATTGTTTCTAAAATGCACACTTCAATCTTGTAATTTTACTGCATCTCTTACCTTGAGTGATTTTGTAACATCATGCATCAGTCATTTGGAAAATATTAGTCACTGAGTTATGTAGGTATTCATATATTAAAATATTTTATTATATGAAATCTTCACATATTCTAAATCCTTAGAAAATTGTGACTATATACTCATGGGAGAATGGTAGTGAGTAGAAAAAAATCATTTTATTAATATTTAGAAATTGTTTTACCTTTGAAGACTCCTCAAAAAGATGCCAAACAGCCCCATGGGTCTCTAGTCTACCCGTTGAGTATCTTAGTTTAAAGAAAATAAGATAAAATTTTGCATCTGAGATGTGAAATGTAAATATTTTGATGTTTGGTACACCTTTTTAAAAATGTAATTGAAGTAGAAGATTAGGAAGTTGGCTACAAAAGGTAGCATCTGATAAAGTATTCTAAAAAATAGTGTTGTTTTGTGCTAATATACAGTTAGCAATAATTGCAGTCTAAATGTCCTTTGCTTGTACACATATGAAAAGGATACTCAGAAAACTCCAAGAAACAGCAAGATTTATAGCTACTGTTCTTTCTACATCTTTATATCAATATAAAAATAAAGTTTTAATAGTATTTAGTTTATTATAATTAAATGCTTATTCATGATTAAATTTCACATTTAAACCACAAATATTAAATAACTTATTTGCATTGTTCCAATATTATCCATCTGTTTTATCACCTGTGATGTAATTGTGTGTTTATAAACAAGTATTTCTGACATTTATTTCATTTAATTTTTAAAAATATCTTTAATATGATGTAATATTCTAACCATGAGCTCTAATTGAAAGAAAGGTAGATAAGAAAAAAAGGCATAGTCAATACTAGAGAATACTACATAGATGACCAAGATCAAGTTTCAGGCAGAGCAAAACAAGTTGAGGTTTTATTAGCAGAACTGAGTACAACAATGCAGTTTTGATGTCATCTGTGAGGCAGGGACACACTACATACACCTAGGTAACTAAGTGAGAGCCTGACTACAGAAAACAGAAGCCTTTTCGTAAATCTTTGTTTCATCTGTTTCTCACAGTCTTTATATGAATGTGGATTGTTGGATCCTCTAAGTTTCTACAAAGAACATTAATCACATTGTCTTAAAATCTGCTCAACTATTACTTTTTACATCTTATTACTCTTTTTGCCAGTGGTTGTTCAGTCAATCAGTTAATCACCAAAGTTATTAGGTGTCAAATATAGGTAAGACAATGTTCCAGATGAAGCCAATATACACACTAGCACTTGGTAATAGGTTGCTGTAAGACGAGTTAAAGATTTAGGAAAATCCTTGAAGATTTATTTCTCCCTTAATTGTGCCCTTATTTCCAGAATGTAACAAATTGCCATTGTCATCTTGGTTTCCTGTAGAGGAGGAAGAAATTGTATTTAATTACTCCTCCTTCTGTTCTTTCTGCTTTGGGAAAGCAAGTGACTGAGAATGATAAAACACTGAAGCAAATGTCTGAAGAAAGATGGTATACTAATCCTTCCACTGGCTTGGCCTAGACCCCTGTGGTTAGAAAACAATCTTTAAATTAATACACTTCATTCTTCCAACTGCCAATTGTATTTACAAAAGGTGTCAAGGTTCTTAAAATAAAAGGCTGTCTGTGGTATCTGAGCAAGGATAAACCAACAAATTTCTCCCCTAGGTTCACTGGAAGAATTCTCAGATACCTGTTAGTCATTGACCTAGGGAAAGAGAGATGGTCCTCAAAATCACAGTGGAAGCCCTCAGGGTACCATGAATTATTTGCCCACGGCACTATCCTGTAGCTAAACTCCAAGTTCCAAACACTGTGTGGAAGTACATTCTAGGAGCATTAATCCCATAAGATGCCCTAGAATAACAAAATAATTCTTAAAACAAGTTAGTTTGGAAAATACTAAATCCTGATTATAAAGGATACAATGCAAATAGCTTTATTAAATTAAATTGCAAATATTGAAATAAAGTAGCCAGTTTAACAGGGTTTAACTACTCTCAAACTTTTTATAATAAGACGTTACTTAAATTTCCACGAGTCAATATTCTCATAAATACCATTTTGATTTAAGAAAATGGACTAGTTGGATCACGAGGTCAGGAGATCGAGACCATCCTGGCTAACACGGTGAAACCCCGTCTCTACTAAAAAGTACAAAAAACTAGCCGGGCGAGGTGGTGGGCGCCTGTAGTCCCAGCTACTCGGGAGGCTGAGGCAGGAGAATGGCGTAAACCTGGGAGGCGGAGCTTGCAGTGAGCCGAGATTGCGCCACTGCACTCCAGCCTGGGCGACAGAGCGAGACTCCGTCTCAAAAAAAAAAAAAAAAAAAAAAGAAAATGGACTAGTTTTAGGTGAAGTTAATAGCTCTCGTTTCCAGCATCTCTTTAATTGCATTTTATTAAAGTTCTTTTAGTACTTTAATGGAACATTTTTCAACACTTATCAAAATGTTTTTCTCCTTCAGAAGGAGCTCTGATATTAGGCATTAATAAGAACACTAACCACAAGTTAATGTATTATAAGCCCTCTCTCCAAATCTCCTTGAGAATAGCCACTGAAATAGGGATTTCAATCGCCAGTGAAAAGGTATGAGTGGCATTTATTTGGCTACGTTCTTTACTTGAGTAAGTGAATTAATATTTTATATTCAGCCCCCTCTAGATAATAATAATATCATTTCTAAGCTTCTATATGATTCTCATGAACATACAAACAGCAAATACATAATTGAATCAACTAAAGTTTTGGATCTGGGCTTAATAAAAGAGGTTGCTTTATTAGAGGAGCTTTGCATTAAGAAGGAGAGAAATACATCAAACTGCTTATTTGCCATATGAAGATTATCAAAATTATTTTTTATGTCTTCACCAAACCTAGTAAAAAAAAAAAAGCAACAAAAATTTTTGAAATATGTAGCTAAATCCCTAAACATTTAGTGAATTTTGTCCAAATGGCATTTCTATTTTAATGTCAGAAGAAAATGTATGAGAACAGAGGGTCTCCTAGTATCAAACCAGTGTTTTGATAATACTTTTAGAAATAGAATAAGAATGATATCAGGTTTTGTCAATGTTCTTCTCTATGATGGTCACTGTGCCTGATATTTTTCTGTATGTCCTACATTACCTTGCACATACAAGGCAATCAGGAGCACATATAGACTTGGTTAAAATATGACAAAGAAACTTAGTGTCTGTTACCAAAAAGGATAGATCAGACATTTTTCTTTCCAAAATGGCTTTTTTGGGACAATAAATATTAAGGAGCAAATATTAGTGAATGAATGCTTTCTTTAACATATAAAACATGTGTGGTGACTCATGCCTGTAATCCCACCACTTTGGAAGGCTGAGTTGGGAGGGCTGGTTGAGGTCAGGAGTTTGAGAACAGCCTGGGTAACATAGAAAGACCCATATCTGTAAAATAAATAAATAAATAAATAAATAAACAAACAAATTACCACTCATGTTGGTGCATGTCTGTGGTCCCAGCTACTTGGGAGGTTGGCATGTGAAGATCACTTGAACCCAGGAAGTTGAGACTTTAGTAAGCCACGATCGCTCCACTGCACTCCAGCCTGTAGAAAGAGAAACATCCTGTCTCAAGTATGTGCGTGTGTATGTATATATATATTTTATATGTAGTATATATGTGTGTACATATATTAACACACATGTATATAATAAATGAATATATATGCTTATAAATGCATAAAATATTTCTAAAAGTATAATCAAAAACCTAAATCAGTGTTTGATACAGGGAGGATAATTAGTTTGAGGTCTCAGCAGAAGGAAAAATTATTTTCCACTATTCTCTGTTATTTTTACTTTTGAATTTTAAAGAGTTTTTTACAGGAATAAATAAATTTTAAAAGCTAAATTACCAGAACAAACAAGGAAACACCAGAATCTATACTTAGCAGAAGTTAGCTCATCAAATCTTCCAGTAAGAAGATGGGCTTTTAAGATTAGGACACAAGTTGTTGAAATGTTTGTAGTTTAGAAACTTTTTTTAAATAATAAAGGGAGAAAAACATGTTCAGCTAATGATTTTAAACTATAGCTTTTCTGAAATTATTCGTTGTAAGTTCCACACTCCCACATTCCATACTTTCACAATCCCTTTGTAAATTTACCTGAAATATTAAATAATGAACTTGAGGGAAAAAAGTACCAATAATTTGGTTTTGACTTTAGGAGTATGTTTTTCCAAATCAATATGTGATTCTACCATATGAAGAAAAAATTTGGCTTTTTCCCATCCAAATATTCAAAAAACATATTGCAGTTATTAAAACAATGTCGACATTGCTGTAATTTACTCTAAGAGAAAATCAACATTTTTTAGAGTTAATATATTCAGTTCAGTAGAACTTTTTAACACATATCTAGCAGGCCATAATACAAAAAAGTCTCTGTTGTTAATCTGTTATATATTATGAGAAGCAATAAGCCATAGTGGAAGATAGTGGCGAAGTTTTCATTTTGGAGTCAGGAGACACAAGTTCTAATCCTGCCTTCACTATTCAACTGTAAAGCCATTTGACAATTTCTTGATCTCTCTAGGTAGCTATTTCTTCATCTCTAAAAAGGTTAGATTGTCTCCAAGGTTCCTTCCAGCTGGGAGTTTCAATAGCTCTATGATTTGTGACTCAAAGTTACAGTTGTTTCTTAAGAATCATAAATAATGCTTTGCTGCTGATGTATGACTTACAGGTTTAGAACCCAATTTTCTGCAAGTTTAAAATTAAATGCAGATTGATGTCAAAGTCCTTATCAAATTAAATGTGGAGAAATTTGAGAAGTTATGTAGGGAAAAACAAAAGGTAATATGTATCATGACATATTAATTTTGATGATGGTTCCCTAAAACATTTGTGTAAATTATTCTCAATTGGTGCAATTAATTTAATGGGATGGCTGTATAAATGACACATACATTGTTAAGTGGAGGATTCTCCCCTAATTGAAAAACAGAATATATGTAGACTAAGGAATTTGATTAGTAACTATAACCTTGAATTCTTTTTTGAGTTATACCCCAGATATTCCTCTGAAGCAGGAGAATGCTGTAAGTCTGAGAGCCTCATTTTCCTTCCTCATCTGCTTGGTTTGGATTTGGTTTTTAGGTTTGGGTTTTGGTTTTGGACACCCAGTGTTTATTGTTTTTAACAGCAAACTATGTGCTCTAATATTTGTCACGGTCTTCACCTTTCAACACTGTATATTGCAGCAGGAAATTTTATACATTTACTATTTACTATATCCTAAAAGCTTTTGAGGGCATTTCAGATCATTTTTCTTGATCCTTGATTTTATTTCTGAATTAGCCCAGATGTTTGGATGTGTGCATACTTTGACAGATTGATTGGACTTATCTCTCTTTGCCTTACTCCAATTTCTTAAGTAATTGCTTTCTCTGACTTTCTGTTCTGTCATGTATTTGCATCAAGGTAACTAACACAATAGTATATTAAGTGTATTTTGTGTATTTTCAGCTTTTTTGTTATGAAATAAAAATATTTTTTGTTTTGTTTTGTTTTGCTTTGCTTTGCTTTGGTTATTTGGACCTGACATTTGAACTTGGAATATTCAGTTACCTTTATGTAGGATAATTTGACAGCAGTTTTGCTTCCTAGCTTTTATCCTGACCACACAACACAATACGACTTCCCACTTTGCCTGATTTCTTTATTATAATTATTAATTTTATTATACTACCCTGTATACAGTATAGTGCAGTACCTAATATTCTCTTGAAATAATGTAAAATATTCAATAGAAATAACTTTTGAATAAAAGTTCAATACAATTTTCCCCAACCGTTTTAGAAAGCTCACAACTTTGGAAATTCTATATCAACTTTTAAAATCTGATGTTCAAAGAAGTTATATAAATATATATATATATCAAAGTTATGTGCATGGTTAATCTCATCTGCAGGTTTATACATTCTAGGTCTAATTGAAGCCCAGATAAAACTTTGAGTTAAACACACTGACATTATTAGAAATTTCTTTTCTGAGAAGCTTTTTATTTCAGTTTCACTGCTTATCTGAAAATGTAGCAATGCTTTTTAAACTAACCGAAGTAAAATCTGTACTGATTTCAATTGATATCCACATAGGACTCTTGTGTTAGTTTTTCAGTTTGGAAAAAATAATTTGTAATATAATATATGAAAGGATAAAAAATGGAACTGCTCTCTTCCCATGCTAATTTCATTGAACCAAAAGATATTGCAGTCCTTACAGAATGCAGGCATGCATGCATTTCTATTATTTTCTAAAGTCATGCTAAAATTTATGGTAGAGCCAAAACATGTAAAAATGTATCCCACTTTAATTATGGTCACCCCACGAAGTCATAATAAAATCTAATTTTAAAAAATTTTCAAAAAATAAAATCCTAAATAAGGGTGTCTAGGATGTTTCTTCTAAAATAAGTAGGGTAACATTTGTCTTGTTTGATTATCAAAATCACTCAAATCACAAGTTCTGATGTTATACCTCAGTTTATACATGTAGATATCCCTTGGGTTATTTTTAACTTTGAAAAGTGGCACAATGATTACACATTTTTTTAATTAACCAGAATAATTTTAATTTGGATACCTTAAGTTGATCATGGTTAAGAAAAACACCTCAGCTCTTGCTCATGTCTAAATCTGAAAGATTCCACACAAGGAACCATTATCTTTTCTATGACTAAGCTTTTGTATTTAGGTATTTGTGGACCCAGAGTCATTAAAATGTCAAATTATTATATAAATTATGCAAATTCATAAAGACTCAAATTGGTCACTTTCTGGACCAGTTTTTCCCAATTGTGCTATACGAACGTGTTTATATTCAAATGCAAAATCACGCCATTGCACTCCGGCCTGGGCGACAAGAGCTAAACTCCGTCTCAAATTAAAAAATAGTAAAAAAATTAAAAAGAAAAGAAAAGAAAACTCAAATTACTTGAGTTTCTTTATTTTTACTTTCATAATATTGATTTTATAGCTTAGATTATAATACTTTCAGAAAGGATATAGAATCCAGTGGTTTCCAAACATATCTGCACTCAGCTGGTGTATGTGTGTATATGTGTGCATGTGTATGTGTGTGTATACGTGTATGTGTGTGCGTATGTGTGTGTTCATGTTCATGCAGATGTAGATGACAGCCACTTACCTCCCAAGAATTACTGTGCGTTGTGTTATCAAAAGGTAGTCACGTATTTTATGATTGGATATAAATTAATACTTGTTGAATGTTTATTTGCCTGATACATGGTAGATGCTTTACATGCTCTTTTTTTCATTTAATCTCCACTATAACCTGTTGAGTGAGATTTTTTAATAAAAATTATATGGCTTTGATCGTATGCAATTTCAAGATAAAATTATTGTTATATTTTAAAATTTATAGATGCTGTGGTTAAGATTTTTTAGATTCTACTTAAAAAGTAATTATATGTATATACCTATATATATAATCTTAATTTAACAAATATTCCACGTTTTTATGAGCTATGTTACTATTTCACGTGTTAATCTTTAAAGTCACTGAGTATTCAATCAGCTTTCAGAAAACTGTAGCCATTATTATAGTTGGCAAAATTTTGCTTGTTACTATGCAAAATAAAATAAATCTATTTGATTTGGGCTTAAAAATGTATTATGAAATTGAGAACTAGACACCAATAAGAAATAGCTCTAAAAGAATATCAAAGTGTATGTGAGATATTATATTCTGTATATGTACATGCTGAAGGATTCAGAACCTTGCCACATACTTCTATAAATTACACAATCTCTCAAGAATAAAAATTAGAGCCTTGAGTAAAGTATTGAGTTTTCAAAATATTACCCTGTTTTGTTCCTCCTCAGTATGTCTTCTAGTTACCTTAATTCCTTCATCATGTGACTTTTCTTTTTGAGCCTTGCAATGGTTCAATTGTGAACCCTTTGGTATTCCAATCAAATACACTTTCTTATGTATCTCTCTACTCATGTAGCTTTATTTGTCTCTTCTAGGTAGATGACAGAGTTCCCAGACACACAAATAGTATTTTCTAACTTTAGACACATGAGAAGCCTTGCTTTGTATCTTGCATTATGTTATCACATACTGAGCTATCTATTCAATAGCTTCCTCGGTACTTCTCAGGAATCTAATACTCAACACCTTACATACTTACAACAAGCAGATTTCCTTCCAAACTGTGCAAACTATGTCTTCTCCAGTGTCCATCCAGTTAAAGAATGTACCACCATCTACTTAGTTATCTAGGCCAAGACACCTTCATCTTTCTCCTGGAGGGACACATTAGATTATTAAATGGTATCCCCAAACTCGTTTTCTACTTCTAATCTGTCTTTGCACTAGAATCAATCTGATGCCAATGTCATCATTCTTGCATCATTCATGTGTTTAAAGCCTTTCATGGTATTTTTACATTTTCATGTTAGTGACCAAAATCTAAACATAGTCTAAGGTACCTGAATAATCTGACACCATTTATATTCTAATCCTAATTTAATGCCTCTTTTCCTGTTTTTGTACTTATATTGATTTTTCAATCTCCTCTTTACTTAGTTAAAAGCCACTTGGAGGTTCAGCTAAAATGTCACCTCCTCAAGGAAGTCTTACAGGACAGAATTCTCTATGACAAGTTTATCGTATGGGATTCAGTAACAAATTGCATAATTATTTATTTTATAAGTGTCCTTTCAGGTAGGATAGAAAATTTTTGAAGGACTAGATTGTACTAGTCTTGCTGATGGCTATACCTAGCATCTCTTACAACATTACCTGATAAATGTTTGTTGAATGAATGAAATGTATAAATAAATTGAATTTAAATTCTCCTGCCATTGCAGACTCCTCAGGTCCAATTCAGATGACAGACTTTACCTAAGACATGGACTCCTACCTTCCATATATTGTCTAACATTGTGAATCTGTCCAGCTCAAGATTTTTGAGTCATCTGTGTATTTTTATTCTTTGGCTGTTGTCACAAAGTCACCATGTCCTTGTCTACCAATTCTCTTAAAATTATTTTATATTAGTCTTATTATTTTCTTAAAGAATCAAGGTTATCGTACCTTATAGTAACCTCCCAATATCTTTATTTTCCAAATTACTATGAACTCTAATTTCAGTTAAATATCAATAATAAATATTTATGATCATAATTACTTTCACTTATCTTTAATAGCTCATAATTGCTTAAACCACTAATTAATATTACTAAAGTTAATTTTCAAGATGGAGTTCCAAATTAGTTTTTAAGCCCTAACTCTTGTATAAACCTTCTACTGCAGTATAGATTTTTGTATAAGTATTCAAACATTTCCTGTGTCTTCTCATTAGTTCATATCAAAGTATTCTCTAGAGAAACAAAAACAAGGCCGGGCGCGGTGGCTCACTCCTGTAATCCCAGTACTTTGGGAGGCTGAGGCGGACAGATCACGAGGTCAGGTGATCGAGACCATCCTGCCTTACATGGTGAAACCCCGTCTGTACTAAAAACAAAACAAAACAAAACAAAACAACACAACATTAGTCAAGCATGGTGGCGGGCCCTTGTATTCCCAGCTACTCGGGAGACTGAGGCAGGAGAATGACGTGAACCTGGGAGGCAGAGCTTGCAGTGAGCCGAGATCGCGCCACTGCACTGTAGCCTGGGTGACAGAGAAAGACTCCATCTCAAAAAAAAAAAAAAGGAAAGAAAAGAAAAACAACAAAAAAACCCAAAAATCTTACCTTCAGAACATTTTCAGTGCAAATCAGAATATTGTAAAGCCCTGAAATTAGCTCTTATGACAAACTCATATTTGTTAATATGCTACAAGATGTAGTTTGACATGGCTGAAATTAAAAATATTTTGTCTAATTGAAGAACTAAAACACTAAAGTATATATTTTGATTTGAATTTTCCTAGTATTTTTCAGTAAATAATTTTGTTTCTAAAAGGAACTCATTTAAATACATGCATTATATCTATGTATTTCTTTTCTGAATGATAAAATAGAAAATATTTGTTGAATTATATTGTATATAAGATACAATACAGATATAAAAATGACAGTATAATATGAAAATATTACGTGATGTATTTTTTTTTTTTTTTTTTTTTTTTTTTTTGAGGCGGAGTCTCGCTCTGTCGCCCGGACTGGAGTGCAGTGGCCAGATCTCAGCTCACTGCAAGCTCCGCCTCCTGGGTTTCCGCCATTCTCCTGCCTCAGCCTCCCAAGTAGCTGGGACTACAGGCGCCCGCCACCTCGCCCGGCTAGTTTTTTTTTGTATTTTTAGTAGAGACGGGGTTTCACCGTATTAGCCAGGATGGTCTCGATCTCCTGACCTCGTGATCCGCCCGTCTCGGCCTCCCAAAGTGCTGGGATTACAGGCTTGAGCCACCGCGCCCGGCCATATGATGTATTTTTTTAATTAACAATAGCCTCTATTATTCTTTATTGTATGCTGTTATTATTTGATATGCGTTTGGGTGAATTTTTTTCTTTTCCTTCTAGTTGATTAGAAAAATTCTACTCTTCTTTTTTTCTTTTTAATATGATGAAAAATGAAGCTTAGAAAAGCTAAATTACTTCCTAAAGTCACAGAGTCAGTTATGGTTGTACTGGTAATTAAACCCAAATATCTTAACTTTAGAATTTTTGGTTTTAAACACTTTACCAAGTTTTAAATCACATAGTTACAAGTTTAGAATGTCTTTGAAGCATCATTTACAATATGTGAGCACTTTTTAATTGTTTTTAAAAATAATGAAAGATATCCAACGTATTTTAAAATAATTAACTTTATTTTTAGAGCTGTTTTAGATTTACAGCAAAATTGAGATTTCTCATGTAACACCTGCCCCACATGTGCATAGCTTTTCCTGTTATCAGCATTCCTCACTTGAGTGGTGCTTTAAATTTTTTTTTTTTTTATTATACTTTAAGTTCTAGGGTACATGTGCATAATGTGCAGGTTTGTTACATATGTATACTTGTGCCATGTTGGTGTGCTGCACCCATCAACTCATCAGCACCCATCAATTCGTCATTTATATCAGGTATAACTCCCAATGCAATCTCTCCCCCCTTCCCCTTCCCCATGATAGGCCCTGATGTGTGATGTTCCCCTTCCCGAGTCCAAGTGATGTCATTGTTCAGTTCCCACCTATGAGTGAGAACATGCGGTGTTTGGTTTTCTGCTCTTGTGATAGTTTGCTAAGCATGATGGTTTCCAGCTGCATCCATGTCCCTACAAAGGACGCAAACTCATCCTTTTTGATGGCTGCATAATATTCCATGGTGTATATGTGCCACATTTTCTTAATCCAGTCTGTCACAGATGGACATTGGGGTTGATTCCAAGTCTTTGCTATTGTGAATAGTGCCACAGTAAACATACGTGTGCATGTGTCTTTATAGCAGCATGATTTATAATCCTTTGGGTATATACCCAGTAGTGGGATGGCTGGGTCATATGGTACCTCTAGTTCTAGATCCTTGAGGAATCGCCATACTGTTTTCCATAATGGTTGAACTAGTTTACAATCCCACCAACAGTGTAAAAGTGTTCCTATTTCTCCACATCCTCTCCAGCACCTGTTGTTTCCTGACTTTTTAATGATTGCCATTCTAACTGGTGTGAGATGGTATCTCATTGTGGTTTTGATTTGCATTTCTTTGATGGCCAGTGATAATGAGCATTTTTTCATGTGTCTGTTGGCTGTATGAATGTCTTCTTTTGAGAACTGTCTGTTCATATCCTTTCCCCACTTTTTGATGGGGTTGTTTGTTTTTTTCTTGTAAATTTGTTTGAGTTCTTTGTAGATTCTGGATATTAGCCCTTTGTCAGATGAGTAGATTGCAAATGTTCTCCCATTCTGTAGGTTGCCTGTTCACTCTGATGGTAGTTTCTTTTGCTGTGCAGAAGCTCTTTAGTTTAATGAGATCCCATTTGTCAATTTTGGCTTTTGCTGCCATTGCTTTTGGTGTTTTAGACATGAAGTCCTTGCCCATGCCTATGTCCTGAATGGTACTACCTAGTTTTCTTCTAGGATTTTTATGGTATTAGGTCTAACATTTAAATCTCTAATCCATCTTGAATTAATTTTCGTATAAGGAGTAAGGAAAGGATCCAGTTTCAGCTTTCTACTTATGGCTAGCCAATTTTCCCAGCACCATTTATTAAATAGGGAATCCTTTCCCCATTTCTTGTTTCTCTCAGGTTTGTCAAAGATCAGATGGCTGTAGATGTGTGGTATTATTTCTGAGGACTCTGTTCTGTTCCATTGGTCTATATCTCTGTTTTGGTACCAGTAGCATGCTGTTTTGGTTACTGTAGCCTTGTAGTATAGTTTGAAGTCAGGTAGCGTGATGCCTCCAGCTTTGTTCTTTTGACTTAGGATTGTCTTGGCAATGCGGGCTCTTTTTTGGTTCCATATGAACTTTAAAGCAGTTTTTTTCCAATTCTGTGAAGAAATTCATTGGTAGCTTGATGGGGATGGCATTGAATCTATAAATAACCTTGGGCAGTATGGCCATTTTCACGATATTGATTCTTCCTATCCATGAGCATGGTATGTTCTTCCATTTGTTAGTGTCCTCTTTGATTTCACTGAGCAGTGGTTTGTAGTTCTCCTTGAAGAGGTCCTTTACATCCCTTGTAAGTTGGATTCCTAGGTATTTTATTCTCTTTGAAGCAATTGTGAATGGAAGTTCATTCCTGATTTGGCTCTCTGTTTGTCTGTTACTGGTGTCTAAGAATGCTTGTGATTTTTGCACATTAATTTTGTATCCTGAGACTTTGCTGAAGTTGCTTATGAGCTTAAGGAGATTTTGGGCTGAGACAATGGGGTTTTCTAAATATACAATCATGTCATCTGCAAACAGGGACAATTTGACTTCTTCTTTTCCTAACTGAATACCCTTGATTTCTTTCTCTTGCCTGATTGCCCTAGCCAGAACTTCCAACACTATGTTGAATAGGAGTGGTGAGAGAGGGCATCCCTGTCTTGTGCCAGTTTTCAGAGGGAATTTTTCCAGTTTTTGCCCATTCAGTATGATATTGGCTGTGGATTTGTCATAAATAGCTCTTATTATTTTGAGGTACGTTCCATCAATACCAAATTTCTTGAGCGTTTTTAGCATGAAGGGCTGTTGAATTTTGTCAAAAGCCTTTTCTGCATCTATTGAGATAATCATGTGGTTCTTGTCTTTGGTTCTGTTTATATGCTGGATTACGTTTATTGATTTGCGAATGTTGAACCAACCTTGCATCCCAGGGATGAAGCCCAGTTGATCATGGTGGATAAGCTTTTTGATGTGCTGCTGAATCCGGTTTGCCAGTATTTTATTGAGGATTTTTGCATCGATGTTCATCAGGGATATTGGTCTAAAATTCTCTTTTTTTGTTGTGCCTCTGCCAGGCTTTGGTATCAGGATGATGTTGGCCTCATAAAATGAGCTAGGGAGGATTCCCTCTTTTTCAATTGATTGGAATAGTTTCAGAAGGAATGGTACCAGCTCCTCCTTGTACCTCTGGTAGAATTCAGCTGTGAATCCATCTGGTCCTGGACTTTTTTTGGTTGGTAGGCTATTAATTATTGCCTCAATTTCAGTGCCTGCTATTGGTCTATTTAGGGATTCAACTTCTTCCTGGTTTAGTCTTGGAAGAGTGTAAGTGTCCAGGAAATTATCCATTTCTTCTAGATTTTCTAGTTTATTTGCATAGAGGTGTTTATAGTATTCTCTGATGGTAGTTTGTATTTCTGTGGGGTCGGTGGTGATATCCCCTTTATCATTTTTTATTGCATCTATTTGATTCCTCTCTCTTTTCTTCTTTATTAGTCTTGCTAGCGGTCTGTCAATTTTGTTGATCTTTTCAAAGAACCAACTCCTGGATTCATTGATGTTTTGGAGGGTTTTTTGTGACTCTATCTCCTTCAGTTCTGCTCTGATCTTAGTTATTTCTTGCCTTCTGCTAGCTTTTGAATGTGTTTGCTCTTGCTTCTCCAGTTCTTTTAATTGTGATGTTAGAGTGTCAGTTTTAGATCTTTCCAGCTTTCTCTTGTGGGCATTTAGTGCTATACATTTCCCTCTACACACTGCTTTAAATGTGTCCCAGAGATTCTGGTATGTTGTATCTTTGTTCTCATGCCATGATCATAAATTTTTTTTAAAAATTTTCCAATTGATGAATCTCCAATGATACGTCATTAGCATCCGGAATGCATAGTTTACATTAGGGTTGACATTTGGTGTTCTAAATTCTATAGGTTCGAACAAAGGTATAACATATATTCACCATTATAGTCATACAGACTTGTTTCACTGCCCGAAAAATATTCTGTCCTCCACCTGCTCATTCCTTGCTTTTCCCTAAGTCCCCTGATCCTTTTATGTTCTCTATAGTTTTGTCTATTCTAGAAGTCAAACACAGTTGGAATCATAGAGTATGTAGCCTTCTCAGATTGGCTTATTTGGATGAATACCAAGGTGCTTGGTTGATGAATCATATCATAAAAATATATTTAATTATGTAAGCAATTGCCAAACAATCTCCAACATGGCTGTACCATTTTGCAATGAAGGAGAATTCCTTTTACTCCTTGCCAAGATTTGCTGTTTTCAGTGTTCTGGATTGTGGTAATTTTCATAAGTGTGTAGTGGTTTCTCGTTTCAATTTGCATTTCCCTGATGACATATGACATGGAGCACCTTTTCATATGCTTATTATCTCATTATCTTTTTGGGAGGTCATGATACTATTTCTAATACTCATATAAATGATGTTTTATTTTCACAATATTACCAATACTGTAAAAATTATCTTCAGTGTTGTCCTCTGGCTTCTTATGCTACATTTCAGATTGTATGAAAATCTAAGACTTTAATGTAATTCATTAAATTTTATTATCAATGTAAAATAAATAAAGGTTCTATTACATAGAAATAGACATTCCATATATTTAAATATATTTTAATTAATACAATGCAATTTTAAAGTATTTAACTACTTAGAATATTGTATATTTAAATTTATTTTAATTAACAAAACTTGATTTTAATATTAGAAACTTACTTTATTTGAAATTTAATTCAAATTATGCATATATAAGATTATTGCAATTTATGAAAACCTTTGTTTGTCTCTGTTAATTGTAAAACTTTGTAGTTGTATTGAGGAAACAGTGTAGAATTCAGATATTCCCACTCTGAAACCTAGAACTTAACTCATAATAAGCATTAAATATGCATGTTTAATCAATTAATAATTCAAAACTAGTCACTTTCTTTCATATTTGATGCATGGTGTCCTATTTTTGTAAGATTTTTTTATTTTTTATAGGATTTATATATTTTTACAAGATTTCTTTAATATTTGATGCATGGTTTCCTATTAAAAACTAATGAAATGAGTTAATCTGTATAATTTAGGAAAACACATGTTGTTTTGCTATTAATGTTTAATTTGTCTCATATAAAGGTGGTCCTTCAGAAATTTATTTTGCACAGTTAGGTTACATTTTGATAAGCAGTTCATTTATGAAAAAACAACCTACTGAGAATCTGTTTCTTAATATTGTAACTATTTGTTCTTCAAAACATGAAAAAAAAGAATAACAACTATAAATAAATTTTTAGTGTGTACTATATTTTAGTCAATGCACTACACTTTCATATCACATCCTTTATTAATAACCACATTAAGGATAAGAAAATTGGGACTCAAAAAGGAAAGATAGTTTGACCAATCTAACAATCAGCCTGATGACTATTAGAGCTTAGTATAAAGTCCAGGCATTATTTCACCAGAAATCCTCTATTCCTTGACTCAGAAAACACCGACTGACTGTTTACTAAAGTTTCAAGCACTCTTTTAAGTCTTAAGGTTAAAAAGAAGTGTGAAAACAAACTTTATCACTGCACAATAATACATATTTTGATCTGATAATAAATATAACACTGCAAAGAAATTTAGTCTCTCACAGTTCTGGAGGGTAAAAGTCCAAAATCAAGTTGTTCTCAAGGCTATGCTCCCTTTAGAGCCTCTGAGGTGGATCCCTCCTTTCCTCTCTCAGCTTCTGGTACCCCAGGAGTGTTCCTTGTCTTACAGATGTATCACTGCAATCCCTCCCTCTGCCGTCATGTGGCAGTCTTTTCCCTCTGTGTGTCTGTCTTCTCCTCTTCTTATAGGGGCAGAAGTTATATTTGATCAGGGCCTACTTTAATGACCTCATCTTAACTTGACCATATCTGCAAAGATTCTATTTTCAAATAAGGTCCCATCTGCAGGTATTAAAGATTAGGAGTTTAACGTATCTCCTTAGGGACTTCCACCCATTAAAATGTCCAACTGTTGTTCATTTTGATCACAAGTTCAATCTCACTTTGAAATGCATTGAGGCACTGTGTCATATAAAGAGTCAACTAAGGAATATATATTTGTGAAATATAACATATCTAGTATATGTATTTGGGTTAAAAGTCATAGAAGCAAAGTTTAATACTGACAGCATTCTAACTTTATGTGCACTCAAAGATTTTACCTCTTACATGGGTTGCCCAAAGATGTCAGAAATATTACGTAGTGTAGACACAGATTTTTCTCCATAATTCTATAGGAATGATCAGGGTCTCACTATTTCATGTGAGATCAATGGACCAGCAGCATTGGCATCACTTGGGAGCTAGTTAGAACTGAAGAATTTGGGTCTCTGTTCTAGTCCTGCTGAATTAGTATTTTCATTTTAATAAGATTCCTGGGAGATGCATATTTATATTACAGGTAGAGAAATGCTGCTCCAGAGAATTTTGCTAATTCTTTCAACACTCAATAGGAAATTTGTAAAACTTTCTTGTATCCTGACAATCTCTTCAACCCTCTGACTGCCTCATGTAAAAGTTTAATAGGCTAATCAATTTAAATATAAAAAATAATATAAGATAATATACTGTTTCATGTAATTGCTTCAACTGGCTTTATAGTCCTTCATATTTAAATCTTCTTTTGAATTTCAATACTTTGGCCAAATTTATCCTAAAGTAATTGGTGCAACTGTAGGAAATTTTAAAATATCATACATCCTAATACATTCTTAAAGATATCTCGTTCTGTAGTCATTTACCAGAATTCTACTGTTCTTATTTAATTTATTAAACTATATTCAACTTCAAGATACTGTTCCCATAATCACCATTAACAATTTCTTTTCTGACTATTATAAAAGTCATAGTTTCACTATGACTCGTTTTAGCTAACATATTTATCTTAGATATTACATTTTGTATACTCTTTTTGCATCTGATGGAAAACAAATATCTCATAATTTGCAAAAGGTGTGCATTTTTATATTCACACAATAAAAATTATGTAATTATTTCAATACATTAAGCAGACTTCAAAAACAGCTTTCACATTGACTTAGCCTATTTTATGTGTTATTTGGAATCTTTTATTCTAAAAGGAACTATTGCCAAATAAATATAATTTTATTAATTTAAATCATACATTTTAATATTGTACTTCAAGTTAAACTTAGAATAATTTTATTTTAACTTGTTATTTAAAACATTACAAATTGAACAGACATAAAAATTACATGTCAACGTAGAATATTCTTTTGGACTACTTTCCTACAAATACTAGGGGATGCATTTTTAATTGGATAACCATTCATTTATTTTAGCCAAGTCAGGGTTCGATCTTGACAATTAAAACAAATTACGTAAGAATTTTTAAAGAATGTACAAAGACATCTAAGAAAACTGGTTAAGATTTTATTTTTAGAATGAAGAATAAGAAGCCTAGAATAATGAGACATGGTGAGAGATGCAACATTATTTGTGTGTGTGTGTCTGTGTGTCTGTGTGTGTATGTAGGGAGTCTATAAAAAGAAGATAATTTAAATTACTCCTTTACAATTATTTTAGGATGGTTGATAGCATTTTTTTGTATTCAAATATATTTTTCTCAAATCCTCTGAAAGATCATATGAAAATTGTATTAGTTTCCTATTACTGTCAAATTACCACAAATTTGGCAACTTAAAATGTATTTATTATTGCTTTATTCATGTAGGTCAGGAGTCTGGGTTTGGATAAGCTATTTTCTCTGCTCAGTGTCTCACCAAGAAGAAATCAAGATTGCTATGGATGCATATGAAAATTAGATAAAAATTCAGTACTCTCCCAATCTCACCAATTGTTTGTAAAATTCAAAAATGTTCGGTAGTTGACAGGCAACAAAACAATGACCAAAGTCCACAATGTGTTGCTAGCTGTCAACTAGAAACACTTTTTCAACTCCTAGAGGATACCTACCATTCCCAGCCATCTGGCCAACATGGCAGTTTATTCCTTCAAAATCAACAGGATGGTATTTGTTGCAGCATTGAATTGCTGTGACTTCTATCTGTAACATCTGGGCCCCCTTCTGTAAGGGGTCATCAAGATAGCCTATCCGAACTCATGAGGCTGTTATGTAGCATGCATAGCAAGGGATAAGAATTTGGGAAGCTATTTTAAAATCCTGTCTATCACAAAGGTCACTGTCACCTTCTGCTTTAAGGTTCAGGTGCAAGTTCATTCTGAAGATAGCAATCATCTACTATAGCTGCCACTTATATAGTACTGAGTATATTTCGTACTTGGCATAATATGACTCAGTTTTCATTGTGCTAATATACAATTGAGTATTGAAAAATGGGGTTATGTATAATCAGAATTCATTTGTCACTTCAGGAGATATCAGACACATGGTGCCATGTTTATGTGCTTCGTTTCTCATTTTAGAGTGTCTTAATGGAAATTAGGTCACTTGAATTTTTTTTTTATTTGAGGTAAGTGAACACACTTTATACATTGTGGATGCTTGATTTGCTTTTCTTGGGTTCAATTATGCTATGGAATTTCAAGTCATTTTACAAGCACACTAATTTTATATTCTGCAGAAGTCTTTTCAGTTTATCAGAAGCTATCTAGGTTCAAGTATCATGCAGACTCAAATACCCCATGCCTTTGTAGACGTTTTCATCAATTACAGATCTGCAATGAGTCATTGAGACTCAGAACAAAACTTAAGTGTAATTTTGACTTTAAAATATAACAACTCAACCTTCTTAAAGATGTTTAGAAACATTTTGGTGGAGATAATTGCATTCTTCAATTGCTCAGTTATTTTGCATTTGAATAAGGAACATGGAATCTTTGGAATCCATTTTCTTCTTCAGAAGCATAAACATTAATGAAGCTGCACTTAAGAGTAGATATAGGCTAAACCCAACAGATTTATACTTACCCGTAGGTAAAAGAGAATTTAAATCACAGGATTCTAGAAATTGCCAGCTAATCTTATACATTTTGAACTTGATAGAATTTCGAGAGAATTCACTTTTTCATTTCACATCTTTCCACTTACGTTTATCTACATGTAGATAGAATCATCTTGCCAGATATTTGATGTGAGCTTATGTGAAATAAATGGACTCAAGTAGTTTGAAAGACGGGGCAACATTCAGAGAGAAAGATTCTTACAAAATGGGTTTCAGAACACTCAAACTAAGTCTTTTCCTGGAAATAACTTTGAGCATTCAGAAACAATGTTTTATATCTTCTATTGGTTTACTCTTTTAATTTAAATGCTGTTAATTTTAGTTTTAAAAATATTTTATTTTCAATATACAAATATTTTCTGAAGGAAATAAACATTTTAATGGCTGAAATTTTTTGAAATTGTGTTATCATTATTAATGATCAATTCATCAAAGCTGTGTTATTACTTACAAAAAAGTAAGCCAAGCCAATTCAAAATCAAAGCTTTTTAAAAAGTACTTCTTTTCAGCCAGGCACAGTGGCTGATGCTTGTATTCCTAGCACTTTGTGAGGCCAAGGTAGGAGGATTGCTTATGCTCAGGAGTTCAAGCGTGGGCAGCATAGTGAGACCTTGCCTCTACAAAAAGTTAAAAAAAAAAAAAAAAAATCAGCCAGGCATCACGGTGTGCACCTGTAGTCCTAACTACTCAGGAGGCTAAGGTGGGAGGATCTCTTGAGTCCTGGAGGTCCGGGCTGCAGCGAGTGATGATTGCAACACTGTACTCCAGCCTGGGTGACAAAGCAAGATGCTGTTCTCAAAAAAAAAAAAAAATTACATGTAAAATGATGTATTCTCATGTTTTATTACCTCCTTTAATTTTTTTCATTTTATCTTTTATTGAAATTAATTTGTTCTAACCTGTCATTTTCTACAGAACACTTTCCCAATAAAAATTGCCCCAAAAGTATTCTGGGGTTAAATAAATCCAGCTGAACTACATATTTTGCCTATTTTGTGGAGACTCATAAAACAAATTAGCTTTTTAAAATCAATGGAAAGTTATGCAGAGATTGTTTAATTTTATTTACCTGACCTTTTCAAAACCTAGCCAATTATGAAAGCAGTCAATAATAACTGAAACATTAGTTTAAAACAATATATTAAGATTATTCATCTTGCACATTTGGCTTTTTCATATCAGTTTTCCATTGTATGATTACCATATATAAGCCCATATATAGTATGTATAGAGACACACACACACACATATATATATACCCATATATATGTCTGTCTATATTTTCCTAGCTATTCTTATATGCTGAAATTAAAATGAATTCAAACTAATATCTCTAATTAAATTAATCAGCACAAGGTTTGTATTTCCCCCCTCACTTGATTATTTGTAAAGTCTTTCTCTGGCCATTAAAAACGTGGTTCCTATTTTCTATAGTGTAGTTACTTAATTGTCTAACTCTGTATGTTAATTTTAGTTTTAAAAAATATTTTATTTTCAATATAAAAATGTATTCCAAGCAAATAAACATTTTAGTGGCTGAAATTTTATGAAATCATATTTTAATTACTAATGATCAATTCATCAAAACTGTGTTATTACTTACAAAAAAGTAAGTCAAGTCTGTGGCTGTGTCTGTGTGTGAGCACGCGCATGCATGTGCATTTGTGTGTGTGTTTTTTTTTTTTGATCACAGTTCTTTGACTATTTTTTTATGATCTTCTGGTTGATGAGATTTCTTATGAGAAATCTGTGGTTTATGTGTTTAAATTTCATTGAGATATAATTCATATACAATACAACTCACCCATTTAAAATGTACAAGCCAAAGTTTTTAGTAAGTTCCCGCCGTGTGCAATCATCACTGAAATCAAATCTAAAATTATTTTTCCTCCTTCCCAAAATATTCAACCCATTTGCAGCCACTTTCCATCCCTTTGAATCTCACCCTACCCCTACCTGTAAGAAACCACCAATCTACTTTCTGTCTTACAGATTTGCCTATTCTAGACATTTTATAAAAATAGAATCTTATGATATAGTCATTTGTAATCATTCATTTCTTATTAACAAATAAAATTCCATTATATGCTTAGTCAACATTTTATTTATCCATTCATCAGTTGAAAGGCACATGAATTGTTTCCATTCTTTGGCTATCATGAATAATGCTGCTTTGAACAATTGTATATAGTTTGTGTGTGGGAGAGTGTTTTCACTTCCCTCTAATATATAAGTAGAAGTGAAATTCATGGGTAGTATGTTGAACATTTTGAGAAAGTGAAAAATCTGTTTTTTTAAAGAATCTGTAATCTTTTACATTCCCACCAATAAGGCATGAGTATTCTAATTTCTCTACATGGACCACACAAGTTATTATGTGCTTTTGCATACAATCATACTAGTGGTTATGAAGCTATTTTTCAGCATTGTCTTGAGTTTCATTTCCCTATTCACTAATCTTTGCTCCTCTTTTGGCCATTGTATAAGGTTTCTGGGGAAATGTCTATTCATACCCCTTTCCCATTTTTAATTGGATTATATGTCTTTTTATTATGGAGTTCTGATAATTCTTTGTAAATTCTGGATAGAAGTCCCTTATCAGATTTAGGACATTTAAATGTTTGTTTTTTTTTTCTCCTACTCTGTATGTTTCCCTTTTACTTACTTAATGTTAATATTTGTAGCACAAGAGTTTTTAATTTTCAGGAAATAGAGTTTATATATGTTTATGTATATTTTAGTCCATTGATTGTAATTTTTGTTTTATATTTAAGAAATAATTGACTAATCCAAGACCATGAATATGTACACCTATTTTCTCCTGTAAGAGTTTCGTGGTTTTAACTCGTACATATTTAGGTATATAATCCACTTGAGCTGACTTTTGTGTATGGTTTGATATGGGTCCAATGTCATTTTATTGCAGGTGCATATCCAGTTGTACTAGCACTATTTGTTGAAAAGCTATTAGTGACACTCTTGTCAACAATTAATTTACCATAAATTTTAAGGCTTATTTATAAATTTATAATTTGATTCCATTAATCTGTGTGTCTATACTCATGACAGTACATCACTTTACTTATTACTAACACTGTAGTAAGTCTTACAGTTAGGAAGTATGAGTTCTCCAGCTTTGGATTTCTTTTTCAAAAATGTACATACATAAGTTTGTGTGAAGAAATAATTATAACAAACTTATAAACGTTTATGTTACATATATATTCCAATAGCGTCAAAAGAGAGGGGAATAGAGTAGAATCATACAGGAGTAAAAATTTTATATTTCAGTGGTCTTCAATCACCATAAATCTGAGGTAGATCCTGATGGGATGCATGTTGCAAAATCTAGAGCAACCACTAGGAAAATAACCAATATATAAATAAAAATTATTAAATGGAATAAAATTTAACTGTAGAAGATATCCACTTAACAGTAAAATAGGAAATAAACAAAAGACAGAAAAAAGAAAAAGTCAAAAAGAATAAAAGAAGCAAAATGGCAGATGTAAATTCAACCACAAAATAATAATATTACAAATGAATATATTAAGCAATCCAGTCAAAAGTTAGTTGATTCAATTACTTGTGGTTTGCAGGGGACACATTTTAGACTCAGAGATGCACAAGTTTAAAGTAAAATGAATGAAAAAATATAAACCCAAACAAAAAATTTTGGGAGCTAAAGTGGCTATATGAATATCGAAGTAGACTATAAAATAAAGAAACAATTATTCAGTAATAGTAGTTGAAAATCTTCATACCTTACTTTTATTAATGGGTAGAATTATGCTGAAGATTGATAAGAAAATGAAGTGTTGAACAAAATTATAAACAAACTAGACCAAACAGACATTTGTAGAACATTTTATCCAACAGCAGATTATGCTTTCATCTCAACATGTAATGTATGTAGACTTTTCTCCAGAACAGACTATGTGTTAGACCATAAAATAAGCCTTAAATGTTAAAATGGATTCTAATCAAGTAACATATTTTCTCTGTCAATTATGAAAATCACAAAGAAACTAGAAAATATAGATTTATGCAATTATCTAAATTTGTTGAGGAAAGGAAGAATGTATGTGCCACTATACTCTATTTTGTAATTCTATAAATAATGAACTTTTCCATGACTCTTTCCTTCTTATTTGGATTTGAATGACTGCCCAGAATCACTTAATTTCAGTCTGAAGAATTTCCTCCAACATATTTTATAAGGCAGGTCAGCTATCAGCCAGTTATTTCAGTTTTATTTACATAAGGATGTCTTTATTTTGCCTTCATCTTTTGAAAGAGCTTTGCTAGATATAAAACTTTTGATCACATATTTCTTCTTTCAGGACTTTGAATATGTCATCCTTCTGGCTCAAATGTATGCAGTTAGAACTTAGCTATTTATTCTTTCCTTTCTTTTCTGGAGACAAGGTTTGTCTCTTTCACTCAGGCTGGAGATCAGTGGTATGGTCACGGCTTACTGCAACCTTGACCTCCTGGGCTCAATCAATTGTCCCACTCCAGTCTCTTGAGTAGCTACAGGTGCATGACAACACACACAGCTATTTTTTGTAGTGATAAGTTTTCATCATGTTACCCAGGCTGGTCTCTAACTCTTGGGCTTAAGCAATTTACCCACCTTGTCCTCCCAAAGGGTTGGGGTTACAGGCATGAGCGACCATGCCCCACCTAGCTTTGTTTTTTAACAATATGACTATAGCATATTTGAGTGTGGGTCTGTGCATTTACTCTAACTAGTGTTCATTGTGCTTCTTGGATGTGTTAAGATTTTTTCTCAAATTTGGCATGTTTTCAGTCTTTATTTATTTGAATATTTTTCTGTCCCTCTCTGTACTCCTCTAGTTATACTCATATCATGTTGCAGCACTTATTGGTATATCACATTTCTCTGAGGCCCTGTTTACCTGTATTCATTCTCTAATCTAAGAGATTGTATAGTCTCTTAGCCTCAACTTTACTGATTATTTCTTCAGCCACCTCAAATCTATTGATAACATCATCTAGTGAATTTTTCATTTAGTTATTGTACATTTTAACTCCAAAATTTTCATTTGGCTCTTTTTTATAATTTTCTTCTCTTTATTGATTGCATATATTTTGTAAGACATTACTATCAAGTCTTCCTTTACTTCTCTAAGCATCATTGACTTTAATTATTTGAACATATCTCTAATATCTTCTTTGAAGTTTTTTTCTGCTGAACCTAACATTTGAATGTCTTCAAAGGCCATACCTATTGCCTGCATTTTTTCCCTGTGTATTCATCACACTTTTGTTGCTGTTATTATTATTGAAAATAGAAAATATTAGGTCTTACACTGAATCATTATTGAGACTGATCCTACTTCTACTCACTGATCCAGAGGGCTACTGTTACCTGCTTGGCTATTTGTTTACTTGCTTAGTGACCTGGTGGTACTAATTCTGTAAAGTCTGTTTACCCTGTATTGTGTAACCCGTGATGTCCTCCCTTGTATATGTTACCCTTTTTATGATCTTGTAGTCAATCTTTGACTAATAAATGCTTGTATCAATCCAGGGGTTATTGTCTAGAAGGAGTCCTGAATTGATATAAACATTTATGGGTCAATTGATTGTGTCAAAATCCCCTTTGCCAGTTGGATTTGTACCTTTAAGCCTTGAATGTGAGAGTGATTTGAGGAGAAAAGGCTGCTTTTACAGCTCTGAGAGTTATTTTTTTCCTTTTCTTTTATCTTTCTTTGCTGTATGGTCAGCCCAGAACTAAAAGCTTATAGATTCCCTTGTGAAAATTTCTGAGACATTGCAGTTTTGCTCATGCACAAAACTTTCAAGGCAGCCAAGAATTACTGCTTTTATTTTATTTTTAAGTCTGTATTCCTGTTAGTCACTCCTAGATCAGAGTGGCTTATTGTTCAGTCAGTGAGTGGTCAGAAGTAGGGCTAAAACTTCATGGACCAGTGAGGGTTTTGCTCTCTATTGATGATTTTTTTTGTATGGCTTGCCTAATGCTCTCAAGTACAATCCATGCATTCTGTTCTGATTGCCCTTGAGTAGGTGCAGCTTAGTGCCTGTGCACAGCCTTCTCAAACACTGAAGTTGAATGGGATCGCAGGAGATCTATTCTTAACTGTCCTCCTCTTTTTTTTTTTTTTTTTTTTAATTAAACAGGCTGTTCTGCCATTTTTGTTTTCTGGAGCTGACATTTCTTCTTAATTGTTCTTCACCAAGATTTCTACAAATTCTTCTATTTAGAACAGAATTTGAAGAGCTCCATGTGTAAGGTTGAAAATAACAACCTTACACATGGAGCTCTTCAAATTCTGTTGTAAATAGAAGCAGCCCTTTCAGGCTAAGATGCAATTTTGTTCATTTTTCTGGTCTGCCTCTCTCCCTGGCTAAACCCCTGTGCCATTGCACAGAAGTTAGAGGCCAGACTCATTTTTCTGGAATTACTCCCTGATAACTGGGTAAAGGTGGCAGCTCTTGCAGTTCTGATTTTCCCCAACGAGCTTGAAACCTCCATCTGAAGAGCAAGATGGGGCAGGGGAAATAGGAGCCACAGTATTCTCAGCATGCTGTGACTGATGTAGAATCTCAACCTTATGTGGACTGACTGGGTGGGAGAAGTGAGACCCAGTCCTTTCTACCATGATTGCTGAGAATTAAGCTTTTACAACTGGGTCTAGAGGTGGAATGAAAAATACTGGCACTCTATCCTATCCAGGGTGAAATCAGATGTAGACTGAGAGATGGGAGCCAATGGAGCCTCTGTCTTCTTAACCACCCTTTCCTGCAATAAAATACACAGGGTAGAACTTCCAAAACGTATCTATAAAAGAGAGATAAAGGAGGCTGATTACGGCTGAAATGCCGAGGATTCTCAATGAAATTCAGCAGGCTTTTGAGCAAACTTTTTTCCATATGCTATATGGTCTTAGAAAAATGTTCCAGACATTTTACATAATTTTTAAGATATAGTTTCACTAATAGTTACATTGTCGTATTATTGGAAATAGGATCAGCCAAACTTTTTACGTGCCATCCCAGAAGTCCTATCTCTCTGTAATTGTTTGTATCTTTCTTCCTCTGAATGTAATATGTATTTTGAAGGCTTTAAATTGGCTTTTTATCTAGCTTTTAACAACTTCATTATGACATGCTTTGATGTGATTTTATTTGTGTTTATCTTCCTTAAGCTTTATTGACCTTCTTGGATCCATTGCATTATGTTTTCTATTAAATGCGGTAATTTCTCAGCTGTCATTTATTTAAATATTTATTTTCTGTCTTCCACACATGCCTGCCTAGGCAATAGAATTAGATATAGGTTAGACTGATATTATCCACCTCAACCTAATCATTTTGATGTACGTTTTTTAGCTTTCTAAAGTAAAGTCTAGTGTAGCCTTTACTCTAGGGCTAAGTAGCTCCACTACAAATATGTGGCTCTTCCGGGGTCCCTAGGACAATCCCTATATATTCCATGATGTCACTTTACTGGCTATTGGATACTCAAAAGATTTGTAGCACTTTATGAGAAAAGAAAATTATTTAGCTTATACATTCATGGGAAATTTTCTTTATCATTGTTCCTTGCCCAGACTCATGGAGTTTTGTGTGCAGATTGTTACTCAACCATAGACTCATGGGTAGCCCTGTGTGTCTGAAGCTCTTTCTGGAACTCTGTCTATAACTTCCTCTTCTTAATTTCTCTGTCTTGCAAATTCTAGGAAACTTAGTGTCCCTCAACTCTGATCTCTGCCTCCTCAGTGTGGCAAAACCTTTGATTCAGTTTGTGTTTTCTTTCTGAATTATAGTTGCTAAATTGCCTCCTGATAGAAAACTAGGATTGTATAGAACACTTTCTGTTTATTTCCCTTTTTACATGCATGACAGTCCTCTGCTGCCTGTTATCCATTGTCTGTAAATTGTTTTGTTTATTTTTCAATTTTTTTTTCTGTTTGTTTTGGGAGGACAATTTTTATAACAGTTAAAACTTCATGGGTAAAAGCAGGTTTTTAGGTAGAAAAACAATTTTTGAGTTTTCTGTAAACTTTTAGTTTATTTTTAAACTCAGACACTTCTTTCTAAGTTCCTTTGCTTTAATTTCTTTTACATTGGGGAGTCATTAATTTTCCACATTTCACATAAAGTGTTGGTTTTTTAAAAATTGTTTAGTTGTTTGAGCCATTATTTGTGTATATTTAGATTGATATCAAAATAACCTAATGCATTGAATAATATTTACTCCCCAAGCCAGCATAATATTTTGATGCTTTAGAGGCAGCAGAAAAATAGAAGACCATGTTTTTGCTGTCTGTGTTTAAATAATGAGCTTTAGAAATTCTTAAAGCAATATTCGATGTTAACTACTCATCTCTCTCGGACAAGCAGATAGAAATGGAAGTACTTCTTACTTGAGATGTATGAGAGATTTACTGAGATAGCATTCCATACCAGAATTATTCATGGGGTAACAGTGGGAAGTGAATGTTACATCAGGAAGCTAAGTACTGCCTATAAAGTGTAAAAACACATGTTTTAAAGTGAAGATATTCTCTGAAAAAGTGAATGTAAAAGTGAAATAATGAGATTCTATATTTATTCCTTCTCAATGGCTTTTAAATAAAATTTTATGGTATATCAAGACAGAGGTAATTTTCTAACTGCTGGTATGGTAAGACTAACCTGTTCTATTTCTGACACATTTATTATTGGCAGAAATAAAATTCTGTAATCACTATTCCAATGACAGTTTTTAGAGAATGTTGAAAGATAAGTAATGCATTGACTTTTAATCTTATAACTAAATTTATAAAATTGCCTCAGTGGGTAATTATTTTTCTTTTAAAAGAAAATGAAAGTGATGGTGGTTTAAGTATTTCAAGTGGTATATGTCTCTTAAATAATTGATTTATATTGAGTTGAGTAGATGGAAAATAATATTTTTATAATTAAATAATAATATTCAGTTTGATTTGAATGTATTAGTGCTAATGTCTTATACAACACTACCAGTTTTTTTTTCGGTGGTACTAAACTACTTGAAATATCACTTTAAAGGAAAGATTACAACACTTTTTATTGCATTTACTTTCTGAATATTATTCTAGTGTGTTTCTTAGTGCATTGCTGGATAACATTTTAGCTTAAAAACAAGCTGTTTTTGGCTGTAAATACGCACCAATAAGGCAAATATTTCTCCATTGACAATTTTGAATATCTAGGCAATTGTTTTATACTTCTCATGATAATTTTAAATTGGTGATGATGATTCAATTGCTGTTGTTCTTCTTTATATAAAATTATTCCCAAAACAGATTAAACTAAGTTTCTTTTTCAGGTTTTATCCTAATTGGCTCTAAGAATTCTAGGAAAAAATTCAAATTGGTGTATATATGTAGTTTAATAATTAATAATAATGGTCTGATAATAATACATCAACAAAAGTATCTGATATTTATTTGAAATGTCCAAAGTCAAAATCAATTACCTTTCCTCTGCCTATAATGAAAATTCTCCAGTTCAGTTCTTCTGCCAAAGAAATTTGACATGACTGCCTAACTTGCTATGCGTTGATTGATACTAGGCTAAGTTCTGCTAATGTACTAACAGCTGTTCTATTTAGATAATTCCTTAAGGCGCTACACTATAGACACTCTCATAAGTAGGAATCAATTGTTGTTTATTGAGAAAATAAGCCTCATCTCTGAGAACATCTTAAAATAAACCTTAGCCAAAATAATTAAAATGTTTTGTTAAAAAAAGTATAAAGCCACACTTTAAATTACAGAATTTAAATAAAATATACACTTAGTACCAATTTAAAAATGGTGGGTGGGATGTTTGTGACTTGGAGAAAATTACAATGTTTTTCAGATCTAAACATAAATTGGCAGTGTTTTATTTGGAAATGTTACCTTTATCTTGATATTAGCCACTCATAAAATAAATTGCACGTTAGATTTGATAAATCCTGCAGGACTGAACCTATCTATATTTTAAATAAATCTGAAGGCTAACCATTCTCTCTCTAAAATTTTATCATTGATTATGGCTTTGAATTTATTAAAATTTTATGTTTACCTCTTTTTAACTTGAGTATAGGCTTAATGATATACAGTCATTAAGACAAATGTCAAAATTAAAATTAAAATGTGATAGGTATAGTCATTATCACAGAACAGACTCTAAAAGACATTTAGGCTCTGGTGATAGATGCTATACATGTGTGTTTTCAATACTCAAATATATTCTATTGGTGATGTGTAGGAAAATCTAATAAGTAGCCAGCTGAAATTAAATATTGCATGTTATTGTGCCATCAAATTTCATAGCAGCACTCTAGCAGTAATCAAAAGTGGTATGATAGCTGGATTTAAGCAGGTTATTGTCAGAGAACATTCAACAATGAGACAAAGTAAAAGAAAGTTGTGACTGCTGGCTATAAAATGCTTAAATAGATGTGCCTCAGACAGATGCTATGAGAGGAAGAGAATGAAGGAAGGAAAGGAAATAAACACACAAAGGAAATGGGTGGATTCTTTGAGTGTTGCTATACACTTGATAAATGGGTGTCCAAGAGTTTTAGAATTCAAGGAGATGGTAAGAAAGAAAAATGCTGAGTGTAAATGAAGTTGAAAGAATCTGATGATGACAAACCTCAGTTGTGCTCATGAGTTTGTGCCCCTGAAGTGGGTGAAAGTGGAAGATATTAAAGCTGATATAAATAAAAGCTGTCAGCTAAGTTTCAGTGCTCTGAATGTGGGTGAATAAGTATTCCACTGAGGCAATAATGAGGACCCATAAATATCAGAATAATTGGTCAAACAATGTAATTATAAATATAGAAGGCATTTGGCTTATAAATATCATGTAAATAGTTCAAATGGCAGTAAACAATATGTCTTTATACTGTAAATGACTGTAACCAAATGTCATTATAATTTGTATAGATTTAAAAATAAACTTCTATTCCATGAGCAAAAGAAAAAAAAGTCTTCCATTTAAGTCAAGCATGAAGTACAAGCATTTTGTGAAAATGTTTTAGGAGGTAGGGAGATTTTCTGCCCCATAAAATACTGGTTCTTGATACACAGTAAAACTGCTTAAAGGAAAATGAGCAGTGAGAAGAGACCTCTGTTTAGAAGCATTGATTAATAAGAACGTAAGCTCCAAGCCAGGTGTAGTGAATCACATCTGTAATATCAGTGACTCCGAAGGCAGAGGCAGGAGGATGACTTGAGGCCAGGAGTTTGAGATGAGCTTGATCAATATAGAAAGACCTCAATCTCTAAAAATATATAATAAAATAAAAAAAATTTCAGCAAAACTATGAGCCTATACAAGCCTAGGAATTTTCATCTTAATAGCATTCTAGAATGAAAGAAATCAATGGTCATTACCTCTTTCTAAGTACCCTATATGGACAAGACTAATTCATGTCTCCAGAAAAAAAAAGCATAATTTTATTGTATGCTTTTATAAAAATAACCTACTTATTTTACTTATTAATACAACAATGTACAACATAAAAATTATTATATTTTCTCTATGGCTATGGTTTGAAGCATTTCTGATTTGAATAATATATATGTTGTATGTAAAAAATTATTCAACCCATACATATAAAATTGCAAATATATATTTATCTATATAAATAGATATATTTGGTTTATTACTCTTTTCACTAATTGAGTAACTATATTTACTTTTTATTTCTTGTTTCCTTCATTTATCTTTTAGTTTAAAAACTATTATGGAAGATATTCCCAGGATCACCCTGAAGTTTGGTTATTAGATAATATCACTCATAGGAAATGGTCATCATTGTATTCACAGTTATAATTTATTACAGTGAAATAGTACAAAACAAAAGCTGCAAAGGAATAAATGGAGCATAAATAGAGCACATTAGGCACAAGTTTCCAGGAGTGCCCTCCTAGTAGAATTGCAAAACACACACTTAATTCATCCATCAATAAGTTTTGACAACATGTGCAAAGTATTTTTTGACAGGGAAACTCACCTAGCCTAGAAATCCAGGAGTTCTATTATGGATTAGTCCCATAGGGACATAATGTCTGTGTGACTGACTACGGTTATTGAAGTTCCAGACCCCAAAAGGAAAGTAAGTGTTTATCGTTAATCACACTGGAATGCAAGTATCTCTTCAATATACTGATACAGTTTCCTTGGATAAATGCCTAGTAGTGGAATTACTGGATTGTATGGTAGTTCTGTATTTAATTTTTTAAGGAACCTCCATACTGTTTTTCCATAATAGCTATACTAAACATGGATTGCAGGCATCTCCTTGACATACCTATTTTAAATCCTTGGCATATATATATATACAGCAGTGGGATTTCTGGATCATATGATAGTTACATATTTAATTTTTTGAGGAACCTCCATACTGTGTTTAATAATGGCTCTACTAGTTTATATTCTCAAGAGCTTTTCTTTCTCCACATTCTTACCAATATTTGTTATTTTTTGTCCTTTTGATAATAGCTATTCTAACTAAGGTGAAATAATGTCTTATTTGATGTGTACTTTCCTGATGTTTGTGATCAGCATGTGTTTAACCCATTTATGCCTGAGGTTGCAATTGTTTGAATTTCTGCAATCAGACCTTGGTGATGACCTTGAGCAGTGGGATATAAATAACTCCCACATGCTGAGCATTCCAATAATGGAACACTAGGCATAAATGTGACACTTATTGGCTATATGCATATCTTCTGTTGAAAAATATCTATTCAGATCTTTTGCCCAGTTTTCAGAAGGATTATTAGCATTTTTTTTGCTATTGAGTTATGTTCCCTATACATTTAAACACGAATCATTTGTCAGATACATAGTTTGCAAACATTTTCTTCCATTCTGTAAACTATCTTTTCATTCTGATGATTGTTTCCTTTGCTGGGCAGAAGCTCTGTGGATTGACAAAATCCCATTTGTCTATTTTTGCTTTTGTTGCCTATTCTTTTGAGGTCTTAACAAAAAAATCCTTCCCCAGAACAATATCATGAAGTGTTTTCCTTGGTAATTTTTTCCAGTAGTTTCAGAGTTTGGGGTGTTACATTTAACTCTTATTCATTTTGAGTTGATTTTTGTATATGGTAAGATATAGGGGTCTAGTTTTATTCTTTTGCCTATGGATATCACATTTTCCAAGCACAATTTATTAAACAGACTGCCCTTTCCCCATTGTGTGTTCTTGGTGCCTTTGGCAAAAATCAGTTGGCTGTAAATGCAAGAATTTGTATCTGAGTTCCCTATTCTATTTCTCTGGTATCTGTTTTTATGCCAGTAACATGCTGTCTTGTTTACTATGACTATACAGTGTTTTTTGAAGTCAGGTAGTTTGATGTCTCTGTTCCTTTGCTCAAGGCTGCTTTGGCTATCTGGGATCTTTTATGGTTCCATACAAATTTTAAGATTATTTTTTCCATTTCTATGAATAATGTCTTTGGTATTTTGTTAGGGATTACATTGAATTTGTAGACTTCTTTCTTTTGGTGGTATGAACATTTTAACAATATTAATTCTTCCACTTTGTAGGATGAATATAGGATGACTTTCCATTTGTTTGTATTCTCTTCAATATTTTCATGTATGTTTTGGATTTTTTAATAGTAGAGATCATTTATAATTTTTATAGACATCTTTTATAAATTTTATCCTTTTTTATTTTTTAACTTTAAGTTCAGGGGTACTAGTGCAGGTTTGTAATATAGCTAAATTTGTGTCATAAGGGCTTGCTGTACAGACTATTTTGTTAACCAGGTATTAACTTTGTACACATTAGTTGTTTTTCCTGATCCTCTCCCTACTCCCACCCTCCACTCTCCAAAAGGCCCAGTATGTGTTGTTCCCCTCTCAGTGTCCATGTTTTCTCATCATGTAGCTCATCATGTAGCTCCCACTTATAAGTGAGAACATATGCTATTTTGTTTTCTGTTCCTGTGTTAGTTTGCTAAAGATAATGGCCTCCATATCCATCCATGTTCCTGCAAAGGATGCGATGTCGTTCGTTTTTATGTATGCATAGTATTCCATCGTGTATTTGTACCATATCTTTATCCAGTCAATCATTGATGGACATTTAGGTTGATTCATGTCTTTGCTGTTGAGAATAGTGCTGCACTGAATATATGCTTGCATGTATCCATGTATCCTTTTTTTTTTTTTCCTTTGAGATGGAGTTTCACTCTTTCATCCAGGCTGTATGCTGTATTGCAGTAGCATGATCTCAACTCACTGCAAACTCTGCCTCCCAGGTTCAAGTGATTCTCCTGCCTTAGCCTCCCAAGTAGCTGGGATTACAGACACACACAGTATGTATCTTTGTAATAGAATAATTTATATTCCTTTGAGTATATATTGAGTAATGGGATTTCTGTTTTGAATGGTATTTCAGTCTTTAGGTCTTTGAGGAATTGCCACATTGTCTTCTACAATGGCTGAACTAATTTACACTCCCACTAACAGTGTATAAGTATATTCCTTGTGTATTCCTTTTTCTCCACAATCTCACTAGCATCTGTTATTTTTTTATTTTTAATGACCATTCTTATTGGTGTGAGATGGCATCACACTGTGTTTTTCATTTGTGTTTCTCTAATAAGCTGTAATGTTGAGCTTTTCTAAAGATAATTATTAGCTGCATGTAAATCTTCTTTTGAAAAGAGTCTGTTTATGTACTTTGCCCACTTTTTTGTGGAAGTTTTTTTTTTTTTTTTGTAAAAATTCATTTAAATTCTTTACAGATTATGGACATTAGTCTTTTATTGGATGCATAATTTGCAAAAATTTTCTCCCATTCTTCAGGTTGTCTATTTACTCTGTTGACAGTTTCTTTTGTTGTGCAGAAACTCTTTAGTTAGATATCATTTGTCAATTTTTCTTTGGTTACAATTGCTTTTGGCTTCTTTATAATGAAATATTTGCCCATGCTTATGTCCTGAATGGGTTTTACATTTAAGTCTTTAATCCACCTTGAGTTAATGTTTAGGTACAGTGTAAGAAAGGGATCCATTTTCATTGCTCTGCATATGGCTAGCCCATCATTCCAGCACCTGAAAGAGCTGGGAAGAATGGAACCAACTTGGAAAACATATTTAAGGCAATCATCTGTGAGAACTTTGCCAACCTAGCTAGAAAGTTCAACATTCAAATTCAGAAAATGCAGAGAACCCTATTAAGATACACCAGGAGAAGATCATTTCCAAGATGCAGAATCATCAGATTCTCCAAGGTTGAAATGAAAGAAAAAAACGTTAAGGGCAGCTAGAGAAAAAGGCCAGTTACCTGCAAAGGGAAGCCCATCAGACTAACAGCAGACATCTCACTGGAAATCCTACAAGCTAGAAGAGATTGGGGGCCAATATTCAATGTTTTTAAAGGAAAGAAATTCCAATCCACAATTTCATATTCAGCCAAACTAAATTTCATATGAAAAGGAAAAATAAGATCCTTTTCAGACAAATGAATGCTGAGGGAATTTATTGCCACCAGACCTGCCTTGTAAGAGCTCCTAAAGGAAGAAATAATGTGGAAAGGAAAGACCATTAGTAGCCACTACAAAAACACTGAAGTTTAGAGATCAGTGACACTATAAAGCAATCATGCAAACAAGTCTGCAAAATAGCACCCTAGCATCATGATGAAAGGATCATAGCCACACATAACAATACTAACCTGGATGGGCTAAATGCCACGATTAAAAGGCACAGAGTAGCAATCTGGATAAAGAACCGAGACCTATTGGTATGCTGTCTTCAAGATACCCATCTCTCATGCAATGACACACAAAGACTCAAAATAAAGAGATGGAGGAAAATCTACTGAGCAAATAGAAAACAGAAAAAGGCAGAGGTTGCAATCCTAGTATCTGACAAAACAGACTTTAAACCATCAAAGATCAAAAAAACCAAAAAGGCCTACCTAATGGTAAAGGTTTCGATTCACCAAGATTTGCCATCCTAAAAATATATGCGCCAAATACAAGAGCACCCAGATTCATAAAGAAACTTCTTAGAGACCTTCAAAGATACATAGATTATCACCCAATTATAGTGGGTAAATTTAACACCCCACTGACAGTATTAGATCATTGAGACAGAAAATTAACAAAGATATTCAGGACCTGAACTCGGCGCTGGATCAAATGCACCTGATAGATATCTATAGAACTCTCCACCCCAAACAACAGAATATATATTCTTCTCATTGGCACATGGAACTTACTCTAAAATCGATAAGATAATTGGAAGTAAAACACTCCTCAGCAAATGCAAAAGCACTAAAATAATAACAGTCTCTCAGACCACAGAAGAATCATATTAAAATTCAAGTCTAAGAAATTTACTCAAAACTATACAATTACATGGAAATTGAATAACCTGCTCTAGAACGACTTTTGAGTAAATAATGAAATGAAGGCAGAAATCAAGAGTTTCTTTGAAACTAATGAGAGCAAAGACACAATATACCAAAATCTCTGGGACACAGTTAAGATATTGTTAAAAGGGAAATTTATAGCACTAAAAATCCACATCAAAAAGTCAGAAAGATATCGAGTCAACAACCCAAATTTGCAACTAAAAGAACTAGAGAACCAATACTAAACAAATCCCAAAGCTAGCAAAATACAAGAAATAACCAAAATCAGAGCTGAACTGAAGGAGACAGGGATGCTAAAAACCATTGAAAAGATCAAAGAATCCAGAAGCTGTTTTTTTGAAAAAAAAATTAATAAAATAAATAGACTATTAGCTAGATTAATAAAGAAAGAACAGAAAAGACTAAAATAAATACCATCAGAAATGATAAGGGGAATATTACCATTGACCCCACAGAAATACAAACAACCATCAGAGAATATTATGAACACCTCTATGCACATAAAATAGAAAATCTAGAAGTAATAGATAAATTTCTGGACACATACATGCTCCTAAGACTGAACCAGGAAGAAGTCAAATCCCTGATCGGACCAATAATGAGTTCTGAAATTGAGCGAGTAATAAATAGCCTATCAATCTAAAAAAGCCCAGAACCAGATCGATTCACAGCTGAATTCTACAAGATGTACCAAGAAGATCCTGCACCATACCTACTGACGCTATTCCAAAAAATTGAGAAGGAGAGATTCCTCCCTAACTCATTCCATGAGGCCACCATCCTCCTTATACCAAAGCCTCACAGAGATACAAAAACAACAAAAAAGACAACTTCAGGCCAATATCCTTGATGAGCGTTGATGCAGAAATCCTTGACAAAACACTGGCAAACTGACTCCAGCACCACATCAAAAAGCTTATGTACCATGATTAAATAGGGTTAATCCCCAGAATGCAAGGTTGGTTCAATATACACAAATCAATAAATGTGCTTCATCACATAAACCAAGCTATAGGAAACAAACACATGGTTATCTCAATAGATGCAGAAAAGGCTTTCAATAAAATTCAACATCACTTCATGTTAAGAAAAAACTCTAAATAAACTAGGTATTAAAAGAACATACCTCAAAACAATAAAAATATATATGATAGACTCACCACCAACATCATATTGAGTGGGGAAAAGCTGGGAGCATTCCCCTTGAAAACTGGTTCAAGAAAAGGATGTCCTCTCTCATCACTCCTATTTAACATTGTGTTGAAAGTTCTGGCCAGCACAATCAGGCAAGAGAAAGAAAGAAAAGGCATTCAAATATGAAGAGAGGAAGTCAAGCTATTACTGTTTGCAGATGACATGATCATATATCTAGAAAACATCATCATCTCAGCCCCAGAGCTTCTTACACTAATAAGTTCTACAAGTAGAACTACAAATCACTGGCAAAATAAATCATGCATGACACAAACTAATGAAAAAAAAAAAAAAAAAACATTCCATGCTCATGGACAGGAAGAATCAATATCATTACAATGACCATACTACCCAAAGCAATTTATAGATTCAATGTTGTTTTCATTAAACTACCGTTGACATTCTTCACAGAGTAGAAGAAACTATTAAAAAATTCATATGGAACCCCCCCAAAAAATAGCCTGAATAACCAAGGCAATCCTAAGCAAAAAGAACAAAGCTGTTAAATTTATTCTTACAGGGTTTTTTTTGCAGCTATTGCAAATGAGATTAATCTCTTGATTTCTTTGTCGTGTAGTTTGTTACTGGCATATATAAATGCTACTAATTATTGTATGGTGAATTTGCATCCTATAACTTGACTGAATTCATTTATTAGTCTTGAACTTTTTTTGGTGGAATCTGTAGGGTATTCTATATATAAGATCATGCTGTCTGCAAAGAAGGATAATTTGACTTCCTTTTTTCCAATTTACTTCTTTCTTTTGCCTAATTGCTCAGGCTGTGACATCTAGTACTATGTTGAAGAAAAGTGGTAAAAATAGTCATTATTGGCTTATTCTAGATTTTAGAAGCAAAACTTTTAACATTTCCTCATTCAGGATAATGTTAGTTGTGAGTTTGTCATGTGCAGCCTTTATTGTGCTGAGTTATGTTCCTCCTATAAAGAATTAGTTGGGAATATTTATCATAAAGGGATGTTGTGGATGTTATCATAAGGGACATCGGTTTTTATCAAATGCTTTTTCTTCTTCTATTGAGATAATCATATGGTTTTTATCCTTCACTCTGTTGATATAATATATCATGTTTATTGATTTGCATGTGTTGAACCATTTTTGCATCCCTGGGATAAATCCCACTTGATGTTACTGAATAACCTTTTTGATGTTCTCTTTGATTTAGTTGACTTGTATTTTTTGAGGAATTTTACGTGCATGTTAATCAGCTTTATTTGTCTGAAGTTATCTTTTTATGTTGCATCCCTAGCTGATTTTGGTAGCAGAGTAATGCTGACCTCATATAATGGGGTTGGAAGAATTCTCTCCACTCTAATATTTTTGAATAGTTTTAGAATAATTGGTGTTTTTTCTTCCTTGAATGTTTAGTAGAACTCAGCAGTAAATTCATCAGATCCTGGACTTTCCTCTTATGGGAGACTTTTTGTAACTGATCTAATCACATTAATCATTATTAGTTTGTTAAAGATTTTTACGTCTTTATGATTCAATTTTGGTAGATTATATGTGTCTAAGAATTTGTCCATATCCCCTAGGTTTTCCAATTTGTTGGTGTATGGTTGCTAATAATATTATCTAATGATCTTTTAAATTTCTGTGATATCAGTTGTAACATCTCCTTTTTCATGCCTGAATTTATTTATTTGAGTCTTGTCTCTTTTCTCTTAATGTTAAAGATTTCTCAATTATTAGCTTTTAAAAGCCCAACTCTTTATTTCATTTTTAAATATTTTTCTTATATGTTTAGCTTATTTCTTCTCTAATATTTTATCATTTATTTCCTTCTAATTTTGTGTTGGTTTGTTGTTGTTTTTCTAGGTTCTTCAGGTACAACATCAGCTCCTTTAGTTGAAATCTTTCTACTTCTTTCATGTAGATGTTTATTGCTATAAACTTCTTTCAAACTGCTTTTGCTCTGTTTCATTATAGGTTTTGGTATATTGTGTTTCCATTTGCATTCATCTCAGGAATTTTAAAATTTGTTTTTAAATTTATTGATTGACCCATCAGTATTTCAAGTTATGATGGTTAATTTTCACCTATCCTGCAGATGGTGGATGGAATGTTTTTAAAATATCTGGTGGGTCCATTTAGTCTAGAGTCCAGTTTAAATTCTATATTTCTTTGTTGAGTTTCTGTGTGAATGATCAATCCATTGCAGAAAAGTGGGATGCTGAAGTCTTATACTATTATTGCATTGCATTCTCTCTCTCCATTTGGTCAATTAATATTTGCTTCATGTATTTAGGTGCATCAATATTGGATACTCATGTTTTTACGTTTATTATTTCCTCTTTCTGTATTGACCTGTTTATCATTACATAATGGTCCTTTCCATCTTTTTATAGTTTTTTTTACTTAAAGTCCATTTTATTTGATATAAATATAGTTACTCCTGCTACTTTTTGGTTTCAATTTGTATGGAATATTTTTTCCATCTGTCAATTTCAGTCTATATATGTCCTTACAGGTGAAGTAAATTTCTTACAGACAGCATATAGTTTGGTCTTGTGTGTTTTATCTATTCAGCCACTTTATGTCTCTTAATTAGTGCCTTATACATAGTACCAGTCAGGCCAGGAAGAGCACTTAAGTAGTATTTTCCACTTGCACTTCATTCGTTCATTTACTCATATTTATCAATGGGGTATTCTGGCCTGAGCATGGTTCTAGGCACTTGACTAGAGTGGTGAACAGAATAGGCACATCACTTACCCTCATAATTATTACTTTCTAATCAACACATGAGGTCAAAAAAGTCACATTAACAACACCAAATGATAGCATCTCTTGTGAAAGTGTTTGTGCCAAGCACTTTGTTTCTACCATGCACCCAAAATTTATAATCCATAGAGATAAAGGGTACCAATGAGTTCTGGACTGGCATAGAGTGACCATTTTCCATCCTTGCCAGGCTATATCCTTAAGGCACTGAAGCAGTCCTGCTTACGACCAGATTCTAATAATTCACTTTTGAACAATCTTTTGACTTCTGATTCACAAATCCTTATCCTTACCCTTATGCTGTCTCTTAGACAAATAGTATGTTTGAGTTCTGTCCTTCATTATTTAACCACAGTTTCTCAAACCCAGTCTGAGGAGTCATGTTGAAAGGAAGCCATACCGTACATTCAAGCCACACCATACTCACCTTCTGCCCTCCATGTCTCTTTTACTACCAAATGCTTTTCTTCTGTCTGAGAGGAAAAAAATGACATTCATGTCCAACAATGAATGATAATTATATTCTTACGTTTGGTATCTGTTGGGCAGGAGCTAGGGGTATCTGTACTAGCTAAGTTGGTTTTCCTATTCCAACAGTGAATAATACACTAGTACACACAAATAATTAAGGTATTATTGCTTGCATTGTACTGTGTTAAAATATAACATAATCTTGGCACTTCACATGTTTTATTTGTGAAAGAAGTATCATATTATAGGACCAACACCATCATGAAGGTCAGAAATATTAAATAAAACTGGATTTTGTTTTTCTTAGTCTGTAAAGGCACGAAGGGAGAGGCAGCACAATAAGTGAGGAAAGAAGATAATCAGGGACAATCTACAGAATCTATTTCTTTGAATAAGTGTCATTGCAATGCTCTTTAGTTATATTTTGAACGCAAGACTGCTTGGAAGGAAAATCCTACAGATTTTAACATTGGTATGATAAGTAAGCATTAAGCATATCAAGTGTGGTGGGATTATTATTTTTTTCATGCTTAAAATTTTCCAAAGCCAAATAATGTATCAATCCACCTGATTTATTTTCTATACTTTTTTTTGTTGTTTCTTTTGGAACTGTATTTTCCAAGTATGCAGTAGTCAAACATCAGTCCTTTGCTCTTTCTATGGTGGATTATATTTTATATGCACGGCAAAATTTGGGACTTTTTTTTCCGTTTCAATTTAGCTTCCTAACTAAGAGAGAACATTCTTGGAACATTTCCAATCATTGTCTATTTAAAAATGACATTATCAGAAGAACCTGAAGTCTAGTGTTGGAAGCTGGCTGCGTGATGATGGAATGAGAGATGCTATTCTAGAAATGACTCGTTTGACTGCCGCTTTGTCTCATACTTCAGATGCTTTTTTAAACTCTGCCCATGACTGAGAAGCCTCTTTTTCTATTCTCAAAGGCAGCTTTTCTAAAATCTACAAGCATTTTGTGGGTAGAGAAAGTGCCTGGGGCCCTCTGAAGTCTCTTAGAAACATAAGTTACACCCTAGCATATTCCATAGCAATCAAATCAATCCAGTAATTGTTTTAGCATGCATGTACTTATTGAGCCTCTACTGTTATTGTACTGCATGTAAAGCAATGAACCAAGCAAAGTTCTTGTCCTCATGGAGCCTACATTGTAGTGTGAGATTAAAGCTAACAAATAATTGAATACTTAACTGTCCAATGAAATAAAACCCAGAAATATTTACCTGAGATGACTGTTATTCAGATATAGTGCAACTGGCAGTTGATAGCCAGTTTGCCTAATTCTGTTCTCCAATAAGGGCTCTCTAAAATTATAATTTTCAAAGAGAAGGGAAGTGGATAGGAGATAAGTTAGGAAGCTACTGCTTTGTGATTGCTTGGGACCATATTATTTCAGGACAAGTTGTGTATCCCTTATCCAAAAGACTTGGGACCAAAGTGTTTTGAATTTTGATTTTCTTTTTTAGTTTGGCATATTTGCATATACATAATGAGATATCTTGGTGATGAGACCCAAGTTTAAACACAAAATTCATTTATCCTTCACTTATACCTTTTATACATAGCCTAAAAGTAATTGTGTACAATATTGTAAAGAATTTTTTTGTATGGAACAAAGTTTTAACTGCAACCTATTATACAAGGTCAGATGTAGGATTTTCCACTTACGACATCATACCAGGACTCATAAAGTTTCAGATTTTGAAGCATTTCAGATTTTGGATTTTTAGATTAGGTATGCTTAACCTGTATACATGTTTAACAATACAGGTACATCTAAAAATGTTTTCCACTATCCTCAAAATAATGTGATACCTTAATAATTGGGCATCTTATCTGTTATAGTATTGTTGCAAGTTTTGCTAAATAATATCAGTTAGAAATAAAAAGCAGGTAAGAGATTAGAAAGTAGTGTTGCTATGGTTTGGATGTTTGTCTGTTCCAAATCTAGTGTGGAAACTGGGTCCCCTGTGTTGAAGATGGGGCATAAAAGGAGGTGTTTGGGTCAAAGTGGATCCTTCACGAGTAGATTAATGCCCTTCTTTGGGGTGAGCTTTCATTCAGTTAGTTCCCACAAGATTTGATTGTTAAAAAGAGCCTGGTACCTCCCTCCCCTCTTTCTCTTGCTTTCTGTCTTGCGACGTGATCTCCGTACACATCCCTCCCTTCTCCTTTCTTTATAGCAACACAAAATGGGCAAAGACAAGTGTTTTGAAGGTACTAATTTTAGTTAGATGGCCAGTAATCACCCCTTTGTAAAGGTGGTATTTTGAGCAGACACCCCAAAACTCAAGTAAGCAAGCTCTTTGGAAATTTGGAGAGAGTATTTTGAAGACAGAATTGACAGGGCATATTCATGGTAGAAAGTGTATTTTGGAGGAAGAATTTACAGAATTTGTTAATATTAAAATATGTGATTATCATACAAAAAAAAAAAAAAAGTATGTTCCAACAATCTTATTTGGACTTAAGTCTTCTGATCCTGACTTGAGTCTAACAACTATGTTTGAGTGGCAGCAAATTGTCAGGCTTAACTCTTCCCAGCCGACTTGAAAGGGAGGTATCTTCTCATTGTTTTCCTTTTGATACTTAACATTCTTTTAAATTGTGTAAGTAAACATTATTTGAATTAAATGGAATATGATAACTTATATTTTGAGAATTACATAGTATCTGAGGCCGTGCTGGAGTATGCAAAGTCAGAGATGGAGACAGATGCTCACCTGTGAAACTCCCTACTAGCTGACTCAGGGAAGCTCATCTAAAAAACTTTAAAAGTTGGCATCCTGCCAAATATACATACTTCAGTAAATTACTAAGATTGTATTTTTCTCCCTGAAGGTAATTTTAGAGTTTAATGATTCAAAAATATAAAATTGTATTTATGAAGGTTTTTCTGTTATTAAAATGATGCTACTTTCTGCTCAGTGTGTCAGTACTCCTTCCATTCAGTGTAATATACTGTAATAAGATCTCTGACCTCCTGAAACATCAGCTATTTCTCTTCTGTCTGGATGCTTCTTATACTTCCTCTATATTTCTTATAGTTTTTAGTTATTTTTACCCAATTTCATAGTTAATGCACACACATCTGATCTTGAGTTTTGTTAATGTAGAAAATTGGTAATATTCCCTTTTTTAAACTTCAATCCAACATGAATGTACTATTGTATGGTGGGAAGTGGCATGGTCTTGCATGCCAAGTAGGCTGGATTACATATCTTAGTTTTCCACTTACTGGCCATTAGAGTGATTTAGTTTACAAACAGCTTTCCCAAGCCTGGATTTTGGTTATTAGTTAAATAGGTTTAACAATTATATCTAACATGTAAGATAGTTGTCGAAAATAAGGTAATGCATAAATAAAAATTGTCTAGTATGCAGTGACTTCTTAATACATATTAGCTTTATTGTTTTACTTTTAAAAGTGCTCAACAAGTGAAAGTTTTGTAATCTATTAGAGAAAAAGCATACCAAATTTTCCTTAATGCTATTGGAGGCAGATTTGTGGACATGGGATTATTAATAAAATTTTTGCTGCATAATGGCAGACCTATATTTAGGTCCATCACCAATAGGGGTTATTTTCCCTACAGGATTACAGTCTACTCAAGAGAGAAAAAAGCTGTTCTATGTGAATACTGGTTCAACTTGTTTCAGTTGTGATAATTTATGAAATATATCACAACTCTGTTTCCAGGTGTTCATATCTGTAAAGTACTTCTTCCATGTAGTTGTTTTAATGATTACATTAGATACTTTAAAGTAGCAGCAGTGTTCCATGACTACAACTTTTCCTTCAAGGTAAAAATTCTTATTGCTGAGATTGCACTGGCTTGTGGTCTTTTTGTTAGAGGAAAAAAAATGATTTAGGTGGTTTTCTTTTCTTTTAATATACCCTACTTAAGTTGTTATCTTTTGAACTTTTGCATTTATTCTTCAAGAGAGTGTGTAAAAAAGAAAGCTATAGCTGTAGGAGGCCAAAATTACACTTTCTGAGATGTTCAGAAAACAATGCATTGCAACAATTCCACAAACCTGAATTAACACAGAGTCTATTCTGTCACCATGTTAAAATTAGAGAAAGTAAACAGTCCTCAACTGGTAAGTTTGTTTCCATTTGTATAACTCTGGACTTCTCAAATTTGTGTTTTACTATTTCTACTCTATTCATCTGAATTAGGACATTCCACGGTAATGTTGTAATATCATGTTTTTGCAAAATTAATAGCAGGTTACATGTATAAAAGCAAAATCCCATAAAAATACATCTGACATTGAGTATTTTTCAAGATAATTTTATCCATCACAGAACAATAAAATTATCTTTTAATAAAGAACACTTAGTGATTTTCAAGGAAGGTTTTTGTCTTTATAAAACCTTAAATTGAAAAGTTCAGGTTTTTTTTCTCCTTTTCAAATGTATATGTTGGATTCTTCCTATTATTAGAGTCAGGATTCTGGTACCCATTCAAAAAAAAAAAATAGCTAAGTCAGAACTATGATTCTGAAGAACTCTCTTCCAAATAGCATAGCATTAAAATGCATATAATGCAAATTGAAATTAAAAACTAGGAGAAATGTGAAAAAACATAATCATAATGGAAAAACTTAATTTACTATTCTCAACATGTTCCTGATTAAGTTGAAAGCATAATTGGCACTGTAGAGAAATCTGAAAAAAAAAATATTTAATTTAAATGGGATATAAGCAAATTTAATAGATACATGCCTTAGATGAGGTTCCTTTAAAAACAGAGATTAAAAAACTACTTGGATATAGTTAATTTATTTCAGAGATGATCTCAGAAAGCACAAAGAGAGGAGGAAAGTAAGAGAATGGAGGCAAACAGTAGGTTGTACTAACGAGCAAGTTACCACTGTGAAAATCTGGAATTTAAATGCACTGAGAACACTCTGAGAAACACTACGTTAGTCTGTTTCAGCCTATCTCATCGGATGATGGGGAAACTGGGCCTAAAACCACCAACCTCCTTCCATATTGTCTGTGAGTCATCTTCCACTTTTCCCAGGGTATAAAAACATCTAACTTTAGTTTGGCTTGTTTGAAATGAGCAAGATCCCCTGATTATAGCACAAATAGTCCTGCATATAAGGGAAGAGGCAAAGATTTAAGTAAAAGTTGTGAACTTGCGGAAATTGTCTCACAGTTGCAAGTAAATGCCAAGGTAGGCGTGGGCAAGGATACTTTGGTTAGAACAACAGCTTCCACTACAATATTCAGTTATTCAATTTGGAAAAATAATCTCTTTTCCTGTGTTCACAAACTAACAACCCAGCCAAGGCAGGTGGATCACTTTAGGTTGGGAGTTCGAGACCAGGCTGGCCAACAGGGCTTTAACCAGAATGTGGTTTCATCAGGCCATGGCAGTAATGGAGAGCAATAATGTTCCAGATAAAAATGTCAAACTTATTACAAATTATAATCAGTTAATAATATAATGAAAACTCTTTAACAATTCATATTAACATGAACTGTCCCTGCATAAACTTAACCAGTCATGGTTAATTTAGTGATTATACAGTATGTGACTTATTCATAAATTATATGATTTTTGTCAAATTCTGCATTATTCTCTTCTTGAAAATGTTGGTTCTTAATAAAAATCTCTCTAAAATCTAAAGGCTATTTAATATGCCCTAATAAACTAAAAGAGCACAACTTTTATACTCATTAAAGTTCAACTTTGTGTATGTGAATGTATAAATTTAGGGAAGAAACTTTAGGGGAAAGAAGAGTAACAGTATGAACTATTAAAACCTATTGTTGAGTTGAAAACATATGTTTCCACTAAAATCAGTAAAGATGTTTAAGCAGCATTATTCATAACTACCAAAAGTTGGAAACAACCAATGTATCCTTTAGTAGGTGAATGGACAAATACACTGTGGTATATCCGTATAACAGAATATTATTCAGCATTAAAAACAAATTAGCCATCAAGACATGAAAGGACATGGAGGAAAGTTAAAATACATATTACAAGTGAAAGAAGCCTATTTCAAAAGCTACATATTCTAAGATTCCAGCTTCCATATGACATTCTGGAAAAGGCAAAACTATGGAAATAGTAAAAAAATTCAGAGTTTAGGGAACAGTGAGGGATGAGCTGGTGCAGCACAGAGGGTTTTTAGGACACTGAAAACAACTTTGTGTGATAATCTGATGATGAATGCACATTGTTATACATTTGTCCAAACCCATAGAATGTACAACAAGAGTCAACTCTAACGTAAACCACGCACACTGGGTGCATATAACGTGTCACTGTAGGCTTATCAATGATAACCAATGCACCACTCAACAGACGGATGTTGAAAAAAAAGCTGTGCATGAGAACCTTCTGCATGGAATTGCTATGAACCTGAAACCTCTCTAAAAACTAAAGGCTATTTTAGGCTCACGCCTGTAATCCCAGCACTTTGGGAAGCTGAGACGGGCGGATCACAAGGTCAGGAGATCAAGACAATCCTGGCTAACACGGTGAAACCCGGTCTCTACTAAAAATACCAAAAAAAAAAAAAAAAAAAAAATTAGCCGGCGTCGTGGCTGGCGCCTGTAGTCCCAGCTACATGGCAGGCTGAGGCAGGAGAATGGCGTGAACACGGGGGGCGGAGCTTGCAGTGAGCCGACATCACGCCACTGCACTCCAGCCTGGGCGACAGAGCGAGACTCCATCTCAAAAAAAAAAAAAAAAAACCACTAAAGGCTATTTTAAAAAACTGTTATCAAAGTATACTAATCAAACTATCATGATACTAAATTACTTAAAAAGAATGAAGAATTTAATAATATATGGATTTCTGTTCATTTATCAAGCTAACAATAAATTATTTAATAAATGGGGCAGGGACAAATACTTAACCTTTAACTTTTTTTTTTTTTTTTTCTTTTTGAGAGGGAGTCTTACTCTGTCACCCAGGCTGGAGTGCAGTGGCGTCTTCTCAGCCCACAGCAACCACTACCTCCCGGGTTCAAGAGATTCTGCCTCATCCTCTAAGTACCTGGGACCAAACCGCCTCACTTGGCTAATTTTTGTATTTTTAATAGGGATGGTGTTTCACCATGTTGGTCAGGCTCATCTCGAACTCCTGACCTCAAGTGATCTGACTACCTCGGTCCCCCAAAGTGCTGGCATTACAGGCGTGAGCCACTGCGCCTGGCAAATACTTAACTATTTAGAGAAAGAGAAGAAATTGGATTCATATCTGATGTTTTAAGCCATAATATTCTCTAGATTAAAAAAGCAATTACAGTATTTTTTAAAAGTGGAAATGGAAAAAGTCCATGAAACACCAGGAGAAAAGATGAATACATATTGCTTTAATGTAATAATTAGAATCTTCAATTTAATATTTAATTTTGTATGTTAGCTTTTTAAGTATGGCATAACTACTAAAAGCCAAAAGTAACATTATTAAAAATTTGAGAGGCCGGGTGCGGTGGATCACGCCAGTGATCCCAGCACTTTGGGAGGCCAAGGCGGGTGGATCATGAGGTTAGGAGTTTGAGACCAGCCTGACCAACATAGTGAAACCCCATCTCTACTAAAAATACAAAAATTAGCCGGGTGTGGTGGCGTATGCCTGTAATCCCAGCTACTCAGGAGACTGAGGCAGGAAAATTGCTTGAATAAGGGAGGCGGAGGTTGCAGTGAGCTGAGATTGCGCCATGGCACTCCAGCCTGGGTGACAGAGCGAGACTCTGTCTCAAAAATAAATAAATAAATAAATAAAGTTAAAAAAAAAATGAGAAAATGAAAATTAGCAACTTGGGAGATAATGGTTGTGGCAATATAAGGAAGAGCTAAGATTTAAAATGTATGCATACTATTCTTAAAAATTAGTTAAATGAAAACCCCTTATGTAGAAGTGGAAATCTTGAAAATATTTAACCTTATAAGGATGATAATATTTATGGCATTAATTTTAAGTGGAAAAAGAGAACACAAGTTAAATTTCATTAATGGAAAATGTTATATAAAATTGAGCAATATTCAATAGCAATATAAACTATGAAGCATATCCTTACGGATTGTAATGAAAACAATTCTAACATACTGGCAAGGGAAACAGCAATGTTTAGAAAAAGTATAAATTTATTTCTCTAAAAAATATTAATGCTCAGATCAGATATATGCATACATATGTACATACATAAATATTTTTTTAACAATTTGCTTAAAAATATGGAAAATAATCACAAAGTAAATTGTTGCAAGTTAATGCACAAAAAGCTATAAATATATTTTAATACCTAAATATGGCAAACCAGGGAAATGTAAATTTTCAATACAGGTGTTTAATTTCTTTCAAACTACCTGTTGCCTCTATATTTTGTTTCCTTTTCTCTATTGTATCACCCATAAACCACTCTTCTTCTGTCTTTGGATTTCAGTACTTGTAGATCTGTAGCTCTACTTAATATTTTTTCTCTTTCATTGTTTCTTGATTTTTTTGATTCCTAAAATGACAGCTTAAAACATTAATTTGATTCCAGTTTATGAGATGCTTCTTTAAAAAAACCACACTTTTTTTAAATTCACCATGACAGTTGATGTTTTAGCAGCTCGTACTGGATGAACATAAAGCTAATTTTGGTAACTTAAAAACAGGATCAAAGCACAATTCCCCAAGCTTTTGAAGAATTAATTAGGTGACAGTGTGTGAAAATAAGAGATAAGTATTATGATTCTTCTCTTGCTTTAAAGCTGGAGATATAGTTCAGGGTATAATGTTTTGCTTAAATTTGAGCAAGTAAAAAACCCTGTAAATTTGTTAGTACATTTATTAGCTTGAATACCACCTATAAATCTCAAATGAAATTCAAATTTTTTAAAGCAGGTGTTTTATTAAGTTATCACTAAAGACTAAACCTTAGATAAAATCTGTAGCAGAGGATAACAATTAACAATTACTCAAAATGCTTTATTTATAATGTTCAGATAAACATTTGCTTTAATTACATTATGATAGATAAAAATATATTTCTATTTTAGAATTAAAGTAAGTTCTATAATCTATGTTTCACAGCAGGAAACAGACCTTAAAATAGATTTTCACTTTTTAATTTTTCGCCCACAAGTTAAATTTTAAGAATATAGTGGCCTTTCCCTGCAAGAAGGTGGGAAATTTAATGCTACTCAGGAATTAGCTTTCAGCTCAAAATTCCAATCCAAGCTTAAACTATGATTGAAAAGAAATCAAAGTTTTCTAAATTCCATTTTCCACTTCCCTTCTTGTGATCTAATGTCCTAACAACGACGACAACGGAAAGTCACTAGGCAGACTTACCTGAGTTGTAAAAGTTGGAAAACTTTCTAGGAATGATCTTAGTGTTCTCTGAGGAAGCACATTCCTAGAAATAAAGCTGTTTACACATATTTATATCACTAACTTTTTCCCCTGCTCTTGAGAAACTGCTTGTTTACCAACAGATTTCTGGCATTTTACAAAGATGCACATTTATACATTGAAGAAATGATTCCCTCAGTTAAGAAACTACTATTGGGTGGATGGAAGGAAGGCCTGGCAGATTCATTCACTTTTAACTCTTAGTCAAACTTGTTGCTCTTTTTCTGATAGCTTTGTTCATTTCCGAGAGACAATTAGAGTTTAAAATATACTGTTTATTTCTACCATTCTGTTATTGGAATTTAAATATGGTTTAACTAACAGTGATAGAATATGGCTAAAAGCCATCCCATGACATTAAAATATATAATTAAAACTGTTGAGAGTTAAGGTTTATAAAATATTCATTTTGTAGCTATTTTTGTCTCAAATTAATCATTAAAAGAATAAATCTCCAGCCAGGGCAATGCCCTAGTAAAAAAAAAAAAAAAAGACAGAATAAAAGGTAAAAATAAGGGCAGGCCAAGATTAGACTTTTCTTTTCCTCCTGATTCCTTTTCCTCTCATGGGAGAGAGTGGTCAGCAACTCTGTCTCTGCTCCAATCTTGCTGTCAGGAACAAAATCCTGCTGTACTAGCCTCAACCTGCCTTTTTTCTTTTCCTGTTTTGGTTTTTGGTTTCATTTTATTGGATTTTTGTTTGCTTTAAACTGGGGCATTGCCCCAGCTGGAGATTCATTCTTTCATTGAGCAACTCATAAATGAATACCTATAATTGAGGAACTCTCCTTGAGGGTGTACTCAATCCCTGAGGGTGACAGATATGCCAGTAAATAAACTTGAGCAACCCAAGGGTGATGTGAAAAATGTCCTGAGAGCCAGTAGACAGAGCAGCCTGAAAGGCTCCCAGTGGATAGATCAGGGAGCATTCACTATGGGCAAGAAAGGGAAAAAGAGCACATCTCTGAAAAAAGACGATTTTCTCTCTTGGCAGATATAAATAGGTGTGCTGTGTTTTGGGTAATACGCTTGATAAGGATTGCCCATAGTGGAAGACGATAGAAAGAAGTAGGGAGAATAAGAGTGGGAAAAGGGTCTCGGGAGAATGGTAACTGTTTTGTTTTTTCCCCATTATATTCTTTCCTAGGTGATTTCAGTTCCTTCCTGTATCTTCCATGGTCATCTCTATGTGAATGCTTTTTTAAGTCAGCCTTTTGATGCCAGACATTTCTCTTGAGTCCTTCTTCTCCATTCCAATTTTTCTTATCTTCTGTTTTTATTCTGATTTGACCAGGAATTAGCTGTGCAACTTGTACAATTCCCCTACAAATTTTACACATTTCCTCATCTGCATAATTGTAGTTACTGCTTCCTATGTTTTTATAAAAATTAAATGAGTCAGTGGATGTAGGCGCTGAAAGTGTTTAATACATAGTAATTGATTAACAAATGATAACCATTATTATATTATTTATTTATTGGGAATCATCATATAATATTTCTCCTACCTCCAATTAGATATTTGACTCCTTAAATAACATGAATTATCTCTATATGATCTATCAATTTCAACATAAAAATTAGGACAAAATAGATATCTGATATATTATTGATAAATTTTACTTATGTTAATTAACCTGTCTCTAGTATACTTTGATTTTCAGTTTTAATATGTGGCATATTTTCCTTTTTATTTTATTTTTAAAATTTAATTTATTTATTTTTATTTATTTTTATTATTATTATACTTTAAGTTCTAGGATACATGTGCATAATGTGCAGGTTTGTTACATATGTATTCTTGTGCCATGTTGGTGTGCTGCACCCATCAACTCGTCCTTTACATCAGGTATAATTCCCAGTGCAATCCCTCCCCCCTACCCCCCTCCCCACAATAGGCCCTGGCGTGTGATGTTCCCCTTCCTGTGTCCAAGTGATCTCATCGTTCAATTCCCACCTATGAGTGAGAACATGCGGTGTTTGGTTTTCTGTTCTTGCGATAGTTTGCTGAGAATCATGGTTTCCAGCTGCATCCATGTCCCTACAAAGGACACAAACTCATCCTTTTTTATGGCTGCATAGTATTCCATGATTTTCATCACTTCACCCATGTTTGTAGTTCACCGAATTAAGGAATAAATGATAAAAATAGTAATCTCTGTGCATATTTTCATATTGGCTGGCTCCCCATTAGTGATGAGCTCCAGACGGCAGGCATTCTGGAGGTAATCATTATACCCCCACTGTCTACAGAAAGGCAGAGCTCACAGTGGGCGTGCAGTAAATGTATACACTGAAGTTCATTCAGTGACACTGATATCGTAAAAGCAATGGCAAGTATTTTCCCCTCAGAAAATATAAGGTAACTGATTTGTAGATACTAGAATTTTCTTATTTACATTATTACATTATTTTAAGTATGTAATACCATGGAATAACATGGATTTTGCATCGTATTAATTTCACTTTCACTTATACTTTGACAAACTCTTCTCTATACTAGGTAACGAATCAATGTCAGAGAAAGAATTATGTTTTGTTGATGTACCACCTACATCTAGGAATGTTTCCGGTAGCCCCGGGCAAATACTCAAGACAATGTGATGCTATATAGTTAATCTGTGAACTTGAGCAATGCTCACATTTATATCTCTGACATACGAAAGATGATACAATGCTCCTAATTATTTCTAGACACCTCTACTTCCCATAAAAGTGGTTTTTATCTCTGGTTGCACATCAGAATCACAAGGGAAGCTTTCAAATTAAATAAGACTGATGAAAAGCGACTGGCATTAGTATGTTTTAAAAGTTCTGCAGTTGGTCCTAGTTGCAGCCAGGTCCGAGAACCACTGCAGTACACACCAGTACCGTGTCTGGCTGGTCTCCAGTACAATACACCTGTGCATGTACCATCCAGTGCGATTTACACAATAGTCCTGGGAACTCCCCTAAATTATTTAACAGGTTCCACAATAAATGAACCTATTCAAAACCAGTTCCAAACCTGAAGAAATACTGTCTCCACACTGTTTTGGACTCAAGAATGCCACTCAACATTTCTATGGGTCTCCAGCCTGTTAGCCTACCCTGCAGATTTCCGACTGCCAGCCCTCATGATCCTGTGAGTCAGTTTCCTAAAATCAATCTCTGTGTGTGTGCATGCACACCCTGTTGATTCTGAAGAATACTCATACACCAGCTTTACATCTGTTGTTTCCAAGATGAGTTTAAAAGTCAGTTTGCCATCTAGTGGTCAGATCTACAATAGGGTTTGCATTTACCCAACACTAGTTTAAAGGAACATACCTTTCAAGGTATCCCTCTTCTTAAAAGCACTTTTGTTGTTGTTGTTGTTTGTTTGTTTGTTTGTTTGTTTTCAATTTAAACATCAGCACATTACCCTTATTACCAACTTGTAAATTGTGAAAATATCAAGGATGGGCACAAGTAGGGCTAAAATGAAATAAAATGCTTAAGTACAATATGACTACCTTGGAACTGAAGGAAATTTTTATCATTGTAACTTATCCCATTATACTGTTGCATATATATACTCCCATTTACTGCTTTAGGCAATTTTTATGGCGCTTGAACTAAGAATATACCTTTATTCAGCTGCCTTTGGAATAGAGGTGGTGATTTCCATTTTCAAACACCACGCAAAGCAATGTGAGTGTTAAAACCTCCTCAGTGGACCCAAGCCATCTTCCTTGCCATCTGTTGCTCAGGTGCTCTGGGACACCTACCTTCTTTTTTTCTTTCATTGTTTTCCTTATTGTTCTCACTCAGAGTAGCATTTACATTTTTATTAAACTACAAAATGACAATATAAATGTAAACAACTTCTTGGAGGAAAAAAATGTTTAATCATAACAGTGTTGTACAATCTTGATTCATCTTTATGATGTTTCTCAGCATCATTGTTCTGGTGTATGTTTATAAATGCATACTTGCTTTGTAATTACTTATAAAGCTATAAAGAGAGTCTCCTAATTGAAGCTATTGACTGAAGACTTACTCCTTGTACCTTTCTTAAAGATTTTAAAGGAAGTGCTCCCCCCATTAGAAATGAGTTGATAAAGGAAAGGGTAGTATGAGAATCTCAACGTCTGTATCATAGATTTTCATATGAGATGAAAACATATTTGTGCACACACACATACACATACACACACAGGAAAACAATGACTCTCACTCTTTTCTATGTATTCCTTCTGGGAAATTTTTGAGTTATCTCCCTAGTACACTTAATGATGTGTATACTATAGTGCAACAATGATGATTAAACAAAACTACATTGGTTGATCCGGCTCCCAGTAGGGAGACTCTTCTGTTTATGTGTCAGTACTCCCTTTCTTTCTTTTTCTTTTCTCCTTTTCCTTCCTTCTTTCCTTCCTTCCTTCCTCTCTCCTTCCTTCCTTCCTCTCTCCTTCCTTCCTTCCCTCCCTCCTTCCTTCCTCCCTCCCTCCCTTCTTTCCTTCCTTCCTTCCTTCCTTCCTTCCTTCCTTCCTTCCTTTCTTTCTTTCTTCTTTCTTTCTTTCTTTCTTTCTTTCTTTCTTTCTTTCTTTCTTTCTTTCTTTCTTTCTTTCTTTCTTTTCTCTCTCTCTCTCTTCTCTCTCTCTCTCTCTCTCTCTCTCTTTCTTTCCTGTCTCATTCTGTTACAGAATTCAGGTAACAGAATTCTGTCACACTATCTCATTTAATAATTAATTAAATACTTTAAATTATTACATTTGTTGAAGCCCAGGGAAAAGGACAAATGTATTGTTAGACTGATCATACAAGGCTGCTGATGCAATTGAGTTTGACGCAGTTGAGAAATGTCATGCCGGAGTTAAGATTAAATAAGTAGAATAAATTTAGTAGCATGGCTTTCTCAAACAGTTTAACCTTCAATGTCACATACCTTGTGCAGTGGCGTGATCATGGCTCACTGCAGCCTGCACCTATTGGACTCAAGTGATCCTACCACCTCAGCCTCTCTAGTATCTTAGATTACAGGTACATACCACTGCACCTGGCTAATTTAGTTTTATTTTAATTTTTTAATAGAGACAAAGTCTCGCTTTGCTGCCCAGGTTGGTCTTGAACTTCTGGGCTCAAGTGAGCCTCCTTCCTCAGCCTCCAAAAAGCCAGGATTACAAATGTAGGCCACTGTGCTCAGCCTTCCATTTTTTGTTATGCCTCATAGGCTAGAATACATATCATCATGGAATAAAATATCTGCAGGATGATATACATTATGTTAGACTTCTTATCATTATAACTCTAGTCATTCTAGCATATGGAGTTTAAATATGCTTGCTTTATTCATATTGTTATAGAAAATTGCAATAATCCCATTCAGTCTGAAATTGTTAAATCATACTTCAGATCATTGCCAGGTTTCAGCTTTTTGTTTTTTGGTTGTTTTTTTTTTTTGCTCTTGGAACCTGACCATTCCTATATTTTATTTTCAATTGCAATTACCCACTTGTTTGCTTGTTTTTGTTCACATACAAAGAGATGAATGTGGCTGATGGGCAGTGTGCACTTCGCTTCATATCAACACATAATACATAAAACATTTATACACAATCAGAATAAAGGCAGAGCCACTTCAAAATTCTTCTTTATTAAAAAACAAGCTTCTACTGGGGGAAAATGATACACACTTTATATTACTTGTTAGTCTCAAAATATTTTGGATTTAGTATAACATATACCCTTTGTATTTACTACAGTTGGCAAACTCAGCAACCTTTAAGGCTTATTAAATTTGTTGAAACCTAAGGAAAAGGACAAAAATATTGTTGTATTGATCACACAAGGCTGTTGATGTAATTAAGTTTGACCCAATTGATAAAAGTAATGCTGGAGTTAAGACTAAATAGGTACAATACATATAGGAGCATGCCTTTCTCAAACAGTGTAACTTTCAGTGTTACATACATTTCCTTTGGATTCATACTGTTTAGCAAACTGTGAGGACAGTTTTACTAATGAACATAACTATGAATGCTTTAAAGCAACAATGGAAACATTGTTACTCCTTGCCATACTTGGAAGAAGTTCTGAAATTTCCTGGCCAGAAAAATGTCTTATACTCCAATTCTCTTTAAATTGTTACTTTCTAAAATGAGCAAAAGGAATTTGAAAGTTTTATTTGTGCATTATATGTGTATAATGTACTATGAGAAAAATCCAGAAGGACCTGTGGTTTGTTTGACCAAAAGGATATGAACTTCCTTGAATTACAGAAAACAGAATGTGATTTGTAACCCAAGTTTGGTCATATAAATGAATACATCATAAAAACATGAACATATATGTCACAGATTATTACAGAAATTCACTGTATTTGGAAATATATATGAAACTCTATACTATATATTTTATGTCCATAAAAATGTATTATACTTATCAATTAGTAAGTGGCTAGACCTGTGGGAGTCAAGCTATGTAAACTAATATCTATTTACCCTTGTTTCATAGAGTAAAAAACCCCACAAAACCACTACTCTTTCAGAGCCATAATGAAAGTAGTCTTGACCATCAATGAGTGTGACCAAATTCTCTAAAGTTGGTAGTGGCATAGTAAGGATGTTTCTGTGGTAAAATAGTGAATGCTTCATTAGAGACAAACAGTAATTTCAGCTGAGATGAATGATAATCACAATATAATTTTGATTATATTTTTGACAGTGTCTAGTATGTTTTCTGTTATTTGTGTAAGTGAGAAATAAAATGTGCTGAAAAATAAGTCCTAGAAGCCATTGATAATTAGTAGTTTTCTATTCTGTTAATAATGTAACAACGTCGGTTATCATTACCTCCAATGGTGTCCAATAAAGTAAAGATAGTTTCTGTTTTGGTAAGAAACTGAAAAGTTGACCTTTTATAAGGGGTATTTTTTGAATCAAAGATACCTGTGCATCAATATTAACTATGTATGATTTTATTATAAAATGAGCCCCAGAAGACAGCTAGAAATAAGATCAACATTCTGTGTCTACTAAACTCATATGCATTAAGTCAAAACATGCTACTTCCTATAAAATAATTTTCCCCAAAAAATAATTGAATTTAAATTTAAGCAAGTCCCCAAATCTTATAATGTAAAGATTTATAGGAGAGTAGAGGAATATTTAAGTACATGCTGATGTGAAAGCCATCCTGACTAAAATAGCGTAATACGCACTGTATTTAACTTATTGCCTGAAAGAGTTTACTGCCTAAAGAGTTTCTACACAGTGGTGCAGGGGGGAGTATCCCAGGGAAATCTGAACTGACTCCCTGAATTGACGGCCTGAAGAGATCATAATGCATACATGTCCTAGGGCAAATACTGCAGAAGAGAGTCATACAGAGAGAAAGCTCTAGAGATGTCAAGTATCCAGTTGAGTACCGATCAGTGTGAATACTTGAGAAAACTACCTAAAGCTTGAAAAAAACCACCCACAGGATTAGAAACAGTAGTGTCTGGAGTTAACAGAGGGCTGAGGACAGTGCCTGTTCACATCAACCCACTGGAAACCGTAAGATTCAGGTGGTTTGGGGTAGAATACACATAATACTCTTGCTTCAGCAGTGGGGACTTATTGATGAGCACCGCATGGGTCCTACCTAGCAAATTTTAATATCAGGACCTGAAAGTATCAAACTGTTTCCAAGTAACTAAACTATGTCCCAGAACAAAACCCAAGTGTATTTATTAGGAGAGAAAAATATCCAGTGCTGAACGAGATAAAATATAAAATGTCTGCCATACAATTCAAGATAGGCGTGCAAAGAGGCAGGAACATAGGACCCATAATGAGATAATACATTAGGTGCATCCAGGGTAATGTGGCAATTACATAATTAATACCCAGTGCTGAAACAGAATTTCTGATAAATATATTAAAATAATTTTTATAACTATGTATGTTCAAAGTGTTAAGTAGAGGCATGAAATATGTTTTAAAAAGGCCCAAGTTGAAGTCCCAGATATGTAAACCAAAACATGTCCAGTGAAAAATATACAGACTGGGATAAACAGCAGATTCTATGTAGACAAAGAAAATATTAATTAATTGAAGACATATCAATAGAACCCATCCAAAATGAAACAAATAATTCTCGAAGGAGGTTCCTACAATGGCTTCTCCACTTCCTTCTTGTGTGTTTTAACTGATTCCAGTATAGTGCCTACTACATTAAATGTGCTTCCATAGTCTCACCAATACTTTTATTTTAGCCATCCCAATACACATGATAATAAGAGTATTATGGAATATAATAATAATATTAATAATGCAATAATAATAATAGAATAATGAAATATAATAATGATACCCATTAATAAGATATTAAAAGAATATTAATAATATTCTTAATTCTGAAGGACCCTACATAATTTTTCTTGACAATTTTTCTTGTCAACGGTCCATGCTCCCTCTGGACTACTTCATCCATTTTTATGATTGCAGTTACCATTCATATGCCTATGATCTCCTAATTATTTTCTCCAGTGTCATCATTCAATTATTCTTTAATTATTTTCTTTTTTTAGTTATATTTTTAATTGAAGTTTGAACATAACCTCTCATATAGCCACTTCAGCACACCAAAATAAATATGTTCCATTGCCTTCTACACGCTAAGGTCTTCCAGATTTCTTAAACTCACCAACATTAACCATTTGCCCAGACTAAACCTTAAGTGTTTTCTTCTCTCTTAGCCAGTCATTGAGTCCTTCTAGTCAATCAATCAAATACCGTTTTGATTCCTTGTCTTTTCTCTTACCCCGTAACCACTACCAATTTTGAGGCTTATGGCCACAATTTTTCATTGCGTAATCATTTCTAGTCTTGTGTTCCAATCACTTCTACCCACTTCATCTTTGCTCGCACAAATTTTAGATGATATCATGATACTTTTCTCATTAAAACTACTCAAATCTTCATTTCTCTTCAGATAAAACCCAAATTACGTAAAAAAGTTTAGGGTTATCATTATTGATTTTTGCTTATCATTACAGCCTAATCTCTTTTCAATCATTTACTCCACTGGATTTCAGACAAGTGGGGGAAAACTGCATTTTTCTGGCTGCATTTATTTAGCTAAGGATTCAAAAATTCCTGGGAATGAAGTAGCTACACCAATTAGGGTAATTTAATGTGAATATTTTGCAAGATTTTTCTTTCTTTTTTTTTTTTTTTTTTTTTTTTTTTTGCCTCCAAGGACACTCAGCTGCTAATTGCCCTCTCTATTTATGTAAGGTCCTTCAGAATTAAGAATGATAATTTTTGCCTGAACATTGTTCTCCTGTACTTTTGCTTGTATCATCATTCCATAAGAACTTAAAATAATAATCTATGTACTTCCCTTTATCTGGTTCTTAAATCAAACCTAGCACCAGCAATTTTGCATCCTCATTCTGCAGGAGAAAGCAGAATCACTTTGTAGTTGTTCTCAAACAAGTTTCTGCGTTCAATGTTATAGTCCAAATTGCCTGCTGTACTGTATTACATGTTCTCATAGTTATAAACTTTTTGAGTAGACTCCTAAAACTATTTTAAGTCATTTACCATTTTAGTGTTTTTATCTCACTAGTCTGTACATACTATCTATAAAAAATAGCACATTGTCTGCCATTTAACAGCATTTGATAAACTTTGATTAATGAATGAATAATTTTATCTGCAAAGGAACTCTGCTTTATGTTTTCTCCATCTGTTACCTATTGGTTGCTTTTTGATGATTCTTGCCTTACTGGTTTCACCCTTTAGAGATTTTAGTTCTGCTATTCATCATGCTTTACCTAATAATATCACATTTATATTTTGGAGCTATAATCCTGACATCTAATAGACACTGGGGTTTCTTATTTATTTTCCACTAATGAGAAGAGATTAAATGGAGAGAAGAAGGTTGCTTAGGCTGTTTGCAATATCATGCCCTAAATTTGTATTTTTCTTTAAAACAGACAAATTTAAAATGGTATGATTAATAGGAATCATAAGATTCTCCAAGGATATTTTATAGATAAGAGAAGTTAATTGCCTTTTCAAAATAAAATGTACAATAGAAACAAATCTGGGTTAACTCTTTCACTGTATCATTATGACATGTTCTTTATTATATTCAAGTCATCAGCAGAACCTGCAAGTGAAGACCCTCTATGGCTTTATTGAGTTCTTGGTATGTTGCATTTAAAAGAGAGAAGATATTCACAAATCAATGGCAATATATTTAGAGTTTCTAATTAGACCTTTTAAAAGCTTATTTTATATGTTTAAAAGTTTACCTCATAAAGGATCCCTTTGGAATAAGCTAATACTGAAAACAAATGTGGAAAATTCCATTATTTATTAGGTAATACAGAATCCTGCAAGATTTATAATGAACCAAATATGTATTATCTAATGTTTCTAAAGTGATATAATCCTCTATATATGCATATGCAACGATTCCTTATATTGCACACGTGATTCGATCACTAGAAATCTAATAAGCCTGTGCTTGCTAAATATCTAAAAAAAGTATAAGACAGATTGCTATTTTATAAATACTAATCCAAGAGACTAGTTATTCAGCTGACTCATTAATATAATGACACCTACAGTGACATTCAGTATATAGGCTCCAAATACAATTTTTACTTTGAAAATGATTTGTGGGAAATACAAAAGAGGATTATTGGTTTAACCTACCATGCGCAGTCTAGCCTAAAAATGTCTGTCTTCTTTCTATAAGAATCATAATGAAAACCATCAATGTATAAAAGGAAGCCATCAGGTCCTCAGGGGTGTCTTGGTACCAGGTCATCCACCCTACCCTAGGAAACATACTGGAACTTGCTAATCAATTGTTCTTTGTCTCCTAAAAACATAAGAAGGGTCTGGGCCTTCTTGGATACCCACAGCAGATTGCAAGGAACACTGAGTAGATTTTAATTCTAAAACTCCATGCCTTTTCTCTCAAAACTGTCACCTAGTGAAAAGTGATGCATGTTTGCATCAAGAAAAACTGTTTTACACATATCACACATGGGCATATTAAGTAAGCACATGATCTATGCATGTTTGCATCAAGAAAAAACTGTTTTACACATATCACACATGGACATATTAAGTAAGTACACGATCTAGTACACAAAAAATCATATAACATCATGTAACTTTAATGTTTATGTTTAATTACATATTAATGCAAAATGAGTACAAGTTACTTCAACAAAGATTATTGCATTTTAGTTGATTATTCTGTGTGGCAACAAACACGTGGTAGTTATTAATTCCTAATTAATTTAAAAATTTTGAATTACCCTAAGTAAATGACTGAGTTTTCTGTAATTATTTTGATAATGTTTGAGTATTTTAGGATACTCAATTATAAATTCCGTCCCGACCTTTCCTTTTGAAACAGACATTTGTGATATGTCTTTTTAGGACTTTGTACTTTCACATTGTATGCTTAACTCAGTAATTCTGGATTTTGTTCTTCAATAGTCTTTTAAAAACAAGCTTGTCCCCGTATTTGTATGTCTTCACTAGTGGTACAGTTAAGCTCAGTGGCATGATTAATTTGTGATTTCATTCAGAAAATACAGCATTCTTTCTGGTAATTTGCTCAGCAAGAAAGATAAAGCCTCTAATACTAATTACCAATTACTGCTCAGGACTTTTGCAAGATGAAGTGTTCACAGAACCAGACTCAACAGCATTATCATCCGTGGTTTCCAAACAATGATTTAGAACTCTTTTTTTTTTTTCAGAATCAGACAAGCCTGTCAATTTAGACTCCCCTTGGCATACCTAAATTTATGAATCTTACATAATTCAGGCCATCTCCAATACAAGTTTAAGGTACTTTTATTTTCATCCAAAATGTGTTTTGAAAATACTATAGAATTAGTTTTATAGACTGAAAATATTCAAGAAGGGTTTCTCCCCACCTATTTAAACTAAGCACCCAAAGATAAATGGACTGATTTCTGCTCCCATGAAATGACATTTTATACCACAAACACGGGATAAACAAGAGTTGGTGAATTTAACAGAGTTGAATTATTTATAAAATGTTTAAAACAGAATGCATGAAGGAAATAAATGATCATAATGTCCATATATTTATTCACCTTTACAATATAAAACTTACAATTTTAAGAATTCAAACCACATGTACAAACAAAAAGCAAAGAGTTAACTTTTCTTGCTCGCCTCTGCAATCCCTCTCTCCATAGGTAACCACTATTAACATTTTCCTATTTTATTTCAAAATACATACTCAAATAAAAGTATGAACTTATAGGCACACACATGTGTCATGATTTTATTTTGTTTACCAAAAAGCATTATAATCATAGATGCTATTATGTATTTTGCTTTTCTCATGTTAGAGGAATAACTTTAGATAAACTAAGCAGAGTTGAAGGATATATATTTAAATTATCTGATTGACTACAACTGGCATATGCCCTATTTTCCATGGCCACCTTAACAGCCATGATGAGTTGGCTATCTGTGCTTGGTTTAAACTGTTACAATACTAAGGCAAAATTTAGTTTGTTTATGTATATACAAAGTAAGGTTTCAGTTCATTACGTGGGAACTCAATGGGGGGCACAGCATCAGGTTAATGGCTTCCTGCTTACTTCATTTAACACTCAACTCACAAATATCCCAGACTTTTTAAAACAAGTCCTCTACTGATGGTAAATTATACCTTATCATTTCTTCCGGGGAACCTTGTCTATAAATATATCAATAGGTTAACTTGAAATTAGGGAGGTCATCGATAAATATTTACATTTTTATATAGGCAAATGGTCCTCAAAAAGTGCTCTACTAATTTGTATGCTCAGTGAATTAGAGTGTGTTATTCTTATGCTGAATTTAAGGTAAGCAAAAGTACTTACTCACTTTTTTTACGATTAATAATATGTCATGGCAATGAAGAAACAATACATTATTGAAATGTCTAAAGTTTTATGATAGCTCTGATAATGATTTTTAAATATTAGAATTATGCTATAGTTTTTTGTAAATGGAAATTAGTGATATTGTATGGTAACTTCCTGCTCTTTTCTAGTGTCATATTAAGAATCTGAATGCTAGAATTAGCTTGATATAACAGCATCTGAAAAGTAATCTTGAAATAGGGATAAATATAGTGTGAACACACAGAAGAATATTTTATCTTCCATAGATATTTTACATTGTAGCTAGTGAACTATAAATTATAATTTACAACCTGTGATGACTGCATACATCCACAAGACCCAGTTTGGGTGTAATCTGTTTGCTAGATTGGAGCTGTTATCCTCATTTTACAGATGAGTATTAAAAGCATATCAGTTTGTGCTTAGGTAGAGTCAGAAAATGGCCTACTGGATTTGAACCCAGATTTTCTCATTCAGAGATCATTTGTACTTTTGCTATAATATACCATGCAACAAACGTTGACTGAGGGTACAGAGAAATATCTAGGTGCTATTTGTAACCACTTACATAAAGCATAAGATGAAGATATGTATGCATTTATGCATTGTATACATGTATATAAATATGCGTGTGTGTGTCTCTATATATGTATACTTATTCATGTATACTCCATTAATTTCATAATACAACTCAGGAAAAGCAAAACTTTTATAGGCTTGACAAGTGTTTCAGTATCATTTATATTTTATTTGCCAATACAGTATAATAGATTATCTAGCTAAACTTCTAAGATAGAAATATTACTAACAACTCAAAAAGGGAATTTATAGGATATTACAATTCGATATCTTTTATGGTTTTGTTTTTCTTGGTTTCAATACTGTAATCCTGTTTAATTTGGGGGGAAGTTGTATATTATTGAACTTACTTTGTATTGAAGGACTGATCCAGCAGTTTAAACTGTTAATAAAAAAAGAAAAAAAAACTTTGCTCAGCAATTCTTAATTGATAAGCTAAATTACTTTGCATGTATTCTGAAAAGTTCCTTTAAATGGCACATAGTATCATAAATGAAGCTTTTAGTTTTAGATGATTAGAATAATAATGTGCAGATTTATTTTGAATATTGAATGAGACACATTCTCATAAATATAAATATCCATAATATCTTTCTATGTTATGGTCTGGTCAACAGAATCATTTATTTAAAATTCTTTGAATTATTTTATAGAATAAGACAAAAAGTTTCTCTTCTCTGGTGTTTTATAATTACATAAGAGTGAGAACCATTTTTTTCCTTTTTATTGTATATGGGATTTTATTCTGATGGGAAAGGGTGAAAATGATAAATATTCATAATTTGGCACTCTTAGATTATCCAGATATAGCAGAAGCTAAATGAGATATCCTCAAGAGATAGTCTTTTTTTTCAAGATATAAAGAATGGTATTTTAATACAAGAAGATGCACTGTCTAAGGTATAGAGGTAGGAGACAGTGAAGGCTGGCTTGGAATTGGAGTTGTGAGAGTGTTTGCAGTTACTTGTGGAAAGGGCCCTATAGTTGGGGTCAGTATCCAGCATTATCATCTAGAGAAATTGTAGTCAAAGCCAGGGAAATGGGACTGAGAATTAAACACAGAATCTAGTTGACCCCCTGAACCCTCCAAACTGGTGGCAAACTGTAAATTAGTATATGGAACAAATCAGAATCAAAGTTCAGAAAAAGGAAGTGGCTGAGAAAATGAACAAGGGTGGAGAAGATGTAGGCATAGTAATTTAAACAAGGTAGGAGGCTACCATAAAGAGGCTGGCTTTTGTGTATTTTTCATAGCTTCCTACTCAGCCTCTTTTCTCTTATGTTTCTATTACAAAACCTAAACATGCATGTACAGGTGCTATGTCAGATTCACTGCAGTAAGAAAACAATATTTTATTGTCTGTATTTCAAATCAGAAAATGTTATCATGTGGGAGGGCATCTAATCCACCTATCCTCTGGCTGATGATCTTATATTTTCACATGTGATGTCCCAACATTCAGCTTGACACACGCAGAGACTGGAAAAGCAGACTGAAAGCACAGGGCTAAGTGTTTCATAGGGAATAATGCCTCAGCTTGCTTAACCCTCAAATAACTTTGAGATTTAGACTAGTTCTTACTTTTAGGTATCACAATGAATACGTGTAGATATATTTAATTTATTTGTACTTATATGTTTTTAAAATCAAAATATAAATTCAACAAATGCAGAGATAGTGCTTCATATTCTTAAAGTCCTCCCTCATTCTCTACCTTTACTGTTCTATATTCCAAGGCCCCTCCTAGGTACATCCTACTTTGCATTTAATATTTAAGAAATATACTCTTTGAAGGTGTTACTAGGATATCAAGATTAATTGTCTGACATCCTTCTTCATTCTGAATGTTTTTGACTTGTATTTCAGTAGCTAGGTTAGTCATAACCTAATAACAGTAGTTTTTTTATGGCTATTAATATGATTAATACTGTTGAAATGTTGCCAGTGGAAATTTGTTTCTAGGGGGTTGTTGGTTGATTGGTTGTTCAGTATTTTTGTCTCAAAATCAGAGAGGTTTACTAAGAAAACATTAAATGCAGCATTTCAGATTCTGGAGTATACACCATAAAATAACAAAATATATTGAAAAGAAAAAAATGCATTTTGATTATTTTCTGAGTGCTAGAATGAATTATTCACTGTTTCAACGGTGGGCTTAGTGTTAGGATAAGAAAGGAAACCAGAATCTAGATTCCTGTAACAAAATTGGAACATAAGCATTGTACAGCAAACCTTCTTAAGTGAATTCGGGATGGGACAAATACTGTACTCTAACCTTGGCCTGTATCTGCCCTCTGGGGTCCTATTATCTCTGAAGTTTCCCTGAGTTAGTTTCTGGCTATGGGTCAAGGTAACATGCAGGCCAAACGTGGATAATTAGGTTTACTTCAGAGACAACCTAACACAATGGCAATTTACACTCTAGTCTTTGGTTTTAAGAGGCACTCATAAAATGCAGTTTCTTTTTTTTTTTTTTTTTTTTTTTGAGACGGAGTCTTGCTCTGCCGCCCAGGCTGGAGTGCAGTGGCCGGCTCTCAGCTCACTGCAAGCTCCGCCTCCCGGGTTCACGCCATTCTCCTGTCTCAGCCTCCCGAGTAGCTGGGACTACAGGCGCCCGCCTCGTCGCCCGGCTAGTTTTTTGTATTTTTTAGTAGAGACGGGGTTTCGCCGTATTAGCCAGGATGGTCTCGATCTCCTGACCTCGTGATCCGCCCGTCTCGGCCTCCCAAAGTGCTGGGATTACAGGCTTGAGCCACCGCGCCCGGCATAAAATGCAGTTTCAAAGGTACTTAAAATAGGCATGTAATCATTTTTCAAACTTACCCTCATTGAAGGACATCCTTGAATATAACTGTCTCAGAGTATTATTCTGTCTAATAAAAGAGTATGCAAAAATGGAAAGACAAATATCTATTTCTAATATTCAATGTTTTTAAGATGCTGATAAACTATTCAGTCATATCAATATTTAAAATACATTTATTCATATACAATTGGTATAACTATACAGATTTAACTGCATTTTTCAATATCCCGAAAGATGTGGTATCTTTCCTTCTTTCAAAATAGAGAACAGAGACCTATCTTGAGAGATACAGCTAAAGCTGTATAATTCCAAGTGTTTAGAAACAATCAGATAATCATTAAACATAGTTAGATGAATAGGTGATAGATGTGTACATGCACGCACTTTGTATTTGGCTTTTCACTTAATATACATGTCAACTCAGAATCAGAGCTAAAAATAATATAGGTTTTCTCTGTGAAAATCATCCTGAACCAAGCTGCGTATATTTAATCTTGGATCTTTAGTAGTATCACACATGTTTCATGAGCTTCTGAATGAATTCATTTTTACAATATTTGTTTAAATTTTAATGTGCCACAGTGTGGACCCAAACTGTTTTGTTATTTATTTTTTGTATTTTTTGAGACAGTCTCACTCTATCTCCCAGGCTGGAGTGCATTGGCGCAATCTCAGCTCACTGCAACCTCCACCTCCCAGGTTCAAAAGATTCTCCTGCCTCAGCTTCCCAAGTAGCTTGGATTACAGGTGCATGCCACCATGCCTGGCTAACGTTTTGTATTTTTAGTAGAGACAGGGTTTCACCGTGTTAGCCGGGATGGCATCGATCTTCTGACCTCGTGATCCACCCTCCTTGGCCTCCCAAAGTGCTGGGATTACAGGTGTGTGCCAAAATGCTTTGCCACAAACTGTTTTATTTTAGAGGAAAAGGGAACGTGAAACAACACATAGGCCAGGGCAGTGTAGCATAATAAAAGGAGCATGGGCTCTAGGTTCAAAACATCTATGTTTGGACCTGAGTTGTGCTCACTCCTGAGAATTGCCTGGTCTATCATGCCATTGTACCTCTCTGAAATCTCCTTTGCAATCCTCTATGTAAACGTTGGAGTCAGCTCATATGGTATGCCAGGATCATACTATACACATAGTTCATACCCCTTCTTCCATATACCTATTTCTTTTTTTTTTTTTTATTTTTTTTTTATTTTTATTTTTTTTATTATACTTTAAGTTCTAGGGTACATGTGCATGACGTTTATATCATGTATAACTCCCCAATGCAATCCTCCCTCCTCCCCCCTCCCCATGATAGGCCCCAGTGTGTGATGTTCCCCTTCCCGAGTCCAAGTGATCTCATTGTTCATTCCCACCTATGAGTGAGAACATGCGGTGTTTGGTTTTCTCTTCTTGTGATAGTTTGCTAAGAATGATGGTTTCCAGCTGCATCCATGTCCCTACAAAGGACGCAACTCATCCTTTTTGATGGCTGCATAGTATTCCATGGTGTATATGTGCCACATTTTCTTAATCCAGTCTGTCACAGATGGACATTTGGGTTGATTCCAAGTCTTTGCTATTGTGAATAGTGCCGCATAAACATACGTGTGCATGTGTCTTTGTAGTAGAGTAATTTATAATCCTTTGGGTATATACCCAGTAGTGGGATGGCTGGGTCATATGGTACATCTAGTTCTAGATCCTTGAGGAATCGCCATACTGTTTTCCATAATGGTTGAACTAGTTTACAATCCCACCAACAGTGTAAAAGTGTTCCTATTTCTCCACATCCTCTCCAACACCTGTTGTTTCCTGACTTCTTAATGATTGCCATTCTAACTGCCATATACCTATTTCTTAAAATACAATTTTCACATATTTTATTCATATTTGAGAGACCTGGAAGAACATTTGCGTGTCAGAGGATTAGAGATATGTGAGATTGCTTAGCTGGATAGTCGGAACCAGTCTCTTTTTTAGTGTCAATAACATTGATTTGAGCTCACACAAGACAAAAAGAGATTCTACAGTAACACCTATACCTTAACAAACAGCTAGGAAACCTGGTAGCAGAAAGTGTGTACTGCTTTTAAGTGACCATACCAAGACTATACAATAAAACTACTGAAAATTGCAATGAATTTGAACAGTGTACCAGTTAAAAAAACAAACAAACAAAAAAACAAAAAACAATTGTGCAACATTTGGTGTCTTTGATAATTTGCTATTAGTACCGAAAGAGTCCTGATCATTTAACTCTATAGGTAAATGCCCGAGAGGGATCAGCTGCACTGGTATTAGGCTATTAGGTGCTTTCCTGAAGATTTCAGAGCTGTCAAACTCAGCAGATGCCTGCAGGCTATTTCTAACTTTGCTCTACTTGTTGTCTTAAGCCATCTCCTGAGAGTGAGTGTAATCTGTTACCCAAAGTGACAGTGCCTGTCATCACTGACCATTTTTTTTTTTTTTAATTCCTTCAGATTCTTTGAGACCATGATAAACTTTTCTCATGTATAAACAAGCCTGGGAAATAATTATATTTTATGATTGCACTGAGCTGAGCTGTCCATTCACTCTTAGCTTGTCTCAGGTTTCATTCCTCTTCTGGCAGTCTTAACTGGATTTTCCAGATTACATTAGAAGTCATTGCCTACATTATGCATGTAGCTTGATATTATAGAACACTATTGCATATCCCCTTAGTTCCTCAGAAGGATTTTCTAAATAAATAAAGGTTAAAACTAAAAAAATGCTTTAAGCCATGTTTTAATGCATATCTTTATATTTTATTTGTTTTTGTGTTCCCAGAGTTCTCAGAAATACCTACACTCAAAATGATTGGCTTACCTGGTGATATTATGAAGTCCTCATTAATGTATTTTGGGGGTGTTGGAAGTGAAAACGAACACTATAATGTTCTTCTGGCACAACTGAACACTTACTGTCCTCAGGGAAAAAAAAAATAGTGAAAGAAACAGAACTTATGACCCAGGGGTTCTCGTATTCACCTTTTCTTAAAATGAGAAGCCTGAAAGACAAATGAAATGTTGCCATCAAAGAAGATAATTAAAATATATAGTGATAGTCCTAATAGGTATCTCAGATCTTTAAGATTTATATAAACATCTATAAAACTTTATTATTCCTATCATATATTTTGTTTTGTATAGGATGTTTTAACTAAAGTATTTTATCTTCTCATGTCCTTTTCAGTTTCATTTCTTTAAAAATTGCATTCACTTGTTATTTTTCATATATCTTCCTCACCACCATATTTTGACCTCTCATTTAGACAGGGCAATCTTTCTAATAACTCCAGTACATATGGATAGACACTGCATTGCTGGTGTGCTCTTTGTATTTTATTGCCTATTGTCGTGAGCCTCTTCTGATTTATTATGTTAAATTCTGTCCAGTTTAGATTTCTGGGGTACTTGCAAATCAATATTCGTTTCTGATGCAACAAACATTGTACAAAATAGTAAAAAGAATCCTAAAATCCTGTAATAGCATGTAGTGGTATCATTCTGTACTGGAACATTAACAGAATAGTCAGCAAGCTGAGCTTTGGATTTAAAATGAGGCTTTATAATGAGAATGAGGTGATTGGTGACATTTTTGAGATTGTATTTATACTTGAAAATATTTATAATTACTTTTACTCAATTTAAAGGCAATCTTTAATGAGAATAATTACCTTAGATCAATCAGTGCCTAGATCTATCTACAAATCTGATTACAAATATTAAGCATACCCATTAATACATGTTGGGATTAAATGTAAAGTATGCGATTTAGCTTATGATTGTCTACTTAAGATGATAGAATCAAACCTGATAAAAGATTTGAAAATTCTGCTTAATTAACAATTAATTCTTTTTTACATATTCCTGAATAGGGTGGCTTCTTAATCTCAGTAGAATGAAAAATTAAGAAATGTATCAGATACAGAACTGATTGTTTTCAGTTTTGAAGTTCGTTCTCCTAAGTATACAATAAATAAGTCTGAGTATACTGACTTTCTTATAAATTACTTTTCCAACTATTGTGGGCCCTTCAGGAAAATATTTTAGACATTAATAATCATGATTATTAATATATTTTGACAGATTTGTATCAGGCAGAAACTGAGGATATAAATACATTTCCATAGTTAATCATTGCCCTTTCACAGTTCAAATGTCTGCAATAACTAATAAGAAGTTCTAAACTTTAAAATGTTTACTTAATCTAAAATTCTCAAATTTCCTACTGAAAAAAATTCTGTTTTTGTTTGCTGCAGTAATTATTCATGGGTACCATATTTTTATGAATTGGAAATGATTTTGCAGATATAAACTTATCCTATAACACACATTTTCCCAAGATATGGAAGAACAAATATTTTTAAAGAACTGTACTTTGAAAACATAGGTGAATCTTGATTTGTTTTTCATAGATGATATATTTAACATAATGTAAAATGTAATGTAAAATGTTAATGTAAAAAACACCCTAACCTACTCTTTGTAACTTTTTGCACTTAGTCTTGTGAAAAATGCAGTTCCATGTTTGATTTCTGACAACTGAGGAGGTTAGAGCTAGCTTAGCCAGGCCATTAGATGCCTATGGAATTATGATCCCCCTATGTCTCCCTTTTCATTTTGTATTTTAGTTTCTTGATTATTTTAAACTGTTGTTTTTCTTTAACATAATTTTTATCAAGTAATATGTATCCAGATTTAGATGTTGAATAGTACCATAAAATTCATAATGGAACAGATTAACAACCCTCTGTCTCTTTCTCCCCCAAAATTATTCACACAACCCAGTGCTAACCAGTTTTATCCTAGCTCTTCCTTGGAAGCTATTGTGTGTGTGACTCTTCATTTTTCAATCGTTGATATTATTTGCAGACTTTCAGCTGTGAAAAACAATGATTTAGACTCCTTACACTTATACTCCACTATAAAAACCCTCCCAACACACTTTCCTTCACTCCAATCCTCTGATGCCCTAATGTAACAAGTTTTAAATTTTTAATATTTTAATGATGTGAACATAATTCTAATCTTAATTCTGTGGTTTTTATAACTATTTTTAGATTTTATTTCACAACTGTTTTTTAAGTCCTGAAGTTAGAAAAATAATGCACTATTTTTTTCTTTGGTTTAGTTTGCAGAGAATCTGTTTTGTTCCCACACTTCACAATCATTTATATTTTGTTTTGCTGGCACCATTTTCTTGTTTCCTCCTGTTTGATTCTATTGCTCATTAAGCCTGATGCATTACTGGAGACATAGGATCTCATGTCAGCATAGTCTAAAAAATACTTTTTATTTCTCTTTTTCATTGAATGATTTCCTCAAGGGGCTTATTAAGGAAGCATCCCTGGGACTTAGACATTCTATGATATTACATTTCTATCATGCTTTTATTCAACTCTTACCCTGGAGTATAAATTGCCTGGATATAGAATTCTCAGTTGAAAATAATTTCCCCATGGAATTTTTAAATCATTTCTCTACAGTTGTCTCATAGATACTTGTTACTATTAACAATACTTAATGGTTTCCCACTTTATGGTTTCTATGAAAACTGTTTACTACACTTACCAATGCCTTCAGAAAGTATGGAGTAATTTCATATCCATTTTGTTACTTAATATCACAATTGTTACTTGATTTGTATCTGTTATTATTATAGTCATTATTATTATACATTGTGTTTGACACTTCTTTATGCCTTTGAACTTTCAACATTACATTCTCTTCAGTTTTTGAAATTAATATTTCTTTTTTTTTTTTTTTTTTTTTTTTTTTTTGAGACGGAGTCTCGCTCTGTCGCCCGGGCTGGAGTGCAGTGGCCGGATCTCAGCTCACTGCAAGCTCCGCCTCCCGGGTTTACGCCATTCTCCTGCCTCAGCCTCCCGAGTAGCTGGGACTACAGGCGCCGCCACCTCGCCCGGCTAGTTTTTTGTATTTTTTAGTAGAGACGGGGTTTCACCATGTTAGCCAGGATGGTCTCGATCTCCTGACCTCGTGATCCGCCCGTCTCGGCCTCCCAAAGTGCTGGGATTACAGGCTTGAGCCACCGCGCCCGGCCGAAATTAATATTTCTTTGATCATTTTATGACTTCTGTTTTATCTGTCTCTCTGTATTTCTGTTAGCAGCCACTGTGTACAAACCACCTCAGAATGTAGACTTTTATAAGGATCATTTATTTTCTTATTATTCTGCTTTCTTACTGTGGTTTGATTACTTCACAAGCCTTAGCTGAATGGTGCTGCTTCACACTACAGGTCTGTGAGTCAGTTGGAGAGACTCAGCACCATATGTCTCTCAGAGTAGTGGATTAACTAGTTATGTTCTTCAGATGGCAATGGCAGTTATACAATAGGGCAACTGGAAAAATAAAGCCTCTTAAGACACAGGCTTAGTATTAGCACACTTTTGCTTTCATTAGAAACATTAGAAAAGAAATATATTCCACCCATGATGAGACTACAGCGAGTATGCACATGTAGATGAGGCTCAACAATTAAGATCAATAATGCAATCGACCGCATACTAGAACTCTTTTTCATTGGATCTCACATTCCCTCCTTGATCATATTTAGCTTCCCATTTTTATGATATCACATTTTGGGAGATTCACTTTGACTTTTTCTTCTAACCCTTTACATAGATTTTCTTCCATTGTTTAAAAAATACTTCTCTAGAACCTTCATTCTCTGAATGTTTTCTTTTTAGAACTTATTTTTATCTTATTAAATAAACTTTTTGTTTCTCTGAGAATATTATATATAGATATACACATATCTATCTATGTATATATGTGAGAAACTGCTTTGATCATGAACATGATGTTATTTTCCAGGTTTCTTTATTCTGTTTGTTCCTATTGGTGTGTTTTTTTTGTGTGTGTGTGTGTGTCAGTGTGCTTCTCAACTACATGGTGATATCTATTAATTCATTCTTTTTTTTTTTTTTTTTTTGAGACGGAGTCTCACTCTGTCGCCCAGGCTGGAGTGCAGTGGCCAGATCCCAGTTCACTGCAAGCTCTGCCTCCCAGGTTTACGCCATTTTCCTGCCTCAGCCTCCCGAGTAGCTGGGACTACAGGCGCCCGCCACCTCACCCGGCTAGTTTTTTGTATTTTTTTAGTAGAGACGGGGTTTCACCATGTTAGCCAGGATGGTCTCGATCTCCTGACCTTGTGACTCGCCCATCTCGGCCTCCCAAAGTGCTGAGATTACAGGCTTGAGCCACCGCACCTGGCCTAATTCATTCATTTTTAAGACTGAAAAATGAAAAAGTTAATTAGAATCTCTCCATATAGGAGTGGTTGCAAACTGGTTGGCCTCGGGCATACATGAATACTCTAACTTTTTTTGCAGGTAAAGACCTGACTACCAGTATTCTAGGTACTGAATGGAAGAACTGTTTGCCTTTCCGTTGTTTAAATACAATTATTTCTGCTAAACCTCTTGTTTCTAGTATGTCCCCACTTACCACCCTCATCTGCGTCTGGTGTTTCTCAAGTGAAAGGCTTCTCTGATTCAATTTTTCCAAAGAGTAATTTTATTTGAGTCTTTTCTTAAGGTACAGGAAGGGTAGTGGGATAAAACTGTATGAAATGAATCAAAGGATCAAGAGGTATGAAACGCAAAGTTGCACCTCATCCTCCTGTTTTCATCACCTACCTACATCTGATGCTTACATTTGTGAAGTTCTTGGAATATTTTTGGTGTTTTTAACATTCTTTTTAATAGAGCATGACAGGAAGTGAGATACATTGTGTATTTTCGTTTCTTACCACATTAACTGAAATCCCAAACAACTCTTCCTAGTGTATAAAGCAAACCACAAAAAGAATACAATTGATTTCAGATGTTTTGTAGCATATTTATTTTTCAGTGTCTCTTTGTTTTATGTAGTATGGGCTTTCAGATATAATTACTACTATTAGTATTTCTTTTAAAGATGAAACTGAGGCTCAAAAAGGTTGAGGAGCTTGACCTGTGTCTCAGAAGTCAGAATACAAACAAGGTTGAACTGAGACCTGGTTCACACTTAATTTTCTGGTAACAGAGGAGTTGAATGGTATTTTTCCCTCTCTGGTAACAGAGAAGTTAAATGGTTGGGAGTTTTCATCCCTTTTATTCACTGTAATTTAGATTATTTACCAGGGATGGAGGAAAAAAAAAAAAAAAGCAAGAAAACCAAGGTGTTCAAACACCAGTCTAGGAACTTAAACAGACTTTTCTGCCTCATTAAGCAACTATTGAAGAAAGAAAAAGCAGAGAGAAAACAAGACATTGACACTGACATGTCTATATTCACAATTTTTGTATAATTTCAAACTTAGACATCCCAATAGGCATGATTGGGACTTTAATGTTCCCTCTCTTTTTTTGGCAGCTTCATTCATAGTTAATTTTCCAGTCAATCCTTTTTCCTTCACCTCCCTTCTTTCTCCATTTAATGCTATACATTTGAATCTATAGAATAGTATGAAATATCCAATATATTCATCCTTTTCAGCTTAGTTCCTCTTTTTCCTTTTCATCTGTCACGGGAAGAATGTGTGTTTAAATGTCAATTAGCATAGTTCTGAATGTTTTTCAGTGTTAGCAAATATATTTGCAGCTAGTTTAGGATTCAACAATTTTTCAATTTTAAATAAATTGACATAATAGTCCTTTTAATATTTAAGGTGCCTTCAAATGGGAAACAGATTTATATGAGAATACTTGACAATACTTTCACTTTTGTTACTACAACAGAGCTGGATTTAGATTTCTTCTTCCTTGCTGTTTTGGCAAAAGATTCTAACTTCTAATAAACTTTGGCAATTTATTTGTTTTACTTTATTACCTAACCTGAAGACAGTGTTTTATTTCTCTATTATTTCATTTGAATTAATAATCAATGAACAATAACTGGTTTTATTTTTCTTATGATATTTGTATCATATCAGGAATGTTCAATTCATGATTTATTTTCCAATTTCCTAAATACAGCAACCTTAAATTAACAGGTCGTCCCAATTATTAGTAATTTTTAGGAGATGCGTAGCTTTTATTAATAGTGAGACATATAGATGTACATGCATATTTGTGTGTCTGCTTATAAAATAGAAACTTTAAAATTAAAAAATAAAACTAGCACTCTTTTTTTCCTTTTAAAATTACACTTTAAGTTCTGGAGTACATGTGCAGAATGTGCAGGTTTGTTACATAGGTATACATGTGCCATGGTGGTTTGCTGCACCCATCAACCCGTCATCTACATTAGGTATTTCTCCGAATGCTAACCCTCCCCTTGCCCCCCATCCCCTGACAGGCCCCGGTATGTGATGTTCTCCCTGTGCCCATATGTTCTCATTGTTCAACTCCCACTTATGGGTGAGACCATATGGTGTTTGGTTTTTTGTTCCTGTGTTAGTTTTCAGAGAATGATGGTTTCCAGCTTCATCCATGTCCCTTCAAAGGACATGAACTCATTCTTTTTTATAGCTGCATAGTATTTCATGGTGTATATGTGCCACATTTTCTTTATCCAGCGTAACATGGATGGACATTTTGGTTGGTTCCAAGTCTTTGCTATTGTGAATAACACTGCAATAAACATACGTGTGCATGTGTCTTCATAGTAGAATGAGTTATAATCCTTTGGGTATATAACCAGTAACGGGATTGCTGGGTCAAATGGTGTTTCTAGTTCTAGATCCTTGAGGAATTGCCACACTATCTTCACCAATGGTTGAACTAATCTACACTTCCCCCAACAGTGTAAAAGTGTTTCTGTTTCTCCACATCCTCTGCAGCATCTTTTGTTCCCTGACTTTTTAATGATCACTATTCTAACTGGAGCGAGATGGTATCTCATTGTGGTTTTGATTTGCATTTCTCTAATGACCCAGTGATGATGAGCTTTTATTTCATATGATTTTTGGCCACATTAATGTCTTCTTTTGAGAAGTGTCTGTTCATAACCCTTGCCCACTTTTTGATGGGGTTGTTTTTTTCTTGTAAATTTGTTTAAGTTCCTTGTAGATTCTGGATATTAGCCCTTTGATAGATTGCAAAAGTTTTCTCCCATTCTGTAGGTTGCTTGTTCACACTGATGATAGTTTCTTTTGCTCTGTAGAAGCTCTTAGTTTAATTAAATCCCATTTTCCAATTTTGGCTTTTGTTGCAAATGTTTTTGTTGTTTTAGTCATGAAGTCTTTGCTCATGCCTATGTCCTGAATGGTATTGCCTAGGTTTTCTTGTAGGGTTTTATGGTTTTAGGTCTTGTGTTTAAATCTTTAATCCATCTTGAGTTAATTTTTGTATAAGATGTAAGGAAGGGGTCCAGTTTCAGTTTTCTGCATATGGCTAGCCAGTTTTCCCAACACCATTTAAGCAATAGGGAATCCTTTTTCCATTAAACTAGCACTCTTCAATTATGACTACCAAGATAACCGGTGAATTCTAAAAGGTAAATTTCTCTATTTATCCTAGATTTGTACTATAATATCTATATTTTTTTCCTCTTGATCTGGAATTTTCCATTCTTCTGCTTTTAAAAATTGGGACAAAATTTGATACACAATTATCACTAAACTTGCTTTTGGTGGGTGCCAAAGGAGATCTCATTGAATTATACCTCTTTTTTAATCTGGAAAAAGAAATGGCTAACATAGGTAAAAGTAGAAAGAATAGAACAATGAACATCCATGCATTCACAATCTAGTTTATCATTAACATTTGATTTGCAGTTTTTGCATCCATATAAACAAATAGAATAATATTTATTTACAGTATCTCTTTTTTTGGCTGAATTAATTAAAAGTTACAGAAACTTGATTCTGAGTCATAGTTACAAAGGCTATCACCATCCATAGATAATAAAGATGATAACAATGAATTTATCACAGATAAATTCAGTCCAGACTTCATGGTATGTGACTGAAGCCCCAGCTTACACATATATATATGTGGCTATATATATATATATATATATGAAATCAAATTAAGAAAGCAGCTATTTCTATTTTATTAAGTTTGTGAAAACCAGAAATAAACATTGCCTTTTTGGTAATTCAAAAAAAAAAAAAAAAAAAGCAACATGTGACTACATATTACTTTTCTTCTACATCTCATAGCTTAGTTAATGGATGTACTAACATCGAGCCTTGAATGCAATCGTAGAGTAAATCTCCATCATCATTTCTTAAAAATCTGCCAATACATTGTTCTTTTTAACATATTGCTTCATATTTTTGCATTTTTATTGCTCTGTAATTCTCTTTTCTTTCCACTTTTAGCAGGGTTAGATACCTATTAGTTTCCTGTGGCTGCTAACAAATGACTACAAACTTGATAATTTAATAACTATTTACTGTCTCACAGATTTTAGAGGCCAGAATGCCAAAACTCAGCCATCAGCAGAGCCACATGCCCTTTAATAGCTCAACAGATAATCCATTCCTTGCCTCTTCCACCTACTGGTGATTGTCAGCATTGCTTGGCATGTGGCCTCGTGTCCTTCTGTTTCATCTTCACATAGCCTTCTGCTCTCTCTATGTGTCCAATTTCCCTCTGCTTCCTCGTATAAGAACACTTGTGATGCCATGTAAGGCCCACCTGGATATTCTACAATAATCTGTGCATCTCAAGTCCTTAATTACATCTGCAAAGGTTCTTTTTCAAATAAGATCACATTCACAGGTTCCAGGGTTAGGAGACTGTCATATATTTTTAAGCCAACATTCACTGTACCACAGGTATCATTGCTACTTTCACTTTTTCTGTGCTTCTTAAAATGTTGTTAGGATTATCTGGTTTCTGAAGGTGTGGTAGGATTCCACTTTGAAAATATATAAGACTGTGTCTTAGTGTGGGTAGGAAAGAGGTCTTAGATAAATCCCACTACTTAGAAAATTGCAAATTAAACCTTCTGTCTCTGCTGCAGTCAGTTTTTATGAAATATATTTTCTTAGAAAAAGTGACTAATTTAATTAGTTTCCTTCCTTCCTTTCCTTTGCTCTTTCAAATTTGTTGTTTTAAATTTCCAGTGTACTGTAACAGACAGTCTCTAAGTTTAAAATGTTTTATTTGGGAACTGAAAATTTGCAATTCAGAACAAACACAAAGGCTAGGTGGTCTTCAGTATGTCCAAAGAACGAAGACAAGATTGGAGATTTTATAAAAAGAAGAAATGTATTTATTGTTTTGAAAGAAAGTTAACAGGCAAGTTCTGTTTGGTTACAGAGATGGGTATAACTAGTCTTAGAGTTACAGCTGGTTGTTTCAGGAGCTATTAGGTAAAACTGCTTTTAGGTAAGAACAGACTGTTTCAGAAATTAGGCTTGTAGAGAATTACATTCTTAGAGTAATGTTTTGTGCCATGATATGATTTGGCTCTGTCCCCACCCAAATCTCATCTTGAATTGTGGCTTCCATAATTCCTACATGTGGTGTGGAGGGACCTGGTGGGAGATAATTGAATCATGGGGACAGTTGCCCTATAGTGTTCTCATGGTAGCCAATATATCTCATCAGATTTAATGGTTTTATATAGGGAATCCCCTTTTACTTGGTCCTCATTCTGTCTTGTCTGGAACCTTGTGAGATGTGCCTTTTGTCTTCCGCCATGATTGTTAGGCCTCCCCAGCCACGTGGTACTGTGAATCCTTAAACTTCTTTTTCTTTATTAATTACCCAGTCTCAGGTTCTCAGGTATGTCTTTATCAGCAGTGTGAAAACAGACTAATACATGCCCTGAGTGCTTTTTACTCCTGGCCTCTTGACTCTGTTACAGTTAGTTATGTAAAGAAAGACTCAATCATATGATCAATTTTTACAGTACCAATTATTTATTTCCCCTTATTAGTTTTGGTGTGTGTGTACATTTCTGACTTCTTCTTTTCTGAATTCAGATATTTTTCAAAGAAACAGCATATTTATTGGCCTCAGTGTTTTTCTGTATTAAAATATACATTTTACTTACATCTTTCTCTCATTTTGTTTACTTTGCCACTTTTCTAAATTTTTAGTTCTATGTCTAATAAAAAATCCACAATAACTACCTCATTAATTCGATCAGTTGGCTTGTCTATACTCTTATGCATTTCTTGTCCACATGATTTGTTTTGCACTAAGAGAAATGTGTCAAAGTTGCATATAACTAGTGCATTTCTGTTCTTTTATTTTAATTGTTTGACATTATGAAGAATATTGCTCACTGCTGTGTTGTTTGGTGTCCTACTTTGTTCCATTTTATTATTTGATGTAAATTATAACTTGTCAGATATCCATATCATCACCCTCAGTTTATTTTTTGTTCACATTTGTTTTACATTATATTGACCATTTTTTAAATCCATTCCAATTACAGGTAAAATATGTCTTTTATATAAGAGGTTTTTCTACATATGCCAATAACAGCACATTTTGCTTTTAATAAGTGAGCTAAGCTTATTTGCATTCATCAGTACAATGGACCTCTTGTCTCAGTTCTTCAATAAAATATTTTGCTACTATACATTTTGTATTATATATACACTGAATTATTTATTGTGTTTTCAATTTCATTGCAATCTTAAATTTCAGAGTTTTGTTTTACTTTTTTCCTTGGGAAATTCTGTTTCATTCTAGTGTTTGCTTCCATACTAAAACTTTTTATAGTAGCCTTTTAACCTTTTCCTTATTTCAATTCTGCTAGCCTGTTTGTCAGCTTTGATTATATCTCAGACTTCCACCTATTACCTACCAAGCAATCAGTGAGTGATTTCTGTTTGTCTCTTCTCCTTTCTTCATCCATATTTCAGTTATATTTTTCTAATTTGTCATAATATTAAGTTGGTGCAAAAGTAATTGCGGTTTTCATTTAAAAAAACGGCATAAACTGCAATAACTTTTGCACCAACCTAATGCATATTTACTCTTATCCCTCTCCCCAACCTTTATTTTAATCTAAAATCTTCAGCTACATTAATTAATTATTTTGCTCATTTTTTTTTTCTACTTATGTTTTCTGGAAGGAAGGTCATTCTCTAGTAGGTTCTCTAGTGAGAGTGGCCCTTAGGCACAATGCTAATTATATTGTGGCATATTTGGAACTTTATTTCTGTAGCCTTTATACTTGAAGGTCAGCTTAGGTGGATATATGCTTGTCTAGTGAAAGAAATCATGGATTTCTTCTTGTTACTTCCATGCTGTCATACCCTGTATGTTGCCATCCAGAATTCTGACTCATGCCTCATTTTCTTTCCTGTGTATGTGACTTGGTCTGTTTTACTTGGAGGTTCATATATTTTGACTGTTAAAAACAAATGTTTCCAGTCAAAATGATTTTGACTGGAAAAAATAATTTGGGAGACCAAGGCGGGCGGATCACAAGGTCAGGAGATCAAGACCATCCTGGCTAACACGGTGAAACCCCATCTCTACTAAAAATGCAAAAACAAAAACTAGACAGTAGTGGTGGTGGGCACCTGTAGTCCTAGCTACTCCGGAGGTAGAGGTGGGAGAATTATGTGAACCTGGGAGGCGGAGTTTACAGTGAGCCGAGATCACAAGATCACGACACTGCACTCCAACCTGGGTGACCCCGTCTCAAAAAATAAAATAAAATAAAATAAATAAATGATAATAATAATAATAATAATAATATTTTCCCTGGCAAGTTCTGAAACCTTGAATTATGTAGATTCAAAGGCCCTGACCCCATTTCAGGAAGGATTTCTTTTTAAATATTAATTTTGTTCTATTTCCAGTCTTCAATGTATGCCATTTTCCTATTTCTGTAATTATTTTTAATGTGTGATTTTATTTCTAGTTCTTTTCTCTTTCTCCTTCTATACTCAATATTCCTCGTTCTGAATTGTTTCTTTTTGTGCTCAGGCATCTCTTCTACATTTTCCCTGTATTTTATCATCTATATTTTACCTCTTTTTATTGTTGACTTATTTGTGGAGGAAAAAATAATCTGTGATAATTTTCTCAAGGAATTGTGATTAATAGGATGACAATATAAATATATTACTTTAGTTATTATACTTCAGATTAATCAGCAGATTCTTATTTAATAAAGGTATAAAACAATGTAGATACTGAGCTGATTGTTGTATCGACTTTAACTTATTTCCTACTGATTGAAAATTTCATATTTAATAAATGTTATTTTCAATCCTTTATAGTCCGGGGGAAAGATATTTTATATCATATATAGAATAGTGTTAACAGTTGTAACATATGCTTAGGTGGCACAGTAAAATAGTATTTAATGAGCATGTAGCTATTTTGTGTGTGTGTGTGTGTGTGTATAACATTTATTTTTTCTTAAATATAATCTCTTAGAAATAAGAAAGAGAGGCCAGGCACAGGGGCTCATGACTGTAATCCCAACACTTTGGGAGGCTGAGGTGGGCGGATCACCTGAGGTTGGTAGTTCGAGACCAGCGTGACCAACATGGACAAACCCCGTCTACTAAAAATACAAAATTAGCCGGGCGTGGTGGCGCATGCCTGTAATCCTAGCTACTCAGGAGGCTAGGCTGAGGCAGGAAAATTGCTTGAACCCAGGAGGCGGAGGTTGTGGTGAGCCAAGATCGCGCCATTGCACTACAGCCTGGGCAACAAGAGGAAAACTCCGTCTGAAAAAAGAAAGAAAGAAAGAAAGAGAGAAAGAGAGAAAGAGAGAAAGAGAGAAAGAGAGAGGAGAGAGGGATGGAGGGAGGGAGAGAGGCAGGAAGGAAATAAGAAAGACAATGTGATACATGTGGTACATTTATCTTCTGTTCTTTGTGGTACTTTTTAACGATACTTGATTCTGATGTCTTCTCCACACCCTCACTTTACACACATTTGTGTTGTGTTTCTAGATCAGCTATAGTTAGAAACCGTATGGGAGACGGGTTAGATGGCATATTCAGTTTGATTTTTTGTTTCTTTTACTACTTCTATTGTTTCTAGAGAGAAGTGTCATATCTTCAATGAATAGTGCTTTCTGTCTGTTTTCTAAACCTTTAGTACTTATATAAATAGTGCCATTTTTTTCTTTATTAGCCTTCTTTACAAAACCAGACATCACCATCCAAGGTGCCTCTGTTCCAAAATTGTGAACTTGAACCTCCGCACTTTCCAAGCCCTTTCCTTTTAGCTTCCTTGTAACTATTCTTCTGAACCCCCAGAACTCAAATTTCCTTTAAAATGTTTCACTTAGGTGTGGAGAATAATCTTCTGGGTGGAAGCTGTGGGTATATTTTCAGGGCTTATCCACTTTAAAGGGTCCAAACTCTCCTTTTCTGTGCATGCCCTGCCTGATTCTCTGCTAAGGGGCTGACTTAGCAGCTCTTATTCATTTCTCCAATTACACGTATATTGAAACTTGAGATCCTTTTGTCCCCTACTTCCTCTGTAAATTTGGGATAAGAGTGTTGGTATTTGATTTTCCTGTTCATGTGTGTAGCTTCTAAAAAGAAGATGGAGAGATTCAAATTGTATGGCCATCATTATACTCATCGTTTTTATATTATGTGAAACCAAAACTAGGACAAAACCACATGTGGAAATCACCCACAAATATGGGAACAAAATTACTCTTCTGAGGTAAAATTTGACGTGTAAAATATATATAGAATTCAGAAATTAAGATGTGATAGAAATCAATGAAAACATTTTCAACAGAAGATAACCCTTTATGAAGTTTTTGTTATAGTGGAGGCAAAATTATTATTTTTTTCTGAATGATACAATGGAATTTTTCAAGCACAGTAAATGTTCCCACTTATAACCACCTATCTTGATAGTTACCAATTACAAAAATTACCTAACTGGACAGAAATGCCAGTTTTTAAATACTTTGCCCTTTCTATAAGTGCATAATAAATGCATTATCTTTATGCAAATTTGCCGAGACAATTAGTATCGGTAGATTTATTTTCTTGTATAAACTTATAACTCAGTAGGATGGAGTCTTTGTGAACTGAATTTAAACTTCTCACTGACGGTAGTTAGGATCTCCTAGGATAATTTCATTCCATTTTTCTAAATAATCAGTAAAGCATTCTCTGGAAACAAACTACAGCCCAAGAGAAAACAAAATTAAACAAAACAAAAGCCAAAAATAAACCTACATCTTATTAAACAGTATTTATACAAGATATAATAATTTATATGTCATAATGTTTAAAATGTTTATAATACAGCGTTGAAATTCCTGTTTCATTAAAACTGAAAAGTTATTTAAATGTTTTAACCAAAACAATTTTGTCTCAGAATTGTAAAGGCACTGATACTTGTAATATGTTTCTTGTATGTTTATTCTGGTATTTATCTTTTCTAATTTATGTTTTAATATTTCACTAAGGGAATCTTAAAACAGGGGATTGGAAATCCAGGGCCTCCTAAATAAAGTATTTATGTTTGATTTGAAAGGGTCAGTCCTCCCTTTACAACAGTAATATCAAACTCCTTAACTAGGTTGGATATATGTTAATTGCTTTAATTAATTTCCATGATTAAGAATTTTCGGCATTGGTTTAAAAAGATCAGATACTATGCTATGAATAAAATAAACAAATATATAAATAGGTAAACAAAATTTTAAAAATGACGAACTTTTATTTGTGGCTATGGAATGTTATTTTAGAATATTAACACATTGGATATAACTTGATTAATAAAAGTTGACATGGAAACTACTTTTGCCATGCACTCAACTCTTTCATAGCATGTGGAAAAAACATTTCTCTATTACAAGTAATTAAGCAAAATTCTTTTACAGCATTGAAAAAATTCTATTCATGTGCCTTTATTATTGTAAATATATGTAACTTCTCTTCCAATGTACTCTCTATGGCTTTCTATAGATTTTGTTTTCATTTCTCATACCTTTTCTCTGTTTCTCCCTGTCTCATTGTTAGTTACCCTGATTTTCCACTTTTTTTCCATCTTTAAATTTTCCATTCTTAATTTTTAAAAATTTAATTGAAGCAATACTTTGCAGAGCAGGAGGATCGGAGTTAAACAATGAATCTCAGTTTCCCTGATTTGTGTTTTTTGGATTAAAGAAAAATGGAAGAGGAAGGTAGATGAAATCTTGGTTATTATTCCAAATGTTAACAACAGAGTTGTTAGCTAATGGCCAACTGTACCAAATGTTCTCACTAATTTGTATACTTTTAAATCATTTAATTAACTATTTGATAATTTTCAAAGTAACAATACATTGTCAAAAATGCAAGGTGAAAATACTGTGGTATATTAAAAATAATAGCTAATATTCTCTTCTTCCCCAATTACTCTTGTAATGCCACGCCCTCCAGGTAACCAATGTGGGTTGTTTGTATCAATATCTTCGTACCTTTAAGCTTATACAAAATAGGTATATATCTATATAGTATCTATATTTATGAAAGCCTTGAACCTTATTTTTTCTTTACCCCACAAAGCATCATTCTTTACTTATTTTTTTCTGATTTATTTCACTTAAATTCCTTTTGATTTCTTACATTACACATTTCCATCTTCCTTTCTGACTAAAACTTTGCCTCAGCCAAACTTTCCCTCATTATAATTTACCAACTGTATGCATTTATATTCTTTAAGTACATGACTATTCATGTTTTCATAAAATAAGTATATCTTAAAATTAGATTTTTCACTATTAAAAGTTTTGAGTTTAAATATTATAACATCAGGTCAGGCATAGTAGCTCACGCCTGTAATCCCAGCTCTCTAGGAGGCCGAGGCAGGTGGATCACAAAGTCCGGAGTTCAAGACCAGCCTGGCCAATGTGACGAAACCCCATCTTTACTAAAAATACAAAAATTAACCAGGTATGGTGATGGACACCTGTAATCCCAGCTACTTGGGAGGCTGAAGCAGGAGAATCACTTGAGCCCAGGAGGCAGAGGTGGCAGTGAACCAATATTGTGCCACTGCACTCCAGCCTGGGCAACAGAGCAAGACTCTCTCTCTCTCTCTCTCTCTCTCTCTCTCTCTCTCTATATATATATATAATGTCATGACTTTGTAATCGAATAATTAAATATACTTTTGAAAGATGTTAATAAAGAGCTAGAGAGATATTTTATGCCTGTAGATATGTAAATCTGATGTTAATATGTTAAATATCTCTGTATTTTAACCCCTAAGTTGACATTTTAATAAAAAACTATACCAATAATAACTGGGAAATTATGAAACTCATTTCAATATAAATATAGAGATATAAATAGCCAAGAAGAGAAGCAATAGCGTTTGAAAAAGTGGAGAATTTGTTTTCCTTATATTATGATTTATCAAACTGCAGTAAATAATGCTTCGAATATGTTAAAATATAGATAAAGAGCATTAGAAATGATAGAACCCAGAAATAAACCACACATATATGAGGACTTCATATACAACAGATAGGGCACTGCTTCTCAACAGGAGAAAGAAGGATTGATCAATAAACAGTGCAGTGACAGTGGTTGTACATATGAGCAAAACAAACAAGTATCCTTGCCTTGCACCAGGCACAAAGATATATTCCAAATGAATTGAAATCATAGAAATAATAATATAAATATTTACAAGAATGTTTAGGGAAATGCAGTTATGTTCTTGGGGAAGAAGAGGATAAAAAATTATAAATCATAGAAATGAATGATACATTGGATTACATTAAAATTAAAAATGTTTGTTAAAAGATTACATAAAACATAGAAAATGTTTCTTCTAGTTATTTTTATTTTTTAACTCTTATTTTAGGTTCAGGGATACATGGGCAGATTGTTATATAGGTAAATTGCATGTCATAGGGATTGGGTATACAGATTGTCACTCAGGTAATAAACATGGTACCCAATAGGTAGTTTTCTGATGACCTCCCTCCTCTCATTCTCCATCCTTAAGTGGGCCATGGTGTCTTTTGTTACTTTCTTTGTGTCCATGTGTACTCAATGTTTAGCTACCCCTTATGAGTGAAAACATGCAGTCTTTGCTTATGGCCTCCAGCTCCATCCATGTTGCCTGCAAAGGACATGATCTTGTTCTTTATTATAGTTGTGTAGTATTCAGTGGGGTATACCTACCACCTTTTCTTTATCATATCTACCATTAATGGGAATTTAGGTTGATTCTCTCATTTTGGTATTGTGAATAGTACTGCAATGAATATATGTATGCATGTGTCTTTATGGTAGAACAACTTATGTTCCTTTGGGTATATACCCAATAATGAAATTACTGGGTCTAATGCTACTTCTGTTTTAAGTTCTTCAAGTAATCGCCACACAGCTTTACACAATGATAAAACTAATTTTCATTTCTGCCAGCAGTGTGTAAGGAAAAATGTGTGTTTTATATCAGATATCTAAAGCACCAGAAAAACTCTGAAATATCTCTTCATATTATACCCAGAATCAATCTAATTTTTATCCCTACCACTTGGTCCCAAGTCACTATTGTTCTCTTACCTGCATATTTGTAATAGTCTCCAAACAGGTCTCCAACTTTTCATCCTTGCTTTCCAATAATACGTTTTCAGCAGCTGCCACAGTGATTTCTTGAAGTGTGAATTGGAAAATATCAGTCCTCCACTCAGAACCCTGCAATGCCTTCCATAGCATTCAGAATAAAATCAAAATCTATTAAAACATCATATTTATATTATCTACCCCAATTTATCTGTGACTTCATATCTTCTAGTCTACCCAAAACTCATTCTTCTCAGCCACACCAGCCTCATTTTGAAAACACAGATTGTTCTGATTCAGATCTTTGAACATTTATCTGTAATTCTGTTTTGCAAAATATCCATATTCCTTGTCCTTTACTTTATTCCAATTCCTGCTGAAATATCCACTGATCAATGAGGTCAATGAAGGAGTATATAATTGGAGAGATTTGTGTGTGGGGTGTGTGTGTGTATGTGTGTGTGTGTGTGTGTGTGTGTGTAAGTGATAGCTCTGCCTATCCCAATTACTCTTGCTTTCTTTATTTTTCATAGTACTTCTCACAATCCGACAAAACATATGTGCATGAAGATGTTTACAGTATTATTTACTACAATCTGCCTAGAGAGCTTAGATAAGTGTTTGTTGGGAACAATATATATAAGAATAACAACCTTCATGTATAGAATAATAGTTACCCACAAGATAAAGAGGAGGGAAATGGAATCATGGAGATTTGTGTAAGAGGCTTTACAAATCTATATGGGCTCTTTTTTTTTTATGGAGATGACATTTGGGTTTCAAATTTATTAGTATTATTGTCATTCCTTTTTGAATACATGAAATATTCCATTAAAAGTAACATAAAATTTTGGAAAACACATAAATGGCTTACTCATTTACTGTGTTTTAGTTAGTGGGGCAATGTAATGACAAGAAAATTTGTCTTAAGAGATTTGCTTGGAGCATGCACATTCCACGTAGATTGCTATTTTGAAAATAATTAGGTTTAACAGTTTTAGAATTTCAAATTAATTTTAATTCCAATGATATCAGATATCCAATTAGCTAAAGTTTTTAAGTTTTTGTGAGTCCTAATTATTAGCTTTACGACCTGAATTTTTTCCCTCAGAGCTCACAGATGTAATTTTTAAGAAACACAAGTAGCATAAATTAGCAACACTCTGGAAGCGAGATATGGAGCCGTAGTCGTGACAAAAAGATTTTATGTAGGCAGGAAACAAGCTATGCTGTTTCCGTTTCATTGTGATTGCAATTCCATACATCAAAACAAAAACAAATTAAAGACAATAGTGAGAAGATTTCACTTCATTCAAGAAGATTGTGAATAATCTGGTCACCAAACATTTCAACAAAAATTCACTATTTTAATTTTTGATTTACTTAAAGCTGTTGTATACATACATTTTTTTTTTTAAAGAGATAGTGATTTAATACTTTACCGAATCATCTTTCTAAATCATGTCAAGGGAATAAGTTCCAGCCAGTGATGCCTAATCCTGAGATAGAAATTAGAATTCATCTTGATGTGGAGTATTGCATATTCAAAAGTTGATAGTAATACAGTGTTGATCTCTGTGTTCTCAACATTTCATTTTTTTCTATACATAAACTGGATAGTCATGAATTTCTAATATAATTATTAACTAAAACCAGTTTAGCATGCATTTGATTTATTGGCATGCATTGACTTACCGTTTCAAAATAAAATGGCAGTTTTAATTAATTTTTTTAATTAGATATGCAGAATATTAATTCTAAGTGTCTTAATATTCTTTGTGTTTCTTATACCATTTTAAAATTTTATTTAGTAATCTTTTCTTCACTGGGAACATTTTATTTTCCAAAAAGAATTAAAGGAATAAAATAACTGGCCTTGGTGGGTAAAAACAGAATATCACTTTTTCTCTGGGCCAAAAATCTTGCTTTCAGGGCGAATAAAATTAAATTATCATTAGGAACTTACTAATCTCCATGGTGAATGCACTTAGCTAAACAACAATGAGGTTCAAGCCAAAATTCTACTGAATATTACATGTCAAAATCTATCAAAATGTAAACGATTAAACCTTTGCTTGATTCAGAGACAATGTAAGCCAGATTCATTTGGCTGTTTACCTATCCAGATATTTCTTATTTCCTTTTTTTGCCCCCTTCCTCTCTCACTTTCAACTTATTTATTTATTTATTTTTGAGTCAGAGATTTTTTCATCACCCAGGCTGGAGTGCAGTGGCACAATCTTCAGCTAACTGTAGCCTCAACCTCCTGGAGTCAAGTCATCCTCCCACATCTGCCTCCTGAATAGCTAGGACTATAGATACATACCACCATGCCTGGCTAACTTTCTTCATTTTTTTGTAGAGATAAGGTATCACTATGTTGCCCAGGCTTTTCTATCTACTTATTTATGTATTTATGTACTTAACTATATTATATACCTATAACAAATTCTTGGTGAATCTTGATTTCATTTAAAATTATGCCAATAAATTAAGTGTTATAGTTAAATAAAAAATAAACTATTACAAATTATTCATCATAGAAAAGGTTAATTTTGGGAATTAAAACTATATATTATTAAGGAGCACAAAACTAAAGATTAAATGTAAACAGAAAACTTACACTATTATGTACATGTAAAATCACTTATTATAAATGATTACTTATTAAAAATAATTACATGATATTCCTGCACCTAAAAGTGTTAACAGCCCAAGTTCCTGATGTTTCATATTAAACTGTAGCTGGACTAGATTGTTACTGATTAACATAAATATAATAAGTAAAATGCTTCTAAGATTTGAGGAGGCAGAGAATATTTGTTTCTTCAGATCAGTAAAAGGCAAATTCCCTTCAAAACAAGTGAGTGTCCTACTTAGCCAAATTGCAGTACATCAAAAATTATAACTTCTGTTCATGATATGAAAATAACCTAATTCCTCAAAACCAGTGTAAAGATAAAAATCTTATAAGCATCAGCAGAACAAAAAATACACATTTTGTAGAAATATATAATATAAGCATGACAGCAGATTTCTCATCAGAAACAGTGAAAGAGAAAAAAAGCAGACCAATGGCTTTGAAGTATCAAAAGGGAGGTAAAGCGTAAGCCTGTATTACTAGCGTCCTATCATTAGCAAAAACATCTTTCAAAAACAAAGTGGAACAAAGACATTTTAGACGTGTAAAATATAAAATACTTAATAACCAGCAAATCCATATTATAAGAAGTGCTTAAAATGTCCTTTGTACCAAACAAGATAGCAGATAGTAATATAAATCTATTCAAGGGTAAAAATGCCACTAGAAATGGTTACTACATGGGTAAATATGTCAGATTTTTCATATTATAAAAATGCCTTTAAAGAATAATTGCCTGTTTGTAATAGTAATAGCAATACAATATGGGGTTTGTGGAATGTGTAGAAGTCAAATATGTGACAATAATTGCACAAAGGCTGAAGAGGAGAAAATAAAGAATGCCGTGGTAAGTTCTCATGTTCATTGTAAAGTGGTAGAATGTCATATTAATTTAAACTAAGGTGGGTAATACTGTACACTCTAGACCAATAAATTATCAGAAAATGGAAAAACAATGGGAAAAATGGATATTAATAAGAAAATAAACCAATAAAGGAAATAAAATAGAATACAAAAACTGTAATTCACGAGAGTGCACAAAATGTATAAAACAATAGCAACAATATTTTAATAGGAAACAACAATACAGACTTAAACTTTTAAAAATCATGTTAAATTATATGACCTAGTTATACCATTTAAAAGACAAAATTTATCAGATTGAATAAAAAGTAAGCTCTAAAATATGTTGTCAAAAAACTGCTTTAAATATGAACACATAGTGCTCTCTCTCTGAGAGAGAATTTATACATATGGATGTGTCTATAATGCAGTATATATTGCATTAACACTAATAAAAAGATAGCTGTAGTCAACTTAAGAGCAAAAATATAGGTAGAGTAGATTTCAGAACCAATTCTATTACAAGAATGAAGATCATTTCAGAATGATAGAGAACTCAATTCATCTAGTACAATAAGTGTCCTGAATTTTTTTTTTTTTTTTTTTTTTTTTTGAGACGGAGTCTCGCTCTGTCACCCAGGCTGGAGTGCAGTGGCCGGATCTCAGCTCACTGCAAGCTCCGCCTCCCGGGTTCACACCATTCTCCTGCCTCAGCCTCCCGAGTAGCTGGGACTACAGGCGCCCGCCACCTCGCCCGGCTAGTTTTTTTTTTTTTTTTTTTGTATTTTTAGTAGAGACGGGGTTTCACCGTGTTAGCCAGGATGGTCTCGATCTCCTGACCTTGTGATCCGCCCGTCTCGGCCTCCCAAAGTGCTGGGATTACAGGCTTGAGCCACCGCGCCCGGCCTAATTTTTTATACATACTAACAGAGATGCAAAATGATAACTGACAGATATTCTAGAAGAAATAGATAAATATACAATTATATTCTTAAATTTCAGTGATAATTTCACAGTAATTGAGGGGATAGGTAGATGACAAATTATTAAGGTTAAAGAATGCTTTAATTGATTAGGTCAAACACTAATTGATTAGGTCAAACACATCATTCTACAGAACTGAAAGACACATTCTCTCTGAGTGTTTGTAGAAATAAGCTAAAATATAAAACATTCTAAGACATAAATCAAGTGTCAAAAAACTTAAAATAATTCAAGTTATATGAAGTATGTTCTCTAATTAAAACTAAATTAAAGTAGAAACCAGTAACAGAAAGGTTTCTAGAACCTCCACAACATCTTAGACACTAAAGAACACATTTTTACATAATTATTTCAAATTATTGAATCAAATTCAATAATTGTGTGTTAATTGATTTAATAAAAACATTGAAAGTTAATCTAGAGATATTTAGAATTAAGAAAATTAAAACACAATGTAAAATTGTGGAAATCCACTATAACCATACTTAGGAGAAAACCGATGGTACCACACCCCTATATAAAAAGAGAAGAAATATATAAAATTAGTGGCTTCATGTTACATCTTAATTAAATAAAAAAAGAGAGCAAGTTGGAAGAAGCACAATAAAGGCTATATTAAGATAAGGATTGTAAACAATAAATAGAAAAATGATAGAGAAAATCAATAAAAAATCAAAGCTAAAACTTTGAAAAGACCGATAAAATTGATAAACCTCAACCAGAATGATCAGGAAACAGAAGCAGCAAATTACATCAAGAATGAATAAATGGCATCACCAGAGATTATACAGATATTAAAATCTAACAATAACTTTATGCCAACTATGAGACAATTTTGAATAAATAGACACATTCTTTGAAACACAAACTACTCAAGTACCCTGAAGAATAAATAGATAACATGAATACTGAATATCAATTGAACAAATTGAGTTTGTGCAAAAAACCTCAACAAATTTAACTCCATTACAGGTAACTTCACTGTTAAAATGCACTGAACATTCCAGGAAACAATAACAACAATGATACACAAAATATTCCAAGACATTATGGAGGAGGTAAACCTTGCTGAAATAATTCTGTAAAACCACCCTGATACAAAACTGAGAAAAACACTTTAGAAGACAAGAAAATGAATGACATGCATCCATCATGAAACTAATGCAAATATTGTTAATATTTTAGCACAATGAATATAACAATATATTGAAAAAGTAACACATCATGACAAACAGGAATTTTTATAGGGAATGAAAGGTTAGTTTAACATTGGAAAAATCAATTAATGAAACCACAATAAAGGAAAACTAAAAAGAAAAGAAAATTTTTATGATTATCACAATAGACAAGGAAAAAGCATTTGAACAGAATCTATTGTGATTCAGTGACTCTCAACAAACTAATAATATATGTGATTTTACTTGCAGTATCTATAAAAGCCTCAAAATGGTAAAAGATACAGTATTTTCCTTCTAATAGCAAGAACAATGCAGAAATGTCTACTCTATTCAACTAGCTGTCATTGTACTAGACATTCTAGTCAGATCAATAAGAAAATAAAAATAAATAAAAGTCATCCAATTGGGATGGAAGAAATAAAAATGACTTTATTTGCAGAAAACATGAATACCCGTGGAGAAAATTTAGATGGAATGTGTTATAAGGATAGTAGAACTTATAAATGAGTTTTGTCAATGTTGCAAGGCAAAAGAACAATATACAACAATTACTGCTATTCTGTATGTTAGCATTGAACAAATGGGAAATGAAATTAAAATCAATTTTATTTACAATAGAGATCTGAAATATGAAATACTGAGAGATAAATCTGAGAAAAGATATAAAAGATTTGTGTGCGAAAACTTGCAAAACTGCTGAGAAAAGTTAAAGAAGACTTTTAGTTCCATAGTGATGGAAAACATACTATGTTAATAAGTAAAACACTCAATATTGTTAAAATGTTAATTAGTCACAAATTACTATATAGATATAATGCAATTCCAGTTAGAATTCTAACTGGCTTTTGGGTAGAATTTGACAAATTGATTTTAAGATTCTCATACATATATAAAGTACTTATCTTAGCCAGATCAGATTTGAAAAAGATCTGTGTTGGAGGACTAGATCTACCTGATTTGAGTAATAGAAAAAAACATATGATATTGTCAACAAGATAGAAAATAGAATAGAATAGAGAATTCAAAAGGAGATTTTTACATATGTTTAATTAGTTTTCAACAAATGACTATATGCAATTAAATGAAAATGGTATATTATTTTTAACAAGTGGTGCTCTAATTGAATATTTGTTTGAAAAAAAAAACTTTCATTAGACCACCACTTGTAGCATATAAAAATTTAACTAAAATTAGCCAGGCATGTTGGCTAGCACTGTAATCACAGCAACTCGGGAGACTGGGTCAGGAGAATCACTTGAGCCTGGGAGGTGGAGGTTGCAGTGAGTCGAGATCACACCACTGTACTCCAGCCCGGATGACAGAGCAAGACTCCATAAAAAAATAAAAATAATAATTAACTAAAAATTGATTGTAAATCCTAAATAGTAAAACCTAAAAGAAACAGAAACAAATAAAATTTTTAGAAAAAAACACAAGAACATATTTTTGACCTTGGCTTAATCAAATCTTAGACATTAAACCAAATGGTACAACATTATTCTTTTCTGATTCAAGAAGTGTTAAATTTATAAATTGTCCTTTATTTAAAAACAAAAATCACTTCCTCTTGAAAAGCACTGTTAAGAGAATAAAACGACCAGTCACAGACTGAAGAAAAGTACTTGTAGTCTTTAGATACAGAGTTAGCTGCTGTAATGTTAAATGACTCTAAGACCACTGGGACAGTGAATATTTTTTTTCCTCCTAATATTGTGATTCAGTTGGTTGTGTAAAAATGGAGAAAAATACATTTTACTTATTATCCTGGTATACAAAGGAGATTTTTCCAGGTTTTGGATTTCAAGTACTTTTCTAAATCATAAAATTCTGTAAGATTTTATACCAAGTAAAATCAATTTTTCATTATTATTTATGTTCTATGAGAATTACTAAAAGGTGTTTATAACTCATAATATTCGGTTATTGACCTATTTACTGTATCATGTATTATTTGCATTATATCGTGGAGTATAATACAGAATTTCAGTATCTTGTTTTCCCCTATTTCATTGCACCATTGATACAAGAGGATGATGCTCTCTGGCATTATAATCAGGACTGGGTCTTCCACCTTTTATGAAGATTAAATACCTTGATGCTGAGAATGTGTCACCTCTGTTTTACATTCTTATAGTTTTGAATCTTCCCTTTTAATAATCCAAGTAGTCCCTCTGAATCAAGCCTTATAATCACTCATTTTCTTATCAAACTCATCAGGCCTCCAACTAATCCATGGTATCCTGACACACAGAAACTCTCTATTATCTTCCTTTGTATCATTTGCATTTGTCCCAGGACCAGAAATGTAAAACATACATATTTATTTTTAAATTGAGTAAAGATGTATTTGTTATATAAAATATAACTCCTCAAATTCAATCTAATTGACTTCCCCTTCAACAGAGTAAAAATGTAGTCTCTCTCTCTGTTTGAAATTAGATCTTTTTCCCACAGAAATTATGGATGCTGGCCCAAATAACTCTGTTGTTCTTTAAATAGAGCATAACCTTATACATTTTTCTCCAAAATTATATTATTTAAAATGCTATTTGGAGACACTAAAAGATCCTAATGCTGAGAGTTAAATCAATAAAACTGTGAAATGGATGTTTAAACATGATATTTAATAATTTACTTTTTATTAATTTAGAATAGACAGCCAGTATAGATTATACATGAATTTGGACAGAATAAGATTATAGAGGTATAAATCTAAAGTGTTAAAATGGTTAACTAAACATTTAGTAATGGATTTTTTTAAGTCAAGTATATGAACCCATTTGTAAACACATTTTTCCACCACTCCAAGATGCCTTCTAGCATATGCAAACTAATACAGAAAAATATTTCCCTTTTCTTAACCTGAGTTGAACTTTGTCCTTATTTTATATGCCACTCTTCATTAGTGTCATTTTGTCTGCATTCAGTGTTCTAGTTTCTTCAACGAGACTGTTAGCCCTTGAATGGAGGGAATCCTCATACCTGAAATTCTTTTGTGTTTTTCAGAGTTCAGCATTGTATCTTAATATAATAGATATATTATGCAAAATAAGTACTCAATACACTTAGTATTGTAGTACTTGACACCCTTGTAACATTGTGTTCTCTTTATCCAACATGTTCACATTAGTATGGTATTGTTGCAGGTATCTTAGGTTACTTTGGTTGAGATTCTTATACTATTTAAAAATGCATATTGTAATATGAGGGGAAAAGTATGGTTCAGATTTTATACATCTAGGGATTATAACTTTAAATAAGTTGAGCTTGATTGTAATGATAGGGACCGGAGGCAGGGAGGTTCTGGGAAGATGAGGGCAGGTCTCTGGTGAGGGCCCACCCCTCAATCTGAAAAGCATGAAGCTGTGGCCCAAAGTGAGAACTTACATCCCTGTTTTCCTGTTCGAATGTTGCATTTTCCAAAAAAAATCCATGGCCTGACCTGCCCGCCATCCTGTGCCCATAAAAACCCAAGCTCAGCCATCATAGAGAAGAGAAACAGGTAGAGGCAGGAGACTGTAGTTGGATGACATTGGAGAGAAATGGCTTGACTTCAGTGGGACAGCTTGATGGCATAACTTCAGAGAAGAAATTGGCCAGAGGTGGCCGGATTTCAGGAGAAGATAAGCTTCCCAGCCTATCTCCTTTTCAAGTCCCCTTCCATTGGCAAGAAAATCATCCGCATTTAGCATCCTTCAATTCATTCATGAGACCTCATTTCTCCTGGACATTGGACAAGAGCTTGGATACCACCAATGTGGACGTGAAAAGGCTATCACACTGACACTTTGCCCTCGCTGGTGGAAGGCAGCCACCTCACATGAAAAGACAGAGGGTCCACTGAGTTGTTAACCCTTACACGATCCACAGACAGCAGAGCTAAAGAGCACTGTAACACTCCCTCTGGGGCTACAGGTTTTGCGGGCATCCCCATGGATGCTGCCACAGGGCTGGCACATAGTTGACTCCTGCCAGCACCCAAAGATTCTGCCCCACTCCTGTACCTGCTCACCTGAGTGACCTCTCCCACGAGGGGTGGATGCAGGGGGTCCAACTGAGTACAGTTTGTCCCTGCCGGCACCAGAGCAGCCAGATGACTCAAGCGCTGGTGTACTCCTGTTCATGCCTCATTTGAGAGCTCTGGGCTGAGAAAACCCGACACTACCTTCACCAGTCCCACCAAGAGGTCAGGGGAATATCCGGCTTCGTTAAGTCCTGAAACTGAGTATAAGCGTGTACTTCAAGAACTTTTACATAATGCATTTAATTATAGCTTTTGAAGTAGTTCTTATTCTCCTTCATGACACCATTACCTACTTTGAAAACTTTATTTACCATAGTGTTATACTTCTTTAAAAAGTGAATTACTCTTACCATGTGTAGGTTTGTTAGAATTTCTCCAAGCCATTTTAAAACAAGTATTTTGCTATGACTATACCATTTCATTTGTTTCACATATATGCACATATAATTAATATTTCAGTTAGTGAGAGCTAATATAGAAACGTTTTACAATTTGAAATTTTAATTTAAGAAAATACACTCATTTTGTGTCATACGTTTGACATTTGTCATAAGAAAATACACTCATTTGTGTCTTAAGTTTGACATTTCACAGCATATGTTAATAGCTTACAAGACAAACATTCAATCAGATGCTTTGAAAAACTTTTAGAATAAAAGCCACTGCTGATTCTGAAGTTAGAAGTTTTAATGAGTAACACTGTTGTGTGTGTGTGTGTGTGTGAAAAGCTAGTAGCAGGTAACTCTTCTCAGACCCACAAGATATTGTTTTTTATTTAACTGAGATAAAGATATTTTACATTAGATTAGCAATAAAATGAAAGGAATGCACTTGAGAATTTGTGGAAAATTGTTATATGATTTCTCTAAGGTATAAATACAGTATTTTACATAAAGAGCTTGTTTTCTGACTATAACTATATGTGCTATTAATTTTAGAAAGTCTCTAATTATGATAATACATCAACACTTTTGCTTTGTTTTCTAGCATCATTATTGCTATGTAAAATTTTTGAGCCATTGCAGTTCATTGTTAGTTTTTCCATGACTTTTAATTTGGATAAATTTTCCTCTTCTGCAGCATTAGCAAAAGAGATTGTCACCAAAATTTTACAAACAATACTTAGACTCAAAATGAAATATGTATAAAATGATAATGGAGTCACATAATAAGTTATAATTAAGTATTATAAAATAATTTAATTCTATTATATAATTTAAGAGTATATATAGTGATTACTCTTTGTCTTAAAACAAAATTTAAGTCATTTCAGAATTTCTTAATTTCTTTCTAATTTTTTCTACATGGAGATATGAGCTTTTAAAAAAGTATCATTTATTCCATTTAATATCATACCTTTAATACTTTTTATAACTTGATCTATTTCTTAAAAGTGTTTGCAATTATAGAATTAATTTTCCATCGAGTTGCAAACCATTTCATATGTGTAAATGTATAAATAATTATATTTTTAAATATCACAATTTTTTAAATTGCCACATCAACTGTTGCAATTAAGGTGCCAATTAATGACTATCTTTGAAAACATAATTGGAATACAAGCAGAGGACTAAAAATTGATGTTTGGCACTTCTGGAAAACTATTCCCTTGGAGTGAGAGTTTGGCAAATTAATTAATTTGCCTTTTTTCTCGTATGAGCATTTTTTTTCCCCTCATATAAGATTTTCCAGCTCTTTCCTCTACACCAAAGCAGTTCTCAACGTAAACGGTAGTACAACCCACAGGCATTCATAGCATCGCGATGAAGTTGTCTTATGTTTTGAAGACGTGGAGCAAATGAGAAAAGGCAGCATTCGTCTGTAGCCTGGAAAGTGTTCATTAGCAGGGTAGATGCCTACAATTAGATGAGGCATTGTTACATAATTGAGAGCCAGACAAGGATGCCCTGGGGCTATTTAATTAATTAAAGTTTGCATAGGTTTGTGATATATGAGATCTTTCATAATATAAGACGAGGACACAAGCAACCTTTCTTAGGTCTAAGGGCACTACTAACCATTGGCCAACATCCCACTTTTAATCTTGATTATGTAAGGAAGATAAGCCAAGTAGGGTCTCATGATACCCCCTGACATTACTAGGGAACACACTGCAATGCCTCAAATCCAGCACAAAGAATAATTAGTTCTATCCCAACCACAGCAATAGCAATTATGGGATGTGAATCCCAAAATAATTGTGTGTATCTTAAAACAGGACATTCATCTGCCACTTTTAGTGTTCCTTTTTGGAGAAAGGCTAACTATCATCTTCTCATACATTTTCTTGTGGAGTTGGACATCTTGTCATATGTAACATCTTTCACTTAGCCTCATGCAAAAATAGATCTGAACAAAATAGTTTGAGGTATTAGGCTTTCTTCTTGTGTGTCTTCCTCAATTTCTGGTAGTCAACACATCAGAATTATTACTGTGGATTCTAAAGCCTTTTTAAAACAGAAAATGTGTAAACTGATGCTGCTTATACCCTCTTAAAACTTTTCCTTTTCTATTTAAAAGCTTACATTTAAAAAATGAAGATAATTTTGTCCTTATGATATGCAAGCATTAAAATTATTGGAATATAAAAACATGAAGTTTGATAAATATCTTGCTTAATTAAAATCTTATTATCTGTCCTGCTATGTCTGCCCCTGCTGCACAACAAAGTATGTTGCGTATTTATTTAGGATTTTCACAGGATCAGAAAATTTCCATCCTCTGTAGTCTAGTAGGTGGTAAGGCTTCCAGCCTTGAATGGGCCTTCCATCAGCAAGCTCCTGTGTAGAAAGCAGTTAGTATTCCTTGCTCTAAACATAGGAGTTTTCCCTCCTTTCCCTTATAAGTGAGCTAGTTAGCTCTGGAAACAGGGTGCATTCTTAGTGTGACTATAGGCATATGTGTGCATGTGTATGTTTTTTTGGTTTTCCTCAACCATTTGTTTCATTCTAGCCCAGCAAAGTTCGTATGTATATAGTATATATAGGCATCTTAGATGTTGGCATGTTAGCTTATCGTTTTATTAACGTGACAAAATTTTAGTTCTCTCTGTATGCATACAACTGTATCTGATATTCTACAGTGCATCCTACCTTGAGGAATTCTGTTGCCTTTTCTTTTTTTTTTTTTTTTTTTTTGAGGCGGAGTCTCGCTCTGTCGCCCGGGCTGGAGTGCAGTGGCCGGATCTCAGCTCACTGCAAGCTCCGCCTCCCGGGTTTACGCCATTCTCCCGCCTCAGCCTCCCGAGTAGCTGGGACTACAGGCGCCCGCCACCTCGCCCGGCTAGTTTTTTGTATTTTTTTAGTAGAGACGGGGTTTCACCGTGTTAGCCAGGATGGTCTCGATCTCCTGACCTCGTGATCCGCCCGCCTCGGCCTCCCAAAGTGCTGGGATTACAGGCTTGAGCCACCGCGCCCGGCCGCCTTTTCTTTATTCATCCTTCCCTTTACATTTTAAACAAGCAAATAATTTCAAGTGTGTTAATTTTCTCTATTGTTCACCCTTTGCCCCCAGAAAAGCATAACAAATAAAACAATTTTTAAAATAATTAAATAATTTGCAGATGTATGATAATTTTTACTCTGACCCTTTAGGAAACAATGTGTCTTCTTTTAGGGATCACATTTATGAGTAAGTCTAGGTTGTTGCTGGGTATAACTAAGATACATGATAACTTCTAAAGTCCTTATTTTTAGTAATTTATGTACATTGTACTCTAAATTATACTCAACACACTTTATCTGGAGTAAGGAGTCTCTTGACAAGTGTATCAGCAAAATGTTATTATTTTCCTTTTGTTGATTTATAGAGATAGGCAAAATTATGAACTATGTGACATTTGTTTTATTCCTTTAGTATTCTTTCTTATCTATAAAATAAACTTATTAAGGTCATGTCTACCTTTTATAGGTACTGGAACACATAGTATATGCTGAATTAAATTCTCCGCCTTCCTCATTCCTTATTGCCTTCTTCTTCCCATGCCAAGCACAACATACCACTGGATTGTTTTAATATGCTCTGCCTTCTTGTTCTTAACAAAATCTGAACTGAATAAGCTGCTATGTTGGAAAAGAGCTTTCTATGTCTTTCACAGTCTAAACTGCTAATAACAACTTAAAATAGAATGCTATTTTAAATTCTAAATTAGTTGTGAGACATGTTCTGCAGGTTAGAGGAAGGTCATTACATTTAACCTACAATTTATATCCCAGAGGAGACTACTTGCCTACTTTGTCATCCTTGGCTAAAATGTTAAAACCATTCTTGTGTTGATTGAATGGTTTAACATTATGGGAATGTATAGGAATAATAGTTGATGGTTTCTCGTGCACAACTCAAAATATGGTGCCTTTTCCTCTTAATTTTATAAGCATTCTATATAATTCTATTTTGTTAAATTTTCTGCTCACTGTTCTTTAAGGTATCTTTGAATAATGTCAGTTAGATGTTTCTTATCAAATGAATACCTACTTTATAGGCTATAACCTGAAAACGTCCAGAAAAAAAGGCAAATCTATAGAAACAACTTTTAAAGTAGCCGTTGTTATGGGCTGTGGGTAATGGTGAATAGAGAGTGACTGTTAATGGGTATGGAGCTGTTTTTGGAGTAATGCATATTGTCTAAAAGTTGACAATGCTGAAGGTTGGGCTAAATATACTCAAAGCCACTTAATTACATACTTTAAAAGGGAATTTTATGTGATATGAGTCATATTTCAATGACTAGGCTAATAGAATTACCATTATTTTTACCTTGTTGTCAACCATGCATATAGGAAGAAAATCTACAAAATAGATGAATCCCAGGTAATAATTTTGTGTGATACTAAAAACTGAATAAAATATTCTGAAGTAAAATGTTTAGAACATTGTTGGAAAATACGATTCACAACAAAAGAGCATGTAAGTATGTTATCTACCAAATCATCTCTATTAAATATCAAACAACATTTCTTTTTAATCATCTTAGAATGATGAAAATATTAATTAAGTTGGAACATGTTAATAAAATGATGTTCATTAATATATCATTTTCTCTAGCAGTGGGTCATAGGAGATCATTTTAGTCTCCTGATAAAATTCCGTATTTAATATTTGAATTCCAGATATGTTATTAGTAGAAAATGGATAGATTCAAATCTAGTATATTATATGAAATGACTTTCTATTTTAGCTACAATGTAAATTAATCATAGTATGAAAATCATATATAATATATACATACATTTATATACAAATATATATGAATAAATATACTAAATTTATGCACAAAATTTTACCAATTTCTTTTTCACTTTTGTTAAAAATAAAAGATTATTTATAAATGTTTCAGGTTATCTCACTTAAAAACTTTATTAGATATTCAATTTTAAATTAGTGTATTTTTTTATTCTTAATGTAAATCTCATGGTCTTATCTTCTTGCCTTGACTTATCTGAGTTTTATCTTAAAAGGTTCTACGAGTAATCATCTTGACTTTAAAACATCCTACTCAATGCTTTTTGACTTCTTTCTGGAAGCATCTTATACCTTTTGACTTCCATATGTTTAGATCAGTTGTGTTTAGATCCCCCTTCCTCTTTGTTACTATCTTAGGCCAGTCTTAAAATTTCACTCATTCTGTAATTCATTTTTAGCTCAACAACTTTGTCTAGTTACCATAAATAGTTTCTAGCCTATTATATTTTTACACAAACGGTCTTTTCTCCTATTTGTTAAAGTAATTTTAAAGCAGATAATCCTTTAATTTGTCTTCTTGATGTTTTTTCTTCTGGGCTTTCATTTTTCTACAAGGTAAGTTTCTTGGTTATTATTCCTAGGAATTAGCCCCATACTTGACACAGAGTAAGTTTTGATTTGTAGTTGATCATTAGATGGAATTTAGTGTAATATTTTTCACATGGGCCTCGTCTCTTAAGTCATTGCTACATTTGATACATTTTATTGAATAAAAGTTAAGACAAAAGATAACATGTAAAATGCAGGTAAAATAGTGAGAACTAATTTTTATGTTCATTGGTGGACCTTTGGGTTATAATTCCTGTTCCCCATGCTTCCTTGGGATTTCTCTAACTGAGTGTCATCCCCCTCCTAAATGTAGAGACAAGGCAACTATACTTCAGGTACTACTCTGAAGATGAAGGGAGGAAAAAAAAAAAAAAAAAAGCAATCCTAATGATCCTATCAACATATCCCTAACCTCAGCTTAGTGAGAGTTCCCATTCTTGCCAACCTCCTAGGGAAGGGGTCTGCAAACTCTTCTGTAAAGGCACAGAGGGTAAGTATATTAAGCTTTGCAGGCTATATGATCACTTTACCAACTACTCAACTCCAACACTTATAGTACTGAAGCAGCTATAGATAATATGTAACAAACAGAACTGTCTGCTTTCCAATAAAACTTTATTGACACCGAAATTTTAATTTCATTTACTTGTCACATGTAATTAAATATTATTTTGAAGGAAATGAAAATACATATGCTAACGTGTTTGTCTTAGAGGAGTATGAGCAATATGTGGAATGGATGCAAGCCTAGTTTAGATCAATCAACCCTTATCTACCCAGTGGATTTTCGAGTTAAATAAATGTTTAACGATATTACTAAGTATTTGCTGATCTTATTAAATGCAGATTAATTTTCACTAGTGAGCCACGCAAAAAACTGGAGGTGATCAGATTTGTTTTGACCTCCGTTTTAAGATTGAAGCCTGTTTCATCTCCTAATTTGTTTTTTACTCTCTGTTCATTTTTTTTGCACTTTTACCCCCAGTAAAATGCACTATAATATACATTTTAATCTTTGCAGGCCAATGTGATCTCGTTGCCAACTAGTCAACTCCAACACTTGTAGCCCCAAAGCATTATAGATATTATGTAAGAAATGGGTAAGTGCTATGGTAGTGTGTAGAGATAGTTCTAGAAAAAAAATCTAAAGAAAAAATCATTTCTGTTGGCACCAGAGTTTCAAAAGTCTCATTTTAAATGAACATGACTTTGGGTCTTTAAACCACTATTGTGAGAATATCTTCACTCCTTTCTCCTGTCTTACAGCCGTTGATAACTGCTACTATCTGATTAGTGCAATTCTTTCTCCATTGAGTCTGTCACTGTTAACATTGACTTGTGGAAAGAAATACAAACAATCTCTCCTCAGATGTTTCTCTTTCACTGCTGCTACAGTTCACATCACCTAGTGCTGCTGTGTAATAGATGGTTTCATGGGATACCTTATTGTGTGGAGTTTTGTAGTGCTGGAAGATCTATGGACACCTGCTTACATACTGTCATCAAAATCCCTGCAATCTACAACTAAGCATGGCATTTTCCCACATAGAAAATTTATTTGGTGTCCTAAGAGCAAATTTCATTATTGGACCTTCAACAGTTCCTGCTTCAGCTCCGTCAAACTGGCCTCCCTCCCTATTTCGCTTTCTACTCTAGCCATCTCACATTTGTTCACACGCCTTGTAGCTATATTGTCTGCCATCTCATTATTATAGGAAGTTGATTATGCTGGGCTTCAGTTTACAAACACACTTAGAGATATATGAGTTTTCTGCATAAACTGAGACTATAAACTTTCCTTTGTTTAAAAAATTGCTATTTTGTCACAAACATTTTTAATTCAACCTTATAAAACAAATATAATACATAGATATTATAATTTTTCAAAAGCTGGAATATATAAAAGGAATTCATGAGGAAAAGCAGCATTCTTCAACTCTTTCTCATGTTGAGAGCTAAACTTTATAATAACTTTTGTTTAATTATTTAAAGATTTGCCTCCAACATTTCAAAAGTACTTATTTAATTAATCAACAATAAGAGAACTTGTCAAATCTTTCCCATGAAAGATAAAAGTCTGATTTTATTATGACTTTCATTTATCTTTTCTCTTCTAATATTAAATTCTTTTATTGTCATATTTCCCTCTTCTTTTGATTATTTCATAACCTTCAATATGAAGTTACAAAATATTATTCAGAGTTAGAGGCCCATCTTGCCTATGAGTTCTGTGTGGTCTGCATCATGTGCTAAAAAACAGTTAAATATCTGGTGGGTGACTGCTTGCAATAGCACCAGTCCAGGACACATTTTCTTAAACTCGCTGTTTTCTTTTACTCATTGATATGCCTTAGGCACTGGTTTTTGCAATTCCTGTTTTAAAGTATATACTTTTGTCCCCATTTTCCACTTTTTAGACATTTTGATCCCACTACACACATAAGACAGTATTCCATTTACATGCCATAGAGAATGAGAGTATCAGTGCCCTGACTTTCCTCTCTAACTCCAGTCTCCCACAATCAGTAGCACTTTTATTTTCAGAAAAGATTCATATTTCTAATGTTGTTAACAGTTACATTCTGCGCTAAAAAAAAAAAAAAGACATTCTTTGTGTATAGGTTGGCTATAAATGTTGAAGAGTATTAAAAAAATCACTTTCATTATTAGGACTATTATTATGATGTTATACCTTTTATTTATTCCTTGACCATGTACTGTTCTATGATTACATTTCCTTTTGTTATGATTTAGATGCTTTGAGTCCTAAGCACTTCAAAGGTAGAATTTTCCTACCTTCAATCCCAAATAAATATCTTTTCCTACTGGACATTCTTTGCTTAAAATTTGTTTCTCATTTTAGTTGTATTTATATATGTACGATGATTTGGTGAATTTTTATTTTTTTCTTGAGATATTAATTGCATTTTTTCTGGTTAAGCTTAAAACTATCTCTTGTTAAAAAGAATGTGATGCATTTAATCATGAAGTACAACTCTAATTCTAAATCTTCTCTTCCTGTGTTCTGGGTGGTTTGTTTCCAAGATCCAATCTCACTTGTTTTTTTACCCTTCATTTTGCTAGAATATATCCTCAAGTAAGACTTTAAAATTGGATCACAGCCAATATATTTTCTGAGTCCTTATCTGTTTGAAAATGTAATTATTCTACCCTATATTTGGATATTTCTCTGGCTATAGAATCCTAGTTTAAGAATAATTTTTATTCCTAAAAACTTTAAAAGCATTGTCTTCTATCCCCTACTATGGCTGAAACACACACACACACACACACACACACACACAACTTATTTTTCTTTTATTATGCCCATTATTTTGTTTGGCTGTTTTGTATTATAGAATACGCATGAGCAAATATCTCTGTAAAAGGGGAGATAGGAACTATTTTAGGCTTCATATTTTACCTATTACTTTTCCTTTTTTATGATTTAGATGCTTTTGAGTCTTAAGCACTTCAAAGTAAAAATATCATACCTTCAGTACCAAATAATTATTTTTTCCTATTGATTATTCTTTGCTTATAATGTGTTTTTCATTTTAGTTTTATTTATAGATACACTAGGATTTGGTGAATTTTTTTGGGAGGGGGGCCACAGGATCTCAATCTCTGCTGCTGTGGTTTCGGTACTAATACAGAGATGGATAATATGTGAAAATTAAAGAGTGGCTATGTGCCAATAAAGCTATTTATGGAGAATGAGTTTGAATATGATGTAATTTCCAAATGTCACAAATATAGTTTTTTAAATTTTTTTCAGTAATTAAAAAATATTCCTACCTCAATGGCCATACTAAAGCTCAGCGTGAGTGCTGGGTTAGATGCATATAAAGTCTTTTACTGACACCTTTTTTGATTTTCATATGTCTTTATAGTCCCTGTTAGAAAATTTCACAATACTATATCAACATGTTTCTCCACTGAGCCTCTCTTGATTTATCCTAGAGAGCATTATTAAACTCACAAATGAAGATCTCAGAAAATATAAGAACTTTTTTTTGTTTTGTAGTGACATCACATGAGAGACACTAGCTTAGATGTCTATATATGAAATTGTATATCAGAAATTCAACTTTGATTGCTTTCGGCCTTACTTGTCTCTTTAATTCTCTGTGGCCAGGGTTAGCTTTAACCCAGCAGCAAAGCCCTCAGAAAAGATCTGGAGCCCCACCTCTACGGGCCCTCTTGTTAAACTCTGAATTTAGCTTTTCCTGCCTACTTTATCCTTCAAATTGCTCCATATACTTTCCTTTCCTCAAGTTTGATGATTCTCCTGATACCCACCCCTTAGCCCTGAACCCCATTTTCTTCTCTTCACTGTTATCAATTTATTCCTTTTTGTGCTTTCATAGTTTTATTTTAGGAGGATCCTAGAAGTGATAGATGACATATGTAATTACATAGTCATCCTGAATAAAAATGAAAACACTTTCATTTACAATCGATTTTTTCTTTCATGAGAATATGATGGAAAGCAAGGCTTACTTACAGTGGTCATCACTGTTTATTCATCTGAATTGAAGCTAATTATGATAATGGTTAAAGTTCCAATAACCAGGAGAATGTAGGTATTTTCTTGTTGTTCTGTTTTGTTGAGGTTGGGGAGGTTGTTACCAAGGGAAAGAGCAAGGATAGAAAATATTGCATAAAACCTATTAATTTTGGTATTTATAATGAAAAACTAGTAAAATTACTTTTTAGTGTTACTTTTTTGTATATTATATATGTCCTTATTTGGGAGTTCAGTTTTTTGGGGTTTTTTTTTGCCTTAAAATATTTTAACAGTGTGAGTTTTACCAACTGTGAAATGTTGAGCCTCTTTTTGAAACTTGAAATTTACTACTGACATAAGCAAATTCGAGAAAAATAATATGGCTCTTTATACGTTTTGCTAAGACAAACTTTTTATAGAACAACCTCAAAATGCCCTAATACTCTTTTTCACTCAACTCATTAAATTAGCAGATTATTTATGAATGAGTATCTCGATCTTCCCATCGAGTTGTTAAGTCAAAATCCCAAACATAAGTCATTTCTATTTCCTTTAGTCATGGTAAATATGTACTCTTGGGAATACATATAAAAACAACACAATCATGACCAACTTCTAGCTCCAACATTATGCTTCATAAGGACATTGATTTTATTTCAACCTGGCCTCCCAACCCTTAATATGATCTAACTTGAAAATTAGTGATTTACTGGCCGGGCGCGGTGGCTCAAGCCTGTAATCCCAGCACTTTGGGAGGCCGAGACGGGTGGATCACAAGGTCAGGAGATCGAGACCAGCCTGGCTAACACGGTGAAACCCCGTCTCTACTATAAAATACAAAAAACTAGCCGGGCGAGGTGGCAGGTGCCTGTAGTCCCAGCTACTCGGGAGGCTGAGGCAGGAGAATGGCGGGAGCCCGGGAGGCGGAGCTTGCAGTGAGCTGAGATCCGGCCACAGCACTCCAGCCTGGGCGGCAGAGCGAGACTCCGTCTCAAAAAAAAAAAAAAAAAAAAACAAAAGAAAATTAGTGATTTACTATAGCTAGTTAATAGATACCATTGGTGACCCTTGTTTACCATACTTAGAAAAGTGGGAAACTTGAGAAATGAGATGATCATAATCAGAAATGGAGAAAGGTGTCTAATTGTAAAATGTCCTTTTATCTCCTCTAGTTTTAAATGTCAGTATTTGGAATGTCAAATACTTTTTCCAGTGGATCCTAAAATAGACTATATTGTGCAATTTTCTGTTTGTTATATGACCGAGGACAATTCTATAAAGGATTATTTTAGCGGTGCTCTGATAGTTTATAAGGAAGTAGACAGTCTGTACGATTTCTACTCTGAAATATAAAGAACATATTCAACAAGAAGAAATTCATCTCTGGAATATAAGGTTTATACCCAGCAGAAGATTACACATACAGAAATCAATTAATGTGATATACCACATTAACAGAATGAAAAATAAAACCACATAATCATTTCAATAAGGGCCAAAAAGCATTTGATAAAGTTACACATCATGTCATAATAAAATATCTTGTTAAATTAAGCACAAAAGGAAACTCCCTCAACTTAATAAAGGCCATTTATAAACATCTTACAAGTAACATAATCAATGGGAAAAACTGAAAGCATTTCCTCTAAGATCCAATGCAAAAAACAAACATGCCCATTTTTATCACTTCTACTCAACATAGTGCTAGATACTAGCAAGAACAGTTAGGCAATGTAAGTAAACAGACGGCAACTAAATCAGAAAGGAAGAAGTAAAACTATCCTTACTTGCAGATAAAATAATCTTATATGTAGAAAACCCTAAGGACTCTATACACAGACATACACACACACACACACACACACACACACACACACCCTGTTAGAACTAATATATGAATTCAGTAAAGTTGCAGGATACACAATTAACATTTAAAAATCAGGTGAGCCGGGCGCGGTGGCTCAAGCCTGTAATCCCAGCACTTTGGGAGGCCGAGACGGGCGGATCACGAGGTCAGGAGATCGAGACCATCCTGGCTAACACGGTGAAACCCCGTCTCTCCAAAAAATAGAAAAAACTAGCCTGGCGAGGTGGCGGGCGCCTGTAGTCCCAGCTACTCCGGAGGCTGAGGCAGGAGAATGGCGTAAACCTGGGAGGCGGAGCTTGCAGTGAGCTGAGATCCGGCCACTGCACTCCAGCCCGGGCGACAGAGCAAGACTCCGTCTCAAAAAAAAAAAAAAAAAAAAAAAAAAAAAATCAGGTGCATTTCTTTACACCAATAATTATCTATCTAAAATGAAATCAATAAAACAATCCCATAATAGCATCAAAAAGAATAAAATATTTATTAATAAATTTAACAAAGGCAATGAAACATTTGTACACTGGAAACTATACAGCATTGATAATTAAACTGAAGAATACATAAATAAGTAAAAACATTCTGTGTTCATGGAAGAATTAATATTACTATAATGTCTATGCTCACCCAGTGTGATATCCAAATTCAAAATAATATTCAAATTTAATACATTCCTATCAAAATTTCCATGGCACTAGAAATATAAGTGATGGGTGAAATGAATCATGCATTTTTTATTTTGAACATTAAGAACTACTTTTCATCGGGTTGTACCACTACTACTTAGCAGTAATGTATGAGTATACCAACCTACACACCTAATACTATAGTGGTATTTGGTTCTTTGTCATTCTGAGTTGGCTTTTTAAATTCAATCTATTTTCTGTCCTCTTAATGACAAAGTGTGCTTAAATACAAAGGCACACTTTTTAATGAGGCAAGATAACATTGTTAAGAAAAACATTTTATGATTTTAAAATTAAATACTGTGAAGCCATTGTTCATTATTTAGGATTAAAAAAAACTTTTTCCTATTTTAAATTATTATTATTAGGGATAAAAATATGCTGAAATACATTTTTTCTAATAAACTGTTATAATATTATCTTATTCTTATATCTGTGCAATATTTCCTATTACATGTCTTTAACAAATGCCCACACAAAGATAATGGTTATTTTTGACTGCATATATATATATAAGCTAATGAGTTAACTTCAAGTGGGACAGAAACGTGAACTCTTCATTCAATGTTTGATTTTTATTTTATTCTATTTTCTTTAACCTAAAATAAATTTCCAATCTAAATTTTATTCAGAAATTGAAGAGATTTCTGAGACTAAAAAGTGTGTTAAGATGCAATTCCAACACTTGCTTATAAAGATACCTTGTAACCTGAAAAATGCTTTGTATGTCATTTAATATCCAAAATTTACTATGGCATTTTTGTGAGAAACAAAAGGAAATACTGTAAAATGTATCATTTATTTGAATAATGGAGTCTCTTTTGTTTAAACTTGAATATATATATATATAAATATATAAATCCTAATATATAGAATTTTTAGTAGTAGAAGTCCCATTCTATTTTGGAGCAGACTTCATCTATTCCCTTTAAATGTAAAAGTTGACTATCAGACCTTTTAGAAAAGTCTACACTAGGAAGATAGAAGCATCCTAATAAAATTCACTTATATAGTCCTTCACTTTAAAATATACTAAACATTTTCTTTCTAGAACATAAAGTCCATGAAGACAGGAATCTTCATCTCTTTTTTTTGTTGCCAGGATTTGAACAGTGTGGAACAAACAATAAGTGCTCAACGAATATGTGAATAAATGAATAAATGTAAATTAATTTTAATTCCTATCAGACAGATTTATAATAATTGGTAGAAGGTATTTATATTCTTAATACATATTTTTAATCTTCTGCTGGGTAAGAATTATATAAACAGTGGTATTAACATATACCCTATATGTGTTTTACAAACTAAACTAGTTTTTCATAAGATTTAGTTTATTCATTAATGATGCATATGTTACATGACGGTCATCATTTATAATAATGTATGAATCTCCTGCAGCTTCAGGGTAACTAGTGATTTTGTTTATTCTTTCAATTATACAAGACACAGTTGCAGCTCCGTTTGCCGTGTGTGTGTGTGTGTGTGTGTGTGTGTGTGTGTGTGTGTAATTATTATTGACTAAATCTTTTGTCAGGAATGAAATGTAGAGGGATGTATGCAGCAACATGTGCTCCCAAGGTAAATATGGCTGAAATTCCCTCAAACAATACTGAAAATTTCATGAGCATCTCATATTATTCTGGTTCTCTAATATTTTTGTCTTCATAGGTATTGAGATAGTGCAACAATCATGAAACATTTTTAGAGTTTTGTGTTAACCTCTCAAGTGTTCTTTGGTATTCCAATGGTTTTTCCATTGTATGAATCCCTCTACCTTATAATTTAGCCATTCTTTATATAATTTGATATCCCTAACACTTTGATTTTCTTTTAAAAAATACTTTATTGTGCCATTCATATTTTGAATCCAGTCTCGCTTTTCAGATTTCTCGCAGGGAACTTCTTTCATGTTCGCTACCTAACCACACTCCCTACTCTGCACCATTGCACATACGTAGGCATGCTTTTGTCTACCAAGCATTCTAGGTACAATCTCTAAGGACTATTAACTTATCCAGACCTACAAAAACACCAAAGATGTCAAGAGAATATTGGCCACAGAGTTGTTTTTTAAAAAGAAAAATCAAAGTCAACATTCATCTAAATTTCTAAAAAATATATTAATTTTATGCCAAATAGTCACCTGCAACTCAAATCCCCTCCATTCAATGAGAGACTCAGATGCAGCTTAAAAGTTACTTGATGTATGATGGAACTTGCAAACTAAGAAGCTCAGGCCAAGAATTTCATAAAGCCCCCATTTGTTTGATTATTTCATGCTGCTCTGATGATTTCACATTTTCCCCTCTGATCATAATTCTCTTTCTCTTCTTTGTAAACATTTCCACCCCTCCAATCTCAAACATTGCAGACTGTAAAATGTTTTCTATATTTTCAAATAGCCAATCATTCCCACTGGAATTTCACAGTTTACCTATCTATATATAATATCTCTGTGTCTATCTATCATTTATATGTCTATCTTAATTTATCTTGTTATTCTATAATTTTTAATTGTGCAGCTGCTATAGTTTACTAAACTGCAGGATTATCTATGAAGGGGACACAAAGTATGCCTAAGACATAATAGACTCATTACTTATTTACAGAATTAATCAATGACAATTTACTACTTTCTCTTTGAGCCATTAGATACATCTGACTTATGCAGTGGAGAACTGAAGAAAATATGTTTCGTAGTCAATTTACCTCTAAGTATGTGGTAGAATATATGGAAAACTGAGTGTAAACTGTCCAAAAATTAGGTTGTAGAATTTAAAGAAAATACCATATGAATGGCATCTTAATGCATTTTCATAGCCCCTGGGGAAAAATACTTGATAAGGCAAATAGTAGTTTAGGGGCAGAAGTGTTAACTATGCCTTGGACATAGTATACCCTAATTGTTACCCAAGTGGTAGTAATAGTAGGAATAAATTTTCTTGTTGTTTTGCTATTTATTACTAAAAGTAACATGGTGTGTTATATAAAATTGGTAATAATATTTGTTCATTGTAGTTCACAATTATAGTAAATATAAATTATTTATTGAGCCTGTTTTTTGCTGGGTATTATGATAATCAGTCTAAAAAGATAATATCATTTTATTTGATTTAATTATTCTGGCAACACTGGGCACAGTTTTACAGCTGAATAAACGAAGATGTAGAGACTTTAACTTAATTATACAAGGAAGGAGGAAAGGCAAGATTCCACTAGTGTTTCTAAATTCAAATCCTGCATGATTAACCACCTAACATTGCTACACTAAGGACATGAAATCCTGTTTTTCTTCATCATTTCTTTAATCTTATTTTCTTCCTTTCTTCAATTCCACCTTAATTACTCCCACTTTTATTAAAATTGCTTATAAAATAGTAAGTGTTCACTCTATTCAGTGCTTGGAGTTTTTTTCCAGTAAAGGTGTCAGCTACATTCAAAGTAATAACTGAACACTAGGAAGGAACCTACTTGAAGGGCCTGTGGGACCGGTAGCAATAATGTGTACATGTCTAGTAATAGCCCTAGAAAAAGCAAACGCCGGCTTCAACATGGGGAAATGGGACTGGGAGTGGCACAAGAGGTCACTGTTGCTGCTTCCTTGTCTGACATTTGGGAGGAGTTAATTACTGAGCAGCAGTTGTTTTCTCAGCAGACAGCCTCCAGAAAGCAAAGCTGGCAGGCCTGCTTTCCAATAATAGCCACTGATCCAGCCATTGTTTGGCACAATGAACCAAGCTCTTCGCTCCGGGAAATGTTTCATTGTATTATCTGGGATTTCTTCCAGCATGGATCCCATCAGAGAGAACTGCTTTATCACATTATTTTTGACTGACTGGGGTAAGACTCCAGGTTTTGCTTTTCTAAAAATCATCTTGCAGCAAATCAACTTTGATTATGGATAGAATTTACAAAGCTATTTATTCTTCATCTCATTCCCCAGTCTCAGGAACTCCAGAGTGAAATCCAGTACGATATCAGATTATGTGGTATCTCTTAACTTCCAGCTTCCAAACCTGTCTGAAGATTTAGGGAAAAAAATAATAATAATAATGAAGATTCATTCATGTTATTTCACTTAAAAGTGAACCTATTCCAACTGGCCTCTGTCTCAGTCCTAGGAAAGCCAATACAGTGTTAAAATACGATCAAGAAATTTCACATTAATGTTTCTAAAAGTGAGTTACAGCTTATATTAATGGCTTCTTGTGATGTGTAATTTTTGGAGGAAAACAAACATTTTTGTAAGTAACCAATAAGGAGAGTAAAAAAAAATCAGCTATAATAATAACAACAATAATAACAAAAGCATAATGGTTATCCCTTATTTAATACTCACTATACATCAAGCTGTGCTAAGCCCTTTAAACACATTTTCTAAAATTATCTTCAAATAACCCTAAGAGGTAGGAAATATCATTTCAGTTTTTGTTTAAAACCCACATTCAGAGATTTGAGTTAATTATAGCCTTCAGTTCTTACTACCCTATCATGATTGGCCTGTAACCACAAATTTCTCTTTTTCATTAGGTATGTGTATTTAATATGTTTCTCCTTTCCAGTCCCCATGTTCATTCTTTTCTTTCTCAAGGGCAAATTAGCACTTTAATGTCTTAATGTATGTCCCTGGATGTGCACATATTTACATATCTTTGCTAAATACACAGAGCTGTGTATGTTTTTACTTTCTATAACTGCTATTGTGCTATAGATTTTTCTTTTCTATTTTTTCAGCACTATACTTTAACTATCTACTTATGGTGCTGAATGAATATCGATTTTGTTGTTTCTAACCACTGAACGGTATGGTGATCTACCATATGAGCACCTGCTTTCATGAAAGGTAATTTTGGCTGCTGTGCTGAATAGAGGAGAACCAGGGAAACAAACAAACAAAAAAAGCGCACTGAAATATTTCAAGTTAAAAAGAAACATCATTTGTACCTTACTGGCTTTTCAGTGAAAATCATAAAAATAGGCCATGTTCTACATATATTTTGAGTGATTTTATGATTGGATAGTTACATATGAGAGACAAAAACAGGAATTAAAGATGATGCCAGGGTGCTGGAGCTGAGCATATAAAAGAATGGAGTAGTCATCAGATGAGGTGGAGACAGTAGCAGATGAAGCAGGTTTGTTGGGTTCACTAGGGGTGCTACCGGGGCAATGTGAAATCTGAGGCACTTTTTAAGTATACACATAGAGACGGGGAGTGGGCAGTTTATGTCTGATGTTCAAGTGTGAAATTCGGGAGAGAAGTCTTAGCTGAACCTAGGCATTTTGGAGTCACTGATCTATTGAACACACCTACAGTGAGGTGTGTTCAATAACTGAGAAGTACCTAGGACAGAATCCTGAGATACTTCAACATTAAAAAGTGCTACAAATCAAGAGATTCCAGTAAAAAAGACAGAGTGTCAAGTGAATTAGGATAAAAACATAATGTCAAGTAAAGAAAAAACTTTTAAAAGGAGATGGTGATTCACCATGCCAAATATTTCTTACAGGTTAACAAGCAGAGAGCTTAAAATTGTCCATTGGGTTTGTCATAGTGCAGATCATCCATGATTAAAATAAGATGAGCTTTAGTGAAGTGATAGCAAGGAAGTCTGATCATAGAGTTGTAAGAGGGAATGAGACTAGAGGAAACTACTTAAAAATTGTGATTTCCAGTATGTTAATCACTCTGCATTTGTGATAGCTGGGAGTAGAGTAACATACATGTCCATTATTAGAGTGTATGTGCATATTGTAAACCATCCTTACATTTCTGGCGTAAGTCTTACTTCAATATTTTAATATGTTTTTGAATATAGTTAGTATTTTATTTGGGTTTCTCAAATTTATGTTCTTGAACAAATTGAGCCTATGTTTTCTTTTGTCTCATATTTTCTTTACCAATTTTAGAATCAAGGTTATGGCTGGCCAAGGTGACTCACGCCTATAATTTCAACACTTTGGGATTCCAAGGCGGGGGGATCACGAGGTCAGGAGTTCGAGACCAGCCTGGCCAATATGGTGAAACTCTGTCTCTACTAAAAATACAAAAATTAGCAGGGTGTGGTAGTGGGTGCCTGTAGTCTCAGCTACTCAGAATGCTGAGGCAGAAGAATTGCTTGAACCTGGGAGATGGAGGTTGTAGTGAGCCGAGATCACACCACTGCACTCCAGTCTCAGTGACAGAGTGAGATTCCATCTAAAAAAAAAAAAAAAAAAAAAAAAAAGATTATTTTATTTCAGTCATAACATGAGTTAGTGGTTTTCCATCTCTTTCAATTTTCTGCAGCAAAAATTGAACATTTGTTAGAACTTAACTGTAAAACCCTTGGGTCCTTAGTTCTGTGAGGGCAAGTTATTGGTTACCATCTTGGTATCTTTATGGTTAGTGTTGGAGAGCACATTTTTGCTGCCTCTGTGAGATCTCCTTTGATCCCTTTTTGCAGCATCCATATTCTCCTCCATCTACATCCTGTATGAATTGCTGCTAACTGCTTGTAATTGAGACTTAGAGATGATCGCCTTGGGTCAGAAAGTCTTGTTGAAGTCTTAAGAGACTATTCAGATTCTTTATTTCTTCATGCATCCATTTTCAGATTTTATGCTTTTCCAGAAATTTAGGAATTGTTGTCTTCTCCTTTCTAAGAAATGTGTCTTTTAAGTAATCGATACACATGCTTGTGTGTGTTTGTGTGCATGTACACAGGTGCATGCACTTTGGAGGTTGACTAGTGAGGCTCACTGGTCAGAAATCTGCCTGTAAATCCTCATAACTGCTTGAAGCATCAGATCTTTTCCCTGCTGGAGAAAAGATCCCTTAAGATTCACATTAATTTTTGTTGATTGAGACTTAGAGAGGTTTAAGAATGATAGACAGGAAGCCTGATAGATGAAAGAAGTTAGAAGATAGTTTTTCAAGCAATTCTCATCTTGTGAAGACTATTTTTCATGTGGAAAAGAGAAGAGTCTATACTATTTCTCCATCTCTCCATGTAAAGGACATCAGGCAGTATTTACCCATTTGAACTCTAGTTTTTATCCCCATAACTACCAAAAGGGCATTGCTCCAGACATTCCCTACTCTTTTTCTTGTACGTCATCAATTATTTTTCTGACATTAGATCATCCAAGATGTACAAATATACAGTTATTTTTTTCGAAATTAAAAAAGAAGGTATGCATGTCGGTTGCCTTCACATATCTCTCTTCACATTTTCTACAAAATGATCCATGTGTCTTCAGTTCCTCAACACTCTTTCTCTCCTACACATCTCCAATCAGGCTTTCATTGCTACCAGTTCACTAAAGTTCATCATATCAAGGCCATAGATGATCTGCACTTTGACAAATTCAATGGTTATTTTAAACTCTCAGCTTGTTAACCTATAATAAACATTTGGCATGGTGTATCACTCTCTCCTTTTAAAAAAAAGAATTATTTTCTTTATTTGGCATTATGTTTTTTTCCTAATTCACTTGTCATTCTGTCTGTTTTACTGGAATTTCTTGTTTTGTATCACTTTTTAATGTTGAAGTGTCATAGGATTGTGTCCTAGGTACTTCTCAGTTATTGAACATACCTCACTCTCCTGCAAGTCTCATGCATTTCAGTTCTTTATATACCATTCATAGGTCAGTGGCTCCAAAATACCTATGTCCAGCTCAGACCTCTCTTCTGAACTCCACAGTTGAACATCCAGCTGCCTACTCCTGATCTCTACGTGGCTACCTGAAAAGTGCCTCAAATTTAACATTGCCCTGGTAGCACCCCCAGTGATACCAACAAAGCTGGTACATCTGCTATTGTCTCCACCTCATCTGATGACTACTCCATCCTGTTACATGCTCAGTCCAAGTACCCTGGCATCGTCTTTAACTCCTCTTTTTTTCTCTTATATGTAACTAGCCCACTATGAAATCTCTCAAAATATTTTTAAAATCTGAGCCAAATTTATCATTTTCACTGCAAAGCCAGTAAGGTACAAATGATGCTCCTTTGTCACTTGAAATATTTTAGTGAGCTTTTAATTGGCTTCCCCATTTCTCCTCTACTCAACACACTGGACAGAATAACCTTTTATATAAGTGGGTGTTCACTTTAGTCATCTCTTCAATAATCAGTTGTCTGTCCCCTTTTCACTCTTGGTAAAAGCTACAGTCCTCTCATGCATACAGGATCGTATGCATTTTTACCCCTATTTCTCTTTCAGGACCTCTAGCCTCCTTTCCATTACATGAACATATTTGGCTACTCTGTTGCTTTATGCCTTATTTTTAAATGGGAACATGCTGCCAATTAGATAGCCACATGACTAAATATCTATCATCACTTCCTTCAAATCTTTGCTCAGATATAATCTTCTCATCGACACTGACTCTGATTCTTGATTTAAAATCAAATATTTCCACTTCTACTACTAGAACACTCTATTAAACTTGCCTGGAGCCTTTTTTTTTTCCGCATAACATTTGTAAGCTTCTAACATTAACTTTCTTGCTTATTATGTCTGTTTGTATTGTCTGTGTACCACTGCTGGAATTAGGAGCTCCATAATGGCATGGAATTCTCAGTATGTTCTGTCTGCAGAGGTTTTCGGATAGTGTGGAAAATACTTGGCTTATGGTAGATGTACATTAAATATCCATTATATAAATACAATTTCTTAAATATTTAGTTATACTTTCTAAATTCTGAAATGACATATTTTCATTGAAGTCCACATCATTTTAATAGAAATACAAATTATGTTAAAACATCTTTTGTAATTAATTGCATGTTAATTCTCAAAGACACTTACTATATGTTATTGAGCTTAGAATGTTGCAAAAAATTATACAGAGGCAACTTCCATTTAAATTTGAGGTAAATAAATAAATGATTTAAGTTAGAAAAGGCAAAGAGTGAAAAGATGACACATATGAGTGGTGTTAAAAGACATGTATTTAAAACCAAAGGAGTTTTTCCTAGATAAAGATTACTCCTTTATATTATGAAAGCATACTACATATTATCTTTAATTACAGGACATTACATGATTTCATATATGTGTGTGTGTATATATATGTATATGTATATGTGTGTGTGGATACATGTATATTCATTAATGAGATACATATCACCCTATAGAAAATATAGAATTCATCCACATATTTGGTAGGTACTTCCAAAATATCATTTTTCTATCTATATGATTTATATTTTATGCCCCAATTCCAAAATAGTGCAGCAATATAATCTTTTTTGTTGGTTGTTTATTCATGTATGCTAAGTTCAAATTCAGAACATATTTCTGAACATTTCTGTTCAATTAAGTGCCATTTTCTAAAGGTCAGCTATGAGCTAATTAGGTGGAAGAAGACTTGTAGTTCATAAATGATTTCATATGACTTCAGATATATTTGATGATATTTGGTTCACTTAGATAACTAGGTATATCAGCATGCTGACTAAATATAAATATGTAGACTTCTTTAGGCTTTTAGGTATGTCTGATAGTATTTTTTGTTATAGATATTATTTATATAAAAAGATTCTTGTATTAAAATACACAAATGAAGCATCTATATTTTTATACATTCAAATGTTAAGCATGTTAGTCCTTTATGCATTCCTACTAAAGACATAATTATGACATTCACCAGATATTTGCCATTACATATAGGATATACACAATATCCCCAGCTATCTTCTTTGAGGTGTATTATACTTTTTGGGCTCGAGTTCTAACCCATATATTCATATTATGTGAGAGCCATGACTCCCCACTTATAGTCTGATCACTGCATTACATACATAAAACTTTAAGAGAAAAAGAACGTTTGGTCATAATATACTTTATACTCATCAGATTATAATAAGTAAAATTGTCCTAGTGATGTTCAGAAAAAGTGGCATTGCAAAACCCTAAGTGCTGTCAGAGGATAATACCACTTTCCATCATGGAATTAACAGAGCATCTGGACCTCATCAATCACAATATCTGTGGTCACTTTGCTGATGTGCAACTTGTTCTTTACCATCATGGGTTGCTATGCTCATTTGGTTAATAATGTTGGCATCTGCTATAGGCTTACTGGTATGTTCTCATCTAGATTCTGCACTTCCCAGAGAATTGGGACTAGGGTAGCTCTTCCTAGATATTCCAATATCCCAAGAAGAAAATGTGGGGGATATTCTTACTAATCTATAAATTTAAACATATTTTGTCTATACTTACATCTTAGTAATTGTTCTTTTATATTAGCATCCACAGATTACAGTGTGACACAACCATCCAGCAACTTTAACTTTCTAGAGTTAGACTGTATCCATTTAAATTTCTGTTTTCAGAGACAACCTGAAAAAAGTGATTGTTGTCAACATAAAAGTGATACACTTCTTCTATCTGGGGTTTAACTTCGGAAAGAACTTGAATAATGGTCATTGGTTCTAAAACTGGTTTGTTAATGTTATTTATAACATATAAATTAAAAACAAATCCTCTTGAACCTCAAACAGACAAAGCAATACTGAGCAAAAAGAACAGAAATGGGGCATCATACTATCTGACATTGAAATATAGTATAAAACTATTGTAACCAAAAACAGCAAGGTATTGCTGTAAAAACAGACACTTAGACCAATAGAGAATAGAGAACCTAAGCAAAGGTGCTGAGAACATATATTGCAGAAAGAACACCCTCTATAATAAATGATGCAGTGAAAACTGAGTCTCAATGGGCACAAAGAAGGAAGCTAGACCCATATCTCTCACCATATCAAAAATCAACTCAAATAGATTAAAAATTAAATACTCAAAACTATAAAAATACTAGAAAAAATCACAGGGGGGATGATTTAAGAGAGTGGTGTGTGCAAAGATTTTATGACCAAGACTTCAAATAAACAGGTAATAAAAAGAAAAAGAGACAAATGTGACTATATTAAACTAAAAAGTATCTGCATAGTCTCAGAAACAATCAGCAGAGTGAAGAGACCACATGTATGGCAGAAAGTATTTGCAGACTCTTCATTTGACAAGGCACTGACACCCAGAGTACATAAGGATATCAAACAACTCACTAGCAATAAAACCCACAAATATTCCCGTAAAAAATTGGGCAAAGAATCTGAATAGGTATTCTTCAAAGAAGACATTCAAATGGCCAACAGTCAATATCACTTCAAAAGAAGACATTCAAATGGCTGACAGTCAGCATCACTTCAAAAGAAGACATTCAATCGGTTAACAGTCAACATCATTAATTATCTGAGAAATGCAAATCAGAACCACAATGAGATATCATCTTACCCCAGTTAGAGTGGCAATTATCAAAAAGACAAAAAATAACAAATGCTGGCAAGGATGTGGAGAAAAACTCTCATATACTGTTTTGGGAAATGTAAATTAGTACTGCCATAATGGAAAACAGTATGGTTGTTTTTCCCAAATCTAAAAATAGAACTACCATATGATCCAGCAATCACACTATTGGGTATTTATCCAAATGAAAGGAAATTGTTCTATCAAAGGGACACCTGCACTCCCTAGTTTTTTACAGCACTATTGATAGTAGCCAATATAAGAGATCAACCTAAGTGCCCATGAATAGATAAATGGAAAAAGAATATGTGGTATATATACATGTTGAAATATTATTCACACATAAAAATTAATGAAATCCTGTCATTTGTAACAACATCAATAGAAGTGGAGATAATTATATTTAGTTAAATCCAGGCAGAGAAAGAAAAAAATTGTATATTCTCACTCATAGAGAGTAGCATAATGGTTACTAGAGGCTGGAGAGAGGGGAAAGGTTGGTTAGTGGGTTCAAACATACAAGTTAGACAGAAAGAATAAGTTCTAGTGCTCCGTTGCACAATTTGGTGACTATAGTTGACAACAACATATTGTACATTTCAAAATAGCTACAAAAGAGGATTTTTAATAATCTTAATATGAATAAATGATAAATGTTGGAGGTGATGAATATTTTAAATACTCTGATTTGTTCATTGCACATTGTATGCATGTGTCAAAATATCATACGTACACCATAAATATGTACAATTATTAGGTACAAATAAATAAATCTCATTGAAATAAATCAGAACTTTCTTCCCAATGGTTCTTGCCAAAGCACTGTGTAAGACATTGATTTAAAAAAATGGCCTCATTTTGCAAATTAAGAATCTTTTCCTAAGAAACAGGGTCTGTATGAAGCACCATGGGCCACTCAAGTGTGAAGTGATAAATAGAAATATGTACCCAGCTGGGGACCTTTGCAATTAGAGGAAACATTCTTTCATCTTTTTGCAAAGTCGGATTCAATTAACATGTTCAGTGGACAGTGGACTCCTGGCTTTTCTTTATAACTTGTAATAGGCTCAATTATTCTTCAGGGTAGCATCCATTCTGTAAATATGCCAATATTGCCTGGTTGGTTTAAAATTAAACATATTTTAATGAGAACTGTAGCTCTTAATTTCCATCATTCCTAGACATCTCATACAAGCAAGACTGATAGCCAAATATCAATATGTTTTGCCTAAATGTATGTATATCGAATGTAAACTTCTGATAATAATTCTAACCCCCTTTTGGTCTTCCCTTCCCCTAATCAGCATTATCTATTTAACACAGCATTATTGGGTAGATTTGTTCAACCTAGTGGCTACTCACTACACACGCGCACACACACACACACACACACACAAAATCAGTGAGGCAAATTGGTCCAGTAAAGAAGTGGTAAGTCATGTCCGTTAGTGATCCCAATCTATTCTCTGCTACAGTAATAATATGCTGAAGATAATTGTCAGGGCACAGACCTTTGCATTGCAAATACACTGATGTACTGTGGACAGGATCACGACACTATATATTCTATCATTTTTTCTTTATCATTTCTGTGGCCAAATTCCTCCCATATAACTACAGATTAAGTAGCAGAAATTGACAAAAAATTAATCTCATAAGTGAGTGCTGAGTAAATATAGTTTTACCAGGCTGGCCAGGGAGATAGTCTTATCAATATTAAGCTACCATCCTGGCACACTAAAGATAGGAAACCTGGGTATTATCTCTTTGTTTCTGTGCTTTACTCATTTGCTATACAGGAGTCCACATTTTAGAAGCTGGTAGTGTTCCCAAAGCTAATTTGTGAATCAATTGTTTGGAACTTGGAATGCATTTCACCGTAGAAACAATATTAAAAATGATGGTTGGGTTCCCAGGACAACCCATAAAATGTCTACTTAATCTATAATAAACATTAATTCTAAAACCTAACCAAGCTGTATAAAATAGGCTTGATTTGTTAGTGCTTCAGTAAGATTATATTTTTACCAAAAGGAGGAGACAGAACTCCATCTTATCTCCCATGCCACCCACTATGAACACATATGAACAAATCCCAGGTTCCCAATATCTGAATTTTAGAGTGAACAAATCATAGTGCACATAGTTGTGGTCCTACTGAATTAGTTTAGGATTCATCTGGGCAGAGATGTTGTAATAAGGGCAAGTTAGGAAACTCAAAGTATGAAAGAATAAATGAAAGATAGGCTTCTGCAAAGTTCCTTAAAAAAAAGCTAAAAAATGCAAAATTAAAAAAGTATATTAAATAGACTGTAAAAGGACACTTGTTTACAGTATGAAGGGCTTATTTGACTTCAGTTGGGAATGTGCATATCAAGTATCTTTGTTAATTGCTTTGCACTTGTTCAGGAATAACCATGGGAGCAGCGAGAATATTGTTTCTGGGGTTACAAAAAAATTTTAGTGAGTAGGTGAATTCACAAATACAGAAGCCATAAATTACATGGATCAACTCTGTTTTAGTTTTATTCTAAATGTCATGAATATGTTAGGAAACACTCTGTTAGGATGCATGCTAGCTTACATGGTGTAACAAACAACCACATGACCTTCAGTGACTAAAAGTCAGTTTTATTTTTCACTCCTTTAACTTGGTGGCAGAGACTTGAAGGCAAAATTCCTGGTCTGTGTAGTCACTCAGCCAACATCACAATAGTTTACATTCATCATGCCAGAGCAAAGCAAGCTTTAGGAGGATTCCATTCCAACAAATAAGAGCCATAATCTGCAAGTGGCCAGAACTAATCACCTACCCCATCCAACCCCAAGATGAGTAGACTTGGGATCTTACTATGTGTCCGAAAACAGGATGAGGTGAATGTAACAAGAAAATCAGAAATATTTGCTGAAGTCTTAAAGATTGAGCACATAGATCGTTAATAAATTATACCCAAACAATATTGAATAACCACCTGGGAATTTCCATCACTAACTTTGAAGATCTCATGTTAAAAGTTGGAAGAATGATATTAAGGAAGGATCAGAAAGTCAAAATGCCAAAATAATAATATGTGGGGCTTTGTTTTGAATGTGTTTGTATAGGTTATTTTAAGCTACATTGTGGGATTGTATTTTTTATATTACATAAAACCAAACTGAATTTTTCTCATAAGAAAAATAGACTTGGACGAAAGGATTTTACTTTAAACCTTTTACTCCCACCAATATGATGAAGAATCAATTTTATGATTTTGCTTTTGTCTTTGAACAGTACAAAAGACCCCCTCTCATATATCAGACCTCCTTCAGACAGCCTCAATCCATTTCCTTGATTCCACTAAATCAAGCATGTATTGTGAAGTGAGTAATATAAGATTTATTATAATCAGTGGGTTCAAAAACTTTGTTGCTCTGATTCTTACACCTTCTAGGGCTTGAAGCAAAATTTGTCATGTAGAGAGTGCTCAGTGCTTAGTAGTCCTTATTTTCTGGTCTTCAAACATTGGTTTATTTTCTGTTGATTTTAAAATAAAATGTTTCAATTGCTGGATGGAAAATATTCACACACATTTTATTTTTGCTTTAAAGCTCTGGTCTGCTGAGCTTTTATAGTTCTCATAGCATAAATTGCAGTGTTTTCAGTGGCAGAATATTTTCCAATGCTAAAATTAAAATAAATATTTTAAATGTTGTGTGAGATTATTTCAAATCTGCTGCTGCTTCTTTGTATTTGCTGACAGTTAAAATCCCAAGAATTTACTATTAGGTAAGGACATAAATCTGTTAATAAAGTATATTTAACATTTATTTTATACTTTTTCTGCTACATATATAATGATTTTTTAAACAAACCAAGCCTTTTTGAATACCAAATGAATTTTGTACTTACATATACTTCACAAATTAAAATTATTTTTTCAGTAGCCTGTTTTTTCACAAGATGAGTAATTGTGCCATATGGATAACTTGTTCATTAAATTATATTTGAATATAATAGTTATTCTATACAACATTTTTTCATTCATATATGTATGTGTCATTTTAGAGAACATGAGAGTTCTTTCTCTTTTTCTTACACTGTAAGAGTGCATATTTCTTTCTGATTAGTTTATCTATTATTTTATTCATTTAGTAAATATTTACTGAGTACCTACTATGTCTCTGCTACTGTTTCAGTCTGTGAGATATGGCAATAAAAAGACACTAAAAACCCCAATACTTGGCGAGGGTATAGTTTAATGTGTGAGACAAATAGTAAGCAATTAAGTGAGCCAAGCATATAATATGCCAGATGGTGAGTAGTGCAATGAAAGGGAAATAAAAATAGAAAGAGAAATAGGTTCTGTTATGACTGGGTCTATATCTTTTGATTTGGTAAATTATATTTACACAATTATGAATTTATTTGTTTAGCATCATCATGTTTTATTGCTTCAAACAGGTTGGGGTTGGGGACAAGGGAGAAAAGAGGAGAGAACATTCAAAAAAGAAACCTTCCAACTAGCAATGTGAAAATGCCTCATCTGCATAGAACTTAATACTTTTCATATTCCATTTATCATGGGGAACTGATCAGGATCAGAAAAATACCGAAACACTTCTTTGTTGGCCTAACCCAACATCTGCAGGGGCTTCCTCTAGAGAAATGGTGAAAATGAATATTTTAAGTCTTTCTCACTTCTACTCTCTTGCCTGATATGTGTTCATCCAGGGGCCTAAAGTGTTTCCCTGCTAAGCTAGTCACTCATTTTTCAAGTGTTACAACAAAGAAGGGAAACACTAAGGGATTTTTTTTTTTTTTTTTTGTAAAACAGATGAATTTTTTTTTGAAGTACTATACTTTTATTATTTTCATTATACAGCTGTAGAAACTGAGGTACACAAAGATTAAACAACCTCCCTAAGATCACATAACTAATATGTGGAATCTACGTATTCTGAATCCAGAGCCCTTACTCCAAATCAGGTTGACTGTACTGCTTCCAGGACCACCTTTAAAATGTGGCAGGATCCCAGATAAATATTTTTTTGCAAGGTTCTTAAGTATGTAAACAATTTGATTAAAATATCTACTGCAAAATCCATGGGCTCATGTGAAATGTAATGTTTTATTAATGAAGATTTGAGATAATGGCTAAGGAAATGGTACTTACATATTTGTTTACTGTTATGTCAGTGCACATAAAGCTTCTTGGTGGTGTCTAGGCAGTGTTCTTGTTCAAGTCTAAGTACCGTCTCTTTCTGTCTTTATTATCAGATGCACCACTTACGGTTATTTTCACATCTCCTACATAACAAAAAGTAATGATGCTATTGTTACTCTTCAGAACCTGTTTGTATCAAGACAATATAGATCTTCTTGTTTTTATAGCTTCCTATCATTTATTTAGCGCTAATAAAATCATCTTGCCACCTGTGAATACTGACTTCTAAAGACTCTCCCAGTGGTTATTACTGAATTTCATTAATCATGACCACAAATTCAAGTCTTATGCAGAGGATATGGTCAAATGGGAAATGATCACTTGTTTTCTGGATTGTTAAATATACCCTTTGGGATTTTATAATATAAATATAAATATAGAACAACATGCCTTCCAACCATGGCTTTTCTTGAAATTTTTTTTAGGTCATAATCACTGCATTCCTTGAGTGAGCTCTTTCAATGTTTACTGCATCCCTATCTTACTCACACTGCCACTAGCAGAGAGAATAGGTGAGGGACTGTTGACTTAGTGAGAGGAGCAATCCCATTGGTAGAGGCTCTCTGATACTCTTCTAGCATGGGTTAAGATCAACCAGGGAATACCCCCTTTATTTTATTTTATTTTTTTCATTATTATTATACTTTAAGTTCTAGGGTACATGTGCATAACATGCAGGTTTGTTACATATGTATACTTGTGCCATGTTGGTGTGCTGCACCCATCAACTCGTCAGCACCCATCAACTCGTCATTTACATCAGGTATAACTCCCAATGCAATCCCCCCCCCCCCCGTGATAGGCCCCGGTGTGTGATGTTCCCCTTCCCAAGTCCAAGTGATCTCATTGTTCAGTTCCCTCCTATGAGTGAGAACATGCGGTGTTTGGTTTTCTGTTCTTGTGATAGTTTGCTAAGAATGATGGTTTCCAGCTGCATCCATGTCCCTACAAAGGACACAAATTCATCCTTTTTTATGGCTGCATAGTATTCCATGGTGTATATGTGCCACATTTTCTTAATCCAGTCTGTCACAGATGGACATTTGGGTTGATTCCAAGTCTTTGCTATTGTGAATAGTGCCGCAATAAACATACGTGTGCATGTGTCTTTATAGAAGCATGATTTGTGATCCTTTGAGTATATACCCAGTAATGGGATGGCTGGGTCATATGGTACATCTAGTTCTAGATCCTTGAGGAATCGCCATACTGTTTTCCATAATGGTTGAACTAGTTTACAGTCCCACCAACAGTGTAAAAGTGTTCCTATTTCTCCACATCCTCTCCAGCACCTGTTGTTTCCTGACTTTTTAATGATTGCCATTCTAACTGGTGTGAGATGGTATCTCATTGTGGTTTTGATTTGCATCTCTCTGATGGCCAGCGATGATGAGCATTTTTTCATGTGTCTGTTGGCTGTATGAATGCCTTCTTTTGAGAAATGTCTGTTCATATCCTTTGCCCACTTTTTGATGGAGTTGTTTTTTTTCTTGTAAATTTGTTTGAGTTCTTTGTAGGTTCTGGATATTAGCCCTTTGTCAGATGAATAGATTGCAAAAATGTTCTCCCATTCTGTAGGTTGCCTGTTCACTCTGATGGTAGTTTCTTTTGCTGTGCAGAAGCTCTTTAGTTTAATTAGATCCCATTTGTCAATTTTGGCTTTTGCTGCCATTGCTTTTGGTGTTTTAGACATGAAGTCCTTGCCCATGCCTATGTCCTGAATGGTACTACCTAGGTTTTCTTCTAGGGTTTTTATGGTATTAGATCTAACATTTAAGTCTCTAATCCATCTTGAATTAATTTTCATATAAGGAGTAAGGAAAGGATCCAGTTTCAGCTTTCTACTTATGGCTAGCCAATTTTCCCAGCACCATCAACAGCCCTTCATGCTAAAAACGCTCAATAAATTCGGTATTGATGGAACGTACCTCAAAATAGTAAGAGCTATTTATGACAAACCCACAGCCAGTATCATACTGAATGGGCAAAAACTGGAAAAATTCCCTCTGAAAACTGGCACAAGACAGGGATGCCCTCTCTCACCACTCCTATTCAACATAGTGTTGGAAGTTCTGCTTAGGGCAATCAAGCAAGAGAAAGAAATAAAGGGTATTCAGTTAGGAAAAGAAGAAGTCAAATTGTCCCTGTTTGCAGATGACATGATTGTATATTTAGAAAACCTCATTGTCTCAGCCCAAAATCTCCTTTAGCTGATAAGCAACTTCAGCAAAGTCTCAGGATACAAAATTAATGTGCAAAAATCACAAGCATTCTTAGACACCAGTAACAGACAAACAGAGAGCCAAATCAGGAATGAACTTCCATTCACAATTGCTTCAAAGAGAATAAAATACCTAGGAATCCAACTTACAAGGGATGTAAGGGACCTCTTCAAGGAGAACTACAAACCACTGCTCAGTGAAATAAAAGAGGACACTAACAAATGGAAGAACATACCATGCTCATGGATGGGAAGAATCAATATCGTGAAAATGACCATACTGCCCAAGGTTATTTATAGATTCAATGCCATCCCCATCAAGCTACCAGTGAGTTTCCTCACAGAATTGGAAAAAGCTGCTTTAAAGTTCATATGGAACCAAAAAAGAGCCCACATTGCCAAGACATTCCTAAGTCAAAAGGACAAAGCTGGAGGCGTCACGCTACCTGACTTCAAACTATACTACAAGGCTACAGTAACCAAAACAGCATGGTACTGGTACCAAAACAGAGATATAGACCAATGGAACAGAACAGAGTCCTCAGAAATAATACCACACATCTACAGACATCTGATCTTTGACAAACCTGAGAGAAACAAGAAATGGGGAAAGGATTCCCTATTTAACAGATGAAATTTTTGACATCCAAAATAGTAAAAAAGAGATAACTTGGGTTAGGGTATAAGTAAGATGCCTATTACACAGTATATTTACCTTATGATAGATAATTTCTACATCACATGTCAACAAATAAAAATAACGTTGATTTTACTATTGAGAACATTAGAAAATGAAATAAAATTTGTCCTTCCCATAAATCCTTTTGGGACATTAGTTACCTCATTAGCATTGATCCTCACTTCAGTCACTGGACATCCTCAAATTTAAAAGGCAGCATACAGGCCGGGTGCGGTGGCTCATACCTGTAATCCCAGCACTTTCAGAGGCCAAGGTGGGCGGATCACAAGGTCAGGAGTTTGAGACCAGCCTGACCTACATGGTGAAACCCCATCTCTACTAAAAAACAAAAATTAGCCAGGCATGGTAGTGCACACCTGTAATCCCAGTTACTCAGGAGGCTGAGACAGGAGAATTGCTTGAACCGGAGAGATGACGGAGGTTGCAGTGAACCAAGATCGCGCCACTGCACTCTACCCTGGGCGACAGAGCGAGACTCTGTCAAAACAAACAAACAACAGCAACAACAAAAAAGGCAGTATATAGGAGACAGAAAATGAAACACACAAACACGAATGAAAAGAATAAAATAAAATAGTCCTTTTTGTTACTTCCCTTAAAGAATTTGCTATGAAAAGGGGATAGATTACAAAAGTAACAAACAGAACAGTATGATGATAAAGAAATGGCTTTCACTTACAGCTAAAATAAATGTTTTACAGAAGAGTAACATTAATTGACTAAGTAATTACATCTGTAAAAGATAATAATGACATGTTAACAGTGGAAACTTTTTTCAACAAGCCCAATAGAACATAAATGTAAAAATTCCAGATTTCTTATCTAAATGACAACTCTCAATGTAGAACAACTTTGAACATATAGGGGGCTAATTATTCACTTGTCCTCAAGCTTTGAGTATAATGAATGCTAACCAAGGAGATATGTTAATAACAGTTCTTAGATCATTTATACTAGAATATTGTTGTAGCTATTACACCTAGTTCTCCTACTGCCATTGTTGAGTAATTTATGTAACTACATATCAGTTTCATTTTGAAAATAACTGGTTCAAAATAGGAAGTGTTCTTAGGTGGGCTGAACTTTGTCCCCTCAATACTGGAATATTTTATTTCTAAGGGTACTCACACTGTGTGACCAACCTCCCTCTATATGGATTCAATTATTTATACAAAAATTGTGGAGGTTTTTTTTTCCCCTTTAGGAGGAACTTACTTAACCCAACCTTTCTCTAATACTGCATTGGAAAAAGTTCTGTGGGTTCAGAAGAGATCAAAAAAGGCATTTTGTAGCCTTTAGGAAGGTTTTTTGCTATACTCCATTTTGACTTACCACCTTTAGATAAATAAATCTTTGATAATTCTCATTCTGGATGCAAAACTGACCATGTACAAAGTATCTGCTATAGGAATCTGCAATTGCAAAACAGAGCGTATGACTTTGTGATTTTGAAAAGCAGCTCACATTTGAAATAAAAGTTTTCTTTGTTTGTCTGCATCATTCTAATATTTCTTACATGGCTCTTCTGTTGGAAATCCTACCAGTCTCGATTAGACCTCTCTTTTAGCAACTCTGAGGATGACAGCCTGTCTGATGCCACCTTAATATAAATCTTGAAGACACCACTTAAGCTATATTTTAAGGTGAAACTATTACTATAAAATGTTCAACTTTGATAAAAGTCTACCCATATGTATTTTGGATGGTGTGAATATTGACAGGCTAGCATGAAACGTAGTTTATGTAGATAATATGCTTTTAAGATGCAAAGGCTGTTCTTTGTTTTATTTTCCTATAATGACTTATGGTGTAATGTTTTCTCTTCTCTACAGGGTTAAACAGGCAACAGAGAGATGTTTCTAAAGTGCTGAAATAAATGATAGGGAAAAACCTCAGTACTGCCTTTAATTCCACTTATGCAAAGACATATTTCACCTGAGAAAGAAAACAGCTTTCCAAAAAGCAATAAATCAATTGTTCTAAGTACCAAAGACATTGATACGTATTTCCTTAGAATTTTATTCTATTTTTTAATCTCACAAATCCAGAAAATGCTAAAATATATTTTTTGTAAAACTGCATTACTATGCTAACTTATGTAGCATTTGTGAGATTAGTTGTGAAAGGCATATGACATTATTTGGGTATAATTTAGATTGAATACAAACATTTCTCTAATTTTCAATTATATTTTATATGCTGTGATGCATTGTATTATAAGTTTGTTTTGTATTTTATGTTTGTTTGCTTGTTTGTTTTTGTAATATAGGAGGATAGTGAGACCAAATTTTGTTTAGATGTGTAAAGAAAATCCAGAGAGGATAGTTTTCTTTATATTTTGTGTTGATGCAGATTCACTGGTGCTTTTATTTAACAATGTAAAATAAAACAAAGAAGCTGGACTTTATAGGCTAATTTTAAACTAAAAAATTTCCACACTTACTTACCTGCTTGAAATTGCTCCTGTTCTAAATTGTACAGGCTAGAGAAAACTCCAATTCTATAGGCTTAAAAATTACAAATATCCACGTCTGGCAAGTTTAAGAAAATTAAGATCAAACATGTTAATGTATTCCATTTATCTTCTTAAGGGGACTTATTGTGACTTTAAAAATGTATTTCCAATGTATTTCATTACATTTCAGTAAACTAGGAAGCAGTGATCTGATTCACATGTAATGATCTATAAAAGAGGAAATCAAAATATTAGAAAGTTGCATAATAGTCTGAATATCTTTTTAACTATCAGTAACTGGGAAGTTGAAAGCCAGACAGAGCAATTAAGACTTAACCCAGATTTAGAACGAATTAAAGTTAGAACCCATAGAAATCTACACATTAAAACGTACATAGTCTCTCTCTCTCTCTCTCTCTCTCACACACACACACACACACACACACACACACATTTAAATAGAAATATCTGTAGTCATCTGTAGTCCCTAAATCAAAGGCATGACCAAATAAAGAAACTGAAGCAATCCCTTTGATAATCCTTTTTTCAATTTGTCTTTTTAAAATTGTGATTATTGTTTTATAAGATCTTTAACATGTGTTTTCATAGTTAAGTGTTATTCCAATTCACATTGCCCAGGTTAAGAAACTGAAACTTAAAGAAGTGATTTGTTTTAGGATTTGGTGCAGGCAGCAAGTATATGGTTGAGTGAGAACCGAAATAAATCAAATTTCCAGTACTCCAGAAGATATTGATAAATGAGCACATGTATAGAGACAAAATCTACGATGTTTGTTGATTTTTAAAATATATCCAAACACAATCTGAAGACAGGACCATTAGCACTCTGCTCACCATTACTTCTCTAATCAATTACACTTAACTTTTTCACTCTTTAAAGTTTTTTATTTTAAATTTTCTTTTTCTTTCTTTCTTTTTTTTTTTTTTTGAGACGGAGTCTCGCTCTGTCGCCCAGGCTGGAGTGCAGTGGCGGGATCTCAGCTCACTGCAAGCTCTGCCTCCCAGGTTTACGCCATTCTCCTGCCTCAGCCTCCGGAGTAGCTGGGACTACAGACGCCCGCCACCTCGCCCGGCTAGCTTTTTGTATTTTTTAGTAGACACGGGGTTTCACCGTGTTAGCCAGGATGGTCTCGATCTCCTGACCTCGTGATCTGCCCGTCTCGGCCTCCCAAAGTGCTGGGATTACAGGCTTGAGCTACCGCGCCCGGCCACTGTTTTAAATTTTCTACCAGAAGATGTGCTTTACAAGATTGAGGAATTAGGAGATAAACATATAATTTCAGTCTTCCAGCCGATATCCTCAATGACTTCAAGCAAGTCTCTTTCATGTAAAATAAGAAGATAGGACTAGAATTGGAGGCTTGCAATCCTGGCTGTATATTGAGATCTGGGTCAAGGGGTGCTTTTATCGAATCTTGTAATAACAGCATGGTAGTTTTTTGTTGTTGTTTTTTCTTTTGTTTTGTTCTTGTTGCTTTAAAGCCTTCTCACTTAGAAATTCATGTAAATTTTGTATAAGGGAAATCACATCTGGGATTTGCTTTCAAATAGACTTCAGAAATAAAAAAATAAAAAAGAGCATCAAGAAATAAATATGAAGGGAAAAGAAGAGGGAAGAAAAGAAAGTGAGGCCAAAGTAGGAAAGAAAGACTAGTAGTAACATAAAACAAAATAGTGTTGTAATTGTTGAGGCTGGTTGATCGTGTTGTCCAAAAAAGTCAAGATGGCTAAATAGTAGAAACGAGGGCTTTGTTGGTGATATAGGCTTACAAACCTGGAAGACATAGTCTCTGGTATGGACTGAAGATGCTCTCTCTTCAAAGAGGGAAGGGGCTGGTTGGGTTTTATGCCTCCCGGGGTCCATATGACACAATAGGGTCACAAATATTCTGCAGATTTGGAGAAAAAAAATTATGTATATTTGTAAGGGGAGGCAAGCACATGTGAAATGGGAAAACATATGTAAAATATATCCATGTTCAGTTTTGGGAGGGATTTTGACATTAAAATGAGGTGGCATTTGGCTCTTACTTTACAATGTGAACTATAGGACAGAAAGACAGTTTGTGCACAGCTTCTATGAGTTACTGAACCTGGTTTAAGATCTATAGTTGCTTATCAAAAAAGAATGCATGTAAGACCAGTCTTTGGTCCAATCAGAGTTGTGATCTGGATTGTAAATCAGAGTTAGGAGGAATCTGATAATTTGACTGATAACTCCTATTGTTAGAGAGTTCAGCAAAAGTGTGGATCTTCTTGTAGCTTAAGGAATTCAGAAAATTATTAATTTTGCCATGCCAGATGGGCCCTGAAACGTTAACCCACAGGTAACTTTTGTTTCCTTAACCTTAGGGTCTGTCTTAGTTGATGAAAGAGGCTCGGTTTTGGTCTCTCAGTTTACAATTGTTACATGAGGGTTCATTCTCCCTATACTTTTGTATGGTTGCAAAATTTCATAAAGCAAAAATAACAAATAACAACAAACTTTGATCAGGCTTTAGTTCTACCAGTTCTAGAGATTCTGATTTGGTATTTTGAGTCAGTAGTTTCTACAGTGTGGTGTCCAGACTAATGTTATTACCAGGGCAATTGTTTAAAATATGAATTATTGGGATCCACTCCAGATCTACCGAATCAGAACCCCTGAGGGTGGGACCTAACAATCAGTAATCTTAATCCTCCTCATAATTTTCATTTATATCTAAATTTGAGAACAATCAGTCTGACTAAGGTTCTATATTGGTGTTATATTTAAATTCCTAGGTTATTCTAACATGAAGATCACACTAAGAACAGTAGTCAAGATGATCTCTGAACTCAGAAGTCCTTGGACTTTCATTAAAATAAAAAGTTAAAATTCAGTAAAAACTAAAATATTTATACACACATACACTTTAGTTCTTAGACTGATGTTTGCTTCATGCTATGGATTTCTCAAATAAAAATAAGAAAAATAATTTTAATGGTTTAGAGGATTAAATGAGCTAATACATTAAAAGCATTAGAATGTGTCTGATTTATAAAAAAGGCTGAATAGTTTTTGTTTTAGTTTCTGTCATTGATTTATATTAATTTGCAAATGACTTCTACAAATTTTACTATGAAACAGTCTAAAAAATATTTTAAATACATTTTGTTTAACCATCTTTTAAATACAATGTATTTTATATCAACAACCAGAAATATTTCTTTACCTATATTGAAATATATTAATGCTTGGCCTGACAATTTATTCATATGTAAATTAAATAGCCATATTTCTTTGATCACTTTATTTTGGTTGACGTAAATCAAAATGTATTTTCTCCACATTTGATTGCAAAGGCTCAAACAGGAGCCTAAGGAGACATGAGGACCAACTATACTGTAGAATCCTGGATTGGATGCTGGGACAGATAACTATACCTTAGTTTTCCTTAGGTATAAACTAAGGAAATTTGAGTGAAAGATGAACTTTAATTAAAAACAATTGTGACAAATACACCATAATAACATAAAATGTTACTACAAGCATACTTTGTTTTATTATACTTTGCAACTATTGCATTTTTTTTTTACAAATTGAAGGTTTGTGCCAACATCGCTTTTAGCAAGTCTATCGCCACCATTTTTCCAAGAGAATGTGCTCACTCTGTGTTTCTGCCACATTTTAGCAATTCTTGCAATATTTCAAACTTTTGCATTATGATATTCATTTTGGTGATCTGTGATCAGTGAACTTTAATGTTACTATTTTATTTGTGTTGGGGCACCACAAACCATGCCATATAAGACTGAACTTAATAGATAAATGTGCGTTCTGATTGCTCCAAGACTTTCCCCAAGGTCTCTTAATTCCTTCTATCAGCTGATTCACAGCAATAATGAAACTAAGCCAGTTAATAACCATACAATGGCCTCTAAGAGTTGCAGTGAAAGGAAGCGTTGCATGTCTGTTACTTTAAATCAAAAGCTAAAAATGGTTAAGGAGAAACATGTAGAAAGCCAAGATAGTCTGAAAACTAGGCCTCTTAGGCCAAACAGCTGGGTTGTGAATACTAAGGAAAAATTATTGAAGAATATTACAAGTGCTACTTCCGGCTGGGCGTGGTTAATCACACTTGTAATCCCAGCACTTTGGGAGGCCGAGGAGGGCAGATCACAAGGTCAGGAGTTTGAGACCAGCCTAGTAAACATGTTGAAACCCTGTCTCTACTAAATATACAATAAATTAGCCGAGTGTGGTGGTGCATGCCTGTAATCCCAGTTACTCAGGAGGCTGAGGCAGGGGAATCACTTGAACCCAGGGGGCAGAGGTTGCAGTGAGCCAAGATTGCTCCACTGCAATCCAGCCTGGGCAACAGGGCAAGATTCCATCCCCACCCCGACCCCCTCAGAAAAAAGATTGCTACTGTAGTGAATGCACGAAAAACAAGAAAGCAAAACAGAGCTTTATTTCTGAGATGAAGAAAGTTTTAGTTGTCTGAACAGAAGATCAAACCAAGCCAACACTGACTTAAACCAAAGCCTAATACAGAACAAGTACCTAACTCATCAATTCGATGAAGCCAGAGAGAGGTGAGGAAGCTGCAGAAGAAATGTTGGAAACTAGAGAAGGTTGGTTCATCAGGTTTAAGAAAAAAAAAATAGCTGTCTCTGTAACATAAAAATGCAAGGTGAAGTCACAAGTCCTGATGTAGAAACTACAGCCAGTTATCCAGATGATCTAGCTAAGATAGTTGATAAGTGTGGCTACACTAAACAACAGATTTTCCGTGTAGACAAAGATGATCTAGCTAAGATAGTTGATAAGTGTGGCTACACTAAACAACAGATTTTCCGTGTAGACAAATCAAAACAGATTTTCCTTGTATTGGAGGAAAATACCCTGTAGGACTTCCATAGCTAGAGAGGAGAAGTCAATGCCTGGCTTGAAAGCTTCAAAGGATAGGCTGACTTTCTTGTTAGGGGCTAATGCAGTTGGTAACTAAGTTGAAACCAATGCACACTTACCATTATGAAAATCTAGGGTCCTTAAGTCTTAATGCTAGATCTACTATGCCTGTGCTCTCTAAATGAAACAACTAAAATTGGACATCTGTTTTCACAATGATGTACTGAATATTTTAACCTTAAGGGTTGAGAGCTACTTTCAAAATATTACTACTGCTCATTGACAATGTGCCTGGTCACTCAAGAGCTCTGAGGAAGATGTACAAAGAGATTAATGTTGTTTTTATGCATGTTCACACAGCATCCATTCTGTAACCCATAAATTAAGGAGTCATTTTTACTTTTAAGTCTCATCATTTTAAAAAATATATTTTATAATTCTATATCTGCAGTAGAAAGTGATCCCTCTGATAGATCTGGGTAAAGTAAATTACAAATGGTTTCGAAAGGTTTTGCCATTCTAGATGCTATCAAGAATAGTCATGATTCATGGAAGGGGCTCAAAATATCAACATTAACAGGAGTTGACTCCAATTTTGAAAGAAGTTCAACTATAGGAAAAATGTTATCAAACATCATTGTATGCTACAGAGAAATGTTTCGTGAAAGGAATACTCAGTCAATGCAGCAAACTTCATTATTGATTTATTTAATGAATTGTCACAACCACCCCACCCTTCAGCAGCCACCAGTCAACAGCCATCAACATCAAGCTAAAACCCTTCACCAGCAAAAAATATTAAGATTCACTGAGGACTCAGATGATCATTCACATTTTTTTGCAATGAAGTATTTTTTAATTAAGGTGTATACCTTGTTTTTTAGACATAAGGTTATCATACAATTAATAGACTACAATATAGTGCAACCATAAATTTTATATGTCCTGGAAAACAAAACAAAGTAAAAAAACCTCATGTCACTTGCTTAATTGCAGTATCAGCTTTGTTGCAGTGGTCTGGAACTAAACCCACAATATCTCTGAGGTGTGCCTGTAATAACATCTCACATGGAGTATAAGGAAACTCTTTGTAATCTGCTCCTAATTTTCTGTAAATCTAAAAATATTCTTTAAAATCTTCTTAACATAATTTAATATTTTAAAGTTTTACTATTGAAACAAGATTTATAGTTTATTCAACATTTTGCAAGAGATTATCAAGCGATTTTTGGATATTTATTTTTAAAATGTTTCACAAATAGGGCATATTTTGGTATTTAATATTTCTCCTAGTGCTTCAAAGGTAGGACTTTAGGGTTATTTCAGCTGTTGGTTTGATGATATGTATGAGAGTTGCTGAAAATTAGACTTTGTTGTTCAAGAGGTTTTTGTAGGTAACTTGGTATTTCTCTTATGAAGATAAGAAAAACAAGACAGCTTTCCAGGATGCCAAAATTGTCACTCTAGAATTGTAGAGGCATTGGGAAAAATCTGGTTTAATATGAAATATATGAAGATGTTATAGAATTTCTGTTAACAACTCCACATATTTCTATTTTTAACTTGGAACTGCCTTCCTTATCATTTCATTTTCATTTTATATTTATTAACCATCCTTTTAGGTCTCAAAGGAATAATACAGTTGCAAATTAGAAAGAGAAAAGTTGAGATGGTAAAACTGACTATAACAGAGACATACTTTAGAATTTAGCAACAATATTTGAGTTTGAGGATGAATTATCTTTTAAAATGAAAAGAAAATCACTGTAGTGTTGTTCACTGACTTGTCTAACAGAGTTGCTTTGTTGAATATGTTTCATGTCCCCTCTATTTTTCCACCTCAATTGACAGGTCTTCACTTCTTTCCTCTTCTCAGACAGCATGCTGACATTTCTTAGACTCTCCTCACCCCATTCACTTTCTTTAAACTCTCCCTCAGGAAAACTGAAATGTCATCTACTGACTCTGAAAAAGGTTGATTCCTCACTGGGAGTTCATTTATCCTGCATACTATTTTTCATTGTTATTTTTTGAATGTTCATATGCAAATATATGAACACAATTATGAGAAAGAAATGCAATCATTATTTTCAGTCATGGTCTTCATCCTTAATTCAATTAGATGATTTCCTACAACTGTAATTCAGAGAAAGAATTCATATCTAATAATTTCTGAATTTTTCTCCCAAACCCCCAGTATGGCTTGCAAATTTCTAATGACTGAGTTCCGAATGATGGGGGAGACATTAAAGTTTAATATATTCCCACAAACTAAATGTTACTGCTCTATCCAATATATTGGTAAAATGTAGTCTAGAAACTGGTTGATATTCCATAAAAATTGAGTGCACCATAGTATATGTGGATTTTTTATCTTCCATTTCTTTAATTTTTTAGTAAAACCATAGTCTCCGGGGGTATGGGTTTTTGATTAACAGTGTTAAGTTCCCCATTAATATTAGTCAGTTTATAATAAAGAATACCTGTAATTGTACATGTAGAATAGCATTTAGGACTTAAACCATTTATTTTCATTATTAACTCAGCAAAATCTAAAAACCCCTTTTAATTTGTTTGAAGATCCTTCCTATAAAAATACCTCCACCCAGACAGACAGAAGTTTAAGTCTTGTCTTGGATCTCAATGGAGCATAGAACAAAGAAACCATTCGTTGCCCTGGAGATAGAAAAGTACAGTGGCACGTCAACAGGATTCAGAGAGAGTGAACCATGTTAATGAAAATTAAGTGCAGAAATGAGGGTCAACCAGCCATCAGAAAAGGATCAGCTCCTAAGAGTTATAGATCTAGAAGGAATCCGATGAAGAATCCGGTAGCCAATCCTGGTTAAAAATAATGTTAAACATATGGGGAAGAAGTCCCAATTTATAGGAATTAAGCTTGGCAGGAGAGACTGATATTTGTGAAGCGGGGTTTCCAAGAGCATCTGGAGGACATGCTCCTGCCCAAGCTACAGAACATAGGAAGAGAAAATTGTCAGTAAAAGTCATCTATTCCGCAGAGCACTATTTTTTTCTGATTTTGAAGGGGAAGAAGACACAGTAATGTGTCTGACACATATAGGCAAACAGATTGTTCATTTTGTAATCAAATATTTGAGCCAAATGCATTTTAAATAATAGCCAGAAGTGAAGTGAGGTAGAAGACATATTTAGCTGAAATTAGAAAGGAAATTTAATGATCCAAGCAGAAACATTAGAAACTAAGCCAGAACTTGAAAATGGAAAGCTCTCCTTATTTAAAAAAAAAAAAAAAAAAAAAAACCACGATGTGTTATATGAAGTTATAGGTTCCAGTAATTTGTTCTTCAATCAATGTGGCAGGCTGATATGAAATGACTGCTATCTGTTTTATAAAACCCAGACAACCTTACAGAATTAAATGAAAAACATTTTGGTTTTGTATTCTTCCTGTTTGGAAATTTGGCTCTTAAAGTGCCTATATTTTCCTAGATACTGAACCATAGTCAAAATATATTCAAACAAGAGAAGTATAGGTGTATGAGACTTTACTTATACATATATACAGCTGTCACATTTCAGAAAGAGCTCTTTATCTGTTATGGAATTATGCAGTTTAAAATAGAACTATCCAACGGTTGTTATGTAGCACAGTTGACAGCTAGGGGGATATGTTATTAATATGTTCGCTTAGGAAAGGAATTTTCAAATTTTTCTAACAGTGAAAATTTTCCATTCAAACAAAATATTTTGTGTCACTTCAGTTATAATATAAAAAGTGACATGGTTTGATCGAAGTTTGTGAGAGTGGGCCATATTTAGCATAATTCTGACTGTGTTTCCTCCCTTTCAGCCTCCACACTGGGACTAGGGAACTATCGGCCATCCTAGGGCCCTCTGGAATGTGACTTAAAACCACTGTTGTAAAATGTATTAAATTCAGCCATGAAAATACTCAGCTCTTGGATCATATTTGTTAGTTTGTTGAAGTCATTTGGAAGCTATTTGGAAATTATTTTGTTCTTCCTACTTAATTTAGTTCAAAAATAATGGCATGATATTTTAAAAAATCAAATAATAAAAAACTTGTAAAAATGAATCAGCTTCGCATTACAATTTCTCTATTCTATTTTACAGATACGTTATTGTTAATAGTTTCTCATGATTTCTTCCAAAAATATGTGTAGACATGCACACAGCCAGCCATGTTACACCAACGAGGAAATAAAAATTATACTAATTTGTACATTAATGTGTACACCTAAGAATAAATCTTAGAAATCATTCCAAAATTAAATATGTAGTTACATCTCGCCACACATTACATACCATTTCAATGTTTGTATAGTCAAATATTAATTTTAGTATTATTAATAAACTATCACCAATAATAATTGGATAATGACCATCTTTTTATAGAAATACTTGCAAATGTTTGAAAGTATTTATGTAAGGTGGAGTCCTAGAGATGGACATGCTGGATAGTTATTTCAGAATTGCCCTTCAATGACCATGGAGAGTCACATCAACAGTGAAATGAAAGGGACATCCTCCACCTTGGGGTATGTCATTGGATCTATGTTATCTTTGCTGGAGATTTGAAAACAATGTATTATTTTTTATTTTAACTTGCATTCTCTAATACAATAGTGGGATGAGCATATTTTCATATAAAGCAGTTTCATTTTTTTGTGTGAAATGCTTGCTCAGACCAGTATCACATTTTGAAATTAATTTTTAAGAACTCTTCAAATATTAAGGACATTAATACTTGATACACTTGATACTTGAAGAAAGTTTTCAATTTTTTAAAATTTTATTTCCGAATTTATATTTTATATTACCTTATTTTATGACTTCTGGGTGTGATATAGAAATTAGTTATGAGTAGTGGCAGAGACTGTTTTTATGTTAGTTAGTGACCTGTGTGATATCCACCATTAAAACAAAATTTCCCTCTGAGTCTAGGTAAATTATACATATCTTGTGTAGTGTGTTTCTTTTATTTTAATAATGAGAAATGTACAATATTTTATTTTATTTGACTTCTGGTGCTGGAAACTTCACAGTCGATAGTCAATCAAATTTATATTTGCTGCCATTGTTAATTTATTGTCCACTTTACACTGCTTTCACTTCAGATCCAAATTTTATTTTGACAGTCTGAAACAATGCTATGTATAAAAATGAGTTTGTAGATATATATGTATATATAGATATTTAAATAGATACATGTCTGCATATTGGTATATGTATAGGCAGAAGAAGAAGAGAGTGGGCGAGACAGAGACAGAGGGAATAGGTTGCAAGCAGTCTTTAGTTATTAACCTATACAGAGATTCCAAAAATTTTGTCTTTCTTGTAATTAGAGCGATATATATTCTGGTTATGTGTTTCTACATAATAACTGCCATAAAACTTAATGGCTTAAAATAATATATTATTATCTTTAATGATTTTGGAGATTGATGGGCCAAACTAGATGGTTGTCATTTGGAGTCCCTCATATAGTGGCAGTTCGATGGTCGCTGAGATTGGCATCATCAAGAAGCTTCTTCACTTTCTTTCACTTAGACTGAGATGGCTGAACTAAAGGGGAGGAATCGAAATCTATCTTTCCATTGATAATCTGTCCTTCCATGTGACCTCTCCATGAGACTATCTTGATCTTCCTCACACACTGGCAGTTTCAGAAAAATTGTTGTGTGTTTTTTTTGTTTGTTTGTTTACATAGTGGGTTAGAACTTCAAAATATTCTAGGAGAGAAACATAGACCTTGATTATTATGGATGGGATCTTCAAAGGATTTGTGACCATCTTTCATTCTCAGAAGCCATGGATCATAACAGCATGTTACAATGAATAAAATTGCTTAAATTTATATATGTATATATATATATATGCACACACACATATATATATATGTGAAATATATGATGGAATATACATAAAATGGAATATGATAACATATATAAATATATACAATTATTTACATGTACTATTCACTATTCATTATAATGAGGACATTTTATTTCTCTTACCTGATTTCTTCCTCACAACTCTACCACATAGTTGTTATAATTCATTTTTTTTTTTAACATATTTGTAAATAGACACGGAGTAATTGCTGTGACTCAGTGATATCGGAGCTATTTATCCAGGGAATTTCTAGGATGATGTGAATATATAAAAGAGGGGGCTCAGGAGGAAATATAACAAAATGATCATAGGCTTATAGAATTATAGCAATTTTGAGCTAGGCAGACATTTGGGGATTATCTTTAATGTCATTTTTTGCATGATAAAGACATTGATTTTCAGAAAAATTAGGAATTTAATGCTACGAAGTCCAGCGATTGTAGCTTGACAGACCTGGCATGTAATCCTGGCTCTGCCCTTACATTCCGAACACTGTCAGCTGTGGAACCCCTGAACACTGTCAGCGAGTTTCTTCATCTGTACCATAGTTATCTGTTCAGTCTTGTAAACTGCCTCAACACTTAGAGGCTTAAAACAATACAAATGTGTTATATATCAGGATTCTACAGGTTGTCTGGGAGCTTTTTCTGACACTTTTACCTGAGTTCTCTCAGTTGACTGATCCTGAGCTCAGTTGAGACAGTTGAGTTGTCAGGAATCTTTCTGCGAAAGCTTTCATCTCAAGCTTCCTCACTGCGTGCTAATGACGCTATGATAGAGGCAGGAGGCAGAAAAATTATAGGTAGAAAATGGTGGGTCCCCGACAAAACCCCACTGGTCCGAAGTGAGAACTTAGATTCCTGTTTTCCCTCTCAAATGTTCCCTTTTCCAAAACCACCTATGGCCTGCCCACCGCCCCCGTCCTGGGCCTGTAAAAACCCCAGAACTCAGCCAGCAGAGAGGAGAAGCAGCTGGACATGAGAGACTACAGCCGGACGTCGGAGAGATGCAGCTTGACTTCAGAGGGACAGCTTGATGAGTGTAACTTTAGAGAAGAATAGGACTGGAGGGGAAGATTACCTTTCAGCCCCGTCCCCTTTCCAGCTCTTCTTCCCACTGAGAGCCACCTCCATTGGCAATAAAATCCCCCACATTTGACATCTTTCGATTTGTTCATGCGACCTCATTTCTTCTAAATGCCTGACAAGAGCTCAGGTGCCACAAGTGCAGATGCAGAAGGCCGTCACACTGAGCCTTTTCCCTCACAGGTGGAAGGCAGCCCCCTCACGTGAAAAGGCGGAGGGTCCACTGCGCTGTTAATTGTCCATGGATGGCAGAGCTAAATGAGCACTGCAATACTCCCTTTGGGGCTTCAGAGGTCACAGACACTCCCCCGCTCTCTGTTGCAGGGTCCACATGTAGTTTTGCTCTTGCCAGTTCCCCAAATCGCTCCTCCTGGCTCCTCCACCCACTCACCTGCATGCTCCCTCCCACAAGGGGTGAAACACAGTGGATCTGAGTGAGTCGAGTTCACCGCTCCCAGCGCCAAAGGCGATGGCTGGTTCCAGCATTCGTGGACTCCAATTACCCCCTCGGTCCCCTGCATGTTCCCTCTCTTAAAGAGTTGAAAGTTGTGGGCTGGGTGAGAAACCCCTGTCGCAAGTCCCTTGAAGGGGTCAGGGAAATATCCTGCTTCAGTAATCTCAGGGCAGCACTGCACAAAATGCAAAGGCAGAAGTTGCAGTCCTCTTGAGGTCCAAGCTCTGAAACTCACACAATATTGTTTCTGCCACCTTCTACTGATAGAAGCAACACACAAGGCTGGACCACGTTCAGGGTATGAGAAAATAGATTCTAGTTCCTGATGGTGGGATGTGCAAGTAATATGTAGGTATATTTAATCTACCACGAGTCTTAAAAATACCAAATATGAAATATACCTAAAACTAAAAAAAAAAAAAAAAAAAGTGTATGTACAAAACGCTAAATGCAGTACCTAGTACACAATACATTTTCCACAAGTAATGTTTGTTCTATTTAGCATTGCTATTTTTTGAAGATGTCTTGAGATTATACAACCAGTTATTGGCAAATCCGGTTTTTATCAAGTTACATGATACACATTTTTGTATTCGCTATTCTCTAGATAGTGGCTCTAGTTGGCGTGTGATTCAAATTCCACTTCAACGTTAAAACTAATTTAATTTTGGACTACAACCTCCTCTACTCCCATAACTGGCTTTCCCCGTCTCCCTTACTGCTTTTTGTTTTCTCTCTATGGTGTATATCACCACCCAACATAAAGATATGTTTCTTTTATTTCCCCTCATTTATAGAATGTAATATTTGTGAGCATAGTAACTTCTTCTTTTTTTTAATCTCGTGTAACCCCAGAGACCAGAAATTAACTGATACATAAGAGGTGTTCCATGTATGTTGGTGAACAGATGAATGAAGGAATGGTTTCTACTGTTGTGATAACCATAACACATCAGCAAAGAGTAGCACAAGCAATTGAACATGAACTTCATATTGATTTTCTTGTAAACGAACTTAACAAAACTTGTTTAAAGTCAGCTGCTTTTTGAATATTTGGTTTTATTTTGATGAACCATAGAGAATTTCCTGCCCTATCCCCTAAAACGAGCATCAGCTGTATGACATGACATTCATTTTCTATGTTTAAAATATCCCTAAAATGAGTAAAAAAAAAAAAAAAAAAAAAAAAACTTATAATCTCACATAACATTTTTTAATATCATTTTTAGCTCTTGACTGAAGAGCTATTTTGTTCAAGAACCCTACCAATCCCAACACGCCTTCTGAAGTTCACATATAATACTGTGGAATAATGACTATTTTCATCTCTACATAATTATTTAAAGAGACTGAGAAGCATTTAGTTATGGAGAAATGTCTATGAATTATGATAACTCATGCCACAGTGCTCTACAGCCATGTGCCCCTAAAGACCTTTTGGTCAACACTGGGCCACATATATGAAAGTTCTCAAAAGATTATGATAATATATTCTTATAATACATATAATATGTATTTTTACTATACCCTTTCCATGTTTAGATATGTTTAGATACATGTATACTTACCACTGTGTTACACTTGCCAATGTTATTTAGTAGAGTAACATACTATGCAGGTTTGTAGCCTAGGAACAATGTCCTATGCCATGCAGCCTAGGTGCATAGTGGGGTATACCATCTAGATTTGTGTAAATGCATTCTAGGATATTCACACAATGACAAAATTGCCTACAAGGAATTTCACAGAATGCTTTAAGAGATGTATAACTGTACTTGTGTATTGCAGTTAATATGTAAAGCAGAGTGTATTACTTTATTTGAAACTCAAAGTGTAAACCTGTAAGGCTCCACAATGACATGATAAGGTTATATGGCAATAAGACATTATTTGGAAAAAGTTATTTTATTCTGAGTGGGAAATCCTATTGTTACTACAATTTAGATATAAGCTGACTTTTAACACAGAATATGAGACTGCAAAACATATTGTAAAAGCACCCTTACTTTTTTTTTTAAAAATTTGAGACAGAGTCTTACTCTGTTTTCTGGGCTGACGTGCAGTTCCTTGATCTAAGCTCATTACAACATCTGCCTCCCAGGTTCAAGTGATTCTCATGACTCAGCCTCTGGAGTAGCTGGAATAACAGGTGCACACCACCACGCCTGGCTAATTTTTGTGTTTTTGGTAGAGAGGAGGACTTCATCATGCTGACCAGGCTGGTCTAGACCTCCTAGCCTGAATCGATTTGCCTGCCTCAGCCTCCCAAAGTGCGGGGATTACAGGTGTGAGGACAGTGCCCAGACAAAGCACCCTTACTTCTTAATCCCTCTTTTATGAGGTTACTGATACAAGTAAAGATAGTTAACTTCAATAAACATAATAAACACAAACATTAAATGCTTTTTCAAAGTAAAGAGCAGAATGTAATGTAAGTACAAGGTTTTACTTGGCATTTTTGTTTGTTCTTTGTTTTTCTAAAGAGTTTGTTGGGTCCTCGGAAAGTAAAGGGACCTGTTATAGATCATTTTTCTGCCATGATGAATGTTATAAAAATAGTCTTTTCTTTATTTTCCAGTGTATTCATTCTCATCATTTACCTCACTTGATCTAAAAATAGAGCTATGAAGAAAATAAAACAGATATAATTACCTGCATTTTTCAGGTAGAAATGATAAACTTCAGGGAGTTTACATCTCATTTATAGGTCACACAGCTAATATGTAGCTTAGCTAAGATTGGAGTCTGGGTGTTCTAATCTCTAGCCCATGGGTGCTCCTAACATAACCACAATTTCTATATGTTTGAGACTAATAATCTACTATATCATGACATTTTCATGAGAACTTGATTACATAAATCCTAATATTCTCACTTTTCATATGGGAAAATTGAGGCTCTGAAAGCATAAATAGCTTACCCTCAGGTAAGAGAGCTAACATGTGGCAAAGTGAGCAGTTGAACACAAGTTTGTCTAAATATAGCACAGATCATCTTTCCTCTCTGCTGCATGACCTTCCTCAGTATGTTATGTGGATAATATTTCTACTTTTGTTTCTACTGTTTACTAAAACTATTATTGCACTAAGGTTAAGAATTAAAAGTGTATGGAGTTGTTTGTTGCAGTATCTATATATAACTCCCTTACCTGCCATCTCTCTCTCTCTCTCTCTCTCTCAAAAAAACTTTTTAACCACCATGCCAACTGCTACCAAATAAAAAATATCAATGTGCTGTGGTGTCGCTGGCTCTTTCCCAAGTTCAAGGTGCTTACAGTCTTATTCTGAATTAAATTATCTCATTGATTTTTCAAATCCTATAAGATGAAAAGCCAAGGCTGAGAATTCACCAGGGGCGTAATGACTTTAATATGATTTGTGACAGTTCTTCAAATAGAACAGCGAAGATTAGGAATTATTTCCTGTAAAGATGATGCTGATTTCCATCTTTTAAGAAATCTTGCCAGAAGAATAGAAACTATATTCATTCTTCACAAGCCAAAATAACTTTGTCAGATATATATAGGTACTATTTAAAAAAATCATCTTTATGAGAGCTGATTTGTGTAAGAATTAGAAAAAAAAAACTCCATTTATGAATAGTGGCTATCTCAGCTTCATTTAACCAGTTCAAACTCAACTCAAAACAGAATGAGGTAAAGCACCCATAGTTCCATTCTTTTTATTACCTAGGTGCCTGTAGATTGAATTAACGTAGAGATTGGAATAACTGTTTCCCCTAAGGTGTAAAATCTTGTTCTTTAGCAAAAAGTTAGGAATATCTATCTATCTATCTATCTATCTATCTATCTATCTATAATCTATATCTATGTATCTATATATATTTTCCATCTGCTCTCCTTGTTCTAGTAAGTAGTTACCCATGCCATTTTGATAGCACTGAGATTGGTAATCTATTTGTATTATCAGCATAAAAATTTTCTAAAATCCAATTAGAAATAAGATAAAATTTGTTAAGAACTGTTAAAAACATATTTGAAGAATTTTTAAGGCTTTACACTACAGACATAAGGGGAAATGACTAGCATATACCACAATTCAATAAATAATTTTAATTTAAATCTTTATATATCAGTATAATTACTTTAGTATTTGAATAGAACATACATGCTTATCTTCAAAAAATAGGGTGTCTTGAGTTTAAGAAAATTGCAATGTTATGAAAAACAAATGCTTATAAGCTCTCAAGCTTAAAATGTACAACCTGTCTCAATTCTCTGTGTTTTACGTATATGACATTGTTTAGGCCAAACACATCAATTTTCTTTATTTAAGTATATGGAATATTTACTGTCATGTAATTCTTTGACTCCCTTGAGTTTTATCATAATGGCATGTTTATGAATTTTCTACATTAAAGGCAAGATTTTTAAAGTGATCTAATAAGTCTGTAATTATGTATCCTTTATAAATATTTTTGCTTTTCTCTTCAAATTTGAACATGTTCATAATATACCTATATGTAGCTAGAAAATTCCTGATGTGAGTTTATTTTTGTCTCTGCTTTCAGTTGTGCTTGTTAGTAAATTAACATGTAATAGAGTAAATAAAATTTCAAAAATCTCAAAAAAACTCTTTGATCCACAGTAGGTGTAATGAATGATTGCAGTAAAGAGAGAATTCCAAAATCTGATCTGTTCTATTTATTGAATTTGTATTATCTAAATATTTATTTTCATTTATTCCATGCTACCTTTGTATCTTGTAGCATAATATTTCAAAAGTACTTATATTTTTAATGTTGCAATAATATTTTATTAACAGCTTTGTCAATCAGATAAACTTAGAGAAGAAGAACCAGGGGAATCAAAGAAAGAAAGAAGATAAAAGCCTTTTATTTTTTTCTCCTTACTGAAAAACAAACAAACAAAACCAGATGATTCAGGTTAATTTCATTTTGTAATGGCAAATAATTTTTCCATCAGAATGAAGATGAATTTCTTCTTATCATAACATCATTGTAAGTGTTTGTATTTGAGATAATAACAGTTTCAATATTTAATTGCCTTCCTTTGAAATTAGATTTTAAAATTCAAATTTATTAAATTCAACAAAAGTGAAATATAAACATTAATTTACCAAAATATGCAACGGTAATATGACATTTTAGATAGCCACATGATAATCTTTGTGAACTATTTTTCTTCAACATGTGAAAAGAGATTCAGATCTCCTCAAAACAATATTACAACTCCCAAAAGGAATATTCAGGAATGATTCTTAGGTATTTTATAATTGGTAAACAGAGTAAACAAAATCTAAAACTGTCCTGGAGTTATGTTTTATACGCTGTTACTCCCTGGGAATGTAAACAAGTCAATGCATCATTATTTAATGTTTTATTACTTATTAAGTATACTGTCTTAAATATACAATTTACTGAGAGTATGAAAAAATTCAATGCTTTTAACACAATAATAGCTACTTGTGTTCTCTTTCTTTCTATTATTTTATATATTTAAAATATAATGACACATCTTTTTGCATGTGCTTTGGTATGATAATTCAGTGATACAGACTCTACAATTCCCCAGCTAGCGCAAACATCTGCTTTCTTCAGATATAAGAGTAAAATTTTCTGAAATCCTAGATATAAAATATCTTTTAGAGGGAATAGCTTGGACTCTGGTTCCCTTTGTCCCAGTCATATATGTTTAAAGAAGATAAAAAGCAGTTCAGGACAACAAGAGATACATATCAATACTACTATGAGTGTCTATGAGAATCCTTGAGAGATTGAGATTTAATCAGCTACTTCAGAGCCAATGAGAACATGTGAAAAGCTGCAAAGAAGCTCATTTACTTCTCTCAAACAAACTCTAAATCACTGTGCCATAGAAACTGTCATTCCATAATTAGTATTGATACAGACAGGAGGCAGGGAAATAGAGGGTAGAAGAGGGTGGTTCCCTGGCAAAGGTTCCGTTCTCCAGCCTGGATACTGTGGCCTTAAAATGAGAATAGTTATTCCTGTTTTCCTGCCCAAATGTTGCTTTTTCCAAAACCACCCCAGCCTGCCATGCCCCACATCCTGTACCCATAAAAACCCCAAACTCCATTGGCAGAGGAGCAGAGTGGTGTGGCAGTGAAGGAGAGAAGAGAAGAAGTGGTTGAACGTCCAGGAGAGAAGAAGCAACTGCATGTTGGAAACTACAGATAGACACGGCTTAACTTCAGATGGCGTGATTTGGAGAGGACCCCAGCTGGAGATAGCTGGGCTTCAGGAAAAATTCACCTTCTTCCCATACCATCCATCCTCTTTCCAGCTCCCCTTCCACTGAGAACCACTTCCACTGCTTAATAAAATCCTCTGCATTCATCATCTTTCAAACCTGAATGTGACCTGATTCTTCCTGGAGGCCATGTTAGAACCTGGGTACCAAGAGTACAGTATGTAAAAGACTGTCACCTTGACTCTCCACTGAGCTGGTTAATACTTAGCCATCCACAGATGGCACCTGCTAAAAGAGCATTAATTGTAACACACCCGTAGATGCTGCTGTGGGCCTGGAGCCCAAAAGTGCTTGCCATAGCCCTGGCTTCCAGTTGCCTGAGTGCCCCTCCTCCCACAAGGGGTTTGAGCACTGCAGTGGCCAAGTAGGTGAGGCACAAACCTGTCTCAAGTCCCATGAAGGGGCCAAGGAACTCTCCCATCTCAGTATCATCATCAAGGCCAAGATGAGTCATTCCAGTAGACTCATGGCCATAGGAACTGAATTTGAGTGGGCGTATTAGTTTTCTATAAATTTCCTGAGTGAAGAGCCTAAACAACACATACTCATTATAATACAATTCTATAGGATATAATCCAACACGTGTCTCACTGGGAGCTCACTTTTCTGCTCCTGCCTGGAGGAGAGTAAACCACCAACAACCAAAGCACATCAGGGGAAAATTGTTTCTTTCCCTCCTCTCATTGCTCAGCCTCTCAACACTTATTAACAGATTGGACAGTAGGAAATCCTTATTCTTTCCTACCACTTGGGTAAGAACATTTACTACATTATCCCAAAGAGGCTCTTTATAATTTCAAATAAACTTTCAGAGGACTTTGAACCTTTCATGTTGTAAATATCTATGTCTCTGTCAGTATCTTATTCTTGTCATCAAATCTATCCATGACTGTGAAGGGTCTGATGTTTTACTTTGCAAGATAACACGTTATCTAGTCACAGTTTCATGGATGCTGGCAGAAGTCATGAGATTTCCAAGTGAGAGACAAAGAACTTTATTATTTATGGTGTAGTGGGCAGTATGAGCATCATGTTTGCATTGGTGGTCCTTTGTCCCTTCTCCAAGTCCTGTGTGGCAAATGCAGAGGCGGATTGAGGTGAATACAGCATCCACAGTGGGAGCGTATGACAGGTCAGGAACAGAGACTAGAAAGATCTAAATTTTTGGAAGAGGCTGCTAGCAAATTCGCCTAAGCTTCACCCACTAAGGGGGACACTATTTTATAATACTTTTCAGCAAACAAATTTGTTTTTTGCACTATCTTCCAAAGTTGTTTTCAATACTAACATCCTTGAAAAAGTGACAGAACAAAAGCTATTATTTCTTTACTCAAAAGATGTATAGAAACTGGAGAGACCCATAGAGAATTGTCTCTCATAAGTACACCCTGTATCATTAATCACCAGGCTTGTAGTATCGGAGAGTTCTTAAATTCTTCAAACTATGGCTTAAAACCAATGTTTTCACATATTTCTTTCCCTGTGTCTTTTTAGTGACATTGTATCTATTTTTGCCCACTGAATATTCTTTGGATGACTGTTACACCATTTACTCTCTTTATAATTCCTTCTACCTCCATACATTGCCTGTCACTTTATCAGACATTTATAAATTGAGGGTAATAGACCAGTATTTATTTTTCTCATGTGAGCTCTGGCTCTGATCACAGTCATTTTTCTCTAATAGTTTGTAACTGACCTGACTGTCTCTAACTTACTTTTTTTTTTTTTTTATTATACTTTAAGTTCTAGGGTACATGTGCATAACGTTTATATCATGTATAACTCCCCAATGCAATCCCTCCCTCCTCCCCCCTCCCCATGATAGGCCCCAGTGTGTGATGTTCCCCTTCCCGAGTCCAAGTGATCTCATTGTTCAGTTCCCACCTATGAGTGAGAACATGCGGTGTTTGGTTTTCTCTTCTTGTGATAGTTTGCTAAGAATGATGGTTTCCAGCTGCATCCATGTCCCTACAAAGGACGCAAACTCATCCTTTTTGATGGCTGCATAGTATTCCATGGTGTATATGTGCCACATTTTCTTAATCCAGTCTGTCACAGATGGACATTTGGGTTGATTCCAAGTCTTTGCTATTGTGAATAGTGCCGCAATAACATACGTGTGCATGTGTCTTTGTAGTAGAGTAATTTATAATCCTTTGGTAATACCCAGTAGTGAGATGGCTGGGTCATTGTACATCTAGTTCTAGATCCTTGAGGAATCGCCATACTGTTTTCCATAATGGTTGAACTAGTTTACAATCCCACCAACAGTGTAAAAGTGTTCCTATTTCTCCACATCCTCTCCAACATCTATTGTTTCCTGACTTTTTATGATTGCCATTCTAACTGGTGTGAGATGGTATCTCATTGTGGTTTTGATTTGCATTTCTCTGATGGCGAGTGATGACGAGCATTTTTTCATGTGTCTGTTGGCTGTATGGATGTCTTCTTTTGAGAAATGTCTGTTCAAATCCTTTCCCCACTTTTTGATGGGGTTGTTTGTTTTTTTCTTGTATATTTGTTTGAGTTCTTTGTAGATTCTGGATATTAGCCCTTTGAAAGATGAGTAGGTTGCAAAAATGTTCTCCCATTCTGTAGGTTGCCTGTTCACTCTGATGGTAGTTTCTTTTGCTGTGCAAAAGCTCTTTAGTTTAATTAGATCCCATTTGTCAATTTTGGCTTTTGCTGCCGTTGCTTTTGTGTGTTTAGACATGAAGTCCTTGCCCATGCCTATGTCCTGAATGGTACTACCTTTTCTTCTAGGGTTTTATGGTATTAGATCTAACATTTAAGTCTCTAATCCATCTTGAATCAAGGGTATCCAGTTAGGAAAAGAAGAAGTCAAATTGTCCCTGTTTGCAGATGACATGATTGTATATTTAGAAAACCCCATCGTCTCAGCCCAAAATATCCTTAAGCTGATAAGCAACTTCAGCAAAGTCTCAGGATACAAAATTAATGTGCAAAAATCACAAGCATTCTTAGACACCAGTAACAGACAAGCAGAGAGCCAAATCAGGAATGAACTTCCATTCACAATTGCTTCAAAGAGAATAAAATACCTAGGAATCCAGCTTACAAGGGATGTAAAGGACCTCTTCAAGGAGAACTACAAACCACTGCTCAGTGAAATCAAAGAGGACACAAACAAATGGAAGAACATACCATGCTCATGGATAGGAAGAATCAATATCGTGAAAATGGCCATACTGCCCAAGGTTATTTATAGATTCAATGCCATCCCCATCAAGCTACCAATGACTTTCTTCACAGAATTGGAAAAAACTGGCCGGGCGCGGTGGCTCAAGCCTGTAATCCCAGCACTTTGGGAGGCCGAGACGGGTGGATCACGAGGTCAGGAGATCGAGACCATCCTGGCTAACACGGTGAAACCCCGTCTCTACTAAAAATACAAAAACTAGCTGGGCGAGGTGGCGGGCGCCTGTAGTCCCAGCTACTCGGGAGGCTGAGGCAGGAGAATGGCGTAAACCTGGGAGGCGGAGCTTGCAGTGAGCTGAGATCCGGCCACTGCACTCCAGTCCGGGAGACAGAGCGAGACTCCGCCTCAAAAAAAAAAAAAAAAAAAAAAGAATTGGAAAAAACTGCTTTAAAGTTCATATGGAACCAAAAAAGAGCCCGCATTGCCAAGACAATCCTAGGTCAAAAGGACAAAGCTGGAGGCGTCACGCTACCTGACTTCAAACTATACTACAAGGCTACAGTAACCAAAACAGCATGGTACTGGTACCACAACAGAGAAATAGACCAATGGAACAGAACAGAGTCCTCAGAAATAATACCACACATCTACAGCCATCTGATCTTTGACAAACCTGAGAGAAACAAGAAATGGGGAAAGGATTCCCTATTTAATAAATGGTGCTGGGAAAATTGGCTAGCCATAAGTAGAAAGCTGAAACTGGATCCTTTCCTTACCCCTTATACGAAAATTAATTCAAGATGGATTAGAGACTAACTTACTTTTTTAATCCTTCTCTTTGACACTAAGTTATTGACTTTCATTGGTTTCTTGGCCTACATTTTCAGGCTTTATTCTTTGATTACTATTACTTTATTTTCTTTACTCTCTAATACCCTTAGCACTTCTAGAATCACTGCCTTCTCTGGTAGAAGGAGATTTTTATCAGCCAAAGGAAACACAATTAGAGCTATGTTTCCTAATATTATTTATCCCCCATTTTTTTTCCTATAGTAAACAAATGAGTCTGATGCACTTTGATTCCCTTTATACTTGTGAACTATCTTCTCAAGGAGCCCAAATCAGAAATCCTGCTTTTAAATGAAATATTATGCATGTGGGGGTAAATATAGTATTTGAGGGTATGGATTCTGAAGCCTGACTGCCTGGGTTTGAATAGTAACTTATTTAACAGTAGCCTTGGTTGAATTACTTAACTTCTCCCTGTCTTAATTTGTCCATATATAAAGTAGTGTTTTTAAAGGGAATAAATATATTGATATTTGTGACCTATAACATACTATATACTAATTTATCATTTAACACTAATTAATAAAGTACAAAATAAATACTAATATATTACTTCATGCATTGGTTTCTAAATAGTTTTTTTTTATACTGGTTCAGCTTTTATTTTCACGTTTTCTCTTTTACCCTTTAAATAATTATTTTCTTACCCATGGTTCTACACTCCTGGACTATTAGTATATTGAGAGGGGTGCATTAGGTGAATAACACATTGAAGAAAGCCTCTGTGATTACCAAAGACCTTAGACAGGATAACAAGGGAGGTGATTATCTACAGTTACATCTGTAGGGGAAAGGCAGATTCTTGATCTGAGGGTCTTAACAAAGATTTGTTTTCCCAATAAAAATATTAATAGGCACAATACATATATTTATATATGTCAATGTATGTGCCTGGCATTCCGATGTTCATTACAAGTTTGTTTTAAAAATAGTTCCAAGTGACTCTCTTCCTAAAATGTCAAAACAATTGAGTTGGGACGATGAAAAAAAAAGTTAGAAGTTGTATGGACTATTATATGGGAAAAATAAGCAATTGAATATTTTCATTCTATTTATAAGTACACTAAGGACAAATTTAAGAGACAGAGAGAGATGGGGAGAGATAAATAAAGAAAGGAAGACAGGGAAAAGAAAAAGAGAGCAAGAAAAAGCAGGGAGGGAGAGAGAATGGATTTATATAAATTGAAAAACCTAATGCTGGTTAGTAAGGTGTTATGCCTCATTTGGTCAAATTTATAGATTACAATTCTTTCATCGATGCTTTCATTTATTCACTAGAATGTGGTCTAAAACTGTTGAATTGAGGAATGAAGAAGTTTGTTCTGGAAACAAATGGTTATAGCATTATTTTGTTTACTTTCTAAAGATATTTTATAAGTTTTTGGTTGTAATTTACGTTGTGAATCAAAAATGAGGTAAACAGTTCCATAAAAAGTTAAGCATATCCCTTTAATACTTTTGCTCAGTGAATAATGCTTCAAATGTGTAGTTCCCTTTAAGGGGATATTTATTCCTATCTTTCAATATGTGCTGGGTCAAGTATGAGAATAGCACCAAATTCCAACAGTATTCTCTTCCAGAGCATTTTGTCAACATATTGTGATTCATCTCATTCTCCCTCCTTTGACAACTGCTGATGTATATGCCTCATATCCACTTATGTTCTGTAAGGCACCTGAAGACTTGTTTCATGTCTACTTCATCTTGGAAACCTCTGCCAATAGCTGTCATAATATCTTTTATTTGTTATACTTTAAATTCTGGGATACATATGCAGAACGTGCAGGTTTGTTACATAGGTATAAATGTGCCATGGTGGTCTGCTGCACCCATCAACACATCATCTGCATTAGATATTTGTCCTAATGCTATTCCTCCCGTAGCCCCCCACCCCCCGACAGGCCCTGGTCTATGATGTTCCCCTCCCTGTGTCCATGTGTTCTCATTGCTCAACTCCCACTTATGAGTGAGAACATGTGATGTTTGGTTTTCTGTTCCTGTGTTAGTTTGCTGAGAATGATGGTTTCCAGCTTCATCCATGTCACTGCGAAGGACATGAACTCATTATTTTTTATGACTGCATAGTATTCCATCATGTATATGTGCCACATTTTCTTCATTCAGTCCGTGACTGATGGACACTTGGGGTGGTTCCAAGTCTTTGCTATTGTGAACAGCAATAAACATACGTGTCATAATATATTTTATACTGCATACTCAGAAAGTATATGTGAAATGAAAAGCGTATCAGAATATATATGGTGGTAAATGGTTAGTACAAGGTAGACCAAGTTGTAATGATCAAAGAGGCCGGCCGCTATGTAAAAGTCAAATATAAATGTTATAACAAATGACTTATTTTATTGAATTAGTTTTATGAGAACTTGAAACATATAGCAACTAAATATAGCAAGCTATTTTACTAAACATAGTAAGATATTTTACTAAATGTAAAATATATAGTAACTATAGTAAGCTATTTTTATAGAATATGAAAATCAAAATTTTCCTGATTTTAAATAAGCCAGGAATACTTGTTTTCCTTTCCAAATCACAAATTAATGACTAATTTATTTTAATAAGATAGAATTTATAAGATAGTTATCTTTTATCCTACCCCAAATACTGGCACTGTGGGGTAGAAAATAATTTTCTTATGACATATAGCAAGTCAAAATTCTTGTAGAATAATTAATGTTTCCCTCTTTTTGTTGTAACTTAAGTAGTTTGCCTTGGAAATTTAAGAGCCTAGGCCTGGTGACAGTACTTCCAGTCTATTTTTTTATTTTTTTAAATGAAGAAAGAGTTATCACTAAGTTAATAGCCAAGAAGCATTTCAAAGCCATGGCACAATTGCCCAATATATGAACTAATGTTCTTATTTATAGTGCTTTCTCATCAATTACATTTAAACACTAATGCCTTGCCTATCGTTGAGAAAATGTGTTTATTTTAAAATATGACTTAATAGTTAGTTTTTAAAAAAAAAAAAAATAGGGATATAATTTCAAGCCAGAAAGCAAATATTTAGCATTCTTGCCTAGAATATTCTATTTACATTTCATCACATGTAACACTAATACTACATTTTGACCTGCTTAGTGAAAGTAAAGCCACGATTTCTGATGAAGAACATATCTGAAATACTTAAACCATTTTCACAAAGTATCTACATATTTCAGTGTTAAATTTCATTTGAAAAATCCACTTATAGATGTGTTGACTCTCCAAGAACAAGAGTAAAATCTGGAAGTCCTGAACTAATTTGCAATCTTGAGGCTATAAGAAATTTTAGTAGAAATAAGCCAATAAGATCAAAATGTTAATTATTAAAAGGTCATATTTATATGGGAATGTTACACACCTTCTTCTTCAAGTAATCAAAGCTTAAAATGGGAGTCTCTGGAAAACTAAAACAGAACATGATTCAGATACTGTAAGTCAAAAGTCAGATAAACACTTCTGGCCCTTGTAGAGAGAAATCATTGCTTTGAAAAATCAAGGACAAAGAGATAAGCTTAAATAGAAGCCAAAAATAATGATATTCCATGAATCATGGTTCCTGTGATAAAACCTGAGAAGCCAAAGGCAAGAATTATTTTGAAGTCCCAGTTTTCTCACAGTCATAAGGCTTAACATAATGCAAATCCTGTGGGATAACATAACTTATAACATATCTAACTGGATTGCAAACTGGATTCACCTTCACAAAACAGAAAATTAAAATAAAATATCCTACATAGTATTTGGTTGCCTGTGGAATTCTACATAATACTGAAATTTAATCTCAAACCAAACATGCAGATGAAGAACAGGAAAGGTGAAATTTTTAACTATTAGGAAATAGTTATCATCTAATATGTATTTTGTTATGATTAATTTCTGTAATAATCTTTTGATGAATATAAGCACTTGTAAAAGTTATGATCTAATGTGATAAATATGGTCCTAAACTAAAATGTTATATTAACTATTTTAATAGATACTATGAATAAGACAACTTATGCATCTCTTTTAAAACACTCATATTTATTAACATATTATTTTCAAAAATTACTTTTTTTATTCCTATCATACATAGAATGATGGTAAAAACAGTATATCTAATCATATTTTTCTGATATTTGTTAAATTTCTATTCCACTAAATTTTCTGCAATTCCCAAGGGCAAATGCTAAAGAGAAAGTGTTAATTAGGTAGGAAGTTAAAAAAAAAATCATCTGGCTGATTAAGCAAGGGAACATCACAAGAGACTGAAGGTAGCTAACAAAAAGCTTTTGTCTTTTTAATTCTGGCTGTGGAGGAGAAACCAGTGCAAGTACTCTAAGGTATCAGATGCAAGCAATTTGGGGAAATAAATCTGATAACTTTTATTTAGATTGTCAAAAATCAGACATAGAGAAGACACTCTCCCCACAGCATTTAAAGATGCAAAAGAACAAAAGCTTTAGAAGTTCTGACAATATTCTGATCTAGAAGTTGTGATGATGCAGATGAGATATAATTATTACATCATCATTAACGTGGACTTTAAAATTTTAGAAAAACTTTCAATAAACCACGATTACAGGAAACAATGACTAGGAAATCATGATTCATTATAAAAATATCCCATATTCCAGCCTTCACTAATTTTGACTAATTTTGGTCATAGGAAAAAAATATCACTTAAAAATCGATTTAACCATTACTTCCCTGTCATCCTTTCTTAAGTTTTCCTTAACGAATTCTGGTACCTTTCAGGAACACTCACCAGAAAGCAGCCACATAGTTAATGCTTTTGTGGCAGAGAAAAATCAAAAGTATTAGCCCTTAGTCCTTGCTGTGGCAAATTCAGAATTGACGTTACCACATAACACAGTTACCAGAAGAGGTCACTTGTTTCCAATAACTCTTACATAACTAACACAACATACGTGTGGTGATGAACTGGAAGCAACTGTGTAACAAACTCTGGATGAAAAGATAGAAGATAGTTATTTGATAATTGAAGTGTAGATCTTAATTTTAACAAGATTCCTCATAGTAAATGTTTATGTAGAATGTCATTTTATAGAGTTTCCTTTCTACTATATTTTTATATTGTTGCTCAGATCAATAATTCCTTCATTTATTCATTCATTTTAATTGAAATCATATTTATGGAATGCCAGTGAGGTACCGTGTAATGGCTGCTGTGCATCACTCAGTTTTTCACAATAAAAATGATGCTTTCAGGCATCTCAAAAATAGGTCGATAAATAAATAGTAAATATTAAAATCATTTCATCCATTTTTGTATTCATGGGTAGTAACTGTGTAGAATCTTTTTATTTTTACATATACAAATAGTATTAACATTTATTTGATTATGAATTTGAATGCATGCCTATTTAAAGCTGCACTTTTTTCTCATATTAAGTTTCTGACTCTTGTGTATGTCGTGGGAAGCTATTCTACTTGGCATCTGTCAAGCAAGTGGTATCTATTGCCTGTCACCAGGAGGAGAGGCCCGAATACCTTTTCTCATTGCATCTTGGTATTGGAGTCCTCAAGGAAAACATAATTCAGTCAAGCACTGGACTGAACAAAGTTTTACTCACATAGAGAAAAGACAGAGCAAGATCAGCTTTAGTAGTGAGTGTCAGTCCTCCATGGCCAGAGGGCCTCTTCCAGCAGCTGACTCAAGGCCATTGGTCTGCACACATCCCTCTTCTGTTGAAAAAACAAAAGACCTTATCACCATGCCTTCCTCACAGGGGACAAATGTAGCAGTAGTGTTGGCCAGGTGCCATATGACAAAAAGCAAGTCCAGCACAGACTAAATCTCTTAGTAAGAAAGAATCAAAGCCCAAAGCCCATTCTTTTATTATTATTATTATTATTATACTTTAAGTTCTGGGATACATGTGCAGAACGTGCAGATTTGTTGCATAGGTATACACGTGCCATGGTGGTTTGCTGCACCCATCAACCCGTCATCTACATTAGGTATTTCTCCTAATGTTATCCATCCTCTAGCCCCCCACCTACCAACAGGCCCTGGTGTGTGATGTTCCCCTCCCTGTGTCCATGTGTTCTCATTGTTCAACTCCCACTTATGTGCAGTGTTTGGTTTTCTGTTCCTGTGTTAGTTTGCTATGAATTAGATCATTAAAGACTTAAACGTAAGACCTAAAAGCATAAAATCCCTAGAAGAAAACCTAGGCAATACCACTCAGGATATAGGCATGGGCCAAAGCTCATTCTTACACAGTTGGATGGGGTTCTGAAGCCTCCATGTACAAGTCTACCTTTTCTAACAGCATCATTCCCTATTATTTCATTTCGTTATCATAAGAGCCTCTCTGATCTCTCACTAACATGGTGGCCTCATGTTACCCTAAATTCTTATTTTTTTTTTTTCCTTGGCCAGTGGACATCTTTTCTTGAGATTACCTATACTGTCCTTTTGTATTTTAATGAGGTCTAGGTATGATATCACTCAGCTTTCTTGTATTTATCTATAGCGATTACTTGGAAATGCTGCCATTTTGAGATTATATCCCTATTTGCATCTATATTTTATAGAAGGAATTATCATCTGCCCGTTCTAGCATAAATTAATACTTTCCCCCGTGGAAAGACTTTGTTCCAGCTAAGTAGTTGACCTTGTTGTGCCCAAAGATATCATGGATATTTCTACTCCTGTGTTTTTAATACATGTGTCAGAGCTGCCTGAAATAACCTTTCTATATAGCTACATAAATGATTAAAGTTCCATAAACCTAAGTCATGGGGCTTTCCCCTTAACAGCATAAAGCTATTTCTGTTGCTTCTTTAGAATTTTCAATATAGTTTTTTGTCTCTCGATAAACCTGTCTTGTAGGTTTATTGCTGTCTCTATGGCTTTGGTTCTTGCTGGACTAAGAATTCCTTCAGGTCAGTCGTTTTTTATTATTTTTTGAATCTCAATGTCTAGCTCAGCACTAGACTCACAAAAGCTACAACCTCCTAAAAAAGATCATGGTGTATTAAATTGGCTTCATTTATTTATCAATTTTTTTCTTATTGCTATCCTTTAGAAATAGAGTAATAAATAGAATGTTTTTATGTGGAGTTACATTTACTCATTATGTTTCAACTTGGTTTAAATCTATTGCTTATCTAGTACTTTCAAAGTCTTGGGTGAAGACGATGTATTACAGCAATGATGTGTCAGAAGGGCATCCTCATAAAAGGCCCTGGTGATATGAGAGAAGTAGTCGAAGATTTTGGAAGGAGAGCTGCATGAGCACAAGTATAATGACACACTAGCAATTTGGCTTAAGTTTGGCTTTGCCTCACCATGAGGGATTTGAAATTTGGATGAAGCATGTGAAAGGCCTCCTCTTGCTCTGACTCTACATAGCATTAATCTCTAGAATACATACAGCTTTAACTATTTTCCCTCATGCACACTGGTCATACATGTCTATGTGTCTAAATATTGCTGACCTAACTGGGTTGTAATAATCTTGAAGATACCCTTTGGTTGTTTGGTTCTTAAGGGATTATACAGCAGTTTTGTATATATTTCCAGTTAATACTTTCTAAAATAGAGTGAAAGATTTTACCCCATATTTCTCCTATGCAAAAACTAAGTTCTTAGAATGGTGTCTGCCATATTGATGGGTGTGCAGGTGGAAACAAGAGGAAGAAAACTTGAATTAAAATGTGAAATGTGTGGTGTCAGAGCTTCACCATTTAAGAGCTGGATAATCTTGAGTGAGTGCATTTCTCTATAAGTGTAGAAAACAATAAATACGTGCCCTATACATTTTCCAGGTTTGTTATAAGATCAAATGGGAGCATGGATGGGATGATTATATTAAGTTTATATTGTGATTTTATTTAGTTGAAACAATTAGCTGATGATTGTTCAAATTATTCTTCTTTAAAATATCTAAATTTCTGCACTTCCAGATCACTTGTGTGAATCTGTTTGAAGCTGAGCAATGCAACTTTCTATTTAGAGAAATTACTTTAGACTTTAAAAAATCTTAATGTAAACATGAATTTACTTTTTTCTTCACCTTTACCTACATACTTCCTTAAGACATTAAAACATATTATTTAGTAACAGATTAAAAATTTTTTCCATATATTTGGATTGAAAACTACATATCTATTTGTATTACTCCATTTTCGCACAGCTATAAAAAAACTACCTGAGACTGGGTAATTTATGAAGAAAAGAGGTATAATTGACTCACAGTTCTGCAGGCTGTATAGGAAACATGGCTGGGCGGCCTCAGGAAACATACAATCATGGTGGAAGGGTGAAGGGGAAGCAAGCATGTCTTTACCATGGGAGAGAAACAGAGAGAGAGAGTGATGGTGGAAGTGCTACACACTTTCAAGCAACCAGATCTCGTGAGAACTCACTCAGTATCACAAGAACAGCAAGGGAGAAATTCTCCCCCCATGATCCAATCAATGTCTCTCACTTCCCTCCTTCAATAGTGGGGATTACAGTTCAACATGAGATTTGGGTGAGGACACGGAGCCAAATCATATCACTATTGCAGTGGTTGTTAAATTTTTAGCATCCTTCAGCTGGAGGGCTTTTAAAAGTGATTATAAGGCCCCTCCACAAATTTCTGATTCTGAAGCTTGGGGTAAGGCTCAAGAATTTTAATTTTAGCAAATTGCCAGAAATTTGGCAATTTGTGCTGGTATGGGACCACATTTGAGAATCATCAGTCTGTAGTAGTCTCCCTATAATTGACTTCTCTGAGATTAATTTCTCATCCTTTTGATCTATAATCTCCATATCTCTGTCCTATATTTTAAAATTATTCTTTCCTTAAATTATTTTATATAGCTATATTTTATCCTATTATCATGTGAAATTTGAAACCATACTACGACTATGATGCAACAAAACAATAGAAACTCATGAAAAGTTTGGCCTTGTCTTCATTTTCGTAACTCAAAAAATTGAGCTACTAGCTTTTCTCTGTTGTCACACACCCAAATTCAGATGCAACTCCATTTGTCAGGACCTGATTTTGCTTTCAAGAAGTGATAATATAATTGGGGACCAATATCTATGTTTGATAAGAGAAGCAATAGCTATGCTACTGCAGAGTGAGTAAATTGGATGAATTATATGTTAGGGATAGTGTGAACCGTAGTAGGGGTGAGTTTGAAGATAATCAGGAAAGAGTTGGCCTGTTCAGCAACTATGTCTTAAAGGTATAATTCTGATATACTTTAAATAGATGATTTCTGCTTTATTTCAAAATATAAAAAGGGTACTGACATAAAACAAGAAACAATTTGTAAGGATCACTAAATATAACATTAATTATGACTCTGAACTTCAGAAGCAATTCTGAATAGACAGTTTATAATTAAGAAAGGGCACTTTTATCCAGAAGAACAGTTGATTGCAAAACCAACAATGACCTAATAGGTAATTCATTCTTTGTCTTTTTTCTTTTCTTTTCTTTTTTTTTTTTTGAGATGGAGTCTCGCTCTGTCGCCCAGGCTGGAGTGCAGTGGCCGGATCTCAGCTCTCTGCAAGCTCCGCCTCCCGGGTTTAGGCCATTCTCCTGCCTCAGCCTCCCAAGCAGCTGAGACTGCAGGCGCCCGCCACCTCGCCCGGCTAGGTTTTTTTTTGTATTTTTTAGTACAGACGGGGTTTCACCGTGTTAGCCAGTATGTTCTCGATCTCCTGACCTCGTGATCCGCCCGTCTCGGCCTCCCAGAGTGCTGGGATTACAGGCTTGAGCCACCGCGCCCGGCCGTCTTTTTTCTTATACATTCAGAAAAGGCATTTTCTATTTTGCTGTGAAAAAGAAATGCACAGTACAAGAAAAAGGCATGATTAGCAGTTAATTTAAATTAACTGAAGTGTATTAGTCCTAGTCAAGTGAGCAGTTTTATTTTTGTTGCTGTCTTTAGCAATCACACATGTATGAGTCATTTAAAAGCCAGTCTGGTTGGTTCAGTGCATGCTGTTTTATTGTATTTTTTCTTTGCCAGTGTGCACATTTACCCATAAATGGTTCACATCTGTTCTTTGTAATTTAGTGATTATGTGAAGGCCTCTGTGTCCTCCCCATTTATTTTAAACAGAAAAAGGAAAGCTTAATTTGCATGCAATTTAAGGAATAATCTAGATTTTTGAGGTTCTTTGATTACTTACAGAATCTCCCTACAAGTGGATATCAAATCTTAAAAAAAATGATAAACATTTGAAATATGTTAAAGTTATTTTCTATCATCATTTGAATTTAGGTTATATAATTTGATGGATGATCCCTGATTTTTTTTCAAGCTATTGCCATCACTTGACCATTTTGCTTTCTAGCCAAAGATAGACCAGTTCATTGGAATAAGCATGTGTCTCAGTCTCAGGACAGACCCTCTTTACATCTGTTGTCTTAATGGAAGTATTAGTTTTCTTTATTTTTTTTTTTTTCATTCTGAAAATTGTACACAATTGGGTGACCAATTATATGTTTGTTCTGGGTTATGAGGCATGACTGTTGAATAAATAAGGCAAGGCATTAGATAATATGATCTCACATCCCTGTGGAAGAAGTCTTAATATAGGTGGCTGCTAACTTTAAATTTGTAGGTATCAGAGTAAAACTTTAGGAACTAATCTGTGGTTTAAAAACACAGTAATTATAGGACATTCTGTTGTATTTTAGATTATATTTTAAGTTAATATATTTGTATAGTCTGGTGCATTTAATTTATTTGTTATGGTGCAAAATAAAATACGAATCAATTTGTTCCATTGTCACTTTTGGATAAATGCTCTTGCACCACTGTGACCAAGGGTACTTTTTTCTTTTTAGACTTACTAATAGCATCTAGTCTTTCTGACTGTAGGTATTCAATATATACTTTGTTGATTTCTATCTGGCTCATATATTCAGAGACCTGTGATAAATTTTAATTTTATTTGAGTTAGAGAGCCAGGTGCTTGATAGAGGTGAAATCACCCTTAAAAATGTGTGGAAACTACTTGCCTAGCATTATGAACAATTCTATGTTTTAGCTGAAATGCTGGATTTCCTACTGAGAACTCTAGGCAGCAAGAAGTCTCTGTGTCAATATCCTATACTTGCTTTAGTTGATAAGGTTACAGAGAGATTTGGTGCTGTGAGAAATATGAATTGAAACTGAAACTGAGGATAAGAAAAGGAATTGACCTTCTGACTATGATCATGTTTCAATGTTCTTTCTGTGGGTTTTTTTTTGGTCCCAAAAATGAGATCAGTACTATCCAAGCTGCATAATAGGTAATAAATGATTTTATAGAGAGACTTTGGTTATTATAACCAAAAGAATTAAAAAAAATCTCAACACATATTCTGCTTATGCAACCTGTAGTTTTCTGCTTACATATAAAAAAGACACTTATCTGATTTCAGTAAAGCATTCAGTGAGAACTACAGCTGATTCAAATGTCAAAGAGTGTCATTTTCTTAGGAGTTATTCATAGCAATGGAAAGAGTACATTATACTTACTTAAAGGACTTTCAGCCAATACTCATTAAGTCTTACTGTGTAGATAGATATGGTATTATTCTTAGAACTACCAGTGTTATAGATATTATTAACTATCCATTTCACAAATTATAAATAATGGCAAATAACTCTAAGATTTCAGACTGTGTACTTTAACAGACATAGACACATTTGAGTGACTCTAAGAGATATTTATTCTACAGATAGAGCAATCAAACTTAAATGCAGGCATATTTTTAAGATCACCTAGAGCGTCAGAGTTTCTTAGGCTTCCAGAATAACTTTAAGTGATTTCTAAGAAAATTCAGTGCAAGAGTCTTTATATGTGGTTATTTTTAATTGACAAAATAAATCGAGTTGAGAGGCTGTGTATATTTGTAGTGTATGCACTTTTGCTCACATGCCTATGTTAGGGCAATGCTAAGAAAAATAGTTATGTATAAACTTAATATAAAATGATGTTATGTGTATGCTGAAAATTGGTTCCTTGCCATTATTGATTACATGAAATCATTGACAAAAACGATGTCTATTCATAAAAATAAAATGGAGAGTGAGAGAGAATGAGAATAAATATCATTCTGTCTTATTTATTGCTTTAAGATTTAATTCCTAAGGTATTTTTGCACTATACTTAATAACATTATTATTGGACCATCCTAAGTCATAATTGATAAATACAGCAAAAGTTAAAGGATTAAGTTGATTTAATATTTATCTGTCAAGAGAAAAACGTGTTTGTAATGGGAGGCCAGAAATTTTTACACTTGAATTACTCTTGGGAAGTCCTGTATTTGGAAGAAATAAGCAGATAAACAGTGTTAAAATAATTAATTTAAAGGCTCAGATGGCTCCAATGTGTTGGGTTCCTAGGTAGGGAAACTGAAGTCTGAGGTAAACAGTAAAACAAGACTTAAGCTTAACCAATCAGAAACTGTCCACTAATCTCTTAACTAGGGACTTCCTGCTGGATCCAACCCAAATAAGGCAAACACCGAGCTGTAGCCAATCAAATGTTTCCTTTGCTTCTGTGTACAACCTATAAAAGCCTTCTGCGCATTCTGTTAAAATAGAAATCTCTGAACCTCTTTTGTTTTGTTTTTGTTTTTTGTTTTGTTTTGTTTTCTTGAGGAAAGGTCTCACTATCTTGCTCAGGCTGAGGTGCAGTGGCATGATCATGGCTCACTGCTGTCTTGACCTTCTGGGCCCGAGTGATCTTCCCACCTCAGCCTCCCAAGTAGCTGGGACTCCAGGCACACAGCACCATGTCCAGCTAATTTTGTTTATTATGAGGATAGGTGGGGCCTCCCTATTTCCTAGGCTGGTCTCAACCTCCTGGGCTCAAGAGATTCTCCTGTCTCAGCCCCCCAAAGTTCTAGGATTACATGTGTGAGCCAAGGCATCTGGCCACCTATTCCAGTTTGAGTGCTGCTTGATCATCAATTATTTAATGCTCTAATTAACTCTGTTAAATTTGTTTTGTTTACAGATTTAACAGTGGAAACTATTCACACATTTTTTAAAGGTAAGACTATAAAAGTTCCGAATGAGAAAATATGGGAGAGTGAAGGAAGCAGAGGGGAAATCCCCACAAACCCTGAGTGATATATGGAAGATGATGTAGACATCACTTCCCCAAAATCCCATAATCCCATAATCCCATAATCCCAGAGAACAGAGGGTTGAATGGAAATATAAAATGTTAAAAATAAACAGCCTACCTCTAAATTTCCTGTTAAATTTTCTATAGAGCCAAGCAAATGAAACACATACACACACACACACACAAACACAAACACCCATTAAACACAATAACTGAACACTTTTGAGAAAATAGATACATCTTGAAAACTTTTTAAGTGCCAAATTCTGCATTTAGGCTTCTGCCAGGTAAAATCTAAGCTAATTGAGTAGATGTCAGCTGCTACAGAACATTCTAAATTAATTTTCTATGCATCCTAAAAAATGATTTGTTAACTTCTGTTTTGAAATATTTGCTTTCAGCTTACTATAGTTAGCTTATAAGAGTGTTACAATTTATTGAAGTTTGATATGAAAAATATGTCAGGTACCTATCAGATATCTGAGGGTTGTACACACATTATACTTTCTCTCATAATCTAGATAATTAAAAAAGAAACATTTTATTATCCAGGTACACAGGATTGTTAATAGTTTCATTATGGATTCAAATTTATTATTGTTTGGGAACAACTGTTTATAATATTTATAATTTTCTACAAATAAATATAAAAATAAGCAGAATTGCTTATGTTTTACTTTATTGGTCTTATTCATAAAGCTATCACTCTGTTGTAAAAAAAAAAAAAGCAGCAATCAAACAAACCAAAGCAACCAACCAAACAAAATCTTATATCTACTTCCAGTAAAGATGGAAAAAGCCCACTTCACCCTACTATTGTCACTAATTTCAACTAAAATTTATGAAGAAAATGTATGGAGTCCATATTTCAGTACTCTAAGAAGTAAGAAACAGTAGGCTTGTTGGGGTAAGAAACAAGTATTTAAAGTACAAATGATCTGATGGTGAGTTTCTCCACCCCTTCCATATCTCCTAGTTTTGATTCATCACAGGATAAATCCTAGAGCTATGCATTGGGTACAGACATAAATAAGTAATTCCAGATGAAACCTTTTCTTTCTAATCTAAGGAGTGGAAAGGGAACTACCCATAGGATACAATGGGAATTATGTCATGAGTTTACCATGAATCTATCAGCTAGTGTGTAAGTCTGTTTTCATGCTGCTGATAAAGGTATACTCAAGACCAGGCAATTTACAAAAGAAAGAGTTTATTGGACTTACACTTCCACATGGCTGGGGAAGCCTCACTGACATAGTGGAAGGTGAAAGGCATGTTTCAGATGGCGGCAGACAAGACAAGAGAGCTTGTTCAGGGAAATTCCCTTTTTGAAACCATCAGATCTCATGATACTTGATCACTCTCATGAGAACAGCACAGGAAAGACCTTCCCCCATAATGCAATCACCTCCCACTGGGTTCCTCCCGTGACATGTGGGAATTGTGGGAGCTATGATTCAAGATGAGATCTGGGTGGGAACACACCCAAACCATATCAGCTAGGTTGCCATTATCTGAAAGATTAATGTGGGTAGATCATGCTCACTCACAAGGTTATTTGCAAAAAGCTCCAGCTCCTTGTTATAGAGCTGCTCATAACAAGACAAGTGCATTCCACAGAGTGAATGATCCAAGGGGAAAGGAGAAGGACAGTGTCCAATACAGAAACCACAGGGTCTTGTTATATCTTCACTTTAGAATTAACATACATCAAATCTGCTGCAAACTGTTGGTTAAATATGTTGTTCCTAGTGTGAGAAGGAATGAGTTTAGTCTGTTCCTAGGCTGCTTGGTGGGCCATCTTATATTCTGTGTATTCTGCTTAACACAACTTACAAATAATTGAGGAAGTCTGACACATTCTCAAGGAAAAAGAAAATCAACAGATGTCAGAGCTGAGAAGAAGAAAATGTTGAAATTACTGGACCATAACTTTAAAGGAATAACTAGAATTATGCTCCAAGAAGACATGGCAAATCTGCTGAAACACATGGAAAGATAGAAAATCTTGGCAAACAAGATAATTTTTTAAAGAACCAACTGAAAAATTTATAATTGACAAAAATATATTTTTTGTATTGTATTACATTTTTAATGTATTAAAATCATAGGACTCAATAACAGAAGGGAGACAAAAGAGGGAAGAGTGTGTAAACTTGAAAATACATCAATAGAAATCTTTTAATCTATAGGACTAGAGAAAACACTGCATGGAAATTTAGCAGAGCTTTAGGAATCTGTGAGGACAATATCAAAAGGTGTAGTATTCATTCCATGACAATCTCAGAAAAGAAGGAGAAATATTATGGCACAGAAAAAAATTGAAGACATGAGGCTGAAAACTTTCTAATTAGGCAAAAGACACAATAAAACCCAGTGCCTCAGTGCAAACCAAACAAAGGAAATCCAAAGAAACATATGCCTACAGCATCACAATAAAACTGCTAAAAACCAGAGATGTAGAAATAAATATTTTGTAAAAATCCAGAAAAAAATACATTATATATGAAAGAACAATGACTCAATGACTGTACATTTCTCATAAGAAACCATGGAAACCAGAAGACATTTTTAAAGTGCTGACAGAAAAGAACTGTGAAGGCAGAATTCTATATCCACTAAAAGAGAATATGTAATGACTGTTAGATATGAGGAATAATGTATTAATCCATTTTTCATACTGCTATAAAGAACTGCCTGAGACTGGGTAATTTATAAAGGAAAGAGTTTTCATTGACTCACAGTTCAGAATGGCTGGGGAGGCCTCAGGAAACTTACAATCATGGCAGAGGAGGGGGAAGCAAGGCACTTTCTTTACAAGGTGGCAGGAGGGAGTGCCGAGCAAAGTGGGGACAGAGCCCCTTATAAAACCATTAGATCTCATGAGAACTAATTCACTATCATGAGAACAGCGTGGGGGAAAATACCCCCATGATTCAGTTGCCTCCACCTGATCTCTCCGTTGACACACGGGGATTATGGGGATTACAATTCAAGACAAGATTTGGATGGGGACAAAAAGCCTAAACAGGCTGGGCAAGGTGGCTTACGCTTATAATCCCAGCACTTTGGGAGGCTGAGGTGGGCAGATCACCCGAGGTCAGGAGTTTGAGACCAGTCTGGCTAACATGGTGAAACCGTGTCTACTAAAAACACAAAAAAGAAAAAAGTTAGGCAGGCGTGGTGGTGCATTCTTGTAATACCAGCTACTTGCTAGGCTGAGGCAGGAGAATTGCCTGAACCCAGGAGGCAAAGGTTGCAGTGAGCCAAGATCTTGTCTTTGCACTCCAGCCTGTGCAACAAGAGAGAAATTTCATTCCCCCCAACCAAAAAAAAAAAAAAAAAAGCCTAAGCATACCAAGTGATTCATTGTACAGCCTGGTAATTGTAGCTAATGATTATATACTGTGTTATTAGAAAATGTAAAGATAGTGTGTCAGTGTTCTTACTGCACATAACTGTCGACTTCTAATGAAGCAAAACAAAACATACACTTACCACATGATCTAGCAACTACAATCTTGGGCATTTATTTCAAATAAGTGAAAATTCATATTCGCACATAAACCATATTTGACTATTGATAGTCACTTTATTTATAACAGTTAAAATTGGAAACAACCTATATGTCTTTTAGTGTTTTACTGGTAAAACTGTGTTTAATTGAATATACATTTATTCGTACCATTAAATACTCCTCAACAGTGAAATGGAATGAGCTATTGATACATTGATACATGTAAGAATGTACTGAATATTCATTGGTACATTGAAACATGCAAGACGTCTTGGATGGGTGTCTAGGAAATTATGCTGAGTGAAAAGAAAGTCTACCTCTAACGATTACATAAGGTATGATTCCAGTTCTTTAGCACAAGCTTTCCAACCCACAGCGCATGGGCAGAATGTGGTCCAGGATAGCTTTACAGCTTTGAATGTGTCCCAACATAAATTTGTAAACTTTCTTAAAATATTATGAGAAATTTTATTTTATTTTATTAGCTCAGCAGCTATTATTAGTGTATTTTATGTGTGGCCCAAGACAATTCTTCTTCCAGTGTGGCCCAGGGAAGCCAAAAGATTGGACACCCCTGTGATCTTCTTGAAATGATCAAATTATAGAGACAAAGAAGAATTTAGTGATTTCTATAGATTAGAAAAGGGGGCAAGGAAGTAGCTATGGCTATTAAAGGATATCTTGAAGAACTCTGTTGTGTCTTGACTGTGGTGATAATCACATGAATCTACACAAGTGAGAAAATTGCATAGACCTAAGCATGCACACATGCATGTGCACACACACACACACGAGTGTGTGTACAAGTGATGAATTCTGATTAAGGCAAAAATATTATATCCATCAATTTCATGTTGTGATACTGTACTACATTTACGCAAGATTTTACCATTAAGAGAAACTAGGTGGAAAAACATCCAAATCAACTAGAGTGTCATTTTCTGCAAATTTGTCTAGATCACATGCAGAGGGGAACTGATTAATTCTCTTTAACAGCTGGTACAATCTTAAAAATCTGTCTCTTCCACTAAACTTCTTGAACAAAGGTTGTATTCATCTTTGTTTTTCCAGAGTTTAGCACTGTATTCCAAGAATGTAGCCTGGAATGGTATAAATGTGCCATAAATATTTCTTTTACGAATTCATAAATAAAATACTGAAATTCTGCAAAATAAAAAAGTACCACGAGTATTTTTTCAGGCTTACTGAGAGTTACATAAAAGTATTTTAAAAAGAAGTGCTTAATTTTATGAGTTAAAGTCTCAGTTTTTTTCTCTTTTATTGAGTAAGTTAGTCTATTTTCCCATCATAAAAGAAACATGACCAATGGAAAAATGGTGAATACTATGTCTTAAATAGCCACAGATGATATAAGTATCTAATTTCTATTAAGTTGAACAGAAGAAATCACATGGCTGTGCTGCTGTTTATATATTTCCAATGTAATTTCTCATTCAAGAGAGAAGATTTTCTCCACAAGCAGACTAGAGGAAGTCCATGGTAAACATAATATATGAATTATGTAGCCCCCCTCATTTCAAAGTGAATTATTTTATATGATCTTGGGTATTCATTTTAAGAATAATAAATGAAAACATGTGTTCTATATAACACTGTACATTTGTAATGAGATATCACAGCCTTTTGCTCCTATTGGTCTGACAGTGAGGCTTGAAAGATAGAAGATATAAATAAATGACAGTAAAAACTACTTCACCTTCAATAATTCAAATTATGCCATATTTATGAAGTGAGCTTCATTCCTATATTCTTTTATCTTCTATGCCATTTCATTTCCACAGACATTATTATTGTTCATATATTTGAGGCTATTTTCTATGATTAGCAACTATCAAATAATTCCTTTATCTCACTCATGTTATTCTGAAACTTTTTAAATCAAATCAAAGCAGAATAAACATATGAGGTTGTACATAATGAAAAATCATGTTAGAAAAAGCTTATCAAATTTCTAATCGTTTTACTTAGAATATTCAATGTTATAGATTACAAGTTTGTTAGACTACAGGGGAGAATGATGGCTGACTGTGATTTGATTTTCCAGTATGTTTGACTATTTATACAGTTAGTTCAATTTTATAAAAAGAAGATGATTAACAAGGGCACACCCCAATGAAATTTTATAAAATAGACAAACATCACTGTAAACAGCACCACATAAAGAAACAAAGCATTTCTGAAGCACACACTTGGGCTGTATCTAATCTCATTTTATCTTACCACCACCACCACCACCACCACCACCACCTCCAAGGATAACCACTGTTACACCTTCTAACACCCTAGAATAACCTATTTTTGAACTTTATATTAATGATATCATGCAATATGTACTCTTTTGTGAGTGGCTTATTTTACTCAACACACTTGGGAGACTCGTTCATGTTTTTGGTTGCAATTGTAGGTAATTCAGGAAATGCAGTTAGTTTGTGTTGCTATATAGTATTCTCCTATATGAATATATCATAATTTATTCATCAGTTTATTCTGAATACATATTTGGGTTGTTTCCAGTTTGAGATATTTTAAAGTGATTCTATGAACATTCTTATGCATATCTTTTCATGAGCTTAACTATGCATTTTTGTATGGTTTATAACAGGTATAGAATTTCAAAATAATGAGAAATGTGTAGGTTCATTACTGTTAAATGCTGCCAAAATGTTACCCAGAGTGATTGTATCAATCTATACCTCCACTGTAAACAAGATCTAGTCATAGAATAGAATATCCTTTCATTGTTTGAGCCTTGAGGTGAGAACATAGAGATATCGTATTGTAGTTTTAATTTGCATTGCTATGATAATGAACCAAGTTCAGCCCCATTATATGTGTGTATTATCCATTTGGGTATTCTCTTTTATGAATTGCAGGCTCAAATTCCCCAATTTTCTATTGCATTATCTGCCTTTGTTGTTTTGTTGTTGTTGCATATATTTTCTGGATATGCAATTTTTCCTCCTATTCTGTGGTTTGTCATTTTACTGTCTTAATGGTCTCTTAATTATATTAAGTACAATTAATTGATTTTTCTCCTTGTTGACATGTTGTGTGTTCTAATAAACCCTTGATTATCCTAAGGTCATGAAGATAGCCTCTTATTATTTTGCAACATTTTATCATTTATATACAATTTATGTATATTATCATATACACACACAATTTATATATTTTAAATTGACAAATGTAAATTATATATATTTATGATATTCAAGGGTATATTTTGATAAATAAATACATTTTGGAATTACATATTCATCACTTCACATCCTTATCAGTTTTTGTGGTGAGAACATTTAAAAGCTCCTTAACAGTTTCAAATAAACGATATATTGTTATCAACTGTAGTTACTATTCTGTATGATAGATCTCTAGAACTCATTCCTCCCGACTGAAACTTTCTGTAACCCTTAACCAATATCTCTTCATTCCTCTCCTATACCCTCAGCCCCTGGTAATCACCATTCTACTCTCTGCTTAAATGAGTTAGACTTTTTTAGATTCTACATGTAAGTAACGTCATGAAGTATTTGTCTTTGTGTGCCTGGCCTATTTCACTTAGCATAAAATCCTACAAGTTCATCTAGATTGTCAACGACGATGGAATCTCCTTCTTTTCAAAAACTGATTATTTCATGGTTTATATATATACACTACATTTTCTTTATTTGTTCATCTATTGATGGACAGTTAGGTTGAATACATACGTGGTGATTGTGAATAATGCTGAATGAACATAGGAATACAGAGATTTGTGACATACTGATTTCATTTCCTTTAAATGTATTCCCAAAAGTGGAATTTCTGGATCATATGGCTGTTCAATTTTCAATTTTTTAAGGAAAGGCCATATTGCCATACTGACTACACTAATTTACATATCCACCAACAGTGTACATGAATTCCCATTTTTCCACATCCTCACTACTGTGCTTGCTTTGGGAGCACATATAAAAATTGTTATAATTTTCAAAAACATAACTGTCATGAATTTAGGAGAAATTTTTATTAGGGGATGGCATGAAGAGAAGGGAAACATGAAACATAGTTATAGCACATTTTAAAATCTGTACAAACTCAAATGTATAATGAATGTATTGAATATTCACAAGGGGAATTTAGTATAAGTGTGCATTTTTTTTAACTATTTTATTTTACTTTATTTTTTGAAACAGTCTCAGTCTGTCACCTTGAGTGGAGTGCAGTGGTGCCATCCTAACTCACAACAGCTTTGATTTTGGGCATAAGTGATCTTCCCACTTCAGCCTCTCAAGTAGTCAGGACTCCAGGCATGTGCCATTATGCCTAGTTAAATTTTTAGAAATTGTTTTTTTTTTTTAGAGAAGGAATCTCAGTATGTTGCTCAGGCCAGTCTTGAACTCCTGGCCTCAAATGATCATCCCATTTCAGCCTCTCAAAGCCCTGGGATATTAAAATGATGTATAACGTAACCACATTTACTTAAGAATTTATTCCAATATCAAATGGCAAATTTCAACAATGCAAAAACCACAATTATTTTTGCACCAACATTAGTTATTTGAAGTTGAGTGATAACATTTTCAGCCCCAATTTTCACTGATAAACAATAAAAAGGAATATTTATGCAAATGTTTATGGAGAGAATGCACATAATTGATACATATAAAGTATTTAGCACCACAATTGGCACATAGGAACCTCTCAAAATTTATGAGTATTATTGTACTGGTAATAATAGCAGTATTTGTAAAATAATAGGAATTTTGACAAGAGACCAGTGAGACTTAACATTCAGGAACACGCAGAGATGGTGAATCAAGAAAACTACTTAGGAGAAGATTAAATTACATATGAAAGCAACTTTAACATTATTTGAAAGGGAAAACACTAATTCCTTGGACAGCAAACATTAAGTAGCACAGATTTGGGAGCAGTGTATGGTAGGATGGTCAGTATGAAAAGAACCAATATCAGACAAAGAATAAATAAGTTTCCCAAAGAGATAAACAGTTGAATTCAGTAGAGAAAGCAAACAATGACAATAAAGAGACTTGAAGTGGCTTGGTTTGAATTTGCAACATAAAGGGGATTTTAAAGACTTAATTTTATCAGAATGAAAAAGAGGATTACCGTTGAATCCCTAGAGAAGGCTTACTTATTATTGTTTTGTTTTCTGGATTACTTGAGCAACAATGATATAATGGAAATTGTATAAAACACAGTTTATGTCCCACTTATAAGGTTAGTAGGAATAGAAGTCGTGGATGAAAAAGCATCATTTAGTACTTAATACAGTTGAAAAGTATGAGATAATAGTACACTTATTTTTTTCTTCCTCTGGAACCAATTTCAAATGGAAAAATTGTCATTGGAAGGATGCATTCATGAGTCACACAAGAAGGGAGGAGAAGTGAATGAGAAAATATAAGTTATTTTAAATTTGAAAGTAGTTTGGAAGAATGCAGAGACACAATTAGGAGAAAACACAGTAAAGAAAGCAACTCTTTAGGTAAGTTTAAATTTGTCTAACACATGGCAAAAGAGTAAAAGAAGAAGAATGAGAAAAGAAGAAGAAGAAGAATGAGAGAAGAAGAAGAAGGAGGAGAAGGAAGAAGAAGAAGAAGAAGAAGAAGAAGAAGAAGAAGAAGAAGAAGAGAAGAAGAAGAAGAAGAAGAAGAGAAGGAGAGAAGAAGAAGAAGGAGGAGAAGGAAGAAGAAGAAGAAGAAGAAGAAGAAGAAGAAGAAGAAGAAGAAGAAGAAGAGAAGAAGAAGAAGAAGAAAGAAAGAAGAAAGAAGAAGAGGAGGAAGAAATAATAAAACATGTGAACCACCCATACTTAAAAGCATATAATTAAATCAGATGTGTTAAGATTTATTTTTAAACAATTGAGAATAGCCAATTGATAGAATCCAAACAGTTGCATGAGGAGAACTTCCCATGTTACTAAATACTGTGGAAAAAAAAAAAAAGCAAAGAAAGATAAAGCATGCAGATAACTTTTCAACTTAAGAGCTGCACCAAAATTCTGAGAACATTTTACTATTTAGGTTTAATAACATGAAAAAATTATCAGTGAAAATCCTTTGATTTGACACTTTCTAGTAAAAGTCAGCACCTGTTTATTTTTTAAAATTCCATTTCAACCTATCATGAACAGAATGCTCAATTTGAACACTTGAGGTCTAGAAGCAGAAATTCTAGAATGTCAATACTGTTCTGTTTCTTCATCACTTCATTCCCCTTATTTCTAATATTTCTCCCCAATAAAGTCATAATAATCTATTTATTTATCTTACCTGTGCTCTGAATCATCTTTCCTCTCTTTTAGAAGAAGAGGTTAAGAAAAAAAAAGGAGTTTTAAAATTAGTCATCATTCTAAAGTGCCCATTGGCACTTTCCTACTTCCCTGGTGGTCTAGGAGACTTCCTAGTACTCAGGTCATTTAAATAATGATATGTATGTGTGTATGTGTGTGTGTATAGATATATATTTGAGTTTATATATGGTATATATTCACCCCTACATATATATGCCTGTGTGAATGTATTCATGATAAATTATTTCCTTTTCTATAATAAGTTACTTAAAATTTTTGGATATATTTATAATTGTGTCAGAATCAATTCTGAAACCAATACTCTAAAACAGAAAATGTCTGCTATATGGAAAAATGGTGAAAGAGATTGAGTGTTACTTCTGTAGAAAATTGGGAGAGAAGTGGCTTACAGCTGGGTGAAAGGATAGCAGAGTGAGTTGGATGGTACCAGATTATATATATCGTGGAATAGATTATTATACCAAGTGTAGAAAGGAAGTAGAAAAAAAAAGGTGATAACAATGTAGTTGTTGGAATCTCTCTCCATGAGTTAAATGGTTAAATTTATTTAATACTAAAATATTTGTAGATATCTTTATAGCATGCATGCTCTCTCTCTCTAAGACAAAAGTTCCAAAGGAGGGATTCAGCCAGATTATCTTTTCTGCCATGTCTCTCTTTATCTTACAACAGGATAATGAAAATGAAAAATCCTTACAAATATTTGGCTTTAAGCTTCTTTGAGCATTTGAACCTGCATATTTACTGCAAATGTTCTATTAATGTACTATTTTCATAGTATCTTTTTTTAATTGCCATTTGATCTCTCATTGAATTCATTTTCATCACGCAATATGTGATGTTCTGTGAGAAGAGGAAATTTTTCAGAGCTAAAAAGCAAAATATACAAAATCTATTGATGCATCCAGGGTAACCATTGTATCTTGAAAAACAAGAGCACCAGGAAGCAGTCATTTTGTAATTGTCAAGAGAAAAATGGTCATTAAGTTACAGTATGTGAGTAGATGTATATCAATGTGACTAGAAAAATATTTTAATGAAAAAAAACATGAAAGCTATTCTTTTCTTGAGCCTGTTCATGATTGTTTAGCTATGAACATTGGTTCTGGAATTACTTTCAAACAGCCTAGTGCTTTTGAGAGTTGGCAGGGTCTTCTAGAACTGGTGATTAGGAAGGTTAGAGGACACTGGGTCTTCATAGCTCAACAGAAATAACAATCTAGCACAATATAAGTCTCTGGACACTGTCTTCCTGGTCCATGACTACAGAAGAAACATGGGAGACATAATAAATCCAGTAGAGAATGCATTATTCTCAATAGACCCAATAGTTCTCTTCACTTCCATTGCTGCCAGATTGATCAAGTCCACACAATCTGTCATCTAGACTCCTGCCCAGTCATCTCTCTGGTAGCTTTGTTTCCATTCCTGCTCATGTCCATGGTGTTTTGTTCTCCACAAGACAGACAGAGTGATGCCGTTAATAAGGAAATTACTCACCTCTTGCTCAGAACTCTCCAGTGGCTTTCTATCTCATTTCAATGTGTAATCCAAAATCCTTTCAAGGACTTCAAAGATGCAGCATGGACATAATCTGGCCCTTAATACCATTATTTCCTTTCAGTTACACTGGGATTATTGTTCTTCCTTGACCCACAGTTAGAAATACCCTGTCTCAGCACATTTGCACTATTCCCTTCACAGGGAATATTTCATTTACAGACATCCTCAAAGTTTGTTTTTTTTTCTTTTCTTCTCTTCATTTAAGTCTCTACCAAAGATAGTCTTCTCATGTTTCACAGACAAGCTTAACTAATACAGCTTTCTAAGTTACCTGTTTTAGTCTCTTTAATGTGTTTCTTACTATAAAACACATATTTGTGTGTTTACTTTTTTACGTTCCTTCCATATATGTGAGCAGGGGTTTGTTTTTTTACACAAAGGCAGGGTTTGTTTTTTCATTACCAAATTCTTGTCTCCAGCAAGCATTAGGGCCTTGTTATTATTGTTAGTATTATTGGAATGAATGAAAGAAAACACAGGAAAAAAGAATGGAATTTGTGTGTTATTTCAAACACATGTAACAGGACCAACACTCTCCAATATATTTTTCTTCAATGATGCAAATATTCTATATGTGTATTCATATAGTAGCCACTAGACAAAAGAGTTTATTCAACCTTTGAAATGTGGCTTGTGAAACTGAGGAATTCTATTTTGTATTTTTTAAATGAAATTAAATTTATATAGCTAAGTGTCTAAAATATTGGAAAGGGAAGCAGGGGACAATAACAGAGGAAAGTATATAACTAGGTCTTCTATCACAGCATGTGGGCCCGAGTATTCCTTACTCATGGAGATTTTTGTATTATTTGTAATAATTGCCCTACATTACCAAAAATTCCAAACAGACTTCAAAGACCATGTTTTGACAGTTCAATTGTGTGATATATGAAATTATAATCTTGTAAATAAAAGATTCAAAATTTTTTTTAGCTGATGAGAATCAAATAAAAATGAAAAGAAATATAAGATAACATTTTGATTTTCAAATTGCACAACATGTATTAAACAATTATTTCTGTAATGACTCCTGCCCAGGCAGCTCTCTAGTTGACCTGTGGGCACAAACTTAAATAATTTTGTTTAAAATATAAAACAAAGACTTTGAGTCTTCAATTTCATGTATAGAAATTCACCAATGAAATAATCAGGTTCAGGTTAAATGTATTTTCAATGAAGAAATTATTTATAACAATGCAACCCTGGGAACATTCTCAGTGCCCAAAGGTAATGAATTTACATGAAGTAGAAATGACTGCATCCTATTGCTGAAGTACATGTGTAGAACTAAACAACTAATTTTTGTCCTAAAAATAATTTAACATACAATAAAAAATAGCATTATTTATTTATGTGTATATAATTTATGATTGCTTAAATCATTGATAATTAGTTTTATTGTACTAATTTATGTGTTTCAGGAGGCTTTAATGTTAATAACTATACTAGCTTAGGCTAATTATTTCTGTTTGAAGTAAAAACCAACAGTTCACTAGCTCTTGACTTACTAAGGATTACCTCAGCATGTTTTATAGCTTTGCATTTAAATAAACTGCCTTCCCCTTTATGTAAAAAGCTTCCACTATAATCTTTTTTTAAATTTTTTTATTTATTTATATTCTTATTTGCCAGTCTCCCTCTATTCCCCAGGCTGGAGTGCAGTGGCACGATCTCATCTCACTGCAACCTCCAACTGCTAGGTTCAAGCAATCCTCCCCACACAGCCTCCCAAGTAGCTGGGACTACAGGTATGTGCCACTACACCTGGCTAACTTTTTTGTATTTTTTTTGTAGAGACAGGGTTTTGCAATGTTTCCCAGGCTGGTCTCAAACTCCTGAACTCAAGTGATCCTCCCACTTCAGCCTCCCAAAGTGCTGGGATTACATGTGTGAGTCACTGTGCCCAACTCACTTTAATCTTTTTACCCTCCTTCTAATTTATAATAACCTATTCTGACTATATCTCTAATGTCCCAACTTCTCCTGGATTCTCTGCTCTCAATCACCTAAACTTTCATCTCACAGGAATCGTGAGCAACCAAGGTGGACCTACATCAGTCAAAATGCTCCTGTCTGTAAGAAATAATACTCTATTTAGACTATATTAAACTAATATATTAACCTGTGATTCTAGAGTGAATAAAAAGTCCAAAGATAGGAATTAACTTCGGCTTAGTTAAATGCATATTGCATGATTCCGAAATGTGTGGGGTAATTCGTTTGTTTGTTTTGCTTTTGGCATTCACTACGAACATCCTGAGATTCAATGTTTTCAGTTTGACAACAAGCTGGACATTGGATCATTCAATGGAATTTACGTATCTAAAGGAGGTTTCATTCTATGATAATTTTTTCTGGATCCACATAAACCTCAAATTAAAATTAGAGTATATTATAAGAATTAAGGGAAAGCTGATTCTCAGAAGAAAATCAATATCAATTATAAAGCTACATTCCTACTTCCATATTACTGACCACACAGAATTTCTGATTGTAGGAGAAAGATTCAGACATAATTTTGGATAAAAAGAGTGTTTCTTCTTAATTGCAATGAGTACACATGCAACACTTCTATATTTGAGATCAACAGATTTGTTCATTTGTCTTTGATACTTTTTAAATATCTATAACTGTTTAGCTCTTTCATCAAGACTATTTATTACCTCTTCCACATAAGTATTTATATGTTTAATTTGTGTGGGTTAGAATTGACCAATGAGCTATTGTGTAGTGTTACATGTGTCAAAAAATAGCAGGTTATTTGTTAGTTTAACTAAGGTTTGTGAATCTGGCATCACAATTCTATTCTGTGTGTTGTTAGAGTTTTTTGTTTTTTTAATAGTTTTACATCTTATTTTACTTATCAGTATTTGTTCACAGGTTAATTATGGTGAGTAATCTAATGACTGTTAATATCCACAATAAACAGAACAAGCAGCATTAAAAACTATTTATCATATTACTATTACTAATAACATAACTAAATATAATTTATTTGACTTACATATATGTATAACTTGAAAAAAAAATCCTCAGAATTTTGGAAATTTATTCAGTAGAGTGTATAAGAATATTGCAAATAATAAAACATCTTATGAATGCAAAATAAATTGTTATACAAAACATGAAGATCTTCAAAGCAAGAATAAAAGAGTATCACACAACACAAGAAAATGGGAGTATCAGGGACAATGTACCATTGCAAATAAAATGAGAATTGAAAAAAATTGATTTTTCTACCCTTGAGTTTTTAAACTACTGTAAATTTTAGCTGATGTTTTCAGCAATCATATAGGTCTGATTTATAGAGTACAGGACTGACAAGAGGGTGGAGGAATTGCCATAGTTCAACTCTGGCTTAGGGCTTTGAAGTGGTGCTATATAGTTATTCTCACAGTAAAATGGTTCACCTTTCATTTTATAGAACATGATGATGGATGGCGCTCTGAGAGCCTTGAGGTGATATATAACATCCTCAGACACGGAGATATACTCCTAGTTTTTAAGCAGCAAGGCACCAGTCATCACCATGAATGGGTATGCTGGCTTTCAGTATATTTTAATTGTGTCATGGATAGCAAATAGAATTTTCCTGAAAATATGATTAAAAGATAACTTCTTTTATCAAAAATAAGTACCAATATAATATAGACACACACTATTAGGACATAGTGTATTTGAGAGATTTTAATACAAAGAAACAGAAAGAAGTAATATTGTAGCATTGTAAAAAAGAATAATATGAAACTCTGAGACCTAAATTATTTTTCTTTAAAATGTGGATCAAATTACCTGTTTTATCTGTCGGCATGTGTTTTCTGTTAAACATAAATGAGATAAAATGTATGAAGTCACTTGTATATTGATTCTAGTCCAGTATCCTTTTCTGGTTTTTCTCTTGATTCCTTTTATAAGTAATCTAATCCTTACATTCTATTTTTTCCTTGAGTTTCTATTTTTGGCCCTCTTCTCTTACCTCACTACTTTTTCCCTATATTGGGTGATTATACTCACTTCCATTGATTTAGAATCAATACAATTGATTTTCTATAATGATCTAGCACCAATTTCAAGTCAAGCTCTAATGCACATATAAGGAACTAGCTACTAAAGATATGCAGCTGAATTTAATCATGTCCCTTCTGTTTCGGTTCAATCTCCATTATGCTTCCAAGAGACAAAACTACAATCTAAATAAAAGTCACAAAAAACCTAAGTAAACTAGAAATCTGGAAATCTCACTCAATAGTTTCATTTTATAACCTCGTAAATCTAAGCAACAACTAAACCCTACCTATTCTAATACACATATTTGTAATTCATTCTATCTTTTCTGTAGTTATATATACATTCTTCATTTAAGCTACAGCAATATTAATTTCTAACTTGTCTTCCTACATGCTGAACATCTCACAAAATGTAGATTGCTAGATCTTAAACACAAGCTTACATGTCCTTACCACACTCAAATCTTTTAATAGTTCTCCAACACCTATAACATACTGAGATTTTTTGTTTTGTTTTGTTTTGTTTTTTTGTTTTTTTGAGACATAGTATTGCTCTGTCGCTCAGACTGGAGTAGAGTGGCGCAATCTCAGCTCATTTCAACCTTGCAAACCCCACCTCCTGGGTTCAAGCGATTCTCCTGCCTCAGCCTCCCGAGTAGCTGGGATTACAAACTGGCTATTTTTTTTTTTTTTGTATTTTTAGTAGAGATAGAGTTTTACCATGTTAGCCAGGATGGCCTCGATCTCCTGACCTTATGATCCGCCTGCCTCAGCCTCCCAAAGAGCTGGGATTACAGGCGTAAGCCACCGTGCCCCACTCATACTGAGATTTTTAACATGGTCCATGTACCTTAATCATTGGGCCTCTGACATTTTCTGCAAATGTCATCTGATGCCCTGAATGTGGGACAAATATGAGGACACACCCCTATATCACAATGTGAAACTCAATTTAGTTCTCTGAATACACCATTCAGATTCATGCCTCAGTGGCTTCATACATACTGTTTCCTTCATCTAAATATCTTTCTCTCCTTAGACATTTAAATAACTGTACTAATCTTTAATATCCTTTCTTATGTATTGTCTTCTATGGGAGATCACATCTATTCTATATCTGAATTTCTACAATAATCTAGTTCAATGTCTGAACCCCGTCCCCCACAACACACATACTCATTTGTAAACTTCTTAAGGTCTTGGAAGGATCATCCCAACATATGAAGGTAAGAAGGTAAAGACTTTAATCTGAAAATATACCATTATGGTTCATTAAATCATATTTACTGAAGAAATAGTTAATTAAAACATGATGACTCCTTTGTATACAAATAATTGCCACTAATTATCTAAAAAGGTACAATTTCAATATCTGAGTTAAAAATTAAATCTTCAGCTGCAACAATAAATTCAATGCAATGTGCACTTATGTTGTTCATTGGTTTGTAAAAAATAATGGATCAATTAATGACATATTTTCTTTTATTAATAATAAAATATAAAACAAATGAAACATCATTTAAATAGATAATTCAAATTAGAACAGAGGTTATTATTTATATGATTTTATCATTTCATCTATATTATAAAAAGCGTTTTTACCTGAAAGTCAGCAACTGTTCATGATGCTAATAATTAAACTATTGAATGCATAACATGTGTCAGGCATGATACTAACATACTGCAATATTCACAAACATTATATGAGCAAACCATGCATTAAACTGATCTTTGCTACTCTGCTTTAAATGGGAAGTGGTGGAGGTAGAGCTTCAGGCCCCAGAGATCAATAAGTATTATTGTTTATATTAAAAGGAGTTTTGTAGTTATGTAGGCTTGCAATATGGACTAAATCTTGTTAAGTAGGTTTCTGTTTGTTTGTTTTGTTTTGAGTAGAAGCCTTCAGAGTTCTTATAGTGCTAATGTGTAACCGATCATTTGACTTTTTTTTATAAAAGGTGTTTTTTCCATTTTTGCCCAAAAGGCTGTTAGAATTTTGATGGAGGTTGCATTGAATCTATGGATTGAATCTATGGACTAATTTCAGACTGCCAGCTTAACAATATTAAGCATTCCAATCCATGAATATGAGGTATCTTTCCATTTATTTAGGTCGTCTTTAATTTCTACAGTGTTTTATAGTTTCCAGTGTACAAGTCTCTCACCTCTTGGTTAAATGTATGTTTAGGAATTTTCTTCTTTTTGGCACTATTATAAATATAATTATTTTATTTTCTTATTTTTCCATGAGTTATTGGGGTACGGGTGGTATTTGGTTACATGAGTAAGTTCTCAAATTCATATGGAACTGCAAGAGGCCCTGAATGGCCAAAATAATACTGAAAAAGAAAAGCAAAGTGGAAGGATTCCCACTTCCTGATTTCAAAACCTATTACAAGGCTACAGTAGTCAAAAGAATATAGTATTTGCATAATAATAAATACATAGACCAATGAAATAGAATTGAGAGTGCAGAAATAAACATCTATGGCCAATTTCTTTTCAACAAGGGTGTCAAGATCATTCAGTTGGGAAAGAATAGTCTCCTCAACAAATCATGCTGGGACAACTGGCTAACCACATGCAAAAGAGTGAAACTGGACACCTACTTCATTCATATACGAAAATTGAGTCACAACGGTTCAACAATGTAAATTTAGGAGCTAAAACTGTAGATCTCCTAGGGGAAAACATATGCATTAATGTTTATGATGTTCGGTTTGGCAATGGATTCTTTTGACACCAAAAATATGAGCAACAAAGGAAAAAGTAGATGAATTGGACTGTGAAAATTTACAAGTTTTGTGCATCAAGGAACTTTATCAAAACTGTGGAAAGGCAACTTACAGATTGGGAGAAAATATTTGCAAAGCACATATCTTATAAGGGTTTAATACCCACAGTAAATAAATAGTCCTACAATTCAACAAGAACAACAACAACAAAAAAAACTCACCCCCCCAAAAAAAAGAATAAAAAGGACTTTAATAAACATTTCTACAAAGAATATATATAAGTGGCCAAAAGTACATGAAAAGTTATTCAATGAAATTGATCATTAAGGAAATATAAGTAAAATCCACAATGAGATACCCAATGAATACATCGATAAAAATAAAAAGATAGTGTGTTTCCCAAGAGTTTATGACAATGTTTTTACCATATCTTTAAGATTGCTTCACAACACTAGTATCTCAGAAATATAACCTGAAAAAAAGTACTGCTTTGAAATTTAAATCTATAAGTCAATATTTAGCTAAAGGCAAAAATACATCTTTATGTGAAAAAACTTATATTTTAAGATTGTTTACTATATTAGTGAAACAATTATCACAAATACGAACCTCAGTATTCCAGAAAATAATAGAATAATATATTGCCTTCTGGGAAATAGTCAGGAAATATTCTTCTGATAATCTCTCTAGTGTACGATGGAAATGTTCAGCAACTAAATGGAATCATAGCGTAATCTGAAAACATGCAAATTCAAGTTCTTCAGTAAAAAAATGATTTTCAAAATATGCATTTTTGGGCTCAGTTTCACAAGATATTTCTTTATCTGCCTTTCACAATATGCAATATATTTCAAGAATAAATTCAAATATTTTTTGGGGAATTCATGTATCAAAATCAAGTTATGTCATTATAACTTATAGCCTGAAGGAGTTGTTTAAAATGGAACTACTTATGGAGACATTTTCCATTTTGAGAGAGACTAGAGATAGAAATAGAGATTAGAATAGAATAAAACCAGCATGATTCAACACAGAAAGCTGCAGATGAGCAGCTTCTCCAGATGTTTACACAAGTGGTTGCCAAGTACAAGTATAAAGATCTACAGATGTGAAGAGATGAGAAGATAGAGTGGAAGAATCTGCCATTAAAATGGAGGAAATAGAAGGGAGCTGAGAGGAACGGCAAGATTCATAGGAAATTATGGCTTCCTCCTCATTTCTCGACAATTGAAAAGGAGAAAAGAAGGAGCAGTCATCAAAAAATGTGAAGAAAAATGAAGTCATTTTGAAGGGATCACTAGTTCTGAATATAAGGACAAATCAACAGGTCCTGATTACAAAATCATTGGGATTAATCAGAAAATATATTTTAGTAATGATGAATGTATTGGGTGTGAAATGATATAACAGACTCTTAGAGAGAGAGATGACTTCTTGATCATTTTTAGAGAGGATATAAAGGAAAAATGAGAACTGCTAGTGAAATTTCAGTAGATATTAGTAAGAGTCTATAGGATAGATGATTGTTGAAGATGAGTCATTTGGGTAAAAAGGATACTGAAATGATACGCTAGAGAGATATAGTGAGAGACTTCTTAAAAAAATCTCTATTCTCAGTTTTTTTTTGCTTGAGCTGAATGATGACCCAGAAAACAAATATGCAAAATCCTTCAAAAAGCAGATAAAGAGATTCGATAAAATACTTCTGTAATATGTAGCATTATGTTACCCATTGCTTTCTAAGTACAACTTTATGGTGTTATCCTATCTGCTCTGGCAGACCCAGAGTGCAACCCTTGGACCTTTTTTCTTTAGTGCATATGAATTCCCTTGATTATGTCTTTCAGTCAGGAGCCTTAAATCCAATCCATAGAGTAATTACTCTTAAATTTCTTTTTCAAGCATGGACCTGTTCCTTGAAGTCTACAATCAACTGCCTATTAGCCATCTCTGCTTGAATATCTCAAATATAATCTGACCCAAACTGAGCTTCTGATTATTTTTCCTCTAAAGCTGCTTCTGTCAAGTCTTTCCCACCTCATTATACAGCTATTCCCTCCTACTAGTTGCATGGACCAACAATCTCTTTCAGGTAATCTTTGACTGTCCTCTTTTATTCCCACATCATGTAAAATCTGTTAGTGAAAAGTTTTGATTTTATCTTCAGAGTATGTTTGACCCCTTCTTGTTGTTCTGGTCCTAGTCACTATCTTCTCTGCCTTAAATTACTGCTATAAACACCTCATGTATCTCTCTGCTTTCCCCTGAACCCCATGAATTTTATTCATAAAAGATAGCTAGAATAGAAATCTCTTCAAACCAGAATCCAAATGTGTGCCTTCTCTGATGGAAATTTTCTAATGGCTATCAATATCACTCTGATTAAAAACCATGATAATCACAATGATTTATAAAACATTTACTCCTATAATCTCTTCCAGGCTCACCACCTCCTTCCAGCCACAATGGATTTCTTAATATTCCTTAAATATTGCCAGGCACACTTCCATCTGAACATACATATATTTCATTTCATTCTTCCTGTAAGGCTTTTCTGCCTGGTATCTCTATGATTTGTTTGCTCACTTCCTTCAATTGTGTATTCAAATATTACCTCTCCAATAAATATCTCCTCATTCATCCTACCTAAAATTATGACATATCCTCTTTATCACTTATTATGCTTTATTTTTCTCTGCAGTCTCCACTAAATATCATTCAATATATTTAACATATTAAGTGTGGTTATTTTAAAACTTACCATGTAAGCTTTTTGAAGGCATTGAGTTTTTTTCTGTTTTTCTAACTGTTTTATTGACTGTGCATAGAACATGCCTGGCATGTAATATGTGTTCAATAGTTTTTTGTTTGCTTGTTTGAATAAATTAATAAAAGTTTGAACCATGTAAATCCTTTACTTCCCCGTCAGCTAATGCAAATTGATCAGAGTTGGATAAAAGCTACACCACCAGTCAATACACATATTATGTAGTGACCCAAGACCTTAAGCATGTGATTTTTCTTTTTTTTTTTTTCAAGATGAGCTGAATCAATCAGAACCTCTTTTTCAGATATTTGTACTGTTAACTAAAGGAATCTCGCGAGTTATATTGGGGAAGAAAGAAAGATTATTATATAAATAAGGTAAGAAGAGGTGACATGTGAAAAGATAATAGATCAGAGTGAAAAAGAAGCCGTGAGTAAAGAGAGAAAGATATTTGGTAGAGGACAGAGAATAGAACAGATGGAAAAAAGCACAAGGAGATAAAGGTCATCTCTAAAGATGTTAACATTTCAATTCCGGGTCATACCATCAATTAACGCTGAAGTAAAAGTTATTTTGTTTGTTTGTTTGTTTGTTTGTTTTTTATAGCATACATAGATCTCTGTTTTTCACAATTGTAGACATCATGCATTTCACTCTGACTTGACTGAAAACATCTTTTAATTCCTTAGTTTGGTAAATTATCTTATTCTGCTTTCAAGAATTTCTCATTTCAAGCTGGCTACAAACTCAAATGTACTCATTAAATGTTTACTCGCTCCCACCCAACTTGGCCTGCTAAAATTGTTTTGAAGCCAAGGAATATATTTTGTCAGGTCCTTTTGTTCAGAGACACATATTGGTTTCTGTTGAAAAAGCACTTTGTTCTGTCCTGCATGGTCCCTTATGCCTCTATGCATTTGGTCTTCCCATTCCAAATTTGGAGTATAGGAAATTTGAGTATAAGATCCATCATACTGGAAGGACTCAGGCTTCCTAGAAACAGCTCACAGGCCGGGCGCGGTGGCTCAAGCCTGTAATCCCAGCACTTTGGGAGGCCGAGACGGGCGGATCAGGAGGTCAGGAGATCGAGACCATCCTGGCTAACATGGTGAAACCCCGTCTCTACTAAAAATACAAAAAACTAGCCGGGCGAGGTGGCGGGCGCCTGTAGTCCCAGCTACTTGGGAGGCTGAGGCAGGAGAATGGCGTGAACCCGGGAGGCGGAGCTTGCAGTGAGCCGAGATTGCGCCACTGCACTCCAGCCTGGGCGACACAGCGAGACTCCGCCTCAAAAAAAAAAAAAAAAAGAAACAGCTCACAGCCCTTACACTCTCAGGTCCTCCTGGAGAAGAGACAAGACCCAAGTCCCTGATGTTTGTAAAACAAAATACCACCTTTTCTCTCTCTCTAGTCTCCAGAAATGTGTCCACCTCAACTTCTTTCTTCTCAGAGGTACCTTTCATCTTCCTTAAAGAAGAGTCTATGAGACACTGGGAGAATTTTGTTAAGGAGTCCATCATATTGTAAGACCAGGAGAGAGGCTGCTTCTAATTTTAGTCCTGCTAAAATCAGTGTGGCAAGAAATTAAAAGCCTGGTTATCTATTTAAAACAACCACAGGCACGATGATTCACATCTGTAGTCCCAACTACTTGGGAGACTGAAGCAGGAGGATTGCTTGAGCCCAGGAGTTTAAGGCCAGCCTGGGAAACACAGCAAGACTCCACCTATTAAAAAATTTAAAAACTAAAAAATAAATAATTAAATAATAAAAATTAAAACAAACACAAATTAATATTACTATGCAGAATTCTATGGCCTAACATAATTTCTCCAATTTCTAGAATATTAGAAAAGACAGATAAGACAAAATATATAAACTACTTCTAAATTAAAGCTTTATAACATTTTATGTGCTTTAATATAATGTACAATTTGATCATAAGATTCAAATAATGATTTTCCAATTGTATTAATCATATAATTACTCTAAAGAAATCTGAAAATATGGGTATAGTCTTGTAGGTCATTCACAACACAAAAGAAAAATAGAAAAAAATGCTACTTAAAAGAAATGTTTAAAAAATTGATTCAGGGAAAATAAAATTTTATTTTTGCCATTAACAATATACATATTCAAATACCATGGAAAGATTTATTTTCTTGGGAATATTACTTTTTTAATGGTAATATCTGTTCTACTAGTGATCTAATCCTGTTCAAATCTAACTGATAATCCAAAACTTGGTTGATAAAAAAAAGAGTTGCAGCCGGGGGCCGGGGCCGGTGGCTCATGCCTGTAATCTCAGCTCTTTGGGTGACTGAGGTGGTGAATGACGAGGTCAGATCGAGACCATCCTGGCCAACATGGCGAAACCCCGTCTATACTAAAAGCAAACAAACAAACAAAAACACAAACAAACAAAAAACAAAACAAAAAAATTAGCTGGGCATGATGTCCCAGCTACTCGGGAGACTGAGGCAGGAGAATGGCTTGAACCCGGGAGGCAGTGGTTGGAGTGAGCCAAGATCGCGTCACTGCACTCCAGCCAGGCGACAGGGAGAGACTCTGTCTCAAAAACAAAGGTTGCTCATCTAGAATATGTGAAAAAAATAGTGTCTACCTCATAGGATGGCTTTGGACATTGATACAAAGCTGATATATGCAAGCTGTTTAGAATAATTATTGCTTAAAATGGCAATTACTAAATAAACACTTCTATTAGTATTAGTAGCTTACAAAGCAAATTCTTGTTAAACTCTTCCATTTTATTACATTCTGCTTTGTCATTGAGTATGACAGTTACTTTCATAAATATTGTAAGTAAAGATTTTTTTCATAAATTGTATTATTCCTATTGCTTATATGTTTTTTAAAATAATTTTACATAAGATAAAGTGTATATTAGATGAGTCTACTGATGGTAGGTACAGTAGAGAATTATAGTAGCTTTTAAATGTGAAAGAAAGGGCTTTTAAATATAATGTGTAAGAGCTTGATTTTGTACCAAGGGTGTTATATCTTGACATGTATTATTTAAGCAATTAATCTCTACTATTTGGCTAATTAAATTTTCTATTAAGAGCTTTGATGTGATTTTAAAAATTGAAGGTGAATGAAAAAGCTTCAAAAGTTCTACCATAGAGAAAAAGAAAACAAAACAAAAGAACATGAGATTTCAAATTGTGTAAATTTTGGAATCCTGGGGTATTTTGACAAATTATAGTCTATAAGAATGTGAATCACAAGATATATTCTAAGTGAATAAGTCACTGAGCTTATCAAATCAGCCTCTAATTATTAGGCACAATAAATCCATTAAATTTATTTAATCTTGAGAAGTATAAATGTTACACAAAACTCATTTGGCTGAATTATTACAAAATCTCATAGATTCATCATCATACTTCATGTTATCATTAATAAAATATAAAATCTTTCCACTCTTCTTTTTATACTTGAGAGAAAAGATTCTTGATTTTCTGAACTGCTTTAGTTATTTATTTAGTAATATTATTTTTTGAAAAGAAGATTACTAACAATAAGATATGTGTTGTATACAAATGTATTATACTGCTGATTTTCATAATTTAAAAAAATTCTCAAAGGCACTATTGCATGCAGATACGTGAAGTTTTATGTGATTATGGTATAGTCCCTGAAACATAACAAATGCACACTGAGTAATCTAGTATGAGATGGTTAGTTTCTCATCATAACAAAACCATATACTTTATCATCTATACCAGGATAATTTTGGGTGTAGGAGCTGCTGCAACAATCACTCCAGTGCTACAGGTATAAACCAACATTGTTCCATGTAAACCAGGTTATGTGCTCTTATGGTGACCCTAATAAATATAAAAATACCATATATAAGATATATGAAATTTAATATATATGTATATTACATTAGCATGTGTATTTTATATATATACATTATACAGATTATATTTTGTAGTATATGTTACATAAAATATATTGGTAGTATATATGTATGTGTGTCTGAGTGTCCATATATATATTTTATATAATCTATACTTTTCTCTATTTAAACATTAGCTTCTTAATACTAAATGGAAATTTAAAATTATACAATTCAATTAATAAAAGTCACTTTTGTATAATGCTCTACAGAATTGTGTAGATAAGATAGGGCAGTCTCTTTATCTTTCTCTTTCAAAAAACAGCTATTTTTTTTTTTTCTTTGTTTAATGTTTCCAGGTAAGATTTCATTGGTGGAACAAAGCTCCCTCCTTAGCCAAAGTGGACTAAAGAAAATAATGAAGTTAGATTATACTTGGCTTAATACTGATTTCTCTTTATACATCTTTCCATGTACTCAAGTGTTTTTCATAAATTTTTATTTAAAATCAGACATGAGTGGCCAATTTTTAACTAAAAGCTGGCAAGATCCAATTTGCTATTTTTCAGTCTGGACTGTCAATCAGTCCTTCTGTAAGATGGCTTCAAAACAGTTTATCATTTTATTTATAGAGTTCTGGGTGTGTTCTAATTTCTCAATGTTATTTTTCATATGTGACCTGAAACTATAAAACTCTTGATGTGATCTGACCACTGCAGCATAGAAAGACCTTTTGTATCCTTTATTTATACATGATTAATGCAACTAAAAAATACACTGGCATTTTTGTTTTTCCACTATGCTGTTAAAATGCATTGCTTTAGTTCAATCGAACACTTACATCTTGTTTATACATGTTCCATGTACAGAATCAGAATTCACTATCCTACATCCTTATGACTAGATCCTTGGTCCTACAGCAGGTTACTCCAAATGTCCTCATTGTAGTGAATTATTTGTTGTTGTTGTTGTTGTTAATTGTTATGGCTACATAATTGCTGTGGTTACATAATGATTGTATGCATGTATTGGACGCATGTGATGTTTTAATACAGGCATACAGTATGTAATAATTAAATCAGGGTAATTGGGATATTCAGAACCGCAAGAATTTACCATTCCTTTGCATTAAGAAAATTCCACTTCCACTCTTTCAGTATTTTAAAATACATAATAGATTCTTGTTAACTATAATTACACTATTGTGCTACCAAATACCAGATATTATTCATTCTATCTAACTGTGTTTTTGTACCCACTAGACGACCTATCTTTATCCCCTCTACCAGCTACTCTTCCCAGCCTCTGGTAACAATAATTTTACTCCAGAGGAGTCTTTCTCTCTCTCTCTCTCTTTTTTTTTTTAGCTCCCATATATGAATAAGAACATGCAACATTTGTTTTACAGTGCCTGACTTACATCACTTAATATAATGTCCTCCAGTTCTATCCATGTAGTTGCCAATCAAAGCATTTTTTGTTCATTTGTTTGCTTGTTTGTTTGTTTATTTTTTGAGATGGAGTCTCAGTGTCTGTCACCTGAACTGGAGTGCAGTGGTATGATCTCGGCTCACTGCAACATCTGCCTCCTGGGTCCAAGCAGTTCTCCTGCCTCAGCCTCCCACGTAGCAGGGATGCACCCCACTACTCTTGGTTAATTTTTGTATTTTTAGTAGAGACAGGATTTCACCATATTGGCCAAGCTTGTCTCGAACTCCTGACCTCAAGTGATCTACCTGTCTTGGCCTCCCAAAGTGCAGGGATACAGACGTGAGCCACTGTGCCCGGCCATGATTTTAATAATAAGAATTTTAAGAATAGTATTCTGTTGTGTATATGTACTACCTGCTATTTATTGATTTATCAGTTGATAGACAATTCAGTTGATTCCATATCTTGGTCATTGCGAATAGGCATACAGTAAGCATAGGAGTGCAGGTATCTCTCCAACATGTTGATTTCCTTTTCTTCAGATACACACCCAGAAGTGGGAGTGCTGGATCATATGGTAATTTTATTTTTAGTTTTTTTTTTTTAAGGAACATTTATACTGTTGTGGTTGTACTAACTTACATTCTGACCAACAGTGTATGAGAGCTCCCCTTTCACCACATCCTGTCCTGCATTCATTATTGCCTGTTGTTGGGATAAAATCATTTTAACTGGGGTGAGATGGTATCTCATTGTAATTATGATTTGCATTTCTCTAATGATTATTAATGTTGAACTTTTTTCATACACTTTTTGGCTATTTGTATCTCTTCTTTTGATAAATGTCTAGAGATCTTTTGCTATCTTTTAATTAGATCATTTTTTCCTGTTGAATTGTTTGAGCTCCTAATGTATTCTGGTTATTAAGCCCTTGTCAGATGGATAGTTTTTAAAGATTTTTCTCCCATTCTGTGAATTGTCTTTATACTTCGTTAATTATTTCCTTTCATTCTTATACCTACTTAGGATATTTTTATTCTGTCACCACTATCCCTTAATTTTTTCATCCATGGAAAATGTGATAAACGCACCTTCTACATCTTTACTAAACTCATTGATAAATGTTAAAAAGGTCATGTTCTACAACAGAGCTTTCTAATATATTATTAGAGACCAACATGTGGAGACTGATATGAAACTATTAATAAGTACCTTTGATATTTTTTACCCTATCCAAAGTATACTTTGCCGAATCAGAAAGCCTGATACAAATTTTATAAATGAATCCCTTGCCAAGGATCACACATTCTAGTATGTTACCATAGTTAATATCAGATTCCTTTCATGTCATTCTTTCCCACATTACAATTATAAATTGGAAGAAGGAATAAATGGAGTTAGTTTAGTCTATGGGGCTTTGGAAGCAGAGACAAGGGATAACACAGCAGGCATACTGATGAAGTTTGAGGTCAGCGATGCATTTTTATATTCTTGACCCTGGGCATGATTCCTTTCAGTACTGCTGTTCTGTGGCATTACAGACAACTCTTCTTGTGGAAATAATGTTCTGTGTGAAAAGTTTCATATTTACCATCTGGCTCCAGTAGAACCATAATTTTCTTCTCCAACCCAGCCCACTCTTCTGCCTGTTTTATTTTTCATTTTATCATCGGAGATTTTAGTTTCGTTTTTCATCTTGAGACTCTGTATTTCTTATTTTGTTTTTCTGAAATAGCAGACTCTGTCTTAAAACTCCTTATACTTTTTGAGATCCTCAACTGGAAACGATTATGCACTGGTGGGTATTTGACACTGCATGGAGAGACTTTTAGCTGTTACAATTGAGGGAGTTGAAGTCAGGGCTGCTATTGGCATCTAGTGGGTAGAGGCCAGTGATGCTGCTAAACATTTGTAGCACAGAAAAGAGGTATTTCCTCACCAATTGCTACATTCATGGCTGAGACTCCTATATAACAAAAAACAGATTAACAAGAGAAAAGCATACAGATTATTGTACTTATTTAATACACATTTTAAGTAACATGGGAACCTTCAGAAATACAGAAATGGAAAACTGTGTTTTTCATGGACAGTTGTAGAGAAGTTTGTTTGGAGAGCGAAAGGGTCTGATCTAATAGTAATAAATGGGGATGGGGGTGAAAGGGTGGAGGATGGAATTTAGCAATCCCTGTTTATTCAAATTCTTTTTTGTGTCTCCCTGTCTTCAGAAATAAGGGCATTACTTTCCTCTGCATATAGGATAGGATAGACCCTCTGGAATAAAGGTTTTATGAATTACTTTAGAGCAAGATCAGATAATTTTTATTTATTTATTTAAGACAGAGTCTAGCTCTGTTGCCAGGCTGGAGTGCACTGGCGCGACCTTGGCTCGCTGCAACCTCTGCCCCCTGGGTTCAAGCAATTGTCCTGCCTCAGCATCCTGAGTAGTTGGGACTACAAGTGCATGCCACCATGCCCAGGTAATTTTTGTATTTTTAGTAGAGAGGGGGTTTCACCATGTTGGCCAGGATGGTCTCAATCCCTTGACCTCGTGATCCAGTCGTGTTACCCTCCCAAAGTGCTGAGATTACAGGTATGAGGCACTGTGCCTGGTCCAGAGAATTGTTTTATGCCCTGCTGCAAGGGAGAAAGTCAGAGAGAACTTCCAACTTCTATTGTTTTTTTTTTTTCAAATACCAAGGTACCATATTTTGGGATAGCATGTGCTGAAACCCATCATATCCTACAATACACAAACCAGTTCCCCACAACAAAGAACTATCTGGGCCAAAATGTCAATAGTTCTGAGATCGAGAAACCTCATTCAAGAAAAGTATTTTTAAAGTCGTGGTACACAGATCGGCAAAAATGGGCACCACCTCAATGTCATTGAATCATAAAATTTGCATGGGTCTAAAGACTAAGGAATCTGCTTTTTAAACAAGCTTCTCAAATGATATTAAATCATATAACATTTAAAACTGTAGCTATTATGAGGAACTACAAGTTACCCCCTTTCTCAAGAGAAAGGTCATCTTTGCAACACGACCCATCTTCTAACTGTGTTTTTAGATTTAGATTAAAAAAATCATAGTTTATAATTTCCTATGGTAAGTGGACCGGAAGACTATAATAGTAAACTGCACATTTTCTGTGTGACTCTGAACTCTCTGGTCTTTCCAACCTGTCATTAATGCTTTGCTATTGATTTATCTAGAAATATCTCTTTAAACTTGCTTGATTACCACAAGCAAATTACTAGCAATTAGCCCTACATCATGCTGACCTCTGATAGCTGTTAGTGTGTGAATCACCAAGGAAAGGGAAAGTCTTTCAAAGATTTTTAAATATCACATAGTTTTCTTGTGTTTTTATTTTTTCATTCCCTGCTAATCTTCTGATCAGTAAACATTTAACTAACAAGCATTTTCTTTCTGCTTTAAAGTCACTTTTGCTCTTTCCCTCTCTGACGCTCTCACATATGTTTCACACAGTTCCTCTCTTAATCTCCAGCACTTCTTCCCCTTCCTCCCCCTTCTCAGGCTCTCCATATCTACGTCTTTTAGTAAAACAGTAGTACCATACCTCATGGAGGCAGATCTAATGGGAGGACATTGATTAACTTATATGTAAGTTGAAAAGAAGAAAAAATTGAGAGAGCTGCAATTCTGGGTTTTGTCCTTATTCTTGGGAATCAGAGCAAACAGCAAAAAGGGGCTATGGTTACTTAGGAACAAGTACAACTATGTTTGAGACCCCACAGCAGATTGCAATCCACTGCTTAAATATTTTGATGACCTAAATATAAATTATCTTCATTTCAGTCAGTTATAACAGGTTTCTATTAATGAAAATATTCAAGACAAATGTTGACAATATTAAAATACAGGGACTACATATGAGGAGGTGTAATCTAATAATAGTTCTGTTTTAAAGCATTCAGCATACTGTACATAAATAATCCTCTACATTTTCAGCACCAAGGAGGTTATTATTTTCTCCATAGAGCCATGTTCTAAAAATATGTTCATACCAAAATAAAATGACTACAAAATAAATAACAATCTAGATTTTTTTGATATTGGAATATCAGACTTTTTAAATATTGTGGAAAATCAGACATTCAGAGTCTCAGTTTAAGAATCATTACTCTTTATAAAAATAAAAACAATGAAATACAATACAGATAGAAAAAAATAAAAATATGGAACAACCAACCAGGCACAGTGGCTCGCGCCTGTAATGCCAGCACTTTGGGAGGCTGAGGCAGTCGGATGACCTGAGGTCAGGAGCTTGAGACCAGCCTGACCGACATGAAGAAACCAGGTCTCTACTAAAAATATAAAATTAGCCGGGCATGGTGGCACATGTTTGTAATCCCACCTACTCGGGAGGCTGAGGCAGGAGAACCACTTGAACCCGGGAGGTGGAGGTTTCAATGAGCTGAGATCGCGTCATTGCACTCCAGCCTGGGCAACAAGAGTGAAACTCTGTCAAAAACAAAACAAAACAAAACAAAAAAACCTATATATATATGGAGCACCCTAGTTATGAACATCAGGGAAATGGGAAACCAAATGCATTTCACAAAATCAAATATCTGGTAATTCAACTGCTACATATGGGCCCACTGACTATACCTATACCTAGGCCTTGAAGTGGTGTGCTAGTAGGATAAACAAGCCAAAAATATAAATGACAATTATTAGAAATAAAATATCATTGTATTTATTTTAAAGGATGAAAAATAAAAGGAACATAAAAATGACAGCATTTATATTAAAATAAATGGATAATAAACTTTCCAGTCTGCATGGTGTTTACAATCCTTTCCCCCTCCAAGGATTGCCAAGGTTTACATTCCTTTACATTTAAGACTAGTTCCATAAAAAAGCTAAAGAACCATGGCCATCAAGTTTCCTTTAATGTTTTCTTTAGTTTCTTTTTTTTCTTGAAATTTTTATTAAGAAAAATTATGTAACAGGCACTGAAATGGAATAGTTTAAGAAATTCCAACGTTCCTGCTCCACACCCCCAGCACTTGAATAATTACTAGTTCATGAAAAATCTTGTTTTGTGCTTACCTACACAATTGTATTATTTTAATACATCAAATAATATACTCTGTAAATATCTAAAAGATATGAACTCTTTAAATAACAATACTATAATATTTTAAAAATTAAGTTATTTGTTGACAGCATCAAATATTAACTAAACTAACCAGTGCTCAGTTCTCCCAATTATTTACTGATTTCCGTTATTTTGCTTACTAAAACGTTCACATATTTTTCTTAATTGTCTCTTCCCTGCCATTTAAAATACATCTTCTTTCATTTCTTGAAATTTACTTATTGAAACAAACCAGCAAAAAAACAAAAACAAAAACAAAAAAACAGATGATTTATACTGTACAGTTCCCCTTACTTTGAGTTTTGCCAGTCTCATCCTCTCTCCCCTACATTTCCTCTAAATCAGGAAAGTATTAATCTGATTCAGAGTTCTTGTTCATTTGTTTGTTTGCAGAAATATTTATTCTATGGTGCTGGTTACTTGCATTGGTGATCACGTAAATTCTGGGTTCTCTCTCTTATTTTGATGTTAAAGTTATAATTGGGTTCAGGTTTTTGTGAGCATAATTTTTACACTCCAAATTACCACATTATTTTATTATAGTTGTTAGCTCTATATGTTAAAAGTGGTGATTTTCATGTGTTTTATTAACTAGTAAGAGTATGCGTTCAAGAAATAGTTTTCTGTTGTCATGTAAAAGATGTGTGGTAAGTCTGTCTCTTGCACATCTTATAAAGGAAAAGCAAGTGTGTTAGTCTGTTTTCATGCTGCTGATAAATACATACCTGACTCAGGGTAATTTATAAAGAAAAAAGGTTTAATGGATTCACAGTTCTACATGGCTGGAGACGTCTCATAACCAAGGCAGAAGGCAGAAGTCACATCTTACATGGCTGCAGGCAAAAGAGAGAATTAGAGACAAGCTGAAAAGGAAACTCCTTATAAAGCCATCAGATCTTATGAGACGTAATCACTATCATAAGCACATTGTGGGGGAAACCACTCCCATGATTCAATTATCTCCCACTGGGTCCCTTTCACAACACAGAGGAATTATGGGAGCTACAGTTCAAGATGAGATTTGGGTGGGAACACAGCCAAACCACGTCAGCAAGATACTTTATTCTTTACTGATATTGATTAGTTTTATGATCAATAATTTGGTTCTCTAGTATCCTCCAAATGTCATCAATATGAGATACATTTTTAGTGTCATTTTGAAGTTATGAATTTGATCTAGTTCTATATATTTTAGCACTTATTTGTTATTGACACACAATTTGCTTTATCCTTTGCCAATGGGGGACCTCTTCCCGTTCACAATCAAATCAAGTACTATAGTTTTATTTGATATCTGGCTTTTGGCTTAAACCTTAAATAGTACCAAATATTCATTAACTGCCATAAAATGTGAGACCTAGAAAACATTATTTAATGAGCAGCAAAAGTATCATATTTAATGTTTATATAAAAGACATCTATCTTTATCACCTTTTGGTATTTTATACTAAAATATCTCAATGTTTAATTTGGTAACCAGAGAATAAGAGAAACAAACAGCCTAATAAACCATATTGATCTTCACAAATAATTGACATTTACATAGAAAAATAAATTTTACACCACTTGTTTCTATTTACTCTTTTATGTCAAACTTTTTTTTTTTGAGATGGAGTCTCGCTCTGTCACCCGGGCTGGAGTGCAGTGGCCAGATCTCAGCTCACTGCAAGCTCCGCCTCCCGGGTTCACGCCATTCTCCTGCCTCAGCCTCCCGAGTAGCTGGGACTACAGGCGCCCGCCACCTCGCCCGGCTAGTTTTTGTATTTTTTAGTAGAGACGGGGTTTCACCGTGTTAGGCAGGATGGTCTCGATCTCCTGACCTCGTGATCCGCCCGTCTCGGCCTCCCAAAGTGCTGGGATTACAGGCCTGAGCCACCGCGCCCGGCCATTATGTCAAACTTTTTAAGTTAAGTTCCCTTATAGTGACTGTAAATGGCAGCCAGTTTTGATATACATCTCCTATATTGTAAATATTAGTGATTATTTTGCATGTCATTTTCACTTCCTTCTTCTTAAATTTATTTTCCATTATCATGGAACACCGTCATATTCAGTGAATAGATTTTATTGTGGTGAGTGAGATTCACACTATTGAAGATGTATTTTGCCATTTATTAGATCCTATTACTCATTAATAATGCTTTTTCAAACTTTCAAGAGTTCCAAGATGTTTCTTGTGCACAGTTACCATAATGTTGTAGACTCTCCCCTGAAACCACTTTGTTTAAACTCTCAAGAATCTCAAAGCTGCTTTTTTTAGGTTTTCAAGAGGCTCTCAGTGGTAGGTAACTTGGTTGTTGGACACATACATATCATTCCCTTTTCTAAGCAATTCTACTTACTATTTCTGTACTAAAAAATATTGTAACCATTGGAATGTCAAATATATTAACAATAATTCTGATGAGATGAAAGTTGATCCAAAGTATATATAAAGAGTATTGTCAAGAAAATAGTCTCACATATGGCACATCACCTATAGTACTACAAATCATTCTTAAAAATATCAATAAGAAATACCCAAAAATATTAATAACACTTGTGAATTGTATATCCTATATTTTGACAGAATGCGCTCAGATGGTGACACTATTAACGCATTGTTTTTGGCAAAGGAAGTTTTTAAAATATAGATAGGAAAAATGAAGAGATGAAGGAGAAAAGTCTTGTTGCCATTGTTGTTAGCATCATTTCCCTCGAGAAGAGAATTTCTTAAGAAATTGTAAGTATCGTAAGTATAATGGGCAACATGTCAGGCATAGTTTTACTAAATAATATTGGATGGAAGAGTGGCGATGCTCCATCCTTCAAAATTTCCTTAGTGTGCACAGCATTTTCAACACCTCAGAATTAACACTTAAGCTAAACTGAAGCAGAGTATTCACACACACACACACACACACACAGAGAGAGAGAAAGAGAAATCTATTTAAAGAGAGATAATGAGAAATCACAAGACTCACTTATTTTTATTGGTAATAACAATGTTCTTTACATCTGTTGAAGTGGCTTTATATGTATAAGTGATTTTCATCAGTGATGCCTTTTATAATACTGTCAAAAGCAAGGCAAACATACCCTGTTTCTTAGGCAAATAAAAGCTTGATTTTAACCTTCTGAATCTCTCATGATCCTTGAATGCAAACATCATGTATAAAAGCCTCAAATATCTAGATACTAAACATATTTAAAATTTAACTATTAAAACAAGTTTAATCACTAAATAGTAGTATATGAGTTTAAGAAAATTTGATTTTACTAAGAGTTTTAAATTATATTTTAGGATATCTGAGATATGTCACTTACAGTGAAAGAAAATAATGTGTCTCAATAAAATGACAGTTCATAGCATGTCAATTATATCATTTACAGTGAAAGAAAGAAATGTGACTCAGTAAAATGGCAGTTCATAGCTTATAAATTGCATTATGAAGTGTCCACATTGGAGTCTCTATTGCCCTAATTAAACAGTTACATAGTTGTCACCTTAACAGGTCTTGGGAAGGTGTTAATACCTCCCTTTGTATGGAGAAAAATATGCCCCTTAGGTGGACTCATTTCAGCTAAAACTCTGTATAAGTAATCTGTTTCCTGTTTAATCATATATTCTTAGAATCTATATTATTGGTTGACATCTCAAAATTATATACAAATCTCTCCTGTTTTTGAGACCTGCCCACTCTCTATAGGTTTCATGTCATTGGGAAATAATAAGATTGGGTAAACAAGACTGAATTTTCAGGGCTAACCTGAGTCTATTTTAGCAGTCCTTCATCTTGCTCCCTTAACAAACTATAATTTTCTTACTAAATTTTCTCCTCATTTCCATAAATACCTTTTGCACTTCTCAGTAGAATTCATGTCCTACCTAAAAATGTGATTCTGAATTCTTTTTTGCTTTCAAGACCCTTTTTCTCTCTTAAAATTATTGAGGACTCCGAAGAGCTTCTGTTTATGTGGATTATATCTATTGACATTACTCTATTAGAAATTAAAATAATATTTTTAAACACAAGAATACACATTTTGCTAGCCATCAGAGCAACAATGTACTCACAATACATGTAGCCTTTTAAAACTTCATGGTTATCATGAGAAAATGAGAGTGAAAATGGCAAATAAAGTGTTACATTATATAAAACAGATTTGAATTCCCAGATCCCATGAAAGGGTCTTCGGGACCCCAAGTGTTCTCATGACATATTTTTAGAAATATTCCATACCATTATTGTCTTACATGTCTCTTCTCTTTGCATTGTTTTCCCCAATGGAGCATGTCTTGTTTAACTTTAGGTTTCAAGAACCCACTAGTTTATATTTCCATACACACACACACACACACACACGAACATGCAATATATTTCCAAATGTTTGTGTATATCCACAAACATTTATATATATATATTTATGTTTCTGTGAAAATATATAGTCATCCCTCACAATCTGTGGAGGTTAATACCAAAACTTGTAAATACTCAAGTACTCCATATAAAATGGCATAATATGGCCGGGCGCGGTGGCTCAAGCCTGTAATCCCAGCACTTTGGGAGGCCGAGACGGGCGGATCACGAGGTCAGGAGATCGAGACCATCCTGGCTAACACGGTGAAACCCCATCTCTACTAAAAAATACAAAAAACTAGCCGGGCGAGGTGGCGGGCGCCTGTAGTCCCAGCTACTCGGGAGGCTGAGGCAGGAGAATGGTGTAAACCCTGGAGGCGGAGCTTGCAGTGAGCTGAGATCTGGCCACTGCACTCCAGCCTGGGCGACAGAGCAAGACTCCATCTCAAAAAAAAAAAAAAAAAAAGGTATAATATTTCATATAATCTATGCACATCTTCTTATATGCTTTAAATAATGTCTAGATGACCTACAGTACCTAATAAAATGCTAATGTTATGTAAATAATTTTACTGTATTGTTTAGGGAGTTATGACAATAAATAGTCTGTATATGTCCAGTGCAGACACAGGGTTTTTCCCCTCAAAATTTTGACTGACAGTTTATTGAATCCACTTATGTGGAATCCATGAATACAGAGGGTTGAGTATATATACAGCCTGTGCTGAATAATGATGCCAATGATGGACTGTATATATATAATGGATGTCCCATAAAATTATAATACCATATTTTTACTGTGCCATTATATGTTTAGCTAGCTTTAGATAAACAAATACTATTTTGTTTCAATTGCCTACAGTATTCAGTATAGTAACATGTGGCACAGGTTTTTAGCCTAGGAGCATAGACTAGACCATATACATGTGTAGTAGGCTGTACCATCTAAGTTTGTGTAAGTACACTCAATGATATTCACACATCTACAAAATAATGACTAATGACTCATTTATCAGATTGTATCCCATTATTAAGCAATGAATGACTGCATTTCTATATATATGTATATATATATAGTTTTGTCATATTGTATTGTAAAATGTATATGCATAGTTTAGTGTACATGTGTCTGTGTATATATACAATTTTGTACAGCATCAACACTATAATTGTTATAAATATGTTTATCATATAAGGAAAAGATGGTTTTAGCTGTTCAACTAACAGCACACAAAGTTTAGTTTTACTAGAAACACTTTCCCCAAGCAATGTATTTGATATAAAAAAAGTTGTATGTTATTGTATTAAATCTTTCCAAACAACAATAACATAAACAAAAATAATAAAACAGTGAAGGAAGTAATCATATGTTTTGCATCCTAAGGGATTGACAGAATGAAGTCTTTGGGTGATTACTATCTTGCCATTCATGGACTGTAGAGGGAGAGGGTTAATAATTGGAACAAAACAAAACAAAACACATTTTTACTATATTTAGCGTAGTATTCATATCATGGCTTTAGTTTCCTGGTAAAGTTACGTGTCAACTATTAACATGCATATGTTAAATTCAACACTTTTATTATGCTGAATTTTTTTACTCTGAAAATGGATTAAATTGACTTTTGACTCATCAAATTACATTTTAAATGTAGTAAATGATCTTGGTATTGAATATAACATGTTTGCCAAGAATGAATGTGTGATGAAATTAATCATTGTCTATTGTATGTTAAACTTTCCTTTAGTGTGAATCTTCTGATGATAACCTCAACATTTTCCCCTCCTTCAGTTCTTTTTTCCTTTTTTCTCTTTTCTCTCATTATTTTGCACTTCACATTTGATCTATATTATTTCATTCAAACTTCTGTAACAAAAATGCCATAGACTAAATGACTTATAAACAGAAGAAATTCTCACAGTTTTGAGGGCTGGGAAGTTCTCATCAAGGCACCAGGAGAATTGATATCTGGTAAGAGCTAACATCCTGGTTCATAGATGGCTGACTTTGTAATGTAACCTCACATGGCAGAAGGGGCCAGATATATCTCTGGAGTCTCTTTTATGGGACACTAATTCCATTGATGAGGGTTCTGGCCCTACATCCTAATCATATCTCAAAGGCCTCACCTCCTATTACCATTACTTTGGAATTTTGGATTTTACCGCTTTTGTGTGGACGTAAACAGTCATGCAACAGCAATGTTTATGATCCATTCTGAATTTCTGTGTTATTTTTCTGTAAACAATGTAAGGTCTATGTCTAGAAATACATTTGCTTTTACATGTGGATAACCATTCCAGCATCATTTGTTTAGAAAGTATTTTTAAATGTACCATGCTTGAGTTTTTCAGTGCTGTCTAGATCTGAGTATTTACTTTGAAAACATCTGGAATTTACTTTTCATTATCTCTTCGTAATCCTTCTCCATTTTTTTACAGTATACCTTTCTGGATTTCTGTTAGGTATGTGTTAGATTTTGTTATTTTCTTTAAATTTGTGTCATACTTTGCATCTTTTATTCCTGTTTGTTATATTCCAAATAATTTATTTAAATTTCTTTTTCTGTTAACTATTTATCTGCTAACTACTTTTTTTAAATATAGTTTAATATTTAAACTACATATTAAATTGCAATTTCATTATATATATTTTAATATTATTTCTTTTTTTAACTTTTAGGTTCATGCGTACATGTGCAGGTTTGTTACATAGGCAAGCTGCAATAGTTGGCTTTATTTTCCTGTGTTAGTTCATTTAGGATAATGGCCTCCAGCTCCATGCATGATCCTTAAAGGAACTGATCTCATTAATTTTTATGGATGCACAGCATTCCATGCTATGTATGTACTACATTTTCTTCATCTAGTCTACTGTTGATGGGTGTTTGGGTTGATTACATGTCTTTGCTATTGTAAATAAGGCTGCAGTGAACATATGTGTGCCTGTGTCTTTTTGATAGAATAATTTATATCCCTTTGGGTATATACACAATAATGGGATTTTTGGGTTAAATGTTAACTTTGCTTTGGGTCCTTTCAGAAATTGCCAAACTGATTTCTATAAAGGCTGAATGAATTTACATTCCCACCAGCAGGGTATAAGCGTTCTCTTTTCTGTGCAACCTCACCAGCATCTGTTATTTTTTGACGTTTTAATAATAACTATCCTGATTCATGTGAGATGATATCACTTTTTGGCTTTGATTTGGATTTCTCTAATGATTAGTGATGCTGAGCATTTTTTTTTTCATATGCTTGTATGCTGCACGTATGTCTTATTTTGAAAAGTGTCTCTTCATGCCTTTGGCCACTTTTTAATGGGATTGTTTCTTTTGTGCTTGTCGACTTAAGTTCTTTATGGATTCTGAATTTAGATCTTTATCAGATATGTAGTTTGCAAATATATTCTCCCATTCCATAGGTTGTCTGTTTAGTCTGTTGATAGATTGTGTTGTTGATGTTGTTGTTTGTTTTGTTTTTCTGCACTGAAGCACTTTAGTTTAGTTAGGTCCCATTTGTCAATTTTTGCTTTGTTGCAATTGCTTTTGGTGTATTTGGCATGAAATATTTGCCAGTTCTTATGTCCAGTTTTTTAAGTTATCATCCAGGATGTTTATAGTTTTAGATTTATATTTAGATCTTTAATCCTTTTTGAGTTGATTTTTGTATATGGTGTAAGTACGGGGTCTAGTTTTGATCTTCTGCATATAGTTAGCCAGTTATCCTAGCACTATCTAATGAATAGGCAATCCTTTCCCCATTTTTTGTTTTTGTTGACTTTGTCAAAGACCTGATGATCATGGGGGTTCAGCATTATTTTGGGGATCTTTATTCTGTTCCATTGGTCTATGTGTGTGTTTCTGTACCATACCATGCTATTTTGGTCACTGTAACCTTGTAGTATACTTTGAAATCCTGTAACATCCTGCCTCAGGCTTTGTTATTTTTGCTTAGAATTGCCTAGGCTATTTGAGCTTTTTTCGGTTCTATGTGAATTTTAAGATCATGTTTTTTCATTCGTTAAATAGTGTCATTGGTAGTCTGATAGGAATAGCATTGAATCTATAAATTGCTTTGGGCAGTATGACCATTTTAACAATATTGCTTCTTCCTGTCCATGAACAGGGAATGTGTTTCTGTTTCTTTGTGTCATTTCTGATTTCTTTGAGTAGTGTTTTGTAATTCTTGTTGTAGAGCTTTCTTACCTCTCCGATTAGCTGTATTCCTATGTGTTTCATTCTTCTTGTGGCAATTGTGAATGGGATTGCATTCTTGATTTGACTCTCAGCTTGGATGTTCTTGGTGTATAGAAATGCTGCTAATTTTTGCACATTAATTTTGTGTCCTGAAACTTTCCTGTATTTATTTATTAGCTCAAGGAGCTTCTGAGTAGAAACTGTGGGAGTTTCTAGTTCTAGAATTACATCATCTGAAAGCTGGAATAGTTTGACTTTCTCTCTTTAGTTTCTGCAGATGTCTATTAGATCTATTTGGTCAGTTGTTGAGTTCAGGCCCTGAATTAAACTAAAAATAATTGTTAGTTTTCTACCTCAGTAATCAGTATAATACTCCCAGTGGTGTGTTGAAGTCTCCCAGTATGATTTTTTGGTTATGTAAGTCTCTTCATAGGTCTCTTCATAGGTCTCTAAGAACTTGCTTTATAAATCTGGGTGCATCTGTGTTGGGTGCATGCATATTTAGGATAATTAGTTCTTGCCTTTAGCATTATATAATACCCTTTTGTCCTTTTAAATTTTTATTGATTTAAAGTCTGTTTTGAATGAAATTTGAATAGCAACCCTTGCTTTTATTCTGTTTATCATTTGCTTGGTAGATTTTTCTCCATCCCTTTACTTTGAGCCTATGCGTGTATTGCTTGTGGGATGATTCTCTTAAAGACAGCATACAGTTGGGTCTTGCTTCTTTATTCAACTTGCCACTCTGTGACTTTCAATTGGGACATTTAGCTCATTTCTATTCAAGGTTAGTGTATTAGTCTGTTCTTACACTGCCAGTAAAGATAAACCTGGGACTGGGTAATTTATAAAGGAAATAAGTTTAATGGACTAACAGTTCCATATGGCTGGGGATGCGTGGGCCCAGTCCACAAAAGGTGAAGCAAAGGCATGTCTTACATGGTGACAGGGAAGAGAACTTGTGTAGTGGAACTCCCATTTAAAAAACCTTCAGATCTTGTGAGACTTATTCATTATCAGGAGAATGGCATGGGGGAAACTTCCCCTGTGATTCAATTATCTCCACTGTCCCTGCCCTTGACGCTTGGGGATTATTACAATTCAAGGTGAGATTAGGGTAAGGATACAGTCAAACCTATCATTCTGCCCCAGCACCTCCCAAATCTCATGGCCTCACGTTTCAAGACCAATCATGCCTTTCCAACAGTTCCGTGAAGTCTTAACTCATTTCAGCATTAACTCAAAACTCCACAGTCCAAAGCCTCATCTGAGTCTGCCTATGAACCTGTAAAATCAAAAGCAGGTTAGTTACTTCCTAGATACAATGAAATAACAGGTATTTGGGTAAATACCCATTTCATATCCATTTCAAATTGGAGAAATTGGCCTAAACAAAGGAACTACAGGCCCCATACAAATCCAAAATCCAGTGGGGCAGTCATATCTTAAAGCTCCAGAATGATCTCCTTTGACTCCATGTCTCACATCCAGGTCACCCTGATGCAACAATTAGGTTCCCATGGTCTTGGGCAGCTCTGCCTCTGTGGCTTTACAGGGTATAGCCCCCCTTCAGGCTGCTTTCACAGGCTGGTGTTGAGTGTCTCTGGCTTTTCCAAGTACATAGTACAAGCTGTCAGTGAATCTACCATTCTGGGGTTTGGAGGACAATGGCCCTCTTCTCACAGTTCCACTAGGCAGTGCCCTAGGGCTCTGTCTGGGGATCCACAATTCCCTTCTGCACTGCCCTAGCAGTGGTTTTCCATTAGGGTCCTGCCCCTGCAGCAAACTTCAGCCTGGACATACAAGTATTTCCATACGTCCTCTGAAATCTAGGTGGAGGTTCCCAAATCTCAATTTTTGATTTCTGTGCACCTGCATGCCCAATGCCACATGTAAGCTGCTAAGACTTGGAAGTTGCACCCTTTGAAACTTGAGCTTGAACTGAAACCTGAGCTTCAAGTTGGCCCCTTTTAGCCATGGCTTGAGCTGAAGCAGCTGGGATACAGGACAAATTGTCCCAAGGCTGCATAAAGCAGGAGTCCCTGGGCCCAGTCCACAAAACCTTTTTCCCTCCTAAGCCTGATGGCAGGGGCTGCCATGAAGGCTGCCATGAAAAGCAGAGACTTTTCCCTATTACCTTGGTGATTATACATTTGGATCCTTGTTACTTATGCAAATTTCTGCAGCTGGCTTGAATTTCTCACCAGAATTTTTTTTCTATTGCATCATCAGGGTGCACATTTTCCAATTCTTTATGCTCTGCTTCCTCTTAAACCCTTTGTCCTTCTGCCAGATACCCTAAATTATCTCTCACACATTCAAAGTTCCACAGATCTCTAGGGCAGGGGCAAAATGCAACCATTCCCTTTGCATGGCAATAGTGATCTTTACTCCAGTTCAACAAGTTCCTCATCTCCATCCAGGCCACCTCAGCCTGAACTTTATTATGTATATCACTATCAGCATTTTGGGGAAAGCCATTCAGCAAGTCTCTAGGAAGTTCTAAACATTTCCACATTTTTCTCTCTTCTTCTGAGCCCTCCAAACTGTTCCAGCCTCTGCCTGTTACCCAGTTCCAAAGGTGTTTCCACATTTTTGAGTATCTTTACAGCAGTGTCCTACTACCCAGTACCAATTTACTGTTTTCTTCTATTCTCATTCTGCTAATAAAGACATACACAAGACTGGGTAATTTATAAAGGAAAGAGGTTTAATGGACTTACAGTTCCACATGGCTGGGGAGGCCTCACAATCATGATGTAAGTCAAAAGAAAAGCAAAGGCACCTCATACATGGTAACAGGCAAGAGAGCATGGGTAGGGGAGTTTGCATTTATAAAACCATCAGATCTCATGAGACTTATTCACTACCCCAAGAGCAGTGTGGGGAATACCCCTCCCATGATTCAATTATCTGTATTCAGCCTTGTCATTGACACATGAGGATTATTACAATTCGAGGTGAGACTTGGGTGGGGACTCAGACAAACCCTGTCAATTAGTATTGATATTTACAGTTTTGATCCCATCATTGTGTTGCTAGCTGGTTACTATGCAGACTTGTTTGTGTGGTTGCTTTATAGTGTCACTGGTCTATATTCTGAAGCATGTTTTTGTAGTGGCTGGTAACTATTTTTCCTTTCCATAGTTAGAGCTTCCTTCAAATCCTTGTGCAAGGTAGGTCTAGTTGTAATGAACTTCTTTAGCATTTACTTTTCTGAGAAGAATCTTCTTTCTTCTTCACTTATGAAGCTTAATTTGGCTGGATATGAAATTCTTGATTGGAAATTATTTTCTTTAAGAATGCTAAACATAGGTCCCAAATCTCTTCTTGCTTGTGGGGTTTCCAGTGACAGGTCTACTGTTAGCCTGATGGGGTTCCTTGTGTAGGTGACCTGTCTTTTCTCTCTAGCTGCCTTTCATATTTTTTTTCTTTCATCTTGACCTTGGTAAATCTGATGACTGTGTGTCATCAGGATGGTCTTTTTGTGTAGTATCTTGCAAGGGTTATTTGCATTTACCAAATTTGAATGTTGGCCTCTCTAGTGAGGTTGGGAAAGTTTTCAAATCTTCAATATACAATATTCTCAGTTATGTTTTTCAAGTTGCTTGCTTTCTCTCATTCTCTTTTCAGGGATGACAGTGAGTCATAGACTCTGGCCTCTTTAAATAATCCCTATATGTCTTGGAGGTTTTATTCATTCTCCTTTATTTTTTAAAAAAATTTTGTCTGTGTGATTTAAGTGAGCTAGTCTTCTAGCTCTGAGATACTTTACTCAGCCTGGTTCATTATGTAGTTAATACTTGTGATTGTATTCTGAAATTCTTGAAGTGAGTTTTTCAACTCTATCAGAGCAGTTTCTTTCTCTCTTTCTTTCTTTTCTTTCTTTCTTTCTTTCTTCCTTCCTTCCTTCCTTCCTTCCTTCCTTCCTTCCTCCTTCCTTCCTTCCTCCTTTCCTCCTTTCCTCCTTTCCTCCTTTCCTCTTTCTTTCTTTCTTTCTTTCTTTCTTTCTTTCTTTCTTTTCTTTCTCTTTATTTCAATGGTCATTTCATCTTTCATCTTCTATGTAGTGAAAGTGTAAGGCATAGAATCTTTGACTTGGACTTGACTTTCTCCTGAATTTCAATAATATGTGTTCCTGTACATATTGTGCTTTCTGTTTCTGTCATTTCAGCCATTTCCACCTGTTTAGGAACCATTGGTATGGAACTAGTGTGGTCATTTGGAGGTAAGAAGATAATCTGGCTTTTTGAGTTGCCAGAGTTATAACACTGATTCTGTCTCATCTTCTTGTGCTGATATTCCTTCAGTCTTTGGCATCGCTGTCCTTTGGGTGTGCTTTTTATTTTTCTTTTATCTTTGATGTCCTTGGGATTTGATCATGTTGTAAGGGGGTTCAGTAAACTGGAATCATTTCTGGAGGACTTTAGGGAGCCAAGGCTCAGCTCAGAACTCCTAGGCTGCATACTCTAATTCTGGGGGGCTGGCATCAGGCCCCCGGCTTTTTCTCCCTGGCCCCTCACATTGGAAACTTGCTGCACTGGAAGGGCCAAGGTTTTCCAGGACTACTGGTCACAGTATTCCAGTGGGTGATGTCAGCCAAAGCACTTCATTAAACAGTGACAGCAGGAACTTTGCTCTTTCACACAGGCCAGCAGCGGGCAACATGGCAGGTTTGTTGGCTGGACTGGGGCGCTGGCAGGCATAGCAGTACTGACCTCCATGCAGGCATTTGCAGTGGTGGTGATGGGAGCATGGTGTGGGTGGGGTGGGGAGGTTTGGAGTGGGATTAGAGGGGGTGTTGAGGGAAGCAGCGGGGCTGTTTACATCCACGTGTGTGTTTGTGCCAGCAATGACAAAGTGGTGGTGGGGTAGTTTGCACTTACACCAGCAACAGTGGCACAATGGGGTCCAAGCACACACAGCACCTGTAGAGAATAGGCAGCAAGGTCTGCCCGTGCAATCGTGCATTGACAAAGTGATGTGGTGGGTGGCTGTGGGCAAGTGCACGCTGGTAAAGTAGCACAGAGGAGGCTCCAGTTTGGGGAGGGCACAGAGGAGTCTCCAGTTGGGGGAGGCTGCACTAAATGCAGGTGTGGCCAGGTTGGGGCCCTGGGAGAGGCCAGCAGACAGGGATACTCAGGTTAGACTGACCCTGTCTCATGGGCAAGATCTCCCTGCTCTGTTCAGGTCCAATAGTTCACTTAAGGCTAAAGTCTACTGTGGGAGCAAGGCAAGCCCTGGGTGTCACTGGCTGTGCTCCACTGCAGATGCTCCCACACCAAACCTTCTGGACTCTGCACCAGCTGGGGTTCTGCCCCTATCTCCTGTCTAAGCAGCTGTCCCTGCAAACTCAAATGTCTGTGGGAGTCATAGGGTATCTTGCTGACAGGATTCCAGAGGTCCATAGCCAGAGTGAGTTGTTCTTTTCCTGCTCAAGTCACCTTTCCAGGAGTTGTTGGGAACCAGGAACAAGTCCTGGTTTGCTATAACCCTTTGCAGGATTCCCAGCTACCCTGCTTAACCCAGTCTCTGTGTCCTCCCTCCATGCCCCCCAAAGTCTTCCCACTGAAGATCTGATTAGAGTGCATTAGTCTTTCCAGTGACCCAGTCCCTTGATGGTTAATGTGCATCCTGGCTGTATCTAGTCAGCCATCTTACCACCCTCTAGTAAGCCCTGTTTTTAAAATTTCTATATGTTTTATTTGTTTAATTTTCCAATGGAACTCCTTTGTTTTCTCCTTGTTCAATTTATGTTATCAAGTTACACACATACATTTATATACTTACATTTAAATATGAAAGATTGCTTTTTAAATTATGTTTTATAATTCCAGTACCCAAATTCTCTTGAAGTTTGGTTTATCTATGTGTTATTTTCTTTTGTGGTTCATTCATAGAAGCCTTTGGTCCTTGCGTCTTTTGCGACTGTTTATTTTGAACTGCTCCTTTTTCTTAGAACTATGCTTGTGAGAATTATTTGATAGCGGGATTGAAATTGTATTACTCCATAGGGGAATTGCGTATGTTTGTGTGTGTGCGTGTATGTGTGTGTGTATGTGTGTGTGTTGTTTGTTTTCTTGTTTTTGCAAGGTTCATATGGACATAATTACTCCAAACTACTACAAATAAGATTCTCACCTTAAAAATGTTCAGACCACACTGAAAGTGAGAAGGCACTCCAAAACCTATGTGATGTGCAAAGTATAGTTATGATTTGCCAGAAAAAAAATGCTTTTTCTTCCCTTTGAAGAAATTACAGTTTGAAAAAAGGCAAGGTTTTCTGAGTTTTCTTCTTGTTCTAGTTTCACCTACGTGCGTCTAATTACACATTTGCTTTTATTTATCTTGACCTGCACTTAGTGCCTTTGGTTTGGAAATGAATGTACTTGAGCAGTTTTGGGGTATTATACTTTCAAATATTTTCTCTCATCATATTACTTCTTTATATTTGGATTTTTAATTAAGCATAATTTACATCTTCTAACTTTACCTTTTCTTTGCCATGCCTCTTTTCATTTTTTTTTTTTAAATATTTTCTCTGCATTGAATTCTGGGTACTTTTTCATTTCTATCTCCCAGACTATATTTTTTCCTCTTCATAATTCCCTAATCTACTCTGATTTATCCATTGAGCTTTCAATTTTTATAACTGTTTTCAAATTTTGAGCATTTTTTTTAAATCTGAGTTTTCCGTTTTCAAAATGAACTATATTTTCATTAAGAATCCATGTCTGCTTTTATTTCTTATTTCAACATAATTAATTTATTGTCTCCTTCAAAGTGTTGTATTATTTCCAGTTATTCAGATATAATTTGTGCTGTACTTTGAGCTCATTGATATTCACACCCCGCGGCCAACACATATTCATGTTCTCTCTCTGTCTCTCTCTCTCATGTGTTTTTTTCATGAATTTTTCTTTTTTCCAGTTTTTCGTATGGTACACCAATGATCATGGTATAAAAATGTTCCAACAGAGTGGTTTTTATTTTGCTCCAACAGTGCCAAAGGAATTCAATTGTTCTTGTCTGATTGTTATTTTATGCTCTAAACTTGGAACTCCTGTAACTACCCCATATCTGTACATGCTACAGGTCAGTGCTTCTGATCTTTCACTAAGACTTTATTTAGATGACAGTTTTTCCAACTATTGTTCTCAACAAATGAGCCAGATCTCCACTCTCTTTCTTTTATTTTAACTGAAGGAATAGTTTTTAGCAGTCCCAAGCGTAATTCACGTAACTTTGCTTTCCATGATCTAGAAGGTGCTTTTCCAGTTCAACGGGTGCAGGGGACCAACCCCTTGGGTATTCATTCATGTGTAAAACTGTCCTTACTTTTCCCCATCTGACTTTGATTACTTTTTTCACTTGTATCACCTGAGGATTTTCTATTCTCTTTTTTTTTCTGTTTTAAGCTGGGTTTTGCACTAAAATATTTCTTATTGCTGTATTTTAGCAACCATTTCTGGGTGACTACAGTGTGAGAGAGGTCTGTCCAAATTGATTGCTCAGCTTTTCATGTTAAAGCACTCCATTTATAAATTTTGAAGAGCTTCAAGTTGAAATTATTAAAAACTATTAAAAAGTTCATTATTGATTATAACCCTATTAATAAGAAATCTTAAGGAGAATAGAGAAAAAAAAAAAAAACCTCTATTAAGTCTCTCTTTCATATCCTGGAGATGTTAAAATCAATTAAAAGAGTAAGATATTAAGACACATGGGAAAGAATAGTGTACCTATAGGGGAAAACTGCCTATAAGGCCCTATAAGACTTCTTAATTTTTTTGATGTAAGAAATACATTTGTGATTAAAAGAAAATTATAATTTAATAATAATGTAACAATTGTTAGCATTTATTGAATCATTGCTTTGTGGCTGGAAGAGTTATGTTCTTTTCATATACTAACATTTAATCACAACAACATGTTGAGACAAATCTTAAAAATGTTTCTAATTTAATGATGTTGAAATTAAGACTCAGTTTCCTCTCTTATGCCTTCCTCCCCTATCTGCCCCAGGTTCCCAATCAGTGTGCAGTAGAGCTAATATTTTATTATGATCACAATGAATAGTACTGTCAGTGGATATAAGTGTCATGAGAAAAACTCAGCCAGCTTTAAGCAAAACTGATTTATATGGGTAAAGATGGTAAATTCTGTTTAGAAACATTGAGATTTAGAATCTAGTCAGATTTCAAATTTTAGTCTAGTGTTGAGGGAAAGCTCAGTGTGAGAGCTATAATTATGCAAATACTAATCATAACAATATCAGCCACTATTTATTGAATTTAACTATGTTGTAGGCAACTGTGTTAGGAAATTTAACACTTTTATTTTCTCATTTTCAATTTCAAAATAACATTGAGAATAACATATTAATGTGCCCATATTACGGAAAAGGAAACTGATACTTAGAAAGAAATTACCTGTTCAAAAACAGTGACAACATTTAGAAAGCTGAATTAACAGTCTCTGTATCTGACTCCAAAGCATGCCTCCTTTCTTCATAAAATCTGTCTTCATTAATGTATATTCCAAAGCAAATATAGGCTGAAGCTGCAAATGGGTTCAGGAAAAGTTGTAGAACCTTTGTAATGATAAATTCTTTAAAAGAATTACTAAGAAATGATAAATTTTATAAATATTTTTAATATTCTGCAGCTGGTATTAAAATTCAGTATACTGTTTCACAAAATATGAAGAACTGATAAAACATCTGGCAATTCGAGAAGTTGTATTTATCAGTGTTAAGATTTATATCATTTGCAATGTTCTGAAAATCATGTCTATGTAATTCTATATTTAAAATACTTTATTAATCTAGGTTATGAATCTCTTTGTGGGTCATGTCTTGTCAAGCTGTAAGTTTCCCTGACAAGTAATCACTGAGTTTGAAAAAAAATGCTGCAATGGCATTAATAACCAGTAACAATATTATTTATTTACAGTAGCATATGTATTGCTGTAGGTACTCCATTTCTTAAATAATTTCAAATATACAGAAAATGGAAAAAATTTGGGAACATATACTAATTTACAAAAAAAAAAAACTTAGATCAAACTTTTGTGTAAGTTCTTTTGATTAGAAACATTTGGTATTTTTTTGTTTTGTTTTGTTTCTAGAAGGAGCCTTGCTCTATTGCCCAGGCTGGAATGCAGTGGCGCAGTCTAGGCTCACTGCAACTTCTGCCTCCCAGGGCCAAGCAGTTCTCCTGTTTCAGCCTCCCAAGTAGCTGGGATTACAGGCATGCACCACCACGGCCGGCAGATTTTTGTATTTTTAGTAGAGACAGAGTTTCACCATGTTGGTCAGGCTGGTCTCGAGTTTCCGACCTCGTGATCCGCCTGCCTCGGCCTCCCAAAGTGCTGGGATTGCAGGCATGAGCCACTAAGCCTGGCTGAAATATTTGTATTTCTATAGAAAGTTTGAAGACTTCATTACTCCTGAGAAGTACTGAATGTATAAATATGGACATTTTCCCCTGCATAAATCAATATAAAGAAACAAGGTTGATGAGTAGATATGTAAATGTGGGGATGGTGATGAGGGTGGAATAAAAAGTATGACCAAGACACAGAAATAATTTAACACAGTTGTGGCTAGGTGATTGGGAGGACTGATTTGAGAAACTGAGAGACTAGAGATTTAGCACGAGATAGATTATTAATAAACTGTGTAACTTTGCCTACAACTTATATGTTTGGAAATAATTTTCAATAAGGCTTTGTTATCTACAGCACTTGGATTAAACTCTAGTATATTTTCAAATCATACTTAGCATATTTCACCTTTTTCCGTTTTGTTGCATTTTAAACGTTTGCATTTGTAATTATTTTACAAAAACTTTGCCAGACTTAAAAAAGAATAGTTTTTATAATATAGTCTAAGAAAAATACCAATTTTTAACTGTGGCTGAGTGATCTTTTGAAATTCAAATATAACTATATATTGTCAAATATTATTATCTACTATTATAGAAAGAAATTACAGTAAGTATATGACAAGTAACTATGTTCATGTATATATTAACTAGAAGAATAAGTCTAAGACTAGATTTTTTTCTGATCTTTAAGTAGAAGACCAACTATATCTTCTGTGTTTATAAATGAACAAAGTATACAGATGTATAAATATTACAAGCACGTATCATTATGAGTCACCAGGTACTGGTAGTATAAGTTTCTGTGATTCTTAATAATGATGTATTCAATTATTTTAATTTATTGTGAAACAACATCCAACATTACAGTCATCTCGCTCTGAATGTCATCATTGAACAAAATATCAAGAAGTGTATATTTTAACATGAAACTTTTCTTCTATGTTCTCTGTAAATCATTTTCAAAAACCACATTATTGAAACTCAATAAACTTGGATATGGAAAAACGTAACTGAGCTATTTAAGATAAGAATAATTTAAGATAAGAGGACAATTCTATTATGTTTGATGTCTTTGTTTTGGATTTTAAGAAATATAACTGATTGTTTTGTTTCTTGGTAGTGAGTATACTGAAGTGAAAGGGAAAAAAAATACAGGCAGCTGGAATTAATTTTTTTCTTTAGAGAGCTCTGCAATGTATAAAATGATGAATATTGTGGACAAAGCCAGGAAGTGTGGGATAGTAAGAAATAGCTACAAACTCTGTTAACCCAAGAATAAATGACATGGGATTGTTTCCCATTATGATGAGAGCCAGGCTTTCAGGAGAACTCTGCCTCTATCTCAACTGTCCTTTCTAGACAATTATTGTTTTTGTTTTTCTTCAGCAGTTAAATGTCCTTTTTCCCACCAATTTATTCTGAGTTAGGTCAACATTAGAGAAAATGTATAAAGAGAAAGGTAGCTATAATATATAACAGTCCAGAAAGAGTGGTTTCCCAGGGTAACAGTGGACATTGAGATGTTATCATTACATATATATGTATATAATAATATATAATGTGTATGTAATAACTATAATTTATTATATATAATAAATGATGCCTACATACAACAAAGTAGATAAGAAGATGGAATTTCAAGACAGAATATATCTGGGTTCAAATCTATATCTGCCAGTAACTGGGTGTGCATCATGTATTCAATTATTTAAGTTTAATAAGCATTAATTTGCTCTATCCTAAAAGGAAGATTATGTTCCTGTATTGTGAAAAAGTTCCCACAAGTTATTCTGCTCTTCTCTCTTCCTGATCCCCTACACTGTCTACCTCCCTCATCAAAAGCCATTTATGTCTAAGTAGAACACAAATAGTATATTTTTATAGGTATACGCATTTTGTTTTACTCACAATGTATGTAACATGTTTTTCAACATAATTGGCCCAGCAATTTTTTTCAGGTTCCTTCAGTTTAATAAGCCACTACACATTATTCTATTCCACTTTCCCATCTAAATAGAACAGTCTGACTTATAGCATTTTATAACAGAATGTGCAATGTAATTAATCTGCTCATAGTATAACACCTAAAGAACTACATGAAGATGTATCTATTTACAACTAAGTAAAAAACCACTGTGGAAATTTGTATTTGCCTGATAATTAAAAGATTAATTGTCCCGTGCACTAGCAAGCAATGGGTCAATTTTAAAACATTACAAACTTCAGATACTTACATTTTTACCATCTCTTTCTTTTGAACGTCTGTAATGCCATCCCAAAGGGAAACCTTTACACAAAATTGTCTATTAGGATGTTAGTTCTCCACAGTTGCACTTTTAAATAGAAGAAATTTAACTAAAATTTTGGAATTCTAAAAAATTTATAAGAACTGTATTTTTTATTAATTCCCCATTTCTCATGCCCCTCAAATCAGAGCTGCAGAAAAGAAGGGAACCACTGTACCAAAGAGGGTTTGTTTTATAATCTTTATAATTAGTGATATTTAATATTTTAAGGTTCTAAACAATTTTTTTTTTCAAGTATTTTCTCTTCAAAAGAGACACTTGGAATACATATGTATGAGTAGCGTCATATGTGTAGGAGAGCAGAGGGGCAATACTTAGGGCACTATGGCTTCTTTCTAAAATAGAAGTTCTATGGGGACAGGAATTCCCAAGTACATTTTCTTATTTCTACTGTTTTATTATTATTTTTAGTTTTCAAATAGTGATAATGAACTTAAGAATTCTATTTTTTAGTTGTTGGACTATAGTTCTGTACTAAATACTGCATCGGCATACCATAATATGGACCTTTAAATATCTCTATTCTTTAGAGAAGTCAAAATCGATAATGAAGAATCCATGCTCATATTCCTTTGATATATTCAATGAGAGCATCATGGGAAACTCACATTTTGCCTTTTTTTAAAGTGAGACACACAGCAAGCTACAATTATTATACAGTGCATGGCATAATGTGGGTTGCTATCTACTCCATGAGAAATTGTCTCATTATTTTCATATTAACAGATGGACATCCAGCTGCCCACATTTGTTAAGCTTTTAGGATCTATTAGACAATGCAAAATATTTTCACCCTGTTTGAATAAAATATATTTTTTATAATTGATACCCTTTACCATTGCATTCATATGGCCTTTTTTACCTTACAACAGAGAAATTCTAGGATGAATGAGTTAACATAGCTAACTGACAGAGCAAAGTTAATAGCTTTCTTCGACTTTTTTCTTGATATGACACGAATGGGTTTTTATACTAATGGCTTATTTACAATCATCTCCTTTCAGCAGCTTGCCCTTGAGCAACATGAAAACACAATTAATACAAAAGTTTACCATCACAGTGACTCACAGCAGATTAAATTCACAATCTCCAAATTACAACCTCTTTTAATAGAGTGCTACTCCCTTGGTTCACAGCATGTAAAAATCAGAAGCTGTTTCCAATTGTTCTAGAGTTGGATGATTCATCAGTTTATCATCAAATGGCACCTAATATACTGAATACATAAATATTGAAAACTTAGTTCTGCATGTAAGATCAAAATTTTAAGAAACAACCTTTTTTGGCTATTGGAAGAGTATTAGCACACATCAAGTCTACTTGTCTGATTTTATGAGTGTACAGTGAGTTACCTGTAATTAGGACTGAAGTCTACATTTTGATTTGTGCTCTTCAGCATCCTTTAGCCGCAAAGAAGAGAACACACTTCTATGGGGCCTTCCTCTATGAACCTAGAATTGATCAGGCTGCCTACCTACTACCTGATCTTCAAAAATCTACTCAATCTCCTCATTTTTCCAGAAGGTCTATTTCATGAATATTCTACTAAGGTGCCACTGTAATCCTTTTTGAAACTTTGCAAGAATGCTAGATAAACTATTGCTAAGGCATTTGGTTAAATGCCTTCAGTAAACGTTCACGGGGCACTAATGTATGTCAGGCACTATGATACATAGGGAAGATAGAAAAATAACTAAGATGTAATTACTGTATTCAAGATGATCAAGGTTTCATAGTCACCACTATAGAGGCACTCTTGAATGCAGGACTGAATAACTTCCTGCTTCAGGGGCATCTCTTATTAACAAGCTGATGGATAGATACTGAATAGCTCACTCTGACACACTCTGATCCTTATGAGATAAAAGCATAAAGAAGCGTTCCAATCTGAAAATTTTAAAAGCAAAGTAGACTTTATCATGCATTACCAAATTTTATGTTACTGAGGAACATGTTGTGAAACCGGATAGAACTGATTCTTATTCAACAGTGTGTTAATGATCTCCTAAAGCCACCTTCTCTGGAAGGCATCTTTTATAACACACCATAAAATAATACTTTTGCAATGTTATATTTCATTTGAATTGCACAGATCACAACCTACTATCCTTTTTAAAATTATTATACTTTAAGTTTTCAGATACATGTGCAGAACGTGCAAGTTTGTTACATAGGTATACACGTGCCATGGTGATTTACTGCACTCATCAGCCTGTCATCTACATTAGGTATTTCTCCTAATGCTATCCCTTCCCTAGCCCCCCACCCTCCGACAAGCCTCAGTGTGTGATATTCCCTTCCCTGTCTCCATGTGTTCTCATTGTTCAACTCCCACTTAGGAGTGGAGAACATGTAGTATTTGGTTTCCTGTTCCTGTGTTTGCTGAGGATGATGGCTTCCCGCTTTATCCATGTCCCTGAAAAGGATATGATGAACTCATTATTTTTTACAGCTGCATAGGATTCCATGGTATATATGTGCCACATTTTCTTTATCCAATCTATCATTTTTAAGTGGAATTATGTAAGCTAATAGTCTATCCATATCAAATTCACTAGTTAATTTTCAACTTTTTAACACATGCTGTGTGTGTTTATATGGCACATTATTTTCTTTAGCATAATTTTACCAGTTCAGATTCAAAATTCTTAAATAAAAAGTTAGCCTGGGTTGGGAAAACAAATAGGTTAGAATTAACAAGTCCTTTTATAAATGTAAAAAGCATTGTAATAGTTTTATTTTTTCCAAAGTGATCAAATTCATTTACTTTCACTATGTTTTATGATGTTTACTGATTCAACAATATTTATACATGAATAGAATAATTACAAAAAATTTATTAAGAACCCATTATGTGTCAGACACATGCTGGGGGCATAATAAAATAGAAATATTTCCTGCTTTTGGAATTTTCACATGCTAGAGGAGAAAGCTGACTTATAAGAAATAAATAAAGGAAATAATTATAGATTTTTAATGTGATAATGAAAACAAATAAGTGTTTTGAATTAAATGATGAGAAGGACATGCTTGATATGGGTTTAAGTTTTCCTAAAAGATATTTAATGTAAGCTCCTAAAGAAAAAAATAAATGTAGCCATGGAGGAAAATATAAAAGTGAAAAAAAAATGAATTTCAAGGATGGGAGGAAATGTGAGCAAAAACTTGAGATAGGAAAGGGAAAAAAATCGAAGTAGAATTAAAGATAGGCATAGAGAAAGAGCATAAAAATACGCTAAATAAGTCAGGCAACATGAAGAGCAGTCATGACCCTTCTAGCCAAGGTGATGGGTTGGGATTCATCTCAGTAAGGGAAGACATTAAAGGATTGATTTTAACCTGAAGTGGACATGGTGGAATGTAACTGTGTTTAAAGAACACCTTACAGTTAAGATAAGGAAGGTGCACATGGAATTTGTTGGGAAACAAATGTAGTAATCTGTTTTTAATCAGTAGATTTCCTCCTTAAAGTTTAATCAGAAACTATTTTTTTCCTATTGTGATCACCCGTTGATTTTTGTTATATTCTTATCCTGGTTCAGTATTTTCTCTGGCTCCTGAAAAATATCATTAGGTTCAGTATAAGCACAATGTCAAAGAAAGTATCTTTTACCTTTGTTTTTTCTTTTTTCTGTTTCCTTTTTTCTTTTTCTTTCTTTCTTTTTTTTTTTTTTTTTTGAGATAAGGTCTCATTCTGTTGCCCAGAATGAGAGTAGTGCAGTGGCACGATCATAGCTCGCTGCAGCCTCGACCTACTGGGTTCAAGTGATCCTCCCACCTCAACCTCTTGAATAGGTGAGAATACAAGCACATGCTACCACCCCTGACTAATTTTTAAAATTCTTAATAGAGATGGGGTCTTGCTTTGTTGCCCAGGCTGGTATTTGAACTCCTGGCTTCTAGCAATCCTCCTGCCTCGGCTGCCCCAAATGCTGGGATTACAGGTGTGAACTACAGCACCCAGCCTTTTAACTGTTTTTATGGTCATGGATAGAGAATATTATACAACTTGAATATATTAAGAATTGAAATTTGCAAAGAAATAGCTAAAAGAACAGCCATTGTAAGAGAATGCTTAAATTACAATGACTGGACTTTAGTTGGAAAGGTGAAATATGTCTGAGTTGTAGTATTTCCTATAACATGAAAATATATTGGCTCTTTTAGTTTCTTTCTTAAAACTAAGCAGTTTTGTCATGAGACTGTTGTTTATGGTCCCATCTGTATTGCTTTGTGACTCACATTCAAGTTGCTGAGATTAAAAAGGAGTAAATATACTGCTTTCTTTGCAAACTGACCTCCAAACTGAACATGGCCTCAAGTTCAAAATAGCTTACCTTTGAAACTACTTTATAATTCTATGCAAATATCCACAAAAGTCTTTAGCAATGTGATTTTATTTTGCTAAAACTCTCTTAAATGAAAGATTGCTGTTTAAGGAAAACTCCTTATAATTATAGTTTGGTTTTCTGGAATAGTTCTTTCCTCTTTTCACCAATGTAAGTAGGAACAGGTGATTTTAAACCTATACTGTGAGGACAGGGACAATGAGGAACCTAAGATATAAGTATATTTGAAGTTCTAGTTTTATGTTTGTTTTATCTTTTAAACGATTATTTTCTTTCAGAGATCAATGCTCTGATCTCTATATTAGAAAATGCCTTCAGATAGAATGTGCTTACAGGTAAGGCACTTTCCTACTCAGAATAATGAGATTAACAACAGATACTGTGCTCTTCATGGACCATCTTTCCTGTTCAGCAGATCCATTATTCCTTTGCCATTCTCCAATCCAGAAGGTATGTGAGTGGAGATTGTTTCTGGCTATCATCTAAAGAGATCAGAATTTAATACTTATTCCAGGACAGCCGTCTTCCACACCCTAGTTTGCTTTCTCCACTCATGTGCCCTGTCTGGTAGTGGTGAGCTCAATAATTCACCACTTGTTTTAGAGACACACATCTCAAAACCAAGGGCCCATGGAGAGAATCAAATAGCTTACTCCTTTTCACATTTAATCAGATTAATTAGGTCTCATTATAATCTGCCCAACTGTCCATTTTATTTAGTGAAGCTCACTTGATAATAGAAAAATATTTTCTATAATATTTATTGTGATCCATTAAAATAATCTTAGTTTTTAAAGTAATTTTTACTGATAATGCACTAGTAAAATAGGAATGCATGCTATTATGACTCTCATTAATCTCTAACTGAGAGGGATGTGATTATTGAATTAAAATTTCTAAATTAAAAACATTTTTATTCAAAAAGAACAAATTATGAACATTTTTCTCTTTCATTAGAAATAATTAATTTTATAATGTTATTTTCTCCATAATTATAATTTCAATATTTATAAAATCAAAAATAATTAGTAGGACAGGCATCTCAACTTATTAGGAATTATGTTTTTATGATGTCTGAGGAACAATAAGTTTTAAAAAATATTTTAATTATTTAGTTTAGGGGGCAAGTTGGATCAAGAAGATAACAGAAGATGGGTAGGAGGTGTGGAAAATTTCTTTGTGATATAGCAATGGGGCAAAAAAATAGAGAGGCAGAGAGAGAGAGTGGAAGAAAGAAAGTAATTTAGAAAGCAGAAAAGATAAAATGTATAATATTGTAAGATTAATTTAAGAGTAACTTTTGGGAAAGAAATATATATATATACACACACACATATACATACACATTTTATTTATTATTATTATTATTATTATTATTTTTGAGACGGAGTCTCGCTCTGTTGCCCAGACTGGAGTGCAGTGACGCGATCTTGGCTCACTGCAAGCTCCCCCTCCCAGATTCACGCCATTCTCCTGCCTCAGCCTCCAGAGTAGCTGGGACTACAGGCGCCCACCACCACGCCCAGCTAATTTTTTTTTTTTTTTTTTTTTTGTATTTTTAGTGGAGACGGAGTTTCATCGTGTTAGCCAGATGGTCTCGATCTCCTGACCTGGTGATCCGCCCGCCTCGGCCTCCCAGAGTGCTGGGATTACAGGCGTGAGCCACAGCACCTGGCCCGAAAATATAAATTTTTAAAATTAAGCAAGTGATTAGAAATATATACCTTATACAATTTTTAAAATAGCTGATCTTTCCAATGAGAATATAAAAGTTATATATAACGTACATATTACATAGCAGAAAAATATTTTAAGATGTATATTATATATATATATATATTAATCTGTTATTGAGAAGACACAATGATAGAATTATTACAATTATTCCTTTAGGAAGCTTAATGTATATATACCTATATATGTATATTTCTAAAATATTGAACTCAACTTTTTTGCCTTAATATTTTAGTGTCTCTATCAGGTATTCAAAGATCTACACTTTTTCTACATCTTCAAGAAGATGTACTTTTCCTTCATTGTGCCATGTTATTTTTTGCCATTGGAATTTTGCCATTTCTTTCCTTCTGTATACTTATCTTTGAATGGGAATATGAATGCAAACATGTTCATACCAAAATCTGTCTGAACATTCTGTTTCAAGGTTTTCAACGTGAATAATGTAAGATTTCACTTTACTCTGTCCACTGTGGCAATCAATAAGCATCTCTTATTAGAGTTCTAATTCTGAGAATCTCGAGTTTCTATTAAATCTACTACACCTCTATTAATTTAAATGGTAACTTCTTTTGCACTCCTTCCAGGTTCTTGACACTTGAAATTTATAGAATACTCAAAACTCTGCAGTCCTGAGAATGCTCTATTATCACAGTTTTTACTGCCACCACCTCAATTTTCAGAATATATTTCATAAAGACTATACTCTCCAAGAGAGAGATTTATGATTCATGATTTGTGTCCTTACCAAAAAGATCCCCTCGTTAGTTTTAGATTTAGAGTAAATGCAGGCAGTGAAATACTGATAGGAACTGTGTAAGGGGAAAAACATTTCATTGCAAAACCCAAGAGTAAGACATTTCAGTTAGTATAAAACTTATGTTTTCATTCTAGGAAATTAGAATTAAAATCTTGCTGAGTTAATGGGCTTTATCTCAACTTTCAGGTGGGCAAGTTCAATAGTAATAAAATAGTGATGGCTCATGGTTGATTCTTTTTATTAGATTCCATGTCTTACCTTATGGTAAACTCTTGATTGATTTCGGAAATTGATAGATTATCTATATTTTCACAATGTAAATGATAGTTTGGGTGGGTCTACCATTTACATTTAAAATTATACAGGATTGCCATTTTATTGGTAAATTCAGTGTTAATTTTAAAAAATAAGTTTCAGGCTAAAGGTATTTTTAAACTTAAAAAATAAATATTACTTTATTATGCTTTGTGTGGGGATTATTGCACTTAAATTACTCATTGACTAAAATAGTAGATATAATGTTTTGTCATTGGGTATGTTCATATCTAGAAGGAAGAATGTAGGCATGGTAGATACATTTTATTTCCTTTAAATTTTCATAGCACTTTAAAATTCACAAAGTACGTTTATGGGCATTGCCAAATTCTATCCTTGAAACAATATAATATTATTTTAATTCCTATTTTACAAATGGGAAAACTGACATTCTGAGAGAAGCATTGCCTTATCCAGTGTTGGACAGCAAGGGAAAGAATTGTAAATCAGAGTAGTTTATCCCCACTGAATAGTTTTGCAGTGCCTGCTTGTCCCATAATGTCCCAGACATTATGTTAAGTCTTGAGGAAAGAAATAAATCACATGTCATCCTTCATCTTCCCATTCTTTGTTTCTCTTTCTTCTGTAATGGCAAAGGCAGCTCTGTGCCATGAGGGACAACAGTGCCTGGGGGCCTCAGCTGGCTGCAGGCTTTCACTTTGGTATGAGGACAGTGCCACTCTGCTTCTCTCTGCCTCTGAGTCATCAGATGTCCCTGCCTGCCCAGAATATACTGGTTGTTGTGATACTGAAACATTTCATCTCTGCTTCTGTGTGATATTCCTTTCAAATTCATATGTTTTGCTTGAGCCAAAAGGTTGCAAATGAAATTAAATTATGAAACCAGGCAGAGCCAATTCAACTGATGGGTCATGAGTTAGTCATCTAGCCCAAAGTTTTGACTCCTTGTTCTATTACCAGCAGCACTGAATACAATACTTTCTATGCAGTTGCAATCACTCAGTGAGCAAAGAGATAGACAGATCAGAATGTTTACTTGAAAGATAAGTCAATTTAATAATTAGTGACCTTTTTGTTCTGGATAGAATATGGAAGCAGTGGTTCCTGTTTTCACAGATAGCTGTACTTCTTCTGAAATACTATGGGCTCAAGCCATACGGTTTTATGATTCTTCAAAACAATCTATATTTGAAATATTATGAAAATACTATCTACTTGAGGGAAATAGTTCAATCAGAATGTATATTACATTGAATATTAGAACTTGATATTAGTTGTCTTTAATTGTCAAATATGATATAAGAGAACTTTACAACATCCATATACAAATAATCATTAGATATTGCCAAGCAGGTTGGTACTCTGGCCTATAGATGCTAACCTACAGTTAATCCTCTTTCCTAAGTGAGAACTTAAGCCAGAATACATTAAATGACTGGAATTAGTTTAAACTGAGTAGCTCAGTGCAGGTAAGAACTACATTCCTTTCTCAATTAGTTCAGACTTCTTATGCCATTTTAATGTATGTGGGTTTGAAAGCAATGCTTTCTTCTTTTTTTTTTTTTCTGAAGGACTTATAAAAGCAGTTTGGAGTGAGTCAAAAGTAGGTTATAAGGAAGATGAAGTAGATGCACTTTTCCTTATTTCATCCACTAAGTACAACTTAAAAGCATGTTATGTTAGTATAAGTTACATTTATGTATGTAAAACATAAAAACCTGAAAGGTTGAGAAAGAAGGGAGGAAGGCAGACCTACTAGGAACCATGGAACTCAAAGAATTAACCGTTCAGTGATATCCTTGGGTTTTATTTTTCCCTTGTATATCCTAAATTGTGTGCTGGAGAAGGTGATAACCTGAAAGCACCAAAATAGGCTCAGACAAAAACAAAAAGGAAAACCTGCCAAAAAGCCTATTATTTCCACCCAAATTCCAGGAAAAGTTCAGCTGAGCATGACAGAAAACCTTTAGACCCTACTTGCAGTTCTGCAGTCAAACCTCAAGAAAAGAAACTCTGGTCACACCCACCCAGGCCATCAGAGTGCAAATGAGGAGACTATCTTGCTGCACTGTGACTAGCTACTCCAAACACATCAAAATTTGTGAGACACAGCTAAAATCATTATTAGAGGGAAATGTAAAGCACTAAATACATACATTTGAAAAGAGGAAAATCTCTCAAATTAATAATGTAAGCTCTTTTCTAATAACTAAAAAAATGAAGTGCAAAATTAATCCTATGCAGTAGAATGAAGGAAATAATATATGATCAGAATGAATGAAATTGAGAACAAAGGAAAATCTATAGAGACAACCATGTCTGTTCTTTGAAAAATCAATAAAATAAGCCTTTAGATAGTCTGACAAAAAACAGAGACAGACACAATTTATCAATATGAATGAAATAGAGAATATCACTAAAGACTCTATAGATATCAAAAGGATAATAATATTACAAACAACTCTATATACATAAAATAGACAACTTAGATGAAATACACGTATTTATACCAATAAAAACACCAACTACCAAAATTCACTCAATATGAAATAGATCATTTGAATAGCCCTATAACTAGCAAGGAAGTTGAGCTAGAAATCAAGACTGCTGCCTGGCCAGTTGAAAACCCTCAGACATTTCTCAAAAGAAGACATCCATACAGCCAACAGACACATGAAAAAATGCTCGTCATCACTCGCCATCCGAGAAATGCAAATCAAAACCACAATGAGATACCATCTCACACCAGTTAGAATGGCAATCATTAAGAAGTCAGGAAACAATAGATGTTGGAGAGGATGTGGAGAAATAGGAACACTTTTACACTGTTGGTGGGATTGTAAACTAGTTCAACCATTATGGAAAACAGTATGGCGATTCCTCAAGGATCTAGAACTAGATGTACCATATGACCCAGCCATCCCACTACTGGGTATATACCCAAAGGATTATAAATTACTCTACTACAAAGACACATGCACACGTATGTTTATTGCGGCACTATTCACAATAGCAAAGACTTGGAATCAACCCAAATGTCCATCTGTGACAGACTGGATTAAGAAAATGTGGCACATATACACCATGGAATACTATGCAGCCATCAAAAAGGATGAGTTTGCGTCCTTTGTAGGGACATGGATGCAGCTGGAAACCATCATTCTTAGCAAACTATCACAAGAAGAGAAAACCAAACACCACATGTTCTCACTCATAGGTGGGAACTGAACAATGAGATCACTTGGTCTCAGGAAGGGGAACATCACACACTGGGGCCTATCATGGGGAGGGGGGAGGAGGGAGGGATCGCTTTGGGGAGTTATACATGATATAAACGTTATGCACATGTACCCTAGAACTTAAAGTATAATAAAAAAAAAAAAAAAAAAAAAAAGAAAACCCTCATGCCTCTGAGTCAACAGGCAAAGAAGAGAGTTACTGTGTGGTCGTGGTGTTTGATTCTGATTACCAAGGGGAAATTGAACTATTACTCCACAATGGAAATAAGGAAGAGTATGCCTAAAATACAGGAGATAACTTAGGGCATCTCTTAGTGTCACCATTCCCTGTGATTAATGTCAACAGTAAACTACAACAACCTGATTCAAGCAAGACTACTAACAGCCCAAACCCTTCAGTAATGAAAGTTTAGCTCATTCCACCAAGTAAAGAACCAAAACCAACTGAGGTGCTTGCTGTGGGCAAAGAGAATGCAGAATGGATTAGAAGAAGGTAGTCATAAATACTAGCTACAACCCATGATCACTTACAAAAATTATAGGACTATAACTGTCATGAATATTTCTTATTTTGTCACAAATACGTTTCCGTGTGTGTGTATATATATCTCAAATACCTTTGTTTTCTTCTTTTATAACCTTACTATAGAACATAGCATGTATTGACTTCATATCATAGCATTTAATTAATGTTAGCTTTGTGTTGCAATATTTTAGTTACAGGATATTAAGGAGATGAGTGAACATCACTCAAGGTCTTTGCATCATTTTCTTCAGCAAAAGTTAGTGCATTTGTGGTTGTATGCTGGGTACTTGTATCATGAAAGCGAGAAATATGACTTTGTTATTGTCTTTGCTTGAAGATTTAGTGTGGATGAAATAAAGGGGTGACAAGTTTAAAAAGTTTGGACTTTTGATGTTTAATTTTATATTTAAATAAAGTAGGCATACATAAAGGCTAGAATATGTTATCCAGCTATTTGCTCAAATAGTAGTCTGGATGTTACTTTGAAGTTATGTTTGATATGAGATAACCATTTAAATCAGCAGAGTTTGAGTAAAGGAGATAGATAGTCTTTATCCACCACTGGAAGCCTTAAAAAGAAAAGGCTGGTTCCTCTGAGGAAGAGAAGAATCTGCCTGCAGCCTGTCTTCATACTCTAGGTGAAAAATACGTTTTTCCTTGGTCAGCCTGCCAACTTACCCTGCAGATTCTGTACTTACCAGCTTTCATGGTCATATGAGGCAATTTCTTCACAAAAATTTCTCTCTCCCATCTCTCTCTCCATTATATTTATGTATGTTAGTAATGAATATTTGAACACAATACCATTTACAATTTCTCAAAATTAAATGAAATATCTAGTAAAACATGTGCAGTGTTTTTATATTAAAACCACAGAATTTTATGAAATAAATTAATAAAAACCTAAATAAATGAAGAAACACACTTTTTCATAGATTGGAATATTCAGCATGATAATTATGCCAATTCTGTCTACATTGGCATACATTTAACATAATTCTTACAAAAAATTTGAGATACAGGTTTGATAAAATTCCTATAAAATATTAGACAGTAATATTCTAACATGTATATGGAAAGGCAATGGAACTAACACAGCTGAAACAATTTTGTAAAAGAATAAAGTATGATAAAGCAGTTTACTAACTTCATCTAATTTTCTAGTCACGATAATCAAGACAGTGCTGTTTTGGCTGAAGGACAGACATACAGTTCAATAAAACAGAACAGAGAACTCAGACAGTCCCATACAAATTTCCAACTGCTTTTTGACAAAAGTGCAAAAGCAATTCAGTGTAGGAAAGACAGTCTTTTTAATCAATTTTGCTGGAACAATTGAACATCCATATACAATAAAATGAATTTCAACAGAAGTCTCAAAAGCTGGTAAAACATTAACTCAAACTGGATCATGGACTAAAATGTAAAATTATAAAACTTTTAGAATGAAAATTTAGAAAACATTCATTAGGCAATATAGCAAAGCAAAGGGTTCTTAGACTTGACATCAAAAGTATAATTTATAAAAGGAAAAATTGATAATTGGGCTTCATCAAGATTAAAAGTTTTGCTCTACAAAAGATACTGTTAAAAGGATGAAAGAAGAATTTGAAGATTAGGAGAAAATATTTGCAAACCACACATATAATAAAAGGCTAACATCTAGAATATAATTTTCAATGTGCAACAGTAAAAGAGAGGGAAAAAAAATCCAGTTAGAAAATGGGCGTAAATACAGAAATAAGTAGTTTACCAAAGAAGTCATAAGCAATTAAGCACATGAAAAGATATTAAATATCATTAGCCATTAAGGAAATGCAAGTGCAAACCATAAGAAGGTATCACTTCACACCTATCAGAATGGATACAATAAGTAACAATGTAAACAGCAAATACCAGGAAGGGTTCAGAGAAATTTACTCACAGTACATTGTTGGTGGGAATGTAAAATTGCACTACCACCTTGGAAAACATTTTGACAATTTTTTTACCAAATTAAACATACAACTATCATATGATACATTATAGCACTCCTGTGCACTTATCCTAGAGAAATAAAAATTTATGTTAAGGCAAAAACCTGTTCACAAATGTTTGTTTATGGTAGCTTTATACATAATAGCCAAAATCTGGAAACCACACAGATGTCCTTCAATAGGTAAATGTTTTAAAAACTTATGATACCATGTAGATGTCACTATAAAAGGGCAACATGAGAGATCTTTGTGGTGATGAGAATATTCTATATATGACTACATCAATGTCAATATTCTGATTGTCATATTGTTCTAAAATTGTGCAATATGTTGTCTTTGGTCCAAACTGGATAAAGGGCAGATAAGATCTGTCTGTATTATTTTTTAAATCAACATGTGAATCTACAGTTATCTCATTTAAAAAATCAGGCTGGCTCTAATCAGTGCTCTTACAGCATGTTATGTGATATAAAAATTTCTCATAAGCTTCCTATACATGTTTTCCTAAATTGAATCAATTTTAAATGTAATACTTGAGCTCAATTTTTCAAGAATTCCTGGGAAAATCTCATCCTTATTTAGATAAAATATGAAAATCTTGATTTAAATGTTGAATGAATTTACATTTTTTAATGTGCTGATTTTTTTGTTAATGAGAGTTTCCTTATGGTTGTATAAAGTAACACTGTCATTGTGACATGCAGAGAGGTATATTGCTTGACAGAAAATGATGCGGGATTTTCAGAATCCTTTTCCTCTGTCTTGGATTCTCACTGTGCCTACAGGTTGTATCTCTTTGGTGAGTGCATCTTGTATAATGCATCTTCGTGTAGCATGCATGTCAACATATCACTCTCTATTTAAGGCTAAGATCATTCAGGAAGCCATTTAGATGGTGTCTGTATATACTGAAAACAAGCACATCATTTTGAGCAGTGGCTTCAAAAGAAAAATGTCACTGTAGGATAGTAGATTAAATTTGGATTTCAATTTCTGTGGAGAACAATAAAATATTATAGAGGCGAATGTAGGGTAAACCCTGGACAACAAGTGGAAGTGGTAAAATGTAGTCTCAGGTCACCATACAATACAGACTGTAATACATATTTTTAAAAGCAGTGTGAGCATTGTCTAATCAAATTTGCTAACAATATATCCATTGCATTTATTAATATGAAATTGATAAAACTGGAATGCATTTAGATTATTCTTAGAAAATAAAATTGTTATAAGTTATGGATATAATTCTGTATTCTTCGTGTGACATGCCACATTCATGTTCTTTAACCGTTCATTGTTAACCTAACTTCATATATAGTATGACCAGTGTAATTATGAGTTTAATGGAGAGAATGCTGCCTTGTGAAGAACTCTAAAACTTTCTTGACTGTTGCCATTTGGTTCAATTATAATTGAATACTTAAATTAGCTAGGGACTTGAGTGTCATATTTTATTGGAGGTCAGTCCAATTCTGAATATTAGCATTTGGATCAAGGTCTTCTTTATGTCTGGCACATCGCTCATTGAGAATTGTAAGAAATCTCAAAGATTTGAAACTGCAAAGTATATGAATTTGCTAATTAAGCACCAATTACTGCCAGATAAAGATTTTGCCAAAGCTTGGCGAATTAGAAAATTCCACTAATTTCAGATCCCTCCCGAAATATGTGCATATTAGGGAAGCAAATAATTCTATTAACCAGATGACACTGGTTATATATAATAGTGACACTGCTGTACATGAAAGACATCATTTTCTGATTATCTAGTTTATGAAAACAGGCTTATAATGTAAGATGTGGGGAGTTTGCTCTCATCTGCAAGAGGAGTAATGGCATAGCATCACTTATCTATGGGTTGACAAGTAACACCTTTAATTAAAAGAGCCACAACACATTGCATTTGCTGTACTTTAAATGGTCATTTTAATGATCTCCATGAGAACTGATGGGTTATATCTTATTTCTGTGTGTCCAAGAGTTGAGAAGGTTACCACAAGTCTCAATTCATCATGAAGGAGGACTTATCTTTTGTATAGTCTGGAATAAATCATAAAATGGGACGAAACCAGGACCAAAAATAGATTATTCATTTCAATCAATTATATTAAAGTCAGATTATAGATTCAGATATACAGTGAAGAGAAGGGGTGGCCTGCCCCTCCACACCTCTGGGTGTTTCTCGTTAGGTGGAACGAGAGACCTAAGAAATAAGACACAGCGACAAAGTATAGAGAAAGAAAAGCGGGGCCCAGGGGACCGGCGCTCAGCTTACAGAGGACCCACGCTGGTCTCTGAGTTCCCTTAGTATTTATTGATAATTATCTTTACCATCTTAAACATAAGGGAGTGGCTGGACAACAGGATCATTGTAGGGAGGAAATCAGCAGTAAGACATATGAACAAAAATCCCTGTAACATGAATAAGTTTAAAGGAAAATGCTGTGCCTTGAGATGCATATGCAAACTCTCCATAAACCTTTTAGCAGCATTGCTCCTGCAAGTCCCACCTTATTCCTAAAGGCGGTTTTCTCATTGCTTAGTAAACAAAGCACACAATGGGTTTTACACCAAGATGTTCCATTGCCCAGGGACGGGCAGGATTTTTAACCAGCAAGCTGCCTTCAGGTACTTGTTTAACAAAGACACATCCTGCACAGCCCAATATCCATTAAGCCTTGAGTCACCACAACACATGTCTCTTGCAAGGACAAGGTTGGGAGTAGGGTCACAGATTAACAGCATCTCAAATACAGAACCAAATGGAGTCTCTTATGTCTACTTCCTTCTATATAGACACAGTAACAGGCTGATCTCTCTTTCTTTTCCCCACAGTGAAGTAATAATATTTTAGAAATCAGCTGTTAGCCTGTGTACTATGCTGTAAGTAGCCATCTGATTGCTGTCAAAAAGAGATTTTTAAGTGAGACCTTCTAGGTACATGACATTAGAACTAATACTTATGAGAAAATTATAGGAGATACTTGAGATATTGGATGTGTATTTCAAATAAAAGTAGACATTATCGCCGGGCATGGTGGCTGATGCCTGTAATCCCAGGTCTTTGGGAGGCCAAGGCAGACGGATCACCTGAGGTCAGGAGTTCAAGATCAGCCTGGCCAACATGGTGAAAACCCGTCTCTACTAAAAAAAAAAAAAAAAACCATTAGGTGTGGTGACACACACCGGTAGTCCCAGCTACTCAGGAGGCGGAGGCAGGAAAATCGCTTGAACCCGGGAGGCGGAGGTTGCAGTGAGCCCAGATCGCCCCACTGCACTCCAGCCTGGGTGACAGAGTGAGATTCCATTAAAAAAAAAAAAAAAAAGTCCACACTATCCAGTCGATATTCCATAAGGTATTCAAGTATTACTTTCTCTTTCCATTAACTGTACTCCCAAAATGAAAGATTTATGGTTTTGTTCGTTTACAGAGTTCAGTTTTCACTAACTTAGATCTGTTCACTTCCATTCTCAGAATCTGTGAAATCCTAGTTACTCTAGGACTCATCTACAGAAACCCTTTTGTATGTCCTTTCTTTCAAGAAATATTCCTGCAGCTGAGGATTCTAAGAAACAAATTGGTTAGCTGTTCCTAAATTTATAATCTTTTAAACTTAATTGCATGGAATGATAAAAATAATTTTTACATTATTTTTCTCTTTGAAGTATGTTGTGCTTTGTGAAAATCCTGGGTTTAAATGCATTCTTATACCCCTTTTCTCCTTATGAGTATTTCGGGGTTGTTCATGGATATTCCAGGCTTTTTCTCAAATCCAGTGACTCCTGGCCATCTTTTCCCACGCAAGAGTGAAGTGTTGAAGTCTGTCATGGAGCTCTGTGTGGCTGAGCAGGGCTTGTTAAATCACAAGTTACGCTTATAGAAACTAGGAGCAAATTCATTCATTTATTTAAGAATCACTCCATCTCCTCTCCCAAATGTTAGTATTCTGGAAGGCTTTACTTCTAGAATGTTCAGTTTCTCCAGGAAAGAATCCTCCAGTCTCCTGCTCAGAGATTAAATATTTATGATCGCTAGTGGGTGGGGAGTTACTAAAGGAAGCAAGGAGATAATCTCATAATTTTATCTGTGCAACTATTTAGTTTGTAAATTTGTGTTCATTCTTCATTTTTTTCTCAGTCATGCCCCAGCCCCTTACTAGGGTCCTAGAGGTCAGATAGTCTGGTTTCAATTAGGGATACACCTTAGTATTCAGTTTTCCAGCTTTAAGAAATGTGCTGACATCATTCATATGTATGAATTAATAACTTTTTTGATCATTTAAAGTCACATAAATTGAGTCTTGAGAGAATGGAGATATAATGTCATGTGCTTAAATTACAAACAAAATATGACATATTTCCAAATTTTTCTAAAAATTTATAATTTTGCAAATGCATTTTAAGATGTATTTCCTACCTGTGCAGTTTTCATATATATGAAAGAGATGGACTTAAATTGCAAGTAAAAACAATGTCATATAGAGAAAAGGAAACTCAATGATATGGTTTGGTGAATTCAATTAAGACTGATTTAAACACATTTTTATGTAAATTCACTAAAAATAGATTTTATAAAATCCAGATTATCATCAGGTAAAGATTTGGAATTTGAATAATCTTTATCACCATGGAATTACTTTTTTAATGATCACCTATATAAATTTGCAATCATTTATCTGCAACTTATCACTTCCAATCTCTCTCTTTTTTCTTTCTTTAGGATTTTTTTTCTAACATACTATATAATGTTCTTATTTATAATGCTTATTTTTTACTACTCATTCTTTCCCCCATTGAAATATGTAAACACCATAAGGCTTTTCTACTTACTGCTCTGACCCAGATGACTTATAGAGTACCTGGTTTGTAGTAGTTATTTAATATTCATTGAAAAAATAAGATTACTTCAGCAATTTTTTTTTAAAGTACATCACACAAAAATTATAAAATACAATTATACAATTATAAAATAGAAACAACAGAAGTTAGTCTTATAGTTTTGTTGTTGTTGTTGTTGTTGTTGTTGTTGTTGTTTTAGAGATGGAGTCTCGCTCTGTTGCCAAGGCTGGAGTGCAGTGGCGATCTCCGCTCACTGCAAGCTCTGTCTCCCAGATTCACACCATTCTGCTGCCTCAGCCTCCTGAGTAGCTGGGACCACAGGTGCCTGCCACCACACCAGGCTAATTTTTGATATATTTAGTAGAGATGGGGTTTCACCATGTTAGCCAGGATGGTCTCGATCTCCTGACCTCGTGATCTGCCTGCCTCGGCCTCCCAAAGTGCTGGGATTACAGGCGTGAGCCACCGTGCCCGGCTAGTGTTTGTTTTTATATTTGAAGGAGGTACAAAGGGAAAATATGAGATGATTTTTGGGGGGTGTTGATGAAATCATTGTATATTTTGACTATGATGGTAGTGATGTGGCAATGTGTCAAAATTTATGGAACCGTACACACACAAAAAGTGAATTTTGCTATGTCTATATTTAAAAAGAATTAAAAAGCAGGTCCATGTTCAATGAAAGCGTTCTGCAAATCAATGTATTAATGCTTCTGTGATGTAATAAAATATACAGATTTAGTCTCTGCCCCCCAATTCCTGTTACAGAGCTTCTAAAACCCTTATAACTTCCTGAATAATAGGGTGATGGGAAAATCTTTTGTTAAAATACTTGGTCTTCGTCCCAGGTTCCTAACATAAGAACTTCAAAAACCTTTGGAATTTACTAAGTGATGTGGGTGAAAGGAACATCTTTTGCTATTCATAATAAGCTTTCTTCAACGACATCCAAGGTTATGCTAATAAGATGACTTTTGGAGAATGGGCATTGATTGACAGAGAAAGCAACCATGATGGTATCAGTGGGTTGGGACTTTCATCCCCACCCTTCAATCTCCAGGGAAGGAAAGGAGCTACAGGTTGAGTTCAGCCACAAATGGCCAATGATTTACTCATGCATGCCTATTTGGTGAAATCTTCATAAAAGCTCTAACCAATGAGGTTCACAGAGCTTCTGAGTTGGTGAACAATGGAGGTGCTGGGAGGCTGGCACATCTTGAAAAACCGTGGAAGCTCCACACCCCATAATCCACACCTTGCCCCCATGCATCACTTATTTTTTCATTTTTTTTTTTCTGAGTTGTATCCTCTATAATAAACCAGTAATAAGAAAGTATTTCCCTGAATCATGAGTCATTACAGCAAAGTATAAGATCTGAAGAGAGGGTTGTGGGAACCCCTAATTTATAGATGGTGAGAGTGGAAGCGACAACCTAGGACTTGTGATTGGTGTCTGAGTTGTGGGGAAATATTGTGAGGCTGAGCCCTTAACTTGTGGTGTCTGTGCTAAAACTCTAGGTACTTAGTGTCAGACATAAAGTTTAGGATACTCTATTGGTGTCCGGAGAGTTGGAGAATTTTTTGGTATGCGAACAACAACAACAACAAAAATGCCACACATTTGGTGTCAGAAGTGTTGTGTGAATAAAAAAAACCAAAGTTTTCCTTTTACCTCAATTAATATTCTATGGAGATAAGTTAAAAGAAGTAAAGAAAGCATGCATCTTACTGCTAGTCCCACAAAGTGAGAGAGAAATTGTACATCCCAGAATATGTTTGGGTAAATCATTTTTCATTACCTAATACGAAAGATTTCCTTCTCCTTTTTCTATGAAGGCGAGAGCACTGGAAGTTTTGTAGCATGGTATTTTTTGACACTTTGCCTTGCAACAATTCTTAAATAATTCTTATTAATCACATTGCTGGTTTCTCTCAACAAATTGAAAGAAATCCTTGGCCTGAGTCTGACTTTCTGTGCATGAATTTGTGGAAGTGTGCAAGGCTGAAATCATAACAAGGAGGAATCCTTGCTGTGTTATGTGAAGGTTAATGCTGAAACTGTAGTTTCAAACCAGTTTGGCTTTTGATGTATTTTTAAACTTGAAATACTTTTAGAGAATGAAGAGAAGCATTAAGTAGAAATAAAAAAAGGAGAAAGTATAATTGAGACTAGATTTTGCATATGCACATGAGTGGTACATTAGAAATTAGATACAGTATTTTTCTTTTAAATGATGTGGACATAAAGCTTTCTCATATCTGTCTTATGAATGTTATCAGAAAAAAAGACTTCAAGAGTCTTCAGCCTTTGAAATAGTAGCTAATGTGGATAAGCACCTTTAAGTGAAAGCATTATCTAAAAAGAGGTGAAACTTGTAATACTAATATTTTAATAAAAATAGTTCAGGAAAAGTACTATTTACCTTTTAACCAGATCGGGAAAAATAATTTAATACAGAAAAAGAAATAATGAATTTTGATGTGCTCTGTTTGCCATTTAAAGTTCTAAACTATTTTTATATTTAGAAAATACTCAAATACAGAATTGACAAATATGAAATGTAGTAACTGTGGTCCAGAATATGTACATTATATGTGTAAGTGAGCAGTTCCTGAGTTCAGGCCGTTACATAACTGACTATTCAGTGTGTTCATAGGCTTATTGGGAACGATGAATACATTAGACTCCTATATGCAAAGCATTATCGCAGAGATTTGGTTACAGATTATTATGAACAGGACATTTAATGAGCAGAACATATAATAAATTATCATAATAACAAAAATAATATATTTCTGAGTCAAGAACAGTGAAGTATTTTCCAGGAATGGTGAATTATTTCCCCTGATTCATCTTCATCCTTCACCAAGAACATTTACTTCAGAACAGCTCCCTGGGATCAATACTTCAGTATGAAGTTAGGGACAGTGGTAGCAGATTGAAGCCAGGAAATTTAACCAATAATTCTGACATTTTTTGTTCAAGACCTAGCTATACATGACCATAACTAACCATGAGCAATTCAGAACATTAACAAGAAGTGATATGGTTTGGCTACATCCCTAGCCAAATCTCAACATGAATTCCCACTTATTGTGGGAAGGAGGCAGTGGGAGGTAATAGAATCATGGGGACAGGTTTTTCCTGTTCTGTTCTTGTTGTAGTCAATCAGTATCATGATATCTGGTGGTTTTATAAGGGGGAGTTTCCCAGCACAAGCTCTGTCTTTGCCTGCTGCCATCCATGTAAGATGTGACTTCCTCCCCCTTGCTTTCTGCCATGACTGTGAGACCTCCTCAGCCATGTGGAACTGTAAGTCCATTAAATTTCTTTATTTTGTACATTGCCCAGGCTTGAGCATGTCTTATTGGCAGCAAGAAAATGAAACAATACATTAAATTGCTACCAGAAAAGTGGGTGCTGCTGAAAAGATACTCCAAAATGTGGAAGCGACTTTGGAACTGGGTAACAGGCAGAGATGGGAACAGTTTGGAGGGCTCAGAAGAAGAGAGGGAATGTGGGAAAGTTTGGAACTTCCTAGAGACTAGTTGAATGGCTTTGACCAAAATGCTGATAATGATATGGACAACGAAGTCCAGGCTGAGGTGGTCACAGTTGGAGATGAGGAACTTGTTGGGAAATGGAGCAAAGGTAACTCTTGTTAGGTTTTAGCAAAGAGACTGGCAGCATTTGCTTCTACCCTAGAGATTTGTGGAACTTTGAACCTGAGAGATATGATTTAAGGTATCTGGTTGAAGAAATTTCTAAGCAGCAAAGCCTTCAAGATGTGACTCGGGTGCTGTTAAAGGCATTCAGTTTTGTAAGGGAAGCAGAGCATAAAAGTTTGAAAAATTAGCAGCCTAATGATGCGATAGAAAAGAAAATCCCATTTTCTGAGGAGAAATCCAAGCCTGCTGCAGAAATATGCATAAGTAATGAGGAGTTGAATGTTAATCCCAAAGAAATGGGGAAAATGTCCCTAGGGCATGTCAGAGTTCTTCACAGCAGCCCCTTCCATCACAGGCCCTGAGGCCTAAGAAGAAGAAATGGTTTTGTGAGCCAGGCTCCGCATCTTTATGCTGTGTGCAGCCTAGTGACTTGGTGCCCTGCATCACAGCCTCTCCAGCTGTGGCTGATAGGGGCCAACATAGAGCTCGTGCCATGGCTTCAGGAAATGCAAATCCCAAGCCTTGGCAGCTCCCGTGTGGTATTGAGCCTGTGGGTGCAAAGAAGTCAAGAATTGGGGTTAGGGACCCTACCCCCAGATTTCAGAGGATATATGGAAATGCCTGGATGCCCAGGCAGAAGTTTGCTCCAGGGGCCCGGCCCACATGGAGAACTTCTGCTAGGGCAGTGCAGAAGGGAAATGTGGAGTTGGAGACCCCACATAGAGTCCCTACTGGGACACCTGCCATCCTCCAGACCCCCAATTGTAGATTTAATGACAGCTTGCACTATGTGCCTGGGAAAGCCGCAGACACTCAACACCAGCCCATAAAACCAGCCAGGAGTGAGGGTATACCTTGCAAAGCCACAGGGGCAGAACTGTCCAAGGTCATGGGAGCCCACCTCTTGCTTCAACATGACCTGGATGTGAAACATGGAGGTAAAAGAGATCATTTTCAAACTTTAAGGTTTGACTGCCTAGGATGGGTGTGGCAGCTCAAGCCTCTAGTCCCAGCACTTTGGGAGGCCGAGGTGGGCAGATCACCTGAGGTTAGAAGTTCGAGACCAGCCTGGCCAACATGGCGAAATTGCATCTCTACTAAATATACAAAAATTAGCCCGTCATGGTGGCGAGCACCTGTTATTCCAGCTACTCCAGGGACTGAGGCTGGAGAATTGCTTGAACCCAGGAGATGGAGGTTGCAGTGAGCCGAGATCATGCCATTGCACTCCATCCTGGGTGGCAAGAGGGAGACTTCATCTCAAAAAATAAACTAAATAAAATAAAATGAAATAAAAAATACCATTTGACTGCCTTGCTGAAGTTTAGACTTGCTTGGGGCCTGTAGCCCCTTCATTTTGGCCAATTTCTCCCATTTGACGTGGGTGTATTTACCCAAATGCCTGTTACCTCATTGTATCTAGGAAGTAACTAACTTGCTTTCGATTTAAAGGCTAGTAGACAGAAGGGACTTGCCTTGTCTCAGATGAGACTTTGGACTGTGGACTTTTGAGTTAATGCTCAAATGAATTAAGACTTTGGGGGACTGTTGGGAAGGCATGATTGGTTTTGAAATGTGAGGACACGAGATTTGGGAGGATCTAGGGGGAATAATATGATTTGCCTGTATTCCTGCCCAAATCTTATCTTGAATTCCTATGTGTTGTGAGAAGGACTCAGTTGGAAGTAATTGAGCCATGTGGGCAGGTCTTTCCTATACTGTTCTTGTGATAGTAAATAAGTTTCATAGGATCTGGTGGTTTTATAGGAGGGAGTTTCCCTGAACAAACTCTCTTTGCCTGCTGCCATCCGTGTAAGACATGACTCCCTCTTCCTTGCTTTCTGCCATGATTGTGAGACTTCTCCAGCCATGTGGAACTGTAAGTCCATTAAACTCCTTTATTTTGTAAATTTCCAGTCTCGGGTATGTCTTTACCAGCAGTATGAAAATGGACAAATACAACAAGCTTATGTTCTTTTGCCCTTTTGTGACTTCAAATAAGCCAGTCCTCATCTGAGAGCTTGGTAAATTTTCTTCATTGAATTACATTGTCTGATCTTTAACTTAGTAAAAAAATCTACTATTCATCAAGAATTCCAGGAATTTCACTTATTTAATCTTTTGGCAAAATTAACATTCTTTCCATTTCTCATTTCAGTTGATCTTTTAAATTGTATAACAGAAGTGCTGTTGTCATTTTAAACATTATTAAGAATGTATTTTCTTGAAACTCTGGCTTAACATCAAATAGTAACAGAATATACAGATTTTAGAATGCTGATAAGCAAGCTGTGAATACAGACTTGTCTTTTGCTTCAATCATATATTCAGGTGTTTCTAAAACAGAGAAACCAAAGATGAAATGTTTGGTCACCATTGTATTAAGTTTTAAGTATGTTTCGTCTTATGTTGCTTAACGCTTTTCTCAGATTTTCTTAACTTTCTCCTTTAGGGGAGTGAATGAAATGAGTTAAGACTTTGGGGAACTGTTGGGAAGGCATGATTTGTTTTGAAATGTGAGGACTTGAAATTTGGGAGGGGCCAGGGGGATAGAGAGAGAGAGAGAGAGACATCAGAAAAGATTATTTTTCTTTTCTAATGAGAATGTCGTTATAAACACCAGAATTTTTATCCTTGAAATTTATGAAATCTTAATATCACTAGTTACACATTTGGCTAAAAAATTTGTGTTGGGAATTTAAAGAAGACACTTGGAATTTTTCAGTTCAGGATGTTTCATAACTGTTAACAATCTACCATTCTTTAAACATACATTAATCAGACATATACATAAACTTTCCTCCTCCCATCTTTTTTTATTTATTTCAACATGCCTTTTCTTGTTCTCTAATTTTATTTCCCATTATTTGTTCTATATTTTTCATTTCCATGGCTAATTCTATATTATTGTAACTGTCACTATTTGGAGGTATTGGCACCTGAAAATAAGAAACAAAATGTTGTAGTCTGTGTTGAAACCTATGTCAACTTGGTTCCTCCGGAAGATACTTAGAACCCATTTTAATCTTGCTAAGATGAAATGCAACGATACAGTGGTATTGGGTATTATGTATATTAAAGAGATTGGAGTTGGGTATAGAAAGTGGTCAGGGAAATGCTCTTATTTAGTAAGTTAAGGTCCAAATTAAAATTACCTAATAAAGGCAAATTTTCACTTTCCTTAACACAATAAAAATGCTGTGTATTTATTAAGTTTTAACTTTGAAACACTTTAAGTATGCAAAACATACAGAAAATATTAAGACACTTCACCCCAATAACTTTTGCGTCAATAGCAGAGGTGATCTCTAACCATTATCCCTCCCCAATACATACTATGATGTTTAAGATATTAAAAATATTAAACATTTAATTATTGAAATACATACATAGGAACATACACATTTATACACATTAACAGGTATCAGAATTAGGACTTAAACCCATGTCCTTGAGGGACAAAATTCAATTCACACAAACATGTACAGTTTGTATAAAGTTTATGTATATTATATCCAGTAATACAATGATAGATGCCTTTGTTCATTTTCTGTTGCTATAACAAAATATAATAGACTGGGTAGTTTATGAAGAAAAATTTATTTCTTACAGTTCTAGAGTTTGGGGAGTTCAAGAACATGACTCAGGTATCCAGTGAGGGTCTTCTTTATGTTTTCTTATGGCAGCAGAGCAGAATAACTACTGAGCACAAGCAAAGGAAATCACAGAGGCAGCCAGCTGGCTTTTACTACAACCCACTCTCAAGAGAACTCAGTGATGTGAAAACTAATTCACTCCTTAGAGAACTCACTCCCTGGATGATATTAATCCATTCACAAGAGCTCCACCCTGGTGACCCTATCACCTCTTAAAAGTCCCACCTGTTAATATTCTTACAATGGCAATTAAGTTTCCAGCACATGAACTGCTGGGGGATACATTCAAACCATAGCAATAGATATTTAGATAGCTAGATTAATTAAATGGAACAATTTCGATACAGTTTTAGGAAATTTATGGATCCCTGTATAAAATACAGAAATTCTTAGGGGTCCATAAGATGCCAGTTTGAGAAGCTCTAGAGTAATGTTTTCTTCTTTTTAGATCATCTCTCTTCTTCATTTGGGTTTTTTTTTTTTAACACTTTTATTTCTTCTTTCCTTCTTTTCCTCTCTCCCTCTCTTCCTCCCTCTCTCCTTCCATTCTTTCTTTTGTTCCTGCCTTCCTCTTTTCCTTCTTTTCTTTCTCTTTTTCTCTGTCTCCTTCCTTCCTTCTTTCTTTTTTACCCTTCCGGCCTTCTTTCTGTTTCAAGATGATTTTATTAAACAGGCAGTTCTTAACTTCCAAGTTCTAGATTCGTATTTTTCGTGAACATAAAATGATTTGAGAGTATGTACATTTAGAGTCTCAGTTCCTGGTTTTGTTAGAACAGTTAGAACAACTGGTTTTTCTTTAGTGATTCACAAGATGTCGGGAGAGCCTACAAATACAGAGGTGTCTTCTCTCCGGTAGACAAGAATGCAATGATAGATTCTAGTATGCAGCTATAGATTAACAGATAATTATTGCAAATAATGACATATCATTTGATTCGTACTTCATGTTTTACGTCGGTAAGTAAATATTTAGAATGATTAACGAAATCACAACAAGTTATACAATTTAAATAGCTGACCAATAAACCCTGGATATGGGAAACAATTTGGTGTTTTTTCAAAAAAATAAAAAATAGAATTACTGTATAATCCAGCAGTCCCAATTCTGAATATATATCCAATAGAATTGAAATCATAAGCTGGAAGAAATAGCCCCACTCTAATGTTTATTGCAACATTATTCACAACAGTCAAGATTTTAAAACAAATCCACATAAATGGATAAAGAAAATGTGGTACTTACATACAATGAAATCTTATTCAGTATTTACCAAAAAGGAGATCCTGCAATTTGTGACAACATGGATGAAGCTGGAAAACATTCGCTAAGTGGAGTAAGCCAATTAAAATAGGACAAGTACTACATAGTTCCAGTTACGTGAGTTATCTATTTAATGCATTAATTAAACTCATACAGGCAGAGAATAGACTGGCAGTTGATGGAGAATGGAGAAGTAGGAAGGTATTAGTTAAAAGATACAGAGTTCCCATTATGCACATATCATTAAGCTCTAGAAATCCTCTGCACAACAGTACCTAGAGTTAGCAATACCACATTGTGTACTTGCACATTTTCTTTTGATTCGCATTTCTTCAGTTTTGCTCTGATATGTTTAGATGTGGGTTTACTTTTATTTACTTTGCTTAGTTGAGATTGCTATGTAGTTAAAATCAGATGGCTTACATCCTATAATACGTTTAATTTTGAATATGAACATGTCTATTCGATACTAGATAAACGTGTTAAAGTATTATTTTTCCCCCAATTTTTTTCTTCAAGTTAGACTACATGTGCCATTACTCTATACACGAGCATATGAAAGCAGAAAAATTGATGTCAGTAGCATTTTACAATATGAAAAACAGAAGAATATTTTTAAACAGAGAAAAATCTTACACACATATATATAAATTAATGTATATATATATTATCTTGTGTCAGTATTCAATACTCAACACATATTTACAAATATATAAATATATATTTTAAATATATCTCAATACTTTGATTAGTAAATGACCCAGCTGAGTGAACACAGCCTTGTTCTAGTTTCCATGCCCCTAAATATGATGCTAGACTTGAAGGTTGTTTAAAGATTAATAATAATTTGGTGTGGCTGATATATGAGAATAGTGGAATGGCAGATACGTAGTGTCTGAGATTTTGCATTTCAGTACTTTTCTTGCATATCCTAAGAGCTAAGCACATTTTATAATTTACTTCCCTTTCTAATTTGTATAGTATTTTCTCCATTGACCTATCAAAGAGAAAGAAAATTAAAGAAAATTAAAACTCACACATACATACACACTACACAAGAAAAAAACTGACTTAATGTTTTCAGACCATACTAGTCATTAGACCTGGAGAGGGAGCAGCATCTAGCATAGTGCTCAATGCTTACTGTCGGTGCCTTAGCTTACTCTGAATGCAACTCAGGCATTGAACATAGTCCACCTGCTAGGCCAAATTACCCTTTTCTTTTTATGAATATTAAAAAGGAACGTGTAGCATTACTAAGATAGTTTCCCAAGGATAATACTTTTCAAATCACTAATTGATAGTCATTTCATGATCGTATTGGCTAGGTTACCAACTCATATAAGTTTATTTAATGATTTATTCATTAATTAATCAATATTTAATGCTTATTAAATGTTAGGCATAATATTATAGGAGCAAGGGCTATGTAGGTGAATATAACAAAGTCTTGTTGTAAAATTTGCACATAAATTTTAAATTGGCTGACCTTTAAGCAAAATGATTACAGACTCATTGCATCTTCAACTTGAAACAGACTTTTGAGTAGAACCTTCTTCTCAACAAAAGACTCTATTACTTTGTGCTGAGGCAACTTGAAGTTACTGGTTTTTTGCTTATTGTGAATATTTAATATATTGTAATCAGTAGCTTTTATGTAGTAGCACTGTGTGTCTGTGTTAATGAAGAATAAAGCTTTTGAGTTCTAAATATAAAATAAATGAATGCCCTATTTTAGGCAAAAGTAAGGAAGTAATGATATGCTAGTTTTAATTCATAAAACTGATTTGAGAGTTTAAAAGAAAATTGAAATTTTAACAAATGAATCCTAAAATAGTAAGTCCATTAACTCTGTACTTGGCTAATACAAATGCATGAAAAGAAATATATAATAAAATTTAAGAAAGTGCAAGGATGCAAAGAGGAATATCCTTCATCATGAGCTTATTCCAGGAAATGGAATAAGGCTGACTTTTCAATATGAAAAGTCATTATGCAAAATATAGGCAAAGGCTGTAACTGATGGGATAAATTCAATTCAGCAGAGGTCAAATGGGAAGCTCATTTTGGCCTCAGTCTAGGCCAAGTTTTAAAATACAACTGGGTAAATAACAGGTTTGATATTGTGCCTGCTGTCTTCCTAGTATTTTTAGCACCTACAGCAATGCCAACATAGGTGACATTCAATAAATATTTGCTGAATGAATGAAGAAATTACATAGACCAAAAAAACCCTCATAGACTATTGCTACAGATATGACCAAACCTAAAGAAGTTTTCATTATACAGTTAAACTCTGTATTACAGTAAATTATGTATTGTAAAGAAATATAAATCAATCTGTAGCTATAACAGGTATAGGTATATAGTATTAAAAGTTTCTTATATTCAAATACTTTGTAAGGGGACTGACAGTAAAATTTATATGAATTAGCAATTATCTAAAATAAACTACGGAGCATGCTGTTTTGAAAACCGTAATTATTGTTTAGTATTGTTTTAATGCAGTCATTTTCTATGAAGAAAGTGATTGTAGCATAAGAGTAGCCTACAAGTGAAGTTTCAAAAGGCCAATTTTTCTTTATAATTTGGATATTTTTAGTGGAAAAGAATGAAACGTCAGTAGTTATTTTATGAGTGTTCTTCAGTTATTGTCATGTGAATCTTAAAATGAGAGTTTCATGTTCAAAACATTTCAGATTTTATCATCATAGCTGTTATTGTTTAAATCTCTGAATAATGCACGAAAATCAAAAGAAATGAAACAACTTCATTTCTCACAAGTGTATCTGTACTCAAATTTAGGTTAAATACTTGTATATACTTCACTAAAGCAGTTTAAATAAATGAAGCTGCTTGGCACAGCTAGATGATTTCATGTTGAATAAAAACAGAGTCATAGCTTGCCATTCCAGAACCATCTCAATGTCATGACTGTCTTATTTTCTATTAGCTCTTTGAGAAGGGGATGAAATTCAAGGAGGTACCACATCTTACAATCATTTATTTATTTGTTCATTCAAAATTTTCACTTAACCAGCATTTTTTGAGAACTTACATGTTTCATATTTCACCTCACTTCCCACAAATGCTAGCTATAGGAATTCATCCTAAGAAAAAAATATATTAAATAGAAACAAAGATTTAATAAAAGAAATCTATAAATTAAGAAAGAAAAAAGAAAAAAAAGAGAACCTTCTATAGTTGTAATAAAAAGTGACTTACTAAGTTAAATATCATCAAACCTAGAAAATGATGTTTGTTATTAATGCCCATTAATGGAAAATATATTCACAATATCTTCCTAAGTAAAATATGCATACTGAAAAAAAATTTGGAGAAATCATAATAATATATGTACATATGTGTATAAAAGTAGTTTAAATATATATTAAAAATTAGTTGATTTTATGTTTGGTTCATAATGTTTTGGAAAAATGCCATTTTTAAAAATCGATTTTATGTCTGCAGAAACTATATTCCACTGTAAACTTGTATTTACCATGTAAAATAATTATAGAAAACATAGATTGAAAGCTCAATATCTTTTGAGAGATTAAGAAAACTATTCAACTATGGTTAATATTTAATATACTATAAATTAGAATTTGGAGGGATCTCACTTCCACTACTTTTTTCTTCAAAACTAGAATCCCTTTGTGGTTTATACCATCTTTTGACTATTTATTTTCTTTATGTAGACTCTGATTCCCTATGAATATTCAGAAGAAGCCAAACATTAGCACTACATAAACCATTTAATATTTCTAAAAATACACACCAAGATTTTAGCAGTCATTTCTGATGCTCTTGTAATTCCCCCATGATAAATATTAGTCTAACTTCCCTGGCCAAGTAGCAGTTAATTTACATGTGACATGAAAACTTAAATAGAAGTATTTAAGTCCAAAGACAAAAGACAAGTTAGAGATTCAAACAGTGAGATAGTAAAGAAAAGATGCCCTAAAAATTTTACTATGGTAAATACAGATTGAATGACTGACTGAAATCAATTATAGGTATGTAACAATGAAAAATAGAAAAAAAATAATATGCAGAAAACAAGTGCAAAGGTCAGAGTCATAGAATCATTTCTATATCAGAGTTTCTGCATAAAATGTACCTTTATGACCATAACTCATTCTTTTGAGCAATACAGCACTGATTCTGAGTGATACATACCCTCATTTTTTTTTTTTTTTTCAATTTTCAAATCCCTGTGTGAACACTGGGAAATGGCCTGTACCCATAGTGGAATTCATCTTTATTCCTGTTGAGAACTTACTTTCAGTGTACTTTATCTTAAAGGTAAATTGAGTATACTATCAATCTGCTGTCCATCCTGATTTACTGGGATAGCTGCCTTTAACTGTCCTAAGGAAGGCTTAGAAGCATTCTCTGAAGACCTTTAACCTCAATATCATAGGCCTGAGTGGCTATCTAAAGGACACATAACTCATAAAAGAAGGAAATGTTTTCATTAGAAAACCATAGACAGCAGTTTGTATTATGTGGTATTTGTGTGGAATTTTATGATAACCAGAGCATCTGCTGCAATATCTCTGGGTTTCACAAGAGAACTCCATGGGGATGACTTAAGAGTCAAGATTGAGTTTAATACTAAAGCACTGTAATGTGCAAAGTCATGTATTGTATAGGGCTTAATTTTGATTTGCATGGTTTACACAACAAATAGTAATAGACATTCAAAAATGATGACAATTATAACAAGTTTTTAATTTAAAAAAGTATTTATAGAAGTTGTTCTTTTTCCACTTAGTTTCCAAACAACTTTTAGTAGATGTTGCATTTCTTATTCTACTTGACAGACTATTAGAAGACAAACATACCCTAGTTAACATTGTCCAACTAGAAAATGTTACAAGCCATATGAAAATTGATATTCTGATTCATTAATTCATTTTACAATTCATTTATACATCTAAGATGTACAAAGCTCTATACCAAGTACTTAATAGTGCCTGGATAAAAAGCAGCTGGGCAAGAATGGAGGAATACAGGAAAAAAGGAAGAACAGTAATAAGAAAAGTAGTAAGGAAGGAAAGATGCTGTGTCTGTAACCACCTAACAGGTTCTCCTTGCCCGCTGCCTTGACAGAGCTAATTTATCAAGACAGGAGAATTGCAATAGAGAAAGAGTTTAATTCATGCAGAAGGGGCTGTACCAGAGAGGGGAGCTTTATTATTACTCAAATCAGTCTCCCCACGAGTTCAGGGATCAGAGTTTAAGGATACTTTGGTGGTTAAGGGACCATTGAGTCAAGTGTGTTGGTTGATTGGGTCCAAGATGAAATCACAGGGTGTTGAAGCTGTCCTCTTGCGCTGAGTCATTTCTTGGATAAAGGCCATGAGACCAGATGAACCAGTTTATCGAACTGGGTGGTGCCAGCCAATTCATCCAGTGCAGGGTCTGTGAAATATCTCAAACACTGATCTTAGGTTTCACAATACTGATGTTATTCCCAAGAGCAATTTAGGGAGGTTCAGAATCTTACAGCCTCCAACTGCATGACTCCTAAACCATAATTTCTAATCTCATGACTAATTTGTTAGTCCTGCAAAGGCAGTGTAGTCCCCAGGCAGGAAGAGTGTTTGTTTTGGGAAAAAACTGTTATTTTCTTTGTTTCAAAGTTAAACTATAAAGTAAGTTCCTGCAAAAGTTAGTTAGGCCTAAACCCAGGAATGAACAAGGACAGCTTGGACATTAGAAGCAAAACGGGATTGGTTAGGTCACGTCTCTTTCACTGCAATAACTTTCTCAGTTGTAAATTTTGCAAAGGTGGTTTCAAATCTATTGTTGAAATTATTGAAAGCTCTCACTTAATCTTACTGAAATGTTTCTAAACAGTTTGGACAAGTTGGCTGTCATATGTTTATTAGTTAATTAATGTATTATTATAAACATTTTAATTAATTACCTAATCATTTATAAGAATAAAAATATGTATTTGTAAATAAACATAAACTGTAACTTCTTTTATGGAGACTTTAATTCAACAGATTTTGTTGAATTAAAGTCTTCATCAAATAAGTTACAATTGAATTTACTCTCAGAAAGCCTAACCTATTAAAGATAATTTATATATATATATTCACCAGATTATTAAAAATTAATATAAAATTCAATCTGTGAATAGTGCTTAAATTTGAGGACATTGTGTAATAACAGTGTAAAATAGATACAGTCATGAGTAGATCATGAGGAAGTCTTAAATCAAGGAATGATGTTTGAACTGAGCTTTGGAAACAGAGAGTTAACCACGTGAAAATGAGAGATGAGAAGGCAGAGCAGGTACTGCAGATAGACAAACCAACATATGTAAAGGCTTAGCATGTAGAAGCTTCTGGTATTTAAAAGGAACTAAAGGAGGGCAGCATGGCTAGAGATCAGAAAGTGAGGCACAGAGTCTTACAAATAGTATTATTATTAAGGATCTTGGTCTTGACCCTAGGAATAATGGGTGGTTGTTGATAGTTCAAATAGAAGAATTAAGTGATTGAATTTGCATTTTTAAAACACTACTCTTTCTTGGCACTGGGGCAAAGGGTTAGCCAAAGTCAATATGGACATAATACTTATGAAGCTATTTAATTAGTCCAGGTCAGATATAATGGTAATTTAGACTAAGGAGTTTGTTTCTGAGAAGGAGAAAAGTGTAGACTTTCTAATAAATATTTTGGAGCAAAATCATAGAACTTAGAAAAGTTTTAGAAGGATAGAAAGTGTAAGGAATAAGTCTCAGATTACAGGGTTGCGTAACTGGACATACAGTTATGGCACTTATCAAAAGAGAAAATTCTGGAATAGGACTGTGTGTAGAGTGAGAAGTTTGGTTTCATATGTTTTCAATGTCTTTGAAGAATTTAAGTTTTCATGAGCCCGGTTAATATATGGATTTGATCCACGGAGATGATGATTGGTGCAGAGATACATGTGCGAGTCATTGTCATATAGATGATAATTGAAGCATTGGGATGGATACAATTTTCTGTGAAAAAAATAATAGTTAAATGATCAGAAATAAGCCTTCATTCAATAAAAAGAGTAGGCTGAATCTTCTCATAAAAATGAATAGAAATAGCCAGTGACAAAGAAAGAAAAAAAGAGATTCTCATGTCTGAGAAAGTAAGAGTCTTATTTTAAAAAGAAAAAGAAAAAAGTGTGTTTTTAGTTGTACAGTGGCAATGAGGGGTGAGAAAAAAAAAAAAAAACACGAAATTTAATAGTATACAGTTTACTAAAGCTCCCCTGGAAAACTTGTGATGAAATGATGAGGGAGGCAATAAAGTGGAGCAAGTGAGAAATAAGAAAAAGAAGACAGATTATAAATTATTTTCTTCTGTTATTACTATTTCAAATTCTCATGCCCTATACTAAACTTGGCCTCTGAATTTCTGAGTGGCTTCCTGTTACTTAGGATAAAAGAAGAACCTACATTTGTGATGTTGCAGAAAACAAACATAAGGGGGAAAATAATATTTTTTACACATTTATTGGCTCCATAGCATTGGAGATATTCTTTCACTAAACTATTAATATGCTATAGTATTAACGTCTTTTTTCTCCATCACTGTCTTACACAACATCTGGCTACAGCCTATAATGGATAAGTTACTTTTAAAACTCCATTATGAACTTCAAAATTAGTTCCATAATTGTATTATCACTATGGAAGAATTGGCTACATTTCAGCATAAAATATAAATGGATCTGACTTTTCTCATTAATATTTCATAGTACATGGTTTAATATTGAGTTGAAGCAGAACACTGAGGTGGTCACGAAAAGGACAATTTATAAATGTGAATTTAACTAGAGAAAGATAAAATAAATCTTAGTTTTAGTTCTTCTAGGTGAATGTGGTTTACTAGACTCTACATAGAAAGTATATTCAATAAAAATAGAACATCATCATTACTGTGATAAAGATATAATCAACATCTCCCTGTTTAACATTATTCAACAAATACAGCTTATAAAGAATCAACAGGCCTGGCACGGTGGCTCACACCTGTAATCCCAGCACTTTGGGAGGCCGAGGCAGGTGGATCACCTGAGGTCAGGAGTTCAAGAGCCGTCTGGTCAACCTGGTAAAACCCTGTCTCTATTAAAAAAAAAAATAGTCGGGTTCAGTGTCGGGCACCTATAACCCCAGCTACTCGGGAGGCTGAAGCAGGAGAATCGCTTGAACCTGGGAGGCGGAAGTTGCAGTGAACTGAGATCACACCACTTCCACTCCAGCCTGCATGACAGAGCAAGACACTGTCTCAAAAAAAAAAAAAAAAAAAAAAAAAAAGATTCAAAATAACCCCATCGTTTCTATCCATAGCACAGCTTCTTTATCCACACAATTACACAATTGAGAGATACTGACATATATGTCTGAATTCACATTTCTTCCAAAGGAGCTTGCCCAGCTCTCTTTATCATGAAATTTCAGTTTGCCAAATGGGCTGCATCTATTACTTTTGCTCACCTGCTTGTCTTTTATGGCAAAGAGATGCTATTTGAATTCTTACTTTTGGAAAATAAATGCCTAGCAATAAATCATCTTGTTTATTTTCAATCATCTTGCTTATTTTATGTGGAACCCTGATAGGCTGGTGGATATTCTTGTGTTTACATTTTAAGAAAATGGAGCTTCAAAAGCTCCTAATATTAAACAACGCCATCTGTCCCCAACTAAACTGTAAGTTAATATAGAAAAACAAAAGCTGTGGTTTTGAATAGAATGAACAGTATTTGATGAGCATTTTGTTTTGATAAGCTTAAAAAGTCATGAGAACCTCAGTATGATCACTCATAGGCTCAGTCCTTATTGTAGTCCCATTTCTGTCCATCGTCCAACCAATACAGGGAAAAGTGATGCCTCTTTCTGTTAATGTTTTGGAGATTGCTATTTTTAAGTTCAATTTGTATTATACAGCAGAAAAAAGACTGATTACATAATGTCTGGGGCCCAATACGAGATGAAAATGTGAGGCTTCCTGTTAAAAAATTCTGAAGAATTTCAAGATGGTAATGAAACAGCATTAAACTAAGCATGAGGCTCTTCTGCACAGTGTGGGCGCTGTGCAGGTGTGCAGGTTGCTTATCAAGTCAGCCTGGTCAGAAGACATGTAAGCAATCCTGAGTGAACAAAGTCAGAATCTGAAAGTTCATTTTAAAGGAAATCTAATATTTGCTTCCAGTATTTGTCTCTCAGAGTTCATACTCCTTTCCAAAAAAGGCTGAAAATTTGTGTCCTTGCTGTACTTTTCTGAATTTAAACATCTGTGTAATTTCCATGGACATCTACTACAGACTTTGTTTCTCTGACAGCTCCTCAGACATTGCATATCAATTGGATGATCTATGCACCACCTGTTAGTGATGCTCCCATTATTTTCAGAGTATAAGTTGCAGTTCCTTTTGCAGTAAGGCTCCCTTTTGTGTAGCTTTATGGTCCTTAATTTTAAAAATCAAGTAAGATTTTCACAGTTGTAAACAGAATGGCTCTCACTCATCTCGGGCATCAGAGCCTAGATTTGCCCAAACTATCTTTCAGGAGTATTGAATCCACACCTATTGCCCAACTCACGTAAATGCTGGAATGTTAACACTGCAGACTAAAATGAAGTTTGAGCATCAAATGAAGTGTTAAATGGAGTATAAAATTGAAACAGCCTGTTTTAGAATGTGAGCTTGCCTCAGGCTTTGTACACTATCAGGAATGCTCAGACTCTGGGTACTTTTCAGTTTGACAGGAACTACAGAATCCTGTCTGAGAAACTGTAAATGAAAGAGAGAGAAGGTAAGAATAAGAAACCCCCAGGACATAATCCTCTGATTCAATGGCATTTTAAATTTGTCTTGTCAATTTATAAATATTCTTTAAAAGTTTATAAATACATATTTCAAATGAGAACCATCCAAATTATAAATTCTGATTGATTCTGGTTATATGAATTATCTTAGTTACTATTTAGCTCTTTATTTATTGAAGCTAATCCTATCATTGATATGGATAAAAATGATCATTGTATGAACATAGCAAGCTCATTAAAAATGTTCAAATCAAAATCAGATATGGCCAGTATTGTGGCTCATGCCTGCCATCCTAGCACTTTTGGAGGCCGAGACGGGAGGATCACTTAAGGCCAGGAGTTCGTAACCAGCTTGACCAACATAGTGAGAGAAACCCTGTCTCTATTTAAAAGAAGATATAAACAGATGCGAAAGACAAAAAAAAGGAAAATAGGATAATCATTAACAACAAAAACATGAAAATCTAAATTTATATATATATGTATAAACTACCCACAACTTAAGCTTCTTCAGGTTTTTAACTTTTTTTTTTTTAATGTTCATGAAAAGATATGTTCCTCTCCCTTTCAAAAAAAGACCAAAAAGGACTATTCTGTTTAATTCCTTTGAAGTAGCACAGCTCTCCATGGAGATTCCTACCTATACTTGTTAAATGCAATCTCAACAGCATATTAACATATCTACTCATAACTTTTGACTGCAATGACATGTAGTTTATGATGTATCTTTCTCTGTCCATTCAGACAAGTACCACAAGGCATTTTTTAATGTTGAGTTAATGCTCAAAAATTATATTCTGAACATGATTGCTTCCAAGTTTAGCTAGTCCTAATGACTGTAATAATGAAAAACAGTAGTAAACAAAACCTGAGACATTGGCAGTGGGGATCAGAAAAGACATATTTTGAGATGATGTTTTCTCTATTTAAAATGTGGTAATTTGTCCTCTAGTGAACATTTTATGAGGCGGAGTCTCAAACACTTACAGAGTTTGAGACCATGATAGCCTTCCTAATTACTCTGTTAATGGTAGCAGCATAATAGAGATGTTGCTTATAGGCACATATTGAGCAGAGTGAAGAAAAATCATCTCACAGCTGACAAGCTCTGAGATAAGTTCTACATTATAGTACATCTTGGGGAATACAATAACAACAAACCTTAGATCATTAGCTGTTTTTAGCAGTCTGTCATTATACTAGCTTTGCAGGCTTCCAGCAATGCAGGGTGAATTATCACAGTAGTGTACAGGTTCTTTTTCACTACTTGTATCCACTCTGTGATAGATTTCAGAATGAATAAATATCTAGGAAGAAAAAATTTGTGTAAGTATTTACAAGAATTAAGGTGTGACTACTATATAACAGCCCTAACTTGCCCAAACTGAAAAATGTGGAGAGATTTCAGAAGCCATTCCTCTTTTTCAACAGATAATGAATCACAGGGTTATTTTTAAAGGAGTATACTTTTAAATTAATATACAGTTAATATACTAACCATAAACTATCTGAAAAAAGACTGGCTGGGTTGGAAAGAAACTTAATTTCAGTTTTGATATCTCTTATTTACTAATGGTCAACCTGAAATCAAGACCATATATATTAATCAAACTGTAAAAAATCAAGTAATAATATCAGAAAAAATATAGGTTGGGATAATATAGCAGATTAGATACTCTCGATGACCCTCTGAACTGGAATACTAATCTAGGTAAGAGATTTTACAACATATCTTTTTAAATAAATGTAAGAGCTAACATAACATTAAGAAATCTGTAGATCCTCCAAAGTGAAAGCAGACACTCAAGAAAGAAAGCTTTAAAGATCAACAATCATACTGAGAATTCTTTCAAAACCTGGAAATCTTTATCCTCTGCTTTGAGAGCCCTGAGTGCATTGGAAGTAAGAAATGAAACTAGGAACTTCCCAATCTGGGTAACTTAAGGAAATCATATGCATAACAGTAAGCAAAGGGTTCTAGTCATAAGACAAATTATATTATATATTACATATTTAAGGAAATAATGCATCCAACTTTATACCAAAGGGTCCTGAGAATAATAAAACAATAAATTTTCCTCAACTCATTTTATGAGGCAAACAAAAATTACATAAATTTTATAATAAATACAGTGCAAGAAATTAAAATCACAGATTCACTTGCAAAATTTCTAATGATAATATAAACGTATTGAATGCAGAAGTTATAAAAAAAGTATACTTGTTGGATTTAATTCCAGAATTTAAGTTTGCTTTAGTATAAAAAAAAAGTTTAAAATAATTCATTGCATTAAAAAAGGGAGAATAAAATATAATAAACTCAATACATTTTAAAATATTTTGAATTATATAAACACCTGTTCATGATTTAGAAGAAAAATTAGCAAGTTAGAATTACTATGAAAATTCCATAAATTTGTAAAGTCCATGTATTCCTGTACACAATGATCCTATCAATAAATATTATATTTAATGGTAAAATATTGAAAGCATTTCTTTATAATCCAAAACAAATCAAGGATGTCCATAATCACTACTTCTGTTTCATACTATATTAGAGAATTTTAAGAGTTTGTAAGGAGTAAAGATAAGATTTTTTAAGAAAAAAATTTACATTTTTATTATTTTCACGTGATGTAGAAAACTGAAAAAAACAGACAAGATTATGGAATTCATATGAATATTTTGTTACATTGCTAAATGCAAAAATCAACATGTAAAAATCATTTTCTAACCAGCTATAGTTAGAATTTATACTTAAGTAAATGAGAATCATTATACCTATCAAAAATATTATAACATGCCTAGAAAAATATATATGTTATGAAAATAAATTACAAAACTTCATTGAAAATACTTAAGAGCTAAATATTATAATTATATACTTCATTATTTGGTAGAAATAAAGAATAAATATTGTATAGTCATCAACTTGCCTTAATTTGATTAATAGAGTCAATGGAATTCTAGTCCATTAAATCCTAAAAGACTTTTCATGGATTTTGACAACCTGATTCTACAATATGTAAATAAATTCAGAGAGCTAAATGAAAGAAATACTGTACAGGGAAAAAAAAAAGAGAGAGAGAGAGAGAGACAAGCCTTATGGATTTCAAGATTTATAATTAAGATATAGTGATTACATCTTAGTGAAGTTATTGTATAGATAAAAAGTTCAATAAAACAAAAAAGAATGTACAAATACCAACCCAAATTCTTGTAAGTACTGATACATGTTAGAGATCGTGTAGATCAGTGCAAAAGGATAGCACTGGGACGAAAAAAATCATTTTTATGTAGTTTGAAGATTTTAGTGGAAAAAACAAAAACCCATAATCACATCGAGAAGACACTACAGAAGAACGAACAGATGCATGTGCAATACAGATATTGGGAAGAATTTCTTAAATCTGGGAAAGAATACAGATCATGCGTGGAGCAACTGATAAATTCAACAGCATTAAATTTAAGAACTTCTAATAATCAAGAGACACTAAAGCGGGAGTAGAAATACAAGTTATAAAAAGGGAGGCGACATTAGCAAAAGTTATGATTGATGAAAGTAACATCTATTACACATAAATAATTCTAATGGATGAATAAATTTGAAAAATACCATTAAACAGATTGCAAAATTGAAGAAAAAATGTATTTCAGGCATTTTATGAAAGGGCTCAGAATATGTTAGAATCGTTAAAGATCAATTTGAAAAGCACCAGTAATTCAATAAGAACATCACAGAAATATGGTAAAAAAAAAAAAAAAAAAGAGAGAGAGAGAGAGAAAACAGCAGGAAATGGGACTGCATAATTTTTTAGTGGATTGAGCTTTAATGCACGGGTCCCTACTCGGGCTGCGCAGCAGGAGGCGAGCAACCGGCCAGTGAGCATTACCGCCTGAGCTCTGGCTCCTGTCAGATCAGTGGTAGTTTTAGCTTGTCCTAAGAGCGCGGATCCTATTTTGAACTGCACACACAAGGGATCTAGGTCGCGCTCCTTATGATAATATAATGCCTGATGATATGAGATGGAACAGTTTCATCCCGAAACCAACCACCCACACCCTCCCTACCGCCTCCACCACTCCCGCCGCCCCGACCCCTGCCATGGCAAATTTGTCTTCTATGAAACTAGTTCCTGGTGTCAAAAAGGTTGGGGACCACTGCTTTAATATACGGTATAAGAAAAGCAAGTTTGGAAAACAGTGGTAAGCTCTTAGTTTCATTGATGACTAAGGTTCCTGGACAGAAGCAGGAGAGAAGAGTGAACAGCTTCCAGACAAGTTGATGAATGAATAAAATGGAGTCATCAGGCAATAACAGAAATCTAGGAGAATGGGGCACCCTATGCTTTCTCTTAAGCTTCGTCCCATTGGGAAAGATATGTAGACAAATCAGGGGACATGTTTGCTAGAGAGAAAATATTATTTCCTCTTCAGTTAAGTGTGTAGAGAGTGTACTTTAATGACCAAAACAAACAAACAAACAAAAAACACCTCACTATTTAGGCAATATTCAGTATCCTGAGGTATTCTGCCAATTTCATGCATCAGAATCACCTGTAGTGTATTTGTGGACTCTTTCTGGGGTCCATTCAATCAGTCTTGCTGAGGGAGGACACCCAATTTCAAATGTGTTGGCAAGTTGAGATTTCAGCATCTGTCATGGTTCATTTCCAGCATGTAAGTTTTGGCTCAGTATACAAACCTACTAGAACAAATGTTCTTGGGAGTTTTCTGACAAAAAGAGGAAATTATTTAATAATGAGTACTACATAACTCAGAAATACTCTGCATATGCACACACACATACATACATGTGTACATACACATTGTGTATTAATCGTACATGGATGGCCTTGTATTTATGTGTATGTGGGGGAGGTGTTAACTTTTACACTTAACTAATTTGTTATTTAGCCTGGATTCTTACACTTTCCAAATCGTTTCAAATTGTTTGTGAATTTTCTAAAAATATAATAGGTTATATGCTTATTTGGCAATGTTATTTTCTTCTTCCTCAAGTACATGAGAATATACACAGCTCTTCAGAATACTGAGTTAATTTCTCTACATCTCTCTATTAATTAAATTCAAGTGACTGATACACAAGGAAAGTTCTAACAGAAAGTGTAAATTCACGTAGTGAGTAAATGTGCCAAGCAGTGATAATAACTTAGCAGCTTTAAAATATTTTGTTTTGTTACTTAGGTACATGCCTATGTAAAGAAATGTTAACATACATCAGTCATACACACCCCTTTGCCCACCAAGCCACCCACCACTTACACCCTTCTAGTTTGTGGAATTCATCATCATTCCACCAGTCATAATAGTTTCTTAAACTTTGTATAGGAGACAATCGCTTCTTAATTACCTCCTATATTAAGACACTTGACAAATCAAAGGCAAACAATATTAATAATAAATGGCCATTGCCTGACCAAAGTCTAGGTAAGAGGTATTTCATTCATTTATCCTTTACAGCAGGTACAGTAAGATGTTGAAATGCAACTTGTTTGGGAAACATATTACCCAGAATTTAAATCTTTGTTCAACCACTTACTCTTCTGTAAAAAATATTAAGTTATTGATTTATTTTAGGATTATTTTTCTAATTATAAAATGAGAGTAATAAAAACTATCTCACTGTAAGTTGAAATAAACTTACACATCATATGATACATGCACAATTCCTGGAACATTCTTTTACAGTTTTTCATTCAACTTTGAAATCATTATCACCAGGCACTGTGCAACAGTGTGCTTGCGCTTATAAAAATGAATAAACAAGATTTCTGCCTTCATTTTTCACAGTTTCATAATCTCATATGGGAGACAGACACACACAGCACCTTGCTTTAATAGAGTGTTGTTAAGTATACAGAAAAGATATGTTTGGAGTATTTTGGGAGTTGAAACAAGAAATGAACTACATCTCAAAGTATATAATGCATTAGACAGGCTGGGGGGAGAAGGAATTGTGAGTAGAAAATCCATCCAAGTAAAGCAAAAAAGAGGGAAAGCATAAAACTTCCTTTTTCTTTAATGTCCTTATCTATCCAACCTCATCTTGCCTTCTAATTCTTAGACTGAATTATTTTAAAACAAGGCACGATAGGCCAGGCTCAGAGGCTCATGCCTGTAATCCCAGGACTTTGGAAGGCTGACGTGGGTGGGCAGATCACTTGAGATCAGGAGTTCAAGACCAACCTGGCTGGCATGGTAAAACCACGTCTCTACTAAAAATACAAAAAATTAGCTGGGCTTGCTAATGGCATGTGTCTGTAGGCAGGAGAATCACTTGAACCCAGGAGGCGGGGGTTGCAGTGAGCCAAGATCATGTCACTGCAGTACAGCCTGGGTGACAGAATGAGACTCTGTCTCAAAGTAAATAAAATAAAATAAAATAAATATAAAATAAGGCACAATAAAAATATTCAACTTTGGAATGAGTTATGAAAGGCAACATAATAATTTAATACATCCTTTCAACTTAACTGTATTCTGAAAATTATCTTAGTTGTTTTGTTTTCAATCCTGATTGTTCTTTTCTTCACTTTCAGATTGAGATATTCAAAACATTATTTCATTTAGTCCTCTAACTGGCATAAGCTTCTGGATAATTATTAAGTTCCCTACTATTCTTATGTGCTACTCTTGTATAAGGAATGGTATATAGAAAAAACACATAGGTATATTTATTTCCTCAAACTCATGGCTTATTTTTGTTCTCTGTTTCAGGCAGCAGGTGTTATTACCGCGTAATAAGTCTAGATAAATTCTTTATTCTGGATAAATACCATATGTCACTCCTGTCAAAATATAAATAGTAGGTTTTTATCCGTGTTTTCTCTTAGAAAAATTTTAATAAGATTTCATATTTGCAAAATTAGTGAATGAAAATTTGCATCTCTTGTGGGAAAATGTTTGATAGGGAATTTAGAAATGTCAGTTTCAGGAAGCTGCTTGGAGGCAGGGAGGTCTGAGCTTTAGAAATACCCTTCCCAATTGAGGAAGGTAGAGGCCAGAGTAACAAGACCTAGTACCATAGTGTTTGGGAAAGGTAGGAAGAGGACAATGCTGATGAGTACAGGAGTGACCACTGCTTCAATCTGTCTGATACTGACACTCAAAATAATTTATTTCCTTCCCAGTTGCTATCCCGTATTTCCTGGAAGCTACAAACAATAAATTGTGTGATCCACTAGTCTTTTTAATTAAATATGAAAATGTTGATAGCAAAATAGTAAATTTGTAAAGCACCTTTGCAATGTTTATTTTTGCTCATTGCTCATAACCCTTCTCTTTTCAATTTAAGGACATGTCTGATTAGAGAATATGTAAAACTACCCTTTTTCAACCATCAGAGAAAAAAAATCATTTTTTCCTCTATGGCAAAAAGTAATAAGTTAATTCATGAAGGTACCTGAAAATGTAATTGGAGAAACTATTTTTATAATATTTTAAGTAGATTTGTCTTTTCTTCTTTTTATTTTTTTAAATTCAACGTACATTTTAGAAACAGGAGGTTCATGCGCAGGTTTGTTGCATGGATATATTGCATCCAGGTGTGAAATATAGTAACCAATAGGAAGTTTTTCATCCCATGCCCACCTCTCTCCCTTTCCCCTCTAGTAGTGGTCAGTGTCTGTTCCCATGTTTATATTCATGTGTGCTCAGTGTTCACCTCCCACTTATAAATGAAAATATGTGGTATTTGGTTTTCTGTTCTTGTGCTAATTTGCTTAGGATTATGGCCTCCAGATCCATCGTGTCACCGTGAGGCACATGATTTCCCTCTTTTTTATGGCTGCACGGTGTTCCATGGTGTATGTGTACCACATTTTCTTTATTCACTCCACCACTGATGGGCACCTAGGTTGATTCCACATCTTTGTTATTGTGAATAGTGTAGCAATGAACATGTGAGTGCATGGGTATTTTTAATATAACGATCTATTTTCCTTTGGGTACATATCCAGTAGTGGGATTGTAGGGTAGAATGGGGTTCTAAGCTCCTTGAGAAATCTCCACACTGCTTTCCACAGTGGCTGAACAAATTTGCATTCTCACCAACAGTCTATAAGCATTCCCTGTTCTCTGCAGTGTCACCAGCATCTGTTTTTGTTTTTTTTTTTTTTTAATTTTTTTTAACAATAGCCATTCAGACTGGTGTGAGATGGTACCTCACTGTGGTTTTGATTTGCATTTCTCTGATAATTAGTGATGGTGGACATTTTTTTCAAGTTCATTGGCTGCTTGTACGTCTTCTTTTGCGAAGTGTCTGTTCATGTCCTTTGCCCATTTTTTAAATGGAGTTATTTGTTTTTCTTTTTGTTTTAAGTTCCTTACAGATTCCAGATATTAGACCTTTGTCAGATGCATAGTTTGTGAATATTTTCTCCCATTAGGTAGATTGTCTGTCTACTGTATGATATTTGCTTTTCCTGTGCAGACACTCTTTAGTTTACTTAGGTCTCATTTTTCAATTGTTTTGTTTTTGTTGCAATTGCTTTTGGAGACTTGGTCACAAACTGTTTGCCAAAGCCAATGTTCAGAAGAGTATTTCCAAGGTTTTCTTCTAGAGTTGTTATAGGATTTGAGGCCTTGCACTTAAATCTTTCATTCATCTTGAGTTAATTTTTGTATATGGTAAAAGTTAAGGATTCAGGTTCATTCTTGTACATATGGCTAGAGAGTTATATCCCAGGACCATTTATTGAATAGAGGTTCCTTTCCTCATTGCTTGTTTTTGTCAGGCTTGTGAAAGATCATATAGTTGTAAGTACTGAACTTCATTTCCGAGTTTTCTATTCTGTTCCATTGGTCTATGTGTCTTATTTTTATACCAGTATCATGTTATTTTGGTTAATATAGCCTTATAGTGCAGTTTGACATTGGGAAATGTGATGTCTCCAGCTTTGTTCATTTTGCTTAGGGCTGCTTTGTCTATTCAGACTCTTCTTTGGTTCCAAATGAATTTTATAATTTTTTTTTTCTAACTGTGAAGAATGATATTGGTAGTTTGATAGGAATAGCATTGAATCTGTAAATCACTTTGGACAGTATGGCCATTTGTAGCAATATTAATTATTCCAATCCATGAACATAAAATGTTTTCCCGTTTCTTTGTTTTGTCTATTTTTTTTTTAAGCTGTGTCTTGCAGTTCTACTTGTAGAGATCTTTCATCTCTTTGGTTAGCTGTATTTCTAGATGTTTTATTTTATTTTTAGCTATTGTAAATGCGAGCATGTTCTTGATTTGCCTCTCAGCCTGAACATTATTGGTGTATAGAAATGCTACAGATTTTTGTACATTACTTTTGTATCCTGAAACCTTTCTAAAATCTTTTATCTGTTCTAGCAGCATTTTGGTGGAGTCATTAGGGTTTTCTAGGTATGGAATCAAGTGCTCAGTGAAAAGAGTTAGTTTGACTTATTTTCCTATTTGAATGCCTTTTTTTTTTCTTTCTCTTGCCTGATTGCTCTGTCTAGGACTTCTAATACTTGTTAAATAGGAAGGTTGAGAGTGGGCATCCTTGTCGTTTTCCAGTTCTCAAAGGTAATGGTTCCAGCTTTTGCCCATTCCATATGGTGTTGGCTGCAGGTCTGTCCTAGATGGCTCTTATTTTGAGGTAGATTCTTTCTATGTCCAGTTGGTTGAGTGTGGTTATCATGAAGAGATGTTGGATTATGTTGAAAGCTTGTTCTGCATCTATTGAGGTGATCACAAGGTTTTTGCTTTTAATTCTGTTTATGTGGTGAATCATATTTATTGATTTGCATCTGTTGGACCAGTCTTGGATCCCAGGAATAAATCCTACTTAATCGTGATGTATAAGGTTTTTCATGTCTGCTGGATTTTAAGTAGATTGTGTCTCCCATCTAATCTACTTTTATTTCTTTCCGTAATAGGAAGAAAAAAAATGAGATATTGATATCTAGTCACTATTACAATTTTTCACTTCAGTAATGAATTCTGGTCTATTTCCAGAGATGGCTGGGTTTCAACTTGCAAACACTATGCCAACTCTGTATTAGATTCCATTTTAGTGACTTATAATTCCAAAATCTTAGGTCACTGACACATCAAAACTTCTTATAGTTTTTTTTTTTTAAATTTGTGCTCTATGTTTGTTTTACATAAATAACATTTAAATATACATTCACTATAAATTGTTCAAGAACTGTAGAAGAATTTAATAGAGTAAAAGGTGAACATACTCTTCATCACCAGTCCCCCATATATGCTAATTTTCTTGAAAGTAACCATTGTCAACATATAAACTACATGTTAAAGTCCTAATATTTTAAGATGGCAATTTACTGAAATCACTTTGGATATGTTGAGAATGAATCCATATTATCTCATAAATCTGTATGTTAAAAATATTTTGGTATGTGATTTTGTGTGTATGTATTTGTGTTGTGTGTACATATGTGGGGTTGGTGGGAGTGAGAAGGCTGGAGTCCGATATTACTATGCTTGAATTCAGGCTACACTTAGTGTCTAGTAGAATTTGAGCAAATCATTTATTCTTTCTAAGCTTGTAAGTAAAATGATCTAGTACATAACTCAATGGGTATTTGTGAGAGTAAAGTGATTAAAGCAGTACTAATAATTGTAATCAAATAGCACAGTTTCTGTTTGTCTATCCCTCTACATTAGAAGTAGTAATTACTTTATTACTTTTGTGATACTTAATTGATACTTTGAAGGAAGAGTATAACAATGAAATGCTTTCAATGCACGACAACAATACACAAGCTAGCACATAGTTATTCAGTTGTTCCATAATCAGTTTCAGACACAATAAAAAAGGATTAAACTTGAAGTTTGCTGTATTTTTTTTTAAGGGTGAGCAAGACATGACAATTGGATAACTATATTTCAATTGTGTCTGGGACACCAATATATTTTTAGAGATTCATTTATGTGGAACATATCTCAAACTTTCTTCCTCCATGCCCCCAAAGGAAATCCCAAAAACCTCTACTCACTATCCAACTTGTTTTAGATACTGTAATCTTATTTCTTAAATTTAGATGTTTTATTTGTATTTGCCCAAATAAGAAGGCAGGAAGTCATAACCATTTTTGAAACATATTATTTGACATTTTTTGAATAAGAAAAATATGTATTTGAATAAATATGAAAAGGGACATTGTTACAGGCTACTTTTCTGTAGGAAACCAGAGACAACATTTCCTCTCCCGCCACCTTATGTGGAAAACCTCTCCACAAAGGCAGCTAACATAAATTTTGTGTAATGTGAAATAAAAAGTTGATAAAAAAGACAGATTGGTTTTTATGATCCCAGTTTGGCTAACATACATTTAGTTTTGCTAACATACACTTTTCTTAAATGTCAAAATTAATTGAAAGTTTAATTTAGTTAACTCAATAACTAACATGATACAATTATCTGAGATTATAATGCTGTTCACTAAGGTAAATGCTTCAATGACACATCTAAGGATTCATCTTTACAACTTCAACATTAAAGATAGACAGATATGTAGATAGATGATAGAGAAAAGTAGATATATGTATGTCTTTAACAATGTCTACACACACACGAACACACGAACACACACACATATATGTATGTATGTATACATTTCTTTCTTTCTTTGTCTCTCCCCTCCATCCCTCCTTCTCCTGCCCTCCCCCTCCCTGCCTTCCTTTATTCTTCCTTCCTTTCAACATTTTTCACTTCAGTAATGAATTCTGGTCTATTTCTAGAGATGGCTTCCTTTGTCCTCCTCACAGTGCAGGTGATGGGAGTGCAGCTTGCATCTCCCATCACCTGCAGCGGGGTGCCCCGCTGTTCAAACCTCTAGGGGAAGCATACAGGCTGTAGGGTTCCAATCCCATGGCAGTATCTAGGGGTAAATGTTAACAACTGAAGCCCCAATGGGCATGTGTTAGAATGTGCTCTTTCAGTTTAGCCGTCTGTGGGCAGCTTGTGTTAGTCAGCCCAATTAGACCTTCTGCCTTATTGCAAGAACAGAGGTGGTTTTCCCCTTGAGACGGCCGCTTAGTGGCTGGGGTCTCCTCTGACCACTTTGGCCACACTCTGCGTCGTTCTGCTGGTCGATGACCTGCCTGCATCTGCCAGTGCCTGTAAGTGTGCTTTTCTGCCAGTGTGTTCCTCTCGATGTTCAGCCACTTGTGTGTTCTTCCTCTGATGCGTTCCTCTCCTCCAGCTGACTGTGAATCTCTGCCCGCAAGGGTGTCAGGGTTTTTACAGATACGGGATGGGGGTGTGGCAAGCCAGGGTGGTCTTAGGAAATGCAGCATTTGGGAACAAAAACAGAAATGTCTGTCCTCACCTAGGCCCATGGGCACAGGCCCATGGGAGCTCTCACAAGGGACCTGCCCTTCTCTACCCATGCCCCCGTCCTGTGCCATCTCCCCCCTCTGAAGAGGTACATCAAACTGCTGTTAAAATATGGGTGATGACTAGTCTTAAGCTACTTCCTGGTGACAGAGGGTGTTGTTCTAGGGAGAATAGCAGTCAGACTTCTCCCAGGGGTCTATCTAAGGGTTTCTAGCAAATCAGGAGCTATCATCTAAGGCTCCAATTGCCTGGCCATTTGGAGTTTTATGGCTTCTAGGCATGAGAGGAAAACAAACAAACAAACGAACAAACAAACAAGTTTTATAAGGTTAAGTATGCATGGGTTAAACATGTGTAATATGCAAGGAAAGAATTTAGTGCCAAAGATTACAGAGACAAGAAGTGAAATATACTAACAACAACATTGTACCCAGAGGTGTTTCACCCTGGTGAAAGATATTAAACCTTGTGTGGGAGTGGGTAAGCTTTAGAAGAGAGATCACTGTTTTTGCCATATCTTTAGCAGTTAATAGGTGCACCCTATTTGAGGGCTCGCACCATGGTCATTAAAGCTTCTGCCTCTTTCTTGCATCTCCCTTTCTCTATTGTAAAAGACTGAGGTGGCCACTTCAGGAGGTTCTCTAATGTGTATCTGTTCCCAGGGCCATTTCTGGAACTTCCTCCTGATATGAGGGGCTGCCTGAGTAATAAATGTATCCTTTAGGATTGGCTGTTTCTTGACTGAATCACTATATAGAGAGGTGTGTTTTACCAAGGCCTTTCTTAGCTTTTCCAGGAAGGCAGTTGGGTTCTCAGCAAATCCTTGGTCAATAATGGACAACTTAGCATAATTGAGCTGCTTGGTCTTAGTCCTATGCAAGCCCTCCATTACAAACATCTACAAGTGTCTCCTTTTCCAGTCTTCCATCTTGTCATTGAGATCCCATTTAGAGTCATTCACTGGTTCTGCTTATCTTCCAGTTGCATAATATTTGCCCTCTTCCTCGATGCTATATGTGATGCAAAGTGCATCCCCAGATCTCTCTGCTGCTTGCAGAGTGGACTGCCTCTCATTGTCCATCAGGGTCTGATTCAAAAATAATACAACATCTCTCCATCAGAGTTCAAATATTTGGGTGAAATTCTGGAAACTCTCTCTATATCTATCATGGTCATCTGAAAACTTGCCAAGATCCCTCTTGATTTGCTTTAAGTACTGTTGGGAGAAGAGGACCTGGAACTTACTGGGCCCAAATTTACTATGCATCTGTTGGAGGGGCAAGAGTGAAACAAGGGCTTGTTTAGGGTGAGGATTTCTAGGAGGGGGCAAGTGAGAAGCTGAAACTAGATAGGGAAGCAGGGTGGATCTGGAGGAGCAGGGCTGGAGGGAGCTAGCTTCTCAACTGGGAGTGCCTGTGGGATTTGTATCTTTAATTCCCTGGGATTGCCCCTTGCAGCCTTCCCTGAGACAGCAAATAGGAGGGCTGGATCAATCTTACTCTGTTGGCAAAGGTCTGGATTGCCTTGCAAGGTATAGAAAGCCTGCACATATGGGGCCTCAGACCATCTGTCTTCACATCTATAGAAAAGTTCCAGCTGCCAAAGGGTATCAAAATAAATGGCTCCTTCCTGAGGTCAAGTCATTCCTTGCTGGAAATAATAATTTGGCCAAACCTTTGTGCAGAAGGCTATTAGGAGTTTTTCCTTCAGATTTTGAGGGTCTAAACAGTCCCAATGGTTCAGGACACACTCCAGAGGAGTATAAACTGGGGTGGTAATGAGAACTGGTTACCCGTTCTGAAGGACAGGGAATAGAGGCATCCCTCATTTCTTTCTTTCTTTTAGCAAAATCTCAAGGTGTGATAAAGAGAGAAAGCAAGCATCCTCCCTTTCCCTTCCACCTGTCATCCCTGAGTCCTGGCAACCTTGGCAGGTGCTGGCCATAAGTACTGATGTGATACGTACCCACGAAGCAGGGAAAACCTGGAGAATAGGAATTGACCGGCGTCACCTATGCCTGCTGTTTCTCCTGCTGCCAACAACCTGTGAATTCCCTGGTCCTGTTTATGCCATGAAGCATGGCCTCCTTCTGTGGGGCTGGGGGTGGGGTTTAATTGGCAAGAATTGGTCCTGCCCATTTACATTGTGCCTGTGGCCTGGCTTTGGATGCCTCAGACCTGGTTGTTCTTTCTAGGGCCTTACCCTTAGCAAGAAGCTTGGAATCGAGCTTCGGATTGAAAAGGTATTTTAGGGGCTGTTTTTATCCATTTAGAGTGTCTCAAATAAGCCCTGCCGAATTTCCAGTTATCAGCCAGCAGGGGTCACTCCTGCATTAATTTCCCTATCGGAAACAGTGCTGGGAATGGGGAGCCCTCTCACTTAGAAAAGGAAAAACGAGGCCAGGTGCGGTGGCTCAGGCGTGTAATCCCAGCACTTTGGGATGCCAAGGTGAGCAGATCACGAGGTCAGGAGATCGAGACCATCCTGGCTAACAAGGTGAAACCGCGTCTCTACTCAATTAGCTGGGCGGGTGGAGGGCCCCTGTAGTCCCAGCTACTCGGGAGGTTGAGGCAGGAGAATGGCGTGAACCCTGGAGGCAGAGCTTTCAGTGAGCCGAGATCCTACCACCGCACTCAAGCCAGGGCGACAGACTGAGACTCTGTCTCCAAAAAAAAAAAAAAAAGAGAGAGAGAGAAAAGGAAAAACGAAGAAAAACAGTTTAAGGGGCAAAAGTGGGAGATCTCGGGGGAAAAGCCTCTTGCTCAGTGCAAGTGGGTCCCTCTAATCCTATATCCTTCCCCCGGTTCAGGCCAGGTTGAACTTGTCGGCCAGGGGAGAAACATTCTGTTGGCCTGGTGGTTGAGAAGAGCCCGTCTATTGGCCCTGTGAGGTTGTGGCTACCACCAGGGCTTTCTCCCGCTCCCCCTTGTGGCTGCTGGGTGCGAGCTTTGCAAGTTGTTCATAAGCCCAGGTACCTGAGCTGAGAAGGGAAAGGGAAAGGTGAGGTGCCGTGAGTCATGCGTGCTGCGGCTGCTGGGGTGGAGACATAAGTGGCATCTCTAGGAATAAGTAGTCTGATTTGCACCTTTGGCTGCTGAGCCAAATGCTCATTTTACCTAGTAACATTGCCACAGCCTGTAGCAAATCCCTTAACATTGTAAAGGAAGAGATAAAAGCCATTTCAAACCATAAAAGAGAGAAAAGAGGCGAAGTCTGGGTGTTTTAACCAGATCGGTTAGGACGCTTTAAAACTTCATGAAGGGAAAGAGAGCCTCTTACCTACAGGGAAAAGAGAGAGGTGCCAAGGTTTTGGAAGAGAGGCCAATCCTATACTTTCAGATTTGCATTCACCTTCCCGGATCTCGGTTTCCAGTTGAAACAGGAAAAGTTGCCTCATCCCCATCACAGGGCGTATGATGGGGGAGTGGCTAATTTATTTGGTGCCCCACTGTTCAAACCTCTAGGGGAGCATGCAGATGGGCAGGCTGTGGGGCTCTGACCCCACAGCAGCATCTAGGGGTGAATGTTTACAGCTGAAGCCCCAGCAGGCTGTGTTAGAGTGTGCTCTTTCAGTTTAGCCATTTATAGGCAGCTTGTGTTAGTGAGTTCAATTAGACCCTCTGCCTTATTGCAAGGTCAGAGAGCTTTCTATTTCCCAGGGCTTCTTGTCTTGGTGTACCAGAAGAATCAGGTCACACATGGGCTTGGACAATGAGCGCAAGGTTTTATTGAGTGAAAGTAGCTCTCAGCCGATTGGGGAGCTGGAAGGGAGATGGAATGGGAAGGTGGTTTTTCCCTGGAGTCCGGCTGCTCAGTGGCCCAGCTCTCTTTAGAAGATCCTGGCCAAACTCTGCATTGTTCCGCTGGTCGATGGCCTGCCAGCATCTGCTGGTGCCTGTTAGTGTGCTCTTCCACCAGTGTGTTCTCAATGTTCAGCTGCTTACGTGTTCCTCTGCTAATGTGTTCCTCTCAGCATTCAGATGTCTGTGTGTCTGCCCGCTAGAGTCTCGGGGTTTTTATAAGCACAAGATGAAAGCATGGCGGGCCAGGGTGGTCTTAGGAAATGAAACATTTAGGCATAAAAACAGAAATGCCTGTCCTCACCTAGATCCATGGACACAGGCCCAGGTGTGAAGCCCTCACCAAGGACTGGCCCTTCTCTATGCAGCACTTCTTTTCCCTCCTCCCATATCACTTATTTCCTTCCTTTCCTTTATTTCTTTCTTTCTTCCTTTTGTTTTCCTTCCTTTTTTCTTTCTCGCTCCCTTTCCCTCCCTTCCCCCCCCATCTCTTCTCCTTACCCTCCTTTCTTCATCTTTCTTTTCCTTTCTTTTCTTTTTTCTCTTTTCTCTCTTCTCTTCTTTCTCCTTTCCTTTCCTTTCCTTTATCTCTTTCCCTCTTTCCTTCTTTCCCTCTTTCCTTCCTTCCTTCCTTCCTTCCTTCCTCCTTCCTTCCTTTACTACTCCTTTCTTTCTTTCTTTCTTTCTTTTTTCTTTCTTTCTTTCTCTTTCTTTCTTTCTTTCTTTCTTCTTTCTTCTTTCTTTCTTTCTCTTTCTTCTTTCTTTCCTTTTCTTTTATTTTCTTTTTCCTTCTTTGCTTCTTTCTCTCTTTCTTCTCCCAGCAATGACATGGAATTTGTGATGACAGGCAGAAATTAGAGGCTTTCCATATTTGTTATGTTTATTTTTGGCTTTCTGATGGCCAAGTTTTCCTTTGTTGCTAGTGCAGTAACAATTGTCTTTTAATCATTGACTCCAAGCGAATAACAGGCAATCTAATAATGAATGATGTAAGACACACATAGTTTCTGGATATAAGTCTAGAATTTACTTTTTCAATATGATTTAGAAAAACTTGTTACCTATCTCAGATTTGTTCTTTCAGCAATAGAGGTTTCTAAACTTGTTTGAACTTTTGAAATTTAAGAATAGTCATCTAAGCAACCTTCCAAGAATGATTCTTGGGAGATCAAAATGAGTTATTCTTGACCCATATCCTCTAAGTTTTTCTAATTATATGAATTTATTTGTTTAATAGTGTCACTGATGAACAGGTTAACATTTCAGTGGTGGCTTTCTGGAGATGAAATGCACAAATTCATACTAATGCATTGGTATAACATAGTGAATCTGGGGGTAGCAGGTGTTCACCTGAGACGTCAAATGTTTTCAAGACAGATAACCCTTTTAACATCACTCAAACAACAGTGCAAGAATGGCCACACACGATGACTGTGCCTTAAATTTCATGCCCCTTTTTTCCTCATGTACAAAACTTCACCAATCAGTGGGATATTACTATGAAGAAATGTTAGCCTTAACACAGTAGGATTATTATGAAAGATTGAAAGAAGACAGGCTATTTCAATTCATACCAATTATATTTCATATGTCACAACCATGAGTTTGGCTGAGGATCATTGAGGCATACATTGAATTAATCAGGCTGCCTTTTGCTGCTTTAAATGAAGCCTAAATAATTTTGATTTCTTGCATGGAAAGAGTAACATGGCCAGGTATACTATTTCACTGTTCTGTTTCTTGTTTTTTAGCCATCTAAAAATTTCATTTTTAGTGTTGGTGTTTGTGGACCATCACATTACCCCAGAAGCATCACTATTCAATAGAAGAAAACTAGCGAGCCCAAAGGATTTCACCATGAATCCGTTTGTTATACAAGACACAGTTCACAGATCAGCTACAAATGTGGATTTCAGCCCCAAATTCCAACCGAGATCAAAGAAAATGCATTTGTCTTTCCACATTTCAAATTAAGTTTTGAGAATTGAAGTCTAATACTTAAAAAAAATTTTGCTTATCTATTCTTTTTATAACATTTTAAAAGCCCTACAGGTAGGATGAACTTGGGTTAACTTGTTAAATGCAAATATGGCATACATTATTTGTATTTAAATGACTTTAACATCCTGTAATATTACCTAGAGGTTTGCCTTCCAAATGGCTTAGGAAGAATATTTTAATGAAGTCAGCTACAAGTAAAACTAATCTTCTTTTTTATTTTAAGCTTGTATAAATTAGCTGTATCCACTTAACTCCGTGGAAACATTGATATAAAAAATAGAAACATAAAATTTTGTGTTTCTGACTAATTTATTACTATTTGAAAGTTCTGTTTTCTTTTAGTCGATTTTGGAAAACTTTATTTCTTCTCCAAAATAATGTGCAAATCACTTCTATGTTTAATAGGCAATCTCTTTTTTGCTTACCAGCATCTCTATCTTCCTTTTCTGAGATTATTCTTCCTTTTGTGCCCTTTCCTCTTCTATATTTGATTCCTTTTTCATTGGCTTCCTTTTAGTAAGAAAATAGAAATCATCAAATTAGAATATGAAATTGTACCAACGTAGTGACAATGACGCCTCACTAGTATCTGTACTCATGGTATCCTCTGGCTTCTTTTCACATGTAATGAATAAACAATTCTTGCTGTCACTGAGAAGGGCAGACACCACTCTCTTTGTGCTTTGGGCCCCACAATGTTTCACTCAAATGTGTTTCATCTGTCAAGATTTCTTAACTCTACAGCTCCATCTGTCTTTCACTCTCTATTGGATTATCTGTTTTAGGCTAAAACAAAGTCATACCATTAGCCATCTTTCAAAAATCTGATTTCTTATGTTCTTCTCTAGTTCTTTATGTTATTCTTTTTCTCTTCTTAGCTAAACTATTTTTAAAATGTATGTACTTGCTATCTGCATGTCCTCAAGTCTCCTTTTATTCTTAATTCACTCCAGTCTTTCACCATGGGACTGAGAGTGAAATTGCAAAAGTCTTCCATTTTCCTAAAGAAAATGATAGCCTTTCAGATCATCTTACACAATGGCCTGGCCATTTTTAGGCATAGTTAATCACTCCCTGTCCCTTGAAATACTTTCTTTACTTAGATTCTGATTTGCATTCCCATTTTCTTTTCCCCTTCCAAGACTCGGGATCAGTCTATAATTTTTTTTAATTCACAATTTTCTATCAGATTTATTCTTGTCCTATGCATTCAGTAGCTTTTATATGTTTATTTACCTCTTGGCTCATTTTTCAAATACTACCAGACCTCCTGAGCTAAAGACTCTTGTGTTGAACTTTGTAGTTGTCATTGTTACTGATACACCAGGGGTACCATCTGGTTTCTGCTGCTAGCCACACAGAAAGTCGATCAGTGAGAGAATGATTTTTGCCAAGGAAGAAGGGTTTAATCAGTGCTTCAGATGAGGAGAAGGGAAATCAGTCTCAAATCCATCTGCGTGACCAATTAAAATTGGGGATTTATATAGCAGGGAAGAAATGTAACTATGTGTGAGAAAACAGGAACTTGGGTAGAGTAAGGGAGCAATCATGACTAATGAGGGACGTCTCATTGTCTAGATGCTGTAATCTAATGAGTTTCAGTTTTTTGATACTTTTTGAGAGGCCCTGGGGTTACAGTTGAAGAAGGTACTCAGATAAAACAAATGTAAGTTTCAGTCTTTCAGACCGGAAGGTCTGTTTATTAAAAAAAATTCTGTCAATTTCAAACAAATCCTGTCTATGAAACTATTGGGCTAGTTACAATATCTCCTCTTGAATATTCAATGATTATATTAAATATAAATATTTATACTTAGCCTTTATACTATTATGCTAAGAATTCCCTTTCTGCACAAAGCAAACCTCACCTCACTGAATCTTCCATATGGGTCTGCAGAAACCTCAATTCTTGCCTCCTCAGAAGAAAAAAAATCAACTGAGGGGTATAAGGCAGAAAAAGAGATTGAAGCAAATTTCAGAGCTTTAGAACAGGAAAGAAAGAAAGAAAAATACACTTGTATGAGACCTAAGCAGGCAACTTGAAGGACAAGTGTGGCATTTAAATTTGGTCCTAGGACTTTATATGCTGGCCACCTCCGGTGTCTTGCACCTCTTTTGCATGATTCTTCCATTAGGCTAGGGCAAGAGTTAATTTCTGTTAATACTTACCTAGTTCTAGTTCTCCATAAACTCATGCCTGGGTCATTCGAGAACTAATTAATCTTATATCAGTAACCTACATTTGTCTTAAACCCTTTTAGAAAAAATTATAATTTTCTTAAAATACTCCAATTCTCATGTCCCTATTATTTCTAAAAGCCTATAGCAAATTCCAATGATAAGATTAAATCCAACCCAAAATCTAGGCATATTTTACCTGTTCAACTTTAACTGCTAATCTTCTATAGCATATTGTGGGCAACATGATGAATTGAAAAGACTTAAGGTAGCTAACTGAATTATTTTAACCAATTCCTATGGCATCAGATGTAAGGTTGACTAAACTGTTTCCAAAACAACTTAAATTTGAGACTTCTATTATTCTCTTGTCCTCTTGCCATAGCGAGGTTAAGACCTGCAGATGTTGCTCATTTCTTCTTTCACAATCTTATTTATATTTCAAATTACATAAGCTTCACCATTTATGAAATGTCATAGCACCTGTTGCTTTTACAGATATTAGGACATTACAATTACATTTTAATGTCTCATATTCCTTTGTCTTTTGTAGGTAAGATTAAATTTCTTCAAAAATGGTAGGTTCCTTGAGAAAGGCAATGTTGATATATATTTTTTTCTATGTCTACTCTTGACCAAGTAGCAGATTATAAACCTCTGTTCAATTGAATCCTCTTTTGCTTAAGTCTGTTACTCACCATTCCACTGACAGCTTGCAACTAGAAAATATATCTTGCTCTTATTACCAGTGTTTCCAGGTGGAGCCTTTGGATCAAAGGTTCTAGATGCTGCTGTAATTGAAACTTTGGTGTCTCTGAACCATAGTCCCTAAAAAAATAGCCTCTTCCAAAACCCTCACTCAAAAGAGACGTTCATTTTATAATCATAACCACATAGGAAATCAACTGAAAGAGTTGAATCTTTTTTGAAAAACCTACCTTATCACGTACCATGTTATAATTTTTTTGGTATTGGAAGTAACTACTGATGTTAGACATACATATAAATAACCAGATTTTTAAAGCATGATTTTAGTTATTTAAGTTATATCAATATGCATCAAACTTATAAATTGCTATCATATGTTATAGATTTTACAAATGTAATAAAGGCATTTTCATGCCTGCTACCAGTAACAATCAAGTAGTTTTCAAAGAAGAGCTATGTATAAAGGAAGGTGAGATACTAAAAGTTTTTAAAGGTTAGAGACAGATAAAAGAAAATTCAGTGGCTCACCAGCATTTTGTGTAATTATCTGTCTAAATTACTAATTTTATTTCAAATTTAATACTCTTACCTAATCACTGAAATAGCATGTTTTCACAGTTGACTACTTTGCAATGTACAATGTGCTTGACTTAAAATGCATAAAATACTGCTTGAACCATTATGCTGTCAACTTACTGAACCAAATAGTGAAATGGTTTAATTTTCACCCATTTTACAAATGTAGCCACAAACTTTATTGATCAATCAGCATACTTTAGTGATTCAGCTTTATGTGCATTGCTGAATGAGCTGTATACTTTACAAGAATAGGTTTATATGTTTCTGAAATTTAGTTTCAAATGCTCCTAGAACAAAAAAGAAAAAAAAAAAACTTATTATGGTTCACTTAAAATGCACAATGGCACATTGCTGTCCCATTCTGTATTAGTAAAGTTAAATTCTCAATAAATCTCGGAAATTCCTCTATTTGCTTTAAAAAGTTAAACTATGGTAACAATTAGTAATTCAATACAAATTAAATTATAAACTTGAATTAATTCCAAGACTTAGATAGTAACATTTTAGAAAGCATAGGGATCAAACTATATAGCTATGAGAAACGAAAGGATGGTTTAGGAATAGTCCAGCTCAGCTTTTTAGAAAAGAAAGAAATATGTTTTGCTACTAAATATTTGGTTTGGTTAAACTTTAAGTTCTTGTGTACACACACACACACACACACTCACACACATGCACATACTCTCTATTTCTCCATGCCCTATAAATCTCTCCATTATCTCTGTTTCTGTCTTTGTCTTTCTCCTCAGTTGAATTGTTTAGAATCCATTAGATGGATACCATGACTCTAAAAATAACCGAAACTTCATAATGGTGAGAAATTAAACAGGTATCATGACCCTCAATATTTATACTTAAATTTTGCCTTATTTCATAAAATGTCATCATAACCATTCCAGACCTTTTATGCTAACTAAACATGATTGGGCAAAATTTTATTTTTGTTTTAGAAAATTTATTTCTCCTTTAGCTGAATGTTGAAATTGTATATTTATTGATGAATATGATTATTTTAGCCAGTTTTTAAAATATATTTTACAGGTTTCTTTAGTGACTAAATTGTAATTGTCTTCTAGTTTAAATATGTGTGTTTGCGTGTGTTCATTCCTTTGAGTTTAAATTAGTCTCCTTTATGGTTGACTTTTACCTTTTCCGGGGATATAGTGAAACATTTTCCTTCAAATTTTAATGCTAACTTGCTCTAGGTTTTTATCACTTTACCCCCTTTGGCCCTTGGATTTATTTTTGGTTCATTAATATTTTAGACTCTTCAATGTGACTTTTGATAGCTAATTAATGTTTATATTACTCGATTAAATGTTGAATTATATTTCTTAACTGTTTAACTATAGGAAAAAAAAACTTTGGCTTTCTAAGGAAAGATGAAAATATTATAGAACTATTTAACTACTGTGATCAGTTCCAATATTTTAAAATTTGGGAAATTAACATAAATAATAATTAAATATTTTTAAAAAAGGAAAAGTAAGTGTATATTCCATTTTTTAATAACCTCTTTATTCTAAGACAGGATTACATCCAGGGCATAGACATAGCAGATATTGATTTATTGAACTGAAGAATGGTTGGATGTGATACAGCTTTTTATTTGCACTCCTATTTGGGTAGGGTGTAATCTGTTGCCCAACAAAATAAATCTCTGTCAGGATCTGAATGTTTTGGGGATTTCGCTGATAACTCTGTAAAAGGCTCATTAGTCACAGAAAAGGAAATGCTACCAAGTGTTTATACCTCTTTGGTTGAACAAACATCATTTTATGACAAAAATAAATCTGAATAATTTTTTAAAGTTTGGTTGACAATGAATAATTATTGCTGCTATTCAAAAATATTGTTTGAACACTTCCTCATCTCCCTTTTCTTGTTTTCTCAACTTATAGGAGCAGAAATGTATCAGGTTTCTTCTGGGATTTGTGAACCAGTAGCCAATTTTTTTTGTTTGTTTTGACAAGTAAATCTTGACTACACCTTCCATTTGCCCGAGTTCTTGAGTAATCTTAATTCACGGATCTGTCACACTCACTGTCTTTGGACATGCATTGTGTATTATTTTGTTAAGACTTGAAAATAAATGACTGTTTATTACTGCATCATAACCTAGTTAAATTTTAACAATTCAACAATTGGACCTGTGGACATTCATCACAGAGAATTTAAACTATGTTCACAGAAAAACCTGTACATGAACACTCATAGTAGTTTTCATTGTTATAGCCCAAAACTAAAAATATGTGAGATGTCCTTCAAAAAGTGAATAAACACACCATGGTACATTCATAAAATGTGACACTTAGCAATAAAAAGGAACAAAATATTGACACACATAATTAAGCTGAATGAATAATATCAGTCCCAAAAAGTTAAATATTATATTATTTCCTATAGCATTCTTGAAATTACAAAATTGTAGAAATGGAGAAAAAACAGATTACTGTTTGACAGGGTTTAGGACTGGGGTGGGGATGGTGTGGAGCATGATTGCTTCAGTGATATGGATGTAATTACAAAAAGACAATAAAAATAATCCTTATACTGATATAGTTATTTAGCATCTTGATCATGTTGGTAGATACATGTATCTACATATATGATATAAATGTATAAAACTATAAACAAACACAAGCACAAACACAAATGAGTACAAGTAAAACTGGGGAAATTTAAATAAGACCTGAAGATTGTATCAATGTCGATATCCTGATACAGTATCTTGGATATTTTACTATAATTTTTGCAAGTTTTACCTTTTGGGGAAATTGAGTAAAGGGAACACAGGATCTTTGTGTATTTTTTCTTGCAACTGCATGTGAGTTATCAGTTGTCTCCATAATAGTTCAATGAAAACAAGTAAGATAATTTAAAACATAGGGAATATAAATATTGCCTACTGATCATTATTTGTTTGTAATATTGATAATTTAATATTTATGATATGCATAGAAAGCAAAAAGAACATACAGTGGAATAATATCAATAAGACTTTATTGGCTGGGCGTGGTGGCTCACACCTGTAATCCCAGCACTTTGGGAGGCTGAGGCGGGTGGATCACGAGGTCAAGAGTTCAAGACCAGCCTGGCCAAGGTGGTGAAACCCTGTCTCTACCAAAAATATAGAAAATAACTGGATGTGGTGATGGGCACCTGTAATCCCAGCTACTTGGGAGGGTGAGGCAGGAGAATTCCTTGAACCCAGGAGGTGGAGGTTGCAGTGAGCTGAGATTGCGCCACTTTACTCCAGCCTGGGTGACAAAGCGAGACTCCATCTCAAAAAAAAAAAAAATCATTTAAATTTCTTACATCATTTTGGTATTGACTAGTTTTTATTTATTTTTTATGAGGATCTGACTGATATTTTAAAAATATTATTATGATTGGGTGCAGTGTCTCATGCCTCTAATCCTAGGACTTTGGGAAGTTGAGGAGGGAGGATAGCTGTAGCCCAGGAGTTTGAGACCAGCCAGGCCAAAAAAGTGAGACCCTATCTCCACAAAAAATAAAAAATAAATTATCCAGTCATAGTGCCATGCTCCTGTAGTCACAGCTTCTCGGAAGGCTGATGCAGGAGGATCACTTAAGCCTGGAGTTTGAGGCTGCAGTGAGCTGTGATTGCACCACTGCACTCCAGCCTGCACACCAGGCTCCGAGCAAGACTCTGCCTCAATAAATTAATTAATTAATTAAATTAAATAAAGATACCATTAATTTTGATCTAAGCAGAATAAGAAAAACAAAATTACTTCTTTAAAATTTACGTTCTTTTTTTTAGACTCTAGAGACTTCATTACAAACTATATATATATGCATGCACCAGTGGATTTTGTGGGTTAATTAATAAAAATGTGATTTTTTTTCTAGAGATTATGCCCAAAATATTTTGTTTCAAGCATTAGAGATTAAAATATAAACTGAAATTTTCTTCTGTCTGAAATCTGCACTTTCTCTTGAATTATGAATAAACTAGAAAAAACATGACATATCAAAACCATTATTCATACATAATTTCTTAATTACTTGTTATTTATATATATGATACATATATAATTACAGGATAATATTTCTCTTATTTTCCCAAGTGTAACATATATTTGTTAACTTTTACATGGAAATATTAGACACATTATTACTACTACATATTAAAGTGTTGCATTCCACACCTTACTAATGCAACAATTAGAATATTGTAGTTTATACTAAAATTATTGCTTGATGGGATATTCAGCAGATTGTGTTTGATAATTATTTTTATTTTCCCTTTTTACTGGGTCTTTGATTTTCTTTACCTAAGTTTTACATTAACTCTTGGTTGGCTACATGTATTGTAAATCTCTTCTCCCAATTTGTATTATTTTTCCCTTTTTAGAGTATTAAATATTGAACAGAAATTATAATTAAATATAGGTAGATGAACAGCATGTTGTGTGTGTCTAGTGCTTTTACTGTCATATTTTAGCGATACATTCCAACCTCTAGATCAGAATATTAATTTATGTTTTATTCCAAGAATTTAAAATTTGACTTAGATATTTAAGTCCTTTATCTATCTAAAGAGAATTGCTATTATGTAAGATGATTAGCCATTTTATTTAACTTTTCCCACACTAACAACCAGATCTCTACTCCATTTGCTTTTCCCTTGGAGTACACTCTGTCACCTCTACAAAGTTTCATATATACGGAGGTCAGTGTCTCTGTCAACTTTATCCTTTGTTTTTCTATCTACTTCCAAATGAGACTGTCTTTTTATAGATTTACAACTTTTTTATCATGAGGTGTGACATGCCCACTTTGTCTTTACATGTGTCTTTAAATATGACTGGGCTGTACTAGACTCTCCCTCATCCATATAAATCTTAGTATCAATTTGTCAAGTCCTTTAAATCATATCATTGACATTTTGAATGGAGTTGCATTAAATCTATAGATCACTTTTGAAAGAATTGGCCAGGCGCAGTGGCTCATGCCTGTAATCCCAGCTCTTTGGGAGGCTGAAGTGGGATCACTTGAGACCAGGAGTTGGAGACCATCCTGGGCAACATGGCAAAACCCTGTCTCTACAAAAACTATGAAAATTAACAGGGCATGTTGGCATAGGCCTGTAATCCCAGCTGCTTGGAAAGCTGAGTCATGAGAATCACTAGAACTAGGTGGAGGCCAAGATCATGCCACTGAATCCAGCCTGGGGAACAGAGTAAGACTCTGTCTCAAAAAAAAGGGACATTTTTACAATACTAAATCTTCTTGTTCACATCTATTAGATACTTATCCACTTATCCATTTGTAATTCCATACATTTTGGCCTTTATCTCATAATATGCCCCAAAGTACATTACAGATGAATTGAATAAATAAATGTAAAACAAACATCAGAAGAAAACATTAGGAATATGTTTATAATAGTTGAATCAAGGATATATTTCTAAGACAAATATAAAATGTAAAACCCTGAAATTTTTTCTTTACAACTCTCAGAATGTATTGGCCTCTCTATAAATTCATTTATAATAAGTGGTTTTTCAAAATGATATCTAAACATTATAATATCTGATATATAGGATTATACATATATACGTGTGTGTGTATATATATATATATTTGAGCAGATACAGTACTCTCCCATCTCTTTGTAAAACATGACAGATTTCACTGACATGATTAAAAAAGCCCCAACTCTGTAATAAGATATACATTCAATTGCAAGTGTAAAGGTGAAAGATAATTATACATATACATGTATGTATCTATAAATAGAAATAAATAAATGAGTTTCTGTAGTTACATTATGTGTAAAAAAAAGCCCCAAATAAGCAATTATAAAAATATTCTATTATAATAGGATAATAAGAAAATGTATAAATTTATTTTTCCTTTTTTTTTTCCAGACAAGGTCTCACTCTGTCACCCAGGCTGGAGTCAATTGCACAACCTGGACTCACTACAATATCCCTGGCTCAAGCAATCCTCCCACCTCAGCCTCCCAAGTGGCTGGGACTATGCCTGGCTAATTTTTATATGTTTTGTAGAGATGAGGCTTCGCCATCTTGTTCAGGTTGGTCTCAAACTCCTGATCTCAAGTGATCTGCCTGCCTCAGCCTCCCAAAGTGCTGGATTTACAGACAAGAGCCATCACACCTAGCCACTATTTTGTTTAAAAAATAGAATTATAATGATGATAAACGTGTAGAGTTGCACTGTTTTAACTTAGCTATCTCTACCCGAAAAAATCACATGCTGGTTCGCTCTCTTAAATGTCCTTTGTAGAGTATAAATGGACAGAGACTTTTGAGATATAAATGTGGCTGTCTTTCAAAACTAGAAATAAACATAGCCTCTTTGACTAGGCCATTTACTTCTGTGAATTTACATTAAATAAATAGTCTTACTTCTACATAAGAATATGTACGTAGGATTTCTACACCAGTTTTATTTTCCCATTATGAAAACTAGAACTACCTATAGGCTGGCCACTATGAGAGAGTTTAAACAAAGTATTGACAAATCTAAACTAAAGAATACAGTGCAGCAATTTAAAGGAAAAAGATAGATTTTCCTTAACTAACATGAACAAACTCTAAGATACAGTGTCAATTGATGAAATACAGAGGATAAAAATAGTTCAAAAATAGAATTTCATTTGTATAAAACATAAATATATCTGTGGGGTAGGTATGAATCTATGTTTGCATATTTGTGTTTAAACTTTTACTCATATGTGTTAATCAACATATAGAAAGAGGATCAGAGACCGACACATTAAGCAAATAATAATAATTTTATATGAGCAGAAAAATAGTACTGAAAGTTTAGACCAAAGGGGACATTTTGCATTTTGTGCTATTTTCCTCTTTAGTTTAATATATAACAAGGAAAATATAATTTTAATCTAAAATTGAAACGATGATAACTAAAAAGAAAAAAAATTGTTAGATCTTCTCTGCATAAACCTGGAAATGTCTTAACCTCTCCACTAAGTTCATCTGTAATAAATGATTTTTTGCAAAACGATCTCTAACTTTTATAAATAAGACATCTGATACACGTGGGTATATATCTGAGTACATACAGTGGCTTCCCTACCTTGTTGCCTTGAAACGCTATTTTCTTTTCTTACATAATACAGTTAGATTAGAAACAAAATTTCCTAAATTGGAATTTATTAGCCATTAGGCCATAAATCCAATATTTCTACAATTGAGAACTTTTAAATTCCAATTTGAGTCCTTTCTTTTTATATTATTCATTATTCTTTTGCAACTTGAGCCTCTCCACTTAGGCACTGGAAAATTAGCTGAGAAAATGAAAGTAATTCAGACTCCTCCCTCATATACTTTGCCTGATACAGATAGCATATGCTTATTCTCAATATTATCTTTCACTCTCAGAGCAACCATATTCATATATCCCTGTATATCTGACTGGATATCATTGGGAGTACTGTGAAAGCAAGTCTAGAACCTAGATAAGAAAATAAACTACATGCAAATAAATCTTCAATTAGCTTGATATTTATTCATAGCCTAATGTGGTGAGACTTCTAAAATGTATGCTTGTCCTTACTCTTATCTCTTAATTGAAAGATCCACCGTGAATACCTACTTGCTGGAACAGCAAAATAGTAATAAAAGACCTATTTCTGGGCCCTTGATGCAAACTTTGGATTGCTTTATTGATTTTCCAGATGCTGCTCTGTGTAGGATGTTGGTATTATCATGGCACCAGGAACTGAGTAATTTAGCTGGGTACTGATTGCCAAGTGCACATCTGCACTAAGTCAGCCTTCTAGGCATGGTTGCCAGTATAGAACTTTTTGGTTTAGTTTTCTGAGGCTTTGGTAGAAATTTGCTGTCTACTCTGATTTAAGGATAGCATTTTTGAGAGGTGGAAACTAATCTTCACAAATTCCTGTTATGCAATCTATCATAGAGTGGTGGAGAAAATATCACAATGGGGCCAGGCATTAGATCTAATAGGGTTGATCATGTTGACTAGAGTGCCATCTCTTCTGATACATAGCCTGGGATATTGGACAAATTTTTGGACACCACATATATGAAGTAATTACCAGAGTATTTCCCTCTCTTTGAGGGTTCAGAAATACTCCAAAATTGAAGGATTTTAAGAACATAATCCATTTTTTAATAGAGATATTAGAAATAGCAATTTCTGAATGGCCTGGCAGTTTGAATTTTAATCTAGTCAAAGAAGACTGAATTTCCATAGCTTGGGTCAGAATAAAAATCTGGAAATAAGCATACAACATCAAAATTTGATTTTAATCGCTCAATGGTAGTTAAGAACACAATAATACAGTAATGTAAGATGTTTTAAGGGGTGTTTTCTGTTTTTTTTATTATTTTTATTTTACTTTGTTTTGTATTTTCCATCTCTACCACTTTCACGTTTATAATGTTAGTTTTCTAATAAATTATGTTGAGGATCTTGTTTCAAAACATTACAGCAAATATTTCTAAGTGAAGACAAGTGAAGAGAATTTATCTTTAAACTCATGTTTTATACTTCTAGAAAATAGAAATTAAGCAGTAACTTCTATTTTGATGTTTTACACATCACGATACACTCTAAAAAGTGATTGAGTTCTTTGACTGCCAGCTTTGTGTTTTAAGCTGCATGAGCTTAAATGCAAAACCACTTTGATTTTCAACTCTTGCATGAGTAACTTCCCAAAAGTGGTGAGATTTCAAAGATAGCAATGCTTCATGAAAAGGAGAACATTCAGAGTAGAAGACAGAAAGAATATTTGTCTCATTTATTTAAGGGAACAATAATGGCGCAAAAAATAAGGTCACCATTAGGAAAGATGTTAATCTACAGCAACAATTAGACTTACCATATCTTCGATAAAGTGATTTAACTTTCTTCAGACTTTTTCAATGAAATGTCTGCCTGGATTATATTAATGGCTACATTTCTGCACATACTAGATTATGGAAAATAATTTTCTAATATAAATTAATGGATTCCTGCATTCTGACATTAGTGTATCTCATAATAGTGAATTCCATTGGAAACTCAAGATTATATTGTAATGCACTGATATCAGTTGTTCCCAAGAATATCGGGAGGTGAGGAACTAGAAAACTCTGGTGGAGGACAGTGAAATTCAGTGTGCGTGGTGTGTGTGTGTGTGTCTATAAGTTCAGTTGTTACACACAGAACAACTCAGAAAACTGTGAAGACTGCATATTTTCCTGCCCTTCTTTCAGAGATACAAATTCCATAAACCTCACGTGGGGTTTAGGAATTTTCATGTTTGCCCAGTAATTCCTTTAATTTAGAAAAGATATTTTGGAGAACATTGGTTCAAGCAGAGGGGAAACTGTTTTCTTCTATTATTTCTAGAGGTCTATACGTGTTAGTATGCTAGCTTATTTTTTTAACATTAGAGAAGGTGGCAAATCTTTCACTCTGCTAAAAAAAGTATGAAAGAGTAAGCTTAAGTAAAAGACAAGCAAAAATGACAAAAATTCCAATGTAGTTCAGTGCAAAACACAGAAAACATTTTACTAGCAAATGGAAAGTAGCATTTTATTTTCATTTTGAACTGTGAGATTGTGCATCACATTCCATTTTGGTCCAGATCAATGTGGTGCAGAGTCTCTATAAAGAACCAAAGACAAGTTATCAGAATATTCTTATTTTGAAGACATTTAATTGACATTAATGATTTTTTGAAAGAAAATATTATGATTTTATATAATATATAAAGTCCAGACATATATATCCAAGACTACCAAGTTTTTTAAAGAAACATATTTGACCTGAATTTACATTATTGTACAGAGCCAAATGACAAGCTAAGTAAGAAGAAGCCATTAACATTTAGCATTCAGAGAGTCAGTAAGATACAGATGATTTCTTCTGAACAAAGGAATAAATCCAGAGGGTACTTCATGGCCAGTGTTCAGTGATTTGAGTAAAAGCTGCTTTGAATTTGGAAATAAAGGAGACACTGGGAGCTCGCTTTAGACAGACTGTGTTTCTGGGAGCCTTTTAAAGCCAGAATGTTGATTATTATTGTCAGTTAATTATTCATTTTTAACATTTATTGAGTCCTTGCATTGTGCTAGTCACAGAACAGAATATGGCTTTAAAAACACTAGATCCTGCTGAGTAGATGTATAGTTTTCATTTTAGGACAGGGTAAGAACCCACTCCAGGAGAAACATCACTGTGAACCATCCTAGGAAAAGTCAAGAAATTGAACAACAAAACCTCTGTAACAACAGAACATGGTAGATAACCATTAAGTGGAAGTTTTTGGAAAGTCTGGTCTTATTATTCACATAAATTTTCTTTCTAAGTAGCAAATTGGGACAATGATTTCCCCTTGGTATTTTCATCACAATTTAGATTCAGTAGAGTCTCCTTTTGCTATTTACAATTCCCTGTCTGCATTTAATATTTATTCAATATTGAATTAAATAAAATCCTGGAGTTCTACTCTTGTTCATTTGTTGTGTGTTTGGGGGAAGCTGTGCAGAGTTCAATAGAATATGAAAATGCACTGTATTATGCTCATTATGAGCATAGCTGCTAACTGATAGACTACCCTGGGAAATAAAACTTCCTTTTCAGACAATGTTTCTTTGTTTTCTTTTTGCCAACTCCTAGTTGTTTTATTTCCTAACATAAACGCAAGTTGTTTTGAAAAAAAAAAAATCTGTATGCAAAGTTTTCTGTAAGGTCTCTATTCCATTTTGTCTAGAAAAATATCTCTTAAAAATTATTCCAAATGTTCCAAATGATTTTCTCCCAGCAGTCTTCATTATTAGTTTTTAACTCTTTCAACCTATTATAAGTTGTGAATTCATCATTACCTAATTACTAACAGTGTGTGCCTTTTTTTGTTTGTTTTGTTTTGAGACAGTTTCGCTCTGTTGTTGGAGTGCAGTGGTGGGATCACGGCTCAACCTCCTGGGCACAGATCATCCTCCCATCTCAACCTCCAGGGTAGCTGGGACTACAAGCATGCTCCACAATGCCCGGCTATTTTTTTTTTTTTTTGTATTTTTTTTTTTTTTTTGTAGAGACACGGTTTTGCCACGTTGCCCTAGCTGGTCTTGATCTCCTGGGCTCAAGCGATCTGCCTGTCAGCCTCCTCAAAGCTATAATAGGATTATAGACATGATCCACTGTTCCTGGCCAACAGTGTGTGATTTTATCTTCTCATTTAAATGAAAGGAAAGCAAACACAAAAACTATATATTTACACATTAAACTGATTTTGGAAAAGGCTATTTTCTTATGTAGAAACCAAAACTCTGATTTAACAGATTCAAAGTTCTGTAAGTAATATAAATTTACAAGCAAAGCAGTGGCAACTTAGAGTCTCATTAGATATTTATATCCAATTTAAATAGTACATACAATCTTATAGTTGGGATTGATCCATTCTCAAATATCTTTGCACATACAAGCAGAAAGTGGGCTGCACAGAGAGAAAGATAATCATTTCAAGCTGATATATGCTTGCGGCTACCTATAGGAACTGACACATTGAACTGAAGCAATGCCAATGGTTGGAAACTAAGAAGAAATAACATTCTTTCTAATAGTTGGACTTATTAAAACTTAATATAATCACTCCGCTACCTCACTAGTCATGTGCGCATGCAGTCTGTGTTTTATTATATATATATGTATATATGTGTGTGTGTAACATATATATTACATATATATCATATATGTGTTTTATTATATATTATATATTAATATATATTATTATATATTATGGATTATCTTGGCTTATCTACAAAAATACTATTATGTGTTCTCAATAAACCAATGAAGAACATAAACCACATAATCTTTATCACTTCACTCTCATGCAGAGACAAACACTGGTAATATGTTTTATGAGTTTTGAATCTATTTGTGATATGTTCTAACTCAGAAAACTTTTAGGGTTTCTAATGAATAATATTTTCTTGCTAATGATATACAGAATAGAAATCCAGGTAAAATAAGAATGAAATTGTGCTTTTGATGAAGAAAATGAAGTAGAAGGAGGCAATGATAGAAGGAATAAGATTGTGAGAAGGTCCAGAAATTAAACAAAGTGTCTGGGCATGGTGGCTCATACCTGCAATCCAGGACTTTGGGAGGCCAAGACAGGAGGATTGCTTGAGCCCTGGAGCTTGAGACCAGCCTGAGCAACATAGTAAGACTCTGTCTCTGCAAAAAATAACACAAAACTTAGCCAGGCATGGTGGCGTACATCTGTGGTCTCAGCTACTCAGGAGACTGAGGTAGGATGATTACTTCAGCCCGGGAGGCTGAGGCTGCAGTGAGCTGCATTTACATCACTGCACTCCAGCCTGGGCGACAGAGTGAGATCCTGTCTCAAAAGAAAAGAAAGGACATTTAACAAAGAATAAAGTACATTCAAAATGAGAGAGAAATCTACCATGTAGTTCAAAATAATGTAATTTTAATGGTGATAAATGTTCAAATCCACAACATTTGCAGGTTAATAAGGAAGATAAGCATGCAGTAATAAATGAGAAAATTTTAAACTAGTGATAGTTTTTGCTGAAGAGCCATATTTTAAAAGTTTGTTTGTTTGTTTGTTTGTTTTTGAGATGGAGTCTTGCTCTGTCGCTCAGGCTGAGGAGCGCATCTCGGCTCACTGCAACCTCCGCCTCCCGGGTGCAAGCGATTCTCCTGTCTCAGCCTTCTGAGTAGCTGGGACTACAGGCTTGTGCCACCACGCCTGGCTAATATTTTTTATTTTTAATAGAAACGGGGTTTCACTGTGTTAGCCAGGATGGTCTCAATCTCCTGACCTCGTAATCCGCCTGTATTGGCCTCCCAAAGTTCTGGGATTATAGGCCTGAGCCACTGTGCCTGGTCTTAAAATAGTTTTTATAAAAATGAATATTCAATTCTAGATGTGCATTATGACAATCAATTTTTTGGTTTTGAGCGTGCATTGTAATTTTGAATGAGTCACTTTTGAAGAATGCTTGGTAATAAAAAACACTAGATTATTTTTGTCAATTTTTGTGAATATATGCTTATTTTAATATAAAAAAGGTAAAAGTATAGTAATAAAGCGAATAAGGATATATGTTAAAAATGCAAGAGCTCTGGTGAACTGTCATAAAAACATCAGTAAGAAACAGAGAAACATATTATGAACTATTTTGCAAAACGGTAAAAAATCTGCATGCACTCATACATCTTTCAAAACTATTTTAAATCTATTGTATTGATAGGTCTCTAGAAATTATCTAAGCATGGAAGAAGGATTAGTGATACATTACATGTTTCATTTTTAGGTGTTCCACAATGTCAAGATGTTGCAAGACTAAACACAATTCTGAAAATAATAACAGCAGTTTATATTTTAGCATGCATAATTATTTAATTTGTTGGTTTTTTAAATGGACAATAATTTTGTTGGTTGGGGTAGAGGGCACAATTGTTGAATAGATAAAAATAGGGTGATGAAATTCCAAAATTATTTAGAATCAATGTTAGAGTATGGACATGTCATACTACTTTGTATATTAAATACAAATTTATAATATTGACTATATGAAGAAAGATTCAAGAAGTTCTGATATCTCTCTGATGTATCAATTCCCTTTCTTTTGAATATTTACACAGTAGTAAGATTTCAGGACCACGTGGTAATTCTATTTTTAGTTTTTTGAGGAACCTCCACACTGTTATTGACAGTGAGTATACTAATTTGCATTTCCATCAACAGTGTGCGAGGGTTCCCCTTCCTCCACATCCTTCATTGTTGCTTGTTTTTGGATAAAAGCCATTTTTACTAGGGTGAGATGATATCTTATTATAGATTTGATTTGCCTTTCTCTGATTAGAATTTTTTTGATATGAATATTTTTTCATACACTTGTCTATATGTATGTCTTCTTCAGAGAAATGTCTATTCAGATCTTTTTTTCCCATTTTATAGTCAGATTATTTTATTTTTTCCTATTAGATAGTTTGAGCTCCTTATATAGTCTGCTTGTGAATCTTTTGTTATATGGGTGCTTTGCAAATATTTTCCTTTTCTAACAGGTTGTTGCTTCACTTTGCTGATTGTTTCCTCTGTTGTGCAGGAGTTTTTAGCTTGATGTGATTCCATTTGTCTATTTTGGTTTGATTGCCTGTGCTTGTGAGGTATTACTCAAGAAATCTTTGCCCAAAAAAGTCCTGGAGTGTTTTTCTAGTGTTTTTTTTAGTTTCATAGTTCAAGGTCTTAGATTTAAGTGTTTAATCAGTTTTGATATGATTTTTGTATATGGCAAGAGGGGTCTGGTTTCACTCTTCTGCATGTGGATATCCAGTTTTGCTAGCACCATTTATTGAAGAGACTATGCTTTACTCGGTGTAAGCTCTTGGTACCCTTGTCAAAAAATGACATCACTGCTAAATGTGTGGATTTATTTCTGGGTTCTCTATTATGTTCCAAGTGTCTATATGTTTATTTTTATGCCAGTACCATGTTCATTGTGGCATTATTTACAATAACTAAGGTATGAAATCAATGTAAGGGGCCATCAATGGTTGAATGGGTAAAGAAAATGTGGTACGTATACATATTGGAATATGATTCATTAATTAAAAATAATGAAATCCTGTCATCTGCAACAACATGGATGGAGCTGGTGGACATTATGTTAAGTGAAATAATCCAGGTACAAGCCAAAAGACAAATTTCACATATTCTTACTCATTTGTGGAAGCTAAAAATAACAAAAATGAGAATAAATAAAACCCATGGATATAAAGAATAAACTGTTGTCTACCAGAGGCTAGGAGGGGTAGTGGAGAGTGGGGAATAAAGTAGGGATGGTTAATAAGTACAGAAAATATAGAATGAATAAAATAGTTAACAATAATTCATTGTATGTTTTAAAATAACTAAAAGAGTGAAATCGTGCTTACAAAAGTACTTTGTGTTCCTAACACAAAGAAATGATAAATGCTTGATGTTATAGATACCCCAGTTACCTTAATTTGGTCATTACATCTTGTATGCCTGTATGAAAACATCACATATACTCCATAGATATATACAACTATTATGTACCCATAAAAATTAAAACTATATAAATTAAGAGAAAGAAGCGACTCGAGAACTTAAAAATAAAAGGGAAATAAAAATAAATTATTTTCTACTCAAAATAATTTAGAAATGTCACTTTTGTTTAATAAATGAGACTTTTGTGGTCTTGTTAAAGGCTATCATTGGTTGATTCAAGGTCAATGATTTCAACATTAAACCATATATTTTATTCAAAAAATTGTTTTATTTTCTTAACTAATTAACATTTATTTTTCTCAGTATTGGATACGGTCCTTAAGAAAATACGAATGTGTGGCCGGGCGCGGTGGCTCAAGCCTGTAATCCCAGCACTTTGGGAGGCCGAGACGGGCGGATCGCGAGGTCAGGAGATCGAGACCATCCTGGCTAACACGGTGAAACCCCGTCTCTACTAAAAAATACAAAAAACTAGCCGGGCGAGGTGGCGGCGCCTGTAGTCCCAGCTACCTGGGAGGCTGAGGCAGGCGAATGGCCTGAACCCGGGAGGCGGAGCTTGCAGTGAGCTGAGAGACGGCCACAGCACTCCAGCCTGGGCGACACAGCGAGACTCCGTCTCAAAAAAAAAAAAAAAAAAGAAAGAAAGAAAGAAAATACGAATGTATCCGGGCGCGGTGGCTCACGCCTGTAATCTCAGCACTTTGGGTGGCCGAGACGGGCAGATCACGAGGTCAGGAGATCAAGACCATTCTGGCCAACACGGTGAAACTCCGTCTCTACTAAAAATACAAAAGAAAAATAGCCGGGCGTGGTGGTGGGCGCCTGTAGTCTCAGCTACTCGGGAGGCTGAGGAAGGAGAATGGCGGGAACCCGGGAGGCAGAGCTTGCAGTGAGTCGAGTTCGCGCCACTGCACTCCAGCCTGGGCAACTGAGTGAGACTCTGTCTCAAAAATAAATAAATAAGTAAATAAATAAATATGAATGTATGAAGTCTTACAGATAAACTAAAGCTTATTTTTAAGTTAACTCTTATTTCAAGTCAAAAATCATGTGTATAATTTTTAAGTGTTTATCAGTTTAACACACTGCAGGTTGTCTATTTAAATTCAAATGATGAAAAGACTTAGATTTGTATGGTCTCTTTTGTATTCAAAGTGGTAATGAAAAGCTAAATTTTAGTCATTTTCATTTTCATCAGGAAAAAAGATCATATTTATAATTTAACATTGTATATCCTGAATATTAAAATAGTATATATAATGTGTTATGTTCATTGTTTTTATATGAATTCCAATACATTGAAAATATTCCTTAAATATCCATAGAATGCATTCAATCTACCAAGGTTTTCTATTTTTTGGCTTAAAACAAAACAGCATTTCAGAGGAAAAAAAAATAAGACATGATCAGTATCATCCAATCAGGTTGCCCTTAAAAGTTGTGTGATAATACTAGTTCCTATTTGATGTTTAGGTAGGCAGCCAAATTTCTGAATATAGAGAATTATACACCATTAAGTTTAGAATGATCTCTTTGCACTAAGAAGGAAATCATTGTAATGAACACAAATAATGATAATCTACTGAAATCTCTCCTACTAACAGTATGAGTGACTGATCAAATAGTTTAAACTCATTAAAACACAGTTTTCACATTTGCAAAATGGAAAGACTCAAAGATACTTCCAATTCTATAATTTCTTGTATTCTTTTTGAGTAAAAGTTAGTTTTAAAGATAATAATATGAAATACACGTGAGGAGTGAATAAAAATGGGCCAAGTATTTTGAGCTAGAAATACAAATTAGCTCATAACCTGTCTTTAAGTAAAAGAAGGGGCTGCTTTTTCTTCGATACAGAAATCCCGGAGGTCAGAAAACAAAATATATAAAAAGCTCTACCAAAATAGTGCATTGTGCAGCTGATTTCATCCTTCAAAGTCTATCTAAAAATTTTTTTACCTGACAAAGTTTTAAACTTTTCTAATGTTAAAAAGAAATGAATTCCTGAGAAAATGTTTTGTTAGATTCTGCATGTTTGCAAGTAATACATAAATGTATAGTTTTTGAAAATGACATCAAACACTAGCCTGTTTGATATGTTATTAAGCCCAAATTCTTTATAGTACTGTTGCAAAATAAGTTCCAGTGATGTGTACACATGACTTTTGAATAGAAACACTATATTACATTTTTTACTAAGCTAATCTATTTCTGCAAAAATTTTTAAATTATTACAGTAATCAATTATATTAGTATTTTATTTTATGATTTATCAGAATGATATGGTATATTTTAAAACATATAGTAATGCACTATGATTTACCAATTGTATAAATACAATGTTCTTAATGTTGACATATACTTATAGCTAATATTTTCCATCAGATGTATAGTTTTGATTCATATAAAAGCTAGGCACATTTAATACGAAAAAGCCAGCTTTTGAATGTTCAGTATTATTTCAAAATACAGAATGAATTTTGCCTTTAAAATGTAGAATTGTAACTTAATTTGTGGAAGAATTCAATTAATTTTTATGTATTTTATTTGATTAGCAATATGGGCATTTCTATTAATGTTTAACAAGGCACAAATTGCTCAATATTTGAAAATTAGTATATCTCATTAAATGCACACTTTCTGTTGCTCACCTCATTAACTGAGCAATTAGTAATCCAACTACTTGTATTATGATGGTGAAAGGTGTTAAGTGTATGTATTTTCAGAAATGTCTCTTGTTCTACTCAGTTTACCTTCAACCACATCCCAGGGAATATTTCTGTAGACAATTATTCTAATGTTCCTTCTAATTTGTCTGAATTGAATAATTTTGAAGAGGCATTTTCGAGTACAATTAGAACAAGAAAGTGCTTATTTAATTATAGTACTCATGGTTACCATTTAGTGAGTATCTAATATGCAACAAGACATCTGCTAGATACTTCATTTAAATCAAGCTATTCAAACTCCAGAGAAAACACTGCATATTACTGAATATTATAACTACCTTTGAAATAATAATAATAATATTAAAAAGAAAAAAACAGCAGGACAGAGAAGCAAAGAAAGAGGAGGTAGACTGAGGTGATCCAGACTTCAAATATCTTTTTTTCTATTATCTTTGTGTTCCATCAGTTTTACAGTAAAGGTAATCTATACTTTAAATTTTAAACTTACATTCCAGTCAGAAAATGGAATGAGATTTTTTTTTTTTTTTTTTGAGATGGAGTCTCGCTCTGTCGCCCGTGCTAGAGTGCAGTCGAGCAGTCGCGCAGTCTTGGCTCACTGCAACCTCCATCTCCCAGGTTCAAGCAATTCTCCTGCCTCAGACTCCCAGGTAGCTGGGACTAGAGGTGCACGTAACCACGCCTGGCTAATTTTTGTAATTTTAGTGGAGACGAGGTTTCACCATATTGGTCAGGCTGGTCTGGAACTTTTGACCTCAGTTGATCCACCCACCTCGGGCTCCCAAAGTGCTGGGATTACAGGAGTGAGCCACTGCTCCTGGCCAGAAGATTCTTATTGTTCCTTATTGTCCCTGGGTGAACGTGAAGTCTGGGCAATGTGAGCATAGACTTGCATTTGCTAGGAAGAACGAGAACTCTTCTCATAGCATAATACAGTATTTTAGATTTAATTTCTATTGAATGAGACCTTTCTGGGGAAGAATGTATGGACTTTAAGAAAAGTAGGCAACACATTTTTAAGATGTAAATCAGTGGTTTATAAAGTACAAAGACAACTTGGAAGATAATTCCATATTTTTTAGGGTTGACAAATCAAAGGACTAACTTACAAATGGTAATTTTTACTAGGAGAAAATATGAGGCAAAGAGAAGGAAAAAGGAGGGTGTTGGACTTGATGGAGTCTAACTGGTAACATAAATTTGTCCATTTTATAATGACTTTCATGTCCTTGTTTGGCTGATCCATGTATAAAATTGTTAGATTCCACTGTGGTTGCTAATTCAAATTATTATAATATGAAAACAGAAATTGATATTTTTAAAAATTTGATTAAAATGCCAAACTCCTTATTTTTTCACCTCTTTCTTACTTAAAAATGGATTTAGTGACTTTTATATTGAGGTGGTATATCAAACCTAGACTTTGTGGCTGTACATGGCAGGGTTTTCAATATAGATTTTTAACTTATTTTTGTAAATTTTGGAAAAATTATAGAATCTTATTGCACTACCATTTTCCTATTATATTAGAAAAATAATAATATATACTTTGATCAGCTGTGATAATAAAAATAATAATATATAAAACTTTTGACATATAATATTTATGAATGATGTACTAATGTTTATTTATTACCACTCTCATTGTAATAATTAGGTAAAATTATGTGGCCTTCATGAGCAATAAAAAAGTGTCATTCTATTAAGCAAATATCTTAGAATTTTATTGTCTCAAAATACATGTTTTATCAGAAATCTCAATAGAAATAACAAATCTTGGCTAGGCATGGTGGCTCACATCTGTAACCCTAGCACTTTGGGAGGCTGAGGTGGGTGGATTGCTTGAAGCCAGGAGTTTGGGGATGGCCTGGGCATCATAGTAAAACCCCATTTCTACACACACACACACAGAAATCACCCCACCAAAAAAAATAGTTGGGAGGCTGAGGTGGGAGGATCACTTGAGCATGGGAGGTTGAGGCTGCAGTGAGCCATGATTGTGCCACTGCACTCCAGCCTGAGTGTCAGAGTGAGACCCTGTCTCAAAGAAAAAAAGAAATGACAAATCTGTACTCATTAGTTCATTAAATTTTTCATATTAGTTCATTAAAAATGAATATTTTATTTTTTAATTTAAATATGAAATATGAAGATCTGCTTTTACAAAACATTGTTTTTGAGTATTTGGTAGCAACACCACAATATTTCTGTAACTTCTGTGTCAAAGAAAAGTTAGATTTCAACTATTAACAAGTTCTAGATTATGGAATCCTATTACACTTGGTTGATTTAATATTTGAAACTCAGAGCTCTTTCATTCAGATTTTAATAGATTTGATGTGTGTATGTGTGGGTTTATGGGTGTGCATGTCAAGAGAGGAAGGGTATATGTGTAAAGACTACATCTAAATAATTACTGATGAAGCCATCCTTACCTGCCAACCTCTTCTCCAACATAGCCATCAACATAGCTTTCAGGTAGTAAAAGATGAGTGAGACTGAACCTTTGTGTTTAGTGAAGTTTTAATATTGACTTCACCCATACTCGTTCATACTCTTTATTTTCATTTTGTCACAATCATTTCTGGGGGTGGTCTCATTGTGAATAACAGTATACATTATCTTATTTATTAACAATTGGGAAACAAAGCACTATAGTATATTGTTTCTCATGAGAAAATAAAGGAAATAATTCTGTTGCTTTTATCTTATTCATTCCAATGCTTTGCATCTAGTGACTTGCTCATGAAGCCAACGTAGTAAAGTGTCAAAACCACACTGTCTCTCTCTTCACTGTGATTTTGTAGTTTTTATATCTAGGGAGGCGATTAGAGACGCACAAATTTTGTAGATTGTTAGGAGAAAAAAACTGGGAAAGTTTACTCAAATATTTGAGTAAAAAAATGAATCGGTGCATTTTATGAAGATGACTTTATTTTTCTTATCCTTATAACACATGTCTATGCAAAAAAGAGATATTGATGATATGTCTAAACTCTCATGCATTTACTGTAATTTCTTATTCTTCTTTATGTGCTTTATGAATCTAAAAATAGTGTAAGTTTTCTCTAAAAACTAACCAATTTAGCAGTAAAGCATCTAGTTATTGTGAGGTAGAAATAACTTTGCAATTAAACATACACTGAAAAATGTTTTCCATGGTTAAACGAAACTGAAAGTAAAAGCAAAGCTATTGATAATAACAAAAGCTTTTGTGTATAAAGGGGAAACATGAAAGTTATTGAAAAAGCATGTTTATTTTAATAATCCAAGATGATTTAATTGTATCTCCATCATGTCAAAACAATTATATAGTTAATATAGAGGCGGTATAGATATCATATTTTTATCTCTATAAATATACAGAATTATAATATCATTTTAATGTAAATAAAATTATAAGAGAAAATATTTTCTCCAAATATGTGTGTATTAGTTTTCTATTGCTAAGTAACTAACTATCCAAAATATAGTGGTTTAAAACAACGAACATTTACTATCTCATAGTTTACTTCAGATGCCCAGGCACAGGTTACTGGAGTTTCTCTAGATCAATGCAATTCAAAAGACCACAGTCAAGTTCTCAGTTGGGGCTGCTGTTTTATCTTAAGGCTTACCTGGGAGATTCTAGGCTCTGGAGCTTATGTAACGTGATTGTTGGCAGGATCCATTTCCTCGAGGATTGTTGGGTTGAGTGGTTCACTTCCTCTCTTGCTACTAAGTGGAGGCAGCCCTCGGTTCCTTATGAATGGGACTTCCCATTAGACATCTACTGACATGGCAGCTGGCTTTGATCGTAGCAGGTAAGAGAGTGAAATAAAATGAGCACCCCAATTGAAAGTTACAAATTTCCTGCAACTTAATATTGAAGTAACATACCATAATTTTTACTTTATTCCATTGGAAGCAAGTTATTGGATTCAGCCTACACTCAGTAGGAGGAAATGTACCAAGGTGTAAGTTCCAGGAAGTGGGGGAAATGTTGAGGATCCTCTTAGATTCTGTCTAACACAGCCTATTTGTGGCTTTTTTTTGAAAAAAATTTGTGTATTATATTATTCTGTATGCAATATTAGAAAATAACTTTCTACAAGAATAAAGCTTTTCCATAATTACTGTCTTTCATAATTTTTCCCTAACAAATTTTCACCCTTTAAATGTTAATCCATAAAATATTATTCCATGAATGTTAACACTGAATATTTTAAAGTTTAAAAATTATTTACAAATTGATAAAATTACTCCCAATGATATCTAAATGTAATATAACATATGAGTACTTATATTAACAAAAGTTTAAGATCTACCTCATTAAACTTCACATATCTAAAATTCAACAAAACACAGACTATAATTTTGACAGTGTTACAATATGGAATAGGGTCAAATAGACCTTCATCTAAATAAATATAAAGTTGGTTTGGATTATGTAATTGTTTCAAATTGTATAACTACATTGATTAAAAATAAAGTTGACAAACTGTTTGTAAACCTAGTACAACTGTGACAGAATTAAATATATTGTCCAAAAAATGGAAACATAATTACTCTTCCTATTATTAATTCTGTTATAGAAATTATTTTCTTCCTCTACTTTTTCTGTACAGGAAAAAGAAAAAGTAAGCAAATATCCAGAATTTAGTAATACATTATTTTTTATATGTAATTTAAGATTTATTTTTTTCAAAGACATCGCAAGATATCTATCTTTTTCACTGTCTTGGCGAAAATCATCACCTTTTCATTTCACAATTTTAATACCTAGAAATTGTGTACTCTTCCTTTCTATTCTTGATCCATGCAACACAGCCATTCATCTAAAAACAAATTTGATCATGCCATTTAATTGTTTAAAAGCTTACAATAATTTCCTATGCTTAATGGACATTTGCTAATTTCTGGAACCAACATTCATTTCTCATTTCATTGGAATAGATTATCAATTTTGTTTTAGAGGATCACTCCATTTTGTGTAGATTTGATGAAACAATAAGCAAGAATGCATTCTCAAAGGATTAGCTTAGTGGCCTTTTACTCAAAACAACTCCTGATACTTTGAATAATGAAGTAAATGGAACAATGACTTAAACTTTACATTATTCAGGTATCAGCACTCAAGACTCTTTCTAAGTACCTGGGACCCATATCCCAAGAATTACATTGGTTTTATCCTCCTTCAACAAAAGTTCTCCAGATTTCTTAGCAATTTTAGGAGCTTCTCAATCTCTTTTCAACAAGTTTATTTTCTGGATGAGTTATCCAGATTAACCCTATTTAAGATTCCATCATTTATGTGCTAAAACACCAAATTTCTTGGAGATGCAAAGCTATTTTCTGGCTACATATATTACTTTATTCTTCACGTCATTGTCTATATATCACAAATATTGAATTATATGTAATTCTTCAAGTATATTACACTATTTCTCTGCATCTCTACATACATTTCTTTTGGGGGTCTTGTAAGCCCACCAGTGTTAGGAAAAGGCAATTATCTTTTCCATCTCTAAAATATCTGGTAGGGCATTTAAGGTCTTTCAATGTATAACCATTATCAACCCTTTCTGTCTCAGCTCCTATCACTTTGTAATAATATGTATGCTGAGTTATTCTCCAATCATACTGTTCACTTTTTCTGGTTTCCATAATTTTTCCAATTTCAGTCTCTCTTTCTATTATAGTTACTTCCAGCCACCAACAAATCCAGCATAAAATTTTCTATTTATCTCTAACGATTTAGCTGAAAACATTACATCACACTGAGGCACTGTCCCTTCTCCTAGATAGAAGTAACACCCTCTGCTGTCTCTGTAAGTTACATATACCTCTGCCAATTATTTCTTTCTATAAATCTCCTTTTATGCCTTGCTTTCCTTGCAAACTCTGTCTTCATATTTCCTTATATTCAGTGCATGTGTGGCACACTGTGCATACACAATAAATGTTAATGTATTAAAAACATGAATAAATACGTGATAGATGAGTCAAAATGTATTATTTAATCCACTGAGTAAATATTACTTAAATATGCTTAAGTTACTTTACAAATCACTAACCAGTCTCTGAAGAAGAGTATTACACCACGCTGAGTGCTGAGATTTTGTGTTAATATATGTATGTTGATGTCTGCATGTATATAGATGCTAAAGGTAATTTTATATAAATTATGCAATAATCAAATAATATTGCAACTCATAATTAATTGGAAATTTAAAAAATTACTAACTCTTCCAAATAAATCAAAAATATAATCCATAATCTTTTTGAAGGAGAATGAGCTTAGGACAAATAAAAGGTAATGTCCTAATACTACTTTATTTGCATATAACATTACTAAATGCAATTTATATTACTGGCATATACTTAGCTCTACTATGCTATAGGGACAGGCACTAGGTTATAAGTGCTTTTCATAAAAAATAGCGCCATTGCTAGTATTCAGTTGTTCCACAGACATAGCAGAGTTCAGCAGGTTACTTTTATTGTTCATATAGTTCAGAATTATAGCACTAGGCCATGAGAAGTAAAAGTGGTGAAGTGTGCATGTGTAGAGACTTGTCAGGCTGGAATCCCAAACCAGGTGTGCTCAAACTAGAACCTCCGCTTTTACCAATATTTTATTCTGCTATCTACTACTCCAAAGGAAATTTCTCATTCACATGAAAGAGTGTTATTTTCTCTTAAGTCTGCAGGATTTATTTTTCATTTACCTGATTGGTTTATACAATGTTTGAAATAAAACTAAAGCCAAAGAAAATGATAATTGGGCCAGTAGTCTTATTTTTCCATGTTTGACTTATCACTGATATTTTGAATAATGGACATAGTTGCTCATGCTGTTGATAAAAAATTACCAACAATAAAATCAATACAGTAGGTGGCTTAAGTTAATTTCACATACAGAGTCATAAAAATATGAGATATACATACTGAGAAACTTGCAGTTTAATTGTATTTTTTTCTTTTAGTGTGTTTAGTGTTAAATATATATCCTGCTTCACATATTGAATAGTACACATTTCTTGGTGGGGCCTATTTAAGGCTTTTTTTTATAACAACAGATTATAAACCTCTATTTTATTATAAGTTTAGACACCTTATTATTTCCTTTTAGAGGATATATATCTTTTATGGTAGTCTATTTGAAAAATTTTGTTAGGCACATTTTTTTTTCAAATAATACCTTACATTTGATTATCTTTTGCTCTCAGAAGAGCCATGTGCTTATCCCATACTATAAAAGTATATGTTTTTAAATATGTCGGAGAGAATTCTATATTGTGTGAGTTTTATAGAAAAAAAGAAACTTCAGAGAGTTTTTATTTTTAGAGTTTACCTCATTATATCAAGTCTAAAGAGAATTAAAGAGATGGTAAACTCACTCTTGGAGGAAAAATGTGATATTGCTTAATTGCCCTTTGGGCCTTTACTTTGGTTGCTGATAATTTTTATCTCCTTTTGAACTACGTAATGTAATTTATATTTAATGCTCATGAGCTTAGCTAATCATTAAAACTAACAAGAAATTATTAAAGTATTGTGTTGGAAGTAAATGATAAGTACTACCATTTTGTTAAAATTGAAATTGTGTCAGATATAATTGAAATAAGGTCACTAGATCAGAAAGGTTTGAAATGTTGGTTATAACATTTGCTAATAAGATTTTGTTTATCATAATTCAAAAAATAACAGATACAAGAGGTGTTAGAATATTATGTGATGTGTCAAATGTATAATTGCTTGGGTAATTTACCTTGGCAAGCTCCCTTAGTTTCCCAGTTTGAAAATATACTGAATTGAAGTATCAGATAGAATCAAATATACATATATTTGATAACTTCTAGGTAGGTGAGCACTAACATGCTCACATTTAACACTCAATTACAAAATAATTTCTATGTGGTAAAGAGAAAGGTTTTGGTTTTATTGTGTTTATTTTTTTTTCAATGTAATACATGTACAGTTTTTGTAAAAGTCAAGCAGTCTTTACGAAGCTTATAGTAAAACAGAATATTCATTCCCCACACTACTACTATACTGATTCCTAACTCACACAGTTTTTTTGTTTTTACTGCCATCTTCCTAGATAATATTTTTATAGAGTTATTTCTCATTTTTTTCATTTCTTTTAAATAACACTTGATGTATGGACTTTTTGCACAGGATGGCTACAATGGCCTGAATCAGGCAGATATACATAATAAGTGATTTATTGATGTTACCTTATAGTGCTTGATGTATGCAACATGATACATGATATCCTCATTATGTTTCACCCCCCTCAGCATGCTCAAAGTGCTTGTCCCTCATTAGCTAGCTATACTTCAACAGACTGTGAAAATTGAAATGAATACAGTGCTTGCAGCAGCATTTTCATCAGTCTCTGCATGTGCATCTGTGATACAATGCCTCAGATTAATTGTGTCTTTGACTGATTTTCAGTACATAAACCTGCACATTTAGCGTGCCCCTGGACAAATAGTCAAGGATAGGGGAGTTGGGGATGGGGGTACTGTTAAATCTGTAAAAAATGTAAAATAAAAATGTTGTATGTTTTCTGGTTACTTGCATAAGATGAGGATTGATTTTTTCACTACTCCTTCTCTTCGACAAACATTCATTGCCTTCTCTCATCCTCTGAATATAATAATACATATGTCTTGGTAATGATCAGTGTTCCCATTATTATAATTCTGTTAATAATGGTGATAGCTGAGCAAAGGATGATTATATGTCTTTTATTCTCCAGTTCCTTTTATCTCGTCAATACAGGTTACCTGCTTTTATGCTTTTCTTAGCTCTCAATAGACCTCTTATGACTTAAGGCTTACATTTGTATTAAAACTCTATAACATTTCTCAAAATGGTAACACATACTAAGAAGCCTTTCTCCTGGCCCCTTGCATCCTTCTGCTGTATTACTACTGACTACACTCTAAGCCTGCTGCCCAGCAGTTATCCTGGGAATCAATCAATTCTTACCTTAAGATCCATATGCCTCATTCTTGTGTTGGATTATCTGTTTCCCCGTTCCATGTCTTGTTCTTAATTGAGGTATGTTCCTACCTTGGTAGAGTAGATCTTCAAATACTTTTTGAGAAAGGGTGCATTCATAGTATATACAAATGATTTTATTCATAGTTTGGTTTGACATGTAAATTTAGTCATCTGAGAATTTTAAAAACATTTAAAAACATATATCTATCTTTTTGTTCTCCTTTTGGGGAAATTTCCCCAACTCAATTGTCCGAATTTCAATGGATTTTTAAATATTTTCTGTTTTAAATTATTATTTTAGTTATTTTGTGCTACCTTATTATCAAAAGCCCTTTCTTATTTTCTACATGTAACCTTTTTCTTTAACGATTCTGTTTTGTTTCACCATTTTGTTAGTATTCATCTGAAGAAATTAATTACTATAGAATTAAATAATATTTTGTGTTCTCTCCTTCATCAGTCTCTTTTCCTCTGAGACTATTCTTGTTTATTTGGTCTGTCTCATATGCTAGAAGTTTTGCTCAAATGCCAACTATTTATTGGCTGCCAGTTCATATTTTAGTGTGTGATACTAAAAAGCTGATTAGAAACTGTTTGTTCTAAGCCTTATTAACTGATGTGTTTAAGCATAGTTTGATTTGATAAGAGTAGTTATTTTCTCTTGGGCTGGTGAAATTCTCCCAAAAGAGCTCCTCTAACCGTTAGCCTTAGAGACAGGATTCTAATTCAGCATTCTGAAAGCCAACAGGGAAGGGGACTTGGTTCTTACCATTATGGATGTGCTTTTAATCAATAAATAGAGCATCTCACTCTTGCCTCTGCTGTAGCCACAGTCCCCAAATTCAGAGAATCTTAGCTTCAACATTGCAAGGGGTAAATTTTCTCTCTTTACTTAAATAGTAAACCTGTGTAGGGGAAGGCTTGTTGGGGTGGGGGACATTCACTTGGTGTGAAATTACAGAGGAAATTTGGGATGCAACTACTTCTTATACTTCACACTAATAGTTCATTAATCCTCCTGCTTGTATACCTCTTTCCTTCTCTCTCCCTCTCTGTCTTTCTCTCTCTCTCTCTCTCTTCTCTCTCTCTCTCTCTCTCTCTCTCTCTCTCTCTCTCCTCTCTCTCTCTCTCTCTCACACACACACACACACACACACACACACATACATATCCCACAATCCTTTAAAGGCATGTAGAATCTCTAGTTATGAAGCTTTTAATAGATCCTGCTGCATAAATTGGTTTTCTTTTTTCTGGCTTCCCACAAGACAGCAAAATTTCATTGTTTTTGTTTTGCTAAGCTGTTGCCACTTGGCTATCCGCTTCTAGTCATACAAAATTAAGTTGACAACTCTTATCTGCTCTAGTCTATCTTGCTCTAAAGGGGATTTTGCTTTTATTTATTTGATGCAATGTTAATAGATGTTTGGGAGCGTGTAACTTAAAAGCTTAGGTTACAGAAACAATCTCTGATGTTAGAGGTTATAGCAAACATTAATCCAGAAAATACTTAATTAAGGATATTGTTTTTTTGTTCATCTATCATTAGGGAAATTAGATGTTGCTTGCTCATTTATTTGTTATATACTTTTGTTACTAAGTGTTATTTCCTGGTCTAAGTGCTAAAGTGCAGCTTAATAATAGTGAAGATAACCAAAAAAAAAAAAAAAAAAAGTTTCTTCTCATGAGCTTACATAGAAGATACAAATACTAAAACAATAAGACAAGAAACAAGATTGTTTCCATAAGGATAAGTGTTAAGAAGATGTCTAAAGAAGAAAAGAAGATAACACGATACTGACTAAGGAGTGTCTTTGCTGTACTGAGCTTATCACTGGGAATGCCTTTCTGCTTTTCAAGATGAGAATAGGGTCATGATGTGGTTCCAACTACACAAAAAAGGCAGGGTAAACAACAAAAAACTTTAGAAGTGAGAATGGAAAGGTAAAGAAGTATGTGGCTGAAAATAGTGAGAGATGAGTTGTAAGTTGGACAGGAGTTATATCATGCAAGCCCTGTAGGCCATGGTATGGGTTTGGGTTTTATTCTATGTGCAAGTGGAGGATTAAGCAAAAGAATAGCACTCATTCATACAGCGAGTATTTATTGAGCTCCTGCTTCATGGAAGGTGGTGCACTATGTACTAGTCAAAGAGCCTTATACTCAGAGCCTTGCATGCTTCTGTGCTACTTACCACCCATCTGCTGTCGGATCAGCTAAGGTTAGTTGGTCTAGAGAGACCTCAGCTTTGAAATGACTGATCCCTGCTTCATGTAAGGAGCAGGGTCACATGGATTTGTTCACATTGTGGCTGAGCAGGATTCTAAGAGGTCAAGGAAAAGCACACAAGGACCCTTAAAGCAGACTCAGAACTAACTCACATCCTGTCTGCCTCTACCACCTACTCAAAAACAGCCCTTATGAAAGAAGCGAAGAAAATAGATGTCACCTTTTGAGGGAACATTTGTGAAGTCATATTGCAAAGGATATAGATACAGGAAGTGAAAAAAAAAAGATTCTGACCACATTCACTTATCTGTATTATTATTATTATTATTATTATATTTACTTTCATTTTTGTTTGAGACAAGCTCTCACTCTGTTGCCCAGGCTGGAGTGCAGTGGTGCAGTCTGGCTTACTGCAAACTCCACATCCTAGGCTCAAATTATCCTCTTGCCTCAGCCTCCCAAGGAGCTGAAATGGGGCTTTGCCATGTTGCCCAGGCTGATCTCAAACTCCTGGACTCAAGTGATTTTCCTGCCTTAACCTCCCAAAGTGCTGGGATTACAGGCGTGAGCCACCGCTCCCAGCTGTATTTGTTTATGTATGGATTTTGTTTTGCTTGCTTATATCCATTATTATAGAGGGTATGTGCTTCAGTACTATATGTGGTGAAATGAAAGGTAAAATTTTCAATTATAGGGGAAACTTTATCAAGGATTAGTAATTTACGATGGTTAGGAATCAGCCCATCTATATTTGGCAAAGTCTTCCTTTATTTTAAAAACCAGAGTTTAGCAGATTACTGCTTACTTATTTTTACAGTAAATTGTATACTCAGATTTATGGCTTTGTGATGGTCTTTTATTGACCAGGCCTGGTTGTTGTTAATGTGCTTGTGTAAATTTAATTAGGGGGCAGAGTTTTGATCATGCTATTATGAAGATATTTCCAAATCTGTAGTCATAAAAGGAAAAAGAGGACCTCCTATATATCAAGTTGCCAAATTAGTTGATGTCAGCATTTTAGCCCAGTGTCTAGGAGGCAGGACAAGAGACTACGTTTCTGACAACTCTTTCAAGATAGTCATAGGCACTGGGAATTCTGAATAAAATAGATATTAGATTGTTTGCAGTGTTAGCAAGGAGGACAAAACAAACCGAAATAATTACCAAAGAAAAGTCTTGACTGTATCCTTGAAAAAGGTGCACGTAAAAGATGCAGTGAGAAAGATAAAGCTGAGTTTATTGTAATTAAAGTTGTAGATTTACTACTGAAGCTCTATGACCAAGGAGCTTTTAACTTATTAGCAATAGCCTCTTGGCACATACAAATGTTTAAATCTTCATTATCCAAAGTAGTAGCTACTAGCCAGTCATGACTATTTAAACAATTTAAGTGAAAATAAATACAATTATACTCAGTATTAATATCTCAGTCACATAAGCAACATTTCCTTTGTGCACAAGCCTGATGGGGCTACTGAATAGCCTAATGGACTGCACAGGTATAAAGCCTTCCCATCATTTCAGAAAACACTGTGGGTATTATGCTGGTTTAAATTGAGATTCAGTCTGTTAAGAAAGATTTAAAGAATATGTAAAGAAATCTAACAAAGAAATTGTTATCAATAACTATGGACAAAGATAAAACATTTCACTATAATTTGTGCTTCATCCAGGATTAACTCATGTTTTTGTCTCAATTCGAGATGCCCAAACTTTAGAATGACATTTCTCACTTAAATCACCATGGGAAAACAATATCCCAAAATAAATAAAAGAGAGAGAAACTATATATAGATAGGTAGGTAGATAGATAGATAGATAGATATAGTGTGTGTGTATATATATATATATACACACACACTATATCTATCTATATAGTTTATATATATATACTCTATCTATCTATCTATCTATCTATATATATATAAAGAGAGAGAGAGAGAGAGAGATAAAATTATAATTACTTATAGATGACAATCAACCTGGCACATTAGAGAATCAAGGAATCAACTAAGGAGTCTTAAAATTATAAAGAAAACTCAGTAGGATAAAAAGATAATTATGGGGGCCGGGCGCGGTGGCTCAAGCCTGTAATCCCAGCACTTTGGGAGGCCGAGACGGGCGGATCACTAGGTCAGGAGATCGAGACCATCCTGGCTAACATGGTGAAACCCCGTCTCTACTAAAAAATACAAAAAAACTAGCCGGGCGCGGTGGCGGCCGCCTGTAGTCCCAGCTACTCGGGAGGCTGAGGCAGGAGAATGGCATAAACCCAGGAGGCGGAGCTTGCAGTGAGCTGAGATCCGGCCACTGCACTCCAGTCTGGGCGACAGAGCGAGACTCCGCCTCAAAAAAAAAAAAAGAAAAGAAAAAGAAAAGATAATTAGGCATCAGTAGTTCTCCAGCTGGCACGTTAAGAAAAAAGAAAATAAATAATGAACAAAGAAAAATACCATTTTACAATGTTAATAAAAATAAAAAGACAGACATGTCATAATCCCAGATGAAAAAAATCAATATTTTAAAGCTGTTGATTCTCATCTCACCTTTCCAAAAGACATATATTAAATGTAAATATAACACAAAGTTTAACATGTATTTTTGTGTCTGTTAAACTGAATAAATTTTGATAATGGAATACACAAGTATAACTACTATTCAAAACAAGATACAGAATATGACTATCACTGCGGAAAGCTTCCTCATGGCCAACGGTGTGTTGGCATTAGCTAGTACTAACTTATCAGGAACAATTATTAATATTTGAGGCATTTTGCAAGCATGTTGTTAAACAGAGAAATAATTAAAAATTAAATTATATAAACTTAATATTAAATAATTATTTTAAAAAAGGAAATAGTCTAGATTCCTTGATGTCTAATTGTTTTTCTACATTTTACCATATCTATGGTGTCAAGGTTATTGACGTATATTACACCTTTATGGAGGAAGTGCATACATGTGTCACTGTGTATCTTGTCTCAACTCTACCTTCAGTTAAACATCACATTGGTAACTTGAAATTAATGCTGGAGCTGAATGAGATTTCAGCTTAATGAATATATTTTACAGGAGAGTGTGGTAATTTACAGTAGGCCAAATACCAGATTTAATGACAATAAATTTACTGGGACAAAGGTGAGCATGTAGGGACACGATTCTATTTGTCTAGCCATGGTTGAATTACAACAATATCAACAGATACCAGAGAACAGGAAACATCAGCAAAAACAGTTTATAGGCTGTGTGAAATTTACAAAGAAGGGCACTGCATATTTTATTATGTGTAAATATTGCTACATATTTTTATATCAGTAAAATTTTTAATAAACTTATATTTATATACATGTATCCATATTTTAAAGGCTAGACATTCACCAGCACATCACTGCTTATGTCTCTGTTCTGTATCCCTACTTCCACTCCAGAGATAACCACATTCTGAATTCTGTCACCATAGACTAATTCTGCCTGTTTTGGGGCATACACTATGCATTGTGCAATATCTGTGTGAGCGTGTGTGTGTGCCATTTCTGCTTTCTTTCACTCCACATTTTTAAGATCCATTCATGTTGTCATGAGTATTAGGGATTTGTTTCTTTTTGTTGCTGAAAAGTATCACATTATATGAATGTATGTCCTGATGATGAGCATTTGGATGGTTTCCACGTTTTAACTATTATGAATGAGGCCGTTGCTACAAACATATTGAACATACCAGATGGAAATTATTTTACAATTTACAAACTAATTATACATTTTACCTAGAAAAATAAAGTCCAGTGAGGAATATGTAAAAAACAAAACAAATAAAAAACACTGAATGGAAAATGTGTACCTAATTACCTAACAACAACAAAGTGTCAAATATATATGATTTTCATATCCATAGCAAAAAATATCCATTTATGTGCCACATAATGATGTTTCTGTCAACAACAGATTGTGTATATGACCATGGCTTCAGAGAATCATAATATCATATTTTTTCACTGTATCTTTTCTAAGTTTAGATATGTATGTACTTATCATTATGTTATAATTGCTTACAATATTTAGTATAGTAACATGCTGTACAGATTTTTAGCTTAGGAGAACTATAGTCTATACCACATAGTCTAAGTATACAGTAGGCTATACCATCTGGGTTTGTGTAAGTATACTCTATAATGTTCATACAACAAGGAAATTGCCTAAAAATGCATTTCTCAGAATTCATCCTTTTTGTTAAGTGACACATGACTGTATATCTTTCTGTGGATGATTCTAGGGCAATTAGCTATTTTTTAAATGACAATTAAGTTAGATTCCTATATCATGCCATAAAATTGAATTCTATAAGTCAAAAATGTGTTTTAAAAAAACAGAGAGACTCAGCAAAGTGTTCAAAGTTTTCCATACCTTACAGTCCAAATCAATCAGGAAAAGCAAATATTGAACTCAACAAACACATGATTTTCCCAGATTGATTTTAACTTGCTTTGATGGCTTATCTGTCACGAAGGATGACTGAATGAACTATGTGATTGACATAACTGCAGATCAAGTGCTCCACATATACTGCTTGCACTTTAATCAGCTTACCCAGAGCTACTAGGCTGAGTCAGGGAAGGATGTTCTCCAAACCAAAGGCAAGAGCTGTTTCCAGAAATAGAGTCAATGGCAAAAAATAATAATGTGCACCACTAGCTTCTCTCCTCTCCTCTTTCCATTGCTTTTCCTCATTCATATCACCATTTTTTTTTCTATTCTATGTATTTTCATCTGCTTCCTATTATTTTGTTAACTCATGGCTACTGTATTTAATATACATGTACACCATACATTTCACTAGAGAGGAAATGTGGTGCGGAGGAAAGAAGTGGTCTCTGGAGTTTGTTAAGATTGTACTGAAAACAAAAATCCTCTTACTATCCATGTGATTGGGAACACTCAATTTTATTGCTCTGAGATTTCAGTTTCTCATATGCGAAATAGAAACACACGTGCCTATTTTAAATGGTTATTGGGAGGACTAGAAATACTGAACACAAGGAAAGGATAGTTGGTGTTCTAAATAACCCAATGGCTAAGAAAGTGTCAGGAGAACTCTTCCTAAAAAGAGAGAAATGCTTCTTCTGGCAGGATTTTAAGGCACTATATACTGACCATGACAGAAAGCATTTTAAAAAATCTGTACACTTTGTTCTTCATAGTAAGATTCTTATGTTTACAGGAAAGCTGTAAGACTAACAAATACAAACTTCCACAAACATGAAACTTCTTCCTTTTTTTTACAGCAGTATACTCCTTGATTAACACATAAAATATCATTTGATTAGCTAAGTATTTATGTACAAAAAGGAAAATAGCAGTTTTTTATGTGATGGCTAGCAGTTTTTTTTTCTTTTGTGTCATTTAACAGAAGTATTCTACAATCATTTTTAGCAAGTGTTCATTAATTTCTGTTGTGTATTAGCTAGTTATGCTTTATAAAATTTTTCTATTATGATTCAGCATTGTGAATATAATGTGCCTTCATCAATAATAGCTTTTTGGGAATTTATTTTTAAAGCACATGAATTGTGAGCAGGTCAGATTCTTGAGCTCTTTTTCATGGGTATCACTTGCTAAAGAATAATCAAACCTTTCATTTTTAAAACATTTAAAAGTGAACATAAAAAATAAAAAATATGAAAATAAAAATATGAACGTTTTTATAGCATTTGTGAATTGATATGACCAAGCAACAGAAAATATTTTGGGAGTTTTATTATGGCAAAAACCAATTTGTTTCTACCATTTTTATTTAAAATTGAAAAGCATTTTATGAAAATATTTTCCCTATCTGTTGATATGTTTTCGTTGAGTAAGAGATAAAAATAATCATTAGAAAACTGTCTCACAAATTTCTTTCAAGTTGATCAAAAACATTGCTTTAACACCTATTTACAGTGTTATATATATCATAGGGGTTTATTTCTCAGTTACCAATGTTCACACAGCGGAATCTTTGTGTTCTGTATTCAGGAGCCCACCCCCTACCATTCTTCTGTGAAGAACATTTAGGTATTACATATATGTTCCAATCATATTATAAGTCATGTGCCAAAATACCAAACTGTATGCAAACATGAGACCCTCAGTTTACCATTTCTGTGTTTTGTAGAATTCACAAAAAGAATTTGTTTGAGAAGGATAAATTTAGAAAATAAACTAAGCTTTATTTACATGGAGAAAATAACAAATGTCTATTAGGTATCAAGACTCTGAGGATATGTGATAACCTGATGGAAAATAGCCTAGTAGACTTCTATATTTCTCAAACATTGCTTCATCTTAGTCACATAAGAAAAACAAAAGGCGCCGGCCGGGCGCGGTGGCTCAAGCCTGTAATCCCAGCACTTTGGGAGGCCGAGACGGGCGGATCACGAGGTCAGGAGATCGAGACCATCCTGGCTAACATGGTGAAACCCCGTCTCTACTAAAAATACAAAAAACTAGCCGGGCGACATGGCGGGCGCCTGTAGTCCCAGCTGCTTGGGAGGCTGAGGCAGGAGAATGGCGTAAACCCAGGAGGCGGAGCTTGCAGTGAGCTGAGACCCGGCCACTGCACTCCAGCCTGGGCGGCAGAGCGAGACTCCGTCTCAAAAAAAAAAAGAAAAACAAAAGGCTTAGGTAAAATCTTTTGAGTGCAAGATTGACACATAATAATTGTACATATTTATGGAGTACAACATGTTTTAATACATATATAAATTACAAAAGTATTAAATCAAAGTAATGAGCATATCCATCACCTTAAACATGTATCTTTTTTGGTTATGAGGACATTAAAAAACCTGTCTTCTAGCTATTTTGTGATAAAAGATATATTGTTGTTAGCCCTAGTCATCATACTATGCAATGGAACACCAGAACTTATATCTATGTAACTGTAACTTTGTGCTCCTTGACAAGTCTCTTTCCATTCTTCCACTTCTTTTTGGCACTTTACCAAAGCTATAAATTGGTGTATACTGTATTTATAAATTTGTTATTTAAAAATTGACTTTTCACAGAGATACAATTAAAGTTATTAATTATGTAACATATTTACCAATTGAAATTGAAAATATCAGTGGAACAGAAAAACTAGGAAATTTTTCCTAAGTAACCACCACACATTTAAGTATTTCAGATCCAAATGTGACTTTCAAAAGATTTATATAAGGACAAAATTCAACTAGATTTGTGCAATGTAAACTAACATTTGTTGAGCACCTGTTCTATGCCAAGAACTTTTATATATGTTTTCTCATTATTTTTTTCTAGGTGATGAGCATTAATATATTTCACATGTAAGGAAAAATTGACACAGATAAATTTATTAATTTGTCCTAGATAATACATGTAAGTAACAGACCTGCAAGTGGAATCAAAGCTACCAAATGCCAGAGTCTGTGCTCTTAATATCTCTAGTCAATGCTTTCTATACTCCCATACAACTGTCAAGCACTGCATTATACTGCTTCGTGTTGTGTCATAACAAATCAGATTGTAACTTCAGAAATCCTGGATGTCTCTGAGACACAGAAAAACAACTGTGACTGTAATATATGGGGAACTACTGCCAGAGTCACAGACAACTGAAAGTAATTTGAGGAAGAACATGAAAACAGATGCTCACACATTACTTGATGTTCATAAAATTGCTAACTGCATTGACTACTAATGAAAATTATCCTGCCATGGAAGCCCTAGCTAAGAGTTGATTAGTATCCATTGAGTAGTATACATACAACACTTATCTATTTACATCGATAAGGCAAAAAAGTGATGCAATATTTCATTTTCCCCTCTACCTAATACCGTCTTAAATTTTATGCATGTGACCTGTGTTGTTACCATTACATACAAGTTGCTTAGTACTAAATTAACAAGGAGGGAAGTAAAGAATGTACTCAAAATAAGAGATTGTAAATCACTTATGTAGAATTATGAAAGATAATGATAAAGTAACTGGATTCATATATGTGTTCACATGCAGAATACTGCCCCCTGTACAAATGCATGACTACTTGCCAGTGCTAACTACATCAGGCCTAAGTACACACTAAATTATCACTTGAATTCTGATATGAAGGATAAATAATTCGGTACTAAAAAAAGTTGTATCTCTGCCTTTCTTCAATTTTCAAAGTCAACAAATTAAAGCTTTAAAATATTTAATGTTGTTTTCCTGCTGCATAATGGATTCATTGTTGTATTTGTCTTGCTTAGATGTTCAGAACTAATGAGCCTAAAATCATGGATTTGAGTCCTTTGAGGGCCAATTAGCTTTAATATATTTTTCAACTTCAAACTCTACCTGAATCCTACATAAGAATTCACAATGTATGTTTTACTTACTAAGATGAACAAAAAATAAAGAGTGCATTAAAATAAATAAATATGTAATACCTCATAGAAGAGTTATCTCTCAAATTCAAGCTTACCTGAGGGTAGTCAGAAGCACTACCATTACATTGTAAAACAGATTATAGAATTTAGGAGTGAGAAGGCCAGAGAGTCTTTATTGCCGTGGTTTGCTATTGAAATGTGCAAACAATATGATATTTGAGTCAGTACTACAGACTGTTTAAACAGGGTACAACATCTAAAGGCAAGCATAGTAGTATGTACCTTTGGTCCCAGCTACTCTGGAGACTGAGTTAGGGAATCTCTTGAGCCCAGGAGTTCCAGAGCAGCCTGAGCAATGTAGCAAGAACCCATCTCTTAAAAAATAAAGAAAAAACAGTCCATAAACATAAAGTTTGAAATAAAGATTAAAAGATATGCATCAGGAAAATATAACTTTCCCATCCCACATGCAAAAAAAAGAATAAATACCAGATAAAAAGGAATTTAAGACACAAAAATTGAATATAGAATGGTCATGTATTATGACAAAAGTTCTAATTCCATCAGGACAAAACAATTTTAAACTCATATGTGTCTAAATACATAATTTTCCATATACATAAAGAAAAAAATCAATGTAACTGCAGAGAAATAAATAAATATATCATCATTGTAGAAAGTTTGTCATACTTCTCTCAGTAGTTGGTCTATGAAAATAATCAAAAACAAATAAACAATAAAGCTATATAAAATTTGGAGTTAAGATAATATAAAAGTTTAACGATTCAATGTATATTAACTGGTGCCTTTAACAACTGGAGAACACACCTTTGCTTTTCAAATACTGTTTTATAAAAATTGATAATATATAAAGTGATAAAACCACTTCTAACATATTTTTAAAAACAAGTACCATAAAGAATATGCTCTTTGAACACAATGCAGTTAAGCTAGAAATCAATAACAAAATAACATAAAATATCATATATTTAGGAATAAACTTCTGAATAATTTTGAGTTGAAGTAGAGCTTCTAATGGAAAGTAGATAATGCTTAGAATTGAAATAATAACATCACATATCAAAATGCATGCTGTATAGCTAAAGTCAGTTTGATTTTTAATGTTTATACTGGAAACAAAAATGCTGAAAATTAACAAGTAAACAGAAAGCTAATCAAATTATAAAAGAAAAACAAAATAAGCTGGAAGAAATGAAAAGAAAGAAGAAAGTGATAGTTATGATAGAAGATAATAAAATAACAAATACAATAAGGACGTTCGATAAAGGTAAAAGTTTTTGTATTGTAAACATTAAGAAGAATGAGAAAGTTTTTGTGAAATTAACCATGGGGCAAAAACAGGAAAACAGTAATAAACAATACTAGAAAGGGAAGGGGACTTAATATAAATATAAAATATATTTAAGGTTTTTAAAAGATTTAAAAAATAAGATACATTTATGCCAAAAAATGTAAACACTAAAAAATACAAATGTATAAAATTTAACTTATAAAAACGAACTCAAAGTTAACATAGAAAATCTGAAAGGTATTATAAACATTAACAAAATTGAATTGGTGATTTGAAATGTTTAGATGAAAGTACACCCCTAATAAATGTTTTAATTGAATGTTCTACCAAACACTCAAGGCACTAATACTTATCTGATAAAGGAAAAGCCTCTTACATAAAGTGCAAGGGGAGAACTTCCCAAGTAGCTCCATGAAGTTACGCACTTAGATAGTGTAAATGAAGAGTCGTGAAACTAATAGATGATAATGATCTATCCATCCATCCTCATGCCTATGTATGCGCACATTTTAATCCAATCATCTATTTTCATTGTCTAAATATCTGCTATGATCCCCAAATGAAAAGATGAGTCAAACACTTAATTTCTACTCCAGAAATTGCCACTCACAGTTCAGTAAAACAAGTATTATGCTATTTTAATCATGTCTTTATATGCTCATGTGTTTGAACAGAAGGAATTAGTAAGAATAAGAAAGTTTCTAGCTTGGACACTTTGGTGCAGTAATGTTAAGCTCTGCTGTTCTACCTTATAATAAGAATGCATGCTGTAATTTACTAAAAACTATTCCCTGAATAATATAACCTTTAAGGTCAAAAGTAAAAAAAGTTTATTTTAGGAAAAAAGTTATTTGATATATTTTGAATGGGAAGTAGGTCTATACCCAATGCTGACATTCAGATGGTGCATTGTGGTAGAGACCCACCTGTGATTAAAGAACTGCAGTATTTCTGAACCTGTTGTTAAAGAACTTCAGGCTTATGATACTCTGCTGACTTTTATGGACCTCTACTCACATGACCCAGAGCTCCCCAGAATCTAGCATCAAATTTAATCTTTCACAGAGCAGGAACATCCCTGACTATCATTCCCACTCAGTTCATGTGCTCTGTTTAGTCAGTTACTATTAAGTTCCCTTATTAACTATTTAAATTATCATTCCTGATTATAGGGATCTCTTTCTGAAACAGTTTCATTGTCTGGAGTATCACCCAAGGTTCATTTTCCCACAGCCACAGCCAAGGAGAACAAGGACAAAGACACACAAAGAGGGAAGTTAAGAGTGGAAGTTTAGTAGGTGAAAGAAAGAGAATGGCTCTCTGATGCTGCAGAGAGGGTGGAGAAATGGGTTACTGGTTCTGCAGTAAAATGAAGGAGCTTTTGTAGATGAGCTGGTGAAGAGGTGGTGTCTCATCTACATAGGGTAGGAAAGACTAGACTAGGAGTGTCATTTGCATAGGGTGCGAAAAACTGGTTAGGACTAGCTGTGTCACCTGCATAGGGTGTACATTTTTGGCCTCCCTCAACCTAATCTTTTATTATGCGTTTCTGCCTGAGCTGCACCATGTTGCCCATTTCTTTAAATGTGGTAACAACAAAAAAGAAGATGGAGCCTCCATGTTGGATATGCCTGGCCCACAGGTAGCTGTTTTCTGTTGGCACAGCTGCCAGCCATTCCCCCATACAAACTTCCAACTTGCTTATCTAGGTTCGCAGCTCAATTTTTCGGGCTGTTCTTTGTTAGAAAAGAAATTATTCGGGGGGCCCCTTTTTGTTAAAAGGGAAGCTCTGCCGAGTACTCTTTTACCCTCAATATCTGCTTAAATGATTTCTTTCTACCTCCTGTATCATTTCTATAAATAACTTAAGTCCAAATTTCTAGGTTTTACATATATGTAGATTAACTCATTGTAGTAACTTTCTTTGTTCCCCTTAAGTCAATTTGTCTATATATATTTAGTGTCTGCCTGCTTTATTGGCTTCTTGGTTTATGATTTTAATCTGAAAATATTAATATTTGGTCTTTGAGATGAAAATAACTTCATTTAATGCTGTTTAGAAATATCAATCATCCTTTGCAAATATATTCAAGGTCATATATTCAGAAGCAATATTTGGGTACAGAGAGAGGAAAAGCAATCAGTATTGAGCTGTTAGCCAAGCACTTAACACTAGTTTGATAGTTCTATGCAAATTTATTTTTCCCTAAATGTTTATATTTTCCAAATGAATTGTTTACTAGCTTTCCTTGTGTGTTTTATCATTGTAAATGCAAATGATTACATTTCAATAGGATTTAAGTTCTTATTAGAAAAAGCATTTTTTTTTTTTTTTTGCTGTTGCTGTTTTTTTGTTTGTTTTTTTGAGATGGAGTCTCACTCTGTTGCCCAGGCTGGAGCGCAGTGCCACAATCTCGGCTCACTGCAAGCTCCGCCTCCCAGGTTCATGCCATTCTCCTGCCTCAGCCTCCCGAGTAGCTGGGACTACAGGTACCCACCACCACGCCCGGCTAATTTTTTATATTTTTAGTAGAGACGGGGTTTCACCATGTTAGCCAGGATGGTCTCGATCTCCTGACCTCGTGATCCGCCCACCTCCTCCTCCCAAAGTGCTGGGATTACAGGCATGAGCCAGCGCACCTGGCCAGCATTATGTTTTAACACTCAGTTGCTAATCAATTATACATTGGCTATTTACTGGCTTTTTTCTAAATTCCATTTCTATATTGGTGGGGCATTCTATTAACTTAAAATATGGCATCCTTTATACTATTAACCTATCATCCATGTTATCCAGTTATTCACAAAGGACTTCCATTTTCTCCTTCAAGCTCTCTCCCACTTTCCCCTTTGGTCTCATTCTCATTACCACTGCCTTCATCACATCTGCATTACCTTGACCCTGCCATCCCTAAAGCTTTAGCTGGGCTGATGCTCATCTATGGTCCCTTCATTCAAGGTGCCCTGAGGAATCTTCTTAAAAACATCTCTATGTTCTTATAGGTTATATGCTTATAAATCAAAAACCTTTCAAGGGGGTTACAGGGAGAGGGCCTCTATATCTACAGTCACTTATTAAAAGAATCATCAGGCCGGGCACGTTGATTCATATCTATAATACTAGCATTTTGGGAGGCTGGAGGCTGAGGTGGGCATACCACAAGGTAAAGAGATCGAGACCAGCCTGGCCAACATGGTGAAATCCCATCTCTCCTAAAAATACAAAAATTAGCTGGACGTGGTGGCACACAGCTGTAGTCCCAGCTATTAGGGAATCTGAGACTGGAGAATCGCTTGAACACGGGAGGCAGAGATTGCAGTGAGCCGAAATCGCCCCAATACACTCCAGCCTGGTGACAGAGTGAGATTCCGTAAAAAAAAAAAAAAAAAAGAGAGCCACATTCAATTCACGTTTTTTCTTTTTTTTTTTTCCCCATAAAATTCCTCTGTGCTTCGATTACACCATTTCCCCATCAGTTCTGATATTATGTGTTGGTCATTTCTACCAGATGTCTGTGCTTCCTTTGCTGTTGTCTATATTCTTCAAATTATGTTTTAAATATTGTGGTCTCTTATACTTTCTTCAAATACTTCAGTGATGTTTTCTTCAAAAAAATTCACATATGTATTCATTTTACTTTCATTTATCTACTATTTTCTGGGATTAAAAACTTCATAAGTGCCTTAACTTCTAGATTATAAGATTGTTTTTGATGTTGGGTTTTATTTTCTGTTATTCCTGACCCCATGACTCTGTCTTGTATAGTATAATGTGGCATCATCTGCTGTAATACTATAAACTTTAATTGAATTTGTAATTACATTCATTTATCTCAATTTTTTTTTTTCTGGATCTCATTTTCCTTGTGTTTTTTTCTTTATTTTTAAGCTTTGGAAATTTTTGCCTCTTCCCAAAACCCCTCTTTTTTGGCTTCTATGATAGCTTTCCTGGTTCTTCTCATGGTTCTTAGGCTGTTCTTTCTTAATTTCTTGCTTACTCATTCTTCTATCATATTAAACTTGAATTTCTTCAAGGCTTAGTTCTAGAAACTTTTCACTTCTTCCTCCTCTGTCTCCTTATTTTCTAGGTTATCTTATCCATGATTTTATTACCAACAACGTATGCATGAATCACATATACAAATCTTTAGCATGGATCGCTTTTTTGAGTGGAGTGTTTATATCCAGATACGAAATTGGCATTTTCACTAATTAATCTCAAACACTAAAACTCATGTTATTTAATAAAACATAATTGTGATCTCTCCCATGCCCTTTCTCAACTCTCAATTCTGTTAGTCTAGTTATTTTCCACTGTTACGTATGTCAATGAATAGAATCATTTATTCATCCACTGCACAAACCAAATACCCAGGAGTGGTCCTGGATTATTTACTCCCTCATTTTCATGTGTCCAAACCAATACTAAGTTATGATGGTTTTTATTACACCGCTCCATTATCTTTAATTTGTCCACTTATCCTCATGTCCGCATCCATCCATCTTCATTTTTGCTCACATCGTCTTTTACCATAGACCAGTACAAGCCTCCTTACTTGTTTTCTTGTACGTGTCCTTGAGTCTTATTCTCCATCGTTCACAAAGATGTTAGAGTGATGAATTTAGAGTTGCATATTTTCAAGTCAGCTCTCTCTTTAAAATCATCTGATGTCCTTTCATTGCTCTTAGAATAAAAGACAGTTTTTAAAGTTCTGCATCATCTCAGTTCAAGCCACTTCTACAGAAGCCACAATCCTCTCTCCATCTCCTTTACACATTCCACCAGCCTCCCCCTGTTGTTTCAGTGCCTTGAATGCATCATGTTACAAGGTCTTTCTTTGCCTGTGTAAATTCATCATCATTTAACAGTCTTCTCACTTGACCCTTCTCTTTTTTATCCTGTTTAATTTACATGATTTGTTTCTGTCTCAGTTCAAATGTCACTTTCTTAAGAAAACCTTCAGTCCCCCAGAATATAACAGATGTTTGTATTATAAATGGACCCATGTTACTATTTCCCATCTCTGTAGTGCTTATTACAGTTGCAATTTCAATTTAGTTCATTATTTCATTTTACTTGCCCAACTATACTGTATCTCTTTGACATGAGGGAGCATGTATGTTTTTTCCTTCATAGTACCTAAAATATTGCATGGTATGTAGTAACTTGTCAACAATATTGTTAAATAACTAAATAATAGGTTTTAAACAATTCTTTTGGTCAACCTTCCTTAAGCACCTACTTCATAATCATGGAAGGCATCCCAGGGGTATGTAGGAAGGGAAATTTGAATAGGAGCAAATATGTGCAAAGCAGGGAGACAAAAAAGTGTGTGATTTGATAAAGGAGTAGCAGTGTTCCTGACTAAGGAGTCCTACATCTATATAAGTGAGAAGAGAATTTTAGAATATCTTTTCCCTCTTTTCCCTAATATTGGGAAAAGATATTCTAAAATTGATAATTACCTGAAAAATGTTGGAGAAATATGAACAAGTTGAAAGCAAAGACAGAGAAGGTTATTGAAGTTATTGAGTTTAGAGTATGTGGGAGGAGGAGAGTGTGAGAGGTGGGAAGCAGGTTGTGCTGTAAGAAGAATGAGAGTTGAGTGGAAAAAGTTTGAATCCAGAGATGACGCTTTACAAGATCATACTTGTGGAGATGACACAGTGGCAGCTAAAGGGCAACAAAGGATGGAGCAAGGGTTTTGATTTTGTTTTCTTTTGATAAGCAGAACAGATGTATGGAAATATCTCCAATATTTATTTATTTAATGGGCAACAAATGTTCTTTCATTTATATTGATAAATATATCTGCAAAGATTTCTCCATACACTTCTATTTCTACAAAATAAGTATCTACTCTATATAATTAATATGTTTTTACATCTCTACCAAGAAACTAAGCAAAAGAATACTATGAAATTATAGGATATTCAAGCATCTTTTATTCATTCATTACAATATATCCCATGAGTTAAAAAACATATTTCTGTATCTATTATTTTTTGTTGTTGTTTGTTTTGTTCTTCTTTATTTGTTTTTTGAGATGGACTGTCACTCTGTCACCCAGGCTGGAGAGCAGTGGTGTAACCTCGCCTCACTGCAACCTCTGCCTTCCAAGTTCAAGCAATTCTCCTGACTCAGCTTCCCGAGTAGCTAGAATTACAGGCGTGTGCCACCACGCCCAGATAATTTTTTGTGTTTTTAATACAGACGGGTTTCACCATGTTGTCTAGGCTGGTCTTGAACTCCTGACCTCAGGTGATATGCCCGCCTCAGCCTCCCAAGTGCTGGGACTACAAGCATGAGCCAGGGCATCCGGCCTGTATCTATTAATTTGGACCTATTTTATTTTCAAAAAAAAGAAAAAAAAAATTTTCCTGCTAATTATAACTATCTGAGTAGGAAAATTGCTTAGCTATATTTTAATTTGGTGCCCTTAATGACTTTAGTAATTGGAAAGAGAACTTGTTAGTCAATCAATCAATCAGTCTATCAGAAATTCCCATAGTCCAGGCATTAAGTCTACTTGAGCCACAACAAATTCAAATTTCTAGGCTTGACTGGCTAAATAATGGAGCCATTCTTAGCAATGTGAAATGCATAGTGGTTACTCGGGCCTGACAGTCACTAATTTAGGCAAATATGCTTCAGTCTTCTGAGGTTTAGGGAATACTCTGAGGTTTAGGGGAGACTGAGATTGAGGGGAGGGTGTAACGTAAAATCATACTACTAAACTGTATGTGTCTCAACATATGGCATATAAGTTCCATATTGATATGGACTATATATGTCTTATTCACTGCTATATCAACAATGATTAAGACATTTCATCATGTTATAGGTGCTAAATGACTATTTAATAAATAACAGAGGTTTTCAGAGAAGTAATTACTCCCAACTTCTGATGGCAAAAAGTCTCTGAGGTGCTTACTTTGATGATTATTACTTGATTCTTGGGTTAGAAGAGTGTGAGAGAAAATATTATGCATATTCTGATATATAGAGAGAGAAAGAGAGAGAAAGAGAGAAATCAGTATACAGAGATCTGAACCTGACTAACTCTATCAAAAAGTCTACAAAGTAACATAAAAATTCACATTTATGAGATTTCTTTAAAAGGTCAAAAAATCATTGATCATATCTATCTACTTTTAGCTTAATTTCCTATTTTCCAAAATTTCAAAATTATTTATTGAGGCAATAATTTTGATTCCATATTTAAGTACTCAGATGTTTAAAGATCTCTGATTTTAAAATAACATCAGAATGATATTTCATTATTTAATATGTGATGTAAGTATTTAAATGTAGATATTACCAACTTGAATAGCAAAACAGACTGCTCCAAAAATGCATCTACAGTTGTAGTCTAAGTTTTAAGTGCACTTATATTAATTATAGCATTATGTGATGTTAATTGTGAAGAGAAAGAATCAATAGTTTGCATAGTCTGGCATCAAACCCACAAAATTATTGTTTAGTTCCGAGCCTGCACCGAAACTGAAGTAAAGTAACTAACTAAAGACAAGCTGAGCGAAAACTACTAACCCAGACTTTTCTGGTTAAAATTTAGTCTTCCAGATGATGGCGTTTGCCATCAGTGTCTGTGGAGTGCACCATACCTGACTTAGGGGAAAGAGACTTGGAAAAGTAGTGATCTTTTCTAAGTCTTTTATCTTTTATCACCCCATCCAGGCAAAAGCTACATCACAACTTGACATTTAAATTAAATACATAGATTTTTAAGTTTTCCAGATTTGGAATGCTGAAATCTGAAAACCAAACAAAAACTGCCAAGCAATTGTAATTTGCAATATCAGTATTTCCTTTTTATCTGTTTTGTTTCTGTTTTTCATCATGAGCCTTCCTACAAGTTTTAGGAGGGTTGTATAACGTGTCGTCTCAAAATTGTTAAGGCGGTATGGTTTGGCCCTGTGTCCCCACCCAAATCTCATATTGTAGCTCCTATAATTCCCATGTGTTGTGGGAAGGAACCAGTGGGAGATTACTGAATCTTGGGGGTGGGTCTTTCCCATGCTGTTCTCGTGATAGTAAATGGATCTCATGAGATCTGATGGTTTTAAAAACAGGAGTCTCTCTGCACAAGCTCTCTCTTTGCCTGCTGCCATCCACATAGGATATGACTTGCTCCTCCTTGCCTTCTGCGATGATTGTGAGGCCTCCCCAGCCATGTGGAACTGTAAGTTCAATAAACCTCTTTCTTTTGCAAATTGCCCAGTCTCAGGTATATCTTTATTAGCAGCGTGAAAATGGCTAATACAGAAGATAAAACAGCAAAATACGTGCAATATGCTTTCTCATGTGTGTGTGTTGGGGGTGGGAGTGGTAAGCAATTAAACAGGAAGGGAAGAATCCTGTCTCTTATCAGTAATATTATGGATCTTGACAAATTTTGAAAGCGATAATATACCTAATGTCCTGGAAAATATATTTAAAATTTTGCTTGTTTCTTGAATTGCATTCATTATTGGATTATATAAAAACTGTAATGTATCAAATATTTCAAGACTGTTCACTAATATTATATTTGAAAATATGTAAGTATATATGAACACACACACATATATATATTAGATCTCCTATTAGTTTCTCAATAAAAATACGTAATTATATGTCCTACATATGTTGCTATCATTGCTATTATTGAGTCCAGATTCTTGTAGAAATCTGTTTTCCAGGAATAAGTAGACTGATTTCCAAAGGTATGCCTTATAATTGCTTTAATTGAGAATTCTAAGTGCTTTTGGTTTATATTATGTATATCTGTTATAATTTATTAAATAAGCTTTGCAAAATAATATTTCATACTGAGTTAATTGGAATTTATTATGATATAACTTTTTTACTGTAAGTGATTTAACATTTCTTTTATTTTTATCACTTCTCTATCATACTAATTCTTGAAATTATACTTCTTATAATTGCTTATAAATAGTTGGCTTGCTTGGAAGTAAGATCTGAGAATATCTGAGGAGCCTGTTTACTCAACCAACTTCCAGAGAACAAAGATTTACAAAACAGAAAAAAAAAGCCCTATTTGTGTAAAAAAATCTGTTGGTATTATAATTCTAAAAATTATTTAATAGATTTAATCCAAGCACAGTTATTTGAAAAAAATAATATAAGCGTGTGGTTCTCAGTTTTAAATTTGAGTTTTCTTAGTGTGTAAAATGTGGATATAATAGTACTCACCACATAGAACTGTTGTAAAAAATTAAACATGATACTTAGAATGATAGCTATGAGAGTCTGAGTCCTTGATAAAGATTTTTTTATTTTCATACTATTAAAAGATACCAGTGATTGTTTGCAGTGTATTTTGGAGTCCACAAAAAGTTGTGTATTCCTGACTGGCACTTATAGACCTTTAGCAGATCCTTCTCCATGGGAATATTTGATCAATAAGATTTTATATGGACAAAGTATATATAGAGTAAATAGCATTAGTAGCCTTTTCTAAGGATAATTGAAATGAAGATATTAGCACTGCATTTATAAATGTTAATGGCATAAGCACTTCCAAACTACCAATAACTAAGCTGAGATTCAAAGAAGGGTTTTATATTTAATGTATTGCATTATATGTGTGTGTATATATGTGTGTGTGTATATATATACATATACGTATATATGTATATATGTGTGTATATATTCTCATATACATATATGTATATGCATATATGTGTATATATATAAAATGCAATGCATTAAATATAAAACTTCTTTGAACATATTAAATATTTAAAACCCTTCCTTGAATATATTAAATATTTAAAATAAATATGTTAGTATAAAATCCCTTAAATATATTAAATATTTAAATTACACGTTTAATATATTACATTATGAAATATACGTAATTAATATCTATAATATATAATAAATGCACTATATAATTTTAAATAAATTTTTAAAATAAAAATGGAGACAGGATCTCACTGTGTTGCGCAGGCTGATCTCAAACTCCTGGACTCATGCAATCCACCTGCCTCAGCCTCCCAAATTGCTGGGATTACAGACAGAAGCCACCAAGCCCAGCTGAAATATATTGCATTTTGACCACCAAATCCCTTTTAGAATCACAGTAAATAACACGGCACTTTAGAAAGGAGAAATTTGGGGTAGAAACCAGGTGGCCATAATTGAGTAGAATACTTTTTAAAAATTTGGTACAATAGAGGTAGAAATCATCTTTCTCCCAGGCAATGCTCTCCAGTGGATATTAGGAATCTTTCCAAAGTTTCTGAAATGTCCAATCTGCTTAGTCTTGGGAAAATATTTATCTCTATTTAATGAGAAAGATCTTTAAAGGATTACTACTAGCCAACTACCGTGGCCCCTAACTATCTGACCCACAGTAGTTTATACCAGAGGATTATTCTGAGGTGACAGAAAAGTCGTGATTTCTGAGCAAGGAAGCCGTCCCTTTTTAACATTTCCCAGTGCTATTCCTAATGTTGGCCTCAGATGACTGACATCTCACCATGGGCAAGTGAAATCTTATTTTTTGTTTCATTTCCTTTATCTTTAAAAATATGGGTAATTGGCCGGGCGCGGTGGCTCAAGCCTGTAATCCCAGCACTTTGGGAGGCCGAGACGGGCGGATCACAAGGTCAGGAGATCGAGACCATCCTGGCTAACACGGTGAAACCCCGTATCTACTAAAAACTACAAAAAACTAGCCGGGCGAGGTGGCGGCGCCTGTAGTCCCAGCTACCCGGGAGGCTGAGACAGGAGAATGGCGTGAACCCGGGAGGCGGAGCTTGCAGTGAGCTGAGATCCGGCCACAGCACTCCAGCCTGGGTGACAGAGCGAGACTCCGTCTCAAAAAATAAAATAAAATAAAAAAATAAAAATTTGGGTAATTATAGGACTCACCACGTAGCATTATTGTGAGGATTAAATATATATGTAATGCATATATAAGAGATCAATACACTGCTGAGACATCAGAACTCATAAATATAATATTGTTATAAAAATAGTAATAATATCCTGAAATCAGTTACTATCTTTAAGACTGAGAAAACAAATGGAAGTTGTAGGATTTATGGAATTAGAAAGTTAAAAGAGAAGGCTGCAGAGCTGACACTCATCCCTTTGAAAAAGGACACTGTTTGATATTTCTCAGATCCAAGAAGAGTCCAGGAGGAACTAGAGTCCAAGCCTTTCAGGAGGTCACTAGGGCATACTGGTGCTAGTATCTCAGAGGGGCATGATAAGACTGATTCTTATCTGTAAAACTTTCAATGAGATTGAATTGATGGTGTAAGGAACTAGAAGCAATTGGAAGCATTGATAAGTATGTGTTTTCGCACTGCTATAAAATACCCAAGACTGGATGATTTATGAAAGAAAGAGATTTAATTGACTCATAGTTCCAGATGGCCTGGGAGGCCTTAGGAAACTCCACAATTATGGTGGAAGTGGAAGGGAAAGCACGCACCTTCTTCACAGCGAGCAGGAGAGAGAATAGCGAAGGAGGAACTTCCAAACACTTATAAAACCATCAGATCTCGTGAGAACTCACTATCCTGAAAACAGCATGGGGGAAACCCATGATGCATACACCGACCACTAGATCCCTCCCTTGACACGGGGGGATTACTATTCAAGATAAAGTTTGGGTGGGGATACAGCCAAACCATATCAAGTAGGGTGACGTGGACAAGAAATGAACGCAAACGAGAGTGCCCATTTGTCTCTTTCAAACTTGCCTTCTCCCCGTACCTCCTTTCTTCAATAGATGGAGTCAATTAATGAATAGAAATGTGGTTTGCATTGTTCAGCTCCAGCATCACAAAGAAATGTATAAACAGTGTGCTTGAAGCAGAAAGGCACATGCCTTGTAACTGGAGCATTATATTATCCTTAGGGCTATAATGGGAAATAGTATTCATCTTTGCACAACACATGGTTTAAAATTAGCTATATCTGCCATGGGTGATGGAAGGGAGAAAAGCATATCTTTTATTTGCTGTCTCCACCCTAGCAGCTACAAATCCTGGCAAAAGTATTTCCCTGTGGCTGCTTTTTGACTTACCATCTTGGAGGTCATTTATGCTGACTCTGTGTAGATGAAGCTTCCAATAGCACTACAGAAGCCACAGCAACCCCTGGTAATCATGGCTTTCAGACACTCCATACATTGGTAGCTTTTGTCTGTTTAAAACTTTTCTGTCTTTAATTCAGCAAATGACTTAATACTAGTCTGTCAGCATTATCTTTAGGGAATAATTCACTTCAGATGGTTGGTTAAAGTCTCTGGTGACAGCTATGATACCATAAACACTTTCAAGGAAATTGCTACAAGCAGTTTATCCCAGAATTTTCTAAACCTAGGGGAAAAAAAAAAAAAAAGAAAAACTTTAAATTCATTGAAGGTGCAGCACAGAGAAACTGGCCTTTTATTATGCAATATTTTAAAAAGCACACTGTACATTCGACAAACCCATTTATTAAAGGTATTATTTCATTTAAAAAAAGGAAAAGCATTGTTCCACCAAAAAAGCTTAGAAGTCGTAATCTGAGAAGGAAAGGGAGCTCTTCCAAGTGAATGCATTTGACTTTGTGAATAACTCATTTGATAATCTATTTTCCCACTTTTTCATATATCAGTGGAATGTCTTCATTTAACAACAATAGTAGGTGGACCAGCACTAGACAACCACTACATCAGAGCAAAAGTCCTTGATATCTTTCTGCCAAAGCATCCACAAGAATTTCAGTCTTCTATAGGTGTTCCTGGAAGACCTTAAACTCTACAATCTCATCCAGTGTACAAGTCATTAGGGGACGAAGTAAATGACAATAATGATGCAATTGACATAATTTAAGGTGTTTACTGTATATAATAAATAATTAGCAATATTTTCTCCTGCATTTTTTTCCCCTCAATTGCAACTAACAGAAACACAACTTAAACTAGTATGCATAACTAAAACAGTCAGGAGTAAGGCTGGTTCTTTTATGGCTTGAATTAATGATTCAGATCATCTTATGTGATTTGTTCATCAGGCTCTGCATGACCCCAGTGACTTCATTTTTAGGGAGTAGGGAGGTCTTCTTTACCTGTGTGACAAAAGTAGCTTCTGATATTTCCAGCGTTACATTCTATGAGTGTAGCAACTTAGCAGAAAGAGTAATACTTTCCTGAAATATTTTCTTTTGTAAGGAACTCATTGTTTGGCCTCAGGTTATGTGTTGTTACTCAACCAGTCAGTATACTAAGGATAAGAAATGCAGTATATCATACCTAGGTCGTTAATCAATCTCTAGACCTGTGTATTACTCTGTTTTCATGTTGCTATAAGTAATTACTTGAGACTGGGTAATTTATGAAGAAAAGAGGTTTAATTGACTCAGTTTTACAGGCTGTACAGGAAGCATGTCAGGGAGGCTTCAGGAAACTTACAATCATGGCAGAAGGTGAAGGGGAAGCACACATATCTTAACATGGTGAGGCAGGAGAGAGAGTGAAGTGGAGAGCACTACAAACTTTCAAACAACCAAATCCCGTGAGAACTCACTATCATCAGAACAACAAGAAGGAAATCTGCTCCCATGATCCAGTTACCTCCCCCCAGGTCTTTCCTTTAACACTAGAAATTTCAATTCAACATGAGATTTGGGTGGGGAAATAAAGTCAAACCGTATCATTCTGTTCCTGGCCCCTCCCAAAGTTCATGTCTTTCTTACATTTCAAAACACATTCTTGACTTCCAAAATTCCCAGAGAGTCTTAACTCATTCCAGGATTAACTCAAAAGTCCAAGCCCAAAGTCTCATCTGAGACAAGGCAATTCCCTTCCACCTATGAGCCTGTAAAATAAAAGACAAGTTCAAGTTACTTGCTTCCATGATACAATGGGTATACAGGCAATTGGTAAGTTATCCCACTCCAGACAGGAGAAATTGGCCAAAATAAAGGGGCTAAAGGCCCTTTGCAAGTCCAAAACCCAGCGGGGCAGTCACTAAATTGTAAAACTGCAAAATAATCTCATTTGACTTCATGTCTTACATCTAGGCCACACTGATGCAAGGGATAGGCCCCCAAGGCCTTGGACAGCTCCTTCCATGTGGCTCTGCAGGGTACATTCCCCATTACTGCTTTCATGAGCTAGTGTTGAGTGCCTGTGTCTTTTCAAGGTGTACAGGGCAAGCTGGCAGTGGATCTACCATTCTGAGTCTAGAGAATGGTAACCCTCTTCTTACAGGTCCACTAGACAGTTCCCCAGTGGGGACAATGTGTAGAGACACGAACATTTCCCCTCCACACTGCTCTGGTAGAGGATCTCCATAAAGGCTCCACCCCTGCAATGAACTTCTGCCTGAACAACAAGGCACTTCCATACATCCTCTGAAATCTAGGTGGAGGCTACCAAACCTCAACTCTTGCCTTCTGTGTCCCCGTGGGCCCAACACCATGTGGAAGCCACCAAGGTTTGGGGCTTGCACCCCCTGATGCAATGGCCTGAGATGTACCTTGGGACTTTTCAGTCACAGCTGGAGCTGGAGCAGCTGGGATGCAGGGTGCTATGTCCTGAGGCTGTAAAGAGCAGCAGGTCCCTGAACCTGGACCATGAAACCATTTTCCCTCCTAGGTCCCCAGGTCTGTGATGAGAGGGGCTGCCACAAAGGTCTCTGAAATGCCCTGGAGGCATTTTACCCGTTGTATTGGCTATTAACATTCTGCTCTTCTTTATTTATATACATTTCTGCAATGGGCTTGAATTTCTCCCCAGAAAATGTGTTTTTTTTTTTTTTCCCCACCACATGGTCAGGCTGCAAATTTTCCAAACTTTTGTGTTCTCATTCCCGTTTAAATATAAGTTGTTTTTACTTATTTAAATGAGCATTGGCTTTTGTAAGCAACCAGGTCACATATTGAATGCCTTGCTGCTTAGAAATTTCTTCTGCCAGATACCCTAAATCATCTCTCTTAAGTTCAAAGTTCAGCAGATCTCTAGAGCAGGGGCACAATGCCACCAATCTGTTTGCTAAAGCATAGCAAGAGTGACCTTTGCTCCAATTCCCAATAACTTTTCCATCTCCATCTGAGACCACCCTTAGCCTGGACTGTATTGTCCATATCACTATCAGCATTTTGTTCATAAGCATTCAGCAAGTCTTTAGGAAGTTCCAAACTTTCCCTCATTTCCCTGTCTTCTTCTGAGCCCCCCAGCTATGCCAACCTCTGCCCATTACCCAGTTCCAAAATTGCTTGCACCTTTTCAGGTATCTTTATAGCAATATCCCACTCCCAGTACCAATTTTCTGTGATCATTCCCACACTGCTATAAAGAACTACCTGAGATTGAGTAATTTATGAAGAAAAGAGGCTTAATTGATTCATAGTTCTGCAGGCTGTACAGGAAGCATGGTTGGAAGCCTCAGGAAACTTACAGTCATGGTGAGGGCAAAGGGGAAGCAAGCACATGTAACAATGACAGAGCAGGAGAGAGGCAGAGCAAAGGGGGAAGCACTACACAGTACTTTTTAAAAAGCAGCTTTTAAACACCAGATCTCATGAGCACTTTTAAAAACAGCACTTTAAAAGCAACCCGATTTCATAAGAATTTATTTACTGTCACAAGAACAGCAACAGGGAAGTCTGTCCCCTGAATTAATTCAACATCTATCAGGCCACTCCTTCAATACATGAAGATTAAAATTCAACATGAAGTTTGGGTAGAGACAGAGCCAAACCATATCAACCTGCAATGTAAATTCTACTCAGTAGAACTACTTAAATTGAGAATGAATAACAGTTGTTTATTGAAGAGCAACTGCAAAAAATTATCAGCTACCTTAACAGTGATGAAGAACATATTATTTGCAAGACACTTTATAACTAACAGTAATAACTATAAGTAACAAGACACTTTATAATTTGCAGATTGTTGTTTGGTCCATTGATTTCTTACCATTCACCATCTATCGATATCTATCCATCCTTTTCTACCTTCTAAGGAAGAACACAGAACCACAGATTTCCCTTTTATATGGATGTCTAAATATTCAGCCCATTATATTCAACTTTAACAAAATAACTGAACTAATATTGATTTGTTATCTTTTAAATGTATCTTAATCTTTATATCCATCCATTTTAGAGAATTATGAAACATTGATATATAAGTATGATATCTTATCAATGGGTACATTCAAATAAATATTAGATGCATAACGGGAATATATTGTAACTTCTAGCTCACTGAAATACCACTTAAAAGCAAAAGATATCATTTCAAGAAGATAATGTAGTTACCAGGAATAAACACTTGCTAATTAGGCCCTGAACCTGAAGGATATTTAGAAGTGGATGATAAAAAATATTTGTTATTTCCACCTGCTTCTATTACATAGTCACTAACACTGGATAAATGACTTTTTATTAACATTTTGTTTGGTGACCCAGAATCAAAAAATTATTGTGCTATACTGACATGGAATTTTTAGGAATTTGAAGGTTCAAATAACCTATATAAAGCTACAGTGTTGAAGTCCAAGTCTATCCACAACCATCTTATTCAATCTGAAACTTATAGTGGAATTATTAAGGAACCATGAGTCATACAGAATTGCATAGCAATCAATAGCAAATTTAATAAAAATCTGGATTTCCTTCTGCAAGTACTCAAAAGTGTGTTTTAGAGCAAAAAGATGCTATTTGTAGAATAATAGAGATAAGAATATCAGGGTTACGACAAGTGAGTTGACAGTTTTTTTTTTCTCTTTTATTTGTAAGGAAATGTTTTCAATTTATTTACATAATCAATGTGATATAAATGAGTAGTGCTGGTATCTTAATATCTTTTTGAAAATAAAAGTTTTGAAAGAAATACAGTAGGTAGCTAAGAAGAATTTAAGCTAAATATAATCGTTTCAATCTGGCCTCTAAGAAGTACTTGTTTATTTTACATAACTAGTTGGCTCACCTGGTAAAAAGAAGGGGTGAACATTTTAAGGTAACTGTTTAAAAAACAATGACAAAAGGATTGCAGTTTCAAGTACAAAGATATACAATAGGACTATATAATTACTTGGGTAGAGGTGACAATTTTTTAAAATTCTCCAGTATAACCATGGCACACTATATATTTTTGCAAATGTTTAAAAAGTTAGAGTAGCTATTCTCGCTCATCTCACAATTATTCTACAAAAACATTGTCATAATTTAAATAATTCATGGTGAATAAGACTGAAAAAACTGTTTTGGTAAGACAAAACTCATCCATAAGGAAAATTTTTCTTTACATAAATAGTATTTTTCTTAAGTACTAAATGTATCTGACTTAGAGAAGTGCCAAGCGATTACCATTAATGAAGTACTTTTCTTTAATACTTTTAATAGCAAGTGATTTAATTACATTTTTCTTGAAGTTTATAATTAGAGCTTGTATGTGCTCTGGCTTTATGTCCTTATGATTGTGTATGCTCTTATATTCTACCTGTGATTATATCCAGGAAGCTGTTAGGATAATTCAGAGAGAATTCATTAGGGCATGAACTAACTTGAAGGCATTAGACATAAAGAAAGAAGAAGTAATTGAGAGCTCTATTGAAAGAGATAATAGGGCTTACATTTAGAACAAGATCTAGCAGGATAAGTTCAGAATATAAAGCCATTGAAAGATAGGTGAATGTCGTCAACTTCATGGGAAAGATAGTTTAAAGAAAAAGATAAATTACATTTTGATATGTTGATTTTTTAGGTAATAGTATGTTACCTACTCAGATAACTACCATGTGAATGGGACATGATTGGGATGGTGGAAAAATATGGAATAAATTTGCATAGGAGGTCGTAATAGGCACTGAATTCAAACTGACTATCACACTAAGCAGAGGTGAGGAAAATTAAGGGAGTAGGAAAAGTAGCCATTATACTTCAGAATGAGATACAAAGTGTACAAAGTAATCAAGAACAGTAAGGAAGGAGATTCTGATTCACTGACAATTGGTCACTAATGTCCAAAGCTATAGATAATTTAAGGACCTGAAGAAATAAAAATATTTTTATTTTGTTTCAGTGATATGCTGCAACTCTTCATTAGGAAAGAACTAGTGTCGATGCAGTTGAGCACTTGCACTACACAGTTTCAAAGATTATTACTGACAAAGGAAAGTAAGATAGACAATAGGATTTCAAGTATTATTTCAAAATGGAAGCACAGATGTTTAATAAAATAATGAGAAAGCAAATCTCATCTATGACATTCATGAATATTTCTACAATAAATTTTATCACAGAAATGTTTTATTTGGTAGTTATTAGATATACATTTTGTTAAATCTATCATACATATTTCCTTTACTACATTTTTTTTTTTTTTTTTTTTTGAGATGGAGTTTTGCTCTGTTACCCAGGCTGGAGTGCAGTGGCACGATCTCAGTTCACTGCATCCTCCGCCTCCTGGGTTTAAGAAATTCTCTGCCTCAGCCTCCCGAGTAGCTGCGATTACAGGCACCCACCACCACGCCCAGCTAATTTTTTTTTTTCCTGTATTTTTAGAAGAGATGGGGTTTCACTATCTTGGACAGGCTGATCTTGAACTCTTGACCTCGTGATCCACCCACTTCGGCTTCGCAAAGTGATGGGATTACAGGCGTGAGCCACCACACCCGGCCTCTACTATATTTCTAACATAAATTTCTAAAATGAAATTTCTAGCTGGGCCTGTAATCCCAGCACTTTGGGAGGCCGAAGCTGGGAGACAACTTGAGTCAGAAATTCAAGAGCAGCCTGAACAATATGGTGAAACCCCATCTCTACTAAAAATATAAAAGCTAGCCAGGCATGGTGGCTGATTCCTGTAATCCCAGCTACTCAGGAGGCTGAGGCAGGTGAATAGCTTGAACTCAGGAGACAGAGGTTGCAGTGAGCCGAGATCCCACCACTGCACTCCAGTCTGGGTGACAGAGCGAGACTCCATATCAAAACAAAGAAAAAAATTCTCTTCTTCCATGTCTTGTGTGTGTGTAATTTGGCTACTGCTAGGCAAAGCAGAGTGAATGACTGAAATTCAGTTAGTTAAGTGGTAGCATGAATTGTTATAACATTTTAAACATATGTTTAATTGTATATAAACATATAGAGAATGTGAGACAAAGGCTATTAGGAAACTAAAGTGGGGAAATAATTTTTTTTTTTTTTTTTTTTCTAAATTACAATAGTGCTTCTCATTCATACTATATGTTGTCACTCATCACGTTTGGCTTATATTGCTAGTTATTTTTCCTGAGTATATGTCTTATTCCTCCATTACAATAATAATAAACATAAAATGATAATCTACTTCAGAGAGCAAGGACGGTCATATGTATTCTTGCTTTGAATGCAAGAATAGTGATGACTGGAAACACCGATTTTGGAGCAAGACAAATTGGGCTCATATTTCATGACTCTATCACCATTAGGCTTTACAAGTTAAGGAAAGTTTTATTCTGTTGATGCTTCTGTTTCTTTATCTCTAAAAAATTGAAATGGTTTATCCCCTGTAACATTGGTATTGGAATTAAATGAATTTATTATGTTAACTACTTCAAACAGCTTGGTATACAATAAGAGATACATAGATAATAGTTTTTAACACACCTATAATACTCTTTGAGATAAAAGAATGATGAAGAGAGAAAGGCTGTTACTTAAACCAAGGGGAAATTGTAATGGTTTATTAAGAAAGAAAGGCAATGAATCACTATAACATCACAGTTAAGATCAATGCTCTGCAAATGTTAAGTTCTTGACCAAGATGCCAGGATTTTGAATGCCTCCAAAATTCATCTTCTTAATATATAAGATGCTGAGAATAATAATGTCAAGATTATAAATTTACTCTGACATATAAATATGAGTGTGTGTGTTTTGTGTATAACTTAGCACTGTGCTTGGTGCACTGGAAGCATACATGTAGCAAATATAAGCTAATATCAATATTCAGTAAATTATATTTTAGCATCAGAATTATTGGATTATGGCTTTATCATTATTTAAGGGACCCATAGTTTACCTAATTGTGTATCAAGCTGCAACACTACTCTCAATATGTCTGTATTAACTTCTGGGATATATACAGTCTAATTTAAAGAAGAAAGTACAAAAATTGGCTCTTTGAATTTCCAAGTACACAAAAAGTTATTTAACTCATCATGAATATGTAAGACAAATATCTTAAGTACTAAATGCATGATAAAGTTAAAAACACACATAAGTTGAAAAACTATCATTATTCATAGATTAAATGTAACTTAGCATATGAGAATTTAATTAATTTAATTATCAAAATTGAATTTAAATTAAACCATTTACATGTATTCACTTCTGAGAAAAATAAAAAATTATGAATTCTCAAACTGTTAACCTGAGGAGGGGATGTAGTAGAACCCATTTTATAAATGCATTATCTTGGGGCAGTTCCAAGATGGCTGAATAGGAACAGCTCCAGCTTCCAGCTCCCAGTGTGAGTGACAGAGAATATGGGTGATTTCTGCATTTCCAGCAGAGGTACTGGGTTCATCTCACTGGGGCGTGTCAGACAGTGGGTGCAGGACAGTGGGTGCAGCCCACTGAGCAAGAGGCAAAGCAGGATGAGGCATTGGCTCACCCAGAAAGTGCAAGGGGGAAGGGAATTCCCTTTCCTAGCCAAGGAAAAGTCTGACATACAACACCTGAAATATTGGGTCACTCTCACCCTAATACTGCACTTTACCAAGGGTCTTAGCAAATGGCATACCAGGAGATTATATCCCTCTCCTGGCTTGGAGGGTCCCATGCCCACGGAGCCTCCCTCATTGCTAGCATGGCAGTCTGAGATCTAACTGCAAGGCAGCAGCGAGGCTTGGGGAGGGGCCTCTGCTGCTATTGTTGAGGCTTAAGTAGGTAAACAAAGCGGGCTGGAAGCTTGAACAGGGTGGAGCCCACCACAGCTCAAGGAGACTTGCCTGACTCTGGAGATTCCACCTCTGGGGACAGGGAATAGCCAAACAAGGCAGCAGAAACTTCTGCAGATTTAAATGTCCCTGTATGACAACTTTGAAGAGAGTAGTGGTTCTCCCAGCATGGAGTTTGAGATCTGAGAATGGACAGACTGCTTGCTCAAGTGGGTCCCTGACCCCCAAGTAGCATAACTGGGAGACACCTCCGACTAGGAGCAGACTGACACCTCACACCTCACACGGCCAGGTACCCCTCTGAGACCAAGCTTCTAGAGGAACGATCAGACAGCAACATTTGCTGTTCAGCAATATTCACTCTTCTGCAGCCTCCGCTGCTGATACCCAGGTAAACAGGTTCTGGATTGGACCTTGTGCAAATTCCAACAGACCTGCAGCTGAGGGTCCTGACTGTTAGAAGGAAAACTAACAAACAGAAAAGACATCCACACCAAAACCCCATTTGTACCTCACCATCATCAAAGACCAAAGTAGATAAAACCACAAAGATGAGGAAAAAGCAATGCAGAAAAGCTGAAAATTCTAAAAGTCAGAGTGCCTCTCCCCCTCCAAAGGAATTCTGCTCCTCACCAGTAAAAGAACAAAGCTGGATGGAGGATGAATTTGACGAGTTGAGAGAAGAGGGCTTCAGACGATTAAACTTCTCCGAGCTAAACGAGGAAGTTAGAACCCATCACAAAAAAGCTAAAATCCTTGAAAAAAGATTTGACAAACAGCTAACTAGAATAACCAATGTACAGAAGTCCTTAAATGACCTGACAGAGCTGAAAACCATGACATGAGAATTACATGACAAATGCACAAGCTTCAGTAACTGACTTGATAGCTGGAAGAAAGGGTATCAGTGACTGAAGATCAATTGAATGAAATGAAACGAGAAGAGAAGTGTAGAGAAAAAAGAGTAAAAAGAAATGAACAAACCTCCAAGAAATATGGGACTATGTGAAAAGGTCAAATCTACATCTGATTGGTGTACCTGAAATTGATGAGGAGAGTGGAACCAAGTTGGAAAACACTCTGCAGGATATCATCCAAGAGAACTTCCCTAACCTAGCAAGGCAGGCCAACATTCAAATTCAGGAAATACAGAGAACACCACAAAGATACTCCTTGAGAAGAGCAACTCCAAGACACATAATTGTCAGATTCACTAAAGTTGAAATGAAGGAAAAAATGTTAAGGGCAGCCAGAGAGAAAAGTCAGGTTACCCACAAAGGGAAGCCCATCAGACTAATAGCAGACCTCTCAGCAGAAACTCTACAAGCCAGAAGAGAGTAGGGAACAATATTCAACATTCTTAAAGGAAAGAATTCTCAATCCAGAATTTCATATCCAGGCAATCTAAGTTTCATAAATGAAGGAGAAATAAAATCCTTTACAGACAAGCAAATGCTTAGAGATTTTGTCACCACCAGGCCTGCCCTACAAGAGATCCTGAAGGAAGCACTAAACATGGAAAGGAAAAACAAGTACCAGCCAATGCAAAAACATGACAAAATATAAAGACCATCAATGCTAGGAAGAAACTGCATCAACTAACGAGCAAATAACCAGCTAATATCATAATGACAGGATCAAGTTCACACATAGCAATATTATCCTTAAATGTAAATGTGCTAAATGCTCCAATTAAAAGACACAGACTGACAAATTGGATAAAGAGTCAAGACCCATCAGTTTGCTGTATTCAGGAGACCCATCTCACGTGCAGAGAAACACATTGGACCAAAATAAAGGGATGGAGGAAAATCTACCAAACAAATGGAAAACAAACAACGGCAGGGGTTGCAATGCTAATCTCTGCTAAAACAGACTTTAAACCAATAAATATCAAAAGAGAGAAGGCCATTAGATAATGGTAAAGGGATCAATTCAACAAGAAGAGCTAACTGTCCTAAATATACATGCACCCAATACAGGAGCACCCAAATTCATAAAGCAAGTCCTTAGAGACTTACAAAGAGACTTAGACTCCCTCACAATAATAATGGGAGAATTTAACACCCCACTGTCAACATTAGACAGATCAATGAGACAAAATGTTAACAAGGATATTCAGGAAGTGAACTCAGCTCTGCACCAAGTGGACCTAATACACATCTGCAGAACTCTCCACCCCAAATCAACAGAATATACATTCTTCACAGCACCACACCACACTTATTCCAAAATTGTCCAAATAGTTGGAAGTAAAGCACTCCTCGGCAAATATAAAAGAACAGAAATTATAACAAACTGTCTCTCAGACCACAGTGCAATCAAACTAGAACATAGGATTAAGAGACTCAATCAAAAATGCTCAACTACATGGAAACTGAACAACCTGCTCCTGAATGACAACTGGGTACATAACAAAATGAAGGCAGAAATAAGGATGTTCTTTGAAACCAATGAGAACAAAGATACAACATACCAGAATCTCTGGGACACATTTAAAGCAGTGTGTAGAGTTATAGCACTAAATGCCCACAAGAGACAGCAGGAAAGATCTAAAATTGACATCCTAACATCACAATCAAAAGAATTAGAGAAGCAAGAGCACACACATTCAAAAGCTAGCAGAAGGCAAGAAATAACTAAGATCAGAGCAGAAATGAAGGAGATAGAGACACAAATAAATCCTTCAAAAAATGAATGAATCCAGGGCTGGTTTTTGAAAAGATCAACAAAATTGATAGACCGCTAGCAAGACTGATAAGAAAAGAGAGAAGAATCAAATAGACAATAAAAAATGATAAAGGGGATATCACCCCGACCCCACAGAAATACAAACTACATCAGAGAATACTATAAACACCTCTACGCAAATAAACTAGAAACCCTAGAAGAAATGGATAAATTCCATTGACTGGTTCAACATATGGAAATCAATAAATGTAATCCAGCATATAAACAGAACCAAAGACAAAAACCACATGATTATCTCAATAGAGGCAAAAAAGGCCTTTGACAAAATTCAACAGCCCTTCATGATAAAAACTCTCAATAAATTCAAGATTGATGGCAAGTATCTCAAAATAAAAAGAACTATTTATGACAAACCCACAGCCAATATCATATTGAATGGTCAAAAATTGGAAGCATTCCCTTTGAAAACTGGCACAAGACAGGGATGCACTCTCTCACCATTCCTATTCAACACAGAGTTGGAAGTTCTGGCCAGGGCAATCAGGCAAGAGAAAGAAATACAGGATATTCACTTAGGAAAAGAGGAAGTCAAATTGTCCCTGTTTGCGGATGACGTGATTGTATATTTAGAAAACCCCATTGTCTCAGCCCAAAATCTCCTTAAGCTGATAAGCAACTTCAGCAAAGTCTCAGGATACAAAATCAATGTGCGAAAATCCACAAGCATTCTTATACACCAGTAACAGACAAGCAGAGAGCCAAATCATGAATGAAATCCCATTCACAATAGCTTCAGAGAGAATAAAATACCTAGGAATCCAACTTACAAGGGATGTGAAGGATCTCTTCAAGGAGAACTACAAACCACTGCTCAGTGAAATAAAAGAGGACACAAACAAATGGAAGAACATTCTATGCTCATGGATAGGAAGTATCAATATCATGAAAATGGCCATACTGCCCAGGGTAATTTATAGATTCAATGCCATCCCCATCAAGCTACCAATGACTTTCTTCACAGAATGAGAAAAAGCTACTTTAAAGTTCATATGGAACCAAAAAAGAGCACTCATTGCCAAGACAATCCTAAGCCAAAAGAACAAAGCTGGAGGCATCACGCTTCCTGAGTTCAAACTATACTACAAGGTTACAGTAACCAAAACAGCATGGTACTGATACCAAAACAGAGATATAGACCAATGGAACAGAACAGAGCGCTCAGAAGTAATATCACACATCTACAGCCATCTGATCTTTGACAAACCTGACAAAAACAAGAAATGGGGAAAAGATTCACTATTTAATAAATGGTGCTGGTGTAATTGGATAGCCATAAGTAGAAAGCTGAAACTGGATCCTTTCCTTACTCCTTATATGAAAATAATTCAAGATGGATTAGAGACTTAAATGTTAGACCTAAAACCATAAAAACCCTACAAGAAAACCTAGGCAATACCATTCAGGATATAGGCATGGGCAAGGACTTCATGTCTGAAACACCAAAAGCAATGGCAACAAAGGCCAAAATTGACAAATGGGATCTAATTAAACTAAAGAGCTTCTGCACAGCAAAAGGAACCTACCATCAAAGTGAAGAGGCAACCTACAGAATGGGAGTAAATATTTGCAATCTACTCATGTGACAAAGGGCTAATATCCAGCACCTACAAAGAACTCAAATTTACAAGAAAAGAATAACCCCATCAAAAGTGGGCAAAGGATATGAACAGACACATGAAAAAATGTTCATCATCACTAGCCATCAGAGAAATGCAAATCAAAACCACAATGAGATACCATCTCACACCAGTTAGAATTGCAATCATTCAAAAGTCAGGAAACAACAGGTGCTGGAGAGGATGTGGAGAAATAGGAAGACTTTTACACTACTGGTGGGACTGTGAACTAGTTCAACCAATGTGGAAGACAGTGTGGTGATTCCTCAAGGATCTAGGACTAGAAACACCATTTGACCCAGCCATCCTGTTACTGGGCATATACCCAAAGGATTATAAATCATGCTGCTATAAAGACACATGCACACGTATGTTTATTGCGGCACTATTCACAATAGCAAAGACTTGGAACCAACCCAAACGTCTATCAAAGACAGACTGGATTAAGAAAATGTGGCACATATATATCACGGAATGCTATGCACCCATAACAAAGGATGAGTTAATGTCCTTTGTAGGGACATGGATGCAACTGGAAAGCATCATTCTCAGCAAACTATCGCAAGGACAGAAAACCAAACCCCACTTGTTCTCACTCATAGGTGGGAATTGAATAATGAGAACACTTGGACACAGGAAGTGGAACATCACACACCAGGGCCTGTTGTGAGGTGGGAGGAAGCGGGGAGGCATAGCATCAGGAGATATACCTAATGTAAATGACGAGTTAGTGGGTGCAGCACACCAACATGGCACATGGTACATATGTAACAAACCTGCACGTTGTGCACATGTACCCTAGAATATAACATATAATAAAAATAAATAAGTAAATGCATTATCTTGTTTTAAATCAATGTAAAGCATTTTGATTAAAAATAATCATATTTCATAACTTCTTTAATTTTAACATAATTGCATATGTATTTTTCTAAATAACTCAGATAAGGCACATTAATTTTGGCAATGAAACAAAAAATGTTTATGATACAACAGCTGGCTTGAAATCTAAATATAATCAAGGTAAATGAACATATTGTGTTACAGTTTCATATTCAAATTGCTTTTCTAGATTTTATATTCTGTTCTTCTTTAATTGGTGCTTGCTATAATGAATATTCATTATCTCCAATATTGTAATGAACCCAATAATTTCTGACATAACTTATGAGGGGAAAATGTCCTGCATGACACATCAAAATTACACACTTCAATGTACAAAGAGAAGTATGTTCAGATTGAGGACAATTCTCTTACACAAAGTAGCAAATCAATTTTTAAGTATTTATCCTTGCAAGCAAAATTTACTTCATCTTTTTCAAAGTGTCTTGCAATTATCAAAAAAAAAAAAAGCCATTTTGAAAGGATAGGAAAGGAAATCTATGCAAGTATATTTTATATCTTATTTTTCCCTGTATTTTAATTCACATTACAATATACAGATTATGTATATACATAGAAACTCATAAAATACATTATACATATAAGTGTGTACAGGTATTCATATATATGTATGTATGTATATGTATGCATGTACATAATGTCTATGTGTCTTTGTGCATGTATCTATGTATATATACAGAGAGATTCTTTCATCTGTGAAACTCAGAATTTATTTCCTTTTCCTTTAATAAAGAAAGATGTTTAGTGAAATAAGCAATACCTTAATATGCAGGTCAGGAAATTGCCAATATCAAGATTAATTATTTACTGTAATGTGATTCCTTGGGATTAGTCTATGAAACTCCCAGATTTCAATATCCAAAACATTGCAAAGAAAACTTTTCAAAGGCAGGAAAAGTATTATAAAAAGAAGTGACCCAGAAAATAACTCACGCTGCTGTGAAACATTCTGAGTCTGTTTCCTCTGCATGTAATATCTATTCAGAGAGAGAAATAACTTTTTTATATGGGAGTATAGTGTGTATTTTGTCTCCTAGGTCACTGTAGGACCATTTTATTTTTTTCCTGCCAAACATCAATCTTTCTTTTATAAATAGTATCATAACATAAGCCATCTGGAGAATGGCACTGTATATAACCCCCCAGTGGTTTTGGTTATGGAAGAGACAGGAGAAATCTCATCCTGATGAGAAGAAATCTCAAATCTCATCCTGTCTCTGAAGAAATTGACGCTTCAACTTAGATATTCAGAGTGGGATGAACTAGCTAATGAACCGGAGTGCCTGTTCCACATTGCCTTGTCATTGCTTTCTCAGATATTTAAATGATATCCATAGGCTATGAAAATTAAGAAAAAATGTTCCTTTATTTTAGTGTGATATTATTATCTTACGCATGACAATTGAATAGCTAAACATTTTCTTATATGAAAAGCATGACTTAAAGTCTATTTTTTTTAACTTTTTTTTTTTTAGTAGTTCAGACATATAAGATTTGCAGTGACTTGCTGTCTTGTTCAAACACAGTGTCATGCTTTAGAGGCTGAGAACAAGAAAGAAAAAAAGTGCAGTACGAATCTCATGGAAATAGTTTGAGAAAGTTATGGCGAAAGGTGAAAATCCCAAATGTTTGGGCTACTGAAAACAATAGTTGCTCATCAACTAGATAAGTGGGTCACTTCTTGGGTTTGCTGGGGTTTCAATTCAGTGTAAGAAATGAGCCTTCATAAAATTAGGTGCCACTTATCAACTGATTATGGAACAATAATTAGTCACTTGATTTCATCTTTATTGTTGCAAACATCTTGTAATGTAGTTATCATTCCCATGTTAAAAGAGATTAAATAAGTTTACATGAGTAAGTCAAAACTCTAGATTTGAATCTAGATCTGATAGCAAATCAGGTGCACTTTTAGTCATATCACTTAGTTTCCTAATCTTGCATTCCTGAGACAAGTGTAAATGTCACATAAAATAACAAAATTATGCTAGAAAATATAAAAACAAAAAAATGTGTTAAGATACTTAGGATCTCACATTTCTTGGTAATTGTGGCAGATTAGCTCCTGAGTATAAGTGACATGTGAGTAACATAGGTAACTATGCTGTACCTGAAAAACTGCTGATAGCAAAGTAGATAAAAAGTGATCCTGGTCATGCTGAGTGCTTTTAGGATAAGTCACAAACACAAAAAAATTATCTTAAGCTATAATAAAGATAATGTTCAGTAGGGACTGAAAAATCAAAGTCTCTAATTTCTATGATGTTTATTACAAGATAGGGTCAAACCAAGAAAAAAATCCGTATTTTTGTTATATTCACCAGCTAATTGCTAATAAAATCTGGCTGAAAATGCAAAACAATGTTACTTTAACTTAAATTTTTTTTTTTTTTTTTTTTTTTTGCTGGAGAAGGAATATTGTATAAAACATCTGTCAAAACGAGTTTATCAAATAATATATTAAGTACAACAGACTGCATCTGACATTCATTTCTGTTAGTGTCAAAAAAATAATGAATTTGGTTTGATTCAACTCTTTTATAAAGAGTAATGCCTCTCTTATGTGATATTATATCTACCATATCAAATCTTATGTTTTATGCACTAAATGAGTTTCATTAAGCATCTTATCAGTTTCACAGATGGATGGCAAATTATTTTTCTGTAAAATTTTCTGAACATCATCTAAATATGCAGATATTTCCTACCATCTGAATTAAAGTGTGTAATATTTTATTGGTGTGCAGTTGGTATTCTAAATATCATTTATGTATAATTTAGAGAACACTTGGTCAATTTTTAAATTATTATTAAACTTAGTATTTCTCTGGCTAGTTTATGTTCACTTTAATGTAATTGTAATTGGGAATTGGTATGTAAGGGTTTTAGATAACACTTATTTTGACTTATAGCTATGTTCTCCTGAACATGTTTGCACATTATTTATCAGATACTGTTCAAGCTGCTTTATATAACGTCTTATTTAATCATAACTTACATACAGTAAAATGCTTGCTTTTCCTTGATAATTTGCTGCATTTTCTCATATATATCCCTAGACAAATTATTGTGCATGTGTACACTCCAATAAACACTACGGGGATCAATATATTGTAGTTTCTATGACAAGCAGAAGTTTTTTTCTTTTAATAACTTCAGAGCCAATATGACACTCCAGTATGTAACACTATTCTGTCATTGCCATAAATTAGTTTTGTCCATTCTTGAATTTCATACAAATAAAATCACAAAGTATATATTACCATGTATCTTGATTCTTTTGCTCGACATAGAGACTGCAAGATTCATTTATGCTTTGTGTACCTGTAGTTCTTTGATTTCATGAAAGTTGAGAGAGACCATAATTTGTTTCCTACATTTTTACTGAAGAATACTTGGATAATTTTCTATTTTATGTATCAGGAATCAAACTGCTATAAATATTCTTTGGATGGACATATGCACTCCATTTCTTGTGTGCCCATATCATGCATATTATGTTAATAATTACTGGGTCATGGGATAGGCCACTGCTTAGCTCTAGTGAATACTGTCAAAATTTTTCAAAGTATTTGAACCAAGTGACAGCTCCATTCATTAATGTATAATAACTCCATTTATCCAAATGTTTGTCAACATTTATTATTAGTCTACAATCATTATTTCAGTAAACATTTCTCAGAAGTGTTAAAATCATTTATTGCAAAAAAAAAAAAAAAGAAACTGATGCTCTGAGATATACAGAGAGCTTAATAGGAATAAGTTGTAAGGTTGAGATTTGAATATAGTTTGTGTAAAACACAGCTCTTGAACATAAAGCTATAGAAGTTCTGTTCACCTCAAAACAAAATCAAGTTCTGGAGAGTGTAAATACAATCCCTAGAGTTCTGTAGAATCTGTAACATTTTGTATCAGCTGGTCTAACGTTAGTCACAAAAACCTGCGGTTATTTAATTATCTCTTTATAGCAAGAAATGGTTTGATTTGCAGTATTTAAATAGCAAATGATAAAAGAGAAGATTTTCACTGGGCAGATTGTTGAACTTACATTTAAAAATATCTTTACATGATCTGAAATATTTAGGTAATTAAATGGTTGACTTGAAATTCTGAGGGAGCAAAAGCAGATGAAAATTCCTATTGTCAATTTTTTTAGATTTGCACAATCTAGGTAAATAAATGCTAAATTTGGAAGGCAATAGTAAAATTGTTTTTTTACAGCTAGCTAATTCAGTCAAAATATGTAATCCTTTTTGAGGTGAACAGAGTTGGAGTGCCCTTGTTGCTCGTCCATGCTCCTTGTGTAACCATGAAACACAGTAGGAGAGAGTATCAGAACAATACAATTATTTTTAAAGGTAATTTTTTGATGATCAATTTACTACTGCAAAGGTAAACTACACTCAGTAATAATATGAAAAGCTCATCTGATATGAATAATTATTTTTCTCTTTTTTTATTTTTTTAATTGTTGATTTTGATGAAATACCCCGGTAAATTCCATGTAACTGTTTCTAAAATTTTAGAAATTTGGGCCAACTTAAAAGTTCTTCAGGAAACAAATGGTTGAATGTAATGTGGTACAACAATTCTGGGGAAATATTAACATTGAAATAATAAGAAATTAGTTTATGTATATGTATATATATACACATATCTAAAAATAAGAGAAAATAGCAAAGGCTATTGAGATTTTTAAGAAAGTGAGAATTTAAAGGACCATAACTTTATTTATTTATTTTTAAAGGATACTATAAAAGTTTGGAAATTGTCTTATGGAAACTAATATAACTGAAAAAATGATTGTTTTAGATTAGCTGTGCAAAATGGAAAAACGCTTATAGGCTACTTAAGCACATTAACAAAAATAATTTCTTTACTCCAGTAGAGAAGCAGTAAGGGTCTGTTAAATGACAAAACATATTTAAAGTGAATATGATTGCATTATTTTCTGTCTTTAACAAAATACATTTGCCACTCCTAAGTTGTTATTTTGAAATTTAATGCCAGAAAAATCACTGATGATCAAAATAGAAATATATAAAATAATGATAATTAAGAAATACATAACTCTTATAACTATTACTTTTGTTTGCATTCATTTGCCATCGCAGATTATTGTCTTAAAAAACAGAAAGCATGAGAAAATTATATAGAATTGGTAAAAGGAGTTTAATTCTAGAATAAATAAAAAATTATCTGTAACATAAACACGATATAAAACGTGGACACTCTGGGTTGTCACTTCCTAGAAAAATACCACACAGTAAGCAATTGAACATGTTTTAAACTGTTTGCTTGTTTTCATTCAGCAAATTGGCAAATTCTGTTGATTTTACCTTCTAGTTATAGCCCAAGTCCTGTAAATTTTCATCTCCTCCAAAACTAGCACCCTACACCTAGCCATTCCCACCTATTGGCTGGACCATTGCCATAGCATCCTAATGGATCATTCTGCTTCTGCTCTTGACTGCCTGCAGAATATTTTCAATGCTAATATTAAAGTAGTCATTATAAAATATAATACATATTATGTGACTCTCCAGCTCTCAAATTCTGATGACTTTCCATCTGGAATTACCATATTTTTTTCTCCTCTGAAGACCAGAAAGTAAATATTTTAAACTTTGTGGCTCACATACAACCTCTCTGTTTTACATGTTATTTTTCTTTGTTGTTGATGTTCATTAATGAACATTTAAAAATCTAAAAAAAACAAAAAAAAGGAAAATAAATAAAATATTGGCTCCTAGGTCACTTAAACCAGCCTATGAGCCAGCTTTGGCCTCAGAGCTATAATTTGCTGAATTCTAAATCTAAGATTGGGCCATGATCAAAACCCTTGTGATCTGGCCTGTACCTGATAGTGGCTCTCATGTCATCTTATAGGTGGTGTCCCTCTATTATCAGCCCTAAAGTTGTATTGACCCTCTCCTCTTTTCAACATGGCTTTCACACTTGATCGTCCCTCTGATCCTAACATTCTATCACCACATATTCACAAGACATACACTTTCACCTTTTTAAAGTTTACATTCGAGTATAACTCCTAAGAGAGCTTGGTCTCATGTATGCTACCTGAAATAACACTTTCAGTTGTCTATTAATTTGCTCTGGTATATTTTTAAAGCTCTTAATGAGATATTACATGTTTATGAACTTAACTCCTCTTTGTCACACCCCATTAGACTGAAAGTACTCTGTGTATATGAGCATTGACTATCTTGTTCAATATTTGTTATAAAAGAGGAATAGGTATAATAGGTTCTCAATAAATATTGATTAAATATAGAAAAAATAAGTGCATCAATTCATTAGTTGTTGTAATGCTTAAAATCATTATGTTATTCATTCAATGCTGAGAATTACTTTTTATTTTTATTTTATTCCCACATTACACTAATATACAGAATGACTTTCATAACTCTTGCAAAATATAAGCTTGGTGAAGTTAAATTTTACCAACTAAGTACTGAGGCATAAAACAATATCTGATGAGTCTAATTTATTGAAGTGCTACAATGTCAGCAACTTATTTGAAAATTGTTCAGGAAAAAGTATACATATACATATATATACACACACACATACACACACACATACAGAGAGGAGAGTATGTGGTAAATTGTTAAAGGCTGGTAATGCTATGTAAATGTACGTGGTTGTGCATGGCACAAATCTAACATTTATAGATTTTTCTATAAATTTAAGCTTTTTCTAAATAAAACTTTTTAGGAAAATGTTTACTGGCAGCTGTGAAAGCAAACTACACTTTTGGTTGTCTTATATTAGTTGTCTGTTCAGCCAACTGATTGACTAATTTAAAGTTAAAACAAACACCAAATAGTTTGTCCAAACCAGTATACTTTCATGAGTGAAAGACAGTAGATAAACTATTAAAATTATTGGTTATATATGTATTGATTAATTATATCTGATTTTATTATAGTGGTAGATCTTGAAATCTTCTTTTAGACTGTTTTAAACAGTTCAATTTTTTTAAAAAAAAATAAAGAACAATGTCCCATACAGAAAACGAAGTTTTTTTTAAATTTTGCTCACCTAAAAATACAAAACATAGCAGAGCAGAATAATTAATAATTAGCTAGTGCATTTTCATATACTTTAATCCATTCTTTCTTTATCTGTATGACTAAAATCATTTGTATTGCATTTATTCAAATAATGTATTTTTTCAATATAGTCTTATAAATTTTAATTGATTTACTGAAATAGGCTTCAGTCTTCTAACATTTGTTTTATGATTAGTAAAAAATGAAATTGTTGACATCCTTGATGACTTTGCTCTGTAGATTATTTGTTTCTGATGGAGAAAATCCTTTTGATAATTTCCAAGTCCCAAACAAATACTAATACATAGAGGATAGACTCAGTATTAGTTTTTTCATATTGAAATGCATAACTATTTCTATTTTTGTATTGAAATATGTAAATATTCAAATGTATAAATATTTCAATCCAAACAATTTTACAGGTACTGTTCTTTTCCTCCATGCAGAGGGCCTCTTTATGACAAATATTTTCATATAACAAAATTCGATATGTATTACCTTCATTTGTGATTGTTTTGAATGTTTTGTCAGCCTTCAAGGCTGCAAAACTGAGAAAACCTGTCAAGTTTTTCTGTTCATGCACAGAAAACAAAACACTGTATCCAAATAAAAATAGAAGCCCTGTCAAATGATTCTTTCCACATGATATTCTAAAGAAAACTTATAGAATTTGAAAATAAAATCTTACTCACTGACTTTTATTTTTAACTTGCTCACTCATATTTTTGTAGAGCTACACTGATATTTCTCTTCCTCCTAGCAATCTTTATTCTTGATAACTAAAACTTACTAGAAGCTTCAAAAGATTACTTATTTGATGTTGCACTCATCAAAGTCTTTTAATAAAGATTCTGAGCTGATTTTTAATACAAAATTTAAGCAAATTTAAGAGACCTAGTTTATAGAAAGTTTCAATAACGTTTTGAGACATGCAACTTGATTTGCAAACTAGGTCATTAAAGCCTCAAATATTTCTAACATCTGATAAATGATGAGCTACAAATAGGCAAAGTGTATATCACCTACACATTTGTTTTGTCTCAAATCTTTAGTGTCCTATATCTCTGGATATGCAAATATATTTTAGGTTTATAAAACAGTTTATATTAAATTCCAAATACAATTTCAGTTTATTTGTTTCTTAATGTGGCTAAACACTGTTTTCACTATGACCCTGTGCTTCAAAAAATGTTTTTAACATTATCACCACAAAAGCAAATTATTTTACCTTAAATAATGGATTACTTAACTGACTTTCTGTTTGAATTCATAATAATGTTGAATTTTTCACATCCAACTGAAAATGTTTACTTTGATTTCTGAATTACATGAAATAATTAATCCATTACTAAAATTAGTTTAACTCATTTTCTGTTTGTCATTATTTGATAAAAGTGGGAATATTTGACAATTTTGAAATTCTTGTGTATTAATGGAACTGATATCCATGGCTTAACTTTGTGTGTATGTGCAATAAATCTTAGAATAAAAAAGATCAAGTTTAATTTTGAGAAAAGTCATTTGATTTAAATAAAATATCATGCTTCTCAAATGCTGTGAAAATATGCCCTCTATAGCTATATGTGTTAAATATTTATTTTAGGGCACTGTCTTAATGTAGCTACCTATTTGTAAAATTGATGGTATTGCTTCTTGAACAATTTTATCTTTTTCTTCCACTTTCCATGTGGCTAGTGATAAGTACTGTAAATGTCAACAGACATTGTGTACAAGTAACATATTATTCATCAACTTTCTTGAGAAATGGAAATTTGTTTCTTAATTTTTATTATAAATGCTTTTTGGGAGAGTGAGACTGTTTATTTTTGCAGATGGGGTTTATGGCTTAAAAATAAATAAGCACTAAAATAGTAAATAATTGAACAGTATAAATTTTCACCAAACAATAAATGACAAGTCCTTTGTAGTGAGTCCTCACACCACTCTCTATATTCTCTATGGCAGTACTGCTGAGCCCATATTTCCTGTAGTTATTTCACATGCACCAAAACTACAATTGTCTCATTGTTCCACCAGCCTCACCCGCTACCTCTAGTGCTTTGTGGTTTTAAGCATTTCACTAGCTGAAGATGCATAAACCCACATCTAGCTGGAGGGCCAAGTTGAGGCCTTAATTACCAGCTCTGAATACTTCTCCCACCACTACCTTTTACCCTGAAGGGTCACATACACTATCTGTAAAATATTACCAAGAGTTATACAGCTTCTGGAAAGCACCAGAAAAAGACAGGTAAACCTGATAGCTTACTTGACCATGTGTTAAAATATGAATGCTGTTCTCAATCCATTTATATTTTCACAGCTAGAAGTACAAAGTGAGGATTACCAAAATAACCCTAACCTTTTGAGATGTAATTCTTAATAATAATTTTTAATGGAAAAATCTGAGACAAAGGCTAACAGAAGTGATGCAAGGAATATAGGGATAAACTAGTACTGTTCAGGACAAACAAAACATGTGGTCATCCCTCATACAGTATTACCAATAATGTCTTAACCAAATTACATTCTGCTGGAGGCATTCATTTGATAGCATAAATCATTTTTTCCAATTAGAAAAAAATAGATTTTAATTTTAATGTTGTTACCCCCTCCTTTCCTCTGGGAAAAAAAAAGTAAGCAGTTTTAGTTTTTGAGTTTAATTATTTTTTCTTGTTTTTGCTTATTTCATTTTATGTTATTTTGAGACAGGGTCTGAAAATGTTTCCCATGCTAGTCTTGAACTCCTGGGCTCAAGCAGTCCTCCTGTATAGCTAAGATTACAGGTGTGCACTACAAAAAACAGCTTGTTTTGGGTTAATTTATTGGGTGTATAGAGCACTTTTCTTAAAAGCCACATCATGTACATATTTCAGGAACAGTTCTGGAACTTATCTCAGATTTTTTATTTCATCAATGATACTTTATAATATGTATCAAGATGTGGAAATAGCTACTATGTTTTTATATCAGGACATATTCTTAATCACGGTGATATTACTATTCCTTAAAATACTTGACAATATTTCTAAAATGGGACAGCCATAAGGACAAATGGCATAATGCAAAATATGTGATACTGAGAAGTAGGTTCAAATTCTATTTCTAAAACTGAATAGATTTTGACATTAGATAAGTAAGAACTTTTTCAAAATCAACTGCTTCCTCTGTACAATAATAATACAAATACATACCATATCTATATCTCATAATGTATTTGGGCATCAGATGAGAATATAGATGTGAAGCCATAAGGAAGGAGTCCATATTTAGAGCAACCAAGGGTAGTGCTATATGTTTCTATCTGGGCTGCACAGTTTCTGCCCACTTGGATTGGATATAGACCATTGACTCACTTTGCTTTTAAAATTACAAAAATTTAAATGTCCTTCAGTTTCTTTCTCACTTTCTCGTCTGCGTTGTCACAAGATCTTGCTAAATGATGTCCTAACTTGACTGAACACAAGTCATTTCTCTGAACTAAAAGTACATCATTTTGTTCTTCCCAATGAGATCCCATAGTTTTCCTCCTGTTTTCTTTCCATAGACTTTGTGCTGCTATGCATTAAAATAGTAGTCATGGTAATGATGTCATTTAACACTTACATCATGCATACTATCTGTACTTATGTATTACTTACTGTTTGATAGGCATTGGTCTAGGTAATTTGCATATACCAATTCACTTAATCTAACAACATAGACTAGAATATGCTTTATAGATCTGTTTATAGATGAGGAAAGTAAGGATTGATAGATAAAGTAACCTGTCCAAGTTGACAGCGATCAGTCACAAAGCCAAGACTTAATTCCACATAGATTGATTTTAGAGTTTGTGTTATTAACCACTATGATATGTTATATTCATGAGCAAGTGCAAGTGTGTGTGTGCATGCACGTATTGTGTGTTTAGGTGGTAAGGGAAAGTCTGTGTATTGATGGTAAATACAGAAAAGTAGGATAGAGGAGTAATTTTACACTTTGAAGTCAGGTTTAATTTTTTGTGGTTATTTGTATTCACTTGTTATTGGTATCCTTTTGGTTTTGTTTCCAAATATCTAAAGATAAAATATCTCACATGGCACAATTACTAACTTTCCTACATACCTCCCTGAAGCCTGCATGTAAAATAAGTATCCTCATGCTAGAAAACCTCAGAATGCCAAGAATCTTGTTTTATCCCAGATTCTATTGCATAATACTAAGTTCTCTTTTGTTATGTTTGCTGAAAACAAGACACAGTTCATCATGTTGAAACCCTGGATCCTCTCCTCAATCACCAAAACTTCTGAAGAGGGACAATGTTGATAAAGAGAATTAGATTATAGAGATTTAAGTCTAGTGAAGTGTGGGGGATATGTCGATAACATTAATAAAAGAATATTCCCCAAATTTTCTTCTGAGACATCTTAACATTTTAAATGTATAAATTCCTACTTAAATAACTCTGTATTAAAAATTATTTTAGTTCACAAGAACAAGGCTTTAAAGGAATATTCAGCTTTTAAAAATCAGAAAATCATTGTTAATATACATCTCACTAGTCTCTTTTTAGTTTAATATAGAAGTGCATATAATATAAACATTTATACACAAAATGATTTTGAATTGGTATAGGGTCCTCCAGTGTTAGCCTTCTTTTATAAACAGTTCAAGATCTTTAAAAATGTTGATACTCTTAGAAAATTATTGTCAATAAATTTAAAATAGTCCTTAAAAACTAATGAAACTGATGAGTGATGAAGATCCTTTAAATATCTACTTGAGTGCAAATGATATACTACCTGGCATAATTATGGATCAAGGTGCCAATTTGTCCTAATGGGAAAACTTAGACCCAATGTATCATCATAATAGAAATAAACATTAATTAGTATATTTTAACAGAAGAATTCATAATTTTAGTAGAACTCATTACTTTGGAAACCCATTTGTTTAATGATCATAAGCAAAAGAGTATGGTTAACCCAATACTTAAAATATTTTCACTTAAAAAAAGGCAAGATAATAATTGTAATATGCTTGCTAAAGCCCAAAGCCTAAAGCCCACGGAATTATAAATCACAGAATGTCAGACTTTATTTATTCATTTTCCCAGCATGGCTTTTACTTGCTTGATTCTTGCCACCTGAAATGATTTTTCCCTCAGACTTCTATTCTCTTCACATATTTTAGGCCTTGTTTTAAATATCACCTTGCCAGAACTACTCTTCTTTTCCACACTATCTAAAGTAAGTCCCAATTGCTAATCATCTAGGTCTCTGACATAGCCCCTGGGATAATCTGTTCAAAGTCAGTATCTTTTAGTATAAAAAAAATATGTTTTTTCTCTGAGTTTCCCCCTCTAGGATCATGAGAGCCAAGGTATTTTTGTTCCAACTGGACTAAAATAAAATAAACATAGAACAGAAAGTGTGCCATATAAGTGTTAACACAAAGCAAACACTTGTAGAAAGGTAGCTGGAAGTGTTGGACAGGGGCATCTGCAACTGAAATGTGAGTTTTGTTTTCCTCAAAATGACATTTGATTTAATTTCATGATATTTTTGCCATGAAGGCAAATTTATAAATATGCAAACACATTTACAATCTATTATTTTATAGTTTCTGTGTTTTGTCGTATGAAAGACATGCTCTCATCTTTTTTATGACGTTAATCTTACCTGAGTTATTGCACTCTGTGCCTTTCTGTGGTGTGCAACTCAGAACAATGCCTGATTCATAGCAGGCACTTCATAAATCACTGCTGAATAGATGGACAAGTGAATAGATGAGTGAATTAATACAATAGCTTCTTAACTATTTCCCCTTTTATAATGAATTTGCTTCTACCTTAACTTATCTAAAGCACATACTGGTGAAACGGTCTCTTATTAGAAGGAATAAAATTAAAACTTGACATCTCAAAGGTATAGAATCCAGGGTTTTTAGTATTGTAAGAAGTAATTTTGTGACCTGTTCCCCAAACTTTCTACAATTGTACAACTGGAGCCAGCCTACATTATTTACAGATTATCAGATTTTCCTGGCTTTTGGTACTTGATGATTCTGATTCTCTCTCTCTTTACTTTGTACTTCTCTTGTGGGTTTCACCATCTGCCAAATCCCTCTCCAACTTCTCAGAGTTCTTTAAAGCCATTTTGTGACTTCTTCCTGAGTACTTCCTTCCCTTAATCTTCTCAGCTTTCCAGAATGTTCTGGTGAGTTTTCCCATTCTGCTTGAATTGTAGGTATCTGTGAACAAGAGCCAACTTATCTCCTAGATTTAAAAACTCCCTTAGAATAGAAATGTGTTTATTATTCTTTGTATATCAGGCACATCTATGCACAGTTTTGAATTTCTGAGGGTTTTTTACTGCTACTGTTGCAGCTTTTTCACTCCCATAGTTCAGCAAGCAGGAGGGAGTGTCACCCAGTGGACTCTTCTCTCTCATTGTTCAGCAAGTGGGAGGGAATGTTACAGCTCTTTTACTGCTGCCACCCGCAGACCAGCAAGCAGAAACAATACAGCTCTTTCACTGCTGCAGTTCGGCAAATTCTAGGTTCTGGTCCCACAACCAAGAGGAATAGGGTACATTGGAAACCAGAGAGTGAGTAAGGCAGAGTAGAATTGTATTGAGTGACAGAAAGAAAGCTCTCAGCATCTGAGGGGACCTGTAAATGGGTAAGCTATCTTTGTGGCTGAGTCCAGGGTTTTTATTGGCTTAGAATGGGGGATTGTGTGCTGATTTGTCCATGAGCAGGCTTGGAAAAAGCACCATTTGATTGGTTAAAAGGTATCATCCAGAAGGAACAAATTGAGGGAGAGTGGGTAAACTGGGGACAGAAATTCTCACTCCAGTCATGGACTCTATCCAGAACTGACATCTCAGTTTTCAGGCTTCAAACTGTCCTGGCTTGAAGGTTGGGACCTGTCCTAGGCAGGGACCCTGTCTGCCTAGGAATTTGTCTGTATCCTTTCACTATCAATCCTCCCTCTGAAGAGGTGCATCTAACTTTCATTAGTGTAGGGACAATGACTGCTCTAACTGCTTCCTGATGACAGGGAGAATTGTTTTGGGAAAACAGCAGTCAGTCAGACATCTCTCAGAGGCCTACCTAAGGGTCCCCAATAAAAAGGGAGCCATCATCTGAGGCTCCATTTTCATGATGATTTGGAGTTTGATGGCCTTTAGCCAAAAAGAAACAGATTTACAAGGAGGTTATGTATACGTGGACCATATATGAGTATTATACAAAGAGGAGCTAAAAGGGAAAAATCTTGTGCCAGAGATAACAGAAATAAGAAGTAAAACAGACTAATCATTCTGAAAACAATGTTGTGGCCAGAGCAGTTTCACCCTTGTGAAAGAAATTAAATCTTATATGGGGGAGGACAGTTAAATTTTAGAAGAGAGATTGCTCTTTAGGGGCGTAGATAATCCCATAGGCATTCAGGATTTAGGGGTCCTTGGCAAAGACGCCTAATGGTGAGGAACAGAATGAAGGTGAGAACAGCAATCATAGGCAATACTATAAAGCATATCTATGAAAGGTGAATTGTTGACTCTTAACGATCTTTAACTTGAGGTTTCCAATTTCTTTACATTGGTGCTTTGAGTGCTATTCTGAGTCAACAGAGATAATTCCATCAGTCTCCAGGCCTTTAGTATAATAAATCCAAGAATCTATTCCAGTGATCTTCACTGCTGAAGAAGTAGAAAGTACACTGCAAGGTCCCTTCCAACCCAGGCCTGAGAACAACCATTGGTCCAATTGATAGGTTTAATCCTTTCCTAGGTGGAAGGCTTGGTGAAGGATTTGAAGAACTTTCCGTTGACTGAAAGCTGCTGTATGAAATTTGCCATCCTCTGATTGTAGTCATCCTGAGGGTTGAAAGGTGTATTCCCAACAGGTGGCCCATTCTATTTCCTCAGAAGAATATTGAGTTTTTATTTCTCTTATGCAGCCCTCCCAGATTTGAGGCCTCAAGTGGATCAGATATCTGGGGAACTCTCCCTGCCAATTTAGCTGCTTGGTCTGCCAATGTATTTCCCTTGGCTATGTCATCCATCCACTTTTGGTGGCCTTTACAATGTATCACTGCCACTGCCGATGGAAGGAAAACTTAGAATAATAGTCTGTTAATTTCCTGATGGTGTTTAATGGAGACCAATTAGCTATAAGGAAGTCTCTCTCTTTCCAGATATTGGCATGGACATAGAGGACTAGGAAAACATTCTTAGAATCAGTATAATTGTAAACTGCTTTCCCTTTGCTTAATTCAAGCACTCTAATGAGGACAATTAGCTGAACTAGTTGAACACTTGTGCTCAAAGAAACAGGTGTGCTTTCAGTAGTGTCATTCAGGGTGACTACTGCATATCCTGCTTTATGGATCTCTTGTTCTATAAAAAAAAAAAAAAAAAAAAAAATCCATCTGTAATGGCCGGGCACAGTGGCTCACACCTGTAATCCCAGCACTTTGGGAGGCCGAGGTGGGCAGATCACGAAGTCAGGAGATCGAGACCATCCTGGCTAACATGGTGAAACCCCGTCTCCACAAAAAATAAAAAAATAAAAAAAATAGCCAAGTGTGGTGGTGGGCGCCTGTAGTCCCAGCTACTGGGGAGGCTGAGGTAGGAGAATGGCGTGAACCCAGGACCTGGTGGAGCTTGCAGTAAGCAGAGACCATGCCACTGCACTCCAGCCTGGGTGACAGAGTGAGACTCCATCTCAAAAGCAAAACAAAATCCATCGGTAAAAAGAGCCCAATCTGGGTTCTCTGAGGAAGTTTCTTTGAGGTCCTCTCTGGCCGCATGAATCTGCACTACTATCTGTTTGCAGTCGTGTTCAGGTTCCCCAGCTTTTTCTGGGAGCAAGGTGTCTGAGTTTTGACAGTGACACATGCTTAACTGGACTGTAGATACCTCCAGTAGCAGATGGTTGTACGTTAGGTGGAGACTCCCCGTGGAAGACAGCAGTCCTGCCACATTGCATAGGGTATAAACAGTTAAGTTATTCCCCATCATTAACTTAGTAGCCTCTGGCACCAGCAAAATTACCACTGCAACTGCCCAGAGGCAGGCCGGCCATCCTTTAGCCACCAAATCAAGCTCCTTGCTTAGGAAGCATACAGGCTGCTGGGCTGGATCTTGGACCTGGGTTAGGACCCCCAGGGCCATTCCCTCTTCCTTTCTGATCCATAAAGATTGAATGGCTTACCAATGGGAAGACTAAGGGCTGGTGCCTCAAGCAAGGCTTGTTTCAATTGGTCAAAGACCCTTTTAACCTCTGGTTCCCAAATTAGCTGCCTGAGCTTCCTTTATTAGGTGATAAAGGGATGAGCTATCTCACCATACTCAGGTATCTATAATCTGGAGAATACTCTAATGCCCATGAATCCCCTCGGTTGCTTGAAGGTTTAGGGGAGGGAAAAGGAGGAGATGAGCTTAATCTTTCCTTTGCCTAATGCCCTGGTTCCCTCTGACAAGACTAGACCTAAGTACTTCACTGAAGTCTGATAGAGCTGAACCTTAAATTTTGAGATCTTATATCTTCTGTTAGCTAGAAAATTAGGAAGAGCCTCATACCCCTCCTGAGAGATTTCCTCAGTTGGGACACAAAAAGAGAATGTCATCTACATATTATAAAACTTTAAATTGTGGATAAAGAGAGATCCCTTGACAACACCTGCCCAAACAGTTAGGGCCTGTTTCAGAATCTCTGTGGTAATACCATCCAAGTTAGCTGGGTAGTCTGGATGTAGGGATCCTCGAAGGTAAAGAAATATTGGAAGTCAGGGTGTAACGGTATGCAGAAAAAAGCATGCTTTAGATCCAGGACTATGAACAATTTAGTACCCTCAGGTACTTGAGTTAGCAGGATATAGGGATTGGGAACCACAAGATGAATTAGAACCACAATATCATTAATGAGGTGGAGATCCTGGAACAGTCTCCATTCCTTATTGGGTTTCTGTACCCTCAATATCAGGGCATTACAAGGGTTTTTGCAGGGTTTGAGAGACCCTGGAACATCAAGTTATCAATGATGGATTCTAGCTTTTTCCTAGCTTCTGGTTTCTGGGATCTTGTCTCTGGTTAGGAAAAGAGGTTGGATCCTTACAATGGATCTGAACAGGTATGGCAGTTGTGGCCCAGCGAGTTTTCCTTGAGTTGCCCAAACTTTTGAATTAATGTCAGTCTCTACCAGGGGAAGACAAAGAGTATACCCTGGAACCATAAGGATGGTGGTTCCCATAGGAGCTAAAATATCCATGCCTAGCTGAGGAGTTAAGTTTTCAGGCATGATTTAAAAGGCAAGAGTAAACAAGAAGTTTTCCCAACTACAACTAAGGAGTTGGGAAAAGTATCATCCTGAGAAACCCGTCATGGTCATACTGAGGGAGAAGAAGCCTGGATTGGAGAGGAGAACAGAAATGGCCACTCCCATATCCAGGAGGAAGTTATCTTCCTCCCTTCAACCTCTAGAATCACCCTGGGCTCCTGGATGGTAGTGGTGGTCTGAGTCGTTGGAGATGAGGAGAGGAGCCCTGGGATCCATCAGTCCTGCTGGACTATTTAGGGGACTGTATCTTTACCCGGTAACCTGCATCTCTCGGGACAGTCCACCCTCCAGTGGTCCCCACTGCAGACTGGAGAGGGTTCAGGTGGGTTCTCCATGTTTCCTGGACAATCCTTCTTATAGTGCCCTGGCTGCCACACTTACAGCAGTTAAGAGATACATCTCAGGGATTTGGGGGTTTGCAAACCTACAACGTAGGCACTAGAGCCTCTGCCTTTTTCTGTCTCCTCTCTCTTTCTTGAGTGTCCTCCTGAGCCCTATTATAAAAGACTGAGGTGGCCATTTTCAGGAGGTTTTCTTTTTTTTTTTTTTTTTTTTTGAGACAGAATCTCACTCTGTTGCCCAGGCTGGAATACAGTGGTGCAGTCTTGCCTCACTGCAACCTCCGCCTCCCAGGTTAAAGCAATTCTCTTGCATCAGCCCCTCAAGTATCTGTGATTACAGGCACACACCACCATACCTGGGAAATTTTTGTATTTTTAGTAGAGATGGAGTTTCAGCATGTTGGTCAGGCTGGTCTCGAACTCCTGACCTTGTGATTCACTCACCTCTAAAGTACTATCTGGTCCCATAGCCTGTTTCTGTAGCTTCCTCCTAATATCAGGGGCTGCCTGAATAATAAACTTATCCTTTAGGATTAGTTGTACTTTGACTGAATCAGGAGATAGAGTTGCATACTTTACCAAGGACTCTCATAGCCTTTCCAGGAAGGCTGTGGAATTTTCATCTGATCCCTAGTCTATCATGGATAGTTTGGAGTAATTGAGAGGCTTAGGGTTAGTCCTTCATAAGCCCTCCACTATGCACATCTGAAAGTGCTTCCTTCTTCATTCTCATATGTCGTCATTGGGGTCCCATTTAGGCTCCTCCAATGATACTGCTGTTTTTCCAATTGGATGAGGCTCTTCCCCTTTCTTGGCACTATATGGAAACAAAGCTCATCCCCAAACTTCTCTGCTGCTTGCAAGTCGGCCTGCTTCTCAGTGGTAGTCAAAAGTAACATAACATCCTTTCAGGATATTTCAAATGTTTAGGTTAAATTCTGGAAAGCTGCTATCACCTGTCAGGGTAGTCTGAAAACTTACCAAGATCCCCCTTAATTTGTCTTAAATCTTGTAGAGAAAAGGGGACCTAAATCTAAAAAGGGCCATATTCACAAGACATCTCTCATAGGGGCATGAGTGAGGCTGGGACCCACTTAAAATGAGGATTTCTAGGATGAGACAAGTTGAGAAATAACATGGATAGGGAGGACAGGATGGATCAGGAGGAGCAGAACCAGAGAGACTGGACTCCCCTGCTGGAGGCTCCTCTGGAGTTTGCTTCCCTTGTCCCTTGGGATTGCCCTTTGCAGCCTCTCCTAAGATGACCACTAGGAGGGCTGGATCAATTCTACAATGTTGGCAAAGGTCTGGAATATCTGGCAAGGCAAAGAAAGCCTGCATATATGGGACCTTGGACCCTTTGCCATCACGTTTACAGAAAAGGTCCAGCGGCAGGACAGTATGAAGATACTTTCCTCTGGAGGCCAAGCTTCTCTGTCCTGCAGTTTATAATTTGGCCAAGCTGAATTATAAACAAATCTAGAGCGAGTGGGTAAGATGAGGATAGAAGTTCTCACTCTGGTCGTGGACTCTTCAGAATTGCCAGCTCGGTTTTCAGGCTTTACTTGTCCTTGGCTTCAAGGTCAGGTTTCAGTGGGGACCCTGAGTCCTGTCTGCCTAGGAATTTGCCTGTCTCTACTGGTAGCATCAGTGTTCAATTCAACTGGTAGTACTTTTCACATCTAAATTCCAAACTAAAAGATGCCTTCCAAAAAATAAAAGTAAGCATGTATCAATTTAAAATCGATTTCATGTCATAGTAATGAAGAATAGTTACACAACAGTACTCTATTATCAAGGATTTAAGAATATAATTCTAGTTTTATAGCAAAGATCTACTTTCGTCTGTAAAATTGAATGTTTTTGTTTCCATGATGGATCAGCAAAATGTAGCATAAAGTGTGAAATAACAAAGCTTTGAAATGTAGTAATTCGTATTTGGACCCATAAACACTTACCTTACATCAAAATCAATTTCATATACATTAAATATATTGGTATAAATTTTCTAATATGAAAATAGATAGATGAGTGAAACATCAAAAAATCTGTACTAAGGAGTAAAGTTTCAGTTTAAAGGAAGAAAAAATGCAAAGGAAAAATGATACATTTTTAGTATATAAACATTTCACATTTATGTCAAATACTGCAGAATGAAATCATACTACAAACTAAGAAAAGGAATCTAGCAAAAATGTAAACAACATGAATATTGGCTCAATAAATACCTCTAATAACTTTTTATATGCTAAAAAGTTATAAAATAGATTTTTTAAAATGGATAAATTGAGAAAGTTGATAATTTTAAGAAGAGCAAATGCATTAAGACTTTCAACCACATGTATGTAAAACATACAAATTAAACAATGTCATATTAATTTTTACCTATGAAATTAACTATGATTTGCTATGAGATTAGTGAAATCAGGGAAGGTTGCAAAATGAATGGGCATATAAATTATTACATATCTTAAAGAAGGTGTTTATAAGCACAGTCTTCCTAACCCCCATCCTTCTACACACACACACACACACACACACACACCACACACACACACACATAATCTTTCTAATATAGAAGCAAAGGATTCCAATTTTGTTGCTTCCCCTCCCTATGACTTAAAATAGTTCTCTAAGTCTTTATTGAGCCTTTGCCAATTTAAATGTAAAGATTCAGTATGTTACCTGGAGGTTAAAAAAAAGTAGCAAGGAATTCTGAAGTGTTTTTTTTTTAATTGCCAATTACAAGCAAAATCTGTTTCTTTTGCAGATTTGATACATGTCAAATACAGTTATATGGCTATTTGTATGTGAAAGAATGATCTGAAATCTGAATCAAAATAAGCAGCCATTCATCTTTGCAATATGATTCAGCTGACTTGCTTAAATTTGTGTAAAACAAATCTTTTTTGTAGACCTTTGCATTCAAAAGGCTTTTAGAACTTCTAAAGGTGCTTGCAACTCTCAAAAATGATGCCCTTTTTCTAATAACAGCTTTCTCAAGCAGACAATCTAAAAGAAATACATATGTAATAGATACATATATTCAAATTTTGTCCTTGTTTTAACATACATAGGCCCCATCTCTCCTTTGGGCACTTTTTAGTTTTTTTTGTTACATCCTAATGATACCATAAATATTCTATAAAACATAATTTAAAGAATAGTGTGTTCTGTGTGAACTCTCTCAGCAGGAAAATGTAATGACAAAATGCATACTCTTGAAGTATGCTGAAAATAATTTCATGGAGTTATTGTAGCATGCTGAGTATTAGAAGGCCTTTTAGATATCAAAATTGTATTATAATGATTTATAACATCCAAATGCTCTGAAGTGGCCATTCATTGCACATCTTGTTATGCAAAATAGTAAGCTTTCTCAAAAGTCATATATTAATCACTTTAGTTATGAACAAAACACTATTCTCTTAGCAGCTGTTTCTAGGATTTTATGCCATATCTTTTACTCGGAAAAAAATATTTCAAAAATCAAAGGCCATGCCTTTATTTGTACACTTTTGTGCTTCTATCTTGAAAAAAAAAGGTGCAATATTTTGATTAGATGAGTACTTAGGTTTAAGAAATAACGCCAATAAATTATTATAGTGAGTAAGAGTTTCTTTTCATGTTTAGGTATTCATTTTTGTCAGTCAAGTTTCCCTATGAATACTGACATTTTTATGAAATATAAATTTATTCTTTTAATGGACAATTTATATTTTATATTATTTATGTCATTGAGAAAAACAAGCACAATACTTTAATCTTTTGAAAAATCTCTAGATTTACATAAAGATAAGTGGTCATAAAATCCATTCCACAGCAACCAGGAAGAGTTTATGTTATTGTTTCTAAAAGTTTTGAAATGAAATGTCCAACATATTTCTGAAATTATTTATTGGTTTGAAGAAGGTATTTATTTTTAATAAAAGCTTCTTGGCATTGATTTTTTTTTTCTTTTGTGGTTAAATATACTACTGATGTGAACATTGTTTGGCATACTACTATTTAGCCATTCAACATCTTAACATAGCATTTTTTTTCTAGATCAGGAATCAAATCCTTATTCATGTAACAATCTACTACCAAGTGACTAATATTAATTCTTGAAGTCACTATCAACTTCTGACCTAAAATTGTGTAGTCTTGAATCACAGATCTGCAAGACATATTAGAAATCATACCAAAATGCCTACTTTATAATATGAAAATTAAAGTGTAATTAGGCAAAGCACTTGGTCAAATGCCAAATAGTAAAGTAAGATGTCCCCCTTCTTATTATCTTAAACTCTGCTTTCATTTTTCTTGTATGTCATTTTTATAAAAATTTCAATTCCCCCTCCACTGCTTTACATTATCATGGCCTAAAGTAAGTGGGAATTTTATTAAGCTGAATGAAGTTACTAGAGGGATGAAAAGAATAATAACACATTTATGAGTCATTAGGACTTTGGGAATATATCATGAACATAGAAATGTTGGATGAAAAAGATTCAAGAAATAGTGAATTTTAACTTTGAGGCTTCATGTGTATAAATGCATTAGTTAGGCCTAAACTGGTGAAAGAATAGAATTGCTATTTATGAAGAGTAGAAGAGCTATAAGAATCAGTAGCTTGGCGTTGGTCATATTAGTTTTGAATTGACTACATACCTTAAACTAGATGTGAAGGAAAAAGCTGGAAGGTAGTAGACTGACAGGCTAATTTTGGTGTTTTTGAGAGTTAGATAATGTTTAATTCCATAGGTTGAATAAAAAACAGCTAGAAAATTATTATATGTAGAAATGAGAAGAAAGTTAAAGTCAGTGCCCTAGGGCATTCTATTATTGAGAGATGGAGAAATGAGAAAGGACCAGCAAAAAAGGAACCAGAAATGTAGGAGATGAATCAGGAAGTGAGGTATCCTGGAATCCAAACAAGAAAATATACTAAGAGAAAAATCAATTATGCTTTTTTTTTTTTTTTTTTTTTGAGATGGAGTCTCCCTGTGTCACCCAGGCTGGAGTGCAATGGCATGATCGTGGCTCACTGCAACCTCCACCTCCCGGGTTCAAGCAATTCTTCTGCCTCAGCCTCTTGTGTAGCTGAGATTATAGGCATGTGCCACCACGCCCAGCTAATTTTTGTATTTTTAGTAGAGACGAGGTTTTACCATGTTGGTAGGCTAGTCTCGAACTCCTGACATCGTGATCCACCCGCCTCAGCCTCCCAAAGTCCTGGGATTAAAGGTGTGATTCACTGTGCCTGGCTATCAATTATGCTTTCTACCAGTGTGCCCTGTACAGATACCTGCTACTAGGAATCACATTTTAAAAATTTTCTTAGCACATTTTTCTCTCGTCCTTCATTCAGAAAAGGGGGTGGTAGCAGTATTATCATCTCTCCAGCTTTAAGACACCTTTAAGGTTGGCACGGTGGCTCATACCTGTAATCATAGCACTTTGGGAGGCTTAGCCAAGAAGATCACTTGAGCCAAGGAGTTTGAAACAGGACTGGCCAACATAGCAAGACTTGTCTCTGCAATTTTTTTTTTTTTTTAATAGCCAATATGGTGGCATACATCTGTAGTGTCAGCTACCTGGGAGGCTGAGGCAGGAGGATTGCTTGAACCCAGGAGATCAAGCCTGTAGTGAGCCATAATCATGCCACTGTACTTCAGCCTGGGTCACAGAGTGAGACACTACCAAAAAGCAAAACAAACAAAACAAAACCCACATCAACAACAAAAATTATTCAACATTCAAGTAGGTTCAAATTAAAAAAATCTCCTGTCACATTATAAAGCATCAATTTCTATTCTACTCCTTCCCTCACTGCCTATTTAACCTCCTTCTCTCCCTCCCTCCCTCCCTCTCTTCCTTCCTTCCTTCCTTCCTTCCTTCCTTCCTTCCTTCCTTCCTTCCTTCTTCTATCAGTAAATTTAAGTGACAGTCTATGGAATTTGACTCATAGAATTTTATGTCTACTAATGGTTAATAACATTATTTATGTAGAAAGGTAAATCTTATTGTTTAAATCACATTAATTTTGGAATCCCTAAGCATTATCAAAATTCAATTAATTATACTGTTTGCTATTTCCACTTCATACCTAGGTGCATATTTGTTTTTTGTTTATTAAATAATTACCTCTGATAATTGGCAGGCAGTAATATAAATGCCTATAACCACCCTTGTACTTACATAGCAACATATGACATAATTTCATATTTGTATCAATTTGTAGTTCTCTAGTGTTTAATTATGGCTTCACAATTCAAAGTATTGCCCTTTTGTGGATAATGGTTATGAAGACTGAAACTGCCTTTTATAAAATTTGCAGTCTTTTACCTTAATAAATTTTAATTGAATATTCAGGTTTTGTTGCAGGTGGAATGGTGTTCAATTAGATCACAGCATAAACCTTTCTGCTGTTGCACATTTAGTGACAGCTTTAAAGGGTTGAAATGTAGTTAAATAATGAATCTTGTTGGTTAAATACTGTATTACTACAACATAGACGTTAATCATGAATAACACATTTTTTAAAGCAAACAGTATATTTCTTAGCAATTGATTTTTTAATCGACAGATAAAATTGTAGGTGTTTACTCTGTACAACGCGACGTTTTCAAATATATATACACTGTGCAATGACTACATTTTAATACTAGTTTAGATTCATTATACAATGCATTTCCAAAGCAATCTGTGGGAAATTGTATACTTTAAATTAATAGAATCTCTTTTCTTATTTATTCTAGCTAATATTGAAGCAGTCGAGAGCAGTTAAAATATATTCATTTTTGATATTATGTAGCACTCTAGAAGGGTACTGTTGAAATATCAATCTAGAAAAATAAGTTTTTAAAAATTAAGATTCACAATAAGTGAAATATCACAGAGAGTTGGTACTCTAAGATATGACTTTTATCCTATTTCCCAATCTTTAAAAACATTAATTGTTTATTTAATTGAAATCCTACACTCTCTATTGAAGATCTAATTTTTAACTCCCCCAATCAAGGGTAACAGAAATGTTTTAAAAGTAAGCATTTAAGTAATAATTTGGTCTTTGGAACTATATTGATAAAATGTGTGTGCAATCATATGAAATTAATTTTTATATAATCATAATTACATATACTGAAATCATAAAAGATAATCTTTCGTTCATCTTTTATCCCCTGACCTGAAGGTGTTACATGCTCTAAGTGTTAATTTGTAAATCTTCTACAATTTCTGCTATATTTCATAAAATGTGTAATCATGACTCAGAAATCATAAGCCACCCACTGTATTACTAAATTGACACAAAGCACAGTGCAAAATGCCTTACTTAGAATGAGACTAATTGGAGGTTCAGCACTATTCGTACAGAACCCCTAGGGGCAAATCTAACTATTTCTGGTGTTTGATGCTACACTCAGAGCTAATGTCCAGTCAGGAGGCCACTGCAAAAACTTTCCTCCTATTGTTGTTATTGTTGATTAAACCAATTGAGAAAATTTTACTTAGTCCTTGCAATATCCATTTTTGTAGCTTTTGTTATTAAAACATGTTGGAAATGATTTATATCAAGAGTTTTCAAAATTTGTTCTATGGAACTTGGAGTTATATAAAATTGTCTCACATGCTACCAAGGCCACATTGGGCTTTGAGTCGGGGATAGGGGTGGTGGTGGCAAATATTTAGAAGATCCCATCACATCTCATCCATAATTTGTCTGGAAAGGTTTTGCTGATATGTTTTACATATTGCTATTAAGCTTAAATTTTATTGTGAAAAATTGGTGAATACGTTGCTTATTGTTTTTATCTTTTGAATATAGTACTATTCATTTTCTCCTTTAAGATAGATATATACTAATCCACAAAGTGGTATAAAAATTGATTTTGTGTGCATTTCTTAATTTTTATTTTATGTAGAGATCTTTATATATCTATGAAAAGAAAGTATTTTAAAATTTTAATATATAATGTGCTGTAGATTTTTATAAATATGTATCTCCTTTTTCAGGATGTTGTTTAATGTAGATCACTTTAGTACCACTGTAAAATAACAGTTTTGTCAAATTATTTCCACTTATTCAGTAGATCACAACCAAACTTTGGTTGCAATAAATAAATCATAGTTTTGTTTTCCATAAATTAAATGCATCTGTCAATTATATATTCTACATGTGTATGTGTTTGAAATAAAATACAGCTTTTCCATCTATTTCTGTACCTATTTCTAGACATGTACATGAGAGACGTGAATAATTAAGACATGTTCTCTAACTTTGAAATCAAAACACAGTAGAAATGATACCAATAGTTAAAATCTCTAACAACTTTTATAATTTCAACTTTATATTGCATCATCATAAAATTAACTTATCTCTACTTTGACAAAGCATAAATACAAAAACTGTGACCCTATGACAATAATAAAATTATTGGTATAAAATAATAATGGTGTAGTTTAAAACTTTGAAATCCAAAAGTGCTATATTGCTGGGTGTGGTGACTCACACCTGTAAGTCCAGCACCTTTGGAGGCCAATGTGGGAGAATCATTTGAGTCCAGAAGTTTGAGACAAGCCTGGGAAACATAGCAAAACTCCACCTCTACAAAAAATATAAAAATTACCTGAGTATGGTGGCACATACCTGTAGTCCCAGCTACTTGGGAGGCCAAGGTGGGAGGATAGCTTGAGCCCGGGTGGTTGAGACTGCAGTGAGCTGTGATTGTGCCGCTGTACTCCAATCTGGGCAACAGGGCAAGACCCTGTCTCAAAAAAAAAATAAGAAAAATAAAAATGCTAAGGAATCAAAAGTAACTTTCAATCTATATAATTGTCCTTAGTTGTCTTGAATATGTGCACAATATCATAAAACATCGTATATTTAAAGTGTCATTTAAGGAGAATTTATGCAGTGCTTCATTGTTAGGACTCTGGTGAAATGGCAGACTCTGCTCATAAAAAAAATGAAGGTGAAAGTGACTTTTCACTTCCTAAGTAAACAATATAACCTGAGGCATAGATATGCGTTTTGAGAGTTACGTTTTTAATTAAACTTAAGTTTTCTACTTTCAAATTTATATTTAAGATTCTTGCAATCTTTTACTCACTTTTGAGAATTTGCAAGAATTTATTTTAAGCATAAGCAATCCTAATATAATAATCTGTAAGAAAATGAATTGTTCCTATGTTTTGCACTAGAGTAACGACTTTGATTTTGATGTGGTATTGATCAATAACTCTATTCTATAGGAAAATGGAAACATCATTCCCTAGAAACAGTTGAAGTTGACAGACCTAGAGGTTGACAAAAGGACACAACACTAGGGTGAGTAAAGTGGTATCTTCTATTATAATTTTTTCTTTCTCCTTTGAAGAATAGCAGTACATTACATCTATATTTCACAGTAAGTTCAAGAACTGTGTATGGAGTCAAATTTCCAGGTGTTGCTAAACGTCTTTAAGCAGATACATGTTCTGTTGGATTCACATAAGCCAGAAGGAGGGGAAAGAGTTAATCAAATAGTAAATAAAAGTCTTTCCCTAGAGAAGTCAAATATCCGTTGTTTCTCTTTTAATACATTTAAAACAAGCAAACCTTCTACCCAGTTTAGATTTATTATTCTTCATTGATTGTTTCATTCTCTTGGAGAACATTCTGGCAGTAAAGTAGTAGACACATTGCATCCATCATTGTGTGTCAAAGGGCCATCAGGTCGATGGCTCTTTGTGAACTTTGTTGTTTCAGAAAACCATAGCTGATTATTATAGGCAGAAGTTTGACATTTTCAGGATGAAAATCAATTTTCTTTTATGTGTTTCTGAAGTGAGGCTTGTGTTTCAATTGCAGAAGAAATAGCTTTTATAACATTGGAGTAACAAAATAGAAATTAAAATAAAATTTGGGTAGCAATAGTTTCAATGAAAGTGAAGAGAATTGTATTTTAGTGGTATTATAATATTTTAAATCCATTTAAATCTGAAATAGAAATTTATGGGAAAAGGTACAGAAATAGAATAATGTCTACCAAATCAACCAAATCAAGGTAGTAGTGAATAAAATTTATAAACAGAAAACTCAGAACCGGAACATGTTTAAGGAAATCAAATATTATTAAAGAAGAAATATATAACTAATTTGCAATTTATGATATACATATATGTTGTGTGTGTATAAACACATGACTGCTTATCATACTTGCTTAATTTATCTCTTGCTCCTGGCTCCAGAAAAAATGAAAAAACTCTCTTTTGTCCACGAATATATGAATAGCATTTATCATAAAGCTGTGGCAAAGTAGGCATTTAATAGAATTTGCTACTGAATATGTTAAAATACTAAAAATAAAAATACTTTTACCATTTTATACTTTCTAATGTATAAAATGCTGTTTTGTGGGGGGATTTGTGGAGCTTTTTTTTTAAATAAAGATTTGAAATAACTTTCTCTTTTAGTAATAATAAATTATATTTTAAATAATGTGCTCAAGTTTTAAAAATGCTATAGGTCCTTCTCTGTTTACTTAAGACATTTCTGTCAGTACATTTAAAAGGATATTAGGTTGATATTTTTCAAATATCAACCTAATAACCTTAGGCTTTATATTTTTCGACCACAATTTTATTCTTCATATATGCATATTTAAATTCCTATGTAACAGTATATCTCAGACATAATTTTTTCATGCCAAAAGTCACATGAAATTGTTTTAAAATTATGATTTCATTGTTTGATGAGTATACAAAATCATGAAAAGAATACTTGAAAAGAGAAAATTTTCATGTCCCCAAGATTCTTGCTATTTAGAGTTCAGGTGAGTTTATGAGAAGCATTCTTTCAGGCCATTCAAATAAAAATGTAGCACAAATAGCTTATTATTTAATAATTAATACCATATAGGTTCATATGTTTTCATATGCACAGATAGATGACAGATAGATAAATAATTATAGACCAGTGTCAAAATTTCCAATACAAACACTCTTATATATTACAGTTGTCAATTCTCTATCCTTCTGTATAATAAATTCCTTGAAGGATTAGAGTAAGTATTCTACATGTGCACCTTTTCAGTCCACTTGCATGGTAAGAGTGTGTACAAATGATGACTAATAATGCTAAGGCCATTTTAATTCAATTTCATCACAGGTGTAAAATGGTAGTCATGAAAAACATAAGACATCTTTAGTTTTTCCTTTTTGAGATTTCGTGGATTTCTATTTTTGTCCTAACATTAGTACAAAGAAAATCTCTCTCCTTTGACAATGAAAATACTGTTGTTATGTAATAAATCAACAAGAGTACAAATTATGAAAATTATGAAAAACTGGTAATTTTGGAGAAATCTCCTCAATATGTATTTCAATTACTTAACCTTTCTAAGGTGTTACTTTATTTACTCCCATTGTATTACTTAAATATTTTTCTTATAGCATTTTGTATATCTTATGTATCTGCTTCAAATTCTTATTAAAATTATGTTACATAAATACATTTAACAGATAAATTATTCAAAACAACATTTTACATTGATAGGTATTATTAGTGATGTTCTCAATTCTCTTAACAGGTCAAGGAAACAAAACATTGACCAAAAAGAATATTAAAAATAAATAAATAAATTTTATGTCAAACAGGGGAAACCCAGTTATACCACTGACTGACAAAATATGAGATAAAGTTCCTTTAGTGCCTGTACTCAAGTATTCCAACTTTATTTGTCAGATTTTTTTCTCATGTAAAAGCTGAAATTGTGTAATACCAAACAGAGACTGAGACTCAAACTTGGGTCTGACTCTGCAGCCATAGTAGACTCTACTGCATCATGCTGCCTCGCTATTGACAACATGAAGGTGTCTGGTCTGGGGTTATGTTACTGGAAAGGGGTCCCACTCCAGACCCCAAGAGAAGGTTCTTGAACCTTGTACAAGAAAGAATTTATTTATTAAGAAAGTAAAGGAATAAAGAATTGCTACTCCATAGGCAGAGCAGTGACATGGTCTGCTTAACTGAGTATACTTATAGTTATTTCTTGATCATGTGCTAAACAAGGGGTAGATTATTTATTCATGAGTGTTACAAGAAAGGGGTGGGCAACTCCTGGAATTGAGGGTTCCTTTCTGCTGTTTTAGACCATGGCAAATGTTGCCATGGCATTCGTAAACTGTTATGGCTCTGGTGGGAGTATCTTTTAGCATGCTAATGCTTTATAATTAGCAAATAATGAGTACTTAGGATGACCAGAGGTCACTTTCATCACCATCTTGGTTTGGGCAGGTTTTGGCAGCTTCATTCCCGTATTCTGTTGTATCAGCAGGATTTTTGTGACCTGTACTTTGAGCTAACATCCTATTTCATCCTGTGACTAAGAATGTCTAATCTCCTGGGTGTGCAGCCCAGTAGGTCTTAGCCTTATTTTTCCAGTCCCTCTTCATAATGAAGTCTCTTTGGTTCAAAAGCCTCTGGTAAAATCAATAAGTTTTCATGATGTATAAATCTGAGGCTGTGGGTCTTTATACATTGAATATAATTTTGTGAGATAGTCCTAAGTAGTCTCTTTGGAGTGTACATCATCAACAGAGTTATAATTCCTTATGGACCTATCTAACCACCCAATGGGTTCATCTTGCCCAGATGTAGCTAATTTACCAAGATAGGGGAATTGCAATAGAGTTTAACACATGTAGAGCTGGCTAAATGGGAGACTAAAATTTTATTACTACTCAGATCAGTCTCCCACAAAATGTGGAAGCTAGGGTTTTTCAAGGAAAGTTTGGCAGGCAGAGGGTTAGGAAAATTGCTGATTGGTTGATAGGGTGTGGAAAATGGCCTTCCTGGACTGAGTGTGCTTCTGAGTTGGAGCCACAGAGTAGTCCCTGGCCTAGGTGGAGTCATCAGGTTGTCAGAAATGCAAAAGTCTGTAAAGACACCTTAAAAAGCCAAACTTAGGTTCTAAAATAGTGATGTTAATTACAAAAATAGAGAAGTTGCAGATCTTGTAACCTCTAGAATAATGACTGGTAATTGTTTAAGCGTAAGTTGTGTAATACTAAGCAGAGGGACTGAGACTCAAACCTGTGTCTGACTTCACAGCCATAGTAGGTTCTACCGCATCATGCTGCCTCTCCATTGACAATAGAAGGACATGTGGTCTGAGGTTATATTACCAGCAAGGGGTCCCAATCCAGACCCCAAGACAGGGGTCTTAGCAATATTCAGGCCCCTCTCGGCCTCCTAACCTGGTGGACTTTCATTAGTTTTACAAAGGCAGTTTAGTTTCTGGGAAGGGCTATTATCATGTAAAAGATAAACTATATTTCTCCCAAAGTTAGCTTGGCTCATGCCTAGGAATGACTAAGGGCAATTTAGAAGTTAAAGGCAAGATGGAGCTGGTTAGGTCAGATCTCTTTCACTGTCATAATTTTCTCCGCTACCCTTTGTGCAAAGGCAGTTTCACTACTGTTTGGTTAAATGAATTTGATCACTAAATAATTTGTGTTCACTTCTAAAACTTCTGGAAAAAAATACATTTTGATTTAGTACCTTTTTACATCAATACTATGTTTATTCAAGTTAAAGAAACATAGTTATTTTAGAAGGGATATAAATGAGACCAACCATAGTTTCTAAGGGAAAAGATTGAGGTTAAAGAAAGCAGTAATTTAAGAACTATAAGAAAATACGGAAAGTTCTACATCTAACGGAATTTATAATTGTGTGATCTATCCACATTAATGTATCTAAAGTCTGGTATTCCTGACTCTATTTAAATTAGATTAAATAATTTAAGTCCAACATCATAGATTCTCCCTCAAGTACATTTGCTGCTGTTTTGATGTTAATTATCCACATCACTCAGATAATTACCACCTAACTTGGTTATAGCACAAGGTATGCTGTAACTTTTTATCTCAAGGAAGCTTACAGTATTTCTTTTATCATGGGCCAGAGCAGTTTTCTAAGTGACTTAACTGTGTCCCAGAAAATTACTAGAATAATACGCACATTCACAGGGTTAAATATTAACAGATGAGGCAATCACTTGAAGGGAAAACTGCAATTCATTTTGACAATTTGTTTTCTTGCACTTTTGTAAAGCAGCATTTGCCAAATGCGATCCTCAGATCACTTGGCCTGAGAAGATAAGGTCTAGTAAAATTTTTTCTATGGTGAGAATAATTTTGACAGCTTAGGAAAATGATATGAAAATTTGTAATAGTAATCAAAGGGTTAGAGAAATTCTGCCATCAAGAAAAGTGCTAAAAATTTGTTTTTCTAAAATTGTTTTATAACCTGCCTAATAACAGTTTGCAAAGTTTTTCTATAAAGGGCCAGAGGGCAAATAGTTTGGGCTTTGTAGGCTGTGTGGGTCTCTCTGGCATCTACTCAACTCTTCCTTTATAGTGCAAAAGCAGACTTAGATATTACAGAAACAAATATGTGGCTGGGTTCCAATACAACTTTATCAAATCAGCCCACTGGGATGGATTTGACCTGTGTGCTGGAATTTTCCAACCCCGCCAATATTATGCAGAGTAGTTTTAAAAAATGTCTGATTTGGAAATTTCTGTTTTAGATTTTATACATAAATATCAAACTCTCTAAAACTGTATCCATAAGATAGCCCTTCCTCTTTGCTTACTCTCATTCTTGAGAAATTTGTAGGAGTAGAGGAGGGCATGAAGAAGGGAATCACTATTTGCAGAGAATAAACTCTTTCAGCCTTGGTACCTATAGATGTCCCACCACTATCACCTTTGTGCCATATACTATATGACTAAGGAAAATGAATCACATACTCTTCCTGCCCTCAAAGAGCTAGCTCTATGGTCTACTGGGAGTGATGGTGATAATTTTGCAAATGACAAGGAATGTGACTACTGCACATAATAATATGATAAAATGTGTGATATTAATGTCACATGAGCAGTAACAATTTCCTCCTTTTAATCAAGGAGATTAAAAGGAAGAACGTAATTTTGGTTACAAGTACCAGGCAAGGCTTTAAATGAGAGATAATTGCTGTAGATAAGCTTGTAAAGAGTATTCCTAGATATCAACAGGCAGTGCTGCAGAGGAGAAAATTATGAGAAACTATTGCTGCTAGATGGAAGAGCATAAATAAGGAAAAGGAGGGGGCAATGGTAGCAAATAGTCACTTAGCAGGAGCATATAATGTTAGTTAGAAAAGTCAGTCTGCAACAACAAGATTCTTATAAGGTATAATATACTTGATCCAACAGAAATGCAAAGGTGCTGAAGAATGTTAGCATGATAGGGACCCCTTTTATTCTTTGATTGAGGGGTGCCCATTTGCCCTTAGGTAAGAATGGTGCATACTTAAAATGCCTGATGATGCTGTTAATACTGTCTGTTCTAAGTAGTGACATAGCACATGTGTTAAGTAGTTTCGAGAGTTTTGGGGAGCAAGAAAAGCATTATTTGGATATTTCAGATGAATATAAACAACAGTAAAACCTACAACACCTCCTTTCCCTCTGCCTCTACCTCCCACCAAGACAAATCCAGAGGATGGCAGTTACTAGTACATTTTCAGTAGTGCAAACACGTCAGGGCTGCCTCCCAGATTGCTTTCAACTTTCCTTTAGGTGGAGAGATTACTGCTCGCTCTCTAGTCATTGTGCTCAAATTTAAAGGAAGAAAAAAGTAAAATCTACACAAAAGTTTTCCTCTTTATTGTAAGAAAACCAAACTTTCTCAGAAGCACAAATGATATTTTATGACCCAGGACTGGATTACAGGGCCACTTCTCGCTGCAAGCGAAACAGAGAAAACAACTATTTGGCTTTCTTCTCTTTCATGTGGGAATTGAAAGGGTAGAAGTAGATTTTGAGTAGCTTTCATGATGCCTAAAAGTGTCCAAATAAATATTTAAGTATTTTATGAGAAAGTTCAGAAGCTCATAAGACAGTTTTAGGCAAATGACACCATATATTTATTTTTCAGCTTAATAAATATAAGCTGATAATTTTATTGAGAGAGAAAAAAGCTGTCTTTTGCAAAAGGGTAAACAAAGATATAATATATATGTAATATATACCTCCATATATATCTTTATATATACATATACATATATCTTTATATATCTTTAAAAGATATACATGATATATATCTATAAGTAATATAGATATATTTTATATTTTAATATATACATCTTTATAAAGATATATAATGATGTATCTTTATATATCTCTTTAAGATATATATATATATATATATCTTTACTCATTTACAAAATACTGTTTTTCTTTTCTCAATAAATTTATCAGGTTATATTTATTTTTTCACATCCTAGTCTAATAAATCAAGTTGTGAGTGTGTGTATGCATGTGTGTGTATAAAACATAGGTCTTTATACAGTGTATGTATAGATGGATATAGATATATATCTTTATAATATCTAATAATATAATGTGTTTGTGTGTATATATATAGTAATCGTACCTCTTAAAGGACATTTGAAGAGATATATATAACTATAGATAGATAAACTGGATTTATTAGTCTAGGATGCGACAAAATATTCAATAGCTTTTCAATTTGAAACTATATTAGCAGCTTTTTAGATTTAATTTTATTTGTGAGTAGTGCGTTATAATGTGAAAGAGTTGTAAAACTTTTAAGAACTTTGTGGTCAGATGATCAAAAATATAATCCCAAGTCCACCATTCACTAGCTATTTGTCTGTACTAAAGTCATTTAGCCACTAAGGACATCAGCCTCCCTTTTATCATGTTTAAAATGAGGATAATAATAACTGCCCTTCACACTGTATAGGTTTGTTGCAAGAGCCAAATGAGGTGGTAGTTTTAAAATTGCTTCATCAACAGCAAAACACTCTAGCACTTCTCTCTCTATCTTGATCTCTGTTTTTTTTTTTTCTCTCTCTCTCTCTGTTCTCCCTCCCTCTCTCCCTCTCTTTCTGACACACACACCCCACACACATTTCCACATAAAGCTCCTTGCTCGATCCCTTGAGATTATAAATGCCATCACAGAAATATATCAAGTGCCTCTGACAGCTTCTGGCTTCTGGGCTTCTGTTACTCAGTTTGTTTTTCTCTTTTTTCTTTTTCTTTTTCGTTTTCTTTTTCTTTCTTTTTTGTTTTGTTTTGTTTTGTTTTTTACTTAGAACAAATTGAATCATGCTATTAGGTACCACTTCTTCAATGATTTCATCTATTTGTCACTTCAAAAGCTTTTATTTTTGACCCCAGACCCTCTGAAAGCTTGTCAGATATAATCAGCTGTTATTCAGTTTGTCTGAACATTGAGGTTCATACCATAACTAGAGAAACTGGTAGTAGAGGCACTTCTGTCTTGGAATATAATCAATGGCTAAAATAAGTTTTGGATCATTAAAAATGAAGATTTCCCCTCACAAGGTAACAGAAGAGTTGGAAATCTTTGTGAAATGCCAGTGATATTCTTCCCCATCACCCCCACCTACCACTTTACTTCTGTCTCACATCTGTTTACATCTGACACATTAGTAGAATCCCAAAGCATGAGTATCCACATACCAGATCAGAAATCCAAACCCAGCACTAATTACCACTAGCCGCATATAACATTTTTATAATTATTAAGTTGCCACTCTAGAAGAGAGGAAATGTAATTTGTATACATTACAAATGTGTGTGTGTATGTGTGTGTATAAAACAGGCATTTCTTTACTTCTAGAGTGGTAACTTAATAATTATAAAACATATATGTGTGTATATATACATACACACATATTTGTATGATTTTGAATCTAATTTCTTTTGGAGCTATAGAGCATACTAAATTTACCAATAATTTGCACAATATTTATGTATTTATGGTAACGTGTTTTTAATGATTATATATATATATAATGACTGCCTTCACATATGTGTTAAGATACTTTATTGTAAAAGTAATAAAAACATAACTAAAATTGTCACACAGAATGCTGCATATTCATTAGCTTCATCTGAAGGTCTAGAATTTCTCTCGGCCTGGCTTCAGGCAAGGACTGATCCAAGAGTTTAGCGATATTACTATCTGTCAGCTTTTACTTCATTGATCATGGCTTCATTTTAAGACAGTCTTCTCTCATAATCTCAGTCTAGCCTATTCCACTTTCAAATTTATATGCATAATACTTTCAACAGTCACCAACCCCTCTCTGTTTAGCCCACTATTGTAATATACCTATTTCTGAACCAATAGATGATTGTGTGTGGTGCTTATTGACTTAGCCTAGGTTATAAACTCCCCCTCTGGAATAAGGTCATTATCATCTTACCCGTAATCACAGCGATCTCTAGAGATTGCAACCACTGAAATCATAAAGATGCAGAGTGGGAATAAGTAAAACCTATTCTACTTCTAATTATAAGAGAGTCAATTTTACATGTGCATGTAGGTATATTTATTGTCTGGATTCTAAGTCCTGATGCAAAGAATAAAGACAGATTCTCCCATGAGTGAATAAAATAAATTTCTTCTCATGAACTGTAGGTTAAGACACATAAAACTGCCACATGGAGGTGCCAATTGGTCAAAAATCAGCAACTTCATACTGTTCAACCTAAAAGAAGACCGCCTTAGGGAAAACTGGTCACTGTTGCTCTTTACCTATACCAAAGATCTCAACCATCAGTACATGTAATATCCTCCATTGTTTCCCTAGCCTATTTAATGTATCTGTGTGGCAATGATCTCATTGGTTTTCCTAAAATTATATATTTCCTTAATTTTTCCAAAAGTTTTAGCAAAATAGAAACCTCCTAAAGTTAAACATTCCTTGAATGCTTCATTGGTATATTTTAGCCTCAAGCCTCACACGAAGGATCATTAGCCATACATATATTTTGCAGATACAAATTATTTGTGCAATGGATTGGAGTGTAGGTCCTCTGTAGGTATGGAATAGACCCCTTTATTTCTTGGAAAACATTGTTCTCTTCGTGGATTGTCTGTGATCATGTGTTGTTGCTATGCATGTGCAGGTCATCTTTGAACTCCTCTAGGATGATTCAGCCACGGCTCTGGCTTTGTTAACTGCTGAATCATGTAAATGGAGCCTTAGTGACAAATATCTCTATTGAAGTGTCTTGTTGGAAATCAAGAATAACTGATCTTTACAGCAAAATATATATTAAAAGCTGGTTTTCCAAAACATTATGTAAGGATCGTTGCTTCTTTATTTTATGTAGACATACTGTGTGCACTGAATTGTCAGCTCACTCCTCAGGGACTTGATGAGTACTTCTGGCATCCTTGGGATAGTTGCATGTAGACAAACTCTTTAAGGAAAAAGCCCCAATAATTATGTTTCTGTTTCTATCAAAGGGAGATTGTTAAAAATATTTATTATGAAAACAACTTTTAAAGACCTTGTCAAGAAATACTTATCTTTGCCTCTAAATGAGGCCTGAAGCTTGAAGTAGTTACTTTTTCTGACCTACGATATTTTTTATTAATTATATATAACTGATTATTATTATTATTATTATTGCATTGGTTGCCAGAAAACTCAGAGACAAATCTGTGATCACTGTCTTAGAACTGTGCAAGAACCTGAAACTTTAGTGTTCATTAAATTTCACCCATTCTTCTCTTCAATTTTCTAAATTTTTATCAAAATAACACTTTTCAAAATAACTAAAAAGAGATTAAACAGAGAACACATAAATAGTAAAATTATATCTGAAACAGAGAAAAAAGTAAACAGAGAGAAAAACCTGCAATTATAATCCACCGAAGTAACTGCACCAGAGTAACTGCTGCTAACATTTAGACGTATATTCTGTAATGTCTCACTTACTTATCATTTTATCATTTACCATGTTGGACCATTTCATTGTTTGCCTCCTAAAATGCTTTTTGGAATAATGTGGTATCTATACTATTATACCTAGCTACATTTATAGGTGGGCATACCATCTCTTCTCTCTGTACTGCCAGGAGCAATCTTGTCCCCTTGTGATGGTTGTAAGAACTGAAAATAGTTGTTTTATAGCAGGAGACTGTTAATGTCACAACAAGCTCAATGAAACTCGTAAGTATTTCAAGGGTGTGAATTACTTCATCTTGCAATCTGAGAACCACACCTTCAATGAAACTAGTCGTTAGAGGAGGAAAAGCAGCTATCACTGATACACTAATTTATTTACATTAATGTAAAGAGAATTGATTAGAGAGAGAAAGAGGACAGTAGTGATATCCTAGCAGTTCTTAAATGTGCTTACTTGATTTATATATTTATATAAGATGACCATTCTCTTTGTGGCTCCATCCAATTATCCACTATGTGTATTCCTCAGAGTCTATAGCACTGTATGAGGGAATCCTTGCATGCTGCCTGCTTCTTAACATGGCATGAAACATAGTATTCTTGACCCTCTTTGTAACTGCTGCACCCCTCACTAAATGATAACTTGAAAGCTAGTTGCTTTACTGTGAACCAAGTACTAAGCATAGTAAGCTTCCGTAATAAATTTTACAGGTAATTAAGTATATTTTTGCAGTGTGAGTCTATTTGTATTTGTTGTTTCTAATTATCTATAGAGTACTATAGTCTCCTTATATATTTTATTCTTGATTTGCCTCAGGGTTCTCTATTCATATACATAAATACACATGTTTTCCTTAATACAAATGAACAGACTTTGTTACAAATTCATTTTTTAGGTTTATTTCTTTTGACTAATATTACACTGGTTTTCATTATATATTTCATTATAGTATGAAATATATAAGATGTTAACATCATAAAAGATGAATTCATATTTTCTTTTTACTTAAGTAGTGTAAAAATTGATTTCACTTCAACACTTTATCTCCTAGTGGTCTCTAAAATTCTCTGAATATATGTACAAATAATGTACTTCAATGTTCTGTCAGAAATTAAGTTGCATAATAGGAAAATTATATAGGAACAACCCATTTAATGAACTTGTACATGGTAATTTATCACCGTATGTATGCAAATTTAGGTGTCGATTTAGTGATTTTCAGAACTTGAGTGTTTTTAATGAGAAAGCCAATTAGTAAATGTTTAAATGTGTTTCCATCCTTATAAAGATTTGATAACTCTGGCTCACAATCCTTTGCTGACTTGTTTCAGCAAAACTTGTCTTTTCTTCGATGTAGTATTTATTGCCTAAGGCAACATTTAGGTTCTAAAGTGGCAAGGTCAGAGCTCAAACCTAGACATTCATGTTCTTGAACCTCAAGCACCAATGCTGGTGATACCCATATTCTGTTCCCTACATGAAACTGGTTTTGTGGAAGGTAAATGAAAAAGGAGCAGTATTTGAAGTCCTTACGTTTATTAAGTTAGTGAACAAGTAAAGGGGAGTTTAGCACAAGGCCACCAGTGGCTATTAGTACTGAGGTGCCTTTGACAGACCCTCCACTGAAGGTCTTGGCTTTAACAATTATGAGCTGTGTGACCTCTAGCTTCTGCTATACTCTCCATTTTATCTGCCATCGTTTTATCTTTTCATTGTTATAAATTTTACGCCCACTACAAAGGTGACAAATTGCATTCTGCTTCACCCAATAATGATTACAAAATTTCAGCCATTATGGCAGAACCACTTGGGAGAGGCAGCCTGTCCTCTAGGCTGATACAGCCCATGTCAAGGTGAGCAACTTGGCGAAGGGAAGGGCAGGCTGGATTTCACCTCCCACTTGGGTCATCTTGGGGCCACCGTGGGCAGGACATACCCTGGGCAGCTCAAGAATGGCTCTTTGTTTAGTTCTTCAATCCTACTCTGTTTATTCAGGCTAGTTTTGTTTTTACTGATAAAGGCATTTCACTTATGGAAGCCATAGGTGTAGGTAACTACATAAAGTAGATCAGTTAAATGATATAACTTGAAGATAATGATACCTTTCAAAGTAAAGTATTAACATAATGATAATTTGTTATCTTGGATTTAACCATATTTTGTATCTTTAAAAAATTACTTGTATTTTAATTATTAGGTATGCTTTTCTAAACACAAAGGTACCTATACCTACATTCAAATAAAAAAAAAATATGATGGTGAGAAGGAGAGTGTATATCTTTAACCTTAACCAAGTTGTGTAATTTATATAATTATTGTGTGTGTATGTGTCCATACACATAAACATAATCACAGCAGTGCTATGCTTTTTTTATTTTATGATATGGTCATTAAGTTAAAATATTACAATTATTTTTCTATTCAATTGCTAACTGCAGTCTTAGGGCAAATGTAAATTTCTCTTTAAATATCAAATTAAGATATCTAACTCTTCCTGTTTTCTTGAACCTGTCTTCTCTATCACAGTTCAAGTTTTCATCATCTCTCATTAGAATCATGTCCAATAGTCCTCTGAAGATCCATCTAGCTTTCAACTCATCCTACACATAAGACCTGTGTCATCTAGCAGCAAAGACTGACTTACGTCTTAATCTTACTCATTTTAAACCTTGGCTCTAACATTTATCAGCTGTATGAGCTCTAGCTTCTGCTATATTCTCCAATATATCTGCCATAATTTTCCCTTTTCATTGTTATAAATTATATACCCAGTAAAATGAATTGAGTAATTATAGGTCTATAGTCACTTATTCACATTTTCAAAATTAGAAAAACAAATCCTAAGCACAGTTTTGTTTTTTTTCATAATTTGCCACATGGCAAAACCTATATGGACCTATTATGTGACTCATTTGGACTGTATTTACCCACATGAGGTAAATACTCATGTTTCACTGTAGAAATACTATGTTTGATTATGAGATGTAGTTTCAGATTATATCTGAATGAGATGTTATATTCAGTATATGAAATATATTGCTTTTTAAAAATATCTGAATTTTGGCACCCATCTGTAATCAAGAATTTCAGAAAAGCAATCTATATTTATAATTGTAAGAAAACCTAATATGGCCAAGACTGTGTGTGCTTGTCTTACCGGAATGACTGTTTTACCATCCCACCCCCACCTACCCTCATCTCTTTCATCCACATAACAAAGTCTCCTATAGCACTCACAATTCAACTGAGTCATTACTTCTTCCCTGATTTACCTCTTATCCTTGTTAATATAAAAACATATCCTTCCTATATCCTGTCTTTATCCTTTTCACCTGGTATTCTTCTCATCTATTTATATGTGTCATTTCTACTAAATCCTAAAATCTTTGAGAATTGGAACCATGGCTTTTCTTTCTTTATATCATCAGTTCTTAACATTATCTTAATATTAAACAGAAACATAATAAAAGTCAGTTATATTTTCTTTAAAAATACAACATTCTAGAAACGTTAGTCTGCAAAAATCTGTTTGATCTTACCACATTGTCATGTGATAGGGTAGGCTCTGTGATTCACTATTAAATTTTTACCTTTGGTTATTCCAGAATGAATTTAAGACAGTGAAGTATCATCTTGTTGAAGGTCTGAAGGTATTTTACCTGTCTATTAAATTGCTACATAAACCACAAAACTGGAAAAGAGTTAACTAATGATTATCTACATTCTTGTGTATTTTTAGATCACTAATATTTATTAGTCAAGATAATGATCTGGCTAGTGAGAAGCTAAATTTTTAATACTTTCATATATAAAGTCACTTAATAGAACACTTATTTCTCCAATTTCTTATCATTTGAGGATGCTTATGTACTCAAAGTTTTTGAAGAAAAAAGTAGTCAATTCCATTTTTCTGTCACTTGAAAAAAGTTATACTATTACCAAGTACTTAAATGTAAATTTTCAATAGACTCAAAATACATCTTTTGTGGATTTGAGAAATGATAGAAATTACTCTCTGCCAGATAAGACAATTGAGAGGGGAACATATCTGGCAAATTTGTTTCCTCTTTTTAATTTTTGCTCTTAAAGAATATGTAGTAGGATGTATGAAAGGCACAATGGAATCTGTATCATTGTTGAATAGGCAAATACTTGGCTTTACTCCAAAGTACTATACTACTATTAACTGTGATATTTAATTTATCTACTTCAGAAGGATGAAGAGATAAATTGGCTGCAAATGTGAAACTGGAATTCCAAAGTGTCTCAGTTACTATTCAGCCATGCGTTGCATTTGGTTTTCTTATTTTAATATTCAACAGCTTCAAAATGTAACTGAGAGCTCTTGGCTTTCCATTCCTGCTGTGTAAAGCATTAACAATATTACATTCACTGCCTGTATTTTCTTTCTTAGCAACTACTAGTAAAACTTGAATTCCAATGATGATTAACATTTTTAAAGACATTTTGATTGTAATTTCTACATCTCTACCATCATGGAGTACTGCATTTAAGAGAAATATCATGACATTTTCATTTTTATGCCTTATACTAGCTTCTCAATGTTATATGGTTACATAAGTTGCTGGTAAACAGACTGTATAAGTTTTAGCCTCCAGCTGTGAAATCATATCAAATTTATAGTTTTAGTATGTGAAAATAATTGAATCATTTACCTGTGGAGTATATTTTAGTATAAATAGACTGTAACTCTAAAATACGCTATATTTTTTTGAGGGGGAGAACCCCTATTTCTCTATTTTGGACTTTAAATAACCAAGTTTTCAATTACTCTTTATTTTGACTTTGCCGGTGCCAAAAAGTAAACAACCTAAAAATTGGAAGGCTGATAGTATCACAGAGCTTCCAGAAAGTTTATTTTTGCAGGCCATTTATCTTGCGTATAGCTTTTCAGTAACTGAAATTGTTTTCTCATTAAAACATGTTTTGTTTTTCCTAAACCCCCTTGGATTGGCAGTTGTCAAACTGAATTGGCAAATTTTCAGGTTGGCTGATTGGCTGTTGACTCTCCAGAGTATCCATTCAGTGCCTCTCCCCTCTCCCTCTCCCTCTCCCTCTCCCCCTCTCCCCCTCCACCTCTCTCCCTCTCTCCCTCTCTCTCTCCCTCTCTCTTTGCTCCCTCTTGCTCTCTGTCTCTGTCTCCCTCCCCCACCAAGTTGGACTAGCTTTTCCAACATGTGTTTGGGTGAGAGGGCTCCAAATGTCATGTGAGGGTCCTCAGTGTTTAATAATTGTAATCCAATATGTACATACCATTCTCTTGACCATAATTTAAGATTGAGAACATTAAGAGCATGATGTATTTCCAGATGGTCACAATCAATTGTTCTGAATTTCTGGGGCTTTTGAAGATAGAATAGAACCTAAAAGTAGATCAAAAAAAGATTGAAGTCTTTTTAGAGGTTAACATCAAAGAAGCATATCTGAGAAAGGAAGAGAAAAGATATCTCTCCTTGGTGAAAACCTGAAAACTACTCAAGAAATGGATATCAGATGTTAAACGTCTATGGGAATCTTCAGTATATGAAGCCATAAATTTATTTGACTGTCCAAACTGGTTTTAATCATTTATTTCTGTCACTGTCAACATGGATTTCTAACTGTTACAGATGGAAATAAGTTTTCCCCCATGTAATAGCAAGTCATCCTTTTTGTGAAATATTTATAAAATGATTTTACTTTATAGTTGTATTCTGCCTTCTAATTTTCAAATTGATATTATATGCATAAGTATACATCTTTTAAAAGGTTATACCTTTTTGGGCCGGGCGTGGTGGCTCAAGCCTGTAATCCCAGCACTTTGGGAGGCCGAGACGGGCGGATCACGAGGTCAGGAGATCGAGACCATCCTGGCTAACACGGTGAAACCCCGTCTCTACTAAAAAATACAAAAAAATTAGCCGAGCGAGGTGGTGGGCGCCTGTAGTCCCAGCTACTCTGGAGGCTGAGGCAGGAGAATGGCGTGAACCCGGGAGGCGGAGCTTGCAGTGAGCTGAGATCCGGCCACAGCACTCCAGCCTGGGCGGCAGAGCGAGACTCCGTCTCAAAAAAAAAAATAAATAAATAAATAAAAAGATTATACCTTTTTGGTAATACCATATTAACAACATTTCAAGGCTTTCATTGAATAAAGAAAATGTATGTTTTATGTAAAAATTATTAAATAAGTGCTAGAATACTTTTAAATACTTGAATATTTATTAACATTTATTTTCAATTAATTTAGAAACATTTATTGAAAGACTGCTCCATTTCGAATACTTTGCAAATAATCATTTTTTGTCATTTAAATTACTATAAACTAGATGGACATATTGAAATGTGTTTAAACATTATTGCCTCTTTTTTAACCACCACATTTTTTGTTTGTATCTATCATTTCTGGTCTATGAGATTTAATGTCAAAAGTTAAATATCCCGGCATTTTCGTGTAAGATAATAAAGATTACGTTGATGTGAATATAACAGAAAAGTTCCCCTAAGTTTTATTCCTCTTAAGTGTCTAAGATGTGATCAGTATTTGTCTTAAAATTCTGTCATTAACTTTATTTGAGTTTCAAATTCAAGAAATCTTCCTGAAAACCCATTATATATAATATATATAATTTTGTTGAAATAGACTGCTGTATAAAATTCTCATGTTTTATATATAAGATTTGACTGTTGAAGAGTTGCTTAAGGTAAAAAGAGTGAAATCTTACAAGACATTATCAGTGCTGTGTCCTTCAAACAATTAAATGACATAGATTTTCCAATAAAAAGAGGAAACACATTTTTCATAGTGAAATTTTATATGCTACCAAACTTAAGTGCTATAATTTACATTTAATTGTAGATCTGAAAGGTTAAATTTTAATACTAATCTTAACCAGCTACGATGAAATCATGGGGTGGATCTTGCAAAGAAGGTCAACTATTCCCTGGGTTGTAAACTGAAATAGTCCCTATTAATTTAAATGAGTTAATATGATGATATATTTCTCTTGGGTAATGGACAAATCCCATAGTTGTTAGTCCACAATGTCAGAAAAATATTAAGAATTTGTCATTGTGCTTTAATCTTTACTTGATTTATATATCTCACTTTTATGGTTACTTTGTGACTTACTATCTTCTGGGCCAGTTCATAAATGTTCTTATTACATTTTGATGAAATCTCAATCTGTTCATAAATATTAATAACTCAACTCAAACAGAAGTGTTTTGCCACTCATTTCCTAACATGTAGTAAGAAATTTTGTTTAAGAGAATGTTAAGGTACAGGAAACAGGAGATAATAAGTAGCATTTTCAGTACTATTTGATAGTGGAAGTAGAAAAACCCATCAGTAAGATACAGAATTTTTTTCTGTTAAAATATTTTCTTTAGCTTTAAACATATTTATAGGACATGATTAAATGGAGCAAAAGACAATACAGGTAAAGTTGGGGAAGAAAGGGTATTTCCCCCCTTTTGCGAAACTATATTTTAGAAAGCAGTAATTACTACTGAGTTACAATATAGTTTTTTTCTAAGTAAGAAGACACCTAAGCATAGGCTGCCATTGAGAATCCAGATTCCATCTTCCTTTTGCCTCTACCATTGTTAATGTATAGTTTTCTTCCTCAGGCTCACAAGATGGTTTTATATTACAGAGTATCACATATGATTAATGGATAAGAAGAAAGGAGAAAACAAAAGGGCAAAATCTTACTGCCAGCTGAGTCCATATCTTTCAGTAAAAAACAGTGGTTTTCACAGGGACCTCTTGCTTAGACCTCATTACCCAATTATGAATCCTTTGACTAAACAAGTTGCAAGTAAGTCCAGGTTGTAGGGCTGTTAACCATGAGGATTGCTGCTGTGAACAAAACCAGGGTTATGTTAATAAGTTCAAAACGTATAATGGTTAGTAGTGCTTATCACAGAGAGCCAAAAAAAGAAACAGACTTTTCCATAAAACCTACTGTATCAGCTGATTATACAGAAAAAAGCTGAGTTCAAAAATTTATTTGGTTTGCTAAGTGAAATTGAAAAGATATTCCTGTTTATAGTTGTATGGTTTGTAGCTACTCTATATTTCTACTTTGCCTTTGGTCAGTATGTTTGTTTACATCTGTCCATTTTGCTGTCTGCTGATAGGGTGACTTACAGTCAAGAGTTTGTAAGAACAAGTACTTAACTGGATTATTTTTAAAAGCAGTGATTTCTTATGAATCTCAGGAATCTACCTCAGTGATAAATGTTATTGAGTAGGAAAATAATATTTTTTTGTTCTGATTTAGGAACAAAACTTGCCTGAGATATCATATCATTTTTCTGGAATTGTATTATGCTGATCATTTGCATTTAGGCAGAATGATATGACTAATGATATAAACACTGCCCAAGAAACAAAGGATGCCATCTACTTTCAAAACACACAACAGCTTGATTTTCTCTTGACAAAGATATACATTTCTCTATATTAATAAAGTAGAAGAACTTTGTAACTCCTACAATTATGGGTCTACGTAAGTTATATCACAATCAAAGAATATGCTTTAAGGGATAATATACAAGTTCACAATGTTCACACTCTTCTCTAACATTTCTTGAACATCAGGAAAGAAAAAAAATCACCTGCAATGTATTTATTCCATTTTGTTCTCCTATTCACCAAAACTTCAACTCTTTTATTTAAATTTCCTGAATACAATTCTCTCTGAGCCATAGCCTGTTTATCTCAGGAATACCTTTTCTCCCTTTCCTCCAGAGCTTGCCCCTCTGCAAGCTTAAATATCCGGCAAAACCTGGTGCTCCTCTGAGCAATTAATGGCAGATGGTGTATGGGGAACTGGGAATTAGAGGGAAAAAAAAAATTGTGCAAATCTAAATATATTTCAAGTGTCCATGAGAGGAAATAGCTGGAAAGAATCGTGTGTTAAAATGTGTTACTCTGTTGTAGTTGTCCAGGGTAAGTTTTTTCCAGACTTCTACGAAAAGATGTCTACTGTTTATATTTGCCATGTGAAAAGAGAATTTATGTAATTGTAATCCAAATACATTTCTTTTTAATTTTTTTCTTCTCTTATTAAGAATGGCTGTAATTTTTCTCACTTTCCTCTGGATATATCCCTTGGAAAAAAATATGTGAAGTCTACTATATGTTTTTGTTTGTTTGTTTGTTTTTGTTTTTGAGACGGAGTCTTGCTCTGTCACCCAGACTAGAGTACAGTGGTGCGATCTTGGCTCACTGCAAGCTCCACCTGCCGGATTCACGCTGTTCTCCTGCCTCAGCCTCCAGAGTAGCTGAGACTATAGGCACCCGACACCACGCCTGGCTAATTTTTTGTATTTTTTAGTAGAGACGGGGTTTCACCGTGTTAGCCAGGATGGTCTCGATCTCCTGACCTCGTGATCCACCTGCCTCGGCCTCCCAAAGTGCTGGGATTACAGGCGTGAGCCACCATGCTCAGCCTGTTATTTTTTAAATAAAATGTGGAGCACTGCAGTGAATGTCCAAATAAAAAATCATTTAAACAGTATATTTAATATTCATTGTGCAAATAAAAATAATTGTGAGCAAGTAACTGTATATATAACCCTGTTTGTTTAAAGTTGAAACTTGTGACAATTACAAGCTCCCACAGATTTGTATCATACCATATTTATAGTAGAGTCTGCAAAACACAATGACTTTTTAATCATTGACTATATCAGTTGTTCTTATGGTCAGTATTACACAATCTTAACCCTGAAACCTGCTCTGGGTCTAACCTTGTTTTTACAAGTAGACTGATGCAAGAAGAAGAGCCATGTCTGCATCAATCCTCTTTTTCCAAGTCAATTTCCTCTATCAGGTAAGAATCTCATTAGGAAGTTCTGCAGATCAATAGATCCACCTCTGTGTTATACTTACCCTAATTAGGCTTCCTAACAGTAAGATATCAAGGCAGCAAGACAACCAGTACTGTACACCAATTCTTAATTGTATATTGCTTCCATGCAGACAAAGTTGGGATGTTTTTGAGCTCTAGGACTTCTTGTATGATTTTCCTTCACATAATATATGTCACAGTGGATTCTTTTTTTTATCTCTGTCTACAAGAGTAGAATTTGCCATATGGAATCTGACTCGCTGTACAAGCTTGTATATATCCATTGTTAGGTCATGTGTCAATCGTAGATAGAACAAAATCAGTTATATTGACTTTGACAATCTTTTAGTTGGAGACTTAAAAGTTTTTATATACATAGCAACATCTTCTGAACTGTAAGTGTGCCCAGTCATCAAAAAGCTACATGGAATATGTATCTGCAACACAATGTTGTTTTTTGTTTGTTTGTTTGTTTGTTTGTTCCCCTTACATCCAAGATAGGACTCTGAAATTTCTCTAGGTTCTAACGAAAATTTGTTTCAGTAATGCAAAAATATATCTAACTAGATCAGTAAAAAGGACCAAGATCCCAGGGGCATTGGTTTCAACTTGTAAAATCTGACAAGTATTTTGAATTAATTACAACATATTTGAATCATTATCTCCTATAATACCAACCAGGTAGAACTTCTTAATAAATAGGGTTTGACACAGGGTTGAAAACAAATTTCTGGCTGATAATTTTGCATCCTGTTTCATAGGCTAATTCAAGTCAGGGGTCTCAAAAAATGCTATGTAATTACTGGTCTCTACTTGAAGTATAGAACTCTCACATCTGTAGTCTCTTCTCTAAGAAAAAAAAAATTGCAATACTAATGTGATCTCCATACTATCTCTTCAGCAATGTATTTATTTGTTTTTGCAAAACATCATGATAAATCATCAGTCATGGTGAAAATGCACTTTCAATATGAAAGGAACATGATAAAGTTAATCTGAAGTATTGATAGATAGATGTGTTATGATACAGTCTGAGTGTGACAAGAAAAATGTCCAGTGACCAAACCTATCTCATGTTATTTAGTACCTCTAAATAATTTAAATTCCATATATATATATATATATATCATAAAAAACTGTTAAAGTAGAACTTCTGTAATAATATTTTTAATTCAATCTATTTCTCTCCTATCAGGTATACATATATACTGTATTTTCATCCTTACTGTATTAATCTGTTTTCACACAGCTATAAAGGAATACTAGAGAATGGGTAATTTATTTAAAAAGAGGCTTAATTAACTCACAGTTCCATATGGCTAGGGGGTCACAAGAAACTTACAATCATGGCAGAAGGCAAAGGGGAAGCAAGGCACCATTTACATGGTGGCAGAGAGAGAGAGAGAGCGCGCAAGTGTGAGCTGGGGAAGTGCCACACTTTAAAATCATCAGCACTCCTGAGAACTCACTTATTATCATGATAAAAGCAAGGGAGAAATCTGCCCCCATAAGCCAATCATCTCCAACCAGGCCTCTTCTCTGTCATGTGGGGATTACAACCTGAGATGAGACTTGGGTGGGGATGCAGAGCCAAATCATACCACTCACTTTGCATTTATTACTTCTCATTTATTCTTTCTTCACTCCATCTTTCTCATTTCTTATCCTGCTCCCCTAGTCACAAAAGACTTTGCATGACAACTGCCCAAAAAAAGGCAAGATACTTCTCAGAGGGCTGAAAAATAAGAGACTTAAGTCTGCCGAACCTGAGTTTTATTCAGTGGGCCAACCGAAAAAAAAAGCCTGGAGACACTATAAGGTTAATATGAAATTATCTGTCTTTTTAGAGATATATCTACATAGGAGCACACATAGACTTATGAAAATATATAAAAATATACATTTTATTATATGCAAAACTATATATACACACAATCTATGTACCTACAAAATTATATCATTGCAGTTACATTGCCACTTAAAATAGCTGTGAATGAGAATACCTGAAAATATATTTAACTTATATGTGCATATATACCCATCTATGTTGCTATCCAACCATTTATTCATTTATAGCTATATCTGAATCTACATCCACTAATTATTTTGATAGGGAAAGATATACTCTATATTTGATAAAGTTAACAGTATAATTATATTTTTATTTACTTCTAAGCCAATCTAAAATATTAATGTTATCATTTTCTAGTGATGGTCCTGGGTCATAGCCAGACTCAATAGTTTTGTTCTTTTTTTCTGTAATAAGATGATAAAACCATGAGAAAAATGGAAGTAGGTGGGATAGGAGGCACATCAGTCAATAAGCTCTGAGACAAAGACATAGAGACACAGATCATAATTGTTTTGGTGGTGGTTTGCTTTCACATTCATTACTTTGAGCTGCAGTCACAATGAATGTTTCCAAACAGTGATCTCATTCTCTAACTTTAACAAATACATTCTGCCATATATTGTGCAGATAATGAAGTTTTAGGTTTATGTGCAAAGAATCAAACCTCTGAATTCAAAAAGTCTCAGAATGTGGCCTTCTTGAATAATTGCTTCCCTGTGTGATGCTATTAAAACTGAACTTGATGTCCACAAAGATGTATCTTAAAAAGAAATAAAGAATGTAAAAATAAATAAACAAATAAATAAACCTTTTGCTTTAAAGAACAGCTTTCTCCTCTAAGGTGAAAATAGCTCTTTTAATGAGCTTACTTCTGTTCAAATGCATTTCCTTTTGTGCAATTTACATAACCATCTATCTTTTCCTTTAATGTTGAACAGCTTACAAAAATTGTAATGTACTGAATTAACAGTTAAGGTGTACTTATTTCAAATTATTTTAAGACTATCTTAAAATATGAAAGCATTTTACTGTCTCCTATTGGAATAACTTTTACTTTGCAGATGAATTATAATGATATCTAGCATTGTCACTTGAAATTATTTGATTAGTACTAGAAAGTGCAGACAACATACAATGTTTTCTACTTTGGCCAAAGATGGCTTCAGCAAAAGTCACTGTGGAACAGAAAAACTTTCTAAGTTACTTCTCAGAATTCTTAAGAAAATATTAAAGTGTCACTTCTTGAGAAAGAGAATGTCTATATCCCTGCTTTTTGTAGCAATTTGACTCTAACCCAGTTCTTTTCAATTGCTTGTTATCTGTTTTTCCTTTGGCATCTTTCTACAAGCAGTTCTGAAGTCATTAAACTTATCTGAGCATTAGAGAAAAAGTTATAAAGATGAGAACACTAAATAAACACCTATGTTTTGACAGCATTAGCTGAGCCACTACATTTGTAATTCATTTATAATGTGGTTGTCCCAGAAGAAGAGAAGAGCAGACTTAAAAAAAAAAAAAGTTCTAATAAATAATAGCTGAAAGCTTTCTAAATTTTGCAGAAGACAAACTTACAGACTCAAGGAGGTGAGTGAACCCAGAACAAGATAAACCCAAAGAAATCAACTTAAAAAAGGAAAAAATAAGAGTGACAATTCTCCAGTGACATGGATGAAGAAAAGAAAGGATGCAAATTACCAGTATCAGGAGTGAAAAAGAGTGTATCAGTACAGATTCCGTACACATCAAAAGAATAACAAGGAAATATTGCAAACAATTATACACATGTGAATAGGACAACGTAGATAAAATGAAACCATTGCTCAAGAAACAAACTACCACAACTTACATAAAATCAATACTTTCATAGCCCAATAACTCTAAAAGAAATTGAATTGATCAGTAAAAATATCCCCCACAAGAAATCTCCAGGTCCACTGGAGAATTCTGCCCAATGACTAAGAAATAATTGAAATCAATTGTCCATAATATCTTCCAGAAAATAGAACAGGAGAGCACAAATTCATTCAATGAATAAGCTAGTGTTTCTGTGATATCAATACCAGATCAAGACAGTACAAAAAATAAAAAAATAGTAAACTTCTTAACAGTATGTCATAAATATAAGGCTAGTTCAATACATGCACATTAATCTATGTAATCTAATATAAAAATAGGCTGAAGAAAAATTATGTAATTATATCAATTGATGAAAAAGCATTTAACAAAATTTTACAACCAATCATGAGAAAAAGTCAGAAAAAAGACTTAATCGGGACCTTTGGCCACATACATCTACAAAAATTCTACAACCAGCATTAGACATAATGATAAAAAATTGAAAGCATTCCTCTTAATATTGAACGTGAAGTAAGAATGTTTTCTTTTAATACTTACATGCAACATAATACCAAAAGTTCTAGCTAGTGCATTAAGCCATCCTTATTTGCAGATGATATGTATTTATATGGAAATTCTTAAAGAATCTACAAAATTAAAAAAAAAAAACTCCTAGAATTGATAAGTGAATTCATTCAGTAAGGTCACAGGAGACAAAATAAACATTTAAAAAATAAACTACATTTCTCTATACTAGAAATGAACACATGAGTATCAAAATAGAAAATAAAAAACTATTTGAAATCATTCTAAGAAAAGTATTTTCATAGTTGTAATTCTAGCAAAACATAGACAGGATTACTATGCTAAAAATAATGAAACTTTGATGGAAGAAATCAATTATCTAAATAATTATAGATACATGCAATATTCATAGATTTGAAAAATCATCATAGCAAAGATGTGACCTCTCTTTCGGTTGATATATATGTTGACAAATTCATATTAAAATACCAAGATTTTATATAGATAAAATAATTCCCAAGTTTATTTATAGAAGCAAAGAAAATATAACAGTTACAAAATAATATTGATAGAAATAAAGAGGGAGGAAGTTGTCAACCCATTTAGAGACTTAATATATAATAATCAGGACTATGTGGGATTGGCATAAAAATAGATGTGCAAATTGACGGAACAGAACAAAAAACATAAAAATAGAACAATGTAAACATGTCCAACTAACTTTTGACACAATTGCAAAAGCAATTTAATGAAGAAAAGATAGCCTTTCAACAAATGGTGCTGAAACATTTGGAACTTCTGAACATCTAAAGGCAAATAATGAACCTCAAACTAGGTCTCATACCTCATTCACATCATTAACTCAAAATGGAGCATGGAGTTATATCTAAAATACAAAACTATAAGACTTTAAGAAAATAAACATGGAGAAAATTTTGCAAGATCTAGGGCTAGGCAAAGAGTTCTTTGATTTGTCATGAAAGGCACAATCTATAAATGAAAAATTATTTTAAAATTAAAAGAATTTTTTCTCTGAAATACCTTGATAAGAGGATTAAAAGGCAAACACCTATCTCACACATGATTTATATCTAAAATATATAAAGAACTCTGAAAGTCAAGATTTAAACTAATAAAAAAATGAGCAAAATTTATAAGGAGACATTCCACTGAGAAGGGTATAAATTTGAAATATAAGAACAAGAAAACATGTTAAACATTATTAGCCACTGAGGAAGTGCAAACTGAAATCATAAGGAAATATCATTTCATACTTATCAATATGGCTAAATGAATATACAAAGTATGATATGCCTATACAATGGAATGTTATTCTACAGTAAATAGTAACAAATTACTAATACATATGATACTATAGATAAATCTCAACATTATATGAGGTTTAAAAAATATACAAAGGGACATACTGTGTAATTCAATTTTTATGAAATTCTAGAAAATGAAAACTATAATAACAGAAAGTGGAAAAATGGTTGACCGCAGGTTGATAGTATAGGGAGGAGAGAGGACACAGTAAAATTTTCGGGGTGATAAAAATATTTTCTATCTTGATGTTGATACTGATTTCACAAATGTATACATCTATCAGGACTCATCAAATTTGATACATTAAATTGTCGCAATGTATTTTATATAATTTTTGCCTCAATAAAACTGAATTTGAATTGTCATCAGAAGACTTAGAAGATACAATTTTAATTTGGCCTCTGAGACTGACTCCTGAATCAAGTCTGCTGAACTGGCAGGGCAAGGGAGTTCCTACGGCACAACATTGGGGGAAATGCAGCGTTCCCTAAAAGATGTGGCTGTACTGGCCACAGTCACAAGATTACCACAGGACTTAGTTCAAGAAAACTCTGTTAGAGCTGCAAATCAGGGAAGAGAAGGCTCCTGTTATACTTGACAACTATTTCTCATCACACATATAGCTTATGATTTGACATAGAAAATCTCAATGTCTACAAGTAGAGGGTAAACTCATAAAAGACAGAACACCCCCCTTACATTGGAATGTAACATAAACAATGAGTACATTTTTTATTATAAGTATTTACTAAATATTGCATTGGACATAATTATACTAAAAATGTATTGTTTAAAGTATAACTGACTTTCTTATATGTTTGCTTGCTAAATTTGGCAAGCCTACTCCACGATCAGACTTACAACAGCTACAGCAGCAAGAATACCCTCCTTATTTACAAATTTCAAATCTCAAGTAAGTGTATCTAACTAACAAAACTTACTTGCACCTAGAAAAATACCTGCAAGGAAGAAAAATCATAAAATAAATACAAATGACAGGTTTTCAGGCCTTGAATTATAGTAAAACATAATACATGTAGGTTGGAATGGATGGTCATTTAACCAATTGTTATTACCCTCTGCCCCCAATAGCTTCGGAACACCTATAGTGAAATCCAAAATTTTCACCAGGACTAAAGGCTGCTCTTTTATGCTCCTAACTCCCATGTTATCTAATTGTCTATAACCCTCACCCTGTTCACTCTTCCGTAAGCTCATAATTGTATTGTCTATGAACTTTTAAAGCTTGTTCCTGACCGAGGAGTATATACTTGCTATTTCCTCGGTAAGTAACATATAATATTTTTTAATATTCAGCACCTAAAACAATATTTGACCTGTTTCAGCTAGTTAATAAATCTTAATTGAATAAATTTGTCAAGTTTCTATTTATATTACATAGAAATTATTTCTCAGTGATTTACCCTTAAAAAAAACTGAATCTGTTACAGTCATGCATCACTTAAGATTGTTCTGAGAAATGCGTAATTGGGGAATTTTCTCATTGGGCAAGCATTGTGGAGTGTACTTGCACAAACCTAGATCATACAGCCTGCTGTAAACCTAGGCTACATGGTGTAGCTGTTACTCTTACACTACAAACCTATACAACATTTTCCTACACTGAATACTGGAGGCAATTGTAACACAATGGTAAGTATTTGTGTATTTATACACAAAGAAACTATGCAGTAAAAATATGGCAAATATGGCATTATAGTCTTGTGAGACAACCATTGTATATGCAGTCTGTTATAACTATTTCAGTTACTCCTATGAGCCCAATTTTATGAAAAACTAAAGCAAAATAATATTTCAATCAGAGGACAAAACATTGAAAGAAATATAATACAACACTTCAAATACTATAACCAATTTAACCAGTCATATCTCTTCTCTTTACAGAAAGCCTTAGATAAGCTAAAATAAGCTATTAAATATCATTATGTGGTACATGACTGTAATTGTACAGATATCTATAAAAATGTTTTTAGATATTTGAGAGTACTATATAACAAGAGGCAGTTTTATTTGTTAATTTTCACATTTTCTGAAAGACATTAGAGAATTATATGTAACCATTGTTAAATTTAAATAAGCCAAAACCATGTATAATTTCTCACAAATATAGTTAATACTTCAAGATGACTACCTTTATTTTCACAATCCTGCTGATATTTTTCTGTGTATTGGAGGCACTTTGCAGAACTGCAGAAGGAAAAGTCAGTATCTGAATATTTTCTTATTAAACATCTAATTGTTTATTTTAGCTTATCTAAGCCTTTCTGTAAAGAGAAGAGATGTGACTGGTTAAATTGTTAAGTTGGTTATAGTATTTGAAGTGTTGTATTATATTTTTTTCAATGTTTTGTCTTCTGATTGAAATATTACTTTGCTTTAGTTTTTCATAAAATTGGGCTCATAGGAGTAGCTGAAAGTTATACATTAAATTTCTCTTGAAACTTTAAGTCTGAATGCTTCCTAGGAACTTACTTCTTTCACTTACTTCCTTTACTCCTTTTTGATTTATCTATATGCAACTCAATATGGTTCATTCACATATGAAACAGACTATTTTATATGCCAGATACAGCCTCTTCTATAAATACTCTTTTTTTCCTTTAGAAAGGAAATGACACGCTCATTCTTAGAAGTATGTTGTTTTATAAATATCCATAGCCAGGAATATTGTCATTGTCAATACTGGAGGAGGTTTTGTTCTGCTTTGTTTTAATGTATTCTCCTTGAAAACAACAACAACAAAAATCTTTAATTACAAAACTGGAAAGAAACTTGTTGTTAATTCAATCCTTTAATAGGAAACAAAACATTTGCCAACAAATGTAGTATCTAATCCAGAGTCATAGAGGTACTCAGCAGTAGGCTTAGGATTTTTTCAAAATTACAGCATGTGAATCTTTACCATACTAGAATAATTTTCATGTATTACATTTATATAAATGCCTTTGTTCTCTAACATACTAGGATTATTATTTTCATAATGTTAGTCAGTTTTATTTGCTCTATAGTTATTATAAATTTATAAGCCTGGATATGAAATTCATTTAGACCACTTGTTGTACTTCATTATTATGTATTTTGCTTTTGTTGAGTGGTCACACTATGAAAAAAGGATGAATCTGTTCCTGTCCCCATTCCATACATAATTTGATTCAGATTCAAGATGCCATATACACATTCAACAAGAAGGTATGCAAAAGCTTTATGCCGGGTGCGGTGGCTCAAGCCTGTAATCCCAGCACTTTGGGAGGCTGAGGTGGGCGGATCATCTGAGATCAGGAGTTCAAGACCGGCCTGGCCAACGTGGTGAGACCCAATTTCCACTGAAAATACAAAAAATTGGGCTGAGCAAGATGGCCAAATAGAAACAGCTCCAGTCTCCAGCTCCCAGCACGAGCGACACATAAGATGGGTGATTTCTGCATTTTCTTTTTTTTTTTGAGATGGAGTCTCGCTCTGTCACCCAGGCTGGAGTGCAGTGGCCGGATCTCAGCTCACTGCAAGCTCCACCTCCCAGGTTTACGCCATTCTCCTGCCTCAGCCTCCCGAGTAGCTGGGACTACAGGTGCCCGCCACCTCACCCGGCTAGTTTTTTGTATTTTTTAGTAGAGATGGGGTTTCACCATGTTAGCCAGGATGGTCTCGATCTCCTGACCTCGTGATCCGCCCGTCTCGGCCTCCCAAAGTGCTGGGATTACAGGCTTGAGCCACCGCGCCTGGCCAATTTCTGCATTTTCAACTGAGGTACCGGGTTCATCTCACTAGGGAGTGCCGGACAATCGGTGCTGGTCAGCTGCTCCAGCCCAACCAGTGAGACCTGAAGCAGGGCAAGGCATCGCCTCACCTGGGAAGCACAAGGGGGAAGAGAATACCTTTTCCTAGACAGGGGAACTGAGACACACAACACCTGGAAAATTGGGTAACTCCCACGCCGATACTGTGCTTTACCAAGGGTCTTAGCAAACGGCACACCAGGAGATTATATCCCACACCTGGCTGGGAGGGTCCCACGCCCACGGAGCCTCCCCCATTGCTAGCACAGCAGTCTGCGATCTAATGGCAAGGCAGCAGCCAGGCTGTGGGAGGGACGCCTGCCATTGCTGAGGCTTAAGTAGGTAAGCAAAGCCGCTGGGAAAGTCGAACTGGGTGGAGCCCACAGCAGCTCAAGGAGGTCTGCCTGTCTCTGTAGACTCCACCTCAGGGGACAGGGCACAGCTAAACAAACAAACAAAAAGCAGCAGAAACCTCTGCAGAGGCAAACGACCCTGTCTGACAGCTTTGAAGAGAGCAGTGGATCTCCCAACATGGAGGTTGAGATCTGAAAACAGACAGACTGCCTGCTCAAGTGGGTCCCTGACCCCTGAGTAGCCTAACTGGGAGACATCTCCCACTAGGGGCAGGCCAACACCCCACACATCACACGGCAGGGTACATCCCTGAGACAAAGCTTCCAAAGCAAGAATCAGACAGGTACACTTGCTGTTCAGCAATATTCTATCTTCTACAGCCTCTGCTGCTGATACTCAGCAAACAGGGTCTGGAGTGGACCTCAAGCAATCTCCAACAGACCTACAGCTGAGGGTCCTGACTGTTAGAAGGAAAATTAACAAACAGGAAGGACACCCACACCAAAACCCCATCAGTATCTCACCATCATCAAAGACCAAAGGCAGATAAAACCCTAAAGATGGGGAAAAAGCAGGGCAAAAAAGCTGGAAATTCAAAAAATCAGAGCACATCTCCCCCTCCAAAGGAATGCAGCTTATCGTCAGCAACAGATCAAAGCTGGATGGAGAATGACTTTGACGAGATGAGAGAAGAAGGCTTCAGTCCATCAAACTCCTCAGAGCTCAAGGAGGAATTACGTCCCCAGTGCAAAGAAACTAAAAATTTGTCCACAGTCTTTAAGAGCTTCTTTCCTTTGGCTTTTGAATGACTATCATAAGGGCATAAAGAAACCAGTTGGTTCAGCCTCCAGTAAGTGTTCCACATCTGAAACATATTTGGCTTGGAGGCAATAGGAAAAAATATTTAAAGTATAAAATGATAAAGAAGGCATCAAATATTGCTTAATCAGAGCCATCATTAAATAATTGGCCAGTGATTCTTTTCTGAAGTTCCAGAAAGGGGAAGTTCTGGCATATTTAATGGTGGCGTACAAGTTACAAAGGAGATCTTGTGTCAATTGATTCACTGGAATAGGATAATCAAGCAGAGAAGCTCGTGAGTAGTGAGATTGTCAAGTAGTTGCAGTCAGAAAGTAGCTAAGACAAAAGTATTGTCAGAGTGATATTTGAAGTGTGTTCTACTATTATTATTTTTTTTGGCACCCCAAGGAAAGAAGGAATATGGAACAATGTTAGGGTTTCTGGTAGAGAGTGTGGCCTTTTTATCAACTAGAAATAAAACATTTTGTTTTTTGCAAATCCAGAAAAATGTCTCCTTTTTTTATTTAAGGCAATTGTAGGAAAACTATACTGCATAGACGTACTTAGAGGGATGTCATGTTGTATAAACTTTGTCCTTTGTGTTTTAGATTATATCTTTCTGAGATAGGATAATTTTCTCCTAGTATTCCTTTTATATCAAATATCAACTGATATCTTTGTCTAGAAATAGCATTATCCTTTGTTTTGAGTTTATCTATTTGTTCAATCTAAGAAGTTATTAATTTGATCTACAATTTTTCTTTTCTTGTTTTTTTTTTTTTGAGTCAAAGTATCTTCTATTTTCTCAGCAAGGTCTTGTGATTCAGAGTCAACACTCTGCAATCCTATCTTCTATTTTCTAACTAAACCTGTCAAGTCACATTTAAGACCATCCACAAAAAAGAAGATTGCACAGCTGTGGTATTTTCATCCCTACTGAGACCAAAGTATACCTGGAATTTGCTAGTTAAGCAGTCTCAGAAATCAGAGATGGATTGTTTATAGAGCTGGATTCATTGCCAATAAATCTTAAAGGAAAGTCCACAAGAACAGTTATGAAGAATCAGATTTTGGACAAGGTTTATAACTTCCGACTATGGGTTATTCATCATCTCCACCTACTTTATAAGACTTATGAGGGAATATTGCCCAGTAAGAAGGATGTGCTTAGGAAAGGGTAGGATAACAAAAGGGAAGAGCAATGATGTGAGAGAAGAAGCAGAGCAGGATTAAGAGGAAGTCAAGATACATGAAACTAACATGAAGGTCACTCCAGAGTTGCAGCAGGAAAGGAAAAGGAAAAGGCTGAGTTTTGCCATATGGGGGAAATGATGACTATATTTAAATCCCAGGGGGGATCCCCTTACTCAAAAAATCTTGTTCAATGGAAATATGTTGAAACTCAACGAAGACAGAACCCCACACAAATCATATGCACTGAGATTTGTATCAGCTGATTAGGGTAAAGAACACCTTTTAGTCAATATTCTGGCCCAGGATAAGATCATGAAATGGATGGTGAAAGAGAGAAGTTATGCCTACCAAGCTATGCCAAACTGCTGCAGAAGCAAGGATTATAGCAGCTCTGCTTCATTAATTATGGGGACTTCTATTGTACCCCTTGCCTCTTGCTACTCTATATGGAAAATGAAAACAGAATAAAATAACAACAACAAAAAAACTGATGCTGTTTTAGTTTTCAGGAGCAGGACTAGGATGTGGTGACATTGGTACCATGAAGACCTGGTAGCTGATGAGATTTTGCTTGTTTTCCCTCATGAGGATATGGATTTTTCATCCAATAGACAAGACTTCTGGTCAACGCTAGATATCTTCTGTTTGCTCCTCTGGATACATTCTGTAATCTTCTCCACTCTCCTTAGGATGCTGGCCTTTATGGGCTATACCAATGGGTTCCCTTAACCTCTGACTTCCACTTGTAAAATGAGAAGACTTTACAGGTCATTAGAGAAGAGAGGTATATTGGGTTAGGTATTTTGAATTGAATGCCTCTAGAGAGAAGGAAGATGTCACCCTGGGATGGAGTGTGTCCCTAAAGTTAATGTGTAAGCCCTTTACACATTCTATCTGTTTTATGATTCTGTAACTACTACTTTCAATAACTTCAGATGCAGTAATGGTACTTGGGTACCACTGAATAAATTCTTTTTTTTTTTTTTTGAGACAGAGTCTCGCTCTGTCGCCCAGGCTGGAGTGCAGTGGCCAGATCTCAGCTCACTGCAAGCTCTGCCTCCCGGGTTTATGCCATTCTCCTGCCTCAGCCACCTGAGTAGCTGGGACTACAGGCGCCCGCCACCTCGCCTGGCTAGTTTTTTGTGTTTTTTAGTAGAGACAGGGTTTCACCATATTAGCCAGGATGGTCTCGATCTCCTGACCTCGTGATCCACCCGTCTTGGCCTCCCAAAGTGCTGGGATTACAGGCTTGAGCCACCGAGCCCGGCCAGGATTCTTGAGATTCCTCTATGCCTCACCTAACAGATTTTTGTCACACACACACACAAAATTAAAAAAAAAACATTTTAAAAGTATCCTAATTTTGATTGTTTCATGTGTTTTCTGCTGAGAAATTGACTGATAATATTTAATGGCTGTTCTAGATATGCCTAAATTTAGTCCCATCAGTCTCACTTTTAGGGCCTTTAAGTTGTTAGAGCCAATAGGTCTTTTTTATATAGAGCATTTTAAATGGCTTTTGTGTCACCTGAAGTCCTAGAGTCCTGATGGAAAGAATTGTAATGAGGATATCTGAGTTATTTTTGGGCCTCTACCTCTATTGTTTCATATGATCTTTGATGACACAATCTCTCTAGGTCTCATGTTTTCACCTGTCAGTTGGTGCCATTGAAATATTTTCTATCCGGGGGTACACAAAATTTGATCAGCAATTCATTAAGTTAGGCATTTCAAGGCAGGTAAAACATACACAATATTTATCTCAATATTTTGCCTAGAAATTCTAGTATTATTCAAGGTCCAGACATTTAGTTGTATTTAACACATTTTCACCTTAAATGTGATAGAGAGACACTGACAGAAATTAAAGTAATGGTCTTGTGAAAATAACATGTGTCTATAGGTTAAAACTTCAGGCAAAATAGGAAGAGGATCAAAGTTAAAAGAAAAAATGATCAGTGTCAAAATTTCTATTTATAGATGTCAATGTAACACTGTGGGTTTAACTATATTCTATTAAATTATTCTATTAAAGTTTTTAAAAAAAGCTTTAACAGAAGTGTGTGTGTGTGCATGTTTACATCATTCAAGATCATCTTGAATGTGTGTTTACTTTTTGGATCATTAGAATTTTATCCAAATATAACCAGCGAATAGCCAACATATCAACCCTACCTCAGAGAGCTCTAGAATATCTAGTAATCTATGACCAGGAGATACACCATATAATTCTATGCCTTTATTAAAACTGCTCTTGGAAGAAGATGACAGAATATAAAGCAACTATTTATATTTATAGCCTTTTAATGAAATGTGTGTTTCTTCTTTTTTTAAGTTTAATCCATCAAATGAACATTTATTGAGCACCTGCTGTATGCCAATGTTTTCTTTTTTTTAATTATTATTATACTTTAAATTCTAGGGTACATGTGCACAATGTGCAGGTTTGTTACGTATGTATACATGTGCCATGTTGGTGTGCTTCACTCATTAACTCATCATTTACATTTGGTATATCTCCTAATACTATCCTCCACCCTCCCCCTCCCCACAATAGGCCCCGGTGTGTGATGTTCCCCTTCCTGTGTCCAAGTGATCTCATTGTTCAATTCCTACCTATGAGTGAGAACATATGGTGTTTGGTTTTCTTTTCTTGTGATAGTTTTCTGAGAATGATGGTTTCCAGCTGCATCCATGTCCCTAAAAAGGACATTAACTCATTCTTTTTTATGGCTGCATAGTATTCCATGTTGTATATGTGCCACATTTTCTTAATCCAGTCTGTCACTGATGGACATTTGGGTTGATTCCAAGTCTTTTTTATTGTGAATAGTGCTGCAATAAACATACAGGTACATGTGTCTTTATAGCAGCATGATTTATAATCCTTTGGTTTATAAATAATGGGATCTCCGTAATGGGATGGCTGGGTCAAATGGTATTTCTAGTCCTAGATCCTTGAGGAATCACCACACTGTCTTCCATAATGGTTGAACTAGTTTACAGTCCCACCAACAGTATAAGAGTGTTCCTATTTCTCCACATCCTCTCCAGCACCTGTTGTTTCCTGACTTTTTAATGATCACCATTCTACTGGTGTGAGATGGTATATCCTTGTGATTTTGATATGCATTTCTCTGATGGCCAGTGATGATGAACATTTTTTCATGTGTCTGTTGACTGCATAAATGTCTTCTTTTGACAAGTGTCTGTTCATGTCCTTTGCCCACTTTTTGATGGGGTTATTTGTTTTTTTCTTGTAAATTTGTTTGAGTTCTTTTTAGGTTCTGGATATTAGCCCTTTGTCAGATGAGTAGATTGTAAAAAATTTCTCCCATTCTCTAGGTTGCCTGTTCACTCTGATGGCAGATTCTTTTGCTGTGTGGAAGCTCTTTAGTTTAATTAGATCCCATTTGTCAATTTTGGCTTTTGTTGCTGTTGCTTTTGGTGTTTTAGACATGAAGTCCTTGCCCATGCCTATATCCTGAATGGTATTACCTAGGTTTTCTTCTAGGGTTTTTATGGTTTTAGGTCTAATTTATGTCTCTAATCCATCTTGAATTAATTTTCATATAAGGAGTAAGGAAAGGATCCAGTTTCAGCTTTCTACTTATGACTAGCCAATTTTCTCAGCACCATTAATTAAATAGGGAATTCTTTCCCTATATCTTGTTTTTCTCAGGTTTGTCAAAGATCAGATGGCTGTAGATGTGTGGTATTATTTCTGAGGACTCTGTTCTGTTCCATTGGTCTATATCTCTGTTTTGATACCAGGACCATGCTGTTTTGGTTACTGTAGCCTTGTAGTATAGTTTGAAGTCAGGTAGAGTGATGCCTCCAGCTTTGTTCTTTTGATTTAGGATTGTCTTGGCAGTGCGGGGTCTTTTTTGGCTCCATATGAACTTTAAAGCAGTTTTTTTTTTTTTCCAATTCTGTGAAGAAAGTCATTGGTAGCTTAATGGGGATGGCATTGAATCTATAAATTACCTTGGGCAGTATGGCCATTTTCATGATATTGATTCTTCCTTTCCATGACCATAGTATGTTCTTCCATTTGTTTGTGTCCTCTTTTATTTCACTGAGCAGTGGTTTGTAGTTCTCCTTGAAGAGGTCCCTTACATCCCTTGCAAGTTGGATTCCTAGGTATTTTATTCTCTTTGAAGCTATTGTGAATGGGAGTTTGGCTCTCTGTTTGTTTGTTACTGGTGTATAAGAATGCTTGAGATTTTTGCACATTAATTTTGTATCCTGAGACTTTGCTGAAGTTGCTTAACAGCTTACGGAGATTTTGGGCTGAGATGATGGGGTTTTCTAAATATACAATCATGTCATCTGCAAAGAGGGACAATTTGGTTTCTTCTTTTCCTAACTGAATACCCTTTATTTCTTTCTCTTACCTGATTGCCCTAGCCAGAATTTCCAACATTATGTTGAATAGGAGTGGTGAGAGAGGGCATTCCTGTCTTGTGCCAGTTTTCAAAGGGAATGCTTCCAGTTTTTGCCCATTCAGTATGATATTGGCTGTGGGTTTGTCATAAATAGCTCTTATTATTTTGAGATACGATCCATCAATACCGAATTTATTGAGAGTTTTTAGCATGAAAGGTTGTTGAATTTTGCAAAGACCTTTTCTGCATCTATTGAGATAATCATGTGGTTTTTGTCTTTGGTTCTGTTTATGTGCTGGATTACATTGATTGATTTGCGTATGTTGAACCAGCCTCACATCTCAGGGATGAAGCCCACTTGATCATGGTGGATAAGCTTTTTGATGTGCTGCTGGATTCGGTTTGCCATTATTTTATTGAGGATTTTTGCATTGATGTTCATCAGGGATATTGGTCTAAAATTCTCTTTTTTTTCTTGTGTCTCTGCCAATCTTTGGTATCAGGATGATGTTGGCTTCATAAAATGAGTTAGGGAGGATTCCACATTGGAATAGTTTCAGAAGGAATGGTACCAGCCCCTCCTTGTACCTCTGGTAGAATTCAGCTGTGAATCTGTCTGGTCCTGGACCTTTTTGGTTGGTAGACTATTAATTATTGCCTCAATTTCAGAGTCTGCTATTGGTCTATTCAGGGATTCAACTTCTTCCTGGTTTAGTCTTGGGAGAGTGTAAGTGTCCAGGAAATTATCCATTTCTTCTAGGTTTTCTAGTTTATTTGCGTAGAGGTGTTTATAGTATTCTCTGATGGTAGTTTGTATTTCTGTGGGAGTGGTGGTGATATCCCCTTTATAGTTTTTTATTGTGTCTATTTGATTCTTCTCTCTTTTCTTCTTCATTAGTCTTGCTAGTGGTTTATCAATTTTGTTGATCTTTTCAAAAAAACAGCTCCTGGATTCATTGATTGTTTGGAGGGTTTTTTGTGTCTCTATCTCCTTCAGTTCTGCTCTGATCTTAGTTATTTCTTGCCTTCTGCTAGCTTTTGAATGTGTTTGCTCTTGCTTCTCTAGTTCTTTTAATTGTGATGCTAGGGTGTCAATTTTAGATCTTTCCTGCTTTCTCTTGTGGGCATTTAGTGCTATTAATTTCCCTATACATACTACTTTAAATGTGTCCCAGAGATTCTGGTATGTTGTATCTTTGTTCTCATTGGTTTGAAAGAACATCTTTATTTCTGCCTTCATTTCATCATGTACCCAGTAGTCATTCAGGAGCATGTTGTTCAGTTTCCATGTAGTTGAGCGGTTTTGATTGAGTTTCTTAGTCCTGAGTTCTAGTTTGATTGCACTGTTGTCTGAGAGACAGTTTGTTATAATTTCTGTTCTTGTACATTTGCTGAGGAGTTCTTTATTTCCAACTGTGTGGTCAATTTTGGAATAAGTGACATGTGGTGCTGAGAAGAATGTATATTCTGTTGATTTGCGGTGGGGGGTTCTGCAGATGTCTATTAGGTCTGCTTGGTGCAGAGTTAAGTTCAATTCCTGGATATCCTTATTAACTTTCTGTCTCGTTGATCTGTCTAAAGTTGACAGTGGCGTGTTAAAGTCTCCAATTATTACTGTGTGGGAGTCTAAGTCTCTTTGTAAGTCTCTAAAGACTTGCTGTATGAATCTGGGTGCTCCTGTATTGGGTGCATATATATTTAGGATAGTTAGCTCTTCCTGATGAATTGATCCCTTTCCCATTATGTAATGGCCTTCTTTGTCTCTTTTGATCTTTGATGGTTTAAAGTCTGTTTTGTCAGAGACTAGGATTGCAGCCCCTCCTTTTTTGTTTTCCATTTGCTTGGTAGATTTTCCTCCATCCCTTTATTTTGAGCCTATGTGTGTCTCTGCATGTGAGATGGGGCTCCTGAATACAACAAACTGATGGGTCTTGACTCTTTATCCAATTTTCCCATCTGTGTCTTTTAATTGGACCATTTAGTCCATTTACATGTAAGGTTAATATTGTTATGTGTGAACTTGATCCTGTCATTATGATATTAGCTAGTTATGTTGCTCGTTAGTTGATGCAGTTTCTTCCTAGCATTGATGGTCTTTACGTTTTGGCATGTTTTTTCAATGGCTGGTACCAGTTTTCCTTTCCATGTTTAGTGCTTCCTTCAGCATCTCTTGTAGGGCAGGCCTGGAGGTGACAAAATCTCTAAGCCTTTGCTTGTCTGTAAAGGATTTTATTTCTTCTTGACTTAGGACACTTAGTTTGGCTGGATATGAAATTCTGGGTTGAAAATTCTTTTCTAAAAAAAAAAAAAAAAAAAAAAAGAATGTTGAATATTGGCCCCCACTCTCTTCTGACTTGTAGAGTTTCTGACGAGAGATCTGCTGTTAGTCTGATTGGCTTCCCTTTGTGGGTAACCTGACATTTCTCTCTGGCTGCCCTTAACATTTTTTCCTTCATTTCAACTTTGTTGAATCTGACAATTATGTGTCTTGGAGTTGCTCTTCTCGAGGAGTATCTTTGTGGCCTTCTCTGTATTTCCTGAATTTGAATGTTGGTCTGCCTTGCCAAGTTGGGGAAGTTCTCCTGGATGATATCCTGCAGAGTGTTTTCCAACTTGGTTCCATTTTCCCTGTCACTTTCAGGCACACCAATCAGACGCAGATTTGGTCTTTTCACATAATCCCGTATTTCTTGGAGGCTTTGTTCATTTCTTTTTACTCTTTTTTCTCTACACTTCTCTTCTCACTTCATATCATTCATTTGGTCTTCAATCACTGATACTCTTTCTTCCAGTTGATCAAGTTGGTTACTGACGCTTGTGCATTTGTCATGTAGTTCTCATGTCATGGTTTTCATCTCTATCAGTTCTTTTATGGTCTTCCCTGCATTGATTATTCTAGTTATCCATTCATTCATTCTTTTTCAAGGTTTTATCTTCTTTGCGCTGGGTACGTAGTTACTCCTTTAGCTCTGAGAAGTTTGATCGACTGAAGCCTTCTTCTCTCAACTCAGCAAAGTCATTATCCATCCAGCTTTGTTCCGTTGCTGGTGATGAGCTGCGTTCCTTTGGAGGGGGAGATGTGCTCTGATTTTTTGAATTTCCAGCTTTTCTGCACTGCTCTTTCCCCATCTTTGTGGTTTTATCTGCCTTTGGTCTTTGATGATGGTGACATACTGATGGGGTTTTGGTGTGGGTGTCCTTTCTGTTTGTTAGTTTTCCTTCTAACAGTCAGGACCCTCAGCTGTAGGTCTGTTGGAGTTTGCTTGAGGTCCACTCCAGACCCTGTTTGCCTGGAAATCAGCAGCAGAGGCTGCAGAATATAGAAGATTGCTGAACAGGGAGTGTTGCTGTCTGATTCTTGCTCTGGAAGCTTCGTCTCAGAGGTGTACCCAGCCATGTGAGGTGTGAGGTGTCAGTCTGCACCTAGTGGGGGATGTCTCCCAGTTAGGCTACTCAAGGGTCAGGGACCCACTTGAGCAGGCAGCCTGTCCATTCTCAGATCTTAGCCTCTGTGCTGGGAGAACCACTGCTCTCTTCAAAGCTGTCAGACAGGACATTTATATCTGCAGAGATTTCTGCTGCTTTTTGTGTAGCTATGCCCTGTCCCCAGAGGTGGAGTCTATAGAGGCAGGCAAGTCTCCTTGATCTGTGGTGTGCTCCACCTAATTCGAGCTTCTTGGTGGCTTTTTTTTTTACCTACTTAAGCCTCAGCAATGGCGGGCGCCCCTCCCCCAGCCTCGTTGCCACCTTGCAGTTAGATCTCAGACTGCTGTGCTAGCAATAAGGGAGGCTCCGTGGGCGTGGGACCTTCCGGGCCATTTGTGAGATATAATCTCCTGGTGTGCTGTTTGCTAAGACCCTTGATAAAGCGAGTATTAGGGTGGGAGTTACCTGATTTTCCAGGTGTTGTGTGTCTCAGTTTCCCTTGAATAGGAAAAGGAATTCCCTTCCCCTTTGCACTTCCCAGATGAGGTGATACTTCACTCTGCTTCAGCTCTGGCTAATTGGGCTTTACCCGCTGACCAGCATCGACTGTCTGACACACCCCAGTGAGATGAACCCAGTACCTCAGTTGAAAATGCAGAAATCACCTGTCTTCTGTGTCGTCACACTGGGAGCTGGAGGCTGGAGCTGCTCCTATTCGGCCAACTTCTAAAATGTGTGTTTCTAAGTGATTGTCTATGATTGGCATATTTGGAATTATTTTTGGAAATGATAGCTGATACTAGTCCCCAGGTTTGATTTGTATCAGTGTCTTCAGGGTTAAAGAAAAGCCCATTACATCCCAATTTACCTAGGAAGTATATGTGTATACCTGTAACATCAGTCTCATGCCAGACACTGCTATGGTTACCAGTTCTGCAGACTCCAATCTTCTTCAGGCCCCATGTCTCTTTCTTCTTGCCTCAGGGCTTCTCTGTTGATGCCAAAGGGAAATCCATGTTTGAGGATGTCTTATCTAGGTACTAGTCTGGAGGTTCAGAAATGTTCATAATATTGTGGATGAAACTGACAAATGGAGAGCAGAAGTTGATGGGTAATGATTCCTCCCTCAGTTTTCCCAGAGAGGGAGTTTTGAGACATACTTCATATAATTCCGTATGTTTTTCTATGAAATTTGAGTTATATAAGTCATTCCTATTGTTGACCAGTTAAATAATACACCTTTGACTGGCTCTTCTCCATGTCTGCTTATCTTCCCATGTCATAGTCATTCTCTCAGAATCCCACTCTCCAAAATAAAATGTTTGCTATTCAGTTTTGCCTCAGTTTCTAAGGCAGGAGGGTTAAAAGTCATTCATGAATAGTGTCCCTTCTTATCATTACATAATAGAAAATGTGATCAAACATGTTTACAACACTGTGCTCAGATGGTGATGAAATGCTTTTCATGAAACCAGCTTTGAATCTTAATGAAAACTATCTTTATCATTGTATTGTTAAAAAATTATTTTGCTTTTACATTAGAGAAGGCTGATTCTTACATTTAAATCCAGCAAAGTGGATAATATCTTTAAAACATGAAATGTTGAGAGAAATGAATATATGTAAAGTATTATTAGTTTATACTCCATAATTTTAAAACTTTATTTTAAAAATTACTATAATATATATATGTTTCTAGATGATTTAGATAACACAGAATACACAGAATATGACAGGAAAATTATCTTTAATTTTACTAACCAAATGTCAGATGGTTTCATATTTATATTTAAAATTAAATATACCTTATAAAATTGAAACGTACTTGTTTATAGAGATAGATATCCTACCTTTTTTCCATGTTCCACACCATAAGCATTTTCTCTCTGTATTGAATAAGCTAGGAAATGTGATTTTCAATGGAATAAATTATTTTATTTCACTCTTGATGAACATTTAAGTTTCTAAATTTTTACTTTAGTGTTGGATTGAGCATTAATGTACATAAATCTTTATGTTCCTTTCTGGGTATTGCTTTAGGGTAATTTTCTGGAATTTGAGTTGGTCTGTTAATGTATCTGCATCTTTAATGGCATACATATTTGTATTTGTCACCTATTTTTCTCACCAAAGCTTAGTTTAATTTGCATTTTATGAGATTTGTTCTGCCACAAATATTTTTATTGTTAACACTGGCCAAGCTTCTGAGGTTTCACTTGTTCATGGATAGTTTTAGCACATAAAATCTCTCCTTTATTTCCAACTTTGTTTTCTGTCATTGACTTTTGTGATTTCAACATTCCAGTTGATAATAAATCCATAAACTAATCTTATCACTCAAATAGCAATTTTTTTCTCATTTCTATCTTACATGCCTAATCTTATATTGTGTCCTTCAAACTCTCAATTCTATGCTTTTATAAATATTTAAACTTAGCAAGTCTTTGACCACACAGATAACTCAAACTAATTTACTCAATTATATTATTGCTGTCAAAACTCCCCATCTCACCCACACTTCTCTCCTCTCCTTATACAACTTAAAGTTTCTAGCCCATAGTTATAACTAACTTCTGCTTTGAAAATGTCTAAACTTCCTTACAGTTATCTTTCACAACATACTTCTGGAAAGTCTTTTACCTAGTTAAACCAAATACCTGAGTATTTTAGCAGAACACATTTGGAAAGACAATCCCATGACCATATTGGCCAGTCTTACTTAAAATTAATGACATAAATAAAAAATGGACACTAAACAGAATCTAATACTTAATATATCCTGTAATATGCTTTGACATTCTCTAAAATGACAAATTAAGAAGGGAAAGATTATCCTTTCCCTTAATTTTTCATAACTCCTTCTTTTTCATATTCTTCCAATGATGACCTTGCCTTACACTTCACTGAGAAAATGAAAGTCATTAGAGATTCTGTCTTAGTCTGTTCCTGCTGCTATAACAGAATACCTTAGACTGGGAAATTTATAGACAACAGCCATTTATTTCTCATAGCTCTGAGCCTGAGAAGTCCAAGATCAAAGCACTGGAAGATTTCCTGTCCGCTGAAGGCTGGCTTTCTGCTTCCAGGATAATGCCTTGTTGCTGGGTCCTCTGAAGGCGATGAAAGTTGTGTCCTTATATGGCAGAAGGAACAGAAAGATAGAAGGACAAAAGGACAGAAGGGTAAAAGAATAGAAGAATCTAGCTGGCTTTCTCCAATCCTTTTATAAGGCAATAATCCCATTCATGAGTGTTCTGCCCTTATGAATGAATCGTCTCCTGAAGGCCCAACCTCTTAATACTATCACGTTGGGGTTTAAGTTCCAACATATGAATTTTAGAGAGACACATATATTCAAACCATGATGGTCTTCCCATGAGCCCTCAAAATTAATATCCTTATATACAAAATACATTCATTACATCCCAGTGGCCCTAAAAGTCTTAACTCATTCCAGCATCAATTTCAAAGTCTGAATCTACAGTTTCTTCTAAATCAGATATGGGTGGGACTCAAGGCAGAAGTCATCCTAAGGCAAATTGCCCTCCAGCTGTGAGCCTGTGAAACCAAACAAGTTATACACTTCTAAAATATTATGGGATAGACATTCCCATTTCAAAGGAGAGAAATTCAGAAAAACAAGGGGTGAGAGATCCCAAGTCTAAAACCCAACAAGGTAAACAACATTAAATCTTAAGGTTTGAGAATAAACTTTGACTGCTTGTACTCCTGCCTCTGAACAACTGGAGAAGGGTTTCTGACCCTAAGGCTCCAAAGGACTGCATTCCCATGAGTTAGGTGCAGCCTACACAGCAGCTGTTATGGGTTGGAGTTGGGTGCTTGCAGCTCTCCCAGATTGCTGTTGTAGTCTGGTAGTTCTATAGTTCTCGATTCTCAAGGGCAGCACTGCATCCACAAGTCTATTAAACACTGGAAATGGCAGCCCCACCACTGTGACAGTTCTTTGCCTCACACTTGAGGCTCCCTGAGGCACTATTTGCAAACTAGATGGAAATAGCCATGCCTCCGCAGCTGTTGTACTCTATGCACCTACAGAGTTGGCAGTATGCAAATGCCATGAAGATTTACTAATTCTGCTTTCTGGCAAGTATATCCCAAGCTGTACCTGAGGCCACTTCAGTCACAACTGGGGAAATCAAAAAGCACTGCACAAGAATAGGGGAGCAGATACTTGAGATGAGATCATGTATCAAGGGACATGAGATTATTATTTTATTTATTTATATGTTTGATCCATCATGTTTCCCTGTTTTCCTAAAAACACGTCTTTCTCTTGATAGTTGTGAGGCCACATCTTTGAATTTCCTCATATATCAATGTTCACTCTTTCTTAATTACATTTCCAGGATCTCTTTTATTTGTTTTCCAAAATTGGAATGATCCAGATCTCAATCCTGGGGCTTCTATTTTTTTATTCATATACTCCCTCTAGATCACTATGTCTAGTCCCAAGGAATTGGGACTCTCCCTGGTCTTCTCATCTCCCTGGAATTCCAAACTGAAATATACAACTGCCTACTTGGTATCACCATGTAGTAATGCAATAGGTTTATTTATTTATCAAATCAATCATATTCTTTCTTCTCTCTTCCTTCATACCAGGTCTCATCTTTCCTCCCTCTTCCTCATGTCAGAAAATAGTTCATCATCCACCCATAAATATACACAAAAAATCCAGTTTGATTTTTCCTTAGTTCATCTTTTATTCATTCAAAACTTTTGTTTAATTCACCTCCACAACTGGAGTGGAATCTCTTGTCCCTGTTTCCTCTGTTGTCAGTTTCAGTTAAACCACCATCTCTTATCTGGATATTGATATTTTTGACTTAAATGTTCTCTCTGATTCTCTTCTTGACAATCTCTTTCCACTCGCTCGTCTGGAAAACAGTCAGATAAATTTAAAAAAAAAAACATTTAAGACAAGTTATGTCACTGTAGTCTTCACAATGGCTTTCTCGCATATTTTAAAAATAATCCAGATTCTTCATCTTAGCTAACAAAGCCACACACATACATACTAAGTCTCTCCTATCTTTTGTCACCTGTTATCAGTTACAAACTGTCTTTGATGCCTTGTTTCCTGCTTAAGTTCATTACCTAAGCTGTCATTTATTTTCAAGTGAAATATGAATGTATTTTTCCCTAATATTACTTCTCTCCCTGAGAGGAACATAGTTGCAGGCCATTTGGGCAATACAGTGTTCTTTGACATATGTGTTGTCAAATAAGATCTGTAAACTCAATTCCAGTCAGAGAGCAGAAACTTGCTAGGGTCAGAGGAAGAGGAAGAAGTTCAAAACAGGAAACAGCAAGAGTCAGAAGATAGAATATGGAATATGCAATACCCTGCCTTTTCCAGGTGCAATTAATTAGGTTTGCTTACTTTTTTTTTTTTTTTTTTTGTATGAATGATAAGGATTAACTTCCTTGTCTCAGTAGTGCAAAAAATGTAGATCACAGAATTAGTAGTATAATTAGTAGAAATCGTTGATCAGAATTAGGCCTTTCTGTGTGTCAGTCCAGCAAAATGTAGGAGGAAAGATTCTTAAGCTAGTTTAAAAATAAAACTAGGACAATGTCAAAGTTCAGGTTAGACACATTGCCATTGAAGAATGAAGAATAGAATAGGGTGAGCTTCCTGGGTGTGTGACCTATGCAGTCTCACGTGGCCCTATACTGAGAAGGGACCTGCATTTGGTATAATGATCTGCCATCATCATTTAAAAATTGATACTTTTATCTTGTTTTTAAGTGAAGCCTGGTGAGACAATGAAACATTCTTCAACAGACATGCCATTTCTACCTGCTGAGGCAGCTGGTGAAGCAAAGGATGCAATGCAAAACCAGGAAAAGTGCCAGGGGTAGGGCCTGTGAGAGAACTGGCTGCCCATTGAACAGAGGGAGCATGGTCCTCAAGCAACCACAAGGCATCAGTAAGGGATTCACTATGTGGTGGCAAAGGAAAACTTACTATACCACAGTAGGTTCATAGTCAGGTTTTGAAATCTCTTCATAAGTCAATTATAAGTGTTGTCACCTGAAGGCTGGTTTGGAAACACAGCGTCAGAGTCTAAGTCCACTCAACCAGCTCCTCTCACAGATGCTGAAGAGGTGAAGTTCACAACAGGTTCTTTCAGACTTTGCTACTTAGGTATCATCTGGGAACCAGTTAATAATGTAACATTCCGGGCTTCACCATTAACCTATTGAATCAGAATCTGCATTTTTACAGGACCCTTTGGTGGTCAGTTAACACTTCAAATTCTGAGTAGGACTGTTGTAAAATGGTGGTTTTCAACCTTTTCTTACATTGAAATCATTTGGCTGCTTTTTAAAACACTGATTACTGAGTCCCACATGCACAAATTCTAAGACAGTTTGGGCACTGGGAATTTGTTAAAGTCCCCTCTGAAAATTTTAATTTACAGTCAAAGTTGAAAGTCATTGTAAGAGAAGTTGAATGTCGCAGTTCAGTCTTCCTGCAGAGTAAGGAGTCAATGCACCAAAAATGGTACGCACTCGTGGTGCAGCAGTTACAGGCCAGCTTTGTCAACTTACATACGCCTGACAGATTATAAAGTAAGATAAGAACTGGCACAGATTCAACATTGTCTACCTAGAGGACCCAGATTTTTTATTTAATCTTTTTGTATTTTGAATTTCATCCCTGAAACAACCCTATGGCCCTTTCTCAGTCTGGTTTTACTGGGCTCTCTGTCTGGGTTAAGATCATCTTGTCTATATGAGAGTGTTCTTCAACTTCTAATCTCAGAAATGGGAGCTAGGGTGTCAGATCCTTCTTTTCCAGAAGGTTATAATCTTCACTTATTTTCCTCTCAATCACATTATTTTAGGGAAAGCCACTTAGACATCAAACCTCTTATTACAGCTTTCTCTTGGGCAAATGGACTCCACAAGGCTTCCATTTACATAACTGAAAGAGACTTTTCAGGGCATCGTTTTCAATAATGATACACACAGCATAGATATATTCCATGGTAATTTTCTCTTTCTGCTTAGATCTAGTTTAAGCTGAATACTCATCCTCCCAAATGAGAGAAAAAATAAAAGCTAAAATTGATCTCTGTAGAGCAACTTATTCATGGTACCTTGCAATGGTTTTTCTTGACTTCTGTTGATTTCTCATAAGTTCTAGTTTGTTTTTCTCTGAGTTTTACGTTTTCTTGCCTAATAAAGCCTGTACAAATTGCCTCCTTTATTTCCCTGAATGTTCTTTCTGGTGTCAGGTTCTGAGGTTTGTTCCAAACTGAATATTGAGTCTAAATAGTGGGACAGGCTGTTTTGTTTCTCTCTGTGCATATGGTTCAAATGGGGACACTGTCAGAAGGCAATGGGACAGACTTTTTACATCCCCTAGAAAATGAAAGGACTTTCCTGTTTTTGAAGCCTAGGAAGTAATAGCTCAAGTCCACAGTATCTCATCTATGTTTGCAAGAACTCATGTTTTCCTTTGGCCTGTGAAGCATAACATTTGGTATTTCTGTTGACAAAAGAGGCTGATAGCTTTTTGCCTGTTTAAAAACACTTTGGATAATGTTAATGATTTGTATGACTTAGAGCCAGGTTCTAATGAATACAGCAGAAGGCTGGTTACTCTGCAGATTCACCACAGGAACAATTATGATTTCATATTTAAAAATAACAGCCTTTATTTCCCTTGTAGGGGAGTGAAGATTTCTTTTCCTCGCCCATCACTAGGTTCCTGGCTAAGACACTTGTGAAAAAAAGATCGATTAACAAGAGAAAAGCATAACAAATGTATTTAATATAAGTTTTACAAGACCCAAGAACCTTGAGAACTGAAGACCCCAAAAACAGGGAAATCTGTGTATTTTTATGCTAAGTTTGATGAAGAATTGGATAGTCATGAAGAAGAATTATTAGAAGACAATAAATGTGTCATCTAATGGTAATAAGCTGGTGGGAAGGTGACACTTAGCAAGGTCTGTTAGTTTAGACTATTATTTATGTTCCCTGTGTCTTCAGAGATTAGGACACTCTTTCCTCTCATTATGTGGAAAGTACTTCTGGAATGAGGATCTTAGAGGAAAGTCAGATAATTCTTTCATAGTCTACTTCAGAAGACAAGGGATGGAGAAGGTCAGAGAATGACCTTCTTACTTCTGCTGTTTCTTCAAATGCCCACATGTCATATTTTGGGGTAGCGTGTCCTGAACTTCATTACACTTTTCCATGATTCTATTGTGGAAGATAGCCGGAGCACTTACTCTAAAAGATTTCCTAAGTAGCAGAATCACTGCAAGCATGTATATTGTCTGCGCCATATTTCTTTATCCTAATCCAGTTTTTGTGCCTTATCATCTTACCCTCACTTGATGCATATATCTCCATCTTTTCCCTGAATCTTGGGCAATGAATCTTTGTGGCATACCTACAGGTTAGTAAAAGCATAAGAATAAATTGAGAGAAGAGAAAAATTTTGCTTACCTATTATATTGAACTATATGAAATTACTAATATGTAAACATTTTGACATTTAAAATGACATGTATGCATAGCTGAGTCAAATAAACAAATAAAGGAAATAGCATGCCTGGTTATTGTAAATAATCTTAATAGATTTTAGTTACTGAATTCAGAATGGCTGAAAGACTTTTTGTTAAATCAAATAATAACATAAAAGCCATTATTTATTTACCTGCACATCTTATTCACCTGGTTCTAAGACTGGCTCATAAACAATCTTTTAGCTACTCCACTTACCTATCATATCATGATGTCCGTTCTTGCATTAAAGTCACTGGTCCTGACCAACAAATCCCTTAAGATTGCAGTGTCCTCAAATGTATTTAAATAGGGTAAAGGTTGGGGTATTATATCTGACTCTAGCTACTTTCTAATGTGTGTAGATACCTGTAGGACTACTGTCCTTTCTGAGAATCTTGATGCATTTGGGAACGTAAATTGGACATTGGAGATAGTGATAGCTAAATTACTATATATTCTCAAAGTCAAAGGAAAGATGGAGCTACTGTGTTTAGGCTATTCAGCCCACTACAAGATTTGTTTTAATTCTCACAATGCTTTTAAAAATGTGATAAAACTAACAAAATCCAATTGGATTTATTTTGAAATCTAGAAAAGGAGCTAAAATTCCCGATATAGTGACGTGGCAGATGGAAGATGAAACTGTAGCAGCAGATTAAGCTCAATATTATAAAGTCCCCAGAAACAAGCAGGTTGTCAGGAAGGCTTTATACAGACTATAAAATTGGGCTTTCCAGCTCATTTTAACTAGCTCTCCAAGGAGCAGGAACCTCCTAGCTGACACCTTGGTTATACAACCAATTAAGTAGCCTCAGGGACAGTGCCAAGATCAAAACGACAAGGAATGTTCAGTGGTTTCAGCTGTAATACACAGTCACAATACAGTTCACCAAATAGTATGCACAAAAATATCCTTCTATAATTATTCTTGTTGTTCCAAGGCTGAATGCTTTCACTAACATATTGTGAAAATTAAACAGTTAATGAAGTAACAGAAGACTGCTGTTACAGAAAGCTACATAGATGCCATCAGTGTCGAAGGTCTTTTCTTCTAATGTCTCTTACATTAAGATTTTTTAAAAATGTCTTTTACTTCAAGGCAAATAATGATTTAGAGGCAGTCACTTTCAAATTCACTGAAAAAAGCAAGGCAGTTTTGAAATTCATTTCAAAATAAATTTGTGTTTTATTCATTTTAATTAACAGGAGGAAAACAAATGGTTCAGGTATAGAATTTATCACTTACAGAAATTTAGATATGAGGTTCTACATAAAAATTGGTTTATTTTTCAAGCTCTTCAACCGAGGATTACAAAAGACTGCTGTTGCTATAACTTAACATTAACTATTTCCTTGTTGGCAATATGCTTATTAATATTTTTAAATGTAGTCTTTTTAATTTGTGTCTTTAAAATTTGAATATCTAGCCATCTATTTTATGGGATCTATCAGTTATGGTGCATAATAAATTGCAATGATAGAGACCCAGAATTGCAAGGGTTTAAATAACATAGAAGTTTACTTCTTCCTTTTAAAATGGCTTAGAGATCGATAGTACAGAGCATGGTGGGAAAATCTGTTCTATGAAGTTGTGAAATCCAGACCCTTTCCATCCTGTAGCTCTTTCATTTCCTAGGTTTGTGTCTTTATCCATATTGAATGCAGGGAGTTCATTAATGCATGGACAAAAAAGATATCCAAGTGTGGATGTGAAGGAGCTAAACTGAAAGTTGCTTCCACATTACTTTCATTCATGCCACATCAGCCTAACTTAGTCATAGTTGTCTTACATAACTACAAGGGAGCTGGAAAATCCAGACCATAGCTGGATAGCTATGTGCTTAGCTAAAACTCAGAATGATCTATTATATGGAAGCAGAGATGGCAAATGAAAGAAAGCTAGTGGCTTTTACCATATTAATCATTCTTCCTTATTTTGTGGAAGTATAGGTATATTGTAACTGAATGTAAATCTGGCTGCTCATCACTGGGAGTCAAAACAGGAGGAACAAGATACTGTGAAAATAACATAGTTTTATTAGTCAAAGGCTAGCAATCGGGAAATGGCCATGCTCATGCCTTTAAAATACCTTTTCAGCCAGGGGCAGTGGCTCACGCCTGTAATCCCAGCACTTTGGGAGGCAGGGGCAGGAGGATAATGAGGTCAGGAGATCGAGACGATCCTGGTTAACATGGTGACACTCCATCTCTACTAAAAATACAAGAAGAAATTAGCCAGGCATGGTGGCAGGCACCTGTAGTCCCAGCTACTCGGGAGGCTGAGGCAGGAGAATGGCATGAACCTGGGAAGCGAAGCTTGAAGTGAACCAAGATAGTGCCACTGTACTCCAGCCTAGGTGACAGACAGGAGTGAGACTCCATCTCAAATAAATAAATATAAAAAAATATATATTTTTTCAAAGTTTGGGCTGAATGAGGGAGTTAAAAAGGGAAAACTTGGCATGACAATATGTGGGAGAGGTGCAGGATAACACAAGATCTACATACCTCTCTCCGATGGCTACCTTGGGTTATTGTCCACCAGGAGTGCAGGCTTGTGCTATCTCAAAAATGACCCGGTTCTAGATTAGCTGCCTTGTGGTAATCTCTAGATGGGGGAGGATTCTGTAGCTAGGTCTTCATACCTGATGAATTTCAAAATTAGCCCCTGGAATTTCTTAACATGCACATAATTAGATAAGCTAGCACAGTATAAGGAGTCTCCAGTGGGAGGGGAGGAAAACAGCGAGTTTCAAAATATATTTCAATATTAAGACTAGAGAAAAGAAAAAAGTTGCAAAATGCATTTTGAAACTAAGCTACTGAGTTACTATATCAGTTTGGGAATTTGGTAACCACCGTCTTCCATGTATTTTAATCAGTTTGCATGAGAAAGGAGAATATAATTCTTCATTTCTTTTTTTTAGCATGGAACTTGCATGTAAAAACCTAAGCTCTTAAAAATTAACATACATTGCAAGCAAGAGGCGTCTAAGGAAATAGATAACTAAGCATAGTATCTTGCATGAGATCCAGGAACAGGGAAAGGATATTAGGGAAAACACCAAGAAAATATGAATAAATTATGGAGTTTAACAATAGTTATCAATAATAATTCCTTAATTGTAACAAGTGTTCCATACCGTCTTAGTCAATTCAGGCTGCTGTAATAAAATACCAAAAACTGGGTGGCTTGGAAATGACAGATATTTATTTCTCACAGTTTTGGAGGCTGGAAATTTGAGATAAGGGTGCCAGCATGGTTGGGTTCTGGTGATGTTACAGGATGATGCCACACAGTTCCAGGTTCTTGGTGTTGCAAACAAAGAACTGGACAAGACACACACAGATAACAAAGCAAGGCAGCAAAGGTTTATTAAGTGCAGTATTACACTCTTGAAGCAGAAGAGCGGACTGACCTCTGTGAGATGACACATGAGATCAGCATGAGTTTGGTATATTTTGGGTCTTTTTATGTGTTGTGTCCCTTCTCTTCCCAAGGCTGCCTCATTTCTAGCTAGTATCTGCCTTTTGATTGATAGTATGTTGCTTAGTTACTTTGGTCCCTGTGAGCTTGCTTGTTGCCTCCATCCCATAATTTTAACTAGGTGCCTGATATACAGTCCATATGCATGAGCTTTAATAAGCTGATTATCATATGGGATCATTTTAAGGCTACTTTTTCTCTTTAATGTGCATTCCTGTTCCTGAAGAACTGCTCCTTACTGGTTTGGTCTGTATCCCACCAGCCACGGGGTCCTTATTTACTTCTCTGTCTTTGTGTTTTGACTGCTTAACTTCTGCCTCTTATCTTGCTTCTTGCTCACATACACCTTTACCTCGCTTCTGCTCCCTACTTTTACTCATTCTGCCCTTTATTCAACTTTTAATTCCCTTTGCTTTCTTGCTGCCTCATTTTTCCTATTTTCCTGCTTTGTTTTCCCTATTCTCCTGTCTCAGTGAGGGCCCTCTTGTGGTAGTAAGCAGACTGCCTTCATCTTCTCATCGTATCTTCACATGGTGGACAGAGGGCGCAAAAACTCTCTGGGTTTTGTTTTTCTTTTTTTTTTTTTTTTTTTTTTTTTTTTTTTTTTTTTTTTTTTATTATACTTTAAGTTCTAGGGTACATGTGCATGACGTTTATATCATGTATAACTCCCCAATGCAATCCCTCCCTCCTCCCCCCTCCCCATGATAGGCCCCAGTGTGTGATGTTCCCCTTCCCGAGTCCAAGTGATCTCATTGTTCAGTTCCCACCTATGAGTGAGAACATGCGGTGTTTGGTTTCTCTTCTTGTGATAGTTTGCTAAGAATGATGGTTTCCAGCTGCATCCATGTCCCTACAAAGGATGCAAACTCATCCTTTTTGATGGCTGCATAGTATTCCATGGTGTATATGTGCCACATTTTCTTAATCCAGTCTGTCACAGATGGACATTTGGGTTGATTCCAAGTCTTTGCTATTGTGAATAGTGCCGCAATAAACATACGTGTGCATGTGTCTTTGTAGTAGAGTAATTTATAATCCTTTGGGTATATACCCAGTAGTGGGATGGCTGGGTCATATGGTACATCTAGTTCTAGATCCTTGAGGAATCGCCATACTGTTTTCCATAATGGTTGAACTAGTTTACAATCCCACCAACAGTGTAAAAGTGTTCCTATTTCTCCACATCCTCTCCAACACCTGTTGTTTCCTGACTTCTTAATGATTGCCATTCTAACTGGTGTGAGATGGTATCTCATTGTGGTTTTGATTTGCATTTCTCTGATGGCCAGTGATGATGAGCATTTTTTCATGTGTCTGTTGGCTGTATGGATGTCTTCTTTTGAGAAATGTCTGTTCATATCCTTTGCCCACTTTTTGATGGGGTTGTTTGTTTTTTTCTTGTATATTTGTTTGAGTTCTTTGTAGATTCTGGATATTAGCCCTTTGTCAGATGAGTAGGTTGCAAAAATTTTTTCCCATTCTGTAGGTTGCCTGTTCACTCTGATGGTAGTTTCTTTAGCTGTGCAAAAGCTCTTTAGTTTAATTAGATCCCATGTGTCAATTTTTGCTTTTGCTGCCGTTGCTTTTGGTGTTTTAGACATGAAGTCCTTGCCCATGCCTATGTCCTGAATGGTACTACCTAGATTTTCTTCTAGGGTTTTTATGGTATTAGGTCTAACATTTAAGTCTCTAATCCATCTTGAATTAATTTTCGTATAAGGGGTAAGGAAAGGATCCAGTTTCAGCTTTCTACTTATGGCTAGCCAATTTTCCCAGCACCATTTATTAAATAGGGAATCCTTTCCCCATTTCTTGTTTCTCTCAGGTTTGTCAAAGATCAGATGGCTGTAGATGTGTGGTATTATTTCTGAGGACTCTGTTCTGTTCCATTGGTCTATATCTCTGTTTTGGTACCAGTACCATGCTGTTTTGGTTACTGTAGCCTTGTAGTATAGTTTGAAGTCAGGTAGCGTGACGCCTCCAGCTTTGTCCTTTTGACTTAGGATTGTCTTGGCAATGCGGGCTCTTTTTTGGTTCCATATGAACTTTAAAGCAGTTTTTTCCAATTCTGTGAAGAAAGTCATTGGTAGCTTGATGGGGATGGCATTGAATCTATAAATCACCTTGGGCAGTATGGCCATTTTCACGATATTGATTCTTCCTATCCATGAGCATGGTATGTTCTTCCATTTGTTTGTGTCCTCTTTGATTTCACTGAGCAGTGGTTTGTAGTTCTCCTTGAAGAGGTCCTTTACATCCCTTGTAAGCTGGATTCCTAGGTATTTTATTCTCTTTGAAGCAATTGTGAATGGAAGTTCATTCATGATTTGGCTCTCTGCTTCTCTGTTACTGGTGTATAAGAATGCTTGTGATTTTTGCACATTAATTTTGTATCCTGAGACTTTGCTGAAGTTGCTTATCAGCTTAAGGAGATTTTGGGCTGAGATGATGGGGTTTTCTAAATATACAATCATGTCATCTGCAAACAGGGACAATTTGACCTCTTCTTTTCCTAACTGGATACCCTTGATTTCTTTCTCTTGCCTGATTGCCCTAGCCAGAACTTCCAACACTATGTTGAATAGGAGTGGTGAGAGAGGGCATCCCTGTCTTGTGCCAGTTTTCAAAGGGAATTTTTCCAGTTTTTGCCCATTCAGTATGATATTAGCTGTGGGTTTGTCATAAATAGCTCTTATTATTTTGAGGTACGTTCCATCAATACCAAATTTATTGAGCGTTTTTAGCATAAAGGGCTGTTGAATTTTGTCAAAAGCCTTTTCTGCATCTATTGAGATAATTATGTGGTTCTTGTCTTTGGTTCTGTTTATATGCTGGATTACGTTTATTGATTTGCGAATGTTGAACCAGCCTTGCATCCCAGGGATGAAGCCCACTTGATCATGGTGGATAAGCTTTTTGATGTGCTGCTGAATCCGGTTTGCCAGTATTTTATTGAGGATTTTTGCATCGATGTTCATCAGGGATATTGGTCTAAAATTCTCTTTTTTTGTTGTGTCTCTGCCAGGCTTTGGTATCAGGATGATGTTGGCCTCATAAAAAGAGTTAGGGAGGATTCCCTCTTTTTCTATTGATTGAAATAGTTTCAGAAGGAATGGTACCAGCTCCTCCTTGTACCTCTGGTAGAATTCAGCTGTGAATCCATCTGGTCCTGGACTTTTTTTGGTGGGTAGGCTATTAATTGTTGCCTCAATTTCAGAGCCTGCTATTGGTCTATTCAGGGATTCAACTTCTTCCTGGTTTAGTCTTGGGAGAGTGTAAGTGTCCAGGAAATTATCCATTTCTTCTAGATTTTCTAGTTGATTTGCGTAGAGGCATTTATAGTATTCTCTGATGGTTGTTTGTATTTCTGTGGGGTCGGTGGTGATATCCCCTTTATCATTTTTTATTGCGTCTATTTGATTCTTCTCTCTTTTCTTCTTTATTAGTCTAGCTAGCGGTCTGTCAATTTTGTTTATCTTTTCAAAAAACCAACTCCTGGATTCATTGATTTTTTGGAGGGTTTTTTGTGTCTCTATCTCCTTCAGTTCTGCTCTGATCTTAGTTATTTCTTGCCTTCTGCTAGCTTTTGAATGTGTTTGCTCTTGCCTCTCTAGTTCTTTTAATTGTGATGTTAGAGTGTCCATTTTAGATCTCTCCTGCTTTCTCTTGTGGGCATTTAGTGCTATAAATTTCCCTCTACACACTGCTTTAAATGTGTCCCAGAGATTCTGGTATGTTGTATCTTTGTTCTCATTGGTTTCAAAGAACATCTTTATTTCTGCTTTCATTTCGTTATGTACCCAGTAGTCATTCAGGAGCATGTTGTTCAGTTTCCATGTAGTTGAGCGGTTTTGATTGAGTTTCTTAGTCCTGAGTTCTAGTTTGATTGCACTGTGGTCTGAGAGACAGTTTGTTATAATTTCAGTTCTTGTACATTTGCTGAGGAGTGCTTTACTTCCAATTATGTGGTCAATTTTGGAATAAGTGCGATGTGGTGCTGAGAAGAATGTATATTCTGTTGATTTGGGGTGGAGAGTTCTATTAGGTCCACTTGGTGCAGAGATGAGTTCAATTCCTGGATATCCTTGTTAACTTTCTGTCTCGTTGATCTGTCTAATGTTGACAGTGGAGTGTTGAAGTCTCCCATTATTATTGTATGGGAGTCTAAGTCTCTTTGTAGGTCTCTAAGGACTTGCTTTATGAATCTGGGTGCTCCTGTATTGGGTGCATAGATATTTAGGAGAGTTAGCTCTTCCTGTTGAATTGATCCCTTTACCATTATGTAATGGCCTTCTTTGTCTCTTTTGATCTTTGATGGTTTAAAGTCTGTTTTATCAGAGACTAGGATTGCAACCCCTGCTTTTTTTTGTTCTCCATTTGCTTGGTAGATCTTCCTCCATCCCTTTATTTTGAGCCTATGTATGTCTCTGCATGTGAGATGGGTGTCCTGAATACAGCAGACTGATGGGTCTTGACTCTTGATCCAGTTTGCCAGTCTGTGTCTTTTAATTGGAGCATTTAGTCCATTGACATTTAAGGTTAATATTGTTATGTGTGAACTTGATCCTGTCATTATGATATTAACTGGTTATTTTGCTCGTTAGTTGATGCAGTTTCTTCCTAGCTTCGATGGTCTTTACATTTTGGCATGTTTTTGCAGTGGCTGGTACCGGTTGTTCCTTTCCATGTTTAGGGCTTCCTTCAGGGTCTCTTGTAAGGCAGGCCTGGTGGTGACAAAATCTCTAAGCATTTGCTTATCTGTAAAGAATTTTATTTCTCCTTCACTGATGAAGCTTAGTTTGGCTGGATATGAAATTCTGGGTTGAAAATTCTTTTCTTTAAGAACGTTGAATATTGGCCCCCACTCTCTTCTGGCTTGTAGAGTTTCTGCCGAGAGGTCTGCTGTTATTCTGATGGGCTTCCCTTTGTGGGTAACCCGACCTTTCTCTCTGGCTGCCCTTAAGATTTTTTCTTTCATTTCAACTTTGGTGAATCTGGCAATTATGTGTCTTGGAGTTGCTCTTCTGGAGGAGTATCTTCGTGGCGTTCTCTGTATTTCCTGAATTTGAATGTTGGCCTGCCCTACTAGGTTGGGGAAGTTCTCCTGGATGATATCCTGAAGAGTGTTTTCCAACTTGGTTCCATTTTCCCCCTCACTTTCAGGCACCCCAATCAGACGTAGATTTGGTCTTTTTACATAATCCCATACTTCTTGCAGGCTTTGTTCATTTCTTTTTCTTCTTTTTTCTTTTGGTTTCTCTTCTCGCTTCATTTCATTCATTTGATCCTCAATCGCTGATACTCTTTCTTCCAGTTGATCGAGTCGGTTACCGAAGCTTGTGCATTTGTCACGTATTTCTCGTGTCATGGTTTTCATCTCTGTCATTTCGTTTATGATCTTCTCTGCATTAATTAGTCTAGCTGTCAATTCTTCCACTTTTTTTTCAAGATTTTTAGTTTCTTTGCGCTGGGTACGTAATTCCTCCTTTAGCTCTGAGAGGTTTGATGGACTGAAGCCTTCTTCTCTCATCTCGTGAAAGTCATTCTCTGACCAGCTTTGATCCATTGCTGGCGATGGGCTGCGCTCCTTTGCAGGGGGAGATGCGCTCTTATTTTTTGAATTTCCAGCTTTTCTGCCCTGCTTCTTCCCCATCTTTGTGGTTTTATCTGTCTCTGGACTTTGATGATGGTGGCATACTGATGGGGTTTTGGTATAGGTGTCCTTCCTGTTTGATAGTTTTCCGTCTGACAGTCAGAAGGAGTGTCTGTTGGTCTGTTAGAGATTGCTTGAGGTCCACTCCAAACCCTGTTTGCCTGGGTATCAGCAGCAGAGGTTGCCGAAGATAGAATATTGCTGAACAGCGAGTGTACCTGTCTGATTCTTTCTTTGGAAGTTTCCTCTCAGGGGTGATGCCACCCTGTGAGGTGTGGGGTATCAGACTGCCCCTAGTGGGGGATGTCTCCCAGCTAGGCTACTCAGGGGTCAGGGACCCACCTGAGCAGGCAGTCTGTCCGTTCTCAGATCTCAACCTCCGCGTTAGGAGATCCACGGCTCTCCCCAAAGCTGTCAGACAGAGTCGTTCGGGTCTGCAGCGGCCCCGCTCTTTCCCCTAATGGACTGCAGCTGTGCGCTGTCCGCAGCGGTAGAGTCTACAGAGACAGGCAGGCTTCCTTGAGCTGCTGTGAGCTCCACCCAGTTCGAGCTTCCCAGCGGCTTTGTTTACCTACTTAAGCCTCAGCAATGGCGGGCGCCCCTCCCCCAGCCTCGCTGCTGCCTTGCGGATAGATCGCCGCAGACGGCTGTGTTAGCAGTGAGGGAGGCTCCGTGGGCGTGGGACCCTCCCGGCCAGGTGTGGGATATATTCTCCTGGTGTGCCTGTTTCCTTAAAGCGCAGTATTGGGGTGGGAGTTACCCGATTTTCCAGGTGTTGTGTGTCTCAGTTCCCCTGGCTAGGAAAAGGGATTTCCTTCCCCCTTGCGCTTCCAGGTGAGGCGATGCCTCGCCCTGCTTCAGCTCTCGCTGGTCAGGCTGCAGCAGCTGACCAGCACCGATTGTCCGGCACTCCCTAGCGAGATGACCCCAGTACCTCAGTTGAAAATGCAGAAATCACCGGTCTTCTGTGTCGCTCGCGCTGGGAGTTGGAGACTGGAGCTGTTCCTATTCGGCCATCTTGCTCCGCCCCCTGTTTTTCTTTTTAATAAAGGTACTAATCCAATTTATGAGGGCTCCACCCTTATGATCAATTTACCTCTCAAAAGTCCCACCTCCTAACACCACATTTGCCTTAGGATTTCAACATGTGAATTTTGCAGGGACACAAACATTCTGTTCATTGCATATACTAATGAAAGATGTCAATAGCAGGAGAACCAGGATGTGTAGTAACACAATAAATCTCAGTACTCTCATTGCATTATTCTGTAAAACTAAAAAAGTTCTTAAAAAGTTTATTACTAAAAAATAAATGTGAGTTGCTGTGTATTTACTATCATTATCAATACACTATTATGTATTATTATTATTTGCATACCTTATTGAATGTAGCACATAGTCATAGTGTTAAACAGAGATAACAGTGAAATAGCAATTTGGGAAATAACTTTTTTCGTTTTTGTTTTTTGCGATGGAGTTTCACTCTTGTGGCCTAGGCCAGAGTGCAATGGCACAATCTCGGCTCACTGCAACCTCTGCCCCCCGGGTTCAAGCAATTCTCCTGCCTCAGCCTCCCAAGTAGCTGGGATTACAAGCATGCACCACCACACCTGGCTAATTTTGCATTTTTAGTAGAGACGGGGTTTCTCCATGTTGGTCAGACTGGTCTCGAACTCCCGACCTCAGGTGATACACCTGCCTTGGCCTCCCAAAGTGCTGGAATTACAGGCGTGAGTGACTGCACCCAGCAAAAAGAACTTTAAAAAAAAATTAAAAATATCCCTGGACTCCCAATTGATTTAAGCATAAAATAGTAAAGGATTAAATTAAATGAACTTTTCAATTGGGCTATCAATTCAGAAGACAAATTTATTTTGATCATTTGTGTTAATAAAAAATCTATCTTCATTTTAAAAAGTTGTATGGTCAATGTACAGTTTCTCAATTGGACTAGATGTAAATTATCTAATTATTTTTGTTTTCAGAAGATTTATAGATTGCCTTAATAAACCATTAATTAATCTATACCACTTTTCTATGGTAAGTCTTCAGACACATATTAATCAAGAAAAATATTACCAACCTACAGAGCTGTTTTCTTCTTCTATTGCTTCATGTGAATTTCAAATATTGTTCCTTATGAAGAAGAGATTTTTATTTCATAAAGTCATTTCAGAAATAAACAGACAGTGTTTGACATTGACTTTGTTACTAAATTTAGGCAAAACAAAGTTTGAAACTCACTTATATTTACAACCTAATTGCCATAAGAAAAGGAAACTCTATTTCGTGAGATAGAGGATATAAACTGATATAACTTATACTAGTTAAAAAATAAGAAGTAAATAAACATAAAATAAGTCAATGCCTCCAACAACATTGTCATAATTAGAGAAACTGAATTTCTAACAATATTTTGTTTGTTTTCTTCATACAGTTTATCCCTTTTCTAATTATTTTGTTCTTGGTTCATGGGGCAATAAGGGAGTACATTTTCTCCAAATGAATGCCATCAGATCCTTGTTAAACTCTGTTTAGGTCAGAATTATATTTTAGTTAGGCTGTCTTTGCTTTTAAGGAACAGGAACCCTCTTGTTTGTTTTTTTGATTTTATTGTTATTTTGGTGGTTTTAATCATATTTAAATGAGGGTTTATTAGCAGATACAAATACTTTAGAACTCTCAGAAGACTAATTAACCTAACAACTGAAAGTTTGAGTCCATGTAAATCTGATTGTCATGGAATGAGAACTGGTTGCAAGCAAAGTTTGATGACCTTAGAATCAGGTTAAGTGAGACTTAATTCTGGTAAACATGCACTAATACAACGCAGCTTTTTAAATGAGTACATTCTCACTAAGGCTAATCAGCTATCCTGTAACTACAGGTTCTTAATGAAAACATCTATTATTTATTAAATACTCCTGATGTTCCAGACACTGTTCCAATATACATTGAATATCTCATTAAAACTTCACAAACCCCTGTTGTGATTTCTGTATCCTTACAAAGTATAATGAACTTACCTGATATAAGGTGGAAGTGGGCAGAGCAAGAACACAAAATACATACAGCCCTTATTCCCTACATCTTACTGGCTCTTTAAGAAATTAAGTAATTTTTGGAAATGTCTTATAATATTATACAGGCATTGAAAATGTTATTTAGAATATTAATAAACTTTATGCTATAATATTAAAAATCAATAGTAACTACTGTACAATTAATACAACAAATAAAATATATATACCTTTATGCATAGATTCAATATGTGAAAGAATTATGCTAAATGTTTACACTGTTTATCTCTTATTAAATTGACTTGGCAGTGCTTATTTTTCTTCTGCTTATTTGATTTTGAGGAAATTTCCACATTCTTTACATTATATAATTTTGTTAATTTGGAAAAAGTCATAATAAATATCAAGAATAAAGCTCAATCTGTTGTTTTCTGTCTTCTTTATTCCATATGTGTGTATATGGAAACAATTACTTCCCCTAAATTTCCTTGTTACTAAATGAATCAAAAATAGGAGTAACTTCGACATACTTGTATAATAAAATTAACATAGGAAGCAGACGGAAAAGGCAGGCTTGAATTTATTAGACAATGAAAAGAATTTTGAGATTTTCACCGACCTTATAACCCATCACTGTTTTGGATAGACTGGAATTCTTTTTACAGTTGAATGGGGGTAAAATGAGCAGTTTTTCATTTGTTTCAGCAAAACATTTAATACTGATTTCCCTTTTCTCTGTAACCTCATGGCTGAAAACTTCTCTAGACATTTAAGCGATGGAGTTGCAAACTAATGTGGAATCTTTCCAATCATACTTACTTATGATGCTTATGTTAATTTAGAATTAGATTTTAGAATTAATTTAGGGTAATAAGTTTTATTAGATAAAGTCATACCCTATTAAGAAACTAGAAACGCAAGGGATTAAGAAGCAAATGTTTAAAAATTTAAGAAATTTGTGAAATTTAAACTACTTTGGCAAACTACACATTCTTTGATAAACTCTATGAAGTGGTTATGAATCTTAGTTCCTAAATACAAATATTCAATGAGTATTTTAATTAACATAAATCTGAATGAAGCTTATGATTCTCTACTCATGGAAAATTCAGTCTCACTCATTGGGCACAAAGTTGGGTGAGTGTTCTGGAGTATTAGGTAGCACCAAAGAACCAGGTGTCCAGTCACTAATCATTAGTCTTCACTTATTGGTTACTGATAAGTATACACTGTTGTCCTAGGCATGTTAGTCTCTTAAGGCCAAAGATTCTGTTGTTTCCATGAAGTACTTAAACATGGTGATCATCATTTTGGTAGTGACTACTGTCTATCCTCTAAAATCTGTTCTCTTTTCTTTCATTATAATGTAATTATACTTGGGCAAGTCACAACAATTCCAGGCAGTACTTGATTGTATGTGTGACTCCATGACTAAGTTCTTATCAAGGAATTGTGAAGGAAGTACTATTTCAGGCCTGAAACTATTGACTGGCCATGATTTCTCCCTACCTAAAATTTATTGTTTTTTTAGTTGGAAACCTAACTAATTAGGAGTGCTTTACGTTTACTGATATATTAATTTGAAACATATTGGAAGTTAAACTTTAGCTACAGTTTATATTTTGATATCATAAAATATATCATAACAGAAAAATATACTTTACAACAAATAAAAATCACACCTAATCACACACCATAATACTATTCACAGTATAGCAAATGTCCTTCTTGTCTCTGTCCCTATCAATACACATATTTTACATAACTGCAACTTTGCATATTTAGTCCTTTGTGTTTTGCTTTTTGTTGCATATTTTACAACATATTTTCTACTTCCTACACAAAAATTATGAAAGTACTTAGAAAATGTAATAAATCCATAACCCGTAACTCTATTTAAATACTATTATTTGAATATAAATACTGCTATAATGAGCACATGCATGCTTATGGCCTTTCTGTATCTTGGATAATTTATTCAGAAGTTCTCTTAGTCCTTCCAGGTAGCTCTAACAAACTACCATAGACTGAGCAGCCTAACCAGCAAACATTGATTTATCACGGTTCTGGATATTGAGAAGCATAAGATCAGAGTATCAGCAATTTTGGTGTCCGATGAAGGCCTGCTTCCTTGTTCATAGATGACTGTTTTCTCACTTTGTCCTCACATGGTGTTTAGATTGAGCACTGGGCTTTTCATCCCTTTATATGGGCACCAATTCTATCATGGGAGTTTCATCCTCATGACATTATTCAAACCCAATTGTCTTCCAAATGTCTCATTTCCAAATGCACCATCACAATAGGGCCTCATATGTGAATCTGGCAGGGAAGTATAGTCAGTCTATAACAGAAGTATATTTAATTTATTAAAAAAGTTGAATAGCAAGAGTGTAAACAGAAAGCAAATTGATTCTTTTCCATCATTATGAAAACAGTAACTGTAAGGCCAGATGCAGTGATTCACGCCTGTAATCCCAGTACTATGGGAGGCCAAGGTGGGTGGATCATGAGGTCAGGAGTTTGAGACCAGCCTGGCCAACATGATGAAACCCAGTCTCTACTAAAGATTAAAAAAAAAAATTAGCCCGGCATGGTGGTGTGCACCTGCAATACAAGCTACTTGGGAGGCTGAGGTAGGTGAATCGCTTGAACCCAGGGGGCAGAGGTTGCAGCGAGCCAACATTGTGCCATTGCACTCCAGCCTGGGCAACAGGGCAAGCCTCCATCAGAAAGAAAGAAAGAAAGAAAGAAAGAAGAAAGAAAAGGAAGGAAGGAAGGAAGGAAGGAAGGAAGGAAGGAAGGAAGGAAAGAGAGAACAGTTTAAATGTTGTAAAAATTTTCATATATGATTTAGTAAAAGTGTCTTGATAAGTCTGTTAACATTGTAATATCTCATCCAATTTATGGCCATCAATGCCATGTAATCAACCAGCAGCAGACTGCAGCTTGAAATGTATGTCATTGGAGGAAACAACACTGGTAATTAGGCCTGCGTTTAATTAACAACTGAGGTAATCTCCAGACCTTTAAGTGTATACCAATAGAAAGTATATTGCTAATCGGCTGCAGCCTCTAGAAGAGAACTCTTCTGGATGCACTCATATATTTCAAGAGGTGGTCTTTAAATATATCTAACAAGAGAGCAAACCTGAATCAATCAAACTGACTTAAAATCCATTGCAAAGGCAAAGTTCTTGCTTTCTATGTTGAAAAGAGATCAGTCTTTCATAAATTATGGACTAAAGATTACTCCATTTGCTTTATTCTTCTGCCCTTCACCAAAGGTACTAGCATTTTCTGTTTCCTCTCCATCATTGTATTATTGGATTTCTTGGGAGGAGTTAAGTTGAGGAGTTAACCATGGTGAGCTATATCCATAGTTGACCTAGAGAATTCACAGATAAATCCTAGATTGGAAATAGATTTAATAACAGGATAAGAATCTAGGATGTTCTCTTTTTTTGTTGGGAGAATTAGTATTTCCATTTTGGACCATTTTATTATAGTTGAGAAGGTTTGCTCATGCCTGTAATCCCCGCACTTTGGGAGGCCGGAGGGGGTGGATCACCTGAGGTCAGGAGTTCGAGACCAGCCTGGCCAACATGGTGAAACACCGTCTCTACTAGAAGTATACAAATTAGCTGAATGTGCTAGTGGGTGCCTGTAATCCCAGCTACTCAGGAGGCTGAGGCAGGAGAATAGCTTGAACCCCAGAGACTGAGGTCGCAATGAGCCGAGATCATGCCACTGCTCTCCAACCTGGGTGACAAGAGCGAGACTTCATCTCAATAATAATAATAATAACAATAATATGCAATGTATATTTATGTTTGTCTCATATCTTCTTATTCTATAGTTTATGTCAAATACATTTCCTTTTCATTTGATTTTATCTAACAACAGAAACCTTTACTATGCTTTGGTTTTTGTATGTAGTTATATTAACCAGGAATAGTTCTGATTTATAGTATTTTCCAACATCCATGTTTATACTCCAACCGTGGCTAATTTCAAGTTACAAAGAGTTTAACTAGCCTGATAAATTCCTGAAAGTATTACAATCCTATCTTGTAAACCAGATGTAGCATGTCACTGGATATATGAAGAAAATGCAGTTATTTTTATGTAACTTTACTGTGCCCTGTTTGTATTGAAATAGTCAACACACTGATTAAAACAGAAAAGTTGTAACAGTCAAAAAAAACTCATAATACAGATGAATAATATTCTAGGTTCCAGGAGTATTGTCATTGAAAATGGAATCCTGCAGCTAAAAGAGAGCTAGTCAGGATAAAATGATTTGGATTACTCATTCCATGTAGTCATTGAAGGCTCATAGGATTTCTTCTTCTTATGTCCATCTGAGAATATCCATTTAGGAAAAAAAAATCACTTTTTTATGGATTGTTTTTCAAGAAGAAAATGTCTAACTACCATACATTATCCAATATTAAATACATTGTTAACACATGCAGGTAAACACACAATAGAAGATCACTCTTTTGTTCAGGAGAGCCTAGTAAATAAACCAATGGACATTTTGTTATGAGCTTTAAACAGTAAACATACCTGCTGCTTATGACTTAAGTTTTCCAAAACAGCCAGATGGATAGAGAAGAATTCATCTACCCTGTTTGTGGAAAACCAAACGATGAAGAGGATGCTCCTCCTTTAATATTAAATAAACATAACAAATCAGGCTTAAAAAATTCCTGTGGCAAAGGCAAATGTGGGCATTTACTCATGATACAAAACATCTTAAGTTTTAATAGTATTTGCTATAGTAAATAAATGCATGGTTTTTGATTTTTAAAACTCTAGAAATACAATATAGTTGATCTTTGAACAGCATGGATTTGAAATGTGCAGGCCCAATAATATGTGAATGTGTTTTCAATGAATGTGTTCAGAAAACTGTTTGTAGATTTACAACAATTTATAAAAAGATGAATTACATAGATAAGAAATATTTTAAAAATCAAGAAAAAAATGGACATGTCATGAATGCATAAAATATAGGTAGATACTAGCCTATTTTATCATTTCCTACTACAAATTAAGCACAAATCTATTCTAAAAAAGTTACAATTTATCAAAACTTATGCAAACACTTACAGGCCATACCTGACACCATTCTCAGCGGAGAGAAATGTAAACAAACATAAAAATGCAGCATTAAGTCATAACTGCACAAAATTAACTGCAGTACGTACTGTACTTCTGTAATAATTTTGTGGCCACCTCCTGTTGCTATTAGGATGAGCTCAAGTGCTGCGAGTATCTGCTTAAAACACCACATGAGGCTAATCATCTCTGCATGAGCAGCTCATCTCTCCAGTAAACTGGATATCACAGTAAAATGTGATCTCCTGAAGTTCTTGCATATTGTTCATCATGTTTAGTGCAGTATCATAAACCTTGAATAACACCATGGGACCCACACAAAGTGCTACTAGTGATGCCAGATTTTTTTCTTTAAAAGCAAAAAAGAAGTCATGAAATTATAAGAAAAAGTTGAATAGCTTGATAGTACTGTAAATTGAGATACAGTAGTGCCTACTTCAATTGCCCACAATTTCAAGATAAATGAATCCAGCATTAGGACCACTTTTAAAAAGTAAAGAAGTCATCACTGCAGCTACACCAAAAGACACAGAACCTCGCACTTTTTGTGAAATACATTCTTTTGTCTTGTCATGAAAATGCATCTTTTATGTGGATGCAGGATTGCTGTAAGAAAAGCATACCTGTGGACTCAAATTTGATTTTAAAAAAAGGAAAGTCATTATATGACAACTTAAAGCAAAAGGAAGGTGAAAAATGTAAAGCTTGAGAAAGTAATGCTGGCAAAGTGTGCTTTCATAAGTTTAGAGAGAAGCCTGTTTTTAAAAAATGTCAAGATAACAGGAGAAGCAGCTTCTACCAATCAAGAGGCAGCAGACAAGTTCCCAGACATCAGTAAGAAAATCACTGAGGAAAAAAAGATATTTGTATCAACAGGTTTTTAATGCATAAGAAAGTGCCCTATTCTGGAAAAAAAAAAAAAAAAAAAAGTGCTACAAGGATATTCATTACTAGAGAAGAGAAGTGAACATCAGAATTTCTGGCAAAAAGTTATAGGCTAACTGTCCTGTTTTATGCAAATGAAATTGTTTTGTATATTTTGTGTGTGTGTATGTGTGTGTGTGTATTTAAATCAAGACTGCCCTTATCTATAAACTTGCTAACCTCAAGCTTTTAAGGCTAAAGATAAATACTAGCTGCTAGTCTTTTGCTTGTAAAACAAGAAGATCTGAATAACAGGAACCTAACTGGTGCCATTGGTTCTCTGTCCATGAAGTCAGGAAGTACCTTGTCAGTAAGCAACTGTCTTTTAAAGTTCTTTTGATATTGGACAATACCCCTGGTCACCCAGAACCCCATGAGCTAAACCCAAAAGACATTAAAGTGGTCTACTTGCCTCTAAACACAATGTCTCTAATTCAGCCTCTAGATTAGGGAATCATAAAGACCTGTAAGTTTCATTACACATGGTACTATATGGAAAGAATTGACAACACTATGGAAGATTATCCCAATAAAGAGAATATCGTGAAAATCAGGAAGGATTACACCATTGAAGATGCCATCGTTGCTATAGAAATAGCTGCAAAAGCCATGAGGCCCAATACAAATTTCTGCTGGAGAAAACTGCCCAAATGTTATATGTGACTTCACAGGATTTACAAGAAAACCAATCAAGAAAATCATGAAAGAGATTGTGAATATAACAAAAAAAAAAAAAAAAAAAAAAAATCATGGGTGAGGGATTGAGGTAAAGGGTATCAAAATATGGATCTTGGAGAAATTCAAGAGCTAACAGACACCCCACCAGAGGAACTAACAGAAGACAACTTGATTCAGATGAGGGCTTCTGAACAAGTACCAGATGAGGAGGAAGAAAACATAGAAGAAACACTGCCAGAAAATAAACTGACATTAGACAATATGGCAGAAGTGTTCCAATTATTCAACACTGCTGTTGACTCCTTTTATGACATGGATGTTACTGATATCACTGGCACTGAAACAAATGATAGAAGGAGGATTGATATGATATAGAAACATTTTTAGAGAAACGGAAAAGCAAAACAAAAAATCAGAGAGAAATTACTATATATTTCTATAAAGTTAACACTGAATGTGGCTGCCTCACCTGTCCCTCTTCCACATCCTCCACCTCCTCTGCCTCTGCCACACCTGAGACAGCAAGAACAACACCTCCTCTTCCTCCTCCTCAGCAGACTCAACATGAAGATAAGATAGATGAAGACCTTTATAATGATCTAGTTTCACTTAATTAATAGTAAATACATTTATTCTTTCTTATTTTCTTAATATTCTTCTCTAGTTTTTTAAATAAGAATACATTACATAACATATATAACATAAAAAGTTGTGTTATTCAACTGTTTATGTTACACATAAGGCTTCTCGTCAGTAATAAGCTATTAATAGTTATATTTTGGGGGAGTCAAAAGATATACACAGATTTTCAACTGTGCAGGGATCAGTGCCTTTACCCCTGCATTGCTCAAGTGTCAACTGTAGTTTCTCCCTTATCCTTGCTTTCACTTTCTGTGGTTTCAATTATCTGCAGTCAATTACAGTTGCCAAACGGGAGAGTATAGTACAGTACATAAGATATTTTGAGAAAGAGAGGGGTCATTTATATAACATTAATTGTAGTCTATTTTTATAATTGTTCTATTTTAGTATTATTGCTGTTATTCCATCACTCTGCTTAATTTATAAATTAAATTTTATCATAAGTATTTATGTATTAAAAAACAGGGTATATATAGGGCTCAGTACTATCCATAATTTCAAGCATCTACTGAGAGTCTTAGAATGTATCCCTTGTAGATAATAGGAGACCTCTCTAATGGGCTCTCTGAAAGAAGTCAATAAAACTAAAATGCAAAGTCAACAGCTAAGATACTCAGAGTAGAAACAGAGAAAATGTAAAGTTCGTATCCAAGAACTTAAAAAGAAAAAAACCTCAACTTCAGAGTAAAGGGGAAAAAATACTGAAAACAAAAGTTAAGTTAATTCTGCAAGCTATTAACATAAAAGAAATAGAAAAATATGTGAGTTTAAGTATGCTTTAAACGATGTATAGTTTAAAAAAAACTGTAAAATAAAGATGAGCATCATAGAAATTTATGTCCTAAAACATACTAAAAGATATAAAGAAGTTGAAAATAAAATTAAAAGAATAGAAAAACAATTAACAGACTCTTCATCTCAGTGAATTAATTTATGAAAATAGATATATAACATTTTATAAAACATGACATCCTAAAAATGTAATTATTTTATCATATTGATATCTAACAATATAATTACATAAATAGTTGTAAGAAAAAATAGATCTACTTCAAAGATGATGAAAATGCACTTAGTGAGTATTTAAAATCGTTTTTTCTGATAGTCAATGGAAGAAAGTGTGAAAATTAAAGGGAAATATATATATGCAAAATATATTATGTATGTTTCTGTGTATAATTTATCTATACTATTGTATCACATTGTATTTTTAAATGATCTAAACTATGATAATCATACTTTACAAACTAGATCTAAAGTTTAATTTCCAGTATTTAAAAAATTAATATGCCAGTAAATGTTAAGTCTGTCTAGGTGACGAAAATTTCCTACTACAACAAATTTGAGTAGTTGAAAATACACTTATTCACACATCCAGAATGTACATTAGATTTTGTAGCTCAGACTGAGAATTTGCTGCAGGCTGTTCTCTATTTTGCATGGCTGTGGAAGAACAATATTTATTAGATAAGAGGAATGACCATAAAAATATATTATTTATTTATTTATTTATTTTGAGATGGAGTCTTGCTCTGTCACCCAGGCTGGAGTGCAGTGGCACAATCTCAGCTCACTGAATCACTGTAAACTCCATCTCCTGAGTTCAAGCGATTCTGCCACTTCAGCCTCTGGTGTAGTAGCTCGGATTACAAGTGTGTGTCAGCCTGTCCAGCTAATCATTGTATTTTAAGTAGAGACAGGGTTTTGAGATGTTGGCCAGGGTGGTCTCGAACTCCTGACCTCAGATGGTCTGCCCACCTCAGCCTTCCAAAGTGCTGGGATTATAGGCGTGAGCCATAATGTCCAGCCCATAAAAATACTTTAATCCCATTATTTGAGTCATAAAAATTAAGGAACTGAATAACATATAAGTTATGATTAGCAAAAAAAGAAAACACTTGGACTGAAGAAACTTAATTCTTAGGAAAAGCATACACAATACACCAAAGGTGAGGAAGATAATTTCTATTTTAGGAATTGCAGTGAATTACTCTTTCCTTGTCCTACTTCCCTTATTCCAGATCTTGATTTCCTCCTACATTTACAGAAGGGAGAACTTTAATGCTATGGTTTAGATATTTTCCCCTCCAAAACTCATGTCAAAATTTGATCCTCGATGTTGGAGGTGGGGTTAATAACAGGTGTTTGGGTCATGGGGGTGGACCTTTCATGAATAGATTTTGCCTTCCCTGTAAGGCAGTAGTGGGGATGCATGATTTCTCATTTTATTAGTTCGCATGAGAGCTGGCTGTTAAAAAGAGCCTAACACCTCTTCCTCTCTTGCTTCCTCTCTTGTCATGTAATCTCTGCACACACTAGCTCCACTTCCCCTTCCAACATGAGTGGAAGCAGCCTGAAGCTCAGTATATGCAGATGCTGGTGCCATGTGTTTTGTACAGTCTGCACAACCATAAACAAATACACTTTTTTGCTTTATAAATTACCCAGGTTCAGGTATTTCTTTACAGCAGCACACAGCAGAGTAAGACTGTGGATTCAAGAGTATGGTGCTAATTAAATTTAAAAAATCGGTAGGAACAATTTATTTGAATAAACTTATTGCTTAATGTTTAAATGTTCCTAAAATATGTGTTGAACATCTAAAGAAAACTTTCAATTTAATTATATTAAATTTTTTGAAAGCTAAAGAAATGTAGTTTAGGGACTCTAAAACGCATGATTAAGAAATGGTCTAAATACTTTTGCATAAAACTTTCTAATCTGAAAATATAAGAATAAAATTACATAATTATTGCTAAGAGAGCAGCAGTTCATGAGATACAGTGATTATCATTGTATTTTCTATATAAATGCTCTTGGTAAATATTCACTAGGCATATAATAAGTTAATTTTTAGGAAATTGTATTGAATGTGTTCTTTATCTCTTGTAAGACATTATGATAGATAATGCTGCTTAAGGTTTTGTAAATTGAGGATTATAAATTTTTTTGGAAATACAGAATATTTGAAGAAAATGATTTGTTATCTCTTCTGTTTTTCTAATTATACTTAAATTCTAGGGTACATGTGCACAACATGCAGATTTGTTACATATACATACATGTGCCATGTTGGTGTGCTGCACCCATTAACTTGTCATTACATTAGGTATATCTTTTCTCTTTGTTTTATATGTCACTTAGAATTTACCCCTAAATTGATTTGTGTATATCCACTACTATGAGTAATGAAGAAAGCTGTTAATAAGAACGTTATCAATAATATTCATCTTTTTTTTTTTTAGCAGTCAAGTTTGCTTTTCTTCTTCTTCTCTTGCTTGCTACTTCACTTTATTGGCTGAAAAGCAACTTTTTTCATGAATAAAAAATTTCACAATAATCAAACAACTCTTTTGGATATTACTGACATGGTTCTATTATCCAGAATTAATCTTACCGAGGAATATGAATGTATTCTAATATTTACCTGCTGTAATGTGGAATGAAGATAATTCCAGTATGTCCTTCAAAAGTTGGTGCTTATTGTGATTGGAACATATTTTATCAGATGATGAGTACATTGCAATAATTCACAAAGGATAAGACATATTATATAATTATAATTCGTTATTGTTTTCCTGTGACATTTATCATTTAGTTCAGATTTTTTTCTTTTAGTAATTGTATTTTAGTAGTAGCATCTTATGATAGTCAAGCCCAATTTCTCCACTCAACATTGACTTTGTATCTTCCCAAATTTCTATATCTTTCCATTACATATATTTTTTTCTACTTATGTGTGTGTGGACAACAATGAATATGAAATTTGAAAAAGCTATAAGTAGATCGATTTAACAATAAATGAGTGGCTATGTGTAACAAATTTTCTACATAGGAAAAACCAACATAAAGGAGAACGCCTAGAGGCCAGAACTTTAGGAGCAGCGTGAACAACATCTCTTCAATAAAATAAAATAAAATAAAATAATTTTAAAAGAAAATAGACACTAAAACTGAAGCAGTATCCCTATCTTGGGTAAATACCTGGGGTTTGTCATCTTGCGCCAGAAAGATTAAGGAAAAATTACAGATCTGACTCTTCAGGATTCTGTTCTATCTATCTATCTATCTATCTATCTATCTATCTATCTATCTAGTGACTTCTTACCTCTTCTGGAAAACCTTAATTGTGCTTAGTTGTGAATCTTTTTTTTTTTTTTTTTGAGACGGAGTCTCGCTCTGTCGCCCAGGCTGGAGCGCAGTGGCCGGATCTCAGCTCACTGCAAGCTCCGCCTCCCGGGTTTACGCCATTCTCCTGCCTCAGCCTCCCGAGTAGCTGGGACTACAGGCGCCCGCCACCTCGCCCGGCTAGTTTTTTTTGTATTTTTAGTAGAGACGGGGTTTCACCGTGTTAGCCACGATGGTCTCGATCTCCTGACCTCGTGATCCGCCCGTCTCGGCCTCCCAAAGTGCTGGGATTACAGGCTTGAGCCACCGCGCCCGGCCAGTTGTGAATCTTAAGTGTGCTCTGGGTTTTATAATACTGAAATGTAACTTTCTGGAAGTGCGCTGTAGGAATGTGTCTTCTGTTATCTATCCTTTAATTTATAGAATTGTGTCTTTTGTCAATACAAAACCCCCACTGGAGAGGACTAATCGCTCAGAAGTTGTGACGTCTCTTGTTCTTAGCATGAGCTTGGTTTACAGTTTAATGGTTGAATGTCACTGAATATATCAGAAGTCTAAAGACCCATTTTCACTTCCTAGCTCCCCCAAATCCCAGCTATGTACCTTCATGTGGATTACTTTACGTCTTAAGTTTTAATTTTTCATCAGGTATGATTAGAAAACACCTACCTTATAATGTTATTATTTGAATTAAGTTGCATATAATGTTTTGAGCATGGACAGGATATAGTAAAAACAAAACAAGAATAATTAAAGCTATTAGTTTACAATTAAAATACATGTGATTTATACTTGGTTAGTAAGTACTTTGCTTAGTAGAGTACTGGGCACATAATAAGTCCTTACAAAACACTATTTGACTACTTTTTTTTTTTTGGTAGAGAGGCATAACAGTATAGTTTTCTTATTCCTTGTATCAGATCACCCAATAGCTTGGTTATTAGGGAAATTGTAATGAGATGTGTGCATTTTCTTATGACAGATATTAGCAATTATGCCTTCCAGTATTCAGTTGGGATATGTGAGCTGTCAGTTGAAATATTTGTTTTATTTTCATGTGTAAATTTAACTGACACTAGAAGTTTGCTAATTCTACAATCTATATTGTTTTAAGTATTAGAAAAATCAAGAGATTGAAGTGAATGAATTTTTACTTACATACAAAGTTTTACTAATTGGAAGACATTATGCTACATGAAATAAGCCAGGCACAGAAAGACAAATACTGCATTATCTCATTTATATGTGAAATCTAAAAAAGTCAAACTCATTGAAACAGAATAGAATGGGAGTTACCCGGCAGGGGTGGTGGGGGAAATTGAGAGATGTTGATCAAAGGACACATGCTTGCAGTTATAAGAGAAATAATTTCTGGAGACCTAATATGCAGCAGGATGACTACAGTTAATAACAATGTATTGTACACTCGAAATTTGCTAAAAGTAGATCTTAAGTATTGTTACAACATGCACACAAAAACTATATTAGGTGACAAATATGCTAATTAGCTTGATTGTAGTAATCATTTCACTATATATATGTGTATCAAAACATCATGTTGTACAGTCTGAAAAAAATCATGTTTGAAAATTATACTGATTGAATGTAACAAGTATAAAGCCAGGTGGCAGACCTAAACCTATGAATGAAATTTGGAAAGACCAATTGAATTAATGTCTAAGAAAATACATTTCAACTATCACGGATGTTGGAAAACAGCTGATTTTCCCCATGGGATGGTGGTTCCCTATTATCAGAACTGTTCAGGCAAAATGGAAACTATAGAATTTTGTTTTTCGTGTTTTGATGTACATTGAACCTAGTTGACTTGGAAAATCAGACCCAAGGATTGTGTTTGGTTTTGTTTTTGTCTCTAATCTAAGAAACACATGGCTTTAGAACTGGGGAGATTGCTAAATATGTCAAGGTCCAACACACATTGATTTTCAGATAGGGTCGTTATGATTCAGTTATTTCAAGGGATTTGTACATGATTCTATTATCTAGCTAAAGAAAGAATCAGAATAGGACCCATAGCTCCTGATTTTCAATTAATCATTAAAAAATCTGTAACTACTTTTGCGAGTATACAAATATAATTACCATGAAGCCTTCCAGGTATTTAAAATTGAAGATGTGATAATATTATATGACTTTCTGGGATAGTAATCTCAATGACATGTGATAAATAAAGCACAATTTTTTACCTGTTATCACTGGTAAAGTAAAACCAAATGTCAAAAATATTACTGGGAAGTTTCAGGCCATGTTTTCAGTATTTGGGCTAGAAAGTAATTTTAATCACTTGCAAATACATAATAATTAAATAATCTTAAAAACTAGGCAATTGTAAAATAGTGAACAATTCTTTCAAAACCTCTACCATATTTTAACTTTAAATAAATGGGTTTATTTCGAGGTAGAAAGAAAAAACAGAAAAGAGGGTGGAAGATTTTAGTTGTGTTTGAGAATATGAAAGAAAATCCAAATAATAAACCAAATACAAATTTGTATAATTTATTTCAAAATTAAATATAAAATATTGCTACATTGAGAGAAAATGATTTGGATATTGAATATTTTCCTCAAAATTAATATATTTAACATTTTCATTTTATTTTAAAATAAAGAAGTATATTTGAATAAATTATTAAGATGTCATCATAATATAGTTGAAGATTTAAAGAATTTGGCTACAGTGGCCAGATGTGGTGGCTCACACCTGTAATCCCAACACTTTGGAAGGCTGAGGTGGGAGGATCACTTAAGCTCAGGAGTTTGAGACCAGCCTGAGCAATATAAGGAGACCACATGTCTACAAAAATAAAAAATAATAATAACCAAAAAAAATAAGTCTGGCATGGTGGCACACGCCTGTAGTCCTAGCTACTTGGAAGACTGAGGTTGAAGGATCCCTTGAGCCAGGGAGGTTCAGTGAGCAGCGACTGCTCCACCGCACTCTTGCCTGGGTGACACAATGAGATTAAAAAAAAAAAAAAAAAAAAAAAATTGGATATAGAGCTTGTTTTTTGGTGTGTTTTCATCATGTCATTTTGGGTATATTAATATATCAGATTTTTGGTTTTCTCATCTGTAAATATAATAAACAAATTCTCAATTACTGGGTTGCATTGAGAACTGAATAAGATCATGTGTAAACACTGATCACAGTGCTGTTAATAGAGACTGGGAAGGAGAAGGGAAAATTAATCTCTATTCCTTTATTAGGTTTGAAATATGAAATAAAACCATGGATGCTAAAAACATTGAAGTATGATACAATTTGGCAATATATGTAAGCCTTCATCTTAAAACATTATTGTAAACTGTAATAAAAAACTTACATATTTCCATGTTGCCAATACTACCTAATTTTTAAAGACTTTTTCTGGCATCTTGAAAAAAAAACACCATTATCTGATATAGGCAAAACTGAAAAAACAAACTATTGATAATTACAATTTGTGACAAATTATGTAGTAGCTAGGTTCATCGTATAAAATTACATGATACCCCAGTTCAAGTTAAATTTCAGACAAATAAATACTAATGAATATTTTTATTTAAATTGGCAGCCCAAACTATAATGGATATCATGTAATACCTCATATGTATTTTTCAGTCTGTAGAATATTTTATATTTTTTTACATTTTCCATGATATATAAAATAAATTTTGATTCAACAGTATTTTCTCTGGTACCACAGTTCATCCTAATTGTATTATAACAGCATCTCGCATCCAAAGAAAGCTTTGTTTTAATTTTAGTTTTAGTTTTATATTAACCCATGTTCAGATATATGTATTAACAGCAAGTAACATCTGCATGAGATATAAGAATGCTTTTTCAGTTTTTTACTTGTGATGTGTGTGTGACTTTTGTTGTTTTAGTATGTGAGTCTAGATTGTGTATTTTTGTTAATTGATCGATTTATTTATATTACATAAACTTACTTTCAAAGTTTAGATAGAATATGAAACAAAGAGAATAGAAACAAACAGACCGGTAAGCATGTTTTCTGAAACAATTCTTGTTATAGGTTTTATTGGTGTATTCTAATTTGTTTTATTATTTATTTGTTTTCTTCTCAAGTCAGTGAAGACCCATATTGAGACATTTTGTTTTATGGTGAAACAAGGCTGTTTATTCAAATGTGAAGGAACTCTTTTTAACTATCTTCTAAATATTAATATTGACAATATTAATTAAAATGCCTTTCCAAATATGACATATTTTTCATGCATCCTTGGTTTAGAATTCATATTTTTTTCTAAATATCTTTGACATTATGGTAATTCTTAAAGAATAGCATGTTTTCTTCAAATTTTCATGAGAGATAAGTGAAGTCTCACAAGCTGCTCTTAAAAAAAAATAAATAGGTAATCTAGAGAGTTCCTGTAGAACCTGAGGAGACATAGCTTTACCATCTCTGGTTGGAAGCTGTGTTGCTTTTGGCTGTTTCAAGTGCTGTTATTACTTGTAAAGGGTGAGTTTATATAGAGGAAGGTTATTTTGATTTTGCTATTTTCTGTCTTCATTTTTTCTTTTGAAGTTAATATTAGTGCAAAGAAAATTAAGACAATTATTCTACACTGGCAATATATAAAAACTTTAGTACCTGAGCTTTTCCAGAGATAATTTACAATGGAACATTTTCTTTATACTCTTAGGAGTCCTATTAGAATAGATTTCTATGAAAAATGGAATGAGGGAGAATGCCATCAAGTTATTTTCATATTTTAATATCGAATTATAACAGAGCAAACTAAAATCTTGGTTCTTACCCACAGTCTCTGGTATGTACTGACACCGTCACCTAATGGTAAGATAAATAGTTCATTATACATTTCTCAACTAATACATGTTTTGTTTGTTTATTTATTTGTTTTTTGGTAAGGATTTGTATTATAATTACAGCAGTCCTTACCAAGTTAGGTAATTAAATGAGAGTAAAAGAAGAATTTTAAGAATTAAATTTTGTGTTGGCTGGTATCCCTAGGAAATATGTAGTAAAAATAATTGACACAAATCCTGAATGAGTAGATACGCATGCCTAACAAATATAATAAATAGCATAACTATTCCTCATATTTAAATTACAGGTACCTTTCATAGAAATAGGGAAATAAATATTCCAACTCTTAAATGTGTCGTCAGAAATGAAGTTGTATTTGTTTTAGTAATTGTACCCTTAGTAATTTAACTCTTGAAAGTTATACATCACTGAGTGCTTAATCTACTTAAATTGTTACCCACAAGGATTAATTCACTTTAGACCTCTACTGTAGCATTAGCATATTTTAAAAGTGCATTATAAGACTACTGATATGGGAAAACTATAGAAACTGGTGCTAAATGTTATTAGCCAACTCTATAGAATGCAAAACTTGCCATAGTTCACTTTAATGAAAGCCCAGACAGTTTCTTTAGACTTTACTTGAGAAAGGAGAATTTTCAATATTCAATACAATTACATATATTGCAGTCTATTTAAATACTTAAATATATTTGTATTTAAATTATCTACATACAACATATGATCATTAGCTGTTTCATCCACCTGAAATATAATTGAGGGTCATTATGTTTCAATAATTTTACTAAAAATTTGATCTGTCAGGATTTATTTCAATAAATATTATAGGATTCTTTTATTTTTAAAACTGTCTTTTGCATTTGAAAATTATGAAACAATAGTAGAAAAAAATAAATAACGTCATAAAGTAAACAATATCTATGATGATCTCAGACATTGTTTCATTGAGTGCAGTTGTGCAGGATGCTAATAGATATTCTACTATAAAGAAGCACTTTAGTCTAAAAAAAAAGAAATAGTACATTTCAAATAGTTAAAATGACATATTTACTCTAGAGTACCTTAGCAACTTTTAATATTCTAATGTCTGAATTTCTGAGGAAAGGATATAAAATGTAGCGTCTTCCAAATCAGTGCAGAACTTTTTTGCCTGCAGTATATAGAAATAACGTGGAAAATCCTGGCCTTCATACTTCTTCAAAATCTCTGTATGCTTTATTCTCTGAGTCTCACATTGCATGCTTGTTGATATATGTGCTGAAGTGTGTCATGTCAAAGAGCCGAATGTGGTGATAGAATAAGGCAGATTATTTTTCCCTCAAGTGCATAGAACAGGAGGATCTCTTCTTGAAGTTGAGTAGTTCTAGTCTCCTACCGCTTATGGAAGGAGGTCTATATGACTTTAATCTGCACCTTTAAGCTGCCACCTACAGCCACAACAATTTTACCCTGGTGTTAAATACAGATTTAGCTCCAGGGTGAGATCTAAAAGGGTGTGATCCTAGCCCTCTTCTCAGTTAGATCCATGAGCAAGCCTGAGTATAAGACTTTATTCTTTTTTGTTAAATGACAGCCAGCATATATAACTATTATTGCAAGATTTCTCCCTAAGGCTCTACTCTGTGCTGAAATGAATATTGTATAATTCTTGTTTCGGTATTTTTTAAATCAGATACTGAAGACGCCAGTAACTGAAAAAAAATTAAAAGTTTAATGTGTTTATTTGATAGTTCATCTTTTCGATAACATTAATTTTTCCTATTGAAATATTTTTCAAATAAATTAATTATTATTTAGTATATTGCAGAATTCACCATTACTTTCATAATTTTCTTGCAGAAATTATTTTTCTCAAAAATATTCAATATTTTTAATCTTTTAACTACTAATTAAATGTAACTTTATTATTTTACCTTCTAACAAGTTAATAACCTCCATTAGTGAATATAGGTTTTATACCTCTCCCTACACACTGATAACTAAAAGTTAGAACAATTATTGTAAGGGATGTATTGTGAAAAAAATGTGTATTGCTTTTAGAAAACCAGAAGTAAGAAGAACATCAACTTTCTGAATAGATATCCTTCCAGGAAACTGGCATCTAGGAAAGGCATGGGGCTCTTTTCTTTGATGTTTTAATGGGATTTTCATGGAAGCATTTACCAGGGCTTAACTTGTAGCCCCATTTTACAAGTTCTGAAATAATTTGTGTTTTCTAAATATTTTCCTCAGATATTCTTGTATTTGAATCTTACAGAGACTCATGTGGAAAACAGAATCCCAGTTGCTTTCAATTTGGAATGATACAAATTCTTCAGATTATTATGTAAGAAGCAGAATTTATTTTAATGAAAAATCTCAGTCCTGGAGAAATACAAAATAAGATTCTAGAGCCATACAATTAGTTTCAGATATCAGATTCTGGGACTATTTTGCTGTTTTTAATTTGAAGTTTTGCTAGACACTTGAAAAAAATGTGGTAACATTACATCAGACTGATATCAAGTAGAGAAAGTGATATTTTTCTTTTTGGTTGGTTATATCTATAAGAGTATTTAGTATTATTTAACTTATTATTAACTATTGCAAGATGATTACAAGGGTTGCATTGAAGTCTCTTGTGACTGCTTCTTTTTCCCTTTCATAAACCGTTTTATAAACTAGGTCCAAGTTGTGATTCAATGATTGTATTGTGAAATAGCATGCTTTAATTCTTTAATGATCAAATCTTATTAATTATATGATTATTTGGTTTTATGAAACATTAGACTACTGGACAATTTAAAAATACTTAAAGAAAACTGAAATTTTAGTCATATAATCTTATTCAAAGCCCTTAACCTCTTCATTCATATTTCACCAGGCTAAATAACTAATTAGAGAAACATAACATCTTTTTTTAAAACAAGAATTATCAGTTTGTCTAGTATATATATTTCTCCCAAACAATAGTTAAATAAATGCTTTGAGCTCTGCATACAAATTCAAAAATACATGTTTTAGGGTGCTAAATATTTAAAATTCAAATTGATATGAATATCAATGAGTTAACTTCTAAATGGAAAGTGATTCTCTTTGGAAAACTAGGAATAGAAATCATTTCAGTTCTTTTGGTTAGTATATCATGTATTTATGAAGGTATTCTTTAAATTATTCATTTGTATTATATATGTAATATATTTAAAATAGGCTAATTAACCTTATAAAATAATGAATATGCAAATATATGTGCACATATACACACACGTATAAATTCCACCAGTACATTGCTCTTTTGTGGCAATCTACTTCATGAGTATCTCACCATCTATACAAAATGATTTTAAAGTTATGCTTCCTAGTCTGGGAGTGGTGGCTCATGCCTGTAATCCCAGCACTATAGGAGGCCAAGGCAGGCAGATCACTTGGGGTCAGGAGTTCAAGACCAGCCTGGCCAACAGGGTAAGACCACATCACTACTAAAAAAATACAAAAAAATTGACCTGGCATGGTGGCACACAACTCAGGCTACTGGGGCAGCTGAGGCAAAAGAATCACTTGAATGTGTGAGTGAGCCAAGATCACGCCACTGCACTCCAGCCTGGGCAACAGAGTGAGACTGACTCCAAAAAAAAAAAAGTGTATATGCTTCCATAGTAGTGTTATTAATTGATGACCAATCACTTTATACTTGTATAATAATAAAATGTAATATTAAGGTGACCAGGAATAGCCTTTATATAAGGACCATTACGTTTTGGTCAATTTCAATTGATAGCACATAGATAGTTCAAGATAACACAAGAGTAGTTTATGTGTATTAGAATTAAGAAAGCCAGACAATTAATATTTGGTTTACAATATAAACATAAAGCATTTAATCACGTACATTGTGTTATTAATTTCAGCTTTTGTGGCATGTGTAGACAATTAACTTGATTATAAATTATAATGCACATATAAGATAGTTTAATAGTGAATATTAGTAATATCTATCCATTTTTATTCTCTAAATTTAATCTAATTCACTCACGTATTTTATTAGATTTTAACTTTAGACTACCATGTAGAATTACACTATGAATTTGTTATTTTTTTCCTGCAACTATAAAGTGTTTCTGGACTGGTAGACTCTGTGTTCTGACTTCTGGGTCTTCAGATACCCTGTTGTGATCCAATATCTTCTGGTTCTGCCATTGCAGAATTGAAAGTTCACACTGTCTTTTCCCTTTGAGAGCTATTACTACGTGTTTTCATCTCCCCAATACCTGTTTACCATAACAGTCTGTAACTGCTCTCTGGTCTTAGCTATGCCAACAATAATCCAGGGAAGCCTGCACCCAGCAGGATAAAAAATCCATTCTCTTACTAAAACAATTTCTTATTGATGTTCTCCAAACTCTACAAACAATGTCTCTCCATCTCTTTCTTCCATTTCATTATACCAAAAATAGCACCTATCAACTTGGTATGTCTAAGCGGAACTTAACTGGTTTATCAGCCAAACATTTCACATTTCATAGTTATGTTTCCTTATTAGTGTATATTCATATTCTTTCTACCAAGTTATCCTTGAAGGCATAGATCTTTGAAGGCATAATCAGGAATTCCTTTTAGAAGTTCTGATTAGCTGTCTTCACATTTGGATTCAGAATGTCAAAGCAGTACATAATTTCCTATGTGAGCAAATTATTGACTAAGTATTCTTGCATTTCCAGAGAAAATAAATGAAGACACTCATCTAAAGTCTCTCTACACCATAAAAAATTTACATTATTTTAACAAGTATATTTTAATGAGATTAGCACTCAAGTAATTTACTCATGTATATTATATGGGGCACCAAGCAATATCTTAACTACTTGAGAGAGCAACTTTCCTTTGGTTTGGAAAATTTTAATTTTATAATTGATATAAAACTAGCAAAAATACTGCAAAGAACATTTTTACTCTTGAACCATTTGAGAAGTTTCTAGCGTAATGTCTCTTTATCCTAGGATAATTCAGGGACTATTTTCTATACACAAGTACATTCTTAAACACAACCACAAACAGCCACCAAAATCAGAAAATTAATACTGATGAATTATAATACAGCCATCTAAATATCAAACTTTTACCTATTTATAATATTTGTTTTTCTATATTAAAGTATATGTGATCTAGTTTTTTGTCTATTAGAAATGACAGGAAATTGACTGTGTGTCATTTTGGTGGAAATCTTCATCTTCACAGAGTTCCATTGAGTCTAGGAGCTTTCAATTGGTCTTTAAAAAGTCTGCTGGTTCTATGACTGGTCTCATTGCTCTTGCCCTTGGCTTCAACCTTTAAAGTCTGACTGCTCACATTATACAATGGGTTTAGCACTGGTAGATGTGTACTCAGTGGCAGATATATCCATAGACTGGGACACAGTCTAACGCTTATACCAGGACTTGCAAACATAGAAGTAAAACAGAAGAGGGAACCTATGTTATTTTATAGTGATAATTTTTGACTATGGAGAATTTACTTTATTTTTTTTGTTTATCATTTTTTACTGAACATAGAACTATGTAAGAAACCAAAAAATCAGATAATCTTATATATACATATATATATTTTTCATATATGTTATATAAATAGAGAATACACTTTAATATAGTTTTCATCCAAAAATAATTAAATGGCACTTCAAACTATGAGAGTGATTACAATGAGGTACTGCAGTGAAATAATTATTCCCTAGAAAGTTTTAGCATTAATATTTCTCTAGCTAGGTAAATTAAATCAGAACATTTATGATCTTCAGTAATTTTTAGCTTGAGTTAAATATCTTCCAGCTTTTTAGAAAATATAAAAATAGTACATATTAAATGTATCCCCAAATTACATTTTTTTAAAGATTGCATATGTATATAAGTTAAAAATAGTTGAATATTAAGAGACAAGGCTAGAACAACATCCACACTCCTTGACAGATGATATAAGAATGTTTATTCAAATACATATAACTAAATAGTATTAACATATATTATTAGTCTTTATTAATATAGTTACACATGAATTAATATTGAAATTACCTAATTTTAATTAATGTTCTCAATGTAATTGTAAACAGATTATCAGATGATTAAACTCAATGCCGTATTTCAATAGGAAAAGGACTTTTCATCTGTAACTACTTCGAAACTTGCTCAGACCAATTGGTTATTCACTTAATTTGACTATATATATGAAAATCTTACAGGATTCTAATAATTTTGAGGCATAAAAACAGTTTAACTTTAATAATTGTTTTGTTTAATTAATATGGGTACTTGGTAGATATATATGTTTATGAGTTACAGGAGAGATTCTGATACAGGCATACAATGCAAAATAATCCCATCAGGGTAAATGAGGTATCTATCACCTCAAGCATTTCTCCTTTCTTTGTGTTACAAACATTCCAATTATACTCTTTCAGTTATTTTTAAGTGTACAATAAATTATTGACCACTATGTTGTGCTATCAAATACTAGATTTTATTTATTCTAAATGTATTTTTATATGCATTAACCATCCCCACTTCTCCACCACGAACTCTTCTTCCATCGTTCTAGTCTCTGTCTCTATGTTCAATTGTTTTAATTTTTAGCTCCCACAAATGAGTGAGAGCGTGCAAAGTTGGTCTCTCTGTGCCTGGCTTATTTCCTTAACACAATGACCTTCAATACCTGTACCACCTTTTCTTTATTCATTTGTTTGCTGGAAAACACTTAGGTTGCTTCAAAATCTTGGCTATTGTGAACTGTGCTGCAATAATCATGGGAGTACAAGTATCTCTTTGATTTACTGATTTTCTTTCTTTGGGGTATGTGCCTAGCAGTAGGATATCTGGATCATAGGATCATAGGGTACATCTATTTTTACTTTCCTGAGGAACTTCCATACTGTTCTCGGTAGTGGCTGTACTAATTTACATTCCCACCAACAATGTATGTGAGGTCCCTTTCCTTCACATCCTCACCTGCATTTGTTATTGCCTGTCTTTTGGATAAAAGCCATTTTACCTGGGGTGAGATGATATACATTGGTAGTGTTCATTTGCGGTGCTTTGATGATCAGTGATGTTGAGCACTTTTTCATAAGCCTGTTTGCCATTTGTATGTCTTCTTTTGAGAAATATCTATTGAGATCTTTTGCCAATTTTTAATCAGATCGTTAGATTTTTCCTATATACTTGTTTGAAGTTCTTATATATTCTGGTTATTAAACCCTTGTCAGATGGACAGTTAGCAAATATTTTCTCCCATTCTGTGGGTTGTCTCTTCATTTTGTTCATGTTTATTTTGCTGTAGAGGAGCTTTTTAACTTAATGTGATCCTATTTGTCTATTTTTGCTTTGTTACTTATGGTTATGGGATATTACTCAAAATATATTTGCTTTGATCAGTGTCCTAGAGAGTTTTCCAGAAGTTTTCTTTTAGGTTTTTTTTTTTTTTTTTTAAAGTTTGAGGTCTTAGATTTAAGTAGTTAATCAATTTTGATTGAATTCTGATATATAGCAAGAGATAGGGGTCTAGTTTCATTCTTGTGTATATAAATAGCCAGTTTGCAAGCACCTTTTTTTGAATAGACTGTTCTCTCTCCAATGTAGGATCCTGGCACCTTATTCAAAAATGAGCTTTATGGATTTATTTCTGGGTCTTCTATTTGGTTCCATTGGTTTATGTCTTTTTTTTGTCTACCACTTTGTTTACAATAACTGCTATTTTGTTTACAATAGCTTTGTGGTGTAATTTGAAGTAAGGTAATGTGATTCCTCCAGTTTCCTTCCTTTTTTCCAGGATGACTTTGGCTATTCTGGGTGTTCTGTAGTTTCATATAAATTTTAGATTTTTTTTTCTATTTTTGTGAAGAATGTCATTTATATTTTGATAGAAATTGCATTATCTGTAGATTGCTTTGGGTAGCATGGTCATTTTAACAATACTGATTCTTTCAATCCATGAACATGAAATATCTCTTCATTTTTGGGGTGTGTCTCCTTTGATTTCTTGTGTCAATGTTTTATAGTTTTTACTGTAGTTTTTTTACAGTTTTCATTTTTTTGTTAAGTTTATTTCTGGGTGTCTTGTTTTATTTGTAGCTATTGTAAATGGGATTACTTTCTTGAGTTCTTTTTCAGATTATTTGCTGTTTTCATATAGAAATGCTACAGATTTCATTGTATTAATTTTGTACCCTACAACTTTACTGAATTTGTATATCAGTTCTCATAGGTTTTATTGTGTGAAGTCTTTAGGTTTTTCCCACATATAAGATTATTTCATTTGCAAACAGGGATAATTTCACTCTTTTGTTTTCAATTTGTATGCCCCTTATTCCTTTCTCTTGTCTGATTGCACTAATCAGCACTTCCAATACTATGCAAATAACAATGGTGAACATATGCATCCTTGTCTTGTTAAAGATCTTAAGAGGAAAGGCTTTCATTTTTTTTACCGTTCAGTATGATGCTAGCTGTGAGTCTCTTATATGTGGTTTTTATTGTATTGAGGTACATTCTTTCTATACTCTCTTTTTTGCAGCTTTTTTTAAATCATAAAATAATGTTGAATTGTATCAAATATTTTTTCAGTATTTCAGCATCAATTGAAATGATCATACAGTTTTTGTCCTTTTTATTCTGTTGATATGAGGTATCATGTTAATTAATTTGAATATTTTGAGCCATCCTTGCATCTCTGGGATAAATTCCACTTGGTCGTGATAAAATATCTTTTTAATGTGTTGTAGAATTTGTTTTGCTAGTTTTTTTTTTTTTTTTTTTTTTGCAAATTTTTGCATCAATATTCATCAGGGAGATTACCCTATAGTTTTCTATATGATGTATCTTTGGTTGTAGTTATCAGTACAATATTTACTGAACTTGTATAATGAGCTTGGAAGTATTCTCAACTATTTTATTTTTAGTAATAGTTTGAGTATGATTGGTATTAGGTTTTCTTTAAATGTTTAATAAAATTCAGCAATGCAACCATCAGTTCCTGGGCTTTTCTTTGCTGGTTGAGTGTTTATTATGTCTTTGATCTCATTACTTGCTATGGGTCTTTTAAGGTTTTGGATTTCTTCATAGTTCAATCTTGCTAAGTTGTGTATGTCCAGACATTTATAAATTTCTTCTAGGTTTCCCAATTTATTGACATATAGTTGTTCGTAGTAGTCTCTAATTATCTTTTTAACTTCTGCCATATCAGTTATAATGTCTCCTTTTTCATCTCTAATTTTATTTATTTGGGTCTTCTCTCTTTGTTCTTCTTTAGTTTGATTCAAGATTTGTCAATTTTATCTTTTTAAAAAGCAAATTTTCCTTTTATTGATATTTTGCATGTTTTTTTTTTTTCATTTCAATTTCACCTATTTCTGCTCTAATCTTTATTTCTTTTCTCTACTAATTTTGGGTTTGGTTTGCTTTTGCTTTTCTAATTCTTTAAGATGCATTGTTAGGTTATTCATTTAACATTTTTCTGCTTTTTTGATGTGAGTGCTTATTGCTATAAAATTTCCTCTTAGTATTGTGTTTGTTGTATCCCGTAGGTTTTGATATGTTGTGTTTTCATTTTATTTGTTTGTAGAAACTTTTTAATTTTCTTCTAATTTTTCTCATGGACTCACTGATCCTTTGGGAAGATATTGTTTAATTTCCATGTTTTATAGTTTCCAAAGTTTCTCTTGTTTTTGAGTTCTAGTTTTATTCCATTGTTGTCAGAGAAGATACTTGATATATATTTTTTTGAATTTTTAAAGAAGTGTTTTGTAGTTTAACACATTGTCTGTCCTTGAGGATGATCCATTTGCTAAGAAGAGATTGTGTATTCTGCAGCAGTTAGATGAAATGTTCTGTAAATATCTGTTACGTCCATTTGTCTATAGTGCAGATTAATTCCAATGTTTCTTTGTTTGCTTTTCTGTCTGGATAACCTGTCTAATGCTGAAAGTGGGAGTGTTGAAGTCTCCAACTATTATCATATAGGGGTCTGCCTCTCTCTTTAGCTCTGATAATTTTTGCTTTATATGTCTGGGTGCTCCAGTACTTGGTTCATATGTTTTTATAATTGTTATATACTGTTACTGAATTGAGCCTTTTATTATTATATAGTGACCTTCTTTGTCTTAGTCCATTCAGCCTGCTATAACAAAATATCATACATTAAGTAGCTTATAAATGACAGAAGTTTATTTCTCACAGTTCTGGAAACCAGGAAGTCAGAGATCAAGGCTCAAGCATATTAGGTTTGTGGGGAGGATCCTCTTCTTTATAGATGAACATCTTCTCACTATAAACTCACATAGCGAAAGGGCAAGGGAGCTCTCTCAGGCATCCTTTATAAAGGCACTAATACCATTCATGAGGGCTCTGGCATCATGACCTAATCATTTCCAAACGCCTTGCCTCCTAACATTGGTATGGTATGGTGAAGATTTCATTGTGTACACTTTGGGAGGAAACAAACATTAAGATGAAAGTAGTCCAAAATTTATATCTTGAAATCCTACCTCCCCAGGTAATGGTAACAGGAAGGAGGGCACTTGGAATGTAATTAGGTCATGAGAGTGGAGCCTTCAGAAATGAGATGAACATCTTTATAAGAAGAGACAAGGGGAGATTGTGTCAAGATGGCTGACTAGATACATCAGATCTCATTCTCTCCAGAAAAAAAAGAAAAAAGAAAACTGTGAAGAGATAATCATACATCAACTAGAACATCTAAAAGAGAACACTGCAGCTCAACATAGGAAACATCTGAGGCAGAGAAGGAGATGGAAGAAAGTGGCCAGCTTGGCTGAGATCAGCTGGGAGCCTGAAGCGGATCCCCATTGCATCCCACTATTGACTGCTGCAATCCTGACCACAAGAAGTCTCCTCTGCCCACATGAAAACTAAAATTAGCTTGGGCATTGATCTGGAGACCCCACAAGTTCCTTGTCTGGGGCTATGAGAAGTGACCCCACCCCCAGCAGCACAGATTCTGCTTGGGCTTATCTAACAATGGGATCCTTTTCCCTTTCCACATACTGCTACAGCAGTTACTGCCACTGCGAGTGGTGGTAGGCAAGTCTGAAAACTGACTGTCTGGGACTGGGAGCAGCAAGCCCACCCTCCATAGCAGAGCAGCATATGTACTCTGACTCACATGTAGAAAGTGAGCAGGGTCTCTTCCTTGCTTCTGCATACCACTGTAGCCTTACTACTGTTGCTGCTGAGGGACTGAGGTGGGTGAGCTGCAGTGCTGCCTCTCTGGGACTGTAGGTGATGATCCTATCCACTCTGGTAGCACAGTCTCTGTGCTTATGCCTGTATGCAAAGGACGAGATCTCTCCTTGACGCCAAACAATGCTGCAGTTACTGCAGCAGCCAGGTGCCAAAAAATGTACTACCCAGGGCTCCCAGATGGCACCTTATTTGCAGCTGGGAGTTCCAACCCTGCTCACACAGCGTGGCCTCTGTCCTCTGGTGTACTGGTCCCCAACATTTTTGGAACCAGGGACTGGTTTCTTGGGAGAAAAATTTCCCAGACTAGGATGAAACTATTCCACCTCAGATCACCAGGCATGAATTAGATTTTCACAAGGGGTGTGGAACTTTCTTCCCTCACATGTGCAGTTCAGAATAGGGTTTGCACTCCTACGACAATCTAATGCCACCGCTGATCTGACAGGAGGCAGAGCTCAGTTGGTAATGCTCACTAGTCTGCTGCTCACCTCCTGTTATTTGGACCCATACTGGTTCACAGCCCAGGGGTTGGGAACTCCTGCTCTAGTGCACATTCTGAGTACAGGTTCCCTGTGCACACCACTGTGGCCATGGCTCCTGCTGGAGACGAGACAAAGTGTGCACTCCCCAAAACCTAAAAGATGCCTGCATGGGACTGCTGAAGACAACCCCACCAACACAAATAGCAGGATTGTTATGTTGTAGCCTGAGCCCTGAGGCCAGATTCTTCATATCCACCACCACAAAATGCCCCATTCTGCCTACTAGAGCCTAGCCCCTGTATACCACCTGGGGCCTGAGATCAGACACCATCAGTTTATCTTTACCAGCCCCTCTCCACCAGAGCCCGAGCACACCTTCTGAAGACCTGGGAATCACTCCAGCTATTGCACCACCTCTGACAACAGTGTACTTTCCTCATAAACCTGAAGATAGGATCACTCACATGCACCACATTGAAGCCTAAGGACCAACCTCTCCAGTCCTTTAAAGCCACTGCCAACACAAACATGCACTGTTTCGAACCCAGAGAGTCATCCCATAACTGCCATTGCCCACGCCACACTAGCTCCCCAGGGGTCTAAGAACCTGCCTGCCCATCTGGCCCACTGTTGTCACTACTGGCATCTGAGGAAGCCATCTGGAGGTCTGAGAACTGGCCTGCCTGTACCACCTAATAGTGGTATCAGTAAGCTACCCTGGGGTTTAAGGACAGGCATGATCAGCCTACAATTGTCATGACTGGGGCTAAAGACTGAACTACCTGCAATGTCTGTTCCCAGCAACACTTTAAACTTTACCAGAGCCTCCATTAATAACCACGCTCTAAGTCACCAAGAACATCACAGTTACAGGTGATGTTTAAGACCAAAGAAACCGTACAGAGACTACACTACTGAATGCAGGCAGAATCAAAGCTAAAGGACTCTACAAAACAAACACCATGGGTTCATCTTCAGAAAAACGTCCCCCAAAGAAAGCAAATTCAGGATATTGGAAGAAGTGAGCATTACAACATGTGCATAGATATCAACATAAAAACACAGAAAACAAGAAAAAGTAAAGAAGTAGAATATACCCAAAAGAACACAATAATTCTCTAGCAACAGCTCACAATAAAAAAGAAAGTCCCAAAATCCCAGAAAAAAAAAAGCGTTCTGAATATTGATTTTAAAGAAGCTCAGTGAGATACTAGAGAATTCTGAAAAATGATACAAAGAAACTATTAATGAGAAATTTTCCAAAGAGATATTATAAAAGGAAAGAAATCCTGGAAACGAAGAACTCATTGAATAAAATGCAAATTATGGAGCTGGAGGCCATTATTCTAAGTGAAGTAACTTAGGAATGGAAAAACAAATACCATATATTTTCATTCATAAATGGGAGCTTAGCTATGAGAACACAAAAGCATAAGAGTGACATAATGGATTTTGGGGACGCACGGGGAATTTGGGAAGGGGGTGAGGGATAAAAGACTACATATTTGATACAATGTATACTGCTCAGGTGACAGGTACACTAAAATCTCAGAAATCACGACTAAAAATATATCCATGGAACCAAAAACCACCTGTACCCCTAAAACTATTGTAATAAAAGAATACAAATTGTATTCAAGGGCTTCAACAATACACTATCTCAAGCAAAAGAAAAAAAATCACAAAACTTGAAGACAGGTATTCTGAAATAACCCAGTCAGTCAAAAATAAAGAAAAAAGAATAAAAAAGAATGAATAAAGACTTCCTAATATATGGGTCACCATAAAGTGACTACATATACAAATTGTCAGTATTTCAGAGGATGAAGAAAGAAAAAATTGGAAAACCTATTTAATGAATAATAGATGAAAACTTCTCAAGTCTAGCAATATATTTAGACATCCAGATACAGCAATCCCCAGACAGATACAATGCCAAAATGTCTTCTCCACAGCACATTATAGTCAATCTGTCAATATTCAGAAACAAAGAAATAATTCCAAAACTAGCAAGAGAAAATCATCTAGTCATCTACAAAAACACTCACATAAGACTAATAGTGTACTTCTCAACATAAACATTACAGGCCAGGAGAGAATGGGGTAATATATTCAAAGTGCTGAAATTAAAAAAATGGTACCCATGGATACTAACTCCAGAAAAATGATCCCTCATAAATGAAAAATAAAGTCTTTCCCTGAAAGCAAATGCTGAGGAATTCATCACCACCAGACCAGTCCTAAAAGAAATGCTCAAGGAAGTTCTAAATCCGGAAGTGAAATGACAAGAGTTGCCATCACGAAAATACACAAAAGTATAAATTTCACTCGTAAAGTAATCACACATATAAGAGAAAAAACTGAAATAATATTATTACAGAAAACCACTGACTGAGCACAGTGGCTCATGCCTGTAATCCTAGCACTTTGAGAGGCCAAGCCAGGTAGATCAACTGAGGTCAGGAGTTTGAGACCAGTCTGGCCAACATGGTGAAACCCTGTCTCCACTAAAAATACAAAAATTAGCCAGGTGTGGTGCCACATGCCTGTAATACCAGCTACTCGGGAGGCTGAGGCAAGAGAATCACTTGAACCCAGGAGGCGGAGTTTGCAGTGAGCCAATATTGTGCCACTGCACTCCAGGCTAGGTGACAGAGCGAGACTCCATCAAGAAAAAAAAAAAAAAAGAAAGAAAAGAAAAGAAAAGAAAATCACCAACCCATAAGGACAAAAAAAAAAAAGATAAAAAGAAAAAACATTGAATACATATGCAAAGCAACCAGACAAAAACAATGTGAAAGCAAGAAAACCTCACATATCAATAACCTTGAAAGTAAATGGATTAAATTATTCACTTAAAGGTTATAGATGAGCTGAATGGATTTAAAAATGATACAATTATACACTGCCTACAAGAAACAATATAATTATAAAGATACGTACAGACTGAAAGTAGTGACAGAAAAAGGTATTACACTCAAATAGAAACCAAAAAAGAGGAGGAGTACCTATATTAGATAAAAAGACTTCACCAGTGCAGTGGCTCACACCTGTAATCCCAACACTTTGGGAGGCTGAAGCAGGTGGATCAAGAGGTTAGGAGTTTGAGACCAGCCTAGTCAACATGGCGAAACCCCATTTCTACTAAAAATACCAAAATTAGACAGTCATGGTGGCAGATGCCTCTAAATCCCAGCTACTCAGGAGGCTGAAACAGGATAATAGCTTGAACCCAGGAGACAGAGGTTGCAGTGAGCCAGATAGCACCATTGCACTCCAGTCTGGGCAACAGAGCAAGACTCCATCTAAAACAAAAGCCACAGGCCACACACGGTGGCTCATGCCTATAATCCTAGCACTGTGGGAGGCTGAGGTGAGTGGACTGCCTGAGCTCATAAGTTTGATACTAGCCTCGGCAACATGGTGAAACCCCGTCTCTACTAAAATACCAATAATGATAATGATGATAATAATAATAATAATTAGCTGAGCTAGATGGATTCACTGCTGAATAAAGAATAACTAATACCAGTTCTTCTCAAAGTATTATAAAAATTGAAAAGGAGGGAATTCTCTCTAACTCATTTTATGAGGCTGGAATTTCCCTGATATCAAAACCAGACAAAGACACAACAAGAAAGAAAACTACAGGCCAATGTCCCTGATGAAGATAGATGTAAAAATTGTTAACAAAATACCAGCAAACCAAATCTAACAGCACATCAAAAAGATAATACAGGCTGGGTGCAGTAGCTCATGCCTGTAATCCCATCACTTTGAGAGGCCAAGGTGAGTGGATCACATGAAAATAGGAATTTGAGACCAGCTTGGCCAATATGGCAACCCCCATCTCTACTAAAGATACAAAAAAAAAAGCCGGACACGGTGGAAAACACCTGTAATCGCAGCTACTTGGGAGGGTGAGGCATGAGAATCGCTTGAACCCAGGAGGTGGAGGATGCAGTGAGCCGAGATTGCACCACTGCACTCCAGCCTGGATGTTGTTGTGGCACTCTGTCTCAAAAATAATAATAACCAAAAAAGAAACAGAGAAGGCAATTCCATTTACAATAGCTACCAAAAAAAGAGAACTTATTCATAAATTTAACCAAAAAGGTGAAAGAGCTCTGTAGGGAACACACACATATGCACACACACACACACACACACACACACACACACAATGATGAAAGAAACTGAAGACTATACAAACAAATGGAGAGATATCCAAGGTCATGGAATGGTAGAATTAATATTAAAATGACCATACTGCCCCAAGAGATATATAGATTTAATGTAATCCTTGTGAAAACGCCACTGTCATTTTTCACAGAAATAGAAAAAAAATCCTAAACTTCATTTGAAACAAAAAAATATCCAGAAAAGCCAAAGAAATCCTGATCAAAATAAAACAAAGCTGAGGGAATCATATTACCTTATTTCAAAGCATATTGCTTTGGTAAACAAAAGAGCATGGCATTTATATAAAAATATATGCATTGACCAATAAATTAGAATAGATAATCCAAAATGAAATCCACGTGCTTATAGGAAACTGATTCTTTGATAAAATTGCCAAGAAAATTCACGAGGGAAAGGAGAATATATCTGGGAAAGCTGGATAACTATATGCAGAAGAATAAAACTAGACCCCTATCTCCCACTGTATATAAAAATCAACTCATAATAGATTAAAAACTTAAACATAATATCTGAAACTATACAAGTATTATGTTGATGCAAAGGTATAACAATAATAGTTTACATATTTATGGAGTAGATGTGAGTGATTATTACATACATAGAATGTGTAATGATCAAGCTAGAGCATTTGGGGCATACAACAGCTTGAATATTTATCATTTTTATGTGTTTTATAATTTTGAGTTCTCAGTTTTAGTTATGATGTAATATAAAAAATATTGTTAAGTATAGTCACTCTAGTCTGCTATCGAACATCAGAAATGTATTCGCTCACAAATAAGACTATAAATTTATAAATTAAAAAAATAAAAACCATGTAATTTGTGAAAACTTAAAAAATAGTTTTGAAAGAAAGGAACAATAGTTACAAAATGTGGTACAGAGAACACTGCAAATCAAATTAGCAGTCGAATCTCTAATTAGAAACGTACCTCACATACTCAAATAAAAAAATAAACTGTTACCTTTGTATTCATTTACAAATCTGAAAATAAAACAAATCAATCCCAAGAGAACAGTAAAAACCTTTAAATATAAATTAATTTATTAGAAAAAGTAGTAGAACTGATTAACCTAAGAATTGATATTTTATTAAAATTAAAATCACACACATTTATTCTGATCAAAGAAATGGATATTAAGGGAGAAATAAGAGAGAACTGCTATTAAGAAAAAAAAAGGTTTAAGAAAGGGAATACTCCTTTGGGAGGCCGAGACGGGCGGATCACGAGGTCAGGAGATCGAGACCATCCTGGCTAACACGGTGAAACCCCGTCTCTACTAAAAAAATACAAAAAGCTAGCCGGGCGAGGTGGCGGGCACCTGTAGTCCCAGCTACTCGGGAGGCTGAGGCAGGAGAATGGCGTAAACCCGGGAGGCGGAGCTTGCAGTGAGCTGAGATCCGGCCACTGCACTCCAGCCCGGGCGAGAGAGCGAGACTCCGTCTCAAAAAAAAAAAAAAAAAGAAAGGGAATACCCTTATATGTTAATTGATTAAAAATATAATAAACTGACAATTTTTGTGATAAGTAAATAGCATACAAATAAAGCAAAGAAATCCTGATATATGTAAATAAAAATATGTAAATAAACATTAATACATTATGGAAAATACTGTGTTTGGGGAATACTGGGACTTATATGTATAAAGTGTACTTTCTATTTTGACCAAAACAAGCAATAACAGTAACAAAAACTGAATCACAATCATGACATAGTTTTATTTTACTTTTTTTTATTATATTTTAAGTTCTAGGGTACATGTGCACAACGTGCAGATTTGTTACATATGTATACATGTGCCATGTTGGTGTGCTGCACCCATTAACTCATCATTTACATTAGGTATATCTCCTAATGCTATCCCACCCCCATCCCTCCACCCCACAACAGGCCCTGGTGTGTGATGTTCCCCCTCCTGTGTCCAAGTGTTCTCATTGTTCAATTCCCACCTGTGAGTGAGAACATGCAGTATTTGGTTTTCTGTCCTTGCAATAGTTTGCTGAGAATGATGGTTTCCAGCTTCATCCATGTCCCTACAAAGTACATGAACTCATCCTTTTTTATGGCTGCATAGTATTCCATGGTGTATATGTGCCACATTTTCTTAATCCAGTCTATCGTTGATGACCATTTGGGTTGGTTCCAAGTCTTTGCTATTGTGAATAGAGCCGCAATAAACATACGTGTGCATATGTCTTTCTAGTATCATGATTTATAATCCTTTGGGTATATACCCAGTAATGGGATGGCTGAGTCAAATGTATTTCTAGTTCTAGATCCTTGAGGAATCGCCACACTGTCTTCCACAATGGTTGAACTAGTTTACAGTCCCACCAACAGTGTAAAAGTGTTCCTATTTATCCACATCCTCTCCAGCACCTGTTGTTTCCTGACTTTTTAATGATTGCCATTTTAACTGGTGTGAGATGGTATATCCTTGTGATTTTGATTTGCATTTCTCTGATGGCCAGAGATGATGAGCATTTTTTCATGTGTCTGTTGGCTGCATAAATGTCTTCTTTTGAGAAGTGTCTGTTTATATCCTTCACCCACTTTTTGATGGGATTGTTTTTTTTTTTTTCTTTTAAATTTGTTTGAGTTCTTTGTAGATTCTGGATATTAGCCCTTTGTCAGATGGGTAGATTGCAACAATTTTCTCCCATTCTATAGGTTGCCTGTTCACTCTGATAGTAGTTCCTTTTGCTGTGCAGAAGTTCTTTAGTTTAATTAGATCCCATTTGTCAATTTTGGCTTTTGTTGCCATTGCTTTCGGTGTTTTAGTCATGAAGTCCTTGCCCATGCCTGTGTCCTGAATGATATTGCCTAGGTTTTCTTCTAGGGTTTTTATGGTTTTAGGTCTAACATTTAAGTCTCTAATCCATCTTGAATTAATATTGACTGTGGGTTTGTCATAAATAGCTCTTATCATTTTGAGATACGTCCCATCAGTACCTAATTTATTGAGAGTTTTTAGCATGAAGGGCTGTTGAATTTTGTCAAATGCCTTTTCTGCATCTATTGAGATAATCATGTGGTTCTTGTCTTTGGTTCTGTTTATATGCTGGATTACATTTATTGATTTGTGTATGTTGAACCAGCCTTGCATCCCAGGGATGAAGCCAACTTGATGGTCATGGAAAAGCTTTTTGATGTGCTGCTGGATTCAGTTTGCCAGTATTTTATTGAGGATTTTTACATCGATGTTCATCAGGGATATCTGTCTAAAATTCTCTTTTTTTGTTGTGTCTCTGCCAGGTTTCAGTATCAGTATGATGCTGGCCTCATAAAATGAGTTAGGGAGGATTCCCTCTTTTTCTGTTGATTGGAATAGTTTCAGAAGGAATGGTACCAGCTCCTCCTTGTACCTCTGGTAGAATTTGGCTGTGAACTCGTTTGGTCCTGGACGTTTTTTGGTTGGTAGGCTATTAATTATTGCCTTAATTTCAGAACTTGCTATTGGTCTATTCAGGGATTCAACTTCTTCCTGGTTTAGTCTTGGGAGGGTGTATGTTTCCAGGAATTTATCCATTTCTTCTAGATTTTCTAGTTTATTTGCGTAGAGGTGTTTATAGTATTCTCTGGTGGTAGTTTGTATTTCTGTGGGATCAGTGGTGATATCCCCTTTATCATTTTTTATTATGTCTATTTGATTCTTCTCTCTTCTTTATTAGTCTTGCTAGCGGTCTGTCAATTTTGTTGATTTATGTCATGCTTTTTGAAAAGATCAACACGACATAGTTTTTAACCTCCATTTGACCAAATTATTCTTAGTCGGTATGAAATAACAGATATCTGAGCATTGTCTAGAGAACTTTAAAGTTTAAGGCGAAAGACAGGCCAAAGAATTTGTAGAAAACTGAACAAACTGCATGGACTATAAATAAACTGATCTAACTATTCTAATGGAGCTTTAGTTTTTATTAACAGTCTACTAATCATCCACTATTTTTGTTTTTTCACTTATTTCACAAATAATTTTGAGTTCTTAAAAGGTCTAGGAGCTCTTCTAGGTTTTGGACAGAGGGGCATTGGTAAGGAAACAGTATTTCTACTGTCCTGGGTTCATAGAGTGGTAAAACAGTTTAAAAACATGTAAACAGATTCATACAAGACTATTTAAGCCAACAGCAGGTGTTTTGAAGAAAGTCAAAGCAAAGTGATAGACATGATAAAGAGTGACTGGATAGTGCTGAGGTTGCCTTACTGTAGAGTTATCTGACAGGACCTTTCTAAGGAGGGGACCTTTGAACTGAAACCTGAATGATTCAGAGTCAACATTACCATAACTGGGTAAAAGGGTGAGTATTAAGTTTTCTGGTTAGATGAAAGGAGAAAAGGAGCTCAATAATTTGAGGAATAGATTAGGGCATTGTGCTAGAGGATAAGAATGGGGATTGGAAGTAGATGGTAGGAGATAAGATCAGAGCTATAGACAGGAAATTTCATTTCTAGATAAGGAATTCGTATTTATTTTTAATGTAGCAAGAAATAAGGGGACTGACATTATTTGTCTTCTATTTTTAAATTGTGATTCTCATTTGTCTCTCACATCTGTAGACATGTCCTATCGCTGAGCTTCCTATGAACAACCCTTCTAATTAGCTAGCTGAATATTTTCATCTTTCATCCAGATATTTTGCTATTAAACTGCAAGGAGAGGACAGGTGATAAAAAAACATAACGTTTCATTGAGATATTTTAAAAATATTCTGTGTATTGTGATAATGATTTGGGAGCCTGTTAAAAAGTCATCCAAAAATAATCATTGTGCTTGTGATAGTTTAGCACCTTTGTTATTTTCACTCACAGTTAAAATGTCTTTGTTTTCATTTGCTTCACAAAGTATAAATTGGTACTATCAAAATTATCCAAAGCTTTATTGATGAAGAGAATTAGAAGTAAATGAAAACTCATTACTACATTATGCTTGATTCACTTTTGACACCCTAGGTCTTTAGGTTCATAGTACCTTTTTGAGAAAAATAGGCTGTTAACAGCTTTAGATATTTTAGTATAAGTAGCTATCCCTTCAGTGAAAAAAAAAGTTCTATTTTAGGAATCAGAGATTCAAAAGCTAAACACTTATTAATCAAACAACAATGAACTCAATATTTTTTTCTCAGTGTATAATAGAGATTTTATGCCCCAACCTAAGATGAGTATATTTGTGTGCACGCATGTATGCTTTTCAGGCACAAGCAAGGGATTTCAAGCATGATGTTACATGTCACTACCATGGCTGAAAGGAAAGGTAGCAGCAGACTATGCGTTTATCTACAGGATGTCAGATACTCTATTAAGTCTGTTAACAGTATCAATCAATTAAGTTATTTTGATGAGTAAATCCAGTCATTTACACAAGTAGCCGTAGTGGTAGTAATGATAGTACTAGTAGCGGTAACTCCTAGATAATTACTTGTATGACTGGCCCTAGGAAGAGTCAAAAATAATCTGATAGAAGACCTGCTTGAGAATCTTTTCATTAGGAGATTTTTATCATATATATTTATGGCGACTAATATTTTCCCAGTGTTTTCTGAAAGTGCTTCTCTACTTAGATCCTCACAAATTTAGAAACCTGGCAAAATAGGAACTTTTCCTTGTACATAACATGATCACGTTGCATAACTTGACTCTGAATTGCTTCATCTAAAGGCATGAAACAGAATGTTTAATATCCTGATTCGGTCCCAGCAAAATGTGAAATATTCAAATCAATAGCCTTTATCACAAGATAAACAGCATACTTTCTACCAGTTGTTTGTTTACCTTCTGATACATTTGGATTCCCAGAAGCATAATTCTTTTTATTTGAGTGTCAGATTATGAAGTATGTGTGAATGCAGAAATAATTTGGACAGCTTTGTGGGGAGCTTGACTTGTAATATCATAAAATGAAATAAACAAGTTGATTTGAACACTGTTAATGTGATTTATAATGTTTATGCACATCTGTTGGTTCTACTTTTCAGTAAACCTGCCAGTTAATTTTAGTAATACAAGAAATATGCCCTCTTTAAAAGAAACACATACACACATGCGCATATATACAGAAAAAGATAGTAATTCTCCCCATGTCCATTCTTTAGTGCCCTACACCTAGTATAAGGGAAAAATGGCACAATAAAATTCTATTAGGCAGAGAGTTTCAATATTTATATAAAATTACATTCTCACTACCACCATGACAAGTGGCAGATATATTGTTTCAGAATTGAAATGTGAGAGGAGAAAATTGAGAAATTAGGAATGTTCAGATAGAGTATGCCACTGCTTTGTAATGACTTTATATGACACTGCTAGACACATTTTACTGGCTAAGAGAAACTATATTTTATAAAACGTCCCAGTTTTTTAAGTTGTAGAAAGTATTATTCAGAAAATTATTAGGAGAGTCTACATACATACATTTCAGTTAACAAAAAGAGAGACATAGTAAATTATAGAGATTGGAGGTATGGATTTTGGAGTCACACAAGTTTGAGTTGACAATTTACCAAATGTTCCCTTGGGCAATTTGAATAAATGTTCTGAAACTGAGGTACTGTAAAGCCAAAATGGGGCTTGTAATGATGGGATTCAAGGTGATATGTATTTCATAGGATTGTTTTGGGGATAAATGAGGCAATTCACATACATCTTTTATTACAATGTCCAAAAATATTGGCCACTATTATTTTAAAGACTTTTTTTAGAGCGGTTTTAGACTCACAGCAAAATTGAGAGAAAGGTACAGAGATTTCCCATATATCCCTGCCCCGACAAACGCACAGCCTGAACCACTACCAACATCCTCCACTAGAGTGGTAAATATGTCGCAATTGGGTCATTATCACCCAAGGTCCACAGTTTACCTTAGGGTTCATTCTCAGTGCTGTACATTGTATGGCTTTGGACTAATTTATATTGACATGTGTCTACCATTATAGTGTCATACAGAATAGTTTCACTACCCTAAAAACCTATGTGGGCCGGGCGCAGTGGCTCATGCCTGTAATCCCAGCACTTTGGGAGGCCGAGGCGAGCGGATCACGAGGTCAGGAGATCGAGACCATCCTGGCAAACACAGAGAAACCCCGTCTCTACTAAAAATACAAAAACAAAATTAGCCAGGCGTGGTGTCGGGCGCCTGTAGTCTCAGCTACTCGGGAGGCTGAGGCGGGAGAATGGCGTGAACCCAGGAGGCGGAGCTTGCAGTGAGCAGAGATCGCGCCACTTCACTCCAGCCTGGGCGACAGAGCGAGACTGCATCTCAAAAAAAAAAAAAAAAAAAATCCTTGTTGCTCTATTTATCCATTTTTCCCTTCAACCTCAGGAAATTACTGATCATTTCACTGTCTCCATATTTTTGACATTCCCAGCATGTCATATAGGTGAAATCATACAGCATGTAACATTTTCAGATTGACTTCTTAGTAATAAACTTGCTTATTTCTTTTCATAGCTCATGTCTTAGTCTATTCTGGTAGCTATAACAAAATACAATAGACTGCGTAGCTTATAAACAACAAAAATTATTTCTTACAGTTTTGGAGGCTGGAAAGTCCAAGATAAAGGCACCAGCAGATTTGATGTCAGTGGGACTAGCTTTCTGATTCATAGAGGGCCCCTTCTCATTGTGTCTTCATATGGTGGAAGGGACAAAGGAGTTCCCTTGGGAGTATTTTATGAAGGCACTAATCCCATTCATGAGGGCTCCACTCATGACCTGATCATTTCCCAAAACCCCACCTTTTAATGCCATCACCTTGGGGTTAGGATTTAACATTTGAATGTTGACATTTTAGGGCATAAAGATTCAGTTCATTGCAGCTGGGTAGCTAATTTTATCTTTTTTAATTTTTTTAATTTTTTTTAGAATGAGTCATGCTCTGTTGCCGGGCTGGAGTGCAGTGGCATGATCTTGGCTCACCGTCCCTGGTTCAAGCGATTCTCTTTCCTCAGCCTCCTGAGTAGCTGGGACTACAGACATTCGCCTCCACGCCCAGCTAATTTTTGTATTTTTAGTTGAGATGGGGTTTCACCATGTTGGCCAGGATGTTCTCAATCTCTTGACCTCGTGATCCCCCTTCTCAGCCTCCCAAAGTGCTGGGATTACAGGTGTGAGCCACCGCACCTGGCCAGTAGCTAATTTCATTTTAGGGCCCTGAGTAATACATTCCATTGTCTAGATGTAGCACAGTTTATCCATTGATCTGCTGAAGTGCATCTTGGTTCCTTCCACATTTTGGTAATTATGAATAAAGTTTCTATAAACATCTTTGTGCAGGTTTTCTATGAACTTAAGTTTTTAATTCCTTTGAGTAAATACCAAGGAGTGTGATTGCTAGATCATACTGTGAAGGCTGTTTAATGTTGTAAAAAGCTGTCAAACTGTCTTCTAAAGTGACTGTACCATTTTGCATTTCCACCAGCAATGAAAGGGAGTTCTTGGTTCTCCACGTCCTTGCCAGCATAATCAATGTTCTGGTTTTTGACCATTCCAAAACGTATATAGTAGCATCTAATTGTTGTTTTAATTTGCATTTCTTCTGTGATATGTGATGTGGAATATCTTTTCATATACTTCGTTAACAACTGTGTATCTTCCTTGGTGAGGTGTTAAGGTTTTTTGCTTTTTTATAAATTGGATGGCTTACTTTTTGTTGAGTTTTTAAAGTTTGTATGTATACTTGCATAATATTACTTTATTAGATATGTCTCCTCAAATATTTTCTGTGGCTTATATTTTCATTCCTTTTCCATTGTCTTTTGCAAAACAGAAAATTTTAATATCAATATAGTACAGTTCATCAATTTTTAAAAATAGAATTTGCCTCTGGCTTTGTGTCTAAAAAATCATTGCCAACCCCAAAGTTATCTAGAATTTCTCCTATATTTTCTTCTAGGAAGTTTGCAATTTTGCATTTTACATTTTAGGACTATGATTAATTTTGATTTCATTCTTGTGAAAGTCTAAGGCCTATGCCTAGATTCCATTTTTTTTTTTTTTTTTTGATGTGGTGTTCAGTTACTCCATAACTGTATGCCCTTTGTTGAATTGGCTATCACTTCTTCATTGTATTGTTTTTTTCTCCTATATCAACTACTATTAGTTTTATTTTTTCAAACACACTATCAAATACTATTAGTCCATTGGAAACTACTTAGCATATGAAATCGTGTTTTTGAAAACAATTGTTTTCTAATTTTCTTCTCATTTTATTTTGCTTTCCCTATTATCCATCTTTCTTGTGAAAGATATTCATTAAACCTATTTTTGCTGGCACTTATATGAAATTCAGGGAAATATGAATTATCTATTTTTTTAGAATTTTGTGATCTATAATATATTGCATAAATCAATTATACATAATAGTTGGTCCTTTCATGAAATTAGCTCATTTGTCTTTGAATGTAAACCCGAACTACATGTTTGTGTTTTCCTTTCAATTTAGAGTTGTGGAAACGAAGGCTTGGTTAGTTGCTTGGTTATGCAGATAGTAAGTGAACAATAGTAAATGTAGTCCTTCAGATGTCAAACCTAAACCTTCCTAATGTGATAAACCAAATCAATTTAGGAAAATGCCATTTGATTAATAATATCAATAAATACTTTTGTGCACATTGAATAAAGTAATGATTCATATATGATATCAGTGGTTGGGTTACCCCTCCTGCCCACATTGATAAACTGAGACTATTTAATGCAATAATAGGTGAGAAAATTGAAAAGGAAATTTTCAAAAAGCATAATATTTTCACTAATCATATGAGACTGTTAGTGCTTTATTTTATGTGTATTCTATTATTACATTCAACTCTATGGTGATACAATCTGCAGTAGAGCTGAAATATGTAATCAGGAATAAGCTGTTCCAATTCAACTAATTTTTAAAAAGTTTTTATATGCCACTACATTCAGAAACATTTGCGTTACCAAGTGGATATTTAGCCTCAGTTTTATGATATGATTTCTATTCATCTATTCTATTTAAAATTACATCTATAATTTTAACATCACATGGAGTATTGTTATTATCATTGTTTCAACAGGATCACTAAATAACATTAAAGATCATTAAATAACATTTATTAGGTGCTTATTGTATGTTCAGCAATATTTATCAGTGCCTGTGTTTCAATTGCTAAGTATTTTACAGGCATTATGTTCTTAAACTTCATTACATCTCTCTCAAATATAGATTCATGCCAGTAATGTCAGAAAATACCAGAATTATAAGCAAGAAAATGTGTAACTCTAAACAGGCATTTAGCCTTCCTAAGATCTTCACATAGCTTGTAAGAGACATACACTGGAATAAACCTTTGTGACTTTGCAGATATAGATTTTAATTGATTTATCTGTTGTTCATCTGAGTTACCCCTTGCTTTCTCAAATAACGTATTTTGTTTAACATAATTGGTGCTAACAGGCAACTATAATGGATTAAAATTCAAATAATGGCATATATTGAGTTGTCCATTTGTTAGATAATAACTTGGCATTTATTATATTCTCTCCATAGAATTAATATAGTGGCAGATAGAAAAGTGAAACGTGGATTGTCTTTGAGCAATATAGACAGTGGACATAAAGTGGACAACATTTGTAGTAATCAGTCACTTCATATTTTTATGGGTTGCTAGGAAGGTTTTTAAAGTACTGTAGCCTCCTTTTTTTTATATAGTCACATGGCCTTCAGCCACACATTTCAGAACTTTCCACATATTAACTCTTAAAAGCCATCTAACTTTGGGTAAATCCAGTATTGACTTTATTCCTACGCTCCAGTGCCATGTTGCAGCAGTAGTCACAGAAAGCAGTAATTAGCTCCAGCTCTAGAACGTGATTTCAGGGACCATGATTTAATTACCTTTGGAAACTTCTCTGCTTTGTGGTTTTATGTGATTCAATACTTGATTTAATGAGTGACTCATGCCATCAACTAAAATGTTCTCAGAGACAAACTGCTCTGGGAATCAAACATTTATCAAAATTTAATCTTATATCTAACTGGTATAAGTGAAAGACAGGGTTTTGTGAAGTTCAATCCATCCAATAGGCAGAATAATGAACACTGATAGCATGCTTTCCAAAATGAATACTAACCTCTACATAGACCTTTCTAGAACACACACGATGCAATGATATAGGAGAGAATATTTTCATTTTCAGACCTGCCCATAAAATTAGTATGAATTTGAAATTTATATACATACATAACAAAAGGATAAAAAAATACATTATGTGTATTAATTTCAGTTGTATGTGTCTCTGTGTGTTGTAATATTCTACACGGTACACGTTAGAATAAAGAAGGGAGAGTGATAAGTGGATGTTTGCAATTTAAAATAGTCTAAATAGACCAGGTATGGTGGCTCAAGCCTGTCATCCCAGCACTTTGGGAGGCCGAGACAGGTGGATCGCTTCAACTCAGGAGTTTGAGAACAACCTGAGCAACATGGCAAAATCCCATCTCTACAAAAAGTACAAAAATTAATCAGGCTTTGTGGGTGCACCTATTGTCTCAGCTATTCTGGAGGCTGAGGTGCGAAGATCACTTGAGCTCAGGATGTGGAGGTTACAGCATGTTGTGGTTTTGCCACTGCACTCCAGCCAGGGAAACAGAGAAAGACCCTGTCTCAAAATAAAATAAAATAAAATATGCAGAACAAAATATAATTAAAGATAATTATTGCTTAAAGAACACAATTACACATGGATGCATTTGAATGAATATGTAGCTTTTATTTTGTATCTGGCATCTTTTTAAATCCTTTTCATAATTGTTAATACACTTGAGTTAAAATATTATAAAATGTATAGAATGCAAATGATTAAAAAGAAGATATAGTTAAGATAAAGAAAATATAAGACCCAAGTTAATAAAACAAAACATTTAAAACCTGGTAATATGAGCCCTAAAATATAAAGAACAAGCATTAATTGATAATAAGCTTAAAATGTGTAAACGTTAACAAATGAAAGATCATTTAAAAAATGGAATGCAAATAAAAATAAACAAGTATAACAATAAGATGAGGAAGGATAAGTAGAATCTAGTGCACGTGACTTGAGTTCTTTTGGCTTGAATATCTCCTGTAGGAGGATTGAAAAGGAAAAAGATAAAGTAAAGTAGTCTAAGTTGATAGGACAAGGTTTTAAGTCAATGGCTTATATCATGGAGAAAAGGGAGAGGAAAAGAAAGCGATTCTAGCATTCAGAATAGGGGAAGAGGTTAGGAAGAAAAGATTGGCCTCAGGTCTGAAAACCCTGCAACCATTACTTTCCATACTTCAGTCCTCAAGCTTTCCACAGCAACTTGTAGGGTGTGCTGTCAGGGAACCAGGAAAGGGAATCAGGGCTCAAATTGCTTCTTGAGTAAAAACAAATTCCTGAGAAACATAAGAAAAATTGTTCAACCTTATTAATAACTTGAAAAATGGAAATAAAAATAATGACAAAATTCACATTTATCCCCAAATAGGAATATTACGGGAAAAAAAGCATCAGGGTGTTTTTGTTTGTTACTTTAGATTGTATTTTATGTTTTGTTCTTAACAATTCCATGAAATACCAAAATACAGATATCAAGGGGAAAAAAAGTTGCAACCACCAAAGGAAAGAAATAGCTGAAAAGATTAAAGACCAAATAAGAAATCAGAAGAAGGAATAATAAAAAGTTATCTGAGATTTTGATTGGACCCAGGAGTCTCTACAATGTAGTCCCTTGTCTTGTGATAGCACAGGGTAGCCAACAATATAAAATCTATTTATCTTTTGTTCATTTCCTCAGACCTATTTGATCATTCATTCATTCATTCATTCAATAATACATTAATTGAAACTTACTAATCAATTGTGATTAAATATAGGGGATGCTGTGCTGAACAATAATGATAAACAAATTATTGTATAAATGTAACTTCAAATAGTGATAAAAATGGCAGGGTGTGGTGACTTATGCTTGTAATCCTAGCACTTTGGGAGGCTGAGGCGGATGGACTGCCTGAGGTCAGGAGTTTGAGACCAGCCTGTGCACCATAGTGAAACCCTGTTTCTATTAAAATACAAAAAAATTAGCTGGGCATGGCGGCGTGCGCCTGTAAACCTAGCTACCCGGGAGGCTGAGGCAGGAGAGTCACTTGAACCTGGGAGGTGGAGGTTGCAGTGAGCCAAGATCGTGCCATTATACTCCAGCCTGGGTGAGACAGCCAGACTCCATCTCAAAATAATAATAATAATAATAATAATAATAACAACAACAACAACAAAATAAAAATAAATAGTGACTAAAAACAATGAAGAAGCAAACAGAGTCTTATTAAGTTGGAGAGAGAGAATGGAAACTTAGATTTTGAAGTCGAAAATTTCTATGAGGAGCACCTATTTAAATTGCAAGTAAATGGTGACTCAATAATGAAAATTTTGAGAAGTAGATTTTCATTAAAAGAAGATTTTAGTAAAAGGTACAAAAGCTTACAAAGTATTCTGAAGAATAAAAAGACTTATTTGGCTGGATTGTAATGATCATGATGGAGTATAATAAGCTAGAAGGAGAGTATTTTGAGATGAAATCAGACAAATGGGAAAGGATTGATAACTACGAGGCTTTAATATTAACCAGCTTGAATGTTTAGTATTGTTGATTATTTATCTCTTTTCTGATTACAGTGGAAAGTTAATAGAGGGCCATTTTTCTCTTTTCTGATTACAGTGGAAAGTTAATAGAGGGTCTTTAAGCAGAGGAATCACATCATGAGATTTAAGTTGCTAAATTAATGCTTTGACCCATATGTGGAATTTAGATGGTAAGCCAACTAAAGTAGAATCATTTGGGAGGGTTTTGCATGGTGGTGCCTTGGGTTAGCATTGTGACAATGGAGATGGGAAGAAATGTAAAAGGGCACTGATGAATCTATTTGGGTATGAATGAAAGATACATCTTCAAATTATACTATTTTACTTATCTTTAAGTTAGAAATGGTTTTCTTTACATTGAACATTATCAAAACAAAACATAGATTTGCCAGTCTATATTTTATTTCTGAGCCACCCTCCTTTTTTTCTTTCTTTTCTTTTTTATTTTTTTGAGACAAGGGCTCATTCTGTCACCCAGGCTGGAAAGCAGTGGCAGGAACTTGGCTCACTGCAACCTCCGCCTCCCAGGTTTGGGTTCAAGTGATTCTCCTGTCTAAGCCTCCTGAGTAGCTGGGACTACAGGAGCTTGCCACTGCACCTGGCTAATTTTTGTACTTTTTGTAGAGATGCAGTTTCAATATGTCCAGATTGGTCCTGAAATCCTGGACTCAAGATATCCACCTGCTTCAACCTCCCAAAGTGCTCGGATTACAGGTGTAAGCCACCACACCCAGCCTTAGCCTGTTTTCATGCAAGAAGAATATCATATTGTTTCAGAATGTTCACTGGGGGTAAGCAGATGGATATATACAAAAGCTAGTGTAGTTCTCCTTGCAGATAGCAAGAGGCACTCTTATGTAAGCTTGCTCTGTTGTCTAGTGAGTAATATTCAGGATTTGTTTCTTCTACAAGTACTCATTTGTTGAGTAACTGAGTTACTACTTCTTACATACATCTCCAATTAACTGATCTAATCATTAGATTTATTTTTCTAAGTGTTGCTGGGATAACAAGCTAGCCATATGCAAAAGATTGAAACTGGACCCCTTTCGTACACCATGTACAAAAATTGACAAGATAGATTAAAGACTGAAATGTAAAACCCAAAACTATAAAACTCCAGAAGACAACCTAAACAATACCATTCTGGACATAGGAATGGGCAAAGACTTCATGATGAAGATGTCAAAAGCAGTTGCAGCAAAAGCAAAAATTGACAAATGGGATGTAATTAAACTTAAGAGCTTCTGCAAAGCAAAAGAATCTCTCAACAACATAAACAGATAACCTGCAGAATGGGAGAAAAGTTTTGCAAACTATGCATCCAACAAATAACCCCATTAAATATTGGGCAAATGGTATGAACAGATACTTTTCAAATGAAACCATATATGTGACTAACAAACATATGAAAAAAAGCTCAACATCACTGATCACTGGAGAAATGCCAATCAAAACCACAATGAGATGCCATCTAACACCAGTCAGAGTGGCTATCACAAAGTCAAACATAACAAATGCTGCCAGAGAAAAAGAAATGCTTATACTATTGTGGAAATGTAAATTAGTTCAACCATTGCAGAAAGTAGTGTGGTGATTCCTCAAAGACCTATAAAACAGAAAAACTATTTGACCCAATAATCTCACTTCTGGGTATATACCCAAAGGAATATAAATCATTCCGTCATAAGAAACATGAAAATGTATTTTCATTGCACCACTATTCACAATAGCAAAGACATGGAATCAAACTTAATGCCCATTAAAGATAGATTTGATAAAGAAAATATGGTACACATATACCATGGAGTACTATGCAGCCATAAAAATGAATGAGATCATGTCCTTTGCAGGCACATGGATGGAGCTGAAGGCCATTATCTTTAGCAAACTAATGTAGGAACAGAAAACCACATGCCGCATATTCTCACTTGTAAGTGGGAGCTAAATGATGAAAACACATAGACACATAGAAGGGAACAAAAAATATGGGGTCTATCGGAGGGTGGAGGGTGGGAGTTATGTCAAGATAGTACATGAGTAGGATTGAAATAAACCTTCCAACAGGAGAAAAGGGGCAGAAAAAAATAAGGAGTAAGTACTAGGCTTAATACTTGGGGAATGAAATAATCTGTACAACAAACCCCCATAATATAAGTTTACCTGTATAACAGACCTGCACATGTACCTTTGACTTTAAAATAAAAGTTAAAATAATACTTATTATTCCCCTCACTGCTCATGATTTTTAGTTTTCTTTGGTTTTCTCTAATGGCTATTAAAGAAATAAAATACATCTAGGTAAATTAAGAAACAAATACCTTCTGAAGAGAAGCAATGATTCTTTCATTATTTGGAATTGTTGAACATTTTCATGATAATAGTTAACATTTTCTGAACACTAACAGTGTGCTGGACACTTTGCATGTGTTTTCTTAATTAGCCATCATCAACTCTGTGAGGAGCTTGTACCATTATGACCTGTACTTGCACATAAAGAAACTGGGGCTCAGAGTAACTAAAAATCTGTCAAATAACCGAAAAGCAAATAAGTCAGCCAGAATTCAAATTCAAACAATTCCAAGTCAATGAGATCAAGTCTATTGCCTCACCATGTTAGATCCCAGCATTTATAGTATATTCAACATAGTTTCTATGAATATACATGCATGTGATTGCAGCATTTCTCTTCTAACAGACATTTTTGTCCCTTATGTTAATGTTGAATTCAAATATTTTCCACAAATACTTTGAACAAGAGAGTGATTTCTCCTGTCAGAGGGTTTATTTGAATCCTACTCATGTACTGTCTTGATGTAGCTCTGCTTCTGTCGGTGCTGGGTTAGCATGCTTTTATACAAGTGGAATTGGAAATGAAATGCTATGAAATTGAGACTTGAACCCCTTCTAGACCTTCAGAGCACTACTTTGTGCTAAGAAGATATCTATCATATGAACTTCAATAGTAGTTTGCAATTAGGCTGACAGTCAAAAGTGAGGTCTTGAATAAAAAACTCTTATGTTGAAAGATGTTTTTAATCTTGTAGGTTACAGGCTCTGGAAGGTTTGAAATTTGTCAGCCACATATAATAGGATTATAGTGCCCTTTGGTGAATGCTATTTGAATGCTAGGTTCTTGTCATGTACGTTTAGAGATGAGGTTCCTTGTGTCTCACCAACTTGGTTGCTTACATTTAAACAATGTCAACAAACATTTATAAACAGTCCTTCTGTTTATAAAGTTTATAAAGTTTATAAAGTTCAATTTCAGCCTTTGCTCCTGCATGTCAAATTTCATTATTTATCAGTCTGAGTTTACTGTGATGCTCTTTCTATTAAGGTTTATGTATCCATAGTCACTTTTGATTTTGACGACAGGGATTTGTTAAATTGCTATAATTAAACAGTCTAAATATAATTTGTGATGAGCCACTAAGGACTTGAACTTAGGATATTTGTTATCTTTCATATGCTTATTATTATTATTATTAATTATTTTGAAACAGGGTCTCACCCTGTGGCCCAGGCTGAAGTGCAGTGGTGCAGTCTCGGCTCACCGCAACCTCTGCCTCCCGGGTTAAAGCGATCCTCCCACCTCAGCCTCCCTAGTGAATAGCTGGGACTACAGGCATATGCTGCCATGACTGGCTAATTTTTTTTTTTTAGATACGGGGTTTTGTCATGTTTCCCAGGCTGGTCTTGAACTCCTGAACTCAAGGTATCTGCTTCCATCAGCCTCCCAAAGTGCTGGGATTACAGGCATAAGCTACTACACCCAGCCTCATATAATTTTAAAATCCTATTGATTATTTTGATAAAGTCATTGCCTATTTTTACTGTGACTTTGTGACATTTTTATTTTTTTACAAATTCTTATCTTTTACACTAGCCTCACATTTTTTTTTTTAATTTGATCCACCCTCTCTATTGGTATAAAGATATCTCTGAAGCAGGCTGAGTGAGGCAATAGTCTATTTCCCCAAGGCTAGAAACATAACGAGAAACCAAATGAGCACTGGAGTCCAAGTATTCTGGCTGTATGTTCACATGCTTAAATTTCTCTTATTACTAACAAATGATCACACTCAAGTGTGAGAAACAATTGAATACATTTCCAGGAAAATTCTCAGCTCTGTCACTATCTGACTTTGGGCAACTCATTTAACATTTTTATGACTATGCTCTTTGGCAGATGATAAGAGTTGTGGTCAGTGATTGTTACGGTTTCTGTATGCTGTAAAAATCTATGATTTTGTTTCCAGTTAAAATGAAAGTCAGACAATAGTCTCAAACTTGAAATGAAAGGAGTAGAAACTGGTAAGAAGTGCTTAGGACTGAGGAGGGAAACAGGGCAACTGGAATTCAGGAATAAGAAAGATTTACTTTTAATTTATACTTTTTTGTATAATTTTATACCTGGTACAAATAGATGGATTAAATTATTTAAATAATAAACATTTTAAAACAAACTAATAGAAATGAAGAATGGTATTGCTACTGTTTACTATATCAAAAAAGCATTAATGCAGTCATAACAAAAGTTTCATGAATCTAATTATCTGACTTTAAATGCTTCTACATTAAAGACTATATTTCTTTATGTTATAATAACATTTCCACTGGATATTACTTGCCGCATAATGCAATTGAGCTGTAAGGAAGTTAGTTATTTCTTAAATAGTTCTGTTTGTATTTTTAATATATCATTATAATAATTACATTATTCAATATATAAAGGTGACCAAGAATCACAGTGTTGGGAATTGAGACTATGCCAGTAGGAAAAAGGTGTAAATCCAGATGATTTCAAGCAAAGTAAGATGTATGATCACCATAAATGTGTGGGATATTGTACACAATTAGCAGGAGTTACATGGCATGAAATTCTAGTGATGTAGCCTTTCTTAAAGTGAAAATTATAAAGCAAAATTATGGAAAAGCACTTCATACTATTATTAGAAACATTACTGATAACCAATGCATTCCATGTTGACAGTACTACAAATATTGACTATTATCACAATAAGCTGAAGAAATTTGCAGTATGAGAAGTTCTTGAATTTGCATCATGCATTTGCAATATGAAAAGTCCTTGAAAACTTGAATTGACTTTGGGTACTGTAGGATTTTCAGACTGCCTACACAGGAACCGTCAGTTATTCCTTTTGGCAATATATAAAAGAGGTAAGAAGGGATTTTAAGGAGAAAAATAAAAACATAAAGTAGAGGATATATCCTCAGTGTAGAGGATATGCCAATATAGCTTTGGAATAAATACAGAGAAATAAAGCCTACAGGACAGTGTCTTGCTTTCTTCTGGTGCACTTTTAACTAAGTTTATCACAAAGAATGTTAATAATAATCACTGAACTATATTGAACATTTTATATACATAAGGTACTTCATTATTATATTAAAAAATCTCACAGGACACAGGCTGATAGGACAGTGTTTTGCTTTGTTTTGATGCACTTTTACCTAAATTTATCATAAAGAATGTTAACAGTGATTACTGAAATGTATTGGATATTTAATATACAAGGTACTTTGTTATTATATTAGAACATCTAATTAGATACAATTATCAATCTCATTAAGGTTACTAACCCATAATGTTTAATGAAGTTGGCCAAAATCTCATATCTTGCAAGCAGCTAAACTGAGAATCAAACCCAAGACTTCTAAACCTGAAAGCTCACGAATAACTGTCATATATATATATTTTTTTTCTATATGGGTTAAACAATACATCCCATGCATTGGAGAATACTGTTGATAAATATTTTCAAATGGACATAGTGTTCCCCTTCGATTATACCAAACTAAATAGACTACATAAAATCTATCTAAATATTTTGTTTCCCATACTTCCAGGTAAACATATTTGTAACTATATTGGAAAATAGATCAATGACTACAAAATATACAGCAAAAGACCATTGAAATTTCCAACTAAAAATCAAAGGGAGCGGTACAGTTTTTAAAACTCTGTTTCAATGCAAAATAGTCTTACCTGAATTTTGCAAAATTGCCAGGAATGTCAGCATGTCAGCAGCTTTTCTGCTAGATGCAAAATAGTTATACAATTCTTCTTATTATTTAAGATACAAGAATGTCATTAATATTTTCTTTATTCAGTATAGGAAGTTTAGGAAAATTTAATTCAAATAGATTTTTAAATTATGAAAACACTATTTTATAAGTTAACTAACTTGTACAGTCACCACATCTATTTGTCTGTTTTGGTCAAGATGTTATTTTATTATCTACAGTATTACCTGTCACATAGCTGGCAGTAAGTAGTTATGTGTTCAATAAATTAATACATAAAAGAATGAAAGAGTTCTCTATTCATGTTTTTTCCCAGTCCTGCACTTTTCTCCATGAGGCTATTAAATTATAAGAGGAGTTACCATAATCTTTATTTTTTTCATGAATGCAGCCCCCATAATCATGAAAAACTAAGATGTTCCTTTTTTTTTTTTTTCTGAAAAAGAGATGTAGCTCAACAGTCTGTTTCCTCACTGCATTTCTGAGGAGGAAACATTTTAGCTTTCATGTTGTCTGAAGATGCAGTCTGTGTGACTGAAGTGTTCGTTGCATACTGTGTTCAGGAAAGTGACATATACAAATAAGCCCAATAACACAATACCCCTATTGCATAGAAAAGCCATTATTTTTAGTGCTATATTAGAACTTATTTTGCAATTCACAAGCTGAACAACAACTTGGATCCTTTGAAGATATAAACAACATAAAAAAATGTAAGAGTTTGTGACCACAAGACTAAGAGTTTCATTTGAAAATTTATTCTGATCATTTGTACTCACCCTGGAAAGTCACTCTAAGAGTGAGGAAATTTGAGTGGGTGAGTGCAGAAATGGTCTCTCTATCTTAGGCTGTTTTCCAGCAATTAGAGAAGCATGACTTAGCATATAGTAAGTGTTCAGTTACTTGTTAAATAAACTATTGAATAACAAGATAGATTCACAATGAATGAAAACAGTACAAAAGCATGAAAACTTCTATTTATAACCTGTAAGATCTTGCTTTTTACCTTACATATAAAAGGAATATTTCTGTGCTGAAATTAGTAAAAATTAAGCTGTGCCAAAAACTGAAATAATACAAATGCTGAAAGGTAAAATAAATATCATTTTTAAGTTGAGAGGCAGTTACACTGAAATAAAAATATATTACTAAAAAACAATCATAAATATCCACTGATTTAAAATTAAAACTGTGTAAAAATGGCTTAGAATATGTGTTTTAAATCTATAAAATTAGGAAAAGTACAGATTTGGGTTAAAAATGGCCATGCCACACCACTTGACTGAGAGTTCACAAGATGCAATAAAGATATGTGATTTTCTCAGTTATGATATTGTGTAACTTTTTAAAATCAATTAATGCTATGAGAGGCATAAAATTTTCTATAAAGTGTTATTTGCTTTATTAATTATTTTATCTATCTACCATCTCTATCTTTTCCTACTATTCTTTCTTAAAGTATTTACTGGCCTTAGACAGTTTTTTCTATTGAACAAAACTCAGGTTGAAAGTTTAATGCATTGGCCGTATGTTTATTCCTTTATCTTATAGTTTTCACTGACTCTCCTTTAGAAAATGTTGTTCTTTCTTAAAGTATTTACTGGCCTTGTATAATTATTTCTATTGAACAGAAGTCAAGTTGAAACTTTAAAGCATTGGGCCATATGTTTATGCCTTTATCTTATAGTTTTCAGTCACTCTTTTAGAAAAGTGACTTTTGGCCGGGCGCGGTGGCTCAAGCCTGTAATCCCAGCACTTTGGGAGGCCGAGACGGGCGGATCACGAGGTCAGGAGATCGAGACCATCCTGGCTAACACGGTGAAACCCCGTCTCTACTAAAAAATACAAAAAAAGAAAAAAAAAAAAAAAACTAGCCGGGCGCGGTGGCGGGCGCCTGTAGTCCCAGCTACTCGGAGGCTGAGGCAGGAGAATGGCGTAAATCCGGGAGGCGGAGCTTGCAGTGAGCTGAGAACCGGCCACTGCACTCCAGCCCGAGCGACAGAGCGAGACTCCATCTCAAAAAAAAAAAAGAAAAAAGAAAAGTGACTTTTTTTCATGATTCTCCTCCTTTTTTCTTAAACGTGCAAGAAGTATCAGGGCATTCAAAGTGCCAGTATTGATGAGCACCTGTTACTTTATGGTATCTTTCTTCAGCTAATGTGTAAAATACTCTTATTTAAATAGTAACCCTGCATAGTACTTACAAGCCATTGCTTGTAAGATGAAGGTTTAGCTATTGGTTACCACTTTTCAACTTAGTAACACAATCAACACACTTATTTACTGATTAAAATGTGTCCATGTTTTTATTTCCAATATCCAAAGAAAATAAGTTTCCTACTAGATTTCTCTGATAACTGAAATTATGATGAAGCTTCAACACGGAAATTCAGATTCTAAAACTGAAAAAAAAAAAAAAAAACGTAGGTTCAGAAGACATTCCATTAAAAAATAAGAAGGAAAACATTTATTTTTTTGGAAAGTAGGGGAATTGTATGCTAAAAAAATGTGACCTACAGTCAATTTCCCCATCTCATTCTCCATAAATACTTTCCTATTCAAACCTCCTAAAGAACCAACCCTTGCATCTCTCCAAACCTTGGTGCTTGTCACTTCCCCCTCTTTATTCCTACTTTTTCCTGACTGCACTTTAATTTGTTGCTTATTTTTCCTCTTCCCAGTTAACTATGAGTTCTTCAAAAGTAGAAGTTACTTTTATAAGAAAATATCTGAAATATAGAGGATAATATATAAGTTTAAGATACAATCTGATCTGGTTAATTCAAATGAATTGGAGTCTTTACATTTAAGCAACAGTTACAAAGTATTTGCATAATTTTATTAATAATCGATGTAATGGATATATTTTGCTCTACTTATAATACTTTAATTCAAAGATAATTTTAATTACTATTAGTAACCAAATTTTTTATATTGATGCCTATTTCTCTTACTATATATGAATGAATCTTTGCTGTGTACCAAGAATTAAAAAGTATTAAATATTTCAACCATACTAATAATGGACTAGCTTATTCAAGTTTAAATACAATAGAGCTTGACACTTTTGATGAATATTTATCAGATAACATTTTGTTCCTTCATGTAATTTTCTAAACAATTTCTAATTAATCTTAGATATTCAACTGAAGTATGAGACTGTCTAGAACGTAAACGAGATTTAAAAAATGCTGCAAGCTGTCATGTTTTTACTAACAAGAACAACATTGAATATAGATGAATATGTAATTTTAAAAGAGTCATTTCTTTTTGCTTTCAACCTCATTACTTTAAATTAATAATGTATTGACATGTGATCTATATTACCCTACTCATATAAGTGTCTGGGAAATCAGTGATGTGATGTTTTAGGAAGGTGATGAGGCCATGTGATAAAACTGTGCGAAAGAGATGCCATAATTTATGCACTGCTTCCTCGCATTATCTTCACTTCTATAACTTTTTCAATTAAATTTCCACAAAAATGTCAAATCCAAAGTGGTTTCAAATTCCTCATCTGCCTTTCGTAAAGTGATTCAGTTTGTGTGCTGTGGGAGCTACTTATTATGAAATGTTGCTGAGCTTGCAACTCCAATGCAGTCAGCAGTCTGGAAATTTTCTCAGATCTATATCATTTAATGTAAATTATTCTCTACCTCTTCATAACCTTATTTTTAATTATGTGCTTGCCAAAATTAGGGTTGAGTCCCTCCTTTAGATCAAGCCCAATGTCAGTTTCTACAAAATGTATAATGAAGATGAAATTTTCATTACCCAGAGCCTTACAGGCCAGTTAAAAGAGATTTTTATTACCTTTTTAATCTATATTTAAAACAATAGTACACACCATTCAGATATCACCACGTGGGATTTGTGAAATATTTGTGAGATTTCTTTCATTTTTTGTATGCCTGAGGAGCTTTGAAGCTCCTCTTTTGGGCTGCTAGATACAATTTTCCTCACAAGCAGGTATCCTTCCAAGGAGGTCAGACTGTATTTTACAAGCCCTTTTATGGCAGAAGTGAAAATGACTATTTATAATTGAGCACAATAAAAATCTGTTTTGCTTAATTTGAGGAAGGTACAATGAGCAAATCCCTCTGTGTGCTTAGTAATATTAAACAGAGGCTGGCAGAATTTGTGAACAAGAATTTCACTAAAGTACTTTGCAAACATTAAATATACCATTTGATGCAATAAAACTTACATGTCTGGGAAAGTTTCACACATGTTTTGATGAGTCCTCCTGGAGCACAATTATTTTACAGCTATATTGTATATTTCTATCTTTTTTTCCAAGAGAAAAGTGGGGGGAAAAGGACATTAATTTTGTGGTGAGAGTCATGGTGCTTCAGGATGATAGAGGAAAATTATCTCCAGTATCTCTGAATTTTTCTCCACCACCAATTGACATTACTGGTATTATTTTTTTTCTGAAAATGCTCTATCATGAGCTGTTCTTTATAAGAACATGCATTAATTTTATCAATCGTTTGTATGTGCCACACTGCAGAATTTTGTTCTCATAAAGAATTAAAGAAGTAGATAATAGTGGTCAAACTATGTTGGCCAACTTTAACCTAAATGGCAAACCAGTTATCTTTAGTAAATTCAAAAAACAATCTGAATATTGTGAATAAAAATAAAATATGCAACATTTGAAGTAAATATAAGTAAATATAAAGGTATGTCATGATTGTGTATCCACAAAGATCTTGTGAAACAGATTGACTTCTGAATAAAGAACCCTCCTCCCTATATTTCTCATGCTTTATTATAGTACTTAGGACATGAATAAGTTATTTGATTTTCAATTACAGATTATATTAACATTGACATCAAGGAAGTGTAAATTTTTCCACAACATCTGACACAGACCTAAGAAAATGTTTGTTGGATAAAATTAATAAAGAACAAAATCAATGGTAAAACATATATTGAGTCATCTAAGTTCTATAAGACATGAGGCTTGGGTACAAAGGAAATGCGAAGATCAGTATGACATCAATACTTTGAAATACAGTCAAAATGGGAGAGGGAAAATTAAATATACAAGTAATAATTTTATCAGAGAATATAATGAGACAATATTTGGTGTAGAGCAGCATGTATTGCATATCATAGAGAAATATCAGAAGATGTTTTGTAAAAATGTGTCACTTAAGATGTGTTTAAAAATGGGTATGATTTGCAGGCTTAGATATGGGTCCGGTAAGCCCAGTAATAAAAAAAAATAATAATATTTTGTGAACTTATTCAGCAATATTCAACAGCTTGACACTGATAAGGCTGGGGAAGGAATGGGTATCTAATGTTATCACTGGAGGATGAGTCCATTGAGGGTGGGGATTGTGATTTGCTCATTCCCTATATTTCTAGGACATTGAATAACACCTGACACATGGCAAGCCTTCAGTACATATTTGTTTAGTGATAAAATTAAATTTTGGAAAACTTATACTAGGAATTTTTTAACGGGAATTGGAAGGATCTAGTGTAGACTCATGTACAGAAAAATAATGAGCAATAAACATATAGTACATAATTAAATTCTAAATTGTGTAAGGTAATTATAGTTTATTTGATTGCAGATCTCATGGGAACTGAACCTTTTACATTGGCTAAGAGTCTAGAGAATGTATAGGTATGTCAATACCTCTGATTTCCTATGAATTGGCATGATATGTAAAATTAATATGGAGGTAGTAGGTTTTTGAGGGAAATTGCTAGGCTAAAATGAACTAACTCATTTTGTTAAATACTGAAAATAAGTGAAGTCACAATGTTGAAAACCTTAAATGTTATCATATGTGTTAGGTTTTCTATCTAATACTAGTAAGTTATTGCCAATTGTTCAAAGAAGAAAAAGAAATTGAAAGTTGTGTCTATTTCTGTGACATGACTACATACACAGAATAGATTTGTAAATTTAAAAACTGGTTAGCTAAAAACTAAAGACATCTGAAGGAAAAACTATGGTACAGTTTTTCTAGTAACTCTGTGCAACGGTGGTGGTATTACCATAGTCATTCTTGTTTATGAGGAGATTAGCAACTGCTTCTGGACATTATCACCTTGTTTAGACATCAAAAATGTCCTTTCATATCTCCCTCACTATACAGGTGTTGAAGTTCCAAGATGTCTGATCAGAGGGACTTTTAAATATCTCAGCTGATGGATAGTGGGCTGTCCACAAGCAATTCATTATCAGAGGATCTATATTCTGAGTCTCTTTTATTATTTCTACTCTTTATATCAAATGCTCTTTACCGTTCAATCTTTGATGTATCTTGTCTATATTTTTTAACCCATTCAAATACTCTCATATCCCCCCTCTTTTCTACTCCTCTTCCCATTGCCATTGACTCTTTGCTATCCAGATAGTCTTTACCTGCACTCACATAAGAGGTTTCTTTGAGGGTTTTTTCTTTTTCTTAATCTTTTATTAATTAATTAATTCATTTATTTATTTATAGACAGGATCTCACTTTGTCACCTAGGCTTGAGTGCACTGGCACAAACATGGCTCACTGTAACATTGAGTTTCCAGACTCAAGTGAACCTCCCACCTCAGTCTCCTGAGTATCTGGGATTACAGACATGCACCACTGTGCCAAGTTAATTTTTTTATTTTTATTTTTTATAGAGACGGGATCTCACTATGTTGCCCAGGCTGGTCTCTAACTTCTGGACTCAAGTATTCCTCCTGCCTGTGTCCTCCAAAGTTCTGAGATTATAGGTGTCACCATGCCCAGCCTTTTGTTTTATTATTATTATTATTATTATTATTTTTTTTTTTTGAGACGGAGTCTTACTCTGTCGCCCAGGCTGGAGTGCAGTGGCCGGATCTCAGCTCACTGCAAGCTCCGCCTCTCGTGTTTACGCCATTCTCCTGCCTCAACTTCCCAAGTAGCTGGGACTACAGGCACCCGCCACCACGCCCAGCTAGTTTTTTTGTATATATTTTTTTTTTTAGTAGAGACTGGGTTTCACCGTGTTAGCCAAGATGGTCTCCATCTCCTGACCTCGTGATCCGCCCGTCTCGGCCTCCCAAAGTATTGGGATTACAGGCTTGAGCCACCGCGCCCGGCCTATTATTCTTATTTTTAATGTACACAGAGAATACTCTTAAGAGAATCAGTGAGAGAACAGAGAAATTAGTCAGGTGAGTGCATCCAGATATAATCCTGCAACTCACCTATAAAAAAAGGACAGATGACTCCAAGATAAAAATCTTGTGGAAACTTGAAAATAAGGTAATAATAAAGAAACAGTAGGAACTGAGAGGAGAATTATGGAAATTTATTGGCTTCCATGCAATATTCTACTTAGAAAAAAAATCTACTTCCCCCTCACCAAAAAAATAAGTTCTACAAACAAACAAACAAACAAAAACAGAAAACAAAGATCCTAAAAACATTCTTTAGGAGCAACACATAAGATATTTTAGATTACCAGCAAAGAGGTAATGAACAAAGTCATGAAAATGAATGAGTTCTCAAAACAGAATATAGACAAGACAAACAGAATGTCAAGGATTGACATGCAATACGTACACAAACACACACACAAGTAAAATTATTTTTAGCTTACACATATGGACCAACCACACATTTAATTTTCATTTAAATTAAATGTGGCTTCCAGGAGTCTTTAAAGATCAAAATGCATTAAATAAATTTATATTGAAATACTGGAAGGTAGATCGTACCATGGGTTTGTACAATTATGTCAAAAAATAGGTGGCCTCTTCTCTGTCAATGCTTTGATCCAACACTTCATTTTCTTATCCACTTAGTGCTTGTGCATACATTCACTGAAAGACATGACTTTAAATGACTTTTAATTTAAAAAAAAATATCCCTTTGACTTGTTTGGGTCAAAACAACAACCATTAACACTAATGTATTTTGAATTATTGTATGACAGAGTAGCATAACTTGCAAAGACTAAAAACATGCCTCAATACAGAAATAATGCCTCTTACTTTTATTCCAGATTTATGAATACATTTATTGCAGCAAAATATATATCACTAAATCTTTCTTTCTGTTACATATCTCGTTTTACTGCAATGATCTCACTATATGCTGTATACTTCATCTCTCCTCCACACCACTTCATTATCAACTTTTCTTAAGCACCATACTCCTTATATTTGCAATATAATTTGTTGAACTCATGTTGTCACCACCCTACAAGGTCAGCATGCCTATTCTTCCTTCAGAGGGTTTTAAGTGTGGTTTCCTTCACTCTGAATTTCCTAGAGTCTCATCTTCATGTCTAAGAATGTTACCATTTGTTAAGACCTAGCTCAAATCTTACCTCAAATATTCAAGAATGACTTGCTCACCACACTGGCTGTGCTAACTCTTCCCCTCTTGTATCTGAATAAGCCTTATGGTAGAGTGAAGACCAAATTAAATCATGAATAGTAATACACTGTGTAATATTATTTTGGGTATGCTAGTATAGTATGTTCAGTTAAATGAGGCAGTCTCATATAAGAATGATGATTTATGTATTTGTATTCTATTTGGCACCCAAGCAATGAGTGCTCACTATCTGCTCAGTTTCTATGACGTACTTGTTTATAAGTTAAAAAAAGAAAAACGATAAAATCTGGTTTTCTAAAAATGTTTTTTTTTCTGAATCCCAATTCAAGCAAAATTATGATGGGGAACCACAAAATTAATCCCAATGTATTTATATTCTTCAATAAGAAGATGGCAAGTTATTAGATGAAAGTTTTGTTTAACGAAGACACCAGGATCAAATGAACAGTAACCAGTATTCCCCCTTGCTGTCCTATTTAGAATAGATTTGCCTGCTGCCATTCTTAAACATTTATGATTCAGGAACACTCCAAGAAAAAAAAAATTCAGGACATTTCACAAGATTGCAATGTGATTGTTTTCAGAAAATATCAGGAGATTTCTATTTTTCTTGTTGATTTTAGAAGTAGGGTATTAAACACTTAACCAATGCAATTTCAGTTGTATTTGGAGTAAGAACCCTTCAGATTAATGATGATTCCCTACATGATTCACACATTTGTTCTAGCTCCAAAATTAGGTGGAAATTTCCTTGAAAGATGTAGATGCATTGTTTTTGTCACTACAACTTTTAGCACTGCTCTTGATAAGTAATTTAGCTAGATTTTCATTATATATTGAAAGTGACTACTTGCATTTTTGCCTTTCTGTTATGGTTAAGATGGTGAGAATACATATTTTACTTTAAATAGCTGATATGTAAAATAGAAAGGCCTTTAGTCATATTGGCTGCTATAGGATCATAGATATGGGGTTATGGTTAAACATTAGTAAAATAAAATATTCTTAAACATATTATACATTTTTCATATACAAGATAAATCGTATTTAAATGTAGGTTTAATAGTATGAGAAAAATGTTTATCCTGTAATAATTGGATTGCTAATTAATATAATCAAGGACTCTACTGCCATTTGTTCTTTATGTATTTCTTTGAATTTCTTATTTCAAATTATTTACATAAAGAACATGGTTATTACTTCACAATGTTGATCTTATCTCTCTCTGCAGATAAAAATAAATTAGAAATGGAAATTAGAAAAAATTCATACAAGTAGAACTAGATAGAGTAATTAATTTACTTTAGTGTTACAGAACATGAAAAATAAAACTATTATACATTGAAATTTAGAAATATTTTTCTTTACCTCAGATATTATTGTCTAAATAAGTTTTTAAAATAATAACATTGTTCTTAAAGATTTTGTGTATGTGTGCATGTGAGTGTCCATGCATATGTTTAAATCACAGTTTTTGAATATGTACAGCATGGTCAGTCTTCCCTATGGAAAAAGAAGGCAAGACAATATAGAATGCTAATCCCTTTTGAATTCCTTTTAATATTCTTACCTTCCTCCTATGTTTTTTTTTTTTTCATTTTCTTTTTCTTTTTCTTTTCAATCGTGTCATCCAGCTGCCTCTCAAGTCACTCACTGCACTGGGAAATCTCACTGCCCCTTAGACATTTAAATGTAAAACAAGGAAGAAGAGTCTGAGCCTGTAGTTCTCAGTCAACCCCATTAAAACAACCAGGAGAGTGTCCACCATTCTTTCAAGACTGTGTCTGCCTGTTGGTTTTCTTTCTGGACATAGGTTGAGTGTGTAAAATATCCTTCAGTTACATATGAAATTCCTATTGCTGACATTGACAAATTGTAGCCTACTTATTAGCTTTTAAGAGCACAACCACAAGACCACATGATCTTACAGTTCTGATTCTGTACTCAGTAAGGGTCTCAGAACATTATTTCTATTATTATTGCTATGAGATCGTATTAGAGTATTTAATGTATTTTTATAATTTAATTTTTTTTATTGGTTATATTAAATTTGGATAATTCTGTTTACAGTCATTTGCTCTAAAATACTATGGATGAATGCTCCATTACTCCTTTTCCACCATATAGGATACCTATGGGTTGATGGTGGGTTTTTTTGTTTGTTTGTTTTGTCACTTTTATGTAGACTTGATACTTACTGGGTTATGTACAGAGTCCTGTGCTTTTTGTATGGTCATTTATTTCAAAGTCACTTCACTCTAAATAAGGAATTGGCATAATTTACTAAATCATTTATAAACACTGTAACATATCACTCATCAAAACTTGTCTTGGATTGTATGATTTCTCCTTTTCACTAGTTTCTCCACACTTGCCACTTTTACTTTCTCCTCCATCTCCCTCAAGTTTTTTCAACACGAGAAAGAAAATCTGCTTGGTGCATCTTTGTTAAAACTTCTCTTCCAATTTGGAAGTATTCATGAGTTTCTCAGAATTTGCCTTAATCATAGCTTCTGAGAAGCAGGCAAAGCATTAGGAACTATGTAAAATTATCAGCATCTCTGTTCCTTTTTATATGCATAACTACTGGAAGAAGAATATTCTTAGAATTTGCATCACTCTTTCAATTTTCCTGAAAATCGGTAGCCCTTTTTGATTTATTTAAAGATTCATTTTTATCTCATTTCTTTAAACTAGTCATTGCTCATGTCTGCTCATGTCTTTTTTTGTTTTAGTCTCTTCTTCAGGAACACAATTAAAATAAGCTCTTTCTGATTCTGACTTCAGTATCTCACATCTTCATTTTTTTAACTTTCTCTTTTTTTTCGGTATTCTGGGAGATATTTACACTTTTTTTATCCAATTTAATTTCTAATTTAGTTTTCTGTAGTGAGGTTTGGATTGGAACTTGGGCAGGGGGTGGAGAGAGGGAATATGCTGGTGTGGATGGTAGAGAAGAGATAGTGAGATATGGGGTAATTAATTTTAATTTTTTAAAAATTAAAAAATTTTTTTAAATAGCCATGTTTACAATTTAGAACTGCACCTGTAAGAAATGAAGAAAATAGAAATAACAATAACGAAGAAGTCTATATAGTGGTTAAGGTGGACAAAGCAGAATAAACTATTCTTTCTTTACTCTTTTATTTCCATTCCTGATTTAAGATCAGAGAATTTTTACATTGTGGAATTCTCTTGTTTAGGTCAATATGGCTTCCTACAGGTAAGATTCAGTAATTCCTGCTTCCAACCTTGAAATATGATGATCATAATGAATTCCTTCCAACACTGCTGCTTTGAAAAATTTCAGAAGGTTTCACCACCCAAATTGGATGGACATGCCACTCAGCAGTGGTGATCATTACTACTATAGAGTCCCTGTCTCACAAATGCCCATCAGAACAGATGATCTTGATAACTCAAATGGTTGTTAAGGGTTTACTCACTTCTCAGAAGTTTAATTAAGGGAAATCCTGATATAACCAGACTCATATCAAAAGAGTTAAATTCCACCTTATTGAATATTTTCCAGTTTTGCCTCACTTTAAGTATGACCCACAACCATTGGTTAGCATAAGAAAACAAGTTAGCAATTTTTGATTCTCCTTGACCAGTGCAAAGTATTCTCTGATCCATACAGGTTTAAAATGTTACATTTTAAATCAAAATAGGAACTGTAGCAAGAAGTCAGGGATCCTGAACGGAGGGACCCGCTGAAGCCATGGCAGAAGAACATAAATTGTGAAGATTCATGGACATTTATTAGTTCACCAAATTCTTTTATAATTTGTTATGCTTATCTTTACTGCAATCTCCGAACATAAATTGAGAAGATTTCATGGACAATTATCACTTCTCCAATCAATACTCTTGTGATTTCCTATGCCTGTCTTTACTTTAATCTCTTAATCCTGTCATCTTCGTAAACTGAGGAGGATGTATGTCACCTCAGGACCCTGTGATGATTGCGTTAACTGCACAAATTGTTTGTAGAGCATGTGCATTTGAACAATATGAAATCTGGGCATCTTGAAAAAGAACAGGATAATAGCAATTTTCAGGGAACAAGGGAGATAATCTTAAACTCTGACTGCCAGTGAGTTGGGCGGAACAGAGCCATATTTCTCTTCTTTCAAAAGCAAATAGGAGAACTATCGCTGAATTCTTTTTCTCAGCAAGGAACATCCCTGAGAAAGAGAATGCGCCCCTGAGGGTAGGCCTCTAAAATGGCTGCTTTGGGGGCAGCTGTCTTTACAGTCAAAGACGAAGGGATGAAATAAGCCTGGATCTTCTGTAGTGCTCCCAGGCTTATTAGAATGAGGAAATTGACCCCTAATAAATTTTAGTCAGAACGGTTGTCTGCTCTCAAACCCTGTCTCCTGATAAGATGTTATCAATGACTATGCGTGCCCAAAACTTCATCAGCAATTTTAATTTCGCCCTGTCCTGTGATCTTGTGATCTCGCCCTGTCTCCATTTGCTTTTTGATATTTTATTACCTTGTGAAGTATGTGATCTCTGTGACCCACACCCTATTCATACACTCCCTCCCCTTTTGAAAATCACTAATAAAAACTTGCTGGTTTTACGGCTCAGGGAGTATCACAGAACCTGCCAACATGTGATGTCTCCCCCAGACACCTAGCTTTAAAATCTCTCTCTTTTTCACTCTTTACCTTTCTTTCTCAGACCAGCCAACGCTTAGGGAAATAGGAAAGAACCAACACTGAATATCGGGGGTGGGATTTCCCCCATAAGGAACTAAGATTTTACTTCTATTTGCAAGATTGTGTACTTTAAATATCTATTATGAATTATTTTACAATTTATAGAAAAGTTTACTCTTGGAGAAAATAAAAGTTTTCTTAATTTGAAATTATTAATCAAATTCCAAAGAAGACTATACTCACATGCAAACACATAAGCATAAATGTTTAGATATTTTTTGCTCTTTTGAATATGTATATAGATAAATGTGGTACATATATGTGTTGTGTGTGTATAAACAGGTAGCTCAGTGGCCACTGACAACCCTATTATAAATTCAGAATAAATCATAAGTAATTTGAAATCCAGATGGGTGTTTAATATATTTTATCTAGATAATTTCTGTGTTGTTGTGTGGCCACATTATACTTAATTTAAAATTTACTTGTGGGCTTTGCTTTTTAAATTTAATTTAAGCAGAATAAATAATATGGGTACAAACTTCTGAAAGTTACATGCACTAGATATCACAGAAGATCAACATGATAATATATTTCATTCCAAGATAACACTATGATAAGAAAAAATATATTACATTTAAGATGACAGATAATTACCTAATGCTAAAACTAACAGATATTGAACTAAAATAGTGTAACTGTAAGACAAATCATTAGGGCAAACAGTACAAATTTTAAAAGTCACAAATAAAGGGTAACATTGCCATGAGTCTGCAGATATTTTACAATCTTCAGAAACAGAACTTTCTTTCTAAGCTAATACTTCAGCTAGTTGTCCTTAATTTCAGATCCATGATCTCAAATACATATCTGTAAAGACATTTTTCTATGGTTTTCAAATACATTTATGATTTCTTAAAAATTAGGATGTCATTGGCCAGGTACAGTGGCTCACGCCTGTAATTCCAGCACTTTGTGAGTCCGAGATGGGCATATCACGAGGTCAGCAGTTAGAGGCCAGCTTGGCCAACATAGTGAAATACTGTCTCTACTAAAAATACAAAAATTAGCCAGGCTTGGTGGTGGGCATCTGTAATCCCAGCTACTCGGGAGGCTGAGCAGGATAATTGCTTGAACCCAGGAGGCAGAGGTTGCAGTGAACTGAGATCACACCACTGTACTCCAGCCTGGGCAACAGAGCAAGACTCCGTCTTAAAAAAAAAAAAAAAAAAAATTAAGATGTCATTAACAATTGACCCACATATTTAAAACTGAAAAGATCAGATCCTTTACGATATTTTTATTCTTTCTATTGGGAAGGGATAATTAGTTTTGATTAGCCTGAATTTTATCTTCCAACACTGTGGAAAATAACATTATGTCTTCTGATTCTATGATGAGAAAAATGTCTAACTATTTCTCTTCACAGGTGACAGGTTAATTTTCAATTTTCCATGTTTTTGATAACCAGAAGTCTGATCTGAAAGACAAAAAATTAGGTTGAGTGAATATTTAATTTTTGAAAGCAAAACAAAACAAACTTGCTCAAACTAATTCCTAGGTATACTAACACAGATAAAGTGCCTTTTAATTTCTCTCATACAAGGTGAATTTTATACAATCCATTTAAAATAATAGATGGATATTTCATCTAAATTCATTAACAATATGCTTGTTTTTTAAGTTTATTGTTTATAGTTTAGATAAATATACAATATATTTTTTGAAAAGCACATAGAATGCTAAAGTTACACATTGGTTAACAGATCTTCTGAGGACAAATTTTTTTTATAACTGGATGCAGCAAAAGTCAAGGATATTGTAGTTCTTTTCAGAGTACAGAACTTGAGAAGGAGTGGCTTAGGAGGGATATACTGCCAGATACCTTCCACAGGCTGGTGCCAGCTGACATGTGAGCTGGACCACACACACAGAGCTCATATTTTCTAGTACCTGGAAGTGGATCAAATTTCCATACCACAGAGTAGGGAACCAGAGTCTGTCTAACCTAAGACTCTTATACCAGAGCTTGTCTTATCTTGGGAAATTATACATTCTAAAATAAACCAGTATGGCTTTAGTGCAATTTGTGCATAATAATAGTTATTTCAGTGTGTTGTGTGCTGCTATAACCAATGCTACAGTGTAGGTAATTTGTAATTAACAGAAATTTATTGATTCATGATTTTGGAGGCTGGGAAGTCCAAGAATAAGAGGTTGGCATCTAGCAAAAGCCTTCTTGCTTCATCATCTCATGGCAGAAAGGAAAATAAATGGTGATATACAGCAAGAGACTGAACTCACTGTCCCAAGTCCTTTCACAATGGGCATTAATCCTTTAATCCACTAATGAGAGTGGAGCCCTCTGACCTAAAGACCTCCCATGAGGCTCTACCTCTCAACACTGTTCCTTTGGGATTAAGTTTTTAACACATGCCTTTGGGGGGACACATTCCAACCATAGCAAGATGTACAATTAACTAATAGTTAAGTGAATAAATATGACCAATAATTGTATTCCTTCTCAATTAATCTATTTAATCATAGGTCATGACCAACATATTATTAAAAAAATCGTACATTCACACTCTGGCTACCCACTATGGCCATTAATGATGCATTTTTCTCTTCTATTTTGTTTATATTATCACACATATTTATGTAATTTATAAAAAACTTTGTGATGTTCTTCCGTTCAGCCAAAATTTAAGTAATGCCTTTGGCTGTCTGCATAATTATCCATACCTCATGTGCTGAATAAGCATTTATTGAGCATCCTCCTTTTCTAAGTATCTATAATGTTTTTTAAAATGCAAAATTAAATGCAATGTTGCTCTTGTTTTTGCTCCAAGAAAATCCCAGAGTACCATGAATAGTTAAATTTATTATGCTGTGATGCATGCTATAGTAGGATTATGAACATATTGGAGGGAACAAAAAATTTATTTGGGCCTCAAAGGAAGTCTTTACAGAGGGGATAATATGAACTGGGCCTTAAGTTAGTAAAAATTTACAAGTAAGAAAAAGGAATAAAATGGCCTTCTGGAAAATGGATCAGTACAAGGTAACACAAGATAGACTATGCCCAGGAAGTTTTTATTTGGGACAGGGTAATGGGTTGTATGAGGTATCCTTCAAGCAGAGAATGCAATGCTAACTGCATGCAAAAAGAATGCTATAAGCATATAATTTATTTTTTTTTTAATTATCCACTCAACATGCTAATGTTTACTCTTCATTTTGAAATTAGGTTTAAATGAAGATCAGAGTTCTTTTTAAAAGATTTAGATTACATACCTTGATCATTATATTAAGATTCCCTATGTTGGAGTTAATTTGTAATTTGAAATAGTATCTATCTATTTCATGTAAAGATACATAAAAACATTTCTTTTCTGAAGACACTGGCCACTAAGGTTTGTGCTTAAAAGAAAGCAACTGTATCCTCCCAGATCATGCCTGCAAAGAAACTGGCTATTATTATCAGCATCTTCTCTCATATTCCTCATTCCATATCTTTTCAATTATTTTGAGCTTAATTTGGAATCTAAATTTTAGATATTTATATGAAGTAGTAAATTTAACTAATATGTAGAAAATGTATAAATAAATATAAATACAATAATTGCAATATAAGACTTCAACAAAAAGGGTGTTTATCAAAATGACATATCACAGGTTTTTATAAAACACAATGCATTTTTTAGAATGTCTGTTTATTTTGTTTCATTCTAGAAATTAAATGCAAATGACATATTTTATTTATTCTTATTGATTTTTAGACTCTAGATTCTCCTTAACCTTCTAAACAGTGCTGACAGGAATGATCTACTCATGTTTTGTATCTCCAGTGCCTACTTTGAGTTTGTGCCTAAAGTGAAATAATTGTGTCCTTCTACTGGTTGGCGTGTAGAAGGCAGTCAAGAAACGCATGCTTAATAAATTGTAACTTACAAAGAAAAGAAAAAAAAATGCCAAAGTAATCTAAGATTTGTATACTTGTCTCATGTTCTTGAGTCTGCTCTAGAGTATCTGTAATTGATCATTTTAATATTGTCAGTGATGGGGCACATTACCTTCCTATTTCCTGAAATAACATTCAACTCTCACTGTTAGGAATGCTTTGTCACTCAGGAAAAATAAATCACACTGGAAAAAGCATTACTTTTATGCATTATAACTCTTCACTTGTTAGGTCAGTAGGTAATCTCTTGCTTCCTAAAGAAAAAGTAGTTTAAGAAAATATAGTGTATTTATCACTCTGAACTCTACTTGTCTCAGTTCTTTTGGACTGCAATAACGAAATACCACACTGGGTAATTTATAAGAGCAAAACAGTTTTTTTTTTTTTTTTTCTCAGAGTTCTAAAGGTTGGGAAGTCCAAGATCAAGCAACTGGCAGGTTTGGTTTTCTGGTAAGGCCACATCCACGAGAAGGAATGTTGTACCCTCACATGGTAGAAGGTGGAGGGACAAAAGGGACAAACTCCCTCTGTCAAGCCCTTTAATAAAAACATCTAATCCCATTCAGAAGGGAAGAGCCCTTATGGCCTAATCCCCTTTTAAAGGCTCTACCCCTTAATACTATCACATTGGCAACACCTGAATTTCAAAGAGGACACATTGAAACCATAGCATTATATCCCTAGCTCCCTCACATTCATGATTTTCTCACATTAAAAAAAAATTCATTTATTCCATCTTAGCAGTTCCAAAAACTTTTTACTTGTTTCAGCATCAACTTCAAAGTCTAAATCCAAAGTCTCATCTAAACATCATACAAGCGAAACTCAAGCGTGTTTCATCCTGAGGTAAATTGTTCTCCAGCTCTGAACCTGTGAAAGCAAATTAGTTACGTGCTTTCAAAACGCAATGGTAAGACAGACACAAGACAGGCGTTTATATTCCAAAGGGGAGAAGTAGGCAAGAAGAAAGGGGTAATAGGTCCCAAGTGAGTCCAAAACACAGTGAGGAAAACCACATATGAACAATCTTTGACTACATGGCCCGCTTCCTGGACACACTGGGGTAGGGTTGGGCCCCCAAATGCTCCAGAGGACCCTATCAGCATGGTTTGCTGAGTACATCTCCCTTCAGCTCTCATGGGTTGGAGTTCAGTGCCTGTGGCTCTTCCGGGCTTTGGTCTCTGGAGTGGCCCTGCTCCCACAACTCCATCAATCATTGCCCTAGTGGGCACTGTCTGTGATATACCAGCCCCCCAACACACCGCCCCCTCCTGCACTATGCCTTTCCCTTTGAGGACTCTCTTTGGTGCTCCCGCCCGTGACACAATTCTCTGCCTAGTACCTGAGGCTCTCGGAGGTATCACTTGAAGTCCAGGTAGAGATGACTTGAAGTCCAAGCCTCCACAGCTCATGCGCTCTGCTTGACTGAAGATTTAGCACCATGGTGGCACGGTTAGGGCTCAATGCTTGCATCCTCTGGAACATGGATTTCAGGCACAACTGGGCCACCTACAGCACAAATGAAGCAATTACCACTGCACAAAAACAATGGGTGCAGAGACTTGAAGCAGGTCTGGGCTTCAAGAACATTTGGAGGACTGAAGTTCCACAGGTACCCTGAGCTCCTCCTCACTTAGAACTGTTCTGCCACCAGGGCCCTGGCACTTTGGACCTGTGTTGGGCATGACAGCATTAAAAATCTCCAAAATGTCTTCAGAGGTACTCTCCCACTGTCTTGATGAATAGCATCGGGCACCCATCTAGCCAAACTAATCTCCTTATCTAATAGTAGATGACCTACTCCCTTGGTTTTCTCTGCTAGACAGATTTTTATTTTCATTGTTTATGTGGCCAGTCTGGGAATTTTGCAGATTTTTACATTTTGCTTCCCTTTTGATTTTAACTCATTTATGCCAGATGTGGCAAATATTTTTGTCAAAAATCAGACCTTGGTGATGACCTTGAGAAGTAGGATATAAATAACCCCCACAAGATTAGCATTCTAATAATGGAACATGAGGTGTAAATGGGTTAAATTCTGTCTTTTAATTTTTTTAGCTCTTCTCACATTTTACGGTAATCAGTTAACAAAACTCAGGTATCTCCTTCAGCAATTTGCTGCTAAGAGTTTTTTTTTTTTTTTTGTCAGATATCCTAATTAGTCATTCTTAAGTGCTGCCTTTCACAAAGTCCTAGGACACAGACAGTCTACCTAGCCTTTGCCACTTTGTAAACCAGGATAGCCTTTTCTCCAAATTCCAATAAGATATTTCTCATTTCCATCTAAGACCTAATCAGAATGGTCTTTATTGTTCATAATTCAACCAGCATTCTAGTTATGACCACTTAGGTAATCACTAAGACAACTGAGGCTTCCCCTACAGTTCTTCTCTTCTGAGCCCTCGCTAGATCCCCCTTAATTTTCAGTTTATAGCAATAGAGGCTTTTTCCAGTAATCCCTTCAAAACTGTTCCAGCCTCTACACATTACCCTGTTCCAAAGCTTGCTCCCACATTTTTAGATATTTGTTAGAATAGTCCAATCCTCGTACCAATTTCTGGCTTAGTTCATTTGTGTGTGTGTACAGACTGGGTAATTTATAAAGAACAAAAATGTGTTTTCTGATAGTTCTAGAGGTTGGAAAGTCCAAGATCAAGGCACTGGCAGGTTTGGTTGTCTGGTGAATCCTGCGTCCTCCAGAGGGGAGGAACACTGTATCCTCACATGGTGGAAGGCAGAATGGCAAAAAAGACAAACTCCCTTAGTCAAACCTATTATAAGGGCACAGTTCATGATTGGACCTTATGGCTGAAACACCTTTAAAAGACCTCACCTTCTAATACTATCACATTGGCAACATCTGAATTTTAGAAGGAACATAATCAAACCACAGCACCTCCTTTCCTGAATTTCACACCAAGCCCTACATATGTCTTTTTAATGCCAGTCTGAGACTCATGCCCACAAACTTGAAAGGCTTTGACTTTTGATGAGGTCTTGAAATAACCAATTTAAACCAAATAATCCTGAAGTCTACCCTGCTTCCTTTTATAGAGATGATAAATTTCTCTATTTTTAGCTAATTTTATTAGTGATCGTTTTACTTTTAGCTGGAAGTAGTCTAGCTAGTACAGAAACTATAAATACAATGTACTGAGGTCTTGGGTTTACACATGGAGTTATAAACTGTATACCAGTGCATTTTTTTAATTAAATCTTTAAACATTGTTTCCTAACAACAAAGATTATGATGAATTTGCTCATTTAGAATCAGCATGTAAATAAAATACTAGCTTAAAATATAGGTAGAGATGGATTTCAAATTCAGGTCTTTCTGCCTTTAACCACTAAACTACAAGACAGGTATAAACAAATCTACAATGTCATCAATTTGTTTGGGATAAAGGACTTCCAGTAGGCAAGGTCTTGTGTGCCTATTTGAGCATTTTATGTGATTGAAACAAAATCTGTATTTCTTTTCAAGGAATAGCATTATTTATAGTTTTTTCTAATTTTCTTATCCTAAGTTGTATTTAATTAGTGTATTTTTGCATTACTGTTATTTTGGAAGTTTAAATTTATACCTTACTTCTTTTATTATTTATTTTCTATACATATATTTATAATTATTTTATCTTCCCCTAACTTCTGCAAACATTATTATTCTGATCCATTCATTTGATTTGCTCCCATTATTTCTAACGGATTTTTTCTACTCATGTGAAAATTCACAGAATGTTTCTTTATTGCTTCAGCAAATGTAGTATGGTGACAATTTGTGATTCATTGTAAGTAATATTTATTAGTTTAAATGAACAAAACAGAACTTTCTAAGTTTCTAATTGGATGTTTTATTTTAAAATATAAATTTAAGAACTGTGACATGTTTCTCTCTTACTTGATTGATCTAACTTTTCCAAAAATATTTTGTTGTATTTAATTGTTTTTCTGTCTTTCTAGTTCTTTTCTGAGCTCAGCATCCAGATTGTTTCTCTTAAGTCATAACTCAATTTGCTAAGCCTTTTATTATCCAGGAATCTTTTGCAGCTCATTTTAATCTTAGAAATATTAGCTGTGTTTATTCTACAAAATATCTCTCAACTTCACCACTGTAGAAACCTCTCAAGAAAAATCAGACAGATGATTTGAGGAAACTGAGACTTGTGCTCTCTGTACGATTCCTCAGCCCTCTGGCATGTGTTGAGATCCCACACATGATGATAATGGCTGCTCTGTGGTTCTCCTTTCCAGTAAATAAAGCATTGCAATGTAAAGAGAGGCACATGTTGGCACCCAACTTTGATTTACACCAGCTGCCTACATACGAGTATGTATATTTTTTGGAAAGTGACTTAATTTCTATGTGTCCAAAACATTATAAAATTTTAACCAGCTCATCAACCTAACTCGTGTAAGATAAAATATTTTAAACTCACATTCTGTCAATTTCTTAAAGAATAATTGAAGAAATGATAATAATGTTATATTTAGGGTGTGAGTTTTATTCACCTCTTTGAAATCTCATGTAGAACCACGTCATCATTCTCTTGTTTTCGGATTAGGAAAATTCAGTTTCTTTCATCACCTTTGGCTGTCTTTTCTTTCTCAGCGTCAAGTTCTTTTAGGTCTTCGGCAACTGGCTGCTTCAACTTTTGTTGCTCTTTAGCTAGTTTCTCCTTTCTCCTTAACCACATTCCCTTAGCCATCGTTGTCTACATAGAAGTGTCAAGAATTAAACAGAGAGAAAAGTTGGTGCAGCACTTATACGAATTCAAATACACAAGAATAGGCAACAGGAATAGAAGGAACAGGCAGTTACCATTGATTGAACAATACCACATTAAGGTGTTTTCTAGGCCATTAGTGTTGTTTTGTTTTGTTTTGTTTTTTTGTTTGGTTTATTTTCCCCCCTAATATTCTTTACCAAAATTTTCCTGTCTCTCCTGTTTTGTCTTATTTTGTTTCATCTGTATTAATTCCACTTCAGCTCAGCACAGAAGTGTTATTTGAGTCTAGTGTACATATAGAAGAGTTAATCAAATGTGTGCCTTTAGAAAACTACATTGTTTGTTAAAACCTGATTGCCAGCACCATACTACAGGCAAAATTACTAGTGGATAGGACAATCACTGAAAGATGAAGAGGTAATGATCACATTTCAAGGAAAAAAAAGTGAAGTCAGGATATTGGCTAGCCTTGTTTTCCATATTTTTGCTTTCAATATTTAAAATTAAATGTAGCTGTTTTATAAGTCACGATATGTTATTGAATTTCCAAATTCTAAAAATTTGTCTTTGTTATAAAGATAAATGCTTTCTTTTTCAGGTACAATGTGTTTGTGCACGTGAGGTCATTTTGTCTGTTTGATTTTAGTTTTAGACGTGTCATTGAGCTCAGATGTTATTCTTATTGACAGTCATTCATCCTTTGAAATTTTCTTATTAGATTTACTTACTTTTTGTTTTCTTTAGTGTTACCTGAGTAAAATAAACCAATTTGGGAATCACAAAGTTTTGGTTCAAGTTAGCTCCACTATTTTTAGCCATATTATCATTAGCAATTTACTTAACCTCTTTTGTTGGTTTCCTTTTCTATAAAATGAGAAAAATAATAGTACTACATCATATGGTTAACCTGGGGGTTAAGGAGATAACATATAGAAATGTTTAGCAGAAAATGTATCCCAAAGTAAGTGATCAATAAATGAGCTCAATTACTTTTTCTGATATTGACCTTTGCTTGAGGTTTTAAAGTAAAATCTGGCACAGATTGAGTTTTTTGAGGTTGCATGTAAGACTTATTATCATGCTGAAACATCAAAGTCACATTCTATATTTCCTCCCCACTACTTAACACAATATTGAATAGGAAGAAATACACTTAATAATTATTTGCTGAATCAATCAGTATATTGAAAAATATTAAAATATTGACAAAAAATTATACCACCTCAGCTACTTGGGTGATACAGGTGCTGTGGAAAATTGCAAATTTAATCTAGTTGAACAAGAATTATAAACACATCAAATAAACACCAGATTGGTATTTTAAAACCACTCCCCTAAAATAGAGTCCTATTGCTATATTATGAACTATGATGTATGCATACTGATGGTATTTTAAAACTGCTCCCCTAAAATAGAGTCCTATTGCTATATTATGAACTATGATCTATGCATACTGAATACCTGTGACGGAGAGAGAAGTTGTGAGGCTCTATTATGTAATATTCTTTAATTCAACTTTGATTGTTCCTTCTCACATTTCTCATATAGACTCTTAACAAACATTTTCACCCCAAATAGAAGCCCTCAATAACAATCCAACTTCAACTACTTTTCACAGGACAGAAATTTCTAGCTGTCAAGGTTGGGGAAATCATTCAACAGGAACTTCCCACCCCCTCATTCACCTCTGATATATTTTTAGTTTACTCTTCTTTGTGTCAGAAAAGAAAGTAGATCTCTTTAAATGTAGACAGTATGACTTTGCTCTTGATCTCATTTACTCCCTTCTGAGATCCCACTCTGGCAATTTTGTTTTGTTTTTCTCTTTGCATTTTTGATATTTTGATTGCCAACTAGTTCTTTCTGTAACCATACAGCATGTCAGCCTCCTGTCCTTTCCCGAAAAAGAAAAACACAAAACTCCCTCATACTTTTTCCCTCTGAAGTTATTGCATTACCTTATTTTTCATGATTTAAAAACTATTTTAAAATTTTGCTCGTTATCTCTGTTTTACTACTACCAATTAACCTGTCATTCATTATACTGTGCCTCAACTTTTACATCCTCCTATCCTGTCTCTCTCATGCTCCAAATGCAGATTTTCCTCAATAATTTATCTTTGGCCCATGCCTGTTTTTTTATATGCTTTTTTCTTCTTTTTCTTAGACTATAATGACTTTAATTATCATCCCAATATATACACTTTCCAAAACAAAATGTGCAGTATTAAGATGTCATTCCTTTCTTCTCTCTCCTATATTCTTCATTCCCTTAAGTTCAACTTTTATGTTTTAAACTTCTAGCTGGATATTCTTTTGATACCTGAAAGTGAAAACTGACTATGCCATCTGTCTTCCCACAAAAATATCCTCCAGATATTGACTCCTTCTTCAAACTTTCAGGCATTTTCAATTCTCCCCCTCATTCTCTCTTTAAAGCCATAACTACCTAAGTGACATAACTTCTGTCATCTATGCTTTCCCACTTACTATAAGGCTATTTTCCTGGCCCACATCCATATTGCTCATAACATTAATTTATCTCCCTCCTGGCTTGTACTGTATTTCTATATTGCTCTCTTTGTAGTTGAATTCCAAATAAGTTACAAAGTACTAGTTTTGTGAATATGTAGTTAAGCCAGCTAAGTCAATGTCCCTATCTGAAAACCAGTAGGAAAACACTAATTCTTAGTGAATTTTAGTATTAAGAATGTTTTGTTATATATGACATAATGTTATATACATAATGTTAAATATGTGTACATTTCAGTCAGTACATATCTCTTCTGGCACACTGCTTAGACTATAAACATTTGATAAATATTGGTACCTAATGTCATTATCATAGAATAATTATTATCTGTGTTATCAGTTGCCTCCATAAATCTGCAATCTATTTTGTATATAGTTATGAGAGTTTATCTTCCTGTTTAGCAACGTGAATCCTGTCTTCCATTTGTGGAAAATATTGAAACGACTTACACTGTGCAGTAGAAAAATGTGAAATCTTGTTAGCCTGAAATTCATACTTTTACAATTTGACTTTGACCAATTATAAACTTATCTCTCACTTTTAATATTTTTTGTCAAAACTTCATTCAAACTAAATTTTACTCCAGGTATTTTTTTTCATTTTAATATTCTGCCAGTTTAACAAAGGATTGTAAAATGACTTATAAATAAATAAAGTAAAAATCAAATGTAATCTTATAATCTTTACTGACTCTAAAGTACCCTTACACTTGATCTGTACCTCAATTGTGTGAACCTTTCTGTTTTATGTTGTAGAGAGCATTTAATGTATACTAAATATCAAAACCATCATGAAACTTCAATTTCTAATCACATAGTATTGAATAAAATATATTATATTTATGTAACTCTTCCATACAAGTATAAATAAGTTATAAAAAGCTGTTATTGCATTCTAAGAGTATAGTCTTTGATAAAATATATATGTTATAACTCCTCTAATATATATAAATGTCATAGTAAGCTATAATTAATCTATATATGTCATGAAGTCAATATTTATTCACAGAAGATTTATAAAATAAGAATGTAGGAGTTCTAAAAGTAACTGACTATAATAATTTTCAAAATGATTAAAGTCAATTTGTCATATGGTTTTAAAGAATGGCTGTAAATAGATGAAGTGGACTTTAAAATGAAACAAAAACTATGCAGTTTTCAAAAAATCTTCAATTGTGTCATATAAGACTAGATTATTTCTCTAATTGCAAAACACACATGCCAATTGAGAAATTATGGAAAACAGGAGGGAACATAAAGAAAAACATAAAATCATCTGAAATCTCATGAGCCAGATCCAAAAGTACAATGAAATTTTGGTTTCTCTGTTTCTTCATTTCTTCTTTTTCTCTGTCTCTTCATCTTTCCATCTCTCTCTCTTTGTTGCTGTTATTTTCTCTCAAAACACATATACAGTCTCACACACATGCATACATACACAGAACTACTAGAATTGGGGTATAGCTACAACATAATGTATGAAAAGAGACATTAAAAGGTATTAGAGATACAGGGAGAGATGTTGTATGCCTCCTAAAGAATTTAGATTTTATCTCATGGACACTGGAAACCTTAAGTAGAAGAGTCATATAATCAGATTCTGCTGTCAAGGAGATGTTTAAAAATCCTATTTTGATTTTAAAAAAATGGTTTTGCCACAGCCTGGAGAATGAATTAAAGAGAAACAGCAGTGACTACTGGCAAGCAGTCAAATTAAGAGGCTGTCACTGCAATCTAGAATAGAAATAATGAAGGCATGAAATAAAGCAAACCCAGTAGCAGTGGGGATGGCAGGAGGGGATCACACTCATGAGTGTATAAAGATAGATCTGATGGGAATGCATGCCAATTAGATGTGAGCTTTCAAGAATATAAGGAAGTAAGGATAATTCTTAGATTTCTAAGTCAGTTGACCAAGTAAATAATAATGCTGTTTCTTGAGATGGGGTACATAGAGGAAGAAAGCAAGAGGAAGATGAGTCAGTTCTAAACCTGTTAGATTTGATGTGCTAATGAGATATGTACATGGTATGATTGAATACACATCTGGACCTGTGGGTATGGAGTTTACATCTGAATCAGAGAAAAAGATATATATATATATATATATATATAAAATATATACATAATATAATATATATAATATGTAATCTATTTCTATATATATGAAATCTCTTTGATTCAGATATATATCTGTGTATACACACACACATATATACACATATATATTCTTCCTATATATAGGAATATATATATTCCATCCTATATATATATATTCACATATATATACTCCTTCCTATATATATGTGTGTGTGTATACAGATAGGTATATGAATCAGAAATAAATATATATATTCCTTCCTATATATATATGAATGCATGTGTACACAGATATACATCTGTATTAGAGAAAGAGATTTTACATATACATATATAAAAAGATTATACATATGAGAGACAGATATTATATATATATATTATATATAAAATCTTTCTCTGATTCAGATGTAAACTCCAGACCCACAGGTCCAGACGTATGCAGACACACACTCATACATATATACGAAGGAATATATATATATATAGGCATATATATGTGTGTGTATATATATGAAGGAATATATATATAGGAATATATATACACATATATATGAGTGTATGTGTACACAGATATACACAGACACATAAACATAATATACATAGGATATCTGAGACACTGTGTGGATGCAAATAATCAGAGAAGCCTGTGTTTATTGTAGCAGCTAGTAAATAATTAGATTTTAAGAAGGCAGGAAACAAATAGGTGTGCCATTTCAAATAATGAGATATAAATAGCAGAAATACAGGCTTTCATCTTAGCAAACACTTTGTGTGTGTGTGTGTGTCTGTGGTGAGGAGTAATAGTTGATCTAGAATTTGTATACTAGTTTATATCACAGCATCTTTTAAATATTCATGCTTATTTTATTGTAATTACAAAATTTATCTAGACTTTACATGTGAAATTGCAGGTTTTCAAAGATGTTTTGTGTTAAAATTAAATATTAAAATGTTTTTCTATCGACAAGCGTTCTACATTGCCATTGGGATTTTATCTACACTGCTTTTGTTTTATTTGAATATTAGTTTTCTTCACAAAACAAGAGGTACACACTTAAGTTACTTTTTATAAATTCAGTAAACCTATGACCATTATGTAAATCAACTGTCACTGTAAGCAATAAAATTTGTTAAATTTTCTTTAACAATAAACCGGGCGCAGTGGCTCACGCCTGTAATCCCAGCACTTTGGAAGGCCGAGACGGGCAGATCACCAGGTCAGGAGATCGAGAGCATCCTGGCTAACACAGTGAAACCCTGTCTCTACTAAAAATACAAAAAATTAGCTGGGCATGGTGACGGGAGCCTGTAGTCCCAGCTGCTCTGGAGGCTAAGGCAGAGAATGGCTTGAGCCAGGGAGGCGGAGTTTGCAGTGAGCTGAGATTGAGCTACTGCACTCCAGCGTGGGCGACGGAGCGATACTCCATCTCAAAAAAAAAAAAAAAAAAAAAAAAAAAAAAAAAAAAAAGTAACATTTTCTTAGTCTTAAAAATAGAATTCATATTTTAGCAGTTTATCAACTAACATCTTAAAAAGTTCTTTTTTTCCTGAGATAATGATTTAAAATACGTATTTTTAACTTGACAGAAAAAAATTTTGTGTTTTATGTAGAACATAATGTGTTGAAGTAAATATATACTTTGGACTAGTTAAATCTAGCTAATTAACAAATGCAGTACCCACATTATTTGCATTTTTGTGGTAAGAATACATAATATCTCTTTTCTTTTTTTTTTTTTTTTGAGACAGTCTTGCTCTGTCACCTAGGGTGGAATGCAGTGACATGATTTTGGCTCACAGCAACCTCCGCCTCCCAGATTCAAGTGATTCTCCTACCTCTGCCTCCCGATCAGCTGGGATTTCAGGCGTGTGCCACCATGCCCGGCTAATTTTTGTGTTTTTAGTAGAGACAGGGTTTCACTGTGTTGGCCAGTCTGGTCTTGAACTCCTGATCTCAAGCGATCCTGTTGCCTGGCCTCCCAAAGTGCTGGGATTGCAGGCAGGAGCCACTGAGTCCGGCCTACCTCTTTGAATAATATGATATATCATTTCTAATTATAGTTACTTTGCTGTAAAATAGATATTTTCAAAAATCACTCCTATCTAACTTGATATATCCACTGACCAGCACCTCCCCATTCCCCTGCCCCACTAAATACCCAAGCCTCTGGTAGCTATCATTCTACTCTCTACATTTATGCGATCAATTTTTTTAGATTCCACTGTGTGACTGAGATTATGAGGTATATGTCTTTTTGTGCCTGGCATTTTTCATTTAACATAATGTCCTCAGGTTCTTCTGGGTTGTTAAATAGCCTTGATTGAAACAAATTTACTATAATAAAAGAACAGTTAGCAACTATGCAGACCCATTTATTACTTCTTAATGTGCCTTTCTTCACAAGTGACAGTATGGTTTTAATTGATGTCCAAGATACATATAGAGAAGTACACAGATTTACATCACTTATTGGATTTTCACAAATTGAACTTGGCCATGAACCCAGCATCTACATCAACAACCAGATATTTATGCTATTGTTTTGAAATAAAAATATCTATACTTTAATTTGAGATTTTAAAGTTTTATGTTAACATATTATGGATATATTCTAAAGGCCAAGACTCACTTCTTTCAGGGGTAATCAGGGAAAAATAGGGTTTGAGAAAACCTTCAAAGAATTCTGAAAGAGGATGGAGAGAAAGACACCCACACACATCCTATAACTTACCATTGGGACTTGCTCCTCTCCATCCCTTCTTATTTCCAATAAAACTTTCAGACTTATACATTGTATTCAGTAACTTCTTGGTGGAAAATAACAGTCGTTAACGTGAGAAAGCTAAAGAGGGAAGTCATTTTGTGAGGTTCTAAATATCCCCCATCAGAGAAACACCATGTTTTTTGGAGAAAAATAATACCAGAAAGAGATGGTTTAGTAACAAATATGTGGTGGAAGAGTGACAAGACCGATTTGAACTGAACGAAGGAGGTTAGATATAAAGAATGGCCCGTTAGAAGAATGTTGACATTGTCAATCAAGAACAATGACGCAGACCAATCTCAATCATTTCAGGATGTTTATTTGCCAAAGTTAAGGACACACCTGGGAGACAGGTCTATGCCTTTCTCTGAAGATGATTTTGAGAGCTCCAAATTTAAAAGGGAAATGGCAGGATATTGAGAAATAAACAATTTTCATGTAAGAGCTGGGTAGGGGGCAATAGTCATTTATGCCTTTGTCTGGTTCAGTGAGTCTGCATTTTTACATAAGATAAGATAGACAGTAGGGCAAGGGGAACAGTCAGATATGCATTTGTGTCAAGTGGGCAGAGAGATGACTGAGTTCTGTCCTATGCACCTGCAAAGATAAGGTATCAGTTTATATTGTCATGGTGAATTTTAACAGAAAAGCTTTACGGTTAAGATCTGGGAGCCCACTAGAATTTTCTCGTCTGTAAAATATGAGGGAGGTGTATATCTTTTCATCTTGTAGCCATCTTATTTAGGAATGAAAAGGCGAATGCAGATTTGTGTGACCCAGTTCCCAGCTTGACTTTTCACTCTGACTTAATGAGTTTGGGGTCCCAAGATTTATTTACCTTTCACAAAATGATCTAAGGATAAATGAAAAAGTGTAGCAATAGATTATCAAATAAATCCCTTAACCATATATCTGTTTTTCCCTTTGTTTTGCTTGTCTCTCTCTCCTATTACAACATACTCATTTAAAATCTAACCAATGCTTTCAAAGCCCATTAAAAAATTAGCATCCATCTTCCAGGTGAACTCAAGTCGTCTCTTTTTGCATTCTCATTACTTTATATTTATCCATCTTTTCAGCATTTACTACACTGTGTGTTTCAATTAATTACTATTACATGCTCAAATCCCCTCATCAGCTATTTGTAGAAAGGGATTATTTATTCTCGCTGTTTCCCTAAGTTATTTGCATGGAGTATTGGCATAGTAAGTGCTCAATAAAAGTGCTTGAATCAAAGCTTATTCAAATCGATTAACTGAATATTATAGGAAGAGTGGAAGAAGGATAAGAAATTATACATATGCATAATTACACACACACACACACACATATATATATATAGAGAGAGAGAGAGAGAGAGAGAAAATATTAATCCATTACTCTTTTCTTTGAGAAGAAATAAAGACACTCAGTATGACTTACTCTGTTGAATATTTCCAAAAATGACATAGCTCTTTTGTGACTTCTTTCTGTTACCTTGATTTGGCTGGGGGTTCAAGAGTAGTAAAGATTTTCTTTTACTTCCCTTCTAGTAATGCAATTTATGTTTGTCTTATGGTTATTTTTATTCTTAATAGCTATTCTACTGACATTGTGTTGAGTATTGAAACAGAAATAATTCCACTTCAATATACTATTACAGATGACTTTAGATTGAGGCTTTTAAGACTGGATTAATTTACAGAAGTGAGAAGTGCCAAGAACTCTGAAGGGTATGAGGTGTTGCTCTGCTTTCAGACTGACAAATTAGTTGGCCACAGTTTCATGATTACTGGCAACAGATGCAGGATTCCTGGGTCAGGGACAAAGGGCAGTTTATTTCTTAGTGCAGCAGGAGTTACAGCATCAGAATTTTTGTGTGATTATCCAAGTCCCAGTTTCTAAAAGTTAACATGAAGAGGGCCAGATGGCACTTGCACACAGTGCAGTTTGTTACAGGACTAGACCCTGAGTTGAGGGAACTCAAGTCTTTTATAATGGGCAGTTTGCATGCCTGTCCTGTACTCTCAAGGGAAACATTTTTATTACTATACTGGAGAATAAGCATGCCTGGAGTAAGTATGGAGTGAACCACTATTTTCTCTCTTTAAGCTGTTTGCTATGAAAATGAACTTGAAAAAAATCTAAGGAAAAAAACAGGATAGTCCATGTCTCATTTGAAAGTTACGTAAAATGCAAGAGAACCGTGGAGAATTGCCTCTAAAAGATAAAGGTGGCTTGTTAAACAAACAAACAAACAAAAACACATGAGATCAAATGTTGTATTATGTTTGAAGTGAGAGAGTTAAATATCTACATGTAAATTCTGGGTAAATGTTTAAACTTGGGAATTAGAGTTTATTGCATTAACTTCTTGATGTAGTGTAAGTTCAGTGGAAATAAATGTATTCATTTGTAATAAGAAGGAATTGACTATTAGGTCATATAGAACTTTAAAATCTCATGACTTTGTGTTAGATTGACAATGTAATCTTATAATAAAAAAAGATTTAGAGCATTTATTTAAAGGTGATAAAGAGCTGCAAAATAAGATATTTTTGAATACAATTAAAAGAATAAAATTACTTATGGGATCTTGTGAATTGATAGCATTGTGGTTTTTGTTATGACACTTGATAATGGATGTTTTCTGCTGAGAAAAGAAAACTACATTAAATTATGCCATCTATTATATTCTAAGATACACTAGAGAAATCCACAGAATTTTATTCGATATGAGGTATATATTTTATCATTGTGATAAAATAATTTGGGAATTCCACAACATCTAGCCTCAATGTCAACAAAATGTTCTCGCTGCTCTTGAAAAACAAAAGATATTTATCACATTATTCTAACTTCTATTTTTATAAAGCACTTGACTTCCAAACCTAAAAGTTTTAGAGATAACAATTGTTTCATTTCTTTAAAAAGTTTCTTCAAATAGTGCTTCTTTTCTTTATCCCTACCTTATCCTCATTCAGACACATTTATTTCCTTATTCATAGACTATTGCAGTACAGTTATCCCTCAGTATCCCTGGGATCCACATCTGCTGATTCAATGAACCACAGATTGAAAATACTTGAAAACAAACAATAAAAAATAACGATACAACACTATAAAATAATACAAATAAGAATACAGTATTACAATTAATTACAAAATGTCTTCATTGTATTAGGTATTACAAATAACCTAGAGAAGATTTTGAGTATAAGGGAGAATGTGCATAGGTTAGGTGCAAATACAACAGCATTTTATATCCATGACTCAAGCATCCATGAATTTTGGTATCTGTGATGGTCCTAGAATCAATCCTCCCTCTTTGTACTGAAGGATACCTGTGATTCCCTAAATGTTCATCATAGATCAACTTTCTCGCATTGATTTTTTCCAGATTATACTACAATGCAAAATTAATCTTAAAATATTACTGGCCTCTCAACATCAATAGGTTAATGAATAGATTAAATTGGTTACTCTTCAAGGCAAATTTATTCTTACCTCAGGTTTATTTCAAAATAAATTGCCACATTCCAATTTCTAGTCTGTACTGCTGTTTTGGAGTACAAACATAAATATTAAATTGATGCTTACTTTGAGGGTTTTTTTAATACATTAATTTGGCCATTATATGAGAGCTAACAATAAATGTCGGCTAATTCACAGTTAAGAGTATCAGCTGACCACTGATATACAATTAAAGTTTGATAATTGCAGGAACATTTTTCCCATCATCTCACTACTGAACACAGAACAATTAGTTTATAGACTACTGAGTTTTTATTCACCTATAATAGACCTTTGGAGGTATACTATCCCATTATAATTGTCCTTAAAGATTACTGTATGTTATATATTTATATTCCCTCAAAGTCAAAGCTTACATGTTGTAGCCACTAGATAATAATTTATTGAATACTTAAAGCTCCAGAGACATATTTTTGTATAATTCTCTTGCACATACAGAGGATATTCTACTGTTGAACATGCTTATTCAATAATACATGTGACTTACATATTTGGATTTAAGCATCCATATATTTCAGTCAGGCAACAAAATGTATTTTTTATGGCAGAAATGTTTCCAGTTGTTATTTTAATTAGCAATTATTTCTTCTTTAATCTTTAGAGAATATTGAACTTTAGTGCATTCATAAAACAGGAAAAAGTTGCCCAAAATAAATAGATGGGAGGATCCTGTGTTATTTTTCCAAACTATGTTTTACACATATAATACACTCCCGTTAGTACTATCATGTGGGTTAAACTATATCAGAACAGCAAGAAAAGAAATAGAGTTATGGGAGAGACTAGAAGGAGGAATAATTAATTTGGGTTTGGAATGTAGATTTCTGCATTGTGCTGAATGGAGGTGTTCTATTTGCCCCTTTTTTTCTGTGGCTGATTTGCAGGAACTACACAAACGCATTTTCCGGTCTTTTGAAATTTAGATGATTCAGCCAATAGGGAGCGCCAGCAGTCTTAAGAAAAGGAGGAAAGTAAAGTTGGGGTGTCTATTTCCCTTTTTTCTCTTTGTGATAGATGCGTGCACATACCTTCTTTGACTAATGTTAGAACTTCTATCTGATAGCTTTTTGCACTCAGTCCTCTCTCTCTCTCTCTCTCTGTGTGTGTGTGTGTGTGTGTGTGTGTGGTGTGTGAGAGAGAGAGAGAGAGAGAGAGAGAGTTCTTGTAACTGCTTTATATTCTTACTTATTAGGGCTCAGGGGTGTATCTTATTTTTTTCTCCCTTGAAGAGTTGAGAAAAATACATGAGTAGAAGGAGTTTATTAGAAATTATCCCAGAATCATCAAGACAAGAGAAAATCAATAAAATGTATGTTACTGGATTATATGGTTCATATGATCCAGCAATCCCACTGCTTGATATATCTCCAAAAGAAAGGAAATCAGTATATTGAGGAGATACCCACACTTCCATGTTTATTGCAACACTGTTCACAATAGCCCAGATTTGGAAGCAACCTGTGTCCGTCAACAGATGAATGCATAAAGAAAATCTGGTACATAAACACAATGAAGTACTACTCAACCACAAGAAAGAATGAGATCCTGTCATTTGCAGAAATGGTTATGATGATTACTGGGTTAAGTGAAATAAGCCAGGCACAGAAAGACAAACTTTGCATGTTGTCACTCATTTGTGGGAGCTAAAAATTAAAACAATTGAACTCATGGAGATAGAGAGTGGAATGCCAGTTACCGGGGGTTGGGGAAGGTAATGGGTTATAGGGAAGAGTGGATGGTTAATGGGTACAAAATATAGTTAGACAGAATAAATAAGATCTATTATTTGATAACAAAAAAGAGTGATTACAGTTAACAGCAATTTACTGTACATTTTAAAGTAACTAGGAGAGTGTAATTGGATTGTTTTTAACACAAATAAAAGATAAGGGCTTGAGGTGCTAAATACCTCATTTACCCTGATGTGCTTATTATGCATTGCATGCCTGTATCAAAATATCTCACTTTCTCCATAAATATATTCACCTAGTGTGTACCCACAGTCTTTTTTTTTTTTTAAAGGTTATTGAGGTGATTAAAATTTGGTCAACTAGAGTTGAAGTCTGCTGAGAACTTTCTTTTTTTTGTTGTTGTTATTCTTTTTTTAATTAATTAATTTTTTTATTATACTTTAAGTTCTAGGGTATGTGCATAACGTGCAGGTTTGTTACATATGTATACTTGTGCCATGTTGGTGTGCTGCACCCATCAACTCGTCAGCACCCATCAACTCGACATTTATATCAGGTATAACTCCCAATGCAATCCCTCCCCCCTCCCCCCTCCCCGTGATAGGTCCTGGTGTGTGATGTTACCCTTCCCGAGTCCAGTTGATCTCATTGTTCAGTTCCCACCTATGAGTGAGAACATGCGGTGTTTGGTTTAATATTCCTCTGGATTTTTCTCTCTGAAAGATGGAAAGCATAGGTACTTACAAATTCCCGGTCCACCCCATTTATTCTGGAATATTAACTCTCCTGCTCTTCTATGCAGTTTACCCTCACAGATCTCCTGTGGCTTCTGAAAAATTCCAAAACACCAATGAAGAGGGGTTGCAGTATGCACAGAACTGTCAAGCATCCCTAAGCTGAAATCAGAGGTAGGTTAAGGAAACATAAAACAAGGCACCAAGCGCATCTGCTGCAGGACAATCAGAACTGGGACACTGTTACTAGATGCAGGGAACAACCTTCCCCTGTGGTTTCCTCATTCTCTGTCCAAATCTTTCCGATAGTTACTGTATTAAACTCTTCACAAATTACCCAGTTTTAGTGGACTTTCTGCCAGGACCATAACCGACACTCTCTTTGTGAGTAAAGGTAGACCATATAACATAATCTTGCCAAGGACCCAGCAATTGGACCTATCTTTGCTTATTTTTGACTGAACTTCCTAAGTACATTGAACAGCACTCTGTACTCAAACCTACCTCCTAAATACACTGCTGGGAAAAGTGGGTTGATTGTATTTTGTAAAAGTATGTCTGTGTTTGCCAGGCATTGTGTCTCTATAATGAATAAATAATGTAAATGAGTTTAGTGAGGCATTGAGGTAGAATAACTTCCTATGGTAGGAGATAGACAGCAAATGTGTTCTCTATGGAGCCCACTGTCTAAGAAAGAAGACATAGACTAAATAGATTTTAAATTTATATTTAAAATTTATTATAATCTTTCATGGCCAGTAATATATATATATATATATATATATATACACACTATATATGTATACACACACACATATATATGTGTGTGTATATGTGTGTGTGCATATATGTATATGTATATATATATGTGTGTGTGTGTGTGTGTATCACTCAGGCTGGAATACAGTGGTGGTATCTTGGCTCACTGCAACCTCAGCCTTCCAAGTAGCTGGGCTCAAGTGATCTCCTCACTTCAAACTCCCAAGTAGCTGGAACTACAGGCACCTGCCACCACATCAAGCTAATCCAGCTAATCAGTTAAGTTTTGTATTCTTAGTAGAGATTGTGTTTCATCATGTTGCTCAGGCTGATCTTGAACTCCTGACCTCAAGTGATCTGCCGGCCGTGGCCTCCCAAAGTGCTGGGATTACAGGCGTGAGCCCTGTGCCTAGCCAGAGAGAGACAATATTAGATTGAGAAAATTTTTATCTGACATGGAGGAACTGAGGACATGGAGACACAATAGTTTTGAGTATTTCTTATAAAAGAAACATTTTATATAGTATGATTCTTGGAGGACAAATTTCAATTAAAAAGTTTTTTTTTTTTTTTGAGACGGAGTCTCGCTCTGTCACCCAGGCTGGAGTGCTGTGGCCGGATCTCAGCTCACTGCAAGCTCCGCCTCCCGGGTTCACGCCATTCTCCTGCCTCAGCCTCCCGGGTAGCTGGGACTACAGGTGCCGCCACCTCACCCGGCTAGTTTTTTTTGTAGTTTTTTTTTTTAGTAGAGAGGGGGTTTCACCGTGTTAGCCAGGATGGTCTCGATCTCCTGACCTCGTGATCCACCCGTCTCGGCCTCCCAAAGTGCTGGGATTACAGGCTTGAGCCACCGCGCCTGGCCAAAAGTATTTTCACAGTTATGCAGTTATTAAATATAGTAAAGTAGCTTGTGTCTCTAGTAAGGTATCTGATCAGAGTAGTCTGAAGAAACATTTTTTATTCATTACAATCAACTTGCTGATTTCTTTGTTATTCAAAGAATTAGAAAGACAGGACTATACATTTTGCATTGTAGCTTGTAGCAAAATGAATATAACATCTTCTTTCTAAAACATATTTTTATTTCTCTGATCTTTTCATTTTTTTACTGTATAGGAGTGCTGCTCAGTAATACAAAAAAAATGTTTTATTGCAAAGTAGCCCTCTGGTCTGGTTATAAGCATCATTTCTTTATATATTTTGCAAATAAGAGCAGAACTTGCCATTTGCAATGTAATTTATTTTTCCCCATAGAAATGGAAAGTGAGGCCCATAGAAAATGACTGCAAATATTGTAAGAGTGGTGCCACAATTAGCAAAGCTGAAGAAGTAAGTTTATGTATTGCACATCACCTAATTTTTTCCCTATAATAGACACGTTTATTTTTCTTTTAAACAAGTTGTAGCACAAGTTATTGCTATTAAAGTTCCACTTCATAATTATAAAAAAGAAAATCTCAAGGTGTTTTCTTCTTTTTCACAGAGTTAGTATTATCCAGTTGACTTTTAAAACGCAGAACTACTTTCTCATTTATGCAAAAATGTAAATATATTTTAATGGTAATATATAGTTTCTTCTTTTGTCTTTTGCCTTAACTAATTTTGTATTATAAACTGGTTCAGTATATTTTTATATCATAATATCTAAGTGAATGCTAGAATCTAAAAGAAACTTCAATGGTGATATTGAATTCATACAGAATAGAAGATTAAATGAAATTAAAGTGGCCTAAATTTTAGGAATATAATTAATAGTTCGAAAATACTGTTCTAGGGTTGAAATTTTATATTCACTCATTCAGTTTATTATTCATTTGCATATTCACTGATTTTAAAATGTTTAAGTACCTATTTGGAATCAAGCACTATTTTATTTCCTATGGATAAAATGTTAAGCAAACGTCTTGAATTTGGCCTCATGAATCTTGCAATTTAGTAAGGAAGACAGATGTTAATTGAATAATCACACAACAACTTAATTATACATTAATAATTTATTTAAATAAAAACATGGGTATATAAGGAAGCACGTTACAAGGAGAGTTGAAATTATTTACAGGATCACTGAGTCGAGGTCGGTGGTAGGTACCGCAGTTTACTAAGCAGAGGGAGTGGGAGGAGGGTTGCTGAAATATTCTGAGTTAAGGGAAAGGCAGATGTCCTGATGTGAGATAAATCATGGTCAGAGTGGTGGGAACACAATAATTGAGAGAGAAAAAGAGGTTCAAATTGTCTGGTGTGATAACCAGGTGCCAATTCTTGCAGAAATTTTAGATTTTGATAAGAATTGTGGTTTTTATCTTAGGAAAAATGGGCAACAAATATCCAAATTTGCATTTTCAAAAGATTTTTTTGGGTACCCTGCACATAACTATTGGTGGAGCTAATAGATGATGAAGAATTGCCCATTAGGGAGCAGTTTCGTATCTCATGCGAAAGGCCACATTCAGATGGGAAATGTAAACAGAATACATGGATGGATTTGTGAGATATAGTTGGAAAGTAAAATCAAAGGGATTTAGTGAGAAATTTAATAAAGACATGGAAGTTTTATCAAATACGATTCCTATGTTTCAGCTTGGGGGCAATAAATGCGTAATATCCGAACCATGATGTTTGAGAACTCTGGAGACAATCTGATTCCCAGAAGGAGATAAATTATGTTTTAATGTAGGATATATTGAGTTTGAAGTAATTCTGACACATGCAAAGAGATGATTAATAGGCAGTTGGTTATATTGGTACTCTGGTCCAATGTATGGACCAGAGCCATACATTGAAAAGATAAAAAAAATACAAAAAACTAGCCGGGCGTGGTGGCGGGCGCCTGTAGTCCCAGCTACTCGGGAGGCTGAGGCAGGAGAATGGCGGGAACCCGGGAGGCGGAGCTTGCAGTGAGCTGAGATCCGGCCACTGCACTCCAGCCTGGGCGACAGAGGGAGACTCCGTCTCAAAAAAAAAAAAAAAAAGAAAAGATACCCATGTAAATGTCAACATTATGGTTACCTTTTTCTAAGGAGAGATTCTGAAGAGGAAAGATAAAGGGGCTTTGCACTGTCTTGACATATGTTAAAATTTAATGGTTGTTATAAGTAAATGCATCTTCAAAGGAGTCAGAAATTTAGAAGGTATAAATAAAAAGACATGGTTTAGTGGAAGCAAAGAAAAGTGTTTCAGAGAGAAATAGTGAGTGGCTCTCACAAAAACTGAAGAAAGCTCCAGATGACAATTTTATAAAGCACCATTGAATTTAGAAATACAGAAGACATTTGATGACCTTGATGTGGAATATTTTCACTGGGCACAGTAGGCTACCAACTATATTAGAGCTGAGGAAATGGAATCACTAAGTAAAAACAAATTTTGAAACATTGGCTCTATAGAGGAGAAAGATATGACCACAGTTAGATAGCTAAATTACCTTTTGACAATAAAACCTGGCAAAACAGATATTAAACATTTTTTTAAATACCTAATTTTTAAATTGCTATTATAATCAAATTTCCTAACTTTGAACATTTTAGAAAACAATTATATGTATTGCAATACTGTATTCTCAAAATTTCTGAGTTCTTAAATGACCACACAATATTTTTAATATCATATCTTTTTTGACTGTAAGCATAACCTTCATATCTATGAATAATAAAGCAAGAAATAAAGTAGTTAATAAGTATCAACTTGATTATTTTTAAATAAAAGAGGAAGAGATACAATACAAAGTAACTTTCAGAAAAATTAAGACCTACAAGGAAGATGGAGGTGTTTCCCAAAATTGGCTTCAGAAATATGCTTCATGCCAATGGAGAAATGGTTTTCAAGAGGCAATTTTTAATTGGCTCTTCCTGATGTCAGAAATGGACCAAAAGATTTAGTATTGTTTGGATGTTCTGGAGGCATCGAAAATTGATTTCTCATCATAGTTTTGAGTGCTACATCGGTATTAGTATGTTTTTCATACACAGTGGCTCAAGCCCTTATCATGCCATTTTTTGAGTTAATCTGTAATATGACTCTTCATCATCATTTTCTTGATCCCTTTATTTTCTTTTTTATTTCAATCTTTAAAATTTTCTTTGAAATTGCATTCTGTCTTTCCACTATTCTTATTGACATCATGACCTATTAATATAGCTCTATTTCTTCCCCATTATTTCCCAAGTATTGTGTCTGTTTTGTTTAAATTGAAAAATTGAAGGAAAATGAAAATGTCTTATAATTAATTCTTATGTTTCAATTTTTTTTCATTTTTAAACCATGAATAATTTAAAGTATGTAAAATCTTAAGTCAAACAACCTAGAAGTCCGTCTATATAAATTTATGTATCAGGAATTGAGAATAACACAATCACAATAGAAGAGACCTTAGTTTTCCATTTAATAAAAGACTCCATAGCAGTTTCATTAACTAATTTCCATGGCTACGTATGTTTGACATTAGAAATTTCTTCCATATTTGAATTTCATAATTTCTTAAGCAGCTTTGCTTTAAGCTTATATTCTGTCTCAATTTTAGAAGCAGAAGCACCGATCATTTGGTCATTTGTATGTTTCCTTATGTTTGGAATCTTAATTATACATTTTCTGGCAATTTCTCCACTTTGTCCACTTTTAATAAATTTAACATTTTTTTCAATATGTGTAGTTATATCTTTTTCTATCTCCTTCATTAATTATATCATAGTTCTGTAAAATGCATGTATATGCATGTGTGTGTGTGTAACAAGAAAATCTTTTGAGATATTTGTGTTTACTCTCTTGATTTATTTTTGTCCTCTTTTGGTTATTCCTCTTCAAAAATTGTGTAGTTTCCTTGTATTTTGTTGATTCAAGGGAGCAATATTCTTTAGGGTTGAAAGTATTAATCTTGTATTTCTGGCTTTTGTGTTATTTGAATGGGTTTTGCTATGAAAGAAGAGAACAAGGGAAGCACTATCGCTAACAATAACCTGAAAAGGAGAAAGAGTCCAGAGACTAGAGAGATGGTATAATATGAGATGGATTGTGATATAAATGCCTTTTTTTTTTTTTTTTTTTTTTTTTTTTTGCTGTGTTCCATGGAGATTAAGAAACCTAGGTTAGTGGTCAACAAAAATGGCTGTAGAATATCTACCTTTTATAACCAAGCAACAGGTTTCCGGACTTGACAAAGATACTGGTGCCCCATATACCTGTATATGTAACTGGACCTCAAAGAGTGAACTGAAAGAGTGGGCAATCCGGTAGGAACCACTGAGAACCCAGGTATAAGAATCTCACCGAATTATTGGATGCTTCAAAAATGACAGTAAATTTTACATTATTCAGGAGTAATAGAAGACATGAAATCACACTTACTTTCATCTAGTTAAAGAAAGAAGCTAAAGTCTTATTCACTACACACATAATACTTTTCAAGGAAATAACAGAATAGTTGAAAACATAATAATGGTAAAATGATTATGAGTCTCTTCCCTGCATTTGCCATGCATAAACAAGACTGCCCTCCTTCTGTTTTTATTTGTACCATTATCGTTTCTGTGTAAAGACTTTGGATCTGTTGTCACCTCAGCCTGAATGATATGGTGGACTTCTTGTCATTCAGGTCAGCCTGAGTTGACATACCACTGCCTTAGAGAGCTATTCATTGCAAGCCAAATTTACATTATGCCTCCTACCCAAAGTCCCTCTTTATCTTTATAGCACTTATTCTAAATGAATTTATCTCATTAATTTATTGATGGGCTTCTCTCTTGTTTAAATTACCCACTAGAAAGTAATTTCCATGAGCTCAGAGGCTTTGCCTGTCTTTGCTACTTATGTTAGCCAATCACATAGTCAGGCCTCCCTGCATATTTGTTAAATTAATGGATAATAGCCCCCTAGTCTATCTGCATACTGGAAAACCCCATCAATGTATTCATTTATTTATTATTTCTCCCTTTTTTATTTTTTTACTTCAGGTTGTACAATCTTATTAGACTTTATGGTGCATAATGAGTTTCTGTAATGAGTGATTGGTCCATTGCTAGGCTTATTGCTATTATAAGGTCCTGAACAATAGTCTTCTCATTTTTTTCTCCTATTATTTATATAAACTGTATCAGAATACTAAAACGCTATACGTGTATTGGTAGTAATGCAGACTTAGTGAAAGACTGATTAAAACAAAGAGAATAGAAGATTTATCAAGACTTTAAAAGAAACATCAACACATTTTGTGCAGTTTTCCAAAGCAGGATGCTGTTTAGAAGAGTTAATGAACTAGAGGTATGCAATTCTGAGAAACAGATACAATTAAGCAAGTATTGATTTACCCGTTAGAAGACAATTAATCATTTTTGCTGTAAACAAAATGAGAAACTTTGGTTGTTAATCAAGGATTCTGTTTCACTCTTTAGTTTTCAATTGCAAAGTTAACGCAAGACTGTTTTTGTTAAGGTTGATGCTATATTAAAAATTGCTAGAGGGATAACATGAAGTTTGAAAAGATCTGTCATAATTTAAAGGAAGGCTTTGTTTTATGTGTGGTTCTGAGTGGGTGTTCGTGTACATATTATTTTACAAAGCACCGGATTATACAGAATTATTTTGGCGTTTGGAGGTCTTTGTTGTTTTCTTCCAGAGTGAGACAAGTATGGAGGATCTAAGGTTTACAATTCATCAGAAATACCTTTTCTACTAATATGAATCATGAGGGTTTGTTTTTTTTTAATGAAGATCAAGGAATGGGTAGCAGTAACCACTGTAGCTGTTGATGTTTAGTAATTTCAGCATTCATTTATTCCAAATAACTCTGTACACTTTTTCATAAATTATTTGACTAATCACTAACACAATGACAATATATGAAAGGTGGTTCTTCAGTTTTAGTAGCTGGGGAGGGTTAACTGGAGGCCTAAATGCCTTTATCTCCACTGATTTACTTGTTACTAGGGGTATTATGCCCTAAGTCAGTTAGATATCAGACGATATTTTTAATGACTTTGAGCTTGAAATAGTTACTCTGGCCACCCTACAGATACTGCAGTTAGCAGGGCTGAATCACATAACTCATCTTACAAAGACCAGTGTACATCTTTCTTTGGGCTGTAGTGAGAGAACAGAGGAGTGCAGAGGACTGAGCAACCATTTAAATTATCCAAACCTGTATCAAGTAATTCATATACAAGAAAAGAAAATAAAGGAGCAACATATCCTTATAAATTCCCACAGGAAATGATCCAACTGATCTCAAGATTCTGCTTACACATCCTACCTCTGTGATTACTGACACTAAGCTCATTACTGACATGTGCCCATAGAGTTAAACATAAAGAGAAGACTGATAATTTTTTTTTCAGAGATTTATCTACATGGTGCTCCAGAATATATCAGTGGAATATCTATGCATAAATTATCCAGTTCTCAAGTAGACTATTGTCTTGAGTAGTCCAGATTTGCAACTTTAGGCATTTTGAAATTTACTATTTAAACTGAGCAGTCATAGACTTTCAAATATGTGGTAAATATTTATTCAGATGATGTAGTGTTTTGCTAATATTAAGAAATACTGAGAAGTAATCACTACTTTAAATACTAACATTTTTTGAAATGATGGATATTTTCTTTGAAATAAAGGAAAATATTCTAAAATGTCTTTTATAAGTTATAAAACATTATTGAAGCAGGATCCAATTTCGTGCATAGTATGCAGGTTTTTATATTTAGTTTTATCTCTTTAGTCATATTTATGGTTAAACAGTCCTCTCCCCTTATTTATATTTTCAGGCCATTTACATTTTGAAGAAAGAAGCGTTGATTGTCTTTTAGAACGTATTATAATTTAGATTTGTTGGATCATTTTCTTGTAGGGTTTTTCAAGTATTCTTTCAAGTCAGAAGTCAATAAAATATGACCTGTGGTACAAACCCAGCCTGTGATTTATTTTTAAACAACATTCAAACTAAGAAGGAGTTTTACATGTAAAGGAACAAAGAAACAAGAAAAAGAACAATATGCAATATAGACTGTATGTGACCCAAATGCCTAAAATATTTACTACCTACCCTCTAGATAAAAACTTTGCCAACCTCAAATACTGTTACATTCATGTTAAACATTTTGACAATATTAGTTTATCAGTTTAGTGGGAACTGCATATTACATTACCTCAGGAAGCAAATTTGACCTGATATAAATATGCTATTTATGAGAATTTGACTAAGATGATAACAGCCACAACACTATTTGTGAAAGTATGTTTTCTCTTTGAAATTAGCAAATAATGCTATTGGTAATAGTTAGGCACCTTGGAAATCTCATTTCCTGTCTATCTTTCACAAATTGGTTTTAGTATCAGTATTAGGCTGTTACTGCATTGCTATTAAGAAGTACCAGAAGCTAGGCAATTTATGAGAAAAGAGATGTAACTGACTCTTAGTTCTGTAGGTTGCACAGGAAGCATAGTGGCATCTGCTTCTGGGAAGGCCTGAGGAGGCTTACGATTATAGTGGAAGACGAAACAAGAGCAGGCACATCACATAGCAAAAGCAAGAACAAGAGAGAGAGAGACATAGAGATGCTTGTGGGTGTTGGGGGGAAGTGCTAAACAGTTTTACATGACCAAAACTCAATATCACGAAGACAGCACCAAGCCATGCAGGATCTTCCCCCATGATTCAAACACCTCCCACCAGGCCCCACCTATAGCATTGAAATGGAATGTATAGGCATTGGGTAAATGTACAGTCCTGTTTACCCAATAGGGAGAAATAGGTGAAACAAAAGAGGCTACAGGCCTTATGGAAATTTGAAACTCAACAGGGCAGTCATTAAATATTAAAGCTCCAAAATAATCTACTTTACCTCCATGTCCTCCATCCAGGGCACACTGGTATAAGGGTGGGCTCCAAAGACCTTGAGCTGCTCTGCCACTGTGGCTTTGCAGGGTTCAGCCCCTCAGGCTGCTCTTACAGTTTGTTGAGGTGCCATACACATCTAAATGACCAGACCTCTTGAAAACTCACTATCATAAAGACAGTATCAAGCCATGAAGGATCCACCTCCATGAGCCAAGAGGAATATAATTCCTCTTGACTCTTAATCCAATGTTCCCTCTACCTTTTAGCTTGTAAGTATACCTTGCATTTCCTAAATATGTCCAAGTTAAAACATGTCTAACAACCAACTATAATAACCCTTAAACAAAGTTTTATGTGCTTTAAATTAAATATTATTTTGGTGGTTGATGTGGATGACTTAATAATACATTAAGGGAAATTTAAATTAATAAATCATAGAAATAGAGGAAATAGAAAGGTAGTAACCAAAAACCGGGATTGGTGTTGGGAGAAGAAGGAGTGATGAGGACTTCAGAGATATTGATCAAAGGATATAAAGTTTCAGTTAGACTGGAGGTATAGATTTAGTGATCTATTATACTGCATATTAATACAATTAATGAGAATGTATTATATATTAGAAAATTGCTAAAATGATAAATTTTTAACATTCCTTTTACCCCAAAAAATGATAAATTGGTATGGTGATGGGTAAGTTAATTACCTTGATTGAATCTTTCTACAACGTATATGTAGATCAAAACATCACATTGTACATTGTATTTATATAAATATACATACATATTATCAATTAAAACAACTCTGAATGATGCAGATAATGGAATATTTATAGATCAAAATAGTTCTGCTCTAGTTACCATTGTTTTGTCTTGTTTTTGCTTCAGGATAATCAAGCTAGATTTTAAAGTGTTGGTAAAAATCTTACCCTATATATCTATTAAATTTTTATTTGTTTTTTTGTTATTGCATCAATATGGCTTTAGAAATGCTGCTATAACTGTTCATTAGAAAACAAGAGAATAAACTTAGTGCTAATGACACTGAGTGTTAACAATAAATAAACTTACAGAGGAATGGAGAAAAAAAGTGTGGAAGTCAAAGTAGAGAAGTAAAATACAGTTGCAGCAGCAGGGTGACTGGAAAAGAACAAATCTATGAGATAATAAAAGATAAGTCCTTCAGAAAATGGTTTGTCTCCAGAAATCAATTAGTGAGGGATGCGTATCCACATAGATACTAAATGAACCTTGGAATGAATATCTTGATAAACATAAAATTGAGATTAAAAATGTCTTAAAGTTGTTATCATCTGCTAAAAGAATTCAAATTTATCTTATTTTTGATTAAAATAATTGATCTTGGAACATGTGAAAACCTAGTATAGAAGATAATTTATGTAGAAATATAATTCCTCTTGAATTGGAGGGTGATGGACATATATTGGAGGGTAATGGACCATTTGGAGTACAGGATAAAAACAGAATTCTACCAAGAGGCTACATTTATTATTATTATTATTATTATTTAGAGACAGGGTCTCATTATGTTGCCCAGGCTTGTCTCAAACTTCTAGGCTCACACAGTTTGGCTGATTCAGCTTTTCACATAGCTGGGACTACAGGCATGTACCATCACCCCTGGCTGCATTGATTATTATTGATAGAACTTAAAAATGATTTTAACACTATCTTATTCATTTTTTATCAAGTCTGAAAATTTCAGCCTTTTTTTGGTCCCAGAAGGTTTTGTATCATTGGAACACCAATATGTTCTTTTTGAGGGGCTACACAAATTTTACTACCCATCCTGATATAAAACATTTTGCCACTTTTTTTCTTGTTTTAAAACTGGAACTATCCCCATATTTCAAAGTTATTGTCCTTAGCATACAGAGGTAATAAATATTATAACTGTTGTTATCAAAATGCCAGAGATTCAGTGCAGGTCTTGCTGCTCACTGCACAGAAAGTCAGTCATTAAGATGAGTCTTGTTAGGGAAGAGAGTTATTCAAGTGCTACAGCTGAGGAAAACAGGAGATCAGTATCAAATCCATCTCTTCAACTGAACTAAAATTAGTTATTTATATAGGAGGGAAGAAATGTAACCATGTGCAGGAAAACAGAATTTAGGGAGGGTTAAGCAAGAGAGGAGTTGATCAACAGTAAACAGATGGTGGGTAAGACAATCATGATAGGTGAGGGGTCTGGTGTCTCCAGATGTTGTGATCTGGTAAGTTTCAATTCTTTGATACTATCTGGAGGCCTGGTAGTTGTTTTTCCCGAGAAGGGAACTCAGATAAGACAAATGTAAGTTTTGAGACATGGACGGTAAATTTCTATGTTTATTCAGAAGAAACCATAAACATCAGTTCTATGAAACAATTGGGCCAGTTTCAGGCCACCTCTTGCTGTTTACCAATTTCTCAATTGTGAGAAATCTCATCGTGGATCTTTCTGCCTGCTTTATGGTGAGGAGTCTTTGTGGACAACTTCATACCAGGAGTGGCCACTGGCCACCCGGGAATCAACAGTTAATGTAATTACATAATTTTCTTCTGCAGTGCAATTTCTCTCTCTCCATTCCCCCACTTCCACCAAAGACAAATCATAGCTGGATAAACCTACCTGCAAAATAAACTTCAGTCCCATTACACTTGGCCCGATTACTCACACAAAATATAGCAAGTATCATTTTCTATATACCTCTCCTAAATTGGCTTCATTGGAACCTCTCAGAAGGAATCTTAGACTTGGCCTTCAAAGGGCTCCCAAGCCCAGCCAGGGATCTAGCTGCACCTGCAGATACCTGCATATATTCAGTGAACCCTTTTCTCCAGGCCCTAACTTGAGAAACTTGAGTTTCCTGGACCTGTCAGAAAGTGAAACTGTCAACTTACCACAGGCCAGAAACCCTGCAACAGAATGTGTAGATAAGGTATGAGGCCAGTCCTTCTAAGGGGGTCTCATCAGCTCTATAAAGTTAATAGCAATTTCTCAAAGCAGGCTGCTCATATCTGAAAACATGACATTTCAGTCAAAGCCCTGGTAAAGTAATCAGTTCCTACAATTGTGTCCTATTATAACATAAAATATACTCTTATTGAACTTATGCAAACAACCACATTGTCCTGAATAAAGAATATTCAGAGATTCTGAATTCTGGAGAAATCAGGCAGAGAGAGAAACATGCTTCAAATTGTGTTTACAAAAGTATACTCTTCTCAGTTGTTAAAGGCTGTAAATAGTTCAAAAGAAAAAAATTCTCTAGACTCTGAAAAAAAAAATCAGCAATGTTTCAATATTATTTCAGTCCTCCATTAGTTCATTCTATGCAATCAATTCTTGATCTACTTCATGTTGGGTTAGAATCTTTATGAAAACATAAGCCTTTTAACTTGTGTCCTAGAAAATTTCTTTCTAGTCTAATGTCACAATCTCAAACATTATCAGAAAACTGTGTTCCAGAGTCCTTTTCATGAACTCCCTGAGAGAAGCAAGCCCTGGACCATAGCTAATTATAAGCTGCTGTTTAGAAGAATCAAAGCAAAACAATTGTGGATAACAAAAGTCTAAGGACAGACACATCTGACAATAAAATTTGGTTATTTCTGTGGCATATAAAAAATTTAGAATAATAATGATAGTCATTACTGACAACATATGTTAAAACATATCAGAATTTCAGGAATCTCATACAATACTGGAGCACATATAACAACACATCTATATAAATACAACTCAAAGAAAATTAAAACCATCTCACATTTGAAATTAGTTTGATCATAAGGTAAAATTTTCATAAAACTTTTATAACTTTTTTAAATTTGCTATTAAAGATCAGATCAATGTTCCAAGAAAACCCTATTATTCTGACACAGAGACCTAAATGCTGGCTTGCAGCAATGTACTTTTGATTTTAATTTTAATTTATAGAAAAACTCTGAACTACTTTTATCTCTGGAATTGGCTCTTACAATCTCACATGCCCACTTCTTCCATAATAGTCCTTGGGCCCAGAGGGACTGAGTAGTATTAGTTTCTGGCCCTGAGTCTCTCGAAAGTAGTCCATTTTGATTGTCACCTTTTCCCTGGTCTGAAGAGAAGACTTTGGCTGCTGTCAATGCTCAAGTTTTGCCAGGAGTCATTGCCTTTCCTTAGACAGAGGACTCAAAGTCCTGTAACTGAACTCATAAGGAATAGTTAATAGGACATTTATACTGAAGAAAGTCCTATCATTCTCTCTAACATGTCACAAATTAAAACACTGTGACTTGGTGTCTAGGTAAAACATTGTATTAATGTGGTGAGGTTACTTCTTGCATATGTCTAATTGCTAGCACTCTAGTGAAACTACTGTGAGCAAAGCATTAAAAAATATGATAGGTTCAATGCAAACTTGCCAAGTGACACAATTAACTTTTCCTCATCATTAAAAAATGGTAAGTGCAAATATTGTTTTTGGAAATTCAGTATGAAGGTAAAAAATCTTTCACTTTAAAACTATGCAGCAAAACAGGGACAACGAGAGAATAACTACACAATATTTTCTTTTAAGCTATTTAAAAGAGTATCATCACACATTTCTAAGATCAGTTTCTAGATACAATACTAACAACTAATTAGGTAACTTCCATCAATAGAATCTTCAAGCTAGTGTGACTCTTGTACATACTTTGTTTTCATGAAGACACAGGAAGGTCCATCAGTGATAAACATCTTGGGATCAAAAAAATTACCAGAAAGTCTCACATTTTTTATTACTACTCAATCCAATTGAATATCACATAATTTTAATAATGGTAAATACAAGTAAAGTAATTTAGAGAAACCCCAGTCAATATGATTGTCAGAGGATCCTTAGAGCATTGCTTTTCCAGCCAGAAACCTCTGTGGCTGGTGGCATCTTTGCCTGAGTTTTGCTTGGGCTCACCGGCCTCGTTCCACCCACTTGGCCTGACAGGCTGTGTTTGGCTCATGCTACCAGCCTGGATCCCATGCCTGGTGGAACAGGTGTACCACCCACAGCTTTGCTCAGAGGCTTGGAGATGTCAGGAACCACAGAGCCCCAATGAGGGTGTCACAGCCATGCTTTGGGGAGCCCCTGGGTCTGGAATCCCTGAAGGGCCTCAGCTACTCTCTCCTTCTCATCACCCACAACGTGGCAAGTGTGTGTGTGGAGGGTGGGTATTTTAGCCCTGTTTGTATTACAGCTATTTCAGTTCCACCATTCGGCATGTCCTAGGTTCTTGTCTTGCATCCAGGAAGAATAAGGCACACAAACAATTGGAAGGTAAGGAAGGGAGAAAGGAGACTTACTGGGCAACAGAACATCTCTCAGGAGACCCAAAGTGGGTAGCTTCTTTCTGCAGGCAGGTCGTCCCAGTGAGTGTCCAGCTGTCAGCAGAGAGGAGACCCGGAGTGGGTAGCTCCTTTAAACAGGCAAGTTGTCCCTACAAGTGTCTAGCTCTCAGAAGAGAGGAGAGGAGAAGATTCATAGTGCATAGCTCCTTTCCTCAGGCAGATAGTCTTAAAGAGTGTTTGAGTCTAGCTGAGCCTGCAGTTTTTAATGTGCTAAGAATGAAGGAAGTGCATGCTAATTTGCCCATGGGTGACCACAAACGGGCCTGGAAAAAGCACCATCAGATTGGCCGAGCAGTCATCAATGATGTTCTCACTGTGGGCCCCCAAGAGTTCAGGGATGATGGAAACTGGACTGTGACTGGACAGTTGCAGCTCCACCTAGTAGTGTGGCCTCCTGCCCTGCCAACTCAGTAGGGTGCAGAGCTCTCACCTGTTCCTGGCTCCCACCGTCAGTATGAAGCATGCAGTCCCAGCAGCCCCGGCCACACCTCCCACACTGCAGCCAGCATCCTCGCAGCAGCCACTCCAGACACACCATCACAGCTGTCATAGTTATCTTAAGAACCAGGTTAATCTTTCCTGAACATTAAAACTTTGTACTCATATTGAGAGGTGACAACATGCTAGCAGTCCTTGCTCTTGGTGCATCCTCAGCCTTGGAGTCCACTCTGGCAGCACTTGAGGAGCACTTCAGCCCACCGGGGCACTGTGGGAGCCCCTCTCTGGGCTAGCTGAGGTCGGAGCCAGCTCCCTCTGCTTGCCAGGAGGTGTGGAGGGAGAGGTGTAGGCGGGAACTGGGGCTACGCCCTGTGGCGCTGGCTGGCCAGCACAAGTTCTGGGTGGGCGTGAGCTGGGCAGTCCCTGCACTCGAGCAGCTGGCCAGCACCACCGCCCCGGGCAGTGAGAGGCTTAGCACCCAGGCCAGCAGCTGCAGAGGGTGCACCAGGTCCCCCAGCAGTGCCGGCCCACTGGCACTGCACTTGAATTCTCCCTGGGCCTCAACTGCTTCTCCACAGGGCAGGGCTTGGGACCTGCAGCCCGCCATGCCCAGCCTCCTCCACCCCACCTGGTGGGCTCCTGCGCCGCCAGAGCCTCCCCGATGAGTGCCTGCCCCCTGCTCCACTGCAGCTGGTCTCATCACCTGAGGAGTGCCGGTGCATGGCACAGGACTAGCCAGCAGCTCTGCCTGCAACCTTGGGGTGGGATCCACTAGGTGGAGCCAGCTGGGCTCCTGAGTCTAGTGGGAACTTGGAGAACCTTTATGTCTAGCTATGGGATTGTAAATACACCAGTCAGTGCTCTGTGTCTAGCTCAAGGTTTGTATATGCACCAATCAGTGCTCTGTATCTAGCTAACCTAGTGGGGACTTGGACAACTTTTCTGTCTAGCACTCTGTGTCTAGCTAGAGGATTATAAATGCACCAATCAGCACCCTGTCAAAACGGACCAATCAGCTCTCTGTAAAAATGGACCAATCAGCAATCTGTAAAATGGACCAATCAGCAGGATGTGGGGGTTGGGGGTCAGATAAGGGAATAAAAGCAGGCTACCAGAGCCAGTAGTCGCAACCCGGTTGGGTGCCCTTTGGAAAGTGTGGAAGGTTTGTTCTTTTGGTTGTTACAGTAAGTCGTGCTGCTGCTCACTCTTTGGGTTCACACTGACTTTGTGAGCTATAACACTCACCGCAAAGGTCTGCAGAATCACTCCTGATGCCAGTGAGACCGGGAACCCCCAGAAGGAAGAAATTCTGAACACGTCGGAACATCAGAAGAAATAAACTCCAGACACACCATGTTTTAAGAACTGTAGTACTCCCCATGAGGGTACCTGGCTTCATTGTTGAAGTGAGTGAGACCAAGAACCCACCAATTCCAGAGGCAATATCAGTTTTTCCTCATTACCTAAAGGAAAAGATCAAAAATCAACTCAAATTATGGATTGAATTAAGTTACCTTGAAAATAAATACTATTTAAACATTTCTAGTCCTACTTTTCCAAATAACCAAATAATGTGCCATCCCTGTTCAGAACTTTAGAAAAAATAAATCTTTTATTTATGTATTTCCAGAATCCTTAAAGCTCTTGAAGCGCTCTGGATCATCAGAGGAAAGCAAAACATACTGAATTTTAAATGGTTAGGTTATCCTATCAATTTTTGGAGGCTTGACAAAGGTGACTTAGGGACTTTTGATAAACAGAGCAAATGATGAATTGTTTGAAATGTGTAGAAAACAAAATGACTATTCAAGGAGCCAAATACGAGCATTCTGTTAGAAACCAAAAAAAAAATACACAACAAAAAAGTATTTTATATATACATATGTAAATAAAAACTAAGGAAGAAAAAAACAGAAAATGAATACAAATTAAAAGCAAAATTAAATAAACAGGAAAGTAATCCCCAAATGTTATCTTACTCAGTTTACATTGGAGGCTACAGTGTTATCCAGGGCCATAAAAAAATAGACGTGGTGTTGGGAGGCCAACGCGGGTGGATCATGAGGTCGGGAGATCAAGACCATCCTGGCTAACATGGTGAAGCCCAATCTCTGCTAAAAATACAAAAAGAAAAAAAAAAAAAAAGGCAGATGTGGTAGCAGGCGCCTGTAGTCCCAGGTACTCAGGAGGCTGAGGAAGGAGAATGGCATGAACCTGGGAGGTGGACCTTGAAGTGAGTAGAGATCATGCCGCTGCATTCCAGCTTGAGTGACAGAGTGAGATGCCATCTCAAAAAAATAAATAAAATAAAATAAAATAAAATAAATACACATGGTGGATATTTTGTTCCTGATATACAACTCAATATATTTAAGTCTACAAAATACCACAATGCATTTTATGCAATTAAGAAATTCTCTTCGGGCATTTGACATGTAAATGTTGTAGTGCTGGTACTAATAAACAGAATGGAAAATTTAGTGTTAAATAAAACAAAGCAAACATTTATGTGAAATTAGGCTGCATGCTAAATCCAGCTTCATGCTTAACAATATTAAAAAAAGAATTGCGAAATTGCCAATGTATTTCTTTACAGTATTTCTTATTTTACCTTCATAAAGACTAAGAGCTTAATGAAAAATGTTAGTCAAAAGTCTCCAAATATCTATTGGGCTTCAAAGAATATTTAATTATCTAAACATTTTAAATATTTTATTTTCTCTGAATGGCCATGAATATTGACACACAGAGAAACAGAAAAAAAAATTATGACTTACACAGGCAATCATACTTGGAATTTGTTTTATTCTAATTTTTTAAAAAAGTAACCACTCATTTTATTTTATGGGAAAACTTTGCCATAGTCCATAATTTGAATTAACCTTTAGATTACTTGTGAATTAGACAAAATTATTTTTTTCAATAAGAACACATCTTCTTTGGCACATTTTATATACAGAATGATATATTAACTAGAATTCTTATTCTAAGTACTCTTACATTTTAGTGAAAGCCTAGGAAGCAAGAAATCCTGAACTTCTACCAATTATTGGATTTTATAGATGAGAACATTCTACAATTTTAAAAAACACATTTATGCATATCATAACCCTTTCTTGACTGGAAATGACCCAGACATCAAAGGAGCATCTAAAATAATTTTAAGGTTTTATATTCTACAAAAAGTTCACCAGCAAGCACTAATACCGTTTACATGTACTAAAATCTTTCGTTTTTTTAGCAGTTTATCTAGATTACTTATAAGAACTGAGGTATTAGACAAAATCGGCATTTCCTTGTTAACCTTTGACAAAATCGGCATTTCCTTGTTAACCATTTTATAACCCGTAAATATTAGGTTTTTAAAGTAAGAACCTTAAAATTAAATACTTGTATTATTTTGCCAAAAATTCCGAAGATTTCGCTGTTTTTATTAAACCAAAAACATTGTATTAGTTTTATTGGTCAAATAAATTTGCACAAAGATCATTTTGTTTTTTTTGGTTTTATAGTTGTATAGCCTTTTGTGTCAAACTCTGATACTTCAAAATATCTAGCAAAGACAAATACAAAACCCAGATGAAAATGTATGCTGGCAATTCCTAAGAAACTTTTATTTTAATTTTACCAATAATTGAACAGCTAACTTGTTTATTTAAGATTTAAGTCATATGAATTTGAAGATGGCCTGGACTTATATACTTAACGTATGAGCACTCTTTTATTTAAAAGCCAATTTGGTAGATGCAACACATGATAAACACATCTAAACATGTATATACACACACAAAGATCCAATAGTTTTTACCTTGAACTCTAGCCATCAGATAGCAATATAAACTCATCAGTTTACAAATAAGGTCACATGACTAAACTTTGTTTGCCACCATAGGTAATCCAGTGAAGGTTTTGAATCAATATTTTAGGTGCAGCAGTTTCCAAGGCAGTTTGATTTTTTTTTTTTTTTTTTGAGACAGAGTTTTGCTTTTTGTTGCCCAGGCTGGAGTGCAGTGGTGCGATCTTGGCTCACTGCAACCTCCACCTCCAGGCTTCAAGCAATTCTTCTGTCTCAGCCTCCTGAGTAGCTGGGATTACAGGTTCCCACCACTACGCTTGGCTAATATTTGTATTTTTAGTAGAGAGTTTCACCATTTTGGCCAGGCTGGTCTCGAACTCCTGACCTCATGATCCACTTGCCTTCATCTCCCAAAGTGCTGGAATTACAGGCGTGAGCCACTGCACCCAGCCAGCAGTTTGATTTTTAAAAGCCAAACCTCCCCAGACTCCAAAGAACACTGGGGCCAAACAGCATCTCAGAAGAACATCATGTACTAACCTGACCAAATCTGCTTGAAACAGCAGCATAAAAGCCTAGGTTCACAAAACTCCATCCTGCTTTCCCATTCAATAGCAAAATGAATCCAATTGTAAGACAACAATACCATTTGAAGACCTTCAAAGATCAGATGAGATGGACACATTCAGGGTAGTATGGCCAAAACCATTGGCTCACAATCCCATATAAATCAACCTTGAAGAAGGCACCCAAAAGCACTGTGTTATGGGATAGGACACTAATCTCCCATGACTACATCAGCATGCACACAAACAATAACCAAAACACAATCCACATACTGAGCAACAAAGTAGCCCCAGGTGTCCAAAGTGAAACAGCCAGGGTGTTTTCCTCTCTGAATTGGTTGGACTTGTTCAACCTTCAAATGGAAATTCCTTCAGCATTCCCCAAACTGAGGACGGCAGATCCACCTATCTGGTACCTACAAAAGACACTCAGCCATCCAAAATCAGATGTTAAATGTCAAAGGCTATTCTTCCTAAGTAATCAGAAGTGTGGTTGGGGCTGGCAGTGGCAGGGCCAAAGAGAGAATGAGACCAAGCTCTGGCCAAAAAATGGTGAAGCTGCTGTTTAGGAGGGCTTCTGAAACAACTGGTCCACTGCACTCTGAGCCATGAGCAATGTGTTCCTGGTCAGGAAACCAAAATCTGTTACGGAAATGCTAGGGGTTCAATCAAGGTCCTGCTCCCCACTGCACAGAAAGCCAATCATTGAGATGATGAATATTTCTAGGGAAGAAGACTTTAATGAGTTGTTGCAGCTAAGGAGATGAGAGATGAGTCTCAAATCCATCTCTTCAACCAACTGAAATTAGGGATTTACGTAACAGGAAAGAAATGTAACCATGTGTGGGAAAATAGGAATTAGGGAGGTGTAAGGAAGAGGAGTTGGTCGACAGAAAACAGGTGGAAGTTTAAGACAATCATGATGGGTGAGGGACCTAGTGTCTCATAGTCCAGATGCAGCAATCTGGTAAGTTTCAGTTCTTCGGTAGTCTCTGTGAAGCCACATTGATGGTTTCCTGAGAAAGGAATTCAATAAGACAAATGTAAGTTTCTTAAGTTTGAGACTGGTGTGTGTGTGTGTATATGTTGGGGGGGGCGCCGGGGGCAGGGATGTGAGTCAATTTATATGTTTATTCAGAAAAAACTATAAACGTCAGTTATATGGGACAGTTGGACCAGTTTCACTGACACTGAAGGGGTGGCCTGCCCCTCCACACCTGTGGGTGTTTCTCTTTAGGTGGAACGAGAGACCTGAGAAAAGAAATAAGACACAGAGACAAAGTATAGAGAAAGAAAAGCAGGGGCAGGGCCCAGGGGACCGGCGCTCAGCTTACAGAGGACCCACGCCAGCACCAGTCTCTGAGTTCCCTTAGTATTTATTGATAATTATCTTTACCATCTTAAAGATAAGTGAGTGGCTGGACAATAGGATCATTGTAGGGAGGAAATCAGCAATAAGACATATGAACAAAAATCCCTGTGACATGAATAAGTTTAAAGGAAAATGCTGTGCCTTGAGATGCATATGCAAACTCTCCATAAACCTTTTAGCAGCATTGCTCCAGCAAGTCCCACCTTATTCCTAAAGGCGGTTTTCTCCTTGCTCAGTAAACAAAGCACACAATGGGGTTTACACCGAGATGTTCCATTGCCCAGGGACGGGCAGGATTTTTAAACAGCAAGCTGCCTTCAGGCACTTGTTTAACAAAGACACCTCCTGCACAACCCAAAATCTATTAAACCTTGAGTCACCACAGCACATGTCTCTTGCAAGGACAAGGTTGGGGCTAGGGTCACAGATTAACAGCATCTCAAATACAGAACCAAATGGAGTCTCTTATGTCTACTTCTTTCTATATAGACACAGTAACAGGCTGATCTCTCTTTCTTTTCCCGAGAGACACCATTTAGCACAGAGAATATTAGAAGTTGTTATGGGCAAAACTGTCTCTCTTAATCCCTGGGATTCATACAGTATACTAGACCAAAATTTTTAAAATCTTCATGATGATTTTATCACATTCTAAAGTAAGATAATTTCTTTTTTGTTATTTTATTTTTATTTTTATTTTTTGAGACAGAGTCTCACTCTGTCGCCCAGTCTGGAGTGCAGTGGCACAATCTCAGCTCACTGCAAGCTATGCCTCCCAGGTTCACAGCATTCTCCTGCCTCAGCCTCCTGAATAGGTGGGACTACAGGTACCCGCCACCACGCCCAGCTAATTTTTTGTATTTTTAGTAGAGACGGCGTTTCACCATGTTAACCAGGATGGTCTCTATCGCCTGATCTCGTGATCCGCCCACCTCGGCCTCCCAAAGTGCTGGGATTACAAACGTGAGCCACCGTGCCCAGCCGAAACTAATTTCTAAACCTCTTTTCCAGAATACACAATAATCATGAAACCTACCATAACTACCTACATTCTTATATCTTAAGATGTTTAGTCATTAAAGAAACACCAAACCTTAAGTTTTCTTAGATCTCTAAAAGAGGATATAAACTTTAATGTAATTAAGATATTACTATTTGGTTTCTAAATGATTAATTTATGTTGCAACACATTGATAATTTATCGGATATAATCTTGTAGAAATGTAATCAAAGTAAAGATCTAGACAGGCAGTAGAAGAAGGACAAATAGCAAAAACCGATGTAATGGTTATAGATTAGGTTGTGTTTCTTCTAACATAATATTAATGCGTCCCAAGTACATGGGTATTATATATGAAGTTATAGGTATTATACACACATATATACATATATACACATGTTTTATAAATACACTTGGTTTATAATAGCATTGTCTGACAAATATACTAATCTTTTAATGCTAGTTATAATAATAGTTGTAACAAAAATTTATAATAATTTTATAATGTAAACTTCTATAATCTGAAAATAAAATTATCAACAAGTTTCTCAGAACTCACAGAGATCACAAAAATTTACTGTATTTATACACTATACCTAGAAATATATACTTTATATTTTCTAGATATGGTATTTTTTCATTACTGTTATAAAACTTCATCTTCTTAAGAATTCTTTGTGTCAGGCAACTGCTTTGCAGATACTAGGCTGCTATTTTTGACATCTAAAGTAACTGCCCTAAATTCATGGTTTAAACACCTGCACTTGCTTTTATGGATTTGTCTTTGTGAAAATGAAATTTGTTGTACACATTCTACATTGATTAGGAATGACAGAGAGTCATTAATTAGGACATCAATTAGGAATGACAAAGAGTAAGGTGAAGCCAGGTTGCAGTAATAAAATATTCTTATGAGTAAAAAGAAAACATCGTGTTTTAAAAAGCTACATAATTTTAAATTTTGAAGAGACTCAACATCTATGGATTCTCTTCGGGATTTGGTGTCATGTTTTTGACATCTGGGTTTAAAGCTTTGCTTCTTTCAAGTGAATGTATATTTTAATAACATCAAAATTATGTACAGGAGTCTGGTTTCTGGTTGGATTTCAGATGAAAAAGTGTTTGAAAAAATGTTCTTATTTTCAGAATAACTATAAATGAGAAATGCTTTTTGTTAATGCTGTAAATTATAATTTCTGACATTTTAATTTGTTGATAGTTGATATTTTCATGTCATTAAAGTAAAATTTATTCAGTAACAAAAAATAAATATATTTTCACTGTAGGTTTTCTCATTTCTGTATTACTAATTCTTCTCTTTTTAGCACTGTTTCCAGAGATATCACAGCATGCTCTTTTTATCTGGTGTCTTAAGAGGCTCTACCTCGCTTGTGTTTTTTCACAGCAAAACTCATGAAATGTGTTGTGTGTTGCCTATTACTACTTTTTTACCTCTAGTTCTTTCATCAGTTACTCAAATCCACTGTGAATTTGAGTCCAATATCCATTTTGTTAAATACAAGGTACCTCTGGAATTAAAGTCTAAGTCATCCAAAGAAACAAAACAAAAAATAAAGGAATCCCTCTATTTCTACAAGATTTCCTGATGTTTTCTTAAGCTAGTGGACAGAATGTTTCTTAATTCTATTACAGAGGACATAGTCAAGAAGGTATTCATGATTTGTGGCTTAATGTAGATATTGTGGTTGCATTTCTGATATTGCATATACCAGATGACCTACCTGGACTCTCACACCCAACCTCAGAAGCTTTCTGTTCTATGGCTAATCAAATTTGGCTATAAGCAACTCAGCTTCAGATCTTTCTTTATTCTTCTGACTTTGAGGTCTTTATTTGTTTGTTTAGCCTGGAAATTTCCTTGAATTCTTCCATTTCCCTCATTTACCCCCGTATTCAATCTGTCCCCAAGTCCTTTCAGTCCTATCTCAAACCAATCTCATATGCATCTGTTTTTATTTATATTCAGTGTCTCCACACCTTGCTAAGCCACCATACTTTTTCCTTTACAATACGACAGTCAGTGGTGATCTTGGTGGAGTTTTTGCTATTCCAACTTCCCTGACTTACTCTGACTATTTTCAACCAATTCTATAAAGAGCAGCAAATGTTATCTTTTTGCATTGAAAATAAGGTCATGTGATAAGTCTGTGAGACACTTATCTCTAAAATACAAATAAATAAATATATAAATAAATAAATAAATAAAATAAATAGTAAAGCAAACCAGAGACCCAAAAGCTAGCAAGGAAATCTCTCCATCTATTATTTTTGCTTGTCTTTGTGTTGACTTCACTTTTTTGTGTGTGGGACAGAGTTTCACTCTGTGGCCCAGGCTGGAGTGCCGTGGCCTGATCTCTGCTCACTGCAAGCTCCACCTCCTAGGTGCACGCCATTCTCCTGCCTCAGCCTCTCGAGTAGCTGGGAGACTACAGGAGCCCGCCATCATGCCTGGCTCACTTTTTTTTTTTTTTTGTATTTTTAGTAGAGACAGGGTTTCACCATGTTAGCCAGGCTAGTCTTGATCTCCTGACCTTGTGATCTGCCTGCCTTGGCCTCCCATAGTGCTGGGATTACAGGCGTCAGCCACCATGTCCAGCCGACTTCATCTTTTTTCACTAGACCCTCAGGTATAAGAGGATGTTGGTGAGGGCAAGCCTGGTTTTCTGTCCTGAAAACTTCAGGGCAACTGACTTGAGCTGCACGCTCATCCCTGTATCCTTTGTTATGAAGTTATTGCCTCAGCCTGGATCAAGTGTTCATGTTTCCACCAGTAGTTATGATCAGGAGGACATTTTTACTTAAGACAATTGCTGTTTACACATTGACCAAATGGCAGGATGGTGAAGAAGTATATTTTCCATAGAAGTGAAGATGGATTTCTCAGAAATATGTAGTGCAGGATTGGTAAAATATTTAATAATAAATTTTCCTTTGAGAGATTTATATTATAGAATAATTTTTTTTAAATTCTTTATTTTTTATTTTAAATATAGTTAAATATTATCATAGGAACATTTGCATCAATCAAGTAGGCATTTTAATTTTGGGGAAATAATATGAGAAAGCATGTTACAAACTTAAAGATATCATATAAAATATGTTAGCTATTGTCTTATTTGTAAACTCAAATAATAGTTTTGAGTTTCTAATATATTGATTATTTAATTTTTTAAATATATACTAAAAGTGCCTTTGGAAACAGTATGCCCTATTTAGTTGCTTTTCAGCTAGAATATATTTCTATAAGGCACAATATTATAAAGCAAGTTTGTAAAAAGACATCAATTTTATTTTCAGCTCTACTGATAAATAAATAGATCATGTGATTTTAAATGTCTCCTCACCTAGCTGATCTAACTTTTGCCATTTATCCCTAATAGACATGTTAAGAAGGTCAAAATTTTTATCATAGCAGCTGTCTTTTAAATGAAAGTGCTGAGATATGTAAGATATTAGTAATATTTTAATGGAAAATCATGGGATAAAAACCAGAAATCTCATTTTCTGATCAACCATGTTTTAATTATGTTTGCGACCCTGTGTGTATAAAATTAGTAATTATTTGAAAGGCCAAGATAGTCTTCAGTTTCAAGGTTTATATCTATTTACTTTTTATTGACCCATTAAAGTAAAATGTTTGGTTATATACAGTATATATGCCCAACTTTTCTCATTTTTCAATTACCCGTATTTCTAAGGCTGAGAAAAGGACTTTTCGTCAGTAAGTGGAATAATATATTTAAATGAATTCAGTTATCATTGTTACATTGCATTAAGGTTGTTGAAGACAAATTGTGCCCATTTGTTAGTAGTAATGCTTTTTATGCAAGAAACTAGCATTCTTAAAAGACAGTGGTTAGTACTATTGATTAAACAACATATTCACAAATAAGTATCCATGCTGAGCATGCATTCACTACAAAGTGTCTTTCAAAATCATGTCCAGTAGAATGTAAAATGCAAAATAAATGAAAGTAAATTGGGACTTCAAAGCAAGAAATAGAAACTTAAAAAAATATTGTGGAGCTTTATTATTTTACAAATGATTATTACTAGGAATTAGATTTGGTTTTTTTGTCTTTTAAAATTTTATTGGGGAAGCTTTGAATTGCCATAATAGTTTGGAGCAGGCAACTGGAACTACCTAATGTTCTTTTGTAAATTACTGTGAAAGAACTAAAGCAACATTATTATCCTGAGGGGATTTCCTTTCCTTTCTATTTAACATTCAGATATAATCATTTGTCATTCACCTGACCAGAGATCCATCCAGTTTAAAACTGAAAGGATAAAGAGAGATTTGAATATTGCCAGGATCCTTGAAAAACTGACTAAAATGGCAACAGATATGAACATAAACATCTTGTTGGTCATCTCAGAATTTCTAATTAGCAATGATGGTTTATATAAACATGTACTATATATATTACCTAATTTTAGAAATCATCTCTGCACAGACAACACTGGGTAGAAATTGAAAAACAGTTTGAAAAAGTGGTAACCAATTTCAATGAAATTTATTTTTAATTTATAATTTTCAAAATAGAGAAAAATAGCTAGAGGCTAAATTTATAAATAGATGAGTCTGATGATTCCTACTTAGTATTCCATATGTCAAGTAATCTTACCAGACATTTCCTGAACTGTAAAATGCTTAGGGGACATTTTTAAATTCAGTAATCTATTTAATACCTTTAAAGCACTATTTTTTGAAATGTGATGTGTCATTGAAAAATGGTATTTTCCACTCAAACAAGCATGGGAAATGCTGATACAAATAAAGTTACACAGATATATTTACTGCAGAGTTTATTAAAGCCTTCAGTAAGCCAATTTTCATAACAGATCTCCAAGAAATGCTATGCTTTGTGTATTAGTCTGTTTTCATGCTGCTGATAAAGGCATACCAGAGACTGGGCAATTTACAAAGGAACGAGGTTTAATGGAGAACCCACAGTTTCACATGGCAGAGGAGGCCTCACAATCATGGCAGAAGACAAGGAGGAGCAAGTCACGTCTTAACATGGAGGGCAGCAGGCAAAGAGAGCTTGTGCAGGGAAACTCCCCTTTTTAAAACCATCAGATCCTGTGAGACTTATCTGCCATCATGAGAACAGCATGGGAAAGACCTGTCCCTATGATTCAACCACCTCTTACTACTGCGTCCCTCCAAAATGGCATGTCCTCACATTTCAAAACCAATCATGCTTTCTCAACATTCCCCCAAAGTTATAACTCATTTCAGCATTAACTCAAAAGTCCATAGTCCGTTGTCCCATCTGAGTAAAGACAGCCATTTCAATGGGTAAATAAAGCCATTTCAAATGGGAGAAGTTGGCCAAAACAAAGAGGCTACAGGCCCCATGCAACTCCAAAATCCAGCAAGGCAGTCAAATCTTAAAGCTCAGAAATGATCTCCTTTGACTCCATGGCTCACATCCAGTTCATGCTGATACAAGGGGTGGGTTCCCATGGGCTTGAGCAGCTCCGCCCCTGTGGCTTTGCAGGATGTAGCCCCCCTCCGGCTGCTTTCATGTCCTGACATTTAGTGTGTGTTGTTTTTCCAGGCACACAGTGCAAGCTGTCAGTGTATCTACCATTCTGGGGTCTGAAGGACAGTGGCCCTCTTCTCACAGCTCCAAAAGGTGGTGTCGAGTAGGGACTCTGTGTGGGGGCTCTGACTGCACTACTATCCCTTCTACACTGCTCTAACAGAGGTTCTCCATGAAGGCCCCGCCCCTGTAGCAAACTTCTGCTTGGGCATCCAGGTGTTTCCATACATCTTCTGAAATCTAGGCAGAGATTCCTAAATCCCAATTCTATGCACTTGAAGTCTCAACATCACAGGGAAGCTGCCAGTGCTTGGGGGTTGCACCCTCTGAAGGCACAGCCCAAGGTCTATGTTGGCCACTTTCAGCCATGGCTTGAGTGGCTGTGTTGCAGGGCACCAAGTCCCTAGGCTTCACACAGCGTGGGGACCCTGTGCCCTGCCCAAGAAACCACTTTTTCTGCCGAGGCCTCAGGGCGTGTGATGGGAGTGCTGCTGTGAAGATTTCTGACATGCCCTGGAAACATTTTCCCCATGGTCCTGGGGCTAAACATTTGGTCTCCATGTTACTTATGCAATTTCTGCAGCTGACTGAATTTCTCCCCAGGAAATGGGATTTTCTGTTCTATCACATTGTCAGGCTGCAAATTTTCCGAACTTAATGCTCTGCTTCCCTTATAAAACTGAATACCTGTAATAGCACCCAAGTCACATCTTGAATGCTTTGCTGCTTATAAATTTCTTCTACCAGATACCCTAAATCATCTCTCTCAAGTTCAAAATTCCACAAATCTCTAAGGCAGGGGCAAAATGTTGCCAGTCTCTTTGTTAAAACATAACAAGAGTCACCTTTGCTCCAGTTCCCAACAAGTTCCTCACTTTCAGCTGAGATCACCTCAGCCTGGGCTTTATTGTCCATATCACTATTAACCTTTTGCCCAAAGCCATTTAATGAGTCTCTAGGAGGTTCCAAACTTCCCCACATCTTGTCTTCTTCCAAGCCCTCCAAACTGTTTCAATCCCTGCTTGTTACCCAGTTCCAAAGTCACTTCCACATTTTTGGGTGTCTATGGCAGCAGCCCACTCTACTGGGGGCATCAGGCTACCCAAATTCAAACTATACTACAAGGCTATAATAACCAAAACAAACCAAAACAGCATGATACTGGCACCAAAACAGACATATAGACCAAGGGAACAGAACAGAGACCTCAGAAATAACACCACACATTTGCAACCATCTGATCTTCGAGAAATCTGACAAAAACAAGCAATGGGGAAAGGATTTCCTATTCAGTAAATGGTGCTGGGAAAACTGGCTAGTTATACGCAGAAAACTGAAACTGGACTCCTTCCTTATTCCTTATACAAAAATTAACTCAAGATGAATTAAAAATTTAATGTAAAACCCCAAACCATAAAAATCCTAGAAGAAAACCTAGGCAATACCATTTAGGGCATAGGCATGGGCAAAGACTTTATGACAAAAAAGCCAAAAGCAATTGCAGCAAAAGGCAAAATTGACAAATGAGATCTAAATAAACTAAAGAGCTTCTGCACAGCAAGATAAACTATTGTTAGAGTGAACCTACAGCATGAGAAAAAAAAAATTGCAATTTACCCACCTGAAAAACGTCTTATATCCAGAATCTACAAAGAACTCAAACAAATTTACAAGAAAAAAAAAAAAAAAAAGACAACCCCATCAAAAAGTGGGCAAAGGATATAAACAGACACTTCTCAAAGGAAGACATTTATGTGACCAACGAACATACGAAGAAAAGCTCAACATCACTGATCATTAGAGAAATGCAAATAAAACCACAATGAGATACCATCACACTCCAGTCAGAATAACGATAATTTAAAAATCCAGAAAAAATAGATGCTGGTGAGGCTGTGGAGAAATAGGAATGCTTTTACACTGTTGGTGGGTGTATACATTAGTTCAACCATGTGGAAGACAGTGTGATGATTCCTCAAGCATCTAGAACCAGAAGTACCATTGGACCTAGCAATCCCTTACTGGGTATATACCCAAAGAATTATGAATCATTCTACTATAAAGACACATGGACACATATGTTTATTGCAGCACCCTTCACAATAGCAAAGACTTGGAATGAACCCAAATGCCCATCAATGATAGACTGGATAAAGCAAATATAGCACATATACCCCATGGAATACAATGCAGCCTTAAATAGAATGAGTTCATGTCCTCCGCAGGGACATGGATGAAGCTGGAAACCATTATTCTCAGCAAACTAACACAGGAACAGAAAACCAAACATCACACGTTCTCACTCATAAGTGGGAGTTGAACAATGAGAACACATGGACACAGGGAGGGCAACATCACACACTTGGGCCTGTTGGGGGCTGGGGGATAAGTGTAGGGAACTTAGATGACTGGCTAATAGGTGCAGCAAACTACCATAGCACATGTATATCTATGTAGCAAACCTGCATATTCTGCTCATGTATCCTGAAACTTAAAGTAAAATTAAAAAAAAAAAAGATTTTCAGGAAATTATAGATTATTGCTTGATAACTCTAGAGATGGTAAGTTTTACTATGTAAATTTCATGAAAAAATGTCATGATAAATATATATGGTATACATAGGAGAAAAATATGATGCATTACACAGGCACATCAAAGCAGTAGTTACAATAATGTGTTATAAAATAGTGATTAGGAACACAACATGGAAGTTTAATAGCTTGGCTTAAAAATCAGCTTCACCACATTTTATGCATGTGGCTTTGTTGAAAGTGTTCTGAGCTTCAGTTTTCCTACCTTTATAATGGAAATAATCAAAGCACTGATTCATTAATTATCTTTTACTCTATTATCTATTAATATAATTACTCTTATATTATTATCTATTAACATTTTAATATATAATATTTACCTATATATCAATAATAATTACTAACTTAATATATTTTATATATTATCTGTTAATATAATTACTAACTTAGCATCTTGACAATGATATTGAAACACTGACTCACTCCTGCTAAATAATTCAAATACAGATGTATTTTGACTTTTCAGAGTTCTATCTAGTGGGAAAATTCAGTATAGAAAAGTATAAAATCAGATATAAATAAAATATTAACTCAAATATTTTCCCTCGGGGATTATACTTTCCAAACTATATTTCATATATTTTTTTTCCTCAATCATGTGTGCCTGATGAATTTCTGGCTGTATTTTACTCTTGTTTGGTACCTACATATTTCAAGTTTTGTCTCCTTACTTTTGTGACTTGACAGAAAGCGACAGTGTATCCCCCCCATAGTACTCATAGGGATAACCTCTCCCTCCACACTTCCCTTGATGCCCTCCTTTAGCAAGGGTAAGACTAAAGTCTCAAAAAAAAAAAAAAAAAATACAGGGCATTGCATTTGAGCATAAGACAACAAGATATTCTTCCAAATTTCTTCTTTCTACCTGTCAAAAATGCCAAGATAAATTCCACAGAGGATTTTAAAAATAGACCTCTACTTCAAACCACACTATGAATTTTGCCTTATGTTATTTTAAATCACATGCCTCTAAGGCCTAACGCCACCTAGAGCCAACTTTTAATTCTATTCAAATAAGGTATGTCCTGTTTCTTGTGAGATGGTAAAAGTGTGTTCACTTTTTTATTATTTTTTAACCATAAATATCCTATTTGTATGTATGATATAGATATGATCCCTGACTTATAATGCTTCAACTTAACAATTTTCCGATTTGATGATGGTGTAAAATGATATACAGCCACTAAAAACTTACCTTTGAATTTTGAATTTTCCCTATTCCCAAACTAGCAATATGCTATGCAATAGTCTCTTTTGATGCTAGGTAGTAGTAGCTAGCCACACCTTCTAGTCAGTCACTTGATCATAAGGGTAAATAATCAGTACTCTACAGTGTAATGTGTTGCCAGATTATTTTGCCCAACTGTAGACTAATGTAAGTATTTTGAGCACATATAACAAGGCTAGGCTAAGTTATGATGATCAGTGAATTAGGTGTATTAAATAAATTTTCAACTTGAGATATTTTCAATTTACAATGGATTTATCAAGGATCTAACCTCATTGTAAGTCAAGGAGCATCTATACTACATATTAAATACATATGCATACATCTGAATATAAACACATATATATGTGAATATATGTGTATATCAAGCTCCTATCTTTTTTTATTGAGTTCATATCTCTTTTCAATTTCTTAAAAGTTTGTTAAGATACACAAATTGTATATAGATACCATAATGTATCTAAGGCATGAGATTATTACAAATCTAATGTTAAACATTAATTTATTAGGGTGAAGAATATAAAATTGCCCATTTTGTAGGTTAAAAAATACTCTAATATCTTCATTTTTAGCGGTTTAGCCTAACATATAGGTCACATAATGTTGGTCAAAGCCCTGGGAGTGTGGAAAGGTGTGTGATACTTTTACTTAACCATCATAAGGGTCATGGCTAATACTCCTACAACAAAAGTCAGGATAACAAGAGAAAAGCCTAAAAAAATTACTTAAACAAAGTTTCATGTGACAGAGGAGACTTCAGAAGAAACTGAAGGACTGGGAGACCAAAGGACTCAGGGAAAACTGTCTTTAAAAAATTTTTTTGGAGACAAGCTCTCACTCTGTGGTCCAGGCTGGAGTGCAGTGGTATGAATGTGGGTCACTGCAGCTTTGCCTTCCTTGGTTCAAGGGATCCTTTTGCCTCCACCTCTTGAATAGCTGGCACTACAGGCATGTATCATGCCTAGGTAATTTTTATTTTTTTTTGTAGAGACAGTGTCTTATGATGTTGCCCAGGCTGGTCTCAAACTCCTGGACTATTCAAGCAATCCTCCCACCTCGGCCTCTGAAAGTGCTCAGATTACAGGCATGAGCCACCGTGCCCAGCCAAAAACTGTCTACTTTTATGCTTAAGTTCAATTAAGAATGGACAGCCATGTAGAAAATGTGATTGGACTAAGGATACGCTGATGGTAATAGACTGAGAAACACAGCAAGGCCTGTCTGTTCAGATTCTTGGCATATCTGTGTTGCATTTCTTCCTCACAGATATAGGGCAGGATCTCTCTGTAATGAGAGTCTTCAAGGGAAAAAGGAGAAGGGAGAGAGTGACTACTCTGTTTTATGACTTGCGTGGGGAGAGGAGCTCTAGTTTCAAAGACATCCCCTTGGGGAAGGTAAATTTTGGTTTCCCTCACTTGTTGGGAGAAGAGAAAAACAGGGGTAGAGACAAGAGGGCAGGAGAAGATCAGAGGGACCTTGTTTCTCAGGCCTTTCAAATCTTCAGGTTAAAGTATTCAGCATGCCAAACCGCCATACTTTGGGATGTCAGCTTCTGAGCCCTGACAGTACCTTCATAGGAATTGACCTCTAGTTATGTTCTAAAGGCTTAACTTTTAATCCCCTTCTTATAATTATCTACTTACACTTTCTAAGTACCTCCTTCTCACTTCCTCAATCCTTGGAATTCCAGAAACGCGTATATATAGCATTTATGCTACTTTCTAAGTTTCTAATGTGGAGCACTTAAATCACTTTCTATCAATTGTATTATCTCTGTTTTTAAAGGGAATGGGGAGAGGATACAGAGTTGAAGAGACATTTTGGGAGGCAGGGAATAAACTCACTTTTTAATCATTTGTAACCAAACAGACCCCCAAGGAATTTGGTCCCACCAAAAGAAATCACTTCTTTCTGTCTGAGATCAGTTCAGATGATCAACACCAGCCATCATTAATAGTATTTTTCCCAATTACTTTAGGATTAAGAATCATATTAACATGAACTGCTAAGGTTATAATAACACTTAGTGAGATGAACAATAGGTTCAGACCCTTTTACTGAGATATTTTGTGATAGAAATTAAATTAATAAATAGCAACCGTGGGTTACTATTTCTTCTCAGGCCTGGTTATTCCGAGAACACTTAGTTTGTCTCCAGGACAAATAATTTGCTAAACTCTATTTCCTCTGGCCTTATATAGTGCAAAATCGTGAGACACTCACCATGCACAATGTCAGCATACATTTAATGTCAGCATACATTTAAACACTTTTCTTTATGACAAGGTTTTCACACTATTGGTCAATTTTTATATTATTTCGACCTTCACATAGAACTGAACCATCATATTGTTCAGAAATAACAAGATCAGCCTAAGAACTACCTGATTGTTCTCTTAGTCTCATTTGATTATGCTAAGGTTAGAAGTACCTAAAGTAACAGTTGAGATAAAATTAGCTTATAATTTCAAAAGGATTTGATGATTAAATCAAGTATTAATATTTATAATATTTAAATTAGTTTTAGCATATATTTGAACATGATTTTTATTGGTAGTGTTTGTGTTTCCCAATGAACTTGATATATGCCTACTCAGAGACGCTTAAATCATTCCTTGATTGTTCGGAACATAACTTGTAAAATCAGACTGAATATTGTAAGTTGACTCTACATTATATTAGCTCTATTTTAGGGGGTCAAATTACTCAAGCTGTTGGAGTCTCTGTGTATACACCTGTAATGCAGGGATAGAATCTAGCTCCAGGGGCTTTGTGAAGATTGGGTTTGATAATAAATGCCAATGTGTAGTACATAATTATTAATATTTGCTAGATATTAACAATATAAGGCTTATATTTTGAGGGTAAAAATCAGCAGTAAAATTACTAGGTTAACAAAGAAGCAATGCAAAACTTATGCAGTTAATACTAGGTTATTGCTGAAAAATTTTTAGAAAATAGATTTTACAAGATTTTAATAATGCCCAAAATCTTCACTCTAACATCCATATTGTTGGACTCTCTTTGTGTGATGTATTTATCATTATCCTTTAGCATCTCATCAAAGTCCTAGTATAGTTGGTACATATCTGCAAGAGGTGAATCTAAGTTTCAGTCATCAGATTATGAATAGTAAATTGTGTTTCTCTCTTCTGAAATATATTTCCTATAATTCCTACCTATGCAAATAATATTACTTCTTCATTTTATCTCAAGTGAATAGTGTTCTGATTCTTGCTTGATTTACAAACTTGATATAGATAAACTTTGACTCTTTTTGAAGCTATATAGTTTTGGGTCTAGGCTACTCATATATTAGGTTTAATCGTAACTTTCTACATACTGTTTAGTTTCTCTTCACTGTTTTTCAAGTACCTGAACCATAGATTGTGTCTATATTGCCTCTAGCATTTGAAATATAATATTGAAGACAAGAGGAGGTCAATAATGTTCAAGATTATGATTATTTTATGTCTCTTTATTGAAACATACCCTATGCGTAATTGCTGTTTATTTACAACAGCTTTGTTTATTGAACAGCTCTGAGGTAAGGAGAAGATCATCTGTAAATCTAAGGTTCTAGGCAGGCCGGATGCAGTGGCTCACTCCTGTAATCCTAGTACTTTGGGAGGCTAAGACGTGAGGATTGCTTGAGCCCAGAAGTTTGAGAAGAGCCTGATCAACAGAGTGAAGTCCCTTCTATAAAGAAAAAATAAATAAATGAAATGAAAGGAAATTAAAATATTCACCAAGAGTTCTAGCTACTCAGGAGGCTGTGGTGGGAGGATTTCTTGAGCCTGGGAGTTTGAGGTTGCAGTGAGCTATGACTGGGCCACTGCGCTGCAACCTGGGTGACAGAATGAGACCTTGTCTCAAAATTAATTAATTAAAGGAGGTAAGGGTGCTAGGCAAAATAAACAAACATGTAAACAAACAAACTCTGAAGCTTGGTAGCAAGTTGCAGCAATATTACTTATCGTGATTCTGCAGGAAGAATGGAGAATGTATTGACACAGAAATATTTCTTTTGATTAGACTAAGTTTTCAAAAAAAACCTTTTTGTTTAGTCTTATTTTAAATCTCTTCATTATTATCTCTTGGCAATGTGGTTTGTTATAGAATAAGTCCTATCATTCAAAAATTTTAATCAGTGTTGTTTTGGCAGGTGCTGACTTCTGTGTTGCTAACCAATAGTTATATCATAGTTGATTTCAGGATACAAAAAAGCCAATAGCTTCTTATAGAAGTATACAAGATAAAAAATTGTGCTCATCAGAATTTTCCAGGGAGTAGGGTAGTAAGCAAGATATGTAAAGGTAGGGATTAAGCTCCTCATAGTGACGGAATTTGGTATGGCAAAGACAAAAGGATTTTAATTGGTAAACAACACATCCATGGGGTTTACATTGATGAGAGTAGGGGAGGAAGCTGGAGATTTCACCTTCTGCTATGAAATGTATTGGGAAGGTGAAATGAATCTAAGGAAGATTAGTTTCGAATTTTTATTTGATGCAGCATTACTTTATGTTCCCCACTGAGGAAAACCAACATGTAGATATATTTTTCTTCATGGATTTTAGATACAATTTGAAAGTATTAAATGCTTTTTGCTCATTTATTTTTAACTTAGATGGATGGAAACACATTTCAAAATGGCCCAAATGAACTTGCGTTATAACATAAGATGTATGTTTCATTTTATACATCTTTTAAAGAGAGTTCACTTTCTTTCTATGAGCAATTTTCTATGAAAATCAGGTAGATTTTTTCACTCATTTCTATATTCAGTTTCTATACTCTGAAAAAATGAACTCAAGACCCTTATGGGATGTCATCATACAACTTTAGTATCAATAAATCATCTATTATACATTACCTAATAGAATAAAACACCTAATTTGAAAAAAATCAATTTAAATTATAGGTGAATTTGATTGAAAAGCATAACATGAAGAAAAGTAGAGAATCAAACTAAAGAAAATATTCAGAAAATGAAAGACATAATGAGACTAATTTGTGAATTTGATGGTGTTTATAGTGTATCAATATACTGCCACATATAGTATGTCAAAATGATAGTTAAAAATGGAGGGTGTATAGATAATTATCCAGATAGGTTGAGATAAATGGGCAGCCTCAATATGTTACTAAATGCAGAATACTTGAAAAAGAGAGGAAAATGTAGAAAAGAGAAAATAATTTTCTATTTAGGGGTAATGACTTAATGATAATTCAATAAAATAAGAAATATAACAAAATAAGAAATGTTTTGCCTGGTGATATTTTTTAATTAAAAAAAGTGATTATTTACTCTGTCTTCATTAGATGAATTGAAGATACCTCAAGGAAAATTAAATATAGATATGTGCAAATGTTACACTTAGAGCAAGTTAATTGACTTTGTGAGCACATTAATCTTTCTTTTGAAATGGATTGTCTGCTGATATTAATTATGCCTAGTACTCCATTATTGGAATGCCAAGCATGTAAAAGTTATTTATATCCCACTGCTCAAGGTCATCTCCAAGGTTTGATGGCAAAATTTCAAAAAATTGCAACCTCAGACATAAATGGGCTAAGGTTTTAAATCCATAATGGATGGCCACCAATCATTGCCCATTTAGTGGTTAAGGAGTGCAATTGCAGATGTTCACAAATGTTAAATATAGTACACAATATTGTCACTATTATTGAAGATGCATTTATCTACATTTTATTCCTGGAACTCTGCAATTCTACACTTTTATATATCATTAACCAAAATTTATCTTAGGCAAGTATTGCATTAAAAAATATTTAAAATCTTTTTGTGTCACAATATGTGTAACATATTGTATGTTACACATACAATATGGCTAAATAATATTTAGCCTTAAATGTTTCATTCTTTTTATGGCTAAATAATATTTCATTGTGTATATGTATCACATTTTCTTTATCCATTTTTCTGTTGAAAAAAAATAATTTTTTTTTTTTTTTTTTTTTTTGAGACACAGTCTCACTCTGTTGCCCAGGCCGGAGTGTAGTGGCATGATCTCAGCTCACTTCAACTTCCGCCTCTTGGGTTCAAGCGATTCTCCTGCCTCAGTCTCCCTGGTAGTTGAGACTACAGGTGCATACCACCATGTCTGGCTAATTTTTGTATTTTTAGAAGAGATGGGGTTTCACTATGTTGGCCAGGCTGGTCTTGAACTTCTGACCTCAGGTGATTTGACCAACTTGGGCTCCCAAAGTGCTGGGATTACTGGTGTGAGCCACCTCACCTGGCAGGAAAATAAAATTCTTTTGGGTCCTAGTCTCCCTCTTGAAGCTACAGAAACAAGTCCAGCTTCTTTTTGCAAGAGAACTATTCAAATAATTTGTGGTCAGTTACCATGAACCTCAGTAATTTCTCCTATAAACGTTTATTTCTATTTCAAGTATCCATTCCTCATATAGCATTGTTATGACCATAACAAATCATTTCTGAACAGTCATTTTACCTTTGAAAAATGTAGTGTCTTGCTTGAGAATATTAGCTTTGGAGCCATATCACTCTGTTCTTTACTACATATGTGATGTTGGACAACTATTTAATCTCTCTGTGCCTGTTTCTTCACCTATAAAATTGATAAAATAATATTTACATCACAAGATTGTAGCTAAAATTAAATAAATTAATTTTATTATAACACTTATAGATGAAAGACAATAATTTTCTTTTAATTCATTCTGAATTCTTAGCTGGGGTGCCCTTTAACAAAAGACAGACTAATAAGAGATATATGAGCAAAATTTTACTAACATTTCTCATCTTATAAGAATGCCTACAAAATTTAACTAACTATACCTCATGTAGACATGAGAGAAACTTAGATGAATTAGTAAATCTTAGTGAGATAGCTTTGAACTCAGGCTTAAAGAGCATCTATAAAACAAAGTAACAGGAATGTTGAGGGGGGCCAATTATAGGAAGATGACCAAGAAGCAGGCAAAAAAGGTAGGGTTTGTTATGCAGATTTAAGTCAATGCTTTTTCCATTGATTACAGTATCTATTAAGTCTTCTCGGAAAAGAGAGAGAGACCCACTTAAAAATGGACGTTTTCTTCATAGATGTAAATTTCCCTTACAAAAGGGTAACTTTGTTTTTAAAGCTTCTCCTGTGTCTACAGCTTCCCAGTATAATCAACTCACGACTCTTGACTCAACTAGTTCTGTGGCACCACCCAGAGGTGGAATAAGTGCATAAGGACTGTTTTTGACACCCTTAAAATTCCATCCCCAACCAATCAGCAGTGCCCATTCCCTAGTCTCCTGACAATTAGGCTATGCTTGAAAGACCCTGACATCTGAGACTTTAGAGAGACTGATTTGAGTAAAACTCCATCTTCTGCATGACTAGCTTACCATTAATTAAACTCTTTTTAAACTACAATACCATGGTCTCAGTGAATTGGTTTTGTCTGTGCAGCAGGCAGGAAGAAACTGTTGGATGATTAGACAAATAGTTTTAGAACCAATCTTGAGATTGATTTTAAGACTATACCTGATATTTTGTTTTCTTTCTTTGAAAGTAATATTTGTCATTTTCTTGTCTTCTATAACTTTTACTCTAATTCCTCAAATATCAATATTATTAATTCAGTGAACTTACAAAATTTTCTCATAATTTTGAAAAGATAATTACTGGGCTGAGAAATTGCTCAATTCCAGGTAACCAGTTGTTTTCATACACCTTTAAAGTTCCATGGTGCACTTAAGGATGGAAGAAATGGTTCGGGGTATATAGAATTACCATAGACACTTCACTTCAACTTAAGGACAATACAATTTCAACAGTGTACTAATTTACAAGTTACATAAATTTTGTAGTGATTTATGATATAGCCTTATTGTTTCCTTGACACTTTCCTTTTTTCTATTCTACAGTGTTTTCCCAGTCATACTAAACTTTCAATTCAATTATCGTACAAATACCATATTATCATGTGCTGTATCTCACTTAACTAAGAGACTTTGTGACGCTTTACTTTTAAAAAGTCTCTCTCTTTCTACCTCATTTACCTTACTTCTAGTTATCTTTCATGTTTATCTCAAAAGTCACCTTTTCTAGAAAGCCTTCTCTGCCACCACCACTTCTTATCATTCCATCTACCTTGTCTCTGTTAGTTGTTACTGCTATGAGCTCTTCTACCTCCCATATATATGATTTATATATCACACACCATATTAACAGTCAGTTCACACATCTACAATTCCACCAAACACAAACAACAATATGGAAAAAATTATTGATAAAATATTAAGTCCTTATTATGTGCCAGAAACTCTTCTAAACTATGCATACACACTCTTTTCTTTACATCTATATTAAAGAGTCACCTAAATTAGTAGTTGAAACACAGAAGGCTTAAGTAACTTGTGAAAGATCACACAGGTAGCAGGGAGTGACCTCAAGAATATCTGCTGTAGGCACCTAATGTCTAAACTAGTATCTTTGAAAATCTAATAAGAAAAACATTTCTCAAATAATCAAGATATGAGATAAAAGAAAGCAAATAGACCAAATGAGAATATACTAGAGATATTTCTAAATTTACACACAAAAAGCTCAGCATGTAGAAAGTGCTCAAAGTGTTCACTAATGGAATTAGTCACTTTTAGGGGGTGACCAACAGAAGAACTAGTACCTGAGAAGATGTGTGTTTTGCTTGCCCTGTAGGACTAGACCTGAGGTCTTACTTTGCTCTATTTATGACACCGCACATCTCTAAGTGTGTTATGGGAACTTATCAATTCTTGAAATCCTCTATAAAAATAAGAATTAGGATTTACCTTAAAATCAAATAAATATGCATGAAAAGGTCTCTAAAATTCATCTCTACTTTCTTATGCATTAAGAGGACAATGTTAACTTCATTATTTCTGGGACACCACATTACATGGTAAGGACAAACTGTATCAAAGAGTATGCCCTTGATGGCTGCTCAGAACTCTGAACTTATTCAACCTTTTACAACTCTGAAGGGTTTTCATGGAAATATATATTTATTTTACTGAGTTCAAAAGAATCATTTCATTAGGAAGAGAATGCCAGGGAATTTCAATGTTAAGAAAGTAAAAAGGTAGATGGAAATATTTTTTATGCATTGCCTGAATATAAAAAGATTTTGCAAGTATGTATGCATATTATATATATAATATGTACATATTATATGTTATATACATATGTATATACACAAACACGTTCATGTATATTACACAAATTATTTACTATTAATATATTTAAAGCTTTTATGGACATAAAGTTTCAATGTAAATGGAGCTTTCTTACTGAAGCATAGTATGCTAAATTATATGCATATGTATCATGTATATTACATGAATTATTTGTCATTAATATATTTAAATTTTTTATGGACATAAAGTATCAATGTAAATGGAGTTTTCTTAGTGGAGCATAGTATGCTCAATTGTATGCATATGTAGCATGTATATTATATGAATTATTTGCCATTAATATATTTAAATTTTTTATAGACATAAAGTATCAATGTCAATGGAGTTTTCTTAGTGGAGCATAGTATGCTCAATTGTATAACAGTTCTTTAGCTTGATTGTGTTCACTGAGTTTTGTGTTAAATTACCATGCATGATCTTAATTGGAAAGAGATTTGCTTTAGTCTCCTAGGCTGTGCCATTGTGCCTATATTATCTGTGTGTGTGTGTGTGTGTGTGTGTGTGTGTGTGAGAGAGAGAGAAGGAAGGAGAGAGAGAGAGAGGTAATATGAGAGTCTCCAGTATAAGATCATTTAGCCTATTTGCATTATTTTCTGGTTTAAGAAATAAATGCACAAGTGATGTATTTATCTACATTTGGGAAATTACTTTTTAATTTTAGATTTTTAGAGATATGAGTTTAATGATTAGAGATAATTTTTTTGCTCTTACAAATACATAGTATGTGTGTGTTTGTGTATTGTGTATATGTTTACCACTATTTCGGTTATTTATTCCATGATAGAGGTTGTTTGTTTTTCCAGATCTAGCTTCAAATCCCTTAGATAATTATAACTGTCATGATGTCAGTAAGGCTTACATTTTATTCACATGAGACAAGGCACATGTTTCATTTAAATTAGTCCTAATTCTGTCATTTCAGTTGTCTGCTCATGTAAGCAATAATGAAGCTTGATCAGTCACCCTTGTTTTCTACACTAATATTGAGCCAATTCTGAAACTACTGCAAGCAGGCATGATTAGGGTATTCTAAAGTGGGAGCATAAAATAAAGATTCCAAAGCCCTTAAGAGCTAACGACACAAAATAGTAGCAAATTATCAGTATTGCTTCTGCAACAAGCACAGATGCAAATTAAAACACCCTTGGGTTACAAATGTGCATATTTTTGTAAAACCTACAAAATTTAATCTTTAATGGTATATATAAGGAATTAATTTGAGAGAGGTGTCAAGGAATGAAAACTGATTTTCCATATCTGTAAATATAACCCACATTAAACCTAGCCTTAATGTACACACTTGATCTGCATACAGCCTTTTGCATAGCAAATTGTTCTCTAAATATGTATGTTTGTAAAGAATTATTCACAATGTAGCCACACTAAAAAATCAGTTATTTTTATTATTCTGCATTCCTTTTCCAATCCTTATTTGTGTTCACACGTATTTTCACATGACATCATAGACTGATTTTTGTGTCTTGTATATTTTTACCTTATTTATCATAACCTCTTCCATGTGGTGACAAAGCATTCATCATTACAATTTTAATAATTTATATTATATCATTGTTATTGTTATAATTTTCTTATCACTGTTATTAAATATTTTATAATAATACCTCATTCTTTTTTATAAAATAATTCTAAGGACTCTATTTGTTAGGTAAAAGTGTCTGAGTATTCTTTTTTTTTTTTTTTTTTTGGAGATGGAGTCTCACTCTGTTGCCTAGGCTGGAGTGCAGTGGCGCGATCTCGGCTCACTGCAACCTCTTTCTCTCGGGTTCAAGCGATTCTCCTGCCGCATCCTCCCGAGTAGCTGGGACTACAGGCACGTGCCACAATGCCTGGCTAATTTGTTGTATTTTTAGTAGAGACAGGGTTTCACCGTGTTATCCAGGATGGTCTTGATCTGACCTCGTGATCTGCTCGCCTCGGCTTCCCAAAAGTGCTGGAATTACAGGAGTGAGTCGCTCCGTATGGCCTGAGTGTTTTGTTTGTTTGTTTGTTTTAATCTTTTTTAGATGAAATCCTGCTCTTGTCCCCCAGGTTGGAGTGCGATGGCGCGATCTTGGCTCACTACAACCTCCGCCTCCCAGGTTCAAGCTATTCTCCTGCCCCAGCCTCCCAAGTAGCTGAGATTATAGGTGGCTGTCACCATGCCTGGCTAATTTTTGTATTTTTAGTAGAGATGGGGTTTCACCCTGTTGTCCATGCTGGTGTCGAACTCCTGACCTCAGGTGATCCACCAGGCTCGGCCTCCCAAAGTGCTGGGATTACAGGCATGAGCCACACTGCGCCCAGCCAAGTAATCTTGTTAATCATATCAAATACATATATTTAAAGGGCTTTAAGGAGGTATTATTGTAACTTAGGTTGTCACAAAGTCATAAAAGTTTATAATTTGCTGTATCTTGAAGTACTATTCCTATATTGTTGTACATACCTTACACAGAACTTTTCCTGTTTTGAAGCCCTATGGGAAGTACAAGAGAGAGTGGTTCTAACAGTCTAGGGCTAAAGCAATTTCTCAGAATGCCTATCAAGTTTTCCCTCTTGATTGTGTTTGTACCTGTAGTTAATGACATCAGGGAATCAACAGTGTCCTGCGTGGTGAAAGCGAGGTATAATTAACTCTACGGGTAAACCAAATGTAGATATAGAAAGTGTTAACATTTTCTTACTCAAAACCAGAGAACTGAATGACAAATTATATTTAGAAATCTATACTTAACTGAAAACTTGAGTTTATGTATATGTATGGTAATATTTAGTTGTAAGCCATGGCTGCCTTTACTTATACATCAATTTATTAAGTGTTTACTGTATGCCAAATATAGCTGTAGATTCTGGAGATATGCAGATTAATTTGAAGTTTACATCTGTGTTCTAGTTACTGAAGTGGGAGGAAGAGTGTCTGTGTCTTGCCAAAATACGTTTCACACTTTGTTATTAACTGATTATTCTACTGAAGATTTCATGGGAAGATATGAAAGATTTTACATTATACTGCTGTCTTTGTGCTGCTACAACAAAATACCTTAGGTTGATAATTTATACAGAAGAGAAATTTATTTCTTACTGTTCTGGAGACTGGAAGCTCAAATTAGGGTGCCAGCAGGCTTGTTGTCTAGTAAGGGTCCAGGTTCTACTTTCAAGATGGCATTTTTTTTGACATGTCCATGCAGGGAGAAATCTGTTTTCTTACATGGTAGAAGGGATGGAAAGACAAAAGGACCCAGCCAGGTCCCTCAGTCATTTCATATGGCACTGATGCAACCATCATAACCTAAGAACCTCCTCAAGGCCCCAACTCTTAAAACTATTGCCTTAGGGATTAAGTCTCAACATGAATTTGGGAGGGGACACAAACATTAAAACCATAACATTCCACCTCTGGACCCTCAAAATTTACATCTTCTAATGTACAAAATACAGTCATTCCATCTCATTAACTCCAAATGTCTTAACTCATTCCAGGTCCAACTCAAAATCCTGAAGTAGAGTCTCATCTAAATCAGATATGAGTTAGGCTCAAGACACAATTCATTCTGAGGCAATTTGCTCTTCTGCTGTGAACCTGTGAGATCAAACAAGTTAGGTATTTCCAAAACTCAGCGGTGGAACAAACATATGATAAATGTTTTTATTTCAAAAGTAAGAATTAGTAATAGAGAAAGAGGTAATGGACCCCAGAGAAGTCTAAAACCCCACAAGGAAAACAACTTTAAATCATGAGTTCTGTGAATAAGTTTTGAGACAAATCAAAGTGACTAAGTTACTAACAGGCAGGTAGCAAAGGTAGTGTGGATACTGTGTAGAAAGCGATGATTCCATCCAGGGTAGGATGGAGCATGGACCAGGATGGCAAGAGATTTTATTACACTACTCACAATGGTGACCAAATTAAGCTTATGGTTTGTTTTTTAGGGAATTTTCCATTCAATATTTTCAAACCAAAATTTATGAAACTGCAGAAAATAAAATTACGGATGACAGACTACTGTACTTTGTTTCTTATTTTAATCTAAGACTCTCAGAATTGTCTTTACATTTTCACCAAGGTTCTGATCACAGCCACTTAATTAATCTCAGGCTTTCTTTACAGTTTTCCTCTTCTTCTGAGCCCTCACTAGGATAGCACTTTATGGTTCAACCTATAGCTACCACCCAGTTCCAATGCTGCTTTCATATCTCTAGATGTTTATTGTAGAAATACTTGACTTCTTGGTACCAATTTATGTATTAGTTCATTTGTGCTGCAATAACAAAATGTCAGAAACCAGGGTAATTTATATAAACAGAAATTTATTTTTCACAATTCTGGAGGCTAAACATCAAAAGATAAAGGTAATAGCAGGTTCAGTGTCCAGTGAGGGCCACTGTGTGCTAACATGGCAGAAGGGACAGAAAGGCAAAAGGGCCTAGGTAATTCTCTTCAGGTACTAATGCAATCTAGGAGGGTGGAACCCTCCTGGTCTAATCATCTCCTAAGGACTCATCTCTTAATAATGTTGCATTGGAGGTTACATTTCAGCATGAATTTTGGAGGGGCACAGGTATTCAAACCATAGGATATCTTGGAAAAAGACAACACAAAGTTATTTAAATAATTAGAACATCTCTGGGGAATTTTCATTTTAAGCCAGAATAGAGTAGTAGATACTGTATTTTCCTATCTGACTGAAACAACTACAGAATAAAATAAAGTTAGTTAAAACACATTTTCATATATTGGTTATCAGAACAGTGTTCCTTGAGACAGGAGAAACAAATGAAGTGAACACTATTATTATACTGGGTTACAGTCTGAAGATATTTTTGACCTACTTTTCAGAGGTAATCCAGGTGAAGCGTGGAAGTATCTCTGAGTTTAGGAGGCAAAAGTAGGTGACTGGTAAGGCTAAGGTAGCTAGAATTCACATGACAGAATACTGGAGAGAAAACAGCTGTACCAAGGGGCAGGCCGTGAGATTTGCAGAGTCTTTCTTAAGTCTGCGGTTGAATGTTGATAGGCACAGACATCTAAGGAAACTACCTGAGGCTATGGAAAGAACCTGAAAAGAACAGAGAAATCATCTCAAAATTCATATAAGACTAAGAATAATTTATATTCTAACTAACTAGGGTGGAAAATTAATTCCCAGAAAGGAAAAGTTCTGCATTGGTTGGAGTATTCAGAAGGAGTCTGACTTAGTAGTGGGAAAAAATTAGTCCTACTACTGAGTTCTGCTCTTAACACAGCTTATAAATAAAAAAAAGCCATACCAAAAAGGATCACACTGCTTCCAAGTAATGTACCTGTCTCCTAGCACAGCATTCAAGAATATCTGAAGAAATAGAAAAATATTTATCACGTAACCAGGTAAAATGTATAATGTCCAATACTCCAGTGAAATATTACTAGGTATTTTAAAAAGCAAGAAATTGTGGCCCATTAAGTAGTAAAAAAAAAAAAAAAAACAGAAACAGACCTCAGAGTTACAAATACGATAGAGTTAATAGACAAGGACACTAAAATACTTACTACATTCTAAATGTACATGAAGATAGAGAAAGGTTGAGCATGATAAATAGAGCCATGGAATATATGAAAAAAACACAATGTCTGATATGAAAAATACGCTGGATGAGATTAACAGATTAACAAATGTAAACACTTTTGAAGAAAAGCCTAGAGAGATTGAAGATAGAACAATAAAAACTATCTGAAATGAAACACAGAGAGAAAAAAAAAAAAAAAAACAACTAAGCCAAAATAAACAGAGCATCCATGAGCTATGGAACAATGTCAAATGGCTATGTGTAATTAGTATTCTTGAAAGAGGAAGGGAAAGTATTTTATGACACAATGGTTGCAAATGTCCAGATTTGATAGACACTACACATGGGCAGATTCAAGAAGTTCAGCAAATTCCAAACATGAGAAAAATGAAGAAAACTTCAATGAGACACATCATAATAAAATTTTTAAAAGTCAAGGATGAAAGTTAAAACTCAAAAGCAGTCTGAATAAAGCAGTCAAAGATAACAGCAGATATCTTATCTGAAACAATACAAGGTAGAAGAATGGCAAGAAGCATCTTTAGAATCCTGAAAAGAAAATTAAAATGTCAATGTATAAACCACAGTCTGTAAAAATATCTTTCAAAAACAAAGGTGAACACAAAGACAAATAGGTTGTAATAAAAAGCTATGAAAATGTATACCATGTTAACAATAATGAAACAACATCTGTTAGAGTGGCAAGGAAACAGTGACAAAGCCAAAATTTACATTGAACATTTCTACTCCTGTCTCTTGCTAATTGATATAATGAGTAGACAATGGGATGCTCGTGGAAATAATATGTCACTTTGGAATACAGATTAGCAGTTTAACAAAAAGTTATGTATACATATACGTCTACCATTAAGCCCAGCCATTCCATTCCTAGCTATATGTATAAGTGTAAGAAATAATGCAAATGGCCATAAATGGTTGTTTTATAGGTTGTGTTGTGATTCCCCAAAATGCATATGTCATAACTATAACCCCCAGTACCTTAGAGTCTGACTATATTTGGAGACAAGGATTTTTAAGAAAGTTATTAACTTAAAATGAGGGCGTTAGGGTAGATCCTACTCAAATTTGACTGTTGTGTTCTATGAGGACACTGAGCACATAGGGTGATGCCAATGAGGTGCACACACAGAGGAAAGTCCATGTGAAGACACAGCAAAAAAAAATAGCTGCCCACAAGCTGACGAAATAGCTGTCCACAAGCTGTCCACACGGCCTCAGAAAAAAATCACAACTGCTCCCACTTTGGTCTTGGGCTTCTAGACTCCAGAACTATAAGGAAATATATTTCTATTATTCAAAGCATCCAGTCTGTGATATTTTGTAATGGCATCACTGGAAAACTAATACAGCTTATATAGGAAGGTTCATAACAGTTTTATTTGTAATACCCAGAAAATGGAAACAACCCAAATATCTATCATCAGGTAAAGAAATGCAATGGAATACCACTCAGAAGTAAAATATATGAGCTAGATATTGCTACATAAATGTAAATTAACCTCCCAATACTTAGGTTAAGTGAAAGAAGCCAAAATATACTTAATTTATACTTTATTTATATGTAATTATATAAAAAATCAACACTTTTACATTGACAAAAGAAAGGGAAGGAGGAATTACAAAGGAGTACAAGGAAACTTTGGAGGTGATGATTACTATAATTATCTTGATGGTGGTGATGGTTTCATGTGTGTGCATGCATGTGTGTGTGTATCTCAACACCTATCCAGTGTTACTCTTAAAATATGTGCAATTTAATACACAGTTATGTGTAACATAATGTTTCGGTCAATGACCAACCACATATATGAAGTTGGTTCCAGAAGATTATAGTGGAGCTCAAAAATTCCTATAGTCTAGTGACTTTGTAGCCACTGTAACATTGTAATTTTTTATCCATTTAGTGTAGCCTACATGTACAGCATTTCTAAAGTCTAAAGTTGAGTATAGTAATGTCCTAGGCCTTCACATTCATTCACCACTCATTTCCTGCAGCCTGCACTCATGATAATTGCCCTTTATGGGTGTACCATTTTTTATCTTTTATAGTGAATTTTTAGTGGACCTTTTCTATGTTTAGATATTTTTAGATACACAATTACTTACTGTGTTAGTTCACTTTCACGCTGCTGATAGAGACATGCCTGAGGCTGGGTAATTTATAAAGAAAAAGCAGTTAACATGGACTCACAGTTCCACGTGGCTGGGAAGGCCTCACAATAATAGTGAAAGATGAAAGGCATGTCTTTCATGGCAGCAGGAAAGAGACAGAATGAAAGCCAAGTGAAAGGGGAAACCGCTTATTAAAAACATCAGATCTCATGAGACTTACTCACTACCACGAGAACAGTATGGGGGAAACCGCCCCCATGATTCAGTGATCTCCCACTGGGTCTCTCCGGTAACAAGTGGGAATTATGGGAGCTGTAATTCAAGATGAGATTTGGGTGGGTACACAGCCGAACCATATTACTTACCATTTTGTTACAATTGCCTGTAGTATTCAGTAGAGTAACATGCTGTATAAGTTGGTAGCCTAGAAGCAATAGGCTATACCATGTAACCTAGATGTGCAGTAGGATATACCATCTAGGTTTATGCAAGTACATTCTAGGATGTTCAATGAACAAATCACCTAACCATACATTTCTCAGAATATATCCTCATGTTTAAGGAGTGCATGACTGTATGTCAATTATGGCTCGATAAAGCTCTACAAATAAAATAAATAAATAAAAACAGAAACTATTCTTTCCAGATTTATTTTACCTTGCTGCTGTCTTTTCTCCCTACCATGCCAAAAACAATATATTTTTTAATTACTTAGTAATCCAGCATCTGTTCTTAGCCTGTATTCTCAACTCAGCAAAACTGAAGTCTAAGTAGTTACTTGAATGCTGTTGACCATGTTCCTATAGAATATTCTGTATGATTAGTGATTTATATTTCTGTTTTACTTGTTCCCATTTAATACTAATATATATGATGCATTTATGTATGTATAATACGTGGATATATAATATGCATTTATTATATAAGGTCTATTATATAATTGCATATTATATAATATGTGAGACATATGCTATGTATATACACTTATATAATATACTCTATGTGTGCATATATATGAGTGTATGAGTGTGTGGGTATCTATGTAATATTAACGATTTTGGCATTATTTTTCATGAGTAAACTATGTGAAGAGTTAAGCTAAGTGAATTCATATTAATTATTTTATTTTAGATTCACAGAAAAGGTTGTTTTTAATCAAGATTAACCCAGGAGGAGAGTTTCAAATTTAAATGTGGTTTTGTTATGAAAAAAAAATGCATGTGGCTTTTCTAAGACATAGCAAGCTAATCCACATATACATAAGCACATATATATATATGTATTCATATATATATACACATATATGAAGCAAAGTTTCACAAAACCATAGTATGTGTATTAGTCCATTTTCATACTACTATGAAGAAACCACTAAGACTGAGTAATTTATAAACAGTTTTAATGGATTCACAGTTTCACATGGCTGGGGAGGCCTCACAATCATGACAGAAGGTGAAGGAGGAGCAAAGACACATCTTACATGGAAGCAAGCAGAAGAATGTGTGCAGGGAAACTGCCCTTTATAAAACCATCAGATCTCATGAGATTTATTCACTGTCATGAGAATAGCATGGAGAAAACCCACCCCATGATTCAGTTACCTCCCACTGGTTCCCTCCCATGACACTTGGGGATAATGGGAGCTACAATTCAAGATGATATTTGGTTGGGGACACAACCAACCATACCACTATGTGAGACACATGTTAGTAATTACTACCTTACCTTCTACCTTACTTACAAAATACTATATTTTATTCAAAAAGCAGTAACTTCATTCCTTGCCCATGAATGGGTCAGAACTCACATTGATTGCGCTTTGATTAATATGTACATATTTAATATGCATATTATAGTTGATATTCTCTTGTGTCAGGCCTCTAGCAAAATGTAATTTATCAAATATTTTTTAAATAGTACTACAAATATTCTTTATCTACAAATTAACAAAACCTTTCTTATGTGTTTGCAAAATCTACAGAAGTTGTAATGCATTGTCTCAGAGTTCGTGGCTCTTTCTGACTACATTATCATTCATTAGTGCCTTCCTAGTAGTCTCTGAGGCAGTTAAACCTTTTCCCACCTTGTGATTCAGGGAATTGTAATTAAAAGCTTTATTGCCTTTCAGAACTTGACCTCTCCAGAAAAATAATGTAATTTTAAGCCCCAGAGAAAATGGACTGTTACTTCCTAGAGTTCCCTTGCAAACTCTACCAGTGATATTATTACCATAATTTTGTCTTCTAAATGCTTTAACGATCTTACAGTTTTTTGAATCTTCACATTGTGATAGATGGAAAGGGAATAGGTTGTCTTCATATCTGGATCTTGTTGTGGAAACAATGGGACCACACCCTTTACACAATTTTGAGAATATGTGCTCCAGTAATGAGCACATGAGATCAGAGGGATTACAGAAAATAACATGTTTTTCCAGGCTGATGTAGTTTCCTTCTACAAAATTGGCATGAACTGTTCTTATAATAGCGGAGTGAGGATAATTATATGAAAAGTGATTATAGTCACTGCTACTTTCTAAGTGTTTGGGGACTTAGGGTCAAAGCTTTACTTACATTCCAAAATATTTGCCAGTTCTTCTGGCAATGTTTAGACCTAGTACTGAAACTAGCCCAATTGCCCCATAGAAGAAATGTTTATGGTTTGTTTTGAATAAGCAGAGAAATTGACTCTGCCAGCCTTAATACTTGAAAAAGTTCCATCTGTCTTATCTGAGTTCCTTTCTTAGGAAACCAACCATCAGGACTACCAGACAGTACTAAGAAAATGAAACTGACCAGATCACCATATCTGAACAGTGAGACTCAAGACCCCTCAGTAGTCATGATGACTTAAATGACTACCTGCTTCCTGTTGCCAACTCCTCTTCCTTACCTGTCCCTAATTCCTTTTTCCCCACACATAGTTACATTCCTTCCCTAATTTTAGCCTCTTCAGGAGATGGATTTGAGATTGACCTCCCATCACCATTGCCTCAGCTGTAGCACCCAAGTAAAGATTTCTTCCCTGGCAATTTTGTCACAGTGATTGCCTTTCTGTTTGGTGAGAAATGGGACCTAGAAAAAGACCCTGGAATTGTATGGGGGCATTTGATGTTGCAAACACATTAATGAAAGACTACATCCAAAAGAATACAGTGTACAGAGATAAAGTGGTCTGTATAGGAAAATTGAAAGAGAATTAAATTGAAGAGGGGAGTTCTAGCAAAATAACCGAGTTAGGATCTTGCAAAGAGGTGGCTGGTGATAACTTTCAGTTGGAAGCTAAAGGAATTTTAAATACAATGTTGCCTAATATTCACCTTTACATTTGTATTATGCTGCATGATGAAACAAATTTATCATCTTAACCTCTTCAGTCAAGTGAATTGTTTCAGGGAAAACCCATGAACATTGGTTAATTTACACAAAGAGTTGCTACAGAAAAAAAAAAAAAAAAAAAACAGAAAAATATGGGAGGTAAAATGTTACCAAGATATAAAATATACAGATATTTTAGTGAGAATGTGGGATAAGGGGCTCAACCCAATCTATTTCCATTAAAATAGTAAAAATATGTTATTTTACGTCAGTTAAGCAGATATTCTATTCTTTTGCCACTGATACCTTCCAGGAAGAATTGCCTCTATTACCTAGAGCCAGTAGAACTGAAGACTAGAATTATGGTAGCAGCTAAGGATAAAATGGATGAGAATTACTAGTTTGATTTACTGGGCAATAGGACTCACAATTTTCCTTAAATGTCAGAAAAACTTTCATAAAGCACCTGATAATCACTGTAGAAACAGCAACAAAAAACCTTTGTATTTGACAACCTTCTACATAGAGATTTATGGTATGAAATTAGATGTGTTATCTTAAGGTAAGTGTCATAGTTAGATGTTCTTGACCTGGAATTTAGTAGTCAAGCCCATGTCTTCTCAGATTTTCAAGTATGCATTTTTCATAAACAGAGTTCACTTCTGTCACGGGATCCTTCAGCTGTTGCTTCACTAGCCAGAAACCTTTGTGTTTGGTGGTGCCTTCTGCATGAGTATTTCTCACGCCTGCTGGGCTCATTCTACCCACTTGGCCCAGCAGGCTTTGCTTCACTTGCAGTGCCATCCCGGATCCCATGCCTGCTAAAGGTGAGCCAGGAGTGGAGTAGAGAGGGGTGTGAGAATGAGCAAGCAAGGGGTCCAGCCACTGTGCAGAGTCAAGCAATCTAGCTGCTGTGGCAAGACGGGCAGCTCCAAGAGCCTGCACAGGTGCCAGTTCTATGTGAAGCCACGGCTGAACCAGATGTACAGCAAGCAGCTTCCACTGTTGGCAACTGTGTCTAGATGAGGGGAACACTGTGGTACCCAAAATCTTGAAGATGCTAGGAATCACAGAGCCCCCAAAGTGTCACAGTATGTCACAGCCCTGGTTCAGGGAGCCCCAAGGTCTGGGCTCCCAGAAGGGCCCCAGCTCTTCTCTCCTTCTCATCACTTGTCGTGTGGCAAATGGGGGGAGATATGTTTCAACCCATTTATGTTACAGCTCTTTCAGTCCCACTACCCTGCTCTGGCCCACAGCTCCTGGGCTGATCCAGTCCCACCACTGCTTCCCATCATGTGGTGTGGCTGCCTAGTGCCAGCAAAGAACAGGAGGAGTATAGTGTTAGAGCAGCTCTGTCTTAGGAAATACCAAGATCTGGGCTCCCAGAAAGGCCACCACTCTTCACTTCTACAGTCTGGGAGCATGTCACTGCCTACAGCTCAATAAGCTGCCCAGGCAAGTGTTACAGCTCCTTTCACTCCCACCATTCATTGGTGGAGGGGGGGGGGTCCCAAATTATTGTCCCACATCCAGGAAGAATAAGGTTATGTGGACAACTGGAGGGTAAGCAAAGTGGAGAGGAGCTTTACTGAGTGACAGAACAGCTCTCAGCGGAGAGGAGACCCAACGTATGTTGCTCCTATCTGCAGGCACATCATCCCAAAGAGTGTAGAGGAGACCATCAGTGGGTACCTCTTATCTCCAGGCAGGTCATCCCAGTGAAAGTAGAGAAGACCTGAAGTGAGTAGTTCCTATCAGCAGACAGGTCATCCCAAAGAGTGTAGAGGAGACCCAAAGTGGGTACCTCTTATCTGCAGGCAGGTTGTCCCAGTGAGAGTAGAGGAGACCCGAAGTGATTAGGACATTTCTGCAGACAGGTCATCCCAAAGTGTATAGAGGAGACCTAAAGTGGGTAGCTTCTAACTGCAGACAGTTGTCCAGAAGATTGTAGAGGATACCCGAAGTGGGTAGCTCCTACCAGCAGGCAGATCGCCCTGAAGACTGTCTGAGTCTGGCTGGAGTTTTTATGGGCTCAGAAGGGAGGAAGTGCATGTTGATTAGTCCATGGGCAGCCATGGGTGGGCCTGGAAAAATCAGTATAAGTTCCCACTCCAGAACTGGCAGCCCAGCCCCCAGGGCTCAGGCCATTTCTGGCTTGAAGGTAGGGCTTCACTGAAAACTTGCCTCTCGCCACCTAAAAACCTGCCTCTCGCCACCAACGACATGCTACCCATAGCACCCAGGCTGTTCATGCAGTGTGGGTCCCGCAGGCTGGCACTGAGTCACCCTCATCCCTCAGCCTCCTTCCCACACTCATCAGCCCCCAAAGTCTGGAGGGTGCCATGGTAGCAGGGGGCAAGAATGTCAGTGCTGCCTGGAGTGTGTGCACAACTGGCCAGGTCAAAACAACACCCAGGCTCGGCCACAACTTTGCTCTACACTGGAGCGGGCACCAGGGAGCACGCATCCCTGTCTGCTCCTCCAACACTGCAGCTGGCATCACTGTAGTAGCTGCTCCAGACAGACGGCTACAACCATCAGTTTGATATATATTTTTCCTGCGTGTTCTAAATACTTTTATTCAATTCTTTCTTATTGTTATTGCCTTTGCATTGATTTGTTTTAAGCACAACATAGCATCAGAATAGGCCTGTTTTTAATTTCTTTGTGATTGGCCTGCAGCGTGTGTGCCTATGTGTTATAGGATGATCTCTGATCTGTTATCACAGTATTTTATTCTGGAATACACTAACCTACATTGTAGACTTGTAGATATATTACTATCTTTCTGTATATGCCTAGGAAAATTTGCTCAATGTATCTTTTAAATTTTATGGTAACTAAATTTCTTTTAAAGGAACAAAGGTTACAAAAAAGCATCAGTCATATATTTCTACTATAGGTACAAATTTCAACTGTATAATTATTTTTGTAAAAGAAACTTTTTGACCTTCTTAATATTGGGTTGAGAAAAGACATTTTAAAATGGATTAATTTAGTTATGGAAAATAAGGACTGGGTGTTACTTAATCTTTTTTGACTATGTGCATATTGACTCAAATAAAGCCCATATATCACATGGGAACTCAAGAAAATCGCAGGGGTAGAAAGTTCAAGAGTATTAATTTTTTTATTAGCTCTCTATAGAGGTAGTGTGCTTAAAGGTACCTTTGTGAAATACTGTCCACCTCAATGAAGGAAATTTATACATCCATACACTTGAGGGAAAACTAAGCAAATTATCATAAGCACATTATTTCACAGCTTTTATAACTTTTCATATATTTCCTTATTAGTTTATTAGAATAGATTCTTGAGGTAAGTCAGCTTCAGCCTGGTATTTTTATTTCTATATTATATGTAATCAGACTAAGGCACAACTTAAATTATTGGGCAAAGTTTGCCTAGATAGTCACTGACAGAGATACTAGAATCTAATGATGTTCAGGTGAGAGGTTTGATATAAAAATACAGACTAGAAAGTCATGCATATTCAAGCAATCTATAAATTCAGGAATAGAGCATTTTCCAGGTGAAGTAGAATAAAATAAGAATAAAGGTCTTAAGACTGGATGCTTCAAATTTGAGTCAAAAGAAGTAAACCACAAATTTTCAAAGACCAAAAGACTTACTACTACTATGATCATCCCCAGCCTTTCTGTATGTGTTGTCTCTAAACATCGTTGCCTCACCGATTGGCCTGGCCAGATACATATCAGGATGAGAGTCAACAAATTTATAGGTTATTGTTTGTTTTTCAGTCTCTTTTGTTCTAAAGCAATTGCTTCACTTTATTTTTTCATGACAGTTTTACAAGAAAACTGGACAATTTTTCCTATAGAATAATTTTTATTTGTCTGATTATTTCCTCTTGGTGTCTTCCACACTATTCCTTTAATTGGATGACAGACATAAAGGCTACGTTAGATGCAGATTAAACTTTTTGCGAGATTATTTTAAAGATCACTTAATAATTCACATTGATGAGCACATATGATAATATAATGTCTCACTCTCAGTGATATTAATTTTCTTTACTTGCATAAGATAATGATTATAAAATGTGTTCATTTCAAAGGTAAGTTTTTCTGTGGATCTTAGCAAGTAGTCTTTGCTGCTTAATCTTTTCACCTTAAAATTTTCCCGTTCCTCAAAATTAATAGATGTGACATATATTTGTGATTCTTACTTGTACCAATTATTTGATTAGAGTTTGCAAAATGGTGGTTCTTCTAATTCAATCATTCGTTCTACATACGTTAGTTGACATTCTTCTGTGTAATTTCCTCTCTCATTTGCTGGGAAAGTCATACAGTTCTTTCTAAAAAGGAATAGTTAATGCTTATTTTTTTCTTCCATTACCTATTTTTATGTTACATTCTTAGAATAATACTAATCTTTAATGATAACGAATCTTGTTTTCATTTTCTTTCTCCTCCTTTCTCCCTCCTCTTCTTTCTCTTCATCTTTTTTTCTCTTCTCTTCCTATCTTCTCATCTCTTTATATGATCACTGTGAACTCCTGGATTTTCATTTACCGGGTGACTCATACTCACACTTATTTTACGTTTTTCCATTCAACTCTTCATTGAATAAAAGGTGTCCATTAGTTGACTCTTTAAAAGGATGTATTTGCATAGTATTTCCTCACATTACTGCTCATTTATAGCTTTTTCCTAAGCTCGGCAGTGTGTCTAAGGTATGAACTATTCTGAGTCAGTTTTACAAAGGACATGGGTGTCATTTTACTATGCATATTGGGGATATCTTTTCTTTTATGAAAATTATCTAGAATTTTTACTTTAAGTATTCTGGTCATTTTGGAGGGTGGGGTATTTTATTTGACTCTTCCTTCCTTTGCTTCATTTCATCTCTTTTATGCCCTATTTTCATGGTGTTGGCTTTATTCTTTCCTAGTTTCTCTCATACTATTTTGTATAGTAAGTTATGTTATACTTGGCAACTTTGTTTTTAAATTCTGAGGTGATATAATTTTTTTCTTCAACTTCTTCAGAGTTTATTTAGATTCCATTTCTAATCTTACTATCATTTGTTTGTTTCTATCTTGGATATTTAAAAGTTTAATTCATAACTGAAAATGCCCTTTTAATGACATTAATACATGTGGGAGAGTCACATGACAGTTCTCTTTCATTATTTTGGGTTTTATCTTTTGTCTGCCAAAGTTTAATTCTTTTTCTTCTTTTCAAAATGACTTTGAATGCTTTTGTTTTTATTAGATTACATTTGCTTGTGTTTGATTTTTCCTTGAGTTTCATGGGAAACCATGGTGATGTAGGCGAGACAAAACCAATTTTCTCTTTATCCTTCGTACTTCTTATCTGAGATGAACCCTTGTAACAAAAGACAAATTACCAAGAGAAACAAAAGAAAAATTTACTAGCCTGTATATTTCACATATACATGGAAGTACCAAGGAAATGAGTAATTCTAAAGAAGTGATTTTGAATTTTAGCTTATATAGCATCTTCAACAAAAAAACAATAAATTTTTAGAGAAGTGGTAAGACAAATAAAAATCATGTTGAATCTCTAGGCACAGCAAATTTGAGAATAGGAGTTAGTAAAGTTTGCTAATGTCGATTCCTTTGGTCTCTAACTGAAAGGGTCTAAAGTTGTCTTTAGTGGGTTATCCTTTTTTCTTCCTGGTAGAGAGGCAAGGAGGTATCCCTTTGCTTTCGTAAATTTATGTCCTGCTTTTTAGGCAATATAAATTCAAGAATAAAGCATTTTACAGGTGAAGTAGAATAAAAGAAGAATAAAGGTCATAAGACTGGATTTTTCAAATTTGAGTCAAAAGAAGCAAACCACAAATTTTCAAAGACCAAAAGGCTATTACTACTACTGTGATCATTCCCAGCCTTTCTGTGTGCATTGTCTCTAAACATCATTGTCTCACCTAAAATAACAGGGAGAGGAGCAGAGAGCTTTCCATGTGTTTAATTCTCATTTTCCTTTAGTTCATAATAATTATGCTAAAGTGGCTTATTTTGGGATGTCATATTCTGATTTCCTATATCAATTATAAATTTCACCTTTTAACTGCACAAGCTTAAAGTGGCTTCTGATAATTGGATAGATTGGAGATCTAAATAATTCAAACACATTCCCTCATTTTGATAATTGTATTTTCTGGCATTTTCCTTCCTGCTATGGAGAGTTCTCCTACCCCAGTACCATTCCACTTGATCTCTGTATTATAGTTACAGTATTTCTTTTCTGCTCCTCGAGAAATGGGTATTGCAACTACTGATGCTACGTTCAGGGATTTTTCTTATTTATTTCCCCTAAAATGCTACTCAGCCATATATTCACTACTCTAAACCTGTTCTGTTGAATTGGAGGAAAAAAACCTTTTATCCTACCACACACACTTCTTTGAAATGCTGTCTTTCATATTGAACTTAGAAAAATTCAAGCCTTTTGCTTTCCAAATCTCAAATAAATTGAAGGTTATATGACTACCACACTTTCAATTTCTGCTTGCATTATCCTCAGAAAGATTCTCCTAACCTCCAAATGTCATCCTCCTTTCTTTACTACTGATTTTTTTCTGCCCAAATTCTTCTCATCCCTTTCAGTTTATTTACTTTGCCTATACAATTCATATACTTTAGTTTGAAGTTTTCACTTCATTTTTATGTCTGTGAAGTAGAGAACACAAGTGTAATTATCCCCACATGATATTTAGAAAACTGAAAGTTATAAAGATTAAATGATTTGTTAAGGATCACTGGCACAGGAGCAGAACTGCAACAAAAATATCAGTCTTATGACTCAGTATAGGGCACTTTTTCCTGTCATACCAAACTGCTTCATCTAATTAGTGTCAGTTTAGCACAGTGGTTCAGCTTTGGATAGATATAGGTTATCTTCCTGGTTCCACCATTTGCTGTTTGATTTTGAGCATATTCCATATTCAATGATGTCTCATTTCCTCATCTATAATATTGTTATAATAATATTTTCTAAGAAAAGCTTTAAGTGACATAAATATTGGTTTGAACCATACAATGTTTCTCAGTGTCAACTATTTTTGACATTCAGAAATGTCACAATGTCAATTTTGACACCGAGAAATTTCCCACCAAACAGCATGTTTATATGATGTATACTAAATATTCAAGGGGTGTTAAGTATTACTACTAAATAGTCCTGGATAATTGCTGAATAAAAGTATAATAATGTTAACAATTTTAACCAATAATTCCATCTCTTAGACAAAGAAATAGGATTGTTATGACATAGCGTTAATTTTATATACCATGATTAAAAATACCTTATTCTTTGCTCTTTGTGTAAGATAATATCCTCTTTGGCAAAGTAGGACTCTATTTTTTTTTACATTTAGAAGAGATTTAATTTATTCATATAAAGTACTATATCATGTTTATAAACAGACCACCATAAAGTTTTTGGAAAAAATATTAAATGAAAGAAACATATAAATCCTGCCTCAACCAAATAAGTCACGATTGTGGTATAATAAATCACCAAAAAACAACCCTGATTAATATACCTCAAAAAGTATCAAGAACATGAATAGTCATAATATGAAAAATAGTAGTATGATCCAATTTCAAATTATCAATGTAAGACTATATATCACAGGGAATATTTTAATAACATATAGACATCGAAATTGAAATTTTCTTTGTTGACATACTCTGATATTTATTGCTGTATCAGTAGCCTACATTGCTGTATTTAATTATTTTTTCTATAATTGAAAAATTCTGTTCTTATTTTATTTTTTTTTTTTTAAATTATACTTTAAGTTCTAGGGTACATGTGCATAACGTGCAGGTTTGTTACATATGTATACTTGTGCCATGTTGGTGTGCTGCACCCATCAACTCCTCAGCACCCATCAATTCGTCATTTATATCAGCTATAAATCCCAATACAATCCCTCCCCCCCCATGATAGGCCCCAATGTGTGACGTTCCCGTTCCCGAGTCCAAGTGATCTCATTGTTCAGTTCCCACCTATGAGTGAGAACATGCGGTGTTTGGTTTTCTGTTCTTGTGATAGTTTGCTAAGAATGATGGTTTCCAGCTGCATCCATGTCCCTACAAAGGACGCAAACTCATCCTTTTTTATGGCTGCATAATATTCCATGGTGTATATGTGCCACATTTTCTTAATCCAGTCTGTCACAGATGGACATTTGGGTTGATTCCAAGTCTTTGCTATTGTGAATAGTGCCACAATAACATACCTGTGCATGTGTCTTTATAGCAGCATGATTTATAATCCTTGGGTATATACCCAGTAGTGGGATGGCTGGGTCATATGGTACATCTAGTTCTAGATCCTTGAGGAATTGCCATACTGTTTTCCATAATGGTTGAACTAGTTTACAGTCCCACCAACAGTGTAAAAGTGTTCCTATTTCTCCACACCCTCTCCAGCACCTGTTGTTGCCTGACTTTTTAATGATTGCCATTCTAACTGGTGTGAGATGGTATCTCATTGTGGTTTTGATTTGCATTTCTCTGATGGCCAGTGATGATGAGCATTTTTTCATGTGTCTGTTGGCTGTATGAAAGTCTTCTGCTGAGAAATGTTTGTTCATATCCTTTGCCCACTTTTTGATGGGGTTTTTTTTTTTTTTTTCTTATAAATTTCTTTGAGTTCTTTGTAGGTTCTGGATATTAGCCCTTTGTCAGATGAGTAGATTGCAAAAATTTTCTCCCATTCTGTAGGTTGCCTGTTCACTCTGATGGTAGTTTCTTTTGCTGTGCAGAGGCTCTTTAGTTTAATTAGATCCCATTTGTCAATTTTGGCTTTTGCTGCCGTTGCTTTTGGTGTTTTAGACATGAAGTCCTTGCCCATGCCTAAGTCCTGAATGGTACTACCTAGGTTTTCTTCCAGGGTTTTTATGGTATTAGGTCTAACATTTAAGTCTCTAATCCATCTTGAATTAATTTTCGTATAAGGAGTTAGGAAAGGATCCAGTTTCAGCTTTCTACTTATGGCTAGCCAATTTTCCCAGCACCATTTATTAAATAGGGAATCCTTTCCCCATTTCTTGTTCCTCTCAGGTTTGTCAAAGATCAGATGGCTGTAGATTTGTGGTATTATTTCTGAGGACTCTGTTCTGTTCCATTGGTCTATATCTCTGTTTTGGTACCAGTACCATGCTGTTTTGGTTACTGTAGCCTTGTAGTACAGTTTGAAGTCAGGTAGCGTGATGCCTCCAGCTTCGTTCTTTTGACTTAGAATTGTCTTGGCAATGCGGGCTCTTTTTTGGTTCCATATGAACTTTAAAGCAGTTTTTTCCAATTCTGTGAAGAAACTCATTGGGAGCTTGATGGGGATGGCATTGAATCTATAAATAACCTTGGGCAGTATGGCCATTTTCACGATATTGATTCTTCCTATCCATGAGCATGGTATGTTCTTCCATTTGTTAGTGTCCTCTTTTATTTCACTGAGCAGTGGTTTGTAGTTCTCCTTGAAGAGGTCCTTCACATCCCTTGTAAGTTGGATTCCTAGGTATTTTATTCTCTTTGAAGCAATTGTGAATGGAAGTTCATTCATGATTTGGCTCTCTGTTTGTCTGTTACTGGTGTATAAGAATGCTTGTGATTTTTGCACATAATTTTGTATCCTGAGACTTTGCTGAAGTTGCTTATCAGCTAAAGGAGATTTTGGGCTGAGACAATGGGGTTTTCTAAATATACAATCATGTCATCTGCAAACAGGGACAATTTGACTTCTTCTTTTCCTAAGTGGATACCCTTGATTTCTTTCTCTTGCCTGATTGCCCTAGCCAGAACTTCCAACACTATGTTGAATAGGAGTGGTGAAAGAGGGCATCCCTGTCTTGTGCCAGTTTTCAAAGGGAATTTTTCCAGTTTTTGCCCATTCAGTATGATATTGGCTGTGGGTTTGTCATAAATAGCTCTTATTATTTTGAGGTACGTTCCATCAATACTGAATTTCTTGAGCGTTTTTAGCATGAAGGGCTGTTGAATTTTGTCAAAAGCCTTTTCTGCCTCTATTGAGATAATCATGTGGTTCTTGTCTTTGGTTCTGTTTATATGCTGGATTACGTTTATTGATTTGCAAATGTTGAACCAGCCTTGCATCCCAGGGATGAAGCCCACTTGATCATGGTGGATAAGCTTTTTGATGTGCTGCTGAATCCGGTTTGCCAGTATTTTATTGAGGATTTTTGCATCGCAGGTCTTCAGGGATATTGGTCTAAAATTTTCTTTTTTTGTTGTGTCTCTGCCAGGCTTTGGTATCAGGATGATGTTGGCCTCATCAAATGAGTTAGGGAGGATTCCCTCTTTTTCTATTGATTGGAATAGTTTCAGAAGGAATGGTACCAGCTCCTTTTGTACCTCTGGTAGAATTCAGCTGTGAATCCATCTGGTCCTGGACTTTTTTTGGTGGGTAGGCTATTAATTATTGCCTCAATTTCAGAGCCTGCTATTGGTCTATTCAGGGATTCAACTTCTTCCTGGTTTAGTCTTGGAAGAGTGTAAGTGTCCAGGAAATTATCCATTTCTTCTAGATTTTCTAGTTTATTTGCGTAGAGGTGTTTATAGTATTCTCTGATGGTAGTTTGTATTTCTGTGGGGTCGGTGGTGATATCCCCTTTATCATTTCTTATTGCATCTATTTGATTCTTCTCTCCTTTCTTCTTTATTAGTCTTGCTAGTTGTCTGTCAATTTTGTTGATTTTTTCTAAAAAACCAACTCCTGGATTCATTGATTTTTTGGAGGGTTTTTTGTGTCTCTATCTCCTTCAGTTCTTCTCTGATCTTAGTTATTTCTTGCCTTCTGCTGGCTTTTGAATATGTTTGCTCTTGCTTCTCCAGTTCTTTTAATTGTGATGTTAGAGTGTCAGTTTTAGATCTTTCCAGCTTTCTCTTGTGGGCATTTAGTGCTACAAATTTCCCTCTACACACTGCTTGAAATGTGTCCCAGAGATTCTGGTATGTTGCATCTTTGTTCTCATTGGTTTCAAAGAACATCTTTATTTCTGCCTTCATTTCGTTATGTACCCAGTAGTCATTCAGGAGCAGGTTGTTCAATTTCCATGTAGTTGAGCGGTTTTGATTGAGTTTCTTAGTCCTGAGTTCTAGTTTGATTGCACTGTGGTCTGAGAGACAGTTTGTTATAATTTCTGTTCTTTTACATTTGCTAAGGAGTGCTTTACTTCCAATTATGTGGTCAATTTTGGAATAAGTGTGATGTGGTGCTGAGAAGAATGTATATTCTGTTGATTTGGGGTGGAGAGTTCTATAGATGTCTATTAGGTCCGCTTGGTGCAGAGATGAGTTCAATTCCTGGATATCCTTGTTAACTTTCTGTCTCGTTGATCTGTCTAATGTTGACAGTGGAGTGTTGAAGTCTCCCATTATTATTGTATGGGAGTTTAAGTTTCGTTGTAAATCTGTAAGGGCTTGCTTTATGGATCTGGGTGCTCCTGTATTGGGTGCATATATATTTAGGATAGTTAGCTCTTCCTGTTGAATTGATCCCTTTACCATTATGTAATGGCCTTCTTTGTCTCCTTTGATCTTTGATGGTTTAAAGTCTATTTTATCAGAGACTAGGATTGCAACCCCTGCTTTTTTTTGTTCTCCATTTGCTTGGTAGATCTTCCCCCATCCATTTATTTTGAGCCTATGTATGTCTCTGCATGTGAGATGGGTCTCCTGAATACAGCAGACTGATGGGTCTTGACTCTTTATCCAGTTTGCCAGTCTGTGTCTTTTAATTGGATGATTTAGTCCATTTACATTTAAGGTTAATATTGTTATGTGTGAACTTGATCCTGCCATTATGATATTAACTGGTTATTTTGCTCGTTAGTTGATGCAGTTTCTTCCTAGCCTCGATGTGGTCTTTACATTTTGGCATGTTTTTGCAATGGCTGGTACCGGTTGTTCCTTTCCATGTTTAGGGCTTCCTTCAGGGTCTCTTGTAAGGCAGGCCTGGTGGTGACAAAATCTCAAAGCATTTGCTTATCTGTAAAGGATTTTATTTCTCCTTCACTTATGAAACTTAGTTTGGCTGGATATGAAATTCTGGGTTTAAAATTCTTGTCTTTAAGAATGTGAATATTGGCCCCCACTCTCTTCTGGCTTGTGGAGTTCCTGCCGAGAGATCTGCTGTTAGTCTGATGGGCTTCCCTTTGTGGGTAACCCGACCTTTCTCTCTGGCTGCCCTTAAGATTTTTTCCTTCATTTCAACATTGGTGAATCTGGCAATTATGTGTCTTGGAGTTGCTCTTTTCGAGGAGTATCTTTGTGGCGTTCTCTGTATTTCCTGAATTTGAATGTTGGCCTGCCCTACTAGGTTGGGGAAGTTCTCCTGGATGATATCCTGAAGAGTGTTTTCCAACTTGGTTCCATTTTCCCCCTCACTTTCAGGCACCCAATCAGACGTAGATTTGGTCTTTTTACATGATCCCATACTTCTTGCAGGCTTTGTTCATTTCTTTTTCTTCTTTTTTCTTTTGGTTTCTCTTCTTGCTTCATTTCATTCATTTGATCCTCAATCGCTGATACTCTTTCTTCCAGTTGATCGAGTCGATTACTGAAGCTTGTGGATTTGTCACGTATTTCTCGTGTCATGGTTTTCATCTCTGTGATTTCGTTTATGACCTTCTCTGCATTAATTATTCGAGCTATCATTTCTCCCACTCTTTTTTCAAGATTTTTAGTTTCTTTGCACTGGGTACGTAATTCCTCCTTTAGCTCTGAGAAGTTTGATGAACTGAAGCCTTCTTCTCTCATCTCATCAAAGTCATTCTCTGACCAGCTTTGATCCGTTGCTGGCGATGAGCTGCGCTCCTTTGCAGGGGGAGATGCACTCTCATTTTTTGAATTTCCAGCTTTTCTGCCCTGCTTTTTCCCCATCTTTGTGGTTTTATCTGCCTCTGGTCTTTGATGATGGTGACGTACTGATGGGGTTTTGGTATAGGTGTTCTTCCTGTTTGATAGTTTTCCTTCTAATAGTCAGGACCCTCAGCTGCAGGTCTGTTGGAGATTGCTTGAGGTCCACTCCATACCCTGTTTGCCTGGGTATCAGCAGCAGAGGTTGCAGAAGATAGAATATTGCTGAACAGCGAGTGTACCTGTCTGATTCTTACTTTGGAAGCTTCCTCTCAGGGGTGTACTCCACCCTGTGAGGTGTGGGGTGTCAGACTGCCCCTAGTGGGGGATGTCTCCCGCTTAGGCTACTCAGGGGTCAGGGACTCACTTGAGCAGGCAGTCTGTCCGTTCTCAGATCTCAACCTCCGTGTTGGGAGATCCACTGCTCTCTTCAAAGCTGTCAGACAGAGTCGTTTGCGTTTGCACTGGGTTCTGCTTCTTTTTTTGTTGTTGTTGTTTAGCTGTGCCCTGTCCCCAGAGGTGGATTCTACAGAGACAGGCAGGTTTCCTTGAGCTGCTGTGAGCTCCACCCAGTTTGAGCTTCCCAGTGGCTTTGTTTACCTACTTATTTTCAGCAATGATGGGCACCCCTCCCCCAGCCTCGCTGCTGCCTTGCTGTTAGATCACAGACTGCTGTGCTAGCAATGAGGGAGGCTCCATGGCCATGGGACCCTCCCGGCCAGGTGTGAGTATAATCTCCTGGTGTGCCCGTTTGCTTAAAGCGCAGTATTGGTGTGGGAGTTACCCGATTTTCCAGGTGTTGTGTGTCTCAGTTCCCCTGGCTAGGAAAAGGGATTCCCTTCCCGTTTGTGCTTCCCAGATGAGGCGATGCCTCGCCCTGCTTCAGCTCTCGCTAGTCGGGCTGCAGCTGCTGACCAGCACCGATTGTCCGGCACTCCCTAGTGAGATGACCCCAGTACCTCAGTTGAAAATGCAGAAATCACCAGTCTTCTGTGTCGCTTGCGCTGGGAGTTGGAGACTAGAGCTGTTCCTATGCGGCCATCTTGCTCCGCCCCAGGACTCTTTTTTAACATTTATAATGGAAAATAATAACTATGAACATTCTCAATTATTTAAAGAATATTTCATCCTAAGTGTATGTAAGTTCAATTTGCATAGTTTTGAGTTTGCACATTTGAAGGACAATGCTATTTTTTGGATAATTTATTAATGTAAATGAATCTGCCACTCATGGAGAAAAAATCATTAGTTTATATAACTCATTGTTTACCATGTAATATATTCTCAAAATATGTGATATAATTTCAACAAACAACTTTGAAATAGACAAGTCCTGGTATGAAAAACAATTTCTAATAGTTTTTAAAATTTTATATGTAATTCACAATACTTATGGAGTCTAGTCACCTGTATTAGAAAACAGAATGATACTTGTTTTTTGGCGTGGCCTGTGAATCAATACTGGCACTGAGCTCATGAAAATAGCATGTCTCAGCTCTCCAATTTGAGGAAGAAAATAATATGGATGCAATTTCATCCATAATATCTTACGAACTTTCATACATTTCATTAAAATGATAAGGTCCAAATAATTTCAAAGTGAAATTTGGTATTTCAATACTAAAATTCAAAGTGAATTTCATAATGAAATACTGAATTTCATTATGGCTTTGCAATTATATGTAGTGCATGTAAGTGGCTAGAGGTTTTCAGAAATCAGAGTAAATTTGTCTGTTTAAGAAATTTGCTTGGATTTTCAGTCAGAGCATGTTGATAGTGTGCTGAATGTCATAAATTAATTGTGCTACCACAAGTGTCAAATGTATGTCACTCTGCCAAGGTTACAGGTGTAGTTTCAAGATGTGTGCCTAGAAAACGACAAAATCATTTTATTTGGTAACTGACCTATGAAATTATATTTTTGATTATTTACTGACAAAATAGCATAGTAGATAATAATAAGAAAATCAAATTGATTTTATGAATATTAGTACTTATTCTATAAACAGTTCAAGAATTCTATCTTTGCTCTCAACATAGCTACATTTAGAAAAGAGGACTGTGGTTACAAAAACCAAAATACTTTTAAGTTTTGAGTTATTTTTAAAATCTGAGATAATAATTGTTTTAAAACATAGGTACAATTTACAGATGAGGTAAAAAGAAAAACTACAGAAGAACAAAGTTCCTTTCCTTTTATTTGTGTACATTGTGGGGCAATATAATTATTTGATACGTTAATTGTACCTGTATGTTTCAGCGTTCAATCTTCTAAGTAATTTGTTAAGTATTATTTTAGTCAAGGAAAACAGCTATAGTGTCGGTTTGAATTGTTTTTTCTTGCCAAGAAAGCTTCTGAATCCAATTAATGCAAAAAAAAAAAAAAATTCACTGTTGGACAATAACAAAAGTAATGAATTATGTTAATAGTTTATCACAAGTAAAAAATGAACTGAAACCAAGAATTTGTATGGATTTATGAACTATCTTTCATACATTTCATTAAGATAATAAGGTCCATCTGTACATATTTGTATAAGACATATGCACAAAGCACATATATTCCTTCTTTAAATGTGTTATCCTCTAAACTAGTAATTATCTATTTTGTTCTAAAGATTGTGTCAAGAAACGAAATTATTTTATGCTGATCTATACTAATCAACCTTCTTCTTTATAGTCCAAAAGAACCTTTTTTTTTTTTTTTTTTTTTTTTTTGAGATGGAGTCTTGCTCTGTGCCCCAGGCTGGAGTGCAGTGGCACGATCTCGGCCTCGGCTCACTGCAAGCTCCGCCCCCCTCCTCCCCCCTGCCCCGCCGGGTTCACGCCATTCTGCTGCCTCAGCCTCCTGAGTAGCTGGAACTACAGGTGCCCGCCACCACGACCGGCTAGTTTTTTGTATCTTTTAGTAGAAACGGGGTTTCATGGTGTTAGCCAGGATGGTCTCGATTTCCTGACCTCATGATCCGCCCGCCTTGGCCTCCCAAAGTGCTGGGATTACAGGCTTGAGCCACCGCGCCCGGCCAAAAGAACTTTAATAAATGGGAGAATACCTCTAAAATAAGTAACAATATTCTTCAGCAAATTATAAGATCCTGCCAGAGCTAAAAATTGGTGTCAATATTTTTGTATTAGAAAATACAAGTGTAAAGCAGAGCTATTTAGACACTACCTGGAGGAATTCAGGGCGAAACATTGACTTGTACGTCAGACTTTAAGAAATGATGTTTTGTTGGAATAACTGCTGAGGGCTGGGCATAATGAAAATAGAGAAAGATAAGGTTCTGTCATTAAAAAATTAGTAAAATAGCTAAATTTCATAGGACTACCAAGACAATCTTTTAAGAAGGGTGTAAGAAGGGAATATGAGAAAATTACATGTAGGATAATGCTAAGATGTGTTCAATAGAGATGAGAAGATGGGAAATATTAACCTGTAGGAAGATATTAGAATTTTTTTTTTTTTTAAGAATGGATGATACTTTATTACAAAAAGCCCAGAAGGAAAGGATGTTTTCTTGAAAGATGAGACTCTATGTGCAATTTAATAGAGGCCTGAGTGAAACTGATAAGTTAAGCTAAAATAATTTAGAAGGCAAGAGATTAAATTGCAGAGTTAAGAAAATGTCTAATAATGTGGTGCTTCAATGACATTCTATTATTTTATACTATAGATTATAGGACATGATTCAGAGATTTTAAATAGCAAACTAACAAGACGGTGTTAGTGCTTCTAAAACATGATATAGAAAATGTAAGATTTCAACTGATTTTTAAATATTTGACTTCTCTCCCTAAAAATCTATACTGAGGATTATCTAAACATGATGAATTAACACTTAGAAAAAGTACCAGAAAAAAACCCTATCAAAATATTAAACAAAACTGAAAATATTTAAAATGCTAGAAATAAACTTAGGTATTTTTTTAAAAAATAAACAATTATACATAATATTTGAGAGACATAAGATAAAAATATTTAAAATATTTCATTGTCCTTAATAAACAGTTTTAATATCCTATAAGCATTGGTTTTCCAGAATTAATCTCTAAATTCTAGGACATACCAATGAATATTCAAGTGGAATTTTCATAGAATATGATAATCTGACTAAAAGTTTCCTTTTTAAGAGTAGATACAAGTGCTATTAGAATAATTTTAGATTATAAGAAGTGACTTGATATATATCAAAGCATATTCTGAAGCTACGTCAAAAAGACATGCATGAAAAAATAATGCTAACCGGAGAGCCCAGGTGTCAACTATAGCAATAGATTTGGTGTACTATTATGATTTCTTATGAAGCCAAGAAAGATTGTTAGAAATTTGGAAACTGGAAAATAAATTCCTATTCAAAAACTTGTACTCTCAACAAAATGTTAGCAAATTGAATCCAACAATGTACTAAAAGAACTATACACCACAGCAAAGTGGAATTTATTTCATATACTGAATTCTGCATCAATATTCAAAAGCCAATTAATGTAATTCATCAGATCAACAGGCTATAGAAGAGAAATATATATGATTATATCAATAAATAGAGGAAAATAATGTGACAAAATGCACCGGTTGGTCATGATGAAAACACTTAGCAAATTACGAACAAAGAGGAATTCTTCAACTTAACATCTACAAAATAATAAACACATAGAAACAACTAGAGCTAGCATCATACTTAATGTACTTAATGATGAGAAACTAGGTGCATTCACATGAAGATGAAGAGCAAGGTAAGAATATCCTATCTCAAAACTTCTACTTAACATTCTACTGGTGCACTTAACTAATGAAATAAGAAATAGAAATTTTTAAACATACAGATTGGGAAGAAAAGAATAAAACTGTCTTTGTTTTTCAGATGATATGATGGCCTATGTAGAAAATGAGAAAGAATCAACAAAAAACTCTCCTAAAACTATATGTGAATATAGCCAGGTTGCAAGATAAACAGCTAATTTTAAAAAGTTGGTAGGTTTCTTACGTTCCAGCAACAAATAATTAGAATTTAAAAATAAAAACATGATGCTGTTGACATAAGATCCAAGAAAACGAAATTCTTGGGTAAAAAATCTAACAAAATGTGTAAATGCCTATATGAGGAAAACTACAAAATTCTGATAAAGTGCATCAGAAAATATCTAAATAAATGGAAAGATATTCTATGTATATTGATGAAAACTCAATATTGTCAAGGCGCCATTTCTTCCCAACTTTATAGATTCAATGCAATCTCAATCAAAATCCCAAGTTATTTTTTGAATATTGACAAACGGATTTGAAAATTTGCATGGAGAGGCAAGTGATCCAGAGTTTTGAAATGCAGCCCCTGGGTGAGGTAAGACTGAACCCTATAGAATGAATGAATAAAAGTGCTTCCGGTCATTTAAACTCCAATGGCTGCTTGAATGGCCATTTTAGAATAGCTAGTGTTTAGAGTAGGGTGAAGGAATCAATTATCAGCAACATAATAACGAATTTCTCCTTAATGCCATGGTTCCAATTTATGAATATTTACCATGAAAATTTTGTATTTATATGCTCTTCAAATAGTGATCAATACAAATTTCTCATACTAATTTCTCAGGAAAATGACAAATTGAATCACAACATCAAAAAAAAAAAAAAAAACACTAAACAAAAAAAAACCGCAAAATAATTCCATGTTTTTGAAATTTGGAAAGACCTCGTGTAGTCATCTGAGTCTTGTTTTTATCTCTATCTATCTATCTATCCATCCATCCATACATCTATCTATCTTCATCTATCTCTTAAGATTCTAAGAACAATGATAAAACAGCCCCTTTCATTGGCAGAATTGCATGTTTTGTTGCTTGGATAATTGTTCAGTCCCTTTCTTCCCTTTGAAATAATTTCACTGTTATGTAAAATATCAGAAAAAATTTATTTTCTATATATCTTTCAACACAAATATAATAAAACTTAGTGCTGCAATAAAATTGAAAAGAAAAATTCCACTGATGCACAGTATATAAGAAGGATTATGTCTGCTATAGCAGAAGTCAACCTTTGCACACAATGACACAGATATGAAAAAGGTAATCTTTTCAGTTTTTCATGACTGATCATATCTATTTCTAGTGTCTTCAGGACTGCTTACAGTGTAAAGACAAATAAAAACAAATTGAAAAAAAATGTCCATCTAAGTTACTCAGTCCTTTCTAGTTCAACATGATCTTTTTAAGGTAAACACAATTTCCTTTTGATAAATAATTAGGCTTTTAAGGTTTCACCACTCAGGCTAGCCAACTATCCCTTATATTCTCCCCAACATACACATACGCCTTAGTCTCACATACAATATCTCAATAAAATTTCATACTTACCTGATGGTATTAAAACCACCCCAAAAGCTCATATAACAACCTGAGGGGGTAAACAATAATTTTTTAAATTCTTCCTGTGTCCTCTGCTGACCTCTGACTGATATGTGGACGTATCTTTAGTCAACAGCCTCTGTGTAATGGGTTGGTTGCTTAAAAAATAACTATCACAAACTGTATATTCACTGCCTAGATAATCCTTGATCATTAGTCCCCAAAAGCTGGACAACTCCTCTGACTGGCCTTTAGCCGATTCTGTTAATCTTGCGCTTCTCAACCATGCCACATCCCTTCTTTTTAATTTAGATTCACAATAGGCTTGCTATCATCTTACACCTCAGCACAGAAAATCATTAGACAGTCTGCTGACTTGTAATCCATAGAAAGCTTCTGCATCCCACAAGGCACAAAGGAACACATACATTTTTGTCAATGTCAGATGCAGGCTGTGGGGAAATAGAGTTACATTTTATCAAGCCCTTTCTCAACCGAAACACATGCTACCACAGTTTTACTTCTCCCTAATTACCCAATTTGGTCATGGGGCATTCTAGAAAATCAGTTTCAAATGTTTTGTTGTCAGCCACTCACTTTGCTTATGTGGGATTTTACTCCTTTTGTTTCATGCTTTGGGTCTTGGCCTAATTGGATGAGACATACATTCTTAGAAATTTAGACAGAAATTTAATCTGGGCCTTATCTCCTCTGAATCTTTATTCTTGGCTAAACTACCTATTGTTGAGAAAGGCTTTATTTCTTGCTGTGGGATAGAAACTCCCTTTAAATCATGTCTTTTATTCTCTCTTTACGAGATCTTTACTCAGAATGTCATGGTTTCTTTTTTTTTTTTTTTTTTTTTTTTTCTAGCCAAGGAAAAATCTTTGGAATTTAGAAAAATTATTTTACTCTCAGAAAAGCCTGGTTCTTAAGGTCGTGCTCCTCTTTAGGATCAAAAAGTCTGATTTGAATCTTAAACAGAGGAATCACCACTTTATTCTAAGATGTACTTGCCCTGTCCATGAAATGAGGGATGACATTGATACAAAGGATGTTGAGTCACAGAGAAAGAAGATTTCTAAGAAATAAAATATAATATTGGCTTTATATATCAAATACATTATACCCATTACAATGCTCTTTAACATACTCCATAGTTGTGTGCTTGCAATTTTCCCCGTGGCACTTGGTATCTGATATTTCATTTCATAAAAACCATATGTTTTCAAGTTTTACTGTACCAGGGGCAAATAACTTAATATTCTGAGCCACCATTTTGCCATAGGTTAAATGGATATAAAAATAGTACCCACTTCCTAATTATGTAGGCAGAGCAAATTTATCTTAGATTATTCAGGTGAGTACATTGTAATCACAACATGTCTTAAGAATGGAAGAAAAAAGCAGAAGGGAATGTTAGAATGATGCAATGTATGAAGGGTTTGACCTGCTATTATTGGCTTTGAGGATGAATGCCAAGAGATAAGGAATATGGGTGGCTTGCAAAAGTTGGAATTGTCAGTGAAACACATTCCCCTCTAGAGTCTCTACAAAGAAACATAGCTTTCCTGCTGAAAACTTGAGCTCAAGGCGATCAGTGTTTGACTTCTCACATACGGAATTGTAAGAATAAATAAATGATGTTTTAAAACAAATACACTTGAGATTTCTTACACCAGCAATAAGATACTAACATAGTATCTGACAGTCATGGAATAAATTCAGCAATATTCTCCCTCAGGAGCTTTGCTTTATGCTCAGCAGTGACTTAGAGAGTCAATTTAACTCATTCTGACAAATAAGCCACCACATTATACATTGCCATAAAGTATGGCACTCTTTAACTTAATCTCTGACCTAGCACAGAGTGAAGTTTCCATTTGAGTATTTTATGATGACAATAACAGAAGCGGCATGTTTACTTGGTTTACGTATTATTCAGTTGTTCTCTAACAATCTATTTAACTACACTGAAAATAACTTCAGCAATAATTAGAAAATCTGTTTTCAGGCTCCGCACTCTATAACAAATCAGGAAGTTGTAAAGATAAGCCTTTGATCTTGTGCTACATATTTAACCCAGGAGGCATCTACTGAAATTATAATGTGTGCAGATGTGTGACTGTGGTAAGTCATTTCAGGTATGAAAAATACAACTAAGGCATAGTTACTACCTTTAACGCAAAGCATTACATTACATAAAGAATGTTGACAACATGTTATTAAAATTATTTGAGGACTGATTTCTGGAATGGTGAAGAGTTATGAACCTGCTCCCCAGAAAAAAAAAATACCATAACTCATGAAAATTATTTACAAACCAGCAAACAATTTAAAGTCTCTGGATATTTTCCAAAGGACATTCCTCAAATAAAATAAAATCTACTAAATTCTGATAGAAACAATACAAACCTGTGGCATTGTCACCACAACCCACAACTCCTTCAGAATGGCAAAGCATATCTGTGGTTCCTAAGCAACAACACAGTTTCGCACCAAGAGGAGAAAAAGGGAGTGAAAACAGAGAGCATCATATATCTTCCCAAGGAAGCGGAATTTATTCAGAATTAAATTGAGGAACATGTAAACCTAAGAGCACAGTCAGAATAAGCCACAAACGTTGACCTTTGGTTCCTGAAAATCAGTCATATTCTGACTGGACTATATTGGGGAGCTATTCCAGCCCCAGACTATTGTCAAAAATAATAGTGCAATCAGATAGGAATTAGTAGAGGGTAACAACTGGGTGTGATGCCTGGAGTGTCAGACAGCTTACCAGAGAAATCATGGAAAGAGACAAAGTGAGCCTGATTAAAACAGTACTGCATCACAGAATGAATATGCACATTCCCAAGGCTGAATCATTTGAAAATCAGTATTAGATGTTGTACAATATGGGGGAAATAGAATTCAATAAAGTAGTCAAACCAAGTTAGTAAAAATTATAAACAAGAAAATAACAAATATAATCTCCAGTATAGAGTAGGGAATCAGTACGCAGATTTGCTAAAATATATTATTTTTTAAAACTCTAGGATTTAACCAAAAAAATTGCAAGGTCTACAAAGAAGTAATAAAGCATGATCACACACAGGTTAAAAACAATGAAAACAAAACAATGACAAAAACAGGCAGATGCTGGGTTAGCAGAGAAATCTTCAAAGTATCTATTCTAAAGGTGTTCAAATAACTAAAAGAAATATTTAACAACATACAGCATAGTAAGATGGCAATGCCTCATAAAATAGAAAACATAAATAAGGAAATAAAAATTATTGTAAGAAAAAACAAAGAGAAATCTTGGAATTGAAAAGTACAGATGTTGAAACAAAATGTTCTCTATGGAATCTCAACAACAGATTTGAAATCAAATAATCATTGTACCATGTAACATGTATAAAAATTACAGCACACAAAAAGGGGTAGAAAGGGAATGGAGCTATATAGTGTAATGCTTCTATATCTCAATGGAGTTAAATTGAGTATGGAGGTGTAGTAGTTTAAAATAAGATGTATATTTTGAGCTCTAGATTGAACATTAAGAAAATTTTTCAAAAGTAAACATATTGTTAAAGTAATTGAAATATTGCACCAAAAAGTATTTACTTAATGAAAATTAAAGAAGCAAAAAGAACGCAAGACCCAATAAAGCATATAGAAAACACAAAAATAAAATGGAAGACATAAATCTAACTATATAAACAATAACATCGAAAGTAAATAAATGAAACAATCTAATCAAAAAGCAGCCTTTGCTAGACAGAATTTTAAAAAATCCTACTTTATATTGTATATAGGAGACACATTTTAGACTCAAAGATTCAAATAGGTGGAAAATATTAGGATGGAAATGATAGAAACCACAAGAATGCTAGAGGAATCATACTAGTCATAAACAGTAGACTTAAAAAATGTTTTTAATTACCAGAGATAAAGATGAAAACTCTCTGATGATAAGGGAGCACTCCATCACCAATATAATACAGTTACAAACACATATTCACCCAACAGCAAGACACGAAAATACATGAAGAAAAAAATGGACAAAATAAGAGATAGAGAATGCAACCATATCTGCCGTCTGCAATGTCCACTTTCAACAGTAGATGGAACAAGTAGAAAGCTCAACAAAGAAGTACAAGACTTGAACAACAGCATGAATCAATTAGATCTAGATCTAAGAGATACCTATACAATAACCTATCCAACACAGCACTATATACATTCTTTTCAAAGGCAAATGGAACCTACTCAAGGATCATATTGTAGGCAATAAAACTAGCCTCAATAAGTTTAAAATATTTGAAATCACACAAAGTTTCTCTGACCAAAATAGAACGAAATAAAAAAAAGCAGAAAAAAATGAGAAAATTTCCAAATATTTGGACATTAAACAATGCACTCTTTAGTAATCAATGGACCAAAGATAATTTACAAGGGAAATTAAATCATAATTTGAAATAAAATGGAAATACAATATAATAAAACGTATAGGATACAGTGAAACCCATGCTTAGAATGAAATTTATATCTGTAAGTATATATTTAAAAAAATAATAATCATAAATCTGTAACCTAACTTAAACCTAAAGTCATTGATACATTTTTAAAAAGGAAAAGAAAAAAACTAAACTTAAAGCCAACACATGGTAGGAAATAATGATTGTAGATGAAATTAATGGAAGAGATAACAATAGAGAAAATCAACAAAATCAAAAATTGTGCTGTAGTCTGAATGTGTCTCTCAAAATTAACTTGTTGAAACCTATCCCCTAAGGTGATGTTAAGTATTAAGAGCTGGGTTGTTTGGAAGGTTATTAGGTCATGAGGGCTCTGATCTCACGAACCAGATTAGTGCTCTTATAAAAGAGACTTGAGGGAACCTGTTTTGCCCACTGCACTATCTGAGGACACAACAAGAAGGCATTGTTTCTGAATCAGAAAGTGAGTCTTCACCAGATATCACATTTGTCAGTGCCTTGATCTTGGACTTCACAGCTTCCACAACTGTGACCAATAAATTTTTATTTTACAAAACTTTCCCTTTGCTGATTAAGAAAGGAAGAACACTCAAATTACTGACTCAGAAATAAAATAAGGGACTTTATGATTGGCTATAAAGAAATACAAAAAGATTTTAAATGAATACTACAAACTACCAAATGCCTACAAATTACATCACTTTTGATAAAATAGAAGATTACCTAGAAAGACACAAACTACTGAAACTGACTCAATAAGAAACAGGAAATTTGAGTAGATTTATGTGTTTATTTTATATTGCTGCTGCAAAAAAAATACCAAAAATTCAGTGACTTAAATCAACATAAATGTATTGTTTTACATTTCTGTAGGTCAGAAAACTGACACAGGTCTCAAAAGAATAAAATCAAGACATTACTAGGGCTTACTTTCATTTTGTTAGGTCTTGTTTAAAATTCATTTCTGTAACCTTCCCAGCATCTAGATGCCAGCCACAATCCTTGGCTTATGGCCCTTTTCTCCATTTTCAAAGCCAGAAACTTTACATTTTTCTATGTCTTTCTTTCAGAATGACATCTCTCTCGGATTAGAGTGGAGAGAAGTTCTCCACTTTTAGGGACCCATGTGGTTAGATTGCGATCACCAAAATTATCTGGAATAATCTCCCTTTATCAAGCCTCTTAAATTAATTATATTTGCAAAGCCTTTTTTGCCATGTAAATTAACATATCAACAGTTTCTGTTATTAGGAGGTGAACATTTTTGCAGAATAATCATTGTGCCTACCACAATCTATAATGAGTAAAGATATTAAAATTGAAAAGTATAAACATCTCACAAAATAAATTTCTGGCTCAGATCCCTTACTTCATAAATTATAACAAATATTTAAGAAAAAATTAATACCGATTCTCCCAATTTTTAAAAAATAGAATAGAATATATTACATCCCAACACATTCTATGTATTGCTGGCATGTCAAAGCTAGACCGCAATATCATGCATAAGTAAAACTATAAAGCATTCCATGGTGTATATGTGCCACATTTTCTTAATCCAGTCTATCATTGATGGACATTTGGGTTGGTTCCAAGTCTTTGCTATTGTGAATAGTGCCACAATAAACATAAATATGCATGTGTCTTTATAGCAGCATGATTATAATCCTTTGGGTATATACCCAGTAATGTGATGATATGTAACAAACCTGCACATTGTGCACATGTACCCTAGAACTTAAAGTATGATTAAAAAATAAACAAAAAGAAAAAAGAAAAAACTATAAAGCAATATCTTTAATGAATATAGACAAAAAATTCACTTAATACTAGTAGACTAAATCCATCAGCATATGGAAAGTACTATACACTATGATCAAGTGTGATTCATCTCAGAAATCTAATGATGGTTTAACAACTAAATAAAGAACACAAAGCACAGGATCACCTTAACAGATGAAGCAAAAAATATTTGACAAAATCTAACACTCTTTAACGATAAAAATATTCAACAAATAGGAATAGAGAGAACTTTCTCATACTGAAGAAGGACAACAATGGAAAACTAAGAGAATCATCTTACTTAAAGGTGAAAGACTAAATGTTTTCCCCTAAGATAAGGCATGAAACAAGGATGTTTTCTCTCACCATTCCCATTTGACTTGTACTCAAGGTTCCAGACAAGGTAGTTAGGCAAGGAAAAAGTAAAGTCTTGGAATAAGAAATATTAAATTATCTCTATTGGAAGATGATGTAATTTTGCATATGGAAATTTCTAAGGAATTCATTCCCTAATTAAATTATTTTCTGTAGTAGTAATTTAGTAGTAAGTATTACTAAAAGTGATAAGTAAGACCACCAAGGTTGCCGAGTCCAAGATCGACATCCACAACTCAATTGTATTACTATATGTTAGTGATTCACAAACCAAAAATTAAACCAAGTGATTAATTACATTTACAACAACACCCCAAAAGGCAAAATACTAAAGAATAAGTTTAACAAAATAAGTGAAAGACTTGGACACTGGGAACTACAGAACATTATTTTTAAAAAATTGAAGAAAATATAAATAAATGGAAACAAATCTTATGTTCAGGGATTAGGAGATTTAATATCATTAAGATCGAAATAAATCTCTTAATTGATCTGTGATTTCAGTGCAATCCCTATCGTGATCAAAATGCTTTTTTTGTTCTTGCAGAAATCGGCAAGCCAATTCTAAAAGTCATTCTGAAATTCAAAGGCCCAGAATTTCCAAAACAACCTTAGAAAAAGAATAACACATTTAAAGGACTTACATTTTCCAATTCTGTAACTTACTACAAAACTGCAGTAATGACGGCCGGGCGCGGTGGCTCAAGCCTGTAATCCCAGCACTTTGGGAGGCCGAGACGGGCGGATCACGAGGTCAGGAGATCGAGACCATCCTGGCTAACACGGTGAAACTCCGTCTCTACTAAAAATACAAAAACTAGCCGGGCGAGGTGGCGGGCGCCTGTAGTCCCAGCTACTCGGGAGGCTGAGGCAGGAGAATGGCGTAAACCCGGGAGGCGGAGCTTGCAGTGAGCTGAGATCTGGCCACTGCACTCCAGTCCGGGCGACAGAGCGAGACTCCGCCTCAAAAAAAACAAAAACAAAAACAAAAAAAAACTGCAGTAATGAAGAGTGTGATTTTGATATAGGATAGATATGGAATTCAGAGTTCAAAAATAAGCCTCTTCACTCATTTTCAACAAAAGTACTGCAAGATTTCAATGGGAGTAAATCTTCCAAGAAGTGATATAGAGACAAGTGGATAAATACATACCCAACAGTTAAGTTGAAACTGTTTCTTATGCGATGGATAAAAATTAATTCCAGATGGATAATGACCTGAATGTAAGAAATAAAACCATAAAACTCTTAGAAGAACACATGGAAGTAATCATTGTGATTTTGGATTATGTGATTAATTATTAAATATGACAAAAAGCACAAACAACAAAAGAAAAATGGATAATTTAACTACATCAAAATTAAAAATTGTGTGCTTGGTAAAACATCAAGAAAGTAGAAAGGCAATCAACAGAAAATTATACATATAGTAAGAGACTTGTTTCCTAAGTATATGAAAAAGAACTCTTAAACTCAAAACTAAAAAAAAAAAAAACTCAATAAAAATGTGCAAAAAAGTAATAGACACTATTCCTATGAAGATAAAAATGGCTAAAGAAAACATGGAATTGTGATTATCATTAGATATTTGTGAAGAGAAAATTAAATTCACAAAAATATATATTTTTACATTCATTAGGGTGATGACTGTAATAAAAAAGACATTACAAATATATATCAATGAGGATGTAAACAAATTCAAATCTCTACACATTGTTGGCTGGAATGTAAAATGTTCCAAAAATCTTAGAAAACTGTTTGGCAGTTACTCAATATTTTAAACAAACTTGCCCTTATGACAGAGCAATTCCAGTCCTAGGTATATATCCAAGAGAAAGGAAAACATACGACTGTACACAAAACTGTACACAATGTTCAAGCATTATCATTCATAGTAGTCAAAAGTAGAAAGAAGCTAAATGTTCATCAACTAATGAATGGACAAACATAATGCAGTATATCCACACAATGAAATGTAATATGGCAATAAAATAAATATGCTTGTGACAACATGGGTAAATATTGAAAATATTATGCTAAGTGAAAGAAACCAGTCATATAAAGACCCCATGTTATATGAGCCCTCTTTTATGCCATATCTCGAATCTTCAAATCTATAGAGACCAAAAGTCAATCTGTGGTTGCCTAGAACTGAAGGTGTTGAGGGGAATGATGAATGACAATTGATGGGTATGGTATTTCTTTATGGCGTGAATAAAATGTTATGAGAATTTATTGCAGTGATGGTTGCAAACCTCTGTGAATTCACTAAAACCACTGAATTTTGTACTGCAAGTTGGTTAGTTGTATAGTGAGCTATATATCAATAAATGTTAAAATGCTTTCAGAACATAAAAACGAATTTCCTTTTGGGGGATATGTCTCACAGTTTCGGAATTTAGGAATAATTTAATAATGAATTAAATTCCAGTGAAATGAAATAGTATAAGAAAAAAATCAGAGGCAATAATAGAAAGGAATTTTGTGGTAAATAGCATGTAATACTGTGTGAAGGGGATATGAAGGAAAATTGCAAACTACACGTTCAGGAACTGAGTATGTGAGTACAATTTAGAGGGTAAAGCTACCATGGTGAGAGATTTTATGTTTTACTTTATATGTAATTTGGGGCAAGCAAAGGTTAGTAAGGAAAGAAAAATGAAGTTAGCAGAGGTGCACACTATAGTGACTTTCAGGATTCAACTCCATTTTAGTAATTACTTATGGATTTGAAGGGTATATTTTAATCAACCAAAGTCCTAAAATTAATTATACAAGGTGGACTTAATGTCTGGAAACATAGGCAAATATATCTAATAAATGGCTCACAATAGAAGATTCAGTTGATGTATTGTCCCTTGGCATCAATGCATTCAGTTAGCTATCAAAAGTCGCATTGAACTTAATGCATTAATGTAGAATTTTCATCAGTCTCTCCATAAGCATCTGCGATGTGTATTTTAAGATGATTTTTGTCTCAAATTTTTCCTGAATGTACAGTGAGTTTAGCATATCCCAGAAGAAATAAGGGAGTTCAATGAAAAATATATTTTTTGTATTTTCAGACTACAGTCACTCTCCACATTATATATAACTATTAACATAATATCTTAGTATATACACATGAATATTCTCTGGTCTTCTCTCATGTCATGTATTTTAAAATCATTTTAAAATTTGGAGATAAGTTTAAGAACATAAGAAGATAAAGTATGTGCTTTTAGTAACAGATACACAAGGGAAAAATAAAGAACAGATAATAAGACAAAAAAAAAATCCCACAAATCATTAAACACTATAGATTTCAAATCACAAGTTTATTTACTAATGCACAATCGCTTACCTAAAAATCTGGTTTGGAGATTATATAGACGATGTTATTTTAGGAAATCAGTTACTGTTCTTTGATGTTACACTTTTATATTGATAGTGTTTCTATATCTTAATTCATTATATTCAGGGTACATTGGAGCAAGAATGCAAATAACTGAACTTTTAAATTTATATTCATAGTAAGTAATAGCAGCCTAACCTTGGTACCTCATGAACATAGGAACAAGTGCTAAAGGAATTGTCTATGGATAAGGATTTAATTTTACTTTACACAGCTTTCAGAGTTAATACAGAGTCAATTTAAAGTAAAGAGTGCCACAATATAATAGCAGTTTTTCACTGATAAAGTTTGCACATGGAATCCATAATTAAAATATCTAATTAATATTACATAAGGTACATGGGTTTAAAAGAGGCCAGCTTTTTAAGGAATTTTATCAAGGTTTTCTTGATGGGAAGTGGGTACTAATTAAGACAAGCAAGTGGATTTGTTAAATCTCAAGCTGGCCATTAGCTTTATGCTGATAAATTTCCTGTATCAGACAAATTTTCAAGGATAGAACAGTGGTGATACCTTCTCTTCTCTTTTGTTCTTCTATTCCATTGTATATGTATCAGGTTGTAGGAAATGAACTTGAATCTTTCCAACCTACACTTTAAGAGTAATCAGGTTTTTCTATTTTATACCTGCTGCTCTTAGTTAGCAACTGGTGGGGAAAAGCAGAGAAGTCTCGCTTAAGAAATAATATAAAACACTTTTTTTTTTTTTTTGAGACGAAGTCTCGCTCTGTTGTCCATGCTGGAGTGCGGTGGCGCGATCTCAGCTCACTGTAAGCTCCGTCTCCCGGGTTCACGCCATTCTCCTGCCTCAGCCTCCTGAGTAGCTGGGACTACAGGTGCCCGCCACCACGCCTGGCTAATTTTTTTGTCTTTTTTAGTAGAGACGGGGTTTCGCTGTGTTAGCCAGGATGGTCTCAATCTCCTGACATGGTGATCTGCCACTTTTTTTTTTTTTTAACATAAAAACTGTCACTATCAGCAGACCCATCAAAATTTTAATTCACAACTACTTGAAATTACTCAGCTTATTGAGGGCAATTAATCACAGTCATGAAACACTGACTGACAGAGATACAGTCTGAGAAATGTGTCATTATGAGATTTTGTTGTATGAACATCATAGAGTGTACTTACACAAACCTAGATGACGTTGTCTACACACGTCGGCTATATGGTATAATTCATTGCTTATAGTCTATAAACCTGTGAGACATGTTACTATACTGAATACTGTAGACAATTGTAATACAATGTTATTTGTGTTTCTAAACATATCAAAACATAGAAAAGATACAGTAAAAATATAAATGGTAAAAATGGTACACCTGTATAGAGCACTTACCATAAATCAACCTTGCAGGAATGAAGGTTGCTCTGGGTGAGTGAGTGACTCAGTGAGTGAGTGATGAGTGAATGTGAAGGCCTAGGACACTACTGCACACTAGTGTAGACTTTAAAAACATGGTCTGGGTGCAGTGGCTCATGCCTGTAATCCCAGCACTTTGGGAGGTGGAGGCAGGCCGATCACCTGCAATCGGGAGTTCAAGACCTACCCTGTCTCTACTAAAAATGAAAAAATTAGCTGGGCATGGTGACCCATGCTTGTAATCCCAGTTACTCAGGAGGCTGAGGCAGGAGGATTGCTTCAACCCTGGAAGTGGAGGTTGCAGTGAGCCCAGATGGCACACTGTACTCCTGGATGACAAAGTGAGACTCCCTCTCAAAATAACAAACAAACAAAAACAAAAGAAACAACAACAACAAAAAAGATAAACTTAGGTGACACTAAACTTATAAAATTGTCTTTTCAATAATAAATTAACGTTAACATATTATAACTTTTTTACTTCATAAACTTTAATTTTTTTAACTTTCTTTAATCTTTGCAATAAGACTTAGCTTAAAACAAACACAATGCACAGCTGTACAGAAATATGTTCTTTCTTTATATCCTTATTCTATAAATTTTATATAAAAAATTAAGCCACAAACACATTAGCCTAGGAATACATAGGGTCAGAATAATCAATATCACTGTCCTCACCTCCAAATCTTATCCCACTGGAAAGTTTTCACGGGCAGTGACATGCGTGAAGCTCTCATCTCCTCTGATAACAATGCCTTCTTCTGAAATACTTCCTAAAGGACCTGCGTGAGACTACTTTACAGTTAACTTTTTTTATAAGTAGAAGTACACTCTAAAATTAGGATTAAAAGTACAGTGTAGTAAATACTAGGTGTTAAAGATTTTTCAGCTCCGTTATTATCTTTTGGAATTACTATAGCATATATGGTCCATCATTCACCAAAACGTTGTTAAGAGGCATGTGCCTGTATGCACAGTCTAAATGGAGTGTGAAAGCAGAGTGGTCTTGAAGATGGAGCTGCATGTTCTTTTCCTAGGATTAAGTAGCAACTCTTCATCTGCTCTTTACTTAATGATTCTGAACAATACACTAAGCCTCTCTGAAGTAGAGAAAACAAATGAAACAAAAGACATGAAATGCTTTCTGAACCTACAAAACACTAGACTGTGAGTTCTGCAAGGATTAAAAAACCCTGCAAATCCAAGTATGTATTAATGGTCTATTATAAAGCTTGCAGAAATGCAAAAGGCAGTACAATCGCCAAAATGAGGATTGTCCTAGCAGATGCGTCTTTATTTCTCTGTCTCAATGGCAGGACTTCCTAAAGTTCAGGATGAATAACAGTGAATCCCACCCACTAACAGATTTTTGGAGCACATAGAAAAGATACTGTTTGTAAGGCACACTGTATTAAGTGGGCAAGTCTGCTTATATGCCAAGGTATCCATCTGCTCCAGGGAATTAAATGGGTTCATAACTCAGCACAAGCAGAATTCACTAGTTGCCCACAAGTGTGGAGTAGGAAACTCTCCTTGTGTACAAGAATATCCTGGAAATCTGATATCATTCTATGACATTTGTTTTGGAATATAGAGGTTAACTTCACATTTGAGTTTTAGTAGATATTTCAAAAGTAACTGAAAAGTCCCACAATGATTTATTTGAAATGAATGATAATGTTTCTGTTTAACAGAACATCTTCCAGAAAACACTTGCAAAATGACAAGCAGGAATGTATCAGAATGATAAAAGCCAGCGGATAATATGACTCATCACTGTCACTCTTCATGCCAGTTTTGAAATGCTCAAAAATGTGGTTTTGATGTAATTTTATCTATCTGAAATAAACATGAAATTGTTATTTGATAAAATGGTCCTAAAATATAGTTTGAAAGTAAAATGCTCCAGGAAAAATGGAATATAGCTCCAAAGGAGATTAAGTAAATATATAATCCATCAATCATGCCAATAGTGTGACTAATTCATAATTCTGACAGAAATACATTGTACCTTATTCATAAGAGACAAAAGTTGTCCAAACGTTTTGTTACTCTATTAATAAGTACATATGTAATTGGTTACATATGTCTTATTAAATTTTTCATTTTATTAGATCTCTTTGTTCAATCAAACAAAAACTATTAACTGAATTCCTACACTTTACAGTTATTTGGAATGCAAAGAGGAACATGAACCAGGACCTCAGAAATCTTGGAGTGTTGATAGGAAAGTTAGTATCATAATGTTATTATGTAAATATTATATAATACAATAATTCAAGGCTTATTATTTCTATAAGAATAAATAAAGTACAGAGTCATTAAAAGGACATTTAAACCAAATGAGAGAGCCAAGGTTACCTTGACCAAGCTAGTCACACAAGTGTTGAAATCAGAAATTCAAGTAAAGGAAAACAGAGTAAACAAATTGGAGCAGCATCATAGTCTGGGATAAATATCTGAGGTTCATTGTCTCGCACCAAGGAAATCAAGGATGCAAACATACAATAAGTGGGTTTAGGAGTGGAGGTTTAATAGGCAAAAGAAAGAGGAAGGAGAATAGCTCTGTCTCCTGCGAGAGAGAGGGACACTTGAGTGGGACTGCCAGTCCTATGGTGAAGCACTTGGGGTTTTACACACTGGCTTGAGGAGGTGGTGTCTGATTTACATAGGTCTCAGCGATTGGTGGTACCAGGCAGGACATTTACACAGTGCATGAAGAATTTGGCCACCCCACCCTAATCTTTTATTATGTAAATGGATTTTTTACTTGGCTGGCTCCACGTTGTGTGCTCCTTACTGTACACATGGTTGGCAAGGAAAAGGAAAGATGGAGATGTCATGTTGAACATGCCTAGTCCCCAGGTAGCCTTTTACTATTGGCCAGCTGCCAGCATTCACCTGTGCTCCAACTTCTTATCTGTGTCTGCTGCTCAACTGTACAGGCTGCTCTTAGAAAGCAAATGATTTGGGGACTGCTTCTCATTAAAAAGTAAACTTTACAGAAGACTTCCCTATCCTAACTATCTGCTTAAATAATTTCTTTTTAACTCATATGTTAAAATGACAGCAGACCAGATATTAGAAACAAATGAGCAGAGCAAGTCACACGTTAGAAAGTAAAATTGTTGAGAACTGTGGTGAATTCCTCACACAGCTCCAACTGACTGTTGCTGTGTGAGATAGTTGCAGATTCACTGCCATCAAAAAGGCAGACGTTCAGACTTGTTTGTGAAATTTCCTTTTAAACTATTGGCAACTATCCTAATTATTTTCTATCGATTGTAAAGGGTGCAGGTAACACATGTCTGCTTACCAAATTCAGCCCATGGGCCACAATTTTCAATTGTCGCTATAGTCAGAAGGTATGATAAGTTATGGAAGGTCTAAAATAGTTTGGTATATGAGTATCATAATTTTCTCCAAGATGACTATATGATTAATAGTAATGTCTATACCCAAATCTCTCCAACATCAGGAAACAAAAAAATTGTATGTAAGAATAAAAGTGTGTCCAACACCCTGCCACAGCTGATGCTTGTGCACCCCACCATGCTGCCACTGCTGCTGCTGTTGGCATATGTAAACGAGTATAGATCCCAATGTCATTTCACTACAAAAAGATTTATCTGATACCACCCATTGAAGTGTAGTGACCAGAAGTCCAGGAGCACCTCAGATACCCTAGCACAGTGGATTCTCTAAATTGAGTAGGCAGACAATAAAGTTGGGGCCCAACACAAGTCCCCCAGAGTTAGCGCACACAGTCCAGGAGTTGGGAGCTGAACATTGGCCCCATAAAATCATCCAGAAAGAAAGCCAGTAAGCTGGCTTATGCCACAATCAAACTCTCAAGGTCATCAAATAGGATAAAAGGAAAAATAAAACATTTGGTGGTGAGCAACATCAAAGATTGAAATAACATCAGCCCACAAAGATGAGAAAGAACCAATGCAAGAACTCTAACAACTCTAAAAGCCAGAGTACATTTTCTTCTCCAAACAACCACATCACCTCTCCATTAAGGATTCTGAAGTGAGCTGAGGTTGCTGAAATTACAGAAATAAAATTTATATTATGAATAGCAACAAAGATCTTTGAGGTTCAGGAGTATGTTGAAACTCAAACCAATAAAGCTAAGAATCACACTATAATGATACAGGCATGGGCAGACAAAATAGCCAGTATAGAAAGGAACATAATCAACCTGATAGAGTAGAAAAACACACTACAATAATTTGATAACGCAGTCATAAAAATTAATAGCAGTATAGACCAAGCCGAGAACTTGAAGAGAAAACCTTTCTGAAATAAGTTAGTCAGAAAACAATAAAGAAAGAATAATGAAAAGGAATCAACAAAACCACCAAGAAATGTGGAATTATGTAGAGACCAAATCTGTGACTCACTGGTGTCTCTGAAAGAGATGGGGAAAATGGAAGCAACTTGGAAAACATAATACACCATATAATCTATGAGAAACTCTTCAACCTATCTAGGAAGGCCAATATTTAAATTCAGAAAATGCAGAGAACCCCAGTAAAATACTTCACGAAAGATCATTTTCAGGGCACCTAATGATCAGATTCCCCAGGGTCACAATGAAAGAAAGAAAATTTGATGGCAGCTAGAGAGAAAGGTCAGGTCACCAAAAAGAGAAGCTCATCAGACTAATTAATAGCAGACCTCTCAGCAGAAGCTTTACAAGTCAGAAGAAATTGGGGTCCAATATTCAACATTCTAAATGAAAAGAAATTTCATTCCAGATTTTTTTATCCAGCCAAACTAAGCTTCATAAGTGAAGGAGAAATAAGATATTTTTGAACAAGAAAATGCTGAGAGACTTTGTTACCACCAGACCTGCCTTACAAGAGCTCCTGAAGGAAGCATTATACATGGAAGGAAAACACTGATACAAGCTAGTCCAAGAACACACTTAAGTACACAGACCGGTGACATTTTAAAGCAACCACATAAACAAGTCTACATAATATCCAGCTAACATCATGGTGACAGAATCACATCCACACATAACAATATTAACCATGAACATAAATGGGCTAAGTGCACCAATTAAAACGCCCAGAGTGGCAAGCTAGATAAAGAACCAATACCTATTGGTGTACGGTCTTCAAGAGACCCATCTCTCATGCAATGATACCCATAGGCTCAAAGTAAATGAATGAAAAAATATCTAACAAGCAAAGCAAACGGAAAACAGAAAAAAGGTAAGGTTTCAATCCTAAATTTCAGATGAAAGAGACTTTAAACCAACAAAAATCAAATAAGACAAAAAAGGGCATTACATAACTGTAAAGGTTTTACTTCAGCAAGAAGACCTAACTACCCTAAATATGTATGTACCCAATACAGGAACACTAAGATTCATAAAGCACGTACTTAGAGACCTTCAAAGAAACTTAGACTCCTACGCAATAATAGTAGAAGATTCCAACACTTCATTGACAGTTTTAGACAGATCATTAAGGCAGAAAATTCATAAAGATATACATGGTTCCGCTAACCATGAACTCAGCATTAGATCAAATATATCTGATAGAAATCTATAGAACTTCACTCCCAAAAGTAGCGAAATATACATTCTTTGCTTTTCTTTTTAATTCTGAACAAACATTTACTTTTTTTTCTTTTTTATTATACTTTAAGTTCTAGGGTATATGTGCAGAACCTGCAGGTTTGTTACATATGTATACATGTGTCATGTTGGTGTGCTGCACCCATTAACTCGTCATTTACATTAGGTATATCTCCTAATGCTATCCCTCTCCCCTCCCCCCACCCCACAACAGGCCCCGGTGTGTGATGTTCCCCTTCCTGTGTCCAAGTGTTCTCTGATCTTTGACAAGTCTGACAAAAACAAGAAATGGGGAAAGGATTCCCTATTTAATAAATGGTGCTGGGAAAACTGACTAGCCATAAGTAGAAAGCTGAAACTGGATCCCTTCCTTACACCTTATACAAAAATTAATTCAGGATGAATTAGAGACTTAAATGTTAGACCTAAAACCATAAAAATCCTAGAAGAAAACCTAGGCAATATCATTGAGGACATAGGCATGGGAAGGGACTTCATGTCTAAAACACCAAAAGCAATGGCAACAAAAGCCAAAATTGGCAAATGGGATCTAATCAAACTAAAGAGCTTCTGCACAGCAAATGAAACTACATTTTTCTTATTACCACACATCACACACTATAAAATTAGTCACATAATTGGACACAAAATACTCTTAAGCAAAGGTAAAACATCTAAAATCATAACAACCACTCTTGCAACACAGCACTATCAAGTTAGAAATCAAGACTAAGCTATTTGCTGAAAACCACACAATAACATGGAAATGCAATAACCTGATTCTAACTGACTTCTGGGTAAATAAGAAAGTCAGAAATCAAGAAGTTCTTTAAAACAAATCAGAACAAATACACAACACACCAGAATCTCCAGGACACAGCTAAGGCAGTGTTAAGAGGGAAATTTATAGCACTAAATGTTCACATCAAAAAGTTGGAAAGATCTCATTTTAACTACCTAACATCATGATGAAAAGAACCAAAATCAAACAAACTCCAAAGCTAAGGACAAGAAATTACCAAAATTAGAAATGAACTGAACTGAAGGACTCTTGAGATACCAGAAAAAAAAAAAAAAAAAGAAAAAAAAAAAAGAAAGAAAGAAAAGAAAAGAAAAAGAAAAGAAAAAATTTTAAATTAAAAAAAAAATCCAGGAGTTGTTATTTTCTTGCAAATTTAATAAAGTAGATATACTACTAGATAGACTAATTAAAAAAAGTAAAAAGATTCAAATAAATGCAATTAGAAACAACAGTAGGATATTACCATAGACCTCACAGAAACGTAAATAACAATCAGAGAATATTATTAATACATCTATGCACATAAACTAGAAAATCTAGAAGAAATGGATAGATTTTTGAACACATATACCCTCGCAAGACTGAATCAGGAAGAAATGTAATCCCTGAACAGACCACTAATGACTCTAAATTGAATCAGTTATAAATCGCCTATAAATCTAAAAAAAGCCCAGCACCAGATTCAAAGCTGAATTCTACCAAATGTACATAAAAGCTCTGGTACAATTTCTACCTAAACTGTTCCAAAACTTAAAGAGGAGAGACTCCTGCCCAATTCATCCAATGAGGCCAGCATCATCCTGATACAAAAATCAGGCAGAGATACAACAACAAAAAAAACTTCAGGTCAATATTCTTTATGAACACTGATTAAAAAAGACTCCATAGTAAAATGCTGGCAAACCAAATTCAGCAGCATATCAAAAAGCTTATCCACCATGATCAAGTAACCTTGGAATGCAAGGTTAGTTCAACATACTCAAATCAATACATGTAAGTCATTACATAAAAATAAGTAATGAAAAAAAAGCCACATGATTATATCAATAGATGCAGAAATGCCTCTTTATAAAATTCAACATTCCTTTAGGTTAAAACTCCCAAGACATTAGGTGTAGAAGAAACATATCTCAAAATAATAAGAGCCATCTATGAGAAACCCACAGCCAACATCCTGTTGACTAGGCAAAAACTGAAAGCATTCTCCTTGAAAACTGGCACAAGACAAGAATGCCTTCTTTCACTACTCCTATTCCACACAGTATTGGAAGTACTGGCAAGACCAAATAGGCACAATAAACAAATACACACAGCCAAATAGAAAAAGAGGAAATCAAACTACCCCTGTTTGCAGATGACGTGCTCCTATATTCAGAAAACCCCATAGCATAGTCTCAGCTCAAAAGTCTCTTAAGCTAATAAACAACTTCAGCAAAATCTCAGGATACAAAATAAATGTGCAAAAATCACTAACATTTCTATACACCAACAAAAGCCAAGCCAAGTGCCAAATCATGAATGCAATCCCATTCACAATTGCCACAAAAAGAATGAAATGTCTAGGAATACAACTAACAAGGGAGGTGAAAGATCTCTGCAAGAAGAACTTTAAAACACTGCTCAAAGAATTCACAGATAACACAAACAAATGGAAAAACATGCTGTGCTAATGAATAGAAGAATCAATATGGTTAAAATGTTCATACTGCCAAAGCAATTTGTAAATTCAATGCTATTCCTATGGAATTACCAATGACATTCCTCAAATAAATATAACAAACTATTTTAAAATTAATGTGAAAGCATAAAAGAGCCTGAATAGCCAAGGCAATCCTAAGCAAAAAGAAAAATTTGGAGATATTATACCACCTAACTTTAACATATACAACAAGGCTACAGTAACCAAAACAGCATGGTGATGGTACAGAAACAGATACATAAACCAATGGAACAGAATTGAGAACCGAGAAATATGGCCACATACCTACTCTTCAGCAAAGTCAACAGCAAAGTCAATCTCCTCTTCAGCAAAGTCAACAAAAACAAGCAACAAGGAAAGGATTTTGTATTTAATAAATGATGCTGTGATAAATGGCTAGCCATATGCAGAAGAATAAACCTGGACTCCTTCCTTATACCATGTACAAATTACAAATCAAGATGGGTTGAAAGCTAAATGTAGAACCCAAAACTATAAAAAGCCTAGAAGACAATCTTGGCAATACTATGCAGGATATATTAATGGGAAAATATTTCATCATGAAGATGCCAAAAGCAATTTCAATGAAAGCAAAAATTCACAAATGCAATCTTATTAAACTAAATAGCTTCTGCACAGCAAAATAAATGATCAACAAAGTAAACAGATGACCTACAGAATAGGAGAACATTTTTACAAGCTATGCACCTGAAAAAGGTCTAATATATATAGCAAATTAAGGAAATTAAACAAATGTACAAGAAAAATACAAACAACACTATACAAATTGAGCAAAGTACATGAACAGACACTTTTGAAAAGAAGACGCATATGCAGCCAACAATTATATTTTAAAAGGCTCAACATCACTGATCATTAGGAAAATGCAAATTGAAACTATAATGGTATACCATCTTACACCAATCAGAATGGCTCTAATTAAAAAAGTCAAAAAAAAAACACAGATGCTCATGAGGTTGTGGAGAAAAAGGAACACTTACATGCTATTGGGTGGAGTATAAATTAGTTCATTCATTGTGGAAAATAATGTGGTGATTCCTCAAAGACCTAATAACAGTACTACTCTTCAACCCAGCAATCCCATTACTGGGCATATACCCAAAGGCATATGAATTGTCCAATCATAAAGACACATGCATGTGTATATTTATTTCTGTACTATACACAATAGCAAAGATGTGGAATCTACCTAAATGCCCATTAGTAGTTGATATGGTTTGGTTCTGGACCCTACCCAAATCTCATGTTAAATTATAATCCTCAGTGTTGGGGAAGGAACCTAGGAGGAGGTGATTGGATCATGGGGGTGGATTTCCCCCCTACTGTTCTTGTGATTGTGAGTTCTCATGAGATCTGGTTGTTTGTAAGTGTGTAGCACTCACCCCCCACCCCCACCTTTCTGCTTCACCATGTGAGAACAGTGCTTGCTTCCTCTTGACCTTCTGCCATGATTGTAAGTTTCCTAAGGCCTCCCCAGCCATGTTACCTGAACAGCTTGCAGATATATGAGTTAAATAAATTTCACTCTCTTTTTTTATATAAACGACCTGTCTCAGATAGTTCTTTTTAGCTATGTGAGAATGCACTAATACAGAAAATTAGTACTAGAGAAGTGGGGCTTTGTTATAAAAATACCTGAAAATGTGGAAGCATCTTTTGAACTGGGTAATGGTGAAAGGTTGGAACACTTTGGAGGACTCAGAAGACTGGAAGATGAAGGACAGTGCTGAACTTCCTAGAGACACTTTAAATTGTTGTGCACAAAACACTGATAGTTATATGGACAGTAAAGTTCAGACTGAGGTATCAGATAGAGATGAGAAACTTTAGGAACTGGTTAAAAGTCACTGTTGCTATTCTTTAGCAAAGTGACTGGTGGCATTGTGCCCTTGCTCTAAGGATTTGTGGAACTTTGAACTTGAGAAAGAAAATCTAGGGTATCTGATGGAAGGAGTTTCTAAGCAGCAAAGTATTCAAATAGTGACCTGGCTGCTTCTAAGAGCATAAGCTCATATATATTCACAAGGAAATGGTCATGAAATTGGAATTCATATTTAAAAGGGAAACAGATCATAAAAGTGTGGAAAACTTGCAGCTTGTCCATGTGGCAGAAAAGAAAACCCCATTTTCTGGGGAGGACTTGGAGAAAAAAATTGGTTTCGTGGACCAGGCCCAGGGACCCTTTCTTCTGTGCAGCCTCTCGATGTGGCACCCAGCATCACAGCCAATCCAACTCCAGATATGGCTAAAAGGGGCCAAAATACAGCTTGGGCCATTGCTTCAGAGGGTCCAATCCTCAAGCCTAGGCAGCTTCCATGTGGTCGGGCCTACAGGAGTGCAGAGAGCAGGATTGAAAGCCTGAGAGCCTCCTCCTAGATTTCAGAGGATGTATGGAAATACCTGAGTGTCTAGGAAGAAGTCTGTGGCAGGGGTGGAGTCCTCATGGAGAACCTCTCCTAGGGCAGTGCAAAGAGGAAATATGGGGTTGGAGTCTCCACACAGAGTCCCCACAGGGGCACTGCCTAGTAAAGCTGTGAGAAGACTCCCACTGTCCTCCAAACCCCAAAGTGGTTGATCCATCAACAGTTTGTACTATACACCTGAAAAAGGCATAGGCACTCAATCCCATGAAAGCAACCATAAGGGCTGTGCCCTGCAGAGTCACAGAAGTAGAGCTTCCCAGGGCCTTGGGAGCCCACTCCTTACATCAGTGTGGCCTGGATGTAGGAAAGGAGATTGTGGTGTCAAAGAAGATTGTGGGTATTATAATGCAACATGAGATGTGGGTAGGGACACAGTCGAATCATATCATTCCACCCCTGGCCCTCCCAAATCTCATGTCCTTCTCACATTATAAAACACATTCATGCCTTCTCAAGAATCCCCCAAAGTCTTAATTATTTCCAAAATCAACTCAAAAGTCCAAGTCCAAAATCTGATCTGAGACAAGGCAACTTCTTTCCACCTATGAGCCTGTAAAATATTTTAAACTTTGAGATTTAATGACTGCCCAGCTGGGTTTGGAATTGCATAGAGCCGATAGTCCCCTTGTTTTGGCCAATTTCTCCCTGTTGGAATGGGAGCATTTACTCAATGCCTGTGCCCACATTTTAACTTGGAAATAGCTAACTTGTTTTGAATTTTACAGGCTCATAGGTGGAAGGGATTTGCCTTGTCTCAGATCAGATTTGGGGCTTGGACTTTTGAGTTAATGCTGGAATGAGTTAAGACTTTGGGGGACTGTTGGGAAGGCATGGTCATGTTTTAAAAATGAGAAGGACAGGATATTTGGGAAGGACGAGGGTGGAATTATATTGTTTGGCTCTGTTTTCCCACCCAAATCTCATGTTGAATTGTAATACCTATGTGTTGGAGGTGGGGGCAGCTGGGAGGCAATTGAATCATGTATTAGGATGTTCTCCTTGCTAATCTCATGATAGTGAGTGAGTTTTCACAAGATCTGGTTGTTTGAAAGTGTTTTGCACTTCCCTCTTCACTCCCTTTCTCTTCTGTTCCACCACGGAGCAGGAGAGGTGCTTGCCTCCCCTTTGCCTTCTACAATGATTGTAAGTTTCCTGAGGCCTCCCCAGAGATGCTACCTGTACAGCCTGTGGAACTTTGAGTCAACTAAAGCTATTTTCTTTATAAATTACCCAGTCTGAGGTAGTTGTTTACACCAATTCTAGAGTGGACTAATACAGTGTTAGACTGAATGAAGAAACATGGTACATAAACATTATGGAATACTGTGCAGCCATAAAAAAGGATGAGATCAGGTCTTTTACCAGAACATGGATGGAGCTAGAGGTGATTATCTTTAGCAAACTGGTACAGTAACAGACAAACAAATACTACATGTTCTCGCTTATAAGTGGGAACTAAATGTTGAGAACACATGGACACATAGAGGGGAACAACAGACACTGGATCCTACCAGAGCAGGGAGGAGTGGAGGAGGGAGAGCACCAGAAAAGAAAAAACAAAAAAACAAAAAAACAAATAAAACCTAATATCTACTAGGCTTAATACCTGGGTGACAAAATAATCTGTACAATAAACCCTTAGAACATGAGTTTATACAACAAACCTGCACATGTACCCCTGAACTTAAAAGTTAAAAAGTGAAAAAAAAAAATTAACAATAATAAAAGTTCATGAGGGTATATACTGAGGCTATAGAATCAGGAAGCAAAGATAAAGTTAAGCTAAAAGTATGAAATTTGGACAAGCCTATATATAATGTTGAAAAATTCAACTCTAAATAGCATGGAAAATTGACAGGGCTAAGATGCAAGAATTTGACTCTTCAAAGTTATGGATAAGAGTCTTTTACCACATCTTAGAAGTGTAAAAGAGGGCATCATTTGTAATATCAGTTCCAATAAAGTTTACACTACACACACATAAAATGAGGATCATAACTGAAGAGGAAATGCCACAGACCCACTCATGAGAAGAATGAGGCTTCAGTGGCAGGCAGTATGATGTTAAGGCACTTTTTTATTATGACTAATGATATGATGGTCATCAGTCAATAGACTGTGGGTTACTATATCAGAATAATTTGTCATTACATTTACAAAGCCAAGACGAAGCCTCAAATCTTTTGGCAGTTTTCAACTACCTCTTGTTTGGAAAATAGTTGTGTATATTCCATTCTGATACAACTGCATAATTACTAAAACATAATAGAAACATTATGATTCTTATTCATCAAACTTGTTTCCAAAGTAGAAATTCATAATTCTCAATTCACACTTGTTAGTGAAGGCTTTGTGTATTCTGCGGGTTCAATAAGTTGGTTTCTATGGTTGAAAAATATAAGGCTTTAGGGAATAATTACTTTGAGAAGACTAAGGCTCATGCTAATTTGTATAAAATGCTTTTTAGGAATGCCACAATCACACATGTCCTGATCACCTAATACATACACACACTGGAGAAATTTTTAGTTTGTTTTCCATTGTCATGTCTTTCTGAAGTAATGAATGGTTTAAAAATTGGAACAAATATAGAGAATGTTAAAAAAAATATGGATACTTAAATTATTCAATTCAAAATGAGAGGAGTATGGATCATTATTAATCATGTATTAGATGGAAGAATAAATACATTTCCCCCTTGTCATGCTTCTGAAGAATGAGGGCTACTTTTTCCACTTAGGAAAGACAAAGGTGAAAATAGTCCCAGTGATGACAAGAAGCAGAATGAATTCTCAAATGTTACAGGGACTTGCTTTTTTCCCCAAACCTCATAGAATTTATGAGCATTTCAGTGGTATACCCAAATGGGAAGGTAGTATAAAATTTGTAATGTTGCTTGGTTTTTTTGAAGGAAAATCATAGTTCGTATTTCATATGAAAGTACGTTTAAACTCAAATCCGTTGGGTTACCTATGTTTGGAGGACAATGCAAGAGGAGAAATGTAGACAAGTCCTGCAGTCTAAAGTCAAAGTTATGGCCAAGCCATTCAGCAAACATTTGTGTAGTATTTACTATACATTACTATAAATCAAAACAAAACAGAAACAGAAAAACACCAAAAATTAAATAGAGAGCTGTACAGTAAGAGTAATGTATCCAAAGCAAAGGAGATATATGTGAGTTACTCTGGGAAACATAGAGGGATAATGTAAGGCTTTATATTTGGGAGTTCAGAGGAAGTATCTTAAAGGCACTATGGCTTAAAATTGTCCTAAAGAACAGCTGAAAGTAAATCAAGTACAAAACCTGGGTGAAATTATTTTAGGCTAACAGAGATTGATCAAACATTATCCCTTTTGCTGGTTAGATGAGGCTCTAGAATAGTTGTTGATCTTGCCCTATAAAATGTTCCTACCTATAAAATGAGAACAGAAATCACATATTGTAGGGAAACTATGACTACACAAGGGATGCTTAAATAATACTACATGCCTGATTTATATATTGAAGCTGATAAGTTCAGGAATGAAATCCAAAAGAAGAGTATTCAAGGAACATGAATATATAAAAGACAACAAAAGATTAACACTGAAGCAATTATGCAGTCTCCGACTTATCATAGTCCAACTTAGGATTTTTTGACTTTATGACAGTGGGAAAGCAACAGCATTTAATATAAACTATAGTTAAATTTTTGAATTTTGATCTTTTCCTAAATTAGTGTTATGCAATATGATACGCTGGCAAGCAGCAGCTCCCATCCAGCCAGTCTAATCCAAGTGTTCTAATCACGTTTAAGGTATGTTAGGCTCAGTTTTGATATTTGGTGTATTCAGTATATTAAATGCATTTTTCACTTAAGATATTTTTAACTTAAATTTGGTTTATATGGACATAAATCCGTCATAAGTTGAGGAGCATCTGTATTTGAAAAGGTGACTGCTAAGGAGAAAATATATATACTTTCTATAGACTTACACATATAAGTATTTTTATTTGTTTTGACTTTTTATTAAAAAAGAATAATATTGGGATATAAGGAAACAGTGTATCTACATGTAATTATAAGCAAATGTTTAATATGGCTCATGCTGGTGTTAGTGTAATTACTATATTAATAACAGTATGTAATCAGGAAACTGAAGGTTTCATTTTAGTGCTGCCACAAATTAGCCATGTGTTTTCACAAAGGCGCTGCTCCTTTTTTTGAGACTGAAGTTATCTCGTCTCTTAAATGAGAGTGTTGGCCCAGATATTCTAGTTTGGTCTATTTAACATTCTATAATTCCATGGAATAACAGTATTTTTTAAATGAGGATTACTCTCCGTTGTAAGGTGCTTTTTAGAAAACAAAAAAGAAATCCTGTAATTTGACAATGCTCAGTTTTGTTTTTTTGGTTTTTTCTTTCTATAACTTCTGGTTCCTCATATAATAACAACCTATCCCAGAAGGGACTTAGCATATCTGATTATTCTGTTTTATTTCAGAATTATGTTATTTCATCATCCTCCAATCAAAGATAGTTGAAAAGGCTGGAAAAGTTGAAGCAGAATTAATAGAAGGGTATTGTGGTAATTTCTCAAAGGCCTTAACAAGGTAGAAAAGCAAGAAAAGATGCATTTTGCATAGCTATTGTTTGGATTATGATGGTTAACATAAATAAGGAATTCATGAGAAACTTAAAGTATGGAGAGGGAGAAAAGCTTTGAATAAAATCAGGGAGAAAATCATTATTGTAAGTGAGAGAAATTTTAAATATCACTTTATAAAAAAAGTCATACATATATAAATGACCTCATAGAAATATGTACTGAGATAATTAATATTGATATACTCCACCAACACATAGGAGTAAAAATATATCTCCTTCCTTTATTTTTTAAACCATTTGAATATGCCTTAGTGCACAAATTTGTCAAGGAAACACAGTTTCAGTCACATTCACAGAAAACCTTCTCCATTTTTATGGTATCCAAAAGGAACTTGAATTTAAATTATCTAAAATTTTCTGGAGACCACCTCTAATCTTCATTCTTCACATAAAGGTTTTGATGCTCCTTGTTGTTTAGAAGCAGGCTTGGTTGCATAGAGTATTCAAGTCACAGAGCATTGTTTCTAGCCTTCCCAGAAGCTGTTTCACTTGAGCTGTATGCTCTTATATGGGTTTGAGTTAGACATGCAAAGTACAGGGATGATCATCATAGCACATTCAATAAATGAGTTCAATGTTGTATTATGATGTACTGTATTTGGATATGGTTTATTGTAATCTTCATAATATTGGTAGTAAGGAAGGAGTACCTTAATGAAGTCATCTAGCAATGACAGGATTGCCTCACTATTCTGTTCTTAGCAGAAATGTTTGCTTGTTTGTTCAGACATCAGAATTGTTCTTTGCACAATTAACTTATCTGGTTTTAGTAATATAGAGTCTCCTCTAGGGCTCCTCTTCATATTTTTCTGACAAAGAGACTATTCGCTAAATCTTCTAAATTGATATATTTCATGTCTAGTAAACACAGAAAAGATTACCCACCACGCAAATCTAACTCTTTGATTATACAATACATATGTTCTAGCCAAATGCATTTTACGTATTTATGGTCCAACTAATATATTACTCTTGTCCAGTACCACAGGCATTGTTTCTGATCAATGCTATTCAACACTTTTCCATCTGCAGCATGTCTTCTAAATTTCGAATTTCCTGATGGAAAAAGAGCTCACTCTACCCTTACTCTCTTTCTTGTTTTCTATGTATTATGTCCTGCATACATGTTTATCTTTCTGTTGGGACTCTCCTATGTGACAGTAAGTGCTACACACCAAGATGCAAGCCATCTACCACTCTCATCACTTGCAAAAAATCCCAAGAATCATCCCCTTCCCTGTCGCTAGAAATAGCAAGAATCAGGGGTTATGGCGCTCTGTATTCAAGCCAAATTACCTATTTTAATCTTCCAATTTGGAAAATATCAGCTTAATGTTTTTTTTTTTTGTTTTTTTTTTTTTTTTGAGACAGAGTCTCGCTCTGTCGCCCAGGCTGGAGTGCAGTGGCCAGATCTCAGCTCACTGCAAGCTCTGCCTCCCGGGTTTACGCCATTCTCCTGCCTCAGCCTCCCGAGTAGCTGGGACTACAGGCGCCCGCCACCTCACCCGGCTAGTTTTTTGTATTTTTTTTAGTAGAGACGGGGTTTCACTGTGTTAGCCAGGATGGTCTCGTTCTGCTGACCTCGTGATCCGCCCGTCTCGGCCTCCCAAAGTGCTGGGATTACAGGCTTGAGCCACTGCGCCCGGCCATCAGCTTAATTTTTATCAATGGAGTTTAAAAAATCAATTATATCCTTGGAGGAGGGGAGATATGACATAGAAAGTGATATCAGATTGTGAGATGTGTAATGATGGCTTCTGCTCCTTAGAATATAAGAAAGTTCTTCTGAAATATATGCCATAGGATGGAAAACATATGATTTTTCTGCTCATAATACACAGCTTTAAAAAATAGAAACATTAAACAAATTTGTTTTAAACAAATCACCCCATTAAACTGGTTTTATATTTAGGGAAAACAATAGATTTGATAGATGTGACTATTGAGACAGATATCAGATGAGGAATGATATTATGCCATGTCCATATAATACATACGAACTAGAGCTCTGCTTTTGCTCTAGTCACCTAATACATTTAAGTTTTACTAAAAAGAGAAAGCTGATAGTCAAAACTCTATAGTGACTGTATATATGCACCTTGGGGAGACAACAAATATTTTCAGGTAAATAAAATTAGGTAATATCAGCCAGGCGTTGTGGCTCACGCCTGTAATCCCAGCACTTTGAGAGGCTGAGGTGAGTGGTCAGGAGTTCGAGACCAGCCTAACCAAAATGGTGAAACCTGTCCCTACTAAAAATACAAACATTAGCCGGGCACAGTGATAGGTGCCTGTAATCTCAGCTACTTGGGAGGTTGAGGCAGGAGAATTGCTTGAACCCAGGAGGCAGAGGTTGCAGTGAGCCAAGATCATGCCATGGCACTCCAGCCTGGGCAACAGAGTAAGTCTCCATCTCAAAAAAAAAAAAAAAATAGGTAATCTCAAAATATTTGATAGATACAAATTGTCATACTTTGAATAATTATTTAGAATCTTATAGAAGGGGAATGAAATATTCTTAATACAGAAGACTTCAGCTTAAGGAGGAAGGTTTCCTGCTCAATTTGGAAGTGGCCTGTCCTTGAAATATACTTGATTTTCAAAACTTATTCAAATTACACATGTTCTGTATATTATTTCAGTATTAATACTTTATGTAAACCCTAGCTACTGTGCACACCTATCAGTCACCCCTATCAAGATGGAAATTTTTCCAGAGACCTCTATTTTACATGTTATGAATTCTCATTTTGTATGTAGAGCATGAATAATCAAAGAGTGCATTATTTCTCTATCCCCAGGAGAAAACTTCAGAGTTTCATATAGCATTCATAGCTATGAAAGCCCTCTTCTATCTCATGGACTCCTATATTCCAAATAATTTTGAGAATTTTTTTCTAAGGCATATTTGCATCATTAATATATGATATATACTTATTATCTTGACTGCAAAATGTAGCTCTGTAATGGTTTCAATCTTCTATTGTAGAGATTGTGCTGGTCAACCTTCAAGTAGCATATGGCACACATATCATCAGATCTTAGACACAAAGCTCATGACAAAACTCTAATTTATTCCATATATTCTATGAGTTCCAGAATGGTAAACATCTTAATTGTTCTTTTATGTACATAGTACTTCTTAGCAATAACAATGATAATAAGTAATTGATCATTGTGGTGGATACTATGACTGTTTTATTTTGTATAATTTGATGATTAGACCTGTGTCATATGTCTAAATGTCTAGGTTTCACCAGTGATACAGGGTCAAAAGTGGCATATGCCACAAAGAAGGAACCCATCATAAGGTTCTATCTTTGCTTTTTCTGCTCTGCCGTGAGCATGTCATCTCCCAGATAAGGACTGCTCCTTGAGTGAAGACAACAGGTAGAGAAGAGTAACACTTACCATTTGTGAGCAAATAACATGAGTATCAAGCAAATCTTTGTAGCCACACGCCACTGAGATTTGAAGGGTTTTAATTATTCCAACAAATTTGTGAAAAGCTGAGTGTTCTGTGGATTTCTTAGTAAAAGCCTTATGTAGATTATCTAATGCTGTTTTCAGCATGAACCTATGAAGTGGGCTCAGTTATTGTCATTTCTCAAAGGAATGAGGATTTGAGAGGAAGTTTAATACATTGCCTAGTGTCCAGAGTGGAAAACTAAGGAGCACGATTAAAGTTTCCAACATGAGGCCCACTATTTCATGTGTGTGAAGTTTCCATGGAAAACTAGTAACTTTGATCTTAATTGTATGTAACAATTAGGAAAATCTCAGATGAAGTTTTAGTATGACTGACTGAGATACGGATTAAAACAATTTTCTGGTCATTTTGATATAAATAATTTCAAATTGGCACATCACTGCAAAACAAATTCAAATTTGAATGCAAAGTTATGTAAATCAAATGTTAAACTCAATATTTTGGAAGGTTTCTTATATAGGTGGAATGTTCCAAAATTCTGAATATACTTTCAACTGTGATTAGTGAAAGAAAGATGACATAAATTCTTCACAAAGCTGACATTTACTATGTGTTATTCAACAATTGTTTTGTTTCACCGCCTGATTTAGGACAGCTGTGAATAGCATGGACCCCGCCCCTCAGTTTTCCCCATTAATTTCTGGTATTTTAATAGAAAACTATTATAAAAGATGGCGAGACATTCTTTGTTTCCAATAATTTGCAATTTTCCCACTCAGATTCTACCCCAGAGCAATGTGTGATTATAAAGTTCTTTTATTCATACAGTCAATGTAAGATGATGAAATGCTGAGAATAATTGTAAGCTGGATTCATTAGACAAAATTAAGGCAGGGACCACAGTAAATCTCATCCCTTGCACAGCAGTTGGCTTTCTAAACTATATGGATCTTTAACCAGTAAATCTTTTCCCCAAAATGCTTAATTATATAAAAGAATTTTCTAGGGATGGTTATAACTAAAGTTATTCAAAAGAAATTGATAAAACCTCTATAGATTAGATTAGAAATCATATCAAATATAGGATATTTCTCTCTTGTCAATGTGTCTACTCAGCTGACCTGGAATCTTTGTCTGGTTACACACATGCTCTCTCTTTGTCTATATGTCTCTGTCTCTCTCACACACAAAAACACACACGCACACACACACATACACATAGGCACACACACACCACCATGCCAAACCACAATAAGACAAAACCTGCAACAGTGGTGTTCAATTTCAAATGTTGCACAATGTCAGGAAGGTAAGAGCTCAATTTATTCAAATGGTAGGAAGGAAATTCTGTGCAGACAGGTAAGCCATGATAGTAGATAGAATTGGGTTTTTAAGTTTACAAACATAACAATTCACCCCACTCCCATTCTTTATGTATTAGAAAACTAATGACCTTAATCTCCCCAAATGATACATTTTTATGATAATAATGAGCAAACATTTTTCTTTCTCTAAACTTATTGAATTACATATGCTTACATAAAAGCAATTATATTTTAATTCAATAATACATGAAATCTAGTATTAGTCCATTCTTGCATTGCTATAAAGAACTACCTGTGACTGGGTAATTTATCAATAAAAGAGATTTAATTGACTCAGTTCTGCCAACTGTACAGAAAGCGTGGCTGGGGAGGCTTCAGGAAACTTACAATCATTGCAGAAGGTGAAGGGGAAACTGGCACGTCCTACATCACTGGAGCAGGAAAAAGAAAGCAAATGGGAAGGTGCCACACCCTTTTAAACAATGAGATCTCATGAGAACTCACTCCCTATCATGAGAACAACAAAGAGAAATCTGCCCTCCTGATCCAATCACTTCCCACCTTGTCCCTCCTCAAACACTGGGAATTAAAATTCGACATGAAATTTGAATGCGAAAACAGAGATGAATCATATCATTCTGTCCCCGACCTCTCTAAAATCTCACGACCTTCTCACATTTCAAAATGCAATCATGCCTTCCAAATAGTCCCTGGAAATCTTAAACCCTTTTAGCACTAACTCAAAAGTTCACAGTCTAAAGTCTCACGTGAGACAAGGCAAGTCCCTACTGCCTGTGAGCCTGTATAATCAAAAACAACATAGTTAGTTCCAAGATACAGTGGGAGTACAGGAACTGGGTAAATGTTCCCATTTCAAAAGTGAGAAATTGGCCAAAATAGAGGGGCTACAGGCTCCATGCAAAACCCAGCAGGGAAGTCATTAAATCTCAAAGCTCAAAATCATCTTTTTTGACTCTGTCTCTCATATCCAGGACACAATGATGCAAGGGGTGGGCTCCCAAGGACTTGGTCAGCTCTGTCCTTCTGACTCTGCAGGGTATACCACCCACAGCTGGTTTCACAGGTGAGCATTGAGTGCCTGCGGCTTTTCTAAGCACTTGGTGCAAGATGTTGGCAGATCTATCATTCTAGAATCTTTAAGACTGTGGCCCTCCTCTTACAGCTTCACCAAGCAGTGCCCCAGTGGGAACTGTGTGGGGGTTCCAACCACATATTTCCTCTTTGCACTACCCTTGTAGGGGTTTTCCATGAGGGTTCTGCCCCTTCCACAGACTTACGCCTGGACAGCCAGCTGTTTTCATACATCCTGTGAAATTTAGGCAGAGGCTCCCAAGATCCAAATCTTACCCTCTGCACACATATGGAAGCTGCCAATGCTTGGGGCTTGCACCCTCCGATGACTGGACCTGGAGTGACTGCTATGCAGGGTGCTATGTCGTGAGGCTGCACAGAGGAGAAGGGTCCTGGGTCTGGCCCACAAAGCCATTGCTTCCTCTTAAGCCTCAGGGCCTGTGATGGGAGGGGCTGCCACAAGTTCTCTGAAAAGCTTTTGAGGCATTTTACTCATTGTCTTGGCTACTACCATTAGGCGCCTCTTTACTTGTGTAAATTTCTGCAGCTATCTTAAAGGGTTCATCCCCAGAAAATGGTTTTCTCTTTTCTACCACATGGCCAGGCAGCAAATTTTTCAAACTTTTATGCTCTGCTTTCTTTTCACATATAAATTCCAATTTCAGGTGATTTCTTTGTTTAGGCAGATGAGTGCAGGCTTTCAGAAGCAGTCAGGCCACATCTTGAGCACAGGCACAATGCCAACAGTCTCTTTTCTAAAGCATAGTAAGACTTTTACTCCAGTTCCCAATAAGTTCCTCACTTCCATTGGAGACCTCCTCAGCTGGGACTTCATTGTTCGTATTCCATTTAGCATTTTGGTCACAATAATTTAGCAAATCTCTTGGAAGTTCCAAACATTTCCTCATCTTTCTGTCTTTTTCTGAGCCCTCCAAACTGTTTCAACCTTGCCCATTACCCAATTCCAAAGTCACTTTCATATTTTCAGGTATCCTTACAGTGATGTACCACTTCTCTGGTACCAAATTCTGTACTAGTCTGTTCTCACACTGTTATAATGAACTTCCTGAGACTGAGTAATTTATAAAGAAAAGAGCGTTAATTGGCTCACAATTTTGCAGGCTGTACAGGTAGCATAGATGGTGAGGGCTCAAGAAACTTACAATCATGGTGGAAGGCAAAAGTGGAAGCAGTCATATATTCACCTGGTGGAGCAGGAGAGAGCAGGAGAAGTTGCCACCGTTTAAACAACCAGATGGCGTAAGAACTCATTCATTATAATGAACACAGCAAGGAAGAAATCTGATGCCATGATCCAGTTACCTTGCACGAAGGCCCTCCAACACTGGGAGTTACAATTCAACATGAAATTTGGGTAGGAACACAGAGCCAAACTATATCTAATATATTCATAAAGTCATATAACATTTTTAATTTCATATTACTGGTAAATACTTATTAAACTTAATGAAATTAGCATTGATTTTTAAATATAAATAGAAAATTTTAAAATTTGGCTACTATGGAATGGTACTCACTGTATTATGACACGCAAAACAGAATCAACAAGTCTAAAATAAAAATGTAGGAAAGTTAATGCTATTGAAACCTACTATTCATATACCATGTCATTTCTCCATAGCTACACCAATAGAAATAATAATAATAATGAATGTGGTTTGTTACAGGTAAAGACCACTGGATGTTTGTATTAGTTTGTTTTTACACTGCTATAAAGATACTGCTTGAGACTGGGTAATTTATAAAGATAGGAGGTTTCATTGACTCACAGTTCTGCATGGCTGGGAGGCCTCAGGAAACTTACAATCATGACAGAAGGTGAAGGGGAAGCAAGGCACATTGTAACAAGGTGGCAAGAGAGATAGATAGTGCAGGGGAAACTGCCAGACACTTATCAACCAACCAGATCTCGTAAGAACTCTCTCACTATCAGGAGACCAGCATGGAAGAAACCGACCCCAAGATCCAGTCAGTTCCCACCTGGTCCTTCCCTTGACATCTGGTGATTACAGTTTGAGATGAGATTTGGGTAGGGACACAAAGCCAAATCATATCAATGCCTAACAGAACAAAATCTGAAAACATTTGGCAAAAAGTTAAAAAGTAAATTTGAGTGTGTGTTTCTCTAGGTACTGTGCTCTTTTTATCATTCATTTATTGTATTTGAATTATGCTTTTCTATACCCATATCATGTAGACTATTAAAAACAGTTTATTGACTTATGCCTGTTATCATTGTTTGAACCTGTATATCCAGGCATGTCTAAACTTTTCATTTATATCCACCAATTAATTTCCTTAAGTCAATATGATTTTAGGATTTATAAAATTATGACAAAAATTTGCACCAATTGATACAAGGCTAATGGAGGTTTAGCTTTGTTAAAGATGTCTCTTCCCCCACAAAGTAATCATAGTAAGAAATGAACTCCTATGAATTCTGAGCTTAATCAGTGAAACTGTACCTGAAGACCTGTATGATCAGCCTCAGAAAATGGCTGCCAGAAAAACTAAGAATGAAACTCAAAGTCTTAAAAATTAGGTACTAGGGTGGACATTTTACTTCATCCTTTCCAGATTATGGAACTGTTTTCATTCCATTCTTGTCAACCTGTCTTTCCCTGATACCTGAGCACTAATCTCATCTCCAACATGTCTTTGTGTTTCCTTTTTTCTTATTACACCTGTAATAATTATGCTTTCCAATGTCCCAGCTCAATTGCCTCTGAACTGTGAAGTCTGGTGAACCCTGACCACATGATGCAGTCCCATTTTATTGAGATATAATATTGGATCCTATCTCTGCTGATACTGGTTTTTTACTTGTTTGTTTATTTGTTTATTTATTCAAGAAATAGTTAATAGTTCACTGATTTACTGAACGAAATTTTAACAAAAACCTATTGTTTTGCATACCCTGTTCTGCATACAAAGGATAAAAATCAGTTGAAAATGTTGGAGTAGGTATTATCAAAATAATTTTGGTAAAATGAAGGGATAGTCAGGCAAATTTTCATTGTAGTTAGGTGATCTGATGGGGATTAATATATTGTGCACAGATAGGAAGTGGATCATATACCATTCTCAATCCTGAGGGTTAGGACTAGATTTCCAATGGTGACATCTATCTAAATCTAATCAAAATGTTATTTGTTATTTTCTATGGTGAAACTAAGAAAATATCTCTCTTTTTAAACAAAACAGTCCATTAAACAGATAACATAGACACTCAAATATAAGGAAAAACATATAATTGTAATTCCATTTTATCTTTACCTTCAGAACTTGAGTAAATGAAGGGTGAATGGAGTGTTTTCCTCAGAAATATATACCTCTCCTCACTTGGTTCAGGGGAGATCGTACTTTGATGACAGAAGAAGGTATTGGTGGTATTGATGTCAGCCACAGGTTATCTGGAGCAGCTGCTGCCACCCAGCCAGCTGTGGAGGCGCCAGTGATGGCAGCAGGAGCGACTGTGGGAGCAGCAGTGGTGGTAATGGGACCCCTGTATCCCACATCTCTGAAGCAGCTAATTGTGCCGCCCCCACCCTCGCACAGCCAGGCAGGACCTGCTCCCAGGCCCGGGGCCTTTGCCATGGCCTCAACCTTGCTCCTCACTGTGTTTCGGGAGCCTGAAAGCACCCAGCTGAAGGCACCACCAGGAAAATGGGCAGAAGAGAAGGACAGACCCAGAACCTGCCCCTGACAGCCCCGTGGAGACAACCTCCCTGGGAGCCGTCAAGAGGGGCCTGACTGAGTCACACGATCATCGGAGAGCAGTTTTTTCCAGCATGGAGGCTGGAGCAGAGAAGGGCCCCCAAGTGAGCAGGTCTGAGGTGGTGCTGTGCTCCACAGAGCCAGTGGTAGCTCCCCAGGAGCAACTGCAGCTGCCCAAGCTGCTACTGTGACCCAGACACCCCTGTGCTCTGGGAGCTGGGAGCAGGCAGGAGACTCACCCTCCCAGACACAGTTGCAGCTGCACAAGCTGCAGTTACGGACCAGGAAATCTTTGCATGCTCAGGGTCCAGGAAGGCCTCCCTGTCACCGCAGGCTCAGAAGTGACTGCTCACACTGTCTGGCTTCTCCCCACAGTTGGGCCTCCTCCAATCAGGGAGCAAAGATGAGGCCAGTCCCAGGTGTTGTCACAACCTGTCCAGGGTTGCACATGCTTGAGGCAGTGCTGATACACTAGCCCCATGCTGCCTTGTCCTCCTCCAGATTTTGGGTGCAAACAAGCGTGGGAGGGAGGCTGAGATGGGGGCTGAGGACACCTCTGCACTGGCCTGCAGTCGCCCCTTCGCATTAATAACCTGGGAGCCATGAACAGAGGCAGGAGGTTGTCAGGCTCCTCAGAGGAAGGCGGGGTCTCGGTGAAGCCCCACCTTCAAGCCAGGGAAGGTCTGAAGCCTGGGGACTGGGCTGTGTGTCCCGAAGACTGGAGTGGGAACTTGTGGTGCCTTTTCTGGACCCACCCATGGCAGCAAATAGACCAGTCAGCACACACTTTCTCCTTTTGGAAGTCCATAAAAGCCCTGGACTCAGCCAGACTCAAGGAGATGATGGGACAATCAGCTGTAGAGAGAAACTACCCTCTCTGCTGAAAGCTGGACACTTGTCGGGACGACCTGCCTAGCAAAGAGGAGTTACCTTTTCTGCTGAGAGCTGAAGAGATGACAGGATGACCAGCTGCAACGAGGAGCTACCCTCTTTGCTGAGGGCTGAACATTCATCGGGATGACCTGCTTAACAGAGAGGAGCTACCCTCTCTGCTGAGAGCTGAGCATTCACTGAGATGACCTGCCTAACAGAGAGGAGCTACCCTCTCTGCTGAGAGCTGAGCATTCACTGAGATGACCTGCCTAACAGAGAGGAGCTACCCTCTCTGCTGAGAGCTGAGCATTCACGGAGATGACCTGCCTAACAGAGAGGAGCTACCCTCTCTGCTGAGAGCTGAACACTCACCAGGACACCCTGGCTACAGAAATGAGTTGCTTACTCTGGGTCTCCTCCGGGCTGTACTATTGGTCAATAAAGCTCCATTGTCTGCATATCTCTTTCTTCCTGGATGTAGGACTAGAACTCTGGACCTGGCAAATGGTAGGGCCCAAAGAGCTGTAACTGTAACACGATATGGGCAATACATGCCTATTGCCTGCCATGTTGCAGGTGACAAAAAGGAGGGAAGAGAGGAGGTAAGAGCCGTGAACTTGTGGGGTCCCAGACCTATGAGCTCCCCAGGCCAGGGCTGTGACAGCCTATTTAGGGCTCTGCAGTTCCTAGTATCTCCAAGTTTCTGGCACCATGCTGTGAACCCCAGTATCACCTGTAGAAGCTGGTTATAGTACGCCTTTTCCAGCCACAGTCTCTCAGATAACTGTGCCAGCACCTGGAGTTGCCTGCCATGCTGCAGCCAGTGTGCCCGGCTATGCACAGTGACTGAACCCCATGCCTACTCACACACCCCTTGCCACTCTGGGTCGAGCTCACCTTTGGCAGGCATGAGATCTAAGCATGTAGCACAGTTGAGCACAGCCAGGCAGGCTGAGTTGTCGGAACCAGCCCAGTGGGCCAGAGCAAAACTCAGGCAACGGCATCACTGGCCAGAGAAGTTTCCAGCTGGTGAACTGACACCCTGAAGATCCCGTAGCAATGTCTCTGTAGCCTGTGTGTTTCTGAAAAGTTCTGGATTGGGTTTCTCCCAGCAGAATATTCTGTCTGAATATCCCAGCAATGTAACAGCATACTTCTTCAGAAAGAGGGGTTCTGAAGGGGTTCTCGACTTCTTAGGCCTACCTTAGGGTTGTCAAGTCTTTCATTGAGAAAGCTCAGCTTTCATAGAGTATGATGTATCTATACAAACTTCTTAAAATTATTTTCCATCATATCATTAGGAATTTAAAAGAGTTGCAGTACAGAAAGTGATTATCCCTAGATCATAATATTGCAATATCACACATATACCTCATTGGTTTATTATTGTGCTTACAGACATGAATTAATTGAAGGGACAATTGGGGGAGCAAAGAGGATAAATTTCATATTTGTTTGGAGAACACTGTATTTATAGAAATGAGTGTTTCCAGGGAGTCTTAACAATAATAATAGCAACAACCATAACAATAATGAGGGTTCATGTGAATCAAAGGGCAGAGACCAAGAGAGCATACAGTGAAAACACAGGTAAAGACTGGATAAATACTAAGCTCAGTATGTGACATCTTCATCACATGACATGGCATTGTGGAAGCAATAACTGTCAACGGTAAAAATGCTGTAGGGCTTGGAGGGGGGATTTATAGTGTATCCAGAGGAAGGATTGTTTTCTGATTCAGTTTCTTCTCAATACATTTTGGAGAATATAAAAAAGAAGAAATACATGCATAATTATACTGAGTGAAAATCAGATATTTTTCAGTTAGTCTGTTAGAAGCATACCTGGAATATATTTAGTGTGTCATATGTTTATTAGTATCATTAATTTTGCTTTCTTGTTTAGTAATTACTACCTGTTTTCCTCAGATAAAAATATACATTTGAATTATAGCTGAGTCATCAATGACCTACCAACATACATTCATGGAAAGGAATCATCTCTTTCCTTTTCTCTGTGACTTCTGCCATGAAAAGAAAATGTAGAGTGATGGTGCACATACAAAAAGCAGAGAATGTGGATCCATTAGGTTTGTGACGGATATATTGCAATTAAACTCACTTTTACTGAATACTTTCTGTTTTCCAGACAATGTGCCAGGTTCTGAGGAGACAATAGTTATTAGGGTAACATGATCTCTGCATGTTAACATGATGCCTGCATCATGTTAAGACCTAATAATCTTATGAGAAAACAGAAATTCCTAGGGAGGGACTGATGGTGGGATTTTAAACATTTCTTAGCATATCTGATAACATAATATTCAACATACAGTCATGGATTCTCATGTACTTGCTGTCTCACATTATATACTAGGATGTACCTTTATACATGAACACCCCTTACCTTTTGAATTTGTAAAATGTTTTGCACTCTCTCTCCTCCAGGTTATTTCTCAAACAAACTGACACGGAGATGTTGGAGGTATACTACCCCTGAAAATTAGTTAAGAGCCTAGCACTGAGCTAATTGTTCTACCTACGTTATTTCACACAATCCTCACATAAATCCTGGAGTCTAAATTATGAAAATAAACATAGAGAAAAAAAAAGAAATTTAAAATCATCAAATTGTATGTACAAATGCATGCATTTATTTTGGAATTTATGTTTTATTTTCATGTGAGCTTGGTAAAATTACTAACAGACCGGGATTTAAAATTTATTTAAATTGTTGCAATTTAAATTAAAGTAGAAAGAAAATTTTAAAAAATCTAATAGATTTCTGAGTCGTATTTTAAAAACAATTGTATTCGAAACAGAATATTCAGAGAGAATAGTCATCTAGGTCCTCCACTGATGATGATTCTTGTGCAGACTTTCAATGATGTGGATAATATTCTGGAAGGATTACTTTACAAATTGGATGTTGGATTATTTTCTGCCTGGGACATTTCTGAACCAGCCCCTTTTGATTTCTCTCCCTTATTGCTTAGGGAATATCAGATGCAGTTTTTTTTTTTTTTTTTTTTTTTTTTGAGACGGAGTCTCGCTCTGTCGCCCGGGCTGGAGTGCAGTGGCGGGATCTCAGCTCACTGCAAGCTCCGCCTCCCAGGTTCCCGCCATTCTCCTGCCTCAGCCTCCCGAGTAGCTGGGACTACAGGCGCCTGCCACCTCGCCCGGCTAGTTTTTTGTATTTTTTTAGTAGAGACAGGGTTTCACCGTGTTAGCCAGGATGGTCTCGATCTCCTGACCTCGTGATCCGCCTGTCTCGGCCTCCCAAAGTGCTGAGATTACAGGCTTGAGCCACCGCGCCCGGCCATCAGATGCAGTTCTTTGGCAGTTTAATGCCTGAAGGCTTCAAGCTCACTCTGACCTTAGGATGAGAGAAAGATTTTGCCTTTTCCTCCTTTGTCTTTCCTACAGAGTTCCCTCTCTGTAAACCTTTGAATTGTGCATTGTTACCAGATGTGAGGCCAAATGAGATTAACCAATTTAGCTTAATCTGAGTATATTTAGAAACTAAATCTGAGCATATTTAGAAAGTAAATCCGTTAATCTGCTGCATTAAAAGTGGCTTATCATATTGAAAAGGAAATGTTAAGAGGGAGAAATTTTTGTATTCATGACAGGCATGCAAGTGTTCTGTTTTGAAAGAAGAGTTCTTCATGACTCAGACATCTCCACCCCTGTTCCTGTCCATAGGGAACTATTGATTCTCATATTAACATTGGAAAAGACACCTCTTTCCAGCTTTCTAAGGATTATAGCAATATTATCTTTCACGACCTAGTTTCCTTCAAAAGCCTTGCCTTCTCAGGCTTCCTGTAACTGTCCTAGGAGCTGGCATTTCTTATCTTGTTTGCAAATAATCTCACATCATCTGAACTATTACAACACTTTTAAAGTGATAAAGAGATCAAATAATTAACTTGTTGCATTAGAAATGAAGAAAAATGTGGAAAAATTCATAAATGCATGATTCTATTTCTTTGATGGCATGCTTGGAAACTCCATTAGCTGAATTTATCTCATCATTTATCAAGTAAATTCATTGGCTATGCCAGGATTTTGTACATTTCACTGAAATAAATACAATGTTGCTTGTATGTGCTTATGATGATAAAATAATGATTAAATGAATTTAAAGGATTAAAGCCTGTGTCCAAGTTCTGACATAATTATTATTTTTAATCCCTGTTGGAGAGGAAAAAAAAAGAAACACTTTTGATATTATCCTTCTATTTCAGTGTATCAACATCTTTATAATGTGGCACTGTGCAACTGAGGAAAGAATCTGGGCTTTGAGGCCAAATCCTTGCTCTGTCATTTATTTATTAGGTGTGGGGCCTCAGGCAACTTCTCTGAACACTGGTTTTCTTATATGAGTTTGAAAGAGGTATAGTCATTTCTGCTTCATAGTGTAGTTGTGTGGCCAGAGCCAAAATAGGTAATAGAAAATGCCTGATACATAGCAGATGCTCAAGGAACAAAAGCTACTTTTAAAATATAATTTTTATTTCTCTTGTATTTTATCTTTGTCCTTTTTTTCTTTATACCCACCTTCTCGCCTTTTCTCCACACTTTACCTCTTGCCCTCCTGAGAGTAAGCTGTGATACCTCAGATAGCACATGGAAATTGATAGAGTTAAGGAAGTGCAGCATACTGAAGTGATGTGATAAAGTGTGGGGCAGCTAGGGAAAAAAAAATATTCTGTTTTTGTTTGTTCATTTGCCTGATTGGTAGTTTATTTCTAGTCTTTCCTTAAGGCACCTAAATATCATGGTTCCCTCTGATGGCACAGAAAGACAAAGGCTCTCTCTCTTTACATTTCTATCCATTATGCTGTTATGTAAATATATAATTGTAAATGCAACTTAGTGGAAGCTATAACTGAAATAGTTATGAAAGTATTTTGTCATCTTATGTAGATTTTGTTTCAATCTGAGATTTTTTTTAATCATCATATAATTGAACCCAAACCAGGTTGACCTAGGAGGGAAAATATTTAGGATAGGCATGTAAGCTACCACAATCAAGTACATAAATTGTAATTAGGTAGTCTCCTCTCTTTGTATAGTTAGATGGAGTATGAAAATCTATTGGAGGTATTGTTTAAAGTACAACCTTGCATAAATAGGCTAAAATTTAGGCTTAAGATGTAAAGTTAAAATACAATAGGCCGGGCGTGGTGGCTCATGCCTGTAATCTCAGCACTTTGGGAGGCTGAGGCGGGCGGATCACAAGGTCAGGAAATCGAGACTATCCTGGCTAACACGGCGAAACCCCGTCTGTATTAAAAAAATACAAAAAACTAGCCGGGCGAGGTGGCGGGCACCTGTAATCCCAGCTACTCTGGAGGCTGAGGCAGGAGAATGGCGTGAACCCGGGAGGCGGAGCTTGCAGTGAGCCGAGATTGCGCCACTGCACTCCAGCCTGGGCGACAGAGCGAGACTCGGTCTCAATAATAATAATAATAATAATAATAATATAATATAAGAAGAAGAAAATGACAGTAATTGTACTTCCACAGCAGAATATATAGTGATTTTACAAAGGTTAAGTTAAAAGAAGAGAGAGGGAAAACCAAAAAACAACCAATGATTTTTAGTTTTGCTTTTATCTTCGTTTAATTTCAGAGCATGATATTGTTTCATTGACATACATAGAATAAAACTGAGGGCATAAGTATCATGTTAAAACGAATAGGACAACATAGTAACTAAAGCCAGTGAAAACATTTGCTTCGAAAAGGCAGTTATTTGTGCCATAATAGTAATAATGTGTCATTGTCTAGAGTGCACTCAGGATAAATGGTTCAGCATTACCAATTATACATCTTGGCTTGGCAGCCTGTAGTTTTATTGTTGTGGGAGGGAACTATGCTCTTCATATTCCCTTGACAAATGAACTCTACCGTTTAAATAACTGTTGAAACACTGCCATAAAATGAAGATGTACAGAACAGTGTGTTTGTGGAAAAATGACTTAGTTCCTCTGAGTCGTTTTAGAAAATTAGCACAATGCATTAAATCAGGTGTCAGGAAATTTCATGCTCATACCTACAGTAACTTTTATTTGTGAATCAATTATTAAATTGTTTCTAATACTGGATTACAGTTTAATTATACTTAGTGCTCTCTAATGCTTCATAAAATACTTTTCCAAAAAAAAAAAAAAATAACGACACGAAATAGGTTTAGTTTCTTGTTTCTATTTTTATTTTTCAGATTTCATTTTGTTTTCTGTAGTTACAATATTATATGTGACCTATACAGAGAAACATTCTAATAGGGAGCAAAGTGATCATCATATTCTTAGCTATTATACTTTGGAAGTCTGAATGGTCTTCAAAATGAATTTGATATATTTTCTTAACCTGTGAATTAAAATAATAGCTTCAACTTACTTTAAAGGTAATGAATAATGCTTTGCTAAGACTATTTTAAACACATTGAATATAATAAAATTTGAAGTTTATTTTCAAAAAAGCCATATATTCAATTGTTTAGTTATGTAGTCACTTCCCATCCAAATGAACACTGTAATGTTCATTTTATTGGCTTGGTATCCCTTCTTTTCTTTCATACCTAGTCTGTTTCCTCATTCATACCTCCAACTGTCATCTTTATGAAGGTCATTCTTTTCGGCATTTGAGTAAGGGAAGGGCAATGAAAATGATCATATATATTTGGCCACCTAAAGAACAAAGTCGAATTTGAAAAGTCAGGGATAAAAGCCATTACTTGTTAAAGAGACTAGGTTCTATATTATATACATAGTGATGATAATCCCCCTAATTGGGAAAGAAGAACCTGTAACTCGAGGAGATGAAGCAGCTTGCCCAAGTACAGTGACTGCTAAAATTGCAGCGCAAAACTGCGTATCTATGCTGTCTTTGAAGTCCATGCTCTTTCTCTCCCTCTCAGATGATTAAAATAAATAGCTAATGAGAAAATATAGCCAAGGCACAGACATTCCATGAATTTATTTATCTAGAGCAGATTACGGCCATTTGGGGGAGGGGGGCATACACATCCTCAGTAAGGGTACTGATACTTCGCCCAGAAATGACATATCTCCTGGTTTGTTGTATTAGCCCATTTGCACCCTGCTATAAAGAACTACCAGAGACTAGGTAATTTATAAAGAGAAGAGGTTTAATTGACTCAGTTCCACAGGCTGTACAGAAAGCATAGCTGAGAAAGCCTCAGGAAACTTACAGTCATGGCAGAAGGGCAAGGGGAAGAAAGCATCTCTTAACATGGTTACAGGAGAGAGAGGGATCAAAGGGGGAAGTGCTACACACTTTCCAACAACCAGATATCCTGAGAAAATATTATCAATCATTAGAATAAGAAGGGAGAAATCTGACCCCGTAATCCAATCATCTCCCACCAGGCTCCTCCCCCAACATTGAGGATTATGACTCATCATGAGATTTGGGTGTGGACAAAAGGCCAAACAATATCAATGGCGTATCAGCTCTTTCAAATAGGATAATGACATGTGCATCCACATTTGTTTTTACCTGACATGATAATATATGAAAGTAGGTATAGAATTTATTGATTAAGCCCAACAACTCAATATCAAGATATAAAATAAGATTCATTCTTTGAATATAAATGAGACAGTCATTTGTTTGTTTGCTTGTTTTAGTTACATTAAAATGCAGGTGAACTTGAAGCTGTGATTTCCTGAGCTTTTGGAAGAATGGATCCTGTAATATTGCAAAAAAAAAAAATCATTTGAACTAGAATTTATTAATATGAATATTTGGTAAATTTTCTTAGTAAATATTTATATAGAAGATCTTCAGATGCACAGTTATAAAATTAAGATTTTCTGATGAGAAGAAATTAATCCATTCCATATTAATTAGGTTATCTTCCAAATACTTTTTGTATGATTTATTCCTAGAACTTTTGAAATAAATGACTACAAATATTTTACTTTTAGTTGCTCAAATCGATTTATTAAAAGAGGGAATAGGGATCTTAACTATATATTCACAAGCATTATCAAGTCATTTTCAGTTAAGTTTTTCTATAGAAGTAATGGATTATAATATGAGTCATATAAGGACTACCTAAGACTGTCTATGTAGGTGCCAGGTAAATTACATTGACTACATGTTAGAAAAAAAATGACATTTATTTAAGGTAGGAGTAAATCTCTAAAATAATGTGGTCATGAAATAAATATATGTGTGTATGTCAATTGCTAAAATATAAGGCAAATTCATGAATAAATCACATTATTAGCATGTATATTGCCACCAGATGATAAAATTCTCTGTGCCTTATAAACATCAAAATCTACATTCAAAAGCAAGATTACATATATTTCATAGAGATTTGACACTGGTTGATGAAGTTCTGCATTAAAATTGTACCAATTAAGCAGTTCTAGAAAACCGTAACCTTAATGCTCTAGCTTTGTCCTATTTTATTTTATTCATTTATATGTTTTTGAGATAGTGTCTCACTCTGTCATTCAGCTCACTGCAACTTCCACTTCCCAGGCTCAAGCGATCCTTCTACCTCAGGCTCTTGAGTAGCTGGCAGACAGACACCACCACACCAGGCTAATTTTTTGTAGAGATGGGGGGTCTCACTGTGTTGCCCAGGCAGGTCTTTTTTTTTTTTTTTTTTTTTTTGAGACGGAGTCTTGCTCTGTCGCCCAGGCTGGAGTGCAGTGACCGGATTTCAGCTCACTGCAAGCTCCGCCTCCCGGGTTTACGCCATTCTCCTGCCTCAGCCTCCGGAGTAGCTGGGACTACAGGCGCCCGCCACCTCGCCCGGCTAGTTTTTTGTATTTTTAGTAGAGACGGGGTTTCACCGTGTTAGCCAGGATGGTCTCGATCTCCTGACCTCATGATCTGCCCGTCTCGGCCTCCCAAAGTGCTGGGATTACAGGCTTGAGCCACCGCGCCCGGCCCCAGGCAGGTCTTTAACTTCCGAGCTCGAGCGATCCACCTGCCTTGGCCTTCCAAAATGCTGGGATTACAACCACGAGCCACCACACCTGGCCGCTTTGTTCTATTTTAATATTCACTTGGTTATTGTTATCACAAGGTCTAGAGCACAAATGATACCCTAAATGTGTAAATCTAGTGCCGCATCTTTTAATAATTAATTTCTAAAGCAATCTGAACATTACCTGGTGACCAATACTATCATAATACTCTAATTACAAGATAAAGGGCAGAGAGTTTTGGTAACTTGGCTTGCTTATTCTGAAAGTAAAATATTTTGTGACAACTTTACTACATTGAGACTGAGACATAAACTGGGTCACTGAAGGTTAATTTCCACGCTATGCTCCTATTGAGTGGTGAAATTCATATCTAGAACAATGTATTGTTGCCATTTATCCATCGTCATATGTACAGTTTTTGTTTAAGCAAATTGGAACATATCTTGGTGATGTTTGTGTTAAAAAACCAAATCATAGTAATGCTTTTTAATGTCAAAGGCATTCCTGAAGAAATCTGTAGAATGCAATTTTTATTTGTAAAAGTAATGGAGTAAAATTAATGTCTTCCTTTTGAAATGCAAACAAGTTTAACTTTTATCACTTATTTAGTTACCACCTTAACTAAATACTGGTAAACTTATCCTAAACTTTAGATAAAATCAACAAGGATTATTTAAGACTTTGCTCACATCTCCTTCAATCTGCCCTATTTATTAAATATTATAAGTTTCAGCCACCCTACTCACAACCTTCTTTTTTTACACTGACAATTTTTCCCCTTAAAATTGTCACATTAGAATGTTGTATGTAAGTTACTTGTTTTATTTGTGTTGCACATTGTTTATTTCCTGGGTATTGCTGCCAAGTAAGTCCAAAGTAAAAAACTTTTAAAAATGTGTTCACTGATATATTCCAGGTGCCTAGAAAGATGCCAGATACACCTGGTATACAGTGATCAATAAGTTTGAACATGCCTTAAATAGTAAGTAAAAAATTTAAACAATTAGTGACAACAACACAGTAAATCTTTTGTGGGTGTATATGTTTTAATTTTTTTTCTTACAATTAATTGCATAGGCAGATAAAGAATACTAATTGTTACAATTGAGAAACATTTTAGGGAGGCTTTGATTAAATGTCTTTTTTTTTTTTTAAAAAAAGCATTTTATTATGGGAATGCACAGCAAATTTTAAGCAACTCTAAAAATTACCTAGTTTCTACTGAAATACATATTTGAAAAATACGTTATTCCTTTGTTAGAAAGTTATAAGAGTAATACAACTATAAATAGAACATCTTCCGCCGGGCGCGGTGGCTCATGTTTATAACCCCAGCACTTTGGGAGGCCGAGGCGGGCAGATCACGAGGTCAGAAGACTGAGACCACCCTAGCTAATATGGTGAAACCCCTTCTCTCTACTTAAAATACAAAATATTAGCCGGGCGTAGTGGCAGGCATCTGTAGTCCTAGCTACTTGGGAGGCTGAGGCAGGAGAATTGCTTGAACCCAGGAGGCAGAGGTTACAGTGAGCTGAGACTGGGCCACTGCACTTGAGCCTGGGCCACAGAGTGAGACTCTATCTAGAAAAAAAAGAAGAGGAAAGGGAAAAGGGAAAAGGGAAAAGGGGAGAGAGAGAGAGAGAGAGAGAGAGAGGAGAGAGAGAGAGAGGGAGAAAGAAAGAAAGAGAAATCATCTTTAATCTCTATCATGAAGTAAAAATAAAATCATTGCTGGGATAGTTTATAAACTTTATAAATTTATTTTCTCATACTTAGAAACAGCTGAAAAAGAAAGCACCATTTAAGTAGATATTTACTTTCATATCCTTGTGATAAATAACAATATTTGAAATATTAAGATAAAAATTAACAAATTAAAAAATACCTTAAGGATAAACTATTTCAGCATCAGTTATTTGCATCATCTTAATGTATTAGGATATAACTTAGATCCACTTTATATTCATTTAATTTCCACAAATAAATACTCTAGCGAATTATTTATAGGAACTTCATACAGCTGAATTTCTTTTGGTGTAATAATAACTTTTTTAAATGGCAATCGTTACTTTTATGAGAGCTTCTAATTCCAATCTTGTTATGAATGTGCTGCATGATCTTAAGCAAGACTGTCTTGCAGAAAAATGTAGAGTTCAGTCTTAATGTTTTCCAAGTTTCCTTCTTCTATGATCTTATACCTTTGTCTCTTATTGTACTATATATGATTTCGCTTTTATAGTAAAACACGTTGCATTAAGAAATATACATCTACTCTTTTAATTTACCAGTTTTGTATTTTTTAAATGGATATGTTATACTGAAACCATGGTTAGAACTATAATCTTTCATTCTATATGTTATCTGTATATTCAGGATTCAAAATATTTCTTGTACTGTTTTCCTTGGGACTACATTTTCAAAAGGAAAGTGCTTTCATAGGGGTCTGCCTTGTTCTAGGCAGTAAATAAATACTGCTTAGGACAATACTGAACTAGGTATTTATTGGATAGAAAATTCAGTATTCCAATAAGTACTTAACTAGGTATTTATTGGCTAGAAAAATGATACAATGGATTATATCTTTATCTTATTTATTGAGAGAAGTGAGAGTTGCTGAAAAATCTGGGAAATATAAATAAAACATAGTGTGATTATCATCCTGGAATACTCCTTAATTATCTTCTCTTAAGTATTAACTTAAATATCTTTTCTCAAAGCCCACAAAATAAATTATAGTTTTTTCAAGATATGAAAATAACCCTAATTTATTATTGTATTATTTTATCCAAAACTTTGATATTCTTCAAAATATTGCAGTGTGAAATATATCATTCTTCCATTTTTAAATAAATGAGCATATTAAATATATGTAAAATGTGTTAGGTTTTTCTTGAATTGCTATAAAGAAATACCTGAGACTGGCTACTTTTTAAGAAAAGATGGTTTAATTGGCTCGTGGTTCTGCAGTCTGTATAGGAAGCATTGTGCCGCTTCTGCTTCTGGGAAGGCCTCAGGAAGCTTCCAATCAGGGTAGAAGGTGAAGAAGGGGCAGGCATCTCACATTGCAAAAGTGGGAGCAATAAAGAGTGGGAGTGAGTGGTGTCACACACTTTCAAACAAACAGACACTGTGAGAACTCACTCTCACCAGCACCAAGCCATGAGGGATTTGCCCTCATGATTCAAATACTTCCCATCAGGTCCCACCTCTAATGCTGGAGATTACATCTCAACATGAGATTTAGAGGGGATATCCAAACTATATTATACAGAAAGAAGGATTTTTTTTCATAAGCTATTTTATTACCCAGGTGTAATCATCAAATATATTCAGCTATATTTATTTCTCAGTTTGAGGTAAAATAACTAGTATATCAAATCTAAACACAATATGCCTTATGCATTATTTCCATACTGCTTGTGAAATTTGAAGAACTGGTTTCCAAAATGATCTAATATCTGAATCTAAAAGCACTTAAAGATAAAACATTTTGTGAACGCAAAATTTAACTAGAATTAACACATTTCTAATGGTACACACATATATAACATTTGTTTCTGGCTGTAAGAACAAATAAAACAAGCTATAAAATATATAAACACCAGAAGTCACAAATAAATAGTTAGTAGTTAACAAATAGTTTTCTTTTAAATAACTGCATAATTGTTGTTTCAATTCAAATTAGAAAATGTCTTTGACTGAATAAGTTCTTTTTATTTACAGGAATTTGCGTTGTCATGTTTTGAAATACCATTCCAAAGACCTGCAAATAAGGTATGATATATTTTATTTAATATTCAAGTATGTGTTTAAAATTTCATGTCAACAGTTTACAAACTAAGAACTGTATCTCAAAAGAGAATCATAAGTAGATTGTTGGTTTTTGGATTCAAGTTATAACTATCATTTTTTATGTTGCAGTTACTTTGTGATTGTTCTTTCCTTTTATTGAAAACCCACTTGTATAGAGATGTCCACTATTTGCTGGCTTATTCAAGTACAGGGTCAATTGTTTGAAGCAGAATAACAATGTTGGTTTTGCTTAATTTATTTGCCATCCATCAAAGACTTTCTTGGCAACATATTATGTAGCAACTGTCATGCAGCAATTGATATACAGAATGTAACTCATGTAGAAACATTTGTCCAAACCCAACAGCCACAGGAGCAAGATCGTGGGAAAATATGAAGTAACCAATATTTGGAAAAACATAAAATCTAAAATCTGAATTTGGGTTATAGTAAGACACTGAAAGAGTTCTTTTTAAAATATATGTGTATGGCTTTTTTTTTCTCAATATGTAATTGCTTGTTGGAGTCATATAAAAGCACCTAATATTAAATTGAATTAAGGTATTACCTGAGATTTTAATATTAGAAATCCCGGTTTGTTGTTGTTGTTGTTGTTTACTTTGTATATTATAAGGGGAAAATATTGCATTTAACAACAAAAGCATTTGGATATGCCAGATCACTTATTTGTGGTTCTTTTCTCTTTGAAGAGACTCATGTAACCAATGTTTTTCTGCCTGAGTGCTTGCTAAAAGGAAGGAAGAAAGTGCAGAAATATTAAAATCTGAAAAGTAAATGTCAATCTTCAAGGCCCTGGCTTTTAGGAAAACTTAAGGAGAAGAAATATTTTTTTAAAAAACATCTTATTGGCATGAATTGGCATTCATATTACAAGTAAAAATCCAGTTCATAGAACTAAGCTATTTTTCTTTTTTTGGCTGGGAAATTCAGCTGCACCTTAATCTAGGGAATAAATCAAGAAGGAAGTATTGTAGTTCATTATTTCAGTCATGTTTTCATTCTTATACTCTCACTAGAACTTTCAGAAAAGTCAACAGCTGCGTAGAAGAATTTGGAATCTTTTCAAACTTGTACGTCTCAGCTGTTTCTCCTCTAGTTTTTGAAGGAGGCAAAATTAGATGTGAATGCTTTATGAATATACTTTCAATGCATGTTTCTAATTGAATATAGTAAAATAAAATTGAAAGTTAAATAAAAAATAACTGATTTGCATTTATGTTTACCTACTTTGTTTCCTTAAAAATACCCCTGGACGTGGTGGCTAACGCCTGCAATCTCAGCACTTTGAGAGGCAAAGGCGGGTGGATCACAAGGTCAGAGGTTCGAGACCAGCTTGACCAACATAGTGAAACCTTGTCTCTACTAAAAATACAAAAATTAGCTGGCTGTGGTAACATGCACCTCTAGTCCTGGCAACTCAGGAGGATGAGGCAGGAGAATCGCTTGAACCCAGGAGGCGAAGGTTGTTGTGAGCCGACATCGTGCCACTGTACTCTAGCCTGGGCAACAGAGTGAGAGTCCATCTCAAAATATATATGTCTATCCTTAGAACCCTTAGCTATTTTTCAATTATATTATCACCAATAATCAAATTTTAAAAGAAAAGTAGATTAATGTGTATGGCTAAAAAAAACCTTGACTGATTCAGCTTGTTCTTTTTAGTGACATATACCTCAAAATAATAAGAACTATTGTTTCTTTGGTTCCCAAAATAATTATTAACCAAAACAGAAAGACAAATTGCAATAAAAACATCCCAAATTAAACAAAATAATGTTTTGCAGAGGAAATTTCTTGCCTCTTTTAGGAGTATTATTAGTTGGCATCATATAGTTAAATTACTAAAAGAATCTTACTGGTCTCTGACAAATGAGACAACAGTGCAAAGGGGGCAAAATCCTCTTCTTTAAGCTGTTATTCAGAGAACAGAAGGTGTAAAAATACAGTAGTGGTGAAATAATTTTTCAAATATTAAATTATCTCTTGTCTTTGAGGTATTTGTCTGAGTATGGTACAATGAAGCCTCACCCAGACATTCAGCTCAAGAATTGCTATCATTTCCAAAGTCTTCAACCTGAGTGTTTAGATCATTCTTCCTGCTGCCTGAGTGGTAGTATGCTATGAATAATCTGTAGAAGTATAATCTCTGGGGCAGTAAATCTAAGATTTCTTATAGATGGGCCCTTCATGACTGACTTTTAGGAGAAGAGGAATTATGAATAGCCACAGTCCAAATGATTAGTATGTGCCGTTGTTCTACTCTTATCAGGGTAAAATGAGGATACACTATAGTTATTTTTATTGTTCATTCTAAGAAGCTGTCTTTAAATATCTATTTTTATGTATGTCCATATTTAAAAGATAAAAGAATGCACATCATGCTTTCTTATCTGAATTTTTATTCTTGATTCTGCTGTCAGAGTGATGAATATGTATAGACAGTCACGTTGCAAGAGAACTTCTAAGAGTGACGGAGATAAGAAAATACTTAGTATACTCAGTAGCAGATAAATGAAAAGGAAATCTGTTGGTTACATTTGGTATTCAGTTCTTTTAATCAGTGCTGGTAAGGCAGGCTTCCAAAATATTTTAGAATATTTAACATTCACTACTTCTTACGTACAGGCCCAGAGGACATTAAGCAAGCAGAAGTTGCTTGCTTTGGCTAATTCTATCTCTCCTATTTTTGTAATGCTCTATAATAAGCAGACTTCCTGCATTCACATGCCATTTTTATTTCTTTATGAATTTGGTGTCTTTCTAGTTGGCCAAAGGAATAACTGAATTTTTAACACAGAAATAAAAATCACTTTCAACATTGTGCTTATTACAGGTATAGATAATCAATAATTGATATTTGAACAACAAAATGTTTAAAATTTGGAGTTCAACTTTTAGGTCAATCTGAATAATCTCTTAATTTTGTATCTCTTCTTTCCTGTGCTGTATCCTCTACTTCTAAATCTGGTTGGCCCACATTACTTTTGTTTTGGCTTAAGTGGTTCATAAAATAATTTCTGTATGCCTTTCTACCTGTGCTATCACTTAAGGTTTTCTTCAAGCATGACTGTTAAATTCTTCCCTATAGCCTGTCCATTGACAATACATTGTATTAGTGTTGTCTCTCCAGCTAGATGACAAGTTTCTGGTGAGATGGACTATGTTTCTATGGGACAATAGACAAAAAACAAAAATGCTTCTGAATTCAAATAACTAAAATGATCATGTCATATGTACCTGCTTAGCACAAGTTATCAAGAAATTAATTGATAATGTATTATAATAAGTGTCTTATTATAAACAGCAAGCAAAGAGATTACAGACTGTATAAATGCTGTTTATCCAGTGATCAGATGATTAGACAAGCAAGGCTACAATCACAACGAAAGTCATCTAGAACTTAATAACTGATTTTCTTCTCCCTATAGTCATATTCTAAGAACCTGTGAAGAACAAGCTCTAATTTCATCACTTGCTTAGAGCTGTTGTATACATAATTCAGAAATTCTGTAACAGTTTCATCTGTCATAACTATGAATTATTATATTTTATGTAATCTAGGAAATTATTACTCTCTATTTTGTAAAATGAGGAATAGAGAATGTTTACATACCCAATTCCTTTTCAGTATTTGTTAATTTAATTTAATCTGGGATTAAAATTTTATTGTTTTAATTTTTTAACAATATTTATATGCTTTTTCATGGAAATGCACCCCCACACCCGAAACACATACACACTAACCAAGTAAGTTATTCTGCTCAAGAACAAGTTACTTTATTAGCATTTTTAAATCATCAGTGAGAATACAGAGATAACAGTTGGGGTGAGGACTTACCTCATGCAAATAATTTACAGATTAAATATATAATTTTAGTTAAAATATTCAGCTAAATGGCACTTAACAAATGCTTAATAAATAGTATTTTCAATTAATGGTAATCACACAAACATTTACAGTTAAATTTCTCATTTTCAGTGCATTATAGAACATATTTTATATATTTTTTTAAATCTTAGTATTAATTACCATTTTTGGTTTTCAGTGTATTTTTTAGAATTTTTTTAATTTCCTATTTTGCATATTTCAAAATTCCTATTTACTATGAACATGTGTAACTTATTTGCTGGAATAAAAATTTTAAGCTGAAACTTTTCAAGCTGAGGGCCGTCTAATATACCCCAGTGTCTAATAATATAGATAGTTTATCAATCTAATTCCAATATCTTTGGGTGATTTTCCCTCTCAATCTTTTATATTTCTTTGTCATGAACGTTTGAAAAGTCCAAAAGGAGATGTGCTATGTTACATTTCTCATTAAGTTGGCCTGGAAATGAAATTTTAAAAATGTGATTTCCTTTAAATTGAGGGAAAATATTTTCTAAAAATAGGTGTGGTGACAGGTGCCTATAAACTCAGCTACATGGAAGGCTGAGGCAAGAGAATTGCTTGAACCCAGGAGGCAGAGACTGCAATGAGCCAAGATAGCGCCACTGCACTCCAGGTTGGGTGACAAGAGTGAAACTCCCATCTCAAAAAAAAAAAAAAAGAAAAGTTGTTATTGTTTTCATTCTCAATCACTTTATTTTCCATTAATTTCTCTAATTCAGTGATGGAATATTCTAGATCAATCCTCCCCATGCATCTCAATGTTGTTTGTTTAATTATTGGTTTACAATCACTCTTTTTTCATTAATTTCTCTAATTCGTGAGAGAATATTCCAGATTAACCCTCCATGCATCTCAATATTTTTTGTTTAATTATTGGTTACTCTTTTCTTTTGATTCCTGAGAATTTTTTTTGCATTTTTAATTTACTAGATACTGTGTTTCTTCTTTTATCTGTTATTCACTGCTTTTTTCCATAGGTTTTAATTTTAAAATATTTTTCCTTGTTTTCAAGGAAATGACTTCACATTATTCTTATAGTTAGATCACACTAATTTATTGACAAAATTAAATATTCCATCTAGTGAGAAAGTAAAATTTATTTTACTTAAACTGTAACTAATCGAGCCTACAACACAAACCTCCATATTCTTGCTAGCTAGGGAGGAGAAATAAATAAATCCAATTATGTAAGTAGTTGACCTGTGCATTATTTGGACTCTTCTGAATAAAAAATGCTCAGTCTTTTGGTGTTGTCAATGCTTCCTCCAAATTCTCTCACTAAAGTCGTGTCTGGGGGTGTATGTATGTGGGGTGAGGAACAAGAAGTGTCAGGTATTGTATAACTCAAAAAGTCCTCATGATCATGTGAATAAAAACGTGTCAAGTTAAGAACTATGCCCTTTGCCTCCTTTATTATTTGGTATGACATTCGTTTTTCCCCCAGACCTTTACATCTGAAGTCGGAGTCTCTACATGATTTGTGACCTTGATTAGGGCACAGTAGTGACCAGCACTTTCCACTGTGATGAAGTCTGATTTTGAATCCTGCTGGCTGTAAAAAAAATAAAAAATGAGGCACATTCTACAACCTTCTTCAAAACCACCTGTCCCTGCTACAAATACCTGTTTTGATCCACTTATTAGCTAAATTCTCTGCTAAGATGATGTGTATGACACGTAAGAACTTATGACTGCTACAAAAGCTAGAATTCAGAGTGCCCCTCTTCTTGACAATGATAAACTACCAAGTTTACTTTGATGAGGCTTTCTGAATTCTCAAAGGCATGTGAAGGCAAGAGACCATACTCTGCCCTTGGCATTTACCTATCTTATATACCAAAAACACCTCTCTCTGAATATATCACTCTTCCATCTAAGTTTTCTTCTCGCAAATATTGTAGGCTAGAAGAGACCACACCTTTATTCACCATCCTCTTGCTATTGATCAGACATAGAAACTGTAATAATCTCAGGAGAGATTGCTAGATATGAATTCTATGTTGCTTTTGCACTAAAGTAGGTGTGAAGGTTAGAAAATTCTCTCCCAATACAGTGACCTTGCTAACAAGGCTACTGACTCACATATGAGGATAATGTATGTTAGAAGATAGAATTTGCCTATTTTTTCTTTCAGCATTTCCTGTAAAGATATCCCAATCTTTTCCAGACTGTCTAATGATCTGAATAGAATAGACAGGATGGTCTGGCACTCAAAAGACATGATAAAAATTCCGAATTTTCAGTTGCCTTTTGAATTTTGTTTAGAACATTGATAATGTATTTCTCAACCATGTCCTCTATTTCCTATAGTGCATCGATGTCAAAAGGACCACTAATTTCCAACATGGGATAAGGTTCCCTTTCTGATATTATTTTTCTTAATATGACCCCCTTCTTTCCTTGACTTGCTCATCCTTTTGAGTGTGATCCAATAGCTTTATATTGTGTATGTATACAATTAAGCAGGAGTTCATGTGTTTTATTGAAGATTGAATTATAGCAGCTGTAATTGTTCAGAGAAAGAGGACAACTTTAGGTCTAGATGAGTTACAAGATATCTTATGTAGATGGTTGCAAGCACCAAAGTCAAGAAAATTATAATCAGTTTGTATGATGACATGTGCCAGGCCTACCACTGTATATTCTGTAGGAAGCTGAAAAATAATAATTATTTTTGATGGATAAAGACGAATAGTATCCCAAGTGAAGTGTTATACTCTACCAATCTAATGATCTCTTGTGTTTTCTTATTCTGTCCTTAACTTCATGAGGATGTGTGAAGGTCAAAAATGGAGCCTAAAAGAAATAAGCTGTGCAGCACATGGGACCTCAAAGCCTTTCTCTTCTCTAATGTTTTTCTCATTCTCATAAAAACAAGAAAAAATCTCATGTAGTATGTGTTAAGTAGAAATTGCCATTTGTAGACTTAAGCACTACGGCACAGTTATATTCTTTATTAAATTTTGTATTTTATTTACATTTATCTTTTTGCTTTGTTTTTATTCGCCTAACTGGACATTAAACTCATTGATGTATCTTATAATTCTAGAATATTTTTTGGAATCATAGAGACTTAATCATACTTCTTAAACATGTATGTTTAGAGTTGTATCAGCTTTCCTCTTTTGCACTTATTTATGAAAAGCCATTACAGCTACATCTTTATCCACACTCATGTGATGATGGGGAACATTATTTTATTTTGAAGTTATTTACCAAGGATTCATAGTTACCTATCATATCATCTAAGTTCATTAAAGTGATCTTCTCACTTCAAAAGCCAAAGGCACACTTGATCTCTGTATGTGCAATAAGGGAGTATAGGGCACATTTATCTAAGAATTGTATTATCTCAATCTAAACAATGTTCAAAGCACAATATTTCTATAATATATTTTTCCACTTTATCATTTAATAAATAAAAGGGTAAAATTATCTGACTTTTTCTCAGTGGCTAATGTTTCTCTAATTTTATTTCACAATACTATGGGTGCTATGATATTTGATAATGAAGTACTTTGCCCTCTCATATATGAATGGTGTTTGAGATTTTAGGGTTATTCTCACAATAAAAAAAAGTGATTATTTATATCACATTCTCTTTAAAAAATGTAAGAACTATTAATTCAATATATTTAATATATTAAAAACCTTGTTGTACCTCATATCTGCCTCTCAAATTTATTAGAATCATTTTTATGACCTACATTATTATAGATGATGTATCATCTCAGAATTCTTGGAGTTCTTGAGGGTTCTCAAGTAGTCGTAATATAGACCAAGAAGACTTTTTCATCTGTGGATTTATCAGACTTCTTTTTCATATGCAGAGAGAATTTGAGAGCCTCTGTACTATCTTAATTTTGTATATATAGATCATGCCTGATCTCCACAATTAGCTTTCAAAATACTTAACAATTTACATCTTTCTGACCTTTATTTCCTTATATGAAGTATTCTGTTGTGTGTGTGTGTTTGGGGAAATTTGATTTTTTGATTTCCTCATCATTATGCTATTGTATGCTATTGATAATAAGGAAGCACCTAGAATGTACTAATTACTTACTCAGAGACTATACTATTCAGTCCCCCTAACAATCCATAATACAGTATTTCCCCTTCTATGCATGTCAAGAAAGTACACAGAGTTATACATGATTAGGAGAACTAATAATGCACAAAGGTCTGTCTCACATCAAGGATCATTCTTCTGCACTTTTACTTTGCTACCAATTAACTCTACTAAATAGTAAAAATAGGAGATTCTTAAACTTTGAGAGTCATCAATTCTTCAATGAGCCAGGTCACTGATGCATATTACACATAGCTTGCTTTTGCTCTGTAATATTGTTATACTAATATCTATGGCTTAGTGGAGCCATCATTAATAACATATTGTGTGTGTCAAATGGACCTCATGGAACATTTAACAAGATAGACCAATTTCTAATTGTATTCTCACAATACAATTAAAAGAATTCAAGTCAAACCAGAGTCTGGGAGAAAGTTTTTTCCCAGTAACACATCCGGTAAAAGACATATATCATTTAGCATGTACTAAAAACTCAAAACTAAATAATAAAATAACCTACTTAAAAAAAAAAAGAAAAAAAATGAATAAGCACTTAACCCCAAAAGATATACTGATAAAAAATAACAACATGAAAATGTGCTCAACATCATTAGGGAATTACAAATTGAAACCACAATGATATACCACCACACATCTATTAGAATTTCTAAAACTAATAAAATTACACAATTGTTTTGGAAATCAACTTAGCAGTTTCTTAAAATCATTAAACATATGCCCACCATATGAACCTGCCAATCCATCCTAAGTATGTACCTAAAAGAAATAAAAGCATATGTGTATGCAAAGATTTATACATGAAAGTTCACACTAGTTTGATTTGTAATAGCACCAAATAATAAAACCAAAATGTCCACCAAGAGCTGGATGTGTATACACATATATAAATTATAGTACATCAGTGCATTGGAATATTCATAATTCAGGGAAAAGAAATATTAGTATACCCACCCACATGGATAAATCTAAAAAATAGTCAGGCTGAGTGAATAAAGTCAGACAAAAATAACAGTACATGCTCTATAAGCCCACAAATATATAATTCTAGAAATCCCAAACTAATCTATTGTGACAGAAAGGAGTTTAGTGAATGTCTGGAATGGCAAAAGCAGAAGGGAGTAGTAGGAAAAGGTTTAACAGAGTCCAAGGAAACTTCTGGGGGTGACACATATGTCCTTTATCTTGATTGTAATGGTTGTTTCATGTTTACATACGTTAAGCTTGTCAAATTGTATGTTTTACATATGTGAAATATACTGTATGACAATTAAGACTCAACAAAGCTATTTAAAAAACAGTCATTGTGGACGGCCTTTAGAGTCAGAGACATGAGTGACAGTTCCTAAAGGGAATTCTTGAATACCAAACTTTGATTGTGGGAGAGCAGAATATGACATCTAGTTGGAAATTATTAAAGATGTACAAGATAGAAATTATTTGTTTTTCATTGTTGAATAGAAACAAGTTATCATTTTGCCTGGAATATGTATAGATTTATTTTCTTTTATTTTACAGTTTCTTTTTATTTTATTTTATAGTTTATTTTATTTTATTTTATAGTTTCTTTTTATTTTATTTTGTAGTTAAATAAAATAACTATTTTATTTAACTGTTTCACTGAAGGAAGGACTAAGATTGTGAAACTTAAAAAAGGCCAGACTTTTATTCTTATATATGAAATCCACCCGTTTTTAATAGCATTGCATGGTAAGCATTGTGAATATTCAAATGAAATACCTATTAATTTTCAAAAAATGCGTTTTTTCTTAATTTTGTCTAATAGAGAATAGTTTATAATTTATTCTCATTTAATTTAAAATTACTTTGCATTACTCTTTTGACCTAGTTTTAAATTTTTATGATTTTCCTTATAATAATTTTTTACTATATTGTTAAAATGATGTTGACAATAGAATGATGAAATTTGATTATAATGAATTTGCATATGAATCAGTTAATTTAGGGTGAGAAAGTGATATAATCACTTAGAATCTCAACTCATGAACTTCACCTAACCATTGTATCTATATCAAGTTTGTTTATATAAATCTATACAAAATAAATACTATAAATATGTATATTTTCAAAAGACATCTCTTCATCATGGAAATTTTTATGTGACTTAATTAATAATTGCAAGGATCTGTTGATATGATGTGCTCCAAAAAGATCCTAGGAGAGTAAACCAAACGTAGAGACTTTCGATTTATCAATTTTAGATGTTTCAACAGAATTGGATTCAATCCAGAAGTGCAAAGGAAGTGGTGCCCTAATTGACTTTCTGCTTAACTCTAGTTGTCTGCTTCCTTTCAATCAAAAACTGGTAGTGCTCTTGGTTGAGCTCTGCCCTATCCTTCTTTCTTGCGTAGTCGCTGGGGAATTTTGTTAATTCTTTGCTATCCCAAACTAGCACATGAAATAAAAAGAACACCCATAATTTTTAAAAGAATAGACATTTAAAAGAGCCTTATTCAAGATTGTATGTTTGCGTACACACAAAAGTCACAATTTAATATACATATAGATTTCTGTTACGTTAGAAATGTGGACAGAAATGGCAAAAGCCTATTTATTGCCTTTCAAAATCTGTCTTTCCAAAGTAAACAGAACAGAGAAAAAGGAAACCTGGCAAAAATAATAGCTAGATCATTATTTCTTTTATTGAGACAGAGTCTGGCTCTGTTGCCCAGGCTGGCTTGATCTCTGCTCACTGCAACCTCCTCCTCCAGGGTTCAAGCGATTCTCCTGCCTCAGCCTCCTGAGTAGCTGGGATTACAGACATGTCCCACCATACCCGCTTAATTTTTGTATTTTTAGTAGAGACGTGGTTTTGCTATGTTGACCAGGCTAGTTCCAAGCTCCTGACCTCAAGTGATCTGCCTACCTTGGCCTCCCAAAGTGCTGGGATGACAGGCATGAGCCACTGCACCTGACCAATAACTAGATCATTCTTAAGGCAACTAAGTAATTGTAAAATAGCTAATAATTCTTAGGTGTGTTTTCTGGTGCAAACTCTAAAAACGGGAGTTTGATATTTCCCTTAAGTAAAATATTAGACATTTAATGAGAAAAGCCAAAAAGTCTTTTAGTTTGTAAGTTTGCAAGTCAATTTAAGAAGTGTTTCTCTGGATGGTGGAAAATTATTTTTTAAAAATTAAAATAAAAGATATCAGTCTCCTGGTCTTAGAGGATTAAATATTTTCCTATTATTAACTATAAATGAAATGTCTCATTTATGTATATCTTTGAACTTACTGCCATTAACTTTTGGTATAATAATCTGTCTCTATATTTGTGATATACAAAAAAAATGCTAAAGAATGTAAGTCATTGAATTATTTATTCTGAAATAGCTTATTAAATTAAGTTGGGGGCCGGGGAAGAGACAGAAAAAGTGAGAGAGATTGTGTATGTGTATTTGTTGTTTTGTTGGGTATGTTTAGATGAAGTTAACCATCTCTCTCAAATATCCTAAAATGTTAAAAATTTAATAAGGAAAGCAAAACTGGATGCATCCTTACAAGCCAGGAAGAGAAAAAAAAATGCATTCACATTTTATTTATCCTTATCATGTCCTTAAGATCTCTTTCTTCCCGTATGTAGGAACTTGACCTTTATTGTGTTGTCAGAGTTTTTCCCATAGAACCCTGCTGTCAAGTTTCAGGATGTATGGAACAGTGAGAAACAAAATCAATTTCCAGAAATAACTCTATGTCTGTCTTATGGTTACCCAAATAATGAACATATTTGGTGTCCAGATGAGTTTGCAATCATCTTAAAATTATGTTATTTTCATATTGATTACTATGTTTACCACTTGTTGTTCCACACCATTATGAAGTATCAGGGATGACATTTCTTTTTAATTATTTCTCTTGTTCCTTTCTTCTTTTATTTCCTTTCTACTATATTTTGTTTTTATCCTGTTAATCTGCTTGTGACCAAAGCTAGCAAAATTCTAAACCTCTGCCTTCTTCCCAGTGGAGTAGTTATAAAGTAGTCTTTTAATGCTAGTATAATTTGTTTCATATAGAATGATTTTGATGTGGCAGTATTATACTGAGGTAAAATGTATTATTAGATTTTTTTCAAATGACCTCTATCAAGATTTCACATGACAGTCAATCGCTCAAACTCGTTTGTTTCCCTTCCCCCTTCTTGAAGCCCTTGCAAGTATGAATTTTTCCAGGAATAGGATATCTGCTAGTTTAGTACATTTTACCACTGTTAGTCCAAAAATCAACAACTTGATTTTTGGTAATTTAACTAATTTTCAAGATCAGTCATTGCTTTATTTTATCAGTTGCTGGCAATAAAGCTGTGAGTTAAACAAACAAAACCTATGCTTTCAAGGGATTGATAATCTTTGAGGGAAGAGACTAAATTAACAAATGAATGTTATATGTATACTTATTAAAACTATTAGGACAAAGAAACAGAGTGAAGGAAATAGAGAATTAGAGGTGACTTTTTACATAAAATTACATGAGAAATACTTCATTTTAAGCCAGATATCTAGTTGAAACAACTCATTTTAATGTATATTTTAAAACATTGAAATGGAAAATAGTAAAATAACTCTTGATATACAAATAAGAATTTGGCTTTAGTTCTCAGAGTACATAGAATCATATTTATTTTAAATTCACATTACACTGAGAAAACTATTACTTTCAAGACATTTCAATTTGGCTATTCACTTCAGCGTGTCTCTCTGTAGTCCCACATATTCTCATTAAACCCTGTTTCTCTCTTGAAACTGTGTTTGGAGATTTTAAACACTGTCCCAGTGCTGATTTTGAGCATGGAAAAGATTTATACTCTTGAGAATCTGGTCCTGAGGGATTAAATATGTGTAAGAACTATTGATAAAAGTCAGAAACATGCACACAGGCACACACACACACACACACACATACCCATCTTAGTATTCTGCTCATGATGACTCTATGTTTTTGTCTTCATTCAATTTTTTATTTTAAGTGTAGTTGGAAAAGTCAGTGTTACTTTAAGTTTGGTTTTCCTCCACCAAATCTTACTGTAAAGTACAATGTGAATTTGTGTGGTTATTTGATTTGTCTCTCTTTGCAATTAGTATTGATAGCCTTTTCTTTTGAAATTATCCCCAGCACTAAATTTATCTCCTATATAAACTACTTAATCTAACAAAGGTAATTTTATAGATATAAGATTACTACCTACCAAAAAATCAATAAATAAAAGGGTATTGGAACATGTTTTCCAACTGTTTTCTTGTTACTCTGATACGTGGCTACAGTAAAACTGATTTGAGTGTGCAGTTGTACCACTTTGAGCCACATAAAATTGTAAGTCTCATGATACTACCTCACTGTAGTCCACATGAGTTAATGAAATTCCCATGTTACATTTTCTTTTTTGTTATAAATAAGTTATCTCCAAACAATAAATTAAGCTGAAACATAAAATAATTTCCCACCAATAAGGACTAAAACTTAGACGTTATCCACTTATATAAATTATAGAAAGTTATCACACAACAAAACCAATTTAATGTTTGTGGTTTACTTTTAGAATTTGTGAATATGAAAAACTGGCAATCAATTTTATCAACTGATAGCTGAAGAAAGTCATGACTGAAAAATACTCTGAAAGTGATATGTTTGCTTTGTATGAACCATTGTGTTTTAAAGTCATTTCCTTTCCGGATTGTAAATAGTAATGAATTTCTATAGTATAATGAAGTTTGATAGCACATAAAAATGCTGGAATCTATACTGTATGCATTACTCTTTCCTTTTACCTGGAAGTCTTTTTTATTGGTGATGTATATAAATATGAAAATGAATGGTTCTTAGTCATGTTTACTTCAAGATACTTCCGACCCAAGTATAACGCTTGAATTGGAGATATTATTTATCTCTTTCATGTTACCTGGAGGAAATTCTCCAAACTGAACTAAATTAGATTTTAGGATACTTAGAGTATATTCTAAGAATATTCATTCAGAGTAATCATTCATTCAAAAGATCCAGTTAAAATGTATTATAAAATTCCTTTTCTTTGGAAAGCAATACAATATATATTTATAGCAGTTCTGAAATAGGTTTTACTTTTATTTGGAGGTAATATTTTGAAACACCTTTATTTTAACCATCCAAAAGCTTTTCATCTAGTGAAGCTTAAGTATTTTTTAAGGGCAGTAGTTTAGTTTTTGAATATAAGCCAGAATAAATTCAAGAGAGTAGCCGTTAGCTTCAGTTTCCCTGGATGATTACACGATAGGAAGATAAGGTTTGGTCCAGAGGAAAAAACAAAAACAAAAACAAAAAACACTTTCTCTGAGGTCTGAACTCCAACTTGGGAAGACAAAATATATCAGAGGGAATTCCTCTGACAGCATCATTTCTAGCCTAGTTTCTATGGTTTTCCTTGTATCTAATTGAGCTAGATTACAAATAAAATCAACTTGACATGTACTATGTGCACTCTGTGGACAGCAATATTGTCAACATCATAATCTGGTTAAACATAAAAACTGACTGTTCATGGCTATGGGGATAGTACATCATTCTAATTCACTTTGTAATGTCTTCGTCTTCTTATAGAACTAACTGCCAAGACTGTACCAGGAGATCTTTGGGTTGCTATATTTTTAATTAGCTAAGAGGACATGTCTATTATGAATGGTATCTTTTTTGTGTGTGGATTTTGCATCAAATTTGGACTGCAAAGGAATAAAATGGAAAACTAAGTATAATCACTGAATAGCAGATTCTTAATCTATTTTTTTACATCCATTATTCATTTTAAGTAAAACATAAGAAAAATTTTTGAAATATAAATATAACATATTATTAGAAAGAATGAGATTCCTCATTTATTAGATTGCTTATGTGCCTGTCTAGTCATTTGTGGGGGCCAGTGGTGATAAAATTTACTTTTAATCATTGTCCTTTGAAGCCTTAAAGAAAAAGTTAATTCGGTTTTGCATCTGTTTTTAAATAAGGAACTTCCAAAATCCCTTTGTGGTTCCTTGAAAACAGTAAGAACAAAACTGTGGGGAAGTAGATATTTTCTGACTTTATGAGACTATGGGGGAAAATCCTTTAAAAATAGCTCCTTTAGAATGGCATGAACCCGGGAGGTGGAGCTTGCAGTGAGCTAAGATCCGGCCACTGCACTCCAGCCTGGGCAACAGAGTGAGACTCTGTCTCGGAAAAAAAAAAAAAAAAAGTAGCTCCTTTAATATTACTTTAAAAGGTAACAATGGGAAACTCTAACAGGCTATATGAAGCAAACTTTAATTATTTTAGCTCAAAGATGAAAATAATTGCTCACTTTATCTATTCACAACACTGGAAATGTGATATTCTTAAAAGTCCATTTCTTAAATATATTACTAATAACAGATGAGATCCTTTCTCTTTTCTTATTATTTTAAGCTATTGTTTCATGCTAAAATAAAATACTATCATATGAATTTGGTATTAAATAATGCATATTTAGGCATTTATCAAATGAACACTCTTAGGAACCAGGAGCTCTTCTGGACTCTGACAATGTAGACGGGAAAAAAACAGAAAAGAAATTTGCCCTCATGGCACTTATATTTTCAAATATGTATTACTACTGCACTATATGTAATATTTAAACTTTAAATGGGAATATTCCTGCCCATTACTTCAAAACACTTTTGAGAAAACAATTATAAACAAAAATATATTTGTAATACTTAAAACTTTAGCTTTAAGACAGAGATATGTGAAAAAAACCCACCAGTTTATTGACTATGATTTCAATTTATTCTCTAATTCAATGTAATCTTTAAAAATTGAGGTAGAGACTAATCCATTTATGATATTGAATAGGTATCAGGCACACTGTTTTTTGATGTAGACAGTATCATCTATAACTACGGATGATTCACAATGTTAATCATGATGTCCCACTTAGCAAATTAACTTTGAAGTCTTTGCACCAGAATCCAAATTTAGGAGGCAATATATAGAAGAGCAAAAAACAAAAGGTCTTTTTGTTAAATCATGAGTGAGGGTCTTCTTGCTATTTCTACACCCTAATATGTGCAAAGCTCTCAAATTATTAATTGAAAAAAGAAAAGCACAGACTATTTACCCAATGTCCACAACTTGTAACTCAAATAGAAAATGAACTAAATACTGCTTCTGAAAAACTCTATAGAGACCTTGTTCATATGCCTTAAAGCTGAGAATAGGCAAAAGCATTTCCTTAATTCATTCTTTCAGAGAGGCGAACAGGTCTGCCTGTCACTCCTCTTTAATTCCTGCTGGCCCCGCTGAGTAATTCCTCAAAGCGCTCCTGCTATGAAACTCTGTTCTCCTTTTACCCTGGAGAAAAAACAAAAGTATCAGAGGCATATGAAACCATCACAGATCACAGACACCTTACTTCCTCATTTTTCAAGTGCCCTTTAAAAGTCGGAAAGGATGCTGGAAGTCAATGAGAGCTTAAATTCAAGCCTGCCTATGTACGTCCATCCAAAAGCTTAGAGGAAATTTTATCTGAGATGTAAAATATTCTTGGAGAGAACCTACAGGAGTATTCTTTTGTTCCTTTAGATACAACTCGCTTAAAGTATTGATGGCATAATGTAATTTTTTGGCATCAACAGGAAGTCAATCAAATGTTACATACACATGTTTTAAAAAATCTTATGTTTTATCCCATTAAAGAATAAGAGTTTTCCTTTATATATGCCATTTAACATAAATATTTCTAGAATCTAGTATGCACTTCTCTCATTCCTTATGTGGAAATGTATAATTTAATATACTTTCTTTTGATTTAGGTCCATCATTACAAATTTTGATTATTGTATCCAATTTTAATCTGTGAGATAAGAAAAAAAGTCAGTTTTCGTTCCAACTAAAAATACATTCTTTTGAACAAGTTTTTTTTTTTTTTTTTAACCCTAGTGAAAACTAAAATTTGTTCCTTCTTTCCTACACTTTACTGCTTTTCTTGCTACTTTGGTTAGAACCACCTTTACGGTTTTAACCAAAGTGGCAATAGTAAGCATTTTTGTTTTACTCAATTGTTAGAATGCTTCTAAATTTCTCCATCAGGAATGATATTTACTGTAATTTTCTGGCAGGCACATTTAATTAGAACACCAATTTAACTGATCTGCTTATAGGAATGGAGTGGGGAGGCATCAAAATTGCTTAAAAACTCCTCTGAAAAATCTTATATGCAAATAGATTTGTAAATCATCATGTTAGAGCCATAAGGGCTGTAGAAGTTAAAGCTGGCTCTCATCTCCATAGGAGTTTTGATTAGCAAGTTAGCAACCTTAAATCTGAGACTTAAGGAAGCCAAGGAAATCGTAGCTCCGGGAAATATTCACAGTGCACATTTTATTTTAGCTGTTGTTGATGATGATAATGATGGGTGTGGTATGCAAGGTATTTCATAAGGGCTCTGGATGTAAAAATATTGAATCAGGATTTAAATTTTTTCTAAACATACATAGATCTACTTCACACATTTAACTTTAGTGAGGTAGTGATCACAGTGTAGATAGGGAAGAACTGATACTTTAGCTGAATCTCTATTTATTTTTCTTTTACTTTTAATGAGATTTGAAGCTAATATGGAAAAATGGTAACATTAAAAAATCATGATGATCACAGTTATCTGCAAACTTTTCTCCAAGACATTATAATATTCACTACTAACACTGTAGCTATACATTAAGATCAATATGTTAGTATTTGTTAATGGATTTATAGAAATATATATTAGTTTTCATGTTGGTTATAATAATACAGGAATGTGAATTTCATTATGAACTATATCTTATACTAAAATATGAATATATTTAACATAAATTAAATATTTTACCTTAAGAAAGCAAACCAATATTCAGTTTTAGGACTTTTAAGAAAGATTTTTATTATCATTTTATATTAAGAATGTCTGCTTTTCTATTCTGATAACATTATTTTATTACAATAAATGTTGTGTTATTATTGTCTGATTTCACGTTTATTGAATAATGAATGTCTTTAAGAACAAGATAGCTCTTAGTTTGAATAAAATCTTTGTCAATTTCTAAGTATGTATCATTTAAAAAGTCAATTAAACTGGGTAAGCCTCAGCTCCCTCATGTGTAAGCTTGAGTTAGTAGTATTTACCAGAAATTTTTGTAAAAATATTTTTGAGATATTACAAGTAAAATGCCTAGAGCATATATAAAATACACCTTGAGAAAATGATGAATTGTTACTACTATCTCTAAGGAATGCCATCATTATACCTAAATAAAGACTAAACACTCACATATACTTGCGCGCGCACACACACACACACAACAGCACGTGGTCCGCTCTTTACCTTATTCTAACATACGTGAAGTTGTTTAAACTAGCTACATTTGAATGTAAAGTTTTCAATCAGAAACTCATTTATTGCAATTGTCAAATGTTAACATTTCATAATGTTTGCTTTTTATAATCATCACTTGATGTTTTGATGCTAGGATATAGTTTTATAATCAAAGCAGTATTTATATTAATTCCAAATAAAATAATATTTCAGTGAAGAATTACAAATAAATAATTTCAACCGAACACTGCAGGATCTCACGTATAAGTGAGGCTGAACTATGAGAACACGTAGACACTTGTGGGGAACCAATACACACTGGTGCCTGTTGAGTGGAGTAAGCTGAGGGAAAGCATCAAGGAGAATATCTAATGGATGTTGGGTGATGGGTTAATCTGTGCAGCAAACCACCATGGCACACATTTACCTATGTAACAAACCTGCACATCCTGCACATGTGTCCTAGAACTTAAAAATTGAAGAAAAATATAAATAAATACATAATTTCACCTATGTTCACAGCATCACTGCTATGTAAGTGCCATTATCATATGCATTTTAGAGAAAAATATAAAAAAACAAAGTTTGAATATATTCATAACCGTGGTTTCTTTTCTTTTCTTTTTTTTTTTTTTTTGAGACGGAGTCTTGCTCTGTGCAGTGGCCGGATCTCAGCTCACTGCAAGCTCCGCCTCCCGGGTTTACGCCATTCTCCTGCCTCAGTCTCCCGAGCAGCTGGAACTACAGGCGCCCGCCACCTCGCCCGGCTAGTTTTTTGTATTTTTAGTAGAGACGGGGTTTCACCGTGTTAGCCAGGATGGTCTCGATCTCCTGACCTCGTGATCCGCCCGTCTCGGCCTCCCAAAGTGCTGGGATTACAGGCTTGAGCCACCGCGCCTGACCACCGTGGTTTCAAAGTCTTGAGAAACTCTGAATCTCCTCAAAGTTGAAACAATGGAATGAGCCTTCCAGGGTAAATAGAAATGGAGGACAGTTCTAGGCTGATTAACTCATACATGTTCTGACTCTCTTCTGTGGAATATCTGCATATTTGTATTTGTAAATAACAACAGGAAAAAGTGCTATGTACACATGACAAGGAAACAAAGTATTTCTAGATGGTAAACACATTGTAAATCATTTTCCCTAAAGTTGCTTGATTACTAGATCTTTAAGAGAGAACTTCTGGCCGGGCGCAGTGGCTCACGCCTGTAATCCCAGCACTTTGGGAGGCCGAGGTGAGTGGATGACCTGAGGTCAGGAGTTTGAGACCAGCCTGGCCAACATGGCAAAACCCCGTCTCTACTAAAAATACAAACATTAGCTAGTCGTGTTGGCACATGCCTGTAATCCCAGCTACTAGGGAGACTGAGGCAGAAGGATGGGTTCAACCTGGGAGGCAGAGGTTGCAGTGAGCCGAGATCATGCCACTGTACTCTAGCCTGGGCAACAGAGCAATACTCTGTCTCAAAAAAAAAAAAAAAAAAGAGAGAGAGAGAGACAGAGAGAACTTCTAAATCTTATTTCATTGTTTTATCTCTCACAGAACAAATAAATGCTGTCAGTATGTTCTGCTTCTTACATAATGCTTAGAAAATTGTTAGTATAATTCACAGGAAACTATTAACATTGAATGCGACTGAGAAAGGGCTGGTGATGGAAGAGATATAAACTATATAAATAGTTTTGGATATTGGGCAAAATATAGATGCCCTCTTCAGTACTTCTCTCCCAAACTAAGTGATTGAATTTTTAAAATATTTATATTTTACCCAAGCTAGTTTTTATGTGCATATATGCTCATATAATTAATAAGTAATAATATGTTATTTGTTTCTTTTAGATATTCACTGTTTAATAGTGCGGGAAGTTGTGTTATTGGAAATTTCAATGACACATTTGCCTCAGGGAAATGATTCATCAGAGAGATGTTCTTTAGAAAGTAAATTGGTTAAAAATAACATGCATCGTATCCATGGTCCAATACCACAGAACTTGTATTTTTAATTTGTATTGTGGAAATTAGATAATTGTCACTTTATTCTGTAGGTAGCTATTTTCATTAGGTGATAAAATATTTGGGGGAAAAACAGTATGCCATGGAGATATTGTGTGTAGGGCTCCAGACCACAATAAAGTCAATATTGCAATAAAGAAGTTATGCAAAATTTTCCCCAGTGCATATAAAAATTATGTTTATACTAAAATTTAATCTATTAACTGTGTCATAGCATATATCTAGAAAGCTTTTTTAATTTAAAAAATACTTTATGGTTAAAAATGTTAATGATCATCAAGACTTCAGTGATTGGTAATCTTTTTGTCATTGGAAGGTATTACCTTGATGTTGATGACTGCTCACTGATGAGGGTAGTTGCTAAAGGCTGAGGTGACTGTGGTAATCTCACAAATGCAAGGGCAAATAAATATTTTCCTGCATTGATTGATTCTTCCTTTCAAAAAAAATTTCTCAGTAGCATGCAATGCTGTTTGACAGCATTTTAACCAAAATAAGACTTCTTTCAAAATTAGTCAATCCTCTCAAACTCCGCTGCTGCATTATCTACTAAATACATGTAATATTCTTAATCCTGTTATCATTCTAAAGGTGTTCACAGAACCTTCACCAAGAGTTTTCTCCATCTCAAGAAACTACTTTATTTGTTCATCCATAAGAAGCAACTCGTCATCTGTTCAAGTTTTATATAAGATTGCAGCAATTCAGTCACATCTTCATGTTCTGCTTCTAATTCTAGTTCCCTTGCTATTTCTATCACATCTGCAGTTACCTCCTCCATTGAAGTTTTGAACTACTCAGTGTCATCCATGAAGTTGGAATCAAGTTCTTCCTAATTCCTGTTGGTGTTAACCTTTTGACCTCTTCCCATAAATCATGAATGTTCTTAATGGCATCTAAATGGTGAATCTTTTCTAGCAAGTTTTCAACGTACTTTGCCCAGATTCATTATAAGAATCACTATCTATGGCAGCTATGGTCTGACAAAATGTATTTTAGTGATAAATCTTGAACATCAAAATTACTCTTTGATTTATAGGTTGCAAAATGGATATTGTATTGGCATTCAATAACATTTCCTTCCTTGTACATCCACATCAGAGGTCTTGAGTTGCCAGGAACATTGTGGGTAAGCAGGAATATTATTACTAGTATTATTATTATTTTCTGAGAAGTAGGTCTCAATAGTGGGCTGAAAGTATTCAGTAAACCATGCTGTGGAAGGATGTGTTGTCATCCAGCCTCGTTGTTATATTTATAGAGCACAGGCAGAGTAGATTTAACCAAATTTTTAAGCGTCCTAGGATTTTCTGAATGATAAGTGAGCATTGGCTTCAACTTAAAGTCATAGGCTATATTAGTTTCTAACAAGGGAATCAGCCTGTTTTTTGAAGCTTTGAAGTCAAGCATTGACTTCTCCTCTTATTTATAAAAGTCCTAGATGATAATTTATTTCAATGGAAGTTTGTTTCACCTACCTTGAAAACCTGTTTAGTGTATCTACCTTCATCAATTATCTTAGCTAGATTTTTCTGCATAACCTGCTGCAGCTCCACATCAGCACTCGCTGCTTCACTTTGCACTTTTATGTTATGAAGACGGTTTCTTTCCTTAAGCCTCATGAACTAACCCCTGCTAGCTTCAACCTTTTTTTTTTTTCTGCAGCCTCCTCACCTCTGTAAGATTTTACAGAGTTGAAGAAATTTAGGAATTTGTGTTTTTTTTTTTTTTCTTGATGAGGCTTTGACTTAAAGGAATGTTGCACCTGGTTTGACCTTCCATCCAGATCTTTCAAACTTCTTCCATATCAGCAATAAGACTGTTTCACTTTCTTTTTATTTATGTGTTTACTAGAGTAACACTTTGAATTTCCTTCAAGAATTTCCTTAGTATTTACATTTTAGCTAACTATTTGACACAAGAGACCTAGATTTTGTCCTATTTTGTCTTTAAATATGTATTCTTCACTAAGCTTAATTATTTCTAGGTTTGGATTTAAAGTGAGATACTTGAGTGCTTGGGGGCTACTGTAAGGTAATTCATTGGCCCAGTCTCAATATTATTGTATCTCAGTAAATGGGGAAGAAGAGAGAAGGAGGAACAGCCAGTCGGTGGAGCAGTCAGAACATACACAACATTTATCAATTAACTTTACTGTCTTATATGGACGTGGGTTGCGATGCCCCCAAAACAATTACAATAGTAACATCAAAGATCAGTGATCACAGATAATCACAAAAGATGTAATAATAATGATCAAGGTTGAAATACTGTGAGAATTACCACAGTGTGACACAGTGACATGAAGTGAGTACATGCTGTTGGAAAAATAGCACTGATAGAGTTGCTCACACAGGGTTGCCACAAACCTTCAATTTGTAAAAAATGAAAGTCTTTGAACCACAATAAAATGAAGTGTGCTTGTACTTAGACTGTAATCAACCTTTTAATAGATTTGCTATTTGCAAATCTAACTGCAATATAAAATCAAGTATATATCTGGAAATTTCTAAGTCTCCTCCAATAAGCAATGAGATTTCTCGTGGCTGTGATTTCATTAGGACAATAAAATATATATCATATGAATAAATTAAACTGTAAAACATCAATTGATAAGGGGCTAAGGTTGTAAATGATTTGTTTAAGTAATAAAAATACATTGAAAATGTAGGATGATCATGATTTCTATTATATAATGATTTTATCTCCTAAGATAACTTACTTTGCATGCTAAATCTTTTATAAAATTTTTGGTAACATTTTCTTTTTAATTTTTTTTCCTCAAATCATTTTATTTAAAGAAAACTGAAAGCAATGGTATTTTAATTGATTCATTACTACACTGTTTCAAAATCTATTTATTGCCTGAAATGAGCAGATGATCACTCAGCTAATAGGTAGATGCCCACTTGATTAAATTGTTACTTTTCTTATATCAGTAGAACCAACACATATATATATACAAACACACACAAACACACATACATATGTATATGTATACACATACACACACACATATACACATACGCACATATATGTATATATATAATAGAGCAGTTTCTTTAGATTTTTTATCACAAAACTATCACCTCAAGGTAATTTGCAGAGGACATACGAGAAGATTACACACTTTGTAGAAGCTACTTAACCCAATCACATTTAGTCCTTTTACAATTTCCCCAATGATATTTCACAAGGTAATCCTTATTTAGGTAGACTTCATCGATTGGTTATCCCCACTATAAGCTGACAAATACTGTGACCTTGTTAGGGATGGTATAACCATACCGTAATTTTAGACATTACTAAAATGTCTGAAGTGAGAACCTATGATATATAAAAAACATATCCCCCCTTTTAAAAAATGTATCAATTCATTTCAGAGTTTGCAGCACTTATAACACCAAAAAGGTCAAATTTGCCATTTGTTTGAGACATAGTTGCCCAGAAAATAGGTGTAACTTATGGAATTTGTCACCTTTAGAAAATTGGTTCATTTTTTTCCTCGATGGTTGGTAGCTTTTACAATTTGTAGAGTGGTCTTAGAACATTTTCCAAGTGACAAGTGTGTCCTTTAAGACCTTGGTTTGGTACCTCAACACTGTGAGCTCTGCTTGCCCAGGGATGAATGGTAAATTGTTTCTCTTTCATGCAGTTGTTTTGAAATGAGATGTCAAAGATTATGTTTTATAGACTGTATTTATTTCGTATGTCTGGCCTATCAGAGATTTATTACTTGCTCCTGTGATTGTTCTTTAATCCTGATAGCTACAGACACGTCGTGGCTCCCAGTGACAACATCTCATAATCTAAATGTATCTACCATGATGCAAGGCTGTTGATGAGGAAATCATGGTTTGCACCATCATTATCGTAAAGCCAAAATGATGACCATTAAAGGTTTTCGGGAAGTTATTTGTAGTAAAATAATCAATGATGAGTCAAAGCATCACCATCAGTCAGAAATAATCCTGAGCAAATATATGGAGAGGTATTGAAAGATAATCTTTCATTATGCTAAAACATTCCATATAGAAATGTATATGTATTCCTAAATAATTTATTCTCTGGTAGGTTTGTAATTTTAAGTAGATATGTATGTTCTTAAAGTAAATGAAATACATACCTAGGTTTTATTTGAAAATTTTAATTTTGGCCTTTATTTTCAGAATGTTTCTATGCAGTTATCCAGTTCTAGTATTTTCTGAGGTAAATTAAATAGGTGACTAGGTCTCTTTTTCATTTATAACTAAAAGAAATAAATGAACACCTCAGACAATCACTTTTTTGCTATGTGAAACAAACATTTATAATTTATCTCTTTTCTCCTGATTTATTAAAAATAATAAATACATATATACATATTTCAGGTGAAGAGTAAAATTATGTGAAAAGAGCAACTTCTAAAATAGATAAAGACAATTTATTTCAAACCTTCTTAAATATAACCACTTGTTTTTATCAGATTTCACTGTATTGAGTTTACTAGGGCTCAGATTTTTAATAGTTATACCTGACACACAGCTGCCCCATATCTTGTTTAGTCTTATTTATGAGGACACAATAAATTATCATCCCATCCTTTTTACCTGGAAAGTGTTATACTCACAGTAGTTTATTTTTAATTAACTTATCTTCTATAGAGATCCTCTTAGGGAAAATATTCATGGATGTATGTGTGTTGGAGTAGAATGTATTGCGGTAGTTTTTAATCACAATAGGCTTCACTGTTCAATCTTTCTGAGGATGACAATATTTAGTAAAAATTATAAACAAAAATAATTTATGAGCCTGGGTCCCGCTGATTAGTGTAATGTTGATTTTTTATTAAAAACAATTTTTTTAAAGCAAACATACTCTGTATCTAAACCTAAACATATGGAATATGACTTTTGTTATGAAATTTTCTCATTTGTGAACTTTACTCTTTTAGAGATTAGGTCTCAGGCAGACTAGAGTTCTATTAAAATTTATCTTATTCTCCATATGTTTCCATTCTTCTTGGGATGTTAAGCTGGTGACGTGAGTTATAGTGTTTTGTATTTTTTTGTCTTCTTTTTTTTAACACTTAGACTTCATCTGTACTGGATCACATTTTTTTTTTTCCAAATAGATTATTTCTGAGACTTGGAATACATAATATATGAGAACCTCATTATCTACAGTCTCATACATATACAAATATTCTGTGACACATCTTGATGTTGTCTTGTCTGAGCAGTTTTCTCTTTATTGTCAGGCAGAGACCTTGGTCACATTGGCTTTGATAAATCTGTTCAGATTAAGTAAGGGTTCCCTATCTTTTCTGCACATTAAATTTAATTCAAGAATCCTTATGCTCTGTGAATGCAACCAAAAATTACAATTTAATTGGTCAGAAATGTGAGTTTTTAAAGTTCCACACACAATTCTAATGCAGCACTGGTTGAGAGCCACCCTTAAATAATGTTTTAGAAGCTAGAACAGATCCTGAGATTGCCCGGGGACTAAGAGTAAAAGCCTGAGTTCATGAGCTTATTTTAAAAATTATACTTTAGCTAAGTTGCTATGTAGACAACAGTTTGAGGGGCTTTTCTTTTTGTCCTTACATCCTAGTTGAGTGGATGGGAGACATCAGTGAGAAAATGGGATGTGAGATTTTTTATGCGGGATTTTGATCCAAGTAATTGAAAACGAAGTCAATGACTTTAGATGTTTATATTTTCCAGTAAGTCTCAAGAATACTAAAACAAAACTATCAGACTCTTGCTGCTCCCTATTTATATGGCTAGTGTTTCTCAAAATGTGACTCCCAGGCCACCTGCAACAGGATCACATGAGGGACCTGTTAAAATCTCAGATTTCTCACCCTATAAATCATAATCTCACAAGCATGGTAGCTGAATAATTTTCCTTTAATACAAAGTTTCCAGGTGATTACTAGACATATTAACAACCACTTGTGTCAGCCAGAGCTCTGATGGTCACTGAGGAGCTCTCTCTGATTTTTCTTAGATCTTCTTGCTTTTGACAACTTAACGGAAGTCAACTATTTGCAAGACAATATGCTCATGAAATAGACATACAGGTCAGGAAAATATGTCTCTTGACTTCATTGGTGGTGAGTTACTGCACAAGGGTAAAATAGTTAAAAAAAAGTTTTTCACTTACCTTCCAAGCCCATTCATAAGTGACATTTTATGTCAGTTCCGATTTTCAAGCGGATGAAGTATTGCTAGAGAATTGTAGACATCTAGGCATTGCTGGCTGTTGGCTTGACCCCATGTGAAAATGTGTCACTGTTTAAAGCAGTGTGCATATGTGAGAGGTGCTAGTGGTTCTGTGAAGAAGGAGAAAGAGATCAAATGGTTGTTTTATAAGTGTCACTTTGAACTTTGGGGTCACTCTTGTAGAGTCATTATCTTTTGAATACATATATAGAACTCTTATAATATGCCAGACACTGTGACATTGATTTATATCCTTTATCTTATTTCTTCTTGCTAAAATCATATGAAGAAAATACAATTCTTACTTTCATTTTACATGAGGAAATTAAGATTTGAATTGGATAAACAACTTGCTCCAAGAGAAAGTACTAAGTGGTGCATCTGAAATATAAACCTACTTTTTAAATTTCAGAATGTTAAGCCGTATTCTCTACATATACTGTGTACTGACAATACTTATTATTACTATTAATGCATGTTACTTTTCCAATGACCAAGTAGCTTTAAACCACAGAAATGTATTCCTTCATTGATCTGGAGGCTAGAAGTTTGAAATCATAATATTGGCAAGGCTGTGCTGAACTCTGAAGCCTCTAGGATAAGGTCCTTCTTAGTCTCTTCCAGATACTGGTGGTATGGTAGCTATCTTTGGGATTCTTTGGCTTGTAGTTGCGTAACTCCAATCCCTGCCTTCTTTGTCACGTGGCATTCCCCTGTGTCTCTGTATCAAATTTTCCTTCTCATTATAAGAACCTCAGTCATTGGTGTGGTTTCATATGAATCCACTATGCAACTCAGTGGAGCATTCATAAATGCCTTGTGGAAACTGAAGCTATCTGACAACACACTTTGAGGTTATCATGGTGAATGGGCTTTCATTTCTTCAATTCACCCTCTGCTTCAATTTAATGTTTCCACCAAACTATTACTATTTTATTTCATGCCCGACTTCTGTGATTTCTGTAACCTTTTGGAGAGAATGGGAGTTGGGAACACTCACCATGCATTAGCATGTTTGTGTTCTTTTGTATCTTATATATCCGCCAAGACAACAGAGTTCTGCATGGCAGACTTTTGCTAATGATCATGATTAGTAGTACAGATAATAATATTAATTGCTACATAGCTGTTTCCAAAATCCAAGTTTAAGTTTTTTCTACTAATCTATATTGCCTGTGTGACACACTGATGGTGATAAAAATATAAAGAACAGCTTTGCTGGGTAGAGGTTTGGTGAAGAGTGACATAATTGCTGTACAAGGAAGAGAAGAAGCCTGATTTAAAATTTTGAATGCTGAGCAGAAAGATGTTGTGGTAAAAATGGGATGAAAATGGTATTAAAGGTGGTCAAAGATGTGGAATGTGATCTGATGAAGCACCTAGCGTTTTAACTTTCTCAGGAGTGAAAAGGTCACAGACCATCTGTAGGAGAGGACAGATATGGGGGTGAGGGAAGAGAAAGAGAAGGAAGCCATTCAAGGAATGTAGAATGAGGTCATTTCTCCAAACATGCTACTGACTCAAGAAAAAGTAGTCTAGGTGTCTTACAGAAGGTGCTTATGCGTAGACATCAACAACTGATGTGTACAGATAGACCACAGATGCCATGTAGACAGGTATAATTCAAAAGCATAGAATTGAATAATCTACATGTATAATTTAGGATACATGATCTTTGTGGAATATGGATGAAGACAGCCGTTTGAGCTGTGTGTCATACTATTTTTTGTTTCAAATTCACTTTATTAATATTTGTTATAGCCATTTCCCCCTCAGCTTTATTAAGATATAATTGGCAATAAAACTTGCATATAATTACATTGTACAACTTGATGTTTTTATGTAAGTGTACATTGTGAAATAATTAAGACAAGCTAATTAACACACATCACCTCATATACTTATTTTTGTGTGTGTAGTAGGAACATTAAAGACCTATATTTCTTAGCAGTTTTCAGGTATACAATCATTATTATTAATTATAGTTAGTCACTATGCTGTGCAATAGATCTTCAGTTACCTGTCTAACCGAAACTTTGGAACCTTCATCACACTGTTGAGCTAGAGGACAAAGTATTGGACTAGGTATTCATATATAGATATTGGAGGACCAACTTCAGAATTCAACTAGATTTTTTGGTATCTTGTTTTTCAGTCTAGTATGTTTGGTCAAGGAGTAGAAAGAGTGAATTAATTGCAATATTGTAATCTACAAAATTATCTGCCATAGTATTATTAATGACCATGACATTTATCCCTATTAGTTAGAGGGTACGTGCAATAACCCATATCTTCTTGAAAATAAAAGATTTAAAGTTAAATTCTAACTCCCCTTGCCATGTCCTATGTATGTGTGTGCAATGTCATTGTAAAAAATAATGAGTGTTTCTATTAGATGATGTCAAATAAGAAGGATGTTGATAATGTCAATATAATGTAAAACAATGAGAAATATAGAACAGAAAAATGTGAAATGCCTAGAATTAGGATGCATTTATTGCCACAATTTTTGCATAATAAACACCAAATAGCAATTTGGTTGAATGGTTTAAAGAAAGCCAAAAGTAAATAATCACCAACAGAACAGCAAACATAGGGTCTGCTAGTATTTGGAGAGATTGCAGTTCAAACTTTCCAGGTGCTAAATCCCAAAGCACAACACTATACCATGGAAGCTCTGATAGCACACTGTTTATTCTCATTCCCAAACCACATTGCAATCAAAATTAGCTACCTGATATTCCCCCAGCCAAGTCTTTTGCCTATTATAGTAATACCAAGGAAATATTGTAGGGTAGCCGCAGTTGTTATTTGATGCTATGTTATATCCCACAATTCATTTTTGATAAGCAGAATGTCTAAACTTTAAAGATCTCACAATTACTTAAATAAGTGTTTATTTTCATCTTTCCCCAAAGAGAAAGCAAAATGACACTGTGTTCATTTCTTGTCAAACAAGAAATATTCCTAAGAGATATTTTCCGTGTTCAGTGCAAACCCTAATAAAATTTGACAGCAAAGAATGTTTTTCTCTGAGTAAATATTTGGCAGTAAGTAGATATCTGCTACAGATGCCAAGTTGTTAATTTCATACCACCAACCTACTGTCTTTCTATCTTTGCATTTTTTCTTCTATTTAGAGGTTAAAGGGATGTAACATAACTTTTCTGTCTTATAAAGAAAGTGAAAAACTGTTTACACATCTGGATGCCATTCAGTGTTCTTCATTCATATAATTTTAAAAAGGAAAATAAATGAATAAATAACTATTAAATAAAAATTCTGGATTTTGACAAAATTGATAACTCATGAGACATTTTAATCCTAGGATGAGCATTCTGAAAGTATTCCTGTATCATTAATAATTAGAAAAGAATCGCCATCTTTGATTTTTGACTTCATTCTTGTGCTAATAGCATGGTGCTTATAGCTGTTCTAAAGGATTGTCTGCAAACATGACAAAGTCCAAAGAAAAAGAGACATTTTGTCTTTCCCACCACTCTTTGTCTGTTCCAGATGCCTACAGTAGAATTCTCAAAAATCATTCCCCAAAAATGGGCCATATCTACAGTCCTGAACTGTTCATTAGCAAAAGGGTTAGACCTTTAATAGTTGGCATAAATTAAATTTACTGTGGTAACAATGGGTGTTAGGATGAAAAATAAAGCAATACCTTCAATAATAACATTCCTTTGAATTAATATTCTAATTTAACAAATGAACTAAACTATTCAAAACTATTCCTGGAACATCATTAGTACTGAGTACACGGCTGAAGTAGACTATAATTCCTCAAACTTTTTGTCCAGGTCTAATTCCATGTTTTATTGACTTACTTTTTTTGATAAAAGTTTCTCATCTATCAAAATCTTCACAAAAATCTTGATCATATTCACTTTGTACTACTATAGTTTCTCATTCTCTGTCTTCCAACTTCAAGCCTTGTTTCTTTAGAGATATGTATTATTGTTCTGCCCAAATTATTTATCCTTGATCACTGAAGTACACATGAGATTATTCCTAATTGATTACTTCAGAATAACTCAGAATTTTCTTCTCCCCTAAGGCCAAGTTCTCCAAACATTACATCATTAGATTGACTTTACTTTGTGTTCTGTTTATTTTTCTAATTTAACATTTATTGTTCTCTCATATGCTATCCACATTAACATGTTCTTTCCTTTCTCTAGCTTTGATTTTTGTCTTCGTCTAAATGATCACATTGTGATATGGTTTGGCTATGCACCGCAGCCAAATTTCATCTCGAATTGTAATCCTCACGTGTTGAGGAAGTGATCTGGTGGGAGGTGATTGGATCCTGCGAGTGGTTTCCCCCATGCTGTTCTCCTGATAGTGAGGGAGTTCATTAAGAATACTTGACTCATATGATTAAAAAGCAAAGTTTCAGAATAAGCCATCTGCAAGCTGAGGAGAAAGGAAGCTAGTAGTGGCTCAGTCCGAGTTCCAAATCCTCAAAAATACAAAATCTGTCAGTGCAGCCTTCAGTCTGTGGTCAAAGTCTTGAGAGTCCCCCGCAAGCCACTGGTGTAAGCCCAAGACTCTAAAGGCCAGAGAGTCTGATGTTAAAGGAAAGCAAGCATCCAGCACAAGAGAAAGATGAAAACCGGAAGTCTCAGCAAGCCAGCTTATCCCACCTTTGTCTGCCTGCTTTGTTCTAGCCACACTGGCAGCTGGTTGGATGGTGCCTACCCAGAGTGAGGCTGGGTCTTCCCCTCCCACTTTACTGACTCAAGTGTTAATCTCCTATGGCAACACCATTGCAGACATACCCAGAAACAATAGTTTACCAGCTATCTAGGTATTCTTCAATCCAATCAAGTTGACACATAATATTAACCATCACACATTGCCTCTAGCACAATTCAGAGATATTTAATAATGTCTATCATGAAACACAGCCTCTATGATGGCTGCCTATGATCTCTATGTTCTGGCATTCACATCCTTCTTTAATTCCCTCTCCTTGGATATGAGCTAAACTTATTGAATTGATTCTAAAAAAAAATGTATTTGAAGTAATGGGGTGTTCCTTCTGATATTTGTTTATAAAAGAACCATGGCGTATGTTTTGGTCTTTCTTGCTTTTTCTCAGATTGCTCACTCTAGGGGAAGCCAGCTCTAGGGGAAGCCAGCTGGCTTGGGAAGTAGTGCGGTGGAGAAATACACATGGCCAGAGATTGAGACCAATCATCTGAATGAGTTTGGAAGCATCCTTCCCACCACTGCCACCAGTCAAGTCTTCAGATGAGACTGCAGCCATAGCCAATAGCTTGACTGCAACCTCCTGAAAAACCTTGATGCAGATTCACACAACACTGGATTTCTGACCCACAGACAATATGATATAATAAATGTTTGTCTTTGCCACTAAGTTTTAGGATAATTTGTTATATAACAATAAACAATACACCTATCCTGGATATAAGTGTCCCTGTATTTTCTGTAGCATCTTCATATTTTAGACCATTTATTTTATTTTTCTTTATGTTTGTCTTAGAGTTGAATACCATATTATGGTTCCCTTCAACAATCTTATATATGACATTTTTATGAAGATAACTTATGAAACATAATGAAAAAAGGAGATCAACCAATTTAGACTTTTTCTCTTAATTGTCGCTTCTCTTTATCCTGCTTTCCACGTCACACTCTTTGCTGTCACCTATATCTGCTCTTATTATTATGGTCACTGATTCTGTAGACTATCAGGTTTTTATTTCTGATGTGTTTACACCGTATATGCCAAAGATGTCAAGTGTATGAAAATATCACAGATAAGCCATTCCTATATGGCTAAATATCCTCTGTTATATTAATAAATTTATAAAACCTTCATTTTTTAGATTTTCTGGGAGCTACCAACTCCTTTGAAAATTTTTCTGTAGATTCGTACTGATCTACATGGCATGATGAATTTTTAAAGAGACTTTTTCAAGATCTTTAAATATGATCACTTATTTAACAGAATAAGTCCTATTAGGCCAGTATTCAAACATTACTGCTACATTTTTGATATAATTAAACTTACTATAGCTAAGGAATTATCACTTGAAACTTTGTTACATCCTTCAATCCAGTGTCCCTAAACAACTTCACTGCTTTCCTTATGACTAGTGGTTCCATTGGAGGTTTAATATCAACTTTAACCCTGACTCTGACAAAGCCCATCAAAAATAATGAAGTTTGACAAATAAAGCTTTAAATTTTCCTTTTCTCCCACAGTATTTGCACTTCCATCACTTGGGTCCTTTCTAAACATAAACAGCATCTATTATCTCTTCTGGCTCTTATTTTATGATTAAGGAAAATTAATGGCTCACTTGCAAGTTTTGTAGAACAACATTCAGTCAAATATGTATATATATATACACACACACACACACATGTATATATACTATATATATGTATAATTTTGAGATGGAGTCTCGCTCTATCACCCAGGCTGGAGCACAGCGGCATGAGATCTTGGCTCACTGCAAGCTCCGCCTCCAGGGTTTACGCCATTCTCCTGCCTCAGCCTCCCAAGTAGCTGCGACTACAGATGCCCGCCACCACGCCTGGCTAATTTTTTGTATTTTTAGTTTCATCTTGTTATCCAGGATGGTCTTGATCTCCTGACCTTGTGATCTGCCTGCCTTGGTCTCCCAAAGTACTGGGATTACAGGCTTGAGCCACCACTCCTGGCCTCAATCAAATATATTTTTATACAAATAAACCTTAAAAATTAGAGCCCTCTTTCAAAGCTAGCTGTTAATCATTTATAGGAAAATGCTACCATTAAAAAATTAATGATAGAGCATCACTATAACTTAAACTATCTATAAAAGGTTAAAACAGGATAACACATTTAATGAAAAATACAGCTTAAGCATAGTTTGAGGAACATTGATGGGAATAATATGAGATGTTAGAAAATAAATAAAGTGGAATACTTTAGGTGTTTCTACTACAATATGTTTATAGTTACTATAATAGATAAAATTTTATTTGTATCCTTTCAAAAATGGCTGATGTCTCAGTTCATTTTGTGTTACTATAACATAATATCTGAGGCTGCATAACGTATAAAGAAAAGAGGTTCATTTGGTTCATAATTCAGATGGCTGGAAAGTTCAAGATTGGGAAACTGCATCTGGTGATGGCCTCAAGCTGCTTCAGCTCCTATCAGAAAGTGAAAGGACAGTGAGCATGTCCCACTGGCACACATGATGAGAGACAAAGCAAGAAAGACAAACCAATGAAGCCAGATTGTTTTAAACAACCTACTTTTAAGGGAATTAATTCATTCCTGAAAGAGTCAGAATTCACTCAACCTCTTGGGAAGGCCTGAATCTATTCATGAGGGACCAGGCACCAGGACCAAAATAACTCCCACTAGACCCTACGTCCCAACAATGCTGCACTGGGGATCAAATGTGAACCTGAGTTTTGGGAGGGACAAGCCACCTGTAAGCCATAGCAGCTAACTATGATCAAATGGGCATAAAAAATACTCACACCTCCTCAGCTAAAATAAAATTGTTTTCCCGCAAATCCTCTCCTCCTCTATAATGACAAACAATTTGAATGAACATGAAGTTTTATATTGTTATACTTTATATGTTATTTTCAGACTTTTACCAACATATGCTCTAAACTTTCAAATTATTTTAATTTTTTACAACTTCATCTACATGAGAAAAAGTAATTGAGTCAAATGTTTTTTAGAAACATTTATGGAATCTAATCTCAAAAAGAGATTGCATTTTTACTGAATCTGTCTGTAATTATCTGTTGCCTTATTTAAATCCTATATTCCTATAAAAAGGTATGCATTGTATATAGATATATTACTATGATGTATACAGACATATAACTATGATGTAATTATTATTCATATTCCATCTCTGAAGATTCTTTAGAAGTTGTTATATATTTAATTCTTTGTGAACAAATTGAGTCCAAAACTACTTGAAATTTATGTAACTTAACATCATTGTAGCCAGTCTTGTCAGGGATACTCCTAAAGTTACCTTAAAATGTATTTACCTAGCAACTTTATGCACTCCTCTGAAAGACGCATACTAAAATGTCATTTCCTGAGAGGAGCAACTGCAAAGAGTATTTGTTTATGTATTTTTAAAGTTGTAATAGACTTAGGAGTCTTTTGGAGAAAGCTTTAGGGTTTTTATATATAAAATCATATAATCAGTGAACAGAAATAATTTAACTTATTTTTTTCAAATTTGGATGTCTTTTATTTCTTTCTCTTGCCTGAATGCTCTGGCTTGCACTTCCAGTGCTGTGTTCAATAGGAATGGTGAAAGTGAGAATCCTTGTGTTGTTCAGTTCTTTGAGGGAATACTTTAAACTTTTCTCCATTCTCTATGATGTTGGTTGTGGATTTGTCATATATGGCTTTTATTATTATGAAGTATGTTCCTTTGATGCCTAATGTGGCTGTGAATCCATCTGGTCCTGGATCTTTTTTCTTGGGAATTTTTTTTGCTACAGATTTAATTTTACTACTCACTATTGGTCTGCTCAGGATTTCTATTTCTTCTTGGTTCAAACTTGGGAGGTTGCATGTTTCGAAATTTATTTATTTCCTCTATGTATTCTAGTTTGTCCATGCACCATGCTCACAGTAGTGCCTGATGATCTTTTATGTTTCTGGGGATCAGTCGTAATGTTACCTTTATCATTTCTGATTGTGTTTATTTGAATCTTCTTCTTTTCTTGGTTAATCTAGCTAGCAGTCTGTCAGTGCATCTGCCTTTACTTTGATTCTGTAGATATGTTACTCCAGAAGACCAGGAGATGGACAATACAAGGGAGACTGAATTTCAAAATCTTTAAAGAAGAATGACAATATAAGAACAGTTATTTCCCTGATTTTATTTCTGTAGATTAAGGAGAAGAGAAACAGAGTTCTCAATGAGTATTATAAAAAAAGAATCAGATTGGTTAATATTAAATTAGCTTATTGGGACAGGGCACTTAAATTAAAATATACCATTAAAAAGAAGATTCCCTATTGTGCTTAATGAATAAATTTTGTATGAAAAATAGTAGGATAAATTGCCTTAATGATCATTCATTTCATAAAAGTACCTAGGATGCTTAGTTACCTCTAAGGTTCATCTAAGCAGTGTTTTCAGTCTGCCCACAAATAATCAATATATTAGACAAAGTTGATAACATCCACTTCAAATTTTCAATAGAGTTTGTGTGAATATAAATTATTTCAGCCACTATGGAAAGCAGTTTGGAGATTTCTCAAAGAACCTAAAATAGAACTACCATACGACCCAGACATTCCATTACTGGGTATACACCCAAAGAAAAATAAATTATTCTACCAAAAATATACGCAATCATATGTTTATCATAGCACCGTTTACAATAGCAAAGATGTTGAAGCAATCCAGGTGCCCATCAGAGGTGGACTGGAAAAAGAAAATGTACATATATACCATGGAATACTATGCAACCATTACAAAGAATGAAAGCATGTGCTCTGCAGTAACATGGATGTAGCTGAAGGCCATTGTCATAAGCTAGCTAATGCAGGAACAGGAAACAAATACTACATGTCCTTACTTCTAAGTCTGAGCTAAGCATTGGGTACACATGAACATAAAGATGGCAACAATGGACACTGGTGACAACTGGAGTGGGAGCAGTGGGAGGTGGCAAGGGCTGAAAAACTACCTATTATATATTATGCTCACTACCTGGGTGATAGAATCAGTTGTACCACAATCCTCAGCACTGCACAATACACCCATGAAACAAATCTGTACATGAACCCTGAATCTAAAACAAAAGTTGCATTTTTAAAAAACTCAATGGAACAAGGAAAGAAAAGAATAATTTTAAACACACACACACACACACACACACACACACACACACACACGCATACAAACATGTAGATATATATTACTCCAAACTAGGAAAGAAACAAACCATTTCTGCTTAGCACTGACCAGATCATGCTGGAGTTGCATGATAAGTCTGAGTTGTCACAGTTTATTACATGCATTCACTAATGGGAATAGATGCTTAAGACTATGAGCAGTTTAGAAAAAAGTTGGAGAATTACATTTGTTGGAACAGAAAAAAATCCTGAGATCTTTACAAAAGCAAGAGAAATACAAGTAACACTACACCTTTATATTATAGATTATTAAGTAATTTGTTCAGGTTCACATAATCAATAAATGTGCTATAATCAACATAGCACATTTATTGATTATGTGAACCTGAACAAATTAACCTTTCTGAGATTTCAAATTACTTAACCTTTCTTTGTAAAATAGATACACCTATATCAAAAGTACATGAAGAACACTGCTGTTGCTCAGTAAATGTTGGTTTCTCTATATTTGACTGAACAAATGAAACGGCCTGATTGAGAAGTAGAAAAAGCTCAGGGAAGGAGATGAGCTATAAAGAAGTACTCTGGACTTAGGCAATTATTTTTTAGTTATGTTCATGTACAAAATGAGATGAATTCTAACTAAAAAATTTGATAGAAAAAAGACAAATGTTTGAAGAAGAGTTTTCAGGAAGAAAACGAAGTCCTGTAAGAAGTAATTTACACTCTCTTTCTAGGGACAAGTGTTCACAGGGAGTAAGAGAGAAAAAGAAGATATAAAAATTGTGGGTGAGGCCGGGCGCGGTGGCTCAAGCCTGTAATCCCAGCACTTTGGGAGGCCGAGACGGGCGGATCAAGAGGTCAGGAGATCGAGACCATCCTGGCTAACACGGTGAAACCCCGTCTCTACTAAAAAAAAAAAAAAAAAAAAAAAACTAGCCAGGCAAGGTGGCGGGCGCCTGTAGTCCCAGCCACTCGGGAGGCTGAGGCAGGAGAATGGCGTAAACCCGGGAGGCGGAGCTTGCAGTGAGCTGAGATCTGGCCACTGCACTCCAGCCTGGGCGACAGAGTGAGACTCCGTCCCAACAAAAAAAAAAAAAAAAAAAAAAAAATTGTGGGTGAGAAGGACAAATATGAAAGGATTATGCTCATTGTAATGGAAATGAACTATTACTAGTTAGATTTGGGATTTATGAATATTAATTTAAGAGAAAGTAAGACATATAAATGAGAGTTATTAAGGTGTCTTTACAAACAGAAGCAGGTTCATATTTCTTCCCATACAAGAAAAATGGGAAGGCAAGGGAGTGCCATAAAAAGCAAATGTGGTGATATGCATTCAGTTGAGACACAGCTAGAAGAAGATAATACAAAGAGCACTTTACCCTGAGGAATAATGGTACACTACTAACCTGTGGCCATGCTGATTTAACTACCATGTTAATATCACCGGATACATAAAGCTATGTGTATATATCTCTTTTCAACCTAGGAGCAAAATTCTATAAAAAGGAATTATATTATTGTGGCCCTATCATTTTCTTTTCTTATTTAGTGTACATAAAATTCTTCAGTAGTTATTGTTTTCAAGTAAGCTACTCTAATCTGAAATGAAAATACACAGAATAATGTCATACCATTCACCACAGAGATGTTATCCATTATAAATTATATAGTTACACACACATATGTATATATAATTATTTTATCAAAATATGTATAAAACAAACCTAGGAAGGATAAAATATTATTACTTAAATATAGATAACTATATAGTATATTAAAAGCTATCAATGTGAAGATTATATATGCATCTGGTGGTTACATAATGTTGCCATCCTAGTAGCATGCTAATTAACAAAGAAGCACTCCCATGCAATATGGGAGGTGGAGTTCTACAGAACACCAAAATTTAAACTTTAAAAATATACTTGAGCTAAGACATGTGATTGTGATTCATTGAACATCACCATTATCAGGGCCTAAGCCCAGATGTGCAAATTAGGGCACTGTATGAAGCGACAGATAATGGATTTAAAACAGTTTCCTAACAGCTATACAAACAAGGAGTAGCACCCATGCTCATAGCAGCACCTTTCACAAAAGCAGAGATGCGGACTCAACTGAAGTGTCTATCAAGGAATAAATCAACAAAGACATCATAGTGTATATACACAATGGAATATTATATAGCCTTCAAAAAGAAGGAAATTGTCATTTACAAAAAAATGAATGAGCCTAGAGTTCTTTATGCTAAGGGAAACAAGCCAGTCACACAAAAGGCAAATACTCCAATGATCACACCTATACTTTGAATCTGAAAATGCTTTAACTCCTAGAACTAGAGAGCAGAATTGTGATTATGGGAGATGCCAGTCAGAAGGTATAAGATTTCAATTAGACAGGACAAACAAGTTTTCAAGATCTATTGCACAGACAACATAGCCCTAGTTAGTAATAATGTGTTGTACATTTCAAAATTGCTGAAAATTAATTTCAAATGTCTCACAACATAAAATGTACATTAATTAGTTTGATTTAATCATTCCACAGTGTATACATATATCAAAGCATTGTATTGTAACTCATACATTTACATAATTTTTATTTGTGAATTAAAAATGTAAAAATGAATAAGGAATAGCAAGCAAGCACTAAGAGTGAAATAATTATTGTTGAAATTCAACTTTAAAAGATATTCAGTCAGGCACATTGGTTCTTGCCTATAATTCCAGCACTTTAGGAGGCTAAGGTGGGAGAACTGCTTGAGGCCAGAAGTTTGCAACTATCCTGGGAACACAGCAAGACCCTATCTGTAAAAACAACAACAACAACAACAACAAACAAACAAAACACATTAGCCAGGCATGGCGGTACGTTCCTGTAATCCCATATACTCAGGAAGCTAAAACACAGAATCTCTTGTTCCAGGGAATTCAAGGTTGCAGTGAACTATGATCGTGCCACATCACTTCAGCCTGAGTGACAGAGTCAGACCATGTATGTCAAAAAAAAGTATTTAAATCAAATAAAATAATGAATAATATGTTGTGAGGAATCACTAAATTAAGATTTGTGTATTTTATATTATATTTCTGATTCAGCCATTATTAAATGAAGTGGGAGACCTTGTGCAAATTCTGTCACATCTTTTGGGATTTTTATTCTCTATGAAATTCACTGTTAGAATTAGTTTATATTTATGATTTCATTTAATTTCAATAGTATATGATTCCACAAACTGGTTTTATGACTCTTTTGTTGTGTGCAAATATCTGATTGCTTATTTTCCAGATTCTAATATAAGTGATATAGATGCAGAGGTAAATTCAATATCCCCTAAACCCACAGTACTGAGGCAATGGGTATGTAACAAGCACTGAACAGAAAGTGCACACTTATGGCCTGCACATTAGTTCTGACATTCCTCCTCTAGTAAAGTCCTCAGAGGGTTGTGTCATCATTTTTCAGATTTAAGAATAAGAAGGAAACATTCACTGAAAAAAAAAAAAGATAAAGAAAAAAAACCACACAAAATTAAAGAGAATATGTAATTGAAAGCCATTAGAATAAGGTCCAGGGTCTGCCACAGTAGTTCTTATCACTGGATTTCTTGTGATGTTTAATTATTCACATGATATAGATACCTAGAGGTGCTAACATAGTCCAAAGGTCCAAAAATGTCATGTCTGTATACTATGGTATTTGTAAGAATATGCACAGGACCATCAGACGCACATTCAGTGAAGCAGGTGTCAGGTCTAGAGGTAGAGATTGAAATACTGGAACCCAAGCAATATAAATATGTTAAGGATAAAATTAATTAACAAGCCAAGGTGAGTGATCAAAAGTCAACACATAGAGATCAGTAAATATCAGGGCATAAACTTTGTGGCTTGAAGATTAAGAAAGCTATAAAATAGGGGTAAATGTTTATATAAGTGGCACTTATGACCATATTATATCTAACATATTTTGGATCTCTGAAAAGCTCATTTTGGTTTCAATCTTTCTCCGTCAGCTTTAGAGTATGAAGACTTGATTACATTCTATGCAGACTATCAGTATTCTATTTTCTAGAGATGGCTGTCCAGTACTGCTTCCTGAGTTAGAAGTGATATTGTGCTTTTTCCAATAAAACTGTTGATGTCTGAAGCCTCTGCCCCAATTCCTCCCTGCCCTGTGTCCTCATATCTGAAGTGTGCATTTTCTGTTCAGTGTTTGTCACACACCTCTTTCCTCTGTACTATGAAGTTTAGTGACCACTGAGTTTACCTCTGCATCCCTATCACTTACCTTAGCATCTCTCAAATAAGCAGACAGTTGATAAATAACAAACTATTATAAAAATATTTCTTAGATTCATACTATTTAAATTAAATGCAATCATATATATTAATCATTGTGCATGAATCTTAAATATCCCAATCTGAAAAGAAGAAAGATGTGCAATTGTGACTAAATGTACGATTGTGAGCCACTGCGGCTGGCCACAAGTCTATTATCTTTTACTCTAAATGATGACAGTGGCTGCCCATCAGGAATGGCCCCACCTCTTCTGAGCTGGCATGGGAGCTCCCCAGATGTGCAATTGTGACTAAAATGGTAGTCACAGTTTGTGTTATATGATACTTTCTAAGATTTCACACATCCTTATTTCTGCATTGATCATCTTACTCTTTCATGCCAAAGCCCTCTACAGTCAGCTGCCAAATTGATATACTCCAATTGCTCCTTGTTAGAAATCAACATTTTAGTGTTTCATCTGATATTAGGTTGTTTCAGCAACTTCTGAATTTTTCAGATATTTTATATATTATTTTCCTGGAATGTAAATGTAATCACTTACATTATAATTTGACAAACTCTCAAGTAGTATATGTGATTTAATTTTTTTACTTCCAGAGGTAAATAACCAAAGCTTTGGCATTTCAATGTTATGTAGCTGTGTTGGAACCTTTCTCTTCAATTTTATATTCGTAATGAATATATCAGGCTTGTGGTGTCAGTCTTCTGCTGAAATTTGGGTTACACATACATTATGAAGCGAACATTCCCAAATATTAAATATATGCCTAAGAATGAATGGAAAACCAAATATTATATGTTCTCACCTACAAGTAGAAGCTAAGCTATAAGAATACAAAAGCATAAGAAGGATACTATGGACTTTGGAGACTTGAGGGGAAAGGTTGGGAAGCGGGCGAGGGACAAAAGACTCCAAATTGGGCTCATTGTATATTGCTCGGGTGATGGGTACACCAAAATCTCACAAATCACCACTAAAGAAACTTACTCATGTAACCAAATACCACCTGTTTCCACAAATCCTTTGGAAATGAAAAACAAAAGAATATATGCCTAAGAAAACCAAACCATCTTATGATTTTTATCATTTCACAAATAGCGTATTCATATAAATGCTGCTGAGAAGACTAAGAAAAATCTTCTTAGCAAAAAATGGGTAGATATTATTAAAAGTCGCTAAAAATCATTTTATGTCATATATATTGCTTTGTCTGTTTAAGCAACTAAAGTACATTTTTGAACATTTGGTAAATTTTCAAAATTTAGAGAATTTATTATCCATATATTGTTAGACAATTGTCTCAGAATCTCTATGCATATTTTAAATTCTGTCTCAGTATCTGATCGCTCTCCCAATCCCACCATTTATTTTATCCTAACACAAATCAGGTTATGATATACCCTTCAAATGGTCCTAGAATCCTAATTAAGAACATTAAGTGATATTAACTGAAAAACACAAATCAGTTCAACCACATTGTAAATGTGTAATTTACATTGTAAATGTGTAATTACATTACACATTAATGTGTAAATGTGTGTAAATTAATATGATAAATATTAAAGATTCAAAGCTATATCAATCAAGACTTCGGCTTTGGAGGTATTTATAGTCAACTTCATTTTGATTCCAATCTATTTATGTTGGTGCAAAAGTAATTGCGGTTTTTACCTCTGAAATTAATGGCAAAAAAATGCAATTATTTGCACCAACATAATAATATGATTGGGTGGGTGTTGTATGACTTTAAATGAAAACTAATGCACTCATAGTCAAAACAATAATTAGAAAGTCATTTTTACTTTAAGTATTGTATGGATGGCCAGTGAATCAAAAGCCCCAGCTAACATAGGTCAGACATTCTGGAAAGTAGCCGAGCCGAGTGAGAAAGGGCAGAACAGCCTGGAGATGGGTGCCGACTTAGCAGTAGGTGCATGGGTTATGAAAAATGGCCTAAATTAAAACTTCCCATTTATTCACAAAGGAACAGAGGGAAACAGCCAAGAGATTTGGGAAAAGGTTGGGAAGATAAAAAGAAAGCAGATAAGATAATTAAGCCATCATTTCTCACAAAGGCATGACTCAAACAGCTCAGATCCCAGGGCTCAGTAGTAAGCAGTAGAAGACACAGAAAGGCTTTGTGAGGATTTAACAGCATGCTAAAGACCAAGATGGGCTGAAATTCAGAGAGTGCAGTTTTTTTCATTAAAGAAAGAAGAAGGTGAAATTTACTAAGCTTTACTACAAATTTAACTGTACATGTTATTAGAAACAAAGCAATCTTTAGCACACATATTAATAAGAAAGGGAAAACATGTAATTTAGCAAAATCAAAATTATTCAAAGTAATTTTTTTTAATTGTATAGATAACAAATTAAGATATATAGGGCAATAAAAAAGTTTATGCTTGGCCATATCAATGTCATATGGATCATAAATAATTTTATATAGCATTTTCTCCCGGGAATACCTTTCAATTTTCTTTAGTCTTCACTTGGCTAAACCCTAATAGTGCTGTATGATTCAGCTTAAATATTGCATTTTCTGCAAGACCTCATCTAGCCTCTCTGCCGAAACTAGTTCTAGCACCTCAGTTTTACAACAAATTCTTGAAGATTGAATGAAATAAATACATGTGAAGTTGGTAAAATAATGGAGGCACAGGAAAGCACTAAAAATATTTCATTAGCAGTAGGGTGATCAGGGTTAATGTATTAGTCTGTTTTCTATTGTATATAGCAGCATAACTGAATCTTAGTAATTTATAAATAAATAAATTCATCTTCTGTAGTTATGGAGGTTGAGAAGTTCAAGATGGACGAGGAACCATTGGTGAAAGCCTTCTTCCTGGTGGGGTCTCTTGCAAAGCCTCAAGGCAGTGCAGTGTATCAGGGGGCTGAGTGTACTAATGTGTTAACATGCTCGAGTCTCTCTCTTCTTGAAAAGCCATCAGTTCTATGCCCAAGATAACTGATTAATTAATTTTTTTTTTTTTTCTGAGATGGAGTTTCACTCTTGTCGCCCAGGCTGGAGTGCAGAGGTGTGGTCTCAGCTCACTGCAACCTCTGCCTTCCGGATTCAAGGATTCTCCTGCCTCTGCCTCCCGAGTAACTGGGATTACAGGCACCCGGCCACCATGCCCAACTAATTTTTGTAGTTTTAGTAGATAGAGATGAAGTTTCACCATGTTGGCCAGACTGGTCTCGAACTCCCAACCTCAAGTGACCTGCCCACCTTGGCCTCCCAAAATGCTGGGATTACAAGCATGAGCCAACACACTGGACTAATTTATTAACCTTTTAACACATTAATCTATGAAGTAACTAAGGCAGAGCCCTCATAATTCCTCCCAAATACGTCACTTAACACTGCCACATTAGAAATCAAATCTTGACATGAGTTTTGGAGGGACCATTCATAGCATTCAGTACTGTATCATACGAAGTATATGGGCTTGGCCATCAGACAGACTGCAGTATATTTAAACCCTGTCCCTGCCATGGGTTAGCAGTGCTCAGTTTCAGCAATGTTCTTGAAAATTCTGAACATCGGTATTCTCATTTGCAATGGAGGAAAATAATAGTGAATTTGATGAGGCTTAAAATGGTAGACATTTATGTGGGTGCTCAATACACATTTATTCAATCACATCCTTCTCATACCCTTTTCCACCATTGGCTTAAATCAAATTTAATTTGTAAGGAGAGTTAAATATAATACAATTTCAGTATGTTAGTTACCATGGAGCAGATAAAACAATGTCTTGAAGTATATTGTGTGGTATACAGTGTTACAATACCTAAATTATTCAATTTAATTCCAGGTACATTATAATTGATTCCTCAGATTCTAGGTGGAATATGTGTATTTGGAGGACAGAGTTACTCTTAGTGTAGGTGAAGAGTAAAACTATACTTAAAAAGGAGGATTAGTCTTAATGGGAAAAAGAAGATAAAGTATCAGTAAAAGAACAATATAATTGTAGAAAATATATTAAAATATAAGACAAGTACATATTAAGGCTGCAGTATACATGAGAAAAATACCTCAAAGTAACATTTTTAAATGCGATACTGCAAGTCTGTTTTTGTAACACTGCATTTAAAATATGTGAAGTTTGGGTTTTGTTTTGTTAGGACAGTGCTACTTAGATTAAAAGATAGCAGAAAGCAAGCAAATGGATTTAGTCTTCATGATTATGAACCACGAAGGTCAGACAAAGTCTGTGCATTTTTCACATATTTAAAAGAATCAGTAGGGAGCAGTTAGTAAAATATTCAAAAGATGGATCAATGACAAACCTTTCAGAGATATTCACTCATTTGAAGCTGAGGCCAAGAATTATAAGCAATAAACTTTTCACAAAATTATCTTTCCAACAGTAAACTTTGATGTGGCATAGCATAAATGATATGGATGATAATGTAAATGATGTACAACATGTGCATCATATGTACCTTGACTATTATATCATACTCAAATGCTGTGTAACATCCGCATCTATTCTGCTATCTCTTAGTTTTATATCATTTTGTTATTTTTTTCCTTAATGGTTAGTCAGGTTGGGCAGCGATGAATTCAAAGACCTGTCACCTAAAACAGTTAGTGTATTGGCAGGAAAGGGGTTTGGCTTAATAACTGGATACAGGTGAAAGGAAAGTCATGCCAAGTTCTATTCGTTAGCAGTGCCAATATATCCTTGCACAGCTCTCTTTTCCTCACAATTCCTATTTAAAAAAGAAGAAGAAAAGCTGTACTATTAAATGACAAGAAAAAGTATTTCTTTTCATATGTTAAAAAGGATGTTGAGTTTGGCATGATGGCCTAATGGTAGATTATTGGATATTACTTTGCTAGATTGTTGGGATGCATTTCCCTACCGGAATGCATTTCCCCACCCTGCCTCAAAGACATTACGTCCCTCAAAAACACTTCAAAAATTGAGAGGGATAGCATTAGGAGATATACCCTAATGTAAATGATGAGTTAATAGGTGCAACACACCAACATGGCACATGCATACATATGTAACAAACCTGTACGTTGTGCACATGTACCCTAGAATTTAAAGTATAATAATAAAATATTTAGAAGAATCAGGTCCTAATATAAAAGAGGCACATGGATAGCTTCAAGTTGTAACAGAAAAATTATTTTATTCATCATTCATTCATTCAGCAATGATTTAACAAACCCTGAGGGACCTGCCGTTGAAGTGGCCACACACATGGGTTTTTAATAGTTGACCTAAAAAACTTTTTCTAGATTATCCATTCTTTCAAACTTTAGAATAATGAGCAAAAATATATGAAAACATGTTGATAACACTTGTGATACTCGGGGTTTAATTACATTGAAGCAGTATTTTCCAATATGTCAAGGTGAAGTGCAGGTGGTATTAGTGATTGCAGTTAAACAGCAGCAATATCAACAATCAAATTAGGGAAAATAACATTTTCAGACATTACTAGATTTTCTTTGGTGTCATATTTAATATGCAATAAAGGTAAGTAATTAGTATAAGAATATAAAACCATATTATGGTTTTTAGAAAATAAATTATGTGATTTTTTAATGGAAATATTATACAATCATTAGATTAAGAAATACATTTCTGGTCAGGGAAAACTCTATTTCAAATTATTTACCTGGTTCATAGGCATTGGATGTGGTGACAATCTAGTATTTAGGAAGTTAATTATTTCAGTCAATATCCAGTCATTTTGACTTCAAAAAAAATTACATGTTAAAGACAGTGATCATCTTTACCTGCATTCTCTGTGCTGTTTTCTCATGGATTACTTTTCATTCTTCTTACCATTTGTATTACACTTTGCTAAGTCCAGCTGAATGTAAACTTTCTCATAGCAAGAGGCTTTCTCTGTCTTTTCAAAATTTTATCCTGGGAAGCATCAGAAAAACTTCAATTCTCTTAAGACTTCATAAAGAATATTAATCTAACAGATAATAAAAGCCTGTATAAGGCTTTGGCTATTCCCTGCCCAATTACATGCAGAATTTAGATGACATCCTTCAGTAAATTAACTAGCATCACTGGCATTTTTGGTCAAATTATAGAAAAGACAATTTTTTGTGTGTAGAGGAAAATCCAAAACATGTTTCATTCTCTTTTTTTTTTTTTTTTTTTTGAGACGGAGTCTTGCTCTGCCACCCAGGCTGGAGTGCAGTGGCCGGATCTCAGCTCACTGCAAGCTCCGCCTCCCGGTTTATGCCATTCTCCTGCCTCAGCCTCCCGAGTAGCTGGACTACAGGCGCCCGCCTCGTCGCCCGGCTAGTTTTTTGTATTTTTTTTTTTTTTTTTTTTTTTTGAGGCGGAGTCTCGCTCTGTCGCCCGGACTGGAGTGTAGTGGCCGGATCTCAGCTCACTGCAAGCTCCGCCTCCCGGTTTACGCCATTCTCCTGCCTCAGCCTCCCGAGTAGCTGGGACTACAGGCGCCCGCCACCTCGCCCGGCTAGTTTTTGTATTTTTAGTAGAGACGGGGTTTCACCGTGTTAGCCAGGATGGACATGTTTCATTCTCTAATTTGACCCAACCTTGATCTAGGAAGCAAGTCCTGGGAAGTGGATCTCCTTTCAGATTTCAGTATTCACTTCCCTCTCAACCAAAGTCTTTTGTGAAGTACACTAATGTCTGAAGCCAGAAAACCCTCAGTTTTCTCCTAGGTACTATGTGGCAATTCAGAAATAGCTATTCCATGGGTTTCTCTACTATTTGCTTGCCATAATGAGTTAAACATCACTTAAAATTATAAAATTAACATAATACACATTCAGGAAAGTAATTAAGCAACATTGCTCCAAAAAAAAAAAAAAGAAAGAAAAAAAAGAAAAAGAAAAAAGGTTTTCCTTTTTCTAAAAGATTTGATTCTAAGAATTATTTTAAAACCCCTTATTAAATGTAATTTTAAATTAAAAGTATAAATTTTAATTTCAACATGATTTTTCATTAAAAAGAACTTACAAAAGCAAAAAAAGTAAATGAAAATAGTGATAATTTTAAAAAGCCTACTCTTAATTACGCTTTGTGAGGCTAAAATAAAAGTAATTGCTATGAAACATTTAAATTAAGACTAATGTTTTTAAAAGTCGTTATTGAAACAAAATTTCTGAAAAAACATCAAGTGCATGCATAATGGCAGTCATCAAATTCATAGTGGAAAGTTATTGAAAAGTTATCCCAAAGTTCATAAACTTTATTATTTTAATAGTTAACATTGAGGCAGTGAGATTGAATTTTATTTCTGAACTTCTTAGTGTTAACCATGTTTTCAGTGACTGCTGGATGTGGATACATATTTCTGAAAAAGTTATTAATATTCAAAAAAAGCAAAAGAAAACTTTCCTTTAGTCAAGATGCTCCAAATCAAGAGTGAGGAAAATCCATCATAAATCCATCAAAGCAAGAGTGAGGGAAGGCAAATATGTGTCGACACTATGAAGGCATATGCCTACATTTCTGTTTAAAAAGTAGGGAGAGTGATATTATGTAAATAGCAGGGCTCCAGTTAACAAAATAAGTTGTTCTTGAATTCTAGCATCTCCTCAAAATGTACTGTATCTTGATTTTGACAAATACAGTTTGTTCTCTTTCTCTCTCTGTCTCTCTCTCCCCTCACCAACACACACATTTATATTTCATTAAAAAAAAAGATTTCTGAAAGTATTATTGTAGCTTTCCAAGGCATCTAAATCATATCACTAGTGCCTCTTGTCTATATGTATTTGCCAAATGGAACTGGCTGTGTCGATATCATTAGCCTTCATCATGTGATTGAATGATGTAGACATAGTTTTACCTCTTTTAAATCATGCCTTTCTTAACTCAGTAGAATAACACTGAAATATATAAGAAAGGTTATTTCAGCCATGCTCTGTGCTATATTTTGAAATGGGATTCCATACAAAAACTATCTTCCTATTTTGATAAACATTCACAAGACATGTTAAATTGTATTTTTGGTGTTCATTGCTATTTGTCATGTATTTTCCAATTGGGAGCTCAAAACACTGATCCTCATAAGACATATCAGGGAGTTGTTCAGAAACTTCAATTGCATATCTAGCATTTTTACTAATTTTTTACATTATTTACTACATTTACTGAAGCAAATTATTTTGACAAGTTTTGTCATGTTAACAATAATCAACTTATCTTAATGAAATCATCTTAATGAAATTCACTCTATGTTATAAAATGTTAAAATACAAGGATTCAGCAAAAATGTGATGTGTGTGTAGAAAAGCTAAGGATCTGTCAGAGTATAAAGTCAACAAGCAAAACCTTCAATTTGAGTTACGTCTCTCAGGACATAAAAATAACGTTAAGCCAGTAAGAGAGTAAGTAAAGATCAAGTGTCAGCCTGTCAGACACATATAAATCACAATTAAGTTGTTTTCTAATTATAAATGCACTTCTTGGCATTAAACTCCAGCTCGAGCATGTCAAGAGGAAATGTGAATATTCTGACCCAGAGGTCTGGCGGCATTAGACTTGCCTTATTGTTAAGCCTACATATTAATGTAGGATGTACCTTTGTTTGGCTCAAATCCCTCTCCCCGAAGCAGGATGCCAATTATTTTCCATGCAAATTTTTCAACTGCCAGGGCACAGCTTTACTTGTTAGGTTCTCCCTAAAGTTCATGAAGCCAAACGATGCAAAAACAATGAAAAGAATGCTTTATTAAGATTGATTTTTAAGGACTTTCTGGATGCTACTGAGATACTGCTGAGAGTATGGACTCTCAGTAATATGTTTTGAAAACTATTTGAAATGTGTGATAGAGCTCCCTGACTCTTTAAGGATCGTATAAGCTGGAGACGGACTATGTTTCAGCTCTGATATTTCTGTTCTTCTTTCCAATAACCAGTTTTCAATATATTAACATACCATACCACTTATTTTTTTTCCTCCCAATAATGCCTGCCTTCCTTTTCCTTTGGCAGTAGCAAACCTATTGACCCTGAAATTTCTGTATGAAAGCTGCTTGCTATTAAACACCTGTACCAGAAAAAATAAGACTTTTATTATCCAAAAGATGCTTCAGTCTGTGTTCTAGAGATTTTTTATGTGAGGTAATATCATACAAAATAAAGTTGAATTTTACTGACTGTATACAAACATAAATAAGAGAATGGCTGTTGTAGTTATATAAATTGGAGCAAGGGTGTAAGCAGACTAACTACAAAATCCACAAATACATTAAGATTCCTTTGATTTTATATATAGTTGTAGCAAATTACATTATTCCTAATCTATGCTTACCTCACACATCTACAGAATATCTCAGTAGAATTTCAAAACATATTTTAAAATTAGAACCTTAGATGATATCCTTATAGAATTTAATGACAAGATTTCCTCCTGAATTTTGAACCTCAATGGAGTAGCAAAGATTCTTTGCTCTAAGAAATGGATCCAAACGGGCAGGTCACAAATTACTAAGTGTGAGTTATTAGAATCAGGGGACATGATTTGAGGGAGACATTAACAAAGGGTATCTTGTAGAAGGAAAGAGTGCTAATAGTTGATAATTTTAACAATAGGTCTGGATGGAGAAAACAAAAATTACAAAGAATCTACCAATTAAATCTTTCTTATTTATTCATATTCTCTCTCTCTCTCTCTCTCTCACACACACACACACATATACATACACACACTTTTCCTTTCTCTTTTCAGTGGCTTGACAGATTTGAAGTTATGATGAAAGTTTTTGGATTTTGTAGTTACATAAGAGAATAAGTCCAATTTCAAGTTCCTCGATATAACTAAAGATCTTTATTGACTACAGTGTGATTTATTCTCTTAATATTGACCCTCTTCCCCCTGGAAAATAGAATATGTGCTCATTGAAATGAACTTAAGCAATACAGAACTAATATGGCATCATATAAAAAATGAACTGTTTATATCAGGTAATTATCAGTCTAGGCATCACTATAGGCACATATGCAGGAAGAATAAGAGAGTGCTACAGGTATATCTGTTTAAAATGAAAAATGTGTTCCAAAATTATTGTAATAATGTGTTATATATTTAATTGAAATGTTATTTTTTTCTATTTTTATTTAAGTAAAGAAAACAAACTGAATAAAAAATGAAGTAATTGGTGAACTTTAAATGTTTCTTTCAGTTAAAATTAACATAAATTGGAGAAAATATTATATTAAGGCCATTATTTTTAAAACTTTTATTTATGCATTTTTACCAGCTTTATTGAAATATGTTTAACAATAAAATTTTTCTATAGTTCCTTTTTTGTTTGTCTTTTTATTATTTGTTGTTCTAATTTTTATTATTCTGCCCATCTGCTAACTTAGGCCTTAAAAGTTTTTTTTTTGGTTTTTTTTCCCCCTAGTTCTTTCATATGAAAAGTTAGGTATTTATTTGGAATTATTTTCCTTAATGTAAGCATTTATCACTATAAACTACCTTCTTAGGACAGCTTTTGCGGTGTCCAAGAAGTTAGGGCATGTTGTGTTTTAAAACTTTTAAGATGATTTTTTATTTCTCTCTTTATTTCTTCTCTTGCTTATTGGTTGTTTTTGAGTGTGTTGTTTAATTTCCACATTTGCGAATTTTCCAATTTTCCTCCTTTTGCTGATTTTTCGTTTCATGTCATGGTGGTCAGAAATATACTTCATATAATTTCTGTCTTTTAAAATTTGTTGAGATTTGTTTAGTGTTCCAATATATGGTATAACCTGAAGAATGTTTCATGTACAGTTGAGAGGAACTTGTATACTGCTGTTTATGAGTGGAATGTTCTGTGCATGTCTGTTAGCTCAATTTGGTAGTATTATTAAAGTCTGCTGTTTCCTTATTGACTTTCTGGATGATCTATCCATTATGGAAATTGGGGTGGTGAAGTCTCCTACTATTATTGTATTTCCTTTATATACTTAGATATATTATTGGGCGCATATATATTTACAATCATTATATCCTCTTGATGAATCAATACTTTTGTTGTTATATACTGATTTTCTTTGTCACATGACAGATTTTGACTAAAAGTCTATTTTGTCTGAAAGGAGTATTCCTACCTTGTTCTCTCTCTTGGTTACTATTTTACAGACTATCCTTTATATTCCTTCCATTTTAGCCTATATATATTCTTTTTTTTTTTTTTTTTTTTTTTTTTTTTTTTTTTTTTTTTTTGAGGCGGAGTCTCACTCTGTCGCCCGGACTGGAGTGCAGTGGCCAGATCTCAGCTCACTGCAAGCTCCGCCTCCCGGGTTTATGCCATTCTCCTGCCTCAGCCTCCCGAGTAGCTGGGACTACAGGCGCCCGCCACCTTGCCCGGCTAGTTTTTGTATTTTTTTTTTAGTAGAGACGGGGTTTCACCGTGTTAGCCAGGATGGTCTCGATCTCCTGACCTCGTGATCCGCCCGTCTCGGCCTCCCAAAGTGCTGGGATTATAGGCTTGAGCCACCGCGCCCGGCCTAGCCTATATATATTCTTAAAGTCAAGGGGAGTCTGTTGTATGTAGCATATTGTTATATGTTTTAAATTCGTTTGGCCACTCTTTACTTATTCATTAGAAAATTTAATTCATTTAAGCTTAAATATGAATAGGTAAGGACTTAGTTTTGCCATTCTGTTAATATTTTGACTGTTTTGTATTTCCTTTGTTCTTTCTTTTTTTCTTCCTGTCTTTGTGATTTGATGACTTTCTCTAGTACTTTGTTTTGTTTTTTTCATTTATATTTTGTGTGCCTACTAGAAACTTCTTTGTGGTTACAATAAGCCTTATTTAAAATATGTTATAGTTATAGGTGTGTATTCTAAGCTTAACTAAGCAGCTTAACTAAATTTCATACAAAAACTCTACACTTTCACATCTCCCACCCAGACTTCATGCTCTCGATGTTATGCTTTACCTCTTTTTATATTTGTGCATCCATTAAAAAATGATTGTTGTTGTTATTTTTTAACACTTTTGATTTTTAAATTTTATACTAGAGATAAAGGTGATTCATGCTCAGTCATTATAGTATTAGAGTATTCTGAATTTGTCTGTCTATTTAACTTTAACGGTGAGTTTGAAACTTTCATATATTTTCATGTTGTTACTTAGTGTCCATTTATTCCAACTTGAGAATTATTTTGGCATTTATTATAAGGCAAGTACAATAGTAATAAACTCCTTTAATTGTGTGTGTGTTCATGTGTGTTTTTTTTTGTTTGTTTGTTTGATTGTGTGTTTGGTCTGGGGATGTTTTTATCTTCCTTTTGTTTCTGAAGGACATCTTTGCTAGGTATAATATTGGTTGGCAATATATATATATATTTTTTTTTTTCCTTCAGCACTTTGAATATGTAATTCCACTCCTTCATGACCTGGAAGGCTTCTGGTGAGAAATATGCTGATAACCTTATGCTATTTCCCTTGTATGTGATGACTGGCCTATTTATTTGCTGTTTTCTAAGTTATCTTTCTGGTCTAACATTTGGCAATTTGATTGTAATGTGTCTCTTGATTATCTTTCTTGGGCTTATCTTGCCTAGAGTCTTTTGAGCTTAATGAATCTTGATGTCTACATCTCTCCCAAAATTTGGGATGTTATCAGTCATTATTTCTTTAAATATGCTTTCTACCCTCTTTTCTCTCCTTCTTCCGGAATTGTCATAATGCATACTTTGTGTGCTTGATGGTGTCCATGGATCTTCTAAATTTTCTTTACTGTTTTTCCTTTTATTTCTTCAACTAGCTAATTTTAAATGACCAGTTTTCAAGATTACAAATTCTTTATTTTGCATAATAAAATCTGTTTGAGATCTTTATTACTTGTTTTCAATTCTTGCATTATATTCTTCAGCTTCAGATATTCAAGATTTCTATTTGAATCTCTTTTTGTAGTTTCTATTTCTTTATTACACTTCTAATTTTTATGGATGGCTTTTTCTTCAGATTTTGTTTAACTGTTTTTCTGTATCCTTAAAGTAATTATTTGGAACTCTTTGTTGGGTAATTCATAGATCTCAATATATTTGTGGTCAATTATGGGAGCTTTATTAGTTTCTATTGGTGGTATTATGTTTGTCTCTATTTTTGGAATTCTTACAACCTTGTATTGGTGTTTGTGCATTTGAAGCAGTAAACCTCTTTCAGCCTTTACAGACTGGTTTTAGCAGTTAAAGATCACTTCTTGTTGGATTCTCAGGGTGATAAGAGTGCCTATACAATCCCAGTTGAGTGGGATTAGAGCTGAGTCACAGGTCCTCTGTGTAGTCTGCAGTGGGATCCATGGTTGCCAGACATATTACCAGAGGGCTGGATGGGCTTGAATCCTGTCTGGTCCCTATGAGGTTTCTTACTGAGTCAGTAGATAGAAATCTGGCCAGGCAGAACTGCTTCCAGATTGTAGTTGAGAGGGCTGGCACCAAGTTACAGGGCTGCTTCAGGATCTGCACTAAGATGAAGATTGACAGGCCTGCTTCTAGGTACATAAAGGGACGCGCCTCCCAGAGGTTGGGAAGATGTACTCCTAGGCTGCCGCTGGGCAGGTTTGTATCTGGGTTACATGGCCATTTGAGAATCTGCTGTGGTACCAAGTTAGGTGGGTCTGCCTCTAGTGACACAAATAAGCTTGTCTCCTGGTGTGTTTCTAGGCTTATTAGTCTGTTCTCATACTGCTACGAAGAAATACTCGAGACTGGGTAATTTATAAAGAAAAGAGGTTTAATGAACTCACAGTTCTCCATTGCTGGGGAGGCCTCAGAAAATTTACAATCATGGCAGAAGATGAAGGAGAAGCAAAGACACTTCCTACATAATGGCAGGTGGGAGAGCATGCACGCGAGTGCAGGGGAACTGCCTTTTCTAAAACCATCAGATCTCATGGGACTTACTCACTATCATGAGAACAGAATGTGGAAAACTGCACTTATGATTCAGTTATCTCCATCTGGTCTCTCCTTTGACACATGGGGATTATGGTAATTACAATTCAAGGTGATATTTGAGTGGGGACATAGAGCCAAATCCTATCACTAGGTGGTCAGGACTGATCCCAGACCTAGACTCTAGCTGGCAGGGGCTAGAACCGGGTTACAGGACCTCGTCAAGTACTGTAGTTTGACTAAGTTAGGTGAACCTCCCTCAAAGGACATGGACAAGTATGTATTCTAGCATGTTGCTGGACAGGCAAGGCTGTTCCTAGGTTATGACTGAGAGGAGTTGGAGCCAGGTCACAGTCTGCTTCAGGGTTCACAGCCAGGGCTGAGTTTAACTGGTCTGTTTGCCAAAGCATGTGTGCAAGTCACTCATTCATTGGCATCTCCACAATGAGATGGGAGAGTTATGGCTCTGTAGCCAGGACTACAGTTGGTACCCAGGGTATAGACTTCCTTTCTCAAAGTGACCCTCCTCTGTTTTGTATATCACCAAAGTTTTGCAGCCTCCTATCTCAATTCCAAAGCTTCCACAAAGGCATTTTCATTCATGAATGGATGCCAAATTATTGCTGTAGTGGGGTATGAGCAGGGGATCTCCTAATCTTCCATTTTGCTAGCATCATCACGCTATTATATTTTTGACTACATTTTAGATTACATAGTATAGATTGACTCATTCAAAGGAAAATTGTGATAATTGATTACTTTTTCCCACTTTCTAATTTCATAACTCACATTATTTTTTTAAAAAGTAACAGTTTACAACAATTAAATTCAATTTTGTGATCACAATTTCCAGGTTTCATTCTTATTTAATTGGATTCAAATTTTACTTTTCATCTTTTAACCATGGTTTTTCTAACACTACTTGAGTTTATTATTCATCTTAGTTTTTTAACTGGCGCAGTGTGTGTGTTTAGGGATGTACATGGGGGTATGTGTCCCTAAAACTCATGAGAGTTACATTAGTTTTTATTGCTTTTATTTTGTTTTGTTTACTTTATACAAAACCAATATCCTGACTGGGTGTAGCATCTTTAGAGTATGCTCTCATTACTCTAGAAATTTGTAGACATTGTCTGCAAACCTTTAGTTTTGATTATAACTTTGAAAAACCTTCAGGAAGGTTTAAATCTTTATCTTTAAGGAAATTTAGCTTCTTTCCTGGACAATAAAAAATTATTTATACTTGTTATTCAATATTTTAATGTAAATGTCTCATATTGTCATTTATATCTAACATTTCTAAAACATGGTTTTCTCTTCCCAAAAATATTCTTCATTTTGTTCTTTTCAGAAAATTGCTCTTTTTTTTTTTTATACTTTCAGTTCTAGGGTACATATACACAGCGTGCAGGTTTGTTACACATGTATACATGTGCCATGTTGGTGTGCTGCACCCATTAACACATCATTTACATTAGTTATATCTCCTAATGCTACCCCTCCCCCCAACCCCTCCCCACAATAGGCCCCAGTGTATGATGTTCCCCTTCCTGTGTCCAAGTGATCTCATTGTTTAATTACCACCTGTGAATGAGAACATGTGGTCTTTGGTTTTCTATTCTTGCAATAGTTTGCTGAGAATGATGGTTTCCAGCTGCATCCATGTCCCTACAAAGGACATACACTCATCATTTTTTATGGCTGCATAGTATTCCATGGTGTATATGTGCCACATTTTCTTAATCCAGTCTGTCACGGATGGACATTTGGGTTGATTCCAAGTCTTTGCTATTGTGAATAGTGCCACAATAAACATGTGTGAATGTGTCTTTATAGCAGCATTTATAATCCTTTGGGTATATAACCAGTAATGGGATGGCTGGTCAAATGGTATTTCTAGTTCTAGACCCTTGAGGAATCACCACACTGTTTTCCACAATAGTTGAACTAGTTTACAGTCCCACCAACAGTGTAAAAGTGTTCCTATTTCTCCACATCCTCTCCAGCACCTGTTATTTCCTGACTTTTTAATGATGGCCATTCTAACTGGTGTGAGATGGTATCTCATTGTGGTTTTGGTTTGCATTTCTCTGATGGCGAGTGATGATGAGCATTTTTTCATGTGTCTGTTGGCTGTATGAATGTCTTCTTTTGAGAACTGTCTGTTCATATCCTTTGCCCACTTTTGGATGGAGTTATTTGTTTTTTTCTTGTAAATTTGTTTGATTTCTTTGTAGGTTCTGTGTATTAGCCTTTTGTCAGATGAGTAGATTGCAATAATGAGTAGATTGCAAAAAAGAAAGGGAGAAATATTCTGTAGGTCGCCTGTTCACTCTGATGGTAGTTTCTTTTGCTGTGCAGAAGCTCTTTAGTTTAATTCGATCCCATTTGTCAATTTTGGCTTTTGTTGCCATTGCTTTTGGTATTTTAGACATGAAGTCCTTGCCCATGCCTATGTCCTGAATGGTACTACCTAGGTTTTCTTCTAGGGTTTTTATGATTTTAGGTCTAACATTTAAGTCTCTAATAAATCTCGAATTAATTTTCATATAAGGAGTAAGGAAAGGATCCATTTTCAGCTTTCTACTTATGGCTAGCCAATTTTCCCAGCATCATTTATTAAATAGGGAATCCTTTCTCCATTTCTTATTTTTCTCAAGTTTGTCAAAGCTCAGATGGCTGTAGATGTGTGGTATTATTTCTGAAGGCTCTGTTCTATTCCATTGGTCTATATTTCTGTTTTGGTACTAGTACCATGCTGTTTTGGTTACTGTAGCCTTGTAGTATAGTTTGAAGTCAGGTAGCGTGATATCTCCAGCTTTGTTCTTTTGGCTTAGGATTGTCTTGGCAATGCGGGCTCTTTTTTGGTTCCATATGAACTTTAAAGCAGTTTTTTTCAATTCTGTGAAGAAAGTCATTGGTAGCTTAATGGGGATGGCATTGAATCTATAAATTACCTTGGGCAGTATGGCCATTTTCATGATATTGATTTTTCCTATCCATGAGCATGGTATGTTCTTCCATTCATTTGTGTCCTCTTTTATTTCACTGAGCAGTGGTTTGTAGTTCTCCTTGAAGAGGTCCTTTACATCCCTTGTAAATTGGATTCCTAGGTATTTTATTCTCTTTGAAGCTACTGTGAATGGGAGTTCATTCATGATTTGGCTCTCTGTTTGTCTGTTACTGGTGTATAAGAATGCTTGTGATTTTTGCACATTGATTTTGTATCCTGAGACTGTGCTGAAGTTGCTTATCAGCTTAAGGAGATTTTGGACTGAGATGATGGGGTTTTCTAAATGTACAATCATGTCATCTGCAAACAGGGACTATTTGACTTCTTCTTTTCCAAACTGCATACTCTTTATTTCTTTCTCTTACCTGATTGCCCTAGCCAGAACTTCCAACACTATGTTGAATAGGAGTGGTGAGAGAGGGCATCACTGTCCTGTGCCAGTTTTCAAAGGGAAAGCTTCCAATTTTTGCCCATTCAGTATGATATTGGCTGTGGGTTTGTCATAAATAGCTCTTATTATTTTGAGATATGTTCCATCAATACCGAATTTATTGAGCGTTTTTAGCATGAAGGGCTGTTGAATTTTGTCAAAGGCCTTTTCTGCCTCTATTGAGATAATCATGTGGTTTTTGTCTTTGGTTCTGTTTATATGCTGGATTGTGTTTATTGATTTGCATATGTTGAACCAGCCTTGCATCCCAGGGATGAAGCCCACTTGATCATGGTGGATAAGCGTTTTGATGTGTTGCTGGATTTGTTTTGCCAGTATTTTATTGAGGATTTTTGCATCGCAGGTCTTCAGGGATGTTGGTCTAAAATTATCTTTTTTTGTTGTGTCTCTGCCAGACTTTAGTATCAGGACGATGTTGGCCTCATAAAATGAGTTAGGGAGGATTCCCTCCCTTTCTATTGATTGGAATAGTTTCAGAAGGAGTGGTACCAGCTCCTCATTGTACCTGTGGTAGAATTCGGCTGTGAATCTGTCTCATCTTTGACTTGTTTGGGTTGAGATTATTAATTATTGCCTCTATTAATTATTGCCTCAATTTCAGAGCCTGTTCCTTCAGGGATTCAACTTCTTCCTGGTTTAGTCTTGGGAGAGTATAAGTGTCCAGGAAATTATCCATTCCTTCCAGGTTTTCCAGTTTATTTGCATAGAGGTTTTTATAATATTCTCTGATGGTAGTTTGTATTTCTGTGTGGTCGGTGGTGATAGCCCCTTTATCATTTTTTATTATGTCTATTTGAGTCTTCGCTCTTTTCTTCTTTAGTAGTCTTGCAACTGGTCTATCAATTTTGTTGATCTTTCAAAAAACCAACTCCTGGATTCATTGATTTTTTGGAGGGTTTTTTGTGTCTCTATCTCCTTCAGTTTTGCTCTGATCTTAGTTATTTCTTGCCTTCTGCTAGCTTTTGAATGTGTTTACTCTTGCTTCTCTAGTTCTTTTAATTGTGATGTTAGAGTGTCAATTTTAGATCTTTCCAGCTTTCTCTTGTGGGTATTTAGTGCTACAAATTTCCCTCCTACATACTGCTTTAAATGTGTCCGAGAGATTCTGGTATGTTGTATCTTTGTTCTCATTGGTTTCAAAGAACATCTTTATTTCTGCCTTCATTTTGTTATGTACCCAGTAGTCATTCAGGAGCAGGTTGTTCAGTTTCCATGTAGTTGAGCGGTTTTGATTGAGTTTCTTGGTCCTGAGTTCTAGTTTGATTGCACTGTGGTCTGAGAGACACTTTGTTATAATTTCTGTTCTTTTACATTTGCTGAGTGCTTTACTTCCAACTATGTGGTCAATTTTGGAATAAATGTGATGTGGTGCTGAGACGAATGTATATTCTCTTGATTTGAGATGGAGAGTTCTGTAGATGTCTATTAGATCTGCTTGGTGTGGAGATAAGTACAATTCCTGGATATCCTTGTTAACTTTCTGTCTCATTTATCTGTCTAATGTTGACAGTGGGGTGTTAAAGTCTCCCATTATTATTGTATGGAAGTCTAAGTCTCTTTGTAAGTCTCTAAGGACTTGCTTTATGAATCTGGGTGCTCCTTGAATCTGGGTGCTCCTGTGTTGGGTGCATATATATTTAGGATAGTTAGCTCTTCCTGTTGAATTGATCCCTTTACCATTATGTAATGGCCTTCTTTGTCTCTTTTGATCTTTGATGGTTTAAAATATTTTTTGTCAGAGACTAGGATTGCAACCCCTGCTTTTTTTTTATTTTCCATTTGCTTGGTAGATCTTCCTCCATACCTTTATTTTTAGCCTTTGTGTGTCTCTGCATGTGAGATGTGTCTCCTGAATACAGCAAACTGATAGGTCTTAACTCCTTATCCAATTTGCAAGTCTGTGTCTTTTAATTGGACCATTTAGTCCATTTACATTTAAGGTTAGTATTGTTATGTGTGAACTTGTTCCTGTCATTATGATATTAGCTGGTTATTTTACTCATTAGTTGATGCAGTTTCTTCCTAGCCTTGATGGTCTTTACATTTTGGCGTGTTTTTGCAGTGACTGGTACAGGTTGTTCCTTTCCATGTTTAGTGCTTCCTTCAGGATCTCTTGTAGGGCAAGCCTGGTGGTTACAAAATCACTTAGCATTTGATTGTCTGTAAAGGATTTTATCTCTCCTTCACTTATGAAACTTAGTTTGGCTGGATATGGAATTCTGGGTTGAAAATTCTTTTCTTTAAGAATGTTAAATATTGGACCCCACTCTCTTCTTACTTGTAGAGTTTCTGCCGAGAGATCTGCTGTTAGTCTGATGGGCTTCCCTTTGTGGGTAACCTGACCTTTCTCTCTGGCTGCCCTTAACATTTTTTCTTTCATTTCATCTTTGGTGAATCTAACAATTATGTGTCTTGGAGTTGCTCTTCTCAAGGTGTATCTTTGTGGCATTCTCTGTATTTCCTGAATTTTAATGTTGGCCTGCATTGCTAGGTTGGGGAAGTTCTCCTGGATGATATCCTGTGGAGTGTTTCCCAACTTGATTCCATTTTCCCCATCACTTTCAGGTACACCAATCAGACGTAGATTTGGTCTTTTCACATAATCCTATATTTCTTGGAGGCTTTGTTCATTTCTTTTTACTCTTTTTTCTCTACGCTTCTCTTCTTGCTTCATTTCATTCATTTGATCTTCAATCACTGATACTCTTTCTTCCAGTTGATCGAGTTGGTTACTGAAGCTTGTGCATTTGTCATGTAGTTCTCATGTCATGGTTTTCATCTGTATCAGTTAGTTTATGGTCGTCTCTGCTTTGATTATTCTAGTTATCCATTCTTCCATTCTTTTTTCAAGATTTTTAGTTTCTTTGCACTGGGTACGTAGTTCCTCTTTCAGCTCTGAGAAGTTTGATCTACTGAAGCCTTCTTCTCTCAACTCACCAAAGTCATTCTCCGTCCAGCTTTGTTCTGTTGCTGGCGACCAGCTGCATTCCTTTGGAGGGGGAGGTGCGCTCTGATTTCTTGAATTTCCAGCTTTTTTGCACTTTTTCCCCATCTTTGTGGATTTATCTGCCTTTGGTCTTTGATGATGGTGACATACTGATGGAGTTTTGGTGTGGGTGTCCTTTCTGTTTGTTAGTTTTCCTTCTAACAGTCAGGACCCTCAGCTGCAGGTCTGTTGGAGTTTGCTTGAGGTCTACTGCAGACCCTGTTTGCCTGGGTATCAGCAGCAGAGGCTGCAGATTATAGAATATTGCTGAACAGGGAGTGTTGCTGTCTAATTCTTGCTCTGGAAGCTTCGTCTCAGAGATGTACCCAGCTGTGTGAGATATGAGGTGCTGGTCTGCACCTAGTGGGGATGTCTCCCAGTTAGGTTACTCAGGGGTCAGGGACCCACTTGAGCAGGGGGCCTTTTGTTCTCAGATCTCAACCTCCCTGCTGGGAGAACCACTGCTCTCTTCAAAGCTGTTAGACGGGGACATTTACATCTGCTGAGGTTTCTGCTGCTTTTCGTTTAGCTATGCCCTGTCCTCAGAGTTGGAGTCTATAGAGGCAGGTAGGTCTCCTTGAGCTGTGGTGGGCTCCACCCTCCCCGGAGGCTTTGTTTATGTACTTAAGCCTCAGCAATGGCGGGTGCCCCTCCCCCCACCTCGCTGCTGCCTTGCAGTTAGATCTCAAACTGCTGTGCTAGCAATGAGGGAGGCTCCGTGGCCGTGGGACCCTCCGGACCAGGTGTAAGATATAATTTCCTGGTGTACCCTTTGCTAAGACCCTTGGTAAAGTGCAGTATTAAAGTGAGAGTTACCCGATTTTCCAGGTGTTGTGTGTCTCAGTTTCCCTTGGCTAGGAAAAGGAATCCCCTTCCCCCTTGCGCTTCCCAGGTGAGGCGATGCCTCGTCCTGCTTCAGCTCTCGCTGGTTGGGCTGCACCTGCTGACCAGCACTGACTGTCTGACACACCCCAGTGAGATGAACCTGGTACCTCAGTTGAAAATGCAGAAATCACCTGTCGTCTATGTTGCTCACGCTGGGAGCTGGAGGCTGGAGCTGTTCCTATTCTGCCATCTTGCACGCCCTCAGAAAATTGTTCTTGAAGTATTTCAACAGGTTTCTTTTCCATTTGCAAGAATTTTTACCTAAATAATAACAATAATTTTATGTTGGACTATCATTGCCCTATACATGTTATCTTCTTAATAATTGTTTGTGGCTTAAGCCTGTAATTCCAGCACTTTGGGAGGCCGAGACGGGCGGATCACGAAGTCAGGAAATCGAGACCATCCTGGCTAACACAGTGAAACCCCGTCTCTACTAAAAAATACAAAAAACTAGCTGGGTGAGGTGGCGGGCGCCTGTAGTCCCAGCTACTCGGGAGGCTGAGGCAGGAGAATGGCATAAACCCGGGAGGCGGAGCTTGCAGTGAGCTGAGATCCGGCCACTGCACTCCAGCCTGGGCGACAGAGCGAGACTCCGTCTCAAAAAAAAAAAGAAAAAATTGTTTGATCTTTTTTGTTTTGCACTCACTTTGATTATTTTTCAAACTTTTCCCCTTTGTCAGTAGTTTAATTTTCAGCTTGTCATTCTATTTGTTACTTATTAAAAGTTCTGCAATGATGTCATTTTAAACCATCTATTAACCCTGTAATTTTCTCTTTATCTCAATCTCTTGTTATCTTTTTTGAATTGATTTCGTTTATTCATGTTATTAAGTAGTTAGTAGTGTGGTAAATACTAGTGAGATTGTATCTTTGTTTCTCAGCTGATTTTTTTGTGAACTAGATTCTTTATATCTCTTTCAAAAAATACACACACGCACACAGAGACTCGCACACACATACAATCACACCATTTTCAAGGTTTGAATTCACTGCTCAGTTATTACAACTGTGTAATAATTGAAATATGGGGTGGATTACTTCTCAACAAATATAAAATGTGTTTTTCTCTGTTCTGAAGATGATGCTCAATGGAGGCTTTACAGCTATGAGTGTGGCTGTGGGTGTGTATGTGTATGTGTGTTTGTAACAAGATCATGTCTCTGTCCTCTCTTTTGAGATTTTATTAAATGTATTATTAACAAGTTTCACTCGACCTTGATATTTATTTTACTCCAGTCAGAAATGCTCTCCATTTCTGTTCATTCAGTCTACTGAGTTTAAAGCCTTGGAATTTTTAATCTGTCAGATAGGTTAGACTCTGTTCTTCAGTTCTACTTTTTTAATCATCACTCTCCACTAACGCTTTAATTTTCTTCTCTCCAGACATTTAGACACTGGTGATGAGTCTCACATGTTTTTTAACTTATTGTGATTATTTCTGCAAAGTAAGAATAGAATTAGAAACTTTTTTTTGTTACAATAAGACCTTCAGTTTTTTATAGTAATGAATTAGTCTATTTCTTTAAAACATATGACATTAGTTTTCCACCTTGTCTTTGTGGGCTGTCGCTGATGTCTTTTAAAGAGGTTGAGAATGTTTGCATTTGTTTCTGTTATGTTTGTATGTTTATATTTTGGGAGTTTTAAAAAATACAGTATCTTTCTTTCTTCTTTTATAAGTGACAGTTTATTTCATCAGGTATTTGAAAGGAAGATTCTATAATCTATCTACAGACACATAGCTCAAAATTTCCTGCTGTGTGATTTTGAATTATACAATTTTATATATTTTTCTGAATCTTGACGAATTTCCTCTGAATGCTGTAATCTTGTTTTCTTCATAAGTATTTTTGATATGTAATGGACAGGAACTATGTGAACGAGGGTATGTGTGCATGGCAGTGTGTATTTTAAGGAAATGCCTGTTGTTTGGAATGTGCATGTTGGTTTCCATGTGCATCAAGGTGGGGGTGTGTGTGTTGGTGGTGTATGTCTTAGTGCGATATGTATTGGGGGACTGTGTCTACGATTGTAGGAAAATGTGTATATACTTATGGAAATTATATATGGATATGTGTAGGGATGTATATGAAAAAGACTGTGTGTATATGAGAAAGAGAGATGGAGAAGAAGAGAGAGAAATAATTTTTATGTGAATGGAAGCTTTTGAATTTGGCAAAACAAACAGGAAGTTGATAGACACATTTTATACCATAAATGACAAATTTGTGGGTTTATAGATGAATACTGATGCTTTAAAAATATTAATATTAATTCTAGAATGAATTCTTTGCAACCATGAAGATATGCTTCTATTCCTTCTCCAGCTTAAGTCTACTGATAGTGTTCTATGAAATTCTTATTGTTCGCTATTGTCTTTTTTCAACATAATATTATTATTGAGTGGGTGACCAAGCTATCATTTTCTTGCTCTTTAGACTATAAGAGCACTGAGCTTCACCAAGATAGTTTTTCACTCCCAACTGTATCTTCACATTCTTCAGTAAGAAACCACAGGGCATGAACAATGCAGTTAATTGACCTTTAACTCTCACTCCATGTGCTGCATGAAACAGAGATCCTCAGCAGATTTTTTAAAAGTTAAAAATAAATGGATGCTGTATCAGCATGAGCCTAAGATGTTCGGAGATTAACACAATACATGCTAGGATAGAAAGGCAAACACTTTTAGAAACAACATTGCCACTTAAAAAAAGTTTATTTTCACAAATAGGCAGGACAAGTGCAAAAGTAACATATTTTCAATGTCTCAATAATTGTGAATTTCAATAATTCAATAATCCTGTCTAAATAGATCATATAAACTAAGACATCTTAATTATGCCTAAAAGCTATAGTATAGAGTGTTTGTTTCAATATTATACCTTAAAAATCCTAAATATTCTGAAAGAATTATTTTTTCTTGTCACTATCTTATTTCTTTCTCTTTTGTTTCTTGTTGCTTTCTCTTTTTCTGTTTTTTATAGCTATCATACATATTGTAAGAATATGAGTTTTGTGAATTATTATAGATCTGAGTTTAAATTGTAGTAATAAGTCAGGCGCAGTGACTCACACATGTAACCCAGCACTTTGGGAGGCCAAGGCGGATGAAGCACCTGAGGTCAGGAGTTCGAGACCAGCCTGACCAACATGGCAAAACCCCATCTCTACTAAAAATAAAAAAATTAGCTGGGTGTAGTGGCGCAACAGCTACTTGGGAAGCTAAGCCAGCAGAATCGCTTGAACTCAGGAGGCAGAGGTTGCAGTGAGCCAAGGTTGTGCCACTGCACTCCGGCCTGGGCAACAGAGTGAGACTCCTTCTCAAAAAAAAAAAAAAGTTAATAACAACAATATTAGATATATTTTACTATTACTATTTGATGGCTAGTAGCCAATGTGTTAAGCACTGGATATCCATTCCAGTATTTTATTTTAACAAAATTATTTATTATTTAATTAATTATTATTTAATTATTATTATTTAAAATAATAACGTTATTTTAACAAAATTAATTATCATACTTTGTAATATGTAGCTTAATAATGATGCAATCATGAGAGAGTAATTTAATTGTTCTGAACTTTTTTTGAAAGCATATTTTCCAACAGTCACACATGACCAATGATAAATGCATCATGGTATTGTTAGGTGAATCAAATGAGATAACATATGAGATAACATATGTCAGCATATAAGTTCACTAGAAAAGTATGTTAGGAACAATTTGTGATACCTTACAGGGAGGGAATAGTAGTTAGTAATACAATTTCTTTATATTTGCCTTTTCTGGTATGTATTAATTAGCCCATGTTTGATAATTTAGGAAATGGGAACCTTTTAATGTCCCATCCTCATATTGTTAGTGTAGATGTAAAAATAATGAGTCTTCACATGCTTAATGAGTGTTATTAACATCTCCATTTTGTAGATGAAGAAATGAAGACTAAGCAGTTACAGTAACTTGTCCAATAAGTATCATTAACATAACCAAAGCAGATTTCTCCCATTCTAGAGCCTAAGAGCCTAATAATTTGATCATATTGATTGCTAAAAATATTAAACTATTTTAGTCCTCATTCATAATTAGTCAATTTCCCCAGACTCCCAAAACACCGGATCTACCACCAATCAAACGGTGAAGAGGAAAACCCTAACATAAAAGGAAGCCTTCCAGGGTCCCGTGAACTAAGACTAGCATTCATTCTGATTAGTTGGTACTCACAATATATTGACTGCCAACAATTTTTTATAACTGTGTATTATCCAAGTTTCTCCATAGCAACAGAGCCAATAGAATACATAGAGAGACTAACAAGGGAGAGCAAGAGCAAGAACAAGAGTGAGAGAGACTGATTTTAGGAACTGGCTTATATGACTGTGAGGGCTGTCAAGTCCAATATCTGTAGGGCAGGTCTGTATTGCTGAAAATTCAGACAAAAGTTAAATCTGACATCCATGGTCCAAGCCAGCATGTTGGAAATTCAAGCAAGATTTCATTGTTAAAGTTTTGAGGCAGAATTTCTCCCTCTTCAAGAAAATTAGTCTTTGTTCTTAGGCTTTCAACTGTTTGAATCCGTGTCATGGAGGGTAATCCACCCACCTTGTGGAGGGTAATCTGATTTACTCAAATTTACTGATTATAAATGTCACTCACATCTAAAAAATACCTTCACAGAAACATCTAATGTTTAACTAAACAAAGAGACAGCATTGCCTAGACAAGTTAATAAATAAAATTATCATACTTTGTAATATCTACAGCTTAATAATGATGCAATCATAAGAGAGTAATTTAACTGTTCTGAACTTTCTTTGAAAGTATATTTCCCAACAGTAACACATGACCAATGATAAATGCATCATGGTGTTGTTAGGTGAATCAAATGAGATAACATATGTGATGGAATTAAATGAGATAACATATGTGATGTTCCTGGTATATCGTAAGAAAGTAAATAAGTAATATATTTTGCTTTTTTCTTAGTCCCTTTTACTTGCATGAATATAGAACTGCCACTTATTAGCTGTACAAACCTGGTAGTTTCTCCCTGCAAAAAAGTCTTTGTTTCCTTACTTGCAAAGTGCTACATAAACTCTAGAAGTTCTTGAGCTCTCTTTCATCTACAATATTTAATGACCTATAGTGTCACCACTTCTGTGATATTTGTTTACCTTATCATTCATAACACTCCTAGTGGAACTCTATTTTTATCTGTTAACAGAGATAATGTTTTTGCCATATTGTACTAATTATCAAGTAATAAAAAGGTCCTAATTTTTCTATTAGTGGTGATAGTTTCAAACTGAACCATCCATATTATCTTGTGTGGTTGCCCTGGTGACCAAAGTCATATCTTTGTGGGAAATGAAGTCAATAACCAGGAAACACAATATTTCCATACAAATGTACTGGCCCGGATTAGGACTAAATGGCATGCTAGATCTTCAGTATGGTATGCACGTGGGCATGGAAACAGATGAATGGCAGGAAAGTAACCTTAACCTTTCATAATAGAGTTATATTGCAAAGGCAATTGTTTACTACATCTGGTGTTTTCATTTTGCTGCTTAAAACATGTCAATAAAATCTCTACATATTTATATATCTAAATAAAATTGGCAATTAAAATAGACGTATAAATTTTCAAATATTCTCAATTTATATATTCCGTTGATTATTTGTACTGAGAGTTAATTCAGGTCTGATCAGTCTGCTGTGACTGATTCAGATGGGCAGTAATGGAATATCATTGCCAAGGCTTCTCCTGAGGTTCCTCATCCTGTTCCAAATCAGTCTCTTTATGTTAACAGTCAACAGGGACATCAGCTGTGCAACTAGGTTTTTCATGAGCCCATCTTGGCATTAAAATAGAGAATTGGAACATAAAAGAATCTTTAGAAGTGTAGATACTTCAAAAGCAATAAAAAAACTATAAACAAGTTTATATTTTCTGAATTCAAAGTATTTAAATACCAAGGAAAGTATACCAATATAGACATACAAATATTTATACTTTAAGTTGTGCATCAGGTTACTAGTTTAGTTATGATTTATTATTTTATTTTTATTTTTTCCTTAAGCTATATACGTCAATGTGTCTGTCTTAAATTTGAGGCTCTCCAGTAAAGTCTTTATACTTTGTCTTTTATTTGTTAATGGGCTATTGAAGTACTCTGGCCAATTGATCATGTAATAAATGTGTTTTTTTTTTTTTTTTTTGTAGTAAAATCTCTATACTATTTAAACAATATTAAATTAAATTTATCTTTGTAAAAATTTAAAAATACACCTGGAAATGAAAATATACCCATTGGCATGTGGAATTCAAGATAATTTTTCTTTTGTGTGATTTAGCTTTTGGTTATGGTATTGTGTTCACCAAATGCCAATTTGTTTCTTAACTAGTCATTGTATTTCCCAAAGCTACAGTATATAGTTCACACAAACACTGAAAATTTGTATTGTGTGTAGAACAGATCCCCACTTGGAATAAGTTATAAATGTATTCTCACAAGTTAGCAGTCATCACAATGTTAAAAACTGGTAAAATAGAAAAAAAAAATGTGACTGTTTAGAAATCATTTAATCCTATACCTTATTTTAATTACCAATACAGTAATGTGTCTTTTTAAATGTATTTAATATCTGACTTGCATGAATTATTTCAAATGTTGAAAATAAGTTTTTACTGTCATACCAAAACCTTATTATTTTATTCCATGTTCCCATAAATATCACAAAAAATAAAATATTAAGAACATGAAAAAATGCTAACCCGAATTTTTTATTAGACCAGGAATAAAAAATTATATTACATGTATCTTTTATCCAAATCTCTATTTTCAGGAAGTTAAATAGATGTTTTGTGCTGAATGATTATATTTATTAGAATTTATTCAATTAAGCACCAGGTACAAATGCATAGTGACGACCTAGTTCTTCCAAGGGTAAGTTAACTTTCCATAAGGACAATTACCCTTTGCTAAGGTAAACAAATTATTTGCAAAAAGGTTTCTTATTGCATAATTGTATTGATTTTGTTGGTAACTGTTCCGTTATGAAGTTCTTGCTTGTTAATTTTGTGACGTACTAGAAGTTGAGGAAAGCATACAAGTTATTTGCTGGAGTTCTTTTTTTCATCATTATAGAATATTTTTTGTCTCTGTGTTGACATGTATGGCATGTCTTGCTGTTTGCTTTTAACATTTTTTCTATGTTAGTAAGTGTTGTTATAATTTAGAAGCAAAATAGACTTTGATGTTTCAATGCTGAGATAATAGAATTGGATAATCTGAATGAAATTGAGAACTCTCTTCCTGCAAGCCTCTTTCCATGAGGCACCACAAATAAAGGAGCAAAGGAACAAAGATACCCTTGCAAATAGATGAGGAGATTTCTCCACATTCAGAATAATATTTATAGGTGTACTCCATTCATTGATGTGACAGTGCACAACAACAAAAACGCATCTTGGAGTCTTAGGTATAGTGTGCATATCATTTAGAATTGCATTTCATGCTTTTGAGAATAAAAGCAGGGGTTATTCATAATGGCATGAAAACAAAAGGAATAAATTACAACTACCCAAATGGTCCGTATTGTCTTTTTTGAGTTAGACTACTAGGAAACACATGGATACGTGGAAGCATAGTGAGGAAATGCACAGACAACATTTTGAAACATAGAATGAGTACTCAATGTCTTTGGAGTTGAGCACAAAAATTTAATTTGGGCTCACTAAATTTCTGGCTGTACCATTTACTAGATGTTCAACTTCAGCAAGTTATTTAACTTTTTTGAGTTTCAAACTATTCAATGAATGACATGGATAAATGTAGTATTAGCTGCTAGTATGGTAGGGGTGGTTTCTTAAGATTTTTCAGATAGAGCCCTTAGAACAGTGCAAGGCATCAATGATGCAATCATAAGATATTTACTTCTACTAGTATGGTCTTTCTGTTGGTATTATTATTATTAGTAGTAGTAGTAGTAGTAGTAGTATAGTAGTAGTAGTAGTAGATCTCTCCTGCACTCTATGAATGGGTAGTATGGGTCCAAGCCAAGGTATATTAATGCTTCGAGCATACTGAAAATTTTACTGAAATTATATCCAAAACATCTGCTTCCCTGTAACCTAGTTGATAATTAATTCAAGGCATCAGTACCAATGGTAGTTGATAAGCCACAGCATTTATGAAATATCCAAGAGCAAAAGAAAGCCTTACAAATAAGCTATTCAGTTGTTTAAATATATCTGTTTGTATATAGTATAAGACTGCATATCTTTGTATATAATGTAAGATTACATATATGTGTGTATATAATGTTTCGAAAGAATTTTAGTGGGGAAAGTATAATTGATTCATATAAAAAGTTATTTCATCACATGTGAAAAAAGTTTTTAAATCCCCATTCCAAAGTACCCATATTGAAAATTTGCTTTCTTATACATTTTTGGGCATCATCATGTTCAGAGAAGTTGGAACATGGTAGATATACTAAATATCTGTTGTCTTTGCCAGCTAAATGAAAGTGGTGATTAGCTCTACAATAATTTTAAAAGTTTCAGTAAGCCCAGCAGGCAATTTAATAAGATGCAGTTGTTTTCTGCCAGATCTTCTATGTTGAAAATCAGGACTCTGCTCTCAATGGAGAGAAAAAGGAATGAAATGTAGTTGATTTAGAAGACTGTGTACTGAAAATCTCTTTTTCTCTCACTGTCTATCTTGCAGACTGGATGAAAATAATTAAAATTTAAAAGTACAATGTTGAAAACGAGCAGAATGAAGACACTTTTAAGACCAAGACTCAGGAGGCTAATAAAAAGATTTTTTCAGTGGATCATCTTGTAGTCACTAGTTCATACGCTGCCCAGTTTAGGATTATTGAATGTTACCATCTGCTGTGTGTTTGACAATTTATAAAAAATAAAGTGTTCACTTGAGCATTACTTGAGCAAGCATTTGAAACCATTGTATATATTTTTATTCTGGCTAGTGGACTCAGGAGAGATTTCATACTGAGTGGCGTTTCTTTGAGAGAGCACTTGAGACATATCAATGACATTGCTAGTGTTGACATCACTGTCCTGTTAGAGCAGCCACTGTCATCCAGAGGTGAGCTGGCTATCTGGCCATCTGCTATCATAAGACATTTCCTGGCCTCCATTCCCTGCAACACATGTATTCCCATATGTGCACTTGGAATCAGGTTCCTGTCATGCACAGAAGTTCAGCCAGGATGTTTTAGTGTGTTTTTGGTAGGAAAAACAAATATGTCTCATCTCAATAGACAACTCCTGGTGACTGCTTGTGGTTGTGCAAAGTGCCATGTCCAAAATTCTAAGTCTGCATATAAGTTCACTAGAAAAGTATGTTCGGAACAATTTGTGATACCTTCTAGGGAGGGAATGGTAGTTAGTAATACAATTTCTTTGTATTTGCCTTTTCTGGTATATATTAGCCCATCTTTGATAATTTAGGAAATGGGAACCTTTTAATGTCCCATCCTAATATTTTTAGTGTAGATGTAAAAATAATGAGTCTTCACGTGCTTAAAAATCTTACAGGTTATTTGTATGGTACAACAGAAAATTACCTGAAACTTTTACCACAACACAGCAATTTTGCTTTTAATTACAAGTCAAAGTAGATTTTCCAACTCCTTTTCCCTCATATTCCATATATATATATATATACACACACACATACACACACACACATACATATATTGTGTACATTCCCCACAATATGACATATTGCTTTAATCGATTCATAAATTGTTTCTGTTGGGTGTGCTAATCTCATTTCTTTTTTTTTTTTTTTTTGGTTTCAGTTGTATCTTGCCATCTTATATTCTCCTCACACATCTACCATTTTAAATCCATTTTGAACATAATTTTCTTTGGCATGATTAACCATACTTTTATTAAACTATCTTTATGTCAGGAATAATTTCCACAAAGCAATATAACTGATTGAAAATTTCCAGATATCAGACCTACAGACTGATTGGATTTTTTTTTCAATTAACAAACATTTATTGACTCCCTCATAAGAAAATTAGGTGTTTTATTAAGTTCCTGTGGTGTAAATATAAAAAAGACAAGGTATCTACAGTGTAAGGCATAAAGATATCAAACAATAACTTATAGTATATAGAAAGAAGCACTAACTACTAAGTCTATCTGAAGGCATAAGGCAATGTTTCATTCTACAATGGAATTAAATTTTTTACCTGAAAGTTTGGAATACTGACTGAAAAATTTTAAATTAATGGCATAATGGACTTACATATTCAAGGAATCACTCAATATTAGAGGCTTTATGCATAATAAATATATTATTGAGAATATGGTGCTTCCTGATGTTTTATATGTTTAAGTGCACTATGGATGTTAATAACATCACTAATTAAGTACATATCCTAGCATGAAAAAGGAACATATTACTTGCTAATTAGTCAAGATGACTGGGTTTAGAAACCTATCCAAAATGAAGAACATTTAAATTGCATAAGTAGACTTTTTATTTGTTTATTTATTTATTTTTGTAATAAAGAAAGATAAAATAACACAACATTTTCCTATCTTGAGGGTAAAAGTGGTGGTATTATTTCTATCTATGTATTTCCTCCCTGTGCATTTTCTCTGAGCTTTTGGGTTAAATGAAGATCTATCATTTGTCTTCCATGGAAACAAATAAGAGCAAATCCAGGCTACCGGGGCATGCTCTGTCATTTTTACCAGGTCAGGGGAATGAGGCAGAACTGCATCTGCTATGTTTTTGCCTCCCCTTTCTTCCCACTACACGAATAATCGGTTGACAAACATCACATAGTAGAGGCCTCTGGGAACTTGTTTTTACAACAGAAATGACAGCAAAGGCTGGAGAGCGCCTCCTGCCTACTAATGCATCCTGATTGTTCTGTGCTCTTTCTTCAAGGTAGCAGGTGGGAAAAAACCTCAGTCTAACCAGAGTAGCCATCTAAGATGCCTGACATCTTTTCCACAGTTATTCTTTTTTATTCTCTGATGAGTTGTGGAAACTGACAGTAACTTGGGTTGAACAGGGACTTTTACTTCTGGCGTCCTGCTCATTACATAAATTATAAAATTTAATAATCCCTGTAATAGTGGGCTTCGATACATGTATGTATTATACACAAGTTTAAATCCTGTGGCAGTACTTTGGAATCCATAAACAAATGGTGAATTTATACAGATACTGAGAGAGCTAAGGAAAGGAGGTAAAATCTCTTGAGTTTTATGAGAGCACTCCTGTGGAAACTTCCACTGGCATTCAGAAAGAAGATGTGAAGTTTGCCTCGGAAACTTTCGAACAATAAAGAGATAGTGCTAATATGCTTTGATAGCAGGAAAATGCCAGGGCTTGATAACATGCTTGACAAGTTGTGGATTTATAAACATTTAAAATAAATTCGTTTGTCTTTTCTGTTATAATCTTGGGAATGCAGGAAAGAAAAATTGCATATACTGTTCAAAGAAGCTTTTTACAAAAATCTAAATCAAGTATTATTTCTTGGGCTGTATGATCTCAAGAACAATTTTTTTTTATCTTTTTTGAGTCATAAATGATTTCCATTCTTTTTTGTAATTTTAAAATTACATGCTGGAGTAAGTCTTCATTGCAGAAAAATGAACTAGAATAGCACCAATGGGTACAAGATTTGTTATCCCTTGGCTTATTCTTCACTGACAAGATACATTATTATTAGACAGCAATACAATATAGCCATTAATAGCTCTGACTTTAGGATCAGAGGAAATGAGATTCAAGTCTGATACTTCCTGCTTATGATTACTCAGGACCCTCTATGCTTCATTTGATTTAACATGAAAATATGTACATAAATGCTTATTTCACAGGGTTGTAGTGTGGGGTAAGTGTGAAACAACTATGAATTGCTCAGAACAGTGTTAGAATGTTGCCAGTGTTACAAGTTTTTACCATTACATAACAACTATAAGTCTTTCTTGCTGTATGATAATAACGGTAACGTTATCTCTCAGGAGGCAAGCTTAACATAAAGCTACCCAAGTTGAAGTTGAGGAGCGGTTTACTGTCATGCAGTGTCATGCAAGATCATACTGGAGCCTGAGCAAAGTGAAAATGAAATGTATATGCGTGTGTGTGTGTGTGTGTTTATGCTTGTGTTTTTAAAAATATATTAACGCATTACAGGCTCACACAACTGTAATCCCAGCACTTTAGGAGGCTGAGGTAGACAGATCACTTGAGGTCAGGAGTTTGAGACCAGCCTGGCCAACATGGTGAAACTCCGTCTCTACTAAAAATTCAAAAATTAGCTGGACATCGTGGCACACACCCTATTTGGGAGGCTGAGGCAGGAGAATTGCTTGAACCCTGGAGGAGGCAGTTGCAGTGAGCCAAGATTTTACCACTGCACTCCAGCCTGGGCAACATAGCAAGAATACATCTAAAAAATAAAATAAATAAATATATTATATTAAAATGCTTTTTATCTTATTTATGAGGTATTTTCTCATCTCAGTTAAATGACTTTTAACAAAAAGACAAATAACAATGGATGCTGGCAATGATGTAAAGGAAGGGGAATATTTGTACACTGTTCGCAGGAATGTAAAGTAGTACTGCTGCTATGGAAAAGAGTATGGAGGTTCCTCAAAAAAAGAAAAATAGAATGACCATGTGATCCAGCAATCCAGATGCTTGATATATATCCAAAGAAAGGAAATCAGTATATTGAAAAGATACTTGCACCCCTATTCTTATTACAGTACCACTCACAAACAGCAAACATGCAGAGTCAACCTAAGTTTTCATCAAAAGATGAATAGATAAATTGTAGTGTGTACACACAATGGAATATGATTAACCCATAAAAATAATGAACTCCTGTCATTTGCACTAGAATGATGGAACTAGAAAACATTATATTAAGTGAAATAAGCGAGACTCATGAAGACAAATATCACATGGCTTCACTCACATGTGGGAGCTAAAAAATTTGATCTCATGGAGGCAGAGAGTAGAACAGTGGTTACTTGAGGCTGGGAGGGAGAAATATAAAGGCTTTGGCAAATGGGCCTAGAAATACAGTTAAAAAGAATAGGGCAGTGGCACAGAAGGACAATTGTAGTTGATAATAATTTATTGTGTACTTCAAAATAACTGGCAGAGAAGAATTGAGATGTTACCAACACAAAGAAATAATAAATGTTTTAGATGATGAATATCCCAATTACCCTGATTGATTATTACACATTGTATGCTTGCATTAAAATATCACATGAACCTCATAAATCTAAACAACTATTATGTATCCTTATAAATTAAAACATAAAAAAGTTATTAAAATGAGTGTCTCACTTGCTTTAGTTAGCAATGGCCCTGATTTCCTGTGCCCTTCTAACCCCTGGGAGAAACTGTAGCAAAGTAATTGATGAATACTAATAATTAGAAGAATGTTTAAGATTACTCACCATAGCAAAACAAATGAACAAAAAAAAACTTTATTCCAAAATCTCAGAGTTCCTACAAAATGAAACTTGATAGTCTACCAAAAATGACAATACTCACAATTTATAGTTGTGAAGATAAGTATAATTCTGAGCTATTGATAACAACAACAAAAAGATAATTCATAGTAGCCAGAAGAACAGATTACCCTTACATTCTCACTAGGAATATTAATATCACAAAATTGCAGTCTTGTGAAGAGGCAGTCAAAGATAATACTACCAAAAATATAAGAAAAATATATATTATAGATCTGTGTCATGTGTGGTCATTTATTTTGAAAAAAATATTTTTTCTATATATTGTGATGTTTATGGTATGTGCCAACTATTAAAAATGTAACTTGTCATGATTTGTTTTCTTATTTTAAATGAAGAATCACTTTGACTGCTAATTTTACATTTGTAAATTTTTATTTTATTTTTTATTAAAAAGAGTTAGAAAATTGTATAAATGTTAGACCCTACAACAATGGGACTGCCAATCTACCTAACATCTTGAGGTTCTAATGTACATAGTTGGGTCCAGGTTTGACATAAGGTTGTGCTCAAAATACTATAGTTAGGTATTTAACACTAGCTAGGATGTGTAATGTAGAACTGTGTTGTAAATATACACACAAACATGGAACTCAAAAATGCTGATATGGATTTTATTATGCACAGGTTGCATTAGCATGAAAAAGACATATGTGTCATTTTATTTTCTCAACTGGAAAGCATGGGCTAGTTACATTATATTTAATTGTTAATTTTTTTTCTGGAAATAATCAAGACTTAGTAAGTAGAAGTGCAAAGAATTGATAGTAGTATTAAGGGGAAAAAGAGGTAATGTATTCATCACATGTATTTTGTATTATATGTTTCATTTTCCATGCAAGTATTTAGCTATTTCTCTTCAAACAGCTAAGATACATTAGCAAAATGCCTTTAAAAATTCTTTGAGAGTCATACAATTCTTAAGATTTTCCTTTATTTTGAGTAAATTTTGCCATACATGAAATTAATATAATTCATTAATGGTGGTGGCTGGAAGAGGGTAATAATTGATAATATGTGGCTTTAAAGACAAATGTGGATTTTCCTAGGTCTTAGAATTCTGTAAATTACTGATCCTCTGTAGATGTCAAATTTAACAAACTGTAGTTTCTTTAACTACACATTGCTTTGTGGTGTTCATAGGAACTCTAAAACAAAGTTGAACATCACAAATCAGGATATTTAATCAACATTTCACATAAATGATAGTTTCCTTTAAAAATCTTATAATAAAAAGCTTATAAAGTCAATAATGCAGAAATTAAAATCTATTTATTATCTTGAAAGCTTTTAAATATGATTAAATCAGGCAGGGCCAACTTTGATCAACATGATTTTTATCAACTTTAAGAATAACTTAAAAAGAAAAGATTCAAAGAAAAGAATAAAAGAATGTCATATTCTTGCATCCTACAAGACTAAATGAGATCATCAATATTGAGTGATGTTGGCAGCAAAAGGAATGTCAATGTACTCTAAAAAACTAAACTTTCTTTATCCTGATAAGTGAATCATTTCATGTAGAACATAGCAATTAGAAAAAGGGAGACCAAAATGAGGAGGTACAGAGACTGAAAGCAAATGTAGTTCCACATCTACAGTGGATTGTTACACATCTCAGTCCATCAGATGGGTATGGTAAGTTTCCTTGTCCTGCTGTGATTACTTTCTTTGTCACTGTTGGAATAGTTTCTATGGGAAAGATAACAAAACTTTCACATATATTGCATAATCATAGACTTTGATAATGATTTCTTGACCATTGCTTGATTTTTTTTCCAGGAACTTATTTTGGCAGCAGTTGATACTACTTTAACCAAGTAATGCTTTAGTGATAAGGCTAAATGGTATGTATTTTTATTACAAAGGAATAAACTACAAGAAAGAGAAAAAGCATTCTAGAATAATTATGTGACTACACTTTTTTTTTCATGGAGAAGGAAGTAATGAAGATAATATAGTCATGATCTACATGAACTAGTCACAAGTACTTCAAAATGTGTTGAACTTACCACTTCCCGAAGGCACGTACAAGACATAAAATAGAAAGAAGTGATTACCAGTCTTTGGAGTAATGACTTGATGTAATTTTTTAATAATGTATAGGCTGAGATAGTCTCCTTTTATTACATACTATTGAATGCCACACTAACAGTAAAACTTACAGAGAAACATTAGTGAAAATAATATATTTTTAAGAATCTTTATTAATACACTTTCCTAATGAATGCAATATTGACATTAACCCTTGATAATAAGATATCAATAAGAAAAAATGTCAAAATCATAGACATTAGTGATATCTAGACGTTTTAAAAACTAGAGAAAATTAGAAAACATAAGCTTTGTTTTCTAAAACAAATAATGTAAAATGAAAGTCAACTATTATTTGTAAAAACAGAAAAAGTAATTTCAGTTTTTAAAATGTAAACCAATTGAAAATGATTAAATATGAGCAAGAGATATTAGATACACTAATTAAATATTTTTTACATATAATATTTACAGAGTTGGTATTTCCTTATTCTATTAGTTACCATGAATATTTAAAATGTAATATTAAGGGATCTGCATGTCCAAAATGAGGTATATCTAATCAAGTCTTCAGCAAATATTTATATATTAACTGTAGGTACGTAATTATCCCTAGATGCTGTTCTGAAATAATTTATATTCTAGGTTAGGTGCAGTGGCTCATGCCTGTAATTCGAGCACTTTGGGAAGCTAAGGCAGGATAATTTATTGAGCCCCGGAGTTCAAGTTTACAGTGAACTATGATCATCCCACTGCACTTCAGTCTGCACAACAGAGTGACACCCTGTCTCTAAGATAAATAAATAAAAATAAAAAAAATTTAAAGAATTTATATTCTATTCTAAGAAAAATTAGTGCCCCATTTATTCTGGCTGTATAACAGATCATCTGAAAAATTAGTGTCTTAAAGCAACAATCAAATTGTATTATATCTCATATTCTGTGTGTTTTCATAGCTAGAATTTCAGGCATAGGGTCTCTAATTCCATTTCAGTCAGATAGTAGATGGGATAAAAACACTGGGGGAGGGGGTTAGAATAACTGAAAGAGATACCCAGGCATATCATTGTCTTCATGTAATCTCAGAAACTCTTCATTTAGTCTGTCTGCCGGGCCTAATTTGGACTTCCTCACAAGATGGCAGTAGACAGACTGCTCATATGGCAGTTCAAGATTCTAAGTGAGCATTTCAAGAGAACCAGATGGAAGATGTATGACCTTTATCACCTAGTTTCAGAAATTGCACTCACTTTCTCTGGATTCAGAATAACAAACCAGCATAGATTCAAGGAAAGAGGTTATACACTCTGTTTCTTAATAAGAAAAGTGACAGAAAAATAAAATATATTGAAAGAGGAACATTTACGAGGGGGACTATTGATGTGACCATCTAGTCTGGAAAGCACAATTTGCCACAATTTGCAATCATTAAATAATTTTACTGAATATGTCCTAATAATTAACCAATCATTTTATTCTCTTCTTAAGTAAAGGTCTTTTCCTTAAACATTTTCAAATCAAAATGAATGCTTGTCACATGAACATTCTAAGCTATATATTAATCAATGACTTGTGATAAATAGGTAGTTTAAACAAAAATAATCTAAACTACATGACTAGATAGACAGAGAAGAGGAAAAAAAAGATGAGATGTGAATTGCGGATTTTAATACTCCAAACTTTAGGGTAGTTACTCAGTACTAAGCTTTATCCTAAGATCAAGGAGGATATAAATAAGAATTAAACATTTTCTCTCCCCTAATACTGTCCTCTGAGGTATTTAGGCACATAGGCAATTAATTATGATTCAAGACAGAATGAAATATAGGCTTTTAGCATATGTGTAAATATAAGGGGGACTGTAATATCAGTAAGATACAGCTACAGCTATTAAAATGAAAATAACTTTCAGGTGTTAATATCATCATATATTGTAATTCTCTTAGTAAATTTAGCACTGACATGTATGAAAAGAAATAATGAACATGTTTTATGAGAAGACATTGTGTTGATGATATACATGGGTCTCATAGTCACTCCCAAAATATAGTGTACAATTCTTTATAAGATTATTTTAATGCAAATGACTTGATTGAAATTATTGTGAATTTCTTATCATAGAACTATCTCACTTATAATTTTACTAGTAGAATCATCTCAGTGGTAAAGATCCAGGCAGCAATGTTGAGGTGATGAGGTAGGTCACAGGATTTCTCTTTCATTTTTTGATGAACAGTAATTCATTTTAGCTTCTATGATTTTGAAACAATTGATAGAGATGGGTAATAATGTGGGTTTTAGAGACAGGTTGATTGATTATCTTGTTCTACCTTTTAGTAGTTGTGTGATCCTAGAAAATTAACTTAGAATAATTCAACCTCAATTTCCTCATTCTTAAAGTAACATATATTTATTTTTAAAGATTCATGGCAAGTTTTCTATGCAAGACAGTTATGCTATTATTATAGCTTCTAAGACTTGTTCAATGTAGTATAACATGCACATTTTCACAAAGAAAGTATGGCAATACATTCTAAGACTGATTTTACTGAAAATTCCTCTTAATGTATTTTACATATATAATCTTACATTAAATATTATTTGTTGTGCATTAAATATTATTTTAATGAGTAAACCACAACAAAACTTGGTCCTGGTTGAAAGACTGGCATAAATTATAACTAAGGTTTAGGTTGCCTACCTTTCAATTAAATACAAAACATCCTACAATTTATTCAAAAATATATGAAAGGGTACACTTATCTTTCTTAAGATAAAAGTAAATATGTAAGTGTTTCCTGAGTGAGCACTGCAGTTCATGAAGTAAGAGGAGGGACCTGTAGGGTCCATGTAGCTCAGAACTGTGTTTCATACCATTAGATAGTGATTTGGATAGGGACATCATTACTTAAGAATCCATCCTGTAACTATATAAAAAATATTGTGGACCACAGTTGCATATTTATAATTCAATTTATTTTTATAGCATTGGGCCTACAGCAGGTCTGCTAAAGTCTACTCTGTTGTGAAACATTCAAATTTATTTACCATTAATTTTGGAACTAATAAAAGTGAATTCCTTTGTCTTTTGTTTATTCTCCTGAAAATGAACAGATGATTGTGCTGAAACACTGCCCCGCCTGCCTGCTTTATTTTTCTGCCCACACAAATCAAAGGGCATGAAAAATATCTTAGTTTCTCATTTTCCCTTGGAAAAGGCATCATGGCAAGAAGCATGGCTGGTTTGACATTGTGATTTATGTTAGCTTTCTTGTGCTATAAAGTAGTTGTTTCCTAAATAACTAATAAAGTGCCTTGAAATGCTTCTAACTTTGTAATTGTGTCTTTCTTCCTCACTCAGCATTTGTAAACTTTCAAATAATCTACTAGATTTTAGTTATATCCATTACCAATTTTCTGTATATACTGAAAATTCGTGAGCTTCTTAAGAGAGAGATCTGAGCTCTCAGCTCATTTAATCTGAGCTTAAATATATAACAAACATCTCCAATATGTCAGGTACCTTCATAGGTATCTGGAATAAAATGTTGAGTATTACATAGTCTCTGATCTCTAGGAGCTTATAATTTATGGAGGAGACATGTAAATATTTGCTATGTCCAGTTGACTCTTAACAACACAGGTGTTAGAGGTGGCAACACCTACACTGTCAAAACTCTGCACATAACTTTTGACTCTCCCAAAACTTAATTACTAATAGCCTACTGTTGATCAGAAGACATACGGATAAAATAGCAGTCAATTAACACAAATGCTTTGCATGCTATATGTATTATAGAGTGTATTTTCTTAATAAAGCAAGCTAGAGAAAAGAAAATGTTGTTAAGAAAATAAGGGAGAAAGAAATATGTTTAGAGTAGAGTACTGTGTTTATTGTCTGTTTGCAAGATGAATCATCTGTCTGAAATGATGGTCCACCTCAGCTGCAGACCTCAATATATATAGTGCATATTAAGCATTCCACCTTTTCTTGTAATGGCATGACTTTGCTCCCTGAAAGTACTTTCGGCATCACTAGTGCCACTTTGTATGGATCCCATGGTGTTATTCACGGTTTGGGTACTGCATTAAACATGACAAAAACACATGAGAACCTGAAGAGATTACTTTTTACTATGATATGCAATTGACTGGAGAGATGAACTGCTGATGCAGAGATGATCCACCTCACATCATGTTTTAAGAGAATACTCCCAGCACTTGAGCTCACTGCAATAGCAACAGGAGGGGCCTATGAAATTATTACTGTAGAACAGTATACAATGCAGTAAATGTTATGCAGTTACAATACTACATTTTTACATGTGTTTACATTTCTCTTAACTGTGAATGGTGCCATATACGGTCTTTGTGTGCCCAAATTTTGACAAATTTTAAGTTTTTATAATAGATATATGTACACGTCATGGTAATAAATAATAAAATAGACTAGTAGCTACATGTATTTTATGTATTCATGTCATACTTTTTTCTTATTTTTTTCAATATTTTAGGTGGCACAGTTTGTGAGTTTTTTCAACTTGTGACAAATATCCAAAAAACTCAATATATTTATTAAACAAAAATCAACATATAAGTGGACCTGCACAGTCCAAACGCTTATTGTCCAAGGGTCAACTGTAGTGAGGTGTGTTAGAATAAAGGTGAGCCTTGGTGCTACTGGTACAGACGAGGGACATTTGACTACAATTTTGTGACAAAGACACTATCACAATGTTAACTGTTTAACTGAAATGTGTAAGATTCAAAGGAATAAACAAAATTTCCAATGTCTGGGAGTTGGTATGAAGGTCAAGAAAGAAAATAGCCTCACATCAGATGGAAACAAGAGGAAAGACTCAGAAGCACAAACATATTTGGCTAGTTATGCCTAGTGTTCCATTATCGGAACACTAAGCATGTGGGAATTACATCCTACTGCTCAAGATCAACGCCAATGTCTGATTGCAAAAATTCAAAAAATTACAACCTCAGGCATTAATGGGTAAATGTGGAACTGTAATTATGTCTTATAGCTGATATATAAGATATAAAGGGAACAACAGAAAGACCTTATTCTGATGAAGGAAAGAGGTGACCAGATCAGAAGAGACCCTATTTGTTACAATAAGGGCTTGTCATTTACTTATTAGCTACAAGGAATTGCAAGATATTTAGCTTCTCTGAACTCAGCTTTCTGTTCTGTAAAATGGGATGTAATGACAACATTGAAGGGTTATTATAAAGACTAAATAGAAATCATACACAAATATTTTTGCCATACCTTTTTCTTAATTTTTACCTGTTAGATGCACGTTTCATTTTTCTCTGTGTTGACATTTCTATACTTTCTTAACAAGTGAAACTATTTTTTAAACGAATTTAAATAAACATGTATGTATCCGTTATTTGCTCTCTGCCAATCATTATGCCAGATTCCAGAATATAGTGCAAGGGAAACCTAGTCTCTGATGTCATTAAATGTATGGTCCTGTTAAGAAGATCAACATTGTAAAACAAATGGAGGAATACAGGACAAATTACACAATGTTATGCTGACACATAAATTTGCTTTAATATAAAGTTTAATTTTCAGGAGCTTGTGATATTTGAGATTTCAGGAATATCTATGAATTAGCTGGCATAATATGTGTAGGGAAGGTAGACTGGGAATGAAAATCACTTTTTTTCAGCAGAAATATTAGCATATGAACAGGACATAAGTCTGGAGTGATTGTGACATGCTTTATTAAATAGTGTTCAGAATTACTAAAATGTAGGTAGACAAGAGGAGAGTGGAATGAAATAAATTTTGAAAAGAAGTATGAGGCCAGATAAAACTAGATGTTGAAATTATGTAAAGAACTGTGGACATTAAACAAATTTCAGAAAACGATAATAGATTCTAAATGAGATGTGACTTAATCAGAAATCTTTTTCACATGTCATTCTGATAATGACATGCAAAATAGATTGAAGGGAGGCAGTAGTAGAAAAGAAGGGTTAAGAGACGATTGCTGTAGTCTTGAAGAGCAATGATTGTGATACATGGAGAATGGAGAATAAATAAGAAATAGAGTTGAGAAATGTTTATAAGGTATGATTAAGAGTACTGGCATGCATTTGATTAGAAATGAGATAAGAGAATATTAGGAATAAAAGTGATCTCCACCCTGCTGGACACACAAAATAAGAGCTGCTCTCAGATTTTTGACTCAAGCAATTGCATAGATGGGGGTGTCTTTTGCAGAGAGGAAGAATGCTAGACCACAAGTACACTGTAGTGAATAGTGGAAGGTTTCGAGGGAATTGCAATTTTGAGTTTCTGGTATAACTACATGAAGACATCTACTAAGCAGATGGCATGTGAGAACAGAGATCTGGCTGGAGGAGAAAACCTGGCTGTCATCTGCTCCGTGGGAAACCTCAGTTATCTGAGTGCATAAAAGTCTAGGGAGAAAGACAAGGTTGAATGAATTGAGAAAAGTGCCTAGGACAAAATCTAAATGTTTTGAAAATTTGAGAAAAGATAGAAAAGGGGAACCACTAAAAGAAACTAAGAAGGAAGAGCCACAGGCATAGGAGAAAACAGGAGAGCATGTTGTTTGGCAATCCAGGAAAATAAACTCTAGGTTGTTGGAGGTTCTGAAAAGTTTTGAAAAGGCAAAGGCAAAGAAAGGGAAGATTGGAAATTGAAGCATCCATGACAGTGAAATGTTTTAGGTAGGTGTTAGAATCCACACTTAAGTGTCAAAACAGTAAGTGCAAAGTGACGACAGTCTTCTTGAAAGAAGTTTGATATCTAAGAGTTTGCTATTTAAATGAGAGGAAGCACTTTGGGAGGCTGAGATGGGAGGAACACCTAAGGTTTGGAGTTCGAGACCAGCCTGGCCAATATGGTGAAACCCCATCTTTACTAAAAATAATAACATTTTAAAAAGGCTGGGCATGGTGGCTCACACCTGTTATCCCAGCCCAGCACTTTGGGAGGCCGAGGCAGGCAGATCATCAGGTCAAGAGATAGAGACCATCCTGGCTAACATGATGAAACCTTGGCTCTACTAAAAATATAAACATTACCTGGGCATGGTGGCAGGAGCTTGTAGTCCCAGCTACTTGGGAGGCTGAGGCAGGAAAACCACTTGAACCCGGGAGGCAGAAGTTGCAGCGAGTTGAGATCACACCACTGTACTCCAGCCTGGCGATAGAGCGAAACCCCGTCTAAAAAAAAAAAGAAAAAAAAAAAGAAAAAAAATTAGCTGGGTGTGGTGGCGCACATCTGTAATCTCAGCTACTTGGGAGGCTGAGGCCGAGATCATGCCATTGCTCTCCAGCCTGGGTGACAGAGTAAGACTCTGTCTCAAAAAAAAAAAAAAAAAAAAAAGGAGGAAGAGGAATGTGGCAACTGGAAAACTGGAAGGAACCAACAATTTTGTTTGTTTACTTTTTGTTTTTTTAAGCTGGTATTGGGGAAGTTTTTGAATATCTGAAATAGAAACTTATTCTTCTTGATATTTGGCATTGTTTTATAAAAATGTTTCACAACTGATTTTCTCATAATATTTTCATCATTTCTGTTACTTTATTACTTAGCTTAATATGTTGATTAATTAAGAATTATAGAGATGCACTTATTCTTTGGAGAAGGACTTACAGTTAAGCTTCCTTAGAAATTATAATTTATTGATGTACATTTATAAAAGAGACAAGATTTAAGATGAAGTTTTAAAACATGAAAAATAAACTTTTGAAGAGTTTTAAAACAGCCATTTTGAGAATAACTGACTGCATTCATGTTGTTAAACTCATAATTATTCAGTTTAGGTACATTTACTGAGATGATTCTAGGAGCACAAAGAGATTATTAAAATATTAATTATTTAGCTATAACTGGCCAGGCACGGTGGCTCACACCTGTAATCCCAGCACTTTGGGAGGCCGAGGCGGGTGGATCATGAGGTCAGGATATTGAGACCATCCTGGCCAACATGGTGAAACCCCATCTCGCGGGGCGCGGTGGCTCAAGCCTGTAATCCCAGCACTTTGGGAGGCCGAGACGGGCGGATCATGAGGTCAGGAGATCGAGACCATCCTGGCTAACACGGTGAAACCCCATCTCTACTAAAAATACAAAAACTAGCCGGGCGAAGTGGCGGGCACCTGTAGTCCCAGCTACTCGGGAGGCTGAGGCAGGAGAATGGCGTGAACCCGGGAGGCGGAGCTTGCAGTGAGCTGAGATCCGGCCACTGCACTCCAGTCAGGGCGACAGAGCGAGACTCCGCCTCAAAAAAAAAAAAAAAAAAGAAACCCCATCTCTACTAAAATACAAAAAAAATTGTGGGGCATGGTAGCACATGCCTGTAGTCCCAGCTACTGAGGAGGCTGAGGCAGGGGAATCGCTTGAACCCGGGAGGTGGATGTTGCAGTGAGCTGAGATCTTGCCACCGCACTCCAGCCTGGCGACAGAGCACAAATTCATCTCAAAAATTAAAAATAAAATAAATTATTTAGCTATAACTGAGTTAGTGCTGGTTGTACTGTTTCATAAAACTTTACAGCCTAATGACACTTAAAAGAGAATGGAGCAGGTCAAAGATCTCAAAACTAGAATTTTCCATGAAATTAACTATATCAAATACTCCATCAGTGCTTGGGCCCTGGAGAATTTATATGTTTTTTTTTTTTTTTTTTTTTTTTTTTTTTTTTTTTTTTGAGACGGAGTCTTGCTCTGTCGCCCGGACTGGAGTGCAGTGGCCAGATCTCAGCTCACTGCAAGCTCTGCCTCCTGGGTTTACGCCATTCTCCTGCCTCAGCCTCCCGAGTAGCTGGGACTACAGGCGCCAGCCACCTCGCCCGGCTAGTTTTTGTATTTTTAGTAGAGACGGGGTTTCAGCGTATTAGCCAGGATGGTCTCGATCTCCTGACCTCGTGATCCGCCCGTCTCGGCCTCCCAAAGTGCTGGGATTACAGGCTTGAGCCACCGCGCCCGGCCTTATATGTGTTTTTTATGCTCCATAAATTTTTCTCAAGAAAAATATTTTATTTGCTTATGTGAACACGCTATTAGAAGCAAATCATTAAAGAAAATGGTCACATTTGTTTATCTTGTCAAGACGATGTTGCACTCGTCATATATACATTTACGTATATATACGTAATATTGAGTAGTCCCAATGTATTTTTGAAACTCTACTTGTTAAAAAGTATGAAATAACTATGAGTAAAAATGTTGTAGTCTTCAAACTCACAACTATAGATGCATAATGGATTACTCCACTTACGAATTTCTACAGATCCTTTTTGCTCTTCTACTCCTTGTTGACTTATTCTCCGAAGTCATAATATTACTAAGAATAATACTATTTTTATATTATCCTTATGTTTAAAAGAATTCTTAAGGTAGAATATCATCCATAGCTTACTTTAATCAAACCTATTTTATCAAAAATTAGCCTGTGTTTTGAAAAGAAAAGCATATTTGATTCAGAATTCAGCTAAGTTGGAAATTTTTTTTTTTTGAGACGGAGTCTTGCTCTGTCACCCGGGCTGGAGTGCAGTGGCCGGATCTCAGCTCATTGCAAGCTCCGCCTCCCGGGTTCACGCCATTCTTCTGCCTCAGCCCCCGGAGTAGCTGGGACTACAGGCGCCCGCCACCTCGCCCGACTAGTTTTTTTTTTTTTTTTTTTTTTGTTTTTTTTTTTTGTATTTTTAGTAGAGACGAGGTTTCACCGGGTTAGCCAGGATGGTCTTGATCTCCTGACCTCGTGATCCGCCCGTCTCGGGCTCCCAAAGTGCTGGGATTACAGGCTTGAACCACCGCGCCTGGCCTAAGTTGGAAATTTAAATTTTAGTTTTATTATTACAATTCTTTTTTTCTACCAATAGAAAAATAAAATTGGCTCTCACCATAGTTTCAAATAAGGTCCTTTGCTAATACAGTTTAGGAGAACACATTCATTCATTACACACTCTAGGGGCTGACACTTGTTTTAGAATGAAATACAGAGTGAAAATGTTAGAATCAATGCAAAAGATTCGGGGCACCATCAAGGTATTAAAGTATATTATTTCTTGTGATATATTTTATTATATGAATCATGAAATCTGTGTTTCTTTTATCATTGAGAGGAGGGAATTTGTTGACGTTATGTCTAGAAAGATGTACAATATCCATATTTGGTACATTAGTAGGCAAACTAGGAAGACATAATATTGCAAGAGGCATTCACTCCTTAATAGAAGTCTAATAGAGGCCTAGGCCAGGATATTCCAGGCATCCTACTCCTGTAATAAAGAAAATCCTAGGTCACATAGCACGCTGTAATAGTAGGTGGAATTGTTCTTTGGTTTAAGAGGTGAAAAATAAAAAAAAAATAAAAAACAATACTTCTGAGATATGAGAATCCGAAACTTACGCCTGAACATTGCACACAGACCCACTTATTATAAGTGGCCACAAGGGTGACGATGAAGATGATCTGGTACTCTGTTTATTATTTATTATTGAAAATTGACTACAGTATCCTGAGTATTCATTTTTGGGGGTAGCGTCTTGAGGCTATTTAAAAGCACACCTTGAGAAACATTCAACAATGGTATCGCTTTTCAGAAGAAAGTATATTAAATGTTTGATCAAATTGAAACTGAGAGAAGTATCTGCTCTGAATATTTAAGTTGTTACCTTCAAAATGTACTTTCAAGTCTTACACCTACTAATGTTTAGTGTAACACATTCTAATAGCAAAGGCGACTGAAAAATTATCTACATTTGTTCCAATTACTCAAAAGTATTAAAGTGGGAAAATTCTGGCTTGAGCAAACTGACAATATAGTCAACTTCCTTGTCCAACAAAGTCTTTTTTTATTCTTTGTCTCTTTCAATGATCCAGATTTATTCTGAGAAATATCCGCTCTTTTACATGCTTTGTTCATGCCTGTCTTATTACTGTGTTACCAATCCCTACAGCTTTGCCTGGCACATTATTGGCATTCAATACTGAATAAATAAACAAGCAGCATTTCAGATAGTGTTTCCATGGACTGAGACAAGATGAGGTTTCTGAAAATGAGATAATAATATAATGTATACATAGTGTGTAATAAGCGTTCCTCTATACAGGAAACTGGATTCTCATTATAATTTTATTGAAATAAATTTGCCAAACTTGTAATTTCTTACTATGTTGGCATTTAACATAAAAATGCTAGGGATTGCAGCATTTACACAGTTTCATTTTTTGCCAGAATGTCTTTTTCGAACTTCCCCAGAACTAAGTTTCATTGATACTGTCAGAATTGTGTGGGAATTACAAAGGAAATCGGTGATCTTAATAGATTGAGTTTTATATTTCCTTTATTTAACCTATAAATTTAAGTAAACCCAAAATCTAAAAAGATATTACTGACAGAGAATGTTGATACTGGATTAAGATTGTACAAATCAATGGCAATTTTAGAATCTAACAGCTTTCCTAACATGACAGAGAAAGATACCCTATGGTTAAGTAATTTACAAATAATATTCAGACCTTAAAAATTTGCAAAGAGTATATCCCTCATTGTAATTTATCCTCTCTTACTATGGCCACAGGTCAGATTTTATTGTCAAGATCAGGACGAAAAATACTGTTCCTCAGGTTGTCAGCATTAGGGTAGCTTCTTAATATAATCTGTTTTTTTTTTTTTTTCTTTTCCCAGTCACTTAAATTCTCTCTAGAGCTAAATCAGCCTAAAAATGAACTTGAGTTTAGTTAAAGATATAATATGTCTTGGAAGATATCCCTGATTCTGTATTTCTACCTGTTTCCATTAACTGCAGAATTATCCTGTCATATCATTTTGAGTCTGGAGTAGAACTTGACCTTGTTCCAAAATATGTGACATGGTTATCTGTTGCTATGGAAATTGTGAAACTCCTTTAAATGAAGCTATAAAGCTGTTACAAATTCCTTCATTGCAGCAGAACATGGATTTGAAGGAAGAAAACTTTATACATTTTGGAACTAGCTGAATAATTGCCAAGAAATAAATCAGCTGTCTATTATTCTTTAGGATCCAGGTTTTGGTGGTGACTCTAAAAGGTGGCAATAGGAGCTAACAGATGAGACTGCCTGGGTTATTGACTTACTTGATAGAGTGCAAGTGAATAAAATGACTGCATCTACTCAACACCTTTTCGCTGTTTTCAATCTACTCTGCCATGTAAAGCAGCAGCTTGCTGGGCTCAGCAGTAATTTAGACTCTGTATTCCCTCCCTATGGGAGATTGGTTTGGGAATGCCTGACACATGTGCGCTCTGTTTTTGCATAAATGCCAGTTTTCCCTCAACACCCTTGTGTAAGACTGCTTTTGGAGAAGAATGAAAAAGACAAAGGATGACAGAATAAATTATTTTAAAAAATTTGCTTCAAAATTTGTTCCTTGAAGTGGTCTAAAATAGTGATTACTGAGTTAAAGAGAAACCATTATAAATATAAAAACTGATATACTATCAGTCTTGGTTGCAGCAAACATACGGGATTTGTCTCATTTTCTCTAAAGATAATATTTAGATAAATGCATCTAAGGTTGTGTCTGGTATAGAAAGTATTCGGCTAATATTTGTTGAAACTGGAAACGCCAAAGAACTATAAAATTTATATAGATTTTAAAATTTTAATGTTGTAATTAAAATGACTGAGGCCATTTTAAGGTCAGCAAAATATTATGCTGATAATTTTTCCATAAGCTGTCAATGTAGAAAAGTGATGAAGATAATTTTAAATCTATACTCGTTCTATAATTTAAAGCCTAATAATGAAAGCTTTACATGACCCAAATAATCCAATCAATACCTATTAAATAGTTTGTGTTTGTTTACATGTGAATTTTTATACTAATATATAAGTATATGCATACTTTATCCATATTTATATGTAAATATTATCAATATATTATATATTCCTAAATATATATAAATAAGTAAACCTTGTATGTAGTAATAGTTTTAGACTCAAGAAATCTAAGAGGCTAACTTGGTAATCTTCTCTGGAATTTTCTATTAAAGACAGACAACATAAGTCTGGCTTGATATTTTCTTTTACTCACTGAAGAGAAAAAAAAAAAGTTTCCAAGTTCCTAGCAAGTTGTATACAAAATACAATTTATAGTAGCCACTATCCTACAATATGTGGTGTGCCTCTGTTGCAGGTAGCTTAAGGTTATACTGAGATTCTTTTAACATTTATTTTGGTTTATTTTTGGAAATATTTTTCTCAACTGCTCTAGTTTCAAATATGTCAACTAAGTGATCAAAGTGCTTGTAATTTGATGCTACTCATATTATTTTTTTCTCTGATACAATTATGTATAATTTTACATATAAAATGTTCTATATTTTTAAACCTGTTGAAAGTATGTTTGTTCAGAATCTTTAACAACTTTACTAAATTAATATTTGTACACATTTAGATATAATTTGCTGTCTAACTGAATATGCTAAATACTTCAGGAATTAATTCAGCATAGTAGACAGTATTCTACGGTGGTCCCATTATCTGGACCACTAGCATTATGTCTTGTATAATCCTCTCCCATTGAGTGCGGGAGGAAATCATAACTTGCTTATAACCAATAGACTAAGGCAAAGGTGATAGAGTATCAGTCCTGTGATTACATTGCAATACAGATACAAGGTTTTATCTTGCTAGTATACATAGCTTCTCCTGGTGGGCCTTGAAAAAGCAAACAATCATGTTGTAAACTGCTTATGAAGAGGTCATGTGGCAGAAGGACCTAAGGGGAGTCGCTAATGCCTGAAGCAAGTTTCAGCCAAGAGTCGTTAAGCCTGGCGTGGTGCCTCTGAGGCGCGCGGATCACGAGGTGAGGCGTTGGAGACCATCCTGGCCAACATGGTGAAACCCCACCTCTAAAAAAAAAAAAAAAGAAAAGAAAGCCAGGTGAGCTAGGTGAGCTGGCGGGCGCCTGTAATCCTAGCTACTCAGGCTGAGGCAGGAGAATTGCTCCAACCCAGGAGGAAAAGGTTGCAATGAATGAGCCGAGATCGCGCCACTGCACACGAGCCTGGGTGACAGAGCAAGACTCCATCTCAGAAAAAAAAAAAAAAAAAAAAAAAATTCAAGCCACAGCCTTCAGTCATGTAGTCATAACCAAATGATTTTTTCCCCAAACAACCTGAATTCTTCCCCAGCTGAGCCTCGAGAAGGGAACTCAGACCAGCCAATACCTTGATTAGAGCCTGTAAGACCCTGACTTGGACCTCTGACTCACACTGTTTGAGATAATAAATGTGTGTTGCTTCAAGCTACTAAAATTGGGATAATTTGTTATACAACAATACAATACTAATACATCCAGCATATAAGAACCGGAATTGTGAAAAGGTAGTGTATGTAGTTTTTTTTTCTGTTTTGTAAAGTCTAAATTTTTCTCCTTTGGAAAATACCAGAAATATCCCCAAGTATAAAATAGTTTTAAACAGTAAATATGTTAATTAAAAAAAGTATTTTACAAATATTATCTGTACTTCTCTTTAGTTTTATTTTCCAGGTTTCAAACAATTTTAGATTATATGAAATATTCAAATAAGTTGACTTTATAATATAATCTCACTCAAGCATAAAAATAGTCCCTATTTGAAAGTCCAACAGGACTGCATATAAATAAGTTTCTTGCTCTAAATTTAATACTCTTTAAGAATTATATTTTAAAAGATGATGTGAACAGTTCAACGTCTTTACATATTTTACTAAATCACATTGTATGTTTATTATACAACTATAATTTTATGAAATTAGTTATTTCTTGGAGCATTGCCCTTAAGCTACTATATTATATCCCAAATTGCTTTTCTCAAATAATAGCCTGCCTGTTGGAATCTCAGCAGAGACAAGTATTAAATAAAGATTATACTGTTCCTTATCCCTCGAATTGTCACTATAAAACAGGTAAGTACTAGGGTTAAAAAGAAAAAGTGAAAGTAGATATTGCTGGCAAGAAATTAAATTTACTATGTCTACATTGAATTCTGACAATAAAAGGGTGTCAGAATAAAAAATAAAGCTATACAACATGAAATCATGACAAAGACTTATGGTGTAAATACAGATGACTCTCCAGTTGCCAGGTCCCTGGTTAAGGTCTTATTGTGATCATACCCAACAGCTTTGAATCTCAACTCTAAATGACTGCTGACAATAAGTGCTCTAGAATGACTTGATCCCAGGCAACTTAGTGAGACACTGCTTGTAATGAGCAAGGCTATTTTGATAATACTGCAGAAGCTTTCCTTCAGTAAAGCTTTAATCTGGGTTTTAAAAAATGCCTTCTCTACCTCTCTTTACTTTGCAGTTCCTATTGATTCAAGGACTCAGCCCTCATCCTGGAAGGATAGACAAAATCCTCTTATGTCTTCCTTTCTCAAAGACATATATTTGAGAATAATATGAGTTAGTATTGGTTTGCTGTATTTAACCTGATACTTTGAAATGTTCCCTACCAAAACACTGAATTCAAATGCCTATAAGAAATATTACATTTAGTTAATATATAAATTTGCCAGAGTATGACAATGGCATAAACAGTATTTTAATTCTCTTGCTGGTGAGAGAATTAGCTTTGCACTCTAGCAAACTGAAAATATATATATAATATATATATATGCTGTTAAAACAAGTCAAAATTCCAAAAAAATTAAACACAGAAAAAGAAAGTTTGTATCTTTGACTAGATATTTGCTTTTTATTGTTCATTAAATACCAGTGCACAGATGAACTGGCATGAACACAAATGTTTATGGTAATCTTCACAGCTGTGTGTAGGATGCAGCTAATTGTTGGCATATAGTAGAGCATTATGTGTTTCTATATCATTGCTTTGTGGAATGTAAAAACTACATTTTTTAATGAAAAATACAAAATTCTAATACAATCAGATGAAAATTTAGAATAACACATAGAATATATATTTGTGCACCAACATGAACAAACAAATATCTGTTAAACATATTCAATCTTTTTTGTTTGTTTGTTTTGGAAGGGGAGGCGAATGACAAGAAGGTGGTGCTAAAAAGGAATTTAAGAAACAAAAATCCATGAAAACAGACATAAGGGAAAGATTCAGTATGGTTTCTGCAATAATCACCAATTTATATTCATCATTGCATTGCCAGTATTTATGAATATGGACATATTTGAATGCAGTTATTAACAGGAAATGTATACTATTTGTCTTCAACTTTAAAAATTTGACAACTTATTTATTGCCACTTTTTAATATGTTTCGTAATTAGTACTTAAAGAGCTAGATAACTATCCTTAACGTTATGTAATGAAAGGTATATATCCATTTTTCTATTGTCGATAGATTTAATGATTCCTTTTTAAATTGTATTATGTGACTTTTAAAATTTTTTAAATAAAATTCTAATCGTCAATGTTTAAATGTTTTAAATGTTAATGTTTTCAATGTTGAAAATCTTTCTAAAGCACCTAATACAACTCTTTCCACCTTAAAGTAAACTAAACCTAATTTCTTGTATCTATAATTGACAGTTATGATTTAAAGAGCAACTGTTGTGTATCAGACTTTGTGATAGTCAGTTTACATTTCCTCTGTCATGTAACCTACCACTCTGTATAAGCAGTGTGTCTAGTCACATGCACCTCTGTGAATTTTAGAGAAAGCGTCTTTAGACAAATCAATAGTAGACAGCGTGGTGTTGCCTTTGTGGAAAGGAAAAAAAGGTGCTTCTTCCTCAGACACACCCCTAAGCCAGAGCACAAAGGTTCACAAGCTAACTACATGGCGCTTCAGCCCACTCCTCCCCAGGCACCTTAACCCAGGACCTTGATTAAAGGTGGTAAAATGGAAGTTCAGAAAGTTAAGCATCTTAAACCAGGATTTTACAAATATATTAAAATTAGAAACTATCTGTCAAAAAATAGGTATTTTGTTAAAGAAAATATACACATATACATACAATGAAACATCAATGATAATTTAAACCTATATGTGTTTATAGAAGTGAATGTTCATGATATATTTTAAGAGAAAAAAGGCAGTTAAATGTCATATTTAGAGTAGGATTCAAGCGGACTTTACAATGCAGGGAGGGGCGAGAATATTACACAATTTTTTTTTCAAAGAAATTATCATCTCTAGTAGTAAATATTTCAGTGACTCCATTTTGCTTACTGTGTTTTCAAACTGGTTAAAACTTAACCTTTATTCATCTTGCAGTAAATATTGCATTTTTCACATTTCATTAAATATGTTTTTCTGAAAACTAGATATTGTAATTTAGTTTTGAAAAATGAAAATCAGCTGTTGTCATTGACAAGCGTTCAATTAATAATAACTTAATTGCTCAGAGACGATGAGGAAGGGATATTTTCTGTTTTCTAGCTATATTTCTGATGTGTCATCAAAGTTATAATTGAACATTTCAGGAATGAGGCTGAATAGTCATTAGTAAAAATAACTACACTTAATAATTATTATGGTTACTGAAGCAATCTTATACTACCAGCTGTTCTATTTAACAAATATCAGTATATGGATTGTTCCATACGTGAAACATTTAGTGAAATGACCAAAAAATATCTTCTCATGCAAAATATGCGTTGTTTAAACATGTATCAATGAAGTTATCTTTATTAACACATCAATTTTAAACTCTAAAAATATCAGTTATAACAACTGTATGTGTTCACTTATTACAAGTCCTCATTGACTCCCACTGATCTGTGGTTTTAAGGAAGCAAGTAATTTAGTTTGTTTCAGTGTTACATAAAATAAAAACAAATAGGTTCAACTTGAGGCTCGAGGTATTCATCTATAATTATCTGATTTATTTCTTAAAGATTTTTCCCTCCCTCTGGAAAACTGAGCCTGCAATATAAGTCCATTTTGTTTTAAATGAGATGTTATTTTCTGCAAATGTTTGTGTATAAATATTGCAACGTATCTGTAGGGATGGTGTGATTTTTCTTCTTAAATAGAGTTAATGTAGCATCCTAGTAAATAAGCCACATGGTTCATTAAGAAAACGTGTTCTGGGAGAGATTTTTGTCTGTGATACTCTTCACCTGTTTTTTTTTTTTTTTTTTTTTTTTTTTTTGAGACGGAGTCTCGCTCTCTCACCCAGGCTGGAGTGTAGTGGCCGGATCTCAGCTCACTGCAAGCTCCGCCCCCGGGGTTCACGCCATTCTCCTGCCTCAGCCTCACGAGTAGCTGGGACTACAGGCGCCGCCACCTCGCCCGGCTAGGTTTTTTTTGTATTTTTTAGTAGAGACGGGGTTTCATCGGGTTAGCCAGGATGGTCTCGATTTCCTGACCTCGTGATCCGCCCGTCTCGGCCTCCCAAAGTGCTGGGATTACAGGCTTGATCCACCGCGCCCGGCCTTCACCTGTTATTTTCAACCAGCCTCAGTCTATTTGCTCTGTCACAATCACTACTAAAATAGCTTCTTAAATTGCTCGTTTCTAGATCCTTCCTTCTCATATGCTCAGGTGAATACATGGGTGAAATTTAATATGGAATTGAAATAAATACTATGCAAGATAGATTCCTTAAGAAATGTTTCTCTGATTTATATGACATAATTGTATTTTACTAGTTTACCTGTCCATCTGTAAAACTTTGTTTTGGAGATTTCATATATTACAATGTTTAAGAAATATGCTATAATTTTTTATAGTATATTTCTTCATGATACCCTTATATAGTACCAGCCACATGTGTTTGTAAAAATCTAAAGAGTACTTTTGACTCCTATAGAATGTGTGAAGTTGTGAGATTTTTGTTTTGTTTTGTTTTTATGCCCCAAAGGTGTGGAGGGCTTGATATATGAGGGTAGATTTAATGAGAGAGAGAGAGAGAGAAAGAGAGAGGGAGAGAGAAAGAAGCTTAAGAGATTATTTTGTCTTGTCAACGATATTGTTATTGAATGTAAGCTGCTAAACTTCTTAGCACCAAAGAAGTAAAAAACAGTAAAAACAACCACACAAAACAGAACAGAGAATCATCAGACAGGCTGACGAACACAGTACAATAAAGCAGCCAGTACTGATGATCAGTGGACATCAATTTGTCTTTTGGGCTGTAGCACCTGCTACTAATTGGTGCAAAGAGCTCACCATTCAGTGTGTGGTTTAGCGCACTCAGCTGTCTCCTGTATGTGCTGCGAGAAGCAAGATAGCTAATTGCTGTTGCTTCAGTGCCAGTGAAATCAACGTGCTGAGCTAATAGCGACAGATAGAGGGCAGAGAGATTCCTGCGAGCAGCTTTGAGTTAGTTGCTTGTGATAACTAAGGCAGGTAGCATACATCTCAGAACGTGGAGAATGATGGTATGCTTTCTGAGTTAACATGTTGAAATGTTTCGCTTTTTAAAAAAATGTCTAGTAACATTTTCTTGATGATATGAGAGTGGATATCAATGCCTCACAGAAACAAGAGGTGGAACATGTGAATGAATCGTCTTGGAATTAGATTATGAGCGTTGGTTCTTTTTAAAGGGATGTGCAAGAGGCAGCCTTGGCAAGAAAACTTGCTGCATAATCTTACGCGGACTAAAGATGAAACTTTAAACTGCAAGTAAGTTCTTCCCCGGCCCTTCTCTTATTTTTTTCAAATTTAAGGCAGCAGTGAACTACAGAGAAAGTTAAGATATTCTTTCACTACAATGATCTGTCATGATGCTACTTTCTGTCATGCTTGTTGAAAGAATAGAGTAGTAATGATGTGTAAGTGATTATTTGCTGGAAGAGTGAACACAACTGCCTGTCCTTTTATTCTTCCTGAGTACTGTCTGATATTGTAATTTTGTTTAGATGACAATGTAATCTTTACAAAGACAGAAGCTTTTGAATTATAACTCTGGTTTATTATTTGAAAGAATTTTTAGTCCTCAACCACTTTTTCTACTTCCTTCAACCTGACAAAATATAGGAAAATGGCATCAGAATTGACATTTTGTGTGTGTGCAAATATTGATGATTTGTTTTATGAGTGGTTGTTGCTGGAGGCTATAGTTGGTAGTTGAGTTAAAGTTGCTAATTCTGCATCATAATGAACAGGTTTTTTTATATTTTTTGTGACTATACTGATATTTTTACTACAGATGTTTTAGTTTATTAGAATATCTACCTCTTTTGTAAGTATCTGGGAGCATTAACCATTTAGAATTTGAATCTAGGTCGACTTTATCCTTCTAATACAGAATTAATGCTAGATAGTATTAACACCTTTCTCACTTTGTGATGTGGCCTTTACTTTAAAAAATATACTTTGGTAGCTGTAGAGAAGGTGGGTCCTGAATAACAAGTTTCATGTTCAGTTTGTTGGTACTCCGTGTCTCTAGTACGCACAGACAGCCATCGATTTGATGGACTTGTAGCACGTATGCAGAAAGCCATTGTTAACTAGAGTATAATACCATGGCCTCCTGTAAGGTTAACTCCAAGTCATACTCATTTGCTTTCACAAAAGAACCAGTTGTCAAATCTAGTAACCAAATACTTAAGCTATTATGTTGCTTCACGTTAGAGAAACAAATAATCTGTAAAAGAGGCATATTTTGAGCATAAAATGCTTGCTGTGGTTTGCACGGCAAGTATGAAGCTATTTTGTATATGCTCATGTGAACTGTTTGTTTTCACAGAAAATTGGCTTTACTATTCGTTTCTTTAGTTTGTTTAAGTTGTGGCTAAGTGTGAGTGAGTGAATGTATCTGCACATGTGTGTCTTCAAGTTTCAGCAACTTGATCCCCTTGACTGTGGACTCATTCTCCTATGAAATAAAAGTGCTATTTAATGGGTGCCCAATTCCACTGAGTGGCAACCTCCTAAACCCTCCGCTGTTGCAATTATGTGCTGAGCAGGAAACGTGAATCCCTACAACTTTGACCCTCAAATTACCCTTAAATATAATCATTAAGGGACCTGAACAGGTCAGAGTTTGTGCTACCCAAGTGTCAGCAACTTCTCTGGAAAATTATGGCATGAAGTTTTGAATATTATTCACAAAAAATATTTAAATAGTTCATTCTCTAGGACATTTTAAAAAATATACTATACCCACTGATAATATTTGATAAGTATCTGAACTGTAAATTAGTTTTTAAAAAACACTAATAACTATACTTTTAAAAAAAAACCTCAGTGAAAGATAAATGTCCATTACAACTTTGCTCTTAATTTGTTCACGTTTAAATTTTGCATAGTATGTGTTGTATCTTTTTATCATACAACTTTAACAGCAGATAAGCAGACATAAATTGTTTTTTATGCCACTTGCAAAAATTCTGCAGTATTTGTTTCAGAGCTTATGTTTGAAATTAAAGGCAAAAGGTAATTATTATTTTTTATCAAAGGAAATCACTATTATTATTTGATCACAAAATGTATGTCAAGCAAATACATGTTGAGGAATTAATGATTCCTTTGTGTTATCACTTTATCACGAGGACTTTTACTCCCTAGACAAATTACGAGCCTTCTCAATAATAGTAAAATGTAAAACCAAAAATTATAAAGTAATTCCCTAAATGTGACCATTTTATTGAGTAGGTAAGTGTACTCTCCCTTTCTGTAAATGTGCACATGCAATTTCAGATTATAGGAATTTTTTTCTACTTAAATGGTGTAAAACAATTGGTTTTCATAAACCAGCTGTTATATCAACTTTTTCCTAACACAGAAGCCTCCCTTATACATTTACATTTTATTGTATCCCTAACGATGGGAGAAATACGTGATTTTAAGTTTCACTGAGGATCTCAACCCATAGAAAAGTTAGCAGAAATAATAATCTAAACAAAGATACCACACCACTTCATAAATTGATCATGTTTATTATCTAAAAGTTTAATTTTACTTCGGACTCTATTTTAAGAGTGGATTTTCATCATCGTCATTTTGTTTGTATTTTACCATTTTTAAAAAGAGTTCTTAATATCGGGATCACTTGTGAACTAGAACAATTTTGTCATTCTATGTATCTGTGGTTTTCACATGCAAAATAAGACTATACAATTATAAAATTGAAAAGATAGTTTTACTTGTCAGGGATGGCATCCAAAAACTATTTTTGTTACTCTCAACTAAAACTTTGTTTGAGGTTTGATACATTTTCTTTTGTAATGAGATTTTGTTGTTGTTGTTGTTAACACTATAGTATGACAGAATGTGGATTCAAAACTAACAGCGACCTGGGGGGCTTCATTTATTAGTTTCAGACTCAAATATCACGGAGTTGCATCCAAGGGTATTGGAAGGAAGTGTGGCAACTCATTAGTGCTCATAGTCAATTTCAAGTGAGGAGAAAAAAAAAAAAAGCTAATGTGAATAATTTATGGCCAGATTATTTTCTCTTGATAGAGTTGCTATACAAATTCCAGCAGTGTAAATCACTCAGAAACTGTAACATTTATTTAAATTGAATACTGGAAGGACTTAGGTTGAAATGGTGACAAGAACTGAAAATACACCCAGAAATTCCAAATGCACATGTTAATTTGTTACATGTACGGGTGGCAGGGGCAGAGTGGGAGGCAATTTTGAATGTGAGAGTGACTAGCTTGACCTTAAAGTACAATTTCCAACTGTGATGTATAAACTGAAGTGAGAGACTTGAAAGAATATGCAGACAAATGTGACTTAGCCTCAGCCTAAAAGTCAGTCACATTGAGTAAGATGGACACACACACCCTGCCCCACCCCCCCCACACATCACATGTGTATGCTGTTTATTAATATAAGGAGCATAGAAACATCATATTCTGGCCCAAGGACAATAATTATTTTCCTTGAGGTCCTCAGCACACCCCCTAAACATTTGTTCCTCAGTGTCCACATTTAAAATACACAACTTGTAAATGAAGCCAGGAAAATGAATAAGAAAACTGTAAATTGCTAAATAATTTAAAATACAAATAATTGTTTTAATCTTGTATCAATTACTTCCTAAGATGATCGTGTGTGTGTGTGTGCGCGTGTGTGTGTGTATCAACAATAACAGCAATAAAATAATTTCCACCTAAAGAGTAAAAGTTTCTGAGCACTGTAATGGACAAATTCTTTTACATCATAAGTTGTTTAAAGGTTGCACTCACCCCTAAATATCAGATCATGGCTATTGAAGCTATAAGTGTAAGAGGCAAAAGCAGTCATTATTTCAAGAAACTAAAGAAAATGAAGCATTTCTTTCCTTCAAGTTAGTAAATGGAAAAGTTCAAAGCTTGTTTATTGTGCTCCTTGATGGATAAGAAATTGATAGGAGGTGTAACTTTCTGTATGGCTTTTAGAGTGTAAGCATTCTCAGGCCATGGCAGATGTGTAGTTCTCATTACTTTGAAAAGTCATTCATTCTCATGCCTAGTGAAAGGGCGAGTTTCCGATAGAATTAAGCACTGTTTCCTGACTGGGGGAGGACAGCGGTGTGTGCGATGAAGTGCATCATTCAAAAGGAAGCCCAGCTAATGAATGCTCTCCCTGTTGTTTTCATGGAGGTGTCAGAATGAGCCTTTTCTGATTCTGCATCACTGAATCCTTATGGAAATGCAAATTGTTTATCCAAGGACAGTGACCTTTCTTTTTGCTTTATCATTTAAGGGACTTATTTCTTCAACTTTGCAGCACACCACTGGAATCTAGAGAAGGATCATTAAAACTGGAAGAGAGGATTTTACTACTTTAGAACCTTACATCTCTGAGAGATAGAGACAGACACAGATAAGTCACAGAGAGATATTCACAGAGATACAAACTCAAAGAGAGATACAGGGATAGTCACACAAAGAAAATGAGAGAGACTCACAAGGAAAAATATAATGAAAGTTAGAGAGAGTCAAAGATAAGAAAAAGAGAAAGAGAACAGAAAGAGAAACTGAGATATACAGTTAGAAAAGAACAGAAAGAGAGAGAAGTGGAGATAGGGTCAGAGACAGAGAAAGGTAGAAACAGTGACAGGCAGGGAAAACACAGGGTCAAGAAAGACAGAAATAGATTGCCAGAAAGACAAATAATAAACAAAATGAAACAAACAAAAAAGTTAAGAGATAGGGAAAGGGATATAAAGATAGAAAGTCTGAGAGAGAGAGATAGAAAGGGAGACTGAGACAGGCATACATACAGATAATAGGAAGGTTAATATATGGATATAGATACCTAGATGATGGATGGATGGATAGATAGATAGATAGATAGATAGACAGACAGATAATGTAGAAAGAGAGAGTCTGTGATCTAAGCATGGAGAATGAAATCGAGTGTGTGTATGTAAGAGAGAGGTTGTGAGGTGGGTCTTCTAGTTTCAATAACTGTTGCTATAGAGAATTGACAGTAAAATAAGAATACAGAACCAGATGGAATTGAGCTTTAATTCTATTCCACTCCCTTACCAGCAAGGATCAAGTTGTTTAACTTATCTGAGCCTTGGTTTCTGTCTGTAAAGTGTGATAAAAGGATATAATTCACATACATAAAGTATACAAGCACAGAACCTGAAACCAAGGTATATTTCAGTAAATAGAGATTGATACTTATCATTATCGTTGACATCACCATAATTATTTAGGTATAATTCTTGAAAGCAAAAGCATTGGTGTCAGAGGTCAAGGCATCAGAGGTCAAGTTAAATCCTTGTTTCAACCCTTATTCTGCATAGAATAGAGTAAGTAATTTAATATCGATAAGCTATAGTTGCATCACATGGAAAACTCAGGTATTTTCTATCTCATAGTCTTGCTCTCTTAATTAAATGAAAAAGCATATTTCATTTGAGGCTTTGCACATTGTATTTTAGTAATTCCACTAACTAGCTCAGTGTCCAGAATTTAGTAAGTACTCTATAAATATTTAATGAAAGAATACATATTTGCTCTGAATATTAGTTTCCATAGAGTATGGGAAAGCTGAAATGATGTTTTGGTTTTCTAGTATGAAACACTGCAATGAAACAATCAATTTCCTCCTGTCTGCTTTGCAGAGAATGGTGGTATTGATTTGCAGAATTGCTAGAAAAGATGTCTCCCTACTGTCCATCCTACTTTCTTAAAGCCAACTGAAGTAATAGTTTTGAGAATGGACATTTATCTTTTCCTGGTGGCGACTTGGTCATTTTTATTTAATTGCTTAATGTAAGGACTGATTGTGGAAGAGAGAGGTGGTAGGAATTTTTAAAAAGTAAGTGAATGTTTATACTAAGATGAGTGAAGATCAAATAGGGACAAGGAAAAGTGGACAATTAAGTTGGAAAAGCATGAAACAGAAGTGTGGAGAATTTTAAATGAGACATACATATACTTATTTTTCTGAATTTCAAGAAAAGATGGGAGAATATATCATTATAAAGAATGTGTATGATTTGTAAGTGAAAATGTACAATATGAAAGCACTAAGGATATCCCTAGCTATAAGGTGGATTATGAGAAAATAAAGCAATTTGCCAGAAAGTAAAGTACTCAAATTTTGATTTTCAATTTTATGTTATGTCAAAAATTTGAACGAAAACAATTCTTGAATTTTACAATTCAGAACTCTTTTTACTAAATATGTTATGACTAATGTTTGACTATTTTAAAAAAGCAATCTAAGAATGAATGCAAGAGTTTGATTTGAATGTTTATTTTCCTACTTTCTTTGATGTGTTGTTGAATGTATCTTATAAATGATTGAAGAAAAAATATTTAGTGTATACTGTGTGCCAGGAGCTATGAATGGTGATTTTCAATATGCCATCCATTTAACCTCTACCAGGTAGGTACAGATTTCACCACTGTGGTTAATTTTACTTCTGAATGTGTGTGCATGAATCCCTTCATTTAAGAGGTGTTGAAAGTTTGTTAACCTTACATTCCATCTGATATGGTAAGCATGAAATAAAATACTCCATTTTGGAACATTAGCTATAGTTACATTGGTGTGCTAATATTTTTCAAAAAATGACAGCAAACATTTCATGCATCTTTACAAAGTTTATTGAAAAATTTCCACTCAGGATATACTGAGTTTTGAATAGCATACATTATATGAATTCTTATTTTGTATTTGTAAATCAGGGTTAAGGATAGAATAATAGTCAACTGAGCTTCAGATAATAAGGTTTCAATGTGAGAAATAAGGTTTTCTCAAATAACTTTCTAAGAGATGGTAACTTGAATGGAAGATATTGTGTAATTGAGAAAATGCCAAAGCAAAGAGCATTGCTGTGTGTTTATGAAATAAAATGCATGTTTAGTAAATAGTTGCCATTTTGATGTAAATTTATATTTCCTTTAAGATATAGATATATAGCTATGTATATATGTCTTATATATAGATATCTTATATATATATCTTTTATATATAGATATAGATAGATATATATAGCTATCTATAGATAGATAGATATAGCTTAAAGGAAATATATATATATCTCAAAGCAGTTTCTTAGAATTCATGATTATTTTAATCAAAGAAATAGCTATGCATTGTTTTTATAAAAAGAACATTAAATTGTGAGTATAATGGGAAAAAAAAAAAAATGTTCCTGCCCCTTTAGTCAAGTTTTTATATACAACTTTGTTAAACCCTTTTTTGTGATGTTTCTTATTTTATGTATTCATATATTTTTAAATAACATGCTTATGATGTTATCTTTTGATTTACTGATTCAAGATATTGTTTCTTCCTATTATACTACTTAACGTTTGGTTATTTTATACCATCAGCACGTTTTTTATCCCACCCCAAGTTCTAAGCACAGATATATACATATATATATACACACACACACACACAGATATACACACATATATATGTGTATATATATATAAATAAATTATGGCTACTTTACTACAATATGCAAAAATAGATTGTGATTTTTTCCTATTTTTTTCTATTATTAATTAATGCCTTTTTCAGCTTACTTTGCTGAACCTATATCTTTTTTTTTTTTTTTTTTGAGACATTCCACAGATCATGACAGTCATTAAATTTTGCTATATCTTCAAAAATGCTGGCCACTAAATTCCATGAGTTTTCAGAGTGGCAGTCCTCCTTTCAGTGGTTTTAAGACTCAGACTTACACTGCCTCATTGCCTCTGGGTGGGTGTATACAATCAACTTCCCTCTTGTATCCCAGGGTCAACAGAGATATACAATGTTGCTAACATTGTATAGTGATCCTTGACAAAGTCCTCTCTTTAGTAAGTATATATAAACGTAAATCATGATGTGTATAAATGTGTTCCTTGACTTAGGCTTTCCTTAGAAATGTTGAGTGCTGCTTTTTAATTGGTTGTTAAAATAGTCTTGTTGCATTTTATGCTCCCTGGTGACTACAATTTTAGAGTTTTGCTACGATTTTAGAGAGTCGACTTGCAATGCTTTTTTGCTGCAGAAAGGGAGTGGAGGCTCAGCTACTCAATATCCCTGACACCAAGGGGGGGAATAAAGCATAGTGCTAACTAGCCTAGACTTGCAACACAGTTTTCAGTCTCATTGATGCCCAGGTGGGGATGAAGGTTCAGTTCCACTGAGCCCACTGACATTGAGTGGTGGTGGTGATGTGGAGTAGTGGAGCGAAACCTACAATTGACAAGGTCATCCTCGTATTGCCTCCTTAATTAAGTCAGCTTGGTAGTGGGTAGGAATAAAGGGTCACCTAGTTCACTTGGTGGTCCAGGTGGAGGACTGTGCTAACAGCATGATATGGGTAGAAGTTGGGACTCGGGGACTCAGTACATCCTCCTTCTTTCTGGTAGTGAATGAGATATAAGATCCCATCCTGCTAGTGCGCAACCTGGCTATATTACTGTATTTGCCGGGGTTCTCTAGAGACACAGAATGAATAGAAAATTAGATAGATGATAAATAGGTTACTTATTTGTCTGTCTATCTGTAGATAGATAGACAAGCAGTCCCTAGGTCTGCAGTCAGCAAGCTGGAGATCCAGGAAAACTGATGGTATTGATCCAGTCTGAGGTCAAGTCTGATGGTAAGAGACTCACGTCCCAGTTTGAAGACAGGTTGGGAGAGCAACTTTTATTCTGTTCAGGCTTTTGGTGGTTTAGATAAAGTCCATCCACACTTGGGTTGTCAATCTGCTTTACTGGGTTTAACAATTCAAATGTTAATGTCATTCACAAACACCTTTACGGACACACCCAGAATAATGTTTAACCAAGTATTTGGGTATCTTATTGCTCTCCCAGTCAAGTTAGCACATAAAACCATTCATCCCAACTCCCTGAGTAGGTGAATTTAGTGGCAGCTATCTGCTTTCTTAGAAGCAAGGTTGTCATTTGTGAAAAATCAGCTCCCTACTTGACATTGCTGAAGCCACTAGTGGGGTAGAGATGGGGCCATTTTTCCCCTTGGTATTTGGCTGGAGTAGGCAAGTGTTGCCCAAAACTTTGTCAGTTTTTAGGCCACCCTTTTCCTGGTCCTTTGGTTAGAGTAAAGATATTTTTCTTGGAGCTTTTTGGGCCTGCGTCTGTTTGCCATTCCATGTTGGAGCCCTGTCCCAGATTATGAGCCAGAATAAGGAAACCCAGAGGGCTCAGTGCCATGTCGTTGTTGGCCGTTAGGTCTCTAGACAGTCCACCTTCTTCTTTCCACTTCTCAGGGTCATTCTATGCTCATTAATTATGTTGTGTGCAGGGTTTTTGTGTTGTAACAAGGGGGGCTTCTTAATGAAATCAGAAGTCTTCCTAATGCACATTGTAAAGATGCTACTCTACCTGCTCTGTGGAAATAGTCAATAGGTAGATGAGAGCAGAAATGAGAAAATAAGGGGCCAAAGCAATAATTTAGGCACAAAGAAATGGTGGCTCAGCCTAAGGTATTAGCAGTGAGGTGATCAGAAGTGATTTTCATTCTGAATACATTTTAAAGATAGAATCAACATAATGTATTCAGATGGCTTAAATGTGAGATATGAAGTAAAGAGAGAGATTGGATGACTTCAAGATTTTTAGAATTGTTACTGAGATGGGAAGACTAATATGAGCTTAGAAAGGCAAATTAAGATTTCATTTTTAAACATGTTATGTTTGAGATGAGTATAATGCATACAAATTAGATAACCCTGCAAGTTTAGAGCTCAGAGGAGAAGTTGGGCTGGATATAAATTTTAAGAAAAGAAAAGATCTCTGGACCTTAAGTTTTAAGAAAAGAAGAGGTCAAGATTTCTAAGGGACCATGATTCTATAAAGGATTAGGTTCACAAGTTTGAATTCAACTTCAAACTCAGTGACCCATTAAGTGAATTATTAATGCAGTTCCACTCTCTGTACCACAATCGTGCTTCCACCTTTACTATTTTTTCTGAGATGTCCTGTGCCAATTGTCACCAATGACTTGTTAAATTCAGTGGAAGATTTAACCTATCTGGATTAGTTGATATTGATGAGTGTTACCTCATATTTCCTTTATTTTAAGAAAAGAAGAGCTCTGGGCCCTTGAAAGCTTATAAAGATCAATTGTATCAAATACCATTAATGATTCCAGAAAGGCAGGAACTGATAAATAGTTACCAGTTTCAAAAATAGAGGTCATTAGTAAACATGAGAAGCAGTTCAGATGCTGTGTTAGGATTGAAATAGAATTGGTCTAGGAATATTTTGAGTATTTTGGTTGTTGTTATTGTTATTATTTTTGTTTGTGGGTCTCAATATGATCTGCAACACATGGCTTCCAAGCTTGCCCTGAGGATTTGTTACCCCAGACAACTTTTTTGGGGGGAAAAAATAAGCATCCTGCAAAGAAGGTTTCATGAATAAAGATAGTATGGGATGTGGCATATAAGACTTCTCACTTGCCTTTGTCCAGAACTTAGTCACATGGCCAAGCTTAACTATTGGGAAGTTGAGACAAGTACTTTTGCTATGTTTCTAAAAGATGAGGGAAATACATATACATATTTTAACATATATATAGGTGTATATGTAAATATATACACATTTTTAAAAAATATATGTGTGTGTGGATTTTTATTAGATAGCTGTAAGTGTCACTAGTAGCTGGGCACTGAAATGCTCTTTGGAAATCTGTGTGTGAGCAGAGCTTGTCAGCAGGTAGACATTCCTGTTTTCAAGCAAAGAGTTGACCTTACTTTCTTTGACTTAAAGTCTGGTGGCTCTCTGACAGTTTCTTCAGAAAATAATCTCTTAGTTATGGAGAAGTAGAAAGCTTAGGAGAAAATTGCTCAGAACTTGGGGAAAGATCCCTCTAATTTACCTATACCTTTATTTAATATTTTAACTGACGCCACTACTCTTTCTTGATTTTCATGCTACCCTTGTCTATTAAGTTTGTCATATTTTCTCCAGAGTCAATTTGATAGTATATGTTATCCATACTCACCCAATTTTGTTATTTGCAATGTGATTTTTTTGTATTCTGCTTTAAATAATTATGACCTTCCATCTGGTTTCAAACGTTAAGAAACTTACTGAATCACATCTTTGCTTTTATCACTTTTCTATCGTGTGGTTTAATACTTTTTACAAATTTTAAACTGAGCTATGTGGAAGAAAATAAGTACTTTGGTCAATCTAAAATCTTAAACTCACACATTTGCACTTCAAACTTAAGAAAAGGTGATTTGTGGGATGACTGATTTATAAATAGTTGTATTTAAACATGGAATTTAAACATCAATATGCTTACTGAATATCTTAATGTCAAGGTATCATAAATATGCCAATTTTCACTATAAAATAGTGATTATGATTGTTGCTAAGGAAACATTTGGTTTTTAAGCAAAGTATATGTTAATTGCTTGTCAGTAATTTATATTTTGTAGCTACTACTAAGTCACTCAAGCCTCTGTCTTTTGCTTAAAGCACACACACACACACTCTTTCTCTCTCTCTCTCTCTCTCTCTCTCTCTCTCTCTCTCTCTCTCATCTCCGCTGCAGTGCAATTTAATATTGAACATACATGTTGAGGACATAGCAGGAGGAAAGAATAAGCTGTTAGACAACTCATCAGGAAATTCTCTCTCCTGCAGCTTCTCAGCAAGTCATAGGGTGAAAATGTAACAAGGGACAAAATAGAAACAAGATTTTTGGATAACTTATAACATTCATACAGAGTATGTCTTTAAGGATTTTTGTTTTTGTATTTGCTTTGGTGTTGGTCATACCAAAGACATTCTTATAAATGTTACGATATATCATGGTTGTCAAATGAATTTTAAATATAAATGTTTTGGAAGTCATTCACTATGTTAGATGTACTTATGCTTTCTCATAGGAAAAATCAGCCACAATTCCTGAGGCATTCAATGTGACCCCTTATCCTGTATCGTTAGTATTATTCTCATGGGGAATATAAATATCTTCTTTGAAAGTTTCATATAGGAAATGACCAAGTTTCTAGGAGACCTTGATTCTATAAAGAATTAGATTCAAAAGTTTGAAATCAACTTCAAACTCAATGACCCATTGAGTGAATTATTAATGCAGTTCTACTCTCTAGTGCAATCTTGCTTCCACCTTTACTATTTTTCTGAGATGCCTCATACCAGTAGTCACCAATGACTTCCTAAATTCAGTGGAAGATTTGACCCATCTGCATTACTTGATATTGCTGACTCTTCCCTCATCTTAGAATCTCTCCTCTCTCTTCTTTTAAATAGCCTAACTTACACCTTTTGTTTATTTTTTGTTTATAATTGTTTCTATTTTAAATCTTGTTACTGAAGACAGATTTTAGGTTTACTTTCAAGCTGTTCTTACTTTATGTAGATCTCACATGTTAATGTTCTCAGATATACTTTCTTATTTTTTTCCACTCCAACCTTCAGTATTACTTCTGATTTATTTTGTCTACTGTTAAATTCTTAACTAATTTCTGTATACAGATAGTAGTTAAAATTAGAATATAAATTATAATAAAAAAGAAACAAAAAAATTTTATCTCTGACATCTCCAAATTTTATTCCATAGCTCAGACCTGCATAACCAACTATCTCGTGGAACTTTCATTTGGATATCCCATGATTATTTCAAATTCATAAGGTGTGAAACTAAGTTCATGATCTCTTCTCCATCCCTGCTTCCTAACCTCTAATTTTTCTTCCTTATAATCTTATTTCATCGACTAATAACAATTAATATCATATTACAAGCTTGAAACCTGTATATCAGCCTTGTGTTCTCCCTGTTGGTTTCTGCTTATATTTCAAATGCTATATTTTTCCCTGTTAATTATATTCCCTTAATAGCTTTAGAGTCAAACCTTCTTCCCATATTTTCCTTAAAGTTCTCTTTATTTTTCATGTGATGCTCACCCTTCCTGTGTTTTGTTTCTCCCCTTCCTGTGCCTCTCTTCTTCTTTCTTCCTCTGTTTTCTCTACCGTGCTGCCAGTCTTATGATGTCATTGCCTTGCTAAGATATTCCAACCTTTTCTCATGCTCTTTATTCATGCTCTCTCAGATACTCTCTTTCTACCTAAATACGTTTATTCAAAGGAGAAGATAAGAAAATTCATTGTTCTAACTAAGTGAAAACCTGGTGATATGTAACTGGCTTGCTACAAGCATAGATGAACTTAAGGCTCAAACATGAATTTGGGGGCCGGGCGCGGTGGCTCAAGCCTGTAATCCCAGCACTTTGGGAGGCCAAGACAGGCGGATCACGAGGTCAGGAGATCGAGACCATCCTGGCTAACACAGTGAAACCCCGTCTCTACTAAAAAAATACAAAAAACTAGCCGGGTGAGGTGGCGGGCGCCTGTGGTCCCAGCTACTTGGGAGGCTGAGGCAGGAGAATGGCGTAAACTCAGGAGGCGGAGCTTGCAGTGAGCTGAGATCCGGCCACTGCACTCCAGCCTGGGTGACAGAGCGAGACTCCGTCTCAAAAAAAAAACCAAAACAAAACAAAAAACATGAATTTGGGATGTATCTCTCCATTGACTTTGTTAGTTGAATCTGTCCTCAAATCCATATGTTGGCTATCAGCAGCTTTGAGCCCTGAGGTTCATGCCCTGATGATTAAACTGAAAATCTCTGATTGCCTGAATGGTTATCTGCCCTATAAAGGGAAAGTGAAAAGTCTCTACTGGCTCATCCTGTCATGTTCTGCACTCTTGATTCCTGGAGAAGAGTCACTTTTAGATAATATAGAGGTAGTGTGACTTGCCTTGAAGAAGATAATACTTAAGAGTAACTGAAGTGAGAAACATTGCCATAGCCTCTTACATTGAATCAAATTGTTTAGAATTTTGACACTATTGTAGACTATCATATAATGATATGTAAAATCTTAGACATATTTTCTAAAAAGTCAAGTGCGAAAGTTGAAAAATACATGCTTTTAGATAAAGGATTGTATCATGTATTTTATATATTTATTTGTATAACAGTCACAAAGCATACATTATGATAATTTTTGTAAAAATTGTTTTTTATTCCTTGTATCTTTACGTAAAATATTTTGGAAACCTTTTAAATGTTGGCCTATATTTATACCCTACTTTTAGCACATATTTGTCAACCATTCTTTAGGACTTTTTCCACAGTTTTATAGATAATTAATGAACCAATTAACTGCATGATGCGATTCACATGTAAAGCAAGATCAAGTATTTTAGAATCAAAATTGGCATTCTATCTAAAGATGATATCTTCAAAGTTAGATGATTTAAGGCCATGAGTTTTGTAGGATAATCTTCTAGGTTAGACAAGTAAAACCTAGAACAAACAAATCTAGAGATATTATATAGAAATATTAATATTTTTATATAGTTAACTTTTGAGGAAATTAGCAAAGAAAATTGCAATGGGTACAAGTTATAAAAGAAAAATTATAATGATAATATGAAGACCTGCCATACCCTATTTGATTTTATTCTCATTATTATAAAACACTATAAATTGTTATCTTAGTAACAGAAGCAGATTGATAAGAAGAATACCTCAAGTCACATATTAAAGACTAAATGATTCAAAGATGTATAAAATCCTATTCCACAAAGCGTACCCTTCATTTAAAATTCTGCTTTAATAAAAACGTATCTTTCTTATGACTATATTCCCAACAGTACTGACCTGCATGGTGCCAACAAATGTTTATTAAATGAATAAATCAGATTTGTTTCTCAAAACAGCTGTTTCTTGTGAATAATCTGTGCTTCATGTCTTTGATTTCTATAAACAGAGCATTATCATGGATACTTGAAAAATAACTTGCCTGAATTGTCCAAAAAAATATTTTTGGGATGATTGTGTCTATGTTTTTATCTGTTATTTTGGAAAAGTCTTGTATATGAAAGATCTTCATCTAGAAGCTCCAACTTTAACTGGTGGAATAGAGTGAAATAATAGAATGATGTGCCTGTTCTTGATTATAATGTCATATATGATTCATTCAAAAGCTACATTTGAGACTTTACGGATTCAGATGATATTATCCTCTTAAAATATGTCCTAGCATTGATATATAGATGAGAACATGACTGCTATGCTCTCAACAAGCTGCCAGTTTTGTGTCATACATTCTAAAAGCACAGAATTATAACTGATGGTGATTATGGGACTTTTACTTTCAGTAATTGCACCAATCAGTACAATTTCTTACATTACTATACCTGGAGAAGTATAAGCGCATATTATATCATAAATGTGGACACTCAATACATGTATTGAATGAAAAAAATATAGAATCCAAAATAAACACTTCAGTCTATAGCTCTAGGAACTCAATAAATTATTTATTAAAAAGGAAACCTTTAACAACGTATCAGGGAGAAGGGGGAGCTGATGGCGATCCCTGGGACTTCACTGAGGTTCTCCATCTCTAGATGGAGATTAAGATATAAATGAGGATTTAGAGTCAAGCACAGGATGCCTTTTTAAAAGTGTGTCTCTGAAGAGACAGATGAAGGTGAATCTTAACTCTGATGGCAGAATTTAAGATTTATCCAGGGAAATACATGCTTTTTTCCCCTTGTCTCAGCCTAAGTTTACAAAGACTTAAAATAGAAGGTCTTGAAATCTGAACAGCCATTTGTATTCATGTTGTTACCCAAGGTTATTGTACAAGGGAATTTTGAGATTCTGCATCAAAGGTTGAAGAATGCTGGAAAATCAGCACTCCCTCGGGAACGTTAATTAATTCAGATCAAAAGGGGATCCAGGACACTCATCAAATCTGTGCAAGGAATAACTCTATGGGTTGTTTCTTAAATAGTCTCTCTTATGTATTGTATACATAACGCTTCTTCAGTATTACCCTACTTGGGAGTTAATTAGAGGACTAAAATAAGCTTAAGAAAGGAGAAGGGGATTGTGAAAGAAAAACGAAATACATTTTATTCTAGTATTAATTCTGAGGTATGCAGCTAGATAGAACAATAAAGAAAAAAAAATGTTGAGGCAGGCTCTATGCTTCTATGTATTCGAAAGAAAAAATTGAGCAGTTATATATTTATTTATTTTTGACCACCAAAAGTTTGAGAACAAGAAGTTATTTTCCAAGAAGAATGAAAAAGAAAGGCATTTTTATAAAATGGAACTGACTTTACGCTGCCTTTCCTTTTTGTGTTTTACCTGCTCTGTATAGTCTTCTGACCTGATATTTGGGTCATATTGGGTAGATGAACTCTGTTGCGTTCTGAAATGCAGGCCCACTTCCTACCTTGGTCAGGGATGTCTTGGGGCTTAGAGAAGGACTGATGACTGACGTGATAGAAATGAAGCCATTAATGGGTTCAGTTTGCAATGGGGGTTGGGAGCTGGGTGAAGTCGGAGGTAAAAAAAATAAAATATATTATATAAAAATTAATTCATTCACGTAGATTCACCTTCAGATTATTCAAGACCAAAACCAGCATGTATAAAGATATAAACAAAACAAAAAGCAGTAACATATTATATGATTATGCAGAGTTATACAAATACATATTGCCTTTTACCCAGTATTTATGTTCCCCTTCTGATCATAGCACCACAATTTTCCTTGGATTACATTTTTCCCCATCGCTAACTCTACTTTTGCATGATTTCACAATGTTACATATCATCTATTTCCTTCCAGATGTAGGATTCCCTTAAGCATTTATTTTCAGGCCAATCTAGTGGTGATTAATTGATTCTCTTAGTTTTTGCTTGTATAGGAAAGACTTTACTTCTTTTTCATGACTAAACAGTAGCTTTGCTGGACATAGTATTTTTGACCAACTTTTTTTTTGTTTTTCTTTCAGCACTTTGAATCTATTATCCCATTATTCCTGGCTTGTTACATTTCTACTGAGAAATCTGCTCTTAGTCTGTTAAAAATTACTTTGCATGTGACTAGATACTTTTCTCTTGCTAGTTTATTTTTTAAAATTCTTTTAAGATATTTTCATTAATTTTTTTATTTTTTAGAATTTCAGTAGCTTTAGGTGTACAAGTGGTCTTTGGTTACATGGATAAATGGTATAGTGGTGATATGGTTAGGCCTTGTGTCCTCAACCAAATCTAATCTTGAATTGTTAACTTCATAATCCCTATAACCCCTATGTCAAGGAAGAGACTAGGTGGGGCTAATTAAGTCATGGGGGCAATGATTTAATTGCCCTGTATGCTGTTCTCATGATAGTGAGTTCCCACAGGACCTGATGGTGTAATAAGGGATTCTTCCCCCTTCACTCAGCACTTCTCCTTCCTGCCGCCATGTGAATAAGGTGCCTTGCTTCCCCTATGCCTTCTGCCATGATTGTAAGTTTCCTGAGGCCTCCCTAGCCAGGATGAACTGTGAGTCAATTAAAACCCTTCTTTGTAAATTTCCCAGTCTTGGGCAGTTCTTTATAGCATTATGAAAACAGATTAACACAATCGGTAAAGTCTGAGATTTAGTGCACCCATCACCAGAGTGATGAAGACTGTACCCAATATGTGGCCTTTTATCTCTCTCATTCACCTCCCACCCTCCCTGCTTTGGAGACTCCAGTATCCATAATTCTCGTTGTGTTTTATTTTTAATAGTTTTACTATAAGTGTCGGTAAGAAAACCCTTTGCATTGTATCTATTAGGGAATATTTAATCTTTCTGACTTTGGAAGTCCATTATCTCTCTGAAGACTTGGGAAGTTTTCAGCTCTTACTTTATTAAGGAGGTTTTATATGAATTTTTATGTTTCATCTTCATCAGAAACTTCATAATGCAAATATTTATTTGCTTAATGATATTACGTATGTCTCACAGGCTTTCTTTATTATGTTTAATTGGTTTACTTTTTTTACTTTTCATCATTCCTTCTTTCTTCATTTCTTTCTCCTTGTTTGATAAGGTTATTTCAAAAGATGTCTTCAAGTCAAAAATTTCCTTTTTCTCCTTCATCTCCTTTACAGTTAAAGCCCTCAGTAGTATTTATAATTTCAGTCACTAAATTTTCCAGTTCCAGAGTTTCTGCCTGATTTTTTCTCATGATACCTATCTTCTTGTCAAATTTCTCATTCAGATCATAAACTACTTTTCTTATTAAACATTTTTTCTGTGCTTTCTTGTATCTAATTGTTTCTTTGTTAATTATTATTATTCTTTTTCAAGCATTCCCTAGATATCCTTTTAGGGGTGGGTTCTTTTACTGGAAAATTATTGTGTTCCTTTGAGAGTGTCATGTTTCCTTGCATTTACCTGATTCGTATCCCTCCATTGATATCTGTGCAACTGGCTGAATAGTTTCTTCTTCCAATTTTATGGAGTAGCTTTTACAAGAAAAGACTTTTTTCCTGTAGATGTGTCCTAGAGTGTTGGTTTGGTAGAGTGCTTTGACTTGGTTCTGGTGGGCACAGTAGTATAGTCTCCATATGATTTATCTGATTTTAATTAATATCAGTGGTGTGTGTGAGTGTCTTGGTAGCATAGACTACAGTTGTTTGTAAAGGCAGTGGTGAGGCCTTGCTGGAGAGAAAGATGTTGGGATGGTCAACTCTCCTGTGTGTGGCAGTACCACCACTGGATGCGATGGGGACTCCAGTGGTAGCAGGCTTGGTGGGCTAGTTCTTAGGTCCCTGGGGTCATGTATAAGCTTGTGCCAGCTCTGCCACTAAAGGAGATGGGGTTCTCTTTTGGATTATCTCAGCACCAAAGATATTAGCAAAAAAATCAGCGTGAAGGGAGAGACCAATTGAGAGATAATAGACATTCTGGGTACTAAAGTTAATGAATTCTTCTGTAATCAATTAGAAATAGAACAGATTTGGTAGGTTAGTACTTTTACAGTTTACATTATTTGACACATACAATTGGAGCCATACTCTTTGCTAGATGACAGGAAAACAATAGCGTTGATTTTAGTTTATATTTCGGAGCATCTCACAACACTTACATAGGCATTATTAACCTAATTTTAAAGATATAGAAACTGAGGTTCACAGAGTTTTAAGTGACCCACTGCAATGTAAATTGTGGTTTTTCAATAGTTCTTTTCACAGTAGGTTAGTAAATCATCTGTTCTGTATAGAATACTTTGAAAGATTTCTCAATTCTGTTTTACAGATCTGTCTCATAACTTTGCTTATTAAAGAATGTATTTGGCCGGGCGCGGTGGCTCAAGCCTGTAATCCCAGCACTTTGGGAGGCCGAGACGGGCGGATCACGAGGTCAGGAGATCGAGACCATCCTGGCTAACACAGGGAAACCCCGTCTCTACTAAAAAATACAAAAAAACTAGCCGGGCGAGGTGGCGGGCGCCTGTAGTCCCAGCTACTCCGGAGGCTGAGGCAGGAGAATAGCGTGAACCCGGGAGGCGGAGCTTGCAGTGAGCTGAGATCCGGCCACTGCACTCCAGCCTGGGCGACAGAGCAAGACTCCGCCTCAAAAAAAAAAAAAAAAAAAAAAAAAAGTATTTTGCTTTTTTTAAAGCCCCTTATATCTGAGACTTACAAGCCTATTTGAATTATTTGTCAATGAGTTTTTCTTGTACTGTGACAAATCTAAATTACTTGAAAAAGCGTAATATATCTTTGTAAGGTTTTGTCTTTCTAAATGTAAACACATAGTACCAGCTGTTAGGTAATTGAAAGCAGTTACCTTGTGTTTGAAATATTTCTTCCTATTGGTAATATTCTTTCAAAGCATCATTTTATTTCCAGAAGAAAGAATGTGTTTAGAGGAAGCAAATTGTAAAGATGTTTAGTGAGCTATGATATTCAAATCCAATGAAAAGGAAAAAAAAAGATAGATTTAGAGAACTAATATCTTATAGTTCGGATATTTAGAAAATAATAATTTTTATTCAAAACATTTTTTCCATAGGCTCAGTCATTCGTAGTATATTTATTGGAAAAGTATGTTAGTGTTACTGCTTCATTAGAGTGACTTCATTTCAATAACTATCTTTTCATCAGTTGTAGAGTATCAATTTTATAATCATATTTCAGGAGAAAATAAACTTACAGTAAATGTAAATGTACTTTGATGATAAGTACACCATTATCTCACAGGCATTAATACATAAAAAAGGGTCAGTATATTCAAAGAAATATGGTAAGTGTCTTCCTATATTTGACAATGTCTACATAGGTGTATTAAATTTTGTGAGTACTATGGATGTCATATAAAATATATTTGATTTAGGGCCTGTCGGGGGGTAGTGGGCTAGAGGAGGGATAGCATTAGGAGAAATACCTAATGTAGATGATGGGTTGATGGGTGCAGCAAACCACCATAGCAACTGTATACCTATGTAACAAACCTGCAAGTTCTGCACATGTACTCTAGAACCTTTTAAAATATAACAAAAAATAAATATTTTTTTAAAAAGTCAAAAAACATATATAAATATATTTGACTTTTCTCACTTGGACTAGGTCCCAAATGTTTTATGGTATGAAATATTGATGATATTTATTTAAAAAGTGGTTTAGGTAGAGGTGATAAAGTAGGATCCAAGGTAAACTTTTCCATATTGCAGCTCTTATTATCCCTTACCATAGGCTGTGCATGTCATTTTCTCCCACATTACTATATTTCAGACTTTATAGCAACACTGTTTTTCTAAGGAGCTTTACATTTTTTTGGACCATTTTAAGTTTCTGATTTAGTTTTGATCTCTGTTGACAATCGGGCATCTATATCATTCAAAGCTACTGTGATTAAGGAAGCTACCAAATATCTCCAAAGTAATTTGTTCTAATTTGTTAAAAGATAATTTATATTCTAGAATTTTCTCTTTTTTTTTTTTTTTACAATTGCTTTATCACCTGATGAGTGTAAAAAATGCCTCATTTTTATTCACACCTCAAATCCTGATGTTTTGAGCCCCACTCTTTGGTGAGAAAGTTGATAAGTGTTTTTCTAAGCTTTCCTTCCTCAAAATGTTTCCAAGAATGTCTCACTATTATGAGAAGTAGCTCATTTTTGTCAGATTATCTTGATTATGAAAGAAATATTACATAGATTTTAGTAAAAAGTATGAAGAATAATGCATTAAAAAATCCCATCCTCAAGTGAGATAGTTCGGGTTTCACGTCTCCTCTTGAGAACAAACAGTTCTTCTGGTTCCCAAGCCTTGCAGATTTTGCAGTAAACAATTGACTGACAACTAGCTAATGCTGACATGTCACCATGTCCCAAAGATTTTCGTATTTACATTGGAGTTCAGACTAATAACCGTCCATTGCATACAAGCTATCAAAACTGATTGATGCACTTTTCTCTTTCTCTTAAGATATATGCTCTTTGTGGTAAGGGCTTTCTTGCTGGCTTGCTCAAAAGTGATCAAGTATTCCCTAAAACTTTTGTGTGGCACCTCACACGAAGTACTGTCTTACTTATCTTACATAAATGACAGCAAGAATTATTTGAGAACTTCTCTGGGGAACATTTTGTAATTCTAAATAGAATTCAAGCAAACCACCACAAAGGGCTAAACAATGTAGAATTTACCACTGCTGTTTATGGGAATCAGTGCAAATATTTCCTATATGCTTGCTATGTGCTATAAATTATGGTTCTGTAGTTGCATGAACATAAACAAATAGTGGCCAATTTAATCATAAAAGGATGTTTTCTGGAGGATATTAGCCCATACAACTCTTGAGAAGGTTTGAGAATGAGACTAGTTTATAAAAATGCTGCAGTAAAGCCTCAGGGGTCTATGTAGGAAGCACAAATCAATGTCAATTGAGCACCACCAATTGAATGAATGAAGTCCATTTATTTTTCTCATTCTTGTGTCATTGTATTCACACTTCAAACTATTGGGAATGACATTAGGATTCACTTACACTCTGCTAACTCTCTGCTATATTCACGTTTGGCTAGGGAAGGCAGGCCTCTTGATTTACATACCAGCCAGAGCATCACATAGTAGGAAATAATCAGGGTGCTGCATTCAACAGAAAGGGGAAGAAATGCTATATCCATAGGAAGAGAGATAGATATAAATATATATATGAAATAAAAGTGCTTATTACTGAATCCTAGTCCTGATTACTACCAACTCTGACAGAGTTGAGGTTATAAAGAATTTGGCTTTATCCTCAATGCAGGGTTCTGGTCAACAACCTAGGTTACTTATTTCATTGTAGTGGATTTTTTTTATTATAATTATTATTATACTTTAAGTTCTAGGGTACATGTGCACAATGTGCAGGTTTGTTACATATGTATACATGTGTCATGTTGGTGTGCTGCACCCATCAACTTGTCAGCACTCATCAACTCGTCATTTACATCAGTTATAACTCCCAATGCCATCCCTCCCCCCTCCCCCCTCCCCACAATAGGCCCCAGTGTGTGATATTCTCCTTTCAGTTTCCAAGTGATCTCATTGTTCAATTCCTACCTATGAGTGAGAACATGTGGTGTTTGGTTTTCTGTTCTTGTGATAGTTTGCTGAGAATGATGGTTTCCAGCTGCATCCATGTCCCTACAAAGGACGCAAACTCATTCTTTTTTATGGCTGCATAGTATTCCATGGTGTATATGTGCCACATTTTCTTAATCCAGTCTGTCACTTATGGACATTTGGGTTGATTCCAAGTCTTTGCTATTGTGAATAGTGCCGTAATAAACATATGTATGCATGTGTCTTTATAACAGCATGATTTATAATCCTTTGGGTATATACCCAGTAATGGGATGGTTGGGTCATATGGTATTTCTACTTGTAGATCCTTGAGGAATCGCCAGACTGTTTTCCATAATGGTTGAACTAGTTTACAATCCCACCAACAGTGTAAAAGTGTTCCTATTTCTCTACATCCTCTCCAGCACCTGTTGTTTCCTGACTTTTTAATGATTGCCATTCTAACTGGTGTGAGATGGTATCTCATTGTGGTTTTGATTTGCATTTCTCTGATGGCCAGTGACGATGAGCATTTTTTCATGTGTCTGTTGGCTGTATGAATGTCTTCTTTTGAGAAATGTCTGTTCATAATCCCTTGCCCACTTTTTGATGGGGTTGTTTTTTTCTTGTAAATTTGTTTGTGTTCTTTGTAGGTTCTGGATATAAACTCTTTGTCAGATAAGTAGATTGCAAAAATTTTCTCCCATTCTGTAGGTTGCCTGTTCACTCTGATGGTAGTTTCTTTTGCTGTGCAGAAGCTCCTTAGTTTAATGAGATCCCATTTGTCAATTTTGGCTTTTGTTGCCGTTGTTTTTGGTGTCTTAGACATGAAGTCCTTGCCCGTGCCTATGTCCTGAATGGTATTACCTAGGTTTTGATGGTATTAGGTCTAACACTCATGAATGTATTTACCCTTTCCTAGAATGTTGCCTTAGAAAAGTGGAGTGAGGCCTATTTTGTTTTTATAGTCCTGCAACTTACAAGGGTATTAGATTCTCTATCTCTAAACTGTCTCCTGAATTAAAGGTTGTAAATATGTGAGTAAAACGAGAAATCCCTTCACACATGAGCAGCATAAGTCTTTATAAAAAGTAGATAGGCTGGAACAGGAAAGCAGTGAGACCCAAGTCTGCCTTTGGTAGTACCACCAGCACTGCCAACATGCGTTTTTTGTGTAGTATTTTTTCTCTGGTGTTTCAACTTAATGTGAATTTTAGTTTAGAGTTCTTGAATCTCTTTATAAATAGCGACAATTGTAACTATATATTTGGTCTGCAATTATCAAGGGCTCTTAAATTTATTTCAGTAATTAATGTGAAATTGAATATGACCAGTCAAGAGTAGAGAAATATTTAAAGAGAAACTCTTTTAGAATTATATTTAATGAATACTGAAATAATGAATATGCCTGAATACATCCCAATTTTAAGAAGAATGTAGTGTTACTTCACAATGATTTACCACTGTATATTATTCCAAAATTAGAGTAAAAACACTAACCAGAAACAAAAGTGTAAATGAAATGAAATATGACTTTATAAAATTTTTACAGTATACAAAAACATTAATTGTCTACAGACTTTGTGGTTTCATTCCATAGTGCTTTTATATAACAGAAAAGCAATGTTTGATAATACTTATTCAGAGAAAAAATAGCTGATAACCCCCCCCCAACCCGGGACTATTAATGGATTGTGTGAATGAAATTTACTGAAATCATCATATCCTCAAGATACTTAGTTAATGTAATATAAATAAGGAAGCTACACAAAATGTGTCTCAACACTAGAAATTTAGGCTAGCACAAAGCAAGGACATTTATCAGTAAGCCACACTGAGATTGGATTCCCTTGTTGAACTTACCCATCTCAATCAGTGCAAATATATAACATTTGTGTTAGCAACATTCTCATTTGCTTTTCTAGCATCAGAAGATGAGTGCAAAATTGGGTAATGGGAACTTACATCTTGCATGTGGCAATTTCAAAGTTTCTCATGACTTCTTCCTTGTTTCATAATGTCTTGGCCGGTATCTTCTGATTCTGTCTGTGCATAATTAATAACTCCTTTCAGAATTTTTATTCTTTTGCTAGCTCAACTCTACTGATCTTCTGAACTGACCTCTTATTTCCAGCAGGATTGATTGCAGTAAAGAGAAGATCTAAAACCCCATGCTACTAACTGACATACTTTGGAAAATTCTTAAGAGGCCCTCGTTTCCAGCTTTGCTATAAATTACCGATACTTTCTTTTGGCAAAAATCTGTTTTAATTTTCTGATTTTTTTTTTCTTTTCAATTATTCTTCAAATAAGTACAAAAGGCAGCTACAGAAATTATTTAAAAGTAAAAACTCTGAAAGTTTATATGGAAATGTACAGTAATTAAAGAAAAAGAGAACTTTGAAACAGCAAAAGAATCCATGTACTGAAATTGGATGGATGCTTAAGCTGAAGCCACTCAAGTCTTATATAAGTTTACATCACCTTTCATTTGCCTGCTTCTATGACCATTGGGAATGTCTGCTTTATTGTGATGAGAACAACTCGTATCCTTGAAATCCTCCTCTAACCCAGATAAGGTAATCCTCTTGTAAGCAGTCTTGGCTTTTGTGCCAATATTTCCTTGAAGTTCTGCTTCCCCTTTGTAAATGGATTCCACCAAGATTGTTCTTTCTTTCTCCTAAATGTCAACTCATTTTTAGTGTAGAATCTGTCTGCATCTCAAGAGAACCACTATGGCTGTGGTCAAGTACACATCCACACCCTGCTGAGCAGCCAGCGTTCAATGATTGGCATGGTGGTGGAGTGAAATAGTGTTGTATAGATGTGGGCAGCAATTGTCTTAAGGCGGGACAGCTCACAGCTCACATCTTACTCATCGTAAATATCCATATTCCAGAATAACCACTAAGTCCTCTTTCATGGTATCTCTTAAAAAGACAACATATCAACTAGAAATTGATATTTTAATGAAGTTTGAGTAAAATAATGAGAAGATTCATATTATACTATAAACAGCATATTTTTTCCTTAATAAAAGATAACATTTCTATTACATCATATCTCTTCTCCACACTCCCAAGTTCTTTCTTTTTCCACACCTCCTCTTAACTCCACATTTTTATTTCTCACGTTGCCTCCAGTCTCCTTCTCTTATGATACTAGGACTGATTCTTGCTCCTTTTTATGCCCTGTGGTGACATCACATACTTCCATCAGCAAGAGACATATGAAGCCAACAATAAAACCTAACAAACCAAACATAAAACGTGACAAAACCAAGTCTTCCTTCGGGGAAAATCCTACTTGTAGTAATATTTTAAACCAACTGTGTAGTTTATTTATTTACATTTTCTGTAGCCTATACTGAAAACTAAAGCTTTCCGTGGTATCTCATATCATGAATGGCCTCCACAAAGTTGTTCTTTTCCTCCACATTCACTCTGCCACCAACATGAAGACGTTTTATAAGATACAGGCAGAAAATCGTTGCCCTAATGTTTAACTAATTAGAGGGTAAGCTGAAGTCTGAGGCTACAGGGATGAGCTGCTTGGAATCTTTTTTGTTTTTTAATAGTATGGTTAGAACTGTGTCTCATGCTAAGTAAATAGACAGTGCTTCTAGATCCCAGATAGCTTAAGCTGAGACTAGTTAATTTTATCAACCAATTTGATGAATACCTCCTTAAATTAAAATGGTCATACCATATGATACAGTAATCTCACTATTAGCCATTTATCCAAAGGAAAATAAATCAATATCTCAAAGATAAATCTGTACCCCAGTGTTTATTGCAGCACTATTCATGATTGTCATGATATGGAATCAACCTAAATGTCCATCAGTGTATGAATCAATAAAGAAAATATGGCACATATACACAATGAAATACTACTCAGACATAAAAGATGAAGTTCTGTCATTTGCAGCAGCATGGATGGAACTGGAGGAAATTATATTAAGTGAAATAAGAACTGAAAGTTAAACATTGCATGACCTTACTCATATGCAGAAGCTAAAAGAAGTTGATGTCATAGAAGTAAAATGCAAAACAGGTTACACCAGGCTGGAAAAGGTTAGAGAGAAGGGAAGGATGTAGAGATATTTGTTAAGGAACACAAAATTACAGCCAGATAGAGTGATCAAGTTCTAATATTTTATAGCACTGTAGAATGACAATGGTTAACAATAATATATATTTTTAAATAGCTAGACGATACTAAGTGTTTTCAACACAAATAAATGATAAATGTTGGAGATGATGGATATGCTAATTACCCTGATCTGATTACTATATATTGTGTGTATCTAAACATCACTATGTACTCCATAAACATGTATAACTCTTATGTGTCAATAAAAAAAAACCTAAAAATCTATCAGTTGATCAAACAATTTCTTTGTGTAGAGTTCCTATTAACTGAAATAGCAATAAAAACATCAGTCTTTAATCTCATTAGGACAAAGATATAATAACAATAGTAAATAAAATTATGTCCAGGATTATTCTTCAATTTAAGATTTTCTCACAGGTATTTATTAACACATTTTTGAGGCATTATTCTCCTTTGGGTTTCCAATAGTAAATAATCTATTTTTTAGTAGACAGTAACAGCATCTGTGTATTTCCCTCATAATTCTCTTATAATTTGTCCTGCATAAGTGCAATCAAGTTTAATAATACACTGACATAATACAGTCTAATTGCCTTAAAGGACAAATTACAAAGGCGACGCTTGTGTCAAATTACAAAGGTGATGCTTATGTTCAAGTAAACCTCAAAGAAAAAAAGCCCCTTTTTTCTCCTTTATTAAATAGATTATCTTCAAGTCAGGAGGACATTTAATAAAAAATAAAACTAATATAAAAAAAGGAGTAAATGTCAGGTACTGAAAGTAGTAAGCCCCTAATAATGACTTACCTAAGATTTCAAGAGAGGTGGTTTCTAATATTTATCCACTCATTAAACATTGTGCTAAGTTTTGACATTTAGGTTTTGCCTACTACTAGAATTTAAATGAAAATAATGGTCCCTAAGGCTTAGTAGGTAATACTGCCTGGAATAACTAACCACTGGTGAATTTAAATATGCAGAATTTGCTAAAACATAAATTTTATTTAATATTAATTTATATGTGTGTATAACAATATGCCTGCGTTTGCATGTGTGTATGATTGTATGCATGTGTGCTTGTGTGTGAGAGTGTCTATTCTTTTTAAAATGTATATTTTAAATTTGTGACACTTATTTATCTGTTTTAGTTTCAAGGTATAGTAGATACATATAATCTCATTCACTCTATACTTGAACCTATCTGTGTATAGTAATTGCTGTTTGTTTTACTGCCCTTAATGACTATTACAGTAAATTATTTATACGACTATGAAGTATACCAGTTCATCTAGACTTGACTTTTATGAAGTGTTAAGCAGCAGATGTTAAGTAACAGATTGTCAGAGATAAGAATTGGGCCTTACACAGTTATGAAGCTGACTTCATAAGAAATCAGTTCATTCTTATTGTATGATGCTTCTAGATTTTTTTTCCTTAGGTTATTTTGCCAGCAATGCATGATATTTTCTTGGTATTTTTGAAAATGAGAAAAATAAAAACAGCTAGAAAAAAATCAATAAGAACTCTTTTAAAATAATGTTTCTAGTCAGGGGTGAAAAGGGCAGGTTATTGACCTATTGGTAATGGTTTGACATATTTATGGAAGAATCCAAAAGTGCTAGAAGCGACATGTCTCCATGTGACAAGATGACAATCATCTCTGTTACGTCCAAAATACTCATAATTAAAATATTACGTGAGATCTCTCCTTCTCCATGTGATAACAAAAGTGATTTCAGGTTGGGAATGCATCTGCAGGTGTGGGTGATTAATGATAGAATCTAATGATGTATGATCAGCAAAATCTCAATGACATCAATGCTAGCTGTACCTGATTTGTGAAGGTAGAGAATTTAAATCTTTTATTTATAATTTTTAGACAATCCCACAGGGACTGATAAGCATAGTTCTAATTTATTAAAAATGACATATTAGGAGAATTAAGCATTTGTATTCATTTGTATTTTATGACTCATTTAGATCTAGTTTCTCCCTCTAAGAAAAAAAAAAGTCTTCAACTTTTAAGTGCCGGGATACATGTGCAGCATATGCAGGTTTGTTACATAGGTAAATGTGTGCCATGGTGCAGAGATGCATACCATCACCTAGGTATTAAGCCCAGCATCCATTAGCTATTCTTCCTGATGCTCTCGCTGACCCCCCGCCCCCACCCCTTGAACAGACCCCAGTGTGTGTCGTTCTCTATGTGTCCATGTGTTCTCATAATTCAGCTCCCACTTTAAATGCTTGCTTTTCTGTTCCTATGATAGTTTGCTGAGGATAATGGCTTCCAGCTCCATCCATGTCCCTACAAAGGTCATGATCTCATTCCCTTTTATGCTGCATAGTATTCTATGGTGTTTATGTACCACATTTTCTTTACCCAGTCTGTCATTGATAGGCATTTATGTTGATTCAATGTCTTTGCTATTGTGAACATGGCTGCAATTAACATATGCATGCATGTGTCTTTATAGTAGAATGATTTACATTCCTTTGGATATATACCCAATAACAGGATTTCTGAGTCAAATGGTATTTCTGCCTCTAGGTCTCTGAGGAATCGCCACCCTGCCTTCCACAATGGTTGAACCAATTTACACTGCCACCAACAGTGTAAAAGCATTCCCTATCCTCCACAAACTCACCAGCATCTGTTGTGTTTTGACCTTTTAGTAATAGCCATCCTGACTGGAATGAGATGTTATCTCATTGTAGTTTTGATTTGCATTTCTCTACGGATCATTGGTGTTGAGCTTTTTTTCATATGTTTGTTGGACACATGTATGTCTTCTTTTGAGGAGAGCTTCAGCACAACAAAAAGATAAGACAAAATTTTAAGATGACTTTTCCAAGCTATAATTGTATTATACATTCTGAATGGAGTTATAATACAAAGAATGACTTAAGTTGTTTATTTTACAAAGACTTTACTTTTACATATTGCAAAATATGTTTGAACACGAACATTACAAGTAGTAAAATATGCCTGAGAATACGCATTTAATAGCTATTCCTAAATTAACTTGCTTAAGCTATGGAATGTAGCCGAAGAGCCAATAAAATACAAGTAACTATTTAAATTTATGTAATATTATATAGCTATAAAAATGTATATTTCATTTATTTGAGGTTTGTAAATTTCCATTTCTTTTATATATTCCTCAATAGCTTATAAGACAGACAAGAGGAAAAATTATTATCTGAGTAGACTCATGGGTGGCTTTTCTGGTAGATGTTTTCCATGTAACAGCTGACGTTCATAGCATGTTTTGCATTGCACTTAATTCCAGCATACTTATAAGTATTTACTTATAAAGAATTAAAATCCTCTCTCTTTTGCAATGTGGTACAATAAGGTAGATTTTTAAGCTTGACTTTGCCTGAATTTACATATACAGATACTTTTCACTTATTAATTTATATTCAGATAGTGATACTGATCATTCTTAATGTGTAAGCAAATAAAAGATGCCTTTTGAAAATTCTAAGATGGAAGTGTGACTATAAATCAAACCTCAACCTGTCCTCTGTCTGCTGAGTTTAAATATTAGTATAAGGAATATTTATAATTATGTCTAATTTATACTTATTAAAATAAATGTCTGTTTGCTTGGTTTTTGTTTGCATTGGCAATTGTGTTAAACTCTAATCCTTTTGGAGTTTGAGGAATTACTACTAGCATGCAAATTTTTTCATAATGTCTGAACCAATTCAAGCCTAATGATAAAATTTCCTTATAAATAAAGCTGTATATTTTCATCACTCAATTCTGACTGGCTTGAACTATTAGGTTTTAGAGTGATTTGTCTTGTGGTAATAACCTTGAAATGACGGTTTGGGAAAATAACATATTATCAAATGTCTAAAATATATTCAGTTACATCCTAATACAGAAAATAAGAAGACATAAGTATGTTTTTCTTTAAATTGATCACTTTGACAACATGATTTCTGTAAAATCTCCAACAGATTTGACAAGGCTAAGCCTATCTAAAATAGTTTGTTTTCCTCCTTTCTCTTCGCCAACATCTCTCAAAGCACAAACAGATAGATAGACATTTAACTTCAAATAGAGTTAACGAATATTGGGGATATTAAAGCAGTATTTTGGCAGAAATAGATCATGAAGGTTAAATTATCCTCAGGCAGATGAATTTGAAGCACCTATCTGGTTCATGATGAATGTGTCAATAGTGTGGTAGGCTACCAAGACAGATGAGAAAGGGGTAAGCATGACATTTCAGAATTTCAAGAGCAGATGTAATTTGAAAAACTTCCCAAGTATATACAAATATGGGCACATTTATAACGTCTAATACTTTTGCAAAAGCCAACTGGCTACCCTAAAAGCAAAATCTAAAAATTATCTTTAAAATCTTGCAGGAGGACCCATATTCAAAGTAAATGTTGAACAATCAAAATTCAGGAAGGGAAAAATAAGGGCAGCTCTGGGGGTCTAGTGAAGAGGAACTCATGAACATATGTTTGGGTGATTTCTGTTAAGATTAAGTAACTTCATTTGATTTCCCTCCTTGTAAGTTTCTACAGCATAATCCAATTGTTTAATTATTTCCTAAGTCAAGTACAAGGCCTGGGGAGGGTGAGAAAATAACTTGATTGACAGAAGTATCAAGACTTTGCATACTAGGGGAGACTTTAAAAATTGAAGTACTCTTAGTAAAAGAATGGGAAATGTATGCTAGGCAGGTAGAAATCCTAAATGTCCACCTCACAGACTGCATTTCAGGTATCATTGAACTAAAATGAACACTTTAGCATAGTTGAATGTAGTTTCTGTAAAGGATGGCTCTGTTAGTGTCAGCCTTCAGATTTTACGCTAGAATTTAACATCATTCATGAGAAGGTAACTGGGAGGAAAACTTCAATGTTTAGGAATGATTAGTGATGAGATTAAATTTTTGTTATTCTAACAGAAAATGAGCTCTGCATCTAATCTGATCATTCAAAAACTTACTTGGAAAATCCAAATGAATAATAGAGTGAAAGATGAGTGTAATATGTCATGGTATCAAGGTCATAATTTGAAACTATTGACAGAATCAATTAACTCATTAAAAGGAGATTCTCTGATGTAGATGCAGACACATATGCCCAGTCAAGTTTTCTATGCCTTAGAGCAGCTCTTTCTGATATAACTTTCTTCAATGATGGAAATGTTTCTGTATCTATGTTGATGCTGTTGTTGCTGGTAGCTTATGTTGCTATTAAGCGGTTAAAATGTGCTCAGGATGACTGAAGAAGTAATTTTTTAATTTTTTTCAATTTGAACTAATTTAATGTAAATAGATACATACATGTTTAGACTACAATACTGGACAACAGAGTATCAGTTTTTATTTTCAGTTAAGGAGGGAACCAAAAATTGAGAACTACAGACAAATAGGTATTTGCTAAAGAATTAGAGAAATGTATTGCCAGAAGTAAAGAAGGATTTTGTCTATGAATGCCCGCAGTTGCAAAGAATAGATTTCACCCTAACTGGCTTATGCAGGAAGAAATATTGTTGAGGGATACAGACACCAGAATTTGCCTACTGACCCTCGGGCACTGGATTCTAGAAACTTTGTCACAACTACTTCCCAAAGATTGATGCTCTGATGCCACCTTTAGCACAATAGATTCTGTATATAGTCTGCATTCTCATACCATTTTGTGTTGATTTTCCTGTAAATATATCATATTTGGGGATCCCAGGTTGCATGCTAGCATCCTACCCATAAGAAAATATGGTCTACCTTGGTGATGCACACACAAATTCGGTGAGTTTGCAAAGGAAGCTGGTTTCCCCAACGTCACTAATTTTTGGAAAAAAAAAAATTCTCAGCATGTTCCTGAGAAACATCCCTGCAAGTGTTTTAAGCATTCTTTCACTTAACAAATTTAATTATATATGCTTGATAAAATGGAAAAAATGTGGGAGATTTTTTTTTTCTTTTTCTTTTTTTTTTTAAAGACATCGCATACTCTGCTGTCAAGAATGCCTGCCATTCTATTCGATAAGCTTACACTCTGGAGTGAGCAGTGACACCAGATCACTGTTAACTTTATCTATGGCTGTATCTTTGTAGCTCTCAACATGAAGTATCTTGCAACTCTGATCATTATTAGTGTTTAACAACAGATTTTTAAAATTCATGTTGGCTCCTATATAGAAGTCAACAACTCACTGAAATCTGATATGTTATATACAAAAATTCCATTTGTTTTAAATCATTTGAATGATTGAGAGAAATGTTGGGTGCATCATTTCTGCAGGCTCAGATAATCAAAACAAACTGAGGAATTAAAATGAACCAGCATTTCCAAACCAAGTCCAAAAGTTTTATACTTCTTTCCAAGACAGAGTCCTGTCCTTGGCACAGAACACTACCCAGGGTTCAAATTAAAACTTCTTCAAAGTTCTGGAGCTTTAAGAATAAACCCTAATCCTAACTCTTAACTTTCTCTGCCTTGAGGCTGCAGGAGGTGACCTCTTCCTTATAAGCTACCAGGAGACTCTCACACATAGTCTTTAGTCCCTAATGGATAAGTAATCATCCTTAGACTGTCATTGTGTTTCTCAAACCACGGGTTGCCCCCAGAAAGAACAATGCATTGCATTGTTCTTATAATTACTCCTATCACATAATTTCTATACACTTGATACATCCCACCTTCTAGGGCATTTCATTCCTCTAGGATCGTATCCCAGTTCGCTACCACCAGGAAAAATTTTACAGTCATAGGCTACTTTATTTCATGGGTTTTCTATAACCTACCACACAAGAATGATTGATGTCATTGCCTGCTGGTCAGCATGTATCCCAGCTCCAGCATTCCATCTTTGTGTCAGCTTTCTCAGGCTAGTCATTGTTATTGGGGTTTCCTGTAAAGCAGACACTGAAGTGGAGAATATCTTGGAGGATGTACATTAGGAAGTAGTTCCAATGTCAATATTTGTTGGTCTAAGTTGATTTGACTCCTCCTCCTTGTTTTATTTTATGTTATACTTTATCTTCATGTCATCCTTGATCTGTGTGTGTCTGTGTGTGTGTGTGTTTGTGTTTGTGTCTGTGTGTGTGTGAGAGAGAGAGAGGAGGGAGGGAGAGGGAGATACTAATTATGAAACTGTCATAGAGAAAATCTGAGGCTTGGGAAGATAATACCTGCCTTCAGAGAAAATTTCCTCCTGCTTGGAAAATAAGGACACTAGTAATTCAAGATTACATCAATCTAATTTCTGGAATTGATAGAATTAAAAGCTGAGCTGCAAACCTTGTGCAGGGCTTTATACCTCCATTTCATGCTACGTTTTGGGTGGGAGCTTTCTGGTTCCAAGCTGAAAGCAAAGGGTTTATCAGTTTCAGTTTGTCAGATTGGGATGCATTTTTTTTTTCTCTTAGATCCACAAGAAGAGTCAATATCTCACCTCACACTCTTAGCCTCTCAATGCCCCCCTTTAGAATGTGAAAATAGCCTCAGGAGGGAAGCATCTCCAAGTTCTCAGCTCACTTTCCTATATTCCCACCCTACCTCCGGGTCCACAGATGGTGGCCTGGTAATTTTTCAATGCTTTGTTAATTTTATGATGCTTTCCTGAAGATTATTAAAATGTTTTGTCCAACTTTCTGAGTAATTTATGCAAATGATTTAATTCACCATTATCCAAAATAGAAGTCCAATTTGGTACCTTTTAAAATACAGTTACATTGTAGCTGACCTTGCAGGCACTGATTTTAAGTATTTCTAGGTGAAAATATGGCTTTGTGCTATACGCGATAATAAAGCATAGAGGGATTTGAAGAAATATTTTACCCCATTCAAAACCTAAAACTGAGGCAAAAGGAGAATTTGATGTCAGAGTCAGATTCCAATTATTTGGGATATGGGGTGTCCTTCACTTCTTCATTCATATTTTCCAATTTTTCAAAATGCTCCTTAAATCTCATTTACTTCTTAATTATTTCATAGTGCTGCTTAGTTTCTCTGAAATCCTGAGAATATGAACTACATAGAATATGATCCCAGCCTTGAACTATGTTCCTAAATATGTTTTCATTTGTCTCAATGTTAGCAAGTTTACTTTCTCAAGTAGATTGTAATCTCCCTGAGGGTGACATCATTTTGTAGGTAAATCAATGGACAACAGAGCTCAGTGGGGCCTCAGAACTCTTGTAGTCCTGTTCATTCATTTAATAGCAAACCAGGGAAAAGAGGCATATCTAAGTGTGCACAAGCAGCTTATTGCAAAGCAAGAAGACTTCTTGTCAAATCCTCTGGACTATGTAATTTGCATACTCTCTATGCCCTCATGCTGTTATGCCCTTCAGACTTGCATATAATCACATTCATATTTAGACTCTTTGGTTAAGTTCTTTTTATTAATAGACATTTTAATAGAAAAAAATTAGATTTACACAAAAATAGAGGAGATTGTACAGAAAATCCCCGTATGACCCCAGCATACAGGTTCACCTATTAGTAACATTTTCCATTAGCATGGCATATTTGTTAAAATTAGATAATAAATACTGATGCATTATTATGAACTAAAATCCACAGTTTATTCATATTTCCTTAGTTTTTATGTAATGTTTTCTATCTGTACTAGGGTGGCATCCAGGACACTATGTTACATTTAGTTGTCATAACTCTTTGGTCTTCTCATGGCGATGACAATTTCTTGGACTTTGTTTTTGATGACCTTGACAATATTGAGGCATGATACTCAGATATTGTAGAATATATACCCTGTGTTGGGATTCGTTGGTGCTTTTCCTATTGATAAGACTAGTGTTTGGGGGAGGTATATTACAGAGGGAATTTGTTATTTTCCTCATATTATATCAATGGTACATACTACCCATGTAATTTATGACTTCATGTTGACCTCGATCTCCTGGATGAAATAGGACTTGTCGGATTTCTCAACTGATGTCAGTGTTCTTCCCCCTTCCCATACTGTACTCTTTGGAAAGAAGTTTCTTACACCGGGGCACACTTAAGAAGTAAGGAGTTATGCTTTCCCTCCTTTTGTGTGGACTATCTATGTAATTTAATTGGAATTCTTCTAAATGGGAAGTTTTTCCTCTACTCCCTCATTTGTTAATTTATCTAAACACATATTAGCATGGACTCATAGATTCTGTTTTATACTTTGGTTTAATCATCATTCTTGATGACTAACAGGTTCAGTTTTAATTTCATCATTAAAATTAATGGAAGAGTTTTCTCCAGTCCTCTTTAATATTTAAAATAGTTTTTCGATACTCTATGTTTATATTCAATATTTTAAAATATTTTTGAATTCGCAATAAATTTTGAGCCAAACAGTTGCGTATTTTGCAAAAGCCTGAAAAGATGTCTGCAGATTAGAGAACATGAATATGTTGTCATGTAGTCTAAGTAACAACCCTAAGTCTATAATGTTAAAATATAGCATTTATGGTTGCAGAAGTTAGTAAATATGATTGTATAATCAGTGGAAAGATTATAGTAAGAACAAAAAATGTGTATAGTGGATAGATTTCTTTTTTTTTTTTTTTTTTTTTTTTTTTTTGAGACGGAGTCATGCTGTGTTGCCCAGGCTGGAGTGCAGTGGTGCGATCTCTGCTCACTGCAAGCTCTGCCTCCCAGGTTCACGCCATTCTCCTGACTCAGCCTCCCGAGTAACTGGAATTACAGGTGCCCACCACCACGCCCAGTTAATTTTTTGTATATTTTTTAGTAGAGACGGGATTTCACTGGTTAGCCGGGATGGTCTCGATCTCCTGACCTCGTGATCCGCCTACTTTGGCCTCCCAAAGTGCTGGGATAAATCATTTTTTTATAATCTTAAAGTTAACTAATTTATATCAACTTAACACGTATTATTGATTCAGAAACGAATCATTACCCAGTGTAGTCCCTGTCTTTGAAGAGCTCATAAGTACATAGAGACCTAAAACAAATGAAATCTTTACAGTGTGATAAGCACTACAATAGAAAAATACTCAAAATCTGTGTTAAAAAGATTTAACTCCTTTAAGCTGGGTACACAGTATATATTAAAAAGATGAAAAGTTACATATATTCAAAAATGATTTTAATCAAAGCAAATGAGATTTGTTATTATTGCTTTTATATTTTGTTTCCGCTGACTAGGAAACAGTGTATTTCAGATATTTTATCATTGGTTGCTCAAAAATCAATGAACGGATGGATTAATGGATGTCAGTTCATACCACATATTTCAGCTACAGTTAAAAAATCTCAGGTTAGAATCTAAAAGGAAATTATCTAAAGAGCACTCTAAGCACTTATGTAATATATGATTTTTAAATCTAACTCACTTGGTCTGGTTGTTTTTCTTTCTTTTTTTTTTTTTTTTTTTTGAGACGGAGTCTTGCTCTGTCGCCGGGGCTGGAGTGCAGTGGCCGGATCTCAGCTCACTGCAAGCTCCGCCTCCCGGGTTCACGCCATTCTCCTGCCTCAGCCTCCCGAGTAGCTGGGACTACAGACGCCCGCCACCTCGCCCGGCTAGTTTTTTGTATTTTTTAGTAGAGACGGGGTTTCACAGTGTTCGCCAGGATGGTCTCGATCTCCTGACCTCGTGATCCGCCCGTCTCGGCCTCCCAAAGTGATCACTTAATTAAAGTGTTCTCTATTAATTCTTCTAACTTTCACACACAAGAAGATCTAATCTTTGTAGTCCTCATTACAATAAAAAAATTACATGAGTATATAATAATGTGGCATAGTTTTTAACTTTAATTACAACATGCATATAAATAATATACAGGATAAATTGCGACAACAAGGGGATCTAAGGTAATTTATAATTTCATCTTTTATAAATGATCAGATAATAGCTGAGAGAGGCTCCACCTTCACAAAGTTGATTGTTCCAGATATCACAGCAGGATAACTTACTACATGTATGTGATTTTAAATGTTCAAAAAACTTTTCATATTTTAACCGAAATAGCACAAAACAAAGAAATTGATCTGCAGTCATATTTAATAAAAGTGCATACACAAAACTTTAAACAGTGCATAAAATAATATAAGCCATCATGCCCGATGGAATCAGAATTCTATCTTTTTAAACATAAAATGGAGAAAGTCTTGTTATTTGTACTTTCTGATGCAGCACTGCAGGCCACACATAGGCTTATATCTTATGTATATATTGTGAAATCACCTTTAAAAATACCAAGGTGATATCCTCCAAATTACTTTAAGCCATGACATAATGGAGTATTTCCCTGTGTGATTATGGGATTAACTTCAGTTGGATGCTTCAGATTTTTTGATATTCCAGTAATATGTGTGCTACCTGATTTCTATTTGAAAAAAGTATGTGGTATAGTGTTGAAATTATTATCTGGAACATCAAAGGAATTTCCAGTTTTACTATTAAATGAGAAAAGTTTCCTATTTAAAACGAATATTGATCCAAGACCCCTCTCTCATATGACTAGTACGGAGACCCAATAGGCACTGGAATAAGTGTACAAAACTGAGGTGGATACACCAGGGATGAAATAGACAGGAGTAGCCAGACTTGCCAGATTCATGGGGTAAGTTCCAATATGGAGATAAAATAATATTATTGTTGCTTTATGAATAGTAATTATTGTCATAACTAACTTAATGCTGTGAGTTAATATGTGCTGATAAGTTGTCATGTACCAGGTAATTATTTTTATTGAGAAATTTTAAGGTGATGTGAGGGGTGCCTCATGCTTATTATCTGTATTTTCCCCAAACAATAATAAATTTGAATATTTGAATTTTTATGGCTTTTCATAACTACCTTTGAATCTTTTCAGCTTTCTGAACTTCAAATTGTAACTTTTATTACAAATTAATAAACATTAATAAATTCAACCCATTCTTGATTAAAAAAAACCTATTTGCCAAAATTTTAAATTTAGTATAAAAATTCTATAAACATATACATATGCTTCTCAAAAAATAAATAAATAAAATGCTCCTTTATTTTTATCATGATGGGACCCAGGCTTTGGATAAAATGACGGCTGAGATGTAAGTTCCATTAGGTTGTTGCAGAGATGTGTTTAAATTAGGAATCTTTCAATTCAAAATGATGTACATTGATAGTATATACTATATACAAGTTGACATTTTTTTCTTTCAAATTATATAATTTTTTTCTTACTGTACCAAAAATTACATTTTTGAGGTATAATAGGGACTACTAGTAGGTTGTAGACATTATTCAATTTTTAAAATAAAAATGGCAAAATAAATGATAGAGTATTTCTAATCTGGCCTGATTCAAAATATTTTTTTTTTAGTTCTACCAGAGGAAAAACTATGTTTATGGTCTTGAAGGTCCCATATATACATATATAATTGTATATGTAATTATATATATACATACACATACACAGAGACATCATTTTTTTCTTCTTATGAATTCCAATTTAATTTGAATTATAATGTGTTATCTCTGTATGAAACTGCAACAACAACAAACAACTAAAGAGGAAGACTGATTCTTACAAAGCAATTCTTAACAAATTAATCAGTTCTTATTAAGTAAAATCCTATATATTAATGCGCTGAGCAAACAAGCTCAATTATATTCCTGAAATACACCCCCAAAATAGTCCTCAAAATAAGGTCAAGATCTGGACCAAGGCACTTTCAAGAGGATTCTCTTGCAATTTATAATCGATGCTTAGTAAGCTATAGAAAATTCAAGTTTAATAAAAAGAATAAATTGTTCATTGAGTGGCTGAAGAATTATCAAAGAAAGGAAGCTCAAAATAAGTCCTTCCTTACTATAAAAGACAAATATTTATCACATTTATGACTGTTACTCCTTGGAGAAAATTATTTAGAATCTAGTGTTTTAAGGTGATTTATTACATATGGAAATAGTGTTAAAACAAATACATAAATGGAATGAATAAGATAGCAAACTTGAAGATTGATCATAGCATTTTAAAATATGATTACCATTTTATTTAATATTTCAAGATTTTTGAAGAAAATATTTTAAAAATGTTTATTATAGACTGTGATATTTCAGTGGAAGCTGAATGAATTTTTTTTTTTTAGGCAATGTTGAGAAAATACTGCTCTGCAGAAGGCGTGATAAGCTATCACTGTATTGGAAATGTTTATCCAATTTCTACTTACTTAAATAAATCACAGCAAGTTGCAATGTTTGTTTAGTAATAAGAAAAATAAAACTACAATAGTAGATTAATATATAAGAAAAATTATATGAGCTCTACCTTTGAAAAAATATTTCAACTATCCTATCAATTTATATTTTAAGTTCACTAAATAATGAACATTATGCATAGTAATTGAAATTATTTTAAATTTATCATATAATTCCCCCAAATATTTAATACATTATCTTAAAACTTATACTTACACAAATTGCTTTACCTGCTCTATGGGAAAAATGCATAATTATATTCAGTTGTTGAGGAAAGAATAGATCCTACTGGTGACATTGTTTTCTCACATCATTCAAAGTGATTTGTACTCTATGCAGTCAACAATACAAAATGAATATGTTGGAAACACAGTCCAGTGCTCTCACTTACTCTTGATTCAACAGGATTTTTGAACAAATATGTATGTCCCTAAAGTCAATAGCAACAAATCATGTTGGGAGAGTATTTGTAATATATTTGATTGATAAGCACAAAAAGAGCAGAAAGGAAAACACATCAACAGATTAATGATAGAATAGATCATTGAGTGTTCATTCTTGATTTTGCTTTCATATTTTTGTAATTGTTACAAAGCCTATCACTATTAGGGGGGTTTCAAAATTCCCAAGATCAAACATAACCATGTGATGGGCTTAATCATAGTCTCCCCAAAGATAGCCAAACCTTTAATTCCCACAACCTATGAATAAATAACTTTACATGGCAATATCAAATTTTTCAAATATAGTTCAAACTACAAACTTCAAGATAGATTATTCTGTATTATCCTGGTTTCCTCAATGTAAACTTATGAGACTTTAGATGCACAGAAATTTCTCTGACTGGAAACAAGAGAGAAGTGGCAGAAGGAAAAGTCAGATTCCAAATGTCAAGAGGATTTACCATGCTGGCTCTGAGATGTAGGAGGACATGTGCCGGGACCAGAGAGGAGTCTTTAAGGAGGAAGGACAGTCTCAGTGACAGCCAGGAAGGAAACAGCAGCCTTAGCTCTACAACAGGAATCCAAATTCTGCCAGCAATCTGAATGAGATTGAAAGCAGTTCCTAGAACCTTCTTATAAGTACTCCGCTGACCAACAGCTAAGTTTGATCCTTTGAAACCCAAAGAAGAGAAATTAACAAATGCAACTCCAACATCTGACCTAAAGAGCTGTGATATAATAAGGTGTTGCTTTAAACCACTAGGCTTTTTGTAACTTATTTTAACAGCAATATAAATCTAATACAAGCATGAATAAGTCCTGGAGTTGTACAGAGTGGTGGTTATAGTTAATAAAAATGTATACTTGAAAATTGCTGACAGTAGTGTTAAATAGTCTCACCATGAACAAAGTATGTGAAGTGATGAATATATTAATTAGCTTGATTGTGGTAATTTCACAATGCATGCATATATCAAAACATAACATTGTATGCTGCAAATATACACAATATTTACTTGTCACCCATATATTAAAAAAACTGGGAAAAAAGAAAAAATACTGAATCTAACACAAGCAGCATGTAAACTTATTTTATGTATTAACTTATTATTACTAGTCTTCCTAAAAGTTTCATTCAAATAATTTATATATATAGTGTATATATTATAAATAATTTATATATAGTATATATTATATATAATTTATACATAATTTATATAATATATACTTATAATATATTGCATTATATATTGTATATATTATATTATAATTTATATATACTATATATAATTTATATATATACACACTGTAGGCTTTTTTTGGTATAACAAGAGCTAGGAAAAGAATATTAAGTCATTGAGCAAACAAAATAAATTTTCAGATTCAAAATTTCTAAATAAAATCTGCTTACTGAACAATCTCTTGTCAGCTCATTCAATACTATGCTGGCAAATATTTGATTACATGTATGATAGTTTTTATAATTTTTAGTTATGTTTAATTTTTTAGGAATTGATATCTAAATACCCATGTCATCTTAATATAAAAACCTTTTTAAAAGACTCTTGATTATATGGCATTGCTTCATTAATTTCTTTATTTCCCTGGAGAAAAGCAGATGGTACACTTAGATTCTAAGTCTCTCTTTTCCATTTCTTCCAAGTTCATTGAAAGCTTTTACATATAAAATTTTCTCTATCCTCAGTAATGGTAGTAAGAGTAGCTAATTCATTATTTAAGCTTACCATGCATTAAGCAATGTATTAAGTGCTTTACATTTAAGACTCTTAATAATGCCACAAAATAAATAGTATATTTTCTCTATATTTTCAATAACAATCATGAGACCCAGTGATAAGTTGCCCAAGTTAATCTATCTGATAAGTGGAACTGCCTGATTCTCTGAACCACAAGCATTTAAGACATCTGTGCTTTTAAGCACTATTCTATCCTACTTTCCAACTAGCTAATGTGAGCTTGGGCTCTGGTGATTCTTCTATCTACTAAATAATAAAAAGAAAATTCAAATATTTTATTCCAGTACTAACTAGAAAGCAATATATGCTAAATAGTTCTGGTTTAGATTGGTTATTTCATTTTAAAAATTATATATTTCCAAATATTTCTGGTTTTGTATACATTCTTTATAAAATGTTAACTCTTTTATTCAAAACCATCTTTATTCAGCATCTCTTGTGTTGTATGTATTGATCTAAGTCTGAACATATGGCAGTAACTGCATATGCAAAAAAAAAAAGCACACATAGAATAGTTATTCAATTCTAGGTCTAGTGTGAAGTGATAAGCAAAGAAATTAAGGAAAATATGCAGTAGATCATATGATAATAGATCATTTAACGAAAAGCAGAGCAGATAAATAAAGGGATGAATAAGGGTGTTACTTAAAATGCTGAAGTGAGATAAGACTTCACTAGCGAGGTGCCATTTGAGCAGAGACTTGAAGAAGGTCAGGGATTGAGCCACATGGGTTTCTGGAGTAAGAACTTTCCAGGAAAGGGGAAGAATAAATGCAAAACTCATGAAGCAGGAGTGTACATAGCATGTTTGCAAAAACATCATAAAGGCAGCATAGTTGGATCAGAGTGAATTAGGGATAGATACATATACTATTAAGTCATAAAACTTACGGTGACCAACTCTGTTGATCTGAGTGAGATAGAGTGATGTGATATGGCCTGTGTTGACACAATTACTAGAATACTGTGTTCTAAACAAAGTCTATGATGGTAAAGGTAGAAGGATTTCTATTTAAAAACTTAATAAAAAAACGAGGTTACTATGAGTCACAGCTTGAGCTAGGGTGGTAAAGTTACGAGATGTTATGAGAGTTATGAGATGTGGTATGATAAATACAATTAACAAGAGATTCATTGAAAAAGAGAGTCAAATAGGATATCATTATGTATTAGATACAACAAAAGAAAGAATAAGAGATATCAAGGATGACTTGAGGGGTTTTAGCAATTTGAAGAATGGTATTACACTTGAATCAAGTGGGAAAGATGACAGAAGGAGCTGTTTTGAAAAAGAATATGAGGAGTTTGATTTTGAACATTATAATTGAGACTTGTATTGGACATCCTAATAGAAAGGTGGGATAGATAATTGGATATATTAGTATGCAATTCAAAGGAGATGTTCAGATTGGTAGGTTTATGTCATAAATGAGATTTCAAATCATAGGACTAGATGATGTTATTAAGAAATGGAGTGAGTTTAGATAGAGAAAGAAACATACACCTGAATTCTGAACCCTTTTTACCCCAAGATTTAGAGATTAGACACGATGAAGTACCTGCTAAAGGAGACTAAGAAACTTTGTAAAAGGAAAACCTGGAGAGTGTTGTCAGCTGAAAATACAATGAGAATATTTTTGTCAATAAGGAGAGAGTCATCAACTGTATGAAATGCTGCTGCTACTTGGGAGGCTGAGGTGGAAGGACCATTTGAATTCAGGAGGTTGAAGCTGCAGTGAGCCGCTGCCCTCCAGCCTGGGTGACGGAGCAAGATCTTGTCTCCAAAAAGAAAAAGAAAAAAAAAATGTTGCTGATAATTCAAGCAACATGAGTATGGAAAATTCACCACTGGATTTAGTGATTGGTCATTGACAGTGTGATTTCAGGAATGTGGTAGAGATAAGACACTGATTAGATAGGGTTCAAGTGTGAATGAGAGTAGAGAAATACAAAAAAAAAAAAAAAGTGTAGAGAACTTTAAAAAGTGTTACAAATGGGGCCAGGCGCGGTGACTCATGCCTGTAATCCCAACACTTTGGGAGGCCGACGTGGGTGGATAACGAGGTCAGGAGTTCAAGACCATCCTGGCCAAAATTGTGAAACCCCATCTCTACTAAAAATACAAAAAATAAAAATAAAAAATTAGCCAGGTGTGGTGGCGGGAGCTTGTAATCACAGCTACTCAGGAAGCTGAGGCAGAAAATTCCTTGAACCCAAGTGGCGGGCATTTCAGTGAACTGAGACTCCATCTCAAAAAAAAAAAAGTTATTGATGAGTTGTAATAGTTGTTAGAATTCCTATAAGGTTCCACAGCATGAAACATATGAGACAGTATGCTAATGAGTATGATAGAGTAAAAGGGATACATTTTATAATCCTGAGGAAGGAACAATTCTGGGAGCAATATCCTTAAACAGATTAAAGTGAAGTTAATTATAGAGTCATCAGGAATAATATCACATAACAATAATAAAACACCAGAAAGTCCTCTATTACTTCTTTCCAATTTTTTGCCGACTGTAAATTTAAGAGAAAATATTGATTGATCCTTCCTGAATTTCAGTAATATGGATTTTTGTTTTTCTTAATAAAATATGATTTATATTTTTTCCAGAAGGCAAACAACTTTCTTTAACTTCTGACCCAGTCTATTTGTAGTGTATAAAAAGTTGTATCAGGCTGAGACGGGCGGATCACGAGGTCAGGAGATCGAGACCATCCTGGCTAACACGGTGAAACCCCGTCTCTACTAAAAAATACAAAAAATTAGCCGGGCGAGGTGGCGGTGGCCTGTAGTCCCAGCTACTCGGGAGGCTGAGGCAGGAGAATGGTGTGAACCCGGGAGGCGGAGCTTGCAGTGAGCTGAGATCCGGCCACTGCACTCCAGCCTGGGCAGCAGAATGAGACTCCGTCTCAAAAAAAAAAAAAAAAAAAAAAGTTGTATCACTAAGTGATATATTTAGAGAAAGGGACTCCTTTTTTTTTTTCCTTGATTAGTAATTTTTTTTCTTGTATCAATTGCATTCATCTAGGGAATATAAATTTATATTTAACTGTTATGCCTGACAAGATGCTGACATTAGTAATGATATACAAATTTAATAATAAGTTTTAAGTGGTATTTAAGCCTTGATATAATTTAAAGCAGAAGCATCAAGTGAGAAACAAATTCAATTTGGTATACTTTTAAACTCTTTAAAGTAAAAACGTAAAACTTTTTCACAAAATGCAGTGCTGTGAAATATGAAAACTTCTTCAACTTTATTTCACTAATTTATCTCTTTCTGTCACTGTTTTCATCATTTCTCCCCTGCGGTTGTTTTGCGCAACACTGTTTCTCTTTCATAAGTTCTATTTTGAACAATTTTCTGGCAATGGAAATTTAAACATATTACTCACTTTTATTGTCCTATTTTTATTGTTGCTGTATTTTTTTTCTTATTCCACATATATAGCATGATTAATTTTCACAACTAGAAGATATATAATGTATATAGACTATATTTCACACAAAGACACTGCACATCTTATTACAGAGGAAAAGTGATGATTCTTGGTGTTACCACTTACACAACGTATCATGGAGTATTTAGTGTAAAGTTATGAATCCTGACGTTAAATATCAGAATGTCCTTGCCGTATGAAGCATGAAAAGTAACGTGAGCATAACCTTGTCTTCTTGTCTATGAAATTGTGTTTCCAATGGCAAAGTTTTCTCATTATCATTGCCCTCTGGAGGTTATGCCATGTCCTAAAGTAAAGAGTCTGTACTTTGAAGTCAGCATGACTTTGGATGACTTTCTTAATAGATCTGAACTTCCAATTTTTCATCAATAAATGATTATCTTTCTCAGTGGTTTTAACAGCAATTATACAGGCTAATCTATATAAAGTACTTCGCATAAACAATGGCACATTGTAGAAGGTCATTAGGTTTTTTTTTTTTCACTGTAATACAGGTAATACTTTTGATGTTCTAAAATGTGTTGACTCATTCACTAAATCTATTGAGTGCTTACCATGTCCAAACAAAATTCTGGGTATCACGGTGAGAGTACTTTAAAAAATAAAAGACAGAAGTAGTTTAGAAAATAATAGATCGCAGTGGTGCGATCTTGGCTCACTGCAAGCTCCGCCTCCTGGGTTCACGCCATTCTCCTGACTCAGCCTCCTGAGTAGCTGGGACTACAGGCGCCTGCCACCACACCCAGCTAATTTTTTTTATTTTTAGCAGAGACGGGGTTTCATCATGTTAGCCAGGATGGTCTCGATCTCCTGACCTCGTGATCTGCCTGCCTCGGCCTCCCAAAGTGCTGGGATTGCAGGCGTGAGCCACTAGCCCAAAGGTTGCCTCTTATCCATTTATTGTGCCTTACGCATTGCCCTTTCTCACTTGAATTGCTTGCATGGAACTATTCGTTGTCTTCACTTCCCTGACATATACTCAGAAGACACCTTCATTTGGGACCAGTTTGAATTGATCCTGCATGCTTATCTCTTACTCAGAGTATATTTTTTTCCTTGGTCTATCCTATCAATACATGTTCCAACAGATGAGGTCATGAGGTTTACTCTATGTTACATGACCTGCTCAGCTTAATGGTTCTGTAATAATCATCATTGAAATTGTGTGTAAACTGGATTGTCACAAAGAGGTATTTTATGCAGCAATCAAAATTTGGTAATGCATCATTTACTTCGTTTTGAGCATTCTTGGACTTAAAATTTATTTATTTTTTTCTTATTCCATGCTATACTTTCTGCCCTAAACACAATGAGTCTGGCACAACTTTGCATAACCGTGATTCATAGGAGTCACATTTCTCTAAGTTTCGTAATAGATTCTGAAGGGAAATAGATGAAAAAAGCATGCCAGTGAATTTAGCATACTGACAGGCTCATGTCTTCTCTTACTATTTACTGTGTTCTTGCACTTTGAATTAGCAAATCTAAAAATTTCTATATCTGACATGGCAAGCTCATTGAGTGAACCAATTTCTGATCAAGTTGTGCCTAGAATAAAGCTAGACAAGAGAGATAAAAAAGTTTATAAGATGCTTAGAGACCACTGGAATATATATATATATATATATTTTTTTTTTTCTTTGCCTTACTTTCTACTCCAGTTTGCTTTTATCATTACATGTTGAGCCCAGGACGAGAAAACCTTGGTAAAAGTTCTTTTCCTTCTTCAGGATGATAAAAAAAAATCTCTTTTTACTTTTAAAAATTAGATCTAATACATTATACTTCCATGTTAATAGGCTTGTCATAAGTTTCCCTAGGAAATTTGTAGATTTCTCCTGAAACTTAGAAAAAGGCTGAATATTCTGTACTAATCATTTTTTTTCTTGTTCTGTTGTTTATCTATTCATATATTTACTTTTCACGGATACATAAGAGTTGTACATATATAAGTATGTATGTACAACTCTTATGTATCCGTGAAAAGTAAATGTGATTTTTTGATACATGTACTAATCGTTTTTTGATACATGTACTAATCATTTTTTCTTGTTCTATTTGTTAATGTATTCACATATTTACTGTGATATTTTGATACATGCATACCACATGTAAAAATCAAATCACTGTATCTAGGTTATCCATCACCACAAAGATTTATTACTTGTTAGTTTTGGGAACATTTCAAATATTCTCTTTTATCTATTTTGACATATACAATAAATTAGTAACTAGTCACCTTACAGTGTGAAATTGAGCTCTAGAACTTATTTCTTCTGCCTAACTGTATGTTTGGTTTCATTAACCAAATAAGCGCCACACGGTTCCATGATTACTCTCCAGAGCTATTTTCTCCAGTTAACAATACAAGTACATGCAGTTGAGAAAGGGTATTTTCAAGGTGGTATTAGATTGTACCGTTAATGAAATTTGAAACTTCCTAACATCTGTATTCTTAGTATCTCGTGGAATCTGAGCTACAAATTGTGAAATGTATTCTGGTTTTCTGCACATATATGACATCTCACTGTTTACCACCTGTTGTAGTGCACCAATATTATACAGGTTTGCTGGCAAAGCCCTGCATTTCTTTTTCTCCAGTATTACCCTTTGTGTTTATCTCTACCAACCACCTGGCACTCTCCTGCTTTCACAAAAAAGCAGGGTGAGTTCATCCTCAAAATGAGCCTCCCTGTTACCCAGAAGACAGATGAAATAGTGTCCTCTCACAGATGGTCTGTGATGTATACCTTAGCTGAATATCTAATCATGACAAGTAATCAGGGATTAACTGCAAGTTGCTAGAATCAACTTAAATTGTGACACAAACGTATGCTTTAAAAGCGAAAAAGAATAAAAAGATTATTTCAAGATTACAAAAACTTCAGCAGCTATACTTTATCTAAGATATGTGTTTCACAATTGTGTTTCATTTTAGTGTCACATGTCTAAACAGTTCAAACGTGTCAATGCAATTATGAAATATTTCTTTCATTATAAAACCAGTGTTTTTATGATTGCACTTTAAAAAAGGCTAATTAAAATGTTCAAACATTTAATAAATGTTCAATTTAAAATAAACATTTTAATTCTTTGGAATGATGAAGTTACAGTGCTTAAACATTTCATAAGTATTTACTCCTTTAAAAGGAATGTTTTAACCATTTAAGATGGTTTAACAAAAAAATATTTTGGGGTTTTGAAATATTTTTTCAAACAAGACAAACAAAGTTATAGCTAAAATCTCAATAGTATGGTGTTTGATTTGAAAGATTGAAGGTATTTGTCTCATTTGGTTTTACTGAATGATTCATCAGCTATGCCATAAAAGTTAGAAATATCAACTCTTGGGTTCATAAGAGCACTTTATTATCTTCATTGTCATTAATTATTACTTGAGATACTGCAATCTACTTTTTCTTCAAAAGACTATGTTTTTCCTAAACATATTCAACCCAGCCTAGACCAAATTCTTGCATTTTTTTTAAAGTACAACATGTTCTGCTAATATCTCCAGCAAATTTTTTTGAAGTTAATTTATATGTAAATACTTTTACAACATGAATTTTACCCTAATTAGCATTTCTTATAAGACAAGAAAAATAAGCTATGGCAATTTTACTCTGCAATATTCTTGCATATGGTTATGATTAATATACTCTGATGTTATGCTATAGCTCAGACATAGGTAAAATGTAATTCAAGGTTAAATTAGTTGGAGAGTATATCTGAGTTATCACTTTATGGTAAGGAGAATGATCCTGTAACCATGTCCAATGCCTGCTGTCAGTGGTATGGACTCTGTGTTTAGACTAATGTTAGGAGAGAGATATATATATGCTATTATCACTGGATGACATTCTATTTCCTTTTAACTAATATCTATTCCCCAGAATACTCCAATTACTTATGAATAATATTTCAGTTCTGTATTTAAACTTCCTCTGTAAAGCTTGCACTTTGATTATAGACATAGGTCGGTTTGACTGACCAGAATGCTTCCGTCATTATTTGGATAAAATAATGATAGTTTTCCTTTGGAGAATTACTCCTTACCTGTTTTGTTTTGTTTTGTTTTGAGACAGAGTCTCACTATGTTGCCCAGGTTGGAGTGCAGTGGCACGATCTCAGCTCACTGCAACCTCCACCTCCCAGGTTCAAGTGATTCTCCTGTCTCAGCCTCCTGAGTAGCTTGGATTACAAATGTGTACCACCACGCCTGGCTAATTTTTGTATTTTGGGTAGAGGGGGGGTTTCACCTATGTTGGCCAGGTGGGTCTCGAAATCTTGACCTCAAGTGATCCACCTGTCTCAGCCCTCAAAAGTGCTGGAATTACAGACATGAACCACTGTGCTTAGCCACTTACCTGTTCTTAATCCATTGGTTTCAAAACCTGATAGTCTAGCTTCAGAGTTGAACATATTACCTAGGTCATTCTGTTTCTACACTCTCTCTGTGTCTCTTTCTCTCTCTCTCTCTCTCGCTCTCTCTCTCTCTATATATATGTTTCTATACATGTAGTGTATATAGCGGCTCCTCGATTTACGATGCAGTTGTGTCCTGATAAACACATCATAAACTGACAACATTTTAAGTCAAAATGCCATTCTTGACAACAGTGACTAATTAAGACGTCATAAACATGACCCAAACTACACAAAATTAGTATCAGTTTTAAAATTTGGACTGGAAGTGCCTGAAATAAATTATTTTCAGGGGGCAAGATTCAGGCAGAAAGGCAAGAAGTATAGAATTTTAGAGCTTGTTGGGATCATATTTACCAACATTAGCAAGAAAGCCAACCTGAAAATTAAGCCATCGTAGAGGAAGCCAGAGAGACAAAGAGGCAGGCAAGTCCCTAATAACACTGTTTGAGGCTCCGAATTCAGTTGGTCTTTCTTTGAACTACCAGTGACTTAAACTACCAGTTATATTGTTTCAAGTCAATATAGTGAACTATATTTTATTGTATTGTATTGTACAGTATTTCATGAATTAGTTTGGCATTGAATATTCTGCACAGAAGAGTGGCATGTCTATTATTCCATCTTAACATGCATATGTTTGAACTCAGATACTTCAGTTTACCCATATTCCTCAGCCATTTCCATTATGTCTGAGAAAGAGAACTATTAACAAAGAGATAATAGATACATGAAAATGATGCTTATCAATTTACCTAACTTTGCATTTTTCTGCCATCTAAAATCAACATTTAATTCTAAACATCTTAAATTGTTTGTGATGTTCACAGTCCTGTTAAATAAACACAAAGGATGGATCATTGAACTCAGTAACTTCAAAAACATAAAATGATCAAGAGTGCCAACATCATCAAACACTGCTGTTAAAAACACAGTCTGGGGCAGCAGTTCGTGAATTGCATGGATACTTTCACATTTGCACTCAGATTTGAGTTAATTTGAATAAGATACTAAGTATCCACTTCTGTTGTTCTCATTATCCAAAGTGTCAACACATTAGATGAGGCACAGGGTGGTGTGTGTGGGAGGAGATGTTCCTCACATCAGTGAGGCTACTGATAGAAAAAAAAAAAAAAAAAAAAAAAAAAAATATATATATATATATATATATATATATATATATATGTTGTGTTATCCAGATATTCATCCCATCTGTTTTAAAACAGTTATTCAAAGAGCTAATGGTGAATAGAACTTCAAAGAACTAGCGAGGTAAACTAAAAAGGAAATGTGGTCAGTTATCTGCTTTGATAATTCGTAAAGTATATTCTGGGAAAACAGTTTGAGGGATTGTTCCCTTGATATATTGCATACTAGTTTTTACCACTTTAAAATTATGATTAAGGTTGTCAACATTTTATAAGCAAGTACTTATTACAATTCCTGAAAGTATGTATAGAAAAACTTCAATGAATTGTTTTGAGCATTTTCTTAGTAAATGTAAGTTATGCCCTGTGAGCCAAGTATATGTTTGTATCGCTATCTGCTGAGATTCGTATGAACTGACTACTCTTACTCGCCCTATACATGGGATTAGGTGATGAAATAAACGGTGCAGGAAACGAGGAGAAGGCACTAATTCAATCCTGTAACCCAAGACTGTTTTTGCTTAGGGTATAGTAGTGAAAGGATCATTCTGGGCTGCAGCCATACAGAGACACCCATTACCTCAACAAATTCAGCCCCCAAATGTCAGTGTAGGATAGATGATAAAATCTAAGTGTGAATCTATTCCCTGAAGAAAACTTAAAGATTTATCACTTAAAAAGTTAGGGAAGATTGTATGTCCTGATAATGTGCATTATTGATTGAAAATTTCTACACAGCTTAGAAAGGATGTTGTCAATTTATTTATTGATAACAATTTTTAAAATACACTGCCAAGAGACAAATAATGCCCTAATTCTGCTCTCAGGCATGGCCTTGATATTTTCTAAATTAAGATGAATGAATCATATATGCCTAAGGAATTGAACTGCATAAATGCAGGTTGTTTCTATATCAAGAGAGAGAAAACAGAACTATCAAAATAAAGTATTGAAACGGAAATTTATTTAGGATTTGTATATATTAGTACTGAATTTTATTGATATATCATTTTTAGGAAACTTATTCATATTTAAATGTATTAAATTGTTCCTTTTTTTATTTTGAAAATTGTGTTCTGCTTTATTCCTGAGGGTTCACAGCAAATTTAGGAAGTGCTCACATTTTGCAACCTGAACAAAGGAAAATTTAGGTGTTTGCCTGATAGTGTTCAAGTGGAATTGAACACTCGTAAAAATAACTTTCTTTAAATATGTCAAGTTCTTTATTATAAAGAAATGATGATAGTACTTTTCAAATTCCTACGTGAAATCTAATTGATAATTTTAAGTGATTTTATTTCATCTGTATATAAGGGTGCCGAGAAGTAGTAAGATAGATGGAGGGAGAGGGAAGGCAGAGACAGGAAGTGAAGTATAAGAATGACAGACACTGAAAGACATGCCTAAGGGCACATGCCATAGAGATAAAAGGAGAGTCAGTGGGAGACCAGGAAATGAGAGGGCAGAAGAAGCCAGACCTAGAGGAGGCAAGGATAAAAGAAAATACAGGCATAATTCAGAAAAATTGGGAAGATGAAATAAAAATAAATCATATAACCAGGAAAGTCTTGCTGATGAGAAGCCTTAAAGAATATAGTCTAATATTTGTCATTGTAAACATGTAAAACATGTTAATTTATTGAAAAGAGATAGTTCCAAACACAACCCAAAAGTTCAATTGTTTAGGTTTTTATTTGGATTTCCTTTGTAATGATATCATCCAAGCTTTTCTACAACTAGAATAAATTTGAGTACTCTCATTGATCTGGTTTCATTGCCTTTATTTAAAGGAACAGAGCACTCACAAATGAAGTATAAAATAAAACTTTACATTAATAAAGAGATACTCAAAATTATATACACACACACACACACACACATATATGTAGTGTATATAGAGGCTCCTCGATGTATGATGCAGTTGTGTCCTGATAAACACATCATAAATTGATAACATTTTAAGTCAAAATGCCATTTTGTAGACATGATGGGATGGAAACGACAGTATCCAAAAAGCACCAGCAACACAGTACACTGTAGAGTATCATTTATTTACACTCATGATCTTGTGGCTGGCCGGGGTCTGCAGCCTAGCATCATGAGAGAGTATTTTACCATACATTAATAGTTTGGAAAATATCACAATTCAAAATTTGATGAAACATTTCTACCAAATGATTATGGCTTTCACACCACCATAAAATCAAAAATTGTAAGTTGAACCATTTAAAGTTGGAAGCCATCTCTATTTGCATACTAAAACATTTTAATTTGAGGAATTATTAATTTAATAAACTACATGGTATCTAATTTGCATGTTAAAACATTTCAGATAACTTTATACCAAAAGCATATTCATGTTTTTCTTTTTCATGTATATTCTTATTAATATTCTACTTAACCAGCATTTGTTAGTGCTCCTTTGGTTATAAGGGAAAGAACAACAGCTCAAATAATCTAAAGCAATGAAGGGTGTTACAGTGAGTTTTTCAGGCATGGCTGTATTCAGAAACCCAATAAGACCCCTGAGGAATCTGTTTCTTTTGATGCCTTTTGCTTGTGTCCCATGATGTTTGGCTTTAACTCTCAATCAGGATTTGTCCATGCAGATGTACATCAAGGCTGCTGACAACTCAATAGCTAAATTCATAATTGCAATTACTAAGGAAAGGAGCCCTTCTCTCTCTCTCTCAGCATAAATAAAACTTTAAGGAATAATCGAATTGGTCTTATTTAGGTCTCTTGTCATTGTTGGTGAGCATAGCACTGTGACTACCATAAAGAAGGCCAATGAAGTAGTTTTCTAAAGGAAAGCCAATTTTTAGGAAGGTAGAATTCTGAGCAAGCAAAAAACAGGTGATATAGACAGATGTTTCTCATTTCTTAGCAGTTTGGCACACACATGTATGTTTCCAATAAAGACAGTTTCCAATTGTCCCTAGCTAATAGAACACAGCTATCTTAACTACAACTGAATATACCCTGGTTGGAAGCAGAACATTCATAAAGCAGAGTTTTATACTTCTCCTTTATATCTCATGCTATCAAAAGACATTTACTATCATGTTTTGTTGAGACATATGGTAATTCTATTGAATGAGAGCTTGCTTCATAAAGCCAAGCATCCTCTGTCTTCAAATAAAATAAAAGGAAGTCCAAATACTAAACACGTTAAGACAGAGCCCCCTCCTACTTAGGAATTTTATTTTTATTGACATAAATTGCACAGTGGATGTATCAAAGTAGAACTCAGAGACAGTTAAAGTGCTGAGAATTTACTTGCATATATGTGGAAAAATTGTGAAGTCTGTTGTGCTGATCTAAGGCAAGGCAAAGCCAGCATTTATAAAAGAAATAGCCATAGTTTCTCTCTCTGTCTCTCTCTTTCACACACACACACACATGCTCACACAAATGACTGGTTTGTTTAGCATATCCTAGTTTGTCAGGTGGGTTGCAGTGGAATTCTGTACAAAACCATTACTGTTTCACCAAGCCTACTAAATGTATTTTTCCAAGATCTGTGTGAGCCCATTTTATTCATTGGGCTGCAGATTTTTAATAGAAGCTATGTCCATGCATGGCTTATTCTATATTGATGGGAGAAAAGTCTAAATCGAGCAGAGAGCCAAACAAACATGGAGTCCTGAACTGTAGTCAAGATATTTCTCTGTGTTTACATATTGAAAAAAATGACTGCTGGTCTCTTATTATATAATGGACCCTGTATAAAGGATCGGGACACGTCAGTAATAAGATAGCTTCTCTTTTTGCACTCATGGTATTTACTATTTTTTTGTTTTTATTTTTTATTTTTTTTTAGTGTTTTTTGAGACAGAGTCTCTCTGTTGCCCAGGCTGGAGTGCAATGGCGGGATCTCAGCTCACTGCAACCTCTGCCTCCCGGGCTCAAACTATTCTCCTGCCTCAGCCTCCTGAGTAGCTGGGATTACAAGCACCTGCCACTATGTCCAGCTAATTTTTTTTTTTTTTTTTTTGTATTTTTAGTAGAGACATGGTTTCACTATGTTGGTAAGGCTGGTCTTGAACTCCTGACCTCAGGTGATCCACCCGCCTTGGACTCCAAAAGTGCTGGAATTACAGGTGTGAACCACCGCACCCGGTCTCATGGTGTTTATGTGATAGAGAGAGAGAGAAAGTAACGTCCAGTTAGCATCCATTGTGCTCTACATACTGTAATAAGAACTTTGTGGCCGGGCGTGGTGGCTCAAGCCTGTAATCCCAGCACTTTGGGAGGCCGAGACGGGCGGATCGCGAGGTCAGGAGTTCGAGACCATCCTGGCTAACATGGTGAAACCCCGTCTCTACTAAAAATACAAAAAAAAACTAGCCGGGCGAGGTGGCGGCGCCTGTAGTCCCAGCTACTCAGGAGGCTGAGGCAGGAGAATGGCGGAAACCCGGGAGGCGGAGCTTGCAGTGAGCTGAGATCCGGCCACTGCACTCCAGCCTGGGCGACAGAGCGAGACTCCGCCTCAAAAAAAAAAAAAAGAAAAAAAACTTTGTATGCACTTATTACCATAAATATTATCCTTCATAACCCAATGAAAAAAAGTGTCGCATTATTCTGATGAGCCAACAGATGTTTTTAGTTCATTTTTATTAATCTTATACAGTGATTATGTAACTAATTTAACTGATTTAAAATGAAAAATACACAGCTAGAGCTTTATGTATGGACATGTTTAGATTAATTCATAATTCATATATATGTTTACTATTGTGTCATAAAGACCTGTAGTATCTTACTTTATTTTATCATAAGAAGATGTATCTTTCTCTTCCTTAAACCATTCAAATTTTCTTCCTAAAACATGTCTAGGATTATAAATAAATTTCTTGGCTGGGCGCGGTGGCTCAAGCCTGTAATCCCAGCACTTTGGGAGGCCTAGACGGGCGGATCACGAGGTCAGGAGATCGAGACCATCCTGGCTAACACTGTGAAACCCCGTCTCTACTAAAAAATACAAAAAACTATCCGGGCGAGGTGGCGAGCACCTGTAGTCCCAGCTACTCGGGAGGCTGAGGCAGGAGAATGGCGTGAACCCGGGAGGCGGAGCTTGCAGTGAGCTGAGATCCCGCCACTGCACTCCAGCCCCGGCGACAGAGTGAGACTCCGTCTCAAAAAAAATAAAAAATAAAAATAAAAATAAAAAAATAAATTTCTTCTACAATTAATATAATTTGCAGTAAGGTGTGACTAAGAAATATAATTCTGGAGCTGCACCCTTAAGCATTTTAAGAATGAGACATATTAGCTTAAGTAAATGTTTGCAGTCTTTTAGTCGGAATAAACTTCATTTGGCTCAGTCTCTAGAAAAACTAATACAATACTAAGCTATATTTTAAAGAACAAATTATATTAATTATTTCTCGTATTATACTTGGTTCCTCATAAGAAAATTAAACCAATATTGGCATTGCCTTCAAGCTGGTTTCTGTATAAAGGGAAAATTTGCTGGGTGCAGTGGCTCAAGGCTGTAATCCCAGCATTTTGGGAGGCTGAGGCGGGTGCATCACCTGAGGTCTGGAGATCGATACTAGCCTGGCTAACATGGCAAAACCCTGTCTCTACTAAAAACACAAAATAAGCCAGATGTAGTGGCAAGTGGCTGGGAGGCTGAGGCAGGAGAATCGCTTGAACCTGAGAGGCAGAGGTTGCAGTGAGCCAAGATCGTGCCATTGCAATTCAGCCTGGGTGACAGAGCAAGTCTCTGTCTCACAAAAAAAAAAAAAAAAAAAAAAAAAATGAAGAAAGAAAAACTCTAAGCGTGAAAAATATGGCAAATAAATTCTTAATCTACTATCTATCTACAATATTTAGAAGATAATAGCTTGAATCTGGGAAGAACACATATGTGACTTGTGTAATTTTTTTCTGGCATGTTTATAATCAATTATTTTGTGAGCAGCAGCACATTATAATAAGTTATGTCCATCAGGGTTTTATCTCTTAAATAATGCATTCTGAAAAGAGCTGAAATAATCACATGGGATATAGTCTTTGAATTGGAATCTAAGGTAATCTAATCTGCTACATATAACTTCAAAATTTGAAAAAATAATGACAATTAAATTATGTAATTTATACCAGTGTCAATACTTATTCAAAATTTCTTTCTAGTGAAAAATTATTTTTGTATTACCAATCAAAAATTGACACACATTTTTTTCTTAATTTAGTAATTAGATGTGTGTTGGCATATTGATGGTGTATTTTTTTGATCTACCAAGACTTAATAAGGACTTAATTTTGATTTTATATTTTAAATTATATTTGGTATGTAGTGATATTAGATTTTTTTTTTGTAACTTTCAATCATGGAAACGGTCCATCTTTCTTTACCAAAGAGAATTGACCAGGAATAGCACCAATTCATCCTTGGCTCAATGTTCATTGATTGCAGCATCTCAATCCACTAGAATTTCACTCAAACTAGAGTTTTACAGTGTTAACAATGTTATAATCGAAAAAAACTAATCTAAAGGAAGATTAAACGCCAAATTTTCCAAAACCACTATGAAATTACTAAACCTGCCACTTTTTTTGGCAGTAAAGATTTGAAGGGCCTGGCGCGGTGGCTCTCGCCTGTAATCCCAGCACTTTGGGAGGCTGAGACGCTCAGATCATGAGGTCAGGAGATTGAGACCATCCTGGCTAACACGTTGTAACTCCGTCTCTACTAAAAATACACACACACACACACACACACACACACACACACACACACAAAATTAGCCGGGAGTGGTGGCGGATGCCTGTGGTCTCAGCTACTCAGGAGGCTGAGGCAGGAGAATGTCATGAACCTGAGAGGCAGAGCCTGCAGTGAGCTGAGATCGTGAGATCGTGCCACTACATTCCAGCCTGGGCAACAGAGCGAGACTCAGTCTCAAACAAACAAACAAACAAACAAAAGATTTGGGTAAAACACTTCAATTTACACTCCAGATTTAGGGAAATGAGCCAGGACACCCTGGTGCCGATGTCACCTTTTTGTGCTCAGCAAGGTGCTACCAGGAGAAAGCATTTAACCTCTTCTTGCTCTAGTGTATATAGAGCAATATGGAAGTGTACTGGTATAGTGCTTTAGGATTTTCAGATCGTTTTCACATGTATTGTGACATTTTATGCTTACAACAATATAGCGGGAAGGAAAGTCAAATGTTTTTACATTGTGGTTAAGAAATAGAAGATAGAGATGAAATGACTTGGCAAGATCAAATAAGTAGTTGGGGTGAGAAAGCAATTCAAGTTTTTTTTTTGTTTGTTTTTTGTTTTTTTTTAATTCATGCCTCTGCTGAACGTGGTGACTCACACCTGTAATCCCAGCCCTTTAGAGGCCGAGGTGGGCAGCTAGCTTGAGATTGGGAGTTTGAGACCAGCCTGGGCAACATGGTGAAACCCCTTCTCTACTAAAAATACAAAAAAAGTTAGCTGGGCATGGTGTACACACCTGTAATTCCAGCTGCTTGGGAGGCTGAGGCATCAGAATCACTTGAACCTGAGGGGCGGAGGTTTCTGTGAGCAGAGATCAGGCCACTGCCTTCCAGCCTGGATGACAGAGACCCTGTCTCGAAAATCATGTTTCTATTTTCTTATTCCATAGCCTCCAAAATCCTCTGGTGCTAGATGTATCTGTATAATATATACCATGGATGTGCAAACATTGATGGAATATTTATATGTGGGTAACTCCTTACTTTTTTGTACCTTTACTATGTGATAAATAGGCAGTCAGTATATGGTGCTGAATTCAAAACTACTCATTGACATAGAATTATATTGTCAATATAAATTTAGATCATGGGTTTTTAAAGATTCTTCTTTTTTTTGATTCAAGTGTGTCTGTTGGTAATTATTTTTGAACCTCAATTGCAACTTTATTTCTATAAGAATTTCTAACTTTTACCCTGCTTTAGATGGCCACACTATGCATTCCTCTTCCTGTGCTTCCGTGTATGCCATTGATAACAAGAAAGGTAAGGTGGAAGAGTTTGGTGCAAATCCTTCCTGACTACTGATAAACCAGCAGGAAATAAGTGAGGTCCTGTCAGTTGGCTTCATAGTACTTTCCTTGTTTTCAAATCCTAAAGATACACTCAGCATCATTTTTTTTTTAGAAGCATAGAGGGCATCAAGAATGTAATAGAATCACCCAATTGAATGTATTCATGCAGGGATTTATATACTTCATAAAACCTGTAAAGAAGGTTTTTCTGACATATAGGAAAATTGTTTTATTCTTCATGGTGTTGAAAATGGTATTAGCCTTAGACAAATTCTGCAACAATATTTAGTGCTTATACATGTTCCTGGTAATACAGATGTAGCTTTCAAAACAAATTGAAAGTACTATAGATATCCTTTAATATCCATTTCTCTGGAATAAAATATATTGAATAACAGGTTCACAATAAAGTCTTTTCCTAACATTTTATTAATTATAACAGATTGGGAAAACATGACTGTAAGTTTTTTTTGTAGTAGGTAATGTTTTATTTTATTTATTTATTATTTATTTATTTATTTATTTATTTATTGGACATGGAGTCTCGCTGTGTCACCCAGGCTGGAGTACAGTGGCGCTATCTCCTCTCACTGCAAGCTCTGCCTCCCGGGTTCACGCCATTCGCCTGCCTCAGCCTTCAGAGTAGCTGGGACTACATGCGCCCGCCACCATGCACAGCTAATTTTTTTTTTTTTTTGATATTTTTAGTAGAGACAGGGTTTCACCGTGTTAGCCAGGATGGTCTCGATCTCCTGACCTCGTGATCCAACCGCCTTAGCCTCCCAAAGTGCTTCTTAATAGCATTATATGGCAATATAATGTGATACCCTTTTTATGATATTGGAAAAGCCTTTCAGTCAAAAAGTTTTATAACATCACTTTTGCAAATTTTCTGCTAATCTGATGGGACTTGATAAAGATACTGCCTAAATTCTCTTTTCTCCTTGTATATTTTAGAGAATTAGTATCTTTCATCCTTTAGATTGGACAAAGAAACATAAACATCTGGAAAAAATCTGTTTTCTCGATATAACACAGAAAGCTCTAGAAATGGATTCAAAGAAGTGATTTTTGAGTCTGAACTTTGAAATTTTCTAGATAGTAAATTGGCTAATCATTTAATTCTATTTGTCCAATTTTTCTTTAACATAGATGGTTGAATTAGACTTTAGACTGTTTTTAAGGGTTTTTTCTGGGTGCAATATATTATGTTGCAAGTTCCTGAGGCCTTTGTGCTACATTACTCTTGAGTATTTGAAAATATCAAGATATTATTGCCAGTTATATATTTAGCAGGTGCCATCTGTTTGTGCATATTTTATAAGCAAATTTAAAAGCACACCTGTTTGAGCAACAGCAAGATAAACTGGAATAATCACGGACTTAGAATTATGCAAACCTAATTATGAGTCCCGGCCCTCATACCAAGTGGTTAAATATGTCAGTCAATATTTTAACCATCTGAAGTCTGTTTTAATTCTTCAGCATAGTAGAGATAAATCTTATCTGGCAAAATTGGGAAGAATAAATAAGTTATTATGTATAGCTCTTATACTTAGAATCCTTTTAAATGATACTTTGAAAACCATGCAGCACAAATATAAAATATTTTAATATTAGGATTAATACTAACAGTTTTATAAAGTACTTAGTTTACTACTATATAGAGACCATATGCTCGCTAAATGTTATAAACTCTTTTGGTATTTCTTTTAAATGTGCTTTTAACACCTATCTATTTATTATAAAGACATAAATTGTTTATTACTGTTGCCAAGGCATGTAAAGCTGGTATTTCTTGGCAACTACAAACTGGATATACCCACTGTTAATAAAGTTCCTATACTAAACTTTTATTGCTGCTAATTATATTTGTGTTTAGACTAACATTTTGAATTTTATATATTGGTAAATTTTCTGCTTGCAATTATTAAGCAATCTTTTGTTATGTAAACTGACAAAAATTTAAAAATAATTTAGTATGAAACAAATATAAACTTGTAACATTATTTTACCAAACAATTTTTCTTTGGTATTTGCATTTTATTTTGAATACAATGTGTATGCAATTTGCATTAAGTACAAAAACAAATTCATCATTTAAAATTAACTTAGTTGATAATTCATAATAAAATGTTTGAATTGCCTCCAAAACTTATGTCTTCAAAGAAAATAAAGTGAAACATTTTTAACAAACTTTCTACTTGAAAATAAATTTTATAGTACGGTGAAGTTATTTTCTTTTTGATTTGATTCATCATAAAGAAATTGATTCTTTACAATTTCACTACCAAAACTTTGCCCTAACTTACCTGTATTCGCCGAGAAGATGTTTCTTTTGGTTAGTTGACTAGAGTTTTTAAAGAGGAATGACTATAGCTATGGTAGTTAATTATCTACTGTTTAACTCTTTTTCTTTTATCCTGTGGATAAACTAACAATGTTACATGAACACTATAAGCCATCTCTACAGTTTTATAAATGTAAAATAAATTGTTAGAGAATAATAGATTGATTTCTCCAAGTTAAATAAAGGAAACTGGAAGAAAGAGAGAAGAGAAAGAGAGACAGAGCAAGAGCACTTCATGTACCTGGGTAGTAGGAAACTTGACAATGAAGTAATAATATTATTTATTGCTAATGAGGGTAGTAACACCCCTCACTGTCTACATACACATTTCTTTTAAAGGATGAGAAAACTGAGATCAGGGAAGTTAAAAAAGGTGTTCAAATTCATAAATATAGGTAGTGGCAAAAATAGAATTCTAATCTACATCTGATACTCCAGAGTCTATGCTCTTAGCTTTACAGAGCAAGCTGAGTAGTGAACAATTGCTCAAGAAAACAAAAACAAAATGAAGCAAGCAAGCAAGCACGTAGAGTTTTAAACTTGAAACTCTGCTACCACATATTTAACTTTGGCAGTTGCATTTGCCTTTGTGTCACTGTTAAAGGTAAAATCAAATCCAATATTAAGCCAAAGTACTCAGCTGGAAAATGTAACTGGATTATTTCTTTTTTTCAATTCCATATTGATGAGAAAACTATATTACTCTGTCTAAATTTAGTTCATATCTAAAAAGTATGTATGGAACAAATTTGAAGGGATTCTTAAAAAGTATAGCCACTCAAATGAGTAAATGGAACTCTGGGTTTCACAAAAGGAACTGGGATGCTGTAATATTACAGAATTTCAGATATAAATTATCTTCTTGTGGCTTCCACTAAACCAAAGAATTGCTAGAGTTGTGGATTCTTTGAATATGCTTGCTAGTGTTAATGGGGTAAACTTTTATCATCATTCAGGATCCAGGAAACAGTTTATTTAATACTAACTACTTTGTAATATATATTTCTTCTTAGTTCTAAAAATATTTGTTTCTACAGATCATCATCATGTTTAAATATATGTTCATATTGCAGTGAAAGAGTTACATTTTTTAATGGTTTAAATAAATTTTTATTTGATTAGTTACTGATGCTGATTTGGTGATGGTGATGGTGGAAACAACTTTGGCCTGGGAATTATAAGGCTAAGTTTTACTACCAAATCTAACTAGGCCTTTCTTCCTACAGCACTATCAGGTTTATTATGTTAACTTTGTGATCTCAGTCAAGATACCTTTTTAGGCATTTATTGAACCCACTCACCTTTGTAAAATAATGGATACAGAATATAGTTCCCTTAAGGTACAGTCATTCTCAAATAAACAAAAAATAGCTAGCTCAGCAAAGAAAGAGAGTTAGAAAGCATAGTATACAAACAAATCCACTGCCAGGGCCAGGGAGCAATGCATCTTATCTGTCTCATCCAGAATAAGGATAGATTCCTTTTTTTTTTTTTTTTTATTATACTTTAAGATCTAGGGTACATGTGCATAACGTGCAGGTTTGTTACATATGTATACTTGTGCCATGTTGGTGTGCTGCACCCATCAACTCAGCACCCATCAATTCGTCATTTATACCAGGTATAACTCCCAATGCAATCCCTCCCCCCTCCCCCCTCCCCCCTCCCCCCTCCCCATGATAGGCCCCGATGTGTGATGTTCCCCTTCCCGAGTCCAAGTGATGTCATTGTTCAGTTCCCACCTACGAGTGAGAACATGTGGTGTTTGGTTTTCTGTTCTTGTGATAGTTTGCTAAGAATGATGGTTTCCAGCTGCATCCATGTCCCTACAAAGGACGCAAACTCATCCTTTTTTATGGCTGCATAATATTCCATGGTGTATATGTGCCACATTTTCTTAATCCAGTCTGTCACAGATGGACATTTGGGTTGATTCCAAGTCTTTGCTATTGTGAATAGTGCCACAATAAACATACGTGTGCATGTGTCTTTATAGCAGCATGATTTATAATCCTTTGGGTATATACCCAGTAGTGGGATGGTTGGGTCATACGGTACATCTAGTTCTAGATCCTTGAGGAATAGCCATACTGTTTTCCATAATGGTTGAACTAGTTTACAATCCCACCAACAGTGTAAAAGTGTTCCTATTTCTCCATATCCTCTCCAGCACCTGTTGTTTCCTGACATTTTAATGATTGCCATTCTAACTGGTGTGAGATGGTATCTCATTGTGGTTTTGATTTGCATTTCTCTGATGGCAAGTGATGATGAGCATTTTTTCATGTGTCTGTTGGCTGTATGAATGTCTTCTTTTGAGAAATGTCTGTTCATATCCTTTGCCCACTTTTTGATGGGGTTGTTTGTTTTTTTCTTGTACATTTGTTTGAGTTCTTTGTAGGTTCTGGATATTAGCCCTTTGTCAGATGAGTAGATTGCAAAATTTTTCTCCCATTCTGTAGGTTGCCTGTTCACTCTGATGGTAGTTTCTTTTGCTGTGCAGAAGCTCTTTAGTTTAATGAGATCCCATTTGTCAATTTTGGCTTTTGCTGCCGTTGCTTTTGGTGTTTTAGACATGAAGTCCTTGCCCATACCTATGTCCTGAATGGTACTACCCAGGTTTTCTTCTAGGGTTTTTATGGTATTAGGTCTAACATTTAAGTCTCTAATCCATCTTGAATTAATTTTTGTATAAGGAGTAAGGAAAGGATCCAGTTTCAGCTTTCTACTTATGGCTAGCCAATTTTCCCAGCATCATTTATTAAATAGGGAATCTTTCCCCATTTCTTGTTTTTCTCAGGTTTGTCAAAGATCAGATGGCTGTAGATGTGTGGTATTATTTCTGAGGACTCTGTTCTGTTCCATTGGTCTATATCTCTGTTTTGGTACCAGTACCATGCTGTTTTGGTTACTGTAGCCTTGTAGTACAGTTTGAAGTCAGGTAGCGTGATGCCTCCAGCTTCGTTCTTTTGACTTAGAATTGTCTTGGCAATGCGGGCTCTTTTTTGGTTCCATATGAACTTTAAAGCAGTTTTTTCCAATTCTGTGAAGAAACTCATTGGGAGCTTGATGGGGATGGCATTGAATCTATAAATAACCTTGGGCAGTATGGCCATTTTCACAATATTGATTCTTCCTATCCATGAGCGTGGTATGTTCTTCCAAAATTTGTTTGTGTCCTATTTTATTTCACTGAGGAGTGGTTTGTATGTCTCCTTGAAGAGGTCCTTTACATCCCTTGTAAGTTGGATTCCTAGGTATTTTATTCTCTTTGAAGCAATTGTGAATGGAAGTTCATTCCTGATTTGGCTCTCTGTTTGTCTGTTACTGGTGTATAAGAATGCTTGTGATTTTTGCACATTAATTTTGTATCCTGAGACTTGACTGAAGTTGCTTATCCGCTTAAGGAGATTTTGGGCTGAGACAATGGGGTTTTCTAAATATACAACCATGTCATCTGCAAACAGGGACAATTTGACTTCTTCTTTTCCTAACTGGATACCCTTTATTTCTTTTTCTTGCCTGATTGCCCTAGCCAGAACTTCCAACACTATGTTGAATAGGAGTGGTGAAAGAGGGCATCCCTGTCTTGTGCCAGTTTTCAAAGGAAATTTTTCCAGTTTTTGCCCATTCAGTATGATATTGGCTGTGGGTTTGTCATAAATAGCTCTTATTATTTTGAGGTACGTTCCATCAATACCGAATTTCTTGAGCGTTTTTAGCATGAAGGGCTGTTGAATTTTGTCAAAAGCCTTTTCTGCATCTGTTGGGATAATCATGTGGTTCTTGTCTTTGGTTCTGTTTATATGCTGGATTACGTTTATTGATTTGCGAATGTTGAACCAGCCTTGCATCCCAGGGATGAAGCCCACTTGATCATGGTGGATAAGCTTTATGATGTGCTGCTGAATCTGGTTTGCCAGTATTTTATTGCGGATTTTTTCATCGCTGTTCATCAGTGATATTGGTCTAAAATTTTCTTTTTTTGTTGTGTCTCTGCCAGGCTTTGGTATCAGGATGATGTTGGCCTCATCAAATGAGTTAGGGAGGATTCCCTCTTTTTCTCTTGATTGGAATAGTTTCAGAAGGAGTGGTACCAGCTCCTCCTTGTACCTCTGGTAGAATTCAGCTGTGAATCCATCTGGTCCTGGACTTTTTTTGGTTGGTAAGCTATTAATTATTGCCTCAATTTCAGAGCCTGCTATTGGTCTATTTAGAGATTCAACTTCTTCCTTGTTTAGTCTTGGAAGAGTGTAAGTGTCCAGGAAATTATCCATTTCTTCTAGATTTTCTAGTTGATTTGCGTAGAAGTGTTTACAGTATTCTCTGATGGTAGTTTGTATTTCTGTGGGGTTGGTGGTGATATCCCCTTTATCATTTTTTATTGCGTCTATTTGATTCTTCTCTCTTTTCTTCTTTATTAGTCTTGATAGTGGTCTGTCAGTTTTGTTGATTTTTTCTAAAAAAACAACTCCTGGATTCATTGATTTTTTGGAGGGTTTTTTGTGTCTCTATCTCCTTCAGTTCTGCTCTGATCTTAGTTATTTCTTGCCTTCTGCTGGCTTTTGAATGTGTTTGCTCTTGATTCTCCAGTTCTTTTAATTATGATGTTAGAGTTTCAATTTTAGATCTTTCCAGCTTTCTCTTGTGGGCATTTAGTGCTACAAATTTCCCTCGACACACTGCTTGAAATGTGTCCCAGAGATTCTGGTATGTTGTATCTTTGTTCTCATTGGTTTCAAAGAACATCTTTATTTCTGCCTTCATTTCGTTATGTACCCAGTAGTCATTCAGGAGCAGGTTGTTCAGTTTCCATGTAGTTGAGTGGTTTTGATTCAGTTTCTTAGTCCTGAGTCTAGTTTGATTGCACTGTTGTCTGAGAGACAGTTTGTTATAATTTCTGTTCTTTTACATTTTCTAAGGAGTGCTTTACTTCCAATTATGTGGTCAATTTTGGAATAAGTGTGATGTGGTGCTGAGAAGAATGTATATTCTGTTGATTTGGGGTGGAGAGTTCTATAGATGTGTATTAGATCCGCTTGGTGCAGAGATGAGTTCAATTCCTGGATATCCTTGTTAACTTTCTGTCTCGTTAATCTGTCTGATGTTGACAGTGGAGTGTTGAAGTCTCCCATTATTATTGTATGGGAGTCTAAGTCTCTTTGTAAATCTCTAAGGACTTGCTTTATGGATCTGGGTGCTCCTGTATTTGGTGAATATATATTTAGGATAGTTAGCTCTTCCTGTTGAATTGATCCCTTTACTATTATGTCTTTGATGGTTTAAAGTCTATTTTATCAGAGACTAGGATTGCAACCCCTGCTTTTTTTTGTTCTCCATTTGCTTGGTAGATCTTCCTGCATCCCTTTATTTTGAGCCTATGTATGTCTCTGCATGTGAGATGGGTCTCCTGCATACAGCAGACTGATGAGTCTTGACTCTTTATCCAGTTTGCCAGTCTGTGTCTTGTAATTGGACCATTTAGTCCATTTACATTTAAGGTTAATATTGTTATGTGTGAACTTGATCCTGCCATTATGATATTAACTGGTTATTTTGCTCGTTAGTTGATGCCATTTCTTCCTATCCTCGATGGTCTTTACATTTTGGCATGTTTTTGCAATGGCTGGTACGGGTTGTTCCTTTCCATGTTTAGGGCTTCCTTCAGGGTCTCTTGTAAGGCAGGCCTGGTGGTGACAAAATCTCTAACCATTTGCTTATCTGTAAAGGATTTTATTTCTCCTTCACTTATGAAACGTAGTTTGGCTGGATATGAAATTCTGGGTTGAAAATTCTTTTCTTTAAGAATGTTGAATATTGGCCCCCACTCTCTTCTGGCTTGTAGAGTTTCTGCTGAGAGGTCTGCTGTTAATCTGATGGGCTTCCCTTTGTGGGTAACCCGACCTTTCTCTCTGGCTGCCCTTAAGATTTTTTCCTTCATTTCAACTTTGGTGAATCTGGCAATTATGTGTCTTGGAGTTGTTCTTCTCGAGGAGTATCTTTGTGCTGTTCTCTGTATTTCCTGAATTTGAATGTTGGCCTGCCCTACTAGGTTGGGGAAGTTCTCCTGGATGATATCCTGAAGAGTGTTTTCCAACTTGGTTCCATTTTCCCCCTCACTTTCAGGCACCCCAATCAGACGTAGATTTGGTCTTTTTACATAATCCCATACTTCTTGCAGGCTTTGTTCATTTCTTTTTCTTCTTTTTTCTTTTGGTTTCTCTTCTCACTTCATTTCATTCATTTGATCCTCAATCGCTGATACTCTTTCTTCCAGTTGATCAAGTCGGTTCCTGAAGCTTGTGCATTTGTCACGTATTTCTCGTGTCATGGTTTTCATCTCTGTCATTTCGTTTATGACCTTCTCTGCATTAATTTTTCTAGCTATCAATTCTTCCACTCTTTTTTAGAGATTTTTAGTTTCTTTGTGCTGGGTACGTAATTCCTCCTTTAGCTCTGAGAAGTTTGATGGACTGAAGCCTTCTTCTCTCATCTCGTCAAAGTCATTCTCTGAGCAGCTTCGATCCGTTGCTGGCGATGAGCTGCGCTCCTTTGCAGGGGGAGATGAGCTCTTATTTTTTGAATTTCCAGCTTTTCTGCCCTGCTTCTTCCCCATCTTTGTGGTTTTATCTGTCTCTGGTCTTTGATGATGGTGACGTACTGATGGGGTTTTGGTATAGGTGTCCTTCCTATTTGATAGTTTTCCTTCTAATAGTCAGGACCCTCAGCTGTAGGTCTGTTGGAGATTGCTTGAGGTCCACTCCAGACCCTGTTTGCCTGGGTATCAGCAGCAGAGGTTGCAGAAGATAGAATATTGCTGAACAGCGAGTGCACCTGTCTGATTCTTACTTTGGAAGCTTCCTCTCAGGGGTGTACTCCACCCTGTGAGGTGTGGGGTGTCAGACTGCCCCTAGTGTGGGATGTCTCCCAGTTAGGGTACTCAGGGGTCAGGGACCCACTTGAGCAGGCAGTCTGTCCCTTCTCAGATCTCAACCTCTGTGTTGGGAGATCCACTGCTCTCTTCAAAGCTGTCAGACAGAGTCGTTTGTGTCTGCACAGGTTTCTGCTGCTTTTTGTTGTTGTTGTTTAGCTGTGCCCTGTCCCCAGAGGTGGATTCTACAGACACAGGTTTCCTTGCGCTACTGTGAGCTCCACCCAGTTTGAGCTTCCCAGCGGCTTTGTTTACCTACTTAAGCCTCAGCAATGGCGGGCACCCCTCCCCCAGCCTCGCTGCTGCCTTGCAGTTAGATGGCAGACTGCTCTGCTAGCAATGAGGGAGGCTCTGTGGCTGTGGGACCCTCCCGGCCAGGTGTGGGTATAATCTCCTGATGTGTCCGTTTGCTTAAAGTGCAGTATTGGGGTGAGGGTTATCCGATTTTCCAGGTGTTGTGTGTCTCAGCTCCCCTCTCTAGGAAAACGGATTCCCTTCCCCCTTGCGCTTCCCAGGTGAGGCGATGCCTCGCCCTGCTTCAGCTCTCACTGGTCGGGCTGCAGCAGATGACCAGCACCGATTGTCCGGCACTCCCTAGTGAGATGACCCCATTACCTCAGTTGAAAATGCAGAAATCCCCGGTCTTCTGTGTTGCTCCCGCTGGGAGTTGGAGACTGGAGCTGTTCCTATTTGGCCATCTTGCTCCGCCCCCTCGGATATATTCTTAAGTATAGCATTTAAAAGAAAATTCCTCCACTTAATGAGTGCTTTTCCACCCTATTCTCAAAAACTACAAATGCAGAAGATTATAATATGAGCCTGTTTATATTAGAGGTTTCTGGTACAGTGTTTTGACAAACTAAGACCTTACCAGGTCCTGGGTAGGATTTTATGAGTGGTGTCAGAGTGCACTGGAAACCCATTTTTAGCACACTTTACAGTAAAATAAATCAATCCTGTAGAGGGATGGTGTTTTATCTTTATTAGATTTTAATTTTTAAAATATAGTATTTGCCTTCAAAATAAAGATCAAATATACTGTGGGGACACGTAGGGTATGGGTGGTTATCTCTGCGAGCTTTTTTAAAAAAAAATCATTTTAACAGATTCTTGTTAAATACTCCTTACTACATCCTATGCAAGATCCTAGAGAGATAAACGTGAATGAAAAAAGAGTACGGACCTTAATTAAATTAAAAAACTGCTCTCATTAAATATTCAGGATGGGGGAGGTGGTGATGACCAGACAATAATTCAGTGATAAAATCTAAACTAGCAATTGTTTCACCTGTATAAAAGGGGAATGTGTGGTTATGGGAGGTGTTTCACCATTAATTATCATGAAAATAATGTGCATTATATTTTCTCAAAAGTAACATGAAGTTTATTTTCTCAAAGCATCCTATTAATCTAAAGCAGTTCATCTTGAGTGAAGGACTCTAGATAACTCCGTATCTCAAATAAGAATGTAACCATTGAGTGATTTTATTTTAAAAAATAATATTGGCTCCTTGACAGAAAATGGTTATTCATGGAGTCTTAGATTCAAGAAATTTGAATTCCTCATCCTTTTAGTGGTTGCATTTAGAAGTTATATTGACCAGAATATTACCATACATCATTTTCTTTTCACTGAAAATGGGCTCCTCCCATTGGATCTTGAGTTGTTTGAAGATTTTTTCTGGAAATGCAGGTCAATGATAGTACAATTTGATTAACTAAAATTTTCCTTTATTATAAAGCTATAGTTATACTTTATTATGTGGAATATTTTCCTCTTTGTAGGTGTAAGAGTCCTTAGGAACAAACATGTCAATGGAGACATTTAAGAAATTCTAACTGAAAACATCACTGGTTGATTAATTAGTTCACCTATTTATTCTATAAGTCTTTGGGTGCCTAAAATGCAGCTGACATATCAAAAAACATTTTATAGGAAAGCATAGAGAAAGGGTTAACATAACAGGCCTGAGACTGCTGTGATTAGAAAAATCTTTTTGCAAGGTTGACCAGTGGCTGGCATATGGGAACTTGGATTTCTGAAAGGGGTCTCATCATTCCCTAACTGATAAGCATGGTGTAAAAGCATTGTAAAAACAATGTTGGTTTTGCTAAACAATTGTTTTATTTCTGAAAGTCTGGAAATGTGATATGTGCTAAGAAGTGAGCATTAAGTCTCTAATGAGCTTATCTGGAGGACATTTCACAACTAGGTGTTACAACTCATTGCTGATGAATCACAGATGTTTCTTGACTTACAGAGGTATTACACCTTATAAAACCATTGTAAGTTGAAAATATTGTGAGTCACAAATGCATATAATACCCTGATAAACCCAATGTAAAGTCAAAAAATGTAAGTTGGACCACTATAAGTTGGGGGCCATATATCCTCACATCTGTGTGACTCAAATGGGAGAGATTTCTTTAAACCTTGTACGTTGTTTCTGCTGGACATTTCCCCATAAGCCTTTTCCCTTTGCTGATTTTGCTGTGTAGCCTTTCGCTGTAATAAACTATAATAGTGAATATGTATATCATCAAACCTTAGAGTGGTCTTGCCCTGACACAAGAAGGATAAAAATATATATACTAGTTGTGAGTACTAAGATTATAATTATATTTGCATATGAGTCATAGAAACCTTTCATTAATTTTTAATTTTTGTGGATACATTATAGGTGACTATATTTATGGGGTACATAAGATACTTTGATACAGACATAAAATGCATAATATCACATCAGGGTAAATGGGGTAATCATCACCTCAAGCACCTATCCTTTCTTTCTGTTACAAACAATCCACTTATACTCTTAGTTATTTTGAAATGTAAATTATTGCAGACTGCAGTCACTCTTTCTTGCTATCAAATACTAGATCTTATCCATTCATCTAACTGTATGTTTGTACCCATTAACCATCGCCACTCCCTGCTGTCCTCCCCTCTTTCTTTTTGAGCAGTGTATCTCAATAGACAATTATTTTGCCCCCAAAAGGACATTTGACAGTGCTTGGAAACATTTTTGTTTGTCACAAGTGGGAGGAGGCCAATCTTCCAGCAGGTGGAGAAAGACCAGGATGCTGCTAAGCATCCTACAATGAATAGGACACCCCCACAACAAGGTATTATTTGGCCCAAAATGCAGAGAGTGCTGTGCTTGAGAAACCCTATTGTACATAACAGTGCAAGATAACATTCAATCACCTATCAGATTAATAGGTGGAAAGTAAGGATTATTTATCCTTTATGAATGAAGGATTCAGTCAATTTTTAAGTATTTATCTCACTGTTCAGGAAGGAGATTTGACTACTATTCCAATAAGTATCCCTATTATCTAAAATTGTTCCTTGTTAGACTACCACAACTTCAAAAAAATATCTAATAAAAGTACATTCCTTTCTAACGTTCTTGGCTCACTTAATGCTATAATTAATGATTAAAATTCCCAGATATTTGGAAACTGTTAAAGAAATGAACTGGCTTATGTTTGAAACCACTCTGCCCTTCGCTGCAGATTAATTTTATATTATACACTTATATATTATCCAGTTTCTAAATCAGTGAGTTTTACCCTTCCTCATTTCATTAACATAATCAGTCCAGTATTAACTGATTCAAAACAGTTTCTAAACCTGGCTAGATGAAGGAAATCCCATGAACCAACAGCATTATGTGGAATCCAGCCAGAAACCCCTTACCAGTCTGATTTCAAGTTAAATGTCAGATTTGCTATGTTGGAAAACTAAAATGCATTCATTCAGCATACATCAATCGCAACATGCCTACTTAAAGAGAGAATTTATCATTATGAGAGAGATCATGTAAGTGTTGATTCTTCTTGTCTATTTTTTGTAATACTTCTGATTAGATCACTTTCATTTTCATGGTTTTTTTTTTCTGTGTGTATATAAAAGGATTTGGTTTTCATTTAATCTTTCCTTTGAATATTTTTTCCTATAGTTAAAGTCAATCAGCAATCTGAATTTCATCTGAGCTCCAATCACATGTAATTTATAAAATTTTGGAAGAACACAGGTAGGTACTCAGAGTAATCAACTTAGCTTTAGAAGAAGAATTTAATTTGTTATTATCTGCCACAACCATAGCCCGGTGAATTGATTTAAATCATTGAGCTATATAATTGCTTTTTAAGTATTTTTTATTTTTTCCCTTCTTGTGAAGTAGTGATTAACAAAATGTAAAAATCTAAATTCAAAATATAATTTCGTGTCATAAAATAAATGTTTTGCATGAAATATAGTTAATGGTCAAATAAATTATTTGTTAAGATTGGGGGGACTTCGCAGTTTGTCAGAAACATTCACACACACACAAAGTCTGTAAACAAAGATAAAATGTTTTTGCCGGAGAATGTAATTGTCATTTCCTGCTCCCTTATTGAAGGAAATCCATGTGTCTGTTTACGTGGATTGTTGCTTAAATCTGCCACAAAATTTTTATTCAAAACCTTATTTATTACATTATGCCAAATAGGGTAATAATTACTACCAGAGGAGACATACTTTTTGTAACTCTTTACATTTTTTTAAATACAAATTCTGTTATATAAATTTTGATTTTGAATCTTTTAATTATCTCTTCATTACCTCCCATACATCCTCTAAGTTTTCTTTGTTTTTTTCAACTCCAGTATACAGATTTCAGCACTCTAATTTTTTACTGAGTATTTAACATATATAAGAAAAAGATACTTTACAATTTCCACATGTTGTAATGAAATATGTTGAATTTAGTTTATGTTAACTGTATCTAGTTCTTGCTTGATTTATTTTTTTGCCTTCTAAAGTTATGTTTTATCTTGCAAGTTTGTATATGTATGTGTAGTAGTTACTTTTTTTTGTTTAACAGATTATTCAAAATCGTAGTGGATAAAGCAGCAAACATTTATTATCTCAGTTGCTATGGGTCAGAAATTCTAACTATGCTTAGTTCCATCCTCTGTGTCTGAATATCTCACAAGGCTAAAATCAAGGTGTCAATTGGGCTATAGTTATCCCAAGATTCAACCAGTAATGGATCCACTTTTATTGTCACTCAAGTAGCTGTTGGTGGGACTCAGTTCCTCCACAGCTATTCCTGACTGGTGGTTGGCAAGAGGCCTGCTTCACTAGTTTCCACATAGATGTTATCCATAAAGCATCTCACAACATAGAAGCGGCTTTGACAGGGCTAATAAATAAGAAGAGAAAAAAGAATGTGCAAGAAAAAAAGTCAAAGGCTTTTGTCATCTAGACTTGGAAGTGATTAAGCTCAAGTGTGATTAATGTCAAGCCAACTATCAAGCTGAAAGGACAGGATATGAATATTAAGAGAAGGGGATCACTGAAAGCCATTTCGGAAACTGCCTACAAAGTATATGGATATGGATGTTTTATGAATATAAAACTCCTGGTGTTAGAGTGGTTTCTTTTTCAACTTTATTTTTTTTATTTTTTCTACATCTAATATTTTAGAACCCAAAACATGGGGATAAAGACAAATGTTAGCATGTTATCCTTAATATTTAGGAGCAATATTTAGGAGCATAGTATATGTCATGTTGAGGATGCTACTATGCCTCTATGTTATGTTGGAAAGTATATATTCATCTCTGGCTCTCTTTTTTTCTCTCAAGTGGTGGTAATTTGTATAGAGTAGAGTATACTTAGAAGCCAAATTAATACTGTGTTTTAGTGTATTTGTATAAGCTTACTTAAGTATTAATAAATACTCCTGTTTGCATCTTCATGATCTCCAAACTTTTTTCTCTGATTTTGGCATCTTTTCGTATTGACATGAACCAAATGTGGCTTTTGAAATAGGAAATTTTGGATGGAATAATAATCCACAATGAAGGAGTAGATGCTAACATTTGTCTTTATCCCCATGTTTTGGGTTCTAAAATATTAGATGTAGAAAAAAAAAAAAAAGAAGAAGAAAGTTTAAAAAGAAACCACTCTAACACCAGGAGTTTTATTTTCACATAGTTAATGTAAGGAGAAGGGCTGACTTTCAAGACGAGGCCTAAATATATTTTTAAATTCTTCAATATTACTATACCTTCTCCTTAATGTGCCCCGAGCATATGTCTCAGATTTCAATAGTCCTTGAAGTCACGCTTTCCTCAAATGCCTGAATAAAAAGATGAATCTACAATCTTGCTTTATTATATATAAGAACGTAATAACTTGCCAGATGTTCAAAGATATCCAGGAACATTTTTCTCTCCAAAATATATCCCGATTTTCACTTGTCATCCATTTGTCATCTGGATCCAGATCAGAACCTTTATCTACTTTTCTGCAGGTTACTCACTTCTGGCTTTCCTCATGCTTGTGTGGCTCTCTTTTAAACACTTCACACTGAGTTGTGGATGCCTATCCCTTCTTTTTTCAAAAGGTCAGATAAAGGCCAGTTTATAAGTTTTACCAAACTTACGGTGAATATTGTAAGACATTGATGAATATTACGACACAATGACATTTGAAACTCAGTATGCAATATGACTGTTCCTGAAGAACATAAGTCTATAAATCTCCAGAGTGGTCTCCTACTGGGTAATACATTCTTTGTGACAAAGATGGACTTCTTCCCTAACCCCAGGCTGCCAACTTAACACAGGAAAAAATGTACCATGATATTAGGAAAGTGACCTTGGGACTGTCTCTCCTTTCTAGAATGCAGGCCTTAAAGAAAAACTTTTGAAGAAAGAACATGTCCCGACTTCACCCTAGTATAAAGGCAGTCTCTACAATACTTATAGCCTTACTCAGGATATATCACTCTATGTCATCAGTAGAAATCTGTGGTCTCTTCAGGAGAAAGCTAGTATTCTAGGACCTTTCTCTACATCACTTAACATGGCAAGGTCTTCAACATTCAATGATCTATATTAGAAAATTTTCTAAGACTATTTTCTTCAGTCTTGAGTAGCATCATCATTCCATTTAAGTAGATACATTTACCAGTCTATAATATAATGAGGGGTAACAACTAGGCTTGCACGTATGCTGTCTTCATGTTCTACATTCCCAATTTTCCCAGTCATCATCTTATGAAAAATAGTACACTTACCCGTACACACTGTAGGAATAAATGAGACTAAATATTTATGGGTATTCTAGATTCATAATTTGGAAAAGTGTGCCATACAGACCACTTCTTTCATGACCACACAGAGAAACACAGTAATAAGTACAAAGCGCTGACATATTAGATGTTTTCTATAGTCAGTGACCTCATAACAAAAATTATTTAAACAGGATAGCCTTGAAATAGGGATGGTACATATTCTGTTGTATATATTCAGATAGATTATGACAAAAGTTAATGAGGAAAGGAAAAGATTTATTTTTTTTATTTTCTTTTTTGCTTTTTTGCTTTTCTTTTCTTTTCTTTTTTTTTTTTTTTTTTTTTTTTTTTTGAGATGGAGTCTCGCCAAGTCTCCCAGGCTGAAGTGCAGCCGCGCGATCTCGGCTCATTGCAAGCTCCGCCTCCCGGGTTCAGGCCCTTCTCCCGCCTCAGCCTCCGGAGTAGCTGGGACTACAGGCGCCCGCCACCACGCCCGGCTAATTTTTTTTTGTATTTTTAGTAGAGACGGATTTTCACCATGTTAGACAGGATGGTCTCAATCTCCTGACCTCGTGATCCACTGGCCTCAGCCTCCCAAAGTGCTGGGATTACAGGCGTGAGCCACCGCACCCAGCCTCTCCGTCACCTTAAATTTATCTCACCATTGTCATAGGCAGAACATTGGCCCCTCAAAGGCGTTTAATGTCTTATAGCTCACAATTGTTGAATATGTTACAGCACATGGTAAGTGGGAATTAAAATTGAAGACTGAATTAAGATTACTACTCAAGTGACCTTGAGAAGAATATTAACCTGGATTCTTGAGGTGGGTCCAATATAATCACAATGGTCTTTCAAAATCAAAGAGAGAAGCAGAAATAGAGGTCAGAATGATGCCAGTTGAGAACGACTCAGGTGGCCATTGCTGATTTTAAAGATAGAAGCGGGGCCATGAGCCATGAGCCAAACAATGTAACCAGCCTCTGGAAGCTAGAAAAGGCAAATAAATGGATTCTCCCTCAAGCCGACAGATAAAACACAGCCCTGTCAATACCTTGATTTTAGTCCAGTGAGACCTATTTTTTATTCTGACTTCAAAAATTATAAGATACATTCGTGTTGTTTTAAACCATCAATTTTGCAGTAGTTGGTAATAGGTGTAATAGGACTCTATTGCCCTATTCTTCATTTTTTCTGCCACCAATGATTATGCTTCACTGATATGTAAGCCTCCCTTTCACTTGTTATATGTCCTTGACCATTGTGACCTCATCTATAAATGAGAAATTAACTATTTCATGGCATTGAGAGAAATACACAACATAATACTTGGAAAGAGAAAGAGTAAATTTTTAGTTACTAAATATATATACATAGCTTTATTTTTATTTATATTAGTTTTATATAGTAATATATAGTTTTTGTATTCTAGTATATAGTATGGTTTAGTTTTAAATATTAGTACATAAAAAAGAATGTATATATATTTCGGCTTATATTTTTTCTTTTTATATTAACACATAATATGTATTTATGTGGTACACATGGTATTTTGATACATGCATAGAATGTGTAATGATCAAATTAAGGTAATTGGGGTAGCTATCATCTTCCACATTTATCATTTCTTTGTGTTGAGAACATTCCAAATCTTCTAGCCATTTTAAATATACAATAAATTATTGTTGGCTATACTCCTGTTATTAAACACTAGAAATTGTGCCTTCTATCTATATGTATTTTTGTACCCATTAATCAACCTCACTTCATCCATCCTCTACCCTACCCTTGCCAGCCCCTGATAACCACTGTTATAGTCATCATCACCAGAAGACCAAGTTTTTTAGCTCCTGCATATTAATGAGAAGATGGGATATTTGTTCTGTGCTTGACTTACTTCAGTTAACATAATGACCTCCAGTTCTATCCATGTTTCTGCAGATGACAGAGTAGCATTCTTTTTAATGTATTAATAATATGCCATTTTGCATAAATACATTTTCTTAATCTGTTCATTTGCTGATGGACATAGATTAATTTCATATCTTGGCTGCTGTGAATAGTAGTACAATTAACATGAGAGTGCAGATTTTTCGTGGATATTCTGATTTCCTTTTTTTGGACATATACCGAGGAATGGGATTACTAGATCACATGCTAATTCTATTTTTAGTTTATTGAGAACTTTCATACTGTTCTCCATAGTGACTGTACTAATTTGCATTCCTACCAAAAGTGTAGGAAGGCTCACATTTCTCTGCATTCTTATCAGCATTTGTTATTTTTTTGTCGTTTTAGTTATAGCTACTTTAACTGGGGTGAGATGATATTTCCTTATGGTTTATATTTACATTCCCCTGATGGCTAGTGATTTTGAACATTATTTTCATATACTTACTGGTGTATCTTCTCTTAAACATCTGTTAAGATCTTTTGCCTATTTTGAAATTTGATTGTTTGTTTTTTACCACTGTGTTCTTTGAGTTACTTATATATTCTGATTATTAACCCCTTTGTCAGATGGATAGCTTACAAATATTTTCTCCCATTCTGTGGATTGTCTCTTCACTTTGTTGATTGCTTTCTTTGCTGTGTAGAAGATACTTTAGCTCAATATAATACCATTTCTCTATTTTTGCTTTTGTTTTCTGTGCTTTTGAGGACTTGCCCAAAAAAATCTTTGTCTAGACCAAAGTCCTGAAGTGTTTCCCCAATGTTTTCTTCTAGTCATTTTATAGTTTAAGTTTTACATTTAAGTATGTTTTCCATTTTTTATTTGATTTTTGTATGTAATAAGAGATAAGGGTCTATTTTCATTCTTCTGCATATGGTTATCTAGTTTACCCATCACCATTCATTGAAAAGTATTTGTTTATCAGCATATGTCCTTGGCACCATTTTTGAAATGAGTTGGCTGAAAATGCATGGATTTATTTCTAGGTTCTCTATTCTGTTACATTGGCTTATGTGTATATTTCTATCGCAGCACCATGCTGTTTTTTGGATACTATAGCTTTGTTCTTTTAGTTCTGGATTGCTTTGGCTATTTGTGGTCTTTTGTGGATCCATACAAATTTTTCCTTTTTTTTTTTATTATTTTTGTGAAGAATGTCATTGGTATACTGATAGGGATAGTGGTGAATCTGTAGATCACTTTAGCTAGTATGAACATTTTAACTGTATTCTTCCAATCCCAAAACATGGGATATCTTACCATGTTTTTGTGTCCTTTTACATTTATTTTATCAATCTTTTCCAGTTTTCCTTGGCTAAATTTATTCCTTTTTTTTTTTTTTTTTGGTAGCTGTGTAAATTGAATTATTTTCTTGTATTTTTTTCAGATTGTTTACTGTTGAAATATAGAAATGTTGTTAATTGTTGTGTGTTGATTTTGTATCCTGCAACTTAACTCATGGATCAGTTCTAGCAGTTTTTGGTGGAATTCTTAAGTTTTTGTCAATATTTATATTCTAAATATAAGATCATATCATCTGCAAAAAAGGACAATTTGAATTCTTCCTTTATAATGAGGATGTTCTTTTATTGTTTCATTCCTCTGTCTAGAACTTCCAATACTATGTTGAATAGGAGTGGTGAAAGTTAGCATATTAGTCTTGTTTCAGACCTTAGAGAAAAGGCTTTCAATGTTTTCTCATTCAGTATGATGTTAGCTGTGGGTTTGTTAGATGTGACCCTTACTATTTTGAGGCATACTTCTTTTATACTTAGTTTGTTTTGTGTTTTTAATCAATATAATAGTCAATGGAAATATGCTTTTAAAGGAAAGTTGGATATTATGGAATGCCTTTTCAGCATCTATTGAAATGATCTTATATTGTGATGTATCATGTTTATTGATTAGCACGTGTTTAACTATATTTGCATCTCTGGGATGAATTCACTTAATCATGGCGAAATATCTTTTTATTGTGTTGTTGAATTCAGTTTGCTAGTTTTTTTTGAGGATTTTTGCATCTGTGTTTATAAGAGATATTGGATTATAGTTATTATTATTGCATCTTTGTCTGGTTTGGGTATGATAATTCTGGCCTCATAGAAGGAGTTTTGAAGTATTCCCTCTACTTCAATTTTTTGAAATAGTTTGAGCATAACTTTTATTAGTTATTTTTTTACATGTTTATAAAGTAAATTGATGTTTTACGTACTTTAAAACAAGTAAAACCTTTTAACCAGTCTGATGACCATAAAAACACTAAATTAAAACACATTTTAGCCACATTGTTACCTTTACAGAAATTATGCTAGATGTGTCTTTTGGAAACTATTTTCATATCTATGTTTATACAATTGCCCCATTATAGTCTGTTTTCAGTACAGCAGCCAATTTGATCCTGATCGTTTTAAAAACCTAAATCAAGCTATACATTTATCCATTCAAAATCCTCAATGACTTATTCTGAGTAAAACCCAAATTTCTCAAAATGTCCTAGGGTGCAACATGATCTGACCTTCTTAACTCTTTGGCGTCATTCTCATAATAGTCTCTAAATTCTGTCATGTGGTTTAAGTCAAAGAGTTTGTTATTCTCCAGAACATGTGAGGTTCACCTCTTGCTCAGAGAATGGCCTGGAGTGCTCCTTCCCCATTATCCATTTGGCTGGATCTTTCAGCTCAGCTTTTCAGTGAATCCTACCCTGGCCACCCGAGTAAACGTTGCAACTCAGCTCTCTGGCCTCCTCACTTCTAATACACTGCATACATATTTATTTTGCTTTATGACTCTCTGCATTAGGATTTAAACTCGCTTAGGGCAGTATTCATGTCTGCTTTTTCGTTACTGTATTCTTAGCAACTGGAGAGGTGCCTAACTCACAATTTGTACTCAATCATACTTAATAAATTAATGTTTAATTATTTATTTGCCATAGATTCAGAACTTCAGACACATCAGTTTTGAAGTTTGGCTAAAATCTTAAATGTCATCAAATTTATTCTTTTGACTTCACAGATGAACAAAAGTGAGGCCCAGAGAGGTCACACAGCTGTTTTCACTAAAATTAGAATAAGAAAATGGCCCTGACTTTTCAGCAAATTATTTGTGTAACTTTGTACTTATGCTAGTAGCTAATACTCTTTTCAATTTCAAACATTTGGAATTTACTAGCCCATTACCTTTTCTCTAAACTGGATTACTCACCTATATTGTGAGAATTCACTCTTACCTTTCCATTACACATTCTTAGTACTGTTATTTATTTAGCAAGTATTTTAATAATTGATATATACACCATTTTGTAGTATAGCAGGTGATTCAAAGATAAACTTCAGCTTTATGGTTACAGCTTTACTACAAATACATGTCCAATCATAAACCTCTTATGTGCCACTTCAGGTTCTTTCAGTGTCACCTGTGTCCAGAGCAGATAGCTACTGGTTCAGCACTGGCGCCTGGGGCAACAAATATGAGTGACCTCTGGCCAGTTTCACATGTGAAGCACCTGACAGGTCTAACATCAGGTCCTTTCTGTGCTTCTTTCATGTCTTCTGTCAGAATTCAGTGCTCCCACTGAGGCATGTAATGCTTTGGGACCCTTGTAGCACTCATGGGTGTACAATCCATTTGTGCAGGAAGGTAGTGCTCCCTCTGGTAAACCTTAATTCAGGGAGAAACAGAAGCTGACCTAAGATTTTGTCCCCCCTAGAAAGAGATTATTTGACCTTTTTGAATACAGTCTTTTAAAACTAAGTGATGCATTATACCTGATGCCATCGGTGACCAGCTCAGTAATGCACTGTCATATTGATCCTGCCTGCTTCCTGCCGCACTCTCCTTTTCCCTCACACCCAATTCTCTGGGATCATAGTCCCTAACAAAAATATGGGACATGAATTTTTGCCTAAAGTTCTTTCTAAAAAATGTTGATATACCGTCTTTAAGAACCTTAAAACCTAGTAGAAGAAGGTATATTCCGACACACATAACTACTATAAAGTACCATCATATGTATGTGTGTATATATATATATATAAATAAACACATACAAAAACTATACACAACTGCAGAGGAAAGAGCTCTTTTGCTGAGATGAAGAAGAATTTTTGTTAAAAACATGAATTTTATTATGTACTAAATGATGACTAAAGCATTCTTGGAAGAAGATAAATACAACGATATGTCTAATGCTGATGATGGTCATAGCATGACCAAGAAAGGAAAGGAGCATGGGGCACATGTATAAATACTGATGGCTGTGTTTGCAGAGGGGATGGGGTGGGTGAGAGAGAAAGAAATATGTTGAAATCATCTTCCAAAAGCTACTTTCTTGAAAGTAATTCTAATGGATTATTGATCATTTGAAACTTCTGATTGATAAAAACAAATGGCAAACCTGATTCTGAAAGGAAGGATTGTCTACTAAAATGAGAATTACAGCATTTACTCAGAGCAACGTGGCTGTTTTTTAGAGAAATAATTTGATGATACTGTTGTCTATGGTCACATGCTAAAGAGTTAGATTCAGTCTCCAGTTTGCCAGTTGCCAGGATTATTGCGGCTTCTAGGGGTTCAAGAGGGATGACTTTAAAATGCAGTTTGACTTAAGGAAAGAAAGTCTAGATCTTGACATTCAGAAAGTATTTCTAAATTTGTTGTTCATTTTGGTTACAATATTCTATTGTACATTCAGTGCTTAAAACATTTTTTTTGAAAATGAAAACAAAAATAAGCAAACTTAACAGCCATGAGTCAAAGAGGCACCATAATGAACTCTAATCAAAACTGACTGATTGCCACTCTCGTATCTTTTAGTGGCTGACAAACCTAAATCAAGGATCGATTTTAATGAATCTGAAGTCTGATGAATGAATCACTCTACTTGGAGGTATGAGTAGATTTTCTTAATTAAATATGCTTGAAAAGAATATGAGTATTTTTTTTAACATATAGGCTAAATTATATTGATTTTCATCCACGGTTTATGTGGTTTTTGTGGATCAGTGCAACTTTATTTTTTAAATGTTTGGCTAATAAATGTCTAATTTTTACAATATTTAACTTTGAATTAAATATTTTGTGTTCTAACTAAATAAAATGGTTTTTATTTATAATTTTTGTTTAAAGCTTTACAGTTTGAATCCAATTTGGGAGAATTTAAAATTTGTAGAAAAATATTAGACTATTCCATTGGTGTCACTTAAACTGAACTATTTGAATATTTTAATGAAAGCAGACAAGAGTCAGAACAACTGCTCAAACATAAAGTTAAAAAATGCTAGAAGTAGGTCCATACATCTGTTTACTATGTTTAGTGTTATTTTAAAATTCATGTGTTCTTTCAAAATCAGAACAGGTATTTTTAAAATATATTTTCTACATTGTACTTCTCCAAATCTACCGTCTTTCCAAAGTCTGTCTCCATTAATTGAGGTTGTTGTTCTAAAAAAAAAACACTGATGAATGAGAAAATGATAATCTTATATAGGCTGCTTTTTATGTTGTTATGAACCAGTTATAGTTCACATTATAAGTTTGGAAAAAGCTAAGAATAGTAGGATTTTGTTAGTTTATTTTACTAATTCAATTTTTTTGCCACTTCTCCATTGCTTCTAACCCATCCCAACATATACGCTTCACACTCCTGGGATTTAAACCAGTAAAATTACATACATATTTTATTTCTCAGTAATTCTATCTACAGTGACTATAGTCTTTTTTATTAAACAGATACTTTTACTTCTGTTAAACTAATCCAAATAAATAATTTCACAGCATAAAGATCAGAAGAGAGTGTGTGAATAAAATGTTTTGTTTCGTTTTCCAAAATCAGATAATGGTAATATGCATACCTAATAAAGGTGCAGATAATTTATGGGTGGCCTTAATTGGTTAGGGTCAGTGTTAGTTGCTGTATATTCATATTATTTCATATAAGCTTCATCTCAATTTTATACGATATGTGATATCACCATTTCATAGATTGTATAGTTGAATATTAGAAAGTTAAGTACAATGACTTGTTCATGGGTAACTCAAGGCTGACTAGTTAATAAGTGGCAAAACTATTTTAAAATATGTTTGGCTGAACCTAGTATCTGTTATGTTCATGATGCAGTGAACACCAGCCTATGGAAAGAAAGTATAATTTCTTTTTACATGTTTGTTTTAAAAGCAACACTTGTCAATAGATGTGTGGCTATAAATAGTAATTTTTAATGTTTTGTATCTTTTAATGTTTCTTTTATGATGTGATTTCGTTCGCTGAGACATTCTCTTGAAATATACCCCCTAAAACAATACAGGGGACTTGAAGGCTACAAAGAGTCATTAATCATGTATCCATATGACACAGAAAATACACAGAATGTTTTTCAAGACACTCAAATAATAAAATAGTAGAATTAATCAAATTGGTCAAAAGCAAAATCCTCATAGATATACTTTTGAAACTATCTTGTAGATTTTTCTATACATAAAATATATAAATTTAACAGAATTTCTATAAAGGGATAGTATAATAAAGTCATTAATATGCCAGATGTTTTTTTAAAAGTCAGTTATATTACAATTTAACTTTCATATAGTAAACAGTTTAAATGTATAGTTTAATGATTTTTAACTGAATTTTTATATAGTAAAATTCACACTTTAGGGCATGAAATATTATATTTGACAAACATGTAGTCTTGTAACCACTATCACAATAAAGATACCAAAATAGTTTCACTATCCCAAAGAAACTTCCATGCTGCTGCTTTGTGGCAAGATTCTCTCTCTTTCTTCTAGTTTTGCCTTTTACTGAATGTCATATAAATTAAATCATGTAGTGCATGGCCCTTTGAATCTGACTTTTTCAGTTAGGATTTCCACTTGATATTCATGCACATGGGTTGTGGGTATCAACGGTTGGTTCGTTCTTTTTTACCACTCAATAGTACTCCGTTGTAAGAATTACCAGAGTTCATTTTTCTGTTTATTAGCTGAAAGGCATTTTGAGTGCTTACTATTTTTCACCATTATGAATAAGGGCAGTATAGCCATCTGCATAGATTTCTGTGTGAACATAAGTTTTAATCTGTTTTTGGTAAATACCTAGGGGTGGCGATGCAAGGTCATTTGGTAGTTAAATGATCACTTTATAAAAACCTGGCAGACTATTTTCCAAAGTTGTTGTCTTATCTTGCATTCTCAACAGCAATGCATGAGTGTGTCAATTGCTCTACTTCCTCCCTGGTATTTAGTGTAACAAGGTTTGTTTTGTTTGTAGTTTTAGCCTTTAAAAATATATATATTATAATATGATTTCAATTTGCATGCCCCTAATGACTGTTGCTGAGCATCCTCTCATTTGCGTAGTTGCAATCTATATTTCTTCTTTGGTAAAGTGCCTGTTTGAAACTTTGCCCACATATTTTCCTTATTATCATGTCATAATTGCTCTTTCTCTGTGTTGAATGCAAACAATTTTTCAGATACGGGATTGACAAATATATATTTTTTCTAACCTGTGAGTAGTCTTTTCACTTTTTAAGTATGATTTTTGGCAGAGCATTTTTTTTAATGTGTTAAAGTCCAGTTAACAATGTTTTTCTCCTGATATTCTCTCTATAAAATTGCTGCTTAAACTTATGTTCCAAATTTTCTTTGGTATTTTCTGGTAAACTTTTAACATTTTACATTCTATATTACATCTATATCCTTTACTGTTAATTTTGATTAAAAAAAATGTGAAGTACAGGTCAAGGTCCATTTTTGTTTTTACATTTGGAGGTCTATTTTTTCTGGCACTATTTAAAATTAATTCTTTTTATTATTGTCTTTAAAGCAACTTTGTCAGAAAATAAACATTTGTGTGGTTCTGTTTATGTTCTATTTGTTTTATTACTTTCAGATGTGTATCTACTCTTTTGTCAATGAAACACTGTCCTGATTACTATAACTTTAAAAAAGTTTGAAAATCAGGTAGTACAAGATCTTGAAATAAATTATTTTTCAAAATGTTTTGGTTATTATAATTATTTTTCCTTTCTATGTAAATGTATAATATTATATATTTCGTATCTAAAAATATTCTGCTAATAATTCAATTAGAAATGTATAGAATTAATTTGGGAATAATTTATCTCATTAATAAGTCATCAAATACATGAACACAAAATATATATACCCATCACTTAGGCCTTCTTTCATTTCTTTTGTGTTTTCTATTTTTCTGGATGTAGATCATGCATATACTTTGTTAGAATTTAACCTAAATACCTAATTGTTTTGTGATATTGTACATGGTATGGTTACAGTTTTTGACTTAAAGATGTTCATTGTTAGTATTTAGAGATGCAGTTGATTTTTGTATCCTGTGACTTGCTAAATTCTTTTATTATTTTTGAAAGTTTATTTTCTTTTCATTTTTGAGATTTCAAGTATTTTCTACATAGATAATCATGTTCTCTTTTTAATAGAGAGAGTTTTCTTTCCAATCTGGAGGTTTTTATTGATTTTCTTTGTCTTATTTTACTGTGTAGGTTCCAATACAATGTTCAATAGTAGTGATGCAAAAAGATATACTTGCTTTGTCAGTCTTTCGCCGTTATAACGTTAGCTGTAGGTTTTTGTAGACAAACTCTATCAGGTTAAGGAAGTACTTATAGTTTGCTGAAAGTGTTTATAAAAATAAATGTTGACTTTTACCAAATGCTTTTCTTCTGAATCTATTGATTTTTCTTTTTATTCTGATAATATTAAGAATCATGTAGATTCAATTTCTGGTGTTGAAACAGACTCTCATTACTGGAATCTACTCCACCTGGCTGTAATGTAGTATGTTGTGTATATATGGCTGGATTCGATTTGTTAGTAATTTGTTAAGAAATGCTGCATCTGTGTTCAGGAGAGAGATTAGTTCGTTGCTTTACTTTATCACGTTTTTTATTGACTTTAGTATCAGGACGATGCTGCCCTTATAAAATCAGGTGAGAGTTGTTATTTCCTCTTCTATGTTGTGGAAGAGATTGTTCAGAATTGTTAAAATTCCTTCATAAGCATTTAGTAGAATTCCCCAGTGAGTCCATCCAGACAAAATTTGTCTTTGTTGGAAGAATTTTTAAGACTAAATCTAATTGCTTGACTAAATATTCAACATGTCTTAGATTATTCATTATTTTTTTTGAGTGAGGCTTATTTCCTTATTATATTTTTGCTATTTTTAAATTCTATAGTGATGTCACATCTTTCATAATGATATTGGTAGTTTGGATTTTTTTTTCCTTCTCTGTGCCTGTCTTGCTCTGTCTCTCTGGAGGTTAAAAAATTTACTAATGTAGTATGCCCCCGATCTCTTAGCTGGAAGTCTACTAATATGAATTTGAATTTAAATTTGTCTGCTTCTCATTCCATGCTCTCTGTATTCTACTGTGCTGCTTTGATTACCTGTTTTCCCAGCATTGTTGGTATATTTATTTTTATTTTTAACATTTTTTCCCAGTTTTTGTATTGATTCATAATAGATGTACATATTTTCAGGTTACATGTGATAATGTCATACATGTATATGATTTGTAAATATGAAATCAGTGTAATTGAGATATCCATTAGATTAAATATTTATTCTTTATGCTAGAAGCATTCAAATTATTCTTAGTATTTTGAAATATGCTATCAGTTACTGCAAACTGTAGTCACCATATTGATGTATCAAACACTAGATATTATTTCTTCTCTCAAACTGTATATTTGTGCCTATTATTCAAACTCTCTTTGCCCTCCCTTCCCATCTACCTTTCCTGGCCACTGGTACCCAATAATCAAGTTTCTATCTTCATGATAGTCACTTCTTCAGTTCCCACATGTGAGTGAGAACATGTAATTTGTCTTTTTGTGCCTGGCTTATTTCATTTATAATGACCTCCTGTTCCATCATGTTGCTGCAAATGACGGGATTTCATTCTCTTGTATGACTTAACAATATTCAACTATATATATATATATATCACATTTTCTTTATTCATTGATGGGTACTTTGGTTGATTTCATAATTTATGTATAGCAAATAGTGCTGTGATAAACTTGGTAGTGAACATATCTCTTCAATATATTGCCTTTTTGTGAATATATACCTAATAGTGGAAATGCTGGATCATATAGTAGTTTTATTTTTAATGTTTTTGAGAAACTCTCATACTTTTTTCATAGTGGTTGCACTAATTTGCATTCCTACCAACAGTGTACAAAGTTCTCCTTTCTTCACAGCTTTGCCAGCATCTATTATTCCTTGTCTTTTTGATAAAATCAATTTAAGCTATGGTAAGATAATAACTCATTGCACTTTTGAGTTGTATTTCACTGAAGACTAGTGATGTTGAACAATTTTTTTCATGTAACTGTGGGCCATTTGTATATCTCTTTAGAAAATGTCTTTTCAGATCTTTTAGCCATTTTTAATTTTACCTATTTTTGCCATTGAGTTGCTTGAGCTCCTTATATATTCTGGTTATTAATTCCTTGTCAGATGGATAGTTTGCAAATATTCCATTCTGTGGCTGTCTCTTTACTTTCTAGATTATTTTCTTTTCTGTGCAGAAGGTTTTTAGCCTAATGTAATTTCATATGTCTTTATTTTGCTTTGGTTGCCTGCGCTTTTAAGATATTACACAAATAAAAGCTCTTTACATAGACCAGTGTTGTGAAGTATTTCTTCAATATTTTCTTCTAGTAGTTTCATTGTTCCAGGTTTAAATTTAAGCCTTTATTTTTATTTGACTTCTATATATAGTGAGAAATAGGAATCCATTTTCATTCTTTTACATATGGTTATCCAGTTTATCAGCATCGTGTATTGGAGAAAATGTCATTTCCCCATTTCATGTTCTTGGTGCCTTTGTCAAAAAAACAGTTGGCTGTGAATGCATGGATTTATATCTGGGTTCTACTTTGATTACTTTCTTATTATCTGTTCTTTCCAACTTTTATTTTAAGTTTGGGGTACATGTGCATGTTTGCTACATAGGTAAACTGCATGCCGTGGGGGCTTGGTGTACGGATTATTTCATCACTTAGGCAATGAGCTTAGTACTCAATAGGTAGCTTTTTGATCCTCAAGTCCCACACTCTACCCTCAAGTAGGCCCTTATGTCTATTGTCCCTTTTTGTGTATCCATGTGTACTCAATGTTTAGCTCCCGTGTATAGGTGAGAATAGATGTCATTTGCTTTTCTGTTTCTGCATTAATTTGTTGAGGATAATAGCCTCCAGTTCCATCCATGTTGCTGAAAAGTACATGATTTCATTCTTATTTAAGGCTGTGTAGTATTTCATGGTACATATGTATGACATTTTCTTTATCCAGTCCACTGTTGATGAGTATTTAGGTTGATTCCATGTCTTTGTTACTATAAGTAGTGCTGCAGTGAACATATGCATACATGTGTCTTCATGGTAGAATGATTTATATTCCTTTGGATGTATACCAAGGAATAAGATTGCTGGACCAAATGGTTCTATTTTAAGTTCTTTGACAAATCTCCAAACTACTTTCCACAGTGCATGAATTAATTTACACTCCTACCAACAGTGCATAAGCATTCCCTTTTCTCTGCAACCTTGCCAGGATCTTTGTTTTTGACTTTTTAATAATAGTCATTCTGAGTGTTGTAAGAGAGTATCTCATTGTGATTTTGATATGCATTTCTCTTATTATTATTGATGATGAGAATGTTTTTATAGGTTGTTTACTGCATATATGTCTTCTTTCGAGAAATGTCTGTTCATTTCTTTTGCTTATTTTCTAATTGGGTGTTTGTTTTATGGTTGTTCAATTATTGGAATTCCTTATAGATTCTGGATATTAGATCATTGTCAGAAGTCTAGTTTAAAAATATTTTATCCCATTTTTTAGGTTGTCTATTTACACTGTTGATAGTTTCTTTTGCTGGGCAGATGTCCTTTGGTATAACTAGGTCCCACTTGTCAATTTTTGTTTTTGTTGCAATTACTTTTGTAGTCTTAGTCATAAAATTCTTGCCAGGGACAATATCTAGTATTTTCTAGATTTTCTTTAAGAATTTTCATAGTTTTAAATTTTTCATTTAAGTTTTAAATCCATTTTTATATGTGGTGAAAGGAAAGGATCCATTTTCAGTCTTCTGCATATGGCTAGTCAATTGTTGCAGCTTCATTTATTGAATAGGGAATTATTTCCCATTATTTGTTTTAGTTGACTTTGTCCCATATTAGATGGTTGTAAATGTGTAGCTTTATTTCTGAGTTCTTTAACCTGTTTCATTGGTTCATGTGTTTCTTTTTGTACCACTATTATGCTGTTTTGGTTATTATTGCCTTGTTGTATAAAGTCAGGTAGTGTGATGATTTCAACTTTGTTGTTTTTGTTTAGGATTGCTTTGGCTATTCAGGCTCTTTTTGGTTTCAAATACATTTTGAACAGTTTTCTGTAAGTATGTGAAAAATGGCATTGGTAGTTTGAATGGAATAGCATTGAATTTGTAATAGCTTTGGACAGTATGCCCCTTTTTACAATATTGATTCTTGTTATCCATGAGCATGATATGTATTTCCATTTGTTTGTTTCATTTCTGACTTCTTTCAGCAGTTTTTTATTATTCTAATTGTAAATATTTTCACCTCCCTAATTGGCTGTTTTTCTAGGTATTTTATTTATTTGCAGCTATTATGAATGCAATTGTGCTCTTGATTGGCTCTCACCTTGGACCCTGTTGATGTATAGAAATGCTACTAATTTTTGTACATTCATTTTGTATCCTGAAACTTTGCTGATTTTGTTTATCAATTCTAGCAGTGTTTGGGCAGGGACTATGGGGTTTTCTACACAGAGAATCCCGTTGTCTGCAGAGATAGTTTGAATACCTCTCTTTCTATTTGGATGCATTTTATTTCTTCCTCTTGTCTTATGGCTCTGGTTAGGACTTCCAACATCATGTTTAACAGGATTGTTGAGACTGGGCATCCTTGTCTTGTTCCAGTTCTCAAGAAGAATTCTTCCATCATGTGCCAATTCAGTATGATGTTATATGTGGGTCTGTCAATAGATGGCTATTATATTTTGAGATATATTCAAAATGATGTCTTCTTTGTTCAGGATGTGGACCATAAAGGGATACTGAATTTTATCAAAAGCCCTTTCTATGTCTTTTGAGATAATCACGTGGTTTGGTTTGTAGTTCTGTTTATATGATGGATCACTGAATCATTTTATTGTTTTGCAAATGTGGAACTAACCTTGCATCCCAGGAATAAAACCTTCATAATTTTGGTTGATTAGCTTTTTGATATGCCACTGGATTCAGTTTGCTAGCATTTTGTTGAGGATTTTTGCATCTACGTTCACCATGGTAATTAGACTGAAGTTCTCTTTTGCCTTCATGTTTCTGCCAGGTTTTGGTTACACAATGATGTTGGCCTCACAGAGTAAGTTAGGGAGAAGTCCCTCCTCAGTTTTTTGGAATAGTTTCAGTAGGATTGGTACCAGATTTTGTTAAGCCATTTTGTAGAATTCAGCTGTATAGATCTCTGGTATGGGGCTTGTTCTGGTTGGTTGGTTTGTTATTGCTGATTCAATTTTGTAACTCATTAATACTGTATTCAGGGTTGCAATTTCTTTCTGGTTCAATCTTAGGAGGTTCTGTGATTCCAGGAACTTATTTATCTCTTCTAGATTTTCTAGTTTATGTGAATACAAATGAGCACCAGATTCTCTGAGGGTTTGTTTTATTAGAAGACAATGGTAATATCCCTTTTGTCATGTTTCATTGTATTTAGCTGGATCTTCTGTCATGTTTTCTAGTCTAGCTATCAGTCTATTTTTTTTTTCCATTTCTGTATCTTTGCTATCATAGCTTCACCATCTGGGTTATATTTTATAGTTAGTTGTCTGGGACAAAAAATAAAAGATGACTGGTTAAGGTTTCTATTTCTATCAACATGACACTGAATTACAGTACTATTTTTCCTTGCTTCCAGAGATGTGCCATTTGTCTTCCTACAATCCACAAACAGAACCTTTTTTTGTTGTTGTTCTTTTATTTTATTTATTTATTTATTTATTTTTAAATTATTATACTTTAAGTTCTAGGGTACAACTGCATAATATGCAGGTTTGTTACATATGTATACTTGTGCCATGTTGGTGTGCTGCACCCATCAACTTGTCAGCACCCATCAACTCCTCATTTACATCAGGTATAACTCCCAATGTCAACCCTCCCCCCTTCCCCCTCCCCACTATAGGCCCTGGTGTGTGATGTTCCCCTTCCCGAGTCCAGGTAATCTCATTGTTCAGTTCCCACCTATGAGTGACAACATGCGGTGTTTGGTTTTCTGTTCTTGTGATAGTTTGCTGAGAATGATGGTTTCCAGCTGCATCCATGTCCCTACAAAGGACACAAACTCATTCTTTTTTATGGCTGCATTGTATTCCCTGGTGTGGAAAAGAAGAAGTCAAATTGTCCCTGTTTGCAGATGACATGATTGTATATTTAGAAAACCCCATCATCTCAGCCCAAAATCTCCTTAAGCTGATAAGCAACTTCAGCACAGTCTCAGGATACAAAATCAATGTGCAAAAATCACAAGCATTCTTATACACCAGTAACAGACAAACAGAGAGCCAAATCATGAGTGAACTTCCATTCACAATTGCTTCAAAGAGAATAAAATACCTGGGAATCCAACTTACAAGGTATGTAAAGGACCTCTTCAAGGAGAATTACAAACCACTGCTCAGTGAAATCAAAGAGGATACAAACAAATGGAAGAACATACGATGCTCATGGATAGGAAGAATCAATATCGTGAAAATGACCACACTGCCCAAGGTAATTTATAGATTCAATGCCATCCCCATCAAGCTACCAATGAGTTTCTTCACAGAATTGGAAAAAACTGTTTTAAAGTTCATATGGAACCAAAAAAGAGCCCGCATTTCCAAGACAATCCTAAGTCAAAAGAACAAAGCTGGAGGCATCACACTACCTGACTTCAAACTATACTACAAGGCTACAGTAACCAAAACAGTCTATTAATATTATTGTTTCAAAGAACCAACTTATATTTTTGTTGGTCTTCAGTATGGTTTTATGCATCTCAGTTTTGTTCAGTTCAGGTCTGATTTTGGTTATTTCTTGTCTTCTGCTTGCTACACGGTTGGTTTGCTCTTGTTATTCTAGTTCCTGTCAGTGAAGTGTGAAATCTGTCTAACTTTTTGATGTGAACAGTTAGTGCTAGAAACTTTCCTCTTAACACTGCTTTAGCTATGTCCCAGAGTCTGGTATGTTGTATCTTTGTTTCATTAGTTTCAAAGAATTTCTTGTTTTCTGCTTTAATTTCATTGTTTACCCAAAAGTGATTCAGGAACAGATTGTTTCATTTCTATGTAATGGTATCATTTTGAGAGATCTCCTATATATTGATTTCTGTTTTTATTGTGCTGTGGTCTCAATGTGTTTGGTATGATATATTTTTTTTTAATTTGTTGAGAGTTTCTTTATTGAAAAGCATCTGGTTGGTTTTAGTGTGCGTGCCATGTGCAGGTGAGAAGAATCTATATTCTGCTGTTTTTTGTTGGAGAAATCTAGAGATATCTGTTAGGTCCATCTAGTCAAGTGTTTGAGTATAGTTCCCGAATGTCTTTCCCGAGTTCACATGTCAACCTCTCTAGCAATATTGGAGAAATTTCCATGGTTAATATCCTCAAAAATACTTTCCAAGTTTCTTGCAATCTCTTTCTTTCAGAGATGCAAATGAATTTCAGGTTTGGTCCCTTTACATAATCCCATATTTCTCAGAGATTTGGTCTACTCTGGTTTTTTTTTCTTTCGTTTTTTTTTTTTTTTTTTTTCATCTGAATCAGTTGACTTGATGAATCAGTCTTAGAGCTCTGAGATTCTTTCTTGAGCTTGGCCTATTCTGCTGTGTAACACTTTTGATTGTATTTCAGAATTTTTGTAGTAAACGTTTTAGCTTCATCAGATCTGTTTGTTCCTTTTTTTTAAATGAATATTTTGCCTTTCAGCCCTTATTTCATTTTGCTAGATTTCTTAGATTACTTGGATTGCATTTATACTTTCTCATGAATCTCGATGATCTTCATTGCAAACCAAATTCTGAATTCTGTATCTGTCATTTTACTATTTGACCTGTGCCCTTTCATCATTCTCTTTCTCTAGCATTCTTTTGTCCTATTTTATACCCCTTTATTTTATAGCAATTCACTGTCGATTCAAATACACACACACCTGATGGGTAGAAATGTGCTACAGATGAGATTGATTTTGAGGTATGATTGGTGAATCAACTTTATTATTTTACAAATATTTTAAATTCTTATCTCTTTTTTTCAAAATTTTCTCTATAATAATACTTATTTTCTTAGGAAACTAAATTTAAACTATTTTTTTCCTGTGGAATTTGCCTCTTCATTAAGTATATTTGAGATCATAGTCCAATTTTCTACCTGTTAGTAAAACTGTGGTCAGTATATTTTTAGAAAGGGTTATAAAAGGCATGTAGTGTTGCTGCTCACTCACAATTCCACAAAAAGGGGAAAAGGGGAAAAGGGGAGGGAGTAGTTAAATAAAGATAAAATATAAAGCTCTTATTCTATCTTATGATCTTGGGCAAGTCTTTGTTAGGGAGGCAGAGCTATGCCCTCAGGTTTGAATACCTATACTTGTAAGAGCTGCCTACATTAATTTAGAGAGGTATCTGCTTAGATCTTTCTTCATTCACATGCTAACCTGTGACAATCAAATTAGTGCATATCAGCAATATTTTTCACCAGAACTGAATTCCTACTTGAAATTATTCAGCAGAAAACAGTTTCCTAAGAATTCTAGTTCCAACTTTTTGTGCTAATATTTACTGGAAATTATTACTAGGCTCAGTAACTCATATGGATGGGATTATTCCCATTTTATCAGTTTTAGCTTGAATGTGCTCATTTTGTGCTTTAAAAAACTATAAAAATAAAATTTTCAAGCTCCTAAATGAGTTACTTACTTAGAGTGAAATACAAATTATAGAGTATTTCTTTATGAATAATGAGGTTGCAGTGTTTTATTAATTACATTTGTTTGTTTCATCAGAGAAATGAGCATCCAATTATATATATATATGTAAACAATTGTAGATATGAGGTATCACTGTGTTGCAGAGCCTGGTCTCAGACTTCTGGGTTCAAGTGATCCTTCCTCCTCGGCCTCCCTAATTGCTGGGATTACTAGCATGAGGAAACATGCCTGACATAAGCTGCTAATTTGTAATTTTGAATCAAACTTCAGTTCACTGTTAAATGTCACTTATTACTGTATAATTTAAATATTCATTCATTTACTAAGAAAATGTACATTTTCTTCAATTATTTTAAGCTTTTCAGTGTCTGTGACTCTAATGTAAATATTTTTCCAAATTAGTTATATTAATATATAGAAAATTTTATCAGAAATGATTAAAGTAGTAGTATTCATTATTGGTATAATTTATTTTTGAAAATGGCTCATAAACCCACAGTGTTGGAATATTCTACAACTCAATGTGATGTCTTATTCTGGCATGCAAATTCATAAAATCCATTTCTGTGTTTCTGACTAATGGGAACATGCTTTTAAAATATATATATATGTAATATATATGTAATATATGTATTAACCATGTTTATGTATGTATGTGTCTGTGTGTGTGTATCTATATCTATATATATGTACTATTTGGCTAATGGATAGAGTAGAAGTCCAATCCCCACCAATATGCAATATAATCCTGTAACAAATATTTATATATAGCCCCTGAATCTAAAATTATATAAACGTATATATCTATGTATACTAACACACATTTATAAGAAACCTATATTCATATAGCTTTCTTGTTTACCTTTAATCTTGCTTTTCTGTAGAGTCATTTCAGTAACCATTTAAAAAGGAAATATGTATTTTGTTACAATTTTTATATACTCTAAATGTATTTTTATATATTCTGGTGAACCATACAAAATTTACATGTAACTTTTCAGCAAAGATGTAGCCCTCTGTACAGTTAACATTAATTTCTTTTTTAAATTTTCATTTTATTTTAGACTCGGGGGTACATATGCGTATTTATTACATGACTATATTGTATTTTGGGGAGGGATTGGGCCTCTACTCTATCCGTTAGCCAAATAGTGAACTTTGTAACCAATAGGTAATTTTTCAACCCTCAGACTTTTTCTACCCTCCCACATTTTAGAGTCTCTGAGGTCTATTATTTCTATCTTTACATCCATATGTACCTGTTGTTTAGCTTCCACTTATGAATGAGAACATGGGATATTTTATTTTCTGAGTTAGTTCACTTAGGATGATGACCTCTAGCTCCATCCAAGTTGCTGAAAAGGACATAATTTTATTCTGTTTTATAGCTGCACAGTATGTCATGATGTATATACCACATTTTCCTTATTCAGTCAACTGCTGTTGGACACTTAGGTTGATTTCATGACTTTCCTATTATGAGTAGTGTTGTGTTGAACATACAAATGCAGGTGTCTTTTTTCTACAGCGATTTCTTTTCCTGTGTGTATATACTCAGGAGTGAGATCGCTGGGTTGAATGGTAGTTCTACTATCATTTCTTTGAGAAATCTACATACTGTTTTTAATAGAGGAGGAACTGAGGAACATTCTCACTAACAGTGTATAAGCAATTACCTTTTCTTGACATCCACACCAACATGTCTTGTTTTTTGACTTTTGATGTTAACCATTCTGACTGGGTAAGATTATATCTCATTGTGATTTTAACTTGCATTTCTCTGATGATTACTGATATTTAGCAATTTTTTATGTGTTTATTGGCTGCTTGTATTCTTTTAAGAAATGTCTGTGTGTTTGCCCACTCTTTAATGGAATTTTTTTTGTTTTGTTTTATTTTATTTTATTTTGTTTTGTTTTGTTTTTCTTGTTCGAGTTTCTTGTAGATTCTGTTATTAGTCTTCTGTCAGAGGCATGAGTTGAAAATATTTTCCCCACTCTTTAGGTTATCTGTTTAATCTGTTAATTGTTTGTTTTGTTGTGCAAAAGCTGTTTGGTTTAATTAAATCACATTTGCTATTTTGTTTCTGTTTCTTTTCTTTTTAGGGTCATCATCATAAATTCTTTGCTGAGGCAAATGTCGAGAAGAATTTTTTTCTAAGTTTTCTTTTAGGATTTTATAGTTTCTGGTCTTAAGTTTATATCTTTAATCCACTCTGACTTGATTTTTGTATGCAGTGAGAGACATGGTTCCAGTTGCATTATTCTGCACGTCGCTAGCCAATTTTCCCAACATCATTGATTGAATAGAGTGTCATCCTCCTTATTTACTTTTGTTACCATTTTGAAGACTGATTGATTGTAGGTGTGTGGCTTTAATTCTGAGTTATCTTTTCTGTTCCATTGGTCTATATCTCCATTTTTGTACTAGTAGCATGCTATCTTAATTACTACAGACTTGTGGTATTATATAATTTGAAATCACACAGTGTGATTCCTCTAGATTTGTCCTATTTGCTTAGAATTGCTTTGGCTATTTGGGTTCTGTTTTGCTTCCATCTAAACATTAGGATTATTTTTTCTAATTATGTGAAAAATGACGTTGCTAAACGGATAAATACTGCATTGAATCTATAGATTGATTTGTGCAGTATGTTTACTTTAATGACGTTGATTCTTCTAATCCATGAGCATAGGATGGTTTTCTATTTGTTTTTGTCATGTATAATTTCTTTCATCAGTGTTTGTCATCCTTCTTGTACAGATATTTAACCATTTTGGTAAATTGTATCCCTAGGTATTTCATTTTATTTTTTGCAGCTATTTTAAATAAGATTGATTCTTGATTTGGCTCTCAGCTTGAATGCTATTGGTGTATAGAAATGCTATGGATTTTTGTACACAGAATTTGTGTTTTGAAATTTTCCTCAAGTCATTTATCAAGTTGAGAGGCCTTCTGGGGAAGTCATTAGGTTTTTCTGATATGCAATTATGCCATCAGTTATCAGAGATAATTTGACAGTCTTTTTTTTTTTTTTTTTTTGGTCCCAATTGAGATGCCTTTTATTTCTTTATTTTGCCTGAAGAAAGATGAGGTGAAGATTGTAGGAGAACTATATAAGATCAAGACCAAATAAACAACACAAAGGATCAACTAAACAATGAGTTCTTTGAACGGATAAGCAAAATTGACTGCTAGCTAAATTAACCAAGAGAAAAGAGATATTCTCAAAAGTACAATGATTAACGGTAAAAGTGACATTACAATTAACTTCCACTACTATGTTGAATAACAGTGATGAGTTGACATCCTATCTCGTTCCAGTTCTTATGGAGATTGTTTTCAACTTTTCCTTATTCAGTATAATGTTGGTTGTTGACTTGTCATATATGTCTCTTTTTATTTTGAGGTGTGTTTGTTTGATGTCTAATTTGTTGAGGGTTTTCATCATAAAGCGGTGTTGGATTTTATCAGATGAATTTTCTGCATCTATTGAGATAATCATGTTTTTAAAATTTATTTTAGTTCTCTTTATGTGGTAAACCACATTTTTTGATTACCACATGTTGAACCATCCTTACATAATTTAAATAAAACCCACTTGATCATGGTGTATTGTATTTTTGATGTGCTGTTGGATTTGGTTTGCTAGTATTTTGTTGAGGATTTTTGCATTAGGTGCATCAAGGATATTGGCCAGTAGTTTTCTTTTTCGTTGTCACATTGCTTAATTTTGTTATCAAGATGATACCACTTTTGTTACAAGAGATAAGGAAGAGTCTTTCCTCCTTGATTTTTTGAAATAGTGTCAATAAAATGGGTATCAGCTCTTCTTTGTATATCTGGCAAAATTTGGCTGTGAATATTTCTGGTCTTGGACTTTTTTGTTGGTAGATATTTGCTGATGATTCAATTTTATTAGTCTTTATGGGTTTATTTAGGATTTATATTTTATCCTAGTTCAATCTTGGGAAGTTGTCTGTTTCTCTAGAAATTTATTTTCTCTAAGTTTTCTAGATTATGCACATAAAGGTGTTCATAGTAGTCTCTTATACTTTTTTGTATTTCTGTGGTGTCAGTTGTAATGTCACTTTGACCACTTCTCATTGTACTTCTTTGAATCTCTTTCTTTTCTTGGTTAATTTAACTAGCAGTCTGTCAATTTTGTTTATCCTTTCAAAGAACTAGCTGTTTAGTTGGTCCTTTTTGTTGTTTATTTGGTCTTGATCTCATTTAGTTTTGCTATAATCTTTGTTATTTATTTATTTTTTTCTTCTGCTAGCTTTGGGTCTAGTTTGTCCTTTTTCTAGTTGCTTGAGTTGCAACATTTGGTTGTTACTTTGAGATCATTCTTTTTGACGTAGACATTTAACACTATAAACTTTGCCTTTAGTACTTTTCTTTGTTGTATCCTAGAGCTTTTGAAATATTGTGTCTGTATTTTCAATGGTTTCAAAACTTTCTTGATTTCTGTCTTAATTTTGTTGCTTACCCAAATGTCATTCAGAAGCAAGTTGTTTAGTCCATTTACTTGTGTAGTTTTAATACTTCCTCTTGGTATTAATTTCTAATTTTATTTCACTGTGATCCAAGAAAATACTTGATATGATTTATTTTAAAAAATTACGGAGACTTGATGGATGGCTAAGTATATTGTTAGTTTTGGAGAATGCTCTACCCAAAGAGAAAATAATGTATTTTCTGTGGTTTTGGATGAAATGTAATGTAAATACCTATTACGTCTGCTTGGTCTGTAGTCCAGTTTAAGTCAAGTTTCTTTACTGATTTTCTGCTTCAGTGATCAGTCTAGTGGTGTCAATAGGGTGTTGAAGTCTTCCACTATTATTGTAAAACTGTCTATCTCTGTTCATAGGACTAGTAATATTTGTTTTATGAATCTGAGTGCTCTGGTGTTGTATGTACATATATTTAGGATAGTTAAATTTTGCTGCATTGAAACTTTGTTGTGAAGAAAGTTGTATTGAAAGTTTCTTGTAAGGTGATCTGGTAGTAATTAATTCCCTTAGTTTATTCATCTTGGAAAGACTATTTCATTTGGCAGGATATAAAATTGTTAACTGGCTTTTTTTTTTTTTTTTTTTTTTGAAGAGACTAAAAATAGTCTTCCAATCTCTTTTGGCTTGTAGGTTTTCTACTGAGAAGACTTTTGTTAGTTTGATGTGATTTTCTTTAAAGGTGATTAGATGCTTCTCTCTTGCTGATTTTAGGATTTTTATTTTCCACTTTGACTTTGAAAATTCTGATGACTATATCCCTTGGCGAGGCTTTTCAAATTTATCTACTAAGAATTCTCTGAGCCTTTTGCATCTAGATGTCCAAATTTCTCCAAAACAATCCAAGGGCTGCAATAAACATGCATGTGCATGTGTCTTTATAGTAGAATGATTTATATTCCTTTGGATATATACCCAGTAATGGGATTATTTGGTCAAATGGTATTTCTGGTTCTAGATCATTGAGTAATTGCCACACTGTCTTCCACAATGGTTGAACTAATTTACATTCCCACCAAGAGCGTAAAAGCATTCTTATTTCTCCACAGCCTCACCAGCATCTATTGTTCTTTTCTTTCTTTCTTTCTTCTTTCTTTCTTTCTTTCTTTTTTTTTTTTTTTTTTGAGGCAGAGTCTCACTCTGTCACCCGGGCTGGAGTGCAGTGGCGTGATCTTGGCTCACTGCAAGCTCCGCCTTCCGGGTTCAAGCCATTCTCCTGCCTCAGCCTCCCGAATAGCTGGGACACCAGGCGCCCACCACTGCGCCCGGCTAATTTGTTGTGTTTTCAGTAGAGACGGGGTTTCACCGTGTGTGCCAGGATGGTCTCGATCTCCTGACCTCGTGATTCCCCCGCCTCAGCCTCCCAAAGTGCAGGGATTACAGGCGTGAGCCACCGTGCCCGGCCATGCATCTATTGTTTCTTGACTTTTTAATAATCATCATTCTGATTGGCATGAGATGGTATTTCATTGTGGTTTTGATTTACACTCTTTACAATAGCAAAGACATCGAATCAACCCAAACACCCATCAATAGTAGACTGGATAAAGAAAATGTGGTACATAACACCATGGAATACTATGCAGCCATAAAAAGGAATGAGATCATGTCCTTTAGAGGAACATGGAGGACTGGAAGCCAACATCCTTAGCAAACTAACACAGTAACAAAAAACCAAACACCAGCTGTTCTCACTCATAAGTGGGAATTGAACAATGAGAACACATGCACACATGAAGGGGAACAAAACACACTGGGGCCAGTCAGGGTTTGGTAGCTGAAGAGAGGGAGAGCATTAGGAGAAATAGCTAATGCATGTGGGGCTTAAAACCTAGATAACAGGTTGATAGGTGCAGCAAATCACCATGGCACACATATACCTATGTAACCACCTACATGTTCTGCGCTTATATCCCAGGACTTAAATAAAAATTAAATAATAATAATAATAATAGCTACCATTTGCATAAAAAAGACAATACCATGGGAGATTTTTTCTGGTTTATTTCCTCATTTTCCATACATTTTACTTTTTCTTCATCTTCCTCTGGAATACTTATAGTTTGTAGGTTTGGACACTACATAATCCTGTGTTTCTCTTTGTTACGTCTTTAAAAAAACTCTTTCTTAATTTTTATCTTACTGGATTAATTGAAACGATCTGTCTTCCAGTGCTGAAGTTATTTCTTCCAGTTGGTATAGCCTATTGTTAAAACTTTCAACTGTATTTTGTAATTATTTTAATGAATTTTTTTATTTCTAGAAATTCTGTTTGTTTTTTAATGATATCTATGTATTTTTTTAATATTCTGAATTGTTTTTCTGATTTGTGTTTTTTTTTTTCAACTTTCTCTTGGATTTCACTGAGCTTCTTTAAAATCAATATTTTTATTTTTTAATGGGATATTTCAAATATTTCATTTAGTTTAAATTCATTGTTAAAGATTCAGTGTGGACTGGGTGCAGTGGCTCATGCCTGTAATCCCAGCACTTTGGGAGTCTGAGGCAGGTGGATCACAAGGGCAGGAGTTCAAGACCAGCCTGGCTAACATAATGAAACCCCATCTCTACTAAAAATACAAAAATTAGCTGGGCATGGTGGTGCATGCCTGTAGTCCCAGCTACTTGGGAGGCTGAGGCAGGAAAATCGAATTGCTTGAACCTGGGAGGTGGAAGTTGCAGTGAACCGTGATTGCACCACTGCATTCTTGGGCAACAGAGTGAGACTTCATCTCAAAAAAAAAAAAAAAAATCAATGTAATATTTCGATGTGTTGTGTCACTCTGTTTTTCATACTCTCAGAGTTGTTTCTCTGATTCTTTATCATCTGGATAAGCTATCTCTCCTTATTTTTAAAATTTCCTTTAATTTGGATGGATTTTTTTCTCCTTCAGTAGGTGTCTATAATATATGATTTGTAGGGTCCTTCTGGCTTTAGTTCTGGGTGCTTTCAGGGCTAAAGAGTCTTGGTTATATATAGCCTTTGTATGATGGCTTTCCTGAATGTTATTTTTAGTAGCAGTATACTGTGCATGTGAGCAGGCTCATACTTCCTATTGGACTGGAATCATGGAGATCTCAGGAAGCTTATCTCATTTCCCACTGCTGTTGACTTGTCTGTTGACTTGTGTCAGCTCATTTTCTATTGTGTTTTGCAGTTCAAACTCTAGGCCAGTAGGTGTCACTTACAGCTGAGCCACCTGTGATCAATATAGATTGGTATATACCTAATCGTTTTTTAATGGGAGAAGTTCTCTGTTGCCTCAGACCATGGGTTGGTCTGTGGAATGCACAGTGGTACCACCTCTCTCCTTAGGGAAGATCCAAAATGTGTGGGACCAGACCGATCAGGCCCACCCACAGGTTTCCCAATGGCATGCACATGCATCAGCTTTGAAAGGGGTCTCGGTGGGCAGCCTGCAAGAACCAGGAGTTGTGCCTAGGCATGAATTCTAGAAACTTTTGCTGCCTCAGGTTCTCTGCATGGGAAGAGTGAGGTGGCCCAAATAACAACCTAGAAGAGTAAGTGCTCCAAATTCCAGAGATATGTCTGGGCATGAAGAAGAGAGAGCACCAATGTATCACACAATCTCTGTACCTGAAGGGAGGAGAAGCTCAGATTCCCAAGCCAGGAGAATGTGTGTGTCAACTGCCTGCAAATATACCCTGACAAAAAGCAGAGAAACTGCTGCTGCAATAAGGTCTTTGCATTGGAAGGGATGAATGTCTCAAACTACTAATCTGTAGAAGTGTGTGTGCCAAATGCCTGGAGGTATGTCTGAGTGTGAAGCGGAGGGATGGTTGCTGTACTAACTTGTCTGTGTGGAAGATAATGGCAACTCAAGCTCCTATCCCAGGAGATGTGATGCATAAAAAGTCTGGAGATATGTCTGGCCATGAAACAGAATGTTCCACTGCACCAATATCGTTTTACCAGCCAAACGCCATCAGGGGGTGGCTTGCCCACTATCTTCTCCCTTGGATCTGGAGTGTCCTTTGTTATTCTGGTGAATTCCCATTTTCCTTCCTGAATTAAAGCTCACAGTGTTGATCTTTATGCACTGTTTTGCTATTTCCGAGTGGCTAAGGCATGCTAACAGTCTCTAACTCACCATTTTGACTGTTTCTGCAGCAAGTGCATGGGCGATTTCACAAGACCAATCTACACTCGGGGGAGTAAGATGGAGGGTGAGCAGAATCAATCTGTCTCTGCCTCCATCCTGCCTTAAGGAAATTTATTTTCCATGTTGGTAATTTATTCAAATAATTTCAATATAGTCAGTTACCTTGCATAAGGAAAATTATTTTAAGTCTAAATCAAGCATTGTACTTGAAATATAGTGGTGAACTAAAACAGATATATTTATTGCATTTGTGGAACTCACTATAGTTTACTCTTGGAGAAAAAAATAAGTATTAGCAATCTCAGTATTTCTCTTGACAAACAAATATGTGCTTAATAATTTCTATTAGCTTAATCATGTAAACAGTTGGTCTTAAACTTTTTGAGAATACATTTTCTACACCAAAATTGAATGTAAATAAATTTACCACACAACATGATGTTAAAATTTTTCACACTTGAATATATTTGTTTATACCACAAAGATAGAAGTTACAAAAATTGTAACATTAAGTGCAAAGAATACATGAAGACTTAAAAAGTTTTGTGTTTGATCTCAAAAAGTTATAGTTTGGGAATAAAAAGAGGAGTCCTGTGAAGTTTGAAAATATATCAAATGGATGACCTTGAATGTTAAATCTCTTAGACATGGGCTTGAAGAATTTAACTTCCAAAACCTCAAGACCAGTTAATAGAGCCAACTCACTATGACTCTAAAATGTATCTTAAGATATGTAAGAAGCCCATAAGATGACTTTTATTATGTACTTTAGAAAAATTGAATCAAATGGATCTTTTTGAAAGTTATGATTCCTATGCTGGAATTAGATACTACTGGTATTAATTGAGTGTTTAAGGCCTTTGTACAAAACAGTTTGTTGAATCCTAATGAGGATAAAGTGTGAAGCTTAAACTGTACATATGTGCTTGAGGTTTTCATGTATGAACCTATACATTGCGACTGGACACAAATACCATCTGAGTATGTGCTATAAGTTCTATTATTTCATATTACCTATCAGTCCCTCTTCTCATCTCTGCACTGCTGAAAGAGGCTGCCTTTTAGTTGTGACTGGTGGAGCTATTTAGAGACACCAGTGATGTTTGCGATAGACAGTTCACTTCACGGGATATCTGACACCTTTCTCAGAGATCTCCTTCTCTGATTACAGTTCAGTGTCCCACTTGAGTCTATCTGACATTGTTCTTTCTAAGTCCCGTATAACTGTAAGGTTGTGAAAGAAAATATAACCAAAGAATAAAAGGGCTGCTATGTGGCCAGTATTTCTGATGTGAAAACTGAGTCTCACAGAGGTGAAGTAGCTTCAGTCAGAGACACTTTCAACGTCAAAGTCTTGTTTCTGTTCATCACAATATATTTGTTCATTGAGAAACATAAGACACAGAATTAAGTGAGCCATTTCGTTCTTCTGTGAAAGCAAAATAAAATGGTACTGCAATGTTTATCAAGGGAAAAGTCAATATGGAGTTTGTGGTGAAAGGATTTTACCTTTTTGATAAAATACGTTTTGCCTTTTTCAGATCTAGGGAAAGAAATTCAGTAAATGTAGAAAAAGTAATTTTCAAATTTTAAATAAATAAGATACCTGTAGAATATAATACAACCTTATAAGCATATGGCTAGATATATTAAAATGTTCAGAGCTTTGGCAGGAAATATTTAAGTGTTTCATAATGAAGATTTTAGACATATTGATTATTTGCAGATACGCTGATTATACAGATGAACGAAAATATATACAGAATTCTAAAATCTTCCATGTTCTGTAGAATACTGACTACTTAATCAATTTGGAATGTATTTAAACTGGCACTTCTTAAAAGTTTCAAAAAGCCAGAATGACACAAATGGAAATAATTAGCATAAAGCTGCCATTTGAAAAACACTACTGTGCTAGTATGAAAAGTAGAATATTGTTCTCCAACCTGTACAAATTTTATTTACCTAAATATGTTCTTCTTGTGCTTCTGTTCACAGTATTAAGTTGTAGAATGACTGTTGTAAGTAGTTTTGAAATATAATTTTGTTAAATAATATTTTCTTTAATGTAGACTGTTAAATGTAAAAAACTTGAAATCAGGCCCTTTGTGTGTACGTGTTTGTGTGTGTGTGTGTGTGTGTGTGTGTTTTAACTTTGTTCAGTTCCAAACAGCCACGTCTATGAGCACATGTCAAACTGAATGAATTCTATAAAATAAAGTCTAAAGAAATAACTGTTCTAGATTCATGCCAAGGCATTGAGGGAATGTTCACAATTACCTGCTTTTGAACCTAGTGATTTATGATGCCCATTACCCGTGGCATAAAGAGATAATCTTTTAAAAATTTGAGGTAGAAACTGAAAGCTATCTTTGTAATTTTCATCTTTGCCAACTTTTTCTATCATACATCTCTTATAGGTCTATTTAAAACATGGAATTACTGAAATCTGTTTTACTACATAGTGAAGTTCTAAGTTTGTCCAAACTATCCATCTATTTAACATTATTATGATAATTAAAATTCAGGACATAAATCTTGATATAATGTAACTCCTAAGATGATTAATTCTTTCTAGTGTTTCAGTTTAAACTGGAACCAATCTTCAACCCAGTTGTTGAGCAGTTCTCATCATCTTAGTGGGTGCTAAATGTAGCCTCCAATTCTAGTTTAGAATGTTATTTTCCATGGCTATATGAACTAAATTACTGCCCCCTCAGTTTTGTACATCCAAAGCCCCAACTACACGTTTTCCAGCTGGAGAACAGGCTGCACCCAACAACCTATGATTCCATTATTTGCCTTGACATCTGAGTTCTTTCTAACCTCTACTATAAACATGAGACATTTTCTATAGTACTCAAACTTTTTCAAAACTCTCCTTATCACAACCTTGCTTCAAATACATATTCTCTCCATCATTGTCTCTTCCATCAGTGTAGTATTTCTTCATATGTCTCTTCTATTGCTTGTTGTGTCTCAGCTGTTATAATATTTTAAGTCCCTTTTAAAATTTAGCAATATAAATTAATGCTTAAAACAATGAATTTCAAAATGCTTTGTTTGAACTTGGAGAACAGATTATTTCTCTTAGCCTAACTATCCAGTGATGTTTTTTGCTTTTTTAAATATTCATTTTTCGGCCGGGCGCGGTGGCTCAAGCCTGTAATCCCAGCACTTTGGGAGGCCGAGACGGGCGGATCACAAGGTCAGGAGATCGAGACCATCCTGGCTAACATGGTGAAACCCCGTCTCTACTAAAAAATACAAAAAACTAGCCGGGCGAGGTGGCGGGCGCCTGTAGTCCCAGCTACTCGGGAGGCTGAGGCAGGAGAATGGCGTGAACCCGGGAGACGGAGCTTGCAGTGAGCCAGGATCCAGCCACTACACTCCAGCCTGGGTGACAGAGCGAGACTCCATCTCAAAAAAAAAAAATAAAATAAAATAAAATAAAATCATTGTTCTACTGACAATAGATTTTCTTTGTGTCTCCCTTTTTGACATTTTGAAGATTAAGTAAAGGAAAAAAATTGATAATTTAATTGTACCTTGTAAAGAGAAAAAGTAATTTCTATACTCTCTACATTCAAATTTAGGAGTGCCTCAGGGACCCAATTACACTACTATGTACATAGGAGAAATACCTGTAAGTATTTCAGAATTTAAGGATGTTTAATATTTATTTGTATAATCAAAGGCAGAAAATTCAGAAGCAATTAAACATTATACAAATCTCAATACAATTAGTTATGACATATCTGGAAGTTAATCCATGATAATTGTAGAAATAGAAGATATTATACATTATAAAATGCTTTAATACAGATTTGCTTATTTCCATTACTTAAGGATTATAATTTTAAAATCTGAGTAAACTCTACAGCATTGTTCAAGACATTACAAGTGAGGTTTAAAAAAAAAGTAACTTTTATTAGTTTTTAAAATTAAGGTTGAATGAATAAACTATATATTTTCAACTGGGCTTTCTTTTGAGGAATTCATCAACACTTTTGGACACTTGTAATCAGAAAAATATACTCACAAATTATGGATATTATAAAGGTGATTATTTTTGGTAAAATATTGGAAAATATAATGGACTTTAAGGTCCATACCTACTCAGAATTCTATGATTCCTTAGTTTTCATCTATGCGATACATGGGCAGATTTGATTTTGTATGTTCTTATTGTTTTGCCCTAGGAATGGACATCTATGACATGAAAAAACTCACAGTGACAAGAGACTCCCTATAAATCAAGAGGTCCTCTTATGTTCAAGTGTTAAATGTTCATGTTTGTCAGATTAAATGTATGAAAGATGTCACTAGAACTAGTCACATTATCAGCATTCAAAGGATATGTTATCAACACTTCCTTAATGCTGTTTCGGTAATATGTTGCAATGACTTGAAGTATCAGAGGAAAGATATCATTTTTGTTTGACATGTTAAATAATAGATTATCTCAACGGTACACACAGCTATTCAATGAAACTCTTCTGAGTATTTGTTCAGGTCCATTCAGTGTGTGAATAGCCTGAGTTGTGACAGCAAGCGGTCTTTTACCCTTTAAGCAGACCTAATAACCACATGGCAAGGGAAGTGATCATTAAATAAACCTAAAGCATTGCTAACTACAGTACTGGCATGTTGTCAAGTACTGAAATTGTAGCCCGTTATATATAGGTGACCATATATACTGGTTTTCTCAAAGCAATCCGGTTTATGCCTTTATGCCTGCTGCATTGTTATTAACAATACCCCTCTCACCCTCAAAAGTATTCTGGTTTGAACCATAAATTACTGTATATGGCCATCTTCCTTCCAGGAATAAAATTTGAGTAAAAATAATTAGGTGGTAGATCCAGAAACCTCCCCAAAAGTTGAGTCCTCAAGTAAAAAAAGAAATAGGTCTTAGAAGGCTACAACTTTTCACTCTATGTATTTGTATTGTTCATTTTTTCCCGCTAAAATAAGTGAATGCCTCATTTTATTCTACATGAAGTATTTCTTGCAACAGCAATTAGGAAAACATTTCTGTTCTGTCTCTTCCAGTTTGTGTAAAGGGTGGGAGCAAAAGCTAAAAATGAAGTATAATTCAAAATCCTTTTGACACAGGCTGAAATCTAGACTGTGGTCATTATAGAGGTGGTTATTTTCTGCAGCAGCCAGTAGAAAATAAACAGGCTAATAATAACATAATATACTGCTATTCCAAAACTGAGTGGTGAGCAATATAGCCTTGGGAGAGAAATGCTTCACTCAGAAACTTAACCTACAGTAAAAATCTAATCAGTATTGTTAAACAATATTAAACTAAACATGATTAATTTTGAAACTAACAATATCCTTCACAATACTTTCCCAGCACTATTTATTGATTTGTCAGTGTTTGTAAGACCCTTAGATGTAAGCTTTGGTCACTAGGAAAACTGATGTTTCATTTACCAATTTTATAAAGAATCATTGCATGATCCTCCACTTGAGTGGGACTGATTGCATTGATCTGAATTAATACAATTAGAGGAAGAAGGATTACTCAGACGTTTGCTTGGTAGGATCATGTCAGAATCATTGTAAATTGCTACATTTATGCAGGACACATTTAGATGTGTAAATAGATGCAAATTTATATTTATATATAAATATATATGCAGAACACATCTAAATATGTAATATATACATATTGCATATCTATTACCTATGTATTACATACTGTTACATACTTATTACATATATTACATATAAGTATGTAATATATATACATAAAGGTGTCAAAAAACACACACATATACACATTCGTACATATTATCCTAGTCAGTTGCATGAGTGGAAAATTCCTAAAAATCTGGTTAAAGTAAAACCATAAGTTCATCAATCTTTCATCCTGTGTCTATTGACTCATTCACTGTAAGAATTATTTTATATACATGTAAGATGTGTCTTGCATATACATTTATGAATATATATTTTTTACATATGTCCTGCATAAATATATATATACACACACACACACATGCACATACACACATTACTCCCATAACTATACATATATATGTATTGGAATTGTTTTTAAGTGAATATATACATATATATATGTATATATGAATTATTTATAATTGCTAAGACTTGTATGTTTCCTTGTTTCCTTGTGCCAGGTATATACTAAGGACTTGTCATTTAATCCTCACAACAACAATGGAAGTAGATATTGTTATTATAATAACAATCAATAATAATTGTTATTGATGTTATTATACTCATATTCATTTACAGAAAATAAAACTGAGGCTTAAATAGATTATGCAGTGTAACTTTTGAAGGAAATGCATATTTATTCATTAATGTATAATAATGTATGGAATAGATTCAAGTCTCCACTCAATCATTCCAAGAATGAGTGGAGACTCTTGGAAAAGGCTGCGTCCACTGCCTTTTCCACTAACATGCATAACTTGACGTTTATGTTATAATAATATAGAATACAGTTCCCACAACATATGCATAGTATTCTTTATTTACTTATAAAAAATCTGTTTCTATACAATGGGATTAAGCTTCAAATACTAAAAAGAATTTTGCAAAGATCTTGTTGCAGTGTTTGAGCAACTGATTTCTCATTAGAGGGAGGAGTAACTTCCATATAGTGATGAACTGTTTGGTTTTCTCTTCTTTTCCTTTGGAATTAAAGAAGATAATCAATGGTGGTAAGAATTTGAAGCAAATATCCACAGTCAGGTTTTGATAGTCAATCTTGAATTATTCTTCCCTAAAACTAAGGCACTCACTTTACAACATGACATCTAACTCAAGAGATAAAAATTTTGAAACTCCTCTGAGAAAATAATAAAAACAAATGTTTGCTTCTGATATTTTGTTTCCTTTTTTTCAGTGATTGTTATAACTATTATTGCTCATTATCTGAGGGAACAGTTATGAAAATCTATTTGAACATGCCAGGAATAAAGATGACCACACACACACACACACACACACACACACACGTTATTCTGGCCTGTACTGGGGTGATTTTGACAGCCTTAAGGGTGTGCAATTAGGAGTCAGATATTTGAAATAGTTCAGTTTAGGCCTAAGAGGAGGCCAACACTATAGAATTAGTACAATAAAAGCTGAGAAATCATCTAGATACTCAGGTAAAATTCTGACTATAAAGAAAGAAAACAAAGAGAAACAGTAAAACCATGTAACTGCAAAATTCACATAGCTGCTGTGATTGAATGTCAGATCTAATGTCATATCTGTATAATATAATGTCAAATTGAAAACTTCATTTTCTATATATCCGCATAGATGGTATTTTTGCCATTTAATACAGTATATGTTTTGTCATCTGGATAAAAAATATTCAACTTGTAAGATTCAGCATATTTGTCATAGTCCAACTTAGGTTAGTCTATTTTACTTGATGCAAATATGATACCAAATATGAGCCATGACCTTTTGCTTTTTATCTTGCACTCTTGAAATCCACCATCCGCATTGTTGCCATAGTGATTTATCCACAATAAAAAACTGGCCTTATTCCACTTCTATTTAGCAGGTCTCTGGCTCCATGGTGATTATCCATATGGCATACAACATGTCCTCTGTGTCATGGTCTTGGCCTGCTTCCACAGCCTTTTCCACTAACATGCATAACTTGACATTTATATTACAACAATATAGAATATAGTTCCTACAACATATGCATGTTATTTTATAATTGCCTATATTTTCTCATGCTTTTCCTGTTGCTAAAACATGAGAAGCTCTTATTTACTGACTTATTTACTTATTAAGACTTATTTACTTACTTAACGCATTACCTGCATTTAAAGATTATGTTAGAAATTATGCCATCCCAAAAGTGATGACCGATCTAGTGGACGGGGCTAAGCGGTCCTGCTCTGAGTTTATATCATGTCCTTTCTTCCCCTTCTTAAAATGATCTCTTTATGGGTTTCTTTATTGCTTTAGGTTTCTAGTTATTTGATGAAATAGCCATCATGGTTTTGTTGTTGTTGTTGTTGTTGTTGTGTATCTTTGCATACTCAACCCTAAGCATTGTGTCTGGCAAACATGTAATGTATATTTGTTGAAATGAAATAGCAGCCAGTTTTTCACGAAGTGAGAATCACAGAATACTGTCCCAAAACAGTTTTGGTATTGATGAAAGATATTGTATTATTTTGAAATAAATGCAGGCTTCAAAAAGTCAGATAGACTGTATATTTTCAGTAATCTTAAATCCACATGCTAGTCTGATTATTTTTACTATTTTAATTATTTTATTATGTATGTATTTATTTAGTCTCCATTTGATATTTTTGTAACTTCTGAGAATAAAATCTTGGTAGTTGTTGCAAATGGAAAACTGGAGAGAAGTAGTTGTTTCAGACTTCAAGTTTCTATACCAGCAAGTTACTTCCAATAGAAAATATATCAAAATATGATTTATTGGGACTCCTTTCCTCTCAATTTTATATGGACCTGGGCAAGAACAGTGGTATCTATAGTACTAAGTTATTGCTGCATGATGCGTTACTAATTTTTCCTAAGAAACTTTACTGTCCCGGCCGGGCGCGGTGGCTCAAGCCTGTAATCCCAGCACTTAGGGAGGCCGAGACGGGCGGATCACGAGGTCAGGAGATCGAGACCATCCTGGCTAACATGGTGAAACCCCGTCTCTACTAAAAAATACAAAAAACTAGCCGGGCGAAGTGGCGGGCGCCTGTAGTCCCAGCTACTCGGGAGGCTGAGGCAGGTGAATGGCGTAAACCCGGGAGGCGGAGCTTGCAGTGAGCTGAGATCTGGCCACTGCACTCCAGCCTGGGTGACAGAGTGAGGCTCCGTCTCAAAAAAAAAAAAAAAAAAAAAAGAAACTTTACTGTCCTGGAGTTTGCAACAAATTTTGTCCATTGAATCTTACTTAATTTCTCTGACCCTGCTTTGGGACTGATCAGGCATGCCTACCACCTCAATTTACTCCAGTTTCTGTAGCTTAGGTAAGTAGCCCATGGTCCAGTTTCATTCATTACCTATAGAGGTCAGCATCTAGGAGTATATCAAGTACAACTACACTGTTCCACGTCTCTTACTACAAACATGTCTAAACCCTATTAGAATTGTATTAGAGAAGTAGGTCTGTATGTAACATCATGAAGATTGCTTCGATGTTCTCAACAGGATTTCCTGCATCTTATTATCTAAGATTTAAAATGTGTCTTTTGGGCCGGGCTGTGTGGCTCATGCCTGTAATCCCAGCTCTTTGGAAAGCTGAGGTGGGCAGATCACGTGAGGTCAGGAGTCTAAGACCAGACTGGCCAACATGGTGAAACCCCGTCTCTAGTAAAAATACAAAAAATAGCCGGGCGTGGTAGCATGCACTTGTAGTCCCAGCTACTCAGGAGGTTGAGACAGTGAATCATTTGAACATGGGAGGCAGATGTTGCAATGAGCTGAGATCGCGCTGCTACACTCCAGCCTGGGCAACAGAGCGAGACATCATCTAGAAAAAATAAAGTATGTCTTCCCTGCCCCAATTTCCTGTGGGTAAGTCTTCAAATATCTCCATATCCTATTCCCCAAGTATGGTAGGTGTAAAACTTAAAGTAGGAAACATGGAAATAATTCTAAAAATTTATATTACTATCCCATACCATCTAAGGAATTTAACTACTAGGATCATTTTGCATGTCATATTTCTTCAAGTTTTCAATGCAACTTAAATTCTTATAGGCCTATTAGCCCTAAAGTTGACAAAATAACAAGAAATCCAATACACTCATGTTTACTTTATATTTAATTTCCAACAGTACTTTTCTAGGATTGAGTTATAACTAGAAATGGGGACGATAAGTTGTGTATTGATTTGGAAGTTGGAAAGATGATTTTGTTTTCTATATTAAAGATAATTTAAATATACATATTTCACCCATACTATTATGAAAACTATTTGGAATATCCAATGCATTTTATTTTAATGGAGTTCCTTGTAATCAGTATTACTCTGGAGGTGATGAATGTGATTAAAATACTCTGCTGAGGCAGACAACCAGTCATATTTAGTTGGATGAGACTCAGCTTTATGCATCCGAGCATTCAAAATTTCTGGCTTACTGTTAAGAGTAATTATGCTGTTTACCTCTCAGTAATGCTCTTCTCTTTTTAAGATACCTAATCTCCACTCTCGGGGAAAGAGAAATGGCAGTTTCAGTGTACCATGGGTACCACATCTATCAATACTGTTCAGAAATTCTTGAAAAAATCCGTCATCAGATACCTCTCTATAATCACCTGTAATTTCAGTAAAACTATGAGACTTATGCAGTAGTGAATGATAGAATCAAAATGTGAATCCATGCCACCTGACCAAGAGTCACTAAATATTAAGTAATATTTAAGAAAGTAAATATTCTTCAAATCACAGAAAGCCTAAAATGTTCATGGTAATCTATTACAATCAAATCACTGTTCTAGAAGTAATTGGTCTCTATGCACTTTTTGTAGAACAACTCATGGTATGGATAATAGTGGTGCTAGGGTCGCTTATGTCATAAACAAATTCAAAAGGTTGTAAAAACTGATTACAGATTAAGAAGTACAACCTGTGAAATATTACGCTTAAAATATTTTATATGTGATGAAATTGAGGTTTGGGGAGATGAAATAAACTGCACAAAATCACATACCTAATTAGTGATGGAGCCATAATTTGAACTTGGGCATTCTAACCATTCTTTCAATTATATTAATTATATCTCTACCACATTCAAATTATAGTTCTAGAAATAAATGTTATGGATTAATCTTAGCATGTATTTTTAAAAAATTATTTTAGATTCATAGGTACACATGCAGGTTTGTGATATAAGTAAATTAAGTGTCATGGGGGTTCAATGTACAGATTATTTCATACCCAAGGTAATAATTATAGTAGCTGATAAGTAGTTTTTCAATCCTTACCCTGAACTCTTAAGTAGGCATCAGTGTCTCTGAATCCCTTATTTGTGTCCATGAGTACTGAAAGTTTAACACCTACTTATAAACGAGAACATGCAGTGATTGGTTTTCTGTTCCTTCGTTGCTTCACTTAGAACAATGACATTCATCAGTATTCTTACAAAGGACATATTCTTGTTCCTTTTTTTATGGCTGTGTAATATGACATGCTACGTAAGTACTGCATTTTCTTTATCCAGTTCACTACTGATGGGCATTTTGATTCATTCCATGTCTTTGACATTGTGAATAGTGCTGCAATGAATCTACTCAGGCATGTGCCTTTATGGTAGAATGATTTATATTCCTTTGGGAATGTGCTCAATTAATTGGATTGTTGAGCCAAATAGTAGTTCTGTTTTAAGTTTTTTGAGACATCTCCAAACTGCATTCCACAATGGCTCAACCAATTTACATTCCCACCAGCAAGGTATAAGTGTTCCTTTTCTCTGCTACCATGCAGGTATCTGTTATTTTGACTTTAATAATCACCATTCTGACTGGTGTAAGATGGTATCTCATTGTGATTTTGATTCACATTTCTCTAATAATTAATGGATAATGAGTATTTTTCACATACTTGTTAGCTGTATGTATGTCTTCTTTCTAAAAGTATCTCTGCATGTCTTTTGCCCAGATTTTACTGGGTTGTTTATTTGTGTGGTTTTTATTTGTTTGTTTTGCTTCTTAATTGAAGTTCCTTAGAGATTCTGGATATTAAGACCTTTGTCAGAGGCATGATTTGCAAATATTCTCTTCCATTCTGTAGGTTGTCTGTTTACACTTGATAGTTTCATGCACTATGCAGAAGTTATTTAGTTAAATTATGTCCCAGTTGTCAATTTTTGTCTTTGTTGCAATTGCTTTTGGCATCTTCACTGTAAAATTTTGCCTATGTCCAGAATGATATTTCTTGGGTTATCTTCTAGGATTTCTAAAGTTTTGAATTTTACATTGAAGTATTTAATTCATCTTGAGTTGATTTTTGTATATGGTGAATAGAATGGGTCCAGTTTCAATCTTCTGAACATGGCTAGCCAGTTACTCCACCTCCATTTGTTGAACACTGAATTGTTTCACCATTGCTTGTTGGTCAATTTTGTCTAAGATCCGATGGTTGTAGGGGCATGTGGCTTTATTTCTGGGTTCTCTATTCTGTTCCATTGGTCTATGTGTCTGCTTTTTTACCAGTACCATGCTGTTTTGGTTATTGCAGCCTTACACTGTAGTTTGAAGTCAGGTGATGTGATGTCTCTAGCTTTGTTCTTTTAAATTGCTTTGGGAAGTATTGCACTTTTTATAGTATTGATTTTTGCTATATATGAATATGGAATGTTTCTCCATTTGTGTCATTTCTGATTTATTTCCTCAGTATTTTGTAATTCTCATTATAGATAACTTTTGCCTCCCTGGTTAGCTATAGTTTTGGGTATTTTATGTTTTTGTGACTATGGTGAAAGCAATTACATTCTTGATGTGACTCTCATCTTGGACGTTGTTAGTGTATAGAAATGCTACTGATTTTTGTTCATTAATTTGTGTATCCGAAAACTTCTCTGAATTTGTTTATCAGATCTAGGTGCTTTTGGGCAGAGACCGTGGGGTTTCCTACATATAGAATCATACCATCTGCATATAGAGACAATTTGACTTCCTCTCTTCCTATTTGTAATTTTTTTTTTTTTTTCGCTTGCCTTATTGCTCTGATAGGACTTAAAAGTACTGTGTCAAATAGGAACGGTAAGAGTAGGCATTCTTTTCTTCTTCTGGTTCTCAGCAGAGGACACTTCCTGCTTTTGCTCATTCAGTATGATATTTCCAGTGGGTTTGTCATAGATGGCTCTTACTTTTTCTGTGTGTGTTTATTCAATGCCTTATTTGGTGGAGGTTTTTAACCTCAACGCCTGCTGAATTTTATCAGTAGCCTTTTCTGCATCTAGTGAGATGATCATGTGTATTTGTTGTGAATTATGTTGATGTGGTTGCATATGTTGAACCAACCTTGCATCACAGAGATAGAGCCTACTTGATCATGGTGAATGAGCTTTTTGATGTGCTGCTGGATTTGGTTTGCTATTTTTTTTTTCCTTTTTTCTTTTCTTTTTTTTTTTTTGAGGATTTTTGAATTTATGTCCATCAAGAATATTGGCATGAAGTTTTCTTTTGTTATCTTTGTCATGTTCTGCCAGGTTTTGATATCAGAATGATGCATGACTCATAGAATCAGTGAGGAGGAATTGCTCCTTCTCAATGATTTTGGAATAGTTTCAGTAGAAATGATGCAGTGCTTCTTATATAGAGTTCAGCTGTGAATATGTCTGGTCCAAGCCTTTTGCTGGTTGGTAGGCTTTTTATTACTTATCTAATTTTGGAACTCATTATTTCTCTGTCCAGGATTGCAATTTCTTTCTAGTTCCAACTTGCAAGATTCTATTTCCTGGAATTTATCAGTTTTTCTAGGTTTTCTAGTTTGTATGCATAGAGGTGTTTGTAATTTTATTTGAGGGTTTTTTTTTTTTTTTTTTTCCTGTGGAATTGGAGGTAATGTCCCCTTCGTCATTTCTGATTGTGGGTATTCAGATATTTTTTTTCAGTAGTCTACTTACTTATTTTTTCAGAAATATTTCAGAAATAAGAATTTTTTCTGAAAAATAAGTCTTACTTATTTTTTCAAGGAAACAACCACTAAATTTGTGGACCTTTTGTATGGTTTTCAGGTCTTAATTTATTTCATTCAGTCCAGATCTGACTCTGGTTTCGTTTTTGTCTGCTGCTAGCTTTAGGGTTTGTTTGCTTTTGTTTAACACTGCTTTAGCTGTGTCCTAGAGATTCTGATGTGTTGTATCTTTGCCCAGAGTTTTCATGCTGGTTCATTCTAATCTGTGTGGGCAGATGTTCCTTCAATCTTGGAAGTTGCTGCCCTTTGAATAAGGTATTTGCTTTTATCTTCTTTGATTCCCTTGAGAGTTTGATAAAGGAGTATGGTAGGTTCAGTCGATTGACTTTGTCTCTGGAAGATCTTAGGGGGCCAAGGATTAGTTTAGTACTCTAGGCCTGCTTGCAAGTAACTCTTGAGGGCTAATGCCAGGCCCCTAGCTTTGTTAGTTTAGCCCCTTCATGCTGGGAACTTGCTGCAACGGAGAGGTCGAGGCATTTAGTGAGCAGCATTTGTAAAATAGATTTAGTAATACTATATTTAAAATACATAAAATATAATCATTACGGCATAGCTGATTTTCATATGTTCATTTTGTCCATTTGTTTTCCCCTGTGCAATGCCTAACTTACCTGTACAGTGTATTTTCTTTACAAAGTGTTAAAAAGACAAAGAAATAGGCTGGGCGCGGTGGCTCAAGCCTGTAATCCCAGCACTTTGGGAGGCCGAGACGGGCGGATCACAAGGTCAGGAGATCGAGACCATCCTGGCTAACATGGTGAAACCCCGTCTCTACTAAAAAATACAAAAAACTAGCCGGGCGAGGTGGCGGGCGCCTGTAGTCCCGGCTACTCGGGAGGCTGAGGCAGGAGAATGGTAGGAATCCGGGAGGCAGAGCTTGCAGTGAGCTGAGATCCGGCCACTGCACTCCAGCCCGGCGACAGAGCGAGACTCCGTCTCAAAAAAAAAAAAAAAAAAAAAAAAAAAGACAAATAAAAAAACTATTTATTGCTACCGAGATGCTAAATAATGTTTCAAAAGTAAGATGGAACTGCATTGCCATCATTATCATCGTAGAACAATAAAAAATAATTTTCTATCATTTGGAAAACATGCAGAAATCCTTTCCTTCAGAGATTTTATTACTTCTTGTTATGGGTCTTGATAGAGTCACTTAAGATAGGGTTTTAATAATTAAGTTTACATAACATCTAGATCATGAATTTTGATAACTTTTGTTCAGAAATGTTGCAAACATTTTCTTCTGTAACATATGAACTAATAATTTGAAGAACATGTAAGTGATTAGTTTTTCTTTTACATAAAACCTGTATTTCAGCATTGTCAAATCATGTTACAAAATTCTCACTTTTCAAAGTTGACAACAATATTGATAAATACTTTGAAATATCATTAAGGTGTATTATGTTATCTGAAGCTTATTTGTTTAATCCTTCGTTAGAATGCCATTATGATTTCAGACACTAGATATTTGTTCTAAGCACAGAAACAGATTTTGGGTGAACTTACGCTCTTTTTTCTCTTCTGAAGAGGAGGACATTACTTTTATGAACACACTCATTTGATTAATATTGACTTTCCCTTTTAAATGTGAAAGACAAAGAGGAATTTATTAAGTCAAGGAGCCTTTCTTGAGGACACAGAAAAGTCATAATCATTATCAAAGACTGCTTTACTAAGAAACTTTTACATAAATGACACTGGCAATAGTTTAAAAATGGTGCCTTCCAAAGATAAAAGGTGGCTCAATAGTCAGGGAAGAAATCATGATAATAGAAGGCACTAGGTAAATGTTGGCTATCATGTGCCAGGCCTAATGTTAGAACATTTACCTATGACTTCTAAATTCACTGTAAGTAATTAGGGTAGCTGTTATTATCTTCATTTTACAAGTGATAACATTGAAAATAGAGAATTAAAAAGGTTAAGTAATTGATCAAATTTATATAGTTTTGAAATGACTTAGAGGGTGGAAAACCAGGTTCTGTAAGGCAGCACAGCTGCAGATCTTTGCACTACCACCTGCATGACAAATATCTCATCTCTTTCTGTTTCCCCTGACTGATATAGCAAATAGTTTGCAGCTTTTGTTTCTGATCAGCAGCAGACAGACACCCTTGGAATCCTTCTAAACACAGAATCTATATAGTACTTGTAAAGATATATATATATATATACACACACACACACATTTTAATAAGCATAACTATATATAATGAAAAAATAGAAACAAAATACATGTCTAATATAATAAAATTATTTTAAATAAATTAAACTGTGTTCTTGGGTAATCATGTATTTTCAACATGAAGATTTAAATTTATATGCAGATACACCTGTAAATAAGTTTAAAAGATCATCATATGTGAACTAACAAAGTTTCACAACAGAAATATAGTATACTTTTTTGAGGGAAAAAACATTTTTTAAACTATCAAGTATATATAAACTAAAATAACTAATTTCTGATATTTTAAATAATTTACTCTTTCCATTCTATTTGAAATTTGTTACTGATTTTTATCTATCGAAGTCATTTCTTATGTAGTAACTACAAATAAATAAAATAACTTTATTTCTGCAAAGACATAATAACAATATCTTCAAAAATCACCAATAGCTGGGTTCAGTGATATACATTTGTAATCCCAGCTACACAGGAGGCCAAGGAGTGCTTGATCCCCGGGAGTTTGAGTCCAGTCTGGGCAACATAGTGAGACCCCATCTCTAAAAGAAACGTAAATTGCCACTGTATCCTATAAGATGACAGCCTGATGGTCAGGGGAGATGTTGGGAAAAAAGATACCTACATAGGTAAAAACATCCATCCCTGCCATGACTTAACTTATAATCACATCATTTTACTTAAACTTGTTAAACGTTTTCAGGATAGCTATGGAAGTATTATTCAAAACAAAATGAAACCTAAGGAATGGGCATTATAAAATAAAACTTGAAGTAGAAATTTACTGTGGAAATTAAAATACAAAAATAGGGTGTGTTTTTTGTGTTTATTTTCTTATTTGAAAGGATCTTTTTGATCAGAAATGGGAAGCTTTTAACTTTCAACTGCCAGTGCTACTATTCTTCTTTTATGAAGGTTTTCCCCATAGATTTCAGTGCTGTTTGATAGCATTTAACCCTCAGTAGAAATGTTTTCAAAATGGGAGTTAGTCCTCTCAAAACCTGCCACTGATTTATCAACTAAACTTACGTAATATTCTAAATTATTTGTTGTCATTTCAATAGTGTTCATGGCATCTTCACCAGGAATAGATTTTATCTCAAGAAACCACATTTTTTGTATCCATCCCTACAAAACAATTCTTCATTTGTGGATATTTTATCATGAGATTGCAGCAATTCAGTCATATCTTCAGGATCCACTTCTAATTCTAGTTCCCTTGCAATTTCTACCACATCTGTAGGTATTTTCTACACTGAAGTCTCAAACTCTCGAAGTCATTCATGAGTGTTGGAATCAACTTCTTCCAAACTCCTGATAAAGTTGTTATTTGATCTCCTCCTATGATTTACAAATGTTCTTAATGGCATCTAGAATGCAAGGTTTTCAATTTACTTTGCCCATATGCATAAGAAGAATGGCTACCTATGGCAGCTATAGTCTTGTGGCTATAATCCAGTCTATCACTGATGGACATTTGGGTTGGTTCCATGTCTTTGCTATTGTGAATAGTGCCACAATAAACATACATGTGCATGTGTCTTTATAGCAGCATGATTTATAATCCTTTGGGTATATACCCAGTAATAGGATGACTGGATCAAATGGTACTTCTAGTTCTAGATCCTTGAGGAATCGCCACACTGTCTTCCATAATGGTTGAACTAGTTTACACTCCCACCAACAGTGTAAAAGTGTTCCTATTTCTCCACATCCTGTCCATCACCTGTTGTTTCCTGACTTTTTAATGATCACCATTCTAACTGGTGTGAGATGGTATCTCATTGTGGTTTTAATTTGCATTTTTCTGATGGTTTTGTTTTCTTATCATTCATTTGCTCATTGAAGTAGCACTTTTGAGTTTCCCTCAAGAACTTTTCCTTTGCATTCACAAGTTGGCTGTTTGGTGATTGAGGCGTAGCTTTTGGCCTCTGGGCTTTCAACATGCCTTTCTCACTAAGCTTATTTATGTTTAGCTGGTGATTAAAAATTAGAGGCCTGGGTCTCCTCCTTTCATTTGAAAACATGGAGACCACTTTATGATTATTATTTGGCCTAAGTTGAATATTGTGTGCTTCTGGAAACAGGGAAGCTGGAGTGGGTGAAGCAGTCACAACACATTCAACATGTACCAATTAAGTTTACCGTCTTCTATGGGCCTGGTGTGTGGTGGCCCAAATCAACTACAATAGTAACATCAAAGACCACTGATCTCTATAACAAATAGAAATAATAATAACAACATTAATAATAATAATGATAATAAAGTTTGAAATATTGTGATAATTTCCAAAACATAGACACAGAGACATGAAGTGCACACATGCTATTGGGAAAACAGTGGACACCGGGTTGCCACAAAACTTCGGTTTGTAAAAACTGGAATATTTGTGGAGTGAAATAAAGCAAAGAGCAGCAAAACAAGACATGCCTGTATCGTTCTATTTATTCCATAGATTTTGTAAACATCAATAATTTTTCTTAAAACTGGAATAAAAAAGGTATTTAGTCTCATTGTCTCTTGACATTATATGTTGAATTGCACAATTTGCAGTTATTTATTTAACATCCCTGTAAATTTATCTGAACATTTATTTGATCATGTCTATACATTCTTCTAAACATAAAACCTTTCAAAAGTGACCATTCTGCTTACATTTCTATTCATTTAATTCTTTACTTGTAGCCTCAAAGTATATAATTATATTAACAGAAAAATAAATTCTTATTGAGAATTTATAATATACATCATTGTATGTATGTATATTATGTATACATGATGTATGTACATCATTTTATCTTCATTCTGGAATTACTACAATTGTCCCAAATTTTACAGGTGAGACAACTTTCACAGTGGAAAATGCTATGCCCAAACCTAGGCCTAGTTGGATCTAAATTAATGCTCTTAAACATATGTGATTGAGAAGAAAAGAACTACACTATTTTTTCTTTTGGTTTGCTTTTTTCTAGTACAATTTCTGATAACCATAGACATTTCACTCAGTAAATAGTGCAGGCTGATTGACAGTCACTGAAGTGTAAGAATTTTCCCAAGTAATTATTGTAGCATTAACTTCTGTACTTGACTGATACCTCCCTCTTCCATCTAAAACTCTCCAATCTAGCCAGTTCTAAAACTCAAACCTATACTTAGAGAGTCTTTCTCTATTCATCTAAAAGTATTTCTTCTTCAGGGAAAGGTAAGTGATAGAAAAATACAAATACAACTGAAAGTTGTTACTGAAAAAACAATCACCATTAGAGTCTACAGTCTACTTTATCATTCAGAAATCAAGTTAGACAGTCAGCAACTTAACATGACTCTAAAGTTTCTGCTTCACTTTCAATTCTCAAGGGTCAGAAAAAATATTTGTTTCTACTACAAATATTAAGAAACCCAGATCTCAGAAAATGTTGTCAATTTAGAATGTGATCAATTGTATTAATCTATGAACATGATATATTATGATAGGATTAACTAACACATAGTGTTGTTACACACATGTTTAAGAATCCTTTAGATTTGAATGTCAAGCTTCATATCAAGAGCTCATTTACTCATATAAGTTACAGTGTAACTTACTTTCAGGAAAGAAGCAAGGAGAGCATCAGCTGTCAAAGTGATAATTCTTCTCAGTGTAAAAAGAGAAGGATAAGGAGAAATACCATCCTAAGAATGGTTTTATTTCTTTTTATGGCTGACACAGGAACAGAAAACCAAATACCACGTGTTCTCACTCATAAGTAGGAGTTATTCTACAATGAGAATACATGGACAGAGAGAGGGGAACCAGGGCCTGTTGGGCAGTAGGGTGTGAGCGGAGGGAACTTGGAGGACAGAACATAGGTGCAGCAATCCATCATGGCACATGTATACCTGTGTAACAAACCTGCACATTCTGCACCTGTATCCTGGTGGTGGTGTTATCGTTGTTGTTGTTGTTGTTTTTATTTTTTAAGAATACATTTAAAAAAAGAATGGTTTCATTTACTTATTTATTTTGTGTTTACATATATGCTAAGTATGTGGCATCATTTTCTTATTTAATCTTTACTACATCATTTCCATTTTCTTGGCAATGTATCCGAGATGGACATTCCTATCAGATTGATGAGCTTATTATTTTGAGTTATTCAATCAGGGATGTTTGGAGTTATTCAATCAGGGATGTTTAGAGTTATTCACTTTTAAGTTTAAGAGTAGCTCAGGGATATGACTTCATTTAGAAATTATGGAACTCATATTTCTAGATCTTATGTAAACTGAATCAGAGCTTTAACTGATTTTTATTTGTGAACTCTTCTATGCATGAGATGTCCCAGGGAAGGCTCAAAGAGAACAAGAAGAACATTTAACCCCAATTAGATTTCATCTACAAAGACTGTGACTTTAGAGGGACTATAAAGTTAGATGACTGATAAGTTATTTTGATTGTTAAAGTTTAGGTAAAAGATAATTAGAATATCTGAATTTCAGTAAAATCAAAATACTGCTGGAAACAAATGTATACTAGTTTAAGATGTAAAGTGCAATAAATATATCACTGCTTATATTTATATTTTGCTTATATATATACTATTTATACATAAAGTGAATATAGTGAGCTCAATTTGAGATGCACAGGTAAGAATTGGAAATATATCTTCTTAAAAGTTTATCTAAATGATAAATAAACTTTACAATTTCAGTTCAATGTATGTAGATGAATATAATAATATAATAAATGGAGCTATGATACACTACAAGCCATGCCTTCAAGTTGCATATTCTTATTTTTCTCTCAGCAGCAAGTAGTTTGGAAACAAATAAAAATTATTGAAGATAAATTTTAAATTATCAGCTCTGGAATATAGTTAAAGATTATCTTGAATGTTATATAAATTTGGATATATATCCTTTTCTTCCTTGTGAACTGGCCAAAGAATTACCTTGGCATACTTTATATGTGGCGGAACATAAACTTTCTATTTCCAAACTTGCTGACTTTTCTGTTCTCATATAAAAGATTGTAAAGTCAGTAAAGTTAAATTTCTGAGTGAGTTAAACTCCATAAGCAGAAAGTCTACATGAAGCATAGGATATCCTCTCTAAAGCTGTCAAACTGTTTCTATAAGTATCATGTAGAAATCACAGCCAGGGTGAAAAGAAATTTATTATTCAGAAATCCAATTTCCTTGGAGGATGATGGACACATCTACAATGTCTGTAAAATATAAAAATGTAGACGATGTGTGACTGAAGAGTTAAGCATTGCCATTCAAAATACTCCTCTGAGTACAGCAGCCAGAGCCATTTCAGTGCTCTGGCTGCTGTACTCAGAAGAGTAATTTCCCAGCTCCTGCTGGAGAAAGCTTTCACAATTAATGCATTGGTGCAAAAGGTCACTCTCAGCTCATTGTCAGTCATGAGATTCATACTAGTTTAGTCTTAGGGATATTGAAGGAAAGTTATAGGAATACAATGGGTTCCTAGCTGAGATGGTTTACAGCTGAAAGATTGCTTCAGGAGAATTTCTTGGTCTGAGAGTTTCTAGTGGCTGTTGACTCCCCCAGCCCAATCTAAAAAATAATTCATCAAGGAACTATGCAGATTACTACTCATTAAGAAAGTCTTTTAAGTGAACCAAATTGTGTGTAGGCTGCTCCTAAATATAAACAAACATAAAAGTAGGGACTATGGTGTTTTCAGAGACATTTCAACAAATCTAAACTGTGAAGTGTCTGTGCTGTTTCAACAGAGATACAATATATTTGTGGGTTTTAATATTTGAAGTTTGGTTGGAGATAATTTTTAATTGCTAATTAAAACCTATTTTCCTTTTTTTTTCTGCTATGCACTGTCATAAATTATTTTGTACTTTCATTTACACCATACTGTATAACAAGTTTTTCGGGACCATTTGTAAGTCATAAGCATAGACCACACCTCACCTGCTCAGAGGAACTCTTCTGTCTCATAGTCAGCCATGTTGAGAAAAAATTGGACATTTTGCTCACTGACCTTCAATGAAAAGCATCATCTTATGCACCTAATGCACTACTTGCTTTTCTAGGGACACTGAGATAATAAATTGTTTCTAATATAATAGATGATTTTAAAAGTTGGTGAATGATATTAACAGTACTGACAAATGTTAGTCGATATTAGTATTATAGTTATTACTGGTTTAGCAATTTCCCACAGCTTAAGATGCAAAATTCAAATACTCTGGTTTATAAGTAGTAGAAATATGCTCTAAAATAACTATAAAAAATATAGTCTTCTGGCTGGCCATGGTGGCCCATGCCTGTAATCCCAGAACTTTGGGAAGTTGAGGTGGGCGGATCATGAGGTCAGGAGATCAAGACAAGCCTGGCCAACATTGTGAAACCCCCTTCTCTGCGAAAAATACAAAAATTAGCTGGACATGGTGACGTGTCCCTGTAGTCCCAGCTACTCGGGAGGCTGAGGCAGGAGAATCGCTTGAACCCAGGAGGCATAGGTTACAGTGAGCCAAGATAGTGCCACTGCACTCCAGCCCAGCCTATCAACAGAGCAAGACTCTGTCTCAAAACAAACAAATAAACAAAAAAGGTAGTCTTGTAAATACACAAACCAATAATATGGTGTTTATTAACATTTTTGAGCATTATGTACTATATATAATTGTGTGTGCTCTATTTTTATACACTGGAAGCGCAGTAGGTTAATACCAGCATTACCATAAACACATTAGTAATGCATTGTGTTATAATGTTATAACAGCTACAATTTAAATAGAAGATAGACATTTTTCAGCTCCATTCCAATCTTAAGGGATCACCTCATATATGTGGTCCATTATTAACAGAAACATTGTGAAGTAGCACATGACTATAAAATTTTTTGATCATACTGTATTTTTTGCACCTCCACAGTTTCTGTATTGCTTATAACCTGTGTTCAAAATGTTGTCTATTAGATGACCTCTCACTCCTTCAAGAACATGCCCCAATACCACCCTTTCTGTGAAACTGCTACGTACTTTGCTGCTCCCATCCAACAGAATTGTTTACATTTTCTCCAAGACCAGTAGGAGTTGGCATCTACTTGTCTTATAGAGCACATTCCAATATATTGTATTCATAGGTGACTCAATATATGTGTCTTCATAGGTGACAAGAGCAAAGATCATATCTTCGTTGCTGTCTGCTCTATGTATAACCCAGTCATGCATATAGTATTTGATATTTGGGTTTTTGGGATGAACATAATTACTTAATGTCATTATTTCATAGATTGATGAATATTGATAGAAGTGTCATAGATATGCCAAATATAATATGTTGATCCACTTAAGACTTCATTCAGTCCCTAATTGCTAACTTTGCATAGTGCTTTTCATGGCTGGTAAGTTAGTGAGGAAAGGAGTCAGAGGCAAAATGTAAGTGTTGATCAAAAATTTTTCTACCATTTTATATAACATTCAAGCCTTGATAATAATTTACTGGTTTGGAGATCAACAGTTTCTGTGAACAATTTACATAATATTTAAACTTTTTGTTTTTTTTTACTTTGGTAATTACCATATCCATAAAAGGGTGCTTTGTGTTGTTTAAATGAATAATACACTTTGCGTATGTATTTGTAGAATTGCTTCTGTTAGCATCACTTAGCTCATATACCTTAAAAATAACCTATTTTATAACCATTTTTATCTACCTATGTGGATATATATATTACTAATAGAAAATTTTACTTTAAGGTTTATGCAGTTGTGTCTAAAGAGTTGTAGTAAGAAAGAAAAATTGAATGTGAAGAGAAGATAGGTATTTTGGAAATGTTACTGAGAAAGCAGATACCCAATCTAGCATATCTAATAATATTGAATTACTTTTTGAGCACTGGAATTTTTAAGTAGTCTAATGCTGCTTTATTAAGTTATCTAATTTTTAGGATTTATTAACCTTATTTTGACATTATAAATGTTCTCAACACAAGCATTAACTGACTGATCCTGATCTCAAACACAATGAACAAGTAAAGCTTTGGTTCTTTATTCTGTGGAGAGACAACTTGCTAATGCAATGACAAATTTTCCTCATGAATTTTACTTATTGAAAAAGTAATTGCCTTTCAGAGTTGATTTTGAGATGCTGCTTTTGGAGTTTAACTTCTTTCTGATTCTTGAGTAGTAATGGAAATTTTAATGGGTGAAGCTTATCTGTGAATCACTGGTAACTTGAAACTGATTTTACATGGCTAGATTTTCAAACTGAGATGAAAGGAGAAAACCCATGTAAGCATACTTGTTTAAGCATATTCTGATATTTTTCAATATTATTCCTATATATTTTTCATAAGCGTATACTCTTCAGACAATGTAGTATTTGCCTTAACATCTCTTAATCTTTGGATTTGGAAATTTATTGTTTATATTGTAATGCTACTTATGTGAGAATGGTTAAAAGACATTAAGCATACTATTCAGTATATATTTAGCCACAGTCAGATTGAACTGCTATTTGTTAATGTCTATGTTTTAACATAATAGCAATCCCATTCGTTTAGTAGGATTAGCCCAAGTCTAAAGAAGTACAATTGAGATTTAGAAAAAAAAACAATGACTTACCCAGCCTACCTAACTAATGGGATGGTTGAGGGTAGAACATAACTTTTATAACTCCAATTTTTGCCACTCCCATTATTCTACTCTTTGCACATTAATTCTAATTTTTAAGATAATGCCTTCAATGGGCTGATAATTTGATTTCTTAATTTAATTGAAGACAGCTCTGTAATAAATTTATAATTAATAATTTTTAATGTTAGTGAAGATTTTTTTAAATTTTATTTTTAAATTTTATTTTATTGTGGTAAGAATGCTTAACATAAGACCTATCCTCTTAACCAACTTGTAAGTGCATAATCTTTGACCATAGGCATAACATTGTATGGCATATCTCTAGGGCTTCTTTACCTTGCTTGACTGAAACCTTCTACCATACAACATTGTATTATATATTGCAGAATTTTCTTAAAGACATTAAGGCAGATATTGTTCAAGGATGGGCATGGTAATAGGTATTGGGACCCCTGCAAAGGGGTCTTAAAGTGGAAGAGAGAGATTGGACTCAATTCTGACTTCCACTATGACAACTGGAGACTTACAGCCAAAAAACAGGGTGGGGTTCAGTGAATGGAAAATTGCTAAGAAGAAACATACAGAAAAATGAGGTTTCTAGCTACATTGACTTGATGGAATTATTGCTGAAGGGAGTCCAGTGTCATAAGATATTGAAGGTGGTCAGATTTTTTCCTAAGCTGACTTAGCAGGACTCTTGCTCAAATTGGATTCAACAAGGACAGAAAGAGAAGCCCAAGGTTAGACCTAGCCAAGCATAAGATTCAAATGAGCCCAAATAAAGTTTTGGTCAAAGGAGAGAGTCTTTGTCAGTATTTATTATATATGTAGCTCATTTTTTTATTCATGTACTTGTTGATGGACATGTAGGTTGATTCCACATCTTGGATATTGTAAATAGTGTTACAATGGGCGTAAGAGTACTAATATACAATAGTATCTGAGACTATAATTTTGATTCTTTTAGATAAATGCCAAGAATTTTGATTACTGAATCATATGGTAGTTCTATTTTTATTTTTTTTTGAGAAACCTCCTTCGTGATTTCTATAGTGGCTGCACCATTTTGCGTTCCCACTAACAGTTTTCAAGAGTTCCACTTTCTCCACATTCTTACTAAAAATGTATTGTCTTTGGGGTTTTATTATTTTGATTTGTTTGTTTTTGTTTTGAAATAGCCATACCGGCAAGTGTGAGAAGATACCTCTTGTTGACTTTGATTTGCATTCTCCTTATGATTAGGGACATTGAGCCTTTTTAAATATATCTATTGGCTATTTGTAGTTCTTTTGGGGAGAACTGTCTTTCCGAGTCTTTAGCCCATTTTTAAAATCAAGTCACATGCTTTATTGAGTTACAAGAGTTTCAAAAATAAAGTATTTTGGAGATCAACCCCTTATCAAATATATGTTTTGCAAATATTTTCTCCCATTCTGTTAAAGTGAAATGTCTCTTCACTCTGTTGTTTCCTTTGCTGCACAGAGCCTTTTAAATTTGATATAGTACTACTTGTACAACAGACGTATAGAATACTGGAATATGATACAGAACTCTGAAATAAATCTATGCATATATAGTCAATAATCTTCACTAAGGGTGCCAAGAAGTCACAATGGTCTAATCAACACATGGTGGTGGAAAAATAGATAAGAATGTACAAAAGAATGATATCGGACACTGTTTTACACCATACACAAAAAAAATTCAAAATGGATTATTGACATAAATATAAGACTCAAATCATTAAAGTGCAAAAAAAAATGAGGGAAAGTTTCATGATCTTTGTCTCATCAATGATTTTATGGATATGACACCAAAAGTACAGGAAAGCAAAACAAAAATTATGACTTCTTTTTGCTAAAAATCTCAATAACTGTAAAGCATTCCTTATTTAGTACTTTAAGGATCTAAAGAAAAACATATTACATCAAAATTTGCACCCATCATAAAATTTCAAGTATTAAATAGCCTTTGAACTTTTCTTTTCTAGAAAATAATCTATATTTATATAATAGTTTGGTTATTAGCTGATGATTTTAATTTTCTGGAAATTTTCAGCCGTGGGTTATTATTAAAATTAGCTATCTTGCTCCCTTGGATTTGGATTTCCATGCAAAAATTAGAAAAGTAGAGGCAGTGATGATTTAAAATACATACACACACACACATTTTATATACAGAGAGTCTCCAACTTAGAATGGTTCAACTTACAAGTTTTTGGATTTATGATGGTGCCAAGTGATATGCATTCAGTGGAAACTTTACTTCAGTGCAGTTCAATAAGTCACATACTATGTTCAGCACTATTATAAAAATTAACTTTGTGTTAGATGATTTTGCCTAGCTGTAAGCAAATGCAAGTGTTCTGAGCATGGTTAAAGTAGGCTAAGCTAAGCTGTGATGTTCAGTAGACAAAATTTATTAAATGCATTTTAATTTACAATATTTTTGACTTGATTTTATCAGGATGTAACCTCATTATAATTTGAAGAGCATCTGTACATATGTATGGTCATGCTCTGCATAATGGTGTTTCGGTCAACAATGGACCGCATATACAATGGTGGTCCCATAAGACTATAACATAGCTGAAAAATTTCTATTGCCTGGTGATATATAGCCCTTGTAACATCATCTCAGAAAGCATTACTCACAAGTTTGTTGTGATGCTGGTAGAAACAAACCTATTGTGCTGCCAGTGATTTAAAAAAAAAAAAAAGCACATACACTTATAAACAGTATATAATACTTGAAAACAATAGCAAATGATTATGTTACTAATTTATGCATTTATAATACTGTAAGTTTTATTGTTATTTTAGAGTATACTTCATCTCCCTATAAAAAATTTAACTGTAAACCACCCTCAGATAGATTATTTAAGAGATATTCCATAAGAAGGCATTATTATCATAGGGGATGACAGCTCCATGCATGTTTTTGCCTCTCAGAGTCTGGTACTGGGACAAGACACGGAGGTAGAAGACAGGGATATTGATTATCTTGACCCTGTGTAGGCCTAGGCTAATGTGTATGTTTGGGTCTAGGTTTAAAAAATGTTTTAAAAGTAAAAATTACATTAATATTTTTTTAAATAGGAAAAGGTTATAGAATAAGAATATAAAGAAAGAAAATATGTTATATGGCTATACAACGTGTTCTTACAAAGAGTCAAAAAGTTAAAAAAATAAAAATTAAAAATGTTATAAAAAACAGTAAGCTAAAGTTAGTTTACTGTTAAAAAAAATGTGTCTTATAAATTTAGTGTAACCTAAGTTTTCAGTGTTTATAAAGTCTAGAGTAGCATACAGTAATGTCCTAGGACTTCACATTCACTCACTACTCACTACCTCATCTATCCTGAACCAATTCCAATCCTGCAAGCTCCATTTGTGGTAAGTGCTGTATGCACGTGTGCCATTTTAAGTCTTTTATACAATAATTTTACTGTACCTTTTCTAGGTTTAGATACACAGATACCATTTTGTTACGATTGCCTACAGTATTCAATACAGCAACATGCTATACAGGTTTGTAGCCTAGGAGTAATAGGTGTGTAGTAGGCTATACTATCTAGATTTGTGTAAGTACACTTTGTGGTGTTCATACAATGATTAAATTGCCTAACAATGCATTTCTCAGATTATATTTCCATCCTTAACTAATGTGTGACTGTGTATAGAACCACAAAACTACCTGACAGATTGCATGTAGGGGGGGAAATGTAGATTCAGGGCAGTAAGGAGAGAGAGGGACCAAGTAGGAAGATATGAGTCCATATTGCAGCATGATCAGTACAATGAAGTATGGATAACAAAAGTTCTGTTTACATTTTCCTATTGAGCTTTTTCTTTGGTTGAACAATTTATGACATTGACATATTTTTAAGGGAAAATAACTCATAAATTTCAGTGTAAGAACATCATCAGGGAAGTGCTAAGTCAATTGTTCTTATACTATTGTCAGAGATAATGATGTATTTTTCTATTTCTCTATTTAAATGTATATGGACATTCTATTCTAATACACACTACTATTAAAAAAAAAACACTGTCAAATGATTTGACTTGGAGTAAAGCTGGAAATGATTGTTGCTGTTAGATTTTCTGTTAAAAAGTTCAAACTTTGAAAATCTAATTTAAATATACATGTGGTATTGATCTAAATTATTTCCTCACTTCCTAAATATTTTCTAGCTGAACAAATGAAATTTGAAACATTTTTTCCAGTGTTATTTTAATTAAATAATTAACTTTGTAATAGCTTCAACTTCTGTCAAGAGATAAACAGAGAATTATTTTTAATTCAAGAAGAACATCTCATATATGCATTTATATAAAATAGTCATAAAATACATACTCATATACATTTGACTAAATGCCACATATGCTTTAACATTTTCTTTTAAGAAAGTATAACACTTTGAAGATTCAGTGTAAACATCCAGATATTAAACTAAATGATTTCCTTAGCTCCTTGACATATCCTAGAATATCTATTTTAGTTTATAAATATGATTTTAAAAAATTAGATACATAGCAAATACTCTATACCTACAACACATTTTTTTCTTTATCCTATTGTATCCTTTATTGCTATGCATTCTGATTGTTTACAACCTCTTTGCATTATAAATCATACCTCAGTAAATATTCTTATATGAAGGTATTTGAAGACACATTTGAGTATATTTAAAGGACAATTTTAAATATATAATTGTTAAATACAATGACACATGCATTTTAATATTTGAAAAACATCACTATTTTAATATTATCTGTCATTATGAGTCTCTTAGGTATAATTTCCCTAAGCAATCTGAATTCCCTTTTAGATATAAATGATAATCTTCTTAGTATCTCAAAAATCATATATATATATATATTTTTTTTTTTTTTTTTTTTGACGGAGTCTCGCTCTGTCACCCAGGCTGGAGTGCAGTGGCCGGATCTCAGCTCACTGCAAGCTCCGCCTCCCGGATTTACGCCATTCTCCTGCCTCAGCCTCCCGAGTAGCTGGGACTACAGGCGCCCGCCACCACGCCCGGCTAGTTTTTTGTGTTTTTTAGTAGAGATGGGGTTTCACCAGGTTAGCCAGGATGGTCTCGATCTCCTGACCTCGTGATCCGCCCGTCTCGGCCTCCCAAAGTGCTGGGATTACAGGCTTGAGCCACCGCGCCCGGCAAGAGGAGTATTTTTTTTATAATATGGAAAAGTTTCTGTTTTGTGCTATGCTATAATCAACACCCTTTCTAGATGATTTCAAGCTATCATTTTAACATTTTGCAGAAGAGAAACTGAGGGTTTGAAAAATTGAGAAACCTGCCCAAAATGTAGCATCTAAGAGGCAAAGTCAGGATTGGAACTCAGGTTAGTCAGATACTTGATCACAAGCGTTGATCACTACCAGCCTAATGAACTTCAAAGTTCTGTGAAATGTTTTTTTTTTTTTTTTTTTGAGATGGAGTCTGGCTCTGTAGCCCAGGCTGGAGTGCAGTGGCCGGATCTCAGCTCACTGCAAGCTCCGCCTCTGGGTTTACGCCATTCTCCTGCCTCAGCCTCCCAAGTAGCTGGGACTACAAGCTCTCGCCACCTCACCCGGCTCATCCTGATACCAAAGCCTGGCAGAGACACAACAAAAAAGAGAATTTTAGACCAATATCCCTGATGAACATCGATGCAAAAATCCTCAATAAAATACTGGCAAATCGGATTCAGCAGCACATCAAAAAGCTTATCCACCATGATCAAGTGGGCTTCATCCCTGGGATGCAAGACTGGTTCAACATTTGCAAATCAATAAACGTAATCCAGCATATAAACAGAACCAAAGACAAGAACCACATGATTATCTCAATAGATGCAGAGAGCACTACCTAATCTCTCACGCTCGGCTTCTGTCCAATTTATAAAGAAATGAAATCAATTAATTCAGAATTTTGATCCAGAATTTAAAATAAAACATTTATTTAAGGTTCCTAGTAAAGTGTCTAAAATGATGATGCTCAATAATTGTAGTTGCATCTGAAACGTGATAAAGTAATTCAGTTTTGAATCCCCTCAAACGCTGCCCATGGAAAGCACAAATTTCATATCATTTCACAAATATACCATACCCAGAATAGTCAAATTCATAGAGAAATAACGTAGAATAATGGTTACCATGGGCGGGAAGCAGAGCTTAATGGGGAGCACCTATTTAATGGGTGGTGGTCCAATTTGTAACGATGAAAAGTTCTGAAGATGGATGGTTGGTGATGGCTATACAACAATGTGAATGTCCTTAAAACCACTAAACTGTAAATTTAAAATGGCTAAAATGGTACACTCTATGTTATGTACATTTTACCACAACACAATTTTAAAATTTAAATGAAAAAAAATTTTTTAATTATTTTAAAAATCTGAACAATAACAAAGCCTAATGTCACCTTCAAAGTCTCATAATATCTAGGAATTTTGTTCCTCAAAGATGCTTGGTTTTGCACATTTTTAAATTATAGATTCAGAGGCTGCATGTGCAAATTTGTTGCATGGATATATTGTGTAATGCTGGGGTTTGGACTTTTCCCTGAGCAACACTTTCATGTTGAGCAATTTAGAGCCTAAAGTCCTAAATCCACCCTAGTCTGTTATCAAGCAAATCTTGAACAAATCTTTTAATTTTTCTGGGCTTCTGTTTTCTTTTGGGTTAGCAGAGAAGAATTAGCAAGATATGAGCTTCATTTTAGCTAAGATTCTTTGGATTTTATGACTCAGGAACTTCTGACATCACTATGCACACACACATGGGTAGCTATTTAGTTTTCAAGAATGTGAGATTCTTATGTTACCTGCATAAATAAAGGGCTCTCTGAGAAAGCGTCCTTAAATTTGAGATATTATAAAAAGAGGAATAGCAATCTATAAAAAGGAAAGCGATTCTTACATATAAGAAGTATCAAACACAGTTGAATAATTTGTATAGTATAGTTTAAACCACGTTAAAAATCACCTTGTTCATGGTAAAGATGCAATAAGTGCCATTATATAAATGACCAATTTCTGAATTATTAGTGGCTTGTGCTGATGGATAGAGCCATAGTTCTAGATACACAGTTTATGTCAGTGTTCCAAGAACCTGGTATTAGTTCAGTTATTCAGGCTAAAGTGGCGGTGAATACAACAGAAGAGAAAGAGAAATTTCATTCCGTGCTAATATCCAAGTGTTTTAAGTAATTACTACCCATGAACATGTTTATTTAAGACTTAATTATAAGATTCAAAATATTTTACTAGACAAACTTGAAGAAATATATTTTTAAGAAAACTAAATGTAAAAAAATAAAAATAATTAGTAGTTTGTCTACTCTAATCCTATGTGCCAACAGCTTCATGTATCTGGAGAATAAAGGAGAAAACAAACATCAAGTGGTCCATCATCCCTATGCAATAACTGTATCCCATTTTCCCAGTTAGTTTGCACTATTACTTTTCAAAGGAATCCTTCATAAATTATCTTTATCCTCAAAGCTCCAATACCTCTTTCTCATCCCCAAACTTCCACCTATCCTGGACCTTCTTTCTGGTGAATTACCAGTGTCTAGAGGAACTAATTTGCTCTGCCAACCTAAGAAAAGACTTTCCTCTTACTGTGCAGGTGTGTCCATTCTCTCTCCTTTTTTATCTGCACTGTACCTTTTAATTGATTACTTTCATTAGTAGTAGCTCTGTCTTTAACACAAGTGGACACATGTGCCAAGTTCCTGGACTCATTGTCTCCACTGTCTTCCTGTCTCCTCATTTTGTTGCTCACTTGCACAGTATAAAGAAACACTAAAAATTATGTGAATTCTATTTTCTTGAAAACCTCTAGTCAGGCTTTTGTTTCCACTTCTCCACTAAAACCACTCCTCTCAAGGGTGTCAGTGACTTCTGTTTTGCAAATACACAATAGTTAATCCTCAGTCCTTATCTTCCTCAACCTATTAGTGGCACTTGACATATTAGCATTCTTTCCTGTTTGAAATCCTTTCTTCATTTGGCTTCAGGCATTCCCTCTCACTCCTTCTTATCTCTTTAGCTACATACCCTTTACTCTTCTAACCTCTAAATATTTGCAAGTCCTGATTTTTCTCTCTTTGTACATCCTCCATAGATAGCCTATGTTAGTTCCATGTTCATTTCACGACTGGCAATTTTGTGTCTACCCTGAATTTCAGATTCATTCATATCAATCTATGATCTATGGGACATCTTTATTTGGTAGTTTAATAGATATTTCAAACTGTATTTGCACAATCAAAGCCAAACTCTTGATTACTACTCCAAACCTGCTGCTCCTAAATAAGGAGGAACACATTCCAGTAAGTGGCACCTCCATTCTCTTAGTTTCCTGTTGGCTACATCTCTCATCTCAAGTACTATTTCCTTCCTTTCATTAATCTGGCCTATTTACTGTTTCTCATCCATGGCTGGCACGCTCCCAACTCAGAGCCATTGAAAGTGTTATGCCTGCTTTTCTGTTATGGGACTCTCTAAAATGTCCCTTGGTTTATTCAGGTCTCAGCTCAAGTGTCATTTTCATAGTTTTCCTTGAATACCCTAGCAACCTTCTCCCTACTCCAACCTTCTTTCTCTCCTTGTATTAGTCTGTTCTCAGGCTGCTACTAAAGACATCCCCAAGACTGGATAATGTATAAAGGAAAGAAGTTTGATTGACTCACAGTTCCACCTGGCTGGGGAGGCCTCACACTCATGGCAGAAGGTGAAGGAGCAGCGAAGTGATATCTTACATGGCGGCAGGCAAGAGACTTTGTGCAGGGGAACTCCCATTTATAAAACCAGATCTCCTCAGACTTATTCACTACCGCAAGAACCGTATGGGGGAAACTGCCCCATGACTCAATTATCTTCACCTGTCCCCACCCTTGACACGTGGGGATTATTACAATTCAAGGTGAGATTTGGGTGGGGACACAAAAAAATGATATCACTCCCTTTACATCTTTCTTCAAGCATTAACACAACCTAAACTATATCTGTATTATTTCTTCTTTTCTTAAAAAAAATGAAAGCTCCACAAAGACTTTGTGAAGTAATACATTTCAAGCAAGGTGAAAAGAGTCCTACAAATATGCCTGATCATTATATTTTAATACCTAATATAAGGAGAAATGCATCTCAAAATGAGATGACAAGTTTACACTTCAGGCTTGTTTTCATGAATTGCAAAAATCATTTTAGAAAAAAGAAAAAGTAACCTCAAACACTGTCCCCACATGCTCTTCTCTGTTATTGTTCTTTTCATTTCTGTTTGGTTAGGTGCTTCTCTTTATTTTCATTTATCTCTTATCACTGCATTTACCACCCTACATCTGTCCCAAGAAAAACATAACTCATCCCTTTTCTCCTAGGGGAGGAAACCTAACCTCTTATAAATGAGCAGCATCTATAAAGGAGCTAATGTATTTAATCAAAGTTAAATAATAAATGCTTTGATTAGTTATATTTTATCTTGGCAGACTAATACACATATATTAATATAGCATGTACTCAAATACACATATGCATAGATATCTTAGACAAACAGTCTTTATCAAATATGTGATACTCTCAAGAATTAAAATTATACTCAAGATTCAAAAGTTTACAAGCTATTGGAAAAAATGAGTGCTCTGCTTAATTTGTTTTTAAGAAACTAAAGTAACAATAATGCTTTAAAAATAACCAGGGATTCATTTCAATTTGTGGCATTATTTTACTTCTAATGGAAGTTTAAACAAAACTTTTCTAATTACACGAAGCATTTCATTCTCTTATTAGTTTTTCTTTCTATAAACAAATAAACTATTTCCAGACTCTTACCTCCTCTGTAATTACTGTTGCTCAAGAAAGTTCCATTCAGAATGAGATTACAAGAAAATTATAGACATAAGCCATACTTAAAGTTGTTTAATATGACAGTTGGAATAGCTTATGCTCTGTATTTAATACTTAGTTAGTGGAAGATAGTGGATTATGCCATTTTAGTTATAACTAAGAGTATTAAAATTAGTTTACTTATGAGTTTTCACAAAGAATGGTTTTTGGAGGCTAATTTCTATAAATAGTATTTCTCCCTTTAATTAACATGAAACAGAGTGTGTTCTGTTAGTGTGCTTTTTATTTGTCTACAGACTTTTTTGATAAGTCTCATGATATACAAATAATTGTTTTTCTCTTCAATATAGCAATCATCAGGGCAAATTTTGTAGTTTAGACCAACAAAGTATTGGACAGTCTACTATATCACATATATTGTTATCTATTACATGTTTTTCAATTCACATTGATTACATAATTGTTATGCAAGGGTTTGGAGAATTCCAACTATATCATCAGATCTATATCTATTCAATGTTGTATCATTATTATTTCCTGCCTTATACAGATGTTACGTTACTTTAAAAAGTTATATTTATTACAAATACAATATTACGTATGCCTTCTCTTTTTACCTTCACAAACACATAAATGATCTTGAAGGTGGTAACCAATGTCTACAATTCACTTGGAAAGGGTTATTTTTAATTCAATTAATTAAAAATTAGAAAACATCTACAGGGAACAATTCTCTTGCTTTCAATCATTTATATGTCTTTTTGTTTTTAAAATTTGTTTGAGGTTAGCAGCAATATGCTTAACTAAGTATTATATATGGACCCTCATTGGAAGTTGAAATGCCAGTCTTAGTGTTGCTTACCAAGAAAAAAAAAAAAGCAGAAAGCACCAAAAGATAGTTTATAGGATTTTCTAACATCATCCCTCAAACTCAAAATAGTATGAAAAATATAAATAAATGTCATCCAAATGTCTTTAATCTAGGAATCTGGTATCTTTTTTTTTTTTTTTTTTTGAGATGGAGTCTTGCTCTGTCCCCGGCGCTGGAGTGCAGTGGCCGGATCTCAGCTCACTGCAAGCTCCGCCTCCCGGGTTCAAGCCATTCTCCTGCCTCAGCCTCCCGAGTAGCTGGGACTACAGACGCCCGCCACCTCGCCCGGCTAGTTTTTTTTTTTTTGTATTTTTTTTTTTTTTAGTAGAGACGGGGTTTCACAGTGTTCGCCAGGATGGTCTCGATCTCCTGACCTCGTGATCCGCCCGTCTCGGCCTCCCAAAGTGCTGGGATTACAGGCTTGAGCCACCGCGCCCGGCCCTGGTATCGTTTTAAAAATTGCTCATATGATTACAAACTTTAGAGCATATATCAGTACATGAGGCAAGAATGAAATTTGTGTTGGTGATGACTATGCCCAAAATGCATTCTTACTTTAAAGGTAGATATGCATTCAAGAAACTCTTTGTGCATATATAAATGTGTGTGTGTGTGTGTGTGTGTAACTTTGTAAAGTAACAACCTGATATTTCTGAATAATTCTGTTTCGAGAAAATCCTGAGTAACAGCAGTTCTAAAATTTCCATGTAATATATCCTTGGCATCCTGGTACATTATCTGTCTGTCTATCTATCTATCTATCTATCTATATTTTAAAAATTATTATTACACTTTAAGTTCTAGGGTACATGTGCACAACGTGCAGGTTTGTGACATTGTATACATGTGCCATATTGGTGTGCTTCACCCATTAACTCATCATTTACATTAGGTGTATCTCCTAATGCTATCCCTCCCCCCTCTCCCCACCCCTCAACAGGCCCCGTGTGTGATGTTCCCCTTCCTGTGTCCAAGTGTTCTCATTGTTCAGTTCCCACCTATGAGTGAGAACATGCAGTGTTTGGTTTTTTGTCCTTGCAATAGTTTGCTGAGAATGATGGTCTCCAGCTTCATCCATGTACCTACAAAGGACATTAACTCATCATTTTTTATGACTGCATAGTGTTCCATAGTGTATATGTGCCACATTTTCTTAATTCAGTCTATCATTGTTGGACGTTTGGGTTAGTTCCAAGTCTTTGCTATTGTGAATATTGCTGCAATAAACATACATGTGCATGTGTCTTTATAGCAGCATGATTTATAATCCTTTTGGTATATACCCAGTAATGGGATGACTGGGTCAAAGGGTATTTCTAGTTCTAGATCTTTGAGGAATCGCCACACTGTCTTCCACAATGGTTGAACTAGTTTACAGTCCCACCAACAGTGTAAGTGTTCCTATTTCCCCACATCCTCTCCAGCACCTGTTGTTGCCTGACTTTTTAATGATTGCCATTCTAACTGGTGTGAGATGGTATCTCATAGTGGTTTTGATTTGCATTTCTCTGATGTCTAGTGACGATGAGCATTTTTTCATGTGTCTGTTGGCTGTATAAATGTCTTCTTTTGAGAAGTGTCTGTTCATATCCATTGCCCACTTGTTGATGGGATTGTTTGTTTTTTTCTTGTAAATTTGTTTGAGTTCTTTGTCGATTCTGGATATTAGCCCTTTGTCAGATGAGTAGATTGCAAAATTTTTCTCCCATTCTGTAGGTTGCCTGTTTACTCTGATGGTAGTTTCTTTTGCAGTGCAGAAGCTCTTTAGTTTAATTAGATGCATTTGTCAATTTTGGCGTTTGTTGCCGTTGCTTTTGGTGTTTTAGACATGAAGTCCTTGCCCATGCCTATGTCATGAATGGTATTGCCTAGGTTTTCTTCTAGGGTTTTTATGGTATTAGGTCTAACATTTAAGTCTCTAATCCATCTTGAATTAATTTTTCTACAACGTATAATGAAGGGATCCAGTTTCAGCTTTCTACATATGGCTAGCCAGTTTTCCCACCACCATTTATTAAATAGGGGATCCTTTCCCCATTTCTTGTTTTTGTCAGGTTTGTCAAAGATCAGATAGTTGTAGATGTGTGGTATTATTTCTGAGGGCTCTGTTCTGTTCCATTGGTCTATATATCTGTTTTGGTACCAGTACCATGCTGTTTTGGTTACTGTAGCCTTGTAGTATAGTTTGAAGTCAGGTAGCGTGGACATCCTGGTACATTATCTTTATGGTTAGTGCATATATTAAGATTTTTCTAGGCAGGAAGATACTCTAAAGTATGAGAATTTTCAAAGATTATGGTTATTAAAGTAAGTTTTGGATGTGATGATAGTACAGTGGTCCCAAATGCATATGGAGAGAGAGCTCTGATCAAACAAATGTCATTTTACTAACAGATCCTTAAGCCCAAGGTTTTTGAACTATTGCAACATGGTCTGGATGGCACAAAAAGCTCCATTTTATTGGCCAACACTATACATTAAATAGTTTAATTAAAACAATTAAATTTCATAATTTCATATGAAAATCTAAACACTCAGTGTTATCTAAAAAATTGGAAGATGGAAAAAATAGATGTAGACTTCTGCAAAGTTACTAAATTGAAATTCAGCAAAGTTTCCAGAGCCCCTATTATTTCTCAATCAGCCTTAGTTATTTATTTACAGTATTTTGTGCACACTTAGATTCTTATGCATTTATGATCCCTTCCTGAAATAACTATGGTGCTTACACTGAATATATGCGATGCGACCTGACATGCGTGCACACACACACACACACACGCGCACACTGCCATGCACACACACACACGCACACTGCCATGCACACACCCTATTATAATTATATCTGATTTAAAAATCTTCATACACTCCCATTTACAAGGTATTAGTGGAATATACTTTTTTGTTTATTTGTTTTTTTGGGACAGGCTCTCAAACTGTTCCCCAAGTAACATGATAATACCTCATTGTAACCTTGAACTCCTGGACTCAAGCCATCCTCCCCCATCAGCCTCTGGAGGGTGGTAGGACTTCACCCTCCAGAGTAAGTAATCATCCCTTAGTCCTGGCTAATTTTTTTTATTTTCTCTATTCTGCAGAAACTGGATCTTGCTGCTTTGCCCAGGCTGAATTCAAACGCCTGGCCTCAAGTCATTTTATGTTGGCCTCCCAAAGTGCTAGGATTACATGTGTGAGCCACCATGTCATGCCCAGCATACACTTTTGAAATGCTTGATGAGTTGATTGGTATGGGCAACAATATGAAATTCATTTCTGCTTCAATTCTCCCTTTCACTATACCTTTATCATTATCAAAACTGCAACTTCAAAATCATCTATAATATCTGATTTCATCTTTGCCCATGAGTTTCTAATCTTAAGATTTCTACTTCCTTTCATCCACAAAAGATCCTTGATTTTGATTTATTCCACCCATCTCTGATACCGGAAAGGAAAATGAAAAAGTTTCTTGCTGTTAATTTAAATGAAATTTTGTACTTATTAATGATGGTTTTCTAAGATAAATATCTTGCTGAATCATGTAAAATAGAAGACTTTTCATAGTTTTGAAAGTTTCACTGCATGCTTTATGAATAGTAATTAAAAACTTGAACCTTTCAACTTCAGTAGTAATTCTAAGGAGAAAGCGTTAGTTTTTAAAGTAATTATTGCCTAATTAGCCAAGAGTGTTAATAAAGTGGAAGAAAATTATAATTTTTATTTCCATATATGCTTTGTTCAATCTTTTCTTTTTGTTTTTTAAAATTCTTCTTAAGGTACTTTTTGTCAGTTTCTATTAATTTAGTCATTTCAACAAAAATATTAAAATAATGGTGGCTATGTTCACTGCTTTTTAACGACTTTTCTATGAAGACATATTGAAATAGATGTTGTTTTAGGATACAGAGGGCTTTGCCAATATTAGTATACTCAGATATAGGGATGAAATTTGAGAAAAGATTAGTTTAACTGGGTCACAGCAACAAAAACAGCTCCAATAGTTTTCGCTGTATATAAACCATAAATTTTGATTTACAGGCTGAGATTTGGTTCTTATTTTCCAAGTATATTAGAATTGTATTCTTATAAGTATCTATTTCATCTAAGTTTAACAATTTAAAATATTATTTTATAATAAATACATATTTATGTACAAACATCTCCATACTCTCTGTGAGGATTTACAGTATTCGTAGCCCTTTCTCCAACAATACCTTAAATGTGTCTTAAAGGAAATAGAACTTCTTTAGAATTTATCAATTATCGATCTTTGCATATTCAGCAAATGCTGCAGGAATAAATGATAAAACTAAATTTCATATATAATACAGATTTGACAAGAACAAATTACCTTTAATGTAAATAATAGGAACATTTTGTGAAAATGATAAATTTGTTTTTAAAATTCATTCATTCGAAGCGTCAGTGCTAATCTGTGCTAAGCTATTTTCTGGGCTCTGTGATAAAAAGCTGGGATAGGAGTTTGGCTAATAATGATTCCTCTTCTCAAGGGAATAAAGTGAAACACAAATATTGCCAAAGTGCCCACTGACAAGCAATGTAATTATAAACTGAAATGTGTTCACTGAACACACAAGAAAGGCTAAGAAGGATTATTGCAAAATATTTGACCTATTCTTGGGGGACCAAGTGACTTGTCAGAGAAGTCTTACATGAGGAGCAAATTCTTAGATTGAAATATGAAAAAGGAGAAAATGCCTGGGCAGAAATAACTAGCTAAAAATAAAATAAAATGAAATATGGTTATGGTAATAAATACAGAGTTAAAAATTAGTTCAGATTAAAAAAAAAAAAAAAAACATGGAAAGGCCTTGGAATAAAAAAAGTCAGAATGAAATTATGTCTTTCATTTATAAAATATCTTGCCATGGTGTGTTGGGAACTAAATACTTTTCATTGTTGACTTTTGGAATATTCATAAGTAGTAAAATATTCCTAAAATAATCCCTAACCCCAAGGGACATATAACAACTTATTTTAAAAGTATGAAAAAATGAAAAACAATCATTAGAATGGCTATAAAATTTAATGTCTGTATCATTTTAATAGGATAAAAATATACAGGCAGTTTGAATTTACTATATAATAGCATATCTAATACTTAATGTAATAAATTTAAAAATTTAAGTTAGAAAAAATGTACTCTAGTAATGAACATACCATAGAGAGCATTGACACTAGGAGAGAAAACGGCTACTTTTCAGTTTGGTAATTTTGAAATGCGAGGCTACACTATAAAATTAGGTGTTTGTAGGAAGAGACTAATGTTCTTAGTGTATTACTCATGAAGCATAGTCTTTGTAAGATAACTTATTTAAATTTTATTTGCCCCTCAAACATAAAGAACCAAGTAATTGTAATATTTTATCATTTACAGATAAGACAGAGTTTTACAATTATAAAATTACTTACAATTGACTCTTGGACAGCATGAGTTTGAACTCCATAAATCTGCTTAAAAATGAACTTTTTTTTTTTTTTTTTGAGATGGAGTCTCACTTTGTTCCCCAGGCTGGAGTGCAGTGGCACAATCTCAGCTCACTGCAAGCTCTGCCTTCTGGGTTCACATCATTCTCCTGCCTCAGCCTCCCGAGTAGCTGGGACTATAGGCGCCCGTCACCGCGCCCAGCTAATTTTTTGTATTTTTAATAGAGATGGGGTTTCACTGTTTTAGCCAGGATGGTCTCAACCTCCTGACCTTGTGATCCGCCCACCTCGGCCTCCCACAGTGCTGGGATTAGAGGCGTGAGCCACCATGCCCGACCTCTACATGAACTATTTTCAATAAAAGTTACAGTTTTCTAGAAAAATAAAACTCAGCTTTACATTAAAATCCAATCTCTAAGAAATATGACAGTGACCTTTATGGATTTGTATCATAAATGGAGGGCTTACATGACTACACAATTAGTTATTTTTCTAAGTCAAATTATTCATCTTCACGTTTTGCCAGTTGAGAAAGTTGATCATTTCTTTAATCATGTAGATTTATAAGATAAATGATAAAAGCTTAATATTTATCAAACCAAAGCTTAGAAATATTTGTGAAATGCTTCCTTATATGGATGTCTTTCTGTATTAGACTTTGAGTTACTGTTTTTGAGCTGATATTTCTGCAAACATTCTAGACTATAAATTTCAAACATGATTTTCTTAGTATAATTGGTAAAGTACAAAGAGAAATGAAACACAACAGTCTACCATTTGTTTCTAAAATGATTAAAGCATATCTAATGATTTCAATAATAGTGACATCTATTATACTCAAAAACTATTCACTGTTAGCATTATTTTTATCAACATCAAATGTACAAACTTAGTTCTTGAGATAATTTTACTATTTTAAAATTATTATAAATTAAACAGTTGCAGGTCAGTTGGCTGGAGACCTTACCTTAAAAAATCCTGCAAAGAAAATAAAAAGTGATGTGTGTAGAATGTTGATTCTGCCTCTTCATTAATATGCTGTGCAACTTTATGATCTCTGGTTAGACTTCATATAATGTGAAGTATAAATAAAGTGTAGAAAAGATATGACATGTGAAATATGACCCCTCTCATAAGAAGAGGGGCAATGGAGGATAAACCTAGTTTTATTCCTTCTACTTAAACATGTCACCTGGCAAAGTATTAAAGTACACATTTTCTACTCTATTCGTGTTAAATAAATGTTATACATACATGTTAAAAGTACATATTAAAGCTATATAGAAAACAAACATTTTATTAGTGACAGTTTGTGTTTCCCAATCAGTATTTACTCTAGTATCCATTACATATATGTTAATATTTAAATAAATATTAAAAGTTATATGTTGACCAGGCACAATATGAAAGAAATACTTTCATATTTCAACCTAAGAATTTGTTCCTCATGTAAGACTTCTCTGACAAGTCACTTCCTCCCCCAAGTATAGGTCAAATATTTTGCGATAATCCTTCTTAGCCTTTCCTTTGTGTTCAGCGAACACATTTCACTTTATAAATCTTAGCACTTTGGGAGGCCAAGGCAGGCAGATCACCTGAGGTCGGGAGTTCCAGACCAGCCTGACCAACATGGAGAAACTCCGACTCTACTAAAAATACAAAATTAGACGGGCATGGTGGTGCATGCCTATAATCCCAACTTCTCAGGAGACTGAGGCAGGAAAATCGCTTGAACCCGGGAGGCGGAGGTTACAGTGAGCCAAGATCCTGCCATTGCACTCCAGCCTGGGCAACAAGAGTGAAACTGAGTCTCAACAAAAAAGTTATATGTTTCCTTCTATTACCAACTATAGCTAATAAAAATGACATGCTTGGATGCAGCTGGAAACCATCATTCTCAGCAAACTAACACAAGAACAGAAAACCAGACACCACATATTCTCATTCATAAGTGGGAGATGAACAATGAGAACACATGGACACAGAGAGGGGAACATCACACACTGGAGCTTGTCGGGGGTTGTAGGGGTTAGAGGGAGGGATAACATTAGGGGAAATACCTAATGTAGATGATAGATTGATGAGTGCAGCAAACTGCCATGACACATGTATACCTACGTAACAAACCTACACATTCTGGACATGTATCCTAGAACTTTAATTTTTTTAAATGACATGCTTTACCAATTAATTTTACATTGTTTAAATGCAAGCAGATTTAAGAAAAACAAATTAGAAATGTAAATACTACCCATTTGCTGTTTCATTAAACATGTGAAGTCATTTCTTAAAATTAGAACTGTTATGAATCTTTTATTCTAAATCTGTCATCTATTTAGAAGACTATTATTTAAAACCTTATTTCCTACCAAGCTGTGGTAGTGGCAAAAGCAAGTAAAGTAATATGACTGAGTTATAGTTCAAATTTTGTTCAATATAAGAAACAGAAAAGTAGTAACTAGATTTATAAAAAAGTGAATTTAATGTATATAATTGATCATATATAAAATAAATAAAATCTCATAATTTAGTGTTTAACTTACGTTTGTTTTCAAAATGTAATTAACAATATAGAATGCAATTGTTTTACAAAGCTCATTTAGATTGTTGGCAGAATTCATTTCTTTTTGGTTCTATGACTGAGGGCTGTTGTCTGGGGGCCATCGTCTGGTCCAAGAAGTCACCGGGAGTTCCCTGGCATATGTCCCTCTCCAAAGGCAGTTTACAATATGTTTGCTTCTTTACACAGAGCAGAAAGATTTCTCTTTCTCCAATGTGCTAAGACTGAATTTTATATAACTTAATTGAAACAAGAAAATGACACCTTGTTCTTTATCATATTCATACTACACATTAAAAGTAAGTCATAGATTCCACTGTCTATGGCAGTGGTCTCCAAGTTTTTGGCACTATGGACCGGTTTCATGAAAAATAAATTTTCCACTGATCTGGAGCTGGGAGCAGGGGAGTGGTTTGGGATGATTCAGGTCCATTACATTTATTATACACTTTATTTCTATTATTATTATAATATAATATATGATGATATAATCATACAACTCACCATAATATAGAATCAGTGGGAACTCTGAACTTGTTTTCTTGCAACTACATGATCCCATGTGGGAATGATGAGAGACAATGCCAGATCGATCATCAGGCATTAGATTCTTGTAAGGGGCGTGCAACGTGGAACCCTTGTATGTGCAGTTTACAATAGACATTGTACTCCTATGAGAATCCAATACTGCTACTGATCTGACAGGAGGCAGAGCTCAGGTGGTAATGCAAATGATGGGGAGGGGCTGTAAATACAGATGAAACTTTGCTTGCTCACTCACCACTCACCTCCTGCTCCGTGGCCTGGTTCCTAACAGGCCATGGACCAGCACTGAACCCCTGATCTATAGAATAGTATTATATGAGGATTTGATTCATTGTGAACTGCTTTAGGTGTGGCTGTCACACTGTTAGACTGAAAACTCTATATAGACTATTATTTATTATTAATTCATTCAGTTTTTCTCATAAAGCTGTAGCCACTGCATCTTATAAAGTACATCATCCAGAATAAGCGCTCTTCAAACACTTATGCTATAAATGATCAAATGAATATTCTTAACTTTTATTTTTTGTTCAAATTTTCATCTGTCAATTACAGAAGAATAAAATGGATTTTACTGTCCTAATTTTAAACTGATTCTCACACGTTTTAACTAGTTTACCCTTATATAGCCCTCCAAAAGCAGCATAACTAGGAATGCAATGCAAGACTCGCTCATTCCAGAGCCAGGACTTTTATTACATTATATCATACAAGTCACTGGCATTTTCATATTTTTACGTTTAGTCTCTCTTGACTGACTTAATACTTTTGAATTTTGTTGCTGATGGATTTGCCTTAGGAAAATACTCATGTACTCATTAATTTATTCGTGTTTCTTAGAATCTATAATATTCATCAAACAAGAATATTAATCAGAATCATTTTCCTGTGCCAGGGAATGACATTGTACAGAACTCTCTTTCAAGCTTCCTTTTTAAAATTATGCAAGCATTTGCTTGAGCATTAAAACTCCATTTTAAATTTGCTTGGTTATATTTTTAAGCTACACACTCCACTGATGAAATAATATTTGGGCTTCTTTTCTTGTATTTCAGTTTGCTCACTCCTTTCATACTAAGCTTTCTTCCAAAGACTTTTCTAAGAAATAATGAGAAATGTGTTTGTCTAAAAGACTAACATTTAGATGAAAGTTCCAAAAACATAGATTGAATGGAAACCTCAAAAAATTGGCAATTGAAATTTCTTTATCTCCTAATTTGGAATTATTTTACTAAAGTGCCTTGAAATGTATATTAGGTTAAAAAAATGAAATATAGTGCATGCTCAATAGCAAAGTCATTGTGAGAAAATTGAATAATTTATTTCTATAGAAGTTTAGTGTCTGATGCACTAAATATAAAATAAATACTAATTGAGTAAATGTATATATAAACACTAAGAAAAAATATCCAATATAATAGCAATAGTAAACATGCAGATTACATTTCCACTCATTTAAAAACATGTTTGGTGTTTTTGGTGTATTCATATTTTATTAAACCAACTAGTATGACTATATAATTATAACATTTGGTATGTATCTATTATAGACTAAACTGAATATTAGCTTTTTTCTGTGAAGACACAATCTCTGAACACAAATTAAACAGATTAATTATATTGGTCAGTCATTTGTTTTCTTGAGAAGTAGTATTCCCCAAAAAGAAAACCAGTGTTCCTCCCTGTTTTATTTAAAGTTCTATTATTAAAACCAGAATTTAATACTGAATAGACTCAACAGACATGTTAAGATACTGATTTGAATTTTCCAAGAATTCACCATAGCTGTAGAATATGAATGCCTGAGCTTGGACTTACCTTACGTGTTTCACGTGGTTTTGGGAAATATATTTTGAGTTAAATTAGTCTCATTTAATGTTTACAACTGTTGATTACATATTTAAAATGTTTAAAACTGAAATGTAAGACCTTGTAAATAGTTGAAGTGATGGCAAGATTAGTTCTTAATAATTTATATTCTTAATTTTAAAATTGATTTTCATCGATTTTATTTTATACCACCATGTTTAGAGCAAATCTATATGTAGAGACAGAGTGCACCCAGAAAGCAAATTAACATTTTCTTTTTATTTGAAATGGAGTCTGTCTTGCTCTATTGCTCAGACTGGAGTGCAGTGGTGAAATCTCAGCTCAGTGCAACGTCTGCCTCCTGCGTTCAAGCTATTCTTCTACCTCAGCCTCCTGAGTAACTGGGATCACAGGTGTGCACCACCACACTCGACTAATTTTTTTTTTTTTTTTTTTTTTTTTTTTTTTTTTTTTTGAGACGGAGTCTCGCTGTGTCGCCCAGGCTGGAGTGCAGTGGCCGGATCTCAGCTCAGCTCACTGCAAGCTCCGCCTCCCGGGTTCCCGCCATTCTCCTGCCTCAGCCTCCGAGTAGCCGGGACTACAGGCGCCTGCTACCGCGCCCGGCTAGTTTTTTGTATTTTTAGTAGAGACGGGGTTTCACCGTGTTAGCCAGGAGGGTCTCGATCTCCTGACCTCGTGATCCACCCGCCTCGGCCTCCCAAAGTGCTGGGATTACAGGCTTGAGCCACCGCGCCCGGCCGACTAATATTTTGTATGTTTAGTAGAGATGGGGTTTCACCAAGTCTGCCAGGCTAGTCTGGAACTCCTGACATCAAGTTATCCACCCGCCCCAACCTTCCAAAGTGCTGGGATTACAGGCGTGAGCCACCATGCCTGGCCAAATTAAGACATATTTTAAGTTTGGTAGTGAAGGCACATTCAGATGTAGTAGCATGTTTAAAAAACAAACAAACAAACAAAAAAAACTGTAAGCCCGAGCAAAGATCTAGTAAGCCTGATTTAGCTGGACCTCACAGTGTCCTATAAAAACATTGGTTACTTTCCAACCTTACCTCAAATTAGCTACAACGGAACCCCTTGAATTTAAATTGCAAACTTTAAAAAAGTGGGAGATAATATCAATATCTACTTATCATTAATGTAAATTTAAATAAAATATATACTTTATATAAATTGTATATGTGACTATGTAACAGATTTATATATAAATATGTATAAATGTACTATAAAATTGTCAATAAATATCAATAGATTTTTATAGATGAATATATGATGTAAGCATATACATATGTATATTTAGTAAAGAAAAATATAATGTGATCTAGAAGGAGGGAATGTATCTGAAAGGCTCTCTGAAATTTTACTTTCCCAAAGTTCTTATTACACATTTTAAATTAAAAAAAAGCTGATTCTTCTGGTAATGCTGAAGGGTGATAAGTACTCTCTGTAGTGATGAAGACATTATTAATATTTACCACTATGCTGAGGTAGAAGACAGTTCTCTCTCTAGGCATTTAAGGAAATTCATATTTGGTATGGTAAGATATAGTGACTTTGGAAAGCCTCATGTTTTTAGTTTGAAGCTGAGGTTGCTTTGAAGGAAAGTTTGCTTTATTCCAGCAGGTAAGTAGCGTATGTTTCTCACGAGGAATACAGAGCAGTGATAAGTTCTAGTTTTATAGCTTTATCTAGATATTGTTACAGATCAGGAGTAACAGTAGTTTGGCTGAACAAACTGTTGAAGGGCAGACTGCATACATACAGCTCACTTCACTGTGAGACTCCAGCTTGCTTCATGGTTGTGTATTGGTATGGGGTTTCTTATCAAGGTAATGATGGTGTGTTCCAGTCTTTGATATCTCAAGAAAATTAGTGTTTATTCACATAGCAGTCAGAGACATAGGCTAAAAAATAATTAACATTGTCAAAAATGTATTTAAGAGAAAACTGCTGTGGTGTCAACCGTGGCTGCTTTTGCCATGTGTCACTGCAACCACCCAAGACTCAGGGAACAGGGATAAACAGAAAAAAGAAAGACCTTTGTGTATTTCCAGTCTTTGGATTTATATTTGAAAGTGAAAGGCAGTGAAAGACCTTTATTCTCCTTCCAAGAGATGAACAGAAATCTGTACTCAGAGTAGTAGATACCATCAAGGATGCTGTCAGGGTTGTCAGAATAGTTATACTTTCACTGTAAAGTTCTCATTCAGTTTTTATCAGATAGCATTTTGGTTGCTTTGTGTAATCTCAGTTCATTTACTGAATGAAAATTATTGTAAAGTGACAATATGCAATTTTGAAATGATAGCTGCTATTTTCATGTCACTTATTACATTTTAACATGTTATAGAACTTATTTATGTTTGTTGTTGGTGGATCTTTATTTTGCTGGAATATAACATCCATGGGAGCATAGAACTGTGTCAGCTTTGTTCACTGATATTTTCTTTTTTTTTTATTTATTTATTTATTTATTTATTTTTTGAGACGGAGTCTCGCTCTGCCGCCCAGGCTGGAGTGTGCAGTGGCCGGATCTCAGCTCACTGCAAGCTCCGCCTCCTGGGTTTACGCCATTCTCCTGCCTCAGTCTCCCGAGTAGCTGGGACTACAGGCGCCCGCCACCTCGCCCGGCTAGTTTTTTGTATTTTTTTTAGTAGAGACGGGGTTTCACCTGTTCACTGATATTTTCTAACTGCCTAGAAGAGTGAGTGGTATCTAGTAGACCCTCCATAAGTGCTTGTTGAAGAAATTAATTTTTGAGAACACTGAATGCCAGAGAAATAAATATGAGATTTATCTTGCAGAAAATACAAATGATGTGAAATTCAAAATTAATATGTTTGTCTTGAATAATTGCAGTAAAATATTCTTAAGACTAAGGAACATGTGTCATAAAATGTGCATGGAATGCAAACCACTTACATGTAATATTATACTATAATAGGAAACAAACACTTTTCCCCAGTATTTTGAGAAGAGAATACTATTTCTAAGTCACGATTGCAAAATGATAACTTTATTAGCTATATTAGAGTACTGAATACATCAATGTAATTATCTCTTGAAAAACAAGTATAATAATGCATTCATTTATAGGTCACCTACAATTCTTTTTAGAATTGAACATGCTTTGGATTTTTAGAACATAACATTATTGGCCAATAAATTCTGGAGGAAAAATTTGTCCTTGGGGAACATGGAAAGAGTCTGATGTGGGATTTGTAGTAAAAGTAAAGCACCACCACAGAGGTGTTGCTTGACATGCTTTTCATTTACCTATAGTCACTTGGCAAGATTTTGGAATTCATCTTCTATACGACTTTCTCTTGTAATTCTAGAGATTATAAAGCTAGTAATGAAGACAATTTTTTGTCTAAAGCACTTGATCTCCTCCAATTAATTTGATCGCAATCACAGAAGTGCCACTATAGGTTGTCAGTTGATTGTCACAATATCATACTAAACATGCTGGTCCTGTAGTCTTTTACACAATCTCTTTGTGGGAGGTACCTTTCATTATATCTTTGTTTAGAAACTGGGTTTTCTCACAAAGTCAATATGTGTTCTGTGTTTTGGGTGGGTTGATGTGATGAGTCCTAGCTTTCTTTCAGGTCTCTGTAAATATTGAGCCCATTGAAGTGATTAAAATTTATTTGGAAATAAGGCAGATATATATGAAACAGTAAAAAAAAACTATAGAAATTATTATTATTCTCATTATTCAAAAACAAATACCTATAATATTTCTCCTAAAATTAGCTCATTCCTCTGGGCAGTAAATTCTGTATCTATTCTAAATTGATTTTTATATGAGTTTTGTCTGTGATGCTTTCAAAAGTATACACATAATCCTCTAAAAACATGCAGAGCCATAGATCAAGAGGTTTTTGTTTCTGGAGGCATAATAATGGCAGTGGCATTAATGACTTTAAAATAATGATCCATCAGTTATTTTTATCCTGGAGACTGCTCCATGAAACCAAATTAGCTTCAGTCAGGAATAAAATAATATACCATAATTTGTGAATGCGTAATAGTATAAACTAGTATAAAGGAAGTCAAGCTGGCAGGTCAAGGGCCCACACAGGAACACAACTATGACATTTTGTCCTTTGCTAAGATACTGCTTTTTCTTTAATTTTGTTTTCTAATACATACATTTTCTGGGTTGTATTAATTTGTTTTCTAATATATATCCTTTCTAATATATATATCTAATATATATCCTTTGTATTTGTCTATGGTTTCTGTTTATATTTTTAAAATTTAAGTAACATTGTTTTATTTCTTAATGTTGTCATGTTTATTTTTCCAAATAAAAAAAAGATTTGAAGTCATTGTGTATAGAAATCTTAGTAGGGCTATAATCCTTTGAGAAGGGGGTTAAAATGTCTGTCTCTCAGTGTTTAAGGGAAGCAATACAGCAAGCCATCCTAGGCCTCCATATCCTTTGAAAACTTCTGAGCCCTGTGTTTTCTGGGAAATTTTCCAATACTTTTCTCTGATGGAATGAGCAAAAGTATCTTACTCACAGACTTTATGGTCTCTTCAGACACTCACCAGTTTATAACCTTGAGCCAGTCACTTATTCTCTGTGAGCCTGACCTTTCCTCCATAAAATGGGGATAATAATATCTACTTTATAGCCCTTGCTAAAGATAGATTGAGTAAATCTGTATTTAAGACTTTGGAGGTTCCATAAATGCTGAGTCAGAAAGATTCGTATTAAGCTTTAGGGGGTACTCGTTCTGTGAGTAAGTACACTGTGTTAAGCATGTATTTATATTCCCTTACATATTTAATGTTTAAGACAATCTTATGAGGTAGATACTATTTTATATCCATTATGATAATGAGGAATGTGAGATAAAGATGCTATTTAATTTCTTCAAAGTCATACAACTAGTAAGCTGAAAAGCTTGAATTTAAAAAGAAGCCACACTCATCCACTGCTCTACACAACCAGTAGCATTGGTCAATTTTATTTTTCTTTTTTCTACACATTAGTGTGGATTATGATGATCTCTTGGCATCTATAATGAGTTCTTCTTTGGGCTTTCTGTCCCTAGAAATTATAAATGCGGGGGCTAAGCACTTTGCCAGTTAGGGAAAAATGTGGAAGACCCAGCTAAAAAGAAGGCAGGCTCCTTTTTTATCTTAGACAAAGAAACAAAGAAGAATAGACTTCATTTTAAAATGTGTGTGAGCTGGAGCAGTGGTTTTTTTAAAGTCAAGAACTGTGTATCCCATTAGTTTAAAAAAGAGCTTATACCTTTAATACAATTTTACAATGCTCTCTCTCTATATATATTTATACGTGCTACTGGACAAATAAACATTATTAAACACTTGGCAATAAATCAAACATAGATAAAATGTAGACAAAAGCAGAATTAAAATCATTCCTTTGTACCCTCTGATAAACCTTATCCACAGCTAGTCTAGTGGAGAGAATCCTGGGCAGAAATAGAAAACTGGAGAACTTGAGGAATCAATATTAGCTGCTATAAGCATTTAGTCTTATAAAGAACATTGCACAATCATCTAAACACTTGGAAATCACATGAAAATTTGGATTTCTGCCTTCTCTTTGAAAATCAGAAGACCAGCAACACTGGTTTGCATTCCGCCATTAACAACCATTGACAGAAGTTGAGCACCAGCTGGTCTCTTTAGAAAACCTTGTATTGCACAGTTTATCACAGCCTCTACCATCACTGTTGTGCCCTTAGGCTAATTCATTCTTTTCCTTTGTCTGCTTGTACTCTGTAGGCATTTGAGTTTGGAACCTCTGAATTAGAGAAACAGTGTTCCAATTTATAATCAGGGCCACAATTTATAATCAGGGGCATTCTGAGCAATTCTGTGTGGATAATTTCCTAAATTTACAAAGAAAATGAGCATGTCATTCTTTCAATAAGACTTTCTTGTGTGTGCTCACAGGCCACTAATTTCTCAATCAGTTGTTTTCTTTTTATTTTCTTTTTCTTTTTTTTCTTTTCTTTTTTTTTTTTTTAATTGCTGGAAGATTGAAAAGTAAAACAAGAAAATTAAAATGGAATGCATCCAAATGCTTCATACAGCAGATGTAGTGAATATTGACAGATTTTTCTTAGTCTTTCCTGGCATAGTTAAGTCAATCTCTGATCACTCTACTAGAAAGGAATTAACGTTTTAATGATAGACTTTTCTACTTAATTGCATAAGACAAATTTTCATTGAAATTCTCATGTAGGATACTAACAACTGGCTTACTATCTTACACTTGTTTGTAAAGTTATACTGTAGACAACGTAAGTTTAGTTACTCAAACTGATTAACATTTGACTTACCCAGCAGGTCTTAAATTTTAAAGAGTATGCTTCTGATATTAGTATGTTAACTTCTCAACCTGCTTGCTGGAAAATTAAATAACAGAAAAGAAGTCTTTCCTTAGAGATTACTTGTCTGAAAATTTATGTTGATAAACAGTTCCAGTGCATTAAACCAGTGTGTTACTTCGTTAATGGATAACATGGCACAGGTAATTAACTATGAAGTCATTAAGGCTTTTCTGTGCTGTGACAATTGCGTTTACCTGTAACAGATTAATGAACATGTCAAATGTTTCTTTCTACCTCCTCTTATTTCAGATCAGCTTTGAGTGAGCTTTGACAGAAGATGTTTCGACAGTTTTATCTCTGGACGTGTTTAGCTTCAGGGATCATCCTGGGCTCTCTCGTTGAAATCTGCTTGGGCCAGTATGATGATGGTAAGGTTGCTTTTAGCTTGGTCTTTAGAGCAAGCCAGGATTTTTGTTACTACATTGAAAACACACCACAGATATGAATAATGCTAATTTGTAGTTTATTATTGAAAGGTTAGTATCTCCGTGTAATAATTAACCTTAACTAAAATAAGCTTAGAAAAGTGAAATCACATGTCCTTTGTTTCTTAGTGAAGATTGCAGTATGGTAGAAGGAATACAGTTTAGTAGAAAATCTAATGCAAGACCTCTGTCTGAATGCTTATACTTGCTAGGTAAATGCTTAATTGCTATAGAAACAATATTAAACTGTATTTACTAACCCTTGAATATATACAAACAAAGGTCACAAACAAAGCTAGAAATACAAAAGACAACAAAATTTGACCCCCCAAAAGGGTCAGAAGTAGCAGTCATAAGTATTTTTGGTGTTGGCACTTTAACCGGGCATTGCATTATTTTATCCCCCACTATTTTTTTTTTTTTTTTGGAAAGAATAGAAAAATAAAAAAGATTTGGTATTTGATTTCTTAAGTTTTCCCCTAACAGTAAGTCAGTCATTTTAGAAAGATTTATTAATTTTCAGGTTCCTTAGAATCCATTGAATACATTAAATTTGCTTGCAATGGCCCAATTGTGCCTGTCTTAGATATTTCAATATTGGGAGAATCTGTCTTAGAATACCCTATAATGAGAGTTAGGATATATATATATATATATAAAATATGTTAAATTTGGTAGAAGAAAAAAAATGGAAAATGTTTCCTCCCTAGAAATTTTCTATTCAAGAAAATTGAGTTTTATTTCTTTCCTGTCTTTCTTTTCTTTTAACTTTTCATTGTTGTTATTCAAGATTTGTTTGGCATTCATGGTGCACAGACAAGCAAACTGGTTGCTCTTAATGGCAGCAAAGGATGTGAATTTATTTTGTGCTTTGCTTGGCTGAACTGATTGATCAGAAGATAGATGAATTAGTTTGGCTTTTTCCCAAACAGCGTTCAAGTTGTGCATATATTAAGACATTCTCAGTCTTCAATAATGTGAGAGATAAACTTCTTTGGGGCTTTGCAGAATAATTCACAATAGTATTCCCTTTCATATAATTGGCAGCATAATCTTTTGAACACTGCTGCTAGTTAGCACAGTGTTTACTTCAAGTGCATCTGAATTTAACTTCACATCTTTGGCATTTATGGATATTGTGAATCTGCAACCTAAAAATGAATTTCAAAAGCAGTATATATAAATAACTGCTATTTGGAAGGAAAACACTGTGAAATGAAAAAGAGTTGTGACTCTACAGTTAAAGAACACATTTTAAATTGTGTCAGAGGAGTAGATTACAAATCAATGTATTGGTATTACTTTATATAATAAGGCATTCTATTTTCATTCTTATTTAGTGTTCACACTGAGCAGGAAAATATTTACTATCTGTCTGTCTTCACATTAGACATCTACAAACCATGCACTTTTTAGTAACGTAATTTTAGTTAACAGAGGAAATTACTTCTGGTTTAACCTGTAATGCTATAAATTGGTTTTCTTCATAAGCTTGTTACCGTTCTTAGTCTTATAAATATATTTGCATTGCCTCTAATACGAGATTATCAGGTCATTATTGGGCATCACATAGTCAACTTTCTGAATCCCAGTGGAATTTCAGACTTGCCAAGTGCTACAGCACCGTGGGGCTGACTTTAATATACTATACTCACACAGCTGGAATGCTTTGTAGGATTTCTCCTCTTGGAAGTGACTCAGTTCTTAGGAATATTGAAGAAATGGGAAGTATGACAGATAAACTTACTTTTTGTATAGTGTTTTATCAGTTTTCTAACTGTGTGTATATTTCACTATTCCTTCCATGCTTGTATCCTCCAATGTGCCCCCAGATATAATGATGCATTCTCTTTCTTTAGGTCTCCTCCCACTTCTTTCTTTCTTTTTGTCTAGACAGAGTCTTGCTCTGTCTCCCAGGCAGGAGGGCAATGGAGCGATCTCAGCTCACTGCAACCTCCAGCTCCCGGGTTCGAGTGATACTCCTGCCTCAGCCTCCCAAGTAGCTGGGATTACAGGTGCCCACCACCATGCCTGACTATTTATTTATTTATTTGTATTTTTAGTAGAGATGGGTTTTTGCCATGTTGGCCAGACTGGTCTTGAACCCCTGACCTCAGGTGATCCACCCACCTTGGTTTCCCAAAGTGCTGGGATTACAGGCTTGAGCCACCGCACCCAGACTCCTTTGAATCCTTTATCCCTTTCAAACCTCCCTTGATTAGAGATTCTTCGACATTAGTGTTATTGAATAATTCAGTTATGTATGACTAAAAATGATTTTCATAATTCCTTTCTTTTAATCCATATAAAATCATGAGCCTGTGCCATGCAGGGCTGAAATCAGGACTAGGCAAATCATGGCTAACACAAACTAGCACTAAACTGGAATATGTGACATGAATAACTTGAATAAATATTTTTATCCAAATTTTTGGGTTTGCAGGTACATGGTTAGGTTCAAAGAAAGCAGTGGTGATGGTAGTAAACAAAATAGAGACATGCAAGAAAAGGCCAAAAGGAAAATAAAACTTGTTATAGCTAATCTACTGGTTAGATTAGCCTATTATGATTTTACATATGTAGTTACATAAATAGGAGCGTCAGAGAAAAGTGAAGGAAAATATGTTTAAGCTATCCTTAGTATATCCATATTGAAGAATAATACACTTCTGGATTTTAAATGAAGAATAATTTATTCTGCTTTTCTGTGTATTTTTAATTAAACATAAAGAAGTGGGAAGAAAAAAATGGATTGCTGTTTTAATAAATGCTTCATCCTAAAATTGAATATTCAATTTTTATCCTTTTGTGTGAAATTATTTATAAGGACAATTATATGATTATTACTTTTAATAATATGTAACAATATTTTTTACTTGAAAACTTTGGCTAAATTTTGAATCTTTAAAAATTTCTCTTTCAAATTGCTGAGATGATTTTAGACGAAGCAATAAAATTTGTAGATGATCAATTCCATAATGGACATTTCATTTGGTTAATGATTGTAGATCTATGCAAGTACTAGTAACATAAATGAGGCTGATAGTATTGTTTTATGTTTAAAAAGTCAGAATGTAGCTGATAGAGCTACTAGAAAATTAGAGTACATAATAGATTTATAGTTTATGGTGTATCACTTTGTTATTTTGCTCTGATAAAAGACCATTAGGGGTGGCTCACGCCTGTAATCCCAGCACTTTGGGAGGTCAACGGGGGCGGATCACCTGAGGTCTGGAGTTTGAGATCAGCCTGGCCAACATGGTGAAACTTTGTCTCTACTAAAAAAAAAAAAAAAAAAAAAAAAAAAAAAAAAAGCGGGGTATAGTGGCAGGCTCCAGTTATCCCAGCTACTTGGGTGGTTGAGGCAGGAGAATTGCTTGAACCACAGAGGCAGAGGTTGCAGTGAACCGAGACTGTGTCATTGCACTCCAGTCTGGGCAACAAGAATGAAACTCTGACTAAAAAACCAAAAAGCATTAGGATTTGTGTTGAGTTTATCTTTTATTGTATTAATGATCCTGAAAATTGTATTTGAATTGGGAAGTGTGCCCTGATCCCAAATTGAGTGTAGGGAACCTAGGAAGCAGGTATTCTCGGAAAGCAGAGGAAGCAGGACCCTGTGCTAAATTGTATGTTATGAGAGATTTAAACAGATATGTAATGCATAGCCATTGTTCAAATATACTTTCCCCAGTTAAGTAAACAAACTAAGTTGTGTGCAGCATTTATGTTGTGGTTTATTTAGTTTTGATTTTGAGGATATATATAATAATAAAAAGTCCAAATGGACTGGGATGAAATGGTGTCTCATTTTTGTTGTAACTTGCATTTCTCTAATGATTAGTGATGTTGAATGTTTTTCATATGTTTGTTGGTCACTTCCATTTCTTTTTTTGGGAAATGTCTATGTTCCTTCCTCACTTATTAATGGAATTATATATTTTGTTCTTGTTGATTTAAGTTTCTTATAGATTCCAGATATAAATCATTTGTCAGATACATTACTTGCAAATGTTGTCTCCCATACTATAGGTTGTCTGTTTATTCTGATAGTTGTTTCTTTTGCGTGCAGAAACTCTTTGGCTTAATTAAGTCCCATTTGTTTACTTTTGTTTTTGTTGCATTTGCTTTTGAGGTATTATTTATAAATTATTTGCCTAGGCCAATGTCTAAAGAGGTTTTCCTAGGATTTATTCTATGATCTCTATAGTTTTGGGTCTTAAATTTAAATTTTTTTTTTTTTAATTTTTATACTTTAAGTTCTAGAGTACGTGTGCATAATGTGCAGGTTTGTTACATATGTATACTTGTGCCATGTTGGTGTGCTGCACCCATCAACTCGTCAGCACCCCTCAATTCATCATTTATATCAGGTATAACTCCCAATGCAATCCCTCCCCCCTCTCCCCTCCCCATGATAGGCCCCGGTGTGTGATGTTCCCCTTCCCAAGTCCAAGTGATCTCATTGTTCAGTTCCCACCTATGAGTGAGAACATGTGGTGTTTGGTTTTCACTTCTTGTGATAGTTTGCTAAGAATGATGGTTTCCAGCTGCATCCATGTCCCTACAAAGGATGCAAACTCATCCTTTTTTATGGCTGCATAATATTCCATGGTGTATATGTGCCACATTTTCTTAATCCAGTCTGTCACAGATGGACATTTGGGTTGATTCCAAGTCTTTACCATTGTGAATAGTGCCGCAGGAAACATACATATGCATGTGTCTTTATAGCAGCATGATTTATAATCCTTTGGGTATATACCCAGTAGTGGGATGGCTGAGTCATATGGTACATCTAGTTCTAGATCCTTGAGGAATCGCCATACTGTTTTCCATAATGGTTGAACTAGTTTACAATCCCACCAACAGTGTAAAAGTGTTCCTATTTCTCCACATCCTCTCCAGCACCTGTTGTTTCCTGACTTTTTAATGATTGCCATTCTAACTGGTGTGAGATGGTATCTCATTGTGGTTTTGATTTGCATTTCTCTGATGGCAAGTGATGATGAGCATTTTTTCATGTGTCTGTTGGCTGTATGAATGTCTTCTTTTGAGAAATGTCTGTTCATATACTTTGCCCACTTTTGCATGGGGTTGTTTGTTTTTTTCTTGTAAATTTGTTTGAATTCTTTGTAGATTCTGGATATTAGCCCTTTGTCAGATGAGTAGATTGCAAAAATTTTCTCTCATTCTGTAGGTTGCCTGTTTACTCTGATGGTAGTTTCTTTTGCTGTGCAGAAGCTCTTTAGTTTAATCATATCTCATGTGTCAATTTTGGCTTTTGCTGCCCTTGCTTTTGGTGTTTTAGACATGAAGTCCTTGCCCATGCCTATGTCCTGAATGGTACTACCTAGGTTTTCTTCTAGGGTTTTATGGTATTAGGTCTAACATTTAAGTCTCTAATCCATCTTGAATTAATTTTCGTATAAGGAGTAAGGAAAGGATCCAGTTTCAGCTTTCTACTTATGGCTAACCAATTTTCCCAGCACCATTTATTAAATAGGGAGTCCTTTCCCCATTTCTTGTTTCTCTCAGGTTTGTCAAAGATCAGATGGCTGTAGATGTGTGGTATTATTTCTGAGGACTCTGTTCTGTTCCATTGGTCTATATCTCTGTTTTGGTACCAGTACCATGCTGTTTTGGTTACTGTAGCCTTGTAGTTATAGTTTGAAGTCAGGTAGCGTGATGCCTCCAGCTTTGTCCTTTTGACTTAGGATTGTCTTGGCAATGCGGGCTCTTTTTTGGTTCCATATGAACTTTAAAGCAGTTTTTTCCAATTCTGTGAAGAAACTCATTGGTAGCTTGATGGGGATGGCATTGAATCTAGAAATAACCTTGGGCAGTATGGCCATTTTCACGATATTGATTCTTCCTATCCATGAGCATGGTATGTTCTTCCATTTGTATGTGTCCTCTTTGATTTCACTGAGCAGTGGTTTGTAGTTCTCCTTGAAGAGGTCCTTTACATCCCTTGTAAGTTGGATTCCTAGGTATTTTATTCTCTTTGAAGCAATTGTGAATGGAAATTCATTCATGATTTGGCTCTCTGTTTGTCTGTTACTGGTGTATAAGAATGCTTGTGATTTCTGCACATGAATTTTGTATCCTGAGACGTTGCTGAAGTTGCTGATCAGCTTGAGGAGATTTTGGGCTGAGACAAAGGGGTTTTCTAAATATACAATCATGTCATCTGCAAACAGGGACAATTTGACTTCTTCTTTTCCTAACTGAATACCCTTGATTTCTTTCTCTTGCCTAATTGGGCTAGCCAGAACTTCCAACACTATGTTGAATAGGAGTGGTGAGAGAGGGCATCCCTGTCTTGTGCCAGTTTTCAAAGGGAATTTTTCCAGTTTTTGCCCATTCAGTATGATATTAGCTGTGGGTTTGTCATAAATAGCTCTTATTATTTTGAGGTACATTCCATCAATACCGAATTTCTTGAGCATTTTTAGCATGAAGGGCTGTTGAATTTGTCAAAAGCCTTTTCTGCATCTATTGAGATAATCATGTGGTTCTTGTCTTTGGTTCTGTTTATATGCTGGATTACGTTATTGATTTGCGAATGTTGAACCAGCCTTGCATCCCGGGATGAAGCCCACTTGATCATGGTGGATAAGCTTTTTGATGTGCTGCTGAATCCGGTTTGCCAGTATTTTATTGAGGATTTTTGCATCGATGTTCATCAGGGATATTGGTCTAAAATTCTCTTTTTTTGTTGTGTCTCTGCCAGGCTTTGGTATCAGGATGATGTTGGCCTCATCAAATGAGTTAGGGAGGATTCCCTCTTTTTCTATTGATTGGAATAGTTTCAGAAGGAATGGTACCAGCTCCTCTTTGTACCTCTGGTAGAATTCAGCTGTGAATCCATCTGGTCCTGGACTTTTTTTGGTTGCTAGGCTATTAATTATTGCCTCAATTTCAGAGCCTGCTATTGGTCTATTTAGAGATTCAACTTCTTCCTGGTTTAGTCTTGGAAGAGTGTAAGTGTCCAGGAAATTATCCATTTCTTCTAGATTTTCTAGTTGACTTGCATAGAGGTGTTTATAGTATTCTCTGATGGTAGTTTATATTTCTGTGGGGTCCGTGGTGATATCCCCTTTATCATTTTTTATTGCGTCTATTTGATTCTTCTCTCTTTTCTTTTTTATCAGTCTTGCTAGCGGTCTGTCAATTTTGTTGATTTTTTCAAAAAACCAACTCCTGGATTGATTTTTTGGAGGGTTTTTTGTGTCTCTATCTCCTTCAGTTCTGCTCTGATCTTAGTTATTTCTTGCCTTCTGCTAGCTTTTGAATGTGTTTGCTCTTGCTTCTCCAGTTCTTTTAATTGTGATGTTAGAGTGTCAATTTTAGATCTTTCCTGCTTTCTCTTGTGGGCATTTAGTGCTATAAATTTCCCTCTACACACTGCTTGAAATGTGTCCCAGAGATTCTGGTATGTTGTATCTTTGTTTTCATGGGTTTCAAAGAACATCTTTATTTCTGCCTTCATTTCGTTATGTACCCAGTAGTCATTCAGGAGCAGGTTGTTCAGTTTCCATGTAGTTGAGTGGTTTTGATTGAGTTTCTTAGTCCTGAGTTCTAGTTTGATTGCATTGTTGTCTGAGAGACACTTTGTTATAATTTCTGTTCTTTTACATTTTCTAAGCAGTGCTTTACTTCCAATTATGTGGTCAATTTTGGAATAAGTGTGATGTGGTGCTGAGAAGAATGTATATTCTGTTGATTTGGGCTGGAGAGTTCTATAGATGTCTATTAGGTCCGCTTGGTGCAGAGATGAATTCAATTCCTGGATATCCTTGTTAACTTTCTGTCTCGTTGATCTGTCTAATGTTGACAGTGGAGTGTTGACGTCTCCCATTTTTATTGTATGGGAGTCTAAGTCTCTTTGTCTCTAAGGAATTGCTTTATGAATCTGGGTGCTCCTGTATTTGGTGCATATATATTTAGGATAGTTAACTCTTCCTGTTTAATTGATCCCTTTACCGTTATGTAATGGCCTTCTTTGTCTCTTTTGATCTTTGATGGTTTAAAGTCTATTTTATCAGAGACTAGGATTGCAACCCCTGCTTTTTTTCTTCCCCATTTGCTTGGTAGATCATCCTCCATCCCTTTATTTTGAGCCTGTGTATGTCTCTGCATGTGAGATGGGTCTCCTGAATACAGCAGACTGATGGGTCTTGACTCTATCCAGTTTGCCAGTCTGTGTCTTTTAATTGGAGCATTTAGTCCATTTACATTTAAGGTTAATATTGTTATGTGTGAACTTGATCCCACCATTATGATATTAACTGGTTATTTTGCTCGTTAGTTGATGCCATTTCTTCCTATCCTCGATGGTCTTTACATTTTGGCATGTTTTTGCAATGGCTGGTACTGATTGTTCCTTTCCATGTTTCGGGCTTCCTTCAGGGTCTCTTGTAAGGCAGGCCTGGTGGTGACAAAATCTCAAAGCATTTGCTTATCTGTAAAGGATTTTATTTCTCCTTCACTTATGAAATTTAGTTTGGCTGGATATGAAATTCTGGGTTGAAAATTCTTTTCTTTAAGAATGTTGAATATTGTCCCCCACTCTCTTCTGGCTTGTAGAGTTTCTGCCGAGAGGTCTGCTGTTAGTCTGATGGGCTTCCCTTTGTGGGTAACCCGACCTTTCTCTCTGGCTGCCCTTAAGATTTTTTCCTTCATTTCAACTTTAGTGAATCTGGCAATTATGTGTCTTGGAGTTGCTCTTCTCAAGGAGTATCTTTGTGGCATTCTCTGTATTTCCTGAATTTGAATGTTGGCCTGCCCTACTAGGTTGGGGAAGTTCTCCTGGATGATATCCTGAAGAGTGTTTTCCAGCTTGGTTCCAATTTCCCCCTCACTTTCAGGCACCCCAATCAGACGTAGATTTGGTCTTTTGACATAATCCCATACTTCTTGCAGGCTTTGTTCATTTCTTTTTCTTCTTTTTTCTTTTGGTTTCTCTTCTCACTTCGTTTCATTCATTTGATCCTCAATCGCTGATACTCTTTCTTCCAGTTGATCAAGTCGGTTCCTGAAGCTTGTGGATTTGTCACGTATTTCTCGTGTCATGGTTTTCATCTCTGTCATTTCGTTTATGACCTTCTCTGCATTAATTATTCTAGCTATCAATGCTTCCACTCTTTTTTCAAGATTTTTAGTTTCTTTGCGCTGGGTACGTAATTTCTCCTTTAGCTCTGAGAAGTTTGATGGACTGAAGCCTTCTTCTTTCATCTCGTCAAAGTCATTCTCTGACCAGCTTTGATCCGTTGCTGGTGATGGGCTGCGCTCCTTTGCAGGGGGAGATCCACTCTTATTTTTTGAATTTCCAGCTTTTCTGCCCTGCTTCTTCCCCATCTTTGTGGTTTTATCTGCCTCTGGTCTTTGATGATGGTGACGTACTGATGGGGTTTTGGTATAGATGTTCTTCCTGTTTGATAGTTTTCCTTCTAATAGTCAGGACCCTCAGCTGTAGGTCTGTTGGAGATTGCTTGAGGTCCACTCCAGACCCTGTTTGCCTGGGTATCAGCAGCAGAGGTTGCAGAAGATAGAATATTGCTGAACAGCGAGTGTACCTGTCTGATTCTTACTTTGGGAGCTTCCTCTCAGGAGTGTACTCCACCCTGTGAGGTGTGGGGTGTCAGACTGCCCCTAGTGTGGGATGTCTCCCAGTTAGGCTACTCAGGGGTCAGGGACCCACTTGAGCAGGCAGTCTGTCTGTTCTCAGATCTTAACCTCCCTGTTGGGAGATCCACTGCTCGCTTCAAAGCTGTCAGACAGAGTCGTTTGTGTCTGCACAGGCCTCTGCTGCTTTCCCTGTTGTTTTTTTAGCTGCGCCCTGTCCCCAGAGGTGGGGTCTACAGAGACAGGCAGGTTTCCTTGAGCTGCTGTGAGCTCCACACAGTTCTAGCTTCCCAGCGGCTTTGTTTACCTACTTAAGCCTCAGCAATGGCGGGCACCCCTCCTCCAGTCTGGCTGCTACCTTGCAGTTAGATTGCAGACTGCTGTGCTAGCAATGAGGGAGGCTCCGTGGCCATGGGACCCTCCCGGCCAGGTGTGGGTATAATCTCCTGGTGTGCCCATTTGCTTAAAGCGCAGTATTTGGGTGGGAATTACCCAATTTTCTAGGTGTTGTGTGTCTCAGTTCGCCTGGCTAGGAAAAGGGATTCCCTTCCCCCTTGCACTTCCCAGGTGAGGCAATGCCTCGCCCTGCTTCAGCTCTTGCTGGTCGGGCTGCAGCAGCTGACCAGCACTGATTGTTCGGCACTCCCCAGTGAGATGACCCCAGTACCTCAGTGGATCACGAGGTCAGGAGATCAAGAGCATCCTGGCTAACACAGTGAAACCCCGTCTCTACTAGAACATACAAAAAACTAGCCGGGCGAGGTGGCGGGCGCCTGTAGTCCCAGCTACTCGGGAGCCTGAGGCAGGAGAATGGCATAAACCTGGGAGGCGGAGCTTGCAGTGAGCAGAGATCCTGCCACTGCACTCCAGTCTGGGCGACAGAGCGAAACTCCGTCTCAAAAAATAAATAAATAAATAAATAAATGAAAATGCAGAAATCACCAGTCTTCTGTGTCACTCACGCCGGGAGTTGGAGACCTTAAATTTAAGTTTTTAATTCATTGAGTTAATTTTTGCATATGTTGAGAGATAGGAGTGAAGTTTCTTTCTTTGTTGCATTTAGCTAGCCAGTTTTCCTAGCACCATTTATTGAATAGGGTGATCTTTTCCCAATTTTTAAGTTTGTCAGCTTTGTTGAAGAACCGTGGTTATACATATGTGATTTTATTTTCTGGTTTCCCTATTGTGTCCGTAGATCTATGTGTCTATTTTTATCCCAGTGCCATGCTGTTTTTTTTTTTTTTCCTTTTTATTATAGCCTTACAGTATAAAGTCAGGTAATATGATGCCTCCAACTTTATCTTTATCTTTAGGATTGCTTTGGCTATTCAGGCTCTTTTTTTGGTTCCATATGTATTTTAGAATGTTTTTTATAATTTTATAGGGATAATAAATTTGGTACTATGATAGAAATTATATTGACTGTGTAGCTTGCTTTGGGCAGTACAGTCATTTTAATGATATTGATTATTCCACACAATGATCATGGATATTTTTCCACTTGTTTCCGTCATGTAGTGTTTCTTTCAGCAGTGTTTTATAGTTCTTGTTGTGTACATATTTTAACTCATTGGTCTCCTTTGTTAAATATATTTCTATATATTTTCTTTTTTGTGTGTATTGTAAATGAAATTGAGATTTTTATTTGGTTCTCAGTTTGAGTGTTGTTGATCTATAGAAATGAAACTGATTTTCAAGCATTTATTTTGCATCCTGAAACCTTACTGAAGTAGTTTATCAGGTAAAAGAATATTTTGGAGAAAATATCAAGGTTGTTTAGGTGTAAGATTGTCATTAGCAAACACAGATAATTTGACTCCCTCTTTTTCAGTATAGAAGACATTTATTTATTTCCCTTGCCTGATTGCTAAGAGTGGCCATCCTTGTCTTGTTACAGTTCCCATTCATTATGATGTTGGCTGTGGGTTTGTCATGGATGGCTCTTATTATTTTGCACTATGTTTTTTCAGTGCCTAGTTTGTTGAGGGTTTTTATCATAAAGGCAAATTGGATTTTATTGACTGTATTTTCTGCATGTATTGAGATGATCATATGGCTATTGTTTTTAAAATTGTTTTTGTGGTGAACCACATTTATTGATTTGCATATGTTTAACCATTTGTGCATCCCTGGAATAAAATCCACTTAGCTGTGACAAGTTATCTTTCTGATACACTGCTGGATTTGGTTCACTAGTATTTTGTTGCAGATTTTTGTGTCTATTCATCAGGGATATTGGTCTGTAGTTTCATTTGTGTGTATGTGTTCAATGCTAGGTTTTCGTATTAGGATGATACTGGTTTCATATAATGAGTTAGAGAGGAGTCATTCCTCCTCAGTTTTTTAAATTTATACAAGGTGGGTGCTAGCTTTTTGTATGTCTGGTAAAGTCTCACTGTAAATCTGTTTGGTCTTGGCTTTTTTTGGAAAATTGATTTTTTATTACTAATTCAATTTCATAACTCATTATATGTCTCTTCAGGATTTCAGTTTCCCCCGGTTCAATCTTGGAAGGTTATATGTTTCCAGGAATTTATTCATTTCTTATAGGTTTTCTGGGTTTTGATCATAGAAATGTTCATAGTTTACCATGATTACTCTCTAAGAATCTACATAGACTTCTCTCTGAATATATTTTGTATTTCGATGGTATCGGTTGTAACGATATCAGTTGTAATGCCACATTTTTATCATTCCTGATTGTGCTTATTAGAATCTTCTCTTTTTGTTCCTTGGTTAACTTAAATAGCAATCTTATTAATTTTATTTATCCTTTCAAAGAAACAACTTTTCCTTTGTTAATATCTCATTTGGTTTTTACAGTCTCAATTTCATTTAGTTCTGCTCTGATTTTTGATATTTCTTCTGCTAGCTTTACATTTGATCAAGAGTTCAATTTAAGTCTGGAGTTACTTTGTTAGTTTTCTTTTGCCCTGATAATCTATATGGTGCTGTCACCAGATAGATTATATAATTAATAGTTGTTAAATACTTCAGCTATTATTGTATGACCTTCTTATCTCCTTTCTTAGATCTAGTTGCTTTTATTAATCTGGGTGCTGTGGTGTTGGGTGTATATATTTAGGATGGTTAAATCTTGTTGAATTGAACCCTTTATCATTATATAGTATCCTTGTTTGTCTTTTTTTTTTTTTTTTTTTTTACCTTTCTTGATTTACTATCTGTTTCATCTGATACAAGAATAGCAACCCCCGATCTTTGTTGTTTTCTATTTGTGTAGCACATCATTGTCCACCCTTTACTTTGGGGCTGCGGATATCATCACACAGTAGGTCAGTCTTTTGAAGGCAGCAGATTGTTGGGTCTTGCTTTTTCATCGAATTTGCAAATGCATATCTTTTATGTGGAATATTTAAGCCATTTACATTCAAGATTAATATTGACATGTGAGGTTTTGTTTCTGTCATATTGTTGTTAGCTAGTCACTTTGTATATTCAATTGTGTAATTGCTTTATGGGATCTGTGAACTTTGTGCTTATACATGCTTTTCTGGAAACAAGTATTGTCCTTTCATTTGCATGTTTAGAAGTCCTTTAAGGATTTCTTGAAGGACCAGTCTATGCGTGAACATTTCCCTTACCATTTGCTTGTCTAGGAAAGATATTTTTTCTGCTTTTTTTATGAAGCTAAGGTTAGTAGGATATAAAAGTTTTGGCTGCCATTTATTATATATATATTTTTTCTTTTAGAAGGCTCAAAATAGACCTCTACTCTCTTCTGGCTTCTAAGGCTGCTGCTGAGAAGTCCACTGTTAGTCTGATGGGACTATATTTTGTATATAATTTGACACTTACTGCATAAGATTTTTTTCTTTAGCATTGACTTTGGATAGTCTAATAAATTTATGCCTTAGTAATGGTCATCTGTATAATATGTTACAGATATTCTCTAAATTGTTTATATCTGGATGTCCTCCTCTCTGACAAGAAGAGGAAAATTTCCCTCAATTATTTCCTCAATTATATTTTTCACGTTTCTTTCCCTTTTCTTCTTCCTGAAGAATTCCTCTAAGTATAGATTTGGTTGCTTTCCATAATCCAATATTTCTTGAAGGATTTATTCATTTAAAAATTTTTTTAAAATATTTGTCTGACAGGGTTAATTAAAAAAAAAAACAGTCTTCTGCATAGTCTAGTGTATTGTTAAAGCTTTCAACTATGTTTTGAAATTCTTTTAGTTACTTTTTCAATTCATGAATTTCTATTTTTAATACAGCTATTTTGCCTTTTATAACCCTCATCATTTTTCTGATTGAGATTCTTTGCACTCCATACTTTGAATTCTTTATCTGTCATTTTAGAATTTTCATTTTGATTAGAAACTATTGTTATAGTGCCAGTGTAACCCTTTAGAGATGTCAAAACACTCTACCTTTTTATACTGCTAGAGTTCATGCACTGATTCTTCCTCATCTAAAGGAGATATCACTTCTTATTTTCGAATTTTATATCATCTAGGTAAAGCTTTAAATTTATTTTATGTTTTTATTTTTATTTTTCCTTTAGGGAATGACTGAGGTTTATGTTATGATGTATATGATATGCTTTGTTTTGAGGTGCTTACAGTGTGCCAAAGTTCTGTATGGGTTCTTTGATTGTGGATAATTTTTGTATGGTGACTTTCTTAAATGTTGCCTGTTGTTGTGACTTGTTAGATGTGTCAGCTGACACTATCTCCTGTGAGGCTGAGAGTACAGAGGTCTCAGGAAGCTTATCTTATTCACTAGCCCTATGCCTTTCTGAGAACAGGTATTCCATTTGATGGTGCAATTTATTTTCCAGTCCAGTGATGTCACTTATGCATAAGAGCCTGCTCATTCTCATGGTAGCTCAGTAATGACTAGAGGCACCCACCCTAGCAGGTGTAGCTGGTGGAGATCTTGTTGGGCTGTGGCGATGTTTCAATGGAAGGGAGTTGGAGACGTATACCGGGTCCTCATCCTAGGCAGGCAGGAATGTGATCTGCTTCCCCATCATGCCCCTGTTGCATTTTGCTCATGACCTTCAGTTTAAATATACATTGTTCTTTGACTCCTGGCTATAGTGCAGCTGGAGACCATGTGTATGCACCTCCAGCAGCTATGAACAAAATGGACTCAGGGCAAATCCTCTTCCCCAAGTTCATGACAGACAACTTTGTAGCTTGTCTGCCTTCAGTTACTGGGACACTATTTCTTTATATAGAAGGGGAGAGATAGGTCTCACCCTTCATGAAAGCCTCTGTGGCAAGGGCTCACTTTAATGGAGGTGTAGCTGTTGTGAAAAACCCTGGAAAAATGTACTCCAATTTCAAAAGGGATGGCCCTTATCTGGTAGATTCTCTGCTGTGTCTGCAAGAGTAGACGGAAGGAGCAGAAGATGACTACCTCTCCATATCCATTCCTGGCTGTCAGTGCCGCTCCCTTCAGTGATCTGTGTCACACTGCATTTCCTTTCTCCCAAAGCAGGCTTTGGAGGGCTGTGGACCCCCATTCCCTATGGGTAGGTCACATCGAGGGTTACATTACCAGGGATCCACAGTTCCTCAGGGACTCTCTGTTTCCCTTTGATTGTTGATGTCAGAGCAGGTTGTGGGGTATGTTTGCAGGGGATCTTGTGATGTGGTAGCTCAGTGACTGAGGTTCTACAGGCATAGTAGTGGCCCACTATGTGTACACAATTGTACAGCACTTAACGTCTCAGTTCAGGCCTGAGAAGAGTGTGGGCACCCCTGTGTGAGCTAATAACATGGATTTCTGTCTTTGGAAAGTTTCCAAATTGCCATGGATAGCATTGCCCAGAATTGTGAGGGTAGAAGGACTCTCTAATAATTTGATGGTCAGCAGGTTGTTGCCAGGGTGAGGGGAACAGAGAAGCACCCGCCCCTATACTTTTATTGGGTCTCTAAGTTCCTTGGGGGTCAATCTCTGCCAGACTCTTCCTTCCTCTTTCTTTTTCTGTACCCCAGCTTCTTCCTGTGGGTTCTCTAACAGGTCCTGACTGTCGTCTGACTGTTTTCCATTCTGATCATTACCATTAACCTGTAACTTTGATCTTTCTGAGAACTAGCATCCAATGTCAGTCAACCATCTTGGAAAAACAAAGAAATAAACAAAAGTCTTGACTATTTTTATTCTGAGAGGTTAAATTCAAGTTTTAATAGTAACTACTTTATTTTTCTTAGATGGGGAAATCCTGAGACTTTGTCTTTTTTATTGAAAGCTTTGTAAGCTATTACATGTATATGTACATTTTCTAGATTACATAGCATATATGCCATTTAGAAAGGGATGACAAGAAATACCATTGTTACTTTCAATATTAACTCCAATATTATATTTTTTTCTAAACAATCTCAATGTTATTTTCATATGAAATCTCAGCAGTGTCTTTTCATTAGGTTGTACCAAGACTCGCATTTCGTGTTTTCATGTTTTTCTGAAGGTGAGTAATCTTGTGGATCCTTGGGTCTCCAAAATAGATTTGGTTGTAGGATAACAGTTTGAAAGCATACATCTTTTCTTGCTTTATAACAATTTTCTGGTAATCAGGTTCAGAAATATAAACTTTGTGACTTCTCTAAGTTCTGACCTTGTGCCTTGAAGGATTACTTCAATAGCTTCTCTATATTCCAGTAACAGACTCTGTTAAAGCCATGTATCCTGGAAAGCAACAGAACTAAAAGAGAAGAAAAAAGGTACTGACAAATAGAAGCCCATTTCATTGTACTTAGAAGATTCTTTCTGCTAACACACACATACACACCACTCACCACACCCATGCCCCACCAAACCCACACCCCTTACCCAAGGATGTTATTTCTGAGGTAACTTAGAATATACCAGTATTGGTGCTCAGATGTTCTTATTTGTCCTGCTGAGACAGGGAAAAGAACTAAAAGATCTAATTCAGAGTCCAGGCAATGCATATAAAATCAATAATACCTGGTAAGGTGGATGCTTGTCTTTGTGGTTCTAATAATCTGAAAATTTTAGAATGATTGAAAAATGCCCACATTCTAATTATATGAAAAAGCAGAACTCATTTTAAATGTTCCTTATAAAAATTGAAGTTTAGCAAAAATGTAATTATAAACTTGTTTGGCTCTGAGTCATCAATGACTTATACAATCCATAACAGAATTTTTTTGTTGTTGTTGGATGTTCTGTCACATCTTTGTATCTGTTGCTACCACTTCTTCACCAATTCCCTTAAGCTCTGCAATTTGGTTTTTCTTGTAACTATCCTGAAAGTGCACTCTCTATAGCTTCCAGTAACTACTTCCTTAGACAAATACTATAATTTTGTAGCATTTCAGCAAACAGCATTATTGATTTACCTTTCCTGCAACTTTCTTTTTCTCAGAGGTTCCTTGTACTGACTTTTCTGAGTGTCTCCCTATCAGACTTCTACTCCATCTTCTGGTGAATACACTACTTTTTACTTTTGTCTGATTTTGAAATTGTCCCACTCTCATTTATTTTCCCATAAGGGACTGTCTCCTATTATAAACACATTTGGATATATTCTGAACGATGAAATAACATCATCTCCTTTGCAACTGTCTACTTTCTCTAACTTCCCATTATTTAACTGGCTATCCACTGGATGTGGTTGGTGGTTACCAGAACCTGGTGGGTAGAGTGAGCAATGAAATGAGAAAGAAGAGATCTTGATCAAAGATTATAACATTTCAGTTAGAGGGGGAATAAGCTTCAGTGATCTATTGCACACAATGGTGACAATAATAATATTGCATTGTGTGTTTCAAAAGTACTAAAAGAATAGATTCTAAATGTTTTCATCCTAAAGTGACAAGTTTAGGGTTTGATAAATTTGTGCATTAGCATATTTAATCATTTCACAAGGTAAACATATATCAAAACATCACATTGTACCCAAAATATGTAATGTGCACAATTATTTGCCAATTAAAAATTTAATTAACTAATTAACTGATAAAACATTTTGGAGAAGAGGTGATCAGAAAATGTTTGCAGGAAGAATTTTGAGTTTTCACGTAAGGAACTTGAGAAGCATATGGAAATTTCTGGAAAAAAGTTGAAGAAGACTGAGTTGGTGCTTTTAAGATGTGTATAGCTATCTGTTTGCAGCAATGACTATCATACATGCTGTGATATGAACCCAATTACACAAAGTTAGGTATTAAAGAATCCAAAGGTAACAAAACAGCGTGTACTGGACGGTTTTGATCCTGATCCAGTTTTCTAAAAGTATACAATAGCAGAAATCATTACCTTAGGTTTACAATATCCTCAGCAGCCTTTACCAGATCCTAATATACCTACTCCAAACTTTGAGAAGCAGTAGAGTGTAGTGGTTAAAAATACACAACTTTGGTTTGGACTGCCTAGATCTGAATCCTGGCTCCAAATCTCTGTAGCTCTGTGGCTATGGTAAATTACGCAATCTCTCTTTGCTTAAATTTCCATGTCGATAACACATGGCTAGTAGGAATATTTACATTATAGGAATATCATGAATGTTCAATTATTTAATGTAAGGGGCTTAGATAAATAATGGTCACATGGATACTCTGTTAGCTGTTTTCATCATCATTGTCATGAAAGGTAACAGTGTTAGATGAATGAGCTCTTCTACTTAACCGATATGTTATCAGAGTCAAGCTACTTGATCTAAGTCATCTGTTCTTGTTTATAAAATGAGGAAAATGATACTACCTATCTCATAGTGGTATCATGAGTTCAAATAAGACAAAGCATACAATACATATGTATCATTTTCTGGTACATCAGACATTAGTAAAATTATAAGAAAAATATATAAAATATGTTTTGTTTGTATTCCTAATAAAACAAGATTTTTGTTAGGAGGTGGCAGAGATTAGGCAGATTGTCATTTTCCTATCATGGGATTGAAACGTTTATTGGAAATAGAGATAAAAGCTTTCCTTTTGCTGGGAATGCCATAATTAAATACCACAGACTAAATGGCTTAAACAACAGAAATTTAAGCACTTCTGGAGACTGGAATTATTCAAGATCAAGGTACTAGTTGAGCTCGTTGCCACACAGTCCTCACTCCTTGACTTTCAGATATCTACCCTGCCTCTTCACATTGTTGCCCTTCTGTACAGGCACACCCATGATGTCTCTCCTTGTGTCCTAGTATCTTCTTATGGTTTTCACCTTAAGAACCTCATTTTAATTTAATTACCTCTTCAAAAGCCCTATATCCAAATATGGTTATGTTCTGAGTTACTACGGGATAGAGGTTCAACATACGGATTTTGGGGAAACACAATCTAGTCCATAACACTGAAATAGAGAGAGATTCCAGTTCGGTATACCTGTGAGTCTTAGTTCTTTGATACTGCAGGGTCTTAGGCATATAGCTTTTATCAGATCCCACCTGCTGTGGAGGACAGAGCTATTCCAGTTGTCCTTGCCCTAATTCAGTTGCCTTAGTCACTGAGCAATGCAGAGGTCTCAGATGCAAGCCTCTGTGACTCCACCTGAGTCCCAGAATTGGAGCTAAGAATGGATACAGAAGACAAGGCAAAGCAGCAACTGAAAATCTCAAAGAAGGAGGAGGGAAAGAAAGGTCCTGAAACTAGCAGGTGTGAATAGAAGATAAAATGTGACCAGATAATTCCTTCAAAGCAGAATGACTGATGAGATCAATGGGGCAGTACAAGGGAATATGTCATTTTCTGTCTACATTTACTCCCTTTTCCTAGGACAGCTTAGTCCTAGATTATTCAATGAAAATTGCAATTTGACATTAAATTCCTTGCACATAAGAACTAGGAAGGTAGGTGTGGTTTTGTTGTCACTGAAATCTTGTAGCTTAGTTCATATTTGTTGTTTCATATGCATTTGTGAAGTAAATAAATAAATAATTTTATACCTTTGTCACATTGCATTTGTAGGAAACAGTTATATTTTGCAAATATTCAGTTTGTTCTGATGAGCCATTTAAATATTCATCTATTAGGCAGGACTGTATAACTGTCTCTGGGCAGTGAAATATAAGCAAGTATGACATATTATTGTTGGACTGATGCAACAAAAATCTACGTGAAATTCTTCATTTTCTCTCTCCTCTGTCAAAACACATTAGGAAGATGTGAATCACAGACGGTTCAGCTATACAAGATAATGCCTCAGTCTGCCCTTATCCTTGAGTGACTAGGTGGAGTGGATCTCTCCTTCCCTTGCTTTCACCTACCCATAATAGGTATGCACCCTGAAAGTGAGATAATACCTTCCCCCCAAGATGTAAGGGCCACTTTGCTGACTGCGGCTTTGCTTACTGCAGAAGTTGAAGTGTCTCAGCTTCTCTCTTTCAGCTATTCTTAATAAAATAGTCAAACACTAATCCCTATTTCCTAAAACAGTACTTTTCTCAAGTATCTCCTAACATTTCTTCCACTAACTACTGGATTGTGCCCACATCCTAGCTTTCGGCACTTTGTGATATATTCTTGCTTTGCCTACTCATATTATTTCCCAGAATTTCTCAACATACACCAATTGTTTAATCACATTGTATTCTTTTCCATTATTGGAATGTTAAATTTGTATTTCCTTCTCTATATATTGTTTTAAAGTCTTTTTGCTTTTCTTACTGTACCCTCTCTCTTTGCCCTTTTCTTTCTCATACTCCATCTATCCAGAGCTCATTTATAAGCTCAGTTTCCTTTGTGGAACTCCAGTTTACAACAATACTCATTCTCTCTCTCTTTCTCCCTCCTTCCTAGAAGTTATTCTTGATTGATTGCTTGTAGGGTTCATTTTTTGCCACTGATTGTATTTAGTGCCCTCTCATATACCATTAAGTATTGCTCCTACTTATTTCATACACATAATTCCTACCTACTTGATATGGTTTGGCTATGTCCTCACCCAAATATCATCTTGAATTGTAGCTCCCATAATTCCCATGTGCTGTGGGAGGGAACCGTGGGAAATAATTGAATCATGGTGGCTGTTTCACCAATACTGTTCTCATGGTAGTTAATAAGTCTCATGAGATCTGATGGTTTTATAAGGGGAAACCCCTTTTGCTTGATACTCATTCTCTCCCTTGTCTGCTGCCATGTAAGATGTCCCTTCCTCTTCCACCATGATTGTAAGGCCTCCCCAGCCATGTGGAACTGTAAGTCCATTAAACCTCTTTCCTCATATTTTACCTAATCTCAGGTATGTCTTTATAGCAGCATGAGAACAAACTAAAACACCACTCAACAAGTCTCTTGAAATTATGAATCACATCAATAGTCATTTTATGTGTAAGCGTCAGTCACTAATAATAACCACTAACATTTACTTAGAATTTATTAATTAAGCCATTTATATAGATTATTTTCTTTAATGCTCACAAGTACTCCATAGGGTCCTTGTGATTATGATAATAATTACTAGTATTTCACTATTATTATGCCTAGTTTAGAGATCAGGGAACTATAAAGGAGCAGGGAACTTAAGTTGCTTTCTCATTGTGGTTCAACTATTCTGTGGGAAATCTGAGAGCAAACCTGCTATCTCAGTTTGAAATGCAATAGCCACATGCTGTCCTGTTATTTTACAATGTCAAAATTTTAACAAAAGTTTATCCTTCCAGATTTTTCTAAAATTCTACTTATTCCTTAATACTAATTTATTTATTGTTCTTCAGTGTTACTATTGATGACACCCAATCAAAATTAATGTCCAACTTTCCTTTATAGCATGTCATGTAATGTTTGTTTTCATGGTTAGATTATAAAATCCTGAACAGAGACTGTCTCATTTACTTATATTTTCCTCAGCACTTGGTAGAATGACCCAATTCGTGATTAATGAAATAAATAAGCATTGAATAAAAAGTTGATTGAGAGGTAAAATGGCTCAGCTAGAAGGGCAAGTTGGTGAGCTTTGAGGATAGTAGCTGGAGTTCAAACAACAATTCAAAAATACGTAATGAGAGTTTGATTTATATGACACTGGTCAATTATGTCAGGACAAAATCAGTCCATAAACGTTTAGTAAGGAGAATTACCCACCCCACAGCATACTTTTTTTGCATCCTGTTAGGAAAACAAGAAATCCAGATATATTTTATATATATATAGACAAAATACTAAGTGAATCTCTAAAAATTTACACACACACTCACATACACACATGTATATGTGTAATTTATCACATTATCATGGGTTATTACTAACTGAATCTCTCATATATATGTAATTATAGATAACATATATAGTTCTTCATTGAAAAATTGGAATACTGATGAGAGCTCTTCGGCTTAGATCTAGATAATGTTTCAAAAGAACATTGTTAATACAGTCATCAATATTTTATGTGGTTGTATCCAAGATTTGTCGACACATGATCTTCTGGATTCATGGAATGCAATTCTGTTGATATCTCCCTAGGAAAAGTTAGAACATTATAAGCAAATATTAATAATTCTTTATACTTTATGCTGAGTATTTTTGGTATATTTCATATATGTAATTTATTAGAGATCAAATTACTATTTCACGATTGTGTGTTATTCAGAAAAGTATTTGTGGAAAACTCAAACTCTGAATTCATGCTTTCTTCAGATCTTTCCTCTCTTCCTTGCTCATCTCTGACTATTAGCTGCCTTTCTGGGCATTTGTTTATAATGCTAATAGATCACAATGCAGTGGCCGTTCCTGACATCAGTGGCCCAGTTCATGCTGTTAATGTTCCCTGCTCTTGTAAAATCCTATACTGCCCCAAGGGCTGCCCAGCTAAATTCTCAGTGAAGACTATTCAGCTAGTTTGCATTTATTAAGTTTCTTCATTGAACAATTGGAATACTGATGAGATCTGTTAAGGCTTAGACTTAGATAATGTTTAAAAAGAACATTGTTAACACAGTCATCAATATTTTATGTGGTTGTATCCAAGATTTGTCTACCCATGATCTGCTGGATTCATGGAATGCAATTCTGATGGTATCTCCCCAGGAAAAAAAAATATATATCATTATAAATAAATATTAATAATGCTTTATGCTGAGTATTTTCATTCATTCATTCATTCATTCAAGTATAGCAAGCATTATGTAATACCTGTTATGCTCACATCAGGTTTCTAATAACAGCTAATGTTTGTGTTATTTGTAAGTGCCAAACACCTTAGAAATACTCTTCTCTATATTTATACTATATGCCTTCATCCACACACATTGTATTTTATAGATAGCACAGTTAATATATGTATTATTGCATTTAAGTTACACAAAATTACATAGCTTTATACAAAATTGCATAGCTTTATTTTTAAGGGGCTACTAGGTGCCCAACCCTGTTCTATCTGTTGTGCATGTAGCAGACCACAAAATAGATGAAAAGTCTCATCTTCGTGAATTTTGTTTTAAGTTGGATGGAGATAGATAATAATCCCAAACAATAAGGAAACATAATCAAATCATGATTGTCTTCAAATGTCACATTTTTGGTGTCCTCCTCTCAAAAACTACATTTACACAGACTGGAGAAAGGCACTGTTGCTGTCCTGTTTAATGAATTCCACAGTTGCCAGTGATGAATACACATTTCATGTACTGGGTTGGGTGTAGTATCAGTAGTTCATTGGACAAATTCCTTCTAGTTTTCTTTTTTTTTAAGAATATATTTTACTTTAGATTATCAGAGGAACCCCATGGAATTAATATGTAATAAATAGAGTTTGACAAAGGTGCCAGTTTGAATTAAAATATTAGAAATTTAAAGAATAATTGAAACTCTTTCCAAACTTTCCTAACCTTGAAAAGGAAACTGAGTTTGGAGAGAGCTCAAGAGAGAATGAAGGAAGAGGAAATATAGTCAGTTTGATGATATGATACCAAGTGTTTTTTTAAATTTGTTTTGTTTGTTTGTTTTTAAGCAAGAGGATAGTGGTAATAGGGAAGAAGGAGTAAGGAATATGACCTATCCCAATTCAGGTCCTAGTAGTGGAAGAATATGACAAAACATTCACCACTAGTGAGAGGGTTACAGAAAAATAGCATTTTCTGGGGTGAGCCAGATTTCTGACAAAGGAAGAATAAATCAATGTTCAATCAAGTATATACTATCTTATTTAATCTATTTAATGATCATCAACATTTCACAAGCTAAATTGTATTATTCCTGTTTTTTTCAGATGTGGAAACAGAAGGTTAAAATGTCAAGCTATCTTGCTTAATTTCACACAAATCCTACATCTAGGAGCCATAAAGATGCCTCAGGCAGCCTGGATCATGCTGCCAAATCCTTTTTTTTTATGTTTGCAAGAGGATTTAAGTTGAGGTTCTACCTTTTAAAAATATTTTAAAGTTTTTAACAATACTGTATTTGTTCTCTTTAGAGCATAATGTTATTCATCATGTGTCTAGAACATTTTATCTTTCATAACTAAATATCTATACATGTTGTTTAGCATATTCTCACTTCTCCCACTCTCCAAGCCCTGGCACCATTCTGTTCTTTCCCCTGGCACCAGTCTATTCTTTGCTCCTGAGAGGTTCACTACTTTAGATGCTATGTAGAATTGGTACCATGCAGTGTTTGTTCTCTGTGACTGGCTTATTTTCCTTGGCATAATGTCTTCAATGTTTACCCATGTTGTCAAATGTTGCAGGTTTTTCCTCCCTTTAAGACTCAATAATATTCAACTGTATGTATATACTGCATTCTCTTTATGTATTTATCTGTCAAGGAACATTTAGGTTGTCTCCACACTTTGGTTATTGTGAATAGTGCTGTAGTAAAATGGTAGTGCTAATATTACTTTAAGATCCTGATTTCAGTTATTTTGCATGAATACCCAGAAGCAGGATTTATGGATCATATTGTAGTTCTATCTTTAGTTTATTAAAGAGCTTGTTTTACAGTTTTCCATAACAACTGCACCACATTGCATTCCCATCCCAGGAGTGCCAGTTTCTCCACATCCTTGCCAACACTTGTCTTTTGCTTTTGTTTTGTTTTTTATAATAGTCATCCTAGTAAGAATGAGGTGATATATCGTTGTTGCATTTGTATTAGCATTTCTCTGATGATTAGTGCATTACAATTAAAATAATTTCTGAAATAAATTAAAGAAAATAAATAAATGGAAAGACATCCTATGTTCACAGATTGGAAGACTCAGTATTGTTAATACTGCCCTACTGATCCAATACAGTCCCTATCATGCTGCCATACTCTTAATCATTGTATTTTACTACCTTAGTAATAAGTGGCGTAGGAATCACAAAAGTACAGTGACGTGGGTCTCACCCCCTGGAACTTTAGGAGAATGATGGAAGTTGTGATAAATTATTATTATATGTCTATTTCTCCAAAATATATTCATTAAATTTACCATATGGCAATTCTGTGCTAAGTTCTGGGGATAAAATTGCAATATCCATGGGGCTTGGTTCCAGGACCTACCATAGGTACCAAAATCCATATATACTCAAATCCTGCAGTTGGTCCCTTGAAAGTCAGCCTTTCATTTACATGAGTTTTGTATCCTGAATACAGTGCTTTAGATTGAGTCCAGGCTAGACTTGAAAGGATGTTATTTATACTGCAATCCTGGGAATATAGTAATAGTCTGTGTCACCTGCAATAGATTACAAAAAGATTTTAAGAATGAAATAGTTTTGAGGAACTATGATTCAAATCTTATAGATTCATATATACAAAGAAAAGGGAAACAGAGGATTAACATGTGATAAACGTGTGTGAATATAAAATAAATTAAGGCATATTAGTTAAGAGCATGAGCTTAGAAATCAGATAAAAGATTTTCAAATCCTGAAAGTATTAATGTATGTTTTTTGATGAGTGGTCTCTAACTCTCTGGTCTCTATCCATAATCAAGAATAATAGTAACTTTCTCATTAGATTACTGTTAGGATTAACTAATGTTATGCAAGAAAATTGTGTAGCATATTTCTGGCATATAAGAAATGATAAATATATGTTATTAGTATGTTATAATATTTTCCATTTAAATTAAAGCATATTTAATGTTTCTTCATCACTAATCAATATTCCTTACTGTTTTCTTTGTCTAAAAACATTTGCACACACATGCAAACGCACACAAACATGCACAATATATTGGATCCTTCTTTCTTAGAACATTCACAGTCCTTTCTACATACTTCATTCTGTGTGCTACAGTTCTTCTTACCAATTTCTGCCCATCTTGTCTTTGATTTTCTCTGCTGCATTTTATTAAAGTATCTGGCAAATAATAGGAACTCAGTAACCACTTGGTATCTGTGCTTTACATTTTTTTTTATTTTTTATTTTCTCTACTACAACTTTTTGTCTATTTTCTTAAATTCCTTCTTATAAAATTTTTACTATTTTTCATTCATGTGTGGATGTTATTCTATCTCCATTCTTCATTTCCTTTTAATAGGCTTCATTCAAGTCTCTTCCATTCTCACTTTTCTGTTTACAATTTTTCTCTCTCTCTCTCTCTCATTCAGCAGTTGCTAAACTCTTGTCATCTCTCTACCACCCACTAGCTAATTTAAATTCCTGAAAACACAATAATTTGTGCATATTAACTGCTTCATTCCTTGGTATAAAGGAAAAGCACACAGACATGCCAACTTACAAATTTTAAAATAGCAAGAAAAGCATCTTCCATTTACTGAAAAATTTTTATCTAAGAGTTTTCTGAGTATCATACCCATATTTGCATGCCCTAGTCACCCTGCCACAACAAAAACAGAAACTGGATAATTTATAAATAACATAATGTATTTCTCACTGTTCTGGAGACTGGAAGTCAAAGATCTAGGCACTTGCAGGTTCATTGGTGAGGACCTGGCCTCTGTTTCAAAGATTGTGCCTGTTGCTGCTGCATCCTTTGGAGAACACGAATGCTGTGTTCTCACATACCAGAAGGGCAAAAGGGCCAGTTAGTTCCCTTCAGCCCTTCTGTAAGGTGCCGAGTGCATAGCCCTCATGACCTAATCGCCTCCTAAGGGCCCAACCTCTTAATATTGTTGCATTGATGTTTAAGTTTCAACATAAATTTTGGAGGAGATGCAAATACTGAAACCATAGTTAAATGTTAAAAGATACATTATGAAAAATATGAGGGGGGCGGAGCAAGATGGCCGAATAGGAACAGCTCCAGTCTCCAACTCCCAGCGCGAGCGACACAGACCACCGGTGATTTCTGCATTTTCAACTGAGGTACTGGGGTCATCTCACTAGGGAGTGCTAGACAATCAGTGCTGGTCAGCTGCTGCAGCCCGACCAACGAGAGCTGAAGCAGAGCGAGGCATTGCCTCACCTGGGAAGCACAAGGGGGAAGGGAATCCCCTTTCCTAGCCAGCGGAACTGAGACACACAACACCTGGAAAATCGGGTGACTCCCACTCCAATACTGCGCTTTAAGCAAACGGGCACACCAGGAGAATATATCCCACACCTGGCCGGGAGGGTCCCACAGCCACAGAGCCTCCCTCATTGCTAACACAGCAGTCTGGATCTAACCGCAAGGCAGCAGCCAGACTGGGGGAGGGGTGCCTGCCATTGCTGAGGCTTAAGTAGGTAAACAAAGCCACTGGGAAGCTCAAACTGAGTGGAGCTCACAGCAGCTCAAGATAACCTGCCTGTCTCTGTAGACGCCACCTCTGGGGACAGGGCACAGTTAACAACAACAACAACAAAAGCAGCAGGAACCTCTGCAGACGCAAACGACTCTGTCTGATAGCTTTGAAGAGAGCAGTGGGTCTCCCAACACGGAGGTTGAGATCTGAGAACAGACAGACTGTCTGCTCAAGTGGGTCCCTGACCCCTGAGTAGCCTAACTGGGAGACATCCTCCATTAGGGGCAGTCGGACACCCCACACCTCACAGGGTGGAGTACACCCCTGAGAGGAAGCTTCCAAAGTAAGAATCAGACAGGTACACTCGCTGTTCAGCAATATTCTATCTTCTGCAACCTCTGCTGCTGATACCCAGGCAAACAGGGTCTGGAGTGGACCTCAAGCAATCTCCAACAGACCTACAGCTGAGGGTCCTGACTGTTAGAAGGAAAACTATCAAACAGGAAGGGCACCTATACCAAAACCCCATCAGTACGTCACCATCATCAAAGACCAGAGGCAGATAAAACCACAAAGATGGGGAAGAAGCAGGGCAGAAAAGCTGGAAATTCAAAAAATAAGAGCGCATCTCCCCCTGCAAAGGAGTGCAGCCCATCACCAGCAACGGATCAAAGCTGGTCAGAGAATGACTTTGACGAGATGAGAGAAGAAGGCTTCAGTCCATCAAACTTCTCAGAGCTAAAGGAGGAATTACGTACCCAGCGCAAAGAAACTAAAAATCTTGAAAAAAAAGTGGAAGAATTGACAGCTAAACTAATTAATGCAGAGAAGGTCATAAACGAAATGACAGAGATGAAAACCATGACACGAGAAATACGTGACAAATCCACGAGCTTCAGTAACCGACTTAATCAACTGGAAGAAAGAGTATCAGCGATTGAGGATCACATGAATAAAATGAAGCGAGAAGAGAAACCAAAAGAAAAAAGAAGAAAAAGAAATGAACAAAGCCTGCAAGAAGTATGGGATTATGTAAAAAGACCAAATCTACGTCTGATTGGGGTGCCTGAAAGTGAGGGGGAAAATGGAACCAAGTTGGAAAACACTCTTCAGGATATCATCCAGGAGAACTTCCCCAACCTAGTAGGACAGGCCAACATTCAAATTCAGGAAATACAGAGAACAGCACAAAGATACTCCTCGAGAAGAGCAACTCCAAGACACATAATTGCCAGATTCACCAAAGTTGAAATGAAGGAAAGAATCTTAAGGGCAGCCAGAGAGAAAGGTCGGGTTACCCACAAAGGGAAGCCCATCAGACTAACAGATCTCTCGGCAGAAAGTCTACAAGCCAGAAGAGAGTGGGGGCCAATGTTCAACATTCTTAAAGATAAGAATTTTAAACCCAGAATTTCATATCCAGGCAAACTAAGTTTCATCAGTGAAGGAGAGATAAAATCCTTTACAGATAAGCAAATGCTTAGAGATTTTGTCACCACGAGGCCTGCCTTACAAGAGACCCTGAAGGAAGCCCTAAACATGGAAAGGAACAACCGGTACCAGCCATTGCAAAAATATGCCAAAATGTAAAGACCATCGAGGCTAGGAAGAAACTGCATCAACTAACGAGCAAAATAACCAGTTAATATCATAATGGCGGGATCAAGTTCACACATAACAATATTAACCTTCAATGTTAATGGACTAAATGCTCCAATTAAAAGACACAGACTGGCAAACTGGATAAAGAGTCAAGACCCATCAGTCTGCTGTATTCAGGAGACCCATCTCACATGCAGAGACATACATAGGCTCAAAATAAAGGGATGGAGGAAGATCTACCAAGCAAATGGAGAACAAAAAAAAAGCAGGGGTTGCAATCCTAGTCTCTGATAAAACAGACTTTAAACCATCAAAGATCAAAGGAGACAAAGAAGGCCATTACATAATGGTAAAGGGATCAATTCAATAGGAAGAGCTAACTATCCTAAATATATATGCACCCAATACAGGAGCACCCAGATTCATAAAGCAAGTCCTTAGAGACTTACAAAGAGACTTAGACTCCCATACAATAATAATGGGAGACTTCAACACTCCACTGTCAACATTAGACAGATCAACGAGACAGAAAATTAACAAGGATATCCAGGAATTGAACTCATCTCTGCACCAAGTGGACCTAATAGACATCTATAGAACTCTCCAGCCCAAATCAACAGAATATACATTCTTCTCAGCACCACATCGCACTTATTCCAAAATTGACCACATAATTGGAAGTAAAGCACTCCTCAGCAAATGTAAAAGAAGAGAAATTATAACAAACTGTCTCTCAGACCACAGTGCAATCAAACTAGAACTCAGGACTAAGAAACTCAATCAAAACGCTCAACTACATGGAAACTGAACAACCTGCTCCTGAATGACTACTGGGTACATAACGAAATGAAGGCAGAAATAAAGATGTTCTTTGAAACCAATGAGAACAAAGAAACAACATACCAGAATCTCTGGAACACATTTAAAGCAGTATGTAGAGGGAAATTTATAGCTCTAAATGCCCACAAGAGAAAGCAGGAAAGATCTAAAATTGACACTCTAACATCACAATTAAAAGAACTAGAGAGGCAAGAGCAAACACATTCAAAAGCTAGCAGAAGTCAAGAAATAACTAAGATCAGAGCAGAACTGAAGGAGATAGAGACACAAAAAATGCTCCAAAAAATCAATGAATCCAGAAGTTGGTTTTTTGAAAAGACCAACAAAATTGACAGACCGCTAGCAAGACTAATAAAGAAGAAAAGAGAGAGGAATCAAATAGACGCAATAAAAACTGATAAAGGGGATATCACCACTGACCCCACAGAAATACAAACTACCCTCAGAGAATACTATAAACACCTCTGTGCAAATAAACTAGAAAATCTAGAAGAAATGGATAATTTCCTGGACACTTAACACTTCCAAGACTAAACCAGGAAGAAGTTGAATCCCTGAATAGACCAATAGCAGGCTCTGAAATTGAGGCAATAATTAATAGCCTACTCACCAAAAAAAGTCCAGGACCAGATGGATTCACAGCTGAATTCTACCAGAGGTACAAGGAGGAGCTGGTACCATTCCTTCTGAAACTATTCCAATCAATAGAAAAAGAGGGAATCCTCCCTAACTCAATTTATGAGGCCAACATCATCTTGATATGAAAGCCTGGCAGAGACACAACAAAAAAAGAGAATTTTAGACCAATATCCCTGATGAACAGCGATGCAATAATCCTCAATAAAATACTGGCAAACCGGATTCAGCAGCACATCAAAAAGCTTATCCACCATCATCAAGTGGGCTTCATCCCTGGGATGCAAGGCTGGTTCAACATTCGCAAATCAATAAACGTAATCCAGCATATAAACAGAACCAAAGACAAGAACCACATGATTATCTCAATAGATGCAGAAAAGGCTTTTGACAAAATTCAACAGCCCTTCATGCTAAAAACGCTCAAGAAATTCGGTATTGATGGAACGTACCTCAAAATAATAAGAGTTATTTATGACAAACCCACAGCCAATATCATACTGAATGGGCAAAAACTGGAAAAACTCCCTTTGAAAACTGGCACAAGACAGGGATGCCCTCTCTCACCACTCCTATTCAACATAGTGTTGGAAGTTCTGGCTAGGGCAATCAGGCAAGAGAAAGAAATCAAGGGTATTCAGTTAGGAAAAGAAGAAGTCAAATTGTCCCTGTTTGCAGATGACATGATTGTATATTTAGAAAACCCCTTTGTCTCAGCCCAAAATCTCCTTAAGCTGATCAGCAACTTCAGCAAAGTCTCAGGATACAAAATTAATGTGCAAAAATCACAAGCATTCTTATACACCAGTAACAGGCAAACAGAGAGCCAAATCATGAATGAACTTCCATTCACAATTGCTTCAAAGAGAATAAAATAGCTAGGAATCCAACTTACAAGGGATGTAAAGGACCTCTTCAAGGAGAACTACAAACCACTGCTCAGTGAAATAAAAGAGGACACAAACAAATGGAAGAACATACCATGCTCATGGATAGGAAGAATCAATATCGTGAAAATGGCCATACTGCCCAAGGTGATTTATAGATTCAATGCCATCCCCATCAAGCTACCAATGAGTTTCTTCACAGAACTGGAAAAAACGGCTTTAAAGTTCATATGGAACCAAAAAAGAGCCCGCATTGCCAAGACAATCCTAAGTCAAAAGGACAAAGCTGGAGGCGCCACGCTACCTGACTTCAAACTATAATACAAGGCCACAGTAACCAAAACAACATGGTACTGGTACCAAAACAGAGATATAGACCAATGGAACAGAACAGAGTCCTCAGAAATAATACCACACATCTACAGCCATCTGATCTTTGACAAACCTGAGAGAAACAAGAAATGGGGAAAGGATTCCCTATTTAATAAATGGTGCTGGGAAAATTGGCTAGCCATAAGTAGAAAGCTGAAACTGGATCCTTTCCTTACTCCTTATATGAAGATTAATTCAAGATGGATTAGAGACTTAAATGTTAGACCTAATACCATAAAAACCCTAGAAGAAAACCTAGGTAGTACCATTCAGGACATAGGCATGGGCAAGGACTTCATGTCTAAAACACCAAAAGCAAGGGCAGCAAAAGCCAAAATTGACACATGGGATCTCATTAAACTAAAGAGCTTCTGCACAGCAAAAGAAACTACCATCAGAGTGAACAGGCAACCTACAGAATGGGAGAAAATTTTTGCAATCTACTCATCAGACAAAGGGCTAATATCCAGAACCTACAAAGAACTCAAACAAATGTACAAGAAAAAAACAACCCCATCCAAAAGTGGGCAAAGGATATGAACAGACATTTCTCAAAAGAAGACATTCATACAGCCAACAAACACATGAAAAAATGCTCATCATCACTGGCCATCAGAGAAATGCAAATCAAAACCACAATGAGATACCATCTCACACCAGTTAGAATGGCAATCATTAAAAAGTCAGGAAACAACAGGTGCTGGAGAGGATGTGGAGAAATAGGAACACTTTTACACTGTTGGTGGGATTGTAAACTAGTTCAGCCATTATGGAAAACAGTATGGCAATTTCTCAAGTATCTAGGACTAGATGTACCATATGACCCAGCCATCCCACTACTGGGTATATACCCAAAGGATTATAAATCATGCTGCTATAAAGATACATGCACACGTATGTTTATTGCGGCACTATTCACAATAGCAAAGACTTGGAATCAACCCAAATGTCCATCTGTGACAGACTGGATTAAGAAAATGTGGCACATATACACCATGGGATACTATGCAGCCATAAAAAAGGATGAGTTTGCGTCCTTTGAAGGGACATGGATGCAGCTGGGAACCATCATTCTTAGCAAACTATCACAAGAAGAGAAAACCAAACACCACATGTTCTCACTCATAGGTGGGAACTGAACAATGAGATCACTTGGACTTGGGAAGGGGAACATCACACATCGGGGCCTGTCATGGGGAGGGTGGAGGGGGGAGGGATTGCATTGGGAGTTATACCTGATATAAATGATGAATTGTTGGGTGCTGACGAGTTGATGGGTGCAGCACAGCAACATGGCACAAGTATACATATGTAACAAACCTGCACATTATGCACATGTACCCTAGAACTTAAAGTATAATAAAAAAAAAAAGAAATATATTTGCAAAGAAACTTGTTGTGAATCTTATTTCTAGGCTTATTCTAATATTAGAGAAGGTTAATAGAATGAACAACTGGCCAGTGATGGAACTGCTAAGACAAGTAACTGGAAGCTTAAGCTAAAGTACTTTGAAACAGAAAATGTTCAACCATTTTTTTTTTTTTTTTTTTTTTTTTTTTTTTTTTTTGAGACGTAGTCTCCCTCTGTCGCCCAGGCTGGAGTGCAGTGGTGTCATCTAGGCTCACTGCAAGCTCCACCTCCCAGGTTCATGCCATTCTACTGCCTCAGCCTCCCAAGTAGCTGGGACTACAGGCGCCCACCACGACTCCCAGCTATTTTTTTTTTTTTTTTTTTTTTTAAGTAGAGACTGGGTTTCACCATGTTAGCCAGGATGGTCTCAATCTCCTGACCTCGTGATCCACGAGGTCTCCTGACCTCGTGATCCAGCTTGGCCTCCCAAAGTGCTGGAATTACAGGTGTGAGCCCCCACGCCCGGCCAACCATGTTCTTAAGACAAAAAAGAGTCAGTCAACTAAGAATAAATACTCTTTGTTGATCTTGAATAACTATTGTAATATGACATGCTGCAATTTAAAGATCCCTAACATACCTTTATAGAGTCAATAAATAGATGAATTTTAAAACATTAATTCCTTAGAGGATGAAAAACATATTCCGTAAGCTTTGAAAATAACTGAAACCCTCTAGTATTATATGCTTATATTATTTCAAAGCCCAGATTTCAAATGGAATATTTTTCTGAATCTATACCAAATTACAAAGACATATTGCTCTAACAGAGAACAAAAGTATGTACTTCTTAAAAAAAGAAGCACTTTTAAAAAATTAAAGTCATATAAGAGCAAGAGAAAAGTGTATACAAAAGGCAAAATGATAATCTGTCCTCTGAAAATATCAAAATAGACTCTCCTCTCACAATATATATACCAACTTTGGGAACACGTGTGTTTGAATGTATTAGCAAATTATACTTATCAATAGGATTCTATTATTAACTTTCATTATATGCAAGTAGGAAGAAAATATATCTTTGCTGTCATTTCTGAAGTGCGTTTAAGTATTTGGTGAACATTCTTTCAGAGTTGAGGGTTTAGAAATCGTTTTGAACAGATTTAATTAAAAAATTCACTTGAGGAGACTCTTCTAAAATAAATGAAAAAAAAAATGTCAGAATAGGTTCATCAAACTTTATGGCTGGGTGCTGTGGCTCACACCTGTAATCCCAGCTACTTGGGAGGCTGAGGCAAGAGAATTGCTTGAGCCCGGGAGGCGGAGGTTGCAGGAAGCTGGGATTGCGCCATTGCACTCCAGCCTGGGACAGACAGCAAGATTCCGTCCCAAAAAATAAAACAAAAATTATTCCATCACCAATGTGCCTTCTTTACGTTGGAGAGTTACAGCAGACATTTATAAAGAATAAACTTGGGTCTAAGTTATTTTAATAAAGACTAATACTTTTTATATAAAATATATTTTGGACATTTATTACCAAATGTAAAACTTTTGGCCTTTTATTTATATTCAATAAATTTTGAATAAATATATAAGGTATAAAAACAATGTAAAATAAACTATAACCTCTAAGCTGACCTAATAGATCATTTGGGGTGTGGAATAGTCATAATGTCTTTAGTAAGAGAAACAGATTTTTCTGTAATTCATTGCATAGCTGATAATGCACATATAATATGCTGATATATTCATTGCTTTTGGTGACAGTTCATTTCATTATTTAGTCTTTCAATGTATTTTTTAAGGTCTCTACTATCTGCCACATACTGTGAAAGAGAAGATGGCAGGAGTTTATTCTAAATGGAGGGAATAATATATAAGCCTCCATGACCAGAAGTAAGCAAGGTGAGATCAAGTGTCTTGTCTTAGTCCATTTAGGTTGCTCTAACATAGCACTATAAATTGATATAGACATTTGCCATAAACTGCTTATAAGGATGCCATAAACTGCTTATATATATATATTGTTCATAGTTCTGGAGGCTGGGAAATCTAAGTTCAAGGTGCTAGCAAATTTGATGTTTAGTGATGGCCCACTTACTGATTAACTGACAGTAGTCTTTTCTCTGTGGTCTCACATGGCAGAAGGCACAGACAGCTCTCCAGGGCCTTTTTTATAGGGTACTAATCCCACTCATAAAGACTGTGGTTTCATGACCTAATTATCTCCCAAAGAGCCCACCTCCTTATACCATCACATTGCGGGTTATATTTTAACATATTAATTATGGATGGGGGGAGTTAAAACATTCAGACTATAGCAATATGAATAAAGGCCAATGCAAATCAAATGCTGATGGAACTGAAGAGGTATGTAGAGACCAAAGTTTGTTAGCCAATGATGATATTTTAGTCTTCATTCTAAGTGACACCACTGAAGTTTTTAAAGTTGGAACAGGACCAATGGGAGCAAAGGAAGGGGGTGGAATTAGTAACATCATGATTCAATGTATTCTAAAACAGATCACTTAATATAGTGATGAGAATGGATTTGTGTAAGGACTAATGAAGAAAACTAACATCAGAGGTGAAATTAACAGTTAACAATATAGTCCAATGGAGAGATAATAGTAGTTTAGCAGGTGAAAGTGGAGCTAGAGACAAGTGAAGAGATTGAAAAATAAATAAGAAAAATGTTCATGCACACAGATACACATAGCCGTGTGTGTGTGTGGTGTTTGCATATGAGTACCTGTGTATGATTTATTGCATATGGGGGAGTGGAAGTGGAATAAAGGGAGGAAAAGGGGTACGTAACAAGTTAGAGTAGGGCCATTCACTAGAATAAACATCCTAAAAGGGGTACATTTAGAAGGGAGATCATCAGTTTAGTTGTAGGATCTATTTGAGATAGAAAGTAGATAATTCAATAACTACTGGATCTAGATCTTAAAAATGTGTATCTCCTATCTGTTCCCAAATAAGTGGTGATTGTGATCAAGATAACTGTCTAAGCATTTATAGAAGTGATTATTTTGTGCGTTTTTTGGATTCTTCATGAAAACAAATGCAGTTGTTTTATGATGATGTTCTTAGAGAAGTTTTATTTACACATACACACACAAAACCTTCTAAATTATGTTTGTACTTTTAAAATTTGTACAATTTTTATTATATTCATTTTGTTGAGATGGAAATGGCTCTATCGCCCAGGCTGGAGTGCGATGGCACTATCTCAGCTTACCACAACCTCTGCCTCCCGGGTTCAAGTGATTCTCCTGCCTTAGTCTCCTGAGTAGCTGATATTACAGGTGCACATCACCACGCCCGGCTAATTTTTGTATTTTTAGTAGAGATGGGGTTTCACCATGTTGACCAGGCTGATCTCCAACTCCTGATTTCAAGGGATCCACCCACCTCAGCATCCCAAAGTGCTGGGGTTACGGGCATGAGCCACTGTGCTCGGCTTGTTTGTACTTTTTAATATGTCACTAAGACTCTTCAAAAGGCATCGTGAGGAAGTGCACAACTGGTATTTTTTTTTCTTCTTCTACTTCTTCCACTCTTCTTCTTATTCTGATTTTAGAACTCATATAAGATTCCTGTCATTTATAAGTAATTTCAAGAATAAGTAAGAAAAAAGGAAACATCTTGAGGGAAAAGGTATAAAAATTATTTAATCAAATATATTTATTTTTCATAAAAATGTTTCAGTAAATATCCTTATTCAAGCTACACACTATGACACCACTTAGTATCTTTTGGTAGATAATATATTGTTTCATGTAAACATCAAGAAAAAATCATTGTTCAGTAAAACATTTAGGAATTTTATTAGTTCATTTATTTTACTAAGATATATTTAACAAATAGAAAAGTATTAAAGGTGCATATTTGTATATCTCAAGTGTCTTTGAACCCATGATATTAAATTTTTGAAATAATAGTAAGTATTCCTAAACTGATTTTCCAAAAAAAAAAAAAAAAAAATCAGGAAGGTAGAAAATTTCCAATTTTTATTTTATTCTGACTTCATTTTTGTTTTCTTGATAAAGAAATTATGTTTAATTATACAAAATAACTATTATCAAATTACACATTCAGATGGAAGCAAAATTAACTATAAATTATTTTTCTCAATTTTCTCATTTTGCTTTCTAATTGGTTTATATTTATTTATTTAGAGACGAGGTCTTGCTATGTTGTCCAGGCTGGAGTGCAGTGCTATTCTTAGGTATGACCGTGATGCACTACAGCTTTGACCTCCTGGGCTCAAGTGATCTTCCTTCCTCAGCCTCCAGATCAGTTGGACTATAGGCATGCACCACCATGACCAGCTTTTAAAAATCTATCTATAATTCAGTAGGTATATTTCATTAAATGCCATATATCAGGAAAGTACATTGTTTCATTAGTCTCTTTTGTTAAATGGTGATAGTGTCAGGTGACAGGGTGAATGTGTGGTTGGGTGACTGCAGATACACATGAACCTATTTGAAAACCTCTGAATCATCATTAGTCATATATTCTTTTGGTGGTGTTCCCATATAAATTTTGCGGAGTTTACAGTATGTGTTACCAGACTCTCTGAGGAATACTCCTATTTATTAGTCTTTGTCTACTTTATTCACTATTATAACAACTCAATCTATTGAATATCTTTGTAGGGATGTCAAATATGTAACTGGTCTATTGTCTTATAATTTGACATTAGTGTCTTGTACTTAATTTATTAAAATAATCATTTTAAGTCAAATTATGGAGAAATAAGTAATCCTCACATGAATTTTAGAATGTAGTTTTCTCTCAAAAACTTAAACTTCTGAGACCTCTTTTTGTCTTTTAATGTAAGAAATAAAAAAATTTAGACTCGGCTTCAAGAAATACTGTATAACTCTTAACTCTCTGACCAAATAAGATTTTATATATCTAGGGCCAAAGAATATGTATGCCTCCTCATGGATTCTTCTGAGGTCATGTTTGTCTGAATCTCTTTAAATATTATAACAAACTATGGAAGTTGAAGATAATATTAACTTTCAAAGTAGCAACATGTACACAATATAACAAATTTGAATGTATCATTTATTTATAAACATATATTTGGAATTTCAATTCTATAAGAAAACATCAAGCACAGCTATTAATTTTGGAGATGTAAGAGTAATACTCACCTGAGAACTTTAGGTTCTTTTTACAGGATACAGGACATAAAATTAAAGGGATAGCGGCTTGTTAAAATAGGCTATTGTTCATTATTTCATTCTGTATATCATTGTGTACCCATAGCTTAGCTTCCACTTACAAGTGAGAACTTGCAGTATTTAGTTTTATATTTCTGACTTTACTTAGGATAATGGCCTCCAGTTCCATCTGAGTTGTTGAAAAAACAAACAAACAAAAAACATAATTTCATTATTTTTTATGGCTGAATGGTATTCCATGGTGTCTATATAACATGTTTTCTTTATCCACTCATTGGTTGATGGACACTTAGATCGATTCCATATCTTTGCAGTTGTGAACTATGTTGCAAATAAATGTGCATGTGTGGGTGTCTTTTTATATAATAATTTCTTTTTCTTTGGGTAAATACCTAGTAGTGGAATTGCTCAATCAAATGGTAGACCTACTTTTAGTTCTTTGAGAAATAAAAAATAGTAATAATAAAAGATAGGCTAGTTGACAAATGTAAAAAATGGAAGCCAAGCACTATCCTAAATTCATTAGCTACTTTTTTTTTTTATTATTGTTTTATCTGGTTACATTTTTGGCAAAGTACTTTAGGATTTTAGTTATTACTGGATGACTTTAACTGAGTATAATGAGATATAGTGTAGATGCAGCAAAAATGTGGGAGATTTCTGAAGGGATATTTCTTACCTCAAATTCAAAACTTGAATTTTGAAAGAATAATCTTAATTATAAATGTCTGTCAATTATTTGGGAGGTCATGTCTTTCTTTCTTTAAATTATTTACTAGATTGCAATCAAATAAAAAAATGTAAAGGTAAAATACGTAGTTTCTCTCTGAGATTAGTACCCCAATCCAGTTTCATAATGTATGTCTAAAATATATAGTTACAAGAAGCTGAAAATAATATATATATATATATTATATATTTTTATGAAACTATCAGTCATCAGAGTTCAAGCAGATCTTTTGTGTTGTGCAAGTTTACAAAATGTGACACAGGGTGGAGGGGGAGTCTCCCTATTTCAATGAGGGACATAGAGAAAATCAAGGTGTCTGTCTGGGATACAATTTCCTCATCTGTTATCTGAAGGAATTAATCTAAAGGAGTTCTTTTAAGATACTATACTAATTAGTCAGGTAGACCTTGGTATTGTCCACATTAAAAGGTCTTCATCTGTTTCAGATGTTCTAACACTTAATATCACTTGTGCCATTCACAGTACCAATTAGATTCAGACAAGTATGTTCTGAAACTTGATTGTTTCCATTACCATATTTATTGAGCTCATTAAAAACACTGGATTTTTTTTATGCTCCTTGGGATAGACAGAATAGTAACTCCCCAACTATTTCTATGTCCTAATTCCTGGAACTCGCAAATACGTTACATTATATGACAAATGAGAATTTATTGAAGATAAAATTTGCCAATCAGCTGACCTGAAATGATTATTTTGGAATATACAGGAAAACTCAATACAATAATTAGAGTCCTTGAAAATGAAAAAGTAAAGCAGATAAGCTCAAAGTCTGAGGGAAATGTGACTGTGGAATAAGTGTGTGATGCGATGAGAGTAGTACTCAACTGACTGTTACTAACTTATAAAACTGAAGAAGAACCATGAGTCAAGAAACAGGGCTGTCTCCAGAGCTGGGACAGACAAATACATGAATTTTCCTTTTGACCTAAAGAAGGGATATAGTCCTGTCCACACTTCAATTTTAGGCTAATGAGACTTATGACTCACAGAACTATAAGGTAACAAATTTGTGTTTTTTAAGTCATGTAATCTGTGGTGATGTTTACAACAGTGATAGAAAACTAACATATCTCTTATAGATTTTATAGCAAAGTGAGGGATACTGACAAGAAAACTCATATATCTATCAAAATAGTGTTCCAAGAAGATGATGGAGCTCAAAATAGGTAACTAAATCATTCTTCAGCTAGCTTCACTAAATTGTTTTTCTTTTTTTTTTTAAGATTGATTCTTAGTTGAGTCTTGACTAGGAGTAGGACAGAGGAATAGATATAGTGATACAGAGTAGACAATTTTAGCTCAAAAAAGGAAAGAATGTATGCTATGCCATGAAAGTTTGAAAGACTTTTATATACTTGGAAGAATCACAACTTACTGACATCTTATTTACTTGTATTACATCATGAACATGTCGCTATATGGCCATAGTTTGCTTTGATATGATGTTGTGTAAAGTATTTGAAAATTTTGTTGTGTTTTCTAGTACTAGAAAATAATAGGGCTATGGTATATTGGAAATTGATGTTCTTATTTATAAGTTATAAAAATAAAGAGTTCAACAATGTTACATTTTATAGATTTGGGATTGTTTGCCTCTTCGGTCATATCACTCATTAGCTCCAGAAAGCTGACTGGGAATGCTATGGTGGTGACATGACCTCCTGCCCATGTTCTTCTTTCAGTTCTGCTCTTTCCCCTTCTTTCTGTTTGTTCATTTCAGAGACCTAACCTAAAATCTTAAACTCACTTCATTTGCTATTATATGTGGCTTCTAGAAAATATATTTATATAAAATTGTTTCATGGTTTGCCAACATAATTCATAACATTTATAAATTCATATTAGGAAGGAAAATGTGATATATGCAGATTAAATACAATTTAGTTTTACACTATGCGGAAAAGAGACCTGAGACTGCTGCACTTAGAAAGGCCTGCTTGCAAGATTGACTCTTGTCTGGCTGATGGGAAAGTGATTATCTCTGAGGGTAAAGAGACAGGGGAATGGGAGAACAGAGACATGCAGATGAATATAGTTGGTAATACTCTAATTCTTGGTTTAAGCAAGTTTTTAATATTCATTGCGCTGTGCAAATAAATACCTTTAAGAAAAGCACCATTTATTTGCTAATGGTGATAGTGCACCATAAACTGTTGATGATTAGTCTAATGTTTTACCTTTAAGTTCCAATTAAAATATTAATAATAGAAAAAAATAAGAGTTTTAGAAATGGATTAGTATTCAGTTCTTAGAATTACTGGATTAATGACTTCATGTCAATTATTAATGTTACTTTTTCGAGCTTCTGTTTCTTTATTTCACAAATGATGGTAGTGGCTCTCTCGTAATATTTTTTTTTGAGAGACGTTAGTCATTATTCCTGTTACCAAATATTTCTTGTTTTCTTTGCAGACACATGATAGGATTATACTTCTGTGTTTTTGTTTTTCAAGTGATACATGACCATAATATTTGTGATTAAAAGTGAACTCATGGAGGTCACCTCTGAATGAGAAATATAAGATCCAGTGTATTATTTATGACGTTTTTCTTCCCTCTGTTGAGTGTGTCATTATTAGCTCTGTCAACCTATATCTTTGAGTGAGTATAATAGCAGAACAATTTGAACATAGAGAGTGAATAGCAATATATAATTCTTGTTATTTTAGGCTTCTGATGTTTTATAGTTGTTACCATCACACATTCTTGCCTATCCTAACTAATACAATTTTCATTAAATTAAAAGAGATAAAAGAATGCCAATTACCCAACACAATGCGTAATGTATTATATGTGATTAACAACTTATAGCAGTTATATTGCTGTGAATTTCACAATTTTCATGTACTGGAACTCTGGTAGAATACAAGATAAAGCAGGTAACTTTTGGTGACAGTAAAGATTGTAAAATTACACAATGTATGAAATTAAGTGTATATATATACACATATATATATATAATGAATTAAGGCTCATTAAACACAAATGTCACCATTTTTTACATGGAGCTCTTTATTTTACTCGAGTTTTTGAAGCAAATCTTAGCTAAATAAGCATGTATTTTATATAGGTCGCTAAAATAATTGCTTTCATTTTAGCCTTGACTTGACTGAGTCAAGAAAGGAAGTCCAGAAATAAAGTATTTATTTATAATAGGAGACATTTGTATACATTTCAAAAACAAGAAAAACTATATATCATGTAGGCATAATTTTATGTATGATTTGTTTAAAGCAAGGAAAAAAATAATCAAAATTCTGGAAGGTAATTAAATCTGACTGTAAGACATCAATGATGAGTTTGTGGCTTAAAATCTCTGCTCTATAAATCATACATATAAGCCATACTGCTATCTTCCTAAAGACGCCATGCACACTTAGAAAATCACCTTTAGAATATTAACTATTAAAAAAAAGAAAACTCTGTTTTGGGCTTGTAATCCAAGGCAGTGACACCAGATATTGTAAGGCATTTTAGGAGCATAGATAAGAATAAGCAGCAGTTTATAATTGTAAAGATGCCTAACTATGTGTCTTTTTTATTTATTTAAGGTTAAAATGCTCATTTTAATATATTTACAGCTGAAACCATTGGAAGATAGTGTATACGCACAAGCATCTTTAACTCTCGTTATCACCAAAGTTATAAACAATATGTATATTTTTTCTCAGTCTCTTTTCCTTTTATTTTGCTTTCCATTCTATTTAGCCTCTTCTAAGAAAATTGCAGAGCCTGCCTCATATTCTAAAAGCATAGACATGCTTAGATTAATAAATAAATAATTCTCCATTTCCCAAAAGAAAATACATATTTTAGATAAAATGTAGTAAGCCCAGAGACTTATACGACCTTCAAGAATTAAAATGAATAAAATATTATTCAGTTTTCACAGTTATAACAAATTGTAACTGCTCCTGACTTCAAAAAGGAACACTTTGAGACTTTAATTATTTCTAAAATTGTTATTTGCTATAATGACATATGCAAAATATGTATAAGTACAGAAGCAGTGCAAGATTTTATAATGTACCTTATAAAACGTTTCATCCTCTTGAAATGCAGTATTGTTTTTGGTAAGAATCAAGGGTGCTCCTGTTACAAGTATAGAAAGCAATACAATATTTTATAATTTACCTTATAAAAAGTTTCATTTTCTTGAAATGCAGTATTGCTTTTGGTAAGAATCAAGGCTGCTCCTGATACAAGTTTATCAGAGTTTAATTCAGTCATTTGGCTATGGACACAAGAAACCTGAAAGTAATGGAAGGCATGTATGAAGATAAGGAATAACTCCAGTAGCCAGAATGAGATTCATGGCTGGTGTGTGGACATCTTGGAATATCAGCTAATGCATGGGGTCATGAAAAGTTCTGGCTGATTTGTGTACAATTATGCTGTCAAAGACATTGTCTCTAAAACACTTCTAATATGTGCCTAAACTCTTTTTATGATTTAGGTTCAGTTTTTTAGATCTCCATGGTTATTGCAGAGAGATCTCTCCATAGAGAATACATTCATTAACATTAGGTTAGGGGCATAATTGATTTACAGGTAGATACTTTATATTTTCTGAAATCTTGGAGATCATGAAGACTCCCATTTCCCTCAGTGAGCCAGTGTTTGTATGGGGAGGACACATTCACACTCTTTCTTTTCCATTTTACTTTTTGCATCTTCTTCACATAAAACCTTTTTTCCTCCAGGGTCAAGAAATTCTCCACTGTTAGGTACTCTGGGCTTTCACCTGTCTCCTCCTTGAACCTAGACATGGCCAACACAGTTCACTACTTTCCTTCTCTGCCTGAATAATGGGTAAAGCAACCAGTCTACCTTATTTGATCTTTGACACTAGTGTTTCTTATTTTTTACAAAACAAACTCTGCAACTTTCAGGTTCATGCAAAACTCCTTTCTAAATGATTAGGGCAACTTCTAAAAAGAATTAGAAAATATGAAGGGAAAGACTTCAAACTCTGCCTACAACCCAACATCCATTGCATCTCACAAAAGGATGTACTTAAAACCCAAGGAATTCAGAAGAAGAAAATCTCCAGTGAATGTTCTTTACTCTTTACTTTGCTCCCTGACCTTCAGGATTATGCAGGTTCCCTTCTTCAGGTTACTCTGTTAAAAAAAAAAAAAAAAAAAAAAAAAAAAAATCATCTAACTCCTTCCACAGAAATGTGTCTCATTTACTTGGGCTTTTTTTCAGTCTCCATATTCCATTATGGTGTTAGCCCAAATGGAAACTGGAGTCAAGACTTCTGCTTTAATCTGCTAAACTGGAACTCTCTTTAGTTTACAATTTCATTTCTATAGGTAATTATATACTTTTCTTTCATTGTTTCTTTTTAATATTCCTGTTAGTGGGAATTCAGGCTACTTGTCTCATACCTGTCCTTGTTGACCTATAAAATATGCACATTTCCTCCTAAAACAACTGTTGCTATTTTTTTCTTGAAACTTCTTGTTCAAGTCCTTTGAGGTAGGATTCAGGTCTGACTTTAGAGTCTATGGAATATCTTAGTGTTTGAGAATTTTAGATACGTGATTAATAGATCTGTGTGTTAACCTTTTGATCCAGTCTTGGGGCCGGCACAAGTGCTTATGTTTTATGATCTTCTTCAGAATGGAAGAAGAAGGATGTCAGTGTCCCCTTATTCTTGAAACACATTTAATTTCCTTTTTTAAGTTATAAATATTGTTAATTAAAATATTAACAGGGTAATTTTAATATAAATTTTTATTTTGAAATAAATTTAAATTTGCTGAAAGGTTGCCAAGGTAATACAGAGTATCACCACATGCTCCTCACACAGTTTCCCCTGATGTTTAATTTTTAACATTTATCATGCCAATTGAAGATTTATTTTATGTTTTATGCTTTCAACTATTGTTTTAGATTCAGGGGGCACACGTGCAGGTTTGAGACATGAGTATATTGTGTGACACTGAGTTTTGGGGTATGATTGATCCCGTCACCCAGATAGTGAGCATAGTACCTAGCAGGTATTTTTTCAGACCTTGACCCACTTCTACTCTTCCCACTGTAGTAGTTCCCAGTGCTAGTGTTCCCATATTTATGTCCATGTGTACCCAGTGATTAACTCCCACTTATAAGTGAGAACATGCAGTATTTTGTTTTTTCTTCCTGTATTAATTTGCTTAGGATAATGGCTTCCAGTTCCATCCATGTCGCTGTAAAGGACATGATTTCATTCTTGTTTTATGGTTTTGTAGTATTCCATAGTGTATATGTACTGCATTTCCTTTATCCAATCCATGGACACCTAGGTTGATTCTATGTCTTGGTGATAAGGTTTGGCTGTGTCCCCACCCAAAATCTCATTTCGAATTGTAGTCCTCCTAATCCCCACATGTCAAGGGAGAGACCAGGTGGAGGTAGTTGAATCATGGGAGCGGTTTCCCCTATGCTGTTCTCTCCATAGTGCGTGAGTTCTCATGACACCTGATGGTTTTATCTGTGTGTGGTGGTTCCCCCTGAATTCATTCTCCTTCCTGCTGCCTTGTGAAAAACTGTCCTACTTCCCATTTGCCTTCTACCATAATTGTAAGTTTCCTGAAGCCTCCCCAGCTATGCCGAATTGGGAGTTAATTAAACGTTTTTCATTTATAAATTACCCAGTCTCACGCAGTTCTTTACAGCAGTGTGAAAACAGACTAATCCACTTGGCTTTTGTGCATAGTGCTGTGATGGAACACACAAATGAATGTGTCCGTTTTTTGTAGGATGAGTTATTTTCCTCTGTGTGTATGCTTAGTAATGTAAATGCTGTGTCTAACGGTAGTTCTGAGTTCTTTGGGAAATCTCCAAACTGCTTTCCACAGAGGCTGAACTAATTTACATTCAAATCCAGAGTGTATAACCATTCCCTTTTCTCCACAGCCTCACCAACTGTGTTAGGCTATTCTTGTATTACTATCAATAAATACCTGAGATTGGGTAATTTTTAAAGAAAAGATATTTAATTGGCTAATGGTTTTGCAGGCTGTACAGGAAGCACAGCACCAGTAACTTCTCAGCTTCTAGGGAGGCCTCAAGGAGCTTTTTGCTCATGGTGAAAGGAAAGCTGGAGCAAGGATCTCACATGGCAGAGTGGAAGCAAGAGAGAGGTGAGGAGGTCCCATATATTTTAAATGATAAATGACCAGATCTCATGAGAACTCACTCACTGTCTGAGGACAGCACCAAGCCATGAGGAATCAGTCTCCATAACCCAAACACCTCCAATCAGGTCTCACCTCCAACATCGGGAATTGCAATTTTACGTGAGATATTGTGGGGACATATATCATAAACATCTGTTATTTTTTGACTTTTTAATAATAACAATTTGATTGGTGTGAGACGGTATCTCATGTTTGTTTTGATTTGTATTTTTCTGATGCTTAGTGATGTAGCGCATTTGTCATATGTTTGTCGACTGCTTGTAAGTCTTCCTTTGAGAACGGTCTCTTCATGTCCTCTGCTTACTTTTCAATGAGCTTATTTGTTTTATCACTTTTTAATTGTTTAAGTTCTTTAGAGACTCTGGTTATTAGACTTCTGTCAGATGCATAACTTATGAAAATTTCCTTCAATTCCATAGGTTATCTGTTTACTCTGTTGATAGTTTATTTGGAGATGCAGAAGCTTTTTAGTTTAAGGTTCCAATTGTCCATTTTTATTTTTTTGTAATTTTTGTTTTTGCAATTACTTTTGAGGACTTACTTATAAATTCTTAGCCAAGGCTGATGCCCAGAATGTCATGTCCTAGGTTTTCTTCTGGCACTTTTATAGTTTTAGGTCTTACATTCATCTTGAGACAATTTTTTTGCCTCAAGGCAAAAAAATGCAGGATGATTTTTTTTTTGACGAGGAAAGGCAGGAGTACAGTTTAATTCTGCATATGGCTAGTCAGTTATCCTAGCATCATTTATTGAATAGAATGTCCTTTCCCCATTGCTTATTTTTGTCAACTCTGTTGAAGATCAGATGGTTGTAAGTGTGCAGCTTTATTTCTGTCCTCTATTCTGTTCCGTTGGTCTATGTGTTTGTTTTTTGACAATACCACACTTTTTTAGTTAAAGTAGCCTTATATACAATTTGAAGACAGATAATGTGATGCCTCCAACTTTCTTCTGTTCACTTAGGATTGCTTTAGCTATTCAAGCTCTTTTCTAGTTCCATATGAATTTTAGAAGACTTTCTTCTAGTTCTGGGAAAAACATAGTTGGTAGTTCCAGTCCATGAGCATGGAACATTTTCCCATTTGTTTCATCTGTGATTTCATTCAGCAGCATTTTGTAATTCTTCTAGAAATCTTTCATCTCCTTTGTTGGATGCATTCCTACTTAATTTTTCTGTGGCTATTGTAAATGGGTTTGTGATCCTAATTTGGCTCCCAACTTGAACATTATTGGTGTATGGAAATGCTACTGACTTTTGTATGTGTATTTTGGATCCTGAAACTTTACTGCAGTTGCTAATCAATTCTAGGGTCCTTTTGGAAGAGTCTTTACAGTTTTCTAGGTATAGAATTATATCAGCACTGAAGAGAGTTGATTTGACTGCCTTTTTTTCTATTTAGATGTCTTGTATTTTTTATTTTTTTTCTTTTGCCTGATTGTTCTGTCTAGGACTTCCAGTACTATGTTGAATAGGAGTGGTGAAAGTGGGCATTATTGTCTTGTTCTAGTTCCCAAGGGGTGTGCTTCCAGATTTTGTCCATTCAGTATGATTTTGCTCTAGGTTTGTCATACATTAGGTTTATCATATCATTTTGAGGTATGTTAAATGCCTAGTTTGTTGTAGATTCTTATCATAAAGGGATGTTGAATTCTATCAAAAGATTTATCTGAGTCTATTGAGATAATGATATGGTTATTAACTTTTGTTTATGAGGTGAATCAAATTTATTGATTTGCGTATGTTGAACCAACTTTGCTTCCCAAGAATATAGCCTTCTTGACCATGGTGAATTAACTTTTTCATGTGCTTCTGGATTCTGTCAAATAACATTTTGCATATCTTCTCTTTAATTCTGGTTTATTACATTTCTTCCTTTCTTTCTTTTTAAAATATACTTCTATAAAGTTCTTTAATGTTTAATTAAATGTAACACTCACAAATATTAGCTAACATTTTTAAGTAATTGCCTGATTGCCAGGTACAAAAATGATGTTTTCTCAGAGTTTTACTTAATAGTTTTGCACTCAACTTTTTGTGTGTGTTGAAGCATATGCTTGCTTCAGATGGAATAATAAGTACTGTAGCTAGATGAATATTGCTCAGCAATTTAGCAATTTTGAGAATTCAAAAAAATTTGATAATTTTGGCATGAACTTTCTAGGAATTTTGAATCTCCTATTTACAAAATTGTGTGTATGTGCATATTCCTTCCTACTTGAGCTTCTCTTTTAAAGTAGCTGAAGTGCTCACTAATTAGTGTACATTTTTGGTGTAGCCAATATAGGCCATTCCTAACAAAGCAAAGAAGTCAAAGAACTGAAATGGAAATCTTGGTGAGAGCAGATATCATGTCAGCCACAATGTATTTATCAAATCCACTCATGAATGTGAGTCTAATATTCTCACCAACTCCAGTCATAACCAAACTGACTCAAGAATCATGTCATATTATTGCTCTATCCTTTGCACCCAAAACAGTATTTGACACATGAGGGGCATCAAGGGCAATTTGGTTACTCTACCATAAACTGATGAAAGACCTAAAGTAATTAATCATGTATAATAATTTTGCATTCGTATTTCAATTGATGCTTAAATTTGGACGAATTACTGGCATGACTTCTAAGATACTAGTAACATTATTTCTCATGTATTATCAAGTTTAAGGTTTGTCTGCTCCCCTGTAACTTTTAACTAAAGACCTGTAAAAATAAATTTAAGAAAAAGATTGTGGTAAACAGAGTTTCTGTGATTTTAAAGCCAATAAAGTAAGAGAAAAAGTCACTGAAAATCCAGAATAAGAGAAACTCACATGAGAGATCAAGTTGGTAAATCTCTAGAAACCTCCAAAAATCAGGAAATATGTGAATCTATAACTTATGTGGGAAGAACATAAGGCCACAGGAAACCTACATCTTCCTGCTCCTTCTCATGTACAGTAACTCAGTGGATGTTGTATGTTTAGCCATTCTTTGCTTTGCCCACACATTCAGTTTCTTGGAACTTCTACACCTGTTCCCTCGGTTCCTGTATCTAGTGCTAACTTATGAAAATACAGTTTAAATACATGAGGACAGCATTAATTCATGAAAAAGTTACTTAGCCTGTTATGCATTTCAAATAAAAGGAGTAATCCTAGTATATTCCTCAAGAGGAAATATGAGAATTAAATAAGAAGATGCTTCAAATACTAGCTCAGTGCACGACAAATAGTAGCTTAGAGGTAGTAGTTATTATTAGTAGTTTCTTGTGGCAAAGACTTTCTCCTTGACCAGACCTTAATCAAGCTCCTCGAGCCTTTTTATTGACTGGGCCTTAATGTTGGCCTGTGAGAACTGCAGATTCTCAGCATAAATGATTTTGTGCATGTCCCACACTAAAAGACTTGAACAAACACTAGCACAGCTTTTTAAGAGCTCAAGGCTGTGTCCCAGGTTAACAATCCCAGCCTGCTTAAATGCTTACCTGAGAAACATCAATGTTGCCAAAATTAAGTTACTGTTTGTTTCTGCCAAAACCTGGCTGTACCAGTCCATTTTCACATTGCTGATAAAGACATACCTGAGACTGGGCAATTAACAAGGGAAAGAGGTTTAATGGAGAACTCACAGTTCCACGTGACTGAGGAAGCCTCACAGTCATGGTGGAAGGCAAGGGAGGGCAAGTCACATCTTATGTGGATGGCAGCAGGCAAAGAGAGAGTTTGTGCAGACAAACTCCCATGTTTAAAACCATCAGATCTCATGAGACTCATTCACTATCATGAGAAAGCATGGGAAAGATCTGCCCCCATGATTCAATCCTCTCCCACCAGCTCCCTCCCAAAATGTGGGAATTATGGGAGCTTCAAGATGAGATTTGGGTAGGGACATAGAGCCAAACCATATCATTCTACCCCTGGTCCTTCCCAAATCTCCTATTTCCACACTTCAAAACCAATCATGCCTTCCCAAGAGTCCCCCAGAGTCTCATTTCAGCATTAACTCAGAAGTTCACAGTCCAGAGTCTTATCCTAGACAATGCAAGGACCTTCTGCCTATGAGCCTGTAAAATCAAAAGCAAGTTAGTTACTTCCTAGATACAATGGGGGTACTGGCATTGGGAAAATACAGCCATTCCAAATGGGAGAAATTTGCCAAAACAAAGGGGCTACAGGCCCCGTGTAAGTTGGAAATCCAGTGGGGCAGTCAAATCTTAAAGCTCCAAAATCATCTCCTTTAAATCCATGTCACACTGATGGAAGAGGTGGGTTCCCATGGTCTTGGGAAGCTCCATCCCTGTGGCTTTGCAGGGTACAGTCTCATTCCCAGCTGCTTTCATGGGCTGGTATTGAGTGTCTGCAGCTTTTCCAGGTAAACTGTGCAATCTGTCAGTGGGTCTACCATTCTGGGGTCTGGAGGACAGTGGCCCTTTTCTCACAGCTCCACTAGGTGGTGCCCCAATAGGGACTCTGTGTAGGGGCTTCAACCCCACATTTCCCTTATGCACTGCCCTAGGGGAGGTTCTCTGTGAAGGCCAGGACCCTGCAGCAAACTTCTGCCTGGACATACGAGCATTTGCATACATTTTCTGAAATCTAGGCAGAGGTTCCCAAAACTCAGTTCTTGACTTCTGTACACTTACAAGCTCAACACCACGTGGAAGCTGCCAAGGCTTAGGGCCTGCACCCTGTGAAGCCAAGGCTCAAGCTCTAAATTGGCCCCTTTCACCCATGGCTGGAGTGGCTGGGAAGCAGGGTACCAAGTTCCTGGCTGTGCACAGCATGGGGGCTCTGAGCCCGACCCATGAAACCATTTTCTCCTAGTCCTCCAGATCTGTGGTGCAAGGGCCTACTGCAAAGACCTCTGACAAGCTCTGGAGACATTTCCCCTATTGTGTTGGGGATTAATAGTAGGTTCCTTGTTACTTATGCAAATTTCCGCAGCCTGATTGAATTTCTCTTCAGAAAATGGGATTTTCTTTTCTATCCCATCATTAGGCTGCAAAATTTCTGAATATTCATGTTCTGCCTCCTTTATAAAGCTGAATGCCTTTAACAGCACCCAAATCACCTCTTGAATGCTTTGCTGCTTGGAAATTTCTTTTGCCAGATACCCTAAATCATCTCTTTCAAGTTCAAGGTTCCACAAATCCCTAGGGCAGGGGCTAAACGCTGCCAGTCTCTTTGCTGAAGCATAACAAAAGTCATCTTTGCTCCAGTTTCCAACAAGTTCCTCATCTCCAACTGAGACCACCTCAGCCTGGACCTTGTTGTTCATATCACTATCAGCATTGTTGTCAAAGCCATTCAACAAGTCTCTAGGGAGTTCCAAAATTTCCCACATATTTTTCTCTTCTTCTGAGCCCTCTAAACTGTTCCAAACTCTGCCTGTTAGCCAGTTCCAAAGTTGCTTTCACATTTTCAGGTATCTTTTCAGCAAACCCTCACTCTACTGGTACCAATTTACTGTATTAGTCATTTTTATGCTGCTGATAAAGACATATCTGAGAGTGGGCAATTTACAAAGGAAACAAGTTTAGTAGAGAACTCACAATTCCATGTGACTGGGGAAGCCTCACAATCATGGTGGAAGGCAAGGAGGAGCAAGTCACATCTTACGTGGATGGCGGCAGGCAAAGAGAGAGCTTGTGCAGGCAAACTCCCGTTCTTAAAACAATCAGATCTCATGAGACCTATTCACTATCATGAGAACAGCAGGGAAAGTCCCCCCATCGTAATTCAATCATCTCCCACTGGGTCCCTCCCATAACACAAGGGAATTATGGGAGCTACAAGATGAGATTTGGGTGGGGACACAGAGCCAAACCATATCATTGGCTATGGGTCCCAGACTTCCCTTTTCTTAGAGAATCTACTTTAGGAAACTTGTAATTGTAAGTCCTTTCCTTGTCATTGTGAACTGTATCTGCAAGTAAGGAATGTCCTTCTCAAGGACCTGGGAGACCTCCTTTTGAAATGTAACCATTGAGAAAGATGGGGCCTCTATTTCCCAGTCTCTGTGGTAAAGTAGGAACTTTATTTCTGTAAGTGCCAGTTAGCAGATACAACTGGCCTAGTCACATTGACCATCGACCTCAAAGTGCTTTGGTACTTTTGCTTTAGTACCATGGTCCCCTGTCTTTTTGGCACCAGGGACCAGTTTCATTGAAGACAATTTTTCTGTGGACCCAGTGGGGTGGGGAGATGGTTTTAGGACAATTCAAGTGCATTACATGTATTGTGTACTTTATTATTATATTGTAATATGTAATGAAATAATTATACAACTCACCATAATGTAGTATCAATGGGAGGCCTGAGATTGTTTTCGTGCAAGCTCCCAGCTGGGGGTGACGGGAACACTGACAGATCATCAGGCATTAGATGCTCATTAGGAGCATGCAACCTAGACCTCTCATATGCACAGTTCACAACAGGGTTTGCACTCCCATGATAATCTAATACTGTGGCTTATCTGACAGGAGGCAGAGCTCAAGCAGTAATGCCTGTGATGGGGAACCACTGTAAATACAGACAAATTGTTACTTACTTGTTCACTCACCATTCACCTCCTGCTATGCAACCCAGTCCCTCACAGGCCACAGACCCATACTGGTCTTTGGCCCAGGGATTGGGAACCCCTACTTTAGCATATTCCAGCATTTAAACAGCCTCCTGCCTTTTGTTTCATCAGAGATGAACCTAGTTTACACTGAAGTCTCTCGTCCCTACTGTAGTATCTTACTAAGATCCATCTTGCTATTTTTAACAAGTGTCTGACTTTGTTTCTTTATGACACTTTTAATGTTCATAACTTGGGATCAGGTAACAAATTCAAGACAATCAGTATTTTATATTTTGTAATATGTTTGCTACTAATCCTTTTAAACGCTAGACAAATGGTTCTAAATATCTTCACCACGCTTCCCTTTTTTTTTTGTTCCTGCACTGTAAACCCCAAACTTAAGAGATGGTATATGCCAAATTTCTTTTAGAGCATTATAATTAATTTACCCTATTTTAAGTAGCCAAACACATGTATAAATACTTCAGTGGAGAAACAATATTATAAAATTAGTTAACATATTTCCACATGAGCAAAAATTTCCTTATCACCTTATGACTTTATAATCTAAACCCATGATTTTCTTTAGTTCTTGAAAAGATTTTTTAGTGTATCAAACAGGTACTCTCTGTTCTTTCCTCATAATCACTACAGTTAATCTTGATAAATTAATTTCACATGTTTTCATTTTAAAATATAGTGTTTTGTATAGTCAATGTGTAAACCATCAACAGTTTCCATACCTTCCTGTTTGTGACAACACAGATCAAAGCAAGTAGTTAATGGAGCCTAGTAATATTTATCAGTGCATAACTAGTAGTCAACTATACCAGAGGTAAATGCTGTTACAGAGAATTGTTCATAAAAATTTTAATGGTTTGGAAACCAAATATCTTAGCTTCATCTTGATTAAGAAAATGAATTTTTAATGTGGTTTACATTTTAACTAATGAGGGTTAATTTATATAGCTTAGTGTTCCAAGCCAGAAGGGACTGGGCTTCAAGAGCCCAAAATATAGTATTGTTTGTTTCTCACCAAAGAAATAGTTCGGTCAACATTTGTCTCTACCAATTAAAGAATAGCAATAAAATAACAATAACAATCAGTAACAATGTTAGAACATTCATATTTTTCTCAGCATGGTTCTATGCATGTTATTTATAAAAATCCACTTCATCTTTACATGTTATGAAGTAGATACTATTATGTAAAAAAGTCACATAAAAATATATTTTATTATTTATAATAGTACTTTTAAAATATATAAAAGGAACCATCATTTGTCTTTTTTTTTTGGTTGTGTTAATTTGCACAATACTGTCTAGGCAAGATGGATGTATGCAGAGCTTCTGCCACCAAAAGATCAGAGAAGACCAATAGACAACCTAGGACAAGAGTTTTACTTCATTAATTGATGTCGTTTGCTTTGATGAGTAAGATTGTAAGTAGTTATTTCAGGGCAAGAAGTCAGCACAATGGTGGAAACTAGCCTACCTTGAATAGACTAATAGAAAGTCAGGCAGGGAAAGTAAAATCAATTGAACAAAACTGTGAATAATTAAGTTGATTGGATTGGATTTTATGTGGAGGTAATGGGAATCACAGAGGCATTCAATCGAAGAACTAACCTGAAAAGAAGTGTGACATTTGAAGAAAACGTATCTGACATTAGTAGGCAAGATGCAGCAGGTCTTAGGAAAATGAAAATAAAGAATCTGCTTTGAAATACATCATAAAGAGAGAGGAGGTTGTGAAAGACATTGATGGAAACAGAAATAGAACAGAAATGAGAGATAATGTACAGAAAATAGCCACTGGATTAATGGTTTTTCCCACCGTAGTAGGAAAAATATATATACAGGTTACACTGATGTTTGACAGCAAGGGTTTGGAATTATAGGAAGAAATATTTAAAGTAGTTTGTAGAATAGTTTAAGAGGTTAAGAGTATTAGGATAAATGACATAAAACAAGCCAGAATGCCCTATCACCAGAACTCATGGAAAACAAAATTTAAATCTTGTCACCAATTATTGTATTTATCAAAGTCAACATTCTCTCCAGCACTGAACTTCTCTAGAGCTACCGTGTTTCTTGTCAGACATAGGAAAAGCCAGGGAGATCTGATATCTCATGGCTTCCCCTTACAATACACATACACACAGACACACGCGCACACACACACATCACACATAAATTTCCTTGGGTAGATATATAGAGAATCAACATTGACCTCCACACACTCCCTCACAAATTCAGACACTAGAGTTTCTCTTCTGTGACAGGAATGGTACTCCTTTGCAGTCTCTTTGTTTATAAATGTATGTTCATCAGTCTTCCCCACAGACTTTCATTCTTACTTAGCCAATATCAGCTACCTCGTAAGAAAAGCTGGTGATGTAATCATCACAGAAAACCACAGAGGGAACTTAAATTCTCATTCCTCGGTAATAACTCTAACTCAAAGTTTAAAAATGATTATCCATTTTGCTAATTAAAAAGTACCTCTTCTTCCTTTCTTTACAATGTTTGACACTATCAACCAATCACCGTTTCTCTAATGTTTCTTCGCCTTTACTACATCCCTGACAAATAGTGTTCAATTTTCTTTCCTGAAAAACATTTCTTCCCTTCTCCTTCTTGCTGCCCACATTTTAGCATTCATTGTTTTCTGTGTGACTCTGTTTAATCACCAATGAGTGATTCCAGCTAAAGGAGGATGAGATTGTGCAGAGAAAAATAGAATTTGAGGAGAAAATCTAAGGAGTTTAGAGGTAAAAACAATGCTGAAGGAGTGTGCTTTTAAAAAGAGAAAAAATAATCTTCCTCTTAGATTAAAACAATGAGAAAAAATGGATAGAGACTATGTATTCAGAGGCAGAGAATTACACAGATTTTGGACTTTTTATATTGTTTGAAAAATTAAGTTGGGTTATCTGCTTAAAATGTCTGATTTTAACAGGGTGAGATTATTCAGAACAAGGGCCTCCAAGGAAGCTTGTATTTGGTGAAGTTTCAGTAAACTTAGTGTTTGCATATTTCATCTTTTCTTTCTCATGCAGAGTAAACTTTTCCTAAATAATAGTCTTGAGGAGGTATGCAGAGATCAGCATATTTAATAAATTGAACCATTTAATATGCACTAGAGGATGTATTTTATTAATAATAGTAATTAGTATTGTACAGGGTTTGGAAGGTCACTGATCAATAGATGTTCATTTACTTAAAATAATCCTTACATTAATTCATTTTTGATGAATATTGCTTTGGTTAAGCAAATAATTACAACAAAATTTTGCATTTATGAATGAATCAGATTTATGTCCACTGGGCTTACTTAAAATGAACTACAAGTATATAATTTTAAATGAAACATAATTTTCTCCACCTATACAGTAAGCCTTAGGGAACAGAACATACTTAAGCTTACTATTTTTGTGTCCTCCTAAAAAAGAATATATATTTTTCTCCATTGAATATTAGGAGATTGTATTTTTGTATTCTTACCTGTTTATTAGAATAGTAATAAATCTTCTTTTATGTTTCAGGAACGCATGGTGGAGTGTTTTATACACAGGTTTTCAGTAAAGGGGAAAAAGGAAGCATTGTATGGATAATATGTCCCTTAGAATGACAATGAAAACATGGACTGCCTCTGTTTCTCTTACACATCACAATTCTATTGCAAAATACAGATAGTCCTACAGGGTGTGTAGAAAGCATGTAAATAATAGAGTTTTACAGTAAAAGTTAGCCTATTATGATTGTTACATACTACTAATAACAATTTCTGCCTTACTTTCTCAGTGGTATCGATGACAAAAGGTATTGCTCAGCTTTCACAACAAAGTAGACGGGGAGAACATTCAGTGATTTAAACGTGCTGATACAGGCTTATTTCTGAAGGTGCACTGGCATATTCTGTATCCTTGACCTTCAGTAAAGAGTATAAAGAATCGGTTTTGGAAACCAAACCTTGTAATTTGCCTTACATGATCATTTCTCTTGAAAGCTTCATTTAGGCTCAGTTTCATTTATAAGACTAGAAATATTAGAATCTTTTTATCACTCAAATTCTCATCTGATAGCCTAAATCCATTGTATCAGATTTTTCCTATATGATATGTGATCATATAATAATAAGATTGGTATTTTATCAATCTTTGCCTAATTTTCTCATTATGCTACAATCATATTATAGGTTCACAGTATTATTTTCCTGAACAATTTATGTTTGTACAAAATAAGTTATTGAGTTGGGGTCAGCAAACATTTTCTGTAAAGAACAAAGTAAATCTTCAGGGCTTTTGTGAGCCAGGTAGTCTCTGTTGCAGCAACTTAACTCTGCTTATTGTAGTGTTAAAATCATCAACAATATATCTTTAAAAGGGGAACAAGATTGTGGACATTTAAATTTTATATAATTTTTCCATGTTAAGAAATATCTATTTTTTTGACTTTTTTCCCCCAACTGTTAAAAAATGTCAAAACCATTTTTACCCTTTCAGTCTTACAAAAATCAGGTGGTGGGCTGGATTTGTCCTGTGGGCTATAGTTTGCCAACCCTTGTCTTGGATAATACAATCAGTGAACCTACTCTTAGAAGCCCAGTCCCAGATTTAGAGCACAGATTAAGAACTTTTGAAGAATACAAATGGGAAGTAGAAAAAATAATGTAAATGTAGTCCACACTATGATTGTTCTACTATGGCAGTGTAGACAATTAAAGATGATACTTTCATTAGAACTGGAACATAGTGGTGACGGTGGAAGCTAGGCACTTATCTTGAAGTCACCTTTGAAAAGCAAGCACATCTTATTTAATTTAGAGTACCTTTGGTGGGAACAAATGCCTCTGCTTAACAGCTCTGCACCCCAGCATTCCTCACTCCCAGTATTTACTTAAAACATGAACAATCTGTTACAAGAGAACACACAAAAGGAAAACTAAGGGAGAAACAATGTGTTTCTCATCAATATCACTAGATGTAATAATTATATTAAATTCTTCCTTCAGCCTTTGAGACTTATCTCAATATCATTATGAAACCATACCTGTTTCTCTTGCCATTTCCTCTCTTATCCTAATCAAAATTACTAACCTTCCTTCCTTTAAATTACTTAATTTTTTTCACCTCTGTTAACAGATGTTATCCCAGTCTGCCACGGGAGAGAATTGATGGCTTCTTTAAAATCGCTTTGAAGTTAGATTTTGAGGAAGTAGAGTCTACATTAGTATCCTCACAAGTTTCTCCATGAGAGGTCTTCAATTTAATTGTCTTTTATTTAACATTTTATTTTTAAGTTAGATTAAACCTGTAAAATACAATGTAAGATGTTTTCAGGTTGTAAACTACTAACACTGAAGATCAGTGTTGACTTTCCTTTCTCTATGCAAAAGGGAACATTTTGTTAAAAATAGAGCTAATGAGTAATATCATGGAATGAAATTTTAAAAAATTCATACTGCATATTTTCTTTTAATGAAAACATCCATTTGATGCTTTGATATCCTCCTGAGTACCATTTTGTCTGGAGACAAATATATTTTTTCATAGGGAATAACATGCTGCTGTTATCTCCATATACAGCCCCCTCCGTGTGTCTTCATGTATTTTGCTCTATAGTGAGCTTATTTAGACACCAAAGTATTTATTAGCTTGTTAAGGCGCATACTTTTGTAATAATATTTCAACATAATTAGTGATTCTAGAAATACATAACATGTAGCAAACTCATTATTGCTCCATTGGTGCCCACACACCCACACACGCATATACACACACACACACAAAGTAGATAACACAAATCTATTAGTAGAATATGTGTGTCAATTTACATACAGAGATTACTATTTAAACAATAATAATGATATTATAATCCTAGTAACTCACATTTGTTATATTCTTACTCTGTGCTATACATTATGCTAACCAAGCTACTTGCATGTTCTTATTTGGTGCTCACAGCAATCATGTTGATAAAAAACAGCTTCATAATCATGTACCACTGCTGAGAATGAGTTTACCTGAAATATTTCCCTGGTTTTACATCATAATGTATGTTCCAACATAAGGCTAGTAGGCTATTACTATCTGTATGTGGAAAGTGTTTTAAATGACGAAGATAACTAAACCTAATAGGGCATTTGTAATAACCTAAATATCACTTGAGGAAGGATATGTATGTTTATTGCTCCAGTTAAATAGATGCTTATACTGTCATTTTAATAGATGCATTTCAACCTCAAATACTCATATACTTAATCTACGTACTTTGTCTATAGAAAACAGGAGATATCAAAATATGTTACCTCTTCTCATATTACATTTACGTGACAGAAGAACTTTAGAACATGTTAAATGGAAGTAGAATTTATAGACAAATTTCCCAGTCTTCTAATATATTTTGAAAACAAATTTACAGTTGGGCTGAATACTCTCCTTTCACATCCATGTGAGCATGTAAGCTTATTTGGACATTCTGTGACTCTTATTCCATTCCATATCCTCTTCTTTCTCCTAATCTTATGGCTTCTTCTTCTTCTTATTTATTTGTTTGTTTGTTTGTTTATTTATTTATTTATTTATGAGATGGAGTCTCACTCTGTTTCCCAGGCTAGAGTGCAGTGGCGTGATCTCAGCTCAATGCAGCCTCTGACTATTGAGTTCAAGCAATTCTCTGCTTCAGCCTCCTGAGTAGCTGAGATTATAAGCACCCACCACCATGCCTAACTAATTTTTTTTTTTTTTTGTATTTTTAGTAGAGTTGGGGTTTCACCATCTTGGCCAGGTTGGTCTTGAACTCCTGACCTTGTGATCCACCCACCTCGGCCTCCCAAAGTGCTGGGATTGCAGGCATGAGCCCCCATACCTGCCTTTTATTTTAAGCCCATTTTAAAATATATAGTAATGACGGTTAATGTTGTATATACTATGTTGTTCATCAATGCTTTACGTTTCTTTTTCTCATTTTCTCACTCAGTTGAAGTCCAGGTACCCAGGTCACAAAAATGTTAGCTGTATGGAATACCTGATAGTAATTTTCCATATACATATAATAAAAGGGTATGTTCTCTTTATTGTATATTAACATAATTTACTTCTGAGTAAGATGGCTTCGAAAACACAATTGTACTATTATTCAAAAACAGATTCACAAATAAGTTAGGTAATTAAGAAAGTACTAAGGCCTCCAAAGAAGCAGTTCTATGATTTCTTACAAGATCTTAAAATTTGATCAATTAGTTACGCAATGGCTACCATCCCACTGCAAAGAATCTTCACAATATTCTTAGGACCCTTGTGATGTTTACCAAATAGTCATGTTTTTAGGCCAGGTGCGGTGGCTCACGTCTGTAATGCCAGCATTTTGGGAGGCCAAGGCAGATGGATCATCTGAGGTCAGGAGTTCGAGACAGGCTGGCCAACATGGTGAAATTCAGTCTCTACTTAAAAAATAAATAAATAAATAAATAAAGTCATATTTTAAAAAATGCAATGAAATTCATTATAAACATCAGTGATCTTTAATGACATATTGCTTGTAAACTAGGTTGTCTTTTTTATGCTGAATTTAAACAAGTAGTTAGGCCAGAAATGCCATTTTACAAAGCGGTCATAAACTTTTAAATTAATTTTATTGTAAAAATGGGCATCTAAGGGAAATTAGTAATCAGAAGGAAGACTATATAATGCAATAAAATATAGCCTCCATGTAGCTGAAGACACATTGATATCACCTAGTTAAACTTGTTATAAATACAAGTCTCTCGGGTTCCAATTCCAAGGTGCTCATAAGTCTGAGTGGGACTCAGAAGTCTTTAACTAAACAAGTGTCTTTGGTGGCTGTGAGTCCAGTGGTATAATTCTGAACATACACTTTGTATTAAAATTAACTAGAGGTACTTTAAAAAAAATCAGAATTCTGTACCCAATCCAAAATATTTGATTCTGTGTCTGGAAAGGTGTCTGGGAATCTGCATTTTATCAAGCACATCCTTTGATTACAGTTGGGGAGTCCACAAAATATACTTTGAAAAAATAGGACACACTTACTATGGCTTTATTTAAATAACCCCAAACAGATGAAAAATTAAGGCCTCCAAGGAAGCAGTTCTATGATTTCAGTAACTTAAAAGTTCCTCATCTAACTAGGAATATGTTCTTTATACCTGACCTAATGTTCCATAGAAAATCTAAGGAGAGTAGCTTTTTCCTCAGTGTTCTTTCTGTATCTTCCAATTGTCCATAGATTCTGCAGAGCTCTTCTTCATGCTTCCCTTTTATAATTCCTTTAGTTCAGGATCAAACAGAAGCCTGAATGTTGATTCCACCCACAGACATAATTTTGAGGGTTTTTTAAACTTTATTTTAAATTTTTTTCTCAGTTTTTTTAATTGAATGCATTGTTAAAGGCTTTGCACATTAGTATATCAAAATTTATTTCTACTCAAAAAATGAGATAATTTGGTAATGCTGAGACTGCTGTTGTCTACAGCAATAATTTCTGAGTATAGTCCACTGCCTTTAAACAGTGTAATATTTTTAGTTCAGCAGTGTTTGTACCAATACCTGTAATGCCACTGACATTGAGACTAAATATCCATCACCATTTTCCATTGGGAACATTTTTATTATTGAAAAAACTTATCTCTATATTTATGTTTCTATACCTAATAATAGATTATACAATTAGAAAGGCTACATATTTCAAGATAAATGGACATAATTTTTGACAAAATGAACAGTATTTTATGTATTTATTATATAAATATGAAATGCTTCACACATTGTTATTTGTATGTAAGTTATTTTGTCATTCCTAGTTTATGTGTGTTTTTCTCTCTTACTAGAATGAAAGTCTATGATGTTTTTATACAAAGATACACAGTGTCTCACTCGTCTCTGTGTCTCAAGTACCAAGCTAACTGTGATGTTCTTGGCATAGAATAGATGCACATATATGTATTTCATTGATTAATATTGTTTTTAAAAAACTATGAATACTAGAGATTGCATAATTCTAATCCGTTTATTATTTTCTTGGACTTTTTTCTTCAATCTATTGCACATCTGTTGAATTATCTCTTGAATCTTCTTATTCCATTTCTTGCCCAATTCCACAATTTCCACACATTTCTGTTTAGTTATAGAAACACAGAATAAAAAAATCTACTGAGTATACTTCTATAAGAAATATTGTATCTAGTAAAGAAGAATTATGTCCCAACATACTCTAGCCTTATAGCTGCCAATAGAAATAACCCCCTTCTATTTTCTACTGTATGGACTCAATTTGTATCACTTTACCACTTACTTAGTGTGTGTTTACTCTCAGTTAATTCATAATATGTATTCTCTCCCCGATGTGCATTTATTATTTTAGATAATAGCTACCTTTCAGTGTACTTTTTCCCTTAACTTTAGAAAACATGATGCATGTTAGAAAACATTGTGTGAATGGATAAATACATATCCAACACTCAATAGAAAATAAACAAATTAAAATCCAAGCCCAAATCAGCAGTAGCACAAGCAATCACCATTTGCTGAGTACTTAGCATATGTTATATGTATGATATGTTAGCCATTCGACAAAGACAGTTCTGCCTCATATCTCACTTGATCCTCATCACAACTCTTAGAAATTCTAGGTCAAATATATAGATTCAGGAAGAGGCCAGAAAGAAATGGCAGACTGATCCCAAACCCTTGTTCCACACACAGGAGTGTGCCAGTGGCGCTTTGCCTCTGGGTGGGGATTTCTGTGGACAAGCATGAGAAAAGTAATGACAGTACAAGAAAGTAGAATGACAATGGCCCCTGACCAGAAGCTTATTTGTAGTGACAGAGCACTTCATTAGTGTTTATTATGTTTAAACATTTAATAATTAAGTTAGATAGTGCAAATAACCATTATAATATAACATTTATAGTTTTGCGGTTATTTTGGTCATGAAAATTGTTCAGGTTTAAATTGCTTAAACTTCCAAAGGGATACAGTTCTTGACTTTCAAAAGCTTTAATCTTCAAGGCATTACAATTCCTTTAATGAGCAATGTTGCCTTAATAATAACTCCTTAAAGTGAATGTGAATAAAACTTTCAGCATTTTCAACTGTTTTCACCTCTCTCATCTATTTTAAATATTCTTGGAACAAATAAAATAGTGTAGATTTGATACTGGCAGGAAGTTGTGAAATGCTTGAATGATCCGACAGATGGTAAAACTCAAAATCTCTTCTGGCCTCTCAGCCCTCTAGGCTAGTATTGGCTCAGCATTTTTATTTCCACATTTGAGATACTTTAGGATTTTCATTGTTATACTAATATATAATTACAATTATATACGTATAGGTCTAGTATATATACATATATGTGTGTATATATGTTTATATGCATGTATGTTGCTATGCATTGTTTACTAATTCTCTTCCTAATGATTTTATATCCACTTTGTCTTTATATTGCATTAGTTTTATTAAGAAACAGTTATCTTTATTAAGAAAATACATAATAAACTAATTATTCAATGGAAAATTACAGAATTTTAAATTTGGAAGTGGTCTTGGAGTTCCTTGTCTCCTGCCATTGTAGCACTCATTTATAAAATACTCATGAAAACTCAGCCAAGGTTGAGGAGCTAACAAATTTGGATTGTTGTGTTTTCATGTGTGCAGGATAGTTCACAATAATCAATGAAACCATTTGCCACTTTGATTTTTTGCGTGTTTTTGTTGTTGTTGTTGTTCTGGTACGTGCTTAGAATAAAGCTTCTGCCAATCTTTTCCCGTTTTAATACTAGTTAATCTGCTGAAATGTTCAAATGATCATGAATTTGCTTAACTATCTTCAGATTGTTCAAAAAAGCATTATGTACACAGAGACCCTTTACCACATTTGTCAGAGACCCTACTCTGCATTTCTCTCACCTCCCTAGCCTCAATTACCTTGTGCATATGTGTATGTGTGTGTGTGTGCGTGTATGTGAGAGAGAGGAAGAGAGAGAGACAGAGAGACTGAAATTTTTAATATTTCATCTTGAAATTGTGATGGCACATGTTTCACTGTTACTTATGCCACAAAGTGAATAATATTTGCTGAATTTAATAACTCAATGACTCAGCAAATATGATTCATTGAACTTCCCAAACAATAGTCTTTCTTTTTCCTCATTCACATTCTCTACACATTTTAAGCCTTGCTGTTTGCGAGTGATAAAGTTTCTTTCTCTTCATTTTAGAAAAAACATAGCATTGCTGGATTTCTAAGGCATGCTTTAGAAAGTGAAGTCCTTCTAAACTGTACTTTCTAAAGTGAAATCTTTCACTTTCTGAAGTGTGCTTTAAAAACATAGCAATGCCATGTTTCCCTAAAATGGGCATTGCAAAATATAAATATTATTTCTAGCCCTGAATCAGTATTTTTGTCTAACCCTCCATATTTCCTTAGTTTTCCCAAATATTGCCATCTACTTAAGTTAAAATGTAAAATTATACCGTGCTACTCTGCCTCTTTATCCTGCCCTCTTTTAAATTACAAAGAGCTAGAGTTTCCTTTATTATCTTATGTATTCATCTATTCATGCTATGGCCTTAAAATTTGTTTTAAAAATATTAAAAACATAAATATTAAGATAGACATTGCAAAGTAAATCTGACCAGTGACAATAAGAAACTTGCTTGGACCTTACAGAATCTATTCCAATAGGTTTTCTACTGTGTAAATTAATAAATTATGTCTCATTTTAGTATAGTTGTTACCCAACTGTTAGGTCACACAAGATATAATATTATATTTCTGCAACCAGTTTTATTTTTCTTATATAAGTAAGTCGAGGCAAAATTTTTATAACATAGTTTAGAATGTAAAAAGAGCCACACACAATATATTCTGTGGTTTGTTTTTCAAAGTTTTAGAGTATGATTTTCTGTCAAGATTGCCATCTTGGCTTTGCTGGTTATATATCTAAGAAAGTGACATTTATGCCTCCAGCCCACCTAAATCCAAAATTTATCTAGAAAGTTAAAAAATTAATCATTGTGTTCAGAGGAAAAAAAAAAAAAAACACTTATTTCAGTTTAACAATGCAAAGAAAAAAGATTTTATGTTGGTGATCGTTTTATGTTAGCGAATAGCTGAGGTTAAGATACTGAACCTTTTCATGCCACTCTGTAATGCCAATTGTTAACTCAATTTATTTTAATAAATATATGTGTACAGAGCTTTAGAAATGTGTCCCTTATTTCACTATGCACAAAAGGTGTTCACAAGAAAGGTAGTTTTGTTAAGTTGAGAATTTCTGATTTTATTTCACTTGTTCATTTCATTTTATTGTTAGCCTCTTTTACTTTTGGGATTATACAATTATTCAGCTCTGTTTTTAAAGTGATGTGCTATGCTACCACTCTGCCAAAGCCACTAGAACTATTCTGTAGAATTAACCAGAAGGTTCAAAGACACATACACCTTAAGAAATGAAAGTTAACAAATGAGATAGACCTTATTATTTATTAACTTTAGTGTTGCATTTGGTTTTCCATTTATTTACTCTATACTCTTTGAACAGTAGAATACTTTAGAAGAGGAACAACATGAAAAAGGAGATATTAATCATTCATATAACCATACAGTTTCTTTTTTTGTCATTTTTCTTTGTTCTCTCATTTTCCTAGTTGGAGAAAATTTTGAAGACAAAACAAGTAGGAATATGACAAAACCAGGAAGACTGACTTAGACAGATGAGAAAGACAGAAAGCCAGAAAGCTGATGTTGCTGGTTTAGTAGGCTGTTTACAGATCTGTTTTGGATAAAAGGTCTGGACCCTAAGGTGCCTTGATTAAATGCAGAGTAATTACATCTTGATCTGGTTGCTCTCCTATACTTATCTTCTTGTCTCTCTAGATATGTAGCTGCCTCATATGTTCTGTCACTGTGCAAAAGGGACCAGACTCTTTGAATTATGTTCTCCTTAACATGGGTGGTTCCTGTTGGCTAGTGGGCCATTATCTCAGCTTATAGAGTCAACTGTTGATCTAATTATCCGAACAAAACAATTCTCCCTAGATATGAATAAACTTAAGCTTCTAGTGAGTATATTTATTTTAAGGAGGATTTTTACAGCACATGCTAACAGAATTCTAAAGTAATCAGAGGTGATGATATTGAGAATAGGTGCTTCTTTGTCCTTCATTTCTGTTTTAATTATTCTAATTCCATCCACTTAAATTATCAGGGAGATATTTTAAAAAATCAATATTACTGATACATATCATTGCTTATCTGTTAAACTTTGCAAGGGGACTCCATAGTGTTTAAAGACACATAACTTGGCAAGAAAAAGGGAGTTAGCATAGAGAATTGCAAATATTCAACAGTTTTTAAAATCTTTTCAATTGTAAGAAAAAAATTGCTAAACTGTGTTTATTTCCTTTTGAATTTTGTGTACTATATTGTGTTCACCCATGACTTTCATTTGTGGTATTGAAGACGTTTAGATATTTTAATGAAATGTTTGCAAAGATATACAGAAGTCATAGACCTATGTTGTTCTGTGCTGGAGGAATATTACTAGTATAAGAAGCAAATAACACTGACAAAAATATAGAGAGAGAGCAACAAAATGAAACAAAACAAAATAAAAACTTGAATTTTGTATGCATTTATCAAGTACTACCAGCAGATGCATTGTTCCGTGGTACACCGTTTTCATTTCTTTGTCATTTGTTGACTCCAGACACAGAAGCTGATCCATTAACTCATTCTCTTTAAACCAACTTATCATCAGAATGTCTTCTCCCCGATCTGCTCTTATTCTTCTACTCTCCTGTTATTATTATTTTTATTATTATAGAAACCCAAAGGAACTAGTACAGGAAAACAGAACTCTACTTAGAAGGCATAAATATATAATGACTAAGTAGTCTAAGACAGAATATTCATAGAAAGCAAGAGAGAAAAGCCAGGAATTGTTTTGTCTAGCCTCAGGTATTACAGAAGGACAAGTATATATTTAACTGTATAGATTTTTGAATCAACACAGTCCTGGGTTCGAGTCCTACTCTGCCATAAACTAGCTATGTGATCTTGGAAATATTAGTTAACCTCTTGAATCTGAGTTTTGTTTATGTTATAAAATGGTTAAAACATACCTATCTCATGGGATTGGCATCATGAGATAATGTGGCTAAACTATTTAGACAGTGCCTTGTACTAAACAATATAAGAAAATATTTTTGAGATTCCGAGAGTGTTAAAGGCAAGATCAAGGGTTAATATCATTGGACAAATCCAAGCCAGTAGTTTTGTAAGGTGTAAGAGCTAATATATAGTATTTCTGAGGTGAAATATTATATTTGAAAAAATCAGGATCTACCCCAGTAAACAAAACCTTCTAAGGTTATTAGCTCAATGGCTATATTCACATCCCCTAAGAGAAAGCGTTAGTGACAACCAAATTGATGGAATAGGATGAACATAAAGGTAACAACTAACAATTTTTGATGGCTATCTTGCCCATGAAAAACCATTAGTATTGTTAATAAAAGTGTAAAGAAATACAATTGAATGCAATGTTTTATTTTACATTAGAGAAACTATTTTAATGACATAAATATATGAGCATAATTGAACTGCATATAAAAAGTGTTAAACTAATATTTAGCTATCTAATATATTATAAATAGCCCTGCCTTCACATACCTTTCCTCTAGGAAAAAAAAAATAGGATTATTTACTTTCTATAGATATTTAGTGTTCTTCAAAGTATCTTTGTTATTAAATTAATTTGAGAGAGGGAGGTGGTTAAGAAAACACTGCTTTATACCAGTACATATAACTATGTGATTTATAATAAATGCAACCACAGTGGCAGTATATTTTCTGGATGTTAATAGCCTGAAATCCCTTTCAGTAGCAGCATTAATCAGTCAAGGATGGGTTATTTTATGGTCTTTAATGGCCTTTGTTGATAGATGGAGATTTTGTTTACAGATTATTCTTCATTGAACCACCGTACATTGCAAGCTATGATTCTTAAGAGATATTCTCAAAACATAAATTATGCTGCTAAGAAATCTGTTCAGAGCTAAATTAAATTAGATAGCTGCATTTTTTATGAAGCATAGGTAATGGAGCAATATACTACAAATGCCTTTTCCTGAGACATTGTAGTAGAATATCTTTAACACAATTTTTTCCTAAGAAACATTCCCCTGCTTGTGTGCAAGTTTATGAGCACACTTGTTGTTTTCTCCTGAGTAATTTATGTAGAATACATAACATTTGAAATGCACTGATGATGTTTGACTATTATAATGAATATCTGCCTTCAGGTCAGACATTACCAAAAATTTTCATTTTTAAAAAATGAACAAAAACAGTAGTGCTCATTTATATTTTCCAAATGTCTTCATAATGTTGAGTATACTGAGAATTCAGTAGTAAAAGTTTTAATAATTGTCGCAGTCAATGTTTTGTTTCACATTGAGTGATTTTTTATTGTACCTTTCGGGGAAACATTATTCATGGGCTTGTAGTACATGATTATCGTTCATGTTGATTCTAATATTTTGCTCACATGCATCTTATAGATTGAGTATAGAGTCTAAAAATTTGGGTATGATTATACTACTTCAAAATATATTTTCATTTCCTAAATGTTACTGACTTTTAAAATTTCTAGCTAGGGACTGATTTTTTTTTTTTTTTTTTCTCATTTCTTCTTCTTCTTCTTTTTTTTTTTTTTTAGTGGAGAGTAATATAGTAGCTATGGAAAACTAATGGCTGTATTTGACTAAACTACACTAAACAAGTCAAGACACCCTTAATTTATTTCACTGTGAAAGTTGGAATTGTAAGAGAACCTAAATCATGACTTCTTGAAGAATATTACCGGCTAAGTCACATCATTTTGTTTGATGACTTTCTCCTATTTGTATTTTTTATTTTGTTAAGAGAGGGTCTCTGTCATCCAGGCTGGAGTGCAGTGGCAGGATCACGGATCACTGCACCCTAGATCTCCTGGGCTCAATCTGTCCTCCCACTTCAGCCTCTGGAGTAGCAGGAACTGTAGGCATGTGTCACCCCACCCAGATTATTATTATTATTTTTTGTAGAGACGAGATTTCACTAAACTACCCAGGTGGGTCTCAGACTTCCGAGTTGAAGCATTTCTCCCACATCAGCCTCTCCAAGTGGCTGGACTATAGGTATACCCCCATCATGTCTGCTATTTTTTCTTTTTTTTTTTTTTGGTAGAGACAAGGTTTTGTTATGTTGCCTATCCTGCTCCTAATCTCCGGGGCTCAAACAATCCGGCCACCTCCGCCTCCCACAGTGCTGGGATTACAGTTGTGAGCCACCACACACAGCCTCTCCTTTAATATTGAGCTAAGTGTTTGCATACAAATCCCCTCAGATTTTTTTGCTCTGAAATCCCCTCAGGGCTACACCTAGTCCTCTCTTTAGCTCTATCACTAAAGAGATATTTGTGAAAGAGAAGTATTTCAAGTTAAAATACTATTTTGAAAAATTCCTTATATGCTAGTCTCACAATAACCAAAATGATGTAGGCAAGGCCTTTCCAAAGTGCAGAAGTATTAGGTTGGTGCAAAAGTAATCGCAGTTTTTGACATTACTTTCAAAGGCAAAAACCATGATTACTTTTGGACCAGCCCAATAGCCTGATTAGCAGTGTCTTGCCCACAGTAGACCTCATGGCATCATATCGCTTCCTTACCAACATTCTTCATATAGCTGTAAAAATTCTTTGTAGTAAACAGTAGAAACCTTAAAGTTACCATTGATTTATTGAGCAATCTAATATTTATTCTAGTAAATATATTAAAATAATATAAATTATAAAATCTCCATTACCCTCTAGTCTATTATATTTTCTTACTGATTGAATTGTTATGCTAAGGCAATTCTAATGATAAGGACTATGGGTTAATTCCTACTCTTAACTTGAAACAAGAATAACTTTGGCATGCAGACAAATTTGTATAATGTTCAAAACATAAACATATGCCAGTAATTGAAAGGTCTCTGAGGGCTGGAACCTGGATTTCCTGTATGCCTTTCCTTCTCTTCTTTCTATTCTACTTCTGCCATTCTTGAATATTTTTCCATATTTAGTAATGCCACATGTTATATATTGGGTAGTGGGCAGGAATATGGAGAAAATCATATTTTTGCCCCAGGATCCTCTACCAAGAATATTATTAAATTTAGAAGATTTTATATCACATTATTGTTTACCACATTTATTGCACATAAATTCATTTTTAAATCATAATTATCTTTTGACTAATACAGATATATTGAATTATTGTATTATTTTCTTTATGTTAAAAGTATTATGCTACTAAATGTAAACATATAAAGCAACTCATTTTCACAAATAATTTTTAACATTATTTAAATTTTTTAAAATTACAACAAATATTAAGTATAGGTTACTTTGACAACTAAAAGACCTTTATTACTTATATTAATAAATCTAGCCACCTGAAATTAGTATATATTTTCAAAAAAATCACTATATTTGTATGTATATTTGCAGCCACTCACCATTTAGGCTTAGTTTTATGACTCTAGGGAATTCTTCGTTAAAAAGCTTTACAATAGTCAGACTGTGGAACAGAAGAAAGAGCTTTATAAGTCTGTTCTTGCATATGCCTGTTTCTCTCTCATCCTTCTGTTAGGAATTCTGCCATACTTTTGGTTTCTGATGGGTTTGGTATGACTTGGCCTTAAGTTTGGGCCATCCTTTAAACAGTTAATCTGTGTTCTCTGCCACATGCTTCCAAAGAAGTGTAGCTTGACTTACTTTGTTTTATGATTTCTGAAAACCCTTCAGCCTACACACACATACACTTAGGCTTTTGGTTGCTGATTCCAGTTGAGGACAATACTAATTTTTCTAGCCTACATACAAACTGGCATCTTTCCACAATCTTGATCCTGACCCATTGTTTCCATGTCCAAGACAGCATACAATTCCAACATTTTTATTGTTTTATTTAGTTTCCTTCTCTCTTTCTGATAGCAAGAAGGCCACAAACTAGAGATGCATCTCTGGGCAGTATGTGAAGGCTGTTCAAAGGAGTTGTAATTATTCTCATATACCTCAAAATGGAAGATGATTCTTGTCCTCTGTGAAGGGTTTCTAGTAGTTGCTTTTAGAGTTCTTAGTTTCCTTTCTTTGCATTCTCATCCATGGCAGACATTCTTTGGCAGCAATTCTCACTTTTCAGGAAATAGAATCATCACTACTGTGGCCAGCTACTACAGACAAACTAAGCTACATTAAATGCCCAAACATATGAGTTCTTCCCATGTCTCCTCCACTCCACCTCCCCATTCACCAACTAGCTACAACAATAAAGCCCACTTCCCAGATTCTCCATGAAAGGAATTAGGCTACAAATCTAGCACTTTAAGTTTTCTAGCTCCTACCTGAGGTCTGGCTTCTAACTCACTGTCTATGAGAGCTATTGGGGTTGTCATTCACTATTTACCTGTGGGCTATAGAAAACAAGGCAGCCATTTTAAACAGGCATGTGGGTGTTTCCACAAATTCTCCCACTCGCTCACTCCTGGGATGAAAGCAAGTCTCTGGCTTCACTCTGGAAGGAACTGATCTACATATCTATCCCCTCAACTTTTCCAGCTGCTACCTGAGGAACTAGCTTCCAACTGACGTGTCTATGAGAACTAACGGGGACCAGCATCCACTAGGCCCATGGAGGCTACAGAGATCAAAGCAACAGTTTGAAAAAGTGTGTGGTTTGAATGAGCTTGCAAAGATTTGCCATAGCTCTTCTCCCCAGCTCAGTTCAGCATGAACAGGTTATACACCCAACTTTTTGCTGAGGAGAGAAGAAATTGGAAAATACAGTTAGTGCCCCAGCATTTATGGCTGCTACTAAAAAAATTCAGTATCTCACCTGTTTCAGGGCAATGATGAGACTTGGCATACTCTGGACACCCAGAGGTCACTTAGAAAAAAAAAAAGAAAATGACTGAATTTGTGAAAATCACAAAAGTTTAAGAGGTACCCAGAATTTCTGGCAGGGCTAAATTGTGAAGGTCTTATATATGACACCAGTCCATGAAGATGGAAAGAAGTGACTATTTTAGATAATCTGCAGGCACCAGCAGATTCAGTAAAGGAAAATGAAGAAATAGAGAAATATGTTCCAGATAAAAGATCCAATAAATCCCCAGAAATCAACCTAATATATTGGAGGTATATGATTTTCACAATAAGTAATTCAAATTATGGTCAAAAAGATGTTTACAAAGTTCAGAACAGCAGTGTAAAACCAGCACATGTACCCTTGAACTTAAAATACAAATTTTATTTATTTTAAAAAAGAAAGGATCAGTAAACATCAACAAAACAAAAAAGATTCACTGGAAGTCATTCAGAGTAGCAGAAAGAAAAAAGCAAAAAAAAAAAAAAAAAAAAAACAATGAAAAAGGAAAGTCAAGATAGCTTAAAACCCTATGGGAAATCATCAGGTGGACCAATATAAGAATTATGAAAATATCGAAAGGAGAAGAGAAATATAAAGGGACCAAAAGCTTGTTTTTAAAAACAACAACAACAACAACTTGTCTTCATGTCCTAGATTGTCTAGAAAAAAAGAAAAATAAAAAGGATAATTTTTTTTTTTTTTTTTTTTTTTTTTTTTGAGACGGAGTCTCGCTCTGTCGCCCAGGCAGGAGTGCAGTGGCGCGATCTCGGCTCACTGCAAGCTCCGCCTCCCGGGTTCACGCCATTCTCCTGCCTCAGCCTCCTGAGTAGCTGGGACTACAGGCGCCCGCCACCGCGCCCGGCTAATTTTTTTTTGTATTTTTAGTAGAGACGGGGTTTCACCATGGTCTCGATCTCCTGACCTTGTGATCCGCCCGCCTCGGCCTTCCAAAGTGCTGGGATTACAGGCGTGAGCCACCGCGCCCGGCCGGATAATTTTTTTTAAACGACAAAAACTTCCCAAATTTGAAGAAGGAAATAAACATCTAGTCCCCAAAAGCCAAAAAGGCATCAAATCAGATGGGCCCAAATAGATCCATACCAAGACACAACATCGTCAAATTGGGACAAGTCAAAAACAAGGAATTTTGAAAGCAGCAAAAGAAAAGCAACTTGTTATATATGTTAGGGAACCCTCTTAAGATCATTGGTGGATTTTCAGCAGAAACTTTGCAGGCCAGAAGGGAGTTGTATGATATATTTAAAATGCAGGAAAAACAAAAAACAAACAAACAAACAAAAAAATACAACTGCCAACCAAAATAGTATACCCAGAAAATTATTTCAAAACTTAAGACAAAATAAAAATGAACAAAAGATGAGGACATTTATTGCCAATAGACTTGTCACATAAGAAATGCTAAAGGGAGTACTTTAAGTTGAAATCAAAGGATGATAAATAACAATATAAGAGCATACAAAAATATAAAACTCATTGGTAATGGTAAATTTATAGAGGCAAATAAAAAATACTATATTATTGTAGTTGTGGTAGGTAAATCACTTTTAATTCTAGTCTAAAATTTTAAAAAGTATTAAATATAGCTATAACTAAAATTGCATTAATAGATACACAATATTAAGATATATAAATTCTGCTATCAGTAATCTATAATGGGAGCAAGGTAAAAATGTGAAGTTTTTGTGTGGAAGAGAAGTTATCTGTTTTAGATTGTTATAACTATGATATATTTTATATGACCATGTCAATCACACAGAAAATACCTATAGTAGTTAGAAAAGAAAATCTACCTATAGTAGGTAAAAAAATAGTTATAAAAGAAAAGGAGAAAGGAATTAACACCTATCAAACAACAACAATAATAAAAAAACACAAAATAAGATATCAAGAAAGAAAAAAAGTAAAGAAACAAGAAAAACAGAAAGCAGTCAGTAAAATTTCAATAGTAAATACTTCCCTATCAATAGTTACTTTAAATGTAAAAGGATTAAACTGCCCAATCACACGATATTAACTGGTTGAAAGAATAAAAACTTGGCACCAACTATTTAAGGACACACATAGTTAAACATGATGGAATGGAAAAAATATATATGTTTTATACAAATGGTAATGAAAAGAAAGCAGAATGGCTGTACTTACATTAGACAAAATAGACGTTATGCCAAAAACTGTCGCTAGGGGCAGGGAAGGTCATTATATAATGATAAAAAGGTCAATTCAACAGGAAGATATAACTATGGTAAATGTATGTGCACTCAATATCAGATCTAAATATATAAAGCAAATACAGAACTGAAGAGAAATTTATAGCAGCACAATAATATTAGAAGATTTTAATATTCCACTGTTAATAATGGACAGAACGGCCACAGAGGACTCAATGGAAAACAGCTTACTTGAATAATAGGAGAGACCAAATGAAACTAACACACATCTGCAGAACTTTCTACCCAACAATAGAAGATTATACATTCTTTTCAAGCACATATGGAACATTATTCACAATAGATTACCTATTAGATAACAAAACAAGTCAACAACTTTAAGATGATAGAAACTCTATCAAGTATCTTTTCAGGTTACAATAGAGTGAAAGTGTAAATCAGTTAACAGTAAAGAAACAAGGAAATTCACAAATACATGGCAACTAAACAATACACTCTTGAACAATCATTGGGTCCAAGATGAAATTTAAGAAATTAAAAGCTATCTCCTGACAAAAGTGCAAACAAAACATACCAACAGTTGTGAGATGTAGCAAAAGCATTTCTTAGAAGGGACATTATAGTAACTGGGCCAAATCTGTTTTCCATTGCCAATGTACTACTGCTAAAGCTGTGCAATATCAAACATCCTCTCTCTAGGCTCAGGGACCATTTTGGAAGAAGAGAGAATGTGAAATTGTAAGATCTGGGTCAGAGAGGTGGAGTGTACAGGCTAAACCAATTCTGTCTTGAATGCTAATCCAACATGTTTGCTTTTCATTACCCTTGGTTCTGGGAATGCCTCTAAGATTTTTACTCTACTACTGTTAAGAGCACACACTAACCATAAATTCTGACCAAATTACTTCAATTCTCCTTACCTATGGTATATAAGCCCTGGATTCTAGGGGTTAATGGCATGGGGATCCATCGTCTTGTCTCACAGCCACCCAAGACATGGTTTCTGTTTGTGAATACCTATTAAATGTTCCTGAGGAAATACATAAAAAAAAGCATCTCAAATAAACAACCTAAAAAATAACTAGCCAAAGAAAGAAAAAAATACTAAACCAAATATCATCAGAAAGAAGGAAATAATGCTAATTAAAGCAAAAAATAAATGTTAAAAAGGATAAAAAAGCTATTTCAAGTCAAGAAAACTGAGTTGTTTTTTGAAAAAGACAAATAAAACTGACACATCCTTTCCTAGAGTAACCAAAGAGAGAAAGAAGCCTGAAATAAATAAAACTGTAAATGAAAGAGGAGACATTACAACAGATGTCTCAGAAATAAAAAGAGCCCTTAAGGGACTGCTGTGAATAAATATACACCAACAAATTAGATAAATGGTGAAGTAATAGATAAATTCCTAGAAACATACATCCTACCAAGATTGAAGAAGAAATAGAAAGGACAGTCCAGCACTGCATGGCTTTGTGGGAGAATTCCACCAAACATTCAAAGAATTAATAACAATCTTTCTTAAACTCTTTGAAAATCTAGACGATGGAACACTTACAAACTCATTGCACATAGCCAACATCGAACTGATAACCAAAGACATCCGCAAGAAAAGTAAACTACAAGCTAGTAACCTTGATGAATGTAGATGTAGAAATCCTCAATGAAATACAAGCAAAAAAATGAGAACAATACATTGAAAAAATTGTACCCAATGACCAGCTAGGACTTATCCCTCAGGTGCAAGGATGGTTGAACATACATAAGTCATTCAATGTGATACACAACATAAACAGAATGAAACACAAAAACCGTATGATCATCTCAATAAATTCTGGAAATATATTTGACAAATTTAATACCTATTTCTAATTTTAAAAAACTCTCAATACAATAGGTAGAGAGAAAATCTATCTCAACACAATAATAGCCATATAAGAAAAGCCCACTGATAACACAATAATCAATGGGGAAAACCCCAAAGCCTCGCCTCTAAAATCCTGTACAAGACAAGATTTCCTGCTCTTGCTACTTCTACTCAAAATAGCACTGAACGTCCTAGCAGAGCAATTATACAATAAAAAGCAATAAAAGACATTCAAACTGGACATGAAACAGTAAAATTATCTCTGTTTACAGTTGCCATATAGGTGTATATGCAGAAAAGTCTAAAAGCCTCAATGACAAACAAAAAATGCTACAATTAATACATGAATTTAGTAAAGTTGCTCTAAATAAAAAGTGCCATTTGTATAGGCTAAAAATAGATTATCTGAAAGGAAATTTTAAAAATCATATTTATATAAGAATAAATACTTTGAATATATTTAATCAAACAGGAAAATATATACACTGAAAATTATAAAGTATTAATAAAGGAAAATGCTTTTTGTAAAATACAATACTTTTCTTTTTTAAAAAACTTTTAGGTTTAGGGGTATATGTGTAGATTTGTTATATATATAAAGTTATGTCATGGGGGTTTGATACAGAGATTGTTTCATCACCTGTGTACTAAGCAAAGTACCTAACAACTACTTTTTTCTGATCCTCTCCCTCCTCTCACCCTCCACCTTCTGGTTGGCCTCACTGTCTGATTGTTGCTGTATTTGTGTCCATGTGTTTTCATCATTTAGCTCCCACTTGTAAGTGAGAACATGCAGTATTTCTGTTTTCTGGTTTTCTGTTCCTGTATTAGTTTGCATAGAATAATGGCCTCTAGCTCCATCCATGTTACTGCAAAGGACATGGTCTCATTCTTTTTTATGACTGTATAAAATTCCATGGTGTATATGTGCCACATTTACTGCAATGAGCATATGTGGCTTCTAATACATCAATTATATTTCTTTGACTATATACCCAGTAATGGGATTGCTGGGTCAAATAGCAGTTCTGTTTCTGACTCTTTGAGAAGTTACCACACTGCTTCTTACAATGGTCAAACTAAATTATACTCCCACCAACAGTGTAAAAGTGAGCCCTCTTCTCCACAGCCAGGCCAACATATGCTACTTTCTGACTTTTTAATAAAACACTTTCTGACTGCTGTGAGATGTTGTCTATTGTGGTTTTGATTTGCATTTCTCTAATGATCAGTGGTGTTGAGCTTTTTAAAATATGTTTTTTGGCTGCAAGTTTTTTTTTGTTTTTGTTTTTGTTTTTGTTTTTTAAAAGTGCCTGTTCATGTACTTTTCACACTTTGTAGTGGTTTTTTTTTTTTTTCCTGTAAATTTGTTTAAATTAATTATAGATGCTGGATAATCGACCTTTGTCAGCTACATAATCTGCTAATAATTTCTCCCATTCTCTAGGTTGTCTGGTAACTTTGTTGATAGTTTCGGTTGCTGTGCAGAAGCTCTTTAGTTTATTTATTTTTTTGACTATGTTTCCAATATGACCTTTATTGAGCAAGTACTGCTGTGGCGTTTAACATCAGTCAACATAAGATTGCAAACTGTCCATGTCAACAAGGTTCTCCCATGAACAAAAGTCCATTTTAAATGCACCAGTGAGATAAACATAATTATTCATATATAGCTTTCTTAAGGTTAAGACAGTTCTGTGTTCTATTTATTGTTTTTGGCTCAGTTGGTACTTTACATAGTACATCTCAAGACATCCCCCCTCCTGAGTGACCCCCTTCCAACAGCATAGGAAATTGGTGAATTTCTCAGGTACATACAAAAGCATGCATTTGAATCCCCCAAAGACGGCAAGGGGAGCACACTGAGCTTGCATGCAGCCTCCTCATATTGCACAAAGTAAAATACAACGTCTGGAGCCCTCATGGGAGAACCTGTTCTGTTTTGATGCTGCCAGTCACATGCATTTTGAAATTGTCATATGGCTTAACCTTTTGCAATGGACTCAACTCTCAGTCACCCTGAGCAACTTCCTTTTCTATGGCATGTGAAATGACTTTTTCTACCTTTTTAGTAGGCACCAGTTTCTCCTCAAAGGTCTCTTCATGCTCTTCGACCTTTTGAGTGACAGTTACAGATTTAGTGATGTATTTGGTAGCACCATGTCCCCCCTCACTGGTGATTTTTTTCTACTGTTTTGGTCACCACCACTTTCTCCTTACTTTTATTATCCCCCTTCTTTTCATCTGCTGGGCTCAAGTCTAGGTCATTGCTGACAATGCCTTACTCCTCTTCCCTCCCACTGCCTTTTTCCTTGGTCTCCTGCTCCTCCTTCTCTTTTCCTTCTACCTCCCCGTTGACAGCTATGTCTTCCTTCCTGGATTCCTGGGAACCTTTATCACTCCCTTCCGTCTCATTCCCCACCTCCTCCTACTTTCCCTTTCTCCTTCTCCTGTTGCTGTGGCTTCCCCTCTTCTTTGATCTCTTTCTCCAACTGCATCTTTACCAATTTGGTGATGGTGACCACCTCATCCACAGCTTCCTCCTTTACCAGGGACTCAGCTTTCTTCTTTTCTGGCACATCCTTTGGTTTCTCTTCCTTTTTCTGTACCTTCTCTTCCTTGGGAGCTTCCTTGACTTCCTTCTCTTCTTCTCTTTCTGTTCACCTTTCCCCACTTCTGCTTTTGACTTTGCCTCTTCCATTGATGATTTTGGCACAGGAGATTTTGCTTTTTTCTGGCTTTTCCACCTTGGTGTCTGCCACTAGCTTCTCTGTAGTAACCACTTCCTCACTCTTTTTCTCAACTTTCTTTTCCTCTTTCGCTTCGGCTTCCTCTCCTTCACCTTCAGCCTCTGGTTTCTCCTTCTTCCTGCTCACCTTCCTATTTTTCACTATAGCCTTCCTTCTCAGATCCTCCCTCTTCAGCTTGGTCTGACTTAATGCCTTCATATTCTTTCTCCTCTTCTTCTTCCTTTTCTCCTTCTTTCTCTTCTTTAACTTCAGATGCAGTTGCTTTCACTGGAGACTAGTTTATTATTCTATTTCTCAATTTTTGCTTTTTCTGTGATTGCTTTTGGCATATTTTCCATGAAATCTTTGTCAGATCTTATGTTCAGAATGGTATTGCCTATGTTGTCTTTCAGTGCTTTTATAGTTTTGAGTTTTACATTTAAGTATTTAACACATTTTGAATTGATTTATGTATATGTTGTAAGGGAAGGGTCCAGTTTCAATCTTCTGCATATGGCTAGCCAGTTATCTCAGCACAATTTATTGAATAGAGAGTTCTTTCCCCATTACTTATTTTTGTCAGCTTCCTCAAAGAGCTGAAGGTTGTAGCTGTACAGACTTATTTCTTGACTCTCTGTTTTGTTTTGTTGGTCTATGCATATATTTTTGTACCAGTACCATGCTGTTTTGGTTACTGTAGTCCTGTAGTATAGTTTGAAGTCAGGTGACATGATGCCTCCAGCTTTGTTCTTTGTGCTTAAGATTCCCTCAACTATTTGGGCTATTTTTTTTTTGGTTTGGGTTCCACATGAATTTTAAAATTGATTTTTTTTTTTCTAGTTCTGTGAAGAATGTAATTGCTAGTTGGATAGGAATAACTTTTTTTTTTTTTTTTTTTTTGAGATGGAGTCTCACTCTGTCTCCCAGGCTGGAGTGCAGCAGCACAATCTCAGCTCACTGCAAGCTCCGCCTCCCAGGTTCACACCATTCTCCTTCTTCAGCCTCCCGAGTAGCTGGGACTACAGGCGTCTGCCACCACTCTTGGCTAATTTTTTATATTTTTAGTAGAGATGGGGTTTCACCGTGTTAGCCAGAATGGTCTCGACCCCCTGACCTCATGATCTGCCCACCTCGGCCTCCCAAAGTGCTGGGATTGCAGGCGAGAGCCACTGTGCCTGACCAGGAATAACATTTTATCTGTAAATTGCTTTGGGCAATATGGTCATTTTAATTGTATTGAATCTTCCTATCCATGAGCTTAGAATGTTTATTTATTTATTTATTTTATTTGTTTAATTTATTTCTGCTATCTCTGATTTATCCTAGCAGTGTTTTGTAGTTCTCATTGTAGAGATACTTCACCTTTCTGGTTAGCTGTATTCCTAGGTATTTTATTCTTTTTGTGGCAATTGTAAATGGGACTGTATTACTGATTTGGCTCTCAGCTTGGCTGTTGTTGATGTATAGCAATGGTAGTGATTTTTGCACATTGATTTTTATACCTTGATACTTTGCTGAAGTTGTTTATCAGCTTGCAGAGCTTTTGAGCTAAGACTGGACTTTTCTAGATATAGAATCATTTCATTTGCAAACAAGATTAGTTTGACTTCTTTTCCTCCTATTTGGATACCCTTTATTTCTTTCTGTTGCCTGATTGCTCTGTCTAGGACTTCCAATACTGTGTTGAATAGAAATGGCAAGTGGAGGAATCATTTTTTTGTGCTGGTTTTCAAGGAGAGTGTTTCCAGCTTTTGCCCATTCAGTCTGGTGTTGGCCGTGGGTTTGTAATATATGGCTCTTATTATTTTGAGGTATATTCCTTCAAAACCTAATTTGTAGAGAGTTTTTTAACATGAAGGGATACTGAATTTTTTCAAAAGTCTTTTCTGCATCTATTGAGATGTTCATGTGATTTTTGTCTTTAGTTCTGTTTATTTTATAAATCATAATTATTGATTTTTGTATACTGATCAAACCTTGCATACCAGGGATAAAGAATATTGATTGTGGTGGGTTCATGATATAGTGCTGGGTTCAGCTGGGTAGTATTTTATTGAAAATTTTTGCATCAAAGTTCATGAAGTATATTGGCCTAGCATTCTCTTTTTTGTTGTTGTGTCTCTGCCAGGTTTTGTTATCAGGATGATACTGGCCTCATAGAATGAGATGAGGAGAAGTCCCTTCTCAATTTTGGGGGAACCATTTCAGTAGAAATGACACCTACTCTTCTTTGTATATCTGGTAGAATTCAGATGTGAATTCATCTGGTCTAGGGCTGTTTTTGGTTTGCAGGCTGTTAATTACTGATTCAATTTCAGAATTTGTTATAATTATCTTCAGGGATTTAATTTCTTCCTGGTTCAGCTTGGAAGATTGTATGTGTGTATGAATTTATCCATTTATTCTAGATTTTCTAGTTTGTGTTCATAGAGGATTTCATAGTAGTCTCTGATGGTTATTTGTATTTTTGTGGGGTCAGTGGTAATATTCCCTTTGTCATTTATGATTCTATTTATTTGGATCTTCTCTGTTTTCTTCTTTCTTAATCTAACCAGTGGTCTACCTATTGTATTAATGTTGTCAAAAAGTCACCTCCTGGCTTCATTGATCTTTTGAATGTTGTATTATGTCTTGGTCTCTTTCTGTTCAGTTCTGATTTGGTGTATTTTTGTCTTCTGCAAACTTTGTGTTTTGTTTGTTGTTGTTGTTATTTGTTGTTGTTTTTCTCTTCTGTAATTTTTTAACTGTGATATTTGAGGTCTTTCTAACTTTTTGATGTGGCTGTTTAGTGCTATGAATTTCCCTCTTAACACTGCCTTAATTGTGTCCCAGAGATTCTGGCATATTATATCTTCATTCTCACTAATTTCAAAAGACTTCTTGATTTCTGCCTTAATTTCATTATTTACCCAAAAGTCATTCAGGAATAAGTTGTTTAAATTCCATGTGATTGTATGGTTTTGACTGATTTTCTTGTTCTTCAATTCTATGTTTATTGTGCTGTTGTCCAAGAGAGTGGTTGGTATGATCTCGGTTCTTTTGCATTGCCTGAGGACTGCTTTATGTTTGATTGTGTGGTCTATTTTAGAATATGTGTCGTGTGTACATGAGAAGAATGTACATTCTGTTGTTTTTTTGGTGAACAGTTATGTAGCTGTTTAGCAGACCAATTTGGCCCAGTGTTGAGTTCATGCTGTGATTATTTTTGTTAATTTTCTGCTTAAATTATCTAATACTGTCAGTAGGGGTATCGAAACTTTCTGTTATTATTGTGTGGTAGCCTAAGTCTCCTTGAAGGTCCCTAAGAACTTGGCTTATGGATCTGAATGTTTCTGTGTTAGGTGCCTATATATTTAGGCTAGTTAGGTCTTCTTGTTGAATTGAACCCTTTTCTATTATATAATGCCCTTCTTTGTCATTTCTTATTTTTATTGGTTTAAAGTCTTGTTCATCTGAAATTTGGATTGCAATAATTGCTTTTTTTCTGTGTTCCCTTTGCTTGGCAGATTTTTTTCCATTCCTTTATTTTGATCTTATTGGCATCACTGCATGTCAGATGGGTCTCTTGCAGACAGCATACCATTTGGTCTTAGTAATTTATCCAGCTTACATTCTGTGCCTTTTAATTGGGAAAGTTAGTTCATTAACATTTAAAGTTAGTATTAATGTGTATTTGATCCTGTTATCCTGTTGCTGTCTACTTATTATACTGACTTGTTTGGTTGCTTTATAGTGTTCCTGGTCTGTGTTCTTAAGTGAGTTTGTATGGTTGCTGGTTATGTTCTTTCCTGTCCATATTAATGCTTCTTCCAGAAGCTCTTGTAAGGCAGGTCTGGTGATAAACAAATCCCTCAGTGTTTGCTTTTCTGAAAAGGATCATATTTCCCTTCACTTAGGGAGCTTTGTTTAGCCAAATATAAATTTCTTTGGTTGGAATTTCTTCTCTTTAGGTTATTGAATATAGGCCCCAAATCTCTTCTGGCATGTAGGATTTCTGTTGAGAGGTCTGCTGTCAGTATGATGGGCTTCCTTTTGTAGGTGATCTGTCCTTTTTCTCTAGCTACTTTTAACGTTTTTTTCTTTTCATTTTTACCTTGCAGAACCTTATGATTATGTATCTTGGGGATAATCTTCTTGTGAAGTACTTTGTGGGGGTTCTCTGCATTTTCTGAATTTGAATGTTGGTGGTTAGGTTGGGGAAGTTCTCAAGGATTATATCCTGATTTATGTTTTCCAAGTTGCTTTCTTTCTTCTCATCTCTTTCAGGGACACCAATGAGTCATAATATTGGTCTCTTTATATATTCCTATATTTCCTGGAGGTTTTCTTCATTCCTTTTTATTATTTTTTCTTTATTCTTGTCTGACTGTCTTATTTCAGAAAACCAGTCTTTGAGCTCTGAGATTCTTTCCTCAGCTTGGTATTCTTCTCTTAATACAATTGCATTATGAAATTCTTGTAGAGTGTTTTTCAGTTCTATCCTGTCATTTATGTTTTATTTTCTATACTGGCTTTTCTTGTCTGTCACTTTCTGTATCTTAATATTGTGACTCTTACCTTCCTTAGATTTCGTTTCAACATTCTCCCAAAACTCAATGACTTTTATTCCTATCCATAATCTGAATTCTATTTCTGTCATTTCAGCTACCTCCACCTTGTTAAGAATTCTTGCTGGAGGGCTAGTGTGCTCATTTGGAGGAAAGAAGGCACTCTGGCTCTTTGAGTTGTCAGAGTTCTTGCACTGGTTCTTTCTCATCTTTGTGGGCTGATGTTCCTTCAATCTTTGAAGTTACTGTCCTTTGGATTTTTTTTTCTTTTATTCTATTTTATGACCTTGAGGGTTTGATTGTGGTATAAGCTGCATTCAGTCACCTGGCTTTGTTAGTGGAAGACTTCAGGGGGCCAAGGCTCAGCTCACCGCTCCTGCATTGCATGCTCTAACTCTGGGAAACTGGTATCATACCCTAGCTTTTACCTGTGGCTCCTCAAGTTTAGGAACCTGCTCACTGGAGGGATCAATGTGATCTCAGACTGCTTGTCAAAACACTCTAATGGCTGGTACCAGCCAAAGCATTTTGTAGGACAGGTAGTGGGATATGTCCACATTTGCATGTACCGGCAGCATCCTCCATCCGCATGGATGATGACCGCCTCCATGTGGGTGTTTGCAGTAGTGGCTGTGGGAGTATGGTTTGGGAAGGTGGAGGTCCCTGCTAGCAATAGTGTGTGCATTTGTACTGGTGGTGGTGTTAGCACAGGGGTGGGGTACTAGTGGTCACAGGACTGTGTGCACCTTCTGTGAGCATTCTTGCTGACAGCAGTGACCTCTCAGAGCTGGAAGTAGATACACTGTTTTCTGTGCTTAGTTTCATGCCAGCAGTCTTGGCACAGGAGTGGAGCACTGACGGTAGCAGAGCTGGCAAACTATATGCCCTCCAATATTCCAACAAAAATGGCAGTGCAACAGGATGAGAAGGGATGGGGCACACTCAAGCCAGCAGTAGTGGCATGGCATGGTGCATGTGCACACGTGCACTGTCAGGGAAGGGAAGGCTAGGTCTGTCTGCAAACACATGTACAGGCAAAGAGATGTAGGGGATCAGTGTCAGCGAGTGCTGGCAGGCAAAGCAGTATGGGGAAGGCTGCTGTGTGGGGAGGGCATGGGCAGTCTTATATGTATACACAGGGTTTGCTCTTCTGGAGCACTCTGCCAGTCAGTTGTGGTCCACCAGTGCAGGAACAATGAGGTAGGCCCCCTTGACGTTCCAAGGAGGGTACACTGCCAGCAGGTACAGGCAGGCTGGGGTCCCAAGAGAGGACAGCACACCAAAGGGTGCTCAGGGGGCCTGTCTCATCTCATGGGCAAGACTGCTCTACAGAGTCTATATTCACCCCTTTCCTTAAAGCTAACGTCTACTATAAGAGCAAGTTGAACCTAGGGGGATGGCCACCCCTGGCTATTCTCCACTATAGATGCTCCTGCACCAAACCCTGTGGGCTCTGCTGGAGTTCTGTCCCTACCACTTCTCTAAGTAGCTTTCTCTGCCAACCCAAGTGTCTGTGGTGGCTGATGAGTCTCCTCCTACTAGGATTCCAGAGGCTTATGGTGAGAGTGAGTTGCTCTTTCCTGTTCAACTCACCCCTTCTACAAGAGTTTTTGGGAGCCAGGAATGAGTCCTGGTGTGTGGTAGCCCCATGCAGGGTTCCCAGCTTCATCTCCCTTTATCCCACCTTCTGTATCTTCTCTCTATCTGCTCTCAATGTCTTCCCTCTGAAGATGTACTAGGGGTACACCTGTCTTCCTGATGTCCTGGTTCCTCAGTGGGGGATATTTCTCCTGGCTGCATCCAGTTGACTGTCTTGAAGGAGGAATCAAGGAAAAATGTTAAAGCATAGATAAATTAAAAAACATCCATCCATGGAAAATAAACGTTTATGAATTGAAATAATTAATATTGTTTTAGTAGCCATACTAGCTAAAAGGAATCACCAGGTTCGTGCAATCTCTGTCAAAATTCCAATAACATTCTTTACGGAAATAGGAAAAAAAAATCTAAAATTTATATAGAACCACAATAAACTCCAAATAGATAAACCAATTTTGAGCAAGGAAAACACAGCATCACACTTTCTGATTTCAAAATACTTTACAAATCTATGTTAATCAAAACAGTATGGAATTTGCATAAAAACAGACATATAAATCAATTCAAGAAAACAGAGAGCCCAGAAATAAATTCATGCACTTAGAGTAAACCAGTCTTCAATAAGGGCACCAAGAATACACATTGGGGAAAAGGTATTTTCTTCAACAAATGGTGCTGAGAAAACTGGATATCCACATACAGAAAAATGAAGATGAACTCTTACCTAATACTATATACAAAAATAAAAATTAACTTAAAATGGCTTAAAGACATAAACGTAAGACTTGAAACTATAAAACTACTAGAAAAAAACCTTCAGGAAAAAGATTCTTGACATTGGTTCTGGCAATGATTTTTTTGGATATGACAGCAAAAGCACAGGCAACAAAAACAGAAGTATAGAAGTGGAATTGCATCAAACTAAAAAGGTTCTACACAGTAAAAGAAACAATCAACAGACTGAAAAGACAGCCTACAGAAAATATTTGCAACTGCATATCTGATAAAAGGTAATATTCAAAATATATTAGGAGTTCACAAAACTCAATAGCAAAAAATAAATTTATAAAAATGGGCATTTGTCCAAAGATGTACAAATGGTGAACAGCTAGATGAAAGATCAACAGGTAAATGAAAGATGAAAGATTAACAACATTAATTATCAGGAAATACAAATCAAAACCTTAAAAATGTATCACCACATTCCTGTTTGAATGGCTATTATCAAATGTCAAAATATAAATTTTGTGAAAGAAATAGAGAAAAAGGAAGACATATTGATGGGAATGTAACTTAGTGTAGCCATTATGGAAAACAGTATGGAGGTTCCTTTAACAATTAAAAATGGAACTACCAAATGCTTCAGCAGTCCCACTTCTGAGTCTTTATTCAAGGGAAATAAAATTATTTTGAATCAATATTTGCTTTAATTTTCATTTCAGCTTTATTTACAATAACTCTGATATAGATACAACTTAAGTGTTCATGGACAGATAAATGAATAAGGAAAATGTGGCATATACCTATTGTACAGCATGGTAACTATATATCTAATGTACAACATATTTAATGTTGAATGGATATGACAGATATGTTAATTAGCTTGATTATGATCATTTCACAATGTATACATACAGAAAAATCAAGTTGCACACCTTAAATATGTTCATTTTTACTTGTCAGTTATACCTCAATAAAGCTTAAAAAAGAAAAACGGAAGTCAGGAAGGAAGTCTAAGGAAGGAAGGAAAGGAGGAAGGAAGGGAGGGAGAAAAGGGAGGGGACAGGAGCAGAGAGGAGGGAAAAGAAAGAAAATAAATTCTCAAGGAAACATGAATTGTAAAATGGAACAAATGCTTGTTTTACTGTGCTTTATGGATTTAATTTTAACTTGCATATTGATAGTTTGAAAATCACTTTTGACATTAATTATCCATCGTTAAAAACAGAAGAAAATACCCATGCATGGTTTTGTATGCTCTATGTTTACCACTGTGTTCACAAATGTAAGATGCTGCCATGATATTTGCTTCTCCTTGGGATAGCCTCAAGTGTAGGTCATAGCTTTTTTGGAACACTGATTGTCATTGAAAATTCCTTGGAGCGTCCGTACACTTGAAGCTCTAAATTGGGTTCTGACAAGACTGGGTCATGTTGAGGGTAGCTGGGACTGACTGAGACATATTACTTTTTGTAAGATTGTAATGACAACTTTAAAACAGTTGCTTTCAGGTGAATGATAATTAGACAAGCTACTTTTTTCATATTTTTTAGAGCAGAATATTATGAAATAATTCAAATTTCCCAAATATATAATATAGAAAAGTTCTAAGCTTCATTTTAATTTTTCATCCTATTTTTGGTTTTATTAGATATTGCATGTTGTAGTTCTTTTTAAAATGAATTTTAAAAATGTTTTCTAACTGTATTAGTTATCTGTTACTGTTTTAGCAATTTATCACAAAATTAGTGCCTTAACTATTCACAATAGCAAAGACTTGGAATCAACCCAAATGTCCATCTGTGACAGACTGGATTAAGAAAATGTGGCACATATACACCATGGAATACTATGCAGCCATAAAAAAGGATGAGTTTGCATCCTTTGTAGGGACATGGATGCAGCTGGAAACCATCATTCTTAGCAAACTATCACAAGAAGAGAAAACCAAACACCGCATGTTCTCACTCATAGGTGGGAACTGAACAATGAGATCACTTGGACTCGGGAAGGGGAACATCACACACTGGGGCCTATCATGGGGAGGGGGGAGGAGGGAGGGATTGCATTGGGGAGTTATACATGATATAAAAGTCATGCACATGTACCCTAGAACTTAAAGTATAAAAAAAAAAAAAAAAAAAAAAAGTGCCTTAAAACAACACAAATGTATTATCTTATACTTCTGTAAGTCACATGCTTGACACGGGTCTGAGTGGATTAAAATCAGGTGTTGGCAAGGCTATGCTACTTTCTGGAGGCTGTAGAGGAGAATCTGTTTTCTCGATCTTTCCAGCTTATACTGGCCACCCACATCCCTTGACTTCTGGACTCCTTTTGTTTTCAAAGCTAGCAATGTTACATTTACCTGCCATTCTTCTACAATCACATTTCTCTCCCTGACCACAGCCAAGAAAGGGTTAATATTTTTAAAACTAATGTGATTAGATTGGGTCTATCCAGATAATTTGGGACAATTTTTCCTTCTGGAGGTTCTTAACTTTAAACACATCTATAAAGTCCTTTTTACCAGGTAAGGTAACGTATTCCAAGGCTCCTGAAATTAGGTAGTGGACATTTAAGAGGCCATTATTTTCTGTGTACCACACTAGGCACTGGGGTTCTAGGGGCTTCAGGCATTTGGCTAGTGGCTAGGTCCTACAGATGAAATAGAGACAAATCCAATATGTGCGTATATATGAGTAAGTAAAAATACATTCCCCTCTGCTAATGGTATTATTTTCAACTTACTTTTTATGCCATTGAATGTTTACCAACTACATGTACGTGTAAATACTATTATTTCTGAGTTTTTAGACCCCTTCCCAAATGAGGTAACAGAAAGATATTTTATTTTTGTGTCTTGGGTTTTTTTGTTTGTTTGTTTCCAGTTTGTTTGTTAGCTTGTGTCATACAGGGAAGTCACGTGTAAATGTATGGATTTAGAGGGTGGAAAGTGCTTTCACACAATTTAACTCATGAGATTCTTATAACAGTCCCTTCAGGTAGGCAAAGCACTTTTACTCTGCTCTTCTCTCTGCCTGTAACAGATGAGGGTCTTTAACAGATCTCTATCAGAGCAGGAAATAAGGTGTTCGCAGAGTCACACAGCATCTAGTATTCAGTTACTTTGCTCAACCATTATTAAAGCACATCTAACTAATGTTCTTGAGGAAGATAATTCTCCAGAGATAATATTTGGCTGCCAGAAATATTTAAGCCATTTTTGGAATGTTGGTCCTGAATATGTGCACATCTCTGTATTCTAAGTGACCATTTATATATTGGCGCTAATAAATGATGGAATCTGGAAAATTACAAAAGTCATCCAAAACATCTAATTTAAGCAGGAGGTAATTTTTGGACTGATATATCATATCTGACAGTCAGCGAGGGATGATAAAATCAGACCAAGTTTTGAAGTCTGGCAAATGTCACTTCTGAGTTATATGACTTTGAGCAAATCAGTTATGTTCTTTCTACCTATATTTTTCTACTTATAGTATGGGCATGTTAACACTTGGTTGTCATATGGGTGAAAAATCACATAGATAAAAGTGTTTTATTGTTTAAAATTTCACTAAATGGAAAAAAAATTAATCCTTAATAATACTTTAATCTGGAGATAAATAAAAAACAAACTGGTAAAGTGATTAGCAGTTCTTTTTGTCATTCAAAAAGACAAATTGGGAGTCTTTTCATTTCTAGGAAAATATGTACTGCTGACGAAGATAATGACACATACTCATTGCCATGGTGTGTGTGTATATATATATATATATTATTCCAATACACAGAATTTCCTGTCAAGGGGATATTTCTTTATTCTTATGCAAAGAATGGGCTGGGCACAGTGTCTCATGCCTGTAATCCCAGCACTTTGGGAGGCTGAGGTGGGCAGATCACAAGGTCAGGAGATCAAGACCATTCTGGTTAACATTGTGAAACCCTGTCTCTATTAAAAATACAAAAATTAGCCAGACGTGGTGGTGGGCACCTGTAGTCCCCACTACTCGGGAGGCTGAGGCTGGAGAATGGTGTGAACCTGGGAGGCAAAACCTGCAGTGAGCCGAGATCACGCCACTGCACACTAGCCTGGGTGACAGAGTGAGACTCTGTCTCAAAAGAAAAAAAGAAAAAAAGAATGGTTGCTATATGACAGACACTGTTTGGTGATGTTGAAATGTCAGTGAATAATACATACAAATATGCCTGCCCTCTTAAGAGTCTATATTCCATTGATAGACATAAATGATAAACAATAAAATTAACAAATGAATTGATAAACAAGGAGTTCTTATAATATGCCAACAGGTGATAGGCACTATGGATAAAAGAAAATAGAATGGCCAATGAGGGATCAGAGAGAGCATAGGAAAACTGGAACATTAAGTACAGATTATCAGCTAGGCCTCCTTGCGCAGGAGATGTTTAAATACTAGCTTGATGGAAATAATTACCTAATTTTATTTACTGAGGAATAGTGTTCCAGGGAGAGGGAACAGAAATATTAAGGTATCAGAATGTTCATTGTGTTTGATAAACATCAAAAAGATAAGCACGACTAGAGTACAATAAATGAAGGGTAGATTGCTAGGAGATGAGATCAGAGAGAAATGGAAGGTGGGATCTTTTGAAACAGCAGAAGAATTTCATAACCAAATTTTCTTTGAACTATTCAAAAATATGTGTTATGATTGCTAACATCAAAATTATTTTTTATAAAATCATGTCAGATTTTTTCATCTCCTTAAAAAAAAAATATGTATTGAGTATCTGTGTTTGGGAAATAACAGAGAACAAAACAGACAAAGATTCTATTGCTTTCTCAAACTTTTAGAATGCATTTGAAAATATACCCATGTTTATAATATCACCATTCCCCCCCCCCCCCCGCCACTGGCTAGCAGCCATTCTCAACTCTTTTACAAAGTATGGCACATCAGGCTGGGTGTGGTGGCTCATGACTGTAATCCCAGTACTTTGGAAGGATGAGGTGGGAGAATCGCTTGAGCCCAAGAGTTCAAGACTACCCTAGACCACATAGTGAGACCCTGTCTTTACAAATAATAGAAATTAGCTGGATGTGGTCGCATGCACCAGTAGTCACAGCTACTTGGGAGGCTGAAGTGGGAAAATCGCTTGAGCCTGGGAAGTAGAGGCTGCATGTGATCATGCCACTGCACTCCAGGCTGGGCAACAGAGTGAGATCCTATCTCAAGAAAACAGTAACAAAAGACAAAGTATGGCACATCACTGATTCTTACAGACATAACTAGGTATTTCCCTCACATATCTTCACAAGCTTTAAACCTGTTGGTTATGAAAAACTCCTACATTTCATTTACAAATTAATATGAAAATGTATATCTTAAAATAGGATCACAAGAGCACTGATAAGTATCTTTAACCTTGTAAGTGAACAATGTAGTTTTGCCAAAGCTAATGTAGTTATTTTTAATTGACCAACAAATATATTGTCATCACTATTATATTATTGACAATAATTATATCACCAGTTGGGATGCCTTTTCCATAATTATGTTTAGAAAGACGATACAGAGGCTGGGCGCAGTGGCTCAAACCTGTAATCCCAGCACTTTGGGAGGCCGAGACGGGCAGATCACGAGGTCAGGAGATGGAGACCATCTTGGCTAACACGGTGAAACCCCATCTCTACTAAAAGAATACAAAAAAAAAAAAAAAAAAAGAAAAGAAGACGATACAGAAACATACGTAATAGAAGCATTATCTTAAAATTGATTTTAAGATATCATTTCTTAATGAATGATATCATCTTAAATGATATCATTTAAGATATCATTTCCTCTTAAGTAATTTTCTATGAGAGAATACTAAGCCGTGTGTCATTCACTTTAAACAAACAGATAATAAATTAATACCCACACTTCTCGCTTTACATGCTAGTGAAGGACGATAAACATGATGATCTCAGCTGAAATCATACAAGTTTATCTTAAGAATAAATATTATTATTCCATAACTTTTAATTTCTTTTCAAAATATTATAAACTCTTTTACTGTCATTAATAAATGTGTAGGAAAATAAATAAATTATAAAACATACTCATTTAGCATCCTGGAATTTACATTGGGAATTAAAGAATTAAAGACAGTTCTTTCTTTCTATAACTCTGTTTACATTCAGCTCAAATCTTATATTATTATTTTTTGCATCATTATTTTTCATTTATTTGCTGTACTTTCACATTTGCTGACTAATTCCCTCTTTAAATTACATTGAAGTTAATGACTGAAAGTTTACTCATTTGTTAAAAAATGTTTACTTATACATTGAATAGTGATTGATTTCTTCTTCTCAGATGGCTTATAATGAAGGGGCGATATTTTATGCCTTGGCTAATTGTCATATTCTTAAATTTGGATCAGCTTTCATCACTTTATGCTTTGATGCTTTCAATATTTTAAAGTATCTCTGTAAGTTCCTTTAAGTCTTTGTGTGTGTGTGTGTGTGGTGTGTGTGTGTGTTTGGGTTTTTGCTGGCATCACATAGCCTGGTATATCTTCATCCTTTTCATCACATCCACTTTCTTCATTTATGTCAATAAGCTCCTCTGCGCTAAGTTATTCTGGCTGCAAAGCTTAAGTCCCGCAGATGGCAGCAGTGTCAATATTCCCACAGGGATTTTGCTATAGCTGCATTTTCACTGGACTCAAATTTTGCTTTATGTTGTACTTTTATCTTTTCTGCTGAATTCTTTCAATTATTTACTTTTGAGAAATGTCACTTGTGTTTATCAATGGGAAACAAAGAGACAACATAACTGCACAGTTTTCCGTCTGCATACACTGAATAATAGATGTGTAGTGATCGATCACTGACAGACATTTAAAAACATGATGCCAATGGTCACTGATCATGAAGCACACCTGTTATTTACATAATGATTTTGGACAAAAGAGCAAGGAGCAAAATTTGTACTTTGTTGGTAATTATTTACAGTTAATACACTGGAGTAACTGAAATTTGAACTATGTTGCTGGGTAACTGGTCTAATTTAACTAAACATGGTAACTGAAATTTATGCATATAGGAACTGTGTAAATTGAGGAGTACCTGTAAATAGGAATACATGCTACAAAGTTATATCTTGTTCAAAACTAAACTTTAGCATTTGCTAGTTATGTGACATCAGGAAGCAATATAATTTTTCTAAGCCTTAGTTCATCTATAATAAAAAATATGATATGGTCTATGTTATAAGATCATTAAAAAGATTAAGTAAAGTGATACATATCGACCAAGTACTTTATAGGTCCTTAGTAAATATCCAGTATATATTAGCTGATGGATTATTGTTGAATTATTATTTCTACTCCACTAGACTAATAAACCTCTTGAAGTTAAAACCTTTTGTATCCTCCTTGTGTAGCAAAAGGCCTGGAACATAGTAGGTACTCAATGAATCTATTTTAATTAATGAAACTTAGCTTCTCCATTTCTAGAATACTTCATAAATAAAATTGTGTGACACACTTTTTAATCTGTCAAAATCTATTTTCAGAAAAATTTAAAAGTTTACTCCACTTTCCCCAAATCCCATATGTAATGGAACAGCAATAACTGATCTTTTTACAATTAAAATCATATTACAGAGGTGAGCATAATCAAGTGCCACAAAACTGGGTCTAATTTTCCTGAAAATTAACCTTAAAGGAAAATACTGGGAGTGATTTTATTTTTGACTTGATTTAGCAATCAATATTATTAACTTTATTGTCCCTTCCTGGACAGGACGGACTATCTGCACAAATCTGTTGAGCTTTTTCAGATACCATCAGATTAACTTACTTGTGCCTCTGAGGCAGAGATGAAGTGGCTATTTTTCAAATCTCAAGTGCCCTACTCACAGGAAAGCAATATTATTTTTCATTTAATGAGCTTTAGCACATGAACAATTAAGAAGACATAATTGAATGAAACTAATCAGCAGAAAGCAAAAGCTTGCCTCTGGGAATCTGCTGAAGTTGATTGAGGCTCTTATCTGTGGTTTTATCTGTTAAGCTAATAGTACCAATGAGTGGGAAAACAGTGACTAGTAATTGTACAGTCCTCACCACCCCCCATCATGTTTTAAATTTTAAAAAAAGATGTATTGCTAGGAGGACTGATGATGCCAATAAAGTAAGTGAATTATTTGTTAACTATTGGTTAGCCTACAACTTTGAAGTTAAAAAAATAAAAATAATTCTTAGTCTTGTTATTAACAACTATTTGAGGGTTAGCTTTAATAATTGCAAGACAGCTCTCCTTATTCTAAGGTGGGGGGTAAGCCATTAATGAAGTGTAGTTTAATTAGAACTTTGTTGAAAACCTTAATAAAGGCTAAGTTTAAAAATATTTGACCTCCAAAAGAAACTGGGAATTTCTGTACCTCTTAGTTGGGAAATGGTAATTCATAGGAAATTGATACTTGGGGATTACCAAATCAGAAACTGGAAAACCTCACAAGATAGATATTCCAATTAAGGTTGTTCAGCTTATATTTGAAGTGTGCACTGGATGGTTTATTTAAACCAAACCTTTAGGGCAGCCAACTTCTTTGGGTCATTTACAGTTTTTAAGAGACTTAAAGAGCCTATAAATCTAGAGTCCCAGAAAAATGACTTTCTTGAGCCAATTTATATGTTAAAATGTATTTGCATATTGTTCTTAGAAGATATTATATATACATTTTGATAAAATGTTCATGTAATGGAAACAAACCTATCATTTGGTTGAAGCAAACCTACCATTTGCTTGTTACATGCTTATTCTTATAATTGTTCCTAGCATTGTCTTTACTTTTTCTTCCTTGTTTTGTTTTATTAATTGAAAATAGCCACCTTTTTTATATGACTAGACTATCATTGCTAATGGACATTTGGCCACGTTCTTTTTATTGACTGCCGTGATTCCGATTTATATTCACTCGTTACTTGATTTCAATGGTCCAGCCAAGAACTCAGCACAGTTATGCTTCCTACACAGCAGAGAGATGGTGAATGGAAGGTTAGAGGGATGTATTGGGCTAAAATTATAATGAGGATATCATAGGAAAAGAGAACTAGCCATGAATCGAGACAGAATAAACAGAAAAGAAACAAATGATTGATGCAGTAGAAAACCAGTAAGGAATAAAAAAAAGAAGATATGAAAATATGCTACCCTTGATAAATATAATATATTACCCTTGACAGATTTAGGGGATAATTTTATCAATGTGATAAAATTTTAAAAACTTGTTCCATGCATCTCAACTCTGAGAAAAAACTATTGAGAGTGTTAGTTACCTATTTAATAGAAGCAAATACAGTTTCTTTAAAAAGTCAGGGTCTTGCTCTGTCACCTAGGCCTGAGTACAGTGGCATGATTATAGCTCACTGCAGCCTTGCAGCCTCAAACCCTTGGGTTCAAGTGATCCTTTTGCCTCAGTCTCTCAGGTAGCTAGGACTGCAGGTGGGCACTACTACATATGACTAATTTTATTTTCATTATTTTACTTTTTGTAGAGATGGGGTCTTGTTACGTTGCCCAGAGTGGTCTCAAATTCCTGAGCTCAAGGCATTTTCCTCAGCTTCCCAAAGTTTTGGGATTACAAGCTTGAGCATCTACACCTGACCTTAAATAATGTAGTATGTAATAATGAGGTGATTGATACATTCTAGCGTTAAAAGGAAACGCCTTTCTTTCCATTTTGAAGCGTGTGTCTCTTTATTGTTTTTATTAATATGCTAAATAAAAGAAAACATGGTCTATTTCTTTCTTTAGATCAAATATTTTTCTATTGATCTTTTAGTTGAATCTTAGTTTTAAATGATAAAATGAAGACTACCATTTAGGCAATAGATATTTGTGTAACATTTTAACTTCAGGTAAATGGTAGTAGCTAAATAGACCTACTTTTGAAAGTTTGTTGTGCAGATGTTGAATATGCTTTAGAGAGTGTCTATTTTCACTCATTTCCTCTTTGATAGCAGAAAAAAATCAATTCATTTTCTATTAAGACTTGCAAATGAGGTTTATAATTGAGGCAACTGATATGGTTGATTAGTATATGAGCTTTTCTTTAGTAGAACTTGGGAGTTGGTAATCTTATCTACTGAATGTTTGTATGTTAGAATTTCTATGTGTTTGGAATAGATTAACCCTACAGTTCTATGTATCCCTTCCCATCCATAGGTCAAAAATAAAACCATTTGCTAATTGTGATATCCCTTATTAGCATCTCTCTCTCTCTTTATATTCATTTTAGTGTTGTCTACAGGCCCACACCTAGTCTTGCCTTGAGATATCTTTAATTTTGACCTCCCCATGAAAAGGTAACATAAACCAGACCTCCACTTAGTAAAATAAAATGGAGGAAAATAACAATTATCCAAGTAGCACAAGTAAATAAAAGAAATCATAGAATCAGTCTAATTCCTCAATTGTTTGCCATAATAGTCTATATTTTATAGCCATTGGATTAAATGTGTTAATTGCATGGATAAAATATTTCATATGATAATTTTTGATCAGATCTATAAAGGGTATAATTTTATTTTCATACAGTTAAAAAAGGAAAAACTATATATTATTAAGGGGTACATACATTCATTATAGTTTATCTATCAACTATGGCAAGTAATAACACAAAATTCAGGATAGTGTAAGAAAAGGTATGCAAGAGATTCTTTTAAATTTTTTTCCTGATCAAATAGCTCAGATTCCATATATGCAAGAGATTCTAAAATACCAGTAACTGAAATGTGTGTATTTTTATCGTTTTTATTAATATGCTAAATAAAGAAAAACATGGTGTATTCCTTTCTTTAGATGAAATATTTTCATTATTTTTATTTTTTTTGGAAACAGGGTCTTGTTCTGTTGACTAGAGTGCAGTGGCACCATCATAGCTTACTGTAACCTTGAACTCCTGGGCTCATGTGATCTTCCTGCCGAGACGTGTGCACCACCGTGACCAGCTATAACTTTTTATTTTTATTTTTTGTAGAGACAGGGCCTCCCTTCATTGCCCATGCTAGTCGAACCCTTGGCCTCAAGCAATCCTCCAGCCTTAGCCTCCCATAGTGTTGTGATTACAGGAGTGAGACACCACACCTGGCCAGTAATGTTCTATTTCATGAATTGGGTGATGTCTAGTGTACATTTATGTTTCATATTGCATTGTTTGAAAAGAAAATAAGAACACCTACTGATGTTTGTGTATATGTATTTCCTCAAGAAAATGCATGATAAAAGAGTATATGTAATTATGACAAGAAAAAGAATGTCTTGATTATAATCTGACCAACATAGAGATTCTTCATTTTACATCTGGTGTTACTGAAGTTGTAAATTTTACTAATCACAGATTCAATGATCTGAAGGAACTTAACAAACTTTATGAAAGTTAAGTGTTTTTTGTTATTAAGATAAAGATATAACTACATAAAAAAGTCCATTATTGCAAAATTAGAAAATAGAAGTATTTGTACTTTCAAAGTGAATATCCTTCTTAAAAATAACATTAACAGTGAATAGTAGAATATGTAAGAAAAAATAGTGATTGGAAAATACTCTAATAAGATTTATTGGTATTATGATGTGTTTTAGTGGTTTGGAGTCTGTATGTGTATACAGTCAGCCCATCATATCTGTGTGTTCTGAATAAGCAGATTAAGCAACTGTGGATCAAAAATATTAAAGAACCAGGCATGGCAAGATCGCCGAATAGGAACAGCTCCAGTCTCCAAATCCCAGCGCGAGCGACACAGAACACCGGTGATTTCTGCATTTTCAACTGAGGTACTGGGGTCATCTCACTAGGGAGTGCCGGACAATCGGTGCTGGTCAGCTGCTGCAGCCCGACCAGCGAGAGCTGAAGCAGGGCGAGGCATCGCCTCACCTGGGAAGCGCAAGGGGGAAGGGAGTCCCTTTTCCTAGCCAGGGGAACTGAGACACACAACACCTGGAAAATCGGGTGACTCCCACCCCAATACTGCGCTTTCAGCAAACGGGCACACCAGGAGATTGTATCCCACACCTGGCCTGGAGGGTCCCACAGCCACGGAGCCTCCCTCATTGCTAGCACAGCAGTCTGGATCTAACCGCAAGGCAGCAGCCAGGCTGGGGGAGGGGCGCCCGCCATTGCTGAGGCTTAAGTAGGTAAACAAAGACTCTGGGAAGCTCGAACTGGGTGGAGCTCACAGCAGCTCAAGGAAACCTGCCTGTCTCTGTAGATGCCACCTCTGGGGACAGGGCACAGCTAAACAACAACAACAAAAAAAGCAGCAGAACCTTTGCAGATGCAAACGACTCTGTCTGATAGCTTTGAAGAGAGCAGTGGATCTCCCAACACAGAGGTTGAGATCTGAGAAGGGACAGACTGCCTGCTCAAGTGGGTCCCTGACCCCTGAGTAGCCTAACTGGGAGACATCTCCCACTAGGGGCAGACTGACACCCCACACCTCACAGGGTGGAGTACACCCCTGAGAGGAAGCTTCCAAAGTAAGAATCAGACAGGTACACTCGCTGTTCAGCAATATTCTATCTTCTGCAACATCTGCTGCTGATACCCAGGCAAACAGGGTCTGGAGTGGACCTCAAGCAATCTCCAACAGACCTGCAGCTGAGGGTCCTGACTGTTAGAAGGAAAACTATCAAACAGGAAGAACACCTATACCAAAACCCCATCAGTACGTCACCATCATCAAAGACCAGAGGCAGATAAAACCACAAAGATGGGGAAGAAGCAGGGCAGAAAAGCTGGAAATTCAAAAAATAAGACCGCATCTCCTCCTGCAAAGGAGCACAGCTCATCGCCAGCAACGGATCAAAGCTGGTCAGAGAATGACTTTGACGAGATGAAAGAAGAAGGCTTCAGTCCATCAAACTTCTCAGAGCTAAAGGAGGAATTACGTACCCAGCGCAAAGAAACTAAAAATCTTGAAAAAAAAATGGAAGAATTGACAGCTAGACTAATTAATGCAGAGAAGGTCATAAACAAAATGACAGAGATAAAAACCATGACACCAGAAATACGTGACAAATGCACAAGCTTCAGTAACCGACTTGATCAACTGGAAGAAAGAGTATCAGCGATTGAGGATCAAATGAATGAAACGAAGCAAGAAGAGAAACCAAAAGAAAAAAGAAGAAAAAGAAATGAACAAAGCCTGCAAGAAGTCTGGGATTATGTAAAAAGACCAAATCTACGTCTGATTGGGGTGCCTGAAAGTGAGGGGGAAAATGGAACCAAGTTGGAAAACACTCTTCAGGATATCATCCAGGAGAACTTCCCCAACCTAGTAGGGCAGGCCAACATTCAAATTCAGGAAATACAGAGAACGCCACAAAGATACTCCTTGAGAAGAGCAACTCCAAGACACATAATTGCCAGATTCACCAAAGTTGAAATGAAGGAAAAAATCTTAAGGGCAGCCAGAGAGAAAGGTCGGGTTACCCACAAAGGGAAGCCCATCAGACTAACAGCAGATCTCTCGGCAGAAACTCTACAAGCCAGAAGAGAGTGGGGGCCAATATTCAACATCCTTAAAGAAAAGAATTTTAAACCCAGAATTTCATATCCAGGCAAACTAAGTTTCATAAGTGAAGGAGAAATAAAATCCTTTACAGAGAGCAAATGCTTAGAGATTTTGCCACCACCAGGCCTGCCTTACAAGAGACCCTGAAGGAAGCCCTAAACATGGAAAGGAACAACTTGTACCAGCCATTGCAAAAACATGCCAAAATGTAAAGACCATCGAGGCTAGGAAGAAACTGCATCAACTAACGAGCAAAATAACCAGTTAATATCATAATGGCAGGATCAAGTTCACACATAACAATATTAACCTTAAATGTAAATGGACTAAATGCTCCAATTAAAAGACACAGACTGGCAAACTGGATAAAGAGTCAAGACCCATCAGTCTGCTGTATTCAGGAGACCCATCTCACATGCAGAGACATACATAGGCTCAAAATAAAGGGATGGAGGAAGATCTACCAAGCAAATGGAGAACAAAAATAAGCAGGGGTTGCAATCCTAGTCTCTGATAAAACAGACTTTAAACCATCAAAGATCAAAAGAGACAAAGAAGGCCATTATATAATGGTAAAGGGATCAATTCAACAGGAAGAGCTAACTATCCTAAATATATATGCACCCAATACAGGAGCACCCAGATTCATTGAGCAAGTCCTTAGAAACTTACAAAGAGACTTAGACTCCCATACAATAATAATGGGAGACTTCAACACTCCACTGTCAACATTAGACAGATCAACGAGACAGAAAGTTAACAAGGATATCCAGGAATTGAACTCATCTCTGCATCAAGCGGACCTAATAGACATCTATAGAACTCTCCACCCCAAATCAACAGAATATACATTCTTCTCAGCACCACATCACACTTACTCCAAAATTGACCACATAATTGGAAGTAAAGCACTCCTTAGCAAATGTAAAAGAATAGAAATTATAACAAACTGTCTGTCAGACCACAGTGCAATCAAACTAGAACTCAGGACTAAGAAACTCAATCAAAACTGCTCAACTACATGGAAACTGAACAACCTGCTCCTGAATGACTACTGGGTACATAACGAAATGAAGGCAGAAATAAAGATGTTCTTTGAAACCAATGAGAACAAAGATACAACATACCAGAATCTCTGGGACACATTTAAAGCAGTGTGTAGAGGGAAATTTATAGCACTAAATGCCCACAAGAGAAATAGGAAAGATCTAAACTTGACACTCTAACATCACAATTAAAAGAACTAGAGGGGCAAGAGCAAACACATTCAAAAGCTAGCAGAAGGCAAGAAATAACTAAGATCAGAGCAGAACTGAAGGAGATAGAGACACAAACCCCCCCCCAAAAAATCAATGAATCCAGGAGTTGGTTTTTTGAAAAGATCAACAAAATTGACAGACCGCTAGCAAGAATAATAAAGAAGAAAAGAGAGAAGAATCAAATAGATTCAATAAAAACTGATAAAGGGGATATCACCACGGACCCCACAGAAATACAAACTACCATCAGAGAATACTATAAACACCTCTATGCAAATAAACTAGAAAATCTAGAAGAAATGGATAATTTCCTGGACACTTACACTCTTCCAAGACTAAACCAGGAAGAAATTGAATCCCTAAATAGACCAATAGCAGGCTCTGAAATTGAGGCAATAATTAATAGCCTACCAACCAAAAAAGGTCCAGGACCAGATGGATTCTCAGCTGAATTCTACCAGAGGTACAAGGAGGAGCTGGTACCACTCCTTCTGAAACTATTCCAATCAATAGAAAAAGAGGGAATCCTCCCTAACTCATTTTATGAGGCCAACATCATCCTGATACCAAAGCCTGGCAGAGACACAACAAAAAAAGAGAATTTTAGACCAATATCCCTGATGAACATCGATGCAAAAATCCTCAATAAAATACTGGCAAACCGGATTCAGCAGCACATCAAAAAGCTTATCCACCATCATCAAGTGGGCTTCATCCTAGGGATGCAAGGCTGGTTCAACATTCACAAATCAATAAACGTAATCTAGCATATAAACAGAACCAAAGACAAGAACCACATGATTATCTCAATAGATGCAGAAAAGGCTTTTGACAAAACTCAACACCCCTTCATGCTAAAAACGCTCAAGAAATTTGGTATTGACGGAACGTACCTCAAAATAATAAGAGCTATTTATGACAAACCCACAGCCAATATCATACTGAATGGGCAAAAACTGGAAAAATTCCCTTTGAAAACTGGCACAAGACAGGGATGCCCTCTCTCACTGCTGCTATTCAACATCGTGTTGGAAGTTCTGGCTAGGGCAATCAGGCAAGAAAAAGAAATCAAGGGTATTCAGTTAGGAAAAGAAGAAGTCAAATTGTCCCTGTTTGCAGATGACATGATGGTATATTTAGAAAACCCCATTGTCTCAGCCCAAAATCTCCTTAAGCTGATAAGCAACTTCAGCAAAGTCTCAGGATACAAAATTAATGTGCAGAAATCACAAGCATTCTTATACACCAGTAACAGACAAACAGAGAGCCAAATCATGAATGAATTTCCATTCACAATTGCTTCAAAGAGAATAAAATACCTAGGAATCCAACTTACAAGGGATGTAAAGGACCTCTTCCAGGAGAACTACAAACCACTGCTCAGTGAAATAAAAGAGGACACATACAAATGGAAGAACATACCATGCTCATGGATAGGAAGAATCAATATCGTGAAAATGGCCATACTGCCCAAGGTTATTTATAGATTCAATGCCATCCCCATCAAGCTACCAATGAGTTTCTTCACAGAATTGGAAAAAAAAAACTACTTTAAGGTTCATATGGAACCAAAAAAGAGCCCGCATTGCCAAGACAATCCTAAGTCAAAAGAACAAAGCTGGAGGCATCACGCTACCTGACTTCAAACTATACTACAAGGCTACAGTAACCAAAACAGCATGGTACTGGTACCAAAACAGAGCTATAGACCAATGGAACAGAACAGAGTCCTCAGAAATAATACCACACATCTATAGCCATCTGATCTTTGACAAACCTGAGAGAAACAAGAAATGGGGAAGGATTCCTATTTAATAAATGGTGCTGGGAAAATTGGCTAGCCATAAGTAGAAAGCTGAAACTGGATCCTTCCTTACTCCTTATATGAAAATTAATTCAAGATGGATTAGAGACTTAAATGTTAGACCTAATACCATAAAAACCCTAGAAGAAAACCTGGGTAGTACCATTCAGGACATAGGCATGGGCAAGGACTTCATGTCTAAAACACCAAAAGCAACGGCAACGAAAGCCAAAATTGACAAATGAGATCTCACTAAACTAAAGAGCTTCTGCACAGCAAAAGAAACTACCATCAGAGTGAAGAGGCAACCTACAGAATGGGAGAAAAATTTTGCAATCTACTCATCTGACAAAGGGCTGATATCCAGAACCTACAAAGAACTCAAACAAATTTACAAGAAAAAAACAAACAACCCCATCCAAAAGTGGGCAAAGGATATGAACAGACATTTCTCAAAAGAAGACATTCATACAGCCAACAGAGACATGAAAAAATGCTCATCATCACTGGCCATCAGAGAAATGCAAATCAAAACCACAAAGAGATACCTTCTCACACCAGTTAGAATGGCAATCATTAAAAAGTCAGGAAACAACAGGTTTTGGAGAGGATGTGGAGAAATAGGAACACTTTTACACTGTTGGTGGGATTGTAAACTAGTTCAACCATTATGGAAAAGAGTATGGCAATTCCTCAAGAATCTAGAACTAGATGTACCATATGACCCAGCCATCCCACTACTGGGTATATACCCAAAGGATTATAAATCATGCTGCTATAAAGACACATGCACACGTATGTTTATTGCGGCACTATTCACAATAGCAAAGACTTGGAATCAACCCAAATGTCCATCAGTGACAGACTGGATTAAGAAAATGTGGCACACATGCACCATGGAATACTATGCAGCCATCAAAAAGGATGAGTTTGCATCCTTTGTAGGGACATGGATGCAGCTGGAAACCATCATTCTTAGCAAACTATCACAAGAAGAGAAAACCAAACACCACATATTCTCACTCATAGGTGGGAACTGAACAATGACATCACTTGGACTCGGGAAGGGGAACATCACAAACCGAGGCTTATCATGGGGAGGGGGGAGGGATTGCATTGGGAGTTATACCTGATATAAATGACGAATTGATGGGTGCTGACGAGTTGATGGGTGCAGCACACCAACATGGCACAAGTATACATATGTAACAAACCTGCACATTATGCACATGTACCCTAGAACTTAAAGTATAATAAAGAAAAGTAAAAAAATAAAAAAATATTAAAGAAAAAAACAATGTAACTAAAAGAGTATAAGTGAATTGTTTGTAAATCAAAGGACAAATGCTTGAGCTGATGGATACCCCATTTACCCTCATGTGGCCACCATGCATTGCATGCCTGTATCAAAATATCTCAGGTAACCTATAAATATATACGCCTAGGAACCCAGAAAGATTAAAAAGAAAGCAATAAGTAACGAAAAGAAAAAAACAATTTAAATACAAAATTTAAAAATACAGTATTACAACTCTTTAAATAGTATTGACATTGTATTAGGTATCATAAGTAATCTGGAGATGATTTAAATATACGGGGCCCTGCTGGGTGTAACGGCTCACACCTGTATTCCCAGCAGTTTGGGAGGCTGAGGCAGGTGGATCACCTGAGGTCAGGAGTTCGAGACCAGCCTGGCCAAAATGGTGAAACCCATCTCTACTAAAAATACAAACATTAGCTGGGTGCGGTGATCGGCGCCTGTAGTCCCAGCCTCTCGGGAGGCAGAGGTAGGAAAGTTGCTTGAACCTGGGAGGTGGAAGTTGCGGTGAGCTGAGATCATGCCACTGCACTCGAGCCTGAGCAAAGGAGAGAGACTCAGTACCCCCCAAAACTAAAATATATAAACAGGGGTTGTGTGTAGGCTTCATGCACATACTGTGCTATTTTAGATATAGAAATTGAGCATCCATGGATTTTGATATCTTCAGGGGTTCTGGAACTGATCCACTGTGGACACTGGGGGAAAAATGGACAGAGATAACTAAGTCTAGTGAACAGTTAGTCTGTTATTAAAAAAGCCAAAGATCCCTTGAAAATTATATTTTTCTCGTTTTTTTAAAGGGAACCATGTTTGACGTTAGAATATTCTTGTTTACATTTAAGTAATACTATTTACTTGTGATTTATTGCAAGTCATTTGCTTCACGTCAGTTTTGTCCATTGTTCAATGGAGATTATAAAACTTATCTATATAAGATATACAGTGTTGATCTAGGGATTAATAATACATACATAGGCCGGGCGCGGTGGCTCAAGCCTCTAATCCCAGCACTTTGGGAGGCCGAGACGGGCGGATCACGAGGTCAGGAGATCGAGACCATCCTGGCTAACATGGTGAAACCCCGTCTCTACTAAAAATACAAAAAACTAGCTGGGCGAGGTGGCGGGCGCCTGTAGTCCCAGCTACTTGGGAGGCTGAGGCAGGAGAATGGCGTGAACCCGGGAGGCGGAGCTTGCAGTGAGCCGAGATTGCGCCACTGCACTCCAGCCTGGGCGACAGAGCGAGACTCCGCCTCAAAAAAAAAAAAAAAAAAAAAAAAAAAAAATAATAATAATAATAATACATACATATACAGTCAAGCCACAAACAAAAAATGGGAAACAGGCTATCAGTTTCTTTTAATAGACCAGTTCAAAAAATTACTTTTTTAAGCAACTTTCCTTTGGAGGAAAATAGCTAAAAATAAAATAATATAATTTTACATCTGTTTTTCAGGTATGTTTTCTGTATCATGCTTAATGTTCTATAAATGTGACTTTCCTCTAATTCTTCCTACTTTAGTTCTTCATAATTCACTTAGAGGAAAAAGCAGTAATATATATCTGTACATCATCCACAAGTGTGTGATAGTGGGTGATTACAATTTGAGATTATTAAACAACAAAATATATAGAGTAAGCTATAAGTTTATTTCACTTCATAAACATTGTTTAGTATTTTTATACTACCAAAACAAGTTTGTGGAAACATATGACGGTTACACAAATTAGAAATCCCTGGGTACCTGTGATGAAATGGCTTAGAGTAGGTGTTCAGGGACTGTTTCATTTTTGTCCACAAATGGATCAGTAATCTTATATTTTTCATGATTATGTCATAAGAGCAGTCAACGTTTTTTAAAACTGCAGAATGCCAGTCTACTTTGTAAAATCCAATATATCGGCAGCAGGACTAGCCTGAAGAATGAGCGGAGTCAGTATGATGAGTTGTGAGGGCACATGTGCAGCCTTTTAACTTCTGATATTTTTTTTGGGCCATGAGATGTATTGCTCATCATTAAATCATTAATACATTTCAAGTCTTAACGTGTGCATTGTCTCCTCAGTGTTGCCTCCTAAAATGTAAATCTCTGTAAACCTAATAACTGAGTGTTTCAATTAAGATCATTTTGTTATTCACTCCTATTTGAGAGACACCACTCTGAGGGGGTGAGAGGAAGGAATTTGATTCATATATCAAGTCTCAATTGAATCACCTCTGCTGTGAGACTATTCACAGCTTCCACTTTCCAAAACTGATTTTCTAATCAATAACAACCTGCACTATTCATAACGATTTTAGTTTATGTTGAAGTTTTCCTACCATTAATACTATATGACCTTGATTTGGTGGCTTGTTTATCTCTCATTAGAACTGGAGCTCTTCAGGAATGTGTTAGTGCCTAAATAGACCCCTCGATCATGTAGTGCCTAGCACCTAGTATGCATTGTAGAATGTTAGCTGATTGGTCAATAAATGCATAATGCATAAATAATAAAAGATGAATGATGGATATCCACCTTAAAGCCACTGCTTTCAGATACAGAGGCATAGTTTAAACATATATAACTATTATATGACAGGACGTTTGTACCACAAGGAACAAGTCAGAGGAAGGTATTTCTGACTACATCCAGTGTAAGGAATGGTTCACAGTCAAGTCTTCATCAGCCTCATAATTATGATCTACAGAATTTTCACAAGTACTGCAGTACTTACACAAATTGAACAAATGTAAAATGTAGCTCATTGAAATTAAAAATGTTAGAAATTGATTTTATATAGATGTATTTCTTGATCTGATGTCTACTTATTTAGAAAACTTGTATTTGTATAGTTCAAAGGAGAATCAAAAATAGTTTAAATTTTGAATCTTTATAAACACTTGTTTCTTTTTCAATTAGAATCTTTGGTCAACAGAAGGTAAATCAATTGTATTTTCCAAAATAGGAGTGGAATTTACTATACAAATGAGTTTATTGTAGCTATTCAGCTTTTGATTCCAATAGAGATTCTGATTTACAATTTTTTAATTCAACTTTTGTTTTAGATTCAGCAAGTACATGTGCCAGTTTGCTACATGGTTAAATTGTGTGATGCTTAGGTTTGGGGTGTGAATGAGCCCATCACTGAGGTATTGAGCTTAGTACCCAATAGATAGCTTAGTTTATCAGCCACTTTTCTCCTATTGTCTCCTTCCTCTAGTAGTCCCTCATATCTATTGTTTCCATCATTATGTCCACATGTACCCAATGTTTAGCTTCCACTTGTAAGTGAGAACCTGTAGTGTTTGGATTTCTATTTCTATGTTAATTTGCTTGGGATGATGGTCTTCAGCAACATCCATGTTGCTGCAAAGAACATGATTTATTAATTTTTTATGAATGAGTAGTATTCCATGGTGTATATGTACCACGTTTTCTTTATCCAATCTACTGTGGATGAGAATTACATTGATTCTGTGTCTTTGTAATTATGAATAGTGCTGTAATGAATATATAAGTGCATGTGTCTTTTTTTTTTTTTTTTTTGTAGAACAATTTGTTTTATCTTGGGTATATACTCAGTAATGGGGTTGCTGATTTGAATGGTAGTTCTGTTTCTAGTTCTTTGAGAAATCTCCAAACTGTCTTCCACAGTGACTGAGCTAATTTACATTCTCACCAACAACGTCTAAGATTCCCTTTTCTCCTCAGCCTCACCAACATCTGTTATTTTTTGACTTTTAATAATAGTCATCGGACTGATGAGAGAGCATCCCATTGTAATTTTGATTTGGATTTCTTTGATGATATGTTGTTGAATATTTTGTCATTTGTGGGTTGGTTGGCTGTTTATATGTCTTCTTTTGAAAAGTACCTGTTCATGTCCTTTGCCTACTTTTTAATAGGGTTGTTTTTTCCTTGTAAATTTGTTTAAATTTTTTTATAGATTCTGGATATTAGACTTCTCTCAGATGCAAAGTTTAAAAATATTTTCTCCCATTCTGCAGGTTGTCTGTTTACTGTGTTGATCTTTTTTAAAGTTTTTTTTTTTATATTGCTGTGCAAACTTATTTAATTTAAATAGGTTCCAATTGTCAATTTTTGCTTTTGTTGCAATTGATTTTGAGGATTTAGCCATAAATTGTTTTCCTAGCCTGATGTCAAAAATGATGTCGCTTGGGTTTTTGTCCGGGTTTTTATAGTTTGAAGTATTACATTTAAATCTTTAATCCATCTTGAGTGAATTGAGTATACTTATTATATGGTGAAAGGTAGGGTTCCAGTTTCATTCTTCTGCATACGGCTAGCTAGTTTTTGAGTACCATATATTGAACATTACCCAATGTTCACTTTTATCAACTTTGTCACAGATCATATGATTGTAGGTGTGCAGCTTTCTGGGTTCTCTTTTCTGTTCCATACGTCTATGGATCTGTTTTTGTACCAATACCACGTGATTTGGGATATTGTAGACTTATTGTATAGCTGAAGTCGGATAATGTGATGCCTCTGGCTCTTTTTCTTTTTGCTTAGCTTCCTTTAGCTATTCAGGCTAATTTTTTGTTCTATATTTTTGAGTCTTATTTTTCTATTTCTGTTAAAAATGGCATTGGTAGTTTTACAAGAATGGCACTGAATCTGTAAATTGCTTTGGGCAGTATGACCATGAATAATATTAATTCTTCCCTTCCATGAGCACGGAATGAATTTCTAATTGTATGTGTCATCTATTATTTCTTTTAGCAATATTGTGTAGTTATTACAGAGATCTTTCACCTCTTTGTTTAGTGTATTCAGAGATGTTTTATTTTTATTGTGTGTATTGTAAATGTGATTGTGTTCTTGATTTGACTTTCCACTTGAACATTATAGAAATGCTACTGATTTTTGTATGTTGAATTTTTATTCTGAAACTTTACTGAAGTCATTTATCAGTTTCAGGAGCCTTTCAGCAGAGTCTTTGGGGTTTCCTGAGTGTAGAATCATATAGTCAGCAAAGATAAATAGTCTGACTGCTTTTCATATTTGGTTGTCTTTTATTACTTTCTCTTCTGTGATTGCTCTAAGATTTCCAGTACTATGTTGAATAGAAGTAGTGAGAGTGGGCATCCTTGCTTTGTTCCTACTCTCAAGGGGTAGATCCAGCTTTTGCCCATCCAGTGTGATGTTGCCTATAGGTTTGTCATAGATGCTCTTATTATTTTTAGGTATATTCCTGTGGTGACTCATTATTTGAGTATTTTTATCATGAAGGGGTATTAGATTTTATCAAAAGCTTTCTCTGCGTCTATGGAGATGATCATAATTACATGGTTTTTGTTTTTAATTTTGTTTATGTGGTGAATCACATTTATTGATTTGCACATGTTGAACTACTCTTGCATCTCAGAAATAAAAGCTACTTGATCATGGTATAGCTATTTGATGTGCTGATGGATTAGGTTTGCTAGTGTTTGGTTGGCGATTTTTGTGTCTATGTTCATCATGGATATTAGCCAGTAGTTTTTCTTTTTTTCATTGGTTATTTGCCAAGTTTTGGTATCAGGATGATTTTGGCTTCTTAGAATGAGTTAGAGAGGAGTTCCTCCTTAATTTTTTTTGTAATAGTGTCAGTAGAATTGGTATTAGCTCTTCTTTGTTTTTCCACTATAATTTGGCAGTGAATCCACCTGGTCAGGGACATTTGTTGGTTCACAGGGTTTTTTTTTGTTTGTTTGTTTGTTTTTTTATGACTAATTCAATATGGGACTTCAGTATTTATTTGTTCAGAGTTGCAATTTCTTTGTGATTCAATTTGGGGAGGTTGTATGTTTTCATTAATGTATGCGTTTTGTCTAGATCTTTTAGTTTTTGTGCATCCAGTGTTCATAATATTCTCAGGATCTTTTCTGTTTCCGTGTGTTTGGCTGTAATGTCATCCTTGTTTCTGATTGTGCTTATTGGGATCTTTTTTGTTTTGTTTTGTTAATCTAGCTAGAGGTTTATCTCTCTTGTTTATGCTTTCAAAGTCCCAACTTTTGGTTTTGTTGATCCCCTGTATGGATTATTGGGTCTCTACTTTATTCAGTTCTGTTCTGATTTTAGTTATTTCTTTCCTCTCATTAGCTTTAGGTTTAGATTGTTCCCTTTCTTCCGGTTTCCATAGGTGTAATGTTAGATCATTAATTTCAGGTCTTTCTAACTTCTTGTTTTTTTTTTTTTTTTTTTTTTTTTGAGACGGAGTCTTGCTCTGTCGCCCGGGCTGCAGTGCAGTGGCCGGACCTCAGCTCACTGCAAGCTCCGCCTCCCTGGTTTACACCATTCTCCTGCCTCAGCCTCCCGAGTAGCTGGGACTACAGGCGCCCGCCACCTCGCCCTGCTAGTGTTTTTTTTGTATTTTTTGGTAGAGACGGGGTTTCACCGTGTTAGCCGGAATGGTCTCGATCTCCTGACCTCGTGATCTGCCCGTCTCGGCCTCCCAAAGTGCTGGGATTACAGGCTTGAGCCACCGCGCCCGGCCTCTTTCTCACTTCTTAATGCAGACACTTAGTGCTATAAATGTTCCTCTTAACATTGTGTTTGCTGCATCTCAGAGATTTTGATATGTTGTGTGTCTTTATTTATTTTAAATAATTAAAAAATTTCCTTATTATCATTGTTTGTCCAAAAGTCCTTCAGGAGCAAGTTGTTTAATTTGCATGTCATTGTGTGGTTTTGGGAGATGTTCTTGGTATTGGTTTCTGGTTTTAATCTACTGTGGTTCAAGAGTGTAGCTGATATGATTTTAATTTTTTGTATTTATTGAGACTCGCTTTATGGCTGAGTGTGGGGTCACCCTTAGAGTATGTTCTGTGTGCAGATGAGAGGAATGTATATTCTGTGATTGATGGGTAGAGTACTCTGTAACGTCTACTAGGTCCAACTGGTGAAGTGTCAAATTTAAGTCCAGGATTTTTTGTTATTTTGCATTGATGATCCTTCTAATGCTGTCATTGATGCGTTGAGGTCTCCCACTGTTGTTTAGTGCCTAAGTCTTTTTATAGGTTTTGAAGTATATGTTTTATGAATTGGGTGCTCCAATATTGAGTGTGTGCATATTTAGGATAGTTAAGTTTACTTGTTGAGTTGAACCTTTTGTGATTATTTAGTGACATTCTTTATCCTTTTTTTATTGTTGGTTTAAATTCTGTCCTATCTAACATAAGTGACTCTTGTTCTTTTTTGTTTTTCATTTGCATGATACATCTTCCTCCAACTCTTTACCTTGACCTATGGGTGTCTTTACATGGGAGTTCTGTCTCTTTAAGACAGCAGATGGATGAGTCTTTGTATTTTATGCAACTTGCAAGTCTGTGCCTTCTAAGTGTGGTGTTTGGAACATGTAAATTCAAGGTTAATGTTGATATGTGACGTTTTATCCCATTGTGAAATTGCTAGCTGGTTGCTTTGTAGTTTCTATTGTATGGTTGTTTTATAGGGTCTGCAGACTACGTATTTTAATTGTGTTCTCATGGTGGCAGAGGTTGTTCTTTCTTTTCCATGTTTAGGACTCCACTGAGGTTGCCTTGTAAGGCTGGTCTAGTGATTACAAATTCCCTTGTCAATTACTTATCTAGAAAATATTTTATTCATCCCTTCCTTATAAAGCTAAGTTTGGAGGATTATGAAATTATTAGTTTAAGCTCTTTTAGAGTGTTGAAAATAAGCCTGTAATCCCTTCTGTCTTGCAAGATTTCTACTGAGAAGTCTCCTGCCAGCTTGATTGGGTTCCCTTTGTATATGACTTAAATAATTTATGCCATTCAAACTTTGTGGAAAAAAGGAGCAAGTTTAAATAGTACTAATAAATGAGTGAGATTAAATTCTTATGGAATGCTTTAATTGTTCATTAGCCTTCAACAGCCAAATGACCTGCACATTTTTATTATATATTTTTGTCATTCTGACCATGAAACTGACACCAGTTAACTGACTTGGAAGACCTAAACAAAATAGTGTCTTATTTTAAAATTGCTATGTTTATTATTACTATTTTAAACCATGTAGGTATTTCTTAAACCTTAGGAGATGAGTTCTTGCAAAAATCTGCTAAAATCATTCTCTTTAGCATTTTCCTATAAGGTTAGTAGTTATGAAAGAATTAATTTGTATTAAAAATACAAAATGTTAAATTAATTTTTCCAAATGTCAGAATGTTATAATGAGCAGTTTCTTTATCAATAAGGGTTTGATATTCATATTTATAAAAATGATGGACAACGCCACATTAATCAGAAGAAAGACTGGTTTGTATGCCCAAGATTAGGGGCACTCAAAATTTGAAAGGCATAAAAACTTCCTATAGGAATTTTTTAAAGAAATACATGCCAGAATTTACACCAGAAATTTAAAAAGTGCTTCCAAAAGGCTAAGGAGTAGGTTAATCAACATTTTAAAACACTACATAGATAATTTTATTTTGCATTAAAACTTAACCATTGTGAAAAAGTATTAAACTTTTCAAATGTGTGTAAATCGACCAAAGCAATGTATGAATCAATGTTACACAATTTAATCGTAATTTTATTTTGATTAATTTAACTTAATTTGGCATGGTCTTAAGAAGGACTCATCAGGACTCATCCTTAAGAAGGACTTATCAGGGATAAGGGGAACTGCCAGATGCCTCTTGAAAGAGGAATATTTCTTTATTTCTTTATTTAGGCTTAAACAGGAACTGGTCTCAAGGCCAGAAACCAGAGTACTCCTTCACCTACTGTTCTTCTGAGGGAGGACTAGTGCCTCCAGGAGATGATTTTTTAAAGGGACTATTACTGGGCACATTGGGTAAGGAATCTAACCTGTTTCCTGACACTTGTAAGGGTCATAACCAGTAAATTAATCATCATGAGAAATTTTTGTAGGAATGCTTCTCCTTGAACTTTTATTTTTAATTTAATTATTCTGGGTTTTTGTGGCGTGATACCATGAAATTAATATGATCAATTAATCTTGATTTATTTTTTTTTCCTTTTCTGTATTCTTGCCAAACGTAACCCTGATTTCTTAATGTGAGAACAGTTGGACACTGCATTTTTAACTTGTCTTTACATTATTCTTGAAAGCATAGTTTAGAGTGAACTGAAGAATATGGGTCAAGAAATTAAAATTTTTGACCGGGTGCGGTGACTCGCGCCTATCATCCCAGCACTTTTGGAGGCCAAGGCGAGTGGATCATAAGGTCAGGAGATCGAGACTATCCTGGCCAATATGGTGAAACCCCATCTCAACTAAAAATTACAAAAAAAAATTAGCTGGGTGTGGTGGTGCACGCCTATAGTCCCTGCTACTCAGGAGGCTGAGACAGGAGAATCACTTGAACCCAGTAGGCAGAGGTTGCAGTGAGCTGAGATGTCACTCTACTCCAGCCTGGTGACAGGGTGAGACTGTCTCAGAAAATAAAAAAGAAAAGAAATTAAAATTTTTTTCAGGTCTTTCACTTATGCATTCTGTGCTCATCTTTTTATCCTCACTTCACTATATCTCAATCCCCTAGGTGTTTGGCCATCAATGTAGACATGTTTCTTCATCTTTGCATAAAGACTTCCAGTTAAAAAAATAACTTGGTGGTCTTTAACAGATTATGTATTCCACAAGAGTGGAACTACCAATGCAGTTTTTCACAAATGTCTGACACACTATACATTCACTATTACTTGAGAAAATAGATGCACTCTTTTACTTTGAGTACTAATGGAACTAACATCACTGGACATTTCTGGCAAATATTCTGATGTATTACTACACTGTAACTGTGAGACTCAATGATGTGGACCGTAGTCTGTTAACCGGTGTCGAACGTTTTATCAGATCTGGATACAATTCCCAAGAATTTGCATCTTTTTAGACTGACTGAGTCTGACTGAATTCCTTACATTTAAAAAAAACACCACATGTTCTCACTCATAGGTGGGAACTGAACAATGAGATCACTTGGACTCGGGAAGGGTAACATCACACACCAGGGCCTATCAAGGGGAGGGATGGCATTGGGAGTTGTACCTGATGTAAATGATGAGTTGATGGGTGCTGACGAGTTGATGGGTGCAGCACACCAACATGGCACAAGTATACATATGTAACAAATCTGCACCTTATGCACATGTACCCTAGAACTTAAAGTATAATAATTAAAAAAAAAAAAATCACAGGAGAAGTGCTGTCATAACCCAGAGATCCCTTTATCACTCTTTTCTTTGATAACTTCATGACATGAATAAAGAGAATTTTCAAAAAACAAATGCAAGATAGAATATATACAAAGATCTTGCCCTGAAGCATACCAGTGTTTGGCTTTATTCATCTTCCTCTTTCATTTACAGGAAGTTTTCTTTAAATGATTAGTATTCTGTGGGACATATTCTCACTTTTAAAGGAGGATGTCACCTGATCATTGATTTTCATTCTGATTTAATATTTCTTCAAGTTCTGGTCTTAACTTAAATCGCTAATTACATGAGTAGTCTACATATCCAATGCTAATTTTTATAGAAAACTTATACCTCATAACTGTACAAAAGGGATCATTGCATTGATATGGAACTTTACTTGGATACAACTGGAAAAGCAGCAGTTCTACATCAGCAAAAGATATAGGTAGGTAGGTAGATAGATAGATAGATAGATAGATAAATGATCATTTAAATGTAACCAACTCCTTAGAAGAATAGAGCTTGTTTCTTTGTTTGTTTAATAACAAGGTAAAATATTTGTATCTAACTTGCAAATTGGCCATTGGCCAGGGCGATGAATTGACTGCCTAGTTCCTGAAGACATGCTGTAGTGACTTTGATGACCATTGGCAAAACTGTAGTTACTCCCTAGCAATTCCCATTAAAATCAATGTTGTGTGGAATTAAATGTGGCACAAATATATGTGTCACTGCTTCAGGGCCAGCCTTCTGTTAAAATTAGTAAGTGTCATGTAACTCTTATGTGGAAGTGTCTGAGAACTAATTTAGAACTCTAGATTTAAGAAAGCAGTTGACTTGTTTATTACTAAATACATGTCTTGTTTTGATATTTCTTTTCATTTTCTTTTTTCTTTCATATATTGAAAATTAGGAATTTTCAATAAATCTAACTGCACTGTAGAGTAAGCCTAGTAGAACAATACATTTAAAAAGAAGCTTTAAAAGGTTAAGAGAAACACAAGCTTCCAGATATTGTTCTTATATAGATGAAAATATTTTATTTCCCAAGATATATTGTTAAACCCTATTACTAACATCATGCATACAATATAATTCCTTTGTAATCTCATATTCTAAAATTATAACCAAACATGGAAACCAATTTTTTCTATGTCTTAGTTATTTTTAATAAAATAACTTGGCTAATATTAGGAATTAGTTATAATGAGATTTGATCTAGGATATTATATCAAAGAACTGACAAAAAAATAATAAAACAGGCTAATTTCTTTTTTTTTTATAAGGATTATTTACTAACTAAGGATAAGGTATAGGGACGACACAAAGGATGATGCTGTCAGTACCTGAGGCTAGTGTTAGCAGGACCCTGTTTTCCTCCTGTAATCTAGGATTCAAACACAGAACGGGTAGGGTAAGTCATGCAATTACCAGAATCTGAAGTTAAGGAAAACAATAAAGATAAGGTTACCTAATAGAAGCTGTGACCTAGACATTGACCTATATATTAATGAAGGCTGTAAAATTGTTTGCAGTGTACTCTACATGGCTTTTCAATCTGGAAAATTTCACTACAAGGCAGAGAGTTAAAAACTATTTTTGGGAAAATGCCTAAAGAATCTGAATTCACCTTCAAGGGAAATGAGTCAAAGAAAACTATTCAAAATGCATGCATTATTAGATTTAGAAAATATCAATACTGGTTTCATTTTCATTAGCACCAAATTGATGCTACCTAATCTTACTTTCCTCCTAAATTTATGTGTATGTGTTGGTAGAGGAGAGAAAAAATTAAAAAATACTTTATTGTAAACACAGCCTCAGCACTTTGGTTGAGTGATTTTTGTTGAAATTATGAAAACATCAAGAAATATAAAGGAGAAACCAGACGTATTTTTTTTACTAAACTCATGCTATGATATTTTACATTTGGAGTATAACAGGCAGTACTACTCTTGGAATGAGATTTGGCAAGAATTTGGGTCAAAGACATCATTTATCCACTCCTAAAATTGATAGAAAACATATATATGCATGTATAAATTGATATGTAAACTTTACATATAAAGGAGAAGCAAGGCATAGTATGAGGAAAAAGTAAATACATAAAATATTGATATAAAAACATTGTCAACTAGAATATGAGGTCATTTTATAATCTTGGATTTGCAGAGGAATAATTAAAACTTGAAAGGGTATGTGATTTCCTCAAGGATACAAAATTAGCACCGGGACTGAGCTTTAAGTTGCCTCTTTTAGCTTTGCTGGATCTAATCCCACATAGAGGAACACATAAATTACAATAGAGAAGTGAATTATCCCTTTTCTCTTTTACTTTTCTGGTTATCTGTTGAACTCGTTTTTTCTTCCTTGGAAATTTTCAATGCTTTCTACAAGCAAGATAATAAAACTTATTAATCTATTAATCTAGTGAAGAAACTGGAACTCATTGTAATAATACTTGAAGCAGTGTAATGGATTCCATTTGGAAATGCCCTCTGTGATCATTGAAATTATCATCAAAACACATTTAATACATTTTCATAGGCCAGGTGCTTGATCTCCAGGAATTTGCCTCCACTCAAATTTAAAGAGAACTTGACAAGATTAAATATTTGCACACAGAATGACAATTCTTTCAATCCTCTCTTTTTTTTTTTTTTTTTTGAGACGGAGTCTCGCTCTGTCGCCCAGGCTGGAGTGCAGTGGCCGGATCTCAGCTCACTGCAAGCTCCGCCCCCCGGGTTCACGCCATTCTCCTGCCTCAGCCTCCAGAATAGCTGGGATTACAGGCGCCGCCACCTCGCCCGGCTAGTTTTTGTATTTTTTAATAGAGACGGGGTTTCACTGTGTTAGCCAGGATGGTCTCGATCTCCTGACCTCGTGATCCGCCCGTCTCGGCCTCCCAAAGTGCTGGGATTACTTTTTCCTTTCAAATTAGTTCGTTTGGAAAGTTCTTAAAGTATCAAAATGAGTATCTTCATCTACTTTGTGAAAATTAGGATTCATGCTATTCTTCCGTTTCTAGAAGGCGAACTCAAGGTGAAGTCAGCTCTCTGTGATTCTCCTGGTGTTTGATGTTATAAATAATATCACTCATTATAGCACACCTGATAGAATGTAAAAGCCACAAATATCAAGAGTTCAGTTATATTCTTGAATTGCTTTACCCTAACATAAAGCAGGTACTCAATAAGTAATTGTCAGTAAATTGGTTATAAAAGTCTATTTATTAATTATAAATTAATTATACCATATTTGTCATGTAGGCAGGTGTAAAATTTGCTATACCTTACTACATGACAAACACGATATTTTCATCTAATTCTCAAAAGAAACCTGAGTAGTATCATTATGCCCAATTATTGATGAAGAAACAGAGGTTTTAGGAGTACAAATAAATTATCCAAGTCCCCAAATATGGTTTTAGAAACTATTTGCAATCAGGCGGGTCTCATCTATAATTTTTGTCATTAACAACTGTTCTTTAACTCACATCCTCCATTTTCCAACCTTCTGAGATGTCTTTCCATCATTCCCTCTAGAAATTTTCACAACTTTTGATGTAAAGAATTGGAACATGGGTCCAAAGCCTAAGAGTTTCTGTCTATGCTAAAACAAAAGCTTCTTTTAAGTTACTAAAAATAGTTGAAATGTGAAAAAGGTGAAGTATATATTTAGTACAATGATATTTTCTCATTTGGCATCATGTGTACTCCCATGTCCTTGCACCTAGCTATTCATCACTCCCATTTCATTTCTAAACCTCTGAATAACTTATTTTTCAGGGTTTTCATTTTTTTTTCCATTCCAGCATGTGTTTTAAGCTCAATATATCTCACTAAACCATTGTGATGAGTTAAGTGAGTCCTCATGGGTTAGTATATTGCCTTTTAGGGTGTTAAAATTGTGTTCTAATGCAGGTATTGTGAAGGTAATATACTAATTTTCTGCAATGCTTCTAATGATGAGATTTACCAGATGATAAAATACTGAAAGAAAGCCCATTAGGTTTATGACATTCATGCTTTTCTCCAGAAAACCATTTATTTGCAGCTTTTTTTTTCAAATTTTGTCTATTGTCTCATACTTCAGCACCTCAGAGCAAGAGGGTGGGACTGGTGTCTTTCCATTTGCTAAGATCTCTGCTCTTTTAAGCCCCAGGCACCACAAAACTTTGTTGTTGCTTGCATCTCCTGTCTTCCCAGTACTCTCTCCTCATTCAAATTTCTGGCTCAAGGACCTCCTGTCTACATCAGTTCCTCTTAAAATCGTTGTGCCTTTGCTGTCTACATGGAAAATCTATTTTAGGGCATCAGGTTCTCAGTTCTTTGATTTCATTTCTGGTGGCTTTTGCCTCACTTTGGATACACACAATCCAAGGTCAAACCTAAGTATTCACCATCAGGGCTGCAATTAGAATGGTGCAAATGAGGCCGGGCGCAGTGGCTCACACTTGTAATCCCAACACTTTGGGAGGCGGAGGCGAGTGGATCACAAGGTCAGGAGCTCAAGACCAGCCTGACCAACAGGGTGAAACCCCGTCTCTACTAAAGTTACAAAAAAAAAAAAAAAAAATTAGCCAGGTGTGGTGGCACATGCCTACATCCTTGCGACTCAAGAGGCTGAGGCAGGAGAATTGCTTGAACCCTGGAGGCCGAAGTTGCAGTGAACCAAGATCATGCCACTGCACTCCAGCCTGGCAACAGAGCGAGACTCCATCTCAAAAGAGAAAAGAAAAAAAAAGTATGACATAAGTGAAGCACTTTCTTTGGGTGCAGAATTTAAGGAATGCTAATATAACTTAATAATAGAATAAATATATTCCAATGCAGTATTTAAAAAGATAGAGATCCAATGCAAAAATTCCACAAGAAATAGTTTGTCAAAATCTAAAAGATAGGATCAGTAAGCTGAAATTAAATAAAACTTAATTAAGACCTTTGTCAAGAGAAATTATCAAACATAACAATTCTCTCAATTAAAAATGAGTAAGCAAAAGAGTACATTTTGAAAATATTATAGTATATTCAGGTTTTGGTATAAATGAGATATTTAAACCTAAAAACTAGATCATATGTTTCAATACTCTACTTTTCAGATTTTCATTATATTTTAAAACTACTTTTATGTTCTGGAAAACATAACCATTAAAAAGCACAGGAAGACATGTATACAGCCGCAGACACTTTCCTTTTGCCTTAGGCTCCAGTATGGTTCTACATGGCACTACCCATGACCATTTGTAGTTGATCCATTCTCCTGTGAATTTCTACCTATCACACAATTACACACTCCCAAGACAGTGAGATAAACTCATTCATACAAACACACACACACTCTCTCTCTCACACACACACACACACACACACACACACACACCCCTAATTGGATTGGCAAAGACAGTCTATTCCATATGAAAATTTAGGCCAATGTAACCCTCCTCTAGAGGTCTGATTTATAGCTTTTAACTCTAAATCTTATCTAAAAACTCTGAGTTGTCAGAACCCAACATAATCTCTGACTTCAATGTGTACTGAGGCCACACCAACTCCAAGAAATCGTAAGTAAGAGTTTTGTATATCTTAAAGTCTTGGTGAGAAACTCTAAAAGAATCCTGATGTATATGACAGATTATTTCATAGAATAACTCATTCCTTTTTTCAAGCTTCCTTATTCCACTGTTGCCAGCATGTTGTTGGTTCTCAGGGAATAGAAATAATTTCCAGTCAGATATATCATCCAAAACTTTTTTTTTTTTTTTTTTTTTTTGAGACGGAGTCTTGCTCTGTTGCCCAGGCTGGAGTGCAGTGGCCGGATCTCAGCTCACTGCAAGCTCCGCCTCCCGGGTTCTCGCCATTCTCCCGCCTCAGCCTCCTGAGTAGCTGGGACTACAGGCGCCCGCCACCTCGCCCGGCTAGTTTTTTGTATTTTTAGTAGAGACGGGGTTTCACCGTGTTAGCCAGGATGGTCTCGATCTCCTGACCTCGTGATCCGCCCGTCTCGGCCTCCCAAAGTGCTGGGATTACAGGCTTGAGCCACCGCGCCCGGCCCCATCCAAAACTTTTAATTTGGTTTCAAAAATCCCCCAAAGCCAACCTTGGAGTAGAACAATTACTGTATTTACTTTGGCACAATTATTTTATCCCAATACCAACTTCCTTAATACATGCTTACTGAAATGTAACACTTTAAATTAATGTAGTAATGACTTTTGCATACGAATGATTTTAACATTTTGGAAAAAGAAATCACTTATTTTACAAACATTCAAGACACGTTGATTCTAGGGAACTTTTCTGCTGCAAAACTTTCCCGTGAAAATTGATAAAGGAACATTTCTATGACCATTAAGCAACAAGCATGATCAAATAAAAAATGACATTAAAACCCATCAATAATTGAAAGGCCTATTGTACAAGAATATTGTACATATATTACATGTACAATTACATGTACAAAAAATATTACATATTTTCTTCACAGTATAGGTTTAGTAAATTCTGTTTTCGTATATATACTTTAACTTTATAAAAAGTTCAATAGTAATAACAAATTATCCAAATATATATTGACTATTAGCATATGTAGTTTTTTAGTTTTTTGGGGTTTTTTTATTTTATTTTTTAAATATCTAGATATTGTGCTAAAGTTCTATGTTCTCTGTAAACATTATGATTGTTCCAAAATAAATAATTTAACATTATATTAGAGCAATTTTTTATAGATTATTCATTGAAACTAGGTTTTGAATCTGTTTCCCACATTTAAAAAATAAATCATATAGACTACAAAATGGCAATCAAAAATTTTTTACAAATTGGTTTGTGAGGTTTACTAAGATCTTAATTTTTATTGGTGATTGAGTTTATAATTTAGAATGATGATGATAAGTTTGAAAATATTCCCATATTTGCTATTCTATATATTTAAAATAGAAAAAAGTACCATTAGATAATATACATGTAGCATAAACTTGATATACTGTATTATTTCATTTATATGAAGTTCTATAACTGATAAACTATAGTGAAATAAATCAGGCTACCTGTATTCCTTTATGGGAAGGGTGGGTAGATAGTGGTTGGGTAAGAGAAGTACATGTGCTCTTTATCCTCTCAGTGTAGCAGGTTTCACTGGTGTATCCATTCATCAGAACTGTTGAACAGTAATATTTAAGATCAATGCAATTCACTGAATATAAATTATACCACAATAAAATAGGGACAAAACATACTGTTCGTTGAAGACTATATTTTACAGATTTTTAAAAGTCTACAAAGTCAATTTTTTGAATAAACAAATGAAGATGTAACATATCAGGTAGTGATATATATTATGTACAAAAAGGGAGGGGGTAAAATGTGAGGGAATGGGTGGTGGGCTGTTTTAGACAGTGGTGAGGTAGATTTCTTGGAGAAAGTGATGCAGTACACGAGTGAAGACAGGAACTAAAGGAGGCCCTGTGCCACGTAGGCATCCGGAAGAGGAGCCATTTCAGGCAGAAGGAAATTTACAGGCCTTACTAACATGGGAAAGTACTTATGTTTAATTACAGCAAAATGACTGAAGCCAAGTGAATAACGGGAAAAAAAGAGCTAAGTTTTGAAAATATATTTTTAAATAGAGCACAATAAGCCAAGGTAAACAAAATTGATCTCCTTATTAAATATAATTTAGTTTTCCAAGTGGGCCCAAGGTGTTTTTTTTTTTTTTTAATAAGTATACTTATGTGTTAGATAAGTGTATGTAGCAGAAATAATTTTTACAAGATCGAATTACTCAAAGTAGTTTCAGCAGATGCTGGAAGGCTTACAGGATGAAAGCTTCTTTTTCTGTTGAAGGAAATAGCACAGCAGGAAGGCCTTCTGTGATGTAACTCTGTGACTTCTTCACCTTCTGCTGGATGCCACTTGATATCTCAATAAAGTTACCTGGATATCTTGGCCTACTTTGATTTTATTATCGCTCCTTCTCAAAATATATTTATAGGTAAAGTATAAAAATCTCTTTAAGCTAATTAGAAAATTCTGCAGATAGTAAGACAGCAGTTTTAACATTATAATGCTTGAACATAGAGCACAGAGATCTTGAACTATTAAATTAGATTCAAAAGCTTATGCTATTTCATTTTTAGCTTTGCATTTGAAAAGCTTAATTATGATTTGATTTTATAACACAATAAAAATATAACCATTTCATAATGGTTTGGAAGAGTTAAAAGCATTGATAAAAATGTGAAATGATATAATTTAACTATATTTCTTTTTCAAAAATATTATTTCTATTAAAAACAATTATACCTAGATGACCTTGGGTACGGCAATGACTTTTTAGATACATCATCAAAAGTAGGATTCATAACAAAAATGATAATCTGAACTTAATTGAAATTAAAAACTTCTTTCTGAGAAAGACAATGTCAAATGAATGAGAAGACAAGCTACAAACTGGGAGAAAATATTCACAAAAGACACATCTGATAAAGGACTGCTATCCAAAACATACAAAGAACTGTTAAAAGTTAACAATAAGAAAACAAACCACTCATTTTAAAAATGGCCCAAAAACCGTATCAGGCACCTAACCAAAGAAGATATACAGATAGCAAATAAGCACATGAAAAGATGTCTCACATCAGATGTTATCAAGGGAATGTAAATTTAAATAATAATGAGATAACACTACATACCTATTAGAATGACCAAAATTCTAAACCCTGATGACACTAAATGCTGGTGAACATGTGGAGCAAGAAGAACTCCCATTCATTGCTGGGGACTGCAAAATGATACAGCGCTTTTGGAAGACAATCTGAAAGTTTCTTACAAAACTAAAAATGCTTTTACTATAAAATCCAGCAGTCATTCTCCTTGGTATTTACTCAAAGAAGCTGAAAGCATCCATCTGCACATAGATGTTTGTAGCATCTTTATTCACAATTTTCAAAACTTGGGAGGGAGCAACCAAGAGGTTCTTCAGTAAGTGAATGGATAAACAAACTGTGGTACCTTCAATGGACTGTTATTCAGTGCTAAAAGTAAGTGTACTGTCAAGCCTTGAAAAGACACGAAAAAGCTGTAAATTCATGGAAAAAGGCAATATGACAAGGCTATATACTCTATGATTTCACCTATTTGACATTCTGTGAAAGGCAAAACTATAGAGAAAGTGAAAACACCAGTGATTGTCAGGGGGGTGTGGGGAGGGAGAAATGAATCGGCAGAAAACAGAGGATTTTTTTGGTCAGTGAAAATAAGTCTGTATGATACTATAATGATAGAAACATCTCATTATACATTTAGTCAAAGCCACAGAGTGTAAAACACCAAGAATAAACCCTACATAAACTAGTATTTGAGTGATAATGATGTGTGAATGAAGGTTCATCAATTGTACAAATGTACCACCTTGGTGAAGGATGCTGATAATAAAAGTTATGCATGGGTAGGGACAGAAATATATAGAAAATATCTATACCTTCCACCCAATTTTTTTTGTAAACCTAAAGCTTCTCTGTGAAGAAAATTCTTTAAATATGACAAAAAACCATACCACAAATTGAATAGTCCATATTCAAATATTCACAATCCATTTTATTGATTGATTGACTGGTTGATTGAGATGGAGTTTCACTCTTGTTGCCCAGGCTGGAGTGAAATGGCACAATTTCAGTTCACTGCAACCTCCGCCTCCCAGGTTCAAACGATTTTACTGCCTCAGCCTCCCAAGTTGCTGGGATTACAGGCATGCTCCACTACACCTGGCTAATTTTGTACTTCTAGTAGAAATGAGGTTTCTCCAGGTTGGTCAGGCTGGTCTCAAACTCCCAACCTCAGGTGATCCACCTGCCTTGGCTTCCCAAAGTGCTGGGATTACAGGAGTGAGCCACTGCGCCCGGCCCTCCATTTTGTTTAAGAAGACATCTCATAGATATTTCTGCTTCCTGAACTTATTGAGATATAATCTGCATAAAATAAAATGCAATAAATTAAGTTTTTAATTTAATGAGTTTTGACAACTGCAAACAGCTAGGTAAATACCACCCCAAACAAGGAATAAAATATTTTCATCATTCCAGAAAGTAATAGCATCCTCTTTCCAGACAATTTTCTCTCCCATTGTTGTCATCATCATCATCCTCATTGTCTTAATCATTCGGAAATACCCTAGGCAGCCCTGTTGATATCTAGTTTCTATTTAAAAAGTCTTCTACCTATGAATAGAGTGCAGTCATTAGAAATAGACTGGCTATAATTGCTGCCTAAAGAGACTGGCTAGCTGTTAAGGTCAGGCCTCAGTGGATAGAAACACTTGTCTGGGGAAATCAAGGACCAGAGGTTGATTCACAGATCGAGAAATTTATATTTTGTCCCCATAGTTGGATGTGATTGGAGTCAGGAGAAGGGATCACAATAACCAAACCCATGCAAGACAACTATGGGACAACATGCAAATTTGTTTTTTTATAATAAGAAATACAATTGACAAAGGAAAGGTACTGGAATGTTTGAATATTAGGTAGTACATTTTCTCCTTGTAGGAACATGGAAGTTGGAAGCCAAATTTCATTTCTAAAGATGTGATTAGAATCCAACTGAATTAAATGAGTTTATTGCTTATAATGGTTTGAGTTCCTCTGATTGTGCTAGCTCAATGCATCCACTTGTGTTATAGGAATAGACTTCTAAAGTTTTCTGTTTAAAATTTCCTTTCTCTTGACATTGCTGAAGAGAAAGTGACATATTCTCTCTTAAATGTCCATTTTTTTCCAAGAACGTGGTATTTTTATATTTTTGAAAATGTAATACATGTTGATAAATGATCATATAGAAATAAACAATAATTTATAGAGTATTTTTTTGAGGGTACTCAGTTTTATACTAAGGACTTCCCATAAATTTTTCCACTTAATCTTTATAACAATACAAAGAGATAGAATTATATTCCCATTTTATTGATAACAAAGACATATTTATTAATCTCACTCTAAGATGTAGGGAATATTTCTCTGAGTTATATTGATACCTGGCTTTCTCACTACACAACAATAAAAATAAAAATACTTTTTCTAATTTGCCACCTAACTCACACCGGGAGCCACATCATTTATATGCAACCGTTTACATTCAAGTAGTAAATTGGATTATAGATTTTTCTAAAATGAATCATTGTAAGAAAAAATTTGCTGTCATTTTAGACTAAACATTTTATTCGAGATAGGCTTTATCTACTACACTAAAGGCAAACATGGAAACAGCTTTCCAAATACTTTCTGCTACTCATAATATGGCACAATTTTAATATAATTCTGTTAATGTAAAGGTTATGCCGACTTTAATTCCTATTTAGCCATACTTCTGAATCCTCTCAATGAAGTATTGCAAACTCCACCTTTGCCTTAAATTAGACATCCTAGTTCTTTCATATCCAAATATGCAATTCATTTTGGTATGTTGCTAGGGATCTTGTCTGATATATAATCATTCGAAGTGGATAGACAAAATAAATTTATCAAGCTTTAAAATTTTGATGTTAATTTTGGTGGATTCAATATCATGTGGGAAATAAAAACAAGGAATCTACAAGAAGTGCAGTGAGTTAGTGTTTACTTGGGAGTAATTCTTTGTAACTAATTAATTTAAAACTAGGCAACAGTCTTGCCTCTCCTCCATGTTCCTCTGTGTTCTTGAGAACAAGTCAACTAATCTCATGAAGAGTTTTTGTTTGTTTTGCTTTGCTTGTATGTACTAGTATTGTTTTTCCCCCGTGAGGCAACTAGTCGAATATTTGTTTTTTTCTTCAACACTGACCAGAGGAACAAGGTCTATTTTTACTTAATTTCTTAGGCTGAGGTTGTATTTTTAAAAGTATTTGGTTATGGTAGGGCTCTGTTGCTTTTCTTACTACCACAATACACACAACTAGAACAGGAAATGGATCCTAAAGCTGCCACATTATCAAACCTCAAGCTGGAGCGACAATTTAACAGGTACCTTCTCTTGGTAGGGCAAGCTGATGTCCTTTAAGAGATATTGTTAATTGAGCTATATTCCACTGATGTAATGAGATCTTGCCACAATTATTTATAGAGAACCTTTGTCTGAAGCTTTGTCTGTACTCTTTGATTAATATGTTACTCCTTTGCTGGCAAAGCAAATAACTTAGACGCTTCCAGAAGCCTAATATCTTATGGTCTATGTATTTTCTTTGGCTGAAAAAGTTAACACTGTGCTTTGAGTTAATTATAATTTGGGTCTGTTCTCAGTGACACTTGGCAAGTTAAGATGCTTAGGCAATTACTCATGTAAGCACATAGCTTTGTTCAAATGCAAGAACAAACCGACCAGAGGAAAAGTGCTAAAAAAGCCGAAGTACCCCAGGATCTTGGATTGCTAATCTGTGGCTTTATGGTAACAGTAGACTCAGTCTTACCTTGTGGCATTATTAGTAACTGGGCTTGTTTCAAAACCTGGGCAATAATATAGATGTATTTATTTTTCAAATAATACAGATCATAAGAGGAGGATCAAAAAGATAAGCAAAATGTAAATTGTTTTTAAAATCCATCTTGGTAGCACTTTTTTTGTTTACTTTATCATTTACAAATTTAATTTAATTTGATTTATTTATTTATTGAGATGGAGTCTCGCTCTGCTGCCCAGGCTGGCGCGATCTCTGCTCACTGCAAGCTCCGCCTCCCGGGTTCACGCCATTCTCCTGCCTTAGCCTCAGTAGCTGGGACTACAGGCGCCTGCCACCGCGCCCGGCTGATTTTTTTTATATTTTTAGTAGAGATGGGGTTTCACTGTGTTAGCCAAGATGGTCTCGATCTCCTGACCTCGTGATCTGGCCGCCTCGGCCTCCCATAGTGCTGGGATTACAGGCGTGAGCCACCGCGTCCGGCCTACAAATTTTATTAAGTACCTTCAAGCTCAAAAGTTAGTTTGAAGTCTGCTAAGAATTCACTATCTTTTATCTCCTATACATGAGTAAATAAACATGTAATAGGGTTCTGTATTACTCCTAAAAGGTCAAGTCCAACAAACATTAGAGTTCATGTTATCACTTTTCTGAAATTCATAGAGACGGGTCATATAGACAAGTTCATATAGAGAGATGAGTATAATATGACCTATCTGAACTGACAAAAGGAGCCCTTACTTATATGTTTTTGAACCAGAAATGATTTGGTTTCAATCATTCAGAGTTATATATAAAGAGTTATAATATATGGCTCTCCATATATGAAACTCTCCCTCTCTCTCTTTCTGTCTACATATCGAGAGAGAGAATGAAAGTGAGACTTCATATATGTACATATATATGAAGCATGTGCTATGTATAATTTCATGTGTTACATATATGTATATCTAGGTATTATATATAAGTATATTGTGAAACTAATGTCTTCATACCCATTTTGAAAAACATACTTTCCTAGTTAATTTCATATACAAGAGATGAGGTGTGCTGCTGTGTATCATATGACTTTGTACGCCATGAAAGACCTTTCATAAAAGGAATAATTAGCTTATCATTGGCTTCATTATGTACAATGTATTGTTTTCTCTTCCAGTTTTTTGGTGTCCAATATTGAGTTGCTGAATTCCATTCTTACTCATTTCAGTGAATTCTTACCAACCTTTCAAGATCCAATGGAATTATACAATCCTTACATACTGCAATAAGATATTACCATTGATAGGCCAGGCATGGTGGCTCATGCTTGTAATCCCAGCATTTTGGGAGTTGGAGGCAGGTGAATCACTTGAGGTCAGGAGTTTGAGACCAGCGTGGCAAATATGGTGAAACCTCATCTCTACTAAAAATATCAAAATTAGCCAGGTATGGTGGCAAGCGCCTGTATTCACAGCTACTTGGGAGGGTGAGGCAGGAGAATCGCTTGAACCTGGGAGGCAGAGGTTGCAGTGAATCAAGATCACACTAATGCACTCCAGCCTGGGCAATAGAGGGAGATTCAGTGTCAAAAAGAAAAAAAAAAAAAAGAAAAAAAAAAAAAAAGCCGGGCGCGGTGGCTCACACCTGTAATCCCAGCAGTTTGGGAGGCCGAGGCGGGTGGATCACGAGGTCAGGAGATCGAGACCATTTTGGCTAATGTGTTGAAACCCCGTCTCTACTAAAATAAAAAAAGTTAAAAAAAATACTCTTGATAGTTTTCATTTTGTAAATCAGAATTAAGGTTTTTTTCATTTTAATCAATTTTTGACTAAAGACTGACAAATGCTTGGAAACAAATATCAGACCAGTTATATATTTTGATTTAATTTCTTGCATAAAATGAACAGTGACATTTTTCAATTTAAATTAGGAGTGGATTATTAGAGATTATGAAACCTAAGAAGTGAGATAGTATCCTATTTGGAAGAGACCTTTCTCCTTCCACCAGTTCCTTTCATCTAAGTTATCACCACTGCTTGTTGGTACATAAAACTGGGAAAACCAACAAAAGAAAACAATTCTGTTGATTCCCTTGAATTTGATTAAATCTGACAAGTTGCTTTCTTTCCTTAAGCCAGAAGTCCCTGCTTAACTAAAATAGTCTTTCCCACCAAATGTTTGCAAATGTTTTAGTTTTATTGATAGATATTACATATCTTGCCTTGTCTTGCTTCAGGGCTTACTTGTTTTTGAACTTTGTTCATTATTGGATTGTATTTCTATGATTAACATTTTATATACAAATATTTTCTACTGGAAGCCCTCATCTGGAAAATCCCTTTCATGGCCTTTTTTATTTTCTCTTAAATGATGACCTTAAAATCACATAAAATATTATGAAAATAAACTTCCTGGGGATGTGTCATAATAGGCATGTTTAAATTTTACTTAAGACGTTTAAGTATCTTTTAATTGTTCCATAGAACTTGATTTGCCAACTAATTTTTTAAAGTGATTTTTTCATATCTTTTTACTCTTGACTATTTAAGTTCATTTACTGTGTTCACATTATCAGAGTTTCTAATCCAGTGAAAAAGAAAAGAATTTTTGGCCGGGCGCGGTGGCTCAAGCCTGTAATCCCAGCACTTTGGGAGGCCGAGACGGGCGGATCACGAGGTCAGGAGATCGAGACCATCCTGGCTAACACGGTGAAACCCCGTCTCTACTAAAAAATACAAAACCTAGCCGGGCGTGGTGGCGGGCGCCTGTAGTCCCAGCTACTCGGGAGGCTGAGGCGGGAGAATGGCGTGAACCCGGGAGGCGGAGCTTGCAGTGAGCTGAGATCCGGCCACTGTACTCCAGCCTGGGTGACAGGGAGACTCCGTCTCAAAAAAAAAAAAAAAAAAAAAGAAAATAATTTTTGCACAGATGCTTATTCAAAATCACTTTACAGAAGGTAATAGACTTAGAGATTTTATAATAAAGTTACTATTTGGCAAGGACACATAGACAGCCCATCCAGTGGTTTTAATGTTAGCTCATGTGAATCAGTTTTGCAAAACTTAACATCCTTTGCTATTTGGGAAATAAAAAAGAATGCGGTGATTTTCATTATATCCTAACATTTAAAACTTTTAAGTAAATTTGTAAAGCATATTCTTTATATGCATAAATTAGAGCAAGTTTTATTTTATAACATAAAAAGAAAAAACTATAATGCAAGCAGTTATTTTCAGTTAAACTTGTGAAAATACAGGTGATGCCTTTATACATGATTATTGAAAACTTAAATATATACATTATTTTGAAAGGAGAAATTAGAAGCTTTTAACAAAAACGTGTATCTATACTTTTTTTATATAAAAAAATTCCAAATCTAGGCAGCTGCCTTTATATGGTCACAAATGTTGTACATAAAAATAATTCCTGGTAGCATTCTTTTAGTGAGTGATAAAAAATAATCTAAATATTCATCAAGAGGAAAATAATTTGATATATTGCAACATTATGCAATGATTTTAAATAGTTTCATGCCTATATGCTTACAAAGTATCATCCAAAGCACTCAGGAACACTCACTTTTAGAAATCTCTATGGAGGCTAATACATAAACAACATTAATCATACTTAAGAATTTGGAGAGAAAATTATTATGGTAATTTAAGTGTTTCCTGATGTAGATTAACCTTAAGGTCATGATGTGCACAAAATCTTCTATACATGAACATTAGGACCTTTCACATAAAAACTAAAGCAGAAGCCTAGAGAAGGTCATTTCTACAACAGGTTCATGTGATGAATCAGCCTAAATTCTAAAAGCTCAAGGCAACAAATGTCCAGCTCAAATACAATGACAAACTCCTTTAGAGACAACAAATTGAGTCACCTAAGTTGATCTCTTTTCCCAATAGACATTATGACATAAATAAGGGGATACACTGTATCATTGTATAGAGTAACAAAACTTTGCTCATGGAATTAATTTAAATTGCCTTAACACCATGGGGCAAGGGGGCAAACAACCTTTTTTTTTTTTTTTTTTTTTTTTACTATAAGACAAATTATGATGTTGAATAAACTTATTACAGCAAAGACAGAATTCTCATTTAATCCAATCATCTCTACAGTGAGAAGCTAACTCTGTCTAAAGCATGCTTGTTTTCTTTTCAAGAGGAGGTCATCATTAAGGTATGCACATGTAAAGTGCATTTCTCGTTTGTAGTCTTGGAGGGCATTTATTGTGAGAACAAATGAACATTTTTTTAGTCATTGCAAGCTATAGATAGAGAAAAATATTTAATCATGTACTTTATTCCTGTAAGAGGATTCAGAATATATGGTCTCAGTAGTAGTTATCTTCAGAACAATAATCAGACCACATACACAAACACATACTCAATGCCTTGCACTTACATTTTCAGACATAGGACTTGTTCTTGCTGAAGACGCAACACTGAATTATTGTGGAATACTTTTAAATAGGTGGTTTCATTTATACAGAGGATGTCGATCCACCTGGATTCCAAACTATATTAATATCAATAACAAGATTAATAGTTCCTGTTAAAAGAGTACCTACTAGGGGCCTTAAATACATTATTTTTCAGACTCACAGGAGCATTACAAAGTAATAAGGATTATTATTGAGCACTTAGGAAATGCCAGGTGTTGTAGTAAGCTCTATCCTTATTATATATTTTAATTCTTATATGTTACATGTTTTAATTATCATAATTCTCACACAGCATACATATGATAAAAGAAAAAATAAAAGTGAGATAAGGGAAAATTGGGATGCAGAGGCCTTTGTATGTCTCCCCGGAGATTTCACAATTTTTTAGAGTCAAATTCATGAGAAACTTGGGCAATTCTTGTGCCAAACCTATTGCTATTCTTTGGCTATCAGAAACTGACCTTATCTCTGTATCTTATTTGAATTGAGTACTTAGATGGTAAAGAATAAAAAGAAAAAAGTAAACGAAATAACCAGACAGAAACAAGCATGTATACAAAATAGTTTATAAACTAATTTTTAAAAATAAAAGTAGGGACTTTGGAAAGGTATAAAAGAGACAATTATTCTAGTTTTGGTGAATAAAATATATACAGTTACATTTCTCACATTTTCCCACAACAGTAAGTGATGGAGAAATACAAAAATAGTAATATTAATAGTAATAGAAGAAATAACAATAACTACAATTTAACTGTTTAGTCTGAGAATGATAATGTACTAATAAAATCTAAATGCTTTAGAACAAGAGTAAACATCACCTTGACAATGATATAGTAATGTTTCAGAAGAGGGAAGTCTAAACTGAGGTACTTAAGGTCTTTGGGGATTGTGGTAAAGTGATTTAAACTGAGTCATTTAGGTATGAAATTAACTGAGATTATGCAGAGGTTATGATACAGTAATTTAAGACTAGTGGGCAGAGCGAGATGCATCTGGAAAAAAGCAGCCTCGATAAGTAAACTGTTGTTTGATAAATTATTTATTCATATGGGCAGAATGGTGTCTCTAATAAATTGACCTGTGAAAATTTCCTGAAGAAAATAAAATTAGTTGGCTTATGGTTTTATCCTTTCATAGAAAATGTTTTTGAAGCAAACAATAAAAAGTTTTGTTAACATAGGTGGTTTCTTATTTCTCAGAACTCTCTTGTAGTAAGTTTTCAACCTAAGCTGGAGGACAAACGATAATCATCTGCACAAATAATCAATCAAGATCAATACCACTGTCTTCAGGGTCATGATTGCATATCAGATTTCTGGTGGGATCATTTCAACTATCATATAGGTTAGGTTTTTATGTTTGTTTGTTTCTTTGTTTTGGCTGCATGATCATTGATTGTCATATCAGAGTGGCTACATAGAAACATTTTTGATTATGAAAACCCAATATTTGAATGCTGAGTCACAGACAAATAGTAATAGAAATATTTTACATTCTAAGCCAAGAGCCAAGAATGCCCAAATTAAAGCAATACAATAGAACCCATGACCAAACCAAAAAGCTTTAATGATTGGATGTGGGGATACTAGATTTATCACCTTGACTTGTAATTTTTTAAAAATTTCCCATATTTTCTTAATAAAATAAAAATAGAAAGAACTATAGGAATATGAGTAAACTTTCCTCCTAGAAAATGCCTCATGTTTCATCCCGACAGGCCAATATTATTTCTCGTACTGCTATATTTTGAAGTACCACCTCCTCAGTGTTATGAAATCTCCAGGTGATCATTTCTGTGGCCTTACTGAAACTGTTCAGTGTTCCTGATAATATCTGAAGCATAGATAGTATGGTTTAAAGACAGGAGAAAACTACTCATAATTAGATATGAGTACTGTTCAATATCTCAAAATGAGGCCCCGTTTTTCTCTTTCTTGAAAGAAGTTATCTAGAGTTCTCTTTTTCTAGAGTTTGAGGGGGAAATGTGCCCAAATCATCCATGAGTAATATTGGGCACCATTCTGAAAGTATAGTATCTAAATTTACAAAGATAACAATTGTTTTGTATAATTTGTTGGCCACACCCAATAGACTTTTGTTTTGCAAACCTAACACTGGTCTTTAGAATCTACCCAAAGACTTATCATTGTCCCAAATGCCTTCTTTGTGTGATTAAAATTTATTGTACAGTTTTGGTGACATTCAGAGGTAATCAGGTGAAGGGTAGAGAATATAATGCAGAAACATCAAAAGATTACCCACTGTAAGATTTTTGAGACAATTATTACATGTACATCATCTGTTCCCTGTTTCCTTTCTCAAATTTATTTCTACAAAGATTAAGAGAAAATAGTTTCTACAAATAATCCCTGGGTATTTTTTCAGGAGCAGTAGGAAGCTTCTTCCCTAGGTTTGCCAAATAGAGGAAGTTAGAGCTTTGTTTATCTGGCCAGTTTTTCTGTTTGCCATATAAAACGCAATTAGAGACTGAATCCAGTTTTACTAATTACTGATTAAACTACATGCTTCATCACAGTCCAGCACTGAAAGGAGCTGGTTGGTATTTGCAATAAATTTTGGCAACCTAAGAATTGGTTTGATTTTATGGTTAAGCCAAATCATGAACAAAGTGAAGGCAGGTAAAGGAATCAGACCAAGGGATTCTACAGCACAGTAAGCAACAGTAAGTACAGGAACCTTGTATGTGCTCCAGCTAAAAAATAACAATAACTTGTTAACAATATGAACTTGTGAGAACTTAAAAATAATGAGAAAAATTAAGGAAAAAAGCATGCAGATAAAAGCACAACAATCCATTGTTCTAGTCAGATAGATTGTAACCCCTTAGTCTTGTGTGAAAATTGTCCATGTCATACAGTTTTATTCTTAATCTAAAGCTCATGGGTAAGAGCTGTTTTTTTCCAAAGATCATCAATTTTTTAAGAATTCTTAGTCTTGACTTTTCTGAATGAACAGCAGGCATAATATCACAGAGTGAAGACATATTTTTCCAGCTGGAAGGCTTGATTACTGAAATTTATACCATGGAGTTGAACTCTTTTGACACCAGTTAAATGTGTATTATAAGGTCCTTTCTGTAAATACTTATTTAATGTGTTTTCTCTCTACGAGCTACTTAGGTTGGTGCAAAAGTAATTGCGGTCTTTGTCATTAAAAGTAATGGCAAATTGTTCAGTGTCCCTGATAATATCTGAAGCATAGATAGCATGGTTTAAAGACAGGAGAAAACTATTCAGAATTATACATGAGTAATTAAGATTGTATATTTCAAAATGAGGTACTGTTTTTATCTTTCTTGAATTAAATTATCTAGAGTTATCTTTTTGTCTAGGGTTTGAGGGGGGAAATGTGTCAAAATCATGCATGAGCAATATTAGGCACCATTCTGAAGGGCACCATTTTGCATTAAAGGTAAGGCAAAGACAGCAATTACTTTTGCACCAATCTAATAGATCAAGCAGAGGTTGCATGGAAGAATATAATGGAAAAGCAGCCTGTATTTTGGTGCTAAGATTGAGTACATTGCTTGAGCTTCTTCTAGTATGTTTCCATGTCCACTTTGTAAGATCTAGCCCCAAATTAGAAGGGAGATACTCAGCCTCATATGGCAGATATAGCAAGATTTTATGGTGAGAGTTGTTGAGTGTCAGAGGTGTAGAACTAATGCCTATGAGAGTTAAAGTGGCCGTTCTTGTCCAAAGATGCCCAAGAATGTTTATGTAATCTTGCTAGTTTGTGTTTTAAAACACCATTGGCTCTTTCTCCTTTTCCTAAGGATTGAAGAGATAGGGATAGTAAACTGGCATGGCATTTAAAACTGTTTCAGATAGACACAGCAAAATGGGTGCTTCTATCAATAGAAAGATAAGTTACATTTTGAGAATAACCATCAAGGACATCTTGAAAACTCAGAGCAAGTGCCAGTTGCATACAACCCAGTAGGAGGTATTCAAGTGAACACTGCATGTTGGGTTCTTGTCAATTTCCCACCTTTATAGTTACACAGAATTATGCTGTTTACAGATGAGACATGCAACAAAATAGCATGAGAATAATAAGGACTTTAGTGAGGGCTGCCTGTGGAACATAAATATTAGCTAAGGCTTTTCTTTCAACCTCCATATTTTCACTTTTTGTATAAAATTCTACCTTTTTGATACCCACCTCCTTATCAAGCTCATTAAGTTGTTGATTACTTTTAATTGTAATTTATATTGTTTCCATAGCATTCTAAATTCAAGAACTATTCCAATGGTATACCTATACACTGTCTTAGAACTTGGTAACTGTTACGTTCAGATAAGTGTGATAAATTCTGCCAACCGGGATCATTTTTATCCCTGATTAAGGGATAATCTAAGAATGAGTTACTACATGTTATGCTATATACAGGTTGTCAGTTTTTTACATCAATTTTATAATATGACAAAGGAGGCTAAATATGGAATTCCAAAGAGGGAGAATAAGCCAAAAAAAAAAAGGAAAAACCACCACCACTACCACCACAACAAGACTTGCACAGCAAGAAGAACCATAGAACCATGTCAGCAGAAGTCTCTACTAGTCTGGCTGTTGCCCTTAGACAAGGCAAGTAGCCTTTTGCCACTGAGTCTGTGAAAAAAATTTATAGATAACTTTAAAGATGAATAGTCTTTAAAGATTCTGATAAAGTTAAGTCAAAACACCAATGGCTTGTCCAAATTGATCATGCACAAATTGGTAAAAAGATCTAAGATAATTAGGAAGGCCAAGGAGTTAATTTTAAATCACACAGCCTCCTACTCCTCCAACCCCCCACCCCAATCCTGCCACTCCCAGGACACACAGAGATACATCCCTGCAGCTAATTATGCTTAGAATACAAGAAAGAGATTGAGTCACTAACAACTAAGTTAAAATTTAGAGGTGCAGTAATTTTAGAAATATTGGAAGCTCATTGCATTCTATGACCTACAAAATCTGACTCCCTAGGCTGCTGTATGGAGTAGCCATTCTTTATTCCGTTACTTTCCTAATAAGCTTGCTCTCACACACACACACACACACACACACACACACACACACACAAAACCACCCCAACAGCCGGAAATAAATAAATAAATAAATAACTCTTAACATAAGTATATTTTCTAAACAGTTTTAGAAAAAAGAAAAAAAAATGAGTGTTTTGTAATATCTCCAAAGTGATGGATTATAAATCATATTCTAAATAGTGAGCTTCCTTCTTAAAAAGTTCTAATTTTCATTTGAACACGTTATATACTTTCTGAGCTATAAGTAGTAGCTGGAATCAGTCTGAAAATTATCTCATCTTGAGAACATAGCAAAAATTGTCTGCATGTTTGATAAGAGTAGAATTATAGAGAGATTAAAGGTCCTTCAGGTTCTAGCAGAAGACTTGTATAAGGTAGGTGGGTGCCTCAGTATACTTCTGGAGTAAAACTGTCCAGGTACATCACTGATTTTTCTAGAGAAAGACTAATGAGTATTTTCTATTATGATCTAAAACAGACAATACAAATAGCAGAACATGGATTTGGAATGCTAAAATACATTGTCTCAGGTAGCATGGAAATTAACATAATATAGGATTTTGGCACCACAGGAAACAGGGCTAAATATTTTATTTGTAACTGCAAGATCTGAAATAAATGGGTACCCCAGCCCACTGGATCTCTTGATCGGGAGAATAGGAGTGTTCCAAGGACTAGTGCATAGTATTTTTAATTATTTTTCTATTAGACACAACTGCTGGCTTTTTTCCTTTCCCTTTTGGTTGTAGAGGGCAAGTGTAGACAGAGGCTTAAATGGGTCAGTCAGAAATGTGATGTGTTCTCCAATACAGCCAATATTAGTAGATCTTCAATTTCAGTTTGAGGTCAATACCAGGCTCCTGGTACTCCATAGTCAAAATTAAGTGTAATATGATTATTAATTGGGTTTTTTTTTTTTTTTTTTTTTTTTTTGAGACAGTCTCTCTCTGTCGCCCAGGCTGGAGTGCAGCAGTAGCAGTAGCATAATCTCAGCTCGCTGCAAGGTTCACCTCCCTGGTTCAAGCTATTCTTCTGCCTCAGTCTCCTGAGTAGCTGGGTTACAGGCACGTGCCACCAAGTCCGGCTAATTTTTTTTGTATTTTTAGTAGAGGTGTGGTTTCACCATGTTGGTCAGGTTGGTCTTGAACTCCTGACCTTGTGATCTGCCTGCCTTGGCCTTCCACAGTGTTGGAATTACAGGCATGGGCCACCACACCCAGCTGAATGGGTGATTCTTTAGAGTTCTCAAGAGAAAGCCCATCAAGGGAGCACTTAAATTAGCAATTTTGTTTGCATAGGAAATCCCTACCTGTTAAATGAGGGGATGTGCTGTCACAAAGGAGCAAACAATGTTAAAGATCTGAGGGCAAAAGCTATAGAGTGACACACAATAATAATGTGTATTTTTGCAAATACTCGTCTCCGAAGTACTTTATTGACTCTAGAGGAGTGATTGAATGCATGTGTGGCAGGGTCTGTGAGCTATATTAGTGTATCTGAATCAATCAGAAACCTTGATACTGTCTTTTAATGTTTAGAGAAATGAGAAATCAGGGAATTAATGACCCCACAGATCAGCATCAACTTCCTTGATCACATCCTTCTTTTTTAAAAATTTTCTTTTAGGTTTATAGTTAGTGCAGAATAGCTGTTTTCCAATGTCCTTTGTGAATCTTTTTCTGATTTCCTTTCTGTTTACAGTTATCTATCAATGTTTTTATTCAGGAAGCTTCCTCCTCTGGTACTCGACAAATGAGTGGAAATGGCCAGTTGTTTCATCTGTAAGGCTGTTAACTTATTCAGAGATTTATTCTGTTTTTACTCTATGACTTTTTCAAATGTTCAGTTAGGAATTGGAGTTCTGTTTGTCAATGAAGTTATTTTCTGATCTACTTTTTCATATTACATTACCTAATTTTGGCTTAGGGCTCTTTGCAAAAAGTGATGAGAGGGTTCAGGTCCTATCTCTCTCAAGATCTACTCCTAAATATTTTCTAAAGGTGTTGGAAAGCCCATTCCTAAAGTTTCAGATTGATTCATTCTTTCTCTTTTTATAATGAGATGGGAGTCGACCCTATTTTCAAGAAAGTCTTGGGGTAGCCTCCAAAATATTTTCTCCGCTGTGTATAGCTTTCCTAAATACTTCTGGTTTTCTCTAATATTCAGGATCTTTCATTCACTTTAGCTTATCCTAAGTCTTCATTTTTTTATCCAATGCTTTTTAACATTAATTTTCTTACTAACATAAGATTCATTTATGTAGATCTGGGAGACATACAATATATGTTGTTGGAATGACTATAAATTCCTCTGTACTTTGTCCAGACTTTTACATTGATTCTTAGTTCAGACTGAGAATGAAGGCTAAAAATAAACTATAAGAAGCTTGTTCATGTCTAAAGAGGATTTAACTTTAAGAGGCAATTGAGATTTGTGAAACTCAGATTGTGAAATCCAGGAGGTAAAGGGCCAGGTGAGAAAAGGGAGTAAAGGCAGAAGGTATTGAGTAAAAAAGGACAGGGGAAAATAAATAGTCTATTAAGTTCCATTTTAAGACTCCTCTCAAATGAATAACTTTTATAAATATAAAAATTTCACAAAGTAGCTTCTTAATTGTAAATTATTTGTATGAAATTATGCCTTTTTGAAAGATAGTCATGGAATTAGATTTGTAAGGTAGATACATATATGAGGCAAGGGTTCAGCCTACAGAAGGCATACACTTAGTGTAATTCAAAGCCATGAGAATCTAGCAACAAGCAGTAGAAAGTGTTGCTTTTGCATTGTGTTGCTTTTGCATATTGTTTTCAGCCCTCCAAGTTAATGATTTTATTTTATTTTATTTTTAATCCCAGCCTCGATAATCTGAGGTTCTTGGATAACAGGAACTTTTTTATGGGAGATTTTATACAGAACCTGACTCTCACAGACTGAACAGGATAAGAATAAGGAACATTTGCCTAAGGTTTTGAAAAATTGACTCCAGGGAAAATTGATCCGAGGGATACCAGTTTGAGGAGGAACCTTCGGAAGTTATTCATCCCAGAGCTAGCTCTAGGAATCAACTTATCAGGATCCATGTCTGGCCATTTTTGTCTAAACCTCCTCTTAGAGACTCACAAAAATGAAGACAGAAGGACACAACTGAGTAATTCATCAATAAAGCAGATTTAAATCAAACATTAACATTTTCCAATCTAATCAGATCACAGAAAAAGTCCTAAAATAGATTCTATTTCCCATTAGACAACATAAAATTAGCATTTGGGAAGCTGATAATAAGCAAAGTTGAGACACGATCAATACCTAGACCCCACCATCTCAGTTGCAGAGAGTCTCTCAAGGCTTCCCCAGTAGAGCATTCAGTTTGCAAGTCAAGGATCTTAAAACATATCAAGAGAGGGAATCTCAGCTAGAACTCAGTGGTGCTTACAGTTCATTGCTCTCCTCAATATATCAGTAGATAATCTGTGAGTAAAGTACACCTGAATTTATTGGAATACATTGTAATCAAAAAGCGCACTACCCTGACAGAATCCTAGAAGTGTTTACAAGAGGTCAGAATGGAATATTTACAGAGCTTTGGAGTCTGGTCTCAAGTTGTGTAATACAGATCTTTCAAGAGAAGGAACTGATTAGGAATGGAGAAAAATCATGACATATATAATTTAGAATTGGTAGGTATAGTGAAGAAAATCTTGTTTCATAAGTGAACTGTTTGCACACATAAGCAGACTATTGTCTTCAGTAAATTGATCTGTAGGAATTTCATGGAAAAATAACAAAAAGCAGTGAAGTTACTTATTTTTTTTCAATACATTGATCAACAGAAATTTCCTAGAATCGACAAGTCATTGCTATGAACTCTTACCTGAGTAATGTTGACACAAATTATTAGTGGACCTCAACCCACAACCCCATATAATAGATGCTGATAGTTAATACTACTCTTACACTTACCATCCGCTAGATATTCTTTTATGTGTTTCACAACTGCATTAGTTAATGCTTTCAGCAATTCTATAAGGTAGACAATCATATTATGCATTTTTTACCAATAAGGAAGCTGAGACATAAAGTATAAGTAATTTTCCCAAAACAAAGCAGAGGGAGCCATAAGCTAGGTTTCAAACTCAAGGAAGCTAGTATTAGTGGCTGTATTCTTAATCACTGCATTGTAATGCCTGTAACACATTCATTAATAATACCATTTAAGTTTTGGAGGCAGGAGAACTGACATTGACATGAAAAAGTTTTAAATAAAGGCTTAATTCTCATATTATCATTTACAAAGAGTATCACAGTGGGATATTGACTTCAAGTTTATGAACTGTCTTTTCTTTTTTTTTTTTTTTTTTTTTTGAGATGGAGTCTCGCTCTGTCGCCCAGGCTGGAGTGCAGTGGCCGGATCTCAGCTCACTGCAAGCTCCGCCTCCCAGGTTCACGCCATTCTCCTGTCTCAGCCTCCCGAGTAGCTGGGACTACAGGCGCCCGCCACCTCGCCCGGCTAGATTTTTGTATTTTTTTAGTAGAGACGGGGTTTCACCGTGTTAGCCAGGATGGTCTCGATCTCCTGACCTCGTGATCCGCCCATCTCGGCCTCCCAAAGTGCTGGGATTACAGGCTTGAGCCACCGCGCCCGGCCTATGAACTGTCTTTTCTTAAACTATAAACTATGAATAACATTTTCTACTTTTTATGATTTTGAAAGGTTTCATAAGGGAGCTAGTGCATAAAAATAGATGAGGGGTGGTCCTATAGAGTCAGAGAAGTGTACATTCATGAAGGGAGGAATTTAAACAAATAATGTTGAATATAAGGCAAAATCTTCAGAAGATACTGAAATATGTCTAATTTAAGTAAAATAAACATAGCAGGGAACATGGGGAGATAATTATGGGTGTGAAATTATTACAGTTAGGTGAGTCTGAAATGATTTAGTGGAAGCTCTAATTGATGTGGTTGAAAGGTAGAATTCAAATAATATTTTCAACATTTCTTGTTCATTCAAATTCTATTAGCATACTTTTATTTATTTTGTTTTTCATAATGTGTTGTATAAGATTTAATACATGTTTACAAATATGAAAACACATGAGTTTCTCATTTCCATTTGTGGGCTGTAGGTCAGCTCAGATTCTTTTTGATGTTCAAAATAAATGTATACTATATTATTTTAGGAATACATACTAATTTTGAGGTAGTTATAAATGAAAAAATTGTAAAAAGAGATTCCTAAATTTAGAGATAAAAGTTGTTTTAAAAAATCTGATTGAAATAAAAACAGTAGGGAAAATATGATACACTTAATTTCTAGATATATTTTAAAGTCAATCAGTGTATACATATTTTTCAAACCGAGAGAAAAGGGTATGTATTATTCAGAATGTTGGGGCATTGTACACCAAAGTAAAAATCGAATTTTGCTTGTTATATTTTCTAATATCTATGTACCTATTTTTATAATATTTTGCCCAAAAATTATTCTTTTAGGTCATCTTCCATTTGGATAAGTTTAAATTTATTTTAATGAGCTTCTTTCCTGTTATGATTCAGAAAGTTTAATCTTACAATGCCCAAAGCATCCATATATTAAAAGTAGCTGATATGATGCATTTAATTTCTAGGTTAACATCCCTTTAATTTAGTTTAGTGCATCTTGTTTTTGTATAGAGGCAATATAAATGTCTTGATTCAATATAGATGCAAATTTGTCCCCACTGTCTGTTTATAGTTGTGTGAGCATATATTACTTTTTCCTTTAGCATTGAGATAATTTTTATGTTTACTATGGTTATGATATTAACCCCCCCCCCCACTTTTTTTTTTTTTTGAGACAGAGTCTCAGCCTGTAGCCCAGGCTGGAGTGCAGTGGTATGGTGTGATCTCGGCTCACTGCAACCTCCGCCTCCCAGGTTCAGGAGATTCTCGTGCCTCCTCCACTCTAGTCCTGGGATTACAGATGTGTGCCACCATGCCTGGCTAATGTTTGTATTTTTAGTAAAGGTGGGGTTTTGCCATGTTGGCCACGCTGTTCATGAACTCCTGGCCTCAAGTGATCCTCCCACCTCAGTCTCATAAAGTGCTGGGATTATACGTGTGAGCCACTACACCCTGCCTAAAAACCATTTTTAAAGACAATGTAAACTCATCCTAAGCAGAGGGACATTTAACTGTATCATCCAACAAATATTGAATGCCTGATGTGGATTCACCTAGCATTAAAAGATTATAATAGCAATACTTTATAGAAAATCATATACTTGAAAAAAAATGCTGATATTTCCTGAAGAAAACTCTGGGATAATTTAGTTATCCAACTTTTATAGGTACTTGCATAGAAAATTGATGTAGAAAGCAATTTGTCTTTGCATTGCATCACTAAGTAATTTTCATGGAAGGCCAGCTTTAAATTTCAAGTTTAGTCTCAGTTAACCAGAAAAAAAATACAACAAACATTGTATGTGTATTTGCATGCCCAGGTAACACACACATACACACAAACACATACACGAAGGCACAGGGGCAAAAATAAGAGAGATCACTGGCTCAAGAAGATAATGGCAAAGAATAATTATTTAAATATAAGTTATGTTTAGCTTAGTTGCATGCAGCTCGCCTAACAGAAAAGGGATTATATTTTGAATCTGCAAATACTCTTTTTCTAGCGAGAGAGAGGTTGCATAGTGGAAGTTATAAGAATAACAGTTGGTTTCCTATTTCAGGATTTAAGTTGACTGGAATTTCAGAAAACTACTCCCTAAAAACACGGATAACAAAAATAAAACAAAATGAACTCTTTTTTTTTTTTAATGTGGCAATAACATGGAAAAAGAAATAGAATCGTTCAAAAATCAGATAAAATAAGATAGCATGAGTCTATTGATGTAAGAAAGCTTTAAAATCCACATTTGTTTTGGAGCATCTGTAAATTGCCTGTCGTCTGGATCCTATATTTTAAGATTGTAAGAGTTTTAAAGAATTTATAGGAGTTAGGAGATAAAATCTGGTCCCTAACCAGGTTATCAAGCATTAAGGCAAAAATATACTAGCTATGAAGAAGACCACTATACAGTAATTATAAAAAAAACTAGCCGGGCGAGGTGGCGGGCGCCTGTAGTCCCAGCTACTCGGGAGGCTGAGGCAGGAGAATGGTGTGAACCTGGGAGGCGGAGCTTGCAGTGAGCTGAGATCTGGCCACTGCACTCCAGTCTGGGCGACAGAGCGAGACTCCGCCTCAAAAAAAAAAAAAAAAAAAAAAAGTTCAATTTACTAAGAATGTGTAGCAATTCTAAATATGCATGTACCTAGCTACATAGTTTAAAATATAAATTAAAAAATCACAGACATACAAGGAGAATTTAACAAGCCATCATCATTGTAGAAGATTTAAACATATTATTGTCAACAATTGATAGATTAGCAGACACAATATCCTATCTCAGTAGGATATTGAATATATCCACATATACTTAAACTTTTCAATGGACATATATAAAAACCTATATTAAAGGTATAGGTTTGATACTACTACTACTACTACTAAGTTGTAGAACATACTTTGTTTTGAATAACCCATGAAACTTTAAAAATTGACCATACACTAGGCATTAAAGAAGGTTTCAATAAATTTCATAAAAGAATCTATTAGTATAGCTATATTCTCTGACATCTACATAAATTAGTAATCAGTAATAAAAATCATGTAAAATAAATACATTTGTATTTGTTAAAACTATCTTTTAAATAACCTATGGGTAAAAAAGAAATCATAATTAGAAGACAATTATAGCTAAATTACCACTAATATAAATTTTTAAAATTTTTGAAATATGATTCTAAAAGCATTTAGGGGACAATTTGTAGCCTTAAATTCTTATATTTGGAAAGAAGAAAGGCTGAAAATCAACAAAATAAGCATCTATCTGAAATATTGTGTGTGTGTGTGTGTGTGTGTGTGTGTGTAATGAAAAGAGAATATGGGCAAAGAAGATAAAACTAAATAATAAAAAACATAAATATCCAAATAATAGACTGAACAAAGCCAAAGTTTATTTAATTTATAATTAAAATGAACAGTAAAAATAGAAATTAAAGAAAGAAGTCAAATAAATAATATTAAAACTAGTATTGCAGAAATAGCTGCAGAAGGGACTAACAGATTTTTGAAGATATGACACATACACATTAGTAAAATAATAGACATATTTCTAGAAAAACATTAACTATAAACAGTGACATCTGATATGATAGAAAACCTAAATTCTAGAACTAGCAATTATGTTTTCCCTACACAATAAACCTGAGGCTCAAAATGTTTTATGGAAGAAATCCAAGAAACATCTAGGAAACAGAAAATTACAATGTTCTTCAGCCTTCAAAGATACAGGAAAATGTCACTAAAACTGTAGAAAGTCAGGACGAATAAAAATTTTCCTAAGAAATTATTAACACATTGATCCAAGCAATGTTATATATATATATATACAAATATACACATATATATTCTAGATCAGATTTATTTTATTCTGATAACACAGGTCATTTCATTAAGAGACAAGATATTTTCTCACATTCATCAATTAAAGGAGAAAAACCATTGCTGATCTCAGTAACCATAGTGTCTTGAAAAAATTTAACCACTGTTCAAAAGTACACACACACATACAAAATAGTCTTATATAAGATGAAAAATAAATTCCTTACTTGGAGAATGGGTATCTACAGAAGTCTAACACACCATAGTAGTTAATAATAAATCAATGCAAGATTTTCTTCAGAATCAGGAAGAAAGTGAGGATGTTATCTCTCACCACTTTTATTGAACATTTTATTGGTGCCTTCACTAGTGCATTAAGGCATGAAAAATAAAATCATTTGGTTCAGGAACACCATTAATTTTTAATTTATTAGAATTGCCAAAGGTGTCAAGCAAAGATGCTTGATAGAAAATCAACGTAATAAATTCAATTGTGTGTATATGTGATATGTGTTTACAGGAACATGTATAAAATGTAATATAAGTATTTCATCTGCAATAGCAAACAAAATATGAGTTATCTGAAATAATCAAAGATGAGCAGGATCAATATCTGGAAATTAATACAGTTTATTGACAGAGAAGACCTAAATATATGTATGAAGAAACATACAAAATATTTACACTGTCTAGGAAATACCATTATCTATCAACGTAGAAAATGATCTACAAAAAGAATGAAATTCCAGCAGCTCTTTTCTGTTGGGAGGGAGTAGGAAATCAGGGTCCATCCAAAATCTTTTTTTTTTTTTTTTTTTTTTTTTTTGAGACGGAGTCTCGCTCTTTCGCCCAGGCTGGGGTGCAGTGGCGCGATCTTGGCTCACTGCAAGCTCCGCCTTCTGGATTCGAGCGATTCTCCTGCTTCAGCCTCCTGAGTAGCTGGGATTACAGGCACGCACCACCATGTCCGGCTAATTTTTATGTTTTTAGTAGAGATGGGCTTTCACCGTGTTTGTCAGGCTGGTCTTGATTTCCTGACCTTGTAATCTGCCCTCCTCGGCCTTCCAAAGTGCCGGGATTACAGGCATGAGCCATTGCACCTGGCCCCAAAAATTCTTAAAAAAGAATACGGTGGGTCGATTTTCATTACCATAGAATGTTATTTTTAAAGCTGTATTCTATAAGAAAATGTGATATAAGTGCAAAGAGAGCTGAAACAGACCAAGAAACCAAAATAAAGGTACAGAAATGGATCCATAATATACCATGGAAAATAGAAATATATATATATATATATATATATATGTATGTGATATTTAGAGGTCAAAATGGATATAATTTACTTTCATTAGTTTTTCAAATAATTTATTTCTCATAAGGAAAATTAAAATGGTTCAACACTTATTAAATAATTACAATAGATAATTTCACATATATTGATGACATATATGAAAGACAAAAATCTAGAACTGTTAAAGGAAACTTTAGAAAAACATTTTTATGTCTTTATGATCAGTAAAGTTTCCTTAAATAAGCCAAATTAAATATATATATTTTATATATATATATATTTATATATATATCTTTATTTATATTTTTATATATATATATATATATATATTTTTTTTTTTTTTTGAAACGGAGTCTTGCTCTATCGCCCAGGCTGGAGTGCAGTGGCGCATGTGTTCATTAAACACATGAGAAGTTGCCAAGTAGTCAGAAACAAATGTAAATTGAAGAACATAAAATACCAAGTCTCAACAATCAAAATGACAAAAGTTTAATATCAAATCTTATAGAAGATGGGGAGAAAGAGGAATTCTGAAATTGCTGGTAACTGAGAAAATGGCATAGCCAATTTGGAAAATAATTTGATATTAACTAAGTAAATATAAATATGTGCTATACCTGAGCAGACGTGGTGGCTCATGCCTGTAATTCCACCACTTTGGGAGGCTGAGGCGGGCGGATCACGAGGTCAGGAGATCGAGACCATCCTGGCTAACATGGTGAAATGCCATCTCTACTAAAAAATACAAAAAATTAGCTGGGCATCGTGGCGGGCGCCTGTAGTCCCAGCTACTCCAAAGGCCGAGGCAACAGAATGGCGTGAACCTGGGAGGCGGAGCTTGCAGTGAGCCGAGATCTCGCCACTGCCACTCCAGCCTGGGCAGCAGAGCGAGACTCCGTCTCAAATTAAAAGCATATATATATATGTATATATTTATATATGTTATATATATATATTTTATGTGTGTGTATATATATTTATATATATATGTGTATGTGTGTGTGTATATATGTACTATGCCCATGACACAGCACTTTTGTTTGTTCCTAAGCATATATCCTAAAATATTCTTCAAATTGTGCACCAAAAGAGATATGCCAGAATATGCATCTGTTCTCTGTTCATAAAACAAATAAAAATTATTGCAACAGTAATTTCTCCAATAAAGAACAGGTAAATAGTGTGATCTAGTTATATAATGGAATACTTTACAGCATTATATCCATAAAAGTATATACATCAGTATGGATTAACCTAAAAACATAATAATGCAGAGGAATAGCCAAGTTGCAGAATTTGTGCTATGTAAATCTGTTATATACAGCCCTAAAACTTGCAAAAGTCTATCAAAGGGTACACAGAAGATTTATAAGGTACTGGCAAGATTTTATTTCTGATTGTGGGTGGTAGGGACATAAATATTCATCTTATTGTACTATCATTGATTTTTAAGCTCTACAAATATATCAGATACTCTATTTTGTATCTGATACATTTGACACTTTAGAAAAGGAAAAACAAAATAATAGTAAACAAAGAGAATAGTGGCAGAAGATGGATAGCAAGCCAGCTTGCTATGTATAGATGCATTTTGTTTGAGAAACAATAAGTAGGGTTAAATGTCATATTAAAGTTCATCTATTTTATTGTATCTTTGAAAAATCTTAATAACTTCCTTTGTTCCTGGTGGAACATATCTCACCATGCAATGAATGGAAGAAAAATTGAGCAGGAAAATGGGAGAGTGCTTTAAGTTTTATAATATAGCAAATGCCAATAAATATTGAGTGGAAGATAGCTCTTCCCTGCTTTGTATTTGCCTTCGATCTGAATATGAATCTCCTGTCTATAGCTTTCCCACAATGTCATTACAGCCTTCATGGAGTGGAAGACTCTAGCAGTTGCCCAAGTGAATCTGAAGTCACTGACACATTGAGATTCTCTCTGTCATATCATCATCAGTGCCATGTGTCAAATTTCAAAATATGAATTGAGGAGAATCATGCGGTGTTGAAGGAGGTGTTAAGGAATAACTATTGCTCTTCATGTATCAGATAAAATGACAACTTCTAGAAGTTTTCAGTGTGTGACTCTGATAACAAGTCATCTCCCATGGCTTAACAAATTTTAAATCTAAATGTGTTTTAACAAAACAGATTTCACATTACAGTGTTTCTTAGGTTATATTGTGATAAGGTTATTATTCTATTTAGAATCTTTGTGATATTTGCTATAAGTATTCTAAACAAATGAAGTTCCTTATTTTTTGCTTCCAAATTGTGTTTATCATGTTTTCTTAAATGCAAAGGGCACTATTTTCCTATAATAAATTCCTAAAAGCAATTTAGGAATTCTAATCGGTAGGAAATCACTAATAAAAATAATGTGTCATTTATTTATTCTTTAATATTAAAAAGGTTTTATATACACACACAAAACTAAGATCAGAATGTATAGACAGCTCTAAAACCTGCTTTTTCATTTTTTTTTTTTTTTTTTTTTTTTTTTGAGACGGAGTCTCGCTCTGTCGCCCGGCCTGGAGTGCAGTGGCTGGATCTCAGCTCACTGCAAGCTCCGCCTCCCGGGTTTACCGCCATTCTCCTGCCTCAGCCTCCCGAGTAGCTGGGACTACAGGCGCCCGCCACCTCGCCCGGCTATTTTTTTCTATTTTTTAGTAGAGACGGGGTTTCACAGTGTTAGCCAGGATGGTCTCGATCTCCTGACCTCGTGATCCGCCCGTCTCGGCCTCCCAAAGTGCTGGGATTATAGGCTTGAGCCACCGCGCCCGGCCTTTCATTTTTTAACTTTTCATGAGAATCACTCATCCCATCAACATTTGTTTAAAAACATGAATATATATTTTAATGGCTTATTCATTCATCAGATTTCATAGTACACATCATATAATCCACACAGCCTCTTTCATCTGGAATGAATTTACTAATGTGGTCTAGTGACTTGGAAGCATCAGAAAACTAAGTTTGGATGCTACAGAGGCAAAATCATGAGAGCCAAATAAATACCTAACCATGAATCTGAACTTCCTAGTGGAAACCTCATAGGTACAATCCCCATCATGGCAACTGGCATAACCTGGGACTGCGCTAATTTCTCTACCACAGCTACCCCCAAAGAACCATACACTTCCTGCCCGTGATAAACTGACTTCCCTTTGGCTCACTTATTCCTTTATGTTCTTGTGTCATGAGAGTGTCTTCTGCTTCGCAGATTCCAAGGTAGACCCTATCCGCAAATGAGTCTGGAAAGTGCAGTTTTAAGCTTCTCTGCCTCAATAGTGCACAAAAACAAACAAACAAAACAAAACAAGAAGCGGTGTTAAAGTGGGTGGTCCAGTATACAGTATCCGTCACAATTACAGAGTATGTTCAAATCATAATGATTTAATAAACATATATAATGTTTTACTATTATAAGTACTTTTAGCAGCAATATATACTTGTTTAATTATCTCTATATTGCTATAGATGCCAAAGTAAAATTTTTCATTCAAAGGACACTTCTTAAAAGTTCTTGGTATATTGACTTTCCATTTTTTCTTCTTTCTCTTCCTTCCTTCCTTCCCTCCTTTCTTGCTTTCTCTCCTTTCTTTCTTTATATCAAAATAATTTATAGTTACACCAAAATTATTAAATAATTTTAATTCCTTACTTGAACCAACAGTGGCTATTGTTTTTAATAAAATTTTGACAAGTTGACAGAAGAAAAATATTACTTTATTTTAATTAACATTTGTTTTGGTTCTAAGTCCCATGGATACAAATCTTTCTAAAATAGATTGCATACTTTTCTATTATTTAAAGAGTTTGCATAAAATAAATATTGTGATGATGAGTTACCATCGTAAACATAACTGTTAATTAGTACAATCTGCAACAAAGTAGTATTGAAGCTATTTTAGTAGAGAAAAACTTTATTTGCTCCAGACAACTATGCTTTGTGAATTCTTATATCTACTGTAAAAATTTCTCTGTCCTGCTCTAAAATTGGAAACATGCCTTCCTCTAGCCAGGTCTCTTTTTTTTCCTACACATTCTCTACTTGTATTAGCATTTTCTAATCCATTCTGAGGTTTTCCTTTAGTGTCAAGTTCATTAGCTTTAGAGTACAGATATTTGTGATTAGAGTGACTATGTTGATCTCATTTCCTAGTTCCTGTCTCTGATTATGATAATTGAAGATTTTTGAAAATCCCAACCTCCTGATGATAGACATATTACCAAAATTTATGGCATAAAGTCTAACAACAGAATAACAATTCTAGCACTGTACTCAAGTAAATTAATTTGAGGAGATATATAATAAAATGTTGTTAATTTAACAGAAATTTTGAACAGATTAATTTCCACTCTTAGTAGTTTTACCCTCTTTTTGAACATGGTAGAGAAAATCTGTATTCTGTTAGACCTCACAATACTGAAGATGGAAGGCTGGTTTGAAAGTAAGAAATCATGTAGCTTGGAAAGCAATGAGGGAAGTAGTTATCAACTATAAAGTGCTCTTAAAGCTTACTGTTGGCAAAATGTATGATATATGCAAACACAATTAAATTAAATATGGGAGTACCACCCTTGGGAAGGTCTCATAAACAGCAGCGGATATTCAAAATTGTAGGCATCTGTATAGAAATTGTCTAAAATTGAACCTATGAGAACTAAGCTCAGCAGGACGTAAAACTTTCCTCATATGTTATATATGTGGATAACAAACTGTCAAAAATTTCATCTCTAAATGTCAAGGGTGGTAAAACACTTGTCTTAGCACTTTATTATGTTCAGTTTTTGAGAATCCTAAAGAAAACTTCCAAGCTCCAGAAAATGCAGTTAATCAGTTACATGCTTTTATTCTTATGGCCAATATAAAAACTGTTATCCTAGCTTATTTTCCTTGAGGTAATTCATTTGGACATATGCATACGTCAGCATGTGGCCAAAGTTCCTTCCGCTAAACTTGCCAGCAAAAGTTTTCTTTCAGCCCAAGAAATGTCAAATCAAATTACTCATCTGACTTGGTTTGGATATTACTCTCTCAAGGTTTATGATGCAGAATGGATTGTTGAAGTCAAAATAGAAATCTGGATATGGATCTCTAAATTTAATGTTTTCTTTGGAAATAAAGAATCACAATTTGGAGCATATACACAGACCAGGTGGCCTTCGGTATGTCTGAAGAACAAAGAGAAGATTGGTGATTTTATAAAAATGAGAAATGTTATGTATTGCTCTTAGAGAAAGTGCATCGGGACTAGCAAGGTTCTGGGGAACTGGCAAATTCGTTTGGTGAGCAACAACAGAGGGAAAAATTAGCCCTGAGTTGCAAGTTGTCTCAGCAGTTATAGATAAAACTGTCTTGGGTTAGAATAGGCAGTTTCAACAGCTGAACTTACAGAAAATTACATTTCTCGAGTGATGCTACATGCCCTGATTTTTTCCCTCCTGGCTTCTCAACTTTCTTTTAGTTGGGTGTGACAAGAATGACCCAAATCATATGATCAAATTTAATAGGCCAGTTCATTAAATGAAATAATGTTATTTTTAAAAACAGTTGACATAGGTAGACATCCATCCACTGTCACTTCTTTATTGTAAAACAATGAAAATGAAATGGGAAAGGTTCCCTTGTCCCCTTTGCAGGTCATGCGTTGGGGGTGTGGATGGCTTCTTCAGTGTCCCGCTGCTCAAACCTCTAAGGGAGCATGCAAATGGGCAGGCTGTGGGGCTCTGACCCCAGGGCAGTGTCACCCCAGGGCAGGGGTGAATGTTTACAGCTGAAGCCCCAGTAGGCATGTGTTACAGGGTGCTCTTTTAATTAGCTGTCTATAGGCGACTCGTGTTAACCAGCTTAATTAGACCCCCTTCCTTATCACAAGGACAGAGGGATTTCTGTATCCCAGGGTTTCTTGCCTTGGTGTACTGGAAGAATCGGATCACACGTGGGCTTGGAGAACAACTGCAAAGTTTTGAGTGGAAGTAGCTCTCAGCCAATGAGGGAGCCAGAAGGGCGATGGTTTTCCCATGGAGTTGGGCCATTCGGAGTTGGTGGGTGGGGCAGCTCGCCTCCAACTACCCCGACCAAACTCTGTCTCCTCCCACCAGTGGGTGGCCTGCACGCGAGCCAGTGTCTGTGGGTGTGCTCTTCCGCTGGCATGCTCCCTCGACATCCTCTTATTGTCTAGCTGCTTGTGTCTTCTTCTGCCAATGTGTTCCTCACGATGTCTAGCCATATTTGTGTCTGCCTGCTAAGGTCTTGACTTTTTGTAGACCAAGGATGGGGGCATGGCGGGCCAGGGTGCTCTTGGAAAATGCAACATTTGGGCACAAAAGTGGGAGCGCCTGTCTTCACCTAGGTCCGTGGGAGTGGAGCCCTAGCCAGGGACCACGCCCCTCTCCACTCAGCACTTCCCTTTCCTGCTTCCATATCATTTAAAGGGACCACGCTCTTCCCTTCCCAGTACTCTTATATCAAAAATAACATAGGTTCATTTGGAACTTCTTGTTCTATATGAAACGTTCCTCATAATGACTTTGGCTCTCTGGCTCTAAGGAAGGTATTACCAGGTGGGTTTGTAGCAGAGAAATTTCTGAGAAAGCAAGACGTGATGTATGGAAAAAGTAGGAAATATTTGCTTTATGCTTTTTGTTATTTTTTCAGAATCTTCTTTTTTCATAACTCTCAGCCACAGTCCCTACTCATTCCACCCTTGGATATTCACCTTTCATAATAGAACCTCAGTCCAAACACTCTTCATGACAACAAGGAATAAGAAAATAAGACAATGAAAAATACTTCTAAATTTCCAGTTACCTGCATAAACTCAAATATATAAACTTTCTCTGCCAGCCAGTGATAAGAAGTACTTTTTCGTGCTCTAACAAGTTTCCTGCTTCATACATAAGTGAAAAATGGTTATATCCTAGATGATGAAACAGAAAGGTAAATATTAGCACTGTCTTCTGAAGTTCCAGAAATATAAGCCTATATTACTTCATCTAAGTAGGAAAATTACTTCAACATCCCGTATCTTGTAAATGTGGTACATCTATTTCATGCTAACATGTGTCACAACTAGACAACTAAGGACATGCTTACATGGATATTTTCTTTAATAAATAATTAAATGCTTACAATTTTTGTTTAAAAAATTAATCCATACAGTTTGCTTTTTTTACTACAGCCTAGGTACACATAACTATCTTGTGGCAAAGAATTTTATTTAGTAAAGTACTCTGTAAACAAAGACTTATTAAGAATCTCTCTGTTGGAAGAACGTAATTTTAAACAGTGACATTGATTCTGCAGCTTTTATCTTTTGACCTTGTTGAGTGTCTTAGTAAGAATCATGATTAAGAATTTCCTCTAAGCCTCCTCATTAAGAATAATTAGAAAAAATAACAAATTCCCTTTCAGAAACAAGATGGATATAAAATCTGCTTTTCATAAAGTGTTTAATGAATAATTTTGTTTTCCACATGGACACAAATTCTTATCCTTTTCCTTTCTTCTTTATATGTCAATTACAAAACTCATAGGTAAGTTGGATAATGTTGAAGAATAAGCTAATAACAGAAAAGTCCTTTTGGGAAGAATTTAGAATAACAGATCCTATAAAGAGCTTTTAGAAACTGTATGCTGTCTATGTATCAAAAAAGAGTTATTTATTTTTGGTTTATTTATAAACAAATCTAAGATAATTTTAAAAAAAGAAAATATAGTCCAATTATTACTATATAAATTAAACAATCAGTGATTATATACTGAAATGTATTAAGTCATGATTTCAGTATGTTAAATGCACATCAAAAATGTTAATATATTTTTATAGATTGAATTTGTATCCTGAAACTTTACTGAAGACATTTATCAGCTTCAGGAGGTTTTTGGTGGTGTCATTGGAGTTTCCTAGTTATAGAAGAGGTAGTTTGACTTCTTTTGTTTTCTGTTTGGGTCCATTTTATTTCTTTCTCTTGCCTGAATGCTATAGTTAGGAGTTCTAGTACTATGTCAAATAGAAGTGGTGAGAATGGAGAATGGTATCCTTGTCTTGTTCCAGTGCTAAAGGGAAATGGTTCTAGCTTTTGCGACATTTACTTTAATGTTAGCTGTATATGTGTCATATATGTCTCCTATTATTTTGAGATATGTTCCCTTGATACAGTGTTTATTGAGGATTTTTATCATGAAGGGATGGTGGATTTTATTGAAAGCCTTTTCTTCATCTACTGGGATTTTCATATGATTTTTGGTTTTAATTTTGTTTATGTGATGAATCACATTTATTGAATTACATATATTCAACCAATCTTACATCCTAGGAATGAAGCCTACTTGATAGTGGTAGATTAAGATTTTCATATGCAGCTTTATCTGGCTTGAAAATATTTTGTTGAATATTTTTGCATCTATGTTCATCAGGAATATTGACCTACAGTTTTCTTTTTTCCTTGTGTCTTTGACAGGTTTTGGTATTAGGGTAATGCTGACATTGTAGAATGAGTTAGGGAGGAGTCTCTCCTCCTTTATATTTTGGAATTGTTTTAGTAGACTTGGTACGAGTTATTCTTTGTACATCTGGAAGGATTTGGTTGTGAGTTCATCGGGTGTAGGGCTTTTGGTTGGTAGGTTTCTTATACTGAGTCAATTTGGAACTCAATGTTGGTCTGTTCAGGATTTTAATTTCTTCCCGATTCAATTTTGGGAGATTGTGTGTTTCTAGGAATATATCCATTTCCTCTATATTTTCTAGTTTGTGTGAACACAGGTGTTGATAATAGTCTCTGAGGATATTTTGTGTTTCTGTTGGACCAGTTGTAATATCATCTTTGTCATTTCTGATTGTGCTTATCTGGATCTTCTCTGTTTTGTTCTTTGTTTAGATAATCATATAGTCAGTGGTCTATAGATCTTATTTGTCCTTTCAAAGAACCAACTTTTGGTTTTACTGATGCTTTTGTGGATTTTTTGTGCCGCAATTTTATTTAGTCCTGGCCTGATTTTATTTACTTATTTTCTTCAGGTAAATTTGGGATTAGTTTGTTCTTGTTTTTCTAGTTACTCTAGATGTGATGTTAGATTGTTAATCAGAGATTTTTCTAACTTTTTAAAGTAGGCATTTAGCACCATACACTTTCTTCTTAACATATTGTTTCCCGCATCCCAGAGATGTTGGTATTTTTCATGTCTTTTTTCATTTATTTAAAAGAATTTTTAAAAATTTCTGCCTTACAATCCAAAACCATTCAGGGGCAAAGTCACTTAATTTCCATATATTTGTGTGTTTTTGAGAGATCTTCTTTTTATAGATTTCTATTTTAATTCCCCTGTGGTTGGTATGTGGTTGGTATAACTTCGATTTCTTTGAGACTTGTTTTATGGAAAGACCTTCTTTTGAAATTTTTGCAACTTGCTTTATGACCAACCATATGGTTGATCTTAGAGTATATTCTGTGTGCAGATGAGAAGAATGTATATTCTGTGGTTGATATATGGAGTATCCTGTAAACATCAATTAGGCCCAATTTTTCAAGTGTCAAATTTAACTCCAGAATTTCTGCAGAAGTTTTCTGCCTCAATGATTTGTCTAATGCTGTCAGTGGGGTGTTGACGACCTCCACTGTCATTGTGTGCTATGTCAGTGTTTTTGTAGGTTTAAAAGTACTTGTTTCATGAATTTGGATGCTCTAATATTGCATATGTATATAGTTAGCATAACTAAGTCTTCCTTTTGAATTGAACCCTTTATCATTACTTAATGCTCTTTTTTGTTCTTTTTTATTGTTGTTGGTTTAAAGGCTGTTTTATTTGATATAACAATAGTGACCCTTGTTCCATTTGGTTTTCTGATTGCATGATGGATCTTTCTCCAGCCATTTACTTTGAGCCTATGGGGATCATGACATGTGAGAAAGGTCTCTTGAAGATAGTAGATGAATGGGTGTTGTTACTTTATCCAACCCATCACTCTGTGCCTTTTAAGTAGGGCTTTTAGATAGTACATATAACCAAGAAGCTGAAAGATCTCCCTAAGGAGAACTACACACTGCTGAAATAAATCATAGATAACATAAACAAGTGGAAAAGCATTTCATACTCATTGACTGGAAGAATCAATATTGTTAAAATTGCCATAATCTCCAAAGCAATAAAGAGATTCAATGCTATTCCTATTGAACTTTCAATGCTATTTTACACAGAATTAGAAAAAATTCTGAAATTCATATGGAACAAAAAGAACCCAAATTGACAAAGCAATCTGTATTAGTTTGTTCTTGCACTGTTATAAAAAAAATACCTGAGACTGGGTAATTTATAAAGAAAAGAGGTTTAATTGGCTCATGGTTCCACAGGCTGTAGAGGAAGCATGGCTGGGGACATGGCCAAAGTAGGAGGAAGAGAATGAAGGGGAAGGTACTACATAATTCAGAACAACCAGATCTTGTGTGAATTCACTCACTATCACAAGAACAGCAAAGGTGAATCCTGCACCCATGATCCAATTACATCCCACCAGCCCCTTCTCCAACATTGGAGGTTAGAATTTGACATGAGATTTGGATGCGGACACAAGTTCAAACCATATCACAATCCTAAGCAAAAACAATATAGTTTTTTTCAAACTATACTCTAAGCTATAGTACTGATAACAAAACACGTTATTGGTACAAAATACACACACAGACCAATGAAACAGAAAAGAGAATCCAGAAAGTCACACACCTACAATCATCTGATTTTTGACAAAATTGACAAAAATAAGAAATGGGGAAAGGACCCTCTATTCAACAAATGGTGCTGAGTTAACTGGCTAGCCATATGCAGAATTAAACTGGACCCTTACTCTCACCATCTGCAAAAATTAACTCAACATGCATTAAAAGTTTAAGTGTAAGACCTCAAATTATAAGAATCTTAAAAGGAAGCCTAGGAAATGCTATTTGCATTTACATTTGCATTTACAAAGAATTTATGGCAAGTCCTCAGAAGCAATTGCAACAAAAACAAAAATTGGCAAGTGGGACCTATTTAAACTAAAGAGCTTCTGCCCAACAAAAAAAGACTATTAACAGAGTAAAAATACAACCTACACGATGGTAGAAAACATTTTCAAACTATGCACCTGCAAAGGTCTAATCTCCAGAATCTATAAGAAACTTAAACAATTTAACAAGCACAAATGAAATAACCCCTTTGAAAAACTGGCAAAAGACATGAACAGACCTCTCTCAAAAACAGACATACAAGCAGACAGCAAACATGAAAAAACGCTCAACATCACTAATCATCACAGAAATGCAAATCAAAACCACAATGAGATACTACCTCCCACCAGTCAAAATGCTATTATTAAGAAGTCAAAAAACAAAAGATGCTGGTAATGCTGTGAAGAAAAGGGAATGCTTGTATACTATTGGTGGGAATATAAATTAGTTCAGCCAATGTGGAAATTTGGAGTTTCTCAAAAACCTTATGGTTTTTTGTTTTAATTTTGTTCATGTGATGAATCACAATTATTGAATTGCATACATTGAACCAATCTTGCATCCTAGGAATGAAGCTTACTTGATAATGGTAGATTAAATTTTTTATGTGCAGCTTTATTTGGTTTGAAAGTATTTTGTTGAAGATTTTTACATCTATATTCATCAGGAATATTGACTTATAGTTTTCTTTTTTCCTTGTGTCTTTGACAGGTTTTGGTATCAGGGTGATGCTGATATTGTAGAATGAGTTAGGGAGAAGTCTCTCCTCCTTGATATTTTGGAATAGTTTCAGGCTTGGTACCAGCTCTTCTTCGTGTGTACCATTAGACCCACAATCCTATTACTGGTTATATATCTAAAAGAAAACAAATTGTTCTCCCAAAAAGTCACATGCACTTATATGTTCATTGCAGTACTATTCAGAATAACAAAGACATGGATTCAATCTAAGTGTCCATCAACAGCGAATTGAATAAAGGAACTGTGGTGCACATGCACCATAGAATTCTATGCAGCCATAAAAATAGGATGAAAACATGTCGTTTGCAGCCACATGGATGCAGTTATAGACTGTTATCCTAAGCAAGTTAACACAGGAACATAAAACCAAATAATTGATGTTCTCAGTTATATGTAGCAGCTAAACGTTGCATAGCCATGGACATGAAGACGGCAATAACAGACATTGGAGATCTTGAAAAGGGGAGAGGATGGAAGAGGGACAAGTATTTTAAAAAACATCTATTGAGTACGATGCTCATTACCTGGTAATGGAATCAATCATATCCCAAACCTCACAGTATACCCAGATAACAACCTGTATATTGTGTACCTCCTAAATATAAAAGAAAATTTGAAATTACTTTTTAAAAAGTTAGCATATGCCCCATTCCTTTTTTGATCTACTAATAAAACGTGGTTTTCCTTTGAATGTTAAAAATGTAAGAAACTACTACTGAAATATTTAAAAAACGTGACAATCGTTGCTTTTTAAAAAATAGACATATTATTTTAAGTGATTTGCTCATTTGGTTAGATTAAAATTTTACCTCACAATAACATAGAAAGCATTTCCATATGCCAGACACCACTCTCTAAAACAACATCTGTTTTACAAATAATGAAACTGAGCTTCAGAGAATTTAATTAACTTTCAAAGGTCTGAAGAGTGAGCAAGGTGCTAAATGTGACTAGTATTTAACCTAGGCAGTCTGTCTCCAAGGCTATGTTCTTTTTTTTTTTTTTTTTTAATACTTTAAGTTCTACGGTACATGTGCACAACATGCGGGTTTGTTACATATGTATACATGTGCCATGTTGGTGTGCTGCACCCATTAACTCGTCATTTGCATTAGGTGTATCTCCTAATGCTATCCCGCTCCTCCCCAATAGGCCCTGATGTGTGATGTTCCCCTTCCTGTGTCCAAGTGATCTCATTGTTCAATTCCCACCTATGCGGTGTTTGGTTTTCTGTTCTTGTGATAGTTTGCTGAGAATGATGATTTCCAGCTGCATCCATGTCCCTATAAAGCACATGAACTCATCCTTTTTTATGACTGCATAGTATTCCATGGTGTATATATGCCACATTTTCTTAATCCAGTCTGTCACTGATGGACATTTGGGTTGATTCCAAGTCTTTGCTATTGTGAATAGTGGTGCAATAAACATACGTGTGCATGTGTCTTTATAGCAGCATGATTTATAATCCTTTGGGTGTATGCCCAGTAACGGGATAGCCGGGTCAAATGGTATTTCTAGTTCTAGATCCTTGAGGAATCGCTACACTATTTTCCACAATGGTTGAACTAGTTTACAGTCCCACCAACAGTGTAAAAGTGTTCCTATTTCTCCAAATCCTCTCCAGCACCTGTTGTTTCCTGTTTTTTTAAATGATTGCCATAACTACGACATTGTATGGCCTCTTTTGATGTCAGTGGTAAAATTATACCTTGGACCAGGAATTGTTCTATTCATTTTAAATTCCTCAAATGAAATCATGGTTGCTTGTTGGAAGCTTAGACAAGAAAAGAAGAGTCGTAACCCACAATGGAAGGAAAACCGAAACAGTTTCTAACTCATGTGGTATGAATTATATGTAAGAGAATTATGTATGAATACAAAGACTAACATGTTTTGACACTATTTACATAAAACTATAAGAAAGTATAAAAATATTTTCAATCAACAAAAGCAATCTTAAAATTATATACTTCATCTTAGGAGCAGCCTCCTACTGACAATTTGTTTCATATCCTGCCTTTTTCCTAAAGCCCCTGGCTTATCATTTATTATTATTATCACTCAGAACCTTAAACTTCTTAAGAATAAGTATGACCCTCTTGTCTCTGACCAAATGCCATTTATGTGCAAGTCTGCTGTTGTTGATAGACTAGTTAGAATAAAACGAAATAATAGGAAATTGTTTTTTAAAAGTTCAGATTGAGGTAGCTATGGTCTCTATAGTAAATTGTGCTGGTGATAGCAATGATGTTGAGTAATTACCATGAATGAATTTGGTGGGTATTACTAGACAATGTTGTTAGAAAGTCTTCATCAAATTATATAATTCAATTAATATTGACACTAAGGTACATAAAATATCATTTGCTCCTTTCATGGTGAAATCCAAAATCAGGAAGTAGTGATGCCAAGAGACTAAGCACAAGTAGCATATCCTATTCTTGAATTGAGACTGAATTACTTGCTATATCCTTAAGTTTACTCAGTTTATTTTGGTTTTGTTCAATCATTGTCTTTTTCCGTTACTTTGTTGACTGTAACTTTAGATCATATAACTTAGATTATTGTTCCATTGATTTTATAAATTCAAGTTCAAACTTTTTCTTTTGGATGAAGCAGTCAAAATGTAAAACAAGCAGTATCTGTCTTAAGATTTCACTCTTGTGTATATTTTCCTGAAGATGAATATACCAAAGATCAACAGGAAAAATGAGAACAGTCCCTCTGCTGCTGCTTGTGACATGCAAATTGAAAACAGAACGCTTGTGTAGCATGAAATGTGAAGAGAACACAGTACCCTCTTTGAAAGGGGGGCCAAATTGCTTTGAACTTAGCAATAGATTCAGTGTGTGTGTGTGTGTGTGTGTGTGTGTGTGTGTGTGTTTGTGTGTAAATGCAAACACATGAGCAAGAGACTAGATGACTCTCAATAACCAAACTGATAATATAGAAATGTTGACAGGAATAGAGGTTTCACAAAATCTGCAACTCTTCCTTGATCTTTCTGTGGAATCTCACCGACACATTTCAGGGACATAGTGGGACCAGTAGAGGAGTGTGAGAACCCCATTACTTTTTTTAAGCTTCAAGTTCAAGGAGTCTATTTTTCCCTAGTAAATTTAATCCATCAGAGTATATCTAGCTTGGTATCTGGCATAGGAATTCAAGCAAATTTTTGTCCCTACAGACCACCAGTGACATTTCCTGTAATTACTTTTATTCTTAATAAAAATACATTTCACAATCCCGTATATAACTGAGATCTGCCATCACTGAATATTTGGGAAAGCTAAGGTCCATTTACTACATTTACTATCAGCCCTTTGATCAAGGAAAAAAAAATAGAAAAAAAAATTTTATTCAAATATATTCCTCATGAAAATAAGGATACTATAAAAAGCAAATGTATGCCTATTCTGCCTGTACATTTTGCCACCCCTGTAAGAAATTACCATAGATTTTCTCATTTTGTCCTTGTTGTAAAAATATATGAGCTAGTTGTAATTACCCTTATCCCCATTAATGAAATACAAGAGGTTAATAATTTGTCCAATATTATACAACTGTTAAAAAGCAAAGTTAGGATTTGAACTTAGGTTTTGTGACCCCAAAGCACATGTTCACAACCACTATAATATATTCGAAATCCATTTCTTTAATATCTTAAATCCCCAAAAGATTTGAAATGGTTAAAGCTAAGGATTTGATAGATTATTCATTTTATTACTTTTCCATAGAGGAAGATACTTCCTAATTCAGCAAATAAATTAAGTGATTATGTTAAGTCAAATACTCTACTGGGTGCCACAGAGTTCACTGGTGATTTACGCAGCTTGTAAGGAATAGCTTAAAAGTTCTAAGATGACAAAAAAAGGTAAGTTGATCTTTGACATAATTTAAACTTTAGTATTTGAAATTTCTTAGTTTTATTCCTTTAAGATACAATTTGGTAAAATCATAAAACAGCTTGGAATTCTAATAGAAATTATAGACAATTGGAAGCAGGTGAATATTTTTCTCCTTTTTTTATCACTTCCTTTTATGATTGTGAGCTCTCTCTAATCTTTCATAACTTGTTCCAAATAACCTCAAAGTCTTGCAGAATTCTCTGCACCTTTGTTACTTTATTGGTAGCCTTTCACATCTGCTGAGATATAACCAATGACCTTATCTTTAGACAACAAATTATCCGTCCATTTTTTCCTCATTACAGTAAGTCTTCAGTTAATATTGTCCATAAGTTCTTGGAAATTGAGACTTTAAAGGAAATGACATATAATGAAACCCAATTTTATTATAGGCTAAACAAAATATAAACAAGTTCAGTTCCCATGGCATAGTTATGGTTACAGAAACATCACAACACTTCTAAATAAAGACAAAAAAATTCTTATATTAAATATTGAAATACGTGTGAGCTATACATTCATTTAAGAAAGATTAATAAAAAAAAAAGCGAGATAATTATTTACCAGTTCAGAGCCTCCCATCAGGGAGCCTGCTAGCCCAGTAGCTCAGGGCATAAGGCATGAACCTACCCTGGACAGGACATCATTCCTTCTCAGGGCCACGCACACACACACCCACACTCACACTGGTACCATGTAGCCATACCAATGAACCTAGCATTCACATCTTTGAGATGTGGGAGGAAACTGGAGTACCCAGGGAAAGTCCACACAGATTTGGGGAGAACTTGCCAACTCCACACAGATAGTGACTCAGGCCTGGAATTGGTTGTCTTTTGTTTTTTGTTTTTGTTTTTGTTTTTTTCATTGTTACAATGAAATGACATTGAGTAAAACAATGTCATTCAAGGACCTGCTGTACTTTCATTTGAGAAAGACATTTGAAAAATTAGAAAAAAGGAAATTAATGTACAGAGTGTTCTTTTAATTTTATTGTTACAAATTTGATTGAGGCCCTTCGTTTTTGCCTTCAGTAAATAATTGCTTGGAATCAAAAATGTGCCAGGAAAATCTGCCCTGTGGACACAACCACGAGGAATAGAAGCAAGGTCGATGTTATCACTGAGTTTCTTTCTGTGAAGAATCAAGTAATCATAAATTGATATTATGAGGCAGAGTTACGAGAGTGTATATAGGGGCACCTTACCTAGTCAAGGGATCAAAAACTATTTTGTTTTGAGAAAATAGGAACATGTTTTGAGAAAATAGAAAGATGAGACTGCAGAGGGAAGGAGAAGGTATATTGTGCAGGACTTTGTAGGTTATATAAAATGTTAGTTTACATTCTAGAATCATATTTGTGATGAGTTGTAGATGGCCAAAGTATTTTAGCTTATAACCTAAAATAAATGGTAAATTATTTTTAAAATAAGCAAGGTTTTCATTATGAAGATCACTCTGCTTAAAGACAGAAAGTTAAATTAGAGTAAGGGCAAGATTGATTGTAAGGAAAGCAGTTAGGAAAACCTATTTGATTAGTTAAGAGATAGTATTAGTCTGATACTACTGCAGATTGAAAACAATGAGTGGATATCACAAGTTTCTCTTTAGGAGTTAAATTCAAGACGTATTGATTGATGCATTTTGGAAAGCTAGAAAAATGGGTAAAGTGAAATGTGACTTCCTAGTTTCTGGCTTATGCAGCTTGGTGCAGAATTATGCCATTTGCTGAAATAATATATATTGGAAATGTCCAGTTTTGGGCTATGATAGCAACTGGGATGTGATTTGGAGTGCTACATTGAAGACAACTTTGAAATTGCAAGTACAGAAGTTGTCTGGGCAAATGGGACCCAGGCTCAGAAGAGAAATATGGATAGAAAATTCAATACACAAGTTATTAACATATGGGGCAATTACTATGTTAATATATTTTTTAAAGTAAATAGTTTTGAAGTTTTATTGAAAACACATTGCTCAATGTTAAAATAACATTTTGAGAATAGGCTAAAGTGGGAATAGAATTTTATTTCCTGGTTGCTTCCTCTTATTTTTACAAAATGAGCATGTTTGGGAAATCCTAGATATTCAAAAGCCTTTGTCTGACCTCTCTGTAACATGCTCTTAAAATTCAGGCTACAATGTGAAAAGAGTATCATAGGTTTAGTATCTGTGAGATCAGGCATTATTTGTCTTTTTAATTCTTCTCTTTGGATTTTATATCCCATCTATTGCATATGAATATTTTTAAATATATGGCTTATTTTTAGCATTATGACAAGTTTGCAGAAACAAGCCACACTGAGCGTTCAGGTATTCATATTCACATCCTGTACTTTATAACAAATTGGATATGAAAAATGAGTATAGGCCTAACAGGCTAGAAACTTTAGGCATGAAAAACAATGAATTTGTGATTTAACCGGGACAGTCAAGGGTGAAATTAAATAGATTAAGGAGGTCCATTCCCAAGGTACAGGTATCAGCAGTTCACCTGACTTTCCTGTGGCAGACAGATGATCCACAGACCACAGAGTACAATCTCCCCATCCCCCAAATTGCTTTCTAGTCTTCCCTTTGATTTACATTTGGATATTTTCATACATAATATATAGTTGACTGTTACCTCCAAGTTACTTTCTTTTCTAGACAATTCTAAATATAATTGTTCTTATTAAAAATGCTTTTGTGTACTTCAAAACTAATTCATTATACTTTCTTGAATGCATCATTTTAAAACAAACACTTAATTATGAACAATGTTATTAATAGATTGTTTATTATGTGTCTGACTAACCTCTTTTCATTTTGTGTTTTGAGTCTTCAAAAAGTTTAAATTATTTTTGTATTTATCCAGAAGTATATGTAGTATACAAAAAATATTTTATTGGGGAGAATTTTGAATCTACTAAAAGAATAAATCTTCGTGGGAATTATGCAAGGGTACTGTAGCAGGAGAAAATGTAGTTAAGAAGCTTCTTCTGGAATGTTTCTGCTATTGAGGGGTTAGTGAGAACACAGACTTTCGAGCAGCTATTATGGAGAGGTTTTAATGGAAGATTGTAGCTTGGCAGGCTACAGTGTGGAAAAAGTCAACAAACATTCTTTCAGGACCAGGATCAGGTTCTGAGGTTACCAAGGTGAAAATGATGCAGGCTTGGTCTGAAGGAACTCTTGTGAGACAGAAAGACATGTTAGTATTTTGCCAATGGTACAATTAGTCCAATGGGATACAGTGTGTACTGCAGGAATACAGAGAATAAGCATTTAATCTACAATGACAATGAGAAAGATTTTCAAGAAGAGCTGATGCCTGACAGATTCTTGAAAGAGGAATAAAATTAACCAGGGGAAGAAGAATGGAAAGTATGCTTTAACAGTTGATGCAACACACATAAATTTGGTTTGGTATGAATGGAGAATTAACTTTGGTGGAGAAATTAAGGTGGAGAGTGAGGAAGGGCTGGAATATGAAAATATTATTTGACTTAGCTTCATAAAGCCTACCTTTAAAGTTAATAGTAACAAACTGTAAAAAGGTTTAAAAATATTTATATCCAAATTTCCCCTTCTTTTATTTTTCTATATTCTGCTTGCCCATAAAGTTGTTTAAATATTTATTCCTCTACCAATATTCACACTAAAATACATACATTTTATCCATTTTCAGTAGGTATTATGGCATTGGCACACAGTGACATGAGTGTGTATATGTGTAGTGAGTACATATGAGAGAGTGTATACCTTACAATATGGAACGGTGCTTTCCAAAGCCGAATTATTCATTTCTATGTGCATAATAATTGTCAGAATTTTATAAAACAATAAATAAACAAGTAAATGATGAGGTCATTTTTCAAGTAACATGAAAATTTGGAAGGCTTTAATCAAAATTAATTTGCACTAAAGTGCAAATATATGAAATATCTAATTCTACGAAAAGAAGCAGAGATTTCCTAGGCAGAAAAAGGTGACAATGAATTTAGATAACAAAATTTTCCTTAAGATACAAGGTACATTCCAGCAGCAGTAAGAGTATTCATGTAATTGAAGGACAGGTTGCTTAATTCTCAATAAAGGATGTTGAGGCCATGTGAAGAAACTTTGTTCTTCTGATTCTTTTTTTTCCCTTTTCTCCAAAAGAAACACGTAAGGTTTTTGTTCAGAGGACTGCCATTATTTCACTTTTGATTTGGGTACATGAAAATCATACCCATGAAAGGAATAGATGAATGCAGGATGAGAACAAGACTTCTGGGAGATCAGCGAGGAAACTAAATCAAGAGCAGAGATGACAAATAATGTAGTGCTGAGCTCTTGTCGGAGGGCATAAGGAGAGGAAGAGGCATAATGAGTATGAGATACTTTAGATCTGAAAATGTTATGACTTGGAACTCCTTGAATATTGACAAGTATAAAGAGAGAAAATTTGTAGCTCTCCCAGCTTCTTTGCTTTCATATGAGAGAGTACATACCTTACAATACAGAACAGTGCTTCCCAAAGGCCTAATTTTTCATGTATATATACATAATAAATGGCAGAATTTTAATAAATGAGTAAATAAACCTTGAAATTATTTCCCAAATAACACACGAATTTGGAAAACGTTAAGCAAAATTAATTTCCACTGCTGTACAGAAGTGTGCCATGTATGTATAACTGCGTGACATAGCCCTCTCAGCCTCACAGAGTATTTCCTAGGAGAGTACTTTACGTCTCAGAGATGCACATTTGACATCCTGCAGGCAAATCTTTCACATTTCAACTGTCATAGATGTTATAGCTCATGATACTATTTTTATGTTCATTATCATGTGATACCTGGCAGGATATTATCAGTGTTTGAAATAATGAATTAATCATCACTACTGATTGACAGGCACTATTCTTAAAGTTTTTTCAGCATACGGATAACACACTGTTCATAAGTAATTCGTATTTATCTTTTCGTAAGAAACATAGCAATTTATGTTATTTTCAAGTCTTTTTGTAATGGCTTTTAAAATGCTAATGATGTGTATTATCCAGTGAATGTGTTAGTATTATATTAGAAGTACAAAATCTGATAGGAAGTTTATATATTTTATTTCCACAAATCATTAGATAATGTTATGGTATAATGCTTTTTATATCTTTAAATCTCTCACTAAATATATACATATATTCTCTCTTCCTTTCTTTCTTCCATTTTTCTGATCTGCTTCCATTGATGACTCTATACTTTTGACTCCAGACTGGCAATATGAGGGTAAGATGACAAAAATAAAACCCCAAACAACTTCATGAACATTGCTTGTCTGCCTTTGTTTCATTCTCTTTAGAACATTATTAAAATTCTATTCACTCTCTCTAATTAGACCCTTTATCACAATTAAAGTCCAATTATGTTTGTTTCTGTTGTGATGTTTTAATTACAATTTATCCTTGTTAATCATCCCTTTATGTTATTTCTTTGGGTTAAATTTCCATCACATTATCTCTGTTCTGAAGGACTTCCACTCTCCAGTGGTGCCTGCTGGTGTTTTCTCAGTAAGATTTGAGTAGTTTGTGGTGCACAAAGTGACCGTATTATGATGTGGTAAGGAATCTATGTCATTATTATAAAATATTTTTAAATAATATTAAAAGTAGTGACGCGTATTAATTAGGTTGCAAGATTTTCCTTTTTAAATATTAATATACACCTCAATGAATTTTTTCTCAGTGTGTGTGCCCCTGCAGTCAATTCTTACTTTTCGTTATTTTCTCTCTTTAGATTGCAAACTAGCTAGGGGAGGACCACCAGCTACCATAGTTGCTATTGATGAAGAGAGTCGGAATGGTGAGTGAGTTTTTTATTTTACAAATGTCTTATCTAAGAGAGTTTTCTTCAGATTTTAATTCTCAATCTGCTATAAGTAGAGGTACTAAGATGAAAGTTTCAACCCAAATCCATGAATAACTCCCCTCTAGTATGGGTTTCAATTATGCCATTCTCTGGAAATGTATGCTTGATTTGGAATACATTATAAAAGCCTCATTCGATTAATATAAATATTTAGTTTTGATTTAGAAGAAATTATTTGATTCAGAGTCAACTCAAGCATGCATCCAGATATGGACTGGAAGTTGACTGTCATGTATATAGTCAGCTAACTGAAACACAACGTATTCCTCCAAAGAAATGGACCACAAAATAACCGTTACACTGCTAACTTATATTGGCCGGGATCTGGTAAGGATCTAGATCCACAGTCGATTAGACATGGTGATTGTGCCTGATTAACATGAAAACCAACTGTGCTTAGAAAGTGAGAACATGAAATAAGGCCAAGAGCGAGAAAGAAGTTTGAATTTTCACTTGGGCCGTCTGAAGTAATTAACAATATCTAATTCATGTCAAGTTCCTCTTTGGGAAAACTTTTTTTTCCCTTATCATTAGTGTTTTTGTTCTGTAGCAGCCGCCTTGACTTTCTGAACTTTAATGTAGAAGTATTTAAATTGTTTTCTCCTCAACTGGGCAGCAGTAAAATGGTTATCTCTTGGGACTCTGTTTCTATTCTCTTGGGACTCTGTTTCTATTTTAAACTAAGTATGTAAATGTGGTCTGTGGCTCATTTTGTCTGCTGATTACATGACAGACTCTTCCATTAAGCTTGTACTTAATATTTAAAGTATGTTCTTGCACTTTTGTATTTTTTACAAAATAATTATGTCAATTGCCTTATTAGAAAGTGGTCTTTTTCTTGTAATTCAATCTACACATCTGCATGTACTTTGAAAATATGTACAGGCAATTCCTGCATCGGTTTACTTCTTCATGATTAATTGTGCTGCATTACAGATGCTCCTTTTACTCTTTTAAAGAATTGACACAGACGTATATTCCCGTACATTCTTTGAAATCACTCAGAAATATCTACAGTACTGCTGGCCTCTGTTTGAACAAATTTAAGTATCAACAAAATGTTTGCCACATTAAGTAATTACAAAAATGTGAACATTTTGATTATGTTTTTAAAATCTATCCTTATTGATAATAAAATCCTATGGAGTTAGAGTTATTATGATGCATTTATGTAAGTTGGAAATAAATCCCAAATGTGTCTACAGTAGAGAAAAAATATCAAAATACTATAAAGTAAAAGATATACAAAAAAAGGTTCTGTCTTCTAATGATGAATTACGGCTTCCTTATGGTTAACTATTTTTAAAGAAAGAAATCTATATTTTCTAAATATTCCGCAGCGAAAGCGGTTAACCTTTTTAACCAGAAATAAAAATTCAATAAACATAATACAACGTTTATCAACAATTTATTTTCTAATTGTTAACCAATTCACTTGAAAATATAAGCTGAGCTGAAATAAAACATTTAGTTTTCCTAAGCAAATTTGTTTTAATGTGTGATTCTGTATAGAGCTTATTTTGCCAACTAGGTAATTATAGCAACAGCAATGATGATAGTTTATTTCCTTTTGTGCTGATTAGATCCTACTTTTCCAAGGAGTGTAGGAACTCTACGAAGATGTTGCCATAGCATTGCTGTACAGTAGCATGTGGTGAAAGTTCAATATTTCTGTTTTAGAAGAAAATGACATGATATAGTGTAGTAATGTTGTGCTCCTTATTTGGCTTATTTTGTAGAAACTGCCAGCTACTCAGAAAGCTGCCAGAGTTATTAAGTGTCACCACAAGAAGTATAAATACTGATCTAGAGAATAATGTTTTGCATTTCTCTTTTGCATTAAATTTCTAAAAATATGATGATCAAATGAACCTCTGCCAGATATTATAATGTAGTGTTTTAATCATTCTTGTCTTGAAAATCTAAGGGAAAAATCTATGAAAATGTTTTTATATTTTTCTTTAGGCAATCTAAACTTCCCAGTGACACAGTTATTTTTGGTCATGTTGGGTGGCTCATGCCTATAGTCCCACCATTTTGGGAGGCTGAGGTGGCTGGATTGCTAGAGCTCAGGAGTTCAAAACCAGCCTGGACAACATGGCAAGACCCTGTTTCTACTAAAAATACAAAAATTAGTCAGGTGTGGTGGCACCCACTCATAGTCCTAGCTACTTGGGAGGCTGAGGCACGAGAATCACTTGAACCTGGGAGGCCGGGAGGGGAGGTTGTAGTAAGCTGTGATCGTTCTACTGCACTGAAGCATGGGCAGCAGAGTGAGATCCTGTCTGAAAAACAGAAAGTAAAGAAAAGAAATATTTATTTTTAGCCTTGGTCTGTACTCGCTTAATTTCTCATTTCCAGTATCTTTTAATTGGTAGTAATAAAACATGTGGGTTTCCTATTTTACCAGAATGATGAGCACTCAGTTTTAAGGCTTTGAGGCTTCTTTGAAAAGAAAGACTTAACAAATCTTTAATCAGCTAAATTAGTAAATTTACTTCAAATCAACTTGCCTGTGGCTCACTTAACTGATGTCTATTGCTAAACGATCTCTGTAGCTAAACACATTCACTACTAAAGCAAAGCATCTAAATAGCTCATTTTTAAAATTATAGCTAATTGTTTATGTAAGTCATTGAGCTACATTTATAGAAAACTTATTTATACACATCTCTATCTTTCAAAGACTTTTGTAATTTGTGGGATGGAAATATTCTTTGTGAATATATATGTCAAGTGCATTTATACATATGTGCATGCTTGGAAGAATTACAAATTTAACAGACAGAGATCCATAAGCTTCTTTCTCACCCTGGTCTCTGTTAGATGCTTTCACTTCCGGATCTTTGTCCTCAACAGCACCTTAATGACAGATCCATTACATCATCTTGGGCTGAGCAAGAGATTATTTTTATCACAACTACTGGTAATACTAAGCTTACATTGTAAAGGGGCAAAGTGGGCACACAAAGAGATATGTTGGTTCCTGACTACCACCAGAAAGCTCTTGAACTAGCATGTAGAATGTATTTAGTATGTAATTTCATTTTGAGGGGAGAATGCATTTGAGAAACAGATCACATTGTCTATGTTTAAGTAAATGAGAATGTCTAAAATATCTTTCTGAACAGATATTTTCTAGTTTCTCTTGACTCTACAAGGCTTTTAGCCTTGAAACCTTACTGAAAGGAGAGAGGTGGGGACAGTTACTCTGGGACATTTAAAGACCTGCCACTGAGTGCCAGCCACATCAGAGTCCTTGGCTGCTTTACAGCAACTATAGATTGACATTAAACAGACTTTGGAAACACTCATTCAAACTAATTCTCAGAATCTACTGAAGTGTACAGGCACTACTATGTAAAGGGAAGGAGAAAATGATTTTAAGTTGTGGTTAGAACACACCACTGTGACTGTAAAGAAATGGACAGATTCAGAGGCAAAAGGATATCACTACGTGAAAGTTTAGAAGGCCCACCCTAAAGGAGCTTCGTGAATTTAAAGTTTAAAATATATTGCACACTCTTAGTAAATTTGGGAAATGAAAGGTAATTCTGAGGTATCTCCATAATTTGAAAGCAACATCAACCAAGGATGCCATGATGGACTCAATGAAGAAGTTTACATTTAGATTGTACAATTTTTAAAAAGTTATTTGGGGAGTGAGTTGCTTGTAGAAATTTATCGATGTAAGAATGGAGGAAGCCTCAAAGTTCAATTACTGGCTTTGAAGTAAAGCTCATGAAGAATTTCTCCGCACAGAACTTTCCTAAGCAGTATTTCTCCATCCTCTCTTCCTTACACGGGTTCTCTCAAGGTCTTAGATTTTACCATTCCTTTCCTTCAAGGCCCTTCTTCTCTAAATTTCCTTTTACCATAAACAGTTCTTTCACTTCTTCCTTTCCTTATGATCAAATATTGACTGTTAGATTACTGATTTGTGTTATTGAGCCAATTGTGCTGTGAGTTTCTTACCTGTTAAGACACGGAAAATCTGATCACTACCTTCATTTTTGAATGGAGTGCAGTAATCAACAGTATAAAGGTTCTTAGCAATTACTAGATAAAAACTGTAATTCAAAAACTATCTTGAAACATTTTTTGGACTTAAAATATTTCCTACAGCAGTTTTCAAAACAAATATTCAAATGCCAACTATTCCTAAATTGAATTACTTATGTAATTCAATGAAATGTAAGTGATGTCATGTGATGTAATGAATATAAAAGTACTTGATATCCCTTCATCCATGACTACTTCATACAAATTTGACATATATACTAAAACGAACATTTATTTTATATTTATTTCAGGTAGTGTAGTTTAAGCACAGTATGTATACTTACTTTTCAGTATAAATAGAAATGAATCTCTTAAGTATACTCAATAATAAAAGTTTTATGAAAGTGTTATAATCTATGTACTGTTAAAGTACACTACTTTTTATTAAATTTAAATGGGTTTATTCAACAAAATGTAGATATATACTAATATATTGAGTGTTTTTTATTTTATTTTTTGTTTTTTGTTGTTGTTGTTTGTTTGTTTGTTTTTTGAGATGGAGTCTGTCGCCCAGGCTGGAGTGCAGTGGCTTGATCTTGGCTCATTGCAACCTCTGCCTCCCGGGTTCAAGCTATTCTCTTGCCTCAGCCTCCTGAGTAGCTGGGACTAGAGGCATGTGTCACCACGCCCAGCTAATTTTTGTATTTTTAGTATAGACGGGGTTTCACCATGTTGGCCAGATGGTCTCAATCTTTTGACCTTGTGATCTGCTCGCCTAGTAATCTGGGATTACAAGTGTGAGCCACCACACCTGGCCTAGCGGGTGCTTTTTAAAAAATCCACCAAAGCAACTTGCCATTGATGACAAGAATCAAGATTTTTTTGCCATTGATTCAAGTTTTTGCTTTCTAGATTCTCCATTTTGTCATGCAGTAATCCTTGGTTCTCAAGATAAAAATGCTGACCTGGTTAGCACTAAGCTCTTTTCATGTACCTCAGGACACATTGAAAACTAGGATATTGCTTTTACTGTCATCTGTATGTTTGCTTTTGAAAATTTACAATTTTACAGAGCAGTGCTTTGAGTTGTCAGACTTGGGTATGGTTGAGAGGGTTACTTCGTAAGTTGGTTTTGAGTAAGAAATACAATAGTTCCTAGTCAAAGTATAGGAGCAAAATTATTCTCCCAAATTTGTCTTCATTTTTACAACAAAGTAGCTGACCTAGAATATAAGTGAAGACCACCTGCTTGCAATTCTCTCATTCCCTATTACAGACAATCTTGAACACATGCCCAATACATAATTTTGTTGTTCAATCAATCAATCATTTCATTAATCATTTATTTACTTAGTTGTTTATTCAAGGTATGATTATCGACACCCTGTACTGTGTGAGAATCTGTTGTGGTACTGATGATGCATCAGAGAAGGAAACAGGCAAAACCGCTTTGCACGTGGAGGTAGAGACAGGTAACTATAGGGAGAAAAAATGAAACAGGGTGAGAAACCAAGGAGTGATGAACAACTGAGGAGGCAGTGACGCTGTTTCAGATAGAAGACTTGTTTATTTGAGGAGATTACATTTGAGCAAAACTGTATAAAGTTCAGACTGAAGATCTGAGCCATGCATTCACTCAGGGAATTCACATTATAGACAGAGGAATAAATTCAAAGACTCTGAAGATGAATATGTCTGATAAGTTTAACAAATGGCAAGAAGATAGCTGGAGAAGATGAGAAAGAGCAAATGTGATTGAAATAGAGAAGATAGATGTTGATTGAATGTATGTAGATTAGTCAAAAATGTTTTTGACTTTTTAATTGATTTGCCAACAAATCAGTTGATGGTGACCTCATCTAGCAACATATGATTTACAAAGAATAATTCTTTTTTCATCTTTCATTCAATGTCCTAGAAGTACATAATTAAAAATTCAGATTCAGAACTGTGTATAGATATGTTTGTTCACAATCACAGATAATCTTATTCTTTAAAAATATGTTTTACTCAGAAAAAAATCTGAAAATGCATTAAGTCATTCAGTTTGGCTCAGTGGTATCACTGCCTCATTTAACATATAGTAGAGGATTATTGCAGTCATCTCAAAGGTCAATATGAACATGATGGATTTCTGTTGTAAAGTAATATTTAGAGTCAGAAAATGTAATAGTGTGGTACCATCAAAATTAACAAGTGATTTTTGTTATATTCTCTTAAAAAAATCATTAATAAAGAGGGAAGATTCAATAATAGCAGCTTCACATTACAGATACATCCTTACAAACATTTTGCTTGACAAAATGATCTTCTTTATTGAATATATTTTGGTGAAAATTGATTAATGTGCTAGGTTTTATCTTAGTACTTTGGGACAGGCAAGGTGTGAGCATTATTTGTGAGAAAATAGCAAATAAAATCCCATCAATATTCTCTATGGAGTTTATTCAGTATCTTTACAAGGGTTTATTTAGAGGTATGAGGGATCTTATTGACAACAGTCAGATTAAATATTATAAATGACTTAAAAACAGTAAGTGATTAATTTTTATGCTACACTTGAGACTCGACCAAATCTTGGAAATAATCAATTTAAAATTTCTTTCCAATGAGTATGTTTTATGGAATGCTGTTATAACAAATGTTTTCTTTCTGTTTTTCTATTACTGATTATCAATTGATACCTCTAGTAGAATTTCCATTCTGTATTGCATAGCAAATATTAAAGTTTTGGTAAGTAAATGTTTTATATGTATTATTTAAATATTCTTTTGACACCTTGAACCTTGATGTATTTGAAATAATATTTCACAATAAATAGATTTGTTTCAGTTAAAACTATTTTTTGAAGTCTATTTTGAATCCCAGGAGAAAAACAATTATTTCAATTTTATTTTAGCCAATTTCAAATTCCAGCTAAATCTCACAAAATATATTTCTTCTTCATACTTGTTCATGCTTTCTTAAAAACATTAACTATATGCTACTCCTTGCTTTCATTTTTTTCAGGAGAGGTCAATCAGTTAATACTCATGACAGCTTTTTAGTTAACTAAAATACCAGCAATTTAAACTTAACAGATAATTATTATCCTTTCACATAATCCTACATTGTGAACTTTATATATTTCTCTGATTAAAAATCACTATTTTATATAAAGTCTTTATTATTGTTGGCAAATAAACACTGATAGAAAACTGTGTGAACATTACTATGATTATATATATGTTTTCTTTAGGATTCTAAGATTACCTTACTTTTGAGTTTTTCAATTATTGACTATTAGTTAAGACTACACAAAGATGTGCCTTCTTCATTCTGTGATATAGTTGATCAGAGATAGCACTAACATTTTAACAATATGTAAAAGAAATGTCTTCTGTAAATCTTATTACATGAATAAAACATATAATTGTTTTTATGTTAACAAAGTGGTCAGAAAACAAGAAGAATTCCCTGTAAAAAGAATTTTGTAAGCCTAAATACAAAGACACACTCTAGGGATAAGACACACCTGCAAGCCTGTGGCTAATATTTTTCTGCAAACAACTGTCAGCACCTTTTATCTCAGAATAGAGAATATTTGGATCATTATATTAAATTGCAATTTCGGTGAGGGCAAAGACTATATTTTTTGATTCATTGCTATAATCCAAGAATTGTTCCTGGTACATAGTAGGCATTTCAAATGCTATTGTTTGAGTAACTGAACCGCTAACATTAACATGAATTTCACAAATAACAGCTGCAAGAGACTTACATGAGACTTACCTGCCTATTTAGGATAGTTTGGAGTATTACTATGATTAAGATTTTTTAACATAATTAACCCTTAATCGAAATTCACCTTGCATGTATAAAAATAAGTAGTGTGATTCTTTTTATTTTCAAGTAATTTTTTTTGCTTGAATTACTGTGTCTACAATGATGACAAAAATGTCTTTTTGTGTTCTCTAAGATGTTTTTTTGAAATTATAGAAAATAATATAACAGTATTCTAATGTGAGGGAATGCTGATGTGTTTGTATGTATACATATAAAATAATACTGAATATTATTTTAGCCAGGCATGGGGGCGTGCACCTGTAATCCCAGCTACTTGGGAGGCCAAGGCCCAAGAATTGCTTAAACCCAGGAGGCACAATTTGCAGTGAGCCAAGATTGCACCACTGCACTCCAGCCCAGGTGACACAGTGAGACTATATCTCATAAATAAATAAATAAATAAATAAATGAAACTGAATATTTGGCCAAATCAAAGAAAAATAAATCTAACACTAAAGTATTTTAAAACCCATATTATCACAAATTAAAGAATAAAATATACATATTTTATGTATTCATATTTTTTAAATGTTTTTTACATTTAAGAGTATTTCATAAAATGAAAAACCTGATTATTCAGATAACCAGGTAAATTTATAAAATTATATTTTATTTTAGTTATTTTGGGGTATTCGATAATTTCATATGACAGATGAAGTTTGTCAGCCTTGTCATGTGGTATGATTTAATGACTGTGTAAAAATACTGTCTAATTCTTGGAAAATGGTTCACTTTAGCTTTTAACTTTTGATGGTAAAATCTTCACTTAGGTCTTTTAGCCTTTAAGGGAAGTTAGATAAAGTAGACACGTGCATCATGAAATGATATTTTTAAAGAGTATAATTAGACAGAATATAATATTTTGAATTAAAGAAAATAACGGAAAGTCAAATTTTACTTTCATTAATAATTTGCTGTCTACTCCACGTGTTAGTAATTTTAAAATATAATTATTCTGCAGGAGTAAATATTTTTTATTTAAATACTCGAAGAAACTGCAAACGATTTAACATCAATATGTCATATGAGTTTGTAGTTCATGAAATGAGAATAAAAGCCATTTGCAATTTGACATTTCTAATTTAAAATTAAAATTAAATTTTCGGAAGTAGTAACTATATTTTGATAACCCTTTATTCATTAAAAATTAAAATGAAAGATAATGCCATTTTTATAGGATAGCAAGATATTGCATGTACAGTTAATTGGTAGACATATACGCATCATCCCCCAATAATACACACACACACACAATGCCAGAAATATCTATACCATGTTCAAAAATCAATAGATTTTTTAAAAATTCAAGCTATGATAGGTTTCCCGAAACCATACCTGCATCTACATTAGTGAAGAAAGCATATTCTGTATTTTTAAATTTAATAAGAATTCTTATTCAAATTTCAGTAATCCATGTTAAATTTATATCATGGAAGCTTTATGTTTTATTTGACATCTTGGTGGACAGAAAGATATCTGGAGGTCAAGAACCCTAGAAGGGGTGTTTTGAGTTTTCTCTTAAGAAATAGATTGTTGGCTTTGGACATTATAAATAACAACACCAAATATCAACTTGGAATTTGAAAGATGAAATCTCTGGGCTTTAATTATTGAGCTTGATTAGCAGGTATTAGTGCTTTTATAAAATCAAGATAAGGGTTATGGTATGTTTTCTTAAATGTTTGGTTAGTGTCCAACTGGGCTTTAGAGTTCATTTGAAAACACTCCCCCAAAGAAAAAAATATGTAAGCACTGGCATACTTTATTTGACCCATAATTTCAAAGCATTTTGGGGTCATAGAAAACATATCCAGGGACTTTCATTAAACAATGCTCTTAAACATGTATAGAGGAAATTTGAACCTAAATGTATAGTAGCTATATAAATCTATTTCAATCATATTTTAGAAAGTTTGGCTACATATGTGTTTGGTTTGAGATTGAGAGTTAAAATTCCAGGAGTTTAAAGAGTCTTTTCGAAATTTAATGTGATCACCCAAATGCATTATGCATAAAATGATCTTATGATATATCACATAAACTGAATACATCAGTTAAGACTTAATATGGAAATAAATAACATTATAATCAATATGAATCAAGATTTTCCGTAGAAAATCAACTCTATAAAACTGGTATCTGATGTAGCAATCTGTGAAGTGCTATTCTCTGTTCCTGGTAGTAGGTGTGAAGAAGCTGCAGGTCATCTAGGCTGGCAGTTGGGGAGGAAAAGTTAGTGCGAAGCAGAGGAGAGTGAGGGAAAACTGATGTCCATGAGGCCAAATTAGAATCCATGGGGACAATAATTGTAACCCATATCTGTTACCACCTTTAACCTGTATGCTACTAACTACTTTATACTGACAAGGAAAGTCAGCAAATCAGCAACAGTACACGAGAGCTAAAGTACAACAGGATACCCACACGAGGTACAATGGGTGCCGCAGCAATTTTAACAGGAAAAAAATTATTCTTAAAAATGTGATTTCACTAACATTTACCCCTCAAACTGACATCAATCTATTCCATTTTAAATCATGTTTACATTCCAAATAAAGATAATGGTAAAATAATGCTTCTTTCCAAGATGACACATCTATCCTTCTACCAACTGAAAGCACACTAACCATCACTCCGAAAGTGGATACAATCTCACTTAAGTCATTTATTCACCAGTGGACGATGTTCATTCCTCTTCTGATACACCTCTCTCTCTTTAGTATCGTGTAAGTTAAATACGATGACATAAAGTTAATTGCTATTATATTTTTATGTGGGATGGCAGGAGAAGTGGAAAAAAGGGAAAATTTGGTTAACCTTTTTGAAATATATTCACACAAAATAAGAAAGAACTTTTCATAATTATCACAATTCTTATGTTTGCATTTGGTCATATGGTCATACCTTGTTTATAGCTTCCTTCTTGTACCACCTATTTCATTATTACCTTTATTTTAACCAGATCATCAGGTCTTTTGTCTAATACAATGACCTGAAAGTTTGTTCCTGAAGAGCGTTGGCCATAAGTAGTTCTTCCTGCGTTAGTCTATTAAAGTTTTCCAATAACTTTGATCACAACACAAGGGAGTACTAAGAGGACTCACTTGATCTCCTACAAATGGTTTCACTTATCCATCTGCTGAAGTTACTCTTTGGTTAGCACCTACATGTGACACAAATGTCTTTAAGCTCTGTACCCAAGTAGAGAGAATTAATCACATATATCTTCGTCAGACCTCCCTGTCACAGATGCTCCAATTATGTTCAAGTACTGTCAGCCAAACTATTAACTTTTCCTGGCCAGGCCTGTAGTCTCAGCTACTCAGGAGGCTGAGGCAGGAGAATGGCTTGAACCCGGGTGGCGGAGCTTGCAGTGAACCGAAATAGCGCTCCTGCACTCCAGCCTGGGCGACAGAGAGACTCTGTCTCAAAAAAAGAAAAAACAAAAAACAAAAAACAAAACAAACAAACAAACAAAAAAAAACTTTTCCCAGTGTAACAGGGTAGATATGTTCTTTGGCTATCACTCTTTTCAGGAGAAATGAATAACCAAATATACTGCTCAAAGTTCTGCTGACATCAAGGGTTTGAATTTACCACTAACCTCTTGAGGGCTCTGCATAAAGACAATCAGTAAAAGTGAGTAAACAAACAGAAATAAAAGCAATTTTTTTGACTAGGTATTTGAAACTAAACAAAACCACATTCATTCAACCAAGGGAGCAATAGCTCCCTTCAAAGTATTTTGGAAAAGTTTTTACATCCTAAGTGCCATCCAGAACATCGCAACTGCATGGAAAGAAGTCACACAGCAATGCATGATCAGCATGTAGAAGAAAGTTTTGAAGACATATGTGAACATATTCAAAAGCTTTAACAAAGACTCTGCTGTTGATGAAATAGTAGGTAACAAGTTATTAGCACTTGAGAAAAGCTAGAATTGGGTATTGATGAAGAGGATATTCATGAGTTTGTTGGCATTGAGTTTTCGAGTGATAAAACTGTAGGAAGAAAGAAGTAAAGAAGCTGAGGCAGAGGAAGAAGTTAAACCCGAGGAACCAAGAAAGTGTACGATGAAGAAACCTGTGGAGGCCTTTGCTGCTATCAGCAGTGTCATACAGATGTTAAAGAAATGGTACGTCAATTAGAAGAGACTCCTAAGAACAGACAGGCAGGGACAAAATGCTCTTGCTTGTTACAGAAAGATATGTAATAATAAGAAATAAGCTGTACAGTCAAAACTTGATATCTTTCCAAAGAACACTGTGAATTCAGAAAAAAGAGGTTTGATGGACTCACAGTTCCACGTGGCTGGGGAGGCCTCACAATCATGGTGGAAGACGAAAAGCACATCTTTCTTGGTGGCAGACAAGAGAGAAAATGAGAGCCAAGTGAAAGGGGAAACCCCGTATAAAAACCATCAGATCTCGTGAGACTTATTCACTACCACGAGAACAGTATGGGGGAAACCGCCCGCATGATTCAATTATCTTGACTGGGTCTCTCCCACAACACGTGGAAATTATGGGAGCTACAATTCAAGATGAGGTTTGGGTGGGGACACATTAAACCATATCAAACTCTAGACCATCAATCAGTTTCAGTAACCAGTTTCTTCTACAGGTGGAACATCCCTAATCTGAAAATTTGAAATCTGAAATTCTCTAAATTCTGAAAATTTTTGAGTACCAATATGATGTCATAGGCAGAAAATTCAACACATGACTTCATGTAAAAATATCACAAAATTACTTAAAATATTGTATAAAATTACCTTTAGGCTGTGTGTATACATGAAATGTAAATGAGTTTTGCATTTTGACGTGGGTCACCTTTCCATGATATCTCATTATATAATACAAATATTCCAATATTCAAAAAAATCTGAAATCTGAAACACTTCTTATCCCAAGCATTTCAGATAAGGGTTACTCAACCTGTACCAGCTAATTTTGAACCTCATCAGAAGGAGGAGAAATTGATGACTTTGTTGCTGTAGCATCTCCATCATCCAGAAATTAATTATAGTTCGATGCTTCAAATACTCTTTAGGTCTACTGTGCTTTCAGTTGTGTACATGAATAATGAGCACCCATATAACCATTCTGTTTTTCACTTCAGTGCCATATTCAATGAATCACATCAGATACTCAATACTTATTTATGAAATAGGCATTTGATTTTCCCCAAATGTAGGCCAATATAAGTGGTCTGAACACATTTAAGGTAGGCTGTGTTATGCTATGACATTTAGTAGGTTGGGTAGATGAAATTCATTTTAGACTTAGGGTATTTTAACTTACGATGGGTTTATTGAATACAATCTCATCGTAAGTCGAAGAGCATCTGTACTAGAGTACGACTGAAGACTGCCCAGTTTTTTCTTGTTTTTAATTCAATGAAAATATATTGATTTCAAGAGCATTGCCCTTAAGCATGCTGAAAGGTTTTTGATTTGTAAAATACAAAAAAAAAAAAATACTTATAATGTTTGGTGATAAGAAAACGAGTATCTTTGAGTTACATACAGTAGGATGGTAACTCCAGACATCCTATGTCCTAGTTACATGATCTTGGGAAAATTAATCTCTCTGATTCTTAATTTTGCTAACTATAAAAAGGGAAAGGTTCATCTTGGAGATGTGTTATGCAGGTTAGAGGAAGTAATATTCACAATGTTCCTGGTACACAGTAGAGACTTAGTAAATGGAAACTATTATTATCGGCACCATTACTCTCAGTACTAAGATAATCACTCATTTAGACACAGTATTTGTGCTATGGGTATCCTAAAAGTGGCAATACTCACACTGAAATTTTAATATGGAGAAATTGAGGCTAAGAGAAAGGAAGCAGTTATAAATAAGTTGTTGCCAAATTAGTGCTGTTAAAGTGATTAACAGTATTTAAAAATCAGATTCCATGGACACACTGTTATGTTTCAGACTTTGACTCGTATTTGCTTACTTGCTTGGGAAACTTACCTTTTTTATGCTTCAGTACTCTCATCTGTTAAATAGGAGCAATAACATATCAGCCATTAGTGCTTGATGTGACAGATCATATGAGTAAAATGCATGTAAATTTGTTATATACTTTATGAAGCAAAAAGAACCTAATGAATATTAGCTACAAGTATTGTCAGAGGTTTTCATTTTTTCTTTCCATATGCCATACCATGTTCCTAGTAGCTGAAGAAAGCATAGTTTTCAAAAGGAATGCATCCTTTCATAAAGCACTGATTATAAAATAAAATACTAAGAAAAAATGTAAAAGCATTAAAAAGCATGCATATGAGACATGTATATATAGCATATATTTTTATATAAATTATATATGTATTAAATATATTAAATAATCTATGCAGGAATAAAAGGATTAATATTATTTAAATGAAAATCTGTAAAATGATAAAGCTAGGAGACTTACCTCAAAAGCTCATTGGGATTTCCAAACAATGTGAGATCATTAAAGTGCTTTCATAGTGTAAAGTGCAAGACAAATGCTTCTAATAATACTCTGAAATGTTCTCATAGGGAATAAGTCAGTATTTTTCTTTATAGATGCATGAGGAAAAGCAGTAGTTTATTAGCCACATAATTATTAAAGGAATCCTAAAGGCAAAAATCAGAATTGTGTGGTTATTAACAAAAAGCCTAAGGTCATATGGAAAGAACCATTGCTTTGCTTATTATTATTTTTTTAATCAGTTGATTTTTTTAAAAAAAACATGTTTTGGATTAAAAAAAATCTGTCTCCTGAATTTATGAATACACATTTATTTTTTCCCAAATGTTATTCTGTCCTGGTACCTTTGCACAGTCAGTAGAATAAACACAGAAAATTATATGTACTTTCTTCTTTCATTTTTTTGTCTCGTACCCTTTAAAAGTAAAGCTGAAGAATACTGATGAGTTAATAATTGGCTTTCCTACATTCACCTTACTGAAATGCAAACGTTGTTTTTTTCAGTCTGGCTTTTGTAGGCGATTCACTACCAACTCACAATTTAGTCAATTGAAGGATGTCTTAGGAGTCTTTCTGCTTTGTTATTCTATTTGACCCAATAGTGTTAACCTTTAACGTTGAACATTTAGGGCAGAGCAATGGCAATTTACTACAGGATTCAGGCTCTATGATAAGGATTACTTACTAGATATTAGGATAAGCATTCTTTACACTTTAGAATACGTTGTTCCATTTTTATAAAAATACTAAACATCAACACTTTCTCACATACATTTTTATCAAATATGAAAATGATTTAATTTTTATTTAATTTCTCAAAAAACCCTCATCTGAAAAACTCTAAAATTAAGATTCCAAATTTAATCAAATTTTTTAGTCCTTAGTATTCACATTATATTAGGTAGAGTACTTTTGAATTATCCACCTAAATACTGACGGTATAGAAATGATCTTTAAGCAAGTATGCATGTTTCCAATGTACTTTATTTGGATTAAGAAAAAAAAAAAAAATCAGTGTGTTGAAGTCTCACTATACCTCAAAGTTCCAAGTGGCTCACATGTGATATTTTCCATGCAAAAATTTCAAGTTTAATAAATTATGATATATCAGATATATAGAAGAGCTGATCTGAGTCATGAACTGTGCATTTGATACAGTAGATAGTGTGATGGACAATGCAAGATAAAAAATATCTAACAATATGAGTTACACTTTAACACCCAATTCCAGAAAACTTATACCAAATGAGAGTCAAAATTTTCTTTTTAAGTAATTGTTAGCACTAAAGAATGATCATGTTAAATAATATCACTCCTCTACAGGAAGGGAGAGCTACCATATCACTGATCACTTTATTTGTTGCGTCTTAGTTAGATCAACTTTCATAAGTTAATTTTATACAGCCTTAAGAATATGCACACAAAATGTCTTTACTGTTTTTTTATTATTATACTTTAAGTTCTGGGATACATATGCAGAACGTGCAGTTTTGTTACATAGGTATACACGTACCATGGTGGTTTGCTGCACCCATCAACCCTCATTTACATTAGGTATTTCTCCTAATGCTATCCCTCCTATAAACCTCCACCCCCCAACAGGTCAAAATGTGTGATATTCCAATCCCTGTGTCCATGTGTTCTCATTGTTCAACTCCCACTTATGAGAGAGAACATGTAATATTTGGTTTTCTGTTCCTGTGTTAATTTGCTGAGAATTTATTAAACCTAAAACTGTTGAAAGTTATTTGAATTGTATATGGATGTATAAAGCAGATAGAACTTGAAGGGGGACATGTTTTGGCATATGATCAAAATCTGTACAGATAACATGTAAATATTTCCATATTACACACAGACAAATGGGATTTTTAACTTAGGACCGTGGGAAATATTGCCTTCCTTTCTTTCATTTTGCCCTAAATATGTTATTGGCTACATACAGAGACCTGTGTATACATAGAAATTCATGAGAAAAAGTGAAAATAACTTTGTAATATATGTGTAGTTCCTTTGATAAGAGGCATATGACCTTGGATAATGGAGGGATAAAAAGAATGATCATGTTAAATAATATCACTCCTCTACAGGAAGGGAGAGCTACCATATCACTGATCACTTTATTTGTTGCGTCTTAGTTAGATCAACTTTCATAAGTTAATTTTATACAGCCTTAAGAATATGCACACAAAATGTCTTTACTGTTTTTTTATTATTATACTTTAAGTTCTGGGGTACATCTGAAAATACCTGATACTTCACTTTGCATGAAACTACTCTAATTTTCCCCTAATAAGCAAAAGTGCATCATCTGTCTTTTCATACACAATTCTTATCTGCCACTACTGATTCTGGTATATTTTAAATTACCCATATTAACATAATTTTTAGTATTTAACTTCTACATTATGGAATGAAGTGGAGTTTAGATTTGTCTAATACTACAGCTATGCTAATGAATGCATGTAATATGATATCTGACAACCATACACATTCTTTTTACCACACCTTAGAAAGGCAAATGTTAAGACATCTTCAAACATGGCCCAAAGTTAGAGCTATTCTATATCATGTAAAAATAAGAATCAAAGAAATTTATATCAAAATTATGCTGATAACCAATATTTTAATATTCTATTTTAGTTAAAAATAATCCAAGTATCCAATTAATTTGGGTTTAATATAAGTTCAAAATTATATTCCATTACTATAAAAATATTTCTTAAAATTATAATTTAATTTGATTAAAAACATAATTTTAAATTTATTTTACTTATATGTGGTAGTAATGTTAGCTTAATTTATTAGTAAAACAGTATGAAAAGTTTAGGAATTTCATAGTCTTTTAGTGAGAAAAATGTATGTTATATTTTAAAATAAAATACAATTTATAATTATCTTTTGCTGTTCTCTTCTAAAATCAAGGAAAAAGAATACAGTTTCTTTAAAACCCAGGTTATCAAACTAGTCTAATTTGTCAAAAGATTCACTTTGATCACATGACCTTTGTTTATTTTAGAAAAAATGCCTATCAGCATTTTCCATAAGAAAATAGTTTTGTGTATATATGCATTTTTTTATTTTTATTTTTATTTTAAATAAAAGGCTAGGACATTAAAATATTAGTTTAGTTCCTTTACTATCTGGGTTTAGCCTACAAAACCATGTTTTTATTTCTATGTATAGCAACTTCTAGCAACTTTTGACTATGACTTTAAGAGGAGAAAGGGACTTGATTAATGTGTGGATCCTTTTACAAACCTGTATAGTTAATAACCTTTAAAATTAATTGATAGATAGATATTGATGTACAGATAGATCTATAGAGATATTTTATATCAGTTATATAAATCTAGATAGATAATTTCCTTTGTAGTTGCTTTGACTGAAAGACACAACTCATGAGTACTTACACAAACCTCACAAAGCTAATAAGGGAAAAGTTGTAATTGTAGTGATTTATTTTTATTTGTATAAATGTATGTGACACCAATGTAATTTTGCTACATGAACACATTGAGTAATGGTGAAGTCAGGGCTTTTAGTGTATCCATCACCAGAGTAACACCCACTTGTATACATTAATTAATTTCCTATCATGCATCCCCCTCTCACTCTTCATCCTTCTGAGTCTCCATTTTCTATTATTCCACACTTTGTGTCCATGTGTACACATTATTTAGCTCCCATTTTTAAGTGAAAACATGTGATATTTGACTTTCTGTGTTTTAGTTGTTTCACTTAAGATTATGGCCTGTAGTTCCTTCCATGTTGCTGCAAAGAAATCATTTCTTTCCTTTTTATGGCTGAATAGTATTCCATTGTGCATATATACTTTTGAAAGACTCTGACCTTCTAAATACAAACTATTTAGTATATGGCTTAGCTTCATGAAATAGAGAACCTCCCAAATATATAATAATGACAAGTATGAATGGCAGTTTGCGTTTTATAAAAGAAGTCTCGATATATGAAGCCAGCAACTAGTATTGCAGCTCTCTGAAGACCTCATTAACTCATCCTCCTCCCAGCTCAACATTCTTCCATTGCCAAGGTCTAATCCTTAATCTCATAGTCTATAATGGCTGCTTAAAATGGAGTCCCAAGTAGAGTCCCAAGAAAGAGAATGGAGAGAAGAAGAAAATGGGCAAGCTCCTGTTCCCCCAAAGATGCTTTCTGGAAGTTTTATATAACACTATAAATACATCTAAGTAGTTAGAACTTAGTCCTAACATCACAAATAACTGAGCAGAGAATGGAAGGTTTTACAGTCTTTTAGACTTACAAAAAAAATCAAGATTTTTACTGCTAACAAAAAAGGAAAAAAAAATCAGTGTGCAGGAAGGAGCAGTATTTTAAAAAGAAAGTAAGAAAAGGAAGGAAGGAAGGAAGGAAGAAAGGAAGCAAGGAAAAATGAACATTTGGGAGTAACTAGTAGCCTCCTCTATATGAATTTAATAGATATAAGTTTAATATAACTGTATATAAATTACTTAATTATTCATCATAAGTACAAGTGTGATTCAAAAAGCCAATTTATCTTAATTATTTTAAGAATATAAAATAGCAAATATTGATAGATTTCAAATATCCAGACTCTAATATGATTCTCTTAAATATCTATATACTTAGTTCTAAATCTTACCAGGATAAAAATGAGCACCTTTTAAGGAAACTCTTGGGAGCATACTGTTTCCGATTACCTCTCTGGGCAATGCTTCCAGTTTCTGTCTTAGCTTAATGGAGTTGTTAATGACCAGCAGGGCCCTGCCCAAGCTACTGACTGAATTGTTCTCTGTGATGCTGGTGGGACTCACTGATTCCCATTTATGGTAACTATATCAATGTGACTTCACAGTCTTTATTGCTTAGATTCAAATTACTAACACCCTGGTTAGTCTGACTACTCATGGAAGATGAAAGTGAGCAAACTCCATCCTCAATGCTACATCATTGACTAGATTTTTAAATTGATGCCCATGAAAAGTTACTTAAACATCTTTTCATATAACCATTAGAGATCAACACCTCTCATGGCTTTGGCTTTCACTACAAAAGAGCATTAAAGAATTTATTCAAGCTCTTTGTTGCTAGGCTATGCCTCGAGAATTTATTTTGTCAAATTTATGGATAAACCAGAAGTCTTATTTCAGAATTCGACATGAATTGCACACATGCATATGGATGCTCCCTGCTGAAGACTAGACTTTTGAAAAATAAATGGCTAAAAACTCGATCTGTATAAAGGTAAAAAGCAACTCCATCTGTCCTGCTTAGTCTAGGCTGAAATTCTCCAGCTTGTCTCTTCTCATGAATATATCACAGTTGACGTCTAGCAACTGGCTAATTTCTAGCTTCATGAAAAACAAAAATAGTAGCCTGTTGTTTTTGGCTTTCAGGGAGCAGAGATGAAGTTCCTTCCAGAAGGAGACACATTTGAAATATAGCAAGTGTTATGCAATTATACTTTGCTCTTATTTTGTGTCCTAAATATTAAATATAAGTAACTCCATTCCTTTCTTAGTATTCAACTTTGGCCTTACTTTGATATGCTGCTTACAAAAGGAAAAGAGGCTCAATTGCTTGGCTGAGGAGCTAGATCCCCATATGACATATTTTGGAACACTTTTCTAGAAACACATTTTCAGTTAATGGGGTCCTTTGATTTTTTAGGGTAGAAAGTTTCTGGTATATAGAAAGTCGGAAAATTTTGTTATTGAGCACAACTTTTGACATTGTATGGGCACTATTGGCAAGGAATACTTCTGCTTGATTCCTAAAATTGATATTCTGAACAAAATTTATGAGAGGGAAAAAAGAAAATAAGTGTCCTCCAATTGTGGAATTTCAGAGTCCCTGCCTGTTTTAGCCTTATATAGTTGCTACTGTTAATTATGAGTGTCTTCACACAAAGAGTTCTCATTCTCCCTATAGCCTTAACTTTTATATCTAAGATGTTTGACCTGAAAGATTATTATTTATGGGCATTCTTCTTTATGTTCACCAAATATTATTTGAGTAGTCACATTCAACTGCAGTGCTTGATGGGATGTTTTAAAAGGCTCTATACACATGTTCATTATGAATATAGTTAACACTATCAAATAAGGCTTCTTGTAACTGTTAAAGTAAATTGGTATACTTTTTTCGCTTTGTTTTTAATTTTTTCTCAACTCCTTGCATTGTCATTTGATTTCTGGTTATGAGTCTGTTATACTTTTTATTGATTTTAAATTCATCCCAAGATTAAAAATAACCCTCTCCTCCTTCTCTGATAAGCTGGGATCGATTTTATTTCACACTTCTTATCTCAATTCATTAATGTTGCTTGTATCTGATTTATAGCTACTATTCACTGCTATGCTCTGTGCCTTCCTGTCTGCTACTAGTTGTGAATTTTCCATTTGAGATATTCTAGCAGTCTTTTGAAGATTCTTACAACTAATGTGAACAGTATTTTCTTTTAAGTATTTGAAGAGGCTGCAGCTGGAGCCTCTACTCAGGCAAGTGAAAACACTGTTACTGGGGAATTCCATTATGAATGTATTAAAGGTTGAACAGCACTATTAGGTGTTTGAGTGAGTCCCTTGAGTGCGTGAGAGGGGGAAAGCCATCTCCTTGCTTTATGCTCCAAAAAACGGTATTCAGCACTTTTCCACACAGGATATCAAGCAGCCAAACTGCAAAAATGACACTTTTCATGCTCTGTTCACATTATAGAGGTGTATGTATAATTTTTTCTCTTTACGAAGAATCATCACTGTCTTTCTGTTCAATTCAATGGGCTGGCATCACTTGTTAGGTTCCATTGCAACAGCAAAATTGCTGTTTTGGATTATACAGAAAATTTTTCCTTCTTAAAGTGGCAAAAACATTTCTGAAGATTATAGAGGACATAAAAATAGGTTTTGGACAGTGGGAAAAATCCTCTATAACATAACATAGCATGTAAGAAATAGCATAGGTATTAAAAATGTGTCAAACTCAAGTTTGGGTACAGGCTCTGCTAATTACTAAGTGTGTCACTGAAATTTGAACATCATCACCCTTATTTGTCAAAACATTGATAATATATTTTTGATAGGGTGAATGTTAGGATCAAATAGAAAAATATTTTTAAAGCAACTGAAATAAAACAAAAACTAAAATAATGAATATACTCTTCTCTACATTTTTGGAACTAAAAGGGTACCTTTCCAAAGAAAAAGTGTGAGAAATAAAGGAGAAAAAAAAAAATGGAGAGGACAAAGTATAGGATTGATTTCTTTAGGTTTTCTGTTTCTTTTATTTCATTTGTTTGTATCACCTGCAATCCTATCATCTTCTTTTGGTAAAGACATCACAATTTTCTTGCAGACCTATTTATTCTCCATAACAGTATGACCTCACTGAGAATCTCAATTTAATAAAAAAAGAAGTTACAAAAGAATGAAAAGTATTAGGAGCCGACATTATATAATGGAAGATTCCTAAAATGAAAATCCACAATTTCTGCAAATGGAAAGCCTCAACTGAAATTTAACATTTGGTCCTCTCCCTTCACAAAATAAAATTTTAAAATGCAAACAAAGCAATTTTGCTCAAAATCCCACACCAATATAACCTGTTATTTGCTCATAGCATAATTGCTAAGCATTAAACACATACCGTATTATAATTCCAAATTCACTTGACTCCAGAAAGACCCTGCAAATATGACCCCTCTAATATTGCTGTTGTCCATATCCCTACGTTCATGTTGACTGTAATTCAGTCAAGAATAATTTTAATTATAATTTCCGTGTTATTTTGTTTCATTTTTGACTTTCTGTCACATATAGAATTCTAGAAGGATGGAAGAAACAGAATCATTTGTGATCATTACATTGTTTCTATGCTGTTTGGCTACTGTTATCTTTTATTAGTCTGCCTGACTCTCTACCTTGAATCTCTGCCATGTTTGCTTCTGATAGCTGGTAGATATATACCTGCCTATCATTGTTTAGATTCTGGCACCTGCCTAGAAATTCATATTTTACTCCTTTTATAGTCTCCCCATAGTCAGTATTCAAGCTCTATTCTCTGGATCACTGCCTAAATTTCTGATTCTGGGCTACAAATGGCTGCTTTATTCTATTCACTACCTCCCACTGCCATATGTGCTTGCTTCTAATCTCGATGTGTGAGGGGTGATATATAGGCATAGGCAAATCAGAAGTCAATTGACTGTGAGTTAAAGAAGAATTTTGGAGATCTAAATCACCTTAAAAGTGTTTCAGTTAATCTTTCCCTTTTTTACTTTTCAAATATCCCAGCCTCATTCCCAAGTCTCTTAACTACTAAGTGTCTCCTAGTGATCCAATTACTTCTTCTTATTTGTCCCATTGGTGTAGATTCTAAAAGCAGCTAATTACCACGAATAAATATTTAATTGTGTAATTATTTTCAAATTTGCTATTATTCGTAATGATCAGTATCAGCTATTAGAGTTTGCTGATGGCTGGCCAAGATGGCGTCATGTTACTTGATCATGATTCTATCAACTAGCTAGCAAAACTACTGTACTTTACAAATGGTATATAGACTTGTTCATCTTGCTCGTAGAACTCAAGAGTAATTATTATTTTCAACTCTAGCGAATCATAATTGTGTTTCGAGACAAAGAATTTAACACTCACCTAAATCAAATCACTGAAAACAGACTCATTTTTTCTGGAGACGAGTACTTATTCTGAGAGTTGTGGTATCTGAGGTGGTGAAGTGAGGCAGTGAATTGTAGATAGTAAGTGTAATATGACATCATTTACACTCACAGTTGTAAGAAAATGCTTACTATATGTTTATATAATTTAACAGTATTATTTTCTCAAATCCTTCAGTGTTTTCGGTGAGAAGTAAGATCTTTTTGTTCAGAAAGAGATAAGCAGAGGAAATTTTTGGAGAAGGAACTGCAAAGTCACATGGAAAAAAGCATAAATAATGGGAAGGCAAATAAATGGAGCCTGCAATTTCACCAAAAAACATAGTTTTGATTTTTTTTACATTCTTATTTTTTTCTATGAGGAAAAGGGATCTTTTGCTTTTTAATGTAAAGAAAAAAGTTATTATAATTGAGATAATTCCTTTTGGATTACAATTCAAAACACACCCAGGCAGCTATATGATGATATGATGTATCACACATAAATTAGATAATTAGTAAAGCATAGTATTAGAGATATTACATTAAATTACATGTTCACTATATTACACACACACATTTAAGTTTTAAGCATAAATATTATGCATTTGCTGGAGGTTACTCTCCAAACCAGACATGCAGCATCACTAAAGGACTAATAAAATCAGGAAGTACCTCTGTAAATAGCTTTATGGAAGAATTTAATTAGGCCCATTCAAACTAGTAAATTCACTAATGTCAGAAATTTTGTGATCCAGAAAACATTTTGGAGAATGGTATTAATATAGAAGGCATTTCTCTTTGTCTGAAATTTTAAATAAAAAATATATGTACAATTTCTTTTCAAAATATATTACCATATTAAGATTAAAATGTTTCTGTCTCTCCATTTATGTTGCCGGCACAACCTTTCTTCTTTCTTTCTTTTTTTTTTTTTTTTTCTTTTCCCTAGCTTATCCTCAGGTAGAGCATATTGTGCTGATTTTGTGAGACTAGATTCCAGAATGACACACATAATAACTCTACATTTGTATTGCATCTGTTATTTCTATTTTGCCTCTAGACTTGACTGTGATCCCAAGCAACACAATATGTTACCATTTAATTTTGTAATATCCCATTTGCACAGAATTTTTTTTTAATGCAGCTATATTAATGGTACTGCTAGAGTAAGTCTGTTGAAGACATAAGCGAAAAAGGAAAATGATGCCACCAATGAGAATTTAATTCACCAATTATTTTTAAATTGCTTGTTAAGTTTGCTCCCAGATGGAAAGAGATGGAATCATGTAAAGAGAGTGCAGGGCAAAACACCACTTATACTAATGACTTAATGTACTCTCCTGAAAATAGGCAAATGCTTATTTTTATGTTAATTATGGGTATTGTGTCACTTTCTTTTGAAGTAGAAATTCCTTGGTAAAGATCTGGCTTAAAGGAATGAGATAGAGCGTTAGATTTCAAACTTAGCAATACATAGTAACTTTTTTATCTTGAAAAAATGTGAACAACAGATTGAATTTTGGTGCAACTGGCTATTACTACAATTTGGGGCATTTAGCTTTTACAGTTTGCTAGGTAACTGGTTTCAAAGTCTTTTTCCTTAGGACATGTTTTAGTAAACTTTTTCTCTGTAAACCTGATACTTTTAAAATGTCTTATTTCATTTTTTTTAATATCCAAATCTACATATGCCTGCAGATCAGAATTTCTCATCAAAATGTGCCAACCAGCACCCTCACTCTAAGCAAATAAGCAGGATGTTTGTGCTAGTCAGTGTAGCTTTGAGTGAGCAGTGGAGTGTCATTAGTAAATGATCAAGATCTATAAGCTTTTGAAAAATACTGAAAATATTATTAGAGTGACTAGATATTTGGGCCCTTTGAACTTGACCACTGTAAAATTCTCACATGACAATAAATATATAAAAATCTAAAAATATGAAGTTTGATACCCGAAATTAGTCTCAAATTTTAAAGACTATAGAATGATTGCATAACAGTAGGTGGTCTCTGCCAAGTAAGTATTTCACTTAAAAAAAAAAAAAAGTTTATTTGGCCAAGTGCAGTAGCTCACGCCTATAATCCCAGCACTTTGGGAGGACAAGGTGGGCAGATCTTTTGAGCTCAGGAGTTTAGAACAGCCTGTCTCTACAAAAATATATTAATACATAAATTAGTTGAACGTGTTGGCACATGCTTGTAATCCCAGCTACTGGGGAGGCTCAGGCATGAGAATTGTTGAACCTTGCACCCCTGTACATCAGCCTGGGTGATAGAGGGAGACTCTGTCTCAAAAAGAAAAAATAAAAGTTAAAAAACATAGATTTGTTCATTTATTCAACACACATGCTTTATAAGTATGTAGTACACGACAGGCCCTATGCCATCCTCTGAGTGCAAAACACATACTCACTGATCTCAAAGAATGTACTGTTTAGTGATGGACGCAGATGTGTAGAGATGGAATTCTGGCACATCATGATGAGTGTATACCTTGTAGATTCAGACTGCCTATGTTTGCAATCTGGTTATGCTATGTGTGATCTTCAGTCAGGTACTTAAGTATTTCATTTGTTAAGTAGAGAAAATAGCCTTATCATAGTGTATAAAAAGACCATATAACTTATTATGAATGAAAGTATTAAAGCTTGTAACATAGGTCCTAGAAGTGCCCTATGAATGTAATCACTATGCATATATATATATATACTGGGTTAAGGCCTGGCCTTGAGGGAGTTTGTTGATAGTTTACATAAAGATGGATCAATATAAGTTTATTACCACTTTTGAAATAATTTCTATGGCATTCCTGGACAATCATCATCTTCATCTTTACCTGCAGATTTTTAGACATATCATAAATATCACAGATACCAGTTTTTTACTAGAAATCTCTTGCCCTCAGAGGCAATGCAAAAATGACAATAAATTACACTGATTTTTATTTCTGCTAATTATGTTTTGCTTATCTGGTGTGTATAAATAAGATATATTTCAGAAAAAATATAATATGATTATAATTGCCATACTGTTTAAAGATCTGTATAGGTCAGCATGATTAAATGCGAGTGAATTAAGATTTGGGTGCCACTTTACTAGTTGCTTTATATGCATAATCTGTAATATGTATAGGGATCTTGCAAGTAAGAATTGTTATCAGAATTTTATAAATAACGATATTAAGACTTAAAAATATTACATAAATTTTCCAAACATATACAACTCAAACAATGATGTAGTTAGAATATAAATTTAGATGGCGGGTCATGGTCTTAAATAAGTTTTAAGTTTCAATTAAAATAAATGTTGCATATTATAATTGTTTTTTGCAACTTCCATACAGTGCAATAGTCACTGGCATTAGTTGTTACTGAAATGTTAACTAAGTCACATCTATAGTTCACAGCCACTTAATTGTGGCAATGCAGCTTGAACCCGCATGATGAAACTTAATTACACTTATATAAAATACTTGGGGAAAATGTATGATAAAACATTTTGTTCTTTGTTGTAAGTAGCCCAATTAAAAGTCTAACATTAAAAAAGATTTAGGAGAATAAATTGTAGATTATATAAAATTGTGAAAACATCAGAATAGGCTAAATTTCATACTGTTTTCCATGTAAAAGAGGTTGGATGTATTTACATACTCTATAAAACTTAGTTTTTATTCCTTTTAAGAATTTGTTTTATTTAAAATTTGTATTTATATAATCTGTAAAAATTAATTTTCACTCTGTTCAAAGAATTTGTTTCATTGATTGAAAAACCTTGAAACATTTTATCAAAATCAGTGTTGATTGTTTACTGTAATCTGTTTAGCAAAATATGCCAGGATTTCAGTCATCTGACGTTTGTAGCTTCAGAGAGGTTTATGTTTTGTTTAGTGTTTTGTTAATAAATTATGTAATTCAAAGACATATAAAAAATACTTATACTGTGTTTAACCCTATCCTTAGGGAGTACTACCTTAGTTGATTGCATGTAAAAAGCATCGTCATCACATGAACTACTGAGCTAAATACTTTCACATAGGTGACTTAATGACCTCAAAGAAGCTTATTTAGAGGCTTTAGCATAGGATTTGACATTAAAAAAAAAAAAAAAAAAAAAAAAAAACAATTCCTGTTCTGATCCTGAAATTCCTACCTGGATGACTGAAGAAATCGCTTAATATTTTTGGATCCAATTTTTCCTCATCTGTAAAACAAGGATTGATTTGAGACTTTTTTTTTCTTCACATCGAAGAATCTAAGCTTTGGTATCATTCTAAACTTAATTTTTATTCCTAAAATGTCTTCTATTTGAAAAATTAGGATACCGTTGTGATGGATTCAGCAGATGTCTTTTGACCACAATTTATAAGCAATAAAAATAGCATATTCATTATTGCAAAATTTTTTGCAATTCGAATATAGAAATGAAACTTTTATTTATTTGCATTTCTGTTTACACTGAATTTACTTATCAAGAATCACTCTTTGGATTCTAATTGTTTAAAAGATGTATATGTAATGTGTTCTTTTGCAAGTTTGCAAATTATTGTGTCTAATTATTAAAGTGGCTTCACAATTATGTTTATAGAGAATTTAAACATAACAAAATATATAACATCTTAGAAAATCTAATGGAATTTGGAATAATCACATTCATGTATGTAGAAAAATTATTAGAATTCTTATGTTTATAAATTTTCTTTAAATTTATAGGCATATTTTTAAAATGTGCTGAAGGTTACACATGTATTTCTTGTTTACTGGAAGATAATAAAATAATAACCTAATGAAAAAATATTTCAGAATACCCTTTTAATGGATGGTTATATTATTTTTATAGTGTCCTGTAAATTGAACTCTTATAATAAACTGAAGACAGCATGGTATTTTAATATTGAATGTGCAAGCAAATAATTAAAGTACTTATTTTACCAACCACATTAGTGAGAGTGGAAGTGTTAACAATAAAATAGAAGGAAAACTTTAAAGTTTAGTAGGAAAATCTTGCATGCAAGTCATAGTATGCTCAGAAACAGAGAGACAGAGAAAATTCATTCTCATCTCAGACAAAATGACCATTAAATTTTTTCTCTCCAACTCTTTCTTCATTGCTTAACCTAGTATTTCTCAGTCCTAAAAGTTTCTAGAACATTTCTCTTCTCAAGGACAATATCCAGTATCTTTGGATATGTTTTAGTTGGCAATATCTTGCTCAATATGTTTCCAAATATCCCCTTAAAAAAGATAATTTTGCGTATCTTTTACTTTCTTAGAACTTCCACTTCAAAAAATATTTTTGACTTATATCTGGCAAAATCTCAGAGTATCTCTTTGCATTCACTTTAAGCTAGTGTTGTCTCTTCTTACCATTTTCTGACTCTTAATGTCTCCTGCGGCCATGATCTAAAACTGACCTATAAAAATTCTGCATTAAAAAGAAAGCCACCTCACTTAGGCCTGTCACCTGCATTTAGATGAAACGGAGTACACAATTATGTAGAAGTCTGTATTTCCTCACATTTTTAAATCAACATTATTTTTACTCTAAAAATGGTGAAGTATGGTTACAGAAGAGTTTATTTAAAAAAATAACTCTTGGCCGGGCGCGGTGGCTCAAGCCTGTAATCCCAGCACTTTGGGAGGCCGAGACGGGCGGATCATGAGGTCAGGAGATCGAGACCATCCTGGCTAACACGGTGAAACCCCGTCTGTACTAAAAAAATACAAAAAACTAGCCGGGCGAGGTGGCGGGCGCCTGTAATCCCAGCTACTCGGGAGGCTGAGGCAGGAGAATGGCGTAAACCCGGGAGGCGGAGCTTGCAGTGAGCTGAGATCCGGCCACTGCACTCCAGCCTGGGCGACAGAGCGAGACTCCGTCTAAAAAAAAAATAAATAAATAACTCTTTTCAACTGTGCAGATAATTTACATGCTCCTCTGTATATAGGATATATTTTACCATCTGGTCATTCCTCTCTTCCCATGCCTCTACCTATGTGCAACTCTGCATAAACACCTGCCCACACCTTTCCAGCCTCCCTCCCATTTTCTAAAACTGTGGTCAGTGATTATTTCCTTCTGAAATCTTCTTTTGACCCCACATCCTTCCTGGCTACAATCCACTGTGTCTATTGCTATCACTGCTGTGCATTTTAATTTTAATTTAAAATTTTCCGGATTTGTGTCTCCTATATGTTCCTTGTAGATCATGACATTCTTCAGGGTTCCAATGTTTACCACATTGGCTGATATATAGTAGGTAACAATCACTATTTATTAAAGGAATTTCTTGTGTTTCATACCTGGGTTTTGAAAAAACACACACACAGTGGCTTTTGGCTAGTGCCTGAGGATGTATGAATTGAAGAAACATGTGACATATGTCATCTTGGCAACTTTCTTCACACTCAGTTAAAACTGCAGCTATTGAAAACAACAAAAATTAGGTGAAATTTTTTGATAAACCTAACTCCCACTGACTAATTTGTCTAGTTTTCACATTGAATTTATTTTATTTTTTTGCATAACATTTGGAAGAGCAACCAAATACCATTTTTATGTTTAGTTCTAAGTTATGCAGTTTAGGGAAAACATGTTGAAACAGAACATTTTTGCAGCAGAACAATATGTGAATCTGCCATACAATATATGTAAGATTTGTTTTCAAGAAGCACATACTTTATTTTAATGTAACATAAATATAAGAACACACTCTTTTAGACCTTATTCATAGCCTACTAAGTTGCCCACTTTCCTTTCCCCCTATTTCTTTATATTTGGATCGTGACCCACATGATTTTACTGGCTTAATGCTAAAAAGTAATTGTGCTCTCATAAATCAGAGTGGCATATAACAAATATACAAGAAAAAAACAACCCCATCAAAAAGTGGGCAAAGGATATGAACAGACATTTCTCAAAAGAAGACATCCATACAGCCAACAGACACATGAAAAATGCTCGTCATCACTCGCCATCAGAGAAATGCAAATCAAAACCACAATGAGATACCATCTCACACCAGTTAGAATGGCAATCATTAAGAAGTCAGGAAACAATAGATGTTGGAGAGGATGTGGAGAAATAGGAACACTTTTACACTGTTGGTGGGATTGTAAACTAGTTCAACCATTATGGAAAACTGTATGGCGATTCCTCAAGGATCTAGAACTAGATGTACCATATGACCCAGCCATCCCACTACTGGGTATATACCCAAAGGATTATAAATTACTCTACTACAAAGACACATGCACACGTATGTTTATTGCGGCACTATTCACAATAGCAAAGACTTGGAATCAACCCAAATGTCCATCTGTGACAGACTGGATTAAGAAAATGTGGCACATATACACCATGGAATACTATGCAGCCATCAAAAAGGATGAGTTTGCGTCCTTTGTAGGGATATGGATGCAGCTGGAAACCATCATTCTTAGCAAACTATCACAAGAAGAGAAAACCAAACACCGCATGTTCTCACTCATAGGTGGGAACTGAACAATGAGATCACTTGGACTCGGGAAGGGGAACATCACACACTGGGGCCTATCATGGGGAGGGGGGAGGAGGGAGGGATTGCTTTGGGGAGTCATACATGATATAAACGTTATGCACATGTACCCTAGAACTTAAAGTATAATAAAAATAAAAAATAAAAAATAAAAAATAAAAAATAAAAAATAAAAAAAATAAAAAAAAAAAAAAAAAAAAAAAAAAAAAAGAATTACGTTTTATTTTCTGTGCTATGGCTGAGCATTACTCAGAATATATATAATTACTTTTATGAAAAAAAGTCTAAAAATATATAGATCTAATTTTAAAAGAAGTATTTTGCAGTATTTACCAAAATGTATTCTTTTTAAGTTATACAATTAAGTATTTTAAAGTTTCTGACCTAAGGAAGTATTATTATACTTGATTCATTGTTTTAAGGATTAATTTTAAATATAACACTTTGCCTTTTTATCATACCTTATGTTTTTATCATGAATATTCAGGAAACTATATTCTGTAGTTAAAAAAATTCAAAAAATAGAAACAAAATTTAAAATAGATTTTGCAATAAGTCAGCCATTTGTTAAATGTCTACTATATGCCAATAGTATAAAATCTTCTATTACATAATTTCAGAAAATTAAACAAAAGTAGATCTAAATAGCTGCTCACATAAAAGAGAAACTAATGTAAGACATTGTATGAGTAATTGCTAAATGACTGTATGGGCAATAGTTTCTACAGTAGTTAAAATAAATACATGTTTATTCAGGTTTGGCTAGCCTGAGAACTGTTTTTAGAAAAAATACAGCTGACCATTAAAAAACACAAGTTTGGGCTTTGTGGGTCCACTTATATGTGGATTTTCTTCTGCTTTTACCATCCCTAAGACAGTAAGACCAACCCCTATTCTTCTTCCTCCTCCTTGTCATACTTAAAGAGGATGATCCACTTCCACTTAGTACACAATAAATATATTTTATTTTCCTTGTGGTTTTCTTAATAACATTTTCTCTAGATTGCTTTGTTGTAAGACTACCTTGTATAATACATATAACATACAGAATGATATGTTAATTGAATATATTATCAGTAAGACTTCTAGTTAATGGCAGGATATTAGTTAATTTTTAGAGTAGTCAAAAATTACATATGGTTTTTCAATTATGTGGGGTGTTGGTGCCCTTAACCCATTGATTTTTCAATGGTCTTTGTACCTGATCAATGAATAAAGAGGTGAAAGGGGGCCTTCAAAATCGCTGATGGAAAGCATCTGGTACTCACTTCTCTCACAAAATAAGGAGTAGATAATCATACTTTGAATAGACCACCTAAGAAAAAACACTGGAATTCAACAGAGATATGACAGAAAATACCTAAGGCAAGAAAGGAGACCAAAGTGAGGCAGCCTGCTTGGCTACAATTGGCAAGGAGTCTGAAGAGGCTCCTTAGTTCAGAGAAAGAGTAAGCAACTGATCTCCAGTGGTCCACATTTCCACTGCAGATTCCTGAAATCTTAGCCATGGCAGAGTCCTTCAACCCATATGGGCACTGAAACTATCATAGGAAGCTGCATGGTGATGGCAAGAGCATTGTTCTGGGAAGAGAGCTAAGAATGTGTGCCATACCCACACTGAGGCCTAAGCAGCCACAGCAGAGTGCTATTTGGAGAACCCAGTCCCCACCAGTTTACATCCTTCCCTAGAGCCCAACTTCTGCCTCTCCAGAGTCCTAGAACTCCACTGACCTCCCCCATCTGGAGCCAGGCACCACTGGTGGCTACAGTTGCTAGGACCAAAGCATAAGGCACTGGCAGTGACCCAGCCACCTTTAGTAGCAAGGTTGCCCCATGCTTAAAAGCACCCTGATGAAAGGCTGCTCAGCTTATAGCTGTCACCTAGGGCTGAAGCTTGCATTCCTTAGCTATCTGCTCATGTGTACTACCACTGAAAGCAACCTCTGCTTCCCCACCTCAACCCCATAGCAGTGCTGCCACTTTCATCCAAACATTCTGTTGGGGGTTTGGGGATCACTCCACCCCTGTATACCACAGCCAGTGACTGTAAACACTACCAGGGGGGCTGAGGGAAGGCCCATGTGACCTAGCTCTACCCTCCTGAGTGCACAAGCACGCCCTCCAAGGGCCTGTGTATCATTCTGCCCCAACTACCACTATTAGCAGCTGAGCATTATTTCCAGGGGCTTCAAAATGAGTCCACCCAACCTGTGCTACCACCGCAGCTAGTACCTACATGTATGCACCAACTGCAAGCCTAGAGACTGGCCATTCCAGCCTGTCAAAGCCACCACCAACACCAGTACAGATGGTTTGTGAGTCAGAGGATTGACCCTCCACTGAGATTACCACCAAACCCACTGCCTTGGAACCAGAGGACCCACTCACCCACCCAGTTCGTCACCGTCATTGCCAGCACCCAAGCAAGCCACGCAGGGTCAAGAGAATTGCATAGACCTGTTTACATAGACCTGCTGACACCAGTGCTAGTGTATATAGCCCTGAAAACTAGGGAAAGGCATAATTGACCTGCACTGCCACCAATGGGGGCCAAAGACTGGCCCACCTGATGACCTTGTCCCCAACAAAACTTCACCACCACCTGCATGTATGTGTGGTGAATTATATGTGACTAAGCCCTCACATATAAAAATAAAGTTGAATGTAAATTGATTAAATTTTGTACTTCAATGATATAGACTGGCTTAATAGTTAGAAAAAAAAAAAAAGGGGGGGGGCAGTGGAGGGGCGGCATGCTGGCTCATGCCTGTAATCCCTGCACTTTGGGAGACCTAGTCGGGCAGATCACTTGAGATCAGGAGTTGAAAATCTGCCTGGCCAACATAGTGAAATCCCGTCTCAATCAAAAATACAAAAATTAGCCAGGTATGATGGCACATGCCTGTAGTCCCAGCTACTCGGGAGGCAGAGGTGGGAGAATAACTTGAACCTGGGAGGTGGAGTTTGCAGTGAGCAGAGATCATGCCACTGCACTCCAAACTGGGCAACACAGCAATAATCTATCTCAAACAAACTGCAGTGAGCAGAGATCGTGCCACTGTACTCCAAACTGGGCAACACAGCAATAATCTATCTCAAACAAACTGCAGTGAGCAGGGATCGTGCCACTGCACTCCAAACTGGGCAACACAGCAATAATCTACCTCAAACAAACTGCAGTGAGCAGAGATCATGCCACTGCACTCCAAACTGGGCAACACAGCAAGAATCTACCTCAAACAAACAAAAATAAATAAATAAATTTTAAAAATTACAAAGTTCCATCCATATGCTGCCTACAAGGAACACATCTCACCTGTAAAGAAACATATAGACTGAATGTAAAGGGATGGAAAAAGATATTACATGCAATGGAAACAAAAAATGAGGAGGAGTAGCTATAGTTTTATCAAATAAAGTTCAATTTTAATCAAAAACAGCAAAGAGAGACAAAGAAGGTTATTACACAATTATAAAGGAATAAATTCAGCAAAAGAATATAACAACTATAAACATATGTGCACCAAACACTGGAGCACCCAGATATATAAAACAAATATTACTAGATCAAAATGGACAGATAGACTGCAATAATATAATATTTGGGGAACTTCAGTACCCCATTGTCAGCATTGGACAGATCATCTTGACAAAAACATCAAAAAAGAAACATTGCTTTTAAATTGAACTTTAAACCCAATAAGCATAAAATACTTTTGCCTAACATTTCATCCAGCGAGAATAGAACACACATTCTTCTGATCAGCATATAAAACGTTCTCAAGAATAGACCATATTGTAGGACATAAAACACGTCTCAACAATTTTTTTAATAATCAAAATATATCAAGTATCTTCTCAGAACACAGTGGAATAAAAAATCAATAACGAGAACTTTGAAAACTATATTAATATTTGGAAATTAAACAGCATGCTTCTGAATGACTATTGCGTAAAGAATATTATTGAGAGGAATCAGAACATGTATTGAAACAAATGAAAATTGAAACACAACATACCAAAAACTATTCAGAAAAAAAAAAAAACAATGCTAAGAGAAAAGTTTTTAGCAATAAACACCTACATTAAAAAGTAGAAACATTTCAAATAAACAGTCTAATGATACATCTCAAGAAATTTAGGAAAGCAAGAACACATCAAACCAAAATTAGTAAAAGGAAAGAAATAATAAAAAATCAAAGTGGAACTAAACAAAATACAGGCTGAAAACAATAATACAAAGGATCAATAAAACAAAAAGCTGTTTTTTGAAAAAAGATAAAATTTATAAACTGCTCACTAGACTAATGAAGAAAGAAAGAAAGAAAGAAGACCCAAATAAATCAGATAAATGGAGACATTACAACTGATAGCACAGAAATACAAGAGATCATCAGAGATGATTATTAATAACCCTACACTAACTAATTTGAAAGCCTAGAACAAATGAACAAGTTCCTGGAAAAATATAATCTACCAATATTGAATTAGGAAGAAATAGAAATTCTGAACATATCAATAATGAGTAATAAGACTTCATCAACAATAAAAAGTCTCCCAACAAAGAAAAATTCGAGACTGGACTGCTTCACTGACAAATTTACTAAATTTACAAAGAAGATCTAGCATCAATTCTCCTGACATTATTTTAAATATTTGAGGAGGAGGGAATTTCACCCAGTTTATTTTATGAGGCCAGCATCACTCTCATACCAATACCAGACAAGAGTCTAACAACAATAACAACAAAAACACCAAAAAAATACAGCTTGATATCCTTGATCAACAAAGATAAAAAAAAAATCAACAGAATACTATCAAATAGAAACAAACAGTAGATAAAAAATTATAATGTGCCATAATCAAATGGAATATATCCCAGAGATGCAAAGATTGCTCAACATATACTAATCAATAAATGTGATACATCACATAAAGAGGGTGAAGGACAAAATCTTATCATCATCTTAATAGACACAGAGAAATAGGGAAAATGTAACATCCTTTAAGATAAAAACTCAACAAATTAGGAGTAGGATGAACATACCTCAACATAATAAAGACCATATGTGAAAAACCCATAGCTAACATAATACTGAAAGGTAAAAAGTGGAAAGCCATTCCTCTAAGAACTGGAAAAAAATAAAATGCTCACTTTCCCAACTGCAGTTCATCATAGTACTCAAAGGCCTGGCCAGAATCATCAGGTGGATTGAAAAAAAAATAAAAGGCATTTGAATTGGTAAAGAAAAAGTTAAATTTTTCCTCTTTGAAGATGGTATAATCTTATATCTAGGAAAATCTAAACACTTAACCTAAAATTTCTTAGACTTGATATATAAATTAAATAAAGTTACAGGATATGATACTAATCATACAAAAAGTGTTCATACATACCAGTAATGAATTAGCTAAGAAAGAAAAATCAAGAAGGCAATCCCATTTACAACAGCTACAATAAAATACCTGGAAATAAAATAATCCAAAGAGCTGAAAGATTTCTACAAGGAAAATTACAAAACTCTTACAAAAGAAATTGAAGAGGACACAAACAAATGGAAAGGTATTCCATGCTGGTGGATTTGAAGAATTACCATCATTAAAGTGACGACACCAAAACAATCTACGAATTCATTGCAATCTCTATCAAAATGCCAATGACAATTTTACAAAAATAGAAAAAAAAATTATATAGAACCCATAAAGAGGCTAAATATTGAAAACAATCCTGAGTGAAAAAAACGAAACTGGAGTCACCACACCACATGACTTCAAAAGATATTACAAGGCTAAAGCAACCAAAACAGCATAATGTTGATACCAAAACAGACATACAGACAAAACAGAAATAGACTGTCCAAAAATAAATCCGTGTATTTGCAGCCAGCTGATTTTTGACAAAGACATCAAGAACCTACACTAGGGAAAATACACCCTCTTCAATAAATGGTGTTGGCAAGATCAGATATCCACATGCAGAAGAATGAAAAGGACCCTTATCTCTCACTACAGAGAAAATCAGCCCAAGATGGAGTAAAGATACAGAGTTAAGGCCCACAATTATAAAACTACTAGAAGAAAACTTTGGGGAAACACTTCAGGACATTGATCTAGGCAAAGATTTTATGGCTGAAACCTAAAAAAACACAAGCAACAAAAACAGAAAAGCTTCTGCACAGCTAAGGAAACAATCAACAGAGTAAAGAAACAATCTGTAGAACTGAGAGAAAATATATGCAGACTATTCATTCATCAAGGAACTAATATCCAGATTATACAAGGATCTCAACACATTGTTAAAATGGGCACTAGATATTTCTCAAAAGAAGACATACAGAGAGCCTACATATATATGATACAATGTTCAATATCACTGATAATCATGGAAGTGTAAATCAAAATCATGAGATATCATCTTACCCCAGTTAGAATGGCTATTATCAAAATGACAAAAAAATATATAATTGCTGGGGAGGATGTGGAGAAAAGATAACTCTTATACACTGTTGATGGGAATGTCAATCAGTACAATCAGTGTGGAAAACAATATGATAATTTCTCAAAAATGTAAAAATAGAACTGCTATATGTTCCAGCAATCCCATTAACAGGTATCTATTCAAAAGAGAAGAAATCAGTATATCAAAAAGATACCTACACCCCCCTGTTTATGGCAGTACTTTTCACAATAGCAAAGATATGGAATCAACTTAAGTGTCCATCAACCCAACAAATGGATAAAGAAATGGTATTGGCACACAATGAAAAACTATTCAGCTATAAAAATGAATGAATAACATCAGTTGCAGCAACATGGGGTAAACTGGGGGTCATTAAGTTACATGAAATAAATCAGGCACAGAAACAATTATCATGTGTTCTCACTATATGTGGGGGTCAAAAAAGGTAATCTCATGAAGGAAGAGACTATTATTCTAGATACCAGTATTGTATATATACCAATATATACAAATGCTATGTATCAATAATAAAATAGAAATACATATACCTAATATACCTTTAATTATTAAAAGTAAAACTTTATTTTAAAAGAGATAGGAGAAATATATTGCAGACAAATGTAGTGGTGTGAGAGGGAGTGGGAGTACGGGGGCAAGGAAAAGTGAAACATTAAACTTCTTCATGGCCTAAGTTATTGATTTTTAGTCTATAAACTTTATATCATAACCTCAATATCCAACACTAAATTTAGACCCTACTTCCTCCCTTAGCTTAGTGACACATCTTTTTTAACTGTCTACTTTCTCTGTCTTCTGTGATAATCATTATTCTGTCTTTTAAATCAATAGAATTAGGTTACTCTTGTTTAACATAGCTAGCTAGCTGGATACTCAACCTTGGAAATAAGGTCAAATGGAGAGGGACATGGTATTTTTTTTTTTTATTATTATACTTTAAGTTCTAGGGTACATGTGCATAACGTGCAGGTTTGTTACATATGTATACTTGTGCCATGTTGGTGTGCTGCACCCATCAACTTGTCAGCACCCATCAACTCCTCATTTACATCAGGTATAACTCCCAATGTCAACCCTCCCCCCTTTCCCCTCCCCACTATAGGCCCTGGTGTGTGATGTTCCCCTTCCGGAGTCCAAGTGATCTCATTGTTCAGTTCCCACCTATGAGTGAGAACATGCGGTGTTTGGTTTTCTCTTCTTGTGATAGTTTGCTGAGAATGATGGTTCCCAGCTGCATCCATGTCCCTACAAAGGATGCAAACTCATCCTTTTTTATGGCTGCATAGTATTCCATGGTGTATATGTGCCACATTTTGTTAATCCAGTCTGTCACTGATGGACATTTGGGTTGATTCCAAGTCTTTGCTATTGTGAATAGTGCCACAATGAACATACTTGTGGATGTGTCTTTATAGCAGCATGATTCATAATCCTTTGGGTATATACCCAGTAATGAGATGGCTGGGTCATATGGTACTTCTAGTTCTAGATGCTTGAGGAATCACCATACTGTTTTCCATAATGGTTGAACTAGTTTACAATCCCACCAACAGTGTAAAAGTATCCCTATTTCTCCACATCCTCTCCAGCACCTGTTGTTTCCTGACTTTTTAATGATTGCCATTCTAACTGGAGTGAGATGGTATCTCATTGTGGTTTTGATTTGCATTTCTCTGATGGCCAGTGATGATGAGCATTTTTTCATGTGTCTGTTGGCTGTATGAATGTCTTCTTTTGAGAAATGTCTGTTCATATCCTTTGCCCACTTTTTGATGGGGTTGTTTGTTTTTTTCTTGTAAAGTTGTTTGAGTTCTTTGTAGGTTCTGGATATCAGCCCTTTGTCAGATGAGTAGATTGCAAAAATTTTCTCCCATTCTGTAGGTTGCCTGTTCACTCTGATGGTAGTTTCTTTTGTTGTGCATAAGCTCTTTAGTTTAATCTTATCCCATTTGTCAATTTTGGCTTTTGTTGCCGTTGCTTTTGGTGTTTTAGACATGAAGTCCTTGCCCATGCCTATGTCCTGAATGGTACTACCTAGGTTTTCTTCTAGGGTTTTTATGGTATTAGGTCTAACATTTAAGTCTCTAATCCATCTTGAATTAATCTTCATATAAGGAGTAAGGAAAGGATCCAGTTTCAGCTTTGTACTTATGGCTAGCCAATTTTCCCAGCACCATTTATTAAACAGGGAATCCTTTCCCCATTTCTTGTTTGTCTCAGGTTTGTCAAAGATCAGATGGCTGTAGATGTGTGGTATTATTTCTGAGGACTCTGTTCTGTTCCATTGGTCTATATCTCTGTTGTGGTACCAGTACCATGCTGTTTTGGTTACTGTAGCCTTGTAGTATAGTTTGAAGTCAGGTAGCATCATGCCTCCAGCTTTGTTATTTTGACTTAGGATTGTCTTGGAAATGTGGGCTCTTTTTGGTTCCATATGAACTTTAAAGCAGTTTTTTCCAATTCTGTGAAGAAATTCATTGGTAGCTTGATGGGGACGGCATTGAATCTATAAATTACCTTGGGCAGTATGGCCATTCTCACCATATTGAATCTTCCTATCCATGAGCATGGTATGCTCTTCCATTTGTTTGTGTCTTCTTTTACTTCACTGAGCAGTGGTTTGTAGTTCTCCTTGAAGAGGTCCTTTACATCCCTTGTAAGTTGGATTCCTAGCTATTTTATTTTCTTTGAAGCAATTGTGAATGGAAGTTCATTCATGATTTGGCTTTCTGTTTGTCTGTTACTGGTGTATAAGAATGCTTGTGATTTTTGCACATTAATTTTGTATCCTGAGACTTTGCTGAAGTTGCTTATCAGCTTAAGGCGATTTTGGACTGAGATGATGGGGTTTTCTAAATATACAATCATATCATCTACAAACAGGGACAATTTGACTTCTTCTTTTCCTAACTGGATACCCTTTATTTCTTTCTCTTGCCTGATTTCCCTAGCCAGAACTTCCAACACTATGTTGAATAGGAGTGGTGAGAGAGGGCATCCCTGTCTTCTGCCAGTTTTCAGAGGGAATTTTTCCAGTTTTTGCCCATTCAGTATGATATTGGCTGTGGGTTTGTCATGAATAGCTCTTATTATTTTGAGATATGTTCCATCAATACCGAATTTATTGAGTGTTTTTAGAATGAAGGGCTGTTGAATTTTGTCAAAGGCCTTTTCTGCATCTATTGAGATAATCATGTGGTTTTTGTCTTTGGTTCTGTTTATATGCTGGATTATGTCTATTGATTTGTGTATATTGAACCAGCCTTGCATCCCAGGGATGAAGCCCACTTGATGATGGTGGATAAGCTTTTTGATGTGCTGCTGAATCCGGTTTGCCAGTATTTTATTGAGGACTTTTGCATCGATGTTCACCAGGGATATTGGTCTAAAATTCTCTTTTTTTGTTCTGTCTCTGCCAGGCCTTGGTATCAAGATGATGTTGGCCTCATAAAATGAGTTAGGGAGGATTCCCTCTTTTTCTATTGATTGGAATAGTTTCAGAAGGAATGGTACCAGCTCCTCCTTGTACCTCTGGTAGAATTCAGCTGTGAATCCATCTGGTCCTGGACTTTTTTTGGTTGGTAGGCTATTAATTATTGCCTCAATTTCAGAGCCTACTATTGGCCTAATCAGGGATTCAGCTTCTTCCTGGTTTAGTCTTGGAAGAGTGTAAGTGTCCAGGAAATTACCCATTTCTTCTAGATTTTGTAGTTTATGTGCGTAGAGGTGTTTATAGTATTCTCTGATGGTAGTTTGTATTTCTGTGGGGTCGGTGGTGATATCCCCTTTATCATTTTTTATTGCATCTATTTGATTCTTCTCTCCTTTCTTCTTTATTAGTCTTGCTAGCGGTCTATCAATTTTGTTGAATTTTTCAAAAAACCAGCTCCTGGATTCATTGATTTTTTCGAGGGATTTTATGTCTCTATCTCCTTCGGTTCTGTTCTGATCTTAGCTATTTCTTGCTTTCTGCTAGCTTTTGAATGTGTTTGCTCTTGCTTCTGTAGTTCTTTTAATTGTGATGTTAGAGTGTCCATTTTAGATCTTTCCAGCTTTCTCTTGTGGGCATTTAGTGCTATAAATTTCCCTCTACACACTGCTTTAAATGTGTCCCAGAGATTCTGATATGTTGTATCTTTGTTCTCATTATTTTCAAAGAACATCTTTATTTCTGCCTTCATTTCGGTATGTGCCCAGTAGACTTTCAGGAGCAGGTTATTCAGTTTCCATGTAGTTGAGTGGTTTTGATTGAGTTTCTTAGTCCTGAGTTCTAGTTTGATTGCACTGTGGTCTGAGAGACAGTTTGTTATAATTTCTGTTCTTGTACATTTGCTGAGGGGTGCTTTACTTCCAATTATGTGGCCAATTTTGGAATAAGTGTGATGTGGTGCTGAGAAGAATGTATATTCTGTTGATTTGGGGTGGAGAGTTCTGTAGATGTCTATTAGGTCTGCTTGGTGCAGAGATGAGTTCAATTCCTGGATATCCTTGTTAACTTTCTGTCTCATTGATCTGTCTAATGTTGACAGTGGGGTGTTGAAGTCTCCCATTATTATTATATGGGAGTCTAAGTCTCTTTGTAAGTCTCTAAGGACTTGCTTTATGAATCTGTATTGCTCCTGTATTGGGTGCATATATATTTAGGATAGTTAGCTCTTCCTGTTGATTTGATCCCTTTACCATTATGTAATGTCCTTCTTTGTCTCTTTTGATCTTTGATGGTTTAAAGTTTGTTTTATCAGAGACCAGGATTGCAACCCCTGCTTTTTTTCGTTCTCCATTTGCTTGGTAGATCTTCCTCCATCCCTTTATTTTGAGCCTATGTGTGTCTCTGCATGTGAGATGGGTCTCCTGGATACAGCAAACTCATGGGTCGTGATTCTTTATCCAGTTTGCCAGTCTGTGTCTTTTCATTGGAGCATTTAGTCCATTTACATTTAAGGTTAATATTGTTATGTGTGAACTTGATCCTGCCATTATGATATTAACTGGTTATTTTGCTCGTTAGTTGATGCAGTTTCTTCCTAGCCTCGATGGTCTTTACATTTTGGCATGTTTTTGCAATGGCTGGTACTGGTTGTTCCTTTCCATGTTTAGGGCTTCCTTCAGGGTCTCTTGTAAGGCACGTCTGGAGGTAACAAAATCTCTAAGCATTTGCTTATGTGTAAAGGATTTTATTTCTCCTTCACTGATGAAACTTAGTTTGGCTGGATATGAAATTCTGGGTTGAAAATTCTTTTCTTTAAGAATGTTGAATATTGGCCCCCACTCTCTTCTGGCTTGTAGAGTTCCTGCCGAGAGATCTGCTGTTAGCCTGATGGGCTTCCCTTTGTGGGTAACCTGACCTTTCTCTCTGGCTGCCCTTAAGATTTTTTCCTTCATTTCAACTTTGGTGAATCTGGCAATTATGTGTCTTGGAGTTGCTCTTCTCAAGGAGCATCTTTGTGGCATTCTCTGTATTTCCTGAATTTGAAACTTGGCCTGCCCTACTAGGTTGGGGAAGTTCTCCTGGATGATATCCTGAAGAGTGTTTTCCAACTTGGTTCCATTTTCCCCCTTACTTTCAAGCACCCCAATCAGATGTAGATTTAGTCTTTTTACATAATCCCATACTTCTTGCAGGCTTTGTTCATTTCTTTTTCTTTTCCTTCTTTAGATTTCTCTTCTCGCTTCATTTCATTCATTTGATCCTCAATCGCTGATACTCTTTCTTCCAGTTGATCGAGTCAGTTACTGAAGCTTGTGCGTTTGTCACGTATTTCTCGTGTCATGATTTTCATCTCTGTCAGTTCGTTTATGGCCTTCTCTGCATTAATTATTCTAGTTATCAATTCTTCCACTCTTTTTTCAAGATTTTTAGTTTCTTTGCGCTGGGTACGTAATTCCTCCTTTAGCTCTGAGAAGTTTGATGGTCTGAAGCCTTCTTCTCTCATCTCATCAAAGTCATTCTCCGTCCAGCTTTGATCCATTGCTGGCGATGAGCTGCGTTCCTTTGCAGGGGGAGATGTGCTCTTATTTTTTGAATTTCCAGCTTTTCTGCCCTGCTTTATCCCCATCTTTGTGGTTTTATCTGCCTCTAGTCTTTGATGGTTGTGACGTACTGATGGGGTTTTTGTGTGGGTGTCCTTCCTGTTTGTTAGTTTTCCTTCTAACAGTCAGGAACCTCAGCTGTAGGTCTGTTGGAGATTGCTTAAGGTCCACTCCAGACCCTGTCTGCCTGCGTATCAGCAGCAGAAGCTGCAGAAGATAGAATATTGCTGAACAGCGAGTGTACCTGTCTGATTCTTGCTTTGGAAGCTTCCTCTCAGGGGTGTACTCCACCGTGTGAGGTGTGGGATGTCGATCTGCCCCTAGTCGAGGATGTCTCCCAGTTAGGCTACTCAGGGGTCAGGGACCCACTTGAGCAGTCTGTCTGTCCGTTCTCAGATCACAACCTCCGTGTTGGGAGATCCACTGCTCTCTTCAAAGCTGTCAGACAGAGTCGTTTGCGTCTGCAGAGGTTTCTGCTTCTTTGTTGTTGTTGTTGTTGTTGTTGATTAGCTGTGCCCTGCCCCAGAGGTGGAGTCTACAGAGACAGGCAGGGCTCTTTGAGCTGCTGTGAGCTCCACCCAGTTCGAGCTTCCCAGCAGCTTTGTTTACCTACTTAAGCCTCAGCAATGGCGGGTGCCCCTCCCCCAGCCTCGCTGCTGCCGTGCAGTTAGATCGCAAACTGCTGTGCTAGCAATGAGGGAGGCTCCGTGGGTGGGTGTGGTACCCTCCTGGCCAGTTGTGGGATATAATCTCCTGCTGTGCCCGTTTGCTAAGACCCTTGGTACAGTGCAGTATTGGGGTGGGAGTTACTGATTTTCCAGGTGTTGTGTGTCTCAGTTCCCCTGGTTAGGAAAAAGGATTCCCTTCCCCCTTGCGCTTCCCAGGTGAGGCGATGCCTTGCCTTGCTTCAGCGCTCGCTGGTCAGGCTGCAGCAGCTGACCAACACGGATTGTCCAGCACTCCCTAGTGAGATGCACCCAGTACCTCAGTTGAAAATGCTGAAATCACTTGTCTTCTGTGTCGCTGGCACTAGGAGCTGGAGACTGGAGCTGCTCCTATTTAGCCATCTTGCTCCGCCCCCTTCGGTATTTTAATATCATACTGGAGCACTGTTTAAAAGGCTTGTGTAAAAATTAATGAATTACATAGGATAAGGTACCTATGTTGACTTCACTATTTATTGTTTGATGATAGCCCAGACATTGTAAATATAGATTAGTTATAGATTAGTTATAGATTTTGTCTAGGGGAGACAATAACCCCAAATATGATAGTTTTACTACATGTAAGCAATTATAATTTTGTGTGTAAACACAAAAATATTATTTAAATATATTTCCCCAAAAATGCATATAAATTCCTAGTTCCTGTCAATGCTTAAAACCAGGTAACCAGATTTATCTTCTTACCATTTCTGTTATTAATAAATTAATATCAATCACATTTATTTAGTTTATATTTATAAGCATTCTGTTTTGAACTTTTTGAAAACTTAATTTTATACTCTTTGATATTAAAATCTCCTTTTGATGTAGTCTTTTATAACCTGTCCCCAACTGTGCCCTTGTTGCATTTTATTAAAATTTGCAATGCTCATAAATGGAGAGACTAAATTTCAACCACATTGAGGCACAAATAGGGTGTTCCCAGCTCTTGGAGAGCTTCTTGAAACTGCACCCGTTCCCTCTACTGATTCCAGTGAAGCAGAGCCCTGGCTGTGCAGGTGAAAGCCTGACATAAAGGTTTTCCTTCCTAAACTGCCACAAACCCCTGTCCAGAATCTTTCCCGACACTGTCTCTGGCTTCCCTACATCCGAACGCCTGTTATTTAGATATATCCGTTTTTCTCCCACTTCAGGTCTGGTTTACACATATTGTTTTCTCTGTCTCAAATGTCCTCTTCTCAGAATCTCTTCCTTGAGTACTTATATTTATTTTTTAAGATGGAGTTCAAATGTCACTCTTATATACTGTAAAGACTTTTATTTTTTCTCTAGCCCTACTACTGCTTTGGAATCACTTTGCTATAAAACAACAACACACATTTAATGAGGTCCTCTGTGGGGTAGGTGTCATGGGAGGCTCTGGGAATACAAAGTCAAATAAAATATAATCCCTGACCTTGAGGGTCTTCCAGGATGGTGAAAAAAATTACTGTCTGGTAGAAGTGTTTATACCTCTCTGACAGTACTCAGACAGTTTTATTAAAAGTTTACGTTTACTTGGCTCCCCACTGGAAGATGGTGAAATGCTTCCTGGTAAGGATTTGGCATAGTGTTGTTAATATATTTAGAGGCTTACAGCAAAGTTTCTGAGGCCAGATCACCTCATTTCAACTCCTGGCTCTCTCACCAGCTAATACTATGACGCTGGAGAAGTTATGTATCCTTACTAGGTCTCAGATTGCTTACTGATACGTAATAGCCATTATTTTTTGTCTTATTATAGTTGGTAAAACATAATTATTTTGAATTGTTGAGTTCAGATTGCAAATGACATTTAATGTTAGATAGTTTGAAATTTACTCTAATAGTAAACGGAAGTCCTTACAATATATAAAATGAAATTGGTAACATCAAAGCAACATCCTATGTCAGTATTTACTGGCCTATTGGCATTCACTCAGCTTATTAGCTTTTTATCTATATAATGTCTCTTTACTTGGAATATGTTTTATATATGCTTCTCTAATGACTGAACAGTTGAACATGTGAATGTTCTCATTATTGAGTACTGATATGAACAGACTGATTGATCTTATAAAAAATTTAAAAGTTTTTTATATTAATACCCAACATGTGTGGAAGCAACTGTTAAGCTATTTAGGATATCGCTTTATGTCTGAAATGTTTTAAATGATGTAAACATTTTTAGTGTTTTATGAAAAAAACAAAAACCAACACAATACAAACTAAAGGGAGAGAATGTGAAAATCATGGAGCAACCCAACAACTGATACATAACAAGATCAAGATTAACAAATAGGCCAGGCATGGTGGCTCATGCCGGTAATCTCAGAACTTTGGGAGGCTGAGGCGGGCAGATCACAAAGTCAGGAACTCGAGACCAGCCTGGCCAACATAGCAAAACCCTGTCTCTACTAAAAGAACAACAAAAAAAAATTACGTGGGTATGGTGACACGTGCCTGTAGTCCCAGCTACTGGGGGAGGCTGAGGCAGGAGAATCCCTTTAACCCAGGAGGCAGAGTTTGCAGTAAGCCAAGATCACGCCACTGCACTCTAGCCTGGGTAAAGAGAGAGACTATCTCAAAAAAAAAAAAAAGAAAGAAAGAAAAGTAAAGAAAAAAGGCAGAAAGAAACAAAGAAATTAAAAAGATTAACAAATAGGAGCTGAAGAACTTGGATGTAAGGAATTTTCCAAATGACTTGTATTCAAATAGAAGAAAACTGACATTCCCAATGCAAAATAAACAGCAAATATAAATTTTTGTGCAGTTTTAGGTCAAGTAAGATAGGTTGTCAATATATATATGTGTGTGTGTGTGTGTGTGTGTGTGTGTTTCCTTCCAAAAATTAGGACATAAATGCTAAAGACAATAGTTTAACTCATTAAATGGTGACTTTACAGAAAGTCCTAAAGATTTTCAACATTGACAAAAATTATTACGCACATTTGGAGAACACTTCTGAAAAATAACTACTAGCTACATTTTCTTTGAAATGGTATGAGAAATTGAAAGCTGAGTAACATAAAAAGATGCCCAGTGAACATTAATTTTTATTTACATTAACTATCTAAACTCATATAACATAATTATATATTAAACAATCTAATTTATAATAACATTGTTAAACTTCCCTAAGGTTTTGTCATATGCTAGTAAGTATTCTAAGAAGTTTGTATATCCTAAGAAAAGAATATTTTAAATATTAAATTCTTACCCTAATAATTTGGTGAGAATTAAATATTAAATCCCTATCATAAGAATTTGGTAAGAATTAAACATTATTACCATAATAATTTGTCAAGAATTAAATATTAAGTCTTTACCATAAGAATTTGTTAAAAATTAAATATTAAATTCTTACTATAGTCCAAATGGGGAGGTTCTGTTTTATCATTGGTTTCATTGTACAGGTGAGGAAATATATGCACAGATAGTTGAAAAAAAGGTTCTCAAGGTCTTAACCAATATTTAATATTTACACACAGTTTGCCTAATTCCAGAGGTTTCACCTATTTAATATCTAAGGGATTGTTGTGGACAACATGTATTGCTATATATGCTTTAAAAGACCTATAGGCAGCTAAAATATTATAGTCACAGAGTCATAAATCCAAGAGATGATCTAATCTCAAATGGTTAATTTGGTAGTTAAACCACACATGGAAAAACTAGTATGGACATGGATGTGATAAACAGCAGTGCTGAGAACCAACCATACATGGAAAAACTAGTATGGACATGGATGTGATAAACAGCAGTGCTGAGAACCAAGAAACACAACCACTTTTTTTTTTTTTTTTGTGATAACGTTATATAAAATTGCAGAAAGTAAAGAAAATAGACATCTGCTGTACATGAAAGATAGGCTATTGTGCATAAATGATTTTCTGAGTTAATTAGGTTGAACCTAATGCTACAATAGCACAAATATATACTCATGCATTGCAGAAGAATAATTGCTAGAAAATGTTGCTAGGCATTACATTTTCTTTATTTATTTGCTTAAGAGAGAGTTTAGGAACACAATGAAGAATATTCTTTGGTGTTGCTTTTAAATTGCATAGTTGAGCATGAATACCAGTGGCTAATATGCTGTCACTCTTATAGCAGGTGATGTAAATAGAAATTCTATGTTCTAATAATATTTAAATGAACAATAATTTATAAAAAAGAATCATTTACACACTTTGTTTATCAGGCCTTGATATAAATGGTATTATTCAAAATATGTTCTTTTAGGTTTAATGTCATGATTTCTCCTAAAAATAATTTTTTCAATGAATATTTCTAATTAGGATTGGCTATTTAACACTCCCCACCCCCACCACTTTGGATTTCCTCAAGTGCACTTCAAACTCAGTGGTTCAAAATTCACACCATACTTCAGCTCACTGCCCCAATAAAACACATTATTCTCCATTTTCCTTATCTCATTAAATGCCACCATCATCTACCTAGTTTCTCAAGCCAGAGAGATGAAAGTTATTTCTGATGCCTTTCATTCCCTCACTCCCTATATTAAATGCATGATGACATTTTGTTTATTATCCCAAATACATGTCTCTCAAGGCTTCTCTTTTAATCTTCTGCAAAAATCTGGGATTCCAGCTCCATGTTTTACTGTTTATTTCTTGGTATTTGGTGCCCTGCTGCATTAGCATCTTGTTTGTCTCCTTGCATATACTCTACCTTCCTTCCAACTGTCTCCAAATATTTTTCTGAAGTGACATTTAAAACCTGAAATATAGTAATATTACTCCTTTCACAAAAGTACATCAATGGCTATCCATTGTCCCTATTTCAAGTTTTATGATGATTATGATGATTTTTAAAATTATGATTTATCTAGCAAAATGTGAGCATTGTGAGTGTAGCAACCATGTTAATCTTGCTAATCAATAGATGAATCAGACACATAGCAGTATTCAGTAAAAGTTTATTAAATAAATAAATGAATCTAGTTAAGAAATCACAATTCCTAAAGAGTTCAGTATGAAATTATGAATATCTTACTGGACTGCTTTATACCCTGTTTATTCTTCTGTTTTAGTTCAACTGATGTCTCTTTCAATATTGAAATTAGACTGTATTATTTCTCCTTTTTATTCCTCAAATCATCTGTGGAAAGGAACAGTTTGTGTATGTTTTTATTCTGAAAAACTTCAATGCAGGCTTATACTATACATGTAAACTAATGGCAAATAGAAAGAGCTAAGTCAAGTAGTCAACAAAGGGTCACAGAAAGCCTACAAATATTAAGAACAAGATATGACATTAGGAAAACATGTTGCAGACTTTAGTCAAGGATAACACAAAAACCTATAGGTGAAGAGACCAATGAAATAGGAGTTTATTCCCATATCTGCTTTAAACTTGTGTGACTTCATAGGCCTTCAGTTCTTTCATCTGAGCACTGGAATGGATTTTTTAGTAAATCCATCCAATACTACAATTTTATGATTACATATAGAAATTATTCTTTCTTGGAAAGAATGGCTTTAATATTTCTTTTTCTTATTTCTATCCTGTCTCTCACCTGTCTTTTTCTAACATCTTCATAAAACACTGCCTCCATATCAGTCTCTAAAATCTTTACATTATGGGACTAATTATATTAAGTCATTTTTCTCCAAATAACCTAAGAATTTTATACTGTAAATCCTCACTTAACATCCTCAATAGGTTCTTGACAACTATGACTTCATGCAAAACAACTTATATAGGAACAAACTTGATCACAGGCTAATTGATATAAACAAGACTTAAGTTCCTATGATGTAATTCTTGTCATGAAAACATCAAGCTTCTAAATAAAGACAAAAATATTTATAATATGAAATATTGAAGTAAATATGAGTTTTATGTACTTTTAAGAAAGATTAATAAAAACAAGTAAGATAATTATTTGCCTTCTTATTCCTGTCGCAGGTGGCCAGAGCCTTTCTGGGCAACTCAGGGAACAAGGTGGGAACAAACTTTGTACATGACACTATTCTATCAAGGGCAGTCACACACACACACACACACACACACTCTCTCTCTCTCTCTCTCTCTCTCTCTCTCTCTCTCGCTCTCTCTCATTTTAGGACCATCTAGACAACCAATGAACATGACATACATATTTTTGAGATATGAAAGGAAGGCAGAGTACCCAGAGAAAACCCACGCAGACATGGGGATAAGGTGCAAACTCCATACATACAGTGGCTCCCACCAGGAATTTGTTTTTTCTCATCAGTGTTACAATGGAAGGCTGTTGAATGAAACAACATTAAGAACCTGCTCTCTACTAGTATGAACACACTAGTAATGAAACTTATGACACTGAAAGTTTAAGTAAGTAACTTGCTCAAGATCAGACAGCTAGTACATGGCCCTGGGATCCAAAGGCAAGAACCTTGGCCCCTGAATATGTTGTTTTTACTACTAGGCTACAGTGCCTGTTGAGTTCAGTCACTGAAGTGTTTTGAAGGAAGTCAGAGAGAGGCATGTATGGTGAATGCCTGTAATCAAATAACAAGTTCTGCAAGTAAATATATAACTAAAAATATAATCTACGATAGATGTTTATATAAGCTATTAGCCATAGAGACGATTCACTCTGCAAACATGACAGAGGGTGTATAAAAGAGATAACACTGAGTAATCTCTGATATAACTTAGATACAGCCTGGCAAGCAGGGAAAAAAGCAAAGAACCATGAATGGATATGCGGTTTCAAGTTTTGAGGTTGAGTGAATTGTATGGGAAGAAGATAGCTGCCATTAAGCTAAACTGTGAAAGGCTTTATATATTAAGCCATATATTTAATTTTAAGGCCAAAGGCAATGTGGAATGATTAAACTTTTCTAAGTTTTACATTGACATATTGGAAAATTTTTAAGATATTAATTCTTATGGTAGTGTGAAAAAAAGTAATTCTCCATGGACTAAGGGCTTCTGTTGGGCCTGGCTTCATGCCCAACATTGATTGGTGAGAAACAGAGAGTCTACGGAATAAACAATAAAAGCTAGTTGTCTAAAAGTAAAATAGAACAGAATCTTAAGAGAAAAGCATATGGGAGACATCCTTTAAATAACGGAGATACATAAAACATATGTAAGAAATGCACACCCTATTGTAAAATAGAGTCTCATTTAGCAGTAGCCATTACAAGCATGCCTTCATAAGAACAGAATGCGAGTTTTATTGTTATTCAGTGGCCACTGATGTATGGTAACAACATCCCATATACAGCCTAAACTTCTCCACTTGAAACAAGAATATTTTATTATGTTTGGTCATAAAACAGTGCTGAATGCATAGTAGAAACTCAATACATAGATTTTATAGACATTGTAGACTGTTTGAGAACTTTTGGATTATATTTTTCCCTGTAGCACATACTTTTGTGTTCCTAATTTTCATTTTGATATTACTTTATTTTATGGGCTTATGACTATGATTTATCATTAAATTTTAAGTCTTTTAAAAATGTTGTTTAGCAATTTTAGATGTGATTATATGATTTTTATGCCTAGAATTTTCCCATGGAAACATATTGCAAATTAACTTTCATTTACCAGAAGAAAAAAATAAAATTTTACATAAACCAGTTTTATCCAAACATGAGCTGAGAGCAATAGCAGGTGGTCCATACACTGAGGAATATCTGGTAACATTCCAACTGGTGAGGCAGAAAATTCTGAAATGCTACAATATAGGAATGTATTGTGAAAGATTAGGAGGGGTGATGTTAGCAAAAGGATAAAGTATCCAGAGGTAATAGAAAGGATAGGACATTGTTAAAGTACTTGACTGTCAAATAGTACATTACATTATGGGTTTTTGTCTTCCTAATATTGCTCATTGTTTAGGTGTTACTGTTTGTTAGTAAAATAGTGCACACATTTTTGAGGAGGGCTGATGTTGATGGCTCTTTTTTTGTCACTTTGATAGAGTTGAAATTAGTCATCTACAATAGATAGTTTTGTACCATGTACAAAATTGTGCTTTGAATTAGCTGCTGAATTCATGATTTATAGAAGTCTTAACAAGGCTGATTTTTACAACACTCTTCTTACCTTAACTTGAATTGCATCACAAAGAAATGAAAGCTGAAAAAGATTGTATTAGTCCATTCTCACACCACTATGAAGAAATGCCTGTGACTGGGTCATTTATAAAGATAAGAGGTTTAATAAACTCACAGTTCCACAGGGCTGGGGAGGCCTCAGGAAACTTACTTATAGTCATGTCAGAAGGGGAAGTAAACATGTCCTTCACATGGCAACAAGAAACAGAAGTGCTGAGCTAAGGGGGAACCGTCCCTAATAAAACCATCATACCTAGGGAGAACTCACTATCATAAGAACAGTATGAGGGTAATCAACCCGACGATTAAGTAACCTCCGACTGAGTCCCTCCCATGACATGTGAAGATTATGGGAACTACAATTCAAGATGAGATTTGGGTGGGGACACAGCCATACTGTATCATTCTACCCCTGGTCCCTCCCAAATCTCATGTCCTCACGTTTCAAAAAACAATCATGACCTTCCCACAGTTCCCCAAAGTTTTAACTCATTCCAGCATGTACTTGAAAGTTCAAGTCAAAGTCTCGTCCGAGAGAAGGCAAGTTCCTTCTGCCTACAAACGTGTAAAATCAAAAGTAAGTTAATTACATCCTAGATACAATGGTGATACAGTCATTGGTTAAATATATCCATTCCAAACAGGGGTAACTGGCCAACACAAAGGGGCTTCAGGCCCCATTCAAGTACAAAATCCAATAGGGCAGTCATTAAACTTTAAAGTTGCAAAATGATCTCCTTTGACTCCGTGTCTCATATCTAAGTTATGCCATTCCAAGAGGTGAGCTGCCACAGCCTTGGGCAGCTCTGCTTCTGTGGCTTTGCGGGGTATGGTCCTCCTTCAGCTGCTTTCACAGGCTGACATTCAGTGTCTGTGGCTTTTCCAGGTGCACAGGGCAAGCTGTGGGTGGATCTACCATTGTGGGGTCTGGAGGATGGTGGCCCTCTTCTCACTGCTCCACCAGACAGTGCTGTGTGGGGGCACCAACCCCACATTTCCTTTCCGCATTTCCTCAGGAGAGGCCCTCCATGAAGGCTCTGCTCCCATAGCAAACTCGTGCCTGGATATCCAGGCATTTCCATACATCCTCTAAAATCTAGACAGAGGTTCACAAAGCTCTTTTCTTGACTTCTCTGTACCTGTAGGCCCAATACCATGTGGAAGCTGCCAAGGGTTAGGGCTCATACCCGCTGAAGCAGCAGCCTGAGCTGTACACTGACCCCTTTTAGCCGTGGCTAGAGCTGAAGCAGCTGGGAAACAGGGCACCATGTCCTGAGGCTGCATGGGTTGTGGGAAGAGGGGCACAAAACCATTTTTCCCTCCTAGGGCTTCAGGCCTATGATGGGAGGGGCTGTTGTAAAGGTCTCTGACATGTCCTCAAGACATTTTCCCTATTGACTTGAATTTCTCCCCAGAAAATGAGGTTTTCTTTTCTCACACATCGTCAGGCTGCAAATTTTCAAATCTTTTATGCTCTGCTTCCTCTTGAATGCTTTGGCACTTAAAATTTTTTTCTGCCAGATACCCTAAATCATCTCTCTCAAGTTCAAAGTTCTGCAGGGAAAAATGCTTCCAGTCTCCCTCCATAGCAAGAATGACCTATACTCCAATTCCCAACAAATTCCTTATCTCCATCAAGACCTCAGCCTTGACTTAATTGTCCATATCACCTTAAGCATTTTGGTCAAAACCATTCAACAAATCTCTAGGAAATTCTAAACTTTCCCAAATCTTCCTGTTTTCTTCGAAGCCCCTCAAACTTTTCCATCCTCTGCCTGTTACCCAGTTCCAATGTTGTTTCCACATTTTGGGGTATCTTTACAGCAGCGCCCCACTCTCTGCACTACCAGTTTTCTGTATTACTCCATTCTCATGCTGCTATAAAGAAATACCTGAGACTTGGTAATCTATAAAGAAAAGAGGTTTAATTAACTCACAGTTCCACAGGGCTGGAGAGGCCTCAGAAAACTTACAGTCATATTGGAAGGGGAAGTAAACACATTCTTCTAAACATGGCAGCAGGAAGGAAAAGTGCTGAGCAAAAAGGGAAAAACCCCTTATGAAACAATGATTATCTTGTGAGAACTAATTCACTATCACAAGAACAGCAGGAGAGTTATCGCCCCCATGATTAAACTACCTCCCACTTGATCCCTCCCACAACACATGGGGATTATGGGAATTACAAATCAAGATGATGTATGGGTAGGGACACAGTCAAACTTTATCAAAGATATAAAACAAGATTTCTCAAGACCTGCCAAAACATCTGAAAACTGATCAAATGTAACCTACATATCCTTGCATGATGTTGCTTGAAAAGGTCAAAAGACAAAATAATGTATGTAAATGTATTAGTATTTGCTGCCATTGCACTTAGAAATGTGTGTCTGAGTTTCTTTTTAGAAAGCAAAATGGTTTCATTTCAGCATAAATATGCATTCTTTTTAGCCATGTAATTATAGGCAAGGAATAAAACACCATATTGAATCATGTATGTACCTGTATCTCTATGCATGTGTATGCTTAAAATATTACTTCAAAGGAATAATCCACAGATATATTTATTAAATATCAGTTGAATACGATTCTGGATATATTACATGTGATGCATTAACTTTACTAAACATTTTAAAATGTTACCATACTATGCTTTCTTCTCAGTTCATGTTTAAGAATTTGAGAATTCCAAATTTTAAATAAAATTTTGGATTTTCTACATGAAGACAAAATATGAAATTGAAATAAATGGCTATGGTTCGATAATCTTGAGTCCAGAACTAAATGCTGAATATATTAAAGTAGAAATATAAAATTGGATATTGTATATAAACTATAATAGGATAAATAATTTCAAAAAAGAAATGTCCTATAACCATGTTTGAATACTATAGATTTAGTTTTAAACCATTTTTGAAAAGCCTTTAAATTGCCCACAGTAATTCTTTATAATCTATAAGTAAAAAGCAGTATTATTATTTTACAATAATAAAGGACAATTATTATTCTGTTTGGTCATTGTGTATTTGCCTTACTAGTTGAGAGCCTATAGAAGAAATTTAGTAATTAAAAATTAAGCTTATATTTACAAAACTATGTAAATCTATTTTATGTTTATAAAATTATGTAAATCTGTTTTATATTTATAAATATATAAATCTGTTATATGTTTATAAATATATAAATCTGTATATATACATCTCCTTCAGACCTATTCGAAAGAAGAATCCTGTGTATGTTTGTTTTCTAGAGCTGCCGTAGCAAATTACCTCAAACCTGCCGGCTTAAAAATAACAGATATGTATTATTTCATAGTTCTGGAGGTTAGAAGGTGCTTCCACTGAGGGCGGAGCTTCCTCTGAGGGCTCTAGGGAAGGAACTTTCCTTGCCTCTTCCAGTCTTCTGAGTCTTCTGAGAGCTCTCAGAAATCCTTCTTCTGATTGGTTTGTAGCTGCTTTCTTCCTGTCTCTGCCTCCTTCTTTGCATGACCTTCTTCTTTGTGTGCTTCTGTGTCTCCGTGCCTGAATTTCCCTTTCTTATAAAGACACTGGTGATTGGATTTGTGGCCCACCCTACTCCAGTATGACCTCATCTTAACTAACTACGTCTGCAAAATCTTATTTCCAAATAAGCTCACATTCTGAGGTTCCAGGTGGACATGAATTTTGACAGTGGGCAGAACTCTTCAACTGGGGACAGCATCTAAATGTGTACATGCGGAGTAGTCATTATTAAAACATGACTCAAAAAATCTAGTTCTACTCTCCAATCTAGTCTCTTTTCTTGAGTTCCAACAAAAGAGTTGGACTCATGAAGCATTCTGGCCCTCTCATATCTTATGTGCATCTATAAACAGGAACTTTTGAAGGGACTCCAGAAAGACCTATCCAAGAAGTGTTTGAAGGATTCCTGTGAATCAGCTCTAAAATGGAAGACAAGAAGGACAAGGAAAGGATAGGAAACAGAATTTAAAAAAAAAAAAAAAATGGCTTACCAACTTTATTCCTAGGATTCTCTTTATCTTGTGTTCTTAGTAGTACATATCAGTTCTTCAGAACTAGCTGGTGCTTGCTTTGGCAGCACATATACTAAAATTGGAACAATACAAGAAGATTAGCAGGACCCCTGCAAAATATAGCTGGATAATTCATTTATTGGGGCAAATATAGGTAAAACTCTATCAACTATCACAGAAGAAACAGAGAAAGCCAGTGTCTAAGTGGTAGAATTTGTTGAATAGAGAAATAAAAAGACAATTGTGAAATTCTATATATAACCTCAAAACTTTGAGTATTCAAGTGTAACATGGAGAAACATTTCATAGGATTATATGTGAAAATACTTAGTATTGGCTAAGAGATAAACAAAGGTCAAAAATATATGCCCTAACCACCCCCTCCCAACTATGTTTTGGTTATTTTTAATAAAAGAGTTTTCTGCATGATTTTGTTCACTAATCAGAATATGCATCAAAACTGGGCGGCAAAAACTGAACTGTGGGTGTTGAGGAAGCAAATTTTTGTACGAAATATATATTGTAATGGAAATTATCAAAATGAGTTCTACATAATTTAGAGCTCCTGGCATCAAGCAAATTAACAATTACGTGAAGGAAGTAAGGATGACTAGCCTGTAAAGAAAAATTATTAAAGGAATACTTGATAGTTATTCATAAATACCTGAAGTCTGGCATGAGTTAAATGGATTAAACTTGCTCTGTACCTACAAAAAGTTCCGTAATCAGTTTTCAGCTTGATAAAATGTGATGGGGTATACATATTCTCATTGAAATCCTCTCTAAAGCATAATGGAGATTTTTAAACAAAATTAATGTGAAGATGCTATCTAAATAATATATTTGTGTCATAAAACTTTAGAGTTGGAATAACTGTATAATTTCCATTAATTCTTCTTAAATATTAGATTTTGGTAAAGGTATGTTATAGATTTACATGTGTAAAAACTATCCAAACTTATTTTAAACACCTCTACTATCACCTTCAGTTCTATTTATGGTCTACTTAATAGATTTATGTAGGTCCCAAGCTATTAGAGAAAATGACAAAATAATTTTTAGTTTAACTTTCCAAAACGCAGATGCTTATTATATAAATAAAACCCTTTCCAAATGATTTGACCAGAATTCATAAAGCAGAAACATCTGTTGTTCAGACTCATCCAAACTATACCCTATTCTGTATTCTGTATTTATAAACCACAAAAGATAATGCTCACTAGTTGAAGTCTATAGACTTTCATGTATTATTTTTGAAGTCAGTAAAAATTTCAAGTATTTGCATAATAATTGATGTTAGCAATAAGAATATGAGTTTATAAATAGTTTCCAAGTGCCAATAAATGCCAGTAGTGGAGATAAACAGAAAAAGATGATTTGATCACACCTGATTTAATGCTGTTTTTTTTTTATATTTCAACAGTCAGTGGAATCTTGGCAATAACAAAGAGAGAAACAAGTTTTACATTGTTAAAAATAATATTTAGATTATATTTTGTATGTGAGAATGTGCAGATATTGAGTATAAGAATTCTACATTTTTGAGTTAGGTGAGTTTAGATATGTTTTGAATAATTTAACTTTGAGAGAATTCTGTATATTCACTAAAGGAAACATTCACATTTAATTGCACATCTTTATCAGTTAATAAATCTAACTGATAACTTTGGAATACACCTTTTGGCAAAGCTATGTTATTATGTTTTAATTGTATTGAATAGGTGTGAGAAGCATTTTGTTTACAGAGCATTTGTAAAAAAAAAAGTGATTAAATATGTGGATAATCTGTGTTTGTTTTCCTTTGAATGTGGAGATGACAGAAGTAAATATCACAGATGCCATGAGATTTGTTTTTCAATTGAAGCTAGTAAATTCCCTTTGTTTATGGGTAACCCTATATAACTGAGTAAAGTTATTCTCTGTAAATCTCATTCATATCTTTATATGTTGGTCATGATTATTTATATTTGTCTTTAGTAACTTTGGTAAGAGAAGAGGCAGTATTAATTTAAGGAAGCCATAGACCAGTCTGCTTTAGAAATGTTATTATCCTATTAAATCTAAGAAGCCGTAGGAATGATATGTGGGGCAAAATAAAAAGTTTAGTTAAATGACAAACCTTATTTGGAATATAAATAAGTTTAAAAAATAAACAAAAAAAGGAAGAAACTGTAAATAAATTACAAAAAAAAAAAAAAAACACTCTTATTTTATGAAACCATGTCCTGATTCCATTTCATTAGTTGGTCCAATCTTCAATGTCTTTTGCAACTCACATTACTTGACAGGAAGCCCAAGAAAATATTTTCAGTAGAAAAAGGAATAGTCATCTGCCACTTCAAACTTGCTTCTAAAAGGGGAAATGGTTTTCCCTAGAGGTTTGCTTCTCTTTTCTCTATTTGAGCTATCACTACATCTCACTATTTTCAACACCTATTCAAACCTTGGGAGGATCTAGGCTTTTCAAAAACTGTCTATACTGATGATAGAGTGCATAGTTTTCCTTAAGTCAACAGCAAGAGGTGAAATAAGTAATTCACTTTTGTAGCTTCTATGTATGTTTGTCTCTCAGTATCCATAGGGGATGGATTCCAGGACCTGCCGCCCCACCTCCCATCCCCCAACAGATACCAAAATGCAGATGCTCAAATCCTTTAATAAAATGGCCTAGTATTTGCATATAACCTACTTATATTCTCTCATGTATTTTAAATCCTTTTTAGATTACTCGTAACACTTAATACAATGTAAATGCTGTGTAAATTGTTATGCTGTATTGCTTAGGTATAAACAACAATAAAAATGTTTGTACATTTTTCTTGTTATTGGAATCTTTCTCAAAACCCACAGCTCAGTTTTTGCTACCCGGTTTTGAGGCATATTCTGATTAGTGAATAAAGTCAGGTAGAACACTCTCCTTTCATGCAGTCATCCATTTTTCCTTATGAATGTTTCCTATCCAAAGTTGTTAATTGAACTCGTGGATAGAGAAAGTTATATTTATCAGGAGCAAGCAAGAAAACTGTGTGTGGCAACGTGGGAATGTTTCTCTAGATTTTTCTCTCAGTGTGTGTGTGTTGTTTTTACTTTATTTGGTGAATACTAGGCAACTCTACACCATTCCTGCCCCTAGTAATTTATGGATATCAACACCAAAAGGAAATGAAACGAATTTATCACTTACGTGGTATTATTACCTACTAAAGAGCAAAATAATCCACAACAAAAAGCCTTCAGGTTCAGTGAGAAGTGAAACCTAAGGAAGAGGCAGTGGAGTTCTGGTATTTAATGGGGTTAAGGGTTGTATCCAAGTGAGTCCCTTACCCTCAGCTCCAATAGGTGAGGATTTAAATGGTTTGAACTTCCCTGCCATAGCCAAGGGAGAGAGACTCTGAGTTTTCTTACTGCTTGCCTACATGTGCGGGAAAAGAAAAAAAGGGGAGGAGGAGGCCTTCAAAGTGGTTGTCAGTTAACAGTATCAATAGAGTGAAACTATCACACTTTGAGAGAAACTTCGAGAAGTAAAAATAGGAGATGTAGTCTACAGACACTTAGGAAATTCACATTGTGCCCGAAAGACTTAGCATCCATTCATCTAGAATGAAGAAAAATAGAAACTGGATTTGATTAAATGACAGTATGAGTGCTATATATAAGACATTTTCTAGCCTTTCAGAGAAGAAAGTTAGGAGTACATGAAAAGATTATTACTGTCCCTGTTTGCCTTTGAAGATTACAGAGGATTACAGTCAGCATGCAGAGGCAATATTGTTGTAACTTACAGTTTTAACAATGAATTCTATTGCTAGAATTTCCTCTTATTAATGTTTTCCATAAGAGAATTCCTACAGTTCTGATTATTGTTTCCAGCATGGACCTTAGAACCTCATGTTTCCATTAGGTTCTTCTTAAGTATGTACACTAGGAGGAAATGGAGGGAATTTCATTATTCTATTCTAAAACTTCCTCCCAATTTAAAAATAGAACGTTTGAATACTGGTATGTAAACGATTCATGATACTGTCAGCCTCAGCTTACTTGGGAAAATAATAAAACGCTCAGTCATCTAAGGCATGATTAATGAATTCCCTTGAACTTAGCTTCTTCTCTTCCTTCCTCTGATTACTTTCCTTTGTGCATGTCACAGCCCCTGATGAACACAGACAATAGATAAGACAATTAACCACATTAATGTTTCAAAACACTTTATAATTTGTTTAAAATTACAGTTTGAAATTACGTTGGGGAACTAAATGCCCTTTTACACGGGGAAATAATAAATGGTATGTTTTAATTATATATGTGGCCCAATTATCATGAGTAATAAGTGAAGCAGTATTTTTAAAGGTTAGAGAAGTTCTGTATATATTAGAGTGGAGAAACTTTAACATTCTAAAACTGAATAAAATATTTTCTTAAGAAGAAAGATTTTGTATTCAATTAAATATTATAATTAGTTACAATATATGGGATATCTGTAGGAAAAAAATTGAGTAATATGCTTTTTCAAGATTTTATTTAAGGATATTTCTTTCCACATTAGGTAGTTTACAGATAATAGTGGTTTTGTTTACAGTCTTTCTTGTCAAATCGAAATTCATACAGAAATTCATGTGAAATATTGATTGGCTATCCTTTTACAATTTACTTGATAAACTCTAAGTAGCCCAGAATTCAAGCCTAGAAGACTCTGACCAATATTGTCTTCATCTTTTAAGCTAAGAAATAATATTCCAAAGCTTTTTCTTAGGTTGTTACTACCATTTGGCCCTTTATAAGCTGTTATGTTTCAATTTATTCAAATAACATGTAATTGTCCAATAAGTTTGGATTGTCTCAGTAACAGATCTGTAAAAGGTTCATGGACCTTAAAAAGGAAAGAAATCTTGTCATGCGCAACAACACGTATGAACCTGGTAGACTTTATGTCAAGTGAAATAAGCCAGACACTTAAAAGCCAACATGACATAATCTCACTTATATGTAGAGTTTAAATAAGTAAAACTCATAGATACAGAGAGTTAATTGGTAGTCATCAGAAGCTAGGGCATGGGGAAATTGAAGAGATGTTAGTCAAAAGACACAAAATTCTACTTAGCCAGGAGGGATAAGTTCGAAAAATTGATTGCACATCATGGTGACACAGTGGATAACAATACATTTACATTTGAAAATTGCCAATAGAGTAGATTTTAAGTATTCTCACCACACACAGAGACAAAATAGTAAGTAGGTGAAGATGTTGTAAAGGCCCATATTCAAGCTCATGTACCTGATGCTCAGTTGAAACCAAACACTGACACAGCAATGTCTGGGGATAGATAAAAGTGTATTCCATTTGGCCAAAGTGAGAACGGGGCAAGATCTCTCAGATAAGTCTTAACAATAAGACAAAGCAGAGAGGTTTTTTTTTTTTTTTTTTTTTTTTTTTTTTTTTTTTTCCAGCTAGAGAGTAAGAGCGAGAGTTTTAGGGAACAAATGGGAAAGTTTGTGTTTCTTTCATCTCTGATAACATCCTGAGCAACCAAACTTCTGGGCCTCAGCAGTTAGTTGCAACATCCTTTTAGGCAATTCATTCCTTCTGCATATGTTTTTTGTTACCTTGAAGTTATCTTCTCTTGCTTGACAAAGAAACAGTACAACAGCAGTTTGCAGTTGTATTGTGAGAACAAGGGATGTTGGCTTCAGTGCAAGCAAGCAAGAGCCTAATCCTACTTCGTTGTTTTTTTTTTTTTTTTTTTTTTTTTAATCTCAGTCACTAAAAATACTAAGGTACTGAAATCTAAAGGGACCCAGTTACAAGGTAATGCATATATTAAATATGCATATGCTAAATAGCTTGATTTAGCCATTGCACAATGTATGTATACTTTAAGACATCATGTGGTACACCTTAAATATATACAATTTATTTGTCAGTTAACAAATAATTCAAAAAGAAAAAAAATTAATAGGAAGACTCACAAAGATGAGATAACAGGAAATGATGAAGAAAGAAGAAGAAAAAGGTCAATACAGTTTCAAAGAATGAAACATAAAAAACGGAATCAACAGTGGTATTTTTGATATGATCTTGAAAATTAGCAAAGGAAAAAAATTACATGAACAATCTAGTTTTATAAATATTGATCTAGAGACACAACAGACAATAGTTCAGACTATGTTTGAATGTAAGAGAATGTAGTTAAATATCAGTTTGGAAACTTTATTTGGAAAATATTAACATATAGTGAATAGTTCAACACTTCATAACAGAAAATTTCTCTAGATGAAAAATATAGACATAAAGCAGCCAAAAACTAGTATTTGAACTTTTTGAAGTATCATTACAACTAATGTTTTGTGTACTCATTTGTTTTTGGAAATGCTGGGCCTAAGAATCAAAGGAGAAACATATGAAGCCTTTTTAATTTTAAGCCAGATGAGAAAAATAATCTGCCTTTTACTTTGTCATGAGTCCCAAAAGGGACGAGAATTTAAAAAAAGAAAATGAGAGACCTGATCATCAGAGCATATACAGTGCTGTGAAGGCAGATGTAGTAAAATATATTATCATCTAAAAAAGCACTAAAGAAACTGAAATGCAACCTGCTAATGAAGATACATATGGAAAAGAGATATGAAATAAGTGCTTTTGGAAAAGAAGATAACAATAAAAGGATTTCTGTGAAAAGACTAAAAACACAAAGTCAAATAAAATACTTCACAGAATTTAAATAATAGACACCAGCTGCATGGGTTTTAAGACTTTGGTGAAGGAAAAATGTAAGAAAATATTTAAAAATTAGATTCTAGAAAAGTAAGAAATATACAGACATTCAGCAATATCTAATGATTTAATTTCACAGAAAAAAATTAGAGATTTATTAGAAACTGTGTTTATAAGGAAACCACAGAATGAGAAGAATCCTTAATCCTCCTCAACTTTAACAATTATGATACATCAAATTAACTTTTGATGGCAAAAGTAATGATGACATTTTTTTTTAAGTAACCTAGCCTAAAGTACACTCTTAACCACTATCATTTGGACAATTTTTGTTTGTTTGTTTGTTTTTTGAGACGGAGTCTCGCTCTGTCACCCAGGCTGGAGTGCAGTGGCGCGATCTCAGCTCACTGCAAGCTCCGCCTCCCGGGTTTACGCCATTCTCCTGCCTCAGCCTCCCGAGTAGCTGGGATTACAGGCGCCCACCACCTGGCCCGGCTAGTTTTTTGTATTTTTTAGTAGAGACAGGGTTTCACCGTGTTTGCCAGGATGGTCTCGATCTCCTGACCTCGTGATCTGCCCGTCTCGGCCTCCCAAAGTGCTGGGATTACAGGCTTGAGCCACCGCGCCCGGCCGACAATTTTTTAAAAGCTCTTGTGTTGTGTACAGTAGCAAGCTCATAAGTGGAAACTTATTGGACATTCAGGAGCAAACTGGTGATACGGAATTGGATTCTCTTTTTTTCTGTTTTTATTCTCAACAAAATTTTACTTCTACCTCCTACTAAGAAAGATCTGCTTCTATTCATTTCCTGTATAGTTTGGTATGTGAATAAAATATGAAAACAAATACAAAATAAAAGATACATACACTTTCATAGCATTTATGAATAAAAAAATAAAGAAAAGAAAAAAATTACAAGCAAAACAATTGAGAAGTGAAAAGTCAAGGGCTTTGATTCAGAGAAACAGAATGCTGGGGTGAGAATCGTCATGACATATGAAAAGATGGAACCCAGAACACACAGTAGACAATTGGCAATTGAGAAAGGGAGAAACATCTCCATGGAAACAGTAGAGAATGATTTTTTTGTTGACCTTAGGAGAAAGAAATCTATCTTAATTTTGTCAGATTAAGTAAGGATTTCTGTGGCCATATAAAAATGTGTAATTCAATATAAGAAAGTACTTTCTTCACATGTAGTTAAAGATGGACGATTGTTCTGATAAAAAATATGCTTAGAACTAATCTTGCTGCCAGAGTTTAGGAAAATAAATAGAATGGTCCTATTAAATGCCAGGTACTAGGCTAGATAGACCAAGGTGCTCATGCCATCACTGGCAAGTAGTAAGCTCACAGTCATCTTGAATAACTGTAATATTAATAGATGTTTCAGGGAAAACTGTATAAGTAATTTAGAGCAATGGATAAACATGTAATGATATGACAAGCTTCTGTGCCAGTTTATGAGTGTTTTAGATTAAAGATAGGTCAGTCTGCCAGGTACTCCCACAGTTGAAACTGGATGAAATTAAAATACTCAGATTTCAGAAGAAAATGTATACAGTGAGATGTGATTTACGAATAAAATATTTCTCTTTGAAGGAATATATAGTGGGAATACCTAGAAAATGGTCTGGAAAGAATGATAATAAATTGATGCAATTCTTTATCTGGCTACTCCAGGTCAGGGAGTATGGATCATCCGTGAGTGTGTCTACAAAGAGTAAAAGGCGGGTAATACTATGGGGACTCTTGCATGTGCCATGTACCCTATAGTCTATGTGAATGCTGCTTCCCAGAATCATGTAGTGTACAATCTTCCCTTTGGCAATGGGATGGGTAATGGTTATGATATGAAGCAAACTTTTTGTTTATACTCTCTATACATTACTTTTTGTTTTTATAGCAAGATTTTTTTCAGATACCAATTTTATAATGAGTGAGAATGATAATGAGGGACAGAAATACCAGGTAAATATTCCCCTACTTCTTGTTTGTTGCAGAGTGTTATCGTATTGCCTAGACATCTTGAATTAGTTTTAAAAAGACTGAATATTTTTTTTTCTTCTCACAATGCTATTATTTCAAGGAGGAAGACATGTGAAGACTGTGTATGTAGATTCAATAAGATTTTAAACATGTGCATGTAAACTTGGCCTGCAAGAGGCACTTGGATTTAGAGAGGCTGGCAGCATATAGCAGAACTTTATCATTGCTTAGAGCTCTGTTACAGAAATTATGAGCTGGGAGAAGAAACAATGGTGAGCTGATGTAAGTGAGAGCAGCCAGGTTAATTAATTAGGACTCTCAGTAAACACTAGAACAAAAATAAAGAAGACAGTAATCCACTAGAACAAAATAGAAGCCAAGGAGTCATTACCCACCCATACACCCAACGACAATAGATGATACATTTTGATAAGAAAATTAGAAGCAGGAGATAAATTGGCATTTTATGAAAAAGAAAGAGCTTGTAGTCAGTCCGACAGATGGATGTTTAATTCTTGGATCCTCTATTTACAGGTGCTAGTATAACTTCCTCTGTGGATCTGTTTCCATATAAGGGATATAATAAGTATTATTTTATACAGATATTTTGTTGTGTTGTTGATACGTTTGTGTGAGTTACTTGAATACTATATCTAAGTGCCTAGTATATTTTCTGGCACATAGATGTTTATTAAAGGATGGGCCTCTATCTACCAACATCTAATATGAAAAAAAATTCCCATTTCCAAGGGTCTTCAGAAGATGAGTATGAACTCATCGTAGAGTTGAAGAATATATCAGAGAGGAACAGGTCCGAAAGAGATCCCAATCTATGTATTTCATGTAAAAAGATATTTAATATAGGGACTAAGAAAGAGACTTATCCCCTGATTAGATGGTATGCATAGGCAAAAAAAAGGGAAAAAAATGCTGCTATTTTCACAAAGGCAGCAAATGCAATAATTATGGAAAAGTTGCTAACAATGATTTCAGATGCTTGTCAAACTTAAACAGGAGGTCACCAGAAAAACGCTCTAAACCTCTTCTTTATGCCATCCACATCTTACACTCATGGCCTTAGTTAGCATAATTTCACCTGGAGCTCTGTTGTACTGAGAACCTAGAAAATGTGGTGTCTAGGTTTCTCCTTTGTAATTTAAAGAATACTTCAGAAGTTGGAAGATGAGTGGATAACAGGAAACCTTTTACAGGATTCAACTTGATGAATTTAGATATAATAAGTAATGGTATTTCCTAACCACAAGTTGGATTTTTTAACTACAGAAAGCCAACACACTGGGCTTTACCTTCTTACTACCCACTGTAGTTACAGCTAAATAATAAATGTTGTAGTCTTTATTACTTGATTTTCTTACAAGACATTTACACTTCGTGCAGACAGATAGTAGATCTGTGTATTTTAATCATGTTTTAAGCATCCAGAACTTCAGTTAATCAAATAAATAAAATTTTTTTTCTTAAAATGAAGCAATCTGCACATACACAACTCCACTCTGAAGAAAGGCAATTATTTACATAATTATAGGAATTTCTGCATAATTATGTAAATAATTGCCTTTCTCCAGAGAGGAGTTGTATATGTGCAGATTGTTTCATTTTAAAAAACAAAATAGTATTTTTATAATAAAAAAGACTTTATATATATAAAACCTTTAAGGCCTTTTGTTTTTTAAGAAAAGAAGACTATCCCTCCAAAAGTAGCACATAGTTTCTACCTGTTACGTAACCAATACTTTATGAATTTATGGATTTAATCCACTGTTTATCCCCAAGATTTCTGAGATCCCAAGTCCAATATAGTCAAGGCTCAAGATCAAAGTACTTACACTTTACCCTCACTACTCCCCTTGCCTTTTATACCCCACCAAATACCAAGTCCCAGAAGTTGCTGTAAGAATAATTTACCTACATACACGACCATTAGGATTCAGCCTTGAAGTAGACATGCAAGAAAATATAATATTCCATCCTATGGCAACTTTTCTTTACTTGTTTTAATATTTTTATGTACCCTAAGAAATAGTCATTTTAATAGATTTTTAATTATACACTAATATTTATCAGGGATCCATTATAAAATATGCTATTAATTTCCTTGATGGTGGGAGCAGATAGAGAGGAATATATGGTTTCATCTCTTGAACCTCCTCTGTGCTCTCTTTTCTCAAGTTTATTTCGTTAGTCAATTAATCTTCTGTTACTGTGTCTCTAGGTCCCCCTGCCTTTCCCTGTCGCTCAATCACTGTGGTTTATTATTCCTTATCACTCTCATAATTCATGACAGAAGCTATGTTTCCTCACTAAGACATATCCTGGAAAGTCAATAAATACACATTAAGAAGACAAGATTTCTCAACTTTGTTAAGATACGGATTTCTATCATTAACAATTCTGATTTAGCAAACATTTATTGACACCCAATCTTTCTAACTTAGTTTTTCTCAACGAATTCTATGGCATCAATTTGGTGTGTGAATAACTTATTGAACTTGCAACAGGTGGTGAATCATTAACGGCAACGTCAAGACTTAAATGTCGCTCCACTGGTTTACCCAAGGCTGCTCTCACATACCAAGCTAGAGTTCAGTTAGAAACTTGCAGATCAGTAACTCCAGAACACTGGCCAGAGGGTCAGAAGAGCTGACTCATGGACATTCTCATTGTAGATAAAGGATTCATAGGGTTTTATAGTGGTTCTTATGTCTTTTATTTCTAAAAATTAGCAATTCCAGCAGTCTCATGATTTAGGTAAATTTGCTGTTGATTGGGGTAGAATAGTAGAAGTATATTAATAAAAACACCTTTTGAAATTACAAAGTATTCTTTGCACTGCTGAAGTGATTCATGAATGAGAAAATTTGAATTACTAAACATTAATATTTTTTCTAGCTCTCATACCTATATGAGTCTCAGAAAGGACAGAGTGAACAGAGATGAGACTGCAACCCCCTCTTAGCAAATGATCAGGCGATTGTGTATTGTTCAATGATTAATTGATGTTTTAAAGGGTTTTCAGGAAGACTCAAACACTTTTTGTGAATTATGTTCTTAATTCTATAGACACAGCTACTAAAGCAAGAGGGCTTCTTAGTAACAAATTATTTTTACAGTCATCAAACAGAGGTTAAAACAAGAGAGTAAGATACCTAAGGCCACGTGGAGAGTCAATGCCACGGCTGAAAATTTGACAATGGTTTTGTGATTCTCATCATTTTCTGTTTTGTTTTATGTTGTCTTTTAATGTAGACTTCTCTGAATTATTTTACTTCTGACATACAGTAATATTAGAGTAGGCCTTTATTTTTACAATGTGTAATATTTGTATTGTTTAATAAATAAATATGGATGAAAATAGTGAGCAGTTATAAAAAATGCCTACATATATATAAAATTGTTTTTGAATGGATAATCTATATAAAATATTTTTTAATAAACATGTATGGTTCAAGAAGGGCATTTTACATTAAATGTTCAAAGCCATTTGAAGAAATTGATTCTCTAAAAGGATATCCACAAAATTTGATACCACATTAAAAAAGTGCCAAATAAATATATTTAGAATCCTCTAGAATTTATTGATTGATGAAATCATAAGGAAAATAATTTTCACATGTAATTTATTAAATGCTAAATGACTTGTCATTTCATTTACTTGGGAAATAGCATAATAAAGGTTTTAGGGGGTTTTCCTCTTGTTGGTAATTTTTGAGGATGAAAAACTTGACCCAGTTTTGAAAATATTTTACGTCCTGCCCAAAAGCCACCTGCAAATAGCTTATTTGCATAAGCATTAAACACAAGGGCTTTCATGCTCCTTTTACTTATTAGTGGGATAACAAACCTCCGTTCATGAAGCACAGCATCGTTTTTGTTGTGAATGAAAAATCAGCCAACTTTCTGCCACATCTGGCTACTAATCTATAAGCTCTGAATAAACAGTAGACAGTCAATTGCCAGCATCCATTCTCTTAAATAACGTGAAGTTTTTTTTTTTTTCTCCCCAGTCAAAATACCATTTAGTATAATTTCATTTCAGTTTTCAGAACAACCAAGACTTTAAGAAGAGATCAGATTTTATGTTGCAGGATGGAAAACATGTATTAGATAATCTAAGGATAAATCTATTCATAGTTCATATACTAAATCTCTCAATGTCCAGTTGCCCATAAAAGTTCAAATAGTCACTACAGACAGAATACTTTCACTGTATCAAAAACTGGCATTTGCATTAAAAGGCATTTCTACTCATTTTTGAGAAACAGGTAGCAAAGTTATTAATTTTATGAAAAATCTAGAATCAATCTCAGTGAATAACTTAATGGGTTTTTTGCTGGGCAAAAAGATGAGGACAGTAACTGCAATAACTACAAAACATGGCATTTAAAACACTTATTTAAATGCAAAATGACAACTACAGCATCCATAAAATTCAAAGCCCAGCATTACTATTTTTTTCCCCACTGCTTCCAAATGAACCTCATTCTCCTTACTTTAAATCCTCAGAACAGTTGCCTATAAATAGAATTATTAGCCAGACATTTGGGAATATCTTTCAGTGTAGCCGCATGAAAATCTACCAGAGCACACATAAGAAAACTCTTTTGGTAATGGAACAGACAGCTACGCCTCATTAAAATGCTTCACCAGGTAAACTATAAGAAGACTATTTGTTCTCATAATTTGTTACTTTTTATTAATGAAACCCCGCAATATGATGTCCTCCCTTTTTTTATTAGCAGCAATATCAAATTTTGTCCCCAGATTTATGCATATTGGGTTCTGTTCTTATCTTTCTTAAACTTCAAGTTTATTTAGCCCCCTGTGTCAGCTAACATTTTGCTGAATCCTTATACATATTTATGCTATGTATTATTCGCAGCTTTAAAATTCCTATTTTTACATTGATATTAACTCCTCTTCTAAACTATTTTTCTATGTATAATTTATACATATATAGAATGGATATAGAATTTCCTTATATCTCAGATTTTCGTTTATTCCCTATTAAATGACGAGTATCCCTAAATTATAGAAGAATAGTTAAGTCTCTGCAGGATTTAATAAAATGTAGCCAGACAAGTTCTGTGACTCTCCAACCTTCATTGACCTCATTTACCTGTACTCTTATGTAAAGACAGGACTAGGCATTCTAAGAATTATATAGACTCTCACTTAGTTGCCTAAGTGAGAGTGCTTTCAATTATTTTCTCTACTAAACTTGCTTTAGTTCTCCTTCCAAATAGGAAGAGAGCTCAAAAAGACTGGGAGCAATTTCGAGAAGGAAAGAATGGGATATCCCGTTTGTGCTGGCACTCAGCATTGCACCCATCCTGCAATGGAACCATACATGATGAGAAAGTCTGGGGAAAGTTTGATAGGAGTCCTCAAGAGCTTCAAGATGAAGTTAAACATGGCCAGTTGTTACCTGCTTCTTTCTTTCAAAATTCTAAAGGCTACATGCTCATTGAGGCAACTTTTGATGGCAAGATGGGGAAAGAGAAAAGATGCCAGATTATTCTTCCCACTTTAGATGAGTGAATATGCTATATATAGGCCAAGTGCATGCCACAGAAGATGTAAGAGGCTTCGGGTATCCACTGGCAAGTATTTGCAAGAAGTCAGCAGGAGGAGAAATTACTCAGGTTAACAAATAGGTAGCACATAGTTACAAAGAACTTACAAATTCACTCCCTGACAAAAGAAGTATTTCCTGCCTCTCAATAGAAATAAAGATCAGATTATTTAAAAAAAAATAAAAATAAAAATAAAAAAGCTTTTCTCTTTTTTCTTAATTCTTCCTGGCTTCCTGGTACAATTCTTGTTTTCTCCATTACAATCCTAACAGAGCCATAAACAAAATAGGAAAATCTGGATAAACAACCACAGGTCTTCCTGTTACATTTCAGTTCTGAACTGGAGTGAGGAACAGGTAGGGAAAATGTTTTAATTTGATTGCAAAATTGTAGTTTTAATTTACATGCAACTAGACCTTTATAAAACCTGAAAGTAAGTCTAATTTACCAAAAATAGATTTATTGTCTTTCAATTTTGTTGAAACTCTGTTTGGAAATTGCTAGATAGCTGGGGATTGGCTGGAGTTATTGTCAAGTGATGGGAAAAAGAGATTCCAATGAACATATTTCAAGGTAGTGATGGGAGGGAACAAAAAAAGTATTTCTTCATTTACACCAATAAGTATAACCAACAAATTTGACTGATAAACCTGTTACAGATAATTATAAAAATAAAACAACTAAATGTATCAAGATGATTGGTTGGATTAGTATATTGCATATTCAAGCAGTGGCTCATGTCTGCAGAAACCCATCCGCCCAAAAATTTAATGAAACAGTTAATGTGCATCCAAGTATTAGATTTAATTGTATACTAGACTAAAATCAGGCCTAACTGGACAATAGAGGCACTTTTGCTAACAAGATACCATGAGTTGATACAGTGTGGACCATCAAAACCAATGTAAAAGCTGATTTCTATTTATCATGTTATCATTGTATATATGTAGGCTCTATGGTTAAAATTTGAAAAGAGGATAATACTACCAATACTGCTACTGCTAATACTTATAACATTTAATAGCCTAGGATATTGCTGTACATTACTAAAGACTTTATAAACACTGTGCACTTCATCACACTAAATTTACTAATTTTTTCTTCAGTAACAAATTAATCTTAGCTTACAGATAATTTATTCATCATCTTGGCTGAATGTTCTACTTGATGTTTAATAATATGTCCATTGTTGTTAATTAGTGCAATTCCTATATCCTTTGCTTTTTGTGTGTAGCAACTCTGCAGGATATATGTAGCTTTGTTCATTCACTATCCTGGTGAAAAATTGGAGACCTTGTTCCAAATGAAGATTATTTGTTTTTGTAACTGCTGGTAAAGAGTATACATTTTTACAGTTACAACCAAATTCCTTTTAGGGTTCCCCTCCTCAATTTAGAATCCGTGCTAATTAGACAGGAGTGACGAGGGAGGTTTTATTCAGATTTCTCATGATTTAAATCAGAGCTTTGTGAGTTTTGACATAATTACTCTCTGGTTTGTTTTTAGTAACTTTTCTCTATGGATCCATTGGCAACCCAAGTCTAGTGCAAACCAGAGGTGAGGCAGTTATAGCAGAGGCAGAGGTGTGCATTTTGGTTAATATCTTATTAAACTCATACCTTGCATTTTCTACCAATGTTAGATTTTGAATCTCGATTTTGTGATAAGTCACATATTTAGTTGTTAAAATTATGTGTTAAGTATAACAAAGTATCTAGACTTTAATAGGTACTTAATAAATACAGTTTTATGTTTGAGGATTAAAATATTATGAGCTTTCTCTTTTTAATTATAGCATATTTGGTGTGTAGGTTAAGGACAATCAGAACTAACACAAGGGGTAAAAAGCATATCTAAAAATCAATTAAATGAACTAATTTCTGTGCTTGAAAATTTCATGAATCCTTTAAGAATTTCCAGAGCTATAATGGCCCTTGGAGTGAAACTTCTGAAGTCATTTCTCATTGGTATATATGTCTTAACTTATTAATATTTCAGAGGACTATGCTGCTAAGCTCTAGGTTTCTCTATAGATTTTTAAATTTTGTTCATTCATAAAATAGTTTATCTGACTAGTAAACCAAAATACATTGCATATAAAGGTCACTGAGTTGTCTTTTGTTATAATATCTAACTTTATTATAAGCCAGGGTAACTTTACTTTCTTCAATTACATTTTCAAAAACACAAACAAAAAACCCATTAAATGCGGATGTGTTCTTTGACTTTGCATTCTAATTCACTTTTATGACTTACATTCTTTTCCATTGCTGAACTTATGTATGTATGTATGTATGTATGTATTTATTTTAAGACGGAGTCTCGCACTGTCGCCCAGGCTGGAGTGCAGTGGTGCGATCTCGGCTCACTCCAAGCTCCGCCTCCCGGGTTCAGGCCATTCTCCTGCCTCGGCCTCCCGAGTAGCTGGGACTACAGGCGCTCGCCACCACGCCTGGCTAATTTGTTGTATTTTTAGTAGAGACGGGGTTTCACAGTGTTAGCCAGGATGATGTCGATCTCCTGACCTCGTGATCCGCCCGCTTCAGCCTCCCAAAGTGCTGAGATTACAGGCATGAGCCACCGCGCCTGACCTGCTGAACCTGTTTATAATATTGCCTTTCCACTGTATATCTATTAGCTGCTTCTATTTTACCTCAGGTTGGAAAATCAGATAAATAAGCTTGGAAGACTTGTGTGACATTTAATGCTAATGAGATAGAGTAGAGGTCTAAAATAAGGAATCATTTTTTCTTTCCACAGACATTTGTTGGGCAGCTGCATTTGGAACCTGCCCTTTGTCTGCAATATAGTCCAGGCAAAATACATCATGCTCATGGTTACTCACAATACTGAGAAGGCCCAGCCATGTTATGAGACCCAGCCTAATCTGGGTCATGTGGTGAAGCTTCCATAAAGAAGGAATATTTTAGTTGAGATCTAAACAATGGATTCAACCTAGGTAAAAGAAAAAGTGGCTAGAGAAAATTCTAGGCTGTCAGAATCATCTGTTTAACACCTTTGTGATTAATAGAGTCCTCTTAAAAGGCTGGTGTGTCTAGGACATAGAAGGCCAATGAATGTATGGTATGAGATAGGACTGGGGAGATAGAAGTGAGGAAATCACATAAGTACTCAGGGATTTGTAGTCTATGGCAAAGATTGTAATTCTGAAATCAATGATAAATCCGACAGAGTTTTTAAGAAGAGGAAGTAAGTTAGATACATTTTTAAAACCACAGAGAAGTAAATACATATACTAAATCTCACTAAACTCCTTTCCTAGTTCCAATGCTCTTGTTGAAGAGACTTTCAGTGTTTCACATCAATTTTGTCCTACTAAAAATAGATATGTTCTCAAGAGTGATATACCTGGTACTCCAAGTCATACCAATTGACTGCAGTTATTAGTAAGAAGAAAAGTCTTCTATTCTTGGTCTAACAAAGTAAACGATGTAAGAAAATGTCATAATTTTTGTGTTAAGGGATTCTGTTTACTAATTCATCATCCAACTTTGCTCTACAGAGTGAATTTATCACAAGATTCATCTTGGATAAGTAAAGTGGTCTGATATACAGTCATGCCTTGATTAATGATAGGCATAGTTTCTAAGAAATGCATTAGGCGATTTTGTCATTGTGTGAACACGGTTGGCTGTGCTTACTTACACAAACCTAGATGGTATAGCCTGCTCCACACCTCTGCTCTATAGTATAGCTTATTGCTCCTAGGACACAAACCTGCACAGCATGTTACTATACTGGAAATTGCAGCCAACTGTAACACAATGGCAAGTATTTGATTATCTAAACATACGTAAACATGGAAAAGTTATGATAAAAATACTGTATAAATGGTAAGCAATGGTACACCAATGCAGGGTACTTAAAATTAATGGAGCTTACAGGAATGGAAGTTACTCTGGGTGAGTCAGTGAATGAGAAGTGAGTAAATGTGAAGACCAGGGGCATTCCTGTACATTACTGTAGACTTTATAAACACTGTACACTTCATCACAATAAATTTATTAATTTTTTCTTCAGTTATAAATTAATCTTAGCTTACTGTATCCTTACTTAATAAACTTTTATTTAACTTGTTGACTCTTTTGTAATAACATTTAGCTTAAGGCACACATTGTACACCTGCACAAAAATATTTTGTTTCCTTATATCCTTTTTCTATAAGTTTTTTATTTTGTTAAACATATACTTTTTAATGTTTAAATGTTTTGGTTAAACACACGTTAGCCTAGGGCCACACAAGATGAGGATCAGTGTCACTGTCTTCCATGTCCACATCTCGTCTCAATGAAAGGTGTTTGGAGCAATAGCACACACAGAGTTGTCGTCTCCTACAATAGCAATGCCTTCTTCTGCAATATCTCCTGAAAGATTGGCCTGAGGCTGTTTTACAAGTAAATTTTTAAATATTTTTAAATTTTAATATTTTGGGGTGCATAATAGGTGTATATATTTGTGGGGGTACTTGAGATGTTTTGATACAAGTATGCAATTTGTAACAATCACATCATGGAAAATTGAGTCTCCATCCCCTTAAGCATTTGTCCTTTGTGTTACAAACAGTCCAATACACTATTTTAGTTATTTTTAAATTTATGATAAAATTATTACTGACTATAGTCCCCCTGTTGAGGTATCAAATACTAGGTTTTATTCATTCTTTCTTACTAATTTTTGTATCCATTAACCACCTCCCTCTACCCCCAACTACCCTTCCCAGCCTTCTACTCCGTATCTCTGTGAGTTCAGTTGTTTTGAGTTTTAGATCCCACAAATAAGCGAGAACATGCTATGCTTATCTTACTGTGCCTGGCTTATTTCACTTAACATAATGAGATCTAGTCCCATCCATGTTGTTGCGAATGACAGAATCTCATTTTTTCATGGCTGAATAGTACTCCACTGTATATAAGAAGCACTTTTTTATGTATTCATCTATTGATGGACACTTTGCCTCCAAATCTTGGCTTTTGTGAACAGTGCTGGCCAAAGAAGGAAGTGCAGATATATCTAATATACTGATTTTCTTTTTTTGTGTGTTTATACCTAAAATTTGAATTGCTGGGTCATGTGGTGGCTCTATTTTTAGTTTTCTGAGGAACCTCTAAACTGTTCTCCATAGTGAGTGTACTAACTGACATTCCCATCCACAGTGTATGAGGATTCCCTTTTCTCCATATCCTCTCCAGCATTCTTTAGTGTCTGTTTTTTGGATAAAACTGTTTTAACTGGTGTAAGGTGATAACTCATTGTTGTTTTGATTTGCATTTCTCTGGTGGTCAATGATGGTTAGCACCTCCTCATATTTCTGCTTGCTATTTGTATGTCTTCTTTTGAGAAATGTCTATTCAATATTTGCCCATTTTAACTGGGTTATTAGATTTATTTTCCTATATAGTTGTTTGAGCTTGTTATATATTCTGGTTATTAATACTTTGTCAGATAGTTTGTTTGCAAATATTTTCTAGCATTCTGTGGGTTGTCAGTTCAATTTGTTGATTTTTTCCTTTGCTGTGCAGAAGGTTTTTAACTTGATGTGATTTCATGTTTCCATCTTTTGCTTTGGTTTTCTGTGCTTGTAGGGTATTACTCAGGAAATTTTTGCTCAGACTAATGTCCTGCAGAGTTTCTTCAATTTTTTTTTATAGTAGTTTCATAGTTGGAAGTCTTAGATTTAAGTATTTAATCCACTTTGATGTGATTTTTCCTACATGGCAATAGATAGGGGTCAAGTTTCATTCTTCTGCATATGGATATTCAGTTTTCCCAGCACCGTATTTTAAAGAGACCTTTTCCCCAATGTATGTTTTTGGCATCTTCATTGAAAGTTACTTCACTGTAGATGTGTGAATTTGTTTCTGGATTCTCTGTTCTACTTCATTAGTGCATGTGTCTGTTTTTATGCCCAGACCATGCTACTTTGATTATTGTAACACTGCAGTATAATTTGAAGCTAGATAATGTGATTTCTCCAGTTTTTTTTCTTTATTATTATTATTATTATTATTTGATGGCTTTGGTTCTTCTGAGTATTTTGTGATTCCACATAGATTTTATAATTTTTGTTCTATTTTTTTGTGAATAATGTAATTGGTATTTTGATATAGATTGTATTGAATCTGTGAATTGCTTTTGGTACTATAGACATTTTAATAATACTTATTCTTCCAACCTATGAGCATCGAATATCTTTCCATTTTATTCTTTTTAGTCTTTAAATTCTTTCATTAGTTTTCATAGTTTTCATTCTAGAGATCTTTTGCTTCTTTGGCTAATTCTTAGGTGTATTATTTTATTTGTGGCTGTTGTAAATGTATTTAATTTTTTATTTCTGAAACTTTTTATTTCTTTTTTTTTTTTTTGAGGCGGAGTATTTTGTATTCTGCAAGTTTCCTGAATTTGTTTATCAGTTCTAACAGATTTTTGATAGAGTCTCTAGGTTTTTCCAAAGGTGAGGTTATAACATCTACAATCAAGAATAATTTGACTTATTTCTTTACAGTTGGGGTGCTCTTTATTTCTTTCTCTTGTCTGATTGCTCTACCTAGGACTTTCGGTACTATGTTAAACAACAGTAATGTAAGTGACCATCCTTGCCCTGATCCACATATAAGAGGAAAGGCTTTCAGGTTTTCCCCATTCAGTATGATAATAGCTGTGGGTCTGTTATATACAGCTTTTATTGTGTTGAGGTTTGCTCCTTCTAAACACAGTTTGTTGAGACTTTTTATCATGAAAGGTTGTTTAATGCTATCAAATGCTTTTACAACATCAGTGGAATTTATCATACAGTTTTTGCCCTTCATTCTGTTGATATGCTGCATCACATTGATTGATGTGCATATGTTGAGATTTCCTTACATACCTGGGATAAATCTCACTTATCATATTCAACAATCTTTTTAATGTATTGTTGAATTTGGTTAGCTAATATTTTGTTGAAGATTTTTGCATTGATATTTATATCATCAGAGATATTGGCCTATAGTTATTTTTTAATATGTCTTTGTCTGATTTTGATATCAGGATAATACTAGCTTCATAGAATGGGTTTTGAAGTATTCTCTTCTCTTTCATTTTTCAGAATAGTCTGAGTATAATTGGTATTAGTTCTTGAAATGTGTGGTAGAATTCGGCATTGAGGCTATTGGGTCCTGGGCTTTTTTTTACTGGCATAATTTTTAATACAGCTTTAATCTTGTTACTTGTTATTGGTTATTCAGGTTTTTGATTTCTTCATGCATCTATTCTGGAAGCTTGTATATGTCTAGGAACTTATCCATTTCCTCTAGATTTTCCAATGTGTTGTTATATAGTTTCTCACGGTAGCCAGTAGTTATCCTTCAAGTTTCTGTGGTATGAATTGTAATGTCTCCCTTTTCATCTCTACTTTTATTTATTTGGGTCTTCTCTTTTTGCTAAGTGAGCTGGCTAAAGGTTTGTCCATTTTGTTTCTTTTTTCAACAAACAAGCTTTTTATTTCATTGTTGTTCTTTTGTATTGTTTTCTTCATTGGAAATTTTTTTTTTCTGTTCTTATCTTTATTATTTACTTTCTTCTACAAGTAATTTTGGGTTTGGGTTGCCCTTGCTTTTCCAGGTTTATAAGATGCATCTTTTGATTATTTTTTTGAAATTTTCTTCTTTTTTGATGTAGATACTTATTGCTATAAATTTCTCTCAGTACCACTTTTGTTATCTCATAGATTTTGGTATGTTGTTTTTCCATTATCATTCGTTTCAAGATCTTTTTGAATTTCTGTCTTAATTTTTTCACTGAACCACTGGACGGTCATTCAGTAACTTATATTTTAAGTTTCAAAAATTAATTTTTTATTCATTTCTAATTTTGTTCCATTGTGGTTAGAGAAGATGCTTGATATTTCAATTTTTTTAATGTTTTAAGACTTGTTTTGTGATCTAACACATGTTCTATCCTTGAGAATGTTCCATATGCTGAGGAGAAAAATGTGTATTTTGGCCGGGTGTGGTGGCTCACACTTGTAATCCCAACACATTGGTAGGCTGAGGCTGGCGGATCACCTAGGGTCAGGAGTTTGATACCACCTGACCAACATGGTGAAACCCTGTCTCTACTAAAAATACAAAAATTAGTTGGGTATGGTGGCACATGCCTGTAATCCCAGCTAAGCAGGACGTTGAGGCAGGAGAATCACTTGAAACCAGAAGGCAGAGGCTGTAGTGAGCTGAGATCACGCCACTGAACTCCAGCCTGGGCGAGAGAGCCAGGCTTTGTCTCAAAAAACAAAAAAACAAAAAGAAGAAGAAGGAGGAAAAGAAGGAAAAAGTGTATTTTGCAGCTATTGAATGACATGTTCTGTAAATATATATTAGATCCTTTTTGTCCCTAGTGCAGATTGTGTCTGATGTCTCTTTCCTGATTTTCTGTCTTAGATCTCTCCAATGCAGAAAGTAGGATGTTGAAGTCTCCAACTATTATTGTATTGGGGTCTATTTTTCTCTTTAGTGCTAATAATATTTGCTTTGTATATCTGGGTGTTCCAGTATTGGGTACATATATATTTACAGTCATTATATTCTCTTGATGAATTGGTTTATTTCATCATTATACAATTACCTTCTTTGTCTACTCTTACAATTTTTGTCGAGAAATCTATTTTGTCTTATATAAGCATACATACTCCTGCTCTTTTCTTGGTTTTTATTGGCATAGAATATATTTTTCCATGCCTTTATTTTCAGTCTATGTGTGTCTTTACAGAAGAAATGTTTCCTATAGCCAACAGATAATTTATCTTTTTTTACATACATTCAGCCATTCTGTGTTTTATGATTGAAGCATTTAGTCCATTTATATTACAAGTTATCATTAATAAGTGTGGACTTACTCTTACGATATTGTTGTTTGCTTTCTGATTGTTTTGTGGTCTTCACTTACTTCTTCCTTTCTTACTTTTAGTGGAGGTGATATTCTCTGGCAGTAGGATTTAATTTCTTGCTTTTTATTTTTTTGTGTATCTGTTGTATTTTTTTCAATTTGAGGTTACCATGACACTTGCAAATATTATCTTATAAACTATTATTTCAAACTGATGACAACTTAACACTGGTTACATAAACAAACACACAAAAAGAAACCTAATAAAAACTCTAAACTTAAAAATTTCCCCCCACTTTTTAACTTATTGTTCTTTCTCTTGATGTCCTATTATACTGTCTATGTTTTGAAAAGTTATTATAGTTATTATTTTGGATTGATTCATCATTTAATCTTTCTACTATCAAGAGTAATTTATAAATCAGCATTACAGTGCTACAGTATTCAGTGTTTTTGTGTGTGCTTAGTATTATCAGGAAACTTTCTATCCTCAGATAATTTATTCTTGCTCACTAACAACTTTGTCTTTGAAAGGTCTGGTATTGATGAAATTCCTCAGCTTTTTTTTATCTGTGAAGGTATTTATTTCTCTTTCATGCTCAGAGGATATATTTACCAGATACACTGTTGTAGGATTTTTTTTTTTTTAATTTTTTCCTTCAGCACTTTAAATGTGTCATGCCCCCCTTTCCTGACTGTGTAAGGTTTCCACTGAAAAGTCTGCTGCCAGATATACTGAAACACCATTGTATGTTATGTGTTTGTTTGTTCTCTTGCTGCTTTTGGGATATTTTCTTTATCCTTGACCTTTGGGAGTATGATTATCAAATGCCTCAATGCCTGTTGGGTCTGAGTACTTGTTTTCTGGGACGCACTTGAAATGAAGCAAGTAAGAGAGTTCTGTACATACTGACATGCTTACATACAATGCAGATGCAATTAAGTAAAAGCTCCCAGATTTACCAAGTGAAAGTACAAGTTGCCCAGTTGAATTTAAATTTCTGATAAACCATGAATAATGTTTAGTTTATGTAATTCCTAAATATTTCATGGGCACACTTATGCTAAACAATGTAAATTCAGCTGGGCATGGTTTACTTTATTTGACAACGTTGAACTGAGTCTTCAGTCAGTCCTATTGGCTGTCTTTTCAGAGCTGTCCCAAATTGATGCAAGGCAGACGCATCTTTGTATTAGTACATTAGCCAGCTACAGGTCAATGGTTGCTCTCTGAAAGGAGGCACCACTTTGGACAGGTTAGTGCATTTTAGTCTGTCTTAGGGCAATATTTAGTGAAAGGTACAGATGTGAACGGTCAGCTGCTGATAAGCCCTATGAGTGTGGGATTGATGTGTTCCCATGAAGATGGGATCTGGATGACGAACCACAGTGTCTAGTACAATAATTTCTCTTATGTCAACTTCAAGAGTGACATTTAGTTAATGTTTCTATATCCTAGTTTTTTGTTTTGTTGTTTCTGTTGTTTTGTTATGACTTTGTTCTCTTAACAATTAATTTTCCACTTTAGTGTTTCTTATACTGAGGAATTGTAGCTACTCATACTGCAGAGTAATACTGAGAAATTGTAGCTACACATCACAATTGCAATTTCAAGGAAAGGGAATTTATGTTGAAATATTTGACTAACTTTCCTTCTTTAGTTTTTACTAGGTCAAAAAAATTCATATAAATGTATACCTTTACACAATTGGTCTACTGAAATTTTTGGTGAAACTGAAACACATTAATGCCTTTTTATTGTAAAAGAGAAAAATAAAATTAAATAGATTTATGTACAGAGACACCTATTACAAAAAATATTTTAAATGATCCTACATTGTATTTGCAATGACTTAATTTGTCATTTCCTTAGAAATGAGAGGATAGGGGCCAGGCACAGTGGCTCATGCCTGTAATCCCAGCACTTTGAGAGGCTGAGGCGGGCAGATCACCTGAGGTCAGGAGTTCAAGATCAGCCTGACCAACAAGGGAGAAACCCCATCTCTACTAAAAATACAAAATTAGCCAGATGTGATGGTGCATGCCCATAATCCCAGCTATGCAGGAGGCTGAGGCAGGAGAATCACTTGAACCCAGGTGGCGGAGGTTGCAGTGAGCCGAGATCATGCCATTGCAATCCAGCCTGGGCAACAAGAGTGAAACCCAGTCTCAAAAAAAAAAAAAAGAAAGAAAAGGAAAAAGAAATGAGAGGCTAAGTCTGAAGAAATAAGGAAAAGTAAGATAAATAAGATAGCTTACTTGAGAAAGAAACACAAACAGACATGATAGCTATGGAGTATACTAGATAATCCATAATGTGAACACTCAGGTTTGAGGAGATTCTATGTAGCAGAAAAGGCCTATCTTCACAAAAATGCTAATTTGATAGAAAATCTAACCTTACCTTTATATGGTTATTAACGTTAAGACATGGAGGTCTTTTAAAAGACCTTCTATTTTGTCAAACGTTTACTTAAGCAAAGCACACTGTACAGTGCCTGGCACTTTTAAATATTCAACAAATAATGCTTTTGTTGTTCTTTATTTTTTATACTCATGGGAAAACTGCTATTTTAAATAATCTGTAATTGCTTACTATGTATTTTCAAGTTAAAGTATCTAAAAGTAGATAAATTTTGATAACTGAAGATAAAATAATAGCCCTAAAACAGGAAAAGTGAACGTAAAGTTGATATCTTCCAGGGCTAGAGAGGTATGGTATAAGACAATAGGGTCTGTGTAAAAGTGGAGACTGCGTATTCAACTTAAAGATATTCAAATTCAATTTTAAGAGATCATCTAATTTTCAGGCAGCCAGACTTGAGTTGAAACAAGCAGTGGATCTGAAAGACAGGCCATGAAAGACGTGTGGAAATGTTATAGTGTAAAACAGGGGTCCCAACCCCCGGGTCACAAACTGGTACTGTTCCGTGGCCTGTTAGAAACTGGGCCACACAGCAGGATGGGAGAGGCTGATGAGTGAGCATTACTCCTGAGCTCTGCCTCCTGTCAGACCACTGGCAGCATTTGATTCTCATAGAAGCACCAGCCCTACTGTGAACTGCACATGCAAGTGATCTAGGTTGCATGCTCCTTATGAGAATCTAATGCTTGATGATCTGAGTGGTGGAACAGTTTCATCCTGAAAGCGTCCCCCCAACCCTGTCCATGGAAATATTGTCTTCCACAAAATGAATCCCTGATACCAAAGAGGTTGGGGACCACTGGTGTAAACAAAATTAAAGCAGTATTAAATATGAAGATGTCTTAGATGTTATTTTCTTGCAAGAGACAGAATCTTATTTAAATTTCCTTAGTAAAACAGGGGCTTGACTGAGAGGATACAAGAATATCTTAAATAGGAAATCATTAGATAGCTATTTGTTTTATATCTAGTTCTGAGGCTGCATGGTTTCTAGTCCCCATTCATTTGTTTATCATCTTCTCTCATACAGATTAATGTGGAAAGCTCTTATTATTTGTTCCCTTTAACTTAAGTTTATCCATGGATTTGGACTGCTGTGACTGGTCCAATGCTATTAGACTTCTGAGTTGAAATGCCTATAATTAACATACTAGGATGCTTCATTTTTTAAACCAAAATTTTGAGAAAAAGCCTCATGTATTATATGCTTCTCCTTGAGTTTGGTATCCATTCCCATTTTACTGAGGTGTAACCAGAAAGAAAAGTCATGTGGCACAAATAGGACTTGGTTTAAACTCTCTGCTTCATCACAATGCCAGAATGATATTTAGAGCCTCTACATGATGAAAAACTTATGACATTTCTTCATTACGCAATTCAAAATGAAATTATTTTGAATCTATAAAAAAATACATACTGACGCTAAACAGTCAATTCTAGTTTACAAAGTTCTAGATTAGATCATTGTCTTAGTCCATTTTCTGTTGCTTAAAGCAGTATACCTAAAACTGAGTAATTTATAAAGAACTGAATTTATTTTCTACAGCTAAGAAGGCTTGGAAATCCAAGATCGATAGGGCATATCTTTTGAGAGACTTCTTGCTTGTGGGGATTCTCAGAAGAGTCCCAAGGTAGCACAGGGTATCATATGGAAAGAGGGTTGAGTATGCTAACATACTAGCTCAGGTCTATCATCCCCTTCTTATAAATCCACCAGTTTCCCTCCCAAGATAACCCATTAACCCATTCACTTATGAATGGATTAATCCACTCATGAGGGAAGAACTTTCATGATCCAAACCCCCCTTTTAAAAATCCACTTCTCAATATTGTCATATTTAGGATTAAATTTCAACATGAGTTTTGGAGGGAACATTCAAACCATAGCAACCATGAAAGTTGAACCTTTCTAATTCTGTGCATGGATGTTTCCATCTGGTATCTTAAATGCTGAAGCACATTTTCAACCTGCCTGTTGAAAAAGCACATTTTCAACCCAGCGCAAGTCAGTCACTTGCTTGAGCTAAATCTCATTCTATCTCTCAAACTTTTTTTCCCAAGTTCATGTCATCCCTCTGCTAACAAACAAAGAGAACAAAGGTTTGTAGATGTTTCCTCTCCCAAAGGTAGAGTGTGAATAACTGCTTTAGGCAGAGAAGATCAAGGTATGACCTTATTGAGCACTTTTATTGGCTTCAGATTAGGGTTTCAACAAGTTCAGACTTCCTGTGGCTGCCTCCCATATCTAAAGAAATTGTGAATGATCTGTCTCCTGAGTGTGATTCCCTACCCACCCTCTCCAATCCAACTCTTCTTTATATCTCTTTTCAAAATATTTCTCTAAGACTTTTCTTAGACAAATATGCCTTCCCTCTCACCTAACACCCTTTCTTTACCAAGTTATATTTATGTCAGATTCTTAATCCATTCAAAGGGAATGATGGTAAAGAATAAAGGAATAATAGTAAGTATTAAACTGTGTCATCTTGCCCTTCTCTCTCCCTGAGAATCTTTTGCTAATTTAGTAGACAGGGAAAATGATTGCAATATCTCCTAGTGATCTGGTGGCAAGGGGAGCATCTGGTTTGGGTGAGTCAATCCCTGGCTGTAAATATGACCTAGTGAATAAATCAGTATCAATAAATTTCAACCTGCTGCAGGTTGCTGAAGTTTTATAGAAACTTAGAAGCGCTATAAGCCACCATAAATTTGAGAAGGAACCTTAGGGTTAGAGAAAAAACTGGCTCTTATCTAGCTGCAAAACAAAACATACAATACTTATATAGTGAAACAGGACTTCAAAAGATAAATTAGGCAAATGAGATTTATGTTCGACATTTTTTTGGTTAATTATTCCATGTTGCTGCTTAATACATTTTTTAATTTTTAAGAAATACAATTCAACAATGAAAGTTTTGATTATATTATAGGCTATTAGCACATGTTCAGGATTTTCAGAATTGGAGTTCTCTGCTGCCCTGACATTGACAAAATCAAGTGTAGAAACTTAAGCTTATGTTGATTTCATAATGCTGGTCAAATTCAATCAAAATTAGTAATGTAATCTTTGAGTGGTTACTTTATATTTGTGGTTCTCAAGCAGGGACAATTTTACTTCTCAGGGAATATTTGTCAATGTCTAGAAGCCTTTGTGACTGTCAAAACTTGGAGAGGAGGAGGTACACTACTGGCCAGAGACACTGCTAAACATCCTGTAGCCCCCTCTGCATTAAATAACTGACCCAAAATGTCATTGTGCCAATGTTGAGAAGCTGTGTCCTACATTCTTCTTACTGCTTTATTAAATCATTACTACGTGTGACGTGATGGTCACATAACTAGTAGTAAACAATATTTTATTGAGCACTTACCATGTGTCATGCTCTATTCTAAGAACTACATACATTCCCTCAATTTATCCTCACTATACTACAAAATAGAGTAGACTATAATTCCATTTTACAGATGAGGAAATTGAAGTATAGATGAGATAACATCCACACTCACATAGCCTGTAAAAGGTACATCTGGATTTACAGTCAGGTAATTCGGTTTTAGAACCCCATCCACTGTGGTCAAGGAAATCAAGTGCTGCTTATTATTTCCCTTGACTTTCTCCTATGCTCTTGCAACTCTAAGAAAAGGACCTTGGCAAATCTCAATCTATACAATAATTCATAATTCTGGGAGCTCCACAGAAAAAAAAAGTTATTTATTTATTTGTTTGTTTGTTTGTTTATTTATTTATAGCTGCATGCAGTGTCCTGCCACAGGTCTAATCAACTTTGTCTGCAAAGTTAAAATTCTTAAGCCTAAAGGTTTAACAATTCCCAAGTCCTCCCCCCCCCAAAAAAAATATATATATGTGTGTGTGTGTGTGTGTATACACACACACACTACACATCTACATATATGAACATAGGCCTTAACACAAATCATTGAAGTATCACAGGTCAAAAATTTAGGCAGGTGTGTAGTTTGTATGCATCTTATATGAATTAGTTAACAGACTACTCCTTTTTTTTAATTCTAATACAAACTATATTAATTTTATAATATACATAAATAAAAATCAAATGCTAAATATAATAAAGTTTATTTTATATAGTTCAGCTCACTAATGTACACTAATGCTTCAATGATAATATTAAACTTCATTTTGTTTTATTACATTTAGAAGCAAACTCCAGCCAGGGTTCACATATTGATTTCATGTTCTAGTAAAAACTACAAATAAAAAACTACAGTCAGAGATTATTTCTTAATATATTGCATATACTTTCATCCAATTTAAGTGATTTCATGACAAGTTTAGCTTTTTTTGTCATAGTGATCTCATGTTTTAATGGAAAGTAGTATGCAACTATTTTGTTTTGTTTTAGATCTAATATTGAAGTTTAAAACTTCGCTAATAATTGCTACAAATACAGTAAAACAAGAGAAAACACTATTACTTATTGAGACAAAACATAATATTAAGTAACTGTAAATGACAGAAAACAATAGGGTATGACAATAATACAACATGAGAAACAAAGAGCTTTTTGTTATGGTATTCCAGGTTAAGGGAGACATTAAAATGCCTATTAAATCCTATCTCTACCAATGATCACATTTATGTGGTTCTATACTGGCATGTTTCCTGACGTCTACTGATGCCCCACTGGTGGTAAAGGAATTAAATATTTAAAAATATTTATGCATATTATATTTATTCCAAAAAAATACTGAGTTCCATTTATGTTGAGAATGTCAGTAAATCCAGTAAACTCTTCTCAGTATTTCCTTTTTTCTTCGTCTGTTGCTATAATCAGAAGCCAAGCCAACAACATCTTTTGCTTATAAGTGTGCAATTATTTCCCACCATCTCTCTTTGCTTTCATTTCTGCTACTCTCCACAGAGTAATCAGAGGGATTTCTTAAGAACTTGTCAAATAATGTCACTCCTCTCCTCAAAACAGTTCATGCCACCCATTCATTTAGACCATACTCAAACACCCTAGTGTGACCTGCCCCATGAATCATATTCAGACCTCATCATTTACATCTGTACTCCCAATTCACATTTCTTGAGTGAAATCATCTTTTTTGTTGTTCCTCGATCATCATGAACTCTTTCTTGCCTAAGAATATTTATACCAGCTCTTTCTTTTTCTGGAAACATCATTTTCCCAAATATTCTGGCTAATTCTGCTGGAGGTTTCAGCTTAGATGATATCTCCTTGGCATTTCTCATGAAGTAAAATACAAGCTCCACAAGACAAGGCTGCAGGGGAAGTTAGGAAGGAACTATTTTTTCGGTTTTGCATTCTTTTAAATAAAGCATAATGGGCAACATACTAACAAAATAAAATATAAAAGGAATGTCATAAATCTTCATTTCACATTTTTCCTGCAATTATTTTCTATATACCTACCATCTACCATTTTCTATCTATTTGCTAAAAATTTCTCAACATTTCCATGTAAGCAACATGCATATTAACTGGGTTGAATTCTCTGTGTCAGATTCTATTTTATAATCCAGAGTGGTTCACTCGCACCTTTTGCTTCCTTAAAGTCCTAAGAAAAACAGTTGCAAAGAGTCGGGCTCTTTGAAGCTCCTAAACACACTTCGGCTCTCTCTGTCCTAATAGCCCAAGGAGGACTTTTCCGCATTTTCTCTATTCAGGTTCCTTTTGCTCTTCCTAAGCTTTGTAGTAAAAATCTACACTCATGTTCTGCCATCTGCTTTTAGTATATTTTTAATTCACCCTCCAATTGCCATTTTACTGATTATCCCCAGAAGGATAAAGCTATTTTTAGTAAAATTCTGCTTTAAGGGGAATTGATAGTTGGGGAGAAATAACTGCACATTGTTGAAGAGTGTTTATTAGAACAAAATTTCATTGTATTTGAGGAGAGAAATGCATTACTAACTGGAATGTCTTGAGTCAAGAATTTAACAAGTTTTTGGAAAAGACTTTCATAAGGTGGAACAGAAATGCACGTTAAGTTTTGAACACACAAGACTGAGTTGAGCAAATCAATCAGAGTTTGACAAAGTAAAGCAATGAATCTAGTTAAGATAATGAAATAAATTAATCCCATTTGCTTCATATAAGGGTTTGAAAGCAGAAATAAATGCAAATGAAGGAATTAGAGGTAGAGCTACACATACAGTTGCTGACTCTGTAATGGAGAAAAGTCAAGAAGAATTTGAGATAAATTTATTTGTTGGACACAATACTACTTAGGAAAAACTGGAGTTGGATTTGAGTTAATATATAGGTGTGAATGTGTGTGTGTATGTATGTACATATATATATGTATATGTGGATTCTAGAGGTCTAGAACTTAAATTGTTTTGACAAAGGATACAGATTTTTACCAAATGTTTATATAATTGCATTCTAACAAAATAATACTATTATAAGTGTATGAGAAAGCCCTTCTCCCATATATGCGCTTGGGAGATTATCAATTGTATTGACCTTTTCCAATTTAATAGATAAAATAACTACTATAATAAAATTTTTATTGATGTGCTTACAGATTAAACAGTTTTAATATTGGTTTTTATGTGTTTGTAAATTGTCTCTCATAACTATTGCCACTCCTCACCTTTTTAAATGTTTATTAATTTGTAAAAGTTCTCTAAAGACATCAACCCTTGAAGTAAATGTTGCAAATATTTCCCAATGCATATTATTGTGTTTTAGCTTTGTTTATAATGAATTTTTACATTTTTAACTGTAAGAGTGAGAACCTGTCTTATTAAAAAAAAAAAAAAAAGCTTTTTTTTTGAGATCATACAACATTTCCCATTTGGTTTCTCATTTTGTCATTTTTGTTTGTGCCAATAAATTCATCTTTCTACTATTTCTAATTTTTTCATTATTTGTCCATCACACTAAACTTACCTTTATATCATCCCTAGTGGCCAATATAATATGTGGTATATATGTAATAATATGTAATAATAAATTTTATAATCTTTGAATTTTTCGATTATGTTCAACTATCTTCTTTTCAACATATATCACATCTGTGAATATTTATTTAAAATGAACTTTGCATAAATACTTAACTATTTTCTAAATGACTAAAAAGGAAATTACTTTCAAATAATCCCATTGCTAAAATTTGAGAATCTCCTGCCTTCTTGACAACATGGAATAAGTACATGGTTTCAAATTAGTTCTTGTCACTATTATAAATAGGATAAACCTTCAATTTTATTTTGTAATGTTTTATTTGTATAAATTTAAGGGGTACAAGTGTTGTTTTGTCACATGTATATGTTGTGTAGTAGTGAGAGGCTGAGAGATTGCTTAATGGGTACAATGTACACAATTTGGGTAATGATTTGGGTGATGATTACCAAATGTCCAGTGTAATCATCACCCAAATAGTGTACATTGTACCCATTAAGCAATCTCTCATCCTTTACCCTCCTCCCACCCTCCCATTCTTCTAAGTCTCCAATGTCTATTATTCCAATTGTAAGCCATTATCTAATGTGAAATAACTCAGAAACAGAAAGTCTAATACCACATGTTCTCGCTTGTAAGTGGGAGCTAAATAATGTATACAGATGGACATAGACTGTGGAATAATTTCTCATTTTTTTAAATGATGAAATATAAGAACGTTATATATCTTTTAATATTTATTGGTCAACTGACTGAATTATTAAACTTACGTTGATTCCCAAAAAAGGTTTTTTTAAAAAGCTGATTGCTTCAATTTCTGAAATAGGAAATCTCTAGATTACTTCAATATCTGAAATAGAAAATTTCTAGATTACTTCAATTTCTGAAATAGAAAATCTCTTCATGTAGAAATATCAATAGATCTCTTATTTTTTATCATATTTATACTTGTTTCATTTGTTCATCTAGAGAATGAACTAGTACTAAGGTTTTGAAATAGTAGTGTATGTAAAATCACCTTTGTAGACTGTTGACTATATAGTTTCCTGAATACTGTTGTCAGAGATGGAGATGCAGGAAAACACCCCAGGAATCTGAAATTTTAAACAGCAATTCAGATGATCTTTGATCAAGTGGTTTCTGGACTTCACTTTGAGAAACAATGCCTTCAAATTCACAGACCAACAATCACAAAGAGCTGTAATAGCTAGCCAACCATGTATTACTATCATTAAATTGGCAGGCTCTTCGTTATTTGTCTATTAAAAAATTGCTATTCATTGAGAGACAGTGATGCTATATTGCGTACAGACCATTCACTTATTTAACAAACAACTAGAATACAATACTGTGTGCCAGGAAATTTGCCAGGCTTTAAGTTTCCTGCTAAGCATATGTTCATATTCCCTTCTTTCATGGAATACAAAGTTCAGTAAGCAAGTATGTAGGCCACGGCCAGGTCTGCCTTTCTTAGTCTCTCCTTTGTGTAGCAACAGGCTGTGTATCCTTGCATACAGGCAATATGATAGCACAAGTGTTGCCTGGTCCTTATCATCTAGCTTGTACATAATGTAACAGCTGGGCGCAGTGCCTCATGCCTGTAATCCCAGCTACTCGGGAGACTGAGGCGGGAGAATCGCTTGAACCGGGGAGGAGGAGGTTGCAGTGAGCCGGGCTCACGCCACTGCACTCCAGCCTGGAGACACAGAGAGACTCCGTTGCAAAAAAAGAAAAAAACAACAACAAAAACAATGCAACAAGATAATATTGGCAGCTTGGAAACTGGATGGTAGATCCAAGTGAAGTTGATTGTTGTAAATAGCCAGTAGCAGTTATTAATGCTAGAATTTCAGAGTGCTTTGTTTGAGGACAATAGAGGCTAGAACCTGGAAGGATCTCACTCTTAATAGGCATCATAACTACTATCACAACTAACTTCGGTGTATGTCCTTTGAGGAACTGAGAGAACAGAGATGTATTGATCATCGAAATTCCCCAACTAGAAATGGACTGAAATGCTTTGTGGAGTATTAATCTTTAGGCATTTTAGAGAAAACTATAATACCTGTAAGATCACCTTCTTTTGTGAAACAACTCTTGCAAAAGCTGTTTTAAAGATGTAATATTCAAGCAAACATGCAAAGGTGGAGGTTCCTTTAGTAACTTCTATTTTACTTAACATATATGTGTATAATTTTAAATATATATTAAAATATACATACATATTTAAGAAGATGTATATTGTTTCAAAATATTTAATTTTTATTTTTATCAGATGTTTTCCCTTACATTTGTTCTTCAGTTTGTTTACTGACCTCCATCTATTGTCAGTTCCCCCGACTCTTTTACCCATCACATGCCTTCAATTTATACTACACACTTTACTTAGCATCCTAGATTTTGTCTTCTTTTATCATTTAGCATGTGCACAACTCACCCTAAGTAGTGAATAAACTACAGACATAGCCCCAAAAAGCTAAATGTTCAATGTTCTATACTCCCCAGTTGCCTTTAACTGAAGTAGAAGTAGAAGGGAGTAAAAGAGAATAAATTAAATAATCTAGTCAAAGTAATGAAGATATGCTGATGATAAGGCCATCATACCCTCAATATGAGTTTCTCTTACAAGTTGTATCAATTCAACTAACGTTTTTATGTGAGTGCTGTGTGACAGGCATTTTCTTGATCACTGGAGACACAGCCCTTGTAATCAAGGAATTCACTGTCTAGTCTTATATATAAATGTACCGGTATCTAGAAATATACTATATAGAAATACACTGATCATTATGATAGCAGCAACCAGCACTTATTACATGTTTACTATATTCCAGTCACACTGCCAAAAGACATATCCATAGCTTATTATTTAATCCTTTAAAATAAATATTATCATTCCCAGTTTATAAGCCAGGTACTGTGGGACAGAGAGACTAAGTAATCTCAGGATCACATTGCTAGTGACTGATAGAATTGTGATTCAAACCCCACATTCTGAGTCTAGATCTTAAGGAATTAACATTTTTCAGAACTAGGGTTTACGGTTATACTGGTCTTCTAATTTTATTTTAAAAAATCAATGAGACTACAGTTGTCATTTTTTAAATTCTTTCAAATTTTAATTATGTAACTACAAAGATTCTGCACAAATTTAGGGAATTGGCCCTTTAAATTCAGCCAAAATAAAGACTCTAGTGCAACAATTTAGAGGTGTAGTGGGCCCTATACATAACTGGAGTATGCGCATGCCTGTAGTTAAATATTCTGTTATTAGTGTCCCACCACCCACCCAAGCATCGTAAGTCAGCCTAAATCATACCTGTTATGGTAATGGCAGGTGCTTTTTACTTAAATAACTCCCTTTTCATAATGCATGTCTGTGTGCTGCGCATGCACACACACAAGCACACACACAGACACACACTTAAACTCTATATATCAATTCTTTGCAAGTTCTACCAGTAATATTGTAGAACAGTATTGCTCCAGCTTTTCCTATAATTGAAACCTGCAGAGTCAACTATTGAGCAGCAAATCAGGACCCTTATTCAACAATGCCAGCTCCGTCAGGGTCATTATTTTCTCTCTTTTGCTCACAGTGAGTCTATCATTTTTGAAAATAACTGTTGCCTTGGAACTTCTAATAGAATCCTCACTAAAATTTACATTTTAGCCTAACTTGCAGGAGCTTTCCGTAAAGGTTTGGAAATAAATATAATCATCTTATTGTATATTCAGGAGGCCTCTTGTTTCCATTTTCCTCAGAAAATGTGTACATTGTGAGTTTCATCAAAACATGAATGATATTATTTGCAAGTAGATAACAATAGGACTCTATGTAATTTATTCCAAAAGAAGAGTGTTTCTTTGTGATTATTTACCTAAATGCTAGCTATTCAAAAGTTTATATAGTATCTAGGAGAATTTTTAAACCCATCAATTTCTGTTGGAATATTCCCAACTAAATATTTTCTTTAAGCACAATTGCCTTTGAACCCCAGCTTCCAGAGCTTTACAGTCAAGCAAAGCCTAGAAGAAGTAAATTAAAAGTCATGGCTGAATTCAAAACCATGATCATTCTGCAGCCTGACTTGTTTTGTTAAGAAAGGTAAGTTGGAAGCTGCTACATGCTTTTAAGCAATCAAAAGGACCATGAGCCTGAATTTTTCCCCTTAAGCTTGTGTGCATATGAATAAGAACTAGATATGCAAGCAGAAAACTGCTTCTTCAGATCCATCCCTTCCCAAATTCTCAGAGGCAGCAAATATTGTGGCCTTATTATCACCCCAGCCCTGTTTTCCTGATTTATTTAATACTGACATTTTGTCTAGACTCTATTTTAATTGATGTGTTATAAAGAAGAATTACAGTTGTGAGGTTCTCACAAGATATAGACAAAACAAGGTATGAGATGGTGTCTTAATTGATTTTCTGTTGCTGTAACAGAATACTATGGACTCGGTAATTTATAAAGAAAAGTATATATATTTCTTATGGTTCTCGAGGCTGGGAAGTCCAAGAGTATGGCATTGACATCTGGTGAGAGTTTTATTGCTGTATCATACATAGTGAGAGGGCAAGAGCGTGCAAGTCAGCTCACATCTTTCTTTCTTTTCTTCTAAAGCCACCAGTATCAACATGGGGGACCAACTCTAATGACCTTATCTAATCTTGATTATCTCCTCCAAAGGCCCCACCTCCAAATATCATCAACATATGAGTTTGGGCATTTAGTTGCCAATACATGAAATTTGGGGGACACATGCAAGTCATAACAGATGAGAAGATGGTTTTGCTAAGACTGTAAGGAAACAACTGAATATACCGTAAATAGTTATAGCAATGAATACCACTATAGTATTTTGGGTAAGAGATTGATAATGTACACAGTAAAGACCAGCTACCTGTAGCTTTTTTTTTTTTTTTTAAATATCATATGTCCCTAGGGAAATAATCTTCTAGTTCCCCATCTTCAACAGGATGTTTTTCATGTGAAGTCTGCAATATCAGTTAGGGATATTAGGTACAAAAAACAATATACTCTAGCTTTTTCAAGCTGAAGGGATTTATTAAGTGGCATAAATATCTCACATATTATTGAAAGGATGGAAGAGATAGATTCTGTTTTGACCTGCCAGGAATGAGGTGCAAAACCACAACATAACTGATCTGCTACAGTGTATTTGGCCATTTTCACACTGCTGACAAAGACATACCTGAGACTGGATGATTTACAAGAGAAAGAGGTTTAATGGACTCACAGGTCCACATGGCTGGGGAAGCCTCACAATCATGGTGAAAGGAGAAAGATATGTCTCACATGGTGGCAGACAAGACAGTGAGAGCCAGGGGAAGGGAGTTTCCCCTTATAAAGCCATGAGAGCACATGAGATGTATTCATTACCATGAGAACACTATGGGAGAAACTGCCCCCATGATTCAATTATCTCCCACTGGGTCCCTCTCACAACACGAGGGAATTATCGGAGCTACAATTCGAGATGAGATTTGGGTGGGGACATAGCCAAACCATATCACCTGGGAAATGCTGCTTTTCCCATGATCCAGATGCCTGGTTCCAGAAAGCTGGTGCCGACGTTACCAACTACAGAACCACAGCCAACACTAGAACCACAGCACTTCTGCCATGATTTGTACCTGCAAAAATTATTTGCAGGTGTAACACCTGTCCCCTTCATAATACATTCTGAACAATGTAAAAATAATCTTGTCAGAGTAACCCCAATTATACATAGAATCAGAGCTGCAATTGACTCTTTTAAGTATAATTTTAGCTTCTCAGTTCTGCAGTTCAGAAACATGTACAAAGGAGGTAGTTGGAATAATTTTTGTGTAAGCTGGTGCACAGCATCTGCTACACCTGTCACATGATGTCATGTCATTATTTGTCTTATATATAATGATAGAAGTAATGTAAGAATATTGTAAACTCCTGATAATAAACAGATGTCTTATTCAAATCACTTTGAACTGATAAATATTAAAGGCAAATTATTAAAATTAAATTTACAACCTTGGTTTTACACCCAATTGTAGTAGTTCATATTTTACATATATGGAATAATCTTATAGTTTATAATAAGACTATACATTTATCACCATATATTTACATATTATGTGAGCCCATTTCAAAGACAGCACTTTTAAGAGAAGAAATTATATGTTGTGGGATAGCATTGTCACCTTGAAAACATCATTAACACTTCTGCATAATGTAGTTCTACACAGAGAAAGCAAGCATGCATCAATTATTATTTTTTTTAAAGCTAATTATGTTCCTAAATATAGTGAAGAAAACTAGGGTTACCTTAGAGGAAGTAACTTTTCTATTTTTTTTTGTTGTTGCTTCCTTTTCTTTTTTCTTTTTTTTTTTTTTGACAGAGTCTCATTCTGTCACCCAGTAGAATTCAGGGACATGATCTCCACTCACTGCAACCTCCACCTCCCGGGTTCAAGTGATTCTCATGCCTCAGTCACCCTAGTAGCTGGGATTACAAGAATGAGCCACCACCCTGACTAATTTGTATATTTTTAGTAGATACGAGGTATCGCCATATTGGCCAGGCTGGTCTGGAACTCCTGACCTTTAGTGATTTGCCCGCCTTATCCTCCCAAAGTGCTAGGATTGTAGGTGGGAGCACTACGCCCAGCCATCCCTTTTCCTGTTTTAGCAAGAGGAATTATAAGCTGTTTAAGGGTCAGGAAAAGCAAAAAATAGTGAAGCACATTCTCCTGGATCACTTGATTCCCTTGTGGACACAAGTGAATCCTTGTCCTCTTAGTTTTCTGGGTGGAAAATAAATCACCTTTAGATGTCTCCTTTAATTAAGTGAGAAGTTACAAGGAACCAATATTTCAGCAAAAGCATGTGACAAATGCTTTTTAGCTTAAGAGTTTTAAAATTTCAGCCATATACAGAATAAATTGAATGCCATAACAAACTATCATGGAGCCATTATCCAGATTAAACAATGATAATATAAGACTATTTTTTCAACTATTCCTCCACCAATTTGGAAGTGATCTTCCATATGATTATTATTTTTATGGATATTTGAGGCTAGATTTACCTACATTGAAATCAATGAAATATACCAACATTAACTATACAGTTTTGGAAAGTATATACACACATGTAACTACAACTCTGTACAAGGTATAGAACATTTAAATTAAAGAGTTCACACATACTTTTTTCCAATCAATTTTCTCCATCCTTTTCCCCAAGCAACCCTTGATTTATTTTCTATCACTATAGCTTCCTTTTGCCTATTTAAGAAATTTTATCAATGGATATTGAGCACTACATGTAATTATTATTTATTCATGCACTTTCCTTCAGGAAGTTTCTTTCAAGTATTTTGTCCATTTTAAAATTTGTCCTTATATTATTGAGTTGTCATACAGTTTTGTGTATTCGGCATACAAGTGTTTGTTAGACATATGTTCTGCAAATATTTTTCTTTCAGTTTATAATTTATTTAGAGGTATCTTTTGAAGAAAAAAAGTTTAAACTTTTAGGAAACTCTAATATATTAAAGTTGTCTTTTATGGTTGTTGCTTACTGTGTTGTCTCACAGCAGGCTATGAAGATAATCCCCGTTTTCTTCTAAATACTTTGTAGTCTTTTACACTTACCTTTGCTCCTTCTTTAATTAATTTTGTGTTTGTTAGGAGATAGGGGTTAAGGTTAACTTTTGTTTTTCATATGGATACCCAGTTGTTCTAGCATCATTTGTTAAAAAGATTTTTCCTGATCCATCAAATTCCTGTTAAGTGTTAGTGGAAAGGCTACTGTAGGTCTGTTTTTTGCCTTTGTTCCAAAAATTGCCAAATTATGACTCCTGGGCTGTATTTATGTGGCTCACAATCTAATAGCAATTTTGGAATCTCTAAAGTAAGAGGTAGAAAAAAAGGCAGAAGAGGAGAAAGAAGGAGGAAGAGGGGCAAAAAGTGACAGACACCTCATATGTGGTCCACAACGCCTGAAATACTTAATATCTGACGCTTTACGGATAAAGTTGACCAATTCCTACATATTCTACTGCATTTATTTATTTATTTATGTGGCTTTTAATACATCTTAAAATCAGATAGACAAAGTCTTCCAGCTTTGATCTTCCTTTTTCTGTAACTAATTCATTTATTTAACTGTGGTATACATCAATGCATACTCACAAATACTGAAATTCACAGGTACACAAACAATACACATAAAGAACAAAAAGACATAATACATATTGTTAATACTATAAGCCCACACACATTACACACGTTCATATTTAGTGCACAGATCTATTCCATTCAATGACTACTTGGATGTCTACCTTCAATTCAATGTTCTATAAGGCTCCATCTCTAACCAATGTAGATAAACTTTGAAAAGACTGATTTGGGTTGGACCAGAAAAAATACAAAGAAGCAGAACAATATGGTAGAAATAAGAACTTTCTTGTACATTTTTAAAAAATTGTAAAACAATATGCTAATACATTATCTTTTTTAAAAGAATTAAAACCTTACAGATTAAAAAAAAAAAGTCTATCTTTTTTTACAGTTACATAAGTATATTTGTACCACTACAAATATTGCATGTAATTTTTAACTTTTTTATAATTTAACTTTTATTTTATGTTCAGGAGTACATGTCCATGTTTGTTATGTAGGTAAACTTATGTCATGGGGGTTGGTTGTACAGATCATTTCATCACTCAGACATTAAACCTAGCATGCACTAGTTATTTTTCCTGATCCTCTCCCTCCTCCTACCCTCCACCTTCAATAGGCCTCAGTGTGTGTTGTTCCCCTCTATGTGTCCACATGTTATCATCGTTTATATCCCACTTACAAGTGAGAGCATACAGTATTCTGTTTTCTGTTCCTGCATTAGTTTGCCAAGGATAATTACCTCCAGCTCCATCCATGTTCCTGCAAAAGACATGATCTCGTCCTTTATATGGCATCATAATATTCCACATGGTACACATGGAATGTACTGCATTCCAAATGTGGTTTATCTACCACATTTTCTTTATCCGTTCAACCATTGGTGGGCATTTAAGTTGATTCCATGTCTTTGCTATTGTGAATAGTGCCACAGTGAACATTCACATGCATGTATCTTTATGATAGAACAATTGTTATTCCTTTGGGTATAAACTCAGTAATGGGATTGCAGGGTCAAATGGTATTTCTGTTCTTAGGTCCGTGAGGAATCGCCACACTCTCTTCCACAATGGTTGGACTAATTTCCACTCCCACCAGCAGTGTATAAGCATTGCTTTTTTTCTGCAACCTCACTCGCATCTGCTATTTTTTGACTTTTTAAATTGTAGTAATAGCCATTTTGACTGGTGTGAGATGGTATCTTATTGTGGTTTTGACTTGGATTTCTCTAATGATCAAGGATGTTGAGGTTTTTTTCATACATTTCTTGCCCATATGTATGTTTTGTTTTGAAAAGTGTCCCTTCATGTCCTTTGCCCGCTTTTTAATGGGTTTTTTTCCTTATAAATTTGTTTAAATTCCTTTTAGATGCTGGATGTTAGACCTTTGTCAGATGCATAGTTTGTAAAAATTTTCTCCCATTCTGTAGGTTTGTCTGTTCACTTTGTTGATGGTTTCTTTTGTTGTACAGAATCTCTTTAGCTTAATTAGATCCCATTTGTCAAATTTTACTTTTGTTGCAACTGCTTTTGGCATCTTGGTCATGCAATCTTTGCCTGTTCCTATGTCCAGGGAAATGGGTTTTTATAGTTTTTGGTTTTACATTTAAGTCTTTAATGAATCTTGAGTTCATTTTTGTGTATGGTATAAGGAGGGGTCCAGTTTTAATCTTCTGCTTATGGCTAGTCATTTCTCCCAACACATTTACTGAATAGGGAGTCCTTTCCCCATTAATTGTTTTTGTCAGCTTTGTCAAAGATCAGACAGTTGTAGGCATGCAACCTTATTTCTGGGTTCTCTGTTCTATTGCATTGGTCTATGTGCCTGTTTTTGTACCAGTACCATGCTGTTTTGGTTACTGTAGCCCTGTAGTATAGTTTGAAGTTGGGTAGCCAGATACTTCCAGCTTTGTATTTTTTTTGCTTAGGAATACCTTAGCTATTCAGGCTCTTTTTTTGGTTCCATATGAATATTAAAATAGTCTTTTCTAGTTCTGTGAAGGATGTCATTGGTAGTTTAATAGGAATAACAGTGAATCTATAAATTACTTTGGATATTATAGGCATTTTAAGAAAAATAATACTTTCTATTCACTAGCATGGAATGCTTTCCATTTGTTTGTGTCATCTCTGATTTCTTTAAGCAGTGTTTTGTAGTTATTTTGGCAGAGATCTTTCACCTTCTTGTTTAACTATATATCTAGGTTTTTTTTCTTTGTGTGTGTGTGAGTGTGTCTGTCGCAATTATGAATGGGATTGCATTCCTGATTTGGATCCTTGACTGTTATTGGTGTCCAGGAGTGCTAGTGATTTTTGTTCATTGATTTTGTATCCTGAGACTTGCTGAAGTTGTTTATCAGTTTAAGGATCTTTTGGGTCTAATTTTGAGGGTTTCTAAATATAGGTTCATGTCTTGTGCTAGCAGGGATAGTTTGACTTCCTCTATTCCTATTTGGATGCCCTTTTTCTTTCTCTTGCCTAAGTGCTCTGGCCAGAACTTCCAATAGTATGTTGAATAGGAGTGGTGATAGGGAATATCTTTGTCCTGTGCCAGTTTTCAAGGGAAATACTCCAGCTTTTGCCAGTTCAGTGTAATGTTGGCTGTGAGTTTTTCATATATGGCTCTTATTAGTTCAAGGTATGCTCTTTCAATACCTAGTGTTTTGAGAGTTTTTGACTTGAAGTGTGTTGAATTTTTATCAAAAGCCTTTCCTGCATCTATTGATGTAATCAGGTAGTTGCTGCTTCACCTTGTACTTTTGTGTTATGGAGATGGCTTATTTCCTTAAACCTTATGGACTAACATCTGCTGGATTCCAATTTTCCTTCTGTGGCTTCCTCACCACTCTCAGCCTTCAGAGCTTTGAAGAGAGCTAGGTACTTGCTCTGGATTTGGTTTTGGCTTAAGAAAATGTTGTGTCTCGTTTGAGCTTCTATTCAGATTGCTCAAACTTTCTGCTTACCACCAATAAGATTTTTTGGCTCTCTTGCCATTTGTGTATTCACTAGAATAGCACTTTTAGTTTCCCTTAAGAAGCTTTTCTTTGAATTCACAGCTTGGCTAACTGGCTAACTGTTGGGTGCAAGATGGCTAGTGTTCAGCCTATCTTGGTTTCAACATGCCTTCCTCATTAAGCTCAATCATTTTTAGCTTTTGATTTAAGGTGAGAGATGTGCAACTCTTTCTTTCACTTGAACTCTTAGAAGTCATTGTAGGGTTATTAATTGGTCTAATTTTAATATTGTTGTGTCTCAAGGAATAGAGAGGTCTGAAGAGATAGAGAAAGATGGGGAAATGGCCAGTAGGGGGAGCAATTAGAGCACACAAAACATTTCATGAATTAAGTTCAATGTGATGTGGGAATAGTTTGCGGCACCCCAAAATAATTATAATAGTAATTAATAGTAAAATCCACTGATTACAGATAATCATAACAGATATAATAATTAAAAAGTTTGAAATATTGCACGAATTACCAAACTGTGACACACAGACATGATGTGAGCACATGGAGAAAAGGTCTAATAAATTTGCTGAACACAGGGTTGCCACAAACCTTCAAACTTTTTTAAAAATGCCACATTTGTGGAATTCAATAAAGCAATAAAGCAATAAAAAGAGGCATGTGTGTATTTAATATTTTATACATAAACAATCATACTGTTTCTAAATAGGAGCATTTTTCTTCTCTGTTGTTAATATATATCTTTCATCCTTGCTTTGTTTCAGTGGCTAGGAATTCCAACTATCATGATGAATAGAAATTATAAGATTGTATAATCTTGCCTTCTTCTTTCCATCAGCTTTAGGTTTAGCTTAGTTCTGTTTTCTTTAATATAAAAATTTTGCTTATCAGATTGAGGAAGTTATTTTCTATTCCTAATTTGCTCAACTTTTATTGTGTTGAATACGTGTTTACTTTTGATACATGGATTTTCTGTGTTATTTGAGTTATGTTTTTTTTCCACTCATTCTGTTAATAAGATTTTATTTATTTTATGCATTAAACTAACCATGCATTCTTGGTAAAATCAACTTTGTCATAATGCATTATTCATTGTATAGATTGCTGGATTTGATTAATTTTTTAAATAAATTCATTAAGTATTTTTGGATCTATGTTAATGAGGATATTTACGTGTAGTTTTTATTCTTTGATGTATTCTTGTCAGGTTTATTATCAGGGTTATGCTAGCAACAAAAAATAAAATAGTAGATGTTTCCTATTATTTTTTGTAAAAATTTGTTTAACATGTTTTCTTCTTTATATGCTGATAGAAATAACCAGTAAGGTCATAAATTACTTGTGTGCACTTTGTAATTTGAATTATATATGTTTTAGAGTTAATTCGTCAATTTCTTCAAAACTGCTGAAATTTTTATTGATATTACATGAGGAAATTTTAGCATCCTTAAGCTACTGAGTTTTACAATCCATTAATATTGTATATTATACCTTTGTTTAGATTTCTGTAATTTCTTTCATTCATGTTTCACTTACTTTTTTGCTTGTTTCCTTGTTCAGAGTTATTGAACATAATCTTTGCATATTTGCCAGGTATTTGGTGTTTCTTGATGCTATTAAGAATGAGTATCCATTTTAGCATTTCAGTTTTGCTCTTTGCTGTCAGAATAAGGAGTTATTTCTAATGAGGTTACCTCTACCAGCATTTAGAGTTTTACAATTATAGTTGAAACATTGAAAATATACTTAACCTATAATGTCATTTTTTTTAAATCTACAGCACCACCCTAACTTTGCTTGCCCTAAATCTCTCATTTTTTTTTCTCCAAAAGTCTTATGCAGTTTTTCCATGTAGGTGATATTGAAGTCATCATTATTCTGTAATGCTATGACAATAACAAAGAAAAGTCTTTATAGGAAGTAACCATCTATAGCTAAAGTTGATTTTAGACAAAGTCAGTTTTAGCATAGTGTAGAGGTGAAGGGAATCTACAAAATCCAGGCACTATCTCTGAAGAACAAAGGATTTTAAATATTTTCTTTCTGTTTTTCACAAATGTTACTAAAATCTTTTTAATTTCTTAATTATGAATTGTTTTGAAAATACATGTCCTGCATTTAAAATTACCAAGTACCTTTAACTCCAAAGTCTCAACAATGACAGTTTCCTGTATATAGCCATGTTCCCTTTACTACAAACTGGATGAACAATACCTATAAAAATCAAGTAAGGAATTCAATTTATTGTTTTTTATGTAAAACATAATCGTTCTCTCTCTCTCTCTCCCCTCCCTCTGACCTTTTTCTCTTTTCCTTTATCTTTCATTGTTTAATTTTGGCGATATTTTGCTGATAGATATCTGGAAGAAATCTGGACACAGTCTGCCTGTTTTCCTCTAGTCTTTGTCATGGAAATGATACTTTGATAATGAATTAATAATTTTTGATCAACTGTCACTGTGCAAGAATAACAGATTGTATCAGGCTCCTATTGTCTTTTCCAGGTCACTGAAAGTGTACATATTATTCAGAATATTAATTTCTTATGCATATTCATAACCCAATACACACATGTGTTCACTCAAAATTTCATTTAATAATGAAAGATGACTTTTATAACCATCTTTTAAAATATATATGACATCATGATGGAAACATGCATTTTATAGCATTCAATTGATGATAAGTTAGGAATGAAATCATTAGGGCTACTACAGTAAAAAATAACAAAGATAGTAGAAGAGGCTTTATCTGTTTATTTTTTGGTAGAAAAGAAATATTTCATCCACCTTCATATTTTGATTTTAAACTACTTGTTGAAAAAGCCCCACATTCCTTACCAACTTAGTCCAAATTATGTTCAGTTGGAGAATCACTGGCTTTTATTGGACATTACACATATATTCCTTTCTCTAGATATTTTTACTAATGCACTAATCCGACAAATACTTTATGTCCTACTCTGAAATAAATTAAACACAGGGAACTTGTAAATTTGGCTAGAAATCTACTTCAGTTTTTTTTCTGCATGGATATCCTTTTATAGGCATCATTTTTCCCAACTGCCTTAGAATCTGGGTGTTTACAATTTTACTCTATCTCTGCCTTACTCTTCTCTGTTTCTTCAACTTACTAAATACTGATTTTCATCTCCTCCAGGTTTTACCCTGGAAAAAGCATTCGAGGTAAAGAGAAAAGAAAGGGTGCATTGCTGTGCTCTCTATGTCTGATTTTGACAACTCCTGAGATTGTGAACCACATAGGCAGATTCTTTGGTTTTAAAGTAACCATATCCTGGGATGCCTGGAGAACTTGTCATCTGGTCACTTACTTTTACTGTTCCCGCAGATGTGGCTGCACAGCCCAGTGTCTTTCTGCTGAGGTCTCTTCATTCCTCATGGTGATTCTCTTAGGCTGGACTTGAGATCATCTTCTTCTTGTCTACTTTCTTGCATGGCCCACATTTGCTGGTGGGAAGTGCTCACTTGAGACTCATCTCTAGTTGGAATACAGTTACTTCCTAACTGCAGACTTTAATCTCCTGCAAAATTCTTCATTTAGACTTTCACCCTTTAAAATTGTCAAGTGAAAGTCAGACACCTGCCAACTAATTTCTCTAAATTCTCTAACTTCTGTAAATTTAGTTCTGAATTTTCACAGAGACCCCCTGATGTTCTTGTCATCAAGCTTATGGAGAAATGCAAGAAGTCTGATGACTCTTTGTTGATAACTTGCAATCATCACACTGTAATATTGGTTTCCTCCCAAATCCTCAGTTTCCAAGCTACCTGAGCCTCCCATCTTTAATCATTATATTATTTATATTATATTTAATCATATGAATGTTACACACTGAATTTCAGTCACTTCTTTTCCATGCCCTACAAAAGTTGTCTGCAACTCTCTTCACTGAGAGTAGGTAACATCGTTTTGGCTGAAACAGTTTCTTTTTAAATGTTCTGTTACACATATGTGATCATGTATTCAAAATGGTTTCCAAAAGAAAATGCTTTCATTCTAAGAGAGAGTTGTTGAGAAAATCAGAAAGGAACACATATATGCCAAATGGACATGACAAAATAATTTGCAGTATAAAATAAATCACTTTTAAGAAAGCCAGAGATAGTTTACTGTAGCAGAACACATTGTTTGGTATAAAATTCTATAGTTTAGAAAATATGTTTGAAGTAGGCCATTTACATTATTTGAACTTTAAGGTTTATATACATGACACTAAAAATTGTCCATTCATTTTAGCAGTGTCTGTTTTAATTCTATCCTATGCTTAGTTCATAATGCGACACGGATACTTGGTTGTCTACAAGGCTATTGATTATTTCTAGGCTGCCAGAAGATTCGAATTTTCTTTTTTTTCTGATTTAAAACAACAAATAAGCAAATAATCCAGCAGCAAATAAAATAATCTAGGTTCTACTATCAGTTTTTTGTTGTTGTTTGTTTTTTCAGGTTGCACAAGAATAAGATACTATGTTATGGGGCATTTTTGAGGGGTTAAATTTCACTTATAAACTTTCATTGGTCTAAAATTGAAGGTAAGATCATCTAAGTGGTCTTGACCTTTTCTAAAATTTTGCTGCTCTGATAGATTTTATCACTGTTCATTTTGTAACTAAACTCTAATTTATTAGCTAGCATTGTTGGGGCAATTTTGTTGTATATAAAATTGCTAGAGATGAAAATTTTAGTCATTGTTTCTGAGTACCTTTGGCGGTAATTTTTGATCTACAAAATTTATTTGAGATTCAGAAGTGTGGACCTATTTTTTTCACAAATTTTGATTTATAGAACATAACAACATCATTAGGATAATATAGATCACTGAAAGGCTTATTTTCTTTCATAGTTTTTTTTATTAAGACTATTTTTTTAAAAAAGCAAGATTTTGAAATTTTAGGAATACATTAAAATTAATTTGTATTACTTTTTATGTATTAAATTTTCTAAAGACAGGCAAAACTAAAGCAAGTTACATGGAAATAAGTTACTGATATAGTTACTTTAAAAACTTTACCATCTAGTTTCTGCATGGGATAAGACTTAAACATTAATTTGAGTAAGTAATGAATAAGGTAATTGAAGTAATAACAAAAAGTCATATTTGGGACCAACTGGGATAGTGAACAAAATTGATTTACTAAAATTATCTCAGCAATAGATCTTTGAACAGGTCGCCATGAAACCTGCCCCTATTTTTTAAGAACTTAGGGGAATTTGTACATTGACGTTGAAACAGAATGTCTTAATTTTAAAAGGTCTAGAATCCTTGTAATAATGAATAAAACTTTTGTCTAGCAGAAGTATTGTTCGACTAATCTGTAAGAAATTTTTATTTTAAGAATATTGGCATATCTAGTGCATCTAGACAAAAAACTCTATTACCACAAAAGTTGTTATTATGATAATTTATACCTTTGATATTTAGTGCCTGGTTTGATGCACACAATGTTGTTGGTAACATATATTCATATTTTATGTTTGTGATTATTTATCTATTTTTATAATATAAGATTAAGTTCTAATATGAATCCCATTGCTAAAATAGAACTTGACTAATTAAGGTTCTCTTGAAGAAAATTATACCAGATAGAATTGAACAGGCAAGACTTTATTCAAAGCTATTGCAATAATGCATAGAAATTGAACTTAGTTCTTTTGAAACAAAATGCAAGAAAATGTTAGTGGAAAAGCACTGGAAGAAGTAAATGGGAGGCTGTGCCCTGAGTTTGAACCACCTGTATTTGATTGTTGCTTATGAAATTTAGGCTCCTATTATACATACAAACTGGGAGAACAGGAAAATATCTGGATAACAATATTTCAAAGGGATGTCTCCAAGGTTTCTGAGACATCCCTGGGTTATAAAATTAACCAGTGGCTGGGAAAATATTTATATCTCAAAGAGTCATAGGAAGAATTTACAATGAAAAATTTCCAAAAGTAAACACTCTAAGAAGACAAAAGTTAGGACATGCAGTCAGGAAGCAAACTGTTTAAAGTTTGTCAAGATGAGGGAAATATTAAGGCCATCTTGCTCGGTTTGGCTTTATTGCAATTCAGAAACAATGGTTGAGAAATTCGTAGAATGACAGAATATTGCAGAATAAAATTACTTTAAAGTATATAAGAGAAATAAGGAGGGAAAATAAGATAGTACACAGTCCTCCTTCTTCAAATTGTGTTTGAACATTTTCCACTATCAGAATATTTGAAAAAAAAAATCAGAATAGAGGCTTATCATATCCATACTTGAATTGTCAAATTCTCTGTTTTGAAATCATAGTTTGAACTGTTATTATTCCTGTCTAAGTATTTCCTGATGATGCATTTTAGAAGAATGTGCCTGTGTTTGAAATGAAATATATTTTATGATATGCTATTTTTCTACTTTGTATTATTGCATTAACTTCCAGAATTAAAAAGTGGCCCTTTTCCTCCATATATCATGTCAACTTCTTACACAGAAACTAATTTTTAAGGATTATCATTAAAGTGGATCAAAAGAAGAGTGTTGAAGAGAATGAAATGTGAGTTCTGTGTCAATAAACTTGCTCTGTCAGCCAGAAAATACTAAATAGCTATTTAGAAGAGGAAATTTTTTTTTCCTCAACTCTCATAAAGCATTAGTTGGAATGGACCCATGGATCAAAAGAGAGATTAACAGGAGAAAAGCCAGAGAAATTTATTGACATGTGTATTTCATATATACATGGACGACAGCAAGGGAATGAGTAGCTGTCAATGAGGTGAGTTTGAATTTCACCTTATATAACACGTTGTTAACAAAGAACAGTGAAGTTTTAGGGAAGTGGCATGACAAAGGAAAAGGATTTTGAATTTCTTTCTTTTTCTTTTTTTTAATACACTAATTCTCCTTTATTAACCTTTACTAAAAAGTTATCTTATGGACACTCTATCTCCATCTTGGTCAAGGCATAGTTATGAAAGTGGTGGAAGTGGAAATGTATTTCTCCTAGCAATATGTTTAGTTCAGAGTATCAGGAGATATAAAACAAATCTCTCTGGATTTGCTTTACACACAGGTTAAAATGGGTTTTTAATCATTTGAGATTAAATTTTTGGTCGATGCCTTCAGACTCATGGAAATAAAGTAAATGAACTTCTTTTATTATTATTATTATTATTATACTTTAAGTTCAAGGGTACATGTGTATAACGTGTAGGTTTGTAACATATGTATACTTGTGCCATGTTGGTGTGCTGCACCCATCAACTCGTCAGCACCCATCAACTCGTCATTTACATCAGGTATAACTCCCAATGCAATCCCTCCCCCCTCCCCCCTCCCCATGATAGGCCCCGGTGTGTGATGTTCCCCAACTTGAGGCAAGGCAAAGAAAAGGCAGATAAAGGCTAAGTAAAGCTTGCTAATATAGATTCCTATGGTGCCATCTCCAGGCCCATAACAGTCTAAAGTTCTCTTCAGTGGTTGACATTTGTTCTCCCTGGTTTAGAGGGGAGGTGGGATATTTTTGTCTTTGTAAATGTATATCCTCCTTTTAGGTAAATAGAGGCAGAGAGCTTTTCTGCATCTGCTTCTTCTTAATTGCTTTCATGTCAACAATACTTATGCCAAACCATCCTATTTTGGGGTGGCATATTATGATCTCCCATAGGTAAATTGTTTCAGCAAGAGCCTTTTCTTAAATTATTCCTCACTCCACTCCCACACACAATTTCATATTATCTATCTACAATAATACATTGAACATTCATACTATAAAATGTGCTAGATATATTTATGGGACTTAATAAGTCACATTCTCAGATACAGCATGATTAAATGCATTGAAAAATATGGTACTCATGTATTATTACAAGATAGAAAAACATTATTATAAGGCAGTCAGTATATTGTGTATAACTACCTTTGTGTATGTGTGCGTTTGTGTGTGTGTGCACGTTTTTGTGTGTATAAACTACTCACTTAATGTCATCAATAGGTTCTTGGAAGCTGTGACTTTAACCAATATGATGCATAGCAAAATCCATTTTTTGCACATTATAACTAAATGACTACATTATTCAAGAATCTATTGTATGTCATTTCACTTAAGGTTGTATTTTCCAAGAACTTAACAATATTTAGTGGGTTCTTACTGTGGGTGTATGTGTGTGTGTGTAATACATGCACACAGAGATAGATAGGAATGATAGTCACTAAGTTGAAAGCAGTTTTTATTTTGTTCTTTTACTTATGTGTATCTTCTAAGAAGTCTACATATAGCACAATATATTCTAATGCTATATTATGAGAATGTAAAAATGAATATAATTCATGTAATTTATGGCAAAAATTATCTATCTCATCATCAGCCTTAACAGTTTCTACACACACTAAAATTAAGAAAAAATAATTATGTATTTTCAATTTTCTTTATAACATGGTCATATTTTCATTTTCTTTCTTCCTCTCTCTTTCCTTCGCCTTCTTTTTTCTTTCTTCTTTTCTTGCTTTCTTCATCTTTTGTCTTTCCGTTTTCTCCTTCCTTCACCCATCCTAAAACATGCATTAAGCCATGTTTCAACAATGCAGTACTATGTGATATGAAGTTTACAAAAACATACTGTAGAACACTTATGCCCATCAAAATTAGTCAACCTAGAAATGGAAATGACATGTGCACTATTAGTTATAGAATTGTATATAATGAGAACCTTAAGAATTGTGCCGATGTGTTATTTGTGTCTTTTTCCCTAAAAAGTGAATGGGCTCTTTGTACTGAAAATATGAGGCAAGATAATTGAAAATGGGGCACTTGTTTGGATCATCAATGGTGGATAGAATATTGTTCCAAGTTCTTGTGAAGATAAAATACAGATTATATTTTTAAAATATCGTAGAAACCTTTCAGTTTTATTTGAAAAGGCTGTGAATGGAAACTTTTTGTGATGTAAATAAAACTTGAATACTGAGTTGATATATTTTCCTATATCTCTTCCTCTTAACATTTGCATCCCAATCCAATACTCATGTCCTCTATTCCATTTAGTTCATTTTTTACTGTTCACTATTTTTCATGGAAACTATGCTATTCTGAGTCTACCTTTCTGCAAATGATTTGGTAAGTGCTAAAAACGTAATAGTATCTCCTGTTGATAGATCTGTGTTTTACCAAAAACCTTCTTGAGAAAGAAGAAAACTTTGCCACCAAATACAGTAGTTCAGATGATGATCATTTCAATCTCTGTAACAATTGGAGATATGATGTGTTACCCCATTGAACAATTGTATAAGCTGACTACCATTAGATAGAAAGGTGCTTGACTTCATAGCTTTACTGTATTTAGAACAGAGTTTGTTGACAGCTTGTATGTAGGAAGGCTGATTTTATTAATATGTGGATTTTAAGCACAGAGATTAAAACAGACTTGTAAAGTGCTTGAATCTTAATTCAGATGAAAATTAGCCAAACATCTTAAATCATTAATTAAAATGTTACCAAAACTTTAGAATTTTAATCACATATCAGTGATTAAAAGTTATGATGTACTTCCCTTAACTATACTCTGGCTAGAGGAGCAGCTTTCTCATTTTGCAGCAATGCAATTTTTTTTTTTTTTTTTCTTGAGACTGAGTCTCACTCTGTTGCCCAGACTAGAGTGCAGTGGCGTAATCTTGGCTCACTACAACCTCCACCTCCAGGGTTCAAGCGATTCTTGTGCCTCAGTCTTCCAAGTAGCTGGGACTATAGGCATGCACCACCAGGCCCAGCTAATTTTTGTATTTTTAGTAGAGACAGGGTTTCACTGTGTTGGCCAGGCTGGTCTCAAACTCCTGACCTTAATTGATCCTTCCGCCTCTGCTTCCCTAATAAAATTTCTTTCTTTCTTTCTTTCTTTCTTCTTTCTTTCTTTCTTTCTTTCTTTCTTTCTTTCTTTCTTTCTTTCTTTCTTTCTTTCTTTCTTTTTCTTTTTTGAGACAGCCTCACTCTATCATGCAGGCTGGAGTACAGTGGTGCAATCTTCGCTGACTGCACCATAGTCCTCCCGGGTTCAAGTGATTTTCCTTGCTCAGCCTCCCGAGTAGCTGGGATTACAGGTGCCCACCACCACACCCACCTAATTTTTTGTATTTTAAGTAGAGATGGAGGTTTCACTATATTGACCAGGCTGGTTTTGAACTGCTGTCCTCAAGTGATCCTCCTGCCTCAGCCTCCCAAAGTGTTGTGATTACAGGCGTAAGCCATCACCCCCAGCCAAATTAATTTCTTTTATTAAACTAGGCTTGAAAATGTGTATGCACTTCTTATAGGGGAAAGAGAGAGATTGAAACAAAGTATCTATACAGAGCAAATTATATAACTAAAAGTTGATTTTATGCAGACACATAAGGGAAACTACAACTAAATAATGTCCAATGCCACAATGTTATTATGCTTCACACTACATGGCACTTGCTTTCCTAAGCCAATCACTCAAGCTTTAATTCATAAATTTCCTCTCAATTTCTTCTGAATCTATATCCTATCGTTAATTGTTTGAGATTCTCTTGACAAGACCATTCAGAAGATACTACCTTGAGGAGGTAATGTGCAGATATGTCTGTTTGCCCTTTACGTCCACTCTTCACCTGCTCAGAGAATCATGGATTACATCAGAAGGCTCCTGAGCCATCTGACATTCAGTTGGCTTCCACAAATGGGCAAAGAAAGGAGAAGATGAAGGGGAAGAGGCGAATAATAGCCAGGTATGTGTTGTGTAGGTTCTCTCCAAGCTGGCTGCCTTCTTTCCTAAATATGGCTCATGTTATATGACATTTTCCAATTAGATTATGTTTTTTTTTTTTCTGATGAAATTTTTCTTCTGTATTCCTTGTTTTGTCAGTGTATGACATTACCTTGTATAGTTTCCCTATACCCTACTCCCACCTCTCTTAAGCTTTCCTTTACTAAAAACACATTGGTTTATTCTAATTTGAGGGTGACATTTTCTTGCTGGCACACCAACTAATATAGTAATTGGTGCTTGAGTTGTCCCCAAGAAAAAAAAAAAAAACTTAAAATGAGATTCTTGGATTGGACTGTGCATATTAAGGATCCATGCATAAACTCCTTTCATGGAGGTGGGAGATTCACATAGTGTATGGCTAATTTTTGCCAGGTGTGGCATCACAATTACTTAAATGACACCTGTGGTGGCATGGGATGAGTGCAGGTGTAGAGTACTGGATGATCAAATGGCTGAAGCAATTATTCATTGTAGCAAAATTAGTAATTATTATTACATTTGGTTTCTCATGACAACCAAGTATATATTTTCTGTATACTTGAGAATATATATAGGAAAAATGTAACACTAACAGGTAAATGCAATCAGAACACATGGAGAAACAGACGGTCATCGTGGCAGCTTTGAAGGAGTCCATCTCTTTATAATTATAAGTGTTGCAGAGATGCAACATACTTGGAACTCTCAAGCCTTTTGGTCCTCTTAACCTAAAGAAAAGGCACTGAAAATTGGCACTAGGGGAAAAAAGGAGACATTGAGACATGAGATGGGAAAATGATAAGGGTGAAAACATTGAATCTCTCAGTTCCATGAACTTTCTGGCTAGTGAACATAGACCTTCTCACTTTCTCTAGTCCTCTTCTGCTTATTAGCCTTACACTAACTGTATTTGGAGAGTTTCTTCAAGAACTAATATCAGTTATTTTCATGACCCACTTCTACCATCTCTCATTGATTCTAGGGCCATAAGAAATGTTAGCTTTTAGCCAAGACAGGAATATAAGATCTTTTTCAAAACAGATAGCCTGTACTACAAAACAAGTATAGGTCATTGTCACTATTGGCAAGGAGCTAGAAATCATGCATGGGAGTGAATTCTAAAGATGTTAGACAATGGACAATAAAATACAAAACTCACCGAAGCTGAATTCTTTTGCATGAATGCATTCACCCTGAATTCAGGGTGTGATGTTTTGGCTATCACAATGAAAAGTAGCATTAATAGTCTGCTAGACTGGCTAACTGAAACCGAGTCTCAATAATAGCTTACAGTTAATGAATCAGAATGTCTGAACTTTTACAGCACATTATAAAACAAGGTTCTCAAATTTCAACAAGCATCAGAATCATATGGAAGACTATTTTATTTTATTTTGTTTTATTTTATGACGGAGTCTTGCTCTTTCGCCGAGGCTGGAGCGCAATGGTATGATCTGCAAACTCCGCCTCCAAGGCTCCAGAGATTTTCCTCCCTTAGCCTCCCAAGTAGCTGAGATTACAGTTGCCCATCACCATGCCTGGGTAATTTTTTTTTTTTTTTTTGTATTTTTAGTAGAGATGGGATTTCCCCGTGTTTGCCAGGCTGGTTTTGAACTCCTGACTTCAAGTGATCCACCAAAGTGCTGGGATTATAGGCGTTGAGTCACTGTGCCCAGCCTCATGGATGGCTATTTAAATGCAGATTGCTGAATCGGGATCTCTGAGTTCCTAATGCAATAGTTTGGGATGGAGCTGCAAATACAGATTTTGAACAAGTTCTCATGTGACGATGATACTTAAGTCAGGGGGCCACACTTTAGAAACATTGTGATAAAGCCTACTTTCATAAAGTGAGGCACACAGGCAAGCAGCGTCAACTAGAAGGCTCTAACCTCCTACCCTGTATCTACTAAATCAGAAGTTATAATTCTAACAAGATCTCTAGGTGATTCATGTGCACATTAAAAGTTGAGAAGCCCTACTTTAGCGGAGTTTAAAAGTTCAGAGTGACGGAAATGTACAATGAATTTATCTTTACGTGTAATCTGATGAACCAGCCTTTATTTATACACTTCTAAGATACCCAGAGGACATGTACTTCAGCAAGATTTAACCAGTATATTGGTAAAGAGGCATCCTGCTTCCTTGAAGAGCCCTACAGTTTTTTCTTTTTTCTTTTTTTCTTTTTTGCTCTATAGATTAGGGATGTCAGTGAGGAATGCTATAACAGAATGGGCTTCCTGGTCTCAATAGGGATAAATAAATGACCCTGTGTGTAAAGTGCTCATAGTGTCCTAAATGGAATTAATATGTGGCCTCAACAAAATAGCATTACTAAGGTTAATCTGATTACCCCTGTTGCTGATACTCAATGTGCCAGTAAAAAAATCCAAATCTGAATCCCTAATATGGTATCATTCCTCAGGAAACCAGCTCACTGACCAGTGGCTTTAAACTCACTTTTATCATGGAGGAGGGTCCATATATGGATAAATATTATTCAGTGTTGATTTGTGTTACTTGTCTGTAGATCTTCTACCTGAACCAACATTCATATGCTCAGAGAATGTCTTTCCAATGCTTTTTATCTTTATCTGGTGGACATACAACCTCATTTCCAACAAGGTGATTTATTTTAAGGTGAAGAATCATAGCAAAGAGCTCACACCACAGACTAATCCAATAAAGTTACTGCAATGCCTACCATTCAGAAGCAGCTAGCACAAGAGGATGGTGGAACAGAATTCTTAATTATCAGATAACGACTAGTAGAAGATGAACTTCTATGAGGTTTAATCATTCTCTTACAGTATGTGGCGTATGCTTTAAATATGAGGTCACGAAGGCATGCCCTCTCCCAAATAGGTATGCAGGAGGTGGCATGACATAACAGAGCCTGGGCAACATGAAGTGGAGATGAAAGTGATCTCTCTTAATAATCTTTGTGAATAATTCTGGCTCACTTGTCTGTGACCTTCAGCGGGGTGACATTTGAGTTCTAGGACCAGAAGTTGAATGCTTTGACAAAGAAACTCAACCATTATTCTGACTAATTTTAAGCTCAGATTGTCCTCTAGCCATTTTTGGACCCTTCATGCTGGCGAACATTTGAACAGAGAAAAGACCTTCTGTACTTGTGGGGGATAATTGGTCCTAATGCCTTCTAGCAAATACAGTAAGGACAAGTGAAGCAAAAGGAACAGATGTAAACATATCTGAGTGTACAGTTCAGTGGTTAACTATATTCATATTGTTATGCAACCATTACCACCATCCATTTCCAGGACTCTATTCATCTTGCAAAACTAAAACTCTGTACCATTAATCAATAACTCCTTATTACACCCTCCCTAAGTCCTTGGTAACAAACATTCTACTTTATCAATGATTTTGACTACTTTAAGTTCCCCATATAAGTGTGTTACTAGAACACCAGAGATTTGGTCTAAGTCCTGCTGTTTGCCACACAAACTCCATCACTGAGATGATGAATATAGACAAGGAAGAAGGCTTTAATCAGGTGATACCGCCGAGAAGATGGGAGCTGTCTCAAATTCATCTCCCTGACTGACTAAAACCAGGGGTTTTTATAGCAGGGAAGAAATGCAATAATGTGCAAGAAACAGGAATTACAAAGGGGCAAGGAAGCAAGCATGATGAATGAGAGATCCTGCATCTCATTGTCTGGATGTGGTGATATGATGAGTTTCAGTTCTTTGATACTTTGAGAGGTCTGAAGATCATTTTTTAAATTTCAAGCTTTCAAATCAGAAGAGTAAACGTCTATGTTTATTAAAAAAGTACATGGAAGTATTGGGTCAGTTTCAAGTATAATCATGCCAAATTTGCCTTTCATGAGTGGCTTATTTAGCTTAGCATACCAGCCTCACTGTTGATCCATGTTGTAGCATGTGTCTGAAGTTCCTTATTTTTCAAGGCTGAATAATATTCCTTTTGTGTATATACCACATTTTGTGTATTGATTTATCCATGGATGGATGATTAATTTGCTTCCAAGTTTTAGCTATTTTGAATGATGCTGCCAGAAACATGAGTATATAAGTACCTCTTCCAGAGACTGCTTTCAAATCTTTTGGGTATATACTCAGAAGTTAAATGGCTGAATCACATGGTAATACTGTTTTTAATTTTTGAGGAAACATAATGTTTTCCACAGTTTCCATGTAATTTTATTTTAAACTTTCAATTTTTAAATAAAAATTGTATATATTTCTTTTGTAAAACATGATATTTTGATATGTGTACGTATTGTAGAATGGTTAAACCAAGCCAGCTAACATATGTATTACCTCACTTATTTTATTGTACAGACAACACTTAAAATGTATTCTCTTAGCAATTTTCAAGTGTACAATATATTGTTATTAACTATAGTTACTAGGATGTAAAATTAATCTCTTGAACTTGCTTCTTTTGTGTAACTGAAATTTTGGGCTGCACCACGTTGCCTTCCAACCAACAGTGCACTAGTGTTTGAATTTCTCCACATCCTCGCCAACATTTGCTATTTTTTAGATTTTTTGTCTCATAGCCATCCTAATGAATGTAAGGCAGTTTATTATTGTAGTTTTCATTTCATTTCCCCAATGATTAGTGATGTTCACCATCTTTTTGTGTGTTTATTGATTATTTGTGTATCTTCTTTGGAAAAATATTGATTCAAGTTCTTTACACATTTTTTCAACCAGATCATTTGTTTTCTTGTTGGATTTCAGAAGTTCTTTATATATGCTGCATAATAATGCCTATTTATAATGGGAAAAAGTTATGCTGAGAAAGTAGATAATCACTTTCAGGTGGCTCTCTGATTAATATTTGAAAAATATAATGTAAAAATAATAACACATATTAAAGTATCTGATTATTATTATATGAAGTTAAACAATCTTCCTCTTCCTTAAATACACTGTATGTAGAAAATCCTAAAGCAAGTTTGTCCAACCTATTACCCGAAGACCACATACAGCCTAGGACAACTTTGAATGCAGCCCAACACAAATTTATAAACTTTCTTAAAACATGATGAGATTATGTTTTGGGATTTTTTTTTTTTTTTTTTTTTTTTTGTAGCTCATCAGCTATCGCTAGTGTTAGTGTATTATCTGTGTGACCCAATATATTTCTTCTTTCGCTGTGGCCTAGGGAAGCCAAAATATTGTACATCCCTGCCCTAAAGATTCTACACACACACACACACACACACACACGGCTAATAACTAAATTCAGCAAAGTTGCAGGATTCAGCAAAACCGATGCACAAAAATCAGTTGTACTTGTATACTTAACAAGTAATAAGCTAAATAAGACATTAAGAGAATAGTTCCGTTTACAATGGCATCAAAAATAATAAAACATATATTTAACCAAGGAGGTGAAATATTTATGCAATTATTATTAGAAAATATTTTTGAAAGCAAAGCACTTTGTCAGGTTTTAAAATAGCTTCTTCAATGTGTAAAATGATTTTCAGCACCTTACAGACCAAATGAATAAAATGACCTTTAGAAAATATCTGAAGGAATCTTATTTAATTTAGTTTAGTTTATTTATTTGATTTTTTTAAAAGGGCAAGTACCTGTGCTATGGAAAAGGAATATGACTTAGAAAGTTTACTACATTTGCCATTAGACAGTACATAAAATTAAATTTGTCTGGCTGGATTAACCTCTCAAATGATAAGCCTATCAACAAACTTTGAACATTTGAGTACTCTTTAGTTAATTACATTTGTGGTGCTTTAATTATCAAACTTAAGCTTAAGTTAAGCTAGGCACTGCCTTAGAAAAAAATGACAGAATTTAGTCTTAATACTTGCCCACTTTTGCATGAAAAAAGCAAACTGTGCTTCAGCATGCATGGTTATTAAATATGTCCTCCAATTAATTGTTTCCAGAAGCAAATTACCTATAGAAACAAAACCTTTTTCTGTAACATAGTTCTAATTCACATTTAGTATAGTCATAACATCCTTCTGTTTTATTATTTTCAATAACTTATTAAAGAATTTTGCCTTATTGTTTACAGAATTGTTCATCTGAATGATTTTATAGGTGAGAAAACAGATTTAACTGTAGGGTTATGACAACTCAGAATTCTCCTAGAGGTACTGAAAAACCACATTTTCTATTATACAAATGTATCTATGGAATAAAAAGTTTTAAATATCTGAAATCAGAGGAAAATGATGTGATCTTTCTCTCTGCCTAGAATATACACTTGGATTTGGATCAACCAGAAACTCAAAAAATAAAATTAATGGTGTTGTTGAAATACGTTCATTGATTCACTCCTACCAGTTAATTCCACACCAATTTTTTTTTTTTTTTTTTTTTTTTTTTTTTTTGAGAGGAGTCTGTCGCCGGGGCTGGAGTGCAGTGGCCGGATCTCAGCTCACTGCAAGCTCCGCCTTCCGGGTTTACGCCATTCTCCTGCCTCAGCCTCCAAGCAGCTGGGACTACAAGCGCTCGCCGCCTCGCCCGGCTAGTTTTTTTGTATTTTGTGTAGAGACGGAGTTTCACCGTGTTAGCCAGGATGGTCTCGAGCTCCTGACCTCGTGATCCCCGTCTCGGCCTCCCAAAGTGCTGGGATTACAGGCCTGAGCCACCGCGCCCGTCCCACACCAATTTCTTAAACATCCTCTTTGTCTTATATAATTCTGTTTGTTGTCCTACAGTCAATGAGGTACTTTTGTTTATTATTTGAATATGTGGGTTGTCTTTGCATGGAATATTGCTTGGGTTTTAGCTAATATTAAATATGTATAAATGACGCAGACAAAATCAAAATCATGTTTGACCATACATATAACATAAATATTTTCATGCCTATTATAAACATAGGAAGACTGAAAATCTAAAAGAAAACACTTTAATTTGTTCTGTGATTAAAGTTCTATTAACTCTCAAGCTTAACAAACTTACTTCCCCTATCCAAAGTACTATATATGCAATCTTTAATAATTAAACTACTGTGATGTTGATAAATTTAATATAAACTCTTCAAACATCTAAAAGGGTAGGCAAGCATACTCAAGAGGATTTTTTTCTTAAGGCATTTAATCAATTTTATTCAATCTAATCAATCATACTTACAAATTTACTGAATTGAATTATTTAAAACTTTGAAATAGTGTTTAAAAGCTTAGTCAAAATTGTTATATTTTAAATCACATATCTAACAACAACAAGTTTCTACAGTTGCATTTTCACTGAGAAAAAGGGAATTTCACAAGTTCAAATGAAGTTTTAGTTTAAAAATAAATGGGATCTTCAGCTTGGTAGAGATTTAATTTCTTGGTTAGCGAATTGAAGAAAAGGCCAAAATTTGAGGTTTATAATTGATTCTAATGGAGGCACGAGTTAAGAGGTTGAGCTTTTTCATCAAGTAAGGCTTTTTTGGCTTTTATCTTTCCAAATCAATCTTTCACATACATTTTAAAATCGTTATTTTTGGCTGAGTGCAGTAGCTCAAGCCTGTAATCCCAGCACTTTCGGAGGCTGAAGCGGAGGGATCACTTGAGCTCAGGAGTTCAAGACCAGCCTAGCCAACATGGTAAAACCTCATCTCCACTAAAAATTAAAAAAAGAAAAAAAATTTAACTGGCTGTAGTGGCAGGCACCTGTAATCCCAGCTACTGGGGAGGCCGAGTCACAGGAATCACTTGAACCCAGGAAGCAGAGGTTGCAGTAAGCCAAGATTATACCACTGCACTGCAGCCTGGGCAACAGAGCAAGACTCTGTCAAAAACAAAACAAAACAAAACAAAAAACAAAACAAAACAAAATATTTGTTTCTTTGATTTCAACTCCTGAGATATATTTTTCTAATGAACAGAACTGCCTGATTAGATTCTATAATCTTTTTTTTTTTTTTTTCGGTGGAGGAGAGTGGGGTACGACCGTTGTTTTTACCCACTTTAATCGTTATGTTGAAACACACACATACACATACACACACACACACGGCATGGTCTGCTTGTACTTTTAATTTTAATTGCAGCAATTTGATGGTCTGAAAATATTAAAATCTTGCAATATTCTGAGGGTATGAACCTTTCCCATTTACACCAGTCTGAGAATTAAATATGGTAATTCCTTGAAAGTCTTTATATTTTATCTCTTAGTCTAGTTAATAGTCAGCAAATGCTAATAAGCACTAATAAGCATTTTTGACCTTAGTAATATGATTTTTGTTGTTTTTTATCTTGTTCATTTTTGCTTTTGCCAGCAAGAAATGACCTTTTATTTCATGAAAAATTATCAGTAGTAACTGTGAATAAACTGTTGTGATCTTTTTGTTTTATGTTTTACATATGCATAGTCTTTATTTTTTATTTTTGCTGGGTTTTATGTATGTTCTGTGTTTCTTTTATTTCAGTTGTAAAGAAAGTATATTTTACAATTTAAAAAATTTTGTTGATAATGTCCCCAATTTAATGAAAAATAATATATAACTCCTTTATAGGCTTAAATCTATATAAGTTCCTAGTATCTGTAGGATGAAAAATATTATTTGTTGGGTAATTGCATGCCTCCACTTACATTAATTTTTATTTTTTCCTCATAGAACTCTATATTGCTGATTGTAAAAATCTTGGGAACTTGTTTAAACTCACAGGTAGTAAGTAGTGTGCAGCCAAGATTCTGAACATAGGTCTTTTGGCATTAAACCCTGTATCAATTACTTGTTATTGTATAACAATATCATTAAAATGAGGTAATTTAAAACAACATACATTTATTATTTAAGAGTTTCTTTGAGTCAGGAGTCCAGACACAGCATAGCCAGGTATTCTGCTTAAGGTTTCACAAGAGTATAATTGAGGAATTGTCAGGGCTACCAGTTTGATCTGAAACTTGATTAGGGAAGCATTTGCTTCCAAGCTCAATCAGATTGTTATATATTCCTTATGGACTCAGAACACAACACAGATGTGTTCTCATGTTATACAGATACATAGACACATATATACAACATAGAATTTCATGTAACCACATAGTCATATACATGGGAAATAGAAACATAGAATTTTCTTTGGGGTAGAGGCAAGTCACAGATATTTTTGAACCATCCTTAATGCCCACTATCCTATTTTATGGGAGGCAAGCGCTAATGTCACAGACTACATCTATATCTATCTCTATATCTGTGACCTAGGGAAATTGATTCTAGGGTCACATCGTTGGTAATTATATTATACTCTTCTCTCATATTTTAGAGTCATTTCCATTGTGATCTTTTGAACTTTTGTGAAGAATCTTATAGGGCATGAAATTCAAAATAGTGAATTTATGTGTATTCAGAATTTTTGAATAAGTTTCCCAAAAACTGAAAACAAAACTAAAAAGATTTTTATGTTTTTATATTTAAAAATGTATATATCCAAGAGAAAAGCAACATATAGGGAACTAGGGAAAGGAGAACTAAACTGTCAATTAGTAGAACCAGGCTTTTGTTCTGAATCTGCTTTTAATTTTTTTTTTTTTTTTTTTTTTTTTTTTTTTGAGACGGAGTCTGGCTCTATCGCCCAGGCTGGAGTGCAGTGGCCAGATCTCAGCTCACTGCAAGCTCCACCTCCCGGGTTTACGCCATTCTCCTGCCTCAGCCTCCCGAGTAGCTGGGACTACAGGCGCCCGCCACCTCGCCCGGCTAGGTTTTTTTTTGTATTTTTTAGTAGAGACCGGGTGTAGTGGCTCAAGCCTGTAATCCCAGCACTTTGGGAGGCCGAGACGGGTGGATCACGAGGTCAGGAGATCGAGACCATCCTGGCTAACACCGTGAAACCCCGTCTCTACTAAAAAATACTGAATCTGCTTTTATTAACTAGGTTGTCTTGGTCATGTGATTTTAACTCTTGGGATTGGAAAATGTGGAGATAACAGAGGATTGACTTGATGTTCCTTCTCTATATACATAAAAAGGGATACTAAGTTTCCTCCTAGTTCTAAAATTTTGTGATTCAATTTTTAGTTGTATAAGTGACATATGAAAAAAATAAACATAAATTCTACATCAAAATGTACAATGTATGTGAATTTACTTAATACTTTATTCACAACATAATAATCGACATTAGTAAGTACCTAAATATTAAGGTATTTCTTTCAGTTGCTAAAGAAAAAGCTAAAGATAGAAGAACAAAACTCCAATTCTGAAGTTTTATTCTTGGATTTCTGTGCCTACCCTAATACATCATCTATTATATATCCTGAAGGAATATAATAAGTAAGTAAAATATAACGTTACCTGAGAAATACAAGTGAAGTACACTTTAGTAAAGTCTTCCACTTTGCAATGTTGTTTTTTTTTCTTTTGAAGTAAATAAAATTTAAATTTTAAGGACCTACATAGTTTTGCAGAGCAACATGTTTTTAATACTTGTAAGTTTTTATTTAATTAAATAAAAGCTTATTTAATAAGTTGGTGACTTGGCATTATTTCTCATTTTTAGCAAGAATTGATGTAATTAATATATTCCTAGCATTCGACCCCAGCCCAACCAAAATTTGTACTGTCATGATAAGGTTGCTGGATACACACATTATATATGTCTTGCCATGTTGGAGTTTTCCAAGTGGTTATCTAGATACAATATGTACATACACATAGTTGAAATGTAGTTTATATAATTGTAAAGGAAGAAAAAGTGTGAAAAGTCAAAGAAGAGAGACACTACTTTCAGGAAGGTGCTGGGAAATTTTGATTAAAAAAGAGGATTTGAGAATGAAAAAGTCATATTTTAGCCTGATAATCTTGGAATATAGATTTTACTCAATACTGACAGAATAATGGCTATGGTCATTGCTTAACCTCACTGGGAAACTACATAATAGCTAAATTTTCCCTTTTTATCTTTTACTTTTTTAATTAATAATGTACTTTGGGAAGCTTTAATTTTTTGGTTGTTTGTTTTGCTTGCAAGGATTCACATGCAAGAGAAAGCAATATATGCTTCTGGTTATATGATATAAATAACAGTCTTCTACTTGGCTCAAATGGGGGAAGATTGTGGGGAAAATCTTAGCAATCCCTATTGTTTCTACAACTTTAAATAATTAATTGTTTTAGAGCACCAATTAGTGGGTTCTATGCACAGAGTGATTTTTCCTTATTTTAATGTTTGGAATGAACTAAAGCATTCAATTACTCTCTCCCTACAGAACTTACTCTCTCAGCTTCATTGAGTTTGGTTAATTAGAAAGGCACCAGACTCCACACCAACCTGCCACAGCCACCTCCCCAGCAATTTTAGAGAGTAATTCATTTGCATTATAACTGTCTATTTAAAGAAGCAAATAACTTTTCCAGGGAAACATTGAATATCAAAATATGATTTATATGACTCTCCATCTCTCTCTCTCTCTCTCTCTCTCTCTCTCTCTCTCTCTATATATATATATATATATATATATATTCATCCAGGCTATCTATCTATCTATCTATCTATCTATCGTTTCTATAATATACATATAGAGTTGTTTCTTGGTATCCATGGGGAATTGATTCCAGTATTTCCCTTTCCTCCCATGGATACCCAAATCCAGGGACACTCAAGTCCCTTAAATAAAATGGTGTGGTATTTTCATATAACCTATTCACATTATTCCATATACAGTCATGTGTAGCATAACTACATTTTGGTCAATGACAAGCCCCATTATGTGATTCAGGTCCCATGAGATTATAATACTATATTTTATTGTATGTTTTCTGTGTTTAAATATGTTTACATACACAAATACCATTCTGTTACAATTGCCTACAATATTCATACAGTAACATAGTGTACAGGTTTGTAGCCTAGGAGCAATATGCTACACCATATAGAGTAGGTGTGTAGTAGGATATACATCTAGGTTTATGTAAATATACTCTATGATGTTTGTACCATGACAAAATTGCCTAAAGACACATTTCTTAGGATTTATTCTTATCATTAAGCAACCTTTATGACTAGGCTTTAAATCATCTCTAGATTACTTATAATACCAAATACAATGTAAATACTATGAAAGTAGTTGTTATACTGTGTTGTTTAGAAATGAGAAAAAGTCTGTAAATGTTTAGTAAAGATACAACTATCTACTACCTTCCTAAATATATTTGATTCCTGATTAATTGCATCCATGGATTAGAATCTCATGGATATGGAGAGCCAACTGTACATGTACGTGTGTGTGTTACGTGTGTATATTTCCTAATAAAACCAAGCACTGTACTGAGGATGAGCAAAAAGTTTTCTACATAAAGACCGCTACTAGTATGAATTTCTTGAATAAGGCTTTTTCCTGCCTTTGAAACTAATTAGTTTCTATGAGAAAATACAAGACTGAGGTAAGAAAGTGGGAAGAGTGGTGGTCAGTCTGGTGATAGCAGGCCTCGATGGTTTGCCTATCGGTTAAAATGTAGCATAGAAAGAACTGTCCATGGCCGGGCGCGGTGGCTCACACCTGTAATCCCAGCACTTTGGGAGGCCTAGGCGGGCAGATCACGAGGTCAGGAGATCAAGACCATCCTGGCTAACACGGTGAAACCCCGTCTCTACTAAAAATACAAAAAATTAGCCAGGCGCGGTGGCGGGCGCCTGTAGTCCCAGCTACTCGGGAGGCTGAGGCAGGAGAATGGCGTGAACCCAGGAGGCGGAGCTTGCAGTGAGCCGAGATCGCGCCACTGCCCTCCAGCCTGGGTGACAGGGTGAGATTCCGCCTCAAAAAAAAAAAAAAAAAAAAGAACTGTCCATTAGAGGCATGGGGACTTCTTTACAGTTGTGTCTCAAAGAGGCATTCCCTCTTACTTCTTGACTTCTAATATTGATTACTGTGGATTTAAGTCTTTTGAATTCATCTAAATTCTTTCAGACTGCTTACCACACTAATGTGTTGACCAAACATAACCCTAGCTTTGTGAAATGAAGAATAGGCTTGGTTTGTAAGGCTTCTGTGACATGAAATAAGTTATTTTTAGCCAAAAATGATTTCCTTCCAAAATGGCATTATTAACATCAACGACAATAACCATAGTTTTCATTTTAGAAATTCTTTCTTGTGCCAGGAACTGTAGTCAGCACTTCACATATATTATCTAATTTAATCATCAGAGCAAACCAGTAGGCTCTTGTTTGATGTAAATTACATTATACACACTGGTAAATAGAAGAATAAAGTTGGTATAATAAGGAAGGTTTATTAATTTATAAGTTATTTTCTAGTTACTTAAGCTTATTCATACATTTGTTATTTATGCTTTGATATAATCTGGATAAGCTTTTTTTCACAATTAAAAAGAAAGGGCTAGCTATGTAAGAAGATCTTAAGAAAAAATGGAAAATCTATTGAAGAACATTTATTCTATACAAGTAGAGTCTATATTAGCAGTTACATGAACTCCTGTAATTTATAATATGTTAATCTCTCTGGAGAATCAGGAAGTACATAAAAAGAAGCTGCAAAATTATCTGAATTAATAGGCTAATAAAGAGGCTAAATGAAAGATGAAGTTTTCCATTTTTATAAAAATCATCCCTAGAGGTAAATGGCCCTCAATACCTACTTCTTGAAGGAAGAAGCACAAATCCCAATATTTAAGGCTGTAAAAGACTGGCCAAGAAATGTGTTGAAAATATCAATAAATATTTAACTTAGTATTTTTAACATGATTGTGATTGTTTTGATTTTCATTAGTGTTCTAAATACAAGAGAACAAGTCTTTTTCAGGAATATACATGTAAGTATTATAGTAGAAATGCCTTTTCTATTATAGTACTGATTTTATAGAGGAGAAAAATCGAAGGTAAATGTGGTTAAGTAATCTATCCACTTTCACATAGTCAGTAAGTGGTGGATTATGGATTGGATTCTAAGCCTATCCATTCCAGGGCCAGCTCTCTTAACTTCCATTATATGAGTATCAAACTCAATTTAATTCCATTTTCTGGGCTGTCACCATTTTTATTATGATGAAGGGAAAATTTCATATAAGGTGAATCCCATCTTGGGTATTACCTATTCTGCAAGACAGGCATATTCAGGATTTGCACCTGTTGATCCCTTTATTATAATTAAATATGTCTCTTTACCACTACTAAACATGCTCATTCTAGCTGATATTAATAGAACTATCCAGCTTTCTTATTTAGTGTTGTGTCATGCCTCCCATCTTTGTATTTTTAACTTATCTGTAATATTTAAAATGAAGTCAAGGAATGGAATACCTCTAAACATCACATGAAACATGTTAAGCAAAAGGTTTATTGGCAAAAAGGGAAGCTTGCAAAGTAATGAAGGAGGAAAGGGGGCACATTATCCCAGTATAGCCAGAGTATTCTGGTGTTTAGCTGCTTGCCAGTATTGTCTAGAACACTAGCTTTTCAGATCTCAAAATCTTAGGATATGTGGAAAGATACAGTCACCAATGCTGGGATGGGGTAGGGAGGGCCAGGAGTTTCTGGCTCAATGTTAACTTTAGCTTGGGTGTCATATATTCTTCCGAGGAGAGTGGTACGGGCACAGTTGTTCAGGCAATTCAGAGTGAACACCTAGGTTAATATTTTTAAAATATGTATATTGCTCCTTGTATCATGTCTGCCCAAGCTTTACTCTCTTCTCTCTCTCCCCTAAACTTTTGACTTAAAGCAAGATGGTATATGAACATTTGAGACACATTTTTTTTTCTTTCTGGCAATACAAATGGACAATTCTAAAGGGGAAAGCAGGCAAACAAACCAAACTCTTTCTTTTTTCAACAAACCAGCAGTAGAAAGATTTATTGTTGAGTTTCAATCATTGAACTCAGGAGTGAGCTGAGAGCAAGAAAAGTATAGATGTTTTCCATGAAAATTAGAATTATTAAATAAAATATAAATCCAGATAGTGTTTTTGTTTCACTACTTTAATATTAGTTACTAACTATTAAAACTTTATCTGGTTATAACCTATTTGCTTTGTAAAGGGAGTTCAATGGCTCCTTCCCTTAGTGTGTCGTGGAGTATATATATATAAAATATTAGAAGATTTGCAGTTGCTACTCTTAAACACTATTGAGTCAAGGTATTAATGTTAATGTTAGTTGACCTGCCTGTTGTACGTAATTTTTTCTTCATCAGAAAATAAATTACCTTTCAATTTCTCAATTATGTATTGAAATATAAATCAAATATCTTTTTTGTGGTGAGTTGTGTGAAGTATTTGTAAATTAGTACGTACTGGGGCCTTGAATATATATATACATTCTTGAACATATTTATAGGCAGATATCTGATCTATACTTTGGAGTATATTGTGTATAGGTTATATATTTGCCATTTCAGTCAAAAATAAAAATACTCATTCCACTCAATATTCATATAATTAAATCCTAGTATGTGAAAAAGTGGAAAACAAATCTTTCCGTTTACAAAAGTATGTGTATGTGAGACAACATTTGTGTTTAAACATTATTTTAGCCTGTTACAAAAGATTAATGATTCTTTCCAACATTTCTTAGACAGAAAAAGACCTGTAGTAATAGTACGATAAAGAAATATTATAGATAATTATAGTTCTTATTACATTACTGAGAAAATATTTTAAAGAGACTTCCACTTTTCTTGTAATTATGCAATGGTATAACATTTAGGCCAATTTCATGCCTTAAGAAAATGCAACAGATACATTTTTCATTATATTTTTCAAGCTAGATTCATATTTATGGATTCTCTATATATTCTTGAGTACTATCCTAAGGCAATGGGTTATCTCAATATTTGCCATTTATTCCAGTGTTTTTTGGAGGCTACATTTTATTTGCATAGCCACATCTCTTCTATATCTGTAAGTTTAATAAAATGGATCCGCTAAAAATGACTGCTCCAAGCCATGGTATATTATTATTTGGCAAAGAGATCATTGCTGCGTGAGGGAAAAATGGTATTTGAGTTGCATCAGTGCTGTTTGCATTCAACATGTAAAATGCATGGGATCTTTAACAGAGTAGGAAGGGTTAGAGACATAATCTTTTCAAGTCTTATTCAAAAACTGTCTACAATTCAGCTTGCTGAAAAAAAATAACAAGAAATCAAGCACTGAGATGTTACATTGGCATAGTGTGTTGTTCTAGTGGAGTGACCCAGATATGTCTTAAAGAAGAATGGCTTTTATTGCATTTCTGCACACTAGTTTTGTCTTTTATATCAAGATTTATGTTTTATGTATCTGCCCTAAGATAAAAAGAAGCAGTTCTCACCGTGGGAGACTCAGCTACTTTTAAAAAATCTGTACTTTCCTCTTCCTTTCTTAGTTTCACCATATCTTTTTTTTCACATCAGAGGTCTTATAGAATTAATTGAGGCATCAGACTCTGCTATTACAGGCATTTCCTTTTCTTCAGGATAAAACTCAATGATAACTCCTGTGAGAAATGACAGATGGGGGGAAACAGATTCATGTTGTTAGAGGGAAACACAAAATGGATGATGAAACTCACCATGTCGGAATCTCTGCCTTCCACCAAAAATAGTATTTATAAATAATATAATGCAGATATTTTGGCCTTTTGGCAAAGAATATTTTCTGTCTTATGTTAGATGTATAGTTGAGTATTTTCTGCTTTAAAACTGATTGTGAGCCAGCCACAGTTTAAGAGCATGATCTTTGCCAAAGAATTCATATGAGTAGAATGTGTTTTCAAATAACTTTCTTTGGTTTGCAGGTACAATTCTGGTGGACAATATGCTGATCAAAGGGACTGCTGGAGGACCAGACCCCACCATAGAACTTTCTTTAAAGGACAATGTGGATTACTGGGTGTTGATGGATCCTGTTAAGCAAATGCTTTTCCTGAACAGCACCGGGAGAGTTCTGGATAGAGATGTTAGTGATTTTTTTTTCTTTGCCCCTGTGATAGGAGTTTATTATAATTTAAATGTCTATGTGTGTGTTTATATTGAATTATTTATATAATTTGAGTTTATTTCCTGAGTATATCAATAACAGTTTATTTAACTCATTGAAAGAAGTATGAGAAAGGAACATCTGTGTCTTAGAGAACCATTATACTTCTGATTTAATATCCTGGAAGCTTGTCAATTTCTGAACAAGAAGAAAATAGAGTGCTTAGAAAAAAGAGGTGGTACCCTTGGCAAAGTAGGACAAGCATGGCTATAACTCATTTCTTTCCAACGATGGCAACACATAAGTGTGTCACTCAGCTGTTGGCTTGAAGACATAGTTTGGCAGGTGCACTCACAGGAGCCTGCTTTACAACCAGTAAGCCTTGGTTGAAAGTCAAAACTGTAGAAATGTCTTACATAGCTGCAAAAAAGAAAAAAAAAAAAGAGCAAAAGTTTCATGGTAATATGTCAGTTAAGTAGTTGTCAGATAGCATAAATACTTTTTTATTAAGAATATCTATGTTGGGCTTGGTACAGTGGTAGCTCATACCTGTAATCCCAGCACTTTGGGAGGCCCAGTTGGGAGAACTGCTTGAGCCCAGGAGTTTGATTCCAGCCTGGGCAACAGAGCAAGACTCTGTCTTGACAAAAAATTTAAAAAACTAGCCAGGCATTGTGACACATGCCTGTAGCCCCACTAATCTGCAGACTGTGGTGGGAGGATCACTTGAGCTTGGGGTAGGGGAGTGGAGGCTACAGTGAACCATGATCTCACCAATGCACTCCAGCCTGGGCAGCACAGCGAGACACTACCTCAAAAAAAAAATTGCAAAATTACCAAAGTTGCTGGACATTTCATTTCTGGAAAAGTTTTTTAAAAAACAGTTTAATAGGTTTAAGTAACTGTCTAAAGTAACTTTGTACTCATTTATTTGCATCTCAGTCTTTCTTGAGTGCAGAGGGGCAGGGGATAGTGGATTATAACCAGTAATTGTACTGGACCCTGGGAAAACTCAGAGAGTAACTCTAAACATGCTTACCCACAAGTTCCCAGCTTAAGAAATCCAAATGTCAGATACTCAGCTTAGTGAGCCTGAGTCATTTCACATCATTGTGCAGGGTTTATGATCCACTTTACGATAGGTTATGGAGTGCTTGATACTTTATACTATTTCATGTCTAAAATTTGGAGTCTTTAATAAATCTCAATTTGCCTCTTATTTTAGTACAGTTTACTATATACTTTATTACCTATGAATTTTTTGAATTCGTGTGAATTATGTTTTCCTGCTGCCACAGTGCTTTCAGGGGTTCATTCATCAAAGCATAAGGGCTTTTATTCTGAATATCCTTAACCCAGCGTCCATCTGTTTTATGTGATGTATAGACCATTACTGCTAAACAAATAGTGAGGTAAATCCGGGCTTTTCGTCCAAATCTAATCAACACTGGAAATTGCAGTCTCATTTAATTGTAAAATAATATATGCTTATGGTAAACATATCAGAAAATAAGAAGCATATATATGAAGGTAGTTTTATCAGTTAAGAAAAATAACATCTAATATTTATTCTGCCACATTTTATTTCAAGCATTTATGTGTATTGGTATGTATATTTATAATACTTATTAATTTAAATTGGATTATACTGTTCATTATGCTTTTAGCCTACTTTTTAAATGAAATTTATAATACCATGTAAAATTATAATGCAAACAAATGTATACTTATATAATTATTTTTATTAGCTGCATATTTGGTTATTGGATGAATAAATCAGAGATTTTTAAAAAATGAATCTATTTTGGATGTCAAGTTTATTTGCAGTTTTGAATAATTACAAAGATGATGCAGTGAAAATTTTTGTACATGCATCTTTGTACAATTGTTTGGTGGTTTTATAGAGATAAATTAATTTACCATCATTATATTACTGAGATAGGGAGTTATATGCATTTTACTAAATGATCCCCCCTATATATTATATCTATATGCTTTGATACCAATATTGCTAAATAATTATAATGTCTGCAATAAAATAATAATATAATGTAAATATTTGAAACAATTTTAGTCTACTTGGAGAGGTGTTTTATGTTTTTACTTTATTGTTTTAACATTATTTACACTGACATAGAATAAGATTTGTTTCATCTGTATGCTTCTCTATCATCCTAGTTAACAATATTTTCTACAAAGATATGGTATTCATTTGAAAAAAAGTGAGTGCACACTTTTTATATAGATTGTATTTGTAAATATGCTCTCCAGTATTAATGAAATACATATTAATACTATGATATAAATACATGTAAATCTATACATTTATTTGCATTGTTTTAAATTTTATTTAATATAAAATGTTTTTCCCAAAAGCTAAATACAGAGAAAATATATATTATTATTAAATAATTATATTATGATAAATACCAAAATATTTGTAGTTTATTTTAAAATATAGGGCATTTATCTGAAATGTAATTCTTTTGGTTGTTGCCCGAAGTTTTGGGGTTGTTTTATGAATATAATGAATCAAAATAAAAAAATATGGGCTGGGTGTGACGGCTCATGCCTGTAATCCCAGCACTTTGGGAGGCCGAGGCCAGTGGATCACTTGAGGTCAGGAGTTCAAGACCAGCCTGGCCAATATGGTGAAAACCCATCTCTACTAAAAAGCCAAAAATTACCCAGGCATTATGTTGGGTACCCTGTAATCCCAACTACTCTAGAGACTGAGGCAGAAGAATCACTTGATCCCAGGAGATGGAGATTGCAGTAAACCAAGATCACACCACTGCACTCCAGCCTGGGTGACAGAGTGTGACTCTGTCTCAAAAAGGAAAAAAATATATATATATGTATATATATATATGTGTGTGTGTGTGTATATTTGTATATATACATATACATATTCAGTATCAAATATATATTATATATTCCATATATATATATATATATATATATATATGCTCTGAATAACAAAATGGAACGAACAATTTGAGTTTGACCCTACTAACAATGGCCAAAGCTCTGTATTATAATCACTAGCCTATAATTAACTTTAATCCTTCTTAATGGTAAATTGCTCTTAAAATTACTTTTATAGAAAATTTTCCACTGAATCTTTGTTATGAAATGATGCTTTTCTAAGAATATTCTGATTTTAATCAAAGTTATTTGGCTTATAAGGAAGACACAAAAATGCCTTCAAATGCTTTCAAGTTGATGGGAGAAAGTATTAAGAATACCAATAGCATAGATATAAAAAATAATTTGCTTTTATGGAAATTCTATGTTTACCAAGGAGAGAGAAAAACTATAATTAACTTTAATCCTTCTTAGTGGTAAATTGCTCTTAAAATTATTTTTATGGAAAATTTTCCACTGAATCTTTGTTATGTTGGACCATATGGTCTCTAGTTTCTACATTTGTCTGTGTATATTCTCTATTCTTCTCTCTGCAGAGCAGATTCCTTTATACACTTACAATTTTATCCATTGCCTTGTTATTCATTTGACTTTAAGTATTTTCTATGTTCATGCCATGCCAGTTTTTCATAAACTTTTGATGCAGTGGTTGTTAAAGAAGGCTTAAAGTCACTGTGTTTTGTTTTGTTTTAAAATTTCTGAGAGAAATAACAATTAAATACTCATTGGCTTGAATCTACAGCCAGGGGGCAAGGGGTAGGGCCAAGTGGTAGATCCATATCCGATTATACTATCTTTTTAGCAGCAGTTAGATAAAAATATATTTTCCAGAGAAAGTGATCCAAATCATGTTTTCTACATTTGCTCGTTGAGGCAATAAAATATCTCTTAATGGCGATGTTTGAATAATTATGGCTGCAATAGAATTAAAAGCAAACAATGTAAACAAAAACATTTTCAACATTGTGTTAAAAATAAGCTGATAAACCTGATCTTCATGAAAATTTCTGAGGGTGAATATAAAGCACAAAAATACCCAACACTCAAATATTTGTATTTAATTAGAAAGCATTTACATGAGATTGTATGAATATGAGCTGTTTCATAATTTTAAACTTGGTTCATAAGATTTTCCCTATGATCATCATTTATTTTTATTTCTTATTTTATTTTTTGTTCACTAAAGTTACATAAATTTTCAGCACCCAAAAATAAAAAAAAAAAGAAAGGAAAAGTTACAAAATTAAAAGTCATGAAAGAGAAACAACCAAAATGTGATATTTGGGGTGAACATGAAGATTCTCAGTAAGAAAGGCGCATCACATAAAAATTTTGAAATGCCAAATGATTGTCTCACATGGCCGATATGCTCTCATCACTGTTGGGCATGTGATAATAATGGTCATGACAATATCAATAATTAAAATAATAACAGAAAGAAAAGTGTGATTCGGGTACAGTCCTATAATACTTATCTCAAAATCCTGGGCTAAATTTTAAAAGCGTTTGAAATGAGAGAAATTATGTTCATAACAACATCAAATAGCTTCTTTTCTTTCAGACTCTAACTTAGTAGCTGCACAAAGAGTTGACTCCTCTGTCCAGGCCAGTGTCCATTTAATTGCTAAGTTTAGTAGTTTTATCTCCACATTGTATCTTGCATCTCCATTCATCAACATAACTTTAGTATAAGACCTCTTAGTTGTCACTCATATAAACTAATTGTTCTCTGCCACCTGTCTGGATTCAACCTATTCTACATTCAGTGCGCTGAAAGAGACTCTGTCCGCAGATACCTTTGCAGTGCAAACTGTTTTCTATCTGGCTCTTGAATTTCCCTAGATTCAAGATGCACCCTGTCTATATAATTTCTTTTTTAATTAAAAACATACGAGCTACAATCTAAGAAAACTAATGTAATTATTGTCCCATGACCACAATCCAATTTTTTCTTATCATGCCTTCCCTGATGTTCTTTTGAACATAAACTTTGAAATCACTGTTATCCAGTGCTATCAGTTGAATTTTATGTACTACTAAGACATATCTTAAATGCTGTTTCTGTATAAATTATTTCCTAATAACACTGGTATGCAGTTCTTTATTCTAAAATCCATATTATTTAATAGCATTTTTGACTTACTTTTTGTTTGATCACCTGATATCAGTTTTATAAAAGTTGCTGTTAGTGTCCAAGGACGATGTCATATTAATCCTAACCCACATTAAATTTTTCATATAGCAAATACCTACCATTAAATAGACTGAATGTCCTTAATAATTCACTGTGAAAAATCTGCATATGTATCTACATGTCACATATGAGTAATAGTATTTTCAAATTGTCTTTTTAGGTAATATCTTTGGTAAATACGCTACTATTCATTGTGAAACTTTAATTTGTGAAGGACACTGACAACTCTGGCCAGCCATTTCCTTTAAATTTGCTTTTTTTTAAAGAAAATCTTTTCTAAAACACACAATGTGTTATTTCCTTTCACTGTCTTCCACATTACTTGTGAAATAGTAATGATTATGTTATAAAGGATAAAGGTAGTAAGTCCATAGACAGAAATATCATAACAAAAAAAAATTCGCTCGTGAGGATTGGATAAACTTTGCCTATACTTTATGAAAAATAAAGTCAATTCCTACATATTTTCCAAAAATTCATTCCCTGCCCCCCAAATCATTAAGACTTCCAAATCATTTGGTTTCTAGAAAAAAAATATATTGGATTGAAGATTTGTGCTATAATCTATACTGCTGATATCAACAAACTCCCTATAAAAACTTTAATTTTCATGTTGAATCCTAAGTGATTGATAAATTCATAACAAAAAAATTTCTATTTAATATTTTTTCTTTTTTAGAATTACAAAATTTTTACATTTTTGTGGGAATTTTTTTTTCTTCACACTCTTAAACCCACTTTTTAATGATAGTATCCTTTAAGTGTTGATATGTATCTTTTCTGATACACATATCATAACCTATACACAGGTACACTAATACACAAATGTGCAAGAATGCATTCAGAGTATTGTGTTAAGCACTCATTTTTAAACTGAAAGAATAGCTTGCATGTTTAAGTATATATGAATGGTAATAGTTTTAAATAATTACATGAACACAATTCTACCTAACTTTTTTTTTCTTCTTTGTTTGATGCATAAAGCAATGAAAGAAAATTAGAAAAGGTCAAATTACCATGACTTATTTTTGCCACCAGTTATGAAAGATAAAGCAGAATTTCCCTAACACATTCTTAAGCATTTTGGAGTCCCTAAACTCCCACTAATCGACTTAGTATGACTGTACTTTTATTTATGACCTTCTTATACAGCAGAATCGAATCTATGCCACTACAAAATTACATTGTGTGTTATATATTAGTCACAGGGAATTTTTGCCTCCGGTGTGATCCATTATGGTTATAATGTATTGCCCTCTAAGTTCTAGCCATGCTACTAACAGTTGCACAGGGAGCTACAGTTGAGAGTGACAACAGTTCCAGGTGACCTGGTTAGATCTAATTTATGGGTACTTAGCAGGACTAAGTGAGGCCTCAGTAAACAGTGCATTTGATCCTCTCTTTGATAAGATTGTGATCTTTTGGTCCCAGTGGTACCACTCCATGTAGAATTAGAAGTTGAAATAGAATGTTTGTATAGATCTCTCCTGCAATAATTGGAAGATAAATAACTTTAAAAGTGCACAATTCACCTCATTGTCTTCCAAGAGGTGTGCCAAGGGCAAATAGTACACATATTTATTTTGTTTTTAATTTACAATTAAAATATGCTGGACCTCCCTTAAAAAGTCTGTTAAAGCAAACACTTGAAAGCTGGTAGCAAAAATGGAGGTCATCTAATCCAAATTCTTTCCAGGAAACTTCTAAGAGCTAGTCTTTTTCAATGGTCTTTTATCCTCAAACTGGCCTATTTCAGTGATGGGTCTTGTTTTGTAGAATAGTCTGTTCTATTCTATGTCACGTTTGCCTCCTGATTTTTCTCTAGCTTTTACAAAGACAAATGTGAAAAAAGACATGGAAGCATAACAAATATCTTAGCTCATAATGGCAGAGGAAAAGTAATTGGAAGTGAGAAGGTACAAATTTATTTCTAACATAAACTATACTCTTCTACTGATTAGAATCTCTGCTCTATTTGTTGTTTTTTAAAACTTTTATGGGTACATAGTAGGTGTATATGTTTATGAGTTGCATGAGATGTTTTGATACAGGCACATAATTATTTGGTGCCAATTTGGCTTAAGAGAAGCCCTCTACTTATGGTGAAAACATGCCTTGAAATATTTTTCACCTATTTTTCTTATTTCTGCTCTCTAAAACTACAATAAATAAACTAATGGATGTTTCCATAACAACCATTTAGATATTTGGTAAATCATATGTTGTTAACTTTAAAATCCTCCAATTTTATACATTCTCAAAAGTGTTCAAATGTCTCTTCTATGCACCTGTAAAATGGTACTTGTTATAAGTTACCTATATATTATTAATGCCTGATAGTATTAATTAATGTATAGTGTGCATTAGTGTTCCAGTAGCCCATTTACAGTGCTGGCATGTAAAATCAGCTTTTAGCTATCAAAATTTCACAATTAAATTTTTACATTAATGTTTGTAGCCATCTATTACATTTGGGTGATTGATTTTTTTTCTATTACAAATTGGAGGATAAAATTTATTATTGTAAAAGTTTACCATTTTGTAACCCATTATTATGACTTATTAAGATGACTTTGAACCATGTCTTTTGTCATTAAATGTATTATACATCCTTCCAAGATTTGTGACATTCACAGATTTTATACACATGATTTTAATGCCTTCATTTATATCAGTGATTAAAGGTGAAATTGAGTAGATATGAAAACACAGAGCTATGTGTCATTTCATTACAGACCTCTTTTCATATGTCAGTGATGCCTCAATTTATTCTTTCTAGGTAGCATCATTCAGATAGATGCAAATTCAAGTCAACTTTCTTTTTCTTTGTTGGCCATGAAAATATCTTGAAACTAAATCATGATTTCCTTCAGTGTATATATATAGTTTCTGTAACATTTTTCTCATTTACAAATGTGGTATGCATTATAGATTTTATTTTTTCACTCTTTTGGATATTTATTTTTTAAATAAATAAAATAGGATATGTATTTAATCCATTAGGTGTTTAACATAAGCCTAGTATAGTCTAATCACATGCAGTATTTACAATCCTCAATGGTGTAACTATTAGCCTTAATTTTATAGTTGAATAAATGAAGCATAAAGATACTTTGTACTTTTTCCTATATCATACAGTTAGTAGGCTATGGAACTGGAAGTCACGCAGTTTGACTCCAGGTCATCTGCCTTAGGCACAGGGCTGGTTACTGGAAAGAGGGATACCATCATGACTAAAATAACACACAGGTTTTATTGAGCTTCCATTCTAGTGAAGGCAGACAAACCAAAACACATACATAAAGTATATAATAAGTCAAATTTTGGGTGAGAAATGCAATAAAGAAAAATAAATTGGAAGAAATTTGAAAGGAGAGGTCAGGTTGGAGACAAGGTTTTTAGGATGGAGGAGTCAGGATAGGACACTGCAAAAATGATATATTTAGAGCTAAAATTGTATAAGCTTAAAAGGGGTTAAAAATCACAAAGCAATGTTTTGTAGTATTCAATACTCTTATCCTGGAGTCAAATAGTGGTAGGTGTGCATTCCAGCTCTGAAAGCTCTTAGCCATGGGACTTGAGGAAGTATACCTTTGATGATACCTTTCCCCTTCAAGGAATTTATTATAAAAATTATTAGACAAGTAAGCATATGCTTATGTATAATATGTATTGAAATATTGTTTATAATGACAAAATATAATAACCTGTAATAGGTCATCATAAATTATTACTTGGTTACATTATGCTATATTACTTGGATACATTATGCTATAGGCTTACAATGAAGTATAATGTTACTGTCACATAATATAACTTCATAGTAGTATACAAAAAATGCTATAGTAAATCTATATTTACAAACATGGACTGATATTCACTGTGTGCCTGTGTGTCTATAATAGGTACATATTTTGGGAAAGAAAAAGATTAGCACAATAAGCATTTAAATGTATAGAATGAGTAAGTTTAGTTGGCTGGATTTTGGATTTTGTCTTTTGATAATCAGTATTTTAAATTTGATCAACAATGAACATATAATATTTTATCAAAATATAAATAAACATAAAAGTTAAACAATATCTCTTCTCCAGGAATTTATTAACACTTTTTTCAAAGTAAAAGTTTATATTATTGCTTCTTCAATCTTTGGAGAGACAAACTTCGTTTCATCCCATCAATTCCAAGCATTAATTTTGTAGTTGCATTCATCAGCCATCCACTAACAGTGAGCATAATGCTACCTGAAGTCCACACACTGAGATACAAAATTAAACAATAAATTAATTATGATTGTCCGCTCTTGTCCTGAAAATGATCATTTGCTTCTAGATTATTGTAACTTAAAAATAAACAAGAATAGAAAAATGTACTGAATGAACAAGTGCTTTGACAGTGATGAGAAGCTTTGTTTTTAATTAGTATTTTTAAAGATGTAATTTCTACATTGCAGCCACCAATGAACATACACTCCATTGTGGTGCAGGTCCAGTGCATCAACAAAAAAGTGGGCACAATTATCTACCATGAAGTGCGAATAGTGGTGAGAGACAGGAATGACAACTCACCCACTTTCAAGCATGAAAGCTACTATGCCACAGTAAATGAGGTCAGTTTCTATTTACTCTCTCTCTGTCCTTTCTGTTGATATATGTATCTAACTGTATACAATAAATGTTTATAAATGATTCCTTTACAATTATGAGTTTAACTGTTTAGAAATACCAGGAAAACATTAAAAAAAAAAAAGTACTCAGAAGAAATATATGACTTCTGATGTTATTTTAGGAATTCATTTAACTATGGGAAAAATAATTTAATGTATTCATAATAATATATATTTTATTTTTCATCATCTTTGAAAATTTATTGCCTAGATCCGTTTACATGCTTATCTAGGCATAACAAGAGTTATTATTATTGTCCTAAGGCATTTATCTAACACAAATACATTGTCTTTGTATTTCTGAGGTGATCATACTAATTAAATACCGGAAGAAAATGTCTGCAATTCTATAAATGTAAAGTTATAGAATCGCAATAGAAATGTAAAGTTTCTGTATTTTAAAATCAAGTTCTGAAATATCTAAAAAGTAAATATAAATCACAACTGAATTCATGTAGAAAAATGCTGATCAAATTAGAAAAATTATATTTAAAAAATAGAATTATAACATTTTTAGGACATGCTTGTTTGTTGTTTTGCTTTGTTTGATTTTCTCTTTTGGCTAAAATGCGTAAGTGAAGTGCTTTTATGTTTTTTTAAACCGTGGTTACTTCATTAATTATTTTTAGTTAATTCAGCTACAAAATATGTCTAGAGTACCTCTAACGTGACCTATTATGGATATGTTAGATACATGAAAAAATGAATTATATTAATGTGATAGTACATATTTTAGCAGACCATCTTTACATTTCAAGAGTTTAAAAAATCTTAAACATTTACATACCTGCTTTATAGGAGAAGAACTGTAATTTGTGAATTAAACAGATCATTTGGGCCTTTAACTTCTACATTCTTTTTGAAATTACTAAAAATATTTTTTAGTTATTTCACATTCTTCTGTTCATGAAAGTTTGAAGAAATTATGTTCCTCATCATCTGAGATTTTCTAGATTGTATAACTTAAAAACAAAACATAAACTCCTATTTAAATTTAACAAGACAAATTACTGGTCGATAAATGCTTCACCTCTTTGAGTCACTTTTTTTTAATGAATTTCTACTGTAATGACAGATGCTAATTAATTTCCAAGTAACTAGTTTTAATGATATATAAATGATCTTATTTTCTAATACACCCTTTGAGTTATATTTGCTTTGTTCGGTTGAGTGCTAACTTTATTTTGGCATAAAGTGATAGGTGAATGATCTTAGGTAGCAAATATACTTACAGAATCTGCATATATACATATATACAGATTCTGTAAGTATATTTGCTAGTTCTGTATACGTGTGTGTGTGTGTGTGTGTATATATATACAGATTCTGTAAGTAGAGTTGCTAGTTCTGAGATACATGTGCAGAACGTGCAGGTTTGTTACATAGGTATACACATGCCATCTGTATATGTGTGTGTATATATATTTGTATATATGTGTGTATATATATGAATATACATATGTACACACACACACACACACACACATACACACACAGATTCTGTAAGTAGATTTGTTAGTTCTGGGATACATGTGCAGAACATACAGGTTTGTTATATAGGTATAAACGTGCCATGGTGGTTTGCTGCACCCATCAACCCATCATCTACATTACGTATTTCTCCTAATGCTATCCCTCGCCTACCCCTACACACCCCAACAGGCCCCAGTATGTGATGCTTTTCTCCCTGTGTCCATGTGTTCTCATTGTTCAACTCCCACTTATGAGTGAGAACATGCGGTGTTTGGTTTTCTGTTCTTGTGTTAGTTTGCCACGAATGATGGTTTCCAGCCTCATCCATGTCCCTAACTGCCCCTGGATCCCTGTTCATAGTTCTTTCTTACAGAAATTTATAATGTTCGATCTGAAATTCAAAGCATCACATGTGATTTGACTATTTCCAATTCCCTCTCTAATCCTTCCAGTGCCTTGTTAAACAGTAACCTTCTCAAATATCATTTTAATCATGCAACTTTACTTTTCAAAAATTTTGCAATTTCTCATTATTGTCAGGTGTCAAAAGGTCACTTCCTTTGGCAGGCCTTCAAGCTCTTCCATAATCTGATCGTTTGTCAGTGTATTCTGAACATTCTCAAATTCTCCCTGATAATGCCTTATTCTGTTTAGATTAACTTCCTCACATATCGTAACTATCTCCATTTCTTAGCCTTTACTCGCACTGTTCATTTTGCCTAGAATAAGATCCTCCTTGCCATGCAAGTCTCAAAGTTTCATTTGTCTTTTTTTACTTGATTTATTTTTATGAAATAATCCCTGATTATGTACATGCATAGATCTTCAATTTATTCAAACCCTAAACTCCCAAATATTGAGTGATAAAATTATAGAAAAGGTAAAGATTTGATCTTAAACATTATTTCGAGAAGCTGGATTACTGTGGAAAGCTGTCCATATGTGGTTGAACTGGTAAGTTTCTCACAATACATTTCCCTTTAGGTAACTGAGGCAATCCTATCCCATTGACATTATGGTCATATCTTCCGTGGTTTGATAATATCAAATTTGTGTACTTGATGATCATATTTTTCACTTCTGATTTTGCCCATACTTTCTATATTTACTTTCTTAAAAAAAAAAGTACATTTAAACCTTGAAATTGCATCAAAAGAAAAAATAGAAATTTAGCTATTATTCTCATTTTTCATTTGAATAGTTCTTCCATAGTACTAGCACTTAATTTAGTTCAATGAATTATAAATTATGAATTATCTATTAGTTTAGTTGATATGAATTATCTATTATGAATCATGTATTAGAAAGATGTATTAAAATTATATACACACATACATATATATGTGTATGTGTATAAATAGATATTCCTATCTCATCCATCTACAATGCTGTATTTATAATAAAATTAAATGAAATGAGTTTTATTCTGTGCAAGATTGCAAGACATTTTTCATACTATTTCTCCTTTTAATATAAGACATGAAGTTTATACAATTAAGAAAGATCTAAATGTTTTTCCAAGAAAAATCATTCACAGTTTAATAGATTGTGAATGTCAAAATATTTCACATTCCATTGAAATGCAAAAGACAGGTATAATAAAGTCATTATCACAGATTTATAAAGGAAGCTTCCACAATTAAGTCCTGATTAGTCACTCTTTGTATTCACTATGAGAAATCTGAGAATTGGAGCAGTAGTGTAAATTGATGGTTACAAAATTGACTATGGAGTTGGGAATAAAACTCAATTCCTTAGTTCAATAATCCCTTTATTACTTATCAAGAGACATTCTAGTATTCTAAATTATAACTACTTTCATGTACCTTATTTTACAAATAAATATGATTTACATTTATGGTATTATATCATAATCACAATCAGCACTTTTATAAATGCATTAAATACTACCCTCTTATGCTCTTTGTAAACATGTACTTCTATTAGTTTGTCAAGAATTCACCAAAACACTATTAGTTCCTCTATCTAAATGTCGAACACGGGTTATAACAAGGTTTCAAATGTCTTTCTCATGAGCAAGACATAAGACATTGAAGTATTTTTCTCTTTTTTAAGTGAAGACTCAATTAGCTTTAAACAATTGTATTGTTAAGTAAATAGTTTGCCTGGTTTCAAGAAAAAATTACACAGTTGCTTATCATTCTCAAGCAATTTTTGGAGGCAAATCTTTCTTGACAGTGATGTCAGTTTTTTGAGGTGTATCTCACTCCCTAACATTTCTTTTGATGAAAATAAACAAGAGCAAGTCATGGCAGACATAATGTTTCCTTAAGCATGTGAAAAATTTATCTCAAGTTAATATAGAGCTTATATGTGTCTTGGTTTTTAATGATCTTTTCACTGAGAGCAAATTTTTCAGTCAATATTAATTTATTTTCATCATCCTGAGGCAGACAGAAAGGAAATATAAAAACCTCTAAAGCATGTGTTACCTATAGTATATTAAAATAAATTAAAATGCATTGTTTATGGAACTGTTTCTATATTTTGAGCACTGTAGTATTCTCTTTTTTCATGCACATTACCTTATTTAGTCCTCACAGTAGCTTTACAAGGAAGGGATATCCCTGTTTTAGAAATGAGAAAATTGATGCTTGGAAGATCATATAATTTGAATTAAAGCCTCCCAAAGATATCTACACACTTATCTGGCAAAAATAACTTTGCAGATGTGATTAAGGTTATGGAAGTTAATAGGGAGATTATCCTGGATTACTCTGGTAGGCCCAATCTCAATGTGAGCCCTTAAAAGGAAAGAATTTTCTCTGGCTAGAGTCACAGAGAGGCAAGGGAAGAGGAACTGGATAAGATGAGGCTTAAGGGGAGATCAAAGACAATCTAAGACTTAGAAGGACTTAGCCACTATACTGGTTTTGAACATTAATGGAGTAAGAATATATATAACATAAAAATTAATAAAATAAAAATAAATAACATAAAAATAAATAAATACAGTCAATAATCTGAATGCACTTGGAAGTGAATTCATTTTCAGAGTCTACAGAAATACAGTCCTACAGACACCTTGATTTTAGTTTGGTGAGAGCTATCTCTGACTTCTGACTAACCAAACTGTGTGAGAGTAAATTATGTTAATTTAAGCCACAAAATTTATGATAATTTTTATGACAGCAATAGAAAACTAATGCAAAATTTCTCCCAGTAACTGTCAAAATACGTAAAGAAAAAAAAAGAGCAAGGAAACATAAGATTTGAACATTGAAATCAGCAAAATTTACCTGATGTGTTATAAAATGATGTATCCAACAACTATGAAATTTATTCTTTTCAGGCACATGGATGAAACATGTAAAAGAATTTACCAAATGCTGGGTTTTCATGGAGGTATCAACATGTCCCACGTGGCTAAAATTATACAGAATATATTTTCTAATCATCAAACAATTGAGCTTAAAATCAATAAATATAATGAAAATGAACTAGAAATACTCTTTATATTTAGAAAATGGCATTTGATTAAATACTTATAGATGGCATTATTATATGTAGAACTACCCAATAGTATTTACAGAAAAAAAAAAATTACAGTTGAAAAATGAGTTAGGCAAGTTTACCGCAGACAAGGTCAAATTTTTTTTTTTTTTTTTTTTTTTTTTGCTTTGTTGCCCAGGCTGGAGTACAATGGCACGATCTTGGCTCAGTGCAACCTCTGCCTCCCGGGTTCAAGCGATTTTCCTGCCTCAGCCTCCTGAGTAGTTGGAATTACAGGCACGTGCCACCACACCCAGCTAATTTTGTATTTTTAGTAGAAATGGGGTTTCTCCATATTGGTCAGGCTGGTCTCGAACTCCTGACTTCTGGTGATCCACCTGCCTCTGCCTCCCAAAGCGCCGAGATTACAGGCATGAGCCACTGCGACCATCCAATATTTTTTTAAAGAAATAAATTTTATACATCAGCAACAAATAAAAAATTAATTTTTTAAAAGTAATCCATGGATTATAATACCTACTAAAATGGAGTTTTAATTATATTTATTTTTTTTTTAAGTTCAATTAAACTTTTAATTGAAAGAAAATATACTCTCATGTTTTGGTAGAGATATGGAGTAATCACAACTTTCATACATTGTTGGTAGATAATGTAAATTGTCACAATTACATGAATTATTTTGTAGCATCAGCAGACACTGAACAGACAGACACTCTATGACTCAGCAATTCTACTCTGTTGAATATACCCACAATAAATTAGTGCATGTGCATATCAAAAATCATGTTGAGAAAGATTCTTCAAAGATTTTCCATCATAGCCAAATCTGCTGACAATACAAATATACAATGATGCTGGTGCTGGGTTATCATTTGTTAGTTTCATTTATCTTTCTCGAAAACATTTCGTTTAATTTGTTCTGTACTTCAAATTTCTCACCTAAAAACAAGAACGGTAGTATTAGAATTTTTGCCTCACAAGGTTCAGTGAAGACACGTAATAAATTTTAAAATAGAAAGAAAAAGCCCCACAAATTTTCAGTGTATAATATATAACCTGCATATCTTGTGACTCTTGTAACAGACTATCTGCAACTGGTTGTCTTTATACCACTTATCTGCATCAATACTGCATATGTATTTGCTTTTTGTTATAATATCTACCCCCTTAAAATTGAATCTTCATTAAAGCTAGCACTTTGTTTGTCATTGAGTAGAACAGTGTCTGGCACATTACAGAAGTGCTATAAGTAGATTTATCATTAAATTAGGAATGGCACGGTTGTCATACAGAAAAATATTCTATAACATACATGTTTCTATGTTGATGTTCCTGAGATAGAATGCAAGAGTTTGTTTTGAGTTAAGTTTATGAAGAAGCTCCTATAGAGTACATTTTTTAAAGAAATGAGTAAAACCTTTCCAGATTATTGTAATAAATTACATATATTAAAATAAGAATGATGACAAGAACAACAAAAACACTTTTTAAAACTTGATAAATATGAACTACGTGAATTACAGTCTACTTACAAAACATTAGGGAGAAATTATATATTTATCCATTATATGACTGTTATGCCACTTGAGATATTTTTACCCTACTTTTCATGTCCCAGAAATACTAAAGTCACTGATTAAGCAACATTGATATGATTCCCCTTTGAACAAATGTCCCTTTTCTTTTCGTCGAAAGGTTTTTCTAGATGCACAGCTTTATAAGGATCAATGCAAGGAGTCCCAAGTGCTTCATAGTCAGCTTAATGAATTTGTGTTTAATCAAGTTCTGTTTCTTTCAGTGTTAATAACATGAAATTTTAAAGGATACTTCATAAATTTACATTTAAAATGCCATTCACAATTTAGGAAGGTGAATATTAGCAGTTTAAATAACCTTGAGTTTCTGGAAGAATCAAGTTTTTTGGTAAATATTGACATAACAAGTATACGGAAAATTATATCCTGCTTACCAGGTTAAATGTCTGCAAACTTTAGATTTATATTAATTTTAATGTTTACTTTTCTTACTCCTTTTGCCATTTGGCATACTCATTAGGAACTAATTCCACACTAGACCAATTTTAAATTTGTTCTTATCCAAATTTGCTTATAATAAGAATACTACATAGATATGTTTCCCACATTTCTGACATCATACCTCCTGATTTTGAATGAAATAAAGGCATTTTAAATAATAAGTGAATTCTAATACTTACCATTGAGTTACCATTTATTAATTGCATTGTGTGTCAAGCAAATTCTAAGTGTTTTCCATGAAATAACTTACTTAATACTTATAATTGCCCACAGACTCAACCTTTGTGTGTTCATTGTTTTCACTTTACAGATGAGAAAGTGTAGAAATAGGGAAGCATTAATGAATTTGCTTAAGATCTCACTGCTGATAAGTAGCTACTCTAAGTCAGTAATCAAAACATTCTCACTCCAAAACTGAGCACTTGATCACCATATGGTATACATGCATTAGGCAAGAGACTGATAGGACTTGAGTACATAGAGAAAATTCCATGCAATTTTGAAAATTCATATTTATTTCCCGAGTCTTAACATCTGAAAGTGTAGAGTGTATGACCATTAATATGAATAAATATTAATATCAATTTCAAAAAAGTTGCACATGATTCAGGTTAGTAAAATAATCATGTGCGAGGTTCAGTGTTATGAGAAAAGGGAATAATCTATTGAATCACACAGCATAGGTTTCAGTTTTAGGATGACTACTTCCCACCTGTATATTAATGGAAAATTAATTAATTTCTAATGGACTTAATTTTCTCAATTTTATTTATTTTTAATAAACTATAATACTTTGGGGGTAGTTATGAAAGATTAAAGGATACAGAGAATGTAAAGGATACAGAGGATGTATCATGAGACCTCTGGTGCTGAGTGCATGCAATGGATTAAGGATACAGAAAATGTAACATGAGACCTATGGTGCTGAGCGCATGCAATGAGTAGATAACACTCATTGAATGATAGGAACGATGATGACAATGAGCTTTCTAATTATATCCAGCAGCTTCTGCTTTCATCCAAATATGATTAAAATATTATTCTAAAAGTAAAATACACCTGACTATTTTCACCATGAAGCATTTCGTTTTGAGGACATATTTTATTTAACTTTACAGCTGACCCTTGGATAACACGAATTTTAACTGTGAGGGTCCCCTTGTTTGTGGATTTTTTCAATCAAACATAGACGGAAAATAAAGTATTCATGGATGTGAAACCTGTGTGGGTTTTATGGGATGAATTAAGAAATTGAGTATGTGCAGATTTTGGTATATAAATGAATCCTGGAACTAATAATTTGCCTATACCAAGGGACAACTGTATTTTTGTTTTTACCACCTTCTTTTATGGAATAACTATATGTCATGTCAATTCTAATTATATTTTTAGTTATATTTTTGACATAAGAAAAATAAACGGTTAACATAGTGATATAACCAAACAAAATGAAGAATACTAAATCCCATGTAACAGCAAGACTAATAAACATACTTTTAAACTTCATTGTATTCATAGATGGGCACTTTCCCTATGATACATTTGTCAATTCAAATCAATACAAGTTCTGATTTTTATTCTATTAAGACTTTATGAGATTAACAACCAGAAAATACCCTTTAATTGATCATGAGGGGACACTGTAAAATATCTTACTTACAAAATAATAGCTATAGGATGAAGAATAGAATGATAGGAAGATGATGACGATGTAGGATCAAAGTTCAATGGCTCAAAAAGCAGATGTGATTATATGATTATAAAAAGTTATAATTGACTGAATATATAACCTTGAATAACTTTTCTATAGAATCCCACAAATTTATTAAAAAAATCTCAAAGGTAATGAAATGGGATCCATCAAGTTGAATACCCTGCCCAACTATATGCATAATAGTTAGCTCACCACAGAGTTAATTGTTACTGAAATGCCAGGGCTTTGTTCTAAGTCCTGCTGCTCACCACACAGAAAGCCAATCACTGAGGCAACAAGCATTGCCAGAAGAGAGGGATTTAATCAGGTGCTTCAGCCAAGGAGATGGGAGATTAGCCTCAAATTCGTTTCTCTGACTGACTAAAATGAGGGATTTATATAACAGCAAAGAAAAGTAATCACATGTGGGGAAATGGGAATTAGGGAGGGGAAATGAAGGCCAATAAGAAACAGGTGCTTGGTTAGACAATCAAGACAGGTGAGGGGTCTGGTATCTCATTTTCCAGATGTGGTGACCTGGTAAACTCCAGTTCCTTGAAACTATCTAAGAGATCTAATGGTTGTTTCCTGGGAAAGGAACTCAGATAAGGCAAATGTAACTTTTGCAAGTTTCAGGACTGGGAGCGTCAGTTTCTAGGTTTATTTAGAAGAAAACACAAACATCAGTTCTATGGGATGATTAGACCAGTTTCAGTATCTCTTCTTACCTGTTATTATATGCTGATTTAATTAGCAATTTCATTTTAATGGATTTTTAAATGCTTTGGCTTTTCTTTGAAATTTTAAAGGAATGACTAAAAACATTTTTAATGGTCGGGTGCAGTGGCTCATGCCAGTAATGCCAGCACTTTGGGAGGCCGAGGCAGGTGGATCACAAGGTCAGGAGGTCAGGAGATCAAGACCATCGTGGTTAACATGGTGGAACCCCATCTCTGCTAAAAATTCAAAAAATTAGCTGGATGTGGTGGCGGGCGCCTGTAGTCCCAGCTACTTGGAAGGCTAAGGCAGGAGACTGTCGTGAACCTGGGAGGTGGAGCTTGCAGTGAGCTAAGATCGCGCCACCGTGCTCCAGCCTGGGTGACAGAGCAAGACTGCATCTCAAAAAAAAAATATATGTATATACATATATATATATATATATATATGATTTTATCAATTAGTAGGCACAAAAAAACTGAACTTCAGCCAAATGAAAGCACAGAATAACATGAAAATCTATCTCTTCTTCTCTGTTTACTCTCTTTCACTCTTTAAGTATATCTTATTAAATTTGTTGACAAATAATTGGTTCAATGTGCATTATATTTATAAAAATTAAGTGTAATAAAAGTAAAGTTATATTATCTTTAAACATTATTTTTCTTATATTAAATGATATATTCAAGTCTTGAGCTTTGTTATAATGAAAATGATAATGGAAGTGGTCTATTTATAACTATATTTTAGATTATTTAAATAATATTAGAACAATTTAGATCTAAGTAATATTTTAATAGAAGTGATAGACTTCTCATATGTCCCATATACAGTTCCCTGATTGTTAACTTCTTAAATTAATGTAGTACATGTTTTGTAACAACTAATAAACCAATATTGGTACATTATTAATTCAAATTCATAACTTATTTAGATGGTTTTAGTTTTTACCTAATATCCTGTTTGTTTCCAGGTCCCCATACAGAATACCATATTAACTTTTAGTTACTGTGTTTCTTCAGTCTCCTCTAAACCATGATAGTTTTTGCTTTTGTTTTTGTTTTTAATGACCTTGACAGTATTGAGATGCACTGGTCAGATAATATTTCTTTCCTCTTACTAATTGATAGTCACGTAGAGATAGATATGTGTGTATGATAAATATATAGCGTATGTGATATGTATATATAAGTATGTTATATATTAAGTGCATATATACCATGTAATTATATATCATATATACTATGTGTCATATATAAATATTTTATATGAATGAAAATTAAGTTGCAAATATGAAACTTCTTAAGCCCTTACCACTTTATTGTGTATTTCCTAAAACCAAGTTTATTTTTCATTTTTTTTAGTCTCAATCTTAGCATTTCCACAGTATTTCCTTGACTTTCATTACTTAATATTTTTCAGGACCAGAGGAGTGTATAAAATGTCCCTAATTTTTAATTCACCTGATATTTTATCATGATTCATAGACTTTGTGTGTGAATGTTTCAAAAATGATACTGTTTTTATCATAGTATGTAACGCAAGAGACACACAATGTCTCTATTTCATTACTGCTAGTGATGGCTTTTATCACTTTGACAAAATAGTGTCTTCCAGCTTTCCCCACTATATTTACCAGTTATTTTGTACTTAATAATTAGTAAGTATTAAAGCGATATTATGGGGAACTGCGTTAAGACTGTAACTATCCTGTTTCTCATTAAACTTTTACCTGCCATTTTTATTAATGATTGTTGAAATATTATTTTTTGAAATATCATTGAGGAAAATGTAAGTTACTGTGGCTGGCTACATTTCTTCTTCTGTTTGCTCCTTGAGCACTTATTGAATGCTTTTCAAGGGTTTAGGCAATGTTCTAGCAATAGAGATTTCATTGCTAATGTAAAGATTTGCACACTGAAATAATGGTGAATTTGGAAATTTATTAAATAATTTGCTTGCTGAGAACCAGTTGTTTTCTGATAGTAATAATTATTTGAAGAAGAGTTTCCTAAAATGTAGGTACTGGCTAATTTGATTTTATGTCTCCTTTTGTAAAATAACCCAAAATATTTTTCTTAGGGCCCAAAATAATTTATCTTTAATAGAATATATAATCTAAATTATATGGTTTCAGATTATCTGTGAATCTTGGATTTTGTTATGTGCCATGTTTTATTTGTTTCACTTTTTATTTCTCATTTTTTCAGAAGTTCATTAATAGTGAATTCTAAAATTTCTCAAATAATATATTGCAGAGTTCTTAAGAATGAATGCTTTTAAATAGGATACTGTGCAATATATTATTTGAGATGTTTATAATTAAGTTGAATTTATTTCTCCTTCTGTAAAATAACCCAAATTTTTTTCTTAGGGACCCAAAATAATTTATCTTTAATGAGATACATTATCTAAATTCTATCGTTTCAGATTATTCACCAAGTATTAGAATAATGACTTCAGGCAGAAGCTTTCTAAGCCTATAATTTCATAACCATAAAATAAGTATGTTAACAAAATAAATAACGATATAAACTTGTACTGGGGATTAAAGGAGGTGATACTTTTAAAATGGTTAGTGCAGGTTTTAGCCAATTTTTTTTTTTTTTTTACAATCCTCCTGTTTTGGAAATATGCTTTGGAAACACAGATTTGAAAACCAAGAGTTTCTCCACGCATGAAGTGCAGAGATACACTTGTAAACAGGCAGTAATTAGTGGAACATTGTCGAGACTTCAGCTTTGTGGTGAAATTAACATTACCTCTGAATCTATCTTATTTGAGTTTTCACTTTCCAAATCCATTTCTCATAGTTTTATGCTATTCTTTTACATTTCGTTTTAGTTATATCATCTCCTTCCATTTAATACAGGTATTTTGAACATCTGTTTTTATCAGAATTATTCTGGTAGATCTAAAAGCACAGATGGTATTCATGAGAAGCATAAGACTGAGATTCCATATAGAGTTGAATATCCTTTTTTACATATTTTGTGTGTTTTGTTTACAATTTCTAGATATAATTAAGTGATTTTAAATATAAAACAAATTATTGTTTAGAAACGTGGATCACGGAGTTCAAAACTTGATATCTTCAACCGTTCAAGGAATAAAAACCACTGGACCTTCAGAAGCATCCCCATTTATGGAATTTCTTTGAATATCAATAGTACTGGCACTTAATCTATAGCACAGAAAAGCACTTAAGGAAAGAAATAAGACTAAACTCTAGTTCCTCTTACTCGTCCCCATTTTTCTCTTCTATGGAATGGGCACATTCTCTCTGAGAATCAGGAAACAAGTAAAAGAGAGAAAGAGAGAAGGAAATTAAAGGAAGTGGAAGAAGCACATATTAATACATTTCTTTTTACTTTAAGCATGTAAGTGGGAATCAATTTTTTAACTGTTTTACAACATTCAATTTCAAATATTCAACAACTTCTAATTTAATATGGACTGGGTATGTTGGCTTGTGCCTGTAATCCCAGCACTTTGGAAGGCCGAGGCAGGTGGATCACCTGAGGTCGAGAGTTTGAGACCAGCCTGACCAACATGGAGAAATCCCATCTTTACCAAAAATACCAAATTAGCCAGGTGTGGTGGCACGCGCCTGTAATCTCAGTTACTTAGGAGGCTGAGGCAGTAGAATCGCTTGAACACGGGAGGTGGAGGTTGCGGTGAGCCGAGATTGTGCCATTGCACTCCAGCCTGGTCAACAAGAGTGAAACTCATCAACTCAAAAGTAAACAAAAGAATAAATAAGCTCATATGTATACTCAACTTAAGCTTAATTCCTCTCCAGTTTTTAGTAAAGATAATTAAAGCTAGTTATTCTCTATAACAGTAATAATTTTCTTTCTTATTTTAAATAGACTTATCTACATGAATTTGTCTATTATTTATTCACAGAAAGTAACTCTTAATATTAATTATCTAGTCTTTATGATACAAATGGAATCAAGATTTTTACACAGGTATGAAAACTATTATGTTAAAGGGAATCTGAAAAACATTACTGAAACAGAATACAATACACGGATCTCAGGACAAACAAACAAAAACATTAAGTTGAGCAAAAGAAGCCAGACAAGAAAGGGCACACACTCTACTGAGGTCCAAGAACAGGCAATTTTAAATGAAGTCAAAAGCAGCTGCATCTGACAAGATAGTCTGTACAGGAATATTAGGAAATTTTACAGTGTGATAAAAATATTCTCTTTTTTGTTTAGGTGTTCATTACATGGATTCATGAAACTGTCAAAACTCATCATACTGAATATTTAAGATCTCTGCATTTTGTTTAATATAAATTGTACCTTCATAAATTAATGTTAACTAACCAAAAAGGGGTATAGCTCTTTTCTTATGTTTTCTTTAATGTTAATAAAGCATTACAAGATATCTTGCACTGTATTTGAATTCAAGAATATGTACTTTTTAATCAGTTCTGGAAAGTTTTAAGATGGACTTCAAAGGGATAGTTGATTTGGAAAAATGTTGAATAAAACATATGTTGTATTTACTAGTTAAAGTAAGGCCAATATAGTGGTCACAGAAACAATGATTTGGCAAAGTATATACTCTCAATAAGTAATCATAGATTAAGAAACATTGTAATTTCATAATTGTCAGAAAATGTTGAATTTTTCAATAATGTTCCACGTACTACTGCCTGCTTACAGAATCAACTCTGGATTTCATGTGTGGAGAACCTTTGGTTACAAATTTGTTTCCTATTTCTAAAGCATGTTTCCAAGGCAGGGATTACTTGCAAGAATGAATCTATAACATTATTTTATCTGAGGAGAAAGTTAAAGAATTAATCTTAGTTTTCATTGTTGATTAAACGTGGAAGATTCCTTCAGTTTCACTAGTAATGATAATTTGTACAAAATGTTGCCTTATCTTGATTGGGTTTTCTAAGAGATTAATTGACATGAAGTGACTGCCTAATATCATAAATCAGATCAATGATATTAACAATTGAAAAATAAACATGTAGTGTTTTAACACAGACTAATATGTAATCTTGCACCACTAAAGATAATGCTTCTCTTTTGTTAGTGTCTATTAGTAGAACTAGAGTACCTGTCACCTCAGTAGCATTTCTTTTATCAAATCATCATTATATGATAAGTAACTGTAGTGATTAATTCTGTTTCAGCTTATCTAAAATTCAACATCCTTTAGATATTCTTTATTTTTTCTGGGTAGGAGAAAACAAAAAAAAACTTGGATTCTTGAGGAAGCATGGGAGAAAGTAAAATCTCATCAATCGTATTTTATTTTATTTTATTTATTTATTTTTTGAGACAGAGTCTCGCTCTGTTGCCCAGGCTGGAGTGCAGGGGCACTATCTCGGTTCACTGCAAGCTCCGCCTCCCGGGTTTACGCCATTCTCCTGCCTCAGCCTCCCGAGTAGCTGAGACTACAGGCGCCCACCACCTCGCCCGGCTGGTTTTTTTGCATTTTTTGGTAGAGACGGGGTTTCACCGCGTTAGCCAGGATGGTCTCGATCTTCTGACCTCATGATCCGCCCATCTCGGCCTTCCAAAATGCTGGGATTACAGGCTTGAGCCATCGTGCCCGGTCATCAATCGTATTTTAAATTATTCCTCTAGAGTGGCTCTTTTTGGGGCAAGTTTCCAAATTGGATAATATTCTTTTGTACCAATTGTCTTCCAGTTGAAGAGGTATTATTTAAGTTGTATTTATTACATAAAAATATATGTTTTCTCTTCTTAGGACTCTCGTGTGGTTTCTATTTAATCATTAAAGCCATTAGAATCTATCAGAAGGCATTGGTTTGGAATACATGTATAAACTATTTTAGGTATTCAGAAATTATTTTTTAGTATTTTATATTTTACTAAACTTTTTGTTTCTGTGTTGATATGACACATGACACTCCAGAAAGTATGAAACAGAAAATCATTGTTATCTACCAATACAATGATATTGATGCCAGTGGAATTATCTAATCACCAAACACAATAAAATATTATGATTTGTGGAGGACTTTCTACCACATATCCTTCACAATATTTTATTCCAAGTGAACAGCATACCATCGGTCTGGTGAATATAAAGTTGTTCTACTTGCATGTACATGCTGTGTTGGGTCTTATTATGGTTATAGTTTATTCATGGGCGTTCTGTAGAAAATTTTCTTGTAGGAAAACTAGCAAGAGCATGGGAAGAACTAGACTTCACAGTGAAATCTACATATTTTTCTTCATGGAAGCAAGAAAAGGTGGGCAGGGTTTTTTGACAACGAGCTGCCAGAACCTCTGACCATCCTATTGCAATTGAACAGCATAATGAATGAGTAGAAATCACTTCTAAAAATGAGATTGTCCGAGGTACCAGAAACAGGCAGGCAGAGGATGAGGATGTGGAAACAGTGTTCCAGTATAGAGGCCTCGCGGAGGATTTAGTATATTAAAATGTGAGGAAATTGTGAAAAGTTTCAGTCTCATCAGCATACATACTATATGTAAATAAGAATAATTGAGTTTCTACTGATGAACAAGTTTGTACAGTTGGTGCGATGAAATATTTTTTAAAAAGAAAAAAATATGGTCTGTCTTTAAAGAGCTTTTGGATGCAAATAGCAGGCTGTCAAGAGGCACCTTTTTAATTTATTTCAGTTCACTACTAGCACTCTGTTTTTGCATACATTTCAGTGCTACCTGCCCATTTAGGTGTGTGCTTTCTGCCATGTCTTTCTTTTGGTTTTTGTAATGATAATAAGGTGGCTGTGATTTTTGAGATATAGCATTTAAGAGTTATCTATGAAACATAAGGTACGTCTCTGTGTTCACAGTTTTATAACAGCACAAAAAGATCTGAATATAATATACATATAACCACCTATTATCTATCTATCTTTTTGTTTTTAATTGAGACAGAGTCTTATTCTCTGCCCCAGGCTGGAGTGCAGTGCCACCATCTCAGCTCACTGCAACCTCAATCTCCTGGGTTCAAGGGATTCTCCTCCCTCAGCCTCCTGAGTAGCTGGGACTACAGGTGTGCACCACCATGCCTGGTTAACTTTTGTATTTTTAGTAGAGACAGGGTTTCACCATGTTAACCAGGCTGGGCTCAAACTCCTGACCTCAAATAATCCACCCAGTTCAGCCTCCCAAATTGTTGGGATTACAGGCGTTAGCCACCGCGTCCGGGCCTATTATCTATCTATCTCTCAATCTTGCTATCTAAAGCTCCTTTAAAATTGTTGGTAGGCATATACATTGTTTCAAATATTAATTGTGAAGAAAATGCAATAAAGATAAATTTAATTCAATTTATTACCAACAACATATCCCATGTTTAATTACTGGTATGTGTTATCTTGCCCAATTTTACTTTTCTTTACTAGTGTCCGTAATGCAAAGTCAGACTGTTTCAAAGAGAATATTCTCACATATATTCCTCTACCATGAAATCAATTTACTGTTCATGTTATACTGGAATATTAATCGTTAGAATTATTTTTATACTTTGCAGTATGTGAAGTAAAATTTATTTTTATTTATTTGTTATTATATATTTTTTCATATATTATTACGTTTGTTTTGTAGCAAGTGGGCAATATCACGTTCAGGGATGTTGTACCTCAGTGATTCAACAACATACTTTTTACTTTAAAAAAAAATCTGTTTCTATTGCTATCTATTGCTAAAGCAAGAAAGCGTTTTTTTGAAAAAAATTCTCAAACTCCCTGTTTTTATATCCACTGATTTTGCTTGCAAAAATCTAGACCAATTACAAAAAAAATTATTTTGATAGCCTCTGGAAATAAAAATACCAACACCAGCACTATACTTTTAGGTATACCAAATATTTGATATGAACTATGTCAGACATTCTGCTAAACATTACACATATATTTTATATTTAATCTTCACATGTTTACATTAGAAATTCAAGGAGAGATATTAGACAAACAATAGAATATTCACCCTAGTGTTTTGTTGTTTCTGTCTGAATAACTATTTAGGAAATGAAATTCCAAACATATACAATGGTAGATACCCATCACTCAGCTTCAGTAATTATTGCCAGTGAACAAATTGGTTTTGTTCATATTCACCACCCCCTAGCTAAGGTTATTTTAAAGAAAACTATAGACGGCGTATGATTTAATGTGTAAACATCTTATATGTAAATATTTATATTTAAAGGATACAGACTAATACTCAGATTTACACTTAGTAAAATATAACACAGATACAAAAAATGAACAGATCATAATTATTTACCTCAGTGGCTTTTCAAAAGTAAACACCTAAGTGTAACCACAAACAACATCAAGAATGGAACTATTTTTCAGGTGTTCAGAAGACCAGGTTTCCAAGTCACTAAATTCTCTTACAAAGCGTTCCTTGATGACTAATACAGGTATTAGTTTTGCTGGTTTTGAACACTAGTATAAATGAAATAGTACAGCATGTATTATTTTAATGTAATCCTTATTTTTTTCAACATTATGTTTGTGATTCATCTACACTGTTATCTCAGCAATATAGTATTTAACTGTATAAATGTCCCTCACTTTATTGAGGTACTCTATTGTTGATAAACATTTTAGTTATTTCTAATTTGGGTCTGTTAAGAACACAGCATCGGCCAGGCATGGTGGTTCGCACCGGTAATCCCAGCACTTTGGGAGGCTGAGTTTGGTGGATCACGTGAGGTCAAGAGTTCGAGACCAGCCTGGCCAACATGGTGAAACCCTGTCTCTACTAAAATACAAAAATTAGCAAGGTTTGATGGCAGGCACCTGTAATCCCTGCTATTTGAGAGGCTGAGACAGGAGAATCTCCTGAATTCGGGAGGCGGAGGTTGCAATGAGCCCAAATTGTGCAGCTGCACTGCTGCCTGGGTGACAAGAGCGAAACTCTGTCTCAAAAAAAAGGAAAGAAAAAAAAGAAGAACACAGCATCTAGGTGCATTCCTCTACATGACATTTTGGCACAAATAGGTATGTATTGCTATCGGTAACACAAAAGAATTCTAAGAAGAAATTCTGAATTGTGGTGTGGTGTATGTATTGATTCAGAGTAGTAGATATTGCCAAAGAATTTATCTATCTAGTGATTAGATAAATTTACTCCTACCTACAGTATAAGAGTTCCAGTTGTTCCACCTTCTGGACAAAATGATATTTTAATGATTATTAATTTGGGGCATGATGGACATGTAGTAATGTTACTTTGATATTTTAATTGGGATTTTCTGAAGTCTATTACAAATGAGCACTTTTTATATGTTATTATTTTATACGTTCATTGGATATGCTCTTTTTAAATAAATTTTTGTTTAAGTATCTGTTATTATCTGACTGAATTATGAGTTGTTTATATATTCTGCATGTGAGTTCTTTACTGAGTAGACATCTTGCAATTATCTCTACTAATTGTGCAGCCTGCATTTTCACAAATTCTTATTTTTAATGTATTGCAATGAGTAAATTTGTTTCATGGTTTATGTTCTGCATGTCATATTAAATAAATCTTTACTGATTGTAATGTATTAATAAATCAGGTATTATCTTATGTTTTCTTCTAGAAACTTTCTTATACTTTGCATTTTCAGTTATGGTCTACTGAAATTTAGTTTTTTAATTTTGTTTGTTTGTTTGTTTGTTTTTGAGACAGAGTCTTGCTCCGTTGCCCAGGCTGCAGTGCAGTGGTGCAATCTCAGCTCACTGTAACCTCTGCCTCCTGGGTTCAAGTGATTTCCTGCCTCAGCCTCTCCAGTAGCTGGGATTACAGGCACACACTACCACACCTGGCTAATTTTTTTATTTTTATTAGAGACAGGGTTTCACCATGTTGTCCGGACTGGTCTCGAACTTCTGACCTCATGATTCCCCTGACTTCACCTCCCAAAGTGCTAGGATTGCAGACATGAGCCACTGTGCCCAGCCTAGAATTCAGTTTTATGTATGTTATAAAGTAGGAATAAGCATTGATTTTTTTTTTTTTCATATGGATATCTAATTGGCCCAGCACCATTTATTGAAAAGGCCATTACATTCCTACTGCACTGAAATTCTTTTATTTGTTTTGATGAATCAGTTGACTCTACCTGTGGGGATTGTTTCTGAAGAAGATAACATTAGCATGCTTGTTTACTCCCAAGTCTACCCCAGACTGTTTATTTTTCTATAACTTTATGATAAAGTCTTGAAATCTGGTAGTGTACATCTTCCAGCTTAGTTATTCTTTAGAATCATCTTTTCTATTTTGGTCCCTATGCATTTTCATGTAAATTTGAGGGTCAGCTGAAAAATTTCCACATTTATAGATACATTTGGGAAACATGGATATCATCACCTTATTGAATCTGTGAATTATTTATGTGTAGTATCTTTCCATGTATTTAGTTCTTTAATAAACAATAAAAATATGATTTAAAGTTTCTCTGAAAAGAACTTTAACTTTAAGATTCACTGGAAGGAAATTGACTTTAAAAGGATCTATGTGAAAAATAATGAATCACAAAGCTGAATAGAGGAAGAAAGGACTCAAGCTTCAGTTTTATAATTTCTGGTTGATTGGGTCTCTCAGTCACACTACAAATGAATTATTAGTATTTTCTGTTAAACATAACCAATCCTCATTATGCATGGATTCCTTTCTTGCAAGTTATCCTACTTGCTAAAATGTATTTGTAACTGCAAAATCAATACTTGCAGTGCTTTTGTGGTCGTTCCTAGACCTTCTCAGAGTGATGAACAATTTGGCACCCGATGCTCACGTTTCCACCAGGGGCCAAATGTGGTTACAGTCTGCTACCTTATTACATCTTTCATATTGCAAACAAGTATTTTCTCAGTCAATTTAGCTCCCTGCATTTAACATTTTTATGTTTTTTGTCAGTGATTTTTCTATTTTTAACATAGCCCCTAAATATAGTGCTGACGTGCTATCTGGCTTTCCTAAGCACAAGAAGTCTATGATGTAACTTATGGAGAAATTACATTTGTTTGATAAGCTTCATTCAGGTTGCACATTAATAGGATGATGAAAATCCTCTGGTTCATGTATAGTGACAACTTTGCTTCATGTTTTCTTCTGTTTAAATGCATCTTATTCATGTTACCTTTCTTGATTTGCGAACATTTAACTTACTGCTTGAATGAAGCTTATCTAACAAACATTAAATTTTCATACAGTTGAATATTATACTACTAAGGTAACAGTGTATATGAATCACAAACATAATGTTGAAAAAATAAGCCTCATATGAAAAGTATACATGCTGTAATAATTCCATTTATACTAGTGTTCAAAACAAGCAAGACTGGTAGCCATATTAATCATCAAGCTACCCTTTGTAAGATGATTTAGTGACTGGGAGAGTTGGTCTTCTGAAAACCTGAAAATAGCTTCATGCTTGATGTTGTTTGTGCTAACACTTAGGTGTTTTCTTTTGAAAATCCACAGAGGTAAATAATTATGATCTGTTTATTTTTTATATCTGCATTATATTTCACTAAGTGTGTATTATAATATTAGTCTATATCCTTTCAATATAAATACTAAAATGTTTACATATGAAATTACATCATGTCTAGGATTTGCTTTAAAATAATATTAGCCATAGGGTGCTGAATATGGATGAAACCAATTTTTTTCATTGCTAATAATTACTGAAGTCGGCTGATGGGTAGCCACCATTATATATGTTTGGAATTTTATTTCCTAAGAAGTTAAAAGACAGCAACAACAAACACTATAGTTAATATTTTATTGTTTGTCTAATTTATCTTTCCTGTTCTTTTATTTATATCAATCCAAATTTCCTCTTGAATTTCTAATGCTGTTTTCTTAATAGCCCGAAATTAGAAATAAATGTTCATGAACAATAGAATATCTCGATAAAGCGAGAGATATTCATACAGTTCAAGACTGTATTGCACGAAACTGCAAAATTAGTTGTAAACAGAGGCTGGCAGGAGCCAAACCCTGTATTTCCTCTAGGAACAATGGTTCAGTATTCACTAATTCAGTGTTCATAGGGACTTTATAGAATATAACTACTGCAAAATTGAGATCAACTCCATTTATATGAAACAGTGACTATAATGATTCTATGGGGAAATGTTGCAAATAAGATTAGTGAGGACAAATGTTCTCTTTTTGTACCACTGCCATTCTTGGTTTGGTTTAAAAAAAAACTACTGTCCTTTTACAGTCACATTCTAATTTCTCTTACTATTGGTGTCTTCTTGAAATATGTAAATTTCTTGTTTGTGATTTTCTTTAACTATTAAATTTGCGTTTATTTATATATTTTATGTATTCCCGATAGCTGTATAAAATCATTTCTGGACACAGACATGAACTAAACAAGGAAGTGACACCTTCAGGAAGCTGCCCAAGCTGATCATCATTCCATGGATAGAATGTCCTTCAGAAAAAAAGCAAATTTGTATTTCTGAGACTTGTTGACATGTTAAAGGATACAGAGCATAGCCATCTGCATGACAGATGTTCCCTGAACACTGTGAATAATAATGTATAGGGCAATATAGATTTTAATAGATAATCTGTCATGTGAAGATTTTCAACTCCCACAAAATATTCAGAAATTCACAAAGCACTAGTGTCTTATGTCTCCTGTAATGAGTAGTAGTGATGTGTTAGTATATTTATATTTCTGAAATACATGTCTATTTGTGTGTGTACATGTATATGTACATATTTCTGGTAGGCATATTCATGAATAAAATGAATGAAATTGAATGCTGAAATCCACTATTTTTTTGAGACAGGATCTTGCTCTGTTGCCCAGGCTGGAATGTAGTGGTGAGATCAAGGCTTACTACAGTCTCAACCTCCTGAGCTCTAGCAAACCTCACCTCAGCCTCCAGAGTACTTGGCAACTATAGGCATGCATGTGCCACCATGCTGGTCTATTTTTCTCTTTTTGTGGCTATGGGGTCTCACTATCTTATTCAGGCTACTCTCAAAACTCTTAGGCTCCAGCAATCCTCCTGCCTCATCCTCCCAACGTGCTGGGATTACAGGTGTGAGCCATTACACCTGGCCAGGATCTACTATTTTTCAAAAACATTTTATCTGCTTCTGCTTTCTTTTGCTTTTTCACATCTGGCATAGGCCTCTTCATTACAGCCTTTTTAGTCTTTTCAGACCTCCCATGTTTGCCCATATACCTTATCTTCTTTTTTCTCAGCTATTTCTCTCATATTAGCCTCAACCCTATCTCATATGTGAACAGGTCTGCCATTTGAGCAGATCATGAAATTTGAAATCATGAAAAAATGTGTGACTGATCCATTTTGTATTGCATTTTACATATGTATGGCTATTTGTACATGCTTGCATAATCTAGTAGTAGAAATAAACAGAGTGATTTGTGCTAAGACGTTTGCCTTAAATGTACAACTATGGAGGAGAGCAAATTTCACCTTGAGACACTTCCTGAGCCTGCCCATCCTCCACTGTCAACCAGTAAATACCACATTCTTGAAATTGGGGAGAAATTTTACTGAAATTGTCAGGAAAGACAGCCATGAATGAAAGAACATGCTGAAATCTATTACTATTACACTAATGCTTTTCACTTAATTTTCAAGGAAGGAACCTAAAATTTTGTCTAAAAAAGACCTTAAAATTATATTTAGGGATTATTCATAACCCTTATATGGTATGATTATAGAAAAAAGGTTTTCTGTATTCCTACAGCTAAGACAATTGTTTCTCTTTTATTTTGCATTGAAAGATATAAATTAATTAAATTTCTTATAGAATCATATTTCTACTTGCAATTTTTCAGAAATAATAAAAGTATATATGGCCACACAAACATGATTACGGAAATTTATGTGTGGCACACAAAATGAGCTCAAATCCTGAAATGAGAACATTTGAAATTGAATTATTCTTTGGATTAAGTGTAAAACTGCAACCATAAGCAAATGCATAGTCAATTTATTTTCCTGTAGTCTATTATCAATCTTTGGTAGGCTTTGTCAGCAAGTATATTTTTCAAAAGGCAATCAAAGAAATACAATGTAGAGTTTATTTTAAAGGACTACATATTAAATATTATAACAGAGTTTATTTTAAAGGACTATATATTAAATATTATACTTATAAATGTGATTTCTGCATGGAAAGAGCCATGTCAGTAATGAAGAAAAATATTAATTGATGGTAATGTATTAAAACATCATGCTACTTTTATGTGGCCTTTTCATCATTTCAAAAAATAAAAATGTAGAGCTAGAGAAAAACATTGATCTTTTCAATAGTTCGTGTCTTGAATTTAATCTCCCTCAGTTGTAGGGCTTCAGGATCCTGCTCTTCAAAGTGAATCTGGTCCAATAGTATACATTACCCCAGTAAGTAGATTGAAAGGCATGGGCACCCCTTTTTTTCCCCTCAAAATTTCCACAGAAAGTACTGTTTAATTTTTTTAATTTGTTTTATTTTGATTTTTTGTTTTGCTTTTATGTTTACCTCCATGACATAGTTATATTTTGGCAACAACATTTTTAAGTTTGTTTTATTAGATATATGGAAACAAATCAATGTCAGGCAACTGTAAAATGTCATTGTTTGAAAATTATGGATAAACCTGGAAGACATTATGTTAAGTGAAACAAGTCAAGCACAGATATTCAAATATTACGTGATCCCACTTGTGTGTGGAATCTAAAGCAGTAGAATTAATTGAAGCAGACAATATAAGAGTGATTATTTGGGGCTGTGATGAGGATTGAGACATGTTGGTCAAAGGATACAAAATTTAAATGTCTTGAACTAATAAATTCAATAAATCTATTGTACATGGTAACTATAGTTAATAACTATGTATTTTTGAAAATAGATTTTAAGTGCTCTCACCACAAAAGAATGTAATAGATATATTAATTAGCTTGGTTTAGCCATTGCACAAAGTATACATATTTTAAAACAACATGTTGTACACAACAAATATACAAAATTCTATATGTTGATTTAAAAATAAATTGGTGATAAAAATATCAAAGCATAGCTACATAAGAATGGTTGAATATTTATACAAGATAAGGATGTCTTTTGTAACAGGAATTCCATTAAAAAAGAAAAACATTAGAACGTCAGCTTGAAAGCTATTTAGCTGACTAACATTTCTACTAAGTCTATCCCCAGGGATCCCTCGATGTCTTCATAGATACTATTTAAACCCTCTCTTCTCACTTAATTCTCAGCTCTCCAAAGTTTGACTTTAATGCTGCCTGCTAGGAAACTAGGCCTTATAAATACTGAACTTCCTTGTACTTATGGTTTATGTTTAAATCATTTTCCTTTCCTAAATCAGAGATTGCAAACTCGTGTGGTTGTTGAGGCAATGGGCATATTTTATTTTACCTGTTTATATTTTAATGTTTAAAAATCTGTTGTCAATTTTAGCATCAAGATATTTTACATAAAATTAAAATATTAAAAGACTTTGTAGCATGGGCTCCATATTTCAAGATGGCAAGAATTTTCTGGGATTGAGTAGCAGCTACTAGTAGCAGCTACCCTCTCTGAGTAGCATCAGAGAGGGCATGTTCTATCCATTTGCCACCATCTCATCATGCTTGCTTCACTCATTTACATTACCTGAGGGATCCTTGTAAAATGTGAATTTTCAGTTTCGGAAAATAAAATTGAATACGACAACTTTTTTGTTGCCTCTTAAGCTATTTTTACCATGAAGGAATCCTAATCAAAAATTAGGAAAACAAATCTCAGAGCAAACTTTAAAAGGCTCCACTCTGTGGAGGCACAGAGCTTATGTTTACTGATGAAGTGCTTTTAGTTCCTCTAACAATGCAATGATTATAGAAACAAAGTGCAAAATGCAAGCACAAGAAAAGGGACATCATCTTCTGATATGGCCTGTGTAATGCCATTTGAGGGGTGGTATAGGAGAAGGTGATATCTAATTAAGTTGAAATTTAACTAATGAGTAGTATTTCAGCTAAAACCTAAAAACTGGGAGGGGATAATTGAAAAAAAAAAATGCTCTGGTTATAACAGCACATTATACAAAAACCTACTGGTAAAAACATAAATAAATAACAGTGATTCTCTTGTGGGCATAAGTAAGAATTAAGACTAGCCATTTAGGTCACACATCAAATCATGGTTTTGTGTGCCACACACATTAAGTTCTGGTGTTTTAATCCAAAATGAAAATATGTGGCTATCTCTCCAGCTGCTGTAACCTGATCGTGTTCTACTCAACCAATATCAGAAGCACTCAAGAAACTCTCAATATTTTCCTCTAATAGACAATTTATTGTCCCCAATTTCTCTTTCTCAAACTTGCCACTTGCATATAATTATCAACCTGGATTTCATTGCTCTCTCGTAAATCATTTTTTTTAGTTTAAACTAACTTCTTACAGTTTAAATTCTAGCCTGTAGGTAACATTGCATCAAGGATTTTGAGGAAAAACAACAGATGCAATTTTTCCACAGGAGCTGACGTGCTAAGGGCTATAAATTGGTCCAAATGTATTTAACACTGAATCAGGGTCTTCTGTTTCTTCACCCATAGCAAGAATCACGAAGTTGGACATTTCAGACATTTTAAGAACTCCTGTGTAAGACTCAAAACTGTTCTTTTGAAACACTTCAGTTTGTGGTTGTGGGCTGCCAACTGGTAGATTCCTTTATGTTACAAAGAGCTGATTTTTATGCTGTAACATTTCTGGTGTGCAGTTGATAAAATGAGAATTGATATTTAAAATCTTTTTTTCTTTCAGCTCACTCCAGTTGGTACCACGATATTCACAGGATTTTCAGGAGACAATGGAGCTACAGATATAGATGATGGACCAAATGGACAGATAGAGTATGTTATTCAGTATAATCCAGATGATCCGGTATGTAAATACCTATTAGCAATGTAATTTTCTTGAAAGGAATAAAATTAATGTTTTTTTCAGCTGATATTGTATTATTCAGTAACTTCCAAAACCAGATTAGTAATGATGCTATGATTTAAAAAGTCTCAAAATTGAATTATTTTTAATATTTATGCTTTATTGCTAGAAGCTAATTTTTGATGGTATTTTTAGATAAGGTTTAAAATATATTCATAGACACAATATGCCTCCTTTACTAAATTTCTGTTATGTCTATGGTCTCCAAAGTATTCCAAACAAATCACTGGAGATGAGATAACAAATGTCAAACATGAATTTTATGCAACTTATAAATTAATACCAATATTGTTGCTAAACCGCAAGAACACACACCAAGTATTGCTGGAGTTGACAAGTCTTTAAAATTCTAGCCGTCCGCCTATTAAACCGAAGATAGGGAAGACAAGACAAAGCCGCTAGCTATAGTCTGTTTTATTTTGCTTTTTCTTCCTTTTTTCCCATTAGACAAAGATTTCTATGTTGTTCTTTTAGGCCATGAATCATTTCCACGAATGATATATTATTAAAAAGAAAAAGACAAAATAAGATTTTGTTTAACAGAAGCTAGAGCTGGAAGTCCTGCCTGATATCTCCCCACTTTCTTTTCTTGAGACAGCTCCTCAAAATCCCATGGACTCCCCAAAGCAATTATAAATGCACTACTTAAATAAGCTTTCAAATCGAATGCATCTCTTTTATGTTTAATAAATATTAGAAATATAAACAATGGTGAAGTTAACATTTTGCCCTTATTTTTACCATTGTATGTTGTAGATAAGCTTTAGACAAACAAGCAAAAACAAACAAACAAAAAAAACTCTGTTGAGATAGGAAAGACTGAGAACTCACAGTAAGATCTACATCACCAATGTATTGCATTATATTAAGTAAATTGTGGATACATTTTCTCATCCTCACAAATCAGTTAAAAGTAGTATTATCTCTGTTGCATAGGAAAGAAAAACTCATAAGTGAAGTGATTTGTGTTATATTACAAAACTACTTCTAAACTGTAAAATTTGGTTTCAGTATATTCTTCCCCTATTGTATTCTCACACAAAAAAACTTGTATGGGCTGTGTTAAAATTTTAATAAATTTGGAAAATAAGTATATATATATATATATAAATTTTATTGGCAGGGTGAAGGTCAGGTTTTAGAGTTTGTTCTTTTCTTTTCTTTTCTTTTTTTTTTTTTTTTTTTTTTTTTTTTTTGCTTTATTTCTCTAAAAGAGGACTTTTTTAAGGCAGAGACAATAAAACCAAGAGTTGGGGACATGATGAGAATGCGACAGAGAAGGACAGTATGAAGGGTTAAGTAAAGTGGAAAGTAGCAAAGAAACAGCAGAGGAAAAGGCAGCAGAAATGCTTTTTCTTAAATGTAGAAACAGCTGACTGAACATTCTATTTCTAAACCACTCATTTTGTTTGCTCTTTAGGTATTTTTTTAAAGAATTAATTGTAGGTGTGTGTACCATGTTTCTAGCTCAAATTTTATGAAGGTGACTTTCTAATCTTTACTTCCCAAGTTGTAAAAATAAAACCTCCCAGCAAGTATCAAATGACCAGTCCATGTGTTTTAGGGAGATATTTATTGCATGCATAAAAAGATTCAATGTTTAGATATAGTTTGAGAGCAAAAATGTATTACTTTAAACTATCTCTCTGCTTAAAATGTAGACATTTAGTAAGGCTTAAATTCTTTGTTAACTGTGCAATAAATCTGTCTCAATGCCTTCCCATTCCAGGGATGTGTTAGGTTTGCTGTCCAATATAATATGTAACTCTTACTCCCTACAGAGTAGATAAACCAATCAGCCACACACATTTTCAAAATTACAGATGAAAAAAGAAAAATAAATAGTGTAGGTTTTAGCAAGCTAAAATGCTCTTAATTCTGTGGACAAAATAATAAGACATCATGACACTTAACTTAGGCTGTATTGAAGGAAAAAAACATTAACCAAGGTACAATGTTAAGGAGAGAATCCACCTTTAGACTTCATATAAAATTAGTGTAAACCTCAGTATCAGTTTCTTCTCTTGTAAGACCTGTGAGGAAATACATGCTAAATGTTATGTTCTGCTACTACTAAAACTCTAGTAATTCTGCTTATATTAATAGCACCATACTGTGGCACTTTTACTAGTCAAAATAATAACAGCTCAATAATAGCAAACTATTGTAAATTCTTCACCATAACTAGTTTATTTAATATATGAATAAAATTGGAATAACTAAAATTGAGCCTTTCTGTTCTGTTGCAAATCTTTTTATTGCAACTCAAATGATGTTCTAAAACAAAGAAGCAACAAGTTTGGGAATAAATAGTTGCTGAACTGATTGATCCAATTTAAAGTAAAAGTGTTAAAATAGTGTGCATTTTCACACTTCTATAAAGAATATCTAAGACTGGGTAATTTATAATAAAGGAATTTTAATTGACTCACAGTTTCAAATGTCTGGGAAAGTCTCAGGAAACTTACAATCACAGCAAAAGGGAAAAGGGAAGGAAGGAACATCTTACATAGCAGCAGGAGAGAGAGAGTGAAGGGGGAATTACCACTATTAAACCATCAGATCTCATGAGAATGCCCTCACTGTCACAAGAACAGCATGGGGAAAACTGCCCCATGATTCAATCACCTCCCACCAGGTCACTCCCTAGAAACGTGGAGATCACAATTCAACGTGAGATTTGGGTTGGAACACAGAGACAAACCATGTAATTCCACCCCTGGCCTCTTTCAAATCTCTTGTCCTTTTGACATTTGAAAACCAATCATGCCTTCTCAATAGTTCCCTAAAGTCTTAAATCATTTCAGCATTAACTCAAAAGTCTAAGTCCAAAGTTTCTTCTGAGACAAGGCAACTCCTTTTAACATATGAGCCTATAAAATCAAAAACAGGTTGTTACTTCCAAGATACAATGAGGGTACAGACATTATATGCTTTACATGCACTCATTCCATCTGTGAGAAATTGACCAAAATAAAGGTGCCACAGGTCCCTTGCAAGTCCAAAACCCAGAAGGTCTGTTATTAAATCTTAAAGCTTGGAAATAATCTCATTTGACTCTGTGTCTCACATCCAGGGCACACTAATGCAAAGGGTAGGCTTCCAAGGCCTTGGGCAGCTCTGCCCCTGTGGCTCTGTAGGGTACAACCCCTGCAGCTGCTTTAACAGGCTGGCATTGAGTGCTTGTGGCTTTTCCAACCACATGGTGCAAGCTGTCTGTGGATCTATCATTCTGGGATCTGGAGGAGACAGTGGGCCTCTTTTCACAGCTCCACTAGGCAGTCCCAAGTGGGGACTCTGTGTGGGGACTCTAATTCCACTTTTTCCCTCTGCATTATGCTAGTAGATGTTTTCCATGAGGGCTTCACCCCTGCAGCAGACGTCTGTCTGGACATACTGGCATTTTCATACATCCGCTGAAACTGAGATGGAGGTTCCCAAAGCTCAACTCTTGTCTTCTATGTACCTTCAGGCCCAACAACACATGTAAGCCACCAAAGGCATGGGGCTTGCACCCTCTGGAGCAATAACCTGAACTGTACGTTGGTCCCTTTTAGCCATGGCTGGAGCTAGAGTGGCTGGGACACAGGATACTATGTCTTAAGGCTGCACAGAGCAGTGGGCCCTGATCCAAGCCCAGAAAACCTCTAGGCCTCCAGGCCTGTGATTTGAGGGGTTGCCATGAAGATCCCTAAAATGCCCTGGAGACATATTTTCCATTGTCTTGTCTATTAATATTTGGCTGCTCGTTACTTATGCAAATTTCTGCACCCAACTTGAATTTTCCCCCAGAAAATGGGATTTTCTTTTCTACCACATGGTCAGGCTGCAAATTCTTCAGTTTTGTTCTCTGCTTCTCTTTTAAACATAAGTTCCAATTTCACATAATGTCTTCATGAACAGATATGACTGTATGCTTTCAGAAAAAGCCAGGTCATATCTTGAATACTTTGCCGCTTAGACATTTCTTCTGCCAGAAGCTCTAAATCATCTTTCTCAAATTCCAGGTTCCACAGATCTCTAGGGCAGGGGCATAATGCCACTAGTCTCTTTGCTAAAGCATAGCAAGAGTGACTTTTGCTCCAGTTCTCAATAAGTTCTTCATCTCCATCTGAGACCACCTCAGCGGGGACTTCATTGTCCATATCACTACCAGCATTTTGGTTGAAACCATTCAAAAAGTCTCTAGGAAGTTCCAAACTTTCCCACATCTACATGTTTTCTTCTGAGCCCTCCAAACTGTTCCAACCTCTGCCCATTACCCAGTTCCAAAGTTGCTTCTACATTTTCAGGTTATCATTTTAACAGTACTCCACTATCCCAGTACCAACTGCTTATATTAGCTTGTTATCACACTGCTATAAGGATAGTACCTGAGAGTGGGTAATTTACAGAGAAAGGAGGTTTAATTGATTCATAGTTCTGAATGTCTAGGGAGGCCTCAGGAAACTTGCAATCATGGCAGAAGGTGAAGGAGAAGCATGGTGCATCTTACATGCATCAGGAGGCAGAAAGAGTGAAAAGGGAAGTGCCACTTTTAGACCATCAGATCTCATGAGAACTCACTATCAGGAGAACAGCAAGGGGGAAACTGCCCCCATGAGCCAGTCACCTCCTACCAGGTCCCTCCCTCAATACATGGGGATTACAATTTGACATTGTACTTTGTTTTGGGTGTTGACACAGAGGCAAACTATATCAACTAAATGGTTAGGCAGACATGATCAGGGCAGGAGAAGACCAACCCAAGGAATGTCAGCTGACTATCAGGTGATGGTTAGGTGGCTTTTAAACTTTCTCTGTAAAATAATAATTAGTAGCAGCCAGTGCCAGGGAAAGATAGTCTGTCAATAGATAGAACACACTTGAAGCTGGTGATCAGCAGCTTCCCAATAAGAGCTGAGGAGTTGGGTGAGAGGGCTGAAGCATGCATGTTAAGAGGCAAAAAGGCAGAATTTTACTAGTATATGACCTTTTTCTGGGAATGCTCAACTGGCAAGGGAAAAATGCCTCAAGTAAGCGTGCACACAACTTCAGTAAACATGCTGCGCATGAAGCCCCTCCCAAGTGCACCCAGCAGGTACTGTGCATGTGGACAGCCTGCCCCAAAAGAAAAATCAAGGGAGGAGAATCGCAAATCCCCAAATCATGCCAATGTAGAAAACCCTCAGTGAAGGGATGAACAGGGCTCTTTGAGGTTTCAAGTCACCCACTTAGCCATCTTCCAAGAGTATTTTGCTTGCTTTCATTCCTGCTCTAAAACTTTTTAATAAGCTCTCACTCCTGCTCTAAAACTCACCTCAATCTCTCCCTCTGCCTTAAACTTACTTCTTCCCCAAATCACATCCTTTCTTCTGAAGTTAGGACTGAGTTGCCACAGACCCATATGGATTCACTGCTATTAACAAAAGCACTTGAGCTGTTTACCAAAAATGTTTGGTTCTTCCTCTCTTTGGATACATGCTAGAGGTGTACTTTTCTTGCCTGGAGAAAAGTATTTGCTTTGAATAATGAAGTGCAAACTCAAAGAACCAGTATACAAGTAATCATATTCCCTGCCCCTGTTGTTATGATCAGAGAAAAACATATTGAGGAGAAACATTCATTAGCCAATGACAACAATAAAGAGAGACCACTTTCTGATGCATATTAGATATATAGATACAAAGAGTAAAGAAAAAATGAAAGTTTAAGGGTTTGTTCCTGCAGCATTCCCGATCCTTTCATGGATGACGTATTTAGAAAAAAATAATTTAGTAAATATCTTATTCTAAAAATCCTCTAGATAATTGTTAAAGAAAAATATTATTTAATGATATATTTAAACATGGTAAGAAAGTCCTTATTCAGGACCACTGCAATAAGTATAGAAATCATTGCAGTGAGGTCTTGCAGGTGGAGAGAGATATTGGGCTCAACTACAAATAAAGCATTGGCAAGTGGAACTTCGTAGCCAAGGAGCAGGGTCAGGGTCACTGGATGGAAAATTACTAGGAGAAAACATCAGAGATACGGGGGATTCTGGCTAAAACAAGCTAATACGATTATTGCTGAAGACAAGTCAGGGTGATCAGACATCATCTGCAGGATGAGAAACCTGATGAGTTATCAAGGTAGATCATTTATCAAAGGTAGAGGTGTTCTTGCTAAAATGATGTAGTATGGTTCTTTGTTAAAAAGTGATTTTATAAGGAAGTATACAGATGAGCCTAGAAGATTCAGAAGCCTGATCAAGTTTGGCCAAGCAAAGAATCTTTGTCAGTCCCCACTAATGTTCACAAGAAGAAGCATTCTTATTTCCTTTGTATAATATAAGTTCATTTTCTCATTTGGTTACTTTTTGTTTATTAAGTACAACTTGAATTATCTGTTGGAACTTGGTAGTAGAGACTATGTAAAAATATGTACTGGACAATATATGTTGTCAGACCTTTAATGAGGGGCATTTAATTTCTATGCAATCTGTAGTGTACTCATCACAGTTATTGTAAAATACTGTTGACATATTTTTTGTTTAATGCCTTCATGGTAATACAAAGTAAAGTAAGAGTGTCCATAATGCACTGAACTAATTCAGAGGTGTCCATCTAATCTTTTGGCTTCCCTGAGCCACACTAGAAGAAAAAGAATTGTCTTGGGCCACACATAAATTACACTAACATGAATAATAGCTGATGAGCTAATAAAGAAAAAATCACAAATACATCTTATAATGTTTTAAGGACATTTACAAGTTTGTATTGGGCCACATTCAAAGCCAACCTGGGCCCCATGTAGCTGGTGGGCTATGGGTTGGACAAGCTTGAATCAGTTTTGAAAAAAATGAAAGAAAAACTCTGAAGTGGATAAGAATTTGTCATCACATGATCTGCAATAACTTTCATTTTTGAGAATATGTCTTCTTGGAAAAATCTAAATATGGGTATTCTGATAAATCTCATTATTAGAAAGATTAAGATATTTATACAATAAATTATCATGTCTTTTTTATCTTTTTATTTTAATGCCAGACTGGAGGCATGTTTATTCAGCATTTTAAGTTTGACCTAAAATGATGAGGAGGAGACTGATGACATGTCCCTTGTAGCAGTCTCCAGTGGACTGAGGAAGCAGCACAACATCGCTATTAACTAATGTTACTACTCAGAAAAAAGAAAAAATGAAAACACTTAAGCAATATGAATAAGCAGCTTCTTTCTTCGAGGTATTACAGTGCTGTTTCAGTGGGTGGTAACATCTTTTATCAAGTCCTCCTGAGTAAATGGTCCTTCTTTTGTAATATGTTTTACTCCCTGTAGCTTTGAGAGAATTCAGAAAATATGAGCCATAATTTTCATTTGTAATGTGTAAGCATTTGAATTACCTGAGTCAGGAAGTTAAAACCATATTTTAAGGACAAACGATTTTTAAACAAATCACCATCCTGAAATAGTTCTGTATATATATATAAGTCAAAGTCCAAATTTCAGACGTCAATAAAATATTTAAGGTTAAGCTAAAACAGTGATTACTTATTCCTAGGTAGGTTACTAAAAAAATTTACTGTAGTTTAATAATACTTTGCAGGGTACATTATATCATGAGATTCCCATGCCTCCATAAATTCATAATATTCTAATTTTACTGGAAACTCATGTATAATTAAGTCATGGTGTAAAGGCCTTCTTTTTGTAAAACTTTGAACCTCAGTCTTTTCACACCAACACTGTGACTTTTAAGTTTACAACATATATGCTTCAAAACCCAACCAAGCACAAATATAGTTTCCTGAGAAGTTGACTGGAATAGAATAAGTTGAACTGCATTGTAATCATAATGTATCATTAAATGTGCATGAATCTGTTTGTATTTGTTTGAGGGAGAGTGGTAAATTTGTATTGTGAGCAAAAGACCTCTGGAAAGGAATTGGGAGAAAAGAGACTTTATTTCAGTGAACAGTTTTCAAACCATATCATACAGCCTGTGGTTTCAAGCTAAGATACATTTCAGAGAACAAATACAGGGTTAGGGTTTTATAGCTAAAGTTCCCACCCAGGTTCCCAATTAGCTGTCTTCATCCAAATGAAGGATAGATTCTTGCTTAATTCTGATTGGTCAAAACAGATGAGTCATGACTGTTCTATACACTGATTGGTTGATTCATGTGAGCTCTGACTGGTTGATTTCCAAGCTCCAAACCAGAAGTTTCTGTCAGATGTTTCTTTCAAAGGGTTGGTGCTAAAAGGCCAGTGTAGGGATGGCGTAGGGGGCAAAAGGTGGTAGTTCCAGCCGCAGTTTATCTTGGCACCAAGAACAGGATCTGTTTTTGCTTCATTGTTGTATTAGTCCGTTTTCACACTGTTGATAAAGACATACCTAAGACTGGGAAATCTATAAAGAAAGAGAGGTTTAATGGACCCACAGTTCCATGTGGCTTGGGAGGCCTCTCAACCATGGCAGGAGGTGAAAGACAGGTATTACATGGCAGCAGACAAGAGAGGATTGAGAGCCTTATAAATCGCTTATAAAACCATCAGATCTTGTGATACTTATTCACTAACATGAGAACAGCATGGGAAAGACCCATCCCCATGATTTAATTATCTCTCACCAGGTCCCTCCCTCAACACTTGGGGATTATGGGAGCTACAGTTGAAGATGAGGTTTAGGTGGGGATTCAGTCAAATCATATTGCTCTACACCTGGCACCTCCCAAATCGCATGTCCTCACATTTTAAAACCAATCTTGCCTTACCAACAGTCCCTCAAAGTCTTAACTCATTTCAACATTACCTCAAAAGCTCACAATCCAAAGTCTTATCTGAGACAAAGCAAGTTCCTTACAAACATGAACCTGTAAAATCAATAGTAAGTTAGTTACTTCCTAGATAAAATGAGGGTACAGGCATTGGGTATGCATATATATGTGTGTGTGTATATATATATATGTATATATATATTCATTCAAAATGAGAGAAACTGACAAAAGCAAAGGGTTCAAAGGCCCTATACAAGTCCAAAATCCAGTGGGGCAGTCAAATCTTAAAGCTCCAAAATGATCTTCTTTGACACCACGTCTCACATCCAGGTTATGCTGATGCAAGAAGTGGGTTCCCATGGTCTTGGGCAGCTCCACCCCTGTTGCTTTGCAGGGTACAGCCTCCCTCCTGGCTGCTTTCACAGTTTGGCATCGAGTGTCTGCTACTTTTCCAGGCATGCAGTGCAATCTCTTGGTAAATCTACTTTCTGTGGTCTGGAGGACAGTGGCCCTCTTCTCACAGCTTCACTAGGCAGTGCGCCAGTGGCAACTCTTTGTGGGGACTTCAACCCCACATTTCCCTTCCATGCTGCCCTAGCAGAGGTTCTTCATGAGGGCCCTGCCCCTGCAGCAAACTTTTATCTGGACATTCAGGCATTTCCATACATGCTCTGAAATCTAGGTGTAGGTTCCCTAACCTCAATTCTTGACTTCTGTGGACCCATAGGCTCCACACCATGTGAAAGCTGTCAAGGCTTGGGGCTTGTACCCTCTGAAGCCACAGCCCGAGCTATATCTTGACTCATAGCCATGGCTGGAGCAGCTGGGACACAGGGCACCGAGTTCCTAGGCTGTACATGGAAGAGGGGTCCTGGACCTGGCCCATGAAACCACTTTTTTCTCCTAGGCCTCCTGGCCTATGATGGGAGGGGGCTGCCACAAATGTCTCTGACACACCCTGGAGACATTTTCCCCATTGTCTTCATGATTAACATTTGGTTCCTCATTACTTATGCAAATTTCTGCAACGGGCTTGAATTTCTCCTTAGAAAATGGGTGTTTATTTTCTATTGCATCATCAGGCTGCACATTTTCTGGACTTTTATGCTCTGTCTCACTTTTAAAACTGAATGCTTTTAATGGCACTCAAGTCACATCTTGAATGCTTTGCTACTTAGAAACTTATGTCACCAAATAACCTAAATCATCTCCCTCAAGTGCAAGGTTTCACAAATCTCTACATCAGGGGCAAAATGCCCTGATGTATTTTGTCTCTTTGGTCTCTTTGTAAACATAGCAAAGGTCACCTTTTCTCCAGTATCCTCATCTCCATCTGAGACCACTTTACTCTGGATATCATTGTCCATATCGTTATCAGAGTTTTGGTCAAAGCCAATGAGAAAGTCTCTAGGAAGTTCCAAACATTCCTGCCTTTTCCTGTCCTTCTGAGCCCTCCAAACTGTTCCAACTGCTGCCTGTCACCCAGTTCCAAAGTTGCCTCCACATTTTCGGATATCTTTACAGCGGGACCCCACTCTACCAGTACCAATTTTCCTTGTTAGTCTTTTTTCACACTTCTGATAAAGACATGTGTGAGACTGGGTAATGTATAAAGAAAAAGAGGTTTAATGGACTCACAGTTCCATGTGCCTGGGGAGGCCTCACAATCATGGTGGAAGGCGAAAGGCATGTCTTACATGGAGGCAGACTAAGAGAGAATTTAAAGTCAAGTGAAAGTGATATCCCCTTATAAAAGTATCAGATCTCAGGATACTTATTCACTACCACAAAAACAGTATAGGGGAAACACCGTGATTCAATTATCTCACACCAGGTCCCTCCCACAACACATGGGAATTATGGAAGCTACAATTCAAGATGAAATTTGCATGGGAACACAACAAAACCATATCAATTGTAGAAAGGAAGATACTGTGATGCTTTGACATCTTTCTGAGAACACAGAGTATGTGACCACTTTGTCACCCTGGCATGGCTACCTGGTTTTGTTGATTTTCTTTTAACTTACTTCAGTTAGTCATAGGGAGTCCATTTTGTCTGTCAGTCAGGGACATGTTTTAACAGTATGAAACAGAAAAAATGATCAGAGTATTGGGACTTTCTCTTAGGAGTTAAGTTAATGTTGCCTGCTGAAATCCCAGTCCGTCTTGGGTGGACAAAAATTGCATAGCCTTACTTAGTCCTCCATTTTTTACTTTAGGAAATTAGATTAGAGGAGACACACGAACAATGACAATAACATAGAATGTTCAAGCAGCTGATGGCAAAGTAGCCTGAGCTTAATCAGAGACAAGTTTAAGGCTGACTAAAGATTGATAAGGTCAAAATTGATGCTGTTTATTGGAACTAAAACACAGACTCACAGTTATATTCATTGTGAACAAATGGGCGAAACCCAAAGAGAGAAGAGAGAGGTACAGAAAAAGACACAGAGATAAGGGAAGAGATTTCAAAAAAAAGTGTCAAAAAACAATAAGAGAATTTACAGCCTCTTAGAGACAAATATAAAATCCTAATTATCTCAATTTCCACCACTTCTCAATTACAGGCCCATTGAGGCACTTTTGTACTAAGGCTCTGTCTTTAGGTCAGCAGAAAATGCATATACGTGTGTGTGTGTGTTCTTTAAAAATTATCTTCTTTTGAACTGAATTTCTAGTCATCACAGCTGAAAAGAGAATATTACAAACAATACGTATAACATAGGTGTGAAAGACTGAAGTCTTTCCCTCTTTCCTAAAAATGGTGAATGACCAAATCTATCAGCTGAGAAGAAATAGTGCTAATAACCCCATATTCCATTTCTAGAGCATCTTTAACTGCAGGATTCAACACCTTCTTGCAGAGAGCTGCCATTTTATCTAAACTGCTGCAGACCCATATTAGTACAGGGGATTCTGGGGAGATGGAATCATCTTGGGAAACAGAGTTGCTAGAGCATCAGCATTCCTTCTCCCTCCGTTATTGAATGTGAATATGTGTGGCGTGGATGTTACAGCTGTCTCCTACCCTGCTTCCCATATCTGTGATAGTGATAAATTGCTTAAACTGCCTTATGCTCTCATTTTACTAAATGGAGAATTATCCCTTAGTTGACAGTTGTTGTCAGTGAACTGTCAGGAAGTAGTGAGTGGACCTTTCTTAATGGAGGCCAGGTGTTTGGGGCCTGTGGGTATTAAATCATTTAACCATAATTGGATTTTTCTCATTAATACAGTGCAGGTAGCCAGCACTTAAATTCTCATCAGCCAAAAAAGCCAATGTTAGTTTGTGTTTTAAAGTGAATATCCACGACTATCAGAAAGGGGGCAATGGCCTGGCTTTAGTAATGTAAGCTTGCTTAAGTAAATGGGCATTGCTCTGTTCTTAAACTTTTCTGCTTCGTTCGTGGAACAAATTTCTAAGAATGAAAGAAAAGAAAAATAAATAGCAAGGAGAGAGAGTGCAGTCACTCTTAGACTTATGTAGTACAGTGGTTTCTCAAAGTAAAACCTGAATCATCTGCATCAGAATCAACTGGTAGGTTTGTTAAAAATGCAGATTCCCGAGAATTTCTGGAATTTGGGGTAATAGATTCTAGGAATCCACAATCCTAATGATACATGCCTATGATTCTTGTGCATTCTAAGTTTTAAGAATGTTCTAAGTATTGTTTCATATTTTTCATGGCTTTATCATGTATTTATTTATTTAAAAAATTCTACTTTTTTCCTTGCTTAATGTGCCTTTTTTTTTTTTTTTAAACTTTTTAGGTAAACACTGGAGAAATATCATTAAAGCAAGGCATTTACTTAGGGTTGATCTAATCCAATATTCTTTTTACTAGAGGAAAAAGAAAGACTATCTTAAAGATATATATATATATATTTTACTTCTAATTTTCTTTGCTATTATTCTATGTTTAGAGAAAAAATGAGTACTCAATAATTGCTTAATTAATGAATTAAATTTAATGCAGTGGCTTTCAATATGCAACATTTCAGAAGCACCATTGATCATAAAGTAAATCCTATCCTTATGTTTCATAGAATACAAGTGCTAATAAAATGAAAATCTAGGCTGGGGGCGGTGGCTCATACCTGCAATCCCAGAACTTTGGGAAGCAAGGTGAGCAGATCACTTGAGGTCAGGAGTTCGAGACCAGACTGGCCAACATGTTAAAACCGCATCTCTACTAAAAATAAAAATAAAAAAATTTGAAAAATTAGCCAGGTGTGGTGGCACATGCCTGTAGTCCCAGCTACTCAGAGGCTGAGGCAGGAGAATCGCTTGAACCCAGGAGGCAGAGGTTGCAGTGAGCTGAGATTGTGCCACTGCACTCCAGCCTGGGTGACAGAGCAAGACTCCATCTGTCTCAATAAATAAATAAATAAATAAAGTAAAATTAAAATCTAAGAATCTATAAAATCTCTAAAGGATAGATTAAGATGATAAGAATTCAGTGCAATTGAAAGTGCTCTGGGCCGGGCGCGGTGGCTCAAGCCTGTAATCCCAGCACTTTGGGAGGCCGAGACGGGTGGATCACGAGGTCAGGAGATCGAGACCATCCTGGCTAAAATGGTCAAACCCCGGCTCTACTAAAAAATACAAAAAACTAGCCGGGCGAAGTGGCGGGTGCCTGTAGTCCCAGCTACTCGGGAGGCTGAGGCAGGAGAATGGCGTAAACCCGGGAGGCGGAGCTTGCAGTGAGGTGAGATCTGGCCACTGCACTCCAGCCTGGGCGACTGAGCGAGACTCTGTCTCCAAAAAAAAAAGACAGTGCTCTGAAGATCAATAAAGTCACTAATAACTATTATTTTTAATAATTCTATAAACGTTCAATGAAAACTGTCAACAACAAAAAAGATATTGTGAAGATTCATTAAGTTGCTTAGCTAGAGATATAAGGATGGGTATTCCTGCATCACAGACTGAGACCCTTAAGGAATCTGTCAAGCAAAACAGAAGATTCCAAATAAGTGTTTTGTTTTTGAAAAAATAATGTGAGATCACATCAAAGACTTAAGTCTAAATTACATTTAAAAGGTTTCACTGAGTAAAGTTTGCAAAGGTTAGTACACAGAGAAATAAGTGATGAGATATTTAAGCAAGAGAAAAATAAGACCAAATATCAGGTGTGAAGAGCCATGGCCTGTTTGGAGAAGAGAGAGGCCTACAGTGTAAAGCCATAGAGACAGGAATAATCATGTATCAAAGTGCTTTCGACTGCAGAAATTGTACTCTCTCTCTCTATATATATATAAAACATATAAACATACATATTATATATATAACATATATATGCAAAAAACTAAATTAAATATTTAAACAAAAAGATAATTTATTATCTATCACAATATGTTTTTCAGAGATGGGGTAATATCAAGATTTTCTCAGCGACGCAAAGACAACACAGATCCAGGCTCTTTTTTTTTTTATGCTCTGCTCTCACTAGCATATTAGCTATTTCTCCATAATTAATTTTATCAATAGTCCCCAAATCTGTTTAGAACTGCTGAAGTTCTAAATTTTATATCCTGACAGAAACTTCTATAACTTGAAAAGGGATTTTTAGCTTCTCTCTATCTTTGCAATTAAGATATATTTTTTTAAATTACTCAAAATGGAATCACATGTACATCTGCAAAATGATTCCTGGTAAAACAGAATGGAATTACAATGAATGGAATTGTTTTTAAGCTAGACTATTCAAGACTCATCTCATTTAGAGACATAGCCTCCTCTGAGGCACAATGTCACCGGATATGTGAACTCTTTTGGGATTCTGAGTCCAGAGATGAGGTAGTTTTGTGGTAAGACCACAGTATCTTCCATATTTATGCTAGAAACTGATATATATTTCTATATTATTGAGTCACTAAAATGTAATAACCTCATAACAACACATTAGGTACGTTTAACAGTGTAAATAGCAATTATTAACCAAGGTTTTGCCCATATTCAACTTACATATTTAGATTCAATCATTTTTACACTTGTCTGTCATAATTGCCAGCCCCACTCATAGGTATAAGCAATATTGAATAGACAAAAAATTAGGGAAAATGTCAAATGTCTGTTTTTAATTGTGTTGTTCATCTTCATTTTCTGTATTTATATTTTAAATTGTTGCTTTTAAATAACTGCATCCAAGAAAGATTTGCAAGGCCCATTACGTGAGGAGCATAGAATGAATCATTTAAAAATAAATATTAATTCTGCAAAATGTGCAGTGTGTGTGTGTCTTTATGCACCCCAGAGAAAAAGAGAGACAGACAGAGAGACAAAGAGAGAAAGAAAGATAGATCACAGCTCTAGACGTGGAAGGCTAAACTACGTGCATTTCATTGATTAAACCTGAGCTGGGAGATTTGAATCAAATTTTTTTTCATTGAGTTTAACTTCTTATGTGACTCTTAAGAATACACTTACACTAAGTTGAGGGTGTAAACACACTCTCTCTGTCTTCCTCTCTCTCTCACACACTCACAGTTTTTTTTTTTCTTCTTCCACACTTCCCCTTCCCTTTCTCTTCAACTTCCCCTTGCCTTTTCCCCTCATTTTTCCTTCCCTCTCTTCCCCCTTCTCTTGCTTTTGCAGCAATCTAATGTAGTTCCAAACTAAATATTTTACTCAATGTGATTTCCAGAACGAAAATCACAAGCACAAATGCACAAGACAACTGAACAACCACAAAACAGTTTCAATGAACAAAATAGCACTGATGTATTGAACTTATCTAGAAACAATTTCATCATTCTTTAAAATGGCACTAAAATACAAAAGTGACATAAGGTCTTTTTAAGAATAAGAGATTTATCTTGTAAATTATAGTCCCTTAACTTGTGAATACATTTAACGGAGGGCTGCTTTTACCAGAGCACTAGTGTTGCCCTGTGACCTCCGTGCTACCAGGAAAAAACTCAATCCTAGAAAGGGCAGAGAACTTAACTAATGAGCAGAAGTTGTGGAACCTGAAAGAAAAAATTAATATATAACCTGGATTTATTTTTTTTCACAATAACGAACTGATTCAAGTTCGTGCAGTCATGCTCTGCGTAATGACATTTTCGTCAATGACATACCACATAGCAAATGGTGGTCTCATAAAATTATAATGTTGTATTCCTACTGTACCTTTTTTATGTTTAGATTACATTTATACAGAAAATAGTGACCTGTGTGTTACAGTTGCCTATAGCATTCAGTACAGTGACATGCTGTACAAGTTTGTAGCCTAGGAGCCATAGGCTATATCACCTGCCCTAGTATGTAGTAGACTATTTTAGGTTTGTGAAACTACACTCTATAATGTTCACGCAATGATAAAAATCAGCTAACAACACATTTCTCAGAATGTACCTCATCATTAAGTGACTCATAACTGTGTTTTTTTTTAATTTAATGCCTGATAATACTTAAAATACAGAATGGATATCAATGATGACAAAAAACACAGTGAAAAGATAATATGGTAATAGGGAAGTTTTTCAGATACCTGGACCTTGATTTAGAACTATTCCAAGACTGTTGATGAATAATACTAATAATGTATTAAAAACTATGATAAGAAACAAATGTTCTGGTTATTATTACCAAAGGACTCTGGGGAAACCTATTGATCAAAATTAAATGTTTGGAAATATGATAACAATATTGACTCTGAAGTTTATAGTCATTCTGTTTTCAGATGATAAGCATGCCATCTGTAACTTCCAAGAGGATTAAACTAAAATATTGAGTTATTAATTTATCTTACATTCAAATAATCTGAAGTCTGTATTTTTAATATTTGCAGACATCCAATGACACCTTTGAAATTCCCCTAATGTTGACTGGAAATGTAGTGTTAAGGAAGAGACTCAACTATGAAGATAAGACTCGCTACTTTGTCATAATCCAAGCTAATGTGAGTATTCAATTTCTTTTAAATTTCTTCTGTAAATTTATGAAGTAAAAAACTCACCCAAAATGTGTCAGATAGTCTTGGAGTGCTCTGTGTCATGTACTTCTTCATCAGGACACTCTTGCCCTAGGTGTTTATATATAATATTCTTATAGATGGGGAAAGGGATAGAATAGGTTGTTTTTATTCACTATATTATTTGAACTCTAAATTATTCATATGTATTAACCATGATCCAATAATTTTTAGCCCATTCTGAAGTATTTTTTCAAAGTAGGATCCAGCAAATAACTGCAGCAGAATCACACGTATTAAACATACGTATTTCTGGACCCCACCTCAGATGTTCTGAATGAAAATCTCAGATGATGTAAGTGGAATATCTGCATTTTTAGTTAGCTCTTCAGGGGATTCTAAGGTACACTAAAGGCAAAGAATCATTGCCTAATTGGTCGTGTTTTCCTCGTGGCTATCATTTATTGAGTAATTGTTCACTAGATATCAGCTAATATCCCCATAACTGAAATTTATGCTAATGTATATAGATAACAATAACAGAACATCTAAACATATGCTTATAAAACACAGACATGCTTTATATGCTTATACAACATAGATATCCTTATATGCTTATATAACATAGACATGCTTATATGCTTCTAAAACATAGACATTTATTGTAGTTATTATTAGTGGAAGTGTAATAAAATTTCTGGAATTATGTGGCTCAGTGTTTGGCTTGACAATTCAATTATATCACCAGGGACTTAGGTTCCTTCCATCCTTATACTTCTCTCTTCTCTGAAATGTGGTTATTTTACCAATACCTTATCAGCTGGGAGCTAGTTGTATACCATGGCCATTAAGAGTCACAACTGCATTTCAAGTCTGAATGTAGCAGGCAGAAAGTTTAGCAAAACTAGATTTTCTTTTATGTTTGTTGATCCTGTCTTCTTTTATCTGGGAAGATACTCTCTTCAGAGTTCTCTCCCCCCCATCTCCTTCTAGACTTGTATCACCTGAGTCAGCATGATAGGAAGGAAAGTTGAGGAAGTCCATATGTGTCAAAGGGGAATGCGGTATTCACTTCTGAATTATATAGTTCATATCCTGAGACTGGACACACAGATGACCTGATAACATTTTTCTTTTCTTAGTAAGAAGAATGGGAGTACCACTTGAGAAAAAAGCTAGAAGGGAAGGTCATAGAAAAAGTCCCATATTAAGTGACAAGCTTACGTTTTTGAAATAACGGTTAAGAAATGAGCTATAACTCGGGAGGCTGAGGAGAGAGAATGGCGTAAACCCAGGAGGCGGAGCTTGCAGTGAGCTGAGATCCGGCCACTGCACTCCAGCCAGCCTGGGCGACAGAGCGAGACTCCGTCTCAAAAAAAAAAAAAAAAAAAAGAAATGAGCTATAAAGATATAAAAAGTATGGAGAAATCTTGAATGCATATTTATAAACAAAACAAACCCTTAAGAAAAGGCTGCATACTGGATGATTCCAATATATAATATTCTGGTAAAAACAAAGCTAGGGAAATGGTGTAAAGATCAGTGGATGTCAGGGATATGGTGGTAAAGGCAGGTTGAAAGGGATTAATAGAAGGATCACAAAATATTTTCGTGTCAGTAAAAATACTCTGGATAATACCACAAAGTTGGATAGATATCATTATACATTTGTCCATCCCCATAGAATGTACAGCACCAAGAGTGATCTTTAAAGTAAAGGATGAACTTCAGTGATTATTATCATTCTATGTAGATTCATCAATTGTAGCCAATGTACAACTTTGATTAGGGATGTTGCTAAGTGGGGAGGATGTGCATGTGTGGAGACATTGGTGTATATACCTTCCTCTCAGTTTTTCTATAAACCTAAAGCTGTTCTAAAAAAATAATAGCCTTTTGTTTTTTAAAGCATCTAGACTCTGAAACCGTCCTGTGCTTTTAATGACTCCTAAGCACTGTAATCTTGCTCATACAGCAGAACAGAGAGATAGCAGGGGAGGCTGAAAGGAAAATAACCTCAATTAGCTGTTCTGAAGAAGTTAACATGAAAAAATGTGTCACAAACTTGTCATTTTCTTGCCATTCTTAGAGATATATCACCTGACACAGAATGTGTATGTGTATAAATAGATACCTAAATAGATATATATTTAGGGATATTTAGCTAGAAATATGTAGATAGACATGTAGATCTAATTTTTGAAGCTAAGTTTATAAGCTTTTATTTACATTTCTGCAGATTTTAAAAATAATTTATTATTGTATATATTATAATTATATATTATAATATGTTATATGTATTATGTGTGTGTCTGTATATGTGTATATTTTAATGTCATGTGACATAGACCAGAGTGAAAACTGTGGATATGGAAAAAGCAAAATGTATTAGGGAAGGCCACTCAGACTTCCTAAAAAACACAGAAAATTCTTTTTTCTGTTTAACTGAAGATGTGAAGAAAAGGGACAATGTCTTTTTTATAAAGTCAGATTGCTATGGAAGCTATTTGTAAGCTGTTTTTTTAAATTATGCAATTAAAAATAGGTAATTTTTTAATAGAAATGCAAAGTGAAATATTCTGAATTGGTATCTAGTTTTAAAATATTTGTAAAGACATCTGGAACAATTTCTATCCAGCATGATGGACTACTCATCACTGAGGGAGTGGCGAGTTTTTAGCACTTCAGGGATAAAATTATAAAACAGAAGTACATATGTGAATCATCAAAAGGAAGGAATAGCATTAGGAAGAGTTGAATTAACATTTGAATTTAAATGCAGTAACAGTTTTTGTTACAAACTTCAGTCATACAGTACAAAACTAAATGTTAAATATAGAAGGTTTTAACATTTTAAGTGTTTTTAAAAGTTTTAAGAACAAATAATTTTAATAGCTACATAATGTAAGATAATAATAATGGATCACTATTGATTTAACTATACTCTGTTTTTGTTTGTTTGCTCATTTGTTTTTGGCACCAAATTGATATTTACCCTCATGATGCTCATGAGAGGCAGTGAGTGTAGTGAATTATGTCACCCGAGTTCAAATCTCAGTTCAGTCATTTACTAGCTGTGTGATTCAGAGCATATTTTGTATGTTAATTTCCTAACCAGTAAAATGGGTATATTAATAAAACATACCACATTGTTCTGGTTACAATTATCAAGTTAGCAAACAAAAAAGTACTTAGACTAATGCTTGAAATATATTGAGACATTATTACAGTATTACATAAATCACTAAAATAACTGTACTGTACTGTTTAAAAATCAGTAATGAAAAATGGAATTGCTGTGAGAAAATTATATGTATGTATATATATATATGTATATGTATTTGCACATATATATATTCACATACTTTTTAATCTTAGTAGATAATGCTATATTATTTTTCAAAGTGTTGTGACACATCACATTTCCACAAATGATAAAGAAGGATGCTCATTGGGAGGCCGAGGCGGGCGGATCACGAGGTCAGGAGATCGAGACCATCCTGGCTAACACTGTGAAACCCCGTCTCTACTAAAAAATACAAAAAACTAGCCGGGCGAGGTGGCGGGCGCCTGTAGTCCCAGCTACTCAGAGGCTGAGGCAGGAGAATGGCGGTAAACCCGGGAGGCGGAGCTTGCAGTGAGCTGAGATCCGGCCACTGCACTCCAGCCCGGGCGACAGAGCGAGACTCCGTCTCAAAAAAAAAAAAAGAAGGATGCTCATTTCTACCACATTTTAAATCTATAACTTAAAACCGTGGGTTGTTGGAGATGGAAAGTCAGCTGAGACTTGCTTGAAGACCAATTGTGGGTTTCTCTTCCAAGCTCTGAGTTCAGTGATCTCACATTCACAGCCATGGTGGGCGCATTTACAGTATGGAAAGTGCCAGTGTTACAAATCAGGGCTGCTTATATAATAGCTGGTTGTTAATCATTAACTGTATATACCAATAGTAACATAAGTCTAACGTATCTTTGTATATGATAATGATATCCATATATCTAAAATGTCTCTCCATTTTTTTAAACATTTATCTTATTTGTTTATTTATTTATTTATTTTGAGACAGAGTCTTGCTCTATCACCCAGGCTGAAGTACAGTGGTACTATCTCAGCTCACTGCAACCTCCGCCTCTGGGGTTTAAGTGATTCTCATGCCTCAGCCTCGCAACTAGCTGGAATCACAAGCATAACACCACACCTGGATATTTTTGGGGGGTGGGGAGGAGAGTATTGCTATGTCACCCAGGCTAGAGTGCACTGGCACGATCTCGGCTTACTGCAACCTCAGCCTCCCATGTTCAAGCTATCCTCGTGCCTCAGCCTCCTGACTAGCTGGGATTACAGATGCACGCCACCACACCCAGCTAATTTTTGGATGTTTAGTAGAGACAGGGTTTCAACATGTTGGTCAGGCTTGTCTCAAACTCATGGCCTCAAGCAGTTCACCCGTCTCAGCCTCCCAAACTGTTGGAATTACAGGCGTGAGCCACTGCACTTGGCAGCAATTTTTTATATTGTATTGGTGGTATGCACAATGTAAGCCATGTTCATTAAACACCAATATATTATCTTGAAGTCATAAGGAGAGTTCAAATATGAGCAATCAATTTTGACTTTAAAGTATATGGCCTCTAAAAGAATAATTACAGGTATCATGACAAATTATTGAACATTACTCAGCTTTGACTTGGTTTTGCTTATGGTAAAAATATTTGATTTCCGAAGAGAATCCTTCAAATTACATGTAGTTTGGAGGTTTCTTTTTATCCGTGTTTACATATTATGATTTGTAATTAAGGTAATTGAGTTTTGACTGACCCATGTTAGAAAACCCCGTCACATCTTTTTTGAGAATATTTGCAATATCGTCGCCCATGCTATTGACTTCAAATATGTATACATAATGAAGTAAGGATTAATTCCAGATAAAAATTTTGGGGGGTAGATCTAGAAAAAAAATAGAGTGATGAAAGATCAATGGGTTTTCTTTTTGTTGAAATTTACTACATATTACTATAAACCTCAACTTTGATATGTTACCCTAATTCACATAGAATCAAAATAATCTCTTTACATATCATTTTTCTTCAAAGCAAACTCTCTTTCATATTATTGTTATAATGAGATAAATATTAAGAACACTTTGGTAATCAAAATTTCTTAATTACCAGAAAGAAAAAGTTTATATTTAATTAATTATTTTATAATTTATTTATTTATTTTGAGATGGAGTTTTGCTCTGTCACCCAGGCTAGAGTGCAGTGGGGCGATCTTGGCTCACTGCAACCTTTGCCTCCCGTGTTCGTGATTCTCCTAACTCAGCCTCCCGAGTAGTTGGGATTACAGGCACGTGCCACCACTTCCAGCCAATTTTTTGGTATTTTTAGTAGAAATGGGGTTTCACTCTGCTGGCCAGGGTGGTCTGAAACTCTTGACAACTTCAAGTGAACAGCCTACCTTGGCCTCCTGAAGTGCTGGGATTACAGGCATGAGCCACTGAGCCCGGCCTGTATTTGTTAGAATCATGGCAAGAATGATTTATAATTTCTAAATTATTTTATAAATAGCAAAGGTGTTGCATATTTCTCAAATAGCAAAATCTAGAGAAGGGTTGCTAGCTATCTTTCCTAACAAGATATAATTCCTAAAATTATAGTATTACTATTTCTTTATTAGCTCAATTTTTTATCTTTATGGACAGAAATATTCAAAGAGAAGGTGTAAGCATTGCAAACATATGTGTTTGTTTATGTAAAATTCATTTTCTCTATTTTATATGGCAGCCTTGTAAACAACTTTTCAGAAATAGCCCCTACCCTGACCTTCCCTCACATCTGCTTCCTACTGATGTGTGGAATTAGTGTTAATTGTAACCCCATTGTTTTAACTCTGCAAGTTTCTTGGGCATTTTCTGAGGAGTGAGAGTGAAATAGGAGGATAGTAGGTGATGGTTTATGGGAACTAATGTTTATTGAGTGTTTGACTACTAAAGATACATAGGCATTCGGGGCTATAAATGATGATACAATTTTGTCTACTGGTTTGCATAAAAAATAAGAAATATTAGGCAAATATCTCAAACAAAAAAATGTTTCCAAGAGAACAGAATACCCAATTTCCTCTGGTTAATGTTCATAGAAGCATTATTTTTTTCCTCAACTGTTAAGCACAGGGAGTACATATGCAGGTTTGTTACATAGGTATATTGCACTCAGGTAGTCAGCATAGCACTCAATGGGTAGTTTTTTGACCCATTCTCTCTCCTTGCCCCAGTAGTTCACAGTCTATTGTTCCCAGGTTTATTTCCCCGGGAACTCAGTGTTTAGCTCCCATTGAAAACTGATATTATGTAGTGTTTGGTTTTTTGTTCCTGCATTAATTCACTTAGGATTATGGCCTCCAACTTCATCCATGTTGCTTAAAAGGACATCGTTTCATTCTTTTCTATGACTGTGTAGTATTACATGGTGCAAATGCACCCCAGTTTCTTTATCCAATCCACTATTGATGAGCACCTAGGTTGCTTCCGTGTTTTTTTGCTATTGTGAGTAGCATGGCAATTAATGTAGACATGCATGTGTCTTTTTAGTAGAATGCACTTTGTGTATAGACCCAGTAATGGGGTTGGTGGGTTGAATGGTAGCTTGATTTTAAATTCTTTGAGAAATCTTCAAACTGCTTTCCACAATGGCTGAAATAATTTACATGACCACCAACAGCATATAACCATTTCCTTTTCTCTGTAGCCTCACCAGTATATGTAATTTTTTGACTTTTTGATAATAGCCATTCTAACTGGTATGAGATGATATCTCATTAAGGTTTTGATTTGCATTTCCCTGATGATAAATGCTGGTGAACATGTTTTAATGTTTGTTGGCTGCATGTATGTCTTCTTTTGAGAAGTGTCTGTTCATGTCACTTGGCCCTATTTTAATGGTGCTATTTGTTTTTTGTTTGATGAATTGTTTGAGTTCCTTATAGATTCTAAATATTAGTCTTTTGTCAGATGCATAGTTTGCATGCCTTTTCTCTCATTCTTTCCATTTTCTGTTTACTGTATTGATAGTTTGTGGTAGTGTGAAGAAGCTCTTTAGGTGCCACTTGTCAGTTTTTGTTTTTGTTGCAATTGCTTTTTAGGATATCATCATTATGAAATCCTTGCTATAGCCAATGTCAAGAGGAGTATTTAATAGGTTTTCTTCTAGGATTTTTTATACCTTGAGGCATTACATTTAAACCTTTAATTCATCTTGAGTCAATTTTTGTATGTCTGGTAGAATTGAGCTATGCATCTGTCTGGTCCAGGGCCTTTTTTGGTTGGTGAGTTTTTTATTACTAATTTAATATCACAGCTTGATATTCATCTGTTCAGGATTTCAATAGCTTTCTTTTTCAATCTTGGAACATTATGTGTTTCCAGAAATATATCAATTTACTCTAGATTTTCTAGCTTGAGGTTGGGGAGGCACAATTCCGTTCAGAGTAGTGGTTGAACTTGTTTAACATCTTAAAAGATATTCTTGCTTGCCAACTAGAATCACAGTTTCCTAACTTAATGTAATATTCTATTATTTTTAAATGATTAAAGTTAAAATATATTCTTATTTTTTAAAAAGGAAATGAAGAGAAATGCAGATGAAAATGGGAAAAGGAAAAAAGGAGATCTTTTTTGTGGATTTTAATATCTATTAGTCACATAACATAAATGAAAACACATAATTAAATTATATGAAATGTTTATAGAAATAGTTATTTTTTATTTTTTTACCACTCACAATTTAGAATGTTATTTCATTTACTCAGAAAAACCTTGAAAAGTAGTATATTACTATAAAGATCAAAAGTGTAGGTTTTTGTTTTTTGCTTTTTGTTTTTGTTTTGATTTTTATCTCAATTGCCGAAGGATTGTTTTTTAAATGGATATTGTAGGATCAAATCTGATTTCAAATTGGGAAAAGAACATCATGAATTAGCATTACCATTATGAACTCACAAGTTATGAGTGAGCATGAGACATATTTTTATATATTTTCCTATGTGATATGTGTTGGTGATAAAATGTGGGAGAATTCCCACGTGTGGAAACTGTTGGTAGATTTTGTTGCTACATCTCTGGTCATAATAGTTTTGCCAGGATTATTTTTATTTCTCATTTAAAAATAAAAATTTTAGAGCTCAACACTTTGTAAGCAATATCTTTCCTCAATATAAGAAAAAACTCCAATTATGTATTTTGGTATATACTTCCTGTAAATACACTATCTTTAACACATCAGTATCTATTCTATGGACTAGTAACAATAACCCAAAGAAGCAGATAATAGCGAGAGATCTGATGCTGACAGACTGAAAGAAAACATAAGGTAAAAATAATTCAAATTTGTTTATTATAGTGATTTGGTGATGACATATAAAGAAGAAGGCTGAGTGACATGGAAGGGTAGAAATACTGCCTCTGGCATTTATATGCATGCATGTGTATATATGCATATATATGTGTGTTTATATATGTGTTCTACATTCATATATCACATACTATATTATAAATATTTAATATTTATTATCTATTTACTATTTTTATAAATTAAATTTAGATTAATTCAATCTTTTAAGACTTCATCATAAGCAATCATTATTTTAAATTGTGGGTTAAAGCCAGGCACATACCTATAGTCCTAGCTACTGAGGAGGCTGAGGTAGGAGGATTACTTGAGCCCAGGAGATTGAAGTCAATATAAGCAATGGAGCGAGATTCTCATTTCTAAAATAAATACATAAATAGATATTTTATAAATAAAAAAATTTTCAAAAATTATCTCCAATGCCATAAGTAAATTTACAAATACATATTAAATGTCATTTTATTAACTTATTTATGTTGTTGAGAAAAAAATGTCAAACATGAAAATCATTAAAACATGTAACAAGTTTACCAACTCTATTAAAGAAGCTTTCAGTTTTCATATATATATATATTTTTTTAGAAATTAAAAGAGTTGTTTTAGTTCATAAACTTTAATATAACTTTAAGGGAAATGTGGAAGATGAGATTACTTAATAATTTAAAACACTGGATGATGAAACACAAAGGGAAATATATGTGAAAATATAACCTACTAATCTTTATGAGGTCACATTATCTTAATATTAGTAATTTTCAGTATTAAATTACTCTCTTAGTAATGGACTGAGGAAATATGTCCTCATCATTTTTTAAGACCGTCAGAAGCAGGGTATTGGAGTCTGCCCCTTGGAAGCTACTCAGGATATGCCGACTGAACAAATCATTACATCATTTATCTATTAATTCATATATTGTAGTTATAGCTATAATCCAATTAAATAAAAGATCAGTATTTAAAAAGTGGCAAGTTTGATGAGCTAGTTGAATTTTTCTAAAATTTAAAATATACACATACATTTATTTTGAATTAAGGTTTTTCTACATGTTCAAAATTCATACATCTTAAAAATAATTTAGAAAGTTCATTTGTGAACCATCAAAATTATCTCACATGCCACATGTTGCTCCTACTCTACTTTTCAACTGGCCTAGAGGTTGATATACGTATGGGAGTGCACATCGACAGTTCCTGAAACAGCTAAAGAAGAAGGTGTACATATTTAACATAGTGAGAGGGAGGAGGCTTCTAAGGGAAGAAAAACTAGGTTTCTAGGAGAACAAACGGGAGATTAAAATAGTTTGTAATCATGTTTATGTAGGTAAGGATAGACTTCCTTGTTTTTTCTTCATTTTCATAAACTTTCTTGGGAGAGGGAATTCATGGCAGCCTCACTCCCACAAGTATCTGCTTTTAGTGCCATAAAAGAAGTTCAGAAAAGACTCCTTTGTCTTTGTTGAATCTCAAATGTCTTTAGTTTTAAATAATCTTTATAGTGCATCTAGGGATCTGAGTGAGTCCCAAAACTTTCAAAATTTAAACATTTTGTGTTTTTTTAACTATAATTTTGTCACAGTCTATCTTATACTGTATCAAAATATCAAAGAATCCTGGAACCACAAGGTTATTGCATTCTAGACAAGGTTGTACTCACAAAATTCCACCAGTAGAAATTTGTACTTCCTAAAACTTTACCCTCAAGCATTGCTTTACAACTTTTTTTGAGCAACCAGATTGGGAATGAGTTTAACTAAAATCTACTATTAACCAAGCTTAAGAAGAGGGATTTTTTTTTTTTTAATTGGAAAGCAAATATTAATGTCTGGGAACTGTCACAAAGGAAGACATTTTATGAACAAAATAAGATAAAGTACAGGTCTGTTAGTATAATTACTTTTAAAAATTATTTAACATAAATAAGCAAAATAAGATTAGCCATTTTAAAGTGAACAATTCAATGGCATTTGGTACACTCACAGTATTGTACAACCACCACCTCTATCCAGTTCCTAAACATTTAATCACTCCAAAAAGATCTGGCACCACTCATGCAGTTGCTTCCCATATCCCCTCCCCAGCTCCCTGTAGCCACTAATTTGTTTACTGTTTCCAGATATTGCATATAAATGGATCATATAATATGTGACCTTATATTTTGTCTGGCTTCTTTATTTGAAAATATGATGTTTTCAAGTCTCATTCATGTTGTTGTATATATCAGGACTTCATTTCCTTTTATGCTTGAATCCTATGCCATTGTATGTACATGCCACTATCTGTTTATCCATTTATTCATTGATAAATATGTGGGCTTTTGCCAACTTTTGTCTGTTGTGAATAGTGCTACCTGAACATGCATGTAAGTATATTTTCAATGTTGTACAAAATAGAATTCAAAAATACAGAAAAGCATAATAGTTCTTCAAAATAATAACTGAATACTATGAAAGTAAAAACATTTCCAGATTCTGTCATAATGAATGATGCTACCACCATCACCCTCAACAATGGATGTTCTGGATGGAAATGACTTAGGTCCAATATTATTTTCTTCTGTCCTATGATAAACGTTCTTCAGATAAATAGAAACAATTTGCATTTCTAATACAATTACTACCCATTATTTAAGTGTGTGCTATCCATCGTGATTTCCTTCTAAAGAAATGGAAAGGGAAACAAGAAAGAGTAATGCTATAGTTGAGAAAACTGATTAGAAATGGCCTCAACCAGGTTCAAGTTAACAACAGTGATAAGTCATATTAATAATATACTATTGATAAATGTGTCAAAAATAGCACTTGACTTGTGGTTTTCCTATATAAATCACATAAGTCCAGTTGAATCTTGAGGAAAACACCAGATAAACACCCATTAAGGGACATTCTGCAAAATATCTAGTACTCAAAATTGTTAACGTCATCAAAAACAAAAGTCGTAGAACTTGTCACAGCCAAAATGAGCCTAAGTAACCATTATGACTGAATGTAAACTGGTATCTTGATTGGGATCCTGAAACAGAAAACTGACATTAAGTAAAAACTAGGGAAATCTGAAGAAATTTTGGATTTTAGTTAGTAACAATGCAACATTGCACTAGACAAAGTTAAATGATAAGGAAGACCGTATTCACAGCTATTGCAATAGAGGAGACCAGAATACAGACTAGATCTGAACTGAACTCTAATAGAAAGAATCGCTAGAGAGAAGTTAAACGCTCCAGTGGTCTTGGGTGTAGGGGGATTCACGGATCAGGTGTGTTTACTAATTGGTGTTCCCAAAGGAAAATAAACTTCCTTGAATTTTCCTTACAGAAAGTAGTTTTAGAAATTGGAACAAGTCCCCAAAGAAAGTCAGGCTCCTACCCTCCCATAGAAACTGGGAAATAGGGGTTTCTTCCTTGACTATTACATTTCAAAGAGATGGCCCCCAGGTCGTGAAAAACTGGCAAGAAGCTTATAAAAGATTCACATCTCAGAGGCACAGAGAAAGAATTTACAGTTACAAGGTTTCTAAAGTAAGTGCTCTAATAAGATGACAGTGACCTTTATGATTAGACTGTCTAGTAATGTGAGCTGTTAGGTAAAGGTCTAACATATAAAAGCTTAACTACTGTAACATACTTTCAAGAAAGTCGCTTTGACGGCAATTGGATCTCAGTTTACATCCTAGTTTCACCACTTAAAACTGTTGGTTTAAGCAAGTTAATTTATCAATCTTTTTTTAATGAAAACTAAGTCTACATTATGCCTAATTTCTTTTTTTTTTGTTGTTTTTTGAGACTGAGTCTCACTCTGTCGCCCAGACTGGAGTGCAGTGGCGTGATCTTGGCTCACTGCAACCTCTGCTTCCCAAGTTCAAACTATTCTCCTGCCTCAGCCTCTCGAATAGCTGGGACTACAGATGCCCACCACCACACCCAGATTTTTGTATTTTTAGTAGAAACGGGGTTTCACCATGTTGGCCAGGCTGGTATCAAACTCCTGACCTCAAGTGATCCGTTCACCTTGGCCTCCCAATGTGCTGGGATTACAGGTGTGGGCCACTGCTCCTGGCCATTGTGCCTAATTTCTATAAACTACCTGTTGTTTGTTTTTCTCTCTAACAGGACCGTGCCCAAAATCTGAACGAGAGGCGAACCACCACCACTACTCTCACAGTGGATGTTCTGGATGGAGATGACTTAGGTCCAATGTTTCTTCCTTGTGTCCTTGTGCCAAACACTCGTGATTGCCGTCCACTCACTTATCAAGCTGCCATACCTGAGTTGAGAACTCCGGTAAATATGCTCTTATCTTTCTCCCTTCATTTGCATGGTTTAAAATCCAATGGGATCATGTTCAAATATTTTGCAGACATATAATTTATAATAACAAAACTCACTATATGCACATTGAAAAATATTTACGTCTGAAACTATTTTCAGGGAGTATGCATACATTTTTAACACAAAGAGTAATTATATAATTTACAAGGTAGAAAGTATGTTATGAAACAACAGTCCAACATGGTTATTTTATTTTTATTTTTTACCAATATATCACCAAGGAGTTCACTAGCCATTCTGAAAAACTCCAAATAACCACTGCAGCATTTTCTTAAATTCATGTTTAAACATGCAGTACTAAGTCACAGAACACACAGGTCAATAGGATACACATTTGGCCCAGTAGAATTCTGAAATGTTATTGGAGATTATGTTTGGCTGTTTGAAGGTAGGAGTTAACAAATACTGAATACAAATACTTACCTCTTAAAGTAAAGATACAGAAAGGTGAAGCATGAATACATATTTTCTACGCTTAATCCTATATTTTTGATAAATGCTAATGGAGCTATAAATGTCTGTCGGTTTGGATTTCACACCTTGGACCTCCCTAGATGATTGATGTACATACCTAAGAATAAGAATTTTAAGACAAATGGATATCCTGCTGGGGCAAAAATATCAATTTCTCCCCTAAAAGGTGTATTTGTGTATGTGTGTGTGTGTGTATACACATATTCTGTTTTAAAAAATTCAGTGGTCTAGGATTTAACCATTTAACCAATATTTTTGCTATTTCCCTGGAAAGCAATCAGCTCTCTGGGTTCCCAAAATGACTCAAAGTGTTAGAATTTGTTGGAAGCTATTTGACTTTTTTTCCTCAAAGCACATGAGAACTGCAGTTCTGAGGGTCCTCCATTTGAGATTTTGAGGAATAGAACAGGAATGCCTTCTAAATGTAAAGCCAAAGAGTGTGTATCCAATGTTATAATATTAATACATCTATTGGTTTTTCTCACAGTTCACTGGTCCAGTTAACCTGCATGAATAATAATAATATAAAAAGCTGGAGAGAAAAATAAATAAATCTTATGTGCATTGGATAAAAAATATGTTTTCAGCCAAATTAAGTACTTTTGCAGACAAAAATGCTAATCAGAATTTGACTAGACAAAATAGATATAGATTCCCTAAAGTTATATGCCATTATGTTATTTTGTCGAATCCCAGCAAAAAAAAACCCACCAACTATTAACGATGGTGAACATAAAAATTTTCTTTGAAAGAACTGGTAAAAGTAATGATGACAAATACAATTTTTATAAGGCTGCACACCTACTGCCATCTGCCCTTCGACAAAGCTGACAAAAGCAATGGGAAAAAGACTTCCTATTCAGTAAATGGCACTGGGAGAACTAGCTAGCCATATGAAGATTGAAGCTGGACCCCCTCCTTACACCATACGCAAAAAGCAATTCAAGATAGATTAAAGACTTAAATGTAAAACTCCAAACTAGAAAAAACCCTGGAGGACCACCTAGGCAATACCATTCAGGACAAAGGCACAGGCAAAGATTTTGTAACAAAGACAGCAAAAGCAATTGCAACAAAAGCAAAAATTGACAAATGGGATGTAAGTAAACTTAAGAGCTTCTGCACAGCTAACTAAACTGTCAACAGAGTGAACAGACCACCTACAGAATGGGAGAAAATATTTGCAAACTATGCATCTGATAGAGGTCTAATATCCAGCATCCATGAGGAATTTAAATTTATAATAATTAAATAAAAACATTGGCCGGGCGCGGTGGCTCAAGCCTGTAATCCCAGCACTTTGGGAGGCCGAGGCGGGCGGATCATGAGGTCAGGAGATCGAGACCATCCTGGCTAATACGGTGAAACCCCGTCTCTACTAAAAAAATACAAAAAAAAAAAAAAAAAAAAACTAGCCTGGCGAGGTGGCGGACGCCTGTAGTCCCAGCTACTCCGAAGGCTGAAGCAGGAGAATGGCGTGAACCTGGGAGGCGGAGCTTGCAGTGAGCTGAGATCTGGCCACTACACTCCAGCCTGGGCGGCAGAGCGAGACTCCGTCTCAAAAAAAAAAAAAAAAATTAAAAAGTGGTTTTTTTGGACATGAACACTTTTCAAAAGAATACATACATGTGGCCAATAAAACAATGAAAAACAGTTAAACGTCACTAATCATTAGAGAAATGCAAATCAAAACCACACTGAGAAACCATCGCACAGTCAGTCAAAATGACTATTATTAAAAAGTCAAAAAATAACAGATGCTGGCAAGGTTGCAGAGAAAGGGGAACAATTACACACTGTTTGTGGGAGTGTAAATTAGTTCAGCCATGTGGAAAGCAGTGTGGCAATTTCTCAAAGAGCTAAAAGGAGTCCTATTACTGGGAATATACCCAGCAGTCTTATTACTGGGAATATACCCAGAGGAATATAAATCATTCTGCCATAAAGACACATGCACATGAATGTTCATTGCAGCACTATTCACAATAGCAAAGACACGGAGTCAATCTAAATGTCCACGAATGACAGATTGGATAAAGAAAATGATGTACATATACCACATGGGATATTATACGGCTATAAAAATAATGAGATCATGTCTTTGCAGGGACATAGATGGAGTGGGAGGCTAATTTCCTTAGCAAACTAACACAGGAACAGAAAACCAAATACCACATATTCTCACATGTAAGTGGGAGCTGAATGATGAGAACTCATAAACAGAAGGAAAGGAACAACAGACACTGAGGTCTATCTGAGGTTGGAGGGTGGGAGGAGACAGAGGAGCAGAAAAGATGACTATTGGGTACTGGGCTTACTCATTGGGTGACGAACTAATCTATACAACATGACATGAGTTCACCTGTGTAACAAACCTGCGTATGGACCCCTGAACCTAAAATATAACTCTTTTTTTAAAAAAAGTTTCGTTTTTATTTATCTTTTAAAATATCTACAAGAGGGTGAGTTTGCTCCATGACTAATCATTGTTTGTGCATGAAACTTAAACATGTAAGGTTAAAGTATATTAGGCTGGCATTAACATTTTTAAAAATTTCTACAAGAGTGGGCTTGCTCTATGACTAATCATTTTTTGCACATGAAATTTAAACATGTGTAAGATTCAAGTATATTGGGCTGTTATTAAAATGTGCATTTTTTCATTCAAATATTTCTATTTGGAAAGACAATAGTGTAAAAATAATAATATGCTGAAACAGATATTTAATACTTGATAATAATCTTTTTCAATCATCCCCATACAAATATGGCACTCTGGATTGCGTGTGTGTGTGTGTGTGAGCACTTCCAATTAAAATCCCTTTAAATATAAAAAAGGAAAAAGAAAAATATATTTTTAGTATTAATTTATGTTTCTGAGTTAATATATTTAGCTAGTGTACAGTGGGACCCCAAGAGAAGGTATATATTGAGACCACAATAATCCAATTCAATGAGTCAGTCTGATGACTGTTTACTAGTAGTTAGTTCACTGAGGAAAGTAAAGGAAGATAGAAGCTGCTGCTTGAAAAGCAGAGTGTACGAAGTTAATTTTATTAAGGATCATTGAACTTCCTTTCCTCTCCATATTACAGACTGAACATCTCTCTCATTCCTATGCAGTTTAGTGCTAGAGACCAGACTATACTTTCAATTTGGGGTAATAACATAAGTGATCATAATGTCTAGAGTTTGTATAGAATGTTCTGTTTGTAATGAACTATGCTAAGCTCTGCACAAATATTAACTGGTTGAATATGTTGAATATACACAAAAACATTTTTGGCAGACAGTTCAAGTATATAGATATAGATATAATTTAGTAAGAGTAAATAAAATTAAGATACATTTGAGTCCTGGCTCTACACACAAAAATTGATAGTTTTTTTTTTTTTTTCTGGCTCTGTCAGCCCTAAGTTGGAGATTCACTCTGTAGGTGGATGTAGTTGTTGAAAAATATTTATATCCAAAAGTATTTTCAGGGAGTATGGGCAAATTTTTTATCAGAATGCCTCACTCTCTCCCTTGTTGTACTATAATATTCATATTTTAAGTATCAGTACTCAAAGGAGAACTAGTCCAAGGATAAAACTTATCCAGTCTTCGGATGACAAATCCAATCCAATATTAAATATTACATATCCTAACATAAGGAGAGCAATGAACTAATGGTGAAGAAATTAAGTCAGGAAATTTTTTATGCTCTGAATCCTTTGTAAAGTAGTATTTGGGCAAAGAGCATGAGGGATCCTGAGGATGGTGGATTCTTGCTGGTGAAAAAGGAGGTGTTTGAAGATCAATAAATAGCTTTCTGAACAATTATTCTTGTATTTTCTTTTAAAACCATGCTTTTTGAATTAAATATTATGGAAGAAATTCCAGAATGTTCAATATTGATCCTTTTATCATTTTTAACTGATTGAGCCATTCCTTAACATACTTTGAAAAAGTGAGAATTTAAGATTTACACATTTAAGTAATTATGGCAAATATTTATTTTTTAATTTCATGTACAAAAATATAGATATGTTTACTTGTAAACCTAGACACTTGGTCAGATTATCAGTCACTGTATAACAGGCCACCAAAACTTAGTGGGTTCAAACTGCAATCATTTAATTTGCTCACTAAGCTGCAATTTTAGCAAGACTTGAGAAAACACTTTATCTTTGCTCCATGCAGCATCAGCTGCGGCACTTTAACTGAGGGCTGGGTGCCACTTTCATGATGATTAACTTAGATGGCTACCAAGTTGATTTTGGCTGTTGGCTAGTGCTCATCCAGGGCTGTAGACTAAGGCTTCATTTTCACCTCAGTTAAGCCTCTTATAGGCTGTTGGAGCTTCCTCACAGCAAGACAGTGGATTGTCATAACAAGCTTCCCAAGAGAATTAGACAGAAATTTTCATAAATTAGAATTTGCAGTGTCAGTTCTGCTGTAGTCAAATTTCTGCCAGTTTCAAGGGGTAGAAACCTACTCCACCTCCCTATATGAGGAGTGTCCAAGTCACATTATAAGAAGAACATATGGAAAAGAAAATATTATTGTGGCAATCTTTCGCAAATAAAATCACCCTTAGTACTGGCATCAGGTTTTTATGTACATTGTTACTTTGAATTCATTCTGGAACACTAGGTATAAAAACTGGAGTTAGTTTTTGAGCTTCACATTCAAATTACTGTGTTTATGTCTGTACTTTTATTCTTTTTTATTTTCTCTTTTTCTATTTCCCTTTATATATTCTGCTAAAATTTCATGAAATTTCAATAAGATCTTGCTCTCCAGAGTGAGATAACTAATCATTAATGTCAGCTAAACAGGACATATTGACTCTAATTGTATACTTACTGATCCTTTCTTAAAGGAATTCTTCAAATTTTAAAAGACTTGCCACCTGTTCACCTATGTTGATGTGAAATTTTCCTTACTTTGGTGGTATTCTTGACTTGAGAAACCATTCTTAACCCCATTATAGTACATGCAGGATTTGTCAGTTCAGAAAATCTTTTTAAAATATAGTCTATTAATAAATTTATCTCATGTATTATGATATAATAAAAATAAAAATCTGCTTGATATCAAAATTTAAAGTCACTTGTTTAGAAATACACTGATTTTATAAATGTAGATTACATGGTTTTCCAATATAAACAACTCTCTTTGGCAAATTAATGTTTTCACAAACACTAAGATTAATATTATATTGAACACATAAAGACATCTGATGTTACAAAGGTATACAGCAATTCATAGTACTCTTCTAATTTATTATTAATTTGCTACATTTCTATAGCACCCTAAGGTATGCCAAACTATGTTAATTGAGGATGCTGAGCAAGTAGGATGAAATAAATTATTGCCCAAATATATTATTATGTATATTTATTCCTAATTTCTGACTTTCTTAAAGTTATTATGTCTGTAAAGTTTAGGTTTTCTGGTTTTATGAAAAAGGTCTGTAGAATTTGGAGTATAAAATCCTTGGCTTTATTTTCTAATGAAGCACAGATAAAACCATGATAAATCCTTGTGCATTTTTTCAATTGAACAGTAGCATACATTTATGTGTTGGCTTGATTGGTTGGCTGTTTTTTTTTTCTTTTTCAGTGTAATATATCCCTGGACAGAAAAATGAATGATATATTGACATAGAATCTATGTATTTACTGTGTACACCTTCCTTTAATTATTGCACCATGTGGTTATCAGTATTTCAACATCAGTTGCTCACTAAACATAGTCATCTTTTTCTCTCCCCCTATTTAAAACTCTTGGATCGGATCCCAATAATTTCTAGTGACAAACACCTCAACTGCAATCTTTGTCATAAAAAAAACTAGCTTTCATGTCAAAAACAACTTCTCTTGTTTATCTGTGGTACTCTTTCCCTCCAGGGAAGCTTTCTCAGTTATCAGAAAAGTAATGGTGATTTTCTGTGATCTACACCACTTACCATTTCTTCTCGGCCTAGCCTCACGTTAAATATCTTACAGTCTGAGAACTCTCTCCTCTCTTGTTTTTTTTTATGGAAGTACTGGTTTTCCTCATTCCCTCGGTGGCCTTGGATTTCACCTCTTATATCTTTGATGGCTTTTATTTATTTTGAAATTTATTTTAAAATTATGATTAAATTTTAAAGATTTGCAAGGCTTCTCTCTTTTGTAATTCTTTTTTTCTTCATTATTGTTTTCACTACGATTGAGTTGAGCAAACCTCTATAGAGTTCTGTTTTTCCTCAAATAGGGATTAAGTATTTGTTGTAGATAAGTCTTCTAACTTGAAATCTGTCTTGAGTTCCAAGTTTGCATTTCTCATCTTTTTCTGGATATTTTTAACTGTGTTTCCAGCAGATGCTTCACCATTCTTTCTATTCAATTCTAATGCATCCATACTTGCTACGTATTGTTACTCCTGGGGTCATTATTGATTTAAACCTAGACTTCAGTGACCTCCATTCCAAACTCAATCAATCTCCAAAGACATTTTCTACATTACCTATACACTGTTACTCAAATCTGTTTGACACTTGTTTATTTACACTGTCAAAACATCTATTTAAAGAAATTCTCTAAACTTGGTATCCAGCCTCCAGTATCTCACTCCTCTAACCACCATCACAATAAAGCCAAAGTTGTTTTTGTTTTTGTTTTTGATACAATTCTGATCTGATTTTTTGATGTTTAAAAAGGTTCAGTGTTTTTCATCATACACCAAATGAATTCCACGGCTTTTATCATATCATTCAAAGTAACTTTATATCTGACCACTTTCTAGTCCCATCTCTTCTAACACATAGTACAACTTGTCTAGGCACACAGAACATCACATATGACCCTGAACTTCTCTGAGAATTACCCTACTTTCTCTCTGTTTCATATGTTAAGCACATATTTGTTATTCAAATTTCATATCAGTTAACCTAAAATGATAAACCCTCAAAACTAATAGTTTCTCTTTGTGACCTCATTTATTCCTACTATAAATATTAAGCTCTTCATTACAATGTGTTCATTTACTATGAATGTTTTTCCTTCACTACACTATGAGTTCTTTAAACTTCTCTTGTCATTATATCCTAACTTGAAACCCATTGGCTTCACATAGTAGATATACAGTATTTTTTTTTTCTTTTTTTGAGATGGCATCTCGCTTTGTCACCAAGGCTGGAGTGCAGTGGCACGATCTTGGCTCACTGCAACCTACACCTCCCGTTTTCAAGCGATTCTCCTGTCTCAGCCTCCCAAGTAGCTGAGACTACCAGAATGTGCCACCACACCTGGCTAATTTTTGTATTTTTTCAGTTGAGACGGGGTTTCACCATGTTGGTCAGGCTGGTCTCAAGCTCCTGACCTCAGGTGATCTACCTGCTTGGGCCTCCCAAAGTGCTGGGATTATAGGCCTGAGCTACCGTGCTGGGCCCAATACTTTTTGCATATTTTGAATTGAATTAACTCATCAAATTTTCAAAAAATGTTTATTATGTAATAAGTCATTGAATACAAATCTGAGCAATCATGGCTCTTGCCCTCTCAGCCTCAACTAAAGTATATTGGCTGTAAAGGTGCATATGTGAAGGGTGTGTGTATGTGTATGTGTGTGTGTATATATATATATACACACACACATATACGTTTGTGTGTATACTTATTGTAATTGTACATTATCCAAATATATTATTTTATACAGCCTAGATCAAGTAATCAAATATCCCATTTGCCATAGAAAGCCCCATATTATAATTCTTGTCCCAGCATATTGTTAATAATATCTCCTTTTCTTTTTAATAGTGTTCTAAATATTAAAGTATATCCTCACTGAATCTCTTGCCCAATCACTTTCAAAATTTTTTCTGTGGATATCTTTTGGGGTCAGCAAAGTGATGAATGAAGAGGGAAACAACTGGTAACTCCCAAACTGCCCACAACCTTTTAATGCGAAGATTGTCAAAATATTTCGAAGGACAAATGATAAATAATACATCCAGAGTCAACATATGATGTCTCTGCCATTTTTTTCTTCCCGTCAACAATCAAACACAAACACAAACTAAACTTCAGCAAGTATTGTCCTGAATGTGAACTTGTATTGTGATTCTAAAAGTGGTGTGTGACATGGGGGCCTGTCTGGGGGTCGGGGAATAGTGGAGGGATAGCATTAGGAGAAATACCTAATGTAGATGATGGGTTGATGGGTGCAGCAAACTACCATGGCACGTGTATACCTATGTTACAAATCAGCACGTTCTGCACATGTATCCCAGAAATGAAAGTAAAATTTTAAAAAAGTCATGTGTGAAGTTATATGAAAGCAAAGACATCCTTGGTTCTTTTCATCATTGGTCAAAATGTATTTGAACAGGTTCAACTATATTCAACTGTAATTTACCATAGCACCAATTACAGATAATGTGAAGACACTGAAATTTTTTAGTGGAATAAATAAGAAACAATAGATACAGAATAACTATTAAGTAAGCAAAAAAGAAGCAATCGAAAGGAGGAATTGAGTGTGTTAGTTTAGTTGAATGAAGAAAGTCACTATTCTGCTGAATAACAAGTTTGAAGTCTAACGCTTCTTGTTAAGGAGTTTGTTCAAAGTATTACTTTAACCTTTGAGCTATTTTTTTCTACGAAACACACATGAAAGACGTCAAGTCCTTAAGCTTGTACCTGATATTTATAAGTTTTCTTGACATTTATTCTGAAACTCTGTGATGGCTTACTCAATTATGAGGGAAAATTTGCAAAGATGTTTACCATCACAATGTAAGATAGTTTGTAAGCGCTCAGAGTCTGAATTTAAATCCTGTGTGATGTTGGGAATGTTGCTTAATGTCTCTAAAACTCAGTTTGAACTTGTCATCTACAAAATGAAGGTAATAGTAGCTCAGACATGTGGTTTTCATGAGTACTATAAAAGAAGATTTATGAAGCATACTCAACTAGTTACCAGCAAACAGTAAGAGTTTAACAATATTTGCTATTGTTACTATTATTATTGGCAATAGAAATTTTGTCTGGCTTGGTGTTTACTCAGAGAGACATGGGAAGAAGTAGCTAATTCAAATTAGTTATTAAAACTCTAACTTATCTTTAATTGAAATTCTAGCTTTAAAACTGAGTTGTATGTAGATAGTACCTAATTTATTCTGATTGCACTATTTCTAATTAATTCGGTATTATTTTGGATCTTTAAATGAATGCAATCTATTTATTCAAAAGAACAGTCGAGGTATCTTTTTAAATAAACAGAGTTGCCATTGTCACTACTTGTGCTGAATTAATTATGCAGTGTATTATGACTTTGGGGAGAGGGAGCAGCAGATGTCAAATGCCACAAGGTGATACTGCAAGCCAAAATATATCAATGAATCAAATTTTAAATGTCAGTAAGTATCTTGCTCCCTTTGCTTCTTTTTCAAAATAAATATAAAAACAATAGATTATAGTAATGTTTTCAAAATTGTCCCACAGAGCCTCCTGTTGGGCTGTGGTGGTTCACGATTTGCACTGTAGGTAAAGATAGGACTTCTTTGCCCTATAAAATCGGCAATTCTGCTGTTTTTCCACACACTAAGGTAGAAAGTTTTTCAGGATTTACTTTAATTATAAAATAATTGGCTGCTAATTATAAATTATACAGAAACATTTAAAAAGATTAGACACATATTGAAAATCAGAAATCCTCAATCCTCAAAGCCCAGTCCCCAAGATAACCATTATTAATTTGATGAATGTCTTTCCAAATACCTGGAGCCTGACTGAAGCAATTATATATATATATATATATATTTAATTTCAAACAAGCCAAATGACTCTGGCCTACATAAAAGTAAAGTGTTAGAAGATTCACTGTGGCCTCACAGAATCTACTGGTAACTTTTTTAAGGAATTAAGAGCTGAAGGTTGAGAACAAAAGCCATACCTATATGTTTTAGGGGTTGGAGATGGGTCATGTGATTTTGTGTGACTATATAGAAACAGGATGTATTCTTTGTCTTTCTAACCCAATGCAAATTTGAAAGAGAGGGAGAGCAACTGATTGACCTAGCTTGAATCACATGCTTGTCCTTTGACCAGAGGGAATGGAGCCTGGGATAGTTAATTTTATGCATTAACTTGGCTAAGACATGGTACCCAGATATTTGTCAAATATATCTAGATATTGATGTGAAGGTATGCTTTTAGATGATGTTAACATTAAATCACTAGACTTTGGATCTATGATATCGGTTGGCTGCATCCAGTCAGTTGAAGGCTTTAAGTAAAAATACTGACCTCCCTGAAAAATCTGAGGATTCTGGCAAACTATTTTTGGAACATATTTTCTTCCCTATGTCTCCAGCCTGCTGGGCTATCCTACAGATTTTGAACTTGCCCGACTCCACAATCACATGAGCCAGTTTCTTAGATTATCTCTCTCTCTCTCTGAGAAACACACACGTATACATACATACGCACACATTTTATTGGTTCTGTTTCTCTGGAAGATACCAACCAATACAGGGCCCCTGATAAACGTGTGCCTAATAGAAAAGGTAATTCATTTAAAAACAGAGATATTGTTAAAGGGAAATGGATGCTAGACAGCTGAAAAGTCAAATATTTAAAGCAAATATATAATCAAACCTTCACCATGACCTGTAAGGTCCTACACAGTCTAGTCTCACTTGCCTCATCCCATCTGCTTTCATTACCTCTCTTCCTTCTGCTTCCTTGTCTTCTTTTTGTCCTTTATCATTCCATATTATTTGGCTGAGGGGAAATATCTTTGTGTGCCATTTTTTTTTTCCCAGAATATTCTCTTGTGATATTTTCCTGTGGCTGGCTCCTAGAGTTATTTAGATTTCAGCTCAAACATTACCTCCTTAAAAAAGGCTTCCCTAATAACATAGTCTGTAATAGGTTCCCTCAATAATTAGATAATACATGACTTTGTTTTCTGCAGATTAGTTTACTATGTGGAAATTTCTTGCATATTCATTTAATTAATATTTGTCTACTTCCTTCAAAATATGAAAACATCTGAAAACAGAGACTTTCCCTATATCATTTACTATCTTATCACAAACTGTTAGGATGATGCCTCAAATATAAAATGCTCAATTAATATTTACTTATATGGAATAAATTAAAACTTCCCTATCAATGCATATATATTTTACTTTTTATAATAGCTGCATAGAATGACTTTGTATAAATGTACCTCAATTTATTTGCCTGTTTTATATTTTGGGATTCTGTGCACAGTATTACTTTTTTAAACAGTGCTTCACTGTTTAAAAAAAATACCTAGATAAAATATATTCCTCTCTAAGGAGATATATGTCTCTCTGATGTGTTCTTTTGTTAGCAAAACTAAATGTATGTTACATATTCCTTATTTCAGTTCTTTTTGATTAAAACAAATAATGAAGGACGTGCTAATGCATTTTAATAGTTTTAACTGTTGGGGCTGATGTGTGGCTGAAAGATGGTTTTGAATTCAGTGAGGTCACCAGAAAAGAAATTATGTATGTAACACTTTAAAAAGTTATAAATATAGCTGTGGGATTGTTCATAAGCAGCTTTGCAGCTTTCCTTTATGAAGCCATATTGTATGTAATGGGCTTTATGATTAATTATTTTTTCCTGAAAGAATATTACTACTCAACTATAAGAGCTCTAAACCAACTTGATTTGTAGGCAGCCTAATTGTGATTTCCCTGAATTTCACTTCGTTTACTAACATCTTCTGCAAATATGTACGAAAAAAAGGAAATAAATAGAGTATGGACACAGAAATGGATTTACCTACTTCCCGAGTGATATTAGTTCAGGATGCTTTTAAGACCTTTAGAAGAAATCTTATACATAAGCCACTGTCATCTCCTGTCTCTGTTTCTACTTTTGTTCTCTATTGCTTATTTTTCACACAGCAATCAGGGTAATTTTTTAAAAGCATAAATCAATTCAAGTTACTCTCTTGCTTAAAATATTCCAGTGATTTCCAACTGTGGTAAGAATAAAATTCTCAAAGTACACGTGATTCCATTCCTGCCTATCTGCTGATCTGCTGCCAGGACTTTTTTCCTATCCATTGGACCTTCTAAGTTTGTTCTCATGCCCAAGTTTTTGCTATTCATTTTGTGTAAAACTCTTTTCTCAGGGCTTGCATTGATTGGTACACTCTCATCAATCAATACCAGGTTTCAGGAAACAATATAACTTCCCAAATTTCCTGACAACCCTTCCTAATGTAGATTTGCTTTAAACAACAACAAAGTCATAGAGATTAATAAGAAAGTTTAATTTGTTTTTGTTGGTATATAGAGGCGAATACAATTTATAGTAGCTCTGTTTTCAGTGTGATTTTCTTGAAACTTGCAGCTGGCTTGTGCCAATGTTAATGATTTAAGGGAAAACAATGATATAGGTGAGTAAATAATATACAAGTCAGCTGGCTCATTTTAATAAAATTGAAAAAACCTAGCCATGTCAAGATAATCAAAGAATAAATATTATTGGTATGATAAATATTTATACTGGTTAAGTCAAAGAGTTGTAATGAACATTCAAAAAACTCTAAATTCCTAATCACTAAAACATGGGCAGAAAATTTATCTGAAGACATATGACATGAAGCAGCACTTGTTTTTTAAAATAATTGCTCTTAAGGTGACACTGTCACACAGGAGAACAAAAGGAGAAATGTAGAATGGTTTAAGTATATCTCTGTCAAGAAACATCTCTTTAATATGATTTGAGGGTTATATAAAAGAGTTTGCATTTATCAGCCTTGCATGCGTGCATTGAGTTCAAAAGTTACTTAAAACCCTGCTTTTACTCAGAATGCTTATTTATCAGTCTGGTTGCTTTGGTATGAAGTGTCAGAAATAAAGGACTTCTTGGATCGTATACTTAGGTTATAAATATTTCCTGTGTTGAGAAGCAATTTTATACCACACAGTGTTTACAGAGCATACACCTGATTGATAACACACATTTGGTCCCTAAAAATTACATTATCTTGTATACATTGCAGAGTATCTTACTTATAATACATGCGTGATATGACGTTCAGCTGCATTACTCTAGATTTTGAGTTCTAATTATTGTCACTATTATATAGCAATACATTTCCACATATTAACATCTTCAGAGAAACGTGTATGTGTGTGCATATATATATACACACATATATATATATGGAATATGGAATTGTTTCCATTTGAAACAATGTTAATTGTGATAATTGAGGAACCATCTCAGGATATATAATATCTCAGGATATATATCATTTTTTGCAATATTTTTGGTTCATAGAATTATATAGGCAGTTTTCTTTTTAAAAAATGCATACAGAGATTAAGAATAAAGTGACAGCAGTAATTTAACCTTGTCAGCAATTCTCTGAGTGATAAATGGCCTTGTAATCTATTGCCCCATCCGCTAGGTGGTGGAAGTTCCTCTCAGTCAAGAACTGTACCAATACTTAAAGCCAGTCCCTTCTGAAGACTTATACTAGCAGTGGAAATTGCACGTGGAAGTGACTCATTATTCAATAAAGTTTCCTATTTTTCTTATTATCCAGATGGAATTAAACTAAGTTTTGTAAATGAAGTGGGGAGGTATATAACATTCACTTTTTAAATGTTTAATATGTGTGTGTGTGTACGTATTTATGGGGTACATGAGACACTTTGATACAGGCTTGAAAAGCATAATAATCACATCATGATAAGAGGCCTTTGTATTTTCACTTTGAAAAGTAGACTGAATGCATTTTGAAATAAAGTTGTAAAATTTCTCAAATGGAAAGGCCTGAGGTAAAAGGAGGAGTGACCTACTAGAGTACCTACTATGTGTTAGATAAATTATATAAACTATCTGATCACAACAGAGTAAACATTTGTTTTAGTCTGATTGACTGCCATAAAAAATACCACAAACTAGGGATTTATCAAAACTAAAAGTTTATTTCTGACAGTTCTGAAGGTTGGCATTCTAAGATAAAGGTACCAGTAGATTCGATGTCTGATGAGGTCCTGCTTTCAGTTCACAGTTAGTTGTGTCCTCATATAGTGAAATGTGCGATGGGTCTCTCTTACGCCTTTCATTTATTAAGGGAGCTATTGTTAACACCCTTCATGACCTAATCAATTCCCAACCTTCTAATACCACCATCTTGAGGGTTAGGATTTCAACATATGTATTTTGGGGAAACACAAACATTCAGACACAGCTGGAACTTAGAATCTAGTCTAAAACAACAAAGTGTGTCTCATACGTTTTACCTATACCACATTTTTTCTTTATATACAGCACCACATAATGTCTAAGGACTCAGTAGGAGTTATTGACCTGATTTTACCATCTAAATAACATCACCTAAAACACATTTCTAGGAAGTAAATGGGTGAGAATTAGGGTTCATGTATCTAGACAAGTAAATATCATCATGAAATAAACCACTAAGAGATGTATTTGAAAATCCAGACTCCTATTCATTGTTATCTATGCAGTTAAATATATTTCTGTTACTAACACAAGTAGTATGTGATGTTGATTTTGATGGGAATTTTAAAAAATGGTTTTACGTTTTATTCCTAAGGGTAATATTATTTAATTTAAACACTAAAAAAACAGCCAGGAACCACAATGTACTCACTGTAACCACCGTTGCAGTATTTCTTTTGTTGATTTGTAAGGGACATATAAAGAAAAATGAGAAAAGACCATAAAGAAATTCCGGGAAAAAATATATCAGCTCTTATAGATGTGATGGGTGCTATGGAGTGTTACATGTGTAACCATCGAGGTAATCAATTCTCCCCTCTCAGTTACCTTCATCCCCACATGCTAGGAATGTTGCTGGCTGATGGAAATTACTTGAGTCTTTCTTGAGGAATTGCCCTTCATTTGTAGATAACCATTTCACACAAACTCAACACCTGTCCCTGGAAGCGCTAGCATCAAATGTCTGGTCAATGGGGCTGGAGAGAGTTATATCAAGGCCCAGTCATCTAGCCTCAATGCAGGAGAACTCTAGAAGCCATTCCCTTTAAGATATTCTGTGGGCTTATTGTCTCTGCCCGGACTGTACTTCTTTTCAACTCCTTTGTCTCTCCCCAATCCTACTTCCTTTATTCTTTTATAAGTGAATTCCCTTATAAACATCATGCATGCAAATTTACCTGACAGTTTGTTTTCCAGAAAACAAACTTAGTACAGTGGAGTATCTTTGTGTTGGTTCCCAAGAAATATTTTAGAGATTTCATTTATTTTGTACAACAGAGTGATAAAAGACATATATTTTGGATACAATCAATTGGTGTTTCACCTGGATCATAACTCGCATAACTAGTGAAGGGGTGGCCTGCCCCTCCACACCTGTGAGTGTTTCTCATTAGGTGGAATGAGAGACTTAAGAAAAGAAATGAGACACAGAGACAAAGTATAGAGAAAGAAAAAGTGGGCCCAGGGGACCGGCGCTCAGCATACAGAGGACCCACGCCAGCACCGGTCTCTGAGTTCCCTCAGTATTTATTGATCATTATCTTTACCATCTTAGAAAAAGGGAAGTGACAGGATAATAGGATCATAGTAGGGAGAAGATCAGCAGTAAGATATATGAATAAAGATCTCTGTGACATGAATAAGTTTAAGGAAAATTGCTGTGCCTTGATATGCATATGTAAACATCTCCATAAACATTTTTACTGCATAAACAGCAGCATTGCCATTAGCAAGTCCTGCCTTCAGCCCCAAGGCGGTTTTCTCCTATCTCAGTAAATAGAACATACAATCGGGTTTTACACTGAGATGTTCCATTGCCCAGGGACGGGCAGGAGACAGATGCCTTTCTCTATCTCAACTGCCAAGAGGCCTTCTTTACTCTTATACTAGTCGTCCTCAGCACAGACCCTTCACAGGTGTCAGGCTGGGGGATGATTAGGTCTTTCCCTTCCCATGAGGCCATATTTCAGACTGTCACATGGGGAGAAACCTTGGACAACACCTAGCTTTCCTAGGCAGAGGTCCCTGCGACCTTCCCCAGTGTATGTGTCCCTGGGTACTTGAGATTAACAGAATGGTGATGACTTTTAACCAGCAAGCTGCCTTCAGGCACTTGTTTAACAAAGCACACCCTGCACAGCCCAAAATCCGTTAAATCTTGAGTCACCACAGTACATGTCTCTTGCAAGGATAGGGTTGAGGGTAGGGTCACAGATTAACAGCATCTCAAATACAGAACAAAATGGAGTCTCTTATGTCTACTTCTTTCTATATAGACACAGTAACAGTCTGATCTCTTTCTTTTCCCCACAAACTAGCTTGTAAATATGTGTCTTACTCTTCCTCAAAGACTCTGATTTAATGTTTTGGATGAGGCCTGGGAACTTGTAAGTCCAGAATTTGTTCCTTCCGGTGGGTTCTTGGTCTCGCTGACTTCAAGAATGAAGCCGTGGACCTTTGTGGTGAATGATACAGCTCTTAAAGATGGTGTGTCCCAAGTTTCTTCCTTCTGATGTTCAGATGTGTCCAGAGTTTCTTCTTTCCAGTGGGTTCGTGGTCTTGCTGACTTCAGGAGTGAAGCCACAGACCTTCTCAGCAAGTGTTACAGCTCTTAAAGGTGGTGCAGACCCAAAGAGTGAGGAGCAGCAAGACTTATTGCAAAGAGCGAAAGAACAAAACTTCCACAGCATGGAAGAGGATCTGAGTGGGTTGCTGCTGCTAGCTCAGGTGGTCAGCATTTATTCCCTTATCTGATCCCACCCACATCCTGCTGATTGGTCCATTTTACAGAGTGCTGATTGGTGTATCTACAATCCTTTAGCTAGACACGGAGTGCTGATTGGTGTACTTTTACAGAGTGCTGATAGGTGCATTTACAATCCTTTAGTTAAACACAAAAGTTCTCCAAGTCCCCATCTGACCCAGAAGCTCAGCTGGCTTCACCTCTCAATCCCCCCTCTAAAAAGGACACCCCAACTGTTGTTGGAAATTGGGTGATGACTGCTCTAGCTACTTCTTGCTGGATGGGGTGAAGAAGGGGCCCTGCAGCTGTAGTGTCCTCCTGAGGGAAACTCTTTAGGCCAGTGAAAGGGCCGGCACGTTGGTCCAGGGGTCCTCAGTATAAGTTGTTAGTTGAGCTCATTTGGGGTTCCATTTGTAAGACCATCTATTGCTTGATGGCCTCGATCCTAAAGGAAACAAATTCTACAAGGAGGTTAAAAATACATGGCCCGAAAGCGAGTAATAGCAAGATGGCTGCTACAGGACATAGAAAGGGGAGAAGCCGTGTTGCCCGGCTCCAGAGGTTGGTATAAGAATTTGAAAGGCATTATCTGATTTTAGAAGCCTTTTCCTGTAAATGCTGGGTGGCATCTCGTACTATCCCTGACTTGTTAGTGTAAAAACAACACTCTTCCCCTAAGAAAGTGAAGAGTCCTCCTTTCTCAGCAGTGAGGAGGTCTAGGCCTCAGCAGTTTTGGGGAGTCACTGCTGCCAAAGAGTCTATTGGGATTGTAGAATAAGAATAGATTTTGCTATTTCTTGCAAACTGTCTGAGAAATCCTTTGAGAGTGTGTGCTGGTAGGATAATACATGTTACACTGTTAACTTTTAGCAAACTTTAGTTGAAAACCTTGTAAGTTTGGGATTTTAATTTTTCTTTGCTATTAATAAAATCTCATTCAGCCCATATTAACTTAGAATTGGTATAGATGGCTCCTTCCTGATTCTGTAAGTATTTTAAGATTTGGCTGAGTGCAAACAACTTGCACGTTTGAGCAGACCAATTATTAGGCAATTTTCCTAACTCTGCTTCTACAAGAGTTTCCTTATCACTTATTGAATACCCATTGTGTCTTTTTCGGTTAATCAACTGGGAGGAAAGTTCCTCCTAGATCTGGTCAGACCTTTGTATGGTAATTATTTAAGATTTAGAACCCTGTTTGGAAACCTGCTGGCTTAAGGATTTTTGATAGGAAGGCTATGGGTTGTCAGTGGCCTCAGTGCTTTCAGGCTACGCCCTTGTTTACACTGACAACAAGGTGATATTGGAGTGTTACAGCGTTACAGAGAAGACCTTCAATGATCAATTATATGTTTTAAATTTACCCTGGCTTTTAAATGAATAGGGTATACTGTTTTTTCTTTACTACTTCTATCTCTCTCTCTCTCCTTGACTTCTTCTTTGTCTGTCTCTCTCTTTTTCTATGACTTCCTCTTTGTCTCTACCTATCTTTCCTTCTTTGACTTTCTGTCTCTCTGTATCTTCCTGTCTCTCACTCTTTGACTCCTTATTTGTCTCTGTCTCTTCCTCTCTCTCTCTCCTTCTCTTTGTCTCTCTGTTTCTTCCCCTCTCTCTCTCTTTCTCTGATTTTCTACCTCTTTCTCTCTTTCCTTTCTGCTGGTCTTTCCCTGCCTCTGCCAGCTGTTTATGCTGCTGTTCTCCTCTATCGTTCCGCTTCTTGATGGCTTCTGCAGTGTAAGACTGCCACCTCCTTGGATTTTTGCACTGTATGCAATAACTCCATGAGTACCTTGTGGTATTTAATGGGGGTTCCCCCAGAGGTTAGGAACCCCCTTTCTTTCCGTATTGCAGGATGGACATGTAGGACTAGATAAGCATAATTACTATCTGTAGCAAAGTCTTCCAATTACAACTTAGGAGATGGGACAAGTACCTGGTTACAGGCTGTCCCAGGATGCCTTGGATGGTAACGGACCTTGAAGACAGCTGTCTGGGACAGGAGATTAACACTGAGAAGGCTGCACTAGTGTCCAGGAGGAAGTCAATTTCCTGGCCATCAATGGTTAAGTGTACCTGAGACTCAGTGAGGGTGATGACATGAGCTGGCACTTGACCTGAGTACGCTCAGTCCTGTTGTTGGATCATCCAGTTGGGGGCTTGTGGTCCAGAGAACCTTTGCCTCTGGGGCAGTGTGCCTTGCAATGATTGCCTCAGCACAGTGTACATGGATGAGGGGGGCAGCTTGTTTCTCATTGGACAATCTTTTTAAGATGTCCTTGCAAACTATGCTGGTAACAAGCCCCACCAGGTGATTGGCCTGCTCCATTTTCTGTACTCTCTGAACCACCAAGGTTTGTTTGTCTGAGGGCCATGACTAAGGCTGCAGCCTTTCTCTGATCTTGTTTTTCCTCTTCGGCCTGTTCCTCTTGGTCCCTATTATAGAACACTGAAGTTTCTAGGTTTAATAATGCCTTCAGATTTTGTTCAGGGCTCAGGGCTCCCTTTTGGAGCTTTCTTCTGATATCTGTGGCTGATTGGGTGATACACTTATCTTTTAGGATCAATTGACCCTCTAGTGAGTCAGGTGACAGGGGAGTGTATTTCCTTAAGGCCTCCTGTAGCTGCTTAAGGAAGGCAAAAGGATTTTCTTCCTCTCCCTGAGTTATGGTGGACATCACTGAATAATTCATGGGCTTTTTCTTAAGTATCCTTAGTCCTTCTAGAACACAGGTCAACAGATGCTTACGACTCCAGTCCCCATGATCTGAGTCGAGGTCCCAGTGGGGATCCATACTGGGGAGGGCTTGCTGACTGGTAGGGAATTTGTCCCTTTCTTCAGCTGTCATTCTATCATTTACTTGACTAAGATACGAGGTATCTCCAAACTCCTGGGCTTCAGCTAAAGCCACATTCTTTTCATTAAAGGCCAAGATTTAATCTAACAATAGTATGACATCTCTCCAAGTGAGATGGAAGGTTTTCCCTAGACCCTGTAGGACATCTATATACCTATCAGGATCATCTGAAAACTTCCCCAGGTCTGCCTTGATCTGCTTTAAATCAGAGAGGGAGAAGGGGACATGTACCTGGGTAGGGCCAAATTCCGCTCCCCCTACAGCTTGAAGGGGACATAACCGGTAGGCCAGGGGTATTTGTGGTCCTTTGGAGATTTATTTTCTTGTTTCCCTCTGGGTGGGGGACATTAAAGGAGGCTTATTATTACTAGGAAGGGGAGCTATAGGGAGGCTGTGATATGGGGGTAAGCTGAGAGGTCCTCCTGTGGGATGTAAATTGCAAGATTTGCATAATTGTGTATTCTCCTTCAATGAAAACAAACCTTGGACATAAGGTATTCCACTCCATTTGCCTTCCCTCTTACAGAAAAGATCAATCTGCAGGATAATATTGTAATTTATACTTCCCTCAGGTGGCCATTTTTCCCCATCAGAGAGAGAATATTGGGGCCAAGTTGTAATGCAGAAAAAAATGAGCCACCTCTCTTTCAGGCTTTGCAATTCAAATTGGTCCCAATGGCTTAGGATGCATTTAAAGGGTTAGCCTGTTGATGCCTGAGTGTTTCCCATCTGAAAGACAAAGCTGCCTGTGTTTTTGGTTTGTTGGTTTCTCCCACTGTCCAAGAACCCTCAATGGTCCCTGGACCCTGCTTATTAGAATAGTTGCACTCACCAATGCAGCAGCAGAAACACCACTTGCCCAGGAACCCTCAATGGTCCCTGGACCCTGCTGATCAGAATAGTTGCACTCACCGACACAGCAGCAGAGTCTAGTTTTCCTCCTAGACCACAAGGAGGACCAAGGAAGGTTGGATTTAGTGGCCCTTACTTATGCATTCTCGAAAAACTGTTAAAGTCCAAAGCATTCTCCTGTTAGTATTGGGACTTTACCCCTGTCCTATAAAGATGTTATACCCCAAAAATGGAGAGCCATACCCTGAGACAGGAAAGGGATCCCCAGGGTTGGAAGAGTTACACTTTTTGTCCTCACTTATATGAATAGGAAGAATACAATTTCTGAGGCTCCCATATCCTAGCTTCAGGAATACTCTTTATTAGGCCTGCCAGTCTGAGGAGGGGGTCCTAAAATTCCAGACAAGATAGTCCCACTCCCCAAACGGGGCTTTGGGCAAAAATTATGTCTTTCTGATTGGTGAGCCCAGGTGCCTAAAGAAGGGAATAGAGTCCCGAAGTTTGTACTAGAAATTATTGTTATAGGAGAAACTAGGAAAGCACCAGAGACAGGGAGTGGTTTTTAGAAGCAAGACTAGCCTCAGAGAAGAGAGGCAAGAAGAAGTTTGTCTGACAGGTTTTAGGACCTGGGAGGCAAGGGTCAGGATAGATAGGATAGATGGGCGAGTCTCGTTTGGGCAACATGACTTTGAGAGTTCCACTCATGGCTGTAGGGTCAACTAACTTGTTGCCGGGACCCTGGAGCTGAATGACTTTCCTCTCTGTTGACCCTTGGCTCAGCCTAGAAGTACTGGAAAAGCAGAAGCTGGTTTCAGGCAAACCAATGCTCCCAACTCCAAAGAGTCAGGGGTTGTAAGAGAACCCTTTCCTAGAAAGCCTGACACCCATGTCTTTAGTTCAGTGACTGTGCTCATCACTTTTAACTGGCCGACAGGTGCTTGGTATTTAGCCCCTGAATTCTAAGGAAAAATAGGACAGAATAGCAAGTGAAAGGGGTTCGATGGTACTCACCGCTTGGTAATTGTCCCTTCATGGTTGCCAAATGTGTCCAGAATTTGTTCCTTCTGGGGGGTTCTTGGTCTCACTGACTTCAAGAATGAAGCCATGGACCTTCGCAGTGAGTGTTACAGCTCTTAAAGGTGGTATGTCTGGAGTTTCTTCCTTCTGATGTTCAGATGTGATCAGAGTTTCTTCTTTCCGGTGGGTTTGTGGTCTCGCTGACTTCAGAAGTGAAGCCATGGGCCCTCTTATCAAGTATTGCAGCTCTTAAAGGTGGTTCGGACCCAAACAATGAGCAGCAGCAAGATTTATTGTGAATAGAGAAAGAACAAAGCTTCCACAGTGTGGAAGGGGACCCGAGATGGTTGCCACTGCTGGCTCAGGTGGCCAGCCTTTTTTTCCTTATTTGGCCCCGCCCACACCTTGCTGATTGGCCCATTTTACAGAGCACTGATTGGTTCACTTTTACAGAGTGCTGATTGGTGCATTTACAATTCTTGAGCTAGACACAGAACACTGATTAGTGCATTTACAGTCCTTTAGCTAGACACAAAAGTTCCCCAAGTCACCATCCGTACCAGAAGTTCAGCTGGCTTCACCTTTCACTTGAAGCTTCAACTCCAGAATATTCTAATTAAATATGACTAGAATGTGGCCTAAGAATTTGTATTTCAAAAACGTTAATATAGGAATTTTCAAATATATACAAAAAAAAGAAGACTATCATGACACCACCTATGAATTTATCACCCAGTTTCAACAATTATCAATTCATGGGCATGCCTGCACCAACTACATCTTCTCCCATCCTTTCCTCCCAAATTGCTTGAAGCATATCTCAGATATAGTTTCATTTTATTTGAATATGTTTCAGTGTATATTATGAAATGATGTCATACCACAATGCCTAATAATGTGAGTTAAATTAGGAATGTTTATTTTTAATGCATACAAATAATTCTAATAATCAAGAAACACTGAGGTATAATTGATGAATTAATTAAAAGCTTGATGTGTAATTTTGACATATTGACTTGTGTGTGTGCATGTGATTACTGTTGCTTTCAGGTGGACACCTTTCAATTATGCTAAGTATGTACTTAATCATGTCCTAAAACCATGAATTATACAGAGTGACTTTTGGTAATTATATCTTTGATTTAGTAGATTTTTATCTTTTGGCATTTTGATGAGTTCTGCTTAATTAATTAGTAACATGCATAATATCTATTTGAGGCAGAAAAACGTCTCTAATTTCTTTTTTTATACTTTAAATTCTAGGGTACATGTGCACAACATGCAGGTTTGATACATAGGTATACATGTGGCATGTTGGTTTGCTGCATCCATCAACTCGTCATTTACATTAGGTAATTCTCCTAATGTAAATGAGAACACCTGGACACAGGGCAGGGAACATCACACACCAGGGCCTGTGTTGAAACTCTAAAGATTAAAGAAGAAATAGAAATACTAGAGGTCTTAAGCAAATCAAATCATATATTTAATGTATAACATGGATCAGTTTTAGATCGTATGCTATTGATTTGTTTTTCATCTTCTTAGCTATTGTCTAGGATAATAGACCATTTAATAAGTGCAGCAAAAGAGAATGAGAAAATATAATGATAGCTATTGACCTTTAAAACATTGGCCAGGCACAGTGGCTGACGCCTGTAATCACCTGAGGTCAGGAGTTCAACACAAGCCTGGCCAACCTGGCAAAACTCCGTCTCTGCTAAGAAATCCAAAAATTAGCCTGGCGAGGTGGTGGTGCTTGTAGTCCAAGCTACTCTGTAGGCTGAGGCAGGAAGAATTGCTTGAACTCGGGAAGTGGAGTTTGCAGTGAGCTGAGATCGTGTTACTGCACTTCAGCCTGAGCAATAGAACAAGACTCCTTTCAAAAAAAGAACAAAAAAAAACAGGAAGATTGAACTCGGGAAGTGGAGTTTGCAGTGAGCTGAGATCGTGTTACTGCACTTCAGCCTGAGCAATAGAACAAGACTCCTTTCAAAAAAAATAATAAAACAGGAAGAGTCATGTTTTTCAGAGGATTGAATGTACAAAACAAAAACAAAAAACCTTATAATTTCTATTGTAAAGTAGTTACATTACTCAAGTTTTATTGTGTTTGTTATATCATAGCTTGATGAATCTATAGATGCTATTAAAATATATTGTTTTGAAAGCATACAATAAATTCTTTGTTTTAGTATATAGAACTTGACTTTTGGCACAATGGAAAAATAAATCATGTATGTAAGAGCCAAAAGATACTTTCATTAGAGAGAGATTAACTTTTAAAATTTTTGTTTTTGACATATAATAATTATGCATATTTATGGAGTAGAGTGTGATGTTTCCTACATCTATACATTATGTAATAATCATTTCAGGGTATACAGCATATCCATCATCTCATACAGTTATCATTTGTTTGTGATAAAAACATTAAAAATTCTTTCTTCTAAGTATTTTGAAACATACAATACTTTTTACCATAGTCACTCTAATGTGCTATAAAGCACCAGAACTTATTCATCTTGTGCAAATGTAACTTTGAATTTTTTATCCAGTCTGTCTCTATCTTTCCTTCTCACTCTACTTCTCAGTCTCTAGCAACTGCTATTATACTCTCTACTATGATATCAACTCTTTTAAATTCCATGTGAGTGAGATCAAGTGGTATTTGTCTTTCTGTGCCTGGCGTATTTCATTCCAGGTTCTTTTATGTTGCCTTGAATAACAGGATTTTTTGTATGGCTGAATGGTATTCCATTGTGTATATATACCACATTTTCTTTATTCATTTATCATTTGATGATCACTTAGGTTGATTCATACCTTGGTTATTGTGAATAGTGCTGCAATATACATGGAAGTGGATATCTCTAAGACATACTGATTTTATTTCCTTTGGATGTGTACCCAGTAGTAGAACTACTGGATAATATGGTAGTTCTATTGTTAATTTTTAGAGGAACTTCCATATTGTTTTCCATAAACACTGTACTAATTTACATTCCCACAAACAGTGTATTAGAGTTTCCCTTTTCTCACATCCCCACTATTATTTGTTATTTTTTGTCTATTTGATAATATTTGAATCAGGGTGAGATGATATTGTGGTTTTTATTTTCATTTCCCAGAAGATTAGTAATGTCAAATATATTTTTCATGTATCTGTTGGCTACTTTTATGTCTTCTTTTGAGAAATGTCTATTCAGGGTTTTTTTCCCATTGTTTAATCAGGTTATTTGTTTTCTTGCTATTGAGTTGTTTGAGTTCCTTATATATTTTGGATATTAATCTTTTATCTGATACATGATTTGGAAATATTTTTTCCTGTTCTTAGGTTGTCTCTTCACTGTGGTGATGATGATGATGATGATGATGATTATTTGCTATGAAGATGCTTTTAAATTTGCTTTCACAGCTTGTCCTTTTAAGTTTTTATCCAAAAAATCTTTGCCCAGACCAATGTCATGAAGCATTAGATGGTTTACTTCTCGAATAAATTCCAAACAAGTATAACAAGGCCAGGCAAACAGTAGGTTCTCAGTAAGTATTTATTGAATAAAATTGGTTAAAAATATTTATGGTTTAAATTTTATTGGGTAAAGTTTCTTGGAAACAATTTCTTTCATATGAAATTTTCATAGTCAACATAAAGCCATATTTTACTTATATTATCTTCACGGATGCCATGTATCAATTACTTTATTTAGTCTTTGGACTTTTGGACTAGACTTAAAATTCTGAGATGATAAAGAAACTTGTATGACTCCATGAATCAGGGAAATGAATATTTTAGAGACTCTACTCCTGAGTAATTTTTTACTCTCTCTTTCAAGGCAAAAGGGTCTTAGATAATGCTTCATATAATGAATGTTTACATTGGAATGAGGAAGACCTGCTGCAGTTGCTATGCTTGGCATAACTTTGCATCATCAGCTTCTCATTGTAGTCAATTTGACCACAATGGGCAGCTCTGTAAGGACAGAAAAGCCAGTCAACCCAGAGGAGTTTACACTCTATCTAAAAATTCACAGTATTACTTATTCTATGAAAACTTCAACCTTTATGTTACATTCTATTAAAGGTGAATGACTTAGGTATCAAAGAGCTACCTCTGTGATAGGCTAATGAATTCCTTAGATAAAATTTTCAGTTCTCCTTAGATCCTTAAAGTATCACATTGTTAATATATGTATGATATACTGGAAAATAATTCTTAAATGTGCCACACATTGCCCAATCATAAGAATAAATGGAGGATAGGCCGGGCGTGGTGGCTCACGCCTGTAATCTCAGCACTTTGGGAGGCCAAGGTGGGCAGATCATGAGTTCAGGAGATCGAGGCCATCCTGGCTAACACGGTGAAATCCCGTCTCTACTAAAAAATACAAAACAAAATTAACCGGGCGTGGTGGCGGGCACCTGTAGTTCCAGCTACTCAGGAGGCTGAGGCAGGAGAATGCCATGAACCCAGGAGGCAGAGCTTACAGTGAGCTGAGATTGTGCCACTGCACTCCAGCCTGGGCAACAGAGCGAGACTCTGTCTCAAAAAAAAAAAAAAAAAAAAAGAATAAATGGAGGATAAATAACAGGTTCTGATAATTTTGAAGAACTAGACTCTCCTATTTGGAAATACAATTCCAATAAGGCGGCAGCTACTTTCAAAGAACCTTTTCAAATTTGTTTTCTCTGATATAAAAAGAAACAAAATTAACAGACATTCATGCACAGATACATACCTACATCCACTCCTTAAAGCTTTGAATTTCTAGTTTTATCTTTTGGTTAATTCTAATCCATTTTGTTAAATATAATTTATTGAAAATCATTTATTAGGCTGGGTGTCATGATTCATGACCATAATTCCAGCACTTTGGGAGGCCAAGATGAAAGGATGGGTTGAGGCCAGGAGTTCAAGACCATCCTGAGCAACTTAGTGAGACCCCGTTTCTATTAATTTTTTTTTTTTTAAATCATTTGGGCATAGTGGCATGCACCTGTAGTCTTAGTTACTCAGGAGGCTTAGACAGAGGCTTGAGCCCAAGAACTTGAGGCTCCAGTGAACTATGATTGTGCCAATGCACCCCAGCCCAGGTGACAGAGTGAGACCCTGTCTCTAAAAAATAAATAAGTAAATAAAATCATATCTTCTAATGCTAATTTTGGCATGTTTTTACTGAATCTGTGCATCCTTCCAGCTCTCCTGGTGTATGAAGCATCAAGCGAGGCTCCATTACTTGATCTATTTTATCTCACAGAAAATGCTGTCTAATTTTTATTTTGGTAGTACACTTTAATATATAGAGGATTCAGGACACTTTTTGTTAGCATTTTTCCTTTCTTGTGTTTTTGTTAGTCAATATTTTGCTTATTATAAGAAATATATGAAGAAATAATTCTGTCTTTATTGTTGTTATTGAGAAACATCTATATCTATATCTATCTATCCAGTCAGTTCCCAAAGAATAGTTTTACAATCTCAGTTTCTAGTGAGACTTGACTTTTCAGGCCACCTCTTATTTAAACTGAGCTAACTTTCAAACAACTACCAGTACTTGTATTTTCTACACAGCCTAGCTGTGTAGAAAATCATTTAAACACTAGTAAATATAGTTAAATTACCCATATAAAATATTGTAAGTTTAGTTTAATTATTTCCCAAGAATTGTAACAGGATCGTGTATGGGAAATAATGAAAAGCTGAAGATGAAATAAGAGTGACAAATGCTTCTTCTACTATTCCTCTTCAAACAAAATGGGGATACTGCAGAGTCCAGGTTTTCCAAAGTATCATCAGATAGTAATGGAATGGAGTTGTGGTATTCTAAAAGACTGCATAAATACTGCCTTAGTTTCTCTACACTATCAACCATAGAGGTCCTTATAGCATTCATAGATGTTGGGAAGTCTGCACACATTCACCTCATATTATCTAAATTTTCTATATATTCCTACCTTTTTTTCATAGTGAGGTCTACTTTTTTAACTTTACCTACTGAATTCTTCTTTTCAACTATTGTTTTCAAATTGTTTGTCACAAAGTTTTACTCAAACTCATATAGAAATTTCTTTAACATTCTGCCCCACGAAGCACTGACCACCAATTACCCACAGAAATCATGAATTTAAACATGATGTAACTTGTTAAAATTTCTAAATCAGAGCAATACTTTTAATCACAATATATGTATTTGGGTCTATCTTAGGTCAAAAATCATCCAGACTTTCAAAATCCTTTTAGTAGTGTCAAATTTATCTAGAATTCATCACAAGTCTAATAAAATATTTATTTCCACCTCCAGTGCAGAGTCATCACCTTAATTACCAATTGAGCTAAGCCTCTATTAGTTTAAATCTCATGAACATGCAACATTTAAAAAAAGACATCTTAAATTTGTTTGAGCTTTGCTTGGTTGTAGAGAAGCATTATGCTATCAAACATACCTTTGAATAATACCTAAGCAGGAAATGAAGTTGTTTGTAATCAGAGATTCTCTCTGAACTAGTGGGCTCCTTTCCTTTGTGTTCAAATGTCAGCTACAATTCATCTCTAAATTTTGAGCCTGTTGTAAAGTCCTAACACACTATTTCTAGTACAGCGTATGGTCTGGGAGTTTATCTCCATCTCTCTTCTCTCTCTCTCTCTCTCTCTCTCTTTTTCTCTCCTCTTTTCCAGTGTTTTCAGACTTAACCTGCATTGAAATCACTTGTAGATCTTACTAAAACAGTGTATGTTGGGGCTTATTCCTAGCGTTTCTGATTCAGTAGACCTGGAGTGAAAGCTGAGACTTTGCAGGTTTCTAGGTGATGTTAAAACTGCACTCCAGCCTGGGCGACAGAGCGAGACTCCGTCTCAAAAAAAAAAAAAGAAAAACACCACCAACAAAAAAAAGAAACTGAGAACCACTGCTGTAATCACATATAACTAATTAGATAATTTGTTTTAAAAAGAATAAATGCAGGTCTTGAAGTTTGGACTTAGCAACAGTTTGTAGTAGTAAATGTCAAAGAGCACAGTCAACCATATGTCTGGCTCCAGAAATTAAAGTTATTTAAGAAATTTGCTTCAAACACCTTTAAAGAATTGACATGGGCAGGTATTGTAGCTTTTATTACCTTCATAAGAAAATAGTTTTGATGAGTTACTCGATATTTTATTTTTTGTAATGCCTGCAATGTTACCTTAAATTAAGAGCCTGATAGTTATGTGCAATTTTATAATAGTTATGTTGGGCTGGCATGGGCAAGAGTTACCATTTAATTATAGTATATTCATTTCATATTTATTAGTCTCTTTTATAGATGGCAATACTAAAATTATCTTTCCTAGTACAGAGCTCTCTTGGCACCTGTTATATATAAATATGATTTTAAAATGCTACAGTAAATAAATTATAAAATAAATTGTAAAACAAAAGGTCATTTTTTTTTTCCTAGCAGCAGACTTTACTTCCATTGTATACGCTAAACACATTTAGTAATGATGCTGGTATTTACCACATGAAGTTCATTCTCAGAGAATATTCCTAAGAAAATTTACTTTAAAATAGTACTTTGAATTTTTAAGAGAGAAGATTAATAGGCTCAATGTTCATATATTCATTTAACTAAGCTTTGCAAAACACAAAGCAAAAAATAATTTTGAAAGCTAGCTGAATTGTCATATCCACAAATCTTTTCTATTTTACTTTTATACATTTTTAGACATGATGCCAGGTGGTATTCTTAAATTGTGGGCTTTTCTGAAATGTTTATTTTCTTATTTTTCACATCAAGGGAAATGTAATATATAGATGCCATAGCAAATGTTTTTAAGGGTTATAAGTTTGTTGCTAAGATAAGATATTTAAATTTACCTCCCCAAGTTGGAAACAGTTTATTTAAGTGGGCTGAGAACTTTTCTAGCTAATTAAAGACAAGGCTGTACTCCTTCATATAATTAATTTCAAATCAAGTTTTGGGGCAAATTGGCAAAGTAAAAATTTCCATGAAACTTTCAATAATTTATGAGTATATATGTGTATACATATATATTTGTGTGTATATATAAATATACATGTATATAAGTTAGAAAACAAACTACCTTTGTTTAAGCAAAGGTATTTTCAAATTTGTAAATTAAAAATTTATGTAAGTTTGTGGGTTGTGTTAAGATACTGGGGCAAACATTGTGATATCATAGACAAATAATTTACTGTGCCCGCAATGGCTACTTTTATATGTGTTATATTTATAGGCCAGCAAAAGTCAAGAAATAGAACAATTACTTAATGTAAAATACTGGCTTGCAAGATCTCTTTTGAGTAGTAACATCTGCGAAAAGCAGATAATGTCCACTGGAGAGAGAAAAGGGAACCACTGACAGAGCTGAGGACTTTAGAGAATACAAATGTACAGAAAATTGAGATGGAAAGAGCAAAAAGAACGAAGGCCTCATACATATGAAGGTAATATGTAGGCATTGATAATTATTCTGGAACAAAGACAGTGGGTCAGGAGCTAAAGAGAAAGTAGTCGAATAGATAAAAGCATTATCTTACACCATTTATTCTACCATGTAACAGTGAAAGAAAGAAGACTAACAATAAAGGGCCAAAATGTGTGATCATGTGATAGAAATCAGGGCTTGCTGAGGACTGTTAAGAATGGTGTAGAGCGGTGAAACCCCGTCTCTACTAAAAAAATACAAAAAACTAGCCGGGCGAGGTGGCGGGCGCCTGTAGTCCCAGCTACTCCGGAGACTGAGGCAGGAGAATGGCGTAAACCCGGGAGGCGGAGCTTGCAGTGAGCTGAGATCCGGCCACTGCACTCCAGCCCGGGCTAGAGCGAGACTCCGTCTCAAAAAAAAAAAAGAATGGTGTAGAGAAGGAAAGATGAGAAATGTCTGTTCATATCCTTTCCCCACTTTTTGATGGGGTTGTTTGTTTTTTTCTTGTATATTTGTTTGAGTTCTTTGTAGATTCTGGATATTAGCCCTTTGTCAGATGAGTAGGTTGCAAAAATTTTCTCCCATTCTGTAGGTTGCCTGTTCACTCTGATGGTAGTTTCTTTTGCTGTGCAAAAGCTCTTTAGTTTAATTAGATCCCATGTGTCAATTTTTGCTTTTGCTGCCGTTGCTTTTGGTGTTTTAGACATGAAGTCCTTGCCCATGCCTATGTCCTGAATGGTACTACCTAGATTTTCTTCTAGGGTTTTTATGGTATTAGGTCTAACATTTAAGTCTCTGATCCATCTTGAATTAATTTTCGTATAAGGGGTAAGGAAAGGATCCAGTTTCAGCTTTCTACTTATGGCTAGCCAATTTTCCCAGCACCATTTATTCAATAGGGAATCCTTTCCCCATTTCTTGTTTTTGTCAGGTTTGTCAAAGATCAGATGGCTGTAGATGTGTGGTATTATTTCTGAGGACTCTGTTCTGTTCCATTGGTCTATATCTCTGTTGTGGTACCAGTACCATGCTGTTTTGGTTACTGTAGCCTTGTAGTATAGTTTGAAGTCAGGTAGCGTGACACCTCCAGCTTTGTTCTTTTGACTTAGGATTGTCTTGGCAATGCGGGCTCTTTTTTGGTTCCATATGAACTTTAAAGCCGTTTTTTCCAATTCTGTGAAGAAAGTCATTGGTAGCTTGATGGGGATGGCATTGAATCTATAAATCACCTTGGGCAGTATGGCCATTTTCACGATATTGATTCTTCCTATCCATGAGCATGGTATGTTCTTCCATTTGTTTGTGTCCTCTTTGATTTCACTGAGCAGTGGTTTGTAGTTCTCCTTGAAGAGGTCCTTTACATCCCTTGTAAGCTGGATTCCTAGGTATTTTATTCTCTTTGAAGCAATTGTGAATGGAAGTTCATTCCTGATTTGGCTCTCTGCTTGTCTGTTACTGGTGTATAAGAATGCTTGTGATTTTTGCACATTAATTTTGTATCCTGAGACTTTGCTGAAGTTGCTTATCAGCTTAAGGAGATTTTGGGCTGAGACAATGGGGTTTTCTAAATATACAATCATGTCATCTGCAAACAGGGACAATTTGACTTCTTCTTTTCCTAACTGGATACCCTTGATTTCTTTCTCTTGCCTGATTGCCCTAGCCAGAACTTCCAACACGATGTTGAATAGGAGTGGTGAGAGAGGGCATCCCTGTCTTGTGCCAGTTTTCAAAGGGAATTTTTCCAGTTTTTGCCCATTCAGTATGATATTAGCTGTGGGTTTGTCATAAATAGCTCTTATTATTTTGAGGTACGTTCCATCAATACCGAATTTACAGCCAACAGACACATGAAAAAATGCTCATCATCACTGGCCATCAGAGAAATGCAAATCAAAACCACAATGAGATACCATCTCACACCAGTTAGAATGGCAATCATTAAGAAGTGAGGAAACAACAGGTGTTGGAGAGGATGTGGAGAAATAGGAACACTTTTACACTGTTGGTGGGATTGTAAACTAGTTCAACCATTATGGAAAACAGTATGGCAATTCCTCAAGGATCTAGAACTAGATGTACCATATGACCCAGCCATCCCACTACTGGGTATATACCCAAAGGATTATAAATTACTCTACTACAAAGACACATGCACACGTATGTTTATTGCGGCACTATTCACAATAGCAAAGACTTGGAATCCACCCAAATGTCCATCTGTGACAGACTGGATTAAGAAAATGTGGCACATATACACCATGGAATACTATGCAGCCACAAAAAAGGATGAGTTTGTGTCCTTTGTAGGGACATGGATGCAGCTGGAAACCATCATTCTTAGCAAACTATCACAAGAACAGAAAACCAAACACCGCATGTTCTCACTCATAGGTGGGAACTGAACAATGAGATCACTTGGACTCGGGAAGGGGAACATCACACACTGGGGCCTATCATGGGGAGGGAGGAGGAGGGAGGGATTGCATTGGGGAGTTATACATGATATAAACGTCATGCACATGTACCCTAGAACTTAAAGTATAATAAATAAATAAATAAATAAATAAAAAGAGAAGGAAAGATGAAGCAGAGAATTGATAAATATCTTTTAAGATAGAGACCCAGTTGTGGTTAGAGGCACAGGATAAAAAAGGTCTTTCATTCCACTAAACTGCTCTAGAAGAAAAAAAAAGAAAACTGGAAATTTTGCTAATTAATGTTTAACAAAATCATAGAAGTCATATGAATAGGCAGTTTTCATTTCTAAAATGCGTTAAGTACTTAAAAGGAAATGAGTAGTAGGGTTTTACTAAATCCTTTGACCTTGTAGGTGACATTGATTTCATTATTTTAAGTTATCTGACTATAATCCGCAAAGTTTCTTCTAATAATTAAAAGATAGAGGAATAAAAAGTTTGAATCCATTTTCAGCATCAATGTGTAATATGTGACATTATGGTTTAATGACAACAGTGATCTTGCATTAATATCACTTTAATGGGATATGTCTTTCTGCCATACCAAAACAAATTTTGATGAGCTAACGATTTCTGGGAAAGTCTCAAAGCACCATAGCAAGCTTAATGTCCTACATTTGTTTTTTCTCCTGCCTTTTCTGATAAACCAGATGTCTACCACGCGCAGTCACCTGATAAGTGTTTTAAATAAATGTAACCGTAAATAAGTGAAGCATGAAAAGGTTAAAATTAGAAAGATGTGAGTTCCAGGTAATTAATTTTTATATATCTGAGACTGCTCTAAGAAGGGCAGGGATAATTAAAAGACACTGCTGCTAATTGTAATGGGAAAGTGAGTGAAAGTTGAGACGGCAATCAGTATCATCTCCTTTAAGGAATGCATGATATCTGGAAACATTTGTTAGGAATGAGCTCCATCTTCTATCATATTTGGATGGCAAAGGAGTAGAGCTGATACAAAGTGAAGTGGTTTTCTTGTTATCTAAGACTGATACCATTCACATTCCCTTCTCTACTGTAGAAGCTTTCCACAACTGCAAACATTTTTTTGAAGTTGTAAGTTTCCGACGTTATTTAATTATTAACATATAGCATAACTACATATTTGTGCACTATAGGGAGAGTTGAGAGACACCTAAAATAATTAATTTCCAATACATTTAAAAGTTGGGGTTCTATGAATATCAATATACTTAATTTCTTCATGTAAACAAGGAGATATTGTACCAATAGAACATCCTGTTATATGATGGAATTTGAATTTGAAATTATATGATTGTGCCCACAAAAAGTTGCCCAGCCTAACCTGCACATCTATTTCAATATACACTTGTGTTATTTATTAAGCTAATCTTTAATATTGATATTTTTCATTAATATCAATTTGTGTTTTTTGGTTTATTTTGTCATCCAGTAATATTACTTAGCAGTGAGACAATAATAGGAATATATGTAAAAAGGAGGGCTTAACGGCAAGTCCAATTTCTGTGACTATAGTACATAAATGTACAATTCTAGATGTATATTGTATAATATAATGTATACTTTTTAAGAAATAAAAAGTAAGTGCAGAAAACTAAGGATGCAGTAGGTTGAAGTGAGTCTTCAACTAAGAAGAATTGAAGTTTAGGTTTGTAAAGTACAAAAGAGATCTTGGGGTAGCCTAAACTAATAGAATAACCTGATAAAAGGTATACAGATGGCAATTAATCCATTCTAAAATGTATACATAGAACATGTTGCCATTCTCCACAGGCTCCTCATACAGATGGAATCACTTTGACATTCATGACCAAAATTTAGTGCTGTAGCTAACAAAATGATCTCAACTCCCTTCTGTCCCAGTGCTTCTTCAGAAATACCAAGAATGATAATGTCTCAAATCTGCTCCTTAGTTATGTTGGGTCACTGGGTTCTGTTTTTTCTCTGTACTTTCAGGAACATGATCTCTTGGGCTGCTAATTTACCATCATCTTAATGGTGAAATATGAAAGCGTAGAGATAATTTACCCATTTCTGTATCCTAAACTTGGAGGAAGTTCTTTAAATATTCATTACAATATAGGTGTTAAAGTCAAAATTTTAAAAATATGTTATTAAAGTGTTATGGGTAATGAAAGGAATTCCAAAAAACACAATAAAATTACATAACTAAGGACTATGGCAAGGTTCACTGACTAGGCAATTACAAAAAATTATCTTAGAGGTGAGACCAATGGCTGCAAATTCAGGGTGAGTATAAACTGAGTCCTTCTTTTTACTAAAATACCCCTTTTTAAAGAGTGTAATTAGAGTAGAACCAATTACATCAGTCTATTGTGGGGACTCAATGAGTTAACACATAAAAAAATTACATCAAGGACTCATACAAAAGAGGTTAATATTAGCTTTTATTATTATTTTACCTTTATAAAGTTAGTATACTGTCATCTATATACTGTCAATGTCCACATTTATGTCTTCAGTTTGAATCTCTCTCCTGAATTCAAAGACGTAGATATTTACCTATATATTTGATATCTCCAGTTGGATGCTAATAAGCAACTCAAATTAGAAATGTGCACTATTTTCTTCTTTTCAGGTAATTGATATTTCATCTTTCCATTTTTCAAACCATAAACCTTGATGTGTTATATTGGCTTCCTCTATACTCCTGTCACCCTACAATCATCTGTGAAATCTGGTCATGTCTACTTCCAGATTTCCCCACCTAGCTTTTAAAATGACCAGTGTTTTGCCACCTTCTTCTCTGACTTTATGTTTCCTTATGAAATCTTGTTAAATAACTTTTATAGTAACCAAGAAATATTGCTACTTTTCTATTTCACAATGTCTCCCTCTTGATGGTATTGCCAGGTAAAACACAGAAAACCAGTTAAATTTGAATTTCAGGTAAACAGCACTGTTTTTCTTTAGTACAAATATATATAATCATTTGGTATAATATCACACGGAAATTTTTCTAAACATTAATATCTGTTGTATATCTAAAATTCAAATTTAACTGAATGCCTTGCAATTTTATTTGCTAAATCTGGCCATCCTTCTCTTGGAACTACAATTTTATTAGGAATGTTATGTACCTTCCATATTTTTGCTAGTGAAAGTCTTATCAAATATCCTGTCACTGCAGAATATGTTATACCATGTTTCCAGCTTTAGTAATAGTTGCTTTGCCACTCACCCAATGATCACTAAGACTATGTCATATATTTTAGGATTCATGGCAGGAATTCTAATATCGGTCAGGATATGCTAGGTTATCCTGTAACAATGAAACCACCTAAATATTAGTGCCTTAAAACAGTTTAAGGTCTCTTTTCTTGAAGGTTATTACTTAAATCTTCCACTACCCATTCAGTTAGGGTATTTTTCTCCATGTTCTGCTCACTGAGGTACTCAGAAAGAGAGTAACAACACCTCCATGCTTTTATGATTACTAAATCAGGGAGAGAAAAAGAGAAAAAAAAATGTGCTGAATTTCCACCAACTCTTAAGTTTGTGAGTCAGATCATTTTAATTTTTAAAGAGAATAATTACAGAAGCAGTTGTAGCTATCACCCTCTCTGCCCAAGCCCATTTTCTATTTGTAGATACAAGAAATAATACCTATCTAGAAAGTGATGTGTATATTTCCTTTATATACTTATGGCCATAAAACTGTAGCAATATTTATTTTGTTAATTTGTAAAATGATATACTGAACATGTGTACTATAACTTGATGTTGTGACTCAAACTTATGTTTTTGTGATTTATCAGTTTACTGATTTCCACTGTATATATTTATTTCTAATCTATTTTTCAAGTTCTTCGTTTTGAGACATTTACAGCTTTTCTACTCTTTAATTGAATTTTTTTTTTTTTTTTTTTTTTTTTTTTTGAGACAGAGTCTCGCTCTGTCGCCCAGGTTGGAGTGCAGTGGCCTGACCTCAGCTCACTGCAAGCTCCGCCTCCTGGGTTTACGCCGTTCTCCTGCCTCAGCCTCCCGAGTGGCTGGGACTTCAGGCGCCTGCCACCTCGTCCCGCTAGTTTTTTGTATTTTTTTAGTAGAGACGGGGTTTCACCGTGTTAGCCAGGATGGTCTCGGTATCCTGACCTCGTGATCCGCCCGTCTCAGCCTCCCAAAGTGCTGGGATTACAGGCTTGAGCCACTGCGCCCGGCCTAATTGTATTTTAAAATGTTGCAGTATACATTATTATATAGATTTTATTTATTTATATATACACACACACACACACACACACACACACACGAGTATTTTCTAGAATAGTGGAATTTCTAGATCGTATGAATATCTTCAACTATCTCACATGCTGTCAGTTTGCTGTCCAAATTGCTATATACTCATGCAATCACATTTTCACCACCATGTGGTATTCAGAATTTTTAATTGTTTCCAGTATGATGGGAATAAAATAATTTTATCTGCAATTTAATTTGTATTGTTTTTATAGTTTGACTTGTTCAACATTCTCTTGTTATATTTAGTATTCAGTTGGGTTTTCTCTTTTGTGAATTGCCAATTCATATTTTTTCCCATTTTTCTATAGGGTTGTGTGTCACTTTCTTAGTGATGTATTACTTTCTTATTTATTCTGGATACTAATGATTTGCTAGTTAAACATAGCAGAATTTTCTAGTACCTCTGTGAAGCTTCCTTTTCACCTTGCTTTTGGTGCTATTTCACATGAGTTTTAAATTTGAACATCATCAAGAGTATCAGTTTTTCTCTTTATGGGTTTTGCTTTATTTATGTCTTTTTAAAGAAGTCTATTTTATTTAAATACCATAAAGATGATGACTTATATTTTTGGTAATTATGTTAAGTTTTGCATTATGTTTTTAAGTCCACTTGGAATTGATTTTTGTGTACTGGGCAGGATAATGGAAGAGTAAACTTTACTTTTTCCCACTTAAATAATTAATTATCTGAAATATTTTATGGTTTTTAAAATTTAACCTCTGCTTTGTTAATGCCATTTCTGATATAAAACAAATTTTCACATATAGATCTGTGTTTTTCTGGACTTATTTTTCATTCATTTGTGGTAGCTTGGACTGTTTCCATGCTAGATCCAGTATGATAGCATTTCACAGTATGAATGTTGCAGTTTCAAGAAGTCTTTCTGTCAGGAAGGGAGATGCCTTACTCTTTTATCGTCTTCAAATTAATATTGGATTTTCTCCTCCGCATTTGAGATTGGCTTGCATTTTTTTTTAGTATTTTGGTTGTAATGACACCACAATTAAACATTATCTTTGGGAAATATTATTATGTTTATGACTTGTACATTTCCTGTTCATGTACTAATTTAAATATTTTTGGTTTAAAGTTCTTGATCATTTAATAGAGTTAGTGATCGAGTCTAGAGAATCGGCATATAATCAGGGGCCCAAGGAATACTCTGGATCTAGATTGTTGTGAGTGAATTCTACAGCTGCTGCCTTTTAACTTTTACCTTAGGCAAGTCAATTGCTCTCTGTTCTTCAGTTTCTGCATCTATTAAAATTAAGAACAATATGGCCTCTACCTCATAGGATCACTGGGAAGATTAAGTGAGTTAAACTTGTAAAACAGTTCAACCAGAATCTGGCATATAAGAAGCACCGTTTCCACGGTGCTTTTTTTTGTTGCTTTTCAGTGTTAAGATTTAATGTATAAATATCATTTCCTAATTGCTTGTTGAAAAGTCACTGACAACTTATACTTGTTTTGTTTTGTTTCCACCAAGCTTGCTGATGTCTCTTTTTGACTATAATAGTTTTTAGCTTTCTCTTATAATCTTTATGCAAACAACAGTATTGTCTTTAAATAACATTTTACATTTTCTTTACGATCTACATGTCTTTTATTTTCTTTTATGGCTTGGATTCCTAATGCTGTGCAATTTGAAAAGAAGTCATGTTGCCAATTATTTGTCTTGTTCTTTATTTTAAAGAGAAAGCTTCTAATACTTAAGTATGATATTCACTATAGGTCTTTTATAACTACTTTAAAGTAATTGATCAAAGTTCAATTTATTCTTTCTTTGCTAAGAATCTTTACCATGAGTGGAATTTAAATGTTATGAAGGCTTCTGCCTTACGTTTATTTAGGAATTAGTATCCTTTATCTGTCAATATGATGAAATAAAATAAAAAATGCATAATATGAACGTGTCAGTCATTCTAGGATTATAAACAGTGATTTTAGTGCTTATGGTGACTTTAGACACACACACACACACACACACACAATTAAATTGAGTTTTGTTTCTAATCAAAAGTATTCGTACCCACCAAAAATTTCATCGCATAGTGTCGGCTGCTTATTTTGTTCCAGGCCCTGTTCTAGGCTCTGGAAATACACAGGGAGCATAGAACAAACAATAGTCCTTACCTTGAAGGAACTCATATTCTAAGGAAGTGTGTAAAATATACACTAAAAATATATAAATTATAAGATAGTAGAAGATGAAAAGCGCTTTGGAAAATGTTGGCTAGGCCAAGAGGTTTGGGAATACTAGGGAAAATGTTAGACTACTAAATGGGGGGTTCTAACAGGCTTCATTCAGTTTTAACTTTTATGTTCAGGGGGACAAGTGCAGGTTCGTTACATAGGTAAACTTGCATCATGGTGGTTTGTTGTACAAATTATTTCATCACCCCAGTATTAAACCTAGTAACTATTAGTTATATTTTTTGTCTTCTCCCTTCTCCAACTCTCCACCCTCCAAAAAGCCCCAGTGTGTGTGGTCTCCTACTCTATGTGTTCATGTGTTCTCATCATTTAACTCCCACCTACGAGTGAGAACATCCAGTGTTTGGTCTTCTCTTCCTGTGTTAGTTTGCTAAGGATAATGGCCTCCAACTACATCCATATCCCTGCAAAGAACAAGATCTTGTTCTTTTTATGGCTGCATAGTATTCCATGGTGTTTATATACCACATTTTCTTTATCCAGCAGACCACTGATGGGCATTTAGGTTGATTCCATGTCTTTGCTTAGACAGGGAAATAAAAGGGTGTTCCAGAGGGAATAGCCGGTTCCAAGCTCTGGTTCAGGAGTGTGGTTGGCATCCTAGAAAATTGCAAGCAGTTATAATTGAGAGTTCTTGCTTAAAATGTGGTTTATGTTCACCCATCCGGGACTACACTTTTGAAGTCTATACTTTTGGAAGGATAGATGTTTGATGATTTTCTTTTTTCTTTTAAAAGTATTTTTGTTCAGTTTTTTTTAGTGTCTTTATTTTATACATTCAAAAGTCAGTTGATAATATTTTCTTGTGCTCTTATGGCTTAAATTTCTACTACATTTATAAGTGCTGACCCTCTTTTCATTCATCATCTTGTGTTTTTTGATCTGTCTCCTTCTTTTTCTCTTTACTTGGTAATCAATCTGGCTGGAAATTTGTCTATTTAATTACAGTTTTTAAAGAATCACCTTTATTTTTTACTGTACTACTTCCTTTTTTCTCTCTGATATATTTTTACTTCATTATAATTTACACTTATTTTGTGTGTTTATATTTATATTTCATATATAATTCCAGCTTTTGCTGTATTCAACAGTCTGCCTTTTTATGTGTAATTTTTCACTGTCATTAAGTTCTAAACAACGTATAACTTCTATTTTTATTTTTCTTTGAACCATAAATTACATGCAAGTTTCTGTTTAAGTTTACAAACAACAGCATTACCTGGCTGCCTCTTTTTATTGGGTACTTTCTTACATTTGGGTCCGAAAACATAGTGTAAAACAGTGTCCTTAACCTCTAAATATTTTGCTTAAATTCACTTATTTAAAATGTTCTGCTAATCAGAATATTATGTAACATAATCAGAACATACCACATTATACTCTGATAATCAATTCACTAGAAAGATACTGTCCCTTAGTTATTACAATTTGTTCATTTTTTAGGAAATATTATCAGAAATATTTTTCAAGAACACTTTTTGTTAACATTTTACAAAATTTAAATATGCTAAGTGAATTTATGCCTGACTGTACTACATTATTAAGTATGATTTTATAAGTGGCATATAAACAGATTATTAATTCCTTTCCTAGAATGTAGAGATACCCTATGCATTGTAAGACAGTCAAGGGAAGGAATTGGTTTGGTTTAGAATGCATAATAAAACATGTCATGAAGTGTCTGTATGCTCAGCTTTAGAAAATGGATCCTATTTTTAAAAACTGGATTCATTGACTGCATTATTAAATTGTTTCAACGTTGTATTCCACTCTCTGTAGCATTCCCGAGAATGTTTACTTAACATCTTTTGAATAATCATTAAGTAAACAAAAACTGTCCCCTCTTTCTCAAAACTTTCTCCTACTCCCATGGTTATCCACTGTCATCAAATTACCATATCTGACAGAAATAATTTTAATTTCACCATCAATTGCCAGAATATTAATTTAGACTACAAATAGCTGCATATAAACATAAATGAAAAAATATTTTCCACTCTCGTTGTTGAAACAGTGGGAGTCCTGAATGATTTGATAGCTGTATAGGTAATCAAATAATAGACTACTGGATTAAATCTGAGTGAACTAAAAATACCTGTGCATAGCTGTAAACAAAATTAAATTAATATCCTCAGTACCTCTTATGCCTTTAATGCCATCAAGATCAGTAGACATGATTTTAAATGGTGATTTATATAAACATGAATATACATAAAATTTAAAAATACTAGATGAATTTACACCTAATTGCACTACATTATTAAGTATGATTTTCCAAGTGTTACTCCTAACCAGTAGCAAATATGTTATATAAAATGATATATATGTTACTGGGTAGAAGGTACAGCAGCAAGTTTCCTTTCTTAATAAGAATGGTATAATCTGGTTCTAAGGATGACAAACAGATGATGTGGTGGGCACTTACCAAAGTATCTTATTTATACTGATCTGTACCCCTAGAATATTCTAAAATGAAGATGTATGAGATATATAATGCTATTTATTCTATTTTTCTGAGTTTTCCCTTCCAGTTAGGTTTTGGAAATACAAACATGATGTACAGTTGAGAACTTACATGATATAAGGGCAAATAGTGAGTATAGGAATTATTACACTTTATTCATTTGTACCTTATATACTTCCTCTATTGGATAAATGGATAAATGCAATGAACTGGTAAATAATACTTGTTGAGTCCAACCTGAATGAAAACAAAATCTTGTGCTATGAAAAAGCATACAATGTTTATAGTAGGGAGAAGGGAATCTGATAGATGTCTGATATTTAAATGTAAGAATATTAGCTGGGCATGGTGGCTCACGCCTGTAATCCCAGCACTATTGGAGGAGGCTGAGACACAGGCAGATCATCTGAGGTCAGGAGTTCGAAACCAACCGGGTCAATTTCGTGTAACCCCGTCTCTAATAAAATACAAAAATTAGCCGGGTGTGGTGGCGCCTGCCTGTAGTCCCAGTTACTCGGGAGGCTGGAGCAGGAGAATCGCTTGAATCCGGGATGTGGAGGTGGCAGTGAGCCGAGGTCGTGCCATTGTACTTCAGCCTAGGTGAAGAGAATGAGACTCCGTCTCAAACAAACAAACAAAAAATGTAAGAACATTATATGCTAACGTTAATGAAATACAAAGAATTTTTAGTTTTATATTCTATACAATGACAGATCATAGCTGCACTTGTAAGAGAAGATCAAATTAAAATTGGTTATCTGTTTGTTTATTCCCTTATCAGTGCCTGGCTTTCTGGAAAAATGTAGTGATTTTCATGGAATTCTCTGATAAATATTATGAGCTCATTTCTTTCTATAATATGTTGCTAAATTTGGTCATATATAATAATTTAGAACTTCTTTTTCTCCTTCATTTTTCTCAGAGCAGTCATTGCCATCTGACAGGTTATATGTTTATTTTTGTTAGTTTCCTGTTTTACCATACAGCTAATTAAAATAAACTTTTCACTAATTCAAGACCTGTTCTTTTCATTGTTATAGCCCAAGTATCTAAAACAGTGTCTAGCCCTAAATAGTCAGCAGGTAACTCTTTACTGAGTGAATAAATCTTAGGAGGAAAAGAGAAAGAAAATCTAGATCCTTTATGGTATCCATGATTTTCCACAAACAGCTAGAATGTAATATTTCATTATTTTGTACCATCATTGTGAAACATCACATTTATACAATTCTTATTGGACTATAGATCTTTTAAAACAAACAAGCAAGCAAATAAACAAACAACAATGAAGATACCCTGAAGAAGTTTTGAGAGGAGGATCTACATCTTTATAGTTTCACCCCCAACTTACCCATACCCTCCTTCAATGAATTCCTAGGTCTGCTTAGAAAATAGTTGATGCAATACAGGAAGTGTTTGTTTTAAAACACCGAAAATGATGACTGTCCAAATTTAGAATGCATGCATGTATTCCATAGACAAAGACTAAATATCCACTAGGTTCTGAAAAATGCGCTAGTTGCTGTGGTGGATAAAATAATAATAATGTACTGTAAGACAATCAAAGGAAGAGGTTAGTTTGATTTAGGATGCATGATAAGATATTTCATGAAGTATCTATATACTCAATTTTAGAAAACGGATCCCATTTTTAAAAACTGGATTCATTGACTGCATTATCAGATTGTTTCAATGTTAAATTTCACTACCTATAGGGTTGGAATATTAGTCCAGTAAAAATATGAAACCAAAGATAAATGACTATCCAGTAAGGCAGTTTATTTTATTACCACATAGTACAATGTGTTAAAAGAGATCAAAGATAAATGAGCACTTCCAACATAAAATGTGTAATAATTTACTTCAGGTAACATATTTTTAACTTATGGGTATAATTATGGGCATAATCATAATTACTACTTAGACATTTATTAGGTGTATCATTTAATATTTTATATGAAACATTTTGAATTTTTAAAATATTTATGGGTCCTTGTTGTTAAGATGAAGTGGTATTTCAGAAATTGTAGGTTTGTTACACTTAAAACAGAGAAATCCAGCATTTATAGGTAACACCACAGTTAAAAGGAAAGAAAACTAAGAAAATTGCAGTAGAATACTTTTGTGAGGAAAAAATGAAATGTCAAAGATAAAATTTTTATGCTTCTTTAATCACAATCATCAAATTGTAACAAATGGAACCTTAAAATTGAATTTATCTCTTTGCCTGAGTTACACCTGAGATTATACCTGCATACCAAGTGAAGAATCATATTTCATAATGCATTTCATTTGGCTTTCAACACAGTTATTCTGTTGAAGACATTTCTATAAAGTTTGCCAGATACAGGAAAAGCAATTTAATAAACACTATGATCAAATAACTATTCAACTGTTCTTCATCTTTTTTAACTTTTAACGCCTTGCAGATCATTGCCAACATAAAGTATGTTATCCCCTCTTCACAGTGATTCATGAACCTATATTAATTGTTTTTTACGAAGTTGTTTTTGTATACCTTACTGACTACTAATGTGAGGAAAAAGTCTATGTTGCTTTGATTCAGTAAAATACATATGCACTTTAATAATATTGTTTCTTTAAAAACAGCTATTGGTTTGTTTTCTTTCAATTTCTCATTTATCATCATTTGTTCACCTTCGCTGAAAGCTGAACATATGCAGCCTAACAACAAGTTGAATTAATGGAATATGTTTCATATATATTCTCCAAATTAAATTTTCAGTTGCTCACCTTTTCATGATTATATTAAGAACATGTAGCCATAATTGCTTGTATAAGAAAAATTGCTGAGAAAGACATTCAGGTTAAATGTAGCAAATGTTTTAAGGATCTTTGGAAGGAAAGAAATGTCAGGTTCTCTATTGTATTCAAGGAAGATAGGAGATGAAAGTGTCATATATGCAAGGCAGATAAGAAAATAGTTTTAAAAAATAAGTCATAGACATTCTTCCTCTGTTAGTTATTGAAAAATCCTGTTCATCAAAAAATATCTTAAATCAATGAAGATTTCCTCAACCACCAGAAAAAATTGTTCTCTGTGTGTGTATGTCTTGTTGGAGCTGTAATTATATTTACCATACTATAATTAGTGGTGTTCTTAACTCTTGTTACTAACTAGAACATTATTGTTAAGAAGCAGTGACATATCTTAAAGATTTTTCTTGTGTCTCATCATCTGCCCGATGATTAATATGCTAGTTCCATAAATGTGTATTCAACAAGTAAAATCAGTGACTAGGAACTAAGTTCTTACTCTTGTGTATGGTCACCTACAAAATTGTCCACTCTTCTCTGGTCAAGTAGGGAAGCTATGAATAGAAAATGGAAGAGTCTCTGTCAGTCTGGATTACTAAGGGTGAACCTGAACTTTCTCTGAGTGAAAAAAAAAATCTCTTTTAATGAGCCCAGAGATTTGGATGTTCATGTTTTATAGCAGTATTAACTATTATAAGGTATTTATAAGCTTTAAAAGAAAAAAAAGAAGAAAAAGTAGAAGTGACACTAATTTCCCACATGAAATCCAACTCCTCTTTCACCAGTTGACAGCACTAAAAGGCGGGAATCAGTGCCTCCTCCTGGATTGTGCCTCAATTGAGCCGGACTTATTCCGAACTCAGTATACAACGTCCTGACAGGGCAAATCTAGAGATTGTTCTGAAGTCCCTATCCAATATCCCGATGGGTTAAATGGCATGCTAAACACAGCAATAAGCAATATAAAAAAGCCAGACCACCCCTGGGTGGGGTCACGTGGCCTCAGACCACGAGAACTGGGCTACCCTGGCCCAAGCGCTGCAGCTGCCTGCACCCCTTGGCTTCGCAGCCTTGCTTGTTTTCTCTGAATGGCAATAGGATAGCGTTCACAGCGATTCAAAGTGTGGTATTGGGTTGGACGTTTTGGTTACGCTTCAGCCTATTCCCACATTGTACGTGGATGTTTAATGTGCTCTCAAAACATGGAAAATAAGTTTAGCACACATAGCTAAATCACAAAACATCCAATTTCTCTGTTTCCTCAGGAAGTCATTACTGCGCCACCACATCACGTGACCTTAACATGATCAATGTATTTCTTTGCCTTGACATTTAAATAAACTATATAAATTGAGATAAGTAGATTAGAAAATAATTCAAATTATACCATAATTTGTACAAATATTCTGTCCCCTGCCAGGCAGGGGACAGGGTGTGGGTGATGGCCGCGTGGCCAAGGCCCCGCAGGAACGCGCCCAGGTCTCCCTCACTCTCCAGGTGCCCTTTGCACCCAACAGTGCGTGTGAGGAACGAACTGCTGTTTGAGCGTCCCCTGAGACGTGCATAGCCTCCATGTAAATGTCCACTCCCATGGCTTAATTGGCCAGCAGGCGGATTTTCCCACATGAAAGCAATGTTGGGTTGGGGGACGACAGTACAGCCACCCAGCCTTTGTCAGCAGTGTGCTGCAGACGAAGGCAGGAGAGGTATGGAGGTGATCATGCAGATACATGTTTTTGACTGTTTAATTTGAAAGTTTACATTTTTTTATGCTTTGTGTTGATGTGTAATTTTTGTTCTCTTGGTGGCTAGTTTTTGTCAAATCTTTTTTGGAATATTGCTTAAATGTTTTGACTTTATGATAGTGAAGCTTGTATTCAGTGTTTTGCCAATTAATATTATATGCTAGAAAAAAAAAGAAAAAAGAAAAAAAAAAAAAGAGAGAGAGAGATCTTAGTCTGTTTCTAAGCCCCAGACCACACAAAGTATCCATCTTCCTCTCTTGTCTATAAAATAAAACTCACCTTATCAACAGTTTCTGTTCCACCCAAAGATGTTAAATAAAGGCCAAGGTAGTGGGATGGGGAAGTGATGTTTTATTGTCTATGACATGTGTGTTCCTAAAACCCATAAAGAGGAGAACAGGTAAATGACTTTGATCTGTTTGATAAATTATTTTAACTTGAATAGTGAGGTCACTTAAATATGATGATCTTCCTTCTACATGGAAATTATTTCAATACCATGTTTTTTAATCATTAATTATATACATTATTGCATATGTAATAATACATAAAAGTTATTAGCAATGAAATAAAAATCAAAATCCTAACACAAAGTTATAGCTATTTTTCATTGATGTGTTTATTAAATATTATTAAGTTATTAAACACATAATAAATAGTAAAGCATTTTACACATAATCATATCTACCATTTTATACATGGAAATCATTGTATTTGATTATTTAATTTTTATTTTAGATTAAGCACACATGTGTACATTTGTTACATGAATATATTGCATGATGCTGTGGTTTGGGCTTCTATTGAACTTTTATCTGAATAGTAAACTTAGTATCCAATAACTAGCTTTTCAAACCTTGCCCTCCTTCCTCTCCCTATTTTGGGGTCCCCAGTGTCTGTTATTTCCATCCTTTTACTCCTGTGTACCCAAAGTTTAGCTCCTACTTATAAGTGAGGACATGTGGTATTTGGTTTTCTGTTTCCATCTTAATTCACTTAGGATAATGGCATCCAGGCACATCCATCATGTTACTGCAAAGGAAAGGATTTCATTCTTTCTTCTGGCTGCGTAGTATTCCATGGTATATATGCATCACAGTTTCTTTATCCAATCCACCATTGTTGGAAACCAGTGTTGATTCCATGTCTTTGCTATTTCACATTTACACTAGAACATGCAAGTGCTGTGCAGAAGCTCTTTAATTTGGTCTCACTTGTCAACTTTTGTCTTTGTTGTTTTTGTGTTTTAGTACTTAGTCATAAATTCTTTGCCTAGGCCAATGTCCAAAAGAGTTTCTTAGGTCTAACTCAAGGTTTCTTATAGTTTAAAGTTTCACATTTAAGTCTTTAATCGATCTTGAGTTAATTTTTTCATATGGTCAGAGACAGGAGTCTAATTTTATTCTTCTGAATATGGTTAGCCAGTTTTCCCAGCACTATTAATTGAATAGGGTATCCTTTCCCTACTGTATTTTTATCAATTATGTTAAAGATCACTTGGTTGTAGGAATGAGACTTCATTTCTGGATTCCCTATTCTGTTCCATTGGTTTATGTGTCTATTTTCGTACCCATACCATGCCATTTTGATTATTGTAGCCTTTGTGTCACCCCGTCTTTGTTCTTTTAGCTTAAGATTGCTTTAGCTTAACTGTGCCCTGTCCCCACAGACTGGATTAAGAAAATGTGGCACATATACACCATGGAATACTATGCAGCCATAAAAAAGGATGAGTTTGCATCCTTTGTAGGGACATGGATGCAGCTGGAAACCATCATTCTTAGCAAACTATCACAAGAACAGAAAACCAAACACCGCATGTTCTCACTCATAGGTGGGAACTGAACAATGAGATCACTTGGACTCAGGAAGGGGAACATCACACACCGGGGCCTATCATGGGGAGGGGGGAGGGGGGAGGGGGGAGGGATTGCATTGGGAGTTATACCTGATATAAATGATGAATTGATGGGTCCTGACGAGTTGATGGGTGCAGCACACCAACATGGCACAAGTATACATATGTAACAAACCTGCACATTATGCACATGTACCCTAGAACTTAAAGTATAATAATAATAATAAATAAATACATAAATACATAAATAAATAAGATTGCTTTAGCTATTCAGGCTCTTTCTTAGTTAAATATAAATTTTAGGATCAATTTTATAATTCTGTGTAAAAATGACTTTGGCAGTTTGATAGGAGCTGCATTGAATTTGTAGATTGCTTTGGGCAGTAAAGATATTTTAATGATGTTGAATCTTCCAATCCATAAGCATGTTATATTTTTCCATTTGTTTGTGTCGTCTATGATTTCATTCAGCAGTGTTTTGTAGTTCTACTTAAAGAGATCTTTCACCTCCTTGGTTAGAGGTATTCCTAAGTATTTCATTTTTTTTTCCCCCTGTGGCTCTTGTAAATGGGATTGTGTTCTTGATTTGGTTCTCAGTTTGAACATTGCATTGTATAGAAATACTACTGTCTTTTGTATATTGATTTCCTATCTTAAAACTTTACTGAATTTTTTAATCAACTCTAGGTGTCCTTGGTCAGAATCATAAGGGTTTTCTTGGTATAGAATCCTATCATCAGTGAAAAAATAAAATTTAACTTCTTCTTTTCCTATTTGGATACCTTTTATTTCTTGCTCTTGGCTGATTATTCTGGCTGGGGCTTCCAGTATTAAGTTGAATAAGAGTGGTGAAAGTGGATATTCTTGTTTTGTTCTTGTTCTTATGGGGATTCTTCCAACTTTTACCTATTTAGTATAATGAAGACTGAACTTGTCAATAGATGGTTCTTATTATTTTAGGTATGTTCTTTGAATGCCTAGTCTATTGAGGGTTTTAATTATGAAGGCATGTTGGATTTTATCAAATACCTTACCTGTATCTGTTGAGATAATCTTATGTTTTCTTTTTTTTTTTTTTTTTTTGAGACGGAGTCTCGCTCTGTCGCCCGGGCTGGAGTGCAGTGGCCGGATCTCAGCTCACTGCAAGCTCCACCTCCCGGGTTCACACCATTCTCCTGCCTCAGCCTCCTGAGTAGCTGGGACTACAGGCGCCCGCCACCTTGCCCGGCTAGTTTTTTTTGTATTTTTAGTAGAGACGGGGTTTCACCGTGTTAGCCGGTATGGTCTCGATCTCCTGACCTTGTGATCCACCCGTCTCGGCCTCCCAAAGTGCTGGGATTACAGGCTTGAGCCACCGCGCCCGGCCTTATTTTCATTTTTAATTATTTTTATGTGGTGAATCACATTAATTGATTTGCATATATTGAACAACCCTTGCATCCTAGGAATAAAGTTCACTTGATATTGTATTATCTTTTTGATGTGCTGCTGGATGTGGTTTGCAAGTACTTTGTTGAGGACGTTTTCATCTATGTTCATCAGATATATTGGACTAGGGTTTTCTCTTGTGTGTATGTATTTGCCATATTTCAGTATCAGGATGGTATAGATTTTGTAGAGTAAGTTAGAGAAGAATCTCTCGTCCTAGATTTTTTGGAATAGTTTCAGTAGGATTGGCATGAGCTCCTCTTTGTATGTCTGGTAGAATTCAGCTATAAATTCATCTAGACCCGGGCTTCTGTTACTTATTCAATTCTACAACTCATTGTTGGTCTGTTCAGTGTTTCATGTTCTTCCTGGTTCAATCTTGGGGGTTGTGTGTTTCCAGGAAGGTATCCATTTCTCCTAGGTTATCTAGTCGTGCACATAGAAATGTTTGTAGTAGTCTCTGAGAATCTTTGGAATCTCTATGGGACTGGATTTAATGTTGCCTTTGTTATTGCTGATTGTGATTATTTGGATCTTCTCTTTTTTGTTAATCTTGCTATCAGTCTATCAATTTTGTTTAAACTTTCAAAGAACCAACTTTTTATTTTGTTGATCCTTTGTATGGATTTTTGAGTCTCGATTTTGTTCAGTCCTGTTCTTATTCTTGTTATTTCTTTTCTTACGTTATATTTGGATATAGTTTTTTTCTTGTTTTATTAATTTCTTTAGGTGCAATGTTAGGTTGTTAATTAGATATGTTTCTGTCTTTTTGATGTATTTAGCACTATAATCTTTCCTCTTTAAACTGCTATTGTTGCATCCCAGAGGTTTTTGTTCATTGTGTCTCTGTTTTCATTTGTTTAAACAATTTTTTTATATCTACCGTAATTTTATTGTTTACCCAGATGAAAGTCATTCAAGAGTAATTTGTTTAGTTTCTGTGTGTATGTGTATGTGTGTGTGTGTGTGTGTGTGTGTGTCTGTGTTTTACAGTTCCTCTTGCTATTGATTTTTATTTTTATTCTACTGTGGTCCAGGAAGATGCTTGGTATTATTTGAGTTTTTTAAAATGTCTTGACACTTGCTTTATGACTGCACATGTGATCACTCTTAGAGTATGATCCATGTGAAGATGAGGAAAATATATATTTTGTGGTTTTTGGGTAGAGTGTTCTGTATATGTCTATTAGGTTCAATTGGTCAAGTGTCAAATTTAAGTCCAGAATTTATTTGTTTAGATTTCTGCCTCAATAATCTATCTACAACTGTCAGTGGGGTGTAGAAGTCCCCAGTTATTACTGAAGGGCTGTCTACATCTTTTCTTAAGTCTAGTAGTGATTTCTTTATAAATCTTGGTGCTCCAATTAATGTTGGGTGCATATATTTAAGATAGTTAATTATTCTTGTTGAATTGAGCCCTTTGTCATTATGCAATAACATTTTTTGTCCTTATTTCTGTTTTTGGCTTAAGATCTGTTTTCTCTGATATGAGAATAGAAACTCCTGCTCTTTTTTTGTTTTCCATTTGCATGATTAATCTTTCTCTATCCCTTTACTTTGAACCCATGAATGTCATTACTTGTGACATGGTTCTCTTGAAGACAGCAGATGGATAATTTTTTTCTTTATTTCAATTCACCACTCTATGTCTTTTAAGTGAAGGATGTAGGCCATTTATCTTCAAGGTTAACATTGATATGTGAGATTTTGTTCCTGTCATAGTTTTGTTAGCTAGTTTCTTTGTAGTCTCAATTATGTAGTTGCTTCATAGAGTCTGTGTTATAGAATCTGTGGACTATGTACTTAACTCTGCTTTTTGTGTATTGTTCTTTCACAGTCACATTTAGAACTCCCTTAAGCATTTCTGCAGGGCAAGTCTGGTGGTGATAAATTCCCTTACTGATTGCTTGACTCAGAAAGACTCAAATTCTCTTTCGTTTATGAAGCTTAGTTTTGAAGAATATGAATGTTTTTGCTGGAATGTCTTTCCTTTTAGAGTACTAAAAATAGACCTCTAATCTCTGTTGGATTGTAAGGTTTCTTCTGAGAAGCCCAGTTAGTCTGATGGGGTTCCCTTTGCGGATAGTGTTGCTCTTTTCTCTAGCTGTGTCTGAGATTGGTTTTATCTTTTGGGTTAACCTTGGATAGTCTAATGACTACGTATCTTGGGATGGCTGTCTTTATAGTATTTAAAAGGGGTTCTCTGGATTTCTGGTGTCTTGAAATGCATGTCAACATCTCTAACAAAATTGAGAATATTTTCTTGAATTTTTTCCTCAGATATGTTTTCCAAGGTGGTTATTTTTTCTTTTCTCTCAGGAATACCAGTAAGTTGTAGAATTGGTTTCTTTACATAATCCCATATTTCTTGAAGACTTTGTCTTTTTAAAAAATATTTTTTCTTTGCTTTTGAATAACTGGGTTAATTTGAAGAATCAGTCTTCAAGCTTTGAAATTTTTCCTTCTGCTTGGCCTAGTCTGTTTTTAAGACTCCAAAATATATTTTGAAATTTATTTAGTGATTTTTTTCAGTTCTAGAAGTTCAGTTTGGCTCTTTCTTTATATAGCTATGTTGTCTTTCAAATTTGGACTGTTTTTCTGGCTTCTTTGTATTGGATTCCAATTTTATCTGACGTCTCATTGACTTTCCTTGCCACCCATCTTCTGAGTTCTATGTCTTTCATTTCAGACATTTACGTCTGGTTAGGATCCTTTTCTAGGGAGCTAGTGAGAGGCTTTGGAGATCACAAAACACTCTGGCTTTTTGTATTGCCAGAGTTCTTGTGCTTTCTGCAGGAGTTGATACTTCTTTTTTAAATTTGCTTCATTTAGATGGGGTTTGTATTAGTCAGGGTTCATTATAGGTACTGAAGTAGTAGGATGGATGTACATTTGAATGGGAGTTTATGAAGGATCATTGACTCACATGATCACAAGGTCAAGTCCCACAATAGGCCATCTGCAAGCTGAGGAGCAGGGAAGCCAGTCCAAGTCCCAAATTCTCAAAAGTAGGGAAGCTGACAGTGCAGCCTTCAGTCTGTGACTAATGTCCTGAGAGCCCCTGGAAAACCACCGGCGTAAGTCCAAGAGTCCAAAATCTGAAGAACTAGAAGCATCCAGCACAGGATAAAGATGAAAGCTAGGAGACTCAGCAGTTCTGCTCTTCTGTCTTCTCCTGCCTGCTTTATCCTAGCCATGCTGGCGGCTGATTAGATGGTGCCCACCCAGATTGAGAGTTGTTCTGCCTCTCCTAGTTCAGACTCAAATGTTAATCTCCTTTGACAACACTCTTAAAATACACCCAGGAACAATATTTTGCATCCTTTTATACATTCAAGTTGACACTCAATATTAACCATCACAGGGCTTTTATATTTTTTATTCTCCTTGAAATTATGACTGTGGTGTATGTGATTGATTTGCTTCATTTCTGGGTAGTTGCAGAGGGTAAAATTTCTGTATATGTTCCTTGGTTACAGATAGGTTCTTGCAGTGGCTTTCATAGATGTTGCTTGTTTTAGCAATGTATTTTATATGATGGTATGATTCAAACTTCAATCCGGTAGACGGACTTAAGAGTAAGAGCTGGCAGGTGGGGTCTTGGTGCATGCTTGTCCTCACTGGAGAATCATGAGAAACAACTTCTTTCAGTGCACACTTTCTGGTCCCCTATGGGAAGAGCTACTGCTGCATCTGCAACAGTGCACTGGGGAATGGAGATGGAGGCGAGACATAATTCTTTCTCCAAGTCTGGTTCTGGGACTTGGTGGTGCTGCTGTGCTTTGGCAGGCTGCACTACCCCTTCCCTTAGGAGTGGTCCACACTGAGGATTACATCTCTAGGGATACACAACTCTCCAGAGACCTACCAGTCCACTGTGCTTACCAAAGTCAGAGGAGGTTTTAAGGTATGTCTGCAGTCACTCTGATGATGCAGTATTTCAAGGGTAGAGGATCTCCAGGCAGGGCAGTGCAACAATGGGTGCGACACCAGTATCGAGCCTGCAGCCTGTGATTTTCAGCCCAGCAGGCAACCATGGAATCTGCCTAGCTTACACTCCTCTGACCCAGCAGATCTCCCACAGACACTCACCCTGGCAGCAAGCCCAACCAACTAGGCTTCCCCAAAGCCATCTGCTCCCACATTGTTGAGCTGCTCCAGGCATTCTGTGCCAGGACACTCCCTGGGAAAGAAGCTGCCACCATCAGACCATACACTTTGTGGTCTGGTCTTGCAAAGGGAGAGGTGTCCAGCTCCCAAGAACCCACACCACACTCTTCTCTGCGTTCTGACTATGGGGGATCCTCCTTCACTTGTGATTAGGTCACAAATCTCAGCTCAGTGTTCCTGGGTGGCATATTCAAGTCTTGGGGAGTTGGGACTGGACTCACAGATTTGTCCTCTGGCCTCTAAACTTCAAGCACTGGCTGTGACTCGAGGGCAGGGTGGTGCACTTCTCCCAGGCTGTCAACAAAACACTCAAGCTTGGCAGTGGTTGCTGTGCTGTGGACACCCTCTTGCAGGAGTGGCCAGGAATGAGTTCTGGGAAGGCATTGACAGGCAAGCGGGCATGTGGACCAGATGCACCTTAGTCATGCAGCGTTGGTGATGAGGCCTGTCTTGGGCATGTGAGCAGTCCAGGTGTGTTTCACTCCCAGCCTGGCAGACAGCAGAAACTTAGCCACTCAGTATGAAATGGAGACTTGTGGGATGGGTACCTAGGGTTGCATTTTGCTGCAGCCGCACAGCACAACAAAGCCTTCTGGGCTCTGCATGGGTTCAAACTGTGCCTCTGCATGTGCTCGAGGCAACTCTCCTACCAGTCCAAAGATCTATGAGGGTTGTAGAATCTCCTGTAGCTAGGATCTCAGAGGTACATTATGGGAATATAGTGGCCCAGGGTTCCTTCACCACCCCTTCCTTGGGTTTGTTCAGGGTATATGGGCCAGTCCTGGTGTCTAGTGACCCTGAGCAAACTGCTGCATTTATTTCCTCTTCAACCAGGGTGTCTGTGTCACCTCTGTATCAACTTCCAGTGTTTTCTCTCAAAAGATCTGTTTAAAATTTGAAGGTTTACTGGATATTTGGGTTCCTCCCCATGGAAGAGGCACTTCCCAGCTGTATCTCCATGGCCATCTGCCATTCTCCAAGTCTTTTTTGGTGCCTATTTTTCCTTTTTACTTTCTGTGCTTCCTCCTTATTCTCTTCCTCCAACACTGATATCTACTCTGACCTTCAAGTCTTAATATTTATATTATACAAAATAGGTATAATATGCATATATGTGTTCATTAAGAATAGAATACCTGTCTACACGTTTTAATGTATCTTGCTTTACTTTAAAAACCACTTGTAGGAAATCCCTACAGGTAATCAGGTACAAATCTAAAACATTATTTTTAATACTTGCATCCACTACACGCAAAAAATCTAATGAACTTGAACATTTTTTTTCCAAATGCTTAAAGCTCCTTTGTATTTCTCATCTGTAATTTACCTATTAGTAACTTTGTCTCTCTTTTTCAATTAGCAATATGCTTTTTCTTATCTATTTGAAGTATTATTATTGTTAAGTATTAGACATCATTCTGATAGATGTTATTTTTCCAAAATCTGTCATTTATTCACTGATCATATTAGTAATAGCTTTTTATAAAAATGTTTAAATTTTCGTATAGTATTAAATCTCCATATTTTTAATAGCTATTTATTATCCTACAATAATAAGGTCTCACTGATTTTACATTTTCATACAGTTATCTACATTTCCTTCTGAAACTTCATTTTTATGTCTTTTATCCAAACTGTTTCCAAATATCTTATAATCCTTTTGTCTCTAAGAGACTAAAACCACAATACTTGTCAGTATTTAAATAGAAAAGATGTGCAGAAATATATACTGTTTGAACATTATGAAGGTTAATTATCAAACCAACCACAGTCATTATTGTAAAGAATGAAACCAAAAGTCATTTAAAAGCATAAAAGTCAGGCCAGGCATGGTGGCTCACACTTGTAATCCCCGCACTTTGAGAGGCCAAGGTGGGCATATCGCCTGAGGTCAGGTGTTCAAGAACATCCTGGCCAAAATGCCGAAACCCTGTCTCTACTAAAAGTACAAAAATTAGCCAGAGGTGGTGGTGCATGCCTGTAGTCCCAGCTACTTGGGAGGCTCAGGTAGGGAAACGCTTGAACTGAGGAGGTGGAAGTTGCAGTGAGCTGAGACCACACCACTGCACTCTAGCCTGGGCGACAGAGTAAGACTCTGTCTCAAAATAAAAAATGAAAGAAAAATAAAAGCATAAAAATCAACACAAACATGGCTTCCACTGAAACCATTATGAATGTTTTTAAAGACTGTATAAATTCATTAAAATGAAAAACTGGAAATAATTACTTTAAGTATTGACTAAAAAGAGACAAATCTTGGCAGTGATATGTTGGCATATCTGAACATTAAAATGTTTCTATATATTTTTCTAAACTACTATAATTAATAAGAATGCAGTGATCCTAATTTGGTAACTCATGTTAAATAAAAATTGGGGGCGATAGAGACAGACTGTTTCTCAAAAAAAAAAAAAAAGAAAAAGAAAAAAAGAAAAAGAAAAAGAAAAAATTAAACATTTAGAAAAAGTTAATGGACTTTTTAAATACTGTTTCTCCCAGAAAGAACACATGTAAAATCTTCTAATAAAACTAGTGACAAAACTATAACAAATTTTAAGAGATCAAATTAATTGTTTGTAAAACACTCTTTTTTATCTTAAAACTATTTTAAAAGCTTATTATGGTTTTATTTTACATATGATAAATACCATTACCATCATTACATGGGTACTGTTTTCTCAAAATGAATCAAAGTTGACGGGTTATATCTTTCCTGTGATCTTCCTTGCTTCTAGTAGCATAAATTTAGCAGCTGTGCTCCTGTTACTACCACAGAAAATCTACCTTAATCCCTAAAATTCTTAGGAAAAATTGTATTTTAGTCTAGATTAAAGTCATGTTTACATTTTATAAGGAAATAATCTTCAATAGCTTTTTTTTTTTTTTTAAATCTTTTTCCTGGAAGGGACTAAGTCTTATTATATTCATAATTAGGTTTATTGCCTCTTAGACTATGGATTTCTAGAACCTGGTAGAATTTACAAGACTGGAACGTAGAAAATGAGTTTCTAGGACACAATTGAGTTTATGCCCTACAAATTTATCTAAGTTTCCGGAAACACACAGATAACTAATCCATAGTAATGCCCTACTTTATGCTACTTTGGCTTTTAGCCCACTACATTAACAGATAGAGCCATAGTAATTATAATTTTAAAGTTACTGAACTTTACTGGAGGACTATTCCATAATACTCACCCTATGTTTGCTTTCTACTTCTTCTCCTATCTTCTCTTAGTTTCCATGTCACTTTGTTCATTCTCCTCTTGTAATACATTTGGGATTGGTGATCCTATCTACGTTCATTTATCCTTACATTGATTTGGCTCTCATGGACCATTCTCTCATATAGACTGTTTTATGCTGCTACCACAAGCATGTTGCATGCTGATTCTGAATCCATTCAGGGCCCTAAGGATACAGCTCCAGCTAGACCTAAGGTGACCCCGACAGGAGCCAGTAGAAGACGTTGGCTAATAATAGAAATCAGTACATTGGCAAGAGGACCAATGTCAAAAGCAATTTTCTTTTCAAGGCTGTGGCTTATTTAGAGTAGGCCAGTTAAATGCCATGCAATTTATTACTTTACAAAAGTGAAACTTTGAGCCCTTCTGTAGAATTCGATTATGATCAAGATTACCTTTAAAGTAATTTAGGTCACTATCTCCTCAAATTCAGAAGTTTCATAATTTCTCAAGAAGACTTTCTATAAATATGTCATAAACAAATATATTTTATAAGATTGAAAGTGTATAAGAGAGTTTTAAAGGATATATGGAAAAATGTATTTGCTCATATTGAAACTGTACACATTCATTTTTATCAGGATGAAATAAGAAATAAATGCAAAATGAAAAACAAAAAGACATTTGTATCAAACATTTATATCAAACATTTGCCTTGTGAGTTATATCACAAAAATTGTTTTTTTCTCAATATTATTTGCTAAATAAGATTTTTGGAGAAATATGATGAATACAGTTATTGAAAAAATAGTTTCCCTTTGAGTTTTGGGACTTTATTCATGTTGGATATTATTGTATATCTTTTATCAAATGATTTTATTTTTATTAGAAAATAAGGACAGAAACTATTGTTACAAAAATAAATTTAAAGACATACTTGGGTTGTTCACTTGTTACACAAGGGTTGTTTTATATAGAGACCTCAAGTCTTAGCTTTATTGTACTTCTGGCTCTGCCTCTAAATCAGTATCATGATGTGATTCTCCCTGTCCTCTAGTACTCATTTATATTTAGGTTAGTTTAGGAATTTTCCCCAGTTGAAGCAATCACTTGATCCATTTTAGTAGAAGAATTAGCAAATGTTTAAGTTCATTGTCTCTCTATTCTAATGGATTATTCCTATAATGATATTCACTGTGCTTTTCCTTATATCTGTTATTTCCTCTTGAATTCGCTTTATAGCAAAATAATGTGTCTTCCCTTTCTTGACTGTTTATATTTTCCTACTCTGTCAGCAAAACAAATAAATTCTGTTTTCAAACAAGAACAAGACATCAATCTAATTCACTCTTTGACCTTCAGCTTCCCTCTGGCTATACAGGATTTGCTGTATCTAAGCAACCTCGTCTCCAGTTTTTCATCACTAGGAGAAATGGCTCTGAAATATTGGGTAAAAATCAAGCACAGAGGATGATCCCAAAAAAGAAAAAGAATAACTGAGAGACTGTGAATATACCAATTAACTATCTTTTACATGTTAAACGTCTGATAATTTTTTAAAATCTTTAAGCCCTTATAATACTGACTGGACATCATACAGTAGGTCAACTTAATGTGTACTGGGCCACGCCCCATGTAGAGGACCATGAACAAGACTTTATTCCTTAGAAAATTTTTATTGATTGCCTGCATATATAAAATATAAAAATATGGGCTTATTCCAATGTGAAGTCAGTTTGGCAAGTATATTGTTTAAAGATGAATGCTTCTATAACATACTTTTATTTTTGGTCAATGGCCAAATATATCTGTATGACATCACACTGTAGCTCACCGATTTCTAGAGTATACTGAAAGAGTATGCATACTTCCTTCAATCCTACACATGTAAGACCGCAAAATGTTTCTTGTTTTAGGGATTTGATCTATGATGCTTTCAGCAAGCTAACTTCATCAAACATCGTACATGTACTCACAGTAGCATATTTAAAAATCTCATCATTTGCTCTATTTTTCTCAATGAAGAATAGCAATTTTAAATTTCTAAAAAAATAAAGGAGGGTAGTATTTTTAGCAAGTTTATATTCTTAGGGAGCCTTGTCTTACCACTGGATTTGTGGATTGAGATGTCAGTTGACCTCTTTGACAGAAAAAAAAAAAAAAAGGATAATTCTCTTTATTTCACACTGCTCCTATGAGGCACAAATGAAATAAAATATACTTTAAACTGCAAAACTCTGAAGAAATGTGAAGTGATATCTGTATTCCTCAGATTCCCTCATAACACAACCCTCTGTCCTCTGAGTAATTCAGTAGGAAGTGAGTTCCACATACTATACATGTTTTATTTGTTGTATCATATATTAATTAAACTTTCCTTACAATTATATTTTCAACTCCTTGACAAGAAATATTACCTAAAAAATCAGCACATCAGTTATAGATACATACACACTATATCTCTATCTCAGTATCAATCTATCTAATCTATCGAGAAAGAGAGAGAGAATGAGAAAGTGAATGAGAAAGACCTTTAGTGCAGGACAGTGTTTTATGTACCAGGGATATAGACATTGTCATTTTACTGCTTCGGGGAGCTTACATTTTAGTGTAAGAAGATAGAAAATTAAAATTTCAGCAATAAATTTCAGGCACTGATACATACAATTAAGAAAACAGCATTCTTTGGTAACTAGTGTTGTCAATGAAGCTTCTCTAAAGAAGGAGAATTTGAGTAGAAATGTGAGATATAAATGGAAGGTTAAAGAAGTAACAAATGAAAAACCTGCAAAAGGAAAGTTTTGGCATATTTTAATAAGAAAAATAAACCAGAGATACTAAAGAATGAGAAACACAATACTGGGAGGTATAATCAGACAGGACAGGTAGGTAACGTGAGGAAACAGTAGACTTACCCATATAATGGTGGAAAGTCAAATAGATCCAAAAAACACAGTATTCAAAGACAGATTCTGATTTAAACTATATTCCTTATTACTTGAAGCTTTTGATAGGTTCTATAACAGTAGCATTGTGAAAATTAAACCTACAGAACCAGATACAAGTAGAATATCAATAAATGTTTGTCTACTTGCCATCTATTCACTTTATTTCAATAAGTGTTTGTTGGTTAATTAATTAGGACAACCTATCGCATATATTTTCTAAGTAAAGCTGACCATCTGATTCATCTTTACCTTTTAAAGTTAACTTATTTATTAATCACTTTGTTAGTCATCAGATCATCATTAAATGCTTTTTGTTTTTTAAATCTTTTCTGCCATTGCACCCCAGGGTCTTGGGTGGTCCTAGTCGACCAGTTTCTCCTGAAGCAACTTCTTCTCTTCAGTAAGATTTGCTTCAAAGATGAATCTTAGACATCATCTGATTCCCAAGTGGTTTATTGTGGCACTGCTCTTACAAGACAGTGGGAGCAGGCTGGCGGAATGGTCACACAACAGCTGGGAGGCTATCCTTCTGGAGACTATTCTCAGAATTTGGGGAAGTCTTCCCCTTTCTTACATCTGTATTCAGTCCTGGTCAATTATCAGATGTTTATTTCATATAAAGAGTTTAAGTTATTCTTGTAAGGGTTAGCTTTGTTTTAATGTATATGAAATTTGCATCTATGCTGAAACGTCTTTGTCTCTAGGGCAACCAGTGTTTTTCGGTCACATTTTCATAGATACTTGCTAATTCTTGGACCAGGGTTGTAAATCCCCAGGACAGATTATATATGATAGCTAAGTTACAGAGTATAGGCTCTGTGAGATATCTGAGTGGGCTTTAAGGCTATCATTAATATTATTCTTACAACCATGATACTACACACTTGAAACTCCATTTTCCCCCGTGCATACTTGCCAGTCTATTTGTTGTTGTGTATGGTTACCAGTTAGCTAAATTCAGCAAAAAATAACATAAGAATTCAGTTAACTTTTGGGTCTGTGGATGTCTTATCATTGATACCTTGCTACTAGTTTGAATATTTTAATTTAAATTGACATTTTTCACCATAAACTTCATGATAAGATTCTGAGAGTGGGCTGCCCAATTATTCAAATTTTGATGTTTGAAAACACTTCATCACAAGAGCATAATCTTGGTTTTCAACAGTAAGAATCAGAACAACTAAGAAAGTTCTAAGTGAATAGAACTGGTCAGTACAGTGTAAATGAAAATGCAATGCAAAGAATCATTTCAGCAAGTTCCCAAAGGAAGTGATGTGTATCTGCTTCATCTCTTCCAACACTGGTCACCACCTCTCTTTTTGAAGAGTGTTGAGAGAGAAACAAGCAAAAGAAGGAAATCAATGTCACGATATAGGAAGGCTTATCAGAAAAGGTTAAAAGGTTATAGTTTGTATACATCTTTATTGTACAGAAAAAATGTCTGGCATGTTTGTCCAAAATACAAATTACCTACAGCTCTTCTAAGGTGTTATGAGTATATATGCTTTCTAGGGTCACGCCCACCAGTGTGATTAACAGATGCTTCTGATGCTAGTGTGATGCTACCTACACTTTTAAAAATATCCACATAGTGTGAAAGAAGTACATCGTATGTGGAAGACATAAATTGCTGCCAATGCAGAAAGGGGAAAGAAAAAAAAATTACATTGAAATTCTGAAAACAAATTGAAAATTTTAGCAGATGCTTCCAGAGACCCAGTGGGCAAATATCAAGAATGTCATTTGACAAAGATTTATGAAGCATCTATCAGTGCCTCAGAAGCATCAGCATCCAGAGTTGTCAACAGTACCCTACTGTGATTTAAAGTAGTCACCTCTACTGCAAGGACAAAATAGAAGTGTGAAAACAAGTTTAGGTCGTAATACTTTCAAACATTAAAACCAAGTGTTTCAGTTTGCCCTTCCACAAAAAGACCCCAATCTCCCAAGGTCCTTCAGTATGCTGAGGGATTTAAATGCTACCAGTGGTTGAGTTTTGGGAAGCTTCTATTCTGTTTGTGATTCAGATGCTAGCTGTGGGAGTTGGGTAAGAATGAATTGGGAACCATGCTATTGGTGGTTATTATTATACATGCTCTGCCAAATGTTTTATACTGTTCAGTGAGGCAGCTATAATCCCACCAAGTCTATCTATCAAAAAATGAACCTTTATTTTCACTCCTGTTGCATTTTCAGGAAATTCAGGTTATATGAGCTCTGTAAAGCATTAAAACTTTATGTTGCTAGTATATCCTGGCATGTATTTCTATTTTAGCATTGCTGTTTTCTAAATTTTCTTTTTGTCAGTGTGAGACTTGCATCATCTCTACAAATTCTAATCCTTGCTTCGTAAGTCACATACACTAACCATGTGGTGAGAATAGTAGGTTCTCTTGGTAACAAGAGGATGTTATTATTCTTTATTCAATTTTCAATACCAAGAAACAGATAGAGTTTATGGTATTTTGAGTCTGAAATCAACATATTTTAAGATAAATTTATCCTTTTCAATGCCTGGGATAAAATAGAATCCAAAAAGGTTTACTTATATTCCTCATTTTGTTAATTTCAGAAATGTTTCTGCAAAGAATATAATTACTGCTAGTGTATTTTTCCTAAAGCTAATGCACTAATGGTTTATATGTTTAAAAATTTTAACATATTCGATTAAATACTATTGGAAAATGATGTTAATATCTCTTTTTCCTCCTAGTATTAAATGGCCATGTGTTCTATTAAATTAAAAATACAGTATTTGAGATCTAAAATCTAGGTTAAGAGACAAGAACAGAATGTTTTCAAACCAGCTGTAAAAGGAATATTTGTTTATATGATTTAATTTATAGCAAGCATTACCATATGCATATTTTAATATAAATATAGTAAGATGACAGAATTATTTTACTATTACTAAAGTTCACATTGCATTTATAAAAAGAAATCACTAATCACTAATATCTCTTTGAAATGCTTCTGTATAACATAATTTGCTTTAGCGACAAAGTTCAGAATTTGTTCTGTAAATGAAACTAAAAATGTTGGTACTTCATACAGCAAGGGTATAGTTTGTAAAGTATTATGTGTCCTCTACTCTGGATGATACAGAACTAGAAGAAGTCAATAAAAGATATAACTCACTGTTGTCACAGATTTATCAATATTCTCAATGTACATGTAGAGTCTACAGTGTGCTAGTGAATGTGACCAGTGACAGGTAGCAGTGTTATTAGTACTATTAGTAGTAATATTTGAATATTCTGAGAATAAAAACTACTGTGTTAGTTCCATATGGAATATACCCAAAAACTGTAGGAAAATTCAGTAACTTTAATATTCTCACATATATTGAAGATCCAATCAATATACAAAAATTAGTATCAAATCAAAAAGTTATTTTTATTCATTTTTTCTGTTTTTTATTCTTTTAAATTTTCTCCAGTTCTGAATTGTGGATTTAAAATGATATTTCTCTAGTAAACCCACTCTTCAGTCGAATTTATTAGGTAATAGTTTTCCCCAAAATGTATCTCTTCTTTTGGATTTTCCTATCTCCCAGATTTACAAAATGTTGTAATTATTTTATTCCTATAATTCAATCAATACCTTGGTTCTCTGATTCAATAAGTGGCAATTGAGTATCTACAATGTGTCAGGCACCAAGTAAGGCACTATCATGAAATAAATAATCTTTCTCTTCAATGTAGCTATAGTACAGGTCAGAAAGAAATGTATGCATAAATAGAATAATAAGAAATTATAAAATTAAGATTTATTGAATGTTCCCTAGGACAGTCACTGCAAGGCCATGTAAAGTTACTTTAAAAAAAAAATCCTGAGAAAACTTCTATAATTAAAATGATATAGAATAGATCTAATTTGATATATGAATTGCTGTAAATTATTGTTACTATTATGCACTTACAATGCTGATATTTAGAAGGATATTTACATAATGAATAAGTTGTGGAGTATAGTTTTGAAGACCTTGGTCGTTCTGGCTCTGATGGCAGCATGCTTTCCTCTGGACTGGAGTGCTATATAATATACGATGACAAACTAAGAATGTGAGAGTTCTGATTAATAAGCTAATGCAAAGGGAAGAATATTTCAATGGTAATAGTGAGGAGAATCAAGTATTATTCTATCTGGAAAAGTTAGAGGAGAAGGCTTTGCCTCAAAGTATCAATCTTTGAAAACATAGTTTTATCTAACACCTCTTCTGTGATGTCACTGTCCATCTCTTTTTTTAAATTTATTTATTTTTATTATTATACTTTAAGTTCTAGGGTACATGTGCATAAAGTGCAGGTTTGTTACATATGTATACTTGTGCCATGTTGGTGTGCTGCACCCATCAACTCATCAGCACCCATCAACTCGTCATTTACATCAGGTGTAACTCCCAATGCAATCCCTCCCCTCTCCCCCCTCCCCATGATAGGCCCCGGTGTGTGATGTCCCCCTTCCCTAATCCAAGTGATCTCATTGTTCAATTCCCACCTATGAGTGAGAACATGCGGTGTTTGGTTTTCTGTTCTTGCAATAGTTTGCTGAGAATGATGGTTTCCAGCTGCATCCATGTCCCTACAAAGGATACAAACTCATTCTTTTTTATGGCTGCATAGTATTTCATGGTATATATGTGCCACATTTTCTTAATCCAGTCTGTCACTGATGAACATTTGGGTTGATTCCAAGTCTTTGGTATTGTGAATAGTGCTGCAATAAACATACATGTGCATGTGTCTTTATAGCAGCATGATTTATAATCCTTTGGGTATATATCCAGTAATGGGGTGGGTGGGTCATACGGTATTTCTAGTTCTAGATCCTTGAGGAATTGCCATATTCTTTGGTTGAACTAGTTTACAATCCCACCAACAGTGTAAAAGTGTTCCTATTTCTCCACATCCTCTCCAGCACCTGTTGTTTCCTGACTTTTTAATGATTGCCATTCTAACTGGTGTGAGATGGTATCTCATTGTGGTTTTGATTTGCATTTCTCTGATTGCCAGTGATGACGAGCATTTTTTCATGTGTCTTGTTGACTGTATGCATGTCTTCTTTTGAGAAATGTCTGTTCATATCCTTTGCCCACTTTTTGATGGGGTTGTTTGTTTTTTTCTTGTAAATTTGTTTGAGTTCATCCATCTTTTAACCTAAAGTAGGTTTGGATTGAAATACATAGAGTAGGTCTGAATTGAAATGTCAGGGAGCTACTAGTATCTGCGTTTGTTTTACTCATGGCCCTATTGAAGTGCTTGTGGAGATAATAAAAAGGGATGGAAAGTTGCATTGACACTAGAAACAAGGGATCTAAGTCTGATTTTTGCCAAGACTAGTGTAAGATTGCAGCAGTAGAGGGAAAAGAAGTGTAGACAGGGATAAAGGAGAGATTTCTGCCTCCCCACCACAGAAATATGGAAACTTTGCAGTCAGCAAGGTAGCAATCATCGCTTAATACACAGTTTCAAACACACTTGAATCCCTTGAAAGATTCCACAACATTAGAGCAGCATTTTACACTCAAGATAAAAAGGCAGGGGGGAGCATCTATTTAATAAGATTGACTAGAAGAAACACTATTAAATTATTTTTTAAAGTTTGGGGAAGAAATAAAATTTAATTGAGAATGGGATATATAAGATGATATTGAAAGTTAAATAACGGTATTGATACAGAAGAAGAAATGAAATAATTAAACTGAAGAGATTTAAGACAGAAAAAATAGGATTTAAGATGCAGAAAGCAATGCTATACTTCTGTAAATGATAAAAACAAATACTTATTTAGAACTTGATAGGACAATGGTGTAAGGTGTTTTACAAGCATTTCCACAGTTAATAAACAAACCTCTTGGTAAAGAAGGTAAGATTACTCTTTATTTTATAGACCAGCAAAAGGTGGAGTTCACAGATACTAATTTGAGAGGCAAGACTTTGTCTGCATCAGGCTGGTTAAAAAAAGCACTGTCTACCATTTTATAGTATTCCCTTACATGTTTGAGAAATCTTCCAGGCTACAGACAAATTGACTAGGGGAATAAAGCAACGAAGATCAGAGAGCCAGATAAAAATGTAATTAGTTTGTGTTTATTAATAAACCAGGAGAAGTAAGCAAGTGCAATAACAAAGATACTGTAAGGAAAAACAATAAAACACTCAAGGATTATATAAAGAACCTGTGTTTGCAGATCAAAAGTGTTAATTATGAATCACAGTTAAAGTAGAGACAAATACTTGGAAAATCCCTGGTAAATTGTATTTATTTCCAGGATAAAAACAAATTTCTACCAGACAGTTAAAGAAGAAAGCATAAAGAAACCAAAGATTAGGTAGAACTTGCAGTGCATTGGAAGAAAAAGGTTGTAAATAGAGAACCTAAAATTCAATCAACTTTTTAAGAATGAAACAATTAACATTCTCATACATAAAAGGATTCATATATTCTTCAGAATAAAAGTACTCAAAGTCATCTATCAATTGACTGTTGAAGAAAAAGAAATAATTAAACCAATAGAATTAATTCAATCTAAATATATATTTTACCTTAATGTAGGAATTTAAAATGATAATTAAAGAACATGTATAATGTAAAAAAGTATACATGTTGGTTTTCAAACTTAAAATTTTATTAACAAGGATGGCAGTTTTGTTGGGTGTGTGTGTGAGAGAGAGATTGGAAAGCAGATGTGGAACACGTTAGAGACATTTAACAATGCAAATACATGGTCTTTTTTTGTTTGGCATTCCATCTTGTTTATCGCCATGATTTTTGTGACTAGTTTTCCATAAATTCAGATAATTTGATGCCCCATTCCATATTTCAAATCATTGTATGCTTTTTTAATGTCTAGTTTTCACACATATGCATAATCCTAAACATCATGGCTCTCATCTACTAGAGAAAACCTGTCTCAAAAAATGTAATATGCCGGGCGCGGTGGCTCACGCCTCTAATCCCAGCACTTCAGGAGGTCGAGGCAGGTGGATCACGAGGTCAGGAGATCCAGACCACCCCCGGCAAACACACCTTAACCCCGTCTCTATTAAAAATCGAAACAAATTAGCCGGGTGTGGTGGCGGACGCCTGTAGTCCCAGCTACTAATGAGGCTGAGGCAGGAGAATGGCGTGAACCCGGGAGGTGGAGCTTGCAGTAAGCCTGGGCGACAGAGAGAAACTTCGTCTCAAAAAAAAAAAGAAAAAAAAAAAGCATATTATAGAAGCATGGCATCACTGGGTTTTGCAATGCGATTACATTTTATAGACCAGGTGCAGTCACTCATGCCTGTAATCCCAGCACTTTGAGAGGCCGAGGTGGGCCTATTGCCTGAGCTCAGGAGTTCGAGACCAGTCTGGTCAACCAATAATACAAAAAATATTAAAACAAACAACTAAAAAAAATAGCTGGGTGTGGTGGCATGCACCTGTAGTCCCAGCTACTACTCTGGAGGCTGAAGTGGTAGGATGGTCAGAGCTCACGAGGTGGAGGCTGTGAGATTGCACCATCATACTCAAGTCTGGATAACTGGGCCAGACCTTGTGTCAAATAAATAAATAAGATGTCCATTTAAGATACAATGGAAAAATACAGTTTTTCAATCTAGTTTTATTTCTGTTAAAAATGAGAAGATTAAAATTCCAACTATAATTTGGTGAGTATTAAGTCTTTACTGTTCAATTTCTTGATGGATTGAAACATTACATATAAAATGTTAAAGCCATAGTACTTGAAAAAAATAGATAATTTGATATTCACATAATTTTCAGGTGGTTTAAAGTATCTAGCTAGAAATCCAAAAGGAAAGAGAAATATTTGAGTAAATAAAAACACCAACCTCCTAAATGTCAAAAACAACACTAAAAGGCAAACCACAAACTGAAAATATTTTTAAGGCTGGTGACAAAGTGTTGATTTCTGTGCTACTCACATATGCCATGAAAATAAAATTTTAAAATGCCAAAATTAAAAAAAAAAGGCAAAGGAAATGAACAAGCAAAGCACAAACATATCAAATAAATTATGCTAGTGACCAAAGACATTTAAAATTAAACTTTATGCTTAACTAGCAACACTCTAGATGTATATCTCCCTCTCTATTGACAAGTACATGCAGTTAGACGTTTTACACACCACTGAAGAGGAAATACATCATTTTATAAATTATGATATTAGTGGGTTTGGAAAGCTATTGCAAAAATAGGTTTTTGATACATATTTATTGATGAAGACCAATGTTATGATATAATGTGATATGAAAGTGTCAACAAAATTAAATATGCAACATGGTAAAATATTACATGTGTTTATATATGGACAATTAGACAAGTAATGTAAATACATAGATAACATATACTGATACAAAATACCTTAAATATTAAAAATGATAATCATTGGGTAGTAGGGTTGTGAATATTTGTGCTTCTCTGAACTATACTTTTAAAGATGCTCTAGGATTTTTTAAATCACCAAAACAATGAATATTTTTGCTATTTACCTATAGAAGTTTTTCATTGGCAACTCAGTTTATGAAAATTAAAATCCTCCATTTTGAAGGAAATTTAGAAACTATCCTCAAAATGTCTCTTGAGGACTTTCTACTATATTTTGTTATTCTTTTTTCCCACTCCTATCAGGACAAGAACAACATTTTTCACTAACAGTATTACATTTGATACTTGGATCAAAGTACACATGCTTGAATGTCTGTCTGTTATTGTTTTTTATAATTCACCTGTAATACTTGACAACGCGAATTTTTTATCGGAGCTTTCTCTTACCATATATTGAGAAATGCCCTAACAAAACATTTTCTAAATTAACTTGTGGTACCTGCACTTTGAATCCCCATCCCTGATACTGTGAGCTTTTTCATAACTCTAGAATTTGTATCTAATTTATTTTCTACTGCTTGAGCAGTTGGTAGAGTTCTTTGTACATGCCAAGTGCTTAATGCATTTATATAATTCATCTGAATGTTAACAAATTAAGAAATTTCACTTCAACTCTTTACAATAAAAATGTAGGCAATGGATTTATTATTGGATATAGAACTATGATATGTCTGAGTCTATAGAAAATAATTTCACTGAAGTTTCCTTTAAATAAATCAAAATAAGATAACCATTTTTTTTTTTTTTTTTTTGAGACAGAGTCTCGCTCTGTCGCCCAGGCTGGAGTGCAGTGGCCGGATCTCAGCTCACTGCAAGCTCTGCCTCCTGGGTTTACGCCATTCTCCTGCCTCAGTCTCCCGAGTAGCTGGGACTACAGGCGCCTGCCACCTCGCCCGGCTAGTTTTTTTTTTTTTTTTTTTGTACTTTTTAGTAGAGACGGGGTTTCACCGTGTTAGCCAGGATGGTCTCGATCTCCTGACCTCGTGATCCGCCCGTCTCGGCCTCCCAAAGTGCTGGGATTACAGGCTTGAGCCACCACGCCAGGCCAAGATAACCATTTTAAGTGAATATTCAACTCTCTGGTAGACTATCTTATTTTTAAGTATGATTTTTAAATAATTTACTTCATAAGTTTCTCATTTGAAACTTGGCTTGAAGTTAAATAGCAGAGATAGATAATCCCTTCTTATTTCCTCAATTATTTGATCAACTATGGAATTCTAAATAAACTTTCAAAATTCATATCATATTTTCAGACAGATGTGTAAGGCATGGTATCAACTAAGCTTCTAGTTTCAAATGAAAATTTTTCTCTCTCTATGTTATAACTTTGAGTCAATTTTGACACCCAGATCACATAATTTCAAAACATTAAAATTATCAATTTAAAAAACAAACTATAATAATTTCCACATATTAAGAATGTTATTACTGGTACACACACACACACACACATATATATATACACACACACATATATATACACACACACACACATATATATATACACACACACATATATATACACACACACACACATATATACTTTCGTGAATTCCAACATCAATCATGCAATATAGATATTATTAATCTCACCTTGAAAATCATAATTCAAGCTCTAAGAGACTGAATAGCTTACTGAAAAGCTTTATTGCTATTTATTGACAAACTTGACATATTTTGTTCTAGGACGTAGGAGTTCACCATTCACTCTATTGGAAAGTCTGTGAGATTGTTTATTGTACTACCCCAAAAGGCTATCTCAATGAAGCGCTGTGAGCCCTTATATGTGATTCACTCTCGTGACCACATTATTTTGGCCTGTAGTTAAATGCAGCAACTTAGGAAGCTCAAAGATATTGAAATTATAAATAGATTCTAAAAAAACATCATTATTTGTATTTAGATGTCCTACAGAAATTCAGAGAGCAAAACAAGTGTGTATGAGCCTCAAAAATACTCTAAATAACCTACAACTGAGAAACACTTTATTCAAAGTTTTTGAGTCTCCATGTGCCGTATGTACTGTCTGGTCCTACAGAGATAAAAGAAAATAGACCTTCACTTTACTCTCAAGAAAGTTATAGGGAAGCCAACTCACTTTACACAAATTCTGATGTGGATGAGCACAATATTTTATCTATGGAAATAGATAAGAAAAATTATTGTCTGTACTTCAGATGGTCAGAATATATGTATAGGGAGAGGAAATAGCCAAGTATATATGAAAAGAGAAAGGGATAAATACAACTATATTAAAATTAGAAACTTTCCTTTGACAAGATAACATTAATAGGGTCTAAATATAAGTCATAAGAATTGTGGGCCGGGCGCGGTGGCTCAAGCCTGTAATCCCAGCACTTTGGGAGGCCGAGACGGGCGGATCACGAGGTCAGGAGATCGAGACCATCCTGGCTAATACGGTGAAACCCCGTCTCTACTAAAAAAATACAAAAAACTAGCCGGGCACGTTGGCGGGCGCCTGTAGTCCCAGCTACTTGGGAGGCTGAGGCAGGAGAAAGGCGGGAACCCGGGAGGCGGAGCTTGCCATGAGCTGAGATCCGGCCACTGCACTCCAGCCTGGGCGACAGAGCGAGACTCCGTCTCAAAAAAAAAAAAAAAAAAAAAAAAAAAAGAATTGTGATATTTATAAAACATTAAGATGATAAATGACTTAATTACAATATATAAAGAACTCCTGTGAATCATTAAGGAAAACAGACAATTCAACTAAAAATAGTCAAGAGATATGGAACAGTACTTTACAAATGTCCAAGATCATCAAACAGTTGTTCAACCCCATTAATCATCAACAAAATTCAAGTTAAAGCAAATATAAGATAATAATACATATTCCCTGCCTTTGCTAAAATCTTAAGAGACTGAAACTGTAAAGATGTGAAATATTTAGAATTCTCCTACTCTGTGATAAAATATAAACCATACAACCACATTAGAAAACTGGCAATAATCTAGCCTATCAGAATGTATACATATTCTGCAACTTTATTCTTATATTTAACACAGATGCAATCATATCAGTAAGAAGACATACTCAAGAGTGTTCGTAAGAGCATTATCATCACAGCATACCCTAGAAGAAGTACAAAGTTCATCACCAGTTGAAAAAAAATGAAAAATGAATACATAAAAGATGATCTATTCATCTAATGGTTTATAGTATAACCATTAATATGAGTATACTAGTATGGCACTTAATTATATGCAAGAATCTTATATGTATACATATAATATAAGACATAATAATTGATTGAAAAGCCATATATAAAAAGGTTTTATACTATGAAATTCAATTTATAGAAAATTTAAAACAGGTAAAACAAATCTTTCATATTACAGATCAGGTCACCTCTAGGATGGAAGTAGGGGTAGTTATGAGTAGATAATTTAATAAGTGGGTTTCTGAAATACTGGCAATATTCTATTTCTTGATCACAGTGTGATTACATGAATGAATTATAACTTTGTAATAATTTGTCAGACTGTGACCTAATGATTTATGAAGATATCTCATAACTTATACTTGTATAGGAAATTTATTTTTAAAAGCACAGTATATATTATGCAGTGAATATTCTTGTCAACACATCTCTGAGCATATGTCTCTCTCAATATTTATGTAAGATAAAGCTCAAAGTGCAATCGTTAAGTTTAAGCTACACATATTGTCAGGCCTGGTGAAAATACCAATTTTTTCCAGGAATTTATAATTATAACTGTGATAATTCATCAGACTGTGAAATACTGATTTATGAAGGTATCTCGTAGGTTGTACTAGAATAAGAAATTAATTTTTAAAAAAAAGCAAATTGTATATTGTACAATGAATATCCTTCTCAACACATCTCCAAGCATATCTCTCAATATTTATGTAAGATAAACTCAAATCGAAATGCTTTAATCTGTACTATACACATTGTCAAACCTGGTGATAGATTTCATTTTTTTTTCCTTGAACTTAACCTGCTTTTTTTTTTTTTTTTTCCGTCACAGCTATAAAAGCCCATATCTCTTCATGCCTCCAACAGTTCCTATTAATGGGCTTGTTTTAAATCATTGTAAGCAAGCATTTGCAATACTTTTAAGTAATCATTTACCTTTCTTTTTTTTTTTTTTTTTTTTTTTTTTTTTTGAGGCGGAGTCTCGCTCTGTTGCCGGGACTGGAGTGCAGTGGCCAGATCTCAGCTCACTGCAAGCTCCGCCTCCCGGGTTTACGCCATTCTCCTGCCTCAGCCTCCCGAGTAGCTGGGACTACAGGCGCCCGCCATCTCGCCCGGCTAGTTTTTGTATTTTTAGTAGAGACGGGGTTTCACCGTGTTAGCCAGGATGGTCTCGATCTCCTGACCTTGTGATCCGCCCGTCTCGGCCTCCCAAAGTGCTGGGATTACAGGCTTGAGCCACCGCGCCCGGCCCATTTACCTTTCTTATTTTCACCTATGTTGACTTCTAATACATGTGTTTTTCTCATACATTCACTTTTGTTCTACAAAGATACATTTGGCATAAGCAATTGACCAAAGATGTATCTTGTAAAGACTTATTTGGCAATCTTCCAAAGCTTTATTTGGTAAAGTCACTATCTATCATAATTTTTTTCAGTATGCATTGATAACCAATATTTAATCATTCTTTATTAAAAAATCCATTTTCGGCCGCGCGCGGTGGCTCAAGCTTGTAATCCCAGCACTTTGGGAGGCTGAGACGGGTGGATCACGAGGTCAGGAGATCGAGACCATCTTGGCTAACACGGTGAAACCCCGTCTCTATTGAAAAATAAAAAAAACTAGCCGGGCGAGGTGGCGGGCGCCTGTAGTCCCAGCTACTCGGGACGCTGAGGCAGGAGAATGGCATAAACCTGGGAGGCGGAGCTTGCAGTGAGCTGAGATCCGGCCACTGCACTCCAGCCTGGGCGACAGAGCAAGACTCCATCTCAGAAAAAAAAAAAAAAAAAAATCAATTTTTTCCAATTGATTTGAACATTCACATTTATTACACATATACTTGGTAGAAATATAAAATGATAAAACCACTTGGGAAAACTGTATATTACTTTGCTTCATTTATCTAAATTAAAAATTTATGTTCTTTTACCAAACTACTGCATCTGATAATGCAAAATCAGATTTCATTTCTCTAAAATCAAATCAGTAAAAAAGGACTACTTTGTTATATGTGTTTCATATTTGTTGTCCTTGTTTTATTGCCTTCCTATTGAGTGAGGAGGCCTTATCTGGAGAGATTGAAGGTGAAAACCCTAAGGAGTGCTCAAACAGTCCCTGCTAGCGAGGAGGTCCTGGATAGAATTGTGATTTGACAGTGAATTGAAGTCATCACAAAAACAGACATCTCCTGATCTGATGAGAGCACACAATGGGAACCATATCATTATTATCATTGAAATATTCATACAAATGTAATGAGACTAAAATTATGAACAAATAAATTCTCCCAAGATTGTCTCCTTATCTTCATGATAAAACAAACTCTGTCTGCTCAATGTCTTCCTTTCCTCTGACTTCCAGAGTGGGTCATGCTTCTCAAAATCTTTTGGAGGATTTTTGATGTGCCTGATGGGAATGAAGGGGAGGTGAATAACAAGAAGATTTTGAATTAGCCCTGAGGCAGTGTGAGAAGTAGGAACAAGAATAGCTATTATAGAAATGGATAGGAATGCGGGAAAGGGATGTAAGACATATTTCTATCATCTATGTATCCTTCTTACAACATCTGTGAAATGCATATTCTCAAGTTTGAGTTATTTGGAAATCGATTTTTGATAGTCAAAGCCAACTTGATTGCGGTAACGCTTGAGACTTTGTCACTTGGACAGTGTGGAACAAGTCACCCATCTTGAAGATTTTGTTACAGTCTTTTAGTATTTATTCATGGAAAATAATTACCAAGTTACCCCCAGCCAAGGTTTTTATTGCCTGTCTAGAAATCATTTGATGATCCATAGACAAGGGAGACATATAATCCCAGGTAAACAAACTTTAAAGACAAAGACATTCAAGGAAATATTTTGAAAATAAGAGAAGTATCAGTACAAGCATCCAAATATGCAATTGAGAGGATACTGAAATGCACATTTTGGAAACAAATTCAGTCACATTATACAAGATAAATTTACACATACGTGGTAGAATAAAGAGTATGATATTGGAAGGGTCATAAAATTTGCTCATGGAAATAATAAAACAAGGGTATCTTCTGTTAGCTTAGTGAATTTTTGTTTTAATATGTGATATGAAATTCCAATGATTAGGCATGAGGTGTTATGATTTTCACGAATCATAGTTACATACATATCTCAAATGTGTTCTTCGCCCTTCTGTTCTAAGGATAATAATTATCAAAAACCAGTTGAGGAACTTTGATATATATAGTATATCAGTTTCAAAGATGTTTGTGAATGTTCAACTTGTATTTCTTCCATAACAATACAATAAGTTCAAAGTAATTGACTTGGTCCATACTACTCACCCCAGTTAGTTACTCTTTTCTACAATAATCTCACCAGGAAAAACGTTTCAGTATGTCTGATACTTTTTCAAACAATTGGATATTTCTGACTTTTGTAAAAAGCAAAACTAAGCAAAGTGAAAACAGAAATGGTCGTTGGGCCTCTAAAGGGAATACAGAATTGTATTTATGTCTATATGAAAGTGTTTGAGAAAAGTTTTGATTTGTTCTAAATCTCTGTGTTAGTAACACATGGAAGAAAAGCAAGAATCTGGCTGAAAATGATCAAGAGCTTTGAGGAAAATAGTGCGTTTACAATGTAATATGAACTGAGAATAATAATGTTCACTGACTTTTCTTACATGCAGTAGAAATCTTTTGTTAAAGGGAGTGTAAAAATTGAATATTAATGACTTTAATGGAGATTGAAAAAGTACCTATTGAAATGTAAAGAACACATAAAATTATGAAAGTAATTAAGGACTAAGTAATAAATTCAATAACTTAGGTATTAAATTATATAGTTACTAAGATTACAGATCACTTAATTATTGGTCTTGGAATACTTGCAGCATATTTTTACTATGTTATCATGACTATCCTTTCTCCAAATACTATGATGTTATTAGTTGATTAAAATACAGTATAAAGATCTAAGCAATGATAAGTCTAATATTATATAGTACATCCAAATTTGGCTTTTATAAAAACAGCAAACTATGTACTTGTATGAACTCAGATTACATTTCCAGGGATATATCAGAATATATTGTTTCTTGAAGTTAATTATAATGTCTTCAGTTAATTTGAAATACTTGGGCACATTCAGTGTACTACTATGTATACGTTACTCAGATGAAGACGTCATTCAGATGTCAAGTTGAGAATATTTAGCATTTTAACAATGCTTCTATTACCTATATCTCAACAAAGGCTAGAAGCTTTAATAATCTGTCCGCAAAACGTCTTTTTAAAAAAATTTACTGATCTATCAACTTGTGTAAATGATAGATATTATTTCTCATTGGTGAAATGAGAAGTATTTTAAAAGTAAGAACTGGTTTCAAATTATTTTCAAGACATCCTACCCATTCATGAAACAGTGAAAATCATATGCATTATGTATCCATTTAACATTAGCGATGATATAATAGGTTAAATCTTATCGTTCTATGGGTCATGCCTTCTGTTTACCTGATATAAGCTAAACAGTGAATATATCCAATGTCTGAAATCCGAGTGTTTCTCTTGAATGTACCTTTTATGCAAGAATGTAAGATAATGACTTGAACACCTGTAAGACCAGAAAGCTGAGATTTTCTTTTCTTTTTCTTTTTCTTTTTCTTTTTTTTTTTTTGAGACAGATTCTCACTATGTCGCCCAGGCTGAAGTGCAGTGGCGATCTTGGCTCACTGCAAGCTTCGCCTCCCGGGTTCACGCCATTCTCCTGCCTCAGCCTCCTGAGTAGCTGGGACTACAGGTGCCCGCCACTACACCTGGCTAATTTTTGGTATATTTAGTAGAGATGGGGTTTCACCGTGTTAGCCAGGATGGTCTCGATCTCCTGACGCCATGATCCAACTGCCTTAGCCTCCCAAAGTACTGGATTACAGGTGTGAGCCACCACTCCTGGCCGAGATTTTCTTAAATCTACAACAAAGCTTCTTAATCTTTTGTGATTGCTTGCTCTTATGTTTTTATTAGTGATTATATATATATATATATTACATATATATACACACATACACACACACATATACAAAACAGAATTCAGACCAAAAGTTAATTTTCAATCTGGTAGTGAGGTTGTATGAGGAATAATTAACCCTTCCTTGCATCAAATGCTAATTGCCTACTGTTATCCTCTCAGAATAATACAACAGTTGTGCTTCAAAACGTTACTTTAACGTTGCTCAAAAGAGAAGGTGTGTCTCCAGAAAAGCTAATGAAAGGACGCATGTATTCATAATACAATAATCTTTAGGTTTATAACCATATAATTACACAGTATTTTTACAGAAGACTTTTCTTGTTATTGTTTAATCGTTTCTGTGATTAGCTTCACAATATGAATCTTTTTATATGGACCTAATTCACTTTAGGTATGTGTTCCCATGACTAAGACAGGGAAGGTAGCTTTGACAGTTCAAACAGCAATGAAATGCAAATCTGCTATCCTGTGTGCTTCTAATATATGCTTATCAACAGGAACAGAATTCAGGAGACATGACCTCTTCTTGAAGACAAACGAGACAGCAAAGAAGGAAGCTTTGCTTCAGAGGCAAAGTATAAAAGAGCCTTCCAGGGTTTGGGGGGCTCATTTTGTGTTTCTTGACTTGATAACAAAAATTTGTTGAAATCTTTGAGGCACTAGGCTGAGGGTTATAAATACAAATAAAATATTTGCTGCTCACAGACCAATAAAGCTTTTGGTAAAAAAGATAAATGTAGCAATTATAATAAAATAGAGGAACATTTTGATACTTTCCATAAAGGATACCCAAGCATATGTGAGCTATGGGTGGACTTCTAATTTCTTCAACACATACCGTATTTCCTCTATAATCTAGGCAGTAAAGTCAAAAGCTAAGATAAATGAGGACAACAGAGAAAAAGCAACAGCAGTTACTACCTATGTGAAGAGACTCTGTTCTTCAGAAGAAACAAGTCACTGAATCAATCGCCTTTTCAGAACTCTGGAAGATCTGGCAGTAGCCACAGATGGACTATTTTCTGGGTAGTGGATATCACAAAGTTAACTAGAGAGTAGTGATCTCTTTGGATAGCTCAGTGGACTAAGTTGGCAAAAATACATTAAATATCTGCTATCTGCTAAATCCTGTAAATGATTACATTACTTGAATTCATGGACAAGAATAATTCTGTTCTCTTCATAGAGATAAAGGTGTGTTCAATGAAAGAGAATTGGCCGGAAGTGGTGGCTCACGCCTGTAATCCCAGCACTTTGGGAGGCCGAGGTGGGCGAATCACGAGGTCAAGAGATCCAGACCATCCTGGCCAAAACGGTGAAACCCCGTCTCTACTAAAAATATAAACATTAGCCGGGCATGGTGGCGGGCGCCTATAGTCCCAGCTACTCAGGGGGCTGAGACAAGAGAATGACGTGAACCCAGGAGGCGGAGCTGGCAGTGAGCCGAAATCGGGTCACTGCACTCCAGCCCGGGTGAAAGAGTGAGACTCTGTCTCAAAAAAAAAAAAAAGGAAAGAAAGAAAGAAGGAAGGAAGGAAGGAAGGAAGGAAGGGGAAAGAAAGAAAGGAAGAGAAAATAAATAACAGATTTTAGAAGGTAAAGTAACAGAATGTAGAAGGTAAAGTACACCATTTATTACTCTCTTTTTTTTTTAGCCTTTTATTAGATTGATACTCTAGGTTTAAAGTCCAAGAACTGACCTAAAACTAACTTAGGAAAAAAGAGGTTCATTATAAGGATACTACTTTTCAATAAATTCAAGGACAGTAATATGCTGGCACTTGGTAATCAAAGACTATTTCTTCTATCTGTTTCCTTTGTTCATCAGCATTGGATACTTCACTACTACATAATACTTTTTTTTTTTTCTTTTTCATTTTATTTTTGCTCAGTTTTCTTTGGATTTACCCTGTTGTTAAAACAAAACAAACAAACAAACAAAAAACTTGAACTGAATACGTACATAGTATTATTATTTGACCTCTGTTCTCTCTGTAAAATTCTCACTTATTCTAAGGAACCATTTCTATCTGGATTGTTCTTGCTTATATGAATACCCCTCCCAGGCCTGGTTCTATCTACTGTGGAGATTGTGGTGGCAGACAGAAGTTCAAACATAATGCATGTTATTTATGTTGTTTCTTCTAATGAATGCATATGAATTGTCTACCTCTGATTTCAATGCTACATGTCTTTATAAAATTTGTTAAATATTTAACAAGATCATCCTAAAAATCCTAATTTTTAGTATTCTTTAATGCCGTGTATTAATACTACTTTAAAATTTCAAGCTTCATGGAACACAATTTACTTGAGAGGTAATCATACACATAATATTTAAGAAATCATTCTTTTCACCTTTAATCCTAGATTATCTGACAATCTCATTTATGGTAGCAGAAGGAGAAATAAATATATTAAAATAAGTTGCTAGTCTCTATAGGACAAGAAAAAATGTCAATTCTGATAAGTTATTTAAACCACACCATTTCTTTTAAATTTCCAGAAACCTATGAAAGCCTTTATCAAGAGAGTTTATTTTCTTTTATTCTCAATACTATAATTTATTTATTATTAATATTAAAACAAATAGTACAGGGTATGGTAATGATATAGTCACACAGTACCAAATGACTTTATGTAAAATATTTTCTATCCCATCTTCCCTCACTTCCATGCTTAGTATCCTGAGATACAGTTTTTCACCTTCTGATTATCAATTTAATTCTAAATAATATACTTGTTTCTTTTTATTTCTTCAGTTCTTACTATATGTATATATATAATCTTTAATTAACAAGCAAATGTGTAAGATTAGGAATTTAATTTTCATTTCTCTCTTCCTCTTGGTTTTGTTTGATGTGTTATTTTTTGTTTTTTATGTTGCTTATACAGCAATTCATTGTAAATAAATTCTGTTGCTCATTTCAACAACTCTATATATTATAGAAAGAATATTTTATGCTACATTACTGATTAACAAAGCTAAAGCTGCTTATGTGTAGGTAACTTAGCAAATCTATAGAAATAAATAGGTGAAGGTGATCAGCCAACATATCCTCAAATATTATGGTTTGCTTACATTTAGCATTCCAAAAGAAAAGCTAAGATTCAATTTTATTTTAATTTCTAGATAAGAAATTACTTATTTTATAATAGCAAAAATTGTTTAGGAAACATTGGTATATTTTTCTGACTATGAGAATGGAACTGCAGAAAGTCCTCAGATTTGAAATGCTTTCACAGGATCCTAATAGAGCCTCAGTTTTGGAAAAATTATTGCAGGTTTAATTATATGAACCAGGAGTGATACAGCTTAACCATAAGTTGAGTTTGGCTGATGCAATCAGATTCCTCAGAGAAATGACTAGAAAGAGCTTGTCAACTCTTAACTCCTATGTTCAGACATACATATTTCAAAGAACTTCAGATTTTTTATTCCATTTAGGGAACAATACAGGTATTGCATACCAAGCAAATTGATTATTGTAAAAGTGCATGCGTGTGTGTGTGTGTGTGTGTGTGTGTGTGAGGGAGAGAGATAAAGAGAGAGAGGCAGTGTGGGAGGAAAAGTTCAGTGAGAGTTGTGTGAGAGGAGCAATATTCTTCTGGATTTAACTGAGTAATTTTGATATTGATTTGATATTTTCATGGTTCTGATTCCACATTTAAAGGAGAGAATAGAGTATTAGTAAGTTGCTACTACCAACAACTTTTTATTTTCAGGAAAATATTGATGACATTTATACTGCTTAGGACCTATTAGTGATAATGAACTCAAGAGAAAGCTCTACAATGTCTATGATGTTTGAATTATTGGTCAATAATTATCCTTATTATACTTTCAGCATAAAATTAAGTATTATAATGTTTTAATATCATTGCTCTTTTTTAGCATGCCATCACTATACATTTTTTCTGAGAACTGAAACTACTGACTTTTTATAAAAGTACATGACATATTTCAATGTTCTGTCATTTCAGAAGAAATAATGTGAGAACATTGCAGTAATTTTTTAGAATGTAAAGTTGTCAGATATTGAGATATACTAAGTGTTTGGGAACCAGTAGTTTAAGTTTCACAGCCCTCAGCCCAAATATATAATGGAATTTCCCTTTAGAATTACCCTTTAGAATGATTTCCCTTTAGAATTACTACTGGCATATTTGGGATGAGGGCTGCAAAACTTAAAGTAGTGTTTCACAAACTGTGTTCTAAAGGTATTATTTGAAAAAGAGGTTAATGGGTGTTTCTTGCAAGTGAGCAAATAATATCCTTTTCTTAGAGAGTCAGTATGCAGATTAGCATAATTAAGTCTGAAAAGATTTGCGGTACAGTTAATTGGTTTTCAAAACTGTGTTTAATATCGTATTTCCCAAGTTTATCTGTGTTGATAACTTTTTATTATTTTTCAACATACCTATTATTGTACTTTTAGCATACTATTATGATCACAGTGGTCAGTAACCTCATATCACTTACCACCTGTTTTTGTAATGTTTTATTGCAACAGAGCCATGCCCACTTGGGCTTTTGTGCTATAGTGGCAGAGTTGACAGTAGCTGCAACATAGACCATATGGTTGGCAAAGCCTAAAGATAGTTATTATCTGGTCTCTTACAGAAAAATGTTTGCCAGTCCTGATAGCACAACAGACTAGTACTGGATATCAAATTGGGAAACACTGAATTAAATAAATATGTTATAATTTTAAACATTATTTCTTATAGACCATTGCAAATTATGTACATACCTGCATAATATAAAATCAATTTTAATTATATGAAATTTGCGATAATGTGACTTTTATTTTTATGAAATTATTTACTTTAAGTATTTATATTTTAATATAATTAATGTATATGAAACTAAAAAATGATTTAGCAAGGAAAGAATACAAGTATTCTTACAAATTTTGTCTAAGGAGAAGAGAAAACATTACTTCATAAACTATTTGATAGCCTGCTATTTCTTTTGTGAAATCCTCTAGAGAAGATTAAAAATGCATTATCATTCTTCCTTGCTTTCCTTTTAGGAGTAGTTACTGATATAAATGTCTGTGCATAATTACTGTGTCTTACCATTTTGACTTTGAGGATACTTTGCTTCCTCTTAACATTCAAAATTAACTAGCAAAAGGTATTAGATTATAAATGTTGAAACTTGAGTTTACTGTCTCAGATGTTGTATAGATTTCCAAACTAAAACATCTGTCTCAACTCTTCATGAAATATTAGTAATACAGCTAAAGAAAACTCTATTTTTTTTTTTCAGGAAGAACTGAACCCCATTGTTGTTACGCCACCAATTCAAGCTGTAGATCAGGACCGGAATATTCAACCGCCATCAGATAGGCCAGGAATCCTCTATTCTATCCTTGTTGGTTTGTATCTGCTAACATTTTACACTATCAGTTACCATTCTAGAATCTTATAGAAACACATTCTCTCAATTCCAAGGAAATATTTTAAATAACATTTTTTATTATTATTTGACATGATTGTTACTTTTGTGTATAAACAAATTTTAAAATAATAATTCCAGATATTTCCTTCCTCAATTAGCTGGACTGAAATGTGTAGAATGATAAATAAATAACTTTTATGAAAAAGCCAAACAATTCAAAGTATTAGAATATTAACCTGTATATTGGTATTTTTCTACATATCAACTTACCATAGAAAGCATTCTCTAGCACCAGCTTTTAATATAAAATGAAAAACATTCCACTTGTATTTTATCTTTGGGTGGATGCTATACATAATTCTGATAATATGTGACTGAATTTAAAAAGACCTATTTTGGAGCCATTTATAAAAAAAGGACAAGAGAACATAATTACCCAAGGGAATATGATACATGAACCTTTGGCAAATATTTTTCTTGAAAAATTCCACAGAAGCTGTTCTAATCCATCCCTATGCATATACTACTGATTGTACCAAAAGCAAAAATGATGAGAAATTGATTATACTGCTCTTCTCAGATTGCTTTTGCTAAAATATGGGTGTTGCTGACTTGCATAGCCTCTAGACAGACAGAAGCATGTGAGACAGGCTATATATCTTTTAAGGAAGAAGGGGCCTCTTTTGAAGTGTGCTTGAAAGATAACTTTAATGCAGTTTAGCATTAGCCCTCAACCCCTTTCTGTTCTCTTACTTGAAGTCTATGTGCATACACACACACACAACAACGAACAGATATTAGATTTGCAAATTTTATACTGTATCCTACTTACAAATGCTGTCTGTAAAGAAAATTCTAGCAACACTGTTTCAAGCCTTTGGTCTTTATAAGGACATAAATATTATAAGCAGAGCTCATATTATTATATTGTAAAAAGCTTTCATAAACATAAAACTATTTTAAGTCCATAGAGATTTTGGTATAGATAATAGGAAATAAGCATCATTTATTTCATTAACTGAAGGCTTGACTATATGTCAATCACTGTACTAGATGCCAAAGACACAAATATGAGAGATGAATGTTCTAGGTTAGGTAGTCATGGTATCTGTGGCTAAAAAAAAAAATAATAAAAAATTAAAAGATAGATTAAAATACAATATTTACGGTGCTCTAAATAAAGTTTGAACCACATGTAGGCTCATGGGAGGAAAGCATTAAGCATTTTATGAGAATTGCTTAGAAAGAGTCATTTTAGCAGAAAGACAGGAGTTTCTAGGTGGAAAGAGAGAGAAAAATATCTATATAGATAATGCAGCATGTGCAAAAGCCAAAGGATGAAAGTTTAGAATAGACTTGGAGAATTATGATACTCAGAGCCAGTTAGATGCATTAGTGTTCAGGTTTATTTCACTTTTAAAAGTTATTTGCGTTCTTTTTCTCAACAAATGATCACCTACACTTTGAAGCAAGCCATATCACTGACTTTGTGGAGCCGGTTTTCTGGCAGTAGAGATAGGCAATAAACAATTACTATAATAAATAAGTGTTTATTATCAAAGGTAGAAAAGTATGAATGCTATGGGGAAAATCGATCATATGAATGGGATTGGAAGAGCAGAGAAGGACTGTAGTAGACGTTGCAGTATTAAGTAGTATCATCAGTACTTGCGTCATCAAAAGCTAAGCTATTCGCAAAAGCTTACGGAGGCTGAGGAAGTTATTCAGGTTGACATCACTCTGATGTGATGTCATCACTGGGAAGAGTTTCTAGGCAGAGATCAAAACTGAAGCTTGCCAGGTGGTATCAGAAACAACAAGGGGGCCGTATTGGAAAGAAGTGAGGGAGGTAAAAGTAGAAAGGTGACAGATAAGAAGAAAGCAGAAACTAGAGAGCCTTGTATGTTATTTATCTACTTTGCATTTTTCTCTGAGTGAAATGAGGAGTCAATGAAAAAAATTTTAACAGAAAAGTGACACAGTGATGGAAAGTTTCATCAGCCTACAACTGTAGGATAATGAATTGTCCCAAACAATGGATATAAACTCTTACAATTATTTGCTCTCACAGCTAAGGTAAATGAATAATATCCCTTTACACTATTTACATTTTTAGAAGGAAGTGAATTGTAGGAGTTGAGAGTGTAGCCTCTGGAAATTGTACCGTCCATGTTAAAAATCATGACTTTAACTCACACTAGACTTATAGTTTTAGTTGAGTTATTTAGCCCCTCTTTACCCGAAATTAGTCCTTCTTTTTTCTTCTTTTGAGACAATGTCTTACTCTGTCACCCAGACTGGAGTGCAGTGGCACAATCATAGCTCACTGAAGCTTCGACCTCCTGGGCTCAAGCGATCCTCCTGCCTTAACCTCCCAAAGTGCTAGGATTACAGGCGTGGGTCACTACCCAACCAGATTATTCTTCTTTAATATAGATTTAACAAAAATAGATCTTTGTACAAAAGGGTTGTGAGAATTTGATCCAATACATTGTAATTGTACATAATAATGCCTGGAAAAAAACTTAATGCTCAATACATTTTAGTTGACATTGTTATTACCATTAGGAAGGAAAATAAGACATGTTACCTAAGTCACATCAGTCTGGTACAAATGGAAACACAAAAACAAAAACCAGACACAACACAACACACACACACACAGAAGAGAATGCCCATAACTCTGACTTCATGTACTTTGTCAAAACTCTTAATTTTCCTTAAATCCATCCAAATATTTCTGAATATATGTGTTTCTCCAAGCTCATGTTAAGTTACCACATGGAGGGCTCCTCTCCTGCTTACATTTGTTATAGACAGTCTCTTGTTTACTATATATGAGGATATGGATGCTGATGTCTATGACAAGATCATCCAAGGACTGTTGTCAGCCTATTTCAATGGTCCTACTGTCATGATCATCAATGGCAGAATTATTGACTAGCCAAAAGTCTTTAAAGGAAAAGCTAGAGAATGATGTTCATAGGGAGTTTATAAAAGTTTAACATATTTCTGGGAATCTAAAAAGACAAGAGCAAACTATATATACTCAGGAAACACTTGGAAAGGCCCTAAGCTGTCATCTCTGGCTGACCTTGAAATTCTGCAAATGTGGTAAGTAAAGGTCAAGATGGAACAACTCTATAAAGCAGCTAGACCTAAAAGATGTATCTATAAAACACTCTACCCCCAACAGCAGAATAAGTATTCTTCTCAAGTGCGCCTAGAATGTTCTTCAGTATAGATCATGTTAGGTCATAAAACCAATATCATTAAATTGAAAATGATTGAAATAAAACACACTCTATTCTCTGACAAAAATGGAATGAAATTAGAAATTAATAATGAAGGAAACTGGAAATTCACAAATGTGTGGTACTTATGCAATATTCTTAAATAATCAGTGACTCAAGGAAGAAATAAAAAAATCAGAAAAATACTTCGAGACAAATAAAAATACATTATAACTTGTATTTTAATCTCTAATCAACAATGTAATCTTTATCACAAAGACATTGGAAAAGGTTAAGCAAACTAAAGAAGAAGAGCAAAAGAGAGGTCAGCTGTGGTGGCTCATGCCTATAATTCCAATATTTGGGGGGCTGAGGTAGGTGGATTGCTTGAGCTCCGGAATTTGAGACCAGTCTGGGTAATATAGAGAAACCCCATCCCTACCAAAATACAAAAATTAGCCCAGTGGTGTGCACCTGTGGCCTCAGCTACTGAGGAGGCTATGGTGTGAGAATCACTGGGTCCAGGAAGTCAAGGCTGCAGTGAGCCATGATCACACCATTTCACTCCAGCCTGGCTGATGGAGGAGGTTGGAGATGACTCTGAAAAAAAAAAAAAAAAAAACTAAACAATACAATAGAAATAATAGAGACTTCAGTGGAAAATAATAAAAGAGGGATTAGGAAAACAGTAGAGATAAGAAATGAAGCCAAAATCAATTCTTTGAAATCATAAATATAACTGACAAATCTCTAGCTAGATTGACCAGGAATAAAAGAAGTAAGATGCAATTTACTAACTTGGAATGAAAGAGAGGACCTTCTATTTAGCTTACAGGAATAAAAAAATGTTATAAGGGAATATTATATACAATGTATGCCAACTAGACAAACTAGATGCAATGGACAAATTCCTGGAGGCAAACTATTCAAATTGACGTGAGAAAAAAAAAAAATCGGGGCAGACTGATAACAAGTAAGTAGACTGACTTAGTAATCAAAAAGATCTTCCCAACAAGGAGAATTCTGCATCAGACAAATGCTTTACTGGTAAATTCTACCATTAGAGAATATTTAATACCCCTTCTCTGTTAGTCCGTTCTTGCACCACTATAAAGAACTACCTGTTACTGGGTAATTTATAAAGAAAAATAGGTTTAAGTGGCCTCAGGAAACTTTCAATCATGGCCGAAGGTGAAGGGGAAGTAGGCGCATCTTACATAGCCAGAGCAGGAGAGAGAAAGGATGGTGCTACACACTTTTAAACAAACAGATCTTGTGAGAATTCACTCACTGTCACCACTGTTACCAGAACAGCAAGGGAGAAATGTTCCCACATGATTCAATCACCTCCTACTAGGTCCCTCCTCCTACATTGGAGATTACAATTTAACATGAGATTTTGGTGGGGAAACAAATCCAAGCTATATCATGAAACCACTGGCCCCTCTGAAATCTCATGTCCTTTTCACGTTGCAAAATACAATAATCCTTTCTCAACAGTCCCCCAAGTCTTAACTGATTTCAGAATTGACACAGAGGTCCACAGTCCAAAGTCTCATCTGAGACAAGGCAAGTCCCTTCTGCCTATGAGACTGAAAAAACTTACAAGATATAATGGGGATACAGGCATTAGGTGAATACATCCATTCCAAAAAGGGAGAAATCAGCCAAAGCAAAGGTGCCACAGTTCCCATGGAAATCCAAAACCCAAGAGAGCAGTCATTAAATCTTAAATCTCCAAAATAATCTCCTTTGACTTCATGTCTCATATCCAGGCCACACTGATGCAAGGGGTGGGCTCCCAAGGCCTTGCACATTTCTACCTCTCTGACTTTGCACAATACAGCCCTGTTGTCTGCTTTCATGGGCTGGTGTTTAGTGCTTGTGGCTTTTCCAGGTGCACAGTGCAAGCTATCAGTGAATCTACCATTCTGGGGTCTGGAGAATAGTTGTCTTCTTCTCATAGCTCCACTAGGCAGTGCCCCAGTGGGAACTCTGTGTGGGGGCTCCCACCTCACATTTCCCTTCCACGGTGCCCTGGTAGAGGTCTTCCATGAGGGCTCCACCCCTGTGGAAGACTTCTGCCTGGACATCCAGACATTGCCATGCATCCTTTGAAATGTAAGTGGAGGCTTCCAAGCCTCAACTCTTGTCCTCTGTGTATCCACAGGTTTAACATCACATGGAAGCTGCCAAGGCTTATGGCTTGCATGCTCTGAAGCAGAGGCCTGAGATATATCTGGGGACCATGTAGGCATGGCTAGAGATGGAATGGCTGGATGCAGGGAGCAGTGTCCTGAGGTTGTATAGGGCAGTGCAGCCATGAGCCTGGCCCACAAAACCATCCTTTCCTCCTAAGCCTCAAGGCCTGTGATGGAAGAGGCTGCCATGAAGGTCTCTGAAAGAAAAGCATAATCTGTGGACCCCTTAATCATATATGTAGATGAAATTTCTGCTTCTACTTATGTTATCAAGTCTTACCATTTTTAATGTAAATGTTAATAGCTATCAAGCACGGTTTCAGCACTGTCATTAATAATGATATCATATAATATGTATTTATTTCTAATAATATAAGAAAGTTTGCAGACTTTAGCTTGTAACAATAGCTTGTAGTATTAGGTACTTTTATATGAGCACCTAATGTGTGAAAAGTAATATGTATTAAATATCATATATATGATGTATATGATACATACCAAACTATAAATATTATAATATTGTTAACAGTATTTTTCTTATTTTTCAAACTATGATTATAATAATATTATTAATATTCTGGCAACTAAAATGTTGGTGCCACACATTAAGAATGGAGATACCAGAGCCAGAAACCTTGGTTTAATTTTTTTTATAAACCTTCATTAACTCTGGTAGATATTATCAAGTATTAGCACTTTCATGGCCAGGTATACAGTATACTCATATTGGAAATATGAAGAGAAAGACACATTTTTTATCCATTCCTCAGTGCATATATCACATTGAGAAGGGATGAAAATATTCCTGGGCCTTATATTTCTTCTATTGTGTATTTCATATTTGACAGTTATCAGAAAGAGTACATATTTTTTCTTTGTATCTTTTCTTGCTTTCTTATTTTTTGTTTATATTTTCTTTTGTTTCATCATCCTCGTGCTATACAACCGAATTCTTTTAACTGAACACTTATAGCTGAGCACATGTGGTTTTTCAAACATTATATGACCTTAAATATACCCCCTGAGGTGCATTTTTCCTCATGCCTTACCATTCTCCAGAATGCTGCTTCTAATTTTACTGTATTTCTACATTTTGGAAATTATTTTTTAAGGAAAATATTCTTTATAGAATTTATTTAAAATAGTCTGTTTAATCGCATGTGCACGTGACTTTTAAGAAGGCAAAAGTGAAAGCTACCAAACTTCTGAAGGCCTGATCCCAGAACTGAATCAGTAGAAATAATACAGCATCATATATTGGTCAAAGCAAGAGCAATTCCTGCCCAGATTTAAGGTGAAAGGAATAAAAGAGTATTTTACTTGTTAGGAAACAAAAAATGTTTTCCATCTTAGATCTAATTCAAGTAATTCAAGGAGATGAGAAGGTTCATAAAGTGGAGCTCTGAACTTAAAGATGTAAGTTTAGGCAAGATTGTGTGTGGATATTAGTGTATTATTCCATTTTTCATGCTGCTGATAAAGATATACCTGAGACTACGCAATTTACAAAAGAAAGAAGTTTAACAGACTTACAGTTACACATGGCTGGGAAGGCCTCACCATCATGGCAGAAGGTTAATGGCATGTCTCATATGGCAAAACAAGAAAAGAGAGCTTGTGAATGGAAACTCCCCTTTTTAATACCATCACATCTTGTGAGATCTACTCACTTTCACGAGAAGAGTACGGGAAAGACCCACCTTCATGATTCAATTACCTCCCACAAGGTTCCTTCCATGAGATGCGGGAACTGTGGGAGTTACAATTCAAGATGAGATTTCGATGGGGACACAGCCGAAACCATATCATTGTTAATGATAGCTACATTTTATAATGAATACATAATTTTTCTGATCCTTCATCCCATGAGTTAAAAAAATATTTTAGAGTACGCACTCTTAATATTTAAGAATTATACATGTATTTTATTAGTCATTAAAGTTTCAATGTTCAGATATCACATACAAAATGATTAATTGTATTACATATAAGTCAACGTTATAAATGATTGTATTAATTACATCAAAATTGTCAGTCTGACTTTATTTATGGTCTGCCTGGATCGCCATGGTTTTGACCATGGTCAGTAATAACGTGACTGATTTAGCTGTTTTAGCAGAGGAATGGAAGGTGATTTTTCCATCTCTGTTGGTGTTCACTTCTGCACACATCATTAATGTTACCTTTAATCTCAGGTTTATTTGCAGACATATTTCTCAGCTATTTCTTCATTTTTTGGGCTTTAGTTTGGTGTAAAATTAATACTGTAAAATACAGATCCCTTTACCTGGCCAAATGTAAACTAAAAGTCATTGCAATGTATTGAAAGCAAACAAACAAGAGAGAATGCTGCTTGTGATGCTTACTTTTATGTGTCAGCATGACTGGTTTAAGGCACATAGAAAGAGCTGGCAAAACATTATTTCTGGATCTAAGAGATTTTTTTAAAAAGACACTAATATTTGAATCAGAAGACTGAGTGAAGAAGATCTGCTCTCGCCAATATGGGCAAGCATCATCCAGTCCATTGAGGGCCTGAATAGAACAAAAAGACAGAGGAAGGGTGAGTTCTCTCTTCTTGAACTGGAACTTCCATCTTCTCCTGCCATCAAACATTAGAGTGCTTAGTTCTCAGGCTTTCAGATTCTGAGACTTATACCAGTGGCTCCCCTGGTTCTTAGGCCTCTGGACCTAGCAAAAAATGCACCACCAATTTTTCTTGTTCTCTAATTTTCACATGGTAGATGGTCTTAGCATTCATAACAAATGATATGGCTTGGCTGTGTCACCACCCAAATCTCATTTTGAATTCCCACGTGTTGTGGGAGGGACAAGGTGGGAGGAAATTGAATAATGGGGGCAAGTCTTTCCTGTGCTCTTATTGTGATAGTGAGTAAGTCTTGCAAGATCTGATGATATTTTCAAAAAGAGGAGTTCCTCTGCACAAGGGCTCTCTCTCTTTGCCTGCTGCCATCCATGTAAGATGTGACTTACTCCTCCTTGCCTTCCACCATGATTGTGAGCCTTCCCCAGTCATGTGGAACTGTAAGTCCAGTTAAACCTTTTTCTTTTGTAAATTGCCCAGTCCCTGGTATGTCTTTATCAGCAGTGTGAAAATGAACCAATACAGTAAATTGGTAACAGAAGTTGAGTGTTGCTGAAAACAGACCCAAAAATGTGGAAATGACTTTGGAACTGGGTAACAGGCAGAGATTGGAACAGTTCACAGGGCTCAGTAGAAGACAAGAAGATGTGGGAAAGTTTGGAGCTCTCTAGAGACTTACTGAATGACTTTGACCAAAATGCTGATAATGATATTAATGATGAAATCCAGGCTGAGGTAGTCTCAGATGGAGATGAGGAACTTGTTGGTAACTGAAGCAAAGGTGACTCTTGCTGTGTTTTAGCAAAGAGACTGGCAGCAGTTTGCCCCTGCCCTAGAGATTTATGGAACTTTGAACTTGAGAGAGATGATTGAGGGTATCTGGTGGAAGAAATTTCTAAGTAACAAAGCATTCAAGAGGTGACTTGGGTGCTGTTAAAGGCATTCAGTTTTATTAGGGAAATGGCATAAAAGTTCAAAAAATTTACAGCTTGATAATTTGATAGAAAAGAAAATCCCATTTTCTGAGGATAAATTCAAGCTGGCTGCAGAAATTTGCATAAGTAACCAGGAGCTGTATGTTAATCATGAAGATAATGGGACAAATGTCTCCAAGGTATGTCAGAGGTCTCATGACAGCCCCCCGCAACCACCAGCCTGGAGGCCTGGGGGAGAAAAGATGGTTTTGTGGGCTGCACCCAGGATCCCTGTGTTGTGTGCAGCCTTGGAACTTCTTTTCCTGTGTCCCAACTGCTCCAGCTGTGGCTGAAAGGGACCAACATAGAGCTGGGGCCCTGCCTTCAGAAGTTGCAAGCCACAAGCTTCAGTAGCTTCCACATAGTATTGAGCCTGTGAATGCAGAGAAGTCAAGAATTGAAGTTTGAGAAGCTCCACCTAGATTTCAGATGTGTGGAAATGCCTTGTATGTCAAGGCAGAAGTTTGCTTCAGTGGCAGGGCTATTATGAAGAACCTCTGCTAGTGCAGTGCAGGAGGGAAACTTGGGGTCAGAGCCTCCACACAGAGTCCCTACTGGGGCATCACCTAGAGGAGCTGTGAGAAGATGGCCACAGTCCTACAGAACCCAGAATGGTAGATCCACCAACAGCTTGAACAGTACATCTGGAAAAACCACAGACACCCAACACCAGCCCATGAATGCAGCCAGGAGGAGGCTACACTCTGCAAAACAACAGGGGTGGAGTTGTCCAAGGCTGTGGAAGCACACCACTTACATCAGTGTCACCTGGATGTGAGAAATGGAGTCAAAGGAGATCATTTCAGATCTTGAAGATTTGACTTATCTGCTGGATTTTGGACTTGGGGGCTGTAGTCCCTTTGTTTTGGCCAATTTTCCCCATGTGGAAAATACATGGCTGTATTTACCTGATGCCTGTATCCCCACTGTATCTAGAAAGTTACTAACCTGCTTTTGATTTTACAGATGCATAGGTAGAAGGAACTTGCCTTGTCTCCAGTGAGACTTTGGACTGTGGACTTTTGAGTTAATGCTGAAATGAGTTAACACAGTTAACACAGACACCAAGGAGGACTATTGAGAAGGCATGATTTATTTTGAAGTGTGGGGACATGAAATTTGGGAGAGGGCAGGTGCAGAATGATATGGTTTGGCTGTGTCCCAGCCAAATCTCACCTAGAGGTAGGATCTCATTATGCTATGCAGGCTGGTCTCAAACTCCTGATACAGGTGATCTGCCCATCTCAGCCTCCCAAAATGCTGAGATTATAGGCATGAGCCACTGTGCCGAGCCATAGATCTCATCTTGAATTCCCGCGTGTTGTGGGAGGGACCATGTGGGAGATAATTGAATAATGGGGGCAAGTCTTTCCCCTGCTATTCTCAGGACAGTGAATAGTCTCAAGAGGCCTGATGGTTTTAAAAAGAGGAGTTCCCCTGTAGAAGCTCTCTCTCTCTCTCTCTCTCTTTGCCTGCTGGCATCCATGTAAGAAGTGACTTGCTTCTCCTTGCCTCCCACCATGATTGTGAGGCTTCCCCAGCCACGTGGAACTGTAAGTTCCAATTAAATCTTTTGCTTTTGTAAATTGCACAGTCTTGGGTATGTCTTTTCGGCAGTGTGAAAATGGACTAATACAACAAATTCCCATAACCAATCAGCCAATTGATTGAGAGAATCTCTCTCTCTCCTCTCTCTCTCTCTCTCTGTCTCTCTGTCTCTCTTTCTCACTGTCAGTACTAATATGTCCTTATAGCCTATTTGTTTTGTTTCCCTAAAGAAATCTGATAATACACTGCTGCTTATCCCTTCACACTGTATACTTGCCACATCTCCCTCAAGATTCCTTGCTTGTCTCTAAAACATACAGAGACACACTGTCAGTCAGTATATAAAGCATTAGCTAAGTTTACTTTTGTATTATTTTATTTAAAGATAAATATAAAATTAAAGTCTGAATAGGAGTGGTAATAACATGGGTCTATGCCCCTAAAACATTAAAGATTAAGATCTGTGCATTTCGCTATATGTAAATTGAGTCAATCAATAAAGAAAAATATATTTATACTTTTTTTTCTCAATTTGATTTTAGGGGTTACCACAGTACACAATAGGAAAAATTTTGTCTAGATAATTGGACAATAAAAATAACATTTTAGAAAGTTTCCTTCAGTGATTATAGGGAATGGAATGCCAGAAGATATTAGTAGGCTATCACTGTGGTACAAGTATGAAATAACAAAGTTCTGAGTAAGGTAAGAGATTAGGACTATGACAAAGAAACACATCAGAGAGACCTTCTAAGGTAAGAAAGAATCACTTGGAAAATGTATAGAGAATTGGCTAGTAAAAGTAACTTGGGGATTTGAAGCCACATAGTCCGAAAAAATGGTGGTACTATTAGCAATAACATAGTTACTGAATTTTGTAATTATTGATATGTTTAAAAAATAGATATGAACTTATCATGTACCATGAAGAGGTGACTTTCAAACTTTAAAGGCTACAAGAATTCAGTGAGATTATTCAAAGTGCATTCTCTTGACCTCCCTTTTCAGAGCTTCTGATTCAGAAGATCTGGGACAAGATCTTGGTCTTTCTAGTGTGGGTATACCTGAACTATACTCTCAGAAGCATTGTCATAAATATGCATAGGAAAAGCAACCCAATAAAACCTTTGGTAAAATTTTTTGAAGTTGAGATATTGGCTACTAATATAAGAATTTTAGTTCTCCTTAATAATATGTAAAATTTTATTTGAATTAGTTTGGTGGCTATTACACAGTTATTAAAAACACTTTGGATAAGAAAATGAAGTTTGTTATTTATAACAAACAGCTGAAAAATAAGTTTTGCAAAGGAGATAGATTTAGAACTGAAGATTTTTGGAAGATGTAAAAGCAGGACAAAGGTAGTTTACTTTTTGCATTTATAATTATCAAAGAATGCACTAAGAAAATGTAGCTGAAAAGAAAAAGTGGTAAAGTTAAAATTAATGGAAGAAAATAATGAAAATTAGAGGTAATATTTCTAATATACATTTGAAACTAGGGATAACTTGATACAAAAACAAATGTGTTATTAGGGCATAGATGAAAACAATGGTTAAAATTATCAATGAAATTCTAGTTACACAAAAGGGGTAGCAGATGAATTTAATGTCAGAGGAATGGAATATTAATATAATTAGTCCCAAGATCAAATAAAGGAATAACTAAAAAAATAAAACCCAGAGCTTTGGAGATGGTTCAGAAGCAGCTATATTTTTAGATGAATTAAGTTTTGCTAAATAGAGTTGATATTACATTTTCTAAGTGGGATAAATAAGGGATTCTGTAGGGTCCTTGAACTTAGACAGGTGTTTCTATTCTTGTACAATGTTTTTACATTTCAATACCTTGGCTTCTGCAGGGTATTCAGCATTCATGGGTCATTAAAAGGTTTTCCCCAAAAAATTACCTGGAAAAAAGTTACATGTTATAATTGTTTTTGTTCTACCAAAGGAAATTGTGGGTGTTTTCATAAGCAGTATTTTATTGAAACTGACCATAATTTCTATATATCTATAATGTGGAAATTTGAGGAATTATCACAAATCTTCATGGCACCCAGAAGACAGTGTTCTCTTTTATTTTTGTGTTAATCAGGTTACTAATTTTATATGTAAAGATATACATTTTCAGTGGGGAAGGGAAAAATTTGATACTGTATTTTTTGAGGTAGCGCTCCTTTGAAGTATATTAGATGCACATTTTCAAATATATCAAGTATTTAAAACAAATGTTTTCCTGAATGGGACTCTTTGGGTAAAAATTACAGAGGTGAACTTAAGTTCATCTTGGCGGTAAAGGAAATTCATTGAAAGGACTTTGATTTCTTCCAGAATTCAAGGAACTGTCAAAAATGACAACATTTTAAGAAGCAGAAACAGGAATTTCAAGATGAGGGATTAGAGGGCCTTTCCTCTAGACGCCCATTATTTTCGTGGTACAGATTGTACATCCATCTTCTGATTCTTTTCTCTAAATAAAACTTGTTGAAAGATGAAGTGATAATTATATAGTTTAGGTCAGGCATCCACACTTCCTTCCATTTACTGTATGTATGGAATCAGAAGTTCTATGCTAATAAATGATGGGCAAATACAGCTTTGAGAAAAAACTGTTAAGGTATAAACACTTTAAAAATAATACGAAGCAAAAGGCAATTAAAAGAAGGAAAAGTTAATCTTTACAATCAACATTGCAGAACAATTGGACAGCCATATGTAAACAAATAAACTGCAATCCATACCTCACACTATGTGCAAAAACCAACTTGAAAGACTTTCTATACATAATGTAAGAGCTAAAACTATAAAACATCTAAAAGATAATATTGGTAAAATTTTTTATGCATTTAGGGTTGGCAACAATTTCTTTTTGTTGTTGTTGTTGTTTGAAGATGGAGTTTTGCTCTTGTTGCCCAGACTGGAGTGCAACGGTGCAGTTTCGGCTCACCACAACCTCTACCTCTCAGGTTCAAGCAATTATCCTGCCTCAGCCTCCAAAGTACCTATGATTAGAGGCATGTGCCACCACGCTTGGCTAATTCTGTATTTTTAGTAGACACAGGATTTCTCCATGTTGGTCAGGCTAGTTTCGAACTCCTGACCTCAGGTGATCCCCCGACCTTGGCCTCCCAAAGTGCTGGGATTACAGGTGTGAGTCACTGCACCCGACTGGCAACAATTTATTAAATAAACAAATGCAAATCTATAAAAGAACAAATTTAAAATTTGACTTCATCGAAGTAAAAATGCATTTGCTCTTCAAAAGACACTGATAATAGACTGAAAAAGCAACTGACAGAAAAGGAGAATATATTTGCAAAATGTATCCAACAAGTGACTTGTTTGGGGAATATGTGAAAACACAATTTAATAAAAATGAGACAATTATACAATGGCAAAAAGGTTTAACAAATTATTACACATTTACAAAAAAAATAAGAATGTGAAAAGTTGCTCAATATCATTAGCTAACTGGGAAATGCAAACTAATACCTCAATGAATATCACTACATACACACCAGAATGGCCAAAATTTTAAAAAGACTGACAATATCAAGCGTTGGTGAAAATGTGGGGGATCTGAAATGCCCGTACATTGCTGGTAAGAATGTAAAATGGTATACGCACATTGGAAAAATAGTTTGGCAATTTCTTTATAAGTTAAACATTACTGAACAATGAAAATATGATATTATCGATACATAGCAACTTGGATGAATCTCTAATGCTTTATACTGAGTTGAAAGAAGCCAATCTCCAAATCTTTATACTATACAATTCCATCTAAATATCATTCTCATAAAAATGAGAGTATGGTGGTGGTGAACAAATCAGTGGTTGCGAAGGATTAAACTTTGGGGTTGGAATACACAAAGTAGTTATTTCATCATAAAACCATTCTATATCCTGATTGTGGTATTGACCACAAAAACGTATACATAACTGAAACTTAATAGACTTGCTACCTGCCCAAAAATTCTTTTTTTTTTTTTTCTTTTGAGACAGAGTCTGGCTCTGTGCAATGGCACAATTTCAGCTCACCGCAACCTCCGCCTCCTGGGGTCAAGTGATTCTCCTGCCTTAGCCTCCCAAGGAGCTGGGACTACAGGCACGCACCACTGCACCCAACTAATTTTTGTATTTTTAGTAGAAACGAGTTTCCACCAGTTTGGCCAGCATGGTTTCAATCTCTTGACCTCGTGATCCACCCACCTTGGCCTCCCAAAGTGCTGGGATTACAGGCGTGAGCCACTGCACCTGGCCCCAAAATTCTTAATACAACATTTAGACGTACACATATCACATAGCCTAGCGATTACACTCTTAGATATTTACTCAAGATAAATGAAAGCAGAGATTCATTCAGGGATGTATACAAGAAAGTTCATAGCAGCTCTATTTGTGACTGGAGGCAACTCAAGTGTTCATCAACATGTGAATAGATAAATGAATTGTAGTATATCCATACAACAGAATAACACCTAGGCAATAGAAATAAATAAACTATCGATAAACGAAACAACATGGACTTCACAATCATTATGCTAATCGAAAGAAGCCAGACATACCTAAGAAAAGAATATATACTGTAAGGCCGGGCAGGGTGGCTTATGCCTGTAATCCCACCCCGTTGGGAGGCTGAGGCCAGTGGATCACCTGAGGGCAGGAGTTTGAGACCAGCCTGGCCAACACGGTGAAACCCCATCTCTACTAAAAATACAAAAATTAGCTGGGCGTGGTGGCAGGCACCTGAAATCTCAGCTACTCAGGAGGTTGAGGCAAGAGAATTGCTTGAATTCAGGAGGCAGAAGTTGCAGTGAGCCAAGACAGCATCATTGCACTCCAGACTAGGAGAAAGAGCAAAACTCCGCTTCAAAAAGAAAAAAAAAAAGAATACATACCATATAAATGATTCCATTCCTATTTTGCTGACAGAAAGTGATCAGTGTTTGCATAGAGTGAGAGATATGAATGGGGAAAGGAAACGTTGTCATAAGGAAATTTCTGGCAATTATGGATAGGATTACTGTCTTAATCATGGTGATACTATCTTGGTAACACATGTGCAATAAAAATTCTACATTTTAAATATATGAAGATAATCGTGTAGCATTTTCATCTTTATCCTACAGAAAACTCGAATTCATGTAAATTCACATGTTGGGATTGATATTTCTCCTAAGTCTCTCTTTTTTTTTTCTTGAGTCAGAGTCTTGTTCTGTTGCCCAGGCTGGAGAGAAGTGGTGGGATCTTGGCTCATTGCAAGCTCCGCCTCTGGGTTCACACCATTCTCCTGCCTCAGCCTCCCAAGTAGCTGGGACTACAGGTGCCCGCCACCATGCCCAGCTAATTTTTTTTGTATTTTTAGTAGAGACTGGGTTTCACCGTGTTGGCCAGGATGGTCTTGATCTCCTGACCTCATGATACCCCTGCCTCGGCCTCCCAAAGTGCTGGGTTTACAGGCATGAGCCAATGTGCCCGGCCCTAAGTCTCTTTTAATCTACAGTGGTTCTCTTTCCATTTATTTTTAAATTGTTTTCTTGTGATTCATTTATTGAGAAGTCAAGTTATTTATATTATGGAGTTTCTCATCATCTTGATTGTACTTTCCTTGGTTTAACTTTACGTGTTACTCTGTCCCATATGTTTCCTATACATTTTGACACTTAATCAAATAACATTTTTTGTTTGTTTCTTCGTTGGCTTTTCTCAAAACTGTTTCATAGATGGTATAATAGTCTGCTTGGGCTACCATTAAAAAACACCCTAGACTTAGTAGCTTAAGCAATAGTAAGGTGTTTTCTCACAGTTCTGGAGGCTGGAGGCCTGAGATCAAGGTACTTCCATGGTTAGTTTTTGATGAAGCTTCTCTGGCTGCTTTCTTGTGTCTTCACATAGCCTTTCCTCTGTGTACCCTTGGACAGAGAGAGAGGGAAGAGAGAGAAAGAGAGACAAAGAGAACACCAGTCCCATCAGATTTAAGAGCCCACCCATATAAACTCATTTAGTCTGGTTACCTTCTTAAAAGGCTCTATCTCTCTATAATAGTCACACTGGTAGTAAGGGCTTCAACATAAAATTGTTAATGGTGAGGGGGACAACTCAGGCCATAGCAGATCATGTTGAATTAATTATTCTATTGAGAGGTATATATGTGGCTTTATCTCTTTTTTGTGATATTAGCAGCATTTGGTGCTCAATGCCATGATCCATTCATTTATGAGGGGTTGTAAAATGATGGCACTCTGATATTATTATTCTTCTTAAATTATTAGCTGAAATTATTTCTTAATGAGACACTTTTTAATCAATTGTTTGTTTACCCCATGCTAAGGTCATATGGAAAAAGCATGCTATGTTTTCTTATTTACTAATTTTCAAAATATTTCTCTAGCATGCTCCAAAAGTGATCAATATGTTATTTTGCAACACTGCCATAAACTTATGAATTTAAACATATTTGATCTGTTTCAAATCATTACTGATATTAACCTTATTGATGCTCAAATTGCCTTATCGTTAGCTAAAAAACACCTTTTGGCTCTTGAAAACTTTTCACATCAGTTTAGTAGTCTTGGAATTCTTTCTTGCTACTTGGTGTGAACAGGTGTTTCACAGCCATTTGTTGATTTTTCTGCCCTGGACCTGAAATCAGCTCTCTCTCAGAAATCTTAACTGCTTTTATTAGTAAATAGTATTTCAAAACCATAGTCTGATCATTAGAAATATTCATTGCTTCTTTAATGGCCATTATATTTAGTTCTGTGTTTCAGCATTCAGAGCTATGTTGTATGCATTATGTTTCTTAAGATAAACTACAACCTGAGTTTAAACTTCCACTGCCAATTCAAAATCAAAACCATAGGTTTTCTATTTTACCTCTTTAATTTTTAATTTCTATCTCTTTATCATCCCCTGCCAAGAATCCAGCTTTCAATACTGAAAATAATAGAATTAGAATGCCACATAATAATGTACTTATTTAATTTATTGTAAAATACTCCTATAACTATCTTAGAATCACAACATACCACCAATATGATTACTGTAGATAGTTTAACGTTTTGTGTTTTATAATTTACTTGGTACTTCAGCTATATTACACAGTGGGTGTGATGTCAATACTACTTTTAAAATTCACCTGGGATAGTTCTTTTTGTTTGTGCTTATGCCAACAATTGAATATACATTTAAATTGAATTATTTTATTTTATTTTTAGAGAAGTCCTTGAATTTAATTAGTTTTAAAATAATATATAACATATGTAGCTCTAAAATTTTAAAAATGTGATATAGTTAATGAAATTTAGTTTCAGCGTCCATCCTCTCCACATATTCCCTCTATTTCTCATAAGTAACAATTTTTTTATGTTACAGTCTATCTTTGATTTTTTAACGTGTATATGTATTCCTTTGTAAATATGCATATGTATTCTTCTTAAAAGTTAGTATATTATCGGCCCTTATTTCCAAATTTTTTTTTTTTTACTTAATATAGCTGAAAATAATTCCATAGTAATAGGTAAAGATATATATCACTTATCATTACATTTGAATTATCATCTGCTTTAGGATGTATCACCACTTATTTACCCAGACCACTATTGATGTATATTTAGGTGGTCATTTATCTTCCATTATTATAAATGGGAAAATGTCCAGATGTGGGATTTATGGGTTAAAAAGCAAACATTAATATCATTTTGATAGCTTATGCCATACTCTCCTTCATAAATTTTATAATACTCATATTAACACCACCCATGTCCAAAGTGTCTGTTTTCCTGCGGGCTCACCAACAGAGTACAGTGTCCAACTGGGACAATTGCTAATCTAAGCGGCTAATGAAATCTTAATGTAGGATTAATTTATAATTTCCTTCTTATGTATAGAGATAAGCATCTTTGCTTAACTTTGCTTATGATCAAGAGTCATTTGCCTTTCTCTTTCTGTGAACAGTTTTATCTTTAGCCCCAAACTTTTTTGTTTTGTTTTGTTTTGTGACAGAGTTTGGCTCTGTCACACAGGCTGGAGTACAGTGGCACAATCTCAGCTCACGTAACCTCCGCCTCTCCCGGGTTCAAGTGTTTTTCCTGTCTCAGCTTCCTTAGTAGCTGGGATTACAGACACACCATCACGCCCACCTAATTTTTGTAGTTTTAGTAGAGACAGCTTTTCACCGTGTTGGCCAGGCTGGTCTCACACTCTTAACCTCAGATGATCCGCCCACCTGAGCCTCCCAAAGAACTAGGATTACAGACGTGAGCCACCGTGCCTGGCCAGCCCCACACTTTTTAAATCCCTCACTGGCCCTCTTTTTAGCTAATTTGTAAATCTATCTATATATATTAGCGATATGAACATTTTGTCTCTACATAAATTTCACGTATTTTCTCAGTTTGTCACTTGTGGTTTTACTTTTTTATTGTGTCTCACCATGCAATTTTGCAATATCATTAAACTTACCTCTCTTTTTCTTCATGACTTCTTGACTTTGAGCCGTAGTTAGGAAAGGTTTACCTACTTTCACATTAGAGTAAAATTCATCCACATCTATGACTAATGTCCCTTTTTTATTATTTATTATGAATATCTTCTTCATTTGGGGTTTACTCATGTGTATTCCATGAAGAATGTAACTCCTATATAACCCCTTTATCATATGTTACATTTCATCTATAATTTTGACTATTTGTAGATTTTACAGTCGGTTTTAATGGTGTAAAATATGTTTCTGTTTTTTGTTTTCCCCTCATTTACTGCCCAGGAGAATTTCCCTTCTTGTCTCAGAGTTGAGGCAAATTAGTAACAAGAAGCCCATTTTTGGATGTGTTGGAACATCTGGCAGTCTGGATTTTTAATGAAAGCTCTGTTTCAGATCGTCCCTTTAACTTAAATACATCTTTTAATCTCCCCAGTCTCCCAAGTCATGATCTGTAAAATGTAAGTGATTTACAGAGTTATTGGTGATTATTTATATAAAGCATTTAGCACAGAGTAGGTTTCCGTAATTGGAAGCTATATTATTTTACTCCTATGGTTATTAATTTTACAAATGTGTATACTATACAGTTTTATGATTTGACTTCTTCACTTTGGGAAAAGAATGTTGCAGTACACAAAGGAAGATTATACAATTAGAAGAAATTTCTTCATGAAGAAATGTATTTTGATTATTAAAATACATTAAGAAATACCATCTTGGCTAGGCGTGGTGGCTCACACCTGTAATTCTAGCACTTTGGGAAGCTAAGGCAGGCATATCACCGGACGTCACCAGTCTGGCCAAAGTGGCAAATCCCTGTCTCTACTAAAAATACAAAAAATAGCCAGACATGGTGGCACACGCCTATAATCCCAGCTATTCGGGGACTGAGGCAGGGGAACCACTTGAACCAGGGAAGCAGAGATTTCAGTGAGCCGAGATCAAGCCACTGCACTCCAGCCTGGGTGATACAGCAAGGCTCCATCTCATAAATAAATAAATAAGTACCCTGTCTAGACATTAAGAGTATCATCAGAACCTATATTTAATTTACTATGGTTAATATAATTAGCTTGATATTAATCTTAAGAAATAATATATGGAACAAAATATGTTCATATTAATTTCCAAGTATCTCACTATTTGGTACAAATTACTAATAGTTTATTACAATATATGTTGAAAGACCAAAGAGCTATAATTAAGATGTATGCACCATTAAAATAAAATTTCATAGTCAAAAATGTGCTCTCCCTCCACTTAATATCTATTTTCATGTGATGAAGTTTCAAATTAATTAGAGCCCTCTTAAGAAAAAAAATTTTCAAAAATCATCCAAACAAATGTTTTCCATTTTCTTACTGATACACTAATTATGAATAACTAAACACCACATCTGTGTCTGCTTTCCCTGGACTGCGTAATTTTGAAACTTAATTTAGTAATGAAATTGTAACTTTGTTCCTCAGTTAATGAAAGGAAATAGATGAAGCAGATACACATATTACTTATTGTTCTCAATTATGTACTGAAATCTCAATGTCTTCCAGGGACTCCTGAGGATTACCCACGGTTTTTCCATATGCATCCTAGGACAGCGGAACTTAGTCTCCTGGAGCCAGTCAACAGAGACTTTCACCAGAAATTTGATTTGGTTATTAAGGTAAATTAAGCTAATATCTTATTTCCTTGTGTTTATGAACTGCTAATCAGATAAATTTGTAGAGGCTACTGTAGGCAGTTTTATGTTATAAAATTAAGATTAATGTGGACAGCAACCAATTTTTATTAAAAAAAATGTGAAGTCCAGTTTTAATATGTGGCATTGCTTTTCTCTAAAATAACTTTTTTTAGTACTATGGGGTAAAATACTAAATATTCTTATATGTAACCAATGCCTTGGTTAAGTGTATACAATTCTACACAATTCATTACGTCTTCTCACATTTTTTTTTCTACTAAAAAGAATTATTGTTTTACCACAAAAACATGACCAATTAAGATATCTAAAATGTGCTTGATTTATATCTGTTATTTTAATTTTGTTTTCACTTTTATTAGTTAATTTTATTTTAATGTATTTTTGTGTTTTTAATGCCGATTTTTCCAACATAAAAGTAAAAGGTCTTGCCTATCCAAAGATGCATTCAATACACATCTCATTATTTTCTTTATATTGAAAGATGATCTTCGACCTGAAATAATTTTGAAGCTAAGTTAATCTATTTGGCATTTCACTTTTTGTTTAATAGTATATCTGTATTTTAATATAATCATTAAATAGATACTGTAAAAATGCAGATATTCTTCTAATTAATTTCGATGGACTTCATTGAGATGGTGAGATTTAATCTAAGCAGTGAAGGAAAAACAGGAATTTGCCAGGCAGAGATGAGGACTGGGAAAATTTGGGCATTGTAAGTACAACAAAAGGCAAAAGCAAAGATTCAGCATAAGTTTTGTATATAGTACACAACTTTCTCATATTTAAGTATGCAAAAAAACCTCTAGAAATGCATCCCAATGGTATTTTTCTTACCTTTAGAAAAATGTAAACATATTAAACGAAAAGGAAGTAAGGTAAGGAAGCTTACTGAGAATGAACATTGTTTAAGCTGCTTTATGTGCATTTTTCATTGAATTGTTGCCACAACTTTAGTATTACTCTCATTTGCACAAAATGTGGAAACTAAAGTTCAGATAAGGTAAGTGATTACCTTAGAGTTAATTACTAATAAGGGGCAGAGTTGAGATTCAAATTAATTTTATATACACTAAAGCCATGCTCGTTTCACTTCACAAATATGCAGATACTTAGAAATCGTTGTCTGGTTAACAATTAATAGATATGTCTTTAGCACAGAACCTGTGTTTATTCAGCAATCCTTGTCCTTGAAAAAGCTTATAGCCTAGAAAGGGAAACAGTCATATAATGAAATAAATCAGATATAATACATCAAATGCTAAGAGGAAGACATGTAAAGAATGGTAACGACACACGGAATAGGGACATTTAAATTAATCTGGAAACTCACGGAAGATTTTCTGGAGATCACCCCAAGCTAAATGTTGCTGGACTGAAAGAGTATGGCCAATGAATAAAAGTAGGGAATATGTTTGAACATAAGGAGGTGCAGAAGTAAAAGCTTGGGAACATAATGCACAGGCTACAAGCAGTTAACAGGGAAATGAAGTATAGAGCCAGACCACGGAGGGAGCCTGCAGGGTGACTGCAGTTTCCTGGGATTTCATTTATTAAGGGTTTGGGAGTTATTCAACAAAAAACACCACTTTAACCGATTGTATTAAATTCCATGCATGAGATTCACTTTCTTACGTTGACTATGTTAATTATTATGGGAGTATATAAAACTCCACAATGTGTACTGATTTTCTATTGTGGATCTCCCTGGAGTCTTGTGGTGCTACTTTCTATGGGAATTAAGAAATTTGACAAAGCACTGTTTCCAAACTGCCACATGTGAAACCAAAAATCAATTATTTTCCTTTATTATCGAATTCAGCTGTCCTGGTGTACCTGGGTACAGTGTAACTCAGTCCATCAATTACAGAAAAAAAAAAAAAAAAAAAAGCAATTACAATAGGTCACAGATTTTTTTGTCTTAATAACACTTTCTTTTATTAATGGAAGTTTTAACAGACATTATTAGATTCAAATTACTATGTTTTGTGTGAGGTCAAGGGCATAATAAGCCAAGCTATCTAACTGTAATAATAATGTGCCACCTGCTTGAATAATAACTGAGTATTGTGGCATTGTTCAGGGGACTATTGAAATGTTACAATCTCGCAGTTCTCCTCTACAGTAAATCTTTCAATTTCTTCTCTCTCTCTTTTTACTTTAATAATACTTCATTTTTTTCATTGGCCCTAAAAGTTTCTGTTGGACTAGATCCCAATTTATGTTTCAAAAGCAGAGAAAAAATAAAATGAAGTATCGTCTCCTACATTTTGAAGAAGAATTCTGCTTTAAAAAGCTATGTGTGTATTTAACAGCTGGTGAGTGCTATGAATTAGAGATTTATCATGTTCATTTGTTCCTCTATTTCTCCCAGTGATTTATTCAGCATGCTGCCAAATAAAAATGTAAAGGTGAAACTTGGAAGACAAAGTGGAATAGTTCACAAACTTTAGAATCTGAAAAGGTTAAAACATGCAACTGAAAAAGTTTATTCCATTACAAAACACTATCCTAAATTTTATATAATTGTAATCATTTAAGCATACTTTAAAATGTGATATGCACTGTGAACAAGAATCATAGATTTGGTTTACCCAGGACAGTACATGTTTATGTCTGTTGTCTTTGTGTAATTATTCATAATACCTCTCTTGCTCTTTTAAATGTCCCAGTTTGTATAAGTTATTTGATCACTACACTCATAAAATAAAAACTACCTATGATGTAAAAATATGAAAGCACATTTGAGACGCTGGTAAGAGTGAATTAGTTCATGTGTGAACCATCTATTACAAAGTCCATAAAATCACTTTCAGTATTATAAGTGAAATATTTTAAAGTATTATTAGTTGATATATTTGTACTTCAGGCATCTAATACAAAGCTACTGGGCATCTAATACAAAGCTACTGGTCATTAATTATTAAGATCAATTAAATGGATAAATTATGAATAATTTACTATCTCTCAGTTCTTCAAAGAACAATTGCATGTTTTAATCTAAATTCCTTTAATTAACAATGAAGACCAAAGATCACAATGAAATTATAAGCATAATCGTTTCATGTTTCCTCTGATTTTTATGTTGTTACTCACTGACCTACTTATTCTGTCTAGCATGCTGCCTTTTAACTTCTTTTCCTTCCAACTCATGAGCTCATTAACCCTGAGCTCTCACTACTTCCCTTGCACACCCTCTGTTCCAGACATACCTCTTCCAGTGCCCTCCACTGACCATGCTGTTTCTGACATCTAAGCATTTAGAGATACTGTCCCTCTTCCTGAATCATTCCTCCCTCTTCTTGTCAACAGTCTAATTCAAACTGATGCTTCAGTTTTTAACTAAGAAGACGTTTGCCCTAGAAAGGCATAGCCACTGTTAGGAAGCCTCTTTTTTGCAGCCTGTTGGCCCCTAGAGTGGCCCCGATTACTCTATTGAATGTACCTGTTTATTTTCTCCCAACTTTTACAGGAGGACAGATTGTGAAACATTTAGTTACACTGTATCCCATGCCCCTACACCTACCTGTATACAGCACATAGAAGCTGCTTAATAAACATTTGTTGTAATGATTTTCTCCCTGAGACAGTAAATCTTTTCAGACTATTGAATCTGTGTACCTACATCTTCACTCTATCCAAATACATACACTTGAATGTGTATGCATTTGATAAAATTTGCTCTTGCATCTCTGTCCAGAAAAAAAAAAAAAAAGATGCAAATGCGGCAAATAGATTTCCATATAAATTCAATCCCTAGAAAAAAGGTCAGACCTTTGTTACGGCACAACTAAAGCTATTTATGACTGCATCAAAAAAAGTGTTGTGTTTCTTCTAAAGAAAAAGTACATACCTGTCGTAGAAAATGAGCCAGGGAATTAAAAACTGGTGAGCTTGACTCTTAGTGCTGATGGGCCTGCTGCCCTGGCAAGGTGTGGTCTTTGAGTAATTTGAGAGTTACGGGAAAACAGCATTGGAGAAATGATTGAGGGCTAAGAGGACAGCTACTACAACTCCTGTCCCTACATGAGTCACTAATGCTACAACTCTAGAAAATGTGTAGTCACTATTTGAGTAATGATAAAAATTGTATTTTACTTCATAGAAATTTAACAGTAAACCCTAATTCAATGATTTTAAAGCATATGGCATTTGCTACTTTTCAATTTGTGTAATCCTTGTTGAGTGCTTCTCAGGTGCCTGGCATTTTTCTTGGTGCCAAGGAGATATATTTTACTTCTGATGTCTACAGACATCTTTTCAATTATTGGTTGGATAACTGCTCCTAGTAGTATTTAATTATGATAAATTAAAAATATAGCAAACTATATATATCCTTTAAAAATTCCAAACCTTCTATTTTCTATTCTCTTTTCCAGTTCATCATATTTCAGTTGGTCACCCACCGAAGCTAGACACTGCCACTTCCTCAAAGGTCTCTACTCTCGAATGTTCCCACTCAGTCACTCATAGAATCCCTTTTTGATACCTTTGAAATTCTCTTGAATATCTCAACTCTGCTTATTCACTGCAATTCTTTAGTTCACATTCTCTTGGCCCATCATCTTACACAAGCAGTCTCTAAAACCATAGCTTCATTTCTGTGCATCTTATCCATCTTTTCACACTGCCAACAGAGTATCACTAAAACAACAAAAAATAAATCATACTGCTGCATGTTGCCTTCATGCCAATTTACAATTTGCCCCCTACCTGAATTTCCCACAGAGACATTGTCAAGTTGAAAGATCACAGGTGTCTAAGTCAGGCAGAGTAGCAAGTCAAAGATCATCAGTCATCACTTCTCAAAATGAAAAGGATGGGACCTACTGTGAAAATGAAAAAGCTAATAAAATTAATTAAATCTGTTATGGAGATGTGAAATATAAGTTATGTTCTTTCTACTTTAATGTGTAAATCATCAGTTTTCAAAAAAAAAAAAAGAGAGAGAAAGAGAAAAGAATTGGCACTCCCATAAGGTGAGATTGAACAGGGGCCATCAGTGACCCAGAGTTAAGACAAGAGGAAAAAACATCAGGGCTGCTATTGCCACGCTACAAGAAGGAAGACAAATGCTGTGAATGGCATATATTCTATATCTGGAAATGTTCTAGCAATATATTCCTACTCTTCTTCTTATGGCAAGAATGAAACACACACACACACACACACACACACACACACACACTATCAGTTCAGGCCACTCTAACAAAGTACAAAAGACTGGGTGGATTATGAACAACAGAAATATATTTCTCACTCTTCCGGAGACTGGAAATCCATGCTCAATATGGCGGGTTCTAGTTAGGTTCCTTTTCTGGGTTGCAGATTGCCAACTTCTGTTTGTATCTTCAGTTGGAGGAGAGAGGGTGAGAGAGCTCTCTGGGATACCTTTTGTAAGGACACTAATTACTTTTATGAGAGCTCTATTCTCATGACCTAATTACCTCTCCTAATTGCATTACATTGGGGATTAGGATTTCAACATATGAATCTGGAGAGTTACAAATATTAAGTCCATTGCATGCCACATCTCAGTTCAATAGGTTACTAAATAATATAATAAGTTTATCCTTTCTACCCCAATAGCCAGGTCTCTAAGGTAAGGCAAAGTAAATTAAATGTCTCTTATACATTTTAGAGAAAATCATTCCACAGAAATTTCAGGCATTACTTGTTCTTAGTAATGAAATAGCAATCTTTCCATGAATTTCCAAACAAGCATTACAGTTTCTGAAATCAATTGATCTTTGATACACTGATAAGTGTTTATCTTTTAATTTTGCGTTCTCCTTTTTTTGTTAAACTTAGCAGATTGCCACATAAAGCATAATTTTTGTAATGATGTGTCATAGCGTCCAACTAACAAAAGGGGATGTTATCAACTGGGCTAAAATTAGAGGGCCAAGAAGAATTTGGGAGAAAATTACGTTCCACGAGGCTCTCTATATAAGATTACTAATATTTCTAATCAATGATGAGGAAAATCCTTCATGTTAGGAAATTTGAACATATCACTGAATAAGCGGGAATGGTTAAGACAAATGACTATATCTGTTTTACCTTAACTGTAACAGAGTAAGTAAATGAGCTCAGAGGTAGAATATGAAATTTTAACTGCCTAAGGATGAAGTGATGCACGTGGATAGAATTAAGGGATCAAATGCCAGATAAGGCAGCTAAGAGTATCCTTCAGGTTTTCTGCTACAGGGTGACGTTGTACACCACCTCCCACCAGAGAGTTCCTCCACAAGGTGCCTGATACCACATCCAATAACACATCATGAGAACAGCAACCATTTGACTCAGATAACATGTTGAAATACATCACAGAGGATGTAGAAGCTCAAAAAGAAGTCAATCTAAAAAACTTAACCTTTTAAAATTTTTGTCTTAATGAGTTAAGTTTAATCAAACAAAAATATTGCTGAAGAGTAACACTACCATGACTAGGAAAGAATAAATAATATCAAAACACAAAACAAACAAACGAACAAAAAACAACAACAACAACAAAAAAGCATTTGTGTTTCTTCAGAAAGAACACTGTGTCTTTTTATTTTCCACTGGTTGGTCTCTAAAAATTCTAAGTACTGGCTTAAATTAATTAACTATTATGCCAATTATGGAAGCTAATAAAAGGAAAGGAAGTATGATGTCCTCGTCTCATGATGTTATTCATGCAGGAGCATTAGAACAGAAATAGAATGTAGCAGTTGAATATAGTGGCTGTCGAAATGCACAAACTGACAAAAGACACACAGAGGTGACATTTTACTTGGCCTTCTTTGTTCCTCACAAGGTGACCTGTAACTGCTTGGGAAGAAGAAAGGCAATTTAGCCATTCTCATCAGAGTACTTTGCTTTTTGCCAAGGCCTTCTTGTCGGCAAAGGTCATCGTAAGAGTACAACAGCAAGACCAAACATTGTAAAATGTTCAAAGGAAAGGCACTTTCTGAACCCTTACCATGTCTCCTCACTCTGCCATCTCCACACACATAAACATCCTTAGCACTCTGCACATATGTTCCCAAGTAATCGTTCTTCATAGGTTTCTTGATTCCACAGTAATATAACAATGAAAGAGCATACTGAAAAACTTGTAGGCTGAAACTCTTTGTTATTTTTTGTCTCCAGAACAGTCTGGCAGGTGGAGGAACATTGACCTCTCACCCTCACTATCTTCTAGGTTCTGAAAAAATAACCAATTTAGATATAATTTTTATGTTGATGAAGTTTTAAAATTTGCTTATTACAAAATGCATTATTCTAGTTGACTAATTCATAGAAGGTACTTTAGTGGGATTTTCTCCTGGTTGAGAAAAAACTAGGAATGGGATCAGACTCCAGTGTAGGATAAGATGGCTTTGCTGGTTGGGGAGGCAAAAGGCAGGATAAAATAATAAAAATAAAGCGTAAGTTGGAAGATTCACAGAAAAAAATGTTATCCCTTTCTCACTATCATAATTTTATATCTGGCTGACCTTGCTGTTTACACCCAAGATGATTTTCACGTTCCAAACACCAGCCAAATCGTTCAACATGTTGGTGATAAGAGAGAGTTTTCAGAATCTGTGGTCTTCCCCAGAGTGGCAAGGTTTTTTCTTTAAATCATTCAAAATTCCTTTAGTCATTCCAGTGTCAATTTATATCTCATTCTCTAAGCAAAAAGAAAGATTTTTATCACTGAAAGGTATATAAGAGATTTAAGGATTCATGTTTTCGTTGTATGCCCATTCATATAAACCGAATGGGCATATTCTTACTTGAAGTGAAGATAGAAAGTATTTTATTTTATTAAAAATATTCCCTAGGTATGAAATGTGTCAGTATTATTTTGTTGTTACATTACAAAGCTTTTTAAAGTATGTGCCTATATTCTATCTAGTGAAGTTATCTTTTTCTTTTTGTCATACAAAAAAATGTGTTTGTTTCCAACCAAGAATGTATCTCTTGCTGTATAACCTTGCAAAAAAACTGTACAGCATACAACAGTTGTTTGTATTTTATCCCATGAAGTTTATATGTTTTTGAATTTATTTTTAAGTTTTTGAGTATGTTTAGTAATAGAAATAAATTGGCTTAGAGTCAAACTGATTATGCATCCTTTAATTTTTAGAGTGTTGAATTTTAAATAAAGGAGGCTCCTGTAGGTTTTAAGGCAGATAATTTTACAAGTAGGGTCAATAATCAATAGTATATTCTTATTTTTATTAGGATGTTGCAAACATAATTGTGGTGTTTGCCATTACTTTTAATGGCAAAAACCTAACAACTTTTAGTTAGTTGATAATATGTTCATTGATTCATGGAGCACAGGTTTGTCAGTCATCTCTCCCTAAGACATTTTACACACACACACACACACACACACACACACACACACGAAAAAAGGAAATATAACCTGATAACCTATTACCAATTACTGTTGCTTTGGACCCCTAGTTTTTGTAGAGCTTCAGTGAGCTGCAGGATCCTACAGAGAGTTCCCTTACATAGATGACTCTCCTCCATTCTGTTTCCAACTAAGTCCAAATTAAGAGATTTTGCTGAAAGTGAAGAAGAGTGATAATCTAGCCTTACATAAAAGGCTAGAGCAGAGTTGGCCTCAGCTGCTCACCCTAGGCTTTTTTAGTGTAACAGCTACCTATAAGCCTGTGCGAGAGAAGCTGAAATGCCCGATCCAACTGATCCCAAACGACTACTGATTCTACATATCAGGACCATGGGATGTGCTCCTTTTGGAAAGGCAGACTTCAGGGCTATCCCTACAGAATCAAGATTTACATGTGATTTTCAGGATGCTAAATTTTGAGAGCAAATCATTTATTAAAATTACTTGAAAACTTAGGAAGATATGATAAAATTAAAATAATAAAGAAAACAAGTAAGCAATATAGCAAATACATGTCAAGTATTTTAGCTGAGCCCCTGGGAATCTGCTTTAACAATTACCTTGGATTATTTTAAGGCAGCAGATAAGAAGCAGGGCTTTGGAAACCACAGTGTTTGGGAAATACTAGTGGGAAAGTGCAAAAGGCCAAGTCTACTTTTGGGGTCTATCTTTAATGAATGCAGATGGTTGAAGAGGGGGGCATCTTTAATTTTCATGTATCTTCATAATGCTGGTTTTCCATGTCACTTCCTAGAGCAGCCCTTATTAAATTAGCAATTGGACTTGAGTGCCCATATCCTACTTTACTGTGATAGAAGAGGGAAGGGTAGTCTAGGTACACTTTTTTGGGGAGCAAGTTCATAGCTTATTTTTTTAGTAACATTTTAATTGAAATGCTGACATGCTACTGACACACAGGAAAGTGTGTATCTTGATGAATTTTCACAAAGTGAAGTTAATCATGTAACAAACAACCAGATTTTTGTTTAAAAAAAAATACTACAAACATCCCAAATACTCCTACACCTCCTCCTAGTCACTAATCACCTAGCCAACACCTGACACAACCACAAACTTCCACTATAGGATTCTAAGAGCATAAATTACTTTTCTCTTCTTTTTTGCAACATTTTATAATTGGATTAAATGTTGATGTTTTTAATCAGATTCTTAAGAATTTTATCATTCCTTATATTTTTCTTTACTGTAACCAACTCAGGAAACATATGTTCCACAATCATATACTTTCCACCTGTGAAAAAGCTCAATGGCGATGAATTGTCTGCTAAAGGAAAATTTGAGACTTTTATTAACATTTTGATTTCAAAGTAAAAGTACAAGTAATTCACATTTGAATCCCAAGACAAACATGTCCAAATGTCAGGCTATTTGAAGGTTATACACTAATAATGTTATTGCCGAAAAAAATAAATTGGTTGAAAGCTTAAGTAAACATATTTTACCTGTCTAAAGTGATTTTTAAAATGTTAAGCAAATCCAATTTCTATCAATAAAGAAAGAGAGGATGTATAATTTAGCCCTCCAACAAAATTAACCAAAGTGAACAATCTTCTTTGTCTACTTGAGAGTTGAATTTAAAATTGAAAATAAAGCAATAAAGGGATATGCATGAATCATTGGTAGTTTGGTTGACTTGCCAGTTTTTCAGAATCATTATTGTATAAAGATAAATATGCAGCCTGTACCTTGCTGGGTGAAGAAACTTGGAAGAATTATACCCTTGTATATTGAAGGCTTTACTGAAGAACTGTTTAGCAAGAGGTGTGGTCTCCAGGAAGGGAACAGAGGAAGAAGAAAATTTTGCATTACACAGTAGCCTTATATCCTATGTTTAGAGTCATTAGCAGCAGGAATACACTATTACTCAGAACATTGTCATTATCTGCCTTCAGGGTACATTTTGTATGCATTTGTCTTTCTCTAACTAGACACCAAAAACCTTCTGTATATCGAATTACCTTCACTCTGCTTTTTGTTGTCAATCTGAAGTCCTTTTATTTAAAAATAATAAAGTAAAAACGGTGGCTTACACTCAAGACTATATTGATACTACGTATACACATACATACATGCACACATACACCAACATACCTAAATTCTAATCAATTGTGAATAATGGAATGCCAAGAAGATTTGACCATAACATATGAATAGTAGCTAAGACTGAGTTTATTATTTGTAGAGTATTCCCACTGACATGCGAGCAATCCTTTGTAATGCTAGAGTCATATTACAATTTTCATGTTGTTGAACCTACACAGTTGATGATTGTATAATTGTATGCAGTTTCAGTTACTAGACTCTAAGTCTTCTGGCGTGACAACATTGGCTCTTGGATGCACTGTATTTTCCGGAGTTTTTACTCCAGATAATAATGACTATCCATTAGTAAAGACTGGTCCTCTTTACTAATCAATAGGGCTAAAAAGAAAGATTCTCCAACAGTTGGAGTTTGAGTAGCCACACCCAGAATGATATCTGTCAAAGTACATGCTGCTCACATTATAACCACCATAGAGAGTTAATAAAAATGGAGATTCCTTGCCCCTAACACCAACTTATGAACCAGAATCTTTGTGGATTGGGTGTGGGAATCTGCTTTTTTTTTTTTTTTTTTTTCTTGTTGCTCAGGCTGGAGTGTAATGGCACAATTTTGGCTCACTGCAACCTCCACCTCCCGGGTTCAAGAGATTCTTCTGCCTCAGCCTCCCGAGTAGCTGGCATTATAGGCATACAGTGCCACACCCAGCTAATTTTGTATTTTTAGTAGAGACAGGGCTTCTCTATGTTGGTCAGGCTGGTCTCAAACTCGCTACCTCTGGGGATCCACCCACCTCAGCCTCCCAAAGTGTTAGGATTACAGGAGTGAGCCATGGCACCCGGCCCAGGGAATCTGCTTTTTATTAGGCCTTCCGTTCTCTTCTTATGCACATCAGAATTTGAGAATGATTGCCTTGTGTGGTTGCCATGATTTTTAACATTTATCTGTCCCTTACCTCTGGTGAAAAGAGAATGCCATTTGTTTTCCTTACCCACTCCCTCCATCCTTTATTCCCTCTTTTTCTTCCTCCCTCCCTCTTTTTTTTCTTTTCCTAAGATATCTAATGTTTGCAAAAATTGGCCAAGCAGATTCTAAGAACTGGGTGTTAAAAGCTATAGTTCAGTAAGTAAAGCAAGTAAATTAAATTAATAAATTAAAATGTGTTAAGTGGAATGTAAGAGTACACACAGTCGAAATCATGCTAAAGTCCTCAATTTGCCTCATTCTGACAAGAAAATGTATCTAAGCCATGTGTTAAGAGCAAAGTCACAACAAACATCTCATTCTTTAAGCCATTGTCCATTTAAAAAATCATATAAATAGGCCTTTTTGCATAAATATTATATGTAAATGCATAAACTTTCTGGAAGATTATACGTTATTCTGTTCACAGCACCATCCCTATAGAGATAGAATCATAATTGATGATTGAGGGGGCTGGGTGAGGTCCATTCATAAGACTGGTAAAAATGTGCATCAGTATCAATTACCAGTAGGTAAACTTGCAGATATCGCAAACCTTTAAAATGCATGAATAGAGACATTCTATCATCTAAGGTGTTCATGTTGTACATTCACATTAATTAATTTCTACTTTGTGTATGTTCACATACACACACACACTGAAAAAAAATCCATAAATATCTATCGAATCGGAATTAGAATGATGTCACATTCACTTAATTTTTTAAAAAATATTTAATGTAAAGCCTATTAAAATTAAAAATACAGAAAAGTAAAATAAATATATATTTGAGCTTCTTCCATATACCAGTGATTGTCTGAAATTTTAGCAGTGAATGAAACAGATACATTTACAGTATTTATACTCATGGAATTTAAAAATCTAATGAAAAATGAGGTTCAGACTAATTACAAGAAAGGTTTAGGTTTTCAATAGCATTGGATGATGGAATTTACTATACATGCAATATGATTATATTTCTATTTTTGCATGCTATAAATACAGAAAAATATTTCATAAACTTATAACATTAGTCAAATTAAAATGTGGTACTACCTTAACTTTGAAAATTGCAATATTTATCTTTAATGTTTAAGTAGGGTAAGACCATAATTCGCTACATTGATATAAGACTGTTTTTTCATCTTAAGTTTACACAGAATATTTCTTGGCATATATAATCTACTAATACTGTATTGTGAAATGAGAAGATGGAACTTCAAATTCAATTTTTAAAAAACTGGTTTTCACTTTTTCCACATCTATCACCTGAAGCAAGAGGTGACTTCAAGTTTCTTGTTTTCTGTACCTGTAAGTATGTAGCTGCCATTAAAGTGGGAAAGACCATGAGTGTAGGAGGTTCGTGGAGGGTAATCAGAATTTCATTGTTGCAGGTGTTTATATCTGAAATGTCTGTTAGATATTTAAGCAGTGTTATGAAGTACACAGTTGGATATGGATTGTGGAATTCAGAGGACAAGCCCAGGTTGGAGATTAAAATTAGGGGTCATAATAGTACTGACATTTTTAATGCTATGAGATTAGACCAGATGAGCAAGGGAGTGAGTATAAAGAAAAGATGAATAACACCTCACTTCTGGGCCACTCCAAAATTAAGAAGTAGGGGAGAAAATGGGAAACCACCAAAAGAGAATGAGAAAACATGAATAGTAAGATAGAAAGAGAACCGAGAAGGTGTCGCCATGAAAGGATAGTGAATAATGTTTAAATGCTGAAGATAGGTCAAGTAAGATAAGGACTGAAAATAAATATTGCTTTTAGCAATGTAAAAGGCACTGGTGATTTTGACAAAAGCAGCTGGCTTTGCGTGGCTGAGGCAAAAGTATGATTGAAGTGGATTTAAGAAAACTTGGGAGGGTGAGTACAGACGAAGGTGAGAACTTGAGATCTAAGAAGTGGGAGTTGAGCAATAAGAACACATGGACACAGGGAAGGGAACATCACATACCGGGACCTGTCAAGGGTGGGGGCCTAGGGAAGGGATAGCATTAGGAGAAATGCCTAATGTAGATGATGGGTTGTTGGGTGCAGCAAACCACCATGGAACGTGTATGCCTATGTAACAAACCTGCACGTTCTGCACGTGTATCCCAGAATGTAAAATACAAAAAAAAAAAAAAAAAAGTGGGCTCTGTAGATGAACAATAAATAATTCCTGGAAAACATGATTTCTTTCTTCTATCCTATAATTTATTTAAATGATAAATAATTTGATAAGCTTTACCATTATCTTTTTTAAATTGCTGAATCTACTTGAAAGGTTTCATATTAGAGACTATGAAATTGTTAAATTGTTTGCCACCGGTTAGCAAGAACAAAGTTATTCTGTAGTCTCAGTCCTCCATTACAAGGTGCTCAGAAATTATCAGTATTTCCTTTTTTTAATATTGAAAATGGTTTGTCTTTTTCAGTGTTTGCCTTCCAAAGTAAAAATAGTGTGCTTTTTATACTTCATTATTTTTTAGCTTTAGTTTTACTTCGGTCTCATTACTGAAAATGAGACCCATGCCCAGACTCTTTTCAAACAAAACCCTAGCATTTAAATATAATGTTTAACTCATGACCATAGACTCTGTAGATATAAATAAGGTTACCTTATGAAAGTAAATGATTTTTAAAATACCACCTTGTTTCAATTGAGCTGTTTTAAAAATATTTCTCATTTCATCCACCACGGATTTCAGGGGAACAGAATAATTCAGATTTTTGAGAACCCTTATTTATGATATGGAAGAAAAGATAATTGGATCAGAGTTTTGATGCATGGACCCACTAAAGAGCAAAGTATATTATTATTATTATTATTATTATTATTATTATTGTTGTTTTTATATTCAACATTTTAACTCCTACTTAACAGAGGTATTTATCACAATATTTTTTCCTACTACTCATTTGTCTGATCTATCTTGCTTTTCAATATTCATTTGCATTCTATAAATTTGAGAAATATTTGAGGAATCTTCCTGTGTAGACTCTTAAAAATCGGGAGACCTGAGTCTAGCTAGGCCCATGCTCTGTATGTTACTTACAACCTATGTGGCCTTGAATATAAAACTAACCTTTCTTTTTTTCCATCAGTTCAAAAATATACATTTTCACATCTGGACAGATAAATGACATAAAGAAAGTGGGCTTTGGAGACAGATATCTGGTTAGCAAATTGAAACACCTCAAATAAAATATACAGTAGCAATCCAAAAATATTAATCATTATTAACACTAAACTAGTGTTAGAGTAAAAATAGGCAGAACCTTTATATGTTATTTCTGTAGATATAAGGAAGTTAAGAATTAGATTATTTTCATAGATCTAATTTGAATTTTATTTCTCTTTTCATTGAATCACTTTGTTTTCATCATGCAAATAATACATATTTTTACTAGCTTCACAGTTGGCAGTAAAAACTAACGACATATGATCTGAATGTAAAATGTAAGCTTATTTCATTATTATACAATTTTGCTTTTTTCATCCCCCTCACCACCTATATATTGTGTGTGTTTGTGTGTGTTCATTGGGGAAAGAGGAAAAATTATAGAATTTATGACTTTTCAAAGCATTATTTTGTCCTGGATATGACATGCTGGTTATTAGAATAATTAGATCTAAAAGAAAGAGAGAGATAAAAGAAGAGAGAAAAAAATCTGTTCACAGTGCCTTGCATGTATGAACTGCTCTGAGCCTCTAAGAGTGAAGCAGAGGATTCCTGCTTAAATCATTTCAGGGTCATTGGGTTGGATGCCCATATGGACCAATTAGTTTTAAACAGTGAAAAAACAATGTTTTCCAGGCATAGACTGTACCTTTTGCCCTGGTCAGCTGTCTCTAGAAAGTCTGATGTATGCCACGGAGGGAACTCCTAAAAGAACACCCATGGCTCAGCACAAATTAATCACAACTGCTAGATGCAGAAAGACCTCATCCATACTGATGGTGTTAGCAGCATGCCTGCTTATGTGCAATGGATACATAATCCCAGACAGGGCCAAACATTATTCCAGTACTGTTGTTCTTAATGCAGAGCAGGATCTCAAAGCATTATGTGCCATGGACTAATTGGACATTCTGCTGCCAAATGAAAAGTTAAATGCATAAGAAAAACTATGTAATATTACTAAGAAAATGTAGCATATTATTTAATTAGAGATATCAATATATTAAAAATCAAATATAAGGTGTTTTTTTTTTTTTTTTTTTTTTTTTTTTTGAGACGGAGTCTGGCTCTGTCTCCCAGGCTGGAGTGCGGTGGCCGGATCTCAGCTCACTGCAAGCTCTGCCTCCCGGGTTCACGCCATTCTCCTGCCTCAGCCTCCCGAGTAGCTGGGACTACAGGCGCCCGCCTCATCGCCCGGCTAGTTTTTTGTATTCTTTAGTAGAGACGGGGTTTCACCATATTAGCCAGGGTGGTCTCGATCTCCTGACCTTGTGATCCGCCCGTCTCGGCCTCCCAAAGTGCTGGGATTACAGGCTTGAGCCACCGCGCCCGGCCAAATATAAGGTTTTTAATCAATGCATGATGTGACATTATCTCCCTATGGGTTTATTAATTACCATAATTTCACATTAGTAATTGGCATAAATAATATTTCAACAAATCTTCAATATAAATAATATGAAGGAAAATATATTGTGATATTTCTTGGTGAAAAGTCAGCAATCCCTAACAATATCACTGTAGTTTATTATCTACCTTTTTAACAGATGAAAATGTTAAATTATTATTAGAAGGAAGTGAAAAATTGTCTTTTGGAGACTGAATTTCTTTCCTCACGTTTTAACAGAGATCTCCAGCTGAGCTACTTATAAAGTACTGTCACCATCTGTCTAGAAAAGCACACTAGAGTTTAATATCAAATATTTTATCTTCATTTTAATTGATTTCAAAATACAACTATTCTTACAATGGGGAAAACATAGCAACAAAAATTAAAGACAGAGTTTGAATTCATTTTAATAAATGTATATGCTATTAAATTATATCCATGTTTTCTCATAAAAGTTGAAGGAGATTTTCTAGAAGTCAATTGTGATGAACTCTTCCTTTAAATTAAACCTTCCAATACACATATAATAAAATATATATATTTTTTAAAACAGAAAATGTATGGATAGCATTTTCCTATTCACAGCATACCGTGCAGAGATTTTCTAAGAAAATGTATCAGAAATAGAAATTTTTATCAATTTCTTAAACTTAATGGGAGAAAAAAAGAAAATTTATATGTAAGAATATTAATTTTACTTGAAAAGCATTTCTAGTTAAATAATACTGAAATTCCACAGTTTCTATAATGTTACAATTAAATTTATTATTTCTGTTCTTTTAGGAAGCTTTTGGGGACATTCAGTGGGCAATAAATATAACTTCAATCTATTAATTTTATATAGAATTATGAATTATGTGGGAATTGTCTACGTTTCTTTAGGCTGCAATAACTTTTCATGCAATATATAGGGTTCTCTTTTTAACTAATATCATTACATGAGGAAAAAATACTTTAAAGGGCCTTTAGAAAATATAAATGAGGAAATGAAAATCCAGAGAGGCTTAATTGCTTCAGCCTTCTGTTTTAAAACCCAGTGTATATTTTAAAAATTCACTGTAATCAATTATTTAATTTTTTTTTTTTTTTTTGAGACGGAGTCTTGCTGTGTCGCCCAGGCTGGAATGCGGTGGTGTGTTCTAGGCTCACTGCAAGCTCCGCCTCCCAAAACACCATAAGCTGGATGGCTTATAAACAAGGAACATTTATTTTTCACAGTCCTGGAGGCTGGAAATTCCAAGAGTAAGACACTTGTAAATTTGGTTTCTGGTGAGGGCCCACTTCCTCATAGAGGGTGCTACCTTCTTACTGTGTTCTCACGTGGTGTGAGGCAGGGAAAAGGAGCTCTCTAGACCCTTTTCTATAAGGGCATTAACCCCATTAATGAAGGCTCTGCCCTCACCACCTTACCACCTTCCAAATGCCACACCTCTTAATATCATCACCTTTGAGATTAAAATTTAAATTGATGAATTTGGGGGGTACAACAGCATTCAGACCATAGCAGAGATTTAAACATTAGTGTAAAATGAGAAGACACAGAAGAGACAAAGTCTATACGTATAGTTCTTTATTTGTGTTTTTTTTCTGTCTTTTATTTAAATATTTTATCAACAGTACACTCAAGTATCTCCATTTGTAATTTTCTGACTGAATGTATTTAAACACAATTACCTCTCCTACTGTATTTAATAAAAATTACAATAATTTGGCTGGGCGCAGTGGCTCAGGTCTGTCATCCCAGTACTTTGTGAGGCCCAGGCGGGCAGACCACGAGGTCAGGAGATGGAGACCATCCTGGCTAACACGGTGAAACCCTGTCTCTACTAAAAATACAAAATATTAACTGGACGTCGTGGTGGACACCTGTAGTCCCAGCTACTCGGGAGGCTGAGGTAGGAGAATGGCGTGAACCTGGGAGGCGGAGCTTGCAGTGAGCCTAGAACACACCACCGCATTTCAGCCTGGGCGACACAGCAAGACTCCGTCTCAAAAAAAAAAAAAAAAAAAAAATTAAATAATTGATTACAGTGAATTTTTAAAATATACACGGGGTTTTAAAACAGAAGGCTGAAGAAATTAAGCCTCTCTGGGTTTTCATTTCCTCATTTATATTTTCTAAAGGCCCTTTAAAGTATTTTTTCCTCATGTAATGATATTAGTTAAAAAGAGAACCCTATATATTGCATGAAAAGTGAAACTCCAAAAAGATAGCATAACATGTACTTTTTAAAATCTCTTTTCTTTTTAATTTCAGGCTGAACAAGACAATGGTCATCCTCTTCCTGCCTTTGCCAGTCTACACATTGAAATACTGGATGAAAACAATCAAAGCCCATATTTTACAATGCCCAGTTACCAAGGCTATATCCTGGAATCTGCCCCAGTGGGAGCAACCGTTTCGGACAGTGTCAATTTGACCTCACCTTTAAGAATAGTAGCTCTGGACAAGGACATAGAAGATGTAAGTTAAATATATATTTTGCTCTTGTTTGTGTAACAAATATCATGTTATATTTCCATTAATGGGAAATATGACAAAGATACGGCTACATAAACTAGAGAAGAGAGAATTAAGTCACCATAAGTGAGTTTTAGTGTTATAATTTAATTCCAAAACAAGGATATTTTTTAAAAGTATCTTTGAATTCAATAACTATTCCTTTTCAGCTTGCAGATATTCAGTATACATAAGAAAATGAATGTTTTACTTGATGTTTATTAAATGATGAGGGCAATATTTTTATTAACATGTTGAGAACTGTTTCATATAATTGCTGATAAAGCAGAAATAATGGTGTTACTACATGAGTAAAAAATCATGAAAGCACCCCTAGATTGTGATTCTGAGAGTCTTTTCTTCAAGTCTGAGGGCATCATGATGAAATAAAATATATTTGAGGCAGCTGACCCTATCATAATTCTGCCAGTGACTGTGTGGATGCTAACACTTCACAAATCATTGTCCTTTGTTTTTCTGGCACTCACACTATCTACATGAGTGGGAAATGGTCCAGGCTGAGCAAATCAGAACACTTTACCTCCTTAGCCAGAGTCAGTGTTATAAAGGGACAGAAAATCTATACCAGGCTAGCCAGCATCCTCCCGGGAATTTACAATGGCGAACAGAAGGGCTGAAAGACTTTGGCATCATGTATTAGAGAAGTGGAAATGAATCTGAAGCCTTTGTAGCCACATTTGCTGACATCATGAGAAAGCCAGTTATCAGTGGGAGAGAATGAAGCCTGAGAGATACACACAGAAAAGAGAATCCCATTGAGTCCCTGTCTTTTAAGTTGTAAGTTCCCCAGAGGTATTCTAATTCCCAAAGATTTTCCTCTGAGTTTGTGAACTACCACAGTATCCTCACTGCAAAAATGTGTATACATATGTTTTGTGTATATATATAGAGAGAGATATATAGATATATACACAGGTATACATACACAGAGATAGATAGATATAGATATAGATATAAATATATACACAGGTATACATACACACACGTGTACATATATATTCTTACTTGCTGTTTTATATATATAATATAAAAATACATATATATATAAAACAGCAAAGAAGAAATTCAACTTGTTTGGATTATAAACATACCTATTTGTAAATGATAGTTGGATTTCTTACTTGCTGTTATATAAGTCTTGACTCAGCCGTTTCTACATTAACAGTGCTTGCTCTTAGAACTTTTTGTGATGATGAAATTACTGTGTAACTGTACTGTCCAATATAGTAGCCACCAGACTTATATAGCTATTGAGTACTTAAAATTTAACTGGACTCAAAACATAACTTTTAAATTTTGCTAAATTTTAATGAAATTAAATATAAATACTCACATGTCACTCATAAGGCAGCAGTGCTCTAGAATATTCCCTAATATCTCATTACATATAGCTTTATAAATCACTTTAGGAAATTAGGAAGGTACTTTCAGATTTTTTTTTCTCTTTCTAAATAAATTTTGTAACACTATGCAGAGGATATGACAATTCTTGTGGGCACTCCACCTCTTTCCACCATATGCTTTATTTTATTCTTTTATTTCTCTTTGCTTTGTTTTCTTCTTCCATTCCAGCCTTTTTTTTTTTTTTTTTTTTTTTTTTTTTTTTTTGATCTTTCCTGGTCTCTCACATTTATTGTCTTCTTAAACCACAAGTTTTAACAATATCTAGGTGTCATTGAGTTTTCAGTACATGTCAAACAATACAGTAAATACTTTTTTCTTGCATTAATTCCCTTAAATCTCACAACAAACATAATAGATGCAGTTATCCATATCTCAGAAAGAGACATTAAAGCTAGTTTAAATGCCTTACCATGATCAGAGAGTTAGTAAACAGTAGAGATGGACCTTAAACCAAGGTTTATGGAAACCAAAGTTCTCAATTTTAAGCACTCTATATTTTATATACTTTGATCATAGTCTGACTATAATGATAGCCGAAGAATGCTGTAGGTTCTTTTCCTAGAAAAGTGAACACATTAATCCATACACAGTTTCACATGCCAATCAAGAGAATTTAGGGATTCTCTGACGTATAGTGAGTTTCATGAGTCACAGGAAAAAAGTCTTTACTGAATCCCCACTAGAAAACAAGTAAAGTCACCTTAATAACATTAATCCAGGCTGAGCAAATGTATTTTGTAGAACTAATAATATCCCACAAATTTTAGTGCAGATTTTGCTTTTCAGTTGAATACATACTCATATTTGAAGTAGTGACTAATCAACTTGAAAGTGTACGAAAGCTTAGGTCATACCTCAATAGATATGTGGTTAGAAAAATATTAATTTATCTTAATAGATAGGTGGTTAGAAAAATGTAAATCTTAAAGTTATGTAGTTTTAAGTTTACATGATAGCAAAACTTATGTATTTATACTTTCTCAGTGTGTTCATATTATCTAATGGTTACACACTAAGCCGTATGTTTGCCTGTGTGTCCCTGTACTTGTCTGGATTGTCTGTTCACTTCTAAATTACAAATGTTAAAATTCTGTTCCAAGTAACTTTGTAAAACACAGTAGTACTCACAGGGCATTGATGAAATAAAGTGGAGAGAGCTCAGGTTTCTAAAACCTTTGAGGAACACTACTTATAATTCAACTCTTGGAGATTTACCGTGCCAGTTAGTCTGTGACATGCTCTGAGGTGTTTTTAAGGTATGTCTTCTTGGGGGCTTGGGCTTTGGATTTAGACAGATCTTGGCTTGACTCCTGGTTCCATCATTTAATAGCTGTATAACATTGTGAGTTTCATACTCATCAGGTACCCCCTCTTGTCCAGTCATCTATATGGTAGCAATCATTGCTGCCTTGGCATGTGTCTTTTGTTGGGACTGGCAGGAAAGGGCATGGAGAGAAAATTTCCCTGAAATGATGCCATGTACATGGAGAGTGACATGCTTCATAACTTTTGTAAAAGTGCAAAGAAATTAATCAGTATAGCTGATCATTTGTTTATTACTTAGACTCACCCTAGATTATTTCTAAAATAATCTATGGTGAGTGACTGTCATCAGGTGTTCAGAGAGTGAACAATTGTGCCTAGTCCCCTAGTAATAAAAGTTTTAAAAATATCATATGTCGTTTCTGTATATAAAATATAAATAAGCTCATAGAATATTAGAAATAGTTTAAACTTCCAATGCTATATGAAATCCTCTCCTAAAACCCGTTTCCCAGAAATTGATAGATGTTTTATTATGGTATGCAACCGAGAAACCTAGAAGTCTTGCTTGATTTTTATGTTTTCTTTATTCACCACAACTAAGAAATCTTCTAGATCTTCCTATTTTGTCCCCAAATTATTTATTTAATCTCTTGTCTTCTCTCTGTCCTTATAAGCATCACCTTATTGGTCTGTTGTTAGAATTACTTCCTGATGTTCTCGTTCTCTTGATTTTGTACTCAAATCTATCTTCTGCAGGGCCATTAGAGCGATTTATTCAAAAGCTCAAATCTAACATGTAACTATAACCTTCCTTCCTCCCTCCCTCTCTTCTTTCTTTCTCTCTTTTCTTTTCTTTTTTCTTTTCTTTTCCTTTCTTTCTTTCTTTGTCTCTCCCTTTTTCTTTCTTTGTCTTTCTTCTTTCTTTCTCTTTCTTTTCTTTCCTTCCTTCCTTCCTTCCTTCCTTCCTTCCTTCTTCCTTCCTTCCTCCTTCCTTCCTTCCTTCCTTCCTTTTTCTTTCTTTCTTCTTTGTTTCCTTCCTTCCTTCCTTCCTTCCATCCATCCTTCCTTCTTTGTTTTCTTTTTCTTTCTTTTCTTTCTCTTGACAGAGTCTCTTTCTGTCACCCAGGCTGGAGTGCAGCATCATGATCCAGGCTCTCACTGCAACCTCTACCTCCCTGGTTCAGTGATTCTCCCACTTCAGCCTCCAGAGTAGCTGGGATTACAGGCTTGTACCAACATGCCCAGCTAATTTTTTTGTTTGTTTGCATTTTTACTAGAGACAGGGTTTCACCATGTTGGCCAGGTTGGTCTGGAACTCCTGACCTCAAGTGATCCACCCACCTCGCTGGGGTTTACAGGCATGAACCATGGCATCTGGCCCACATTTCTATCTGATGTAGTTTTATGACACTTATTCCTCTAGAGAAGAAATTTAAGCTCAGGCAGTTTTCTGTATCTTGATACCTGAACATGTTTGCAGCCTGAATCTTGGAAATTTCCTAATTCACCTATAATATTTGGCAACTGCTTGTAGTTTCTTGCATGTGCCAAGCTACATCTTGTCTAATTATGTTTGCTCATTACATGTTCTAGGCTTTGAAATCTTTCATCTGTTGCACAGACTGGCTTGGATAACATACTCAGTGTTTAGAGCTCACCTCAAGCATTCCTTCATTCAAGAATCTTTCCACAGTATTCATTATCCAATTTTAGTTGCATGCCCCACTCAGTGCATTTCTCTAATTCTATACTTCCAACTTGAAAATAATGTCTTTCTCCCTCATGAGTTTACATCTGTTCAGAATAGGTCCTATATCTTAGCAACTTTTGTATCCTGAAAATCTAACACAGTTCCCAGCACTTAATAGGGTTTACGAACTCTTCAATAAGCTCATAAATCCAGTCATTATTGAATTAATGAGGATATCTAATATAAGCTTCAAAAATCCTAATGATGTTGCATTAAATATTTCACATGGTGGCCCATCCCATGTCTGAACAATTTTAATTCTTAGAAAACTGTTCCTCATACTGAATTGAAACCAGTTTTCTTGTAATTCATCCATTATTCCTTAAAACTTCCATTTGCTCACACATGAAATAAATCTATGAAATAGTCATTTATATATTAGAAGGCGGATTTATGTCCTGATTCGTCTGTTTTTTACAGACTGAGCACCTTTTATTTTTATAAAGTAAATTAGTTCATTTCTGGGATTTTCAAAATATCTGTATTACCAAAAGAAAACTTTAAAGCCTTTTTAGTTTATGGGCATGAATTTTACTACAAGGTAAAATCATGCCGCTCTCCGCTGGGTGTGGTGGCTCACTCTTGTAATCCCAGCACTTTGGGAGGGTGAGGTTGGAGGATTGCTTGAGGCCAGGAGTTCCAGACCAGCCTTGGCTACATACGGAGATAGTCTTTACAAAAATAAACAAAAAACTTAGCCAGGCATGGTGGTTCATGCTTGTAGTCTCACTAATCGGGAGGCTGAGGCAGAAGGATCACTTGAGCCCACTAGTTTGAGGCTGCAGTGAGCCACGATTGCACTACTGCACTGAGGACTAGATGACAAATTGGGAACCTAACTCAACAAAATAAAACAAAATCCTGTTGCTTTTGAGTGTCAGAATTAGTGACAATACTCATTATAGGGATAAACTCTTTGAGAGAGAGAGAGAGCATACCACCTCATACAATATCAGCATAGTATTAGAGACTAAGCCTCAAATGTAAAAGTGGAAGTTGTCATTGCAGGGGTGGGCTCTCAAGAGTTGCTTCAAACATAGCTCTTCCAGATGGTAAATACCAAGGAGGGGATAAGTTTGGATCCATTTGCTTAAAATTTAGGTTGTGTTTTTCCCTTTAATTTAGTGGAAAGTGAAGTCATGTTTTAAGAAACCGTAGCCAGGAATGTGAGTTGTGATAGTATTCACAGTGTAGATTTTAAGTAAGAGAGAATCCCAAGGGCCACAGTAATACTGAAAAGGAAGGAAAGAAAAATATTTGCACCAGTGTGCCTTTTTTATAGCTATACAGATGTATTCCCATACATATATATATATACACACACACACATGCTTGTATACATATATGAGTCATATCGGTTTATACAGTATGCATTTTAGGGTGCTTGTACCACATCATAATTTCAAAATAACCCACAATATAAGTAGAATAGGTAAGGCACAAGGTTTTAAGAGACATATCTGCGTCCACCAGGTTTTCAGTGTCAGAGATGCTAAAAATTGATTATTGAATTCTGATCATAAAAAAATGACAAGGAATAATAATCAATAAAGATTACCCATTTGGCTTGTAAAAAGATACTTATTAATTTTTAATTTCATATAAATTTGTTCCCCTGCATAAAGTTACTTTAATATAAAGAGGTTTCTTGGATATTTAATTCAATATACTCATAAAGCAGTATTTATACGCTTCATAAATATTGTTATTCCATTATATGTGGGTCACAATACTAATAGAATAATTGTATACTCTGAAAACAGTTGTCAGTCTAGTGTGCTGAAAGTGGTTTTCTTTTTCTTCATATGTGTGGTTGTGATCATTTACATTTACAATATTTATTTCATGTTTAATTTGCATATAGGTTCCACCCAGTGGAGTTCCTGTAGGTACTAGGTGTTAAGCTTGTGATTGTTCTTTTGTTAATTGCTGTGGTTTATTTCCTTGTTCTTTCTCCTCTTCACTAAAACATGTAGCTTTTACTTCATTATCATTTATAAGGATATTTTCAAATACTTTATATAAATTTAAATATACTTTATTGGTTTAAAATCTAAAATATTTTAAAGTTAAAAAAGGTAAAAATATTTATATAATCTGTCAGTTATAATACTATGAAATTTTGCAAAATCCAAATTTAATTGTCAACTGAGACAAAGACTGCTTAATTACTAATGTTTTCTCAGTCCACAACAAATATTGATGATTTATCATAGCATTCTTTGTAAAACATTGTAAATTTGAAATTGAATTTTTTTGAACTAAATACTCAGGCAACTACTATCAAGTAATTAAAACCGGCTGAGGAGATAATTTTGTTTGGTCATTTTTCTCTTATACTTTGTCATCTATATGTATGCTTATATATATGCATACATATATATGTGCACATGTCTATACATGGCTGTGTTGTATGTGCCTATATATGTGCATGCATATAGTCTTATGTGTTTGTGATATATTTATTCCCATTAGAAACCCCAAGTTGGTGTTTAAACAGTAGACTCTCATATTTGAACATAGTTTTATATGATAAAATGCTTGTTTATTTTGCATTCATTTGTTTGTTTACCTGTGTGTTTGCATAGCATATGCATTTACCTTTGCATTTTTTTCTGTTTTTATGTGTGCATGTCAGAGCTTATTTTATCCTCTCAAAAAATAAGATGGAGATAGGTGAATTAATATATCATACTTTTGGTATATACTGCATGGATATTTTAGGGTAAAATAAATATTACCTAATATCAGGGGAAACTAATATTTTTTAATCAACTCTCTGTGTACTTATTGATTTAACACTGAAATCCATTTTAAATAAACTTATAGACGCGACAGCTACTTAAATTCTACTACCTCTATTGGAATATTAAGCCAGAGCATTATTTGTCCATATACATCCCAGTCTATGAAACTTATAAGCTATTAACCCTAACATGATTAAAAGAGTTGCAAATATACAAGTGTTGACTCAACTTACTCTTCAGGAATTGCAAAATTCAAATATATTTGTGAAATTCAAACTGTTATCAGAATGCAGCTTGACAAGAAGGAATTTAAGTTTATAAAGAGGTTTAGAGATGGATATTTGCACATTGTTTCTTACCAAAAATTTGATATGCCTTTCTTGTGAAGAGTAGCAAAGCCTTTAACTGTAAATAATGTCAATCAAAACAATAGGTTAGTTGGTACTGATATGTATCTATTAACATTTTATGTTGATATTACACAAAATTTTCATAAAACTCAAAATGATATGCTGTAATATTTGGAACATAAATATATACACAACATTTGAAACTTGCACTGTCTTTAAAAATGAATCTAAATTATTAAACATTGAGTGACAAATTGTAGAACATTTCCAAATCTGGCTTCCTAAATTTTTGTACTTAATACAAGGATATTTACCAATAGCATTTATATTTAAGATTATTATTTTAAATATACATAAATGTAAATGTTATATTTTGATCAGAGATTAACTATACAAAACATATTAGAATGAACTATAATATGCCATGTATAGTGCTAGCTTTCTGTGATACATTATCTTCTTCATAAAAAACAAATACACTGTAGTTCTGGAAAATATTATCTTTCTCTAGCTAGTTATTATAAAACTACTCAAGAAACTGAGACAGTTAAATTAACAAAAGGTCTTTAATGTTTCTGATTATCCAATATGAGGACATCTGTTTATGGAGTATTGGTGTGTGCATTATCTTCAAGTGAAAAGCATTTGGCACACAAAACCTTGAGGTTTTCTTGAAAGTGGTAAAATGTAAGTGCTGTCTGTGACACAAACATATTATACTACAGTCACATTTGGACTCACTAGTTCACAACTCAATACTTATTAAAATATTGCATTATCAAAATACTTGACACAAAAACACTTAAAAAGATGTGGTGAAAATATGAGTTAATATACCTAACAAATTTATCAACAGAGGTTACAGTTGAAAGGAAGAAAATAAATTGAGAGATAATTAAGGTATAAAGGAATTAGAGAATGATGGAAAGATTTGATCAAAAGGAACAAAGTAAATATTTGGTAAACAAGGTGGATAGCAAAACTTCCACAGCTTGCGTTTAGGGTTTAAAGGTCTGAATAAAGTAAGGCATGCCAGATGGCACCATTAGTGGTACATTTAGAGAAGTGTACATGTACTTAAAAGCCCAGTGATTAGGTAAATCCAGGATAAACACAAAACAAATGGCAGATATTCATACTTAAGAGTTTCTTTGACTGGAACTGCATGTTAACTGAAACTTTTTATCAACTCTAAAGTAATAATTGAATTTAATCACAATTCACTCTAAAGTGTAAAATAAGAATCCTTAAAATATCATTCAAAATTGACATCTGCATTTTCTAATTGACTTCTATAAATAAATTATTTATTTGTAAAATTAACTAACATGTTAGATTTTTTAGAATATCCCACTTTCTAGCTATACTGAGTAACTGGATTCATGACACTGAAATGGAAACAACTAACGTGCCTGTTTGAAAACGTCAGAGTGTGGGCCGGGCGCGGTGGCTCACGCCTGTAATCCCAACACTTTGGGAGGCCAAGGCGAGTTGATCACGAGGTCAGGATATCGAGACCATCCTAACTAACACGGTGAAACTTCGTCTCTACTAAACACACACACACACACACACACACACACACACACACACACACACAGAGCCCGGCGAGGTGGCGGGCGCCTGTAGTCCCAGCTACTCGGGAGGCTGAGGCAGTAGAATAGCTTGAACCCGAGAGGCGGAGCTTGCAGTGAGCCGAGATCGCGCTACTGCACTCCAGTCTGGGTGACAGAGGGAGACTCTGTCTCAAAAAAAAAAAAAAAAAAGAAAGAAAAGAAAATATCAGAGTGTGAAGCCTCTTGAACTTTTTCTCAATATTTTTGATCATTTTATAATAAATACACCAATTGGAATTATTATCTGTAGTATTAATGTCTTATTGTTCCAGGATAAATGTAGCACAGTAACGTTAAGTCAAAATCCTGAACATAGAAGCCACTAGAGAATGAGATATTATGAATCCATAACTTATTTTAGGTTCAAATGAAATCATTCATTTCAAAGTTATTTGAAATCAACACATATTGAAATATTTAAAAGATGGGCAGATTCAAGTATATTGTGGATCAAATCATGTTCACATTTTATTATAGTAGTGTGCATTACAACTTTTTTATTTTACATAGAAGTTTTGAAATTATGAGTTTCTATTATTTTCAAATTAAACACATTCAAACATTTTCTACTGTTTGTTCTTCCCTCAGCCCTTGACACCAGACTTAAAAAAGTGTTTTATGATATTAAATCCATTTCATAACATGCTGTGCATACTTTAAAAGATAGTAAAATCTAGAACAACACCTTACCTCCCTGTGTCACTCCTTTCCTTTTTTCATAGCCTTTGTAATAGTCCACTCTCGGAATATTCCTTTTTTCTTTGCTCCACCTGCCTTTCTTTCCTACTATGCAGATATCAGTGCTAGCCTTCTTACTCTATATTGCTGTTCTTTCTCTAAATTACAGAGTAGGTTGTCTTCTCTTTCAGGAGTGGCATTGAAATTGCAAAGGGTCTTCAATGCTAAGTTGATTATCTCTCAGAGTTGAATTTTGAAATCCCTTCCTTTTTAAGTATATATCACTTTTTCTAGACTTTCCTATCAGACACATTTGCTAAATTCATGCATATTTTAAATCAAATTATCTGAAATATTTTAATTAAAGTAAACATGTTTCCATTTGGAAAATTTTACAGCATTAAAGTACGAAAGAGCAAACGAGATATTTATAGGTAATGAATAATACATAACCAATTTTATTTATATTTTGCATTATAAGTAAGAACAAGATAGTAATATGCATGTATGTAGTTTATTACTACAAATCAAGTGATTGTAAAACCTTATTGCTAAAATTTTGAACTACAATTTTCTTTTCCTACTTTTATTTCTTATTTCCCTAGTCCAATGCTATTTTGGAAAATATTGATAAAAAATAATCAGTAAGAATATATTTAACTGGGAGTTTTTATTATCTTTCTGTTTTTCTGTTATTTTTCCTTTTTACCATATTGGTTATACCTGTGTGTATTTCAGTATTTTGTATTCCATGATATAGGTCACCATCTTTTGAATAGTTTAGATCATTAATAAGTAAATATCTAGTTAAATATTTTTTATCTTTAGAAATTCTTAATATTTTTATCTGGATTTTTGCTATAAATTTCAAACATTAACTTCTAGGTGATGAACTAATAGCCACATTATTTATTCAACGTTTGAAATTATGTCTTTTTTTTCAAAGACAAAAGACCCAGAGCTTCACCTTTTTCTGAATGACTACACCTCCGTCTTCACCGTCACACAGACTGGTATTACTCGCTACCTCACCTTACTTCAACCAGTGGACAGGGAAGAACAGCAAACTTACACCTTTTCGGTAAAGAGCTTTTGTATAAATATACATATGTATGTATGAATATATGTATGTGTGTTTGTATGGAACTGAAAGAGATGTCTGGTTAAAACTGAAAGGTCATCGACTTGGGGGAAAAATACATTATTTTCAATACCAGAGAGAAGATCAATGAAAAATTATTTACATGTATCGCTCTTTGTTTGCAATTTGTGTAGCTATATTAACATTCTTCCTCACAGAAAAAAAAAAAAAAAAAAAAACTTTTCAAAATAAAAAAAGAAAGTGCGAATTTCAGTCTTTACCAAAGTCATAATTGTCTTAAATTGAGATACAAATAATTATTTCCTAACCTTTTTTGTTGTCGTTCTTGCATTTTTAATTTAGTCATAAGGTAGAGCTAGTGGTTCTCAAGAGGGAATACATTTTCCCTCCAGTGAACATTTAGCAACATCTGGAGGCATTTTTGTTTGTCACAATTGTGAAGGGGTATTATAGGCATTTAGTAGGTAGACATAAAGGATGCTGCTAATTGTAATACAGAGAACAGCCCCCCACAATAAAGAATTATCTGTCCCAAGGTGTCAATAACACTGAGGTAAATAAATCATGGGTTAGGCTAATCAAGGGGGGAGAAATGTAAAGATTATTAAAGTCGTGATTGTAAATACCATGAGATAGGAAAATACACACATAAACATACATACACATGCACACAAACACGTAAATAACAAGTATAGTAGGGTTGACAGTTGAATAAAGATAAAATGTAACTTCTAATTATATTCCAATTTTTGAATCAGACACAGGAGAAAGATGAGCTAAGAGAAAGCACAAATTAAGATATATAGAAATTATTTCTGGAGAAGCCTACAGATAAAAAGATGAGAACTTCCAGGAAAGTTTATGTGATGGTTAAAAGTTAGATACAAAGTGGATTTAGGCAAAGATGGCAGTGCTGTAGCACTGATTTGGCAGGCATTGTTAAAATGTTGATAATGTATAAAATATCACAATTAAATGATGCCATTTAGTCCTTTGAAAATTGCCATTGGGTGAATTACTGTGATACAATGTGCATATAGGGCGTCTACCTTCCTGATGGTATAAACATATTGATTGTAAAAGGACTATTATATACAAAATATGTAAATGCAAATAATATTTTCCAATTAAATTTTTAAGGATTAAATTGTAGTGAACCCTAAGAGTCAGCAATGTTATTGGCCCACTTTAAATGATATTTTGCATATCTGATTATTTAAAATATGCCGGGAGTTGAATACCTTAAAACAAAATCTTCAATACTTGCTTCTTACCATATTAGAACACTTTTAGTATGTGTAATACATCTTTATTACCTCCTTTTATCAACAAAATATTTTTGCACCCTTTCAAATTGTAAGATTTCCTGTAAGAAACGTGTTAAACTGTAAGAGCAAACTCTGTACTACTTATATTTGCAGAATATCTCTAGTAAGTGTGTTTTTCTACTCCCAAAGATAACAGCATTTGATGGTGTACAAGAAAGTGAGCCAGTCATCATCAATATTCAAGTGATGGATGCAAATGATAACACACCAACCTTCCCTGAAATATCCTATGATGTGTATGTTTATACGGATATGAGACCTGGGGACAGTGTCATACAGGTAACTACTCATATAATATGAGTGTACACTCAAAGTTGCTATTTACATGGGCATTATACAATGTGTTCATTAAGAAATTACTTAAGAAACAAAAATTGATTTCACATTTATTGTAGAGCATAATTAGTTTAAATAGCTTTAAATTTCTGTTACTTTTCAAATAAAAGCGTATCTGGCAGGGCACGGCGGCTCACGCCTGTAATCCCAGTACTTTGGGAGGCTGAGGTGGGCAGATCACAAGGTCAGGAGATCCAGACCATCCTGGCTAACACGGTGAAACTACGTCTCTACTAAAAATACAAAAAAAAATTAGCTGGGCGTGGTGGCGGACACCTGTAGTCCCAGCTACTTGGGAGGCTGAGGCGTGAACCTGGGATGCGGAGCTTGCAGTGAGCTGAGATTGCATCATCACACTCCCCCCGAGCAATGAGAGCAAAACTCCATCTCAAAAAAAAAAAAAGAAAAAGAAAAACAAAACAAAACAAAAAAGCAAACACATACACAGACACACACACACATAAATAAAAGCATATCTATATGGACTCTAAAGGAGACTTAACTGGTTATTAGAGGTAAACATAGCTATTTGTTGGTAGTAAGTGAATAAATGCTTGGTTGTTACTTAAAAAAAAAATAGCTATTTGACCAGTTTATATTGTAATAATATACTGAATATATTAAATCTTCAAATTACTTTTCACTACTGTAGAAATTGGTTAAATTTCACTTGGAGATAAATACAAAAAACTGCCTTAGTAAATTGGTGCATAATCTCACTAGATATTGGTTACCTAGATAAAATGTAATCATTACAGCAGAGAAAATTTAAATTAGATAGTAAATGGTACCTTTGAAAACACGTAAGTCAGGCAACATCTTTATTCCTGATTTATCTTATTTTTACCATTGTCTGTGCTTATTACATTTAAATAAGTTATTTCAAACACACACACAAACACACACACACACACACACACACACATTTTTCCTCTAGATCTTTTCCTTTCTCATCAAGGTCATATCCCTTATAATATCTGCAATTAACTTATTTTCTTCTTTCCCTTGCTGCAAATTGAAAACTCAGGAGTTTAGCAACTTTGGCTGCCTTGTTTGGCACTATAATGCCAGCACATGGCAGACATATTAGCCATGCAGTACATATTTATTCCAGGGATAAATCATCGCTAACTTTGCATTAATTGCTCATTAAAATTAGAAATCACTCAATGCGGCCGGACGTGGCGGCACACACCTGTAATCCTAGCACTTTGGGAGGTCGAGGCGGGCAGATCTCCTGAGCTCAGGAGCTCGAGACCGGCCTGGGCAATATGGTGAAACCCCGCCTCTACTAAAATAAAAATTAAAAAAAAAATTAGTCAGACATGGCGGCGTGCGCCTGAAGTCCCAGCTACTCAGGAGGCTGAGGCAGGAGAATTGCTTGAACCTGGGAGGTGGAAGTTGCAGTGAGTCAAGATGGTGCCACTGCACTCCAACCTAGGGACAGAGTGAGACTCCGTCTCAAAACAAAACAAAACAAAAACACACACAAAAATGCGAAAGAAAAAAGAAATCATTCAATGGTTTTTATTTATTTATTTATTTATTTATGAATTAAGATATGCTTTCTTGAGTTCTATAGAAGGGGTGACATGATAGCCTGGGGACTGGGAATTCAACGGAATGTTTATTCCATGTGTAAGTAGCGTCTGCTGTGTATTTAGTAAAGAGAAAAGACGTTTCAAACTGCTACAGTAATTTTTTTTTTTTTTTTTTTTTTTACTATATTGGTATAGTACTTGTTACATTAATGAAATGAATGTGTTTTAAAACATTTGATTTCAGGGCAGAACTGTAACTAGTTTATTTCTGTATTTGTGGCATCTGTATCTATAGTTCATGGTACATAGTAGATGTTTAATACAGTAGCTACTGATGGCAAAAAGTTAAAATTATAAAATAAAATTATAAAATAAAATAAATATAGTGTAGCTACCTAATAAATGCTTATTTGAGGATGAAAGAAAGGGAGACCCTTAGACAAGTAATAATGAATGAATAAAGATATGAAAGAATGGGAAGCTGTAGATACATGGCTATTAGTTCCAGTCAATTGATGGACCATGAGAGCTACATTTTTCTGTACTAAAGCAACTTTTCACAGGTAGAAAAACCATATTTTACATAAATAAAAGAATGACAATTATTGTCATGTCCTTATTTAATTAGACCTGATTTTCATCTCTATGTCATAAATGGAAATGAAAGTAAGTTTACACAGAAAAACAGCCAGCAGGGAACTACAAAGTGTAACTAAAAAAATCATAGCAATTATATGGAGAAACTGTATCTCAAAAATGTTTGCCTTAGGGGATCAAAGGCTTATTTCTCTCATTTGAAGTCTACAAAAGTTAATTTCCCTTATGTATCTCTTTGTAAAACGGATATTTCCTTGCCTTTAAAGACTTATATTTTACATATTTCCCTGAACTATGCAGATTGTGAAGATAGATTGGTGTTTGTGTCAGCATGCCTACAATTTAAAAAATTATTTAAAAGTCAACAAATGAAGCTTTATAATCAGTAGTTTAATGTTATTTCTGGTATGTGGTAGAAGGGTGGTCTCGCTATAAAACATACTCCAAGAACCTAGACATAAAATAGTTCTCATTGAGAGAATATATCTAAAACAAAGAAACTTGATACAAAACTCTGATCTACATATACCCTTTAAGAGTCATGGCCTAGGTCCCTATGCTACACCTTGTCACAACCCTGCCTTTCCCCATTGACCTGGCACAAGATACATCAGTTTACTTGGTGGTTAGTAAACTGATGTCAAAGACTGAAAGTGTCAGAAGCAAAAATGACAATGAGCACTTTCAAAAAAAAAAAGACACTTGGGTAACAAGTTTTAATTATTGTCATTTTCCATGTAGCCATGAGACTCTTTTAGCGTGATGTGAGCACATACTCAATTTTTTAAGTACAGTATATTTTTCTTACTAAGTATCTACCCTGTCTGCAAGGAGCAAATGAGTTGGTTATAAAGTTTTACCCAGATCCTTGTTATAAGTTCTCGGTTATAAATTGAGCTTCTGACTTTATATACGTCTCTTACACTTGATTTTGGCCAAAAGGACTGGAGTGATTCTCATGCACATGGGTCATGAACAACACTTAGAGGAGTGCTGCCTTAAAGCACCAACATCATCTTCCGTAACTGGAGCTGAAGTATAATCACATTATTAACACATATTTTGTTTAAGGGAAAATTACTGCATGAGATGATTTCATTTTTCATTCCATGCAGACCATTTTATGGGATGTCAATGCAATCTTATAGGTTGACACTAATAAATACCATGCTCCATAAATACCACTCCACACATTGCTAGTTTTCTTGAAAAGACAATTAGTCCCCATAAAAGACACAGATTTTACTATTTTGAAGATGTAGATGTAAATACTAGTAGCTAGCTATCCAATTAATGCTCCATAAACACTATTCGTAAACATCTGCAATTCTCTTAAACTGTGATTCTCAATGACAATTGAATATTAGCATTCTGCCTGAGGAACTTTTAAAATATTGATGCCAGCACTTTATTCTAAGATGTTTGTATTTAAATGATCTGCCCACCCATAACAGAGTCACTTAGACAGATTTTATTTAAGAAAATGAAACAGTTCTAATATGCAGCCAATTTTGAGAATTACAGTTTTAAACAACAATAATATTTGAAAAGTACCACTGAATAATTGTACTTCTTAAGTCATTAAGATAGACTCTCACATAGAGTTGAGTCCTCTGATCCTCACCCCACCTCTTTTCATTGTTCTTTTGTTTTTTAGTTCTCCTTCCCTTCTTCTATGATGCTTCCTACTCCTCTTTCCTATCTTAGACTCTACTCCTTCCAATTTCTGTGCGCCACCAATTATTCCATTCTTTGACTGCAATAATCTCTCTCTACTGACTAATTCCTTCCCTTTGCCCAATTAACATGCTTAACATCCCCAGGTACTGGTCTAATCCCTACTCCCAGATATAATTCTTCATGCTTTTATCCCCCTCTGATTATTTTCCTTATCAACAAAAATATATCAATCTCAGTGCCTGCATACATATATTGATCTATATCTATCTCTATATTTATATTTGTATTTATCTATCTTATGTATAATATAACCTGAGTTTAACTCACATCACACCACTAAAATCATATAAAATTATATATCCCATCAGTCTATTTCTACATGTCAAACTCAAAAGTCCTTAATCTTGGTAAAACTCTCAACTATACCCTTTTATGAATAATGTCCCTGGTTTCTATCCTACTTCTTTGTTAACTGAGAGATGTTACTGACCCCTTGTTCAATTATCACTCTTTAAAAATTAACATTCTTCAAATACCTATATATACTTATTTTCTTTTTCATCTATTCTCAAGTTTTCAATCATCACCTCTATGTATGCTTGTCTGCAAAGTTAAATGCCCTGCGATGACCTCTTTCCCAAGCAGCAAATTGACATTCCAGATATCAGCTGGACATGACAAAGTGTATCTTTCACAAACACTTCACATTGGACATATCCTAAAATACACTAATCCATTATCTTTATTTTAATAAACAAACTCACAGACTCAAAACATGCATCTAGTTGTGTTGGAGGCAGCTATATTGTGATGCGCACCATTAATCTTTAAGCTTCACAGGCAGCAGGGTAGGTACCTTGCAGTCTTGTTTGTTTTCCCTCTGCTTTACCTGCCTACATCCAAACTATTGTTCAGTTTAGGCAATTCCTATTTTAAAAAGTATTTGCAGATCATCATTTCCTCTTTTTTTGTTAAAGATTTTGTTTTCTGAGCAGTTTTAGGTACACAGCAAAATTGAGAGGAAGATACAGTGATTTCCCAGGTACTCGCTGTCCCCACAAATGCATACCTGCCGCATTATTAACACTCCATACCAAAGTGATATATTTGCTACGATTAATGAACTTACATTCACACATCCTTATCATCCAAAGTCTGTACTTTACATTAGGATTCACTCTCGGTGTTTCATGTTATGGTTTTGTACTAATGACGTATACCCACCATTGTAGTACCACACAGAGGAGTTTCACGGCCCTAAAAAACCTGGGCTCTGCCTATGCTTCCCTCCCCCTTGCTTCCTTCCTTCCCCTGACAATCATTGATCTCTCTACTGTCTCATAGTTTTGCCTTTTCCAGGATAGCGTATATTTGGAATCATAAGGAATGTAGCCTTTTCCAACTGGCTTATTTCATTTAGTATTACGTACTTTAGGTTCCTTCATTTCTTTTCATAACTTAATAGCCCATATCTTTTTAGTGCTGTATATTATCCCATTATCTAGATGTATCACAGTTTATTCATTCTTCCATGAAAGAGTATTTTGGTTCCTTTCAAGTTTTGGCCATTATTAATAAAGCTGCAGTAATCACCCATGCTAAGTTTTTTTTGCTTGGACATAAATTTTCAACTCCTTTTGGTAAATACCAAGGAGTGTGATTGCTGGATCATATAGAATGAATATGGATATCGTTGTTAGAAACTGCGAAGCTGTCTTCTAAGGTGACTCTACTAGTTGGCATTCCCATTTCCACAACCAGTTCCTTTTCCATGCCTATGTGCTGCCATAATTTAGGCTACTATAGTAGACTATGTTGGGCAATCTGGCTATTTCTACAGATTTCCTACCACACTGTTCCAGATGATTACTCTGAAACTGAGTCAGAACAGATCCTCACCCTCCTGGGAAACCTACCAATGGAAGGAACAAAGCTCCACACATACAGTCAAGGACATCTATGTAATACTATTAAATATATTTGTTTCATCTCCTGCTGCATCCCTTCATATTGTGGATCTTGAGGATATATAGAATTTTGTTTTATTTATTTTTAGCATGGAATATTCTTCCTATTCTATAACTGTTGAGAGCTCTCTCAGGTTTTAGGTTTGAACCAAGTTGTATCTTTAAAAAAAATTCTTTAACACATACTACAATTGTTATCTCTTTAATACGGGCTTTATTTTCCTAGCAAGTCAAAATTAATTGCTTCCACATACCAGCTATCACCTCTATCTCCTACGTATTTTACTGTGGCGTGCATTAAGGCTAGCTTTTACATGTCTGTCTCCCCTACTGACCTGTAAATTCCTTTAAGACAATTTTTTTTTTTTTCTTTTTTTTCTTTTTTTTTTTTTTTTTTTTTTGAGGCGGAGTCTCGCTCTGTTGCCCGGACTGGAGTGCAGTGGCCGGATCTCAGCTCACTGCAAGCTCCGCCTCCCGGGTTTACGCCATTCTCCTGCCTCAGCCTCCCAAGTAGCTGGGACTACAGGCGCCCGCCATCTCGCCCGGCTAGTTTTTTGTATTTTTAGTAGAGACGGGGTTTCACCGTGTTAGCCAGGATGGTCTCGACCTCCTGACCTCGCGATCCGCCCGTCTCGGCCTCCCAAAGTGCTGGGATTACAGCAAAATTTTTTAATGATCTAACCACCAGTGGTCAGTATAATGACTTACACACAGTAGGGATTCAGTTAATGTCCATAGAATTTAATTCCCTCCACTAATCTACCCTCAATAAGTTTAGAAAACACTTCATTCTAGATATATGCTCTATTTGGCTTAAGAATTCTATCCCACACTAAGTATCATCTCACATAGTCCTTTCCCGAGATGATCTCTAACTTAACAGCTTTAGCCAAGCTACTCCTTCCTGCTCTTAAATTGAAAATATTTTAATTTCTTAGTTATGCTATATCATAGGTCATTGAATATTAGGACTGAAAAAAACTTTGATCATAATTATTTTTCATAGTCTAATTTTATAGAAAAATGTGAGTTAATATAATGATAGATGACGGTTCCAAATTAAGGAGGGTTTTAAGTGACAGAGATGATGTGGAATCCAACTTAAAGACAATAGAATTGGGAGGCAGGCTAGCTAGTTGCATGTCTTTCTGCCACTTTGTACTATTACATGACATAACCTTCTGAACCTCAGTTTTCCAGTCTTTAAAATGGTAATAATAATAGTATCAACCTCGCAAGAGTGTTGCGATTATTAAACTAATTATATAAACTATTATCATATGTGTGCTTAGCAAATGCTGCATATGTGGTAACTTGCTATTGTTGTACCATTCTCATAAATTATGTAAAGCACTTAGGATTATTTATTAATATTGTTACCTTATCTGTGTATATCTCTGTGTGTCGTGTGTTATTTAGTGCTCTGTGGAGGATACATGTACATAACATAAAATTACATATTAAATTCTGTTTTTATAATTTCAAATATTCAAGTTTAAGATAAAACTATGTAGTATTTTAGTGTCTCTTGACAATTTATTTCACACAAGATTGGGAGGGTTCACACTGGTATGGCCGTAGATGACAATTTGTTTCAAATAATGATTTTGTTTTCTTTGGTTTGTGTGTATAATGTCATGATTAAAGTTTGAGGGTTATATTTACTTAAGGCCTTGGTGGAGTTCAATATTTCAGCAAATACCATATAAAGACTTGATGAGCAAAGCTTACAAAAATATAGACCTATTTTTTACATTAATACACAATTTTAATTTATTTTTGATATTTGAAACATTTCATTTTTTTCTAAAGACCATTCCATTTCTTGGCTAAATCTATTTGTATTAGAATTGAAATATATACACCAACATGTAATTCTGAACTTATACAGGTTATTCACTCATGCTGAGAACTTTAATCGAATTTCAAGTTTGATTACACTATCTGAATTGTTTTCAGATGGATTATATTCCCCATCTAAGAAACTAGCAGGACCTCAGGCGGCTGAAGCAGGAGAATCTCTTGAACCCGGGAGGTGGAGGTTGCAGTGAGCTGAGGTCGGGCCATTGCACTCCCAGCTGGGTGACAGAATGAGACTTTCTCAAAAAAAAAAAGAAAAGAAAAAGAAAAAGAAAAAGAAAATAGCAACACCTTCCATTTGGTTGGAAAAAGTTATTCTTGACACATTCTCATTTACTCCCATCTCCAATCTATTATCAACTCCTATCAATTTTTCCTCATATACTTATTTACTACATCTACCTGTATTTCTTTCACAGCCACCATCAACTTTCACATAAACCCGTGAAATGTCCTTCTTTGAGTATTATTTATGTCTCCTCTCTCCCTCTTCTTCATTCATTAGCCAGTGCAATCACATCAAATAATTAGCATGCTTGACCCTTTCAATGGTTTTCTACTGCTATAAAAATAAAGTTCATAATCTGTATCCTGTATTACTGGATTAGTGTTCAATTTCTTCACGTAGCATTTTACCCCTCTCTTATCTGTTATGATGCTCCCACTGTGAGGGGATAACTTTTATTCATATGCTTTCCATCTTTTAGGTCTTAATTTGAATGCCACTTCCTCAAAGAAGCCTTCTATGATTTCCTTTTCTCAGTGTTACCTCTTTATTATCTTGGAGCATCCTGATTTCTCCTTCACAGCACATTTCAAAATTTATAATTATATGGTTAAACTATCTGTTTCCCTCACTTAATTATAGGCTCAAATGGAGTAAAATTATTGTCAATTTTTTTTTGCGTATCTTTCTTCTTTTTCCATCACTACTGTATGCCTAACATCTTACCCAGTCCCAGCACATTGACCTTTAATAAATATTTGTTAAATGAATAAATGGATAAAAATCACTAATCGATGTAGGAAAAATGTGTATTAGGAATTTATGTATGAATCGTGGGGAATTACTTATATTTCAGGTTAATTCATTTTTAAAATTTTTACAAAGTAAAATATTTTAAACTACAGTTATATTAGTATCCCTAGAACATAGTACTTCCAAACTGGATTACTCAGAGAATCATTTCAAAAAGGCCCTTGAGATGCTAAACTGATTGAAAACGTAGGTCAATTATATATGATTTTAAAGAGGCAAAGTTGATTAACACATTTACTTGAAATTTATTTATTGTGTAGAGCATTTGAAGTATTGGGCACGATGTCAAATCATAAGAAATAAAGAAACTATCAACATACAGTTTATGACCTTGAGTAATCACTAGACTACTAATGAAGAAAGGCAAACTATATTTTGGTTTTATAATACATGACAAATATCATCAAATTCAACATTAGTGTTTAGCACATATTTCAGTATATCTTAAAACTGTAGGGGCTATGTAGTCTACAGTAAGCTTTTCCATTTTATAAATTTGGAGAAAATGCTAATGCTAGCATTATAGTAATCACAATTCCCTGCATTTTGAATTTGTATAACTGAAAAAGAATATTTAGGTTTTATATTATTTTTCAGACATTACCCCCTTTCCTTAATATATTTAACAGTACGGCTTTTTAAAGAAAACTTATTTGTAAACACGATTATTTACTTTAATATTTATCTGTCATTTTTTTGTCAAGTGAAAGTTACCCAATTTCATGGTCCAATTTCAATAATTAATGCTTAGGTGCTTGCATTTTTTTTTTTTTTTTTTTTTTGAGACGGAGTGTTGCTGTGTTGCCCAGGCTGGAGTGTAGTGGCGCGATCTCCACTTACTGCAAGCTCTGCCTCCCGGGTTCACGCCATTCTCCTGCCTCAGCGTCCTGTGTAGCTGGGACTACAGGCGCCCGCCACCGCGCCCGGCTAATTTTTTGTATTTTTAGTAGAGACAGGGTTTCACCGTCACCATGTTAGCCAGGATGGTCTCAATCTCCTGACCTCGTGATCCACCTGTCTCAGCCTCCCAAAGTGCTGGGATTACAGGCATGAGCCACCGCGCCCGGCCTGGTGTTTGCATTTTTTATGAAGCTTTTGCTTATTTAGATGTGATTGTTTTTACAATCATGTAAATTGTGTATTTTTAATTTTTACAATATTTATGCTTATACTTACGGTTCTATATATTGCTGGTTTACTAGATATTTGACTTGAAATTTGATATTGCTCTAGAAGAAACAAAATGTACAATATATTTTATACTATTTTCTTTATTATGTGTCCTATCCTGAGATAAATAAAACATTTCCTTGATCAGTTTTCGCTTTTATTCACCTGTTGTTCTGCAAAAGAGCTCACTTTCTTTTCAGCTTTCTCTGGTAGTAAATTTTGTTATAATGTCCAAGCATAGTCATCTGAGTACAATAAACATAGTTGGATATTGAGATATTCAAATACAAGGGATCTTAGGGGAGAAAAAGAACATTTAAATAGAGCAGTAGGGATTTCTTAAAACCCTAGTACACTTGCTCATCCAGTTTGGCAAAGGAAACAAACAAACAAAAGCACTATTGTGCAAGTCCTAATAGATGTATGTTGCATGTTGTATTACTTTCTTGGCTAGATTATAATTTAATCTACACAGATTTTTAGGTGATTCACTTAGTACTAAGCTAAGTGCTCTGAAAAATACATAGAATGAATAAGGCACAGCCCTAATCCTCAGGAAGTTGACCATATTTGGCAAGAAATAATCCGTCTTCACAGATTTTTAGGTGATTCTTACTAAACTAAGTGCTCTGAAAAATACATAGAATGAATAAGGCACAGTCCTAATCCTCAAGAAGTTGACCATATTTGGCAAGAAATAATCCTTCTTCACAGCGAAATAATCAGAAAATGTCGCAATTATTGAACTGTTAAATTTGATGAGCAAGACTAAGAGCACTAACGAGAATTCCTCAAAAGTGAGTGGGGATGATGATCTGTTAGAGCTTCATGAATCTCTCAAGATGTTTAGTACTCCGATAGGCAGGTGAAGATAATATGATGCTGAAGATGAAATGATACGGCCAAAGGCATGAGGCCTTAAAGATACAAATTTGACTACCATTGGAGAGAAGAGGAACTGAATGCTAAAAGATTTGCTTTTCTTTTACTAAGCCAAATATATGTTGGTTTATTCTCCCAGCTCCTTGGTCATGACAGGCTTTTCTGTACCTTTGTAATGTATTTTTATGTTTCTATAACAGCATTTCAATTAAAGGTAAGTTTCTCTCTCATCTCCTTTCCTAGAGCACCTACTGTTTGACAGAAGTTATTCTTTCTGTTTCTTTTCCGCTCTTCATTTTTCAGAGTCAGACATTTGGTACAAATTAAGGTCTGAATAAATGGATGCAATTATTTATAAATTAATTTAAGATGGCTACCTTGCATAGTAGAGTAGTTTAGATTTGGCATTGTATACAATATGAGATTTCTTGAAGAAATATGAAAGACTAGGTCCTTAAATTAATGAATTAAAGCTAATGAGATGGAAATTGATAGAAGTCAACTTTGAGGAAATCCTTTTTTGAGAGTATAAGTTGAGCATGAGAGAATTTGATAGCATTAGAGTACTTAAGGTTCCGGTTTCCAGTCTCAGAGTTTGAGTAACTGGAACCAATGAACCTTTACAAAAGGATCACAAAGTTGCTGCAGAAAAGAAACAAGCCCTTTAAATAATCAGGCAGTGAAAAGAAATGCTTTAAAGTCATCTTCCTTTTGTTTTATTTCTTGGCTTTTTAGAAAAATGCATAAATGGAAGATTCATCTTCAGTGACAATTATTCATTCATATAAATATCTAATGATCATGTTATTATTAATGTTGTCAATATCTTTTTCCAAATTATACACCCAAAGTGATAAATTTGCCAACCACCTACTCTACTGAGGTGCCCATTATATTGGATTATTCTAGGATGTGCTTGAGAGAGGGTGGAAAACTGGGAGCCTGTTATGCTTTTTAGCTTTAAAGAATCACTCATTCACATTAAGACCAGAGATAATAAATCTGAAAATAAATACTTTTACAATGCCCAATTTGCTGGACCGGCAGGAGTTATTGAAGAACTTCCTGAATTTTATTGACACATGAAGAAATCAGCAAACATAAAAGCAAACCCATTATATCATTTTCCCATCAGAAATCACACTGAATAGTGAATTTCCAGTGATATTTTAATGAGCAGCAGCCTTAAGTTCAGACTGAATGCCAACCTGGAGAGACTCAGTGGACCTCACACAGCTCCAGGTTGATTTAGCTTTAAATAAGGATAATAGACAGGCAATAATATAGCTTTTATGGCAATAGCATAGTAGAAGTCTTATAACCTTTAGATATAATATCTTATGTCTTCTAAGTCATCTGCACTCAGTATGTGTTACCCACTTGCCACACATTTCTGAGGAATCTTCTTAAAATTTTTGTTGCACTAGCTTCTATAATATCTAGTGCATTAAAAATAGACATTAAAACACTATCACCAGAGCATATTTCATACAGTAAGAAGTTGGAATTCCCTCTACAAAGCAAATTAACAACCATAGATAGATTCACCCAAATGTTCTGACATTTCTTCAACATTTGAAAGACTATTTTTTTCCACTTATCATCTATTACTTCTGCCTTTTTATAAGTGTTGATAGAGACGTTGAACTGGGTATATTAGTTTACAGATGTAGATTCAATTCTTTCTCTGGCAAATCTTTCTACATAAGGATTACCTAGCTTGTAAGTTTTACGTTGCTTGTCCAAATAATCTTTCTGTCCTAGAGATCAATATGCACTCAAATTTCGTTTTTATCTAACTACATAAATGAATTTAAAAATCCTTATTACACAATAGAGCTGAGGCAGAGAGATGAAATATTTAACACAGCACACTTTAATACCACCATATTGTTTTCTCAATTTTCCTAGCAAAAAATAGACTTTTCCTATATATCATGCATTTTACATTATCAGAGTAGTCATTAGATACTCTTTCTCAGACAATTCTGCATCTGGTCTGATAGCATAACCATAAACCATCCCTTAGGAATAAACTTTCACTTGCAAAAGCTTCTGCATATGAATGCAGCACACCAGTCACTTTTCTTTTATAAAGCAATGCATTATTGATTCTTAGGCTGTCCAAACCTCACCAAAGGTACCATGAGGAAGATAAGTTTGTTTCCTAGTTCATAGAAGTATGACTGTGATAGAAGATTGATAATGCCTATACTTATAAGTGACATCTTGGTATAGTTTAGATTGTCCATAGTTCCCAGAGATATGTCCCTCCTGAATTGATCTTCTAGTATAGCCAACTAGAAACATTTAAATACATCAAAATTTATTATGATAATTGTTTCAGTAATCATTGATTACTCAGTAATCATTCCTGAATAATGCCAAGTTATTGAAAAAGAATGTTCCCTACTTTGTTTATTTGGGTTAATATGTTTGCCTAAAAGCCATCTCTAGTTGATTCAATAAACTAATTTCTTGAACTTAAAATCCCTCTTAGTATTTTATGTCCAGTGTTGATTAAGGTGACTTAAGGATTGTTCTGGTTTTGGTTTGGCTCTGTGTCCCCACACAAATCTCACCTTGAGTTGTGAACCTTAGTATTGCAGGAGGGGCCTAGTTGGAGGTAATTGGATCATGGAGGCAAATTTCTCCCATGCTGTTCTCATGATAGTGAGTGACTTCTCATGAGATCTGATGGTTTAAAAGTGTATGGCACTTCCCCTCTCGCTCTCTCTCTCTCCTGCTGCCATGGGAAAAAGGTGCTTCCTTATCCTTTGCCTTCTGTGATAATTGTAAGTTTCCTGAGACCTCCCAGTCATGCTTCCTGTTAATCCTGTGGAACTGTGAGTCAATTAAACCTCTTTTCTTCATAAATTACCCAGTCTGAGGTAGTTCTTTATAGCAGTGTGAAAATAGACTAATACATTTCATCTAAGTATATATGATATGGATATTATTAAATTATATTGTGTGTATACAGAAGTATTGTTTCTCCCAGAAGCTTGTAGATTAGGCATATTCTACTTCTAGGTGAAGTTCAACCTGAGTGTGCAAAAGGATCCTTGTAATTGCCCTTGAGAATTTCTAGGAACAAATCATCAGTGATATGGGATCACCATGTAACCTTACTATTCACCTTCTTGTTTACAATTCTGATTCCATAAACATTTGTTTATATTTCATCCAACTCTTAACCACATCTGGTGAGGCAAAAAAGAAAAATAGACTCTGGCATACTAGGAAACCACCAAAGAATACCTTAAGTGATGTCATTGTTACGCATAGCTATACATGTATAAGCTATGGCTGCTGCCAGCCACTGCGTTATCAGATAAGGTCAAAGTTAGACTTTAACTCAAGGCTTCAAATGTAAAATTAGGATAAGTATAACCAACAATAAAAGGCCCAAGTGATACAATCCTATCTCATATTCTGGCATGTCATAAGGAGACATTAACCCCAAATGATCCCAGTAGAGTTCTCAAGTATATCTTGTACCTTGATTTGTGCCACATCTGTGAAATTCTCCAACATTGGCTATTAATCATTACCACATCTGAAGGGAGCTGCTAAGAAGATTATACTGTTGCTATGAAATGTTCTCTCAGAGGAAAATATGAAGGTATCTTATTGTGAAATCTTTGTTTGCGTGTGGTCCATTCTATATTCCACAATTTCACCTTCTCTTCTATTTATTACTTTTCTTAACTCAGACAGCCTTTCATAGTTGGATTTGCTCATTAAATTCTGCTTTTCATCCATGGGTCTGGCTTTTGTTTGCTTGCCAGAGCTTTCACACGTGTCCATTCATAGGAGGAAGAAGTAGGTTTACAAAGGTAGCATGGAGTTCATGGAGCTGATAGTTAAGTCACTGAAAGCAGAGGAACATACAATGGTTTAAAAGAGAAATAAATAAACAAATAATCGAGACCTAAACTTTGTAAAGTGCAAAAAAGGCAGAAAGTTAGTCAAATGATGAAACAATACATGAACAAGTAGCCTGAATAGCATTCTATAATGTACCAGAAAAAAAAAAAATGGATAAAGATCATTCAAAGGATCAGATGTGTGGGTAGAATTTTATTTGTTATTTTCAATAACTTTATTAAGGTATAATTGACATGTCCTCATATATGTATGTTACCAAAACGTCAAGGGTTTTGTCTAGGTCCTGCTGCTTGCTTCACAAAATGCCAATTGCTGAGACAACAAATATTGCCAGAGAAGAAAGCTTTAATCAGCTGCTGCAGCTGAGGAGAACAGGAGATAAAGTCTCAAATCCATCTCCCCAAATGATTAAAATTAGAGGTTTATATAACAGGGAAAAATACATATGCAAAAACAAATATTAAGGAAAGGTGTAAGGAAGAGGAATTGGTAAACTGGAATCATGATCCGTGGATGAAAGGTCTGGCATCTCATTTTCTGGATACAGTTATCTGGTGAGTTTCAGTTCCTTGATTTCTAGGAGGGTTGAGGATTAGTTTCCCGAGGAAGAAACTCAGATGAGACAAATGAAAGTTTCAAGCTTCAAGACAGGGTGTGGTTGGGGGGTGGGGTGTCAATTTCTGTGTTTATCCAAAAAACAGTAAACATCAGTTCCAAGAAAGAGTTGGGCTGGTTTTAGTCAATTTAGATGGTAGTGCAACAATGACCACAATCTAGTACTATATATTTCTTTCTCTTCCAAAATTTCCATCACCCCAAAACTTTACTCATGACTGCCTGTAGTCAATACTCCCATTTCCAGCTCTAGACACCCTCTGTTTTGGTTTCTGCCTCTAAAAGTTTTCCTTGTCTCGGAATTAAAAAAATATGGAGTCCCATGGTTTGTATCTTTTACTTTTATTTTGCCTGGCTTTTTAAATAGCATAATGTTTATGTAGTTCATCTATGCTGTGGCATGAATCAACGCTATATATCCATTTATTTGAATTACTGAATAGAATCCATCATGTGAAAACACATTCTGCTTATCTGTTCACCAGTTGATGAGCCTTTCAGTTGTTTCCAGTTTAATATGACTGCGAATATTCTATACAAGTCTCTTTTTGGAAATATATACACACACACACACTCATATATGTATTTATTTTTGTGTTTGTTATATATAGACACCTAGTACAAAACGTGCTAAATTACATGGTAAATATACACTTTTTAAATAAACTGTCAAACTGCTTTTTAATAACAGTGGCCTGTACCATTTTATCACCCACTACATCCTCTCTGATAGTACTGTCAGTTCATTTGTTAATGCCATTATACAGATGCTTATTAGTATCTCGTTGTGATTTTAATTTGTGTTTCCTTAATGACAAATTAATTTGAGATACTCTCATGTGCTTATTAGCCATTTGTTGATCTTTGGTGAAATATCGATTCAAATCTTTCACTCATTTACAAAATTTGTGTTGTTTTCTTAGTACCGATTGGTAAGTATTCTCTATAAATCATAAATACAAGTCATTTGTCAGATATATGATCTGCAAATATTTTGCAAATACATAATCTGTATTTTATGTATCATGTTCTTATGTTTTTGGTAGAGAAAAGGCTTTTAATTTTGAGGAAGTTTAATTTTTTTTATTGTATCATATCATATTTTACTGTTATATTTAAGAAACCTTTGCCAACCAAATTCACAAAGATTTTCTCCTATATTCTACGAATATTCATAGTGTAGCTTTCACCTTTAAGTCTGTGATACATTTTGAGTTAATTTTACATATGCTGTGAGGTAAATATGTTCATTTTTGTTTTTACAGTATTTTCCCCTTGTCCTCAGTTTTGCTTTCCATGATTTCTGTTACTTTTGGTCAACTACACACTGAGAACATTAAATGGAAAATTCTAGAAATCAACAATTCCAAAGTTTTAAATTATGTTCTATTTTCAGTAGTGTGATGAAATCTTGAGGTGTACTACTCTGTCCCCAGCTGAGGGGCGTGAATCGTCCTTTTTTCCAGCATCTCCATGACATCTATACTCCCTGCCCATGAGTCACTTAGAAGCTATCTCTGTTAGATTACCTGTGGTGGTACCCTTCTTTTACATAACAATGATCCCAAAGCACAGGAGTAGTGATTCTGGCAATTCATATATATCAGAGAGAAGCTATAAAAGTACTTCCTTTAAGTGAAAAGGTGAAAGTTATCATATTAATAAAGAAAAAAATATTATATGCTGAGGTTGCTAATATCTATGAATATCTTTGAATCCTCTATCCATGAAATTTTGAAGAAGAAAAAACAAAGTAATGCTCATTTAAATATTTCCCTCAAATTGAGTCTGTCCTCTCTTGATGGAAATATTTACTAATTAATTTATCTGTATTTTTATTACTTATTGAGTAATTCAATATTATTTCTATACAGGGGCAACTCTACCACTTTCAAGCAATATCTTTGCCTATCATAATGAATAATTATATATTACATTATTGTATTAATGATTACATGATATCTCATACCAAGATCTCAAAGCACAATAATCCTAGAAAAATAATCAAAAAGCAAACCAAGAAGAGTAGTTAACAATAAAACTATTTTATACAATAGTTATGGTTCTTATGGTTGAAAGACATAATTTCAAAATAAATTAGCATTTAAAAATATGTTAATTTTTTATCTATCCGAAAGTGGTGAATTTGGCTTCAGGCATAAACAGAAACCATGTCATGAGTGATGTTTTCTGCTTATTTCTTGACATGTCTTCTTCTGTGTGGGTCTCAGTCTTAGGTACATCCAATGAAGACCAGAAAACCAGCAGAAACATCAGATATTAATTTAAGAGTTTAGTCCTAGAGGAAGAAAAAAACCACTCTTTTCCAGTAGTTCTAGGAGTCACCTTGACTATACCAATTTGAATAACTTGCCTTTTTTTTTGCCAAACAATTTCCAGGTAAGAGATGCCTATCACTGGAGCTAAGTGTCAGCTCCATCCAAACATGGACTGTGAAAAGAATTAGTTGCTCCCCAAAGGAAAATAAGGGACTTTTACTGGAAGCAAGAGCCTAGGATGTCCAAGAGGCAAAAACATCAAATCATCAACACATTCATGCATTATCAGTTAAGCCATAATTCACTTTTTTTTTTTTTTTTTTTTTTGAAATAGAGTCTCACTCTGTCACCCAGCCTGGAGTGCAGTAGCACAATCTCTGCTCACTGCAAGCTCCGCCTCCCAGGTTCACGCCATTCTCCTGCCTCAGTCTCCCGAATAGCTGGGTCTACAGGTGCCCGCCACCACACCCTGCTAATTTTTTTGTATTTTTAGTAGAGATGGGGTTTCACCATGTGAGCCAGGATGATGTCAAACTCCTGACCTCGTGATTTGCCCGCCTCGGCCTCCCAAAGTGTTGAGATTACAGGTGTGAGCCACTGCTCCGGGCCCATAATTCACTTATAATAAAAAATGTATTTATTCATATAAAATACCACATTTACACTCTTACATTACAATTTATATTCTTGTATATGGTTTATATCAATGGTGACTTTAATTCTGTGTGTCATTTTTGAGACTCCAATTTGAATGTTTTTGTTCAGCTTATGTACAATTCAATATTCTTTATATTTGTCCTTTTATATCAAGCTGTATTTTTTTTCTCAGAACCAGGAAAGAGCAATTGAAGAGAGTAGTAAACTGCAGCCAAAATTTAAAAGGAAACATTAGGAGAAACTTAGATTATTTTGTGGCAGCATGGGTGATTGACGGTGATATGGTTTGGCTGTGTCCCCACCCAAATCTCATCTTGAATTCCCACATGTTGTGGGAGGGACCATGTGGGAGGTAATTGAATCATGGGGGCAAGATTTTCCCTTGCAGTTCTCATGATAGTGAATAAGTCTCCCACGATCTGATAGTTTTAAAAATGGAAGTTTCCCTGCACAAGATCTTCTGTCTTATCCACTACCACCTTCTGCAATCATTGTGAGACCTCCCCGCCATATAGAACTGTAATTCCAATACCGGTTTCTTTTGTAAATTGCCCAGTCTCAGGTATGTCTGTATCAGCAACGTGAAAATTAAGTAATACAGTAGAGTGGGGCGATCCTGAAAATGTGGAAGCAATTTTAGAACTGGGTAACAGGCAGAGGTTGGAACAGTTTGGAGTGTCAGAAAAGGCAAGAAGATGTGGGAAATTTTAGAACTTCCTGGAGACTTGTCAAATGGCTTTGTCCAAAATACTGATAGCAGTATGGACAATAAAGTCCAGCCTGAGGTGGTCTCAGAGGGAGATGAGGAACTTTTTGGGAACTGGAGCAAAGGTGAATATTATTATGTTTTAGCAAAGACACTGGTGGCATTTTGCCCCTGCCCTAGAGATTTGTGGAACTTTGAACTTGAGAGAGATGATTTGGGGTATCTGGCAAAATAAATTTCTTAGCAGCAAAACATTCAGGAGGTGTCTTGGGTGCTGTTAAGTGCATTCAGTTTTATAATGGAAACAGAGCATAAAAGTTTGGAAAATTTGCAGCCTGACAACACAATATAAAAGAAAATCCCATTTTCTAAGGAGAAATTAAAGCCAACTACAAAAATTTGCATAAGTAACAAGAAGCTGAATGTTAATCCCCAAGACAATGGAGAAAATATCTCCAGGGTGTGTCAGAGATCTTCACAGCAGCCTTTCCCATCACAGGCCCAGAAACCTATGAGGAAAAAATGGTTTCATGGGCAGGCCCAGGGTCCCTGTTCTGTGTGTAGCCTAGGGACTTGGTGCCCTGTGTCCCAGACACTCCAGCTGTGGCTGAAAGGGTCCAACACAGAGCTCAGGCTGTGGCTTTAGAGGTTGCAAGCTCCAAGTCTCAGCAGCTTCCACATGGTATTGAGCCTGCAGGTGCACAGAAGTTAAGAATTGAGGTTTGGAAACCTCTGCCTAGATTTCAAAGGATGTATGGAAACACCTGGTTGCCCAGGAAAAAGTCTGCTGAAGGGTAGGGCCCTCCTGGAGAACCTCTGCTAGGGCAGTGCAGAAGGGAAAAGCGGGGTCAGAGTCCTCACACAGAGTCCCTACTGGGGCACTGACCAGTGGAACTGTGAGAAGACTGCCACTGTTCTCCAGAGCCCAGAATGCTAGATCCGCCTACAGCTTGTACTGTACACCTGCAAAAGCTGCAGACACTCAATGCCAGCCCGTAAACACAGTTGGGAGGGAGGCTGTCCACTGCAAAGCCAAAGGGACAGAGCTGCCCATGACAGTGGAAACCCAGCTCTTCCATCAGCATGATCTGGATGTGAGACATGAAGTCAAAGGAGATCATTTTGGAGCTTTAAGATTTGACTGCCTCACTGGATTTCGGACTTGCTTGGGGCCTGTAGTCCCTTTGTTTTGGCCAATTCCTCCCATTTGGAAAGGCTGTATTTACCCAATGCCTGTATCCCCATTGTATGTAGGAAGTAACTAACTTGCTTTTGATTTGACAGGCTCTTAGGTGGAAGGGACTTTTTACTGTGGACTTTTGAGTTAATGCTGAAATGAGTTAAGACTTTGGAGGACTGTTGAGAAAGCATGATTGGTTTTGAAATGTGGGAACATTAGATTTGGGAGGGGCCAGGGTTGGAATGATATGGTTTGGATGTAGTCCCACTCACATCGCATCTTGAATTCCTACGTATTGTGGGAGGGACCCAGTGGGAGGTAATTGAACCACTGGGGCAAGTCTTTCCTGTGCTGTTCTTGTGATAGTGAATACGTCTCACGAGATCTGATGGTTTTAAAAAGGGGAGCTTCCCTGCACAAGCTCTCTTCTCTTGTCTGCTGCCATGTAAGATGCACCTTTCACTTTCTGCCATGATTGTGAGGCTTCCTCACCCACGTGGAGTTCGAATAAACGTTCCCTTTGTAAATTGCCCCGTCTCAGGTATGTCTTTATTAGCAGCATGAAAACAGACTGATACATATGAGGACATTTGGAATATGCACATGTTGAAATACTGAGAGGAAGGAATTATGAAAGGGTAGGGCTAAAGTTCCTGAAAAGAACTATAAAACATCATGGAAAAGAAATAATAAAAAAAAAAGCTCACAATTTCTTACCATTTAGATATCACAATATTTCAATAAACACTTTAAAGTCATAGAATTGTTTTTACTTTCATCTGAAATTTGTAAGCAAAACATTGGCTTCCCCATGTACATAAATGCCCTTTTCTTTTAGGAAGCAGATTTCCCCACTAAATTAGAAATGAGCTTCATTTATTTCCATCTCATAGACACTATCTACTGGTCACAGAGTCATTGAACTATAATTGAATTAAATTCCTGCCATAGCTTAGCTCCAAAATTAGTATCGACAGCTCCATTCAACATCGTCTAATAGACTTCAGAAGGGGACATCTACTGTGTAATATCGTTGAGGTTTTGGATTTTTTTTTTTTTTTTTTTAAGTCTCACTCTGTCGCCAGGCTGGAGTGCAGTGGCACGATCTCAGCTCACTGCAACCTCCACCTCTCAAGTTCAAGCGATTCTCCTGCCAATGTTGAGGTTTCAACATTTTGTATGATGTACTCCATTTTGTATGATGTATCATTTTGTATGATAAATACAGAAAATACTGTTGATGTATGTAAAATGCTTCAAAAGGTCTTGAGTTTTCAGGATCTTACAAAGAAGACACTATTATGATTTGGGTACTCAGCTCATTTTTTCTGATGGTGGACTACCATTAATTTCCTTAAAATATCTTTGTTAGCCTACGTGCAAACAAATTATGTTGACTCATAACCCATTATTTTATTTAGTACAAAAATACTGAAAAATAGTGTTATTTAGCTAACTTAAACATAGAATCCTTGTTTTGTCTACTTGTTAAACTTTCTACCTCCTAATAATTTCTGCAGAGCTAATTGTGTTCCTTGAATACCTTAGCTCAACTGTGGTTGACTAGCTCTGCAACGTAGGGGCTGTTTCTGTCTCCTGTATTTTGTAGTATTACTTGGTATTTCTAGCATCTCCCAGGTGGGTACCTTCCTCAATGTAATTATCATCCAGCTTATACTCCCTTCCAACATCATTTATGAAAATGTTAAGTAAGTCCAGCTATAATGCTGACATCCCTGAGGCACACTCCTTAACACCTTTTCTTAACTTGATGCATTGCCATTTATCATTACATTCCTTTAGCCAATTTAAGTCCCAGGAAGAATGTTAATATTGAATCCAATTTGAGCTAAATTTTAATTAAGATTTCCTGAGACATTTTAGGTGATTTAAGTATAATCAAAATTGATATCTCCCCTGTTATCCCCATCCTCTAATTTTCTAATTTTATCTATACACAAAAGAGAATTAGTTTGTCTGGCTTGAATAGCTCTCTATAAATATATGCCATTCATTTTGACTGTTTCTGCAAATGTTTCTCCTTTGCCTTCAGGAGTATATCTGTCAGGCTTATACAAGTCCCATAATCATGTCATAAAATGCCTTTCCTTCTGGCAACCACATCTGTCCACCCCCAAATACCCAGTCTCAGGACTTAGTTGCATTAATGCCATTTCCTTTTTCATTCTCAATTATGTTTTGCTGCTATTTATGTGGACATTATCACTCTAAGCGTGACACATAATAAAAAATAGAATATGCATAATATAACCCCTTCAGCATAGTGCAGTGTATAAAGTACTTTGTTTACATTTATTGAGGATATTAAGCATGAACTTTTGAATGGGAAATTAATTAACATGGTGTTCCTGAAATTGAATTCCAGTTTCAAGGTAAATGTGCATGTTTACATTTGATCAAGGAAGGTATGTCAGCATCTTCACCGTATTTTCAAAGGAGTCTGCAAACTATAAAAACTACTACTTTTAGAAGTAATGTACTGAAAATATAAATATAAATAAATAAAACATTTCTACATGTTAATTTACTACAATTACATGTGTTTTCTTCATTCCACAGAAAACTTTTAATTATATTCCCTCGTATAAATTGAGACCACTTTTTCTTCATTCTTCACATTTTGTATGATAAATACAGAAAATACTGTTGATGTATGTAAAATACTTACTATAAGATTTCCTGCTATAATCCCTTTATATCCTTTTACTCTTTTAATTTATATTTATCAGCAAGTCAAGAAGCCACCTTTAATATAATAAATCACTGTTGCTTTAATGTTGCTTGATGAAGTTAATCATTTTTATCTTTTCATATATAATAACCCAAATAAAGTCTTTTAGATACCAGTTGCTTCAAAATGATTATAGATATATGTAAATTTGTTATACAGATGTCTACATGCTTAATTTCAAGGGCTCCGAATAGACTTCCTTTCCTCAAAGAAACATTTATTGGACTACGTTACCCTTGATATTCTTATAATGGGAGATGCATTTGTTTGATTGTTGACACGTTAATACTCTATGACTTATCAGTCCTTTATAAATCAGGGGGTGCAAGTTAAGAATCTTTCCTAGAGCAATTGCAAACAAAAAGGACACAAAGACGAGAGTCTCTGGGAGGAGACTCTAGGAGGAGGAGAACACGATGGAAGGAAAAATGAGAGTAAAAGGAAGGTTGGGAGAAAGAAAGGCAGACCATGCCTATTTCATTTTTTCCAGGTTCAGTCTGTTTTAATAAGAGTTTATGTGTCAAGAACGCAAGGTAAGACGGAAAAAAAATAAATTTCCTATAGGGATATTAGATTTTCTGTTAGGGCTTTCCTCTTTTTCCCTTTGTTAAATTAAAATAAAGATAAGTCTTCAAGATCCAAAGTTTATTTCTTATCGCCCTAAGAGAGAAAAAAAAAAAATCAGTCTTATTCTTGTGATTTCTTCAGTATTGTAACAAGACACAGTAGCCTCAGTTTAAAACAAAACAAAACAAAACAAAACAAAACCCACAAGAGTATATATATCAAGCAAACTTCCTTCTGTTTTTTTCTTTGAAAGCCAGCTCCTTTTGCTGGGGGAATAAATGACATGGTGGTGAAAAGTTGTGTCCTAAGTGGATTTATGTTGTGATTTTCAATTCCAGCTCACTGCAGTTGACGCAGACGAGGGGTCAAATGGGGAGATCACATATGAAATCCTTGTTGGGGCTCAGGGAGACTTCATCATCAATAAAACAACAGGACTTATCACCATCGCTCCGGGGGTGGAAATGATAGTCGGGCGGACTTACGCACTCACCGTCCAAGCAGCGGATAATGCTCCTCCTGCAGAGAGAAGGTAATTTATATTAGAACCAATGCAGTGTTTTCATCGGGCCGTTTAACCCTGTAATTAAATTTAAGAACCACGGCAAGTATTCTTTTATCCTATAAACATCTAAATTAGATCAGAAAAACAGAGAGACCAGAGTCTCAGGAACAGCATGCATAGACTGATTTGGTTAAATTGTGGGAAAAGGACAGTATCTGAGGCATATTTCAAATTTATTATGGAAAAGTAAGGCTGCAGACAGACAGAGAAAGGCTCTTGTCTTCAAAGAAATTAACATATGTGTCAGTGGCATGTAGTGTTTCAGGGTTTCAAAGTAACTTCTGAGTATATGGGTAATTATTAGTTATGTAAAATAATATATATATTTAAATATGTATATACACACAAAGACACGCACACAGACACACACACACACACACACACACACACACAGAGTGAGCTAAAAGATTTCCTGCTATTACAATTGCATCTTCCTAGTCTCCCACCTGAGAAATCCCTTTTGTTAATTTATTATTTATTTCCAGATTTTCAGTATCATTCCAAGAAAATATGAATAAATATTAATATACTCCTTCATTTTGCTGGGTTTTTTTCCCATTCACAATGAATGTATCCTGGGATCCTCTCCATGTAAATACTAGATAAATCCTTCAAATTATTTTTTTCACAGTTAATGTAATATTCCTTAATAAGTATAAAACTGTGGAAGAAGTCTATTATTGATAAATTTTTCAATTTATCCTCTTTTACTGACAATGGAGAAATATTTAACACTGAACATGCATCAGTTTGAATGTGTGCAAATGTATCATTTTTTATATTGGTATGTTAAGCCCAGATTACAATTATTCTGCATTTTCTACTAGTGTTTATGTGAATTCATATTGTATATTTAAATCCTTATTGTATTTGGGGTGTATCCTAGTACACAGTAGGAGGTATTAATGCAGTCATAGTTTTTTCCAGTCAAATACTCTGTGATATTTTTCCAGTCAAATACATTGTGATATTCATCCAAAGATGAACAACATTGGATACTTCATCTTTTCCTCACAAATTTGAGATGTTGCATTTATTATATCATATATTTTCTTATGTATTTTGATTTTGATCTAAATGTTCTATTCAATTCTATTATTTATATTTTATGAGCTATTACCACACAATTTTAATGATTAAGGTTATCTAGTATGCTCTATCCTCTGGTGCTACTAACTTACCTCAATGCTGTTTTCCCTCCAAAATGTTCCTTCTCCTTCTGTTAAGTTTTCTCTTTGACTTTAAATAAGCTAGTTCAGTGTTTTTGTTGTTTTTGTTAACTGTGTTTTTATTAGGAGCACAGGAGATTTATAAATTACTTAGAAATATATTATATGTGTTTGATGTTGAATCTTTCTATCCAAGAACATTTTGCATTTGCATTTTTGCATTTGTCCATGCATTTTTTGTGTTTTTAGCAGGCTTTTTCTCTTTTTATGTAAGTTCTGTACATTTCTTGCTTGATCTGTTTCTACATCTTTTGTTTTAATTGCAAATAAGCTTTTTTTCACCCCTAGCCAAGGTCTAACTCTTTCTCTCAGGCTAGAGTATAGTGGCATAATCCCAGCTAACTGAAGCCTCAAACTCTGGGCTCATGCAATCCGCCCACCTCAGCCTCCCTAGTAGTGGGGACTACAGGTTCAGGCCACCAGTCCGAGCTAATTAAAAACAAATTTGTAGAATCAGAATTTTGCTATGTTGCCCAGGCTCGTCTCAAGCTCTTGGCCTCTACTGATCCTCCCACTTCGGCCTCCCAAAGTGCTGGGATTACTGGCATCAGCCACAATGCCTGGCCTCCATTTTCTTTCTTTACTTTCATTTCCTAGTATACTTTCAATAAAAATGCTTATTTCATTTGTGACTTGAATGAGACTGCCTCAGTGTTACCCCATTAGTTTGGTCTATGGTTTTAAAAACTATTAATAATACATTAAGAAAATACTCATCTATTTCTATTTTATTGACTGTTTAAAATAGTAATGGTACTTTTCTCAGATAAAATAAATAGCTATCATATATGAGGACAGTAATGACTTTTCTTCTTGAGTTGATGATATAGTGACTGATCTTACTGTAGCTCCTGTTTTGCATCCATGGTTTAGATGGACCTATTTTGCATCCATGGTATAGATTATATTAGGACATAATTATTTTTCTCTTGAAATAAGCTGATATTGTATGCTTGCTGATATTTTATTTAATAAAATTAGTCTGTACTTTTCTTTTTGAGAAATCCTATCAAGATTAGGTATAGTTGTCATAATACTTCATAAAAGAAACAAATAAAAACACAAGAAATCCCCCAAAATAGTTAATAAGTATAATATCAAACATGAATGTATTATAAACATGTATAAAACAAATAAATGAGTCTGAATTTGGTTCTCTGGAAAGACACAACAAAAATAAAGACGTAATTAATTGGATAAAATACTATTTAAGCTGATCAAGAAAAAAAGAACGAGTAAAACTACACAATAAAATCTAATGAGGAAACTACATAGAAATAGAAAAAAGTAAGATTCATAGGAGACAACTTTGCTTAAAAGTATGCAAAATTTGAAAACAGAAATGGATGATTCTTTTAAAAGATACAATTTACCAACATTAGTTCAAAAAACAACAACAACAAAAAAGGAAATCTCAAGAATCAGATAACTCAGTATTACACCAGGTCCAGCAAGCTTAACAGAAGGACTGTAACTAAACTTTGCAGGGTGTGTGATCATCATTAATCACAGAGATATGGTTGGTGGAGTATTAGATTCTCATTTATATTTTTAAACTAGATTTCCTCCTCCTTAATAGTTTGTTTTCCTTTGAATCTCATGTCAAAAAATAATTATAATGCCCATTACCCCTCCTTGCTATCATCGACAGATGATAGGTCTCTTCTAATAACTTTTCTTCTTTCTAACCTCCTATCCTATTGCCATCTACATAGTGGAAAGTCACACTTGGAAGAGTTTATTTCCTACCTGCCTGACATTCACTTCAACAGTACTCCTGTCAAACTTCACATTGACTTTATATCCAGTAAGAGGTTTAAGGCATCTCCCATCTTGCAATCACTCTGACCAAACTTAAACTTTAACTCTCCCAACTGAGCCTCATTGTCAAGATGAAGTTTCTATCAACAGGTATAGCCCATGAATCCCACCTCTGTAGCCTTAACTCCTACTACCGCTTCGCTTATACCCTTCTCTTTAGTTCCACAAAACATACATTTATTTTCTTCAGTGCTCTGTAAATTGACATGTGCGTTTTCCTCTGTCTGTTAATGTTCTGTGGTATTTATATGTAAATACATCTTGGATCTGAAATCTCTGCCCCTGTAACTTCTCTTGAAAAGTTTTTTCCTTCCTCCTATGTTGGTTTTCAGTCTGAAGTTTTTGCTCCTGTAGATTTGTATATGTACTTCCAAAATAAGAGAATAGAATCTGTGAACATTGAACTGTAAATATAGCTTTTCTAGTGCAATATTGGTGGAACACAAAGGAAAACAAAAGCAATAATTTCTCTGTCTGATATCTACCAGAAAAAGCAATATAAATATCTGTAACCTTCATCTTAGAAACAAGCTAGAAATGCAGAATTACAAATAGACTCCTCGTAGCACATATTGACATATTTAATAGAAAATAATAAGATAATACAATCATCTGTAAGCCAGGAACATTATCTCATTACTACTAATTACTATTGTCATATCAAAAAGTTGTCTTTTTTATTTTTTTAATTATACCATTTCCAAACTTAAAGTATCTTAAGTCTATTTTCCCAAAGCTCTTCTTTATTCATATTTTATGTTATTCTTACCACAAATGTTATAGATGAAGTTTTATTCATGGTATTAATAATTTAAAATTGTAATTTCATAGTCTGAACCTCAGACTTGAAATTATTTATGACTTCCTGTAAGGTAACACTCTTTATTACAAAAAAAAAAAGTGTTTTATATTCACACATAGATAAGTAAAAATTCTCCAATTTATTTTACACATTTGTTCTTCTAGGATGTAGGGAAAAATGGAAAGCAGATTTTGAATTCAGAAGCCTTGTATTTATCTGTCATCGTTAATTAATTTTATAATCTTGATTCAGTGAGCTAAATTTTTCCCTTTTAAAATTCTCTTTTGTAAAATAAGAATCAAATTAGATTGTTTTAAGGACCTTTTTCGATTATAAGAGTGTTACCAAAACACCAAGTTTTCAGTCTAGGTTGTGCTGCTCACCACACAGAAAGCCAATCACTGACAGAGCAATTATTGCCAAGGAAGAAGGCTTTAATTGGGTGCTGCAGCTGAGGCGATGGGAGATCAGTCTGAAATCCATTTTACTGATCAACTAAAATTATGGGTATAAATAGCAGGGAAAAAATGTAACAATGTGTAAAAAAATAGGAACTAGGGAGGGGCAAGAAAGCAGTCACGATGGATGAGGGGTCTAGCATCTCATTGTCTGGATATGGTGATCTGGTGTGTTTCATTTCTTTAATACTTTTTTGAGAGGCTGTAAGTGGTTTCCTGAGGAAGGAACTCACATAAAACATGTAAGTTTCAAGCTTTAAGACCAGAGGATGAATTTCTATGTTTATCAAAAAAAGTGATCTATGGGACTATTTGTTTGGTTTCAGTCCCCCCTTTCTAATTATCAATTCCTCAATCATGGGGAGTTTGGTTGTCAATCTTTCTGGCTGCTTAATGCTGAGGAGGGGCATCATGGGCAGCGTTATACTATAGGTGATTTCATGGTCACCCAGAAATCAAAGGCTAATCTAATAGTGTCATTTTCTTCTGAAGCACAGTATTTCTTTCCTCAGCCCCCAACTTCCAACAAAGGCAAGTCAGCAGGACAAATCTACTTTCAAAATAAGCTTCAGGCCCATATGCTTAGCCTGATTAACCACCCAAAGTGCAACAAGAATCATTTTTTATATAGGTCCTACATTGGCTTGGCTGGAACCTTTCACAAGGCCATTTCAGTCAAAGCCCTGAGAAAATAACCACTTCCTCCAATTGTGTCCCCATTGTACAAGAAAACATGTTGTTATTAAATGTATGCAAACAAACACATCACCATCAATTAAGAATATTATTCTGGAGAAATTAGGCAGAGAAAAAATATGCCTCAAATTCTGTTTACAAAAGTATTCTCTACTTAATAAACTCAAAGTATAACTTTATAGGTTATAAATAGCTCTAAAAAGTTATCCAGACTCTGAAGAACAAAACAAAAAAATCAGCAATATTTCAAAGATAAAAGCCACAAAAATTATTTCAGTCCTTCATTAGTTTAGTCCATGCAATCAGTTCTTGCCCTGCTTAATATTGGGTTAACAATCTTTATGAACACATTAGCCTTTAAATTAGTACCCTGGAATTTTCCTCTCTAACCCAAAGGCACAATCTCTAAAGTTATCAGTAACCTGCATTCAAAAGTTCTTTTCACAAACTCCACCAAAGAAGCAAGCCCTGGACTGTAGCTGATTATAAGTCACTTTTTGAGAAAGATCAAAGCAAAATAATAATTGTAGATGACAAAAGCCTTAAGACAGCCATAAAGACACAGTAGATAAAGAAATTTGGTTATTTCTGTGGCATACAACAATTTAACATAATAATCATAATTATTACTGACAATACATATTGACATATCAGAATTTTAGGAATCTCATAAAATCCTCAATTAATAACCCATCCCTGTAAATATTAAACAAAGGAAGCTTAACATCACCTCAGATTTGACAATGTCACCTTCATAATTCTAATATAACAACTAAGCCTAATAAGCCTTATATGTCTCTCTTGAACTTCAGGGAAACTAATACCCCAAAAGGTTAGTATGAGGTCAAAAAGACTGAATTTAGAACTTGAAATTTTGCTATTGGAAATTCTGTCAAATATGAAAGGTTTAAGACACTTGACAACATAAAATATGATCACAGGTCACTATAAAATATTCATTTATTTAGCCAAAATAATAAAACAAAAACATTTACCTTTTGATAGAAAGGTGACTGTTTCTTAAGCAATAAGACCTAAAACTTAAGACAGCATGAGGCCAACTAATTCTGTCTCTCACCTCTCCATTTTTTTTCCCTACAGTTTCCTCAGGAAGTGAACAAAAATACCTCACATGAAATTTTTGTTCAAATGAGAAAACCAAATTTTATCTTTGTATGGTGTATTATTAATGTTAAATCTAATTTTAATAAAATCTTATATACAAATCTATCTAATTTTAATCAGTTTGACTATAAGATTTTCACAAACTTCTTATAGCCTTTTATGATTACCCATTAAAGAGTAGATCAACGCTCCAAGAAAACCCTGTTATTCTGACACATAGGCCCAGACACTGGCCTTGCATGATTGTGCTTTTGATATTAATGTTTAATTTACAGAAACTCTGAACTAAGTTTATCCCTCAAAATTGCCCCTTACCATCTCACACACCCACAGCTTCCACAATAGTTCCTGGGTCTACAGGGATTGAATAGTTTTAATTTCTGGCCCTGTGTCTCGTGAAAGCAGTTCATTTTGATTGTCACCTTCTCCTGTGTCTGAAGATGAGACTTTGACTGCTATCAGTGCTCAAACTTTAACAGAAGTCAGTGCTTTCTTCAGACCCAAGATTCAAAGACCTGTAAGTTAACAGCACAAGGATTAGTTAATAGGATATTTATACTACAGAAAGCCTATTATTCTAATATGTCACAAATTAAAACACAGTGGTTTGGAGTTTAACAGATACTACTTACAGCACTTCTAACCACTGTGTTAAAGTAGTTAGGTTACTCATTCCATATTTCTAATTGTTAGCATTTCAGTGACAGAACTGTGACCAAAAGCATCAAAGTTTTGATATGTCCTTTGCCAAACTTTTCAAAGTAAGGCAACTAATGTTGTTTTTTTCCATTACTGAAAAATGGCAAATGCAAATATCAGTTTTGGAAATTCAGAATAAAGATAAGAAATCTCATTTCACTTAAATACTACACAACAAAGCAAGGACAAAGTGAAAACCACACAATAATTTCTCTTTAGCTATTTAAAAGACCATCATTACACATTTCTAAGATTTACTTCTGGATACAGTACTTACAACTAATTAAGTAACTTTCACCACTGAAGTCTTCAAGCCAGTGCAACACTAGTACATATTTTGTTTTCAAGTACCACATGAATGCCCATCAGAGATAAATGGATTTGGATCAAAAATTACAACAAAGTATCATACTTTTTAAAGTAATTACTGCTTAGTTCAGTTGAATGTCACTTAATGTTAATAATGATAAACAAAACTAAAGTAGTTTGAGAGAAATCCCAATCAATTAAAGATTTCCTTAAAGAAAAGCCCAATCTTTCCTGAACATTAAAACTTTGAACCCATATCACAGTTTTTCTTCATTCAAGGAAAGGATCTGAACTAACTCAAATTATTGATTGCATTGAATTACCTTGGAAATAAACATCATTTAAACACTTCTCTTCTCATCTACTTTTCCAAATGACAAAATATGTAATGTACTATTTTTGTTTAGAACTTATAAAAATAAGTCTTTTATGTGATTTTTGCCAGGAACCTTAAAGTTATCATAGCTAGCAATATAATCAGAGGTAAGAAAAAACAGTCAGATTTAAATGGCTGCTGTCCTTCATCAATGTTTTGAAGCTTGACAAAGGTAGTTTAGGAAATTTCAATAAGTACAGCAAATGATAAATTGCTGGGGATACGTAGAAAACAAAATGACCATTCATAGAACCAAATAAAAGCTTTCCATTAGAAACTAAAAAGCATTAATAGTTTTATATATATGTATATGTATACAAATATATATATATGTATATGTATACATATGTGTATATGTATAAATATAAATATGTGTATATGTGTATCTTTTTGTATGTGTAAGTAGAACAAACAGCAAATAAATGAAAATTAGAAGCAAAAACAGGCCGGGTGCAGTGGCTCACTCCTGTAATCCCAACACCTGGGGAGGCGGAGGAGAGGGGATCACGAGATCGGGAGATTGAGACCATCATGGCCAACATGGTGAAACCCCACCTCTACTAAAATACAAAAAATTAGCCAGGTGTGGTGGCAGCACCTGTAGTCCCAGCTGAGGACTGAGGCTGAGGCAGGGGAATCACTTGAATGCAGGAGGCAGCGTTTGCAGTTAGCTGAGATCGTGCCACTGCACTTCAGCCTGGCAACAGAGCAAGATTCTGTCTCATCAAAAAAAAAGAAAAAAAAGAAGCAAAAATAAACAAACAGTATTCCAATCCTTAATTTTTCTTCTACTTAATTTACCTCGGGTTACAGTGTTATCCAGAGCCAAAAAAAATTCACCTGATGAGTATTTTATTCCTGATTCAGTTTTCTGACATTTACTGTCTTTAAGTCCAGCAATACCATTATATATTTTCTGTAATTAAGAAATTCACTTCAGGAGTGTGATGCAGAATAGCAAATATACTATGAAATTTGGCTCCACGTTACATTCAGCTTTGGACTTAACTATATTTTAAAAATTGCCAAACTGCTAATGTATTTCTTTACAATAATTTATATTTTACCTTCATTAAGATATGAGCTTTAACTATGAACAATGTTAATTAGCCAAAGTATTCCAATTTTTATCAAGTTTCAAAGGATATTTTATTATCTAAACTTTTACAACTTTGTATTTTCTTTGTATGGGCATGAAGGGAGACACACTGAGAAACAAGAAAAATGGCATATGACTTACACAGACCGTCCATGATATGCCTGGACTTTCTGTTTTGTCCTAGATTTTCTTTCTTTTCTATTTTTAATAACCAGTTATTTTAATTTAGGACAAACATTCATCAGACAAAAGCTTTTGTTATAAATTTTTTTTTTCATTATCACCTTCCTTACCAAAAATGTATTTTCATATCTATAACTTTTTTCACATCTCTTTTTCTTTTACTTACTGGTTTTCTTCTACCTTGTTTCATAAGTAACCATTTCAAGCCCATAATTTGAATTAACATTTGGATAACTTCTGAACTAGACAAAATGATTTGTTCTCAATAAAAACACATCTTCTTCAGAATTCTTATCCTTAGTAGCCTTAAATTTTAGAGAACAAAGTTTTAGTGAACACCCGAGAAGCAAGAATTTCTGGGCTATCAGATATTAGCATTTTACAGATGAGATCCATTCCACAGTTTTTAGAAATATGTTTACCCATAACTTTTTCTTAACTGGAAATGACCCAGACACCCAATGAGCATCAAAAACAATTTAATTTTTTTTTTTATTTTTATTTTTATTTTTTAATTATGCTTTAAGTTCTGGGGTACATGTGCATAACATGTAGGTTTGTTACATATGTATACTTGTGCCATGTTGGTGTGCTGCACCCATCAACTCGTCAGCACCCATCAAGACTTGGAATCAACCCAAATGTCCATCTGTGACAGACTGGATTAAGAAAATGTGGCACATATGACACCATGGAATACTATGCAGCCATCAAAAAGGATGAGTTTGCGTCCTTTGTAGGGACATGGATGCAGCTGGAAACCATCATTCTTAGCAAACTATCACAAGAACAGAAAACCAAACACTGCATGTTCTCACTCATAGGTGGGAACTGAACAATGAGATCACTTGGACTCGGGAAGGGGAACATCACACACCGGGGCCTATCATGGGGAGGGGGTAGGGGGGAGGGATTGCATTGGGAGTTATACCTGATATAAATTTAAAATTTTTAAATTACACAAAAAGTTTACCTACAACATTTATTCAATTTACAAGTACTTGATTCTTTCATTTTAATAGTTTATCTAGATTCATCTGAAAACTGAAATATTTAGACACCATCATTTAAAGTTAGCTGTTTCCTTGTTCACTATGCTTTTTTTAATAGCTGCTGTATGTCAGGTCCTCAACTAAATCTTAAAATTAAATATATAGGTATTTTTGCCAGTAACTCACAAGAATCAGCTAAGAACATGCAATTAGTCTCATTTGTCAAAGAAGGTACACAAACCAAGATCATTTTATTTTGGCTGGGTTTATAGTTTTATAACCTTCTATGCCAAACCATGACACCTCAATTATATATAGCAGAGCCATATATAAAACCCAGACAAAAATGTATGCTGACAATTCTAAAGACATTTCTTTTTTTATTTTATCAAAAATTTTAAAGCCAGCTTGTTTATTGTGGTTTACTTAAGTCATTTGAACTTGAAAAATACTTTGGGCTTACTTATTTTATGTGTACTCTTTTATTTATAAACCAATTTCATAGACAAAAAAAAATGACCCATAATATATGAACATAAACACATTAAGACACATATAAACACACATAAAAATCCAATCCATTTTACCTCAGAACTCTAGCCATGATATAGCAATACAAACTCACTGGTTTACATAGCCACACTTTCTTTACCCCAATAGGTAATCCAGTGAAGGCTGTGAATCAAAATTTTGGGTAGAACAGTTTTCATGGCAGTTTGATTTCTAAACCTCCCCGACTCCAAAGAACACTGGGACCAATCAGCACCACAAGAGACACAGAAGAACATCACATACTGACCAGGCCCAACTGTGGTTAGAGCAGTGGTGCAAAAGCCCGGATACATGGAACTCTGTCACTCTTTCCCATTCAATAGCAAACTCCAGATTCCAAAGAATACTGGAGTCAAACCATGTTTAAAGAGAGTTAGTTTACTGAATTCTACTTTCCTCTGACTATGTCAAACACACACAATCACCAACACAATCCAACTGCTGAAACAACAAACGAGCCCTAAGAGTGTCCAAACTGAAACAGTTGGGGTGCTTCTTCTTTCTATTGGTTGGGCTTGATCAACTCACAAATGAACATTTCTTAGGAATTTCTCAAATTGAGAGGGGCCAATCCCACTGTCTGGTACCCACAAAAGATACACACTTGCCTACACATACACACACACCACAATTACAAACAAGCCCCCAAGAGCGTTCATACTGAAATCCCCAAAAAGTGTCCATACGAACACAGGGTGCTTCCCACTTCTCAGTCATTTGGGCTTGTTCAACCTACAAATAAAAAATTCTTTAAAAAATTCTCAAACTGAGAGGAGGGGATCCTGCTGTCCAGGACCACAAAGGAACTAACACTCACCTATCTGGATGCCGACGTCAAATTTCAAATGCTGTTCTGACTAGACAATCAGGAATGTAGTTAGGGGTAGCTGCTGTTAGGCCAGAAAGAAACTGAAACACCACCAGTGAAAATCAGGTGGGCAACTGCTTAGGAGGCCTTCTGAGACACTCGGCTCAAGGCTGCCAAGACACAAGCAATGTGTTCCTATCAGGTAACCAAAATCTGTCACAGGAACACTAGGGGTTCAGTTTAGATTATGCTGCTGGTAATACAAAAAGCCAATCACTGAAACAATAATTGTTGTCAAAGAAGAAGATTTTAATCCAGTGCTGTAGCTGAGGAAATGGGTAACAATCTCAAATTCAACTCACTGACTGACTAAAATTAGTGTTTACATAGCAGGAAAGAAATGTTAATGTGTAAGAAAACAGGAGCTAGGGAGGGGCAAGGAAACCATCATAACGATTGAAGGGTATGACGATTGAGGGGTGTGACATTGGATGTGGTGATCTGGTGAGTTTCCGTTCTTTGATACTTTTTTTTGGGAGGCCTGAAGGTTGTTTCCTGAGAAAGGAGCTCAGATAAAACAAATGTAAGTTTCAAGCTTTAAGATCAGAAGGGTCAATTTCTATGTTTATCAAAAAACAAACAAACAAAAAACTATTTATGGGACTATTGGATAGGTTTCAAGAGTATATAAGAAATATATTATCTCTTTTGTTCTACTTTGACCTTTATTACCAGATGAAATATAACAAAGCTTTATGATGTTCGTTTTTAGAAATGGAGATTTATCTACATCATTCTGGCTATATTACAAAAATAAAATTTGTCTCGTATATATGCTCAATGTTATGCGTTTAGTACTAGCTATAAAATGTGAATACAAAATGCTTGCATAAAGTATTTTTTATTTATATAGTGACTGCCCTATTTTAGTAAGTGCTTAAATGATGCTGTTGAATTACTACTATTTATTACAGCATAAATGCTATTATTTTATTGTTAATACTATTGGTATTCAATTTTAGGAAAGCTAACCCTGACACTGTGCTGACATCAGGGATAAAAAGGAGATAGCATTTTAAAAGGCAATAACCCGCAAGAAGCCTGGTGCTTATTTAAACACATTGTAGGGATGTGCCAGGATGTTGCAGATGAAAAATGCAAGACCTTGAGATATGATCTCCTCCACATAACTAAGATTCACGCCCAATAATGGAGAAAAACATAAATAGCAATTCTAGCTTTTGAATTATTGTGGAAAAGAACAGAGGAAGCAAAGGAGTAAGGACAGATCAAGGAGATGGTCCTGTTGGGCTAAAATTTGTCTCTGTGTTCTGTCTGGGTCTAGAGTCCTCTTTGTTTCAGCATTTTAAAGTTTTCTTCTCTGTGACAAATATCCAAGTGCCTCATACGAGTTTAAGGTCCTTATTGTAGTATTGTCACACTTTAGCCCTCTAAAATGGGAAGATAATGAAAGGGAAAGGAATAAAGAAATAAAAAAGTGTGATAAGTGTAGTTTATGCTTTCAGAAGCCTTAAGACACTGATATTCTTGTAAAACCTCTATAAAGTATTCTTGACCAGTAAACTGAAGATCTAAAGCATATCAGAAGCAGAAAGGGGCCTAGCTTTTGAAAGAAAGCTTCGAATCTGCGTACAGATATGTTCCAGATCAAAAAAAAAAAAAAAAAGTTAAAACATTGAGGAAGTCTCTTGGATCCAGGGTTATTGAAGACGTTAGGTGAGTTTATACAGTTTTATCCTGAGGTAATTAAAAAAAAAAAGCGAGTCTACATATTGTGCTTTTCATGAGATTCTGAAGCAGTGGCCTTCAAATTCTAGTTTCTATAAGTAGAACCTTGGAAATTTGTAAAAATTGTAGATTCTTGTATCCTACCCTAAAGATTATGAGACAACATGCTCAAATTCTAACACCAACATACCCCATGCTGGGGAAGGGTAAAGGAGTATCGTGCCTTTGTAGGAATTTAGCCAAGTGAAAGGATTCAATTAAAATATCTACAGTATTATAAAGGATGTAACTAAGGAAAATGCAAGATTGTTTACACTATTCATAAAGTAGAATAAGTAACCTTAAGCCTTATTTTGAGTAATTTATTAATAATAAATTATAAAAGTATGTTTCATATATATGTATACATGTACTTATATATAAATATATAAACTTATTTAATCTTTATCATGACCTTAGATGTTATTATTATTTACATTTATTATGTGGAAATAATGAAACTGAAAGAAGTGATCTGCTCTAGATCACTGAGGGCAGCACCAAAATTCTAACTCAGGAATATCTGGTTACAAATTCTGTGTTGAACATCACTCACCTACTGTTATTACCAATAGTGTTGTAGGACTTGTTATGCATAGAGAATGTACTATCACAGAAAAGAAAGAGAAGAGATTCATAAAATGTTTTAAAAACTTGATCAACAACAGACGCTAAAATAAGCCAAGATCTTCAAGGGTAATATCAGGGAAAATGTTTTACATCTTGGGGCTGCTTGATGTTAGGTCTACCTCAAAATGACAATTCCTTTGTTCTCACAACATGGGAAGTGGGAATCTTTGCAGTATACTATACATTTTGTAACTTCCCATTGTTTTGTGTTCACATTAATACTTATAATTATATAAGCAACATTTCATCATCTGTTTGAATCCATTTAAGGAATATCTGATTAATTTTATTGGCAAATTTTGATACTAAATAGATAAAATCAGAGGCAGAAATGAATACAGATATTTTAACTAATTACAAAAGTTTAAAATATTTCAATTTAAAGTGAGATTACTTTAGAACTTGAGAACAATATCATGATAAATGTAGGTATGAGGTGTTTTTTTTATTTTTTTTTATTCAGAGTTTCTCCTGGTCGCCCAGGTTGAAGTGCAATGGCATGATCTCGGGTCACTGCAACCTCCACCTCCTGGGTTCAAGCAATTCTCCCTTCCCGCCTCAGCCTCCTGAGTAGCTGGGATTACAGGCCACCACACCCCGCTAATTTTTGTGTTTTTTAATAGAGATGGGGTTTCACCATGCTGGTCTTGAACTTCTGACCTCGTTATGCGTCCGCTTTGGCCTCCCAAAGTGCTGAGATTACAGGCATGAGCCACCGCGCCCAACCATGAAATTTTTTAAAGTCACGGTAGCTTTTATGCTTACTGTTCTATTGTTATCTATCTACTGATGATACGCTCAAAAACAACTTGAATTTAGGTATATTATAAAGTGACAAGCTATAAAACGAAATTTTAGTGCCCATGTTCTGAATTTCGTTTTTCTTTTTTTCTTTTTTTTCTTGAGACGGAGTCTCGCTCTGTTACCCAGGCTGGAGTGCAGTGGTGCGATCTCGGTTCACTGCAAGCTCCGCCTCCCGGGTTCACGCCATTCTCCTGCCTCAGCCTCCTGGGTAGCTGGGACCACAGGTGCCCGCCTCCACGCCCGGCTAATTTTTTTTTTTTTTTTTTTTTTCTATTTTTAGTAGAGACGGGGTTTCATCGTGTTAGCCAGGATGCTCTCGATCTCCTGACCTTGTGATCCACCTGATTCCCAAAGGGCTGGGATTACAGGCGTGAGCCACAGCGCCTGGGCTGAATTTCTTGGCCGGTGGCTCAAGCCTGTAATCCCAGCACTTTGGGAGGCCGAGACGGGCGGATCACGAGGTCAGGAGATCGAGACCATCCTGGCTAATATGGTGAAACCCCGTCTCTACTAAAAATACAAAAAACTAGCCGGCGAGGTGGCGGGCGCCTGTAGTCCAGCTACTCGGGAGGCTGAGACAGGAGAATGGCGTGAACCCGGGAGGCGGAGCTTGCAGTGAGCTGAGAGCCGGCCACTGCACTCCAGCCTGGGCGGCAGAGCAAGACTCCGTCTCAAAAAAAAAAAAAAAAAAAAGGTTTTGAAGAGTAGAATGGTTAGTTAATAAACTCAAATATTTTTGGTGACCATGTCTTTTAATTGAAGCATGTCATAAAGAGTTTGGGACTACTTTAAGATGTTTCTAGGCTAGGCGCGGTGCTCAGGGCTGTTATCCCAGCAGTTTGGGAGGCTGAGGTAGGTGGATCACCTGAGGTCAGGAGGTTGAGGCAGGAGAATCACTTGAACCCGGGAAGTGGGGGTTGCAATGAGCAGAGATCATGCCATTGCACTCTAGCCTGGCCTGCGGAGCAACTCTCTATCTCAAATAAATAAATAAATAAATAAATAAATAATCTCATCCCCAAATAGAAATTGTAACAAATGTGTTTTGAACTAAATCATGACTTTGTTAAAATAAATTGAAAGCATACATCTTAGGCAGCGGTGGTATGTTTGTATAAAATGTATGTATGCGTGTGTGTATATATGTATGTGTGTATATTTGTGTATATATATATATGTGTGTGTGTGTGTATGTACACATATGTTTTTTCAAAATAGAGGGCTAACCTTATACATTTTCAGATTTCATTGATATATTTCAGCCAATGTTTCCACCTTAGAAACTTTGACTAACATGCTTCTTCAGCTTTTGTTTTATAAAAATTTCAAAGTTCAGAGATATCAAAAAAGTTGACTATGTCAATGCTAAGTTTTTTTCCTTGTAATGATAAGGTATCTTGTCCTTTCAGAAAATCTCCTGTTAATATAAGGGCTTTATTAAATTTGATTCCTAGCTTTTTTCCTATTTTGCTTTTTAGAGAAGATTTTAAAACATATTTAGTTTTGTTTGCAACTATTTTACGTAGGATTCCTTATGATCCTGACTCCTAAGATACGCTTACAGTAAGCCATTGATGTCAGCAACAGAACGGATAAAACACAGCCCGTAATTTTGTGTGTGTGTTATTTTAATCAATACTCCCTCTGCTGGTTTAACAGGAAAAAAACCCCAAGGACAGCTCTTATTACCAGATGTTTATAGAATGATTTTGCTATTAGAGAAGCATTAAAAACGAAGTCAAAAGTCAAGGCAAGTTAATTTATTAGCTTTATTTATATAGCTATTCCATTTTAATTCACACTATTAATCTAAGTAGGAAAAACAGATACTGGAGGCAATTACTTTTACTGAGATGATTTCATAGCACCATTATACTTTGGTGGTAATTTTACTTTTGTATCCTTTCATTTTGACTTTATTATTTTTCATAAAATTTGGAAATTTTTTTCTCCAGTAAACCCAACAAGTAAATAAACAATGCAGTCTAACATTAAATGTGATGCAGATTCGTAACCATGTTGTTTGCCTCTCTTTCTCTGCAGGCACTCCATCTGCACTGTGTACATTGAAGTGCTTCCACCAAATAATCAAAGCCCTCCTCGCTTCCCACAGCTGATGTATAGCCTTGAAATTAGTGAAGCCATGAGGGTTGGTGCTGTTTTATTAAATCTACAGGTATGTTCCTTGGGGTGTGTGTGTGTGTGTGTGGTGTGTGTGTGTGTGCACGTGTAAATTCTCAAGTGACAAGCTTGGCATTTAATGAGTTTATATTTGTGTATGGAGGGAAAAACCTCACATGCTTGCCTCCACTCTAGTGAATGAAAATTCCATCTGGAAAGGAAAGCAACGGTAATATGGATGGAGGGTTTCCACAGCTTATCTAGTCTATTGATCACCACAATTGAAGAACTAACATTTGGCTGGTAAGGATTAGCTGCAATCATTACAGGAGAGAATGAAGAGATTGGAAACACATACTTGAATATTTTGTACTTTGGATCCAAAGAGACTGCAGCTGACTATTATTTTCTGTCTTGTATGCCTTTTCGCCAGCTGGATTTATTTTTGCTGCAGTCTTGTATAGAGGAATTAACTTTGTACTCAAAGGCTGATGGTAGGCATTTTAATTCTGAGACAAGCCCCACTTCATTTCATGGCCATAGGCAAATCTTGTAATTGCTGTTTTTTATTCATTTACGAGAAGGGGATAGTTTTAGCTGATATTTTTATTTGTAGCTAGAGATTCATGAGCATATATATTACTTGCAAGATGATAGCTTGGTGTTCACTGTTTATATATTTCTGACCAAAGTATCTTTGGCCAGGAAAAGCTCTATCTTTGAATATGCAGCTTCAAGTTGGGCTAAATATGGTGTTGATGTATTTTCACTTTGCTATGCCAATCATAAGAATCATAAGATGATGCATTGTTTTATACATGAATGTTCAGAGAACAGAGTTTATCTTCTGGTGTTACGTGGGAATTGCAGAAGTTGCTGATACGAGAATTCATGAAGCTGGCCTTGAAGCCTAGGGGAGATTTTAACATGACTGACCCAGGAAAATTCCAGCATCAATCTTTATCATCAGCTGACATGACATAAGGCACAGCTACATCTTGCTCAAATCCCATTCGAATATTAACACCCTCTCACTTAAATCTGGGTGATATAAAAGTGAAGATTTCATAGAATGTTTGTATTGAAAATGATGCAAAAATAACAGAACACATCAATCTTATTTTTGAGATGTGGAAAGCTAACCTAATAGAAAGTAATTGATGCTTAAAATCAGTTGATTGAGTTTTCATCACTTCTAAAACAGGGTGATTTCTGTTATATCCTACTGATTACTAATAGCTACTGAAATTTTCTTGGCATTAACAAATACTTCTTTGGGTCTCTACTCTAATATTTATTCTGTTGCTTTTCTCCAGGTGCTTAGAGAGAGTTTGCTTTAATTGATCATTTAATATTGAAACAAAATTATATGAAGGTAGATATATTAGTAATATGGAAATTTGGAGGATTTTAGTGAAATAATTAAAAGAAAGAGAATAAAACCTACAGTCTCTTTCGGAGAAAAAAAAGTCAACTTATTGTAATGATAAAGATTAGAAAAAAACAAATATTAAGACATGTTCATTTAATGGAATAATAAGATCTTTGTCTTTACATTCATGGGATTTCATTTATTGAAGCAAGAAAAAAATAAGAGAAAGAAAAGGAAAATAAAATAAATCTTACATGTGTAAGATTCAGGTCAATAAATTATACATTTTATATTTAAATATTTCTCAAGTATGTGCCTTTATGTAATTTAACTTCCTATGAAGTAAGACATAATTTTACTTGTAAAGTGGCTCAGGTTTCATTTTAATAAAATCCAGGAAGATCTAGGAAACATATTATAGTTCAATAATTCTTCCTGTGAGTTAAAGATGAAAAGAAGTTGGCCTTTTTCACATTTCAAATTTCTCTGGTACAAAGGCTGAAAAAACACTTGAAATGACATTTCTATTCACTCTTTGTGCTTCTGGTAGAAGGAAAAGAAAGGATGCCAACTGTAGTGGCAGTCTCTATTAGAAAGAACAAGGGTGATACCATGAGGGTACTTTTCACAGGCCACTAACCACCCACTTTTGTTCATGATCAACTGAGACTGCATTTAAGCTAGTGACCTAAAAGTTGAAAAGCTTACATCAAATTACTCTTCAAAAGTCTTCTAATAAGAAGATGCAGTAGAGGTACCCTGGCTGCCGCCGTCCTCATCCTTTTCACACTTTAGCACTACCTACTGCTGACTCACTGCTCAATTTGGAAGACAGAATTTGTGGGGAAATATAGTTTTGAAGATAGCAGCAAATTGGCTTCAAACTAATCTGTTTTGATGGAGATCTAAGTGGTCTCTTTTCAGACAACAATTCTTGTTTCCCCCACTCCCACTTCTGCTTTTAAGAATAGGCCTTTTATGGTATCTAAAAGTTGTTCGAGAAGCAGTGATTTTCCTCAGTGCATGAATGCTGTTTTGCCTGATGGCGTTCACTTGAGGAAAATATTACTAGAGCTTTCTCAAACCTGTTATGCTGATCAAGGTTAGTTATAGGTAGATGTTTTTCCTCCAGAGTTCTGACCGGCCAGTGAAACTTGTCACAGTCAAATGCTGGAGCCAGACCACGGCGAAATCATGAGAGCCAGTCGTGTGTATCTCTTCCTGACTCTGTGTTCAGTTATGTCTTGTTACCAGCTAAACATTGCTATGGTGGGCATACTTATGCCACAGAAATCATCAAATACAGCAAATCAGTGTCTTTCACTTCAAAGTTTTTTTGTTAAGCATTCATCAGCACACCACCCAATACAGAGCGAATTCCCTCAAGTATTTACATCACCAGAGTATGTTCACTCAAGCAGCTTCCTCCCTCTTTGTCTCTCTGAATTTTTTAATCTATTTTTATCATACTAAAGAGAGGCAAGGGTACTAAATAAAACTATGTTTTATACTCAAATATTCAAGTATTTATCTTCTTCACAAAAGCATTATTTCCTTCCAAATTACCTTTCATGTAACTCACATTCCAATTGTCCCACCCCACCACCATTTGCATATTTCTCCTTTTTTAGACATAAAGTTTCCATATGTCATCTCTGCCATCTCATCCCATAAAATAGTAACACAGTTGACCCTTGAACAACCCAAGTTTGAAATGCACAGATCTACTTATATGCAGCTTTTTAAAGAAATATAATATAAATCCTGCCTCTTTGGAGAGCCAACCTTTTGTATACAGAGGGTTCCATAAGACCCACTGTGGGACTTCAGTATGTGTGGATTTTTTATGTACTCAGACGTCCTGGAACCAGTCCCCCGTTTACCTCCAGGGAGATGTAATTAACGCTTAGTGTGGCACTTAATATGGGGTCAGGCACTGTTTATTTACTTTAAATTCTTTGCTTATGGTATCATTAAGGATAGTTAGCTCATATTATGGACACATACACAAACTCAAAATCTCAGTGATTTAAAACAAATAATATATATTTCTTACTCACACTGTATGTCCATCATGGATCATCTCCAGCTCTGCTTTTCATCATTTGTACTTCCCTTCAGAATAATGGAGCGGCTTCTATCTAGGGAAATGTTTTTCTAATAACAAAGTATAAATTTTAAAAATGGGTTCGTTCATAGAGTTTGATAAATCAGTGTTCAACAAGTTATCTTAATTCAAATTATTACTTGTTTTTACCATAATATGTATTGATCGTTTGAGTTTATTTCTAATTTTTTACTTACAAACCAAGATATGTTACTGAACATCAGCTGTGTTAACTTTCTTTTAAGAGGCTGTATTTCTTTGACAAATGTATAATGCATCATTTGACTTGGTCATTAACCTGACCCAAACAAACAGGTGGATCTTACTATTGTTATCATCAGGAAAATGAAAGGAATGAGACTCAGAAACAGAAAAGTTTATGAACAACATTAGTTTTTCTCGTTTTGATTAAAAACTCAGGACCCTATCCACTACATCACATTCTTTTAGATTAGGCTGTAGAGAACTATTATGTTTATTTTACCTGTTTTGGGAAGGATGTAAATGTTTTGTATTACGTTAGTTCTGTATTTTCCAAAGGTTAATTTTGTGATGTTATATTGGGGTAAATGTACTAATGTTTAAAAATATATACATTTGTTTTAAGGCTCTTATGAAGAAACACTTTAGAGAAATATGAATTGACTATTTTCCTCACTTGGAGATTATAGAATAGAATACAGATAAAAACCTGAACAAAGCACAGTTGAGCAAAAGTTATTAATTTCTCAGATTTTATCTCAAAAAGTTTCTGATTCTGAGTACAATACTCCAAAAAATCCAAGTAAGAGAGGTCTCAAATAGTACTAGATAACATTATTTTATAAATAGATGAGGTTGAAATTTTTGCTAGTCAAGTGTTATTATAGAAAAAGTCTGGCTAAGATTGAAAGAAGAAAATCCAAGAGAAATTCACCTAAAAAGGGGAGATCACCATTCAATACTCTAATCGAATAGCTGCTTAGATTTGAGTCAGTACAACTAAAACAGGGGAGAGAACATTGGAGAGAAATGTGGTGGTGGACTGGGCAGTTGACAAGAAAGCATGAGCTGTCCCCTTGAAGATCTTGCCCAGTATTGTAGGTGAGATGGATCCTGCCTGGATCCATAAATCTCAGAGTTTGTGCTTCTAATTATAAATTATAAAATAAAGAACACTGCAACATGTGAAGAAGAGAGGTATGCATATCAAGATGTAAGACAAGAGGCTACCACCTGGACATTAACTAAAAGACAACATTAGAATTCCATAAGGTGCCACTAGTTCTCAGGATTGTTGCTTGATATTGAGACTCTTAACAGTGGAATTTACTGGGAGTCATTCCTCTAGCACGGTAATCCTAGAGCAACCTCAATACAGATAATTCCTTTAACAAATACATTTTTTCTTTCTTCATCCTCTCTATCCCAGCAACAGAGGGAAAATAAAAGGAAAAAAGACAAGAACATGTGTGAGATGATCACATCCACCCACCTTGTTCCCAGTCCTTAGGAACAAAATTCGTTTCAAAATAATGAAGAAAATAATTAAAAAATAATGAGTAAGGCATCATATTAATTAAAATGAGACAGTTTTGCAAAATAACAATTATAGATATAAATTGAGACATCATTGATGAAACCAGCTATACAACAGAAATGGAGATGATCAATACAAAAGCTTGAAAGCATCTTAGACTGTTTCATTTTATTCTTAAGGAGTTGATATTCCGTATTCAAACTGAGTATAATATAATGCGGGCTTGGACTTTTGTATTTACAGCAAAAGCAAGAGAAAGGAAAAGATTTGGAAACTTTATGATGGTACTATAAGAGTTAACAATTAGATATCAAACAAAATATTCAGCTGGCCCTGCCTCACTCCATTTCTAGACTCCAATTGGATATTTTCCTACATTATGCATTCAGCAAAGTTATAAAGTATACTATTCTCAAGGCCTTGATATTTGTTCCGACATGGCTTATTTACCGTAAAATTCTTAGTTCCTTTAGCACTTCTACAAATAGTCAAAATATGCAGTTATCAGCAGTGAGTGTGTGTCTGATTGAAAAGAAAAATCACTTACGAACTAGTGTTGAATCAAATGATCCATTCACCTACTACTGGTGAGGTCATCCCAAGAGAAATTCAACCACAATTTGCCAAATGGATAAAAATGTATATATGGAGAATGGAATAAAAGTATGACATTCTTTGCACTTAATATGTTCCTTTAGGAGTGAAGGATTGCGAATTAGGAGAAGATAAAAACTGGCAATTTTCCTTTGATTTAAAATGTTTTTCTTATTGCTCTCTCTCTCTTTTTTTTTTTTTTTTTGGCTACTACTTTCTTATTTATGTTAACCTATTGACTTACATCTGAAAATGAGTGGTAGTGAAAACAATTTACTTGAAATATGTCCGTATTGATTTTAAAATAACAAAGAACACGTATAGTGAAACACAGATTGACCAAGTACAGTTCCTGGGTAAAATGGCTTGTATTTTGAGAGACAAGTAAGATAGAGTACTTTTTGCATTTTAAAAGGTGTGTAAGAAACATGTAAACAAACAAAAATATGGAACCAAACGACAAAAATTGAAGAATAATATGCAGAATCCATGTGTGAACCACAAAGCCTACAATTTTTACATTTGACCTTTCACTTTTTTTGTGAAAGGTCGGATGTACTGATTCTTTCAGTATGACATTGATAATCATTCAAAAATAAACAGAAAGTGTCCATTATATTTATGTAAAGTATAAAACCAACTTTATAATGGAAAATATATTTTAAAAAACGTTTATACTCCTATAATGCAGCATTAGTTTATTATATTAAATTGGATTAAGGGATCATTTAACCATGTCAAAGATGTATCTCACATTAGCTAGCTAAAAATACAAGCAGGATCATGTGTCAAGAATATATTCAATAAATATTTGCTAAAATAATGGGGACTATCTTATCCTTTGTATTTAAAGTACATTAGGAGGCAGAATTTTAAGTGGTTGGTTAATAGGAGGGAGGTTGGTTGTGTGTAGGGTAGGGAAGAGGATATTAAATGAGATAGCAGGTAAATTGCAAAGAGTTTGAAATGTAGAAAAAAGTGTTTGAGAGGCCGAGGGGGTTGGATCACCTGAGGTCAGGAGTTCCATACCCATCTAGCCAATATGGTGAATCCCTGTCTCTACTAAAAATACAAAAATTAGCTGGGCATATTGGTGCATGCTTGTAATCCCAGATACTTGGGAGGCTGAGGCAGGAGAATCAGTTGCACCTGGGAGGCAGAGGTTACAATGAGCTGAGATCACGCAATTGCACACTAGCCTGGGCCACAGAGCCAGACTCCATCTCAAAAAATATATAATAATAATAATAATAATAGTAATAATAATAATAATAAATGGTAGTTATTTTTATTCCAATTTTTGAAAAAGAACCTGTTTTCCTGTTAACTCATAAACTCATAAAACATTTTAGGGTGAACAAGAAGGTACTGGGCATTTGCAATAATGGATTTAAAAAGTGAAATGTAAAGGAATACAGGGGAATGGAGATATTCCAAGAAATATCATCCACTTTATGATTTTACTAGCTCTTCTATTGAGAAAGAAAGGTCACTTGCAATTTAAAGAACAAACTGACACTTTGGATGCTCAAGATACAGATGGCTAAGCGATCAATATTAATAATAAAAGCATCAGTACCTAATTTTAATTGATACTACCATAAGCCAGGAACTATACTAAGCACTTGAAAGCTTCTTCATTTTTAATATTCTCAACAAGTAGAAGTAACTTTTCCTATGTCATATAGAATCCTGTTGCAGATGTCATATTCAAATGCAAGCTGTTCTACCCTATACTCTCTGTACTATTGTTCTATGCTGTCTTCTCTAGGGACCGAAATTTCCTTATTCCCTTCAGCTTTGCTTAGACTTGCCAACAATCCCTTCAATAGCAAAGTACATCTACCTACAAGGTGAATCATTATTTTTCTTTCAAACATCCACTTGGTAAGCCTTGATTTAATTTTTTGTGGTTCTTCATGATTCTTTACAAAAGTGAAATAAAATTATTATACAGAAAGTGTCCACTGACACTGAGAACATACAAATTTTGCTACTTCTTTAAAACTTCTGGTTCCACCTACCAGTGAAGTGACTCGCTCTAGTGCTTTGATTCTCTTTCCTTTTCCTGGCTTTTCCTTGCTGGAAACTGCAATAACAGGTATAACCACTTAGAGATAAATAGCAGAAGAAAATAGAAAATGGTGAGAAACAGACCGAGAAGGTGAATGTTGCCACCTCCAGTTACCTGAAGGAAAACAATACAAAACAAAACAAAACAAACACATACACATTTGACTAATGCACGAGTTGGGTGTAAGTCTAAAAAGGTGTTTTGTCAGCTTGCAGAATGTTTTTTCTTTTAATCTTTATCCATTCTTCTCATTTTTTAAATAGTTTCAAGAAGCTGTGGAATTTAATGTCTGTGCCTCAAGGAATTATTATTTTTAGCCCTGAAGAAAAATTTCTGCTGCCTTGATCTCACTACAGAATTGATCTTATTCCAAAACAGTTTGAATTAAATGCAAATTGTCTTACAGCATGACCCTCTGCATTAACAGGTCCTGTCAGAGGTATTAATTTGTTTTTCTGATATCTTTGAAAGGTCGTAGAAATTTCAGGGTTTTTACTTCTCTTTCCTTTTTTTGATGAGTATTTCTGGTAAAATAGGAGCATTTTTGCTCTGAAGATGATACAGGAGTTTATGATTCATGAATGTTTCACAGCTGGTTCAGGTACAGTGGGCATGAATCATAGGCACTGCACCGTACAATTTATAATGTCATTTATATTACAAGGATTACTTTGGATATTTGCAATTCGCTCTTTTGCAATCAAAGATGCTTTTCTTATTTGTTTTTTCAGATTTCATTATGTTTATTTCACTGGCAATACCCTTTTCCATCTTGTTCATCTGGCAAATTCCTACATATCTTTTATTATTGTAGTTGTAATAAAAATATGGAATACAATACTTACCGTTACGACCACCTTTAATCATACAATTCAGTGGCATTAAGTACAGTCACATTTTTTGTGCAACATTATCACCAGCTGTTTCCAGAACTTTCTCATCCTCCCAAACTGAAGCTCTATACCCAGTAAACACTAACTCCCCAAACACCTGCCCGCAGCTCCTGGCATCCACCATATAACTTTCTGTCTCTATTAATTTGACTATTTTAGCTACCTTATATAAGTGGAATCATATAGTATGTGTCCTTTTGTGTCTGACTTATTTCATTTAGCAAAATATATTTTTTGTTTTTCTTTTAATTTTGCCATTCGTTATTTTTCCATTTTTATTTGGATTCAAGGAGTAAATGTACAGGTTTATTATATGGGTATATCACATGATGCTGATGTTTGGGGTACAACTAATCCGGCCAACAAGGTAGTTAGCATATCACCCAACAGTTGGTTTTTCCAGCCTTGCTACTCTCCCTCTCAGCTAGCCACCTCTAGTAGTCCCCAGTGTCTTTCGTTAATAAGTTTATGTCCACATGTATGCAGCATTTAGTTCTCACTTGTAAGTGAGAATATGCAATATTTGTTGTTCTATTTCTGTGTTAATTCAGTTAGGATGGTGGCCTCCAGCTGCATCCAAGTTGCTACAAAGGACATGATTTCCTTTTTTATGGCTGTATAGTATTCTGTAGCATATATGTGCCACATTTTCTTTATATGCTCCACCACCGATGGGCACCTAGGTTGATTCCATTTCCTTGCTATCATGAAGAGTATTGCTATGAGCATACAAGTGCCTTTGTCTTTTCGGTCAATTTATTTTCTTTTGGGTGGCATTGCTGGGTCAGATGGTAGTTCTATTTTCAGTTCTTTGAGAAATCTCCGAACAGATTTCCACTGTGGCTGAACTAATTTACATTCCCACCAAGAGTATGTAAGTATTCCATTTTCTCTGCAACCTCCCATCATCTGTTGTTGTTTTACTTTTAAATAGTAGCCACCCTGACTGGTGTGAGTAGGTATCTCATAGTGGTTTTGATTTGTATTTCTCTGATGATTAGTGATATTAAGCTTTTTTTCATATATTTCTTGGCTACTTGTATCCCTGTTTGCTGAGAAGTGCCTATTCGTGTCTTTTACTTACGTTTTGATGGAATTATTTGCTTTTGCTTGTTTAATTCTTTAAGCTACTTGTAGATTCTGAATATAAGAGCTTTGTCAGATGCATATTTTGGGAATATTCTCTCCTGTTCTGTAGGTTATCTGTTCACTCTGTCGATGGTTTCTTTTGCTGTGCAGAAGCTCTTTAGTTTAATTAGGTCTAAAGTATCAACGTTTGTTTTTGTTGCAGTTGCTTTCGAGGACTTAGTCATAAATCCTTTGCAAAGAGTGATGTCCAGAATAGTGTTTCCTAGATTTTTTTCTAGGATTCTTATAGTTTTAGTTCTTACATTAAAATATTTAAGACATCTTGAGTTAATTTTTGTATGTAATAAAAAGTAGGTATCCAATTTCATTCTTCTGCATATAGCTCACCAGCTGTTCAAGTTCCATTTATTGAATAGGGAGTCCTTTTCACACTGCTTATTTTTGTCAAGTGTTCCTTTTTTAGCAGTTTTGTAGTTCTTCCTGCAGATATCTTTTACCTCCTTGGTTAGATTTATGCCTAGGTATTTTACTTCTTTTGTGGTTGTTGTAAATCGAATTGTGTTCTTGATTTGGTTCTTAGTTATTGGTGTATAGAACTGCTACGGACTTTTGTTCGTTGGTTGTATCCTGATACCTTGCTAAATTGTTGATCAGTTCTAATAACTTACTGAGAGAGCCTTTAGGGTTTCCTAGGTATAAAATCATATCACCAGTGAAGAGAGATAGTCTGATTTTTTTTTCACTGTTTGGATGCTTTTGTTTCTTCCTCTTGCTTCCAACAAATATATGGAAAAAAAAAAAAAAAGTTTAACATCTGACTAGCACTTCCAGTGTTGTGCTGGATAGGAGTGGTGAGACAAGGCCTCTTTGTCTTGATCCACTTCCAAGAGGAATGCTTGCAGTTCTGATCATTCAGTGTGATGCTGCCTATGGGTTTGTTGTAGATAGCTTTTATTATTTTGAGGTATATACCTCTGATGCCTAGTTTCTTGAGGGATTTTACCATGAAGGGATGTTAAATTATGCTGAAAGCTTTTTCTGCATCTCTCGAGGCGATCATATGGTTTTAGTTTAAATTGTGTTAATGTGATCGGATGGCATTTACTGATTTGCATATGTTGAAATACGATGAGACAACCTTGAATCTCAGGAATTAACCCTATGTGACCATCGTAAATTAAAGATTTGATGTATTGTTAAATTTGATGTGTAAATAAGTATTTTGCTGAGAATTAATTTGAAGGAATATGAAATAACTTTTAAGTGTGGCATTTAGCCCATGTCTGTGTCCTTCAGAGACATGGGCCAGTAGTTTTAGTGTGTGTGTGTGTGTGTGTGTGTGTGTGTGTGTGTGTCTTTGCTAGGTTTTGCTATTAGGTGATACAGGCTTCACAGAGTGAGTTAGGTAGGAATCCCCCCTCCTTGATTTTTTGGAATAGTTTTAGTAGAATTACTATCAGCTCTTCTTTGGACCTCTGGTAGAACTCGGCTGTTAATCTGTCTGGACTGGGTCTCATTATTATTATTATTATTATTGGTTATTAGGTTTTTTATTACTGATTCACTTTTCAAACTCAATATTGGTCTCATCAGTGTTTCAATTTCTTCCTGATTCAATCTCGAGAGGTTGTGTGTTTCCAGGAATTTATCCATTTCCTCTAGATTTTCTAGTATGTGTGTATAGAAATATTCATAGTTGTCTATGAGGGTGTTTTGTATTTCTGTGTGATCGGCTGTGACATTACACAGCTTTTGTCATTTCTGATTGTGCTTACTTGAATTTTTCTTTTTTTCTCTTTATTAATCTAACTGTCTATTGATCTTGTTTATCCTGTCAAAGAACCAGCTATGAAACTATGGTTTCATTTATCCTTTGTGTGGAATTTTGGGTCTCAATTTCATTCAGTTCAAGTCTTTTTTTTTTTTTTTTGAGACGGAGTCTCGCTCTGTCACCCAGGTTGGAGTACAGTGGCCGGATCTCAGCTCACTGCAAGCTCCGCCTCCCGGGTTTACGCCATTCTCCTGCCTCAGCCTCCCGAGTAGCTGGGACTACAGGCGCCCGCCACCTCGCCCGGCTAGATTTTTGTAGATTTTTTTAGTAGAGATGGGGTTTCGCCGTGTTAGCCAGGATGGTCTCGATCTCCTGACCTCGTGATCCGCCCGTCTCGGCCTCCCAAAGTGCTGGGATTACAGGCTTGAGCCACCGCGCCCGGCCATATTCAGTTCAAGTCTAATTAGAGTTATCTTATTTTCCTTCGGTCTTTGGGATTTATTTGTTCTTGTTTATCTACTTCCTCTAGTATGATGTTTGATCATTAATTTGAGATCATTCTAACTTTTTGAGGTAGGCATTTATCACTATAAATGTTCCTCTTAACACTGCTTTTGCAACATCCCGGAGATTTTTGTATGTTGTTTCTGTTTTGATTTATTTCAAATAATTTTTGTATGTTTCTGACTTGATGTTGTTGTTTACTTAAAAGTCATTCAGGAGCAAGCTGTTTAATTTCCATGTAATCATGGGGTTTTGAGAAATATTATTGGTATTGCTTTCTATTTTCATTCCACTGTGGTCCAAGAATACGGTTGCTATAATTTCTTTTTTTTTTTTTTTTGATTTGTTGAGACTTGCTTTATGACTGAGCATGTAGTAAATCTTGGAGTATATTCCATGTGCAGATGAGAAGAATGTATATTTTGTGGTGCATGGGTGGAGTATACTATAGATGCATATTGGATCCAATTGCTCAAGTATTGAGTTTATGTCCAGAATTTCTTTGTTGGTTTTCTGCCTTGACAATCTGTCTAATGCTGTCAGTGGGGTCTTGATTTCCCCCACTGTTATTGTGTGACTGTCTAAGTCTTTGTATAGGTCTAGAAGTACTAGTTTTGTGAATCCAGACTCTACAATATGGGGTGTGTATATATTCTAGGTTAAATCTTCTTTTTGAATTGAACCCTTTATCATTATGTTGTTCTTTTCTTTTTTTTTGTTTTGTTTTTAGTGTTTTTAGTTTAATCTCTCTTTTATCTGATATGAAAATAGTAATCCCTGTTCTTTTTCTTTTCTATTTGCATGGTAGATCTTACTCCAGTCCTTTACTTTGAGCCTTTGTGTATCATTACACGAAAGCTGGGTCTCTTGGAGATAGCAGCCATATGGGTCTTGTGTTTTGTTTTGTTTCTAATCCAACTTGCCACTCTGTACCTTTAAAGTGTGGTATTTAGGCCATTTATGTACCAGGTTAATACTGATATGTGAAATTTTGATTCTATCATTAAGTTGTTAGCTGGTAACTTTTTAGTTTCTATTTTGTGATTGCTAATTTATAGGATCTGTGGGCTATGTACTTAAGTATGTTTTTGTGGTAGCAGATATGGCTCTTTGTTCCCATGTTTAGAACTACTTTAGGATCTCTTGTGAGGCTTTCTAGTGGTAACACATTTTCTTAGTACGTGCTTGTCAGGAAAAGATTTTATTTCGCATTTGCTTAAGAAGCTTAATTTGATGGAATATGAAATTCTTGGTTGGAATATGACATTATTGGTTAGAATTTGCTTTCTTTAAGCATGCTGAAAATAGGTCCTCAGGCTCCCCTGGCTTGTAAGTCTTCTGATCAGAAGTCTGCTTCAGACTGATGGGGTTATCTTTGTAGGTGATCTTTCCTTTTTCTCTAGCTGCCTTTAAGTATGAGTTGAATAATGAGAACATATGGACACAGGGAGGGGAACATCACACACCAGGGCCTGTCAGGGGGTGGAAGGCTAGGGGAGGGATAGTATTAGGAGAAATACCTAATGTAGATGGTTGGTTGACGGGTGCAACAAACCACCATAGCACGTGTATACCTATATAACAAACCAGCATGTTCTGCACATGTATCCCATAACTTAAAGTATAATAATAATAATGAAAACAGGATGAAAATTGCTATTTTGATTATACTGCTAAAAAAAAAATAAAAGAAATTTTCTTTAGTATTGACCTTGACCATCACCCTTGTGATGTCATTTTATATAGTATCTCACAGATGTTCTCTTGATTTCTTGTTTCTGGATGTCTACCTTTCTGACAAGATCAGGGAAATTTTCTTGAATTTTTCCCTCAAATGTAATTTCCAGGTTATTTTCTTTTTCTTTTTCTCTTTCTCTCTCAGAAATGCCAATAATTAATAGGTTTGGTTGTTTTACATAATCCTATATTTCTTGAAGACATTGTGCTTTTTTTTCTTTTTTTTTTTTTTTGGAGACAGTCTTGCTCTGTTGCCCAGGCTGGAGTGCAGTGATGTGATCTCAGCTCACTGCAAGCTCCGCCACCCGGGTTCACGCCATTCTCCTGCCTCAGCCTCCCAAGTAGCTGGGATTACAGTCTCCTGCCACCACACCGAGATCATTTTTTGTGTTTTTAGTAGATACAGGGTTTCACCATGTTAGCCAGGATAGTCTTGATCTGCCCGCCTCGGCCTCCCAAAGTGCCAGGATTACAGGCCTGAGCCACTGCACACGGCCAAGACACTGTACGTTTTTTTAAATTCTTTTTTTCTTTATTTTTGTCTGACTGGGTTACTTCAGAAGACTTATCTTCAAGCTCTTAAATTCTTTTATCTGATAGAGCAAGTCTATTAATAAAGCTTTTGATTATATTTTAAAATTCCTCGAGAGTTTTTCAATTCCAGAAGCTGTGATTGATTACTTTTTAAGACGTTTATCTTTTCCTTTAATTCTTGAATTGCTTTAGAATTTTTTTGTGTGTCAATCTTCAAGTTTGTTTTGGATCTTATTGAATTTCTTTGAAATCCATGTTTTATATTATTTATCTGTCATTTCTGAGTTTCCCTTTTGGTTAGGGACTGTTGCTTAAAAGCTAGCAGAATCCTTTAGTGGTATCACTACATTCAGATTTTCATGATGTTAAAATTCTTGCACTGATATTTTCTTATCTGGAGACACTGGCACTTTTACTTTCTGTAACTTTTTCATGCAGGTGGGATATTTTCTTTATTCTTTCTTTCTTTTTATCAACTGGATACCATCATGGGAGCTGTTTGCTGGTGTTCACCTCTCCAGGATCTGGGGTATTCTTCATAATTCCATTGGATTCACGTTTTTCTTCTTAAATTAAAGTTCACAGAGCTCATTTTTATGGTTTATTTTGCTATTTTCAAGTTACTGAGGCACACCAAAGCCTCTAATTCATCATTTTGACAAAAGAAAAAAATAAAACTTTCCTAGGTTTTCTTCTAGGACTTATAGTTTTAGGTTTTAGTTTAAGTATTTAATGCATCTTAGGTTAATTAATTTTTTATTTTTATTTATTTATTATTTTTGATACAGAGTCTCGCTCTGTCACCCAGGCTGGAGTGCAGTGGTGCACTCTCAGCTCACTGCAAGCTCTGCCTCCCGGCTTCACGCCATTCTCCTGCCTCAGACTCCCAAGTAGCTGGGACTACAGGCACTTGCCACCACACCCAGCTAATTTTTTATATTTTTAGTAGAGACGGGGTTTCACTGTGTTAGCCAGGATGGTCTTGATCTCCTGACCTCATGATCTGCCTGCCTTAGCCTCCCAAAGGGCTGGGATTAAGGCTTGAGCCACCACTCCCGGCCAGGTTAACTTTTTTTTATGCGATGAAAAGTAGGAATCCAGTTTCATTCTTCTATGTATGGCTAGCCAGCTGTTTTAATTTATTTAATAGGGAGTTTTTTGTCATTGGCTATTTTTGTGTACTGTGTCAATGGTCAGATGGCTGTAGATATGTGGCTTTTTTTTTTTTTTTTTTTTTTTTTTTTGAGGCGGAGTCTCTCTCTGTCGCCCGGACTGGAGTGCAGTGGCCGGATCTCAGCTCACTGCAAGCTCTGTCTCCCAGGTTTACGCCATTCTCCTGCCTCAGCCTCCCGAGTAGCTGGGACTACAGGCGCCCGCCACCTCGCCCGGCTAGTTTTTTGTATTTTAGTAGAGACGGGGTTTCACCGTGTTAGCCAGGATGGTCTCGATCTCCTGACCTCGTGATCCGCCCGTCTCGGCCTCCCAAAGTGCTGGGATGACAGGCTTGAGCCACCGTGCCCGGCCGATATGTGGCTTTTCTATGTGTTCTCCAATATATTCCATTAGTATATACTAATGGAAGAAGTTGATACTTCTTCCCCTTAACTTCCCTGACTTTTAAAAGTTGAAACACCCTTCTTTCAACTTTAACCTCTTCTTTTCCTATTTCCACTCACTCCAAAGATTATTTCAACGGATCTAATGAGTTTAAGTGGTATATGCTGATAACTTATAATTCAGTTGTCTAGTTTAGCTCTCTGTCTCAAAACTGTAGAGCCATGTCAATCTGTAAGATCAGTATTTCCCTTTGGTTACTAAAGAAACATCTTTCTTAGGTTGGGTTTTCTGGGAAGCAGACTTTGAAATGAAGATTCAGTTACAGGATCTTTATTAGGGAGTGTTTGGGGTATCAACTCCCATAGAAGGGAGGGGAAGAAAGCAGGATTACATGTATGGAGAAGTTAAACGTAAATGCAGTTCAAGTAAAGCTTTCAGCTGCCTGCAGGGAAAATTATGGATGTGATATGGCCCTTCAGGGTTGTAAGTTTGGGACAAGGAGATAGGCCGTTCATATGTCTGCATCGATGTTCATTAGACGCAAGTTGCCTCAGAAAACAGCTTGACCTTGGGCTTTCTTCAGATAAGGCATTCTCTAAATAGGACTGATAGCTGAAGCCTCTCAGTGTGCAACATTTCTAATGTATAAGGGAATAATCCCTTCATTCCTTGAAGGAGGATGTGTGAGGCATATCATGATATTTTTTATCAGAGCATCTCAAAATTAATATTTCCCATGTTCAATGCTTGACACTCATTTTCCACTATGTTAAGGAAAACAGGTGGTCCTTCTGCATTTTCCCTACCCAGTAAATGGCAACTTTGTCTTTCCAAATTCTTAGGTCAAAACCCTTTAAGTGAACCCTGACCTTTCTCTTTACCCACAGGCCCCCTTGTTACCAATCAATCAATAAATCTGGTAGATCCAAAGATATTTCCATGATTCTACCATTTCTTACCATTCCCACTGCTTTCACCCTAATTCTAGCTACGTCACCTACCTCCCACTAAGATTATTGCCGTAGCTTCCCTACTGGACTGCTCCAGCCCACTGCCCTGTCCCTTTGTGGTCAGTTGCTGGCGACAGAATAATGCTTTTTTAAAAAATTACCTAAGATGACTTCACACTTTTGTTAAATTCCTAACATGGCTTCTCAGATTACTCAAGATAAAAACAAATGTTGTACTGATACATACCTGACCCCGTCTCCTACTTCTCATTCTTTCACTGATTCCACTCCAGCCTTACTGACCTCCTGGCACACTGAGTGACTCCTACCTCTGGAACCATTCTCCTACCTCTGGAACGGTTCACTTGCTATTTCCACTACCTGAAAGGCTCCTTGTTCAAATATTCTCATGACTTAGTTTTTCCCTTCCTGCAGGCTTATGCTTTCATTTCCTTGGAGTAAAGTGGTCTTACCTACCCACCTTATAAAAAATAATAATATTCCAACATGCTGTGCTTTCTGTTAATTTTATCCTCTTTGCTGTCATCCTATGTGCATGTGTGCTTATTTTTTGTTATATCATCATGCCAAATATTATATTAGGTCCATAATCACAGAGAGTTTGTTTTATTTGCTATTATATCCCTAGTAACTACAAGAGTGCCTGGAATATACTATGTAATCAATAAAAATTTGTTGACTATCATGTGGATCTGATTTTAAGAAAGGCTGCAACCAAGGTTTCAAATGGTGCCATTTGTGTGTTTTTTCCTGTCTTCTTATTGGTTACCTCTGTGTAGACTTCATTTAAAGCAGCCTTTGTAATGAAGACAGTGATGATAACCATCTTGTTTTTTATTAACTCTGTAATGAGGACTTAGTGTTATGTAGCCTTGAGATGACATCTAGAAAGTGGTGGATTCAGGGTTTTCTAAAATAAAACAACACTCAAGTGATGAAGTATAATAAATACACTATAGAAACTAAAAAAAATTTTTAAAAATTAAAAAACAGATAGAATATTGATATGGTTTGGTTTTGTGTCCTCACCCAAATCTCCCCTTGAATTGTAATAATCCCCATGTGTTGTGGGAGGAACCAGGTGTCAGGTAATTGAATCATGAAGGCGGGATTTTCCTATGCCATTCTCGTGATAGTGAATAAATCTCACAAGATCTGATAGTTTTATAAAGGGAAATTCCCCTGCACATGCTCTCTTTCTTGCCTGCCACCATGTAAAATGTGCCTTTCTCCTCCTTTGCCTTCCACCATGATTGTGAGGCCTCCGTAGCTATGTGGAACTACGAGTCCATTAAACCTTTTTTCCTTTATAAATTACAGTTTGGGGTATGTCTTTATTAGCAGCATGAAAAAAAAACCAATACAAATATATTTAATAGTAAAGGAATGAATTTCAAGAAGGTATGTCTTAACCTTTTCTCCAGAGAATTATTGCTGTCCCAATAATTGTATGTCTTTACAAATAATGTATTGCTATTCTTTCTAAATTAAGGTGTGTGTGTGTGTGTGTGTGTGTGTGTGTGTTGGGAGGAGGACAGGTAGAGAAGTGCAGAACAGAGTATAATGAACAAGATTTATTTAAAAGACTATTATGGGGACTCTGGGACTCTCCCTTTGAGAAAGTGTGCATATGAGGACACAGTACAAATTAACAAACTCGAGCCACATTTCTTCACACTACAGATATTGCCCAAAGCACATTCACACTGTTCTAAGAAGGAGAGACTGCTGTAGTGAGGCCACTGAGTGTACATGCTTTGCTGCCTCAGAGAATGATGTAGAGTTGGAAAATAAGGAGAGTCAAGATTAATGCTTAAACCTAATGAATTAGTTATTGTTTGATGTGGAGTAAACAAAACATCTTCAGTGATATAATATCTGCCTCTATACAACAAATATAATAAAATGTATCCCCCAACTGTAAATTTGTTTTACATGTACACTGTTATACAAAGGCCTATTGGTATTGTTATACATATTTGAATTTGAATTTGGAGAAATCCCTGCACATGTCCAGTTCCTAGGACCAAGCTCCCCAGAAGTTCTCTTTCTTCCTGGCAGTTGTCAGCCCCTACAACTGCTTTAGGCAGCACAAAATATGCTAATATCAGATGGAATCTCTGTGATATCAGGATTTAGAGTGCTAGAAAAGTTTTGCAGTTTATTTCATTTCCCAGTAAGCTTAAATCATTTTCAAATTTGAAATGCCAAACTTTTCTCAAGGGACTGAAGAAAACTTGAGTCTACATACCTAATCAGCAGTAGTCCTCTCCTTTGAAATTTCAAACATACATGAGACTTCTTGAACTGTAATGAACTGTTGCACCAGGTTCCATATCCCCAAGATTATTGTGAGTTTAGATTAGCTTTAAATATATTATTGTTATTTAAAATTGTGCAGATTTTCACCCTGAATTTTTTTCTTGTACGTAAAAATGGGTGACCTCTATTGGGAACATTCTGAGAGAAATGGGAAAGGATGCATTAGAAATTAAATAGTATTTATGTCTCCACTTGCCTGAAAACCAAATCATCAGAGCAGGAGAGGACTGTAGAAATCAGTGAATGTGTTTTGAGATGAGTAATAAGTGGTTGTTTATACTAACTCTGACTTCAGGAAGCATATGTCTCAGATCTCATGAGATAGTCTCAAGTTTAAAAACTATGTGTTGTTTTCATTGGACTCTATGACAGATAATGTATTTTGAGATTGATAAAAGCAATGGATCTCTGTCAGATACAATTTTGCCCCCACCTGCCACCTGGAGACAACTGGCAATATCTGCAGACATTTTTGTTTATCACAACTAGGGACTAGATTCTACTGATAACTGGGGGATAGAGGTCAAAGATGCTACTAAACACCCTAAATGCACAGGTTCCTCTCCAACAAAGAATTTTCCAGTTCAAAATGTCTTTAGTACCAAACTGAGAAGCCCTGACTTAGAGGAATATGGTTGCTAGAGGAATGAGATAGAATACATGATCTTTATCTTTGTTTTTGTTTGTTTGTTTGTTTTTGTTTTTGTTTTCTGAGACAGAGTCTCACTCTGTCACCCGGTGGAGTGCAGTGGCCACTATCTTGGCTCACTGCAACCTCTGCCTCCTGGTTTCAAGTGATTCTCCTGCCTCAGCCTCCCGAGTAGCTAGGATTACAGGCACCCACCACCATGCTCGGCTATTTTTTTTTTTTTTGTATTTTTAGTAGAGACAGGTTTTCACCATATTGGGCAGGCTGGTCTGGAACTCCTGACCTCAAGTGATCTACCCACCTTGGCCTCCCAAACTGCTGGGACTATAGGCATGAGCCACCACACCTAGCTAATATCTTTATCTTTAATAGAATTTTGTAGGCAATCACTAGGGAATTATATGTCATAATAAGGTATATTTTGGAGTTCTGGGGAAGAGACATTTCAAATAGACCTTTATTCCCTATTAACTGCTATGTTTTTAGATTTCTGTCATATCTCTTCTAAAGCCATGAAAGACTCTTTCCAGTTTCCTAAATGATAATCAACTGATACTCCTTGTTCTCTTTTAGTCTATCTTTATGGAAATAGTAGAGACCTACTTTTATTCATTCCTTCTTATAAATGACCTGTCAGTAAAAGTTTATGACTATAGTAGAAAGTGAGAACTTCCACTTGCTCTATGCCAAAAGCCCATTGTATGACCCAAAGAAAAGCTTACAATTTTTTTTTTTTTTTTGAGATGGAGTCTTGCTCTGTTGCCCAGGCTGGAGTGCAGTGGCACCATCAAGGCTCACTGCAAGCTCCGCCTCCTGGGTTTATGCCATTCTCCTGCCTCAGCCTCCCCAGTAGCTGGGACTACAGGCGCCTGCCACCACACCAGCTAATGTTTTGTATTTTTAGTAGAGATGGGGTTTCACCATGTTAGCCAGGATGGTCTCGATCTCCTGATGTCATGATCTGCCCACCTTGGCCTCCCAAAGTGGTAGGATTACAGGTGTGAGCCACCAAAAGCTTACAATTTCTAAACCTGTTTGAAATGGATAATTTTTGTTGTTTCTTGGTTATTTTTTTTCCCTTTCTAATTGAACAGAGTTAAACTATTCTGTTTTTCTAAAGTTAAATGAAAAAAGACTAATTTGAATTCTGGGTTTGAATGTAGACTATTTGCTTGGGCAACTTTTTAATAGCTTCTGGTATTTTAATATCAGTAATCACTATTACCTTTAGTAACTTGGCAATAAATGATTCTCACTGTGTTGTTTTGTAAATAAACCTCCGAGTTTATTGCATGTCTTGAAGCTATTTATTGCTTCACATGCTGCCAGCTATTGTTGATTAAAACTTAAGTATATAAAGGCTATAATTTTTCTGAGATTTTGATAAATAGAAAGGAACAAAAACCATGTTAGTGAAGTATACTCAATAAACTGCTAATAAGTATCAGTTGTCTAGGGAGAACAATGGGAGACTCAACTGATCCTGCAAAGTCCTTATGGTGTTTCTATACTTAACTACCAATAATTAGGTAATTTGGAGCCAAGAAAACAGTGTGTTTTAAATTGAAAAGTAAAGAATATTTACATTGGAAGAGTTATTAAGAACACTGAAAAATTCAATTATATGTCTTGTGATTTCAAATACTTTTTAAAATTTTAAAACATAGATTCATTAAATCCCACAACAGTTTTTAAAAGAAAATAAGGGAAAAAATGTCATCTTCATCTCTGATTTTCCCAGTCGTACATTTGCCTCACCCACACAAAAGAACAAAGCTTTTATGAAAGAAAGCTCCAGGTTAAAAAACATAAATTTCAGACACAAAGACACAATTTTCTAGCAATAGAAGTGGACTGAGCCATTCCTGACCTGCCTCCTCCAAAAAAAGGTAGTTCATTTGGATTTTGGTAAATAAATGGTTAGAAAGCACAGCAAAACTTGATTGCCACTACAGTTGTCCTAATTTAACCACTGTGTGCTGAGTGATTTAGAATCAGAAGCTGCCTTCATGAGTAAAGATGAAAAAATCAAAGTGTAGTGCACCAAATAGCAAGCTAAAAAGACTTGTTTATACTTATTTTTCCTTTGTTTACATACATATATATATGAGTTCACAATAAAACTTCAATTCCAATCTGATACCACACCATTTACTCTAGTTTTCTTTTTCTTTCCAAACTTTTATCTCTATTCTCTGATTATAAGAAACCTTCTTCTTACCTTCATTGTATTTACTTACTAAGTAAATGTCACTGGGTGAAACCAATCTCCTGCCTATGACTCCATACAAATGGTCTCCTCACTCCACTCATGCTCTGACCCCACACATCTGGCTGCCACTGGCCCAGCATAGATGCAGCCCTCACCCCAACCACAACTATGCAGACAAACTTATTATCAAGTTCAAAGTCCAACACTTCACACTGCATGCCACTAATACCATACCCCAAACTATCACCTTCTTCATTCCACTTGTACTTTTATTTTTAAATTTTCTTTCATTTTTAATTTTTGTGGGTACATATATTTTGGGGTGATATTGAGATATTTTGATATAGGAATGCAATGTATAATAATCACATCAGGATAAATGAGGTATCCATCACCTCAAACATCTATTCTTTATGTTACAAAAAAACTGATTATATTATTTTTGTTATTTAACACATATAATTAAATTGCTTTATACTGTAGTCACTTTGTTGTCCTAACACATACTAGGTCTTTTTCATTCTTTTAAACTATGTTTTGTACTCATTAACTATCCCCACTTCCCCCATAAACCTGCATTACCCTTCCCTGCCTTTGGGAACCATTCCTCTACTCTCTATCTTCATGAGTTCAATAGTTTCATTTTTCAGCTCACATGAATAAGTGAGATAATGCAAAGTTTGTCTTGCTGTGCCGGGCTTATTTCCCTTAATTTTCTTATTTCACTTAATTTGATGATGTCCAGATCAATCATGTTTTTGGAACTCACAGGATGTCACTTTTTATGGCTGAATAATACTCCATTGTGGATGCATACCACAATTTACCATGACAGATTCAGAGTTTGATGCCTTTGATTTTCTTTTACATAGTGGGAGATAAGTGTCTAGTTTTATTCTTCTGTGTATGGATATCCAGTTTTCCCAGCACCATTTATTGAGCTTATTTTGCTGCCAAATATTGGCCATTGTGAATAGTGCTGCAATAAACATGGAATGCAGATATCTCTGCCATATTCTGATTTTCTTCCTTTTGTGTTTATACCTAGGAGTGAGATTTCTGGATCGTGTTATAGTTCTATTTATAGTGTTTTGAGGAATTTCAAATACTGTTTACCATAGTAGTTTTACTGATTTACATTTATACAAACAGCATACAAGAGTTTTCTCAAGCAGAAGGAGTCTCTCCCATAGCCACCACAGCTAGACTGAGTCTCATCTGAAGCCAGCAAGTCTCATAAATCCCACCACAGTGTACTACCTGGGTATCACTGCTGGCTATTCAGGGGCCAAGGATTTTTTTTTTTTCTTTTTTCTTTTTCACCAGATGATGAGTCCTACTAGGACTGGGATCTTCTCTTCAAGGCAGAGGTTTCTCTTTTTGCCCAGGGTGTGTCTAGAAATGTCAGCCATGAGGTAGAACCTGAAATGGAAGCCTCATGACTCAGACCAGTGCCCTCTCCTACCGTGACTGACCTGGTATTCAAGATGTAAGACAATGTTCCCTTTACTATTCCCTCTTCTCTCCTCAGCAGAAGGAAAGAGTATCCCCCTGAGCTGTGAGTTGTGCTGCCTGGGGTTCTGGGAGGGGTTGTACAAGCACTCCCTTAGCTGCTCCGGCCATTGTCACCCTTGGTCACATGCCATCCTAGTCCAGTGGGTCTAAGCCCAGCTCAGTACTAGAACTTGCTTAGGAGTTGCAGTCTTCGTGACCTAGGCTGCCTTTCAAATTTACCTAGAACCCCAGAGCCCTTTAGCCTGTGGTGGGAAGGCTGGTTGGAACTTAAGTTTCAACTGCTGGTTTAGGTTATTCCACTCTGGATAGGGTTGGTTTATATACTCCTTCTGTGAGGAGGCATTAGCTGAATTCATTCTGGTTTTGCTTTGTGCTGTGGCAGAATAGCGCTGAGTTCAATGCAGAGCCCCACAATTGCTACACTCTCCCTCTCCCAAGTGCACAGATCCTTTCTTCTGGCCATGTGTCTTCTGCCAGGGGATGGGGGAGGGATGGCATCAGCAATTCAAGACTTTCTTTCCTATCCTCATCAGCGACTCTTTCAGTGATGTGTATTTAAAACCGGGTACTATGAGTGCTCACCTGATTTTTTCTTCTTATGAAAGTTGTTTGTTGCAGGGGTTAATTACTGGGGGACCATCTTGCTCCACTCTCTCCACTCTTGCTTTGATATCCCACTATGGACTGCTGTCCCACTGACATCCTTCCCATGCAGACACCATCATTACCCTCATTATTCCTCAACTCAACACATATAAGAGTCTATGCAAATGCCCTTGTAACCATCTTTAGGCTTTGAAATCACACCAAGTCATCACTTCCATTCTGACCCACTCATAAACATTCTGCTTACCTGCTTTAGGTTCTGACATCCCATTCCAGACATCTTGAATACCGTCCTTTGCCTCTCTTGGGTTTGGTTACCACATGCCAGGCTGCTGTGGCAACCCTTTTCTAAGAAAGGCTTATTTGACACAATTTACCTTCTGAAACCCCACTCAGGCTCTGATTCCCTATACTGATCACTGCCACAACACCCCACCCAACCCAGATAGCCTGATATCACTAAGTCTAGGACACCCCAAATTAGACTGCTGTTGTCACCCACCTCACGGGCATGCCCTACTCACCCTCATGAGACTCTTAACAATTCTTGCTGGCCCTTCACTGCCATTCCATTTGGATCCCCAAAACATTTCATCTTTCAAACATGGCCACATTTGCCTCCCACTGTCTCAGATGCCTTTCTCGTTTGACTAAGGCTCTAATACTTCATGCTATGCACGTTGCTTCCACAAATACTACTCCATGTTCCTCCCCGTCTGGAGTTCTGATTCTCTCTACCAGACCACAGCCCATACCTGCAATAGGAGCAAAAGGTTATCGTGCTAAGCCTTATAACAGTTTTTGAAATTAACTATTCAAGAAGAAAATCAGGAAGGAAGAAGTCAGGAAGCACACATATATTTATGATGCTAAAGAGATGCAAACATTCAAAGTCTCTACAGCAGATTTTCACGCCATACTTTGGATCACAAAATCAATTTTTGGTGTTAATATGATATCTCGTTAATGAAATCAAGTAGTATATAAAAGAACAGAACATAACAAAATAGAAAATTATTTATTAATTCTATTAATTAAATACTATTAATTCTATTAATAGAATATTAATAAGTGAAAATTAATACCATGTATAAACATTTGGTTACTGGTTCTAGAAGACAGATGAGATAGATAAGAAAGCGAGAAGGAAGGAAGACAGGCAAGGTATCCAGGTTCATAGAGTCAAATATATCTTCATATCACCAGATTCAAGATTTCTTGACTTGAGTAAACTGATCTCTTGACCTGGATTATATGTGTATTTGACAAAATAACCTTCCAATGTTTTAATTGTTTATTTTTTACACTTAAGCCTTCAAGCTATCTAACACGTATTTTTATGTATATAATGAAATTTGAAATCCATTTCAATTTCTTCTGTGTGAATAAAGACTAAGCAGCATCATATATGAAGGACTTTGCTTTTTCCTAACTAGTTGTACGATTGGCTCTGTCTTTTTTGTGTGTGAATTTTCTTATGTGTATGGATCTACACTTCATATTTTACGAACCTAATTGTCTAATCCTATACCACTTGAAGCAAGTCCATTTTTTATGTTCCTTATACTTTCGTGGCTTCAGTAACAGGAGGAATGCTTTCCATTTCCATTCTATGTGGCTGTTTTTGATTTGGGGCTTTATAAAGACCAGATTCACTCCTATAGGATCCATCTATGCTAACATTTCCCCTAGGAAGATACCTCTGTGTTAAGGCATCCCATGACCTGACGCTTTCTGTGTTTCTCTCTGGTCCCTGTCCGTAAGCCACAAGAAGCTCATTAGTTCCAGGAAATCAAATAGATTGCTACTGAGTGTGGACAGCAAGGAAGTTGCACTAACTCCATCATCTCTGTGGAATAATTCTTGCTTGTTAAAATACAATTCACTTACCCAAAAATCTACCAATTTAAAGTACACAATTTAATAGTTTTTAGAATATATTCATGTAGGTGTTCAACAAGCACCACAATCAGTTTTAGAATATTTGTATCACACAATAAACGAAGACTATATTCATTAACAATTACTCCTCATTTACTCCAGAATCACCATTCCTAGGCAACTACCAGTCTGCTTTCTGTGTCTTTAAATTTGTCTATTCTGGACATGATGTTTAGGTGTAATCATGCAGTATGTGATCTATTGTGTCTGGTTACTTATGCTTAGCATAACATTTCAATGCCCATGGTATAGCATATATTGATATTTCATTATTTTTTGTTTCTCAATAATTTGCGATTGTCTGCATATACTACACTTTATATATTCATCAGCTGATAGTCACAGGGATTGTCTCTAATTTCTTTTTTCTTTTTTTTTGAGACAGAGTTCCACTCTGTCACCCAGGCTGGAGTGCAGTGACGTGATCTCAGCTTACTGCAAGCTCCACCTCCTGGGTTCACACCATTCCCCTGCCTCAGCCTCTTGAGTAGCTGGGACTACAGGCGCTCACCACCACACCCGGCTAATTTTTTTGTATTTTTAGTAGAGACAGGGTTTCACCATGTTAGCCAGGGTGATCTCAATCTCCTGACCTCGTGATTCACCTGCCTCAGCCTCCGAAACTGCTGGGATTGCAGGCATGAACCACTATAACCAGCAAGGAACAGAATATTAAGGATGGAGTTCTTTCATTATTTTTGGGGTTTCTGGAGTTGGCTGCTTAATATGATTGATAAAAAAAAAGTTAACTATTATACTTCTAATAGTATGGTGAACAATGATAGTCCTTGCTCTGAACTATTTAGACAGTTATGTAAAAATCAATGCATTTGTCACTCCTGATTCACCACTTGTGAAAGGCAAAGAGTTCAGTGACTCTATACATAATACCTTTGACTATGAAGTTGGTTGGTTGCTCCTAAGTTTACTGGACAAATTGATGAAAGGAAAGGATGAACTCAGGGATTCTAACTCCTGGCTTCAGAAGCAGGTACTTAGCTTCAAATTTGCTAAGATTGCCCTGAGTGAGATTCTTAGCTCCTGTAGAGAAAGAGCTGAAATTATGGAAAATCAGACGCAAGTTCTTATCATGCTAATGGCTGACCTGCAACAAAAACTGCATGCACATCCTCACCAGGTGTCCACTGTTAAACTGAGGGCATTTGATTGGAAAACAATGGGACCCTGAAACTTAGAATGGGGATATGTGGGAGGACCCTGATGAAGCTGAGGACACTGAGTTTGTAAACTCTGATGAAACATTTTGTCAGAAGAAACAACTTCTCTGTTCCTAGTAGTGGAAACCTCCCCTCCCTGATCCATGCTACCATCAGCCTTTCCACCTTTGTCTGAGGAGAAAAACCTTGTACTGCCTAAAGCAACAGTGATGGCCTCCCCTGAGGCAGTTGCCAGGCAAAATAATGTTGATTTTCCTCGGAGCCAGCCCCAACACCCCTGTTTGCTTCTAAATCTATAACTAGACTAAAGACCCTGTGGGCCCCTAGAGGTAAGTTCAATGTGTGACCCATGAGGAAGTGTGCTACACTCGAAAAGAACTACTTGAGGGTTTTTTTTTTTTCTTTTTTCTTTTTTTTCATATAAACAAAAATCTGGAGAACAGGCATGGGAATGGATATTATGGGTATGGGATAATGGTAGAAGAAACATAGAGTTCAATCAGGCTGAATTTATGGATTTGGATTCACCAAGCAGGGATTCTGCATTTACTGTTGCAACTCGAGGAGTTAAAAATGGTTCTAATAGTTTATTTGCCTGGTTAGCTAAAATATGGATTAAAAGAGGGCCAACTCTGAGAGAGCTGGAAATGCCAGATTTCCCTTGGTTTAATGTAGAGAAAGGGATCTAAAGGCTGAGGGAGATTGGGATGGTGGAGTGGACTAGTCACTTTACAGCTACTCATCTGTGCTGGGAGAGTTCTAAAGATATACCCTTAACCAATGCTTTGCAAAATAGATTTGTGAGGGCAGCACCTGCATCTTTCAAGAGCCCTATAATTGCTCTTCTCTGTATGTCAAATCTAGCAGTGTGAACCACAGTCACTCTACTACAAAATTTAAATACAATAGAAATAATTGGATCCCAAGGTGGCATGGGCCAAGTGGAGGCACTCAACCATCAAAGGCAAGTTACCATAATGGACAGCAGAGGCAAAGCAGCATCACAGTAGTCTGACTCATGTAGGACTCTGGCATCGGCTAATTCATCAGGGTGTTCCTAGAAGTGAAATTAATAGGAAGCCTACTGCATTTCTACTTAATTTAAGCAGAAAACTTCTAGGTCTAATGGACAAAAGACTAATTTGAATTATAAAAACAGAGAATCGTGACCGTTCAGTCTATTTCCAGATTTGAGACAGTTTACAGACCCAGAATTCCTTGAATGAAGGGGAGGCCAGGTCCCCTTGAGGAAGAATCCCATTACACTACCCACCAATTTATGCTGTTAATCTTTCTTTCATCCTTCTCCAAGGAGGCCTCCAGCCTTTTACCAAGGTCACTGTGCACTGGGGAAAGGGAAACGATCAGTCATTTTGGGTACTGCTGGACACTGGCTATGAGCTGACGTTGATTCTTTGGAACCCAAAACTGTGGTCCTCTAGTTAAAGTAGGGGCTTATAGAGGTCAGGTAATTAATGGAATTTGAGCTTGGTTCTGACTTACAGTGGTTATCCAGTGGGTCCTTGGACTCATGCTGTGGTCATTTTCCCAGTGCTGGAATGCATAATTGGCATAGACATACTTAGAAGCTGGCAAAAGCCCCATATTGGCTCCCTGACTGGAGGGCTATTACGGTAGGAAAGGCCAAATGGTAGCCATTAGAGATTCCTCTACCTAGAAAAATAGTAAATCAAAAACAGTATCACATCCCTGGATGGTTTGCAGAGAATAGTGCCACTATCAAGTACTTGAAAGATACAGGGGTGATGATCACCACATCCCTGTTCAACTCTCCTATTTGGCCTGAGCATAAGATAGATGGATCTTGGAGAATGACAGTGGACTATTGTAAGCTTTATCAAGTGGTGACTCCAACTGCAGCTGCTGTAACAGATGTGGTTTCATTGCTTGAGCAAATTAACACAGTTCCTGGTACCTGGTATGCAGCCATTGACTTGACAAATGCCTTTTTCTCCATTCCTGTCCATAAGGCCCACCAGAATCATCAGACTTCTCAGCCACTGCAACACAGAGCTGGGGGTGATAAGAAATCATGTGGCCTGCCTTTCATGGGCATTTACCCTAGTTTCAGACTGAAGCTGTGAGGAAGAAGTCCAATGTCCTTGACTACGCCTGTATTATGCTGTGCTGGATAGGTTTTTGGAAAGGGACAGAGACAGGCTGTTCTTAGTGAACTCACTAAGAACAGTTTTCACAGTTCTTAGTGAGATTTAGTAGGTTTTGTTGAATATTTTTCCACTTGCCATATGTCTTTAGAACAATATTTAGAGACTATTTTAAAACTTTATTTATATTACTATTATGATTATTAATATTATTTTGAGACAAGGTCTCACTCTGTTGCCAAGCCTGGAGTGTAGTGGTGTGGTCATGGCTCACTGCAGCCTCGACCTCCAGGGCTCAAGTGATCCTCCCACCTCAGCCTCCCAAGTATCTGAGACTATAGTTGCACAACACCATGCACAGCTGATTTTTGTATCTTGTTTTTTTTTTTTTTCTTGGTATAGGTGATTTTCACCATGTTGCCCAGGCTGGTTTTAAACCCCTATCCACAAGTAATCTTCTGGCCTCAGTCTCCCAAAATTCTGGGATAACAGGCATGAGCTACTGTACCTGGCTGAGACTTTAATTTTTAAGGTTTCTTTTTTAGCAGTTCTGATTGTTTTACTGGGAGATGGTCAATGTAGCTCCTCACTTTGCCATTGGAGAAGTGTCTCTGCTATGTGCTCCAATCCTGCTTATTTTTCCTTTTTGATATATGTATCAACTGAAAATATACTAAGGGATTATGTTAGTGTTTGATCTATTCATTTGCTTAAAATAATACATGCTGAGTATTAGTTGTGAATTGTGTAATTCACTCATTTGTCATTTTTTTTAGCTCAAAGTGTTGATGGCCAGGTTTATAAACATTTATTTATGTTCCCCTCCCAACCATCCACTGCCAATATAGTTGACCAATGTATTAGTCCATTTTCAAGCTGCTGATAAAGACATACCTGAGACTGGGCAATTTACAAAAGAAAGAGGTTCAGTTGGACTTACAGTTCATGTAGCTGGGGAGGCCTCACAATCGTCGTGGAAGGTGAAAGGCACGTCTCACATGGTGGCAGACAAGTGGAGAGAACTTGGGCAGGGAAACTCCCATTTTTCAAACCATCAGATCTCATGAGACTTATTTACTATCACAAGAATAGCTATGGGAAAGACTTGCCCCCATGATTCAATTTTCTCTTACCAGGTCTCTCCTGCAACACGTGGGAATTCAAGATAAGATTTGGGTGCGGACACAGACAAACCATATCAACCAATATCTACCTATCTTAGACACATTTTCAGACCTTAACTGGAGATATTTCTTTCTATTTATGAGTATATAAAGTGGACATGGAGAACAAGCAGTGCTAAAGTATATATGTAACCCTGCAGATGAAAATTTTTGTATCTAAGAATAGGGAAAAAAAAATTCCCCCCAAACTTAAGCGATTGGGGGGAATTTGATGCAGTATTTCTGCTAATATGGTATCATATCACTTACTATATGTTGCTGAGTATTCCAGAAGTGAGAGTTTTATTGGTAACAGAGCCGTCGTCTCTTTAAGAAACACTACTTTACAAATAAAATTTTTGCCTAAATTCTATTGTGCATTCTTCCTTCTAAATATTAACATCAGTAGTAAGAGTTTAGTACATGTGTGCTAAGCACTATGCTGAATTCTAGATAGGAACTATTTCATTCTATCATCATGACAGCCTTGTGCCATTTTATCTGAGTATCAGAATGATATCACTGAGACATAAACACCTTAAGTCTTGCTCAAAGAGGACATGGCTTGTAAGTGAAAGAGTCCTATTTCATTCCTATTTCTTTTCACTCCAAAGCCCAAGATTTTAACTATTAAATTGTTCACTGAGCAATACCTTCCTTTTTTTTTTTTTTCTTGAGATGGAGTCTCGCTCCGTTGCCTTGGCTGGAGTGCAATGGTGTGATCTCAGCTCACTGCAACCTCCGCCTCCTGGGTTCAAGCGATTCTCCTGCCTCAGCCTCCTGAGTAGATGGGATTACAAGCGCATGCCAACATGCCCGGTTAATTTTTGTATTTTTAGTAAAGACAGGTTTCACCATGTTGATCAGGCTGGTCTTGAACTCCTGACCTTGTGATCTGCCCGCCTTGGGCTCCCAAAGTGCTGGGATTACAGGCATGGGCCGCTGTGCCTGCCCATTGAGCAGTACCTTGTATTTGAATTGAATTCTAAAGTGTATTACATATCTATTACCTCGTCTGATTCTATATCTACTACATGAAGTAGATGCTTGAAGTATCTTTTATTTCATTTTATGATTTAGAATAGAGGTCTAGGGAACTGTTCCCTAGACCCTAGGTGGCTAAAAGTAAGAGAATTAAGACTGGGTTCTTAATCTTGTAGATATTAGACCTGGATTATTTTTACAAATACACAGGTAAGCAGAGTATAGTGAACACTGTTTCTCAATGTTTATTTCACAAAGATTAATATTTTCTCAAGGTAGGGGCTATAGGGAATAGTTTTAGATTATTTCTCATTTCTAGCAGTACATATATTGTTTATAATGGGCACCAAATAAATGCTTTGTTTTTGTCTATTTAATTCAGAATATTGTGTGATTAATAGTTCCTAAATTGGATTACATATTTTATCTATAAGTAGTGCTGTGATGTGTGGGGCTTGATGGACAATTGATCTCTGATGACTGTGCTTGTTGTGTCTATTTTTTTGTTTGGTTGTTTTTCTTTTTTTTTTTTTTTTTTTGAGACAGAGTCTCGCTCTGTCACCCAGGCTGGAGTGCATTGGCGCCATCTCAGCTCACTGCAAGCTCCGCCTCCCGGGTTCATGCCATTCTCCTGCCTCAGCCTCCCGAGTAGCTGGGACTACAGGCTCCCACCACTACTCCCAGCTAATTTTTTGTATTTTTAGTAGAGATGGGGTTTCACCGTGTTAGTCAGGAGGGTCTCGATCTCCTGACCTCGTGATCCACCTGCCTCGGCCTCCCAAAGTTCTGGGATTACAGGTGGGAGCCACCGCACCCGGCCTGTGTCTATTGTTTCTATGGTGCACTTTCTGTCTACTTCTCTCACAGCTGTCAAGCAATTCACTGTATACAGATTTCATTCACTGTCTGCCTGTGTCTGGATAACTTTATTATTTTATATATCTGTTTTTTATATAGTGAAGGCTGAGAAATCTAACTAGTTAGAAAAGTGAGTAGGCTCTGAGGAAAGCTTTGAGAAAACCTTGAACTAAATTCTAAGAGTTTAAATAAATTGCTTTGTAGATGTCCAGTTTTTCATAGTTCTAAAACAAAGAACAAATAAACTTCTATTTATATAAATCTGGACAAGAGCTATATCTTGAAGAAATTTTTATAATGATAGAAATGTTAATTCTGATTTTTTTCTGTTTGGTTTGTTATTAAATGTTAAGGGCTGTAAACTGACCAAAGCCAATTCTTTCCACAATAATTAGATTCTAAATATTAATAGCCACCAATAAGTAGTAGTAAAAGAGGACTAGGATTCTCTGTCACAACATTCATAGAAAGGTTGGAAAAGTTTGTCTCAGGCCAAATACTACTATGCACAGGTATATTTATTAGCAAGTAAGATTTGTGCTTTCAGAGGCCTGACATTTTTATTTCAGTTCACTTTAGGCAAACCAAACACTATTCTAGAGACAGCTCTCAGAGTAATGTTATAGTTAGTGTTGGGCAATAAAAACTATGAATAATTGGGCTAAATTCATACTTGTGGAATCATCTTTTCAGCATCATTCCAGATGACAAAAGGCTTCCTGGTTTCATACAGTTTATTCATATAACCTCCTTTATCTTGAGCCGTTCATTTTAGCAACGAATATTCATGTACAATATTCATCAAGGTGATAAGCAAATATATTACTAATTATATATAAAGATAACTGAGATATTTATATCAGTGTGCCCAGAACAAACTGTTCCCTAATAGTCTTTTGGAATGTGTTTAACTTAGGACAAGTATTCTGAAAATGTAGATTAGGACACAAACACACACACACACACACACACACACGACCTTCTTTTCTCTGTCAAGTTTGGAAGCAATTAATAGAGACACACACAGTATATACAATAGATGAAAAGCATGTGGGGTTTCTTTTTTTGTTGCTTTGTTTTACTGTAAATTCAGTTGCTTCAAGTACCAGATACAATTGAAATGCTGTACTTCCTTCAGTACATTAAAGTTCGGCTCCCAGTCACAGGAAGTACAAAGGAAGGCGTTTATGATACTAGGAAAAATATGCATATGCAGAACAGAGCTCTGACTGAGTTTCCTGGACTTAGTTTATCCTTGCAGTCTTATAAATCAGGGAGAAGCCAGGGTATCCCATGCCCTCCCCTCCTGAGGTGCGCATTTTCCTGCCTCCCAGTGAAAACAGGAGCAGGGAGAGACCACTGTCCACTTAATACCTTCCTTTTTCATTTTTCCAAAATTCTCTCATTCATTTTTCTCATTATGATTATAATCATTAAGACTTATGACTTTGAAAGGGCCAAATTATAAGTAAATATTAACTTCTTATTGTGTCACAACTAAAAATGCTAGGATATAACAGTAAACGAAGAAGACAAAATTTCTGCTTTTATGAAAGTTCCATTCTAATAGAGAAGAAAATTACAAAATATGTGTGAGTTATGTAGAACTTTAGAAGATGTTATGGGGAAAATGAAAGAAGGAAAGCTAGAGAGGAAGTGCATGGGAAAATACAATTTGACAGTGATTATTTCACAGAGAAAGTGACCTTACAACAAAGAGTTGAATAAGGTAAGAGGATGAACCGTGGTTGTAGCTGAGGAAAAGTATTTCAGGTTCAAGGTAAGACCTCAAAGTTTAGACCTGTCTGGTGTGTTTGAGGAACAAGAAAATACTCCTCTTTACAGAGTAAAGTAAAAGAAAGAGACAGTAGTAGAAATGAGATCATTCAGTAATAGGAGAGGGATAGATATAATTACTCTGCATGAAATTAGGTACAGTTAAAAGAATTTGAGTATAGCAGTGATGTAATCAACCAGATTTAACAAAGGATAATTCTGGATGCTGCATGGAAAATGGTCTGCGGAGGAAGCCTGGGAAAATTATAGAGATTTGTTGATATGCTCTATCAGTCCATTCTAGGCCTGGAGTGATCTTTCCAGAAATGATGAGACGTGATTTCAATCTGATTATATTTTGGTGGTTAAAGACTACATGATTTGTTAATGAATTGGATATGGAATGGGAGGTAGAAGTTAAGAATAGGTATTAAGATATAGCTTGAGCAACTGGAAACATTGATTTGTCATTAGCCAAAATTAAAACACTGTTAGAGGAAGAGTAATTCAATATTGGCCATACTGTATTTGAAAAGACTTTTTGACATCTGCTATGGATTGAATGTTTGTGTTCCCCCAAAATTCACATATTGAAGCCAAAATCCTCAGCGTCATGGCATTCATAAGTAGGACATTTGGTAGTTAGAGACACTTAGGCTATGAGAGTGGAGTCCTCACGAATGGCCACTAGTGCCCTTATGGGGAATGAAGAAACCAGAGCTCTCTGTTTCTACCATCTAAGTATAGAATGAGAAGACAGCTCTCTGCAGACCACGAAAGGTGCATGGGATCTGCTAGTGCCATGATCTTGAATTTCTAAGCTGCAGAACTGAAATACAATTTTGAAGTCATGAGCATTTAACATATTATTTGAAACCTTGATATTGGATTAGGTTGACAATGACAGCAATGACAGACAATGAGAGAGACTGACAATGAGCAAAAAACAGGAAGGATGATAAATAGTGTAGAATATGACTTTAACAATGAAGAGTAGCAGTTAATACAGTATAATGCTTATGGTATCAGAATTAAAGCTGATGCATTTCCAGAAGAATAATCTGGCAGTGTCACTGAGAAACAAGAAGGCTACCATGAGGCTCACCAATCAAAAGGGATATTGGAAAATTAGGTTCTTAAGAAGAGCTTGGTGTTGGTTCAAGCAAGCAGGTGAAGGGAACGTTGAGATAAGTTTAGGACATAGGGGACTTTGCTAGTGATAGAGAATGAGTTTCAGAAGACATAGAATATGAATTATAATTCTATAGTTTGTAAACTTTGGCAAATTATTTAATTTTTAAGCTTAAGATTTTATTATCTATAAAACAGGGATTGCAGTGCTCTCCAGATAAGATTGTTTTGAGGATTAAATGAGATGGGATATTCAAAGTGCTTTTAAATAATGGTAACCTTTATTTGGATGGGCCATTTTGAATATTTACATTAGTTCTAAGTTTATTTTGTTGATTGTTCATTGAGCACTCGACAAAATTAGAGTTCCAGGCTTATTTTAGCATTGATTAAATCTCTTTGTGTTCCAAGGTTACCCATTTTGTACAACAAAAATTTTTTGAGAGTAAGCCTTCATAGAGTCTCCCTAAATCTAATGGAAATCTAGATATTTTTCCTATTAAGGACTTCTTAATTTACAGAAACTTCTCTGGATATGACAAAGAAATTTATGCTCACTTTTACATGCCATTTATTTTCAACACTACCAGCAGTGATTCTGCTATGCCTTCCTAGCATAAGGCATTTTACTTCGTCCCCTGGGCAAAAGATCATTAATCCATACCAACATTATAAGAAAAAGAGCAGTTTTATGGCTCTCCTGTGTGCAGTTTCCCAACATCCTTTTATTTTCGAGCATATGTATATTTTTGTCATTGTAGACTTAGCTACATTTCCATGTTTCATATATGTTATATGTATATTCTGTATCATATTCATTTGATGTTGTTTGGAATATTTAATAAACTGACCTTTTACTTACACTTACTTCAAAAGGACATTTTATATTATCATTATGAATGACAAAATAACAGTACTTGACATGAATAAAATACATTCATTAATTTTTTTGAAAATATATTCATAAATATTCTAACATTTTGTTAAAGGCCAAAAAATGAAATAACAGGAATGAATGTATATATTTTTTGAAACACTGCTATACTGAATTGAAAGCTTTATTTGTTGCTCTCAAGTAGTTTAAAAACATAAATCAGAACTTGTTTGCCTAAGTGAGAAAATCATCCAAATCCATTGATTTTTATCTATTTTAGAATCCCTAAGGGCAGTTACTTTGTCTTAATGTCCTGTGAAATGTGTAGAATCATTCTGTGCACATAAAGTGCACTCTACCAGATGGTATTTGATGGCTGTGTTCATCTTTAACATGAACAGAATATTAGTTTAGAGAAAATTTGTTTTCTTTTTCAAATTTTCCATTTGCCAGTGTCTAAGAACATTGCTTCCTTGGATAAATACTTTTGCTTCCCTATTGGTGCTTCTGAAAAATCAGGAACTCTTAAGTCAGATGCTACAAGTAATCTGGTTGAGTGGACTGGAAAGAGTAATTTCTTTGATTTTTTAAAGGAATCATTTGTTCTTCAGGCAAAATTAAAATTAAATTAAAATTAAAGGAAAGACTTGGTTTAATCTTAACCATGTTATTAACCATATATTAGCAAACCAGTGGCTAAAGTGCATTACTTGCCAGCCATCCAAAATACACATCATTTATTCATTTAACCAGAGGTATTAAAGTGGCCAAAGTAAACTGAGGAGCTCCTCTTCCACATGCTTGGCTCCAGACCTGACAACCTCCTTGCTGTTCTTGAAACTCACTAGGCCTGTTTCCACCTCATGAACTTTATCACTTGCTCTGACCTCTTGCTGGAATGTTCTACCCCATGTGACTTACTCTTTCACCTTTTACAAGCATTGGCCAAAATTTCACATTTTCAGTAAGTCTGTCATGATCACTTCTCTGTAAGTGTAAATCCTCACCCTGTTCTCCATATATGTCCTTCGTGAAATATTTTGTAGTTCAGCAACACGTATAAAGATCTGAAAACAAAATATTCTAATTAATTTTTAAATTCATTTTCCTCCACTACCATGTAAGTTGTATAAGGGCAGGATTTTTGTCTGTGTGGTTTACCGCTGCAGCCTCAGTGCTTAACACAGTGTAGATGCTCGATAAATATGAATTCATGAGTGATTACTGTAAATAATAATATTATTATTCTCATTTTGTACTTGAGTGCATTATCTGAGAAGAGATGGTACAGCTGAGGTACCAGGTAGCTGGCTCCAGAATCTCCCCTGTTAAACTCAAAATAAGCCCCAGAAAGATAACTGCTATCTTACTTTTCTCAGGCTTTGAAGAAGGGATTTGGATATGACTTGATTTATCAAAATAAACACATAAAATGTTTTGTTCACTAAGAAGAAGCAATTTCTATCTCGTATATTATGGAAAATACTGAATAACACTATGCTCCCATTTTCAAGATGATACAGTTATTACTCTCTCTAGATAAAAAAGATGCATCTTTCAATTAAGTAAAGTACAGAGAAATCTGGTTGGAATGATGGCAGAAATAGTGATATAATTGAAGTCATATGCATTTTCTATTTACCAGTAAAGTTACTATTAGGTTTCAATGAGACAAGACATGCAAAATGTTAATATAGTTTCTGACATATTATAAGCAGTTATTTTGAGATGGCTGGTTAGATTTATATATAGAAAACCTTTAAATATTGCTCACAGAAATATATTTAGGGCACATATACACACATAATCAAATCCTAATACTTGAAGAGTAAATGCTTCTGTTGATATTTCCTTTTTTCCTTTTATGGATTATTTCTCACCTTTGGACATTGACAAATAAAGATGACATTGTCTATACAAGTGCTAACTCATGTAATGGATAGATTGCAGAACTTTGCTGAAGATTAAACCATTTCCTTTTGCTTTCTTGGCTGAAAAACTGTAAATACTTCCTAATTATTATACCACCCCAGACCCTGGAACACCAATAAAGGATTGTGTGAAAAGATAAATATGAGGAAATAAATCAAATAAGAATTTCCTTTTAAATCCTAGGTCTTCAAAGTTTCCAAAATGGGCACAACCTTACATAAGAATGAAGTAGGCAAATTACTGACATTCACAATCCTTAAAAGACTGAGGTATTTGAGTGGTCAAAATAAAACTGAAGAAATATTTCGAACTACCTCGGGATAGAAAGGAAGTAACATAAAAATGATGAAATATAAATAAAAAACACAATACTCACAGTGCTCTCATCATACATAAAGGATATTAAATATTAGAGTAGATCTGATATAATACAAGATTCAATATTAATCTGGACTTAAAATTGTTTACGTGAAGCTGTCTTGTTTCAGAATGCATTTCTTCTGGCTTTTATGAAACACAAGATTTTAAAATGTTTCTCGAGAAAAAAATTAAAACAGCAACCACATAGCAATAAACAAACAAAAAGAACTTGATCATATCTATTACAACATAACAAGTAAAATTTATTGACCAAGAGAAAAACAACAGAAAAAGTTCAGTGTAAGCTTTTTAGGGTTAAGATATAGTCTCCAGATATAATTCTCTGTTTCTTCAAAACGTTAGCTGAGTATCATTATTTGTGGTTCCTATCTAGCAAATAACAGAATACAAGGAAAAATACCAAGCATCCACTATCCATTTTATTGAGTGCATTCTTAAAAATTTCTTTGCTTCTTATTTTCTACTCTTAGGCTTCCATTATGACTAACTCAATGAAATCTAACATTTTGGATTTTGGCTAACATGGAATGTTTCAAACATATTTTACTCTAGCTAATTTATTATTTTCTTCTTCATTTACTATTTTTATTCCATTTTATTTTGGTGTGTGTGGCACGGGGCGGGTGGGGAGCTGGGGGAGAAAGCAATAGACTTTATCCCAAAGAAATAAAAGATTGGCCTGGAAAAACAAGTATTTTTGTCTGCTTAATTAAAAATTGACTATTGTGAGGATACAAGGGAAGAAGCAACATTTTAGTAAAATGGTTACTGCCATAATCCACGAGGAAGATGGTGGTAGAGAAGAAATTCGGACAGAGCCAGATACAGCAGATATTTTAGATAAATCTGGTGGGATCTGCTGACGGGGTGCATTGGAGAGTAAGAGTGAGCGCTCAAAGTGTGGCTATGAGCCCTGAGAAAGTAGGAGAATGGAGGTGCAGGTATTTACTGAGATGATGAAGCAGGGAAAACAATAGGTTATTGTTTGAATTTCTTTTATTTTTTGAGGTATGTCAAGATGGAGAGGTGATCTAGATTTGGGGTTTTTAACCTTTTAAATCGGAGAGGCTTATTATTATTCATCTAATGTGAATCCATATAGGCAATTGGATACACATCTGAAATCCAGACGAAAGGGCTAGCCTAGAGATATGACCATCTTTAGAAGATAGACAGTATTTATAGTTACACTATTGAATGAGATGAGTAAATAAGTGAAGTTTAAGGAGCAACCTTTGGAACAATCCAATACAAAATAAGTCTTATAAATGAGGAGAAATCCGCAAACAAAATGAGGAACTACAGTTGATAATATGAGGATTGAAAGCAGGACAATATGATGTCATAGGAGCCGTGTGAAGGAAGCATATCACTTTTATGAGATACAGATTAAATAATCTTGCAAAGCTTTTCTTACAGGACCTGGCCCAATATACAGTAGTGTCTTACTGACTGAAATGTTATTTTCAGTTGTCCCTTGATTCTGTAGTTTATGTGGTCCAATAGAGGCTTCTGGCCATTAATCCAATGGGGTAGCTGATAAGGACATACAATGAGCAGTACTGTGTAATCCAGGTCAAAGCCAACTGATCTACCACTAAGAACAATACGTTCTTACCTGTCTGAACAGGGAATTTCACACTCAGCCTCTTATGGCTGGGACAGTTATTATCTAGTCACTGAAAGAAACTCACATACTTATTCCGCTCTCAGGTCCTGCTAACTCCAGGGCAGTTCCTGTCTGTGGAGAGGCTGGTGTTTCTGCCAGGCTAGTCACCTAAAAATAAAAGACATCTGGACCTTTATCAGATATTTCGCCCCTCTGTAGCATCATGCTTAGGCAGATCCTTCTTTCAACTCTCTGATAGTATCCAAATTTCTTTCTTTATCTATGTCTTTTATAAGAGGATCAAATGACTCACTGGAAAAAGAACTGACTTAATGTTTTTGAAGGTAAAACTCAGTGCCATAAAACAAGAGTGTCTTTATTATGGGCGAGAGAAACTTGGAACTAAAAGTCAAACTATATGTTTTCTTCTCCGATTTGGGTTTTGAAGGGAAGAAAAACCAACAAAAAGGTTAATATTTATTGAAAGCTTACAATGTACCAGATATTAGTCTATGTGCCTTGATAAACATTATTTCAATTAAACCTCTCAACATCTATTAACACTTGTATTGTTATACAGGCCTCGTTTTAGAAATGGGTACACAGAAATAATCACATAGGACAATTAGAGTCCAGTTTTAAGTCATGTTTTGTGGCTATAAATTCAAGATATTTAACCAGAAAGTTAGACTGATTTGAATTATTATCTTGATATATTCTGAACAGAAAAAGAAAAGAGTATATGTTAAACACTTTTTCGACACTGTAAAAATGTATATAGAGTTTAATACTTTTTTTTTTTCTTTGAGACAAAGTCTTGCTCTGTTGCCCAGGCTGGAGTGCAGTGGCATGATCTCAGCTCATTGCAATGTCTGCCTCCTGGGTTCAAGCAATTCTCCTGCCTCAGCCTCCCGAGTAGCTGGGATTACAGGTGTGCACCACTGTACCTGGGTAACTTTTTGTATTTTTAGTAGAGATGGGATTTCACCATGTTGGTCAGGCTAGTCTTGAACTCCTGACCTCAGGTAATCCACCCACCTTGGCCTCCCAAAGTGCTAGGATTAGAGGCTGAGCCACTGCGCCAGGCCAGCAGATTTTATTTAAACTATAAACAGATATATAAAATAAATGTATTAATTAATAAAATAGGTAAACCTTGGGAAAATGATTATTTCCACACCAGACAGGATTATGTATTCAGAAATGGATCAGATATTAAATGTTTAATTTTACACTTTGCCATTAGGCCATGCTTTAATCTTTATTCCTTAACAGTGTCATGGACATTCTATGCTATTAGTTTCAAACTTTTGTATTACTCCGTAATGAATGGGTGCCATATCAATTACTTGATAATTGGATTATGTTTTCTCTCTGAAGGCAACTGATCGAGAGGGAGACCCAATAACATACGCCATTGAGAATGGAGATCCTCAGAGAGTTTTTAATCTTTCAGAAACGTAAGTAAAAAATGATTTCCTACTTTAAAAAAATATACAGCAACGTACTGTTAGCAGGAGAACAGACTTACAATCAGAGGCTTTCAACTGTGTGTAGTTGTACTTCCCTTTTTGTTTTCTATGAATGTTAATGGTAGCTCGGAGGATAACTCTGAGCCCAGAAGTCTTACCCAGGAGACTGTTTATTTTTAACATTTTTACTAGGTAAAATCTACTGAGGTGGAAACATTTCATTGGAAGGCATAACTGGGATTAATTAGATCCTTTTAAAGTTGTCGGTTACTAATAATGACAAGGACATTACTGCAAAGGGTTACTTAGCACTAAACCGTGTATTCAAAGGGAGTCTTGTAGGCAAGATGTGTTACAAACACATCCTTCAATTTCAGATTAACATAGGTATATTTAAGAAAAAAAGCAAAATGAAATAAAATACATGTTCATGCCAAACTTCTTTGAGGTCTAGATCAGTGTCATTCTACTTATCTCTCTGAATACATCTGAGATATTGCTAATGATAACTATTGAGAAAACTGGGAGCAGACATTAAAAGGAGGCATTTAGGGCTTCAGAGAGACCATTTGCTTCACATTTACAATAGCAAGGTAGTTGTTCTGCTGTCACATGTGGCTGGTTTCTAAAGAGCTTGGCTCTCCTCTGATATTTCCTGTGTACTTATGAATAGTTTTACTTTCTGAAAGATTAGAAATGTAAACTTGGCCAAGAATTATAAAGTTAAAACTTTGACAAATGAATACGTCGCCACGTCAGACTCAGGAACATGTGGGACATAATTCCAAAACAAGAGAACCATGTGTTGGTCAATTAGTCTTCTTGGAAGTACCTGAAATTTCACGTTGAATAGAATTATACAAATGTAAGTTAGTAATGCTGGGAAACTATAGACAAGGACAATATTTTCCACAGATAAGTAAACTTCTATTTGATAAATAGAAAAGCTTAACAGTTTTCATTTTTATCCCATAGCCATATAGAAATCAAAAATTAGCTACAATTTACAATCATCATTAAACAAAATAAAAATGTTAAAGAAAAGCTTTAATCAAGGCTGTGCAATATTAGCATAAACATAGACATATAAGCCACTGGGACAGACTTAAGAATCCAGAAATAACTCTAGTGTTTATGGTCAATTGATTTTCAAAAAGGGGCCAAGATAATCCAATCAGGAAAAAACTTTGTTTCAACAAATGAAACTGGGACAACGTGCAAGAGAATGAATTTGAATTTTTATCTCACATCATGCACAAAAATGAACTCAAAGTGGATCATAAACTGCAATATATAAGATAAAACTACATTCCACATAGAAGAAAATACAGAAGTAAATCTTCATTATTTGGATTAGTCAGTACATTTTGAGATATGACACAAAATGCACAAAGGATTAATGATAACATTGACAAATTGGGTCTCATCAATTTTAAAAATGTATTTCAAGGAGCACCATCCTAAAGTGAAAAACAACCTACAATGAGAGAAAATATTTTAAAATTATGTATATGGTGTGAAACATGTCTCGAGAATACATGAAGAACTGTTACAACTTAATAAAGAGAAACAATCTAATTAAAAATGGGCAAAATATTTGAATAGACATTCCTTTAAAAAAGGATATGTGAATAGCCAACAAGCACATGGAAATATGATCATGATCACTGATCATTGGTCATTAGAGAAATGCAATTTAAAACTATAAAGAGATTTGGCTTCATACGTACTTTGTGTCTATAGTGAAAAAAGAAAGGCAAAAACAAGTACGACTAAGAGTGTGGAGACGTTGAAATCGGCATAAATTTATGTGGCCATGTAAAATGTGCATGTATGAGTTCCTTTTTGCACTGCTATAAAGAAATGCTTGAGATTGAGTATTTTGTAATGAAAAGAGATTGAATTGCCTCACAGTTCTGCAGGCTGTACAGGAAACATGATGCTGGCACCAGTTCTGCTTCTGGGGAAGCCTCAGGAAACTTATAGTCATGATGGAAGGCAAATCGGGGAGTCAGCGCTTCACATGGCCTGAGCAGGAGGAAGAGAGAGGGAGGGGAAGTGCCACACACTTTTAAACAAGCAGATCTCCTAACCTCTATCAAAAGAGCAGCACCAACGGGAGTGGTGCTAAACCATTCATGACAAACTGCCCCCATGAGCCAATCACCTTCCAGCAGGTCCTATCTCCTACACTGGTGACAATTCGACAGGAGATTTGGGCAAGGACACAGACTGAAACCATATCAGTACCCTTTGGAGAACTGACCTTTTCTCCAAATGGCAAACAGAGTTACTGCATAAGTAAGCATTCTGCTCATATACAAGAGAAATGAAGACATACATCTACATAATAGTTTGCACAAAGAAAGTTCATAAAAGAAGTATTTATAATGGTACAAAAGTGGAAACAAGTCAAATATCCATCTGCAGATGCAGGAATAAACAAAATGTTGCCTATCTGTAATAATATAATATTACTCATCAATGAAAGGTAATGAGGTACTGAAACATGCTACAACAGACATGAACTTTGAAGATATTATGCAAAGTGAAATGTCAGTCACAAAAAGAGTACATGTTATATTATTTCATTTGTATAAAATATTCATAATAGGCACATCTATAAGACAAAAAGTTGATCAATGATTGCCTGAAAATGAGGAGTGGGAGAGAATGGAGAGTGACTGTTAATAGATACAGTGTTGAAAATGTTCTAAAATTGATTATGGTGATGATTGAACTACTCTGTGATTATGCTAAAAAACATTGAATTGTACTCTTTCAATTGGTGGATTTTATGATATATGAATTAAAATATTAATAAAGCTGTCAGCAAAAGGAAAAGACAACAAAGAAGTTTTCACCTTCTCTGGTAAGCAGGAAGCCCAGGTCTCTTAAGAATTTCCATTCCTGTTTTTCCCTTGATGCCAAGAGATTTTTCAATTGCTGATTGTGAAATCTAATAAGCTACTGCTTTTGCCAAATAAATTATCTAAATGCACTGCTTTCCTGTATCTCTAGTGCTCCTCTCATCTCTGCATTTGGAATGAAAAAGATAATGGCTGAGTTACAGAAGTTCTTTAAGGTGTAAATTATGTCAATGCAAAATCCTTTTAGTCTAAATTGACCATGATTCTTAATGTTAAAGCTCTTAGGTCAACCTGGACAGGTATCTCCTTAAGATGCAAACTGCTTCCAGGAAAGCTAAAGCAAAACATGTCCTTGTAATGGTTGTGTGATCCCTTTTGATGATTATTTTTGATTCAGGGTCCCGTACACTGGGACCATTGCCTTCTATCCTATGGTCACTTTGTTTCCACCACCTCATTGCTGTTATTCCCATTGATATTTACAGAGTAGCCTGAACCAGTAGAGATACATTTCAATGCATTTGAAATGGAAAACAGTAACTGACATTTCAACTGCCACCTTCTTTGAAACTTCTGAGATTCATGTTCAAAAATTTGCACCACCACTTCTCTATAACTTTCAAGGATTTGAACAATCCGGGTACTGCTATAGTTTGAATATTTGACACTCCAAACCTCATTTTGAAATTTGATCCCTCATGTTGGAGATGGAGCCTAATGGGATTTGTTTGGGTCATGAAGGCAAACCACTTATGAATGGCTTGTTACCAAAGGTAATGAATGAGTTCTTGCTTTATTAGTTCCCACAACAACTGGTTGTTAAAAAAAAAAGAGCTTGACATCACCCCTCTTCTCTTGCTTCCTTTCTCACCATATGATCTCTGCACATGGCCTTCACCTTTGGCCATGAGTGGAAATACTCTCAGCCCCTCACCAGAAGCAGATGCTGGCAATATGCTTCTTCTACAGCCTGTAGAACTGTGAGACAAATATACTTATTTTCTTTATAAATTATCCAGCCGTAAGTATTCCTTTATAGCAACACAAATGGACTAAGAAAGGTACACTAAAAAAATAAGCAATGTTCTACCTCATCAGATACTTCAATATGTGCAAATAATGTTTGGGTTATATTTTATATCTTAAAGCAAAATGAAAAATATTTAAATGTCTATTGTATACTTTACCACATTATTTTATGCTATAATGCAAATTATCCCAATAAGCATCATTATAATACCATTACTTTCCTTTTCTTTAATGAAATAAAAGTATGCCAAAGTTTTCTTGTATTTCTTTAAAAAAATTAGTAGTAATGAATAATCATCTTAATGTCAGTATGGGTTTACAAAGTACTGAATTATCATCATTTTAATAAATTGGCTTAGTCACACAGCCAAGAAAGAAACTGGGTCTTTTAAAAAAAGACCTTAGTTTTTTAAAAATCACAAACATTGGTTATAAAAATCATTCAGTGCCATGTATTAAGTGGCCATATCTGTATGATTCTGTAATGCCCTGTTCCAGTATCTTTTCATAGTGTCTGTCTTGATAGTGGCATATGATTTAGCAAATATTCACTCAGCAGTCATCCACAAATAAGTACACATTTAAGTAAGATATATGAAAACTTCCCTTATAAATATGATGGCCTAATGTCATAGTTATTTATTAAGGGAGGTTGAGGAAATGCCATATCTCAAGTATTTATGAGTTGTTATCTCTGAAGGATAGGATCTGTGATGCCAACACTTAAAATCAGTGCTAAACAAGATAATTTCAAAAATTATCTCCATCTCCAGTCCAAATTCTATTAAAATAATCAAAACCACAATGAGATACCATCTCACACCAGTTAGAATGGCAATCATTAAAAAGTCAGGAAACAACAGGTGCTGGAGAGGATGTGGAGAAATAGGAACACTTTTACACTGTTGGTGGGATTGTAAACTAGTTCAACCATTAAGGAAAACAGTATGGCGATTCCTCAAGGATCTGGAACTAGAAGTACCATATGACCCAGCCATCTTATTACTGGGTATATACCCAAAGGATTATAAATCATGCTGCTATAAAGACACATGCACACATATGTTTATTGCGGCACTATTCACAATAGCAAAGACTTGGAATCAACCCAAATGTCCATCAGTGACAGACTGGATTAAGAAAATGTGGCACATATGACACCATGGAATATTATGCAGCCATAAAAAAGGATGAGTTCATGTCCTTTGTAGGGACATGGATGCAGCTGGAGACCATCATTCTCAGCAAACTATTGCAAGAACAGAAAACCAAACACCGCATGTTCTCACTCATAGGTGGGAACTGAACAATGAGATCACTTGGACTCGGGAAGGGGAACATCACACACCAGGGCCTATTATGGGGAAGGGGAGGGAGGAGGGATTGCATTGGGAGTTATACCTGATGTAAATGACGAGTTGATGGGTGCTGATGAGTTGATGGGTGCAGCACACCAACATGGCACATGTATACATATGTAACAAACCTGCACGTTGTGCACATGTACCCTAGAACTTAAAGTATAATAATAAAAAATTAAAAAAAAAGAATAACTTTATAAAAAAATTTTTTTTCTTCACTAGCATTTTAATGTTTTTCTTTGGTAATTAATTTGTTTTGACATTAAATGTAATGCTCAATTATGTTTTTCATAACAGTTTGAATTTTATGATTATACTGAAGATTCATATATTAGAAAGATGATATTTATTTTATTCCCTGACAGCTCAGCTCTACTTTAAAAATATAAACCAAATATAAATCAAACTACTCCTCACACTTCACTCTAGTACCTTAGTTCATGCCACCATCGTTTTTCCCCAAACTGCTATCAATAACCAGCTCCCTCTATAGTATGTTTTTGTTAATTGCTAATTGCTATTTAATGTGAAACACCATGTCAAACTTGAAACAACTATACATTTTAAAGTATACTCTAATCTCTCTTAATATCATTACAAAGCCTAAAACTCAGTGCCCAACAACGTAAATCTGCCAAAGGCTCAGATATTTGCAAGTGTAAATGTTCAGTCACAAGCAATAGAATTTTTAACAAAATTTTAATTAAGCAAAACCTATATATCATTAAATACATGAGATAATCTTAGTTTATAATGATGCTGCATCAGTATTTCCTAATAAACAATGGAATTTTGAAAAACAGTTAGTTATAGAAGCAGGTTTTAAATTCAGTAGCTTGTTTTGTTTGGAAGTAGATATCCACTAGTACTTTCTATTTACATTGTTTAATTTTTTTAAGACTGGGTATTACTCTGTGACCCAGGCTAGTCTCAAACGTCTAGGCTTACGTGATCCTCCCACCTCAGTCTCCCAAGTAGCTGGGAGTACAGGTGATTATTATTATTATTATTATTTTTGAGATGGAGTCTCTTTCTGTTGCCCGGGTTGGAGGGCAGTGATGCGGTCTCAGCTTACTGCAACCTCCACATCCTGGGTTCAAGCGATTCTCCTCCCTTAGCCTCCCAAGTAGCTGGGACTACAGGAGTCTGCCACTACGCCTGGCTAATTTTTTGTATTTTTAGTAGAAATGAGATTTCACTTTCCCATTTGACAGAAGGGAAAACTGATGGCACAGAGCTTTCAAATAAGCTGCCCAAGGAACCTGTAATCCCAGCTGCTCAGGAGGCTGAGGCAAGAGAATCACTTGAACTCAGGAGGTGGAGGTTGCAGTGAGCCTAGATCATGCCATTGCCTTATAGCCTGGTCAACAGAGTGAGACTTCATCTCAAAAAAATTTAAAAAGTGGACATAAAAAAACAAAAAGAGATGGAGTTTCACTGTGTTAGCCAGGATGCTCTCCATCTCCTGACCTTGTGATCTGCTCACCTCAGCTACCCAAAGTGCTGGAATTACAAGCGTGAGCCCCCACATCTGGCCAAATTTTCAAATTACTTTTGAACACCATTTTTATGGTTAGGCAAACCCTATTTTCTAAAAGAATTTGAGTATGCCAAGCAAAATATGTTTCAGGAACGTAGCCCAAAAGCTTGGTGATGGAAAATTATCTGCAATATAATTTGTATAATTGAGGCAAAATTCACATAGCATAAAATTAACCATTTTAAAGTGAACAATTCAGTGGTGTTTAGGAGATTCAGAACTCATGCAACTACCAACTCTGTCTAGTTCTAAAACAGTTTCATCACCCCAAATAGAAATCTGAATCCATTTAGGAGTTACTCCCTATTCCTTATTTCCCTTAGCCCCTGGCAACCACCAATCTGTGTGCTGGCTTCAAGGTACCTACTTTGGATATTCTAAACAAATGGAATCATACAAAGTGTGACTATTTGCGTCTAGCTTCTTTTTTGTAGCATAATGTTTCCAAGATTCATCTGTGTTGCAACATGTGTAAGGAGGTCAGTACTTTTCATGGCTACATAATATTCCATTGCATGCATATACAACAATTTGTTTACCTATTCATAAATTGACAGACATTTAAGCTGTTTTTCTACCTTTTGGTGTTACAAATACTGCTGCTGTGAACATAGCGTAATTATGTGTTTTTAACCATTTGAGGAACTGTCAAGTGTTTTCCACAGTGATTGAAGCATTTTATATTCCCATCAGAAATATATGAGGATTCCGATTTATTCACATTTTTGCCAACACTTATTTTCTTTTTTTGTTGTTGTTAGTAGTGGGGGTTTGTTTCTTTTTAAAAAATATAATTATCATAGTGAGTGTGAAGTGATACTTCGTTGTGGGTTTTCATTTGCATAAGATGACATATTTTCATATGCTTTTTGATTGTTTGTGTATCTTCTATATCTTCTTTGGAAAAAACATGTATTTGAGTCTTTTGCCTTTTTTTAAAATGGGATTTCTTTTTGATGTTAAGTTATGCAATCCTTTATATATTTTGGAAATAAGACTCTTACCCAGATATGTGATTTGTAAGTATTTTTGCCAGTTATATGTGTGTGTGTGTTTTTTTTTAACTTTCTCGATAATGTTCCTTGATGCACAAAAGATTTTTGTTTTGTTTTGTTTTTATTTTTTTTTTATTTTGACAAAGTTCAGTATCTCTATTTTTTCCTCTGCTTCCTGTGCATCTGGTGTCATATCTAAGAACCCATGGCCAAACCCAATATTATAAATATTTACCTTTAGTTTTTATCTAAGAGTTGTTAACAGGTTTCAATTCTTGTGTTTAGAAAAACCATTGATCCATTTTGAGTTAATAGTTGTGTATGAAGTGAAGTAGTCTAACTTAATTCTTTTACATATAGATTTTCTTTTGTTACAGTGCCACTTGTTGACAAGACTATTCTTTCTTATTGAATGGTCTTGGCATTCTTGTTGAAAATCAATTGACTGTAGATGTATGGGTGTATTTATGAATTCTCAATTATATTTATTGTTCTGTATTCCTCAGTACAGTTTTGAGTGCCTGACTTTTCCATGCAACTATTTACCCAGACTTTCCTGGCAAGTTTTTGGCACTCTATTGTATGCCTCAGGTGGTTGTGGGCTATCCCCTGCCTACAATGTTTCTTTGGAATGCCCACTGCTTTTCTGCCTTGAGTGATTTCCAAGTTTGATGAAACAAGGATAAGTACCATGTGTCACTCCTTCATGCAGTCTCCAGACAGATTAGAATAGACCCCCACATTCTTTGTAAATAAGGATAGCTCTGCTCCCTCCAGAAACAAAGACCATGGTGTCACACTGGGAATGTTCACTGACGTTTTCAAGGCCGCTCTGAGCCAGTGAGATGGTAGGATAAAGACAAGTCAAAACGCCACAAAGTTCTTATACCAGATTTGATCTACCTTTTTTTAAAAGAAATTCTGCCTTCATCCAGTTGCTATAAACCTGTAACTGTTTTCCAGAGTTTTGTCAAATTTGCTTTTTAAGGTCCCTGCTTAATTGTGATTTTTTGATCTCTTGGAGCTGTCTTCTCCATTTCTGCTGACATCACTCCTGGGAAATGTATTTTCAATCCTATATAATTTAAGTAGCATGTTATTGATGCTTTATCAATTGAAGAAGCTTATATATTTTTAATATGTATACTTATAAGGTATATTGCATTACTAAATGTACCCCAATGTATCCTGGCCTGATAGCCTCTATCTAGCTGGTAATAAGATGTTTTGTGAGCTATTTCTCGGATTTAATAAAAGGATGCACATGTATACCCACAAACTAGTATTTCAGCTATGAGTCCCAAAATGCACTGCCTGTTTTTCTCCCCTTCTGCATTGCCCAAATATACCACATAACTGCCTACAACGTTGAATCATAAGACCTGCATATTACATAAAAACTACCTCCATAATAATCACCAGATAATACACAATTATCTGTTTGTGTTTATAGTATTTTTGGAATAATATATATAGTATTAAATATTCTAAATAGTATATACAGAGTATATATAGAGTGTGTCTGTGTGTGTGTGTGTATTCCAAATACTGTGTACAATTGGGAGGCGACATAGATTATTTATAAGAAACCATTTCTTGTCTCAAAGAATTCTGAACATGCTAAGGAATAATGGATCTTTTCTCTTGAAATAATCAAAAACAAGATAGATATTGATCGTCCTGGAATGAATTAAGCAAAGTTTTGTTATGTTTTGTTTCCTGGAAGGTAGTAAATCAACTCAGTTATCACAGACAGTTTTGTAATTCATCGTAAATATACAATATACGTTTTAGTAATTTTCTAATTTAATGTACAATGAGGAATATAGAGAATTAACTGAGAAAAGAAACAAAATGAAAATGGTAACTCAATTTTCTTTCTTTCTCTTATTATACTATGGCTAGGTTTTCAGATTTCCTGTTTCTTAAGATACTTGTGAATAAACCTCAGAAGAAATACATGTATTACTTTTCTCATTTAATGTCATTTAAAAATGGGATTATCTGGACCCTCTATAGTGTAGGAAGCTGGTCCAAACTTAATTGTTGTGAACATGCTCTGGGAACTGGTTTTCAATTATTTTGACAAAGCATTTATAAAATGTACAGGAAGCAAAAAAAAAAAAAAAATACTGTTTTTCATGGGCATGCCATATGTTCAGAACTTTTCAAAAAATCCATGTCAGCCATCACAACATAATAAACAAATGGAGTAACTGTGATTCTTATTTTGATTCATTGGCTTTGACTCTCTGTACTCAACTACCATATGTGATATGTGTGATATGAATTGTTTAAATTTCCTTTACAATAAAAGCACTTACCTTAAAAACACTTATTCATCAGAAACAATTTATATTTTGGAGTTGATAATTTTTTTTTTTTTTTGAGATGGAATCTCACTCTGTTGCCCAGGCTGGAGTGCAGTGGCACGATCTCGGCTCACTGCAAGCTCTGCCTCCCGGGTTCATGCCATTCTGCTGTCTCAGCCTCCTGAGTAGCTGGAACTACAGGCGCCTGCCACCATGCCCAGCTTTTTTTTTTTTTTTTTTTTTTTTTTGTATTTTTAGTAGAGATGGGGTTTCACTGTGTTAGCCAGTATGGTCTCAATCTCCTGACCTCATGATCCACCCACCTTGGCCTTCCAAAGTGCTGGGATTACAGGCGTGAGCAACTGCGCCTGGCTGGACTTGATAAATATTTTAATGTCTCATTATATTCAGATAAACTCTCCTACACAGTGGATGCTTGTTAGGCTCAATTAAAATGTGTACAATATCAGATTGTAAAATCTAAGAAATAAATATAGAATCTACATTAGAGAGCCATACAAATAGCCAAACTGTTATAAAGTACATGGGTGAATAAAGTCTTAAATATTTGGAAACATTTATTCTGAACAGTGAAAAAGTAAGGAATAAGCATTAAAAATACTCTAAGTGCAATAATTTTCTCAAGTGCTGTTAATCTCCCATTATACATCAGTTAAATTAAGAAACAGCTAAATTTCCAAAGAGTAACAAAATACTAAAATTGTTAGTGTAGCCATGAAAGGGGTTTTAAACAAATTATAAAATGAGAACATGAATTCTAATGCAGTTTTCTTAAAAATTGTAAAATATGCAGAATGAGTCTTCTTTTGAAACAATAATATATTTAAATGTGGTTATAATAAAGTACAAAAAGAAACATTACAAAAAACATAATTTCTGTAATTTACAAAATTCTATTTTCTAATTTTGTACAAAGGGCCTCTGTTATTTTTAAATTAAGAAAAAAGAAAACCTTTTTTCTATAGAGTTTTTCAGAGATAAAATTTAGATGGGTTTTTGCATTTTCATAATAGACATATATATGATGTAAATTGGGAGATGATATAGATTGGTTATAAGAAATCATTCCTTGTCTCAAAGGATTTTGAGACTGATAAGGAATAATGAAGTCTTTTCTTTGAAATAGTCAAAAACAAGATAGATACTGTTCTTCCTGGAATGAATTAAGCACAGTTTTGTTGTGTTTTGTTTCCTAGAAGGTAGGAAATCAGTTCAGTGTCAGTTTAATGGATACTGCTAAGAAATTTGACAGCCTTAAAAACCATTTTGAATTTTCAGGATGAATCTTAGTATTATATATCTAAAATACTCAAACTATGATTACTGAGAGGGGAAAAAAAGCTATCAAAAGTAATTCGCTATACTAAGAAGACTCTCCTTGTGACATAATATCTCTTTTTGTCTTATTTGTTTGTTTGTTTTGTCACTAGCACGGGGATTCTAACCTTAGGGAAAGCACTGGACAGGGAAAGCACTGATCGCTACATTCTGATCATCACAGCTTCAGATAGCAGGCCAGATGGGGTGAGTATGCTCCGTGGGGAATGGTTTTAAAAATAGTATTAAGGCAACTGAGAGAATCTTAAACAATTTATCACATACATGAATTAATGCTTTTCACCTGGAGCAACTTCTTATAATTACTAGAAGTGGTGCTCTTTTCTTCAACAGGCTATTTATACATGCACCTATACGCTGAATTTGTTAATGTGCTGCAACCTTTGACTTGACAGAGCAGATACTTGAGATCAGCATTCTCACCTAACTTGTAGGGAAAATGAAATCTACTTTATTCTAACAGGTATTCCATTGTGTCTGTCATTTGCACTGCACCATGAAATGTGTTCTGGCAATTTATTATTGGAACCTGTTTCACTTAGCATCATTTTTTTAAGGGTCAGGGAGGAAGAGTGGATTTTGTGCATAAATATCTTTAAGCACTTAGGAAAGTGATTTGCTTGATTCCACAGGCATTTGTAAGTAGCAGTAAGAGTCCTAAGTAATTTTTGGTTATCTAAGTAATTTAAATGGGCTTATAATTCCAAAGAAGATAAATTCTATTTCCTTTGGACCTAAAACTCACTTTTAAAAGTTAAAAAAAAAAAATTGTTAGACATTCTGAACTGCTTTAAAATCACTTGTCTGTATTATTTGAACTATCTCATCCACAACCAGCAGCATCCCGCTTTCTATGTATTGTAATATTACCTTTGTTAATAATTATTTTCACCATTTCTACGCCATGTGTTAGGTGATTCTTTTTTTTTTTTTAATCAGGTGTTTATGTGTCAACTCAGTGCTGTTGTCTAGAAAAAATTTCAAACCCATTACAGATTGATAAGCAAGGCTCACTCAATTTAAATATCAGCATAATTTCTGGTTCCTTGAAATGATTTCTTTAATCGATATAATACATTGGCTGACAGTATACAATAATGCACTCTTCACATTTATTTTAGGAGGATTTCTGAGATTTTATTACAATAAAAAATATAAAATTGATACCTGAATAGTTTTCTCATCTTAACTAAAAGTGAGATAAATAGAAATAATTAAATTTGGTAATTGAAATCGTCCATAGTAAGCTATTTAACATTTTTGATACATTATATAAATAAACATATATATGCATATAATAAAATATACAGAACAGTTTTAGGAAACAGTGAGGATAATAGCAGGTACTAATATGATAGAAAAGTAAATAAAACCTATGGTTAATTTTTATATAGGCAATGCACCTAATTATTATTATTATTTTTTGAGATGAAATTTCACTCTTGTTGCCCAGGCTGGAGAGCAATGGAGACATCTTGGCTCACTGCAACCTCTGCTTGCCGGGTTCAAGCGATTCTCCTGCCTCAGCCTCCCGAGTGGCTGGGATTATAGGCAGGTGCCACCACGCCTGGCTGACTTTTGTATTTTTAGTAGAGACAGGGTTTCACCATGTTGGCCAGGCTGGTCTCGAACTCCTGACCTAGGATGATCAACCCCCCCTTGTCCTCCCAAAGTGCTGGGGTTACAGGCATGAGCCGCTGTACCCAGCCTGTCCTAAATTATTATAGTATGTCTGTGTCAGATGTATATAAAGAAGTCAGTGAGAGTTTCTAGAGGAAGTAATTGAAGAACTTGACTTATGATGAAAGTTTAGAGAGTAACTCAGCTAGGCAATAAGTGAGAGAAAATATTCTAAGGAGGAGAAGGAGAAATTATTTGGCATAGAGTAAGAGGTATAATTACAGTGAAGTGAAATTAAGAAAGAGCATTCAGGTCAACCGTTAGAATAGGAAAAAACGAAAGGATAATACATAGCTTTGAAATATGTCACATTATAGATCAGAAACTAATGGCAGTAATATTAGCTAGAACATTTTAAGTCTGTCCTCAAAATTTCTTAGACAAGGAAACAGATGGAAGGAAAATAGTCACAATCTACTAATAATACTTTTGCCTACTTAAAACCAAAATAAGTTCTGGTTAAAATTAGCAGTTTTGTTCTCTCTAGTTCATTGTTCAATAATTTATTTGTATATTTTAATTCTCCTTGAACAGGACACTTAGCATTTCTAGGTCCTCATTCTAACCTGAATGATTATAACATTCTTATAACATTCTTATAATCATTCAGGTTTCATTTCCCTTGAAAATTCTGATTTTTTTGTAGTCCCAGCTACTCAGGAGACTGAGGCAGGAGAATGGCATGAACCTGGGAGGTGGAGCTTGCAGTGAGCCCAGATTGAGCCACTGCACTCCAGCCTGGGTGACAGAGTGAAACTCTGTCTCAAAAAAAAAAAAAAAAAAAATTCTGATTTTTTGAGTAAATTTTGTGTTCATTTCTAAAGTTTTAATGAGAATATCAGCCAGGCGCGGTGGCTCAAGCCTGTAATCCCAGCACTTTGGGAGGCCGAGACAGGCGGATCACGAGGTCAGGAGATCGAGACCATCCTGGCTAACACGGTGAAACCCCGTCTCTACTAAAAACTACAAAAAACTAGCCGGGCGAGGTGGCGGCGCCTGTAGTCCCAGCTACCCGGGAGGCTGAGACAGGAGAATGGCGTGAACCCGGGAGGCGGAGCTTGCAGTGAGCTGAGATCCGGCCACAGCGCTCCAGCCTGGGTGACAGAGCGAGACTCCGTCTCAAAAAAAAAAAGAATATCAGTAGAGTATAAAGCATTTAGATTTCAAACAAAAGTTTATTCAGTTAATTTCATCATTTATATAATTTTAGGGATATACTTATATGTAGGCATACACAGTGGGATCCTGAAGAAAAGAAATGATTATATAAAAGTAATATTCTCATGTCTTAATAGCACTTTTCTTATCTAAATATTTAGTAATTACAGTAAAATTAATCTTTTAAACTTAAGAATCATGTGGTTTAAAACAGATATTTGATAAACACAGACAGATGGATGGAATTTATTTAAATCAAAATGGTGACAAGCAATTTGTGTGAAACAAATTGCCAGGATGAGTTTGAAAATTTTATCATGAGAATACACTTTTTCTACCACCTCAAAATGCGCATGAGGGAGATAGGAGATCACATTCTGTTGGTCATTGTGAGCTTATTTGTAGACAATATGGAGAAAGTTTGATTTGACTTTCCTTTTCTAAGTTTACTTTGTTAATGATAATTGAAAAATCTGTATAACTTGCATATCTCATGTAATTATTTTTTTTTTTAGCTATCAGGGTACAGAAAAAACTATACTTTTTAGATTCTAATTTTTTGAAGATTCAGACCAAGGTGTCTACTTTTACCATTTATATTCAACATAGTATCAGAGGTCCTCACCAGAGCTATTAGGCAAAAAAAGAAAGAGAGAAAGAAAGAGAGAGAGAGAGAAAGATCCAATTTGAAAAGGAAGAAGTAAAGTTATCTCTGTTTAGAGGTGATATGAGTTTGCATACAGAAAACTTTAATGACTCCATACACACATGTTTCTTGTTTGCACACATGTACACAAATGTTGGAACTAAGAAATTTTGCAAAGTATTAGAATAAAAAATCAGCACACAAAATCATTTGCATTTTCATAGATTGAAAATGAATGAGTTAAAACTATTAAGAAAACAATTTAATTTATAATAGCATTAAAAAGAATAAAATACTCAAGAATTAACTTAACCAGGGAGATCAAAGATTTGTATAATGAAAACTACCATTTTTGAAATAAATTAAATATAACTAAATTGAAATATATCCCATGTTCATGGATGGGAAAACTTAATATTGTTAAAATGTTAATACTCTCCTAAGCAATCTACAGATTTACTGCAATTTCTATTAAAATCCCAATGATGCTATTTGTAGAATTTTTTTTTTTTAAATCCAACCTTTTCTAAAACTTATCCTTAAAATTTCAAGGGATCCGAGATAGCCAAAAAGAAAAGTAAATAACAAAGCCGGAGAACTTGTACTTCCTGATTTCAAACTTACTACAAAGCTATAGTACTCAAAACAGAGTAGTACTAGCATAAAAACAGAAATACAGGCCAATGTAATTTAATAGAGAATCCCAAAAATAAATACTCACTTAATTGGTCAAATAATTTTTAAGATGGGTGCCATGATAATTCTACATGCAAACTAATGCAGTTGGACCCTTATCTAACATCATATGCAAAACAAACTCAAAAGTAATTCATTACCTAAAATGAAAACTGAGTCTATAGAATTCTTAGAAGAAAACATAGGGCAAAAGCTTCATTACACTGGATTTGTCAGGGATTTATTGGCTATGACCCCAAAGACACAGAAAACGACAACAAAAAATAGACAAACTGGAATAGGAAGAGCTCCAGCCTCCAGCTCCCAGTGTGAACAACACAGAAGATGGGTGATTTCTGCATTTTCAACTGGGGTGCTGGGTTCCTCTCACTGGGGCATGTCAGACAGTGGGTTCAGGACAGTGAGTGCAGCCCACCAAGTGAGAGCCAAAGCAGAGCGAGCCATTGTCTCACCTGGGAAGCTCAAGCGGGAAGGGAATTCCCTTTCCTAGCCAAGGGAAACTGAGACACACAACACCTGGAAAATCAGATCACTCCCACCCTAATACTGCACTTTACAAAGGGCCATAGCAAACGGCACACCAGGAGATTACATCCCACGCCTGACTCGGAGGGTCCCATGCCCACGGAGCCTCCCTCATTGCTAGCACAGCAGTCTGAGATCTAACTGCAAGGCAGCAGCGAGGCTGGGGGAGGGGCGCCCACCATTGCTGAGGCTTGAGTAGGTAAGCAAAGTGGAAGGGAAGCTCGAACTGGGTGGAGTCCACTGCAGCTCAAGGAGGCCTGCCCTCCTCTGTAGACTCCATCTCTGGGGACAGAGTATAGCCAAACAAAAGGTGTCAGAAACCTCTGCAGATTTAAATGTCCCCGTCTGACAGCTTTGAAGAGAGTAGTGGTTCTCCCAGCACAGTGTATGAGATCTGAGAACAGACAGAATGCCTACTCAAGTGGGTCCCTGGCCCCCGAGTAGCCTAACTGGGAGACACTCCGCCCAGGGGCAGACTGACACCTCACACCCCACACAGCCGGGTGCCCCTCTGAGACGAAGCTTCCAGAGGAACAATCAGGCAGCAACATTTACTGTTCAGCAATATTCATTCTTCTGCAGCCACCGCTGCTGATACCCAGGCAAACATGGTCTGGAGTGAACCTCCAGCAAACTCCAAGAGACCTGCAGCTGAGGGTCCTAAATGTTAGAAAGAAAACTAACAAACAGAAAGGACATCCACACCAAAATACCATCTGTAGGTCACCATCATCAAAGACCAAAGGTAGATAAAACCACAAAGATGGAGAAAAAAAAACAGAGCAGAAAAGCTGAAAATTCTAAAAATCAGAGCGCCTCTCACCCTCCAAAGGAATGCAGCTCCTCGCCAGCAATAGAATAAAGCTAGATGGAGACTGATTTTGACTAACTGAGAGAAGAAGACTTCAGATGATCAGATTTCTCAGAGCTAAAGGAGGAAGTTTGAACCCATTGAAAATAAGCTAAAATCCTTGAAAAAAGATTTGATGAATGGCTAACTAGAATAACCAATGTAGAAAAGTCCTTAAATGACCTGATAGAGCTGAAAACCATGGCATGAGAACTACGTGACAAATGCACAAGCTTCAGTAATCAATTCAATCAACTGGAAGAAAGGGTATCAGTGATTGAAGATCAAATGAAGTGAGAAGAGAAGTTAGGGAAAAAAAAGATTAAAAAGAAAAGAACAAAGGCTCCAAGAAATATGGGATTATGTGAAAAGACCAAATCTACGTCTGATTGGTGTACCTGAAAGTGATGGGGAGAATGGAACCAAGTTGGAAAACATTCTGCAGGATATTATCCAGGAGAACTTCCCCAACCTAGCAAGGCAGGCCAACATTCAAATTCAGGAAATACAGAGAATGCCATAAAGATACTCCTCGAGAAGAGCAACTCCAAGACACATAATTGTGAGATTCACCAAAGTTGAAATGAAGGAAAAAATGTTAAGGGCAGTCAGAGAGGAAGGTCGCATTACCAGTCAGACTAACAGCGGATCTCTTGGCAGAAACTCTACAAGCCAGAGAGAGTGGGGGCCAATATTCACCATTCTTAAAGAAAAGAATTTTCAACCCAGAATTTCATATCCAGCCAAACTAAGTTCCATAAGTGAAGAAGAAATAAAATCCTTTACAGACAAGCAAGTGCTGAGAGATTTTGTCACCACCAGGCCAGACTTAGAAGAGCTCCTAAAGGAAGCACTAAACATGGAAAGGAACAACTGGTACCAGCCACTGCAAAAACATGCCAAAATGTAAAGATCATCAATGCTAGGAAGAAATTGCATCAGCTAATGAGCAAAATAACCAGCTAACATTATAATGACAGAATCAAGTTCACACGTAACAATATTAACCTTAAATGTAAATGGACTAAATGCTCCAATTAAAAGACACAGATTAGCAAATTGGATAAAGAGTCAAGACCCATCAGTTTGCTGTATTCAAGAGACCCATCTCACATACAGAGGCACACATAGGCTCAAAATAAAGGGATGGAGGAAGGTCTATCAAGCAAATGGAAAACAAAAAAAGGCAGGTGTTGCAATCCTAGTGTCTGCTAGAACAGACTTTAAACCAACAAAGATCAAAAGAGACAAAGAAGACCATTACATAATGGTAAAGGGATCAATTCAACAAGAAGAGCTAACTATCCTAAATATATATGCACCCAATACAAGGGCACCCAGATTCATAAAGCAAGTCCTTAGAGACTTACAAAGAGACTTAAACTCCCACACAATAATAATGGGAGAATTTAACATCCCACTTTCAACATTAGACAGAACAGCGAGACAGACAGTTAACAAGGATATCCAGGAATTGAACTCAGCTCTGCACCAAGCAGACCTAATAGACATCGATGGAACTCTCCACCCCAAATCAACAGAATATACATTCTTCTAAGCACCATATCACACTTATTCCAAAATTGACCACATAGTTGGAAGTAAAGCACTCCTCAGCAAATGTACAAAAACAGAAATTATAACAAACTGTCTCTCAGACCACAGTGCAATCAAACTGGAACTCAGGAATAAGAAACTCAATCAAAACCACTCAACTACATGGAAACTGAACAACCTGCTCCTGAATGACTACTGGGTACATAATGAAATGAAAGCAGAAATAAAGATGTTCTTTGAAACCAATGAGAACAAAGATACAACATACCAGAATCTCTGGGACACATTTAAAGCAGTGTGTAGAGGGAAATTTATAACTCTAAATGCCCACAAGAGAAAGCTGGAAAGATCTAAAATTGACACCCTAACATCACAATTAAAAGACCTAGAGAAGCAAGAGCAAACACACTCAAAAGCTAGCAGAAGGCAAGAAATAACTAAGATCAGAGCAGAACTGAAGGAGATAGAGACACAAAAACCCTTCAAAACATCAATGAATCCAGGAGCTAGTTTTTCGAAAAGATCAACAAAATTGATGGACCACTAGCAAGACTAATAAAGAAGAAAAAAGAGAAGAATCAAATAGACACAGTAAAAAATGATAAAGGGAATATTACCACCGACTCCACAGAAATACAAACTACCATCAGATAATACTATAAACACCCTTACACAAATAAACTAGAAAACCTAGAAGAAATCGATAAATTCCTGGACACATAAACTCTCCCAAGACTATACTAGGAAGAAGTTGAATCCCTGAATAGACCAATAACAGACTCTGAAATTGAGGCAATAATTAATAGACTACCAACCAAACAAAGTACAGGATCAGGTGGATTCACAGTCGAATTCTACCAGAGGTAAAAGGAGGAGCTGGTAAAATTCCTTTTGAAACTATTCTAATCAACAGAAAAGAGGGAATCCTCCCTAACTCATTTTATGATGCCAACATCATCCTGATACCAAAGCCTGGCAGAGACATATCAAAAAAAGAGAATTTTAGACCAATATCCCTGATGAACATCAATGCAAAAATCCTCAATCAAATACTGGCAAACCAAATCCAGCAGCACATCAAGAAGCTTATCCACCATTATCAAGTGGGCTTCATCCCTGAGATACAAGGCTGGTTCAACATACACAAATCAATATACATAATCCAGCATATAAACAGAACCAAGGACAAAAACCACATGTTTGTGTCAATAGATGCAGAAGGAAAATTCAACAGCCCTTCATGCTAAAAACGCTCAATAAATTCAGTATTGATGCGACGTATCTCAAAATAATAAGAGCTATTTATGACAGACCCAATATCATACTGAACGGGCAAAAATTGGAAGTATTCCCTTTGAAAACTGGCACAAGACAGGGATGCCCTCTCTCACCACTCCTATTCAACATAGTGTTGGAAGTTCTGGCCAGGGCAATCAGGCAGGAGAAAGAAATAAAGGGTATTCAATTAGGAAAAGAGGAAGTCATATTGTCCCTGTTTGCAGATGACATGATTGTATGACATGATTGTAACCCCATCATCTCAGCCCAAAATCTCCTTCAGCTGATAAACAACTTCAGCAAAGTCTCTGGATAGAAAATCAATGTACAAAAATCACAAGCATTATTTCAGTAACATTCAATAACAGACAGACAGCCAAATCATGAGTGAACTCCCATTCACAATACCATCAAAGAGAATAAAATACCTAGGAATCAAACTTAAAAGGATATGAAGGACCTCTTCAAGTAAAACTGCAAAACACTGCTCAGTGAAATAAAAGAGAACACAAACAAATGGAAGAACATTCCATGCTCATAGATAGGAAGAATCAATATCGTGAAAATGGTCATACTGCCCAATGTAATATATAGATTCAATGCCATCTCCATTAAGCTACCAATGATTTTCTTCACAGAATTGGAAAAAAACTGGTTTAAAGTTCATATGGAACCAAAAAAGACCCCACATTGCCAAGACAATCCTAAGCCAAAAGAACAAAGCTGGAGGCATTACACTGCCAGACTTCAAACTATACTACAAGCCTGCAGTAAACAACACAGCATGGTACTGGTACCAAAACAGAGATATAGACCAATGGAACAGAACAGAGCCCTCAGAAGTAATATCACACATCTACAACCATCTGATCTTTGACAAAACTGAAAAATACAAGAAATGGGGAAAGGATTCCCTATTTAATAAATGATGCGGCCGGGCGCGGTGGCTCAAGCCTGTAATCCTAGCACTTTGGGAGGCCGAGACGGGTGGATCACGAAGTCAGGAGATCGAGACCATCCTGGCTAACACGGTGAAACACCGTCTCTACTAAAAATACAAAAACTAGCCAGGCGAGGTGGCGGGCGCCTGTAGTCCCAGCTACTTGGGAGGCTGAGGCAGGAGAATGGCGTAAACCTGGGAGGTGGAGCTTGCAGTGAGCTGAGATCCGGCCACTGCACTCCAACCTGGGCGACAGAGCGAGACTCCGCCTCAAAAAAAAATAAAATAAAGTAAATGATGCTGGGAAAACTGGCTAGCCACATGTAGAAAGCTGAAATTGGATCCCTTCCTTACACCTTATACAAAAATTAATTCAAGATGGATTAGAGACTTAAATGTTAGACCTAAAACCATAAAAACCCTAGAAGAAAACCTAGGCAATACCATTCAGGACATAGGCATGGGCAAGGACTTCATGTCTAAAACACCAAAAGCAACGGCAACAAAAGCCAAAATTGACAAATGGGATCTAATTAAACTAAAGAGCTTCTGCACAGCAAAAGAAACTACCATCAGAGTGAACAGGCAACCTACAGAATGGGAGAAAAATTTTGCAATCTACTCATCTGACAATGGGCTAATATCCAGAACCTACAAAGAACTCCAACAAATTTACAAGAACAAAAGAAACGAAAGAAATCAAAAAATGGGCAAAGGAAATGAACAGAAACTTCTCAAAAGAAGACATTTGTGCAGCCAACAGACACATGAAAAAATGTTCATCATCACTAGCCATCAGAGAAATGCAAATCAAATCCAGAATGAGATACCATCTCACACCAGTTAGAATGGTGATCATTAAAAAGTCAGAAAACAAGAGGTGCTGGAGAGGATGTGGAGAAATAGGAACATTTTTACACTGTTGGTGGGACTGTAAACTAGTTCAACTATTGTGGAAGACAGTGTGGCTATTCCTCAAAGATGTAGAACAAGAAATAGCAGTTGACCCAGCCATCCCGTTACTGGATATATACCCAAAGTATTATAAATCATGCTGGTATAAAGACATATGCACACATATGTTTATTGTGGCACTATTCACAATAGCAAAGACTTGGAACCAACCCAAATGTCCATCAATGACAGACTGGATTAAGAAAATATGGCACATATACACCATGGAATACTATGCAGTCATAAAAAAGAATGAGTTCATGTCCTTTGTAGGGAAATGATTGCAGCCGGAAACCATCATTCTCAGCAAACTATTGCAAGAACAGAAAACCAAACACTGCATGTTCTCAGTCATAGGTGGGAATTAAACAATGAGAACACTTGGACAAAGGAAGGGGAACATCACACACTGGGGCCTGTTGTGGGGTGGAGGGAGGGGGGAGGGATAGCATTAAGAGATATACCTAATATAATGACGAGTTAATGGGTGCAGCACACTAATATGGCACACTAACATGGCACACGTATACATATGTAACAAACCTGCACGTTGTGCACTTGTACTCTAGAACATAAAGTACAATAAAAAAAAAAATAAAATAAACAGTTTCATAGATCTGCTATATGGTATGTTGCTTATAGTTAGCAATACTGTACACTTAAAAGTTTGTCAAGAGGATAGATCTCACACTGAGAACAGAATGTAGTTGAATGACATATTAAAATTGTTGAATAACAAAATAAATCAATAAATAAAATTAGGTAAATTGGAATTTCTGATTTTGTAAAGGGGTCAAAGACACAGAATATGAAAGCAACATAAAAATGGGAGAAAATATTTGCAAATCATATATATGATAAGTCATTAATATTCAACATATATAGAGTTTTGTTTTTTGGGTTTTTTTTTTGTTTGTTTGTTTTTGGGACGGAGTCTCGCTCTGTTGCCCAAGCTGGAGCACAGTGGCAAGATCTCAGCTCACTGCAAGCTCCACCTCTTGGGTTCACACCATTCTCCTGCCTCAGCCTCCCAAGTAGCTGGGACTACAGGTGCCTGCCACCGTGCCAGGCTATATTTTTGTATTTTTAGTAGAGATGGGGTTCACCGTGTTAGCCAGGATGGTCTCGATCTCCTGACCTCGTGATCAGCCCGCCTCAGCCTTTCAAAGTGCTGGGATTACAGGCATGAGCCACTGCGCCCAGCCCAAGAATTTTTTAAACTAAACAAAAATAACCTGATTCAAAATTAGCAAAGGACTTGAATAGACGCTTTTCCAAAGGAGATATATAAATGACCAGTAAACATATGAAAAAACACTTAGCATTACTAAATATTATGGAAATGCAAATCAAGGCCACAATGAGGTACCACCTCACACCCAGTAGATATGCTATTATAAAAAAGAAACAGAAAACAAAACAAAACAATAACAATGAAATAACATGTTGATGAGGATGTGGAAAAATTGGAACCCTTGTGCACTATTGGTGAGAACATAAAATGATACAGCCACTGTGGAAAACAGTGGTGGTTTCTCAAAAAATTAAAAATAGAATTACTATATGAACCACCAATCACACTTCCAGTTATATATCCAAAAAATTGAAAGCAGAGTCTCAAAGAGATATTTGTATTCCCATGTTCATAGCAGCATTATTCACAATAGCTAAGGTATAAAAGCAACCCTGTTTTCCATGTTTATGTAGAGTAATATGTAAACAAAATGTGTTATATACATATAATGAAATATTATTCAGCCTTAAGATGGAAGAAAGTACTGATATACACTATGTCATAGATAAATCTTAAGAACCTTACGCTAAGTGAGATTAGCCAGTCACAAAATGTTAAATTCCATATGATTCCACTTATATTTTGGTACTTAGAATTGTCAAAATCACAAAGACTCAAAGTAGAATGATGGTTGCCAGAGGATAAAGAAAAGAGAAATGCGGAGTTATTGTTTAATGTTATAGAGCTTTTGTTTTGCTAGATTAAAAGAGTTTTAGAGATGGATAGTGATGATGGTTGCACAAGAATATGAATATACTTAATACCACAAAATTTTACATTTAAAAATTAAGATAGTACAAACAAAGAAAAAAATCTAGAGGTAGACAGTGAAGGGATGGTGCAGGGACATAACAGTGCCGTTGAGGATATCTGCTGGCTATTTTCGGCTTTGCCATTTTTATTGTCTACTTTCATACCCATCTTCTGCAACTCTGGATGTCAATTCTCCATTCCAGACAAACAAAGTATAAAGATGAATGCCAGAAGAGTCTGCACCCTCACTTTATTTTAACAAAGAACCAAAGGTTTTCAGAAACCCCACCTAGCAGATTTCCTTTTATTCTTATCTGGAAGTAGCAACACTGGGTTGAAAAATAGCTAGGAAGCAGGGCTTTTGGATTGCAGCTCTGTTAATCAACCAATAACACAGTGAGAGATAAAATATGCAAACAGTGATCAGGAATTTTTTTCATTTAAAATGTGAAGTTACTCTGTAGCCTAGATATTTCTGACCAGATTCCAGGTGTTCAGTGATATTATTTTCCTCCTTAATTGATTCGATAGGTAACTTGATTCCATCATGGTTTGATTTCTGTAAAATGCTCTTGAATTACTGGATTGAATTACTAAGTTAGGGCTTTCAAGCTGAACACTTGTAATATTTTACAACTTCAGATTGCTGGGAAACTTAGCATGTTTGTTTTTATCTTGAAGCAATATTATTTCCTAAGTTTCTTTGAAACATGGCAATATAAATGAGCAATTAACATTTAAAAGTTGAGCATTTAACTTCATAATCAAAAGAGGAAACTTTAACAAGAGCAAAAATATGTGCATGAGAAAATGTGTGAAGTTAAAGTAACTTTGAATTTCAAAATAGTTGATTTAATAAGATTTTATAACACAGTACATATGGTTATAGAATAGTAAAACTTTAAACATTTAAGTCATATATGTAAATCTTTATCGTATATGCAATATGTAAAATGTTTATGTATAAATATATAAATAGCTATATCTATAGTTAGTATATATTATATATACTATAGTATTTAGTTATACTATATGTAAATACTTTCTGATTTTTTGAAAAAATATATATTTATATAAAAAAATGCACAATTGTATAAAATGTATATACATACATATACACATACATATATATATAATCTTTACACACTACACTCAGATGTGCACAGAGAAAAAGGCTTCTTTGTTTTTTATATCTGATGTAATCTTTCTACTTAGACAATAATGTAGTAGGTGTAATATGGGTCACACTTAAGTTGCTTAGAACAGTATTTCAACACTATCTGTTTAAGACAATGTAAATACTCACTAGCTAAGCTGCCAAGCAAACCTCTCCTCCCTGACTTCATTCTAAAATTGTGGTCTAGATGTAACATGTATTTACCAGTCCTTTATGCTAGTAGAATTGCTTCTGTCTCTCTGGACACGGCTCTCTGCCATAGCTGTATATTCAGTGCCATAACCTATTAGATGGGGCCTCCCATGGAACCTATGGAAATTTTCTGGAGGCTTACATATTCCTGAAAACTACTGCTATTATTTCACCCAAATTCCTCTTACTTTCCCAGTCATCATTTCTCCTATTCCAAAATGTTTCTGCAGCTCCTCTTCATTTAAGGAGTGGTCCAAAGTGGCAGTGGGGGATGAGGAGGAGTACCTCTGCCTCCTGCCTTCATGTCTCTTCTGTGTCTCCCTTTCTCTTTCCCATGATTCATAATAGAAGGAACTTTCCTTTTCTCTGTCTTTCTCGAAGAAATTCTAGATTTTACACACACACACACACACACACACACACACACATACACACACATATATATATATATATATATTTTTTTTTTTTTTTTTTCCTTCAGAGGGAAAGAAAGCCTCCTGGCTAATATTTAATGGTAGGAAGGACCTCCACTCTACATCATGAATGAAACTCTACATCTGAATGAAGTTGGCTTGTCTCATAACTGTTGTAGCAACAAGATGACTTGCACTTAAGGATGAAAATGTTTTAAATTAATATTCTCTAAATACTATACCCATTATTGAATATATGTATTTGTCTTGTTTTATTAGCCTAAACAAAAAATGATTGAATTCTAAACTATAAATCCTCATTGTCCCATTGTTATTGAAAAGAATTTTAGATATAGTAGTGAAGATTTTTATTCAGATAGGAAAACCTTGTGTTCTATAAATAACATTTCTTGTACTTTCTTACAGATGGAAATTTTCAATATTCTTTCTAGCTCTTCTTTTTTCAGACATTTAAATAGAATAAGTTATAAGATAATTTATTTCAGCATGTAATAAATTATATTATAATAAGAATAGCTATTTAAAGCATCTAACAATATTCATTGAACTGACATTGTGTATTCTATTAGTAAACATGATAGACACATTTCTTAATAAAATAATCTCAGAGATAATAAGAATATTATTTCTGAGAATATATAGTGAATCTTGTTGACTATAGAAAAGAAATTGCACATTTGAAATTAAACACTCATGTTTTTATTTAAGAAATAGATAAATGATAAGTGCTCCATAATTAAAGTGTTGCCTTATCTCTGATAGTTTTCTGCTTTCTTAGTGAACAAATTGAAATATTCCTGATTGCTTTCTGTACATAACATGAGTCTCTGCTCAGATAAATTCTAAGCATACATGTATCTTAAACCATGTATTGAATGTCATTGAATTTCAATCATCTAATGCAAATGTAATAGCACAAAACAAATGGCTATGCTATGAGATGCTCACAAAATATAAAGAAATCATTTTCTAGCCATTAAATGTTTAACAAATTTTGTGTCAGAAGGTATAAAAATTAAATTATCAAAAAATAAATGAATTTTTTGTGATTAAATAAAAAAGAAACATCCCTTCTCTTATCCTCTCTAGCATTAAAGCCAAATTGTTTATTAAATTCATAATATTACACATTGTCCTTAAAAGTGTTCATTAAGTTGATTAACAAGAAAATGTATTAAAAATTGTTCATTAAATTATTGAGCAAAACACATTTCTGGTTTTCTCACATAGCTAAACATATGCTAATCAGAAAACCCAGTTATCTGACTTCCAGCTATTTACTCAGGAAATGAAAATTGTGTTATTTATCCATTGCTCAAAACTGCGTAATACAAGGCCCATTTACAAGGTCAAATTAACAGGACTTGGTGACTAATAAATTGCATATATGAGATAAAATAACTGAGAAAATTAGTTGATTATTTTGCCATGTCATTTCCTGAGATAGGAAATACTAGAAGAGAATAAATAAGATACTCTAATGTATGTTCTCATGAATTTGAAGCAATGCATTGTGTGTTAATAGATGAATTTACACTGCTTTCTTTAACTGTGGCTTTATAACTCACTGTTTTTATACTATTACAAAAAATGAACTGGATATTGTGGCTCAGGCCTATAACCCCAGCACTTTGAGAGGCCAAGGTGGGATTGAGATGAGGAGTTTGAGACCACCTAGGCAACATACTGAGACTGTGTCTCTACAAAAATAAAGAAATAAAAATTAGCTGGGCATAGTGGCGTGCACCTGTAGTCCCACCTACTTAGGAGACTGAGGTGGGAGAATCACTTTGAACTCCTTGAGCCTAGGAGTTCAAAGCTGCAGTGAGCTATGATCGCACACTGCACTCCAGCCTGGGCAACAGAGTGAGACTTGTCTCAAAACAACAACAACAACAAAATTTTAAAAATATGCTATATTAGTATCCTTCTTTCAGAGTCGTACTAGGTTATAAAAATAAATGTGTATTCAAATTACAACAGTAGGCTGGGTCCGATGGCTCACGCCTGTAATCCCAGCAGTTTGGGAGGCCAAGGCGGACAGATTGTTTGAGGTCAGGAGTTCAAGATCAGCCTGGCCATCACAGTGAAACTCCGTCTGTACTAAAAATACAAAAATTAGCCAGGCGTGGTGGCACATATCTGTAATCTCAGCTACTCAGGAGGCTGAGGCAGGGGAATGGTTTAAACCTGGGAGGCGGAGGTTGCAGTGAGCAGAGATCATGCCACTGCACTCCAGCCTGAGTGACAGAGTGAGACCTTGTCTCAAAAAAAAAAAAAAAATTACAACAGAAATATCTACTTGCATTTGAGACATATATTTTGAAAATTCTTCTATGATATTAGACAAAATAAAATCTAAGACACATTTAAATTAAATAATGAACATGAAAATGATCAATTATAGTATTTAGCACTAACATGCAAGTATTTCCAGCTAGTGCTATCATAAGTTAATACAACTTTTAAGGAAATATTCAGTGAGCAAACTCCTTTGATAGAAAATAAGTAACTTTTTGTTTATTAGGTTTATTAGTTTGAAATATTTTTAATTTAATTGGCATTATATATATTTATATTTAAAATTAATTGTTGTGAACATGTGTTACCTGACCTATTGTCCTAATAATTAATTAAAGTGATCTGTTTTCATTTACTAATTTTTAAGCTTGAACAATGAAAAGTCTTCCCTTAATAAGACATAAACATTCTCTATGGCACAGATCCATATTGAAGCATATTGTTGCCGTCCTTCTGAACCAATCGAGAAAAAATAAATACTTATGATTTACAGCTAGCTAATTTATAAATATTTCCATAGGTTCAGAACAATAGTCAATAGAACAAATGGATAGCCCTGAAATCCTCATTTTTTACATAAGTATTTCTGAAGCAAGTGGTATTTAGAAAACTTTAAGAAATATATAAACTGGAAATTATTCTATTGATAGTTGTGACTACGTTTTCGTGAGACATGGATTTTTTTCCATTTCATATAAAATTCAGTAAGAAATGAAGAAAATGCCTGCATGGTCCATAAATATCATCCCCTATTAGCACAAAATTATGGAATTGTTATTTGACTTCTTAGTTTACTTAGCAATCCAGTTGTATTCTTCATTATCCACTTAAGAGTCATAGTCTTAAACGGAGGATACAGAATAGTCTGAAAACATGAATAGAAATTTTAAAGAATAGAATGAGAAAAACACTGGATTGATAAGTAAAGACAGTTAGGCTGGTACAAAAGGAGTCAGGAAATTTGAAGAAAAGCCGGCAAACTCCAGGGTCACCATTCTTAGATTTTGGCTCCAGGCTGTAAATTTAAATGTCTTGTTAACCCTCAGGCAAACTGGGAACTACTGCAACTGTAAAAAACACATCTTCTTTACTGCTTTCAATTCTAAGGCAAATTTTAAAGAAACAACATTTGTTAAAATACTTTTTGTCATAAAAGCATGGTAGCCTTTTGGGAGAACATTGGAAAATATATAAAAGTCACAAGAGGAAAATGAAATGATCTGGATTTCATCTAGTCAAGTAGCACTTGAATTTCTTTAAACATACTCACATATGTCAACACACATGTGTATGTTTGTGTGAATGTATCTTTTAAATTAAATAATTTTAAGAAAATGTAACACAGATAATGCACAAACTAGAATTCTACAGCTTAATGAATTATTGCATAGTGAATACACCTATATAGCCACTATTCATAACAAAAAAACAGAAATTAATCAGCATTCCAGAAGCTCAGTTTTGTGATCATTTCTGTTGCTATTCTATCTTCTTCTTCAAAGTGACCCATATTCTAATTTTTATCACCTTGTAGGGATTATGCCTGTTTTTGAAGTTTATATAAATGGAATCATATAGTATGTATTATTTTATGTCCTAGAAACTTAGGTTCATGAAATTAATCCATGTGATTACTTATAGCAGTAGTTTGTACATTCTCAATACTTCATATGATTCCATTTCATATATAAAACATAATCTGTATAACCATCTACTATCGATGGACATTTGGGTTGTTTCCAGATTTTGACTATATAATGCTTTTCTGACCATCTTTGTATGTGTCTTTAAATAAAAATTTTATTTAACTTTAAATACAAAAATGTGTGTAAATCACATATGAATAGCAACATAAATTTTCAAAGGGTAAGCCAATACACAGATAAAGAAATAAGCCATCACTAACACCCAAGAATTCCCTGGTATGCATGGTAATTTTGTAATGACTACTGAATACTGCACATGAAAAAAATTATAGAGGCTTGGGATGAAGTTACGTTACTAAAAAGAATATTTGCTTTTGCTTCTGTTAAAATAGGGGTAGATCACCTTAATACAATCAGAGTTTCAATATTGGGTTTACATTTGTGTGAGATCTGGTCTTTTTCCCAAGCACCATAACTCGCATGGTATAGAACTTTCGTGACCCCAACAGAAAGCATTGGGTGTTTACCAAGATCTGTCCTCTTTAGTAGCTAAAAAAAAAAAAAAAAAATCACTTGATCCCTTAGCCCCATGACTGCTGCAAAACCTCTTCAGCTTCACTCAAGTCACTTCTTAATGCTCAGCATTTTAGCCTCTCACTACAAATCACTTAATAATTAATGGAAATTGCATTTGTTTTAAACAAAAGGTGGATAATTATCATGACAGTATCACCTTGCTTTTTCCTCCTCCTTTTTATTTATAGTTACTAAATATTTAATACCATAGCATACCAGGTTTCTTACTTTCCTGGTTAATATTCTTTCTCTCTGTACCTTTGCTCTCAGCCTTCTGTGATCAGCCCCACACTGTGACAGAGTTAGGTAGAGTTTCTCTGCTGTACTCAGGCTTTGATTAGAGAGAGCAGTTTCCAGCTTGAGTCACGCATGATGATAGTCATTGATTGTGCAGAAGTCATTGACCTACATAATGTTGACAGCAGCAGGCCAGGGATTTAACTTTTAACTAGGTAGCACACACTATTGGTAGGTTTACCTGCATATCGTTTCCATAACCTGTATGCTTGTAAGATAATCATTTCATGCCTAGTATATGGTATTCAAACTCTTGGTTTAAATGTACACCTAGAGAATTATTAAGGTAGCATTTTCTGATAGCACGAGCTTTCCAGAAAATGCCCATTTGATGTACCATGCTATTTTATAAAGTACTGGTTTTATTTTTAAACAGTAAAAAAATACAAGCAGCAAAAACTACAGAAATGGCACATTTCAGAGATAAAGCAGTGTATGTGTGTATAAACAAAAGCTTGCCACCCATAAAATGTGAACAAGATAAAGGTAAAACCGTTTTCTGAAAGTAAGCCTCCAGGAAATACTTGACATTTCCAAAAAGATGTTTGCCCTTTAATATCATCATTTGCTTTTCCCATCTGTTTTTTTGAGGTTGGAAGCTTCTTTGCAACCTTCTTTTAGTTTTTTAGTTTTATTTATTTATTTTTTATTTTTTGGAAAGCTAAGGATTAGAAAGAAAAATGAGATGCTTTTCAGATTGACAAATGCCAGGATGACTACTTAAATGAATTCTAAGTAAAAATAGCTCTTCTCACATTTAATGCTTGTTTTTCTTTAAGACCTCAACTGCCACAGTAAACGTGGTGGTGACAGATGTCAATGACAATGCTCCAGTGTTTGATCCTTATCTGCCAAGAAATTTATCTGTGGTGGAGGAAGAAGCCAATGCCTTTGTGGGTCAAGTAAAAGTAAGTGGAATATTTATATAGATCTTATATGTATTTTTTCAAAGAGTGTAAGTTCATTACATTTTAATTCTGAAAAGAAACTCAGCTAATGTAATCTGTTAAATGACTGTGCTGGATATTCTTCAATACTTTAAAAAATGAATAATATTCTATATATTTTAATTAACTGTCAAGGATACAGATTTACATTTTATAATTATTGTGTAATTTAAACATTGATTAATGTGCTGGTATGCTAATTTAATACATATTTTCAGTTTCTGAATCAAAACATTTTATAGAAACATGTAATTAGGTATACTACTGGGTATGGATGTGGACATTTAGACCTCAAAAAATACATATATTTAGATTTTAACTCATTTCATTATGTAAATATTATCTTTAGAGTCTACCATGTGTGTCTAATATTTTGCACAAACCCCTTTTCCAGCACTCAGAAGGTTTACTCTTCGTGTGTTCTTCTAAGTGCTTCTGGGACCTACCTGGACATATTAGCCAGTTTCTGTGGTTCATTTGATGAATAATTCCTTTATTGTTTTTTTTTTTTTTTTTTTTTTGAGACGGAGTCTCGCTCTGTCGCCCAGTCTGGAGTGCAGTGGCGCAATCTCGGCTCACTGCAAGCTCCGCCTCCCGGGTTTACGCCATTCTCCTGCCTCAGCCTCCCGAGTAGCTGGGACTACAGGCGCCCGCCATCTCGCCCGGCTAGTTTTTTGTATTTTTTAGTAGAGACGGGGTTTCACCGTGTTAGCCAGGATGGTCTCGATCTCCTGACCTCGTGATCCACCCGTCTCGGCCTCCCAAAGTGCTGGGATTACAGGCTTGAGCCACCACGCCCGGCCTAATTCCTTTATTGTTAAAGCAGAGACAGTACTTCCTCATTTCAGCCATTCTTGGTCTTGAACATAGTAATTGGTCTAGAAGTCACAGAGAAGAAAAATTTTGAGGAAGATGTGCACAATTTGAAGCATCAACCTCAGATGAGGTGTTTATGTGGTCTCCAGGAAAGGAAAGAATCTTGCTTTAGTGAGGTGTGAGCCACCCAGATGTTCCAAACTCAGAGTTCAGGGTCCTACTCTTTCCCTGTGAAGTTTCTGCTTTTTCCACAGAAGGCTTGCTGGTGCTTTGAAGTGAGCCTTCTCTACTGTTCTACTATTCTTGTAACCAGGCACAAGGTCTGATTTTTAGTTTAATCTCCTTTAAACTGCAAAAGGAGAGGGTTGCTTTAAATGATGTTATAGAGATCTTGTGACGTTCAAATCACGTCCTGAGATTTTGACTGACCAGTGTAAGCTTTTTTGAAAGTCATATTTTTCCCTTCAAATCACTGACAATACTTACAACTACCAACTTCATAGTCATTATCATTATCATTATCATTGTCACTATCTCAGTCAAATTCGGGAAATACTGCATCAGGCATACATAATCTTATAAGTTTATGCCATCCCAATTCACATAGGGAATAATCTTGGTCATTGGGATGTTATAAAATGCCAACTGGTCTTGATGCCAACTGGCCAACAAGCGATTCAACTCCAGCATCCCATCTGAAGGCTCTGCTCCCCACACCATAGTAGCTCTGGTGTCCAATGTCTTACTGTGGATTCTTCAACAGAAAATCTGGACACAAAATATTCATGTATAAATATTTTTTGAGAAGTACAGATAACAGTGATAAGGAAGTGAGAAAGTGAGGCAAAGAAGAGAAAGCAACCAGTAGCAAGTTTGCTATTAAACCAGCTATCACGAGGAGAACTGAAATTTCACTCCAAGGGCAAACTCTACAAAAAGATGCAAACTCATGCATCAAAGTTATCTCTCCTGATAATTGTAATTGTCCAGTTCCTGAGAAGTTATGGAACTAGAAAACATATACACTAAATCCTGAGAGTAATTAGCTGCAGTGTTGGGCAATGGACTGCCAAGTTTTTGGATTTTCTTGCCTCCAGCAGAAGCAAGTAGTCAAATTCCCTCTGCAAAATCTGATAGAAGGGCATTGAGTCAGGCTGTAGATACTGATGGCAGCAGTGGCCCATCTGGAGCAGCCACTACTAAGACACCAGCTACAGCAGAGGAGGTATCACCAGGGCTACATGCTCTAGGGAGCGGGTAGGAGCAAGGAACAGGCAGGAACCTAACCCCTTCCAAGTTGGAAGGGTGGGAGCCCTGCCATCCTGGGCGTAGCTCCAGCTGCCCAGCTGTGGCTGCAGACCTAGGCATCTCTGTGCTCTCAGGGACCCAGGAAGCTCCCCTACCCCCACAAAGTCGGAAGTGCCTGTTCCCCCTGCCTGTTCTCTTCCAGCTCCTGGCAACCTTTCCAATTTTGAAGCAAAGTTGAGGCCGAGTCCAGGTGCTGTCATAACCAGGCTGGGTGTGTGCATGCTGGGGTTGGTGCTGACATGCCAGTCCCCAGCCACCTCAGCCTCCTGTGGACTTTGGGCACCAACGAGCATGGAAGGGAGGCCAAGAGGGGACAGAGGGCTGCTCACTGTGGGCCCGCAGGCACTCCTCCTCACAAACAGCCTGGGCACCATGAACAACATGATCGATGGCAGCAGGAGACAGACAGGCTCCTGGGTGGAAAGCAGGAGTTCCCTGGTGAAGCCCCACCTTCAAACCAGGGATGGCCTGAAGCCTAGGGACCAGGCTATCAGTTCCGGTGGAGTCCATGGCCCGGAGTGAAAACGTACGGTGCTTTTTCCGGGCCTGTCCATGGCCACCCGTGGACCAATCAGCATGTACTTCCTCCTTTCTGAGCCCATAAAAACCCTGGAGCCAGCCAGACACACAGACATCAAGAGTACCAGCTGCAGAAGGGAGCTCCCCTCTTCGTGTCTCCTGAGACCACCTTCTGCAGAAAGGAACTACCCGTTCCAGGTCTTCTTTCTGCTGAGAGCTGGACACTCATGGGGACAACTTGCCTATGAATAGGAGCTACACACTCCGGTCTCCCGAGAGCTGTCTGTTGTCCACTAAAGCTCCTCTACACGTTGTTAGCTCTCCAGCTGTCCGCGTACCTCATTCTTCCTGGATGTGGGCCAAAAACTCCGGACCCAGCAAATGGCAGGAATGAAAGAGCTGTAACACAAATAGGGCTAAAACACGTCAGCCACCCCACTCACCATGTTGCGGGCAGCAAAAAGGAGAGAAGAGTGGAGACTCTTCAGGGAGCCCCTCATCCATACGCGGGTGCTCACAGCAGAAGCCGCTTGCCGTGTATCTGATTCAATCAAAGCCTTGCTCGGAGAGGGCGCCTAGAGCTACCAGTCCCGCCACAGCAGTCAGCGTGCCTGGCTATGCACAGTGACAAGACCCCACACTTGCTCACTCATGCACCCCTCGCTGCTCTGAGCCTGGCTTGCCCTGGGCAAGTGTGGGATTTAAGCCAGTAGCCTGAGCCAAGCACAGCCTGCCAGGTCAAGTAGGTGATACAAACACAGCTAGTCTGAGCAAAACTCGGGCAAAGGCGCCACCAGCCACAGAGGCTTCTGGCTGGAAAAGCAACACCCTTAGGATCCAGAGACAATAACAGGAGATGGAAGTTGGCCAAAGCATACCAAATGCTCTGAGGGACATGCATAGGGCACCGACAATTTTTGCTACGCCAAGAAAGCAAAGTAATAAAGTCTATAACAGGGACATGTGCAAAAAATATCAGCAAAGGAGAAATGCTGAAGGTGACTCATGAAGGAAGAATACAGGTAAGAGGGAAGTTGAGAGGAGTTGGAATCTGTTAGGGAAAGTTAGTTGTATAAGTAAAGGCAGAGAGAAATGAGAGTGTGACATAGTATAGTTACAATAAATAAGACATACCATGTCATAAACACTTTTCTGTACCATGTTGTAGAAGGTGACGGGGGAACCACTGAACGGTCTGAGGTATGACACATCAGATTTGTATTTTATAAAAATTACTCCTGATAGGCCAGGCGCGTTGGCTCATGCCTGTAATCCCAGCACTCTGGGAGTCTGAGGAGGGCGGATCATGAGGTCAGGACATTGAGACCATCCTGGCTAATACGGTGAAACCCCGTCTGTACTAAAAATACAAAAAAATTAGCTGGGCATGGTGGTGGACGCCTGTAGTCCGAGCTACTCGGGAGGCTGAGGCAGGAGAATGGCATGAATGCAGGAGGCGGAGCTTGCTGTGAGCCAAGACCGCAGCACTGCACTCCAGCCTGGGCGACAGAGCGAGACTCTGTCTAAAAATAAATAAATAAAAGAAATACATAAATAAATAAATAAATAAATAAAAATTACTCCTGATATATTGAAATGGGAGATTCTAAATCCAGAAGACAGAACTAGAAGGCAATAACCCAGGCATAATGAGGCTTGAACTAATGTAATAGTCTTAATTAATGCTAATTATATGTTACAGTTGTCAGTTTAAAATGCCACATTGCTGAAAACTGTAAAACTTCGTTTAGCCATATATATATTAACTATTCAGTTAAAAACAAATATTGAAATTATTTACAAAAATGATCTTTCCCATTTTCTTAATTTATTTAGCTTGGAGTGATAAAGCCCATATGGAATATATAAGTAAAAACATACAAGTAGGCATCAATGTGATGATTAACTTTTAGTTAAATTTCTTTTCCTTTCTTTCTTTTTTTCCACTTTCCCTAGTGATTATTTGTTCTTGAAGGAATTATTGTGTTAACCTTTTTGTTGTCTCCTGGTTCTTAAATTTGATAAGAAACGGCCTCTATAATTTATTTCAGTTTTTAAAATTGAAATATGGACCTTAGCCTGGTCTTTAGGCAATAACTTGTTTTCATAAAAACTAAAATGATATTGAAAGTAAAAAGGAAGAGGAAAACATCCAAGGCAGGCTGCATCCAACTGATTCTGCACAGTGTAATGTTTATGGGATGGAATTTTGATGCTCATAATGGTCCTCTGTTGCTACCTAATGATAATTATATATTAATTTCACTAAATGACTCATGCTCTGCTTGTAAAATTTAATTTTAATTGTCATCAAAAACTATTAAGACTCACTTAAAACCAAGATACATATTGTTAATTACTATACTGAATTTGAGTTACCAAATTTGTGTTTATATTCTATTGATATTTTAATATGAATAAGCCAACATTTGAATTAAAATGCTGAAGGGAGTTTTCATTTACTTTTTTTATTTGTTTCTTGAGACAGAATCTCTCTCTTCTCACCCAGGCTGAAGTGCAGTGGAGTGACCTTGGCTCACTGCAACCTCTGCCGCCCAGGTTCAAACTTCTCCTGCCTCGGCCCCCTGAGTAGCTGGGATTACAGGCACCCTCCACCATGCCCAGCAAATTTGTGTACCTTTAGTAGAGATGGGGTTATGCCATGTTGGCCAGGCTGATCTTGAACTTCTGACCTCAGGTGATCTTCCCGCCTTGGCCTCCCAAAGTGCCGGGATTACAGGCGTGAGCCACCACACCCAGCCTCATTTACTCTTTAAAGGTAGTGTTATAGTAACAAATAATAGCTAAGGAATACTTTTGAAGCAAATTTATGGATTACACATAGCAAAATGTTTTATCCAGCATATTAAAAAATAACCTACCCATCAACAGTTTTTGGTGTATATCTTTCTAGTCACAAGGTATCATAATATACGTTGTGTGTTTAGAATTGAAAACTATAACAATATGTATGAAAAGATGTACTCAAAATAAAACCTAGTAAATACAGTAAGTATATACTCTATGTCACGTGTCAAATGGGTGATATAAATTCTTTACCGCAAGGAAAAAAAGACATTATAATAGACTGAGATGGCCAGGTCAAGGTTCATGAGAAAAGCAGATTATTCCTGGTTCTTTTCAACATATCATTCACTATTGCATGCTTGTGGTCCACAGTCAAGATAGGCATACAGATCCTCTAGATTCTGTCTCCTGTGAAATACTCTGGGGAATACTAAACAAAATATTACACTGACTAAGTCTTCATATCATTCACGATTTCATTGTTTTTATAGATTATTCCTGGTTCTTTTCAACATATTATAATTGTACATATAACTGACAACTGTAATATATAATTATCATTAAAAAAAAAGGAAATAAAAATACGAGCCAAAAAAATGTAATACAAAATATAATCCAGCTGAAGAAGCAATTTGAGAACTCTAAGTCAATATTCTGACAATAACGGAAGTGCTGTTTAAAGGAGTTCTGGAAAAATGATTAACAATATGTTGAGTTCAGATGGGGCCTAATAAAATAGTGAATAGTGCCAGTAGAAGTCCCAAAATGCAGTCACATTCTGATCAAATCTGCAGGCTTGGTCTTGGACCCCTCAAGTCTCAAAGGAACAGACATTTGCCACTTGGGAATATACAACAGCAGAGCATGATATAACTCCTGTGAAGGTCCATTCAGGCTTTAGATAGACTGACTCTAAGCCAGTCTCCTAAATCTGTGTCCAGCTTTCCAGTCACTTACCTTTAAAAGCCTGTTTTATACTGGAGCATGACTTCTAGACTCACCGCACAGGGACCCCAGACTTCTCATCTTACCTAGCAACCCTCACCTCTTATGCTTCTTATGTATTTTAATGAGAAGACAACTCCCTGGTCACTTGGTTCATCCTGTCCCTAGATCACATGATTCCATGAATCCAGACCCAGCATCCCAACAAGATAGAGAACTTAATGAAGTGCTTAAAATATAGACCACGGAATAAAACTACCTGAGTTCAAATTTGACTTGCCAAAATAACTAATGCAATCTTGGATAACTAATGTAGCTTTTCAGGGACTGGACTTCACTATCTGCAAAATGGAGATGATAATAGAATTCATCTCAAGTAGTGATTTGAAGCATTAATACATACATGTAATATATGTACAGGTTTAAAATAAGGAATGGAGCTAATATGCACTTCATTTGCATTATTATAATTATGTTAAATACTAAATAATTTATAAAGTATGGCTAACTATGATATTATAGAAAGTAATATTTTTTACAATACTATGAACTAAATGCAGAAAGTTGTTTATGATTTTTCGAAATACGGTAGTTGCACCCTTGCATTTTCCTAATATTACCATATTTAGAGAACATTTTAATGGAAGTACTGTTCTGAAGAAAGTATAAAATCTTAAATTGATAAATGATTCTCTTCTACTGCATCACTACAAATAATCATAGTCAGTCAGATTGTAAACAGCATTTATCCTTTTTAAGTGTATTAGCCGCAGCTTGGTCTTTGATAATAACAAATGTACAAATCAACATTTAGTACATGAACATGTATATATGTATAGTCACATTTATAGGATGTTTTAGAAATTTAAAGTAAATGAAAGATATTTGTTATTATCAAAATAGAGCTCATGGTTGCAATCCTGATTTTTGTATTTTTCTTTATTCATCTTAAAATAAGTCCAGCTAGTGGGATATGTGGAGCTTACATTGAAAAAAGCATATTGGATAGACTGACAGCTATAATAAAAAATCAATAATAATGACTATCAATTTTTGAATTCTTACAATGTATCATGAACTATTCTAAATGGTTTCCATTGTACATATTTGAATTACTTTCAAATGTTTGGTCTTAACCACTATACTATACAGGATTCTCCAATAACCATGCTTCCTGTGACTTGCCCATACATATGTGAACTGAAAAAGTACAAACATGCATTAGCTGGCTATCAAAGTGTTTTTCCTGGAAAAGCAGCATCAGCATCAGCATCATTACCAATGGGAACAGTTTCGAAATGCCAACTGCCATACTCTACACCACAGAGACTGAATCAGAAACGCTGGTGTTGGAGGCAGAAATCTGTGTTTTAGCGAGCTCTGCCATTGATTCTGGTTTATACTTAACCCATGGCATGCACAAACGCATGTGTATATTTAAGAAAGAGAGAAAGGAAAAGAGAGATAAAGAAATATTATGTGTTAGAGGAAAAATATAAAATTCTTGTATGTATTGTGTATTTACTTATTGTTATATAAGATAAATAGGGTAAAGCTGGGTCTGTTGTTGGGATTATGCATAATTATTATTGTTATTGTACATACTCCCAACAATAGACTCAATTTAGCCTAAACTCGTCACTTTACATAACAATAATAAATAAGTCAATTTCTTGTCAAATGTTCATGTTTAAAAGTGGTATAATCAAAATCATTTTCATTTGTAGCAATATGAATGGAAATGGAGGTTATTATGTTAAGTAAAATAAGTCACGAATAGAAAGACAAATATCACATGTCCTCACTCATAGGCTGGAGCTGAAAAAGTTGTTCTCATGGAAATAGAGAGTAGACTGATAGACACCAGGAGCTGAGAAGAGTGGTGGTGGTGGAGGATGGGGCTGATGAAGAAAGTTGTTACAAACATACTGTTAGAAGAAATAAGTTCTAGCCAGGCACGGTGGCTCATGCCTGTAATCCCAGCATTTTGGGAGGCTGAGGCAGGTGGATCATCTGAGGTTGGGAGTTCGAGACCAGCCTGACCAACATGGAGAAATCCCGTCTCTACTAAAATAAAATTAGCCAGGCATGGTGGCACATCCTTGTAATCCCAGCTACCCAGGAAGACTGAGGCAGGAGAATTGCTTGAACCCAGGAGGTGGAGGTTGCAGTGAGTCAAGATTGCACCACTGCACTCCAGCCTGGGCAACAAGAGCAAAACTTGGTCTAAAAAATAAATAAATAAATATGTTCTAATGTTTGATAGCAGAGTAGGATGACTGATATGGTTTGGTTGTATCCCCACCCAAATCTCAAACTGTAGCTCCCATAATTCCCATATGTCGTGGAAAGGACTGGGTGGGAGGTGATTGAATCATCAGGGCAGGTCTTTCCCATGCTGTTCTTGTGATAGTGAGTAAGTCTCACAAGATATGATGGTTTTATAAATGGGAGTTCCCCTGCACACGCTCTCTTGACTACCACCATGTAAGCCAGGACTTTGCTCCTCATTTCTCTTCTGCCATGAAAGCAGGCCTCCTGAGGAATGTGAAACTGTGAGTTTTTTAAACCTCTTTCCTTGATAAACTACCCAGTTTCAGGTATGTATTTATTACCAGCATGAAAACAGTCTAATACAGTGCATTGGTACCAGTAGAGTGTGGTGCTGTTGTAAGGAGACCCAAAAATTTGGAAGCAACTTTGGAACTGGGTAACAGGCCGGGGTTGGAACAGTTTGGAGGACTCAGAAGAAAACAGAAAAATGTGAGAACATTTGGTACTTCCTAAAGACTTAGAGGGCTCAGAAGACAGGAAGATGAGGGAATATTTGGAACTTCATAGAGAATTATTAAATGGCTTTGACCAAAATGCTGATAGTGATATGGACAATAAAGTCTAGGCTGAGGTGGTCTTAGATGGAGATGAGAAACTTGTTGGGAACTGGAGTTAAGGTCACTCTTGCTATGCAAAGAGACTGGCGGCATTTTGCCCCTGCCCTGGAAACCTGTGTAACTTTGAACTTGAAAGAGATGATTCAGGATGTCTAGCAGAAGAAACTTCTAAGTGGCAAAGTGTTCAAGAGAAAGCAGAACATAAAAGTTTGACAAATTTGCAGCCTGATGATGCAGTAGTAAAGAAAAACTCATTTTCTGAGGAGAAATTCAAACTAGCTGTGGAAATTTGCATAAGTAATGAGAAGCCAAATGCTAATCACCAAGATAATGGGGAAAATGTCTCCAGGGCATCTCAGAGACATCCATGGCAGCCCCTCCAATCACAGGCCCAGAGGCCTAGGAGGAAAAAATGGCTTCCTGGGCTGGGTCCAGGACCCCTCTGCTGTGTGTATCCTCAGGACTTAGTGCCCTGTATCCCAGCCACTCTAGCCACGGCTAAAAGGGGCCAAGGTATAGCTCAGGCCATGGCTTCAGAGGTTACAAGCCCCAAGTCTTGGCAGCTTCCACGTGGTGTTGATCCTGTGGGTGCAGAGAAGTCAATAACTGAGCTTTGGGAACCTCTGCCTAGATTTCAGAGGATGTATGGAAATGCCTGGATATCCAGGCAGAGTTATGCTGCAGGGGCAGAGCCCTCATGGAGAACCTCTGCCAGGGTAGTTCAGAAAGAAAATGTAGGATGGGAGCCCCCACACAGAGTCCACACTGGGGCACTCCTAGTGGAGCTGTGGTAAGAGGGTCACTGTCCTCCAGCCCCCAGAATAGTAATCCACTGACAGCTTGAACTTTGGGCCTGGAAAGTCACCGATACTCAACACCAGTCCATGAGCCCGTGAAAACAACCAGGAGTGGTAGCTTTACCCTGCAGAGCCACAGGGATGGAGCTGCTCAAGGCTGTGGAAGCCCATCTCTAGCATCAGCATGACCTGGATGTGACACATGGAGTCAAAGGAGATCATTTTGGAGCTTCATGATTTGACTTCCCCATTGGATTTTGGACTTGTGTGGGGCCTGGAACCTTTTGTTTTGGCCAATTTCTCCCATTTGGAATGGGTATATTTACCCAATGCCTGTATCCCCATTGTATCTAGGAAGTAACTAACTCGCTTTTGATTTTGCAGACTCATAGGCAGAAGGAACTAGCTGTGTCTGAGATAAGACTTTGGACTTGGACTATTGAGTTAATGCTGAAATGAATTAAGATTTTGGGGACTTTCAGAGAGCATCATTGGTTTTGAAATGTGAGGACTTGGGATCTGGGAGGGGCTGGGGATGAGATGATATGGTTTAGCTGTGCCCTCATGGAAAATTTCACTTGAATTATAATCCCCATGTGTCAAGGGATGGGCCAGGTGAAGATAATTGAATCATGGGGGCAGTTTTCCCCACACTGTTCTCATGGTAGTGAATAAGTCTCTTAAGATCTGATGGCTTTAAAAATGGGAGTTCCCCTGCACAAGCTCTCTCCTGCCGGCCATCATGTAAGGTGTGACTTTGCTCCTCCTTCATATTCTGCCATGATTGTGAGGCCTCCCCAGCCATGTGGAACTGAGAGTCAATTAAACCTCTTTCTTTTACAAATTATCCAGTCTCAGGTGTGCCTTTTTTAGCAACATTAGAACAGACTGATACAGTGACTGTAGTTAGCAGCAATGTATTGTATATTTTCAAGTGACTTGAAGAGAGAACTTGGAATGTCCTTACACAGAACTGGTAAATATTCTAGGTGATGGACTCCGCAAATTCCCTGATTTAATTTTTATACATTCCAGCAAAATATCACATGTACCCCATAAATATGTACATATATTATATATCAGTTAAAAATGGCATAATCCCAACAATAGACTTGGATATGCCTCTAAGAATTGTATTTATTCCTGAAAGCAATTTGAAGGATTTCCTGGGAATAATTTATGCTAATGTGTAACAGTCAGACAGATTAATCTGGTCTCATTGTAAACCTGATGTCATCAGAAGTAGGAGATCATCATGCATAGTTCAATGTGATTTCTGTCATTTTCATTTGTTTTCTCAACTAATGTTTTGTGAAATTCAATCATCAGTCTGGGTTAGAAATCAAGAAGATAAAGATCTATTTCAGTAAATTCTGTCTAAGATACATGATCATGAGGAAAACTTCTTTGTACTTTTTTAACATAATTCAGCATGAAAGAAAAAGGTGGTCTTTTACTTAAGCACACTTGTCACACTATATGCTTTAGTGCATTTCTGTATGTGAGACATGGGTGGATGGAGGTTGAGGGGAGGAAAGTGGAGGTAGGAAGGCTTTAGGTAGGAAGACTTTCAGCTAATATCAGAGGTGTCTAGCCTTCGTGGGAGTATCCCATTGAGGAGTTTGCTAAGGCTAGAATTCTCAGGCTTAAGAATTAAATTATTCATCTCCGTTTTTCATAGCAACCCTAGGCATAAATGCTTGCACAAATGCATTACAGAAGGCACACTTGACAACTCTACTGCCTGTTAAGATTAAACAATGTTCTCAGCATTGTATAATATAGAGTAAGCTGATTCCCAGTAAACTTCCATGTAATACCTTGTAGAAATTTTTCTACTGAACTGACTTCTTTGAGGTCTAGGTAACAAAAATAGAACCATAAGTCTACAACCTGTTTTTCCAGTTCTAAATAAGAGGCTGAATTTATTTAACCTAAAACACAAAGGTATTCCCAATATGAGACCTGCATGCTAAATCTTAGCTAAGATATTGTAGGAATGTTTCTGTCTTAAGCACTTAAAGAAGTTTTAAAATCATTAGTAAACTACAATGTTTAGAAGGGTAATGATACACTATTTAAAAAATGATGTTTTCTTCAACTATACAATTTAATATTAAACAAAATAAATCTGAACCTCAGTGGCCTGACTCTGATTACTATAGTTGTAGTCTCCCTGTGTGGGGTTCTAAACATAAAATGAAGGTGGAGAGCATTATGGTGATTTCTTACTTTTTGTAGCTCAGTATGACACTCAACAGTGCCTGAAACTGTCATACTTCTTTTTTAAGTGAGCTGCAAGTGGGAAATTTTATGGGTTCTCTTTTTCAGCGAAACTATATAATGCAAACCCTGTAACTCATTCTGATAGAGAAAAAAAGCCCACACAATTTGAAGAATTGGTTATGTCGATGTTAACATGCTACATAATAATATTTACAATAGAAATCTACCTAATTTCTATGATTATTTTTGAAATGTCATGTTTCAGATATTCAGTTAGCAGCTCATAAATAGATTAGAAAATTTTATGAATATACTTTTACAATATTTGTTTAGGCCTACCCCTTTAGCAATGTTTAGTCTTAATATCAGCTATTAGAAAAATACACATTATAGTGTGTGTGTATGTGTGTGTGTGTGTAAATATTTATAGTTGTGAAATCCCAGCTGTACAGTGAGTGATATCTGTGTCCACTTTATGGTCACAAATGACCACTGTACTGTTAAATGTTATCTTTATCTGAGTCACTTTACTTCTGTATTGGTATTGGATCTCTCTGTGTCTCTCTTTTTTCCTGAGATTGTACTACCAACTTGCTGCTACTTTTCATGGTTGAGCACATCTAATTCTGTCTTCCCCTTATCTGTTTGCTCCTTAAACTTTGGATTTTGAAAGTATCATCTAAGTTGCCCTTTTGACTCTATGCATTCCTTTTGATCAATTGCAATTACATTAAAGCTGACAGCTTTACTTACATTGAGATGCTCATTTTCCTTCTACTCCTTTAAGCTACAACCTCAAATAGACATATATCTGTAAAATACCCACTTGAATTTCCTGAAAGCATCTAAATTTCAACATTTTTAAGATTGAAGACTTATTTGCATCTTCCCCAGAAAGGGCTCCTTCTGAATTCTGCAAGTCCAAAATCCAAGAGGGCAGTCATTAAACCTTAAAGTTTCAAAATGACCTCCTTTGATTCCATGTCTCCCATTCAAGTCATGATGTTGCAAGAGTTACACTCCCATAGTCATGGGAAGCTTTGACCCTGTGGCTTTGGAGGGTACAGCCCCCCTCCTAACTACTTTCATGGGCTGCCATTGAGTGCTTGTGGCTTTTCTAGGCACATGGTGCAAGTTGTCAGTGGATCTACCATTCTGATGTCTAGAGGATGGTGGCCCTCTTCTCACAGCTTCACAAGGCAGTGCCCCAGTGGGGACTCTGTGTGGGGGCTCTGACCATATGTTTCCTTTCTGCACTACCATAGCAGAGGTTCTCCATGAGGGCACCACTCCTATAGCAAACTCCTGCCTGGACATCCAGGCATTTCCTTATTTCCTCCGAAATCTAGGTGGAGGTTTCCACACCTCAATTCTTGATTTCTGTGCACCCACAGGACCAACACCACATGTAAGCGGCCAAAGCGTAGGACTTGCACCCTGTGAAGCAACACCTGGAGCTATACATTGGCCCATTTTAGCCACAGCTGGAGCTGAAGCAGGCAGGACATGGAGAACTATGTTCTGAGGCTGCATAGAGCAGGTGGGCCCTGGACCCGACCCATAAAACCATTTCTCTCCTAGGCCTCTGGACCTATGATGGAAGGGATGCTGTGAAGGTCTCTGATATGCCCTGGAGACATTTTCCCCAATGTCTTGGTGATTAGCATTTGGTTCCGTGTTATCTGTGCAAATTTCTCCAGCAGGCATGAATTTCTCCCAGAAAATGAGGTTTTATTTTCTATCACATCATCAGGCTGCAAATTTTCCAGACTTTAATGCTCTGTTTTCTCTTGAGCCCTTTGGAACTTAGAAATTTCCACAGGATACCTTAAATCATCTCTTCCAAGTTTAAAGTTCCACAGGCATCTGGGGTAGGGGCAAAATGCAGCTAGTCTCCTTGCATAGCAAGAGCGACATTTACTCTATTTCCCAACAAGTTCGCCATCTTCATCTGAGACCACATCAGCTGGACTTCATTGTACGTATCACTACCAGCATTTTGATCAAAGCCATTCAACAAGTCTCTAGGGAGTTCCAAACTTTCCCACTTTTTTCTGTCTTCTTCTGAGCCCTCCAAACTGTTCCAACCTTTGCCTGTTACCCAGTTCCAAATTTCCCTACACATTTTCAGGCATCTATACAGCAACCCTCCTTTCTGTGGTACCAATGTACTAGTCTGTTCTCACATTGCTAATAAAGACATACTTGAGACTGGGAGATTTACAAAGGGAAGAGGTGTAATTGACTCACAGTTCAGCATGTCTGGGGAAGCCTCAGGAAACTTACAATCATGGTGGAAGGGGAAGCATATACATCCTTCTTTACATTATGGCAGGAGAAGAGAAATGCAGAGTGAAGGGAGAGAAAAGATGCTTATGAAACATTAGATCTTGTGAAAATGCAATCACTGTCACGAGAACAGCATAGAGGTAACTGCTCCCATGATTCAATTACCTCCAACCAGGTCCCTTCCATGACATGTAGGGAACTACAATCAAGATGAGATTTGGGTGGGGACACAGCCAAACCATATCAATACAGTTGATTAAAAAGCATTGTTACAACACCAGAATCTCAGTGATGTAGCAAAAGTAGCACTAAGAGGAAAGTCTATAGTGCTAAATACATATATCAAAAAGATAGAAATAACTCAGGTTAACACTCTATCATCATGCCTGGAAGATCTAGGGAAAAACAAACAAAACCCCTATATTTAGCAAAAGAGAACAAATAACTAGCATCAGAAAGAACTGAATTAAATTGAGGCCCCAAAATCTATATAAAGGATCAATGAACCAAAAGTTGGTTCTTCAAAAAGATGAACAAGAGTTATAGACCTATAGCTAGATTAACAAATAACAGGAGAGAAAATCCAACTAAGAACAAGCAGAAATGACAAAGATGGCATTACAATTAACTTCACAGAAATGCAAAAGATCCTCAGGTGCTGTTATGAACACATCTATGCACACAAACTAGAAAATGTAGACGAAATGGATAAATTCCTGGAAACACACAAGCTCCCATGATTGAATCAAGAAGAAATCAAAAGCCTGAACAGAAAAATAATGAGTTCTGAAATTAAATTAGTAATGAAAAATCTACCGATCAAAAAATGCCCTTGAAAGGATGGAATCACTGCCAAAATCTACCAGATATATAGAGATGGCAATCCTACTGAATCTATTCCAAAACTTCAAGGAGGAGGGACTCCACTCTAACTTACTCTGTGAGCCCAGCATTATTCTGATACTAAAATCTGGCAAATGCACAGTTAAAATGGAAAACTACAGGCCAATACCACTGATGAACAGAGATATAAAAATCTTCCACAAAATAGTACCTAACTGAATCTTGCAGCACACTGAAAAGTTATCTCAAAATGACAAAGCTGGGCACGGTGGCTCACACCTATAATCCCAGCACTTTGGGAAGCCGAGAAGGGTGGATCACAAGGTCAGGAGTTTGAGATCAGCCTGGTCAATATGATGAAACTCCATCTCTACTAAAAATACAAAAATCAGCCGGGCGTGGTGACAGGCACCTATAGTGCCAGCTACTTGGGAGGGTGAGGCAGGAGAATCACTTGAACCCAGGAGGTGAAGCTTGCAGTGAGCCGAGGCTGTGCCACTGCAACCCCAGTCTGGGTGACAGAGTGAGACTGTGTCTCAAAAAAAAAATATATCATCACAATAGATTCAGAAAAAGCTTTTGTTAAAATCCAACATTCCCTCATGATAAAAACCCACAAGAAACTGGGCATTGAAAGAACATACCTCAAAATATTCAGATCCATCTATGGCAGATCCACAGCCAACATCATACTGAACATGAAAATGCTGAAATTATTCACCTTGAGAACTAGAACGAGAGAAGGATGCCTACTCTAACCCCTCCTATTTAATATACTAACAGAAATCCTAGTTAGAGAAATCAGGCAAAGAAAGAAATAGAAGACATCCAAGTAGGAACAGAAGAAATCAAAGTATCTCTCCTCACTGCAATTATTATTCTATACCTAGAAAACTAAAGACTCCACCAAAAGGCTACTGAAACTGGTAACTTCAGTAAAGTTTTAGGATACAAAAATCAAGGTTAAAAAAAAATCAGTGGCACAAATAACAGTCAAGCTGAGAGCTGAATCAAGTATGCAATTACATTTACAATAGTCGCAAATGAAAATAAAATACCTAGCAATGCATCTAAATTTGGAAGTGGAAGATCTCTACAAGGAGACCTACAAAACACTGCTGAAAGAAATCACAGATGACACAAACAAATGGAAAAGCATTCCACGCTCATGGATTGGATACTGCCCACAGCAATCTATAGATTCAATGCTACTCCTATCAGACTATCAGTACCATTTAACTGAATTAGAAAAAAAAAAAACTATTCTGAAATTTATATGGAAACAAAAAAGAACCTGAATAGACAAAGCAGTCTTAAGCAAAAAGAACAAAGCCAAAGGCATCACATTATCCTCCTTGAAACTATACTACAAGCCTACAGTAGTATAGGCTACACATAGACAGACACATAGATTAATGGAACAGAATGGAGACCCCAGAATTAAACTATTTGATTATCTATAAAGTCAACAAAAATAAGCAATCAGAAAAGGATTTCCTATTCAATAAATGTTGGGATAACTGGCTATCCATATGCAAAAGAATAAAACGGCACTCCTATCCTTCAATATATATAAAAAGTATCTCAAGATGCACTAATCACTTATGTAAGATGCAAAACTATAAAAATCCTGGAAGAAAACCTAGGAAATATCATTCTGGACATCAGTCTTGGCAAGGAAGTTATGACTAAGTCTTGGAAACAATTGCCACAGAAACAAAAATTGATAAGTGGGATGTAATTAAACTAAGGAGCTTCTGCAAAGCAAAATAAACTATCAACAGAGTAAACAGACAACCTACAGAATGGGAGAAAATATTTGCTAACTATGCAGCTTTTAAGTGTCTAATATCCTGATTCTATAAAGCACTTAAAATAATTCAACACACAAAAAAGAAATAAGCCCATTAAAAATTTGACAAAAGATATGAACAGACACTTCTCAAAAGAAGACATACAAGCAGCCAACAAACAAATGAAAAAATGATCCACATCATAAATCATCAAGAAATGCATATCGAAACCAGAATAAGATGCCATCTCACACCAGCCAAAATGACTATTATTAAAAAGTCAAAAGATAACAGATGTTTGCAAAGGTGTGGGAAAAAGGGAATGCGTATACACTGTTGGTGGAAATGTAAATGTGGAACTCTCCAAACCGCTTTCTGCAATGCCTGAACTAAAAACAGAACTACCACTTGAACCAGCATTCTTACAGCTAGGTATATACCCAAAGGAAAATACATCATTCTACCAAAAAGACACATGCACTTGTATTTTCATGACAGCAGTATTCACAATAGCAAATTTATGGAATGAATCTAGATGCCCAACAATGGTGGATATGCTAAAGAAAATATGGTACATATACAGCATGGAGTACTACACAGTCATAAAAAGTGAAATAATGTCATTTGCAGCAACATGAATACAGCTGGAGACCATTATTTTAAGTACATTAATGCAGGGACAGAAAACCGAATACCACATATTCTCAGATGTAAGTGGGACTGAAACATTGGGTACACATAGACATAAAGCTGGGAACAATAAACACTAGGGACTACTAGAGAAGGGACTGGGGGAGGGGCACAAGGGATGAAAACTGAAAAACACTACCTATTGGGTACTATGCTCACTACATGGGCGATAGAATTATTAGTACCCCAGATGTCAGCATCACATGATATACCTTTCTATGAAACCTACACATATACCATCCATGAATCTAAATCAAAGTTGAAATGAAAAAAATAGAACAAAATTATTATCACCACCACCACCACCCCCCCCACACACACACACACAGCAGTGTGAATGCAAAGAACAATTGAAATTTATAGTTGGTACTGGAAAACATAGAACATCTCTTTACCCACTCATGGGACAGGCAAGGATAAAGAAGGCGTTTCCTAGGTGTAAAAACTACATGGAAGAAAAGTATAACAGACATGCTACCAGCCTGTTTGATCATGTATTTGAAATTGTGTTTTCCATTTCCCCATTTAAATTATATACTCCATTTAAATTATTTAAATAATAATATATATATCCAGGAAGAAATACCAAGTAATTTTGCTTCACAAACCGCTGCTACATCTATCTAGCTGTATATTTTAATGCTACATTACTTATTTATGAGATCCTACTTTATACAAATTGCACTTCTGTTTTATATACTGATGAAAATTCATGACCTATTCACTTTAGTTCAGTTCAGTTTTCCTTCTCTACAAATATTATAACTCACTACAATTACTTACATGGACTTTACTGCCTACCTGAGGAATAAGCTTGGCAACCAACTTGGTTTTACAGAAAGAAATCCACCTATAACCAGAGATTTTTATTAAGACCAACTCTTGTCCTTTAAACTTTAAGAAAAAAAATGTAATATACATAAAGTGATTTAAAGACAAATGTACAATTTAGTATATTATTATAAAGTAAACATAAATGTAAGTCCAAATCAGGTATAGAATGCATCACCGGAAAATCCTTCTTCATGCTCCTTCTCAGGCACAATTGCTTTCCTCCACCTAGAGTTAACCACTATGCTAATTTCCTGGGTTTTTCTTTTGTTGTTGCAGATTTACCATCTAACTAAGCATTTATAAACATTATAGTTTCGTCTTTTTTCAAAATCTATAAACAGAATTGTAGAGTGTGTGTGCATTAGTATCTGTCTTCTTTCATTCATGTTTAACTTTTTACTCTTCAGCCACATTTCTACCTGTTCATTCATTTATTTGCTGTTTGTGTCTATGCCACAGTTTATTTTCACATTCTCATATTGATGAGTATTTGAGAGCTCTCCAGTTTGCGGATGTTATCTTCAGTGCTGCTGTGAATATGTTTATATCATTTCTCCTGGCACTCATGTGCCTGAGTTTCTCTATGTTATGAACATGTGTCTATTCAATTTTGCTGGAAATGCAAAATTGTTTTCCACAGTAACTATTCCAAGAATTGTATGTGAGAGTTGGTCATGGTTCCTGTCTGTGTGCTTGGTATGTCAATCTTTCTAATTTGAGCCACCTGTTACAGTTTTAGTGATATCACATTATGGTCGTGATTAGCATTTTGCTAATGACATTGAGAATCTTTTCATATATTTACTTACTATTTTGAATTTCATCTTTTCCAAAATACCTATTTGAGTTTCTTATCTATTTATCTATTGGAGTGCCAATGTGTTTTCTTCTTGAATGTTCTTTTTTATCTGTGGGAGTTCTTTGTTTATTACAGAAATGAGCCCCTTTTGTTATATGTGTTTCAAACATTTCTCCCATTCTGGAGCTTCCATTTCAATTCCTGCAAGGTATCTTTTGACACATAGATTTCAATTTTAAGATTATCAAATGTATCCATCATTTTGTAAGTGTTAGTATTCTTTTGGCCTTGCTTAAAAAATAGCCTACTTCCTCAGGTCATGAAGGACCTGCTTTTTAAAGATTTATTGTTTTGTTATTTGTAATAGGTTTATCATCTGAAATGATTTTTGTGTATGGAGTGGGGTAGGAGTATAATTTGTTTTCTTCTATATAAATATATATTTTTTCCCACTAACTCGCAGTACATATTATCATAAATCCCATATACATGTGTGTGAGGGTTTGTTTCTGGGTTCTCTATTCTATTGTATTGGTTTATTAGTCTAGTCTTGCAGCAATAGCACACTGTCTCAATTATAGTGATGTTACATATAGTCTTGATACCTAGTAGAGCAAGCTCTCTCATCTTTTTCATCAAGTTTTAGCTATTTTCATAGGTGTAGTGAATTCTTTCTGTACTTTTTGATTTGTCGGCATAAACTGCAAATAATTTCTACTGATTAACCATAAATATTGGTTTAATGGGACCCTTACTATGTCGTCTCAGTGAAAACATCACCTCGGTCTTCAGAAAACCAGGATCTCTAGTGCAGCAGAGCCTAGCTTTGCAAGGACAAAAGTATGCCTTTCCCAAATGGGTTAGTCAAGATGATGAGAGAGGCCATTCCAACCCTGAACCCTTGATTTGTCATTTCCATCTAGGCTTTTTATCAAGAAAAATGTACCATACAATTGTCATTCCTTCTGTGGCCCTGAAAAACTTCTTTCCCAAATTTGTCCTTAGTTGTATCTTTAGGAGGCTTTTCCAGCATTCTACTAGGTCAGCAGTTCTGGGTGGTACTATATATTTGCGCCAACAGATCCAGTGGTCCTATGCATATGATTGCACCTAACTTTGCCATGACATGAACTTCTTGGTTGGAATTGATGTTACGTGCAATTTTCTGGACAAAGTCAGAATAGTCAATGCTCACAGCTATTAATATTGGCCAAATCACTGCAGGAATATAAAAGCAACTTATACTTCAAATATGTCTTAATCACAGGAAAGAACACAAGATGAGGCTTTGGTTTACTTGATTTTAATGTTTTTAGATTATCTAAATCCAGCAATAGCCTTCTTGGCTGCCTTTCTGTCTTTGCTTTGGGAACACCATGGTTGGTTAGCCATCCCCATAGATCTTTGCACTTTATAGCAGCTTATTGGACATTGTTTTTTGCTGATTGCTAAGATACATTTCATCCATCTGCCTCTGATATTTGAGTATTTCCAGCTGGATTCTGAAGCCAGAATTCTTCCACTCACATTGACACTAAGGAACACAAGTTTCATAGCAACGTTCACTACCCTCTGACCTGGTGAGGAGAGCCATCAGTGAACTTCTTGATGATACCAGAGCACCTCTTGTTGCACCTTTCTATATTGCTTCAGAATTGGGAGTGTTACTTAGGCCGTCCTGAGGGACAGAACTAATAGATGGTTTCTCTGGTCATACATAAGAAATCCATGCTAAAATGCCCACTTCTTTGTGCCTTTAACTTCAAATCCCTGTCCAAGCATTTTCACTACCTAAACCTTGTTTATTATAGGCCACTGTTTTTTACAAGCTTTGGGGAATAATCCAGCAGTGCCTTAGAATCAACTCCAGGTGTCCTGGCCACAATTATGACAAAGTATCTCCGTACCACTAAACTCTTGTTAAGATGTATTTTTCTCCCTTCAACACCTTCCAGCATAATCAAGATCTATTCTCAGTCGTGTCCTCCTGGTGCTGCCAATACCTTAAGGCATATCCTGCTGTTCTTTTTGGTGAATAATCCTTTTCTACTCATAGCAGGGACAGTTAGAACATGTTGCAATTTGACTTTAGTTATTGGTACAAAAGCAATGCAGGGATGTAGGTACAGAGGACATCTATCATCTTGCTTACAAGATGGTAAGGTATCTAATTCAGATGAAGTCATTACCTTATCTCCAGGTGAGGGATACTGTTCTCATCTAAAAATGAAAAGAAAGTGAAGTTTTCAGTCTAGAAGTTCCAGAGAATCAGTATGTTTTCTTGAAGTGTTTCTAAACACATGTGCCCAGACCAGCTCTCCTTCCCTGCCAGTACTGGTGTGGAAGACGTCAGAGAGTTGATTGCATCTTTCTTTGTAATTATGTCTTGAGACCAGGGGTGGTGGCTCACCTGTAATCTCACCACTTTGGGAGGCTGAGGCAGGTGGATTGCTTGAGCCCAAGAGTTTGAGACCAGCCTGAGCAACATGGCAAATCTCTGTATGTACAAAAAAATACACAAATTAGCCAGGTGTGTTTGTGCATACCTGTAGTCCCAGCTACTCAGGAGGTGAGAGGATCACCTGAGCTAGGAAAGTCAAGGCTGCAGTGAGCTGTGGTTGTGCCACTGCACTCCAGCCTGGGAAACGGGAATGAGAACCTGTCTCAAAAAACAAAACAAACAACAACAAGCAAAAAAAAAAAAAAAAAAAAAAGAAAAGAAAGAAAGAGAAAAGGAGAGAGAGAGAGCAGACTCTAGTTACGTCTTGAGCATGATTTTGAGTACAGTCTGTCATTGTCTGTGGATATGAAGCTTCTTTAAATGTGCTAATAGAGGTCTTTGGTTTTTACTCTTTACCTCTGAATTGATATTGCTGGTTCTGAGCTTCATTTTTTTTCAACACCTTTATTGTATTTAGCAATCAATCAACACTGTAAGTTTTATGAATTAATGTTCACCTGTAAATCTAAAATTATACAGATATGGCATTAAACCAGGCTCCCCATTCCCCCATTTACCGTATCAGTTCATCTCAGGTGAAGGCTTCAAATGAATCATGACTTACTCTGCATTCCTGTACAATAGAAATGCCATTTGGCCAGCAAATTAGCAAATTCCAAAATGTCATCTTAAATACCTGCTTCCTAGCACCACTTCTGATTCTTGCATTATCAGTAAATCCCTCTGAAACATATTCCAAAGGCAAGTACTCCTCACCTGTTCTAAACCACAATCATATCTCCCCTAGATTATGTTAATAGTTTCTTACTTTTTGACCTGTGCTACCCCTCTTACAGTCAATTTCTGCACTACCGCAACAGTGATATTTTAAAAATGCAAATTAGATGACACCATTATGCCACTCAGACCTTTCAGTGGATGCTCATTGTATCAGAACAGAATCCAAACTCCTTTTTTGTAGCCTTCATATCTCCATATGACTTGGCTCTGCCTGCTGTCTCCAACATCATTTCTATCACTCCACTCCAGTCACACTGGGTTTCTTTTTTTTTTTTTTTTTGAGGCAGAGTCTCACTCTGTCGCCGGGGCTGGAGTGCAGTGGCCGGATCTCAGCTCACTGCAAGCTCCGCCTCCCGGGTTTACGCCATTCTCCTGCCTCAGCCTCCCGAGTAGCTGGGACTACAGGCACCCGCCACTTTGCCTGGCTAGTTTTTGTATTTTTAGTAGAGACGGGGTTTCACCGTGTTAGCCAGGATGGTCTCGATCTCCTGACCTCGTGATCCGCCCGTCTCGGCCTCCCAAAGTGCTGGGATTACAGGCTTGAGCTACCGCGCCCGGCCCACACTGGGCTTCTTGCTGTTCTTGAACACAGCTACCCTTACCAAACCTTCAAATGGATTTTTTACTTGTTGTTACCTCTGCCTGGAGCACTCTTTCTGTAACTCTTTGTGTGATTCACTCTTCCATTCAAAAAGACATCTTTTGCAAGGATGACTTCACTGAGTACCCCATTTCAATACCACTCTCCATGTCCTCCAGAAACAAGTATACCCCCTTTCCCTTTACCAGCATTAAATTTTCTTTACAACATTTTTGACTGCCTAAAAATATAGCATATACCTATTTAGGTTGTCTGCATTCAAATTCTAGCTGCATCACTTAGTAACTATTGACTTGGGCAAATGATCTAATCCATATGAAACTCAGTTTCCTCAGCTATGAAATGGAGAGAGTAGTCCTAGTTAGTAGGATTCCCTAAAACTTAAAAGAGAAAATTTACCATCACCCAAGACGTTACAAAAATGTCTGGCAATATTGCACCCATGGCAAATTGTTGTAGAAAGCTACTTCATGCCATCAGAGCCTCCCCAGTTTGACATTCAACTTGAGAAAGATTCTTTGGTCATCCCTGAATCTAAGTCATTAAGCCATCATATAGAAAACATTTTTTTCTGTCTTAATTACTAAAAATAATCTCAAGAATGTTGCTAACATCAAATAATCTCAAGAATGTTACTCACATCAAGAGGTACTGTATCTATTGTCATTTCCTGTATTTACAAATATTATAAATTAATGGGAAAAAATGTAATCATTTTGTCATGACTTGTATTTAATACAAGTAATGTGAAAGTCACCATTGGGATTCTAAACTTCCTGACAGTGTGAAAGCTAAAGTTTAAGAGTTATGGACGCAGTTGAAAGTCATTTCCTTTTTGAACTCACAATATTGGATTTAAGTACCTATATTTATGTGCTCCCATACTTTACTTTTTCATAATTCCCATTAAAATATGAAGTTGTTTATTTTCATAACTTAATTTTTTGGTTGACATTTGTCTTTCCCATTAGAATGTAATTTTCAGGAGGCCGGGTTAAAAGTCCTGCTGCATGCTTTTATTGTGCAATGCATATTTACTTCATTATTAAGGTTATCACTGTAATAATTTTTAAAAGGCAATTATTGTTTAATATCTACTTTTTCACCTTGGTTCAAGTGACATAAGATCAAAGAACACATTACTTTTATCCTTATTTAGAGATCCAGTCCTGAAAATGTTGTTCAATATAAAGTCAACAATAAATGTGGGTGAATAAATGAATGAACTGATGCATGAAAGCATGTATGGTTGAGTTACATCAAACTTATAGCATAATTATTTTATAATGTTATGAACTGATGTATTTGGGAAAAACAATACCAATTTTTAAATTTAGTTAACATTTACTAAGAGGCAAATTCAGTGCTACACTAAAGCATTAATGTGAACAAGGCACATTTTCTGCCCGTTAGAACTTACAATAGATAGTGGAGGTATAAATGCAAATAATTACGTACAATGCAATGCGAAAATGTTGAGACTGGCATGTAGAAAGTGTTATAAGATAACAGAAAAGTGAATTAATTAAGTTTAACTTAGCATAAAAATAGTTATATATATTTATATTTATCTTTATTTGGTATTGTTTAATGAAAAACAAACCAACCAACTGTTCTATGCCTACACAACCATGTTTTAGAAAAGTACTCCATTGATAAAATGTTTTGTTTGTTTGTTTTTTAATTGCATGTTTTCTTGAAAAGCAAAAAGAATTCCCTGTGTCTTTATCCTTTCAGTGCTTATTCTACCTTATTTATACTCAAGCCCAGGCTTACTTGCTTGCCCTTCTCTTCCTTCTTTCCTTCCTTCCTTCCTTCCTTCCTTCCTTCCTTCCTTCCTTTCTTCTTTCTCTCTCTCCCTCTCTCTCTCTCTTCTTTCATTCCTTCATTCCATCCTGCCTGCTTTCTTGCCTTCCTTCTTGCTTTTTCTAGACAGTGCCACATGCTATCTAACTGACATGTAGCACTACATTGGCATCTGCATTCAACATCCGGCTTTCTTGCTTGCTTTCTTCTTTTTTAATTTAGTGTGTTAAGCACAGATTTTCTAGTTTCAAACAATGTTTAATATTAAGCGTACACCTCTACTTCAAGACTTCTTTAAATAGATTTTTTTTCCTATTTCAAATCGTGTGAGATCCAAAAAGGCATTTTAAAAAGTTACCTGCAACCACATAATATTGATGAAGTTTTAGAGCAAATAATTGCATCAAAATCTTCATGTATTGGCATGCTCATCATTTATGAAGCTTGCCATTACATGTAGGCACACATATATGCTAAGTGTTGGAAATTGACATTTTTATAGAGAATTCAAAAAATCAAATTTGTAGTGTGACACTCTAGCGGTAATGTTTTTTCATCATGTCTCTGAAAGTTATGGCTTGCACTGACAGGCCATACTTTTGTAAAATATTTCTAAACAAGTACCCATTATTATATATATATATATCTCCACACATACATAATTGTGTCTAACTGGCATGTGGCACTACATCAGCATCTGCATTCAACATCCAACTTCATTCACAGAACACATTTAGTAACTGAATATAGCTATATTAGTCCATTTTCATGCTGCTGATAAAGACATACCTGAGACAGGGTAATTTATAAAGAAAAAGAGGTTTATCAGACTCACAGTTCCACATGGCTAGGGAGACCTCACAATCATGGCAGAAAGTGAAAGGCATGTCTTACATGGCAGCAGGCAAGAGAGCATGAGATCCAAGCAAAGGGAAAACCTCTTATAAAACCATCAGACCTTATGATACTTATTCACTACCAAGAGAACAGTATGGGAGAAACCGCCCCCATGATTCAATTATCTCCCACCAGGTCCCACCCACAACACATGGGAATTAGGGGAGATACAATTCAAGAGGAGATTTGGGTGAGAACACAGCCAAACCATCTCAATAGCAAAGATGGCATCATTTGTCATATTTTAGTTTTACATTTTAAAGAACTAATTATGACTTTTTAAGAGTAATTAAGTAAACAATGTTAGGAAACATAGTGTATGTTTTGTATAGTGCATGATTTACATGACTAAGTAACAAAATAACTCATTAATGAATGAGTGCAATGGATATCTATGTTGTCCTTTTCTTCCCGCACCCACCACTCTCACATAGAATATTGGGATGTGAAGAGATTGTAGTAGGAAAACAGACATAGTAGGAAGCAAATATATTTTCTTTTTCATTTCTCTTTATGTTGCAATGATAAATTCTTCAGCAGGTTTGAGAGCTAATTGCAATAGATGCAGTAAAGAAGGATGTAAGAATGACAGAAATAGAGGCAATAGAGTCCCAAAAGCATAAGTGGCATATATTCCCTTGAGAACCTAGGAGGGAGTAGAGTTTTCCTTAATTTTAGCAGCAGGAGAATGATAAAGATAAGTAGAGATGTTGGATGGTTTATAGATTTATTTTGAAATGAACATCTCCATGTTTCAAAATAATTAGTGGAATTCACAGCTCTGGCCACACTATATACTGTAATTCTCATGACTTCATGGTATGACTTTCATGAGTTATCTGAAGTATGTTTTTCCTTCTGATAGATCTCGTGTCAGACTAGCCTGCCACAGAGTAAGGGAGACATTGAGGGAACCCACTGACAATTTTCTGAAACTTAGATTTTTATTTTTCTAATCAAATATATGTAAAGTCTGAGTTTCTATGTAATAATAATCTTCAAGTGTGTATTTGTATGATACGGCCCTTAATCCCCACCATGAAAATAATTCAGAGTGAATTCTAAATTATGTCCAGCTCATCTTTCTATCTCTGTACTCCAATCTATTAAATCTATTATGCAGCTAGAATAATTAATAATGCTACACTAGTTATAGCAGCGTCTCCCACCTGCACAAAAATTACAAACAGATGGCACATTCATACTCTAAATTCAAATCCATATACTCTTATTTGCTAGCTAAAGGAAACTGTTTATTTTTTGTTTTTCTGAAATATTCTTGGCTGTAAAATATGGGCAGTAATAACTGCCTTTCTAAGTGTTTATAAGAACCAAAAGAAAAAAATCTAAAGCTCATCATATTTAAGACTTCTGTTTCTACTTGGGAAACAAATTCAACAGGAAAATATGAGTTATATCTCTGTGTACAGGGATGGAAAATGACAAATATTATTTTGGATCAAAAAAGCAAACCCTAGATTTTTTCAACGTTGAGGTAATAATGTAGCTGGCTGTTTCATTTGAAAACAATGAATGATATTGTAATAATTTAATATATGTGTATATGTATTTAAAATTTGCTATATTCTGTTAAGCAAGGAGTTTATACTCTAAGAAAAAAATCCAATCCAAGATATAGGCTTGTTATGAAGACTGTGCCACACAGATCTCCCTTGAAGGTAGAGCTTAATGTTTTGGCTTTTTGGAGTGATGTAGGGATGAAGGAGTAAAGAGGGATGTACAGTTGCTAGCCACTTTAGAGATAACCTTATCTACAGAAGGCTCTCTTGTACATAGTCACATCAATTTCAGTGTAGCCCATATACTGACTGATGCCTGAGTGTAAACTCCTAGACATTTTACCCCAGCTCAGAAAAACTGCGACATGCAATTACAATTCTGCAGCTCCTTCCTTGGGTTGGCCAAGGCTGTAGTTGACTCTGTATAGTAGTTTGACTTTCTCCCTGAATCCAGTTCTGCTCTTGTCCTTTGCCCTCCAAAAATGTGGACCCCCAAAGCATACCCGAATAAAACTCTTGCAGCTAATCTCTGTCGCCCATTGTCTGCTTGCCAGAGAACCCACATGCAAACACCTTTATAGAGTATAGCTTTTTCTTCAAGTCATACAAGAATCAAAGATGAGAGGCTCTTTTCTAAAATCTAAGTGCAGTCTGCAAAATAAATAAATCAGGCAGTATTTCTTTCGCTTGCTTTCCCACTATTTAGTTTATGATATCTCAGAAGAATTAGTTCATTGGGATTTCTGAAACCAAGCTCTGGAAATATTCCCTATGTGTGTCATAATTCAAAACATGGATATATAGCAAATACGGCCTCCTTTTCACTGTCTTATTCCTTCTGTGTGAACATTTTTATGAGGAGCTCCTCTGAGCCCAGTCTTTTCTAATGGTTTTATGACTTCTCAGTATCATACTCATCCAACTCTGCACAGACAGATTTCTATCAAAAGCAATCAGTCTTTATGAAAGTAGCAGGAGTAATGTTTCCTCTGGGCAAACCAAATCAAAGTGGTTCACACTTGTCATGTTAGATGTAACTTCAGTCTCCATTTAGACTCCTCAGACTTTAAGTTTGAAATAAGTCAATAACTTCCTTCTTTATTACCTGCAAAGATTCTTGGGAGATAGATTATAGAGTTTCTGTTTCTCAAAGCAATACACTTGTTTTAATACAAGCATATTTCAGACATAGCGTGAGTTCTCTTCCAGGTCACAATAATACAGCAAATGTTGCAACAAAGCAAGTCACATAGAGTTTTAGGTTTCCCAGTGCATATAAATGTTATTTTTACACTATACTGTACTCCATTCAGTCTGCAATAGCATTATGTCTGAAAAACAATATCCATACCTTAATTAAAATATTTTGCGGCTAAAAAAATACTGGCAATCATCTGAACCTTCAGCAAGTCTTAATCTTTATACTGATAGAGGGTCTTGCCTCACTCTCAGTGACTGCTCACTGATTAGGAGGGTGGTTGCTGAGGTTGTGATGGCTGTGTCAGTTTCTTAAAATAAGACAACAATTAATTGTGCTGCATTGAATGCTTCTTGCTTTCATTAAATTTTTATCTGTAGCTAGTGATGCTATTTGATAGCATTGTAGCCAACAAAGTTTTTTTTTTCAAATTGGAGTCAATCTTCTGAATCCTTGCTGTGAAGTATATAAAATATTCTAAATTATCTGTTGCTGTTTCAACAATGTTCACAGCATCTTCATTAGGAATAGGTTTCATATCAAGAAGCCACTTTGTTTGCTCTTCCATAAAAAGCAATTCTTCATCTGTTCAAGTTTATCGTAAGATTACAGCAATTCACTCACATCTTCAGGCTGCACCTCTAATTCTAGTTCTCACCATGTCTACCACATTTGCAATTCTTTCATCCACTGAAGACTTAAACCTTTCTTGAACCTCTCAGAGTCATTCATGAAGGAAGAAATCAACTTCTTCCAAGCTTCTATTACTGTTGATATTTTTACCTCCTTCCATGAATCGAAAATATTGCTATTGGCATCTAGAATGGTGAATCATTTCCAGAAGATTTTTAGTTCACTTTGCCCAGATCCATCAGAGGCATAACTGTCAATGAGGGCTATAATCTTATGAAATTTATTTCTTATATAATACGATGAAAACCTCAACTTTACTCCTTGATCCATGAGCTTTAGAATGGAAGTTGTGTTAACAGGCAAGAAAACAACATTGATCTCCTTATACATCTCCATCAGAACTCTTGAGTGACCAGGTGCATTCTCAATGAGCAGTAATGTTTAGAAAGAAGTCTTTTTTTTTTCCTGAGCAGTAGGTCTCAACCTTGGGCTTAAAATACTCGCTAAACTATGCTGTAAACATAGTTTGTGCTTCCATAAACATATGCTGTTATTGAGGCATTGTTATTCCATTTATTGAGTACAGAGTAAATTTAACAGAATTCTTAAGTGCACAAGGATTTTCAGAATGGTCAATAAACATTGGCTTCAACTTAAAGTCATCAGCTACCTTAGCACCTAACAAGAAAGTCAGCCCACCCTTTGAAATCTTGAATCTAAGTAAGCATTGACCTCTCTTTTTCAGCCATGGAAGTTCTAGAGGGCATCTTCTAATAGAAGACTGTGTTATCTACATTGGAAATCTGTTTCCTTAGTGTAGCCACTCTCATCAAATATCTTAGCTAGATTTTCTGGATAACTAGCTGCAGCACCTTCTGCATCGGCACTTGCTGCTTCACCTTGCACTTTTATGTTATGGAGATGGCTTTTTTTTCCCCTTAAACTTCATGAACCCACCTCTATCAGCTTCAGACTTTTCTTCTGCAGCTTCCTCCCCTCTCTCAAACTCCAGAGAATGGAAGAGAGTTAGGGCCTTGCTCCAGATTAGGCTTTGGCTTAAGGGAATGTTGTGGCTAGTTTGATCTATCCAGACCACTCAAACTTTCTTCACATCAGCTTCACATCAGGTTGTTTTACTTTCCTATCATTTGTGTGTGCACTGGAGTAGCACTTTTAATTTATGAAATAACTTTTCCTTTGCATTCACAATGTGGCTAACTGGCGCAAGAGGCCAAGATTTTAAGCTTTCTCAGCTTTTGACCTACCTTTCTCACTAAGCTTAATCATTTCTAGCTTTTAATTTCAAATGAGAGACACGCAACTCTTCCTTTCACTTAAACACTTAGAGCCCATACATAGTAGGGGTATTAATTGGCCTAATTTTAATTTCATTGCGTCTCAGAGAATAGAAAGGTTCAAGGAAAGTGAGGAAGATGGGGGAATGGTCAGTGGGTGGAGAAATCAGAACACACACACCATCTCAACTTGGACCATATCTCAAAAAAATACATACATAGAACCTTTATTAATTCAATTTACTCTCATATAGTGTGTTCTGTGGCACCCCAATACAATTACAATAGTAACTTCAAAGATCACTGATCATAGATCACTACAACAGATCCAGTAGTATTTAAAAAATTTGTTATATTTTGAGAATTACCAAAATGTGCCTCAGAGACATGAAATGCGCACACACTGTTGGAAAAATGGTTTCAATATATTTGCTTAAGGCATCTTTGTCACAAGCCTTCAATTTGTAAAAAAAATGCAGCATCTGTGAAGCACAATAAAGCCAAGTACAATGAAACAAAATACCACTTCTATTTTATTTCAGATTTCAGTTCTTTTATACAGTATCATTTAATTATACTGACTAGACTGCTCCTGTGGAACAGTTACACTCCATAAATAACATGTCATTGAAAACATTCTATTATTCTCAGGAGAATTTCTGCTTGGCCAATTGATATTAAAATATTCCTCTTATTTCCTACATGCTAACAATTAACAAAGGAATGGCATCCAAATGAAGTTTCCTATACCTTTTAATCTCCAATCTGGCTTATTTTCTCTTACCAGAAGAAAAAAAAAAGGATGCTAATAAAATATCTGAGCCTTTTATATACTGTAACTTCTAAAAATGTGTGTATATAATTAATATTAAGGTAAGCAGCAGTACTGTTTATACCACAATTAAAGGAAACAAACTGACAGCACTTTGCATAAAGCCCGCTGCTGAGAAATAATTCTAAAATAGTTTCCTACTATTTACATAGTAGCACACAGGAAGGTACTAGGAAAGTATATCTGAAGGAAGGCAGCTGGAAAAGGAAGAATGCAGTAGAATCTGAGTTCATACCTTCTAATTCAAAAGGCAGTTTCACATTGTATATGTCTCAGCTCCTTTTCTCTACAAATGAATGCAGTCCCAGGGAGTAAATACAGAAAAATAAGTTGTTTCTTCCAATTAATTCTGTTTTCCTAATTTAAATTACTATGTTGGACAAGACAGTAGAAAATATGATCCTCAGTTACTTCAGTGAATTGTTGTCAGCAAAATGAATATATAACATACTTTTTAAAAATACTTTAAGTTCTAGGGTACATGTGCACAACGTGCAGGTTTGTTGCATATGTATACATGTGCCATGTTGGTGTGCTGCACCCATTAACTCATCATTTACATTACACATATCTCCTAATGCGGTCCCTCCCCCCTCTCCCCACCTCACAACAGGCCCCGGTGTATGATGTTCCCCTTCCTGTGTCCAAGTGTTCTCATTGTTCAATTCTCACCTAGGAGTGAGAACATGCGGTGTTTGGTTTTCTGTTCTTGCAATAGTTTACTGAGAATGATGGTTTCCAGCTGCATCCATGCCACTACAAAGGACATGAACTCATCCTTTTTTATAGCTGCATAGTATTTTGTGGTGTATATGTGCCACATTTTCTTAATCCAGTCTGTCATTGATGGACATTTGGGTTGGTTCCAAATTTTTGCTGTTGTGAATAGTGCCTCAGTAAACATATGTGTACATGTGTCTTTATAGCAGTATGATTCATAATCCTTTGGGTATATACCCAGTAATGGGATGACTAGGTCAAATGGTATTTCTAGTTCCAGATCCTTGAGGAATCGCCACACTGTCTTCCACAATGGTTGAACTAGTTTACAATCCCACCAACAGTGTAAAACTGTTCCTATTTCTTCACATTCTCTCCAGCACCTGTGGTTTCCTGACTTTTTAATGATCACCATTTTAACTGGTGTGAGATGGTATCTCATTGTGGTTTTGATTTGCATTTCTCTGATGGCCAGTGATGATGAGCATTTTTTCATGTGTCTGTTGGCTGCATGGATATCTTCTTTTGAGAAGTGTCTGTTCATATCCTTTGCCTACTTTTTGATGGGGTCGTCTGTTTTTTCTTGTAAATTTGAGTTCTTTGCACAATCTGAATATTAGCCCTTTGTCAGATAGGTAGATTGCAAAAATTTTCTCCCATTCTGTAGGTTGCCTGTTCACTCTGATGGTAGTTTCTTTTGCTGTGCAGAAGCTCTTTAGTTTAATTAGATCCCATTTGTCAATTTTGGCTTTTGTTGCCGTTGCTTTTGGTGTTTTAGACATGAAGTCCTTGTCCATGCCTATGACCTGAATGGTATTGCCTAGGTTTTCTTCTAGGGTTTTCATTGCTTTAGCTCTAACATTTAAGTATTGAATTCATCTTGAATTAATTTTTGTATAAGGTGTAAGGAAGGGATCCAATTTCAGCTTTTAACATATGGCTAGCCAGTTTTCCCAGCACCATTTATTAAATAGGGAATCCTCCCCCCATTTCTTGTTTTTGTCAGGTTTGTCAAAGATCAGATGGTTGTAGATATGTGGTATTATTTCTGAGGGCTCTGTTCTGTTGCATTGGTCTATATCTCTGTTTTGGTACCAGTACCATGCTGTTTTGGTTACTGTAGCCTTGTAGTGTAGTTTGAAGTCAGGTAGCTTGATGCCTCCAGCTTTTTCCTTTTGGCTTAGGATTGTCTTGGTAATGTGGGCTCTTTTTTGGTTCCATATGAGCTTTAAAGTATTTTTTTTTTTCCAATGCTGTGAAGAAAGTCATTGGTAGCTTGATGGGGATGGCATTGAATCTATAAATTACCTTGGGCAGTATGACCATTTTCACGATATTGATTCTTCCTATCCATGAGCATGGAATGTTCTTCCATTTGTTTGTGTCCTCTTTTATTTCATTGAGCAGTGGTTTGTAGCTCTCCCTGAAGAGGTTCTTCACATCCTTTGTGTTTGGACAAACGGAGGCAAGATGGCGCAGTTCCGGGTTCTTCACCGTCAACTTTCCCGCACCGGGGAAAGACAGGGGTAGACTGAGTAGGCGCAACCCGACCTCCCACGGAGACGAACCGGAACTCACCTAGCCACGTCTACCGCCCAGCCACGTCTACGGCCCCTCCCCAGACCCGCCTATGTCCCGCCCACTGCCCTCCCACTCCGGGGCCCAGGACATAAAAGCCGCTCCAGGCGGGGCGCGGAGCGAACTTCCTTGGCCCCTCCTAGTAGGCGGGACCCAGGAACCTCGTCCCAGAACGCCGGAGCGAACTTCCTTGGCCCCTCCTCCTACGCGGGACCCAGGAACCTCTTCCGAGAACGCCGGAGCGCCATTGTCGGCCTCCACCTCCGAGACCGGTGAACTTCGCTTCCTCCTTCACATTGGCTTGTAAATAAAGTTTTTTTGCCTTGCCTACTTGCCTTTTCTCTGGCATTTGCTCTGGGGATCGCATTAAAGCAAATCACTTTGTAAGTTGGATTCCTAGGTATTTTATTATATTTAAAGCAATTGTGAATGGGAGTTCACTCATGATTTGGCTCTCTGTTATTGGTGTATAAGAATACTTGTGGTTTGTGCACATTGATTTTGTATCCTGAGACTGCTGAAGTTGCTTATCAGCTTAAGGAGATTTTGGACTGAGATGACGGGGTTTTCTAAATATAAAATCATGTCATCTGCAAACAGGGACAATTTGACTTCCTCTTTTCCTAATTGAATACCCTTTATTTCTTTCTCCTGCCCGATTGCCCTCGTCAGAACTTCCAACACTATGTTGAACAGGAGTGGTGAGAGAGGGCATCCCTGTTTTGTGCCATTTTCAAAGGGAATGCTTCCAGTTTTTGCCCATTCAGTATGATATTGGCTGTGGGTTTGTCATAAATGGCTCTTATTATTTTGAGATACGTCCCATCAGTACCGAATTTATTGAGCGTTTTTGGCATGAAGGGCTGTTGAATTTTGTCAGAGGCCTTTTCTGCACCAATAATATTGAGATAATCATGTGGTGTTTGTCTTTGGTTCTGTTTATATGCTGGATTATGTTTATTGATTTGCATATGTTGAACCAGCCTTGCATCCCAGGGATGAAGCCCACTAAATCATGGTGAATAAGCATTTTGATGTGCTGCTGCATTTGGTTTGCCAGTATTTTATTGAGGATTTTTGCATCGATGTTCATCAGAGATATTGTTCTAAAATTCTCTTTTTTTTGTTGTGTCTCTGCCGGGCTTTGGTATCAGGATGATGTTGGTCTCATAAAATGAGTTAGGGAAGATTCCCTCTTTTTCTATTGATTGGAATAGTTTCAAAAGGAATGGTACCAGCTCCTCCTTGTACCTCTGGTAGAATTCAGCTGTGAATCCCTCTGGTCCTGGACATTTTTTGGTTGGTAGTCTATTAATTATTGCCTCAATTTCAGAGTCCATTATTGGTCTATTTAGGGATTCAATTTCTTCCTGGTTTAGTATTGGCAGAGTGTGTGTGTCCAGGAATTTATCCATTTCTTCTAGATTTTCTAGTTTATTTGCATAGAGGGGTTTATAGTATTCTCTGATGGTAGTTTGTATTTCTGTGGGGTTGGTGGTGATATCCCCTTTATCATTTTTTATTACGTTTATTTTGTTCTTCTCTCTTTTCTTCTTTATTAGTCTTGCTGGCTATCAATTTTGTTGATCATTTCAAAAAACCAACTCCTGGATTCATTTATTTTTTGAAGGGTTTTTTGTATCTCAGTCTCCTTCAGTTCTGCTCTGATCTTAGTTATTTCTTGCCTTCTGCTGGCTTTTGAATGTGTTTGCTCTTGCCTCTGTATTTCTTTTAACTGTGATGTTAGGGTGTCAGTTTTAGATCTTGCCTGCTTTCTCTTGTGGGCATTTGGTGCTATAAATTTCCCTCTACACACTGTTTTAAATGTGTCCCAGAGATTCCGGTATGTTGTATCTTTGTTCTCTTTGTTTTCAAAGAACATCTTTATTTCTGCCTTCATTTCGTTATGTACCCAGTAATCATTCAGGTGTGGGTTGTTCAGTTTTCATGCAGTTGAGTGGTTTTGAGTGAGTTTCTTAATCCTGAGTTCTAGTTTGATGACACTGTTGTCTGACAGTTTGTTATAATTTCTGTCCTTTTACATTCGACGAGGAGTGCTTTACTTCCAACTATGTGGTCAATTTTGGAATAACTGCGATGTGGTGCTGAGAAAAATGTACATTCTGTTGATTTGGGGTGGAGAGTTCTATAGATGTCTATTAGGTCAGCTTGGTGCAGAGCTGAGTTCAATTCCTGGATATCCTTGTTAACTTTCTGTCTCATTGGTTTGTCTAATGTTGACGGTGGGGTGTTAAAGTCTCCCATTATTATTGTGTGGGATATAGCATGCATGTTTAAATGAACCTATTGGAGACATTCCAGATCAAGGTAAGGAAACGGCTGAAAATTACTATACTAGCTCAAGGAATGAGTGATGATAACATAAAACTGGAACCGATCGATATCTAGCTGTATCCCGGTGATGTTATCAAGGTAGGTAAAATTGTGACAAAGAGAAAATCCCTTTTAATTTTGTGATTACTGTTTGGGAAAAACTTGAGCTTATATTCAGCAAATGAAATGATTGATAGTATTGGGAAATTAAGATATATTTTTTCTCTCATTAAATAGTTATTATATTAGTTAGAGGCACTTTTATTGCTCTTGTTTTACTTACAAATCTGTTAATCCTTTACTTGAATGTTATCCAGAAAATTTAATTGTTTAGTATTTCACAGAGAATCCAATCTGACTGTCACATTCTTTTCAGTTTCCAGTCATGATTTTGTTTTCTAGAAATGATACAAAAAATCATTTGTGAAACAATATAATATAACAAAAAGCCCTGTGACAGACAGAAGGACAATGCTTAAGGTGTGGATTACTCTTGACTCTTCAGAGAAATGCATGGGCATGTTTATATTGAACCCAACAGAATACTAGAAAAAAGAAAATTAAAACTTGAATTAGTATATAGGACCTATAGAAACACCTGATAAGCAAAATGTCACATATTCAATAAGCATAGAGCAGACTATTTAAAATAGCTATTTAAGAAAACAAACCACAGTACTCTGTGTTGTAACTTGGCAGAAAATATACGCACAATCAAATAAATAGGAAGACTGGGCTAAGCAGATTATCACATAAAATGCAATTCATGGAGGTGGTATTTTTCCCTTACTTCATTACTTAAGAAGTGATGAGTATTGAGTACAAGCTCAGAGATACCCTGACGTTGCCCCATATAGTAATATGGGCCAATATTTTAGAAAGTGATGCCACTGTAATGAGTGCTGAAAGAAACAATGCTTATGTGAAAATGTTTATGGTATATAAGGAAGTTACAGAGGACTCTCTTTTGGCTGGAGCATGCATTTTCAATGGTGGTAGATCATTCCCAATGTATAATATCAGATTTTGGGAGACAAAAAAAACCTCACTTTTGTTATGTATAAAGCATGGGTAATATACATACATACATATATCTGTGGAAGTAAAAATTTATAAAGGTTCTATTAGAAAGAAAAAATCTAAAAATCCTCTTTTGATGGGGGTTGATAATAAAAAAAGAGTTAAACAATGCTAGAATAGACTGTTAAAAGTTAAACTAATATATTTAATTATACAAAATAAGTATATATATTGCACTTATTTTAAAACTGACCTACAAATAGATGTCCTTAAAGAATTGTAGGTGACTGATACGGTTTGCCTCTGTGTTCCAACCCAAATCTCATCTCGATTTGTAATCCCCATGTGTTGCGGGAGGGATCTATAATCCCCATGTATCCAGGGAGGGGTGTGATTGGATAATGAGGGAGGCTTCCCCCATGCTTTTCTTATGACAGTGAGTGAGTCCTTACTAGATCTGGTGGTTTTATAAGTGATTGGGAGTTTCTTCTTCACTCTTTTCTCTTCTGTCACCATGTGAAGAAGGGCCGGCTTCCCCTTCACCTTCCACCATGATTCTAAGTTTCCTGAGACCTCCCCAGCCATGTGAAACTGTGCGTCAATTAAACCTCTTTCATTTATAAATCCCCTAGTTTCTGGGAAGTTTTTTATAGCAGTGTGAAAACTGACTAATACAGTGACAAAATTAAAAACAAGAAAGCGATAAGATGTAACAAAAGTACGAAGTTCAGTAAGTAATCATGTGATCACTTAATTTTTATTTAAAGAACAAAATGTGTCTTATTTTCTTACATTTTATCTAATAAACAGAAAACGTACCTTCTTTTAAGACAAAATTATAAATGTTAATTGGCAATTTTTCTTTCTTCATGTGTTTGGGTGGTTGGGGTGGGAACGCTATGTAATTGAAAAATAGAAATAGCTTCAGAAGAAATTTTGGCAGAAATTATTGCATATCTAACCTATGTCAGTGTGGAAAGAAAAATAAAACAGGCATTGTATGAGATAAATAAGCCATCCTGGCCTTAGGAATTCTTAATTTCATGTGGGCTATTTAAAAATTGCAGGAAAAAAGCAATAGGGCATGTGGTAAAGAAACATACAATAAGCTTCAGGAGCATGAAGATGAGGCATTTAGTTTACTCAGATGCTTCTGAGAGAAGTGACACTTGGGCTGAAGAATAATCAGTTTTGGAAATAAGGGGGGGATTTTATGACTGGATCAAGCAGACATGAAATAGCATTTCTAGTATGGCAAAATGCACTTAAATTTAGATTTAGTGCTTAGAATATGTTTGCCCACAGAGAAAAAGATGAGACTGAAGAAGTTGGAGAAGTAGAAGTAAGAAGAGGTTGGAAAACTAAATATAATTTAATATATGATTTTTTTAGCATCACATAGTTTACACACTAAACCTATAGTGCAGAATTATCAAATACAAAGCAATTGTGGGGAAATATGGAATGAGTCCTCACAGGTTTTCCTCTTCCTTTTCGTCATTGTAAGGAATATTTGAAAAAGGGAAAAGACAGCCTTACTATGTAAATACATTTAATGAACGTGAAACAACATTACTTTCTTTGTTTGCTGTATGAACATGAACATGACAACAACTCTTTTCCTGAAGTATTGAAGTAATAATCTTCAAGTGTTTGCCATTAACATGAGAACTGAGTATGTAAAGATTTTTAGTGCAAAGTTTCTTCCTAATGCTTACTTAATAAGAGGTCTGCAAGCTATGTTGGAACAGCTTAAACTATCTAATTTAATTTGATGCCTTCAGTTCATTTGCATTAAATAACACCCAACTACAGGAATATCATTTATTTTTATTTACTTGCTATCTTTTTTTTTCTTTTTTTTTACTTCTCTGCCATATTTCCATCCCTGCTCTGATTTTCCATTTCTCATACATTGTACACTCCACAAAACAATTTACAGATTCTTTTCTCTAATAGTGTCTCCTATTATGTAATACATGGATACACTACAGATTTTTAGGCCAATTATTTAATTGCATAACATACATAAATAGCAATAAAAAGTGAGTTTTGCTATGTGCAAAAGGGATCAGAAGGCTGGATGGAAAGAAGAGATTTCCCAGATGAAGTAGAACTGAAGCTAGGTTTTGAAGATTTAAGTTGGATTGGGGGAAAATAGAAACAAACCAGAAAAACTCTATCAGGGAAAGTGAGGGAGAGCGTGGTCATTTCAAGGAAAACCAGGGTAGTACATTGTAAAAGTGTTTCTGATTTATCACTTCCCATTATGTGAAGGAATGCTATTTCTGCACCCCTTGACATTGGCCTTGTCATGTGATTTGCCTTGACTTATGAAGCAGAAGTATAGGTGATGTGATGACCTCCAAGCAGAAACATTAAAAGATGCAGCTTGGCTATCTCATGTCTTTTTTAATTCTTGCACCACATGAGCTTCATATTCCAATAAAGGCTGCTCCTTTAGCCTGTCTTCTAAGTAAAGACAGAGTAAAGCTGGATTTGGAATTCACAATGGGTGCTGTATAGGTGAGAAAGGAACATCAGTGGTAACAAACCACTGACACTTGAGAGTTTCTTGGTAGCTGATTGACACCATAAATATATTCCTTTGACTAAAACATAGAGTTTGTGTCAGAGAGTTAGTTGAGGGACATAATGTAGCTTATTGTGTATCTCAGAGTAGTAGTTGATCCCTTGAAAAATTATTTGTGTTAAATGTGTTTTCAAGATTTCTAGGGACTAGTATTTGAAAGTTCCAATATTTAATGAAAAGCGATTCATTCTGGTTATTTTTTAGTGATTTTAACTCAAGTTATGCAAGTTACCTTCTGGTAAGTAAGTCTACTTGCCATTGTTCAATAATGATTATGAGACATTTGTGTGGAGAGTGAAAAAATGTACCTGCATTTTGAGTCTTTCAATTGATTGTCTCCTTTACACTAATAATCACAGCCCTTGAAATAACTCGGCTTCTTAAAAGAAAAAAAGACAACTATCGTATATCTTTTTGAAGTTAATCGATAATGATTTTAAAAATGTATTTTCACTAGTAATGTCATGAAGGATGCACTGCCCAACCTCCCTGATCAACAGCTTTGATGGTTCCCACTTCAAAGTGAGAAAGATGTACATGACCTCTTAAATTACTGTAAAGGACAAACAAAAGTTAGAGCAAAGCACTATCTCAGCTTCACACGAGGCCAATTAGGTGCTACACGGTAGTTCACACCTTTATAATAGCTATACCATTTTGGTTTTCTCCTCAAGTTATTTTCTTGGGGCTGATTTTTGTCATATAATTTCCTATCTAAATAATTAATCTGAATGGATATTTGACATATTTTAAATGGAAATGAGTCATTGTAAATTACACAAGTAATCTACCCAGGGACTTCTCAATGGAAGGAGTGCAAACATCAACTTCTACTTTGAGGTTTTATCCCAATATATTCCACCCATACAGGCACGCTTTTAGGTCTTCTCTACAGTACTGGTAACCCCGAGGATAGCAATCCCAGTAATGAACTTCCACTTTTATAGATGGAAAGAATTGTGTAACAGACCATTCTAAAAAGATAATGAGGAAAAAAGGGGTGAGGAATGAATTTAGTGTTTAAGAAATACATTTCCCAGCTCTCGTTTCAAGTGGCATGGTATCAAATTGGTTCTCAAAAATTATACAAAAAATCTTTGTTCAATAAATTCCTTTGAACATTGAATTTTTTTCTTAAGTAATTGTGTGGTTTTCTTTCATATACTCTAACTTTGGTGTTAATCAATAAGGTTTGTGAGTGGTGTTTCTGGAAATTATTCAAAGTTCTGTCCAGTGAGGTCTTTATTTGACTACACGCTATCAGCCAATTTCCCAGCAATATGCATTCACAAATTAGTAGCCACAAATCAGGCCCCATAGTAAGGTGTATATTACAAAAATGTGTTAACCATGGACAGATGATTATAAAGTTGCAGCTATTACTGTTTATTGCTTTGATGTAGTACAAGGGGAAAACAGATGTGTTATTTTTCTTATTAACAAATTTAATTAACTTTTAATTGATTTCTAGGAAGATATATGTTTTCATTATAGCATCATACACTGAACTGCTTGACTAGATATTCAACATCAGTGCAAAGTTCTTGACAGTACTGCTGATAATGAGGGATTCTATGTTTGGTTATCTTGTTTAACATCCACATGTTCATCTAGAATAGTAAATAAGTAAAACTGCCTTGCTCAGCCAGCTCATGTTGCTTAACTTACATTACCTTATTTATGCTCCTTGATTTAATGGGGACATAGGAATAGATAAGGAAATAGCTCTGCATTTTATATTCTATTCCCTTTGTTTCCATTAGATGTGTGTCTCAGTCACCTTAAAATTTTTAGAGTAGTTTTCTGGGGGATATTATAGTATTTTATTCCATAAGCATCAAATATACTTCTTGTCATGGTAGCTATTAATTCAGTGAATTAAGTGGTCATAGATTCAGTCCAAGTGTGTGTGTACTTGACATATCATAATTTATACCAATTTAAACTGATTATTTAAAATTATGAAACTCTGTTGATGAGGATGCCCAATTTAGCATCTACTGTCAGTCTGCTTAATGAATATCTGCTTGGATATTTTCTCTAAAAACCCCTATCAGGCTGGGTGAGTAATCCCAGCACTTTGGGAAGCCAAAGTGGGAGGATAGCTTGAGCCCAGAAGTTCAAGACTGACCTGGGCAACAAGGGGAAACCCCGTCTCTAATAAAAATACAAAAAATTAGTCAGGCATGTGGGCATGTGCTTGTAGTGCCAGCTACTCAGGAGGCTGAGGTGGGAGGATCACTTGAGCCTGGGAGGTAAAGGTTGCAGTGAGCCTAGATCACACCACTGCACCCCAGCATGGGTGACAGAGCAAGACCTGTTTCAAAAAAAAAAAAAAAAAAAATCCCATCATAAAATCATCATAAAATATAGATTGCTATACATTTATGTATGGCAGTATACACACACTTGCACATGTGTGCACACACATATATCAAGGTTAAAGATGCTGAGATGGGGATTCTTTCCTGGATTGTCCAAGGGAGCGTAATGTAATCTTACATGCCCTTAAAAGTGGAGGAGGATGCCTGAAGAGTAGGTCAGAAAGATAAAATGGAAAAAGATGGAGGGAGGGATTCAAAGAATGTGAGAGGGGCTTGACCACCATTGCTGGCTTTAAAAATGGAGGAAATGTGTCATGAGCCAAGGGATATGGGGACCTCTAGAAACCGGGATTGGTCGTCACATGACAACCATCAAGGAAGTGGGGATCCCAGTTCTACAAACTCTTAGCAACTGAATTTTGTCAACAACCTGAATGAGCAAGGACGTTGTTTCTCCTTAGAGTCTCCAGAAAGAAACATAGCCCTGGCGAGACCATCTTGAATTTCTGACCTATAGAGCTTTAAAATAATGAACTTGTTTTGTGTCAGCTGCTCAATTTGTGATAATTTGCTATGGGAGCAAAAGCAAAACTAATTTAGATATGTTTCCTAGTGGATATATAAACAGCTGGACATGTATAAAACACACAGACACACATACAGCCACATCAGTCAAATTGAGTCATTCTACCATAATAAATATTCAATTATATGAGTCAGTAAAAACAACTTGAACAAGAGTCATTTAAATTTCCAATTGCATAAATGATTAATATTTTTGATCTTAAGATATTCCATTGACAGAAAAAGTGACTGAAATTTTAAGGGTATTATGGTTATGAAACAAGACATATTTATATTTTGTTATTGGCCTAGAATTTTTTCTATTTACTTGATGAGTAATTTCAGACCAAAAAATGAGTTCACCCTCTTTTTTTGCTGAAAAAAGGAGAAGGCAGTGTTTGTTTTCACTAAAATGATCAGCTTGACTGATTTGTCAATAATTCATAAGACAAATTCTAGGCAAAGTATAAAAGTAAAAGAAACTATATTGACAGAAACTATTCAACTCTGTCACAGTATTTTCTCTCTTCAGGTATTTCTGCAATTCTTCTATCTTTTCTCAGAACTAAACCTCAGAGATATTAAACTCCCAGGGGCAGTTGTGTTTTCATGAGTCAAAGAGACAAATCCTGCTGAAATGCTTGGCATTATGACATACAGGAACACTGCTGTAAACATGATTTTCACATCTTAGACATTCTTGTTTCAAAGAAGGCACACACATTCAGCATCCCATTCTGCATGCTTTACCACTGCCTGTAAAACTGAATATACAACTGCATATGTGCTGTTAAAACACATCGTATTGCATTCCACGCTTTGTGGACCTGGAGTGATTTTTGTGTCCCTGGCTCATAAGGCAGCCAAGTGTTTTGTTTTCCTTCCTTTCCTGTTGACAGTTTGGGGCATAACTGTATAACATTTTACAGTTTCTAAGACTTATTTCAGTTTCTTTTACATGGAACTTTTCAAAGCAAAATATACAGTAGCTGATAGCAAGATTCATAATTAGTATCACAATTGAGTTTTAGCTAAGATTCATTCTTATTACATTTCATTAGATGAATATTTACTTAATATTTTCTCATTTTATTTGATGCAAAGTAATTTTACATGACTTCAAATTTTCAGTAAATATGGGTATATTATGGTATCAAACATTCTCATTTATGCAGAGATGTGTTTTCTAATGTTGAAGAAGAGTCCCTTGCAGCCACATTACAGTTACTGTAGTTTTACTCCTATTTGGCTTTTGGAACAGATTTAGTTTCAAATCTGTTTCATTTCATCTAATGTTCATTAATTCAACAAGCATTTGTTAAGTACTTTTATATATGAAGTACTGTGTTAAGAAGTGGGACACTGAGATATTTGTTTCTTGTGTAGCCTTCCATAAGCCACAGTGTTCTCATTTGTAAAATGAGATTAATAATATTTACTCATAACAACATCATGAGGATTAAGTCAGGTTATACTTATAAATATTATTTATGATAAATATGATTAATGTTTATTATAATAAAAATTATTACATAAATAATAATGGCATAACATAGTAAAATGTTATCTATTATAAACAAACAATGCATAATAATATTATTACTAAACAGATATAACATAAAATGAATATGTAAAGTGAGCAAAAACCTATGTAATCTTAAATTGTCACTCAGCAGATTATGCTAAATGAATTAAAAACAAAATTTTTTCTCACTTTAGAATTCAAAACCTATTAAAATAATAAGACATAAAGATTCAGTATTTTTATAATATGAGTTTTCTGTCATAATATAGTATTGTTATTGCTAATGACATTATAAGTTTTTGTTATGTTAATTTTAAATGAAGAATATTAAATATAATATTTTTCATGTTTTATATTGTGCATTGTATTGTCATTGTCATTCATCCTTAACCAAATAATATTTGGTCAGAAAAATGCCATAATTTGTTAAATATTACGTTCATTTACAGTAGAATATTACGTTCATTCACATCAAAACTTATGTGAATTTTCTTGCTTTTCATTTTATTTAATAGGCAACAGACCCCGATGCTGGAATAAATGGTCAAGTGCACTACAGTTTGGGTAACTTTAATAATCTTTTTCGTATCACATCCAATGGGAGCATTTACACAGCAGTGAAGCTTAACAGAGAAGTCAGGGACTACTATGAACTTGTTGTTGTGGCAACAGATGGAGCAGTACACCCTCGTCATTCAACTCTAACCCTGGCCATCAAGGTTTTGGACATTGATGATAATAGTCCTATGTTCACCAATTCAATGTACACTGTCCTTGTTGAGGAGAATCTGCCAGCTGGGACCACCATTCTTCAAATAGAGGTGTGTGGAAAAAGCATTTATTACATTAATTCTACATTAGGAGGTTTGCTATTAGGGTTTGTTTGCCAAAATTAGCAAGTAAAAATACAACACACCAAGCTGGATTTTAATTTCAGATAAGCAATGAATAACTTTTTATTATTTCTCCAATATTGCATATTGTATTTGATGTGGCAAGCCTACTTTAAAGATATCCCAAAAATTCAGGACAGAAAGGTCTCTTTGTAAGAAATTTTAAAAATACTTTTTAATAGATTTTTTAATTTACAAAAGTAATATTCTGTTTATCCCAACAGTTGACAATACAATAGTTTATGAAGCAAAAGTTAACAATCTCCCACATTGTTCCTCCAGAGTACTCAGCATTAAATTTATTTCACATTTATCTTTGTGTTCACACAAATGTCAAAAAAATTGTGTGTGTGTGTGTGTGTATATATATATTCATTTGTGTGGGTTGTACATATATAACATAAATGTGTATACACAGGAAAAACACAGAGTTACATATTGGTTCCCCCTCCATTTTACAGATATCGTTTATACCCATTATTCTGTATTTTTTTCACATTCAATACACAAAAGGCATCTTCTAGTAATCTAACTCTCCTTTTTAATGACATCTCTGTATCAAGCCTCTTTTTTAAGTTTTCAACTATAAATTACAAGAAGTCCTGAACATTTTGATTCAGTAGGTTAGGCTGATCCATAAATCTGCATTTTTAAGCAGCCACCTCATTTAATACTGATTCAGTTGGTCTATGAGGTATGTTTTGAAAGAAAAAAAAAAGTAGCCAATTTTCCACCTGCAGTCCACAACTTGAATGTTTTTAGCACAGTTTCCAGACTCTGTATCCCTCTGTATAACTGAACTCAGCAATAAACATTAACAAATCTAAATAAGGCAAATACCAGGGAGAGAACCATTATGCCTTCATCTGTTCCACCATTCATCTATCAATTAATTAATTAGTTAATATATTTATTTAACAAACATGTCTTCAGTATGTACAGTATGCAAAGTCTCCTGCCAGTGTTGTTAAATTCATGCTGTCCTAGGGGATACACAGACTTTGGGGATACAAGGGTGAACAAAACAAATTTGCTGCTTTCTTGGAGTTTTCAGAAAATTAGTAGTTAAAACGTAGGTCCTCAGTACAAAGGGCCTAGGTAATAGAGGTGGAGCTCCTAACCTAATCTTAAGGCAAAGAGAAACTTATTTCTAAATGGTGAACTGAGGGGCAAGTAAGAGCTATTCAAGAGGCAAAGGAAGAAAGATTGTTTAAAGTAGTGGAGGAAAAAAAGCGTGGTCAAAATCATGGAAGACGGGAAAGTGTGAGGGGTGAGGGGCTAAAGGTCTAGAAAATGTAGTGACTCTTACCATGTTAAGGATAATGGCGTTGATTGAAAATTGAATTAAAAACCAGAGGATTTTAAGCAGGAAAAATCACATAATAAAATGTATGCTTTAATAGTATCTTTCTGAATGTTAAGTCAATAATTGATTGGAGGAGACCAAGGCTGAGGTTCACATAGGAGATGTTTGCATTAAAATATGCACATTATAACATACTCTGAATCTTCCCCATTTTCATTTTTGCTCCATTTGGTTTTCTGTACCTATGGTGCAGTTGCTAGTCTGTACTGAGTGAAACAGCCTTTCTACAAGACTCCCATGAAAACCCATCCTTTCAGCTAAAGGACATCGTTCCCAATTTAGAACATCTTTTAGATTGCATGTCACATTTTTTCCTTTCTATTTTAGTATTTGTGTCTTATTTCTTCTCTGAGACCGTAACCTGTAGGGCAATAATTGTGTCTTGATTCATTTTGGTGCTCACTACAGCACCTGTGTGTAACTACTACTCAAATGCTAGTTAAATGAAGGGAAGTATAGTAGAGTGATCTCTAGAATTGTATTACAGGATCACTGTGAAGAAGAATTACTACTTATATTTTCTTAATTTTCTTATAGTACTTTAGCCATCCATTATGTTTATGGAAATCACTCAGTATTTATTTTTATTTAAAATATTTGTTCATGATTATTAAATCAGCAGAAAATAAGAAGTAATCATTTAAGACTATTTTTTTACTGTGATATAATTCATTTAGTGATTTTTCAAGTTAAATAGATAAAGTAATAACATCGACAATGACAAAATCTTATGGAAATATTTCTCTCTCTCTCTCTCTCTCTCTCTCTTCTCTCTCTCTCTCTTTCTCTCTCTCTCTCTCTCTCTGGTTCTCCCTCTCTCTGCCTCCCTCTTTTCCTCCTTCCCTCCATCTTTCTCTCCTCCATCCCTCCTTCCCTCTCTCTGGTAAATTATTAAATAATGTATTCTTCTTTTAAAACGTGTCTTTTTGTCCTCATTAAATTCATGCTGTCCTAGACACTGACACATGACTTCCATCCTTCCTGCATTTCTTTATTTTGGTAATGTCACTAATAAAACCATTCTTCTGCTTATTACAGGCCAAGGATGTCGACCTTGGAGCAAATGTGTCTTACCGGATAAGAAGCCCAGAAGTGAAGCATTTTTTTGCACTACATCCATTTACAGGAGAACTATCCCTTTTAAGGAGTTTAGATTATGAGGCATTTCCAGACCAAGAAGCAAGTATCACTTTTCTGGTAGAGGCCTTTGATATTTATGGAACAATGCCTCCTGGTATTGCTACTGTCACAGTGATTGTAAAGGTAAGGACAAAAGATGACTTCTGGTTGCCTGCTTTGCTCTATATACATGTAGGTTTTGTTTCTTCTATTATACCTATAAATATGTTTTGATAACATTTCCTAATGACACAGTGGTACCAGACCCAGAACATAGATTTTCCAACGGAAAATAGTTATGAATACATAAGAAATAACTATAGTTTTGACTATAAAAGATAAATTTTAAAGAGGCACTAAATATGAGTACAAGGACCATGGAAATTTGAGTCTGCATCAGCTCTCCATCAAGACATAACCTCTCTAGACTAGATTTTAGTTTAAATTCCACAGCATCAGGCATAATTATTTGGTACAAATCCTTCAACTAAAAAAATTTTGTAAATGACTCTGAAGGGCCAAGAGTTCTTAGGCCCTAAAATTAATTTATGACCCAAACCTCTGGGATGAAATAAGTTTCCAAGTTAAATGGAATTGAGGCTAAATTCTGGCTCAACCCTTTTAAGCTCTATGACCTTGGGGACTTTGTTAACCACTCTGGATTTGTTATCTCATTTATTATAATACCCTGTGCCAGATGATTACCTGAAAGAGCATGGCATTTTTAACCTTTTGAATTTCTAGTGAGTTTTAAGAGACAACTTAAAAGTAGATATGAGAAGAAGTACTCTAAGTTGATCGGTCCTCAAATAGTAGTATATACAATGATCATCTGAGCATCATCTTAAACTTCCAGATTTCTCTACTCCTTCCCCAAAGAAGGACCTGTCCCGATCATAAACACCAGCATTTGAGGAAAGTACACAGATGATTCTTATACAAGACATCTGAATCCCATATTGAGAAATTTACTTCAAATACAAAGATACATGTACAAAAATCCTCAAGTTACTTTACTAAATGAGTATATTACTAAAAAAATGACTTTACATGGCAGTAATTTCTTAGGCAATGTAAAGTAAAAGTTCATTCACTATCATGGTACGTTGTAAAAATTTTTGTTTTGATAAGGGAAGAAAATAGAAACTTGAAAGAGTCCTATTTAAAGTGGTTTTTTTCTGCTTCCAGAATAGATTTTGAATGATGAAAAAGGGCTGATCAGAAAGAAATAGAGATACCCACACAGAGCAAGGGCAGTGGAGGGAGGAAAAAGACAGAAGATCTGTAAGATAAATGAAGCACTTGCAAAGAAGCTTATAGAGTATTTCAATGGCCATGCATAAAATAGATGAATATGAGTAATTAATTGAATAAACAATTTAACTTTAGTATAGATATTTTGATGTATATTTTATTCACAGTTGTATCTATGTTCTAACCCAAAAAATGTAATTGATAATTATGGCTCAGATTTTACCAGGTGACCATAGATATCAAGTTTCTATGTTAAAAAAAAAAAATGAAATCTATGGGCTTAGATAGAAAAATGTGGAAAGATGTGGACATTTTTAATAAATGTTTAGTTGCAGGATCATACCATAGGATTGGAATGAAATATTGGCAACTACATATTGTCTACTGCATGTTGGTACTATTTATGATTCATATAATCACTAAAAATGTGTAATAGCTGAGTGAAATCAAAGTTACATGACCTACCAGCTTTGTTAGGTTATCTAATCCTGGAGATCATGCAGATACCTCTAGGCATCTGTGTTTACTTAACCTTTGTCAGTATTACATTCAGGTTGTATTTTGTTCCTGTCAATGATTTTTCATTTGTTCTTTTGAAGTGGTTAGAGTTACAGTCCATTATGTGTTTGAGGTGAATTGTTTAGCAGAATTTACGTATGATAAATTACTAACAATTCCATATCATTTGCATTTTGTTGGCTACCTGAAGACGGTGGGAAGGTGCAGATACATTTCTGCCTAAAATGAAACAAAGTTCCTGAAGATTACTCTCTTTTTCTTTCTTTTTTTAATTTTTTTTTTAATTTTAGTGTCCAGTACATTTATGTGAGATCATTCAGATTATGCATGTGCAACACAAATGTCTCTGAGGGACCTTAGAAGAAGACTATATGTATCCAGGGTCATAAGGTAAACAAGGTCATAGGCAACTTTTCTGCAATTCTCATAGGGACTACAAATAATATTTTATTTTATTTGAAATGATGGAAGAAGAATTCACTTTTCTTAGGTCATTGGTTGTTGTGCTGCTAAATAGCTAGATATATGCTATTAGTTTTCTTAGACAACAAAGTAATGATGTGAAAAAATATTTCACCAATACATAATTAATATAACCATATTTTTCCAGTAGGTTAATGTTCTTGACCCTAAAATTTTGGGGTTTGGATTTTATTTTTTTTAAGATAATTCTGCAATCACAGTTAAACACAGGAAGTATTCCACTACCTTTTCTTTTTTTAGTGTCTTATTTTACATTTTCATCTTTTATTTAGATTCAGGCATTACATGTTCACATTTGTTACATAAGTGTGTTGCATGATGCTGAGTTTTGGGATATGAATGACCTTGTCAACCAGATAGTGAATATAGTACCCAATAATTAGGTTCTCAACTCCTGCTTCTTCACTTCCTAACATACCCAATTTCTGTCTATTAATCTTCAGTGTCTATTTTTATGTCCATGAGTACCCAATATTTAGTTACCATTTAGAAGTGAGAACATTCAGTGTTTGGTTTTATGTTCCTGAATTTGTTTAGAATAATGGCCTCCAGCTGTAGCTATGTTACTGCAAAGGACATGATTTATTCTTTTTTAGGGCTTCATAGTATTCTATGGTGTGTATGTACCCTTTTATATTTATCTAATTCACCGTTGATGAGTATTTAGGTTGATTTCATGTCTTTGCTATTGTAACTCATAAAACTTTGGTAAATAAATGTTATATCTTGGCTGGGCATGGTGGCTCATACCTGTAATCCCTACACTTTGGGAGGCCGAGGCGGATGGATCACCTGAGGTTGTGAGTTTGAGATCAGCCTGGCCAACATGATGAAACCCCATCTCTATTAAAAATAAACAAAATTAACTGGGCGTGGTGGCGCACACCTCTAATCCCAGCTACTCAGGAGGCTGAGGCAGGAGAATCACTTAAACCTGGGAGATGAATGTTGCAGTGATTTGAGATCACGGCACTGCACTCTAGCCTGGGCAACAAGAGCGAAAATAATAATATCTCAAAAAATAATATAAATTAAATGTTATATCTTAACATATGTTGTGTCTTGTAACTGAAGACATATTATTATTTTAATTCAAAAGGTTTATGGCATGCTCGGGTGAGTAATTCAAATGATTCTAAGTAATTTCCAACATGTTTCTTTCTTTAAAGTTTTTAATTTAGGCTCATGGATACATGTGCAGTTTTTTATACAGGTAAATTGTGTGTTGCAGGATTTGATTGTACAGATTGTTTTGCCACTCAGGTAATAAACATAGTACCTTATAGGTAGTTTTTTTTTTTATCCTCACTCTCCTCCATCTGTCCACCCTCAAGCAGCCCCCAATGTATGTTGTTCCATCTTTGTGTCCCTAAGTACTCAACATTTACCTTCAGCTTCTAAGTGAGAACATGCAGTATTTGGTTTTCTGTTCCTATGTTAGTTCACTTAGGATAATGGCTTCTATTGCATCCATGTTGCTGCAGAGGACATGATCTCATTCTTTTTTATGGCTGCATAGTTATTCCATGGCATATATATGCCACATTTTCTTTATTTAGTTGACCATTGTTGGGCATTTAGGTTGATTGATTTCATGTCTTTACTACTGTGAATAGCATGATACTAATGATACACGTGCATGTATCTTTATGGTACAACAATTTATTTATCTTTGAATATGTACCTAAAAAATGGGATTGCTGGGTCAAGTGGTCATTTTGCTTTGAGTTCCTTGAGTAATCGCCAAACTGCTTTGTTCTGTTTTCTCCTCAACCTCACCAGCATGCTTTTTGTTTTTTGTTTGTTTTGTTTTGTTTTTACTTTCAATAGCAATTCAGATTGGTGTGAGATGGTGTCTCATCATGGTTTCGATTTGCATTGCTCTCATGATTGGAGATGATGAGCATTTTTTCATGTGCTTGTTCACCATATGTATGTCTTTTTCTGAAAAGTGTGTGTTCATATCTTTTGCTCACTTTTTAATGGAGTGGTTTGCTTTTTGCTTGTTGATTTGTAAGTTCCTTATAGATTCTGGATATTAGACCTTTGTCAGTTGCATAGTTTGTAAGCATTTTCTCCCATTCTGTAGGTGGCCTGTTTACTCTGTTTGTATGGTTTTTTTGCTATGCAGAAGCTCTTTTAGTTTAATTAAGTCACACTTGTCAATTTTTGCTATTGGTAAAATTGTTTTTGGCATCTTTGTTATGAAATTTTTGCCAGGGTTTATGTCCAGAATGATATTTCCTAGGTTATCTTCCAGTGTTTTTATAGTTTTAAGTTTGACATTAAAGTTTTCAATCCATCTTGAGTTCATTTTTGTACATGGTGTAAGGAAGGGGTCTAGTTTCATTTTTCTACATATGTATAGCCAGTTATCCCAGCATCATTTGCTGAATAGGGAGTCCATTCTCCATTGTTTGTTTTTATTTACTTTGTTGTATATCAGATGGGTATAAGTATGCGGCATTATTTCTGGGATCTCTATTCTGTTCCATTGGTCTATGTGTCTGTTTTTGTACCAGGACAATGCATTTTGGTTACTGTAGCATTATAGTATAGTTTGAAGTCAAGATAATGTGATATCTTCAGCTTTTTTCTTTTTACTTTGGATTGTTTTAGCTATTCAAGCTCATTTTTGGTTTGATATGAATTTTAGAATACATTTTTCTGGTTTTGTGAATAATATATTTAGTAGTTTAATAAGAATAGCATTGAATCTGTACTTTGCTTTGGGCAGTGTGGCCATTTTAATGATATTGATTCCTTCGAGCTACAAGAATGGAATGCTTTTCAATTTGTTTCTGTCGTCTTTGCTGAGCAATATTTTAAGTTCTCATTGTAGACATTTTTCACCACCCTGGTTAGTTGTATTCCTAGATACTTTTTTGTGTAACTATTGTAAATGGGATTACATTCTTGATTTGGCCCTCAGCTTGGATGTTGTTGGTACATAGGAATGCTATCATTGATTTTTGTACATTGATTTGGTATCCTGAAACTTTGCTCAGGTTGTTTATTAGATCAAGGAGCTTTGGACAGAGACTATGGAGTTTTCTAGGTGTAGAATCATATCATCTGCAAACAAGGGTAGTTTGACATCCTCTCTTCCTCATTGGATGGGTTTTATTTTTCTATTGCTTTATTGCTCTGGCCAGGACTTCCGTTACTATGATGAGTGGGAATGATAAGAGAGGACATCCTTATCGTGTTTCCCTTTTCAAGGGGAATGCCTCCAGCTTTTGCCCATTCAGTATGATGTTGGCTGTGCATTTGTCATAGATGTCTTTTATTATTTTAAAGTATGTTCCTTCAGTGTCCAGTTCGTTAAGGGTTTTTTACATGAAAGTATGTGGAATTTTATTGAAATCCTTTTCTGCATCTATTGAGATGATCATGTAGTTTTTGTTTTTAGTTCTGTTTCTGTGGTGAATCACTTCTGTTGATTTGTCTATATTGAACCAGCCTTGCATCCCAGGCATAAAGCCTACTTGATTGTGATGGATTAGCTTTTTGATGTGCTGCTGGTTTGCCAGTATTTTGTTGAAAATTTTTGCATCTATGTTCATCAAAGATATTGGCCTGAAGTTTTCTTTTTTGTTGTTGTTGTGACTCTGCCAGGTTTTGGTATCAGGATGATTTTGGCCTCATAGAGTGAGTTAGGGAAGAATGCCTCCTTCTCAGTTTTTTGGAATATTTTCAGTAGGGATGGTACCAGCTCTTCTTTATACATCTGGTAGAATTTGGCTGTGAATTCATCTGGTCCTTAGCTTTTCCTGGTTAGTAGGCTCTTTTTTTACTGATTCAATTTCAGAATTCATTATTTGTCTGTTTAGGGATTCAATTTCTTCTTAACACAAACTTGGAAGGTTGAATGGTTCCAGGAATTCATCCATTTCCTCTTGAGTTTCTAGTCGTGTACACAGAGGTGTTCATACTCTCTGAGGGTTCTTTCATATTCCTGTGGGGTCAGTGGTAATGTCCTTCTTCATTCAATCAGTCATTTCTGATTGTGTTTAGTTGGATCTTCTCTTTTTTTCTTATTTGTCTAGCTATTCATCCATCTAAGTCTTTCAAATAACTAAAATACCTAATTCCTAAATTCATTTATCTTTTATATGATCTTTTGCATCTCAATTTCCTTCGGTTCAGTTCTGATTTTGGTTATTTCTTGTATTCTGCTGGCTTTGAGTTTGGTTTGCTCTTGTTTCTCCAGTTCCTGTAGACATGATGCTAGATTGTTCATTTGATATATTTCTGACTTTTTAAATGTGGGCATTTACCTCTGTAAACTTCTTTCTTAATACTGCTTTAGCTGTGTGCCAAAGATTGTGGTATGTTGTATCTTTGTTTTCTTTAGTTTGAAATATTTTATTTCTGTCTTCATTTTATTGTTTACTCAGAGATCACTCAGGAACAAGTTGTTTAATTTTCATATAATTATATGGTTTTGAATGTTTTTCTTAGTATTTATTTCTGTTTTTATTGCACCATGTTCAGAGAGTGTGGTTGTTATGATTTTAGTTTTCTTCAATTTCTTACAGATTGTTTTTGTATCCAATTACGTGGTCAATTTTAGAGTATGTGCCATGTGGTGATGAGAAGCATGTATATTCTGTTGTTTTGGGGTGGAGAGTTCTATAGATGTCTATTATGTCCATTTGTTCAAGTGTTGAATTCAGGTCCTAAATATCTTTTTTACTTTGTCACCTTGATCATCTGTCTATTACTGTCCATGGGGTATTGAAATGTCCCACTATTGTATGGAAATTGAAGTCTCTTTGTAGGTCTGTAAGAATTTGCTTTATGAATCTGGGTGCTCCTGTGTTGGATGAATATATATTTAGGATATTTAGATCTTCCTGTTGAATTGTACCCTTTGCCATTATATAAAGCCTAGCTTTGTCTTTTGTGATATTTGTTGATTTAAAGTCTCTTTTGTCTGAAATTTGGATAACAACTTCAGCTTTTTTCTGTTTTCTGTTTTCTTGGTAGACTTTTCTCCAACCCTTTACTTTGTGCCTGTGTATGTCACTGCATGTGAGATGGGCCTCGCATAACCTTGGTTCTTGCTTCTTTATCCAGCTTGTCACTCTGTGCCTTTAAATTGTGGCATTTAGCCCATTTACATCCAATGTTGATATTGATATGTGTGAATTTGATCCTGTCATCATATTGTTAGCTGGTTATTATGTAGAATTATTTATGTCATTGCTTTATACTGTGAGAGATCTGTGTATTTAAGTGTGTTTTTATAGTGTTCACATTTAGCACTCCTTTCAGGAGCTCTTATAAGGCAGGTCTGGTTGTCATAAATTCCCATAGAATTTGCTTGTCTGAGAAGGATTTTATTTCTTTTTTGCTTATGAAGCTTAGTTTCACTGGATATGACATTCTTGGATTGAAATTATTTTCTTTAAGAATGCTGAATATAGGCCCCCAATCTCTTCTGGCTTATAGGGTTTCTGCTGAAAGGTACACTGTTAACCTGATGGGTTCTCTTTGTAGATTTCCTGCTCCTTCTTTCTATCTGCCTTTAGAATTTTGTTCTTTCATTTTAAAGAGAATGAAAGAGAATCTGATTATGTATCTTGTGGTTGGTCTTCCTGTATAGTATCTTGCAGTTCTCTGCAGTTTTAAATTTTAATATTGGCCTCTCTAGTGAGGTTGGGAAGTTTTCATGGACAATATCCTGAAATATGTTTTTCAAATTTCCTGCCGTTTCCCCATTTCCCTTAGTGACGCCAGTGAGGGGTAGATCTAGTCTCTTCACATAATCCCGTATTTTTCAAGGGTTTTGTCCATTCTTTTTTATTATTATTATTTTTGTCTGTCTTAGTTAGTTCAGAGAGCCAGTCTTCACGCTCTGTGATTCTTTCCTCAGCTTGGTCTATTCTGCTGTTAATGCAATTACAATATGAAATTCTTGTAGTGTGCTTTTCAGCTCTGTCAGATCATTTTGGTTCTTTCTTATGATAGCCATTTCATCTACCAGCTCCTGTATTGTTTTATTACAACCCTTAGTTTCCTTGGTTTGCATTTTGACTTCTTCCATGATTCTCAATGATTTTCATTCCTACCCATATTCTGAATTCTATTTCTTGCATTTCAGCCATTTCAACTGAGTTAAGAATCCTTGGTGGGGAACTAGTGCAGTTGTTTGGAGGAAAAAAAGACACTTATTTTCTGAGTTGCCAGAGTTCTTGCACTGGTTCTTTCTCATCTGTGTTTTCTGATATTCTTTCAACTATCTAATTTGAGTACAGTCAGTTGGGTTATTTGGATGTTTTCAGAGGGTTGAGTTTTTGTGCATGACCTTTATTTGTAACTGAGCTCTTGTCCTTGGTTTCACAGATGAATATATTAGCAAAGTATTTTTAATATTAAAGTTTGGACTGTGGTCCAGTGGATGGCACTTAACTGGAATGGCCAGTAGGTAGGCTCTTAGTCAGTCTCCTGTATTTCCTAAGGATTGTTGTGCCCCTTCTCAGTACTCTGAAAGTGTGGGCTCCTTTTGCACTTGACTCCTGGCTGTATATCTCAGTTTGGCACTCCCAGGCTATACACTGTAGCTCCAGGGCAAGCTCAGGCTTTATATTCTTTCCCCAGCTTACACGCAACAAGGGAAGGGACCTTGACTGTGGCTGTGGCAGATGGCCTTTCACTTTTCTCTTGGTGCTCCACCCCAGAAAAATACAGAGCCACTACTAATCAGTACAATCAGCCTGGGGTGTGGTGGCTGCATCATAGGTCCAAGCTTGTGGGTGATGTGGCTGACTGGAGGTGTGGCTAAAGCACTCAGGGTCTTTGCTCCCACCACAGTCTGAGGGCAGCAAGGGCAATACCACTGCAGCAGCAGTGGCAGAGGGACTTTTGGTTGTCCCTGAGTGCTCCACCTCAGGGAAACTCAAAACTGCTGCTACTGGGAATGTCCAGCCAGGGAGTGGGGTGGCTGCACTGCTGGGCTGAGCTGGGTAAAGAGCGGGAGGTTGATTCACAGGTAGGAGAGTCTGAGCTTCTCTCTATATGATGACTGTGTCCTCCTGGAAGAGTGAGTAAAACCTTTGGGCTCTTTCTTTCTTCTCCAGTCCGAGGGCAGGAAGGGCAGAACTACTGCCATGGCAGTGGCAGAGTGGCTATTAGTTGACTGTGGGAGTCCCTCTTTAAGGAAACACAAAGCCACTAGCAGTGGGAATGCTCAGCTGGAGATGGGGTGGCTGTTCCGTGGTCCCGAGCATGGGCCCTGCCTGGTAAAGAGTGAGAGGTAGGGGGCTCATGGGGAAGAGAGACTGGGCTTCTGTCCATATGGCAGCTGTGGTGCCCTGGAGTTCCTGCATAGTGACCAGGCCCTTTGTTCCTCCCCAGTCCAAGGGCAGCTGCAGTCACAAAGAGGTTGTGAATTGTCTCTAGGGTTTTCTCAGCACTGACTGAAGTGTTAGGCATTGACAGGGTGGTTGTGCTAGGGGCCCAAATCCAGAGGCACTGAGCAGTAAAGACTAGCAGAGGTGGAGACCTGCATAGAAAGCAGTCTAACTGTTTTTCTGTAATGCTGCTGTGCTGTGCTGCAGGTTTCCATCAGTCTCCAACCACTACATTCCCTCCTGAGCCTGAGGGTAACAGGAGTGAGGACTGTGGAGCAGCAAAAAATGGTGACCTGCCTTGCCCTCCAGGAACTCTGTCCCAGGGAAGTACAGAGCTGCTATTGGCCCAGGAATCCAGTTGGGGGTTACCGAGGTCCTAGGATGGGAAGCCCTGCCCAGTGAGAAATAGCAAGGGTATGGACCCACATGGAAAACAGCCGACCCACTTTTCTGTAAGGAAATTAAACTGTGTTGGGGGTCTGCATTAGTTCCTAATGCCTGCCCCTCCCAAGCCTAAGAGCAAAAAGAGGGAGGGTTGCAGAGCAGCAAAAATGGCAGCTGGCCTCTCCCACTGGGAGCTCCATCCCAGAGAAGTACAGACCTGCTCCAGACCCAGGAACTCAGGTGGGGCTGTAATGGACAGCAGGCCTTATCCTGCAAGGTGCAGCTGAGATGAGGCCTGCAATGTTTCACTGCTCAGCCTCGTAGATTTGGCCCCTTTACTGGGGGCATGCAAGTCTGGCCTCCGCTGCTACAGGAGCTACAGGCGCTGGTACCAGAGTGTCTGGGAATACAGGTCTCCTGGGACTCCATGTGTATCTGAGTATGGCTCTGCTAAGACTCCACATGGTTCTCCATGTCAGCCTAGAGACACTGGTGGGGAGCTCACGGAGGAGATCTCCTGAGCCCAGGGATGCAAAAGTTCATGGCAGAAGTGTGGGTCCCGAGGGACTCACTTATTCACAGTTTCCCCACAGTGGGAGGACTCCCCTGGCTCTGTGCCACCCCTAGGATGGGCAGTTATCCGGTCTTGCTCTCCTCTGTTCTCTATGTGTTATGCTGTTTCCCTGATGAATCAGTGTGTCTCCACCTGGATTTTTCAGATGAGCTAGTGTCCACTTGCCAGCCTTTCTTTTCTCCATGAGATTGACACACACCAGCTGCTTCTAGTTAGTTCTCTTGGTCTCCACCTCTTTCACTGTCTTTTTTTTTTTTTTTTTTTTTTTTTACACTTGACTTAAGATAATCTGCTAGTAGCACACAAATTGATGCCATTTCTTCTGTGGATACTGCCGCCACCTCTAAACTAACTTGGAATGGAGATCACAAGCTCCTTCCATCCTCGGATGCCCAAAACCTGTTAGGAGAGTTTTATCAGGATCTGGGTTCTTTATTTCTCAGGGTTCCACATGTCTATATACTTTATTCTTCCATTCTTGTGTCTCTCTGTCCTCAGATATTTATTTCAGGAGGTAGGAAATGTGTCTATTTCAGGGAATTAAAACTTTAGTCAACAGTAAATTTCCTTTGGAAATAGGAACCCAAACTGTCAAAATCTTTTCTTGGGTAACCTTATTTTTCTTTTCGTACCTCTTTCCTGAGACAATGATTGTCAGTGCTCTAGTGGTCTGGAAAAAGGATCAAGCAACAAGAAAACATTATGGAGAGCCTGAAGGGAGGGCTTTGATTTTACTGTATTTTGAAATGTGATTTTGTCACACTATTATGTTATAACATTTAGAAATCTGTTACAAAAATATTTGGGGAATGTAATATTGGTGGTTATGAAGATTCCATAATACGTAAACAGATGGAAAAGACTAAGGTGAGAGTGATCTAAATAGACTAATTATAGCAAAATATCTTCTGGACAGGTGAAAAATTTACCTTGGTATACTCTTGTCTACTATGACTTGGTGGAACTGATCAGTTAAAACATTAAAAACAGAAAAATAATTCATTTATTGATGATTTTGGACAAGGAAGAGGAAAAAAAAAAAAAGACTTGCTATTAATGACATTCCCCCTATTCTTCCCAGATTGAAAAATAGATCATCAAATGGTATGGCCTTTTCCCCGATGAAGGTGTGATTGGTGATAGACAGTTATAATAAACACTCATAGAGTCTGACTTGGCAGCTCTGGATTCAATTTCAAATTATGTCCAAAATTATCACCTCAAAAAGCAAGATATGCCCTAAATAACCCTCATTCTGTATCTGGGACTATCCCTCTTAAAAAGTTCTTCATGCTGCCTCACCACCCCTTTATTTCAATATGGAGGTATTACTTAAGGCTTCTACATCAGCAGCTGGAAGATAATTTATTCCTCAGATAGAGAAGAGTGTGGTCTAATTCGTGTTGTCGCAGTTGCTTTATCTTATTTAGAGAAGTACCACCATTCCTTCGGTCAAGGCGTCCTGACTCGTGCAGTCATTGCCTATTTATTATACATTTAAAGCAAAACTTAATGTTTAACTCTAGACATACGTAATACCACTTTTTATTTTTTCCAAGTTCATCTAAGCATAATAAAATTGGTAGGAAATTCTCCCAAATGTAGACTGACACTTGCTTTCCTCTTTTCTGATAACTCAGGGTGGTGATTATCACAAATAGAACTTTAAAATTCTAGTATATACTGCCAAGGACCATAAAAATATTACTATCTTTTTTTTTAAAGAGAAGAATGGAGTACAATTCTCATTTCTCTACAAATATAGTCTCTACCAGCTTTGCAAATTGTCTCTATTTGGTCTGCTTACTTGCAGTACTGAAAAGCTGTTTTGTTGATAACATAATTGTATGATATTTGCTAGGAGATACTTGGACCCAAAACGTCACCACAGGAAAGCATCTTGAAGTTCTTTCTTTCAAAATGAGCAGAAACATAATTTCTTTTGTAAACAAGAGGAAAAAAATAAAAGATGAAGTGTTCAATGTCTAGTCCATCAAACCTGTTTAAAATTGGAGCAAGAATGGGAAAATTCAAGTATTTGGAAGAACATTATTTTCACAGTATAAATAAAAAAGTTGAGGTAGGGTGCAGTGGCTCACGCCTGTAATCCCAGCACTTTGGGAGGCCGAGGCGGGTGGATCACGAGGTCAGGAGATCGAGACCATCCTGGCTAACACGGTGAAACCCCGTCTCTACTAAAAATACAAAAAATTAGCCAGGTGTGTTGGCGGGTGCCTGTAGTCCCAGCTATTCGGGAGGCTGAGGCAGGAGAATGGCATGAATCCAGGAGGTGGAGCTTGCAGTGAGCTGAGATGGCGCCACTGCACTCCAGCCTGGGCGACAGAGCGAGACTCCATCTCAAAAAAAAATTAAAAAAAAAAATAAAATAAAATAATAAACAAACTGAAAAAAGTTAATCAATACACCTGCACACAGCTTTCTTAGTGCCAAGTTTTAAGAATCCAAAACAAAACTTGTGATGATCATACAATAACATAAATTTTTCTTGAAAAGATTTTATAGAACATCAATGCAACAAGGTTTTTTCCCCGTATATTACTAGATATTTAGTTGTGTATTTTACTTGTAGATAATTTTGTTGTATATTTCTAGATATACTAAATATTTAGAAGAACTGAATCTGTGATGATAGTAAATGAGATTATATAAGCAAGTCTCTGGAAAATGAAAATAAAATTCTAAACAATTTTAAAAGATCCAGAGTGATAACTAGCCTTACAAACTAAGTTATAATAGAAATCTGGTCTTAGAGTCCGCATTGTAATATAATATAGAAAACACACAGGAAGAAAAGGTCTGTTCTACAGCAAACTGAAAACTGAATATGAATCTGAAAAGTTGAATATGCAAACGGATATATGATACTAAGCAACATTATAAGGAGTATAAAGAACTTGTCCGAGATAAACAGATGACCCAAGTCACTTTGCTCATTATAATTTTGGATGGAATGGCTGTATGGGAGTAGGAGAGAGGAAGACAGGCTTCTATGAAGAAAGGAGACTAGATTCACCCTTGGTTGTGTTTGCCTGTCTTAGCATGCAGGTATGGGAGTAGGCAGGGAAGGGTGAAAGGATGATAAATGAAATATCATCAAGTTCACCTTGTTTTTTTTTTTTTTTTTTAAGTTATTTACTTTTCTTTTCTTTTCTTTTTTTTTTTTGAGACGGAATCTCGCTCTGTCGCCCAGGGTGGAGTGCAGTGGCCGGATCTCAGCTCACTGCAAGCTCCGCCTCCCGGATTTACGCCATTCTCCTGCCTCAGCCACCCGAGTGGCTGGGACTATAGGCGCTCGCCACCTCGCCCGGCTAGTGTTTTGTATATTTTACTAGAGACGGGATTTCACCGTGTTAGCCAGGATGGTCTCGATCTCCTGACCTCATGATCCGCCCGTCTCGGCCTCCCAAAGTGCTGGGATTACAGGCTTGAGCCACCGCGCCCGGCCAAGTTCACCTTGTAACAAGGGCTGAGGTTATTGTTAAATATGGTGGGTCTTGGAAAATGAAGCTATGATTTCCACCTTTCAGAGGAGTTTCCTTCTCCAGAATGAAATATTCCTATCCCATAGAATAGAAGAAAAAGGATAGCTTTACTAGATGAAAACTCAGTGCACAGTACCAAGGCAGCATTCGTGAAACCGTGGACAGCTGAGAGGCAGTTATGTGCTACTGATGCTCCGTCATGACAGTATTGATAGGGTCCTACTTTTGATTTCATCAGAGAAGCTTACGCTTGAGAGACCAGGAGGTTCTCCCAGACTCAAACAAAACAGAAATTCTGGACATTTCATCTACAGCATACTTATTGTACTTCCCTTGTCTGGAGGTAGGAATTTGAATAAATGATAATTTCTGTGAACCAGATGGTGGGTGTTTGGTCAGATTTAATATTGTCTTTTACAACTTGCTATTTGTTCTCTTGGGGTTGTTTTGAAGTATGGCTTTCAAACGTTTCCCTCTATTCTATTCTGCATTTTCAGATTTCTATTGGTGTGCTCTTTATATCATGTTTGTCACCAAACTTGGTGAAAGCAGGACAAAATATCTTTAATTCTACTATTCTAGAGTTTTAGGACTAAGATGTAACATATTTCCTATAAAGATGCAAACCAGAGAAAACAAAATGCACATGCCCAGGATTAAAAATAGTATATCTAAGTAATAAAGAATCTCTCCCACGGCTCCGTAAATATGACCGACTCCTTGCCAGGAGACCCCAGAATGTGCCTCTCTCATATACTTTTAACCTTCATTGATTACGTGGTTGCACATGATAGGATCTCATTCTTCTTTATGGTTAAATAGTACTCCCTTGTGTACCTGTACCACATTTTCTTTATCCATTATTCCGTTGATGGACACTTAGGTTGCTCCCAAATCTTGACTATTGTAAATAGTGCTGCAATAAACATAGGAGTGCAGATATCTCTTTCATATACTGATTTCCTTTCTTTTGGCCATGTATCTAGTAGTGGGATTTCTGGATCATATGATAGCTCCATTTTTAGTTTTATAGGAACTTCCATACTGTTCGCCATAGTGGTTGTACTAATTTGCATTCCCACCAACAGTGTGTGAGGGTTTCTTTTCTCTACATTCTCATTAGCATTTGTTATTGCCTGACTTTTAGATAAAAGTCATTCTAACTGGTATAAGATGGTGTCTCACTGTAAGTTTGATTTACATTTCTCTGATGATCAGTGATGTTAAGCACCTTTTACATACTGGTGTATCACTTGTATGTTTTCTTTTGAGAAATTTTTTTTAAAACTTTTGCCCATTTTTAAATTGGAGTATTAGATATTTTCCTATAGAGTTGTTTGAACTCCTTATATATTCTGTTTAATTCCTTGTCCGATGGGTAGTTTGCAAATATTTGCTCTCACCCTGTGGGTTGTCTCTTTACTTTGTTGATTCTTTCCTTTGATGTGCACAAGCTTTTTAAGTTTATGTGATTCCATTTGTTCATTTTTCTTCAGTTATCTGTGCTTGTGGGGTATTACTCAAGAAATCTTAGCCCAGTCCTCTCTCCTGGAGAGTTTCCCCATGTTTTCTTTCAGTCGTTTCATAGTTTGATGGCTTAGATTCATGTCTCTAATCAATTTTGATTTGATTTTTGTATATAGCATGAGATGGGGTCTCTTTTCTTCTTTTGCACATGGATATCCAATTTTCCTAGCACCATTTATTGAAGAGATTGTCCTTTCCCTGGTTACATTCCTGGCACTTTTGTCAAAGTTAACTTCACTGTAGTTGTATAAATTTATTTCTGGGTTCTCAATTCTGTTCCATGGATATATGTGTATTTTTTTTTAATGCCAGTACCATGCTATTTTGGTTACTATAGCTCTATAATATTATTTAACATCAGATAATGTGATTCCTCCAGTTTTTTTTTTTTTTTTCCTTTTGTTTAATATAGCTTTGGCTATCTGGGTCTTTTGTGCTTCCATATACAGTTTAGAATTTTTTTTTTCTATTTCTTTGAAGAATGTCATTGGTATTTGACAGGGATTGCATGGAATCTGTAGATCGCTTTGAGTAGTATGGACATTTTAACAATATTGATTCTTGCAATCCATGACCATGAGACATCTTTTCATTCCTTTGTGTTCTCTTCATTTTCTCGAATCCATGTTTTGTAGTTTCCATTGCAGTGATCTTTCACTTCCTTGGTTAATTCCTAGGTATTTTATTTTAATTGTAGCTATTTTGATTACTTTATTGATTTCTTTTGCAGATTGTTCACTTTTGGCATATAGAAATGCTACTGATTTTTCTGTGTTGATTTTGTAACTTGCAACTTTACTGAATTTGTTTATCAGTTCTAATACTTTTGTGTGTGTGCATGTGTGTGTGTGTGTGTGTGTAGTCTTTATGTTTTCCAAGTATTAGATTGTATCAGCTGCAAATAAGGATAGTTTGACTTCTTCCTTTCCAATTTAGATGATCATTATTTTGTTTTCTTTCCTGATTTTTCTTGCTAAGACTTCCAGTACTATATTGAATAACAGTGGTGATAGTGGGCATCCTGGTCGTGTTCCAGATCTTACAGGAAAGGCTTTCAGTTTTTCCTCATTCAGTATGAGAGTAGCTATGGTTTTGTCATATATCGCTTTTATTATGTTGACGTATGTTCCATCTATACCCAGTTTTTGAGGGTTTTTATCATGAAAGGGCATTGAATTTTATTAAGTGCTTTTTCAGAATCAATTGAAATGATCATATGGTTTTTCTCTTTCATTCTGTTGATGATATATCACATTGATTGATTTGAATATATTGAACTATCCTAGTATCCCTGCGATAAATCTCATTTGGTCATGATTAATGATGTTTTTAATACAATGTCGAATTTCTTTGTTAGTATTTTGTTGAGGAATTTTGCATCAATATTCACCAAGGAGATTGCTTATAGTTTTCTTTTTTGGATGTCTCTGTCTAGTTTTGGTATCAGAGTATTATTGTCTTTATAGAATGAGTTTAAAAGTATTCCCTCCTCTTATTTATTTTTTTATTTTTTTTGGAATAGTTTGAGTAGGATTGGTATTAGTACTTCTTTAAATATTTGGTAGAATTCAGTAGCAAAACCATCGGGTTCTGGCCTTTCCTTTGCTAGGTGACTTTTTATTACAGCTTGATACTTGTTATTTGCTATATCTTGTTACTTGATATTAGTTTAGTCGATGTTTTGGATTTCTTCATGGTTCAATCTTGATGGGTTGTATGTGTCTAGGAATTTATTTGTTTCTTCTTGATTTTCCAATTTATTGCCATGTGTTTGTTCATAGTGGCCACTAATTATCCTTTGAATCTCTGCAGTATTAGTTGCAATGTTTTCTTTTTCATATCTGATTTTCTTTCTTTGGGTCTTCTGTCTTCTTTTTAGTTAGTCTGGCTAAAGGTTTGTCAATTTTATATAACTTTTTTAAAAACAAACTTTTTGTTTCATTTATCTTTTATATTGTTTTCTTCATTTCAAATCCATTTATTTCTGCTCTGATCGTTATTATTTCTTTTCTTCTAATTTTGGCTCAGTCTGCTCTTGCTTTTCTAGTTTTTAAAGATGCATCATTAAGTTGTTTTATTTGAAGTTTTTCCCCTTTCTTGATGTAGGCACTTATAGCTATAAATTTCCCACTTAGTAAAAATTTCAATATATCTAACTGAGTCAAGAGATTTTCCTGCTGATGGGTTCGTGGTCTCACTAACTTTGAAGAATGAAGCTGAGGACCTTCGCAGTCAATGTTACAGCTCAAAAAGAGTCCACAGACCAGGAGAGTGAACAGCAGTGCAGTTTATTGAACAAAGTGAAGGGAAGCCTTCCACATGGTGGAAGGGGACCTGGAAGCACTGCCATTGCTGTGCCTTATATCATCAGGTGCCTTATATCTCTGTGTTACGCCCTCCCCTTTCTTTCTTCTTGTCCATTGAGAGTGGTTATTTTTTCAGTCCTCCTTTGGAGTGATTAATTTTGAATCCTTCACTCGATTTGTTAAGAACTCAAAACCCTGAGTCACAGGGGTCTTTTGTGAAAGTCTCTGAACCGGCCCAAGAAGTCCTGCCAACTCCACCCCTCACTATTGGTTTTGGTACTTTGTATTTTCATTATCATTTGTTTTAAGAAAGTTTTCAATTTTCTTATCAATTTCCTCATTGATCCCTGGTTATTCGGTAGCATACTGTTTAATTTCCATGTGTTAGTGTAATTTCCAAAATTTATCTTGTTACTGATTTTTGGTTTTATTCTGTTGTGGTTAGAGAAGATACTTGATATTATTTCAAATTTTTGAATGTGTTAAGACTTGTTTTGTGACCTATAGTATGGCCTATATTTGAGAATGATCCATGTGCTGAGGAGAATGTGTATTCTGCAGGTGTTGGATGAAATGTTCTGTGAATAACTATTTGATCCATTTGTTCTACAGTGGACATTAGGTCTGATGTTTCTTTGTTGATTTTTCTTTCTGGAAGATCTGTCCAGTGCTGAAAGTGGGATGTTAAAGTCTCCAGCTATGTTTGTTTGGGGATCTATCTGGCTCTTTAGCTTTAATAATATTTGCTTTGTGTATATATATACACATATATATATGTACACACACATACAATATATATATATACACACACACATACAAATATATATATATATATATTTGGGCACTCCAATGTTGAGTGTGTGTGTGTATATTATATATATATATATATATATATATTTACAATTGTTATATCTTCCTGATAAATTGATATGATAAATATATGTTTACCATTATATAGTGACCTTCTTTGTCTCTTGTGTAGTTTTTGTCTTTAAATCTATTTTGTTTCATATAATTGCAGCTATTCCTGCTGTTTATTGGTTTCCATTAGCATAGAATATATTTTTCCATGTGTTTATTTTCAATTTATATGTGTCTTTATAGGTGAAGTGTGTTTCTTATAGGCTACAGGTCATTTCATCTTTTTTTTTAAATCCATTCATCCACTCTATGTCTTTTGATTAGAGAGCCTAATCCCTTTATATTCAATGTTACTGTTTATAACTAAGGACCTATTGCTTCCATTTTGTTATTTGCTTTCTGATTGTCTTATGGTTTGTCTTCCTTCTTTCTTTCCTTCCTGTCTTCCTTTTAGTGAAGGTGATTTACTCTGGTGATATGATTTTCTTGACTTTTTATTTTTTATGTATCTGTTGTACATTTTTTTGGTTTGAGGCTATCATCAAGCTTGCAGATACTATCATACAACCCTTTATTTTAAGCTGATAACAACATTTGCATAAACAGACAAGAAAAATAACTAATAAAAACTCTGTACTTCATACCCCTGCTTTTTACCTTTTTGTTGTTTCTATTTATACCTTATTTTACTGTCTATGTCTTGAGAAGTGGTTGTAGTTATTATTTTTGTTTCATAATTTAGTCTTTCTACTTAAGAATATTTTATACACCACAGTTACAGTGTTATAATATTCTGTGTTTCCTGTGAACATACTATTGCCATTGAGTTTTGTGTCTTCAGATGATTTCTTATTCCTCATGAACTTTCATTTTTTGTTGAATAACTTTCTTTAGCATTTCTTATAGGACAGGTCTGGTGTTGATGAAATCCCTCAGCTTTTATTTGCCTGGGAAAGTCTTTATTTCTCCTTCCTGTTTGAAGGATATTTTAACCAGATATACTCTTTAGGATTTTTTAAGTATGACATGCCACTCTCTCCTGGCCTGTAAGGTTTCTGCTGAAAAGTCTGCTGCCAAATGTATTAGAGCTGTATTGTATGTTATTTATTTCTTTTCTCTTACTCCTTTAGGATCCTTTATCCTTGACCTTTGGGAGTTTGGATTATTACATGATTTGAGCTAGTATTCTTTGGGTTAAATCTGCTGGTAGTTCTATAATCTTTTTTACTTGGATACTGATATCTTCCCTAGGTTTGGGAAGTTCTTCATTATTGTTCCTTTGAATGAACTTTCTATCCCTATCTTTTTCTCTGTCTCCTCTTTAATGCCAATAACTCTTACATTTGCCCTTTTGAGGCTATTTTCTAGATCGTGTAGGCATGTTTCATTGTTTTTTGTTCTTTTTGTCTCTTGCCGCCTCTGACTGTGTATTTTGAAATGGTTTGTCTTCAAGCTCACTAATTCTTTCTTGGGCTTGCTCAATTCTGCTATTAAAAAACTCTGATGCATTCTTCAGGTTGTCAGTTGCATTTTTCACCTCCAGAATTTCTTCTTGATTTTTAAAATTATTTCAGTCTCTTTGTTAAATGCATCTGATAGAATTCTAAATTCCTTCTCTGTGTTTTCTTGAATTTTTTGAGTTTTCTCAAAACAACTATTTTGAATTCTCTGTCAGAAAGGTCACTCCGTCTGTTTCCCTGGGATTTGTTTCTGGTGGCTTGTTTAGTTCGTTTGGTGAGTTCATGTTTTCCTGGATGATATTGATGCTTGTGGATGTTTGTCTGTGTCTGGGCATTTAAGCGTTGGGTGTTTATTGTATTCTTCACAGTCTGGACTTCTTTGTATTCATTATTTGGAAAGCTTTTCAGGTATTTGAAAGGATTTGGATGTTGCTAAAGATGTATCTGCTTTAGGAGGTACCACAAGCCCAGTAACACTGTGGTTCTTGGCAGATTCTTACTACCTTAATGGTCTTGGATAAGATCTAGAAGAATTCCCTTAATTACCAGACAGAAACTCCTGTTCTTTCCCCTTACTTTCTCCCAAACAAAGAGAGTATCTCTGTTTGGAGCCATCGGGGACTGGGGATGTGGTGACACAAGCACCCCTGTGGACCCCACCCCTGGGACTGCACTGGATCAGACCTAAACCCAGCACAGCACTGGGTTTTGTCCAAGACATGCTGTAACCACTCTGGCTACCACTTAAGTTTGTTCAAGGCCATGGGTCTCCATAATCAGCAGGTGGCAAAGCCAGCCAGACTTGTTTCTTTCCCTTCAGAGTGGCAAAATCCCCCAGGCCCTGAACAGGTCCAAAGGTGCCATCTGGAAGTCAAAATCTTAGAATTCTACCTGGTGTTCTCTTGTACTGTGGCTGAGCAGGCACTCAACCTATGAGAAACAGTCCTTCTCCACAAGCAGAGGAGCCTTACCCTGTGCCACTATCAAAGACCCTTGGGGAGTATTGCCAGGCTACCACCAATATTCACTTACGGCCCACGACCTCTTAAGTCAGCTTGTGGTGAATATGCCTACCCTGGCAGTAAAAATATCAAATATTTGTTTTAGCTGCAGATGTAGCCTTTTATGACTTTATATGTGGAAGCATAAAAGAAAGGAAATAAGTCAGTAAAGACAAGGAGACAATACAGAAATTAAGAGAGAAAAAAAACAGCAGAATGCTAATAATATGAGAAATATGAGAAACAGCAACTTGGACAGCAAATAGAAAGTGTCTAGCAGTGGAAAACAGAACCGGTAACAGGCAAACAATCAACCGTACACCCACATAAAATTAGGTATCAACTCCATAAACCTCAAGATATTATACAGCAGCCATATAGCTAAACAAGGATAATGCTAATGCTAGACCATATGACAGAAATAACTGAAGTCATTCCGCCCATTGTCTTATACTGTCTGTGTCTCCTCACAGAGCATGCATTAGCTTTAGTACGGTAAGGACTGGCATTTGCTATATACACATCTTTTTTTTTTTTTTTTTTTTTTTTTTTTGAGACAGAGTATCACTTAGTCAGGCTGGAGTACAATGGCATGATATCGGCTCACTGCAACATCCGCCTCCTGGGTTCAAGCAATTCTCCCTTCCTCAGCCTCCCGAGTAGCTGGGATTACAGGTGCCTGCCACCATGTCAGGCTAATTTTTATATTAGTACAGACAGAGTTTCACCATGTTGCCCAGGCTGGTCTCGAACTCCTGACCTCAGGTGATCTGCCCGCCTCAGCCTCCCAAAGTGTTGGAATTACAGAGGTGAGCCACTGTGCCCAGCCTACATATCATTTTTAAAAATATGATCAAGTTGTAACTAGTTAGAACTTTCTGCTTATCTTCTAAATAAAAACTGTTCTGTAGGTTTTTGCCTGTGATTCCAGAAAATCAAAAAAATTATCATCTTTTTCTCTTTATTTTTATTTGTGTGTGTGTGTAGAACTTCAACTTGTCATTAAATTTACAAATTTACCAGCAAGTTCTTATCTTCCTAGCATGCTTATTAAAAAGATTCCTTATATCTTCTTGGTAGTCTGCTAAAGCAGAAATGGTTTCTGTGATTATTACAGACTCTAAGGTAGAAAATAGATAAATAAATAAATAAAACATAGTTTTCTCCTGCTAGCTGCTATACCTTCAGTTATAATTTTATTTGCTTGATACATGGAAACAAATTGCAAGCTTTATGAGTATAACCATTTATTAAAGTTTGTCTTAAGAAAAAAATCCGTAATGTTTTTCAAGTTGTAAACCATGACATTCAGAATAGTCTTCTGAAGCATTAAAACTATTTTTCATTAAGACCAAGAAAAATTTTTACCAAAAGAAACAAACTATTATGGGTTTTAATGATACAATTTTTCAACTACAGGGGAGGATATATTTCTTTTTGCTAATACTACCCTCTAGTGGAATAATGGGCAACAGAAAAGAGTGTGGTTTTGGCGTGCTGAGCGTATCCTTAATTTAACTGCAGAATAGAGCATTTGCACAGAAGCCGATTTATGTATATTTTTCTTCAGATGTCCCTGAGCATAAATAAAATTAACTGTTGATTATGCTTGTTAGCATTGCATTTCAATACATTTCTCCTCTTGAAATAATGCATTGTGGAAAAATTGTATGCAGCTGGCTGCATTTGTAGCCACAATAAAAGATTATAACCCCAAAGTATGTACAACGTGTCATTAAAAGAAATACTACTACAATAACTATGTTAATTTATTCTTCATCCTGTCAATAGAAAATAAAGGGGGAGGAGAACCAATCTTTTCATAGTCTTCAGTCATTTGCAGCCTTAGGTGTGTGTCTAGTCAGTTTGTGAATCCACTGTAATTTAAGTTAGAAGATGAATCCAATTAATACTTCCCAAGCAAATAGAAACTTCATTGTATTCAACACTGTGAACAACTGTGTTGACATAATTGGAAAAGTATATACATTTTGTTTGTTTGTTTGTTTCTGAAGAATCAAGTTTTCCAAAAAGTACCTTGTGACATTAAGGTTTTAAATTTCCCCTGAGAGTAATAAAGAATAAAATGTATAAGAACATAACGAGCTCAGTGGAAACTCATGCATGGAAAAATTGCAGTGTTGGGCTCCTTCCTTTCTAACCTTCAGAAGTTAAAATTTAGGGGTGCTACAGGATTTCCACACCCTTAGTTACCACATCCCCACTCATTAAGTTAATTGACACTCTTGGAAAGAGCACAAAAAAGTGTGAATGCCATGTTTTACATATTTACCCCTTGCATGGAGCCTCAAGATCAATATCCTTCACAGTCCTCATTATAGAGAACCAAAGCTTCTAGGTTCATTTACTTGTTCAGATTCTAAAGTCCATAATTTATTTTAACAATCTTTTTCATAGAAGAGATTGTGAATACTATATTTCAAAACAGAAGAAATGGTATCTTTTATTTTTCAGTTTTGTGTACAGTTCAAGTTCTCCTATTGGTGTATGCAGGTTTATTTATATTGACTACTCAGAACCCAACTCTATAGTTAATATAAAAGGAAGGACTGTTTGATAGTAAGAAATAATTATTCTGACTTCTTTGCAAAAAGAGAAGTTTGCAATCTGTTAATTTATGTATTTCCAACTTAATACTGTACAGGAAAATTGTTGTGTCTAAGCAAATATCAAAGAATATGTAGAATTTTTTAAATTTTGTTTTTACTAACAAGTGAGAAAAAGGTGACTTGGAGGGAAGAACAGATAATTAACAAATTTAGGTTTCAGATCAAATATGTTTGACCCACACTTCCCAAAACACTGTAGGGGTGTAAGGATTATTAAAATATTATAAATAAATAAATCTGCCATATGAATAAGCATTATTTATTGACAAAATATAATATACAATTGTCTATAAAAGATAAGATGATTCAGAAAAAAATAGTTTTGCTTTCAGGGGACTTGATTTATTATTTTAGCTCTGACAAATAAATATATTAATTTAGTTAAAGTCACTAGCCTATCTGCAGATCAGTATTTTTACTAGCTTAATGGCAGTTAAATGACACAGACAGGGACATCTTTTCCTTGAGTCACAACAGTATCTTCACTGAAGTGCTAAATACCTGATGCAAATGGGAAATACCTGATAACTATTTATTTAATGAACTTGACAATGCATGAGTAACAATGTATATATAGCTCCAAATTGGAAAAATAAAATAAGATACATATAAATTGCTCTGAAAAAAAATTCAGTAAATTAACATTGTTTTCTGTGTATAAATATATCTAATCTTAAGTGTCATTATTGTAGTGCACTGCAGAGAAAATCTCCTTTTATCGTGTAAAATGGCAACAAAGGATATTTCTCAGTTTGTATCTGAAATGTTCTAATCATAGTATTATGTTAAGTATATAAAATAATTTACATAGCTACAAAAACATATAAAGAGCATTTTTAAAAAAAATCCTTTACTCCTGCTTCACAGAATGTAGCTTTTAAAGAAACTTGTTCTTGTTTTCAAATGTTAAAATTTTACCACTTACCATTAGAAGTTTGAAAAAATTCAAGGGTCACTTCAGTCTCCAAAAGGTATGTTTTTGAGGGTGAAAAGCTTTATTCCAGGGGAATGGCCTTCAGTTGATATCCACACATTAATATTGTATGAGAACTCTGGCAGTTTCCTCCGAGGTGCCAGTCTGAAGTGAGAGTAATGGAATTGAGAGGATGGAAGGCTGACAGTGGCAAATGAGTTGTGTGATATGAAGAGTGGGAGTCAATCTAGTAACTGTATCCCTAACTTGGTTTCAACGGAAGTAATAAACTCCTAATTGTGTTTTACAGGATATGAATGATTATCCTCCTGTCTTTAGTAAACGAATATACAAAGGGATGGTGGCTCCAGATGCAGTCAAGGGTACACCTATCACAACAGTTTATGCTGAAGATGCAGACCCTCCTGTAAGTAGAAGGCATTGATTAACATTCTGAACTGTACTGAGAAAAATCCTTAACACTCATAAATGACTCAATCACAAGACAGCAAAAGTAGTCTCTGTGAATTTCACCCTATTTATTCATACATTTTATGTTATGTTGCTTATTTCATACACAGGTACAGAGCGTATTTCAAATGACTATTATTGAACCTAGACAATAAAGAATATGCTTTTTGTTTTTCTAGAATGCACAATGTAGTATTTACTAATTTATCTAACAATGATAAATATAGGTAAAAAGAATTGTCTACATTTGTAAGCTTCACTTAATCTGGATATGTTTTCAATTTATGTATTTTCCATTGTATGCATATACGACTATTTTGTTAGCAAACTCCAAATCAACACATCACATAAAACGTATATTGAATATGTTTATTTTGGTAAATTAAAAAGCTTAAGATTGCTTATAGAAAATAAGTAACAGATTCTTTTATCATACAGAACTTTACTTCTTTTGAGAATTCCAAATTATCTTTCAAGGCAAGGTTTTTAATTATTATTAGAGCAGGAGTGATAAAATACCATGTAGAATTAAAAGTATACATATAAAAAATGCTTTCTATAAATACCTTGATTGTTTTCTAAATATTAATTATTATCCTAAGAACTCAATGATGACTGAAATTTTTCGTTGAGTGTGTAGATTCACACTGTAAGTCGGTGGCTGATACATTTTAGAAAAATACAAATAAAAGTTAAATTAACTATTTTAGAAGAGTAAGTTTTTACCCTTATTTTATGTTGGTACCATAAAGACAGAGTAATTATTATTCGGATAGGCTTGCCAAGTGTTTTCTACTCTGTTACTGTTATAAATGTTCATTAGTTAGAAGAAAATAGTTTCAATTTCGTGTTCTTCAGGGATCTTGTGCCACTACCTGGGGCTGTAAGTATGTATCTTAACACTGTAGGTTTATTTGATAGTCTCTCTTCCAAACTAGAATGTAAGGTCCTTGAGGGCAGGAATCAAAATTTATTTCAGTTTGTATTTCCATGTCTAACTCTAAGCCTGCTACTTACTAGTCTGCCAGGAAACATTTGTTGAGTAATTGAATAGGTGAATACATAAATGGTTATTCTGTATTCTTTAGGATTGACAAAATGTGCCAGATTTTCAGAAATTTAGTTTTATACTACTCTAGAAAAAATTCTTAATATCTCCAAGACTTAGTTTGGCCATTTAAGGGCTATGAGAATTAAATGATTGATGTATATACATGCTCAACCAGGCTTCTGCACCGCATATATTAGGTATTACTATTATTAAGCAATAATAATTTTCATTTCTAGAAGTTGGCCACATCGTTTTCAAGGCATCCTCTTTCTTTTGAATGAAGTGAGAACCACTCATTTTAAACTATAAAATGACACCACCAAAACTTTTTGAACTATCAGAGAAACTGGAAAAACTCTGAAAGCCAGAGAGAGCGTTGTTGTTGAATATAAATTAAGAATTATAAAATACATGTATTGCAAAACTGAAGTGCTCCAGAGGGAGGAAAAACATATTCCAGGCACTTTTCCCCCTACTGAATTAAAGCTGAGAGGATCTGTTTTTTCTACCTTGCTTTTGTGACAGCATTGACATTATGTAGTTCACATGGGACATGGATAGTGAATGACTGATCATTTTGGAAATTAAAAATGACTGACCTATTATTTCTTTTCACCACAGACATCTCATTCCCAAATTTGACAAAACAAAACTGCAGGTGTAATGTTTATTTGCATGGTTTTGTTCTTTTTGAAACTGCTTTTATGAGGAGATTTGGGGGAACAAGGTTAAATGGTAACAGAATAGTGTCCTTTGTGAGTATGTGAACATGGAATAATTGGGATAAATAAATAGGGTTTATGTTTCATCTTCACTTCATCTCCAAGAAGTGAAGCATTATTCATACCATTCCTTACATTTGACATATTTTAGGAATTTATAAGGTTCTTATTTAAAGTAGGGTAGTAATTGGAACATGTTTAATATGAGCAATTTTGACCAACTTTCACATATATTATATATATATATATATATATATATATGCATTGTGAGAATTATGTAGACATTTAAGACTTCTTTTTTCAGGCTTTGATACTGATTTATGAAATAAATATGCTCCATAAAACTTCTTACAATTTTTAATAGTTATGAACTTTAAAATGAGTTCCCAAATATTTAGTATTCTCACTATACTTTTTCAGAAAGTATACATATAAAGATAAAATCATTACAACTGTGAAGTATTTTATTTCCCTCTGTTGAGATTTTGAGAGCTATTGTAGCCTTTCAGAGTTTAGATGAGCTACCTGAGGAATTATTTGCAAAGCGGTTTTAACACCCAGCTCTCAAGGGTACTTTTGTTGATCTCTAGAGAATAAAAAAAAAAAAAAAAAAAAAAAAAAAAGGCCAGTTCCTCTTTTCTATAATGTATATCTGTGTTTTATTAAAATGTCATGATGTTACCCAACATACTATGTAATTATGGACATCTCCCAATGCTTAACCCTCCAAATAGTCATTCTGTTACAATCTATTAGTGGAGGGTGTTAACAGTAGAAAGAAAGTCATCTTTATCTGTAATTTGCTGCTTGCTTGGTTTCATGTGCCATAGTTAAAACTATTCAGGACCAAGAGTGTTATAAAAATGTATTTTTCTTTCCAGAGAATATAGTTTTTCTGTATCATTTTCAATTGATATCACTACTGATCTATTTTTCATGACTCACCACATCCTGGCTTGTGTTATTCTGTATTGATTTAGGTTATTGCTAGCAATGTAGCAGAAACTCTGATTTTTAAGATCTGCAGCTACTAACTATGATTTCTCACCCAGGAGCATGAGGAGGGAATATATACAGCTCAGTGTTGTTGTTGCTTTTTTTCCCCTTAACATCAAAGCTGTTAGGGAAATAATCAAGAACTATTTTTACTGTGAATGTCAGCTTGTGAAAATTGACATGATATAGTCCCAGCCTGACTCCCATTGGTCTCAAATACTTAACTAGAAAGAAGGCACACCATGAAACAGTTGGGGCTTGATCTTTAAAACGGCAATGGAATAGAATTAGATTTGAAAGTGTAAACAGGTATAAAAGGGAAGGGAATTATATTTCCTAGGCATAATAATTTATGATGCCTTCATTATATTTCCTAGGCATATTTACAACAGCTATTTATATTTTCCATATTTAAACCTATGTATGACATACAACACTCCTTTTATATTCTGACCCATCCACTCTTAACCTCTTCATTTGCTGCATCTCTTAGTTAATTATGTCTTCAATTTATTGAGGATATACACTTTGTAAGTTCTTAGTGAAAAATGATTATATTATTAATAATACTTGAAATTAATATTAGAATTAATAATTCAGATGTAAATAATGCTCTTTTAATTTAAAAACTGTCATACTTACCAGAGCTAAAGGGGCATTTTTCTTTTGCTATAAATGGAAATGTGGGTAAAATGTGTTTGCTTCAACCTTTACAAAAGTGTCCTTCAGATCCCATAATGTATTACTAAATAAAACTAAAATCTAGCCTGAAAAATCTCCATACTCACATACTTAGCAGGTCAACAAACTAAAAGCCTAACTTCAGTAGCATGTTTCCCTGTAACAACAGCTTAGTCTCAGCCAATCCCAGTAGCTATACTTTAATCACTCACAGACGGCCAACTGTTTAAACTTTGTTTAAATAAGGCAAATGCTGAGCTGTAACCAATGCAGCTGTTTTTGTATCTCAGTTTTGGTTTTTGCACATCACATTTTTGCCCCCATAGATGTTTGACCTTGCAACAGTGCCAAAGTCTCTATGAATTTTCTTTGATTCTAAGGGCTGATTTGCAAATCATTTTTTTTTTCTTTTCTCAAACTCTTAAATTTGTCTAAAGTTTTTCTTTTAACAGTATCAATAATTTACATATTTTGGGGGTAGGGAATAAGAATATACCTCACAGAATCTGGGTCCCAATATACTTTCAACAAGACAGGTTTCCAAGAAAATTGAGTGAAATATAATAGGCTTTCTCTGGGACTGGCCCACAGACCTCCTTTTATGGCTTAAATGATATTCTTTATTCTGAATGTCTTGCCAGAGGAAATGGAAACAGACCCTCTGAAAGGGTATCATGGCTTCTCATGACCTGGATTCTTGGCCTTAACACCCTCTAAGTTAAGACACTCATAATTCCTGGTCTTATCTTTGTCCTCTTTGCAATTCGTTCATTTTCTTGCATGGTGACTATGTTTGGACGGTTGCCCTACAATCAAACACAGACCTAACACAGCCTAGACAACTGTGTCACAGCCTGACACATGAGGTCAATTTTAGGACAAATTAAATTTGAAATTATTTCAAGACATCTATGTGCAACTATCTATAGAATGATAAAAATTAGCACCCACACCCTCCCCCATCCCCTCAGCTTCAGGTGTGGAGGATGGAGGCTGAAAGAGCTGTACCATGGGGCTGGCAGAAACCTTATCTGTTGCCCAGTTATCAAACCAAGGAGTACATGAAACCTAACTCTGAAAGGAAGCTAGAGGCAGATGGCAGCATGAGGCTAAGGTTGCCTTCACAGAGATCGGCAACTCGGTGAGGAGGACCTTATAGATGATAGGTATTGAGTTGCCGCAGCTAGTTTGATCTGATGTGGGGATGATGTGGTTGCATTTAAAGGGCCTGGGATGGATCAGGCAGAAAATATCACACTAAGAGCTTAAAAAAGAAATGTGAACACAGGAGTTACCTGAATTGAGGTTCAAACTCTGAGAGTAAATCCATTCTCCAAGAATGAAAACATAATCAGATAAGAGACAAACCTGGAAATAGACTCTCAGAATTTGGGGATACGTCAGGGACTGATTAGTGGAAAGAGCCAGAGAAAGTAAAGACTGACGAGATGGAAAGGAAATATGCTAGTGATGCAGTACAGGTAAAAAGAAATTTTCAATGGAGACAAGGAAATGAATGGTGAAAAACTTTGCAGACAGGGCAAGGACAATATAAAGGAAGGACCATAGTTCTGTTGATTAGGAATCCATGGGCGGCCTTCATGGTAAATTGGCCTCTGGTCTCCTGATGCTGCCTTCTTAGTCTTCTAATTTTCATGTGTCTGAGTCATTTGGGGATATGACATTTATTTATAACGCACCTTTTTGTTTTTAACTGTGTAAGTTCATTTTCATTCTTTGAAGAATTAGTCACGTACATTTTCTTTAAAAATAATTTATGGTGCCTTAATTATATTTCCTAGGCTTATTTACAACAGCTTTTTATATTTTCCATATTTAAACCTATGTATGACGTACAACACTCCTTTTATATTCTGACCCATCCACTCTTAAGCTCTTCATTTGCTGCATCTGTTTATTTATGTCTTTAACTTATTGAGGATATACACTTTGTAAGTTCTTATATGACACTTTTTTTTGCTTATGCTTGTAAAACTTGAAAGACTACTAGAGTCTTGGGTCAATTTTTTTTCCCTTTAAAGCTATATAGACGATGTTTCACTATTTTTTATTATTTAATAAATTATAAAATGTGAAGCCAAATTAATTTTTCTTCATTTTTCAATATTTTATCTTTATCTGCTTATAAAAATCTCCATTTTTATATTAAAGTTTTTTATTAGTACATATTTAGATATTCTTTCTTTGTATGAATTGTGTCTGGTGTATGATGGCCCCTCCTATGCAAATTTATACAGTTTACCAGCTCAATAAAATTTTAAATGGTTTCAAGGGTGTGGGCTCAGGAACAAGAATGTCTGGTTTCAACTTTAAAAACTCCCACTGACTAGCCCTGTGGCCTTGGTCAAGTCACTTAATTCACTGTAACCCTCAGTTCTGGCATCTGGAAAATGAGAACAAAAATAGCACAATTAAAACTTTATACCCTGTGAACAGCCACTCCTTATATCCCCTTTCCCTTAGTCCCTGACAACCACCTCTGCTTCTCTGAGTTTGACTGTTTTAGATATCTCGTGTAAATGCAATCATGCAGTATTGGTCCTATGACTGGCTTAGTTCACTTAGCATAATGTCCTCAAGATTCCTGCACATTGTTACAAATGGCAGTACTTCCTTCTTTTTAAAGCTGAGTAATGTTCACTTGTATGCATATACCACATTTTCTTCATTCATCTATCAATGAACATTTAGGCTGTTTCCACATCTTGGATATTCTGAATAATGCTTCAGCACACATGAGAGTACAGATAGATATCTCTTCAAGATCCTGATTTCAGATCTTTTGAATAAATTCCCAAAAGTGGAACTGCTGGATCATATGGTAGTTATATTTGTAATTTTTTGAGGAAACCCCATACTGTTTCTCATATTGACAGTGCCATTTTACATTTCCACCAACAATGCACAAGTGTAGCAATTTCTCCACATTCTTGCTTTTTTAAAAATATTTTTTAAATAACAGCAATCCTACAAGGCATGAGGTGATATCTGATTGTAGTTTTGACTTTTATTTCCCTGATGACTAATGATGTTGAACACGTTTTTATGTACTGTTGGCCATTTGTATGTCATTTTTTTTTAAGTGTTTGTTCAAATCCTTTACCCATGTCTTAATTGAGTTATTTGTCGTTTGTTTTTCTGGTATTGTTCTAAGGATCTACTTTCCAACATTGTGGCTATAGTTAACAATACTGTGTGATACACTTAAAAAATTTGTTTAGAGAGTATATTTCATGTGTTCTAAAAACAAAAGAAATACGTCATAGGGTTGCTCTGAGGTCGAAATGATGTAATTTATGTGGAACAGTTGGTGCCTATCATATAGTAAATAATATATATTAACTATCTTTTTTTATGTTTACTCTGACTTTTTTTATGCTTTAAGTCTATGAGATCTGTCATCCATATTAATATTTTGTGATCTGCTTCCTTCTCTTTGTGCTTCTCCCCTGCATTCTGGAAAATCCTATAAAGGTCAGAGGTCCAGGAACCAAGCATAAGTTGTATAGAAGAAGGGGGTGGCATAAGGTACTGGGGTGTCAGGAAGGTGCTGTGCCTCTGAAACATGACCATGACAATTTTTTCCCTGCTTGATCTTTTCTCGGGGTGTGTTTATAATCTAAGGACTGAACCTGAGTATTCTGTTTCGAAGTTTCCCTTTGACTAGACTACCATTGTAGCTAAATGCTATAGCTTGTTTGGCTTCACACCTGGCTGTTTCACTCATCATGATAATGCAGAGCACGCCACCCCATCCTCTCTCCAACCCCAAGCCATCTTTACTACAGAGTCAAGTAAAAGCATTCAAGACAATGCAATTGTCAGGAACATTATCTGTCATATTAGGAACTTTCTAATGTATCACAGAGATTCCTATACAACTGTGATCATTAGTTACTGTGAAGTACCCTGTGAACTTCTGGCACGGCAGGATTTGATTAACACATAGCAAAAAGAATGAAGTGTAAGAACTGAGTGCTCAGTGAAAACAGTGAGAAAAAGAAAGCAATACCATTACACATTTTTTTTTAAGCACACAGTAGCATCTACAGGTTTTCCTACAAAAATAATTCTTAGTAAACAACACCAAAATCTCACTGTTCTACAATGGCAAAGATCAATATTTTTATTTATGGGTCTGTGAGGCAGCTAGGAATTGGCTGACTTTGACTAGGCTCATGTCTATTCCACTTAACTCTTTCTGCAGGGACGCATGGCTAACCAGGCCTGCTTTTCACGTGATAAGAACAGAATCCTAAGAGAACTTGCCTAACCACATGATGACATGTAAAGACGGCTCCCATGTCACAGTTCTTCGTGTCTATTGACCAAAGCAAGTCACATGGCCTAGCCCAAAAAATCAGTAGAACAGGAAGTGGAAGAAAGAGGAGGGGATATTTGCTAAACTATAATAAAATGTACCATAAATGGTTCTACTTAAAAGATACTCTTTAAATGTATTAAAAAAGTTGCCACTGGTGGCAAAGAGAGGTAAGAAAAGAAGGTATGAAAATAAAAGGAGAGAAAGAAATGAATAAACAAATATGCCTTGAAGACCCATCAATGATAATGTTTCATAAACTATAGATTATATTTAACTCAAATCTGTGCCCTTGAGATCCAAACAATAAAAATTCCTCAAGATTTACTATATATTTGTTCATTGAATATTATTTAAAGAGCTTCTGTTATATAAGAGATGCTAGATTAAGCAATAAGGGAAAACTGTCATGGTTCCAAGCCTCAGTGTTTCAAACTTAAAAGGATAAAAGTTAAGTCAATCAAATAAGGCCAGCCACGGTTGCTCACGGCTGTAATCCCAGCACTTTGGGAGGCCCAGGCGGGTGGATCATGAGGTCAAGAGATCGAGACCATCCTGACTAACACGGTGAAACCCCGTCTCTACTAAACATTACAAAAAGCTAGCCGGATGTGGTGGTAGGCGCCTGTAGTCCCAGCTACTCTGGAGGCTGAGGCAGGAGAATGGCTGAACCCAGGAGGCAGAGCTTGCAGTGAGTGGAGATCGTGCCACTGCACTCCAGCCTGGGGAACACAGCGAGACTCTGCCTCAAAAAAAAAAAAAAATTGAAGTAAAAAAAAAAAAGAGAAAAGAAAAGTACTTAGAAATATTTAGGGTTCTGTGAAACCATATAAGAGGGAGCATTATTGTATCTAGAGAGTCAAGGGAGGTTCTAGAAGTGATTCTGAGCTGAGATCTGAAGGTCATGCCAAGACAAAGTAACGTAGCAAAAGAATCTGGCCCTGAAACATGAGGAAGAACAATAAGTTTCAAAAATCCAGGGCCATTTTGTTTTTCGGGAGGATGGAGAGGGAAACCTAGTTGGATCCTGCTTAATCTGGTAGATTGTGAAGACAGTATTAAGAATCGTTTTATCCCAAGAAAAATGGAAGGGATTTAAGGCATAGAATATGGGGTCACTAATTACTAGCTCAGGTAAGACTCATCTCTTAAGTTCCTTTGACTACATGAATTTTTTGTATTAGGAAAGTCTGAAAGTGTGCCAAATGACAACTTCATAAACTTAACTGTGTTTAAATAAATACATTTTACAAGGAATGTGTTATTTGATGCCTTTAAGGGTCGAGTTACAATTATCTTTGAAAAGCACATTTCCCAAAACATTTAGTGGTAAATAGCCTTAAAGCAAATATTTTTTACAATCTTTAATAGCTGTGTCAATATCCTATCTATAGAAACTGAACTATACAAACACCTTATATTAAGTGTCAAACTGCATAAAGAACTTGCCAACATGTTGTCAAAACATATTGATCATTCCAGATGTTAGAAACAGGGAAGAGGGAGGAAGAAGTAAAAAAAGCACATGACTTTCTTAGTGGTTACATGAAGAGTTTGGCCTGCTGTTTCTTTTTTTTTTTTTTTTTTCTATTTTCTCCTTTAAGGATACCTTGACATTCAGTTAAATTCACTAAAATATGACTAAGTCACATGTCTGCAAAATATATATATATAGTGTGTGTGTATATATATATACATATATATAATACACATGAGTTAAACACAAACACCAACACTAGTGACATTAGTCAATAATTTTCATAAACTCTACAGATGTTCACCAAACCTAACGTGTATATATATGTAGATATACATATATATACACATAGATATACATATATGTGTATCTACATACATACACACTTTATATGTATATATATATGTATATATACGTATATACACACACACACGTATACACACACACACACATATATATGTATATACACACACACCAAAAAACCACTTTGTAGTAATTCCTTTATAGTAATTCCTGATGTTAAATCATACTTGGGAGATTTTGTGAATTGCATTGTTACAAAATAAATCAGAGTAGTTGCTTCAAAGACTTTGGGAAAAATAATTTTGCAAACCCGTCGGGGTAAAATTTTTGTGTTCTTGAAAACAAATTACTTAATGTTTGTTTTTAATGATAATAGTATGTTTAGTATTCCCTGATACAATATGATGGCTATAATTATGAAGAAATTATGAAGGAAACGATGTGAGCCTGAATAAGTAATTTCTTGATAATTATGTTTTTAAGAAAAATGACTAAATCAAGATGTCCCCTGATATTAAGGACCTAATTATTTGGGTCCATTATATTCTCATTGAAATTCCCTAAATTTTCAAGTTTGAAACATCCTTCATACAGGTATGCAATTACCTTCTGTAGTAATTAATTATATTCTCACTATAATTAAGCCGAAACATATAGTGTTTAACACACTATAAGAACAGAAATCAAAAGTAGAAAACATGATAAATAATGAAGAAAATAATTGAAATCTTATTCTATTTTCTTCGTGTAAATTTACATTTATTCTGCTATATTAATTATTCCCACCTTATTATTGTGTAGAATTATATCACATTTTGATTTTAAAAATCTAACGTGAGCATCATCATTAATGCAGGATTTATCTGCCATGTATTAGTCATATTAATACAGACATAAGTAAATATTCATATTCATAATTATTGAATTCTACACAATTCAAATTTAGCAGATAAAAGGACATCACAAAGCTGATATCATTCCTCCCATATTTTGGAAACCACATAATATTTAAATGTTACCTACTACCCCCAATCATATTTAGAAATATACCTAAGTCATGAACCAAAAAAAATGATTCCTTCATAATAGACGTCATAAATCATGTTCTTCCTGAGTGCCGTTAGGTTTGGTGAACATCTGTAGAGTTTATGAAAATTATTGACTGATATCACAAGTATTGGTGTTTGTGTTTAACTCATAAAAATTATATTGTACAGCAGTTAATTAACTTCTTTAAACCTTGTATCCATATAGGAATAAGAAGACCTATTTCACTGGATTACTGTTTGGGCTTAATGGAGAATGACACACTTAGCTTATGTGAAGCACATTGATATTAGTTAATTTTTCCTCTTCTTTCTCCTCACTTTCAGAGTGATGGAAAAACACAACTTTGCCTCAAGTTTGGTATAGTGCTTACATCCTTATCAACTGTAAGCTTTAGGATATTAATGCCTGGACTCTTGAAGTAATTTTGATGTCATCTATGGCACTGTAATATTTGAGAAGAAAGTTTTCATGCAAATATGCTTATAGGGTCTTTAGAATCCCACACATTTTTAAAAGATACATATTTTGATAAAGTTCTTACTGAAAATTAGTAAGACTTTTTGTTTAAAAGACAGCTTTTAATTCATGTAACTTCCTACTGATACTTGTCTACTTTTACCCCTTGTTTAAAATCCTAATAAAATTAAGTTTTTATTTTTTTCTTTCTTTTTTTTGAGATGGAGTCTCACTCTGTCACCCAGGCTGGAGTGCAGTGGGTGCTGCAACCTCCAGCCCCAGGGTTCTAGCAATTCTCCTACCTCAGCCTCTCAAGTAGGTTGGATTACAGGTGCCTGCCACCATGCCAGACTAATTTTTTTGTATTTGTAGTAGAGACGGAATTTCACCACATTGGCCACGCTGGTCTTGAACTCTTGACCTCAGGTGATCTACACACCTCAGCCTCCCAAAATGCTGGGATTACAGGCATGAGCCACCACACCTGGCCTAGCTTATCATTTAATACTCAAATGATATACTAAATTAGACTAAGACAATTACTGTACTCTCTATTAAGTAAAATACACTTTGTGTATTTTGTAATTTGTGAGTGTCTGCAGTGAGTTATAAAGTCTGCTTTACTATAAATCTTAAGATCTGTTCTCTAGCTGTTAACACCTCCATTGAATAGCACCACATGCTTCCTTTTCACAGTTTTAATCAGAAATTTTGGGAGATAATTGTGTTTTTATGTGTACCTTCTGTCTCTCCAACCTGTCCAATTGTGAGGTCCGTAAGTACAAAAGCATACCTTGTTTTTCTCATCCTTGCCCACCAACTTGAGAGACAAATATGAGAAACTGTCAATGAGAAAATGAACAGATATTTATGGGTTATAAATTGAAAACTTCCCAACAATTTATCCACATTCTTAGGTAAATGAATTCTTAGAGGACAATATGGTTTTGCTGTGTCCCCACTCAAATCTCATCTTGAACTGTAGTTCCCATAACCCTCACGTGTAGTGGGAGAGACCCGGTGGGAGACAATTGAATCATGGGGGCGGTTACTTCCATGCCCTTCTCATGATAGTGAGTTGGTTCTCACAAAATCTCATAGTTTTATAAGAGATTTTTCCCTTACTTCACTCTGCACTTCTCTTTGCTGTCATCCTGTGAAGGATATCTTGTAAGTTTCTGCCATGATTGTAAGTTTCCTGAGGCCTCCCCAGCCCTGCAGAACTATGAGTTAATTAAACTTATTTACTTTATAAATTACCCAGTATCTGGTATGTCCCCATAGCAGTGTGAGAATGGATTAATACAGTAAATTGATACCAGGTAGAGCGGCACTGCTGTAAAGACACCTAAAAATGTGGAAGTGACTGTGGAACTGGATAACAGGCAGAGGCTGGAACAGTTTGGAGGGCTCAGAAGAAGACAGGAAGATGTGGGAAAGTTTGGAATTTCTTAGAGACTTGTTGAATGGCTTTGAGCAAACTGCTCATAGTGATATGGACAATAAAGTCCAGGCTGAGCTGGTGTTAGATGGAGATGAGAAAGTTGTTGGGAACTGGAGGTCACACTTGCTATGCAAAGAGACTGGCAGCATTTTGCCCCTGCTCTAGATATCTGTGGAACGTGGAACTTGAGAGAGATGACTTAGGGTACCTGGTGGAAGAAATTTCTAAGTGGCGAAGTGTTCAAGAGGAAGCAGAGCATAAAAGCTTGAAAATTTTTTAGCCTGATGATGCAGTAGAAAAGAAAACCCATTTTCTGGAGAGAAATTCCAGTTGGCAGAAGAAATTTGCATAAGTAATGAGGAGTCAAATGTTACTCACCATGACAGTGGGGAAAATGTCTGCAGGGCATGTCAGAGACATTCATAGTATCCCCTCCCATCACACACCCAGAGGCGTAAGAAGGAAAAATGGTTTCCTGAGCTGGGTCCAGGGACCCCCTGGTGTGTGTAGCCTCAGGACTTGGTTCCCTGCCTCCTAGCCACTCCAAGCAGACTAAAAGGGGCCAAGGTACAGTTCAGGCCATTGCTTCAGAGGGTGCAATTCTCAATCCTTGCAGCTTCCATGTGGTATTGGTCCGGCGGTTGTAGAGAAGACAGACAGTAATTGAGGTTTAGGAACCACTGCCTAGATTTCAGAGGATGTATGGAAATGCCTGGATATCCAGGCAGAGGTGTGCTGCAGGGGCAGAACCCTCATGGAGAACCTCTGCTAGGGAAGTACAGAAGAGAAATGTGTGGTGGGAGCCCCCACACAGAGTCCCACTGGTGCACTGCCTAGTGGAACAGTGAGAAGACAGCCACTGTCTTCCAGTCCCCAGAATGGTAAATCCACCGACAGTTTGCTCTGTGTGCCTGGAGAAACTGCAGGCATTCAGTGCCAGTCATGAAAGCAGTCAAGAGGGGGCTATACCCTGCAAAGTCATAAAGGTGGTGCTGTCCAAGGCCATGGCAGTGAGAGGTGACAATGTGCTAGCAGCCCTCACTCTCAGCTCCTCCTTGGCCTCCGGCCTCGGAGGCCACGCTGGCGGCGCTTGAGGAGACTTTCAGCCTGCCACCGCACCGTGGGAACCCTCTCTGGGCTGGCTGAGGCCGGAGCCGCCTCCCTCTGCTTGCAGGGAGGTGTGGAGTGAGAGGCAAGGGCAGGAACCGAGGCTGCGCTCGTGGGCCAGTGTGAGCTCCGGTGGGTATGGGCTGGGCGGGTTGGCACACTGAGCCACCAGCCAGCGCCTCAGGCCCAGGGGCTTAGCACCAGGGCCAGCAACTGCAGAGGTTGTGCCCAGTCCCCCAGCAGTGCCAACCCCACTGTGCTGCACCCCGCTGCAATCGCCAGGCCCTAGCTGCCTCCCCATGCGGCAGGACTCAGGACCTGCAACCCGCCATGTCTGAGCTCTTTGTGGGCTCCCAGGGAGACTGAGCTTCCCCAACGGGCGCGGCCCCCTGCTCCCTGGTGCTGGGTCCCATGACAGCCCAAGGGCTGAGGAGTGCAGGCGCGGCTTGGGACTGGCGGGGAGCGCCACCTGCAGCCCTGGTGCAGGATTCACTGGTTGAAGCCAGCTGGGCTCCTGAACTGGATGGAGACTTGGAGAATCAGCACTCTGTGACTCTTGAGTCCCTAGCTCAAGGATTGTAAACGGACCAATCAGCTCTCTGTAAAACAAACCAATCGGCTCTCTGTAAAATGGACCAATTAGCAGAATGTAGGTGGGGTCAGGTAAGGGAATAAAAGCAGGCTGCCCTAGCCAGTCAGCGGCAACCGCTGGGGTCTCCTTCCACACCATGGAAGCGTTATTCTTTGACTCCTTGCAATAAATCTTGCTGCTGCTCACTCTTTGGGTCCACGCTGCCTTTATGAGCTGTAACACTCACCGTGAAGGTCTGCAGCTTCACTCCTGAAGCCAGAGAGACCACGAACCCACCCACCAGGAAGAAGGAACAACTGCAGAGGTGCTGCCTTTAAGAGCTGTAACACTCACTGCAAGGTCTGCAGCTTCACTCCTGACAGTGAGACCAGGAACCCACCAGAAAGAAGAAGCTCCAGACACATCTGAACGTCCTAAAGAACAAGTTCCGGACACACCATCTTTAAGAACTGTAACACTCACCGCGAGGGTCTGCGGCTTCATTCTTGAAGTCAGTGAGACCCAGAACCCACCAATTCCGGACACAGCAGCACACCTCTAGCATCAGTGAGACCTGGATATAATATGGAATGAAGGAAGATCATTTGGGAGCTTTAAGATTTAACTTCTCCACTGGATTTTAGACATGCATAGTATAGCCCCTTCATTTTAGCCAATTTCTCTTATTTGGAATGGTGTATTTACCAAAAGCCTATATCCCCATTGTATCTAGGAAGTAACAATGCTTTTGATTTTACAGGCTCATAAGTGGAAGGTACTTGCTGTGCCTCAGATGAGATTTTGGACTTGGACATTTGGATTAATGCTGGAATGAGTTAAGACTTTGGGGGGGGCTGTTGGGAAGGCATGATTGTGTTTTGAAATGTGAGGACATGAGATTTGAGAGGGGCCAGGGTGGAATGATGTGGTTTGGCTCTGTCCCCACCAAAATCTTGTCTTGAACTGTTTTTCCCATAATCCCCATGTGTTATACATCTTGGCAGCTCATGATACACATACACATAAGTGTTATTGAAATACCAGGGGTTTGGTCTAGGATCAAGCTTTTCAAACCCATGGCCCATAGGCCACATGCAGCCAAGGAGAGCTTTCAGAGCAGCCCAACACAAATTCGTAAACTGTCTTAAAACATTGAGATTTATTTGTGATTTTTTTAAAGCTTTCAGCTATCATTAGTGTTAGTGTATTATATGTGTGGCACAACATAATTTGTCTTCCAGTGTGGCCCAAGGAAGCCAAAAGATTGGACACCCTTGGTCTAGGTCCTGTTGCTCACTGCACAGAAAGCCAGTCACTGAGACAAAAAGCATTGCTGGGGTTGGGTTTGCTGCAGCCCAGGAAATGGGAGGTTAATGTCAAATCCATCTCCCGGACTGACTAAAATCAGGGGTTTATATTGCAGAGAAGAATTGTAACTACATGCAGGAAAACAGGAATTAGGAAGAGATGAAGATGAGTTGGTCAAGAGGAAACAGGTGGTCAGTCAGTCATGACAGTGAGGGGTCTTTGTATCTCATTGTCCAGATGCAGTGCTCTAGTAAGTTTCAGTTCCTTGATACTATCTGGGAGGCCCGATGGTTGGTGTCCTTAGAAAAGAACTCAGATAAAACAAATGTAGCTCTCTCAAGTTTTAAGACTGGGAAGGTTAATTTGTTTTTTTTTTTTTTTTGAGACAGAGCCTCCCTCAGTTGCCCAGGCTGGAGTGCAGTGGCCCGATCTCAGCTCACTGCAAGCTCTGCCTCCCAGGTTCATGCCTTTCTCCTGCCTCAGCCTCCCAAGTAGCTGGGACTACAGGCGTCCTCCACCACGCCTGGCTCGTTTTTTTTTTTTTGCATTTTTAGTAGAGGCGGGGTTTTTCTATGTTAGCCAGGATGGTTGATCTCTTGACCTCATGATCTGCCTGCGTCAGCCTCCCAAAGTGCTGGGATTACAGGCGTGAGCCACCGCGCCCAGCCATGAAGGTTAATTTCTATGTTCATTTAAAAGCCACCATAAATATCAGTTCTATGGGACAATTGAAATCACTTGTAGTATTCATTTAACAAATTATTATTGCCCTCTTAAATAATGCAAATCAGAAAAAATCTACTTACAGCTCACAGATGATGGACAGAGGCTGCAAAACCATACACAAGTATATATGTAACATAATTTCACATAAGAATATGTACTATAAAGACAATAGTTATAGACTCAGAGTGGTTTATGGATGGGTATATGCAGAGGAGTTGGTGTCATTTGAGACCAGAATGTTAAAAGAGGCTAATGATGCAAGAATCTTACAAGCAAAGGCAAAAGCAAATGGAAAAGCCTTGAGGTAGGAAGGAGGTTGGTGTTTAATAAGGTCAATATGGATGAATTATTTCTAAAGAACGTGTGGAAGAAGGGGATATGAGATGAACTCCATCTCTCTGTAAGTTTTTTCATTTTTTGTACTCTGATGACTCAGTAATTTCTATTCAGTGAACGTGTTAAATGAATGAATGAACCCCACATTACCTAGGGTTAAGCATGGTACTATAAATCATATGAGCAAAGCAAAAAGAATAATGCCGGAAGCATCACACTACCCTACATCAAACTATATTATTAATACAAGGCTACAGTAATCAAAACAACATGGTACTGGTACAAAAACAAACACATAGACCAATGGAACAGAATAGAGTTCTCAGAAATAAAGTCACACATCTACAACTATCGGACGTGTGACAAAACTTAGAAAAACAAACTATAGAAAAAAACTGCCTATTCAATGAATGGTGCTGGTATAACTGGCTAGCTATATGGAGAATGATGAAACTAGGCCCTTCCTTCAACCACGTACTTTTTTTTTTTTTTTAATAAGAATCAGTTACTTAAATTTAAGACATAAAACTATAAAACTCCTAGAAAGAAACTTAAAAAATATCATTCTAGACATTGCTCTTTGCACATAAGTTACGACTCAGTCACCATAAGCAATTACAACAGAAACAAAAATTGATGAGTGGAAACTAATTAAACTAAAGAGCTTTGGCTCAGCAAAGAGACTATCAACAGAGTAAACAGACAATCTGTAGGAGAAAGTATTTATGAATTATGCATCTGACAAAGGTCTAATATCCAGCATCTATAAAGAACTGAATTCAACAAGCAAAAAGTAAACACCCCACTAAAAATCAGAGGACATGAACAGACACTTCTCAAAAGAAAACATACAAGCAACTAACAGACGTATAGGAAAATGCTCATCACTAATCATCAGAGACATGCAAATCAAAACCACAGTGAAATACCACCTCACACCAGTCAGAGTACTGATTATGAAAAAGTCAAAAAATAACAGATGCTGGTGAGGCTATGGAGGAAACAAAAAAAGCACATTCGTTGTTGGTGGGAATGTAAATTAATTCAGCTACTGTGGAAGGCAGTTTGGAGATGTCTCAATTAACCTAAAACGGAATTACTATTTGACCCAGCAATTCTATTAGTGGGTATATAACCAAAGAAAAATAAATTGTTCTACCAAAAAGACACATGCACTTATATGTTCATCACAGCACTTTTCATAATAGCTAAGACATGGAATCAATCTGAGTGTCCATCAGTGGTGGATTGGATAAAGAAAATGTGGCATATATGCACCATGGAATACTATGCAAACATAAGAAAAGCATGAAAGAAGTGAGAGGTGAAGCCAGCTGGACTTCTGGGTCAGATGGGGACTTGGAGAACTTCTCCTTCTAGCTAAAGGATTGTAAAAACACCAGTCAGCACTCTGTCTAGCTAACTGGGTAGGGACCTGGAGAACTTTTCTGTCTAGCTAAAGGATTGTAAGTGCACCAATCAGTGCTCTGCATCTAGCTAAAGGTTTGTAAATGCACCAGTCAGCACTCAGTAAAAACAGACCAATCAACACTCTGTAAAATGGACCAATCAGCATTCTGTTAAGTGGACCAATCAGTGCTCTGTAAAATGGACCAATCAGCAGGATGTGGGTGGGGACAAATAAGGGAATAAAAGCTGACCACCAGCACCAGCAATGACAGCCTCCTCAGATCAGCTTCTCTGCTGTGGAAACATTGTTCTTTTGCTTTTTGAAATAAGTCTTGCTGCTGCTCACTCTTTGGGTCCACACTACCTTTATGAACTGTAACACTCACCGCGAAGGTCTGCACCCTCACTCTTGAAGCCAGCAAGACCACAAAGCCACCACGAGGAACAAACAACTCTGGATGCGCCACCTTGAAGAGCTGTAACACTCACTGCGAAGCTCTGCAGCTTCACTCCTGAAGTCAAGCGAGACCATGAACCCATCAGAAGGAAGAAACTCCAGACACACCTGAACATCAGAAGGAACAAACCCTGGACACACCATCTTTAAGAACTGTAACACTCACCAGGAGGGTCTGTGGCTTCATTCTTGAAGTCAGCGAGACCAAGAACCCACCAGAAGGAACCAATTCTGGACACAAAAGCATGCCCTTTGCAGCAACATTGATGCAGCTGGAAACAATTATACCAAGTGAGTTAATGCAGGAACAGAAAACAAAATACTGCATGTTTTCACTTATAAGTGGAAGCTAAACATTGAGTACACATGGACGTAAACATGGGAACAGTAGATACCGGAGACTGTTAGAGGCGTGGGGGGAAGGAGGGGAGCAAAGGCTGAAAAACTACATATTGAGTACTATGTTTGCTACCTCAGTAACAGGATCAATTGTACCCCAAACCTCAGCATTATGAAACGTACCATGTAACAGACTTGCACATGTACCCCAGAACCTAAAATGAAAGTTGAAATTTAAAAAAATAAGAAAAAGGGCAGAGGCACCTGTGGTCTCCGTCACTTGAAAGTTGTGAAGATCTAAATGAATTAGCAAAATAGAAGAGTGAAGAGTGGTTACTAAGGCAGCCAGTAGTGTGGAATATGATATTCTATAACCCACACAAAGAGTGTTCCAGAAAAGATAGAGTGATTATCAAAGCTTTAGAGAGTTTTCATATAAACAAGGACTGCAAAATGCTGTATTTCACAAATAAGTAGAAATAAAACATATGAGCATGATGACAAGTGATAGTAAAAATTTATAAAATTTTTAATTGCTAATATTTTAGACAATTTTTAAATTTCTCTTACAAATACATCTTATATAAACATATTGTTACTTAGTTGTATGATACTAATCTTTAAAGTTAAATATATTTTATTTAATGGAAAACAAAAAGCCCTTAGAGATTTGTTTTAAGTTGTGTTTAATTTCTGGCTGGGTGCAGTGGTTCATGCCTATAATCCCAGCACTTTGGGAGGCCAAGGTGGGTGGATCACTTGAGCTCAGTAGTTTGAGACCAGCCTGGGCAACATGGTGAAACCCCATCTCTTCTAAAAATGCAAAAATTATCCACGCATGGTGCGTGCCTGTAATCTCAGCTGCTTGGTAGGATGAGGAACGAGATAATTTGAGCCTGGGAGGCAGAGGTTGCAGTGAGCCGAGATCACGCCACTGCCTTCCAGCCCGGACGACAGAGTGAGACTCTGTCTCAAGAAAAATAAAGTAAAATAAACAAATAAACATATAAATTGTGGTTAAATTAAGTTGTTGTATCTATGTTGGCAAAGTTTATAGCTCATCTTGATTGATTAAGCTTCCTGTAGTAGCATGCTCCTATTTTGAATATTTTATTTATAAAATATATGTATCCTTCTGTAGGATCCTGACTATGTTACTTATTTGAAAATTCCAGAAAAAGTATCAAAAACGTTTGGGAAATGAAAACTGGAATTAAGAAGGATTGTTATACAGCAACTCATCAGTCTTTTAAAAACATGGTTATCTGAAGTAGCACTTACACTGATACATGGGCTTGACTCCATCTGTAGAAATAGCTGACATGGTTAATGAGAAGGTTTCCAAAATCTGTCCTGCTATGCTTTTCACATGACCTCAGTTTTCATAAAAAAAAAAAATTAAAGAAGAAATGTATTGTATATACATTTCAAAAGACTCCAAGAAGCAGAAAAATTGGAAACTCGATTTGGCCACCGTTGTCTTCTGCGAAGAGAATCCTTGCAGGTAGTTTTCATCATTTTTCTGTTAAATTGGTGTTTATCTCTTGCTTAATACTTTCCTCATTTTTTTTCCTTTGATAATCCCTCTTCATGGTGACTAGGCAAATAGAGTCCTCAAATTGTTTAAATGCAGCTTCCCTTTTAATGTGATATTACATACGTATTACAATACTACTTTCTAACTTTTGGTAAATCATTTTGAATCAAAGTCTATTTTATAGTCTTCTTTTGATATTTTACATTGTCTGAAATGGCTACATATATTTTACCTCATGATATTAAAATATCTGTGCTAAGGAAGAGATTTTAATTAAGCCAGTTGAACTAAAAAATAAAATTAAATTGATTCCATTATTTGAATAATAAAATTAAATAGAGAACTAAAGTATTTGGTTTCCCTAGTGCATCACATAAAAAAAAGACAATTTGTTTCATTTCATTTTTTTCCTTTTTGAAGGCAGAGTTAATACATTTGCAAAACTATGATAGATTTTAAAAAGGCATACAGAAAAGATGTAATGGCAAGAAAACAATGCCTAAGGTAATTCAAAAATAATTAGAAATATCTCTCCTAATAAAGAGAGGCTCAGGTGAAAACACTGGTCTTTATAGGAGCTATATTGCCCTGAAGAAAAGAAGCCACTATGTTCCCTCACTGCTGAAGACAGAATGAGATTTGGTTTCAAGAAATATTTAGATATGAGGAAGAGCCTTTCTAATTGGTAAAGTCCTTAAATGCTTCTATGGGTTTCTTACAATGGTTATGATTTTTTTTTCTAAAAATCTTTTAAAAATCTATTTAAATGCTGTGGGCTAGTGGTAATAGTGTGTGAACACAGAGAAATAGCTAATGACCTCAAGATTTTTCTGAATCTAAATAGAGAACACTATATTTGGTTGATGAGAGTATGGAACCAAAGAAGTAATTTACTGGTCATTTGTGAACCACATGACAGCCTCACTTCAGTAAGAACTTTAAGAAAGTAATTCTGTATACTACTTTTAGTGTTCATATTAAAGCAATTTTATCACAGTTTCAAAATGATATAAAAAATAAATCTATTGCCAGAGTAGCACAATTTTAAATATTGATTTGGTTGTAGAAAGATAGCTTTAATCATTATTCATGGTCCAAAAAATTTCTCTTGACATATATACAGGTATACATAGAGAGATACAGTATAATATGCATGCTATATTATCAAGAATGAAGTAGAAGTTAATATTAAAAATTTTCATCTTGATTTTAAATGTTTTCTATACTTTAAAAAATAAATATGATTATTTGAAGTATTTCATTGGAAGAAATATTAAACTTATTGGGAATATATAAAGGAGAGATCTGTCTATTCCTAATACAATTTAAAATATAAGCAAATATTTGGTAGTTTAATGTTTATCTAGACCAGGTTAAGTGATTTACACCTGTAATCCTAATACTTTGGGAGGGCAAATTGAAAGGAACACTTGAGGCCAGGAGTTCTAGACCAACCTGGGCAACATAAAGAAACCCCCATCTTTACAAATAATTTAAAATAATTTGTTCAGCATGATGACATGCACCTGTAGTTCCAGCTATTTATTAATCTGCTCTCCCATGGCTATAAAGAACTGTCCAAGACTGGGTAGTTTATAAAGGAAAGAAGTTTAATTGACTCACAGTTCCAGAGGGCTGGGGAGGCCTCAGGAAACTTACAATCATGGTGGAAGTGGAAGCATACACATCCTTCTTCACATGGCGGCAGCAAGGAGAAGTACCAAGCAAAAGGGGGAAAAGCCCTTTATAGAACCATCAGATTTTGTGAGAACTCACTCATTGTCACAAGAACACCATGAGGGTACCCTCATGTTCAAGTTACCTACCACCAGGTCCCTCCAACAACACATGGGGATTATGAAAACTACAATTCAAGATGAAATCTGGATGGGGACAAAGCCAAACCATATCAAGCCTCTTGGGAGGCTGAGGCAGAAAGATTGCATGAGCCCAGGAGTTCAAGGCTGCAGTGAGCTATAATGGTGCCACTGCACATCAACCTGGGTGACAGCATGAGATCCTGTCTTTAAAATATATATATACATAAACATATGAATAACTTAAATATTTGTGTCACATATATCATAATTATTAAGATATATAATTCATAAACTCATTATGTTATTTTAGTTTTTAAAACATATCCAATAAGAGTGAGTTTTATACATTAGAATACATTGATCATATCTGTTATATTTTAGTGGAATCAAGTGTTAAAGGATATTTAACAAATACTAATTATTAGTAATTTTAAGTGATCAACTTTATAACATTTTTTTAGAGTACTTAAAATTCTGGGTTTCAAAATGAGAGGTTTTTCCAAGATTAAAGCCACAGCTATTTTTATGTTTTATTAAAACAATGAATTTGACTTGATTCATGTTGTAAATTTCCCAGAAATAATGTTAGGACTAGAGCTGTTTCACCTATTATACAGTTTAATTATACAACTATTTTAAAAAGACTTTGGAAAGAAGTAAAGAAAGAAAAGGAGGGAGGAAGGGAAAGCAAAAAGAAGCAAAGAAGGGAAGGAAGATAGTAGGAAAGGACAGAGAGGGAAAAAAACTTTAAAATATTTTCAAGGGAAATTCTACATCATTTTAGTTATTTAGTTATCATAATATGCGATATCAAATAAAATGTGGTACTTTGATAACACGGGTGATAAAAGAATCAAAATGTTTCTTGCAGGCTAACTGAATCCTATCAGGGCCACACTTTTGTGATAGTGTGGTAATCTATAGAATAATAGCGATCTTAGAATAAAAAGTTTATTGATATAGTCACTATGTAACATGTATGTTCATATTTATATACATAAGTCGTATCTGTAGAAATCATTTAGGAAGTTCTAAGATTTTCTGGATAGCAAACTATTTTAGTCATATGTTCATATTTATATACATACAATCTTATCTGTAAAAATCATCCAGGAAGTTCTAAGATGTTCTGGATAGGAAACTATTTTAGGCATCTGAGAGATAATATTCCATAATACCAGCATGTTTTCTTTTTCATTTTATCAATTACAGACATAATTCCATATTCATCACAAATATGTTGGCTTTATTAAAAAGAAGATTCTAAGTATAATCATTTTATGTTTTCGAGAGCCAATCTGTGATTGTCATAAGTAATTTTAGTCACTGTACTACAGACTGAATGGGTCCTCATGCTAGCAAAAACTCTAAAAATTTGTTCTTGAAACAGTGGGTGCTATAATTATGCTTTTTCATCATTGACCTCCTGTTCTGGAGGTGACTTGGATTATGTGCTGCATAACCTCTTAGAAAGTGTTCTAAGGCAAGATTTACTAGGGCATCAAATTCTATAGTATCTTTGCCAAGTAATTTTGCTCAATTGTGTTGCCACCTTATTTTCCTAATAAAGGACTATTGCCTTTAAGATAGTACTGAAAAACGTTAAGTTGATTTGATGTTAAAAGATCTCTGTTTTAGTGTGAGCCAAGTTTCTTCAAGTAAGAACTTTGCCATTTTCCAGCTAAGGAAATTTCAGAAAGTAATTCTTAAAGCCTAGATTTTATTATTTTAAAAATATAGGTAGTAGGGCCGGGCGTGGTGGCTCACGCCTGTAATCCTAGCCCTTCGGGAGGCCAAGGTGGGCAGATCACGAGGTCAGGAGTTCAAGACCAGGCTGGCCAACATAGTGAAACCCGTCTCTACTAAAAATAGAAAAAATTATCAGGGCATGGTGGCGGGCTCCGGTAGTCCCAGCTACCTGGGAGTCTGAGGCAGGAGAATCACTTGAACCCAGGAGGTGGAGGTTGCAGTGAGCAGATATCGCACAACTGCACTTCCAGGCTGGGCGAGAGTACGAGACTCTGTCTCAAAAAGAAAAAATGTAGGTACTATTGATACCAACTTCTGAACTTATCGTAAGTATGAAAATGTATGTAATACATACAGTTTGATACATAGTAAAACACTCAAACTGATAGCTAACAACTCTTGTTATTATCATTATTATTAAAATGCAAGCAAAGTTGCTGACATTGCATGACACTGTGCCCCAAGTCCTACGATGTGTTCTGCTAAACCCCCACTCTTTCTCAGGCAAGTCATATACAAGGTTAGCCACTGTATATGATTATAATAAGTCTGATTATGTCCAAATAGGCAAAAAGTTTTTCTTAAAAAAATGCCCTTGTTTCTATACATCTTCAGTGGGTGAACTGACCATCCACCACTAGGTGAAATCAGTTGTTTATATAAAAATATTATCCCAGAACTGACAGTTCTCTAACATGCTTTCCAGGTGTATTCAATGTTTTCTATTTCCCAAACCTTGAAATATATGAATACTTTAGATATCAGTTGAAGTGTCTGGGCACCCTTGATATGTGGTTATCCATTCACCTATTTATGCATTCAGTCAAATACTCCTTGAATACATATATGGGTCAGGTAATATTCAAGGTACTCAGCTAGAGTCCCTACCCTAATGAAGCTTGTATTCTTATGTGGGAGACAAACAGTAAACAAGTAAATACATAAAATATATGCTATAATTTCAGACAGTGTTGCTGAAGAAAGGTAATTTAGTGGGAGTATTAGAGAACGCCTGGAGAAGAGGAGGGTAAATGTATTAGTCAACAATGTGTGAGATGAGTGTATTGTATTGCTACCTTATTTTCCTGGTAAGGGACTATTACCGTGGCAAAGCCAAGGAGGCAGGAACAAAGAAGATGTGTGAAAAAGAAATAAGCAAGGTGAAATCAGATGAGCAGGCAAAAATTAAATGTTTTTAGGATCAGATTGCCCATACTAACAACTCTGTGTTTATTTTTTGTGTGTGTGTGATGCAAAATCATTGGAGGGGTTTAAGCAGGAGTCATGAGATAATTGTAATAGAATTGAAGCAGAAAGTCAATTAAGAGTCTACTACAGAAAATACAGAGGATATGAGTAGACATTAGGGCATATATTCATTGAGGTACTGGCAGGATGTGATGATTATTTGGCTATGGGGCTTAAGAGAAAGGATCAATGATTACCCCTAGGCTTTCAAATAGAACACCTTAGTAAAAAGTAGAGCCATTATCTATAGTAGAAGAGTTATACATTTGGGAGATGAAATCATTCTGGTTTTGAATATGTTTACTTGAAAATAGCATATCTGCAGACAATTGTATGTCCAAGTTTGGACTTAAAAGGTGCAGAGTTTAGCCAGATATTAAAATTTGGTATTCATGAACAAATAGAGGATATTTGAAGCTATTGGACTGGGAGAGGTTCCAGGGGCCAAGAGTAGAGGTAGAAAACAGAAGTTCTCATAACAGAGCCTTGGAAAACTCCAGCATTTAGTAGCCAGAAAGAGTGAGAACAAGCAAAGAGTCTGAGACAGAGCACCAGATGGGAAGGAGAAAAGGCAGAAGAGTGGAAAAAAGTTAAACAAAGAATGTATTCAAGGAGACAGTGATCAGTGGTGATGTGTAGTATATGAAAGGACTGAACTTACAGAAAATAAGGAATTATATAAATACTGAAGATTCACGTATTTATCTCATAGCCCAACTGTAATTCATGAACCAACATGAGCAACAGATTATTTTCAAGGACAGTCATGAAGAAAATGGCAATATAAAAAACAACGTTCTCCAAACTGTTTTTACACCAAAGTGTCAAGTCCAGGCAAATCAACACCCTGTGGGGAAAATGTTCTTGCTTTTTCTGCATCAGAATAATGCCAAATAGAAGTGTTTCTTTCTCTGAAGAAGTTAATGTTGTAATTTAGTGTTTAGGTTTGAAGTCAAACTTTACCACATACTAGTTCTCTACTCAAGATATTTATTTGACTTCTAGGTCTTAAGACATTCACAAGGCCTAAGCACTGTAAATGTTATAGTGCTCACCTCAGTGTCACCCTATGTAGTTCCAAATGAAACCAATCTAAAACCTAATATAAGTGAGGACAGCCAGCAAAGTTTTGACCGTTCCTTTATCATCACTTTGATTCTTTTAATCTTACCAAATTTTAATTCAAATTTTAATTGTTTTCTTTAAAAGTGAAATAGTTTGTTTGGTGTTCCAACTTATCTTGCCTATCCCTGGAATATTTCAGCATTCTGTAACTTATTGTAAGCCACAAGTTCATTAGCTCTAAAATGGGTAACAGAGTACACATACATCATCTTTAATATGGTTGCAGTACATGGTAAGCATCTAGCAATTGTTAGCGATCGTTAACTTACCCGTTATTACTATCATCTTCGTTATTAAGGTAATTTAAAGGATTGAGCTTTAATTTAATGATGTATAGAAATACCTAGCATTGTAATCAACACAGTGTAGATGATAAATAATTTTTGTGTTTTTAGCTTTCATGCCCATCCCTGCACTTTACCACAGTCCTCTCAAATTAGCCAAGCATGGTAGCACACACCTGTATTCCCAGCTACTTGGGAGGCTAGAGTGGGATAGGAACACTTGAAACCGGAAGTTTTGAGGTTACAGGAAACTATGGTGATGCCGCTGCAGTTCAGCCTGGGCAACAAAGAACGACCCTGTCTCTGAATTTAAAAAAGGAGATATTGGTTGTCTTGAGAGGCAGATGTATTTCACATAATTAAAGGAAAGTGGTAGAGAAGATGCCCAAAGCAACCATTAATTTTTCCCTCATATAAATCATTTTAAAATAACTGTAGTAGAGATACTTCATTGATTCAGATTGAGTTATCATGAAGAAATAATTATCGGGCTACATTTCAACCCTGAAAGAATGAAATTACGGAAATACGATTTTCACTTCTGAAAGACCATGATTTTTTTTTTTTTTTTTTTTTTTTTTTTTTTTATTGAGACGGAGTCTCGCTCTGTCGCCCAGGCTGGAGTGCAGTGGCTGGATCTCAGCTCACTGCAAGCTCCGCCTCCCGGGTTTACGCCATTCTCCTGCCTCAGCCTCCCGAGTAGCTGGGACTACAGGCGCCCACCACCTCGCCCGGCTAGTTTTTTGTATTTTTAGTAGAGACGGGGTTTCACCATATTAGCCAGGATGGTCTCAATCTCCTGACCTCGTGATCCTCCCGTCTCGGCCTCCCAAAGTGCTGGGATTACAGGCTTGAGCCACCGCGCCCGGCCAAAGACCATGAATTTTAAAGATCCATTTAATGTTATGATTACACTTTGTTTTAACTTGGTGACAGCTAATTAATAATTAATAATTTTATTTTAGGGATTACCTGCAAGTCGTGTGAGGTATAGAGTAGATGATGTCCAGTTTCTTTACCCTGCCAGTATTTTTGATGTGGAAGAAGATTCTGGAAGAGTAATAACACGCGTCAATCTTAATGAAGAACCTACAACAATTTTTAAGGTCAGTGTCTCTTTTCATTATGTAGTCTATTTGATGTTTAATTTTTGATAGAGAATTTGGCTTAACAGATGAGAGCACTTTTTTTATTTCAATTTTTCTCCTTTTTAATTTTCTAAAATTACAATTTTTTTTTCTTAGAAACTTCCAAAATAGTAAAAAGAAAACCACTCGGTATCTCACATCTTGGAGACAGCCAGAATTTGCAATTTTGATCTCTATCGTCAGGATGACATTTCATACAAATACAAATATATAAATATATGTTTTCAAATCACATAGTCTTATACATACTGCTTTTTAAATTCAATATTATATTGTCTATGCCAATAAGTGACATTAATGCTGTTATTTTAGTGGTTTCATAGTATTTTACTATATGAGTATAACATTATATTTTTCTTTTTAATATAATATTGAGTTGCTTTACAATTAGACTGTTTCCATTTTTTGTTACAATAAATGCTATCCTGCAACTATGTGTATATCATTTTTCCCATACTCATTTTTTTCTTGAGATAAGTACTCTTGATATATTATAATTCTAGAAAACTTGAAAAAAATACCCCTTTCTATGCATTCTTTATCTTTCCTGAGAGTATCCATTTTCCTAATACCACTCAACAGTTGGATATTGTTATGTTAATCTTTGCATATATCTAGGAAAATATCTATATCTATTTGATTTTTGTAAAATTTTACTTTTCTTCAAAAACTAATGAAACAGAACATATTCACACTTTTGTTTTCTGCATATTTAAAAATATATTTGACAAAATAATGCCTGTCTCTACCTGTCAAGGTATTAAAAACATATTTTGCATTACCATAAGTAGACAATTTTATTACGTGTTTGAACATTTCCATTTTTAATAGTTACTTAGAATAATTTTTGTTACTGTGAATAAAGCATTTGACTCTACAGTAGGGAAATAGCTTTATCAGTTAACCACGTAAGTATCAGTGAGCACTATGTCTCTCATGATTTTACCGCTGTTTGGAACAGCTGATCAGTTTGTAAATTAGCATTAACCCAAAGGGCAATTGTGGCTCTCAAGATGAGATCCTGAGATCCAGGATGGTTCTGTGATCTAGGTTGAATTAGTTTACATTATTAACCTGCAGATTCCAAAAGAATTTATATTTCAGAGAACCACATAGTTTTGAAAGTATTTAACATATCTTAAAGTAAACATAGAATTGCTTTGATGTAAAAAGAAAATCAATTATAAATCCTATCACAGTGATAAATAATATCAGACATCACACCTCAATGCTGAAGCTTTTTCTTAGTTTTCATCATTTGAACAATTTCTGCTATACCAAATGAACTTGGCCTAATAATTTGTTTTTAAGAGATAGTATACCAAAGAATGTTAAACTACAAAGATTTCCAATTTTATCCTCTAGAGTAAAGTATTTCTGCCCTATAATCTCAAAAACAACTAATTCACTAGGAAAATTAATTTCTTTTTTGAGCAAGCTAATTAGCTTTTTATGTGATGGAATTTAACACTTTTTAAATAAATGTATTGGTGCTATAGAATTATGTGTATTTACTGTGGGCCCCAGTGGAATTATGGAAATGAGTTTTTAATTGGAGAGATATCATATAATATACTTGTTTTATTGGTAGTTGTTTTTTAATCACAGAGTTAGTTACTTCTTTGAGGATTCTCATCTGGCAAGTGAAAATAAGAACATTTATCTGGCTGGATTATTGTAAAGATTAAGTGAGAACGTAGTATATTCTAGCATAGTGTCTGCCACCTGGTAGGCAGTGAGGAAATTGCTCCCCCTTCTGAAACCAGAGAATCCAATACTTAAAGACCTGCATATAAAAATTATGCTGTTATGTTGTTCTTATTTATAATCGTTAACATGAATTTTCATTGCTTTTTAAGTTGGTAGTGGTTGCTTTTGATGATGGTGAGCCTGTGATGTCCAGCAGTGCCACAGTGAAGATTCTTGTCTTACATCCTGGTGAGATCCCACGCTTCACACAGGAGGAATATAGGTATTGATTTCTGTCTGATTTTGAAATACATAAAATGTTTAGGACATTTTTGAAAGGACTCTCTCAAAATTGATGTAATATGAATTTATGAGTAGACTTCCAATTTTGGTTTTGGTATTTCTAAATTAACATAATATATATGTTAAATTTTTAAATAGTTAATATGACAATTTAGTATAAAATATGTTTTAGTAATGGTTTAATGAATAACAGATACTTTAAAAAATTGATACAAACTTATTAAAATACAACATTATATTTTGGGGATTCAATTCTGATTAATGATCTGAATGGTTAGAAATAGACCTTTAGTTTCTCATTATTGCCAGGTAGAAAATTTCATTCAATTTCCAATTTTGGCATGTAATCTGCAATGATATTTTCCATCTAATCAGTGTGTATGTGTGCATGTGTGTGTGTTTGTGTGTGTACATAGTGTGTGTATATAGTGTGTACATATATATATAAATGTAGTGTGTGTATTTATAGATATACTGTGATGCTATGTGTATACATAAATTTATATATAAATATACTGTATATATACACACACATATAATACATATACATTTATATATGTAAAATATGCATATACACCAATATTATATATTATAGTTTATGGTTTGTATATATACTGTATTGGTCACCTGACGCAGCCATAACAAAATACCATAAACTGGGTGGCTTAAACAACAGAAAATTATTTTATTTTCTTTTTTTTTTCTTTTTGAGATGGGGTCTGGCTCTGTTGCCCCAGGGTGGAGTTCAGTAACATAATCTCAGCTCACTGCAAGCTCCACCTCCCGGGTTCACGCCATTCTCCTCCCTCAGCTTCTCGAGTAGGTGGGACTACAGGCGCCCACTACCCTGCCTGACTAATTTTTTGTATTTTTAGTAGAGGTAGGGTTTCACCGCGTTAGCCAGGATGATCTTGATCTCCTGACCTCCTGATCTGCCCGCCTCGGCCTGCCGAAGTGCTGGGATTACAGGCATGAGCCACCGCGCCCGTCCACAACAGAAAGTTAATTTCTTATTGTTCTGGTAGCTGACAATCCAAGTTTAAGACCAGGGTGTCCACACGGTCAGGTTCAGGGTCTCTTCTGGTCTTACAGGCAGCTGCCTTTTTGCCATATCCTTACCTGGAGAGAGAGAGAGAAAGCAAGCTCTCTGGTATCTCTGGAAACAAATAAGTATATGAAAAATATAATACGCTGTGAGAACACAGTGGTGGAAATAAGATCACAGTATTGAGGAAGCAGGCTAAGGGACACTTAACTATGTTTGAACATGATTAACATAGTTTTAAGTTGTATCTTGAAGGAAATGTAGAGTTTAATCAATCAAAAAAGATATAGACAGAAGTTCCACACTGAATAATCAGCATATGCAGAAATATAAATAAGGGGTGTGGGAGTCTACATTTAATTCCAGAATATTTTAGTAGTTTAGTCTATCCAAAGAAAAATTGAAAGTGGGATGATGATAATAATTGAGAATAATTAAAAATGAGTATCTCAGGCCGGGCGCGGTGGCTCAAGCCTGTAATCCCAGCACTTTGGGAGGCCGAGACGGGCGGTTCACGAGGTCAGGAGATTGAGACCATCCTGGCTAACACGGTGAAACCCCGTCTCTACTAAAAAATACAAAAAACTAGCCGGGCGAGGTGGCGGGCACCTGTAGTCCCAGCTACTCGGGAGGCTGAGGCAGGAGAATGGCGTAAACCCGGGAGGCGGAGCTTGCAGTGAGCTGAGATCCGGCCACTGCACTCCAGCCTGGGCGACAGAGCGAAACTCCGTCTCAAAAAAAAAAAAAAGAATATCTCAGATAATGGAGAAGTTGATCATGTTCTAGGATGACTTTAGTGTTTTAGAATTTCTTACATTGAACTAATAATTTTACGCTACAGCAGGAGCTAAGGTACTGAGGATTAAGGTAGGTGAGGGACACATCTGCAAACACTTAACACACTGAACCAAGCAGTGTTATCCTTTCATACGAATCTGCCTTTAGAAGAATCTACACAAAAGTAAATTGTGTAATATAATTACCAGAAAATCCTCCATAGCATGTATGTAAATCATTGAGATGTAAACCATATGTAAAACAAATAAGAATTCTTGTTTAATCTGTTTTAAAAGATTATTCTCGCCCACATGTACATTATTAGTTTCCTTTTTTCTGAAACAGTAACCTGTGCTTCCAATCCTTTGGATTGGATTCCAATTCCTTGCTATGGGATACAGTAGTCCCCTCCTTATCCACAGTATTGTTTTTCACAGTTTGTTGCCCAAAGTCAACCGTGGTCAGAAAATATTAAGTGGAAAATTCCAGAAATAAACAACTCATAAATTTTAAATTGCATGCCATTCTGAGTAGCATGATGAAATGTTATGCTGTCCTGTGCCACCCTGCCCTGGAGCGAAATCATTCTTTTGTCCATTGTATCCAAGCTGCCCATCAGTCACTTAGTAAGTCTGAGTTATCAGATTGAAAACAAAACAAAACAAAAAACACATAGTAAATATAGGCTTTGTTGTCATCTGAAGTTCCAGGCCTCTAGTGGGGGTCTTGGAGTATATCCCCCATAAATAAAGGGGAACTCCTGTGCACAGTTTTCTGTTTTTGAAGAACTTCTCTGAATGTGTTAATTTTGAAGTTCTCAAGAACAGGATGGATATAAACTCACTATGTTTCTCACTAAATTATCTAGATCAGGTATTCTCAAAAAATACACTTACTCTTCTAAGTGAATCCAAAAACACGCTCACAGTTTTAACTTAAAATTCCCATCTGTGTTCTTCAAAGCCCCTTGCGGCAAGTCTAATTATCTTTGGAAACTCCAAGAGAAGAAGAAAGTGATAAAATGCTTAAACTTCCTCTTTAAATAAACTTAAGTGGTGTACTGTTTCTCTAAGTTTTCATTTAGAACTCATTTCCTTGTTAATAGAAATATGCCTCTAGACTTCTCTTTTAGCTAAAATATCCAGACCAAGGTCATAAATTGAAGCAGGGCATTGCTCATTTAGCTCTCTTTATTAAGTATCTTTGCTTAATGCTGTGTTTTAAAAATGTAAATGTGTTGTTCAACGTGTAATTTACCATTTTGTACCATCTCTGCATAAAACTATTAACTTCAAATAGATTCTCTTAATAAAGTTGTTGTTAACTTAGAGAACAAAAATTAGCCAATTGTGTGGTACTAAAATTAACAATAGTCACATAGATACATGTGGGAGAATTTTGATCTTTCAGAACTTTTCTAACAATTACAAAATTGGCCTTGATTATCCCAGTTCATTTGGTGTTCTGAATTATAAAGATAATTTGGTAATCTTGTTGCATCCTACTGTGTATTAATAATATGCACAATTGTACACACATAACTCCCAGAGATTCTAAGAATCAGTATCTTGGTCATAATGTGTTTAGTAGTACTTGAATACTTAAAAGGATTAATTTTTTATCAAATAACCAGAAAATTTGAAAAATAAATGTTATACCAAATGTGAACAAGGACACTACTTTTTGGATAAATGCAAGTAATTGAATATAATTATGTTTATATAGGTCTAAATTTGAACCAAAATTCTAACTGAACTGTAAAGAAACTTAAGTCTAATGATTATCATCTTCAATTATCTCTTCATTCTTTTTGAAGATCCTTGAGGAAATACATAGATAGCAGTATCTGGATGCCTCTTAAATCCTTTATCTCATGGACATATAGCTGGATTACATTTCCTCTCCTTATTAACTAGGGGTGAATTCTGAATTCTGCCATTTGACTGTTTTCTGGCCAAAAAAATATAGAACTAAGTGGTCTGCATCATTTCCTTAGAAGGCTTAGTCCCATTAGCTACTGTTGTTTCAACTAATAGAAGTTGTTCAACATTTTATTAGTTTCCAACAACTAATCGCATAATTAATTAATCATATTTAAAAGTCATTCTCATTCATATTGCAGTATTTCCCAGCTTGACATTTTAAAAACAATATTCATGGTAGAATATTTTTATTTCTCTATGATATTTTCTTTTAATATATTCAGTTGCTAGCTTTGGCAATATGCCTGTGCCATTTCAGGTTGCTTTGGAGGCCAACACACTTTCCTTTCTTAATGAAAAAATAGTGAAGCACATAATGGTTTCTGCCAACTTCATATGCCTCATTCCCTCTCTAATGTTTTCAAATTCATTTTACTGCCTCAACTGGATGCACATAATTCCCAGAGATGCTAAATGACATGATTAATTTTTGATCATTAGAATGGTCCTTTGTATTGGGATTACTCCTAGTGAAAAACCTTCTACTTCTTGTAATCAAATTTGGGGGAAATATAAAAATGATAGCTCAGGATTTATGTTCTTTGTAGGGTGTAAGAGAAGGTAATGTGTTACAGATGGAAAGCAGTAATCTGGCACTGTAAGCTGAGGTACACACATGGTTATTACATCTCAGGAATGTCTTCATTCCAATACTTGTGTTTGAATTCCATAGAAAAAAAATAGCATTTAACAAATAATTAGGTATAAAAGAGAGATTTTAAAGATAAAATATTTATTTATCATAGAATATTTAACTGAATCATTGACCCATACCTCCCCCTCCTGTCACTGACTCCATTGACTTATTTCTATTAGATAGTCATTAAATCATTAAATTTCAGGGTAATCAGATTGAGTTAGGGCTAGTTTAGGCCACTGTAATAGGAAACCACCAAATTTCAATGGTTTAGAGTTCAGGGACCTGGGACAACTCAGGGGTGACCATCTTCAACATTCTGTTTCAAAATAACTCGTTATTACCATTTTAGTCAGGGGAAAGGGGAAAGGAGAGAGAAGTCCACATCTAGAGATTTCCTTAATCAAGTGAGGTGAGAATTGATTTCACCCCATTTCAGTTCAGTTCATATTTCGTTGTGAATATCCAGGTACAGGTCTACATTTAGATCTAACCGGGGGAGAGGAATGCTGTTCCTTGCTCAACAACTGTGTCCTAGTTCTACCTCAATTGTTGAGGAAAAAAGGGAAATGGTGTAGGTGAAGTCCTTGCACATTAAACATGTGATTGTAAATAATTTATAGATTTGTAGATTTTAATTGCCACAGTGAGTTTAAAATGACTTAGTTAGAATGCACAATGGGGTACATGAGCTGATGATATAATAGAATAGAAGCATTTTTACATTTAAATATGTATTAGTGAAGTAAATTGTTCTTAAAATAACAAGAAAATGAATATTTATTTTTTTTGAATTAAAAGCAAATCTCAGATTAACATTTCTGGTTGGTTTTAAAAATCTGTATTTTTGGTAATTTCAGTTTAATGAGTATTAATATTACATATTCCAAGCCAAACCTTTCTGAATTTCAAGCTAAAGATTGGATATTTGATACAACGAATTACCTTCTCCAGTTTTCTGAGAAGTTTCAGTGTCTTGGTCACAAAAGTAAAATAAAAAGAAAAGAAAAATGAAAGCATAATGGCAAAGTGTAAATTTGAGTTATGAGCTGAAAACTAGCATGGTGAAGACCATCAAAAATGTTTGAGAGGTTGCATTTACTATTTGGCATAACATTTTTCAATATACCAGTTCTAGCTAGACAGAGAAACAAAATCCATTGTTCTTTTTTTAGAATTGAAAGCACTTTTATGTTGTTCTATTGGTAATTGCTTAGTTGCTGGAATATAACAATAGATCTATCATTATCTTCTTCTAAAATTGCAAAAGAATAAAATAATAGGCAAAAGTAATAAACACCATAGTAAGTACTTTAATATTTGCTAAAGAAAAATCCTTCTGGTTTGCCTGCAAAGTTTTGGTGACAGATAATTAATAGGTTTTCTGACTTATGTAAAAGTAACAACATAATAAAAAGTCAACCCCTCCTTCCACATAGTTAATCATGGTATGCCTCTGTTTCATTTCCATATTTAAAAACTTCTTTACGGCTGGGCATGGTGGTGCTCATGCCTGTAATCCCAGCACTTTGGGAAGCCGAGATGAATGGATGACAAGGTCAGGAGATTGAGACGATCCTGGCTAACATGGTGAAACTCTGTCTCTACTAAAAATACAAAAAAAATTAGCCGGGCTGGTGGCAGGTGCCTGTAGTCCCAGCTACTCATGAGACTGAGGCAGAAGAATGGTGTGAACCCAGGAGGCAGAGTTTGCAGTGAGCCAAGATTGTGCCACTGCACTCCAGGCTGGATGACAGAGCTTTATTGAGACTCTGTCTCAAAAAAAAAAAAAAAAAAAAATCTTTACTTTCTGCTAGCTCCTTTGAAAAAGAAATAATGAAGTTTGAAAATCATTCAAAAATTTTACAAAGACAACCCTATACTCAATAAAGTAGGTTGTCATTATGTAAAAACACATTTCTTAAGAAAAATGATGTTTGTCTGGTTTATAATTTATAATATTAAGGTATTTTATATGTATTGGAAAAAGATTTGAGGTTTTTTTTTTTTTTTTTTTTCAAATCCTGTGAACTATATGTTATTTCCTGAGGGCTGACTTCAAATAATCAAGGGTAGGAGTAATCACATAATGGGAAGAAAATTGCCCCATAGAGATATATGTTTACTTTTATAATGGTCAGAGTTATAGTAGATAAGAATTACTATACACTTGATTCTCTTTGCTTTGTAGGGTTGTTATAGTAATTGAAACAGACTCATTTTGTTAATTTCTTGACCTTTTCACATCAATCTTTTATGGAGTCACTTAGGTAAAATGGAGGATCAAGACATTGTGTGCTTCATTTGTCATTAATGAACATCTGTTCTATCCAGAAAACAATGAGTTCTTCTTAAAACTTTTGAAATATATAACTCTTCATACTGTGTACTATTCCTTTTGATGACAGCAGCGACCTACCTGGAGCATTTGCTGCAAAGACGCTGGCTGCAACCAGGGAAGCGCAGCTGGGGCTGTGCACTCCGCAGGGTCAGTGAGAGCTGGGAACAGGCAGGGGCCCCACACATTTCTGAGTTGGTGGGGCCAGAGCCCAGAACTCACATCAGAGACTATGGACCTGGGTCCCCCTCCCGCTACAGGCTCAAAGTGTGTTCTCCCAATGCCTGGCCTCTCCCTGCTTCCGAGGCCTGCTCCAATTTCGGAGCAAAGCTGTGATCAAGCCCTGAGCATTGTCACCACCTGGCTGGGTGTGCACACACTCGTGGTAGTGCTGACATACAAGCCCCTTGCCACCTCAGCCCCCTCTGCACTTTGGGCACCAGTGAGCATGGGAGAGAAACCAAGGTGGGACTGAGGGTGTCCTGGAGCAGGCCTGCAGTCACCTCTTGGGCACAAATGGCCTGGGTGCCATGAATGGCAGCAGAAGGCAGACAGGCTCCTGGGTGGAAAGGGATGGGTCTGGTGAAACCTCACCTTCTAGCCAAGGATTGCCTGAAGTCTGGCACCCATCCTGCCAGTTCCCTGGACTGGAGTGAGAACTTATGGTGCTTTTTCCAGGCTGCCTATGGCTGCCCATGGACCAATCTGCAATCACTTTCTCCCTTCTGAAGTACATAAAAACCTCAGACTCAGGCAGACATCAGGACAACCTGCGTGATGATAGGAGCTACCCACTCTGGGTCTCCTCTCCACTGAGGGCTGCAGATATCAGGACAGGCTGCTTGCATCTAGGAGCTACCCATTTCAGGTCTCCTGAGAGAAATACTGTTGCTCAATGAAGCACCTCTTTGCATTGCTCACCCTTCAGATGGCCACATACCTAATTCTTCCTGGATGTGGGACAAGAACTTGGGACATGCTGAATGGCAGGCCTGAAAGAGCAGTAACACCAGTAGGGCTGACACATGTCTCCCTGCTTGCCACATTGTAGACGATGAGAAGGACAGAAGAGAACCAAAGTGGCCTTTTAGTGATCCCAGACTTAGGGGCTCCCTGAGCCAGGCCTATGATACCCTCTTTGGGACTCTGGTTTCTGTTGTCTCCAAGCTACCAGGTGCCACCACTTTCCCCTCATTCAGACATACGTGCCCTCAGTGGAAGCTGCTTGTGGTGCACCAGATCCAGCCGCAGGCTTGCATGGAGCTGGCATCTGTGCTGGCTCCTGGAGCTGCCCTTCCCACCACAGTAGCCAGCGTGCATGGCTGTGCACAGTGGTGGACCCCACACTCACTCACTCATCCCCACCTCACTGCTCTGTGCCTGGCTCGCCCTTGGCAGGCATGGGATCTAGGCTGGTAGAAGAATCCAAGTGAAGCCTGCCAGGCTGAGTGGGTGAAACAAGCCCAGTGGGCTTGAGCAGAATTCATGCAAAGGTGCCACCAGCCACAGAGGCTTCCTACTGGAAAAGCTACACCCCAAGGATTCTGTGACATTTTCTACAACTGTAGACAAATGTTTGTATATTTTAGAAGCATACACACAACCAAAAATCTCAAATTGTAACAAATCTTCCACATTGTTCCTCTTTTATTTCATTCCTTCAGTTTCTATTTTTGACAAAGATACAACAATGGTATTAGTGTTTGCATGCCCCATGTGATCATTCTTCCTTCTTGCTCTACTACCTTTCCCTGAAACAAAGAGCTAAACAAAGAGTTCTTAACAAGCTAATGGCATTTCTTCATTCTTTATTGTTGAAACATCCTCCATTTCTCTTTCTCAAAATTATCTCCAACTAGTTTCATTTTTTTTTTGGTGGTGGGGGCAATGAATTAAGTCCAAGTAATATCCCCTATTACACATAAACATTCTAAATTTAAACTTTGATTTTTTAACCATTCAAGTGATTGGGTAGTTTCTTCATATCTATTTACAATTACATATCTTTGTTTAAATAATTTTTTATAATTTGTTTTTCATTAGAAATTGAGAAAAATGTTAATCTTATCTATAAAAATTATATTCTCAAATTCACATTATACAATGAATGAAATAGACTATAGAGATCATTTAGTTGGCCTAATAAGTCAACCATTCAATACTTGACTCCTTAGGCAGCCCTTAGGAAATATGTCCTTCATACAAACATAAACAGATTTCAGAACACAGAAACTGTGACTTTGCCCAATTGTGCTTCCTGTAGTTGCAGATCTGAGAGGCATACTCTTATTGTCACTGCATGTTCATATTTTCTAAGGGGTTTTTAGTCAATTATCTATTTAGAGATTTTGGAAATTAGTTACACTGTCAGAGTCAGTAAATTCCTTTTATGTATCTTTCATTTAAACCCTACAGAAATAGCAAAATCCTAATAGTAGTTCAAACACATATTACTTGAGATTACATTGACTCCTGTAGGTGAAGTAAGTTAGCCTTCTGAAGAATGAGAATGACATTTGACCTTCATCTCAGGATGATGGACTAAGACTTACACACACTGAAATTCACTTGTCATCAGTTTTAAAAGCAAATATTGTGAAAAGGTCAACACGTCTGGAATAGATCATAGAATCTAAATGTGAATATTGATTTTGAGTGGGAAAAGCAGTATGTCACACAATTTATCAAAAAAATTGCCAAATACAATTAATTGCAAAATTTTCAAAGATATATGTCACCTATATAGATAGGCCTTTGTTATTTATTTAAAAATGGAAATGTATCAAATTTAATGTTAACCATTGCATGGTTTAATGTCACATTCATGTTAATTTTTAAGATTTGAATATTTTCAAGTGTAATTTCCATAACAACCTAAATTCAAAATTTATACTGGTATATATATTATAAAAATAAGGGCAAATATTCCTAAGTTATATTTGTTAACCTCTTAAGTTGTTATATTGCTAAACTCAGAAAAAATATTGTAAGAAAAAAATATTTCAATTTATATTATTAAAATATTTCAATTTATATTATTAAAATTTAATATATCAAATTCAAAATCAGGATGTTATACATGTGAACATTCTGAAATTTTGAAAAATTTTAACTCCTTCAAAAGATAATCTTATCACTTTCTCTGTTAAAATAAAAAATTGGTAGTTGGTTGATTCACATGAATTAATTTTGTAATAAATGACAGGTTGAAAGTTGTATACAATTTATATTTAAAATAAATTTCTCAAGAAACTTTATATTAAAGAATAAAATTAGAGTATATTTAACAAAGGATTAACATTTTACTTCTTGATACACAAAGCAGAAAAAGTATAATTTATAATCAAGACATTCATCTTTGTAAACTATGAAAATGCAAATAATATTATCACAGTGGCCAAAGAAATAGCAAGTGAGCAGTTCTTGTTAACATTTCATCATAAAGAGAATTAAAATTACCTTATGTTGAGGAACATAGCCATCATTTTTTTTTTCTTTTTTGAGGCAGGATCTCATTCTGTCTTCCAGGCTGAAGTTCCATGGCTCGGTCATAGCTCACTGCAAGCAGTCTTCCATCTTAACCCTCACCCTTCTAAGTAGCTATGACTTTAGGTGCATGCCACCATGCCTAGCTAATGTTTTAAAAAATTATTTTGTAGTGACAGAGTCTTGCTATATTGCCCAGGCTATCATTCTTATAAAACCTTCCAAGTTTGGACTTAGAGATTTTGAGAGAAGATTTTAATAAGATGAACAATAGTTTGGAAAGAATGATTTGTCTTGAGTGCAAATAAGTTAATGAAAGCTATCTGAAGACTATAAAATAATATAAAACAAATGCACATGCAGAGAGCATAACTTGATTGCTAAAATTGTTTTCTATTTTAATTTAGATTTGTTGTCCAATATAGGAGCTGACTTTACCTGAAGATAGCCTTTCCTGTCTTTTTATGGCACTATTAAAACCTTGCCTCAAACATAATAGGTTTTTCCCATTTAGCTATTGATGGAATGATTCTGACAATCTTTCATTACAGTTTTCATAGGCTCTCTGTGTACCCACATGGAATTTAATTTCTCTTTCACATTTCCATTTTGCCATTTGTTCATGTAGCAGAGTGAAGCAAGTCTTCCATGAACAAAGTACTCAGGTCCAAACAATTCACTTTACATCCACTGTTTAGAATTTACCACAAACTTTTCAATACAAAAAGTGATTTTATAGGTCCCATTATTTCACTGTATTGTATCTATGGGAAATTTCGATCCAAGTGAAACATGTAGTAGGATGCATTTATTTTATTTTATTAGTGATCAATGCAAACATATTTGAGACAAAAATAACACACTAAATGGAATCCTACGGTGATGAGTCTGGAGAAATAGGGAGAGTTGGATTGTGAAGGGACTTACTGAGCCATATTAAAAACTTTGTTAATTATCACAGAGAAAATTGAAGACACTGAATTGTGTTAAACAGGCAAATGACATATGCATAGCCTCTTTATGGAAATCACTTTGTGCTTCCACAATCTCCATGGAAAGTAGAATTTTACACTATTTAAATCTTGATTCAAAATCGTGAAATTTTTATAACCAATTTATAATGGGTAAGTCATTCGTCTCCCAACTCCTTCCGTGCTTAATTGCTGTGCTATTTACTTAATCTTCTGAGAATGTTTTTTACTTCTGGTAAACCTTTCACACATGGTTTCATGCCATTAGGTAATGTACTGAAACCAAAATCACATGCACAAAAATAGAGTGAACAGAAAATATATATCAGGCAATTGCAAACAAGGGAAAGCAGAAATCACTATGTTAATGTCAAATAATGTATAATTCAAAACAGAATTATGATTACCTGTACACTCGGTCTCACTAAAAAAAAAAAAAAAAAAAAAAAAAAAAATTGTAAATTTTCAAGCAAGAGGAATAAATTTGCTACTTTAATATATCCATATAGTTTCCAGCATAGATAAAACCATACAATTTGTTGTCCAAAGCAGGACACTTTTGAGAGTAAGAGGAGCCCTCTATAATAATTAAGGTAAGGTAATAGACAAATAGGGATGTGTTTATCAGGACCTAAGCCCATTGTGAGTCGAGGAGCATACTGAATGTATATCACTTTCATACAATAGTAAAGTCAAAAATTGCAAGTCAAACCATCACCTATCAGGTATCTTCTGTACTTTAGTATGTTTAAAAAATGTATCCAGCATATTCTTATGAATTTAAGCTTTAAGAACCAATGGCTATGAGAGATTAGAACACACTATTTTAATGAGAACAATATAATAATTTAAGCAAAGGCAAAAACAAACACCTTAGATTGTAGTTTCTGCTTTCAAATGTTTGGATAAATTGTTTATACTTCTGTTTTTATATCCTCAAGATGAAGATTCTTTAAGGAACTGAATAGAAGCGAAACTCTTAATGACAGAAAGCAAGCATTCTTTGGAACATATGTAAAAAGCAGTGTCTAGCTTTTTGGCCCTTAATTAATTTTCTTGTCTAAAAGCCATCCTAAGAATTCTGGGAGAACTGCATCTCTCTCCTGATTCAAGTCTTTTTAAAACTGTTTTTCTTATTTAAATATGTAAAATTAGATCACTCTGATGCAATTACTCCAAGGTTACAAATAATCGGAGTTCTAGTGGGTATTTTTTTTTTATTCTTCCCTTCCCATTTTCATTAAATTCCCTCATAGTAGATGTAAAAACAGTACCTTAATTGGTACTGATCTGCAAATATATTGAACTCAAACATGTCAAAATAAATTAGATTTGTCTCTCAGTACAAAGAAAGCAATAGAGCCAGATTGAATCTTAGTGAAATTTTATAGCATCTATTTACAAACACTTTTATATCCTAAATTGCCTGGCTTTTAAAATAATTAGAAGCTTTATTCGACATATACAACATTTACTTTTATTGTTACTTCTTGAACTCAACAATAAAAGTAGATTTTAAATTGTACGGTAATTGTTTCATCTATATTTATACCATAAAAACTGGGTCTAACATTTAGACATTGCAAATTATGTTATTCTAGTATAGTCATTATTCAGAAAATTACTTAAAATGTACTTAATTGAAAGATTTATTGTAATCTATATTTTCAAAAAACACTTAGAAATATTAAACAGATATGTATGGCCCGGGTGCGGTGACTCACACCTGTAATCCTCCTGCACTTTGAAAGGCTGAGGTGGGTGGATCACGAGGTCAGGAGTTCAAGACCAGCCTGGCCAAGATGGTGAAACCTCGTCTCTACTAAAAATACAAAAAATTAGCCAGGTGTCGTGGTGAGCGCCTGTAATCCCAGCTACTCAGGAGGCTGAGGCAGAGAATTGCTTGAACCTGGGAGCCACAGGTTGCAGTGAGCTGAGATCGTGCCACTGCACTCCAGCCTGGGCGGTAGAGTGAGATTCCATCTTAAAAAAAAAAAAAAAAAAGGACATGTATAAATTAGTTTATATTTTCATGAGGTTATATTGTAAGTATTGTGCATGTAAATTCTGAAGCAGTTAACTTTTTTGGTTTGCATTTAATCTGCAAAGATTTACTTTTAAAAAACAGATTTGGAGTTATTTTAATCAATTTTCTTCTTATGAAAGTACAATTATTTGTGATACATCCAATACAATGTAATATTATTCAGCAATAAAGTGAAATGAGATATCACACTACAAAAGGCATAGAGGAAATTTAAGCCCATATTGATAAGGAAAGAAGCCAGTCCAAAAATCTACGTACTGTATGATTTCATCTATGTGACATTCTAGAAAAGGTAAACATATAGAGGCAGTAAAAAGATCATTAGTTACCAGGGGTTCAGGTGAAAAGTAAGATGAGTAGATGAAAAACAGAAACATTTTAGGTCAGTGTGAAGGACGTTCACTAATAATTGATCCTAAGGGAGAACTCACTGTGTGGAAGATAGCACATAGTGTCACTAGGTGAACCAGCTGGAACAGAAACCCAAACGCTCCCCTCCACTGCATTCTGGGCTGCAGTACTACCAGTGCCTGAACCTGGTGAGAGACACATTCAAACGCAAATTACATGAAGTGGATTTTTTAATAGTTACTCTAATAGATGTGAAGTGATATCTCATTGTAGGTTTAACTTTTATTGTCCTGATTATTAGTGACACTGAACATTTTTTCATATATTTACTGGTCATTTGCATGTCTTCTTTGGTAACTATCTATTCTGGTCCTTGGTCCGTTTTTAAATCAGGCTATTGGTGGAAGAGATATCTGCACTCCCAGGATTATTGCAGCATTATTCATAATAGGATATGGAATCAAACAAAATGTGTCTATCAATAAATGAATGGATAAAGAAAATGTGATATATATATATACACACATACACACACAATGAAATACTACTCAGCCTTAAAAATGAAGGGAATTCTTTTATTTGGGACAATGTGAATGAACCTAGACTTTAACTAGTATTCTATTTTGTCTCAAATACATTCATTTGTCTCAAATCTGTAGGACATTATGTTAACTAAAATGCATCAGGCACAGAGGAAAAAACTCCATGTTCTAATAATGATCTAATAAAGCTAATATATATGGAATCTAAAAAAGTTGAACTCATGAAAGTAGAGCATAAAAAAGTGGTTACCTGGGGCTGGGTAGGAAGGGAAGAATTGGGGAGATATTGGTCAAAGGATACAAAATTTCTGTTAGACCAGAAGAATAAATTGAAGAGATTTGTTTTACAACATGGTGACCATAATTAAAAACAATGTACAATATTATACATTGCTAAGGGAATAGATTTTAAATGTTCTCACCACTAATAAACATGTGAGGTAATAAAATGGTAGGATGGTAGTTTAATTTAGCCATTCTGCAGTGTGTACATATTTCAAAACATCATGTCATGCACCATAAGTATATAAAATTTCTATTTGACGATTAAAAAATAAATAAGAATACAAAAAATTCTGAGACCATTGAACTTTTCTGGGAGAAAGTATAAATACTGAATGCATAGGCATAGTGCCAGTATTTTTATATCTTAATTTATTTCTCAATAACATTATTATTAGAAACAAAAAATTATTAATTTTTAAAATACACAGCTATTTTACATATAAAATTTAGAAGGTAAGGATAATGCAAATAGTAACATTAATGAGGAAAAACCTTTAAAATTACTCTCATAAGTCTGTTTTTAAAATCAAAATATTATTTAGGATTCTATTTAAGTATTAGTTGAGGTGATTTTGGAATTTTAGTCAAAACCTGTAGCTTTTGTTTAAAATGGCCAATAAAGTTAGAAGCATTGCCCTTGTGGAGTGAACAGGAACCAACACTGCCATCATGGATATGCAAGGACATCAAACCCAATTCAGGTCAAGCCTTTTGAAAGGGCCTTTGAGGAAGCCCTTCCTGAAGGCCATTATGAAAACATGAAACCACTAGCCTCTCCCATGTTCCAGGTTCATATCTGCTAAATAACCATTTCCTTTAGCATCCTCTTAGCAATCTTTGGAAAATGACCATCTAGTTGGTATCTATCTCCAGCTACATCAGTGAGCTGTACAGTTCCATTACTGAAGCTGTCTGTTTCAAGTGTTTCTTTTATTTTAAGAGTGCAGTTTGTCAGTTGTATGGGCAGTAAATTTAGCTTTGAAAGGTAGTATTCTTCCATTTCAGACACTAAGAATTATTTGTTATAAATCAGGTGTGAAAAACTTAAATTGGAAGAGAGCTAGTGATACACTTTTCTTCATAAATGGATGAATTGAAGATTTGTGAATTTAGTAGTCAGAGAAAACACTTTTTTAAAAAAACCTTCTGAGAAATGTTTCATTTGGCCATAATTCATTGCTTCTGAAATTGAGCAATAGATTTTGATTATACTCAACAGAAAGAAGAGTGAATGATAGCTCAAATTATATCAGATTCAGAATGGTAGAACTAGAAAAGACATTAGAGATAGTTTATCTGCTTTAAAAATCATAAAGTGTCAGCCCATAGATCAAATGTAGTCATTTGATGCTTTAAAAAAATAAATCCCCACTGGTTGTTCACAAATGTATACAAAATTTTAGATTTCCTTTATTGATTGACAAATCACACTAGACTTGAATTATTGTACAGTAGCTACATACTGTCTCATTCCTAACTTCCATTCCTCTCCCTATTCATTTATATTCAGCCCATTTTATTCAATTTGGTTATGTTCCTACCTTCTCTGTCCATCTGGCTTAATGAATCCTGATTTATACCAACTCCATCATTTTGTATTCAAGATGTATGTGACTCCAAAGAGAGGATGCAGATTGCCCGCATCGTGTAACTGGTACTTTCCACAACGTAAAACAATAATAAAAATATTATTTTTTATTAATATTGTTAATTTTAATCCGCCAAAGAATAGAAAATAATTGATATTTTGTAATCTAATACTTATTATCATGGAGGTTCATTTAATTCTTTTCTGGAGAAGATTGTATAGTATGTTTTAATTCTGACAGAAACAAATATACTGGAACAAATAAGACAAAAGTTAATGAGGAGAAATTTTGTCTAGAAGTAAATCTCTTTTAAACATTTACTAACAAATAGAATTTTAAATGCTTTTAGTGGTATGCATAGGATTTAAATGTCTTCTTAAATTATGCCAATTACATTTTTTTAGTATTATTTCTATCCTAATTGTCAGTTAAGGTTAGCAAACATGCACACATGTATTTTTTGATATTTGAAAGAAGACATATCATTTTTCTTTTCTGTTTTTATTTATTTATTTATTTAAGACTTAATCTTACTCTGTCACCCAGGATGTAGTGCAGTGGCGTGTTTTTGGCTCATTGCAACCTCCGCCTCCTGGGTTCAAGCAATTCTCGTGTCTCAGCCTCCCAAGTAGCTGGGACTACAGGAGCACACCACCACAACCAGCTAATTTTTGTATTTTTAGTAGAGATTGGGTTCTACCATAATGGTCAGGCTGGTCCCAAACTCCTGACCTCAGGGGATTCACCCAGCTCAGCTTCCCAAAGTGCTGGAATTACAGGTGTGAGCCACCACACCCGGCCCGACATAGCATTTTTCTCATGTTAAAGCTAAAGGTGCATAAGTTGCAGATGTCATATTCCCATACTGTATAAGGATTAGCAAAGAGATGAATTATGGAAAGTATAAAATTTAGCTTCTATCTTGTATAGTAACACAAGATAGACAAGTAAACAATTTAAGTAATGACTACTTCCACAAATAGGAATTCCGTTTTTGAAAATTATCCGCTAATATGACTGACATATTTTCTTGTATTAAACTTTTGATAAGTAATATATATCTTAATCTGTCATAAATTAACAATCCATTGTTCAAATATTAGTTTTGTATTGTGGCATAATAATATTACCAAAAACTTAATGGGTTAAAACAACACATATATTGCTTTGAATTTCCTGTAGGTCAGGAATCCAGGCATGGGTTAGCTGTGTCCTCTCCTTTTAAAAGGACTTGCATAATCTTTTAATCAAGGTGTCAAATAGGGCTAGAATCTCATCTGAGGCTCAACTACGGAAAGATCCACTTCCAAGTTCATGTGGTTGTTGGCAGAAATCAGTTCCTTGTGGCATGTTGTACTAAGGGCCTCAGTTCCTTGCTGGCTGTTAGTCAGCCATCACCTTGAGTTTCTTGCCATGAGGACTGCTTCATGTGGCAGCTTACGTCATCAAATCCAGTGAGGGATATAGCCAAAAAGTTGGCTAGCAAGAATCTAGTCAAGTCGTAATCTTATGTAGTATGTCCATTGAATTTACATGAGACATATATATCACATGAACACTGAGCAAAGAATAAAGTGCCCCCATTGACCAGAGTTGGTTAATGTGTTTATGCATGTGCTATGGGAATTGGCAAAGCCTTACCCAAAGCACTTGTACTGAGAAGGAAAGAGGCAAGATTATCAAAAACAATACTTGGATGTTATCAAAAGAAGACAAAAACAAAACAAAACAAAACATGCAGAACAGTAAAATAAGTAAGCAAATAAATAAACTAATACATTAAATATCTATACATTCCATTTAAAAATTATACAGATTGGTTCTTATTCTTCAGCAAGAAGCAGTTATTGCTCATGCTGTGACTATATGGACCACCAATAGGTGCTAGAGTATCTGTGAGAAAGATTGCTTTGCATTGAGATAACCTAGTCAATTAAGTGTGTGGATGGCAATAGCAAAAACAAAGCAATTTGGACAAGATGTTTGTAAAGCCTTGTATGCAATTTATACTTCAGACTAAATTTGTATTTCAGGATTTTTTGTAAAAGCTTTCAATGAAAGCACAATGTAATTGCATAATGTAGCTTAGAAGAACCACTGTGTCCATTCTATTATTAAGTTCAAAACTCTGTCATAAAAATGGATAATAAAAATAAATAAATAAATAAATAAATACCACCACACACCTATTAGAATGTCTGAAATCCAGACTATTAATAATACCAAAAGCTGGCTAGAATGTGGAGCAACAGGAACTCTCATTCATTGTTAGTGAGAATTCAAAATGGTACAGTCAGTTTGGAAGAGAGTTTGGCAGTTTCTTAAAAGACTAAACAATCTTACCATACAATCCAGTAATCATGCTCCTTAGTATTTACCCAGAAGAGTTGAAAACTTAGAGTCACAAAAACCTACATACAGATGTTTATAGCAGCTTTAGTCATAATTGCCAAAACTTGGAAGCAACCAAGATGTTTTTTATTTATGGAAATAAATGGTGGGTACATTCAGACTATGAAATATTATGTAGTGCTAAAAATGAAATAAGCAATCAAGCCATAGATGTCGAGGTACATTAAATGCATATTACTAAGTGAAAGAAGGCAATCTGAAAAGGCTACATACTGTGTGATTCCAGCTATACAACATTCTGGAAAAGACAAAACCATAGAGACACTACAAAGATCAGTGGTTGCCAGAGGTTGAGTTGAGGGGAGGGATGAATATACAGGGCACAGAGGATTTTCGGGACAGCGAGAATACCCTATATGATACTACATGAAGGTGGATACATGTCATTACACATTTGTCCAAACTCATAAAATGTACAACAGCAACATGCACCCTCATGAAAACAATGGACTTTTAGTGATAATGGGGTCAACGTAGGTTCATCAGTTATCACAAACGTAGCAGTCGGGTGGGGTATTTGATCATGGAGGAGGCCATGAATGTGTGAGGGCAAAGGGTATATCAGAAATCTCTTATCTTTCTCTCAATTTTTCTGTGAACCTAAAGTTACATCAAAATTAAACATAAATACCTCATCTTCTCTAAACCTGCAGACCTCCTCCAGTAAGTGAACTTGCCACCAAAGGAACCATGGTTGGTGTAATTTCTGCTGCTGCCATTAATCAAAGTATTGTGTACTCCATTGTTTCAGGAAATGAAGAAGGTGAGTAGACTTTTAGTTTGTGTTCTCACCATCAACCAGTAAACTTAGATTTGGACTTATTTCAGATTGAATTGATATTACTATCTATCCTATTGTTTTCTAATAAAATTGTGCCCATCTTAGATGTAATTGGTAACCATATATCCTGAACTTAATTAAAAATCCAGTTAGGTTAGCTCAAGTGATTTTTTTTCTCTTAAGAAATATTAAGTGTCTAATTAATGAAACCTTGCCCTTTTCCTCATTTGGTAATATTTTAATGACATTTCCTCAAAATTAATGCATCATGAAATTTTCAGCTTTTGGCCATGATCATTGCCTACAGTAGCTTCATCCACCCCACTGTCTGAACCATCCATGACCCTTACCCCATGTTGGTCACACCTTAACTAATCCTAAAGGAATTTCAAAATTGTAAATAAGTGTGAATTTTAAAAAGAGTCACATCCATGTTAAAAGCCATGCATGTTATATGATTCCGCAAATAGTCAAATTAGGCATACAATTAATGATTATAAGTAAAAATATAATGTTTGTATATTAATCACTTTAAGAATCATAGGAATTTGCAGGCCTCTGGCAATAAGTTCATAGCTCAGTCTTTCACATTAATCTTTATTTTACCTACTCTTCACAAGTTCTCCTCTGTTTTCCATTTTGGTATGTTAGATAGCCTAGCGCATTGTAGGTAGTCAAGAAATAGTTAATATACATGTAATAAATTAATCAATAGTAAATATTTAAGAAATGACTGAATGTAAATGCTTCAAAGCAGTTTGCAAGGAAATTATAAAGGCCTTTTTAAGCTTTTTAATGACAAACTGTTACTAGGTATTGCTGCCTGTACAGTGTAGCAAGTGGTCAATATCTTACTTTTATTGCCTTTCTTTCTTCATTATTACTGTGCTACTATGGGTCCTCCCTAAAAATAACTAAACTTCCTTTTTCCTTGAACTTTGAATGTCTGACTAAAGCTATAATTTCTCAACCTGTTCTATTCCGAAACTTTCTCTTTATGGTTCTATTTATTCTTTTATTTGAAGACAGCAGAGTGGCTGTATTTATTAACCTGTCTCCCCCACAGTGACTATTTTACATTCTTTTTTTATTAATTCATTCAACAAATATGTACTGAGCATCTATTATGTATTAACTACTCTTCTAGCCACTACAGATAGAACAATGTACAAAATAGACTCCTGTCCTCATGGAAGTTAATGGTTCAATAAGGGGGGGTTAATAATAAAAATGTAAAAATTATTAAACAAATATATAGTATTATAAGTGATTATTAATTCTATGAAAAAATAAAGTAAGGAGAGTATATGGAGAGCTTAAGAGAGGGAGATGTATTATAAAGTTTGCCAGTGTGCTCTGATTTTCATTCAAATTAATTTAAAAAGACATAGGGCAACATTAAATTATCTGTTTTTTTTTTTTTTCCTCTCAAGTGTTCTTAACAAAACACTAAATCTACAAAATGATAATATTCATGAATTACAAACAGTATAATAAGCCAGTAAGGTCAGAAATTTTGGTTAAACAAAATTAGATGGTTTTCTTTAAAACAGAACTTCTGAAAGCCTTTAGTGTGGTAGAACACCATCTGAATCTAAGGTGAAGAATATATTATTCAGTGTTTCCCAAATGTAATTAACCATAGAACATTGATTTCCAGGATTATCTCAAAACAACAAAAACAAACAAAAACCCCTACAATTTAAAGGCTGATTTTAGCAAAATATTGATGGTGATCATTTAAAGAGCTGGAGTACTTTCCAGAAGCCAGCATTTTGTCACTTTCATGCATCACTCTAGTTATAAATAGGTATTTTTAGTGTTTTTGATATCACAGTGCCTTTTAAAGAGAATTTCTTTCCTTATAGCCTAACGACAATGACCAGGTAATTGTATTTTAATTTCTAGATACATTTGGAATTAATAACATCACAGGTGTTATCTATGTGAATGGACCTCTGGATTATGAGATCAGGACAAGCTATGTTCTTCGAGTCCAAGCTGATTCCCTGGAAGTGGTCCTTGCCAATCTCCGAGTTCCTTCAAAAAGTAAGTTATACTACTTCAAGCTTTTGTGAGAATTGTATCGTGTCTCTGCTAATTTTTTAATGAAATACATATGTCTAAAATATTCTCAGTGGACAACATAGAAAGATCATTAATACTCTGAGATGATTGCCTATTTGTTTAAACAGCTAATATGTGACAATGCGGGGAGTGATTTCACACTCTTGAGATGTCAAGAAAATAAAACACCGTTTTCAAATTGTGTATCTGATATTGTTAAAATACCACCATTGTCTGTGTATGTTAAATAATAAAAGTTAGTCCCACTGTGAAAGCTCTGGATAAACCTTGGGAAATAGATATTTTTAATGAATGGCTACTAGAAATTGCCTGAATTGTGTGGCTTCTTGTATTTACATATTTTCTCAGAGAAAAGAAAAATTCATCTTAAAATTAGTGACTAACCTTTATTGTAATTCGTATATAGCATCATTTTTTATTTTTAATTTACACTTTTTAATCCACATTTTTAATCTATGAAATGAGAATTACTATCCTTTTACAAAGGTAAGATTTTATTAATAATTAAAAAGATTAATTTTTTTAAATGACAGTAAACAAAATGTCACAGATTTAAGACCACGTTCTGTGACTCTAAACTTCAACATTTCTGTGGCATATAGTTTACCCACACAGAGAAGCATGTAAAAGCCAATTTGTGAAGGGAACTGACACAGATTCAAAGATGTTATCAATAATGTGATAAATGCTATTGTTTTCCCATCTATTGAGGTAATACTCTTTTGCATTTAAGCAGTCATCCTTTTGTAATCAAAGCAACCCTTTTAAAATCTAGAAGACTCAAGATAATGAGGTTTAATTGAACTGTTAATAGAATAGAGGCCCAGACCGAGTGTGAAGAGAAACAGAATCTGGAACATTCACCCGGGGACTATCCCTGGACATCATTTAAAGGCATTTCATCAAGCAAGCGTTCTTAGAAGGGGGAAGAGGAAAAAAGAAGAGGGGAGAGGCATAAAGCGAGAACCCAGGCAGTGTGAGAGGAAAGAAAGCAAGACAGGAGCAACAGGCAGAAGATGCAGGATATAATTTTTCTGTGTCAATTTGGCAATTGATCATAAAAAGAAATCACACCTTTTCATTTATCGCAAACCTCATTTACTGATTTAGTGTAGAGAGCTGCTCAGTTGCTTGTAGAGGTACAACCAAATCATTTGAAAAATCAGATTATACAGATGTCTTTGAAATAAAAGGAATTAAATTGTCCTCAATAATTATGCATCACTCACATAATTAAATTGTTTAAAAATAGCAGATAAGTTCTTTGAGTTTCTAAATTCTTTGAACTACAGGCAATTATATTTCTAAAAATATAGAGGATGCTTCTAATTGTAAACTGAATTGGATAAATGAGGAGTGAAAAGGTTGAAGTAGCTCTAAATTATATAATGTAACCTATTTTATTGCAAATGCAAGTAAATGGGAAAGATTAATTGAAAACTATACCTGCAATCTTTACTCAAAACAAATGAACAATTTAAGAAAGAAAAATTTTAGGTTGTAGAACTTGATATTTCTCAAGTAATACCTGTGGTTTTTATGAATAGAGGTGCATTAAGTTCTTGTATGTGAATATAATACAACTCCCATTGCTTTAATTTACATGTAAATCTGAGGCTAATAAGTTTATCTAATGTACATGTATATACTTCCATGTGCCCCAGTATGCATGTAGAGGTGAAACCAATTCATGAATTATCCTATCAGAAATGCATGAAGTCTAAAAGCTAAAGTATTTACTGCCTGATTCTTTGAATATTGTTATTAACCTTTTATGACTGACCTTTGCCTCCTAAGTTTGAAATAAAAATCCATATATTTCTAATTTGATCTCATTAATTAATAACTGTTAATGGCCTATAGTCAATCCCCAGGCCATTAACTATTCAAATAAGACCATTATGTAAATTGAGGTTAATTAATTAGTTAGCTAAATGTTCATCTCTGCTGCAGAATTCGTTGCCCTGCCACATATCATTTGAATAAAGATAATAAAAATACAAAGTTTAATTAATTAAAGAAGTATTTTATTGTGACTTCTTTACCAAAAATTTGTTAATGAAATCATTTTCAAAGTAGATTGTGCAACCATGATGTGATTAGATTTAATATTTAAATGCAAACTAATTAAAATGTAAAATTTTAGAGCTCATTTCATAAGTTTAACACTAGGAATATTTAAATATTTTAACCTTTAAGTTTGAACATTTCAAACATACAAAAATTACAGAGAATATTACAGTGAACCTCTATGTATCAACTGCCTAACTCAACTTAGTCATGCCCTGGGAAATAGTCTTTCATCTTTGCTCTCAACTAACCACTATTGCATTACTCTGAAGCAGGTCAGAGTCAGAACATTCAATCTGTACATATTTTGATATGCATATCTTAACGACTCTTAAACCTTAATTAAAATATCATGATTACTCCTGCCAAAAGTAACAAATTATTTGATATCAACATATATCCAGTTGGTATTAAACATAGTTCATATTAAAATTATCCAGTTCATATTAAACATGTATTTACATCAGAATTCAAATAAGGTCTATACATTGCCGTTAGTTGATAGGTCTGTTAAGTCTCTTTTGATCTGTAGGCTTCACCACTACAACCCTCTTTTATTCACCTTGATATTTATTTATGCAAGAGACCACATTTCTGAAGCCTGGATTGATGACTGTCTCTCCAAGTGGTCATTTCATATTCTTTCTGCTTCCTTTATTTCCAGGAAATAAGTAGTTATATCTAGAGGCTTGATCATATTCGGGTTATTTTTGGTTTTGTTTTTAAACAAGTTTTGTTTTTAAACATATAAATCATAGGTGATATTCACTCATTCCTTAAACATTAAATCTCTTTGATTCTCTTTTTGTGATACAGATAGTAGCAACCACCAATAATAATGTTCTAAATCCATTATTTTTTCTTTTTATTACTTCTATATTCGTTAGCCAAAATTTTTCTATAAAGAAAAACGTCTCCATAGCAAATATTCAGTTACTCTGAGGTGCAGCAACTATAGGAAAAACAAGGAAAAAAAAACTTTGATTCTTGCCTTTTATTATTGATTTTCAAAATAATGAGTTGATTCACCATTACATTCAAAATGAGAATACTGAGATGACAAATATGTTTGGTTTTCTGGGTCATATGGTCTCTGTCAGAACTACTCTACTCCATTGTAGCTTAAAAGCAAGAAGAGATAATATGCAAATAAAAGGGTTTGGCTATGCTCCCATAAAACTCGTTTTACTAAAACAGGCTGTATGTGGGTTGGATTTGACCAAAGGGCTGTAATTTGCCCACAGTTGTTCTAATACTTACTTTTACATTGTATGATACACTGTATTTTTTTTTTTTTGCCCTATTCATATTGTTCCTGTTGTGAGCAATGCTTCTGCTTCATCCCTTATATTTTCCCACACATCTAATTGAAAGTCATATTGTTTTATCCCTCGTAATATCAGTAACACGTTCGGTCATTTCGTTATCAGTAGCCCATTCCCAAGTAAAGTCTTCAATGTAGCATTATAGGGACACTATTTCCTATGTTTTGGTGCATTAAGAAAAGAAGCTTATCTTAGGTCTTTAACATTGAAGACCAATTTGACTGGATAACTTGACTCATTTTCTTTTTTAAATTAATTTTTTTCATTCCATTTTCTTATTATTATTTGAAGCATTACTGTAAAAAAATGTGTAATGACAAACTGGTCTTATTTCTGAATTTCCAAATAATTGCGTTTATTTTTTCTTTAAAGTTCAGTATTTTTGTTAAAATATTTCTACATGTTGGCAATTCCAGGTCATTTTATTTATATATATATATATATATATAGTATAACTGGTGAAGTCTCACTTAAGGATTTTTTTTTATTATTTTTTATTATTTTGACATCTATTCTGGTGTTACTAGCCACAGGTTCTTATGCTCTCGTGTAATAGAAACTGACATAAGGCTAAGGAATTTTCCCAGACTCCAGGCATTATTGGAACTTATGCTGGAGCACAAGGAAAGCAGCCCAGAAGAGAGAAAGTCCTCTTGCTACCTCCTTGAAGATAGCCAAGAGAGTAATTTTAACAGGCCTAGCCATGAAAGGAGTGACATTGAAGTGTGTAGAGACGGGGAATTTGTAGCACTTGCAGTTTGATAACATGCTTCTTCATGTGTCCCATATCTCATTAACATGTTACATTTCCCCTGCTGGGTGTGATTTTTTTTTTTCTTTCTTTCTTTGAGATGGAGTCTAGCTCTGTCTCCCAGACTGGAGCTCAGTGGCATGATCCTCATTGCCAGCTCCACCTCCCAGGTTCACACCATTCTCCTCCTCTCCTCCCAAATAGCTGGGACTGCAGGCGCCTGCCACCACATTCATTTTTTTAGCCCTCTGTGCATGTGGGTATTGGGGGCCAATTTCCTTGAGTAAGATGTATGGTGGAATGTCCCTCATCTTGGTTTCTCTAGGTAACTTACAGCTTGCAAACTCTTGTGTTCAGTGGGGATGGCATGAGTGGGGTGATGTTGCCATCACCTTACTGTGGTGCAAGTTCTGGTGACTAGTGTGACTGCATTAAATAATGCTCTAGTGGAGGTGATCTGAACTCAAAGTTCCATCCCTCCTGTCTCACTGGGAGATTCCTAGTACACAAGTGTTGAATCTTCTCATATCTTTTCATCACTTTCTCGCTAATCTCTTCGTATTAGAGCACATTACTGTAAAGAAATACCTGAGACTGGGTAATTTATAAAGAAAAGAGGTTTAATTGGCTCATGGTTCTGTAATCTTTTCAGGAAGCATGGTGCTGGCATGCTGGCATCTGCTGTGGTTCTATTGAGGCCTCGGGAAGCTTATAATCATGGTGGAAGTCAAAGGGAGAGCAGGCACATCACATGGCAAAAGCAGTAGCAAGGGAGAGAGAGTGGTGGGGGAAGGTGCCACACAATTTTCAACAACCAGATCTTGTGAGAACTCACTATGGCGAAGACAACACCAAGCCATGAGGGATCTGTCTCCATGAGACTGATCTCCCACGTCCTCAGCTGCAGCACCCCATTAGATTAAAACATTCTTCCCTAGTAATACTCATTGTCTCAGTGATTGCCCATCTGTGTGGCAAGTAGCAGAACCTAGACCAAAACCATGGTGTTTCAGTAACAGGGTTTACCACTCTGAACACCATTACTCTCAAGGAGAATTGAAAATGGTCAAGCGAATTAAAATTTAGAAGTGACTTTGTGTGAGTATTCCTTTGTAGGGGAGGGTTGTTGTAAAGTTGTACTTGAATTCACTTCAACAGTGTACTTTCCCAAAAAAACGAGGTCTCGGGAAACATGCTTTCGCTTCTCAAGTTTAATGTTGTCAAATACAGTAAAAAACACTGTGCCCTTATATTGGCCTAGCACAGCAAATCCATGTTTGAGACATATCAGATAAATGTAGAGAGAAAAAGAGCAACAAGGGATCACAATGACTGGAGTGTTACATTATATTACAGCTACATCTAGATAGGTCTGTGCTTCTATAAGTATGCAGGCAAAGAACCTGTGACTGTCCTTTGCCTGTATAATTATACACAAACCAACCCAAAGGACCAGATTTGGGACACATGTGAATGCCAGTTTTCTTAAATCCTGTTCAGTAGGATTACCTGAAGAAGTGATGATACTGCAAAAGGCAAAAACTAGAGATAGACGGCTGAATTCCTATTAAAATGACAAACTGGAATTAACTGAAGTACACTGGCAAACTGAAGTTACTGCAGGAAAGCATGTCAGTGCTGAAGATGCTCTCACTGACAATGTCTGTTTTAAACCCAGGTCTGACCCAAAAAGTATTCAACCATTTCACAACAGTAATATTTAAGTAGCAACTTTGCTACCTACCTTATGTGCCTTTTCTCCGTAATCTCCAAGGTCAGGTAATAGAAGTCTGAGTGATAAAAATCAATTGCTAGTGAATGAAAGATGTGGTGGTATTTAACAAAGAAAAAAGTAAAAAGAAATCTCTTATAGCCTCTTCCCAAAAGGCAGAAGAACTTCCATTAACATATCTAAGCTGGGGAAGGACAAAAAGTTTTACCTTTAAATGAAATTTGAAGTATTAGATTAATATATTGAACTAGAGAATCATTTTAAAATTCTTTTTAAAATTACCTTTACCATAGTACTTTCTATTAACAATTTTTTAAAAACTATAAAATTTTTTGAGCTTTTATTCAAGAGTAGGAAAAGTATTAGCCCATTAGCAGGATAAAAGAGATAGTATGAAAGAAAAAATAGACTTTTATAATTGTATTCCATGTGTTCATATTAAGCATATTATTTCAGTGAGACTGTAGAACAGAATTTAGTGGATATTGTTAAAATGGATTTAGTCTGAACAAAGACAGAAGTTTTTATCTGTTTTGTTTATTGATGTATTCCAATAGCTTAAAATGCATGGTGCATAAATATAGCCAATAAAGATTTGTCCAATGCATGAGTAAGTTTAGAAAATAAAGGCCAGATTGTGAAGTGTTTTAAATATCATGTTAACAGTATGCAAATTTACAGCACACATACCACTCATACAACCCACCTGGGGCTGACTGCTAACTAAGCCCCAGTTCTGCCCACTCCCACCTCATCACCCCTGATTTGCAGCCTGTTCGTAACAGTGGTTTAGTCATTACTACAGATGGAGCCAGTACACTGTTTTAATCATGGGGATGTGCTTAGGAGCTTCCTCCCAGTACTTGAAATTGCAGGGAATCTGAAAAGCTTTGGGGTTTTCTCTCTCTTCAATTCAGCTAGAAATTAGGTGTTGATTTTTCATTCCTCCTGCACTGCAAACTTTCTGGCCTTCTAGACTCTATATTTTATCTCTTCTTCCTGTCTCATTCTGTTAGGCATCCATATTTTCTTCCTTTACTCCAATATTGACCACTAATTTGATCAAATAATTATCTTCATTTTACAGTGTTAATGAAACACCAGGAATTTGGTCTAGGTCCCGCTGCTTGCTGCACAGAAAGGCAATTACTGAGAAAACAGGTATTGCCAAGGAAGAAGGCTTTAATAGGGTGTTGAAGCTGAGGAGATGGGAGCTCAGTTTCGAATCCATCTCCCTGATTGACTAAAGCTAGAGGGTTTATATAGCAGTGAAGAAACATAACAGTGTAAGAAAACAAGAACTAGGGAGGAGCAAGGAGGCCTCTGGGGCAGTGATCTGGTAAGTTTCAGTTATTTGATACTTTTTTTTTTTTTTTTCTTTTTTGAGAGGCCTGAAGGTCCTCCTTTCCTGAGGAAGGAACTCAGATAAAACAAATAAAAGTTCTAAGCTTTAACAGCAGAAGGACCAATTTCTATGTTTATCTGAAAACAACTGTCTATGGGACTATTGGACTAGTTTCAAAAGGAAATACAAATGTGAATGCATTGCTATTTCTAATACGTTATTTCAAAATTATGAATCATCTTTTCTTCCTATCCACAGTCTCTTTCTTTGCAGAAAAACTCAAACTCTCCTAGGTTTTTAGGATAAAATGTTATTTGGTCCCAAAGAAGCGTCAAGAAGCCTGTACCCAGAACATCTATAGAAATTTATGTTAATATTTCTGTCACAGAGTCATTCCCATTCTTTTATTTTATTTTATTTTTTTTTTTTTTGAGACAGAGTCTTGCTCTGTTGCCCAGGCTGGAGTGCAGTGGCCGGATCTCAGCTCACTGCAAGCTCTGCCTCCCGGGTTTACGCCATTCTCCTGCCTCAGCCTCCCAAGTAGCTGGGACTACAGGCGCCCACCACCTTGCCCGGCTAGTTTTTTGTATTTTTTAGTAGAGGCGGGGTTTCATCGTATTAGCCAGGATGGTCTCGATCTCCTGACCTCGTGATCCGCCCGTCTCGGCCTCCCAAAGTGCTGGGATTACAGGCTTGAGCCACCGCGCCCAGCCTCCATTCTTTTATTTTTATGTAGAACAAAAGCAGTAACATGCAAGTTTACAGCACAGATTAATTTATGTAACTCCATAATTGAAGCGACAATTTTTGCTTTATGGTAAAATTATAATTATCTTTAAACATGAAAAAAGAAAGCCATAGCTTTGTATAAATATGTCATTGTGTTTTGATTCAATAACTAGCCTTTCAATCAGGAATAAATGACAAGACAATAAAGATAAACTTTAAACTGGTGGTAAAACAACTCAAATGCTATTGATTTCATTTTATGTTTTAGCTTTAGGGTACGAGCTTGTAATGTATTTCATTTTTTTGACTTTTATGGTTTCACACAGAAGGTCTGTGACAAATAATGCTAATGACTCTTTACTTATGATTGACTGACTTACAAAAGCATCCCTGTTATAACTTGGGTAACAATATTGTAGCCTGTGACATATTATTTTTTAGTCCTAAAATCCCAGAAATGATCATAGCCTTATAAATATATGGCCACAGATTTAGAAACTGTATTAATAATGTATTACTTTAAAATATGGGGAGCAGTTTATGAAAATTAACACAATAATATTAACAGCATTTTTCTTTCAGAAATGTTAGGCATCTTATATAAATACGTGGTTGAAAAAACTATATTTTCAGCGAAACAAAAATGTATTCCAGTGGACTCATAGCATAAAATTGTCCAAGAACAAATTACATTGTGCACAATAGGTTTCCTGGGAAATGTGATTTGAAAAATGGTTATAGACTATTATTAATACATTTCTGAAACCAAATGCATTGAAGCAGTGCTCTTCCATTGATCCCAAATTGGTTTGCTGAACTGATGACAATGATGTATAATCAAACTTTTCAAAATAGAAAAATATTGCATTTCTGCATATATAATACGAGAAAAAACATATTTCATGAGGGAAATATTTTATATTGCTTCCATGGGCAATCAAAATTAAAATATTGAAGAATCTAGGAATGCATAAAATAGTTTTCTTTCTTATACCTAAGAATAAGCCTGGAACTAAAGAGAGGAGATACAATTTTCTTCATTCCTGGAAACATATTTATAATTAATATAGTAATTAATTTAGATTTTTTTCTAAGCCTTTTTAGTCCAAATTTAAATTGGGATTCAAAATGAGACCATTCATTGAATGCCAGATATCTTTACAAACTTATGTTTTCCATAGAGTATTAATTACTGATTAATAATGAGGCCCCAGAATGATACAATAGTCACTCTAAACCTCTTGCTTTAGAAAAACTCTTATTTCAATAGAGGCACACTAAACCCTATTAAATGCAAATGAAACTATGCACAGAAGAACTGGAATCTATTAAGTCACTTATGTTACAGAAATAACAACACTTCCAGAAATAGAAAACAGGTACAACTACATGAATAACATAAGCATAAAATGTAGCTTAGCAATCATAGATATGAGGGAAATTATCAGAATTTTCTTCAAAAGCACATTAATTCTTCATTATTGATTATGGTTGTAGGCATTGGCTATCCCCATTCTGTTGTAATATAATCAAAGTCAGGTCTTCACTATAAAGTAAAAACTTGCTAAAGATTTAGCATAGCTATTAGATTGGTTTTTATTTATTTTTATCACTTATGGATAACGCAGTTTTTTTCTGTTAATAAAATTATTTATTTTCCCAACTTTAACAAGTAGCTGATCTTACTGGTTGACTATTGAAAGAAGAAAAAATAAAAGCTTCCTATTAAGTAGACAAAAATAATTTCAGCATTATGCTTAAATAATAAAAAGAAATATGGAGAAAAGTACCATATAGAAAATATGTACATACGAGTGAACATTCAAAAGTTGGTCTAATTAATAACAGTATAATTTTATCATTCTTCACAGTGAATTGTGACTTGTATCAGATTTGCAAGAACATTTGGTGGGTTAAACATATAAAGTGGTAATAAAATAATAGATACATGGACAAACAATAGAATCTAGTGTATTCCAAGGTAAAAGTGGTAAAGAATGAATGGGACAATGCTCTTTTGATCTTGAAATTAGATATTACTTATTATCTTTGACAATATTATATGGATTGGTAAAGGATTTGTGGGTCCCCTTGTAATTCTTCTTACTCTTTGACTAATGTTAACATTCTTACACACATACACACACACATACACACACTTGCATTTACATATGAACAAAGCTTCCAAACAGACTAGTACTTTTTAAGTTATTATTTCACTTTCAACAACTATGTTCCCTTTATTTTTGAGACACATCTAATGTGATTCTGTTTTTTTGTCACATGGCCCCTAAAACATTATTTTCGTGCCACAGAGATAATGAAAAGTATGTTAAATTAACAAATATATATCACATATTTGCAAAGTATAAACATTTTTTCTAAGTGTTGTAAGGGGATACATATCCACGAGGTGAGCTTAGCGCTTTAAAGAAGTTTCTATCCTGTTGGAGAAGCTATGTATAAACAATAAGTAGTAGCATGAAGTACATGACTAAATTGATATACAAGAGACATAGACCTGCATGATTTGAAATTAGAGTAACTTTGTCAATGAAAAAAACTCAAACTCTGCAAAACATTTGAAGAAATTTATTCTGAGCCAAATATGAGTGACCATGGCCCTTGACACAGTCCTCAGGAGATCCTAGAACATGTTCTCAAGGTGGTTGAGGTGCAGCTTGGTTGTATACATTTAAAATTATTCTAATTGACAGTTGGTTCAAAGTGGCTTCAGAAGACAGTGAATTGCGATCCTGGTAAACAAGTTAGTGAAGAGCAAAAGGAAGTAGATAAGTAAAAGAATCATAAAATAGTGTTTCTCATAAAGCAGCTGTTTGAACTACCGGTGATAATTACCTGAGATACTCGTTTAATAAAACATATTTTTGTGATCTCTTTTCTAAACCTACTTAATTAAGATATCTGGAAATGGAAAATGGAAATCTGAATGTTTACTATTTTGTTGTTGTTGTTGTTTCTTCACAACTATTTGAAATACTGATAGGAAGATTAACTGCTTGTAGTTTTTTTGCTTTGTTTTGTTTCTTAAAGCAGAGAATTAACATGAGAAAGTTAGCTCAGTTATGTAGAATAGCTTGGAGAGAGAGAGAATGAATGGTAAAAAGAGTTGGATAAATAGGCCAGGCCCAAACTAGAACTAGTACTGGGCCAGTGAGATGAGGAAAATGTAGGACAACTGCAAAAAATAAGTTGGTAGGACTTGATGACTGGTTATAAAGAGAAAGGAAGAAATCAAGGATGCTTTTATACTTTTGATCTTGGGTGACATGAATAAGATCTAAAAACTTGTAGGAAACTAGGAGCTGGACTTCCAAAGGTGTTCAAGACTGATAGGTAGATTTTGAAAAAAGGTCATATAGCATGATTACTTAAATCAAGGAATTGTTATGCAAAGGGTTGCTAGTCTCACATGGTATAAATGTAAAATGATGAGGCTTAAGTGAGGAAACCAGGCAAAGAAAGCATCAAATGAAAAAGTATCTCTTGACCTCCCAAAACCACAGAGAAAAACTTAATTTGCACATGCCTGAACACACCATAGAAAGGGCTCAAAGCTAGAAACCAGGGACTGGAAACACTACAACTCTACAAATATAAAGGAAATATGGAAAAAAAGGTAAATAAAAATTCACTGGCAATGTAATGATAGGAGATTCCCTGTCGAGGCAATGATCAGTTTAAGAGGAGATGAGCTAGTGAAGCTTGTATCAGGGAGAAGTGCTGTTTAGATCCATTCTGCTAACTCAGATCCAATGACCAAGTTGAGCTGTAAGAAAAAAAAAAAAAAAGAAAGAAAAAAAAGGTCCCTTGAGGCCCCATCTGATTTGTCTCTCTGAGGCTGTCAAGAGAAAAATGAAAGACTGAGTTCGAGAAAAGCTCTTCCATTTAGTGAATGAGAGGAAAAGAATAGCCATTGAAGAGCCCAGTGGAAAAAATGAATACAGTTTATGTAGTGACGACCTGTTAGCCAAAGGAAAAGAGGGTTTCAAGAAAAGTTGAAAATGGCTGAAACACCAAATGTTGAAGATACTCCAGAAAAATTATGACTAAAGAAAGTATGTTGGATAATAGTTAACTTGGGCCAACAATCACTAAAGCTAGTGCCAAATAAATAATAAAAGTCTTGTATGTGGAAGAAAACGGGAATTAAGTAGGTAAAAGATTTTTTGGTTTTATCGTCACAATTTAAACTTTAATTTATTCTTAAATATTCCCTAATTTCGTTAATGTTTACATTTTTATAAGGCATGCATTTCAATTTAATGTACACATTACTTCAATGCAAAAGCAAAAACTGAGAATTTTATGATTCAGAGATAAGAAACAGAAATTTAGCTTGTCATTCTTTTTAATCATTATTCAAAACACAAGTCTAGTAGTCAATTCTTCCCGATCTAATTCATTTTTTATTCCCAGGAACTTTTGCAAGTTCAATTAATCAATCTTGTTCCTGTTTTTATCCCTCTTGGTATCTTGTACCTAATTAGTCCCCCATGTAATATCTAAAAATAATTACAGACAAGCAGTTTAGAGGAAATCATTATTTTAAATATTGTCACTTTCAATTTTGAAAGTCTGTTACTAGTTATTTACTTACAGCATATGCTTGTAATCAAGACTCTTTAATAGAAGTTGCTATAATTGTGTTTTATTAAAATACACAAGAAAGTTGGATACTTTAACCAGTTTAGTGGCTCAGTTTTGTTTACAGATGATCCCTATTTGATGATATTTCATAAATGCTCAGATATACCTGAGTTTAAAGGACAAACAGTAAGGGAGAAATTTATCAAAAATCTATACTAGGAAAATTCTATATAACTCAGATTATTAAACAATTAAATTGTTCCCATTTAATCTTACCTTAATAGAACAGCAGAGAAAAAGTAGATACACAAAAATTTTATGTAAGAAATTACTTAAGATCCATGATTTTGGTATCAGGCCTGAATTGCATACCCAGTTATGATCTTTACAAACTTCTCTAACCTTTGTAATCTTCAACTTTCTCTTAGGGTAAATATGTCTACACCTCCTAAGGGTATTTGAGAATTTTAAGGACAACCATACCTGAAAAGTACTTAACTTAGTGTAACATAAGAAATACTCTATAAAAAAGTAGCTTTTTATTACTACTACTAGATGTGATATGTTCGAACCACACAAAATTATAGTAAGAACATACTAAATATGCTTCATTTACTCCTTTAGTAAGTGTACAGAGAGATATCTCATGTTTGCCTCTGAATTCTCTGTATTACCAGTGATTGTAGGTTGTGACGTTAGAAAAGCAGCCAGGCATCTTTTGAGGGTTTTAGATTTGAATATCCCTATCTTGATTGACAACCAGATAATATACATACAAAAACGCAGACAACTTGTTTTTCAAGAAAAGATTAAAATAACGTAATAATCCATGATGATAAAAAAGAAGATATACTAAAATTTAATACTCAAATTTTGCAACACAAAATGAAAAATCTACATTTCATAATGTCTTTCAGGAGGAAAGAATCCAGTATCTTTTCTGTAGGTAGGAAGATATGGTGTCCATTCTCTGCTATGGACTGAATTGGTCATTCCAAACTATTTTTGGCATGGTTAGTAAGTTGGAAACAGCAGAAACCACTTCTGACTGACTTATACTAAGGGAATCATATCAGAGGAATACTTGGTGGCTTGTACAAGCAAGAGAGAAATTGAATAGGGTCTAAGGAAAAACAAAAACATGGAGAGGCTTTAGCCATCTTAGAAACTCAAGTAGCAATTCCTTTTTGGGCAGTGCCCTTGAGAGAGCTGGGGTCAATGACCTTCAAGCAACTGGCAGTCAGTTCAAGGATCACATATCTGAAAGTGAGAGAATCTGATTGGCCTGGCTTGAGTTACGTATCCTTGGCCAGGGGTAAAGTGAAGAGTACAATAGTTGGCATTTCTATTAAGGGCTCATGGAATGTAGAGGTGATAGTAACCCAAGGAGGGGAAATGGACTTCTGTGGCCAGAATAAAGGAGGAAGTGATACTGTTTAGGCAAATTTTAAAAAAAGTCCTATTAGGGCTGAAATGTGGTTGAATTAAGTGTTTGGTAAGCAATGTGGAGGTCAGTGTAGAGGGGTGGCATATTACTTGAAAGTTACAGTATTAAATTTTTACTTTATATCATAAGAGAATTTTAATTTCCATTTATACTGTGACTAGTGCTCAAAAATGTAAGTAGCTGATTACCCCAACTTTTGAAGGTTTATCAGTTTATGTTGCTTCAAAAGCTATTTTCTCCTCTCAGAAGTTTGGGAGAAGATTAAAGATAATGCTTGGGGTTAATTACACATTGCAAGAACTATGAGCCCCTATTTTACAAGTATTAATTAAGCACTTTCCAAAAGCTCAATTTAGAATGTTCATTACACTAAGTAGTTGTAGTTAAATTGATCCCACTTATATTGCTTCTAAAATTTCTGCAAACAGTGAATGATTTAATATGCTGTATATCATATGACTAATGAACACAGTGAAGATATATAGATAAATAATAATTAAATTGTGTCTTGCAAGGCCACTTCTCTCTTTATTCATTGCTTCTTGGTTGAATCTTCACAAGTAAATCAAATATACCTAGGGAAATATCTTCTTACAAAAAGCAAGCAAATTCTTATTTTATTCTAGGAGGAAAAACAATATATGCTTTACTAGCATAAGCCAGGGCTTGTTGATGCAGAAAAGAAAAATGAAGATTTGCACATAATATCTCCACATGTTCTTCAGATGAAAGAGATGATATTTTAGAAACGGCATAGAAAGGAACAAATACAATTCAAGATTTTCATGTACATTATGCTTTATGACTTCTGTTTTCTCTTACTTCTAGTCTTCCATCATGACATTAACATTAACTATTTTAAATTAGAAAAGTAGTACTTATCATTATATACAATAAAAATAAAATACGAAATGAAGAAAATTAAAATAATCTAGCCCATGATTTTGATTTTTTAAAAAAATTTATATATCTTTTTCAATTATATTGTAATATCCTAATATATTATTATATAGTGTATATACATACACTTATATGCACTTACACATAATTTATCAATTTTTATTAAAATATGCAAATGTTTTGAAAATAGAATATATACCGTAACACGTTTCACTTTTTATAGACAATTCTAATGTTTTATAGGTGTATGGTGATTACAAACATACACCTGTTTATTATGACATTTAATCATCAAAGTAATCTTATTGCTTGTCTACAGTTTATACATGAGAAAGCAGGCCCTTGTATTCAACTGCCTCGTCCAAGATCAAAAAGTCCTCAACTTTATGGAAATGGAATTTCTCATCTTGTATCCATACTGTTTTTACTTTGCCTCAAGCTGTTATGATGTGAGCGAAAGGGTTATTTTCAAATGAATGTATATAGAAACACTTCCACTGGGAGGCTTTAATTCCAACCAGATTATCTACATATGCCTTAAATTATTTTCCTCATGCAGTTTAGAAGTAGGTTTACTTTCCCTGGCCCCATTCTAGCAATCTGTATTCTCGGCTTCCTGGGTATTTATAAAAACTTAGAAAGTTTTAGAAATTTCCCAGTGAAATATTTATTTTTCTTGTGGTCCTAGGCATAGAAGTATATACCTAAATACCTAAAACCTAAATACAAATAAATTATTTTTTTGCTATAGAAATAAATTGCCCTACTCCCCACTCCCCGTAAATCACAAATTTTAGAATTATTCAAAGATTACTTCAGGTTTTTTAAATGACTCATATTTAAGGCCATAAAGTGAAATAGTTATATCTATATGTTGTTACAGGTTCAGTCTGCATATTATTTATGCCTTCTCCTAGTTCAGTAATTTTAGACATGTTATTTAATCCCTCCAAGCCTTATCATCTTCACTGATAAAATGTAAGCAATCAATAATCTGTACAATGTTATTATAGGAGTAAATGGAAATAATGCACAGAAAACAGCCCAGAAGTGTCTCAATGATTAGTATTACCATTAAAGCATCCTGTCAGTGATGTTGTTTGCACATAAAAAGAGCTTCAGAGCTCCCACATTTGTATTAAAACAGAATTTTGTGTTTCCTAAATTTGTCATTTGGGAACATCCTAACACATTTCTGTTTTGAAATATAGTATATCCTTAGAATTTTACATTGAAAAGAACACAATAATATGTCTCTTGTATGCAAAATGATGCCCCCCTTCCCTTGAGACATCTATGCCCTAATCTCTCAAATTTGGGAAGATGTTAATTTACATAAGATAAGGGACTTCCCAGATGTGACTGGATTAAGGATTTAAAAAGGGCGATTATTCTGGACTATCTAGGTGGACTCAATGCAATTACAAGCATCCTTATAAGTGAAAGAAGGCAGGACAGTCAGTGTCAGAGTGATGCAACAGAAGATTCCACTGGCCATTGCTAGATTCGACTGATGGAAGGACACTAAGCTTAAAGAATGCAAGCAGGCAGCTTCTAGAAGCTAGAAAAGAGAAGGAAACAGATACCGCCCTGGAGGCTCCGGAAAGAAATGCAGACCTGCACCTCTTAATTTTAGCCCAGTGAGACCCATTTGGACCTACATACTATACAATATTACATTGGTGTTGTTTTAAACCACTAATTTTACAGTAATCTATTCCAGGAGCAATAGGAAGCTACGGTGATATCCGTGTGTGTGTGTGTGTGTGTGTGTGTGTGTGTGTGTGTGTTTGCATTAAAGGACAGAGGCACTTATTTGAACAGCATTAAATAATTTAGCACATTGTTTCAAAAGAATTTTTTCCTCTTCCTTCGACAATGCCATAGACATTTATAAATACTTTAAATCATTTGTAGTAACTCTTCAGTTGATATCCAAATATAGAAGGGGCAATGGTATTTGTCTGCCTTTTGAAACAGATGTAGCATTTTATTCAATAATTCTTTATTCAGTACTACTATTTGATTGCCTGTGTTCTAGAAGCTGAGCAAAAGTGTCTAACGGAAGTTAACTTTGCTGTTATTACAAATTTGTTTTAACTAGGGAGAGAAAACTGGGCATGAATTTTAACCATGTCTGGGAATGAAGTCTGGCTCTTCGGTATAATAATTGACTAGTTCCTTAATCTCCTTGAGTCTCAGTTTCTTTATCTACAAAGCAGAAATGAAAATACCTATTTCATGGATTTGTTGCAAGGTTTTTAAATAAATCTTGTAAGTAAAATGTCCAATGTAGAGAAACTATTCAAGAAAGAGTAATGCACCTTCCATTCCTTCCATTAAATGTGGAAAACCATATTTGGTTTGTGTATTAGGCCATTTTTGCATTGCTATAAAGGAATGCCTGAGGCTGGGTAATTTATAAAGAAAAGATACTTTATTTTGGATCATGGTTCTACAGGCTGTACAGGAAGTGGGGTGCTGGCATATGCTCTTGGTGAGGGCCTCAGGAAGCTTCCAATCATGGTGGAAAGTGAAGGGAGAGCCAGTGCATCATACGACCAGAGCAGAAGCAAGAGGGAGGGGGAGGTGCCACACACTTTTCAATATCCAGATCTCTTGAGAACTCAAGAGTGAGAACTCTCTCATCACCAAGGGGATGGTGCTAAGCCATTCGTGAGGGGTCCACCTCCATGATCCAAACACCTCCCATCAGGTCCTACCTCCAATAGTGGGGATTACATTTCAACATGAGATGTAGGGGAGACAAACATCCAAAGCGTATCGGTGTATTCATTTCATTTTGATGGATTCTTCTCTTCTCTTTTAGACACAGCTCATTTATAGTCTCAAGAAAAAAAAAGAATATAGTGTTAATATCTGTTGTGTGTGTGTCTGTGTTTAGGTGCACATATGAAAATTCAAAACTGCCCATGTGACAATAACTACAGTCCATGTGTCTTTTCAAATGCTTAGCAAATTGCATTTCCACAACACACTCTTTTTGCATCTTTGATTGTTCTTCTGTTAGCCTGTTTATTTATTTTAGTATATTTATTCATCATTGTTTTTATTGAAACAAAGCATTAGTTTTGGGGCATAAATCTACTTTTATTTTTAATTATATGTCAGAGAATTCAGAGGTCATTTAATGGTCTATTCAGATATAATAATTTTGTCTTTCTCAGCTGTGATCCTGCAATTCAGTATGCAATAATTCCTATTAGGCTTGTAACATCAATAGAATAGTGTTAGGTCGAATATTATATACAGTCTGATTTTCTTGAACCCTTGGTTTTTGAAATAAATTTTCTATAAATGTGTGGTCTTGTGTAAACAAAAGTATGCATATTTAATAGGACACGGTACTTTTCATATGTTTTCCAATAGTATTTCATTATGATTTCATAAAATTATTTTACTTGCATGAAAAATATGTATTTTCCACTACATTATTTGAATGTGTACTATATTCCTACATAATATCTCATATAAAAACCATTTTCTTTTAAAATTCAGTGCTAGGAAATTTTATTTCAATTTCATGCTCTTGGTATTTTTCTTCCTTCTGATAATAGTAATAATGTTTTATTATTATATTATCTAATATAAAATATTAGAAAACTAATATTTTCTCCCTCCTGCCTGGAGAGCCAGGAATCTCTGAGGCGTATATAAAATAGTAAAACTACCATGTATATAATGCCTTACCTGCATTTGCTCATTTAATCTAGTTATTATGTAAAATTATTATCATGTTTTGAATAAGAAACTTTACCTCAGAAAGAGTAAGTAACCTATATAAGGTCACATAGCATACATGTGGTATTATCAGGTTAGACCCAGGCTCTGCCTCCAAAGTTTATGCTTACATTTTTATTGCCTAGATTACAACTACTACAGTTTTGTTGATCATTATGAGTCCTGTAATAGCATAATAGCTGCTTTCTGTAGGGAACTAGCGTTTAATAAATAAAACTGATTTAAAATAGTGTCTTTTTTTATCTCACAGAAACTGACTGAGCTAAAAGTCACAATCACTCCGTTGCAGAGGCTTTTAAATGTATCCATTTGAACTCAGGAATAACAAAAGGTTGGCAGTACCAATGAAAACAAGCAATTTTGCATCCTTAACTCCTATTTTGGTGATTATAACTTGCAGATAAATTTAGTCATAAAATCTTTCCAGGAGGAAAAAATGTTAAAATGGATTTAAAACCAAAATTTAAGTAATACTTAGAATATTACTGTCTTTTTCCTGATTATTTCCTCATGACTATACAGTTGGCCTTCTGTAACCATGGGTTCTCCATTAATGAATCCAGCCAACCAGAGATGGAAAATATTCAGAAAAGAAATGGATGATTGTGTCTATAATGAACATACACAGAATTTTTTGTCATTATTCCTTAAACAATATAGTATGCAACTATTTATGGAGCATTTACATTGTATTAGGTATTATAAGTTATCTGGAGTTGATTGATATGGGAAGATGTGTGTAGGTTATCTGCAAATACTATGGCCATTTTCTATTGGGGACTTGAGTATATATGGATTCTGATATCAGAAGGGGGTCCTGGGACCAATCCCCCACAGATACTGAGGAATGACAAAGTGTCAGTGTTGTCATTTTCTTCATGTAAAGACTTAGCTAAAATCAAGTATTATATATTATACAAATATGGGCCGGGCACAGTGGATTACACCCGTCATCCCAGCACTTTGGGAGGCTGAAGTGGCAGATCACAAGGTCAGGAGTTTGAGACCAGCCTGGACAACACAGTGAAACCACATCTCTACTAAAAATACAAAAAGTAGCCAGGCATGGTGGCAGGCGCCTATAATGCCAGCTTCTCCGGAGCCTGAGGCAGAAGAATTGCTTGAACTCAGGAGGTGGATGTTACAGTGAGCCAAGATCGTGCCACTGCACTCCAGCCTGGATGACAGAGCGAGACTCTGTGCCCTGCAAAAAAAGGAAATATGAATGTCACATTTGGGAGCCAGTAGTGATGGGCAGTTATTTACTCAATTCAGTTATTAACCTATCAGCCAAACACATACAGAAAATATTTCTTTTAGATACAAGCAATTAACATTATGCAAAGTCTAATTAATTCAATGTCCAAGCTAAATTTGAAAACTATTGAAATGAACCACAAGAGTCAATCTATCTTTCTTTCTAGCCAGTCAAAATAAATAGTGTATAAAAATATAGCTACATATAATCTCTGCAGAGCAAAAACTGAGAAGAACCAGTGAGCTTCTCATCTTAATATACTTAATAATTTATTTTCTAAGTGTTTTGTAAGTCTATTTTATTCCTGTTAATTCTCTCTAATGGACACACTATATTTTCTCTCTTTTCTCTCAAATTCTACTTTATATTTTTAGTGAATAACTTAAAAATATACCAATTAAGATAAATTATTCTATTTGTAGTAAAAATATGTATTTCCACCTGTATATTCAAAAATATGTATGTATAGACCCATTAGTAAGAACAGCTTAAGCATTTCTCTCAGATGATCCTTTTGTTTTTAACATTCATTTGCCTATAGAACCATTAATTTGCCTATAGAATACAAACTGGAACAGGGGAACATAGAGAAAATTAATAATGATATAAAAACCAGAATCTTCAAGATGTTTTCAAATAGCCCATCAAATTATAAAATGGTTTCAGAGTCAATATTTTCCTAAAGTTAAACTTTTGAGAGAAATCTGTTGTTTTTAATAGATTGCTTTTAATTGAAACAACATGCAGTTGTTTGTTATTATGATTTTTTAAATATACTTTAAGTTTTAGGGCACATGTGCACAACGTGTAGGTTTGTTACATAGGTATACATGTGCCATATTGGTTTGCTACACCCATTAACTCAACATTTACATTAGGTATTTCTCCTAATGCTATCCCTCTACCAGCTCCCAACCCCATGACAGGCCCTGGTGTGTGATGTTCCCTGTCCTGTGTCACGTGTTCTCATTGTTCAATTCCCACCTATAAGTGAGAACATGTGGTGTTTGATTTTCTGTCCTTGTGATAGTTTGCTGAGAATGATGGTTTCCAGCTTCATCCATGTCCCTGCAAAGGACATGAACTCATCCTTTTTTATGGCTGCATAGTATTCCATAAAGTATGGTATATATGTGCCACATTTTTTAAATCCAGTCTATCATTGATGGACATTTGAGTGAGTTCCAAGTCTTTGCTATTGTGAATAGTGCCCCAATAAACATACATATGCGTGTGTCTTTATAGTAGCATGATTTATAATCCTTTGGGTATATACCCAGTCATGGGATCGCTGGGTCAAATGGTATTTCTAGCTCTAGATCCTTGAGGAATTGCCACACTGTCTTCCACAATGGTTAAACTAGTTTAAACTCCCCCCAACAGTGTAAAAAAATTCCTGTTTCTCCACATCCTCTCTAGCATCTGTTGTTTCCTGACTTTTTAATGATTGCCATTCTAACTGGTGTGAGATGATATCTCATTGTGGTTTTGATTTGCATTTCTCTGATGACCAGTGATGATGAGCATTTTTTCATGTCTCTGTTGACTGCATAAATGTCTTCTTTTGAAAAGTGTCTGTTCATATCAGTTATCTACTTTTTGATGGGGTTGTTTGATTTTTTCTTATAAATTTGTTTAAGTTCTTTGTATATTCTGGATATTAGCCCTTTGTCAGATGGGTGGATTGCAAAAAAAATTTTCCCATTCTGTAGGTTGCCTTTTCACTCTGATGGTAGTTTCTTTTGCCGTGCAGAAGCTCTTTATTTTAATTAGATCTCATTTGTCTATTGTGGCTTTTGGTGTTTTAGTCATGAAGTCCTTGACCATGCCTGTATCCTGAATGGTACTGCCCAGGTTTCTTCTAGGGTTTTTTATGGTTTTAGTTCTAATATTTAAGTCTTTAATCCATCTTGAATTAATTTTTGTGTAAGGTGTAAGAAAGGGATCCAGTTTCAGCTTTCTACATATGGCTAGCCAGTTTTCCCAGCACCATTTATTAAATAGGGAATCCTCCCTTCATTTCTTGTTTTTCTCAGGTTTGTCAAAGATCAGATGGTTGTAGATGTGTGGTGTTATTTCTGAGGCCTCTGTTTTGTTCTATTAATCTATATCTCTGTTTTGGTACCAGTACCGTGCTGTTTTGGTTACTGTAGCCTTGTAGTATAATTTGAAGTCAGGTAGTGTGATGCCTCCAGCTTTGTTCTTTTTGCTTAGGATTGTCTGGTCTATGCGGGCTCTTTTTTGGTTCCATATGAACTTTAAAGTAGTTTTTTTTTTTTTTTTTTCAATTCTGTGAATAAAGTCATTGGTAGCTTGATGGGGATGGCATTGAATCTGTAAATTACCTTGGGCAGTGTGGCCATTTTCACTATATTGATTCTTCCTATCCATGAGCACAGAATGTTCTTCCATTTGTTTCTGTCCTCTTTTATTTCGTTGAGCAGGGGTTTGTAGTTCTCCTTGAAGAGGTCCTTCACATCCCTTGAAAGTTGGATTCTTAAGTATTTTATTCCCTTTGTAGCAATTGCTAATGGGAGTTCACTCATGATTTGGCTCTCTGTTTGTCTGTTATTGGTGTATAGGAATGCTTGTGATTTTTCACATTGATTTTTGTATCCTGAGACTTTGCTGACGTTCTTATCAGCTAAAGGAGATTTTGGGCTGAGACGATGGGGTTTTCTAAACATACAATCATGTCATCTGCAAACAGGGACTCTTTGACTTCCTCTTTTCCTAATCGAATACCCTTTATTTCTTTCTCCTGCCTGATTGCACTGGCCAGAACTTCCAACACTATGTTGAATAGGAGTGGTGAGAGAGGACATCCCTGTCTTGTGCCAGTTTTCAAAGGGAATGCTTCCAGTTTGTGCCCATTCAGTAAGATACTGGCTGTGGGTTTGTCAGAAATACCTGTTATTATTTTGAGATATGTTCCATTAATACATAGTTTATTGGGAGTTTTTAGCATGAAGGGCTGTTGAATTTTTTCAAAGGCCTTTTCTGCATCTATTGAGAAAATCATGTGGCTTTTGTCATTGGTTCTGTTTATGTGATTGATTATGTTTATTCGTTTGTGTATGTTGAACCACCCTTGCATCCAAGGGATGAAGCTTACTTGATCTTGATGGATAAGCTTTTTGATGTGCTGCTGGATTCAGTTTACTGATATTTTATTGAGGATTTTTACATCAGTGTTCATCAGGGATATTGGTCTAAAATTCTCTTTTTTTGTTGTGTTTCTGCCAGGCTTTGGTATCAGGTTGATGCTGGCCTCATAAAATGAGTTAGAAAGGATTCCCTTTTTTTCTATTGATTTGAATAGTTTCGGAAGGAAAGTAGCAGCTCCTCTTTGTACCTCTAGTAGACTTTGGCTGTGAATCTGTCTGGTCCTGGATATTTTTTTGGTTGGTAGGCTATTAATTATTGCCTCAATTCCAGAGCCTGTTATTGTTCTATTCAGAGATTCAACTTCTTCCTGATTTAGTCTTGGGAGGATGTAAGACTTTATTGGTCTTGCTAGCAGCAGTCTATCAATTTTGTTGATCTTTTCAAAACACCAGCTCCTGGATTCATTGAGTTTTTGAAGGGGTTTTTGTGTCTCTATCTCCTTCAGTTCTGCTCTGATCTTAGTTATTTCTTACCTTCTGCTAACATTTGAATTTGTTTGCTCTTGCTTCTCTAGTTCTTTTAATTATGATGTTAGGGTGTTGATTTTAGATCTTTCCTGTTTTCTCTTGGGGGCATTTAGTCCTATAAATTTCCCTCCACACACTGCTTTAAATGTGTCCCAGAGATTCTGGTAGGTTGTGATTTTGTTCTCATTGGTTTCAAAGAACATCTTTATTTCTGCCTTCATTTCATTATGTACCCAGTAGTCATTCAGGAGCATGTTTTTCAGTTTCCAAGTAGTTGTGTGGTTTTGAGTGAGTTTCTTAATCCTGAGTTCTAATTTGATTGCACTGTGGTCTGAGAGACAGTTTGTTGTGATTTCTATTCTTTTACATTTGCTGAGGAGTGCTTTACTTCCAACTATGTGGTCCGTTTTAGAATAAGAATATCTTTGTGGTGTTCTCTGTATTTCCTGAATTTGAATGTTGGCCTGCCTTGCTAGGTTGGGAAGGTTCTCCTGGATCATATCCTGAAGAGTGTTTTCCAACTTGGTTCCATTCTCTCCACCACTTTCAGGTACACCAATCAAATGTAGATTTGGTCTTTTCAGATAGTCCCATATTTCTTGGAGGATTTGTTCATTTCTTTTTACTCTTTTTTTCTCTAAACTTCTCTTCTAGCTTTATTTCATTAACTTGATCTTCAATCACTGATACCCTTTCTTCCACTTGATCAAATTGGCTATTTAAGCTTGTACATGTGTCGCGTAGTTTCCTGCCATGGTTTTCAGCTCCATCAGATCATTTTAGGTCTTCTCTACACTGTTTCTTCTAGTTAACCACTCATTTAAAATTTTTTTAAGGTTTTTAGCTTCCTTGTGATGGATTCGAACATCCTCCTTTAGCTCAGATAAGTTTGTTATTACCGACCATCTGAAGCCTACTTCTGTCAACTCATCAAAGTCATTCTCTATCCAGCTTTGTTCCATTGCTGGCGAGGAGCTGTGGTCCTTTCTTTGGAGGAGAAGAGGTGCTCTGGTTTTTAGAATTTTCAGCTTTTCTGCTCTGGTTTCTCCCCATCTTTGTGGTTTTATCTGCCTTTGGTTTTTGATGTTGGTGACCTACAGATGGGGTTTTGATGTGGATGTCCTTTTTGTTGATGTTGATGCTATTCCTTTCTGTTTGTTAGTTTTCCTTCTAACAGTCAGGTCCCTCAGCTGTAGGTCTGTTGAAGTTTGCTGGAGGTCCACTCCAAACTGTTTGCCTGGGTATTACCAGCAGAGGCTGCAGAACAGCAAATATTGCAGAACAGTAAATATTGCTGCCTGATCCTTCTTCTGGATGCTTTGTGCCAGAAGGCCACCCACCTGTATGAGGTGTCAGTCAGCTCCTACTGGGAGGTGTCTCCTAGTTAGGCTACACAGGGGTAGGGACCCACTTGAGGAGGCAGTCTGTCTGTTCTCAGAGCTCAAACATCATGCTGGGAGAACCACTGCTCTCTTCAGAGCTGTCAGACCAGGACATTTAAGCAGAAGTTTCTGATGCCTTTTGTTCAGCTATGCCCTGCCCCCAGAAGTGGAGTCTACAGAAGCAGCAGGCCTTTTTGAGCTGTAGTGGGCTCCTCCCAGTTTGGGCTTCCCCAGCCATGTTGTTCACCTACTCAAGCCTCAGCAATGGCAAACACCCCTCCCCTGGCAGGCTGCTGCCTCGCATATCGATCTCAGACTGCTGTGCTAGCAGTGAGCAAGGCTCTGTGGGCATGGGACCCACCAAGCAGGCGCAGGTATAATCTCCTGGTGTGCCATTTGCTAAGACTGGAAAAGCGCAGCATTTGAGCAGCAGTGTCCCTATTTACTGGGTACAATCTGCCATGGCTTCCCTTGGCTAGGAAAGGGAAATCCCCTGACCCCTTGGTGCTTCCTGGGTGAGGCAATGTCCTGCCCTGCTTCGGCTCACCCTCCGTGGGCTGCACCCTCTGTCCAACCAGTCCCAGTGAGACAAATTAGGTACCTCAGTTAGAAGCTCAGAATTCACCCGTCTTCTGCACCAGTCACGCTGGGAGCTGCAGACTGGAGCTGTTCCTATTCAGCCATCTTGGAACAGGGATGTCTGTTATTATGATTTTTAAATGCTAAAAAATCTGTTACCTCATTTAATTTACAGGAATAAAATAGAGCAAGTTATTTTATTTAAGAGGACACTTGGGAGTAGTGAAGTGGTAGCAATTACAATTTAATTTAACATTTATTGAACGCCTACTGTATTAATCTGTTTTCACACTGCTATAAAGCAGTACCCGAGACTGGGTAATTTATAAAGAAAAGATATTTAATTGACTCACAGTTCTGCATGGCTGGGGAGGCCTCAGAAAACTTACAACCATGGTGGAAGGGGAAAGAGAAGCAAGTACCTTCTTCACAAGGCAGCAGGAAAGAGAGAGTGAAGGGGGAAGCACCCCTTATAAAACCATCAGATTTCGTGCAAACTCACTACATGAGAACACACTGGGGAAATCTGCCCCCATGATCTGATCACCTCCCACCAGGTTCTTCCCTTGATATGTGAGGATTATAGTTCAAGATGAGATTTGGGTGGGGACACAGAGCCAAACCATATCACCTACTATGTGGAAGTCACAATGCTTCCAGAATTAATTTATCCGTAAAGCATAAACAAAAATTGTCTTAAAAGAAAAACAGCATAAAAAATTGTGTGTTTTTAGAGTCAGGAACTGACTTCAATCTCTTGATACCAACAAATTAACAAATATAAATCTGATATTCCAGGCATTTAAAAAATTCTCTTCAATAGGACTGTTTGAAGACTCTATAAATTGTTTACCATGATAACAATTTAAAAAATCATTTAATGTGTCAGGCAAGAAGGATTTATAACAATAAGAAAAACACAGTCCTTTCCTTCAAGGTGTTGAGGAAAATATAGCCTAGTGTATGTTTTCTAATCAGACTAAACTCCTACATTCCTAAGTACAGGAATAAATATTTCTATAATGTATATTTGCCAGCAATGACTAAAGAAATGACTTGGAGTTAAGAATATTTTAAATGGAGAGAATGTCTGGAACAGAGGCCAGAAGGCAGTGACAGGAGTAGAAGTAAACAGGCTTGAGCCCTTGACTTTATAGGACACAGTCAAAAAGAGTATAACCAATGTGTGATCAAATAATTACAGCATATATTGATAAGTTCCACATTAAAGGCATGTACATGCATATGGATTGAGGAGGGTGTTACTATAGCTTTTTGGAAACTTTCCATTTTATCTTAACTCATCTAATTCCTCTTTCTCTTTTTACTTAACTTGGGGTTTCTCAGCCTCATCACTAATGACATTTTGGGACAAATATTTTGTTTGTTTGGGATGAGGACCCATTCTGTTCATCACAGAACATTTCTCAGCATCCCTGACCTCTACTCATTTAATTCCAGTAGCACTACCTTCCCCTATCCACACAGTCATGACTATCAAAAATGGCTCTGGAGAAGCCAAATTGATCACAGTTGAGAACACTTTTAACTCATTGGCTTTCTATTCAGTAAGGCTTCCTTTGAAAATCCAGTGCAATGTAGGCACTAGATTAGTCATGTGGATAAATGAAATGGATTCATCTTGAGGATAATAGGGCCTTCCTAAAAAGAAAAAACTAACATCACGGTATTGATTATTAAAAGTAAGGGAAGGGAAAAAATCAAACTAAATTTGGTCTTAAAAATCATAGAGTCAAGTTGAGGTTAATAGGTATTTAAAATCACTCTTCTGAACTCCTTCTACCATGTTTAAATGTCTAAAATAGAACAGAAGAAATATTCAAGGAGATATCTGTACTAAGTCTTACATTTTTCCCTGAGCTTGACTACATAAAAGTATTATTTTCTCTTTCTTTAAAACATCGCAAGAAGGTATCTCACATTTTCTTACCTCAGGAGTCATTTTTAAAACTTTTGGCTTACTAAAGCCAAATGATCTGGCCAAAAAAAAAGATTGTCCCATAGAAAATTGGAGAAAAAAATTAATAACGGAAGAAAAATAAGGCAGGGTGTCCCAAAGCACACAGAAAAATTATAATGTCTCTTAACCAAAACACTTTCCAAATAACTCTTTAGCCTAGTTTGTAATTTCTTTCACTGTTTTTGGTTCTCTTTCCAATACTTGCATTGTTTAGATGAGTCAGAAGGGAGACTGGAGGAGAATACTAGGATATTAGGCACGCATGTTGGTCCCCTAACATTTTTCAATCTATTTTATCATGGTGCTTTCCTTTTCCTTTCTAGCATCTTTCTTTGGTTATATGTTTGATGTCTACGTTAAATAAAGGATACGACATGGAAAAAAAGTTTTTGTAAATACTCAAGGAGATAAAAAACAGGCTATCTTAAAATAATTTAAATCAGAGTTGCTTCCAAGTTTCTACCTTAAAATAATCAATATCCAAATCTGGTGGAAGAACATGGTACAGTCCTTAGTGGGGAAGCATGTGAGCCGAGGAAATCGATGATGTCATGTACATTGTGTATACATGAATAAAAAAATCTAAAAGAATGCTGTTCTAGTGATTTAACTATAGGTGTACATTTATTTGCTTTTACTTTTTTTTACTGGCCAACATTTACTTTACATTCTTTAAATGGAAACACTACAATTTCTTGTAATTATCCCAATGATTTCTCAAGTGGATGATCTGGTGACTTCTCCTCCCCGAGACAAGGATCAAGCACATGACCCAAATTAGGACAGTCAGGTAATGTGTCCCCAGGGTATGATTCTTAAGCCTAGTGGGTTGTTTTTTTTTGTTTGTTTAAAAAAAAAAAAAAAAGAGGAAGAAGTAGGGTAAAAGAACATAGAAGAACAGAGTTTACTGTTATTTCAACTGCAGTTACCTGCAAGAAAATCAAACATCTGCTGCTTTAAAGACTCTGCAACTTCCTGATTATTTTGTGGTACTGAAAGCCTTCTTTGGACTTCACTTTGATTTAGTGAGCTCCCTCATATCCTTCCAAGAGTTAACTTTTTGTTTCAGTTAATCATAATCTCATGATTATAATCAAAGAAAACTAACAAATTAATTGAATATCAACTTTTTTGTTCAGCACAAATTAAGAAATTCTGTTAGAATAATATCTGAGGGGAAAAACTATCTACAAACTGAAGCATTATAGTACTAATAGATGTAGGAGATACAATTTCCATCTTTAAGAATATTAAAATCTAATAAGAATAAAATTATGCTTATAACTAAATGCAATGTAAACTAAGCTCTGGAAAGGTTATTTATAGAAAGAAGTATTTTTAATACACTATAGCATTTCAAAGGAGGATACCTAACAACTGCCTAAAATTATCAAGGAGAAGGAAAAAAAAGAAGACTAGTCTATTTTACATTATGGAAAACAAAAATTAACAATTTTATTCTAAGCCACAAACTTAATTAAAACACCTTTTTCACAATTGTATATTTATTTTTGGTTGACTATTACAAACTATCCTACATAATTAGATATATAGCAAACATAATAAATTTCAAAATTCATGATACAGTATTGTTATAAATCACATTATAGCTGTTTCTCTTTTGTGAAAAGAACTAAATGATCATGGCTTTTTAAAATAAATAAATAAATGTATAAATTCTTTTAAGTCTAAACAATGTTTTTGAGTTTTTGTTTGTGTGCTGGTTGTGAAGTATTCTGGAATTTAGTATTGTATAGTCATTAATTTTCATATAAATAAATATCATTTAATTAAAATATTATAATTAAGTATAATCATCTCTCCCCATTATGTTCAGGTTATATAATAATATTTTGGGTTATGAATAGACCCTTTTTCCACAAACCACTTAATAACTGATACAGGCCACTGAATCAAAGGAGCTTTCATAGGAACAATTTGGTATTTGAATCTTAAACTTATATGCACAAAATATACATGTAAGTATGTATATGAATATACACATGATATTTTTAAGAATTGTTGGCCAAGCATGGTGGCTCATGTCTGTATTCCCAGAACTTTGAGAGACTGAGGTGGGCGAATTACCTGAGGTCGGGAGTTTGAGACCAGCCTCACCAACATGGACAAATCCCGTCTCTACTGAAAAAAACACAAAAAATTAGCTGGCCACGGTGGCACATGCCTGTAGTCACAGCTGCTCAGGAGGCTGCAGGAGAATCGCTTGAACCCAAGAGGCAGAGGTTGTGGTGAGCCAAGATTGCGCCATTGCATTCTAGCTTGGGCAACAAGAGTCAAACTCCATCTAAAAAAAAAAGAATTGTTAGTACTTATTAATCAGACATATGAACACACCTAAATAAATACCTGACTTACAAAAGAAAGCCCCTTAGCTTTCAGTAAACCAGGGCCAAATAAAGTTATTCTTCTATAGACTATACCACCAAATTACTTCCCTAGTCATAGACTTTTTAAGGATATGGTGAAAAATTCACTACGTATTAAAATGTATTTATCAATTAAAAAATGGATTAGTGTAGTATTGTTTGAAAAAAAATGAGTAATCTGATAACCCAAAATCATGAGTTTAAGTCTTAAAGTTCTACCTGTAATAGAGTCCATGTATTTTATAATATCCTTCTTTATTCTTCAAGACTTTGTAAAGTTTGTAGGTTTGCGTGCATACATGCATATGTGTGTGTGTGTGTGTGTGTGTCTGTGAGGGTTTTGGGATTGTGTATGTACACACACAATTACAGCCACAAAATTGCTTGCTCGCAATATCTATCAATGATAATAAAATTGAGAGAAGAGTAAAATAAAACCAAATAACCATGTTAGATTATTAAGAGCCTTATATTTTATGCTAAATGGTTTGATATAAATTGTTTATGTTTTGAAGATTATATATTTTATATTTTATCTCACATAGTAGTAACCAGAGTAGCTAACACTGGCAGTCCCTCAAAAGTTACAATGAATGTTTACAAAGAAACAATTAAATGATAGAATGTACATATGAATGGTGGTTGGTTTAACATTTGCTTCAGTGTATCCTATTTGTATTTTGTAATGTCTCTGTTAAATGTACATATGAGACCGGGCGCAGTGACTCACACCTGTAATCCCAGCACTTTGGGAGGCCGAGGCGGGCGGATCACAAGATCAGGAGATGGAAACCATCCTGGCTAATGCGGTGAAACCCTGTCCCTACTAAAAACACAAAAAAATAGCTGAGTGTGGTGGTGAGCCCCTGTAGTCCCAGCTACTCGGGAGACGGAGGCAGGAGAATGGTGTGAACCCAGGAGGTGGAGCTTGCAGTGAGCCAAAATTGTGCCACTGCACTCCAGCCTGGGCCTCGGAGCCAGACTCCATCTCAAAAAAAAAAAAAAAAAAAAAATTTACATATGAATGGTGGTTGTTGGGTTAACATTTGATTTCATGTATCCCATTTGTATATTTTGTAATATCTTTGTTATATCAGAATGCAGGACACAATAGAAAGACATGACAGGGGAGCAGATGATGTTTAATCACTCAGGTGAGACAACAACAGACTTAAGTATATGGGCAGCTGTGGAGCTGAGAGAAAAATGACTATATATATATATATATATATAATGCACAATATATATTTATTATGCATTAATTTACCTGCTTATGAGGCTGACATGTAGGATTTGGTTACCATCCAGATATGAAGTTAGGGTTGGGAGGTAAGGGAAGAGATCATGACAAAGTTCTTGTTCTTTGCAAATTGTATAACATTTTAAATGACTCATCCCATTTAAAGAAGAAAATATACATCATCAGTATTTTTCTGAGACTTCTGTCATTCTAAGAGTTCTGAAAAGAAATAGCACATGTGAATTGTATTTATTTCTGAATGAAAGAGGAAATAAGTGATTGGAAAGGTGATATATTCTAAAATTCCTCTTTTATTTTTAAATTTAGAGCTGTTAGCATTTTTTATTCTAGAGATAAAATTGGTCTGCTACTAAACTAAAAATGATTTCATTTTGGATGAATTCTGATTGGCTGACTAGGGTACAAGTCAGAGCCCTGGCACTGCAGGATAGATAAGCATAATCTACTATTAGCCCTACTTCCCTGCTGGTTCTCTTCTCTGTTGAGCTAGCATGGTTTTCCTCTTGATTCTACCTCTTCCAGGTCACAGATGACAAATAGAGAAAAACTGAATGAGTATCAGCAGGATAGGAGCAAAATCATAGGGTTAACTCCTTGTTCTCTCTGACCTTTCCCAGGGCAACCAAAAAAGCAAACAAACAAACAAAAAAACAGATGATTTCTAAGTTCTTACTAATACAAGCTGTTCATTCATTAGTTTAGTCAACAAATACAAATGTATACCCATGATGTACCCTGCAAGTACACTGGGGTTAATTAGTTAAAATTGTACAGGAGACATTAAACACAGGTAAAACACCAAAATAAGGACATCCTTGATAAATAGCATGTACATTAATTGCCATATATTTGATCACAACTGAAATGCATCAGAAAAGTTGGCTTAGGTAATACATTAGCAATACTTATCTGACTTTATTTTTTTTTATGAAATGAATAGCCACTTATTTTCCTTTTATTTGGTTTATAAGTTATTTTTATACATTACATTGTTTTGTAAAAGGTCATTTTTGGACTAGTGACAAGTACCACATTTCTCATTAAAGGTGTAATGATTTGAGGGAGATTCTAAAATTTGATGATGACATGTATCATTTATGGTACATTTACTGTTATTTAAATGGCAAAATGCAGCATTTATGAGTCATAATCTTATCTTTAGCTACATTGTTTTCAGTGAATGTTAGCCTCTGACATTGACAGTTTCCAAGGCATGATAACACTTGTTTTCCATTTGTGGAAATAAACACCTCACCCAAATACTGTTACTTTTAGTCTTAAAATAAAAATGTTATAGTACAATTTTAAGCTAAAGAAATGCCATTGCTGATTTTATACTTAAGAATAAATAAATTTATATTCATATAATAGTTTATGGCAGTTTCTATTATTTCATAACGGGTTTACATATTTGTGTCCCAGTGGTATAACTGGTATTGTGTGTGAAGTGTTTGTGAACAAAAACAGTTGAATTGTTTCATTAAAATTAGCAGGGTGAAATGTTTTAGTGCCAAATTAAATCAAGTAAAATGAATTACCAGGACATTGTAATTAAAAGAAGTAACAGCAACTTAACATTTTTATACCAGAAGCATCATTATCGGGGTCCCCTGAATTTGGGGTACTAGGCATGCCATCTAGAAATGGCTTTTGATTTATTTTCAGTGTTTCCCAGGAAAAGTGCAGCAAGTATTTACTTCAGTGCTTTTTTTCCCCCATGAATAACCACCAATAAAAAAATGTATCATTTCTTGTCCTCCAGGCAATACAGCTAAAGTATACATTGAGATTCAGGATGAAAATAATCATCCCCCAGTGTTTCAGAAAAAATTCTACATCGGAGGTGTATCTGAAGATGCAAGAATGTTTACTTCTGTACTCAAAGTGAAGGTATGAGAAATTATGTTAATATACAGAACTAAAATAAAAGGAAAGCTTGGGTTTTGCAGATAAGCTGTAACCCTATAGTTTGCATTAACTGCATGCTTATGCTGTATAAATAAAAGCCTGAAACTTGGAGCTATATTAGTTTAGTTATCTAAACTCAATACAGATTATATCAGGTAAGTACTTAGCAACTTTTTGAGTTTTATTTTACTATGAAAATGGTATCAAAATATTTATGATGTTTTACATTGAATAAGATGTTGAAACGTATATATTTTCTTAGTGGTTTGTATTCCTCCAGTAGGATAACTCAAAAGATTCTCAAAATGGAATCTCTAATGACAAATATTAAATTACCACTTCTAGTAGAAGAAATAGTGTAATAAATTAAGTAATTATTTTTTTCTGAAATAAATGTTTGAACTTTAAATGCTGATTGAGTGAAAGTAAAAAAAATAATGCTACCAATTTTAGTACTTTACTAAAAGTTACAAAGATCTTGATGTCTCAGAAAATGTTGGCTTGCTTGGAATTTCAAAAATGCAGTATCTAATACCAAAGTTGTAAATTTTCAAATTTTTTCTTTATTTATCAAATGTTTATTACTAATGACTATAATTGTTTATAATCAAATGTTTATGACTATTTCGAATCAACTGTGCATTACTAATGTTTTATTATTAAGAAAAAATTTTAAAGATTGCATTTTACTGAGGAAAAAGTTTAGATGCTAAACATTTTGGATTCTCAATTGCAGAGTTAATTTTGGACAGCATTTCAATGGTTAACTTGTATATAGCTGTAAATTGCACATAAAACCTAAACATCTGTGGCAAATCTAGCTTTTGATTGCCTCTAGTTTTGCACATGAGTAATTGCCTTTATTTTCCTATTACCAGGAGCATCATGATTAGAGCTCTTCTTACGTGTAGTTTTATCACCTATCAAACACTCCCAGTAAGAAAAAAATTCAACCTAATTGTGTTGGGCTTGCAAAATAGCTCTTCCACTATGCCAAGTACAGACCCCTGATCTGAATCAGCAGTTTAACTAAAAGTAGTCCACAAATCTGTCACTCATTATATTTAATTTATGTTGTTATCCACAAGTAAGCATCCTTTGTAGCTGATTTTTCTCATTTTGTATTTTAATCTCATTAACTCTTAATTGATTTAGTTCTATCATTTAGTCAAATATGTTTGAGTACCTATAATGTGCTAAACACTGTCCTAGAAGTTGGATATAGAGCAATTGAAAAAGCAAACAATCAAAGTTTCCACCTGAGTAATGCAGGCAAACTAGTTGAAGAAATGAATAGATCGGTAAGTTATGTAGTGATAAATTCTAAGGGGAAAAAAAAGGTTGACAAGGGAAGAATGAGAGTGGTGCTATTTTAGATAATAAAGTCAAGATAGTTCTTTTGGGATAAAACTGAAACAGTTACCTGAATAAAGCAAAAGATCACAACTTGTGGATTCTTAAGTGAGCAGCATTCTGGGATTTCTTTGTAAAGCTCTAAAGGTAGACAGGGAGCTGGAGGCTAGTGTGAATGAAAAAGTCTGATAGGAAATGAGATCAGAAATGTACCTGGGGCTAGAATATGGTATTTGTCCTAGGTGTGTTGGAAAGAAAGCTTTTGAATGATTTAAACAGTTATGACATAATCCAATATAAAAAGATTATTATAGATGTTGTGCAGGTAGGATGTCGGGAATGGGTAACACAGTGTTTTGGACAAGTAGAGTTAAATGCATGACAAGTCCAGGCAAAATTTGACAGTAGGTTGAATGATGTTGATAGGCTAGAGACCTTGAGAAGGGGGTTAAAATATAGAACATATAGGATTTGCTGATGAATTATACAGGGGACATTAGGAAAAATCAAGAATGACTTGGTGGTTTTTGTCCTAAACAGATCCCCATATCTCCTCCACTGCCTATTGTGATGGCAGTAATCAAGGTTCATGAGGCTTTTTCAGTACAAAAACCTAATTCTTGGCAAGGCAGTTACAAATGCTGACCTAGACTTGAGAGCGAAAAAAGGGGTCAAGATGAAATCACCCAGAAAATGGGTTTGACAAAAAAAAAATACAAAGACTAAGCTTTGGGAACTTCAGCACTTACAGATCAGGAGAAGAAGGGTGTGGGGATACTGAGATGTTGCTACCATGAGGTGGCAGGAATACGGGGAAAATGCAAGGCCCCTGAACCATGGAAAGAACAAGACTGATAAAAGAGAATTATTGACTGTCAAATGCTACTGTGATTAGAATGTCATTGTGGATTTTTACATCACCACTTATGCTACTAATCCTATAGTGTGATGTAGGAAAAAAAGATAAGCCAAATGTTAAACTAGTCCACTAATAAAGGAGATTACTCAAAAGGCATGTGATGACTATAACAAGGAAATTTAATGGGTGGCATTATCTGATGTCATTCACTTCAGAGGAATTGGTACTGAGTGTCAAAGGAGTCAGAAGGATGCTTGCCCTGTACTCCTAGGCTCTGTGCTATGTAAATTATGGGAGTCACTACTGGGAGATCTACAGAAAGCAGCATCTTTTGTCAAGGAAGGGTATAGGGAGAAAGAAGGAATCAAAAAGTATAGGTAACACTAAGAGGGAAAGTTGAATATTTAGGGGATTTTGTTGATGATGGACTGTGATTTCCAAGGAATTCTGAGGAAAGTTTGGTAGTAGGGTAAAAGTCCAGTGAGAGACTGAGTCTTAATAAGGTGCGTAAAGACATTGCATTGAAAGAAGCATCTGGGTGGGGAGATATGCCCTCTACAGTATGCATGGACTTCTTGTGATGAGGTATATACAGTGATGGGAGTGATTGTGTCTCCAGACTACTGAGAACTCTAAGGAACCCACCCCCTCCTTCAAACAATCAGTGGGTTATTCAGGATAGGGAAAGGGGTCCTTTCTAGGAAACCAACTTCATGCAATATAATATACTAGGTACTTTATACAAGAGTCAGAGAAAGAAGGGAGAGAGAGAGGCAGAGAGAGAGGGGGAGAGAGAGAGACAGAGAGAGAAAAAAAAAGTTTAGTAATGTGTTGATGCAAGCATATGCTATAATAAAGTCAAGTAGGAGAGCACAAATTGTCATGTGAATTCAAAGGAAGAAAACATTTCAGTTGGTGAATGAACATAAAGGTTTCCTGGAGGATGAAGAATTTAAGACTAGCACTGTTACATATAGAACTAAGAGTGGAACTGCTGACTCACAGAGTGTATGTCCATATCCATCTGTAGGAGATACGGCCAAAAGATACTACCAAGGAGTTTTCAAAAGTGATTTTTGACAGTTTTACAGTCTATGTAACAGAAACGTATACATATATTCACCAGAAGACTTGTACAAGAGTGTTCAGAGCAACATTATTGGTATATTGGAAAGACCAAACGTGTATCAGTAAAATGGATTAATAAAAAAAAAAAAAAAAAAAAAAAAAAAAAAAAAAGAAAAAAAGACTAGCACTGAAGGGTGGTTACATTTTTTTTTTTTTCCAAAGTGAAACCTATATGATGAAGACAGTCTAAGTAGACGAAACAAACTAAGCAAGCCAAAACCCAGAAGAAGCAAAGTGCAGAGCATATTTGAGTGATAGGAGGCAAGGGATTTAGGAGGGGATGGGAGTAATAAATCCTTAATGTTTAACAATTCCACTTGCTGCCTTTAGCCTTGAAGCCTAGAATCTTCTCCTTTCCAGAATTTAATCACAGCATGAGTTAAGCAGTTCATCTCATTTTATACTTAGAGCAACAAAAATATTAATGGAAACAGCACTGAATCAGGGCCAGCTCATCTGTGGTGTTTGAAGGAAGGAAAGATGATTTTAAAAATGGGAAGTAGCCCATGATTGTGAAAGAGGTGTTTCTACCAATTGCTATACAATATTAGGTAATGGTAGATCATCTATCATGTTAGCAAGTTTGTTTTTTTGTTTTGTTTTGTTTTGTTTTGTTTAGTCCATGACATAATGCAGAATGATAAAAGTTAAATGTAAATATGTACTTTGTGTAAGAAGGGAAAGAAGAATTGTTACATAGAATAGGATTGACAAAGTAAGAGAAGACTTTGAAATAGCAATGAATAGGGCTATACTAGCTTATAAGATGAGTAGTGAATTTGGGGCATTATTTTTAAAATATGCTACAGGTAAAATGACACAATAAAACCATTGTAGAAATGAAATATCCAATATAAGTAATAATATGGTAAAAAACAGTTGTACATCTGCTCTGAAGGGGTATACCTAATATACTTAAAAACTTGTTCTTAGTTCATTTTTTAAAGAAAATATATACTATGTTCCTACCCTGTACTGAAAATATGGAAGCAGACAAAATACACTCTCTCTTCCCTTACAGAAGCCACATTCTAGTAAACTAGACCCCTCCCCCCAAAAAAGTAAATAAATAAAAACATATGTTATCATTAAATCTAGATGGACAAAATACCTAATATAGTTTCAGTTCACATTTACACTATACTGAGTGGAAAATAATATAATTATCTGAAATTTAGGTGAAGGTAAGTTTTAAATTATTCTGTTTGTACCACTGAGTTAATTTAAGTGAAGTCTCCTTGGATTTTATGTACTCACTTTATCTGAGTATAGTAGACACCATTAGTTGGCCATTTCTCCTTCCTCATGCTTTAACAGAAGTTCAGTTTTATTTAGGCATTATTTTTGGGGATCATGTACTTCAGGGGAAGGGAAGCCTATTCCAGGGTGGTGAAAAATGACTGGTCAGAGCCAATCATTCCTGTCCCGTTATCTTTGCAAATGATTGGTTTGCACGTCGATATGTGAGTCATTTTTGAGCAGTTATTGTTAAGGGAGGTCTCCTGAGGATTTTCTAGGACAAAGACATATAAAGACATGTAGATATTGGATTTCGGGCTCAATAATTTGAATGCTCATGTCACATTTAAGTACATGAATTATATCAAAAGTGCACAGAACAAAAAAAGTTATCTGAGAAATTCTATATTTACTATGGTTTCATGCTGGGTATCTATGTCACAACTGGTTCTTCCAAGTTGACTTTTGTTAGTGACAAGTCATCAGTCATTTTAATTATGAGGAGTGCAAAAGGAAAATCCAATGGTAATTTTTTTCTTTAGTCTTTAATCCAAGTAGTTAACATCAGTTCAAATGTCACTTTTAGTATATACTTAAAATAATTGATAGTAAGGACTTGATAAGGTATTTGTACACCTATGTTCATAGAAGTGCTATTTACAACAACTGAAAAGTAGAAACAACCCATACGGGGCCGGGCGCGGTGGCTCACGCCTGTAATCCCAGCACTTTGTGAGGCTGAGGTGGGCAGATCATGAGGTCAGGAGATCAAGACCATCCTGGCTAACACGGTGAAACTCTGTCTCTACTAAAAATACAAAAAAAAAAAAAAAAATCCTTGTGAGGTGGCTGGCGCCTGTAGTCCCAGCTACTCGGGAGGCTGAGGCAGGAGAATGGCGTGAACCCAGGAGGCGGAGCTTGCAGTGAGCTGAGATCGCGCCACTGCACTCCAGTCTGGGCGACAGAGTGAGACTCCGTCTCAAAAAAAAAAAAAAAAAAATCCATATGTTCATCTATAGATGAACGTATAAACAAAATGTGATATACACATATAATGAAATATTATTTAGTCCTAAAGGGAAATAACTTCTAACACATGTTACATTATGGATTAATGAGGACATAATGCTCTGTGAAATAACCTAGACATGGACAAATATTGTATGACTCTCCTTACATGAGGTTCCTAGAGTAGGCAAATTCATAAAGACAGAAAGCAGAATGTTGGCTGCCAGGGATTAGGGGTGGAGTGGGGGGAGGTAAATGGGAAGCTATTGTTTAATGGCTACTCTGTTGCCATTTGGGAAGAAGAAGACGTTTTGAGCATGAATGGCAGTGATATTTGCAGAACAATGTGAATACATTTAATGTCACTGAACTGTACACTGAAAAGTGGTTGGAATACTAAGTTTTGTGTTATGTGCATTTTACCACAATAAAGAAAAATTTCCAAGAGGAGAGAAAGCATCACTTTTATTGAAAGAATGTGAAAACTTATTTTTCAAGCTATTTTTAATTGGTATTCATTCTTTTGAAGCTCTTATGAATGGGAAGCTTATGTCCAAATTCAGAAGTAAGGATTTATATTAGTCAATTTATTTTTCTTGACTATGTACTGTGTTTTTAAGCATTTTGTTTCATAAGACACCAGTTGCAACAGTATGGCAGTGATGCGCATTGTGGGAACATGCTAATCCTCTCAACCTACCAGGAGACCATATCAGAATCTGCATTACCTTGTAAGTTGAAAAAGCCTCCCCACAATTCTGAGTCCTCCTTCTCTAGGGCAGGCCAGTAGTTGAACATCATTAACTGAAATGTCCTACACCAGCGGTCCCCAACCTTTTGGCATCAGGGACCGGTTTTGTGGAAAACAATTTTTTCACAGACAGGAGTGGGGAGGGGAGGGTTTGGGGATGATTGAAGTGCATCACATTTATTGTGCACTTTATTTATATTATTATTACATTGTAATATATAATGAAATAATGATAAAACTCACCATAATGTAGAATCAGTGGAAGCCTGATCTTGTTTTTCTGAAACTAGGTGGTCCCATCTGGGTGTGATGAGAGACAACGACAGATCATCAGGCATTAGGTTTCATAAGGAATGTGCAACCTGGAACACTCGCATGCGCAGCTCATGATAGGGTTTGTGCTCCTATAAGAACCGGATGCTGCCACTGGTCTGACAGGAGGCAGAGCTCAGGAGGTTATGTGAGCTATGAAGAGTAGCTATTATTACAGATGAAGCTTCACTCAGTCACCCACCACTCACTTCCTGCTGCGTGGCCCGGTTCTTAACAGGTCACGGACCGGTAGTTGTCCGTGGCCTGAGGGTTGGGGACCCCTGTCCTACACTAATGAAAAATGACTGATGAATATGGTTACATCAGAATAGCAAACTGCTGCAACAAGGGTGTTATAAATGACTGAGTGAAGCAATATGTTAAAAGCAAATACTTGCAACATCTATTAAAAAAATATATCTCAAAGTAGCAGTATCCAGAACATAGAAAGAACTGTAAAAAAGCAACTGTGTAGTCAACAGAAAAATAGAAAAAATGATGAATATTTGTAATATTTGTAATTTTTTGTGTGAAGTAGGAAAGTTTTAGCTAGGCCTTTGAACATTAACTTTTTGTTTCTCCTGGGCTTTGAAGAAATGTTAATGGATAAATATTCCCTAATTCATAATAATAACTGTGATTTAGTTGTCATTATTATTTTTCTGAGAACTGTGAAATGCCATTTATTTATTTTAGCCTACACTATTTAAATAAATAAATAAAATGAAGAATAAATACAATAATATCAATTAAAATAAAACAAGTAAATTAAAACATTGATTTATGCAGTAGATGCAGTTATTTCTTTTTTTTTTGAGACAGAGTCTCGCTCTGTCACCCGGGCTGGAGTGCAGTGGCCGGATCTCAGCTCACTGCAATCTCTGCCTTCCGGGTTTACGCCATTCTCCTGCCTCAGCCTCCCGAGTAGCTGGCACTACAGGCGCCCACCACCTCGCCCGGCTAGTTTTTTGTATTTTTTAGTGGAGACGGGGTTTCACCGTGTTAGCCAGGATGGTCTCGATCTCCTGACTTCGTGATCTGCCCGTCTCAGCCTCCCAAAGTGCTGGGATTACAGGCCCGAGCCACCGCGCCCGGCTGATGCAGTTATTTCTTACTGCACTTTTGGGAAAATTGAAGCTGAGTAAGGCTGGATAACTTTCCCAGTATTACTCAGTCAAATACCCAGTGAAGTTGGAATTTAAAGTTAGGTCTACCTTAGTTCACGAATTTTTCTTGTAATCTCTTACATTGCTTCCCAGGAGAAATGAGGAGTAGAATCCTGCTATAAAATAAGAGAACATACTAATTTTCTGTGAAAAATTAGGAGACAAGTAGAAAGGCAACAAATTTATTTTCAACTGGAGATGACCTGTGTAAATTGTGATACCTGCTGTTAAGGTAACAAGTAAGATTTGATTTTAAAAACACTTTTCAAATTGTTAACTAATTTTTTCAGTTGATTGCATGTTGTCTTAACTGCAACAATAGCATTTATTGCAAATACGGGGAGATGTTAAATGTGATCAAGATTAATTTTAAAAAATTCTGAATTATGTAGATATTTTCCAGAAGTTAATGCAGTAAGAATTAATCTCATTCTTTACAAGTTGCAAATGTGGAAAAACAGTGTCAGAAAAATTCAGTTATAATGTTGATTTGATCTCTACTGAAGGTTAAAAAGATTTTGAACATTGTATTTTTGAATTATTAAAGATGCCAAATTTAAGAAATTTATGGACTAAAAGAAAATAATATTGTGAAAAAGCAGCAAGAAAAAAAGACATCACTTAATGGCTGATAGTTTATTACATTTTCAAAATAAGCACAAATGGTGATGAGAGGTTTCGGCAGAGTGATGCCGTAGTAGCAAAAGTTATAGAAATGCACAAGGTTAACAATGTAGGGTAATACATAATGTTTTTAGACAGAGGTTACAGCTCCTGGGGGCTCCTGGTCTGTAACCCTATACTTGTTCACTTGGGTCTTAGGCAAAACATCTCCAGCACATTTCTGAATTTTTAATGTATTTCTCCCAAGTAGCATCTCTTTAATTTACAGAGAACACTGCATCACAGGAGCAATAAGTAACCTTCCCAACATGTGCAGCTAGTTGGGAGTGAGGCTACAATTTATAGCCTGGCATTCTGCTTCCAAGACCAAGCTCAACCATGTTTCCAGTGGAAGAGCACTGGACTGACATTCTAATCACTCCGATTCAGTTCTGGGTGTGCTCTTATCTCTCTGTGAGACTTTATGCTCCATCACTCTGCGCCACAGATGTCTTCTTACATAAATACTGCTTTAGAAGCAGGTTCTCTTTTAAAATCTTTAAGCTGATGGTTTGCTTATTTATATGTTATTTACTATAACAATGTCAAGTGTCCTGTGACAACTGTTACACTTGAGAACCACATTTTAGAGGTCAAACAGCATAGATTGCTTAGTTCTGAAATCCAAATCACCATTTATGTTTTACACTATTTGTGGTTTATGTTACTTAAAAGCTAGTGAGTTATTTTGTGACAATTTTCTTCCTAGTTACATACAGAACAGATGTAAACAAGAACCAGCCCGAAGTAAAGGTCCCATAAAACACTAATTTTGGTTCCCCATTGCCAAGTATGAGGAACCTCTCTCATGGTTTCAAGGGACAGGTGTTTTCAGAAGGTCGTACTAATCACTGGTTTCCTTCCATCTATGGCCATACCACCCTCAATGCGCCCAATCTCGTCTGGTTTCCTTCATGTTTTGGCACAGTATTTGACCTTGTATGGTTTGTACTTTGAACTAAGCAAACACATGTAGGTGCCTGAGGGTGCATTGCCTTCTTGACTATGACCCTGTAACTGAATCACCATATGTCTAGTTTAGCACTTAAACCAATTAGGCTGTTATCATTTATCTGCATGCATGATTCTCCTACTGGAATTTAAATTTCATGTAAGCAGACAGTATGCTTTCCCACCAACTTAAAGACATTACATATTGTGCTTAACATTTCAAATTGATGTTTGTTTAAAATTTTATTTATTGATTTTAATTTAGTTTAACTTTATTTTATTTCAATAGTTTTTGGGTACAACAAACCCCCATGACACAAGTTTACCTATGTAGCAAACCTGCACTTGTACTCCTGGATTTTAAAAAAAAGTTTAGCAGAAAAGTATTTTGGGGAGAACAAGTGGTTTTTGGTTACATGGATGAGTTCTTTAGTGAAGATTTCTGAGATTTTGGTGCACCTGTCATCTGAGTAGCACACACTGTACCCAATCTGTAGTCTTTTATCCCTTACCCTCCTCCCACTCTGTCCCCCGAGTCCCCAAAGTTCATTATATTATTCTTATGCCTTTGCATCCTCATAGCTTAGCTCCCAGTTACAGATAAGAACATACAGTATTTGGTTTTCCATTCCTGAGTTACTTCACTTAGAATAATGACCTCCAGCTCCATCCAGGTTGCTGTAAATGCCATTATTTCAGTTGTTTTTATGGCTGATTAGTATTCAATGGTGTATATATACTACATTTTCTTTATCCACTCATTGGTTGATGGGTATTTAGGCTGGTTCCAGAGTTTTTGAATTGAATTGCACTGCTATAAACATGTGTGCAAGTACCTTTTTCATATGACTTCTTAAAATTTTATTTATTTATTTTTACATATACTCATGTCTTTTAACCTACTTAACACATGTTGCATGAATAATCATTTCAAATTCATAAAGTATATTTGACATTAAACTCTTTTGGGTTGATTACAACATAGAATAACATCACCCTGGACTTCCCTATGGATTTCACTTCTTGCCAAATTAGAAGCTCAGACTTGATAATAGCTTTATGAATGTTATGCATATGTCATAGTTTTACATTTATTTAGCCTCACTGGTGATGTCAGATGTGAATCTTTTTTTTTTTTTTCTGAACAACTGGACTATTTTTGGTACACGATCGCAGGCTATATTGCACTTAATATTTTCCCTTTTTTTTCCACTGAGTCTCAAAGTCAAATATTTGATCCATCTTTACCAATTTTAGAATATGAATGCAATACAAATTGTGGTATACTGACTTTCTCTGATTTCCTTTATGTATTTTACATTTATTTATTCTCTGTCATCTTTTCTTTCAATTATTTTTAGATTGTATCTTGTATATTTTTAGAAAATCCTTCACATTTATTTTGAAATTCTGTGGAGCAGATGCACACAGATGATTACGAAAAATCTATTCTGTTTCTACACTGTATTCTGTATTTTATTTTTAAATAATATATCGTTGTTAACTACAGTCACCATATTGTATAATATATCCCTTATTCTTCCTATATAATTGAAACTTTATATTCTGTTTCAAATACTCTAATCCTGCATTTTCCTCTATACAAGCTGAGAATCATGAAAAACATTACCAGTTCCTGATACATAGCATTTCTCCTTATTAATCTGAACAAGTAAAACATTCTTTTTATGACTTTTTAATATAAGTGGACAAGATGAAGTCTATTTTTGTAGACATAAGTTGAGTATACAATGAAATAATTCTGCATATGTTTTACTCTTTTTCTTTCTTCACCCTTTCCACACAAATCAGTTTTTTATTGTAGAAGGGACATCAAAAGTATCATTCTCCTAGCAGACAATCTATGCCTGTTAATTTGAGTGTAATTTAATTAAAAATGTATTTAATTTTTATTACTTATAATAGAAATAGGACGACTTTTCCCAGGCTATAATTGTCTGAAGAATGAGGAAAGTTTGCATATTTCAAAATAGATGAGGCCAGGCTCGATGGCTCACAGCTGTAATCCCAGCACTTTGGGAGGCCTAGGCGGGTAGATCACGAGGTCAGGAGTTATTCAAGACCAGCCTGGCCAAGATGGTGAAACCCAGTGTCTGCTAAAAACGACAAAAAATTAACCAGGTACAGTGGCAGGCACCTGTAATCCCAGCTACTCGGGAGGCTGAGGCAGGAGAATTGCTTGAACCTGGGCGGCTGAGTTGTAGTGAGCCAAGATGCCGCCACTGCACTCCAGCCTGAGTGACAGAGTGAGACTCTGTCTAAAAAAAAAAAAAAAAAAAAAAACACACACACACACACAGATGAAAAGCAATTCTGATAGCTGGAAGCTGTTTTTTTGTTTGTTTTGGTTTTCTTTTTGTTTGTTTTCATTTTGTTTTTATGGAGTGTTGCTCTGTCACTCAGGCTGGAGGGCAGTGGCTGCCTCAGCATCCCAAGTAGCTGAGATTACAGACTCAAGCCACCACACCCAACTAATTTTTTTTGTTTTTTCTTGTATTTTTATTAGAAACAGGGTTTCACCATGTTAGCCAGACTGGTCTCGAACACCTGACCTCAGGCAATCTGCCCGCCTCGGCCTCCCAAAGTGCTGGGATTACAGGCAGGAGCCACCACGACCAGCCTGGAGACGTTTTTAAACTAGAGAATTTAAGTACTTTTTTATGAATTTGAAGAGCCGTTGGACATGATACATGAAAACAAAGTAGTTTATTTGGTAAATAGCCAAATCATTTTGCCTTTCCTAAACTTGCTGGTGGCTCATATATTTTAAAATTTGAGTGCACTCTAGCAGTATTAGAATTTTATTCAATGCCTGCATATCTCTCAGATGATTAAATGTGTAACAATTCAGGGCATGGGTATGGAATACTATTTTTGGAGGTAAGCTTGCATTTGCTTTTAGGAGGTTTTATAAGTTTTAGAGTAGTGATGATTGTGTGTACTCCCCTATATTATGTTTCAAAGGCCATATCCTCCATCATCTGTAGAGACCTGTCAGGAATATTGACATTCGGTTCTCCCTTTGAAAACATCAGAATTTTTCTGAAAGTGAAGGCTGCATTGCAAGGCACAATCCAGAAGATAAATTGGGCAAATAAAAACTACTTTTGTCTGAAGATGTCCTGTAATTTCTTGAACCTCCATTTAACTTTGTGCTATACAGACCAGACATGGGAGATCTATAACATAAATATAAGAAAAAAATGAGGAAAATGAGTTTTTAAAAATGGTTTATTCATACTTCTATAAGTGTATCATAGTTTTGAATTGTCTATTAATATTTCCAATAATAACGGTAAAATACAAGAGTTCCTTAAAATGCGTTATGAGGAAAGTTTACTTCCAAATAACCCATAAGAAATAAATGATTCTTCCTAGTAGTTTCAATTAATTTACCTTAAGGGAAACCAGCAGGCCTGGAGAGAGATTTTATGCATAAAGAGAATACAATTTGCACTGGTTAGTTGTAAGTTACTGAAAATCTGAAAATTGCAGAGACTTTATAACATTTTTTTCTTTTTTCTTTTTTCTTCAAAAACAGGCAATGAAATGCCTGGATTCACAAAAATGCATTCTAGTGAACAAAAATAATATCTAAACTAGGCATCCCCATCAAGTTGATCTAGAAACTTTATTTGGTAACCACACTAGTTTTTATAAACATAATTATCTCTTTAATAATGTTTCATTTTACTTGTTTCCAGGATTTTTCCCCCTAGACATTTATGGTCTCTTAGAATCAGAGTAATCTAGAAAAGGACAAAAGTCACCGAGGCTCATAGTAATTTGAAAGACTATCACCACCTGAAGCCAATAGACCCCAAGATATGTTGAATGCTGATATCAAAATAATTTTTTTGTTCTTTTTTTTGGGACAGTGTCTCACTCTGTCACCCAAGCTGGACATGCAGTAGTGCAATCTCAGCTCACTTCAACCTCTGCTTCTGGGTTCAAGCAATTCTCCTGCCTCAGCCTCCCAAGCAGCTGGGACTACAGCCATGTGCCACCATGCCTGGCTAATTTTTTGTATTTTTGGTAGAGATGGTGTTTCACCATGTTATCCAGGATGGTCTCGATCGCCTGACCTTGTGATCTGCCTGCCTCAGCCTTCCAAAGTGCTGGGATTACAGGCATGAGCCGCTGTGCCCAGACTAAAAGAATATTTTTGATGTATTTTTTTTTATTACAAACTGCATATGTAATGCAACCTGCATATGCAAAATCACACAAATTCTAAGTGTGCAGCTACATAAGTATTTACGAAGTGAACACGGTAGTGTAACCAGAGCCCAGGTCAAGAAATAGAACATTACCAGTTCCTGCTCCACATCCCCATAAGAATAACTAGTCTGACTTCTAACCATAAATATGTTTTTCTTGTTTATGAAATTTTTATAGACTTAGGAGAATTGTATTTTTTGTTTGGATTCATTTTCTCACACTATGTTTGTGAGATTCATCTGTGTTATTATTGCAGGTGGTAATAATTGATTCATTTTCATTGCTCTAGAGAATTTCATTGTGCAAATATACTACAGTTAATATATCCTATATACTGTCCATGTAAGTTGTTTGGGGTTTCTTAATATTACAAATATACTGAGGAGTAGAAATTCTAGGTAAGGGGATATTCATAAGTTCAGACTTAATAGATAATATCAAACTGTTTTCCAAAATATTTTACTGATTTATTTCCCCTCAGTAATATCTGAGAACTTCAGTTGCTTCACAATTTGATTTTGTCTTATTTTTTTTAGTCATTGTGATGAACATGTGGTGGTTTGTTGTTCATTTACAATTCCCTAGTAGTTAAAATAGGCAAATGTCTCTTCATATATTTTTTGCCAATATTTGTATCCTCTTTATGTGGTGACTATTTTGATCTCTTTCTAACGTTTTTCTCTGGAGATTCTGTTGTTTGTTTTGTTTTCTCATTAAGTCTTTAGAATTCTTTATATACTCTGGATTGCAGATCTTTATTCAATATATGTATTGGATATATCATCTCCCAAGGTATGGCTTGCATTTTCACCCCATTTATTATGCTTTTTCATGAGCAGAAAATTTTAATACAATTTAATTTATTATTTTTTCATGTTGAGCAACTTTTTGTCTTGTTTAAAAGCCCTTTGAGTAACACAAAAACATGAAGATGTTTTTGTTTATTTCCAACATTTTTGTTTCATATTTTATGTTTAGATTTACAGTCCATATGGAATTTTTGTGTGTGTTTGGAGTGATGTAGAAGATCAAGTTTTTTAAAAAATTTCTCCTATGGATATTTAATTGACCAGCATCATTTTCTAAAGAGACCATTTTTTTCTCCACTGTACTGACGTTTTCTCCCTGTTCTAAGTCATATGGTCATGGATATAAAGGCTGATTTCTGAATACTTTATTCTGTTTCATTGACCTGTTTGTCTTTGCATCATTCTGCTATCTGAATTACTATAGTTTTATACTATCTCATAGTATAAGTCTCCTGCTTATTTTTTTTGTCTTCAAAATTTGTTGGCTTCTCTTGACTCTCTCTGTGTGCTCATTACCAAATAAGATTTAGAATCAGCTTATCAATTTACACAGGTTATAAGTATATTTAACTTAACTACTAGGGAATTGAAAGCGAACCACAAGAAACCACCACATGTTCATCACAATGACTAAAAAAAAAAAAAAAAAAAAAAAATTCAGACACAATCAAATTGTGAAGTGACTGAAGTTCTCAGATATTCCTAAGGGGATATAAATTAGTAAAACATTTTGGAAAACAGTTTGGTATTATCTATCTATTAAGTCTAAACTTATATATATCCCCTTACCTAGAATTTCTTCTCCTATGTAATTTGTAATACAAATTAGTAATATTAAGAAACCTAAAACAACTTATATGGAAAATATATATATATATATATGTAATATGTTGTAATGTTTATTTGTATCCAATTGGTCTACAGATACATATTAAGGAGAATGTCAGCTATACAATATTGAGCAGAGATGAACATATTTTTGGTCAGTATTTGAACAAACCAGCAAAATCTCTTCTTCTCTGAAGAACAACTGCAGGAGTGGGTTGGGTTACAGGTTGGAGAAAAATATAATAGCATTTTTTTAAACTATTCTCTTATTTCTTACAACCCATGGTGTATGGCACTGCCAAATTAAGGTGTAGATATCAAATTATTGTAGTATTTCTGTAGTTTTTAATGACTGTTTTCTTTTTTTGAAGATCCTATATTCTTTTATTACTTATGAGGTTTTTTTTGCCTTTTTTTTTTTTTTTTTTTGGAAAAAAAAAAAAAGTGTGGCTCTGTCGACCCAGGCTGGATGGAGTATAGTGGCACCATCTCAACTCACTGCAAGCTCCACCTCCCAGGTTCATGCCATTCTCCTGCCTCTGCCTCCCGAGTAGCTGGGACTACAGGCGTCCACCACCATGCCCGGCTAATTTTTTATATTTTTCGGTAGAGATGGGGTTTCACCACATTAGCCAGGATGGTCTCGATCTCCTGACCTCATGATCCGCCCACCTCGGCCTCCCAAAGTGCTGGGATTACAGGCGTGAGCCACCGCACCCGGCCTGTTTCATGAGTTTTAAAAAAGGCAGGGAAGAGAATTGAATTATCATGAGAGTACTGTGATATACTGTAGGAAACAAAGAAGAAACGTGGAGCTGTAGAGACATATTTTAAAAATGTACATTGCATTTCTAAAAATGTTTAACAAGCTTGAAATTTAAAAAAATGGAAAAAGGTTATTCAGCTTTCTGTTAATTTTAAGTTACTCTTCATGGAAGATAAAATAATTCTGACAAAAGGGGAGAAGCTAGTATTTTTCTTATCGGTTATCAAAGTTTATTCCATCTAACTATTAGTCTTCTCTTAAAGTTAAGGAATTCTCGATATTTAATGTGTGGTAAAACAACGCCACATAGTGTTCTTGTCATTTATAGCAAGAAAGCATGTTTTAGGAAGATGAAATACTGTATTACACATGGTAGTAGCTGAGAGGTGCCAATAATCAAATACGTAAGGTTGGATCTGAAAGGTTGGTAGGGAGAATGAAAATCAGTATGAACTAGTGTATGTGTTGACTTTAGTTCTTGGTTTCAGAATCCAGGATTATGAGCTACTATAGTATCATTTGGACCTGAAAAAAATTATGTAATCATGCCAACATGTCAAAAACAGATTCATAAATCCTTCAAAAACATAAGCACAGACACAGTCCTTGCAGATGTTTTAGAAACATGGCATTGATAAAGAGCCCAAACGGGGCAATAAAAATAAGTGAAAGGGAACAGTCTGCATCTTAGAAAAGGCAGTTGGAGGGATTTAGACACTCAGCAGAGAACAAATATCATAGGAAAAAATAAACAGTGTGGCTTCCAGACCTAGAAGGCCCTGGCAGTGAACTCTGAACATATTCACTTTGAGATTAAGTAACATTTGAATAGGGCAAGACCAGTTGATACTGAAACAGCCTCTTTTGAGGAAGGGGCTCTTTTTGGGCTAACTATTCTGGTTCAGAGCGAAGGTAAGAGTGTAAGATGAACCTGAGCCCAAAGGTGCCAAAAAAAAAGAAAAAAAAAAAAAATGAGGCATACCTGTGGGCAGGAAATGACTAGCAGCTCCTGCTCCAAAAACATGAAGACATGATAGGAATTGCTACAAGAACATTTTATCTAAGTCAATGTTGATTAAAGTTTAATCAAATGTTATGGGTATGCTAAATCCGAAGACTGTGGAAAAAAAGGTTAATGAATATAATATATAAAGGATATAAAAATAAAGTTTTGATATATTTAAGTCTAACTGTTTTCCAAAAGCATAAAGAGAAAGACAAATGTGAGGTTTTATTTAACCATGAGTGGGCTGTGTAACCAGGAGTGGATAGGTTTCTTACTTTCTGTAAGCAGCAGGTCTGCAGAGTGAGGACAACACTATCTAATGAATTTTATATGAATATAAATGAGAAAATGCACATAAAGCACTGAGCACTGTTTGTTGCTCTCTCTGAAATCTCTCAATAGACATTCTCTAAATAGACATTCTCTCAATAGATCTCTCAATAGTCATTGTTACCTATGTTACCTGAGTTCTTTTTACCTATAAGATAATAGTAATCTCAAAATCAAAATGTTTCAAACTCAGCATACACAGTGCATATATGTTATTAAAAACACAGTTTTATTGAATGCACAGCGATATTTCTTTGCCCTTGAAACTGAATACTGGGCCTCTCTTTCCAGAATTCACCTTCAGCATTAGTATAGAATGCTAATTTGTCTTCTTAATAGTAGAATAAGGAATAATTATAAGAAGCTGAATACAACTAATAGATTCCTCCATTAAGTCACGACCAGATGAGTTCTCTTTGAGATACAACTAAGTGTATTATTTTCATGAGAATATTATTCCACTGAGGAATACTCAAAAAGTAACTTTTCTAAATCCTTGTATATTTTAAATGAGATAGTTGGTTCTCTTATATGAATACTGACCAAATTAAAATGTCTGAGGCATAAATGAGTAGTATTATCTTAACACCATGTTATAAAGTATTTCTGTATAGAATTTTCTCGTTGTCAATGGTTATAGCTTGATATTTTTCTTTCTGGGAGTATGGTAAGCTTAAGAAAAAACAAATAATCTCTATATGTCCAGGTATGAAGTCCAGAGAAACAAACCCTAATAGCACAGGTGGAAACACTTCAAACAGTCTTCAAGCAGTATCAGTATCAATGTATCCAGAGAACAGTTTTTAAAAGAATATTTCTTTCTTTTTTTGTTTTAAAAAAAAAGGCATATTGAAGGTTTTTTGGTCCTCGTCATACCACAGCATATCATAAAATTGAGTGAGATTATATTATAGTATTATATATTATATTGAGTGAGATTATATTATATTATAGCAGATGTATATAATATATGTCTGCTAAGTGGAAATAAATCTTGAAGTTCTCTTAATTAAAGAAGAAAAAAATGGAAAAGGCAATGAAATGTATTAAATAAGTTTTCTTTAGAAGGAAGGAGCACAATCCATATGAAAAATAAGCCCAGCCTGGGAAAGGCCAGCAAGTTGAGAATGTTTATAGAGAGCCCATAAATACCCCATTCTATATAGATATGGTGAAAATTGCCATTTTTCAAAGTATTAATAGAAAGTTCTGAATGTCAGAAAATTTATTTTTCATTATTAAAGAATGAATTACCTATAAAATATTGAACAACAAAGCAGTTCTTTCTCTGGCATTAATGAATCACAGCATGACACGTTATCTTTTCTGGCACCTCTTGAGAGTATTAATGGTATATTATGTTAGTAATCATCATGAAAATTAGGGGTAACTAATGAGAAAAGAAAAATAATACAATGAGAATGTGTATCTCACCTACATTTATAAGGGTCTGATTAGCATTAAGTGCAATTAAAACATTGAATTATCTTTCAACATGAAATTTAATGAAGTAGCATCACTATTAAGGATACAAGCAACTCTATGTCCTGTCATTGTTTGTCTTCTGCTTTGTCCTGAAAAAGAGGTGTAGAGATAAAGTTGCTTGTCTTAATGTAATTCCTGCTGGACTTAACAGTGTGTACACAGAAGGAAAAACGTGAGAAATATTATATTGCAATTTTTAATGAAAGCTGTCTGTTCAGGACAGGTGTTATCTCTTTCTGAACCAAGGAACCTGATAATAATCTTCAGCCCACCACATTCTTTTCTCAGTACAATCAGTTTTTTGACAAACTCTACATGGGGCTTGGAGTCAGATTATATATTCTGCTCACCCGCTGTGTGATTTGGGATCATTAATTTAATCTTCTATGGTTTAGAAATGGAACCCAAGGAATGACTTTTATTCTTTCTAACTACCAGAATTAAGAAATGTTTATGATACCCTCTTTGTAAAGGGTGTAGAGCAGAGCAGGACACTGAGTCAACTTTCAGATGATTTCTTACATTTCCCAGATGTTCCTCAAATATAGTCTTCTGTTCCTTACTCCTTTTCAGTACGAAACTCAACCTGCATTTAATCACCTCGGTAGATGTCAGTGTCAGCCCCTGAAGATTTGGCTGAAGAACAATTTGGATTACAGCAAGTTGGCCAAAGGCAAGTCAGTTAAAGATAGATTGAGCGGTGCTATTTTTTGGCCAAATCAAATCAAAACAAACAAGTTTTCTACAAAAATAGGCCGGGCGCAGTGGCTCACATCTGTAATCCGAGAACTTTGGGATGCCGAGGTAGGCAGATCACCTGAGGTCAGGAGTTCAAGACCAGCCTGGCCAACATGGCGAAACCCCATCTCTACTAAAAATACAAAAATTAGCCGGGCGCAGTGATGCACACCTATAATATCCCAGCTACTCGGCAGGCTGAGGCAGGAGAATCGCTTGAACCCAGGAGGCAGAGGTGGTGGTGAGTCAAGATCGTACCACTGCACTCCAGCCTGGGCAACAGAGTGAGACTCCATCTCAAACAAAACAAAACCAAACAAAGCAAAACAAAAGACTATTAAATGTGAATGTTATTTAGAAACTATCTTTCAAGCTTTGGAAATGTTGATGTTCTCTGGGGGTTATTTTACAACAATTTGTAGATGTGTATGTACTCACTTAAAAACATACATATCTTTCTTCCTGCCATGCAAAGGACATTTGTGAGGAACCTAGTGGAGATGACCTGCTTCTGGGTCAGAGTTTTTTAAGTGGCAGAGCAATTTCCTCCCTGAAGTCTAATGAATATCAGTCCTTAGCACAGGGATTTGTAAAAACAAAGATTTAACGAATAAGAAAAGAGAAAAAGGGGATGATGATGCAAAGAAAACAAATATATCTCTATGAATAATTTTACCTGATCATTATGATATTTTTATCCTACTCTTTTTGTTGTATGATGTTTAAAATAGAAAAAGGTTAAAACAAAAAAATTCTTCATGGCTGGCTAATGACAAAAAACTAGATTACAAAACTGTAGGATGGCATGATCCTAGTTTGCTGAAAGAATACACACACATATACACATATATGAATACATAGAATACACACACAGATGTATATGTGTATGCATATGTGTGTATACATGTGTGTGTATTCTTATGTATTTTTATGTGTATACATGTGTGTATTCTTTCAGTAAACTAGGATCATAATATCCTACATGCATATGTGTGTATGTAGATATATGTATATACATATGTACATCAAAAAAAAAATAAAGGAACAAACACCAATATGTTAATGATACCTGTAAATGGATAAAATTATAAAGTTTTTGTATTCCTTGGTCCATTTACATTTAATGGTATTTTTCTAATAAGCAAGAAGCAATAAAGCATTTTATATATTAAACACATTATCAAAGACTATTGTTCATTTATATTTTTACAATTTTTCATCTTTACACATAATACAGAACATTAATAATTAGATGTAAATGATTTGGGAATATTTTAAAAGAAAAACAGAGGGAAAAGCAAATACATTCTAATAACTTTGCAAAGAGATATGCATAAAGTATTACAATTCCATCAGTGGTTCATGAAAAGTAACCATATTTTTAAAAAATAGCAGTTGGAGCCAGGCACGGTGGCTCACACTTGTAATCCCAGCACTTTGGGAGGCTGAGGTGGGCGGATTACTTGAGGTCAGGAGTTTGAGACCAGCCTGATAAACGTGATGAAACCCCATCTCTACTTAATATAGAAAAATGAGACATGCGTGGTGGCACGTGCCTGTAATCCTAGCTACCCGAGAGGCTGAGGCAGGAGAATTGCTTGAACTCAGAAGGCGGAGGTTGCAGTGAGCCGAGTGTACCACTGCACTCTAGCCTGGGCGACAGAGCCAGATTCCGTCTCAAAAAAAAAAAAAAAAAAAAAGGCAGGAGGGCAATTGGTAATATTAACAATTTGCCAAATTGTCTCAAAATGGAATTGTAATGTTGATCATCCTTTGTAGTAAGTTGTTTTGGTACCAATTCTTTTCAGATAAAAATTGCTGCAACCTCTGATCATGGATGCTGCCACAGTATTTTCATCTCAGTCCTGATCAGATCCATGTAATTTACCTGTTCTAATTTTTTACTTAGTTCCCAATATATTCTGAGCCACAATTCACATCAAAATATTGCAAGTGTTAAAAATATATAATATTTTACATACACAAAAGTAATCTAGCATACACATTTTAGAAATATTATGCTTAAGAATATAAATACATGGTGGCTTGGTTTTTTTCAATGATAAAAGATTTTGTATGTCTAATAATTTAGTCCAGGTGTGAACTTCAAAACATAAATTTGATTATGTTTACTCAATTTTTCTGTTTGCTTTATTGGCATATTGGCATAAATGTTTTGTTGTGGTGGTTTTTGGTTTTGGTTTTGGTTTTGTTTTTTGAGACGGAGTCTCACTCTGTCCCCCAGACTGGAGTGCAGTGGTGCAATCTCACTGCACTGTCCCCCAGGCTGGAGTGCAGTGAGTGGCACTCACTGCAACCTCCCCCTCCTGGGTTCACACCATTCTCCTGCCTCTGCCTCCTGAGTAGCTGGGATTACAGGCGCCCGCCGCCACACCTGGCTAATTTTTGTATTTTTAGTAGAGACGGCGTTTCACCGTGTTAGCCACGATGGTCTCGATCACCTGACCTTGTGATCTGCCCGCCTCGGCCTCCCAAAGTGCTGGGATTACAGGCATGAGCCACCACCCCCGGCCTGGCATAAATGTTTTTGGTTATGCCCAATTACTTTCTACTGCCTAAGCTAAGAAAATTTTATCAATGATTATTTTTACTTTTTTTATTTTTGTATGTTTAGGGGTTACAAGTGGATTTGTTATATGGATGTATTGTGTAGTGGTAAATTCCCAATTTTACTGTAACCATCACCCTAATAGTGTATATTGTACCCATTAGGTAATTTCTCATCCCTCACCCTCTCCAACCCTTCCACCTTTCTGAGTCTCCAGTGACTGCTATTCCACTCTCTATGTCCAGGTGTACACATTATTTAGCTCCCTCCTATAAGTAAGAACATGCAGTATTTGAGTCTGGCTAACAAATCATGAAGTTTTATGTAGTATAGCTGCATCCAGCAAGACTGTTTCACAGAAATTTTACTAGTGTAGAGCCATTTCTTTTTAGCAAACTTGTTAGTTGGTACTCATAGACACACAATACATCATGTTATAAAATATAAAAATAACTATATATGAGTGCATGTGTATACATACGTGATATATACATATGTGTGTTTATACACACACACACACATAGAGTGAGAGAGCACGAGGGAGAGCTCCAAAATACCATCAATTTAAATGAAGGACACTGAGGACGGACACTGTTTTTGTTGAGTGTTGTTTACATTAACATGTTACAATTATATAAATTCAAGGAGACCGATCTTATTGTCCCATATACAAATAGCACCATCCTGGTCCATAAATGCAGTCTTCTTTACAATTAGTGTCATTGTAACAATACTAAAGGCATTTTATTTGGTAATAATTACTTTCATCATAGCCCTTTATATCCAGTATATTTTGAAAATTATAAATTTATTTTACAAAGGAGAATGTTTATACATTGAATTCTATTTGCCTCAAATACTCTTTTTCTATAAAAGCAGTAAGAAAGTTTTTTTTTTAATTTTTGTAATAGAGCTTTTTGTTTCTGTTTGTTAATTTATTAGATAGGCAGTAAAATTGTCAGAATTTACAGAGGATTCAACATTCAGATTTAATTTTCAATTGCCTTGCTATTACTTTCCCTCGACTTTCCATTAAGTTTAGTAATTAAAAGATGAGTAGACTTCTTATACACTATTCCTATTTGAAATCATTTTACAGTCAGTTCAAGCTTGCTTCATGAACCCTGTGTTCTTAAAATATTAAATTGTTTTATCTCTAGGTCAAATGACTTGTACTGTTAGCATATTAAAATACAAGTAATCCTTCTCTATTGCAAATATTGGGCCCATGGGTTGACTCTGTGGCCATATAATTTAAAAATAGATGTTTATTATGGACTGTACATATGACATTCATTATATGTAATATGCATACAACCTATTTTGTTTGCATTTCTAAATATTCCAGTGGTTTCTCAGTAAAATTTTCAAAAATTACAACTTAATATATTAAACACTGCATTGGAATACAAAATATTTGTTTTACATGAACCAGATTTAAAATGAATGAAAAAGTACAAATACAAAATGTAGAAATTACAAAGAGGACTTATCAGCTTATCATGAAGCAAATTTTAAGTATAGAATATAAAGCTATGGCCAGCCGCGATGGCTCAACCCTGTGATCCCAGCACTTCAGGAGGCCAAGGCAGGTGGAACACATGAGACCAGGAGTTAAAGACCAGCCTGGCCAACATGACAAAACCTTGTCTGTACTAAAAATACAAAAATTAGCCAGGCGTGGTGGTGTGCACCTGCAGTCCCAGGTACTCGAGAGGCTGAGGCACATAGACATATTAACAAAACAAAACACATGTATAATTTGAGCTTTCTATTTGAGAGAAAAAAAAAATAGTTTGAATGTTGGTTTTGAATCACAAAATGCTATTAATTTTTACCAAAAATACCTGCACTTAAACTGTTTATGAATGGTATACCTTTTAAAATAATTCTGTAGGTATATATCCTAAATCCTTCAGCATTCAAAGCAAATTAAATAATACACTTGTTATTTCAAAATTCCAGATTATTCCTTAGTTACATTAGGCTTCATCAATCCAAAGCGAATTCAGCTATTGCTTCTTGGCTCCCACCCTCCTGATAAGCATATTATTATAGCTGTATCATAATAAATATTTTCTATTTAAGAACTTTTGCTTTGCTATCAATAAATTATATAGCATTCAGTAAGGAGATCAATAACTATATTTTCCTCAGTGGCAGATTTATTCCTTTAACAAATATTGTCTAATTACATTCTACTGGCCATGAGGCTTATGAGATCCAAAGACAATTCAGAAAATAGTCCTGCTTCCAAAGAATTTATAGCCAATGACACAAGGTAGAAAGTGAGAGGTGCCTTTAAGTGTTCCAAAAGGGATAAAAAAAAAAAAAAAAGACAAATAGAAGAGATCAAGAAGATAGCTACAAAGTATTCAAAGATCTCAATAGTAAATGCAATAGGAAAGCAACAGCTAATCTTGATTTAGGTTTACTTTGTACCAGGCACCGCATTTTACACCCGAGTGAATATTCACAGCCAACCTATTCAGCATGTCCTATTTTCCTCATTTTACAAATGAGGAGCAAAGCTTTAGAGAATCACTTGCCCAAGCCCATATATCTAATAAATAGTAGAATTGAACTCAAGTCTGTCAATTCTAATGATTGATGTCTCAACCACTATGATAGTCTTCTATAGACATTTAAGCCAAACATTATTTGATCACTGACTGCACGTGGTACCACAGTGAGAAATATGAACTGAAACAAATTTGATGTATAATGGAGATACAAAATTAAAACGTGTCATGGTAAATGCTAATATATTCACACACACACATTTATATAACATAACAGTGAAAATATGTAAGTAGAAGCAGCCCTCCCTAGTAGAGATAAGAACACCTTCAGAAAGGGATCATTTAAGCTGAGGTTTGATTGCTTTATTCAGTGTTTTATTTTATATATATATATATACACACACACATATATGTTTTTTATATATACCATACTGTGGCATACACACATACACACACACACACTTGATATATATAGATATATATAACGATATATATATTCAACGTGTGTATGTATGCCGTAGTATAGTATGTATAGATATATATAGAATATATATAGTGTGTATATATATTCAAAGTGTGTGTATGCCATAGTTTAGTGTATATATATAGCATATATATGTAGAACATATATATATATATATATATATATATTTCAAAGTGTGTGTATGTCATAGTATAGCCAAGAAGTGAACATCATTTGGCCTAGCAGACAAAAGACATTTCATTTAAGGTAGAAGAAACAATGTATACAAATGAATAGAAACTTGAAAGAACACATTCTTCAGGAAAAAAACAAATAATGTGGTTCTGGCAAATAGAACAAATATAAAGCAAAAAGTTGGAATCATGAACTCTAATCAGTTTGAGAATATTGAAAGGACTTGTTTTAACATTCATGTCTAGCAAGTGGGAGCTATCAGTAATTTTTAAGCTATTACCAGAGTTAAAAGTGAGATCTGATGAGAACCTGAAATTGGCCAGGGTAAGCTTGGCCTAAAGTATTATACAGAACTGAGAAATATTGTGTAGGTAGAAATCAGAATGCTTGCTTATGGACTGTAGGTAGGGAGGAGCAGGTGAGATTAAACCGATGGAGAGGATGCTGAAATTATTGAGAACAGTTCAATTCATAGATGATAATGCCCTTCCTGTGCAAACAGGAAACGCAGAAGGATAACCACATATGGTAGTCAGAAGAGGGACAACAAGGTGGGAGCCAAGAAGCAGCAGCTGAATTTGGTTTGGACTGATTGAACCTAATGTAACTAAGGACAAATCAGGAAGTTCAAAAATAAGAAGTATGTTATTTAATTTGCTTTGAATGCTGAAGGATTTAGGATGTATAACTACAGAAGTATTGTAAAAGGTATAACATACTTAAGCACTTTAAGAGTGGGTATTTTCGGTAAAAATGAATAGCATTTTGTGATTCAAAACCAACGTTCAAACTAGTGTTCCCGCTCAAGTAAAAAGCATAAATTATACGTGTGTTTTCTTTTGTTAACTTGTCTATATAATAGAGCACAATTTATTTCTTTTTCACATGGTTGAAAAGTTAGAACAATTAGATCAGAGTTTATTTTAAAGCATCTTTGAGGGAGGTATAATCATTTTGTTATTAGCAATAATGATGAAAAGAACAAAACCATTTATAGGGTAATATTTATTTTACAAAACACTTTTAAAAGAAAGGAAAAAAATGAAAAAGGAAACTTCAATTATAACATAAATGCAAGTCCTGTTTTTATGGTAAGTCCTCTCATGCCTTCTATAGTTCACAATTTAGTATATAATTTTTTTAAATAATAAAAGGAACATTGGGTGTTTCTGTAGTTGCTTTCATTTTCTAAATAGATATTATCCTGTAATTTTTTGCACCATGATTTAAATTAAGAATCAATTTTGATAAATTCTAACTAAAACTCAGCCCTGTAAGGGTCTTGTAATTCAAACTATGATGGCATGTCTCTATTATTATTACATTGGCATGTCTCCATTATTACATTGCTGTTTCTACACTGAGTTGTATTTTACTCTTTAGAATCTCTCAGAATTATATTAGACTTTTACTTAACTGTACAAAAAGTAAATAGGTATGTTGAACTTAGAAATTATTAATATTACATTATAGTCACTGTTTGACATTCTTATCCAAAATCAAACACTTGAGCTTTCATAATTAAAATGCTTATTTTCTCTTTCTCTTCTTTTTTTTGCAAAAGTTTTTAATAGCCCTAAAAGTAGATCAATCTAACTGACATTTTTCTTATTCACATTTTATCATATTCTGGGTATATTGTGTTTAAGGACTTTAAAATAAAGATTTCTTTCTGGTTCCTAAAAATACAAGAGTCGCTCAGGTATAGTGGCTCACGCCTGTAATCCCAGCACTTTGAGAGGCCGAGGTGAGTAGATCATGAGGTCAGGAGATCAAGACCACTCTGGCCAACATGATGAAACCCCATCTCTACTAAAACACAAAAAAAATTAGCCGGACCTGGTGGTGTGTGCCTGTAGTCCCAACTACTCAGGAGGCTGAGGCAGAGGAATCACTTGAACCTGTGAGGCGAAGGTTGCAGTGAGCTGAGATCACGCCACTGCACTCCAGCCTGGTGATAGAGCAACTTCGTCTCAAAAAAAAAAAAAAAAAAAAAATACAAGAGTCAAGTTAAAGTGGTTCTAACCTGCCAAAGCTCTGTTATTATTTTTGCCCTTTGCAAACACAACTTGACATAGTGACCTTGGTAGGTGGAAATGTGAGATTTTAGTATTTTTATCCAGATATTCTAAAACACTTTCACTCTATTTCAGGGAAAGTGAGCCTTCAATACCATTAAACGTTAAAATGGGTCTAATTGAGAAGCTGAAGTTTAACATAGCATTATTGAACTTTAATGTGTTTGAAAGTTCTTAGTACATCACTAATTATTTCACTAATATTTCTGCATCCATGGTATTCATTTAGGCAACAGAGGGGAACAGTTATTTAGGCTATTAGAAAATTAATGATCTCCCCTACTCCCCTGTAAGATAGAGGCAATTATTTGGTGATTTTCTTTTAATGTTGTACATCTGTATCCATTAAAATTTCCAGATGAAGCCTTAGAAATGGGTAAGTGGGTGCCTGTATCTAAGCTTTCATTTAAAATATAATTACCGCAAATATAATTATTATATTCATTTCTGACTTTTATTCTTTTAGAACAACTCTAGGCATAACTTTTTTTTATTTTGTTCACTATGGGAAACTCATAAAAGTCAGTGAATCAAATCTTCCAGAATCACCTCTCCCAGATATTAATGACTTTGTTGTGAACTCAGCATAAATGTTTGATTATAAAGAAACTGGTGGAAAAAGTAGTATTGTATTGATTCTTTAGTAAATGGTATTCATTTAGCATTTCCATAGTGAGACAGTTTTAATTTTTATGCATGAATTTAACTCAACTTGCTAAATGTCCCCTTATTACTATTAATAAATTATAGAGTAGATTTATGAATTATTTATTTATGCCATTACTAAAATATGTCTATGACTTTTCCCCAAATATTAAGAAAACAATACTTATTATATTTACAGTATGTGGTTCTGTAGTTTCTATATAACGTGTGGGTTCTAGGTATGAGTTACTTGTTATTTACCCCGTTTGCAGTTTTTTGGGCTTCTTAATATCTGTGGATAACAATCTTTTATCAGTTCTAGAAAATTCTGTCCTATTCTTGCTTCCTCTCTGAAACTCTGATTGGATGTTTGCCAAAATTTTCATTATAAACTCCAGACTTTTTTTTTTTTCAGGTTTTTCATCTTTGTAGCTCTGCAAAACATTCTGGGTCACTTCCTTTGCCCCATCATTTCATTTACTAATTCCCTGGTCAGCTGTGCTTATCCTGCTAACAATCCCATCTTGGGGTATTTAATTCTATATATATATTTTTTATTTCTAAAAGATACTTTTGATTTCAACGAGTCTCATTTTTTATTCCACATTTTACAACTCTTTATTACTGAAACATATTAAACATATTTGCTTTATATTCCATGTCTACTAAGTCAAATATTTAAAGTCTATGTTGTTATGAATTTGATTTTTTTATATCAACAGACTTTTTGTGATCGTTTGTTTCCTGTTTGATTTGGTAATTATTATAACTTTTCATCTTTCTTGGAACTTTATTTGTTAGAATTATTTTAGGCATGGCTTGGAGGGGTCATTTTTGAAAAAGCACTTCCTTCTGTCAGGAGACTAGGCCACTGTCAGTCATAGATGATTTATCTTAAATTCTCAGGTTGTGGTTTGTCTGTTCATTCAAGTGGAGTGCAGGACTATTAGACTTTACCAACCCAGAATATTATGATTTCTCTTTGAGTTGGGCAAACTAGTGGCCTGCAAATAATGGCTGCAAACTAAAATGAAGGCCTCTTTTTGGTCCTAGAGTCTCAGTTTAAGTTTTCTCTTCACTGCCCTCAATAGCAAAGTTTAAGTTTACAGTTTTCTTTGCAGTTTCGGGTGATAACAGGAGGGAAAAAAAATAAATTTCTCTTTATTCTTATGGTGAGAATTTAACTTTCTGGGGAGGAGATCTTAACAGACTCGCTTTCATGAGTAGGCTTGGGGCCTTGCCTATTGTCTGAGCCACTGAAAACCAGATAAGTTCAAGTTTAAGTTTATCCAGGCCAGAAAAAAAAAATTCTAAATGAAAGCCCCCATCAGTACTATGATTTTTATATTCGTATCCTTGTGCATTCAGACTTCTATAACAGAATACCATAGACTTGGAAGCGTATATACAAGATAAATTTATTTCTCATAGTTCTGGAGGCAGAGAAGCCCAGGATCAAGATGCTAGTAGATTTAGTGTCCAGTGAGGCCTTCCTGGTTCATGGATGGCTGTCTTTCTACTGTGTCCTCTCATGGCAGGACGGGACAAAGGAAGTCTCCGGGGCTTCTTTTCAAAAAGGAACCACTCCCTTTCATGAGCGATCTGCCATCATGACTTAATTGCCTTGCAAGGCCAATCATTCAAATGACATCACATTGGGTATTATGTTTCAACATATAAATTTGGGGAGACATAATCAGTCTATAGCACTTTGCTTTTGACTGGCATATTTGTTGTCTTTCCATCTTCTTGATGCATCTAGGAAGATTTTTTAGAATATTTTATCCAACATTTGTTGTTTTATTTTTAAACTGCAGTTTTATCCCTGGTATTTAGTCTGATATATGGAGTGTAGTGGTTTTAAAGTGAGACCTATCCCACTGTGCTAACAACCATATGTGTGATTATGAGCAAGTTACTAATCTCTCTGTGCCTCCATTTCTTGCCCTATAAAATAATAATGGAACCTACTCAGTGGAAAGGATGTCATGAGATAATGTAATAATATGTATTTACATAGCATCTCGCAAATTGTAAGTGTTCGATAAATGTTAGCAAACACCGGAAGCAGCAACAGCATTATACAAACAACATAAATGGACCTGGTAATTTAAAGAACGCCAGGCTGGTTGTTGATCTGAGACGGAGTCTAGCCTCAAACACTGATTTTAGCAGATTCAGTGGCGTGACAGGGGCAGAGATCTGGCTGCAGTTAAGGAATGATTGTAAAGTAAGGAATTACAGATGGTGATTCTATAAAAATTTTCTGAGGAACTTAACTGTGAAAAATAGGTATGGAAGTTTGGGGGCTAGTGTCACAAGAGTAGACTCAGTGAAAGAAAATTTCATTTCATTTTAATGAGAAAGACATAACGTGTTTTATAGTCTGTAGAGAAGGTGAAAAGGACAGAGACAAATAGAGCTGATGAAGCATTAAATGCAGAAGGGATGGGAGTGATTCAGATTAAGGCATAAGTGCCTTCAGTGAGATACGTGTGAGCTGCTCCTCTGAGATTTGAAGAAAGTAGTAAAAGTAAGTACAGATATATGTACTTTTTTAGTTATGTGATGAAAAGCTGAGAGTTCTCACATTTGATATCCTCAAATTTTATGGGAATTAGAGCTTCCTTATCTCTGGAAAAGACTGAAAGAATCTGTGAACTAAAGAAAAAGGCAAATTTCTGGAGTGAGAAAGATAACTTACATATAGCAAGGATTTCCTAAATAGACCAAAGGTGCAGTTAAAGTCAGAGACCATGGACTTACAGTAACACTAGTCTGACTGATTATGTAATGTCTCTCCGCCCTCTTCAGTCACCATAAGTAAACCGATGGTTCGTTTGGTCCAAGAGGAGAAAGGTCTAAGTGTTGTGGAGGGAGAGAGAAATGAGAACAATGTGATCGACTCTGACTTCTATGATAAAGCAGAAAGGGACATAAACCCTGAAGTAATGAGAGCAAAAGGCAGTTTGCAGAACTGAAAATTCACTGATATCAAAGAAGGTCTTAACTAAGTATGGTGCTTAAAGTTGTGGTCAGAATTTAGACATGAAAGTTTAATATATAAATTAAATTTGGAGTGTTTCTTTAGGAGGAATATCTCCCTAAGGCAAAAGACTAAAGTGTGACTCTAGAATTAAATCGATGCAGTGAGGTCATTCAAAGACTGATGAATGTTATTCATGCCTAATACTTTAAAAATAAGTTCCTGGATGTGTCATCTCAATGAATACTGAAATTTGTAAAGAAGGAGGAAGTTTAAGTAGAAGGGGTAGACTGAGAGCAAGATAGCAACATCCTTATTATGTTCAGCAACAAGGAGGGGTAGAGTATATACTATACAAAAGTGCATGGATTTCAACTGAGGAAGAGGTTTTGCAAAATTGCTTCAAAAATGAGCTGGAAGCCATGCCCAGCTAATTTTGTATTTTTAGTAGAGACAGGGTTTCTCCATGTTGGTCAGGCTGGTCTTGACTTCGTGACCTCAGGTGATCTGCCCACCTCAGCCTCCCAAAGTGCCTGTAAACCCAGCTACTCGAGAGGCTGAGGCAGGAGAATTGCTTGAACCTGGGAGGCGGAGGTTGCCGTGAGCCAAGATCGAGCCACTGCACTCCAGCCTGGGCAAGAGGAGTGAAACTCCGTCTCAAAAAAAAAAAGAAAAAGAACTGGAAGCAATAAAGGAGAACTGGAAAAGAAAATTAAGAAAAATGGAGTTATTAGAGCACAGTGCTTGCATCTGGAGTTCTATAAGAGAAAAATGGTTAATGCATTATTTTGTTAAGGGAGTTATAATTGTGTGATAATGTGTCTGAAGTAATAAGGGTCTAAATTGATTGAATGCATAAATGTACATATTCATGGCTAAACATAATATGGAAAAATGTTAAACCTTTTGAATCACTATTATGAGAACTTAGGTAACTATAATAATTACACCGGACTTGGTCACATTTATATTTTTGTGTAAAAAATACACATATATATGAATATACATAAAATTTTCAAATGCTATTTTTGGGCATCCTTATTTTTATTTTATGAATAAAGAAATCTGAAATTTTGAGTTATTAGTTTTTCTTCCTTTTTTTTTTTTTTTTTTTTTTGAGATGGAGTCTTACTCAGTCACCCAGGCTGGAGTGCAGTGGTGCGGTCTCATCTCACTGCAAGCTCAGCCTCCCAGGTTCACGTCATTCTCCTGCCTCAGCCTCCCGAGTAGCTGGGACTACAGGCGCCTGCCACCATGCTCGGCTAATTTTTTTTTTTTTTTTTTTTTTAATTTTTAGTAAAGACGGGGTTTCACGGTGTTAGCCAGGATGGTCTCGATCTCCTGACCTTGTGATCTGCCCGCCTCAGCCTCCCAAAGTGCTGGGATTACAGGTGTAAGCCCCGCGCCAGGCCTTGAGTTATTCATTTTTCAGTCACACCTGACATTGGAGTCCACCTCACTCCAAAACATAAGCAAGAAACAACCAACCAAAAAAGTAAGTTTAAAATTATTTAAAACCAAATAGAGACAATATACTCTGCTGAAACTCTCACTTACTTTTCACATCTTGACCCAGATTTAAAATTGTGCTCTGAACTTTATTATTGGTGTGACTCAGTGTGTTTTTAAATATATCATATCTTGTTATTGAGTTTGTAGAAAGAACATTTGGTTGTTATCTATGTATGATGGTATTGTATATGCTCAACATCAGTCAGAGCCACATCTTACAGGATAGGTTTTGGGTTTTAAAAATACGTATTTGTTATAAATTGGGTAGACTAAAAATTAAAAATCCATTCAATTGCTCTTAAGTATGGCACCCATTGGAATTTTCATCATTCACTATTTAAATTACTAGTATTCAACTGAAAATACTTGAGGAAGAGGGGAGATTTGAAAAATATGCTAATGATCCTGGCAATCGTCTTTGATGGGTATCTCCTGAAATAAGATCTCTAAGATCCCAAAGACTATCATATTCATTCAAAGAAATAAGTCTACTGTATAACATACATATGCCAATAGGGTTTTATTTTTTTAATTCCACTAAACATGATGTTTAAAAAGCTTTTATATCATTCTTGACTATTTTCTGCAAATATTAGGGCATTTATATGAAAAATCATGAAAGCAAATAGTTATTTCTGAGTTAAATTGTCTAGTTCCACACCCAAACTTTTGCATTAAGTGATCGTTTGTTTCAGGAAAGGCACATTTAAAAAAACACTTTAATCTTTTAAGATGGAATATGACCATTTTGTAGTTATCATAATTTAATAAATTAGGAATATTGCAAAGTGAAATTACCTGCTTGCTGAAATTGGAAGTTAATCAGTAAGAACTATGTAAAGTAGCTTAATATGCCAAACAATCTCTGTGATTTTATGGTAACTATCTTTTCTTTTCCAAATGTGATTGTGTTGTTATACAGTATTTATTTTATATATAAGGGCTTGGAATCTAACAATGCAAAACTGAATGAAAGAAGTCAGAAAATAGAACATATTTTATGAGTCAATCAATGTAAAGTTTAAAAAATAGGCATAACTAATCAACAATGTTAGATTAGAAAAGTGGTTTTCCTTAAGAAGGCCTCAGATTGTGACTCCAAGTGCATGAAGTGCATTCTGGAATATGGATAATAATTTTGTTTTTTCAAGAGATATCGTTTCACTGTGTTGCTCAGGCTGGTCTCAAGCTCCTGGGCTCAGATGATCCTCCACCCTTGGCCTCCCAAGTGTTGTTATTACAGCCATGAGTCACCATGCCTGGCTTGTTTTGTTGCTTGATGCAAATGCTGGTCATGTGGATGTGTGTATTTTGCAAAATTTTATTGAGCTTTATATTTATAATTTGTACACTTTTTGCATGTTTGTTATCCCTTTATAAAGTTTACTCTAATAATAAAAAGTTTGTTTCAGAGAAATATCAATGTTAATAAGAAGATAGAGAATAATATGTAACCAAATCTGACTGATTTGACATTTGTCTCAGATTTGCTCATTCTGTGTGGAAGAAATGTCTTGGATACTTTGATTCAGACTTTGACTTATTTTAGCTGGGAATATGCGTTTTCTTTCTTATGCTATCCTTTGTTAAGTGATTATAAACCTGTGGTTCAAAGTTTAAGTACAAAAAATTTTGATACTGCTTTTCTTTCTTTGTTCATTTTCTTTTTCCTTTAAGTAAGAATGTGACCTAACATTGATAACAAATTACTATCACTCTAATACCAAAACTGAGTTCTGCCATTCTGTAAGCCATATAAACTATCTAACGAGACTAGCCAGTAGTTTGAGCTTGTCCTCTTCTAAAGATAATTTTAGGCTTGGCACAGTGGCTCATGTCTGTAATCCCAGTACTTTGGTAGACCAAGATGGGAGGATTGCTTGAGTTAAGGAGTTCAAGACCAGCCCAGGCAGCATAGCGAGACCCTGTGTCTACAAAGAATTAGCCAGGCATAGTGGAGTGCCTATAGTCCCAGCTACTCAGAGGCTGATATGGGAGGATAGCTTGAACCTGGGAGACTAAGGGTCAGTGAGCCGAGTTTATGCCACTGCACTCCAGCCTGGGTGACAGAGAAAAAAAAAAAGAGGGAATATTAACTCCCTAGAAAATTCATGAAATAACTGATCCTGAAGTGAAGTTATCTGGGTTGTGTAGTTTAAATTACCTTTTCTAACAAGTGATATGATTATCTGGAAATGTTTTAAATGGTTCACAATATATATAGAATTTGAAGCTAAATCAAATTCATGCTGTATTTAATACACATTTGCTATTATTTACTATTTTAATCATTTGTGTCTCAACTTTACCACTTATGTAGTCTTTCATTATGTAACTTAAATTAAAATTAGATTAAATTGAAATTTCAGTGTCTTGGTCACATCAACCACTTTTCATTTGTCATATTTGGCTAGTACCTACTGCATAAGACAGAGCTGATTAAGAACATTTCTATCAGTTCAGAAAGTTTTATTGGATAGCACTAATTTATATAAGTAAAACAATATATTCCTCAGTTTTTGTATTGTTATTAGATAAGACTATTTTTGTATGATTGTATTTTGTATTTTGTATGATTCTTAGCAATTCTTAGTAATGGCAGATTATAAATGCATACTCATACTTAATAATAATAGCATAGATAAAAATAGGAATAAACAGATAATGAAAATAATAATTATTGTTATAATGAGAATGTATAACTTACACATCTAGTATCATGAATAAGGTATATATCATCTTTTATCAAGTCTCTAAAACTCTCTTATGTACCATTTATTTTCCAAGTATTTCACTATGAAATAATTCTGAAATAGACATTCTAAAACATTTCCCCTAATTAGACACCATAAAGCTGACCCAATTTATGGTTATCATAGCTGTATTTAAAAACAAATGAAAAAAGTCTAAACAATGTGCCAGTCCTTTTTAATTCTAAATGGTAGGAAACTTAAATGTGTGGATCATAAGTACCTGTCACCAGGAATAAATATGCTTAATCAGGATACAAGATGATTAAAAAGGAAGTCGGATGGTACTTTATTTTATTTCAGTCCAGATATTTTACTACATTCTTTTACATGTATCCCCCTTAGGCTATATGCTATATCAAAAATACCATCACATTGTATGCCTATTACAGCAAGACAAACATTAAGTAAACAACCAATCCCATCCTTCAACCAATTTGGATCAACACACAGAGTTGAACTCAACAAACACGTAAACCAAAAATCTTGATTCATTGACTCTGTTAGTGTCTATGTCTGTTTTTTTTAATCTACTTTTAAAATTGACAAATAAGAATAGTACTTACTTATTGGCATCATAGATGCTTCTGTATGTGTAATGCATCGCAATCAAATCAGATTAATTAGCCTATCTATCACCTCAAACAGTTATCACTTCTGTGTGTTGGGAAAATTCACTATCCTTCTTATAGCTATTTGGAACTATATACCATTGTCAACTATAGTTATTCTACAGTGGTATAGAGCTCTAGAATATATTTCCCCTATCTAGGACATTATGTTACATGAAATAAGCCAAGAACAGAAAGTTAAACACCACATGTTTTTATTCATATGTAGAATCTTAAAAAAAGATGATCTCATAAAAATAAAGTGTAGAATACAAGATACTGGAAGCTGGGAAGGGTAAAAGGAAAGGAGGGGTAGGGAGAAATTTGTTAAAGGATACAAAATTATACCTATGTCCTTTTTATTCATATGTCAGTGGTTATTATCATTCTAATAACAACCACTCGAAACTGTGAACACAAACTCTATGAATCTACATCACTATATCCAGAAAAAATAGACATTTAGGAGGGCTTTTTTGTGTTATTATTACATAAGAAACCTCATTCTTACAAACAAAAATAAGCCATTTCATAAAGGTTATCTTTTCCTGCTTAATTATAATCTCTTTTTTTTCTCCTCCTAGGCTACTGATAAAGATACGGGCAATTATAGTGTCATGGCCTACAGACTCATAATACCACCAATTAAAGAGGGAAAAGAAGGATTTGTAGTGGAAACATATACAGGGCTTATCAAAACTGCTATGCTCTTCCATAATATGAGGAGATCCTACTTCAAGTTTCAAGTTATTGCAACTGACGACTACGGGAAGGGACTGAGTGGCAAAGCCGATGTACTTGTAAGTAGATAAAACTTCAGGAAAGGGAAGTAGCTGCAATACTAGCCATGGGTCAGTGTTTTCAGCTTATAGAACTTCTAAGATTAATTTAAAATGGGTTTTCAAAAACATAATTATTATTAGTTTTCACCCAGATTGTTAGTCACTATAGTTCAGGAATATGTAAATATATGGTTCATATATATAACATCATAAGGTGTTTATTTTTCTTGACCTTTGAGGAAAACATTATAATATTTGAAAAAATATGATTGTAACAACCAAGCTATAAGCATTGGATTTCTATTTGGTCTTCAAAGCTCATTTTTAATATAATGTTGTCCAGTGCTACATAAAAATTTTAAATGCTTCACAGAGTTATACTGTGGAAATTAAACTATGAAATTATTTGTTTAAATTACTTTCAGCATTTTGTAATTGAGAATACGAAGAAAATGTGTGGTGGCAAATTTTGTTCCAATAGTATTTATTTCTTTGTTTTATCAAAGTCCCCAATGATGACATTGATTAGCTTTGACTAAGTTATATTTGGCTATAGTCAATAATATCATTGTCCTAATTTTCACTTAGGCTGTGCAGAAGTTCAGTGATAGATCATTTGAAAGGGAAGTTTGATACTAGCTTTTATTGAAAATATTTAACAGCAGTGCATATATCCTGTGGACTCTTTACCAGCTTGAAAGCATGGGTTATTTGGACTTTTGTCTGATGAATCTAATACAAAGTATATTTATGGGAAATATTTGTCACATAAAGACAGATCAATAATAGGTTGTCTTTTGTTCTTTGCATTTTACATTTTCATTTTTTCACAGTTCAGCTCATTTAGTTCCCTGGACAAGTGTAACCTTCATGTACATTGCAGACATTAATGATTAAATATTTTTCTTCTTAGATAATGGTGAAGAACAATCACCATGATTGTGGCCCAAACAGTCCTCCAGGAGCATTCTCTTTTTTAACAGTAAAGCTGCAATACAGTAAATGAAGGCCATTCTAAGACAAGAAGTTTTGACATAGGAGATAATAAGTTTGACATAAATTTATGATCAAATTAATATCGGTAAACCTTATAGAACCTTATACACTTATTTTTATGAGATCATCTTTTTTTAGATTCCATATATGAATAAGAACATGTGGTTTTTAACTTTCTGTTCTTGGCTTATTTCATGTAACATAATGTCCTATTCTATGTTCTATTATTTAAGATATGCACATTTTGGTGCTTAAATTAAGCTAAACAATAGGCCAGGTATAGTGGCTCACACCTGTAATCCTAGTACTTTGGGAGGTCGAGACGGGTGGATCACTTGAGTCAGGAGTTTGAGACCAACCTGGTAAAACTCTGTCTCTACTAAAAATACAAAAATTAGCTGGGCGTGGTTGTGAGCACCTGTAATCCCAGCTACTGGGAGGCTGAAGCAGGAGAATCACTCGAACCCAGTAGGCAGAGGTTGCAGTAAGCCGAGATCAAGCCACTGCACTCCAGCCTGGGCGACAGAGCAAGACTCTGTCTCAAAAAATCTTAAATGTTAGACCTAATACCATAAAAACCCTAGAAGAAAATCTAGGTAGTACCATTCAGGACATAGGCATGGGCAAGGACTTCATGTCTAAAACACCAAAAGCAACGGCAGCAAAAGCCAAAATCGACAAATGGGATCTCATTAAACTAAAGAGCTTTTGCACAGCAAAAGAAACTACCATCAGAGTGAACAGGCAACCTACAGAATGGGAGAACATTTTTGCAACCTACTCATCTGACAAAGGGCTAATATCCAGAATCTACAAAGAACTCGAACAAATATACAAGAAAAAAACAAACAACCCCATGAAAAAGGGGGCAAAGGATATGAACAGACATTTCTCAAAAGAAGACATTCATACAGCCAACAGACACATGAAAACATGCTCATCATCACTCGCCATCAGAGAAATGCAAATCAAAACCACAATGAGATACCATCTCACACCAGTTAGAATGGCAATCATTAAGAAGTCAGGAAACAACAGGTGTTGGAGAGGATGTGGAGAAATAGGAACACTTTTACACTGTTGGTGGGATTGTAAACTAGTTCAACCATTATGGAAAACAGTATGGCAATTCCTCAAGGATCTAGAAGTAGATGTACCATATGACCCAGCCATCACACTACTGGGTATATACCCAAAGGATTATAAATTATTCTACTACAAAGACACATGCACACGTATGTTTATTGCGGCACTATTCACAATAGCAAAGACTTGGAATCAACCCAAATGTCCATCTGTGACAGACTAGATTAAGAAAATGTGGCACATATGCACCATGGAATACTATGCAGCCATAAAAAAGGATGAGTTTGCATCCTTTGTAGGGACATGGATGCAGCTGGAAACCATCATTCTTAGCAAACTATCACAAGAAGAGAAAACCAAACACCGCATGTTCTCACTCATAGGTGGGAACTGAACAATGAGATCACTTGGACACGGGAAGGGGAACATCACACACTGGGGCCTATCATGGGGAGGGGGGAGGAGGGAGGGATTGCATTGGGGAGTTATACATGATATAAATGATGACTTGATGATGGGTGCTAACGAGTTGATGGGTGCAGCACACCAACATGGCATAAGTATACATATGTAACAAACCTGCACGTTATGCACATGTACCCTAGAACTTAAAAGTATAATAAAAAATATTAAAAAAATAAAAATAAAAATAAAAATAAAAAATAAATAATAAAGTCATTACACTAAGTGTAAGTAAAATACTATAAAAATCAACACAAACAAAATATAATCTTTACATAATATATAATTTTAATATATAACCTTTAAATATATATCAATCTAATTATATATGTATATATTATGTACATATTAGTGTACATATGAGATATAAAGTTTATTTTTAATATTTGAATTCCATACCTATTGTGTGGAAATTTAAGAATATGCCTTTTAATATCATTCAAAATATATTTACAAAGAAAGAAATTTAATTTAAAAAAACATAATTTGTTATATATAGATATCATATTCTGATGCAAGCTAATAACATCTAGTACGCCATCCCAGCCAAATGATATTTATGATAAGCTTTGTAATCCTACCAGTCAAGAGAAAGGAGATATGAGATAAATAAGAGGTTTATGCAGAGAGTATGAGTGCCCAAACCAAGAAGGAAGAGAGATGACGACAAGTCTGAATAAATTACAAACGTGTACTCAGCCCAGAAGAGTGTGAGAGGAAAAATGAATGAGAAATGGCCTGAGACGCGGTGAAAGGGGGAGGGTTTTAGGGAGAGTAGGCTTTGATCCTTTGTTACTCAGGCGGGGTGTGGGGAGATTTTTTTTTTTTTCTTTCTTTTGGTTTAGCTTTAGGAAGTTGGCATTAATTGGCTTAGGTTCCCTGCCCCCAGACCCAGGAGTTTCCTGGGCGCGGTGGCTCAAGCCTGTAATCCCAGCACTTTGGGAGGCCGAGACGGGCGGATCACGAGGTCAGGAGATCGAGACCATCCTGGCGAACACTGTGAAACCCCGTCTCTACTAAAAAAAAAAAATACAAAAAACTAGCCGGGCGAGGTGGCGGGCGTCTGTAGTCCCAGCTACTCGGGAGGCTGAGGCAGGAGAATGGCGTGAACCCGGGAGGCGGAGCTTGCAGTGAGCTGAGATCCGGCCACTGCACTCCAGCCCCGGCGACAGAGCAAGACTCCGTCTCAAAAAAAAAAAAAAAAAATCCACCATTAGGAAACTATCACGAATTGGCCTTAGATTCCCTGGCCCCAGACCTTGGTGTTTTCCCTTTGATTCAGCTTTAGGAAGTCAGCACAAATTGGCCTTCGGTTCCCTGCCTCCAAACCCTATTCTCCTGCATCAGTATCCATTTAAATTAATGACTAAAACCCTCCAAATGAGCTTTTGCTTTATTCAGTAATCACTCTATATTTTGCCTCAACGTCACAGAAAATCTCTGCTCCTAATTCTCCAATACCTTGTCCTCATTCTCACTATGGCCTGATTAACTGGCATGCTATTTCACCGAAAACTAATACTAAAGCATTTAGAAGGACACTTCTATGACTCCTACCACTAAATCTACCTACCCTCCAGGATCTAGACCAATGCTCTTTGCCTTCTTTCTAGCTCCTTTAGATGAATTCTCTCTGTTTTTATCTAAAGCCTGTACATCTACTTATGCAGTAGATTCAATTCCCACTCGCCAGCTCTTGGACATTGCCTCAGCAGCTCTCTCATTTCTTTTCTACATTATTAATATAAATTTCCTCCTTATATCAGATTATTCTCACAACAATGCTTTTTTTCTATCTTCCAAAAATTATAAAATATCTCTTGATCTATATCACCTTCTAGCTGTCATCCATTTCTCTATTGTTCTTTCTAGCAAAATTCTGTTAGAATTGACTTATTTCTCTCTGTTGAATCTCTTTTAAACCCTCTAATCATGAGTGTTTTCTCTCCAATCACTCTTCCAAACTATTCTTGTTGATGCCACCAATGACTTCCATGTTAAGAAATGTACTGATATGTCAGTCCTTATCTTACTTGAAGAGGACAATAATGGTAGACATACAGAATTGTTCAGGCCAATTCTGAAATCCTGTTGGATATATATAATGTAGATCCTCATCCTGGGAGCAGGAGATTTCCTTGATTAAATCCTGTTTCTACCCTAAGATAGAAAAGCTTTGGTCTTCCTCTGTGGCTGCTGAATCTATCCTCCACTAGTTACTACTTAGTTCCTTTCCCACCTTTGTTTTTGTTCACATCTTATATAATATTTGTAAAGTGTTACCGATTTCTGTTATATACAGCCTGACACCTGCTTGTATGCTTTTTTGGATCTATATCAGTAAGAACCTTGCAGAAAATTAATGTACATGTGAAACAGATTTTTTTTTTTTTTAATTTATGCCTACACTGCAAGAATCAGATAATTTAAAGACAGTTTACTGAAGGGTCTATTTTTGAAGGCCTGGGCAGGATGAATGTAGGGAAATAAGAGACATTGGAGAATTAGAGGAATACTAATAGTAGAGATCTCTAACAGTCTGTCAGCCAGAAAAGGTGAGTTGAAGCACATGCTTACCAGACCAGGAGACAGATGTGTGAGAAGAGGACAGTTTGACAGGTCAGACAGTCCTAACAATTCTCCACTGAAAGACCCAGTAATAAGGAGTTATTTCTCCTACTCATTTTCCTCTCTTTTCCATTATCCTGCTAATGCTCCCTACTACTCACCATATCCATGACCCACATCATGGTCCAGGGGCCTTCTCCCAACAGATGGAGGAATTAGGAAGTGCTTCAGCACTAGTCCCACTGCAAAAGCTCCTCTGCCCTGAGGCCAGGACTCCAGTACTTCTGAGTCCAGCAATTAGAGGAGATGATGGGAGCTTCAGGGAACAGAGAATGAGTGCTATAATTCTCATTGGGATAACACCTTATAGTTACTACTTGTTCCAGGTGGTTTGCTTTTTATCAAAACTTTTAACCGTTTCTGGTCCAGTGTTAAAAGAAAGAAAAAAAGGAGGAGAAGGAAGGAAGAAAGAAGGAAAGGAGGGGAGGGAGGGAACAGTTACACAAGTTTCATATACATACTTCTTGAAATTTTTATCATGGAATTTTACTGCTAAAAACTCAAAAACAATAAAACAAAAAATATTTCTATGCAACTTCTGTATCCTTTTTTACTCAAGACCAATAAGAAAAGACAAAATGATACAAAAACTGTAATGATCCCTTTTGCTAGTGAAGTTAGATGTGTTTTGTAAAAAGACAATTAAGACTCATTTACATGTTGAAGGGAAATTTAGTCATTTGGTCCTGGACTCCTATAATGGGTTAGGGGCACAAAGTTAAAACTGCCAGCATAAACTGCTTGCTCAGAAGTAGTAATCAGACCTACTCCTGTCTTAATAGAGTCTTCAGACATGATTGATTAGGCTCACACAATGGTTTGATAGATTTCTAACTAGTAGCAAACGTTTTACATATTTTGGATTTCTTTTTTTCCTGAAAAACTGAAATATCTAGGAAATCTGGATTTTTTTTTTCCCACATTGCAATATTCCTTAGAGGTGAGTAGTAGCTGACCTCTTCAGCTGAGTTATGTGCTCTCGGATTTGTGTTATTTCCACTTCTTTCTATCATTTCCTACTTTTGGCTGCTTTTCTCATTTAAGTTACCTGCATGGTTCCTAAAGGCATTTGAGTTTGTGACCCCTAATAGGGGTCTCTATATGTAAAGAACCTGGAGCCCATAAAAAATGTATGGCAACGTGAAATTACTCCCTACTGTAGATTGTATTGAGATGCGGTGCTAAATATGCCTAACCCAGAGTATTCAATTTATGATTCTGGTACAAATGCATTTATATTTTAATAGTGTGTAAATGTATGTGCATGATAATATATGGCCTTTTAGAATTTTTACATCAGTATTGAAAAATAGTAAAGAGCACAGGCTCTGGTGTAAGACAGACTGCATTTAATTAGGATTAAGTTATTAAATATATCTTCCATTTATGTTTTTTATTTTAAAATTGAAATGATCTTAATAATCTGATTCTTTTGATAGATTTCAATGAGTTAAACCTGTAAAATATTGAGGAAAAGAATAAATGCCATGTTGTAAGCACAGAATAAATATTTTTATTTTTCTTCTCTTTTTCAAATGTAAAATCATAGAAGAAATTCAGTAGATTTTAAATGAATGAGACATAGTTATCAATAGCCATTAAATTAGCTCATTTAACCCATAGGTAAAGTTCTAAATATATATCTCTACCTACACAAATTTAAAGTTGGTTAAATAGATAAGAAAACTATATGTGATGACCTCATAGAATGAATTATTCTAACCAGTCATATCTCAGATTCTTAGTTACAATGAATAAATGATCTCTCAAGACTTGTAAAATATAAAACATATTTTTCATTATCTTGGGTGTTCCTTAACAATCAAATTAAAAAACAAAAATGCCACCCTTCATGTCTCAGTAAATACCCAATAAAACAAACAACACAAAACCAAAAGCAATTGAAATCACTCAGGATTCTTAATTTCTAGGTAAACAACAAATAGTTTCTCATGCTCAGTCTGCCCTAGTTAGTCTCCACCCCTTGTGTAGATCGTATAATTAAAAAAAAAAAAAAAAAAAAAAATGTTCCTGAATTTGAAAATGAGAAACCACTGTGTCTATGCATAGTAGGGAAGAGGTAATGTGGGGGTTTTCTGATTATGGAAATTTCAGTGAGTAAAAATTAAATGAATTCTGTTTTTTCTTCTTTCAGGTCTCTGTGGTCAATCAGCTGGATATGCAAGTCATTGTTTCCAATGTGCCTCCTACTCTAGTGGAAAAAAAGATAGAAGATCTAACAGAGTAATTGATTTTGTTTCCTTATATATTTATTGTTATATGACCGTGATTTTTAACTTTTTTATTTTTTAAATTTTATTTTAGATTCAGGGGATACATGTGCAGGTGTGTTACATGGATATATTCATAATGGTGAGGTTTAGGCTTCTAGTGTGCCAACCACCCAAATAGTGAGCACTGTAGCCAATAGCTAATTTGTCAGCCTTCATGCCCCTCCCATCCTCCCTCCTTTTGGAGACCTCAGTGTCTATTATTTTCTTTCTTTACGTCCACGTGTACCCATTGTTGACTATCATTTATAAATAATAACATGCAGTATTTGAACAGCTATAATTTTAATCTGAGTGGGTCATTTTAATCATTACAATGTTCAGATTAAGTATATTTTAAAACGGTGTTTTAATACTAATTTAACTTACTGTTTGCTCAAAGTATATAGTCTAATTGGAAATATGTGAAGATTTTGAGAATATCTTCAAATAAGGATAAAAATTAAATGTAAGATTTTATTATTCAGAATGTTTTGATGTATCAAAACCTCAAAATGCTGCATATGAAAAATCATAACATTCATGGATTGAATATATACCTTGATTTTGTGGCTCCCATTTAGTCAAAAAGCAGTCTGGCCAGTTCAGGAAGTATGTCATTGCTCAAAGCAATGTGTCTAAATACCTAGAGCTTACTCTTTTAAAACCAAGTTGACTAATATTAAGCAATGTATATGTTTGAAATTATTGTAAAATATGTGACATGTCCCTCTTCCTCCTTAACAGTGTAGACTTACCATGGCTGAGTATGTTATAGTTAATTCCAATCTAATTGTGATTATTTATTAAACTGCGGTTCTCATATTTTGATACTATAAAAGATTATTAAAATATCTTTACCATTTTACCCTTAATTACCCTAATTTAGCTGCCATCATTTTAAACTATTTTTCTTTTTTTGGTTACGTGAATAATTCTTTAATGGTGAATTCTGAGATTTTGGTGCACACAAGCAGTGTACGCTGTACCCAATGTATAGTCTTTTATCCCTCACCTCCATCCCACCCTTTCCCCTGAGTCTCCAAACTCCATTGTATCATTCGTATGCATTTGAGTCCTCACAGTTTCCACTTTTGAGTGAAAACATATGATTTTTTTTTTTTTTTTTTTCATTTCTTAGTTACCTCACTTAGATAATGGTCTCCAATTCCATCCAGGCCATTATTTTCTTCCTTTTTATGACTGAATACTATTTCATTACATATATATACCCCCCCCCCCCACACACACACATACATATATATCACATTGTTTTTTAACTTTTAAGTTCCTGGATACATGTGCAGAACATGCATGCTTGTTACATAAGTATACATGTGCCATGGAGGTTTGCTGCACCTATCAACCCGTCATCTAGGTTTTAAGCCCTGCCTGCATTAGGTTGTTCTTCCATGTCTTCTGTTGATTTCAGTTTGACAGGGGTCAATTATCGTCACTGTCAATTTGCCTTTCTAGCAAAATATCCTCACTTCAGCTTGCCAGAAGAAGCTTCAAATAGTCAGATAACTAAACTTTTAGTAATTACATGCCAAATAAAATGCAATAGTCATGGATTAAAGTATAAGTGATTTTCCCATAACAAAAACATATATGATTCATAACAAATATTTCAGGATAGTTCACAAATTTAACCTTTTGGTGTCACATAAATTGTTATATGAGGGTGATGGTTATCAACATTTACACATGGAACATCAATTGTACAGTGTCTTTATTTCTGCAGAAGTAGTTTACATAGACTGAGCATTTTCAAAATAATAGCTGATTACACTTTAAAGATAATTAGAATTATGCCTAACTTTTAGCTGCTTTAATAAAAGCCTTTTGAGACAGGCTTCCTCTGATTCCATTATATATTACGTGAGAAATGATACCTCCCTTCAAATTTTAACCCTTGATTCTGCTTTATTTTTCTACAAAGCAGTATGTACTGTTATTATTGTATGTTAATTTCCCACTAAAATATTATCTCTATGAATGTATAAACTTGTGTTTTATATTTGTATAACTCCAGTTATATAGTAGACACTTGATGCATTTTATTGAAAGGACATTTTACAAGCAAATCATGATGCCATTTTCTTTATTTTGAGGCAAAATTTATCAAACTGAAAAAGAAAACAGCAAAAATATAATTTTGCAGGAATGTATAAGATTTTAATGCCTCTTAAGTAAATAGGATGATATGAATAGGAAAAATCATGTAACTTTCAGGTCTTGAGAGAATTGTCTCATTGTGAAGGAAGCTCTGACTTCATAAAACATTGAGTTTAAAACATTAAATTAGGCAAATAATTTAATCTTTTCAACCTCAGTTTCACCATTTGTTGATAACAGCTAATAAAACCTATATAATTATTTTGAAAACTAAATTATATAATGTATCTAGGACAATAGAAAGTATGACTATTCAGTGAATGGTAATTATTCCATATAAATGGAGCTAGCAGCTCAAAATCAGAGTTAGGTAGAGAGTAGCTAGGAGTTTTGTACATTTTATTTAATAAGCATAGTTTGGTAATGGAATGCAGATTATGGATTCAGACACAGAGATTTAGATCCTATTACAGCTCTGTAACCTCTGGACAAGATACTTAACACTTAGAGACACTTTTACTCTTCATGCAAATTGAAAGAAAGACCTCTGTCTATCTCGTGTTGATTTTGAAAGAATTAAATATAAATTTGCCAGTTTAGCAAGCAGCACATACATGCCTCATTCCTTTTGCTGTGATTAAAAAACATAGTATAAACATTACCATCTTAAACATTTTTAAGAGTACAGTTTGGTAGTTTTAAGTATATTGACATTGTTTCGAAATCGATTTTCAGAACTTTTTCATTTCGCACAACTGAAATGCAGTACCCATTCAACAAGTTTCCATTCCTGCCTTACCCCTAGACTATGGGTAACACCCTTTTGTCTTCCTACATGTGTAAATTTTACTACTTAAAGACATCAAAAAAGTGAAAATTTGCAGAGTTTCTCATTTTGTGATTGGATTATTTCACTTAGCATGATATCTCCATGATTCATCCATTAAACAGCATAGCATGTGATGGAATTGATTTTCTTTATAAAGCTGAATAGTACTCAGTGCATACCACATTCCGTTTATCTGTTCACCTCTCAATAGACATTTGGGTTGTTTCCCCCTCTTGGATATTGTGGATAACACTTCTATGAACATATATATTAAAATATTATCTTTTATACCTGCTTTCATTCTTTTGAGTGCATTCTCTTTTTTTTTTTTTTTTTTCAGTTTTTTTTTTTTTTTTTTTTTTATACTTTAAGTTCTAGGGTACATGTGCATAACGTGCAGGTTTGTTACATATGTATACTTATGCATGTTGGTTGCTGCACCCATCAACTCGTCAGCACCATCATTCATCATTTATATCATGTATAACTCTCGAATGCAATCCCTCCCCCCTCCCCCCTCCCCATGATAGGACCCAGTGTGTGATGTTCCCCTTTCCGAGTCCCAGTGATCTCATTGTTCAGTTCCCACCTATGAGTGAGAACATGCGGTGTTTGGTTTTCTCTTCTTGTGATAGTTTGCTAAGAATGATGGTTTCCAGCTGCATCCATGTCCCTACAAAGGACGCAAACTCATCCTTTTTTATGGCTGCATAGTATATTCCATGGTGTATATGTGCCACCATTTTCTTAATCCAGTCTGTCACAGATGGACATTTGGGTTGATTCCAAGTCTTTGCTATTGTGAATAGTGCTGCAATAAACATACGTGTGCATGTGTCTTTGTAGTAAATAATTTATAATCCTTTGGGTATATCCCCAGTATGGGATGGCTGGGTCATATGGTACTCTAGTTCTAGATCCTTAAGGAATTGCCATACTGTTTTCCATAATGGTTGAACTAGTTTACAATCCCACCAACAGTGTAAAAGTGTTCCTATTTCTCCACATCCTCTCCAACACCTGTTGTTTCCTGACTTCTTAATGATTGCCATTCTAACTGGTGTGAGATGGTATCTCATTGTGGTTTTGATTTATTTCTCTGATGGCGAGTGATGATGAGCATGTTTTTCATGTGTCTGTTGGCTGTATGAATGTCTTCTTTTGAGAAATGTCTGTTCATATCCTTGCCCCCTTTTTCATGGGGTTGTTTGTTTTTTTTCTTGTATATTTGTTTGAGTTCTTTGTAGATTCTGGATATTAGCCCTTTGTCAGATGAGTAGGTTGCAAAATTTTCTCCCATTCTGTAGGTTGCCTGTTCACTCTGATGGTAGTTTCTTTTGCTGTGCAAAAGCTCTTTAGTTTAATGAGATCCCATTTGTCAATTTTGGCTTTTGCTGCCGTTGCTTTTGGTGTTTTAGACATGAAGTCCTTGCCCATGCCTATGTTCTGAATGGTACTACCTAGATTTTCTTCTAGGGTTTTTATGGTATTAGGTCTAACATTTAAGTCTCTAATCCATCTTGAATTAATCTTCATATAAGGGGTAAGGAAAGGATCCAGTTTCAGCTTTCTACTTATGGCTAGCCAATTTTCCCAGCACCATTTATTAAATAGGGAATCCTTTCCCCATTTCTTGTTTCTCTCAGGTTTGTCAAAGATCATGGCTGTAGATGTGTGGTATTATTTCTGAGGACTCTGTTCTGTTCCTTGGTCTATATCTCTGTTGTGGTACCAGTACCATGCTGTTTTGGTTACTGTAGCCTTGTAGTATAGTTTGAAGTCAGGTAGCGTGACGCCTCCAGCTTTGTCCTTTTGACTTAGGATTGTCTTGGCAACGCGGGCTCTTTTTGCTTCCATATGAACTTTAAAGCAGTTTTTTTCCATTCTGTGAAGAAAGTCATTGGTAGCTTGATGGGGATGGCATTGAATCTATAAATAACCTTGGGCAGTATGGCCATTTTCACGATATTGATTCTTCCTATCCATGAGCATGGTATGTTCTTCCATTTGTTTGTGTCCTCTTTGATTTCACTGAGCAGTGGTTTGTAGTTCTCCTCGAAGAGGTCCTTTACATCCCTTGTAAGCTGGATTCCTAGGTTTTTATTCTCTTTGAAGCAATTGTGAATGGAAGTTCATTCCTGATTTGGCTCTCTGCTTGTCTGTTACTGGTGTATAAGAATGCTTGTGATTTTTGCACATTAATTTTGTATCCTGAGACTTTGCTGAAGTTGCTTATCAGCTTAAGGAGATTTTGGGCTGAGATGATGGGGTTTTCTAAATATACAATCATGTCATCTTCAAACAGGGACAATTTGACTTCTTCTTTTCCTAATTGGATGCCCTTGATTTCTTTCTCTTGCCTGATTGCCCTAGCCAGAACTTCCAACACTATGTTGAATAGGAGTGGTGAGAGAGGGCATCCCTGTCTTGTGCCAGTTTTCAAAGGGAATTTTTCCAGTTTTTGCCCATTCAGTATGATATTAGCTGTGGGTTTGTCATAAATAGCTCTTATTATTTTGAGTACGTTCCATCAATACCGAATTTATTGAGCGTTTTTAGCATAAAGGGCTGTTGAATTTTGTCAAAAGCCTTTGCTGCATCTATTGAGATAATCATGTGGTTCTTGTCTTTGGTTCTGTTTTATGCTGGATTACGTTTATTGATTTGCGAATGTTGAACCAGCCTTGCATCCCAGGATGAAGCCCACTTGATCATGGTGGATAAGCTTTTTGATGTGCTGCTGAATCCGGTTTGCCAGTATTTTTTGATGAATTTTTGCATCGATGTTCATCAGGGATATTGGTCTAAAATTCTCTTTTTTTGTTGTGTCTCTGCCAGGCTTTGGTATCAGGATGATGTTGGCCTCATAAATGAGTTAGGGAGGATTCCCTCTTTTTCTATTGATTGGAATAGTTTCAGAAGGAATGGTACCAGCTCCTCCTTGTACCTCTGGTAGAATTCAGCTGTGAATCCATCTGGTCCTGGACTTTTTTTGGTGGGTAGGCTATTAATTGTTGCCTCAATTTCAGAGCCTGCTATTGGTCTATTCAGGAATTCAACTTCTTCCTGGTTTAGTCTTGGGAGGGTGTATGTGTCCAGGAAATTATCCATTTCTTCTAGATTTTCTAGTGGATTTGCGTAGAGGCATTTATAGTATTCTCTGATGGTTGTTTGTATTTCTGTGGGGTCGGTGGTGATATCCCCTTTATCATTTTTTATTGCATCTATTTGATTCCTCTCTCTTTTCTTCTTTATTAGTCTTGCTAGCGGTCTGTCAATTTTGTTGATCTTTTCAAAAAACCAACTCCTGGATTCATTGATTTTTTGGAGGTTTTTTTGTGTCTCTATCTCCTTCAGTTCTGCTCTGATCTTAGTTATTTCTTGCCTTCTGCTAGCTTTTGAATGTGTTTGCTCTTGCCTCTCTAGTTCTTTTAATTGTGATGTTAGAGTGTCAATTTTAGATCTTTCCTGCTTTCTCTTGTGGGCATTTAGTGCTATAAATTCCCTCTACACACTGCTTTAAATGTGTCCCAGAGATTCTGGTATGTTGTATCTTTGTTCTCATTGGTTTCAAAGAACATCTTATTTCTGCCTTCATTTCGTTATGTACCCAGTAGTCATTCAGGAGCAGGTTGTTCAGTTTCCATGTAGTTGAGCGGTTTTGATTGAGTTTCTTAGTCCTGAGTTCTAGTTTGATTGCACTGTGGTCTGAGAGACAGTTTGTTATAATTTCTGTTCTTGTACATTTGCTGAGGAGTGCTTTACTTCCAATTATGTGGTCAATTTTGGAATAAGTGCAGTGTGGTGCTGAGAAGAATGTATATTCTGTTGATTTGGGGTGGAGAGTTCTATAGATGTCTATTAGGTCCGCTTGGTGCAGAGATGAGTTCAATTCCTGGATATCCTTGTTAACTTTCTGTCTCGTTGATCTGTCTAATGTTGACAGTGGAGTGTTGAAGTCTCCCATTATTATTGTATGGGAGTCTAAGTCTCTTTGTAGGTCTCTAAGGACTTGCTTTATGAATCTGGGTGCTCATGTATTGGGTGCCTATATATTTAGGAGAGTTAGCTCTTCCTGTTGAATTGATCCCTTTACCATTATGTAGTGGCCTTCTTTGTCTCTTTTGATCTTTGGTGGTTTAAAGTCTATTTTATCAGAGACTAGGATTGCAACCCCTGCTTTTTTTTGTTCTCCATTTGCTTGGTAGATCTTCCTCCATCCCTTTATTTTGAGCCTATGTATGTCTCTGCATGTGAGATGGGTCTCCTGAATACAGCAGACTGATGGGTCTTGACTCTTTATCCAGTTTGCCAGTCTGTGTCTTTTAATTGGAGCATTTAGTCCATTTACATTGAAGGTTAATATTGTTATGTGTGAACTTGATCCTGCCATTATGATATTAACTGGTTATTTTGTTCGTTAGTTGATGCTGTTTCTTCCTAGCCTCGATGGTCTTTACATTTTGGCATGTTTTTGCACTGGCTGGTACCGGTTGTTCCTTTCCATGTTTAGGGCTTCCTTCAGGGTCTTTTGTAAGGCAGGCCTGGTGGTGACAAAATCTCTAAGCATTTGCTTATCTGTAAAGGATTTTATTTCTCCTTCACTGATGAAACTTAGTTTGGCTGGATATGAAATTCTGGGTTGAAATTCTTTTCTTTAAGAACGTTGAATATTGGCCCCCACTCTCTTCTGGCTTGTAGAGTTTCTGCCGAGAGATCTGCTGTTAGTCTGATGGGCTTCCCTTTGTGGGTAACCTGACCTTTCTCTCTGGCTGCCCTTAAGATTTTTTCCTTCATTTCAACTTTGGTGAATCTGGCAATTATGTGTCTTGGAGTTGCTCTTCTGGAGGAGTATCTTTGTGGCGTTCTCTGTATTTCCTGAATTTGAATGTTGGCCTGCCCTACTAGGTTGGGGAAGTTCTCCTGGATGATATCCTGAAGAGTGTTTTCCAACTTGGTTCCATTTTCCCCCTCACTTTCAGGCACCCCAATCAGACGTAGATTTGGTCTTTTTACATAATCCCAGACTTCTTGCAGGCTTTGTTCATTTCTTTTTCTTCTTTTTTCTTTTGGTTTCTCTTCTCGCTTCATTTCATTCATTTGATCCTCAATCGCTGATACTCTTTCTTCCAGTTGATCGAGTCGGTTACTGAAGCTTGTGCATTTGTCACGTATTTCTCATGTCATGGTTTTCATCTCTGTCATTTCGTTTATGATCTTCTCTGCATTAATTAGTCTAGCTGTCAATTCTTCCACTCTTTTTTCAAGATTTTTAGTTTCTTTGCGCTGGGTACGTAATTCCTCCTTTAGCTCTGAGAAGTTTGATGGACTGAAGCCTTCTTCTCTCATCTCGTCAAAGTCATTCTCTGACCAGCTTTGATCCGTTGCTGGCGATGGGCTGCGCTCCTTTGCAGGGGGAGATGCGCTCTTATTTTTTGAATTTCCAGCTTTTCTGCCCTGCTTCTTCCCCATCTTTGTGGTTTTATCTGTCTCTGGTCTTTGATGATGGTGACGTACTGATGGGGTTTTGGTATAGGTGTCTTCCTGTTTGATAGTTTTCCGTCTGACAGTCAGAAGGACTGTCTGTTGATCTCTTGGAGATTGCTTGAAGTCCACTCCAGACCCTGTTTGCCTGGGTATCAGCAGCAGAGGTTGCCGAAGATAGAATATTGCTGAACAGCGAGTGTACCTGTCTGATTCTTCCTTTGGAACTTTCCTCTCAGGGGTGACTCCACCCTGTGAGGTGTGGGGTGTCAGACTGCCCCTAGTGGGGGATGTCTCCCAGCTAGGCTCCTCAGGGGTCAGGGACCCACCTGAGCAGGCAGTCTATCCATTCTCAGGTCTCAACCTCCGCGTTGGGAGATCCACGGCTCTGCCCAAAGCTGTTAGACAGAGTCGTTCGCGTCTGCACCGGCCCCCACTGCTTCCCCTATTGGACTTCAGCTGTGCGCTGTCCCCAGAGGTGGAGTCTACAGAGACAGGCAGGCTTCCTTGAGCTGCTGTGAGCTCCACCCAGTTCGAGCTTCCCAGCGGCTTTGTTTACCTACTTAAGCCTCAGCAATGGCGGGCTCCCCTCCCCCAGACTCACTGCTGCCTTGCGGATAGATCGCGGCAGACTGCTGTGTTAGCAGTGAGGGAGGCTCCGTGGGCGTGGGACTCTCCCGGCCAGGTGTGGGATATATTCTCCTGGTGTGCCTGTTTCCTTAAAGTGCAGTATTGGGGTGGGAGTTACCCGATTTTCCAGGTGTTGTGTGTCTCAGTTCCCCTGGCTAGGAAAACGGATTTCCTTTCCCCTTGTGCTTCCCAGGTGAGGCGATGCCTCGCCCTGCTTCAGCTCTCGCTGGTCAGGCTGCAGCAGCTGACCAGCACCGATTGTCCGGCCCTCCCTAGTGAGATGACCCCAGTACCTCAGTTGAAAATGCAGAAATCACCGGTCTTCTGTGTCGTTCGCGCTGGGAGTTGGAGACTGGAGCTGTTCCTATTCGGCCATCTTGCTCCGCCCCCTCTGAGTGCATTCTCAGAAGTGGGATTGCTACATTATACAGTAGTTCTAATTTAAAAAAATTGTTTTCTGTAACAGTTTCGCCATTTTACAATTTTACCAGCAGTTTACCAGAAACTTTCCAACTTCTCAACCTCCTATCAACACAGGTTATTTTCTGGTTCTTTTTCTTTTTTATACATAGTAGCCATACTAATGTGTGAGATGATATAACATTGTCATTTGATTTTCATTTTTCTGATGATTAGTGATGAGGAGCATCTTTTCAGGTGCTATTGACCATTGTATTTCATCTTTTAAAACATGTCTATTCAAGTCCTTTACACATTTGAAATTGGGTTACTTGATTTATTTTAGCTGTTTAGTTGTAGGAGTTTTTTAGATATTATTATACTCATCCCTTATCAGATGTAAGATTTGCAAACATTTTCTACCATTCCATAGGGTGCCTTTTCTCTCTGATGATTGTGTCACAATTGGGCAAAAAGTTTTAAAGTCAGAGGTAGTCCATCTGTCTATTTTTGCTTTTGTTGCCTGTGCTATTGGCGTTATATTCAATAAATCATTGTCAAATCCAGTGTTACAAAACTCCTCTCATATGTTTTATTCTAGACGTTTTATGGTTTGGAGGTCTTATACTTAGATGTTTAATCCATTTTGAGTTAATTTTTGCATATGGTGTAAGATAAGGGCCCAACCTTATTTTTTTACATATGGATATTCCATTTTTTCAACACTAGTTGTTTAAGAAATTATCCCTTCCATGTCTTATTTCCTTTTGTAGATTTTTTTAAAACCTATGTAAATGTAAATTTAGAATTTTCTTAAGCAGAAATATTTCTGATCCCTTTTTGAAACCTACATTAGTAGATGGAAGTGGTAGTGATAAGAACCGTTAAGACCTGAGTCAGCACTCTGAAGCCCCAGCACTCCCCCATCCATGTCTGGGGTGAGTGATGAAAATACACACATAACTCAGGTAGCCATCAGGGTGCCAAATAGTTAATTAAATAGAAGAATTTATTGTTCTAGTGACGAGACGAAGAAACACATTAATTCCCTGTGACATTTTTAGGTGACAAGTTATATTATCATCAAAGCCATTTCTATATTTCCCTCGAGATATCCCTATCTGATGAAGTGGAAAACTAAAATATCATGTGATCATCATTTTTATTTTTATTTTTTGGTAGACCAATATTTTAGGCAATAAGATAAAGTTTCCTTGGTAAGTATATAATCAGTACAAATGAGGACACTTGATGAAAGGAAAAATAGTGACCTGACATATCCATTTTACAATGGAGCAGGTTTTACAAAGATGAGTATACTTTGATAGCTAAGACCACAGTACCTGGAAAATGGAATGATTGTAGTAAATCTTAGCTGCTATAATAATGATGATTACTCCTCACCTCACTGAATCGGCTGAAATGGCTATACTGAAATTTTTTTTTACTACTTTTTAGATTTTAAGCTTATAAAATTGACCAGTCCCCATAAGTACTAAAACCTATTCCTTTTTGTATTCCACAAATTCCAGTGAGGATCTGCATCCACTACAGATCCCCTTGACTATCTATGCTCTGATGTATTTTCAGCTGATCTTAGAATTCACCTCTTTGTAAGCCTTGTGATTTTTTAAATTACTTTTTTAAAAAAATTAAGGCATAGGAGAAACAACTGTGAGAATAACATTAGGGACACCTAACTACAATGGACAAATAATTGGCAAATAATTGTCTAAAGAAGAAACTATGAAATGTTTGCATTTTATAACTTCTTTCTACTCCCAGTTCACCATGAAACTCAAATAAGAGGAATTTGTTGCTCTAAAATTTAAATCCTTAAGAATCTATAAAAGAGATATTTTGAAAAGTACAGACTCGAGTTTAGAAACACAGAGTTGCAGTATTTCTGTGTGAATCGGAACTGACAACTTATTTCTCAGAGTTGCTCAAACCCATCTCTTACCTTCTGAATAAAATATGAAAATTCAATTATAGTAGAGCTTTACTGAAGTAGTTACTGACTTGGTGTGGAAGAGCCTGAATTTTATGAAATATTTATGTAACACCTGAAATGTGCTGTGTAATCCATCTATAGTTCCTAGAATTAAGGTTACAAAACCTACGTTAGAAATGTAGCCAGGATATATATCACATATATAGAATTTATTTGTATAGTATATATAGTGTGTGTGTGTGTGTATATATATATATGTTTATGTGTGTGTGTGTGTGTGTGTGTATATATATATATATATATATTTCTAGGAAGAGAATTGGGAGGCTTCTCGGGAAGCATACCTATGAAATAATAACTGCTAACACATTTTCTTAAATCAATGTAATAAGAATTTAGTTTTAAGGGGAAAGGTTGAGCTCCTTTTTATTTCAGAGAACCTAGGCTCATTTCCCAGAGCACCAAAGACTAGCTAGGAAGTCTTGGGCCACTATATCAAACTCTTTGAGTTTTTGCATTTGTATCTTAAAGCTGGGGATTTATTGGTTAAAAAATAGTTACAGATTGTAACTGGAGATTTATCAGTGAACAAAGTGAAATCCCTGTTGCCATGGAGCTTCTATTCTATTGCATAAAAATGGGCATATAAAATAGCAATGTTAATAAATTAATATGTAATATGAAGTTATATAGTGATAACTGCAATAAAAACAGGTAAATACAAGTAGGAATGTAACAGTTAGAAAATAATCTGAAGGCAATCATAAAAATAAAATACAAACCACAAATATAATAATAAATCCTACCATTTACTATTCAAGGTATAATTTACTATTCTTGAAAAAAAGGTTTAGTGTGACTCAGCTTTATTCAAAGCCTTGGAAATTCATGGTTTTGACAGAAAGAAAATTTATTTACTACTTTTTGAAATATTCAGTTGGGGCATTATTTAGTAGAGAAATAACCCGTTTACAAGAAGAATGACTTGTCTTTAACTCACTAGGTTAATTATGATTAAAGAAATCATAGTTCTTTACAGAACTGAAGATATCCCAGTATGCAATTACACAATTAAAAGCTACTGTTTGATAATAATACTTGTGCACATTGGAGTAGCATCTTTAATGCTTAACTATTTGAAATGTAGAAAAGGTACAGATTCAAAATTCTATTTTTAGTTAAATATGGCAGAATTCTTAATTATTTCCAAAACTTTAGTATTGAGTTAATCACATGGAACAAAGATGGTTATAAACAAAGGTGCTCCATGACTTTCACTTCTGTTCTATTTTTGAGGCTTAAAATGTTTTATTTTACATGGATTCTTAGTTATTGTTTTAAGGAATATTATCTTAGTCCAATATGAGTAAATTGTTTACTTTAAGGATTAATCATCTGCAAAATGGCTTAAATTCACAATAATTAGTGTTTTATCTCTGATAATATATTTCACATACATTAAGGTAAGCTTTTTTTATTTTGTATGACTTGATTTTTCCAAATTTGTACATATTTTTCTATAAGCAAAGTCTACCGAAAGCAAATCACTTATCAAGTCTTAAGATTCCATTGCATATTGATTTTATAAAGAGTCCTGTATGCTGACATGTTTCTTCCAATAGATGTGTTTCTTATTTCAATGGTCATAATACTCATCATTCATTCACTCATTAACACATTTCTGAATGCTTATAGTCTATTATACCAGCTTCTGTTTGGGAAAAAAATTATATATAAAGAAAATAAATCAACTTTCTTAATTAATATTTGCCATCTGAGAGATGTAACATTAAAAAAAAAAAAGTCAATCATATTTGTGCCCTTTCCCCATGCCTTCTCAGCAACATAGAAAAAAAAAAAAGATTGAAAAAAATAAAGGATGAGGCATGACTGCTACGTTTAGGTAGTGCATCTTGTTGAATCAATATTCTTTCTACTTTTTATCTTTTTTACTTTTTAGTATTCAACCTTTTGGAGACAATGGAAAGCCAAAAGAAACAAACAAATAAACGAACAAAATAGTTTCTATAATCCATTGAGGACATTTTCATTTTGCTTTTAGTTGAAAAAAGTTTAAAATCTTTGTGCTATTGCTGTTGTTTTCAAAAAGAGATAAATGGGATCTTCCCAGATTAAAAAATACATTTTATTGGAAGACCAATTAAAAACACTATGTTTAGTTTTAAATCAAATATAAACATGTTTATGTTGTCTTTATTTGCTCTGTGAAAATAATACAAACAAAATTTGGGGGCAACTATTTTGTTTAAGAAAATAGCATGATCAAAAGATATAGATTACAGAAATAAAATTATTAATGCAAAATGAACCATTGTAATGAAGGTACCAATATATTGACTGAATCTTTGAGTTGTGCTTCAAAATTTTAGAAGTGTTTGAAATGTTCTTATCAACTTATGATGGAGAAAAAATAATTGATACAGGTATATTTTTTTTCCCAAGATTTGAAGGGAAGGGGTTATTCATATTCAAAAGTGAAATTCACTCATAAAACACTAAGAAAAAAAATTTCAGGCCGACTTTATTTATGTTTTCATTTTAAGATCTAGAAATTTGGAAGAAAAGCAAAGAAAGACTGAGTGGGTAATCTTAAGTTATATTATAATCTGTTTTTCTCCCCTCAAATATCATTCAGTTCAGTTTATTTTTAAGATCTTTTGCTTGTACCAACTAGAAGATAACTGGAAAATAGTTGTAGTGTAAAAATAAGGACATCATTATATTTTTTTAATCAAAACATTTGAATCACAGTTGCTTTATGGAGATCTCCAAAATACGTAGTGGACATTTATTTCGTTTAAAATTCTTTCCTCTCTTCCTCCTCTTTTTTATGTTTTATAACCTAGACATTTTGCCAAATTGAACAGCTTATTATTTTTATAATTCACCCCAACCCATAGTACAAGGTAGATATATCACTTTCTTGAGAGACCACTTTAACCAGCAAGAGTCAATTCCTCCGTTCTCTTAATCCTATTTATTATTCTTTTCTACGCTTTCTTTAATGTATTCAATTTACCACAGTCTGTGCTGCTGTTTTTTAATGTGAGACATAAACTCCACAGAATGTTTATGCAAGAGAATTCCATTTGTATCAGAAAGTCATAAATTATATTTTAGATGCTTTCATATATGTCTAATAAATATTAAAGACTAAATTTAATTTTGTTTTAATTGTCTACTTTATTCCAAAAGAAATACAAGTAGTTTACAATGATTCACACAGGAAACAAAGGTAAAATACATTAAAAATGAGTTTAGAAAAATAAGGCAGACAGACAAGAAATAAATTAAAGGATCAGAGTAAGAGTAAGTAATTACAGAAATGCTGCAAAGGCCTTTATAGTCCATATAGAGTAATCACAAACTTGACTTTCACCTTGTGAGGGCCAAAGTGAAAGAGGCAAACAAGCTAAACAAAAAGAACAGACTCAGTTACAAAATTAACAAAACCATGTCTCTTCTGGTACAAAAGAACTCCTAAATCTGATTCCAGATTAGGGGAAGATGTTTTTATCTTGTGGGATACCACAGAGAGGTTACCATGTAATGTAATGAACAAAATGCTCCGTGGCACCTGGAGCACAATTTAGGTAGAGTCTAGGTAGAGTCCCTGTGGGTCTGTATTAATGGAGGAAAGAAATTAAGAACAGCAGGAACTGCATTCCTATATTTTTATCCCTCCAGCCATCTGCAATGCCTGTTGATTCATTTAGCAAAGCTTTTGAAAAAATATTGATAAGGACTTGGGGTGGAACTCTCTATGATGCTAGATAAACATAAACCATTTACCTGAACAAAAGGCTAAGTAGGGTTTATAACCATGAAATCTGAAGAGTTCTTGTAACCATCACAACAAATAGCTAACATTTATAGCATGCTTCATATTGGTTAGATTACGTGCATTTAATGGGTGTAGTCTCCTTAACTTATCATAGAGGATCTTTGAGGTAGGTTTGATTACTTTTCCCACTGTATAGATAAATTCCCTGAAACTTTGAGAGGTTAGGTAATTTCCACGAAGACACAGTAGTGGAGTTTTAATTTTAATCTACATCTATCAGCCACCAGCAGACGGAGTTTCCTGTGTTACATTGCCTCTTAGGAGGCAAACCTAATTAAAAACCCAACCCATCTTTTCTTGAGAGTAAGCTGAGCAGGCAAAACCTGAAATTCTCATCACATGGTAATTTTAACTCAACTCATCCACCGGACAAATGGGTAATTAAGAAGATGGCTGCTGCAATAATTTTAGTGTAAAAAAGTAAATAAATAAAAAGCTAAATAAACCATGAGTAATACCTGTCTCAGCTATAAAACTATCAGTAAACACCTTACACTACAGTTTTTCATAATGCAATTTCTAGTTGAAATTAATTGAAGATGTATACACAGGTAACTGGATAAGGTAATGCTGTAAATTGAAATTTAAGGGCAACTACCAAAAATAACTTGGCTCGAGAATAAGTAAGTTAAGCGAATCAGTTGTTTATTGACACCCTTAGTTTGTGATTTTAAAATAATGCTATCTGCATAGGAAAAAAGAAACAGTTAAATAAACCTTTCAGCATTTATTCTAAGAAAGTTATTTAGATAAACTTTGTATTGGACATTAATTAGTATGTGGTACTATACTAAAATATGTTACATAAAATGTATTACCTATATTAACATATTTCTTTAGAAGTTTTCTGTTTTTAAAACTTTTTCTAAAGGTGACATGATTAAATAAATATTAACAGGAGTATGTTATAGAGCATTCAAAGTAAAGTGGAACAATAAAACCTTAAATTAAAATGTAATTTTTGTTCAATAATTGTAATTATCATTCAAATTTAAAACTTTTTTTTCACTTTTTAGAAGACTAATCAAAGCCAGTTTTCTGTTTTGAGAATGTTTGACATAATCAGATACTGTTTTGCTTCATACTTGATTGTACTATTTACATTTTAAATAGGTATATTGCTACCAAGAAGTCAGATTCAGGGCAATTTTTGGCATTCACTTTTAATTCTTTGTGTGTGTGTGTGTGTGTGTGTGTGTGTACATACACTATTGATATAACCTAGTTGTACGTATTTTTGGGATATATGTGATATTTGGATTCATATATATAATGTGTAATGATAAATCAGGGTAATTGGAATATCCATCAACTCCAACATTTTTCTTTGTATTGGGACCATTACAATTCTTCTTATGTAGCTATTTGGAAATATATAATAAATTTTTTAACTACAAATTACCTGCCATACTGTTGAATACTATAACTTATTTATTTTCTCTATCTGTAATTTTGTATCCATTAACCATCTTATCATTATCCCAATCTTCCTCCCATTCTCAGCCTCTGGTAAGCACCATTCTACTTTCTACTTCCATGAGATCCATTTTTTAGCTCCCACATATGAATCAGAATATGTGATATTTTTTTTGTGTGTGTGTGCCTGGCTTATTTCACTTTACATAATAACCTTCAATTTTATCCATGTTTCTGCAAATGACAGGACTTCGCTCTTTTTTATGGCTAAATAATATATACTACATTTGCTTTATTCACTCATCTGTTGATAAACATTTTGGTTGATTCCATATCTTGGCTATTGTGAATAGTTCTGTGATAAACATAGGCATGCAGATATGTCTTCAATATATTGATTTTCTTTCTTTTGGATGTTTAGCAGTAGGATTACTGAATCATTTTATAGTTCTATTTTTAATTTTTTGAGGAACCTCCATACTGTTTTCCATAATGGCTGTACTACTTTACATTCCCCCAATAGTGTATAAATCTTCCTCCTTATCCATATCCTTACCAGCATTTGTTACTTTTTTGTTTGTTTTTTTGATAATAGCAATTCCTGTTGGGATGAGATAATATTTCATTGTGATTTTGATTTTCATTGCCTTGATGATTAGTGATGTTGAGCATTTTTTCATATGCCTGTTGTCTCTTTGTATATATTCTTTTGAGAATTGTCTATTCAGATATATTTTTTTTTTAATTTTTTTATTATACTTTAAGTTCTAGGGTACATGTGCACAACGTGCAGGTTTGTTACATATGTATACTTGTGCCATGTTGGTGTGCTGCACCCATCAACTCGTCAGCACCCATCAACTCATCATTTACATCAGGTATAACTCCCAATCCCATCCCTCCCCCCTCCCCATAGTAGGCCCCGGTATGTGATGTTCCCCTTCCAGAGTTCGGGTGATCTCATTGTTCAATTCCCACCTATGAGTGAGAACATGCGGTGTTTGGTTTTCTGTTCTTGCGATAGTTTGCTGAGAATGATGGTTTCCAGCTGCATCCATGTCCCTACAAAGGACACGAACTCATCCTTTTTTATGACTGCATAGTATTCCATGGTGTATATGTGCTACATTTTCTTAATCCAGTCTGTCACTGATGGACATTTGGGTTGATTCCAAGTCTTTGCTATCGTGAATAGTGCCACAATAAACATACATGTGCATGTGTCTTTATAGCAGCATGATTTATAATCCTTTGGGTATATACCCAGTAATGGGATGGTTGGGTCATGTGGTATTTCTAGTTCTAGATCCTTGAGGAATCGCCAAACTGTTTTCCATAATGGTTGAAACAGTTTACAATCTCACCAACAGTGTAAAAGTGTTCCTGTTTCTCCACATCCTCTCCAGCACCTGTTGTTTCCTGACTTTTTAATGATTGCCATTCTAACTGGTGTGAGATGGTATCTCATTGTGGTTTTGATTTGCATTTCTCTGATGGCTTTGGCCCATTTTTAAATTGTATTATTTGGTTTTTATCTGTTGAGTTCCTTATATATTCTGGTTATTAATCTCTTGTTGATTAGATAAATTCAGTTATTTAAATTTAAACATCTATAAATATTGAAGTATATGCTCTTAATGTTTATATACTTGGGTTAATAATATAAAGTTTTTAATAAGGAATGGGACATTTGGGAAATGGTAATAATTCATACTTTCAATTAAAATCCAGTAATGAGATGGGAAAATTATTGATTAACATTGTCTCTGCTTTTTAAATTGAATATCAGTAATTTATACGAGATAGTATATGTTGTTTTTATTCACCTAAATAGTGTCTGAGATTTGCATGCCATATTTTTATCTTAACGTGATAATCCTTTCATTGCAAAATATGTCCACTTTCTCCCATTGCTGTGATTCTGCAAGGATATTTATACCTTTGGGAAAACAGGCATCCTAGTCCTGCTTCTTAGCATATAGCTTCGTGTCATGTGTCACAGACTCTAGTGGGAGATGTAATTTATGACACCAACCATGTGAAGTCAAGGGTTCTAAGACCCCATGTCTCCTATGAAGTATAGACAGCTTTATTTGTACAGCATATTTGGCATTTCCCATGAGCCATGTAAAAGCTCAAATGGTATCATAAATTCAAAAACCCTAAAGTTAAATAGGACATGGTTGGTGACCTTTTCTACCTTATTCAGCTTCTAGCATCATTGGGAGCTAAATGCTGAAAAACTATAGAGAAAGTTTTTCAAGGGTTTATATTTCAATAAACATTAACAAAAACCAGGCTGTCATCATTTTTCATTTACTAAATGTCTTTTCAAGTTGAGAGTAATTTTTTTCCCCAGAAAGCCCATTGGACTGTCATGTTTGTACTTTGCTTGATTTATAGGATCTTGGATCGCTATGTTCAGGAACAAATTCCTGGTGCCAAGGTTGTAGTGGAGTCCATTGGTGCTCGCCGACATGGAGATGCCTTTTCCCTAGAGGATTACACCAAATGTGACCTGACTGTCTATGCAATCGACCCCCAAACCAACAGAGCCATCGATAGAAATGAGCTTTTTAAGTAAGTGTTTTGTGTTATCTGTAACAGCTCTTTGGTTACAATAGCAACCATAGATGCTTCTGATTTGAGGCTATAAATACTTAAAGTTTAAAACCCACCAAATAGTTGTTGAAAGTGAAGTGTAAGCGAAGAAACTGAAACAATACCTAGGGTTTTCAAGCCTAAAAGTTTTCAGGTCTAAGTGTGAGCTACAGTGATTTCAGAGGGCCCATTTTCTTTATAGGCATCAGGTGACCTGTTGTACTTATGAACAAGGAACAGTTCCTTGAAATCACCTGCTGCCAGCTCCTCACTCTTGCTCAAGGGCCCTGGCTATTTGTGAGGAAAGCACAGATTCTTAAAGTGGCGTTTTTTTCTGCAATGATTTTCATCTGCTTGCATTTTAAGAAGAAATCCAGCTTTCTTACAGGTCTACTAAATCAGCAAAAACCAGTATCTGTTTTTTTCTTTAACTTAGAGGTGGAGAGCAGGTGGGATAATCATTCCCATTTAAGTTAATGCTGTATGTGAAATTTCATCCTAGCATGAACTTAAACATTTGAGTTATAAATCCTAAAAATAAATAAAATGCAGAATCTTAAACAAAATCCTGCTACTTACTTTCTTTGGATGTTATTCGAGCATACTTTAATACTTAAAAAAAAATTAACAGATTTTTTCTTTACTCTAGTGACACCTAGTGTCCAACAGGGTCTTGGAATGAAATTCCATCTAAATGAAACATTTTTACTTAAAAATACATATTGATATACAATCATAATAGCTTATATGTGCCTGTATATACAGTCACGCCAAACTCTATATGCGAAACATCATAATTTAGTTTTTCTTTGTCTATACTTTTTAAACAGCATATAAATATATCCATATACACATTTACAAATATATCTATATTATGTATATGTAAATTTATTTATTTTGTAAATACCTATTTATTCAATTTTTATTCAAATTAATAAATTCTAAATTTAGTTTTATTTTAAATGTGTTCATCAACAAAGTTTCATCACTTCTCTTTTGGCAATAATAAAATAACGATTTAATATCAGCCAAAATTTTTTAAAAAACAGTTATTTAATATATTACTCATCAATTTTTTTTTTTACTCTGTCGCCCAGTCTGGAGTGCAGTGGCACGATCTCAGCTCACTGCAAGCTCCGCCTCCCGGGTTCACTGCAAGCTCCGCCTCCCGGGTTCACACCATTCTCCTGCCTCAGCCTCCCGACTAGCTGGGACCACAGGCACCCACCACAATGCCCAGCTAATTTTTTTGTATTTTTAGTAGAGACAGGGTTTCACCATGTTAGCCAGGATGGTCTCGATCTTCTGACCTCGTGATTCGCCCGCCTCAGCCTCCCAAAGTGCTGGGATTACAGGCGTGAGCCACTGCACCTGGCCTCATCAATTCATTTTTAATGGATATTTAGGCCATGTACAAAAGAGGACACTAATTGTGGAGGAAATATAGATGAATGAAGTAATAGCTGTCACTCTGATTTTATACTCACCACCAAGATGAAGCAACATTTAGATCTACCAAGCCAACTTTTTGTAAGTTTTATTAATTTAAAAAGTTGATTTAGGAATAAACTTTCAAAGTAATTCATATATTCTTTCCATTAATTGTCAGAAAATTAACACATTTCTTTTTTATGTGAATCTACCTGCATTCTGTGGTTTTTGCATACATTAGTTTTGTTTGTAAATTTCATGATTGATTGAGTTTAGCGTGTTTTTACCTGAATATAAAAATATGTATTATATTTGGGCTAACTTTAAAGAGTAAAATAATGGTGATTAGAATTCGAATTTAACTAGCAAATCTTCTAGTGATTAAATATTTGGGGGAAAAAAGCCACTTGGGTTTCAACTGACACCATGAAATACAAGATCAACACCTTTAATTCTAAATAAGTTTTTCCAACCCTAAATTATATTATGGACAGTAAACATCTAAATTCAATAAAATAACTGTCATAGCCAGCAGGCAAGGAAAAAACAGAGAGTATATATAAATTATAAAATAAATTTTTATATTGAAGAAAATAGAGAATAGCTATGAAATATGAAAATTTTGCCTTAGCAGTCTTCACCTTGAAATATTACAGTAAGCTTAGAGTCACTGGTCTATCCGAAACTCTAGAATTGTTTCTTGAAAGATTTTATAATAAAATTGTATACACATACATATACGTGTGTGTGTGTGTGTGTGTGTGTGTGTGTGTGTGTGGTGTGTTCCAAGGTTGATAATGCCCAAGTATTAGTATCTATGCTGTAGTTATGAGAGTTATTGATTATTTAGTTTTTAACACTGAATGAATGTACTAGAACTTTAAGATGCCTGTTCAGGTCAATGGAAGTATTTTCTCAATTTCCTTTCATCTTAAAATCTAAGCTTCTGAGGATATTGGAATTCTAAGGTCAAAGGATTAGAAATCATGATAATAACAATTTTTCCTGGGTACTTACTTTGATTTGAAAAAAAGGATTTTGACAATCAAAGATAACAAAGCTCATAAATGCATAGAGAGGACTGGAATGACTTTTAGTGACATGTTAATAACTTGTTTGGCAAGCTTATTGGTATTTTAATTTTTTATTTTTGGTTACCTGAATTGCTTAGATTTTCTGCAACAATTATATATTACTCTTATCCTGCTTTTTTATCCTTGTAGTTCTCAACTCTTTGGAGCTGCATTTTTTTGTTAGTTTGATTTTGAGTTTTTTGCTTTCTTATTTCTGGAATATTCTCAGACATTTTTTCTGATGTTTCTTATGCCCATTTTCCCTTTATTCCTTTTCTGGGATTCCAATTATAATTTGCTTTTTCTCATAACTTTTTTTCTGTTCTGACTCTGCTCCCCTCCCCACACATATATACATACAGTTTTTTCTTCATATTTTAGTGTGAATAATATTTACTGCCCTATTTTAAAATTCGCTGATTCATCTGTGTTAGCCTATTGATGAGCACACTGAAGAAATTCTTCATCTTGTTATCTTTTCAGAAAGATATTTCTAGCATTTCTATTAGGTTATTTCTTATTTCCACCACTCTACTGAGTTTCTCCATCGTTTCAAGCATGTTTGTGCTTTCTGCTATTCTGTAATGTATGAATCAGAGTTGAATCAAAGTTCCTGTCTGATAGTTCCAATATCTGGGTTATCTCTATCTGGCTCTGTTACTTCATTTCTTGAAAATGGTTGTTTTATATTTTTTAGCCTTTTTGTGTCCTACTTGGTTGAATGCCAGACATGGTGTGGAAGAACAGTAAGGAGTGATGTAAATAGAGTTTATGCCTGTAAATGGACATTACAGGCATTTACTCTGTTGAGTAAAGCTATTCAGGAATTATTTGGATTTTGCTGTTGCAATTGTTACTTCCATTGTGCCAAAAGCTTTCAATTCTTCTATTGGTGGAATGGTATCAATTCATTCTTAGAGACTGCGTGCTGTAGGGTTTTCTCAGTCTTCTTACTCAGTCCTCAGCTCTCAGTGTTCTCTACGTGCTTGTGCCACAGAAGAGGTTTCTGTCCACACTCTGATCTGTCCCACAATGTTAGACTGCTCCTCCTTGTTGCTGGGTTCCACTCTTATAAGGAAGAGGTGGAGCATGGAATAAGGGTTCCTCTGTTCTCTTTGTACAGCCTGCATGTGTAAGCCCTGGTGTGGGCTTTCTCAAGTTTTTTCCCCCTCTTTCTTATGGCATCGTGGCAGCCATTCTCTGCTTCACATTTACAGGGATCTTGGGTGCAAGAGCTGCCCCTTCTCAATTCACAGTAGACCTCTACTTTGTAGTGATGCAGGATCTTAGGCCTAAGAGGACTTCCTGCTCCTCCCCCAGGGGTACGGGATTTTTGCTTATACCTCTTTTCCAGAAGCAGTAGACCTTTGCCTGAGCACCAGGGATGGGCACACTTACTCCTCCTCCCTATAATTCTTACAGTCCTTGTTTCATATGACATAAAGGTCTGGGGAATTGCGTAAGGGTTTCTGCCTGTGCACCAGCCTTAGCTGATTTTTTTCTTATTCTTACACCATGAAGGAATATTCTCCTGTATCCTGTCTTGTCCCCCAATCTATCTTACAGAAATCTATGCAAACAAGTTTTTGAATGAGTGGAGACTCCCCTTGTGTTTGTGGGTGTCTATAATTCTAACCTTATTTATTACAATTTTAGCTGTTTTGTTTTGTTTTGTAGAGACACGGTCTCACTTTATTGCCCAGGCGGGTGTCAAACTCCTGAGCTCAAGTAATCCTCCCACCTCAACCTCCCAATGTGTTGAGATTACAGGCATGAGCCACTGTGCCCAGCCTATGGCAGCCACTTTTAACCTGTTCTGCCAAAGGTGAAACAATGTATATGGTCTCATCTCACCTTGAAATTATCCTAATTGTCACTCAGTAGAATTTGGGGTTTTTTTTTTTTTGGCTCACATTTTGAATTCAGCTCAAGGAAATTTATGATTTCAGTATTACCTGGCACATTTTGTCATTTTGTTGTTGCTGTTAATAGCCATATTCTCTTGTGGTTTTCTGCATTCTACACGAAAGAGAACATATTACTTTAAAATATAGTTTAATTAAAATTTAAAAATAAGCAAATGCATTTTAGCTTGTGTATCTGTCTTATATCCAGCCTATTTAAAAACAGTATGTCCAAATAGTAAGAGAGAGATGGAGAAGGCAGAAAAAGACTCTAGAGTCTGTAATACACTGCCTTTAAAACCACAATGTTTAAAAACACACTTAGACCTTAAACAGTATCTGATTACCAAACTCTAACTCTGATAAAGCATCTTTCCATGTTCTAAGCAAAAAAAAAAAAACACGTAAAAATTCAAAACACTGAAAATCCAAATCAATGGAATACTAATTATTAGAATCTAGTTAAACAGTTATGGAACTGTGAAAAGAAAATAGTTGATGATCTAACCACGATTTTCTTGATTAAGCAGAACAATCTTATGCAGTGCAATGAATGTGGGTAGATATGTTAACTATTGCCCACTCTGTAAGCCTAAATTGTGTACCTACAAACTAATAGGCAGTTGTCCCTCTACTATATAGAGTGCAATCTCCTGCTCCCCCTTTACTTATTTCTACATTCATATGTACATTGCAGTATCAAAATCAGCATCATCAAGGTAATCAGTCATGAAGGTGACATGCAGGGTAGACTGTTGATTATATATTGTATGCTGAATAACACAACATTAGGCCCCATATCCATCAATGGAGGAAGAAATACATGTTTGCATGTGCTTGAGAAAATAATAAGACATGACATTGGTTTAGCAACTTATCTCATCTCAGGATAACATAGCAGTAATCAATTCATGTTGGCTACATCCTGGGAAGGGACCTGTATACCTTGCCCTTAGAATTACAGAAGGTTTGCATACAGTAACTGAGTACACTGAGATAAAAATGACGAGGAAAAAAAACATGTTTCTGTGTTGATGCTGGATTTGGACAGATCTATCTATTTTTTAAGATAAGTAAGCAGTGGAAAAACGGAATCAGCAATAAATACTAAAAAACAAAATAAATATGGAAAATCAGGCAATAACAACCTAATGACCAGAGAGAGAATATATAACTCTGGAAGTTGTCTCCTACAGAAACCATTGGAAAGCAGTTTAACATTTTTAGTAGAAAACAGAATGGTATGGATTGGTGAAATGGTGTGTGTGTTTTACACAGTCTGAATCCTTCTCCTGTTTCTGGTAAAAGAACTCCACCTTCTCTTGAGAGAATTGACTCTTTCCTACATGGTAGCAGTCTTTAATCAAGTGCCTTCCCCTCAGTCCAACTGGAGTATAGTAGTTAACCGTCTTCTGTGGTTTTGCTTTCTTCAGTTTCAGTTACCAGTGGTATAATACAATAAGATATTGACAGAGACAGAGAGAAACCACATTTACATAACTTTTATTACACTATAGTTCTATAATTGTTCTATTTTTGTTATTAGTTATTGCCATTAATATCTTACTGTGCCTAATTTATAAATTAAATTTTATCTTCTAAAATCAACTGAGCACCTGGATTCAACCTTTCCTGAAATGAGAAGACATGTGAAAATTAAATTGGCAACATGAAGTGTATCCATTGAAAGCTTATGCAATATTAAGAAAAAGGAAAAAAGATATAAGTAATCAAAGAGATCAAAATATATTTATAGGACAATTAAAATACAACCTGATAATAGTTATTTCTGAGGTTAAAATTGTAATATGTATAACAGAAGCAAAAAATCAAAAAAAAGAATGAAAAAGTTTATTATATTACAGGCAAAAATCAATGAAAAGGTAGCCATGTTTCTTTGAATAGTATCTGAATATGTTTAAAAATCACTGAAACAGATATAAAAATATCTTACTCATAAAGGAACAAAAATTAGGTAAGTCCTGCATATGTCATTTGCATGATAAAATGACAAAAGGCAAGGGAACCAAATTCACTGTTTTGTAAGGGATAATGTTATGACTCAAGAATTTTTACCCAGGCAAGTTGTTTTAAATACACAAAGTGGACGAAAGATAGTCTAGATCAGGTGTGGATTCAAAAGTGATCCATTCTTCTACTAAAAAAATTGCTTATGACATCACACTGACGAGTGAAAATAAGTATCTAAGTAATAGGGCTGTTGGAGTGTAAAAGACTAACAAATCTTACTTTAGAGAGTTTGGATATGAAATCCAGGAATACAACAGAATTTTGATCTGTCAACTGAACTCCACATTTTAGGGGTTATATTCTTCCCTTAAATTAATGATCCTCTTCGGGATCTGATTCTTTCTAGTTTTAATAATATAGTTCCTGTGAAGCAATTCTTGATCTAAGCCTCATTTAGAATCTCTTCCTTTACCTGATTAACAATTCAATCAAAATTTTCACTATTCTATTTCTTGTAATCATAAAAATGGCTAAGTTTCTATTTTCTTTTAACGTGTAACAATGAGCTTGGAAAATTGCTATAAAAAGTACGTTTTTAATCTATAAAAGCATATCTGTTTTAAAAAAAGCAAAAAAGCATTCTAATTGCCACATGTGTGATATGAATTAGTTTATGAGTTCCATATGTGATGGAATTCATATGTGATACCAGGCACTTATATTTTTAAGCAATGAAGAGTGTGTTAACGGGATTTAAAATCAGCATGGTCACTCAGAATATTAAAATTAAAAGCTTCAAAAGGGCATAAAATAGACTGAAAAAGTGTATAAACATGGCATTGATTATATTTTGATAGTGAAATTTAGGGCCATTTTAATTTTTTGCTTTTTTTGTGTTTTCTGTATTTTTCAACATAAGCACTTTATATATGCAGTATAATCAAGTATATAAAATATTTAATACCACCCCTCCAAAAAAAAAAAGATTAGACTTAAATATACCAAGATGTTAGCAGTGATTATAACTGTCTGTAGATTATGGGACTATGATTAATTATGTTTTTCTTGAATTATTTTTGTTTGCCAATGTTCTATAATAAGACGTTTGACTTTTATGGTCTATTTAATTGTATTAAAAACACAATTATTGCATCAATATGTAGAGCTTATAAGGGACTATTCAAAAGTTCCCAAGGAATTAAAAAAAAACCTGCTAGTTATGACATTAAATACATAACAAATTTTTTCAATTTCATAAGGTTAGGAACAATTATTCCTTGATTCTCTTCCACAATGCAAGATTCGTAGTTGGAATTGCATTATTTAGAGGAAGGAATTACATTGACTACCACTTTCTGTCATTCTTACAACACCGATATACTACCTGCATCATTTATTTAGTCTTTTTTTCCTAGGCAGAAAGGCCTTTTAAATGTCTTCACCCTTTGACCATAAAACATTGTTTTGGTTTGAAACTTGAGAATGTTTACATTTAAGATGGCGTTATGGCAAACAAATACAGAATTTGAGTCTGAAAACTTAGTTTGGTGCCTCAGATTTTTTTTTATAACTGTATAGCTTTTTGGCCTGCAATAAATCAGTATTGTAATGTTCAATCTTTACAGGCTTATTCTAAGGACCCAAATAATGAAATGCATAAATATAATGTTAAACTACGGTATATAATTTAGGATATTATACTTTACTTTATTCCATCTAAAATCTTGTTAAATTATTTTGACACAGTAATATTAAGCTTAATGATACTGATAATTAGAATTTTTAAGTCTTATAGACTTAAGAGCTGGGTTTTTAAGTATTTTTGATATTTATATACAGATGTGTAATTACTCTTCTTTATTGCTCATGCTTTTTATATATGCTTTTCTTATTATTCATGAGACTTCTGACTCAGCTTGTGTTTCAATTAGAGAAAATTTTTAAAAATCTTACCAAAAGAGATTTTATTTTTAAAATGCTCTTTCTCTGCTAGCATCATTAATTTTACTATTTATTTAACAATAAAGATTTTTGGATGGCAAACTGCTTGATATCAATAAAGACTTTCAGCCGTATTATGGGGAAGGAGGACGCATTCTGGAGATCCGGACTCCAGAGGCAGTGACCAGCATTAAAAAGAGAGGAGAGAGTCTAGGATACACAGAAGGGGCCTTGTTGGCTCTGGCCTTCATCATCATCCTCTGCTGCATTCCTGCCATCTTGGTGGTTTTGGTCAGCTACAGACAGTAAGTATCCTAGGATGGTAAACATGGATAGTTCCTCAGAAGTCATTGCAGAAAACCATCTCTGGTAACATGGCTTTGCGCTGTAAAATATTGATGCTGCAACTACTCTGAGATTGCTTTATCTGTCCCGTACCAAATGATTTTCTTCAAAAGGAAAACAGTACAAACTCCCAGGACATTTTTCACTGATGGCCCAATATTCCTGTGATTCTGATATGGTCTCTTTCAATAGAAATATCACCTTAGTTCCTGTGACTTTGTTTATGCTCTTCTTTTGTTTAAGAGCCAACTCGGGAGAGAAGGTTACAGGTATCCTGGAATAAAAGCAATGGAATGTCACATGCAGATACCCACTCTGCCCAGCACCAAAGGAAGGTCAATAACCTCATGACATTGCCATGATAGGTTTTTATCCAAACTGTTAAATTTGCCTTTGTGCAAATGATCACTGTGTTATCAAAAGCATTATAAAATCATAGCATAGAAGATATAGTTTTCGATGTAGTTTCTTCCTTCCTGGATGCTTTGCCAGAGTTTTTAGTGTAATATTTGACAGCATGTTCTGGCTGTGCAGGCTCTTAATTTTTCTGGTTCCTGCAGTCAAGTGAATCCATTGGCAATATCCATATTTTAAAATTGTATTTAACTTATCTACAGTAGTCAAGTAATTATCACTAAGTTAAACATCCATATTTGAAGTAGGTGAGTAATATATTCTTTGTCTGACACTAGGTCTGGGGAAGCTTTGTGATGGAGAGCCACACATTTTAAGTATATTTCTATTGACAATGACTTGAAAAAACTGGGGAGCTGATTAAGAAGAGAAGTAGCCCTGAGTGTGCCACAAAAAAAATAGCAGACAGGAATAATAAATCATGTAAATTACTTTATGTCATAAACAATAAGAAAGAATGGTAGAACTGCTATTCATCATTTAAACTACCTACAGAGGAAATACTAAAATAGTCCTTATGTATTCTTTACTTCTTTTTTTTTTTTTCCTAGTCTGGTTCTGTTGCCTAGCTGGAGTGCAGTGGTGTGATCTCAGCTCACTGCAACCGCTGCCTCCCAGGTTCAAGCAATTCTCCTGTGTCAGCCTCCCAAGTAGCTGGGATTACAGGCATGCGCCACCACACCCGGCTACTTTTTGTATTTTTAGTAGAGATGGGGTTTCACCATGTTGGTCAGGCTGGTCTCGAACTCCTAACCTCGTGGTCCGCCCACCTTGGCCTCCCAAAGTGCTGTGATTACAGGCGTGAGTCACCGCGCCCAGCCAGTAGTCCTTATGTAATCTGAAACTGTCATCTTTGTTCTCAAATACTTAAAATTTTCTTGTGAATTGAGTAAGGTAATGTAATTCCAATCTGAAATTCAAAAGTATGCTCTGCATGAACTTTGCTATGAATGGAAACTAAAAAGCAAATATGAAAAAAAGTATCATGAATTTATTACCCAGAAGTGGGACCTTCCAATTCTAGCTTCGGTTTCTTAGTGAGGCCAAGAGTATAACTAGGGCTTGCCCCATGACTCCATCCCTTTAATATTTTGCAAGCAGGTCATAACTTTTCCAGTAATTCCAACCTGAAGCTACAGAAATATTTCCTACCACAAAAGCAATGTGAAGTTGCAAATATAGAATTAGGGTTGATATACTGGAGCTTAATGTATCCTTAACCAATCAATTGATATGCTAAATCTAAAGCTGATGAACAAAATGAATACTGAACAAATTATTTTAAATTTTTAAGCCATCAACCCATTATTAATTATCATGTTAAATCCATTCTGTCTTACCAGTTATCCTTTTACACTTAACTGTTTTCCAAAGGAGCTTTATTATATCCTGCTAGCAATAAAATCAGTGAGAAAAATTCTTATATTTGGCACACTATGCAATGATCAAAACTGAAGCACTCTGGGTGGTATACACGGTCATCTGAAATGTAACAAAAACTTAAGATGTTTAATATTTAAATAATTTATAGATGCATTATTTAATTATCCTTTAGTTTGATAATCAGCTCAATACCATATGAATTTATTTAAGTTACTGCTTTTTATAGATTAACATAATTAAACAAAATGAGTTTTTCTCTGCTTACATAGCAAAGTAAAATTCTAATATTTAAAGACCTAACAATTGTACCTTGATATTTGCTTGCAAATAAGGTAAGAATGAACAGCTATTCTTTTATATAATGATATGCCTTTGAACTTTTCTATAATGGAAACTAAAAAGCAAATATGTAAAAACTGTCATAAATTTATTACCCAAGAGTAGGACCTTCCAATTCTAGCTTCAGCTTCAAAGTGAAGCCAAGAGTATAACCAGGGCTTGCTACCTCACTCCATTCCTGTAGTATTCTTCAAGCAGGGTAAACCAAGAAGCCAATTACAAAGATCAGGTCATCTTTAATATTCAATTTTTCTACTAGAGTTGAACTTCTCATATTTACGTTTTAATCCAGTTTTCTTATTCCATGTAGTTCATTTCCTTATTTTTCTGTAATGGATATTTTAATGGCTTTAATGACTCTAATGGTAATAATACTACTTTCACCTTTTGAATTGATATACTTAATTTTCTTAGTCTGTCATTAACTCTGTCATTATGAATTTAACCTATACATTTTTCATTATTTAGAACAAATCAGATGTTAAAATGTTATTAATGCAATATTCCTAACGCAGCTTTCTATTTTTCTCACTCATTGCTTTCCCAAACAGGTTTAAAGTGTAAGTATAAGTAACATTTTACACATCCTTTTCATGTAATAGGAAAAGAGAAACCTGAGGTTTTATCAATCAAGTCAGCCTGCTCAGAACCACATATTATTCCTTTGTTTTGCATTTGTAATAGTTTATTGTTTGGCTTGATATATATAGAATAGAGCTGATTTTAGACAATTGGACATAACTTGCGTAAACGTGCAAAAGGTAGTTTGCCTATAGCTTCCATCCTGTAACATCTTGGTTTTGAGGAAAAAATTAATCAGTGTCCAGGAAATCCAAAAACAGCAGTGTAGCTGTAACATGAGACTCACAGGCATTCCTAGGAATCTTTATTTATTTTATTTTATTTTATTTTATTTTTATATTTTATTTTTATCTTATCTTATCTTATCTTCTTATCTTATCTTATCTTATCATCTTATGTTTTTGCTCTTGTTGCCTAGTCTGGAGTGCAATGGTGCGATCTCTGGTGACTGCAACCTCTGCCTCCCAGGTTGAAGCGATTCTCCTGCCTCAGCCTCCCTGGTAGCTGGGATTACAAGCACGTGCCACCACACCCAGCTAATTTTGTATTTTTAGTAGAGACGGAGTTTCTCCATGTTGGTCAGGCTGGTCTCAAACTCCTGACCTTAAGTGATCCACCCGCCTCGGCCTCCCAAAGTGCTGGGATTACAGGCATGAGCCACCGTGCCCGGCCTAGGCACTACTAGGAATCTTAAAGGATATACAAGCTAACCAAATTTCCCTTGTACATGTGTGTACGGCCTTTGTGAAATAACATCAAAAATGTTTCAAATCATTTCAAATAAAATAACTTAGACGAATAATAAAGAAAAATTATCTATCTTTGGCCGGGCGCGGTGGCTCAAGCCTGTAATCCCAGCACTTTGGGAGGCCGAGACGGGCGGATCACAATGTCAGGAGATCAAGACCATCCTGGCTAACACGGTGAAACCCCGTCTCTACTAAAAAATACAAAAAAAAAAACTAGCCGGGCGAGGTGGCGGGCGCCTGTAGTCCCAGCTACTCGAGAGGCTGAGGCAGGAGAATGGCGTAAACCCGGGAGGCGGAGCTTGCAATTATCTATCTTTAATATGCCTCCTCTTATGAAACAGATTCATCCATTTTATCCATCCCATTTTAATAAACATTTTGCTTTCTCTTTTTATTTTATTTTATTTGTTGAGACGGAGTCTCGCTCTATCAATCACCCAGGGTGGAGTGCAGTGGCGTACTTTTGGCTCACTGCAACCTCCACCTCCTGAGTTCAAGCAGTTCTCCTGCCTCAGGCTCCTGAGTAGCTGGGATTACAGGTGTGCACCACCACTCCCAGTTAATTTTTGTATTTTTAGTAAAGACGGGGTTTCACCATATTGGTCAGGCTGGTCTCGAACTGCTGACCTCGTGATCCACCCGCCTCGGCTTCCCAAAGTGCTGAGATGATTATAGGCATGAGCCACCGTGCCCGGCCTGCTTTCTCTTTTTAATATTATCATTTAATTTAATTTGTAAATATGTCTGCTGAATTCTACCCCTTATTCAAGAGATAACTATTTTCAAGAACAAAGCAGGGATTATATGCAAATGATACCCTGTGGGGATGTAATTATATCCGTGTATAAATTGAATTGTGTAAAATAATTTTAGTGGGTTCCTCTGATAACTGGACCCCATTATTAAAAGGTAGCTTATTGATAAGCATTATGATTTCTAAACTGAGTTTTACAAGCCATCCTTACTTTATCCAAGACGTCAAGCTGAGTGCACAAAGACCGCACGAATTCAGGCCGCATTACCCGCGGCTAAACCAGCAGCGCCGGCCCCTGCACCAGTGGCAGCGCCCCCGCCGCCGCCGCCGCCTCCACCAGGTGCGCATCTCTATGAAGAACTTGGAGACAGCTCAATGTAAGTAGACCGTTCAGGAACTCTGAGAAGTAGTTGGGTTTTACTGAATGTTGTGTGGTGAGTATTTAATTCCAATCTGATGTGGAAATGCCTACATGGACTATTTCATTCTGGTATTTTAAAGAGAAAATGTGTTAAGACGAGAATCTAAGAAAAGTTAGGTTGAAAAATAATAGCCAAAACCAAACAAGAAATTACAGAAAGCTAAGAGAAAAGCAGAATTCAACTTCAGGAGACAATTGCAGATTCATAGCTTGAGTATAATATTTAATATTTCATTCCTCAGGGTCATGCAGACATTCTTACATATATATAATACATATGTATATATATGTATAAATATATAAATATATTCTGAAAATATATTTTTGCATAGGAGATGAGAGAAATAAAGCACAATCATAAAATAGTAATCCCAATTAGGTATCCAAACCGATCCCTATTTGGTAATCAAAACCAAATTCTATGGTTTAAAATCATAGTATTTTCTAAGAAACTACTTTTAGGACGTTACATGATATAGAAATTAAAATCTCATGAGAATAAAGAATTTCTGTATTAAATTCCGAACTACTTAGAAAATACTTTTTTCACTATATTACTATCAGACTGCTGTGATTACTGAACATTTCTCCTGCACGATTTGAAATTTGTAGTCAATTTAAAAATCATACATTTTTGAAAGACACTGGTAACTGTTAAAAGACTTTACAGCTGCTTGTATAATGATGCTACCCTCATAATTGGATTCCTTATGGTGATGTTCAGTTTGTCAGTATTTTAAAAATTCAAGAATAACTACTTTTGGACATGATATGTAAAACAACCAAGAATATTATACAATTTTGAATATGACAAATCCAGAAAACCTTTTATTAACTGGAATTTGGTGGAGTAGAAGGACTATAACATGTTCTTACAAGTGACATTCGTAGCAGTTACTAGTAGGAATAAAACAAGTCTCAAAAATCATGAAATTGACCTGGTAATGGAAAAACTGGTTTTAAATGAATGTATTCAGGTTACTTACCATATCAATAATGTTATACAAGGTTTTATTTAGGATAGTCATTAATGTTAAAATTGATCTTAATGCTATTATTTTATCACATAATTTAAATTTATAATAGGTTAAAACATGATTCTGTTTCCAAAATAACAACATAATACAGGGTTCATGCTTTAGATATATACTTTCACTTTTTTCGTAAGTTGAAAAATGATTGTTTCTTTTGTAATTATGGGTGAATGTAGGAATTGAGCCAATATGATTTGATTCTATTTGATTATGTTAATGACCTCTCTCAAGCAAAGATCTTTAGAAGCTAAAAAAATACTATGTGTAAAGTTAAGTGTGTTTATATATGACATTAATGAATTATATATTCATTTTAAATTAATAAGAACAGGTATACTATAACATCATCTGGAATCAGTATAAATTGATGGTAGTATTTTCAAATAGCAACACTTAAGATTATTTTTACTTGAACAATTGTAGTAGACTCACTAGATTTTGCAATTGTAATATATGTATTCATTGAAATAGCTTAAGTTCTATATATTTAATTATCGTATCTTTAGGAAATGTTTAACCTATCCAAGAACTTTTTACAGGAATTCTAAGCATACGTTACTAGAAAATGAATTTGCTTCAAATGAATTATTATCAATTATTTTATTTTAAAAATAACAAAAAGATCATTTTGGAAAAAATACTTCACAAAGTAATAACTTCATATGAATTCTATAATTACTTTGTAATTTTCATTATAGTAGTTGTATATTTACTTTCTTCCAAACAAAATATATCTACTTTAAAAGTCATTGTGCATTAACCAGTTTTACAGAGTTAGGACATAGAAGCAATTTTTAAACTCTCATTTAAAATTTTTAATGTTTGGATTGGCATCATCCGGGTTTAATAGAAGTGAATTTTACCTATATGTAGTAAACAGATTTTATTAGATATAATTTTCTGTGAAAAGAAATTCAAATAATGTCATTTGATTTCATCTATTATTAAATGTCATTCTTATGAATAATAGCAAAGTATAAAAACATGCCTTTTATTTTTTTGATATACATACTAAGTATTTAAAGCAAGTTCCTGCTCATATTTTCAGAATTGTTTTAAATTAACTGTAGTTAAAACTTTTTTTTTTTCTATCACATGTTTTCTGTTTCTCACCTGTGGATACATAGGCATAAGTAAGTAAATAATATCACTTTAATAGAAGAGCATTAGAAAATAGATACAATAGAATAGATTAAAATGCTGTTGTACTGTAAATACAGTGATCTTCATCTTTTGCCACAGACTCGCTTACTTTTAAAAGGAAAGCTTTGTCTTCCACACCCAATTTCCTTTTGATGGCATGAGCTTAAAACATGTGTTCCCTGTGATAGTACCTGTGCCTACTGAAAGGAGTTTCAAAATTCTCCTTTTTTTTAATTTTTTAAAATTAGTTTTTAAAAATTCTTAAATTTTAAGAACTTAAAATTTACAAATCTATAAATAGAAACCTGTTTATATATTTCTTTTAGTCAAAGTGGTGTGATATTGTTATATCCTTTGGGTGTTTTTCTAAGAGAAATGAAACCAAGAACAAATGCATATAAAAATAACTAGTATATAATATCAAGCCCAGTTGTCCGTGCCATATTTGAAAAATACTTTTCAAGATTCGAAGAGTAAAAGTGTTTGCTCTCATTTAGTCCAAATTGTCTGCATTTTCTTTGTTGTTCAAGTAGACTTGATGCTCCAGGTCTACCTGTGTGAATTGCTTCTTACAGTTCGTATCTTTGCCAAAAGACACATTAACAACTGTGGCTTTATTATTTTGTTGCCTAACTTATCACCCTAATTTTCCAATATGGCTATTTAATTTCTATTCAGAATATATCTTTTTTATTTCATTCCTGCTAAGTGGGTAAATATTAAACAGTAACTAAAATAAATGTTGTTCTGTTTTGGCTTGGAGAGTAAAACCTATTATAATAGAGAGACTATTCAGAACCACCTATCAGCCAACATTCCTGGGAGAAGGGTCCAAATGCTTTTCTTAGAGCCATTTAATTTGTGATCTTTGATGTATACAACTTATGACTCACAGCTACCTATGATTCAGTTTCCATGCATAAGTTAGCCTTTCAGTGATATCAAAGTGATTTTTTCTTAGCATCAATCTTTTTGTTAAGGTGAGCTTTAACTAAAATTTGATCCAGATCAGTCTAAGAAATTACTGACAACACCTTTTCTGATTGGTACTATTTATGTTTTAAAACAAATTTTTCTGATTGATTGGTATTATGTATAACGTTTTAAAACTAAGCACAAAATTTAAACAAAAGAAAAACTCTGCCACATTTCTAGTGTACATTCAGTTTCTCAATTGTGATTTTTGAACCCTGTGAGACAAACTCCCATCTGTCCTTGGTGATTTCCATTATCTTAATTTGGAGAACAGGATATTCCACATGTTGGCTCAGAGAGGAGATTACTTTTGGCTCTAGGACAGAAGTACTGACATGAGCGATAAGGGACAGGTACTGAATCAGATACAGCTAAGGATCTCCTATGCATAACAGGCAGCCCTGAGCATCCTCAGGCAAGGAAAAGATACAAAGTTGGTAGCTTTGATGGTATTCTGCAATGGGAAGAAGTGTGATTTGTGCATAGGGGGACTGTTATGTGTGGACATGGATTCTTTGCTGTATCACACTAACTGAGAAAAACAAAAACAAAAAAATACTCTTCCAAAATAATCTAGAGATGAGTACTTGTTTTTTTATTTACATTTCTCATTCTACTTACAACTCTAAGATTTTTCTTCCCTGCCTCTCTGAGACCAGGGACTTAAAATAATGTCTTGCTTAGGTTAGTGTTGTTTGGCCTGTGATGTTTCTAAGTATTTACTAGTAATGAGAGCCATAAAAACATCTTTCTCATGAAAGCTGTGTCACAACTTGTTTCCTCACATTTCATTATCTTCTTTTCTTTCAAGTCTTTTCCTTCTCTACCATTTTCAACAAAGCAGGGGAAATCACTCAGTCTCAGAAGACAGCAAACATCAACAAGTTGTGATGCCCTTTTCTTCCAATACTATTGAGGCTCACAAGGCAGCTCATGTAGACGGATCACTTAAGAGCAACAAACCGAAGTCTGCAAGAACATTCACATTTCTATCTGATGAGGATGCCTTAAGTGCCCATAATCCCCTTTATCAGGAAAACATAAATCAAGTATCAACAAATTCAGACATTTCCCTGAGAACAGATTTTGTAGACCCATTTTTACCCAAAATACAAGCCAAGAGTAAGTCTCTGAGGGGCCCAAGAGAAAAGATACAGAGGCTGTGGAGTCAGTCAGTCAGCTTACCCAGGAGGCTGATGAGGAAAGTTCCAAATAGACCAGAGATCATAGATCTGCAGCAGTGGCAAGGCACCAGGCAGAAAGCTGAAAATGAAAACACTGGAATCTGTACAAACAAAAGAGGTAGCAGCAATCCATTGCTTACAACTGAAGAGGCAAATTTGACAGAGAAAGAGGAAATAAGGCAAGGTGAAACACTGATTATAAAAGGAACAGAACAGTTGAAATCTCTCTCTTCAGACTCTTCATTTTGCTTTCCCAGGCCTCACTTCTCATTCTCCACTTTGCCAACTGTTTCAAGAACTGTGGAACTCAAATCAGAACCTAATGTCATCACTTCTCCTGCTGAGTGTTCCTTGGAACTTTCTCCTTCAAGGCCTTGTGTTTTAAATTCTTCACTCTCTAGGAGAGAGACACCTATTTGTATGTTAACTGTTGAAACTGAAAGAAATATTTTTGAAAATTTTGCCCATCCACTAAACATCTCTCCTTCTGCCTCTCCCCCTCCTCCTCCTCCTATTTCTCCTCCTTCTCCTCCTCCTGCTCCTGCTCCTCTTGCTCCTCCTCCTGACATTTCTCCTTTTTCTCTTTTTTGCCCTCCTCCCTCTCCTCCTTCTATCCCTCTTCCTCTTCCTCCTCCTACGTTTTTTCCACTTTCCATTTCAACTTCTGGTCCCCCAACTCCACCTCTTCTATCTCCATTTCCAACTCTTCCTCCACCACCTCCTTCTATTCCTTGCCCCCCACCTCCTTCAGCTTCATTTCTGTCCACAGAGTGTGTCTGTATAACAGGTGTTAAATGCATGACCAACATAATGCCTGCCGAGGAAACTAAGTCCTCTATGACACAGCTATCAACAACAACAGTGTGTAAAACAGACCCTCGGAGAGAACCAAAAGGCATCCTCAAACATGTTAAAAACTTAGCAGAACTTGAAAAATCAGTAGCTAACATGTACAGTCAAATAGAAAAAAACTATCTATGCAGAAATGTTTCAGAACTTCAAACTATGTGCCCTTCAGAAGTAACAAATATGGAAATCACATCTGAACCAAACAAGGAGAATTTGAACAATATTGTTGAGGAAACTGAAAAGCAATCTCATAGTCAATCTACTTCACTGTAATGTTACTTTTCTTATTTTAGTTGGGCAAACCCTTTGTTGATCACAGTCTTCAAGTTGAACATCAAATTTGAACTTCAAAGAAGATTCTATTATTTTACCCCAAATTCAATGAAATGCAGTTTTTTTCTCATTTTTAATTTAAAAAGATATTAACATCATCACTACTAACTCATATAATAGATTTACCTTAATTTTTAAACTACAAAGTAGCATAATTTGTTCTACATTTATTTGAAAAGTAAGTAATTTTAATCTCTTTCTTAGTGGGAATATGTGGGCATGAAAGCTAGATACCCAACTTAAACCAAAGGCATGTCTATCATGTGGATGCAGTAACATTTACATTTAGTTTTTGAATGTAGTTTTATATGAATGTTCCAAGAAAAAAGCAGACTGTTACAAATAAGTTAAAAGCGATATCATAGGTTCTGTTTTTTCTTGAAGCCTATGTATTTGGTAAGAAGAAATACTACCAAAGTAAAATACAATGTACCTAGATAGATTGTAGGAGATGACAGGTATAAGGTATTTCAAAATAAATCTCAGGTGCTATAACATGTAGTCATCTGTTTTCTGATGAGAACATCTTTTACTCTGACTTGCTTTTATCTTAGTAGTATGCTTATGGATTTGATAAATCTTATACTTTTTCAATTGCTGTCTTATTCTCTTTATTTCTCATTGTGCTTTCCCTTCCCTTCTTTATAATGAAAATAAATCTTGAGTTATTGACTTTTGTAAGGCATTTCATTGTTCCAACAGATGTTTAAAGTGCTATTTAATTTTGCTTGTTCACATTATTAATCATCTCCTTAATTTAAATTTTTTCATAAGATGCCTTTTTAAAGAAAGTACGATCTTCAGTTTACTAAATGAAATATAAAAAGCTTAAATAGAAAAAATCAAGAGAAATGATATTTGATGAACTATCACTTTTTTTACATAGGTTTCTGCTCTTTGTTTTAAACAAAGAAGGTAAAACTTTATACTCTGGGAAGAGATTTCTGTAGTTGTAGTAATAGTTCTTAGAGCTCCAACTGTTAAATTTGAACAGCATCACTTAAGCTGGGTACTCTCTCTCTTCCTTCCTAAGGAAACCTGTACTTTCAATATTAGTATATAATGTATAATATGTGACCAACAAGTAATTACTTTATTTTCCCATGAAACACATGGAATACCTTTTATTTACTAGAAGTTCACATTTTGAATGCATGTATAAGTATTTGTTTTACTCTGGAGTTTTAAGATTTTAGAAGATGTAAGTTTGCATAGAGAAGGGTACAATTCTGAGATACAGGCAAAACTCATACCTAGTAATTAGTATTGGAAGTATATGAATATAGGTTGAGAACCCTGCAATGTAATATTTCAGAGGTTTTCTTCATCCTTCATATTTCTTCAATAATTTGACCTGGCATTCCTAATTAACAAGATCAGGCAGAAAACAATCTGTAAATCTAATTATTTTTGTAGCCCATCTGCTTCAAATTCTTTTCATCCAAATCAAGAGTAATTACTTTCTTGGGGTTCTTGAACATGATTTTTTTCTTTCTTTCACTGAAAAACTTCAGTTGGAGTTTTTGTTGGCAGCTGGTCATATGCATGAGAACTTGTGCTATTTGGCGGACTCTGACAAGGTATTATTCACAATCGTGTAAGCCTTTAATGTGAGTGTGTCTCTTCTACGCTAATATCTACCAGCTTTTTGCAAATGTAAAATTTATAGTTTCTTGATAAATCTATAAATAGTAACAAAATAAGTATAAGAAATCCAAACAACATTTTTGTGTAGATACCTACAGCCTTATTAAATTGTTACATTGCCTTTTACTATAACATTTTACTATTTGCATAATCTAAAAGTTTTATTATTACTCTATACTTTTTAATTGAAACATAGATACCCATGTATAAAACATGGGTAATGTTTTATATTAAAGCTTAATCTAATCTTTTTCTGACACATTGTATTTGGAGAGTAGTAATGTCATTATGAAACATTATAAAAAAAAGTCAGTTAAAATATCTTCTATATGAGACATTTTAGTATTATTTGAGTGCATAAGCCTAAATATTCTTCCTCCTCTCAAACACTAACTGCTTACAACCTGAGAACCAGACAGTAGAAAAATAACACTTTTTTCTCAATATTTATTATGACCTTAATAATGCATAAGAAATTATTAGACACCTTTTAAATAAAGTCTTAAGAAAGATGACCATACATTTGTCCTTATTGTTAAAAGTAAACAGTGATACATATAAATGATATAAAATAAATAATACAATTGATTATGAATTGCATGAAAAGGTACATCAATGTTATATTAACTGGCTTTGTAAGTATCAATAGTCATGTTTTGAAAGCACACAGATAAAGTAAGTAGTGGTTCTGTTATGTACCTCTTTCAAGTAACGTTCTGCCTTTGAGCCAAGACAAGCAATACAAATAACCAAATAAAAGGCAACAAAAATGTTAATGGAAACATTAACATTTAGTTATAGTTTAATCTATTGATATTTTATTTTCCACATTGATGGAAAACATTGCTAATAAAAGGGGTCAGAAGAAATATGCTAAAAACTAAAGGCTGGCTTTGGTTGGATATTTTATAAGGTATATGACTCAATTGTCACTATTAAAACCTAAATATGAGCTTTATCTACCTGAATTATTTCTAAAAAATATAAATTTGGTAAAAGTTGAAAATGTCTACAATTCTAAAGGCTCTGGAAGGATTATCAGTGTTATAAATATTGGCAGAACCATGTAAGCACTCTACAAAGTTCACTGCAGAACCATTTTAAAGAATAAATTGAGAAGCTTTAGTAAGCATTGTGTTTACTTTTTTACAAACAGTTTCAATATACAATGCATTGACCATATAAGATGCTTTCTGATCAGTAGAATTACTTTGTGAAGGCCTCAAAATTAAAAAAAAAAAAAAAAAAAACATTTCTACAGAGATCGTTTTGTTGGATTTTAGCAAGTTATGCATGTGCCTCTTTGTAATAATTCTTCATTACACTGATTAATGCTACATAACATGGTTGACAGCATCAGTTTAACACTTTAGATTAACTGCTTAATAAATAACAAATAGAACATTTTCATTATTAGTAACATTCAGCTTTGAAAACTCTATATTCTTTTTTCCCCTCAAGTATAGTCAAATGCTTCACCATCTTGTGATGTGTGAACTTTATAAATCTTTATGTAATATTGAATATTTGGCTATTAAAGCTCTAAAAACCTCTTCATTTAATTTCTAACATTATAATTGACCCTGAAAGTACAGTCAAGAGTTTGTATTATTTTTAGAATTAAATTGATGTACAGAAAATATCATACAATCATTTGGAAGAATATATTCCATCATAGACATAATTTTCATCCTATGTTTATTACATTCTTCATGTATAAAACGTATCTCTTCTCCTAAGGATTAGTATATGTATCAATACTTGTGTACAACAGAGATCATGTATATTTTTTATCCCAACTGATAATAACAGAGTCAAAGTTTGTCATGATGCACTATTGAAATAAAATAGATTTTGCATGTTTTGTTGCTCACATGGAACGAGGCTCTGGGTTGATCATTATTTTAGTAATTCAGGCATGAAACCATGATCTTCCTGTTTTGATAATGCCACAAAATATATTTCCCACTGAGATAGTGTTTAGTAGAAATTATCTTTTCAGTTTTACTCAGACTTTTTTTTAAAAAGCCCTTATCTGTCATTTTATTTAATATGAAAATCTAAGATGTTTAATACTGATTTATTTATTTCTGCCTTGCAGGAGAGGTTATGGATCAGAGGTAAGGGCTTTATGGTGTTGATGTCATAACAAGCGTAGTAGGAAAGTACTTGTGTAATAGGCAAGACTAAGGTACATTCTTTTGAACTAAGTTGTTTTATTTGATTTCAACAGAAACGTATTAGTATCTTATGCTATTTATTTTCTTTTATATATGTTGCTTCCTTGTTTTGAGGTTTTAAGTCTGTTATTGAATGGTCAACGATCAACTTGCTTACGTTTTTAAGGATGTATTTCTTTTGTTCTGCATTACCGTTACTCAGGATTCTGACATTTCCCCAAAATTCATTTGTCTAAAGCTAGATGTCTAATTTAGAAACTAGGATTACTGCCTGTAGTCCCAGCTACTTGGGAGGCTGAGACAGGAGAATTGCTTGAACTGGGAAGGCGGAGATTGCAGTGAGCCAAGATCACGCCACTGCATCCCAGCCTGGGTGACAGTGAGACTCTGTCTCAAAAAATAAACAAACAAACAAACAAATAAATAAATAGGACTACTTAACTTCTGATCTTTTTACCAGTTCAAAGCTCCATCCTGTCACTGTTGAAGCTTGAGATCCTAAAGATTTTAAAAATAATCAGAATGGTAGAAAGCTCTGGGTTTTCCACTGTGTTCCTTTGATTCTGTCTTCAGAGAACCTACTGGGCATTCTGGCCAATAGTATTTGGCCAGCTGTACTGCAGGTGATGTTATCCATGAAGTCATTGTGAACCTAGTTTGATTTAGCATACAGCTTCTCAATCAAGAGAAGTATATGACCTAACAAGTATATGACCTAATTGGATTATAGTTTGGAATTCATTATGAGTAAAATAACTAACTCACCAACAACTATATTATAAAAAGGATATCCCTTCAGTCAAATGGTTGTTCTACTAGCCAGTTTAAACAGTGGGTTCGATGATGGAATTACCTCCCAGAACCTCACTACCCTCTTTTCCAATACTTAGTTTAATACGCTGTTTTCCCTCCAAAGAGTTACTAACCCCAGCATTTGAATTGTGTATCTTGTTTTTATCTGTTTAAAGTCTGTATTGTTATGAAACAGATCAATGATGACCGTATTAGCTTTAAATAAGTACAAGTGAAAGAAGGAAAAGTCAGGAAGCAATTCCTACCAAATCTGATAATTAATGACTTTCCTAATCATTCTGAAAACACACTTAATGTTTTAGTGCAAGAAATCCACACTTTGGTAAGGAGAAGAAATGGAGAGCATGTCTTAAATATGTTGATAAATACATTACAACTTTATCACTTTGTGTGTTCTACTCTTCTTCCCAATGAACCTTATCATATTTAATGTGATTGGGAAGGAAAAAAAGAAGGGCAACTTAAAACAAAGTTAAACTTGATAAAAGTAATTATATGACACACAGTACTTTTAGAAACATAAATAACTCTTTGTACTGTGAAGCTTAACAAAACAAAAATCTGTATAGATTTCCTATTAAGGCTATTAAATTTGTCATTAACTAAAAGAGTGATGAAATTAAAACAAATGAATTATTATTTTATGTTCCAACATAAAGAATTAGTTAAAATATTTAATGCTTTTGGTAGCTAACACATGAATAATGAATAATCCCAAGGAAACACGTTTTAAACTGTCGCCTTTTTTTCCTCTCTTCTCAATCATGATCTACCTTTCCATCTGAATTATTTCCTAAATATTTTTCTATTTTAATTTCCTTTGACAGCAACAGCAACTGCTGAGGCCCTCTCTTCTTAAACCAGAGGTATCAATTTTCATTTTCTTTTCAACCTCACTGAGTCTTCACTGTGACTTTAAGATCTATTGTATTAATTCAGGTAGGCAGAGTGGGTGTCTGCCAATGTGGCATAATTTTAAAGGAAAATAAAAGAGTCTTTCAAAATAACTTAAAAAAAAAAAAAAAAAAAGAAGAAACCGAGAAATCACCCCTGAAGTTGTTCCATATTTTTAGCCTCATTCTCTGGGAATTAGACAAATAAGGCCATTATTCCTAATAAATACAATCCATTCATTGAATGAAGCAATTAATGAACCTGATCAGTAGTTACTTGTCTTAATCAATCTGAATTCATCTATCAATTCCTGACATCAGATTTAGCTTATGCAAAGTTTAAAGACAGAATGCTGATATCTGTACTTAAATATCACTCTATGTGATTCAAAATACCTCTTTTGGACACATACATTACAAATTGCCTATGGCATTTTCTTCTGCAATGTGAAGAACATTGTGTAATAAATACATATTATTTTATTTACTAATGTTTATATATGTAATTAAAAATAAAAATACAGTCATCCTACCTTAATTTTATGGCAAATTTAGTATTTCATAAGCTCCACTTACAAAAATTTTTTTCCTTTTCCTTTAGTACAGAATTCTATCTTTGCTAAAGAAAGGCATTTCTTGGTTAGAAGCTACTCTCCAAAATCTGGAGGTTGGGTGGCAGAAATATTAAACTTTTATAAGGTTTTAGCAAAAATTTCATGGAGAGGTCTCCATAAAATTTGAATTGGAAAATTCAGGGTTGAAATCCAAACACTAATTACTTTATGCAAGACCTTAGTCAAGATATACACCTGCTGAACATCAGTTTCATCTTCTATAAGATATTGGCAGTAGTATCTACTATGTAAATTCCTAACTCTACAACTGGAATGTAACAGAAAGAAATTCAGTAAATTACAATTATTGTTGTTGTTTTTGTTTTGCATCAGTATAAATGTTTAGAATTAAATATTAATTTATGTCTTCCCTATGTGGACAGCAAAAATGAATTTTAAAAAATCACATTAAGTGCTTGATCTACCCAAAAAAATCACTTTGTAGTATGTTACTTTGCATACTTTTCTAAAATCTAGGATTCACCAACTAAGGAGTTGTTATAGTCAACTGGGACTGTGTGGGACAGCAAAAAGGGCCAGGATTCCATTGTTGGTTTAGGTTGACTCATGGATCTGACTGGTCATGAGCTCCTTCCTTGATTTTTTTTTTTTTTTTTTTTTTTTGAGACAGAATCTTGTTCTCTCGCCAGGCTGCAGTGCGGTGGCATAATCTCAGCTCACTGCAACCTCTACCTCCTGGGTTCAAGCGATTCTCCTGCCTCAGCCTCCCTAGTAGCTGGGATTACAGGCACACGTCACCATGCCTAGCTAATTTTTGTATTTTTAGTAGAAACGGGGTTTCACTATGTTGGCCAGGATGGTCTCAATTTCTTGACCTCTTGATCTGCCCACCTCGGCCTCCCAAAGTGCTGGGTTTACAGGAGTGAGCCACCGCACCCAGGCTCCTTCCTCAATTTTTTTTTTTTTTTTTTGGAAGGACTGATGCTCTATTCATTCATGGGGGGTGAAAACATCCAAGAGGTACCTTTTAGATTATTTCCTTCTGCTAGTTCCTATCCCTTTTTACTCAACTCAGAAATACAGAGTGACTGAATCAAGGGCTGTCTTGCTGAGGTTCCTGGGTTCCTATCCCCATCCCTTCTATCCTTCTTATTACATTTTTAATGCAATTGATGTCATATGCATTGTAGCTAGCAAGAGCTGAGTGTTATTTTCCCTTTAGGAAAAAAAAGTATTTATGTAAAGAAAATTCTTTGATGCTGACTTCTAAAATCCAAAATCCACTTAGTTGCATTATTTCTCCATAAATATTTACTTGAAATTTTTATTTTGTCTTTCCTACTATTTCTTAATGTTGTTAAAAGTCTACTTCAAAACTGTTAGAAGTTATTTTCTCAGTATCCGTATGTATTTAATTACACATTCATTGGTCAAGCAGTTTGAAAATATTAGTTCTGAGACCTATCTCCTTCTTTTAAACCAGTATCATTACACTGGGTTTTACATACCTTGAAATTCTTAGCTTTCCTATAGGAAACATGTTTTTACAAAGTACTTAATTTGAAATAACTTAAATCTAGACTTTAACTTCATCCCAGTTTCTTCCAGGTCTTTCTTAACCTCATTCCTTCACTATAATAAATCTTCCTATAATAAACACATTTTTGTTGAAATAAAACCTATGCCCATAAAAAAGTATAAAGCATACTATATAACTAGATGAATTTTTACAGAGTGCACATACCCTTCAAGCTCCTGTATGTCAACACCTAATCAGTTTTTCTTCCGCTACCACTGACCTGGCCTGTAACATATTCTTTAGTCTGTTCTTGAAATTTACATAAATAGAATGATACAATATATTTCATTGGTACTTGACCTATATTGCTCAACATTCTGTTTGGGAGAATCATTTATGTTGTTGTGTGATGTAGTAGCGTGTTTTTTCTCATGGACTTTTGCATTGTTTCCAGTTTGGGACTGTTATGAATAATGTGTTTTCTCACAAATGTACATGTTTCTGTTGGGTATTTAACTATAAATTTAAGTTCTGCGAAAGAAGAAATGGTTATATTTAATTTAGTACTATTGCCAAACGTATTCTAAAAAGTTTTACCAATTAGTAATCTCTGGAGACATAGATGAGAGTTTTAGTTGTTCTGTGTCCCTGCAAATACATAGTATTGTTCATCGTGGGTTTTTCTAAATATTAGTCATTCTGGTGAATAAACTATACTAGTTTTAACATCAAACTTGGATTCCTTTAGAGTAGGTTCACAAAGTATTTGTAAACTGCAAAATTGTAAGATAGAAGAGGTAATGCAAACATAAATACCTACAGGATCTAGGGTAGTAATGTAAGTGAATGGAGTTTATTAGACACAAAGCAATAGCAGATGGCAGATTTCATAATGACTAAGGTGTAAATGTAGAAAAATGTTGTTGGGGATACTGTCTTAAACAGGAGAGAACATGCTTACTGTAAAAATTAATCTGGTCAACTAGATTCTTGGAATGTAAAACTATGATCCTAGTGTTTCCATCTTTTTATTTTTCAAGAGAAACCAACATCCACATTTTTGATGTCATTTTCTGATTAGCACTGTAACAGTAATGAATTCAATTTTTAAAAATGATGTTGGCCACACCAAGCACAACTGAGGATCCTTGTCCATATCAATCATGCAGGCTGTAAATGTCCACACTTTGTAAATGACATATTTGTGCCCTCAGAGGAGGGCATTTTTTTCCTGACTCATTACTATTCCTGTATCAACAAAATTAAATTTTTATAAATAATAGATGATATGTACCAATCTATTTTCCTGTGAGTACCTATCCTTTTCCCTCTCTTCACTTATTCCACTGCAAAATAAATTTGGTTAACCTTTGCCATTTAACCTGCTTAACATGTTAAACTAGAATTGAAAAGGGAAATGTAGAGAAATTATATTCGATAGTTATCAGAAACTGTCTTCACATGTATGTCTCAAGAAAAACATCTTTCTCTAAGAGTAGAGTTTGACAAAAATCTGTATGTTTAGAATTTAGAACTAGAAATATTAAAAGTGCCTCTATTCTAACAAATTCTTTTTTTCCTTTAAAAGCCTTAAATTTAGAGGCCGGGCGCATTAGCTCACGCCTGTAATCCCAGCACTTTGGGAGGCCAAGGTGGGGCTGATCACGACGTCAGGATGGAGACCATCCTGGCTAACACCGTGAAACCCCGTCTCTACTAAAAACACAAAAAATTAGCCACGCGTGGTGGCGGGTGCCTGTAGTCCCAGCTACTCAGGAGGCTGAGGCCGGAGAATGGCGGGAACCCCGGAGGCGGAGCTTGCAGTGAGCCGAGATAGTGTCACTGCTCTCCAGCCTGGGCGACAAAGCAAGACTCCATCTCAAAAAAAACAAAACAAAACCCAAAAAACCCTTAAATTTAGAGTTAGCAGTATGTTTTAAAGTATAAACATCCTTGGGAAGCATTACACATTAACTTCTTGTTATCAGATGATTTATCAGAACAGTTTTAAAGAATAGAAGAATACTGGGTACGAGGAAACTGTTAGTGGGGAGATGAAAGCAATGCTGTAGATAGTGTTATAATTTTTCTTAAGGCCAACATCACATAATAATTTAACTTAAAATTGAGTTAAATGTTAACTGTCTATTGATAATTTTAAAACACATTCAACAACAAATGAAAATGCTCATCTGCAAGCTTTAACAGATTTGCCATTCGGAAAAATCTACTTTTTCCCCTTCAGGTCAAATTATATAACCTTATTTTCTATCAAATAGTTACAGCCAGAAAAAAAAAAAAAATGAATAGGTTTGACTAACACTTTTAAATAGAGTTATTTCAATTGCTTTAACTGACACTTGTATTTAATGTTATTTTGGCAGGAATGTTTTGAGAATCATCGAATTCTAGGTGTGGAAATCTGACTTTGAGCTGAAACGTGATAAGAATTTGTTTTCAAATGCAATTTTTCTTTTTGAACAATAGGAATTATCCATGGAGTCTGGAATTGATCCTGGCCAGGAATATGGACAAGATTATTACAGTTATGAGCATGGGTACATCTTCAGATTTTTTAATTCAGATTCTTATTTTAATATTTTATTAATAGGAAACTATTAAATGATTATTACTAGAATTTGTTTGTAATGTCATGTCAATCTCGCTAGTATAATATCTGAAAATGAATAGTATATCAAGCTTTAATTTTAACCAAGTTTTAACCATTTTTCTATATTGAGTTCCGTATTGATATTTTACATTGACATTGATTGCAATTCTAGAAATGCGATAAAATTATTCAAAATTATTTATATGGGAAATAGATATCAAGCATATTTGCTCAATTCCTAAATTCACCATTTCTTTCATATGAGATGTTAATGTTTTATCTGATCAGTTTAAAGGTTTGCCCAAGAGCAGTTGGGAAGCAGAAAACTTACCTTAGAATTCACTGATAAGTGTCTCAAAAGTCACTTATACACATATAAATTAGCTGCTTTCAAAAAAAAATACTGTAGAAAATTGTGAAGACCATTACAGACCATGTTTGAAGCAACTTTTTGCTACCAAGGTACAGATTTTGTGTTGTGAATGAGCCATTACACTTTTCCAAAGTATCAATTTTGTGTTCTGGATTGTTCAGCTAGTTAAGCCACAATATGGCTTTTTCCTCGTTTTAGTTTCTCCAAAAACAAGTATCTGAAATAACTCAACTGTCTTTATTGTTATTCCAGGGTACCATTATGGCAAAAATCACTGGTCATCAGGTAGCAGTTCTTACTCTATAGTTTTGTAACTAGTTTACAGGGAGCCTGATAGGTGCTGTGTCAATATCTGTCTATTGAATGGTGGAAGAGAAAGAAGGAAACAGATCACTCATGGTAGATTCTACAGAAATCACATGACAAACTATTTCAAGCTGTAAGTTTATATTTCAGGTATGAAATGCCTCAATATGGGAGTCGCCGTCGATTGTTACCACCAGCTGGACAAGAGGAATATGGTGAGGTGGTTGGTGAAGCTGAGGAAGAATATGAGGAGGAAGAGGTAACTACTATAATTTTATTATGTAAGATAATCCAAGAAAAATATTGTTTAACCCTACATGACTTAGCAGCTATAGAACATTTCAACTTTTAGAAATTCCTTTGTTTAGCACATATTTTCCATAGAAATTTAACAATGCTGACCATTTCATTGCCTTGTCTTTGGAGGAAAATTAATTCTTGATCATTTAATTTATGTCCTTGTAAAAGTGTTAAACATTTGGAAAGGCCACAATAAAAAGTATGTTTCCTAAAATTCTAAACCATGCTCCATAAACATATTATAATCAAATATATTTTAAAGTTCTGCAATACAAAGGTTATTTTTGTTCCCACATTATCTAGCAAACTAAAAGTCATGAAAAAATATACTCCCCACCTTTCAATTATCAGAGAAAAGTAAATTATTTCCACTAATAATTTTCAAGGAATGATGTAATTTATGTTTAAATTAGCATGACTCATTTCTATAAAATTCTTATACTTTGTCTTCACTATTTACTTGGCAAATGTATACAAAAACAACACTAACAAAAAATAAATGTCACTGTGGCTTTAACATGTGTAAAATTTCATAAAATCAATTTATCATAAAATAAGATAAATCATCATATTTTCATGATTATTGAAAATTTAGTTCAAGGGAATATAGAAAGCTATTAACCAAAGTCTAGTGACAGAAGAAGGAAGAGGCAATAATTCTTTCTTTTATGTTTGATCTAAGATGAAAAACTTTGAGTAACAAGAAGGAAATTAATATATTTGGGTATTGTAAAGTATAAGCTAATATAAAATAATTTACTTTCTCTTAATCACCTTCTGTCTATATGCAGTAGAAATTTTTGTGATTGTTTTCTTAAGCCAGTTATATAACATGCATGAAGCTATCACTCACAGATTCATTCCTGCGTAACTTACGTGGGACAAAGTCATATCATAGCTATCTCCAAGCTGACACTTCAATTGCATTTTCACAATTTTCAGGAAGAGCCAAAGAAAATTAAAAAACCAAAAGTTGAAATTAGAGAGCCTAGTGAGGAGGAAGAAGTAGTTGTAACTATCGAAAAACCACCAGCAGCTGAACCTACATACACAACATGGAAGAGAGCCAGGATATTCCCCATGATTTTTCAGAAAGTTAGAGGATTAGCTGATAAAAGAGGAATCGTTGAACTTGAGGGTGAAGAGTGGCAGAGACGCCTTGAGGAAGACGATAAAGATTATTTGAAACTCACTCTGGACCAAGAGGAAGCAACAGAAAGCACTGTAGAATCAGAGGAGGAATCCTCCAGTGACTATACTGAATACAGTGAAGAAGAGTCTGAGTTCAGTGAGTCTGAGACTACAGAAGAGGAATCTGAGTCAGAGACACCCTCTGAGGAGGAGGAGAGTTCTACCCCTGAATCAGAAGAATCCGAATCGACAGAGTCAGAAGGAGAAAAAGCAAGGAAAAACATTGTGCTTGCAAGAAGAAGGCCCATTGTTGAGGAGGTCAAGGAAGTCAAGGGTAGGAAAGAGGAGCCACAAGAAGAACAAAAAGAACTTAAGGTGGAAGAAGAAGAACACTCAGAAGAAGAAGACAGTGGACCCGTCCCTGTGGAAGAAAGTACAGACCTTGAAGCTCAAGATGTCCCTGAAGAGGGCAGTGCAGAATCAGCTTCGGTGGAAGGAGGTGTGGAAAGTGAGGAGGAATCAGAATCAGGTAGTAGTAGCAGTAGTAGCGAAAGTCAGTCTGGAGGTCCATGGGGCTATCAGGTGCCAGCGTATGACAGAAGCAAGAATGCAAACCAAAAGAAGTCACCAGGAGCAAACTCTGAAGGTTACAACACAGCACTTTAAAAGAGATCACAGTAGGTGGGAGTTTTGCTGTGATGAGTGCTCTCGTGTGCAGTGCCTTCTGTGTGTTCTCCAAAGTGACATTTGAAAGGGAGGAAATTGATCATGATTTTGATATGACTTATGATCAGAAGCATGCCAGAAAAGTGAATATATATGCTGTCCAAATCGATTTGTATATTAGACTGTATTAGAGTAAAACTGACTAATCCTTCCTACATTAGTAAATCAGAACACATGCAATCAGCTAATCAATATTTAATATTTACTGGTAGGATTTCTGTTAATGCAGTGTGGCATTATGTATTATCAGTGACACTCTGTCTATTGGAATGGCATATATATATATATATATATATATATATATACACACACACACACACTATATATATATGTTTTTATATCATCTTTCAAAATAAATACTAAGACAGACAAGCTTCAAAAATTATATCTATCATCTTTAACAGTCTACTTTTGCATACATGTACATTTCAACTGGCAAAGGTATTACAAAATTTATGAACATCTTCAAATAAGTTTGTATCTGCAACTTCAAATATTAAGAGTTCAATGAAATAACATCTTTCAATTAAAAATTATTACAGCTTATTTTCTGTTATGAGCTACAGTGGATTTAAAAATAAATGTAGCAGTTGTAAATTTTTTCTAGGTAAATAAACTATAATTTTGAAATATAGTTCTGAAAATCAGAATGCATGCAATGTGTTGATAGTTCACATATTCCAAAAATGCAATACTATTTTGAGAAAAACACAGTATTGCTTAACCCTTGCTTCTTGCTATTTTTCATGTTGATTGGTGAAAGTCAAATGAATTTGTGAAAATGTCCAGTTGCTTACAAAAGGAAAGTTTAGTATAACTGGCTTTCAGTTTGTATTACCAGGTAAATGATGCGGACTGAGAAGATATTTTCTTTTAAGTTGTTAGTGTATTTAATTGGACAACCCAGAAAACCAGGTTACATCAAGTAAATAAATGCATTAAAGTCAAGTAAATAAATGCATTAAATTATACAAAGTGCATTAAATTATACAAAAGTTTTGGCTAACTAACTAGAGAATACATGAAAAATTAGAATCATGTGGTTTAAAAATATTTTTAAAATATTGGGAATAGAAGCGTTAATATGAACAGAATATACTAAAGCTGTTCATTCCTTTCAGTTTAACTTCCTGAATAGTATAGCAGCTGTCGAATAGTGGATCAGCTCCTTAAATAAAAGTAATACATTTTTTTCCATGTGTTTCGGTAATTTGATATAAAAGAATACATGTGTTTCCTGAAATGTCTGCTTTCCAACTCAACAATACATTTTTCAAACATTAATAAGATCTGAAGCCAATAGAGGATTAGTGAAAAGAAATGCATGCTATTAAAGACTGGCTTCCTTCTATCTCTCTTGAGTGAATTACCTTTGATAGCTTTCTAAATGTCATGATTTTGGATTTCACAGGCAATGTAATTGTTGTCTTTTTAATTTATTTGATAGTAACTCACATATTTTTGTTTATTTTGTCAGTGGGCAAGAAAAAGAATGATCAAGTTAGTTGTAGATCGAGAGTACGAAACCAGCTCAACTGGAGAAGACAGCGCTCCTGAATGTCAGAGAAACCGTCTTCACCATCCTAGTATCCACAGTAATATCAATGGCAATATATATATTGCACAGAATGGTTCTGTGGTGAGAACCCGCCGTGCCTGCCTCACGGACAACTTAAAAGTTGCTTCCCCTGCTCGACTGGGAAGGCACTTTAAGAAACTAGACAAGTTGGCAGTGACACATGAGGAGAATGTGCCTCTGAACACATTATCAAAGGGGCCATTTTCTACTGAGAAAATGAATGCAAGACCAACTCTGGTTACATTTGCCCCTTGCCCTGTGGGGACTGACAATACAGCGGTGAAGCCACTAGGGAACAGGCTGAAAAGCACAGTTGAACAGGAGTCCATGACTGACAGTAAGAACATCAAGGAGGCTTTGGAATTTCATAGTGACCACACACAGTCCGATGATGAAGAGCTTTGGATGGGCCCCTGGAATAACCTCCATATACCAATGACAAAACTGTGACCAATATTTTTTAAAGATATTTTAATTTTTACTTCTGTTTTTAATAAACTGTGCTTTTTATTGTCACTGAGAAGACAATGTGTGGAATTTGTATCATGCACACAAGCTAAAACTTTGAACAATATGCTTTAAAATTTTAAAAGAGACAGATTTGCATTCACATTGTTATCAATTAATTGTTTTTCCCAGAAAATCCTTCTGGACATACTTTCACTAAATAACCTATCGTTTAAACATTTAGCTGTTTTGTTGGGTCTTGAATTTTTTTTGTTTTAATAAACAAACAAGAAATAATTACTAAGTAATCATTTATATTTTATTGATTGATTAACATAGATTGTGCTTCATTTCTAGCTCCACAAAACCTTTTTAGTATATGTAATTTTATTTTCCATAGCCAAAAGGGCAAAAAGGAAATAATAGAGGATATTTAAAGGCAATGAGTTTATACAGCTGCTGTCTACACTGCCCTAATTTTTAAAATGAAAGCTAGAATTGCAAAGTAAAGTAAATGAGGGAATCACCTGTAAATTATTTTAAATCAATCATGAGCTTGTTTTCTTTATTGTCCAGTATAAAGGTTTTCACATTTTACCATAAATACATTTATAGCTTGACCCTTTAGGAAACCACTTGAAGTCATATGTCTTTTTATCAACATTATTTACAATATTCTCTGGTCCCTCCATCTCATATCAAATATGTTAGATAATTAAGTTTAATCAATCACTTGAGGTTAAATAATTGTTTGGAGCAACATGGAAATCTCACCATTAGCAAAAGCTTTTAGGGACGTGAGAAAGGTTCTAGTAAGCAATAATGCATCTAGAATGACAATTTCATAATGGAAGACATGGTGAGAATAGGGAAGTCTCCCATTAATGTCACTAGACTTTAATAGTTTGTAAACCCAGCATATCAAGAGTAAAGGAATTTGGCAGGGTCGAAATTATTTATATAATATAGGAAGCCTATAAAGGCTATGAATTCATAACTTCAAATGTTGTGTTTAACTTCTTCCATTTTCAGTTTATTTATAGAATATTTTAATGCACATATTTATGTGCCTAAAATCCAGAACCAGGAAATCATTGCCTGGGCATTTTTTAAAATCAGAGAACATAGTCTTGATTTTTTACCATTGAACAAAGCACAGTGTTTCATCATAAATAGAAATGAAAACAGAATATCCTTTAAAAAACTTGCCTTGTGTGTTGCTTATTTTCCAGATGTAAAAAGAATGAAACAATATAGATTAAGAGAATTCAGAATTCTATTGAATATTACTTAGTATGATATAGATGTAGCTCACTTCAAATTTTGCACAGTATTGACCAAGTTCAGGTTGTAATGAAATTTCCTCATGCATGCTTACTATATGGTTGAAGGATTGAATAATGCACTATTATTTATTCCCCTCTTACATGTTTCACATCTTAAAAATTGTTTATTATTATGCTATTTCCTTATTTCCAAAGTGAATGAATTGTATTAATACAAACCTGCCAACTTGTAAGAGTAGTATGTTTTTACTTCAGATTTCCAAGAAAATATTTGAGATCAAATACAGTAACATCTCATCTACCTTACTTTATTGAAAATTAATGCATTCCATACCCTTGCAAAAAAAAAAACCCCAAAAAAACCTAGTGGCATCAGCTAGGAGATTAGAAACATAGAATCATGACCATACTTCCTAGTCTACCAAACCAGCATCCACGTTTTCAAAAGATCCTAAGGTGGTTTATATGCATATTAAATTTTGGAAGCAATGAAGTCTGGGGCTTATTCTTTCAAGCACGAAAGCAATGGTTTTTAGTATAGGATACTTTGTATAGGAATTAGATTGAGCATGTATTTCCCTACTAATTCAATCAGAGGTCATCGAACATAATTTAATATTATCTTGATACCCCCAGATCATCTCAGTCAGCATCCCATGATATTCTCCTATATACAGCTTCATATTGTGTTTTTGTCCTTTGATTTCTGGCTGTGACATTTAACTTATTCTGTTATTGTGCCTTTCTCACAGTTTTCTTTTTCTTTCAGTTTACAGCTTCTAGTACCCTGGTGCGAAAGTTTGTGTTTTTTGTTTGTTTTCTTATTATTGAAAAATCATGAAGCTTAAGATGAGAATTAGGTACATGGATTCAAGCAAATATTTTGCGACTCTTAGATGCTTTTTTTAGTTACCAGTAGATTTGGAAATCTGATGTTGGCGGAAGTCTCATGGCCTGATATATGAGATGTCACTGTATTTTAAACTACATTTTTTATGAGAAAATATGCAAAATTTTACAAACCACTTAGTATACACATTTCAGTAATTTAAACTTGATTATTTCATTACAAACAATCATGAAGTCAATCTATTACTTAATGGAGACAGCATAAACAGAAGCAGAATTTACACAGAGCAACCAAACCAAATATTTGGTCAGTATATTTTTGGTAGACAGAGCAGCAAAATTATTACTAACTATATAAATCCGAATCAATTAAATAGTTAATAGAAATTTCACTAGTCTATAAATCCCTGACTCGGGATTAAAACTGTGGAACCCAGAAGAAATACCCAAGTATGTTTAATCTTAAGAATACTTCATATAAATAATGTTTCAATGTAAATATTTATAAAGAAATTGGTTGTTATTTTTCCTAGAAAGGTGTAGGAAGGTTTCCTTGTTGTTCTCAATCATCACTAGCTTCAGTCAGGCAGAAGAAACAGCAGGTCTTGGCTAATCAAGATGAGAACAGATGATGTAATGACTAATATTGCAACCCATTGATTTTAGGTCTTGTGGGCATTAAGGGAAAGCAGAGGAAGAATGAGAAACTATGGTCAGAGTGACACAGGACATTTGTGACAATGACCATTGAATCAGAGATGTTAATCTCCCTCTCTCAATTTGTCTTTTTCACTAATTACAGACTCTGAGAGTTGTAATAGAATTGCAACTGTAGGTTGGCCAAAACCATCTTTTTAAAATACAGAAAAAAGTTTGCCTTGAATTTTATATGTGCTATGTCATTCATGTTATTATCACATTGTTCACAGGGATGTTAAAACCTATTATTTACTTAAGTGGTTGTTCCAAAGGTGATTCAGTAGTTACTATAAAATATTGTTTAAAAACATTTTTATATCATAGAGCCAGAAGTAATTGAATATTGACTCTTGAGGGAAGACATTTTCTTTCTTTTATTTCATGAGCTTTGATTTTTCTCTTTCTCTGCTTCACCTTCTTCGTTTTATACCATAAGTGAGATTTATATACCACTTGAATTTAATTAGTAAAATAGGCAAAAAGTGCTAATAATCTATTCTCAGGGCAGATGCCTATTGCTGCCTGCAAATTACACAGCGATAAGGCTGAGGGATAGGTTCAAAATAATACTGAGTACTTACACATTTTATTGATAGTTTCTTTCTATTCCCAAATGGTATGTGAATTTTTTGTCCTAATTTTTTTATTGGTTTTCAGTAGTTAACTCTGATCTTTATCATAAGAATCTTTAGTTATAGATTAGTGTTTTTTTCATTGCAATCTACTTTAAATTTGTGGTCAGTTAAGCACATGTATGGAAGATTCAAACACTGTCTATAGTTTGAAAAATCTATTGACACCTTCACTGCTTTCCAATTTCTTTATCCAAATACCTGTTCTTCCTTAACAAATATTATGTTACTGTATGAAGAATCTGAATTAGAATTTTTAAGTTAAAATGCATTGTTATTCACTACACAATGTTTCAAAAATAAATTTTCATTTGAAAAGATGATTTCTCATTACTCTGTCAGGTGGGGATAAAAATCAGTAACTATTTTCACATTTACATGTTGAGTATTTCAGCCTGATAATAAAAGCCTGCTCTGCAACCTCTTGTCTTAGAACAATGTGGAGGAAATAAGTGTATTTTAAAACTTGTATCCATTCTTTTCTCATTTCAGTCATGTACTCATGCCAGCAAGTTCTAAGAAGAGTGGAAACTGTGTTTCCTAACATACCACCTATTCATTTATATTAAAAAAATGTAATTACATAAACATTAAGGTTTTCACATATGATCAGTTGATTATGTTTATAGAAATGCTAAATGACAGCATGAATGTGGCAAGAAGCAGAGTCAACATGAAGTTATATTCTGCATTTTAACATGGTTGAGTCTGACATTTCAGAGACTCATAATTTAACTCTCTGTACCCCCAGCTCCCACCCTCTATCTGTCTCCTTCTCTGTTAAAATATGCTCGTATTTCTCTGGTCACATGCAGCTTCCTGACTTTCTAATGCAGTTGATGATATAATAATTTCAATTGTCTTTTATCTCAAATAATCAGGAATGAGAGAAATAAATTTTCTAAAACAGCCAACTTGGACATAGACGGAATTCTTGGTCCATTGCCTTTTTTCTCTGCAATTGTAGAAGAGAATTTTATATATCTATGTATTTCCAGTACCCAGCATACCTACTTGCATAAACAATGGTGCTCAGAACAATATTGCATTAAAGAGAATGAATTAATTCTAGCCCTATCACCATGTAACCTTTGGCACATCATTTTATAATTTATCCTTATAGTAAAAATTGTAAAATGGTAATAATAACATCCACTTCAATTAAGAGATAAAATCAGATATTTAATCTGAACATACTGTGATTGTTATAAAGGTATATGTACAGAATAAAAGATTACAAAATTGCCTTCATGTTCTTCTCCACAGATTTAGCCAGAGTCTAATATTTTCTGGCAAAATGCCAGTGTAAATTTTATTGACCTACCTTACATAGTAGATATTTTAAGTTATAAGAAAATACAATGTCTTCCCCATGCTAATACATGTATATGTTTTTAAAGAGAAGTAAAATAAACCTGTAGTGCTTTTTGTCTTTTGAATTGGCCTATTGCATAGTTTAAAATTTTAAAAAGCAAACACTGTTAAAAAGAGTACCACACAAAATCTTGGCTACACTGAAGACTGTTCAGCAGCTTCATGTCTGTGAATGTAAGGAAATACTTAGAAGTCTGTCCTAAAATATGTCATATTTCAATTTAAATACTTACCCTAAATATGCCTTTAATGTAGAGTAATTGCTGAATTAACACTGGCTCTTTTGGATTTGGTGTAAAAGAGGCTAGGTTTATTTCAAAATCTAGACCATGCTTACCTGTTCTTTCTCTCTAATCCCAGCAGCATTATTTACATAAATAAGCCTACTGACAAAGGCTGATTTTAAAATATCAATGTCTATAACTCTGTATGTATCCCCTTTGTTTACTATTCCCCATCAAATTTCTTTACCTTGCCATCTTCTATAAAATACAAAAAACTAGCCGGGCGAGGTGGCGGGCGCCTATAGTCCCAGCTACTCGGGAGGCTGAGGCAGGAGAATGGCGGGAACCCGGGAGGCGGAGCTTGCAGTGAGCTGAGATCCGGCCACTGCACTCCAGCCCGGGCGTCAGAGCAAGACTCCGTCTCAAAAAAAAAAAAAAAAAAAAAGACTCTGAATTTTCTAACCTTGTAAAAATATCAGTTATAGTCCAATGAGAAGAAAAGGGGGCATTTTAGCTAGCTAAAGTATATGTACATGATGTAAATCAATATCTACTTATATTTAAATTAGGTACAAAACATTTAAATTCATAGAAATAAAACAGTATATCAATATCAACATATTGATTTTATGGACTCTTACATGTCATATTTTATTTATCCTATTGAATTAACATCAATATTAGATGCCACATCTTTTCTCCAGAGGTACAAGAACTCATTCACATAATATTAAGACAGTTTGGGGTCTTTCTGAGTGATGAGGGCTAAACAGGTAGCCTAAAGGTGTATATTCTGATGGAACAAATGTTTGCCTTTTAAAAGCAAATCATGCATACCATAAGACTGTTAAAATCAATATGGAAAGCCTTATTTATACTAACATGTATAGTTGAGCTATCATAACTATAACTTAGATTGTGGAGTAATAAGTATAGGCTAAAAAGTATCTATATTGCATCATTAGATTAGTATCAGATTCCTGTTACTGGGAGAAAAGTTTACCCAAAGAACCATTATCCTTGACATCAAGGAAGACATAATTTGCCTAAACTACCAACATGTCATTAACCCGTCATTTTCCAATGTTAGTAACTACAGGGGGGCTTAAAGGATTAATCTTGGCCTCTAGTAATTCCTTTGTTACCATACTACATTGATCACACCCTAGCCTTTTTTATTTCATTTTCATAACTACAAAATTAGTTTGGCTATCAGTATCCTAGGGCATTTTTTAGCAGAAGCTGAAATAATGGACACAATATTCCCTTGAAACCAGCACTGCAACCTGTGGTTTACAGAACCAGCTGCTGTGCCCACCTCATGCCTGTGCTACTTATTTAGACCCCATTTCAGAACAAAAAGGTCTTAGGGTGATTTACAAAACTGCATACACTACAAAAGAAGAAATAAAGGTGAAAGAATTAGACAAAAGGAAAATAGAGAAGAGTAAACATGGGGCTTGGGTTAGCATTCACACTTATGCCCTCATGGCTCCATACCTAAAATATTTAGGTTACATATATAGCCATATATATATATATATATCCCAGACACCAGATCAAAAAAGAAAAACAGGATTAGTTACAGGATTCATAGTGTGCATAAAGTTAGAAACAATTAATGATGAAAAGTCAGCTTTGCCTGCTACCAGGACCTGAGAGAAATTTTTCCTAAGGGTCTTTATTAAAACTATGCTATAATATATATTGGCTTAGTAGGGGTCATTCAAATTTTATTTCTTTGCTTCTTAACATCAGCCTTTCCTCCAGGAGATCTTCAAGTGTTTGACTCTATCATCCTATTATCGATGCCTCTTACAATGACTGCTGAAAGGGTAGATTGCCAGAATATTTTCTACTCTCACTAGCATTCTTTCTTGCCAAAAGATTTATATTAATCCTATTTAATTAAGTTACCAAAGGACAGGTTGTAAAGGTCTGCACAGTTCTGTAACTGTGCTGTTTTCTGATGATAGTGTATGTAAACGCAGACCTATTTCTTCAGAATACAGATTTTTTTTTTCCCTTGAAGTTCTAGCCCGATTATAGGGAACTTTTTTTAGAGAAATGAAACTGTCTTTTATAAAGTAGGTAAAAATATGAAGAATATAGCACCACCTTAACTGCTTGCCTAATTTAGCTTAATCACATTCACCATATTATCATTTTATATAAATACTTATATATTTGTATGATAGACATATTATCTTCATAGATGTGCTGATAAACCTGCTCTCCACAAGAACAAAATAAAACAATAACAAACAAAGATGTGTTGTGTTTGCAGATTTCCATGATACAAATACACCCACCATGGTCAATTTCAAACCACTGATGGGCCTAATAGCCAGTTTGCCAAATTCTTGGAAAATTTCAACATTGGTTCTTGCAAGCCAGTATAGACTTGGCTTACATGTGTTGTACTAGTGCAATTATTGAGAGTAACTACTTTCATTCTCAAAAAAGGAAGCAGAAACTTTCTCTGGAAATCAAAAAAGTCTTGGCTGGGTGTGGTGACTCATGCATTTTGGTAGGTCAAGGAGGGAGACTTGTTTGTGTCCAGAAATTTGAGATTAGCTTGGGCAATATAGCAAGAACCTGTCCCTACAAGAAAAAAAAAAGTTAGTAAGGCATGGTGGCACATGCCTGTAGTCTTAGCTACTTGGGAGGATGAGGCAAGAGGATCATCACTGGAAATAAGGATTGTGAGGTTACAGTGAGCTATGCTCATGCCACTGCACTCAGTCTCGGTGACAGAGGGAGATTCTTTCTAAAAAAAAAAAAGAAAGAAGAAAAGAAAGAAAGAAGGAAGGAAGGAAGGAAGGAAGGAGAAAGAAAAGAAAGAAAGAAAGAAGAAAAAGAAGAAGAAAGAAAAAGAAAGGAAGAGAGAGAAAGAAAGAAAAAAAAAGAAAGAAAGAAGAAGAAAAGAAAGAAAAGAAAGAAAGAAGAAAAAGAAGAAAGAAGAAAGAAAGAGAAAGAAGAAAGAAGAAAGAAAGAAAAGAAAGAGAGAAAGAAAGGAAAGAAAGAAAAAGAAAGAAAGAGAAAAGAAAGAGAAAAAGAAAGAAAAGAAAGAAAGAAAGAAAGAAGAAAAGAAAGAAAAAGAGTCTGCACAAAAGGGCTGATGCCTAAAGGACAACAGAAAGTGTTCAAAGAGACAAGTTTTTGCATACAATGGGAAAAGAGGAGAGGCCAAGAGAATTCAGTAAGATGCCCCTTAAGCAGAAAGGCCATTTTGTGCAAAGGCCAGAAATGTAAGGGAATTAAGGTACATATTTAAAGAAAACTACCAATGATTCAGTTTCACATTTTCATAAAATGCAATTGCATGGTATGGGGTTAGGAAATAGAAAAATAAATGTATGTTTTAGGCAAGAACTAAATCACTAATAAACCTATTTCTGTCTTATCACATAGACAATTTGCAATCACTTCAAATAAATCTAAACGAGAGAAGAGCACTTAAATGCTATATATAAGATGAAAGGCAGACTTTATAATGAAAAGAATATGAAGAGTAGAAAGAGGAGAAAATTTCAGCACAGAAGGCCTGGATTCAAGCTTTGGTTCACCAATGAATGTATTAATGGACCTTTCTATTGTTAAGCCCAAGAACCATTTCTTAATGTTATTCATGTACTCTTCATTTTCTTATTTAAATTAGCACTACCTATTCTTATACCGTGGAGTTCTCCTCTTTCTCATCTCTCACCATCTTCGGGACCTACACAATCTTCTCATATCCTCTTGTTTATTTTGATACCTTAAGAAAAAAATGAGCTTAAATAATATTTTGAAAATATTAAAGAAGGTTTCATGCATGTGTAATTCATATTTTCTCACAGTCATGTCACCTAACCACCTAACAATGATGAAACACAGCCTAGTGATTAAGCTTTGATGTGAGCAAGATTGCATGGGTCCAAATCCTGGCTTCGCTACTACCTAGCTAAATCCTTTATCTGTAAACTGATAATAATAATAGTCCTTATCCTGTGGGCTATTACAAGGATTCAGTTAGTAAATTTTTGTAAAGCTTTTCAAACAACTCTTGCATATAATAGACACTACATTAGTAAAACAGAAATGTGCAGGGGGAAAATCACTTCAAGAAAGAAAGGGGTTTGGGTACTGTGGCTCAGACCTATCATGCTATGTACCAGGGAGGCTGAAGAGGGAGGATCCCTTGAGCCCAGAAATTGGTGGCTGCTATGAGTCTTGTTAATGCCACTGCACTTCAGCCTGGGTGACAGAGTGAGACTCCAATTCTGAAAAAAAAAAAAAAAAAGAAGAAGAAGAAGAAGAGGTAGACATAGGGAGAAATTTCATCTAGCCAGGAATAGGAAACAGAAAACCTGCTTATTCCATCTTTGGGTAGATTGTGAGAAGGAGAAAGTGGTGACATGTATGCACTGTTATTTTCCCTCTCCTTTTCACCCTTGCCCCCACTTCTCTGGATGGTGAAAGATAGGAGTTTTTCATCCAAGTCCCTGTTTAAGACATTGAGGACCTTTTCTTTGTGTGTGGAATGGGGTAGGGTGGGAGGGGGGTGTTATGCCAACCTGGACAGGCTAGTCAGAGTATAAATAGTAGCTATATAGGCAGACAGAGCCAGAGTTTATCTCCTGGGAGTCTACCCTCAATCTCACATTATATGGAAGATGTACAAATGTTCTCACAAATTCTGTGCGTGAATGTGGAAGAGATGAGAACGTGCAATGTGCGACCTTAGTAGGCTTTGAGTTAGGTCTGTATGGAAAAGCTCAAGTCTTACAAAGAGACATTGGAAATGGATAAATGTTACAGAGAGACTTCCAGGGTATAACTTGTGCCAGCAGGAGCTGAAGCCATCGTGAGTCAACAGAGAAGACCACAGTATCCAGACCAAGCAGAAAGAACATGTCACAAATTCACTATCTGAAGACTGGAACGTCATTGTGTGCAGGTAGAGCAGTGGTCAGAGGACCACAGAAAGCATCACCAGAAGCCAGCAAAAACCTGGAGAGTAGCAATAACTACGCTAGCATTTAAGATCCTATTCCTACATTATTATGAGCAAAAAGTGAGCAGCTCTGCGGTATATTCAGACATCATCTTGGATTGCAAAAGATTGGGAGGGCGGAGCTGGATATCTAAGCACTTACTAAAAGGTGGACTATTTAAACCAGAAAATATTGATATCTTGTTAATTGAAATGTTTACATCTTTTCTCTGAGCATCTGGATAGTGGATTTTGGCAAGGTTCAGCTATAAAAAAATAAAGACAGGCCGGGCGCGGTGGCTCAAGCCTGTAATCCCAGCACTTTGGGAGGCCGAGACCGGTGGATCACGAGGTCAGGAGATAGAGACCCTCCTGGCTAACACGGTGAAACCCCGTCTCTACTAAAAATACAAACAATTAGCCGGGCGAGGTGGCGGCGCCTGTAGTCCCAGCTACTCGGGAGGCTGAGGCAGGAGAATGGTGGGAACCCAGGAGGCAGAGCTTGCAGTGAGCTGAGATCCGGCCACTGCACTCCAGCCTGGGCGACAGAGCAAGACTCCGTCTCAAAAAAAAAAAAAGACACTTTTCCTTTTCCCATGTCTGCTATAGCAATCTTGGGAGACAGGATAGCTGTTTTTCATTCTATTTGCTTCTGATAAATAGACTTGAAGACTTTCGAAGATTAAGTTACCATGTTATAATTATCTTAGGGTCCTTATACATGTTCAAATTTTGTAATTCTAATTGATATCATGACACAATACAATTATAGTCTTCTTTCTGCTCTTATTCACACAATCTTTTCTGTTTCTCCTTCAGAGAAGTATACATCTCAGAAAGTAAACTCAAAGATACAATTAACATGAGCCAAAATGTTTTCCTGAGAGTCAGATCATTTGCATTTGCATCCTGACAGCTTCCAAAATGATGCATTTGTCACAGTGAATTTCGTATTTATTTCTTGGTGTTTGGAATATAGCTTTAACTGGAACAAGAAAAACTTCCATGGAGCTTATAGTTTGCTCCAGTATTCAAATAGTATTAAATAGTTTGAAGGATATAAAGACAAACAGATATATTTTACCAGTGCAAGATGGGACCTCCCTCCCTGCTTTTGGGGTTTCAGTTATCAAATCAGGTGATATCCAATAAAACTCTTAATAAACTGTGAAATGATATGCCAATTGCTATAAATAAAGACAAATAAATACATTGCCACACATTTTTCTGGGTGTTATTAACATGTATTGCTATTACTGAAAATGTCAACTCAAATCTCTCTCCTGAGATCAACTGCCATATAGTGCGCAATGTGGGCTGGCAATCTATCCCAACTCACTTGGGATAGTCTGAGTTTATGTCAATTGCTATTAATAACGATGCACAAGCATTCATTTCACTTTAAAATATACTCATTTGAATGGTAGATAAATTATATAGTCACTCTACCAATTGGAATTTCCTCTTAAAATTGCACAGAAACTTCAAATTCAGCAGTCTATTTTATCCCTTTCACTCAAATCCTATCAAGCTTGTTATCGCTCATTTGTATCCTAGACCCTTTAATGGCTCTACCCTCCTCTAAGGCAGCTACACTTTTCTCACACTGCTTTTTCTGCTTTACCTCCCTTCCCATGCCATTAACAGGCAACTTGCCCTGTTTATCTTTCTTTAATATACCCCTTAGAGGAGAAGTTTTTCCATTTCTACAGTTTCATCCCCGGCCTAAGACTTCAACATCTCTGCTCAAGGCTAGTGTAATGGATTTTTAATGGAGATTCTTTATTCTGGCCTTTTTATTTATTAAAAAATGACTTGTAATGCTGCCACAGTAATCTTAATGGAATATAAATGCATCATCTAAAGTCACTTTTAAAGACTTTCTTTTTTCTCATAAAGAATACAATTAATATCCTGTAGTATTTAACAACTTCTAAAATATAGCTTAACCTATCTTTCTAGACATATACCCCATCTTAATATATAGACAGGTTTCCTCCAAAAATACCAGAAACAATCTTTCCAGAGAGTGTAAGATATGACAACATTTGAGAGATTTTGCTCAGTCGTTAGTTGGGCAATCATAATTTCTATTAATTAAAAAAGTTTTGCCTTAGAAATTTCTAGTCTCAAATTCTCATTGTGAATTGAAATTTCTCATGCCTAGAGTGCTGCACAGAAGCAGCAAGATTTCATTTAAGTCAAAGATCCCTGTAGGCCAGGATCATGGATGACTCAGTGGTATTAAATTGATAATGCAATGATCAAAGCATTCATTCACTTTCATATTTGCATTTGACAAAATTAAAAAATCTCCACAGCCTCTGTGTTCTCAGGGTTGGCACTGCAGGCTGCAAGGAAGAGAATATACATTGGGAAAAGGAGGTTAAAAAAGAGAGTTCTGGGCCACAACACTTGAAAGAATTTGAAGGTATATCAACGATGACGTCGCATCCACCCAGGGGGGCCAAAAAAGTCTTTTAAGCCCAAGCCATCTTTCTGACGCTAATCTCCGCCTCCACCAACCAGCCCTTATTCAGTAGCCTCTGCCTATATTCTTCTTGCTAAGCCAGGGCATAGCATACTATCTTGGCAACTATTTTAGCCCCCTGACACAAGGGACATATAAATCCCCATTAGAAAAAAAGAAACAGTGCCTGAATCCAACTGATGGGTGGATGGAGGCCTCTAGGTTAATTCAGCACATTATTGTGCAGAAACATATAACTGATGTTAATGTGCCTTATTATGATTCTACTGTACATATTCATAAAGAATCAAAGGAGATAGTTCTGTTCAGGGACTGTGCATGTGGAGTGGTGATTCTTGCTCTCTTTCATGCAGTCTAACAAAACAATAGGAAATCCCAGAAGAAAAAGGAAAGAACAACTTTTATTGAAGACTTGGTAGCTCCTGAGTCTTCTAGGTTGTTTTTCAATACAGCAGTGCCACCAACCTGATGTAGGTATGATGTGTTATCTGTTCATTTCCTTCCTTCCTTCCTTCCTTCCTTCCTTCCTTCCCTCCCTCCCTCCTTCCTTCCTCTTTCTTCCTTCCTTCTCATCCTTCCTTCCTTCTCCCCTTCCTGCCTTCCTTCCTTTCTTTTTCTTTCTTCTCTTTCTCTTTTTTCTCTTTCTTCTTTCTTCTTCCTCTCTTCTATCTCTTTCTTTCTTTCCTCTTTCTTTCTTTTTCCTTTCGCTCTTCTTCTTTCTCTCTCTCTTTCTTCCACTTCCTTCCTTTATTCCCTCCCTCCCTCTTTCTTCCTTCCTTCTTTCGTTCTTCTTTCTCTTTCTTTTTTCTTTCTTTCTTTCTCTTTCTTTCTTTCTTCTTTCTTCTCCTTCCTTCCTTCCTTCCTTCCTTCCTTCCTTCCTTCCTTGCTTTCTTCTTTCTTTCCTGCCTTGCAAATGCCTTGTTGCTTTCTGTCTTAATATCTCCACACAGAATCAATGACTAGCAAAGAATTGGTCCAGTCAGACTTGCTTAGTCAAATGAAAATGGAATACCCAATTGCAAGGTCCTAGTGCCATCTTAGTTTTACACAAAGGAGTAAAATAACTACCTACTTGGGGGAAATCTTATCTCCTTCTCCCATAGGAAATGAAGCTCCTGGCTCAATTAAGCCTTCGGTTCACATAGATTCCCCTAAATATGTGGACAGACATGGTTTACTGAAATTTGGGTAAGTTGAAAACCCAATTGTGTCCACTGGTCTGTCCACACTCAGTGCCAGCTATGCAGAATTGAAAATTAAGTTAAGCACTCAGTTCAGTGGGTAGAACTCAATTTCACACTCATAGCTCTAGCCAATACCTTCCTTTACAGGACTGGCTATACTATTTTTGCTGACTTTTGAGCAGGAAGATTATAGGCTAGAAGGTAAAAGACATGCCTCTGTGGTACCGTAAATTGTGGAAGCAATTATACCACTGATCAGATTTCCTAGCTAACTAATGTAAGATCCTCATGGTATGATTCCATTTTCTGATGAGTTGCACTCCTGATATAGACACATGTTATACTTGACTCTTGTCTAGAGTTTCTCCGTTTGTCTCGTTGTAGAGGAGGTCACAGTGCATGGGGCATGACACCTATAGACATCTGGAATTGCTGAACATTAGGATGAAAATATTTCTAATTCTACCTCTTTCATCTCCTCTTGGTTCATATACTTTAATAAGATAGTTTGGTCACTAAATATGGCTGTTCTCCCTAAAAAGTGTCAACATCTCTTGGCTGTTTTCTGAAAAACAGAACAAAAGAGTTATGGTGGGGGATATATAAATCTATTTTAAATTTTGGAATTTTGTGTTGACAATTCTTGGATTGTCAACCTCAGGTCAGCTTAGTTTTATAAATTTCACATGGCAGCATGAACAAAAGGAGCCTGGAAGATTCTAATTTAGTTCTAATTCATTCATATGGATTAAAAATGCTCTTGTCCTTCTTGATCCTGACCCTTTCAGATGAAAAATCTGGGTGCAAACAGGAGGTAATTAGAGGAAAAGTGAAACTATCGGTACTAAAAAGGAACACATCAATTTTGTGATGGTGGAGGGAGAGCAACAACCTTAGAACCTGAGGTTGGATCCAAGGGGTTAAAAGGGGACTGGGATGGACACCACTGCCTAATCAAACTGCAACTCCATCTGCCAGTTTGACTTGCTGCTGGGATTGTAACCTGTCCATGTACCACAAAAACAGAAAACTGCATGTGAACATAGCTGGTCTTAAGTTTTTCTGCTCTTCCTAAAACAATACCTGACAGTCAAGTCTGCAACCTCCTGTTGATACTGCCTGTGTTTTTTCACCAATCCAGTGTGATGGTGGTCCAAATCACATTTTGCAACAAATCCCAGTTACTTGTGCTCCTTTTTGTTCTGTGTTTCTATGTGGGTGAACTGGCAGCCACAGACTCACTCCCTTAAACTGGGATTCTTTGTCGTCCATTTATTGTCCTCTTAATTGTTGTCAATGACACCAAAGTTTGGTAGGTTAATCTAAATTTCTTTGCACAGGTCACGTCTGACATAATCTGGGTTTAAATGATGTCTTGGCTATCTAAGATGAGACCTCCTGATCCTTTCTTAAATTTATTCACAGTTGGCTAAGTCTAGCTTCCTTGGGGGTGGTATATAATTGCAAGCAAAACTACAGGTTGGCCTCATCATCATGCATGGAATTCAGTTGAGATTAGCCTTAATTAAGTGCTATGAGAAAGATTTAGTCCTAGCTTCTGTCAGTCAGATTAATTAGAATGGTCAACGAAGTGGCATAATCCTTGGTTTTTGTTTTCAGCCAAGAACGTACTAGGAAGGCATAGGAATATATTATTGAGAAAGGAAATCCACCAAAGTTCCTGAACATCCCTCAAAACTGCTCCCTGCACCCCAACCCTTGGAAATGGCCCAAGAGAACAGTCATCAGGACCTTGCATTCCTCCAGTGTCCCCTCTAAACCTATTTTATAACAGAGTGCTTCCAATGAGACACCTCCTTGTGAATAACTTTTGCCAGTGCTCCCTAGAGGGAAGATTAAACAGCGAGTTTCAGATTGCAAATCTCTAGCAGAATATTGACAATGTGTCATCATATGTGTTCTTGGTCATTAGGGAGTCAAGATCCTGCCTTACCCAACATGATCTGGATCTCAGGACTGAGGAGAGGGGTCTTCCTTGTGTGTTCTGTCTCACCTCTAGGAGTAAAGTCTATTATATATTGTTATGCATTTAACATATCTGCTATTATATTATATATTTCATCTGCTATTATATTTGTTGGACTTTCTTGACCTTTTACTAGTCAATTCCATCTTATTCTGATCCCTTGACGTATATAATAATAGGATTATCATGGCACTAGCATGAGGTCAATTCTGATGCCATTGTTTTAAAATGCTACGCCACCCAAAGCTGAATATCAGGTATGCTATGTGGATTGTGTTGAAAAGTAATTAACGGTGAAATATTTCTACTAAATGCTTTTTCAACCAAGTAGTAATCATTTTTATAGGAACTTAATACTTTTCTCCATACGTTTGCAAGTTTCACTTTTCATTTGCTATTTCTATGTTTAGTAACTTTTCAAATTTCTACAATAGTTGATATTGTTTTTGATAATCAAAGAAGAGAAACTTAAATATTTTAATATCATTAAAAAAACTGACCTGGCCAACAAATTGTAATGTAGTTTCTTAAAGATAAGGCCTAAGCTTTTTGAGAATCCTTTATGTGCTGATAGTTTAGCTACCAAATTTCCCCCTCAATGTTATATATAATTTATTTATATATAAACTATGTTTAACATAAATTATATATAGTGAAGCAGACAGAATTATCTAGATTTTTAAATTTTTGTCATTTTTCTCCTGAATAAAAAACAAAATTGGGCATATTATTTATAATTTTATTCATTATAATTTTACTTTCATAGAACAAAGGTGCTAATGGGTGCCTCGGGGAGCATTGCTCTGGAAATGAACATATTTAATGTTCTAATTAATGATCTGGAAGAGAGAAAACCTGGCCTTTAATAAAAGAGCTAGCATGACTAATTTAAAAGGCGCTAAACGTACCATCAGGGACATTTAAGTCATTAAAAAAACTTAGAAAAAAACATAAATAATTGAAAGAAATTCATATTTTGCACAAAAAACTCAGGGCAGCCTAACTAAAATGAAAATAACTTTCCCATACTAGCAAAAGTCACAATTAAATAAGATTAGGAAGCAAATTTTATTCATAATAGAAGGTGCTTTGATTCAATGCTAACATTTTTACTGTTTTTGAGTATTTTGGATTTATATGTTTGCATAGTAAACAACTGTTTTGTTTTTGGAAGCTTGGTTTTCTTTCCTATGACAAAATAGAATTGATTTTATATTTATTCTTATAGCAACTTTACTAATTTATTTAGTAAGCTCATCCCCCCTCTACTCATCAGCAGTGTCTGACTATTCTAATTCTCCATATCCTCCAAAATTTTAATATTATCAAGATTCTTAAAATGTTGTTACTATAATAGAAGATGAAAATATCTTATGGGGGGGTGGAGCAAGATGGCCGAATAGGAACAGCTCCAGTCTCCAACTCCCAGCGCGAGCGACACAGAAGACCGGTGACTTCTGCATTTTCAACTGAGGTACTGGGGTCATCTCAGTAGAGAGTGCCGGAAAATTGGTGCTGGTCAGCTGCTGCAGCCTGACCAGCGAGAGCTGAAGCAGGGTGAGGCATCGCCTCCCCTGGAAGCGCAAGGGGGAAGGGAATCCGTTTTCCTAGCCAGGGGAACTGAGACACACAACACCTGGAAAATCGGGTAACTCCCACCCCAATACTGCACTTTAAGCAAACAGGCACACCAGGAGACTATATCCCACACCTGGCCGGGAGGGTCTCACGCCCACAGAGCCTCCCTCATTGCTAACACAGTGGTCTGTGGTGATCTATCCACAAGGCAGCAGCGAGGCTGGGGGAGGGGCGCCCGCCATTGCCGAGGCTTAAGTAGGTAAACAAAGCCGCTGGGAAGCTCAAACTGGGTGGAGCTCAAAGCAGCTCAAGGAAGCCTGCCTGTCTCTGTAGACTCCACCTCTGGGGACAGCCCACAGCTGAAGACCAACAGGGGAAGCAGCGGGGGCCTGTGCAGATGCGAACGACTCTGTCTGACAGCTTTGGGGAGAGCCGTGGATCTCCCAGCGCGGAGGTTGAGATCTGAGAACGGACAGACTGCCTGCTCAGGTGGGTCCCTGACCCCTGAGTAGCCTAGCTGGGAGACATCCCCCACTAGGGGCAGTCTGACACCCCACACCACATAGGGTGGAGTACACCCCTGAGAGGAAGCTTCCAAAGTAAGAATCAGACAGGTACACTCGCTGTTCAGCAATATTCTATCTTCTGCAACCTCTGCTGCTGATACCCAGGCAAACAGGGTCGGGAGTGGACCTCAAGCAATCTCCAACAGACCTATAGCTGAGGGTCCTGACTGTCAGAAGGAAAACTATCAAACAGGAAGGACACCTATACCAAAACCCCATCAGTACATCACCATCATCAAAGAACAGAGACAGATAAAACCACAAAGATGGGGAAAAAGCAGGGCAGAAAAGCTGGAAATTCAAAAAATAAGAGCGCATCTCCCCCTGCAAAGGAGCGCAGCCCATCGCCAGCAACGGATCAAAGCTGGTCAGAGAATGACTTTGACGAGATGAGAGAAGAAGGCTTCAGTCCATCAAACTTCTCAGAGCTAAAGGAGGAATTATGTACCCAGCGCAGAAACTAAAAATCTTGAAAAAAGAGTGGAAGAATTGACAGCTAGATAATTAATGCAGAGAAGGTCATAAACAAAATGACAGAGATGAAAACCATGACACGAGAAATACGTGACAAATGCACAAGCTTCAGTAACCGACTCGATCACCTGGAAGAAAGAGTATCAGCGATTGAGGATCAAATGAATGAAATGAAGCGAGAAGAGAAACAAAAGAAAAAAGAAGAAAAGAAATGAACAAAGCCTCCAAGAAGTCTGGGATTATGTAAAAAGACCAAATCTACGTCTGATTGGGGTGCCTGAAAGTGAGGGGGAAAATGGAACAAGTTGGAAAACACTCTTCAGGATATCATCCAGGAGAACTTCCCCAACCTAGTAGGGCAGGCCAACATTCAAATTCAGGAAATACAGAGAATGCCACAAAGATACTCCTCCAGAAGAGCAACTCCAAGACACATAATTGCCAGGTTCACCAAAGTGAAATGAAGGAAAAAATCTTAAGGGCAGCCAGAGAGAAAGGTCGGGTTACCCACAAAGGGAAGCCCATCAGACTAACAGCAGATCTCTCGGCAGAAACTCTACAAGCCAGAAGAGAGTGGGGGCCAATATTCAACGTTCTTAAAGAAAAGAATTTTAAACCCAGAATTTCATATCCAGCCAAACTAAGTTTCATCAGTGAAGGAGAAATAAAATCCTTTACAGATAAGCAAATGCTTAGAGATTTTGTCACCACCAGGCCTGCCTTACAAGAGACCCTGAAGGAAGCCTAAACATGGAAAGGAACAACCGGTACCAGCCAGTGCAAAAACATGCCAAAATGTAAAGACCATCGAGGCTAGGAAGAAACTGCATCAACTAACGAGCAAAATAACCAGTTAATATCATAATGACAGGATCAAGTTCACACATAACAATATTAACATAAATGTAAATGGACTAAATGCGCCAATTAAAAGACACAGACTGGCAAACTGGATAAAGAGTCAAGACCATCAGTCTGCTGTATTCAGGAGACCCATCTCACATGCAGAGACATACATAGGCTCAAAAAAGGGATGGAGGAAGATCTACCAAGCAAATGGAGAACAAAAAAAAGCAGGGGTTGCAATCCTCGTCTCTGATAAAACAGACTTTAAACCATCAAAGATCAAAAGAGACAAAGAAGGCCATTACATAATGGTAAAGGGATCAATTCAACAGGAAGAGCTAACTCTCCTAAATATATATGCACCCAATACAGGAGCACCCAGATTCATAAAGCAAGTCCTTAGAGACTTACAAAGAGACTTAGACTCCCATACAATAATAATGGGAGACTTCAACACTCCACTGTCAACATTAGACAGATCAACGAGACAGAAAGTTAACAAGGATATCAAGGAAATGAATTCATCTCTGCACCAAGCAGACCTAATAGACATCTATAGAACTCTCCACCCCAAATCAACAGAATATACATTCTTCTCAGCACCACATCGCAATTATTCCAAAATTGACCACATAATTGGAAGTAAAGCACTCCTCAGCAAATGTACAAGAAAAGAAATTATAACAAACTGTCTCTCAGACCACAGTGCAATCAAACTCGAACTCAGGACTAAGAAACTCAATCAAAACCGCTCAACTACATGGAAACTGAAAACCTGCTCCTGAACGACTACTGGGTACATAACGAAATGAAGGCAGAAATAAAGATGTTCTTTGAAACCAATGAAACAAAGATACAACATACCAGAATCTCTGGGACACATTTAAAGCAGTGTGTAGAGGGAAATTTATAGCACTAAATGCCCACAAGAGAAAGCTGGAAAGATCTAAAATTGACACCCAAACATCACAATTAAAAGAACTAGAGTGGCAAGAGCAAACACATTCAAAAGCTAGCAGAAGGCAAGAAATAACTAAGATCAGAGCAGAACTGAAGGAGATAGAGACACAAAAACCCTCCAAACAATCAATGAATCCAGAGTTGGTTTTTTGAAAAGATCAACAAAATTGACAGACCGCTAGCAAGACTAATAAAGAAGAAAAGAGAGAGGAATCAAATAGACGCAATAAAAAATGATAAAGGGGATATCACCACCGACCCCACAGAAATACAAACTACCATCAGAGAATACTATAAATGCCTCTACGCAAATCAACTGGAAAATCTAGAAGAAATGGATAATTTCCTGGACACTTACACTCTCCCAAGACTAAACCAGGAAGAAGTTGAATCCCTGAATAGACCAATAGCAGGCTCTGAAATTGAGGCAACAATTAATAGCCTACCACCAAAAAAAGTCCAGGACCAGATGGATTCACAGCTGAATTCTACCAGAGGTACAAGGAGGAGCTGGTACCATTCCTTCTGAAACTATTCCAATCAATAGAAAAAGAGGGAATCCTCCCTGACTCATTTGATGAGGCCAACATCATCCTGATACCAAAGCCTGGCAGAGACACAACAAAAAAAGAGAATTTTAGACCAATGTCCCTGATGAACATCGATGCAAAAATTCTCAATAAAATACTGGCAAACCGGATTCAGCAGCACATCAAAAAGCTTATCCACCATGATCAAGTGGGCTTCATCCCTGGGATGCAAGGCTGGTTCAACATTCGCAAATCAATAAACGTAATCCAGCATATAAACAGAACCAAAGACAAGAACCACATGATTATCTCAATAGATGCAGAAAAGGCTTTTGACAAAATTCAACAGCCCTTCATGCTAAAAACGCTCAAGAAATTCGGTATTGATGGAACGTGCCTCAAAATAATCAGAGCTATTTATGACAAACCCACAGCTAATATCATACTGAATGGGCAAAAACTGGAAAAATTCCCTTTGAAAACTGGCACAAGGCAGGGATGCCCTCTCTCACCACTCCTATTCAACATAGTGTTGGAAGTTCTGGCTAGGGCAATCAGGCAAGAGAAAGAAATCAAGGGCATCCAATTAGGAAAAGAAGAAGTCAAATTGTCCCTGTTTGCAGATGACATGATTGTATATTTAGAAAACCCCATCGTCTCAGCCCAGAATCTCCTTAAGCTGATAAGCAACTTCAGCAAAGTCTCAGGATACAAAATTAATGTGCAAAAATCACAAGCATTCTTACACACCAGTAACAGACAAACAGAGAGCCAAATCAGGAATGAACTTCCATTCACAATTGCTTCAAAGAGAATTAAATACCTAGGAATCTAACTTACAAGGGATGTAAAGGACCTCTTCAAGGAGAACTACAAACCACTGCTCAGTGAAAACAAAGAGGACACAAACAAATGGAAGAACATACCATGCTCATGGATAGGAAGAATCAATAGCGTGAAAATGGCCATACTGCCCCCAGTTATTTATAGATTCAATGCCATCCCCATCAAACTCCCAATGAGTTTCTTCACAGAATTGGAAAAAACTGCTTTAAAGTTCATATGGAACCAAAAAAGAGCCCGCATTGCCAAGACAACCCTAAGTCAAAAGGACAAAGCTGGAGGCATCACGCTACCTGACTTCAAACTATACTACAAGGCTACAGTAACCAAAACAGCATGGTACTGGTACCACAACAGCGCTATAGACCAGTGGAACAGAACAGAGTCCTCAGAAATAATACCACACATCTACAGCCATCTGATCTTTGAGAAACCTGAGAGAAACAAGAAATGGGGAAAGGATTCCCTATTTATAAATGGTGCTGGGAAAATTGGCTAGCCATAAGTAGAAAGCTGAAACTGGATCCTTTCCTTACTCCTTATACGAAGATTAATTCAAGATGGATTAGAGACTTAAATGTTAGACCTAATACCATAAAAACCCTAGAAGAAAACCTAGGTAGTACCATTCAGAACATAGGCATGGGCAAGGACTTCATGTCTAAAACACCAAAAGCAACAGCAGCAAAAGCCAGAATTGACAAATGGGATCTAATTAAACTAAAGAGCTTCTGCACAGCAAAAGAAACTACCATCAGAGTGAACAGGCAACCTACAGAATGGGAGATAATTTTTGCAATCTACTCATCTGACAAAGGGCTAATATCCAGAATCTACAAAGAACTCAAACAAATATACAAGAAAAAAACAAACAACCCCATCAAAAAGTGGGCAAAGGATATGAACAGACATTTCTCAAAAGAAGACATTCATACAGCCAACAGACACAAGAAAAAATGCTCATCATCACTCGCCATCAGAGAAATGCAAATCAAAACCACAATGAGATACCATCTCACACCAGTTAGAACGGCAATCATTAAAAAATCAGGAAACAACAGATATTCGAGAGGATGTGGAGAAATAGGAACACTTTTCCTCTGTTGGTGGGATTGTAAACTAGTTCAACCATTATGGAAAACAGTATGGCAATTCCTCAAGGATCTAGAACTAGATGTACCATATGACCCAACCATCCCACTACTGGGTATATACCCAAAGGATTATAAATTATTCTACTACAAAGACACATGCACACGTATGTTTATTGCGGCACTATTCACAATAGCAAAGACTTGGAATCAACCCAAATGTCCATCAGTGACAGACCGGATTAAGAAAAAGTGGCACATATACACCATGGAATACTATGCAGCCATAAAAAAGGATGAGTTTGCGTCCTTTGTAGGGACGTGGATGCAGCTGGAAACCATCATTCTTAGCAAACTATCACAAGAAGAGAAAACCAAACACCACATGTTCTCACTCATAGGTGGGAACTGAACAATGAGATCACTTGGACTCGGGAAGGGGAACATCACACACTGGGGCCTATCATGGGGAGGGGGGAGGGGGGGAGGGGAGGGATTGCATTGGGGAGTTATACATGATATAAATGATGAATTGATGGGTGCTGACGAGTTGATGGGTGCAGCACACCAACATGGCACAAGTATACATATGTAACAAACCTGCACGTTATGCACATGTACCCTAGAACTTGAAGTATAACAAAAATAAAAAATAAAAAAAAAAGAAAAGAAAGATTTGAATCTAGGTGAAAGAAAGTAAGAGTTAATAGAGAGGGTGGTTGACATGGCAACACAGCTCTAGGACTAAGTAGTATTAGTGTAAGGAAGATTATTTTGAATAGTATTAGTGTAAGGAAGATTATTCTGGCACCAAAGTGCTAACGTGGAAATTTTCAGAGACAAGCAACTTGAGGCATCATGACTTTTTAACATTATTTGATTTTTCTCAACTTATTTTGTATACAATATTTATATCATTTTCTGCCAATCTCTGAGGGCAACAATATCCATGCAACAATAGATAACCAGAAAAATATCTTCCGCAGTTTCCAGATCACACAATATTTTTTCATTCAGTATTTATTTAAATATTGTCATTAAATAATTATTTGTACATTTCTCATTACTCAGGTGCAGACCCTTACAAACACGAGAAATAGCCCTTACTCCTTTACTCTCATTGCAAGGAGATGTGAACTGTGAGATATGCAGGCACATCCTTGTTTTGTACTAGCAAATATATCCATCACACAAGTTCTTTGAACCATAGACAATCTACCAAGAGAGATCCCAGTAGTCGGTTAGGAATGACATGACACTACATGGCATGAGTCTGAAGATCCTCAGAGACTTCATGTTTAAAATGTGGGGTTTCATAATATAAAAATATTCATTTGTTAAAAGTATTATATAATTTTATATTAAGGCCAAGAGATGTGTTTCTGGTAATTGACCTATGACTGGCTTCATGTCTGTAAAGTTAAAAAACAACAACAACAACAAAACAGCTAAACCACAAATGTAGCGTTTACAGAACTTGAAACAAGAAGTCATTTGCAGACATCAGCAGGAATGGTGGAGTACAAACTTGCAAAATGTTGCTTCTCTATAGAAACAATGAGAACACTGGAAGAATTGGCAATGCCAACTTTTTCAAACGTCTAGTAACAACTAAAGGCTTGTAACAAAGAAGTATTTATTTAAAACAAAATGCTGTGTCTTGTTAAGAATATTTAACTCACTCTGTTTACATTTGTCTTTTCACAGCTTTGCAGTAACACTGAAAAACAGTGGCTACTAAATCATGGTGAAAAGCAGCAGCCACTGGAGGTGGCAAAACAAGTTTGGAGCTCTCCAAAATCATTATTTTCATAAAGTTGTCATTATTTGACTTGTTCGCAGTTTTCTCAAAATCCCCCTCATCCAGCTTTTCTTTATTTGACCTAAATGAAAGCTCAGTCAGGGCAAACAGCCTTTCCTCTGAAGGCATTTGTCAAAAATAATCAGCAGCAATTGCTTAATATTGCAGTTGCCTGTGGCAGTGATTACTCGTGGGGAAAAAAATGAACAAAAATATAAAAATAAAACTTGGAGAATGAGATGTTAAGCATTTTGCGAAAGTCCAATATATTCCTAGGACTCTAGAAGGCCACATGTTGAGGCTGTATAAATCAAGAAATGAAAGCTGGGGCAGAGTTGTAAGCTACCTGCCTGAGCATCACAGGTATGCTACAGCACATACACAATCCCACAGCAAAGATTGCGAGACTTATGAACTTTTAGCAGTTAAGGGGAAAAATGATAAATTGGATTTTATCTTAATTGAATATTTCTCCTCTGAAGAAAATGAAAAACAAGGAACAAACCAGAAGAAGATATTTGTGAATCACTTAGATGATAAAGGATTTGTATCTAGAATATATAAACGACACTTAAAACTCAGTAAGAAGAAAACCAATCTAATAGTATATTGTCACGAAATTTGAAAAAATACTTCAGTAAATGCAAATGGATAGCAGGTAAGCATATGAAGTGATTCTCAAGATTGCTATGTTTTTTTAATTAAAAATTAAAACTACAATGAGATTCCACTGCAACCCTATTAAAATGGCTAATCATGGCTATTGCTATTATGTTAATCAATTACCAAATAATCAAATACCAAATTCTGAGGAGGATATTGAGCAAATGCAACTCTTACACATTGCTGTTGTAAATGCAAAATGACACCTGTTTTGGACAAAGCTTGGCAATTTATTTTACGTTCATTTGTTTCATTTTTGTTTTTTTGAGACAGTCTTGTTCTGTCACCCAGGCTGTAGTGCAGTGGCATGACCTCAGTTCACTGCAACCTCCACCTCCCAGGCTCAAGCGAGTCTCGTGCCTCAGCTTCCCAAACAGCTGGGACTACAGGCATGTGCCACCATGGCCACTTTTTTTTTTTTTTTTTTGTATTTTTAGTAGAGACAGTGTTTACAATATCAGCTAGGCTGATCTCAAACTCCCGGCCTCAAGTGACCCACCCAACTCAGCCTCCCAAAGTGCTGGGACTATAGGCTGTGCGTCACTATGCCTGGCTGACAACTTCTTTCAGAGCTAAACACTTAATATATAACCCATCAATCCCACTGCCAGGTACTTACTCAAGTGAAGCATATTCACACACAAAAAATTGTACACACACATTGATAGAAGCTTTATTCACAATCACCAGAAAGTAGAATGGCCCAAATATTATTCAACTGAGAATTAAATAAATAAACTGTGGTATATCTACATAGTGGCATATTACCAAGCAACAAACAACAAAAATGAATAAGCTAATTATTGATACATGCGAAAACATGAGTAAATCTCAAATGCATCATGCTGTGATGAAGACAGAGTTAAAATTTATATATTGTTGAATTATAATTATAGGACCTTCTTGGAAAGTCAAAATTACAACACCAGAAAACAAATCAGTGGTTCCCTGGGGCTAAGGACAGGGGCAGCGGTTGAGCACAAAAGGCCATGAGGGATTTTTAGAGGGTGATGCTACCATTGTGTTTCTTGATTCTGGTAGTGCTTACATGATTATATGTATTTGTCAAAACTCACTGAACTGTAATATAAAAAGGTGAATTTTACTGTATTTAAAATATGCTGCAATAAAAAAGGAAAGAAAAAAACACTACCAACTGCATTTATGTAAATCACAACATCTTTGATAATGTGAGGAGAATGGAATATTATTAAATTCACTATTTGATAATACTGCAAGATAAGATTTTAGTATAGTTTCTAAGTTTTAAAAATAATAATTCTGCTTTTAGGATTGCTAAGTATATCCCACAGAAATAGATAATTTTAGTAGCTGGTTTCATGTATTCCCTGAAGAAACATCTGTTTTTCTGGAAGACAGTACTTTCCAGGTCTGCTAAATTAAATAGAATATTACACACTTGAATCATTATTACAACAGTGAATGAGAATATCTCATCATGTTTCCCACAGAAGGAGCAATGTTTGTTTGGAAGATAATTTTTAAATTTACTGCTTCCACTACTATTAGCACTCCTTAAAATTATTTTTAAAGTATTTGTATGTTTTTCTAAGTTCTCAGAGCTTAATGCTTACTGATACTTCGACCCACATAGGCAATTTCATTCCTCAAGAGACACAGACATGCATATGCATAATTTTTACACCTACATTCTCTATTTCAATAAAAAAGCTATTTATATTCTTCTTACATTTATTACAATTGAAGTGGAAACCCTTTCATCTTTTCTTGCTATCTTAGTACTAAGAACTCTGTCTCTCAAGTAGAAAAATATCCATGGATTACTTCTTGTCACTTACCTAGAAATAAGACAATATTCTTTTACGATGTCTTTACTTCTGCTTCTTTTATCTATTTCTCTTCTCCCCCTCATCTTACTTATTTAATTTGTGACTTAATCATAGCACTAGATTATGAGACAGCTTGATGTCATCTGTAGGTGCTATTGCTTGGTCATGTGACCTCAGGTAACTCTTTCCATTTGTGTTCATGGGGATGTACAAAACAAAACATATTAAAGCATATGCTAGTAGTTATTTTAATTATTAAAAATATTCCTTTTGTTAAGATCTTTTGCTGATTAATAACTTAATATATTTCTATCTTTGCCAAGCACTATTACAGGTGTTGAGGCTACTCCAAATAAGACAAAGCTCCTTTCTCTGAAGTCACAATCATTTTACCTCACCTTGTTCTAGAAAAATTTAAGATGCACAATGTATTACATGTAAGAGTGAAATACACTGAATTACATGTAAGAGTGAAAGAAAAACAACAGTGGAGACATAAAGTATAGCAAACTATTTTTCTTAAGAAATTTATTTTATTTTGCTAAGCACCTTTGCTCTTTATCATTATCCAGTTCACCCCACTAAGCACAAGGGAAGATTGTATTTCCCTGTTTCCTTGAAGATCAGTGTATTAGTTCATTCTTGCATTGCTAAAAAGAACTACTTGAGACTGTGTTATTTATAAATGTATAAAGAAAAGAGGTTTAATTGTCTCATGGTTCTACAGGTTGTACAGAAAGTCTGGCTGAGGAGACCTCAGAAAACTTACAATTATGGTAGAAGGCAAAGGGAAAAGAGGCACATCTTACATGGGTGGAGCAGGAGGAAGAGAGAGAAGGGGGAGGTACCACATACTTAAACAACCAGGTCTCACGAGAACTCACTCACTATCATGAGAACAGCAAGGGGAATGTCTACTTCCATGTTCCAATCACCTCCCACCAGGCCCCTCTTCCAACACTGATTACAATTTAACATAAGATTTGGGTGGGGACACACCAAGTAATTGACTTGGACCAATATAATGTGAATATGAGGTATGTCAATTCCAGTCAAAAGCATGTAGAAGCTGTTGTGCAGTTCTCTCTTGCACTGCCACGTTATCAGGACACTTATTAATATGAATTGTCATGAAATCAAAGCAGCTTAGAAGGATGGGCTAACTCATGAAGGAATGCTGCCCTAGTGAGACTCATTAGTGGACTTTGCATGAGCTAGAATTTTCTTTAAATAAACTACCAAAATTTGGCGATCATTACTAACACATAAGTTGGCCTATCCTGATAATTACAGATAGGTATATGAGAGAATCATAAACAGTTCCCTAAAATACTTAGCAGTTAGGCAGTCTTACTGATATGGTTTGGATCTGTGTCCCCATCCAAATCCTGTGTTAAATTATAATCCCCAATGTTAAAGGTGGGGTCTGGTGGGAGGTGATTGGATCATGGGCATGGATTCTTCAGGAATGGGTTAGCACCATCCCTTTGGTGTTATTCTCATAATAGAGTTTTCACGAGATGTGGTTGTTTAAACCTGTGAAGCATCTCCCCCTGACTTCTTGGTCCTGTGCTGGCCATTTAAGATGAAGCTGCTTTCCCATCACTTTCCACTATGATTGTAAGTTTCCTGAGGCCTCCCAGGAAGCCAAGCAGAAGGCAAGCATCATGCTTTCTGTACAGCACGTGGAACTATGAACCAATTAAACCTCTTTGTTTATAAATTATCCAGTGTCATGTATTTTTTTACAGCAGTACAAGAATAGGCTAATGTAGAAAATTGGTACTGAGGAGTGGGGCTTTCTAAAAACCTATGCTCATATGCATGAGCAAAAAAAGTAACCTGAAACTAGAACTTATATTTAAAAGGTTTGGAAAATTTGTACCATGGCCATATGATAGAAAAGAAAAGCCCATTTGCAGGAAAGGAATTCAAGCAGGCTGCAGATATTTGCATAACTAAAGGAAGGCAAGTGCTGACAGCCAAGGGACTGGAGAGAAAGCCTGGAAAGTATTTCAGAGACTTTTGTGGCAGTCATTCCCATCACAGGCCAGGAATTCTAGGAGGGAAGAATGGTTTCTCGGGCCAGGCCCAGGGCCTCATTGCCCTGCACAGCATCAGGACACTGCTCCCTGCATCCCAGCCACTCTAGCTCCAGCTGTGACTCAATGGAGTCCAGGTACAGCTCAGGCAACTACTTTAGAGTTTGGAAGCTGTAAGCCTTGGTGGTTTCCACAGGCTGTTAAGCCTGTGAGTGCAGAGTATAAGAGCTGAGGCTTCAGAGCTTCTGCCTAGATTTCAGAAGATGTATGGAAGAGCCTGGATGTCTATGCAGAAGTCTGCTGCAGTGATGGAGCCCTCATGAAGAACCTCTACTAGGACAAGGTAGGGGGGAAATATGGAGTTGAGTCCCCACTGAGGCACTGCCTAGTGAAGCTGTGAGAAGAGGGCCACCATCCTCCAGACACCACTAGCAGCTTGCACCCTGTACCTGGAAAAGCCATAGGCTCTCAATGCCAGTCCCTGAGAGAAACCACAGGAGATGAATCCGGCAAAGTCATAGAGGCAGAGCAGCCCAAGGCCTTGGAAGATCACCCATTGCACCAGTGTGCCCTGGATATGAAACATGGAGTCAAAGAAGATTATTTTGAAACTTTAAGGTTTAATGACTGCTCTGCTGGGTTTTAGAATTGCGTGGTGCCTGTAGCCTCTTTATTTTGGCAAACAACTTCTTTTTGGAATGGGAGTATTTGCCAAATGCCTATACTTTCATTGTATCTTGGAAGTAACTAACTCGTTTTGATTTTACAGATTCATAGGCAGAAGGCAATAGCCTTGTCTTAGATAAGACTTTAGACTTGGGATTTCTGAGTTAATATTGGAATGACTTAAGTCTCTGGGGACTATTGGGAAAGGATGATTGTATTTTGCAATGTGAGGACATGAGATTTTGGAGGGGTCGGGGTGGAATCACATGGTTTGGATCCATGTCCCCATCCAAATCTCTTATTCAATGGTAATCCTCAATATTGGACATAGGGCCTGGTGGGAGGTGATTAGATCACGGGGGAAGATCTTTCATGAATGGTTTAGCACCATCTCTTTGGTGTTGTTCTCATGAGATCTGGTTGTTTAAAAGTGTGTAGTACCTCCTCCCAACCTCTCTCTCTTGCCCTTGCTTCAGCAATGTAAGATGAACCTACTTCCTCTTCACTTTCTGCCATGATTGTAAGTTTCTTGACCCTCACAAGAAGCTGAGTAGATGGCTAGCATCATGCTTCTTGTACAGCCAGTGGAACCATAAGCCAATTAAACCTCTTTGGTTTATAAATTACTCAGTATCAGGTATTTCATTATGGCAGTGGAGAATGGATTAATACAGTTACCAATAACATGATTTGTAGGCTTTAAGATTAAAGAGAAAAGTTTTCAAGAAAAGTGCTTTAATACATAGTAGTAAGATGAGCATAAATTCTTCCTAAGATTCTTATAAAAATGTATGTTGTATGATATAATAAATAAGAACAATGATAGAGAGGCATAATTTTATATTTCTGTAATCCAGAAATTATATTATGTACATTTTTGCTAGATAATTTTACTTAATCATTACAAAACTCCAGTGAAGAACGTACTATTATTATCCATAATCTACAGACATGAAAAGTGAGACAGAGAGATCAAGGATTTTGCCCAAAATCAGGCAGCTAGTAAGTAGCTGCAGAGGTAAACTTTACATGCTATTTAACTTAAGAAAATTTAAATAGAAAATTATGTTAGCTTCCCTTTTAATCAAATAGAATATAAAATCAGAAAAATAAATATCCTTTTAAGCATAGATTAGCTTTAATTAATGAGAAACTATAAAACAAATTGTGTGGCCTTATAACAGCTTTGTTGTTCAGACTCTATATTATAAAACACTTCTCTGCTGATAAGAGTTGCTTACAATATAAAATACTCAATACTCGGGTTGTTAAATAATGAATTCACCACTAACTAACCAGAACAGGTAAGAATTAAAGCTACATTTGTTTCTACATGTTCATATTTCACAAATTTGCTTGACTGTATTTTCTACCATTGAATTTAAAATACTAAATGTCTGATCAACATTTTACTAAAACAGATGAATCTTCAATGTATTCATTAATATTTAAGAAAATTATTTGAGTAATCAAAGGTATTTTCATACAAACAGTATTAGTTTATATTATTGTTTAAATTCATGAATATGACACAATTTTTTCTTTCTTTTTTCTTCAGACATACATAAGAATATTTTATTTTTCTCTAATAACTACTCTTACCTATTATCTTTTTTGCAAATGATTAAAAGATAGATTATTTGTGAATTGTTAAAACTATTGAAGTTCTCTAATAGTTTCTGATAAAAGCAAATGCAAAAATTTACAAGTCATCTGTCAACAGATTTCTTTGACTCAGGACATATGATCTTAACCAACAAGAATTATCTACATGTAATTTGGAAATATAAGAATATTTCCAAATACTTAATTCTCTTTTTTTTTTTTTTTTTTTGAGACATAGTCTCACTCTGTCACCCAGGCTGGAGTGCAGTGGCACAATCTCGGCTCACTGCAACCTCTGCCTCCCAGGTTCATGCCATTCTCCTGCCTCAGCCTCCCGAGTAGCTGGGACTACAGGTGCCCGCCACCACACTTGGCTAATTTTTTGTATTTTGAGTAGAGACGGGGTTTCACTGTGTTAGCCAGGATGGTCTCGATCTCCTGACCTCATGATCTGCCCGCTTCGGCCTCCCAAAGTGCTGGGATTACAGGTGTGAGCCACCGCACCCGACCTTTAATTCTTATCATCTTTGGAGAAATAAAACATTCCTTAACTTCCAATGTTTTGAATTATTTCAACTTTATAATAATGTGAAAGCTGTGCACACTATCTAGAAACCTTACTTCAAGTGCCCATACAACCATTCTGTTTTTCACTTTCAGTACAGTATTCGATAAATTACATGAGCTATTCAACACTTCATTGTAAAATAGACTTTGTGTTATACATTTTATTGAACTGTAGGCTAATGTAAGTATTTTGAGCATGTTTAAGGTAGGCTAGGCTAAGTCTGTATTAAATGCATTTTTAAACTTAGCAATATTTTAAACTTAAGGTGAAAATTTAATTTATCAGGACATAAGCCCCTTGTAAGTCAAGGAGCATCTGCACTAATGGGCGCTCACTGAGAAGTCAATAGGTAACGTTTATAAAGGAGCCGCTCAAGGCTGGAGTTCTCATGTTTTCCAAGAAAAGTAGAAAATTTTATCAGGTATTCCTGCTCTTAATACAAATAAAATAAAACCATAAAAGTTTTCAACCTCCCTGAAAATTTCCATAATTAGTCCCTGTTGTTTGGTGATAAAGAAGCACACATTTTGACTTAGATTATGAAATTAAGGCAACATTTTTACATGGCAAAACTTTCCTTGCAAAACTCGAGCTACAAGTTACCTGAAATTATCTTGACAAGAAGTAGAAAAATTATTTTTATTTCTCGGAATTAACAGTATTTGCTACAAGTGTCATTGTTTTGTAGGTAAATTTGATTCAAGGTAAATTATCTTCTTGTCAGAATTTAAATTTTAATACCAGCAAAGTCATAAAGGTACCAATTTTGAGTATACCATTTGGCATAAAAAATCTCTTATTATCTATGTTAATCTGGTTTCTCCCATGATTCCCATTTTCCCCTTTTTCTCTACAGCTATTCAGCTGTAAATGCCTTTTGTATTCAACTATATAGCCTACTATACTTCAGCACTGTGAGCCCTTAATTATAAGGTAAGTAGACATAGAATCTAAGAGAAAAATACCACTTTTCTTTTTTTTTTGGCCTTTAAATTTTTAAAAATGTTTGACAGAGTAAATGCATAAGTGATAGAACGCTTTTTAAAAAGAGTGTATCTTGGCCGGGCGCGGTGGCTCAAGCCTGTAATCCCAGCACTTTGGGAGGCCGAGACGGGTGGATCACGAGGTCAGGAGATCGAGACCATCCTGGCTAACACGGTGAAACCCCGTCTCTACTAAAAAATACAAAAAAAAAAAACTAGCCGGGCGAGGTGGCGGGCGCCTGTAGTCCCAGCTACTCCGGAGGCTGAGGCAGGAGAATGGCGTAAACCCGGGAGGCGGAGCTTGCAGTGAGCTGAGATCCGGCCACTGCACTCCAGCCCGGGCTAGAGCGAGCCTCCGTCTCAAAAAAAAAAAAAAAAAAAAAAGAGTGTATCTTAATTATTTTCATCACAGAAGTGCAATATATGAGAAGTTAAAACAGACATTTAGCAGTTACAGGGATTCTGCATTACTAAAAAGTGAATGAACACAGCAGGTTTTGAGACCATTTAACTCTTTTTTTAAGTTAGATTTTGTATGCAGAGTACATATAGCTTCAATTATTAGTAGTTGCTAGTCAAATAATTTAAAACTTTTCGTAAAAATATAACATTTTTTACTTGTTGAAGCACTTAGTCATTTCAAATGCTCCTTTTATCTGTGCTAGTTCTTTAACATTTATTGAGGTTTATATTCATGCAATAGGTTAATCATTGCAAGATGATTGTAAAATAGTGTTTAGATAGATCTTCATATTTTATAGAATGCCTAACACATTTAACAACAGATTTAACACAGTTTAGCTAAACTTTCATCATTTTTACCAATAGTTTATTTTTTGTTTTGTTTTGTTTTTTTGAGACATAGTCTTGCTCTGTCTCCCAGATGGGATTGCAGTGGTGTGATCTCAGCTCACTGTAAGCTCTGCTTCCTGGGTTCAAGCGATTCTCCTGTCTCAGCCTCCTGCATAACTGGGACTACACGTGAATGCCACCACACCAGACTACTTTTTGTATTTTTAGTAGAGATGGGGTTTCACCATGTTGGCCAGGCTGGTCTTGAACTCATGACCTCAGGTGATCCACCTGCCTCAGCCTCCCACAACTGGGATTACAAATGTGAGCCACCATGCCTGGCCTCATTTTTACCAATAGTTGAATGCTGGGCACTGATACAATAGAAAAACACATGACAAATGTACTAATATAATTCTCATTTTCAACAGTGGGGAATTTTTATTCCACTCACTTTTTCCTTTGTCAGATTTTATTTTTTAACCACCCAGCAGCGGAAAAAAATACAAGCACAGTTGTTGATATTGCAATGTACATAAACACTTTGGTATCTAAATTTTCAATTTAAATTACCTTTATCTCAAAAACATTTCACTGATGTGCTTAGGTTGTAAGAGAGGAAGTATCGTTCCTCACATGTCGACCCCTCTCAGCCTTCCTGCTACATAAATGACTTAATAAAGTAAGTTGGAAACTTCTTTTACAGGGGAAAATAAAAATATCCAAAATTAATCTGAACTCTAACAAGACAATCCACTGAGGTAATTATGTCATGGCTCTAATACGTGGTTAAGCAAAAATTACTATTTCGTGTTTTAAAAGCCACTTATATTAGTAGAGGCATAGCTCATTTTATTGTACTTCATTTTGTAGTACTTTGCAGATGCTGCATTTTTTAAAGCATTGAAGGTTTATGGCAACCCATCATAGAGCAACTCTAGCAGTACCATTTTTTCCAACAGCATGTCCTCACTTCTCGTCTGTGTCACATTTTGGTAATTCTCAAATTTTAAACTTTTTAATTATTATTATATCTGTTATGTGATCTGTAATCAGTAATCATTGATGTTACTATTGTGATTGTTTGGGGGTGCCATAACTACGCCCAAACTAAAAAAAAAAATGTATGCACTCTGATTACTCCACCAATCAGTGGTTCACAAATCTCCTTTCCTCTCCTCAGGCCTCCTTAATTGCCTGAAGACAACAATATTGAAATTAGGCTAATTAATAACCCTACAATGACCTCTAAGTGTTCAAGGGAGAGTTACACAGCTCTCAGGTTAAATCAAAATAAATGACTTTAAATTGAAACCACGGTTCATTCACCACCCAGAAAATCCTATAGCCCTTAAGAATTATACAAAATCTACTATGCTGGTGCTCTATAAATGAACACCTAAGCCCAGATGAGAGCACAACTGTTTATAGCATGGTTTACTGAGTATTCTAAGCCCATGTTTGAGACTTATTGCTTAGAAATAAACATATTTGTTTCACAATATGACTTTTCATTGACAATGCAACGAGTCACCAAAAAGCTCTGATGGAGATGTACAAGGATATTAATGTTGTTTTCATGCCTCCTAATGAAACATGGATCAAGGAGTAATTTCAACTTTCAAGCATTATTATTTAAGAAATACAATTTATAAGACTATAGCTGCCACAGATAGGATTCCTTTGATGGATCTGGTAAAGTATTGAAAATCTTCTGGAAAGAATTTACCATTCTAGATGCCATTAAGAGCATTTCATGAAAGGAGGTCAAAATATAAACATTAATGGGAGTTAGGAAGACATTGATTTCAGTGCTCATGGATGACTGTGAGGGATTGAAGACTACAGTGGACAAAGAAACTGCAGTTGAGGTAGAAATAGCAAGAGAATTAGAATTAGAAGTGGAGCCTGAAGATGTGACTGAATCACTGCAGTCTGATGATAACGTTTTAATGAAAGAGGAGTTCCTTCTAAGGAATAAGCAAAGAAAGTGGTTTCTTGACTCCTGGTGAAGATGTCATGAACACTGTTGAAATGACAACAAACAATTTGGAATATTAAATAGATTTAGTTGATAAAGCTACTTCAGGCATTGAGAGGATTGACTCCAATTTGGAAAGAAGTTTGACTGTGGGTAAAATGCTACCAAATAGTGTTGCTTGCTATATAGAAATATTTCATGAAAGAGTCAATTGATAAAGCAAACTTCATTGCTTTCTTATTTTAAAAAATTGCCTCAGCCATCCCAAACTTCAGCAGTCACCATCGTAACCAGTCAGAAGCTCCAGCAAAAAGATTAAGACTTTCTGAAGACTCAGGTGATCTTTAACATATTTTAGCAATAATACATTTTTAATTAAGATATGTACATTGTGTTTTCATACATAATGTTATTACACACTTTATAAACCATTATATAGTGCACACATACTTTTATATGCACCAGGACAAAATATTGCCTCACTCTATTGTGATATTCAGTTTATTGTGGTCGGGAAGCAAACCTACAATATCTCCAAAGTATGCCTACATTTATTATAATAGGCATACAGTTAATTTTCAAACATATTTATACTTATGTTTAAAAATTCTTTGTATTGTAATTATTCTTTCATTATTTACCTCACGCAAATCTGGTATAATTGTTGCCACTGTTACAACTATCATTCTCCCCACCCCCTTAAGCTCCACAGTATATTTTGAATTCTTAAGTTGTTTGAATACAGATGGAAACTCAATTCAAAGGAAGAGATGATATCCATTTCCAGAAAACTATGCTAAACAAATGAATCTGCTGCTAGGATCTTTTTGATTTTTATATTTAATGCTTCTGCATATTGTCCAGGAAGCCTTTTGACATGAGCACATGGTCTCTGCAGAGCTAATTAATAACCCATAAATGCTAATTATATTAGCCAGGTTAATTTTCATCTAGAACTAAATTGCAGGAGAGGTTTAAAGGTGATGAATATTCTGTCATTTAAGAGGTCATTTGTGGAACACAAAGATAGAATCAAGGATACAGCCTCTGCAAGGCTGGGAATCTATCTTGAGAATGGAATTTGCCACTTATTCAAGAAAATTGCTTACCAAGATTTGTCTTTGGTCTCCTCAATTAAGTTTGTCTGCAGAAAAAGTTATTTTACTCACTTTATCTCCACTCTTTGAATCTTATTAAAGTTTAAATATTTTTATATTTGCATTGCACAATTTGATTAATGTTTACACCCACAGATATGCATAAAACTTTCATAACATTCGACATATCCATATTATAGTAATTAACATATCCACTGTTCCTCACACTTTCCTTGTGCCACTTGGTAATCTGTGTCTTCTATGACGCTATGCCCCATCCTATTCTGAAGCAACCATGGATTGGTTTGTATTTTCTAGAATTTATGAAGTTTTGCCTAATTTATTGTACTCAGCATAATTATTTTGACATTCATACATGTTATAATGTGTATCAATATTTCACTCTTTTTTATTGCTGAATAGTGTTCCATTTACAGATATACCACAGCTGTCTTATCTACTTACCTCATGACAGACATTTAAGTTGCATCTAGGTTTTGGCTATTACAGAGGCAACTGCCACGAATACACGTGAAAGCCTTTGTATGGACACATACTCTCAGCTGTGTGTGTAAATGCCTAGGAATGGAATCACTGAATAATATGGTAGGCATATGTTTAATTTTCTCACAGAAAAATTCAAACTTCTCCTGAAGTATTTGTACTATTTTACATTTCTACGAGAAGTTTATGAGAGTTATAGTAACTCCATGTTCTCACCAATACTTGGTATTGTCAAACTAAGCCTTTGTAATATGTGTATAATGATACGTCACTGTGGTTTTAATTTGCCTTTCCATAATGGCTCATGGTGTTGAGCATCTTTTAATGTGCTTATCTGCCATCATCATATTTTCATAGCCGAAGTGTAGTGTTTTCATTAATGTTATTATTTCTTTTATTTCATGTTCAGATTGTTACCAGTATGTAGACATTAAATGAATTTTTGTATACTGATCATGTATCCTAAACCTTGCTAAACTAATATATTAGTTCAAGTACCCTTTTTTTGTAGTTTCTTTGAAGATTCCATGACAATGATAGTCTTTATTTATGTAGAAAATCTCACGGAATCTACAAACTTCATTTATTTCTATCATAAATAAAGACAGTTTTTCCTTTCAATATGGATACCTTTTAATGTTTTTTTTTTTTTTGCCTTATTGCACTTAATAGAATCTCTAGTGTAATATTGAATTAAAATGATGAACAAAGACATATTTGCATTGTTCTTGACCTTAGAAGTAAAGCATTCTACTTGTCACCATTAAGTATGTTAATGAGTTGCTTCTTTTGTTTGTTCATTTGTTTTTTGTAGACCCTGCTTTTTTGGGGGGGGATGGAGTTTCACTCTTGTGATCCAGGCTGGGGTGCAGTGGCGCAATCTCTGCTCACTGCAACCCCCACCTCCAGAGTTCACACCATCCTCCTGCCTCAGTCTCCAGAGTAGCTGGGATTACAGGTGCCCACCACCACACCCGGCTTATTTTTTGTATTTCTAGTAGAAACAGGGTTTTGCCATGTTGGGCAGGCTGATCTCAAACTCCTAACCTCAGGTGATCCACCCACCTTGGCCTCCCAAAGTGCTGGGATTACAGGTGTGAGCCACGGCACCTGGCCAGTAGTTCCTGTGTAAAGACTGAGGAATTTGTTTCTTTGTACTTTTAGTTTGCTGATAATTTTTTAAAAATCATAAATGGATGCTGAGTTTTTCAAACACATGTCTATTAATATAATAATGCTTTTATTTAATATATTAATATAGTAAACTGTATCTACAAAATTTTTATAAATACAGAAAGCTCTCCTTTACTTCTAAATTCAATTATCTTTAAGAATAAATTATACACATATAGTGTACATGTTATAATTACTGAACTAATATTGATGTTATTATTATTAACTAAAGTCCATAGTTCATTCCAATTTTTTTAGTTTTTGCCTAATGTCCTTTATCTGTTCCAGAATCCCATCTTTACATTTATATTTATTGTCATTTAGTTATTGGGAGTTCACAATTTGGCTCCTCATGGCTATGACAGTTGCTCAGAATGTCCTTGTTTTTCATAACCTGAACAGTTTGAAATGTACTAGTCAGGTATACTGTAGGATGCCTCACTAAAGGAATCTTTTCTAATGTTTTCCTCATTATTATGCTTAACTTATAGGTTTTCGAGAAGAAATCACAGAGGTAAGTTGCCACTTTATCGCATCATATTATGGGTACTGCTATGATTTGACTGTTTGTGTCCCCTTCAAAATTCATGTTGAAACTCAATCCTGAATCCTGTCTTTATTTACGTAGAAAATTTCACAGAATCTACAATCTTCATTTATTTCTATCATAAATAAAGACAGTTTTTCTTTTCAATATGGATGCCTTTTAACTCTTTTTCTTGCCCTATTACTCTGACTAGAATCTCTAGTGTAATGTTGAATAAAAATGCTTCTGATACTGCTTCCAAGGCATTCATCTTGGAGTATTGTTTTCTGAGCCCCATCATGATACAGGAAGATGACAAGGGGCTAGAATTAAATAAATGCACTTTTTTGAGATCAGATAAAGCTTGATAAATTTCCCTTGGACAGAAACCTTTTTATGGAGAATTCATTGTTCGTATTTGTAAATGGTTCTTTCTCCTTTCTGTCTATAATGTGAGGATTTTGCTTTCTCTCTCTCTCTTTTTTTTTTTTCTTTTTTTTACTTTTTGCTCTTTACTGAGAGAACTGGGTGGGTTTTCTGGGGGTACAATCCAGGAAAGTATCTCCTTACTCCAAATATATTTGTCAAAATTACCATTAAAGTGTGTTCACTAGCTTGTCCTTCCATTAGCCTCTGCTCAGACCGATCGCAGTTGTATGTCTCTCACTTGCTTTGCTCTCTAGATGTCAGAGTGGCAGGTTGCCCTGAGACCTAAGTTCTCTGATTAATTGCACAGAAGTAATTTATTTTTTGTTTTTATTTTTTCTAGTTGTAAGTATGAGAGTTACAGTTTCCAAAGTGTATACATGATATAGCCAAAACTATGTTTGTTGATTGATTTAACTTTTTAATGTTAAAACTGTTGATGCAAAACCCAAATTCTATCAAAGTATTTTAAAAGCTTTATTCTGAGCCAACATGAGTGACCACAGCCCGGGGAAACACAGTCTCAAGAGGTCCTGAGGAAGAGCTCCCATGGTGGTTGGGTTGCAGTTTGATTTTGTACATTTCAGGGAGATCGAAAATGTAGGTAAAATCATGAATCAATGCATGGGAAGAATATATTGATTTGGCCCCAAAAGGCAGGGTATCTCAAAGCAGAGGCTTACAAGTCATAGGTGAGTTTAGGGATTCTTTAGTAAGCAATTGCTTGAAGAGCTAAGCTTTGTCTAAAAACTTGAAGTCAGTGGAGAGAAATGCTTAAGTTTAGATAAGTGGGTCTGTTATCTGTTATGTGATGCCATATCAGAATCAGTCTGGAAAGTGAGCCAGAATATACTGGATCTCAGAGACCTGTTTAATAAGATTTTATGTCTTGGAAGGCATAACTTTCCCCAGGCACTTTGGAAAATATTTGAGCAAGGATTAAAAGTCAGAGTTTAATTCTCAAATGCTTAGTAGAATTTAACAGTGAAGCTACCTAGCCCTGGAGTTTTCTTTATGGGAAAGCTCCTAACGACAGACTCAATTTTTTTTTTAACAGTCATGAGACTATTTAAATATTTCTTCTTGATTGAACTAAGTAGTTTGTATATTAAAGGGACGTGTTCATGCTATCTAAGTTGTTGAATTTTTGTTATAAATTAATTCACAATATATTCTTAGTTTTCTTTATACCTATAAATTCAGTATAGATATCACCTTTCTAATTTCTGATATTTGTAATTTGTGTCTTTTCTTTATATCATTTTATAGATTAATTTTATTAGTCTTTCAAATATCCAATTCCTTTTTGTTTTATGTTCTATTGATTTCAGTTCTAATTTTTTTTTTACTTATTTTTTGCTTACTTTGTATTTAATTTGTTCTCCTTTTCAGGACTTATATTGGTAGCTAAAGTCATTGGTTAGACTTCTTTCTTCATTTCTAACATAGAAATTCCTTGTTCCAAGTTTCTATGTAAGTACAGCATAATAGCATCCCCACACATAATGTGTCATGCTTTTATTTTTATTGATAAAGTTTCTTATTTCCCTTTTGTTTTTCTTGACTCATGGATTACTTAGCATAACCATTTAGCTTCCATGTTTTGTAAAATTTTGAAGATCCCTTTCTCATATTGATTTCTAACTTAATTTAATTATATTCATATAATAAGTTTCTATAATAAGACTTTAAAAGTTACAAAAATGATCCCGGCAGTTTGGGAGCCCAAGGTAGGCAGATGGCCTGAGCTGGGGCATTCGAGAACAGCCTGGGCAACACGGTGAAACCGTATCTCTACAAAAACATACAAAATCAGCTGGGCATGGTGGTGGGTGCCTGTAGTCCCAGCTACTAGGAAGGCTGAGGTGGAAGTGTTGCTTAAGCCCAGGAGGAGGAGGCTGCAGTGAGCCAAGATCACACCACTGCACTCCAGCCTGAGTGACAGAATGAGACCTTGTTTCAATAAATAAATAATTCTTACAAAAATGTATTTTGCAAACTGAAACTTGCAATTCTTTGGTAAATGCTCTGTGTCCATATAAAAAAATTTGTATTTTGCTATTGTTGGGTGAAGTGTTTTAGAAATACAAACTAGCTAAAGTTGGTTGACAGTACTGTTCAAATAGCCTATATCCTTATTGATTTTCTTTGTACTTTTTCTAACAATTATTGAAATAGGAGTTTTGAAATCTCTTAATATTTTTGTGAAATTTTCTCTCTCTCATTGTGGTTCTATCAGCTTTTGCTGTCTGTATTTTAAAGCAATGTGATTAAATTCACAAACAATTGGTGTAGCTGGTATAGCCAGGTTATCAGCTTACTCTACAGGTAAGCTTGCTTTGTTTCTTGCTACACATATTTCTAAATACTTGTTGGTTTGAGAATTCCAAAGGCCAATCTTGAAACAATCCAGGCATGAAGTGGAGATGGAGGTTGCAATTTTCTCCCTTCCAAGAATAAACTGACGCGTAGTTAACCCAAAACCCCGCCGCTGCCAAGATGATGCCAACTAGCCACTGGATAGTCCATGCCTCAAGATAACGATCAGAAAATAAAAAGCACACCTGCACCCCACACCACTCCTGCACATAGTTTCCACGCCACCTCTCTTTTTAAAAACTCTTTAGCTAGCTGTTGAATTTGAGATAGATTTTGAGACGTGAGTCTCACCATTTCTCAAGCTACTGGCACTTCAACAGACCTGCTTTTCTTCCACCACACCTTGCTTCTCCTGTTTGGCTTTTCAAGTGTCAAGCAGCTGAACCTGAGTTCAGTTTGTAAAACAAATATAAAATTTTGAACTCCTCAACCAACTGATAGACACCCCTTTCAGCCAAGAGCAATCCAAAGTAAAACTGAAAATCTAGTTTAGACCAGGATGGGAAGGTGGGTTCAGCGGTGCCTCATACTCTCTTCACTTTGCAGTTTAGGCAAAAATGACCAGCATTAAACTTAAAACAGAGATCTTGTGACTGGCAAAGTAGACTGTAGCAGTAAGACACCAAATTCCAACCTGATTGTAGTATAATATCACATGACAGACAGCAGGCATTGAAGGAAATTGAAATTTTGTATTATTATTATTATTATTATTATACTTTAAGTTCTAGAGTACATGTGCACAATGCACAGGCTTGTTACATATGTATACAGTGTCATGTTAGTGTGCTGCACCCATTAAATCATCATTTACATTAGGTATATCTGCTAATGCTATCCATCCCTCCTCCCCCTACCCCACAACAAGACCCGGTGTGTGACATTCCCCACCCTGTGTCCAAGTGTTCTCATTGTTCAGTTCCCACCTATGAGTGAGAACATCCGGTGTTTGGTTTTCTGTCCTTGTGACAGTTTGCTCAGAATGATGCTTTCTAGCTTCATCTATGTCCCTACAAAGGACATGAACTCATCCTTTTTTATGGCTGCATTATATTCTGTGGTGTATATGTGCCACATTGTCCTAATCCAGTCTATCACTGATGGACATTTGGGTTGGTTCCAAGTTTTGCTATTGTGAATAGTGCCACAATAAACATATGTGTACATGTGTCTTTATAGCAGCGTGATTTATAATCCTTTGGGTATATGCCCAGTAATTGGATGGCTGGGTCAAATGGTATTTCTAGTTTTAGATCCTTGAGGAACTGCCACACTGTCTTCCACAATGGTTGAACTAGTTTACAGTCCCACCAACAGTGTAAAAGCATTCCTATTTCTCCACATCCTCTCCAGCACTTGCTGTTTCTTGACTTATTAATGATTGCTATTCTAACTGGTATGAGATGATATCTCATTGTGGTTTTGATTTGCATTTCTCTGATGGCCAGTGATGATGAGTATTTTTTCATGTATTTGTTGGCTGCATAAATGTCTTCTTTTGAGAAGTGTCTGTTCATATCCTTTGCCCACTTTTCGATGGGGTTGATTTTCTCTTGTAAATTTGTTTAAGTTCTTTGTAGATTCTGAATATTAGCCCTTTGTCAGATAGGTAGATTGAAAAAATTTTCTCCCATTCTGTAGGTTGCCTGTTCACTCTGATGGTAGGTTCTTTTGCTGTGCAGAAGCTCTTTAGTTTAAATAGATCCCATTTGTCAATTTTGGCTTTTGTTGTCATTACTTTTGGTGTTTTAGTCATGAAGTCCTTGCCCATGCCTATGTCCTGAATGGTATTGCCTAGGTTTTCTTCTAGGGTTTTTATGGTTTTAGGTCTAACATTTAAGTCTTTAATCCATCTTGAATTAATTTTTGTATAAGGTGTAAGGAAGGGATCCAGTTTCAGCTTTCTAGTTATGGCTAGTCAGTTTTCTCAGCACCATTTATTAAATAGGGAATCCTTTCTCCATTTCTTGTTTTTGTCAGGTTTGTCAAAGATCAGATGGTTGTAGATGTGTGGTATTATTTCCAAGGGCTCTGTTCTGTTCCATTGGTCTATATCTCTGTTTTAGTACCAGTATCATGTTGTTTTGATTACTGTAGCCTTATAGTATAGTTTGAAGTCAGGTAGCGTGATGCCTCCAGCTTTGTTCTTTTGGCTTAGGATTGTCTTGGCAATGCAGGCTCTTTTTTGGTTCCATGTGAACTTTAAAGTAGTTCTTTTTTTCCAATTCTGTGAAGAAAGTCATTGGTATTTTATTCTCTTTGAAGCAATTGTGAATGGGAGTTCACTCATGATTTGGCTCTCTGTTTGTCTACTATTGGCATATAGGAATATTTGTGATTTTTGCACATTGATTTTGTGTCCTGAGACTTTGCTGACACTGCTTATCAGCTTAAGGAGATTTTGGGCTGAGACGATGGGGTTTTCTAAATATACAATCATGTCATCTGCAAACAGGGACAATTTGGCTTCCTCTTTTCCTAACTGAATACCCTTTATTTCTTTCTCTTGCCTGATTGCCCTGGCCAGAACTCTCAGCACTGTGTTGAATAGGAGTGGTGAGAGAGGGCATCCCTGTCTTGTGCCAGTTTTCAAAGGGAATGCTTCCAGTTTTTGTCCATTCAGTATGATATTGGCTGTGGGTTTGTCATAAATAGCTCTTATTATTTTGAAATACATCCCAATGATACCTGATTTATTGGAGAGTTTTTTTAGCATGAAGGGCTATTGAATCTTGTTGAAGGTCTTTTCTGCATCTATTGAGATAATCATGTGGTTTTTGTCTTTGGTTCTGTTTATATGATGGATTACATTTATCAATTGTGTATATTGAACCAGCCTTGCATCCTACGGATGAAGTCAACTTGATCATATTGGATAAGCTTCTTGATGTGCTGCTGGATTTTGTTTGCCAGTATTTTATTGAGGATTTTTGCATCAGTGTTCATCAGGGATAATGGTCTAAAATTCTCTTTTTTTGTTGTGTCTCTGCCAGGCTTTGGTATCAGGATGAGGCTGGCCTCATAAAATGAGTTAGGGAGGATTCCCTCTTTTTCTATTGATTGGAATAGTTTCAGAAGGAATGATACCAGCTCCTCTTTGTACCTCTGGTAGAATTCGGCTGTGAATCCATCTGGTCCTGGACTTTTTTTTGGTTGGTAAGCTATTAATTATTGCCTCAATTTCAGAACCTGTTATCAGTCTATTTAGGGAATCAACTTCTTCCTCGTTTAGTCTTGGAGGGTGTATGTGCTCAGGAATTTATCCATTTTTTCTAGATTTTCTAGTTTATTTGTGTAGAGGTGTTTATAGTACTCTCTGATGGTAGTTTGTATTTCTTGGGGATCGGTGGTGGTATCCCCTTTATCATTTTTTATTGAGTCTATTTGATTCTTCTCTCTTTTCTTCTTTATTAGTCTTGCTAATGGTCTCAGTATTTTGTTGATCTTTTCAAAAAAACATCTCCTGGATTCATTGATTTTTTTGAAGGGTTTTTTTTGTGTCTCTATCTCCTTCAGTTCTGCTCTGATCTTAGTTATTTCTTGCCTTCTGCTAGCTTCTGAATGTGTTTGCTCTTGCTTCTCTAGTTCTTTTAATTGTAATGTGAGGGTGTCAATTTTAGATCTTTCCTGCTTTCTCTTGTGGGCATTTAGAGTTATAAATTTCCCTCTACACTGCTTTAAATGTGCCCCAGAGATTCTGGCATATTGTGTCTTTGTTCTCATTGGTTTCAAAGAACATCTTTATTTCTGCCTTCATTTCGTTATGTACCCAGTAGTCATTCAGGAGCAGGTTGTTCAGTTTCCATATAGTTTAGTGGTTTTTGAGTGAGTTTCTTAGTCCTGAGTTCTAGTTTGATTGTACTGTGGTCTGAGAGACAGTTTGTTATAATTTCTGTTCTTTTACATTTGCTGAGGAGTGTTTTACTTCCAACTATGTGGTCAATTTGGGAATAAGTGTGATGGGGTGCTGAGAAGAATGTATATTCTGTTGATTTAGGGTGGAGAGTTCTGTAGATGTCTATTAGGTCTGCTTGCTACAGAGCTGAGTTCAATTCCTGGATATCCTTGTTAACTTTCTGTGTTGTTGATCTGTCTAACGTTGACAGTGAGGTGTTAAAGTCTCCCATTATTATTGTGTGGAAGTCTAAGTCTCTTTTTAGGTCTCTAAGGGCTTGCTTTATGAATCTGGGTGCTCCTGTATTGGGTGCATATATATTTAGGATAGTTAGCTCTTCTTGTTGAATTGAACCCTTTACCATTATGGCCTTCTTTGTCTCTTTTGATCTTTGTTGGTTTAAAGTCTGTTTTATCAGAGACTAGAATTGCAACTCTTGCTTTTTTTGTTTGTTTGTTTGTTTCTATTTGCTTGGTAGATCTTCCTCCATCCCTTTATTTTATGCCTGTGTGTGTCGCCGAACGTGAGATGGTCTCCTGAATATAGCACACTGATGTGTCTTGACTCTTTATCCAATTTGCCAGTCTGTGTCTTTAAATTGGAACATTTAGCCCATTTACATTTAAGGTTAATATTATTATGTGTGAATTTGATCCTGTCATTATGATGTTAGCTGGTTATTTTGCTCGTTAATTGATGCAGTTTGTTCCTAGCATTGATAGTCTTTACAATTTGGCATGTTTTTGCAGTGGCCAGTACCAGTTGTTCCTTTCCATGTTTAGGGCTTCCTTCAGGAATTCTTGTAAGGCAGGCCTGGTGGTGACAAAATCTCTCAGCATTTGTTTTATCTGTAAAGGATTGTATTTCTCTTTCACTTATGAAGCTTAGCTTGACTGGACATGAATTTCTGGGTTGAAAATTCTTTTCTTTTTTTTTTTTTTTTTTTTTGAGACGGAGTCTCGCTCTGTCGCCCAGGCTGGAGTGCAGTGGCCGGATCTCAGCTCACTGCAAGCTCCGCCTCCCGGGTTCCCGCCATTCTCCTGCCTCAGCCTCCCGAGTAGCTGGGACTACAGGCGCCCGCCACCTCGCCCGGCTAGTTTTTTGTATTTTTTAGTAGAGACGGGGTTTCACCGTGTTAGCCAGGATGGTCTCGATCTCCTGACTTCGTGATCCACCCGTCTCGGCCTCCCAAAGTGCTGGGATTACAGGCTTGAGCCACCGCGCCCGGCCGAAAATTCTTTTCTTTAAGAAGGTTGAATATTGGCCCCCATTCTCTTCTGGCTTGTAGAGTTTCTGTCAAAAGATCTGCTGTTAGTCTGATGGGCTTCCCTTTGTGGGTAACCCAACCTTTCTCTCTGGCTGCCCTTAACATTTTTTCCTTCATTTCAACTTTGGTGACTCCGACAATTATGTGTCTTTGAGTTGCTCTTCTTGAGGAGTATCTTTGTGGAGTTCTCTATATTTCCTGAATTTGAATGTTGGTCTGCCTTGCTAGGTTGGGGAAATTCTCCTGGATAATATCCTGCAGAGTGTTTTCCAACTTGATTCCATTCTCCCCATCACTTTCAGGTACACCAATCAGACATAGATTTGGTCTTTTCACATAGTACCATATTTCTTGGAGGCTTTGTTCATTTCTTTTTACTCTTTTTCTCTAAACTTCTCTGCTCACTTCATTTCATTCATTTGATCTTCAATCACTGATACCCTTTCTTCCACTTGATCAAGTCGGCTATTGAAACTTTTTTTTTTTTTTTTGAGATGGAGTCTTGCTCTGTTGCCCAGGCTGGAGTGCAGTGGCCGGATCTCAGCTCACTGCAAGCTCCGCCTCCCGGGTTCATGCTATTCTCCTGCCTCAGCCTCCAGCGTAGCTGGGACTACAGGCGCCTGCCACCTCGCTTGGCTAGTTTTTTTTTGTATTTTTTAGTAGAGACGGGGTTTCACCGTGTTAGCCAGGATGGTCTCGATCTCCTGACTTCGTGATCCACCCGTCTCGGCCTCCCAAAGTGCTGGGATTACAGACTTGAGCCACTGCACCCGGCTATTGAAACTTTTACATGCATCACGTAGTTCCTGTGCAATGGTTTTCAGCTCCATCAGGTCATTTAAGGACTTCTCTATGCGGTTTATTCTAGTTAGCCATTTGACTAATCTTTTTTCAAGGTTTTTAGCTTCTTTGCGATGGGTTCAAACATCCTCCTTTAGCTTGGAGAAGTGTGTTATTACTGATCATCTGAAGCTGTCTTCTCTCAACTCATCAAAGTCATTCTCAGTCTAGCTTTGTTCCATTGCTGGCGAGGAGCTGCATTCCTTTGGAGGAGTAGACACGCTCTGATTTTTAGAATTTTCAGCTTTTCTGCTCTGGTTTCTGCCCGTCTTTGTGGTTTTAGCTACCTTTGGTCTTTGATAATGGTAACGTACAGATGGGGTTTTGGTGTGGATGTCCTTTCTGTTTGTTAGTTTTCCTTCTAACAGTCAGGACCCTCAGCTGCAGGTCTGTTGGAGTTTGCTCAAGGTCCACTCCAGATCCTGTTTGCCTGGATATCACCAGCGGGGGTGGGGTGGGGGGGGGGCGGCTGTAGAACAGCCAATGTGGCAGAAGAGCAGATGTTGCTGCCTGATCCTTCCTCTGGAAGCTTCATCTCAGAGGGGCACCCAGCTGTATGAGTTGTCAACACACCCCTACTGGGAGGTGTCTTGTACATTTTTAGGACTGATAAGAGCTCTGAAATCTGCTACCTTGAGGCTTCATCCACATAATAAAACCTTGTTTCTCCACAACTCCTTATCTTAACCCAGACACTACTTTCTCCTATTGATTTGGGGTCTTTAGATAATAACTCTTTAAACCAATTGTCAATGAGAAAATCTTTGAATCCGCCTATGACCTGGAAGCCTCTGCTTTGAGTTTTCTACCTTTCTGGATTAAACCAGTGTACATCTTACATGTATTGATTGATGTCTCATGTTTCCCCAGAATATATAAAACCAAACTGTAGCCCAATCTTCTTGGGCACATGTTCTCAGCACCCAGCAGTGCTGTGTTACAGGCCGTTGGTCTTCATGTTTTTTTCAGAATAAATCTCTTCAAATCTTTCAGAGTTTGACTCTTTTTATTGAATGTTACATTGAGATTTTTATGTTCTCTTGATTAATTCAAACCTTTTTATTATGAAATGTTGCTCTTTATCTTCAGTAGTATTTTTTCTCTGAATATAATTTGCGTAAGTGTAATAGTATTATAGTCATCCCAGCTGTCCTTTGATAAGTGCTAACATGTTGTAGGAGCCAAGAGAAAACTTTTCTTCCATCCTCCAAATGTTTACTGAAAAATCAATTCCCAAAAGGCACATTAATTGGAGAAAAGGCACGCAAATGTATTAATGTGTATACTGGGGACAATCACAGAGTGATTATTATAACCTCTCAACTGGGTACAGAAGCTTATATACCATCTTGAGGGTTGCATTAATAATGCTGGCTCCAAACATAGCCCAAAACAGGATATGGTGGTAAATCAGGTTATTCATGACAAGATACATTATAGGAGAGAGAGGAGACTTGGCTAGTAAAAGTGGTCTTGTTGTGTAAGTGAAACCTCAAAGGAAGAAGTCCTCAGAGAGAATGGTAAATGTTTCTTTCAGATCTTCAAAGATGACAATCTCTCAGTTAACCTTTCCTAGATGCACAAGAGAAGACCTGGCTGTATCAATGAACATTTTCTCTACAGATGCAAATCTCTCACACAAAAAACCCAGCTTTGCAGAGTTATTTCTGTGAGCTGGCTCTCTGAATGGCCATCTCAGTGTATGTAAAAGAAATATATTTCGGGATAAAATATGTTATATTCTCCAACGCTGTTTTTTTATCTTTTCACTTTTAAGCTACTTTTGTTATTATACTTAAAGTGAATTTCTTGTAGACAGTATATAGTAATTCTTTGGGGTTTTTTTTTTGTTACTTTTTGCTTTGTTATTGTTTGGATGTTTTTATAAATCCAGTGTTATCATTTCTGATTATAACTGGAGTATTTCCGTTGGTGGTTAAGTCTCTCAACTTTTGTTTGTCTGATAAGGTCTTTTTTCATCTTCATTTGGGAATGTTTCACTGGCAACATAATTTGAAGTTGACAGCTTTTGTTTATTTATTCTGTAATTTACAATGTTCCCTATGTTTTCACTTTCATTGTTTTTAATGGGAAATTCAACTAACATCCATATCTTTGTTTCTCTGAATAAAATATGCTTTCCTCTGGTTGCTCATAAAATTTTGTTATCAGTGGTTTTAAATGATTTGATTATTATACATGTTGGTGTAAATGCTTTTCAAGATTTTTGTGCATGGAATTCATTGGACTTATTGGGACTGTGACTATTGTTTTCATAAAAGTGTTCAAAAATCAGACCATTATTTCTTTAAATATTTCTCTGCCTCTTCTCTTTCTCTCCTTCAGGGACACTGCTTACACATGTATTATTCTACTTGAAGTTGTCCTACAGTTCACTAGAGCTCTGTTCGCTTTTTTTTTTAATTGCTAAATAGTTTATTTGCAGTTACTATTGCTATATGTTCAAGTTAACTAATCTTTCCTTCTTCCTTGTCTAATCTATTGTTAATATTACCCATTGCATTTTTTTGTGTTCATAGTAAATATTTTATTTATGGAAATTAAATAATATTTTTTAAAAGTATTCCATTCTGTACTCAATTGTTCCACTGGAAATTACAGTTTTACTTTTTACTTTTTATGGAGATGGGGGTCTCACTATATTGCTTAGGCTGGTCTCAAACTCCTGATCTCAGGCGATCCTCCCACCTTGGTTTCCCAAAGTGCTGGGATTACAGGTGTGAGCCACCATGCCTGCCTCAGGTGTACAGTTTTAATAGATGTACTAATGTTCTTGTCTGCTAATTCCAACATCTGAATCTGTTCTGGGTTAGTTTTAGGTGATTATCTTATCATTATGAGTTGCATTTTCTTATTTTTACATGCCCTATATATATTTTTAATTATATTTCAGCGTGTGAATTTTATCTCGTTAAATTCTAGTTTAGTATTCATATAAATATTCTTTAAAATGGCATGAAATAAATTGTGTGTTTTTTGGGGGTTTTCTTTTCTTTTCCCTAGAAGTAGGAAGAACCAACAAAGAAGACAGAAGAACTGGCCAATGGCATAAACAAATTTCAAGAGAATGCTCACCTGGGAGTCTAGGTAAGAAAGTATTTCAAAATAAGAGACATCAAATGAGTAAGATAATGCCTGAGAGTTGACCACTGTTTTCAGAAATCTAAGTCACTGGAAGCCTTGATGAGAGTCATTTCCATTGAATAGTGGAGACAGAATCCTGCTTCAACTACTTAGACTATCAAGACAAAATGTGAGATTAGGATGTGAACACAGTGAATACAGAGATTTATTTGAGTATTTCAATTCTAAAGCATCATAGGAAACTAGAGCACCTGCTGTCAGGGAAATGTGAAATCAACAGAGAATTTTTTTAAATATTAAATGTGAGATATTTGTATAATTTGGGAAGGCTAAATTAAAGAGGAAAATATTTAGGAAAGGAGGGCAAATGTTTAGAAGAGTGTCTTCTTAAACCAGTAAGAATGGATGGATTTCTACACACATGCTTTAAAATCTAGGCATAGCCAGTTCATGATTGTAATTGGAAGAGAGGTAACATATATGGACAGAAATAAAGTAAATAAGTAAATGTGATAACAAGAGCCTGCTATAATTTTCTTCTAATATTTCACTGTAATTGAAGTGAAGTCATATGCTTTATATCAAAAAAGGCATGTCATTTTGGAAATGGTAGTTTATTGGGCATATAATATTGGAGAAGAAAAAGCAAAGAGGTTATTTATTGTAATAATAATTTAATTTCTCTCATATTAACTGACAGACAAAATTGATTCTAAAACACCCAAGTAAAGAGAATTGCCTCAACTGAGTAGGATGATAAACTATAGCTTCACATTGCAAGACGTCTGAAGCTCTGCTATTCTTAGTTACATAAATTATCTTTTCCCTCAGTAGTCATTCCTTGCATTTCTGTCTTCTTACACACACCTTCACTCTCATTTGAGGCTTGGAACTACTTTACAGAAATCTAAGAGTACACTATTTATTCAAAGCTTTGTATTTCTAAAGGTTACTTTTGGTAAAGGGCAAAAGTTGGCAACTCAACAAGTATTCATTGTGCTGTTTCAACAAGCACTTGCCATTCTAGTGCATATTTTCCCCCTTTCACATACCATTTTTAAATGTTTTATAAAAAGAGAATAACAACAGATTGCTGAGAAAGTTAATATCTCATCTATTTACCACACAAAGTCTCCCTCTACTGATGCCTTCTGTTTTGACTATAATGTAGGATAAAATGTGTTATAATGATTTGAGAACAGGTTAAGAATTTGTGGAGCTTTGCCTGAACTACTCAAGCATCAATTGATTCTTAATTTTATGCCTATGAAGTTTCATAATAAAATTGCTCAGATCAGTAACCCCTGTGAACTATTTCTTATTTATAGCTGATTCCAAAACAAATTTTTACTTTAGCTATAATTCCTACTAAAAATCTTTCACTCTTTTTGATGCAGGAGGGGGGCAGGGAAGTGCTGGGTAGAGAAGGGTGGGGTCCCTGGTGAGGCCTCCACCCTCAGGCCTGTGCCCATGGACCTAAGTGAGAACAGACATTCCTGTTTTCCTGCCCAAATGTGGCATTGTCCAATGCCACTCTGACCAGCCATTCTCCCCATCTTGTGCCTATAAAAACCCTAGACCTTAGCGGACACAGACACAGTCGCTGAACATCAAGAGGAGTGGAAGAACAGAGCGGCAGAGAGCAGTGGGGTGCCATGGGAGAGAAAGAGAGAAGAAGAACATCTGGACACCAAGGAGAGTTTGTCCAGGGGCAGTCAGAGAAGAGTCGGGCTGCTGGGTGGCCTGCCTCCAGGGGAATACCACCTTCCCACTCCATCCCCACTTTTGGCTTTCCGTCCATCTCGCTGAGAGCCACCTCCACCACTCGATCAAACCTTGCACTCAACCTTCCAGCCCACGTGTGATCTGATTTTTCCAGCACACTGGGCAAGAACTCAACAGTCACACTGGCCCCCTGTCCTTGCGATAAGGTAGAGGGTCTATTGAGTTAGCACAAGCCGTCTGTAGATGATGCAGTTGAAAGACCACAGTGTAACACACTCCCATTTTGGACTTTAGGAGTCCTATATGCTGCCATGGGGCTGGAGCCCAAAAGCACTCCCCACAGCCTCTGCACCTGCCCATCTACATGCTCCTCCTAGGAGTTCCAGCAGCAGGGCCCAAAGGAGTGATCCATACCCCTGTAGCATGCCCTTCAAGGGAGATAAGGGAACTCTCCTGTGTCATTTTGACCAGTAATCAACATCCAATTGATTCTCCACAACTACTTTCTCTTCTACTCACACCATAAGATTGTTACTGTCCCTTTTCTGGAATGAACTACACTTCTTGCCCATACTATTAAATATTTTGACACCTAGTAACACACTGTTTTGAAATTATGTATGTCAATAATGTATGTCTCAAATAGGCTTTCTTTATTTTTTGATTAGATAATAAATTACTTGAGTAAAGGAATATTTTTAAAATACCTCGTAGAGCCTCTCACACTTGAAAGAACGTGGCAACTCAATACTCATTTAAACTTAAAATCAAAGAAACATACCATTGTGTGTGTTTGTGTGCATCTATGTGTGTGCATGTGTGATTGTAATTACCTAGCTCTGAAATTTAAGTGTAATTTCCTCAAAGAAGTCTTTTTGCTATGCTTAACTGTTTAGGGATTTTTAAAAATAATTTCATTGAATTCTAAGGTAGATCCGTATATTATTTATTACAATTGCAATTAAGTAATCACCTGTGCTTTATTTCCCTCTACTCTCTGCCTCCCCATTAGTTAACAAGCACCATGAGGTTTATAAGAACTATGCTTTTTCTAGTTTCAAGCACATCATATGCACTCAGGAAATAATTATTGAATTAAAAATACAAGTGGTTAATTTAGTGAAGGTTCTATCATACATTGACAAAAATCTCTAATGAAAACTTTTAATATTTGATTTACTCTATATTTAGTTTGAACAAATAACTTTTTTTAGTCTGCCATCACCTCAATGATTATCTTATTTCATCATCTGACTAGACACACAAACTATCAAACTGAAAAAAATCACCATCAAATACTTCAGTGATTCTGATGAAAGCAATAGGAAATGTTGATCAAGGAGATAAAACACAGCAGAATAATAACAAGAAACTACAGCCTGCCAAGTTTTCTAAGGTATAGAGAACTACTGCTCCTCAAATTTATAGAAAAAGATAATGTGACTTTCATAAAATAAGATAGATAAGAGTAAAACATAGTTAATCAAAAGACATTTACCTATGACTGATTTTATGAATTATTTAAACTAAAAATATTAAAACAATTTGCTTTTGAATGTAGCTTTGCATCTGACCTCTTTGGAAAATGTGAATGCTTCCTAAAATGACAGAACCAAAGCTACTAAGGTAGTATACATAAAATTAATACATATAATTTGTTACAACTCGATCTTTTTACAGATGGAGCCTATGAAACTAAGAGTATTTAAGTAACTTTTCCAAGCACACATGGATAGTGACCAACAAAAGCAATGTTTGAACAAAGAGATTTTGACTTGTGCAAGATAGTTTCCTTTGCACATTTCCAAGTATGCACTATTGAATCAAAAAATGCAACTGAATCTTCAGTCACTTTGAATTTTTGAACTACTTGCTGCAATGTAGTAGAGCCTTAGATAGCTAGAAAGCCATTTATGGTTGATTTTATGGTGTCTCCTGTACATATGGTTAAATGATTAACTTAAACAAAGTAATTGTTAGGCAGGGATCTAGACCCAACATGGCGGCTCCACCCAGCATAGCAGGCCCTTTGTTCGAGACTTCACCTCCTCTTTGAACACACCCACAGACTTGCATACGTCAGAGGTTCCGGCTGGGCAACCACACTCCCCCATGACCTGCAGCTCACCTGCATTCCACAAGTTCGTAAACAGCAGTTTTGGTTAACAGTTTCCAAAGACCCCTTCCTCATGACCCTTACTCGACTCCTGCCCTAATAGTTTCAAGACCCCCAGGCCCTGTTTGTACAACCAGCTTCCTTACCTCTTGGGCTATAAAAAGCCCCTACCCTCCTCCCTCAGCGCGACTTCCTCGGACCGCACCTTTGGACTGAGGAACCTCACTGGGGAGTCCTAATAAAGGCTATTTTCACTGCCATTTCCCTTGTGTCTTCGTTCCCGGTTAGGCTCCAGCCTCAGTTTAGCTTTACAGTAATGAAATGTTTTGATAGAGAGGAGAAGTGTTATTCAGTTTGGGGAAATAACTGCTCCCCACTGGCAGTAATAATAATAATGTAGTAACAACATTAATAATGGCTAATTATACGCTATTTTTGTCCGCCAATGCTTCTTTTTTCTTCTGAAAATACCCAGATTTTGAATCTTCTTGCCTTTACCTGCCTTGGATTATGAGGATTACATGACCTTAACCAAACTGCTAAGAATATTAATTTATACAATTTATTCTCAGAACAATCCTACGAGGTGACGAGAATTTTTTTTTTTTTTTTTAAACTGGAGAAGGTTTAGCGAGTTGAAACACTTTGCTCATTGGTCTCACTACTAGTAAGTGACAGTGGCAGGGTAGGTATGAAATGCAGGTTATCAAAGTAAAAATTGCACTGAACAAAGTTCAACAGGCAAGAAAGACTTTATTCAAGACTATTGCAGTCAGGGCAAGAGACTAAACTTCCCTGGAAAAAAAAGTAGGAGCATTTTAAATACTGAGATGAGATAGTGGAAAAGTACTGGAGATATTTAGGGAAGGGAGGGAGAGGTTGACAGTGGGATGTGTTGAGCATATTTAGTTATTCCTGAGTTGCAAATGTTTTTCTCTGTGATCTCCATTTGCTAATTGGTGCCCGTAGAAATTAGGCTCCTATCCTCCCACAGAGACTGGGAAACGGGGGTGCTGCCTTGTTCAGTGTTTTTTATTTCAGGAAAATGAGTACCAGGCCCTTGAAAAAGACATTTCTGTGGTTCTAAGACAGTCAAGAGTCTGAGAGAAGATTTACATACATTACAAAGGCGCAAAGAAAGAATGGACAATTGTGAGTTTTCTAAACTAAATGCTCTGAGAAAAAAGAAGATCGGGGCCAATAGAAAGATATTTGTCTAAAGTTTAGGCATGCTGAAGGGAATATGAAGGTCGTACTAATCAAGGTGTATCTCACAGTGAAGCCCACTTTGGTAACCACATTAGTGTATTTCCACCTTTGAAGGTTCACAGTTTTAGGGGAGGAAAGCAAATCTCTGATGTCCGTGGCTTAGAGAAAGCAGTGTCCTCAGGGCATACAAGAAATTAAACTAGGTAAATGGCTTCTCAATAATAGAGAAAATCTTTGTTTCAATTGAGAGGAGATGACCTTTTTTATATGTATCTCTAGAAAAATGATTGGTTTATACTTATTTTTAATAGTTATCCCACATATGCATGAAATGTTTATGTGCTATTTTGGGGTAAGATCGAAAAGCATCTATAATATTAAAAACACCCTAAGAGACACTTTTGAGAACTCCTGTCCTAAAATGCCGGTCAGTGAGGGAGGCCTTGCATTCTCAAACGACTAGCATTCAAATTTGGATGTATATTAGAGCCACTGGGGAACTTCAAAAAGTAGTGGTGCCTTGGTCCTATGTGCAGAGATTCTGATTTAATTAGTCTAGGGTGCAGCTTGGGTATTCAATGTACAATCTCTCAATGTGATTTTACTGTGTAGCAAAAGTCAAAGACCTCCAAAATGCTAGAAAAAATGTACATATTAAGAGAAATAATGAAGAACATTTGCTCTTGTATGAAAACATTCAGCAAAGCCAATTTATCCTTGAAAAGAAGAGTAACTTGTACTCTTTGTTTTTTAAATTCCTTTGCGACCCCAAATACTCTTCTAATAAAGAAAATTGACAAACAGGAAAGCAATCGCTTGGCCTGTTAATTCAGGTGGGGTTCATACAGCTTACTTTTAGTTATCACACAATTTCATGTAACACAGGAGTAATATTAATAGAACTTTTTCTACTACTTAATCCACATTGATTATTATTTTTGAGACAAAAAAATATTTATTTCCTCAATATAAATAACTGATCTCTTAGAGACAGACAGATTATACAGTGACCCAGAAAATTAGGTTATAATTTCATACTTGCTTTACACTAGAGAACACATTAAATGGTGAGACTTTTCTATCCTTAATTTTCTTTAAGATATTACACAATTAACATTCTTAAAGATCATTCTGTACTATATTACATTTCTAGAGTAATTTTAACAAGTTAATGATTAATTAATGTCATTTGAAATGTCTGATGTGTGCAAAAATAGTGGAGTTGATTTCTTAACATTAACTTAAAATATTTTCCCCAAAGAGTCAATTAAGTGTTAACCAATGGAAAAAGTCAGTAATATTTCATGTATTTCTTTTTGTGATCACATGTTACATACTTAATATTTCAAAGTCAATAAAACTTTCTTTTGAAAGAGAAAGTTCATTTGCATTTTAAACGAAAGTCAAGCCACCTTTCCAACCTAATTATCCTGTTACTCATCCAGATTATTTTTCCAAGGCCCAGCAGAAACTTCACTGAAGTGAGAAACTCCCCCTAATTCCAGTTCAGCATTAGCCTTCATGTTCTTCTGTCATTCCAGTGGTGTATGCCTTCACTCTACAAATGAGATTATAAACCTCAAGTTTTGGATGATATCATAAGTTTTGCTAATTCCACTATGCGTAGCACAGGTATAGGCATGGAAGAAACATTCAAAAAAATTTTTTGTTCACTGCAGGTTACTTTTATCAAATTAATGAAACTACTTTTTTAATCATACTGTGTTAGATATTGAGGGCCTATGTCTTATCCTCTTTCTGTCAAATACAGATTTCTGTCAAATAAAGAATATATTCAAAAAAATTGCAGCTACATAGGATAAAAAGTTGCTTAACACATCCCATGCAGATTTGTCTGGAGAAAAATTGACTTGTAGAACATGGCTTAGGCCTGAAGTTAAACTTTTAAATTTTACTTCTTCTGACATTAACAGAGAGAGAGCTTGTAGCAAAGGCTGGCTTGATTTCTTGCTTCTGGTCAAAGAAGGTAGAAGGGAGTGAGGAAAGGAAAAAGGGAGAAAGGAAAAGGAGAGAGAGACACGGAGAGAAAGGCAGATATCTGGTTTTTGACAACGACCAGAGGAAAATGTGAGCATTGGCAGGTCAAAGAGGAAGTAGTTTTCTGCCACTGAGGCTCAATATCCTTCAGAAACAATAGAAAAAGATTCAATCATAGGATGTTAACAATCAAGTTAGCTTTTCCTTTTCCCTTATAGATAAGAGAAAGACCAGAAGTATTCAAGCTTCTGTTCTTATCCTGTGGACATTCATAGACCTGTTAAAACATACAAGTTTCTTTTTTTTTTTTTTTTTGAGACGGAGTCTTGCTCTGTCGCCCGGGCTGGAGTGCAGTGGCCGGATCTCAGCTCACTGCAAGCTCCACCTCCCGGGTTTAGGCCATTCTCCTGCCTCAGCCTCCCCAGTAGCTGGGACTACAGGCACCCGCCACCTCGCCCAGCTAGTTTTTTGTATTTTTAGTAGAGACGAGGTTTCACCGTGTTAGCCAGGATAGTCTCGATCTCCTGACCTCGTGATCCGCCCATCTCGGCCTCCCAAAGTGCTAGGATTACAGGCTTGAGCCACCGCGCCCGGCCAACAAGTTTCTTTAAAATTATAGTACGACAGAAGAAATATCAAGGAGATACCAATTTTCAAATTAGAAAATGTGAAAATCTTAGAAAAACAAGAACTTTCTAATAATTATTTTAAATAAAATATTAAATATATATATCAGGCTCATAAGGAAAAATATACTCAATTATCATGGGAATTAGTTAAACCTTATGCAGCAAAATGACTACATAGGAAAAGTAATAAGGTTATTGTAAAACAGAAAATGAAAAAAATGGGGACAAGTCTTCATAAGCCATGAAATGTAGGGAAGTTAATGGTTTTTTTTTTTTAATTCATATCATATTCCGTGGTGATAGACTTTACTAGGCATAATCCTTTTTGAAATTAAATGTTAGAAGTTGCCAAAAAAAAGTAATTAAGCAAGAAGAAAGAATTAAAGAATTAGGAAAAAACATCAGCTCACAAAGAATTAAATATGCAAAGTCTTATCTCTCCTATTGGGCTCTGATTTACACAAGAAATCTGACTGTGATCTTTCTTAAACTCCACACCTGAGCCTTTTAATTCAATACAATTAAATGCGCAGGTTAAGTACCTTGTCTTTGAGTATGTTGAAAGTTTTGTTGTTGTTGTTGTTGTTGTTGTTGTTGTTGTTTTGAGATGACATCCTGCTGTGTCACCCGGCTGGAGTGCAGTGGCGTGATCTCCGTTTGCTACAACCTCTACCTCCTGGGTTCACGCCATTCTCCTGCCTCAGCCTCCTGAGTAGCTGGGATTACAGATGCCTGCCACCACACCCGCCTAATTTTTGTATTTTCAGTAGAGATGGGTTTCACCATGTTGGCCAGGGTTGTCTTGAACTTCTGACCTCAGGTGATCCACCCTCCTCGGCCTCCCAAAGTGCTAGAATAACAGGCATGAGCCACCACGCCCGGTCGCAAGTTTTTAAGAAGAAAATTATTTACTTTTATCTTGTTAATGATTTTTTAAAATACTAAGTTCATCAGAACTTTCACCTCTCAGTTTAAAGGCTATGGCTTGTATCAAATAGTCATTGTACCACTAAATCTTGTTTAGTTGACAGTCACATGCACTCATAGAGTCTTGTTTACTTGATTGATTGCAGTACTATACTGTTTCTTAAGAGGAGGAACTGTGTCATACTTACCATTGCATTCTCAATACCTAGCACAATACCTACTACAAAATATTTACTGAATCACTATGATATAAATAGACTTTCTCACAATATAAAATATAGCACTTGTTATCATACCATATATTTTATTTCCTTTTCCTGTCATCCAAGAGTAAATGCATAACACAAAAATTAATGTAACTTATCAAACAATTTAAAATTGGATAAAGAAGAGGGTAAACATTTAATTAAAAGGATATTTTAATTATTTTAACTTCAATTTCTTAGAACAACTTCTGTTCACATAACACAATATAGCCACTTTTGATGAAATATTCAGGGCCAAAATTGAGCTAGATTAAAACTTTATTATTTTAATCTATGTACATGGGTTTCTGGCAAAGCTGATTATTTTGAAAATCTAGGTTTGTTTTAATATATAATCAGGTAGTGATTTTAAAATAATGTAACTCATTTCATAAGCTACATAAAAAGATAAATGTAAGTGTCTTTTTTTTTTTTTTTTTTTTTTTATTATACTTTAAGTTCTAGGGTACATGTGCATAATGTAAGTGTCTTAATCTGGGTTTCCCTGAATGTGAAACCTGAGTCAAAGCTATTGTTAAGAAATTTGAGAATTTGATGCCAGGGAAAAAGACTGAGATTAGGGAAGTGAAACAGCCAATACAAAGCTATGTTTTCAAGCTGGCCACAGCTATAGTCACTCTGTTGCTTGACCTGGAAGGAGATTCCTAGAGGGATTTTAAAATTTGTCTCAGAAATATCTGCTCAATGAAAAAAGGGGAGAAAGTTTTATTACTTAATTCCTGTTCCCCATTGGTCAAGCATTGCCCCACGGAGCATTAAGTGTTTAGCAGTTCCAGCTTGTTCATAAGTGATTGCTGACAGCATTCCCAGAGGTACCCATCAGTCAGAACACCAAAGGAACCCCTAGGCAGGAAGCAGGCATGCACTGGCTCCAAAACTGTGTAAGCCTATGTAAGCTAGTTGCCAGAGCAATGGATAGACTAAGAGGTGAGGCCACGAGGATTTCAAGTGGTACAAAATAAATATCCATTGAAAAAAGTATCCAATACAAAGATGTTTTTGGCTGTTTGTCTTTCTCTAATGAACTATCTGATCCCTGAGACCACTGATTATTTTCATTTCCATTCATATTTCCAGCTTGCTAATGTATTGTTATCCTCGGGCATGGTTATGTTGTTATTCCTTGTTCATTCTCTTCTTTTCTTTAAAAAAGCATATTCTGGGTGATTACAGATACCTTGACAGATGTTTTTGCATAACAACAACAACAATTACACTAGCAGATTTAGACACATCTCTCTCTCTCTCTCTCTCTGTCTCTCTCTCTCTTTCTATATATATATATGAAATAAAACATACAGCTATTTCTTATAGAACGTATCAAAAGAAATTTGCCGCTGCTGGAAAAGTACTTTTATCCCAACATAACTGTCATAAGTAGTCATAAAACCATTGTGTATCCCGTAACATTCAATGCAAGAGTTTTTTTTTTTTTGTTTTCCTCCTAATCTTTGAACAGACTATTGAAAGGAAATTACCTAGAGCTGGTATATCAGTTATAATGGTATTACTCTGTTAATTACAGTGCATTTAATTGTGGTCCCTCAAAACTTATGTCTGAGTCCTAACCTCCCAGTATCTGTGAATGTGAATGTGACTGTATTTGGAAAATGGTTCTTTGCAGGTATAATTAGTTAAGGATTTCAAGATGAGGTCATCCTGAATTAAGTAGGTTGGCCCTAAGTCTAATGACAAATGTCGCTATGAAAAGAGAAGACAGAGCGAAGAGGAGACATAGAGGGAGAAACTATATAAAAGGAGAGACAAAGATTAGATATGTAGCCATAAGCCACAGAACACTAAGCATATTGGCAGTCACCAGAAAACTAGGAGAGAAGTATAAAAGGAATGTCTCTCAGAAACTACAGAAGGAACCAAGCCTGCTGACACATTGGTTTCTGATTGCTACCCTTCAGAACTGTGAGAGAATAAATTTCTGTACTTTTAAGCCGCCCAATTTGTGATAATTTGTTATGGCAGTCCCAGAAAATCAATACATTAGTCAGGAGAAAATGGGTCATGAGTGTTCCAAAAATAATTCCAACTTGCTATTGAATGCATTAACACATTTGCTGTTCAATATGCACTACATTAGATGGATCTTCAGGAGGAAATTTGACTGGGCTAGTGGAAAACTTTACATGGATTTTGTGAACACAATTTGACAAATGGCAGAATTGATCCCTGAGATGGTACACCGGATGCTCATTTGAATAAAATTGTTTTAAATCACCCAGAAAGGTAATTAATGGCCTTGATTGCATTGGACAGAATGCCTATATGCATATATGAATATGTAGATGACCTGAGACTTAAATTTGAAAATTTATTTGAAAATTGAAAGTTTGAAAGAACTTTTCTATTACTTTTTTTGCTTGTTTTTAATCAATCTCTGGCATCTCCCCTGCCTGTCAAGATTTGCAAGGCAATGCAGTCTTTATATTTGTAATATTCATTTTCACAATACTATTATTATTCATTAACTTCGTTATTAATTGTCCCTGCGAGGATCTTTCAGAAAGTGAAAGTGCAATATAAAGAACATGGGGATGTATGTGTACTACTGGCTTGAAAAATGGAAGAGAAGTTGCTTGAGAGGTAGCCAGGCTCGTGACCATTTAAGAATACTGTGCTCTTGGCAAAAGACAGTTCACTTAAGTTCCAATTAATGTTGCTAGTTGTTATCTAATGTCTTCAGGGTTTGTATGCTCATTAAACTCATTGAATAGTTGTACAAATCTCATCTAAGAATATATTTAATTCATGAAGTTGAACATTCATGCAGATAAGTAACCCATGGCCGATGGACTTAGAACCATCATACACTACCAGTTAAATCTTTTTTGTTACTAACATCAGGAAAGAGAGCCAACATTTTCTTTAAAACTTACCACTTATATCACATTTATATGGTTAGCACTCTTTCAAGAGGTTGAAATTATTTCCTCTGATTATTATTCTCTGATTATTTCCATGTTCTCTGATTATTCTCACCAATGATCTTCTACATTTTGTACTGGGTTCAAACAGAACTTATTTGTAGCTATTTGTATCTGTGCTTGTATTGTCTTTTATATATGATCTATTCTGAGAGTTTCTGAACTGTGATTGGTTTTTCTAAAGGAGGTCACAAGCAGAGCCTCCCTGTTATGCTTGGTTGGTTATGCTCTAAGAGTGTGAGGGTGAGATTGAGTCAGTTCTCTTGATTCATTGTTCTCACCCCACCAGGTAAATATACATCCAGCACTCATTTACCTATGAGCAACCAAGTGAGAGCGTAATTGCTGCTTGTTGGTGATTTGATACTATCTCAGAAGACAAATTGTGTGGGCCAGAAGAGAATAAGGAAGAGAATAATCTAGAGATAAATTTTGGGGAAAATTGCACTTAGCAATACCAAATCTTTATCTTTGAAGCTGCTGCATCATTTCAGTGCTTTATTAAGTTACTTAAGATTAACAGTTCAGCAGAAATGAAGGCAACTGACACATTATTTCACTTGGCTAAATACCAAAATTATATTATTATCATGATACATGTGAGATATGTGCTACTTATCAGTATAAATGATTTGGATATAGTTGTCAAAGTTTGACTTTAAATTTAAGGCTTCATCCAAGTTTCAAATCTCCCCTTTATTACTCATGTAAACTTATAGGAAATTGTCTTTCTTCATCCTCAGAGGGTAAATATACTCCCTACATCACAATATTTTTATAAGGATTAAATTAGATAGTCAGTGTAAAATACTTAGGCATGGTAAGTGCTTAATAAATAATGCTCATTATGGAAATGTTCTGCACTTTTTTTTGTACTTGAGAATCAGAAGGGAAAACAGGGGGTGATTTTATTTCAATCAGAGCAAAAGTATTTTTTAAATATAAATTCGTAGCATGTATACTATGCTTCTTTTTAACCCACCAGGGATTTCCCCTTAGATTCAATACAATCCAATTTCCTTATAGGGGTGTACAAGACCCTACATGATTTGGACCCGGCTTCAGTTCTTTCACTCTGCTACTGACTCAGCATGTTCCAGCGCACTGACCTCCTGTTGCCTCTCCAGTGCATCCATCAAGAGTATCTCACTTAGCTCCTTAGCACTAGTCATTCCCATGGCCTGGGTATTTGCATGGCTGGCTTCTTAATGTTCTTCAGCATTATCATATTCTCAGATAGGTCTTTACTATAAATCCTATTTAAGTAGAACCTCCTCTGTCTTCTTAGTTTGCATATATATTCACAAGTCTGGCTTAGGGATATAAATAGCTGTTTCCCTTACTCCAATGAGATATCCATGAGATCAAGGATATTGTTTGGTTTGCTGCTTTAGCTTCAGCAACTGGAATACTGCATTTCACATAGCAGAAATAATATATGTTGAATAAATAAGTGCATTCTGAATCTATCGTTCTCTCTTTCCGAATTGCTACTTGATATGTATTTTATGGTCATAAAAGAAGCCAACATGATTAACTGTGTAGGATGGTATTGTGGTATAATGGAAAGAGAATCCTATGCATTGAATTTGAATTATTGGGTTTGAATTCCACTTAGCCCTCATACCAGCCATAGAGTATCGACAAATCTGTTTCCTCATTTATACAGATTCTAAAGGCTACAACCTTCTTAAGGTTGTGTTGATTCTGAGGGGTTAAGTGATGAAATGTTTAAAAACAACTATTAATAGCATGGTGCCTATAATGTTTAGAAACTTAATAAGAAAAGGATATATAGATATATGAAATAAAAGATTAAAAACTACATTTTGGTGTGCTTAGGATCACAAGAGTATTGCAAAGCATGTACTATTTTGAACCTCACTTTACAGATGAGGAGACTGGTATTTACAGAAGTTTAGAAATCAAAGATATGATTAAATGTTTTACTTTAAAATTTGTATTCCTATAAGGTAGGTTATTATATTAGGATTCTCCAGACAAACAAACCAATATATATAGATATAGATATAGATATATGAGAGGAAATTTGTTATGGGAATTGTTTCACATGATTATGGAATCCAAATCCCACATCTGTCATCTGCAAGCTGGAGATCCAAGAAAGCTGGTGGTGTAATTTAGTCTGAAGCCGCAGGCCTTAAAACAGGAGCAGATGTCCAATGCCAGGAGAGTGATGTCTCAGTCTCAAGAAGAAGGATAACTTGCCCTTCCTCTGTATTCTTGTTCTTGGCAGGCCCTCAGTGAATTGGGTAATGCCCTCCTACATTGATGAGGACAGATCTTCTTTGCTCAGTCCACTGATTTATCAATCTTTTCCAGAAACTCCCCTACAGACATACCCAGAAATAATGTTTCATCAGCTGTCTGGGTATCCCTTAGTCTTCAAATTAACACATCAAAATAACCATCACAATAGTTGTATGTGGATATTTTGGAATTTATTTTCCAGTCATTTATTTATTCATTTACTCATTCGTTAAATGATGTTTTACTAAGTGTTTATTCTGTGCTAGGCACTGGATTTATCAATATGTGCAAGTAAAATGTAACTATTATAGATGTAAGTTGAGGAATTATGTCATATTTCAATGTGTTTAAAGACTGGACAGGGAACAACATGGCATCTCATATTCCTTTCATGCTTTTCTCTATATTGTTTTTTTATTGGTAAAGGGAGATTTTTTTTACCAATTTTTTTGAACAGTTGGAAAGTTTAATTATTAAGGGAAAACTGTGACCGAACTGACATCTTTGAATGAATGTTTCAATTTTTAACTTTTAAAGCAGTAGTTAAAACTGAATTAACCTGTTCAGATAAAAGCAGTTAATGGACAATTTGAGCATTAACTGGATAAATGATTCAAAGGGACTGCAAAATACCCAGAATACCTTCTCGTATTAGAGACTTGATTTAGAATCTATCTATTTAGCACTAACTTATCAAATGGGTACTGGAGGAAGTTCTCATGTAATAACCACTAGTTTATATGGGAAGGTCTTAAAAGTTTTAGAGACCATCTTCTGATGGAACTAAGCATTTGTTAGACTCTGACATGGTTTCAACCTCAAAACTGACTATGTTTTGCAACTTTTTAAAGATCATGAAGGGTGAATAGCCCCAGAAGTTTGGATATATTCAGAGAATCACTTCCACAGACCGGGAAAAACCCACCATTGAATAAGTGGCATATAGTTGCTGCTGATTTAAAAGCATATATGAAAATCAACTGAGTCAGTTTCTGTAATCTGAATAGCTAGGATATGATAACAGAAGGCAGTTCCCCACCAAGATGATAATATGAATATCATAGGACCCTTTAAACAATGACCGAGTAATAATGGATACTACTAGGGTTCAAGTTTGCTAAGGGGACTGAAAATGTGCCCTTGGCCATCCGACACTTCCTGGTATATGCTAAATTCCCCAATTTGTTCCTCTGTTGTTAAAACATTTTATTTGCTCAAGGAATAAAAATGTCTTTAATAATTAACCAATAGTTGGTTCTTGGCATGCAATAAATCTGTGTGTCTGTGGCATTGCCTAGCTTCTACTTTAATCCACGTCAAACCATCAACTTTGCTGGGATTAGCATAGCAATCTCCTAACTAGTCTTTCTGCTTTTGCTCAAAGGTTCTGTAAACAGAAAAGGGATTGAGGCAGATCTCAATCGATTTAGAGGTTGATTTTTGCCAAGGTTGAGGATGTACTCAGAAAAAAGAAACACAAGTCACAGTAGGACCTGCATCCTGTGTGTTTTCCAAAGGGAGGGTTTTGGAAACTTCAGTATTTAAAGGGGAGAGAGCAAGATGGAGGGGATGGGAAAATAAAAGGAGGGAGAGTAAGCAATGAGGCAAGTGGTTACATTCTCGTGTGGCTCTGATGAGTGCTCCACGAACGTACATTTTACTTGTGAAAAGAACAGAGTGGGGGAGAAGTCAATTACGTATTCATCTAGCACTCAATGAATCTACATTTTACATAAGATAAACAAGCATGTGAAATTGCAGCTGCTTGCAAACAAAAGGAAGGAAATTTTTACATGACTCATAAGCTTAACATAAGCTTAGCTTAAGCTTAACTTAAGTTCCCATAAGCTTAACTTTTCCCCTTGGTTTAGTGAGTTTGGGGTCCTGAGATTTTTTTTCCTTTCACAATATCTTATAATTCAATTCTTTTTTATCCAAAAAATATTCATATGGAGATGGTATGAAGTCTATCTTATCCTTGGAGCAAATGAACTCCTCTAAAAGCACAGAAATACATCATTAGGGGTTCAAAGGGTATCCAAAGAATTCAGGTGAGGCATGCTTCTCTCTCACCTTTCCCAGTGTCTTCTCCTTGCATTTAGAATGGTTTTGATTTATTTCTCTATCTTCATATCCTAATATTTTTTCCTTAACATTCACCAGGCATAATGTCTTCTTTCTGGTCCTCCCTTGAATAAGCCAAACTCATTTGTGTCTCCGGCCTTTGCCCTTGCTGACAAGCTTTGTACTTTTGAAGAAATATCTAACTTGAGGGACTGCAAGGATAATACCTTCTCTTGTTCAGACTCGTTTACATGTTCCTTCTTCAGAAAGATCTTTCTTGAATTTCTAAAGTGATAATTATTTATTCCATTATATACTTTTATTTTCTTTATAAATTCTATTGATATTTTAAATTATATTATTTATTTTACTTATTTTTATGTATTTATATTCTGTTTCTCAGCTCTAGAATGTAAACTCTAAAAGGACAAGGATTTTTACCTGTCTTGTTTACAGCTATACTCTCAACTTCTGGAATCACAATAGGAAATCAATACAAACATGTTTAATGATTAAATTATCTTCCAATATGAAAAAAAAAAAGACAGTTTTTTTTTCAGGTATCTACATTGTATTTTTGTACACTATAGATACTACCATGCTCTTCCAATGATGCTGTTTATATACACAGTGGTCTCCAAAGACTAGAAAGGCCTGAACCTCTTAATTTTGTGGGTCCTAGTATGTTTAAAAATTAGTCAATGGCAAATGACAGTAATAAAATATGGGTTATTTGTGCTGTATTAAGAAATGAACACTTTACTCTTACAAAAAAAAAAAAGTTACAGTGACAGTATTTAAAATAATGTCAAAGTTTAAATTCAAGGCTAGTGAGCTCAAGGCCAAATGGCCCTCCTGCATTTCCCTGTTACAATGAATAATAAAGCACATCAAGGCATTATGGAAATGAATAATTCAGAGGAATTTGGTGGTTTTGCCTTCACCAAAGAGAAGAACCAAGATACAATTTTCTCTATTAGTAGAAAAAACTCAGTAATTAGAGTTGTTCAAAAACAGATTTGCCTCGGGAGGAATGAATTTCTAGACTCTGAGGCATCCAAATCACATCCAACAGCTATTTCTCACAGCTATCATGGTAAGTAGAAAAGCATACACTAGGTGCTTGACTGGGATGGCTTTTAAATTTCCTGCCTGTGCTGACAGTCTATTAATCTAAAATCAGCTTACATGTTAAACAAATATCAAATTTACCTTATAATTTTTAACACTTTAACATTGGCTTAATGTCAAACTTTCTACATATATGACCCCTTGATTTTATTAGTGGATTCCTTCAAACTCTATGTGTGCTATTTTTAAAAATGGCATACTACTGGGACTTTGTTATTTAATCTAGCAAAATATATAGCATCTTCAAAGTTTACAGTGTGTTTCCATAGCAACAATTCACACATTGCCAGTCATTCTCTGTTTCTACTCCTAACAAAACAAAACTTTGAATGTTTTATTACTCTTATTTATTTGGTATATAAAGCAAAAATTCTGTCTGATGTATTTTTATAACTATATCGAACTGATAAACTTTTTCATATGATTAATTATTCCTCTATGCCAGGGATAGGCACACTTTTGCTGTAAAGAGCCTAATAGTAAATATTTCAGGCCTTGTGGGGTATTTAGACGTTTTATAACTCTTTTTTTTTTTTTTTTTTTTGAGACGGAGTCTCGCTCTGTCGCCCAGGCTGGAGTGCAGTGGCCGGATCTCAGCTCACTGCAAGCTCCGCCTCCCGGCTTTACGCCATTCTCTCGCCTCAGCCTCCCGAGTAGCTGGGACTACAGGCGCCCGCCATCTCGCCCGGCTAATTTTTTGTATTTTTTTAGTAGAGACGGGGTTTCACAGTGTTAGCCAGGATGGTCTCGATCTCCTGACCTCGTGATCCGCCCGTCTCGGCCTCCCAAAGTGCTGGGATTACAGGCTTGAGCCACCGCGCCCGGCTATAACTCTTACACAGCAAAAACAGCTGTAGACAATATGCAAGTGAAGGAGCATGTCTGCATTCCAGTAAAACTGAATTTATAGGAACTGGCAGAAGACTGGATTTGGTCAGCAGGCTAAACCCTGCTCTATCTATCATTTTAATGCTGTATTACATAGTATTCAATTGTTTTGTAAATCCCAATATATTTGCTCTTTGATTGAACACTTAAATTGTTTTCTCTTTTCCACTTTTAGAAGTAAAAATAAAATGTCTGGCCGGATAGATTGGCTTACACTTGTAATCCTAGCATTTTGGGAGGCCGAGGTGGGCAGATCACCTGAGGTCAGGAGTTCAAAACCAACCTGACCAACATGGCGAAACCCTGTCTCTACTAAAAATACAAAATTAGCCAGGCTTAGTGGTGGGTACCTGTAATCCCAGATGCTTGGCAGACTGAGATGAGAGAATCACTTGAACCCAGGAGACGGAGGTTGCAGTGAGCTGAGATTGTGCTATTGCACTCTAGACCGAGCAACAGGAGAAAAACTCTCTCTCAAATAATAATAATAATAATGTCAAAAAATAAAAACATAAAAATAAAAATGTTCTTTTAGTAAAATAGTTTGGTTTGCAAAATATTATGCTTCCAAGATTGATTCAGGTTGCTGAGTGTTGTTCACTAATTCTCATTGCTACATAGTGTTACATCACATGCCTACGCAGCAACTAATTTAATCCTACTTTTGTTGAATACCTGCATTGTTTCTCGCTATTGCAAAGGATGCTGCTATGAACATTCCCCATATCCCTTTTGGTAGCTGTAAATAAAGGTATAATCTATATGTTAGTTGCTGTATTGTAGGCTATGCCTATGTTCACTATCATCTAGTGTTACCAAACTGTTTTCCAAAGTGGTTGTACCAGTTTACAATCTTCCCAAACATGAAGGTGAGTTCTAGTTGCTCCATATTTTTAACAATACATGGTAGGCGCTATTCATTTTAGCCATTCTGGTATTGCAAAGTGATTTTAATTTTTATTTCCCTCAGGACTAAAGGTAGCAAATGGCTTTTTAATGTTTATTCATCATTTGACCATTATATGTTGTGAGGTGCCTTTTCAAGTCTTTTTCCCATCTTTCTATCAGATGATGGGATTAGTAGAAGTCCTTTATATATTCTAGGTACAGTTTTTTCCCAGATATGTATATTTCAAGTATTACCTCACACTCTGTGGCTTGTACTTTCTTTATTTCAATAGCATTTTTGATAGACATTCTTACCTTTAATGTAATTCAATTTGTCATTTTTAAAAATATTAAGGTTTGTTATGTTATTCTGTTCAAAATGTCTTTTTCTAATCCATGTTAATGAGATATTCTTTTTTATTGTCATTTAAAATATTTAAATTAAATCTGTTTGTTTTGTTTTGTTTTTGAAATGGAGTCTCACTCTGTTTCCCAGGCTGGAGTGTAGTGGCACGATCTCATCTCACCAAAACCTCCAACTCCTGGGTTCAAGCAATTCTTCTGCCTCAGCCTCCCAAGCAGCTGGAATTGCCAGCATGTGCCACCACACCTGGCTAATTTATATTTTTAGTAGAGATTGGGTTTCTCCATATTGGTCAGGCTGATCTCCAACTCCTGACCCCCAGTGATCCACCCGTCTTGGCCTCCCAAAGTACTGGGATTACAGGCATGAGTCACTGTACCCGGCCCTGTTTTGTTTTATTTGTACATTTAAATCTACAATTCATACTTTATTAATTTTTCGGACATAGTGTTAGCTTGGGATCAAGATACTTTTCCTCCCATTCAGTTGACCCACCACCATTATTTAAAAAAAAACAAATTATGACTGCATTGCTGTTTTCTTTATCATAAATAATGTTATAAGACTATATATCTGTTACTCTGTGTGTTACACATATTTATTCTAGTTTATCAAGATTATAATTTACCTTTTTCTTTTTTTCTTGAGATGGAGTCTCACTCTGATGTCTAGACTGGAGTGCAGTGGCGTGATCTCGACTCACTGCAACCTCCGCCTCCCAAATTCAAGCGATTCTCCTGCCTCAGCCTACTGAGTAGATGGGATTACAGCTGTGCACCACCGTGCCTAGCTAATTTTTGTATTTTTAGTAGAGATGGGGTTTCACCGTGGTGGCTAGGCTGGTCTCCAACTCCTGACCTCAGGTGATCTGCCCACCTTGCCATCCTAAAGTGCAGGGATTACAAATGTGAGCCACCATACATGGCTATAATTTATCTTCAAATTGATTGTGCATGTATGTTTCCACATAGAATAGTTTTAAACTTTAATTAATACAAATAAAACTCAGTTTTTTCATTATGGTGTCTACCTTCAAAAAATTTTCCCATAATAGGGAATATAAATATCTGTTCAAATATGCCTTTACAAAGTTTCTTTTTTATTCTTTAAATATATCTTGGGCAAATTACCACAACATGAGGTTACATTTGGTCAATAAAAAGTATTACATTTGAACTAGATTTTGCTTCTTTTATTTCCTTTCCTCTGTCAATCTAGAACAAGTGTGAGAGTGTGTACTGCTTGAAGTGGCCAGGGCTCAGAGTATGTGCATGCACCCAGCTTACACATGTGAAAGGGGGGAATGGGTGGTCTGGTTCTGGGACAGCTCTTCCTCTAAGTCTCTTCAAGAATATTCCAGTGCATTGAAGTTCAGTGGAAGGAAGTGTTTCTTGATTTAGCTTCCATCTCAGTCTTCCCTTTGGTGTCGCTGAATCTTTGCATAACAATGGAGTGACAGGAGTACAAACACTGATCTGTAATAGAGTATTTCTGTGAATTATTTTATACCTTTACACTGAAACATTCTCTGTCATGAATAACTAGCCCCATTCAAGTCCAACTCTGGTTCTTCACATCTTCCTTCATCCATCAGCTCCTGTACCAGGTGTATAACCTGCAGTCTCTTACTGTTAAGAGTCTGTTCTCCATTTGAACATTCTTCTTGGTGGAGGGTGAAGTTTGAGGAGATACACTAGAAAGATGACTTAGGATCAGCTACTTGCCCCTTGACCTACAAGATGCAAACACTGTTTACCATGCCAAGTAGTGGACTCTCAGCTCTTTTATTTATTCCTGCTTCTTCTTTTCACAGTGGAATCTCTTTAGGATTCTCTTTTCTTGTGTATAGATTGGTTTGAGCCAAATAGGATCAGATGCAGAACAGTGGCAGTTTATCAGTTCTGCTACTTAACATTTGTGCTTCTTGAAAAAACAAAATAAAATAAAACACATGGTATTGTATTATTGAAAACACCCCGATCTTTAAGAGTAATATTCTGAAGAGGCAGTATCCTTCTCCATCACCAATGGGAATGACCTGGTATCAGTCTCTACAAAGCTGATAATTCTCTCTCTCCTCAGTCCTGCAGTATTTAAACTGGATGTGGTGATGTGGGAGTTGATTCTGGATAGGCTATTTCTGTCAAGTCTGTAAATATAACAGGAACTTCATGCTAATTGTTGACCACGTCATTAGAATGCTTAAGTAGTGCTTCTTTATCCTAGTTTTGGACATTAGTGTATAATTGTCATAGAATAGGAAAAGTCCTACTAAATATATTTCTTTGCATGATATAACGAAAATCTAAAAAGAAGTTATGCTCTGTGCCCTTTTGTCTTCTGCAGTTTTACACATGCAGTTCTATCTCTCACCTTCTCATCCTCTCTTACTACTTTGCCTTGATAACTCTGACTCACCCCTCATAGCTTAGCTTAGATAACACCTCCTGTAAGAAAACATTTCCTGACCTTCCTCTCCATCATCATTTTTAGGTTAGGTGTTTATTGGTAGTCCCTCTACTGTCATCTACTAATCCATATAGCTTCTCTATTACAATGCCTTACATTGTATTTCTTGCCCGTTTAAAAGTCTGCTTTTCCAGTGAGGATCAGCTATATCATTGGCATGGTTCAGTGCAAAATGTAAATGGTGGAGGAGTCTTATTTAAAAATTATCAAGAAATTTAAAGCTGGCAACATCAGAGAATTAAACCACAGGCAGATCCCTTCTGAGCATGGATCCCTGTACATGTTTGTGAAGTTCGTCTTTTCTCTACTGAATATACATCCTTCCCAGGTAACTACATTATTCCTTAGGACTTATTGTATCCCTGTAACTATCACAATACCTAATATATAGTTTATGCTTAAATTAATAGGAAGATGTTTTCACTTTTAGCACATTTAATTATGTAAGAAGGACTAAATAGAATAAAAGAAAAAACTTGAATAATGATAGGATGTCCACATTTAGGGAAAGAACAGATGTGAAAAATACATGAAAGATTAAGTGGGAGTTGAATAATGAGAACACATGGACACAGGGAGGGGAACATCACACATTGGGCCTGTCAGTGGCTGGTGGGGTAGGGGAGGGATAACATTAGGAGAAATACCTAATGTAGGTGATGGGTTGATGGCTACAGCAAACCACCATGGCACTTGTATACCTGTATAACAAAACTGCATGCTCTGCACATGTATCCCAGAACTTAAAGTGTAAAAAAAAAAAAAAAAGAAAAAAAAAGAATTTTTTTTTTCACCTCTGAAGGTCATTTCCATTAAAAATGAATTGCCTTGAGCTTTAGGTTGATTTTATTATAATATGACTTGACCCATTTCTTTCTTTCTTTTTTTTTTTTTTTTTGATACAGAGTCGCACTCTGTCGCCGGGGCTGGAGTGCAGTGGCCGGATCTCAGCTCACTGCAAGCTCCGCCTCCCGGGTTCACACCATTCTCCTGCCTCAGCCTCCCGAGTAGCTGGGACTACAGGCGCCCGCCACCTCGCCCGGCTAGTTTTTTGTATTTTTTAGTAGAGACGGGGTTTCACAGTGTTAGCCAGGATGGTCTCGATCTCCTGACCTCGTGATCCGCCCGTCTCGGCCTCCCAAAGTGCTGGGATTACAGGCTTGAGCCACCGCGCCCGGCCAGACCCATTTCTTTCAATATTTTGCTGGCTTCTAAAGGAACTACCTTGAGCAGCAGCCATGGTGATTGCTATGGGGTGTCTAGTCAGGCTAATTGCATTAGAACATCTACTGTATCATTTATTATCTCTGTGTCTTAAGTTACAACACTTCTCTCTATATCACTTATCTTCTATTAAATTGGATTAAAAATAGAGCTAATATTAATAATAGCACCTACTTCACAGGTATGCCATGAGAACTCAGTTAAGGCATATATTTTTTGACAAATAAGCATTCAATAAATGTTAGCTATCATTATAATCATCTTGAAGAATTTTCTTTTGCATTTTGTTCACCTGCCCAAGAACATAAAGCACCTCTCCTATAGAAAGCACATGGCTCTGTGCAGGCCTTTGTGGCAGCTGTGGTTCATTAATCTCATGTCACTTTATTCTCTCCAGTGGCCCTTGGGGTCCTGCCAGCAAGTGTCTCACTGACCTTGCTTTACTGTGCTGTCCTGCCTTTCAAAATGCCTATATTCTTAGTACCCTCTTCTTCCCCCAAGGTGTGCTTCTGCGCTTGTGAGATCCTTAAAAATAATTTGGATCTCAAGAAAGTCTTTTCTGAATTCCATCTTGCATCTGACTCAGAGGTTATTTAACTTCTGGTCCTCTCAGTCTTTGAATTGTATTTGTGTACACTTACTAACACTATATATATACATACACACATATATAATATATATAACACTATATATATAAAATATGAAATGTCATATATGTAGGTATATGTGTGTTTGTGTGTATGTATATATATTTAGTCACTAGATATACACTAGATTTTTATTTTTATTATTATTGTTTTTGAGACAGAGTCTTTGTTGCCCAGGCTGGAGTGCAATGGCGTGATCTCGGCTCACTGCAATTTCTACCTCCCAGGTTCAAGTGATTCTTTTGCCTCAGCCTCCCAAGTAGCTGGGATTATAGGTACCTGCCACCATGCCCAGCTAATTTTTGCATTTTTAGTGTATATAGTATATATATTTATATATGTATATATAATTCTTTTTCATCTAGTTATTTTCGTGAAATAAATTATCATGTCATTGAGAGAAAACACGTCTTTCTTTCATCATCTCCAATCTATTGAAGAGCCTATTCCAGAGGATACTATGAAGTATTATAAGGTAACTTAAGATACAGGTAGATAATTATTATAATTTTTTTACATTCGATATTACAATTTATTTTAGCAAACAAAGTCTAACCTTAACATTCCTAAATATTTTGCAGTAACCATGAAAGCAAATTACTGAACTTTAAGCAGTTTATAAGATGATTACACTTTTGATTTTGCAGATAGGGTAAAAAGCCACAGTGAATACATCTGTTTTAACCATCTGGTAGCTTCTGTTATAGAGCCTTATCTCATAACTCTAAGGAGATCTTTGTTTTTTCCATATCGAGTCTACTTTTCTCTTTAATCCACTAGTTCACACTCAACAAATGAATGGGCATTAAGTCAGAAATTACCATGACTAAAACATGGTCTCATTGAACTGCTTAGATTGTGACTGATAAGTCTCACAGGTTGCTGGAAAATATTAATTATATTTCAGGAAACTGCTGTTATATAAATTACCCCATTGTTGTATCCTGAATGGATTTCCAGTTGACAGCTAATTCTTCTAATGACTCATTCCAATTATTAATGCAGTTGTCTACTTAATAGAAGATTCATCTCTAAAATGGCAAATCTTGCTTCAGAAAAAGAGCCTTAGAGGGTAAAGTGGCTATACTTCCAAAGAAGAAATAGATGCTATTTATCTACTAGTTCAAGTCTCGAGAATAATGAAATTGTTACTCATAAAAGCTATTTCAACAAAAGGTCATCAGCTCTACTTTATTAGTTTAATGTATGTAAAATTATAACTGTAATAGAGTATCTTAAAATTGATTGACCTGCTCAACATGAAGGCCAACATTAAAATTACTGAAATGGTTGAACATATTATAGTCTAAAGATCAGGTAGCTTTGAAATTCCTCAGAAAAATATGAAAGAATGGTGTTTATATTTGTGTTTGAGTATATTTTATTTAAAAACACATATTTGCTGAGTGCCTACCAGCTGTCAAATATTGAACAAGGAGTCAGGAAAGCAAAGTAGGAATAATACGGCCTTCAAAAATCTTACAATGTAGTGAGAAAGGTAAATAGTTCAAGACATTTAATATATGAAAAAACATAGGATATAAGAATTAAAATGAGGTTATTTGAGAGCACAGAGAACAAACATTTAGTACAGTTTTGAAGGTACTGTTGCTGCAGAATAACTTTGTGTTATTAACCAGAGGTAATGTCTTGCCACTTCTACCATTGATTCTGTGCTCTAATTCACTGTATCTCAATAGTGACAAGAATCAAGCTGAAGGATTGCTAGATTATGTTGAATTACTCTTTTTATGACAGAGGAGGGCTCAGCCCCACCTCACACATTTCTGTTGCCATGGATTTCAAATTAAATGTTTCCTGATCAAAGCATATACAACCTTGTTCTATTCATCATCATTTTACCACACAGTCAACAGCACATATCTTTGATCTCTGTTGCTTGTGACAGCAGATGAGCTGCGCATGAATGATTAGAAAACACCACCTGCTCAGTGCTTAATATAAAGGAAAAATTGCGGCTGTGCTGTTTGGAATGGAAATTCATTAGTATAAGATCAGTATGTCACTTATATTCCCAACCATGAAAAGTGTAAGTTACTGAGTGTGTGGGATAAAATATTGTGTGACAGATACCTGTTTTCTCTTTGAGAATTCCCCTCTGAAGATGTCAAGGACAGAGTGTGACTGATGAGACCATTATAGGTCTTTCTCTAGACCTCAACAGTTGCTGTTTAGAGCATGAAAATGACAGTAGTTGTTTTGAAAGTAGCAATGTATCAATAAAATGCATGAGGTCCCCAAAGGTGGCCAGCAGATCTAAGGCTGTACCAATGGAAAGAAGGGGAGAAAAGATGGTTTCAACTCCAAACCCAGAAATGTTTTATTTACGTCTCCTTGTAGAATTGAGGAACACAAATCATGTGGATTTGCTATAATTTTTGAGCAAAGACAGTTCAAGGGAACCAATAAGCTAGAAATAAACAGAAAGTACTAAGCATAATCACAATTAGATAGATAGCAAGATAGATTTTTGTCTGCCTCTTCCGTCTTCCAGCTTGCCTTACTCTTCCCCACTTAAATTTCTCATTTTGTTTAGTAATCTCTTCCAGATTTCCATGTCAGTTCTCCACAGGCTTCTTAATGCCATACAGTTGTATTTGAATAGCAGCTATTGTTTCATTAGGACATATAATAGAAATCTGGCCTTACTAAAATTTTAATGGTATGCACAGGCTTATTGTTGTAAGAAAGCAGATCAGATGCTACCAAGACTCAAATCTAAAAATAATTCAAAAATCAGTAATCTGTTTTCTGGTCCTTTGACCACCAGTTTAGCCCTCATAGTAATGTTATGAATTCGGTATCTGTGGTAGGCAGAATTTAAATAGGGTCTCCAGGGTTCCCACCCCTTGGTGTTCATGCTCTATGTAATTTCCTCCCTGATGTGTGAGCAGGTCTCATAAATAAAATGTAATATTACTCCCATGATTATATTACTTTATGTTTCATAGATGAAATTAATGTTCCTCTTAGTTGACTTATAAGTTAATCATTAGGGAGATTATCCAAGGTATGACTGTCCCCGTTAAGGGAGATGTTAAAGAAATTTGAAGCATGATAGATTCTTCTGCTGGTCTTAATGGAGCAAAGTGCTACTTTGTACAGGGAATGATTGGTGCATCTAGAATCTGAGAATGGCTCCTGCTTGACAGCAAGCAAACAAGAAAATGAGGCTGGGCGTGGTGTCTCACGCCTGTAATCCCAGAACTTTGGGAGACTGAGGCGGGTGGATCAGGAGGTCAGGAGATCGAGTCCATCTTGGCTAACATGGTGAAACCCCGTCTCCACTAAAAATACAAAAAATTAGCCGAGCATGGTGGCGGGCGCCTGTAGTCCCAGCTACTCGGGAAGCTGAGGCAGGAGAATGGCATGAACCCGGGAGGCGGAGCTTGCAGTGAGCCGAGATCGCACCACTGCACTCCAGTGTGGGCGACAGAGTAAGACTCCGTCTCAAAAAAAGAAAAAGAAAAAAAAAAGAAAAGAAAAAGAAAGTGAGAACCTCAGTCTTCACCACCACAAATAACTAAATTCTGCTAGAACAGGTGACTTTGGAAGAGGACTCCAAGCTTCAGGTGCACTTGTAGCTCTTTCTGACACCTTGTTTTCAGCCTAGTGAGCCCCTGAATCAAGGAACCAGTTAATTTGACCAACAGAAATTGTGATATGATAGATTTGTGTAATTTTAAACTACTAATTTTATGAAAATTTGCTATAAAATAGTAGAAAACTAATAAAATGCCTTATTATATTGAGTTTATTTCAGTTACTGAAATGAGGAAACTAAAACTTAGGAACATCAAATAACTTGTCCAAATTCACATAGGCTCACAAGTCAAGGCTCTTTGCCCCAGAACCCATAATATTCGCATTTCCCTTTATTGAACAACAATGTCCCTAACAGACACTAATCCAAGAGGGAGAAAATATCTACAGGCTTGGCAGAGAAAGATACCAGTAGGTAACAAGATAGAAGCAGAGATCCTAAAACGTAGCAGTCAAAATGGAGAGTAAAAGAAACAAATCTGCGAGTGAATTCTCAGGAAAGAGGTATGGTACAGCAGTGGATATGCAGGAGTATGTAGAGTAAATGTAAAGCCCATTTACCTGCTTTAGTCTACTGTTGAACAACTTATCCCTTCATTATAATAGCTAGAATGGGAGGCAAAAGAAAGAGTTGTCACGAGTTATAAAGCGTGTTTTATTCTATTCAAGAGCATAGAGAGGAATTGTGGCTCAAAATGAACTTCAAAACAGTAATAAGAGAAATGGTACAAGTTTTAGAAAAAAGGATAGTGATTCGGGAATTTGAGAACAATTTGTAAATAGTGGAGCCAGCAGTTCTGAGGTATGAGAAAAAATACATGTAAATAAACAAAAAATATCATATAGAGATAAGATTTAAAAATAACATACTTGAATAGAGCCAGTATTTAAAACCATGCAACTTTCTCCTAAAATGTTCCATAAGACAGAAGCAGAGAAAAGGGACAAAGAAAGGTGTTCAGAAAAGTGGTTTGGTGGGAAGAATGTGGTAGCGAGACAATGGGTTGAGGTAATTGGCTGCTGAATGATTAGAAAAATATGAAGGTCCTATATTTGAGAATCAGTTCCAATAGAAGTTTAATAAGGGAGAAGTGACTCCTCTTCCTTATTAAGTGTTATTAAGTTCCTTATTAAGTTGTGTTACTTATCCACTGAACTAGAGTTGTGTCACTGATCCACTGAATTTTGTTTTTTAGATTGAAAAAAGCACTCCCATTGCAAATGTGTTCTTCTTAGGACTTGCAAAGGAAAGTTCATCACCCTCTCTTATCCTTTTACAGATTCAGGCATGCTGGAAATGAGAGAGATCCCAAAATCTATGTCTGTATCTCACTGGCCCCTCTACACTGCCCACAATAAGATGTATGTAAATCTATTAAAATCCACTCAAATGAAAAGCCCACATGCCATGTATTGCCCCATAAATAAATAAGAAAATTTTTATGTGAAGTTAGATAGTGATACATGGCTCTCCAAGTTGTGGCTAAAATTGCATGCTCCTGAATGACCTCCTAAGGCCCTTAACACAGAGCTGTAGGAAAGATGTGGATGATATATTGCTAAAGGCTGAAAATGACATGTCATGTGACTCACTCGGTAACATTACCTCACCACCTGACAATTTATCAGGTTCCTTATGTCCTTGGCAGGGTGATAGAGTTTTACATAATGACTTCTTAACAAATAAAAAAGTATAGCCTAGAGGTGTTCTTAGTGATGCATAGATTGTTTCCCTTAAAGGAAGAATATACAGAACATAAGAAGGAAAGGTAAAATGATTAGAATAAATAAAATCAATTGGGAAGGAAGTAGCGTTAAGCCTAGATAATGTTGTGATTGGCTGTTATCAAGTTGATCACTAAGCCTTTTTCTCAGACATGGACTGACATTGATTTCGAGCCCACAGAGGACCTGATTTTAATATACTATTCAAATTACCCCAAATTCCATGCTTGGGATCTCACAAACTCTATGCTACTTCCTAAGATACATGTGAGCTATCTCAAATTTCTAATGAGCTAAAAGAAAACTTTGTCAGTATAAATCCTTATAGGTCTAAGGAACGTGCTTTACTTTTAAAGGAAAATTCCACAATAATCTTTTAACAAATGTGTTTGATTTTTAAAGAAAAGTTACAAAACAATCTTGTAGATTATTGTTCAAAACTATGACCAAAAAGACTAATGACATGAATAAAACATTATAAAAATATAAACAACAACACAAACAACTTTTCAACTGTTGGGTAATACTCTATAACATGAGGCTGAGTCTTGAAAAATTGTACTGAATGTAGGAAACTGAAGATATCACTTTATAGGGTCAAGTGGCATAATCTATGAAGAAAAGTCAGAAAACAAAAAGAATAGTGATGTTAATTTGATAATTGTAATATTTAATTTGCATAGCAAAGTAATTCTAGAAGCAGAGAGATTTTTCTGTGATACATTGGTGTGCTAAAAGGATAGTGGTTCAGAACTGGCACTGTTCTGATATATCTCACTTTAAACCGGAGTCCCCAACCCCCAGCTGCGGACCAGTACCAGTCCTTGGCGTGTTAGGAAACAAGCCACACAGCAGGAGGTGAGTGGCAGGCAAGTGAGCATTATCGCCTTACTTTGCTTCCTGTCACATCAGTGGCAGCATTACATTCTCACAGGAGCCTGAACTCTATTGTGAACAGCACATGCGAGGGATCTAACTTGCATGTTCCTTATGAGAATGTAGCTAATGCCTGATGATCTGAGGTGAAACGGTGTCATCCCAAAACCATCTCCTCCACCCCCCACCCTCCTAACCTCCCTAACCCCATCTGTGGAAAAATTGTCTTCCACGATGCTGGTCCCTGGTGCCAACAAGTTTAGGAACCACCATTTAGACTACAGTATTTAACTCTGTCCTGAACACTTTTAAGAATACAGAGAGGTTCTATAAATTCGTTTCGACCAGAAAGATGAAGAAATTCCAACTCTATGTGAAATCATTGAAATAAGAAAAGATGTAGGTCTTACTGGGGGGATACAGATGCAATAATTTTCTTCAATAGATTAAAGAATATGCAGATTAGATTTTCATCATGGCTTTTGAAGAGGAAAGTAATGTACATCTGACAATTATTGGTACTAATTTTAGCAAAAGCAATACAAAAAAAAAAAACTTTCTTTTAAAACTGTCTATAAATAATAATTGACCAAGCTAGCAATGAGCCTATCATTTATAACATTGTATAGACATACAATAGATAATAATATGCTCATTACTACCTTAAGTTATTGATAGTAATGATCACTTCTTAGGAATTCAAGAATTCCTAAGGGATTCCTTAGGGAGGAATTCAAGTGCTAAATGGGAAACTATTTAACCAGGTGACAAATTGGTGGTTCTTGAGTTGAATGTGGCACCATAATCTGTTTGTGCGGCTTTAAGATATTATTTTTAAAAACCCAAATATTTGCAAAAATATAGAATTCTGAATAGTTCACGTGAAAATCTTGATTCCCAGCATCTCTTAGCATTTGAACATCAGAAAATCTGGCAAAATTGCACTATGTTTTTCTGCGGCAACAACAAACAGGAAGTAAGGCAGTAAGGAGTTACTGCCCCTTATAGACAAGTTTTATTCTCTCTAATTAATCATAGATAGAAACATTCCTATAGCCACAACTCTGACTGTTAATTCCCATTTATAATCTTGCTTGAGCTACTGTTGTTACACTTTCTTCATTTTCATTACCTACATAGCTTTATAGGCATTCCAGTTTGAACTATGTTAACATAAGATCCCTTCTGACCTGAGTTTTTTGAATTATTTATTCTGACTTGATACTAGAACTTGCTAGGCTCCCATTAGTTCATTTAAGCTAGTGTACATCTAGTAAAATGATCCCAAGTCATGAAGAATTAATTGCATAAACAATTCACACAAGATCACTAACTCGGTAGTGACAAATCTAAAATAGAAACCCTTGTCTCTTGACTTGTGGTTTTTAGAAATTATAAATTGTTCATCTGATTCGATCATTTTAACAATTATACTAAATTACACTAAATAGCTAAGAAAAAATCATCAAACACATAAAAAGCCTAGAGTTCAATAAGTCAAAACTTTCTGCAAATTCATTTCCAAAAAGCCTTGCTATTTAAAAAAAAAAAAATCACAGTGTATCTTTACATTAAATAAAATGACCTACTCTTGTATAGATAAGTCCTTGTAAATGTATCTTACATTACAATACTATCTAAACTAAAGATTGTCCAATGTCATTTGTGAATATGTAATTCCATTAATGAATTACCAATTAAAACATATTAAAAAGTGTAGGAAATTAAAAATCATATTAGAACACAATATATTGTTTAATAATATCATTAAAAAGGAAAACTCAAAAGCCACGTGCAATATATACCTCTCATTTGACACTGCACAAAGGGACTGGGTAGATTTCTTATCCACTTTAGTCATCACAGAAATACTATTATTTAAATATTATTATTGCCTTTATTTCATAAATTAGAAGACTGAGGCCTAGAAAGCTTAGGTTCACAAGTTAGAGTCAGGCAGTCTGGTCCTGGTAGAAAGTTACGTATATTAACTCATAATAAAGGGAACCTTTTTATTGTGGTTGAGCTAAACCTATCTACAATATCATCCCTACACAACTGTCCTTCTCTTTCATTTGTCTTTAATGTAATCTCTCAAGTAGAAGTGGTAGTAGGCCCATAGGATCATAACTGGGTGTATCAGGTTTATGGTCTCTATGTGTTGGGGAGGAGTGAGGGGCATGGTAGATTGGTGGATTCAGAGTCCAGAAAATGCTAACAGAGACACCATTATATCTAGCATCTTTGAAATATGTTAGGACCTGGTTCTACGTCAACCTCATTTTGTGGTGACGTTTGCTGTATTATTCAGATACTACAATCAGGGTGTATTAGGTAGTTAGAGTTTATCTAGTGTGGTAACTTGAAACTCACATGAAATCTTTCAGAAATGTTTTTAGCCACTGCCTTGCATTTGATCAGAAAGAATCTGGAAAAAACTTTTGCTTCTAGTCATAATGGAGTATGGCAAGAAACACAGTCTCCAGAGGTTTATAGGTTAACGAGAGGAAACCCTCCTGCAATGACAAATACAAGAAATAAAACAGCCAGTGCCAATTAGGGATAAGAAAAAATATTCATAGTAGTGTAAGCCACCTAGTTCTTGTCTAATTTATGTTTATACAATAAGAATTATGGATGGATTATCAAAAGCAATACAAAAGAAAACTAACTATGGAAAAAGACACTACCACAATGAGTGTTTTCAAAACCAATATTTTCAATACATATAAAAGTTGTGAATAAGATTATGTGGAAAAAAATGAAGGCTTGAACAAGGAAATCCCATGTGTGTGTGTGTGTGCATGAACACATCTACATGTGTGGTGTGTCAGGGGTGTTAATAACTTTAAACAAAACTCATTTAAATAAACAGCACAATGATATTGTCACCAAAACCATAAAAGCATTTAATAAAAGAGAAAAGGCATTTAAATTAGCCTTGATGGAAATATTAAAAATAAATTTGTGTAATTGTATTTAAAGTGATAGTACCTTCATGCCTTACTTTTGTAGAAAAGTAATTAAACAGAAATTATTTTGGGAGCTTGGAAGGCTTTAACGTGTCATCATTAAGGCTAATTTGAATATTGCTCAAAGCATCCTTGACCATTGCTATTTCATACATCAGAAAGTATTCACTTCTGTGGCAAAGACATGTATGCTTTCATATTGGAAATTTCAGGACAGAAACAATTTCTCAATATATTTTTCTAAGTCTTCTGGATGTAAATTTATTACACAGCTATACTCACTATACTCAGCGCAAATTAGAAATTTATAGTTCAGATGTAATCTTTGTAAATGACAGGTGATTTTATCTGCATGGCAGGACTTCTTTTTTTAGTTTTGAGTTTCTTTACAGGTTTGTCTGATTTGTTAGATTTGAATAAATACAAAATGAGAGAAAACATAACTCTGGATTTGCATGCATGTCCTTACAGAGTTTTGCTAGTGTGAAATTTCCTGAAGTCAGTGAAAGAGTCAACATGGACTTTATCTACTGAGATTTACGATCACATGAGGTTTTTTGGCAGAGTAGTGTCTTGGACACAGGCCCTGGGGCCAGAATTAGAAACATGGTTCTAACACTAATTGGGCTTCTGGTTACTTAACCTTTCAATACTGTAGTGTCCTTATCTAAATATGGAAAACAATAAAACACCTCCCTTTATTATGACTTAATGTACATATAATTTTAACCAAGAAGACCAAGAAGAGAATCATGATATATTAAACAAAATTCAGTCATATTGCTTGACTGTTGGATAAGGAGCTAGATAACAGGTAATGCAGATGCTCTTCTGACTTTCTGCCAGACGCTTCCTGTCAGGTCAGCAGCAGGCAGAATGCCAGTCTGTTTACTATCTACATTACATGCAAGTGCTACCTTCAGCGATGACATGCAGGTCAGGGAGGGAGGCACTTCACACATACATCTGTCCCCGTCTCCCAGATGTCAGGATGCTTCTACATGCTTGATGAAACTCATGAATAACCTGAGCTCAGGGATGAGCCCCGATTACTCATGTTTTTCAATTACACGTACTTTCTTGTCAAATGCACCATTATGGTTTAATTTCTATTTTCCTGAGATAAAACACATCAAGTTTTAACATCATCCTATTACACTGACATTTCAAAAACATATCCTTTTTTTAAATAAATGTGATACATTTTAATACTTTTCCATGCATATTTTGCTATTTTCTTTCTTAGATGTGTAAAAGGAAAAGATAATTTGCCAGTGCCTGTTTGCCAGTGAATAATTTAGTAATTTCAATGTTGTGACTTTTATTTCTTAAAGACAGAAGAGATTCTGCTGTAGATGTGATGAAACACATTTAAGTTATAAAGTTTTCCTTTTAGTTTCTTATAAACTAGCTCCCTGGGAAAAGGAAAGGATATCATTTTTGTTTAATACTTGCTTTCATTTAGAATATCTTCTAGATTTCAGTTTTGAGGAAATAGGCTTTAAGAAGTCAAATACTATCATTATTTTGATATTACATTTTTCTAAACCTGGATGATTAAATGAAGTGATCACCAGGATTTACTCATTTAAGAAAATTGTATTCCAGAGAGTGCGACCTTTTTTTTTTTTTTTTTTTTGAGCTGGAGTCTCACTCTGTCACCCGAGCAGCAGTACAGTAGCATGATCTTGACTCACTGCAACCTCTGCCTCCCAGATTCAAGCAGTTCTCCTGCCTCAGCCTCTCATTTGTAATTGGGGTACAAGTGTGCACCACCATGCCAGACTAATTTTTTTGTATTTTTAGTAGAGACAAGGTTTGACCATATTGACCAGACTGGTCTCGTACTCCTGACCTCAGGTGATCTGCCTGCCTCGGCCTCCCAAAGTGCTGCGATTACAGGTGTGAGCCACCACACACTACCCAGAGAGTACTACTTTTAATGGTGAGAAAATACCATGTCAATTCAAACTTGATCTGAGACTTTCTTTTATTGGATACAATGGGATTATGACTGTATTTTGAAACCTCAATCTGTTTGCCTCGTTGGCTCTTTCTGGTACACATTCAGTCTTTAGCAGATGTAGGCTGCAAAGCTGTTCTCACTATTCTGAGGGCAGGCAATGGTAGGCAGTCATGAGCCTGTAGCTAGCATATCTGGTAAAATGATCCCTGTGTTTAGACTCTGTCAGTGAGATCATGTCTGCCCAGTTAATTTTAAACAACAACCCCTTTCACTTTGTTACTTAAGACCTGAATCCATTAACATTTGCTGACTTTTTTCCAAATGTATATTTATCAGAATTGGCAGAGATGAGAAAGTGTTCGTTCATTAACAAATGATTGTAGAACTGGTGCCAGATATTAAAGGTGAAGCCAATTGAATCAAACAATCTCAAAGATATATCCCTGCCTTCTAGTGGGTAACACTGATAAAAAGAAATACAGTTAGACCCTCCCTTTCCACAAGAATCTGCACATTCAATCAACCATGGATCAAAAATATCCAGAAAAAGAAAACAATAAAAATAACAATTATAACAATTTAAAATTGTACAAAAAATACAGCATAACAACTATTTATATAGAATTTACATTGTATTAGATATGATAAGTAATCCAAAAATGATGTAAAGTATATGAGAAAATATGAGTAGGTTATATGCAGATAATAGCTATATTATACAAGGAATTGGAGCATACGCTGATATCCTCAGGAATGACTATAGGAAATTATAATCCAGTGTAGCATGTTTTACTATAAATTTAAGTATAGTATATACACAAAGGAGTCATAGCAGTCAGGAAATATACAATTCAAGAGAAGTCACTACTATAACTGGGAAAAGAACAGAAAATACATATTGACTTAAAGAAAATCATGTTCTTATCTACCCATTTTATAACTTAGATATTTGATTCCTACATCAGTTATTGCTTTCCCAAGATCAGAAACTATATGACAACAGAATAGAGAATGATTCCAGGACTGCTGAGCTGCCTCTATGAAGTAGTTCACCTTTTTGAACTACTGAAAGTTGAAGTGGAAGTTGAAAAATAAAAGATTACTTTTACTTACAGTCTCACTTCATTCATATGTGTGTGTATAACATTTAACATTAAAAACTACCTACCTAATAAATATCTTTAATTAAATATGAGAAAAATCAATCAAATGTATAGCTTGTGATAAAGAATAACTATTTCCTATGAATGTTTTAAAAATAACCTGATAATTCTGGAATTTAAGTCATTTTGATAGAACTTCTATATGGAATTCTTGTTGACAAATTATTCTATCTCTGGTAAAAGTAGGGAGAAATGTAATTCCATATCTAGCCAAATACTATGGTATTTTGTTGTGTTAAAAGATTTATTATAACCTGAAATGATAGATTGTATATCCTCTAAAAAATTGTTTCCCTAAAGATTTAGTGGAAAAACACTTTCCCCCAAACTGTGCAACTCTAAGATAAAGTAACTTATTATTGTGACAAGTAGATCTATCAGGGCTACCTGCAGGACCAAGCTGCCCAGATTACTAATAACCTGTGAAATAAATTGACCATTCCAGAACTCCCTATTCAGTTGTAAAAGAGGTGGTGGCATCACAGGCTCACTATAGACTCTAGTTGATGCTCAAAGTCACGGACTTGGATCCCAAGGGCTTATTGAGCCATGTTGGCATAATGTCCTTACCTCACAAACTGGTTTACAGGTCAAGTGTAAGACCAGCTTAAGAGTGTCGAAAAAAATATCAGCTGAATGTTCCTTATTTAGAAGAAGAATAAATTTAAGCAGAATGCTTGATTAAAATGATTAGAGATTGAACTCTGGAGTCAGCCAGATTTGTGCCTGGATCACAAGGCTTCTATTCACTAGATTTATGATCCTCAGAAATTGTCTGTAATGTTCTGAGTCTTGATTTTCTTAGCCCCCAAAATAAAGTTACTAAAGGTATGTCTCATAGAGTAGTTGTGAGATTCCATTTGTTCATTCATTGAATCACTATTTATTAACAGCTAACCTGTGCTATGCATGCTTGTAGGCAATGTCCTTTTTCCTTTGTAGTTTGCATTTTAGTTTATGGTGATAGCCCATAAAAAATTAATAAACAATATATGTCTAGGTTATAATATGTATTACATGTACTATAATTTGACAGACAGTAAATGAAGAAGATGATTTCAGATAGAATCATCAAGGAAGGCCCTATCAAAAGGTGACATTTTGTGAACAAGAAAATATCTTCTATATGACAAGCTTCGAGGAAAGTGTTTCACATCAAAAGAAGAGTCTATAAAAAGTTCCTGCTCACGTCTGTAATCTCGGCACTTTAGGAGGCCGAGGCAGGCGGATCACGAGGCCAGGAGATCGAGACCATCCTGGTTAACACGGTGAAACCCCGTATCTACTAAATATACACACAAAAAATTAGCCGGGCATGGTGGCGGGCGCCTGTAGTACCAGCTACTCTGGAGGCTGAGGCGAGAGAATGGCATAAACCCGGGAGGCAGAGCTTGCAGTGAGGCGAGATCGCGCCACTGCACTCCAGCCTGTGCAACAGAGCGAGAGGCCGTCTCAAAAAGAAAACAACAACAACAACAACAACAACAACAAAAATATTCCAGTGCTGAGAAACACCTTGGAACATTCAAGGAACTCACACATGAAACATGGACATTGTGGAGGAAGGAAATGAGCAAGGGCAAATAGTTTTGAGAAATAAGATTTGAGAGTTAGGGGTATTTGTAAAGACCATAGGGTTCAATTTAAAATAAATGAGAAGATATTAAAGCAATAAATAGAAAATGATAGATGTTTTCAAAAGAATACTTACATTACCTCTAGATTAGGGAGTCAAGATTAGAAGAAGGAAAACTGATAATGCCAAAATAACAGCAGATAAGAGAAGAGATCATGGGATGTGGGTTATGGTGGTGGTAATAAATATGGAGGGAAGTACTTGGATTTAAGATACATTTTGTAGATTTATAGTGACAGGGCTAAACAATAAATTGGATGTGGGAGACAGGCAAAAGATACACAAGTCTGACCACTAGGGTATTGTCCTGAATAATTAGGCATCTGCTTGTGCACCATTCTGAGATGGAGAAAAGTAGAGAAAAAACAGGTTGTTGGAGAGGATGCCAATCTCTTAAATTAGATATGTATAATTAGAAGTGAATACTGGGAATCCAAGTGTTATTGTCAAATAGGTAGCTAAAAGTATACATCTGGAGTTTGGATAGCAATCAGGGCTAAATGACATAACTCATAATGTATAGCTGAGTGCTTGATGAACTCAATAAATGTAAATTCACAAAATGTGAAATGTTTTAAAAGTAGGATACACAGAAAACTTTATACTGGGGAATTATTTTTAAATTTGGCTTTTTGGCAGGGAATGCCCCTTCTACCTCTTAAATGCAACTGTTATTTAATTTCTCTAAGATAAATTGGGAAAGTGATTTTTAAGTTGTTCTAACCCAATCGTATTATCTTGTCATACTTACGTTTAGTGAAAGAACAACAGTGACAACTTTGTAAATTCAACGTCAGTATCAAATGTCAAGATATGGTGACTGCTTGGGCCCTAGTGTTAGAATAAAATTCCAATTCTGCCACCTTTTAGCTTTGTCATCATGAGGTAGCTAAGAAAACACTCTGAGCCTCAATTTTGACACCTGAAAATGCAGATAGTGATAGCAACTATGTCTGGATTTTTATGATGATTAATTAAATAAGGCAATTAAAATAGGTATCACACGATGAGTACCTAAGAAACGTTTATAAATGCAAAGGGATGAGGTAAGGAATAGTATTTGTGATACATTAGTATGACAAAGACTGTCAAGAAAAATTATAAAACTATAGAAGAATATTTTAATTAAATTATAAAATTTATTATAGATTTTATTATTTATTAAATTTATTATTTATTAAAGTATACATTTATAAAATTATTATTACAATTAATGTTTGAAAACAAAGCTCTTATGACTTCACAACACATACTGGGACCTTAAAAAGGGACAAATATTGTAGTCTTGATTTTCAAATTTACTAATAATTAAGGATGTTGAGCATCATTTGGTATACTTGTTGCCTATCTGAACATATTCTTTGCAGAAACATCTGTTCAAGTTTTTTGCTCATTTCTTAATCAGGTTGTTTGCTATTGAGTTGTATTTTCTTAACTATTTGGGGAATTTGCTTTTTATAAGCTAGATGGTTTGCAAATATTTTCTTCCTTTCCATTGGTTGCCTTTTCATTCTCTTGATTATTTCCTTTGCTGTGCAGAAGTCCTTTAGTTTGATGCAGCCTCATTTATCTAATTTTGCTTTTTTGTTGCTTTTGCTTTGGGTGTCATATCCCAGAAATCACTGCAAAGACCAATATCAAGCTCCTTCCTCCTATGTTTTCTTCTAGCAGTAATACAGTTTTGGGTTTTATGTTGAAGTCTTTAATTCTTTTGAGTCAATTCATTTGCTGAAATCGAATCCCCAACGTGATGGTGTTAAGAAGTGGGGCCTTTAGGAGATGATTAGATCATGAGGGATCTGCCCTCACAATGGTATTAAAGTTCTTACAAAAGAAGCGTGAGGGAGCTCCTTTGTCCTCCTGCCCTGTGAGGGCACAACAAAAAGTGTCATGTTTGAAACAGAGAAAAGCCTTCACCAGATACTAAATCTTCTGATGCCTTCATCTTGAACTTCCCAGCTGCTACAACTATGATCAATAAATTTCTGTTGTTTACAAATTACCCAGTCTAAAGTATTTTGTTATAGCAACCTGAGTGGACTATAGCAACCCGAGACTATATTACATATATGTTTTTTCTGTTTCTTCCATCTTTCTGGAGAATCCTAACACACACATATTAGAATGACTATTATTAACAAACTGAAAGATAGTAAGTGTTGACAAGGATGTGGAAAAACTGGAACCCTTGTACACTGATGCTGGAAATATAAAATGGCACAGTAGCTATGGGAAACAGTATAAAGATTTCACAAAGAAATGTAAATAGAACTGCCATATTATCCAGCAGTCTCACTTCTGGCCATAAATATAAAAGAACTGATATCAAGATCTCAAAGAAATATCTTCACTTCCATGTCCATTGCCACATTATTCACAATAGCCCAGATATAGAAAAAATCCAAATTGTCAATTGACTTATAAAGAAAATATGGTATTCACATACAATGGAATATTACAGTCTTTACAAAAATGTAACCCTATAATTTGTGACAAAATAAATGAACCTTGAGTATATTATGCTAAATGAAGTAAACCAATCATGGAGGAACAAATGCTGCATGATTTCACTTTTCTTTTTCTTTTTTCTTTCTTTTTTTTTTTTTTTTTTGAGACCGGGTCTCCCTCTGTCACTCAGGCTGGAGCGTAATGGCAAACAATCTCGGCTCACTGCAACCTCCACCTCCTGGGTTTAATTGATTTTCCTGCCTTGGCATCCCAAGTAGCTGGAGTTACAAGCACTCGCCACCACGCCCAGCTAATTTTTGTATTTTAGTAGAGATGGGTTTTGCCATGTTGGCCAGGCTGGTCTCTAACTCCTGACCTCCAGGGATCCACCCCCTCGGCCTCCCAAAGTGCTGGGTTTATGGGCATGAGCCACCGCCCCCGGCCGCATGATTTCACTTATTTGAGGTATCTGTAATGGTCAAACTCGTAGAAACAGAGAATACAGCAGGTTAAAGGGCAGATTGGGGAAAAGGCAGCTGGTTGCTCAGTGGGTATAAAGTTTTAGTTATGCTAGAAGAAAAGTTATCCAGAGGTGCTGTACATCGTAGTACCTGAAGATAACAACACGATATTGTGCATTTCAAAGTCTGTTGAGGATAAATCTCATGTTGAGTGAACCCTTATCTGTTCACTGTACATATGTATTGAAACATCACTATGTACCCAATGAATATGTCTAATTATTTGTCAACTAAAATAAAAAAGAAAATTCTTACCACAAAAACATAAACAAAAACAAAAAGCAAAGGTACACAAAACCTTTGGCCGGTGTTGAGTGTGTCTGTTACCTTCACTGGGGTGACGGTATCATCAGTGTTTGCATATGTGCAAACACAACAAAGTATACACATTCAATATGTGCAGTTCTTTGCATATGAATTATATCTTGAAAATATCTGCTAAAAATAAACCGCCAAACCTAACGTCTTTTATTACTATGATAATCTGGGGCATGCTCAGCTGTATCTTTTAGCCAGGTTATGATGTGGCAATTTTTCTTTCTTAGATTAATAACATCCGATTTGATTTTCAGCTCTTTGAATTAACCTAAAAATTGATTTAATCTAATTGATGTGCGATTACATAATAGACTTAAATGTTAATTCAAAAAAAATGGTAAAATACCTTTAAAAACATGGACAGACATCTTAGTAAAAAGAAACAGTGGAGAGTCAGAGAGAATCTTCTTAGCAATATATAGTTAGCAAAATAAGCAGCAGCTTCACTGTGGTGCTATTCACCATAATGAGGAGAACATTTCAGCTTATGAATTATTCACATTTTTCTGAAAATGAACTAAACATGAAAAGGGATGAAAAGGAGAAGCTTGCAATAGATTTTTTTTTAGAGCAAAATACAGCCTTGTGTTGAGTTTACACTTCGCTGTCATGAGAGTTCATGGAAGCATTACAATTCTGTCGATTTCTCTTGGTGCGGAGATAACAGACTTTCCTACTTTTGAGACTGCTTTTCATATTCCTTTAATTATTTTCCTTTGGAAAAGAAAGGCCAAAATCCACTCAAATGCACTCAAAAATTTCCCTTTTTGGGCCCCAACTTAATTATCAGAAATTTACATAAGCTGCTATTTTGTTATCTGAAGGCGGGGTTCAGTTTCTACAAAGCATTTTCGTTCCGGCGCTTTTGTGTGTGGAATTCTGTATCTGAAGATCTTTGTTGCAGATGTTTCTCACACGGGCTCCAACAGAACTGAAAATGGTGAATTCTCAGTCCCTTGTTTCCTAATTCTGCTCAGATGTTGTTTACAGGCTCTCTTGCTATTGGTAGCTGAGCTTAGTTGCCTCAAGAACTTTGCTTCCTTTGGTCTTTGTCTGTGATGCTTATGTCATAGTTCTCTTTCAGGAGCTTTTCTCACAAAGCAGTTCTCCTTTCCAAGATTGTGTGTCTAGGTAGATTTATTTCTCATGAAATTTTCTATACCTGGGAGAATTTTATTCATTCAGCAAATATACACTATACTCTTATTACATGCTCAATACTGCACTGATTAAGTAAAAGAAAAGTTGACACCTCTTCTGCTCAAAAGTAAAAGCAAGACCTCTGTCTTAAAAGGAGAGAAAGTACAATATATGTTTGCAACTTCTAAGAATTTATTTTAAAGCTATCCCTTTGACACTGTGAAAATGTATAGGCAGAACTGTAGAATACTGGAAACAACCTATGTGCCTATATCTAGGAATTAAATTCTGATAAATCCAAAAATAAAGTACCAGGTAGCTATAAAAAAATAATAAAATAAAGAAGAAGGTGAACGTGGTTGTTCATACCTATAATCCCAGCACTTTGGGAGGCCAAAAAAGGAGGATCACTTGAACCTATGAGTTTGAGATCAGCCTGGTAACATGATGATGTCCCATCTCTACAATTTTTTTGTTTTAAGTTAGCCAGGTGATTTGGCATGTGGCTGCAGTTCCAGCTACTTAGGAGGCTGAGGTGGGAGGATCACTTGAGCTCAGGAACTTGAGGCTGTAGTGAGCTATAATTGTGCCACTGCACTCCAGTCTTGGTGATACAGTAAGACCTTGTCTCTAAAAAAAAAATAAATGAAGTATGAAGTAGATCTTTCTAAACTGGTATGGAGGTGTGGAGTGATTTTCATGTTATATTATTAAATGAAGAAAGCGAAGTATGATACATTATTCATATTTCATACTGTTCTACTTTTATGGAGGAGAAATAAAAGGAGGAGAAATAAAAAATGAAAATAAACACACAAGTGTCTGCTCATTTAAGCAAAAATAAATGCTGGAGGGATAAACCGATGAACAATAAGAACTTGTCACCTACAGGGCATATAGAGCATGAGAGAGAAGCGGTGGAAAGGGCAGGGAGTGAAGGGAAGAGGTGAGTACTCTCTGAATATACCTTCTGGCATAGTACTGACTTTTTGAATCAATGTTTTACATACTGTAAATGAGAATAAAGAAACAAAATCAACAAAGAGAGGGAAGAAAGTCAAAATTAAATACAAATGGAAACAAATTAATAGAAACCTATGGAAATGGTAGTGTGAGGGAAGAACTACCCCAGGTAACTTTGAAGTAGTTTTGGGACTACACGTCCTTAGGTTACAGGACAAAAAAAAAATCTAATATTAAACTTAAATATATAGTTCTTTTTTTGTTCTCAGAGGTATATATTAGTAATTCTGAAACTTTTACATATTTCAGAATTGAGCAAATATGTAAATATATTATGGATAATGACAGTCAGCTTTTTCCTATTAGATACTTTTTCCATTAAATATGGAAGGGAAAAGGGTAAATAAATCCTACCATGTTGAATTGGACTTGAAGACGTCAGTGAGAACTCCTTGGGTTTAATACATTAAGTGTGTAGATAGAAAGACAGACATAGAAAATAGATAATAGATGTGTGTGGGTATATCTGTATGTGTGTGTGTATATGTATGTGTGTTATATTTCCTAGGCAGCAATGGCAATACTTGTTTGTATACCTTATTTTCTAAATACCACTCTCCCCTAAGAAAGAATCAAGGCTCCTTAGAGAAATGACTGATTTCATGTCAGGATCTGGTAAGGATAAATTGAATTTGGAATATCTTTATGTGCCAAAAAAGCATAGATGTCCTCAATGAATGATGGAGACATAAAAAGACTTAGAAGTCAGTTTGAAGAGACTCTAAAAAGTCAAATCTTGAATATTTTGACAATGGAAATAAATAACAGTATTTTTTTTTTTTTACTCTATTGAATAAAGTAAGCCTCCAAACAAACAAATAGAGGTGGTCTTCATTGCACTAGAAAACCATCCACTAGATGTAGAAGGTATGATGCAATTAGAAAATCACCACTTGGCAATCACCGTAATAATTGATTCAGGCAAAAATAGTTAATAAATTCTGAAACTAGATAGTGAAAGTTTGAGGAATACATAATATTTATATAGTCTCAAAGTAGCTCCTAACAAAACATTTACTAATTATGAAGTATAAAGTTGTAACTTTACATTGGAGAAATCTAGCTGGCAGCCTTCTGGCCTAATTACGAAAGTTATTAATACACGTAATGGTGTTACAATCAACGACATGTGCCCCTGACATGACGCATTAAGAATGTTTGTCATCCCTTCCATAACATTCAGAACAAAAGTGATTACCTTGAATTTAACCAAAAATAAGAATCAGATAAATTCAAGTAGAGGAACATTGTACAAAATAATTGCTCAGTAGTCTTCAAAAGTATTAAAAAATAAAAAACAGTTCAAGATTAGATATGATTAAGACTACATGACAACTGAATGCAACACATGACCTTAGATTTTCTTTTGCTATAAATGACATTATCTAGGAACTTCTGAAGAAGGTTTATATATTAGATCAGGGGTCAGCAAACATGACTTATGAGCCAAGTGATCCTACTGCTTGTTTTTGAAAACAAATCTACATTGAGCACAGCCATGCCTTTCATTTACATATTTTCTCTGGCTGCCTTTGCACTGCAACAGCAGAATTGGGTAGTTGCAACCAAAACCGTATGGTCTGCAAAACCTAAAATAATTAGCTTCTGGCCCTTAACAGAATAATTTACTACCCCCAGAAATAAATATTGATATTTAATCAATATTAAGTTGTTTATTTAGCCATTGTAAACATTGTGTAAAATAAATCCTTGTTTATAGGAAATATACATGAGTACTTTGTGGGGGAAGGTAAAGGAATATCCTGTCTGCAAATTATTCCTCAGTAGTTCAGGGGGAAAAATATACACATATAACCTATTTATATATATGTATTTATCTTAGATTACAAGAAAGATAGTAAGGTAGGTAAATAGAATGATAGAATACGTAGATAAATAGATAGATAAATGATAGACAGATAGATAGATGATAGATGACAATAGATGATAGATACATAGATGATAGATATAGATAGATAGATAGATAGATAGATACATGCATGCATACATACATATATACATACATAACCATGGGAATGACAGAGAAAGAAGAATAAATAAATATCTTTATTAAAAGTTGTACTTAAATGTTAACATTTGATAAATCTGGAACTAGGGTGTCTGAGAATTCTTTGCACTATTTTGTCATATTTTTCATAGTTTCGTATTTCTGAAACTGTCAAAAATATTAATAAAGGAAAGTGAAGTGGCAAGTACTTAGCTGACCATTTCCTGTTCTGTGTTTCTGCCAAATGCTCCTCCTTGGCTGTATTTACTTGGCAATACTTTTCAGTCTCTTTTGTAGCTCTCTTTTCCTTTGACTTCTTATATCTTATTGTAGTTAGATGTCAGCAAAGGTCAACTTATTTCTAGGTAATCAAATAAACTTTCAAGATTTCACAGATTCTATAGGAAATCTAATGTTTATAAGATTTCTTCAAGTTCTAGGAGGGTTGTGGGAGTTGTGGGGAAGGGGGCCGGCTACTTTTGTAATCTCCTATACTTCTAAGTTTCCAGTGTTGCTGAAATCTCATTTCACTTATGCTGCTTTTACCATATTTTCTTTGTTCCTCTATTCTTTATCAACCCACACATGGAATTTTGCCTCCTTTCCAGGATATTCTAACAATAAAACGTCATGTATATATGTATATTAAATGGAAAAAATGTAAATTGAATATTAGACTTTCTTTACCTACTAAGTGTTACCGCTATTTCACTATGCACTATTAGGAACATCTCAACACTTACATTTCCCATATTGCATGGCCTCTTCTCTTGGATTTTCATCCCTCAAATTCAATTTCTCCTATCTTATTTTAAAGAGTCACTACACTCTGTACTCCCAGCTCTAGGCCCCCATTTAGATGTGCATAAACTCATTAATGTCTCTGCTAAAAAAAGGCATCTTGATTCTGGAGTCTCATCCTTCAGCATAAAGTTACAGGAATGTGTTTTTATTCTAAGTAGGTAAGGAGTACATGACGTTGTTGGAGTTATGAACAAACTACATAATTTTATTCAGAAAAAGCTCTGAATCTCATTAAACAACTCAGGGCTCATCTTGAAATGCTGGACCTAGGAGGCACCAGCACAGCCACCTTTGTCTACTAGAAATATATATGATAGTGTTTAAGATCCTGGAATCTGAAGTCAGACTGCCTTTATTTCTATTTTGACTCCACTAGGCAAGTGAGGGATACCAGGAAATCTGCTTAAATGCTCTGTGACTTCCTTTCCTCCTCTGTTAAATAGAAATGACAATGATACCTCCTGCACAGTCAGTCACAATGTGACCATCTCAGTAGTTATGTGATAATGAAACCTGAAGGCAAACAAAGTGACTATTGATAAGCAATTAATTTTTTAACTAAGTAATACTCCATGAAAACTATAGAATACTTTGTGGTTATTACATAGTGACATGGATTTTTATTTGCTGATTTGAAAAAACATATGATTAAAATAATGATAAAAAATGCATATTTGTAGGTATTTGTAATCTATTTTTAATCTGGGAAGAATAACCAATATTTTGATTACCTAACATTAAGAAATAGGGAAGGAAGTTTCTCATTTTTCATTTTGTATTTTTTCATACTGCTTAAACTGTATAATATAGCATTATTATTGAAGTAAACAAGGCAGTGAAATTATGAGTAATTTTAATTTTATTTATAGTTTACTATGTCATGAAAAATCCAATGTATGTTTTAGTTATATATTATGAAAGGGAATACATTATTAATAACCTAATGCCAGGAATTGGCTATCGATTGAGCCATGTGCTTGTGAGTTTTTGACTTTTACATAAATGAATGGAAATGAATACAGTTATCTTGCCAAAAGAAACAAATAAGCAAATCCATATGCATACAAACAACAAAATATTTTGCAAAGTGTTCGGTACAGAATCAATGATGTATGTCTTATGACTCTTTTGTTAATTTTCTATTGTTTTATTGCTGTTTTGATAGTAAACCATTATGTATGTCAAACCTTGGAATATGGGTAAGTAGGCACAATATTGGACTAGTGTGGGAAAATAACCTTATTTCACATGTTAAACTTTCTGGAAGGAAGTAGCCATTAAAATATTTTTAAATAAAATCCTAAGTGACAATTTTTCCAGATAAAAGAAATGTTGTGTTTCATTTGTTCTCCTCCTGTGATGACTATTATGGCTGTGCTTGAGATCTTTACGAAAATTTTGTGACCTAATACTGAGGTAACTGGATTCTGATTATTTTGAGAAGAGACTGATTTTTATTTCTCTCTGATCCAGAAAAGAACCCCAGGACTATAAAGTCTGCAGAGACAAATATTGTAGTAAAACTATACTTCCCGTTTGGTACCCTGCCATGTTTACTCTGAGATAACTCAGTAAGCAACAGAGGCAAAACTAAGGTGGAATTTTCAAGTGGTCATTCTTTAAGGAGATAAACTGGAGATTCAGCCTTGTATCAGAATTAAATTCTTCAGCAAGTAATGGACCGTTTGTGCAGCAGCAGGTGTGTGTGCTAATAGAATGATTTTCTTTCAATTAGAAGCATTTCTCTGCAAAATAACTACAGATGCTGTTTACTCAACTTTTTAAAAAGGACCGTTAATGTTTTATAATCTCCTTTCTTCCCACTGTTTTATTATGGGGAAGAAAAATGAAAATAGGTAGTAAGCTTAAGGCAAATTTTTGTTCCCTATAAAAATATTCCATTCTGGCTCAAGCCTGTAATCCCAGCACTTTGGGAGGCCGAGACGGGTGGATCACGAGGTCAGGAGATCGAGACCATCCTGGTCTACACGGTGAAACCCCGTCTCTACTAAAAAATACAAAAAAAAACTAGCCGGGCGAGATGGTGGGCGCCTGTAGTCCCAGCTACTCGGGAGGCTGAGGCAGGAGAATGGCGTAAACCCGGGAGGCGGAGCTTGCAGTGAGCCGAGATCGCGCCACTGCACTCCAGCCTGGGCGACAGAGCTAGACTCCGTCTCAAAAAAAAAAAAAAAAATTCCATTCAGAGATTCAAGTAAGCATGTTCACAGCTGTATATACAATATTCACTTTGTATTTACAAATATTGTTAGGACTTTTTATCATACAAAATTGAGCATTAAAATCTATAGCAGAGAAAAATAATTTTGAGTATGTACAGATATTTCCCAAAGGAAACTTCAGCTGTCATTAGCTCTCACAGGTGCTGCATGAAAGAGAGAGGGGGAGTGTGTGCTAAAATTGAATCGAGTGCCTCCTTTTAAACTAGTCAATTTAATTCAAATATCTCATATGATAACACCCAGAATGGAAATATTTTTGGACAAGATTCTTCAGAATTTACTATAGGGTCATCTTTGAAATTAAGACAAACTATATCTCATAGAAACTTTTGTCACAGGGAATTGACTTGATTTCTTGTTTGAATGAAATCTTAATCCATGCAATTTTGCCAAAAGGTGAAATTAGGTTGTGCTTCTTGTAGAAGCTATATGTCATCAACTGACTAGATTCTTCTAAAGATAGGCTTTAAAAAGACCTCTTGATTACAAGAAACCTGTAATATCTTATTTTGATATGCTCAACTTGACTTCTAAGGATCCTGTATTTCAGGGCTTTCGATTTTTGTCTTCCATACTGGGATGATGAAGCAGTATCAATGCACTCATGTTACAACATAGCAGTCTTTATGAAAATAAGGAAACTTTATATTTAATTAGGAGGTTGAACAGAGAGATCATCTATATTGCATGACTGTGTATATTAATTGTACAACATCTTTTCAGAAATATATAGCAGCTCAAGACTAGAAAACAAGTTTGGTGACAGTGTGCCATTTTTTAATAACAAAAATAAGCCTAACAAAACCCTGCCAGCTTGAGAATATGTCATAGTGGTCTATATTATAGTGTCTTTGTACACATTAGAAATGTCCCTTACTTTGTCAAAATCAGGTATTCAAATGTTACAGCTTCACAACTGCCAAAGAGATATTAAATCCCAATGCAGTTAAAATGTGTACACCAACTATAGCCATAAGCAGTGTATACACTTACATACTGACCAAATTCTAAGGAAGAGGTTATTGACTTCTCAAGATGTGAATCAAAGGCAGAGTTTAATAGAGAGTCATTCAACATAGACAAGCTATGAAGATAGATTTTACAGCAAAAACTGATTGAATGTTTTCTTCAAGTGGATTTCCTATATTGTACACTCACATATTTCTTTTATGATCAAGCATAAAATTATTCTTTACAGTTTAGAATCAATTGTCAGTAATTGAAGAAAACCATAAAATCACAATCTGTAAGGCCCTTTGACAGCTGTTGCTTTACTGTTGCATAAAAGAGATGACACACCCATCAGATTAAAAAAAAATACTACTACTGTATTGAAAGAGCTATGTCTGCCATTACAAAGAGAACCCTTACTTTTTATGGATTGAAAGAGTCTTTTACTCTATCACTGATATAGTGTTTTTGATTAATTATATCAGATGACTTAATACAAGAAACTCTGAAAACTGTACAAAATTTATGCCAAATATTAAATCCATATTACATGGGTCCTTAATGTTAGTAATTACATGATAGAGTCTTTCATTTTCAACAATCATTCCAGTTCTTTAAGTGACTGCATTGTTAAAATGAAAACAATGAATGTTTGCACAACAAAGATGTCTTAGATTCAATTTACTGAAAAAATATTTGAAAACATAAGCATTTGATTAAGATGTTTGATAAAGACATACTATTGTTTTATGGGCACAGCTCTTAGGGAGGCTCAAGAGACCTAGACTTCCAAGTTTAATGCAATCTTGGTAAAGTGTGCGAGTCTCACTTTAATGATTTAAAGTCATTAGAAAGAAAAAGGAAGAGAAGAAAAAGAACATTTACTTGTAATTATTGTCTTTAGTGTTTGTGAAATACATGCAAGGTAGAAAGATTGGTATTATCCAAGCTTTTACAAACTCTTTTGATAGAATGCCTTTCCCCATGGAAAGTAAAGATGGAATTAAGCCACCATTTACTTAAGGGATCAAGCTTTATTTGTGTCTCCAAAAATTTCCTAGATGGAAACAGAGGATCATAAATTAATCACTTAGCTTTCTTCATATCTAGCACAACAGGTGCTCAAAAATGTTTCATGTAATTATCAGGAAAACTCAACAAAATTCTAAGATTTGAAATACATGCAGTAAAATATTTCTTATAATACATATTAACATATCCAAAATTTTTAAAATATTTTTGACTACTACAGATAACATATAGTTGTTTGTATGATTATAAATTTTAAGGCACTAGAATTCTAGAAGGAAAAATAACATTGAATTGGGTTCTCATGAGATAAATGAATTGTGAATGTGACAATTACATAGTAAATCTGGGCTGTAGGTAGCAAACATGGATAATTAAAGCTGAAATTTAAGCTTAATATGTGCCTTTTCTTCAGACGTGCTGCAACCTATCCAGAAGCTGTGTTTTATCTTGACAATAATGAAATGTCAAGACTACAGTGTTTTCTGGTACACGATAGATATTGAATACATTTTTACATAACCAAAATCTAGCATTAAGATAGAATAAGTTTTTATAATATTTTATGTAATACTTGGTTCAGCTAATGCATATATAACCCAGTGGGTTACACTACCTTTTAGTCTAATTAAATAGAATCTTCATATGCTGTATTCTCAAAATAAATCATGAAAAAAATATAGTTCTGCATGGTCATATTATCCATCCATTTATGTTTCATTCTCTTATATCATTTATATTGTTGTTTCAACTACAAAAACTAAGGTGGATTTCCTTAAGTAGGGCAGTTAATTGGTTTGAAACTCTCTGGTCAGTGTATTTATTGTAGCTGCAAACATTTTCCTTATGGAAAAAGAAAGGAAAAAAAAATGACTCTTGAGAGAAGCTGTAATTAAAACAGATAACCAGGGAAAAATGGTAAGAAAAATATAATTAGACATCAACTTCACAATCAAAATATAATTTACCTCGTTTTTGATGGAAATTGTTTTCTTATAAAGGGATCTATAGAACTTTCTTGGATTCTTTTTTAAAAAGGCAAATTGTTTGGTTTCTGCAGGTTTTATTGCTCTGTGTTTCTGAAGTAACAAAATCAAATACTGTTCTACTTTTTATAGTAAAAAAACAAAAGAATACTGTTCAGGCATGGTGGTTCATGCCTGTTATCCCCACACTTTGGGAAGTCAAGGCAGGAGAATTGCTTGAGCTCAGAATTTCAAGACCAGTCTGTGCAACATAGGGAGACCCCATGTCTACAAAAAAAAAAAAGTTAAAAATTAGCCTAGCTCAGTGGTGTGCTCCTGGTAGTCTCGAGTAGTCAGGAGACTAAGATGGGTGGATTGCTTGAGCCCAAGAATTTGAGGCTGCAGTGAATTACGATTATGCCACTGCACTCCAGCCTGGACAACAGAGGAAAACCTGTCTCTAAAAAATAATAATAATAACAATATAATATTATTTTAGATAATTAAAATAAATAAATACAAACAAAATTCCCTCCAAAACTCAATCTGAATTGCTTGTAAAACTTTTGATTTGGTAAAACATTTTATGAAACAAGTCTCAGAAGAGTACAAGCAATTCAATTTTAGAGAAATACAGATTGATGTATTCATGTAAAAAGCAAAATAAAATTATGTTTGGGAAGGAGCACTTTAAAGTCCAATTATGATCCAATAATCATATGTGTTGGTTATATATGTGTACATGATGCAAACAAATCATTTTATTAAACAAGTTTTGACACATGCTAAGCTTTTTTACCTCTTCAAAGTTAGAAATGTACACAATATGCATATGTTAAAACACCCTCTCTTCTCCCTGGGGTACTGATGGGCATTGTTTTTTAAGGAATCATCCAAATGGCCTACTCTCTTTATCCTGGATGTTAAATAAGAAATTAGAGTAGGAAACGTAGGAAGACTTTTCTGTCTCTAATTGGGGAATTGTATATTCTGAAAAGTTTGGTCTTGTCTCATCTTTCTAATAAAGGGTGAATGGAAGTATTGAATTATCTTAATTTAATCTTTCATTTGGTAATCATTTTAGCATAATGAAGGAAAGAGAAAGAAGTGAACAATAAAGACACAGGAAGAGAAAAAAGAGAAATAATGTAAATGATAGATTAATGTCTATAGCTATTCTCTTCATATACATTGTTGTGTATAATCCTCATAGTGTCCTGGGTGTGGGTTGGGATTGGGTCAGATGGTACTGATTCCGTTTCACTAATGAAGGAAATGAATGCCTGTGTGGTTTGCTAAAAGCCACACTCAACATTAGTGAAGGGCAAGAACCTCTAAATTCAAATCGAATTTGCAATCCCTTTTCCAGCATTGACTTTGAAAGTAGAAAACTTAGGGAAATGAAATAAACACAATTTTTGTTTCCTTTTCCAATATTTATAAAATTGAGTTCCTACTTCATATGGGGTTGTGCAACTTTTATTTAATATAACAGCATTCTGCATCATTAAATATATATATATATATTTTTTTTATGTGAGGTGATGAATATATTAATTTGATTGACTACAATAATTATTTCACTTCATATAAGTAAACAAAAATATCATGTTGTATACCTTAAATACATACAATAAAAAATACAATGTGATTGAAGTATATGAGATATTTTCCATAGAACCACAAAACTATTTCATCCCATTCTTGGCTTTCTGTTGGGTTAACAAAGGTTAATGGATATTTCCTAGAAATTTAAAATAATTTCCTAATGTCTTTTTTTTTTTTATTTTTTATTTTTTATTTTTTTTTATTTTTTTTTTTTTTTTTTTAATTTTTTTTTATTTTATTTTATTTTTTTTTTATTATACTTTAAGTTCTAGGGTACATGTGCATGACGTTTATATCATGTATAACTCCCCAATGCAATCCCTCCCTCCTCCCCCCTCCCCATGATAGGCCCCAGTGTGTGATGTTCCCCTTCCCGAGTCCAAGTGATCTCATTGTTCAGTTCCCACCTATGAGTGAGAACATGCGGTGTTTGGTTTTCTCTTCTTGTGATAGTTTGCTAAGAATGATGGTTTCCAGCTGCATCCATGTCCCTACAAAGGATGCAAACTCATCCTTTTTTATGGCTGCATAGTATTCCATGGTGTATATGTGCCACATTTTCTTAATCCAGTCTGTCACAGATGGACATTTGGGTTGATTCCAAGTCTTTGCTATTGTGAATAGTGCCGCAATAAACATACGTGTGCATGTGTCTTTGTAGTAGAGTAATTTATAATCCTTTGGGTATATACCCAGTAGTGGGATGGCTGGGTCATATGGTACATCTAGTTCTAGATCCTTGAGGAATCGCCATACTGTTTTCCATAATGGTTGAACTAGTTTACAATCCCACCAACAGTGTAAAAGTGTTCCTATTTCTCCACATCCTCTCCAACACCTGTTGTTTCCTGACTTCTTAATGATTGCCATTCTAACTGGTGTGAGATGGTATCTCATTGTAGTTTTGATTTGCATTTCACTGATGGCGAGTGATGATGAGCATTTTTTCATGTGTCTGGCTGTATGGATGTCTTCTTTTGAGAAATGTCTGTTCATATCCTTTCCCCACTTTTTGATGGGGTTGTTTGTTTTTTTCTTGTATATTGTTTGAGTTCTTTGTAGATTCTGGATATTAGCCCTTTGTCAGATGAGTAGGTTGCAAAAATTTTCTCCCATTCTGTAGGTTGCCTGTTCACTCTGATGGTAGTTTCTTTAGCTGTGCAAAAGCTCTTTAGTTTAATGAGATCCCATGTGTCAATTTTGCTTTTGCTGCCGTTGCTTTTGGTGTTTTAGACATGAAGTCCTTGCCCATGCCTATGTCCTGAATGGTATTACCTAGATTTTCTTCTAGGGTTTTTATGGTATTAGGTCTAACATTTAAGTCTCTAATCCATCTTGAATTAATTTTCGTATAAGGGGTAAGGAAAGGATCCAGTTTCAGCTTTCTACTTATGGCTAGCCAATTTTCCCAGCACCATTTATTAAATAGGGAATCCTTTCCCCATTTCTTGTTTGTCTCAGGTTTGTCAAAGATCAGATGGCTGTAGATGTGTGGTATTATTTCTGAGGACTCTGTTCTGTTCCATTGGTCTATATCTCTGTTGTGGTACAGTACCATGCTGTTTTGGTTACTGTAGCCTTGTAGTATAGTTTGAAGTCAGGTAGCGTGACGCCTCCAGCTTTGTCCTTTTGACTTAGGATTGTCTTGGCAATGCAGGCTCTTTTTTGGTTCCATATGAACTTTAAAGCAGTTTTTTCCAATTCTGTGAAGAAAGTCATTGGTAGCTTGATGGGGATGGCATTGAATCTATAAATCACCTTGGGCAGTATGGCATTTTCACGATATTGATTCTTCCTATCCATGAGCATGTTATGTTCTTCCATTTGTTTGTGTCCTCTTTGATTTCACTGAGCAGTGGTTTGTAGTTCTCCTTGAAGAGGTCCTTTACATCCCTTGTAAGCTGGATTCCTAGGTATTTTATTCTCTTTGAAGCAACTGTGAATGGAAGTTCTTTCCTGATTTGGCTCTCTGCTTGTCTGTTACTGGTGTATAAGAATGCTTGTGATTTTTGCACATTAATTTTGTATCCTGAGACTTTGCTGAAGTTGCTTATCAGCTTAAGGAGATTTTGGGCTGAGACAATGGGGTTTTCTAAATATACAATCATGTCATCTGCAAACAGGGACAATTTGACTTCTTCTTTTCCTAACTGGATACCCTTGATTTCTTTCTCTTGCCTGATTGCCCTAGCCAGAACTTCCAACACTATGTTGAATAGGAGTGGTGAGAGAGGGCATCCCTGTCTTGTGCCAGTTTTCAAAGGGAATTTTTCCAGTTTTTGCCCATTCAGTATGATATTAGCTGTGGGTTTGTCATAAATAGCTCTTATTATTTTGAGGTACGTTCCATCAATACCAAATTTATTGAGCGTTTTTAGCATAGGGCTGTTGAATTTTGTCAAAAGCTTTTCTGCATCTATTGAGATAATTATGTGGTTCTTGTCTTTGGTTCTGTTTATATGCTGGATTACGTTTATTGATTTGCGAATGTTGAACCAGCCTTGCATCCCAGGGATGAAGCCCACTTGATCATGGTGGATAAGCTTTTTGATGTGCTGCTGAATCCGGTTTGCCAGTATTTTATTGAGGATTTTTGCATCGATGTTCATCAGGGATATTGGTCTAAAATTCTCTTTTTTTGTTGTGTCTCTGCCAGGCTTTGGTATCAGGATGATGTTGGCCTCATAAAAAGAGTTAGGAGGATTCCCTCTTTTTCTATTGATTGAAATAGTTCAGAAGGAATGGTACCAGCTCCACCTTGTACCTCTGGTAGAATTCAGCTGTGAATCCATCTGGTCCTGGACTTTTTTTGGTGGGTAGGCTATTAATTGTTGCCTCAATTTCAGAGCCTGCTATTGGTCTATTCAGGGATTCAACTTCTTCCTGGTTTAGTCTTGGGAGAGTGTAAGTGTCCAGGAAATTATCCATTTCTTCTAGATTTTCTAGTTGATTTGCGTAGAGGCATTTATAGTATTCTCTGATGGTGTTTGTATTTCTGTGGGGTCGTGGTGATATCCCCTTTATCATTTTTTATTGCGTCTATTTGATTCTTCTCTCTTTTCTTCTTTATTAGTCTAGCTAGCGGTCTGTCAATTTTGTTGATCTTTTCAAAAAACCAACTCCTGGATTCATTGATTTTTTGGAGGGTTTTTTGTGTCTCTATCTCCTTCAGTTCTGCTCTGATCTTAGTTATTTCTTGCCTTCTGCTAGCTTTTGAATGTGTTTGCTCTTGCCTCTCTAGTTCTTTTAATTGTGATGTTAGAGTGTCCATTTTAGATCTCTCCTGCTTTCTCTTGTGGGCATTTAGTGCTATAAATTTCCCTCTACACACTGCTTTAAATGTGTCCGAGATTCTGGTATGTTGTATCTTTGTTCTCATTGGTTTCAAAGAACATCTTTATTTCTGCTTTCATTTCGTTATGTACCCAGTAGTCATTCAGGAGCAGGTTGTTCAGTTTCCATGTAGTTGAGCGGTTTTGATTGAGTTTCTTAGTCCTGAGTTCTAGTTTGATTGCACTGTGGTCTGAGAGACAGTTTGTTATAATTTCAGTTCTTGTACATTTGCTGAGGAGTGCTTTACTTCCAATTATGTGGTCAATTTTGGAATAAGTGCGATGTGGTGCTGAGAAGAATGTATATTCTGTTGATTTGGGGTGGAGAGTTCTATAGATGTCTATTAGGTCCGCTTGGTGCAGAGATGAGTTCAATTCCTGGATATCCTTGTTAACTTTCTGTCTCGTTGATCTGTCTAATGTTGACAGTGGAGTGTTGAAGTCTCCCATTATTATTGTATGGGAGTCTAAGTCTCTTTGTAGGTCTCTAAGGACTTGCTTTATGAATCTGGGTGCTCCTGTATTGGGTGCATATATATTTAGGAGAGTTAGCTCTTCCTGTTGAATTGATCCCTTTACCATTATGTAATGGCCTTCTTTGTCTCTTTTGATCTTTGGTGGTTTAAAGTCTGTTTTATCAGAGACTAGGATTGCAACCCCTGCTTTTTTTGTTCTCCATTTGCTTGGTAGATCTTCCTCCATCCTTTATTTTGAGCCTATGTATGTCTCTGCATGTGAGATGGGTCTCCTGAATACAGCAGACTGATGGGTCTTGACTCTTATCCAGTTTGCCAGTCTGTGTCTTTTAATTGGAGCATTTAGTCCATTGACATTTAGGTTAATATTGTTATGTGTGAACTTGATCCTGTCATTATGATATTAACTGGTTATTTTGCTCGTTAGTTGATGCAGTTTCTTCCTAGCCTCGATGGTCTTTACATTTTGGCATGTTTTTGCAATGGCTGGTACCGGTTGTTCCTTTCCATGTTTAGGGCTTCCTTCAGGGTCTCTTGTAAGGCAGGCCTGGTGGTGACAAAATCTCTAAGCATTTGCTTATCTGTAAAGGATTTTATTTCTCCTTCACTGATGAAACTTAGTTTGGCTGGATATGAAATTCTCGGTTCAAAATTCTTTTCTTTAAGAACGTTGAATATGGCCCCCACTCTCTTCTGACTTGTAGAGTTTCTGCCGAGAGTTCTGCTGTTATTCTGATGGGCTTCCTTTGTGGGTAACCCGACCTTTCTCTCTGGCTGCCCTTAAGATTTTTTCCTTCATTTCAACTTTGGTGAATCTGGCAATTATGTGTCTTGGAGTTGCTCTTCTGGAGGAGTATCTTGTGTGGCGTTCTCTGTATTTCCTGAATTTGAATGTTGGCCTGCCCTACTAGGTTGGGGAAGTTCTCCTGGATGATATCCTGAAGAGTGTTTTCCAACTTGGTTCCATTTTCCCCCTCACTTTCAGGCACCCCAATCAGACGTAGATTTGGTCTTTTTACATAATCCCATACTTCTTGCAGGCTTTGTTCATTTCTTTCTTCTTTTTTCTTTTGGTTTCTCTTCTCGCTTCATTTCATTCATTTGATCCTCAATCGCTGATACTCTTTCCTCCAGTTGATCGAGTCGGTTAGTTACGAAGCTTGTGCATTGTCACGTATTTCTCGTGTCATGGTTTTCATCTCTGTCATTTCGTTTATGATCTTCTCTGCATTAATTAGTCTAGCTGTCAATTCTTCCACTTTTTTTTCAAGATTTTTAGTTTCTTTGCGCTGGGTACGTAATTCCTCCTTTAGCTCTGAGAGGTTTGATGGACTGAAGCCTTCTTCTCTCATCTCGTCAAAGTCATTCTCTGACCAGCTTTGATCCGTTGCTGGCGATGGGCTGCGCTCCTTTGCAGGGGGAGATGCGCTCTTATTTTTGAATTTCCAGCTTTTCTGCCCTGCTTCTTCCCCATCTTTGTGGTTTTATCTGTCTCTGGACTTTGATGATGGTGACGTACTGATGGGGTTTTGGTATAGGTGTCCTTCCTGTTTGATAGTTTTCCGTCTGACAGTCAGAAGGACTGTCTGTTGGTCTGTTAGAGATTGCTTGAGGTCCACTCCAGACCCTGTTTGCCTGGGTATCAGCAGCAGAGGTTGCCGAAGATAGAATATTGCTGAACAGCGAGTGTACCTGTCTGATTCTTTCTTTGGAAGTTTCCTCTCAGGGGTGACGCCACCCTGTGAGGTGTGGGGTACCAGACTGCCCCTAGTAGGGGATGTCTCCCAGCTAGGCTACTCAGGGGTCAGGGACCCACCTGAGCAGGCAGTCTGTCCGTTCTCAGATCTCAACCTCCGCCTTGGGAGATCCACGGCTCTCCCCAAAGCTGTCAGACAGAGTCGTTCGGGTCTGCAGCGGCCCCGCTCTTTCCCCTAATGGACTGCAGCTGTGCGCTGTCCGCAGCGGTAGAGTCTACAGAGACAGGGCAGGCTTCCTTGAGCTGCTGTGAGCTCCACCCAGTTCGAGCTTCCCAGCGGCTTTGTTTACCTACTTAAGCCTCAGCAATGGCGGACGCCCCTCCCCCAGCCTCGCTGCTGCCTTGCGGATAGATCGCCGCAGACGGCTGTGTTAGCAGTGAGGGAGGCTCCGTGGGCGTGGGACCCTCCTGGGCAGGTGTGGGATATATTCTCCTGGTGTGCCTGTTTCCTTAAAGCGCAGTATTGGGGTGGGAGTTACCCGATTTTCCAGGTGTTGTGTGTCTCAGTTCCCCTGGCTAGGAAAAGGGATTTCCTTCCCCCTTGCGCTTCCAGGTGAGGCGATGCCTCGCCCTGCTTCAGCTCACGCTGGTCAGGCTGCAGCAGCTGACCCGCACCGATTGTCCGGCACTCCCTAGAGAGATGACCCCAGTACCTCAGTTGAAAATGCAGAAATCACCGGTCTTCTGTGTCGCTCGCGCTGGGAGTTGGAGACTGGAGCTGTTCCTATTCGGCCATCTTGCTCCGCTAAATATATATTTTTAAGTGGTATTTTTCACTCCTGTGTATAACTCCCTTGGATAAATACATTATATTATTTTAACAATATAAATAATGCTATAGCTTTCAACCTTATAACTTACATCTCTGAGCATCTCCCTGGTTAATTTCTGTCCTGAGAGTAGAATTGCCGGGTTCAAAGGATATGACTATTATAAAGACTTGCGATGCATATTATAAAAAATCATCACTGAAAGCTTACTAATTTTTCTTTCAGCAGCAATACAATGAATTTTATTTCACCAGCAATACAATGAAGTTTCACTATCACTGAATGTTATTTGTCATATTTCTCTTTTATGTATTCTTTCTTTTTAGAATTATCTGTTTATATCATGTGCCAATATTCTATTATAAATTATGTTAATTTTTGAGTTTTTATTTTATGTTATTTAATATACCTCTAATTACTTTCCTCTTATTTGTTAAGAAACAAAATAACCAGTTCCTTGAAGACAGTACCTCTCTGCCTAATATAACTAATATAACCATTAGTTATACTAGTTACATATATAATTAGTTATATTAGTATACTAATTAGTTACAGTAATTGGTATAGCTAATACTATGCAAAGCACGTAGCAAGTACAAAATAAATTACATTTAATTATTTGGATAGTATGTTATTTCAAATGGCATTTTATGTGTTTATGGAAGGGAGGGCATCAGAACATGACACCACGTCACTCATTCATAATTCATTATCTCATTTAATGTCAGAAGCAGAAAAAAGAAAGTAGAGGCTCTTAGGTTAGTAGTAGACTTTCTTGAGCTCTTTACTATATTAATAAAAATTATGCAATGTTTATCTTTCTATTATACAATCATTGTGACTTATCCTTTACAGTTTATATATTTGATTCCTTCTCTTTTACTGCTTACATCTGTAATTCAGTACATTAGAAGTCATATTATTTTGCAACATATGGATTTAATCTGTATCTAATTCAAACAAAAAGATACATTTATAAAACAAAGAGAGAACTATGAACATTGATATGTGATGGTGTTAAGGAATTATTGAGATTTTTTTTTCTAAAAAGTGTAAAAAGTGTGTGTTTTTTTTTAAATAGTTTCAATTTTTATTTTAAATTCAGCAGGTACATGTGCAGGTCTGTTACATGCATATATTGCATGATGCTGAGCTTTGGGATATAAGTGATCACATTACCTAGGTAGTGAGCATAGTACCCAACAGGTAGTTTTTCAGCCTTTCCACTCTCCCTCCCTCCAGTGTCTATTGTTGACATCTGTCTATGAGTATCCAATATTTAGCTCCCATTTATAAATGAGAACGTGCTGTATGTGGTTTTCTGTTCCCGCACTGATTCACTTAGGATTATGGCCTCCAGCACAATCCATGTTGCTGCAAAGGACATGATTTCAGTCTTATTATGACTGTATAGCATTCCATGATGTATATGTATCACATTTTCTTTAGTCAATTCACTCTTGATGGGCACCTAGGTTAATTCCATGTCTTTGTTTATTGTGAATAGGCTGCAATGAACACACAATTCTATGTGTCTTTTGGTAGAACAATTAATTTGCTTCTGGATATAAACATAGTAATAGAATTGCTAGGTCAAATGATAGTTCTAGTTCTGTTTTTAAGTTCTTTGAGAAATCTCCAAACTGCTTTCCACAGTGGCTGAACTAATTTACATTCATACCAACAATGTATAAGCATTCCCTTTTCTTCACAGCCTTGCCAGCATCTGTTAATTTTTGACATTTTAATAATAGCTGTTCTGACTGGTGTCAGATGGTATCTCATTCTGGTTTTCATTTGTACTTCTCTGAGTATTAGTGATATGGAGAGTTTTTTTGTTTGTTGACTGCTTGTATGGTTTCTTTTGAAAAGTGTCTGTTCATGTGTGTTGCCTAAATTTAAGTATTTTAATTTGTTTATTTTTTCTTGTTGAATCAATTACCTTCCTTATATATTCTTAATATTAGACCTCTGTTGGATACACAGATTACAAATATTCTCTTCTGTAGGTTGTCTGTTTAGTTTCTTTTGCTGTGCAGAAGCTCTTTAGCTTAATTAGGTCCCAGTTTTCAATTTTTTTTGTTGCAATTGCTTTTGAGGATTTCGTTATAAATTCAGTCCCAAGGCCAATGTTCAGAGTGGTGTTTCTCAGGTTTTCTGCTAGGATTCTTATAAGTTAGGATCCTACATTTAAATCTTTAATCAACCTTGAGTTAATTTTTGTATATGGTGAAAGGTAGAGGTCCAGTTTTATTCTTCTGCTTGTGGCTAGCCAGCTATCCCAACACCGTTTATTGAATAGTCCTTACTCTATTGCTAATTTTTGTTGACTTTGTAGATGATCAGATGACTGTAGGTGTGCAGCTTTATTTCTGGATTCTTTATTTGTTCCATTGGCCTATATGTCCGTATTTGTACCAGTACCATGATTTTTTTGGTGACTGTAGCCTTATAGTATAGTTTGAAGTTGGGTAATGTGATGTTTCTGGCTTTGTTCTATTTGTTTAGGATTGCTTTGTCTATTTGGGCTCTTTTATGGTTCCATATGAATTTTAGAATTAGGTTTTTTTTTCTAATTCTGTGAAAATTGACTGGTAATTTGATATAAATAGCATTGAACCTGTAGACTGCTACAGGTAGTACGATATTAATTTTTCTAATCCAGGAGAATGGAATATTTCTCCATTTGTTTGTGTCACCTATGATTTATTTCAGCTAAGTTTTGTAGCTATCCTTTAGAGATCTTTCACCTTCTTGGTTAGATGCCCAGGTGCCTGTTTGTGGCTTTTGTAAGTGGGATTGTGTTATTGATTTGGCTCTTAGCTTGCATTTTTTTTTTTTTTTTTTTTTGGTGTATATAGGTGCTACTGATTTTTGGACATTCAGTTTTAATATTGTTTAGATCTGTGTCCTCATCAAATCTCATGTGAAATTGTAATCTCCAGTGTTAGAGGTTGGGCCTGGTAGGAAGTTATTGGCTCAAGGAGGTAAGTTCTCATGAATGGGTTAGCACCGTCTCCTCAGTGCTGTTCTTGTGATAGTGAGCGAGTGAGTTATAGTAACAACTGGTTGTTTAAAAGCATGGAGCACCACCTTCCATTCTGTCTTTCTCCTTCTCTGACCATGTGAGGTGCTTGTTCCCCATTTATCTTCCGCCATGATTGCAAGTTTCCTGAGGCCTCCCCAGAAGCTGAGCAGAGGCCAGCATCATCCTTCCTGTACAGCCTGCAGAAAAGAGACAATTAAGCCTCTTTTCTTTAAAAATTACCCAGTCTCAGATATTTCTGTATAGCAGTGCAAGAATGGATTAATACAATTTTGTATCCTGAAAGTTTATCAAAGTGGTTTATCAGTTCCAGGAGCCTTTTGGCAGAGTCTTTAGGGTTCTCTAGGTATAGAATCAAGTAGTCTTTAGATAATTTGACTTCTTTTCTTATTTTGGGCATTTTTTATTTCTTTCTCTTGCCTAGTTGCTCTGGCAAGGACTTCCAGTACTATGTTGAATAGGAACAGTGAGAATGAGCTTTCTTGTCTTGTTCCAGCTCTTAAGGGGAATGCTTCCAGATTTTCAGTTGTATTCTGTAATTCCTTAAGTGAGTTTTTCAATGCCAGAAGCTCTGTTGATTTCTATTTAAGATGTTTATCTCTTCCATCATCTTCTAATTGCTTTAGAAGTTTCTTTGTGTTGATTCTCAACCTTGTCTTGCATTTCATTGACTTTCCTTGCAATCATGCTTTGAATTCTTTTCTGCCATTTCTGAGTTTCCATTTTGGTCATGGGACATTGCTGGAGGGCTACAGTGACCCTTTGGTGGCCAATGCATTCAGAATTTTCATAGTGGCAGAATTCTTATGCTGGTTTCTTATCATCTGGAGATGCTAGCACTTCCCATTTTGTATTTATTTTCTTGTGGGTAGGATTTTTTTATTTTTCTTTCTTTCCCTATAATATTATTGTTTTCATTTCCCTTCTCATTTTCCCTCCCCTTAGGAGTGTGACTATAGACAATGCTTGGAGGAGGGTCTTTTGGCTTTGCTTGTATAGCCTATTGCACTTCTTGTGGCAGGTTTTATATTGGGCTGTGAAGTTTGACCTACAAACCAGTAGATGGCACTTATCAGTAAGAACTAGCTGTGGCCAAGGTGGCTGGGTATATAATTGATCTTTCTTTACAGGGGAAGCTCTCTGTTGCCTCAGGCAATGGGTTGATCTATGGAGCACACAGTGGTCTGAGCTCCCTGCTCAGCCCCAGGGGTGTGAGGCTTAAGACAGGCAGGGCCAGACCGGGCAGTACCACCTGTAGGTCCTGTGATGTTAGAAACACACAAGCTCCAGTGCTGAGAGAGAATCCAGTGGGTGGTCACCAAGTGCTTTGAGGTGTGCCTAGGCATGAAGCTAGGAGACCTCTTTAGCCCCAAGTCCCTGCATGGGTAGGGGAAGCAGTCTAAATTCCCAGTTCAGACGAGTGGGTGCTCCAGTTGCCTGGAGATTTTTGCCTGGGCATGGAGTGCTGAGGGCCCCACTATAACACAGTATCTAGAGAAAGTGTGGGGTGGTTCAGGCTGGTAATCTGAGTGAATGGGTGCTCCAACGGCCTGGATATTTGTGCATGAGGTGGAGAGGGCAGCTCTGCTTCACCACAGTCTCTGCACAGAGATATTGGGCTAACTCAGGCTGCTAATTCAGGCTAGCTGATGCTCCAATTGCCTGGAAATCAGTGTGAGTGTGGAACAGAGGGACCCCTGTACCACAGTCTCCACAAAGATAGTGTGGGGTAGCTCAGGCTACTGGTCCAAGTGAGTGGATTCTCCAAATGCCTGGGAATCTGTCTGGGCATGCGACAGAGAGCTTCCTGTTTCACCATGATCTCCATGCAGGAAGAGTGGGACAGTTCAGGTGGTCAATTCAGAAGAGAAGTTTCTCCAGATGCCTGGAGATGTGCCTGGACATGCAGTAAAGAAGACCTCCTGCACCCAGATCTCTGCCCAGGAGAGGTGGCTCAGAGGTGAGCAGTTGATTTTAAAGCCTAGAGATCTACCTGGATGTGAAGCAGAAAGGTGCCCACTGGACCATGATTTCTGCACAAGAATGGTGGGATAGCTCAGGCTACTGATCCAGGTGAGTAGGTGCTCCGAATGCCTGGCAATCTGCCTGGTCATGGAAGAGAGAGGGCCCCACTGAACCATTATCTATGCCTAGGAAGGCTGGAGTTGCTCAGGATGCTGGTCAAGTGTGTGCTCAGCTACATCACAATCTCAGGGGGCACTCGGCAATGGCACATGCAGATCAGTTCCAGGTCGCCAGGCTGGTCCTGGCTTCAAGCCTCATCACCAAGGAGAAACTGTAGCTGTAGCAGCTCTCCTTCCCCAGACCTGCAATGGAGAGCACAATTCCAGTACCTATTGCTGAGGCATTTTCCACAATTTTGGTTGTAATGGCTGCTACTCCACTCTAGAGTGAGTGCCCTAATCTCTGGCCCAAGACTAAAATGCCTCTGTGGCCACTTGCCATGTTGCCAAAGAATGGCTGACTTTGTATGCACCCAAATTAAAAATGGCATCCTGCTCTAGGCCCAGGTGTGGAAAAATGCCTACAGCTATTTTAGGTGTCTTTGCCTTTCAATGCCTCCAATTCTCTCTCCATGTTAGCTCCAGGGCTTTGGAAAATAAAGTGTTCTCTCTTGGCCTGGGTTGATTGGTTCACCAGTGGAAAGGTGAGTTACAGAGGGAGGCACTCTGCCTCTTTCACATACTGGGGCTTCACTCCTTTTTGTTACCTGGATGCTGTCACAACGACTGTTTGCCCACATTTTCCTCCCTTGGATCTGGGTGTCCTTCACAATTCTGATGAATTCCCATTTTTCTTCTTGAATTAACTCAGAAAATTGATCTTTATACACAATCTTGCTACTTCCAAGTGGTTGAGGCATGCAAAAATCCTCTGATCTGCCATTTTAGGAAAGAAAACATCTTTTTTGTAGTTATATATTTTTTCATCATTGTGAAATATCAAGATAACCTGAGATTTGGGAGGCCAAGGTGGGCGGATCCCCTGACGTCAGGAGTTTGAAACCAGCCTGGCCAACGTGATGAAACCCTGCCTCTACTAAAAATACAAAAATTAGTTGGGCATGGTAGTGGATGCCTATAATCCCCACTACTCAGGAGACTGAAGCAAGAGAATCCCTTGAACTCAGGGAGGCGGAGGTTGTAGTTAGCTGAGATCCTGCCGTTGCACTCCAGCCTGGGCAACAAGAGCAAAACTCCGTTTCAAAAAAAAAAAAAAAAAGACAGTCTGACAGTACTGACAGTAGAATGGTGTATAAAATACAAGAAGACACAGAAAACATCTTCCTGTGCTTCTAGAAAGACCTTATACTTTGAGAGATATATTTTATAGTGTAACCAAATAAAATAATTTTGATAACATATTAGACTTTTCTTATGAGTATTATAATTATTTTTGTATATACACATAGAGTGATGCAGGGACAAATCTAGGCTTCATTATTATATGAACAAAGTTAAAATTAAAATTAAAATTTACTTAAACCTTAATCAAATAGTAATTAGGTTTTAACTAATTTATCAAATAAGTTACGTCAACTCAAGAAACAAAAAATGTTGCACATATGGTTTAACTTATTTAAAGAAGACCTTTTCCTTAAGATACTCATTATTGTCATTATATCTTCTATATAAATATAATATAGAATATTTTATGTAATGTATTATATTAATATGCTAATTATAAGTATATACTTTTACATTAGTTATATGAATAATGTATTATATAATTGTATATCTATATTTTTATCTCATACATATGTAATCATGTATTTGTATAATCATGTATGTATATCATCCTGTATTATGACCATTAATTATAGTCTAATTATGAACTTAAGATTATATTAATAGGAATATATATAATAGCATATATATATATAATTTTTATATAATGAGGGGGTACATGTGCCCTCATTCTACTATATTTGATATAGCAGGTCACTAGCCAGACTCAAGCAGGTCAGGAGAAGCACCCTTCACCAGGAATGTCAGGCAACCATCAGGTGCCTGACAGGTCAGTTGGTTATTAAACCGTCTCTCTAAATAATAATTGGTCACAGCCACCTCCATAATAATAATGATAGACAGAGACATTGGTATCAGCAGCTTCCCAATAAGATCTCAGGAGTCAAACAAGTGGGCTCAAGCGTGCTTACTAAGAGGCACAATGGCAGAGTTTAACTGGTAACACTCAGCTGGTAAGGGAAAAGTGCCTCAAATGAGCATGTGTACATCTTCAGTAAACACACTGCACACGCAGCCCCTCCCAAGTGCTGGCGGCCATTGCACATGCAGACAGCCCACATCAAAAGAAGAATCAGGGGAGAAGTAACTCAAAAGCCTGGAACCATGCCAACATATAAAACCCCAAGTCAAAGGGCAAATCATACACTTGATCTCTCAAGTTGCCCACCTGGCCCTCTTCCAGGTGTATTTTACTTCCTTTTGTTGCTGCTCTAAAACTTTTAGATAAACTTTTACTCCTGTCCTGAAACATACTTCTCTCTCTCTCTCTTTCTGCCCTATATGCCCCTTGGTCAAATTCTTTCTTCTGAGGAGGCAAGAATCAAGGTTGCTTCAAATCCATACGGATTCACCACTGCTAATACTTTGACATTTTGAGATTCTTTTCAGACCATCAGTTTCTATGCGTAAAGGCAAGATGTGTCTCAGTCAACTGTTCTGGGGATTAAGGCATCGAATGAAGAGTGTAGCTGAGAGGACTGTAGCATATTTGGAATAGAGTTTGTCCTCAATCTGTAATGTAATCCAAGTGGCTCATTCAAAACTTTGCTCCACAGTAGGAAACCAATCCTCCAGGAAAATCTTTTGCACACAAATGTCATTGCATTTAACAGGAAAAGCCTTGTTTTGGGAAATCAGTGTTCCAGAAAATGCCAAATTAAATGGACAATTACTCTGACTTGCCTTGAAGATAGTTTCACATTTTAGGAAAATGGCCTGAAAAAGTAACTTTCGTTTAAAGAGAGAACGCATCTGATATGACTTTAGCACTACACAAATGCCACTATAACCCCAAATGAAAATATTAAAAATCTGAATTGCATGATGAAATTATGGCAAATGATTTGAGAAATAAGAAAGGAGATTAACACGCATAAACTCAACTCATTGTCTTCTAAAATATTTATATATGTAAATATAGGAGCTCTTCCTTTCTTGAAATAGTCAAGCAGACAGAATTTCTCTGGGTAACACCATTGCTTTTTTAATTCAAAATTCCTGTCAAGCACCACAAATGTATGCAAACGTAACTGGCAGACAAGATTGTAACAATGTTTCATGGCTCAACTGCATATATTCTTCAGTGTACCAAGCAAATAGTAGGTAGAATATAAATGCATGGATTTTACTCATTTTTATTAAGAGATAATCACATTCACAGGTAAGGATGAGCTGAACAGTTTGTGATTGTCAACGTGCTATTTACTAATATTCAGATATTGCTTCCTCTCTAAAGCTTTCTCTGGTCCTAACAGACTAATCTGTTTCTGTTTTTTCTGCTCTATTTTAATTACATGTTTTACTTACATATCTTAATGACATGTTTAATGACACTTTTTTTAATTCCAAATTTTATTACAAAATGTTAAATGAAACAAAACTTGGCATGTTCATGTATAGTAAGGAATATTTCATGGAATATAAAGGCAAAGATACCAATTTTTATTAACATGTGAGCTCCATGAGATCAAAGATTTGTGTCTTGTTCACTGCTTAATTGCCAATGCTTAATGAATGAGAAGGTGCATCAAAAGACAAGCTGCCCACAGACCCCCTGGGATGTGCAAGAGAAAAGTGGATGGAGATAGGCAAGAAGTGAACTATTGTGACTTTAAAGAGTAATTAATTTTGAGGGGAGAGAAGCAGGGTGGAAAGTGTCTGTCATTGAGGTGCTTGTCAAACAATAAATATGCAAACATTTGTTGGTAGACATCCTAAAAAAAAAAAAAAAATGTAGAATATGGTAAAGGTGCCACAGAACAAAAATGCTCTGGGCTTAATGGTTTTGCTGAGACCATTCTCTGAGACTTTGATGCTTTAGCATTTGGATTGTTAGCTTTATTTATGGAAAAAAGACAGAAGCGTCCAGACAATTTATATTTTTAAAGATAATAAGGTAGTATGAATCAAAAAAGATGTCCTCATACACATAACTCACTGGAGCAGTTTGTTCTTCCCTGATAGGTCCTTTTTGAATCAAGTTCTTCACTTTGTACTACAGAATTAAGTTATCAAATGTAGCCCACTTGGCTCTGCTGTTTTTTGTTTGTTTGTTTGTTTTGTTTTTTTTTAAATGCAATTTCCTTTGCATTGTAACTGGACCCAGGTTCTGCTGCTTGCTGCTTGAAAGCCAGACACAAGAGGTAAGGATTGGTGGGAGCAGAAGCAGGTTCAACTGGAGAGCAAGCAAACTGAGAAGATGGCAAATTAGCATTCTAAAGTACCATCTTAAATTTTAAAATTTACCAAAGGGTTTTTATCATTAGATATTTAAGATTTTCTCATTGTAAATAATAGGGCAATAAATACTTTTATGAATACAATTTTTCTCTTTTTTAGAATATCTCCCATCTTAAGGTAAATTATCATATCTACAAGCAAATAGTTTCAAAAAAACAAAGAATCACAAAAATCTAAAACCTTTTTCCAATACTTTTAGCATATTTTCAACCACTAACCAAAATAATTGTAACTATTTACACTATCAACAGTAATATATGAATTTTAGTATACTCTAGAAAGCAGATAGCAGTGTTATTTTACATTTTTATTAATTTTATAGGTGTTTCATTATTCTTTTGTGTTTCTTAATGTAAACTCTAGTTGTTAAATATATTTTGCTATATTCAATATTAGTTGTATCTCTTCTTATGGAAACAGTCATGTTATGTCATATGTCTATTAAATTTATTAATGATATTTTTAATGCTTAATTTGAAATCAGAAATCTAAGATAATAAGGTTTTCTCTATTATATTTCCTATAAACACATTTACCTTAGCACAGTTTTTTATAACTTTATTCATGTTATTTACATGAAAACAATATTTTATTTGCATATAGATGTGTGTATTGTTCATTTCCTTTGACTAATTATTTCTTATTTCAAATATGTGAATTTCTATTAAAGATTAGTTTTACAAGCACAGGTATATTTATTAATTTATTTAAGAAATGGGGTTTTCTCTATTACATTTCCTATAAACATATTTACCTTAGTACAGGTTTTTTATAACTTTAGTAATGTCATTTACATTAAAACAATATTTTATTTGCATATAGATGTATGTATTGTTCATTTCCCTTGAGGAATTATTTCATATTTCAAATACATAAATGTCTATAAAAATTAGTTTTAGAAACATAGATATATTTATTAATTTATTTTTTTTTAAGAAAAGGGATCTGGCTATATTGGTCAGTCTAGTCTTGAACTCCTGGCCTCAAACAGTCCTGGAACCCTTGACTCTCAAATTGCTGTTATCACCATACCTGGTCACACAGATATATTTAACTGTATCCTAAAAAAATACTAGCTCTGTTTTTTGGTTTTTTTTTTTTTTTTTTTTTTTTTTTTGGTATAAATTACACTCAGATGTGATTCCATTGGAACACCCCTATTTTTTTAGAAGAGGCATTAAATCATGTACTATCATAAAGTTCCTTTTGTGCTCTCCATACCTGGTAACAGCTCAGGCTTTTCTTAGATCTATTGAATGACTTACTCACCTATACAGCATGAAAGAAATAAAGATTATGGGCAGAGATTTACTGTAGATATCAGAAAAGATCAGCGGAGGGTGATTTATAGTTATTTGATGAATGAAATGTGAAAATGAGAATAGGCAATTCTAAAGTATACCTTTTTTCTCAAAACAGACAAACTTACCAGAGTGATAGATTTGCCTAGATGTGCTGGACATTTTGCCATAATTTTATATTTCTTCCACAGCACATCAGAGATCTAAATAAAGTCCTACTCCTCTATCTGGTATGGAATCCTAGGATACTCAAGCCAGGGAGTAGGTTCATACTCTATAAACTATATGCCTATATTTTAAGAATGTTGTATTTGCTTGGTTTAAACTACATCTATTTCATATATTTAGTAGCACATCATCAGTCCTTTCATGAGAAACCTAACACTTTTCTTCTGATACCTTTAATAACTTCTCCCCTGATCTCCCCATCCTGAGTTACATTAAATGACACTGTACCATCATTTAGGTTATACAATAGTTCTCTGGAGATTCAGTGTTACCAATATTTTGTATGGTACTTGACTCTATGAACTACCTTATAAGAACTTATACTCTTTATTCTTGTTTTTTTTTTTTTTTTTCTTACTTGATAAACTTCTGGCCAGTTTTCAGAATCATTTTTGTTTTGCATAAGTTATTTGCATGCTTATCAACATATCTGCTGAATTTTTACAGAACTTTTCTGATAATTCCAAGATCAAATAAGAAGTATCTAATTTTTAATGATTATTTCTGTGGCTAAAATAATTTCAGTGTCATGATACCATTTCAATGTGGTTATATTCTATAATAAACTTCCTTATTTTTTCAAGTCTTCAAACATAAATTCATAGACATATGGCTGTGTGGCAGTTCTACACTGCCCAAGCTTCAATCAGTCCATTCCAGGGGTAGTGATGCAAGGAAAGTGAAGTTTAATGATAACTTTTATTCCTCTAATAAGTGGTAGATGAAATAGTGACAGGCCTTAAAAGTAGAAAACACTAATTTTTTTCCCCAATCTGGTGAATTTTCCCATGCACAGAGCTCAAATTTACTGTACTCAGGGAGATTTTCCTAGAGAAGGATAAATTAAATTATAAAAGATAAAAATGTGATCCCATTATGTATATAGGCACACACATTCACAGAATTTTAAAAATTTATTTTAATATGGATGTTTTAAGTTACTTGTGGGGACATTCTTTTGAATAGACATGCCTGTCTCCGTATCTCTGTCCCACAGTGGAAAATGGTTTATTGCTACACAAACTTTCTCAGATCAGTAACACTTGGCTCTGTGTGTTGAACCCAGAGTTAAGGCCCAAAAATCGAATCTTGTTTGTCAGTCACTTGCTCTGTAGCTGAAGACAAGTCATTTTATGTTTTTATATTCTATGTAAAAGTATAATTTTCCAGTTTGACAAATAATGAGCTTGCTACTTACTAATGAGGTAACTATACTAAATGTCTCTGAGCCTCAGTGTCTTACTATCCCTGTTCAGTGGGAATAAGGATATACATTCAGCACATTTGTCAAGTAGTGTAAGATATGACTACAAGAGTCCGATACACAATAGGTGTTAAGTAAATGGCAACTTCTATAGCATTACACACATATAACATAATATACACAGAGAATACACATACTTTAAAAGACAAAAATATCCCATAACAAATGGTGGGTCAGTATGCAAGGAAAAAATAATGTTTTAGAATAATATTTTTAAATGTTTAAACTTGCAATATGTCCTGCTTAAGCCTGTAAGATTTCTGTCAAAGCATCATTATTGTACATTGTAATTTAGTTCGGTTTCTGTAGTTTTAAAAGAAATCCTTGCCACCCTCCAATTTTAATGTTGGAATGTAATCTGAAAGCATTTTATCTGAACTGTAATCAAGGAAGCTGACTCCTGATCTCTTCTCATATTACGTGGAAGGATGTCACTGTCAGTGTTGATGGTAGGATGGAGCTGCCCCACTTCTAAGAGTAATATTCCTTACTTTATTTAATTCACTCTTCCTGACTTTTAGGGTCCGGTCTGTAATTCTACTGAATGGCAATTGATGCTATAAGCACATTGAGTCAGCATGGATGAAGCTGATCGTTTTTACCCCTCCTTTTCTGCAGTTATTTTTAGCAACAGATTACAAACTATTTACAATATCAAAAGTCACTGCTGGATGTGTTGAAGTATTTTTATCAACTGCAGTGCTGCCATTGTTTTCTCAGTCAATGTTCTTTCTTGGGGAAACTATCAGGAATGTCATGTTTTCGGCACACATTTTGTGCTTTAAGTTATTATCCAAAACTTTCTACAAGAGCATAATGTGCTTTAGCAGATAGAAAACAAAAAACCCCACAGAACAAACATGAAAAGTTTGTTGATATTTTTCAAGATAAATGGGGCATACTTTAATGATGATTATAATAAATATTAATCATGGTAAAGCTTAGAAACACTTTATTAATTTTTCTTAATCACACTAATAAATCGAAAAAGCATAAAATGGGTCCTATATTATTGCATTAAATCCTTATTGCATTATTGAAATTCCATGTAAAATAGCCCACACACATTTAAGAAAAATAAAATTTGAGCCTGGGCGTGGTGGCTCACACCTATAATCCCAGCACTTTGGGAGGCTGAGGCGGTCGGATCACGAGGTTGGGAGTTTGAGACCAGCCTGGCCAACATGGTGAAACCCCGCCTCTACTAAAAATACAAAAATTAGCTGGGCATGGTGGCGGGGGCCTGTAATTCTAGCTACTCTTGAGGCTGAGGCAGGAGAATTGCTTAAACCCGGGAGGTGGAGGTTTCAGTATGCTGAGATCGTGCCACTGCACTCCAACCTGGGCAATAGAGGAAGACTCTGTCTCGGGGGGGAGGGGGGGAATGAGTAACACAAAGACTTACGGCAAAAGTCATTTTTTAAAACATATTTTGTCACTTCATGTGTTTCCAAGTTCTTTCACATCAATTTCACGTTGACAGAATCTCAGCCTTGGTTATTAAAAAGAAGCCAGACACAATGGCTCATACCTGTAACTCCAGCACATTGGAAAGTCAAGCAGAGAGGATTGCTTGAGGCTGGGAGATCAAGAAAATCCTAGGCAACATAGAGAAACCATGTCTGTACAACACAGTAGCCAGGTGTGGTGGCATGCACCTGTAGTTCTACCTACTCAGGAGGCTGAGATGGGAGGATCACTTGAGTCCCAGGTTCAAGTTTAGTGGCTTTCATTGAGCCACTGCACTCCAGCTTTGGTGACAAAGTGAGACCCTTTCTCAAAAAAAAAAAAAAAAAAAAGCATATCACATATAAAATGATATGAGATGGCATCATTCTAATAAAACTAGATCAAAGTGTTGCCAGAGTTGATTTCTTCTGAGGCCTCTTTTCCTGACTTGTAGATGGTCATTTTCTCTCTCTCTTCTTATGTGGTTTTTCCTGTGTGTTCCTGTGTTCGATCAAAGAGGCCAGTCATATTGGATTAGAGCCCATTCTAATAACCTCATTTTAACTTAATTGCCTCTTTTTTTTTTTTTTGGTTTGGTTTTGCTTTTTTGAAACGGGGTCTCGCTCTGTTGCCCAGGCTGGAGTGCAGTGGCACAATCTCAGCTCACAGCAACCTCCACCTTTGGGTTCAAGTAATTCTCCTGTCTCAGCTTTCCGAGCAGCTGGGATTACAGACATGTACCACCATATCCAGCTAATTTTTGTGTTTTTAGTAGAGACAGGGTTCACCATGTTGGCCAGGCTAGTCTTGAATTCCTGACATTCAATGATCCACTCACCTCGGCCTCCCAAAGTGCTGGGATTACAGGCGTGAGCCGCTGCACCCAGTCACTTAATTACCTCTTTAAAGATCTAATCTTTAAACATAGTTATATTCTAAGGTACTGGGAGTTAAGTCTTCAACATACGAATTTTTAGGGAATACAACTCATAAGAATATGTAATATTCTAGTAATAGTAATAATAATAATAAAAGACAAAAAATGTGTCATTATAACCTGGACTGCATTGCTCTCTCTCATTAGAGAACCCTAACCTTCTTAGGAATGTCCCAATATTCAGCTATAAAACTGTATTTCCCAGATTGCCTGGCACTGAGAAGTGATTGTTTGATCCAACTCTGCACAATGGATTTTAAATGAAATTGTTGGGAAAGACCACTGTGGCCGCTGACAGACAGTACCCGCATCTACGGGTATGCCTCTGTGGGCATTTGTCCTTTTACCCCTCCGTGATTTCCAGCAGCCACTCCGAAGAAAAAAGTGGCAAGCTACAATATTCCTTGTATTGCTGGTTTGTGGACTTATTTTATGTGGAGAAAAACATATTGTATGTAAGCCATTAGTATTCAGGGTTCTATTATATGAACTAAAATGAATCCTTTTTAATATGGAGAATTTAAGGAAAAAGACACCTGAGATGATAAGCATTCGCTAAAAAATGGTTCAATTGTTTTTTCATATGAAGGGGGCCTAATGACATTATAATCAAGATCAATAGTAGAAATTAAGATATAATTAACATCTTCTGGCCTTTGAAAATTTTCACATGACATATGTCTGGGCATTTCTATAGTAATATCATGGACCAATTTTTATAATTGACTTCTGAAAATGAATTTATATCTTAAGTTAACATTAATGAATGAAAATGATTCTGCAGAAGAGACGAGCCTATTTCAATATCATCTTTGGCTCATAAGCATGAATGACACTGATACATTTTACAATTACTATGATCTGAATAATTCCACTCTCATGAATTCACTACATTTAGCCCACGTGTCATGTAAAAATAAGTCAGGACAATTGATGTTGCTAAAGAATTATGTAATGGAAGCTCTAGTCAGTAATTTTAGAGAATAGCCATATAGGGTCATTTAATACAAACTTTTATCATGACTCTTTATCTTTATTTTGGAAGTATATGTAATGGTATGTACAGATCACTCTTTCTAAGTGGATTTTCATATTTAAAATATATAGGAGTCCACGTAAGGCAAAATGTAAAGTATATATAGTTATATATCTGAGTACATTTTACATGCAAGATATAGTTACATAGTGATTACATATCAAGTGCAAGACTTGTAATAGGTGCTTTGAAATTTGTAATTAAATTTTGACAAATTTAGGCTATACTTCATTTTCCTTCATAGTGTATATGGTAGTATATCAAGTCTTTCATGCATAAAGCTAAAATATTTACTCAACCTCTAAGTGAATAAGTAGATAACCTACACTTGCCTTTTTGGGGAGATTCAAACCTTCTTTTTCTAGTCCTTCAATTCTCTATGTTGCTTCAAAGGAATGAGTCAGAATCCAGGGGAAAATGCCCTACTGCTAAGAAGGACATATATTGTAAAATTTGAAGACACCATTATTGTCTAGATTTCTAAGGGCGAGAATTTTAATAGATTTTATAGATCAACATGCCTTGACCATGATGTTTTACACCCCTCTCTCACATTTACACTGATTAAGTCATTGAGTAGAGGCAATTCCCCCATTCTATACATAAGAGAAGACCCAATACTTAATTCGCCCTCTCTCCCTTCTTTCTCATTTACATACACATGTAAACCTAACTTAAGTCTCCTCCTCCACAAAACAAAATAATAAAAAAACAAAATTGTAATAACCTTGACAAGAATAAAAATAAAAACTACCCCATGCACAGAAGTAATGTTACTTAGATACTTTCCCTGATTTAAGAAGGCCTTGAGTCTGCATCCTAAGACAGCCAGCATCAAGATATTGAGGCATATCTCCTCTCTCCTCCCTGTATGTTTGGAGAGCAGGACCCGGCTGCACAGGCCTACTTAAGTAGAGAGACGTTGAAAGAATCCACTCCAGTCTAGCCTACTGGATTGCATTACTGGCTGTTGAGGCCAAAGTCCCAAATAATATGTAGGGGTGCCTTGCTTTCTCTGATACGGTTTTCTACACATATTTCTCAGAAACTATATCATAACAAATGACTGGTCAGTAACAGAATTTTGTTTGTCTGGAGTTGGCTGGCCAGAATGTGATTGCTAAATGTCATCTAATATTTGTTCATATCAGCATCCTGTTTCATCATTCACAACAGAGCCCATATCTGTTTGATTCTAAATTCATTGTCATTCATCTACACATTGCTATATACTCCATCTTTAGAGTTACAGGCAGGTTTCTAACCCTTCCTCTGTCTTTTGATGATGTTCATATAAAGTTCCCATGTTCTTCTCACCTTATTGTAGTCATACTTGTTTGAATAGGGACTTCTCAGACTAATGTCCATTACCTAACTATAAATGTCAAATGAAGTTTAGGGCATCTAAATATTCCCCATAATTGTCCAAAAATTTGTGATCTCTGTTAATTTAAGCCAAGTCAATAGAATCAAATTATTTTATCAGATTTTAAAGGGAGATCATATTCCCCTATCCCACATCTAAAAACAATTGTTCTACAAAATATTTAGTAATTACAATAATGATGATAGTGGAAATATAACATACTGGTAATCATTGTTATTAATCGAGGTAGTAATATGAGGGCTTTATAGAAAGTGGCATATTTAATTATTATAATAAACCAGAATACAGTGTTAATGATCCACATCATAATGATGAATAAATTGAAGCTGAGAAAGAGTAAGAAACTTTCTTACAGTGTCATATTAAATAAAAGTAGTGCCAAAAGTGCACACCAATCTGTTCAACTCTTCCTTGACATACATGCATCATACTGCGTTGATGTCACGGCAAAATAACTTGCAATGCTGAGTCTACACTCTCTTTCAGGATGGGTAATGGTAGCCAGCATAGCATACACATATACAGTATTACACTAAGGAAAAGCACTTTTATAATAATTGAGCTTATCCATGAATGGGGAGATAGTTTGTTCTTAGACCAGGGAACTATTTTTCTAAGCTCCATTAATTCCATAGCAAATTGACTCCATAGTCAAATGTTAGTGTGATTCCAGTTAAATTTGTGTTTTATCTTTTTAAAAACTGTAAACAATCAGATATTATTTTAAAATAAAGTTTTTTATTAGAAAGCACTGACAATGTATATTAAAGTTTGATCTTCTTAATTGACTTGTATGCTAGAGTTCATACAAGGAAGGTCAGGATTATTGGCTACAGTTTTCACACTGGTATATAGAGATTGTTAAACCAAGCAAGAGTCACAGAGGTTGGCCGAATGCTGTACGATACTGTATAAGTCAGCACAACTCTTTCACCTTCATCAACTTCACACATAAAGAATGATAAGATGGTGTGGTGCAGTGGCTCATACCTGTAACCCCAGCACTTTGGGAGGCCGAGGCTGGTGGGTCACTTGACTTGAGGTCAGGAGGTTCAGACCAGGCTGGCCAACATGGTTAAACCCCGTCTCTCCAAAAAAGTACAAAAATTACCGGTGCGTGTGGCACTTGCCTGTAGTCCCAGCTACTGGGGAGGCTGAGGTAGGAGAATCCCTTGAACCTGGGAGGTGGAGGTTGTAGCGAGCTGAGATTGCGCCACTGCACTCCAGCCTGGGTGACAGAGTGAGACTCTCTCAAAAATAAAATAAAATAAAATAAAATAAAATAAAAATAAAAACAAAAAAGAAAGAATGAAAAGAATGATGAGATGGCTTTTGTGTATTTTCCCTCCAAGATGAGGTAATGTGACTCAGTTACATGCTTCTTGTTGCCAGAGTCTGATGAAATGCATTGTTAGGGCATTATTTGACTTTTGTTTTATGCTATGCATGCACCTAAATTATTATTTAATGAAGCAGCAAATTTGCAAGGCATTTAGTTTTTGCTGCTTCCTGTACTCAACAGCAGCTTACATTAAATGTGTATTATTTTTCTTTTTAATTAATTTCCTTCTCAACCATAATAGTATGCATATGGAGGCACTTCAAATACTTATCCTAATAAATGCCTTCCACAAGCATTAAATACAGTTGCCCTTCACTCTTTCCCATCAAGGATCAGCTTGTTACATAATAGACTAATTAAATAATTAAAAGTTTTAATATGATTCCCTGGATGAATTGTGGAAAACAGTATATTAGCAATCTGTTTATAGAAAAAAATAAACAAAACTAACAAATTTTAACTAACTAAAACTAACGCTACATCCTTAAACCTTTATTGAGGTTTCAAAATGGCACACATGGGTGAGTTTGGTCACTTTAATCAAGGGAACCATTTTATCAAAGGTGAAATGAAATGTATGCTATTTTACTTCACAGGGCACAAATTTGACGACGGATAATAATAATCCATAACAGAGAATTATGAACATATTTTTAAATGGTAGAAAGAATCTTAGGGATTTCACTATGTGTGGCAATCCTTAAGCTGCTGAAAATTACTTTGATGGACAGCATTATTTTCTGAAAACCTGACCTCATGCTCTTTTTGTAATCCGTTTTCTGCGGTTGATAAACTAGTACAGTTTTAAAAACCTGTGTGTGTGTGTGTGTGTGTGTGTGTGTATATATATATATATATATATGTATGTGTATGTGTGTGTGTGTGTGTGTGTACAAGTGCATGGTTTCTTAAATGTTTCTTTTTTTTGCTCTGAAATTCTGTACAGTCATATAGTATTTACCGGTTACTAATTTTTGTACATACTATCCTAGACATTGTAGGCATGTGCTATAACACATTCTAGGAAAGTTAATACTCACTGAATTAAGAAACTAATGATTTTTAATATGATAAAGTAGAAGGAAGAAAAAGAAATGGACAATACTGTTTACTAAATGATAGATGACAAGAATGTGTTAGCTATTTCTGTATGTAAACATAAAGCATTTAAAGGCTAGACATTATCCACTGTTCTTAAGAAACCAACGCAAAGGTAAACCAGAGCAAATTCTCTACTTACAAAGCATTTACTAAGAATGTCGTGTCAAGCTCTGGACTTGTAATAGTTTGACTAAAGAATCAATAGCTTCAGCATTAATGATCTGCAGCAGTGACAGAGGAAGCTCCACTGCTGATGTGATTCTTCAAAGCCTACAATGTTCTGTTCTGTCTGCTTAAAATACTGAGCTGTAATTACCTATCTAGGATCATAAATAATAAAGGCAGACCATGAAATGACATTGAGAAACAGAGTTTGTCATTTAAGATAGGGGTCAGAAGAAGATCTGGTCAAGGGCAACTGGCTTATAAAAGGAAGTGTGATCATCAGGATAAATGAAGTTTCTTTTACTAGAGATTCCAATAGACTAGAGACTTGCTGCTGTTAATATGTCATTTATATCATACACAAAGGAGAATAAAATAGTAGAGAAAAAGAACGTTGAAATAGTCATGGTCAAATTTCCACTGAATCTTTATTAAGTCACTAATATTGGATGAGACTTCATCTTATATATGAGATATTATATAGTTTGCACTTAAATCTATTTAACTAATTATAAAGACTTCCACAGAACAATCTATCTCTCTGACATTGTCAGTAAATTAATGATTCCTTTGAATTAAATCTTCCTTAAAATAGATATGCCTCTACCTAGAAGTACATGCTCTAACCACATATGTAATCTTGGTTTGAAAATCAAAGCAAAATTAAAATCTGAGTAATATGGAGTAAGAAAATAAAGCCTTTGATGTGTTTGACAGAAAAATTCTATCAATACATACAAATTAAATTATAATTTTATTACCTTTATCTTATACATAAGTTGCATATTTATATATTTTAATAACAGCATATTTCATATAATGTTCTCAATTATTTACAATAACATATTAACTATCCCTTCAGGGCTAATACTTTAAGAGAGAATTTTTCCCATGAAATTGTACCATTTCTTTTTTTTTTTTTTTTTTGAGACGGAGTCTCGCTGTGTCGCCCAGGCTGGGGTGCAGTGGCGCGATCTCGGCTCACTGCAAGCTCCGCCTCCCGGGTTCCCGCCATTCTCCTGCCTCAGCCTCCGAGTAGCTGGGACTACAGGCGCCCGCCACCGCGCCCGGCTAGTTTTTTGTATTTTTAGTAGAGACGGGGTTTCACCGTGTTAGCCAGGAGGGTCTCCATCTCCTGACCTCGTGATCCGCCCGCCTCGGCCTCCCAAAGTGCTGGGATTACAGGCTTGAGCCACCGTGCCCGGCCTGTACCATTTCTTTATAAGAAAATTTTAGTTAGTTTGCTTATTGTTTGCACAGATATAAACATTTAGAACAGTAGTTCTTTACCAGGGCTGATTTTGCGCCCTAGAAGACATTTGGCAATGCTTCGGGACGTTTTCTATTGCTACATCTTGGAGGGAGATGCTATTGGTACCTAGTTGGTGGATGCCAAGAATTCTGCTAACCATCCTGCAATGCACAGGAACGACCTCCACAATAAAGAATTATTCAGTCAAAAACATCCATGTGCCAGCATTGAGAAACCCTGATTTAAATATATATTTTAATCTTCCATTTGGTTTCCAAAACTCCTCATCAAGTCCTAGACATTGTTACAATGGAATATCATAATAATGTACTATGAAGTCACATGATATGTGTGTTTTGGAGTTAAATATTCTCTAACTTATGATTGTTTTGACCTAAATGAAAAAATGTAGTTTTTATATTATAAAAAATCTGGAAAGAATATTAAAATGGGCGGATTCATGTTGCCTTGGTGCTGGCGAATATTCAGGGTATTGCAGTGATCAGTTTCAAGTGTCAGTTTCTTTTTATTTTTCTTTTTTTCTTTTAGAGACAAGGCCTCTCCGTCACCCAGACTGGAGAGCAGTGGTACGATCTCGGCTTGCAGGCAACCTCCGACTCCCAGGCTCAAGCAATTCTCTTGCCTCAGCCTCCCAAGTAGCTGGGATTACAGGAGTGTGTCAATAGCCACCTGACTAATTTTTGTATTGTTAGTGGAACGGGGTTTTGCTGTGTTGGCCAGGCTGGTCTTGAACTCCTGAGCTCCAATGATCCACTCGCCTCGACTTCCCAAAGTGCTGGAATTACAGGTATAAGCCACTATGCCTGGCCACAGGTCCCAGTTTCAAATGACCCCTTTGCAGGTCCACATCTTTAAAAAACCCCTAACCTGGCCATGTAGGTTATAATGTCATTGTCTCTTGATAAATTTGAATAAAAAGTCCTTTTATGAGTTAAAGCTAACGAAAATGTTTAGTATTTCCCTTTCTGGAAAAAAAAGTGTTGTGAATATGAAATTTCTTTTTTTTTTTTTTTTTTTTTTGAGACGGAGTCTCGCTCTGTCGCCCAGGCTGGAGTGCAGTGGCCAGATCTCAGCTCACTGCAAGCTCCGCCTCCCGGGTTCAGGCCATTCTCCTGCCTCAGCCTCCTGAGTAGCTGGGACTACAGGCGCCCGCCACCTCGCCCGGCTAGTTTTTTGTATTTTTTAGTAGAGACGGGGTTTCACCATGTTAGCCAGGATGGTCTCGATCTCCTGACCTCGTGATCCGCCCGTCTCGGCCTCCCAAAGTGCTGGGATTACAAGCTTGAGCCACCGCGCCCGGCCTGTGAATATGAAATTTCTTATATCCTAATCTTTAATACTTAATGAAAACAATGTTTAAACTTTAAAACTACTTCATTTTTCTGAAATGTGATTAAAAACTAAAATTCAGTTTGTATGTATGCATATATTTATCACTCTACATAGAAGAGCAGAGTAGACAAGGATGAAAAGTCTAGAATTAGTGTACCTGAATCGAATCTTGGCTTAATCGCTTAAAAGTTCTGTGAACTTTGTGAACATGTGTGTGCTGTCTCTGGAAGGAATAAAGAGTTATAGTGTGGGACTGCATCTGCTTGTGCAACATGCTGTCTGGCACAGGTTTCTGTCTCTGATGGGAACCACGTGGTGGAGAGATACAAGCAAAGTTCTGGAAGCCCCTGCTGTTACTGAAGAAGGTGCTACATGGTCACAGAGATAGAGCTATTAAGGCATAGAGACTGTGTTTGAATGCAATTTCTACTACTGACTAGATGGTGTCAGTGTGACATAATTCCACTTACTGAATCAGCTGAAATATAAACATTTAGAGTGTTTAAATCAAAGAGAGTAAAATTTAAACTCGGCCCAAGATAAACATCAAAACATTACATCATGTCATTGCAGATTGACATGTTTTCCCATAGATAATCCTAACATAATTAAAAAATAATAATATTTCTGAAATTAACACCAAAAGAGAGTTTGAATACAGGATAATTAATTGAGTTTCCTCCAAACAAAATCATGTATATATTATAAATAGTATAATACAATATAGAGAGAAAAACTGAATACAACTTCGTCATTTAAGTATATTACTTTGGAGCACAGATTTAAAGCATCAAGTCATAACTACAGTGCCAAGACATGCAATTCAAGCCTTAAGTGGAGCCTGAGAGAAAAAAAGTTTCCATAGCAAAAACAGGAATCTGTCACAAACTAAACAGCCAGAGACACTAGATATCCAAAAGACTTAGTTGTCCTGAATCCAGTCTGAAGTTGTTTTACGAACTCACTCTACCCTAGACCTTGGCTTGCATATCTACTCAGGGAAGGAGAGGGAGCCATGAGGTGAAACTCCTAGTCCATTTCATGAGGAATCCCTCTGCACAGGCTGAACTCTGACCCTAGAAAGGGAAGGCAATATCATACAGCAATATCAGTAGCCCAAATAGTGTATCACAGGGCATGGCAAAGCCACAAAAAGTGGCCTTGATTATTTGTGACACCAATGGCCTTGACTCCCACTTGGGCTCACACCTTGAGCCACAAAACGTGCTATTTAGAAAGTGTTAGAGGAGAAGCATGGTAGGCAGTGGTTATTTTATCAAGTAAATAAAATGAGGTTAGCGATCATGTGTTAAAATGACTTTATCTAGATACAAAAACTTCATGGATATGCCTACCTATCTGCCTATCTAGCTAGCTAGCTATCAATCTATGTACCTTCTATCAATCATCTATCTATCATTTATTTATCATCACTACATGTATACACACATATACTAATGCATACAGACAGGCAGATTGATTGAAAGCTAAAGGTTGTATCTATAAAACTTACAGTAAGTAGATTTAGAAAAAATAAAATAGACTCTTCATATTTTCCCAGAAGGTAATGCATAGAGAATTTTGATTTTCTCCACAGTCAACTATTTTAATTGGATGTTTTCTCAGTTGCAGAGGACTTTGAGAGTTTACGATGTAAATAAATAGATAATGAATTGCCTTCAGGCAAGAAAGAGCATCATTCTTGATTCTGTATGTTTTCGTCCTAAGGGCTGTTGCCTTCAGGACAGGGTTTACATCATTCCTCCTAGGGATCTAGCATCTTCCCTCAGTGTGAAGTCAGCTTCCTCTTCTATTTTCTGGCTGACTCTTTTGCTTAAAGCAGCAGGAATAGTGTTCAATGATACGTTTTAAAGATGTACTTCTTGAACTACTACAAAATAGCCACAGAGTAAATCTATATGATGTTATGTTTAATTTTTTAGTAATTTTTCAATAAAATCATGACAGATAACTTAAGTCATAAGTTGCTAAAACACCAGACACATTCGAAAAAAGTTGATTATTTTTACCCTGTTTCAAAAAAGGGCACAGAATTTCAGCATGATTATTTATAACAATATAAGAAGTAGTTTTTCCACATAACTGAATTATCTAGGCAACTGAAACTCAACATTTAAATGTAAATTTTTACTCTAAGTATTTATATAAGAGTTGTCTTAAAACATTTTCTTAAAATGCATGGTTCCTATTTCAGCTTTCTATTTTGATAATTCAATACAATTGTATTATCAGGTTATTATATAAGACTGTGATTCATTAAGAATTTTATTCCATTGACATACTTAAGGCTGCTTACCCTAACTAAATTTACATATTTCCTGTGTTTGTTTTGTTTGTTTTTATCGCTCTCTTCCTTCTGTTGGAATCTTAGGCCAGAAAATTTTCTGTGGTGGCTGTCATGTATAATCCTAAGAGCCAATTTTTAGGCAAAGCCTAACAATATAAAAATTTCAGAAAAAGTTACATATGTCATTAATGCATAACATGTATGTATGTTGACAATAGTCTATTGTATCATTTACTACCACAAAATATGTACACAATTATTGCTAAAAGTTAAAATTTATTATAAATTACACACAGACACTTAAAGACCATACCTGGGGTCATTCACAGTCAAGAGAAATGTAAACAAACCATAAAGATGAAGTATTAAATCACAACTGCATAAAATTAACTGTAGTGCATACTGTACTACTGTAATAATCTCATAGCCACCTTCTGTTGCTATCTGATGAGCTCAAGTGTTGCAAGTATCTGCTTAAAATGCCATGTGATACTCATTACCTCCGTGTGAGCAGTGTGTCTCTTCAGTAAACTGCATATCACGATAAAAAAGCGACCTGTCATAGTTCTGTGTCTCTTTCATTATATTAGTGCAATATTATAAACTTTGAATAATGCCATGGAACCCATGTAAAGTGCCACTGGAGATGCTGGAAGTGCTCCTAAGAAGCAGAGAAAAGTCGTGACATTACAAGAAAGAGCTGAATTGCTTAATATGTACTATAGATTGAGGTCTGAAGCTGCAGTTGCTTGTCATTTCAAGAGGAATGAATTCAGCAAAAGAAGCATTGTAAGAAAAAAATGAAATATATGAGGCTGTCACTGCCATCATTATACTAGTAGCTGTGAAATCCATGCACTTTTTGAAAAATACCATTTTTTTTTTTTTTGAGACGGAGTCTCGCTCTGTCACCCAGGCTAGGGTGCAGTGGCCAGATCTCAGCTCACTGCAAGCTCCACCTCCCAGGTTTAGGCCATTCTCCTGCCTCAGCCTCACCGAGTAGCTGGGACTACAGGCGCCCGCCACCTCGCCCGGCTAGTTTTTTTGTATTTTTTAGTAGAGACGGGGTTTCACTGTGTTAGCCAGGATGGTCTCGATCTCCTGACCTCGTGATCCACCCGTCTCGGCCTCCCAAAGTGCTGGGATTACAGGCTTGAGCCACCACGCCCGACTGCAAAATACCTTTTTTTCTTTGAGACAGTCTTGCTTTGTTCTTCAGGCTGGAGTGCAGTGGCACAATCATGGCCCACTGCATCCTTGACCTCCTAGGCTCAAGCGACCTTCCCATCTCAGCCTCCTGGGTAGCTAGGACTACAGGGGACCAGCTAATTTTTAAAACATTTTTGTATAGATGGAGGTCTTGCTATGTTGCCCAGGCTGGCAAAATGTCTTTTGATTTTGCAATGAAAATTTAGCTTGTATGTGAGTGTAGGAATGCTATAAGAAAGGCATATCTATAGACGCCAACATGATTCAAAACAAAGCAAAGTAATTACATGACAACTTAAAAAAAAAAAAAAGGTAAAAGATCTAAAGCCAGGGAATGTAATGCCAGCAAAGGATGGTTTGATAATTTTAGAAAGAGTTTTGGCTTTAAAAATGTCCGGATAATAGGAGAAGCGGTTCTGCTAAGCAAGAGGCATCAGACAAGTCCCCAGCTGTCATTAAGAAACTCACTGAGGGCCAGGCGTGGTGGTTCATGCCTGTAATCCCAGCACTTTGGGAGCCCGAGGCAAGTGGATCACAAGGTCAAGAATTCAAGACCAGCCTGGCCAAGATAGTGAAACCCCATCTCTACTAAAAATATAAACATTAGCCAGGCATGGTGGTGGGTGCTTGTAATCCCAGCTACTCAGGAGGCTGTGGCAGAGAATTGCTTGAACCCGCAAGGCGGAGGTTGCAGTGAGCCGAGATCATACCACTGGACTCCAGCCTGGGCGACAGAGTGATACTCCGTCTCAAAAAAAAAAAAAAAAAAAAGAAACTCATTGAGGAGACAGCATACCTACCTACACAGGTTTTTAATGCAGATTAATGTGTCCTATTCTGGAAAAATAATTGCACAAGGGATATTTATTAGTAAGGAAGAGAAGCTAGCCCCAGGATTTAAGCCAGGAAAGGAAAGGCTAACTCTGTTAGCCTTACTGTTTCATGTAAATGCAATAGGTTTTATCATTAGGATTGACCTTAACTATAAAGCTGCTAACACCTGAGCCTTGAAAGCAAAAGATAAACACCAGTTGCCAGTCTTTTGATTGTACAAAAAGAAGACCTGGACAATGAGAACCTAGTCTCTGAATTAGTTCCTTCAATGTTTTGTCCATAAAGATGAGAAGTACCTTGTGAGTAAGAGACTGCCTATTAAAGTACTTTTGATTTTGGACAGTGCCCGTGGACACCAAGAACCCCATGAGTTCAACGTTGCCCCCAAACACAGCATCTCTAATTCAGCCTCTCAATCAGGGGCTCATAAGGACCTTTAAGGCTCATTACAAATGGTACTCTCTGGAAAGGATCTATGTAAGATACTATGTACTATGGAAGAGAACCTCAAAAGAGAGAACTTCATGAATGTCTGATAGGATTACATCATTAAAAATGTTATTGCTGTTACATAAAAAGCCGTAAAAGCAAATCAAACCTGAAACAATAAATCCTTGCTGGAGGAAACTGTTCAGTCGTTGTTCATGTCTATAGGATTTGTGAAAGTTTCAATCAAGAAAATCATGAAAGAAACTATGCATGTGACAAAAAAAAAAAAAAAAAAAAAGTGCAGTGTAAAGAGCTTTAAGACATATACCTTGGAGAAACCTAAGAGCTAACAGACACCACACCAGAGGAATTAACAGAGGATGGCATGATGGAGATGAGTGCTTCTGAACAAGTGCCAGAGAGTAAGGAAGAAGATGTAAAAGCAGTGCCAGAAAACAAATTGACATCAGACAACTTGGCAGAAGGGTTCAGATTATCTAAGATTGCTTTTGGCTTCTTATACAATCTGGACTTTTTTATAATACAGGTAGTGAAATCAAAGTAAATGGTGGAAGGATTGATACAGGAATCTCATTAAAGAAATGAGAAAGCAAAGAAGCCAGAAAGAAATTATTATGTATTTCTGCCTTTCCTGCCTCTCCTGCCTCTCCTTCCACCTCTTTCACCTCCTCTGCCTCTGCTACTCTTGAGACAGCAAGATCAGGATCTCTTCTTCCTTGCCCTCAGCCAACATAATGTGACAATGATAAGGATGAAGGTCTTTATCATGATCCACTTCCACTTAATAAATAGTAAATATATTTTCTCTTATAATTTTTAATAACTTTTTCCTAGATATTTTATTTTAAGAATATAGTATATAATGAATATAACATATAAATATGCGTTAATAGAGTGTTTATGCTATTAGTATGGCTTCTGGTCAACAATAAGCTATCAGTAGTTAAGTTTTCAGAGTCAAAAGTCATACATAAATTTTAAACTGCAGGTAGACTCACTCCCCTATCCCCCACAGGGTCAACTGTATATTTTGAACCCATTTTGTCAGATACATCTTTTGCAAGGATTTTCTTGCAGTCTTTGGCTTATCTTTTTAATCCTCTTAATGGTATCTTTTGCGGAACAGAGATTTTAATCTAATGAAGTCCAACTTATTGATTTTTTTCTTTCATGGATCATGCTTTTAATGTTGTATCTAAAGAGTCATCACCAATCCCAAGGTCTCCTAGATTTTCTGCCATGTTATCCTCTGTGTTTTATAGTATTGGATTTACATTTAGGTTTATGATACATTTTGTTTTAATTTTTGTGAAAGATGTAAGTTTCATGTATAGATTTTTTTTTTCTATATGTGGATGTTTAGTTGTTCAGGTACTATTTATTGGAAACACTAGTGAATTGCCTTTGCTTTTCTGTCAAAGATCAGTTGACTATATTTGTGTGGGTCAATTTCCAGGTTCTCTATCAGTTTCATTGGTCTACACATCTCTCCTTTTGCCAATATTATACTATCTTGATTATTTGAGCTTTATTTTAAGTCTTAATATTTAATAGTGTCAGTTGTCAGACTTTCTTCTTCTCTTGCAATGTGGTGTTGCCTAGTCTGGGTATTTTGCCTGTCCATACAAACCTTAGAATCAGTTTGCTGATATTCATAAAATAATATGTTTAGATTTTATTTATAAATAAATAGATTGTTTATTATACATAAATAGATTGTTTCAATCCGTAGATCAATTTGGGAAAAACAGACAAGTTAATACAAATTGATGTGATGACTTGAATTTAGTTCCCTAAAAGATTTATGTCCTATATACCCTTTGGTGAATAATGTATAAAGGAATTATAGTCTTTACTCAGGGAGGATTTTTAAAACATAGTTTCTTAGGCTATATTTTTTAAAACAATTTTAAATTTGCAGAAAAAGAAATGGAAAATAGTAAGAGAAGTTCTCCTGTGTCCTACACCCAGTTTCCCCTATTATTAACTTACATTTGTATTATACATGTTACAAACAACAAAGCAATATCGATTATTATTATTGACCGAAATTCAAATTTACTTAGAGTTCCTTGGCTTTTATGTAATGTCCTTTTTCTGTTCCAGAATACCACATTAAGCTTGGTTGTCAAGTTTGTTTATATGCCTCTTGGTTGTAGCAGGTTTAACTTTGCATGGTTCCTGATGACCTCAACAATTTTGAAAAGTATGATCAGGTGTTTGACAGACTGTCCCACTATTGGGGTTTACAATGTTGTTTTTCATGATAAGACAGGGACTATGGGTCATTGACAGGAAGACTACAGATGTGAAGGGCCATTTTTAGCACATCATATCACGTTTACATACTTTAAACATAATTAATGATTTTTTAGGTTGAGCTTGATTACCTGACTGAGGTAGTGCTTGTCAGGTTTTTCTGCTGTAAAGTTATTATCCTCCAAACCCCATTTCCCCACCATCCTTTCTCACAGGGTACTCTTTGGAAGAAAGTCACAATGCACAGCCCACACCTACAGAGTGGAGTGGTCAGGGCATTTCTCATGATTACTTTTCCTGACATTTTTTTTTTTTAATCCATTTACCAGACCAGTGAATCTCAAATATTTGTCAAATGACAAATGCATAATGTTACAAGATTATGAACATGTTAAAGGTTCATTCTAAGTTGAAGTGAAATAAATTTAATGTAACAGATTATGAAACATTTCTTGATATGGTTTCAGATTTTACATTACAACTAATCTTTAATAATCAACTACTAGGCTTGGGACAGTGGCTCATGCCTGTAACCTCAGCACTCTGGGAGGCTGAGACAAGAGGATTGCTTGAGTCCAGGAGCTCAAGACCAACCTGGGTAAGATAGTGAGACTCTGTCTCCACAAAACAAACAAACAAGCAAACAAACAAAAAAATAAAAATAAAACAAAGAAAAAAGAAAAATAAAGGAAAAAGAGAAGAAAAATTAGCCAAGTGTGATGGTGCACACCTGTAGTCGTAGCTACTCAGGAGGCTGAGGTAGGATGATTTCTTCAGCCTGGGAGGTCAAGGCTGCAGTGAGCCATGATCATGCCACTGTACTCCAACCTGGAGTCTCACAACAGAGCAAGACTCTGTCTCAAACAACAACAACAACAACAACAACAACAAAAACAAAACAAAAAAACAACCACTTGTTGAGTTTGTGCATAACATCAAAGGAGTATATCCACAATGATTTGAAAAGACTATTTTCCTACTACATAACTCTGTGAGGCTAGATTTTTATTACACATTTCAAACAAAACAATTCATCTGAAGATACTGAATGCCAAAGTGGATATGCAAATACAGCTTTCTTCCTTTTAGACAGATAAGGGTATATGCAAAACTGCAAAACAATGCTACTCTTCTCAGTGTTTTGAAAAATATTATTTTCACAAAAATGCATTATTTGGTTTAATATGCAATAGATTTTCATTTAAAAATTAATACTTAATATATTTTTTATTTCTCAACTTTAATTTCATAGGATATGAAATAGAATATATATCAGTAGATATAGCCATATTTATGAAAGCACTTTTGGATTATTAATTACTATTGGAGACCAAAATCTGAGGAACACTGCACTAAACCAAACTGCTTTGCCTGAAGTCTAGGGAAGGTTTGAATCTCTGAGATTTCTTCATAACCTTCAAAAAACTACTGCTTAATTTTCCCCTTGAGCATGTACCGATAAGCTCTCCCTTTCACCCTTGGTAAAAGGATACCTGTACACACCTTAAATTTTACCTCCCAATCCCTTTAGTTAGTTGCTAAAGCGAATCCTTGAAGGTTGCACCTTCTCTTGCTCACTTCTACCTGCTTTATTCTGCTTGCCTGCAGCATGTTAAATTATTTAGTGATTGTTGTTGTTTAAGCCAAGTATATAATTAGCTTTAACTACTTTCCTGAAATCCTGCTTAAGACAATACATAAACGAAATCTCACACTATCTACTTGCTCCTATAGACTGCTAAGTCATCTTATCTCCAAATGTCCACTTCTTGTTTGGTTTTTCACTTGATTTCACTAAATTCTTATTTTCAATCTGTTTTAAATATCTCCAGATGAAGTTCCATTTTGAAAATAGATTAAAACACAATTCAGATCATGTCCAGTCATGATTAAAACCAATGAGGAAAGCTTCAAAATAAAGTTCAAGCTTTTTAGTTCATACTGAAAAGGTTCTTTGTTCTTTGGTCTCTGCCAGCATATTTCACCCTTATTTCTCATTAGAAAGTCATATATATTTTAGTTTATGGCTATTCTCACCTAGTTAAAGTCGTTGAAATATGCCAAGATTTCTCTTGCCTCTAAGCTTTATTGTCTGATACTCTTTTTTTGACCCACCCCTTCCTCATTTCGTAGGTAATGCTACACTAATTAGTCAAATATCACCTCCATTTGGAAACATTTTTCAATCCCCCTTCTTATCTCAGCCTGAATTAGATGTCTCTTGCAGAAACCTCATAAAGTCTTCTAAGTTGCTCTATTTTGTCATTTATTATACTTTTTTAAAAAAATACTGATCTTATGTAAACCATATACTAGACTTACACTTGAGAAGGGAGATTGTGCCTTGTTCATCTCTGAAGTTCATCCTTGGTTCAGCACATTCTGGCACGTTTCAGGTACCAGATTAATATTTATCGAATACAAAAAATTAAGACTTTTTAATAATAATACTTAAAAAGTGAAAACTAGCTACAAATATTGGCTGATTGCAAAAATTGATTTCATTGTGACTCAATTACAAAATTGTACTACATAGCAACATGTGCCTTTGTAAATTTGTTTTGCATAATGAAATATGAATTTCAATCTAATGATTAAAATATGTCATTTGCTAAATACATATAATTATTTTAGATGAATTAATCGCTTGGTACTTGATTCAACAGTTTTGAAAATCACAAAAAAGTGCTTTTTGACCTTTCAAATAATATTTGTGATATCAATTATACTTAACAAGAAATGTTATATCCTTCCCTTATATATTTCTTTAATTAGCTCCTTTACTCATTGTAAATGTTTTATTTTTTAAATTAAAAATATACATCTAACTAGACTGTACAAGGAATTTTCAAGAGTGGTTTGCTGTGAGGCATAAGCTAAAAGAGAGTAACGGATTAAACGTGGGGATTTTCCTCTAACTATGAATCTTGTGATCAAATGTTCTTTAGAAAGAAGTCTACTAAATCTGTAGTTTCCTAGATATAAAAGTAAATTCTTTGAATAAATCCATATCTTGTTTTCTTCTCAAGACGTTGCTGTCATTGGAAGTGAAACAAATTATATTTATCTATAAGATGTTTTATAAACTAGTATATTATATTCAAATGACTACCAAACAGGAAAAAAATAGAATTCTTTTTATAATATCTTGAACCTTGAAAATACAAAAAAAAACTTGAATTTTTTATTTCAATTTTTAAAAAAATATATAATTATTTGTACTTATTTTTAAATCTTAAGAATTCAGTGCACTTCAGTATTGGCCTCTCTTTTTTCTTCTGTTGTGTTTTGATAAGTTTTATTGTGTATACTTGAAGTTTACAGCATCTTGTTATGTAACACATATAGATAGTAAAATGGTTGCTATAATGAAACAGAACATATCTCTAATTTCACATGGTGACTTTTTATGATTAAAACTTCTATGTATAAAAAATTATAAATTTGCCATATTCGAGGGGTAACGTTTACTATGTAATCAAATAATATATTAAAGTGGATACTTCAATTCTTTGCAAATGTGGCTCATCTTTAAGAGAAATCTTTTCCAGGTTATGCCCTAGTCTAGGATCTCATCATGCCATATTATTGATTGTTATGACAAAAAATATTTTAGTATAATTCACTGATTTTCTTCTTGCATTGTACATGTCCTTTAGACCCTTGTTCCTTGCTCTCTCACCTCTTCAACAACATAAACCAGGTGCCAGTGTGGAGTCCTAATTAGGGCAAAGGAGTCAGGCTGGCAGGACCAGGGGAAAGCAAAGAGATAAAGTAAATAAGCTATAAATATGCCTTTCTTCATGGTTCAAGACATATAAACAAAAAGAGGAAGCAGATGAATTATAGATGTTTTTCTTTATGGACCAGGACATATAGCCCTCCTGAACAAATAACGTCCATAACTCACAAACTTCCCGCTTACCATCAAATGCCTCAATTTATCAAGCATCCCACTGACAGAAGAATGCAAGTTCCCCAGTGCCTTTCTATAAAATCCTCAGCAAGCCTTTGTCTCCTGGCAGTCACCTTCTCTCATGCTGAACTGCCTGTTGCTTTCTTGTAATGCATTTTCATACTTTCTCTAATAAATCTGCTTTTCTTTACCTACAACTGTCTTGGTAAATTCTTTTACCCCCATGCTGCCAGCCCAAATAGTCATCACTCCCCCACTACAGCCATTCCTGCTAATTTATATAGCTTCCCTCGAGGGAGGGATGTGACAACAAAAAGGAGAGAACACAAAAAATACATTTTTAAATTTTCAAGGCTAGGCCCTCCTGAGGAATGCAAGAATTTATAAAGAAGAAAATAGAATTGGAGGGGAAGGGGGACAAGTTGACAGACAGACAATGCTTCTCATCCATGAGTCTAGAGAAGGGAAAAGGATTTCCTGAGATGCAGGGGATTTGGGGAAGAACCATGCAAAAGGAAAACAATGAGTAGTGAGTTCCTTTTTCTGAGGTTGAATTCCAGAGGAAGAGCAAAAGCAATCAAAGAAAGTTACAGATAGATTAAATAATTTACGAGAAAAGGGGAGTTATGTTCATTTATGAGTACTTCTGACACTTGGCGAGAGCTTAAAGGTATAAGAGGGCTGAACCTTAGAAAGAGTCCCAAAGCGGCTTGATGTCCAATGGATTCCTTATAAACCAACGAAAAGTCATGTGCTCCTAGGATTAACGTCATGCAAGAAGAGACTAACAGATGTAAAAAGAACTGTAGATGGGAACTTGGTTAATTTGTATGGAATAATGCTCAAAGTCTAGACTAGATAATGCACATGAAGATGAAAGCACGGACAGATGTCTCTGAAGGCCTTTCATTTTGCCTTATTCCCTTATGGTTTGATATATTGTAAGCCCGTGCTTGAATCTTAATTACAGACACAGCTAATGGGTGAGAATGCAAAATCGACTGAATGTATTTATTTATTTATTTTACTTTCATGAATAAAGAAAATTAGAAAAATATAAATTAGTTATCACAGAAAAAAATGAATAAAATGATTACATATAAAAACAGTTACATTCCCAACACTCTTAGTCACTGGATTGAATTCTTATGTACTGTTTCGTGTGATCCTTTTCTTGACATTTCAGTATCATGCCATGCTCTGTTTTTGCCTTTTCTCTCCCATCAGATATGTTGCTACCTAATTACCTTATTCCATATTATGACTTCCCTGGCTTTGGACTTTATGCTCCCTGTCTTCTGTTGGGTGACCAATCAATTGGCTATGCTCATAACATTATTTGGAACACTGATTCAGAAAAATCAGTCATTCATATGAAAAACTCAATGACAGTTGGTTCCAGAGTGATCTTAGTACCTATTCTTTCATTTCTAACATTAAGTGGTAGTTTTCAGAAACACAAATATACAGATGCATATATGTAAACTCATACATACAGAACACATTTTACAAATATGGATTTCAGAGATAAAAATATTATATGATTATAGATATAAAACTAAAAATACCCCTTTTATTTATACCTTTCTTACCTAGGTTTGCATAGCCTTGTGTGCACTGGCCCATGCCTCTCTTTTAAACCGAAGCAAGCGTGACAGTGCTTTCTGGGCCTTTAAAAGGCATATCGGCCTTTTAAATTTGTCTCTCACTTGAGAAATGCACATTAGTTTCTGTCTTATAGACTTTGCACAAATGTTTTTCCTGCCTATCTGTGATCTTGCAAATAGATGCCTCCTTACTCTCACTCAAATCTCAGCAATTATGTTACTTCCTTGGAGATATTGCACTATTTGTGATACATCTCATAGTAATTCTCCGCAAGTCCTTTTAATGCTTTCCCCATCTGACGCGTAATTCCATTACCGAGATCAATTGACTTTCATAGCACTTATAAGCTTCCAAAATTTACTTATGTATTATAGAATTATTTCTAGAATACAAGATCTCCAAGATGAAAATTGTTGTCTGTTCAATTGTTCAATGTTCTTTCCCCAAAGAGAAGATGCTAAATAATTGTTTCTTGATTGTTAATAAATTATCTTTGTTGTTGTTGCTATTAATCTGTTAGTTTATTCATGCATCCCATCAATAGAATTTAAAGTATCTAAGATCTGTGTCTCCCACCATAAATTTTAGTGTACAACTTCGCTTGCCTTTTTAATCATATAGTTCCAGTATTTATTTTATACCTAGTAAACATTTTCTTAGTTCATGTACTGAATTTGTACTTCTCCTGCTTCAGTCCAAAACAAGACAACCTCATAAATGTGTATCTGAGAAATTAAAGTTCATTTTGTTAGCTTCCCCTGAAATTCATCTATAGACAATTATCAGATAAAAAAGAAATGATAACACTTAGGGCTGGCAAGGATGCATGAAAATGGGTACTGCTATACCTCATTAAGACAATATAACTTGATACAATCTTCATGGAGAGCATTTAAAATTGTGCACATAAACTTACAATGACATTGTCCAGGGTATAGCGAGTATTTCAGGTACCAAAATAGTTTTAAGTATAAAGAACCTTTAAAATTCAAAAGTAAATAAAAGCAAAAATAGACAAAAGATCTGAATAAATACCTTACAAAGAAGATAATACAGATAGTAACAATTAGCCTCATATGTCATTAAGGAATTATAAATTAAAACGACATACCAGTGCATACTGATTGAATGGCAAAAAACCCAAACATTGAAAAGACCAGATATTGATTGAGATGTGAATCAAGAGGGATCCCCATTCATTGCTGGCTGAAATGCAAAATGGTATAACCACTTTTAAAGTCAGTTTGGTACTTTCTTGCAAAGCAAAAAAAAAAAAAATATATATATATATACACACACACACACACACACACACACACAAAATATATATATACACACACACACATACACACATATACACACTTTTACCATAAGATCCAGCAATGATTATCCTTGGTATTTACTCAAATGAATTGAAAACTGACATCTACACAGAAACCTCTACACAAATGTCTATAGAAGCTTTGCTCATAATTGCTAAAGTTTGAAAGCAGCTAAAGTATCTGTCAATATGTGAATGGATAAGTAAGTTATCATACATTCATACAATTGCAGAGTTGTTTATTCAGCAATAAAAAGCAATGAGCTACAAAGACATAAAGAAACCTTAAATGCATACTGTTAAGTGAAAGAAAGCAAGCTGAAAAGGCTTCATAATGTATGATTCCATGCTTCTACATTCTCAAAAAGGTAAAACTATAGAGACAGTAAAAAAATCAGTTGTTGTCAAGAGCTCAGAGTGAGGGAGAGGGCTCTGAATAGATGAAACATGGAATTTTTAGAGCAGTAAAACTATTATGTATGACACCATAATGGTGGATGCATGCCATTATATACTTGAAAAGACTCCCAGAACTGTACAATATAAAGAGTAAACCTTAAATGCAATTGATAGATTATAGTTAATAATAAAGTATTAGTCATGATTCATGAATTGTAACAAATTTTACTACACTAATAACGCTGTTAACAATAGGGGAAAATGTGCATGCAGGCAGGCTTTGGGGTTAGGCTCAGGGTTAGAGTTGAGGTTAGGGAAGTCTGTGTACTTTCTGGTCAATTTTTCTGAAAATCTGAGACTGCTTTAAAAATAAAGTATTAATTTAAAAACATTTATAAGCTTGTGCAGAGTTAGGACTCTAAGGAAAAAGTTTAGATGCTCCTTTATTTACAGTTGGCTTTGATTTTTTGTGCAGAAATATTTGACAGCAGCTATAGAAGAGAAATGATGAACTGAGTTTCTAGGTCTCCTTAAATGCAGAACAAGCCAAAAAGAATCAAATAAATGAAAGACTAAGGAAGTTAATAACTCAGATCCTTAGACGTTTAATTAAAACGAGACTTATTGTCTAATAGCTAAGGACACAACCCTTTCATCCTGTAGTAAACTCGAATGCCACTTTGAATGCAACTATTTCTCATGCATTCACTTACTGATTCATTATAGAAATATTTATTGAGCACCTACTAAGGGAAAAAGAATATATTAGACACTGTGTGTTAAATACTAGGTATATTACAGTTAGGTAGGTGGGCATAGTCTCTGTCCTCAAAAGGATTATGGTATAGAACTCAGAGAAGTAACTACAAAATTGCTATAAACCTGGTAAAATGTTATGGAAGAGAAATAACAAAATTCTAAGAAGGTGTTAGGGGATAAATAATGGAAGAGAATCAGTTCAGAATTGGGGGAAGAGAGGAAATACATGATGGAAAGGAATAGTAGTTGGAGTTAGCAGAAAGGAAAGCAGAAACATGGAGAAAACATTCTAAACATAGTCAAGAGCTGTTACCAGAGGCAAGAGAGAGGTTTATTCCAAGATTTTTTTTTTAAGTGTAGTTGAACCATAGATATGGGAGTGAAAGAGAGAAAGCAATGGCAAATGTTGCTAATGAAATGGTCAAGCTCAGATTTGCATAAATAACTCTCCCATTGCAGCATGGTAACTGGATTGTATAAGGGGAAGATCAGTGAAGAGGTCATTGAAGTAATTTCTTCCGAAAATAACAACAGCATGAAATATGGTAGAAGTGGTGGTGATGGAAAGTAGTATACTAATTTCACAAACGTTTAGGGGGTATATGATCTATAACTCAATAAATGATTGGATTGGGCAGTTAGAAAAATGAACATATTGAGGAGCGCTCCAAGTTTCTTCCAGGGGCAGCTGAGTAGATGGCAGTGTCCTTCATTGATACGGAATTCATGAATTATGCAGGTGGAAGATAAAAAAAAAATTGAATGTCCCAGAACTTTATAGCTAAGACTGAGAATTCTAAAAAATACAGATTTTGGAGTTACTGAATGGCAAATAAAGTCATAGAAATGGATGAAATTTTAAGATCCCCTTATGAGATAAGGTAAGTAGTCTAAGAATTGAAAAAAAAAAAAAAAAAAGGAAAAAACTTCCAGTGATTTCAGAATTTTGAAACAGAAAGAGGAAGAAATTCATTAAAGGAAACTGAAAAGGTCTAACCTAAGCAAAAAGAAAAAAATTCTCAATAATGAGGAAACTAGGAAGCCAAAGGAAGAAGATGGTACCCTTAATTCCTGCACTTTGGGGGGCCAAGGTGGGAGAATCTGTTGAGACAGCAGTTTGACACCAGCATGTGCAAAATAGCAAGACCTTGTCTCAAAACAAACAAACAAACAAACAAACAAACAAAAAAAAGCTGGGCATAGTGTCACTTGTCTGTAGTCCTAGCAACTTGAGAGGCTAAGGCAGGAGGATTGCTTGAGTCCAGCAGTTTGAGGCTACAGCGAGCTGTGATCACACCACTGAACTCTATCCTGGGAGGCAAAGTAAGAACCAATCTCTAAAAAAGAGAAAACAGACAAACACTGAAAAGGTAGTGATATTTGTGTTGAGTGTACTAAACCAGTTAAGGAATTTCTAGCACACAAGCAACACTACAATCCAACCCTGTCCTGACTAGTTTCTGTTTTGTTCTGTTTTGTTTTTAATAATCTAATCTTTGGTGCAAAACCCTTTGTTCAGTTCTAGGAAAGATATAAAATATATGTAAGGTGAGAATTAATTAAATTCTAAGCTTCTATTTTGACCACCTTCATGAAAACAATAGATATTTTGACTAAAAATCTTTTCAGTCAGGAAGCAAAAAGGGTAAAATACAAACAAATCCAAAACAGCAACTGCTTCAGGAAATCCTGATTTAACGATAAAGATAATTCCTACTATGTCTGCATAAACTGATACATAACTTCTCAAAGCATTTGTTATTGCAAAGACTTAAAAAGTGAGCCTGATTGAGAAACATTATTTTCAAATTTGTAGTTAGGTGCTATATCTTCAATATCCTCTTTTACAATTAGAAATTTTAAATTATCAAAATTTAGATGTATTACATCTCAGAGATACTTTCAAACTGCCCCCCCACCCCGAATCATTTAAAGAAATAACTACAGTGGACATTAAGATTTCTTGAAAAACCTCCTCTATAATTTTCTATCACAAAGCTCTTTAAGAACATTGAAGTTTAATTTTCATTATAGAATTGTTTTTCACGAGATTACATTATTAACCTTGTAACTAAAGCAGATTAAATTGTACCAGATTTCCTTCTGCTTCAGTCAGTGGCAGAAAGTTGGATTTATGATGCACGATTTTACCTTCTTTTTACAAGCTTTGTCACAGGAATTAGGTTTTAGAAGTTTATGGCTTCATAGGTAGCCTGAAAAATAACACTCAACTGTATTACTATGACCTATTCCATGTTCCACTGATTCTTCCCTTTACAAAGTAGCTCAGTGGACAGCAACAGTAAGGGAGAGGGAGACAAAGGCACCGAAGATGCCGTTTGTAACTGATAAGTTGCCAAAATCAGGCAGTCCAGGCCTGTGTTTCCCAACAATTCTTGGCTTTCTCAGATTGATTTCTTACTCTTTAAACATAGTCATTAGAAGAAATACAAAACAAAATTCTAAAGTATTCATGAAAACATTCATGCCATGAGGATTCTCAGTTATTTCTTTTATTTTACCGAAGAATCTGCCCCTTAGATAAAATGATTTCAATAACCTGAGCTGATTTAAATAGCCTGAGTTGCATCAAGAAACAAGGCTAATTCCCTCACAGTCCCCACACATGTGACATAATTAGCTATTATTTAAATCAACAGGTACATCTTGCCATCAAAAAATATTATGTACTTACTATAAGCCAGGCAATAAGGATATAAAGAGATAAAAGATGTAGTTCTGCTATCATAATATATTTGAAATTATACAGAGATGCTGTCTGAAGACTGAAGTACAAACAAAATCGCTCTCCTCAGCAACAGAATTCTGACAAAGATGTAAAGTTCCAGATTTTCAAGAGTTGTAAGAACATACACTTTGTATGATGGCTTTATCATGTGCTGTAGCTGTGTGGGTCATTCATCTGTGGATGAATGCTAGGAACCCAGGCCACACGAAAGTTGAACGGTTCTTTAGTTCTTGGATTCACTCCATTTATTCCTGTCAAACTGTACCAGTACCACACAGCTACTTTCTGTTTACCCATGTTCTAATGAAAATGATACAGATCCTATATTTGAGTTCCAGGTAAATATATGGGCAAAGGCCAACATACACAATGCTATACTCTTTGTTAAAGAAAACACTGGCAACCTAGCCATTATGACACAGAGACTAATACGCATGATGAAAAGATTTGAGACTAAGAGGAAAAATGGTTTGAAAGTGAATTACTATGAGATCTCTATGTTTTGAAAACTGGCTCAAGAAGTGATAGGCAAGGCAATAAATACCTTAGAAAATTTTAGGTCATCTTGTTTCCTATGACAAAATTATCCAAGACATTTTGCTTTTAATGATTCCTTTTAATGAACCCATAAATTGCAAGTAGAGCCAAAGTTGCTCTTGATTTTCTTTAGGCAAAATGGCATAGGTGAAATAAATCAGAGTGAATTTGGCTTAAAGTATTCAAAAATGAACAGAAATATTTAATATTTAGTTTGTTATTCTCTAATCAGAAAGAAGAAAAAGAATCAGAGAACTGTATGAATAAAATATATAAAGACTTTCAATAAAATGTGATATCCCCTTTTTCATTCCACGTCAAAATACAAAATTTATCTCAATGCTCCATGAGTTCCTTTATATTGTAAACTAAACATATAAAATCTTCGTATTTCAGGTATTACTTTGGTTATGTCTTTACATTAGTTCTAATTAGGTGAGACAAGAACTTTTATCTGAGGAATGTGAGTTTGTTTTTTTTTTAACAATCAGACCCAGAGGGACATTAAAATGAGACAGCAATCATCTCCTATTTCCCCCCTTCAGCTACGTATTTATCTCTTGAAACTGCCTACTATTGTCACAAGTAGCTATTCGTTAACCTAATAATGCCACACTGGACACTATAACCCATACCCTATAGATCAATAACGCATATCCAATTACTAATCAATGTTATTTCTATAAATTAATGTGAATTTCTGACAAACGAAAACTTTGTAGCAGCCCACTGCCTCTGCCTCTCTTTTGGCCTTTAAAACCCTGCTTGTATCATAAGCCAAACAGAGCTCATATCCAAAGTGACTTGGTCTGAGTTTTTTGGGTAGCTGCCTTCACTTTGGGTCAAGTAAACTCTTTAAATTATGTTTTGTGCCTCAGCCTCTTCCTTTTAGGTCAACATAGATCTTTGTTTAAAATTAATAAGCAGAGAAAAGGAGTACTTTTTAAAAGCTCAACAACTCAAAGTCACTGAATGATTTTTTATAAAAACAGATCTCTTCTTTTCTCTTCTATTTTTTGAAGTTTCTAGCTCAAAATTTGTAGAAAGGAATGCCTTTACGATTCAACCTGATGCAAACTTATGCCTAAAAGATCTATTTTTTTCTACTTTGTTGTTTTCTATTGTATGTATCTTCCATACTAATCTGTGTTTCCCAGTCTTCTATTTTTCCCCTTAAGTTAAAATCAAGTTTATTGGTTTATAGTTAGTAAGTACTTTAAAGATCCATTTTCACTCTCTCTCTTAACATAGAAACTGATATACATTAATGCGATGTTTTCTTCTAGTTATTAAGTAGCTCTCCTCTAACTCCATGTCCCTAGATCTTATTTGGAAATTGCTTAAAGACATTACTCAAACATAATATTATTCTTCTTGAGATTATGAGAAAAATAATTATACTTCTTGTATTTTACTAAGTACAAAATACAATTGGGATAAACAGATTTTTCAAATAAAAGATGTAATGAAAACACCACTCTTCCCTCTACCTGCCTGGATTATTATTTTCCTCTCTGGCCCTTGGTTCAACACCCTTCAGGTCTCAACTGAAATATCATTTCCCTCATTTCCCTCTCACTCTTAGACACCATTCGTTGACCCAGCAAAATATCCTAATAACACAACGTTTCCTTTGTGGCACTTATTATACTTGATAGTCATTGCTTGTTTAATCATTATTTGTCTTTTGTAATATGCTGAGCAAGGAAAAACGACTGTCTACCTATTCAATGTCGTATCCTTGGGGCCTAGTATCATGTCTTGTTCAACAAATATTTTCTCTAAAAAACAAATTAGAAAATGAATAAATAGGAAAGCCACTGTCCATCTCATAAAACAACTGAAATTTCTGTTACACCAATGAAAAACAATATCTGGTTACTTAACCAACTAACCTGTTTAATAAAGACTTAAAAGAATTGGGAACCACTTGGTTTTTTAGCATTATGCATATGTGACTTTCACAGAATGATCTGTCACTAAAACGTTTAATCATTGTAGTGAGCTATCAGTAGCATAGCGAGGCTCTCAAGTAATTTGGTTTGTATTTTTAAGTTGTTTTCACATTCAGTGCTTCCCCATATCAAAAAAAGGAAGTTTTGTTGTAATTGCCTTTTGGAAGGGTTCTTGAGAATTCTTTCAAAATACTTTATAAACTCTTTTGACAATAAATTTTTGAATGTCATAAAAGATGGCCATTTGCATAGCATTTTGCTCACAATTCCAGAGCACTAATGGCCATCTTCAATCTATGTCATACAATGAGCAAAGACTGACTATTTGGAAAGGTGATGGCACTCTTTAGCCCAGAACATTTTAACCTTAATTATAGAACCAAATACCCTTTACTCAACTGGAAAAATCCCAGGTAAGGACTGAAAAGTAAGTCATTTCATTTCCTCACTTAATTGGCCATCAGAGTTAAATTGCCTAACAGGTTCTTCCTGCCCATTACACAGACAAAACCATTTGACCAAGACCATGGTGTTACAGTAAGGACAGAGTTTATTCAATGTGAGGCCAACCACATGGAAGAAAGAGTGATTACTCAAGTTCGTCTCCTCAAAGGCTGGGAGGTTAGGGATTTTCAGGGATAGTTTGGTGGGCAGGGAACTAGGAATGGGTGCAGCTGATTGGTTAGGGATGCAATCACAGGGGTATAAGAAATGATCCTCATGTACTCAGTTTACCTCTGGATAGGGGCTATAGGACTGGCTGAATCAGGAGTCACATGTCTGGGTAGAATCAGTCAGTTGCCAGAATGCAAAAGCATGAAATACATCTCAAAAAACCAACCTTAGGTTCTACAATAGTGATGTTACCTATAGGAGCAATTGGGGAACACAAATCTCTTCACCTCTGGCCACATGACTTTTGAGCAAGAAGAGATTATAGAAACCATTCCTATGTTTTAGCAGAATTCAGGCACCTGCTTGTCTTGTAGCCATTCATTAGTTTTACAAAGGCAGCTTAAGTCCCTGTCCAAGGAGGGGATTAGTTTTAGGGAGGGACCATTATTATCCCTGCTTCAAAGTTAAGTTAGAAATTAAATTCCCCTTTCGGTGTGCTTGGCCTATGCCCAGGGATGAGCCAGGACAATCAGCCTGTGAAGGAAGAATCAAGATGGAATCTGTTATGTTAAATTTCTCTCACTGTCATAATTTTTGCAAAGGTGGTTTCACAGTTGTAACAGAAAGAATCCTTGTACTGCATTTGTAAGAACATTTTTATGCAAGTTGAAAATTGTGTCTGAAGGCTTAGAAAAAGGGTAATAATGGTAATCATGGCTTAACAGCAGAACCCAGTTAGATAGCACCAGGCAAATCATTACATTTGGTATCTAGCATATACCAAAATTCAAGTTACAAACCACTGTCAAGAGAACTAGATCTATATTCAGGGACATTTTTCTAAACCCTTACAAAAATACTTCATTTTTGTATTTCCCAGAATTCCTGCCCTGACAAAAGAAAATATGCTCTCATGAGCAAATGCTTATATAACAGTAAATACTTCAAATTTAAGAACTACTAATAGATTCTTAATAATCCACCATTCATTTGAATATTCATGAGCTCAAATTAAGACATATGTCTGTATTATCTTTGTAGCCACATGTGGGCAATGGATTCTACGTTACCGATATGTTAAAGTGGTAGTTACCAGCCGGAGGTGGTGCCTCACGCCTGTAATCCCAGCACTTTGGGAGGCCATGGCGGGGGGATCACCTGAGGTCAGGAGTTCGAGACCAGCCTGACCAATATGGAGAAATCTTGTCTCTACTAAAAATACAAAATTAGCTGGGTGTGGTGGAGCATGACTGTAATCCCAGCTACTCGAGAGGCTGAGGCAGAAGAATCGCTTTAACCCAGGAGGCAGAGGTTGCGGTGAGCCAAGATTGCGCCATTGCACTCCGGCCTGGGCAACAAGAGCGAAACTCTGTCTCACAATAAATAAATAAGTAAATAAATAAATAAATAAATAAAGTGATAGTTACCAGGACAGTCCTGATAAAATAACTGAGAGCTCCTTCTTTTTTTTTTTTTTTTTTTTCCCCGTTCTTTACTGTCTTTTCTATAGTCCCTTTATTTGCAGGCACAGTTGCTTAAAGAAACCAGTCAGCCCAGGATGGTGCCAGAGCTTCCTGACCCCTGAACACATACCAAAGCAAGATAAGACCCCATGAAACCAGCACAAACTGGATCAGACAACCCCTCATTGCCTTCGGATCATTAATATATTATTACAATGCTAAGATTCCCTCCTCTGAAAGAAAATCTCTGCCATTTTTTGTATATGTGATTAAGAAGATGTATGTTTATGAATTGCACCTGCAAGCCTGAAGGCTCACCCTGCAAGTGCTGACATTCCTCTCCTGCCCCCACACCTAGTCTTTAAATACCCCTGCCTTCTCTTGTTCAGAGAGAAGACGCATTTGGAGTAAGAGCTCACCCTCTTCTTTCCCTGGCCAGTGAATAAAAACCTTATTGCTTTTCCAGTTGAATGCTCTTTCTGTGCAACCAATACAAATGGGGACAGAACTCAGTTTACTGGTGACAGTACCTTTTCCTCTCCTTAAACTTACTATTTTTAATTTCAAATGTTATCCCACAAGTTTGGCATGTTGTGATTGTGTAAATTAGCAAAGCAAGGAAACAAGTCATCCAACAGAGAGGAATTTATAGAGTGTCTACAAGGCGATGCTAAGAATCAATTAGCATCCTGAATCTCTGAGGACAGAGTGTAAAAGGGCTATGGGAGAAATTTCTCTTAATACTTATAAATTTAAAAAACCATGTCTATTTTGCATTTTGCTATGTAAGTCTATTGATGTTTCAGACTAGTCAAGCCACATGAAAGATTTAGTGATTTATAAATTTGTCACCAGTTACCATGTGTAAATAATTTTGCAATCCTTAACATCAATAGGTAATGATCACATTCAGCACATGTTTGATTTTGCTTGGGGTGAATGAGAGAAGGAGGTGATTTAGGTACAGCATTCAGAGTGAGGCTAACTTTCTTGTGTCCAGAACATTTAGCTTTATACCCGAGCTTTAACTCCCCACTAGACAAAAGAAAAACTTTGTGTATAATCAACAATACTCACTATTCTAGTAGACAATTTAACCGACATCTCTGGTTATGCTTTCATAACAAGCATGCCCCATGGTATTCTAACACTTGAATAATGCTTTTCCTGAATGACATTTTCTCATTTCATTTGATATGCTAACATCTATATAAATTGACACACCAGGACCTTGTGCAACTAAATATCCTTTATTCTCTCTCTCTCTCTCTCTCATATAAAAATTTTTTTTTTTTTTTTTTGAGATGGAGTCTCACTCTGTTGCCCAGGCTGGAGTGCAGTGGCATGATCTCGGCTCACTGCATGCGCTGCCTCCCAGGTTCAAGCGATTCTCCTGCCTCAGTCTTCTGAGTATCTGGGACCACAGGCATGTGCCAAGATGCCCGGCTAATTTTTTGTACTTTTAGTAGAGACGGGGTTTCACTGTGTTAGCCAGGATGGTCTCGAACTCCTGACCTCGTGATCCACCCGCCTCAGCCTCCCAAAGTGCTGGTATTACAGGCATGAGCCACCGTGGCCTGCCATTCATTCTATATTTTAGCAAGATGCCCCACATTTATTCTATGGCTTTTTACATATCCCGAAATATTATTTTTTAGTTGCATTGGCACTTTACCCTCTATTTAAGAAACACAGAATGAATCTAATCTAGCTATTTTACAGGTGAGTAGAGTGAGCCAGTGATTCATAAACTCACTTATTCAGAGAGTTCACCAACTAACTAGAAACTGAGTTCATGACTTGTTGATTGTTTTTCCTAGAAACAAGTTAGAAGAGTCACAGATCTCGCATTTTAATATAGATGTTAGAAAATAGAGTGCCCACAAAGAACAAGAAACTGTAAGAGCTGATTTATTGTGAGTCATTTAAAATATGTGAGAACCTGCATTGACTATATCTCTGCTACATTGGGATATTGAAAATATGTCAGATATCGTCATTTGTTTCCAAATATAGTAGAGTAATCTATAGCCAAGGAATAACTATTTTTGGCTACTTCTTGATTTTTATTGTTTAGTAGTGCTTTTTCTCAGAATTGAAATACAATCTATTCTTAATCATCTGATTTATGATTGATTATAATATCATCAATCTTAAGAAGACTAGTTAGTATTTTGGAAGTGCTTTTTTTTTCTATTCTATACAGCATCTATTAAAAATAGAACATTTCCCATATAGATCATTCATACATTTTGGACTTCCTGAAATTCCTAGGTGAAATACTTTATAAAAATCTTTATTCTTTATCAGATTGTACTTAATTTTGAGTTTTTGATTTGGTGTCACTGTATTTATTTGGTATGTGTTACACATTTCTCATGGAATATATTCATTCTAAAAATATTATTCATTGTTTCTCTGAAATTTACATTGAAATGGACATCCCACATTTTATCTCACAAACTCATGTTAAATTGCTTTGGTCCTTAGTATATTCATGATTAAACCTGCTCTTCAAGAATAATTTTTAAATAAGTAAAATTATGACACACACAATATAAAAACATATAGATTTCCATGGTCTACTAATTTTGTTTTTTTCTACTAATTTTGTATAGCAATAAAAAGATTGGTGGAAAAGTCTTGATTAAATGGCAATGTCTAGCTTTGATTTCCTCTCATGTCTCCTTTTAGTTGTGAAAATATGTTAACTTAATACCCCATTCCCTAATTACGAATTGAATTTCTTTAGTAATTATAAGGCTATTCAGATAATTCAGTCCATATAGTTGAATCTTGGTAGTGTGCGGTTTTCAAGGACTTAATCAATTTCATGTAGGTAGTTGCATTTATGTGTATAGTTTTTCATAATATTTCTTTTAATCCTTTTAGTGACCACAGAATCTGTAATGAAATCCTGATTTTATTCCTGATATTGGCAATTTGTATTTTTTCTCTTTTTACCTTTATTAGTTTTGCTAGAGGTTTATCAATTTTGCTGTTCTTTTTAAAGATTCATCTTTTAGTTTTGTTGATTTTCTCAATTGTCTTCCTTTTTCCAGTTTTATTCATTTTTGTCCTTATTTCCTTCTCTTAGCTTTCTCTGGGTCTGCTTTTCTTAAAGTGAAAGCTAAAATTTTAGATTGGATATATGTTTTTCTTTTATGAGCATTTTAATGTAATACACATCCTTCTAGTCACTACTTTTGCTGTATCCCACAAAATTTGCTATGCCATATTTTCATTTCTTTTTGCAGTTCAAAGTATTTTAAATTTCCCTTGAGAATTTATATTTGATCAATGTTTGACATAGAAGCATGTTATTAAATTTTCAAGCATCTGGAGTTATTCCATTATTTTTTTTCTAGCTTACTTCCATTATGGTCAGAGAACATACTGTCTATGATTTTAATTATTTTGAATTTGTCATGACTGTGTTATGACCTATGACATGGTCTACCTTGGTGCATACTTCAGGTGCACTTAAAGAGAATAGTTTGCTGTTGGTGGATGTAGTGCACCTATAAATGTCAGTTAGATCCAGTTGAGTGATGGTGGCTTTAGTTCTATGACCTTGTTAATTTTCTGTCTGTTAGTTCTATCTCTGAGAAAGGAGCACTGAACTCTCTAAAATTTGTATCATATTGCTTTCATTTCTGTGTGTGTGTGTGTGTGTGTGTGTGTGTGTGTATACATGTGTACATACTCATTTTGGATTGCTGTGCCTTCCTGGTGAACAGTTCCTTTATCACTGTGTAAATATGCCTCTTCATACTTGGTAATTTTCTTTTTTCTGAAGTATAATCTGTCTGATATTAATAAAGCCACTACAGCTTTTAAATTAGTGTTTGCATAGCATATTTTCCCCATTCTTCTTGTAACCTACTTATTACATTACATATGAAGTGAGTTCCTTACAAACAATATATAGTTGGGTCTTACTTTTAATATAATCTGACAGCATCTCTTTTTTAATTAGCATTTTTAGACAGTTTGCATTCATGGTAATTATTGACATGTTTGGATTTAGGCACACCATATTATTTTTTGTTTTACGGTTGCTCCCCTTTTTTAAAAAAAAAAAAGTTTATTTCCTCTTCTAATCTCCTTTTGTATTATTGGAACGTTTTGTGTTATTCCATATTGATATATCTATTGTGTTTTTGGTGAGATCTCTTTGAGCACTTATAGCTGAGTTTAAGGAAGAAAGTCAGGACTCAGGCTTCAGGCCAGCCCTTTGCCACACTTGCTACAGTAGCCATGCCCTATTGATAGAGGCCAAAGAGAGCCAAATGCCTAGGCAGACAGAGAAGGGTCCTTGGAGAATCTCCAAATTGTCCCACAAGTGCTTACGCTAGAAGATTTGTGCAGATAAGGGAACCTGCAAGGGGACCTGCCCAGGCATGACTGCAGAGAACTGGAGGCCCACAACCACTGGGGGAATGGGGTGGAACTACCAGGAATTTGCACCTTATGCAATGGAGGAGCCTGGCCTCTTCAGATCCTGTATGGTGGTCCTAGTATTCAATTGGTGAGGTGAAAACCTGCTCACAGGACCCCCTGTCTTTGCTGAGAGTTTTCCTTTCACTTAATAAATTCTACCCTCCTCATCCTTCAATGTGCCTGCATGCCTAATTCTCCCTGGTCATGAGACAAGAACCCAAATTTAACTGAGCTAAAGGAACAAAAATTCCTGCATCAGTATTGGCGTCTATGATCTCAGCCATTTCCCTGCCCCAGATTTTAACTTCATTATCTTATGACTTGTTCACACTCTGAGGATCTGGTTTCATATGGGGCCAGCAGGACAACTGCACAAACTATAAAGTTAGAGTTAGAATCCACCATGGAGATGAAAAATCCAGTATTTTTGTGATTCAGATAAAGCCTCAAAGGTCAATTAAAACAGATTTCATCTGGAAAAAAAGTGACTTACCTGCCAGTTGTGGTCCCTTAGAAAGAACTTACTCTGTGACATCCATTGGTCAAGAAGAAAAATAGCCCAAAAGACACTAATGAAGGCCAATGTAAGTGAAATGAGGTGCACTACTCAGCAGAAGAAAAACAAGACTACCAAAGACTTGAATAATAATCGTAGAATGGAAGTATCTAAACAGCACATAGATGTTGGAAAAAGTTGGCCATTTAATACCCACAGCATGTCTAAATCTAGTTACTTTAATTAAAAATACATGATGAGGGTGACAAGAGTGAGACTGTGTCTCAAAAAAAAAAAAAAAGTTGAAATATGTGATAGGTATAAAATATAATTCTAAGCACCAAAGACTGGCCCTGATTTTCTTAAATTTTCTGAGATATCATATTTATTATTATTTTTTCCTTGGAAACCCTCCTAACAATAAGGAGAATTTATCTGAGTGAGCAACAAATTCAGAAATAAATTCCAAAATATCTCAAAAATTAATGGATTCCATGGTGTGATTCTATATTATGAGTAGATAATAAAAGAATAATGGCAGCATTTGGAGAACTCAGGTCAAAATGATTTATTGTGAAGGAGTGTGTAAGCTTCAGCAAACAATAAAAGGGTTTTAAAACAATTTTCTGGTGAGAAATCTTTGAGTCGATTTGGATACAAAGAAAGGAATACTAAAGGAATTCAAAGCTTTTTTCTTTTGGAGGATAATTTTAAACTTTCAGAGGGAAAAGAGTTCTATATAAAGGTAATTCAAGGACAGAAAATGTTATAATCTCTCCAACATTGCCACCCAGGTAAGAGACCTAGCTACTACCATTTTCAGAAGGACTTATTGTTCTATAGAAAACAGATTCCACAAAAATACTTGGAAAGAAAGAGAAAAGAACATATCAGATGATGATAAGAGACGCTAGTAGAGCGCAAAAACTGAAGACAAGTACTACAAAATACAGTTAAAGCTTCATCAAACTCTTGCATTTTAAAGACATAACCTATAACCATTTATTTTTTTGTGTGTGTTTCAGAAAGAGCTTTTTCTGGAGAAAGATACCAGGTGCCACATCAGAGATACCTATGAAAACCAATAATCCAAAATAAGGTTCTTCAAATATCAGCTTCTAGAAGATGTGTTTATCAAATCTTTTCAGAGAAAGTAGTTCTAAGCCAAGGGGCCTTCACTTATTTTTCCATTGTAAATGATGTGCCTGCAATTTTTTCTCTGTTCTCAGTGAAATACATGGGTCTGTGTCTAAATAAGGAAAAAAAAAAAAAAAAAAAGCCTTCATCTGGTATAGCGTAATGTCTACCTTGAATCTAAAGTCTGAGGCAGCTATGTTATCTTTTTTTATTTTTTGAGACAGGATCTTGCTCTGTTGCCTGGCTATGGTGCAGTGACGCCATCACAGCTCACATTGCAACCTCTGCTTCCTGGGCTCAAGCAGTCCTCCCACGTAGCTGGCACTACAGGCAAATGCCATCATGCCTGGCTACTTTTTTTTTTTGCTTTTTAGTGGAGACCAGGTCTCACTATGTTGTTCAGGCTGGTCTGGAACTCCTGAGCTCAAGAATCCTCCCACCTCGGCCTGCCAAAGGGCTGGGATTACAGGTGTGAACCACAGTGCCCAGCCTAGATTATCTCTTTATTCTAAAAACTGATGCACCAAACCTGACTTTTCCTACATATTTCCTACATTAATTTTCCAGAGGAAAATTCCAATCCCCGTTGTATTAATTTGGACTACCTCCTCAACTATGGGGAATTTACAGGTCTCTGTCCCTTTTTCCACCTTCTATTCCAACTGAGCACTATGTTTAAGTCACCTACCTTAGGCTTTCATCTGGAGTAAGGGGCTTGCCTGATAATCTTTGAGTGTATTACATATAGACACACGCTTCAAAGATTTGACTCTGAATTTTGCTGTTTAATTAGAGAAAAGGGTACTCACTACAAATGAAGACTGCTTCAAGCTTCAAAATTCAGTAGATTTAGCCAGCTATTGTAACTTACATCCCATAGCTCATACAAATAGTGAATGATTCAGAAATTATAACAAATACACTTTGAAATATGTCCTTTTGTGTTATATATGTAAATTATTTCTTGCTTCAAAAAATGGTTGCAAATCATACGTTTATCTCAGAAACTGAACTTGTTTTTTGAACATTAAATATAGTTTTTATAGTTCCTAACATATAAAGATCATTTACATTCAAAATCCAAAATTTGACTTGTCTTGTGTACTTCAAATTCGTGGTTGCAATTTGATTTTCTAGATAACAAATACTCTTAGATTATCACATTTACCATAGATAAATTACATACTGCTCTTTTCTTCAAAATACATTACAATACATTAAAATGTTGTTGTCTTCTAAACCATAATCATTTGCTGCTGAAAGTTAGTGTACAAAGCTTTAAATGGTGAAATGGCAGGCATAAAGACCAAACGGTCCTTCAGTCACCTCATTGTAAACGTTTACAAGAAAGATTATTGCAGGCCTGACACGTGAAGTTTTTGTTCCTTCTACTCCAATCTCTAATAAAATTATCGTTAAATGCTTTGCTAAACTGCCCCATTTACTACACATGTTCTTACATTACTACCATTTCTTTTTTTGATGGAGCTATACATCCTGGATATGTGCTGAAAGAGAGCGTAGCCACGTTACTACAGCTGTATGAGCAAGTTGTCAAATAATTTGTATACTAACCATTGTAACATCTAAGGGAATGTGTTTCTTTGAGCTAAATTGAGTCAGGCTATAGATAACAAAATGAGGATTTTGAAAATAAGCTTGAGCTCCTTAAGGATATGGACAATATTTTACACTTTCATGCTACAATAAATAAACAAAAGCAAGACCATCCAAAGAACATGGTGGTGATTAAAGTTTAACTTGCTTCTCTATAAAATGTAATAACAAATTCTGCTTGAGGATACATGCATATGTTACAATCTATGATTCTCTTCTGTCATCTTTACTCAGATATAATTTACAGTGATATCATCAGAGCATTTGTTGGTATAGCACATAAATGGATATAATGGCTAAACACTAGCAAAACTCTGTATACTTACTATGAAAAATAAGTGTTTTTACTTAACCTAAAATAAAAATTTATTTTTCATATTATGTTTAGAAATGTTTTCTTTTAAACTTTTTAAAAAGTATATAAACTGATCAAATAAAAACAAATCTGGTTATATGCTTGCTTAAATATGAAGGTGTCAATTTGAATTCCATTCTTTATATTGACTCAGTGCAGTTTTTAAAGAACCTTTATCTCCATAAAGGGTCATTTCATGTCAATTATTTCAGACTTTTCTGTCAAAATTTAAGTATATTTTTATAACTTTTTTGGGGGGTTAGATATAACCCTGGTGTTGGAGATTCTCCAGAGGAAAAGAAAAGCACAGATGATTTTTTCTGAACGTAGCCTAAATATGCCTAAACACTGGGGACAATAATTGTTTACAAGAATCAGTTTCAAGGTAGGGATTGGAAAATAAATCTTTCAGGATTTATGAAGGAAGAAAGTTTGCACAAGGAATTAAGTGCTTACAAACTGTTGTAAGGGATAGAGAAGCAAAGTTCAGGGAAAGTCATCCCTTGCTCTCAGGTTTTACTCAAGCTTTCCAGATAAGGGAGCACCAATTGTCACAGGTTGATGCAGCCCCAAGAGGAGTAATTTCCACTAAACTACTGAGACCTCTGCAAAACTATGGATCCGCCAAACTCTACCATCTATACCATAGGTTTCAGGAAGAGAAGGACAGTTTTTGTTTTTCTTTTGCCTTCCAAATCTCTTGCAAGAGCTTCCCATTGGAGTAGTTTGATTTCAAGACTTTCAGCCCCTCCAGGACAGGAGAAATATGAAAAGGGAATGTAGCTGAAACAAATATTGGAAACACCAAAGTTTCCATGTCTCAAGTCCTTAACACAAAACTTGACAAATAGTAAGGATTGAAATTAGTAGTATAATGATGACTTCATGGTTTTACGTCACTGATGAGTTAAAAAAAAAAAAAAGTTTTGTTTTTGTAGGTTTTTTTGTAGCTACTATCAAAGTGGAATTAACGGTCTCTTGAAACTTTATATAAATATAATTATCTCTTTGGAAGCATCAGTTTGAAAAATCATTTTTAATTCTAGCTCTATCACTTAGTTTGAGAAATATTTTTATTTTAGGGCCTTTTCCCTCCTGCATGGTTATTCTTTCCTGCCAGCAATTGGCACATGTTTTCTATATGGAATATTCAATAAATGCTTGTAGAATTAATTTTCCTTTTACAGCAATAGAGGAACCAACCCTAAAATAATTGAAACCTCAAAATAATTTATTTTAGTCTGGGTCTAAATACAGAGTTTTGTGGGATATTTATTGGGATAATCTGAACATTCCAAATATATTTACAACAATATTTCAGTTGAGAAAGAAGACTTTTCTTCTGTCTTTAGTCTTAGAACTACTTCAGTTCTTTTTTCTTTGTAGAAAACATCTTCTTTATTACAGACAGAAGCAAATCAATTCGCACCCATTTTCTACATCATTTTGAAAATAAATCCTTTACTTCTCACCTTTAAGTTTTATTAATTCGATAGTGCTCATGATTTAAAAAACTATGTTAAAGAAATAGTGAAGAAATTAATAATAACAAATTTGATCTAAAAATAGAAACTACCAGCTGGAGTGACATGGTGAAACTCCATCTTTACAAAAAGTACAAAAAATTTAGCCCGGTGTGGTGGTACACACCTGCAGTCCCAGCTACTTGGGGGACTGGGGTGGGAGGATCACTTGAACCCAATAGGTCAAGGCTTCAGTGAACTGAGATCATACCACTGCACTCTAGCCTCGTGACAAAGTGAGATCCTATATTTAAAAAAAAAAAAACGTAGTTTGTTTCATATATTACTTGTACCACATTAATTTCCTTTTATTTTGTTTTATTTATATTATCTATTTTTGGTAATTCAAAATTTTAGTACAGATGAGTGAATTTGGGGCAGATATATAGATTTTGTTTATACTAAGAACAAACTGTCTTTAGCACTGGAGTGATTCATTTGTAACTTGCTGTTGAGATTGGTTACCATAATTACTACTGCAAATAAAAGGAAATTTAGCCTAAAAAACAGAACATACTAACTTCATAAACAGTTACTTAAACTGAGATGAGAGTCTGAATTGGTAATGTAGCTAAAGCAATCCTGACAGGATTATGTTTAGATTGAATTTACGAATCATTGGAAATCTCTGGAAAATGAATGACTGCATTTTAATTACCATGTCTAAAGAACACCATTTGGGGGTAATTACAAGGTTACTTCTGAAAGTAGTACTTAAATTTTACTTATCACTGAAAATCAGCCAAGATAGGGAAGCATTTCTAGCAAACCTACAAATTATTTGGTAAATTTTTGCATAGTTATTTACCATAAATTAATATGAAAAATCAATAAATGCACCAGAAAACAAAAAAATGATTTATCTTTTACTATTTTAATCCATCCATTTTAAACAGGGTGAAAATTCTTTATATTTTTATTACCTAAAAATCAGTAGAAATATTAATTGTTCAGAGTTAAGGTTTGCTATTATCAATTTGTGGGCAGCCCACAGTGTTTCTCAAACTGTTATCAAATAACTACCTTTACCTAAATTATCTGGAATGTTTGTTTATTCTGCTGATTTCTGAGCCCCTCCCCAGACTTACTGAATTGATATTTTGAGGCTATGACATGAAATGCTGCAATTCTGGCAGACTCTTCTATGTTTTCTTACCACATTGAGGTTTGAAAATTGCTGTTTTATGAGATAAAAGATATTAAGTTCAATTACTGTTTATTACATTGAGGCATGTTTGTAAAACAGGAAAATTTATCATGGATGTAATAATAAAAGACAACTTTAAAGTTGAAGGAAAGAAAACCTCCACAAATTATAGATACATCACACACACACACACATACACAGAGTGCTTTAGGTATAAAACACTGTAATAGTCAAGTGAGAAGAAATGGAAGTACTACTTTCTCATTTATTGATCCAAAAATGCTTCCGAGTGGCGGTGTTTCAGAAACTGGGGATCAGCATTAAAAAGGAGAAAAAACATGTATACGCTTGTAAAGCTTATAGGATAGAGTCAGACAATAAACATAACAAACTAAAAACTATGTTAGAAAAAAAGAGAACTGGGTAGGGAGGACTCAGATTGCTAGGGAGAATTTATAGTAGAATTTAAAATAGGTGGTCAAAACCTTTTATAATGAGAAAATAATCTTAGAACAACAATTTGAATGAGATGAGAAAATTAGCAATGGTGAACATTCAAAGTAGAGGAAACTATGCAAAGGTCCTAAGGATTATATATTCTTTTCAATCACATTTTCTTAAATATTACTTACTTTATCAAAAGAAAACAATTTGGGGTATTAATTTTGTTGATCAATGACCCATTTGATGCTTAATGTAGAGATATCTTCAGGTTGTATTTCTTTCTAGAGGCCTTCAAATACTAAGTAAATGCTAAATATGTTTCCCTGGGGCATAGATTAGTTAACTCATAGTGATAATGAAATATTTTAAACTACATCATCAGCAATATAATGGACACTAACTTCGGGAGTTCTTGTGGAAATAGCAGGATAATTGTCCAAATAATGTAAATTTTTTTTTGAGACAGAGTCTCACTCTGTCACCCTGACTGGAGTGTATTGGTATGATCTCAGCTCACTGCAACTTCTGCCTCCTGAGTTCAAGAAATTCTTGTGCCTCAATCTCTTGCATAACTGGGACTACAGGCAAGTGACACCACACCCGGCTAAGTTTTGTATTTTTAGTAGAGACGGGATTTCACCATGTTGGCCAGGCTGATCTCCAACTCCTGACCTCAAGTGATCTGCCTGCCTCGGCCTCCCAAAGTGCTGGAATTACAGGCATGAGCCACCACACCTGGCCCAAATAATGTAAATTCTTCATGTCTATTTCTTTTTCTTTTTATACTTTACTAACTTTTCTTGCCACAAAGTATAAATATATTTTAGTAAATTATATAATGAGACACCATTTACTATTGGCTCAAGCAAAAGTAAATAGACCTTGTGCCTAAGGATGCTAATGTATTAATCAGCTCCCATACAAAATACATGTTCAAATTCAGTAACAGATTTTTATTTGGGATATAAAATCAGATGTACCAAAAATATAAGAAGTCCAGCAGGATGAATTAAAAAACAGATGAAATATGGATCTTAAAAAACAGCACGTTGAGGTGAGGCCAGATGAGGGCTTCAAGATGACTGACTAGAAGTGCCTGACATTCGTATCCTCCACAAAGAAGAACCAAAGCAGTGAGCAGATAAACATAGATGGAACAGAGCAGCTAAGAGAGAGCAGTGAAATTCAGCAAGGAAATGACCGGAAACATCCGAGGAATGGGGGAATAGGTAAACAAAGCAGTTGTCCTGATCAGGATCAGCTGACAGAAGAAACTCCCCATTTTGGTAAGCAAGAGATTCCCAGTGGGCCATATACCCACTGTGGACTCCTGCAATTATAGGCACGGGAATGCCCCTTGCCCCTCAAGGGCTCTGAGACCAGTACTGGGAGCTGCCAGAAGTCCACGTAATTGTTCCAGAGAAGGAGTTCCCACTGGGTCACACGCACCCCCTGAACCCAAGCAACTGCAGCAAAACACCATTTTGAGAGACCAGCTCCTGCTAGGCTACATTTTTCCTAAAGACTGAATAGTCCCTACATTCCGACATTCCCGGATCCCTGCTGACATACCACAATGTTCACCCAGAGGGATGCAGCATTTTGGAAAAAAACAGGGAAGTATCATACTACCTGACCTTAAAATATACTATGAAGCTATAATAATACAAATATCATGGTGTTAGTATAAAAACAGACTCATAGACCAATGGAACAGGATAGAGAACACAGAAATAAATCTATATATTTACAGCCAGGTGATTTTGACAAAAGCATCCAGAGTATGTACTGAAGAAAGGACATCTTCTTTAATAAATGATACTTGGAAAACTGGATATCCATATGTGGAAGAATGAAATGAGACCCATATTTCTCACCTGTACAAAAATCAATTCAAAATGGATTAAATAATTAAAATGAATCATAAAAACATAAAACTATTAGAAGAAAATGTAAGGGAAACACTTCAGGGTATTGACCTAGGTGAAGGTTTTATGGCTAAAGCTTTAAAAATATAGGCAATAAAAATAAAATAGACAAATGGGCCTGTGTTAAACTACAATGCTTCTGCAGAGCAAAGGGAACAATTAATAAAGTGAAGAAACCACCTGGAGAATGAATGAAAATATTTGCAAGCTATTTATCCAACAAGGGATTAATATTCAGAATATACGAAGAACTCAAAAAACTCAACAGCAAAAAACAAATAACCCCATTAAAAAGTGGGCAAAGGATCTGAATACACATTTTCTGGAAGAAGACATATGGATAGCCAACAGGTATATGAAAAATAATGCTCCACATCGCTAATCATCAGAGAAATGCAAGTCAAAACCACAATAAAATATCATCTCACCCCAATTAGAATTGTTATCATCGAAAAGAAAAAAAAAATCAACGCTGGTAAGGACGTGGAGAAAAAGGAACTGTTACACATTATTGTTGATGGAAATGTAAATTAGTACAGCCATTATGAAAAACAACATGGAGAGTTCTCAAAAGCGAAAGGAAATTGATATATTAAATGTTTATTGTAGCACTATTCATAAGAGCCAAGATATGGTATCAACCTAAGTGTCATCACTGGGTGAATGGATAAAGAAAATGTGGTGTATATGCAAGTGGAGTATTATTCAGTCACAAATAAAATAAAATCTTGTTATTTGCAGCAACATGAATGGAACTGGAGCTCATTAAGTGAAATAAGCCAGACACAGAAAGATAAAAAGTACACGTTCTCATTCATCTGGTGGAACTTAAAGATTTGATCTCATGGAGTTAGAGAGTAGAATGACAGTTACCAGAGTCAGGGAAGAGTAAAAGGGGGGATGAAGAAACACGTGTTAATGAATATAAATATACAGTTAAATTAAAGGAATAAGTTAATAATATAGTTATTATCAGTTAATAATTATAGTTAATAATTTATAGCATATTTTAAAATAGCTAGAAGACTTGAAATGTTCCCAATATGAATAACTGATAAATGCATGAGGTGACGGATATTCTAAACACCTTAATTTGATCATTACACATTGTATGTATATATCAAAATATCACATGAACCCCATACATTTGTACAATTTTTTATGTATGAATAAAAAACCCTGAATATAAAAAGCAGCATATTTTCACATTAGCTATTAAAATTATAAATTTGCTGATTTGCATTGAATCCTCTGTGCAATAAGAAAACCAAAGTGTGCCCTCCATAAAAGTTTTACTTAAGGATTCATAGTGCTAATAGTATTCTAGAGAATTTAAGGGAACAAACTAATTTTAATCTATGATATTTATCCTCAACCTTGGTTAATAGGGCCATCATCAACTCAGAAAAAGAAGGGCAAATATTTCAACTTCCATTTTTCTGATGAGAGCATGAAACCTAAAGATTAAATAATTTCTTTCTGATGAAAAAGTTACTTTTCAAACTGAAGTATTCTGATTCTAAAAGCTGCACATTATGTTTTTTTAAAATAAGTTAGACTGTGACTTAATGTAAGGAAATATTTTATTTTGCGAATCTTTGCAGTAGTTATTCTCTAAAAAATCTCTTGATGGTCACCATCTCCTGCTATTTTTACCCATCTATAGTCTTCCCACATAAAATAGGGACAACTTATATAATCAATATGAAATGGTATTGGGATGTGCCATCAGAAGCTGACTGATAAAAGATATGAAGCTTCCATGTTGCCCTCTCTTTTAATCTTTTACACTGGAAGAAGCCAGCTGTCACGTTGTAAGAGATGGAGGCATTTTGTCACAGCCATGTAAATGAGCCTTACTGGAAGGAGATTCTCCAGTCCAAGTCCAATCATTAGATGACTGTAGCCATGGCTTACACCTTAACTGAAATCATGTGAGAGACTTTGAGGCAGAACAACCCACTTACACTATCCCCAAATTTCTATAGAGTTACCCACTGTGAGTTAATAAACTGTTATTGTTTATGTCATTTTGGGGACTAGATAACTACTACACCCGATATAAACAATGTACAAATTTAAATGAGTAGATGTTTTCCAAGAATCTCTGCTTGCCCTTAAAATGTGTGATGTACTTACTCTTCAATCAATCCTATTATATTTTGTTAAAATTATTCATTTTATGATTCTTAAAAATGCATTATTCTATGAGTGAATCCACATGATTATTACTGTTTTACAAAGAGAATCAAGTGAGTGCAACTTTAAGTCTTACTTCAATGCATTTGGTATTCTTGAGTCATTTCTTTAAAAAATTTAGAATATTTACCGCTTTTTATTTATATCTTTTTATTTTCAAAATTGTGACATCACTGATTAAATTTTGTGTGGAATCTGAAACTAAAAGAGAAAAACTTTTCCCTCTGTAAATGAAAATACTTTGTCTCAAGTTAATTTATTTGATGATCTTTTTAGAAGTGGCATCATCCCTTGTAGGCCTCTGGAGTTTAATACAAAAAAAAATTGTCATATAACATTAGCAATAACTAATGATATCATTGAAGAATATATCAAGGAGATAACAAGTTACTGATATAGTAACATATAGTTACTATAGTAATATAGTCAAACAGATATAGTTCCATCAAAATTCTATTTTGGAAACATCATTTAAATTGAAATGAATTTTGGAAACATCATTTAAATTGAAATTGAACTGAAATTTGGTTTTCCCATTCATAAAATTACTGACCCCTAATAAAGATTTAAGAGTCTGAGAAAAAAAAAGGAGGGGGAATCTATTACAATGAATGGTTTTCTGATGCCTCTTCTCAGCATGAGAGGAAGAATAAACTGATGATACCAGGAAATGAAGCACTTGCAGTTGGCTTTGGGCATTTCAGGTGAATTAGGCTGATTGAATCTTGGAAGGAATATAAATTGTGTCTGATATATTTCTTATAAATAACATAAATAAAACACATTTCCTAAAGATTTTTGAAAAGTTATTTCAAATTGAGTTATTCATAGGGTTGGCTGCAGTATTCCATAAAATGTTCTTACCGCTTCACTTCATCCTCTGCCCTATCTTTCCTTCCTTTCTTTTATCCATAGACATTAGTCTTAAGAATATTTCAGGCCGGGCGCGGTGGCTCAAGCCTGTAATCCCAGCACTTTGGGAGGCCGAGACGGGCGGATCACGAGGTCAGGAGATCAAGACCATCCTGGCTAACACGGTGAAACCCCGTCTTTACTAAAAATACAAAAAACTAGCCGGGCGAGGTGGCGGCGCCTGTAGTCCCAGCTACTCGGGAGGCTGAGGCAGGAGAATGGCGTGAATCCGGGAGGCGGAGCTTGCAGTGAGCTGAGGTCTGGCCACTGCACTCCAGCCTGGGTGACAGAGCGAGACTCCGTCTCAAAAAAAAAAAAAGAATATTTCAAATAGAACTCCTGAATGCTAATCTCCATTTTAGAGTCTGTTTCCTAGGGATTCCAACTGACTAGGGCAACTTTATTAGAGTGTATTTCCTCTCTAAAGCAAACCTTCTGCCAAATAGATTCTATTATCAACTATTTTATGGGCTGCCACAGGAGTAACTGCATTATACTTGGAAGAGCACTTCACTGAAATACATTTTTGTTCCATTCTAATTTTCAGTATTTGTTTATGTATCAATCTGGCCCAATTAGGCTGGCTAATGCTGTTTTTAAATATTTGGTACTTCAAAGTTTGTTTCTGCTTGCAATTCTTGCAAATGCCAAATGACCCGACTTTTGCATAAATTCTTTTCTTGGTAATTCCTAACTCTGGATGTCAGTCATCCATTAAAAAAAAGAGAATTGTTGAATAAAACTTTCGTGTGGTTGTATAGTAGGGGGACTTAGAAATGACAATGTTTACATCTCCTATTCCTTATATAAATATTAAGACATTGCAAATCCAATTTTGTTTACATTTCTTTTTATTTGGAGATTCCATTATATTTAAATCTGACCTTTTGGCTGATGAACAATATATGCCTTGCAGTGTGATTTATGATAAGTTATAAAACTCTCTTGTAATCAGATTTTTCCTATTTCTTAACAGCATTTCTCCCCTATTGCATATATCAAGCCACTATGGCAAGAAGAATTTGTTCTTATACATTTCGTGGTAAGGAGATATAAAATTGGATTTTAATGGTTCAACATAAGCAGAAGGCAAAGGCACAGTCTTCTAATATTCTAATATAAAGGCTAATTATGTGAAGGCTGGTGACCAGATGTCTTCTCTTCCTCTTAGGTTCAGAAAAAAAAAAAAAAAAAAAAAAACTTAAGTAGTTTAAAGCTTAACATGAGTGACTCAGAAAATTGCAAACAGAAAGTCATCAAGCAGTCAGGCCAGTCTCAGAGATGACTACATTCAAAGCAATCAACTCCTTTTTGCTAACCCTATTTTTAAAAGGACTCTACATATGACATGAGACAAAATTTGTAAAAAAGAGTTGATGTTTTGAAAAATAACTATAGATTGTTTAGTAAAAGTGCTATTGGGAATTTCTAAATACAGTTCATGATATAGTGTTGAAATTGTATTGAATCAGATATCTATTGAATTACTATTTATTAAATGTTATGCTAATGAAGAAAGTAAGAAGAATAATGTAGCCTATTAGGATTTCTTTTATACTTTAATGTTCAATTTCAGGCTTCATTTAAAAATCAAATCAAAGAGCCCAATTTCCTTTCTGCATATAAAGTCAAAGAAACTATTGTCCAGAAGCCATATGCTAAAAGATTTCCATACTTGACTACATATTTATTCTAAATTTTGATGTGAAAATAAATCAAAATCTCAATTACTAAATTATATAACACCTGAAGTCTAGAATCAATGATCTAAGGCTGAACTTAAACAAATTGATTTAAAAATTCCATAGAAAAATTGACAAAAATATTTTAAAAACAGATAAATTAACTAAAGAATTGGTAAATATCTAGCTAATATAAAAATCATTATAAATAAAAATGTTTGCTGAAGAGTGATATCATCAAGATGGCAGAGTAGGAAGTCTTAGCCTTCACCTCCGCGCATAAACACTGATAAAACAATGCTATTTGGGCCAAAATATCTTTATAAAACCTATAAAATCCAATTAAGAAATTGAAACAGCCTAGAAAGGTGAAAAACCTAGAAAACTCTTTCTGAAATGGATGAAAGGAACAATTTTACTTTATCTGTGTCAACCTCCCACAAGTCACTCCGGCTCAGGGACAAAATAAATTCATTAGGCTCATGATTTCTCCCTTGGGGGAAGGACTGAGGGAAGAGTCCATCTGACATTCCCAGGCTTTTGGGTTCTCCCCAGTAATCCTAATTTGTTTTACTCCAACTCCAAGCAGTCAGGGAACCAGTAATAGAATGCCTTGGGGAAGCTAACACCAAAGAAAGGTGCTGGGTCTCTCAGCAGCCTGCATAGCACTGTGAGATGGAAAGAAGATGCAAATATTTTAGATTTTGTATTCAGGAAAAAGGGAGAAAAGTGGAGCTGTACTAGGGAAATGGGACAGGAAGCTTTCAAATCTGCATAGCACTGTGACATAAAGAGAAAGTTTACAATCCTGAGTCTTACCCTTCAGGAGGAAGGGAAAGAAGTAGAGCTTGCACCCAGTCTCTCACCATTCCAGTGCATTCCTTTCAGGAAGATGAGTTACTGTGGCCGTCACAACATGTTGAGATTCAGAGAAGAGGCACAACCCTGAAATGTGTCCACCAAGAATAGGAAAGGAGTGGAATGTGTATAGCCACAGAAAATATGTGAGAAGCTTTCAGCTAGGCTGATTAGTTAGTGAAAGATTTTCTCTGATGAAACCAGCTGATAAAGACTGGAAGACGTGACTGATTCTTTAAATGTGTAGATGCAAATGCAAAGCTACCAGAACCACAAAGAATCAAGAAAAGATGACACTACCAAAGGGAAAAATAAACCTCCGGTAACAGAATGTAAAGAAATGAAGAATTATGGTTTGCATGAGAAAGAATTCAAAATAATTACCTTAAAGAAGCTCAGTGAGGCTAGCTGTGGTGGCTCATGCCTGTAATCCCAGCCCTTTGGAAGGCTGAGACACGAGAATTTCTTAAGACCAAGAGTTTGAGACCAGACTTGGCAACATAGTGAGTCCCCATCTCTACCAGAAAAAAAAAAAAAAATTAATTAGCTGAATGTTGTGGCACACATGTTGTGGCACACAACTGTAGTCTCAGCTACTTGGGAGGCTAAGGTGGGAGGGCCACTGGAGCCCGGTAGGTTGAGACTGCAGTGAGCCATGAGTGTTTCAGTGACCTACAACTAAACAAAATCAGAAAAAAGACTCATGAACAAAATGATACTGTCAATAAAGTGATAGAAACCATGCAATAACTGGACTGAAAAATCAAAGAGACAGTTTCAACAGCAGACTTGATAAAACTGAAGAAAGTATCAACAAGTTCAAAGACAGATAATTTAAAATTATCCAGTCAGAAGCGGAAAAAAGGGCCAGGCGCCATGGCTCACCACTGTAATCCCAGCACTTTAGGAGGCCGAGGAGGGATGATCACCTGAGGTTAGGAGTTCAAGACCAGCCTGGCCAACATGGTGAAACCTCATCTCTTCTAAAAATACAAAAAGTAGCTGGGCACAGTGGCACATTCCTGTAATTCCAGCTACCCTGGAGGCTGAGGCAGGAGAATAGTTTGAGCCTAGTAGGCAGAAGTTGCAGTAATTTGAGATCACACAACTACACTCCAGCCTGGGTGACAGAGAGAGACTTCATGTCAAAAAAATAAGAAGGAGAAGGAGAAGAAGAATAAATAAAATATAATAAAGATAGTTATGGGATTAATGTGACATAATAAAAGAAATCAATATATATGTAACATTCCAGAAAGAAAAGGCAGAGAGAAAGAGCCAGAAACTTATTTTAAAAAATAATGGCCCAAGTCTTCCAAAATCTGGGGAGGAAAATAGACATCATATTTATGAAGCTCAAATTTGTCCTATTCGGGTAAACCAAAATGTCTATACTAAGATGCCTTATAATCAAATGTCAAATTCAAAGATGAAGAAGTATCTCTTTATCTTTTGAAAGCACAAGAGAAAATTGATTCATTATATGTAAAGGAGGTCCCATAATACTATCAGTGAATTTCTCAGCAGAAACTCTGCTGACAGAAGGGAATTAGATGATTTATTCAAAGTACTGAAAGAAAAAACACAAGACAAATCTGCCAACTATGAATCTATACCCAGCAAAATATTCTTTCAAAAATGAATGAGAGATAAAGACTTTCCCCAAAAAAGCTGAGTTTGTTTAAAAATGATTTGCAAGAGATGTGAAAGCAAGTTCTTTAAGTTAAAACTAAAGATACTAAACAGCAACAGGAAAGCGTTAAAAGTGTAAAAATTGCTAGTAAACGTAATCATGTAAACAAATAAAGGATATTGTACTACTGTAATGATGGTGTAGAAATCACTTTTAATTGTAGTATAAAAGTTAAAAACCCAAAAATATAAAAAGTAACTAATTACAAAAATGTGTTAATGGACTCACCTTGTTGAAAGATGTATATTGTGATACCAAAAACATAAAGTATGAGAAGGAAGTATCTTGTATTGCAGACTGTATGTTATTGATGATAATTTGCTATTAGTTTAAAATAGGCTGTTATCACTATAAGATATCTATGGAATGCTTCATAATAAACACAATATAAAAACACACACAGACACACACATACACACACACACACACACAGTGAAGAGAATCAGACCTAGAATAGCCAAGGCCATTTTGCACACACACACACACACACACACACACACACACACACACAAAAGCACAACCTAGAAGAATCACATTTACCTGACTTCAAATTATACTCCAAAGCTAAATAAACCCAAACAACATTTAATGGCATAAAAATAGACACACAGGCCAATGGAACACATTGGAGAACACAGAGATAAATCCATACATTAATAATCAAGTCATTTTTAACAAAAGTGCCAAGAACATACATTGGGGAAATAACAGTATGTTCAACAAATAGTTGTGGGAAAACTGGATATCCATATGCAGAAAAATAAAACTAGAACCCTGTATCTTGCCATGTACAAACATCAAAATGGATTAAAGACTTAAATCTAAGACCTGAAACTATAATACTATTAGAAGAAAACATTGGGGAAACACTCTAAGACATTGATCTAGGTAAAGATTTCCTGAGTAATTCCTCAAAAGTAAAAGCAACTAAAGCAAAAATGAACAAATTAGATCACATCGAACTAAAAAACTTTTGTATAGCAAAGAAACAACCAAGAAAGTGAAGAGACAACCCACAGAATAAAAGTAAATATTTATGAATTACCCATCTGATAAGAGATTAATAACCAGAATATATAAAGAGCCCCCCCAAAACACAATAGGAACAAAAAACAAATAATTTGATTTAAAATGGCCAAAATATCTTAAAAAAAAAAAAAAAGCTGAATAGATACTTCTCAAAAGAAGACATACATATGGCAAACAGGTATATACAAAAATGCTCAACATCACTAATCATCAGAAAGATGAAAATCAAAACAACAAGGAGATATCAACTCAACCAGTGAAAATAACTTTTATCTAAAAGACAGGCATTCATTATTGCCTGTCTTTTAGATAACAGGACTGTGGAGAAAAGGGAACCCTTCTGAGGATAAAGTGAGGATGGTTAATGAGTACCTAAATGGAATGATTAAGATGTGGTATTTAGTAGCACATAAACTATAGGTTTACTATAGTTAATTTTTTTTCTTTTTGCATATTGTATAATAGCTAAGAGTGGAATTAAAATGTTCCTTACATGCAGAAAAGATAAAAGCTTGCAGTTAAGGCTACTCCTAATTCCCCTAATTTGATAATTTCACATTGTATGCCTATATCAAAAATCCCATGTGTCCCATAAATATACACAACTATTACATACCCACAAAAATAATAAAAAAAAAATTTTTAAACCAGTAAAACTCAAAGAAAGACAGCAAGAGGGGAAAAGAGAAACTAAAATACTACAAACCAGAGAGAAAATAATTAACAAAATTGAAATAGTAAGTTCTTCCATATCAATAATCACCTTAAATGTAAATAGATTAAATTTGTCAATCAACATACAGTTAATGGTTGAAAAGATTATGAACAGGACCCAACTATATGCTGTCTACAACAGACTTACTTTTGATTTAAGGACACACATAGGCTGAAAGTGAAGGGATGGAAAAAGATATTCTATGAAAATAGTAATTAAAAGAGTGCAGGAGTGGCTATGCTAATATCAGAATAGCCACTGATATTATATATATATACACACACACACAAACACACACACATATAATTTAAGTCAAAAATTATCTCAAGGGACAAAGAAATACATTATATAATGATAAATTGATTCAAATATCAGGAAGATATAATAAATATATAAAAATATATAAAATAAATATCTATCCACCTGACATTAGAAAACCTGAGTATATAAAGGAAATATTAAATATAAAAGAAATATTAACAGAACTGAAGGGAGAAATAGACAACAATACAATAATAATAAGAGACTTCAATACGCCACTTTCAGCAATGATAATTCATTCAGACAGAAAACCAATATGGAAATAGTGAACTTGAACAACTGTATAGACTAAACAGAGCTCAGGTATATGTACAGAACATAAATTCAGCAGTAGCAGAATATACATTCTTCTCAAAGGCACACAGAACAGTCTTCAGGATATGTCACATGTTAAGTCACAAGATAAGTCTTAGCAAATTTCAGCTTAAAATATCAAAATTTTTAGCCAAAATTATATGAAAGTATAAACCAATTACAGAAGGAAAATTGGAAAACTTATAAATATGTTGAGATTAAATAAGCTCCTTAACAACCAATGGATCAAAGCAGTCAAAAGGGAAATCAGAAACTATCTTGGGAGAAGTGAAAATGAAACCACAACCTATCAAGGCTTATGGGATGCAGAAAAAGCAGTACTAAGAGGTAAGGTTATGATAAAAAAAATCACCTACATAAAAAAGAAGAAAGATCTCCAATAAACCTACTATAAACATTAAGGAACTAGAAAAAGAACAAACTAAGCCCAACATTAGTAGAAGGAAGGAAATAATAAAAATTAGAACAGAAATAAATTAAACTGAGACTAGGAAAGCTGAAATTAACACGGTTGTTTCTTGTTGAAACATAAACAGAATTGACAAAACCTTAGCTATACAAAGAAAAAACGAATGAAGACTCAATACAATCAGAAATGAAGAGGAGACATTACAAACAATGCCATAGAAATAAACGAAGAATCATATCAGACTACTATAAACATTTACATACTGTGACACTGGATAGCCTGGAGAAAACAGATAAATTCCTAGATATGTTCAATTTACAAAGACTAAATCATGAAGAAATGTAAAATATGAACAGAGAATAATGAGTAAGAAGATTGAATCAGTAATAAAAAAGTCTCTCCCCGAGATAAGCCCGGAACCAGATGGCTTCACTAGTGAGTTATATCTACCAAACTTTTAAAGAAAAATTCAAATTCTTCCAAAAAGTTGAAAAGAACTCGTTTTATGATGTAAACACTACCCTGAAACCAATGACAAATAAAGACATTATAAGAAAATTATGATATTCCTGATGAACATAGATATAAAAATCATCAATAAAATACTGGAAAACCAAAGTCAAAACACATTAAAAAGATCAATCACTATGATCAGATGGGATTTATACCTGGGATGTAACGATAGTTCAGCATGTGCAAATGAATAAATGATATACATAATATTAATAAAATGAAAGTTAAATATTACATGATAATTTCAATACATGCAGAAAAAGCATTCAACAACAAACATTCAACATCCTTTTGTGATAAAAACATTCAACAAACTGGGTATAGAAAGAATGTACCTCAACACAATAGAGGACACATATGACAAGCCCATTGATAATATCATGCTCAATATAAAAATTAAAACATTTTCCTCCAAGATCAGGAACCAGACAAGGATGCTCACTCTCCTGACTTCTATTCAGCATAGTACTGAGACGCCTAGCCAAAGGGACCAGACAGAAAAATAAAACGAAAGGAATCCAAATCCAAAAGGAAGAAAAATTATCTCTAGTTTCAGATGACATAATCTTATATGTAGAAAATCCTAAATGCTCTACCAAAGAATGAAAATATATGTGTGTGTGTATATCTCTCTCTCTATATAAAGAAATATGTATTATATTTTATATTTATATATATATCTATTAAAAAATATATAGTAAAATATATAAAATATTATATCTAAAATAATTAAAAAGCAGAAATGTTATATTTTATGCTTATAGTTTATAAATGTATAATATTACATGTTATATATAAAATACATAAATACATAAATTCAATAAGTTGCAGGATATTAAATCAATATATAGAAACCTGTTGTGTTTCTGTACATTTATAATAAACCATCTGAAAACAAAATTAAGAAAACAATCCCACTCATATAACTATTAAAAAATAAAATACTTAGGAAACAAATTAACAAGAAAGACTTGTACATTGAAAATTACACATACTACCCAAAGCAATCTGTGAAGTGAACACAATTTCACAAATCCCAGTGGTGTTTCTTACAGAAATAAAAAAAAAAGTTCTAAAATTCAGATGAAACCACAAAAGACTCAGATAGCCAAAGGGATCTTGAGAAAGAACAAAGCTGGAGGCATCAGACTTCCTGATTTTAATATATATTCCAAAGCTACAGTAATTAAAACATTGGGGTACTGGCATAAAGACAGACATATACAACATTGAAAAAATAAGGGTCAATGAAAAGAACATTATTGTTTTGTAATTATCAATCTCATAAAGTTTACAAATTACTAGGATGAACCAAATGTTACCTATACATACAATGAAATATTATTAGCCTAAAAAAAGAGAAAATTCTGCCATTCGCTGTGACATACATGAACCTTGAGAACACTACATTAAGTGAAATAAACTAGTCACAGAAAGACAAATATCATGTGTTTCCACTTATATGAGGTACCTAAAATAATCACATTCATAGAAACAGAAAGTAGAATGATGGTGGCTAAGAGCTGGGATGAGCGGAAAATGGGGAGTTATTTAATGGGTATAGAGTCACAGTTTCACAAGACGAAAAAAGCCTGGAGTTCTGTTATGCAATGTGAATATACTTAACACTACTAGACTGTATGCTTAAACATGATTAAAATGGTAAATATTATGTTATATGCTTTTCACCACAATTGAAAATAATTTTTTTTTTTTTTTTTTGAGGCGGAGTCTCGCTCTGTCGCCCGGACTGGAGTGCAGTGGCCAGATCTCAGCTCACTGCAAGCTCCGCCTCCCGGGTTCCCGCCATTCTCCTGCCTCAGCCTCCCGAGTAGCTGGGACTACAGGCGCCCGCCACCTTGCCCGGCTAGTTTTTGTATTTTTAGTAGAGACGGGGTTTCACCGGGTTAGCCAGGATGGTCTCGATCTCCTGACCTCGTGATCCGCCCGTCTCGGCCTCCCAAAGTGCTGGGATTACAGGCTTGAGCCACCGCACCCGGCCGAAAATAAATTTTTAAAACCCCACACATATATCAAAATTAAGATTACCTAATGGATATGAAGGCTTTAGAAAAAAGATATTTTTATGAATTTCAAGTAGATATTACTGCCTTCAGAATTCATCTTTGTACCATTATTTAAAAAAAAAAACCTTTCATGAAATAATGTCAATATATATTTATTAATAAAATTGGCAGAAGTAACAGAAAAACCCACAAATTTTCATGGTTTAAAATAATAAACATTTATTTCTCTATCATGTAAATCCAGTTGGTTACTTCCACTCAGCATTAGACAAGTATGCTCCATGCAGTCATACAGCAATCCAGGCTGATAAAGACTCTACCATATTATACACTTGGTTTCCACAGTCATTTTCAGCTGACAGAAAGATAAGGAGGAAGTGAGGAAGTGGCAGTTTGGGGTATAGGAGATTTATATGGTCCATGCTAGATATGGTATACCTCCTTGCTACAGCCAAGCACTGTCTACAGAATTGCAGCAGTGTCCCCACTGAGGGATTTTAGAAATGCAGTTGTCTAAGCCTCATGCCAGACCTACTGAATCCAAATCTGCATTTTAATACCATCCCCTATGTGAATCATATGCATATTAAAATTTGAGAAGCAGTGGTTTAGAGGAGAGATGGGTAAACTTGCCAAATAGGGCCTGTTATACTAGCAAAGGTTTTTATCTTTAAGAATTCTTAATAGTTGGTCAGGCACAGTGGCTCACGTCTGTAATCCCAGCACTTTGGAAGGCTGAAGTGGGTGGATCACCTGAGGTCAGGAGTTTGAGACCAGCCTGGCCAACATGGTGAAACCCCATCTCTACTAAAAATACAAAAATCAGTTGGGCATGGTGGCATGCACCTGTAATCCCAGCTACTCGGGAGGCTATGGCAGGAGAATCAGTTGAACCTGGGAGGCAGAAGTTGCAGTGAGTGAAGCTCTCACTACGGCACTCCAGTCTGGGAGACAGAGTGAGACTCTGTCTAAGAAAAATAAATAAATAATAATTATTAATTGTATAAGGAAAAGGATATGGAGAACTTTACAAACTATTTTTTATACTTCTGTTTGAATGAATATGTCTTATTTTCCACATAAAAGTTTTTATTTGAAAAACATAGGAAATGTACCCTCTTAGTGCTCCTCTTTATCTCTGATGATAGATGAATCGGTAGTATATCTGGATATGTCAGGTTTAAACTCTTGGAAATAATTTCATTTAATCTTTTGTGATCACATTTATGTAATAATATTCTGGATAACAATATTCTACTTTAATAATACTTGGATAAATTATATATAGAATTATGCTAACCCATGTTGAAAAGCAATCTGGCAAAATTGGGAGACAATTATTTCAATCAGAGGGAGTAAATTTAATTTTGTGACCACTTTGAAAGATTATAAACAGGTTGACAATTCAGTTACTTTATTTTTCAATTGGAAATGCATACATATACGCTTATTCACCCTCACACACATCTGTGTTCGTATAGTTCATGGAAGTTTTGAGTAATCATGGAATCGTAGTTTTCTAAAGACACATTTGTGAAAATGGCTGACAAATTTTATTATCACTTTTAATGTTATATCAGAACTTTGAGCACGCTCATTTTCATGGTACTATTGTATTTGGAGGATTATTACATTTAGATATTAATTTACAACTAAATTAAAAATAAACAAATCGAAATCCATAGTGAACATAAAACAAAACAGTATTAGAGCTCCCCCTAGTGTCATGTAACAGCTGCAGCTAACATGCTTGTGCAAATACCATGTTACATTTCCAAGCAGTTGAGCCTTGAGGTTTACACTATGAATAATTAAAAGACTTCTACATCTTGTCTTTTTTTAATTGATCCTTTAAAGCCTGTATTATATAGTTAGTCAATTCTGTAAAACATTAAATAGAGAAGCTCTTTACAAAAAGAAAAAAACTTGGGCACCTATTTCTCTCTAGCACTTGAAATTTTTTAGGGTGACTTTTTTGTTGTTCTTGAAAAGAATGCTTGAGAATATTAGAATTTTATATCTTAGAATTTTATATCTGAAACAGACTTTTGAGTTCAATTATTTCAAAATTTTACGACCCAGTTAAAAATCTGAGAGATGAAAGTGTTTGCTAAAATTTGTATAACCAAGTTCTAACAGGATCTGGACTAGAACTTAGGTTGATGTTCACTGTATTGACTATTCCACTGTTGTACACTCCATCTCTGTTATTTACAAGTTAGTTGAGTATGTCGGACCACAATCTGATTATTTTGTTTCCAATTTTTAAAGAAAGTTAAAAATTTTTGCAGAAGAAAATTAATAGAAGATAATTGATGTAGGAAACATTCTTTATTAATTTCATACATTATGGGTATTTGTACTTAAATTATTAAATTTTATTTTGAATATCATGACCACAATCATTAGTTTTGTATAATAAAACCTACTGCATTGATTTTCAGTCTGTTAAATCTTTTACTCGATTGCCTGGATATTTTGGTAAGCAGTTACCCCACCAAATAGTGAAACTTTCTTTGCAAACATTATAACCATGAGAACATTATGACAGTGAAAGAAATATGACCTAACCAATTGTATCTTTCCTTTAACCTCCCAATTGCTCTTGGTTATTCCTGGGTGTGGGTCAAACTAATTTTGGGGAAAATTTAGTTTACAGTTTAAAGGATAATAGCCTTTCCTCAAACTAAACCATCAACACAATTATTTCCTCGTCCATTTTAAATGCCTCACCAATTTTATTAATAAGATAGCAAAGCTTTATTACAGTAAAGGGTACAATCTCAAAGACTTTCAAAACCTTTATTTTTTTCTTTTGTATTGAGGTGATTATTTTAGGATCATTCAGAAAGGGTCATTTTCTTTTTTCTTTTTTCTTTTTTTGAGACAGAATCCGGTCCTGTCACCCAGACTTGCAGTGGTATGATCTCAGCTCACTGCAACCTCCACCTCCAGGGTTAAAGTGATTCTCCTGCCTCGGCCTCCTGAGTGGCTGACACTACAGGTGCACACCATCACGCTCAGCTAATTACTGTATTTTTAGTGCAGATGGTGTTTCACCATGCTGGCCCCGCTGATCTCGAATTCCTGATCTCAAGAGATTTGCCTGCCTCAGTGCTGGGATTACAGGCGTTAAGGGAGGACACCACCCCTCATATCATCTTATGCCTAATTTCTGCCTCCAAAGGAAGAAGAGTAAAAACTAAAAGGCAGAAATGAAATCCACAGGCAGACAGCCCAGTGCTACTCCCTGGGCCTGGTAGTTAAAGATCCACCCCTGACCTAATTGGTTCTGTTATCTATAGATTACAGACATTGTATAGAAATGCACTGTGAAAATCCCTATCTTGCTTTGTTCTTATCTAATTACCGGTGCATGAAGCCCCCAGTCACGTACCTCCTGCTTTCTCAATCAATCACGACCCTCTCACACGCACCCCCTTAGAGTTGTGAGCCCTTAAAAGGGACAGGAATTGCCCACTCGGGGAGCTCGGCTCTTAAGACAGAAATCTTGCCGATACTCCCAGCCGAATAAACCCCTTCCTTCTTTAACTCAGTGTCTGAGGAGTTTTGTCTGAGGCTTGTCCTGCTGTAGCGTGAGCCACTGTGCTTGGCCGTCTCATTTTAGACAGCATATGTCTGTGTATGCATGAATGGTCGATAATGGTTTCATTGCGTCTATCCTTTTCTTATCTTAGGTTCTATAAGGACATACAATAGTAGACTTGTAAACAAAACTATTTAAACCCAACATGATACCCAGGTCTGTGAAAAGTGACCAGAGGAATGTGTGACTGAGGCATAAGTCTCAATCATTGAGGTTTATTAAGCCAGACTTAGGGCATTTCCAAGAATAATATGAGCCACGAGCACATCTATGGTTGTTTTTCCCAAATAGGTTTTCAGGTTTAGTGTTTTGCCATAAGGTTTAAGTACCATAAACTATAAACTCTACCATAAACATTTCCTTAAGGGGGGGTGATGGGGAGAGGCATGTAGGAAGAGGGACAGGCAGGCAGTAAGGTGAATAGTTACATTCCTGTGAGACTTCAGTTAGTGCCCAGTAAATCCACATTTAACATACGATAATGTGGATGTCTGCAGAAGAAAAGAGAGTTAAAGAAGAGTCAATTATGCAGAAGTCTCTGAGTATGAGTATGGGAAATGAGCCTTGACTTTGTTCTGCACCTCTGAAGATAAGTGTGTAATCAGTGTAGAATTTTAGGAGATAGAGTGCAGACCTAAAGTTACAATTGGCATGTCTTTGTTAACGGGAAAGCAGCAAAGAATTTGCCTATGAATAATACGTGCCGGCAGCCTTCCCAGGTGCCTGAGGTTTTTTACCTTTCCACGGCGACTTTGTAGATGCATAATGTTACTAACAGCTATTCATTTGGAAGAGGGTATTGCAATTAGTCAGCGTCAGGGTTTAATCTTCATTCTTGCATACATTTGGAGGGTCCTGAGATTTTAATTTTTCTTTACATAGAAAATGGAAGATCTGTTTTTGACCAATGTGTGATACTTTAAGGATGTGCTTTTTCAAAACATTTAGCCAGCAATGTCAAGAAACTGTAATAGAAGATTTCTAGATGAAATCTGCATATTCGTAATACTATCATATTCAGTAAGGTAAAGTTTATGGTATATAGAAAAGTAGTTATCCACCAACAATGAAAGCATATAATCCATCAGCCAAGAAGAGAAACTGAAGAATCTAACATAAATTGATCCATGTTTGGTTTGCTCAGAAAAAACTAGCTTTTTTGTTGTTGTTATTTGTTTGTTTGAGAAAAACCAATAATTATATCTTCAATTCAATATGACATAATGAAACACAAACTTGTGAAAAGAGACCGTAGCTTTTTGGTCCAAATAATTAATGATACTACAGTCTACAAACAAAACAAATTGAGGATGCTACTTCTTTTAAAGAGCAAGAAGCTATGGAAAGTGATCTTAACCAAATCAGTGAGTTATTACTAAAGAGAAAATCAAAATATGGGAATTATGGGTTATGTTACGTGAAAGGAAAATAAACTCTTGGGACCCTAAACTCACTACCCCACAGGGAAAAGTTAAGCTTGGGAACTGAGTCACACAAAACTGCCTCCCATTTTGTTCTTAAATGGATAGCTGCAAAGATAGAAGGCAGCATATCTCTGCTCAGGGATTCTTTCCACAATTTGCTCTCAAGGAAATTCCTGTGGGCCCCAAGATCTTTAGGCTGAAACAGAGTTCTTTTAAATTTTGCCTTGGCAGTGTACATCAACAGCTTATCTTCACAGCACAAAGGCAGGATTGAAAGTCCTCCTTCCACTCCCTAAGACAGATGCATATTTGCTTCCTCTACTCTATATTTACTTTATCTTATGTAAAAATTCAGATTCACTGAGTGTGAGACATGCATGGTTGACTGTTCCTCTACCCACTCTTTTTACATGTAAAATGTGAGTTCAGTGAACACAGTTAAAAGCCTCAGAAGAATGCAGCTGCTTCAACTCTTTTATTTATTCCCCCTTTTTTCTTCCCTCTTTTCCTTATCTAAAGCTTGTTCCCCTTTAAACATTGAAGTTTTCAAACTCTCTTTGGAATAAGCATGGATCACAGATGTTCCTGTGATTTTGCATTCCTTTTTCCCAGGCACATCCTCAACTTTGGCAAAATAAACCTCTAAATTGATTGAGATTCATCTCAGTCATTTCCTCTGATTTTATAGTTATATGGGAAAAATTATTTTAAAAGCCAAGAAAGTATGTCTGCAACATACCTTCTTAAATTCAAAGCTTAAGTTGAAAGCTCAAATTCAAATGGAAGCATAAATCATATACTCTTCTCCAGGGTGGCTTTCCCTGTGCTAAGGTTCTCCAGTGTATCAATGATGCCATGACATGTAGACAAAAAGAGACTCAGGCAGCTGAACATTTGTCTTATATTTGAGTTTAAATGAGGGCCTCTTAAGCTCCGACATGATTTGGTTAAGTTCTTTGAACAGTGCCTTTGTGGAAACACACTTATTAGAAGGTGATCTAGTAAAAGAAGACATGTGTAGAAAAGGCATTTTTTCTTTTTTTTTTTTTTAAATGTTCCCAGAATAATAAAGAGATCAAAGTGCTACAGATCTCACTGGGCATTTGTATTCACTAACAACTGTTATTCTAATCTAACCACCTTGTCATCAAGAAGAGAAGGGTCAAGTGAGTTTCTGAAGATTTGGTAGTTAGCTAAAGGGGTAAACTTGTACTGAACTCTACTTTTTTTTCTTTAAATAATTAAATCTACTTTTGATATCAGGAGTTCTTATCACTGATTTGATCAAGGCTAGTCATTTTTAATTAATTGAAAAAGCAAATTAATATAACACATTATGATTCATAATGCATGAGTACTTCAAATGCTGCATCTGAAATTTAAACAAACACACTAATACAAATATACCATTTGATGTACAGCCAATGCCATTCTAGGGCTGCAGTTCCCTGTTGGAGTGCTATATAGTTTTAGAGTAACTCATCATTTATGTTAGTTGTTTTTGTTTTTGTTTTTGTTTTTTTTAATGAAGTAAGAAGCTAAAGAACATTGCAAAGCAATCTGGGGGCAGAATCATTTAGAAATTTATTTATCCTTGTCTCCCTCCCCAGTATTTTACAACAAAGCTACCTATATCTTATTCAACAGAATGTATTTTTTCAGTTATTTGCCTTTGGTCTGTCAGCTCAAAGCATTGATTTAAATTTTCATGAAGCAATTCTCTTTCCTGTGTTATATTTCTTCGGTTTGCACAGCACTCAACTGAATTATGTGATTTCAAGTAGCTAGTATGTACTGGCTTAGTGACTATGATATTTTGCAATTTTTTTTTAGCAAATATTTATGTACCCCTGTCTCCCACTGTGGGCAGAGAATGTTTCCACGTCCCACCAATGTTGGGTTTGGGTATTTGACTTGATGTGATCAATGAGAAGTTATTTGAACACAGGCTTGAAATATACATGCTCTCTTGCTCTTCTGTCATCAGAACAAGAATGAAATGTTCTGTACAGCTGCTTCTGCCTGAAGAATGAGAAATACATAGAGCAGAGCTATCCCAGTTGATGCAGATGTGTAAGCAATACAAGACATGCTACTACTGTATGTCACTGAGTTTTGAGGTATTTGTCATACACTAATAGATGAGGACACAATAAATAAACTCAAATGAGTTTAAGAAAGGCATCTATTGGACTTGTGAGAGCAGATCTATGTGGACTAAGATTCTTATTAGCTGTAAGTATAAGGATATCATGGCACCTAAAAGTAAAAACTAAGAAGAATCTTATTTTCATTTGCCCCAGGTTTTTGCATCCTCTGCTTGTTTTATTCTTTTCTAATCAAAAGTAACTTGACCAACAATGTTTATCACCATAGTGTTGGGTCTAAAGATGTTGCTGCATGATACAGTGTTACTTCAAAGTTAATTCGGAAAGACCATATTTTGATCTTTTTCTACAGTCATTATTGCTAAACCTGTCACTAAATTTGTCTTCTGAAAATCCTAATGATCTTGTGATCTTACTAAAAAGAAAGCCCTATTAATCTGGGTTGCTCAGCATTTTGTTTCCTTATCTACTCATGATCTCATCTTAATGCCTAACCTAGGTGTCTTCCGTATTGCTCTTGAACCATGCTCCTCATGTTAGACTAAGACATTTCTAGATCCTCACAGCACAATGACATGAGGTATAATATTGATTAACTGCAGAGGACAACTGACATGACAGAAACACACTCACATGTTACAGTTCACATGGCTCATATTCCTGGCTCCTAGCTTTTAGCCTGCTTTGCTTCATGTCCAGTAGATCCTGTTCAATCACTGCCACTTTTCACAGCTAACTACCTCAATGAAACAAGTGAAAAAGGAAAGAGAAAGGTCATTTTCAAGTTATTTTCATGTGACCCCTTAGGCAGTTCATACATGGATGTTTGCTTTCTTCCAGATCGGTCAGCATGTCTCTCTGACTTTCTCTTTTTCAACTAGTCAGAGAAAAACTTCTAATTTATGAGATTAGGGCATGCCTAGTTAGTCTCTCTGTTTTAAGGTCAACTGTATCATATAAAATAACCTAATCATGGGAGTAAAACCATCATTTTTACAGACCCAGGGATTATATAGGACATATACACCATGAAGAGGGAAATCTAGGTGGTCTTAGAATTTTGTATACTTTAGGAATATTCATAATAAAATTAATAACTTAATTCATAAAGTACTAAAGTATGAATAATCATAATCAAATTAATTTAATCCACAATTAGGTTATCAATAATTAAATTATATAGTGATATTCAAAAATGTTATTGAATATTTTTTGTCAAAAGGCTCCCAAATAAGATATAGATGAGTATCCCTAAATATCTTTTTTTTTTTTTTTTTTTTGCATTTTTGCATTTTTGAGATGGTCTTGCTTTGTCACCCAGGCTGGAGTACATTAGCACAACCATGGCTCACTGCAGCCTTGAACCTCCTGGGCTCAAGCGATCCTCCCACCTCAGCCTCACTTGTAACTGGAACTACACGCATGCACCACTACACCCAGCTAATTATATTTACTTTTGTAGAGATGGGATTTGGCCATTTGGTACAGGCTGGTCTCAAACTCTTGAGTTCAAGCAATCTGGCACCTCGGCCCCCCAAAGTGCTGGAATTATGGGCATAAGCCACTGCACTCAGCATAACTATCCCTAAATATAATTTATACATTTCCTTCTAGTTTTGCAATAAACTTACTTTTCAACATTTCACTACCTAGAAAAGCATTCTTGCCTTTATCCAAAGTTATGATTCTAATCTGCCTAAAAATAAGGAAAATATCAGAATCAGTCAGGGCCAAGAAGGCTGATCAGAAGGAGCTATTGTGTGTGGCACTCACAGTGAGGAACAAAAGGGATGAGTAAATGCAGCACTTTCGACTGAAACATCCAGGCACTTGCACTGGGACTGTTCAGGGAAACTACTCAACCCATGAAGAATAAAGAAAAGCAGGGCAGGGAGACAGCCTACCTGAGAGCAACATCAAGCCAAGGGAACTCCCACCCCCAGCCAAGGAAAGTGGTAAGTGTACGAGTGACTTGGGAAACCACGCTTCTCTTATGGATCTTTGCAACCTTGGATCAGGAGAGCCCCTTATGAGCTAACTCCATCAGGGCCCTGGGTCTGACACACAGAGCTGTGTAGAGTCTCAACAAGGCTGCTACTCAGGCATGCACAGGGACCCAGGAGTTTTACATAATCCTGCCTGGGATCCCCAGCAAAGGTGACTGCAATTCAGGCAAGGCAGGAAGACTCTACGTACCACTAGGAAGCTGACTGAATCTGGGGCCAAGCAGTGTCACTCTGTGGGCCCCACCTCCACAGCACCTCACAAGACAAGACTGACTGAATTGGAATTCTAGCCAGCCACTGGCAACAGGGTAGTGCCTACCTGATACAGGAAGGAGCTCCTGCGGGGAGGGGCAGACTGCCACCTTTGTTGTTTGGACAGCTCAGCCATTCCAGTCTGCAGGTTTTGGAGAGTCCAAACCAACTAGAGCAGAAGTGGTTTCCCAACACTGTATAGCTGCTTTGCCATGGTGTGACCAGACTGCTTCTTTAAACAGGTCCCTGATCTGTTCTTCCTTACTGGGTGGGACCTCTTAGCTGAGGTGTCTGGCCACTGCTGCCCATGTTCTATGGCTGAAAGATTTTTAATTTCTCCCTGGGATGGAGTGCCTTGGGGGTGAGGTGAGTTGCCACCTTTGCTGTTTGGAAATCTCAGCCTTGGAGAGCCCAAACTGATTGGGGGCTGAAGGAATCCCCCAACACAGCACAGTTGCTTTATGAAAATGTAGCCAGACTGCTTCTTTAAGTGAGTCCTTGATCCTATTCCTCCTGACTTGGTGGGATCTCCCACCTGGGGTCTCCAGTCACCCCCTACAGGTGCTTTTGGGTGAGCAACAGTTCTGTACCCCCTGGAATGGAGCTCCCAGAGGAAGGGACAGGCTGCCATATTAGCTGTTTCACAAGCTTCACTGGTGATACCTCCAGGTACTGGAAAAATCTAGGGTGACTAGGGTTACAGCAGACCCCCAGCAAACTGCAACAGATCCATGGAAAAGTGTTCAGACTGTTAATAGAAAAACAAACAACAACAACAACAACAACAAAACACAAAAACTCCATCCAAACATCAGCAACCTCAAAGATTGAAGATAGATAAGCCCACAGAGAAGAGAAAGAATCACTGCAAGAATGCTGAAAACTCAAAAAGTCAGTGTCCTTTTTTCTCCAAATGACCACAACACCTCTTCAACAAGGGTTCAGAACTGGGCTGAGATTGAGATGACTGAAATAACAGAAGTAAGCTGCAAAATGTGGGTAAAAAGGCACTTTACTAAGCTAAAGGCATACGTTGTAACCCAAAGCAAGGAAGCTAAAAATCATGATAAAACAATGCAGAAGATGACAGACAAAATATTCAGTATAAAGAAGAACATAACTGACCTGATAGAGCTGAGAAACAACCTACAAGAACTTCACAATGCAATCATAAGTATTAACAGCTGAGTACATCAAGCAGGGGAAATAATCTCAGAACTTGAAGACTGTCTTTCTGAAATAAGACAGGCAGATAAGAATAGAGTAAAAAGAATGAAAAGGAATGAACAAACGCTCCAGGAAAAATAAAATTATGTAAAGAGACCAAATCCATGACTGATTGGGGTACTTAAAAGACACAGGGAGAATGGAACCAAATTGGAAAACATATTTCAGGATTTCATAGAGAAGAGCTTCCCTAACCTAGCTAGATGGACCAACATTCAAATTCAGAAAATCCAGAGAACCCCAGTAAGATACTCCATGAGAAGATCATCCTCCAGACACATAATTGTTAAACAATCTAAAGTCTAAATGAAAGAAAACATGTTAAGGGCAGCCTGAGAAAAAGGCCAGTTCACCTGCAAAGGGAACCCTATCAGACTAACAGCAGAACTCTCAGTGGAAACTCTGAAAGCCAGAAGAGACTGGGGGCCAACATTCAGCATTCTTAGAGAAATGAAATTTCAACCCAGAATTTCATATCCAGCCAAAATAATCTTCATAAGCAAAAGAGAATAAGATTCTTTTCAGACAAGCAAGTACTGAGGAAATTTGTTACCACCAGACCTGCCTTACAAGAACTCCTGAAGGAAGAACTAAGTATGGAAAGGAAAAACTTACCAGCCACTGCAAAAACACACTGAGGTACATAGACCTGCAACACTTTGAAGCAACCACGTAAGTCCATGATATTAGCCAGCTAGCGTCATGTTGACAGCATCAAATTCACACATAACAATATTAACCTTAAATATAAATGGGCTAAATGCCCCAATTAAAAGCCACAGAGTGACAAATACGATTAAAAAAAAAAAAACAAAACCCATTGGCATGCTGTCTTCAAGAGACCCATCTGACAAGCAAAGACACACATAGGCTCAAAATAAAGGGATGGAGGAAAATTTACCAAACCAATGGAAAAAAAAAAGTGCAGAGGTTTCAATCTTAGTTTCTGACAAAACAGATTTTAAACCAACAAAAATCAAAAAAGACAAGGAAGGGCATTATGTAACGGTAAAGGGTTCAATCAAGAAGAAGAGCTAAGTGTCCTAAATATATATGCACCCAATAGAGGAGCACCCAGATTCATAAAGGAAGTTCTTAAGAGACCTTCAAAGAGACTTAGACTCCCACACAGTGATAGCAGGAGATTTTAATGCCCCACTAACAATATTACACAGATCATTGAGACAGAAAATTTAAAAAGATACTCAGGACCTGGACTCAGCTCTGCATCAAATGGACTTTACAGATATCTACAGAACTCTCCAACCCGAAACAATAGAATATACATTCCTCTCATTGTCACACAGCACTTACTCTACAATTGATCAGATAATCAGAAGTAAAACACTTATCAGCAAATGCAAAAGAACTAAAATAATAAAAAGGGTCTCTCAGACCATGGCACAATTAAATTAGAGCTCAAGATTAGGCCAGGCATGGTGACTCATGCCTGTAATCCCAGCATTTGGGGAGGCTGAGGCGGGTGGATCATCCAAGGTCAGGAGTTCAAGACCAGCATGACCAATATGATGAAACTCCATCTCTACTAAAAACATAAAATTAGCCAGGCTGTGGTGGCACATGCCTGTAATCCCAGTTATTCAAGAGGCTGAGGCAGGAGAATCAGTGAACCCGGGAGGTGGAGGTTGCAGTAAGCTGAGATTGCACCACTGCACTCCAGCCTGGACAACAGACAGAGACCCTGTCTCAAAAAACAAAAAACAAAAAGCAAAAAAAAAAAAAAAAACCTCAAGATTTATAAATTTACTCAAAACCACACAACTACATGGAAATTGACAAACCTGCTTCTGAATGACTTTGGGGTAAATAATGAAATTAAGGCAGAAATAAAACAGTTATTTGAAACTAATGAGAACAAAGAAACATTGTACCAGAATCTCTGAGATGCAGCTAAAATAGTGCTAAGAGGGAAATTTATAGCACTAAATGCCCACATCAAAAAGCTAGAAAGATCTCAAATCAACATCCTAACAACACAACTAAAACAACTAGAGAAACAAGAGCAAACAAACCTGAAAGCTAGTAGAAGATAAGAAACAACCAAGATCAGAGCTGAACTAAAGGAGATAGAGACAAAAGAAAACCTTCAAAAGATCAACAAATCCAGGCGCTGATTTCCTGAATAAAATAAAATAAAATAGACTGTTCACTAGATTAATAAAAGAGAAAAGAGAGAAGATTTAAATAAACACAGTCAGAAATGATAAGGGAGGTATTACCACATTATGCACATAAACTAGAAGATCTAGAAGAAATTGATAAATTCCTGGACACATATACCCTCCCAAGACTGAACAAGGAAGTAACTGAATCCCTAAACAGATGCATAAAAAGTTCTGATATTGAGGCATTAATACATAGCCTAGCAACCAAAAAAGCCCAAGACCAGATGGATTCATGCTGAATTTTATCAGAGCTACAAAGAAGAGCTTATACCATTCCTATGGAACCTATTCCAAAAAATTGAAAAGGAGGGACTCCTCCTCATGCTACGAGACTAGCATCCTCTTGATACCAAAACCTGGCAGAGATACAACGACAAAAAAAGAAAATTTCAGGCCAATATCCCTGATGAACATAGATGCAAAAATCCTCAACAAAATACTGGCAAACCGAATGCAGCAGCATATTAAAAAGCTTATCCACCATGACCAAGTAGGCTTCATTTCCAGGATGCAAGGTTGGTTCAACATATGGTTCAACAAATCAGTAAATATGATTGATCACATAAAGAGAATTAAAGATAAATACCACATTCAACACACCTTCATGTTAATAACTCGCAATAAACTAGATATTGAAGGAACATACATCAAAACAATAAGAGTCATATATGACAAACCCACAGCCATTGTTATACTGAATGGGCAAAAGCTGGAAGTATTCCTCTTGAAAACTGGCCCAAGACAAGGATGTCCTCTCTCACCACTCCTATTGAACATAGTATTAGAAGTTCTGGCCAGGGTATTCAAGAGATAAAATAAAGAGTATTCAAATAGGAAGAAAGGAAGTCAACCTATCTTTGTTTGCAGATAACACGATTCTATGTCTAGAAAACCCCATAGTCTTAGCCTCAAATCTTCTTAAGCTGATAAGCAACTTCAGCAAATTTTCATGATACAAAATCAATGTGCAATAATCACTAGCATTCCTATATACCAACAACAGGTAACCTGAGAGTGAAATCATAAATGAACTCCCATTCACAACTGCCACAAAAAGAATAAAATACCTAAGAATACAGCTAACAAGAGAAGTGTAGGATCTCTACAAGGAGAACTACAAACCACTGCTTAAAGACATCAGAGCTGCCACAAACAACTGAAAGAACATATCATGCTCATGAATAGGAAGAATCAACATCGGTAAAATGAGCATACTGCCTGAAGCAATTTATAGATTCAATGCTATTCCCATCAAACTGCCATTTACATTCTTGACAGAAATAGAATAAACTATTTTAAAATTCATATGGAACCAAAAAGGAGTCCAAATAGCCAAGGCAATCCTAAGCAAAAAGAACAATGCTGGAGGTATTATGTTACCCAACTTCAAAGTATACTACAGAGCTACAGTAACCAAACAGTATGATATTGGTACAAGAACAAGCACATAGATCAACAGAACAAAACAGAGAACTGAGAAATAAGACTGTACACCTACAACCATCTGGTCTTCAACAAATATGACAAAAACAAGCAATGAGGAAAGGATTCCCTATTTAATAAATGGTGCTGGGAGAATTGATTAGCCATATGCAGAAAATTGACACTGGACCTCTTTCTTACACTAAATACAAAAATCAATCAAGATGGATTGAAGACTTAAATGTAAAGCCCAAAACTATAAAAATCCAGAAGAAAACCTAGGCAATACCATTTAGGACATAGGCATGGGCAAAGATTTCATGATGAAGATGCCAAAAGCAATTGCAATAAAAGCAAAAATTGACAAATGGTATGTAATTAAAGAGCTTCTGCACAGTAAAAGAAATGATCAACAGAGTAAACAGTCTACAGAATGGGAGAAAATTTTTGCAATCCATGCATTTGACAAAGGTCTAATATTCAGAATTTATAAGAAACTTAAACAAATGTACAAGGAAAAAAACAAACAATCCCATTAAAAAGTGAGCAAAGACATGTCTCAGAAGAAGACATACATGTACACAATAATCATATGAAAAAAAACTCAACACCACTGATCATTAGAAAAATACAAATCAGCCAGGCATGGTGGCTCATGCCTGTAATCCCAGCACTTTGAGAGGCCAAGGTGGGTGGATCATGAGGTCAGGAGATCGAGACCAGCCTGACCAACATGGTGAAACCCAGTCTTTACTAAAAATACAAAAATTAGCCAGGTGTGGTGGCAGGCACCCGTAATCCCAGCTACTCAGGAGGCTGAGTCAGGAGAATCACTTGAACTCACGAGGTGGAGGCTGCAGTGAGCCAATATCATGCCACTGCACTCCAGCCTGGGTGACAGAGTGAGACTCGTCACAAAAAGAAAAAAAAAAAAAATGAAAAATACAAATCGAAACCAAAATGAGATACCATCTCATACTAGTAGAAATAGCTATTATTAAAAGTCAAAAAATAATAGATGCTGGCAAAGTTGAGGAGAAAAAGGAACGCTGTATACTGTTCGTGGGAGTGTAAATCAGTTCAACCATTGTGGAAGACAGTGTGGCAATTTCTCAGAGACCTAGAGACAGAAATACCATTCCATCCAGCAATATCACTACTGGATATATACCCTAAGGAATATAAATCATTTTATTATAAAGACACATGCATGTATATGTTCATTGCAGCACTATTCACAATGGCAAAGACATGGCATCAACATAAATGCCCATCAATGATAGACTGGATAAAGAAAATGTGGTACATATACACTATGGAATACTATGCAGTCATAAAAAAAAAAATGAGATCATGTCCTTTGCAGGGACATGGATGCAGCTGGAGACGATTATCCTTAGCAAACTAAAGCAGGAACAGAAAATCAAATACCACATGTTCTCACTTCTAAGTGGGAACTAAATGATGAGAACACATTGACACATAGAGGGGAACAACATACACTGGGGCCAGCTGGAGGGTCAAGGGTGGAAGGAGGGAGAGAATCAGGAAAAATAATGGATGCTAGGTTTAATACCTGGGTGATGAAATAATCTGTGCAACAAACCCCCATAACACACATTTACATTTGTAAGAAACCTGTGCATCCTGCACATGTACCCCTGGACTTAAAATAAAAGTTTAAAAAAAGAAAAAAATCAGAATCATGAAGAATGATAGAATATGTCAGGAGAGTACAAATGTCTTTCTGTATGATGGAAATTTGTTCAAAATGTATAATTAATACACTTTTAGTACATGAGTCTGATAACACCAGTTTTAATTACTTGGAAGTATTTTGGCTGCCTTACTAGTTATGTGCTTCCTTCCATTACATAATGTTGTAAGAGAATGTCTAGATATGTGATGTATTACTTACTGTTCGACTATATGCTTTAAATTGTGTATTCTGAAATGGTTCTGAGAATGCAGTTTGAGTTGTGATTCCTTTTGCTTATTCACCTTAAGCTATTAAGTTTGAGAAAGTAGAGAACATAAAAATACTGAGTGCCTGAATGCTTTTAAAGAAATCAATAAATGATGGATATTCTCACAGAAAAGCAGAATGCTAGAATAAAAGAACCCAGATCTTTTGCTCAGCTGACCTGGATTTAAGCCTCAGATCCACAATTTACTAACTGAGACACTGAGAAATATACTTCATGTTTTTACATCATGACTTTCTCCCTGTGAAACAGTGATGGCAATAGCTCACTGCTATGTTATGATAACTACATGATTAAATACAATAATCAGTGCACACAACATCATAAATTTTGAAGGTACTTTTTTTGTCAAATGGTTTGGTAAACATTCTACAGAATAAACATTTCTCAAAACAGTTTGCAGCAGCACACCCTTGAATCTTTGAGAAGATATTTCATTGCTTATCTCTTGTATATCACCAGCTTTTCTTTTGGGAAATACTGAAATTCTCAATGTTTGTTTTTGAATTAGAATCACAGACTAATGGCTGGCATTTACAGAGACTACTGCATCCCATTAATTAGAATGAGTACTAGAGAATGACAAGCAGAGAAAATGTATTTTTTATGCTGGCTTTAAGCTCTGAAAATTTGAGGCACCAAAGGATGGTATCTTAGTCCTTTTCAGAAAGTACCACTTAAAATAATTCTTATCTCTTGAGGTGTTACAGGGATTAGTATTTGTGAAACATTCTTAAAATCCCAGTTTAAAGCTATTTTATGAGTATCAACAAATGATTGCACAAGCTTAGTTTCCAATTCCAGGAAAAGATATGCATGAACTCCTTATTATGAAATAATTTTGCTGGATGATCCAGCTTAGTGTTATTGTAACAGTATACTAGTTAACATAAATTTCATTCTTGTAATGTTTACTGGTGGACACTTTTATGCTCCAAAGTGCAGAGACAGAATCTGGACAATACAGCTGGAGTTTGAAGCAGACAGCTCAAGGCAGTGATCCACAAAATAATCTAAAAGAATTTCCATGAAAAATTCAAAGTGGTAATCTCATTCTCTTAAACTTAAGTTTTAGAAGTAAAATTACTCCATATCACAAGTCCGTATTGGAACTTAAAGAAAATTTCAAATGCATGTCCAGCTCCAAGAATCTATCCCTGCCATTCACACATATGTTTAGTTCTCTATTTCTGTATAAGTAAATATGAACCAGTATAGATGGAAAACAGAATTCACAATGAGTATATGGATCAGAAAGAAAGATGATGTAGGTGTACTAAAAGGAATGATTTTTATTTATGACAACCCAGAATGATTTAAAGTAAACTATAAAGATAAAAACTGTAGAAACATTAAGCTGGAAGAAAATTTCATAATAATACATTGCAAACTGTATAAGAGTCTAAGCCATTTCTTAAAGTTGGAGGTTGGGAATAAAACTTTAAATTTATAATCATGTGAAGACATTATGGAAATAAGAGATTGCAAACTTTATGTGGAAATATATTTAATTTTACATTGCAAAGCAAAAACAAAAAATCAGAATATACTTGACAGCATAAAATAACACAGCAAAAGTAAGTCTCACCCCATCATACCTTGACCCCATCAAATTTTTTACTTGATTTTGAGGGCATCGTTGGTGATTTAAAAAGAATTACTTGAATGTTAAAGAGTCCTTAACCATTCTTGAATCGTTAACTTATTGAATCATTAATTTAATTTCAAAGATGATCTCCATAGAAAGCATATATTTTCAGAAAAGGCCAAAGGTGGAATGTAGGCTGCATAATTACATCTCAGAAATGGTGAGCTGAATATAACGACTATTGAACAAAAAATCAAAGGTTCCTGTCATACCTTAGTGATCTTTGTTCATTCATTTAGTTTCTCTCTTACTCAGATTCTTCATAAGTAAAATCGAAATTATAATTACTGTATTGTCTATTTGGCAGGATTGTAATAAATCCTGTGATTGTGATAAATCACTGTGATAAGGCAGTGAAATAATAGGTGAGAAATTACTTTGAAAATTAACAAATACATTATATGTATGGAATCTAGACCAGGCTACAATGTATGTAATACTGACAGCTCCTTAAAAGAGCCCCCAGTTAAAAGATAGGGCCACTGTCCATAGGGACAAGTATTGCCTGCTGACCCTGTCTACACTCAGGACACATACTATTGGAATTATTGTGGACAATTGAAAGATAGCAGCCAAGCTACGGGCTGGGTTGTGACCTATATGGAATGAATACATTACAATCCAGTGTACTATAGGAAGTGAAAGAAGAGGAAAGGTGAGGCACCTGCATCTATTGTCCTCCACAGCATATGAGTGATGAAAAACAAACAAGAACCATGTTCAAATTTTTTGTCTTGCTCATCATTTTATCTCCAACTCCCAGCATAGAATATGATAATTCATAGCCTCTTTATAAGCACCAATTAAATTTGAGTCAGTTAAAATGGATGTATATATGAGTTTATCAACATTTCTAATCCTTTGTGATTACTTTAGAAAACAAGAAGACAGGACTTTGAGTCTTAAGAATATTTGATTAATCATGTTGATCAGTATCTCTAATCCCATTGCTATGCTTCATGCATCCAAAACCTCTTAATTTTCATGCCATCTAAGTCACAATGTCAACACTTACTTTACTGATCCTTGTCTTTTCTTATTAATGACATTTAAAAAAAATAATCAATTCTTGTGTATCATTGGTTGGAGAAATCTAACAAAAAACTTCAAGTAAATATTTCTACTTTGGCTAGTATATTCCAACCAGGTTTTAAATTCCCTAAGGGAGGGCAGGGTCCTATTCATTATTTTAATAAGTTTTTTGTTGTTGTTGTTTTAGAAAAGTTTTAGTTTCATGGCAAAAATGAGTAGAAAGTACAGAAAGTTCTCATATGCTGCCTCCTCCACCCAACACACACACAATCTATCTTTCACTATCCACATTCTACACCACAGGAGCACATTTGTTATTCAATAAACTTACATTGACATATCATTATCATTCAGAGTCCATAGTTCATGTTAAGATTCACTTTTGATGTTGTGTATTCTATGAGTTTTGGTGAAAGTATAATGGCATGTATCCTTTTCTCTGTAGCTTTTTTCACTTAGTGAAAAATACACCTTGAAGTTGGTCAGTGTTAATTGTATGACTTTTTTCTTCTTCAATATTTTTTTGTCTATTTGCTTCCCTATGCAAACTTTAAAATTAATCTGTTGTCATAAAATAACATGCTTGGATTTTGATTGATATTGTATTCATTCAACTTAGGAAGAAATTGCATCTTGACAATATTGACTTTTTCTATTTTTATTCTTCCAATAGGAGGTACTGTGATCTGGAGTATATAATGTGAAAAATGTCTCTAATCAGTTTATTTAGTGATAAAAGCAAAACAAATAAAAATAAAAGACCAGCTTTTCTTGATTTTTGCTTTATTTTGTATTTTAAAACATCTTCCCTCTAGCTATAAATGTTTCTGTAAAACATGAACATACAGAGAGTTCATTCATTTGGGTATTAGTTTACTAGGACTGCCATAACAAAGTCAAACAAATTGAATGGATTAAACAATAGAAATGTATTGTCTCCAATTTTGTGGAGAAAAGCCTAAAATGAAGATGTTGTCCAGCTTGGTTCCTTCTCAGGGCCAGAAGGAAGGAACAATCTGCTTCAGACCTCCATCCTAGCATTTGGTGTTTTGCTGGCAATCTTTGGCATTCCTTGGCTTATAGAAGCAGCATCGGTCCATTTGTGTCTTTATTTTCATATGATGTTCCACCTGTGTACATGTCTGTGTTCAAATATCTTTATATAAGGATACTGGTTATGTTCCATTATGAACCCACCCTATTCTATTATCTCATCTTATTTGAAAACAACCCCATTTACAAATAGATATGTGTTTGGAGGTACTGGGGATTAGGATTCCAACATATAAATATGGGGCAGGGGAAATATATAATTTAACCATAACAGTATATATAGTATATCCCACATAACCTGATAACGTGAGAAAAGAAAGGATTACGGCTTTAACCTGATTCCTTATATACAATAGTCCATTCTCATCCCAGTAGATTAAATTCAGATCCCCTTAGTTTCTTATCTCAAAGGCAATCTAAAAACCATGGCATTTTTTATTTATAAATACCATGATACTACCTTAAATTTATTTTACTAATATTTTGTGACATGGGGAATCATAATTCAGTAGTTTAAACTTTACCTCCTCTTCATGCGTTAAACTGTTGGCAAATAATTCTAAAGAAAATCACTTAATATTAGAACTGGAGAGACTTTAGAATTCAGGTCATTCTCTCCCTTTATTTTACAAATGATAAAAAAAGAGAATCATTCTGACTAAAAGACTTTGCTAAGGTTACACAGAAAACTAATTCCAATCAGGACTAGAACTTAGACATGTGGCACTCAGATAAGTATAGTTTATATTAGTAGTCTTCAAATCGGTACAATCCAATTTTATGGTGATGGAGCCAGCTTGTACTGGCTCACGGGAATGTTAGCATTCCTTACCCACTCCAGAAACATCATAGTTGTGGCTTTTAATTGGCCATGATAGAAATAATTACACCATAGAAATCAGAAAACATTGCAAATCAGGGCTCCACCCTTTCCAGAGAAGACTATTAAACAATTACTAGCATTCTATTCTCAGAAACTTCCAGGGGCAAGATTTTTTTAAAGGAATACGTTTGCAGTGAAATAATATCTTCTGGAAAACATGGGTACAGCTTAACAATTCTAAAATTGCTATGCCTGGACACTGGCATTGAATAATTATGTAAATCAGTGGTGGATAGTGGGTACCAGATTTATCACTGCTGAAGTTAAGGATGACAGGTAAACATGAGAGAGGATTAGAATAATCCCTGTGTTACGGGATTAGAGTTGGAGACACCAGGATGAACTCCTGTTCACTTTAATGTAGCTACGGATAGATATATGTAGAAACATTTACCGATATTTATGTCTGTGTATATATTAGTATACACACATACATTTCCTTTCTCTGCCAGCTGAGAAGCATCTTTTAGTGCCAGAAATTAAGTACTGAAAACCAAAACAAAAACAACACTACAATGATGAGATTATAACAAAGCAACACAAGAACCAACTGAAAGAGCTCCCAGTGGCCAAAGACGGAATGATTTCAACAAAATAGACAAATGGTAATGAATTATAATGCAAAATAAAAATAAATATATTTTAGTAATTAGTAATTGTAGTAGTTAGTTCTCACACTGCTATAGAAAAATACCCGAGACTGAGTAATTTATAAAGAAAAGAGGTTTCGTTGGCTCACAATTCTGTCAGCTGTGCAGAAAGCATGGCAGCATCTGCTTGGCTTCTGAGGAGGCCTCAGGAAACTTACAATCAAGGCAGAAAGTGAAGCGGAAGCCTGCATGTCACGTGGTCAGAGCAGCAAGAGGGTGGGGGAGAGGCCACACACTTTTAAACCACCAGATCTCACAAGTATGCATTATTGCCACAACAGCACCAAGGAGGATGATGTTAAGCCATGAGAGACTGCTCCTATGACCCAATCACCTCCCATCAGGCTCCATTTCCAACATTGCGGATTACAATTCGATATGAAATTTATGTGGGGACACAGATCCAAATCATATCAGAAATATAGATAAGTGATTGGATAAGTAGGTATGTGGGAGAGCAGAGACAAGTCTCCTCTACAAAAGAATTTCATAAAACTTTTGTAGATACTGTGCCTTCCAGAAAATGGCGTATAAATTCTCACTCCTTAAGTGTGGACTATGAATACTAGCTTCTTTCCAGAAAGTACAGTATGGTGGAGGGCAGAGGGAATAACTTCATAAAAAGGATATTTGACAAGTGCTGATGGGAGATCAAGGTCAACATCAATAGAGAAAACTCATGTTGATATTATGCACCCTTCATATGATGTGATAAGAATGGCAATTTACCTCTGTGGTTTTCCTCCCGAAAACCAAAAAACACAGTCTAATCATGAGAAAAACATCACCCAAATCTAAACTGAGGAACACTGTACAAAATATCTAATCAATACTCCTTAAAAGAGTTAAGATCTCAAAAACAAAGGAAGTCTGAGAAACTGTCACAGCCAAAAGAAACCTAAAGAGGCATGAAAACGTAATGCAATGTGTATACTGGATGAAATACTAGGCCTTAGTAAGCACATTAGGTAAAAAATAAGGAAATCTGAACAAAGTATAGAATTTAGTTAACAATGTGTCAATATTGGTCTATTAGTACTCTTCTAATGTCAGATGTTAAATACAGAACAAACCCTTCGTGGAGTATATGAGGACTCTACTATTTTTGTAACACCTTTGTAAATCAAACTATTCTGAAATTAACAGTTTACTAAAACAATGATGGAATGTTCATAAAATTATTAAGAAAAGAATGATAATTAATGATCAAGAATATTTCTGATGGCTAATAAATATATCTACATATTTTTACTTGATTTAGAAGTATCAAATAACTGTAATATTTGAATTGTATTATATTTATACACACACACATATATATACATAAACACATATTATATATATGAAAGAAAGATATAACTGACTTAAAAATGTAGATATACAACAAATGCAAATTGCAATCTTAGAAATTCTTTAAACTTGTGGTAAAAAGTTTTAGAAACAAACTTAGGACAAGATAACCTGGATTTTTCAAAGTATTTTTGTGGTTTCTGGAACAAATATATTTTGAATATGCTGGTATAAATATTAAACATGTCATTATTTCAGAGTCATTTTAGAGTGTGCTAATCTCATAACACTTTTCAAGAAGATAATTTTTTATTCTTAGTACAAGACAAGCCTCACATTTCTAGAAATTTTGCAACAGCTTTTCCCCTTTAACTCTGTATAAACATGATCAAGTTATTTATACTTTTTTGTTTTATATTTTGATGTAACTGACAATCTGGCCTTTTTGTTTTTAAGCAATACTGTATTCAGTTTGTCTACCTAGTGCAATATTAGCCACCAAATAAGTCACATAGATAGCATGGAATACTTGGTGAAAAAGTAAGTAAGAGTGACATATGGAGAAATGTAAACACAGAGGTTTTATTTTTAAGTTCTTGGATACATGTGTAGTAAGTGCAGGTTTGTTACCTAGGTAAAAGTGTGTCATGGTGGTTTGCTACACCTATCAACCTATTGCCTAAGTATTAAGTCCAGCATGAATTAGCTACTTATTCTGAGGCTCTCCCTCCCCCACTACTCACAACAGGCCCCAATGTGTGTTTTTCCCCTCCCTGTGTCCGTGTGTTCTCTTTGTTCAGCTTCCACTTATAAGTAATAATATGCTGAGTTTGGTTTTCTATTCCTATACCAGTTTGCTAAGGATAATGGCTTCTACCTCCATCCATGTCCCTGTAAAGAACATGATCTCATTTCTTTTTATAACTGCAAAGTATTCCATGGTGTAAATTTACCATATTTTCTTTATAAAGCCTATCATTGATGGACACTTGGGTTGAGTCCATGCTTTGCTATTGGGAATATGCTGCAATGAACCTATGCATGCATGTATCTTTATAATAGAATGATTTATACTCCTTCAGGTATATCCCTAGTAATGGGATTGCTGGGTCAAATGGTATTCTGGTTCTAAGTCTTTGAGGAATCACCACACTGTCTTCTATAATGGTTGAACTAATTTATGCTCCCACCAACAGGGTATAAGAGTTCCTGTTTCTCCACAGCCTTGCCAGCATCTGTTGTTTCTTGGCTTTTTAGTAATGGCAATTCTGACTAGTGTGAAATGTTATTTCACTGTGGTTTTGATTTGCATTTATCTAATGATCAGTCATTTTGAGCTTCTTTTAGTATGTCTGTTGGTTGCATAAATGTCTTCTTTAGAGCAGGGTCTGTTCATGTCCTTTGCTCACTTTTTAATGGAGTTGTTTGGTTTTTTTTCTTGTAAATTTGTTTAAGTTCCTTGTAGATTCTGGATATTAGGCCTTTGTCAGAAAAGATAGATTGCAAAAATTTTCTCCCATATTGTCTGTTTACTCTGATGATAGTTTCTTTTGCTGTGCAGAAGCTCTTCAGTTTAATTAGGTCCCATTTGTCAATTTTTGCTTTCGTAGTAATTGCTTTTGACATTTTCGTCATGAAATCTTTGCTTGTGCCCATGTCCTGAATGGTATTACTGAGATTTTCTTCTAAGGTTTTTATAGTTCTGGATTTTACATTTAAGTCTTTAACCCATCTTGAGTTAATTTTTGTATAAGGTATAAGGAAGGGTTCCAATTGCAATTTTCTGCACCTGGCTAGCCAGTTCTCCCAGCACCATTTATTAAATAAGGCATCCTTTCCCCATTTCTTAAACAGTTTCAAAGCCATTTTTGCTAACTAAATTGGGCATAGAAAAGAGATATGTACCTCTACATTTTTGAAATGCTAAGCTTCTGGAATGTTTACAGTGCCCTTGATTGCTAGAACTGAATGGGCTCTTTGGCATACTTCCTGCATTTCATGAGTAAATTGAGGCTCAGCAAGCTAGTCACATATTCCCTGTCTCATAACTACTTAGGAGAGGCAGAGGGATCCACTTCGGTCACTAGAGGCTGCCCTCAGCTCCTAGGAGCCACAAGTTCCTCTACATATTGTTGTTTATTTTACCAAGCCAGCATAGGGAGTCTTAAGAACACCCCATCATCTTTGCCATATTGGTTAGAAGCAAGTCACCCATCCTATCCACACTCAAAGAAAGAGAATTACACAAAATCATGAACATCAGAAAGTGGGGATCATGGAAGATGAGGATGGTGGCAGCACAATAGTCTGTCTACCAAATTTCTGAAAAAATAGGTTTTTATCAGTATGTATTTTTAAGTTAAATTTACTTTATTTAACTGGTACAACAGCACTGCCTTTCGTGGATGAGAAAACTAGTTTGTAGTGTATCTAGGGCCAAATATCAAATATTCAAAGTTCAAATACCTTTATGGAACTCTTGCTTTACCAATTAGACTGATAGTTTTAAGAACATGAACTATGATATATACACCTTTGGCACTGCTATGAAGCGTTTTAATGCTCAATCCATGCTTTATTGTTTGGTGTGTTCATGTGAATAATGAGATGCAATAATAACTCTCTATGAGGTTAACAGAATAATACAAGTTGAACCCAGGTGTTTCTGGAATCTGATCAAGGCAGCCTTGACCTTTCCCTAATATTGGCTGAACTTTAGACAGGCTTCTTCCTGACTTAAGACCCATGACCTCCCTTTTCTTAGAACATTTATTTTAGAAAACTTATTATTATAAACACTTCTCTGCTGTCTGAGATGTAAATTTTTTTAATAGCTTCTTGCCAGTTTTACAACCCAGAACTGCCTTTGTCATGGACCTGGAAGACATCTTTTGAAATGTTATCATGAAAGAAGACAGGACTCCTATCTCCCAGTTTCTGAGAAAGGGTAGGAGATCGATACTAGCAGACACCTAGTTGTAAAACCACTTGATCTCCCGAAGATACCAGAAAGTCTACATTCTCTTTGGGTAAAGCCAATCAGAAAACATAGCTAGCCTATCTCCCCATTACCCCATCTTTGGAAATCCCTACTACCTTTGTTTCAGTGGAGCTCAGGCTCAATGCTAGTCTCTTTCCCCTATTGAAATAGTCTTGAGGCTGGGCATGGTAGCTCATGCCTGTAATCCCAGCACTTTGGGAAGCTTAAATGGTTGGATCATGAGGTCAGGAGTTTGAGACCAGCCTGGCCAATATGGCAAAACCCTGTCTCTACTGAAAATACAAAAATTAGCCAGGCGTGGTGGCATGTGCCTGTAGTCCCAGCTACCTGGGAGGCTGAGGCAGAAGAATCACTTGAAACTGGGAGGCCGAGGGTACAGTGAGCCGGGATCACGCCACCGCACTCCAGCCTGGGCAACAAAGCAAGATTCCACCTCAAATAAAAGAAAGAGTCTTGAATAAAGTCTTCCTTACCTGTGTTTCCAGTGTAATTTTTGATTGACAAGTCAAATCTCAATTTCTAGCCTTCAATTAATATACATTTCGGGAGATAAGTCCAAAATGAGTCCTTAGATTCAAATAAGATTTCTGCTAATTTAGAAGAATTCTGTAAATGTTAATTAGCACAGATGACTTTTAAAGGCTGGTTTTGTTTTGTTTTGATGGAATTTAAATCTAAGTGCACCTCTCCCACCAATCTTATAAGTAATTTTCCATACACTTTAATCAAAGCAATGAAGTTACTGTTTTCTAGGCTCTACTATCACTGTGGCTTTTCTTTGCTTCAGCTCAAGTAGTTTTGCACGTAAGTTTTGCTCTCAGTAAAAAGTCATTATTTTCCTCCTACACAGGAATAAAAGATGAAGGAATGCCCAGAAATAAAACTCCTCTTTGTAGTTGTAAACCAAAAGGTGTCTGAGACAGGTGTCAATCAATTTAGAGATTTATTTTTTCAAGGTTGAAGACATACCTGGGAAAATAAGACACAAGTCACAGTAGGATCTGTGGCCCCTGCTTTTTGCAAAGAGGGTTTTGAAGACTATAATATTTAAATGGGAAAGACTGGTCTGGGTGAGGGGAAAGGAAAGATACTGTATTAGTCCATTCTCATACTACTATGAAGAAATATTTGAGACTCATAATTCATAAAGAAAAGAGGTTTAGCTGACTCACAGTTCCACATAGCTGTGGAGGCCTCCAGAAACTTTCAATCAAGGCAAAAGGCATTTTTTTCACAGGGTGGTAGGAGACAGAATGAGTGCCAAGCAAAGGGAGAAGCCCCAAATAAAACCATCAGATCTCGTGAGAACTCATTTACTATCATGAGAACAGCAGGCCGGGGGCGGGGGGGAATTGCTCCCATGATTAAATTACCTCCCACTGAGTCCCTCCCACAGCATATGGGGATTATGGGATTACAATTCAAGATGAGATTTGGGTGGAGACACAAAGCCAAACCATATCAGATACAAAAGGGAGGGTAGGTAGTGAGATAAGTGGTCACATTTTTGTGAGGCTTTGATTAGTGCTCACTGAATCCATGTGAAAGGAGAGAGTGGAGAAACAGTCAGTTACACATTCATCTCATGGCTTACTCAGTGAATCTGCATTTTATGTAAGGAAACATAGAGTAGAGAAAATAGCCAAATACGCATTTGTCTTGGGGTGGGAAGAGGGATGATTTCTAGTCTTGTCTTTGTCCTACAACTGTAAAGATAAGCTGTTGATTTACACTATCAGGGTGAAATTCAACAGAACTCTGTTTTAGGGTAAAGATTTTGAGGCCCAAAAGGGATTTCCTTGTGAGCAATTTGGGAGGAAAGTCACCTGGGGAGATATGTGGCCTTCTATCTTTGCAGCTGTCTATTTAGGAACAAAATGGATAATGTTAATGTTTCCCTTTGGTAGAGTGAGATTAAGGTCCTGAGATTTTACTTCCCTTTCACATAGTATTTCACTTCCATTGTGTACCCGACTCTACCCAGATATTGCAAAAGGAGTAAAAGTGACACAAAAAAGTAATTGCCAGTTGAGATAAAGTCCTACATTAGAACACAGAGTGTTCACTGGATATTAGTTTTGCGACCCTGGGCAAAGTTTAAATTTGTACCAGCACAAAGCATGCAAAATAGGATTTAATCAATTGTCACAGAAAACTATAATTCAAAACATTTGCATTTTGAATTAAATTATTCATGAGTAATACAAAAAAACAAACTTTTCTTTTCTTTTGGATTCATGCTTGTACTTAAATACACCCATAAAGACAGTTTTCAATCAGACTTCATGGTATTACAATACCTAAGGTAACATTATTATTATTCTTTGTTATTGGTATGTTCCTAAACAGTGGGTCCTAAAGTAATGAGGAAGTTTGACCTTCAGGCTTTCTTATTTAGGGTGAAGGTCTGAGAATACTTTTCATTAAGGTCATGACCTTAGGGCTTTCTTATTTAGGGTGAAGGTCTGAGAATACTTTTTATTAAGGTCAATACAAGAGCACATGGTACAGAAATTTGACAGGTTTCTGATCGCCAGACCTCATGCTCTCACTCAATTGATTTGTGCAGAAATTCTAGATAAGAGTAGAAATGTGAGTAAGTATGTTTGTGGTGCCATACACACAAAGTGGGTTGTTGTTTTCATGACATACTCTTATAAACTTTTATATTTACCTTTTCTCTTTCCTCTTGTTTACCTGCAGGAGATTTTATAACTTTGTACTCTCAGTACATACCAATCATTTAACTTGAGTTGTTGGACAAATTTAGGCAAAACTGTTTTTCTACAGTAATTTGTGAATAAACTTTTATTGTCTTTCAACGTCTCTTTGGGTTGCTCTGGATTTCTCTTTATTTTTCATATTTTCAAAAGTGGGAGCATCTCACATTCTTTGTGATTATACTTTCTCCCCCATATATCTCTTTTCTTCAGAAACTCATTTGAGTCAGAGTGAGTGTATCCCTTGTGAGGTATAGGAGATTTGTGAAGAATGAAAAAAAACACTTAACTCTTTCTAGAAGCCAAAGAGGTTACAAGTGAATGAAACAGTCTTAGTTTAAGACAAATGGCATCTGTTTTACATATGACTTTTTAAAATTCTTCACTTAAAAGGAAAGTGTGTTCACTAATCTTCCCTAAAATATACAGCCTCTAAGTCTAAATTTGATTTTTATTTTTATTTATTTTTTTTTTTTTGAGATGGAGTCTCACTTTGTCGCCCAAGCTGGAGTGCAGTGGCACAATTCCGGCTCACTACAAGCTCCACCTCCTAGGTTCACTCCATTCTCCTGCCTCAGCCTCCCGAGTAGCTGGGACTACAGGTGCCCGCCACCATGCCTGGCTAATGTTTTGTATTTTTAGTGGAGACAGGTTTCACCGTGTTAGCCAGGATGGTCTCGATCTCCTGACCTCGTGAACCGCCCGCCTTGCCCTCCCAAAGCACTGAGATTACAGGCATGAGCCACCATGCCCAGCCTAAATTTTATTTTTCTAGTTGTGATAGGGAGTTTGTTACAGAGAAATATTTTCCTACCACAAAAGTATAGTTGTTCAAGAAAAACAATAAATGATAACTGATTTTTGGCATCACTGCTGGCGAGTTAATTATTAACAAGTGTTGGAGAATGTTTTGAAATGAAATGCACATTGCACTTTCTCAATGGAGGGAAGTTGTTATTCATGTTAAGCGTCTTTTACTTTGTGGGAATATGGGCCTAGTGATGCCAAACTCTGTGCTATTTCAGGAAAGACTAAAAATGTTGATTTTTCTTAAAAAATGTGGACATTCTAGATTTATAAAATGTTCTCTCCACTTACTTTAAAACACATTGAGAGCCAAGCAAAATATGTCTGCACATCATATCTAGCCCTTGGGATAACAAATTTGAGACTTAATGAAAATACATAATACAAAACAAATCATTATATCATCAGTTACCACAGGTAGTTCCACTGTGTTCAATCAACTAGTGTATATTATTGAGCACAGCTGTCAAGCTTACAATTCACCAATGTACACAACTCACCAACCCACAACTCAAATCCCTTCTAATGATATGATAATGTGCAATGACTACTCGGGAGAATATTGCTTATAGCAAAATTGTGATTGAAATTGAGTTCTTGACTCCTTGTTGTGCTTCCACTTGTTAACTTATAGTGTTATATTACAGGGTGTTTTTGTTTTTGTTTTTTTTTTTTTTGCATGCACACAGAACTTAAAGTGCAAAATCATAATGTTTCCCAATTCATATAAAGTCTAATAGGAACATAGTAAACTGAATCAGATAAGATCACATTTTTTTGGTCTATTATTTTGTGCAAAACCCAAAACAAAAACAAAACTGTACTAAGAACACAATTGTTTTGATACAAAAGGGAATACCAGATGCCTACATATTTGAAGCAGTTTATTGACCTGTCATCAACATCAAGAGAGGGCACAGTTGCATACCCATGTAACAAGCACTCAGTTTACCAGCACGTCAGAATCTTTCATTTTCCCTCCACACAAGATCACCACTATCCTGACTTTTCATACTATATATACTGTTTCAAATGTTATGTAAATGAAATTATACCACATTTACTTATTTGTGTATGGCTCCTTTCACTCAATATTGTGCCTGTGTTTCACTCATATTGTCATTTGTAGCTATAATTTGTTTATTCTTATTGCTCCATAATATTCCATTTAGTGAACATAAAACTTTATCCATTGTAATGTCTGTAGGCATTTGTTCATTTTATTCCATGTTAATTTTGTTCCATGCAATTACAAGTAGTATGAATATTCTTTTACTTGCATTTTGATGAACATAAGTATACAGTCCTATTGAATATAAACCCAGGAATGAGATTGAATTTGTAGAGTATGCATTAGCCATTCAGCTCTGATAGATCTGCCATAATTTTCAATTGTAGTTGTATCAATTTTTATTTCTTACCAGAAATGTATGAGAATTCTAGTTACTCTACATACTCATCAATACCTGGTATTTTCTCTTATGTGAGCCATTCTTCTAGGTCCATAGTTATAGCGAATTATACTTATAATTGGCATTTTCTTCTGATCTCTAATAAAAGTGAGTGTCTTTTTATGTTTACTGATCATTTGGTATCCTTTTCTGTAGTGTCTGTTCAAGTCTTTTACCGTTAAAAAAAAATACTGGTTACTTGCATTTTTGCTTTGCGTATAATTATACCTAAATCTCTATAATTCATTTCAAATTTTATTATTTTATTTGAAAAATCTATAACATAAGAGTTTATTAGATTTGAAATAGTGGTCTACTCTAATTCTTCCATAAAAATGACTAGTATCCACTTGTAGCTTTCTTTTGCAAATGAAATTCTTCAGAATGCATTTATCCATAGCTGAAACTCTCTTAAAATTATTTACAAGAGAAAACTAAAACTAGAATATAATAAAATGTAGATATAGTTTTCATTTTTATTTATAAACTTATTTGAGTGACATTTACAAGGACTTTTTATTAGGCATCAGGGGCAGAGTAGTTCATAACTTTTTGTCCCTGCTATGTGAAGAATATTTAAGCTAATTCAATTAACATAGGAACTAGTATTTTTTTTTTTTTTTTTTGAGACAGAATCTTACTCTGTGGCCCAGGCTGGAGTGCAGCAGCACATCCTGGCTCATGGCAACCTCCACCTCCCGGGTTCAAGCTGATTCTCCTGCCTCAGCCTACCGAGTAGCTGGGGATTACAGGTGCATGCCACCACACCCAGCTGATTTTTGTAATTTTAATAGAGATAAGGTTTCACCATGTTGGCCAGGCTTGTCTCAAACTCCTGATCTCAGGTGATCCACCCACCTTGGCCTCCCAAAGTGCTAGATTACAGGTGTAAGCCACCACATCCGACTGAAACTAGTATTTTTATATAGACATCAGAGAAAAATGGTCACACACCCTAAAAACTTGCCCCTAATAGCATTATAAAAAACAGAATCCTGAGTTGAAGGAACCAATATCTTTTACAGTGTGATTTCTTTATGTTGCTGTGTTCAGTATCCCCAAGTCCTATGTAATTCTTTTCCTGGGAGAAACAGACTAGAGATAAGGCTAAGGAAATATTGGCTTGAGGACTCTGTTGATTTCCTATGAACTGCTTGTGATAGTTTGTGATGATGAATTATGTTCTGTTCAGAAAAGAAAGTCTTCTATCCCTCTACTTGGTTGATGAGTATCCAATGTTTCAGAGTTACTGCACAAATTTTTGGATGCCTTTCAACCAAATAAAACCTGTCTCTGACTCAACACTCAAACTGCTTATGAGAAAAGACAACACATGCAGAGTGAAGAAAATAAGCAAGGTGTGAATTTAAGCTGTTCTTTTCCTTGACACAATAAGAGCAAGATTAGTCACAGGTTTCTGTAGTCATTAAACATAATTAGTCTTGCCATAAGAAATACCTACTTTGCAGCATATATTTAAAGGAGAAAAGAGTAGCAAAATGGTTAAATAAAATTTAAAAAGGCATCATTCTCATTCTAATGCATATTCAGTTAGTAAAAACATCACACTCGTCTAGGACTTAGTCATCAATTTCTTCTCTATATCAGTGTTTTGTTGTTGTTCATTGGTTTATTTTATCAATGTAAAATAGGAAGGCTCTGCTTTGGGACTGGATTATTTGTCCAAGTGCTACTCACAGGTCACCTGCTCTGAAAAAAAACATGTATGCCTTATGCTTTTATAGGTTATCTTATCATGAATTCAGGTTGGATTTCTAACAGTAGGTTTGTGATAGCAAGATGATGCCGATATTTGCATGTAGATATTTTCATTCTCTTTTCTCTTCTCTCATCTCCTCCCCTCCTTTTCCCTCCTCCTCTTCCCCTTTTTTTTTCTTCCTTTCCTGATTCCTATCTCTTCCCAGATTCCCCCTCTCTGTGTTTTATCCACAACTGTTATTCAGACCACAGAGCTGGGGCATTAAAAGTGCATTGTCTTCAGTGTAAGGGTGTTACTTCAGAATCACAGAAGGAAATGAGTCAATATGCAGCTATTTAATTTTAATTATTTCACATTTTCTTTAAGTATGGAAGACAAGTCAAAAATATAGAAGTGGTGGTCTTCAGGGGTGAATTTAAGGTGCACTGCATTAGCAACCCCATCCCAGTCACTGTATTTACACAGACAAACCAGATTACTATGCAAACAGAGTCCACAGTAAAGGCTATCATAAATGAATACACATTGTAGCTATGCTATACCAAGTTAGCCACACCTACTTATTTCTATATAGATATTGTGTATAGATATTTTTGCCACTGAATATGGTCTAAACAAAAAGAGTTTTTAGTTTTTTTTTTTTTTTTTTTGGTTATAAGAGCTTGATTATCACTCTATAAAAGTATAGCTTTGAAAAAAATTAGGAGATAAACAGTAGGCATTTTTCCCTATCTGTCTAGAAAAAAGAAGGCAGGAGATAAAAGTGGAGAGAATATAATATACTAGTGTAGGTCTTCAAAAATAATCCTGAGGACCTTTCAAAGTGAAAGAGTCATAACAAGAGAGATAGCGAGATATGAAAGCAGAGTGGATAAGTGCCTCAATCCTCGGACCACGTGTTCTTGACATGGATTTAGAGTTTCCTGCAAGATTTGATGTAGCAGGAATACTTGAACATGGGTGGGCAGGTGAGTAGTGGCAGAATGGACCTGAAACAGCCCACATATGTCACTACACATAGCTAGAGAACAAGTGCTTCTTATGTTGGTTATAATTTTATCTTGGCTTATAATTTTATTTTGGCTTATAATTTTATGTTGGCTTATAATTTTAGGGGAACAGGTAGTGCCTGGTTGCAAGGTAAAGTTCTTTAGAGGTTATTTCTGTGATTTTGGTGCACCCATCACCCAAGCAGTGTACATTGTACCCAATGTATATGTTGGTGGGTTGCTGTTTTTGTTCAAAGTTGAAAACTTCCTGCTCTTTTTCAATTATTTTATGCTCCATTTTATTTCTCTTCTCTATATGAGTCCGTGGTTACAATTATGCCATACAGCTTAACGTTCTCCCTCATGATATTGATTCTTTTCATTTTCTACAATCTCCTTTCTCTCTCTGCTTGACTTAAGAAAATTTCCATTGATCTGCCCCTCACATTTTCTGTTTCTTTCCCTTGTATGTACAAACTACTTTTAAATTTATCCCTTGATATTTTTATTGATATTATGCTTTCCAGTTCTTTTTTGATTTCCTATTTATCTTTCAAAATACTTATTTCTTACTCTTCATATTGATTTTTCTGGTATATTCCATTACATTTTTTTTGGCAGATTGATGGACTTCAGTGTATAAACCTCAAGTCACACTATTGTGTATGAAGAGAAATTAAACTTTTCAACCTAATAGAGAAATAAAAGTGCTTAGAAACATAGTTCAAAACCTGAAAATACATGGCATAGTAAAGATGTGTAACTTCCAAGAGAAGTGAGTTGTGTTCACTACTTGTATTTACATTTTACTATTATCTACATTGTATTAAATTTTACTTGAATTTACTTTTTATTTGTTTTCATGTATTACTTCTATTTCTTTTTACTTCAATATTATAGGGAATAATTATAGGGGAATTATAGTGCCTAGTTGCAAGGTAAAGTTCTTTCGTGGTGATTTCTGAGGTTTTGGTGCACCCATCACCCAGGCAGTGTACACTGTACCCAGTGTGTAGTCTTTTAATCCTCACCCACCCCCTACCCTTCCCCACAAATCCCCAAAGTCCATTATATTATTCTTATTCCTTCATGTCCTCATATCTTAGCTCTTGCTTATAAGTGAGTAAATATGATGTCTGGTTGTCAATTCCTGAGTTACTTCACTTAGAATAATGGTCTCCAAATCTATCCAGGTTGCTGTGAATGCCATTATTTTGTTCCCTTTTATAGCTGAGTAGTACTCCATGATCCATCTATCTATCTCTCTCTCTCTCTCTCCTCTCTCTCTCTCTCTCTCTCTAACTAACTAGTCCACATTTTCTTTATCCACCCATTGGTTGATGGGCATTTGGTCTAGTTCCATATTTTTGCAATTGCAAATTGTGCTGCTACAAACATGCGTGTGCATGTATCTTTTTCATTTAATGCCTTCTTTTCCTCTGGGTAGATACCCAGATGGGATTACTGGATCAAATGGTAGATTTACTTTCAGTTATTTAAGAAATCTCCACACTGTTTTTCATAGTGGTTGTATTAGTTTACATTCCCACCAGCAGTGTAAAAGTGTTCACTTTTTACCACATCTACATTAACATTTATTATTTTTTGATGTTTTGATTATGGTCATTCTTGCAGGAGTCAGGTAATATTGCATTGTTGTGATTTGCTTTTCCCTTGTAATTAGTGATGTGGAGCATTTTTTCATGTTTGTTGGCTATTTGTATATCTTCTTTTGAGAAATGTCTATTCATGTCCGTAGCTCACTTTTTGGTGGGATTGATTTTTCTTGCTGATTTGTTTGAGTTCCTTGTACATTCTGGATATTAGTCATTTGTCAGATGCATAGTTTGTGAAGATTTTCTCCCACTCTGTGGGTTGTCTGTTTACTCTGCTGATTATTTCTTTCGCTGTGCAGAAGCCTTTTAGTTTAATTAGATCTCATCTATGTATCTTTTTTTTGTTGCATTTGTTTTTGGGTTCTTGGTCATGAACTCTTTGCCTAAGTCAATGTCTAGAAGACTGTTTTTGATACTATCTTCTAAAATTTTTTATGGTTTCAGGTCTTAGATTTAAGTCTTTGATCCATCTTGAGTTGATTTTTGTATAAGATGAGAGTTGAGGACCTAGTTTCCTTTTTCTACATGTGGCTTGCCTATTATCCCAGCACCATTTGTTGAATAGGGTGTCCTTTTCCCACTTTATGGTTTTGTTTGTTTTGCTGGCAATCAGTTGGCTGTAAGTATTTGGCTTTATTTCTGGGTTCTCTATTCAGTTTCATTGGTCTAAATGCCTATTAATACACCAGTACGATGCTATTTTGGTAAATATAGCCTCATGGTATAGTTTGAAGTTGAGTAATGTGATGGCTCCAGATTTGTTCTTTTTGCTTAGTCTTGCTTTGCTTTTGTGAGGCCTTTTTTGGTTCCACGTGAATTTTAGGATTGTGTTTTCTAGCTCTGTGAAGAATGATGATGATATTTTAATGGTAGTTGCATTGAATTTGTAGACTACTTTTGGCAGTTTGGTCATTTTCACAATACAGATTCTACATATCCGTGAACATGGGATGTGTTTCCATTTGCTTGTGTTGTCTCTCATTTCCTTCAGTGGTGTTATGTAGTTTCCCTTGTAGAAATCTTTCTACTCCTTGGTTGGTATAATACTAAGTATTTTATATTTTTGCAACTATTGCAAAAGGGGTTGAGTTCTTGATTTTATTTTCAGCTTGGTGATTGTTGGCATATAGCAGTGCTATTGATTTGTGTACATTGATTTTGTATGCTGAAAGTTTACTGAATTCATTTATCAGATCTATAATGAATCAAAATGTAAATGAGTCTTCAGGGTTTTCTAGATATACAATCATATCATTGGTGAGCAGTGACAGTTTGATTTCCTCTTTACTGATTCGGATGCCCTTTATTTCTTTTTCTTTTCTGATTGCTCTAGCTAAGACTTTTGGTGCTATGTTGAATAGAGGCAGTAAAAGTGGGCATCCTTGTCTTGTTCCAGTTCTCAGGGGGAACGCTTTCAAATTTTCTCTGTTCAATATAATATTGGCTGTAGTTTGTGATGGATGACTTTTATTACATTGACGTATGTCACTTCTATACCGATTTTGCTGAGGGTTTTAATCATAAAACGATGCTGGATTTTGTCAAATGCTTTTTCTACATCTATTGAAATGATCATGTTTTTTAATTCTATTTATGTGGTATATCACACTTATTGATATCTGTATGTTTAACCAGCCCTGCACACCTTTTATGAAACCCACTTGGTCACGCTGGATTATCTTTTTGACACACTTTTGCATTTGATTAGCTGGTATTTTGGTGAGGATTTTTGCACCTCCGTTCTTCAGGGATGTTGATCTGTAGTTTTCTTTTTTGTTATGTCCTTTTTTGCTTTTGCTATTAGAGTAATACTGGCTTCAAAAAATGACTTAGTGAGGATTCCCTCTTTCTCTGTCTTTTGGAATAGTTTCAGTAAGATTGGTACCAATTCTTCTTTGAATGCCTGATAGAGTTCAGTTGTAAAGCCATCTGGTTCTGGGCTTTTTGTTGTTGTTGGTAATTTTGTTATTACTGTTTCAATCTTACTGTTTGTTATTGGTATGTTCAGAGTTTCTATTTCTTCCTGATTTAATCCAGGAGGGTTGTATATTTCCAGGAATTTACTGATCTACTGTAGGTTTTCTATTTTGTGAATGCAAAGGTGCTCATAATAGCCTTACATAATTTCTTTTTTTGTATTTCTGTGTGAGTAGTCCATTTTTATGCTGATGATACATACCTGAGACTAGGCAATTTAAAAAGAAAGAGGTTTATTGGACTTACAGCTCCACATGGCTGGAGAGGCCTCATAATCATGGTGGAAGGTGAAAGGCAAAAAGTAGCAAGTTATATTTTACATAGATGGCAGCAGGCAAAGAGAGCTTATGCAGGGACACTCTTATTTTTAAAACCATCAGATCTTGTGAGACTCATTCACTATCATGAGAACAGCATGGAAAAGACCCATCCCCATAATTCAATCACCTCCCACTGGGTTCCTTCCACAATACATGGGAATTGAAAGAGTTATAATTCAAGATGAAATTTGGGTGGGGATGCAGCCAAATCATATCATTCCACCCCAGCCCCTCCCAAACATGTTTTCACATTTCAAAACCAGTCATGTCTTCCCAGCAGTCCCCCAAAAGTCTTAACTCATTTCAGCATGAACTCAAAAGTCCACAGTCCAAAATCTCATTTCAGACAAGAAAACTCCCTTCCACCTATGAGCCATAAAATCAAAAGCAAAATAGTTACTTCCTATACACAATGGTGTTATAGGCATTGGGTAAATACGGCTATTCCAAATGAGAGAAATTGGCCAAAACAAAGGGGTTACATGTCTCATGCAAGTCCAGGAGAGGAGTCAAATCTTAAAGCTCCAAAACGGTGTCCTTTGACTGACTCTAGGTCTCACATTTAGATTACACTGATGCAAGAAATGGGTTCTCATTGTCTTGGGCATCTCCACCCCTGTGGTTTTGCGGGGTACAGCCTCCCTCCTGGTTGCTTTCACAGGGTGGTGTTGAGTTTTTCCAGGCACTCAGGGCAAGCTGTCAGTGGATCTATCATTCTGGGGTCTGCGGGACAGTGGCCCTCTTCTCACAGCTCCACTAGGCTGTGTCCCAGTAGGGACTTGGTGTGGAGGCTCTGACCCCCACATTTCCCTTCTGCACTGCCTTAGCAGATGTTCTCCATGAGGGCCCCACCGCTGCAACAACAAATTTCTGCCTAGGCATCCAGGTGTTTGCATGTATCCTCTGAAATCTAGGAAGAGGTTCCCAAACCCCAATTATTGATTTCTGTACACTCACAGGCTGAACATCACATGGAAGTTGCCAAGGCTTGGGGCTTGCACCATTTGAAGCCACAGCCTGAGCTCTACATTGGTCCCTTTCATTCACATTTGGAGAATCCGAGACACAGAGCACTAAGTTCTTAGACTGCACACAGCGTGGGTACTCTGGGCCTGGCCCATGAAACCATATTTTCCTCCTGGACCTCTGGGCCTGTGATAGGAAGGGCTGCTGTGAAAGCCTCTGACATGCCCTGGAGACATGTTCCCCATCGTCTTGAGGATTAATATCTGGCTCCTTGTTACTTATGCAAATTTGTGCAGCCTGCTTGAATTTCTTTTCAGAAAATGGAATTTTCTATCACATTGTCAGGCTGCAAATTCTTTGAACTTTTATGCTCTACTTCACTTTTAAAACTGAATGCCTTTAACAGCACCCAAGTCATCTCTCAAATGCTTTGCTGCTTAGAAATTTCTCCTGCCAGATACCCTGAATCATCTTTCTTAAGCTCAAAGTTCCACAGATCTCTAGGGTAGGGGCAAAATGCCACCAGTCTCTTTGCTAAAACGTAAGAAGAGTCACTTTTGCTCCAGTTCCCAACAAGTTCCTCATCTCTATTTGAGTCCACCTCACCCTGGATTTCATTATCCAGATCCCTATTAGCTTTTTGGTCAAAGCCATTCAACAGTCTCTTGAAAGTTCCAAACTTTTCCACATTTTTCTGTCTTCTTCTGACCCCTCCAAACTGTTCCAACCTCTGCCTGTTACCCAGTTCCAAAATCGCTTCCACATTTTTGGGTATATTTTCAGTAGTGGCCAACTCTACTGGTACCAATCTACTATATTAGTCTGTTTTCATGCTGCTGATAAAGACATTTCCAACACTGGGCAATTTACAAAAGAAATAGATTTATCGGACTGACAGTTCCACATGCCTGGGGAAGCCTCACAATCATGGCAGAAGGTGAAAGACAAAAAGTAGCAAGTCATGTTTTACATGGATGATGGCAGGCAACGAGAGCTGGTGTAGGGAAACTCCCATTTTTAAAACCATCAGATCTTGTGAGTCTCATTCACTATCATGAGAACAACATGGGAAAGACCCTCCCTCATAATTCAATCACCTCTCACCAGGTTTCATCCATGACACGCGGGAATTTTAAGAGTTACAATTCAAGACGAGATTTGGGTGGGGACACAGCCAAACCATATCACTGTGGTATAAATTTTAATATATCCCATTTTGTTTCTAATTGAGCTTACTTGGATCTTCTCTATTCTTTTCTTGGTTAATATTGCTAATGGTTTATCAATTTGTTTATCTTTTCAAATAACTAGTTTTTACTTTTGGTTTCATTTATCTTTTGTACTTTTTTAATTTCAATTTTATTTAGTTCTGCTCTCCTCTGGTTATTTCTTCTGCTGAGTTTGTGTTTGATTTGTTCTTGTTTCTGTAGTTTCTTTAGTTGTCTATTTGTGCTCTTTCAAACTTTTTCACGTAAGCATTCAAAGCTATAAATTTTTCTTCTAGGATCACTTTTACTGTATCACAGAGGTTTTGGTAAGTTGTGTCACTATTATTATTTGGTTCAAATAATTTTTAATTCCCATCTTGATTTCATTTTTGACCCAAAGATCATTAAGGTGCAGATTATCTAATTTCCATTTATTTGTATAATATTGAGTGTCCCTTTTGGAGTTGATTTTTAGCTACTTTCCATGTGGTCTGAGAGGGTACTTGATATAATTTCAAATTTCTTAAATTGATTGAAACTTGTTTTGTGGCCTAGCATATGGTATATCTTAGAAAATGTTCCATGGTCTGCTGTTGTTGGGCAGAATGTTCTGTAAGTATCTGTTAAGTCTCTTTGTTCTATGTTATAGTTTAAATCCATTGTTTCTTTGTTGACTCTGTCTTGATGACTTGCCTAGTGCTTTCAGTGTAATATTGAAGTTCCTCACTATTACCGTGTTTCTATCTATCTTATTTCTTAGGATCAGTATTGTTCTTTATAAATTTGTGACCACTAGTGCTAGATGCATAAACATTTAGGATTCTGATATTTTCCTGTTGGAAAAGTCATTTTATCATTACATAATGGCCCTCTTTGTCTTTTTTAACTGTTGTTGCTTTAAATTTTGTTTTTTCTGATATACGAATAGCTACTCCTGCTTGCTTTTGGTGTCCATTTGCATGGAATATCTTTTTCAACCCATTTATGTCAAGCTTATGTTAGTCCTCATGTATTAAATGCATCTTGAAGACAGGAGATACTTGGTTGGTGGATTTTTAATCGTTCTGCCATTCTGTATCTTTTAAGTGGAGTATTTACACCATTTGCATTAAATCGTTGGTATTGAGATGTGAAGTACTGTTTTAATCATCATGCTAGCTGTTGCCTAAATAGCTTGTCTTTTTTTTTTTTTTTTTTTTTGAGCAGAGTCTCACTCTGTCGCCCAGGCTGGAGTGCAGTGGCTGGATCTCAGCTCACTGCAAGCTCTGCCTCCTGGGTTTATGCCATTCTGCTGCCTCAGCCTCCCAAGTAGCTGGGACTACAGGCACCCGCCACCTCACCCGGCTAGTTTTTTTGTACTTATTAGTAGAGACGGGGTTTCACCATGTTAGCCAGGATGGTTTCGATCTCCTGACCTTGTGATCCGCCCATCTCGGCCTCCCAAAGTGCTGTGATTACAGGCTTGAGCCACCGCGCCCGGCCAATATCTTGTTTTTTGTCTGTTTGTTTGTTTCATTATGTTACTGTTTTATACATCCTGTGAGATTTATGCTTTAAGGAGGTTCTAGTTTAGTGTATTTTGAGGTTTTGTTTCAAGAGTTAGAATTCCTTTTAGCATTTCTTGTAGTGCTGACTTTGTAGTGTCAAATCATCTTGTCATTTGTTTATCTGAAAAAAATTTTATCTCTCCTTCTTAATGGAGCTTAGTTTTGCTGAATACAAAATTCTTGACTGGAAGTTATTTTGTTTGAGGTGGGATATAACCCCAATCCCTTCAGGCTAGTAGGGCTTCTGCTGAAAAATCTGCTGTTAGTCTGATAGGTTTTCCTTTCCTTTATAGGATACCTAACACTTTCGCCTCACACCTCTTAAGATTCTTTTTTTTGTCTTGACTTTAGATAATCTGATAACTAGGTGTCTGTGTGATAATCTTTTGGTGATGAATTTCCCATGTGTTCTTTGAGCTTCTTATATTTGAATGTCTAGATCTCTAGTGAGGCCAGGGAATTTTCCTCAAGTATTCCCTCAAATATTTTTTCCAAACTTTTAGATTTCTCTTTCTGCTAAGGAACACCAATTATTCTTAGGTTTGGCTATTTGACATAATCCCATACTTCTTGGAGGATTTGTTCATTTTTTAAATTATTTTCTCTCAAAACTAGTCATAATTTAATGAAAGTATTAAACCAATAATTGTATAAAAATAAAAGTAAATTATTATGTTATTGTTAATTAAAATAATATCATTGAAATGGTTTTATGCAAATTAGAATGGAAAATAATTTCCTAATTCAGATTAAGATGCTCTTCTGCATTAATATGGGATTCAATTCTTTATCTAAGCAACAGAAATCTACTGCTCCACAAAAGGAACAATTTTTAAAAGCATTACTTTGAGTACTATTGAAGATCAATTTTGAGAAGCAAAAGTTTAAAGTATGATCAATATTTGCCTTTTAAATATGAATCTGTGAAAACCCTAAATTAAAAATGACCCATTAGAAATATCCAAACATAAAGATTTTATTATTAACTGGTGGTACTTAATTTCTACACATTGTATGGAAAGCACTGACCTATTAGTCTATATTAAAAAATAGTATTAATCTACTGTAAAATATATAGCTACTTATGCAAAAAATTATTTAGCATATACTGTTGAAATTATGTTGTGAGGAATATACAGATTTAGGATTTTGAAAAGTTCCTATTAGATTGGTTTCATTATTTTTCTGAACTATTCTTTTTAATCTCTAATATTTCTTCTTGCTTTAAAGTCCTTTTAGCCTGATATTAGCATTTCACCAACAGCTCTTGAAAGAGATCAAACGAAGAGACTAAGAGGCAGAAATGAAGTCCACAGGCAAATAGCCCGGCGGCGCCCTGAGCCTAGTTAAAGATCGACCCCGGACCTAACCGATTAAGGTTATCTATAGACTCCAGACATTGTAAGGACAAACACATTAGAAAAACAACACCTGGGGAAGCTCCAATAAGGTTACAACCGTTTGTAAAAGCACAGGAACCGATAAGAAGGCTGCTAAAAGCATAACTTAACATAACATGTAAACCAATGTAATGCTGTAGCCTAGAGAAATGCCTTGTTCCTCTGTAACCTGACAAGTCCTGTTTACCTCGAGCTATAAATAGCAGCGCACGCATTGTTTGGGGCCCCTCTTGTATGTTGTAGAACGGAGGGACCAAGTTCGAACTTGCATTAAAGATCCTTGCCGCTTGGCTTTGACTCTGGACTCTGGTGGTCTTCTTTGGGGAACAAACGGTCTGGGCATAACACTCTCATTAATTTAATGTTTATAGCTACATCTCTCTTCACCATGTCTCACTAAGCCCTTCTAACTTCTTATACTCTCAAATATCCCTCTTATAACCATCACATATTTTTAATTCATTTTGACAATTTTAAACATTTACTTAATCTCTTATTTATAAATTTAAATGTAGACCATTTATATGTAATGTAGTTACTCATACCTTGGAGTTTATTTATACTTTCCAATTAGTTTATGTTCTTTTATTCTCCTTTTTTACCTTTTTGTAACAACATTATTTTTCTATTATTACATTTTTCCTTTATCAATTTGGTAATTATATTTATTTATTTTGCTATTTATATAGTTCTTACCTTAAAATTATAACATGCATCCATGACTTATGATAATTTATAAATAATTATTTTTTTGACATCAGCTTATAAGCTGCCAAGTAGGTTACATTTTATTCCATATATGCATTCTTGCTTTTTTATTATTGTGTATTTCATATTGTATTTCAATTTAAAGCAAATGTTAAACTATACAAGACACTACTAGGATTATTTTGTATTCTATATTTACTTGAATTCATTCAAGTGTATACTTTTTCAGTGCTCTTTATTCTTCCATTCATTTATTTTGTTTCTTCATAGAATCTTTTTTTTCTGCTTCTATGTTCAGATGACGTACAGAAATTTGAGAGATCCAGAGAGAATTATCCCCCAACAGCTTTAATAGGACATATATTTATAGTTATGCATTATACCCTTTCTCAGTAGTTAAAATTGTCTTTTTTATTTGATTTTCTGCATGTCATCATCCACAGTGATAATTAGTTGTCACTTTACCATTTTTTTGAAGCAAATGTACCATTTTTGTCACTTTTAATATTTTCTCATCTTTTTTGATTTCTAGCAATTTCTTTATGATGTGCTTAGTTGTGGGTTTCTTTATTCTAATCTTGTATATGCTTTTTGTGTCTTCTTTGCTGTTGTTTAAATCATATGTTTTACTGTTAATTTTAAGTAATTAGTGTTCATTTCTTGAGTCTGATTCTGTTTTACAAATCTCAATGTCAGGTACATTTTTTTTCCTCCTCTCAATTATTTTGTCAAACTTTTCCTCTATTTTATTGAACAAACTGGCCATAATCTTAAAATCAAAGCCTGATCATTTTAACACATAGACGATCTGTAGCTCTGTTTCCATTGTAATTTTATTCTCCTTACTATTGGTCTTACGGTCTTACCTACTCACATTTGTATTATTATTTTTGTGTTATATGCCATAAATCTTGGATAACTCAATTGCAGAGTTTTCAGATGAAATTATTTCCCTCTCAAGGGGACAATATTTTTCTGTATTCACCTTAATGCTGTATGAACTGTAGTAGAAAAAGATTAGGTTGCAGTTCTGGTAAGCCTCAGTCTATCTCTAGTTTTTTTTTTTTTATCGTCCTGGGATACGGCTTACAAGACTTTCAGCTTAATTCCAAGTCGGTTTTCTCTATATCTCTGAAAAGCATCATATGACTGAATTCTGTCTTACAGGTGTTTTAAGCTTAGCTTTCACCCCTGGCTTCATTCGGTTGAAGAATCTGACAAATGTGTTGAGAAGGAGAATTACTTTCATTTTGATTCCTCTCAACTTGCCAGTTTTGTCAATTCAGCCTAGTGTGACCACCAACACTTGTTTTTCTGCTACCTAAAAGTTTCCCTGTATTTGGGCTAAGTCCGGATTTTCAGCATCAGCGTGCATCAAATATTTACAAATTTCCTCAGAGAAATTTGGCCTTGGCCAGAAAGAGTCATTGTTAAATAAGCTTATAAAATTCTAAAAAATTTGTCCCCCCTTTTCAGTTGTTCTGAATAAGATAAAAAATTTTACTACATATATCTATGTAGAATTCCAGCCCAACTAGCAATAGTAGCCTTTGTCTACTTGTATTTATTCTACCTTTCAAGTGTTCCTTGCTTCAAAAGATCTTTGAAAGCTTTAACAACAATTAGTTTATCTTGCAATTTCTTAACTTTTCCATTTGAGTTGCTGCAAAATTTCATTTTATCCAGAAGCAGAATTCACTGTATTTATTTATTTGAGATGGAGTCTGGCTCTGTTGCCCAGGCTGGAGTGCAGTGGCATAATCTCGGCTCACCGCAACTGCTGCCTCCCGGGTTCAAGCAGTTCTCCTGCCTCAGACTCCCAAGTAGCTGGGATTACAGGCATGTGCCACCACACACAGCTAATTTTGTTGTTGTTGTTGTGTTTTTAATAGAGACAGGGTTTCACCATGTTTGTCAGACTGTTCTTGAACTCCTGACCCTAGGTGATATACCTGCCTTGGCCTCCCAAAGTGCTAGGATTACAGGCATGAGCCAATGCACTTTTAAATAATACAGAAAATATTTTGAAACAATACTGAACAGGACATTAAGACTTAAAAATAATTTTAAGGTATTCTATACATATTTTTAAAATAATTAAGAGACTAGTGTTTTTTCAGGTGTCTCTGCTTCGGAACAATTTTTAGTGTAATCCCCGTTATCTTCACTGGGATTGTTAATTATGCAGTTAATCAGATCCAATGTTTTTTGAATGAAACTTGGAGTTAGGCTAAGTCTAACTAAATTATATAATCAGGTTGACAGTTACTAGCTTTATTTTTTTCTTAATGAATACTATTGTTTTCTAATTCATTATTCACCAAAGTGCTCCCATCAAACCCTAGATCTTTAAGATGGCCCTGAATAGAAAAAGAGTCATTGTTAAATAAGCTTATAAAATTCTGAAGAATTTGTTTCCCCTTTTCAGCTGCTCAGAATAAGATAACAACTAAAGGCTTTTTAGAAGTCTTACAGTAAACGAATCCAATTAATTTGACTTCAACATTTCTAAATGAATTAATTCATGATAAGTATACTAGTTTGTTAGGGATGCACAACAAAGTACCACAGACTGAGTGATTTAAGCAGAAATGTACTTTTCAAAGTTCTAGGGATTATATGGCAGTGTTCTTTCTTCTATGGCCTGTTTGTCTTAGAGATGGCAGTCTTTACCCTGTGTCTCCTTACGTTCTTTCCTCAGTGCATATCTATGTTTTAATCTTTTCTTCCTATAGGGACATTAGTCACATTTGATTAGGACCACTGTAATGGTTCGCATTTAAACTTAATTACCTGTTCAAAAGCTCTGTCTCCAAATACAGTCACATCCTGAGACAGTGGGAGTTAGGACTTCGACATACACATTTTGTAGAAATGTATCCCCCAAAAGCTCATCCTGTACCAGGAGGTGTTTGATTATAATGTTTGTTAACACATTTCCAAAACATATTTAGGGAAATGTGTCTGAGCATTTTGAGTCTTTTGACTGTACTTCTTTCATAATTCTTCCAAAGGAAAGTATTAGGAATTTCATACAGCCTAAAGGCAGAATTCAAATGATTAGTTTTTGTTGTTGTTGTTGTTGTTGTTGTTGTTTTTAAATCTACATTTAGCTATCCGATAGGTGTGTGGAGAGATCTCAATGTAGTTTTAATTTGCATTTCCCTGATGACTAACAATGTGGAGCAACATTAATTTGCTAAATGGCTTATTTGCCATCTGTATATTTTCTTTTATAGTATCTGTTCAAAGCATTTGCTAACAAATATTATAATTGGGGTGATTTTTTCTTATTATTGAATTTTTAGAGTTTTTAAAATATATCCTGGATATTAGGCTTTTATCAGAAATATAATGTATAAATAATTTCATTTAGTCAATGGGTTATCTTTTTCTTTTAACAGTGTCTTTCAAAGAGCAGAACATTTGAAAATCTTGATGAGTTTTCCTTACAAATGTGTTCTCTATGCTTCATGCTTTTAGTGTTGTTTCTAGAAGATCTTTGCATAACCCAAGATCACAAATAATTTATCCTATATTTTCCTCTAAATGTTTTATTGGGTTTAATTATGAACTAATTGTGTGTTAATTTATTTCAATTTTGTATTTGGTATGAAGTGATGATTTATTCTATTGTTTGGATATAAGTACTCAATTGCCTCATCACCATTTGTTGAGAGATTATTCTTTCTTCACTGAACTGCCACTGCACTTTGGTTGAATGGCCTATGTTTGGATCTCTTTGTGAATTTTATATTGTTAAAGTCTCTCTGTTCTTCTGTTTATTTAGAAAGCAAATATTCTAAACACAGGCACACATAACAAAGTGCCAACCTTCTCAATTAAGCTTCTCAATATTAAGGAGTTCTGTGGCCCCCTCTTATCACAGTCCCTTTAAAGAGATGGTTGTATAGTCAGATTATAGTTCTGTAAAAATTTCCAGATAATCTTTTATATGGAATAATATATGATAAAATCAATAGTTAAGGGTAATTCATATGTAAAGACACCCTTCCACAGAATAAATGGGAATTAGTAAGAAGTGTGTGAAAAGATCTTCTGCTCCCATTTGTGATAAGTCAATGCAGCTGACACTGACTAGCAACAACTAGAAAGGCGGAATAAAAAATTAGAGCAGAACAAAAAATTGCATCTCAAAGAGATTGGATAAGTAATGGGGAAACAGGAAACGAGGAGATGACATTTCAAAGGAGGGAAGACTTTGTTTAGCAGTGAGACCCAGCTTTTCCCTTTGGCGCATTTTCTAATGAGGGGTGCATGACAGGAAGCTAAACATCTGGACCAAGAGCCCAAGCACTGCACTCTATTTAGAGGTAGACAAACCTAATGAAGCTTTTGTAGATCTTATAGGGATGAAGAGACAAAAATTAGAGATTCTAGTGAACTATTATTCCAGTAGAACAAAGGATAGAGAAGTGAGATCAACAAGTCATTGAATTTTCCCTTAATAATATTTACAAATATTCTGAGACTATTTGGGACAGATACAGACTTCTATACTAAAAACTACAAATAATAAGGAGAAATTAAAACAGACAATTAAATGAAGAGACTTCATATGATAGACCTGAAAATTCTCCCCAAATTTATCTATAGACACATTTGAATTCCAACATAAATCCCATTAAATTTTTGTTGTAAATAATAAAATAGGTAATTGTCTTTATCTCTAATTATAAAGTTCAAACACTAAGTTCAAGAAACTTACAGAAAAACAATTCTGGAGGACTTATAACACACAATAAATATATCAAGGTATATCTTAAACCTATATGAATTAAGACAGTACGCTATTTGTGTGAAAATAGACAAATTGACCAGTGGATTAGAATTCAGAAATAGATCCACACATGTACTGACATTTGAATTACAAAGATGGCATTGAATAAGAGTAAGAAACAATAGATTTGTTTTTGTTTTTGCTTTCAATAAATGGTTTTGGGTCAATTGGATATCCATGATAGGGGAGAATGCTTCTGAACTTCTGTCTTATATTTTATAGAAAACTTAATTCTTAAAATATTTTAAACTTAGTAATAAAAAATAAAAATACTTTAGGGGAATGACAGAAAATTTTGGTTATAATTTTAGTTTAGACAAATATTTTTTAAGCTATAAATAGTATTAACAATAAAGGAAAGATAATAAACTAGACTACATTTAAACTTCTACATTCAAACTTCTATTTAATCCAAAGGTATCATCAAACAAATAAAAAAACCCACAAAGTTGGAGAGGGTATTTTATTTAAACTTTGAAATTTCAATTAATTTCTCTAATAAGTATGTGTTTTAGTTGGCTGGGGATGCCATAATAAAATACCATAGACCGGGTGACTTACATAACAGAAATTAATTACTCACAGTTCTGGACCCTGGAAGGCTTAGATGATGATGCCAGCATGGGCAGGTTCTGTTGAGGGCCCTCTTCTTGGCCAGCAATAGGCTGCCTTCTAGTTTTATCTTCACATGATGGAGAGAAGATGCACTGACTCTGCTCGTCATATAAGAGCACTAATTCCATCATAGGGGATCCGCCCTCATGACTTCACCTAGACCTGATTGCCTTGTCATGGCTCCATTTCCTAATACTATCAGATTGGGTGTTAAGACTTCCATTTATGAATTTGAGAGGAGACAGATATTTAGCCAATTATAATGTGTAATAATAATTTTTATAAGATTAAAACATATTTTTAAATTATATCATTAAATAAGATTTTGTAATTATAAAATTACATACAACAAAATGGACAAATTTCACAAACAATATTAATTAAAATAAGCCAAATTTGATGCAGTATATGTGAGTTGTAAGGGTAATAAAGTTTTATACCTCATCTCCCAGAAGCAGGGGGGGTTTGCTGCACCACATACCCGCAAAATAATAGATCACTGTGTTGGACTTGAAGATGAGAGGTTTACTGACACTAGCAACTTTCAGGTTGACATATGACACATACCCACTCACACCCACACCGTATTACTTATTCTTTGATAACACCACAAAACAAAACAGCATCTTATATTGGAGATCCCATCAGGGTACTTGGCGACTGTCTCAGAATGAGGGGTTTCCGGTAGAAAATTCTAGCAGACATTCATGCATTAAAAAACAAATGATTCATATGAAAGAAGAGTTTAGGGAAATAGATTGTTTCACTACCTGATCCTTAGGAAGAGTTGATTACCTTCTGCACACCTGAGTCACCAAAAAGGGTTCTCTCTGTTCTCTAGCTCTGCCCCGTTCTTCTTTGTGGTTACCCATTGAACCCTGTGGAAAATGATTTACAGATGTTTACAAACTTTACTCACAGATGAAGTCTACAGATGTTCCATACTAGCATAATGGTTCCCTAGTAAACTTTAAGAATGCTTTAAAATTTATTTTATTTTTTTCTTACCCATTTGTGCTCTGCTTAGGTTTTACCGAACTTCTTGGATCTTTGAAATGATCATTTTCTTTAATTTTGAAAAATTCTCAACCACTGTTACTTCAAATGTTTCTTTACCCTGTTTTTTCTCTTCTTCTGAGACATTAATTACTCATAGGTAGAAACATTGATATTATTCCTCAGAATGTGTAATTATTCATATGTAGGGACATTGTGTCAAAAACTCTTTCTATTTTCACTCTTAGGTCTTTTTTCTTTAAATGACACTTGGTTCTTGTACAAATTTATGGGCTACCATGTATATTTTTATACATGTACCCCCATGTACCCACATGTACCCACATGGTAGTGATCAAATCAGAGAAATTAACGTATCCATCACCTGCAACATTTATTATTTCTTTGTGGTAGGAACATTCATAATCTTATTTCCTGGCTATTTTGAAATATACCACACCTTATTGTTGACTACAGTCACCTTACTGTGTGAAAGGGAATCAGAACTTATTTTTCTTTTCTGTTGTAACTTTGTACCTATTGACCAACCTTTCCTCCTCTCTCCTGTCCCATGTCATCCCCAGTCTCTGGCAAACACTGTTTTATTCATGAGTTGTATGAAAACAACTTTTTAAGATTCCACATATGAGTGAAATTATGCAGTATTTGTCTTTCTGTGTCTGGCTTATTTCACTGAACATCATGTTCTTCAGGTTTATCTATGCAAATGACAGGATTTCCCTTTTTAAATGACTGAATAGTATGTCTTTGTACAGATAAACCATTTTTACATCTACTTATCTGTTGTTGGAGACATAGTTGATTCAATGTCTTGGGCATTGTGAATAGTGCTGCAGTAAAAACATGGAGGTGCAGACACTTCTTCAATATACTGATTTTACTCACTTTGGATATATAGCTAGAAAACTAGATTGCTGAATTATGTGGTAGTTCTATTTTTTAATTTTTCAAGAAACCTCTTCACTGTTTTCCTTAACAGCTATATTAATTGCACTCCAACCAACCGTGTGTAAGAGTTCCTTTTTCTCCACATCCTCATCAACATTTGTTATCTTTTGTCTTTCTGATAACAGCCAACCTGTCTGGAGTGGTGATATCTCATTGTGCTTTTGATGTGCATTTTACTTATAATTAGTGATGTTGATCTTTTTTTTCATATACCTGTTGGCCATTTGTATGTCTTCTTTTGAGAGATTTCTAGTAAGGACTTGTACCTTGATGAAAACATAGAGAAAACACTGCAAGATATTGGACTGGAGAAGGACTTTTTAGATAAGGTTCCAAAAGCACAGGCAAAAAAAAGAAAAAAAATGGACAAATGGGATTGTATCAAATAAAAAGCTTTTGCACAACAAAGAAGATAATCAACAGAGTGAAGAGACAACTTGTAGAATAGGAGAAAATACTTCAAAATATACATCTGGCAAGGGGTTAATATCCAGAATAAATAAGGCACTCTCATGTCTTTTGTATTTTACTTTGGATTATTTCTAAAAATCAACATTTAACTGCCCTGATCTTTCCTCTGTTGCTAAGCAAATCAAATGAGTTTTTCATTTCTAATAGCATTTTTTCATCTCTAACATTTCCACTTTGCTTACTCTGATAATTATCATCTGTTTGCTAAAATTTCCCATTTCTTCACATATTTTTCCAGTTGATTCTTTAAAACATTTATTACAGCTGCTATAAGATCTCTGCCTAATAATCCCAACATTGAGCCATTTCTTGATTTGCTTTACTGAATTTTTTTTTAAACAAAGGCAACATTTTCTTTCTTCTTGTCATGTCTCAGAAATTTTAATGTATGACAAATATTGTGTAGGAAATAACTGTGGAGACTGAAGTGAATGCCATTTACCCCCAGACAAAGGCACACAAATATGTAAGGCTCTGTAAGGGTGATGGGCTATACTAGAACTCAGTCTGGTTTTTGAAGCAGCTTTTGTTAGCTTCGCTATGCCACTGGTTTCAAATGATTTGAGTATGAGATTAGGAACTTTTCTTCAGGAGAGCTCAGGTTCTGAACACCACAAGTTCTCATAGGTCTCTGTGCTTAATAACCAAGTTATTATCTTAATTATATCATCTCTCTCTCTCTCTCTCTCTCTCTCTCTCTTTGTTTCCCAGTCTCACTTCCAACTTTTCGGGTCACTATGGAGTTCTCTTTACTCTCCAGTCCTTCCAGAGACATTCTGCATGTCAGAATATCTTTTCTCATCTATTTTTTCCCTTCTTCTTACCATTGGAGGGCTCACAGAGTACACTCAATGACTGTCTAGAGAACCTTGAAGTGATTTTTCACAATTCTCTTACTCAAGCCTTAGCCTTCACAGCCTCTACGTTACCACTGGCAAAAATCTTGTGGGTTTAAGTGGAATTTCTCTCTGAACTCCGGGTTTCCTTCAAGGCTTCATCAGGCTCTGTACAACTTAGCACTGTGGCCCAGTGTTTGGCATATTAGCGTAGGCAATGAAGAAAAATCGTTGGCAGTCAAATGTAGTAGGATGGAAACATTGTGTCAGCCCACAAAAATCTATTAAAAGTTTTTTAAAACACCTATTTTTCCTGACCTTGTCTATGGTACATTTCTCCTCATTCTAGCACCCATTCGTTTGCTTTGGGGGTTTTCTTGGTATGTTTGTTTTTCTAGGAAGTGTTGTCACTTTCTGGGAATTTGGTGTATTTAAAGTTCTTTATATCTAATAGGAAAAACAACACACACATGTAAACACAACTCACAGACAACAGTGAAACTCTGATTTTAAAAGTTATCTGTCAGGATGAAAGTGACAGTCTCATACATTTCTGTATCCTAACCCAAAACTAAGATAACTATTTCTTGAATAAATTGTTTGAATTGAAATTGGGTCATACAATATTACTTGAGTTTCTGTGTGCAAAAAGTGATAATTTAGTTCATGAGATTAATGCAATGGTTGATTATTTACTGATTCATTTTTACATTAGTAATTGGACTCCTGTTGTTATTATGAGGTTATCAAATTTATTTCCCACTGAGTTCCTTAAATAGTTCTTCCCATTAAAATTGCATTTCACATTAATTTTAGTTAAATTAGCGTTCCTTTATTCTGATTATTTTCCAACTCATATCTGTTTTATCTCAAAGACTTTTGATATGTGCTTTTATTTTTCAATCTAACATTTTAGTGGATTAAATTAGTGTATTAGTGTATTACTATCTCTTCCAGCCAGCTTTACTTACAGAAATAGAAAAAAAAAATGTGATTAAGGGGTATTCTTTTAAAACACATTATTAAGCATTTTTTGATGATTTTATATCTTAGTTGTTATTTTTATAGTATTTTATATGTAAGCCACATGTATGTGTGTGTGTATATATACATATGTGTAAATATTTATATATTGTTATATGTATTATTTTGAAAGTTGATTTCTAATGGTAAAACATTTTAAAGAAAAAGTGTCAAACTAAAAAGAAAAGATAAATGTGTAGAAAAAAATGTCTAAAAGAATTTCAGATCATAATTGCTCTACACATATCCAAATTCTGGTACTCATCACTATAGGTCTCTGGCCAAATCACTTTGCTTCCTGTTTCTCAATATCAACAAATATAAAATAATGTGTTCAGGCAATAAGAATAGTAAGACCCTTTCCAGCTCTGACATCTGATTAGTTATCTGGCAGTCTCCTTACAGATCAAAAGTATACAGTTTATCCCCCTTTCCATACAAAAGAAAATGCCACTTAGAAAAGAATCTCTATAAAATTTAGCCATGAGATAGTTGTTATATTAAAAAGCCAAATTGTAAAATATTTGAAGAGTTTTATTCTAAGCCAAATGTGAGAGTCATGATCCATGACACAGCCTCAGGAAGTCCTGAGGACATGTGCCCCAGTGGTTGGGTTAGGGAGACAGAAATTACAGGCAAAGACATTAATCAATACATGTAAAGTATGCATTGGTTTGGCCTGGAAAGGTGGTGCATCTCAAAGGGCAGTGTGGGAATTGTTAGGGGTGAGGGAGTGGACTTCAGGTCCTACGTGGATTTCAAGATTTCCCAATTGGCAGTTGGGTTGAAATAGTTTAGTCTCAAGAGTTGAAATAAGCAGGAAAAAAGGCTTGGGGTGAAGATAAGGGGAATTGTGGAAGCCAAGTTTCTTGTTATGTAGATATATAGATGAGGTCTTCAGGTAGCCGACTTCAGAGAATAGATGGTAAATGTTTCTTATCAGATTTTTTTTTGTTTTTTGTTTTTTGTTTTTTTATGAAGTCTCACTCTGTCATCCATGCTAGAGTGCAATGGCGTGATCTCAGATCACTGCAACCTCTGACTCCCAGGTTCAAGCGATTCTCCTGCCTCAGCATCCCAAGTAGCTGGGATTACAGGCATGCACCAACACAACCAGCTAATTTTTGTAATTTTAGTAGTGACAGCTTTCGCCATTTTGGTCAGGCTGGTCTCAAACTCCTGACCTCAGATGATACACCGGCCTCAGCCTCCCAAAGTGCTAGGATTACAGGGGTTAGCCACTGCACCTGGCTTCTTATCAGATCTTCAAAGGTGTCAGGCTATTAGTTAAATCTCTCCAGTATCAGGAAAAAATCTAGAAAGAGAAGGGAGGTTCTCTATAAGATGTAAATTTTCCCCACAAGAGACGGCTTTGTAGGCCCATTCCAAAATATGTCAAATAAGTATATTTTGGGGTAAAATACTTTGATTTCTTTTAGGGCCTGTCATCTGTCATGTGATGTTATTCCAGAGTCAGGTGCGAGTTGGTTTCTTATTGCTACAAAGAGTCTGACATGTCAGTCTTAGGATGTGTATTTTAACGTTAATGCTGCTCATTGTGTCTAAACTCTAAAAGGAAGAGGGTGTAATGTGGCATGTCTGGCCCCCTCTTCACAACATGGCCTGAACTAGTTTTATAGGTTTCTTTGGAATCCCCTTGGCTGAGAGGAGGATCCATTTAGTTGGGTGGGTGAATTTTATTAGAATTTTACTTTTGGTTTACATAGTGAAAATTGAAATACTCATTAACCTTATTCAAATTAAGTTTTGAAACCACATGCTTTACATTTGTTAACCTTTGAATACTTTATTATTGTATTTGTATTATTAATAGTAAAAACACAACCACAATTAAAAGTGACAAAAATATAAAGTAATCCTGGGATATTGAAATGTGTGGCTAAAATATTTCAGGGAAAAATTAAAATGTACCCCACTACAAAATACATAGTGTGGTTGTTATAGTAGGTAGCTAGTCAGGCATGAGCAGGGCAGGAGAGGGCTCCCCACACCCACCACGAATGTCAGGCAACCATCAGGAGATGGTTCAGCAGTTGTCACATTGCCTTTCTGAAAATGATGATTGGTCACAGCCAGTGTGAGGGAAAGGCAATCTCTGAATAGATAAAAACACTTGAAATTGGTAATTGGTAGCTCCCAGTAAAATCTCAGGAATTGAAAGAGTGGGCTTGAGCATGCATAGTAAGAGATAAAATGGCAGAGTATGACCTTCCAGGGGCATTCCATCAGAAAAGGGAAGAAAGCCTCAGGTGAGCATGTGTACAACATGATTCCTAAACACGCTGTGCATACTCCCCTCCCAAGTGCAAGAAGGGTACAATGCATGTGGGCAGCTCACGCTAAGGGAAGAATCATAGGAAAAAACATCATACGAAAAGGAATGCAAGACCGTGGAAATATGCAACATATAAATCCACAAGTCAAAAGGTCAAACACCACACTTGACCTCCAAAGTGCCCACTTGTGTACTTTCCTTTCTTTCCTCCTCTAAAGCTTTTTAACAAACTTTGACTCCTACTCTGAAACTTGCCTTGATCCCTTTTTCTGCCTTATGCTCCTCAGTTGAATTCTTTCTTCTGATGAGGTAAGAATAGAGGTTGCCACAGACCCATAAGGACTCACTGCCAGTAACACAGATATTAGCTGACCCTAACATGGTGACAAAAATACTGAAGAGGAAATTAAAAGGAATAAGGAAATGTGTTCCTGTTCCTTATGAATTCATTTTATTTTTAGGGAAGCACATTCTATGATGCAAAAAATAGGAGTTTTAACAACAACAACAAAAAAAATCGAAAGTATGTAATTGTTTTAAACTCCCATGATCCATTTGTACGATGAAAACTAAAAAACATCGATTAAAAAAAACTGAAGAAGACACAAATAAATATCTCTGACTTATGGATCTGAAAAATTAATATTGTTAAAATGTCTATTATACCCAAATGGCCTACAGATTCAATGCAATCCTTATCAGATTTCCAATGACATTTTTCTCAGAAATATTTTTTAAAATCCTAAAATTTATATGAAACCATTAAAGACCCCAAATAGCTAAAGCAGTCTTGAGCAACACAAAGCTAAAAGTCATCATACTACCTGATTTCAAATTATATTATACAGCTAGAGTAACTGAAACAGCATAGTACTGGCATCAAAAAAAAAAAAAAAGAAAGAAAGAAAGAAAGAAAGAAAGAAAAAAAGATATTTAGTCCAGGGAACAGAACACAGAGAGAGCCCAGAAGTTAATCCATGCATTTATAGTCAATTGATTTTCAACAAGGGTCCTAATAACACAACGGGGAACAGACAGTCTCTTCAATAAAGGTGTTAGGAAAATTAGATATCCACATGCAAAAGAAGGAAATTAGATCCTTACCTTACACCATATACAAAAGTTAAGTCAAAATGAATTAAAGACTTAAATAAAAGACTTGAAACTGTAAAAGCACTAGAAAACATAAAAGGAAAACTTACTGATGTTGGTTTGGGCAATATGTTTTTTTGATATGACTCTGAGAGCACAGGCAACAAAAGCAAAGTAGACAAATGAGATTGCATCAAACTAAAAAGGTTTTGCAGAACAAAAGACACAACCAAAGAGTGAAAAGACAACCTACAATGGGAGGACATATTTGCAAACCACACATCTGATTAAGGGTTAATATCCAATGTAAGAAAAACATATATCTCGACATCAAGGAAACAACTCAAATGCAAAATAAGCAGAGGAACTGAATACACATGTCTCAAAAGAAGACATGCAAATGGCCAACAGGTATATGAAAAAATGTTCAGCATCACTAGTCATCAGGGAAATACAAATTAAAACCACGATGAGATATTTCCTTATACCTGTTAGAATGGTTATTACCAAGAATACAGAAGATAACAAATTTTGGAGAGGATATGGAGAAAAGGGAACTCTGGTACACTGTTGGTGGGAATGAAAATTAGTATAGCCATTATGAAAAACGGTATAGAAATTCTTCAAAAATTAAAAATATAACTATCATATGATTCAGCATGATTCAGCAATCTCCCTACTGGGTATACAGGCCAAAGAAATGAAATCAGTATATCAAAGAATTATCTCTGAGCTCCCATGTTCATTGCAATATTATTTATAATAGACAAGATACAGGATCAACTGATGTATCCTTCAACAGATTAATGAATAAAGAAAATACTGTATATATACACAAGGGAATACTATTCAGTCTTAAAAAGGAAGGAAATCCTATTATGGATGAATCTGGAGGACACTATGCTAAGTGAAATAAGCCAGGCACAGAAAGACAAATACCACAGGATCTCACTCACACATGAAATCTTAAAAAAGTTTATCTCATATAAAGAGTAGAATGGTGATTACCAGAAGCTGGGGCAACTGGTGTGTGTCTGGGGGGAAAGGCTGGGGAGATACTGGTTAAAGGATACAAAATTACAGTTAGATAGAAGAAATAATTTTAAAAGACCTGTTGTTCAATATGGTAACTACCGAGACTAATGATATATTAGCCTTCTTGAAAATGCTGGGAGAAAATACAAAAAAAAAAAAAAAAAAGAAAGAAAATGCTGGAAGAGTATATATAAGTGTTACTATCACAAAAATGATAATTATGTAAAGTGATGAATATGTTAATTAGCTGGATTTAACCTTTCCATAATGCATATATGCTCCAAGACATCCAGTTATATATAATACATACGGAAAATTTTATCTGTCAATTTAAATGCATGAATTTGGAAAAGAAGTGTGAACAGGAAGGGTAACTCACAATTTCAGAATGGTAATTTTCTCTGGGGAGAAAGAAAAATGAGTCTGATAGAATGAGTGATCTCACTTGTGTTTGTAAGGACATTCTACCAAAAAATAAAAGATGGGAAGAAAACATGAAAATAATACTATCTGATACTACACATCCCATATTATGTTCAAGGTATATTTTTAATGTTCATATGCCTGTAACAGGAATAACATTGATTTTGGAATAATGAAAAAATACTGTGTTCAAATGATAACTCTGAAACATTATATCTAACGCAAACTTGAATTTAAACTTGGTGATCTTCATTTTCCTTATTTTGAAATGCAGATAATTAAATTTTGAAATTACAATTGTTCTTAGATTTTAATGAAAACACAGAGTTCCTTACTTCTCTAATATCTCTTGATCAATCTTTATTTAGGTTTTGACCAGGATTTTTTTTGCAACCTCCTGTTTCTTGACCAAATTTTAAATATTGGATTTTTTTTAATACCCAGTCATTAGTCTTATTTTCTCAACATGTGCTTTCTCATTGTCTCTTCCACTTTAAATAATTTAATTGTAATATAATCACAGGCAACCCTCAAATGTATGTTATTAATCCAGACCTTTCCTCCTCTCCTCTAAAAGTCATTAATATACATAATGGCCTTACTGAGGTCACCACTTGAAAATCTTATTGAAATTGTAAACCCAACATGTACAAACCCTAATTAGTAATCTATTCCTCATTCTTCCACTTTAGGATTCTTTTCTTAATTCAGTAAATAGTACCACTAAATGTCTAGTTGCACAAACTCCAAATTCATGGATCATGCTTAATAACTACATCTTCTTATCACTTAAGCCCACAATATGACACTAATATGACCATTTACCTTTAAAATATCTCCGAATTTCATGTAGTTTCCTCTGTCTCCACCACAACAGCCTAAGGAATTACTGTCATCATTCTCACAAACATTAGAATAGGATACGACAGGACAGGACAAGATAGCGTAGAACAGAACAGAATCTTTACTTCTTCTCCTTTGGATCCCTTTTTACTTTCTATCCATGTTGCCTGAGTGATCTTTACAAAATAAAATCTGCCAATGTCATTCTTTAGATATTTAGTCTTAGATCTTGTTGATTTATCATTTTTCTCACAAAGAAGAACAAACTTTTAGTGTAGCTTTGAGGAAATTTCTTGGTTTGCAACCTACCCACTTCACCTGTCAATTTACATTATTGTTCTCTTACTCTCTGTACTTATCTTCCCTGAGTATCAGCTCCTCACGTTTGCCTTATTATTTCCCTTTCCTCAGGACCTGAGCACATATTGCATAGTTGTGAAAATAACATGCTGTAATAGGTAGAACTATGTACATGCTTGCTAGAGTGCATTCACTAACAGTTTTGTAGTTTTTTTTAAGTTTGTTTCATTATTATACTTCAAATTTAGGCTTCAAACTTATTAATATCTTCTAAAATTATAAACTTAATAGTGAAATAGTTATTTTAATACATATTAATTGCTATGCTCTAAGCAAGATTAGGGGTGCTGTTGGAAAGTCAAAGAATTACTAGAAAAATCTTTACTTTTAAGTAGGAATATCCCCTCCTGGGAGTATTCAGTTTCATCCCATTAGTTTAGCTGATTTCTCCTCACTCTTTAGCCATCATCTCAATTATCAGTGTATCATCAGTGAATCAAAGTTTTAGACTGTGCATAATAGCAACTCAATTAATAGTGCCTTATGCAATTGATACATTCAAAAATCTCACATAAGAAGATCTGGAGGTAGGCAATCTGGGACTGATTCAGGGGATAAACAATATACTCAAAGCTAGATTCTTTTTTCCTACCTTCTGCCATCCCTGGTATGTTGTATGTGTGTATGTGTGTCTGTGTATGTGTGTGTGTGTGTGAGAGAGTATGTGTGTTTATGTGTGTATGTTTAACTCAAGGAGGAAGCAAAATAGCTGTTGTAGCATAAGGAATCACATCTATGCTATAGATGTTAGAAACAAAAGAATGGGTTGTGTCAGTTTAACTTCAGTTTAAGTCTAGAACTCTAACACTTCTCAGTTCATTAATTGAAACTATCAGCTGGACAATTGAGTTTAGTTTCAAGAAAATCTAACTCCCAAGGAAGTCTTGATTGTAGAGGCAAAGAAAGGGGAAAGTGAGTTGGACAAAGATGTCAGTCAGATAACACTGTATGATGACACCATTACACTTTTTTTGAAAACCTGTTTGATATTCTTAACTGTGTCACAATCCTTTGACATGCTGTAATATAGCAACAGGTCACTGTCCTTTTTACATGTAATGCACTTGTGATTTTGGCTTTATCTGTATGTTGTTTTATTAAAATGTATCACTTCCATTAAGTAATAATCTCCAGGGAGGGCAATAATATATGCTTTTTTTAATCTATTTTAATCTCAGCTTCTTATACATATTAATAAATTATTTAATTCATTAATCAGTATATATTACACACCTGAAACAACTCACTGAAAGATTACTTTAATTAATGCCTATTTATCTTCATTTTCTTTTAGAATTTTTATCATAGTTGTATCAAATAATGTATTCTGTTTTATGTTGTTTATTTTGCCACATAAATTAGTGTTTTATATGCAATATACTGCAAGAACCTTAAAGGTTAAACTATTTCTAACATTTCTTTGGCTTTTCTGTAACAAATGCTATCATGCTTAGAATATAGTTATTATGTATGAAAAATTAATATTTTATTTTTAAAGCATTTTTAAAATAGTAACAATGCAAAATGCTTAATGATTTTTAAAAACTATTTTAAAGTACTACAAAAATGATGGTCAATGCACTGTAGCAAGCAGGTATCTGATTCTACTTGTTACACTATGTTGTTTGCATTATTTTTCTTACATGGAACTTTTGATAAATGATCATGTAATTCAATGAAACAAGAAAGTCTATAGTGATGGAAAATATAAATCACTAGTGAGATTGTTTATATCTAAGTATCAGCAGAAATTAACGATTAAATATAGATTTTTAGTTTTAGAGTAGAAACTAAGTAACAGAGGAAAATCAAACTGAGGTAATCATCTACTATATTTGGAGGTGTATTGACTAGTTACAGGAAAGTAATTTTAAGTCTGCCCTCCAGTCTAAGTGGAAACCTTCCACATATATACTTGGTCCAATCTATAGCATGGAATTAAAGAATATATTGGGTAGGACAGAATCCAAACTTGACATTGTAGATTAGCCAGGCCAGCTGTAATAAGATCAAAGCAAGTGTAATATAGAGGGCCAGTAAAAGGAATAATTTGTTTTTATTTATTTATTCAACAATGGTTTATTAATTATCTGCTACTATATTTGGTGTTGGCCACGCAAAAAAAAAAAATAAATAAATAAAGAATATTTGTCATCCTAGTCATCATAAAGCTCTCATTTGGAAGGATAGAATTAATACATTTTCCCAAAATAATCGTAATTTACTTGGAGATAAAATTTAAAATTTATTGTTACAAATACTCTGTGTTTCTTTTCCTTCCTTCTCTTTTATTTTGTTTGTTTGTTGTTGTTTGTTCATTTTGACCATGGGTAGGCACTGACCAAAGTAGCCCAGACGTCTTTAGTGTGCTATTTCATTAAATTCAAGTTTCTCTCTCTTTCTTTCTCTCTCTCTCTGTAAATATATATATGTATAAATATATATATAGTATTTCTAGCATATGTAATTTATGCCTTTATGTATTAAACATATTATTTTGCAATATATGATTTCTCATCTTTTCAACACTACACAGACAGTTGTTAACAATTTTTCAATTTATGATGGTATGAAAGTGATATGTATTCATTAGAAAGCATACTTTGAGTACCTATACAACCATTGTTTTTGACTTGCAACACAGTATTCAATAAATTACATGAACTAATCAACTCTTTATTTTACAATAAGCTTGTGTTAAATAATGTTGCCCAACTGTAGGCTAATGTTAAGTGTTCTGAGCATGTTTAAGGTAGGCTGTGCTAGGCTATGATGTTTAGTAGGTTAGATGTATTAAGTGCATTTTTGACTTAATAATATTTTCAACTCATTATGTGTTTAGGATGTTTAACCCCATTGTACTTTGAGGGGCAACTGCATGAACTATTCTAAAAATCAAAAAATATTTTTAATTCTATATAATATAATTATCTTGACAATGTGTACATTCAATAATTTTCTGGTAATTTGATTGTGCATACATAAGTAGTCTCCTGAAAAGAATTAAATAATTTCAAAAGACTTGTATTTCTCCATACTTTTTATGAAGTAAAGATTGTTTTACAATTCTTTTTTTGTTGTTTTTTTGTTTTGTTTTACAATTCTTTATGTGTAAACACATCAGCATTTTTCCCATTGAAATTCAAGACAAACAATTTAGTGATAGTGTTGTTTCTTGTTATTAAAAAAGATATCATTTGTAAACCTAAGTAGTTTGATATTAGTAACAAACTTATTGTGATACATTACAAACGACCTGGGTACATAAAGATTTTAAAGTCTGAAATGGAACCTCTGATCTGAATAGGCTCTTACTATTTTTTTCTGTCCTACATTTTAGGTAAAGCTCAGGTGCCTAAATTTCATAATAACTTTTGTTAGGAAATGAAAGAACATTGTCTTCTTATTTTAAGCATCACAGTAATGGTTTTACTGACACTTCATTAATGAGATTCTTTTTTTTTTTTTTGTGAGAGAACCTTCTATTGACTAAAATGAACATGAGCGATGTAAAATCAAACTCAGAGAGCAAAATGTGTTTTTCTGCAACCCATATAATTAACAAAAGGTCATTTAGACACGTTGTCTATAAACATTTTTTAATAACTCTCTTTTTATAAAAGCATAAATTTATATTTTTAGATTTTTCAAGATAATAATAGCCAGGAAACTTCTTTGGCAAAGTCCAGGAAGGCCTGTCTCTGCGATCTTCCCAGTGTCCTGAGGGCAGAGTTTCTTTTGGCATGATCAGTTTCCTGCTTGGACAGGGAAGGGGCCGCTAATCTCTTTGAGTCAGAAAATTCACCAATAAGCAATTACATCTCAGATGATCCCTTTCAATATGTGTAAATATTTTAAATGTATTCAGCTGAAGATAATCTGAATTAGCATTTTATTATAAATGAGCTATTTTAGCAAACATTTTATTGTTGCTGGAGTGCCTAATATGTGCAAAGCACCATGCTACATTGCCGAACTAGTGCTTACAAAAGCAAGCAGATATGGCCTTTAATATCAACATTTTACAATCAAATGAAATACATAGACTGAAATGCACCAAATTTGGTTATATAGGGCAAATGTTTTGTACAGTAATCAAAAGATACAGGCACAGTGTTGAGGGAAAAGCAGGTTTATTTTTGCTTGTTTGTTTGCCTAAAGCAGTCAGCACAACTTATGTGGAGAAGGTTACCTTTCAGGTAGGCTTGTAGAAATCAGCAGACTGTCTGTAGACAGAGAAAATTAAGGTTCAAAGTTTTTGTTGGAAAGAAACTGTGTATGGAAAGTTGAAAAAGTGTGAAATTAAATAACATCTTTGAGAAATAATCATAGGGCAGTGCAACGTGTAAGATACAAGATATTCATTGTAATATGAGGGATAAGAAAAGAAGAATGGCAGGTTGGGTATGGTCAGATTGTGAAGGACTGTGAATGCCAGCCTGAATGATAAGCATTTTATTTCAGGAAGTTGTAAAGAAGTTTGAACAGGACAATGACATTGTCTAAATTGAGCTGTGTAAACTTATTTAATTATTGTGATGACACTGCTCAGGCAAGATTTGCTAAGAGCAGAACTGGAAAGTAGGACATAAGGAGCAATTTTATTTGAAAATAAATATCAAAGTAATCTGTGGTATATAATGAATGAATTGGCCAAACTGTTTTCTCTGATATCAGAGTAACATCAAAGTTAAATGGTTGTCCTGCTCTAGCATAGTCTATGTTACCTAATAAGCACATTTGTACCCTTCTCTCTAAGCATGTACACACTGATGACAAAATTAGTCCCCCAACAATGGCAGTAGAGAGTAGAGTTGGCATTAGCATATGATTTTGCTGCATGATTTCCAGCATGCCTTTTAGCACCAAGATATACAATATATGCTATGTTTAATCTGGGAGGGTCATTCTCAATGTGATTAGAGTGGGTGACTAATCTTGACTCAGGACCAATGACTAAGCACTTTAACTTTGGTCAAATCTAACTGAATGTACCTGCTTCTGTCACACTGTGAATTGCTTCAATCTGAGAATTTCACATCAAATTCAATTTTATGGATGTCTAACGTGCTTATAAGTTAAACAAACAAACATGAAGAGAATGAGAATTATTGGCCAACTATGATGGCTCACAACTGTAATCTCAGCACTTTGGGAGGCCAAGGTAGGAGGATAGTTTGAGCCCAGGAGTTCCAGATGAGCCTAGACAACGTGGTGAGAATTTGTCTCTACCAAAAATTAAAAATAAATTAGCTGGGCATGGTGGGACATAGCTGTAGTCCCAACCACTTGGGAGGCTGAGGTGGGAGGATTGCTTCAGCCCAGGAGTTTGAGGTTGCAGTGAGCCAGGATAACACACCAACACCCCAGCCTGGGCAACAGAGCAAGACCCTGTCTCAGAAAAAGAAAAAAAAAAAAAGAGAATAAAAAGTATTAAAAGCAATTTGCAGGAAAAATCATTAATATTGTAACTTTTAGAATGGAGAATGAGTCTTATATAATACCAGAGAAAAATACAATCCTTCAAAATATTTTTAGTAGCTTGAATGGTCACGTCACTTGAGTATTTAAAAACAGAGGAAATAATAATTAACTTTTATTTACAACTAAGGATGGTTCAGGCAGTATGTTAAATGCTGTGCCTGAATGATATTTTTTAAACTCTTAAAACTACTTTGTGAACTGGATGTAATTAATACAAACATCTTGCAGTTTCAGAAATTGAAGTATATAGAGGCTTTATTGTTAAAATCACAAAGCTGAAAAAAGGAGACTCAGCAGAAACAAAACCTCCTTGATGATGAACCCTGGGCTCTTGGCCATTCTTTTATAATGTATTTGCATATATTGTATCTTCTTTATGTTTTTTCTTTTGGAGACTGAGTCTCACTCTATTGCCTAGGCTGGAGTGCAGTGGCAAAATCTCAGCTCACTCCAACCTTCGCCTCCTGGGTTCAAGCAATTCTCCTGCCTCAGCCTCCTGAGTAGCTGGGATTACTGCACCTGCCACCATGCCTGGCTAATTTTTTTTTTATTTTTAGTAGAGAAGGGGTTTCACCATGTTGGCCGGGCTGGTCTTGAATTCCTGACCTCAGGTAATCCACCTGCCTTGGCTTCCCAAAGTGCTGAAATTACAGGCATGAGCCACTGCGCCTGGCCTATAGTATCTTCTTAATGAAAACCTAAGTCACCAGATGCATTTCATTTCATTATTTTCCTGGAGTTCTTAGGCCCTTGTCAATCTCTATGACTGCTAACTCTTACCTCTCCATTTTCTTAGGACATCCCACTAGCAACGGGATTTTAGTATATTGATGTTTTCTGAGATTTTCTGAGTCTTACTGACAAGTGGCTCATTTCATCATGGCTCTCCACCTAATGTTGCTATTTTCTGCTTTAGAGACTTTTTTTTCTTTTTTTTTTTAAGAAAACCATGGAGAAACTCACAAGGTATCGATGATGCTGATGACGATGATGATGATGTGGTGATAAAAAATTAACACATATTAAGCATTTAATGATATTAAGCTCTGGAGTAAATTGGTCCTTGTCCACTTCAAAGCTGGATACAAAATATAAAAATACTCCTATATAAATGGTTATGTAGGAATTAGAAAGCTTTATTTTTTTTTCCTACTGAAAATCATTCCACTCTGTGATTGCTTATGTAATTCCAACTAAATTTTCATGCTTAGTTTAGAAATCATTTCTTCAAGCAACCATGTGTCGCCCATTTCAGTGTGTGCCAATTCCTCCTGCATTTCATTTATACCCTATATAGCCCTTACTATGACATTTATCCCATAAATAAATCAAATGTGATTTGATTGCTGTCATCCATCTCCACTGTGCCTATTGCATTATGGACTCCAAGAAAGTAGGAGCTTGCTCATCTTGTGTTATTTCCAAACAACAGTGTCTGACAGATAACAGGTACCTGATAAATATAGATTAAATAGATAAACAAATAAATTGGGCTACATTTCTATTACCTTACAATCTTTTGGCATTCAAATTAAAGACAATTCTGTATTGAGGGAAGCTCAGCCTAGCTGGAGTCATATCCTTTTGGCTCGTCTCCTTGTTCGGCCACAGTTATGATAGATGATTCTAGGTGTCACTAACAGTGGCCCACTCCATTATGGCTCTGCACCTGATGTCCCATTTTTCTGCCTCAGGGCCTTTTCTGGAGGAAGTCGTATAGAGGCTCAGCATATGAAAAAGCACAGATTGTAAATGGAAGGCAATTAACTAGGGACAATTCTTAACTTCCCATCAGTTTGATGGATCATACAGGGAGATATCTTGCAAATTTCTTAGAGGCCCTGGCATAAAGCATAGTGGTGGCCTACCATGGTGTTCTCAGTAATACATCTTTCCTTCCTCCATATTGCTTCTTTGGATGAAGTCTCAAATAAACTACCTGAATTCAAATATTTGATTAAGGCTCTGAATAAGAGATAACAAGGCATAGTGGCTTACACCTGTAATCCCAGCAGTTTGGGAGGCCAAGATGGGAGGATAACTTTAGTCCAGGAGTTTGAGACCAGACTGGGCAACATGACAAAACCCCATCTACAAAAAATACAAAAAATAGCCAAGTGTTGTGATGTGTGCTTGTAATCCTAATTACTTGAGAGGCTGAGGTGGGAGGATCACTTAAGTCTGGGAATTCGAGGCTGGAATGAGCCATGACTGCACCACTGCACTTCATCCTGGGCATTGGAGTGAGACCCTGTCTCAAAAAGCCAAAAAAAAAAAAACAAAAAAAAAAAGAAGGAGAAGAAGGAAGAGGAGGAGGAGGAAGAAGAAGACTAAGACACTCAGTAAATGTAAAATTCCTTTTTATTTAAAATTACTTTAGATTATATCTTTTATGGTCTCTTTTGCTCACTACTCTCTTAACCTAAACTCTTACCTGCTTCCTACTTTGAGATTAGATTACCATACTATGAAAGCTACAGTGGCAGGATGGTGACATTAATGTAGCAAATGTAAAGTGTATTTTGGATCATTCCTCCCATGTAGCTCCACAATGTCTATACCCATAACCAGTTCTTGCCCACAGCTTTAGGACAACTCTGCTCATCACTTCCACAACTTTTCCTCTAGACACTTGGATGAAATCCTAGCAAAGCAGAAGTAGAAAAACTGAAAGCAGTTCCAGTTACAACTGAATCTTCATTAAGATATCTATTTTTATGTATTTATTTATTTATTTACTTATTCATTTTTTTTGAGATGGAGTCCTTCTTAGTCGCCCAGGCTTGAGTGCAGCGGCACGATCTTGGCTCACTGCAAACTCCACCTCCTGGGTTCATGCCATTCTCTTGCCTCAGCCTCCCAAGTAGCTGGGACTACAGGCACCTGCCACCACATCTGGCTCATTTTTTGTTTTGTTTTGTTTTGTTTTTGTTTTTGTTTTTAGTAGAGATGGGATTTCACCATGTTAGCCAGGATGGTCTCAATCTCCTGACCTTGTGATCCACCCGTCTCAGCCTCCCAAAGTGCTGGGATTACTTAAATATACCTCTTGCTTTTTGGCATATGTGGGTGACCTTTGATTTCTTAGTCATCGCATAAAAACATTATATATCTTAGGCTAATTGTGCAATTATCATTATAATTTTACATTATTACCATGATTCATTTTTACAAAAACCACAGTCTTAGAAGAGTTCAAAGGGACTGTATATTTTCTTTAGGGAAGAGTTAGGGAATCTTTATGAACCAGTGAAAAAAGAAATGTAATTAGGAGTACCAGGTAATGGCCAAAGGAACAATGGCTGTGAAACCAGTCCCTGTGGTAGAAGGGGAAAGATACCAAGTAAATGAAGACAGTCAGCTAAGATAAAAAAAATCTTAACCCTAAGGTATAGGGGCTTACTATTGTAGGTCATGCTAATTCTAGTGGTTTCTTGTCCCCAGCTCCCACTTTCCTGGTTCTCACTGCCCCTCAATCACAATCTTGCTTCTCATTACTGAAGTGCCACACAGTCCCATTAGATCCATTCATGATCCTTGTCACAGCCTCCACTTTGCTGGAAGCCCTACTCTGGTACCTTCAATGACTTAGTGCTGGGAAAAATTATTTACTGTCACTGTATAGCTGGTCAAATTGGTTGGAAAAAGGAGTTATTCCTTCAGACAAAACTGGGAAAGCTGTAATCTCAACATTAAAAGTTATATGTATTGAATCTCAATTATATGAAAAACTATGTTTTAGATACTTTTCCTCAAAGCATTTCATTACGTCATGAAAACAACTTTGTAAGGATTTTCCATTCTAAATAAATTTTATATAACGAGATCAAGGTTTTATTGCTAATTTAGGGCAAAGAAAGCTTTTTAAAATTTATACACATTAAAAGACTAAAAAAAAGTGCCAATGTCTCTGGAGCTTTTTTACCAAATGCCAAAAAAAAAAAAGTTTTTTGGAAAAAGAGCACAAAAAATTCACAGAAAAAATTTTAAAGCCAAAAGTGACAAATTAGTTAACAGATACTTAATCTCATTCATGTTGAATTAACAGCCTACATTAAATGTCTCTTCATTTAACACTGTTGAGTACTCATTTGTTTTAGACTGTCTGACCTAACTGTGTGTGTATATACATGTGTTTCTACAAAAATAAATTAGCAAAGTTAAGGAGACAGGGCTAGAATTGGAGATGGATGAAGAGAAAAGGAGAGCCACCAAGCGAGAAAGAGAGTATAGAAATAAACCAGGAAGGAAAGCAAAGATGTTAGGCAATAAAACATATATTACATTGAATGGGGAGGTCCAGCATGGTGGCTCAAACCTGTAATCCCAGCACTTTGGGAGGTTGAGGCAGGCAGATCACCTGAGGTTAGGAGTTGGAGACTGGCCTGGCCAACATGGCAAAAACCAGTCTCTACTAAAAATACAATTACCTGGGCATGGTGGTGGGCGCCTTTACTCCCAACTACTCAGGAGGCTGAGACAGGAGAATTGCTTGAAAGTGGGCGACAGAGGCTGCAGAAAGCCGAGATCATGCCACTGCACTCCAGCCTGGGCGACAGAGCTAGACTACATCTCAAATAATAATAATAATAGTAATAATAATAATTCTTTTAAAAATTACATTGAATGGTGTATTATTAAAGAATGAAAGAGAAACAAGCATGGAGAGAAGATTCAAGGAATCTTATTTTGGAAAAACAAAAACTAATATAAATCCAAATATTGTTTCTATACATGTATTTGAAATTCAGACTAAGTGCTCTTGGATTCATGTTCCATAAAAACAGAGAGAAAATAACAAATTCTATTTATTTATAAAGTATTATTATTATTATATTATTATTATTATTATTTTGAGACAGAGTCTTGCTCTATCACCCAAGTTGGAGTGGAGTGGTGCAATCTCGGCTCACTGCAACCTCCACCTCTAGGGTTCAAGTGATTCTCCTGCCTCAGGCTCTTATGTAGCTGAGACTATAGGCGCCCACCACCATACCCAGATAATTTTTTTTTTTTTTTGTATTTTTAGTAGAGACGGGGTTTCACCATGTTAACCACAATGATCTTGATCTCCTGATCTCGTGATCCACCCACCTTGGCCTCCCAAAGTGCTAGGATTACAGGCGTGAGACACTGTGCCTGGCCATGAATTATTTTTGAATTAACACTAATCGCTCACCATGTTTTGTGCAAAATCTCTTCCATATTTGAAAAGGTGAACAGCTCAAATTTGTTTATAAACCTATGCTTTCTTAAATCCAAAGTGATTAGAAAAAGATGTGTTTGGTATTTCCTCAAACTGAAATGTGCCAGTTCCACAAAATTTTCAAACTACGAATGTTAATCTCTCCTTATTTATTTATAATTTACAGAATAGTTTTTTAATGAGTAGTTATCTATATTAAAATATATCTACTTCTCTAAAATAATTTTTATCTTTTTCTTAATAGCTTTCCAATTTACTTTCATTTTCCTCCTTTCAACTTATTTCTAATAAGAATTGTATATGGTGTTTATTTGATCTTCTGTGTGTATGCTTTTATTGTTTTGCTTTCAATATTGAAATTTTTCTTGTTATCTCTTTTCTGAGTACTGACAGTTCTAATTCTTAATAATGCATCTTTGTTTATCTCATTTCTAAGTTATTAATTCTGATTTGTGATGTTTTTGTAGCCTTTATTGTTTTCTTATTTCAGCTTGCTTGAAGTACAGTATTAGTTTAAAATTGCAGTTACTTACGTGAGCAAGTTTTTTGTGACTTCATTTCAAGAAAGATTTATCTTTTTACTAGTTTTGTATTTTTACAATTTTCATAAGGAAAATGTTAAAAGGTAGGCCCAACTTTTGAGTTTATAAAAATTAAAGAACAGTAGACCTAGCAGAAGCATACTATAGTTTCTGTGATCTTTAGCACATAATTGATGTTTCCAAATGATGAGTGTTTGTTCCTTTCTTTTTTTTGAAAATCATTTAATGTTAGCAACTTTTTCCTGTCTCAGCCTTTTTTGACATTAGACATCTTTTCCTCAACTAAACAGCAACTCTTCCCCTTCTTTCTTTTGTTCCACATCAAATTAAACCATCAACTAACTCTCAACACTCCCACCTGATGGCAGTTCATCAGTATTATCTGACCACAGTCTACCATGCTAAGCGGTAAGCGACATGCTTTTGTAAGGGTCTCTGTAAATCCTCTTCAAAGTTCTTTGAAAAGATGATATAACTTCCTACTAACCGGTCAAACATTAAATGGAAGGTAAATTTTTGGAAAAAATATATTTTTATGAAAGGCATTATTTGTCATTACAGTAAATACAGAAAGTGTGTAAGGTAATCGTAATCATCATGGAAACAATGATGGAAGTAATTTTTGTCTTTATTTTTAGTACAACTCATAAAAGCTAAATACATCATGGTCTATGACTGCTTGGCTGCATACCATACTATTTCAACTAGAAACTATGAGAGCTCAAAATGTTACAGCTCTGAGTAAAGCAATTGCTGACATAAATCTGTCAGCTTCATAAACAATTGATAAAAAATATAAAGGATACATTTTGTTTGCTAACTACAGGTATATGGGGAGTCAACATGTATCCAGAAAGCAAAATATTAAAATGAGCTATACTAAATGACAAACTGTTATGAGCATTTGGAAACTAAATCATTATAAAATGTTTTCTTTGAAATAAGAACTCATTTCGGTAAAGCAGCAGTAGCATATGTATGTGCGTGTGTGATACATGTATGTGTTACATGGGAGCTTTTAAACTGATGTTGTTATTTAGTATTTTGAAATTCTAATGCATTGCAGATCCTCGCACAAAGAGACAAATTATATCAATGACAGGGAGACCATGTTTTGTCTAACAGCTAGGCAACATTTTGTTTTTTTCCAAAGAGGATCGGTTAAACAATGTGTAAATAGTGCAAATCCCTATAAAACTGCTTTTCTGCTTTTCAAGTCTCTATTAGCAAACCGATGATAACAATTACCTCTTCAGGGTGATCAATAATATAAGAATATAAAACAAAACAGAGCAATAAAAAAGGCTACAGAAGCATATGGGTTATTTTCTTTGCCCTTGGTTATTTTTTTTCTTTTTGTTTTCATATTCTCCTGAGGGTAGAGATTCTGTGGCCTTGTATAGCAGAAGAGTGAAAGAACAAAAGAACTCCCTCCATTAAGCCCCTTTATAATAGCACCTAATTCCATTCATGATTGCTGAGTCCTCACGGCCTAATCATCTGTTAAAGTCCCCACCTCTTACTGCTATCACATTGGCAAAACCTGAATTTTGGAAGAGACACATTTAAACCAAGCAACAGGGCAGGTAATATTTGTTTGGATGCTAGACATTGTAAAATTTACATTGTTATCTCCTTGATTGTGTTGTGGTCCTTTAGAGAAAGTTAGATTTTGTTCTGGCACAGAGGTAAGTGACTTGGAAGTAGTTAGATATCTGTGAGGCTTGCTTTAGGAAGCTTTGTTAGGTTGGGTATACATCAGGCTACTTAGGCAGCGTTCTTTTGAGGACTTTATTGGATGCTTTCCTAGGTGGAATTTCTTCCCCTCTGACTGGTGGAAATATACAATATTTCCACTTTCCTGTTTACTGCAGAAATTGCTCGGCCTATTTTTTCCTGTGTGTTTCCCCCCCACACCTCCCCCACTGCCCTAGAGAAGTTACCTCTTATCCACACACATGTCAATACTCAGCCAAGGAGTATATCCACACAGATACCTGAAGCTCTTCTACGCAACTCCCTTTTCTTCTGTATTCTACGCCATAAATTCTAGCATTGCTACCCTTTGGAATCTTGGAAATCAATCTCCTCAACTCAAAATTTTTCGTTTCTTTTTGGGTTACAGTTTTTTGTGCTTTATTCTGGAAACTGTCTTTAGACAATCAGCTGGTGCTTTCTTCAGGCTCACTTTATTTGTTTTTCTGTTTTTTCCTAGCTCACTTTATTTGTTTTCATGCTTTTTCCTACGAATCATATTCCTCTGCCACTTGTTTTCTAATGTATGAAAATCATTTGTTTCATATATTTGTCTACTTTTTTTAAGATAGGAAGTTAAGTATTTTCCATTTTACTTTTTCTCATTCTATTGTTTTGAATAGGCTGCCAACAATTTTATGTTTGCTTTTTGAACTAATAAAAAACTTTGTTTGAACAGCATACAGTGTTTTCTGGCCCTGAGTTAGCATAAGTTTGATTATAAGCGCACACATCTGGGAAATGGCATATATACAATATGATTCCATAATGTAATGGTCCATGTCATCCAGAGTATTCATTATGTGAATACAAAAATTTTAATACCGGGGAAAACTTCATGGAGCCTGTATTAGTCGGTTTTCGTGCTGCTGATAAAGACATACCCAAGACTGGTCAATTTACAAAAGAAAAAGGTTTAATGGACTTATAGTTCCACATAGCTGGGGAGGCCTCACAATCATGGTGGAAGGGAAGGAGAAGCAAGTCACATCTTACATGGATGGCAGCAGGCAAAGAATGAGATAACTTGTTCAGGGAAACTCTTCTTTAGAAAACCATTGAATCTCACGAGACTGATTCACTATCATGAGAAAGACTTGACCCCATGATTCAATTACCTCCCGCTGGGTCCCTCCCATAACATGTGAAAATTCAATATGAGATTTGGGTTGAGACACAGCAAAACCATACAAGAGCCCCTAGAACATTTCTGTTGGGTAATGAAGGGGAAAGCAAGAAGGTGAGTATTTAATTAGGTGCTTTTCAAAAGTAAATATATAAACAATTAATTTGAGCAAGACCTTTCAAAGCGATACTGAATCTCAGTGGAGGAAATTGTTACTTTATACCTGTCAATATGAAATGATTGAAATACAATTTCCCCTACATTGTTATTAATTCTATTATCATAATTTTGATACAGAATTACTTAATTTCAGGATAGACATGGTATCATGGAGAGTTATATTCTCAGAAAAATCAATGTTTCTTGCTCTTCAAGAATCAATATTCTTTGCATGAATAATTAATTATTTGCAATCATTTCTGAGAGTATATATATTCTCCAGGAGATTTTTGGTAAAATAGAAATAATTATTTGGTTTTAGAAGGGAGCAAAAGAATATCAAAAGATAACTTTCAGGAAAATATTGAAATACGGTAGTTTCTCCTTCCCTCTCTAAGGCAGGATTTTATAAGATTCTGTAAAATAAAAATTGATCCTTTGGAAAGAGTGATATAAAAATAATGCAAAGAAATAACTTAATAGGGAAAAACTATTGTGCAAATAATATAAATCAATTAAATGAGTTTTTTTCAAGAACAATTTTCCTTCCCAGGCTTTGCATTTTCAAACTCAGGAGAAAGGATGTGTGATATTTTTTAGGTAGAATAGAGAGATGCAGCAAGTTAACAAAAATGGAGCATTTATACAGCAAATAAAATGTTCTAAATCAAATAAATAAGCATGTTAACCTAAATCATTAAGAAATAAGTTATGATTTATAATCAGATATACCATGAGTCTAACATTATTACACAGTTTGAGTAGAGTTGCAAGTAACAACTACAAATTATTAAAATTTATATTAAAATTTCTACTTGCTATTTGACAACATAAACAATGTTTGCCTCCCTGTCAAAATGATCACAATTACTCTTTGAGGACACACAAAGCAAGCTCAGTTATTTTCAACTTGGCATTGAGGATATTGCTTATCATAATGACAATGATGCAGAATCTCCTTTCTGGGTTCATGACCTGAGTGTCAGCTAATAACTCTGCAATGAGCGATAGCACTAATAAATAAATAAAGTGACTTCTGTGCTCCAAAGTGCTCTCTTGATGTGGGACACTTGGCAGTATATTATTAAAGAATCATTGTACCAGTGATGTATTGAAACAGAACATCACCAGAGAGTCATTCCCTGGTTGATGTATTGTACCTTCTCAGGGTCTTGGAGATCTAAGAATGCATTTCAAAAGCCAGGCCATGGACCTATTTGAAGAATAAAATGGATTTTTTTTCCTAATAATTTTAAAATTGCATTGAGTGTCTATGATAGCTGAAATCTCAGGCAATCCAAACTTATAAATAATACATTTTGCTTGATATGTATGTCATATATCATATATCATAAGTGTGATTATGGCCCAGGAGATTTATGTAAGCAGTATATATGAATGTAGGAAAAACAGTTTTCATAGGAATTCAGACTTACTGTGGGGGAGACATGATATAGTGTAGGATTTTTAACTTTAAATTAAGTTTTGAAACTGCTCTGTCCAAACCTTGAAGCCTACGTATTCAACTTTACATATTTATTTTGAAGGTAAAACTAAGAAGAGCACAGAAAAAATAAGGACCAATGTGAGCAATTTTGTATGCTTAGCGAAATATGGGCTATACAAAGGTTGTGAATTCTGTCTGGGCTTCTCCACAGCTGCGCAGATATAACATTATTATACAGTCTGAATTTTTCTGTGCCAAGGCAGCCAACCAATATAATCAACTCAGACACTGAATGCTCTGATTAAAATGGGTTCATCAGAATCTGTGTATGAAGTTGTAGGCTGTATCCTGTGTGGAAATGCTCTGTGAAGGTCTTAAGATGGTGGTGGTGGGCAGACCTTGAAATCTAGGCCATCCTCTGCTCTACAAGTTTCTGACATGGGGATCCAGCTTAGAGGAAGTGAGGCATTTTTCTAGTTTTTCTAGATGAGAATGCTTTTTGGTTTTTGATTCCCCCAGGAGTGCCTTTTTGTAATTTTAAAAGGAAGCTAATCAACCCCTTACCTCTCCATATTTTTTTCCATACTTTCTATGTTTATTAATTTTGTATACACAGCCATGGACTCTATTTTGAGCTGTAGCTTGGGTATTCGCATGTGGGGACCATTAAATTCTTGGAGAAGGAAAAACTATTTGCATAGGTAAAAAGCATTTAATAGATCTAATTTAACCTTCTTTCTTAAGTGTCATATTATTCAGTAACCCCTTACAAGTCAGCAAAGATTTGGTGGTCTCTGTTCCTAACCTGAAAAGTTGTCTTCATCTTCCCACACATCTGTTACATTACTTGTTATTTGATTTTCCTCTAACCTTTATGATCCCTGAATTTCTGATGGCTATCTAAATTGGTTTATTTTCCTTTTCAGCTTACCTTTTTTTTTTTTTTTTTTTTTTTTTTTTGAGGCGGAGTCTCGCTCTGTCGCCCGGAATGGAGTGCAGTGGCCGGATCTCAGCTCACTGCAAGCTCCGCCTCCCGGGTTTACGCCATTCTCCTGCCTCAGGCTCCCGAGTAGCTGGGACTACAGGCGCCCGCCACCTCGCCCGGCTAGTTTTTGTATTTTTAGTAGAGACGGGGTTTCACCGTGTTAGCCAGGATGGTCTCGATCTCCTGACCTCGTGATCCGCCCGTCTCGGCCTCCCAAAGTGCTGGGATTACAGGCTTGAGCCACCGCGCCCGTCCCAGCTTACCTTAATACATGTCCTTTGTTTTAGAAGCCTGGATTCCCCAGGTGAGCTGGACAAGGCCCTTGGTTTATAACTATGTTTCGACCCAAGTGTTATTGCTTCTCATCTTAGTGGACTCTGGGATGGTATTCCACACTTAAATAATTTCAATACATCACGTGGATGTGTCAAAGTGGTATAGAACTTGGAGGTGGAGTTGGGTCTAGAGGCTCCCTATTTTGCAGTACCCCTCTATCTGGATCAAAACAGAGGTGGTAGATACCTACAGAGGATGCAGGGAGATTGTAGCAGCAAAATACTGTTAAGGACTGAGAGAAGCGGTATATTTCTTTTACCAAGAGTATAAACACATTTTAATATTTTTAAAATGACTACAGTCGTTCCAGTGCATATGGGCTGGATATCAGCCAATGTGCAACTGTGTTAGTTCTTCTCTACCAGATCCTTCTCCTATTGATAGTTTAGCCCTATTTATTTGCTGGCATTTCTGATAGTTTTTAGCATCATTCTTCCATTTTCTTAACTTAGAAAAATCTTAATTCCTCTTATAATTAAAAATTGTGAGCTAATTTACTTATTTTGTAAACTTTTAAAGATTTTTCTTGGGTTAATTTAATTTGGATTTTCTCTTCTGCAACGAAAGAGCCTCAATACATATTCTACCCGCTGAAGAGTTTTATCTAGATATTATATATTCTATCTTTTATATTCCAATCTCTCCCTCTACATTTTTGTTGTTGTTGTTGTTGTTTTATTTTTAGACAGAGTCTTGCTCTGTTGCCCAGGCTGGAGTGCAGTGGCACGATCTTGGCTCACTGCAAGCTCTGTCTCCCAGGTTCACGCCATTCTCCTACCTCAGCCTCGTGAGTAGCTGGGACTATAGGCGCCTGCCACCACGTCCAGCTAATTTTTTGTATTTTTGGGGTTTCACCATGTTAGCCAGGATGGTCTCGATCTCCTGACCTCGTGATCTGCCCGCCTTGGTCAGAGGTAGAATGATAGTCCATGTGACAAGAAATAAGGACTGGTCATTATATTCCCAAAGATAGTTTTTGTCTAAATTAGATACAGCAAACTATGACCCATGACCTAAATTTATTCCCTGGCTGCTTTTATAAATAAAATATTATGGAACACAGCCATGCCCACTCATGTATATGTCATATTTGGCTATCATTATACTATAATGGCCAAGTTGAGTAGCTGTGATAGAAACTGCATGGCCTTCAAATTCTTAAAGATTCACTCCCTACTCTTTTATAGGAAGCATGCCAACCCCTGGTCTCTCCCTAAGTTTTTCAATACTGTCTACATCTACCAATTTCATATACACAGTCATGAACTCAACTTTGAGCACAGACTTCAGTATAAAACTGCTTATTTTATGATTCTATCTAGATATCATGTGAACATTTCAAATGTTGAGTAAATGAATACAAAATCTTCACTCTAATATTTCCTCTCCCCCATCTCAAGCCTGGTTTCACCAAAATACTCTTCTATAACTTAAAAAATAATACATAAATGCAGTGATTGCAATGTTCTCTATGTCCAGGATTCGGCTTAAATATCACTTTCTCCATGAGCCCACCCTAACTTCTACATTAATGATTAAATATTTTTTTTCCCGAATTATCTTCCTGCTTTTAAAAATGTTTTCATTGTTATATATTTCATATTCTTATTATCACTCTTCTACTACTTTTGTCCTGGCTAGACTGTGAACCCCAGAGTAAAGGAAATCTATTTAATATATATGTAGATTGTACTATAATGGTAAATACTTAATAAATATCTGTGAAACATATAAATATTGCTCAGAATTATGCCATCTCTTAAAACATATAATTCAACACCTAGTTTTTTTTCACTATTAGTTTTTAAAGAGTTATATTTGAATTAAATCATTTATATCCTACTTCTTCTCTATATTTTCATATATTCTCAGAAAGAAGAGGTTGTATGTGCCTAAATTTAAGAAATTTTACTTGAAGAGGTGGCATAGCCATTGCTTTTCTAATGAAGTCAAGAGTCAAAGGGGAAAGCAATGATTCTGTAAAACTACATGAAAGGACGTATTGCTGCAACTTGAGTTTTAAGGATCCAAGTGTCCCATAGACAATATTACTGTATCAATAGTTTCCCAGAAGAAAAAAAGTCAAAGTAGGCCAACATTGGTGAGACACTATTCAAGGCTACATATTTTACATGCCCTCTCAAACTAACTAAAAGAAAAATATCAACTCATCAAGACATCTGAATCAATTTTGACATGGGAAAGCTATCAGAGAAACACTGGAATAACCTTTTTTCATGAATTCCAAAGCAACACAAATAGAGAGAACTTTGTGTTCATGTAATACTAGAAATCAAAAGAACTTTCAGTAATTGAATCTAGGAGCTGCCTCAAGGAGTTGTCAAGCTGGTCTAAGATTCATAAAAAAAATTTAGATAGTCTAGGTTAACAAAATAGGCTGAAATTTGAACAGACAATCAGACAATCCTGATTCCAACAGATAACTGTGAGCAAAAAAACAAACAAAAAAAAAAAACAAAAGAAAAGCAAAGAAAATGGGGATGATATCAAATGTGGTATGACTTGAGCTGTCATAGAAAAAAATACCATTGAGCAGCTTAAACAACAAAATTTGTTTTTCACAATTTTGGAGGCTAGAAGTCTGAGATCAGAGAGTCAGCAAGATTAGGTTCTGATGAGAGCTAACTACCTGGCTTAGTCCTTTTCTTACTACTCTGTGTGCCCCCAAGGTTTTTTCTCAATGCATGCACAGGAAGAGAAAGTTCTCCCTCTTTTCATTTTCTTATGAAGCCACCAAGACTGGGCATAGTGGCTGACATCTGTAATCCCAGCACTTTGTGACGCCCAAGTGGGTAGAATACTTGAGGCCATGAGTTTGAGACCAGCCTGGCCAACATGGTGAAATCCTGTTTCTACAGAAAATACAAAAATTAGCCAGGTGTGGTCATGTACGCCTGTAATCCCAGCTATGTGAGAGTCTGAGTCATGAGAATTGTTTGAACCTCAGAGGCTGCGATTGCAGTGGGCGAGATTGTTCCTCTACACTCTAGCCTGGGAGACCGAGCAAGACTCTGCCTCAAATAAATAAATAAATAAAATAAAATAAAATAAAATAAAGTCACCAATACTATAAGATTAAGACCCCACATTTATAATCTCATTTAACCTTACTTCATTAAACGCCCATCTCTAATACAGTACTGTGAGATTTAGGGCTTCACCATAGAATATTTTTGAGGAGAAACAATTCAGTACATTGAAGTCCAGCATTAGCACCCCCAAAATTGTATTCTTATTATATGGAAATATTCCAACAGCCCAAAAGGCTTAACTAACTCTATATCAACTCTAAAGTCTAAAGTCCAAAATTTCATCAAAATAACACCTAAATTAGACATTGGAGAGATCTGAGGTACAATTCATCTTGAGGCAGAATTCCTCTCCAGCTGTGAAACTGTGAAACCAGACGAATTATGTGCTTCTAAAATACAATGGTGGACAGGCCTAGGATGGACATTCCCATTCCAAAAGGAATAAATCAGAAGGGAGAAAGAGTTGACAGGTCCCACGCAAGTCAGAAGCCTAGCAAGGCAAATTCCATTAGATCTGAAAGCTCAAATATAATATTCTTTGGTTTGATGCTCTGCCCTTTAAGGCCAGTGTCACTCCCATGACAGAGATGGAAGTGTCCCCTCCATGAAACAAGGTAGGAGTCAAACCCATGCAGCTCTGGCAGACCAGTGTCCCATACCCAAAGCTCTGTCAAGCAGTCAAAACCCCAATGCTTCAGATATAGGCTGTCTGGCCTCTTGAAACCAAGGTGGTGGTGCTGATAATCTCTGAATTGCCCATGGGGACACTTTTCCCTCTACTTAAAAAATATCTATGTTTGTAGCTAAATAACTCCATCACCCTGTCCCTCAAATTCCAGAAGTTTCTGACAACCTTTATTCATATTGTCCCATTTCCATCCACTTCAGTTTAAACTGACAGTGTTTCTGCTGATATAAAACCCCATTAGTTCTTTATTGAGTGATAGTCCAGCCACACTTTTGGTGTTCTCTTCAAAACATGCTTTCTTTTATTTCCCCCCACCATAAAATTAGACTGAGTATTTACCAACACTTTAAGTTTTGATTTATTTTTTTCTTAGCAATTCTTTCTTTAGTTCATGTCTCTCCATTTACATATTCCTATATGGAGTCAGAAAGAACCAAGCCATTCTTTCAATATATTGCTGAAAAAAATCTCTTCAACTAAATATCTGATTTCATTGCTAGCCAGTTCTACCTTTCAGAAAACAATAGAACAAAGTTCAACCAAGTTCTTTGCTATACATTTTTAACAAGGCTCACTTTTAGTTTATTATAATGTGTGACTCATTTTTGTCTGAGATCTCACTAGAATCAACCTTAAAATTCATATTTCTAACATGGACCTCAAAACTCTTTCAGCCTTCACCCATGACCCATTTACAAGGCTGCTTCCACAGGTTTCCATATTTGTTATGGCAACATTCCACTTCTCAGTGCCAAAATCTGAATTAGGGCTCTCTAGAGAACCAATAAGGGGTGTGTGTGTGTGTGTGTGTGTGTGTGTGTGTGTATGTGTGTGTATGAAGAAATTTATTATCAGAAATTGGCTTACGTGATTATGGAGGTTGAGAAGTCTCAAGATCTGCAGTTGACAAGCTGAAGACACAGGAATGCCAGTGTTTAGTTCTATTTCAAGTCTGAAGACCTGAGAACCAGCAGAAACAATGGTGTAAGCTGTAGCCCAAAACTACAGCTTGGGATTGGGACCCAAGGAATGCCAAAGTTTTGATTTGAGTCTGAAACCTAGAAGAGACCAATGTTTCAGCCGCAAGCAATCAGGTAGAAGGAGTTGCCTCTTATTTATGGGAAAGTCAGGCATTTTGTCCAAATGAAGGCTTCACATTGAGAAGATGAGGGCCACCCATATTAGGGAGGACATATTGTTTTACTAAGCCTATCAATTCAAATATTCATCTCATCCAAAAACACATTCATAGACACACACAGAATAATATTTGAACAAATATCTGGACATCATGTTGCCTACTCAAGTTGATACATAAAATTAACCATAATATGGTATATTTTTTACCTTGACTTTTTTGACTATCTTTTGCTCTTCTTTTTGTAGTTTCTTAAGGTGAAAGATTAGATTATAGATTTGAGATCTTTGTTTATTTCTCACATAAGAGTTTATAACTATAAATGTCCCCTAAGCACTGCTTTAGCTGCATTCCATAAATTCTGGTATGTGGTATTTTCATTTTTATTCGGCTCAAAATGTTTTCTAGGTTTTTTGCATGTGATTTCTTCTTTAGCCACTTTTGTTTAGGAGTTTGTTGTTTAATTTTTACACATTTGTGCATTTTCTGTTACTTTCTGTTCTTGATTACTAATTCAATTCCATTTTGGCCAGAGTACATACTTTGCATGATCTCAATCATTTTAAATTTACTGATACATTTTTGTCCTCTAGCACATTGAACTACCTGAAGAATGTTCTATGTGAAGTTGAGAAGAATACCTATTTTGCTGTTTTTGACTGGAGTATTCTATACATGTCAGGTTTACTATTCTGATATTATTCAAACTTTCAGTATTTTGGTTGATCTTCTGCCCACTTGTTTTATTCGTTACTGAAACCAATGTATTGAAGTATTACCATGGAATTATCTTTTTCTCTATTTCTGTCAGTTTCTGCTTTATATAATTTGATGCATTATTATTAGGTGCATATGTGTTTCTACTGGTTATATCTACCTGATGCATTGACTTTTTTTATTAATATAATATAGTTATCTTTAATTGTATTAACATTTATATTTTAAAGTACATTTTTTCTGATATTGTTATAGTCACACAAGTTCTCTTACAATTACTGTTTCACGGCATCTTATTTTCATTGTTTTGCTATAAACCATTTGCTTCTTTGGATCTTAAATGTGTGACTGATAGACAACCTATAGTTGGAGCTTTACTTTTTATCCAGTCTGAAAACCCCTGACTTCTTTTTGAAATGTTTAATGTATTCATATTTGAAGTTATTATTAATGTGGTTGGGTTTAAGTTTGCTCCTGCACTTGTATGTTTTGTTGCAGCACTATTTATAAGAACAAAAGCATGGAATCAACCTGTTTATCAATGGGTGACTGGATAAAGACAATATGGTATACATACACCACTAAATACCACAAAGCCATAAAAAATAATGAAATCATGTATTTTGCAACAACATGGATGAAACTGGAGGCTATTATCCTAAGTTAAATAACCAGGAAACAGAAGGTCAAGTATAACATGCTCTTGCTCATAGGTGGGGGCTAAGTAATGGGTAAGCATGGACATACAAAAAGGAATAATAGACATTGGAGACTCCAAAAGAGAGAAAGATGGGAGAGGAGTAAGGGTTGAAAAAATACCTATTGGGTACAATGTTCACTATTGGAGTGATAGATGCACTAAAAACTCAGACTTTACCACTGTGCAATATATCCATGTAACAAAACTGTACTTGTACACCCTAAATATGTAAAAATAAAATAAAAATGGCAAAAAAAAGTATTTTGTGAGATTCCTTTTTTTTTTTTTTTTTTTGAGATGGAGTCTCGCTCTGTCACCCAGGCTGTAGTGCAGTGGCCAGATCTCAGCTCACTTCAAGCTCCGCCTCCTGGGTTTATGCCATTCTCCTGCCTCAGCCTCCCGAGTAGTTGGGACTACAGGTGTCCGCCACCTCGCCCGGCTAGATTTTTGTATTTTTTTTAGTAGAGACGGGGTTTCACCGTGTTAGCCAGGATGGTCTTGATCTCCTGACCTCCTGATCCGCCCGTCTCAGCCTCCAAAAGTGCTGGGATTACAGGCTTGAGCCACTGCGCCCGGCCTGTGAGATTCTTTATGAAAATATTCCAGCAAAGCCAAGTTTAAAAGATCCTATGTGGCTAATCACTATTCATGTTGTTCTTTATGCAAATAATCAGACCAATTTATAATAAGATCAAAACTTTTCTAGTAAATAAGTTGATCTTACAATGACTTCTTCTTGGTAGAAATATGGAACAAAAGAGAGAAAAGCTGTATTTCAGACAAACAAACTATAATACACTTGTTATTAGATTCTAGCACTGTCTATTGTTTTTGAGTTTTTGTTATTTTTCCAAAATCTGGGCCAAATTCTGAATTCTTTCCTGACTAATAGTCTCAAAACTAAAGTTTTCAAAAATTTCTCCCATTTTTCGCACTTGGAATCACTGGAAATTATGACTGTGCTTTCCTTGAAGATCTCCAAACTGAAGCTAGAAAATTTAATGTAACCTTTGGAGAAAATCAACACAGCAACTTATGTATAAACAGTCTTCATGACTTGTGATGTGTGTTTGAACTACTTAGAAAGTTCACTTGAACACCTGATCTAAACCACAATCCAGAAAAATCTGGTTAGATTTCTACTGTAATTTGAAGAAGCTTTGGACCCTCTAGAAAAACTAGCTTACAGATTACTCTAGACATTAGCCTTTATTTTTGTTCTGTGTCCAAAGATATGATATGCCTCTATTAAAGCTCTGTGTGCCCTCATTATGCATAGAAGCCTAGCTCTGAGAGCCCATCTGGAATGCTACCTCCTGGAATGGGACACTACTGTTTAATCAAACTGATCCATTCTTGGGACTGAGAGATTGATTCAAGAAGACATGGGTCAATATACTTAATTTTTTTCTTTTCTACTTATCCCAATTGGTTTTTCCCTCCTTTGTGTCTGTTATCTCACAATCTCTAACTCAAATCTTTCTGAAGGTATCAACTGGGCTTTAAAAATGTGAAACTTTCTGAAAGAATTTTTCAATTTTTCAATATTTTATGTCCTAATATACTTCTTTGACTATTCTGAGATGCTTCTCAGAGGGCCTGAAAACAGAAGTAGTACTGAAAAGACTGTCTTTTGTCAGGGAGATATACATCCGTAGAGAAAATCTGCAGGACTATAGAGATTGTTTAACCACAGAGTGCATACCCATCAAATATTTTAAAGTGGAAAACAGGTACTTGAATTAGTGACAAGATTAGCTTGAAACACAGACTGGAATTCCACATTCCCAATGCACATTGTGTAATATCCAAATAATAATTTTAAATTGTGGTTTATGATTATTTTTGCGTTTTTAAATCATAGGTGTAACTGCCAAGACGAATGTGCAAATAAACAATGCAATATCATCTAAATTCTCAAATTAAAGTTTCTATTCTGCTTGTCATATGATAGAATAAGAAATACATTCATGATACATCTTATTACTCTGTCGTAAAATAACACTTAAAAGTTTCTGTCTAGATGTAATATCACGTATCATACTGATGTCTACATAATTCCTTTGACTAGAAATGAGAGGAAGATCACTGAACAAAGATGGCTAGAGAGATACAACCTGTTACGCCACTTTGGTTTCTTAGCCTTTTTAAGTCATGTAACAAAATAATGACCCTGCTATTTCACTGAACACCATAAAAAAGTAGCAATTCATTCACAGTTTCCCTGAAGAACGTCCCTAGGAATATCGGGAATATTTTATTTTTGACATAATGATTAGAAAGGTTTTGCTCTGAAATATCTGAAATTGAAATTTGAGAAGGTTTTTTTTTTTTTTTTGGCTCTGTAAGGTTAATTGAAATTAAAATTAATTATTATGGAAATTGAATCATGCATGTGCCAAAATACTGACAATGGACATTTTTAAGTGTTTCCCCAAATAATTGCTAAGTAAAAAATAGACATATCTACACCCAACCCACTAAACAATATGCAGATTAGTTTTACTTGATAGTCATCTTTGATTCTCTCAGTAACAAATTTCAAATCTGTGCAAAATGTGACACAACCATTTTATATTCCAGAAGTTCCTAAGTTCGCAAGTAATTGATTTTTTATTCTTTGATCCTAATGCATTCATCCTTGATATTATATCCATCACCAGTTAAACACCTGTGCTATACAATTTTGTGCTGATACATTATAAAAATTTCCAAAAACGACACATTATATTTTTACGGATTATACACAGTACGCTCATTAAAATTAATGGGAATTACATAGCTAATTCCCTAAGTGCCAGAATGAAAATTGCCCTATTCTATTCAATAACCCTCAAAATTTCTCACTGCTTACCTGGTATGCCAAATGCTGATAAGTGAATTGAGCCACCTGCTTTGAGCACATATTTATCTAAATGAGAAAGAAAAAAGAAAGATTCACTATGGTGGCCTTTGTCATATACGTATTTAAAACATTTTAGAGACTAGAAATATATAAGTAAAGTTTTTTGCTGGGGATGAAATAATATTCTCAAATTAATTTTATTATGAGAAAATCTTTAAAGAAAATTTAATTCTAAGAAGCATATAGGTCACAATACTTTTCAACCAGATGCTTCATGAAAATGATAAAGATCTTAATCTTAATATGAAAGTAATGTCTGCCTTCACTACTAGCAGAGAAGGAGAAATTTCCTGTGTTGATTATTGATTGAGACCCATTCTTTTCATCTTCTTAGAGTTTACATGAAAGCATTTTGTGTGAAATGTTAAAAGCTTTAATTTATAGTTAAAACATCAGGTTGTAAGTCCTAGTTAACCTCAAATAATCAATAAATAACTGTAAAGCTGACAAATAAATGAAGAAGGAATAAAAGAGCATCTTACTTGAAAGAAGACAAGAAAAAAATAAAGAAACATATCACAGGCAGAACAAATTTAGAACGATTAATTTGAACCCAAACATATTAGCAGTTATATCAAATTTTGTCTATTTTAATTTTAATGAGCCTATTATATGCTGTGCATAGGAAACCTATAATAATACAAAATATTGAAAATAAAAGACTGGAAAGAGTTATATCACAGAAATACTAAACAAAAGAAAGCTTGTGGAGCTATATTCTTTTTCTCTAGTTTTAGTAACAAGTGGTTACAAAGTTACTTATTTATCTCTAGTTTTAGTAATAAGTGGTTAATGTATCATTAAAATGTAACAACCCTCAATTTAAATTCACATTTGCTTTACAGTATAGATTCAAAATGTAAAAGGGAAAAAAGAAAAAAACAGATAAATATTATATAGTGTCAGTGTTTAGCGAGTCTTTTAAATTCATGGTTTTAAAAAAGTCATAAACCTAATTTATGTAGCACATTGCATTAAAAACTGCATAACCTATAGAATATCTATTTCCCTCTAGGGCACCTAAAACACTTGCCAAAATTGACCATGTTCTGTGCCACGAAATATTTACACTGAGTGATAATCAAGATGTTACGTGTCACAACTTGTAGACTTGGCTAAAGTCACAGTTAGAGGGAGACTTGGAACTATAAGTGTACATATTTCAATAGAAAAACTGAACATTATTATTTGCCTTCATGGAGCCTACATTTTTCTAGGTGTAAAGAAATAACAACAACAAAAAAAAAACTATCAAATAAACAAACGATTACCTTAAACCTACTGTAGGGCAGCTTGTGATAATTTCTACAGAGAAAACTAAAGAAAGATATGGAAAGAGTCACGCATTAAGCAGTACAATTTTCAGCACCTTATTCAGAGTAAGTTTCCATGAAAATGTAACATTATGCAAAATGCGATAGAAGAAAATGAGTGGAACTTTTACAAGAAAAATGTTCCCCAAGCAGAGAGAGAAAGTAGTATAGACATCGTAGAATGGATGTTTGCTTGGAGTATTGAATAAACAACAAAGAACCACTGTATTTGTGAGGAATCAGAGAGAGTAGAAAATCGTGGTCAAAGAGTGAGAGGTAATAGTGTGCAGATCTGAAAAACTTTTTTGACTATTTTAGGAACTCCAGAAGATAGGAATGCAACTGATGAAATGGGAAGTGTAGAAGAGAGAGGAGGCTCAAATATGACTTCAATTTTGAGCAATTAGAAAGACTGAGTTGTATTTTACTGAGATAAGCAAGACAGTGGAAGGGGAAATTGCCAGTTCTGATTGAGATATTAAATCTGATACTGCTACACATGGAGACACTGGGGTGGCATTTGGATACATGCCTCTGAAGTTTAGGCAAGAAATCCTGGCTGGAGACATAAATGTGGGAGTTTCAAGAGTTTGTTTTAGAACCATAAGGGATCCATTGGAAAGAAACTATAGAAGTAAGAAACACAAGTTTGACTAGACTAACTCAAAATCTACTTTCACCCCACACTTGCTAAATATTGTCTCTAGTTTCCCTGAGTATTTACTCTTCTAATATTTTTTCTTAATTGTATGATAAACTGTGCATGGCTTATTTTTCAGTATATTAGTAGAGTCATCTTTATCTTCTTCAAATAAAATCTTCACTATGATACATATAAAACGTGTGAGATCAGTAAGTTACTTATTTGTGACTTGGTTCTCAATCTGTAAAATGTGCTAAGTTATAGTGTTCGTGTGAGGATTAAACATGTTAACACATGCAGAATAAACATCATAGTGCCCAGCTCAGCCTAAGCCTTTAATAAATTCTATCTCCTATTATAACTGGTCTTTGCAAATACTGTTGTTATCATACTCTGTAAGTAAAAATTCCCATATAGGCCTTGTTGCATATAGGTACTTGAACTAAAGAAACCAATGGAACATTTTAGTCAGAATCTGGGCTTTCAGATAAATCAAAACCAGGGATGAAGTCCTTCATACATAGCAATGCCAATGCCAAATATATCTCATGATGAAAACAGTGTTTTAGAATTGATGAAACTTAATTGAAAGAATTTAATTGGGATGGTTACAGGACACCGGTAGACACTCATGCCTGACTTTTCCTACATGTGTCACTCACCATTAAAAGTTGCCATAGTCTAGAAAGATCAGTAAAGATCACACTGACCTTATGGAAAATTATATTAGATATATACCAATACACATGTGTTAACCCATGCTATCTTAAGTAAGTTACCACATGAGAGAATTATAAAAAAACATTCTCATTTTATAGATAAGGAAATGGGCAGAGGATGGTTAAACAGTTTCTTCAAGGTCTCACATACACACACACATCTAGAAATCATGTAGTCGAAATTGTGAACAAGCAGTCTACCTTGAGAACATATGCTGTTAGTCATTAAACTATAATGCTTAATAAGTAATTTGCCAGATGTCAAAGAAAAATTACACTAGGCAAATTAAACAGCAAGGAAGACTTTATGAAAGACTAGCAGTAAAGGTCAAGGCTATTGCACTAGGAAAAAGAGATTGAACTCAGCTGTGCTGAAACAAAAGGCAGGAAAGTTACTAAGTACTGGGGTGAGCTAACGGAAGAGTATAGGAAGACTTTATCGGAAGGTTGGTCAATTTCATTAGGCCAACTGTGTTTGAAAATTGGTACTTTTAATCTGTGTTTGCTAATGAAGTAGGCTTCTGCCTACCTACACAGAGACTGAGAGATAGGAGTGATGTCTTTTTTTCTGTTCATTTTACTATAATTATATTTTAAAGGGATGGCTCCCAGACTCATGAGAAAGACATTACTGGATTGTAAAACTGGGGAGAGGCCAGGCAAAGATTTATACCTCAAAGGTACAGAGAAAGAATTTGTTAATTGCAAGTTTTTGACAGTAAATTCTCTAAAAATAAGGATGTCAAAGACCTATAGCCAGGAAGAAACCTGTCGAAGATTCAGTCAAGTTGAAGAGAATGTTAATGAAGGCCATTTTGGTCACAGCTTGGGCTGATATTCATTTTTTGGGTATGAAAACAATTTTATTCAATTACAGAATGAATTTGGTTACTGAGGGAGGATTATTGGGCTTCTGCTCATAAAAAAATGAATTGTGTGATTAGGTAATTTAAATAAATTAAATTTTTCTTTTTAATCAAATATATTCTGACAACAAAATTTTTGTTTTTTGCTTGTCTGTTTGTTTGTTTATTTATTCAGAGAAGGAGTCTTGCTCCTGTTGCCCAGACTGGAGTGCAATGGTATGATCTTCACTCACTGCAACCTCTGCCTCCTGGGTTCAAGTGATTCTCCTGACTCAGTCTCCTGTGTAGCTGGGATTACAGGCACCTGCCACCACATCCAGCTCATTTTTTGTATTTTTAGTAGAGACAGCATTTCACCATGTTGGCCAGGCTGGTCTCAAACTCCTGAACTCAAATGATCCAACTGCCTCGGCCTCACAGAGTTCTGGGATTACAGGCATGAGCCATCATGCCTGGCCAATTTTTGTTAATTTTTAAAGATAAAATATATGAATGACTAAGAAAAATGTTTAATTAAATTCTAAGCATTTGAGTTATTAACACAGAGGACTTTCACTCATATTACCAATTTAAAAGCCGATAACAATGTTTTCACATTTTAAAACATATGACAACAATTAATCTGCAACTTCTATGTTGCAGGTAATCATTTTTGCGTATCTCAAACTTTCTACATTGAAGGGTTTTTTTGTTTGTTTGTTTTTTGCTTTTGTTTTTTGTTTTGTTTTGTTTTTGAGACGGAGTCTCGCTCTGTCTCCCAGGCTGAAGTGCAGTGGTGCCATCTCAGCTCACTGCAACCTCCACCTCTCGGGTTCAAGCAATTCTCCTGCCTCAGCCTCCAACTAGGATTACAGGCACCCGCCCGCCACCACGCCCGGCTAATTTTGTGATCTGCCCACCTCACAAAGTGCTGGGATTACAGGCAAGAGCCACCACTCCCAGCCTGAAGTTCTTTTACTTATGATATAGTAAAACAAGACAAATAATGCATAAACCTTACAGTATGACCTATAATTTATTAAAAAGAAACAAATTTTAAGTTGAGATGAAAATTAGCATTTAAATATTGATATTACATCATATACACATTGATTGCTACATATGTTATTTAATGTAACAGTCTATTTTAAAATACAAATTTATCAGAATCATACATTGCTACAGTAGTCTCTCTTATCCACAGGTTCATTTTCTATGGTTTCAGTTACCTACCGTCAACAAGGGTCCAACAATATTAAATGGAAAACTACAGAAATAAAAAGTTCGTAAGTTTTAACTGTGTGCTGTTCTGAGCAATGTGATAAAATCTCATGCTGTTCTTCTCTATCTTGCCTGAACATGAATTACCCTTTGTCCAGCATATCCACACTATATATGCTACCTTCCCATTCATCATTTAGTAGCTGTTTTGGTTATCCAATAGAAAAAAAACATACAGTATATATAGGGTTTTTTACGGGGCAAGGGAAAACTTCCTCTTTGTCCCCTGAAGATTCACTGAAAACTCAACTCACAAAAGGCAGACTAATAGGAACGAAGCTAAAAAAAAAAAAAAAAGTATTAACTTCAATGGAGATAACTACAGAGTGATTATTCCATTGCCATCAATGGGCTACAGTGGCTTAAATATCGTTTTGAGGTTACAAGAAGAGTGGAAGTCTTGGATCTTGACAAAACAAGTTATGGGAAGAAGAGAAGAGAAATCCTGGTTAGCAAAGGTGGTCTTGTTATGTAGATTAAAACCTCACAGGTAGCAGCTTTCAGAAAAAAAGAGATGGTAAATGTTTCTTTCAGACTTTTAAGGGTGTCAGAATCTCAGTTAATCTTTCCTAGATCTATACAAAAAAGAGGGGTGAGAGAAACCCTGGCTGCGGCAATGCAAATTCTCTCCAGATGCAAATCTCTCTTACACAAGTCAACTTTTCAGGGATACTTCTGTTTGCTGGCTCTCTAAACAGCGATCTCAAAATATGTCAAAGAGTCTATTTGGAGATGAAATATTATTATGTCCTTCAGTTTGGTACTATGAGCAGTTTCAGGCATCCAGTAGGGGTCTTAGAATGTAATCCCTATAGATAAGGGAGGATGCTATAGCTTGGTTTTTTTGACCTCTCTAACTCTCATGTTGAAATTTGATCCCCAATCTTAGAGGGTGATACCTATGGGAGACATTTGAGTGATTAGGGCAGATCCCACATGAAGAGATTAATGCCTTTCCTGAGAGTGGGGCAGTGAGTGAATTATTACTCCATTCGTTCTCTCTAGAGCTGGCTGACTGTTAACAAGAGCCTGGCACTGCCTCTCTGTCGCTTGCTTCCTCTCTTGCCATGTGATGTCTACACATGCCAGCTCCCCTTTGCCTTCTGCTATGAGTGTGAGCAGCCTAAATAAAGTCCTCACAAGAGGCAGATTCTTGTTCCATGGATTCTTCAACAGCCAACAGAAGCATAAACCAAATAACCTATTTTTTAATATATAAATTACCCAGCCTCTAGTATCCTTTTATAGAACACAAACAGACGTAAGACAAGGGACTAGTGTATTTAAAATTAATTTACATTCTATATTTGTTAAATTATAATTTTAAATTCTCCCTAGTTTCAATAATGGTGATATAAAGTTCAAAGAGAGTACTTTCTAAGCTTGTATGTAACTGTTATTTTTCAAACCACATTGTATTCGAGTGTCAGTATATCTTCATTTCTGCAGCATAACCAAGTCTCTTTAAAATTTCTGAAAGTATGTGTTTGCATATTTTAAAAGTATTTTTGAACAAAAAGACACAAAGAAAGCTAGAATAAAGTAAAATACCCAGTGCCTATATAGCATTAGAATTTATAAGGTCTGTTCATATAACTACACTGAACAAGACTCTCTGGACTTATGTATCGCAAGCATTTGATTCACCTATTAAGCTTTTTCTATGGAGTTCAGGAGGAGAAATTTAAAATCTCCTTTGAACTGTATTTGGTAACACTAGGTTAGAGTACTTTCTTGCCCCTAGCTAAGTTCTCACTCAATGGAACATAATGATGCCCCCTGTGTGTCTAGAAACTGCACAGATAACTGCCTACTGAGCAAATTGAGTCAAAGATACAGAATGGAAGAAAACTAGCGTTATTGAATGCTAGCATACAGAGTGAAAGCTTCTTTTAATCCAAAAGATGGGTAAGATCTGTTGAAAAGTGATGTGGTTCCTGCTTCCTACGGCTTTAAGCAGTAGGAAAATATATCTAAAATGTTAAAAATTGTGCAATTGTATTAATAATTTTACAACTTTTGTTATTCTTGTTTCCATTTTTACTGTTTTTAAAGTATGCAACCCAAAGACAATCATGTCTTTTTAACAACATATAATGCAGAGTTAAGAAGCATAATACCAATGACAGTATCCAAAAACTGAGGCATTTCATTCTAGACCAAACTTATTTGTTAGTAAACCACATCATTTTAGAATAAGAAAATATAAAATTTCTGAAAAAGACAATTTCTGAAAAATACTTTCTCATGTAGAGATATCATCCACTGAGAGTAGTAATGTACTTAGGAAAGTAATGTGACAAAATTGGGATCTTGTAGGACTGACAAGTGGTGGGTTGATGGAGAAAGAAGAAAGATCAAATAAGGGAAAGAGGAAAAAATACTCTAAGACTAAGGAACAGTACTAACTAAAACAGAACAAAAATTACCTCTTTGTATATGGCTATGCCACTATCCTGATAATATTTGCTTAAAAATTTATATTTTCCCAGTGCTTTGAAATGTTTTTATCATTAAATTCCCAAGTGTGTTTTTTCCAGTTTTTGTACACTTTATTTTAATTGCTCATCTATTCAAGCTGCAAAAGTTGGTTTTAATTTTTAAAATTTGTGTACTTTTATTACTGAAAATTTGCCCTTTTCCAATCTTTCCCTGAATAGTATTGTTTATTATTTTATTTCAAATTATTTGGCTTGTTCTCTTATTGATAGGGACGGGGGCAGAGAAATTCTAGCCAGGAAAGGGTGGGTCACTGACAAAACGCCACCCTCAAGCCAAAAAACTTGAAACCTCAGCCAAAAGTGAGAGCTTATATACCTGTTTTCCCACTTGAATGTTACTTTTTCCTCAACCAACCCTGGCCCCGCCCTGCACCATTCTGTGCCTATTAAAACCCCAGACGCAGCTGGTACATGGAACTATGGCTGGATGCGGGAGAGAAGCAGCTTGACTTCAGAAGGACAGCTTAACAGCGTAACTTTGGAGAAGAATCTGGGTGGAGATGACCAGACTTCAGGGGAAGGTAACGTAACCCTCCTACCCTCTCCGATTTACAGCTCCCCTTCCCACTGAGAGCCACTTTCGTCAGCAATAAAATCCCCTACATTTACCATCCTTCAGTTTGTTCGTGTGACCTCATTCTTCCCGGATGCCAGACAAGAGCTCAGGAGTCACGGGTGTGGATATAAAAGGTTATCTCATTGGCTCTTTGCTTTCACTGACAGAGAGCAGCTGCCTCACATGAAATGGCAAAGGGGTCACTGAGCTGTTAACACTTAAGCTGTCCATGGATGGCAGAGCTAAAAGAGCACTGTAACATGCCCTCTGGGGCTCCAGGAGTTGCAAGCATCCCCACCTGGATACTGCTGCAGGGCCTGCATGGAGTTTATTCCTGCCAGCACCCAAGAGCAGCCAGATAGATCCTCACTCTCTTGCTCTTGTTCCTGCACTCATTCACTCACATGCCTCCTCCCACAAGGGATAGACAGGGGCGGGCTGAGTAACTGAGGCACCACGTCACAAGTCCCATGAAGTGGTCAAGAGAATATCCTGCTTCATTAATTCCAGACAAAAATGGAGCTGTCTTATGTGGGAATCACATTACATTTATACGTTATTGATATGGCTTGGCTGTTTCCCCAACCAAATCTCATCTTGAATTGTAGCTCCCATAATTCCCACGTTTTGAGAGGGACTTTCTAGGAGATAATTGAATCATGGGGGCAGTTTGCTCCATACTGTTCTCCTGGTAGTGAATGTCTCCTGAGATCTGATGGTTTTACAAGGAGTTTTCCTTTAGTTTTGCTCTGTTTCTCTCTTCTCTGCTGCCATGTAAGATGTTACTTTGCTGCTTCTTTGCCATCTGCCATGACTCTGAGGCCTCCCCAGTCATGTGGAACTGTGAGTCCATTAAACCCCTTTTATTTATAAATTACCCAGTCTGATGTATGTCTTTATCAGCAGTGTGAGAACAGACCAATATGGTAAACTGGTACCAGAGGACTGGGGCACTGCTGTAAAGACACCTAAATATGTGGAAGCAACTTTGGAACTGTGTAACAGGAAGAGGTTGGAACAGTTTGGAGGGCTCAGAAGAAGACAGGAAAATGTGGAAAAGTTTGAAACTTCCTAGAGACTTGTTGAATGGCTTTGACCAAAATGCTGATAATGATATGGACAATGAAACCTAGGCTGAGGTAGCTTCAGATGGAGATGAGGAATTTGTGGGAAAATGGAGTAAACATGACACTTGCTGTGTTTTAGCAAAGAGACTGGTGACATTTTGCAACTGTCCTAGACATCTGTGAAACTTTGAACTTGAGGAAGATGATTTAGGGTATCTGGCAGAAGAAATTGCTAATCAGCAAAGCATTCAAGAGACTATTTGGGTGCTGTTAAAAGCGTTCAATTTTAACACAGAAACAGAGCATAAAAATGCAGAAAATAAGTAGCCTGACAGTGCGATAGAAGAGAAAAACCCACTTTTTGAGGAAAAATTCAAGCTGGCTGTAGAAATTTGCATAAGTAACAAGGAGCCAGTGTTAATTGCCAAGACAATGGGAGAAATGTCTCCAGGCCATGTCAGAGACCTTTGCAATGGTTTTGTGAGCAAGGCCTGGGGCCCCCTGCTATGTGCAGCCTAGGGACTTAGTGTCCTGTGTCCCAGCCACTATAGCTATGGCTAAAAGGGCCAAAGTACAGCTCAGGCCATGACTTCAGAGGGTGAAAGTCCCAAGTCTTCCAGCTTTCATGTAGTGTTGAGCCTGCAGATGAACAGGAGTCAAGAATTGAGGTTTGGGAACCTCTATGTAGATTTCAGAAAATGTATGGAAATGCCTGGATGTCCAAGCAGAAGTTTGCTGTGGGGGTGGGGACATCATGGAGAATCTTTGCTAGGGTAGTGTGGAAGGGAAATGTGGGGTTGAAGCCCCAACACAGAGTCCCCACTGGGGCACTGCCTTGTGGAGCTGTAAGAAGAGGGCCACGGTTCTCCAGATGCTAGAATGGTAGATCTACCGACAGCTTGCACCATGCACCTGGAAAAGCCACAGAGACTCAATGCTAGTGCATGGAAACAGCCAGGAGGGAGGCTGTACCGTGCAAAGCCACAGGGGCAGAGCTGCTCAAGACCATAGGAACCCACCTCTTGCATTGGCATGACCTGGATGTGAGACATGGAGTCAAAGGAGATCATTTTGGATCTTTAAGATTTGACTGCCCCACTAAATTTCAATCTTGCATGGGACCTTTAGCCCCTTTGTTTCAGCCAATTTCTCCTATTTGGAATGGGTGTGTTTATCCAATGCCTGTACTCCCATTGTAAGTAGGAAGTAACTAACTTGCTTTTGATTTTACAGGCTCATAGGTGGAAGTGACTTGCCTTGTCTTAGATGAGACTTTGGACTGTGGACTTTTGAGTTAATGCTGACATGAGTTAAGACATTGGGGGACTGTTGGGAAGGCATGACTGGTTTTGAAATGTGAGGACATGAGATTTGGGAGCGGCCAGGGGCAGAATGATATACTTTGACTGTGTCCTTCCCCAAATCTCAGTTTGAATTATAGTTCTCATAATTCCCACATGTTGTGGGAGGGACACGGTGGGAGATAATCGAATCATGGAGTCAGTTTCCCCCATACTGTCCTCATGGAAGTGATAATCTCACAAGACCTGATGGTTTTATAAGGGGAAACCCCTTTCACTTGGTTCTCATTTCTATCTTGCTGCAGCCATATAAGAAGTGCTTTTTGTCTTCTACCATGAATGTGAGGCCTCCTCAGCCACATGGAACTGTAAGTTCATTAAACCTCTTTTTCTATATAAATTACCCAGTCTCAGGTATGTCTTTATCAGCAGTGTTAAAATAGACTAATACAGTCATTATAAGGGGAAAAAGTGACAATTTTATGATGTGAATCTTTCCACCCAAGATCATAATACGGGATTCAATTGTTTCAGTCTACATTCCTATGTTTCAGAGCAGTTTTATATTTTTATTATCCTGTCAGTTTTTGCTTGTTTTCATTTATTTGTTTTCTTTGTTTTTAATGTATGCAATGGTTGCTTATGTATGCTAAATGATGGCATCTTCTTCCTGAACAGTTTTTGTTTCTGTTCATTGAGGGTCTGGTTTTTATAGGTTTATTTCACAAATTATTATCTTATTATATTAATTTATTGCATATAGTACTGTTTTCATAGATTACATTCAGTTTTCTAAATATATTATTATATGGTCTGCAAATAAATATAATTGTACTTCTTTTCCATTTCTTATTACTCTAATTGTTTTCTCTTGTCTAATTGATCTACCTAATAAATCCAACACAAAGTAAATAATAATGGAAAAAGTGTCCACTCTCATCTTTTCCCTCATATTAGTAAATATCTTTATTTTTTTTCCATAAAATTTGCCTGCTTTTTGGATAAGAAAAATAAATCATGTTGCATATGCATTTATTAATTTTAATTTTTTGACTATGTTTCAAAATTCAACATCCACTGTGCTTAAATTAACACCAATGGATGTTGAATTCTGTCAAATGTCTTTGGCATTTAAATTGATAGTTACATGATTTTTCTTTTTAGCTTCCTTAATAAGTGGATTATATGAATATGTTCCCTAATAGTGAACCACCTTTGCATTCATAAAATAAACTCTACTTTTCATAATGTATCATTTATTAAAAATGATGGAAATTATCAGAAAATGTATGGAAATGCCTAGATGTCCAAGCAGAAGTTTGCTGTGGGGGTAGGGATATCATGGAGAATCTTTTTAGCTTCCTTAATAAGTGGATTATATGAATGTGTTTCCTAATAGTGAATCAACTTTGCATTCGTAAAACAAACTCTACTTTTCTAAAATGTGCTGTTCATTTTCTATTTGGTAATATAATATTTCTTTTCCATCCATATTCATGAGTGAAATTTGATATTTTATATTTCAGTGTAATTTTTATCAGTTTTAGAGACTAATATCAACATTTTAAAATGGAAATTGTCATTGTATGTTTGGAGTACGTAAGCACTTTCACTATCTGATACTTAAGAAACAATTGAGCCTGGTCCTTTTTTGATGAACAATTATTTGGTATTTAATAATTGTATTATGTTTATTGTAATTAATCTGTTTAGAAGACTAAAGTTTCTCTAGAAGACTCAGTTTTGTAAAGCTTTATTTCTAGAAAACATGCTTTTCTCATCTAGTTTTCAAATGCATTTGTATAATGGTGTACAAAATTGGTCCCTTATGATTTAAAATTTTCTCTGATTCTTATCATTACTTTTCATTTCCAATTTATGTATTTAATGATACTAATTAGTTGCTGCACTATTCTTTGGGACTGTGAAAAGAACTTTTGGCTTTAAATAATATGTCTATTGTGTTTTCACTTTATATATCATTAATGCCTGTTTTTGTATTTAGGTTAGTGCAAAAGTAATTATATGGTTTTTGCCATTACTTTTAATTGCAAAAATGAATAAATAATTTTATTATTATTTATTATAACATTTATTAACTTTAGTTTCTTAAAATTAATTACAGGTAATATTAATATTTTACTTCTATGTTCTATTGACTTTGTTTTTCTTTACCACTCTTTTGGAGCTGTGTAATAGGTCTAGCAAACTAAGAAAATTAGACTTTTCTTATTGACTTCATGTTTACTAGCATTCATCACTTGGATGTGGAATGTCAAAGAGGTCCTGCCTGTTGAGGCACAAGCATTCCTGTGGTCCAGGTTTAAACCGAAGAACAAGTTCAGGTGTAAGTCAGTATCTCATATATCTATCTACTTTATTGTATGCCTTGAGTACATCACTACAACATGGATATTGCCACAAAAATATCTTTGTCTGACTATTTTCCCACTTGAGTAACACAGCCAGGGGAGTAGCAATTGGTGTCTAAAGAAACCCCAAGGAATTTTATGCATGAACCAGGAAGACAAGAGATGGTCACTCTCCCCAAGATACCTGTAGGAAATCAGATTAGGGGTTTAGGTACATTAACACAAAATTAAACCAAAGCAAAGGTTTCCTCAGTAATCTATCAGGATTTGTTTCTTGAAAGTAAAGTAGACTTTGTTCTCCGAACTGGTGTATTGATTGTGAAACAATCAATTTGTGATTTCTGAAACGCCTGTTTTCCCAAGTAGTCATTTAGGTTATAATTGGTCCCTGTTACGCCAACCCCATGCCTCATAAGAATACCTCTCCTAGAATGACGTGAACCCAGGAGACGGAGCTTGCAGTTAGCCCAGATTGCACCACTGCACTCCAACCTGGGTGACAGAGCAAGACAAAAAATAAAATACCTCTCCTTTCCTCTTTCACTACCACACAACCTTTTGCCTAGTAAGAAGAGTGCAACTCAGCTGTTATAGAATCATGTTCCAGAGCCCAAATTTTTCTCTTAAGCCTGTACTTGCCCAACTGTTTTAGTCCTATCATCCTAACCTTGAAAGTAGCTGAAAAGGGAAGAGAAAAAGCAGATGAAAATGGAAAATAGACCTCCCCCAGGGATTATGCCAAGTTTTATCTTGCCCTTTGAATAATACAAGTATTACCATTCAGAAAACTTTCCTCTATAATTCATGCAATGTAGAAAAAAAATGCACAAAATCTAAAACCCCATATTTGAACGTCAGTCTAAATAATTGACGTTACTCAAAAAAACTTGGTATTCAAATATCAAGTTTTTCCATATTAATATTACTTTAAAAGAATAAAAAGGAGAAGACTAGGATTGAGGGGGTTGGGAGAGGAATGGGAGGAGAAACAAGAGGGCAAAGAAAAGGGAAAACGGGAGGAGAAATTTATAGCTGAAATGAGACAAAATTATTATTCTTCATTTTTACTAAATGAAATTCCCTTTATATGTGCCATTTAAATGAAACATAACATAACTCATATTATGGGAACTGAAAAATAACATAACTATATTATGGTAACTTTTTTCCTCATAAATCATATATATAATTACATATGGGTGTGTATAATTAGTTCATATTCTGCAGAAATAATTTGAAAAAATGTCTTAAGGAAATCACCTCTTATTATACCTCTGCTTAACAAAAAGGTTAATATGAAACTTTAGATTTCTTTTCTCGTTTTTTTGTAAGGTAATTTAATATAAAACTTGTATTTTACATATTCACTATATACTATGTTATATATCTACTTACCTACTATATATCATTTGTATCTTTTTCCATTATTAAAGACACATATATCATTAAAATTGACCAAATATCACAATGACTTCATTAGATTTTATTATTTTTCAACTGGTTCTCTAAGGTATTTTGGGTAGATAATGTTTTCTGCATATAATTATTATTAAACAAAACTATAAGAGGCCATTATTTCAGGCTGAGCTCGAGCACTAGGCCCCAAAGGACCAGACCAAACAAAATGGAGTCATTCCTGCTAAATGCCATATAAACAAATGGAAACTCTAAGGAAGCAAAGAGATCTCAAAACAAACTGCTTTTTGTCTTCTGAAAATAGGAGATCACAGAATAATAAGGAAATCCTTTCTGCTCTAACCTTTAAAGAAAAGTGACCTGAAGTAACCAATCAGTTCATAACTACAGCATATGTGATATGCTGGCCTTCACAGAAAATCATAAGAAATCTACAAAACAACAAAAACAACAATAAAAGAAAACAAAGCAAAAAACTTCTAGAATTAATAAGTAAATTTAGCAAGGTTGTAGCATTGAAGATTCTCAACACAAAAATTAATCACGTATCTATATATTAAAAACAAATGTGTAGAAATGATATTAAAATCACAATGCTATTTGGAGTTACTCTAAAAGAAACATAAACATATGTGTCTAAAATATTATGTATAGGATCTGTATTTTGACAATTACAAATACTAATGAAAGAAACAAAAAAGGCCTAAATAAATGGACAGATATATGTTCTTGAATTGGAATATTCAAAATAATAATGATGTTAATATTTCCCAAATCATCTATAGGCTTAATGTAATTTCTATCAGAGTCCAAGGAAGTTTTTTGCATTACAAAAACAAGATTATTCTAAAATTTATATAGAAAGACAAAAAATCATAATAGCTAAAACAATTTTGAAAAAGAATAGAGTGAGAAATATAGTTTTTCAGTATTAAACTTACTGCATATTTATGTAATCAATAGGAGGAAAGATAGTCTTTTCAACAAAAAATACTGGAGTAATTTGGCGTCTGTAGATTTAAAAAATCACTTAATTAAAAATTAAGTGGTACCTAATCTTCACACTTTATACAAAAATTAACTCAAAATAGATCTGATACTTATATTTAAAATGTAAAACTATTAAAAATGAAATTTTAAAGAAAAATAAGAGAAATTTAACAAACCTAGGACTAGGTGAATAATTTGTAGACTTGACATTAAATGTGCAATCAATAAAAGAAAATATTGATAAGCTGGACTTCATCATTATTATTTTTTCCTCCATGAAACACTTTAAAATGTGAGAAAACGGATTTTCTTTTTCTTTTTTTTTGAGACAGAGTCTCGCTCTGTGACCCAGGCTGGAGTGCAGTGGCGTGATCTCGACTCACTGCAAGCTCCGCCTCCTGGGTTCACGCCATTCTCCCACCTCAGCCTCCCGAGTAGCTGGGACTACAGGCGTCCACCACCACGCCTGGCCAATATTTTTTTTTTTTTTGTATTTTTAGCTGAGACGGAGTTTAACCGTGTTAGCCAGGATGGTCTCGATCTCCTGACCTCGTGATCTGCACTCCTCGGCCTCCCAAAGTGCTGGGATTACAGGCTTGAGCCACCGCGCCCGGCCTAGAAAACGGGTTTTCAAACTACTTATTTAAGATAAGAATTGTGTCCACAATATATATGGATCTCTCAAAATGTAACAGAAAAAAATATCAAAAAGTAAAATGCATAAAAGACATGAACGGGTATTATATCAAAAAGAAATTCAAGTGGAAAATCAGAATTTAAAAATATGCCCAATATCACTATGGAAATCAATATTAAAATGAATATTTGCAATCAGATGTTTATCCTGAATATCAGAATGGTTACAATAAAAAGTAATGAGAACAAGAAATGCCACAGTTAGGGTGTGGGCAAAGTGATCACTCATAAGTTGCTGGTGGAATGTAGAATAATACTCTACAAAACAATTTGACAATTTAAAAAAAAAAAAAAACTTAACATGCAACTACCATACAACCAAAAAATTATATTCTTACACTCTTATGCCAGAAAAATGAAAATTCATTTCACACAAAAATCTGTACACAAATTTTAATAGCAGTTTCACTTGTAATAGCCAAAACTTGTAAGCAACTCATATGTCTGGCAATAAGTGAATGGTTAAACTATGGTAGATCCAAATCATTGGATACTAATCAGCAATAAAAATGAATTCGTTATAGGTACACAAAACAACTTGGATGCTGGGCGCAGTGGCTCACACCTGTAATACCAGCACTTTTGGAGGCTGAAGTGGGAGGATCACTTGAGGTCAGGAGATCTAGATGAGCCCAGCCAACATGGTGAAACTCCATCTCTACTAATAATTCAAAGAAATTAGATGGGTTCGGTGGTGGGTGCCTGTAGTCCCAGCTAATCGGGAGGCTGAGGCATAAGAATCACTGGAACCCGGGAGGCAGAGGTTGCAGTGAGCAGAGAGAGCGCTACTGCACTCCAGCCTGAGTGACAGAGTGAAACTGTGTCAAAAAAAAAAAAAAAAAAAACAATGACAAGAAAAGCAACTTGGATGAATTGTAAGAGAATTATGCTACATTTTAAAAAGCAAGTATCAAAAGGTTATATACTTTACATACTGTACATATGACTTCATTTATACAAAATTTTTGAGATAACAAGTTAGAAATTTGGAGAACAGATTAGTGATAGCCAGGGTTTAAGGAAGGTATTGGGTTTTACGTTAAGCAAAAAAGGGGTAGCACAGACAGTGGGTATGTGATAGTTGCATGCATACACACATGTAATAAAATTACATAGGTCTGTAAAAACACACACAGACAAATTAATATATGTAAAATTGGTGAAATCTAAAACAACTCAATGTTAATTTACTGGTTTTTATATTTTACTAAGTTATGAAAGATGTTATCACTAGGCGAAACTGAAGGAAAGGCATATGGGACCTCTGTATAAAATATTTTTTTCAGCATCCTATGAATTTATACTTACTTCAAAATAAAATGTGAACAAAATAATAAAAATATACTATGACATAAATTAGCATGAAATGGACTAAGTTTAAAATGGTACATTTTTATTAAATATGTATTATGATATATGTAAAAATAATATCAAAGACTAAAATGTAAAACCTATAACTAGAAACCTTCTACAAGGAAATATAGAAAGAAATTTTTGTGGCTTTGGTTCAAAGAAAAGGCAAAATCATTGCAAAATGATAAATTCTGATAAATTGACATTCATCAAAATTTTTAAAATTTTCCTCATCAAATGATACTGTTAAGAAAGATAAAATAAAAAGACAAAAACTGAGATTAACCATTTTCAAAATACCTATATAGCTAAGAATTTAATATGCATATAATATATAGAGAGTGAGCAATGAAAATAAATATGTGAAATGAAAAATGTGTTAAAGGGTATTTCACCAGAGAAACAGATGACGTGAAAATATCTTTAAAATATTTAGTCATTAATGAAATGCAAATTAAAATTACTTTTAGATACTAGGCATAGCTATTAGAATGGCAAAACTGAAACAAGCAAAAATAACAAACAACAAAAATTTAGCTAACAATGCCAAAAATTAGAGAGAATGTGCAGCACCTGGACTTTCATACGTTGCTGGTGATAGTGCAGGATGTGAACACCATTTTAGAAACTGGTTGGGCAGTTTCTCCCATTCAAGTACTAACCAGGCCCTGCCCTGCTTAGCTGCTAAGATACATGAGATTATGTGCCTTCAGGATAGTGTGTCTGTGGGCTGTTGGGGAGTTTCTTATTAAAATACTGACTATGCAATCTGTTACTCCCACTCCCAGCTATTCACGCAAGCAAAATTAGACTATATTTGCACACAAAACCTGTGTTAGAAAAAGACTCAATGTCCATCAAATTGTAGATGGGTAAACAAATGTTTTATTCCTAAGTGCAACACTACTCAGCAATATAATAATAATAATAATAATAATAATAATTGAACAACAAACAAATAAATGGCACTAATTAAACAATTGACAAAACTGTTATTTTTCAGATGAATTATGCTAAGGGAAATAAGCCAAAGACAGGAGGATTTATACTGGATGGTTCCATTTATATGATATTCTGAGGAAAAAGGCAATATTCAAGAGATAGAATAGCAATTGCCAGGAACTGAGGGCAGTCAGAAGGAATTGAGTAACAGGGAAGGGCAGTCAGAAGGAACTGAGTAACAGGGACCTTTATTTTTATTTTATTTTATTTTATTTTATTTTATTTATTTTTTTTTTTTTTGAGGCGGAGTCTCGCTCTGTCGCCCGGACTGGAGTGCAGTGGCCGGATCTCAGCTCACTGCAAGCTCCGCCTCCCGGGTTTACGCCATTCTCCTGCCTCAGCCTCCCGAGTAGCTGGGACTACAGGCACCCGCCACCTCGCCCGGCTAGTTTTTGTATTTTTAGTAGAGACGGGGTTTCACCGTGTTAGCCAGGATGGTCTGGATCTCCTGACCTTGTGATCCGCCCGTCTCGGCCTCCCAAAGTGCTGGGATTACAGGCTTGAGCCACCGCGCCCGGCCCAGGGACCTTAAGCAACTCTTTGGAGTAATGGAAATATTCTATATCTTCATTTGTGGTAGTGGTCACAGATGTAAATGTTTGTTGATACTCAGAATAAATCTAAAAAGGTTTGTTTTCACTGTATGTAAATTATACTTCAAATCCTAGGAGAAATGGCAGTGATGTATGGTGGTCACACATTTTTCAGTGACAAGAACATACATATCCATAAAAATATATATTGCCATATTATATGATATATACTACATATATTTCTATCCAATATAATATGTGAGCAACTTTCTAATAGACCTGGCTGGAGGTGAGAAAGGTGCCTTTTGAAGAGATGTGTTTGGGATCTCATTGTGATTTCAGTTTGTATCCTTGCCCGCAGAATAGATACTGTTCCATCAGAAGAGATGAGGGACGAGAGTAAAACAGATTATTCTTTTTATTGTGACCTATTTAAGAAAAAAACAAAAAACAAAAAAAAAACCTCTTGAGTTACTAAGGCCTGGGGGAGCTAAGATTACATTCACATCAGAAGGACGTTGACTTAATATTGGTTTGAAATTATAGAAAAAATATATTTTCCCATATTAAACTTTCATATTCTTCTATATGTAATATATCTACCTACAAGAAAGTCTCCAAACAGCTGAGTATCAACTCTTGCTTTCATAATTACCAAAGAAAACAAGAGTGTGAGAACAGGTTATATAGAAAATCCTGCACTGCGTCCTGCAAATGGTTTCCCTAACAAGATTTAAAACGGCCTTGAAAACATTCCATGGCCTAGTCATGGCTCAGCACACATTTTCAGGCAGATGCATTTCTGTAGTTACAAAAAATTTCAGCCTGAGTTATTGCAGCTCTGCAAATAAGCACCACTTAGGAAATGTCAGTGTTTGTCAGGGTAGTGATGAATTGAAGGGAACTGGATTATTTCAACCTTTAAAAGCTAACCAAGGCTGGGCATGGTGGCTCATGACTATAATCCCAGCACTTTGGGAGGCCGAAGCAGGCGAATCACCTGAGGTCAGGAGTTCAAGATCAGCCTGGCCAACATAATGAAACCCGACTCTATAAAAATACAGAAATTAGCCGGGCATGATGACTGGTGCCTGTAATCTCAGCTACTCGGGTGGCTGGGGTGGAAGAATACAGGATAATACTTGATTCTTTTAAAAAATCTTTCAAATACTCTCCCTGCAAAGTCTTCCCTATAGTTGAAGGACTCCTTCTGAATATTTCAAGTATTACTCCTTAATTTAAAACTCCACAATCAAAGACTTCTTTCAGATATGTCTTCATCAAGGCACTTAATATACCATGATGTGGTTAATTGTACCTAATTACTTGCCATAATATTTATTGTTATGTTGTTAATATATTTATCTTTTGAGATTTTATTAACCATTAGATAATGATTGACTAATATTTTTTCATATGTGCTCCATTTCAAATCTCATAATTTACCTTAATATTAAGCTTCTAATCTAAACTTTTCTACTCTTTCAGCAAAAACATAAATTGATTCTAAGAGAAAAATATAGAAGAGACACAGTTGTCAGCATTTTTGACCTGACTGAATTAAAAATATGTTCAACACAAACCACACCAAGGATCTTGTTACATTTTTTATAAGAGTAATGCATTACTTACATACATGTGTTACATTTTCATATAAGTAATATACTACTTAGTACATTTTTTATTCCAGAGACCTGAATAAGGTTGGAATTATATTCACGCAATCAACGGACTATAATTATAAAGTCAATTTCTCTCCAATTATATGTAATTATCTTTTCTGTAAGGGGATGTTCTTTCGAGGTGGGAAGAGGCAGATGTTGGAGATTGCTGAGTCGATTATTTGAACACACTCAAGCATCATGGCACAATAGGAAATGTACATCATAGCAAGATTTCTTTGAACTGAAAAGTTCTATTGCCTTAAACATTAAGCTAAAAGTACTGACATATCTTCCCAAAAAAGAAAAGGGAAACTAACTGAACAGGTGTCCCTGATTCCTGGCCCACAGTCTGATTTATGTGTGGATAAAGTTAATTGCCATTTTCTAAACTTTGAGAAATATTGAGATTTTCTTGGTCCATAAGGTCACATTCAAGTCTGTCTCAAAGCCTAAGACACAACAAAAATACTACACTGAGTATTTTTCTCCGTTCTTGACTTTGTTCTTTCATTTGCCCTCAAGGTCACATAAAACCATTTACTTTTTAGAAATCATACATTATACTGGGTTATACTTTAATTGCCTTCAAATGTTTGTTGAGGATGGAGGATAATGAGTACCTCAGGATGCACAGAATACTCATGTACAGGATACTCATGGAAGGATGTACAGGATGCTCATGGAAGATGCCTGAAAAAGTGTGGAGTAGAGGCCGGGCGCGGTGGCTCAAGCCTGTAATCCCAGCACTTTGGGAGGCCGAGACGGGCGGATCACGAGGTCAGGAGATCGAGACCATCCTGGCGAACACGGTGAAACCCCGTCTCTACTAAAAATACAAAAACTAGCCGGGCGACGTGGCGGGCGCCTGTAGTCCCAGCTACTCGGGAGGCTGAGGCAGGAGAATGGCGTAAACCCGGGAGGCGGAGCTTGCAGTGAGCTGAGATCCGGCCACTGCACTCCAGCCTGGGCGACAGAGCGAGACTCCGCCTCAAAAAAAAAAAAAAAAAAGAAAAAGAAAAAGTGTGGAGTAGAGTTCAACCTTGTTGACTTCAGGCAAGCTCCACAATGGCTATTTTGAAGTGGTTCATGATTTCCTTCCTGGGGAAAATTAGAAACTGCAAAATTATTTACTATTATATATAATAACAGATGCTCAGTTATCTTGGATGATACTCTAATCATACAGTGCCAGCATCCGAAACATTTTAAGTATAAAGGTATTCACTATGGACAGATACTGTTAATTATCTCTAATTTAATAATTCACTAATTTAACAAATGCTTACCAAACACTCTGCTCTAGTTGTTATACTATTACTATACAATGTAGCAAATATACATAGAGGTATGTACTATCTCTAATAAAAATTAATATAAAAACAAGCCCTTCAGATTCTGCTGATAACAGATTTCTTATAAGGTTCGGACTTGAATTCCTGAGGCCACAGATATCTTGCTGTTCTTATCAGTATGCACTGACTATGTACCCAAACATATGCAATACACAGGCACTATCTATCCAAGGAAATTACCTCAGTTAACTGAAAGCTGCAGGAAGCTCACCCCAACTACACATCAGATTTTCCCAGACATTTCAGAATCCTAGAGATAGGCAAATATTTATGTTAAATTTCTATTGGTTCCTCAAGTGTGTGTCTGTTTACAAATTGTATATTTCTTTTGCATAAGCAAATATTTTACCAGACATTTTTCTAAGATAGAGTTTTCACAGATGTAAACAAAATAAATACAAATAAACAATTTTTAAAAGTGAAACGGTGGCCTGCCCCTCCACACCTGTGGGCGTTTCTTGTTAGGTGGAATGAGAGACTTGAGAAAAGAAATGAGACACAGAGACCAAGTATAGAGAAAGAAAAAGTGGGCTGAGGGGACTGGCGCTCAGCATACAGAGGACCCACACTGGCAGCGGTCTCTGAGTTCCCTCAGTATTTATTGATCATTATCTTTACCATCTTAGAAAAAGGGAAGTGGCAAGATAATAGGATCATCATAGGGAGAAGGTCAGCAGTAAGACATATGAATAAAGATCTCTGTGACATGAATAAGTTTAAGGAAAAATGCTGTGCCTTGATATGCATATGTAAACATCTTCATAAACTTTTTTAGTGCATAAAGAGCAGCATTGCGCTAGCAAGTTCCACCTTTCGCCCTAAGGCGGTTTTCTCCCATCTTAGTAAATAGAACATACAATAAGGTTTTACACCGAGATGTTCCATTGCCCAGGGATGGGCAGGAGACAGATGCTTTTCTCTATCTCAACTGCCAAGAGGCCTTCTTTCCTCTTATACTAGTCGTCCTCAGCACAAACCCTTCACAGGTGTCAGACTGGGGGACAATCAGGTCTTTCCCTTCCCACAAGGCCATATTTCAGACTATCACATGGGGAGAAACCTTGGACACTACCTAGCTTTCCTAGGCAGAGGTCCCTGCGACCTTCCGCAGTGTACGTGTCCCTGGGTACTTGAGATTAAGAGAATGGTGATGACTTTTCACAAGCATACTGCCTTCAGGCACTTGTTTAACAAAGCACACCCTGCACAGCCCAAAATCCGTTAAACCTTGAGTCACCACAGCACATGTCTCTTGCAAGGACATGATTGGGGGTAGGGTCACAGATTAACAGAATCTCAAATACAGAACAAAATGGAGTCTCTTATGTCTACTTCTTTCTATATAGACACAGTAACAGTCTGATCTCTCTTTCTTTTCCCCACAAAAATACAATAAAACATTGTCAACTCTGAAGAGCATCAACAAAAAAGCATTTTTAAAAATTCCACGACATGCTTTGTGGGAGAGATTTCCCTTTCCAGGCATAGTTTTTTTTTGTTTGTTTGTTTGTTTAGGTATTTGAAATAAATGAGTGTACCCAGAGGAATTACCATATGTTGTAGTAACTGTCACCCAAGCTACTGATGTTAATATGAACATGTGTTTTGATTGTTAGTAATAGCATAATAATGTTATAATAAAAAAAAGTAAATAGATTGTATTTGCATGGCTAATAGACATTTCTCCAGAAACTATGAACAGTATTTCAATGACTACAATATTTTAGAATAAGAATCCCATCAAAATCCTGTAGTTTGTATCACATTGAAGATATTGTCCATACAAATAAGAAAAGTCAATATTATTTTAATAACCTGCTCTGAATTATGGTTTGTAGTTAATTTAATGAAGGTTCAGTTTAATAATTTGATTTGGAAAGAGAGCATTGGAAGGAAAGCTCAGACCTAGACATTGAACTACTACAATTTATTCATTAGGATGGAAGAAATATAAATAAAAGAGAAAAATTAGGAAGATTTTAATTAAAGTGCATACTTGCTGATAACTTTTATTGATAAAAAGGAAACCCTATGCCTTTTATTAATAAAATATTTTATAAAATTGAATTTTGTGGAGAGGAAAAAGTTGAATAATGCCCTCTTTTCTGTATCACACAGACAGAACTGATCAGTTGATCACTTACTGTATTTGAGCTCACCCCTTGCTTCAGATAGACACAAACTCTGTGGTTCAATAATTGTTCCAGTTGATGTTAACAATGAAAATATCTTCCCTAATTAAAATGAGCCAAATTGCCTAAAAGATAAGCCAATTTGTCATATTAAGATGCTCATTTTCATTAAAAGCATGTTTTTTTAAAAAGTAAAAATACATTTTATAATAACACCTACATACTTTATTCATCTTTGTTTTTCTTTTACGGAAACTTCTCTTGCAGTTATCTTGTTTATTTAAGGTTAGAATTGATGAACAAATATGAAATTGCTGATATTTTTGACAGAAAAGTTTTCAGTATGTTAAGTGCAGGCTCTCAGTATGTAATAGTAGAGTTTCTGTCCTATACACTGTTTTCTTGTCCTTTCACTCTGCCCTGCCTCAGCATAGAGAAGAAATGCAAAACAGTGACCCCTATCTACAGGCCTAGGGTTAATCAGCTAAAACATGCAAGTGTGCCTTCTAGTTAAGACACAAAACAAAATTCTCCTTTCCATGATCAGTGTAAGTTTCTGTGTCAAAGTTTCATCACTCCTGATGTTTTATATTTCTTTTTTTTTTTAAAGGGTTTAAGAATGTGTGTGTGTAGTCCATCAGAGAGATAGAGAGAGAAGGTGGCAGACTCACAGCTAAAGTTTGCAAGATAAAGGCGAGTAATTTTGTCTTCTAGGATGTGCTTGTATTCCATCTTCTCCTTAGTGCTACGTTTCAATGACTGGTCATAGCATCTTATGAGGTCAATCCAAACTGCCACCAATCTTTGTCCAATTAATACATCTGAGATACCAAGAGAAGCCTTTAAAATGAGGTTTTAATTCAGATTTAAACAGGGCTAGGGGAAAATTTTCTTTCCTTGTGAAAAAAGATCAGGCTTCAATGATGTGCCCTGTACAACAATGGGTTTTCACTAAATGTATGTACTTTCCACCTTTTAACATAATCATTTTCTCCCTGATTCCTATGTAACATGATTTTGAGCATCTTATTAGGTAGATGAGAACTCTCTAAAGTCATTCCAGCTTGCTCCAGCCTACTAAAGAAAAGGAGGATTGTGACTGCCCTTGCACTTAACATTTAAGTTCTTTTAATACAGGCTCACGTTGTATAAGCTTTATTGATTTGATAAAGAGGCAGCGATGACTGATTATTTTGATTGGCTGCTTTAGGCCAGTAGCTTTATATATTTTAATAGGTTATTTCTTCTTGTGAAATGGCTATATCTACCATGCAAATAAGGAAACGGGAACTCAGATCCTGTGAAATAGCTCTGTCGTTCTGATCTGAATTAATCTTTGTTGATGCAAGAGCCCATACTCTCAGAGTCTTGAAGTGTGCAACATATAAAACCTCTATATTTTCACGGAGGTGCCTACTAAGCCATATCACATTATTTTATGTTTTACAGTCATTTATCTGGATACAAATAAGAACTTTAAGCTTATTTTGGTTACATCATTCTATATTCAATCTTGATATACTCTGTTCATCAATCAACTCTATTAAGAGTACTCTCCTAATTTATTAATTAGTATTATATTGAACTCTATTGCTTAAAATAATATGAACTTTTGTGCCATTAAGTTCTTCGCATAAGTCATTAACAAGATGGGAGCGCTTTCTCCCAGGAATAGATCATACAATGGGCAGTAGGGGAAATTCTCCTGTTCTGTTGATGTTCTGGACCGTTTGAGACAAATCTTGCTAAAACTAGTACCTTCAGAAGGCATGAGCAGGGAAATAAAGATGGAGAATGTGGAGGAGATTGCAGGCCTCATGCACATCACAGAGCCTCCTCCAAACTTTGCCTTTACGGTTATACTTTAGGAGCAAGAAATGGTCTTGATCACAAAATTTCAAGTATTCTACCATACCTTCCCCAGGAATATCTCTTCTGATTACAATCTCAGCCTCCCTAAGAGAGCTGCTGTAAATTTAACGTCTAAAACATTTCTAGACTTCTGGCTAAAGAAGTAACAACCACTCCAAAACATAAACAGCAACAGCAGCAACAACTATTTCTTCCTTCTTATAATGCGATATATTGTACTTGTTAACAGTGTAGGCTTTTGAATCTAATGGCTTTCGTTTTTCTTTTTTTGAGACGTAATCTCCCTCTGTCACCCAGACTCGAGTGCTGTGGCCGGATCTCAGCTCACTGCAAGCTCCGCCTCCCGGGTTCCCGCCATTCTCCTGTCCCAGCCTCCCGAGTAGCTGGGACTACAGCCGCCACCACCTCGCCCGGCTAGTTTTTTGTAGTTTTTTAGTAGAGACGGGGTTTCACCATGTTAGCCAGGATGGTCACAATCTCCTGACCTCGTGATCTGCCCGTCTCGGCCTCCCAAAGTGCTGGGATTACAGGCTTGAGCCACCGCGCCGGGCCTGAATCTAATGGCTTTCATTTAACATTCTCGTTCTGGCACTTAGCAGTCGTGCAATCTGATAAAAATTCACCTAATTTATAAGTGCCAAAGTGTTAAATAAATAACAATTGTGTATATCAGTGGTGATAGTACTAGAAGTAGTAGAACATCTGTGTTATTTTTTTTTACCACTAATCAGCACACACAAATTGACCCCGGTTTCACCTTGGGACTCACACCTGGTATCTCAGATTGTATATTATACTTGTTGATTCTGACATAAGAATCTTAAGTTCGGTTTTTCTCAGCATAAGGTCCTTCCTCACTTTGAAAGAGAGCATAAAAGGGATAGATAGTAGGACGGATACAGGAAGGAGGAGGAGAAGAAAAAGGAGGAAGAGACAGAGAAGGAAGAACAGTTACCATTTGACTTTATTATCCAGTGAATAATGACTGCCAGACAAAGCAGTCAGTTTATTTCTGCCCAGTTGCTATTTCTATTTGCTTAATATGCTTAATTTTAGGGGTTTTTTACAATGTATATAAGGGTACTTATTTCTATTTATTAATATTTTTGACACTAATTTTATAACTCCATACCTCTTTGAATGTATTTCTAGCTACTTGAATGCCATTCCACATTTTGTACATCTTCTTATTTATCTCTGAGCTCATCAGAAAGATTTCTGTTTGGCTTTACTGCTTTCTGGGAGTTATCCTAGTACTATACCAACGGCACTGAGGAGGTTTTGTTATTCTTTTTTATTTTTTATTTTTTTTTTTGAGACGGAGTCTTGCTCTGTCGCCCAGGCTGGAGCGCAGTGACCGGATCTCAGCTCACTGCAAGCTCCGCCTCCCGGGTTTACGCCATTCTCCTCTCTCAGCCTCCCGTGTAGCTGGGACAACAGGCGCCCGCCACCTTGCCCGGCTAGTTTTTCTTCGTATTTTTCGTAGAAACGGGGTTTTACCGCATTAGCCAGGATGGTCTCGATCTCCTGACCTCGTGATCCGCCCGTTTCGGTTTTGTTATTCTTAGTGAATAATTAAGTTAGAAAATATATCCACCCTTTTAACCAAAAATATGTGTTCATCTGCCATTCATCTGTCCTTTCTAAAAGAAGTCAACTAAAAATACTTCCCAATACTTTGTTCCTCTATCTAGAATATGACAGACATTCAGATTAATTTCTCCTTTCAGAGTGTTAATGGTTTGTGAAATTGAACTCAGTGAGATAGGCTTGCTAGCCATATAAAGTTTTCTTTATCATTCTCACTTTGTGAATGATAGACAGGCTTTCCTCTGCTTAAAAGATATGTACTTCATAAGGATCAGAGGGCTACATAAAGTCAGAAAAATAAAACCCAAGTAGGACTTTGATTACTTAATTGAAAGAACTTAGATTAGCATATTGAACCAAATGAAGAAAATAATCAAGGAAGATCTAAATCATGATAACTGGAAAGAATGCACTATCTTTGCAATAATGCTGAAAATCAGCAACAACTGAAGCTGGCATTCTAAACATGCCTTCTTATAGTGTAGAAAATAAAAATGTTTCAGATATTTCTTATTTGTTATTTAATATCAATATGAATTGGGAAGTTGTATATAAAATTATTTTCATTTATTGAACAAAAATAAAACACCAGGAAATGCTTTTAGGAGAAAACAATTAAACATCACTCTACAACATCCACATTAAATTGGACTGTGCTGGAAGGAAGTTTCTTAGTTTGTAGTTTGCACAACATCATGCAAATCAAACGAATATAGAGCAAAGGATCTGAGATTTGCAAATTTTCATACTAGTAACTGGAAGATTGAGAAGCTGAAATATGGTTTTGCTGAATTAATAATTTATATAAAAACCATATTGCTATTCATAAAATATCTCACAATCTACCAGCTAAAGAAAAGCTTTTTATGAATGGGAAGCATCCCCTCAAATAAGTAATTGTCCTTAGTTATAAATAATACAGTTAGATGACTCTATCCTTAAGAATGCAAGACTCAATTAAATATAATTTTTCTGGAAATAGCTTTAACCCAATCTGTCAAGTTTGAGGAGGGAAGCAGCCTGTCACTGTTTCTCTTTTATCAGGACACTTATATCTAACTAAATTCAGGTGAAAAATAATGGAAATATAATAATTATATGATACCATTTAGTTATTTGTCCCTGCCTCAATATCATGTTGAATTGTCATCTCCAATACTGGAGGTTGGGTCTGGTGGGAGGGGTATGGATCATGGGAGCATATCCCTCATGGCTGAGTTCTGTCCTAGTGATGGTGAGTTATCACGAAAAATTGTTACTTAAAAGTGTGTGGCACCTTTTTGCCCACTCTCTCTCTCTAGTTCCTGATTTTATTACATGATATGCCTGCTTCCCTCCTTCACCTTCTGCCATAATTGTGAGCTTCCTGAGGACTCCCAAGAAGCAGCGCAGATGCCAGCATCATGCTTCCTAAAAAGGCTGCAGAACCGTGAGACAATTAACCTTTTTTCTTCAAAAATTACGTAGTCTCAGGTATTTCTTTATAACAATGCAAGAACAGCATAACATACTATAGAAAGTTGAGAAAGGCATTGCTATAAAGATACCTGAACATGTGAAAGCAGCGATGGAACTGGATAATGGCCAGAGGTTGGAAGAATTTTGAGGGCTCAGAAGAAGACAGGAAGATGAGAGAAAATTTGGAACTTCTTAGAGACTGGTTAAATGGTTGTGACTGAAATGCTGATAGTGATATGCACACTGAAGTCCAGGGTGATAAGGTCACAGATAGAAATGACAAACTTATTGGGAATTGGAGCAAAGGTCACTCCTCTTATGCCTCTGCAAAGAACTTGGCTGTGTTCTGTTCAGATCCCCCTAGGGATATGCGAAAGTTTGATTGAAAGAGTGGTAATATAAGGTATCTAGTGGAGGAAATTTCCGAGCCGTGAAGCAGTCAAGATATTGATACAGGAGATAGAGAGAAATTATTTAGGCAGATAATAAGCTCAACAGAGTCCTTGGCAGAATCTCCCTTTTAGCCAAAAGCAGCCCCTAAAATAATTTCTTTTCTAACAAAGAGCAACCTGAAAAATCGAGCTGCAAACATAGATAAGCAAGCTGGAAGCTTCTACAGGTGAATCACAGCATCTGTGTTAATTAAAAAGAGCTAACTGGAAGCTAGGTATGTTCAACATGGAGGCTCCATCCTTCCTTTTCTTTGTCACCACATGTACAGTAAAGAAGCAGGCAACATGGTGCTGGCCGGGTAGAGAACCCATCTGCATAATAAAAAATTAGGGTGGAGGTGGCTAGATTTTCACACACTATGCAAATGGCACACCTAGTCCTAACCAGCTCTTCATGCCTTATGCAAATGGCACACCTGGTTCAAACAATCTTTTGTGCCCTATGTAAATCAGACACTGCCTCTAAACCTCCTGCACTTCACCATGGGCTGGAAGACCCGCTCGGGACCACTCTCCCTGCAGGAGAGAGCTTTTCTCTTTCTTTCACCTATTAAACCTCCACTCTTAACCTCATTCCTTGTGTGTCCACATGCTTGATTTCCTTGGCATGAGACAATGAACCTTGAGTATTTACCACAGACAACGACACTGCTTCAATATCACCTGAGCACTTCTAACAACCTAATTCAAAGCAGGAGCAAAGGAATGACTTTAAGTAGGAACTTATATTTAGAAGGGAAGCAGAGAATGAAAATTTGGGAAATTTACAGCCTGGCCGTGTGTTAGAGAAATAAAAAGTTTTTCAGCGAAGAATTCAAGTAGACTGGTGAGAAACCAGGTACTAGGGATATTTGCATATCTAAAAGGGAGCCAAGTGTTAACATCCAAGACAATGGGAAAAAGGACTTGAAAGCATTTTAGAAAACTTTGTAGTAACTCTTCCCATCACAGGCCCAGAGGCCTAAGAGGAAGAATGGTTTTGTGGGCCTGCCTAGAGCCCTGCTATTCTCTGCAATGTTGGGACACTTCTCCTCAGCTCAGATGACACCAGGTACAGACCAGTCCACTGCTTCAGAGGGTGCAAGCCATAAGTCTTGGCTCCTTCCATATGGTGTTAAGCCAGTAGGTGTACAGAGTACAAGACTGAATGAGGCTTGGCACCCTCCACCTAGATTTCAGAAGATGTATGGAAAAGCCTGGATGCCCAGGCAGAAGCATGCTGCAGGGGTGGAGCCCCCACAGTGAACACCTACCAGGCAGTGCCAAGGAGAACTGTGGGGCTGGAGTTTCCTCACAGAGTCTCCACTGGAGCACTGCCTAGTAGAGCTGTCAGAAGGGGGCCACTGCCTCCAGACCCAAGAATAGTGGATCCACTGGTGGCTTGAACCCTCTGCCTGAAAAAGCCACAGGCACTCAGCAACCCATGACAGCAGGCCTGGGGGATGAGCCCTGCAAAGTGAAAGGCTCGGGGGTACCCAAGTCCTTGGGAGCCCACCCCTTGCATCAGTGTGCCCTGGATGTGGGGCATGGAGTCAAAAGAGATTATTTTGTAGCTTTAAGATTTCTTGACTGCCCTGAAAGGTTTTGAACTTGCTTGGGGACTGTAGCCCCTTTCTTTTGGCTGATTTCTCCATTTTGGAAAAGGAATGTGTATCCAATGCCTATACCCCATTGTATCTTGGTAGTAATTAACTTGTTTTTGATTTAACAGGCTCATAGGTGGAAGAGATTTGCCTGGTCTCTGATGAGACTTTGGACTTTTGAGTTAATGCTGGAATGAGTTAAAACTTTGGAGGACTGTTGGGAAAGCATGCCTGTATTTTGCAATGTGAGAAGGACATAAGATTTGGGATGGGCTGGGGGAAAATGATATATTAATAGTTTGGGTATTTGTCCCCACCCAACTCTCATGTTGAATTGTCATCCTCAGTGCTGGAGGTGGGGCCTCTTGGGAGTTGTTTGGGCATGGCTTCCTCAAGGCGTGGTGTTGTCTTTGTGATAGTCGATAGTGTGTGGCACCCCTCCCTTCCTTGCTCTTGATATTACCATGTGATGTGTCTTCTGCCCCCAACTTTTGCAAGCTCCCTGAGACCTTCCCAGGAGCTGAGCATATGCCAGCACCATACATCCTGTAAAGCCTACAGAATCATGAGGCAATTAAGCTGAATTTCTTTACAAATTACCTAGTCTCAGGTATTTCTTTATGGCAATACAAGAATGGCCTAATACATTATGTTACCTGAATTACTTTTAGTATATTACGGGTTCTTTCTAGCCCTGAACCTATTTCAGTTTGGACAAACTTGAAGGAATAAAAAAGTAATAATATGAAAATAATTCCCTTGACCATAGGAAAGTATAAAATCATTCTTAGGGCTCTTCCTTGCCTCTTTCATTCAGTTAAGCCTGTACATTCAACAGGACACATAGGGTTCTGAGTGGAGCCTCAACACCATTGAATGAATATTTGTATCTTCCAAAATTAATATGTGAACTTCTAACACCCAATGTCATGACACTCAGAAGTGGGGATTTTGGGAACTGATTAGGTTATGAAGGCAGGGGACACATGAATAAGATTAGTGACCTTATAAGAAGGGTTCCAGAGAGCTCCCTTGCTCCCTTCCACCACGTGAACACTCAGTGCACACCTGGCCCTCTGTGCACTAGGAAGTGGGCCCTCATCAGACAATGAATCTACCTGCACCTTGGTCTTGGACTTGCCAGCATCCAGAACTGTGAGAAATAAATTTCTGTTGTTCATAAATTGCCCAGTCTACGCACTCTATTATAACAGAATACAGCCAACAGAGCCTGCCAGATACTTTAAGAGTTCTTAAGTGTTAAGTGTAAAGTCCATGACTATAGATGATCATGTTGTAAATGCTGGCAGGAAATTAATAATAGCACTGCCTGAGATCTGCAAACTTCTAGGTATCATTCAGCAGAATTGGATAAAATGAGAAGACTTAAATATGAGGCTGCTGGCTATTTTCTGAATCATGTGAGCACCTTGTTATCACTGCTATCATTTTTTAAAATTATGTAAATCATAGGAAAATTACAGAAATTAACTTGTATCTTCAAATTCCCATTGGCTCATGTATTATCATTAAAGACATTGATGGGTTATGGTTAAGGACATAAAAGGAGCGGAATGGGAAGTAACCATGAAAAATGTTTGCCATGATTAGAGAGCTTATTCCCTTTACTGAAATGGCTATAACCAAGGGTTAGTTAAAATTTTTTATTGCTCAGACTGAGGCACTTATTTCTACTTGGTAGTCACACACACACACACACACACACACACACACACACAAATACACACACAGTCTTGTAATTTTTTAACCAGGAAACATTTGGTGAGTACTTTACATATCTCAGGCACATTCCTAGGTTCTATCGTGGGAAATAAATGAGTAAGGCAAGATCATTGTACTTTGGATGTCACAGTTATGTTATCTGTTACTTTATTTCATATTAAATAACTTAAACAATCAGGGATCACCATCTTAAAGATACATTTTAAAATAGTTTTCCCTTTATATACTTATTTTAAATGCAAGGGAACACTTTTCAGCTTCATGTAAGCCACTTTTTCTAAAATATGTTTTACCTGTGAATTTAATTACTAATAGCTTACATAAAAATATACCTGTTAATAAGAATAGAAATTACTACTCATTTAATATTTACTGTGTTTAAATTCTGTGTACATGCATTATTCATTCATTTAACAAACATTACATGCTTAATGATAAAATCAGTCATTCCTTTAACTATGGGAGAATCGTGATCACTCTGAGGTAAAGATTTTCATCCTGAGTCTTAAGAGTAGAGATGCCATCTTTAACACTTTCCCAAATTCAGGCAGGGAGCAAATCATTATCTTCTCAGAACTTTCTGTCTGTATGTATGCATATGTTTCTACCCCCATCTCTTTTTTTTTTTCTTTCACTTGCCTATCTCCTCTTTCTTTCCTTTTTTCTTTCCTGCTTTCTTACTTTGCCACCTGTTTTCCCTCTATCTTGTAAAATACACAAAATAAAAAGACAATTAAAATAAAAATTAATGATAATTGTATTACATTTTCATATAATAATGAATAAAATTTAAATTACAAAGCATGCCCTGGGGAAAGAACATTTTTTAAAAATTCCAGTATAACATGTACATTTTTATAAAGGTTTATCTTAGGTTATTTAAACACAGATCAAGTCAGGATGCTTTGATTCCATTTTCTTGATTTTAAGAATATTTGCCCTTTTCCTCTCCCTGTTTTTCCCTCCTCCCTTTTACAAAAATCTCTTTCCTCATCTAACACTCTTCTTTTTCTGATCTCCTTCTCCTTCCCCTGCCACCCCATCTCCCCTTTCTCTATGCCATATTTCATTCCATCACCCTCATCTTGCTCAATTTCTTTGATTTAAAATATTACTCCACAATTTTGTGAATAAGCAAAAAACCAATAACAAAATTGATGAAATTAAAAAAAAATCATAATTAATGTATTCAGTGCAAATGTAAGATAATAATTAATAATAGCTGGAAATAACATATGTGGTGAATTTCCTATGTTCTAAAATTAATTAAATATCATAAAATATTTCTATCAAACTTTAGTTATGTGAAATTGCTTCAGGTATAAGGCACATAAAACATATGAATGTACATGAAATGCACACATTAAACATGCATTATAGTTTCTTAGGTCAGGAAATCAGAAATATCTTAGGTGGATTTTTACAGTTTGGGGGTCTCAGATGGGTTGTGGTCAAGATTTGAAATGACTACAGACATCTGAAGAATTAATTGGGGCTGGAGGCTCATTCACATGTGTGCCTGTTGATGCTGGTTGGATGTCTTCTTCTCCACATACCTTTATGGTGCTTGAGTATCTTCATCACATCAAAATTGGCTTCTCACAGAATGAACAGTCCAAGAGATGGGGTCTGTCCGTTGTTTGATGTCAAGGTCATTAGTAATACCAAAAGGATACTCAAATTGCCTGACATTCTACTGAATAAATAGTTTCTTCCTTAATTATCTGAGGAAGGACGGTGATGTACTAGAATAGGGGACCAGTGTGTGGGAATGGTTTTTATAATGGCAAAGTCTATGCCTTGTGGATCATTGTCTCTCCCTTATAAGAAGAGCATTCTGAATGTATATAATATTTATAACAATGAATATAATACCAAGAGAGAGAGTTCGGTTACATGAGGGCAAATAATTGATTCAAATGAGTAAAAGCTGCAAATATGCTATTATGGGCTGAATTTTTCCCCTCCGAATTCATGTTGAGGTTCAGATCCCAGTGATTCAGTCAGTGAATATGTTTGGTGATAAGGCCTTTAAAGAGGTAATTAATGTAAAGTTGGTTTGTATGGGAAGACTCTAATCTATTATGACCAATATTCTTTTAAGAGATTAGGACATAGTGTGTATGCAAAAGGAAAGATCATATGATAACACAGCAAGAAGACAACCCTCTTCAAACCAAGGCCTCCATAGCAGTTACTGCACTAAAAAATGGGGCAGGACTTTAACACAAGTCTGCAAGCTCTGAATGTCATGTTCATAATCATTATGTTAGCAGGTATCCCTAGAAAACAAAAAGGAAAAAATTTCCACCACCTAACTGTGTGACAGGTTACTTAGCCTTCTTATGCCTAGTTTTCTTTTCTATAAAGCAATGTTAGTTATCAAGCTTACAGCAGAGAGTTGTGGTATGAATTAAGTGAAATAATGTATGTACAGCCCTCTGGAACAGAGCTTGGCAAGTATAAAATGTTCAATATATGTTAGGTATTGCTTTTATTACCATATCTATATCCTTTCATATTCTTAAGCAAAATCAGTCCTGTTAAAACCATATGAAGGATGGGAAAGTGTACTTTCCAGTGAAACATTTTACAAGTATACCTCACTTGGAATGTAGGCATTACTGAAACAAGTAAAAGATAAACGTGGCAAATTGAATCACAGCTCTGCTCCATGCTCTGAGAGCCATCAATATGGAGACAATGCCCATCTTCCAGGTGACAAAGACTCTAACATGGACTAAGATTGTGAAAATAAAAAAGAAAAGAAAGGGATGATTACAAATTATTTAGGAAGCAGAAATGACAGGATTCAATGATTATTGGGATTCCAGAGGCTGAGAGAGTGATCCATTGCATTAGACGAGAGGCAACCCAGTGTATAACTGAAAGATTAATATTAAACCAAGTAGAAACTCAAGTAGTGACATGAAATACTCCATACTCCATAAAACACCTCTGATATTACCATAATATGAGTATAAAAATATAGTAGCTTTTTAAATTATGAAGAACATTTAAGCAAAACCAAAATAATAGTTATGCTTTGGGCCATTTGGTTGAACACCTGCATATATTTCACTAACATTTTGGATTTTTTACAGTAATCTTTTTTCAAAAGTTTGGTACAATGGTCTGAATTAAGATGTTTTATTCAACATTTGAAAATCCATTATATTTAATCATTTTTAGAGTAGAGAATTTTAATAATTTACTGCTCTTATTCATATTAAAGCTATTCCTCTTCACTGAGTAAAATCCCTCTGCTACCTCATTCCTAATGCCTATGCATTATGCACAAAAGAACACGTTTAAATAATGCTGCACATCTGACCTGTGTTTCAGAACATTTACACATGCACAGTGTAGAGGTAAATCAAAGGTGCTTTCTTGTAAACATTAAGAAAAGCTATAAAAAAGAATGACTCAATGCTGATAGAAATAGAGCCCTAATAAAAACGTCCAAGTAAAATCTAGACAATAATTATATAACGACATCACGTGCTAGGCTATTCCAGTTACTTAAAAAACTTGACTGGCAAAGGGTATTCGGGAAATCTGTCCCAAGGAGTGAGGGCAAGGATTTGGGGTGGGGACACTGATGACTGCGGTAGTATCTTTAATAATTGAGACAATTGTTGAAGAAAAGTGTCATGAGCTATAAAAGCAAAAAACAAAACAAAAAAAAAAACAAAACAAAAAAAAAAAGTTGGAAAAAGAGAAAAGTCCCATTCTCTGATAAAGTCAAATATGTCAGAAAAATGAGAGTTACAAATTGCTGACCACTCATTCCAGTACACTTGGAGAGACACTGGACTTACTAAATATGTCGTTGATCCGCTGACCGTCCAGCCCTGTGCATATCTGCATCTCTTCAGACTCCTCTTTCTTTCTGAAAGTCTCCTGTGATTCCTGACAGTGACGTTAAGTGTTCTTGCCATGGGTCCCACAGCACTATGTTACCTACACTTCCTCTGTTGTTATCCCATAAAAATACTGGTTATTAATTATAATTACCAGTTTCTGTCTCATTTTTACTTAAATGAAAGTTCCCTTAAGGCACAGAATGTCTTTTCTTTTTCACTGCTATATCCCCAGTACTTAACATACCATCTGATATTTATTGGTAATTTAATAAATATTTGTTAATTTGAAGCAAAGACAGATTTCTATTTACTCTGTAAGAAACTGTCATTCCTTCTCACTGGCAGTTTAAATTCCCCACATTCTCTCTCACTCCTTCCAGCCCCAGTTCAATGTTCATGGAAACTCATAGAGATTTGATTCTCGTCTAGTGTCCTACAGTTAGTTATACAAACCATGATTACTAAATTTCTCAGAACAGACCCCAGTTCATGTAAATTAATCACTTATATGAACAGATGAGTTTCAGTCTGTCTGTCTGCTACAGTATCCTTCAAACGTGGCTAAAGAGATTTCCACCAAATTTGGGATAGGCTGCATGCTATGCTCACACACACAGACACACACACACACCTCACTCTGAGAGACTATGAAGGGACTTTGAGGAATTATTAACTTGCCAAAACAACTTATATGAACTGAACTGTGTAATAGCTGTTTAATTCATGAACAATTCTTTGTGGTGCTCCAGAGCAATAACACCAGGATTTCCTTATCAACAAAGATTAGTAATCAAAGATTAGTAATTCTACTGAAGAACAGAGGGAAAGTTACTTTATTTTCACCAATGAGGATAAATACATATGGCCAATGTTAAACTGTGCATTTCACATTGGATTATCCATGCCAGGGTCATAATGGTCTAGCACAGTGCCTGACACACTGTGGATGCTAATTTATTGAATGGTTACTGTGGACCAAGCAGTGTACTATTTATCTAGTTACCCTTAAACCTTATGTTATTATCCCCTCGTACCGTTGAGGAAACCGAGGTTAAACAAGGGTAAGCCACTTTCCCTATAAGATATAGTTACTAAGTAGTAGAGCCAGAATTTGAATCCAGGTCTGTCCTGCTCTATGACCTTTTGAAAACTCAAAAACAAATCTTTTGAGTTTCAATAAATCTTTTGCAAATCATAAATAACATAAAAACCCGTGTTTAAAATGTATGGATATTGTAACTAGATTTCTAAATGATTAATTTAATAGGTATTTGCTGCTTTTTATCATTATTTCTTTTAATGTGTCTTATTTCCTCAAGTACTTTGAAAGCCATTTAAAGATTTATCTTCTCTTGTGTCTCTTTATTTCATCCTGGTTTCTAAGAAAGAGACTTCTACCTGTTATTCCCAAGTGGTATTTTTTGACTGATATCCAGCTCAACTCTGCAAAACTTAAACATCTTTGTGAATATTCAAAGTTTTAGGAATTTTGCTATGGTTTCATAATGAAATAATTAGTACTGGAGAACTGAATGTTTTGAGATTTATAGTGCAAGCATTTAATATACAAATCTACAGTCTTACATCTCTTTTCATTGCAGATAGGTAAAATACTTGTAAAGATCTGGTCCATTTTTCTAATTATAAGAAAAGATTAATTTTTATCTTTTTTTTCTGGAATAATAGCTTTAAAGTGCCTCACTGCTAAATTTTATTGTGACTGCATAATACCATTTAAAAAATCCTTTTGGGGGCCAGGCACAGTGGCTCACTCCTGTAATCTCAGCACTTGGGGAGGCCAAGGCAGGCGGATCACCAGATCAGGAGATCAAGACCTTCCTGCTAACACAGTGAAACCCCGTCTCTACTATTAGCCAGGAGTGGTGACGGGCGCCTGTAGTCCCAGCTACTCAGGAGGCTGAGGCAGGAGAATGGCGTGAACCCGGGAGGCAGAGCGTGCAGTGAGCCGAGATTGCGCCACTGTACTCCAGCCTGGGTGACACAGCCAGACTCCGTCTCAAAAAAAAAAAAAAAAAAAAAAAAAAAATCCTTTTGGGGACATTCTTATTTCTTAGTTCAGTAAAGAGTACAAATAGTGTGTATAATAATAATTGCAAAGGAAAAAACTGCTATGGGGATAGATTAGGTGCCTCAACTCAAGACACGGACATAAGCGGCAGATCCAGCTGTCAAACACCAGCAATCAACTCCTGGATCGACACTCCTTAATGCAACGCTACAATCGACTCCTCCAAAGTGTCACAGATGAGGGGAGGCAGATGTCTGATCTTATGGAAACTTTATATACATGTTCTGAATGATTATCAAAACAATTGGCTATAAGATTAACCTAAGACATGCACGTGGCTCCTTTGAAAAACGAAAAGGACTTTTTGCTTAATTAAATAAATCTATATATCCCAGTGAGGATGCTTGTTAACTGCATTTCTATTATATTAACTAATGGTTTTTCAACACAAGGAGAGAAATGTTCAATGGAAGTGAACAATCAATTCACAGAACTACAGATGATTAGTAATTATGAAAATATTAGAGGGGTGAGTGCTGGGAGGTTGTTTTAAAAAACATTAATTTGGAATTTTGTAAATATAAAAACATCTTAAATTAGAGTTATAGGCTATAGATAAAAAGAGTAAAAACTAATGTAAACTTAGTTCTAAGATTTGGGTGCAATATAATCTAGAGAATTTGGTGAACAGTGTTAAGCCTGGGCATTACATGTGACCTAAAATGGAGTGCCTACATCTTTGCACCGGGACTGTTAATGAAAGTGGATCATTTTGTTTTGTTTTCAGTAGGGGAGACAAATATCATCTAGCCATTTTTTTTTTTTTTTTTAAAGCTAGGATCGAAACAAACTTTTTAATACATTACCAATATTTAAAAATACTTTCTAATCTATCTCTCAGAAAAGTTATATTTTAACTTTGCCATTGATCTGGCTTCTGTGGCATTAGAATTAAAACTCAGGGAAATAAGTTCATCTGCAACGGTAACATTTTTTTTTTTTTTTTCCTAAATAAAGGCTAGAGCAAAGCAATCACTTAAGATTTCCAATGTGTTCAGAAAGGTTTCCTCTGAAATTGTGGAGACTTTTGAATGAGCTTGGAAAATCAATCCATGATGTCCCTCTATGGGATGAGTCATATTTAGCAACCAGATCATGAGAGAAAAGAAAGGATAAAAATCATCCCATACACTCACAGGTGTGAGCCATTAATGCTTTATTCATTTGTAGAGAAAACACATTCCAAGTAAATCAAGGAAAACTTGATAGACATTAATCAACATAAGCGTTTCTCTAGTTAAAGCCATTAAACGGGAAGTGTTTATTTCTCACTGATATTTCAATATATGGAGATTAAAGCTACTTATGTCTGTGGAAATCGCTTCTGAAAATCACATGGCTAAGATGAAAAATGAATAGATATAATTAAATAAGTATGCAAAATAAGTGTGCTTTTACTTTTGTTTAAAATATAAATTAAGAACCAGATAATCCAAATGCTTTTCTTTAACCATAATAGATTGTACTTCAAAGATTGTATAATGTGTTTTTTCTAAACAAATTTAATCCAAATTAGCATTGCCAGACATTTTCTTGTCTGTTTTCTTTTTTAACGTAGAAAATTCTTTAGTATCTATTATTTTTAGTTGAAACTATCAAAAACTTACTAGAAAATGACATATATAATTTATTTTCTGAAAAATCAGTCTGAAAAAACACCAATACAATTTGAATAACTCAGAAAGACATATCTAAGAAGGAATAGTAAGCAACGACATGCAGGTCATTGATAATAATTAAGGTGCCATTATCTGTGAAATAAACTGATAAAGCAATATTAGAGCATGAACTCCTGACTCCCAAATTGCATTTGCTTTGCACAGATGGTGAGTTTAGTATGATTGCCAGGGATGAAACTAAGGTCAGTTCACCAAGTAAATGAAAATGATTGATGCTTTGACTCTATTTGTTATTGCTCTTATTCTCTCCTCAGCCAGGTGACTACAACAGACTGCAGTGTCTCTGGCCAGATCACTGTGTGTCTATAGAATTTATCCTCTAAAAACACAATCCTTTTTGTTTCTTTCTCCATTGTTTTATTCTAATAATTTAACTGCTAGCTACAACTCCACTATCCCTTAAGATCTTAAAGAAAAAAATGAATCAGCATTTCTCCTACAACTCTCCTTGCCATGGCTTAAAGCAATCCAAAGATCTTCACACTTAACGCAAATTTCTATTTAATTTCCAATGTCTTAATTGCTTCAAGTGATAGACTCTTGCTTCAGTATATACTGTTTTGATATTTACTATCTGGCATCTATATGAGGTTTAGCCTTTTCTATGATTTTGTATCAAATCTTTTGTGAAACTGGCAGATTTTACTCACATTTTGGGAGCAAAAAGGATGTGTTCTCTAAAGGAATCAATTTCAAAACAGTAGGTATCACCTTTCTTAAAATCTCTTTTAACTACAACATCATCACAGGGTTTCCCTGAGCTTCTACTGCTTCCTGTATCAGTCCCCTGCTTTATAAACTCTGTTTCCAGTCCCTCAAATTTATGAATGTAAGTATATGTGTATGTATATTTATCAATATCATTTGATTTTATCCATAAACATAACACTATTTGAATAGTATGTGTATATATTAGCAGAACAGGCTGTATTATAGTGTGACACTCAACAATTTCTCAACCTTTGTGTTTATGTACAAGGAAAATGTTATTTCTCCTTTTCTAAAGATTGCTGTAATTTACTGTAACTCTCTCTAAAGTAGATTGTCTCACATGATGACTCAGAATCACATTCATAATGGCTGTATTTAGGGAAGAAAGAAACTAGGGGACTTTCCATGGACTTTTTAGTACTTCACACCAGCTCACTTGATGTTTCTTTGGGCATAACTCATCACATGGTCTAACCAACAGCAAAAATGTGCCCCCACACCCCCAAAAATAGAATTTGATGTGACAAGAAAGGAAAGAGAATTAGATATTGGTAAAGATTAGTGATACCTGCCAAAGTCTATAGCCCATCTTTTCTCTGCTGATTTATATTACCTTTTGTATGATATGCAAAACCTCATATATGTTTGGGTTTGAAACTGAGAATTTTTTGCTTGTTCCTTTTGGGTTTTTTAAATATAATTTTGTATATTTATCTCTTCCCCAACAATATACTGGATTATTTATAACAAGTTTTGATATTATAATTTTATAATAAGTTTTAATACTTAGCAGTGCATTACTCTTCTTCACAAGGTTTTTCAGAATTATTTTGACTATTTTTGGGCATTCACTCAACCCTAAGGGGTTTTGAAAAATTGTTCCAGTTCTAGAAAAGTAAATTATTATTATTATTATTATTATATTATTATTATTTGAGACGGAGTCTCGCTCTGTCCCCCTGGCTGGAGTGCAGTGGCGCGATCTCGGCTTACTGCAAGCTCCGCCTCCCGGGATTATGCCATTCTCCTGCCTCAGCCTCCTGAGTAGCTGGGACTACAGGCGCCCGCCACTGCGCCCGCCTAATTTTTTTGTATTTTTAGTAGAGACGGGGTTTCACCGTGTTAGCCAGGATGGTCTCGATCTCCTGACCTTTTGATCTGCCCGCCTTGGCCTCCCAAAGTGCTGGGATTACAGGCCTGAGCCACCGCGCCCGGCCGAAAAGTAAAATCTTGATGGATATGTTAACTTTGTTTTTGTAGAATAAACTGAATAGAATTGACAGCATTGGGTATTGAATTATCTTTAAACATGGTATAAACATATTTGGCTTTTTGTCTAGGATGCACTTTATTATCCAAAAAAGATTTTATAAACTACGTTTTTGCACATTTTTAGGAACACAGAAGAATTTATTCTTGGTCTAACTGCTTTTGCTGATGAATAGGTATGTCATTGATCAATAACTTTTTCTTATTTCTGGCATCATATAACCTTTTAGAAGACTAAACTTCCAGGGGTATCCAATCTTTTGGTTTCCTTGGCCACATTAGAAGAAGAAGAATTGTCTTGGGCCACACATAAAATACACTTACACTAATGATAGCTGGTGAGTTAAAGAATAATAATTGCAAAAAAAATCATAATGTTTTAAGAAAGTTTATGAATTTGTATTGGGCTGCATTCAAAACCATCCTTGGCATCATGTGGCCCACAGGTCATGCGTTGGAGAGCTTGCTTTAGCTGTTGTATATCTTTGATGTTTTTTCTAAGTAAAAAATGTAGTGCCTTTGAATAACAATACTTTTATCTCTGCCTTTGTGTTCTTTAATTATTTTCATTCAGTGTTTAGGGTTTCTTGGAAAATACTAATAAGAGTGTCTTTGTTGGCTTCTCCATTTAAAATAAAATGTCTCTAAAGTTTCTTTGCTTAATATTTTAATATCTGTAGGTTTTTGAGGTAGATTATTAAGGAATTTCTCAGTGTTGGCAGTTTGTTAGATTTGATTTAAATCATTTAAAAATTTTGAATTTTCCTAAATTATTTTCCTTTTTCTATAATCCATAGAATAAAATGATGGCAATGTTTTCATTTCAGCACAACTTTTAAATAAAGACCTTAAATAAAATAAGGATAGAAAATAAACACAATGGCTGGGCGTAGTGTCATGTGCCTGCATGTAGTCTCAGCTACTCCAGAAGCTGAAGCAGGAGAATCGCTTGACCCTGGAGGTGGAGGTGGCAGTGAGCCAAGAAGATCATGCCACTGCACTCCAGCCTGGTGACAGAGCAAGACCCTGTCTCAAAAAAAAAAAAAAAAAAAAAAAAAAAAAAGGAAACAGAAAAGAAAAGAAAGAAGGAAAACAAATATAAAAATAATATTTACCTTTTATTTTTAAGAAACATTTGTCTATGTGACAACTTAAAGTATTTCAATTAATATCTGGAAAGGGGAAGGATAATTTAGGTAACTTATTGCTCAGCATTGTCTTCAGTACACTAGAAAATGTAGTAAGTAAAGGATAACTGACAATTGGGAAAAAAGGAGATAATGGTCTCACTAAAAATCCTGTAATTTTTTAACCTTGCAAATCTTCTAGGTTCTATTAAAGAGAAAAATTTAACTAAGAGGCTAGAAAAAAGTTTAATAATCCAAATTTAATAGATTTTTAAAAAATTCCTAGAACTAAGAAAATCCACAAATTCCCAATAATTTGAATTTGAATGCTAAAAATTATTCACAATACTTTTGAACAACTTTAAAGTATTGTGTAACATGTTCAATAAGAAATTTTATGACTTTATTACAAAAACTATGAAATTGTATTGAAGAATCTGAAACAAGATATAAATAATTGAAAAGCCATCATGTTTTAGACTGGAATAATCTAGTACTATAAAATCTCCTAAAATATATATTTTTTCATTGTATACATATTTCACTATATACAAATGTATAAAATTAAATATATATGTAGAAACACACATATGCACACATATATATCTGGGAAATTGCCAACTTTTAAAAAGACTTAAATTACATGTTCCTAAAAGTCATATGGAAAAACAGAATATCCAATGAATTATGTTATTTTCCTTCATTTATTAAATTGTGTTGAATTTTAAAAATAATTTTCCAAGAAGCATATAGGTTATTTGTAAAACTAATCTGTTTCTACTTTTTAATAACTTTGTTTAATCTGTCAGAATTACATAATTCCTAATTTATCTAACTTATTCCAGTATCACCTTTTGTTTTTCTCTTAATCATATTTTACCTTTGTTCTTATTTTCCTCCCTCCCACCCTTCCTCCTTCCCTCCCTCCCTTCCTTCCTTCCTTTCCTTCCTTTTTCCTTTCCTTTCCTTTTTCCTTTCTTTTTCCTTTCCTTTCCTTCCTCCCTTCTCTTTCTTTCTTTTTTCTTTCTCTTTCTTTCTGGCTCTGTTTTTTTTGACAAATTTGTTTTATCCGTAATCTTCATTGTTATTAAAATTTGGGAGGAAAATTGAAAGGAATTCATTGTAATTCCATTATGTATTGGTTACCTTCCTAATTGATATATATATTTAATTTTTAAGTCTAAATTATTCAGTAGCATGCTTCTTACAATTAATAAAAATCATTGTTTCATTTGTTAGTCACTTAAAGTTCCTTTCCCAAGCCATCCCACATTCATTTTTGCTATTTTAAAAATTACAGTTACACGTTTTTTAACAGTCTATTTTATCAGCATATTTTACCATTATAGATGCATCCATTCCATTGTTTCCTCAGTGGTGCACTTCTGTTTATTAAAGTTAATCACTTCATACTTCTTTCAGATAAACTTTGTATGTATTAACACTTTGCCCATTAAAAATAAAAGTACAGCTCACTGCCTGCATTTATTTAATTTTACCTAAACATGCTCTTTGAGACTGAAGCAAATGTGACTGATTTTTCAATGTGAAAAAATTAAAAAAAAAAAACTGTTTCTGGAGTTATTTCTAAAGAGAAGTAACATCAGAACCACCTGAATCATCAGCATTGTCTATTTTGGAAAAATCTTATTCATCAAATGAATCGTTAACCAACAACCATTAGAGAATGATGTTAATATCACACATATCACACATAGGAATGCTACATTTTCTAAGATTTAACATTTTCAACGATCAAGAATTAGTATATTTTGTAAATGGAAATACTACTAAAAACAGAACGCTATAAACAGAATAATGTCTTTTGTTTCCAAAGTTGATATACTAGAGCAAAGCAAAAATGATAACAAAAGTGAGCTATTGCGTGGCAAAGGTATCTCTGGGTAAGCACTGCAGTCACAAGTGCTACTGGTGAACATTCTCAAGGCAAACTGGAAAAGGCTTAAAATCACTTATTAGGTATATGTCTCAAAATAGTTTTAATTTTGCTTTAACTCTAGCCTTCTATCTTTCCAGAATATAGATTTCTAACGTACTTCAGCCCTTTGGATTAATCAGTGTTCCTTTGAACCTATTGTTGATGAGAACTCTGTTGTCACCCAAATTGTTATATTAATATAATATCTTCTTCATGTTGGTAATATTCATGATGATGTTCTATAGTTTCACTTCCTTGTCACATTTATTATGCTTTATTTACACTCACAGACTATTACTATTTTTGTTTTTTATTAAAATGGTTGTATTTTTCATTTTGAGATCTGCATTTACTTTGTATGTTCATCTAATCTTATAGCCTTCCTTTCTTTCTTTTTCTTTTCCTTCCTTTCATTCTTCCCTTTTTGCACTTTATTGTTATACTTTACAGCTTGCTTTATTTCATTGATTTTAGAGCCTATGTATGTTAATTTAAATTCATTTTCAAATTTCACAATTATTTTCACATTTCCTACAGTAAACTAATTTTCAGAATATTGTTTTATTGCCTGTAGGTCTTCATTTCCTTATACACTTTGGATATTTTTTTTCTCTTGATTTCTATAGCTTGCCTTCCCTATTAAAGTACTCTTTTGGATTTTTTTTCTACTCTGCCTCCAAAGGTCCTCTCAGGTTGATGGCTTAGAAAGTCAGTCACAGATATGATATTGGGTCAAAGTCTGAACCAATTTCTTGAATCGATTTGGTCCAAATTTTTCTATTAATCCATGCCAATCTTCCAATGCTTCTTTGGGTAAAAGACTTTGTAGAAATCAAAGCCTTTTAGGCTATGAATCTGAGCCTGATTTCATTAAGTGAGTCTGGCTTATGTTCTTTGCGGTGGGGCATTTTCTTTAAATAAGTCGCCAATTATGCCCTTTGGATTCAAAATCCAAAAGCTTGTTGCCAATACTCGTCCTTGGTGACAGACATGATTTTTGTGTTTATGTCTATTTTTTAAATTATCTGTTTTCTACTTATGTATTTTCTGTCATTGCTATGTATTGGATAATGCAGTTGGTAGTTCTGTAAGCATCAACACTAACAAATTAGAGAGCATAATTTTTTTACGTGCATTTAATGAAATATAGATTGAGCATCGTCTTTTCCATACTGCTCATTTTCATTCTAAAATATGTAATGATTGCAAAAAGGAAACATTTCTAATTCAAGTTCCAAAGCTTGAACTGCTACAATTTGACTCACTCAGTCACATTTAGTGATTGTAGAAAACCCCTCTATTACTATGTATATCCAGATGAACAAACCCTTCATGTCACATGCAAGCTTACCCACAGTAAAAGGCTGCTTTCATTCTTTGCCAGGTCTGTTGAATTGAAGTTTATACTGCAATCAAAAAGTATTTGTTTTAACTAAGGAATTATTTTCTCTCTATTTAATTTTATATTTCAAAAAGATGATGCTGCAAGTTCTCAGAAGCTCTTTACTTTCCAGATACTAAAGGATTAGCAGCACCCTACAGCTGGAAACAAACAGGCAAAATGGGTGCAAGGCATCAAGCAGACTTATCGAGTATCACTTTATTTACTCTAAAGCAAAAGCATCATTTACCATTCCATTCCAGCTCAGTCAGTTTAGGCAGTCACCATACCCTGATGACTGCAGTCTGCTGTGATGATTTTTATCTGTGAACTAGTCACAATACTATGCATGAAAGAATTCATTCCCTAATCTAAAACCTCTGCCAGTAAAGGACAATTGGTGACAAATTCCCTTTGTTCCATACCTCCCAGCAGATGATCTCTGAACTACCCATCAATCCTATACTTTTACAGGTTTTAGTAAATTCCCTTGTGTTTATAGGGAATGACTAATTTGTACTTCCATTATTTAAATTGCCTGGAAAGCCACATCTCTAATACGGCCACATGCCCAGTGTTGATGAGTATAGATGAGAAATGGCGGAGTCTTTTCATTTTCTAGCCAAAAATTAAAATTGCCACTCTAGCTGCCATATTCCTGGGTATTTTATCCCATCAAGTTAAAGAAAAATCTATTACTCCCAAAACTGCTTTTTCTCCTGTTTTTGAGCTCTGATGCTATGATCTAACTGCAAGTGTTTCCACAGTCATGACAGGACCTTCCTTCCCAACTTGATTCATTTCCAGGCTTGTAAAAGTAAACGGCTTATCTACATGTGAGATTCAGTTCCTCTGCTCTCTCTGTAAAGATAGGGAAAAAATGTGTGCCCTCGTCAGGGAGGAAAAGTATATGTCTCTTTAATACCTTCAATTCAATATTCTTTCTTATAACATCACTCATATAATATTAGCTCAATAAAAGTATTGGAATTTAATACACAGTATAAAGCAAAGCACATATAAGGAAAATATCAATACATTTAAATATTAACTTTTTAAATGTATGGCCTTTATCTTTGTATTTAAATAACTGTATTTTTATGGATCATTTAAGTTAAAAGATAGATTTCTTCACTTATTAAATAGGAGTAATACTACCTATTTCATTTTGTTGATGTAAAAATTTAATGAAATAATACACTAAAGTTTTTCAAACCCTAGTTTGCATAAGAATCAGCTGGACACATGTTAAAATGCAGAATAGGTATCCATTCGATATTCTTATGCAGGATCTGGGACACAGACAAGATAATGCATTTTTTTTTTTAATTTTTTTTTTTTTAGTAAGGATCACATTTATTTGGATGTTAGTAGCCAGTGGGCAACTTGAAAATCATTGATAAATACAAATTGATTAGCACAGTGCTGCCACGTATTAAGGATTCTATAGATGCTAATTATTGTCTTTTTAATACACTATGCATTGAACCATAATGTGATATTGGTGATACCTACAGGTACTCCATAACTATGTAGCTGGTAAAGCTATTATTCAGGAATGACTGCAAAGTGGCCCCTGCCTGATTCCTGTCCTGTTCTGGATCCCTTGATAAGTGATTATTCCTGTGTTGAGTGTCTATGTTCTCAAATTATGAATTGAGTATTCCACTGGTATATAATATTGAGGTGCTCAATGAATAAATCTCATTTTATTTTGTAGTTTTTCAAAACTGTCTCCTTAAATATTCTATTAGATTGGACAACACAGAGTTCCACATTTGAATGCATTCTTCTCTGCTCTTTGTATTTCTAAGTACTTGGAGCAAATGTGAGTGGTTTTAGAAGTTCATCAAACTTCAAAATTTTTCTCCCTGATTGTCTTATTTTGATTTTTCCAATGCTGAGAATGGTCTCTATTCTTTACTTCATCATTCAATTTTATTTTTTCACAGCAGTCCCATTGATTAAACAAACTTTCTCTCAGAGTAAAGTAAATCTAGCCTGTTTGATTTAGGTAGTTGCCTAGTATCTACTCAGTTTTCACGGAAAATTGTTTTAAAATTAAATATGAAAATAGCTGAAATCATGAAAGATTTGGTTGAAAACAAATCAATTGCTTTTTAGGCAACTTAATATGCTATATCCTTGATTTCCTATTAATGTCAATGGTAATCATTGGAATTGTGAAGCTTGGTTTGATTTCAAACAACTGTTTTAATAGAGTCACTCAAAGACAAAAGTACAATCATCTACTGTCAACCTAATGTGATTTGTGGGAATCACCCACAGGCTATTCCACAAGTGACAGCACAAACCAATATGTAGATAATTGATTCTTTGATCGCAGGTACATTGACTTATTAAGATGAAAATAAGAAAAAAAATCACCTTATAACTAGTTGCCCCTTGAAAAATTTATTTCTGAAAATTTGCCTTACAGCAATTATTTATCACTGGAAGACAGTACAGGAAAGGAGTTTTTGCAGCTGTTGGCTAAAGTTCTCAAGGTAGTAAAGACTGAATTGCCATGTGGTAACATGCATCAGGAAGGAGAGAATAATGAATCAAAAATACAGACATGAATATTGAAAGAAAAGGTGGAAAAATTTGAAAGAAGATTTTAATTACTTTACAGTTGTGTCCAGGCTTGTCTGTACCCATAAATAACCTTACGTGACAGATTTGACTCTAGGTTATGCCTAGGAACTGCTAAGTAGAATTAGCATTACTCTCTGGCCACGTCGATTGGATGGAAGATTTTAGAATAGATGTGAATTGAGATCAATATACTTTGAATATGACTCTTAGCAGGAGTAGAAATTTAAATTATTTGCTAATACTAAATTTTAAAGTGATTTTTTTCTTTATATGTTTGAGCATTTCAGTTGAGCTGGTGAACAGAATATATTAGGAATTAAGAATTTAAGCCAAATTGGAAAACATGAACATATAGTTATATCCTGCCTAATGTCTTCTATATCATGATATTGATAAATGGTCTTCAATAATAATTCCTAATTATTCAACATCCCATCCATTCTTAAAAAGTAAAGAATATTAGATATCTAAAATTCATATTTGTACAAGTCATAGGGTTTGACTATAATGAATTTAGAGAACAGGAGGATAAAAAACAAAATTGACAAGGCAAAGAATGAATCCACAACCAATTTCAGGGCTAGAGGAACTAATGGCATAATAGCACTATTTCCGCAAAAATACTGACTTCTATTTCAAAAACAGTGTAAAACAGAATATGTATTTATGTAACAAGAGCTGATTTATATATCGAAAGGATCATATCTGATAGCTCATACACCACACTATACCAATATTTTTAATCAGAACAGGGGTCCAAACCCGGTTCCTATGTGAACCTAGTTTAAAGTATGCCTTTAGGCAGCAGGAACAGGGCCACCTACGGTCTTTGTGACATGAAATGCTACAGCTTAATTTTGTTTTTACTTATTTGAGTTTTCACCATTCAGACTCTAGAATATGATTATATTTAGTGATAAGGGAATCAAAGCCTAAGATCACCTCAACTAAATTTATCCAACCCCTTCACTAAAGCTTTCATCGCGTCCCATAAAATCACTTTCTCCCTTCAATTATGGATAAAGAGCTCAGTAAAGATAAAGTTCACTGAATTGTCAAACTCTTCATAGAAAAAGAAAATTTGTTCTTAAATATTTCAGGATAAAGCTTCAAGTAATATAGAAGATAAAGTTATTCTTACTATTGTGATAATAGTGTTACCACTGGACCCCAGTCATTGAATCTGCATGGGACTCAATTAATGTTTTACTACATTAGATCTTAATTTTTAACATTTTTAATGTAGCTTTTAAACATATATTCTTTTCATGTTGTGTTTATGAGGAGGAGAATGAGTAAGAGTTGAATTGATGGAGAATTGTCACTGTGCCTAATGAGAGATGGTGGTTGCTTGACCAAATTATCTTGGTGCCGAGAGCCACCCATAAGGCTAAGCTGTAGCAATATTAATGGCTGCTTGAAGAGTAGTGTACAATCCTAAAATTTTGCTTAATGGAGGAGGAGTTTTTTAAATAATCAGTCCTTTAAAAACTGTGCCATAGAGGAAAGTCTGAATTAGAAAATGTTATCAATTTGTGGGTCAAAGTGAACTTTTCAAACAGAACCAAGACTAGAGAACTATTGAATAAGAATGAGACAGGTTGTATATTTGTTTGAGTTCTTTGTAGATTCTGGATATTAGCCCTTTGTCAGATGAGTAGGTTGCAAAAATTTTCTCCCATTCTGTAGGTTGCCTGTTCACTCTGATGGTAGTTTCTTTTGCTGTGCAAAAGCTCTTTAGTTTAATGAGATCCCATTTGTCATTTTGGCTTTTGCTGCCGTTGCTTTTGGTGTTTTAGACATGAAGTCCTTGCCCATGCCTATGTCCTGAATGGTACTACCTAGATTTTCTTCTAGGGTTTTTATGGTATTAGTCTAACATTTAAGTCTCTAATCCATCTTGAATTAATTTTCGTATAAGGGGTAAGGAAAGGATCCAGTTTCAGCTTTCTACTTGTGGCTAGCCAATTTTCCCAGCACCATTTATTAAATAGGGAATCCTTTCCCCATTTCTTGTTTTTGTCAGGTTTGTCAAAGATCAGATGGCTGTAGATGTGTGGTATTATTTCTGAGGACTCTGTTCTGTTCCACTGGTCTATTTCTCTGTTGTGGTACCAGTACCATGCTGTTTTGGTTACTGTAGCCTTGTAAGAAAAAAACAAACAACCCCATCAAAAAGTGGGGAAAGAATATGAACAGACATTTCTCAAAAGAAGACATCCATACCGCCAACAGACACATGAAAAAATGCTCATCATCACTCGCCATCAGAGAAATGCAAATCAAAACCACAATGAGATACCATCTCACACCAGTTAGAATGGCAATCATTAAGAAGTCAGGAAACAATAGATGTTGGAGAGGATGTGGAGAAATAGGAACACTTTTACACTGTTGGTGGGATTGTAAACTAGTTCAACCATTATGGAAAACAGTATGGCGATTCCTCAAGGATCTAGAACTAGATGTACCATATGACCCAGCCATCCCACTACTGGGTATATACCCAAAGGATTATAATTACTCTACTACAAAGACACATGCACACGTATGTTTATTGCGGCACTATTCACAATAGCAAAGACTTGGAATCAACCCAAATGTCCATCTGTGACAGACTGGATTAAGAAAATGTGGCACATATACACCATGGAATACTATGCAGCCATCAAAAAGGATGAGTTTGCGTCCTTTGTAGGGACATGGATGCAGCTGGAAACCATCATTCTTAGCAAACTATCACAAGAAGAGAAAACCAAACACCGCATGTTCTCACTCATAGGTGGAACTGAACAATGAGATCACTTGGACTCGGGAAGGGGAACATCACACACTGGGGCCTATCAGGGGGGGGGGAGGAGGGAGGGATTGCATTGGGGAGTTATACATGATATAAACGTTATGCACATGTACCCTAGAACTTAAAGTATAATAAAAAATAAAAAATTAAAAAAAAAATAAAAATAAAAAAAAGAAAAAAAAGAAAAAAAAAAAAAAAAAAAAAGAATGAGACAGGTTGGAGTATGGGGAAACTTTCAAGGAGCTTGGAAAGGTACAATATAAAGAAATGAAAGCAGATCTGAGATGTTTACGTGAATGTTAAATGTCCTCAAAAATGTTTTTTAATAGAGGGAAGCAAACTTCTGTAAGTTATAGGTGAACTCTTTAAAAGGGTGAAAAGGGGCCTATCAAGGTAGCTCTTGTCTGTAATCCCAGCACTTCAGGAGGTGAAGGTGGTGGATTGCTTGAGCCCAGTAGTCCAAGACTAGCATGGACAATATGGTGAGACCATGCCTTTACAAAAAAGTTAAAAATTAGCTGGGTGTGATGGTGTGTACCTGTAGTTCTAGCTACTTGGGAGGCTGAGGCAAAAGGACTGCTTGAACTCAAGAATTCAAGGCCACAATGAGCCATGATCACACCACTGCACTTCAGCCTGGGCAACAGAATGAGACTGTGTCTCTAAGAAAAAAAAGTGAAAAGGGCTAGACAGACAACTGCTCAAGGCCATCTAAACATGACAAATGGACCAAATTAGTGACCTTTCTGACTTGGAAGACTATCCTGTAGAAAGGTTGTCAGCCTCATAGCTGACTTTTAGTTTAAATTTACTCCTAGAGATAACATGATTGCCTGCTCTGAGTATACCACAGAAATGCTTTTGGGAGAGAGCTGCTTTTTTATAAATAGAATTGAATCTGAACATGTCTTTATGGAAAATACTTGTTTCCCAATATTTTGCAATTTGTTTTTAATAATCTAATATGATTTGGCTGTGTCCTCACCCAAATCTCATCTTGAATTATAGCTCACATAATTTCTACTTGTTGTGGGGGGGACCTGGTGGGAGAGATAGTTGAATCATGATGGTTGTTTCCTCCATACTGCTCTTGTGGTAGTGAATAAGTCGTATGAAATCTGATGGTTCTATAAGGTGGACTTTCCCTGCACAAGCTTTCTTTTTTTTTGCCTGCTGCCATGTAAGAAATACCTTTTGTCTTCCACCATGATAGTGAGTCCTCTCCAGCCACATGGAACTGTGAGTCCATTAAACCTCTTTTTTCTTTATAAATTACCCTGTTTCAGATATGTCTTTATCAGCAGCATGTAAAAGGACTAATACATAATCTGTGAGCCATAATGATTCAATCTCTCATTCTTAAGGTTTTAAATAGTTATATTTTTATTCTAACTAAATGCTATCTTGGATTATGATGGTACAGGAATTGTACTATGCCAAAAAGTTCCATACCAGTCCAGAAATCCTACTCCTCAATGTCAAGGGCCAAAGTAAATTGTGGATCAGTGGCTAGAAAACATAATAACCATTATAACAATAATAATTTTTATGATGAAATCATTAATCACTACATGTATTCATTCTTTATATATATGCCAGGTACATTCTATCTATCTAACCTAATATATTCTCCAAATATCTTCATGAGAATGTGGTATTTTAATCATACAGATAAAAGAGTAAAATAGTCATTAATTTTAGCAGCTATAATTTTGGTAGAGGATGAAATTTTCTTAGTTAATATCAATGATCATAATCAAATACTAGAGAAATAAAATGTTTTCAATTTATCACACTGCTATTAATCAGCATCATGCATGGAACTATTGGTTATGAGTTTATAAATACAAAATGTATTTTATTCCATATTAATAAATACGTCAAAAACTTTTAAACATGAATTAATATATACTGGAGTATGATGGCAGAATATTTAAACAATAAAATGAAGTCTGTCCTTTTTTTTTTTTTTTTTTTTGCATAGTCAATGTTCAAAGTTCATGGTTGTTCCTATATTAGGCACTAGAGTTGATATGACATAGTGATGTAGAAGCCACATATTTCCTTTATAAAGTAACTTGCAAATGTCACCTATTGTTGATCATAGACACTCACTTTTTTTTTGGTTTGGTTTTTGTAACTTATTTTAAATATTATGGCTGGGCGCAGTGGCTCACACATGCAATCCTAACACTTTGGGAGGCCAGGATGGGTAGAACACTTGAGCCCAGGAGTTTAAGACCAGCCTGGGTAACATTATGAAACCCCATCCCTACCAAAATATATATATATATATATACACATATATATATATGCGCCATGGTATCATGCACCTATACCTATAGTCCCAGTTCCTCAGGAGGCTGAGGTGGGAGGATCCCTTGAGCTGGGGAGATGGAGGATGAAGTGAGCTGAGATCATACCACTGCACTCCAGCTGGGCAACAGAGTGAGACTCAAGTCTAAACACACACACACACACACACACACACACACAAACCAACAAAACTTAAATATTATTCTGGAGTTACCTAATCCTCTAAATTTTTTTAAAAGGCAAGTTTCCCAGGACAATTACATTTTAGTCATTTGATGTCATTTATAAAAGCAGTGATTTAAATATTTTATCAAAATGTATTATTTATTTTCTACCTAATTATTATGAACTCCATCTACTTAGGAAGTTTTTAGAGATAGTCTAGTGATAGACAATCGTGGTTGATCCTAGAAAGCAGAGTTATCTACTCAGAGCAGTTGCCAAAATATTAACCATAAATATCCTTCCTCTCTCAATCCTTACAGAAATGAATATTATTCACTGATGTGTTCATTTATTTTTAAACAACTTATCTATTGAGTACTATGTATCCTACTTGGTGTTCAGTATAGGGATGAAGTAATGAATATGTGCTTTATTAAATAAACATTTACTAATCTATTGGACTAAGCACAAAAGAAACAGCTCAACAGATCACAATTTCTGATTATCTGTTGATTCAGTAAATAATTCCCCAAAGAAATGCAATTCAGTGACTGTCTCCTCCCTGAAAAAAGAAAAACAATACTGTCTTCAGTTTTCCAAAGTTTACAATTTATTTATATATGTAGAAGAGCTTTTTTGAAAGAGTATGTTTTAAATCATTGACAATTAGCCCAGACAGGGAAAGTCACACTCCTATTGACTGAGGTTTGGTACCTGCATGGCTGGCTTAACTTTAGGTAAAAGTAAAGGAGGAAAAAATGATCAATCCAGTTTCAGCAGAGAGCAGAACAGATCTAGTGATTAATTTAGTGAGCCTGGGTAAGAAAGACATGAGAAAGACTATTTTATGTATTTGGGGGGCGAGTTGTAAATTTATTTTATAAAGGTAATAATTGAAAAAATGGGCATGTCAATTATACTTGTAAACTTTATAAAAAATTACTTTATAGACCAATACACTCAATAATTTAGACAGTTTTGTTTTGTTTTGTTTTTTTCCTTCCAGCACTAATCAAATTAACATTTCTTCAACTGAGCAACAAAAGAAGTTGTTGAATGATGTTCCACCAGACATGCTGGGGTAAAAAATTGACTGTCAGGTTTCCATGAGCAACCCTGTAACTCTACACAGTAATTTCATTTAATCTATTTCTATTCATTTGTCTGTTTTAAAATATTTCATATTGTTGGTAAGGCTAAGAATATCATTCCATTTAGGTATCAATTCCTTGATGAATTAATGAAAGGCATAGCTCGGCATGCTGCAGTTCCACAGTTTGGATAAAAAGTATAACCATTTCAGATACACTCAGAATAAAGTAAAATAGATCAAGAAGTGTGAAGAAGTAAGTCACACATGAAATTGGAGTGTATTGTCAAAATACAACAAAACCAACAAAAAACGATTATAAATATTCAATTCTCTATCAAACAAAGGCAGTAGATGAATGCTAAAGAAGCCACCAACAGGAGATCAGAATAGTTTCAGGAAAAAAAAAAAAAGGAAACCAAAGAATAGTTTAGAAAAAATGACCGACAGGAGGCAGGACTCAGTTGCAGCTCCCACTCGGACAGGCAGCAGTGTGTGGAGACACACATTGTTGTGAACTTTTGCTCCAAGAACTACCCCAAGAGCAACCGGGAAAGCTGAGAAAATCCACAGACCCTTAAATGCACAGATGGATTCATTATTATAACATTCAGAGCAGCAACTCTAGAAGCATTATTTCTTGGTCTGAAAATGATACATAAAATTAACTTGTATTTTAAAATTATGGATGTATGAAGTAGTAGTATTTTTTTCTAGTTAGTTTCTTGTAAGGCAGTGGTTGAGAAGTAGTTAAATTCTAACTTTAGTTTTGGTCAGTATATGCTCATTTGTTTTAAATCTAATTATTTAGATATGAAATTATCTTAAGCTGAAAAAAGTTTTTCTGTATAAACATTCTGAATACATGACTGGTATATTCAGATGATATTTTCCCAGATTTTCAATCTGTGGTTAAATTTAGATTTCATAGCAAAAAGTTAACCATAGGCTTTCTTAAAAATTTAGTTCTTCCTATGAGCCAGATGTGATGTATTGTCACACTCTTATTTATCTACATGATAACTAATGACATTGTTTTCTTTATGTCCTTGTAGGGACAAGAGAACTGAGGGCTGAAGAATTTGTATTTCTTTCCTGAGGTCATCAATAGTATCAGGGTTATACTCCGGTCTACCACCTTCAGATTCAGAAGTCTTCGTATAAAGCTCAACTACCTAAAAAGGCAATGGAAAAAATAATAATAATAATCTGTGTTCTCTCCCAATAGAATGTAGTTTACTGGTGCAATTGGTCTAGTAGGTATATGTCTAATTGGACAGTAACTCTGATTAATTGTTACAAAGAAGAATCAGTAAACGTTTATCTTCTGTAACTATTATTCACTTAGTAGATGCAGATACCTTTTAAATTTGTCCATAAACAAAACATTGGTATTTGACTACATTGATTTTGGGAGGAATGTATCAACTTCTTCTGACTTTTCAAATGATCAATAATTCTCTAGAGATAAACCACATTGTTTTTGGACCCTGAATTCTGAAAATAAAAAATAAAAAGTTGTTTAGTAGTTTAAATACGAAAGTATGATATTTGTTTAAAGATAATGGTGGAAACACATCATTTAATTAATGTTGTGGTCAGACAAGAGTTAGATAAATGCTTAATCTGTTTATGATATTAATAAAACTGTTAAGCTGTTAGTGATAGCATAGACATCCTTGTTCAACAGATTAATTGAATTTTCAAAGCAGATGCTGAATTTTATGTACGAATATATTGAATTCAATAGTTTATATCTAGTAATTCCAATGCAGTGTATGTAAAGATGGGTGTCTTATTTTCATTCTAATTGAAAGAAAATGTCACTGGCTTAATCTCCCAAAGAGTATTTGTTTATAATTTGAATAACATATAACTGGAAAAGGTTTAAAGTATAAATTGACATAGAATGTCCTTTTGTTTGGTTACTCATCTCTGGCATTGCCTGTCTATTCCAACTATTATTACTACATAACATATGAATTCATGTCTCTACACATGTCCTGGGCTTTGACAGAGAATGGTGTCTTCAGTTAGTCAGACATCTTAAATGGCAACCTAAAACTCCAAATTTGAGGGTCTTAGCAATTAAGACAAATGATTTTTCTATAACAAATCAGACAAGCACCTAAATAAATAAACACACACACAGAGTATACACAATAATTTAAAACAAAGGCCTGGCACAGTGGCTCACGCCTGTGATCCCAGCACTTTGGGAGGCTGAGGTGGGTGGATCACAAGGTCAGGAGTTCGAGACCAGCCTGGCCAATATAGCGAAACCCCATCTCTACTAAAAAATACAAAAAGTAGCCGGGCGTGGTGGCATGGGTGCCTGTAGTCCCAGCTACTTGGGAGGCTGAGGCAGAAATTGCTTGAACTTGGGCAGAGGTTGCAGTGAGCCAAGAGGGCACCACTGCACTCTAGCCTGGGAGACAGAGATCCATCTCAAAAAAAAATAAATAAATAAAACTAAAAACAATAATTTAAAACAAGTGATTTTATAATCTAGTGTTTTCCAAGCACCAGCCATGGGAAAGAAATAAAATTTTCTTAGAAACATTATCTTTCTCATTTTTTCACTATCCCAAGGCCATCCATCCCCAACAATTGGCTGAATACCACTTATCACTCTACTCTTGAGTGTAAACCATAAACCATAGTGAGGTTACCAACATACTCCAGTGACACTATGATTCTCTCTCACAATCCCTTATAAGTAAAACCCAAGGAAGCCCCTTTTATCTCTGAGACTTGAACAACAGAATGCAGAGGTCTTCACTTAGTTCAGAACTGTAGTGGCCATGGCTTGGGGCCAGGAGAAGTTTGGAACTCTAAGTCCTTTCAGTTAATCAAAGGCTGCACCACAAATTAATTGAATCCTGGGTAGATGCATGGCTTACTCATGTCTCATTTCTCCATTCAAGTTGCTCTACCTATACTGATATCTCAAATAATATATATATATATATATATATATATATGCAAACCTGAAATTATGTATATATAATATAAAATATCAGGATTAGTTACATTGTTTTAAGCATCTCTATATCTACATTGTACTAGAGCTTTATAGTATAGTGATTAAGACAGTATATGGAGACATACACAGTCTTAATGTAGAGACATACTCTCTGGGGAGGAAACAAAACTAGTTATGTGACCTAAAGCAAATTATTTAAACTCTCAGGGCCTCAGTTTCCTCAGCTTCAAAATGGCAACAAAATGAACAATTTTTAGCTCATTATTTTATTGAAAGTATGAGATGAGATAATGCATGTAAGTTTCTTAGAAAAGTGTCAGGTAGTTTCTCATCACACCTACCAGCAGACATTTCCAGCAAGTGTTCAGGACATTTTAGCTGTTAAAATTTTATGAATGATGGAAGTAATAGAGCAGTAAGGTTAATACACACAGCTGAAAAACTGTGGAGTCAGCACAAGAACTTAAAATTTCCTGGCCCTATAATCTTGTTCTTCTATTTTGTTCTTTCTCTTCAATGTCAATAATGTTACTGTCTTTTGATTTTCAGGCAGTGAACAGAGTCCAGAGTCAGGCTGCTGGGGTTTAAATCTGAGCCTGCCATCTGACAGCTGTTAAGCCTTCAGAAAATTAGTGCCTTTCCTCTTTAGATGACTCTTTTCTAGAGTGTGGATAATAATAACCCCTAGACTTGTGATAATCAAATTAAATAATGTAATTGAAGTGCTTAAAATATACCTGGTATATAGTAAGTTCTATGTAAACTTACTATCATAGTTATCATTATTTACCACCTGTTTTAGGTATTGGTCTAATCTTTATTTTGTTTTGTTTATTTATTTATTATGCTTTAAGTTCTAGGGTACATGTGCACAGCGTGCGTGCAGGTTTGTTACATATGTCTACATGTGCCATGTTGGTGTGTTACACCCATTAAGTCACCATTTACATTAGGCATTTTTCTTAATGCTACCCTCCCCCACCCCCAACCCACTACAGGCCCTGGTGTGTGATGTTCCCCACCCTGTGTCCAAATATTCTCATTGTTCAATTCCCACCTATGAGTGAGAACATGTGGTGTTTGGTTTTCTGATCTTGTGATAGTTTGCTCAAAATGATGGTTTCCAGCTTCATCCATGTCCCTACAAAGGACATAAACTCATCCTCTTTTATGGCTGCATAGCATTCCATGGTGTATATGGTCTGCATTTTCTGAATCCAGTCTATTATTGATGGACATTTGGGTTGGTTCCAAGTCTTTGCTATTGTGAATAGTGCTGCAATAAACATACATGGGCATGTGTCTTTATAGTAGCATGATTTATAATCCTTTAGGTATATATGCAGTAATGGGATCGCTGGATCAAATGGTATTTCTAGCTCTAGATCCTTGAGGAATCACCACACTGTCTTCCACGATGGTTAAACTAGTTTAAACTCCCCCCAACAGTGTAAAAGCGTTCCTGTTTCTCCACATCCTCTCCAGTACCTGTTGTTTCCTGACTTTTTAATGATTGCCATTCTAACTGTGTGAGATGGTATCTCACTGTAGTTTTAATTTGCATTTCTCTGATGGCCAATAATGATGAGCATTTTTTCATTTGTCTGTTGGCTGCATAAATGTCTTCTTTTGAAAAGTGTCTGTTCACATCCTTTGCCCACTTTTTGATGGGGTTGTTTGATTGTTTCTTGAAATCTGTTTAATTTCTTTGTAGATTTTAGATATTAGCCCTTTGTCAGCTGGGTAGATTGAAAAAGTTTTCTCCCATTCTGTAGGTTGCCTGTTCACTCTGATGGTAGTTTCTTTTGCTGTGCAGAAGCTCTTTAGTTTAATTAGATTGCATTTGTCAATTTTGGCTTTTGTTGCCATTGCTTTTGGTGTTTTAGTCATGAGGTCCTTGTCCATGCCTATGTCCTGAATGGTATTGCCTAGGTGTTTTTCTAGGGTTTTTATGGTTTTAGGTCTAACATTTAAGTCTTTAATCCACTTTGAATTAATTTTTGTATAAGGTGTAAGGAAGAGATGTAGTTTCAGCTTTCTACATATAGCTAGCCAGTTTTCCCAGCACCATTTGTTAAATAGAGATCCTTTCCTCATTTCTTGTTTTTGTCAGGCTTGTCAAAGATCAGATGGTTGTAGATGTGTGGTGTTATTTCTGAGGCCTGTGTTCTGTTCCATTGGTCTATATCTGTTTTGATACCAGGTATTGGTCTAATCTCAGTCATGTTATACTTTAAGGACAGAGATAATGTCTCACATACTATAACTTATAAGTTCCTGATCACATCTACCAGTAGATATTTAATATTTATCAAATAATATTAATTTTTTGATGCCAGAAAAAAATCATTTCTAAGAGTATTAATTTTTATTTAACAATAAAATGATTACAATATGGTTTTTAATATTATTTGGTAAGTCTATCTCTGGTTTATTGGGCCTGAAAAATGACTTCAATTTTCTGAATACCCACATTAAAATTTAAATATTACTTAAAACCCTTATCATCTTACACTAATCATACTTTGGTCCCTTGGAAATTAATAATGCAATGTTTGAAAAATAATTTACAAACTCTACAAAAAGTTGCTACTTTTAAATGTAGAAATTGCTTAGATACAAAAGAATATGGTTCAATGAGAATTCAGAGGAACATTAGGTAAGTTTGGGCTATATGTTTTCTTTCTCATCTACACAGAGAAATCAGCAAAGGATCATTTATCAAGGATGCAATTACAGTCAGTGTTGTCGTAAAAAATAGCTACTTCAGAAGCTCTTAATAGTAAAGCTGGTGAGTAGCAAAACCTAAAGGCAAGTCAGAAACCATTTAGGATGTCAGTGCCAAATATGTCTCTACATCTGAGGGAAAATTTTACAGTTATAACCAGAGCTTCTTAAAAGTTTAACAGCGAGCTGACTCAGACTGAAGAATCTGGGTAAGTTCATATACAAGGACTCCAGAAGAAATACAGAGAAACATTAAAAGAAATGCCATAAGCTGTAAAATCAGCTTCTCCCTGAGTGGTATTGCTGTTCTTTTTTATTTCAGATGAAAAAGCATAATGAGCTCATTTCTTTTCAGGCTTATTTTACATTTGCTAGGGAAAAAGAAAGAGAAAAGAATAGAGCCTAGAGATTCTGAGTACGGATCTAGTTAAAACCCATTTAGAGTTGGAAAACAAGCCTTCAGCATGGAATTTAACTATCACATCCAAGAAACACATGGCGCTCCACTTTACTTGTGGGAAGAGCTACAGACGCCAATGAAATGATAGTTTATCAACAAATCGGACAATTTAGGTGACAAGATGAGAGATGATGTCTGAATTTCTTTATAACTTCCAAAAGCATTCATGCTATTTTTACATATTCTGAAACTATATCTGTATAAAGATAAAACATCTCAATGATGTAAAAAGATTACTCAGTCATTGACAAAGACACTCTCTAGAGTAAACTGAATAAGCAAGACCACTTTGGGGTATCTCAGTTCTAGACTTAAAGACAATTTATTTTTTTTTCCCAGTTATTTTACTTTCCAGTATTACTTTTATCTTTATTTCTTTTTTAAAAAGAAATGGCTGATAAACTATGATAGCATCTTTCTGAAACCTAAAAACTTGGAACAAGGCAACTTCTGCAACTTGAAGCCTGGGACATATAATTATTTGCATGCTTTGTGTAAACTCCCCCGCCACCCTACCAGCTTTTTCTGGAGGTATCCCTAAGTTATACTTTCCAAATAGAATAGAAATTTCTCTTTTGAAGTCAAATTATTATTTATTTATGTCTGTGAGATAGACTGCAATGTGGAATTTTAAGTGTTTTAAATTCTTCCTTATTTTATTTTTTGTGTTAAAGAAAACATTCATTCTCAAGCAATTTCAGTTTCTTCATTGAATTATTTTTTTCTAATATTGTTTGTCAAACAATAACTAATCATTTTCCTCATTCTCTCTGTTCCATCTTCAATCCTCAATAGGCAACAGTCTCACATGATTTCCTAATGTAATGTCCACATATGTTAGTCCTTTAAGTATGTCTTATTAATCAGTAAGTGTGTAGATCAGGAAAAAACAGTTAAGTAATGAGTTAAGAATTACCAATAGATACTTGTTTAAAGAAAACAGTGCTATACATATACACCATGGAATACTATGCAGCCATCAAAAAGGATGAGTTTGCGTCCTTTGTAGGGACATGGATGCAGCTGGAAACCATCATTCTTAGCAAACTATCACAAGAAGAGAAAACCAAACACCGCATGTTCTCACTCATAGGTGGGAACTGAACAATGAGATCACTTGGATTCGGGAAGGGGAACATCACACACTGGGGCCTATCAGGGGGAGGGGGGAGGAGGGAGGGATTGCATTGGGGAGTTATACATGATATAAACGTTATGCACATGTACCCTAGAACTTAAAGTATAATAAAAAAAAAAAATAAATAAATAAATAAAAAAAGAAAACAGTGCTATAAAGTAAAATGAGATATTCACTACTATGAGAATTTAGCCAATTGCAGTTAGAGTGAACAGTCCATGCAAGACCACTTTTCTTCTGACACCAGTTGCAAGTTTGGGGAAGTTCTCAAAACAATCTTCAGGTCTCATAATTTACTAAAATGACCCATAGAACTCACTGAAAGCTGTTATAGTCACATATATGGTTTATTACATGGAAGAGAAAGAAATATTAAAATTAACCAAGAGACACTATAGGTTAGAGTCTAGGAGGGTATCAAACATGCAGCTACCAGTTGTACTCTCCTTATGGAGTCAGCACAGTTTTACTCTACTGGCATGAATATGTAACAATACACCGGGATTATTGGCAACAAGAGAATCTCATCCAAACCTTGATGTTATAGTTTGTATAGAGATTTCATCGCATAAGCATGATTAGCTGCCCATATGACTGATATTATCCTCCAGTCTCTCAGGAAGTTGGATTTATACCAGGTGACCCAATCCCTCCCAAACAAAAATCACATTGAACAAATGTAAGTGTCAGGTGAATGAAATCACTGAATTAAAATGGTATTTGAGAAGACAGAAATACAAAGATTTTCAGGGTAGAGGATTAAATGTACAAATATTCTACAGGAAATCTTTTATTATATTTTTGTGTGCTTGAGAGTGTGTTTGAAAGATCTTCAGAAGTAAAAATAAATATGCATGCAGCAGTGGTAGAGAAATACTTTTTTTTTTTTTTTTTGAGACGGAGTCTTGCTCTGTCGCCCAGGCTGGAGTGCAGTGGCCAGATCTCGGCTCACTGCAAGCTCCGCCTCCCGGGTTTACGCCATTCTCCTGCCTCAGCCTCCCGAATAGCTGGGACTACAGGCGCCCGCCACCTCGCCCGGCTAATTTTTTGTATTTTTTAGTAGAGACGGGGTTTCACCATGTTAGCCAGGATGGTCTCAATCGCCTGACCTCGTGATCCGCCTGTCTCGGCCTCCCAAAGTGCTGGGATTACAGGCTGGAGCCACCGCGCCCGGCCGAGAAATACTTTTTAATGGAAGAGGCTAGAAAATGCCCAGGTGTCTTAGAATCTGGTAATGTGGGTATAAATGGGTCACTGATAAGACAGTCATAATTAATAGAGTTACAAGAATTTTGGATATTAAGAATTTTGTTATGGCCATTTGGGTGTCTTGTTAAACTAGCATAGTTCAAACAAAAAGGATCATACAAGCAATTTTATAATGTCTATTAGGCATTTTAATTAAGTTGTCAGTAGCTATTGTTTGCTAGATGATGAATCATGGCCCTGTAATTAAAAAATGGCTTTCACAAAATATTGTAATTTATCTTTCAGAGAGTATTTGAATCCAGACAATCCTCCTCTTGCTACTGTTTCCATTATACCAAGATGTCTTTTAGAGGCAATCATTTTCAGATTGCTTTAATTACATTTTAGGGTAATTTTAATTTGATTAAGATTTATGGAATCTAATTCACCTTTCAAAGAAATGAAAGACCCAATAGAGTGGCAATTAAACCCAAAATCAGACAGAAGAGGGAAAGCAATGTGCAAGCAAGGCAGAATCTTTTGTTATTATACCCATACCCATTTGTTAACTTGCAGATCCATTACAAGAAGTTCAAGAAAAGATCTTTTGTATTACTATTACTTACAGAATTATTTTGATCAAAGGCGCATTTGCTGTCTTTTTAATAAGGGAGATGAGAAGTAGAAAAAAGTAAATGTATTTATTTTATAATAAGATAGACATGTCAAGATGCCATATTATATTTAAAAGGAGAAAAATTATATTTAAAAAGTAAAGCTAGATATATCAAGGTTCAGAGAAATAGGAAAGAATTAACAACGTATATTGGGCTTTACTTGCAATTTCTCTTTTCATTAGAAACTAAGCATCCTGGTGCTGGAGCATTCTCTGTGAGATTCAAGCACAGGTGCCTTGAATTAGAAAGTTACATGAAATACCATTTATGAAAAGTCGATTCATTTTTCTTTTAAGCAAAGTTTATATATATATTTCCCATATATTTTTTCTATATATATTTCGTATATATATGAAAAAATGATATTATGTCACTATAATAGTCCTCCCAGGTGCTCTAATAAACCTGAATTTCATCTCCATAAGGGGAAAACGTTTTGGTCAACAATTTTAAGATTCAGTTCTGGAAAGAAAATATTGACTTAGAGGAGAGCCTGTATCTCAGTCTGTTTCTAATTTCTGGCTGCAACGATCACATTGCATAAGTGAAAACTATGCAGCCGGAGAGCGTTGCATAGCCCCTGCATGGACAGAGAGTACCCTGGTATACAATCTCTAAATGTGCACCCTAGGGACCATTGTAATAACTACCCTACCTTCACATGTTACAGAGGCAAATATACGCTGAGAATTTGACTTGACAAATCTGCTCACTCAGTTACGGAGTGTTTTAATTTTAATCATCCAAACATTTATAAAGCATCTTTAGAGTTTTTCCCCCATTCCATATTATTACTTTTAAATTAAGAAAAATGAGCTGCATAATGGAAACTATTTTTGCAATTGCAAAACATAAGAGTACATAAGTTGTATTTAGTTATTTTTATTAACAGAAGATGAAAATATTTTCTTTGGAGATGCGATCATAATAGAGGGCAAATTATTTACCTCTATTTTTTATACCAAGATGCGCCAAATCACATTTAGTAGAACATGACTACAAAGGAAAATCTATGATCAAATAACTTGGGAAATGCTGTACTCTATTTCTTCCAAGTAATATGCAAATTCATATGCACATTAAACCTGTATTTATAAAGACATCTGTTGAACTTTTCATACTCCAGTTTTTCTATGTGTCTTCAACTACAAGTCTCTGTTTTTAACTCTGTGTTCACAATCTGTGTTGAATATGTTTCCCATGCTCAAAACACATAATTTGAGAACTTTATTTCACCATTTATCAAATAAACTGTATAATTGACATAATTTTGTTCACTTGTTTGGATGTGTGCCCCTTTCTTGACTCTACATCCAATCACATGAAATAACATAAATGAAAAATTGTTTTCACAGTAATATGTAAAATGGTATACATAAGTATAAATTTATAAAATATAGGACATATATACACACATGTACAGCATTTGCATACATCTGTATATATTTATTATAACTACTACAATCATTAATTAACTACTATTGTTATTCTAATTTATATTTTTATTCATCTGTCGGGAAACAGTTTCAAATGCCATCAATGATTTATTCACTTTTGTTATTTTTAATGTATGTCATTTCAAACAAGGTACCATGTTGGTAACATTGTACAGTGATTCTTCTTCTTTTTTTTTTTTTTTTTTTTTTTTGTGACGGAGTCTTGCTCTGTTGCCCAGGCTGGAGTGCGGTGGCCAGATCTCAGCTCACTGCAAGCTCCACCTCCCGGGTTTACGCCATTCTCCTGCCTCAGCCTCCCGAGTAGCCGGGACTACAGGCGCCCGCCACCTCGCCCCGCTAGTTTTTTGTATTTTTTTTTTTTTTTTTTTTTTTAGTAGAGACGGGGTTTCACCATGTTAGCCAGGATGGTCTCGATCTCCTGACCTCGTGATCCACCCGCCTCGGCCTCCCAAAGTGCTGGGATTACAGGCTTGAGCCACCGCGCCCGGCCTTGTACAGTGATTCTTGACAAATTCCTCTCTGTAGTAAGTTTATATAAACCTAAATCATGATGTGTATAAATGTGTTCCTTGACTTAGGCTTTTCTTAGAAATGTTGAGTGCTGCTTTTTAATTGGTTGTTAAAATAGTCTTGCTGTGTTTTCAGCTCTCTGGTGACTACAATTTTAAAGTTTTTAAATAGCAGTGTTAGTCATTTATCTCATTCATCATGATCTTTTTCTATATCTCAAAGCAATGTGAAAATTCAAAAGCATTTATGCAGAAATATATGCTAAAATTTTATAATAAACATGTGATGCATGTTAAACTTTAAGTATTTACATTAAATACTATTAATATGATTATTTAAATATTAAATCTTAATATTAAATATTAAATAATATTAATATTATTATTTAAATCTTAAATAATAAACATGTGATATAACCTCCCAAATGTTAGCCATTATACCATTATGGAAATTCATATATTGCATTTTGATTCTTTCCAAAATGATTACTTAATACTGTATTTTCAAAATGAAAAATATTTTATTTGAGGACAAGATAGAGACCTTTATTTTTTTCTTGGATAAATATATGCTGACACGTGTATCACTGAGTTAAATCAGAGAAGCAGAACCACTGTAAGTAATAGGATAAGAGATTTATTATAGGCATTCAATTTTATGAAGTTGTGGGAAGACCCAGGGAAATAAAAACTTGAAAGGGGAGTTGCATGATAAGAGGCATGACCAACCAGTTGACTGAGAAAGGAAACATGGCCAGCAACCAAAGTGGAACTATGAAAGGGAGTCCTTTAGGCTACAGTTATCCATCTGATGAGGTGTCTAGGTCTACTGCTGGTGAATTAGAAAGGCTGTTGGGGAAAAGAGCTGGGCATAAAGGGAGTTTAAGAGAGTGATCACAACATGCAACTACTCGTATTTCTGCTTCCGTTGGTCACAACATCTGTGACAACATTCTCAGAGCAATGATTTCCCTTGAATTTTACCTTACAAATCTCATAGAAAAGTCTCTGCTTAGCCAACTCTAAACCAGAACCACTATTATAAAGGGTTTCTGGGAAACATTATTCCTGGCTTAATCTGGCTAATACAAGAAATATCATACTCAGTAAGCAGTCATTCTTAAATACCTAAATTATGTCTACTCTAATTGTAGATATGTCTTCTTAAAAATATTATGTCGTAATGACATACTACATAGTGACAATCATAGCCAACTCTTTCAACACATAGTCACGAGATGTATAAATGTGGGCAAGTGCCTTGCCTCTCTATGCCTCAGATGCACAAAGAGGATGAGAAGAATAAAAATACCACACACATCAAAAAAAATTGTGAGGAAATTTTTAAATGATATTACTTATAAAGCACCTAGGAGAGTAAGTTCTAAAGACCTTTTTATTCTGTGCTTAACACGATGAGAGGCATTGGTGATGACGTAAAGAAAAAGAGAGGGCATTTATTCTTTAAAAAAGTGCTCCACTGTCATTTTCGTTATCATAGAAACAAGGAAGTATTTTGATACAAGTAACTAGGCTGATTGGTTGTTTTGGTATCATTTAGACTTTATTTTTTTCATCATCCACCAACACATAGTAAAATAAGTGTAATGGGTTTCAATTTTAAAATGTGAAACAGAATAGACACATCTATATTAGATATTTAAGAATAGAAAGAAAAAAGGAAAAAATACATTAAGGAGCAGGATAAATGGTAAGAAAATAATCATTGAATAAATTTTTTCTTTTAATGGGTGGATGGGGGGATGTGTCTGTGTGTTGTGTATATAAGAGAAAGAGAGACAGAGAGAGAGGCATGAGGTTTTCCCAGCAGCAGAACCTTGTTCACAAACTTATATATATGAGATTTCTGTGGAAGCTGCTCCATGGGAATAGGAGTGAAGAACAGAGGATAGTAAAACAGAGAAGAAAAGTTAGCGTTAAGAGTGCATTTAGAGTCAAAACAACCAGGCCAGGGATTTTCTGAAGAGCACATAGAATGACCCTGAGTACTATCCACATAAGGACAGACAGGGAGAAGCCTGTTTTACATGGCCTTTTGCTACCACTGGTTGAGGGCTATCCCCAGGAAATTAACTCACTTCCTTCCAAGAGGCCTCCTATTAGTATTCACTGTGTGGGAGAAATCCCCAGACAAAGAGTGAAAGCTGAAAGAACGTGCTCGTGTAAAATGTTTATAGAAGGAAGCGAATAAAAGTCCACACATGAATATGTGTTGTGCATGAGGCTAGAATCAAAGGTGAAGCCAAGCAGATGTGAAGCAGGACAGCAGAGGTATCAGATAGGATCCATCTCCTGCACTGCTGAGGTCTATTCATGCCTTACACTAAGGCCACTCCACCACTGAGTTTTCAAAGTGGTGATCAGAGATCATTTCATCTCTCGATTGAATACATCCAGGTTAATACAACAAACTACAATCCTCAGCAACAGCTAAATCTCATGAAAAACTGTACGAAAAGAAAAGGTGATGATTTAGCAATTTAATATGGGATTTAAAATTTATCCTTGTGGTTTTAACAGATATACTATTATCCTTTACCCTGTTACATGATGTTCTCTATTACCCTTTATCCCTCAATTTTTTCAACTAAGGTAACCCTATTTTTACATATGTTTTAAAAAATATTACTAAGTATATATTAGTGATAAATAGGAGAATTGTTCTTCAAAAGTTGAAATGTAGCCTGTTTATACTGTAGTTCCCCCTTACCTGTGATTTTACTGTGATTTCAGTTACAGTGGTCAATAGCCGTCTGAAAATACTAAACAGAAAATTATAGAAATGAACGATTCATGTTTTAAATTACATGCCATTCTGAGTAGCATGATAAAATCTTGCATCATTCTGCCCCATCCTGCCCACAGGGCATGAATCTCCCTTTGTCCAGTGTATCCATACTGTGTATGGTACCAGTCTTTTAGTTATCATCATCCTCTGCTCCTGACATTCAACCATCAACAATGTCACGGCTGGATAATCCAGAATCACCCAAGCAGATGATTCTCCTTTGGATGCATTGCCAGAAATGAATAGTAACCTAATGCTATGTCACAATGCCTATGTCATTCACCTTACTTCATCTCATCAAGAAGACATTTTATCACTTCACATCATCTCAAGAAGGAAAAGGGTGAGTACCAGTACAATAACATATTTTGAGAGAGGCCACATTTATATAACTTTAAGTATAATATATTGTTATAAGTCTTCTGATTATTAGTTATTGTTGTTAATCTCTTATTATGTCTAATGTATAAATTTAACTTTATCATAGGTATGTGTGTATAGAAAAATACATAATATATAGGTATTATTCATGTTTTCAGTCATCTATTGGGGGTCTTAGAACATACCCCCTGTAGATAAGGTAGGGTTACTATGTCTTTTCTAAATTTGCATACATATTCCCAATTGTCACTATCTCCTGTTTTAATGTAATTGAGTAAAAATGTATTCTCTTCAATATGTTTTCTTCAGAAAACCAGATGGCATAGAAGTCACCAGAGGGGAAATACACATATACCATTACCCCTACACAGAAACTGATATTCTTTATTTTCTCTTTTCCTGTCCAGTTCTCTCTCATCAAACACACACACACACACGCATACACACACACACACACACACAAAGTTTAACATACAAAAACTTAGTAAAACACAAAACCATTTTGTAACTGCCAAATAGTATCCCCACTCAAGTCCTCATCCCTGAATTTCAGACTTAAATATACAATATAAATACAGCATGTCAATTTAACTTCTAATAATTATGTCAAAGAGCGCATGTCAAAAGCAGAAACCCTGATGCCCTTCCTTCCCTGCAAATCTCAACTTCCTCAGTCTTCCCCATTTCAGTAAGTGGCGTCGAAATTCATGAAGTTCTCCAGCCTTGACATGATTTGGCTCTGTGTCCCCACCCAAATCTCATCTTGAATTGTAATCCCCACATGTGGAGGGAGGGACTGGTGGGAGGTGACTGGATCCTGGGGGCAAGGTGGGCTGTTTCCCATACTGTTCTCCTGATAGTGAGGGAGTTCTCTGATGGTTTATAAGTAGTAGATTTTCCTCTGTGCTCTCTTTCTCCTGCTGCCTTGTAAAGATAGTACTTGTGGTTGGGCGCGGTGGCTCACGCCTGTAATCCCAGCACTTTGGGAGGCCAAGGCAGGTGGATTGCCTGAGCTCAGGAGTTCAAAACCAGCCTGGGCAACACGGTGAATCCCCGTCTCTACTAAAAATACAAAAAAGCTTAGCTGGGCCTGGTGGTGTGTGCCTGTAGTCCCAGCTACTCAGGAGGCTGAGGCAGAAGAATTGCTTGAACCCAGGAGGTGGCGGTTGCAGTGAGCTAAGATTGCACCACTGTACTCCAGGCTGAGCGACAGAGCGAGACTTCATCTCCTCAAAAAATAAATAAATACATAAATAATAAGGTACTTACTTCTTCACCTTCTGCCATGATTGTAAGTTTCCTGAGGCCTCCCCAGCCAGGTGAAACTGTAAGTCAATTAAACCTATTTCCTTTGTAAATTACACAGTCTTGGGCAGTTTCATACAGCAGTATAAAAAGTGACTAATACAGGCCTCAAACCTATATAGCCATTTCTGAATTTTTTTTCACACCCATCTCTAATCCATCAGCAAATCATATTGGGGTAATCTCACTATGCATCCCAAGTCTGACCAATTTTCAGTGCTCACTGCCACCACCGTTGTTCAAGTTACACTGAACTTGAAACAACACAATAGCTTTCTAACTGGTTTTAGTTCATTTTGGTTGCTCTTCTGCAGCCTATTCCCCACATAGCCAGAGTAATCTTTTATAAATATAAATAAGATCATGTTACTCTCTTTGCCAAATTCTGCTCTGGGTTTTCTCTCATACTTACAATAAAATCCAAAGTTCTTTTTATATCTTTTGAGAACCTACATGCCTTGGTCTTTATCTGTCTTTGTAAACTTACCTTCTGCCATTCTACTCAAACATTTTCCTGTAGCATGACCTGATTCCTGTCATGAATATGACAGGTTTATTCCTTCCTCAGAGTTGCTGTATTTATTATGCAACACCTACAGCACTTAGAGAACGTCCTCCTCCAGACTTTTACACTGCCTTCCCCTATCTTGACTTTCTGCCCTATTTCGTTTCCTAATCTACCTCTTTCCATTCCAGTTGCTCTTGAAGTCAGTATCCTATGTAACTGTTTTCAAAGCAATTAACAATTTTTGACATTATATAGTATATATTAATTTATTTTTGTATCTCTCAATCTTTATTATATAACTACTGTTATATAAATAGGTTTTTCTATTTGATGTATGCTCCAAAGTATCCCTCTTTCTCTCTCTCTCACACACATACACATACACAAACAGACACTCAATGAATGAATGCATGAATGGAAGCCAAGAGGTGTTTTACACAAATTCCAAAAGAATTCTATTCAAATCCATATTTGGTATCATCTTCATTCTTGGAATTATTAAAAACCAAGTAATAGACTGATGTTGGCACTTGAAAAGAAAAATAAAACTGGTGTGATAAATATTGCATTTAGACTCAGAAAATTTCTATGACACCTATTTGAGAGCAATTGAGATTTTCTTTCATTAGCTAATGGTATATTGTTTGACATGTTTTGATTAATGAAACAGTAAACATTTTGTACATTAATTAAAATATAAGGCACATTTTATGCAGCAGCCAAATTAACTTAGATACACTATGAAGCAGTTTAATTTTGGTAGGGAAGATGAAACATTAATGATATTAACTAAAACCATCCTTGTAAATGGATTTTTTTTTTTTTTTTTTTTTTTAGATGGAGTCTTGATCTGTCACCAGGCTGGAGTGCAGTGGTGTGATCTTGGCTCACTGAAATCTCTGCCTCCTGGGTTCAAGCAATTCCCCTGCCTCAGCCTCCTGAGTAGCTGGGATTACAGGTGTGCACCACCACGCCAGGCTAACTATTGGATTAATTCTTAAGAAAATTTTGTAGCTGTCAGACATAATATTTTGAAAATCAGTTGTATTTTAACTTGATGACAATTGTCATAAAGCCATTGATTTTGAAGAATTGGTTTACAAAAGAGACAGTCCTCATGTTTCATATACAATAATGTGACGTGAAAATGAAATGAATATTCATACATAACTTAAAATGGCATAAGTTCCTTCAGGGTACAAATTGCCATAGTCATACTTCTTTTGTTTTATAAGAGAGGGGGTCTCAATCTGTTGCTACACCTAGAGTGCAGTGGCTCAATCATAGGTTAGTACAGCCTCAAACTTCAGGGTTCAAGGGATCCTCCCACCTCAGTCTTCCAAGTAGCTGGGAATACAGGGGTATGCCACTGTGCTGGATAATTTTTAAATTTTTTGTAGCGATGAGGTCTCACTATGTTGCCAAAGTTAGTTTCAATTCCTGGCTTCAAGTGATCCTCTGGTCTTGGCCTCTCAAAGTGATGGATTACAGGTATGACCCACTCTGCCCAGCCATAACATATTTTTTGAGTTCTAGTATTTCTTATTGCCTATCTCACAGTCCTCCAATCATTCCTCTTTTCTCTTAACTAGTTTTATTTATTCCAATAGCTTTAGAGGAAAAAAAAAAATGGCTTTGATTACATGGATAAATTGTATAGCTGTGCCTGGCACAGTGGCTCACACCTGTAATCCCAAACTTGGGGAGGCCAGAGGCAGGAGGATCATGAGGTCAGGAGTTAGAGGCCAGCCAGTTTGAGACCAGCCTGGCCAACATGGTGAAACACCATCTCTAGTAAAAATACAAAAAATTAGCCAGGTATGGAGGCACTCGCCTGTAATCCCAGCTATTTGGGAGACTGAGGCAGGAGAATTGCTTGAACCTGGGAGGCCGAGGTTGCAGTGAACCAAGGTTATGCCACTGAACTCCAGACTGGGCAACACAGCAAGACTCATCTGAGGTGGAAAAAAAATTGTATAGTGGTGAAGTCTAGGATTCTAGTGCACCCATTAAGGAAGCAGTGTACCTTGTATTCAATAAGTAGCTTTCCGTGCCTCACCCCTCTGCCACCTTTCTCCCTTCTGCGACTCCAGTGTCTACTGTACTACTCTGTATGCCTCTGCATATCCACAGCTTAGCTCCCATTTATAAGTAAGAACCTACACTATCTACTTTTCATTTCGGTGTTACTTCACTTAGAATACTGGCCTCCAGTTCCATCCAAGTGGCTGCAAAAGAAATTTCATTTTTTTATGGCTGAGTAATATTTCATAGTATTTATGTGCCTCATTTTCTTTATACTCTTATTGGTTGATGGGCACTTAAGGTGATTCCATATTATTGAAATTGTGAATAGTGCTGAGACAAACAGACACATGCGGGTGTGTTTTTGATAGAATGACTTCTTTTCCTTTGGGTAGATACCCGGTTGTTGTATGGCTGGGTTGAATGGTAGATCTACTGCTAGTTCTTCGAGAAATCTCCATACTGTTTTATTTTTTTATTTTTTATTTTTTATTTTTATTTTTTTTTGAGACGGAGTCTCGCTCTGCCGCCCGGGCTGGAGTGCAGTGGCCGGATCTCAGCTCACTGCAAGCTCCGCCTCCCGGGTTTCCGCCATTCTCCTGCCTCAGCCTCCGGAGTAGCTGGGACTACAGGCGCCCGCCACCTCGCCCGGCTAGTTTTTTTGTATTTTTAGTAGAGACGGGGTTTCACTGTGTTAGTCAGGATGGTCTCGATCTCCTGACCTCGTGATCCGCCCGTCTCGGCCTCCCAAAGTGCTGGGATTACAGGCTTGAGCCACCGTGCCCGGCCCTCCATACTGTTTTATATAGAGACGTCTCCGTACTGTTTTCCCTAGAGGTTGTACTAATTTACATTCCCACCCACATCCATGGCAATATCTAGTATTTTTTGACTTTTTAATAATGGTCATTCTCTCTGGGATAAGGTGGTATCTCATGGTGGTTTTAATTTTCACTTCTCTTATCATTAGTGATGCTGAGCATTTTTTCATTTTTTCATTTTTTTTTTTTTTTTGCCACTTGTCTATCTTTGAGAAATGTCTATGCACGTCATTTGCCCATCTTTTGATAGGATTATTATTATTATTATTTTCTTGCTGATCTTAGTTCCTTGTAGATTCTGGATACTAAGTCCTATGTTGTATGCATAATTTGCAAATATTTTCTCCCATTCTGTAGGTTATCTGTTTAATGATTATTTCTTTTGTTGTGCAGAAGTTTTTTAGTTTAATTGGATTTCATTTATTTATTTTCGTTTGTGTTCCATTTGCTTTTGGAGTTTTAGTCATAAATTCTTTGGCAAGACCAATGTCCAAAAGAGTTTTTCCTAGGTTTTCTTCTAGAATTTTTATAGTTTCAGATCTTAGAGTTATGTCTTGAATTCATCTTGAATTAATTTATGTATGTCTTGAGAAAGAGGGATCTTTTCATTTTTTTACACGTGGCTTAGCAATTACTCCAACACCATTTGTTGTAAAGGCAGTGATTTCCCCAATTTATGTTTTTGTATGCTTTGTCAAAATTCAGTTGGTTGTATGTATTTGGCTTTATTTCTGAGTCATTTTTTCTGTTCCATTGGTCTGTGTATCTTATACTGCAAGGCTATGGTAACCAAAACAGCATTATACTGGTGTAAAAGACACATAGATTGATTTACATTTTCTAGAGCTTTGTATACCTGGAATCATTCAATATTTATTTTTTATGTGATTTCTTTCACCCAGAATAATTACCTTGAGATTTATGTATATGGTTTTGTGTATTGATACTTCATTCATTTTTATCGCTAAATAACATTTCATTGTTTGTTTCCTACATTGCTCAGCACAGTTAATATGATAAAATAGATTGTGCCTTCCCCAGATCTGCACAATATTACTTTCTGTAATGTTGGAAATGTTCTATATATGCACTATTCAATAGGGTAACCATTAGCCACATATGGCTATTGACACTTGAATTGTGTTAGGGCAACTGAGGGACTGAATTTTAATTCGATTTCCTTTTTAACTAGTGTGGTTTAAATTTAAATAGCCACAGATGCTATTGGCTGCCACATTGCATAGTGCATGTTACGCTGTGCAATGTTTCTCAAATGTACTTGATATATGTGTGCTTATGTGTGTTTAATGTGATTATTTATCCAAAAGAAAAATGAGGAAAGACAATAGCAAATCACATATTGAGGCTAATTACTTTTAGGAAAACATTAATTAATTGCCTTTAGGACAGACTGATTGTCATCTGAGTACAGCATGACTTAATAATTTTTATCTAATGATTTGTTTAACCTTTATACAATTTGATTTATTTTTGTCAATTTTACACCTTAACTTTCTTGGTATTATTCTTGGTGTATATTCTTTACTTCCTTAATGGTCTCAGTATTCTGTTCATTTACCATCCTTTAATTGCCTTTCCTCTTAACTCTCTCTGTGTTTTCTGCATACTTTGTGGAGATGCTTTTTCTTTGGCTTCCTCCTTAAATGTCTGAAGCTCTCATTATTTGCTTTTGCTGATTATTTTTTAAATACTCCCCCACCTTGAGCTATTATCTCAATTTTAATGGCTTAAATTATAACGTATGTTTTCTGGATACCCAATATACATTTTTCATACTTATTTATTTTATTTTATTTATTTATTTTTGAGACAGAGTCTCGCTCTGTTGACAGGCTGGAATGCAGTGGCATGATCTTGGCCCACTGCAACCTCTGCCTCCCAGGTTCAAGCAATTCTCCTGCCTCAGCCTCCCGAGTAGCTGGAACTAAAAGAGCATGCCACCATGCCCGGCTAATTTTTGTATTTTTAGTAGAGACAGGGCTTCACCAAGTAGGTCAGAATGGTCTCAATCTCTTGACCTGATGACCCACCTGCCTCGGCCTCCCAAGTATTTCTTTTCATATCTCCAGTGTCCCTCAATTTCTTCTCTTTTGGGAGGGTGTCCCTATGGACATTGTCCTTTACTCTTGATCACCTAGCTAACATGGTGTTGCTAACCCTGCCTATTACATGAATGCTGAAACTGATCTATACTTGCTTATTATCATTTTCTCTTAGCAGAGTTTGAAGGCTGTGTTTTCTCTTCTCTAGCTTCAGCTAGATTAGCACAATTAGAAACTGCTTCATGTGATTTAGGCTTCAGAAGGTTAACAGTTTTCTGTTTTCCAGATTAAATTCCTGTATTCAATTTACTTTGCAATTGATTCAGTTACAATCTATGATATGTATTCATAAATACACCTATTGCTTAATGACTCACAGAGTTTTTATAATCTAGTTGATATTTTGTGCTATTTTCTCCTCTTGCTTATGATTTCTGGTAACCTTTTGACTTCTAGCATTTTGTTTTTTTTTTTTTTAGAACTTGTTTACATTATTATGTAATGTCTATATCATTCATTAGCTCTCAAACCATCAAACAGCCATAAGAAAAGCATGAAGCAAATTTCTTTAAATAGCATTGTATTAGTATGAATCAATTTTTGCTGCATATTTGTAAATTACAACATGCTTTGTGTCTTCTCCCTCAAAGTGTTAAAGATGAAACTCTAATTTGCAATATGTGGTTAAATGCCAGTTGATCACATTTGGCTTATTTCCATATGCTCATGATATGGGGAATGTTTCTTTAGTTAGGAATGCAGCACAATCAGGTAAGTAGTATGTGTATTATGAAGATTTGCTTCTTTGTTTTTAATTCCCCTTATATCCTATGTATTTTTAAAATGTCCTATTTCAGTGTTATATGTGATTTTACCATATTTTACATTATTTTCCAAGACCTACTTAAAGAAAAAATTAGTGACAGTACATACCACTGATTTGTTGAGATAACAATTTTTGTTTTAGCCTGCTGTTCCTTATAATAGTTGCTATATTTTGGGCCTTGTCTTGCTAAGTGGGTGATCAGTCTCATCTAATATCTTCAGTTTATCTTTAAATGTGATCATTATGTGTACTTAGAGATTATACATTAAATAGATTTATTTATATTTCATTTTAACCCTCTGAACTTATTCAGTGAAAAAGTTAGTATAAATACATGAATGCTGTCAACTTTACATAATAAAATAGAAAGACTAAGAGATTTTTTAAAATACAACTTAGTTTATTATTCCACATTTTAAAGAACACTTGAAACTTTCTAAAAAGAATTTTATTATTTAGAATATTTGCTTTGCCCTCATTTTTGTACTAAAACTAAAGATGTACTGTTACTTTTTTCTCTGTAAATTTCAAACAATACCCAAGGAACTCTTCACAGATATTGACAAATAATCTTTTTTTTCCCCAAAATAATAAGGTCCCTTGAAACTGTATAGAAAATTTCTAGTATTAATTTGTAATATTCCACTGACATACATTTTTATATAAAATGTGAGCAGAAATTTGCACAGAAAATCAATAGACTATTTGGAAATGAATTTGCACCTGTGAGAAATGTGGAAAAAATAGCTACAAATCCACTGCATCTCCTGTATTACTATGGATTTTTACCAAGTGCATTTTAGCTCACCTTATGCTCTGGTACCAACACTAACATGCAATTTAGAGTTTATGTTCTATCCCAAGTGGTTGATTAGAGCTTATTACACAGGAGGTCTGAAATAGTCATTACACCTGGGCTCCTAGCCACACAATCTGCACTCTGGCTTGTCTAGAGTGTTGGCTGATAGATAAAGTGTCCTAAAACGTTAGTTCCATCTAAATTATTTCTTTTTCAATCCTCCAATGCTCATTTTATTCACTGGCTTTGTTTCCCAATCTGCTGCATAACCACTGTCTAAATCCTTGGTTGAAAATGCCAGCCCACTTTTCCCCTAACCAGCTCCTGAACTGCCATTCAGAAACAAGCCTGGACTCCCCACTTTCCCTTACCCGGCCTTGTTGCGGGAAATCAGGATCCCAGAACTGAGGGACCGGCTGAAGCTGCGGCAGAAGAACATAAATTGTGAAGATTTCATGGACATTTATTAGTTCCCCAAATTAATACTTTTATAATTTCTTACACCTGTCTTTACTGTAATCTCTGAACATAAATTGTGAAGATTTCATGGACAGTTATCACTTCCTCAATGAATATCCTTGTGATTTCCTATGCCTGTCTTTACTTTAATCTCTTAATCCCGTCATCTTCTTTGTAAGCTGAGGAGGAGGAATGTCACCTCAGGACCCTTTGATGATTGTGTCAACTGCACAAATTGTTTGTCGAGCATGTGTTTGAATATGAAATCTGGGCATCTTTAAAAAAGAACAGGATAACAGCGATGTTCAGGGAACAAGAGAGGTAACTTTGGCCCCTGGTGAGCCGGACGGAAACAGAGCTATATTCCTCTCAGAGAATATCTGAATATCGCTGAATTCTTTTTCTCAGCAAGGAACATCCCTGAGAAAGAGAATGCGTCCTGAAGGTAGGCCTATAGACGGCCCCTTTTTAAGATGTCCTGTCTTTTATGGTTGAAGCCAGTGGGATGAAATAAGCCCTTGTCTCCTATAGTGCTCCCAGGCTTACTAGGATGGGAAAATTCCCACCTAATAAATTGTGGTCAGACAGATTACCTGCTCTCAAACCCTGTTTCCTGATAAGATGTTATCAATGACAATGCGTGCCTGAAACTGCATTAGCAATTTTAATTTCTCTTCATCCGGTGGTCCTGTGATCTCGCCCTGCCTCCATTTGCTTTGTGATATTGTATTTCCTTGTGAAGTATGTGATCTCTGTGACCTACACCCTATCCGTGCACTCCCTCCCCTTTTGAAAATCGCTAATGAAAACTTGCTGGTTTTACGGCTCGGGGAACATCATGGATCCTGCCAACAAGTGATATCTCCCCCAGACACCCAGCTTTAAATTTCTCTCTCTTGTGCTCTTTCCCTTTATTTCTCAACCCAGCCGAGACACTTAGGAAATAGAAAAGAACCCACGTTAAACACCAGGAGTGGGTTTTCCCGATAGGGCCTAAGCCTTGAACTCTGAAGGCAGAGGTCTGTTCTAATGATTTATGGATGTCTTGGAGTACTGCCAGGGTGTGGATGACTCTGATAAACCTCAAATCTTACCTTTTTCTCTGAATGCTACTGCCTTAGCTAAAAATGCCGAATTCAGGGGCAAGGTACATTATACAATGGAGATGAAAATTCATGAAAAAGAAAACACATTACATTAAGATAATGAGAAGTGTCTGACAACACTGAGCAATAATTGGGTGAGAACAACCCAACCCTTTCTCTTTGCACTTTCTCTTCACATTATTGCTATTCTCCTTAGATTTCTGTCCCTCTAACATTTTTACTTAAGTTTTTATATTATTTTGTCTTTCAAACACTCTGGTGAGAGAAAATTTTTCTACCTTAATCTTTGTTTAATTTTTCTTAACAACAGGCGAAGCACAATTTTGATTTAATTAGTCAGGTTTTTGAAGACTTTGTCATCTTTGAGAATGTTTCAGGGTTTGGTTCCCTCCAGGGAGCATGTGCCTTGAAGATTATTTTTTCTTATTAATAATTTATTTTAAGGGATATTTTCATAGTTTTCTGTAATCACTGACTTCCCAAATTGATGTTATGCTGGGTTTGCATGAACTAAAATCACTCTGGCATATAGTCAAGGGACCATTTACAGCAAGGTCACCAGCTTCCATTCAGTTATTAAACAAATGTGTTGAACAGGGTCACATGGCAGGTATTGTTCTAGCTAAAACATACTTTCCCTAGTAGTGTAGGGAGTCACACTACTTTCCTGTAGTGTAATGGAGCTTACACTACAGAGAGACACTGATAATTTAAGAATAAATATGCAATATAATGTAAGTAATGTTTAGAAACTGAATAAAATATAGAGAAAAGAGTTCATAAAGTTTCTATTTAGATAACATAATCATAGTTATTTAAGCAGAGACATAAAATCATAGTGACTGGCACTATTTTAAACTGAGCAAAATACATTCAGGAAAAATGAGATTGGAGGAATAGGAAGGAACAGATCCTATTCGGTCTTGTAGACTAAATCAGAGATGTAGAGTTTGATCTAAATGAAGTTGGCTGCAGTGTTAGTGAAACAGAAAATACGAAAAGAGAAACAAGTTTTCCTGTACTAGACTGACTCACTCCAAGACCCAGGGAAGGGCAGGGCTCTGTCGAGGCTTTCATAGCATTATCTGCAGAGCCCAGGGCCCAGAAGGGATGGGCTCCAGAGTCTCTCCCTCCCATCCCAGAGCAAGGTTGGGAAAAACAAGTTTTTCTCTTTCAGCCTCTCCCTTCCCCTCTTAACAATTCTCACAATTATATTGGCAAGTTTTGTAAGTTCCTGTTTTTCCCTTCTGTGTAGCACAGCAAAGCCACAAGATATGCCTGAGTTGCAACAACTGGCTTGAGTTGTAAAACTTGTCACTGTTTGATAAATTGCCTCTGTTCTACTTCTGTAAGCTTGCTTACCGACCTGCCTTACAGGTTTTGCAGCACTAACTGACCAATTCCCTTTGGTTGCATGTATAAAAGTCAGGCCCTGTCTTTGTTCAAAGCTCAGCCTTTGGATGTTAATCTGCTGGGTCAGTGGCCACCTAAATAAAATCCTCCTGTTCCACCCATTGGTCTCTCCTGTCCCTTAATTCCTGCAACATTAGAATAATAAAACCATTATTGTAACTGACTTTTATCATAAGAGCATCCATGGGTCTCCTCCTTCGTATCTAGCTGATGACACATAGATCTTCATTTTTGTTAAACCAATATTAGTTTAAAGATGGTTCATTTAATGTATTTAATGTAGTTTAAAGATGGTTCATTTAATGTATTTAATGCATACATTAAATTTAATAAATGTAGAGAAAGTAGACAAAATTATTGAAGTATACATTCCCTGTATAAACAGCAATAACTTTGAAAGGGTGTCCTCTCTGCAGACTACATTTTTCTGATAGATTGAAATGGTGAAGTCATTTCTTTGATCCCTTCATCTCTGTGAGGAACAGTACATTTGTTTTCTGAGCACAGAATTGAACTTTGCCTAATATACAGTGTGTATTCAGTAGCAAATTCACTACTTTAAAATAGAAAACCCAGGGTACAAATGATAACATATGTAGATTTTACTCTGAAGCACTTTGTGCTACAGTAAATGGCATAAAGCCTATAAAAGCAGTTGCTCTTTATGGCATGGCATAAACTGATGAGTGCTATAAGAAAAGACCAGATAATAAAGGACAGAAAATCTAGCTGAAAAAATAACATCGAGACCTTCCAGTCAAAATGATCTGAAAAATTTTCAGTGAAGAGCTGTCATCTGTGTTAGAGATTATAGAAAGGAGTATCATAATAATAGGAAGTAATCCATGTAAATGAAGAATCCAAGTTATGGCAGTGTAGTAGTTAATATTATCAGGAAAATGGGGGCAGGTATTCAGCTTGGTAAGACAAGAAGCAAGAGCAAGTTAGAAAAGTATGTTGTAATCAGAAGAACACTGAATACCAGGAAAACATGTTTGTAATTCACAGATATTGAAAGGTTGTATGCCTGGAATTTTAGTAGCTGTTACCAGTGTACAATATAAGTAAATTTGGCAGTAATAGTAAATTCTTGCAGTGGTTCACAGAAAAACTGTTGTTTGAGTTCTGACTTGGAAAAGTACCATAGTACCATAGATTCAGAGGAAAGAAGAGTTCCAATAATATGTTGCAAATAAATTCCATATAATTTGGTAATAAATTAGATTAGAATAATGAGAAAAGAGACAATCAAGACTCTATCCTATAATCAAGCAGAATGAGGATGGTGATACACTTAAACAAAAAAGATGGAATTGGAGAATATGTAATTGGAAGGAAATATAAATGTGTTGATTTTGATTTTGCTAATGTTCATTCTAAGATATGATGGAACGGCCATCATCTAATTTGAACAAATTAAGAAATTTTCAATTTAACAATAGACCCTTACCTCACACCATATAAAAAATAGTGTTTAAAAGGGTCATAGATCTAAATAAAACATCTCAAAACATAAAACTTTTAGATAAAATATAGGAGCAAATTTTCATTTTCATTTTCATTTTATTTTTGTGAAAGCTTAGGGACTTCCCATGCTTTTTTCTGAGAATATATTATGCCTTGGGCATGTGTAGCTTTTTGCATTCTTCAGTACACTCTGGAATTTTTAAATTACTCAGTATACATAATATTTTGAATGCCCTAATTTCCCAAATAAACACTCTCCCTAGCTTTTTCCCCAAGGCCATAGACCATTTTATGTCTCAGGTGTAATTTTTTTGCCCCAGGCCACTGCACATTTTTCATTTGCCTTACATTTTACAGAAATGCCCACTGCTTCTCTGACCTGAGTTCCAAGACAGGCAAAACAAAGACAATCACCTTGTGTCAGTCCTTCAGGCAGTCCTCTGGAGAAGTTTGAATAGACACACATAATGATTGTAAATGAGATCTTCGCTGTTCTTTCCAGAACTTGGAATGATTGCCCTGTGTTGAGAACACAGGCTGTCATCTTCAAGAATGTCATGATGCAGGGAGGGAGTAAGGAAAGGGCAAGCAAAAATGGCCCAAAGTTGTCCTGCCACTTTTTTAGTTGTGTTTTTATTTATTGTTCACTTGGTGGCTGTAAACCTTTGCCTATTTCCAGAGTCCTGACAAATTAGTTCTGGCAGTTTCTGTGCATTTTTGATGTTTCTCTGAAAGGTTGGAAGTTTAGAGCTGCCAACACTATCTTTTTCTAAGCTATATTCTTTTGAGGAAAGTTTTCTTTGGATCTAATATTTAGTATTAGGTTGAATGAGGGAGTGATAACATCACCCATGCACTTTTTTGTGAAGAACACTTACTAACCTACCATCCAATAGTTTATTCACCTTTCAACAAAAATTTTAACCTATACTAACACAAATACAGGACCAAATATTATATCCCCTCTCTCCTCAAGAAGCAGAGTCAGTGTCTGTGAAGGTGGTAAAGGTCTGGGTAGCATGGAGCTTAGAATCATGTATCTAACTTTATTTGGGAATTTATAAATTTCAGTGATGGCTGTGTGACAATAATAAACAACTGGAGTATGTAACAGCTAAAGCCTTCATGGTTCACTGAGAAATAGAGAATTATTAGTTAAGAAAAAGAGGAGGAAAATTCTTGAAATTATGTGATTATGTCTCACTAGATACAAAATATGAATGTTTAAAATACATAAAAACTGAACAGGTTTTCAAGTTATCAAATATTTTAAAAATCAAGGTTTAGACCTTTCACAGAGAGATCATACTTTCTATTTTGCCTGTGTGTTGAGTATTTAAGTCTACATAGCTATATTCTTTATATATCCTTTAGTGTTTAAAGTTAGGAGATAATTTTTTAATTTGTTAAAGGCAATCACAAATTTGGTAAAATATTTCATGCTTGAGTTTTATAGAACAAGTGGATTGTTGCAATTTCAATTAATTCATTTCCACTTTAATAATTTATTCATAAAGACTTTTGTTAAAGGCTTTAAAATGTGGTCTTTCATATACCAGGTTATAGAGTAAAAAAAAATTATTCACCAACTAATTGAATTAGAAAATTCAGTTCAGCTATAATCACATAGATCATTCTAATTGCACAATCTTAAATATAATTACATTGAAATTATTTATTTTAAAATCAGAATCTATGGTGATCAGCAGTAAGAATTTATTATGCCTGTAGGTGTTAAATTACAAAATATTTAAATATAACTAAAGTATATCTTTATCTTACTCAGAGATAATTTTGTCTCAATATCTCAAATATCTCAAAGTACAAAAATGTTCCCAAAGTGACACTACTAGTTCACCAATAAACTTGAATCTAGAACCTGTATCTCCCTAAGATTGTTTCCATGTTTGAAATCAAACTAAACCATTTTAAACTGCCTTCAACTCATACTTTTCAAAATCCTAATTCTCAGTTTATGTTTATACATTTTTACTCATTTATCTGTCTTTGTATGCACACCTCTATCTAAACATCCATTCTTCCACTCAAACAAACAAAAAAAAAACAAAAAAAGAAATCTGAGCCCTTACCGTGTATCAAACAATGTGATACTTTCAAAGATACAGGTTTGAATAATATATATGGGTTCTCTCCTTCATAGAAGGTCTCTCAAAAAAACAAACAAACCCAACATATCTAGCCAGAGTCCAGTTATAATTTATTACTTTTTACCCTGCTATACTCAAAGTCAGGTCATATAAATTACCAGTGATCCTATAGGTCAAAGAAGCTTACACTTACTAGGTTCCCACCTCTTGCTGTTGCTACCTTAAAAACACTTTCTATCGAAATTCCTGACTGTCACGCTGTATGTTATTAGGAGTAACTCTCCATTCTAGGTTTTCCAGGGTTGAGTATCTTGGATACACTTTGCCTGTTCCTGATTTCCTATTCCCTTGCTTCAGATATGTCAAACCCTCTTTCACCTGTGCTCCTCTCCCCTAATTATTGTCTGAGTTTACAATGTGGTTCATATCATTTCTGCCTGTGTCAAGTGTGTGCTAAACAACCATGACCTGGCTGAAAGGCTTAGGGAAGTTTCATAGTGTTTTCTCCTCCAAGCAGCTAAGCCAAGCAATGCACTGCCAGAGGTATTTTTCTTACAGAACTAATGCTTAATCTCAACCTTTCCTGTAATAATATAGCTCAAAGTAAAATTATGAAATGAAATTGCTTGACTAATTTTCCTCTACAAGCTGTTAAGAATGAAGTCATTTTCAACCTAAAGGGAGTCGGCACTATCCACATTGGTCAGATTAAATAGATAGTCAACTTTCCATTCCATTGCATGACAGAAGGAACAAGATATATCAAATACTGCATTTCAGATATTTCATAACAAGGTTTTTACTGACTTTCAGCTACTTTAATGTCAGTGACCTTTTCTAAATTCAATGGCTATGATTTTGGAATTAAGAGTAACAGGGTCCTGTACTTGAACCACAGGGTGACCTTAGACTATACTTATTAATATTTGAGTTGACGCAAACATAACTGCGGTGTCTGCCATTACTTTTAATGACAGACACTGCAATTATGTTTGCATCAACCTAATAATTCTGAGGCTCAGATTCTTCTTCAGTGTCTGTAAAGCAGGAGTAGTATTGTTTCCCTCATAAAAATTGTTTTGTAGGTTAAAGGTCTTCGAAGTGTAGTAACTTATCCAGCACCGTAAGTATCACTTGGGAACTTGCTAGAAATGTATATTCTCAGATCACATCCTGGACCTACTGAATCAGTGGGGTGATCATTGGGGTGGAGGCGAATAGCTTGGGTTTTAGCAAGTCCTCAACTTGATTCTGACTTATGCTAACATTTGATTGCTAGACTAAAACATATAAAGCTTAGTAAAATGTGCCTCACATTATTTTTTGTTGTTGTATTTGTCATCAACACTATCTGGTTAGACATTCTACGAGCACCCAGAATTTAGGTCTTCTTCTCTCCTTATGTTTTCAGACCCTAGATGAATGGTTTTGGTGGTGGGAGTTACTTGGAAGAGAATTTTGGACTCTCAAATTCCCTGGATGCTTATGACAAAACTATTAATAAGAATAGGAAGTCCAAATTTCTTCTGAAATCAACTTTGCAATACATATTTAAGAAGTAGTAAATTACCCATTTGTTTTATTTAATAAAATTTTCTTAGATGCTTCCTGCTATCTTACCATAAAAATACATATTTAATCAATGGAAAGCAGTTTAATTCCAAAAGCATATACATATTTTGTTTGTTTTTATTTCTACCTGAACATACCACTTCTTGTATAAAACTGTAAAATTGCAAAAAGAAAATGATAATATTACACTCAAAAGAAGCATTAATGTCATTTAAAAATTTAAGTTAGTTATATTAAATATTAAATCTAAATGAGACATTTTAATTGCTTTACTTTAGACATATTTTTAGAAGAATTATTTTAAAATAATGTGCCTATATTTTAATATAAACATAAAGTTTTCAGATATTACAGTATTTGTTAACTGTAGATGTTAAAGTTTTAGCAAGAACCCAATTGGTTTCCTGGGACTTTGTTTTTACATGTAAACAATGAAGATATATCTTTTGTAATGATGTACTGATTGAATACCTTCAGTATTACTCCTGCTGGGTACCATGAGTTATTTATTTTAGAGCAACAGTACAATATTTGGTAACCTAGGGCAACAGACCAAATGATGAATGCAAAATAATTTTTCTGTTGTTAAAAAAAGTGCCTCTCTTACCTACATTGCGTGTTACAAGATCCACCTAAATAGCAGATTCAAACAAAACAAAATGCAAACAGTGGTCTTTAGGAGAACTCCAATTTTCACTAGAATTATAATCTCCCATTCTTCATTTATAAGGAAGGGCCACAGGACGCTTTTAAGAATCCAAGAAAATGCTTAGAAATGCTTAATGATGGGAGAAAACACTTACAAAGAAAACGCTATTCAGTCTAAGGGAAGAGAGGTACAAAAACAATTAAACTTGCATTTCTGTTTAGTTCTCTATACCTGGGAGCTAAGTAAAATTGATTAAAATGGGTAACCTGGAGAATAATTTACTTCTGGCTGCATAACACATAGCGTGAAATTTGTTTGAACTCTGAAAACTTTCTTCTTAACTATGAACTCTAAACAAAGCTATATCCCTCTCTTAAGAAAAAATAACTTTACAATAAAAGATTAATCAGAAACAAAATATACAATTCATGTGTATAATCAGAATATTAGAATTAAAAATTTTAATTACAATTAAAGCTATTTGTTGCTTTCTTACTGATGACCATGCTATGACCATGCTATGATGACCATGCTATAATATTTGTGCTATGATGAATTCGAAAGTACTAAAGTTTTTTAAAAAACGATTCCCCTTAAAGGAAAAATAACCTTTATACAATAGTATTATTTATTCAAGTTTGCAATTACTTAATTTTACCTATGTAATGGATTGCATTTAGAAATAATACTATCAAGAGAAAATATACTGTTTATTTCTTCAAAAGTATTTTATTTAAAAATGGTCTCATATATTATTTAAGTATCAATATCACTGTGCTATGTAAACCAAAAAGTGACTGAGGCAGACAGATCTCAAATGATTTAGAGGTTTATTTTACCAAGGTTGAGAATATGTTTGGGAAAAAAGAAACACGAGTCACAGTAGAATCCATGTACTGTGCCTTTTCCAAAGAGAATTTTGGAACTTCAATATTTAAAGGGAAAGAGCAAGTAAGAAGGGAAGAAAAACGAGGGAAATATGAGAGAAGGTAGGCAATGAAGCAAATGGTTCCATTCTTATGTGTCTCTTATTGGCCGTCAGTGTATCTACAATTTAGATGTAAAAAGAAAGAGTGAGGGTAAATTATGCATTCATGTTAGGCTCAGTAAATCTACATTTTATACAAGATAAGGTAAGCATGTAAATTACAGCTGTCAGGGAACAAACAGAAGGTAGTTTTGGCATGACTCAGTTGACAGGCTTAACTTTTCCCTTTGACATAGTGAGTTTGGGGTCCTGAGATTTTATTTTCCTTTTACAACCAAATGCCAGATCTTTGCATACTTAGCTCAAATGACTTCCACACACATTTTACAGAAATGGTAACAGTCTTATGGCCACAATTTTCATCTATTTCATGCCTAGTAAATGATACAGATACGATCCTACCTCATTTTTTTTCTAAAGCAGGAGGTGATTTCTTCGCCAAAATTAAGAAATATGCCACATACAAAATCCCCACTGCCTCCTTCCACCACTGGAGAGGTTTGAAGTAGGCATTAACCCATAATAGTTTTTAAAATATCAATTCCCATCCCCAAGGTCATTCCTTTCCCATTTACATTTAATGTTTATTTATTTGACTACAGAACTATATTTTAGGGTCTGTTTTTCCCATAATTTAGGAAATGCTAATCTAGATTAAAGATGGTGATGATAATAATGTATGGTTAATTTTTTAAAGGTTGCTTAAACCAAAGGGATTCACTTCACTTTCAAATGAATGTTTAAAACTTCAAAATGTCCAGCAGGGTAAAATTAACAATAAGGAAAATACAATTTTTCATATATATAGATAAAAATACTGGAGAAATTATATATATATAGAATATAATGTATATATAATATAAACCACTTGCTGTTGATTGCTCAAGTCGCACCTTTCCACCAATATCTCTGGGTTAATTATAGCGTAATAAGTGAGTGATTTTCTGAGTAAAAGAGTATAAGAGTATAGAGGAAAAGAGCATAAGAGTAAAAGAGTATAGTAAAAGAGTATAATTACCTTTTGTTGCTCAGAGCAGAATACATCCACTTAAAATGCTAACTGTAGCCAAGATAGACCATCAGCATAAACCACAGCTGTGCAACAGTACACACAAGGATGTGGATATGTCTTCTTTTCCTTTATTCTTTTCACTCTAGTGAGAAGAATACATTTCTTCTAGATGAGAAAGGAATAGCCGTATGGCTCACTGACTCAATGTAGTATCAAAAAACCACAAAGAAATAGAACAGAAGCCTAAATTCAAAATAAGTTCATACATACACACACACGCCCCACATCCCTAGCCTTGAAGAAAATATGAACTGGGTGAAATTTCACTTAGTTTGTCTTGCTTGTTCCACTTTACTGTCTCAGGAACATCGTGTGTTAGTACTTCTTTAGAGTATCCATTTCTAACTCCCATATCCACTCATTCTATCAGCAATAACACTTGAGTTTTCTCTGGAGTGGTAGAAGTAGGTATAAACCTGTTTGCATGGTCTATACACACTCTAAAAAAATGCATTAGTGGCACAGATTGTCTTTTGGTTCCCAAATGAATCACCATTGTTTTGGAATCAAAGTGATTTTTAAAAAATTAAATCAAGGACTTTGGGAGGCCGAGGTGGGCGGATTACCTAAGGTCAGGAGTTCAAGACCAGCCTGGCCAACATGGTGAAACCATGTATTTTAGTTTTCTACTAAAAATACAAAAATTAGCTGGGTACGGTGGCAAGTGCCTGTAATTCCAGCTACTAGGCAGGTTGAGACAGGAGAATTGCTTGAACCTAGGAGGCACAGGTTGTAGTAAGCTGAGATCATGCCACTGCACTCCAGCCTGGGGCAACAAGAGCAAAACTCCATCTCAAAACAAACAAACAAACAACAAAAAAAATTAAATAAATAAATGAATAAAGCCCTATTTCTACGTAATAAGCATGCCTTCCAATCTCCTTAACAAATACATTTAATACAATTACAAAATCAACTATGTATTATTTAAAATCCCAAAAGGTCAATCAGCTTAATAGTACACACATTTTCAGATGTGGCTTCTCAAAGCTACCTTTGGTTTTTGGAAAATTTAGTAAGTCAACATATATTGAAATGATGTTTGAAAATGGCCAACATTAGTGTACACCTGTGAAGTTAGAGCATTATGATTTGCAGTCTGATTATTAGTACACAGAATTTCTATTTCAGTTATGTTTCTATTCTTCTAATTTTTTGACACAATCAGCATCTCAACATTCACCTCATCAAGGTTCAACAGTGTCCATGTCCCACTGCACCGATGGCATTTAATGAGTGAAATTACTTCCTACCTTCATGTGTAATAAATATTCTACTAACTTCAGAATTCATTTTGGAAGAAGTCAACATGTGCTTCTGCCACTTACCTACTGTCTTTTCCCAGGTGAGTTATTCGTGAACCTCAATTTCTTTTTCCACAAGATGGGATAATTCTCCCATGGTCAAATTCACAGACTTATTTATCATCATGATCTAATGAAATGGTATGTTGAATATATGTATAAATAGTGTCATACAAATGGCAAGATATACAGGTTCATGGTACTCTAGAATGGTGATCCACTTTTTTGGATCTCTGAGGGAGTTTTCCTACTTGAGGTAGAAGTGGTAGATATAAACCTGTCTGTTTTGCCTATACCTGTTTTACTTATGAATGATACACATTGTAGTCCGGTTCCAAAATGAATCACTATTGTTGCGGAGTCCAAGTGATTGCAGATGATTTCAGCCTCTGGTTAGAGATTCTATGGCATAAACAGTGCCACAGCTTCTTGACTTCCGGGGCTGTTACAGGGCAGAAATCACCATGGACCTGTTTTGTCATTGATGACTCTTTGCTTTCACATACCCAAGAACAACTGCCAGAGACCAATTTGATCTTTATAAATTGCTGCTATAGAATGGCCAGTTGGGGGCTAAGAAGGATAACCCTATACACGCAGATTTATTTTCTTCATAGTAACAAGAATAGATTTTTTTTTTATTGTAAACACTCTACAGAGTAATATACAGCTATTACTATTCAGAACAATCACGCAGTAGAGTTATTACTCTAGTTCATGTTGCACCAAATAGAACATTGACGCACAGAGAAATTTAATCACTTGCCTCAGATCACATGGCTGGTGAAGCTTCAGCTAAGTTTTGAACCTAATCACTCCAACTCCAGAGTAAAACTGCTAGCAAAACCAGTACATTGCTTTGTATTTTCTAAGATCCTGGATATAAAATAAGTCTGATTCCACATCATGTCTTTGAGAATTGGGAATACTTATTTAAATAAAAATACTTCTCCTAAATAAAAATAAACAAAAAAAAAAAACTCAGTTCATTTGTATGTCTCAGTTATGTAGCTTCGATTTTTTTTTCAATTGGTAATAGCGCCCCCCTAGTATTTTGTACTTATATGTGATAGCATTCATGTTACATTGCATTGTAATAGTAATAGTAGTATTACTACATAAATATTAAATAATAGAAAAAATAAGAAAAGGAGTCTGAAAACCTAACAATAAGAACCTAGTGATTGCACAAATTAGTAGCAATTTTATCTGAATTTTGTGACTAAAAAATTATTCTAAAAAATAATTATTTCTAAATCAATTGCTTAGGAAAGAGTTCTTGAGTTTTTCTAAAGGCAAATCTCACATTATTAATTTTACATTTAAATGTTTTTTCCTATTTCAGTCATAGATATCATGTATTTTAATTATATATTAAATATATATTTCAATCATATATACATTTTAAGAATATATATAAATAAATTTTAATAGGTGTTCAAAGGTATTTGTTTATTTTATTCTGTAGATATAGATTGCAGCAGTGCCTAGAGTGAAGCATGTATCTGAAGTACTTCAGCTTGGTAGAAGACTATATCCTTATATGTTTCATCTTACACATCATTCAATACTTGAATATAAGCATTATATAAGATCTTATGCAGTTTTTTCTTTTGACTTTGCTTCTCTAATGTTTTCATCACAAGTTTTATGAGCTTGGAAGATGATAAAACTATTTCCTCTGTAGAAATGAGTTTAAAAATAAGTAAGATTGTGTCGTATATGTATGTGATCATATAAAAAAACAAATAAATGAAAGGAAGCATCCTGTTTCAAAAAGTCTAGAGGATTCTGGTTGCCTGCCAGTTCAGTTCAAGTCCTCTTGAATGACAAAGTCCTCCAAATCAATAATGTAATCACAGACAGCTCTGGTAGAAATATATTCTACTAAACAAGGGAGGATCAGATCCTTATCAACTGATCAGATTATGGCTGAAGGGGAGTTCCTTTTCTGGCTCCTGTACTTTGAAGGCAATAAATAAAATGAGAAAGTGCAACCAAGATGGTTTATGATCTGGACACCCTGAAACAGCTAGAATTTTGAATAAATTGAAAAGATTTGGCTTGAAGAAGAGAATACTTGTATTTGTACACTTAAGGTGTCATCAAATACTGGAAGGCATTTTCTATGTGTGTAGACAGCAGAAATTGACTAATGAAGAGAAATTGTAGGGAAAAACTATGTGACCTCAAATATAAGGAAGGACTCTTGAGCCTCAATTTCCACGTAAGCAACATGCTAGGTGTTACACATTTGTTATCCCATTCAGTGTTTCAACAATCCAATGAGATGTTACTGTGTTTCCTTTACAGAACAGAAAAAGTGTGGCTCATGGAAGGTAGATAACTTTTTAAAAGGACACATAGCATGTACATGTTAGAGCTGGATCTCTATTTCTTAGGCTATACTGTTTTTGCTTGTTTTTCATTGTACTAGGCTACTTCCTCATGGACTTTTTCCCTCTGAGGAATTTTACACTGCAGTTTTTTGTTTTTGTTTTTGTTTTTTTCTCTTAAATCTATAGGAAACATTCAAAGCCTTTTAGATTGTTCAAACTAATTAAGATTGTTTGGAATAATCTTCCAAGGCATATATATTTTTATATCAATATTTAGGGACTGGAAGAAAGAAAAGCCACCCTTTTATTTATTCACGATATATCATGATTCCATCTTTTGGAAAGATGAATTAAGAGATTGACTGAAGTGCATTATTCACTCTGCCTCTGTGGAAAATGTCTCTTAGGATTCTAGGTTAAAAAGCTTCAATAAGTGAAATAATTATTCAGATCTATTTACTGAATACAATAAATTGGTTCTTATTTCTAATGTGTTTTTTAAGTACACAGCTTACCAATATAATGTGCTTTCTTTTCGTATGTTTTTAGCCTACAATAGACTGAAATTATTATTTTGCCCCCTTATTAAGAGTCTGACAGCCTAATGTTTAATATCAGTGTACTTGCTTTCAATGAGATATATAGACTTGCTTTTTGTTTTGTTTTGTTTTTTTGAGACGGAGTCTTGCTCTGGCTGGAGCGCATTGGCACAATCTCGGCTCACTCACTACAACCTCCACCTCCCGGGTTCAAGCGATTCCCCTGCCTCAGCTTCCTGGGTAGCTGGGACTACAGGTGCATGCCACCATGCCCAGCTAATTTTTGTATTTTTAGTAGAGACAGGTTTTCACCGTGTTGGCCAGGATGGTCTCGATATCTTGACCTAGTGATCTGCCAACCTCAGCCTCCCAAAGTGCTGAGATTACAGGCATGAGCCACCATGCCCAGCTGGCTTGCATAATTTTTTTATTCATTCGAAATCTTTCTACATTTATTACAGCTGTTCTGTTTCTTAAAAACCCTGAGTTAGGCTGGGCGCGGTGGTTCATGCCTGTAATCCCAGCACTTTAGGAGGGCGAGGCAGGCAGATCACGAGGTCAGGAGATCAAGACCATCCTGGGCTAACACAGTGAAATGCTGGCTCTACCAAAAATACAAAAAATTAGCCAGGCGTGGTGGCTGGCGGGTGCCTGTAGTCCTAGCTACTCGGCAGGCTGAGGCAGGAGAACCGCGTGAATCCGGGAGGCGGAGGTTGCAGTGAGCCAAGATCGCACCGCTGCACTCCAGCATGGGCGGCAGTGCCAGACTCCCTCTCAAAAACAAACAAACAAACAAAACAAAACAAAACAAAAAAACATCACATCAACAACAAAAAACCCTGGGTTACATGGACATTTCTACAAGGAAGCAAAAGGAAGATAGCAGCAGTGTTTTGGCAGTAGTAGAGTTGCTTAAAATAATATAGCTAAACTTGAGGATTTGAGCCATCCGCGGGAAAGTATGTTGGGCTTTCATAGTGTGGCTATTGATTAATTGATCATGTTAGTTTATTAGCTTGTTATGTTATAGAATGGTGGCGAGCTTTGCATAATAATCTAGTCTAGGCTCTTGAACTTACTGAATCTCGTTCTTCTATAATCTACAGAGATCCTAGAATGATGATGTGAAAGAAAAATTGCATTGGACACCTGAAAAAAAATGTGGTAGAGTGGAGGCAGGACTCCACTCAAATAAAAGGCATGGATATTTAACCAGTAGGATGAGAGAGTAGAAAAATAATGGAACACATTAGGAAGGAGGTTGGACAACGTGATTAGGCCATCTGTGCTTGCTAATTGGCACTTGTGGGAACTAGGTTTCTATCCTCAGAAAATTCCAGCTAGGAGCACTACTTTTCCTGATCAATATATGTCAAAAGGAAGGATCTTGGATCCTGGAGAAACACATTCCTGGTATAAAACTAACAAAAGGCTTTATATCTCAAAGGGATAAAGAAAGTCTGCAATGGAAAGTTTTCTAAAGTCAATGCTCTAAGAAAACAGAACTTAGGGGCCTATAGTCAGGAATAGATCTAACATTTAGTCAAGCTGAGGGGGACATAAGGCTGTCTTAGTCAATAGTCTAACAATTCACTTGCTTTTTTAAGGATCTACCTACCATATTTCCAAAAAATGCTATGTAAAACACCATGACACTGTATTTTATATAGTGACTAAATAAGGTGATGCATTCCCACATAGCTTTGATTTCTATTTTGGAAGATAACAATTAGACACATAAAGGTGATTCAATAGCTATTATAAATCTGACTAAAAACGCATTAATTTTTTTTCAAAATTTGATGAAAAATAAACTGATTCACTAAAAATAAATATGTATGTATATTTTTTAAATCCAGTTAGAAAAATGCATATATGTAGTGTTTGCTCTTAAAATGCAGAGCTGATGGAGAATCAACACTGTGTGCTGTAATCACATTTTTGTGCTACTTAATCCTCATTCTGATCTTTTATGTCATCTTGAGAAGATGCTTCTCAAGTCACTAGGGCACATTGTGGCAAAAATTACATCGAATATGCCATCAAAGATACATGCAATAAAGCCATGGATTTCAGATTTTCTGACTCTCAGATTAGCTAAGTCATCCTTTTTCTTTTGGTGTTAATGCATCATAAGATACTTAGAAGTGTTGAATATATACATAAAGATTATAATATATATATAATCTTAACCTGTCTATACCAGAGCAATTTACAGTTGTTTATGAAAGTTTTACTGCAAAAAACAAATAAAAACTGCTATTTTCATCTCAAAATACTTAAAGTCAAGGTTCTGAGTGATTAAATGCTTTATCAAATCAATCGAATCAACTACAATGCATTAAGTTTAGGACTACTACACATTGCAGCTAAACTTTGATTCACAGTAAATACTGAGGTTATATACATATATATATATTTATATATATAATGTAATTATCTTAAACACAAGTGTCCTAGAAAAACAATTTTGTCTCCATATCTTATTAAATATCTCTTACTTATTAAAATAAGTAAAATATCCTTACTCATGGCTTTTTGATGTCCAATAGTTGAAACTGTCCTACAGTTTCCTGATTACAGAACAAAATAGTCAATTCCCTGATTAAGTTAAAAACCCATAAGGATATTGAAAGAGTATATTCTTGTCTATCAAAGTAAATTCAAGGATATAACTTTCTTATATAAGAAATGAAGAAATTAGTTTGAGGATCTCATTTGCTCAGAAATTGACTTATGGAATTACATCATCCCTATATATGTTTAATTTCAATTCTAAGGAATCTGGACCCTGGTTAATAACCTACGTATAATTTATCAGGCATGGCCATAGGTTTTTACAAAAGCTTTACTTGGCAGGCCTCAAGGGTTCTCAGGGGTTCAGCTGCTCTCCCCAGATCAGACTTAGTGCACATTCAATGCACTGCAGTGTCTGAAGGGAGTTGTAGTCAAGGAGTCAGGGTCCTTTGACCCATCACATCCTCCTCTATTTGCATTCCTAACTCCAGTGTCTTTATTCTTAGACATCTTTATTTGAAACCTTCATCAAGTTCTTCTTTTGGCATCTCTGTCAAGATATCCTTATGGGGAAGGGAGTGCAAGGGAGGAAATCATGAAGATATTTCTCTCCATTCTGACTCAGCACCTAGTGTTCATTAACTCATAGCCCTTTCCCCTTTGCTCAGGAGCCATAAAACTGGCAGAGACTTTTTTTCAGGGCTCCCTGAATAGAGACCTCTATGTCTAAGCTGACTCACCCGACCTTAGACTGGTGCTCCATTCTATGGGAAAAATGGAAAAGAGAGGGTGGGCATTTACTCTGGTTCTATGGCAGAATCTATTTTCTTCCCCTTTCCAGCTTCCAGAGGCCACTGGCATTCCTTGACTCATGGCCCCACGTCACTCCACTCTCTGTTCCCATTGTCACAGTCCTCTTTGACCCCAATTCTCCTTCCTCACTCTAATAAAGACCTTGGCAATTAAACTGGGCCCACTCAGACAATTTAGGGCAATCTCCCTATCTTGGCTTCATCACGTCAGCAAAGTAACTTTTGCCGTATAAAGTCACATATTCACAGATTCCAGGGATTTGGATGTAAGCATCTTTAGAGGGTCCATTGTTCTACCCACCACATGTAGGAAAAGAATTCATGAGATTGGGAAAGAAAACAATTTGCAGGCCTGACTAAAGAAGCTTGGGCTTAGACGGTACAGCTCCTTAGCCAACCTATGCCATCCATGTATAACTGACCTGAATGGGGTGGAAAATCGAAAACTGTGTATGGTTATCAAATACATACAAGATGATGATAGTGGTAAGTAATAATAATAGTATTCATATGCATGAGTTTCTCACTAGGTACCAGGATCTGTAATGAAAGCCTGGTGTACATGTTGTTCTCAATCCTCATAACAGTACTCCAACCTTGGTGTTTTATGCCTTTAGTTTTAATTGAGCAGCCTGAGCCTTAGAGGGGGGTAACTTGTTTTGCCTGAGGATAAAAACAGGAAAAAGAATTTGAACACAAGGGCTATATGGCTTACGTGTCCTCGCTTAAAGTTTCAAAAAATATTCCATTAAAAATGACGGCCGGGCGCGGTGGCTCAAGCCTGTAATCCCAGCACTTTGGGAGACCGAGACGGGCGGATCACGAGGTCAGGAAATCCAGACCATCCTGGCTAACACGGTGAAACCCCGTCTCTACTAAAAATACAAAAAAAAACAACAACAAAAAAAAACTAGTCGGGCGAGGTGGCAGGCGCCTGTAGTCCCAGCTACTCCGGAGGCTGAGGCAGGAGAATGGCGTAAACCCGGGAGGCGGAGCTTGCAGTGAGCTGAGATCCGGCCACTGCACTCCAGCCTGGGCGACAGAGCGAGACTGTCTCAAAAAAAAAAAAAAAAAAATGACTACATGTATGGCTTCTGTATTTATCTCCATCCACAAGCACTCTGATGTGCATGCCCACCTCTATCATAAATTAGACTTTTAAGGATGTTAGAAAGGCCTCTTCTCTGGAGGGATGCTGTAGTACATGACATCCCTTCCTCTGGATACAGGCAGCTCTGTGCCTTGGTGAAGGCCTCAGTGCTAGGGGCACAGACTGGATTTCAGATGCCTTTGGCCCACCTGTTGGAATTCACCCTGGCCTCAGATATGTGTGTCCAACCGTGTACTCACCTGAGAGTCCCACAGGCCTCCTATATTCACCATATCACAAGCCAGAAATAGCAATTTTCCCCATCAAACATGCTCATCCTCATCAAACCACTCTCAAAAAGTGGCAAATTGGGTTATAAAACCAGAAATTTGAGACTCATCCTATTTTTTTCCTCTAACTCTCAATACCTCCTATCAAACCCCTAACAAAAATCAAAAATTCCACTTCCTTAATATGAAGCACATCTGCCCCACTTTTCATTCCCATGACCTACATATATTAATATTTATTAATTACAATTCCTCAGTGACCTAAATAAATGTCTTCTCTCTAAACTGGTACCTCTAATTTATGCCTCATATGGTTGCCAGGATGGGTTTTCTGATACACCGATTTGAAACAAGCCATGCTTTTCAAATTAGGTTCAAAGATATTTATAAGGCAGGGTTTTAATTGACTGTTTTTCTAGACTCATATATTCTCATTCACTTACAACTCTAGGTGAACCTAAATACTTGCTGATTTTGGAAGGCTTTATGCTTTTTCATGAGTCTGTGCATTTGCATATATTGTTACATGTGCTGGAATGCACTTTCACTAGCACACACCTGTTGCATTTCTATTTGTTCTTCAAATCCCCACATAATCATCCAAGATTGATTTCTTGATTCTTGCTTTGACTTTTTTGTTGCTGCTTATTTTCTGTTTTTTCTTTCATAAAGAAAGAAAATTAAATTAGCATGCTTTATAATAATAAATCTCATCATGTGATGATGACAGGCCCCTTTATTCTGTTGGTTATAGTTCTTATGTCACTCTCTTGTAAATTCTGGTTAATGTTTCTGTCTCTGTCATTAGACAGAATTGTTAACTTACAGAAAACACTTATCAAATATATGAGATTTTAAGAAATGAGAAAAAAGGAAAATAACTGGTATTTATATAGTGGTGTATACCTTACAAATGTTTTAACTTTGCAAAAGTATATCTTGGCATATAGATTTCAAGCAAAGTACCATTACAATTGTGAAAAGGGAGTGGTGGTAAGATTAGAAAGTTTCATGAAGGTGGCAGACATGGGTTTGAACCTTTAAAGACCAATATAATTTTTATTCATAAGTAGTGATGTTTCAAGCAGAGTATACAGCGTAAGCAAAGGCACTGAGTTTGGAATGCAAAGAGTGTATTTAGAAAATATAAAAGTACAGTTTGAACTCATTAGTGGCATAAATAGGGATGATTTGGGAGATCATAAGGGAAAACTAAGTAGGTTGATGTTATGGTATGAAATGCCATTAATGCCAAATGTGCAAATCTGTAATTAACTTAGAAAACAATAGGTGCTATCGAAAATATGTATTCCTTTTAAGATTTTTTTATCCACTGAGAAACGTTTAAAACTTTGCTTTAGCCTGATTACTTAAAGGTCACTTTCATCATCACATAATGAGATTTATTATCACACAGCATGCTAATTTTATTTGAGGAGAGTTAAGAATATTATGGAATATTTGTGGATTCGCTTGTCATCTTAGTAATAAGAAACTCAAAGAAGAAAAAATGTCTTTAACTTTGTATTTCTCTTTTTTATGTTATACTTTAAGTTCTAGGGTACGTGTGTACAACATGCAGGTATGATACATAGGTATACATATGCAATGTTGGTTTGCTGCACCTATCAACTCTTCATTTACATTAGGTATTTCTCCTAATGCTAACCCTCCTCCAGCCCCCCCACTGCCCAACAGGCCCCAGTGTGTGATGTTCCCCACCCTATTAAAAAATACTTTATGTATTTTCATATCCTGCACTCTGTTATCCTGATAGGCAGTTGTTTTACTTGTTCCACTTGTGTGGAATTGTTTGGGTTAACTGTTAATAGGCTGAAATAATAGAAAGTTGGTGCTTTGACACAGGCAGAAAGTTGGGAGTTCTGTTTTATAGTTAGTATAGATATTGCTGTGATTTCCAACCTTCTGCTTTACTAACTGTGTTATACACAGCATAATACAAGAGTGGAGAAACTGACAGAGTTAACAAATGACAAGATCAATTTTGATTTCTTTGTACTTTAGGATTAAACTCCTATATAACATTTCCAAATAGTTCTCCACTGGAGGATGTTAGAATCCTCCAAGTATCAAGCATTACTTTTTTATCATCACTAATATCAAAGAATTATCATTACTAAAATTATAAAACAATCAACAGAAAAATTAAAATTTATTGAGCAACATATATGTGCAGAGCCCTTTCAAGGCAAATAGGTTGATATAAATTTTTGGAGATATAGAAGAGTGAGACACAACTTTGTTAAAGCTTACTATTTTTATTGATGAGCTGCTAAGATCAATCAGTACCCTAAGATCAAGAAAGACATATTTATATCTATGGGCAGTTTTCTTTAATAAAATTTGCTTCTGCTTGAAATCACGGCACAGAAAATTAAGAGAGTGTGGCTCATTTTGTAGGAGATATAGTAAAGAGGGACAGGTTAACTGTTAGTTTGTAAGTACCATTAGTTTCTATGTATCTGTAAGTGTAGTTGCCAGTACTGCAGATCGATAGTGTGTATTACATTCACAAAGAATATACACAGCAGGTAATTTGTGCATATTCCAGAAAGGACTTGAGGAAATATGAAGGACATATATTATATTCTCTACTCACAGTGCCTGTTTATTAATGGAACTCAGATGTTTGATCTAAAATGAACCTTCAGGTCCAAAGCTTTTATTTTACAGATGTAAAACCGAAGTCCCCAGTTGGTAAAGAGAGGTGTGTATAAAGAGGGGGATGGAGAACAGTATGTCATACATTGAGCCTGGCCTGGATTCCATATCTTCTAACTTCCTAACTTCTTTTTCTGCATTTCTTCGATTATATCACACTTCCTCTCAGGCTTGAAATTATAGAAAGCATCATGAACCAGAGGTAGTCTTGTCTTGCAAGTAAAACACACACACACACACAAATTTCTTGGCTAATTTTGCAAAATAGTCCTGAAACTGGAACAAATAACACCTCAAGAAAAAAGCACAGTCTAAATATACATTGTTAGACATCAAAAAATGTTATCGCTCACAGAGGGAAGATATCAGCATTTATAATAGCCAGTAATCCTCAGAGATAAATTTCAACACCATCACCTGACTGAGAGCATATCCCTGTGGGAAATTATGTCTGTTTATACTGCATTTGGTTTGAACTCTGGAAAATGGTCTGTCCCTGAAAGAATTTTTCCTTTCATGTTTAGACACTGGAGTGGGTGACATGGTATAATATGAACAATAAAAGCGGCTGTCTGTAGGAGGATTTCCATACTAAGTTGACTGATGGCTATTATCCACCTCCTGGAATCATTTGCAGTCAGCCTCTGTCAAGGGGAGTTTTTAACTTAACAAAAGGAAACATGCTGTGAACACCAGATTTCCTGCAGCATTCATAGATATCCTCATCATTCTTCCAAAGAGGTAAATCTAATTTCAATGTACAACTGGATCTATTGTGCACATGTTTATTTTAGATTTGTCAAGTTTTTCTCTGTCTCTAAATTTTGTTTTCAGGGATTTTTCTAATCCATTAATTTTAAGGGTTAGTGTAAAAAAGGAGTAGTAATGCATTTCCAATTGTGTTTTCTATTAATGACTACCTAAAGATATACTCCACTTACTAAAAGTCTTTTCCTGGATAATAATTTATTCCACTGATGAAATTAACTTTTAAAAATATTAATATTTTCTAAACTATTTTCAATGGAAAATACATTATAGTTGATCCTTGTTTTTTTCAGGAAATACATCTTAATCCATATCTGAAGAATTAAAAAATGCCCCATTCTGGGATACTGACAATTTTGAGTTAAAGACACTTGAGAAACACCAGGTACAAGTTCCCTCTGACCTTATTGCTATTTCTTAAAAGCAGGAGATGAAACTCCCTATATGAAAGATGCCCTCCCTATATCAGAAGGAATGCAACATCCTTAATATGAAGAAGTTGAGACCAAGAGAATTCTGTGTAGATGTCATTGAAATAACTCTTATCATTAAGCCTCATCATATGATTTAGTTTCTTTTTCACAACTCACTATTCTTTGTCCAATTCAGTGTATAAGTTTTCAGCTCTGTACCTTTGAGCTCTTCATTTCCTTATGAAGTCCCTCGTGCCAGGTAAAGTACATAAAATACATTTGTATATCTTTCTCTTGTTGATCTGTCTATGTCCATTTTATTATCAGGTCTAGCGGGGAAAAATTAAACTAAAGCATAAAGGTAAAATTCTGCCTCCCCTATATATCTTAATATGAATGAATGTTAATAATCCTGTTAATTTGTTTTATCTGATAATGAATTACGACCTTCAATAGAATACATTATTTATATAGCATAATATCTACACATAACAAGAAAAATATTCTAAGCTACAGACGTGGGCGGCAGTTGGACTCACTTACACATTCTGCCACTTCCCTTCACATATTTGCCTTAAAGTATGGTTTCTGTGTCTCAGCCACATAGCTAGTAATTGCATAATATTGACCCTCAGGCTCACACTCAAAAATCAATGGTAGAAATTTAAAACTGTGAAAATTAGTTTGATTGCTCATAAGCACTTTTCTGCGATTCCTTATCTTCAGAGTCATGATGTGAAGGACAGAGACAACCTTTACATATATGAACTGTTTCTATTTTAAAAATGATATTCTAGAATTTTTAAATAAAACGTTTAAGTTTATGTGTTTGTGTGTGTATACAGAAAGAGACTACAGAAGAAACTCATGAATATATCACTCAGATGTTCAATAAGCTTGAAATAAAAATCAGTGCAAGTTGATGTGATATACTTACGTATTCTTGAAGTAGGTAATCTAAAAGTAGAGGTTTAAAATTTTCATAGGTCACATATTACTCAGTAATAATCCTCAGTAATAATCAACTAAATTTGAGATGTATTTATTAGGCAGATTGATTAACAGCAGTATAGCATGGCAGTTAACATTGTGGGTTCTGTAACAACAAAATCGGCGTTCACATTCTAGCAGCAGTTATTACTGGTTATGCCATTTAGAAGACATTACTTTCTTTAAGTCTCCAGTTTTCTCATGAGAAATAGGAATATAGTTGTCATTATATAATAGAGTGAAGAATAAATGCAATACATGCATATGTATACACACACATTTAGAGATGCTCTTCAATTTACAATGGGATTACATCCTGCTAAATCCACCAAAGGTAAAAAGTAAATCCAGATGCTCCTAGACTTATGATGGCATTACATCCTGATAAATCCATCATAAAGCCAAAAAGTTATATAATCAAACCACTGTAAGTTGGGACTGTCTGTGTATATATAACATATATATGTGTAAAACTCTCATAAATCTGTCAGGCACACAGTCAGCACCGCAGTTGTTGGTAACATATGTGTTCACACAGGTAATTTCAGTAAATAAAAAAGAGAAAACAAAAGCTGGAATATCTTGTGACCTAAATGGGGATATATACATATATACACACATTAGTTCATATATTTACATAGATTTACACATAAATCATATAGACCATTCCTATTCTGCTTCTCAAAATTCTTCCAGCCTCTGCCCATTGTCAATACTGTAGCCAATTCCATATTTTTAGGTATTTGGTACAGCAGTATTTTTTTTTCAGTATTTTATTCCAGCTAACAAGTTCCTTATTACTGCTATAGAAAATTACCATACACTTAGTAGTTTAAAACAGCACACATTTACTATCACTCAACTCTGTGGGTAAGAAGACTAAATAAAATAGGTTCCATTCCATCTGGTGGCACTAGAGAAAAATTTATTTTCTTGTCTTTTCCAATTCTAGCGGCTGCTCTCATTCCTTCGTTTATGGTCCTGAATCACTCCAACCTCTGTTTTATTTTCTCATTTCTTCCCTGGATGACTCTTTCATTTCTTGTTTTTTTTCCCTTGCAAAAACATTGTGATTACATTGGGTACAACTGGATAATCCCCATTAATCTCCACAACTCAAGCTTCTGAGCTTAATCATATTAGCAAAATCTCTTTACTCATGTAAAGTAAGAGATTCACAACTTCTGAGGATTAAGATTCAGGCATATTTGGTGGACCATTATCTTGCCTAACACAATACAGATGGATAATTGAAGTAAAAAATATTATAGTGCAAATTACTTGGTAGGATTTATGAATTTAAGAGAATGCAAAGTTTATTTGTGCTATTCTGCAAGGGCTTTTCAAATATTGACTGACATGGAAAATAGATACTAAGAGAAGACTGAAGACATAATAAGGAACAGACATCAGAGTTCCTCTAAACCTTTTCTATCTTGTGGACAATGCTTTAATGCTGTCTCCCAATCTCCTATCATGCTACTGGTGATGCATATGAAAGCTTCCACGACAGGAGACTTGCAAACATTTTCTGCTCTTTCTTATTCAACAGCAATTGTCTTACAGTGTAGAATGACCAAAAAAGAAAAGTAAGCTGATGTTTTGAGTATCAAGCTTTCGTGTCTGCAGAAATGGCCAAGATTTTCCCTAAAGACAAAAACTGGAAATGAAATCACTAGTTTATATGACCCTTCACATCAGAACAAACAGTCCTTTCTTGACTCTGCCTGGGTGCTACAAATCAGACCATTAGAAATTGCAGAACACTGGAAAAAAGAAAAATGTAAGATCTTGACAGACTTTTATTTAATATATTTGATCTATATGTTAGTCTCACTGTAACAAGTTACAAGTAATCAATCTTTAATTTGGGTGTTAGGTTGTTGATGTCATTGTTTGCTTTTAGGAAAGTCATATTATGGGAAAACTGGGCCACATACCAGTAGTGATAATGCAAATATCGAGACCCTTTTTTGTGCATGATCAGAGAGAACCTAGTATTTATAAGAAGTTTAAAAGAATAATAGTATTTAACTTAACACTATAATGTTTGATAAACATTATAGTGTCATAAAAGAAGGAGGAAGGTAATAAAAGAAGAGGAATAAATGATGCTGATGATCATTCTGATATTACATATTTACATGCATATTGTCAAAATTTTAATGTATGATTGCATCCTTTGACATGTGAGGAAAATGAGTCCCAGAGGGTCAGTTTCTTGTACAATGTCATATTACTAGCCAGTGATATAATATGAAAATAAACTCATAATTTTTAATTTGAAATATCTGTTGTTCTTTTTCACTCCCTGAATTTTATCAAAAATAGACTTTGAATATTTTTAGTGTGTATATGACAGAAATAAAGATAGGCAAAATAAGACTGTAGCTTTCCAGATTTCTGTACAAACCCAGGATTTAACTATTTTTACCAGTGACCTTAGGCAAATTGGCCTCTGCAGCTCTTATCTTTCCCATCTTTCAGTGGGAACAATAATAACTATTGATTTGAACTAAAGATAAGCACTTATCACAATGTTCTCTATCTGAACTAAAGGCATTATCACAATGCTTCATATACATTGAACACTTTTTAAAAAAGAAATTGCTGTTAACATTAATATAGTCATCTCTGTCATAATTATAAACTATGAATGAATAATGTCATCTTTCTGCACCAAGCTCAGCTTCCACACACTCTTGTGGACCCTGGACCTTGGCTGAGATAGCTATGATCAAATAATCTAATTGTAATAGTCTCTTAATGTTTTACTTTGCTTGGCTTCTGCCCCTACCGAATTCCGAGATATCTGCTCTACTCATCATAGTCATTCTAGTTTACCTGGATTTTAACAGTGTGGCTTGCATTTTTAAACTCAGTAATAGCTTACAGCCTGAGATGCCAAGACAGTGAGACGTGACCCCACTCTGGGCCAATCTCAATATTCTTATAAATCTTTTACCTGAATGCTTTGCCTTAGTTTCTAAATAACTAATCAGCCTTTTTGAAAACAACTTTTAATTTTATAAAGAATTTGGAATATTCCACTCTCAAACTATTAACATTTTCACTTTAATGTACATTTAAGCTTTGCAGTCTTCTCTGGCTGACTATACAGAATTCTGAGAGAAGCTTCATTTTGAGAAAGTTCAGAGAAAATGCAACACTCAACTGTGTGAGTTGGTCTTTGATTGGACTTATGGTAAATATCATAACTCTTTTAAAGCTTATCTCAGAAAGGCCTAGATTTTGAAGTAAAGGAAGATGTTACTGAACATTTTTCATGTTTCTGTTTCCTGTGATGCTTGTCAAAGAGCATTGATAGTTTAGAGTTAGATCATTTCCCTCTTCCTAAATTAGTTACATCAGAGATTTGGGGATTAAATGACTCAGAACAGCCTTTCTACTCTTTGAAGGCGTAAGTATTAGCTAGTGGTCACAAGAAACATTAGTTTATATTTAAATATATTCATTTAAAAAATTAATCAACTGCCTAATGCTGCCATTAGCAGATCGTTTGAGGGTTGGATGAATCCGTTCCTTATACACCAAATTTATGTAAGTTCCAGAGTTAAGCAATAATTCATAATTATTACTAACAATACTTGTATTAAGAATAATCTGCTGTTTTAAACATGAGATTTAAGATCAATTTACCTTACTCTTGGTGCTTATGTTTAGTAAGTGGTGACTACAATGAAGTTGGCCTCTACAAAATCGTTGAGATTTAACCAGACCATCAGAATGGCTGACTTTTATGCCTAGCAAATTGTGTTATTTTAAAATAGTCTGATACAACAACTTGATACAATTTTACTTGATGCACAAGTTTTATATGATTTAAATTCTTCACTGACACTACATTTCAAAAATAATTATAATGCTCCCTATAATTTCAAAGAAGCCTGGCTGTATAAATGGTAAACTATATGTACACTGATGCCATGTTTAAAATTGTTTTAGCAAGTGAATAAAACTACCCTTTGTTTGTCAGAATTAGTCCTGCATTATTATAGTTTAAAAAATGTTAGTAATGATTCAGTGATGCATTGGCTACATCAACAGCAATCACCTGCATCTTTATGTGTATTTTCTTCATTTATGTATATTCAAGAAAATAAAATACATAGCACATGGAGAATGGTTTCTTCTTTAGCGCATCTCATTTATTCTAGTTCTGTTTTGACCTCAGGTGATCCACTCACCTCGGCCTCCCAAAGTGTTGGGATTACAGGCGCGAGCCACCGTGCCGAGCCAGCCACCTCGTCTAGCTGACAATATTTTTATAACCACTGCATAGATGCCAAAAGAAAATACAGATAGTAAAGGATTGGATAAGTCTTGGATAAGATGAAAGGTTGCAAGTAAAGACAAATAATTTTTTCCAGAGAAAAAAATTCAAGAAAATAATTCTGAGAATGAACACTTTGGTTCTGTCAGCAGCAAAGGAGGTAAGTGAATTCAATAGAGTATAAGAAAAAAATGCCACACACACACATATGTAACAAACCTGCACGTTATGCAAATGTACCCTAGAACTTAAAATAATAATAATAATAAAAAAGAAAACAACAACAACAAAAAAGTAAATAAAAGAAGAGCTATAAGGAAATAATGAAGGAGAAGAAAACAAGAAATGTAATAGGAACTAAAGGGAGACAGCACATAACATTAAAAGGGAAAATTATAATTAAAAAAAAAGAAAAGAAAAAAATGCACTTTCCCTCAAAAAAACAAGTGAAGGAAATTGTTAGGAAAGTCATATTTTTTTCCTGTTAGCTGCCCAGTTAATGTTCTCCAAAAAATATTGAATATTCAGTTTCTCGAAAAATATCATCAAAAAGGCACATCTAAGCGTTTGTATTTGCACCTCCTGTATTAAATTTCAGTGGAACCACTCAGGCAAGGGGAGGGTTATTGGAGTCAAAGGATGCTCCATTGTTCCGTTTTAATTCTACTTTACCACTAATTCTAAGATCTTGGAAAAGACACTTTTTTTTTCTTTTTCTGAGACAGGGTCTCACTCTATCCGGCCAAGGCTGGAGTGCGGTGTGAAGTGGCACAATCATGGCTCACTGCAGCCTTGACATCCTGGTCTCAAGCAATCTTCCTGCCTCAGTCTCCTGAGAAGCTGGAACTACAGCTGCATGCCAATACACTTAGATTTTTTTTTTATTTTTTGTAGAGATAGAGTCTCACATTTTGCCCAGGCTGGTCTCAAACTCCTGGACTGAAGTGATCATCCGGGCCTCAGCCTCCCAAAGTGTTGGGATTATAGGCATGAACCCCCATGCCCAGCCTTGGACAGGCCACTTAATCCTGGTGGAGTCTATTATCTTTGTATATAGAATGGATTTAATACTTTAAAATGTTGGAGTTGTTAAATAATATGAAATATGCTACTTAGTGTAGTTACTTGGCATGCAGAAGTAGATAAATGGTGATTTTCATGAGTTAATTAATATTTATATATCATTCAATTGCAATGGCCAATGTTGTGATTTTTGACAAAAATATTAAATGGCTGAATTTGCACAAGACTGTTAAGAAATCATTTATGTCAAATGGTGCTGGAGCAAATGGATATCCATATGCAGAATAATGAGACTAGACTCCTCTCTGTCACCATATTAAAAAATCAAATTGAAATGGATTAAAGAGTTAAATCTAACACCTCAAACTAGAAACTACTACGAGAAAAACCTCCAGGACTTTGGTCTGGGCAAGAATTTATTGAGCAACACCCCACCAGCACAGGCAATCAAAACAAAAAATGTACAAATAGGATCACGTAAGGTAAAAAGGCTTCCGCACAGCAAAGGATATAATCAACAAAGTGAAGAGACAACCCACAAAATGAGGGAAAATATTTGCAGACTATGCATCTGACAAAGGATTAAAAGCAGAATATACAAGAAGTACAAATAACTCTGTAAGAAAAAAGTAACTATTTGATTAAAAAATGAGCAAAAGATTTGAATAGACTCTGCTTAAAAAAAGACATGCAAATGGCCAATGGACATATGAAAAGGTGCTCAACATCATTGATCATCAGAGAAATGCAAATCAAAACTATAGTGAGATATCTCACCCCAGTTAAAATGGCTTTTATTCAAAAGACAGGCAGTAACAAATGCTGGTGAGGATGTGGAGAAATGGGAACCCTTGTACACTGTTGGTGGGAATGCGAATTAGTATAACCACTATGGAGAACAGTTTGGAGGTTGCTCAAAAACCCAAAAAATTGAGCTATTATATTTTGCAGCAATCCCACTGAGGAGTAAATCAGTAAACCCAAAAGAAAGTAAATCAGTATATTGAAGAGATAGCTGCACTCATATGTTTGTTGCAGCACTGGTTATAATAGCTAAGATTTGGAAGCAACCTAAGTGTTCATCAACAGATGAATGGATAAAGAAAATGTGGTACATTTACACAATGGAATAGTATCCAATTGTAAAAAGTATGAGAGATACAGTTATTTGCAACAACATTGATGGAACTGGAGATCATTATGTTAAGTGAAATAAGCCAGGCACAGAAAGACAAACATCACATATTCTCACTTATTTGTGAGATCTAAAAACCAAAACAATTGAATTCATGGACAGAGAGTAAAAGGATGGTTACCAGAGGCTGAGAAAGGTAGTAGGGGACTGGGAGGGACGTGGGGATGGTTAATGGGTATAAAAAATAGAAAGAATGAATAAGACCTACTATTTGATAGCACAGCAGGGTGACAATAGTCAATAATAACTTAATTGTATATTTTAAAATAACTTAAACAGTGTACTTGGATTGTTTATAACTCAAAGGATAAATGCTTGAGGGAATGAATGCTTCATTCTTCATGATGTGCTTATTTCACATTGTGTGTGTGTATCAAAACATCTTGTGTATCCTATAAATGTAGACACCCACTATGCACCCACAAACATTTAAAAATTAAAAGTAAATTTTAAAAAATGTTGTGTATAAAAATCATTTATGTCCAGTCTTTATAATTTTCAACCATGGACAGTAGTTTAATTTTGGTGTGTGGGAAGAGAGGGTGACTTCAAATTGAAACAAGTAAAGCAGATGTATAAGATATAAAATAAATAAATAAATAGAATTAATACAAAGATTACTTAGTCCTTATTCTTTCCCCGTGATTCAGGTAACACATGGAGACCCAGGTCTTCTTTATATCACACAACACATTCTAGTTACAAATGTCTGTTATTTATCTGATGTGTGGGAATAACTTTGTCAAAATTACCTTGTCTCAGAACTAGAGGTACCAGATATGCAGTGCATACATCCCATTAAATTTAAACTTGAGATAAGCAACAACTATTTTAGGATACCAGGCTCGTGGTCCTCACTTATATTATTTGCCATTTGCTCCATAACAAGCTATTCAAAAAGCTATCCCAAAATTTAGTGACATGAAACAACACCCATTTATTATTGCTCTGTAGTCAACAGGATGCTTCTGCTGATACGGATTAAGTTTGGCTGATCTCAGACTTACTTATGCATCTGGGATAAGGTTACAATCTAGCTGATACTGATTGGTCTTAGGTAGCCTCACTCGCATTCCTGGCCAAATGGCAAATAACAAGCTGCAGCCGTGGTTAGCACAATGTTTCCTCTGCGATGTACTATTGGCCAGAAAAAGTCATCAAGTGAATATTCAATGGCACAAAGCAAGAGGTTGAAATTGAATATACACTTCAATTATGAGCGTTTCTTTCATGCTCACTATGTGTTGGCCAGTACTTTAAGCCAAGAACTCACAGAATGATTTACTAACATGTGATTCCTCATTCAAATGTTTAGACCAAGCACAATTTACAATCAGGAAGATAAAGTGCTGAGCACTTCTCCATAAGATTTACTGGTCCTATCAAAGACTGCAACCCTCAGAAGCTAATGGCCTAACTGGAATGCTACTTTTAAGGTATAATTTAAGTACCAGTGAGGGGAAGACCCGCATGCAAGTCTGGGATGATACCTTCAGGTTGTGGTACATACTTTGAACCAATGGCTGTTATATAGCTAATTGTCCCAAATAGCTACAAACAAAACGGGTCTGGAAATAAAGGAGGAGAATCTAAGAAGCACCTCTCCCAATCATTGCCAGTGACTTATTTAGAAAAGTTTCATTTTTTTCTGTTCTAACAACTTTAGCCCCTGCAGACTGAGAAGTTTTAGTCCCCATAGGGTGGTATATTGGGGGTGGGATGCTTCTGTGAGGGAACATAGTAAGGGTTGTATTAAACCTAAGGATACACTGCCACTTTATTTTGGTAGATTCCTCATGCTGGCAGACTGGTAAGAAAACAAGGATGACTCTAATTATCATAATTAGAGTACTCCTAATAAAGGAGACTATGGCACAGTGTGTCTGGTATGCAAAGAATTTGCTACTGTAATTCTAGTTACTTTCATGCACGTCAGTAATCATAAATGAGCAGTTCCAGAAATGATGGTCTGAAGGCTTTCTCAGTTTTGAGGCGCACACAGCACATGCACAAACGAGAATGTCTATCTGGGAGGGCAGGGTTTGGTGCCATCAGAAGCAGTCCTCAATCACTGACAAACATAAATTGTTGTAATTCTAAGACCTATTTTTTTCTATGCTATTTCCCAAAGATTCAACAGCAAGACAGCCCTGGCTGCCCATTGTAGTAACGTGCTTATCAGTTCATTCTTCACAGGTTCTTTTGAAATTATTCACTCCTGCACTGCTGCTTCCTGGAATCACCTCTCAAATAAATTACTTTTGATAAAATCTTGGTCTCAGTAGATGTAAAATACTGTGGAATGGCATTTCCTCATTCTCAATATTCTTGGGGGAAAAAAGTCTTTAAAATAAGACAAATGTTTTATTTGTTTCCATTTTAAATTAATGTATTTCAAAGAAATCTTGGTTACCTTATTCTGAAAAAGCCATTCATCTCCTTCCAAAATCAATGATAGTTTATTTTTTTCCCCAAACAGTTATGTGGCAGCTTTGGGAATCATTCTCTTCCATATTAAGCTTCCCAGTATTTCTGAAATTCTGGCAGATTCTGATTCGTGGAAGCAGCCAGAACCCTCTGAGCTGTACCTCTATTGAATCATCTCTGCTTACACTGACTGTCACTCAAGTTATTCAGGACGTGATCTCCGCTTTTTTTTCATTAGAAAATCCACAAACTACATAATAATTGTTAGAGTTTTTGTTAGTCTATCTTGCAAAAAATACACTTAAAAAATTTACCCAGTATTGTCAGAGAATATCTTCATTTTTCATTTCAATATCACTTTAATATAGCCCTAGGAAACTGAGCTTTTCAAAAAGGGGAGATTGTTGCATCCAGATTCAATAATATCATATTTCTTCTATACCGAAACCACTAAACACACACACACACACACACAGACACAAATTAGGTGTGATGGTTAATTTTATGTGTCAACTTGGCTGGGCTGCATTAGCCAGTCCTTGGCCATACGCCAGTGTAGATGTTGCTGTGAAGATATACATTTTTAAATGTGACTAAATATTTAAATCAATAGACTTTGAGTAAAGCTAATTACCCTCCATAATGTGGGTGGACTTTACCCAATCGGTTGAAGTATTTAAGAGAAAAGATTGAAGTACCGTGAAGAATAAGTAATTTCTTGAAATAAATGTATTGCTCTTTTTATGTGCATACACACACAACCATGCATGTATGTACACACACACACATACACACACATGGATTCTCTAAAGAACCTTGATGAATAATATAAGATTTAATGCTTCCTTATTGTACTAAGACTTATCTAAATTTTAGAATCAATGGTAGAAATATGGTAGTAATGATAGTTATAGTCACTGAGTACTTTCATCTAAGTGCTTCTTGTGCATTATTTTATTCTCACAAACACCTTAAGCATTTTTTAAATTTGTACAAATTTATAGGATACATGTGCGATTTTGTTACATGCGCTGGTTGTATAGTAGCCTAGTCAAGGATTTCGGGGTATCTATCACCTGAATAATGTGCATTGTACCCATAAACTAATTTAACATTATCTACTTCCCTCACAATTCTCATCCTTCCAAGTCTCCCCTGTCATTCTACTCTCTAGATCCATATGCACACATTTTTTTAGCACTTACTTTGAGCGAAAACATGTGAGACTTGACTTTTTGTGCCTGTCTTGTTTCACTTAAGATAATGGCCTTCTGTTCCATTTATGTTGCTGCAAAAGACACGATTTCATTTTTTTTTTTTTTTTTTTTTTTGACAGAGTCTCACTCTGTCGCCAAGGCTGGAGGGCAGTGGCGCAATCTCAGCTCACTGCAAGCTCCGCCTCACGATATCACGCAATTCTCCTGCCTCAGCCACCCAAGTAGCTGGGACTAGAGGCACCCACGACCACGCCCAGCTAATTTTTGTATTTTTAGTAGAGATGGGGTTTCATTGTGTTAACCAGGATGGTCTCGATCTCCTGACCTCGTGATCCACCAGCTTGGACCTCCCAAAGTGCTGGGATTACAGGTGTGAGTCACCGCATCCGGCCGATTTCATTCTTTTTTTATGACTGAATAATATCCATTGTGTAAATATGCCATATTTTCTTCATCCATTCATCTGTTGACAAACACTTAGTTTGATTCTGTATCTTTGTTATTGTGAATAATGCTGTGAAAAATGTATGAGTGAAGGTATCTTTTGATATATCTTTCCCTTTGTGTAGATACCTCATAGTAGAATTGCTGGATTGAGTGGTAGTTCTAAGATCTTTAAAAAATCTCCATACCATTTTCCATAGAGGTTTTACTAATTTACATTCCCACCAACAGTGTATAAGAGTTCCCCTTTCTCCCTATTCTTTTAAACATCTGCTATTTGTTGTCCTTTTAATAATAGCTATTCTGACTGGGGTAATATGATATCTCATTGTGGTTTTAATTTGCATTTCTCTGATGATTAGTGATGCTGAAAATTTTTTTCATATATCTGTTGGCCGTTTGTATTTTTTTTTTTTTTTGAGACGGAGTCTTGCTCTGCCACCCAGGCTGGAGTGCAGTGGCCGGCTCTCAGCTCACTGCAAGCTCCGCCTCCCGGGTTCACGCCATTCTCCTGTCTCAGCCTCCCGAGTAGCTGGGACTACAGGCGCCCGCCTCGTCGCCCGGCTAGTTTTTTGTATTTTTTAGTAGAGACGGGGTTTCACCGTATTAGCCAGGATGGTATTTCTTTTGAAAAGTGTCTATTCATGTCCTTTGTCCACTTTTTAATGCAATTATTTGTTTTGCTGGTGGTGTTGAGTTGTTTGAGCTCCTTGTATATTCTGTAGGATGAATAATTTGTAAATATTCTCTCTCATTTTACAGGTTGTCTATTCATTTTGTTGCTTATTTCTTTTGCTGTGCAGAAGTTTTTATCTTAAGTCCCATTTGTTTATTTCTGTTTTTGTTGCCTGTGCTTTTGAGGTGTTAGTCATAAATTATTTACATAGATCAATGTCCAGAAAAGTTTTTCCTAGGTCTTCTTTCAGCATTTTTAAAAATTGTTATTTTAGTCAGAGTCTTGCTCTGTTGCCCAGGCTGGAGTGCAGTGGTGCAATCTCAGCTCACTGCAAACTCCACCACCTGGGGTCAAGCAATTCTCCTGCCTCAGCCTCCCTAGTAGCTGGGACAACAGGTGCAAGCCAACACTCCTGGATAATTTTTCCGTTTTTGGTACAGACAGGGTTTCACTATGTTGGCCAGGCTGGTCTCAAACTCCTGACCTCAGGTGATCTACCCGCCTCGGCCTCCCAAAGTGCTGGGATTACAGGTATGAGCCACTGTGCCCAGTCTCTTTCAGTTTTTTTATAGTTTTTCAAATGTTTAATTATTTTAACCATCTTCAGTTGATTTTTGTATATCGTTAAAGATAGAGGTTCGGTTTCATTTTTATATATATAGCAATCTAAATTTTCCAGTGCCATTTAGTGAAAAGAGTGTCTTTTCTCCAATGTATGTTCTTGTCAGTTTGGTCAAAGATCAGTTGGCTACAAATAAGTAGCTTTATTTCTGGGTTCTATTCCGTTCCATTGATCTATGTGTCTATTTTTATTCGAGTACCATGCTGTATTGGTTACTATAGCCGTGTAATATAATTTGAAGTCAGGTAATAATGCAATGTCCCCAGATTTTTATGAAGGATATATGTATATGTGTGTGTGTGTGTGTGGTGTGTGTGTGTGTGTGTGTCATTGTATATGAAATATCTATCAGATCTGAGTTCCTAACTAGAAAATGTTACCTAGTTGAAGGTAAAGGGGTCAGGCTAAGCTAATTAGTCTAGTTATAGAACTTTCTTGTGATTTAATTGTTTAGATTTTAAAAAGCCAATTGAGAATATATGGAGGAATGAATAAACAACATATTTTCTAGTTTTTATCCATATAGTTTAGTCTTTTTTTTTTTTTTTTTTGGAGGCTTGTCTTTTTATTTCCCCAGCCTGGATATCAGGCACAGAAACATTGAATTCTGGTTAAAACCTACTTCTTGGATATGCTCTGATGTTCATGAAGAATAATTTACATATTTTCATTCTGGATATAAAGATGTAAAGGTAGGCATAGGTTATGAAATCTGGGAAAATAGGAAAATAAGCTTAGATGTCTGAGAGAGCAGAGTTAGTTCATTTTTTTAATAGATACGTATTATAAATACAAATACTATTTTAACTCAGATATTCACTTAAACTTTTTTTTTTTTTCTTTTTGAGACAGTGTTTTGCTCTTGTTGCCCAGGCTGGAGTCCAGCTGTGCGATCTCGTCTCACCGCAACCTCCACCTCCTGGGTTCAACTGATTCTCCTGCCTCAGCCTCCCAAGTAGTTGGGATTACAGGCACACACCACCACACCTGGCTAATTTTTTGTATTTAGTAGGGATAGGGTTTCAACATGTTAGTCAGGCTGGTCTCAAACTCCTGACCTCAGGCGATCCAACTGCTTTGGCCTCCCAAAGTGCTGGGACTACAGCTGTGTGCCAACGTGCCTGGCCCTTCACTTAAACTTTTAAGCGAATATATTTTCAGGAAACACTGACCAAGAGGAAAAAACAAAACTTTCATTCCTATATTACTCTTATAAATGCAACACAAAACCTTCTTGTGTAAATGATTTTTGTAAAGGAGAAAAACAAACAATTTCAGTTTTATGAGGTATCCATCTATTATTCATTCTTCACATGATTTCCATTACATAATATCTCATTTGACGTTAGTTGTAGCATTTTTTTTTTTTAATTTATAAAGGAAAGAGCCTTTTTGATTGTAATTTTAATTTCTAGTTCTGGGTTACATACCAAGGATATACAAAAAGAAAAAAAAAGTTTAAGTGAATATCTGAGTTAAAATAGTATTTGTATTTATAATACGTATCTATTAAAAAAATGAACTAACTCTGCTCTCTCAGACATCTAAGCTTATTTTCCTATTTTCCCAGATTTCATAACCTATGCCTACCTTTACATCTTTATATCTAGAATGAAAATATGTAAATTTTTCTTCACGAACATCAGAGCATATCCAAGAAGTAGGTTTTAACCTGTGCCATAGCGGTTTCTGCAACTATCAACCCATCACATAGGCATGAAGCCTCACATGCATTAGCTAGTTTTCCTAATGCTTTACCTACCCCAACCCCACCCCCCAATAGGCCCCAGCGTGTGTTGTTCCCCTCCCTGTGTCCATGTGTTCTCATTGTTCTGCTCCCTTACAAATGGGACATGAACATTTTATATATGTCTATTTTTCCTTTTTAATAATCACTTATGACCAGTGTTTGTTTATAGAACATTTATTTTCCATTCTCTGAACAATTTATTTTCTGTAAAATATCCTAATTATTTTATTTCTTTTATACAAATGGGAAAAGACTTTTTAAATTTGATCTTTTAAAAGACTCAGACTATAAATAATAAAAAGGAAGTGACAATTCTCCAAATACCAACATCTGGGGGGAAGTGGAGGTGTTTCATATTTTGAAGTGTTTCTAGATGGACAGAAAGAAGACTATGTAGGTAGACAGGTGGAATTATAGGTAACTAGAAAGAATGTTATATTTATGGTAGGCTCATGCTATATATAACATTTGATTGCACATTTTTAAATTTAATGTTGTTGGTATGTTTGCCTTGTTTTATGTTAAGGTAGCAGGATGTAGTAATGAAGCTTTGAGTCCTGCCTTTGGCTATTATAGCTTTGGGCAAATTGTCAATTGTCTGTAACCATTGACTCCTCCTTCATAAAATACACATGATGATAACATTTACCTCATATAATTAGTATGAGAAAAAAAATAAAGCATTACACTCAACAAGTATTAGCCATTATCTTATCATAATTTTATTGATCCTCTATAATACCTCAGAATTTAAAAAATACTGACATAACATTTTTATCTAGGCCTTTTCAAACTTTTGTTTTTCTACACTATTTTTTTGAAGTCGAATTTTTATTTCCCAAAGCTTACACATTTATTTATTTGATTCTTTATTTACTCAATTTTGGAGACAGAGTTTCCTCTGTCCCTCAGACTGGAGTGCAGTAGTGCGATCTCAGCTCACTGTAAACTCCACCTCCTGGGTTCAAGCAATTTTTCCGCCTTAGCCCCCCGAGTAGCTGGGATTACAGGTGCTGCCACCATCCCTGGCTAACTTTTGTATTTTTAGTAAAGATAGGGTTTTGCTATATTGGCCAGGTTGGTCTCAGACTCCCGACTTCAAGTGATCAGCCCATGTTGACTTCCCAAAGTGCTAGGATTACAGGCATGAGACACTGCACCCAGCCCTCCCGACGCAGGTACATTTAAAGATTAATCTACGTTACCAAATTTTCATAGGAAGAGTGTCCTTTCTCCAGTGATATGAGAGACTCGCATTCCACATACACTTACAAAACCATTACTGAACTTGTTTACCAAAACCTGAAGAAAAATACATCTAATTTTGCTTTTTAACTTGTATTACATTGTGACTATTAGTGAAGACAAATCATACTTTTACTTTTGAGAAAATTTATATTGCATTGGTAGATGGCCTGGTTATCTTTCACTTGTTTCCTTCTAGTATGATTTTTTCCAAATTATTTTCCAAATCTCTTTGATATATTGAGATTTTTAAACATTTGCCTTAGAGTTTACAAAGATACAGTATTTCCAAGACTGTAGTTTTTAATTGAAGGTAGCGTAAGATAACATTGCTAATTTCTCAGTATTAAACCACATCATTTTACTCTGAGATTAAAATGCAGTGTCAGAACAAGAAAATTATGAAATAATACCTTTTTATCTCTGACAGTGTTAATCATGTTCAGGCAATTTGGAATCCCACTTTTATAGTAGTAGGAGAACAGGATTGTGATTAGAAATCTGTTTGTGTCATCTCACTTCTATCCATGTATCTGTGACTTTGAAAAACTTGTTTAATCTTCAGTTACAAAATTTAAGTTTTATGATTTATTTCTTCTGCTACACTGCATTTTGTAAGGGTTGAATTAGCATATATAAATATTCTTTAAAATTTCCCAAGATATAAGGACCTTAAGTAAATGCATCCTCTGTATCATATTTTTTGTGATTTTTTTGTTATGAACAATGGCCTGCATAATTTTAACATTAATGTAATAATGTTTTCTTGTTAATGCAACCCAAACATTATATTCATTAGGAGTTTTGGGGAATGGTGGATTTTAGGAGAAAACATTGGATATACATAGGCCGCATCTTTGTTTTTTTTTTCCTTTTTTTTTTTTAATGGAGAAAACCATCTACAGAAAGTTGTTTTCCCTAGAGTAAGCCTTGTCCTTGCAGGAGGAGGCTGTTCTTATCTCTGTCTGCCTATAAAAGAATGGGTTAGTTATAGGGCTGGGCGCAGTGACTCATGCTTGTAATCCCAGCACTTTGGGAGGCCGAGGCGGGTGAATCACGAGGTCAGGAGTTTAAGACCAACCTGACCAATATGGTGAAACCTGTCTCTACTAAAAATACAAAAATTAGCTGGGGTGGTGGCACGTGCCTGTAATCCCAGCTACTCGGGAGGCTGAGGCAGGAGAATCGCTTGATCCCAAGAGGTGAAGGTTGTAGTGAGCTAGTATTGCACCACTGTGCTCCAGCCTGGGCGACAGAGCGAGACTCCATTTCAAAAATAAGTTAATAAATAAAGAAATAATAAATAAATAAATAGAAAGAATGGGTTAGTTACATAACTTGGTTAAGAAAGAAGGTTCTAACAAAATAAAGTATAAAGCATTTATGTTTAATTCAAAGGTTGTTGAATATGCTTTCCAGTTGTTTAATGCACATCTAAGTGCTGGATTCATTCTGGGGAACATGAGTGTGCAGAATATGAGATTTTAAGGCAGAAATGTCGTTTCCACATGGACCTTAATTTACTACTTAAAAATAAAAATTTTCAGAGTGCTGGGATCCTGTTGAAAACTAGTTATTCGTATGTTATACTGAAAAGAGGTTTGATTTTTAATAAATTTGAGAAATGATGCATAAATAGTACATCAGTCTATGCTGAACATATTCTTTAAATGTTTAATTCATCTTTTTATTTTACATACTTACAGATTCACGGGTAATTGTAAAAAAATTCAGAGGGATTCCATGTACATTTATCCAGCTTCCCCTCAGGGTAATGTCTTTTAAAACGATAGTATAATATCACAATCAGGATGTTGAAGGCTATGCAGTAAAGATACAGCACACTTCCATCACCACAGGGCCTCTCATGTTTGCCTTTTTGGTAACACCCACTTCCCTCACAGCTGTACTAATTCTTAGCTCTTGACGACCACTAATATATTCTCAATTTTTACACTTTTGTCTTTTTGAGAATTTTATATAAGTAGAATCATACATTATATACCTTTTGAGATCAACCTTTTTCTACTCAGAATAATTATCTGCATATTCCTTCAAGTTGTGGTGTGTGTCAATAATCTATTTCTCTTTACTGCTGAGCAGTAGTTTTTGGTATAGATATATTACAGTTTGTTTAATCATTCTCCCCTTAAAGACATCTGGATTGACTCTAACTTTTGCTGTTAAAGTTCCTATAAATATCTGCCTTAAAATGTTCATGTGAACATGTTTTATCTGTACAAAATACCCAAAAGTGCATATGATGCATCATATGGTAGTGTGTGGTCAATTTTGTAGGAAACTTGACCTTTTCAGGAGTGGCCGTATTATTCTACATTCCCACCAGCATGTATGAATGATTTCTTTCTCTACCTCCTTGTGAGCATTTGGTGTTGTCACTATATATTGTTTTAGACATTCTGATAAGTATACAGAGATATTTCATTGTGGTTTAAGTTTGTGTTTCTCTAATGGCTGATAATGTTGATAACTTTTTCATGTGTTTATTTGCCATTTGCATAATGTTGACAATCTTTTCATGTGTTTATTTGCCATTTGAATATCCTCTCTGGTGAAATGTCTCTTCAAATCTTTTTCCTGTTTTTCCAATTGTTTCATTAGTGAGTTAAAAAAAATTCTTTATATAATTTATGGGCTACAAGTTTTGCAAATACTGTATCTCACTCTGTAGCCTGTTTTTTAATGATGTCAGTGGGGTCTTATGAGAAGCAAAACATTTTAATTTTGATGAAGTCCAGTATATAACTATTTCTTCTATAAATTGTGCTTTGATCTTCAAGTCTAAGACCTATATGCTAAATGACAGATCTCAAAGATTTTCTCTATTTTTTTTGTTTTATAGTTTTAAATTTAACTTCATCAACTATTTTGTGTTAGTTTGGGTATAATGTGAGATTGAGATTGACATTCATTTTATTGTGCAACTAAAAAGACAGAGTAGTCAATACTGCATGCTATTAGCAGAGGAATAGATATATAGATCAATGGAATAAAAGAGGTAACCCCAAAACAGACTCACACAAATATACCTAACTTATTTTTGACAATGGAAAACACATAATTAAATGGAAAAAAAAATAATATTTTTTCAGCAAATGGTACTGCACCAATTGGACATCATGATGGGATTGCGATAAAGATTAAACCCATGTCTTAATTTGTGGAGAATTGTCATCCATGAATACAGTTCATGAATAGGCTATGTCTCTTCATTTACTTAAGTCATCTTTGATTATGTTCATTAGTATTGTACAGGTTTTAGCACACAAATCTTGCATATTTTGTTAGACTTACACCTCAGTATTTCTTTATTTTCCACTGTGATATATATTCTTCCTGTCCCAAATCCTTGTTTGTCTTTAATGTAAGACTTTAGCTAGACCTCTAGTTTTTGAGAATTTCTTACACGTAGAAGCTTTCCTTGATGTGCCTTTTTTATTATAAGCTCTGTGCTAACTCCATGACTATACAGATCAATGATGGTGCTAGAAGGGTAACCTCATTTATTATCGATAACTACTCTCATCATGTCACCCATTTCAGCTCTCCTTAAATGTTCAACATACAGTTTCTTTTAAGTATTTCCAACAACAGATACACGGAATGGTTAAAAATCAGAACTCTTGTAGCTTGGTATTTCTAAAATAACATTTTAGTTTTTAATAAAATACTACTTGAAAATAAGACCAATTCTTCGTTAAATAAAGTGCAAAACCCTACCTACAACATACTCCTTTGCGACACCCACCAAACTCTGAGCACATTGAAAACATGGGGAATTTTTGCAATACTTAATTTTGTTTAATCCAGAGAATTCCAAACTAGTGTTTTAAACTAACCCTTTTCACTGTAGCCCATCTGTTAACAGTTCATAGAATTCTGACTTTTGACAAAAACAGAATTTTTAAGTAACAAAAATAATTAAAAATGAAGCAGCTTGATTAATTCTTGATAAATAAAAAGTATAGGATTTGTCTCAGACTACAGGTTGCTTCTATTTGCCCATTTGTTCCTTGCTTTTTTGCTCACATAGGGAACTTATGATTTTATTTGATTAAATATGTATGTACCTGTTTTTAAACACTTGTCTCATACTTCGCATTACTATTTAGATGTTACATTACTCTTCAGCTTTTCTAAGTTGATTTTATTGACATTCAAAAGCAGAAACAGTGATAAAAGCATTGTGTTTACTAAAATACGAAATGAATTATTTGAAAGTAATAGTATCACATATTTAAATGTGGAAATACCACACGAAGAGCAATGCGAAGTTGATATGTTAAACATGTAACAATTTTCAAGTGTAAATTGTGAACAGAAAATTATATTAGAAAAGGAACTGCTTGAGGCTTTTATTTAATAATGTAATTCTTGGCTGGGTGCTGTGGCTAACGTCTGTAATCCCAGCACTTCTGGAGGGCGAGGCAGGCAGATCACGAGGTCAAGAGTTCAAGACCAGCCTGGCCAACATAGTGAAACCCCGTCTCTACTAAAAATAGAAAAATTAGCTGGGTGTGGTGGCGGGCACCTGTAATCCTAGCTGCTCAGGAAGTTGAGGCAGAATTGCTTGAACCCTGGAGGTGGAGGTTGCAGTGAGCTGAGATCATGCCACTGCAATACAGCCTGGTTGGCAGAGTGAGACTCCGCCTCAGAAAATAAATAAATAAATAAATAAAATAATGTAATTATTTTAGCATATAAACAGGATATTGATCAATTTTTGCTTGTTTTAGAGGGCATTTCAGATGCATTTTTGTTTGTTTTCAGTGTCTTTGTTGATAATAGAATTCTCTTTTATGTGCATAAAAATTATCTTGATTATTAAAAGAAGTCCTCGACTTCTAATATTGCTGAGCTCATTTTTTAGTAATGTGCACCGTTAATGAAATGTTCTTTCCAGCAATTTTTCACAGTGGTAAAGTGTTTACAATTCAGCATGCGATAATATTCATGACAACAGTCTGACTGGTGTCAGCAATCTGTAATTGTTGAAATAGTGGACCTATGGCAAAATAATTCTTAGCTCTGAGACCCCCACTCTGCTCAGTAATTAGAATTTGAAGAACTATGAAGTTATAATCATTTTAAAGTAGTGTTTGATTTTAGACCTTTACTTGGCCTGCCTTTAATATTTTTCTGTTTCAGTCATTTTCCCACTTCCTACCATCTGCCGACCTTATTCTCTTATTCTGCAGCTATTGCCACTTCTGAGCTCCCTCAAAATCTAGCAGTCCTTTAGATTTCCTCTGTGTTTTTAACCTTACCATTCCTCCTACAAAAGCCCAGCTCCGTTCGGTTGAATGCGATACATTTCACTTGAGTCAGTAAATAGTTTGGAGAGTGCCTTGCTGTGCTAGACACTGTATTAAGCTTTATAGATATAAAAATATTTATCTTGATTCTATGATACTGCTGAATCCAAGACCTATCATTGTTTTTAAACTGTTCCACAAATTTAACATTAGCTTTCAGAGGGAAAAACACAGACACACACGTTATGTTAAATGTATATGTTGACATGATACTTTCTGAAAACATTAAATATAAAAACATGTTCAGAATATATAAAACATCATCTTGTTTTCTGAAGAAGCTTGAAGTTCAGTGTAAAGAGAGACCTACACAAATTTGGGTGTGATCTTATGAACATTTGGTTGGTTTTGTCAATGTCAGAGTAAAATCTAGAGACTAATCTCTAAATTAAACATTTAATTTGTGATCACAGAATTGCAGTTCAGGGCATACACACAGGCCTGGGATGTCTTCAATACGTTTCAAGAATAAAAAGAAAGTTGCGAGTTTTATCATAAAGAGATATGTTATATATCGTTTTGAAAGAAAGTTTATTGACTCTCTAGATAAGCTTTTGGGAGCCGGCAGGCCCTAGACTTAGAGTCACTGCTATTTCAGGTTGCTTCAGCAGTTACTAGCAGGCTGTTACAGCAGTTCGGCTTGCAGAAAATTCAATTATTGAAGCTGGTGCTATGTGATTTTTTTCCCCAGCCCCTGGACTCTGATTTAATTGGGCATAACAAGAATGACCCAATTCATATAATCAACTTTAACAGTTTTAAAGGAAAAAAATGATTAAATTTACATTGGTAAACTTACGATGCTAGCAGCAGTACAGATGATGGATGGAGACAGTTGAGACTGACATAAAGAAGAACAGCACCAAGATTCTAAGATTTCTCTCCATGCCTGCTCCCAGGAAAAAGCAGCTATTATTTATAAATTACTTGACACTTACAAGCCTGGTTAGGGGAGGTGTGGGTGTTTTCTGTCGTTTGGATTTTGTCTTAAGTAAGCACTGTGTATTTACTTGGGTCTTAGGCATGGACTCTTCTTAGTGAACCTGTCTGGCCTTCGCTATCAGTGTGGGTCTGGCATGTATTTTTGATCCTTGTTAAGTCGCGGAATATTTTGTTTTAATGTGCCATAATTCCAGCGCCAGTGGGTTTTCCCAGTTACCTATTAAAAATAAATAAAACAAAAAACACCAACAAAAATGTTTTTTGTGCTTCTTCCAGCAGTTTGAGGCTTTTATCATAAGATAGGAAGGAAAAATTGATCCAGGTGGACCACAGACTTTTCCTGCAAAGCCTGCTACTTCCCTCTTCATGCCTAAACCTTGAAAGACCCCCTTCTCACAACTGTCAGCTGCTTTCAAACTTTCTTGAGCATATGATTATATCTGTAGAGAAGAGCCTATGGCCTTTGACAAAATTCAACAGCCCTTCATGCTAAAAACTCTCAATAAATTCGGTATTGATGGAACGTATCTCAAAAAAATAAGAACTATTAATGACAAATCCACAGCCAATATCATACTAAATGGGCAAAACTGGAAGCATTCCCTTTGAAAACTGGCACAAGACAGGGATGCCCTCTCTCACCACTCCTATTCAACATAGTGTTGGAAGTTCTGGCTAGGGCAATCAGGCAAGAGAAAGAAATCAAGGGTATTCAGTTAGGAAAAGAAGAAGTCAAATTGTCCCTGTTTGCAGATGACATGATTGTATATTTAGAAAACCCCATAATCTCAGCCCAAAATCTCCTTAAGCTGATAAGCAACTTCAGCAAAGTCTCAGGATACAAAATTAATATGCAAAAATCACAAGCATTCTTATATACCAGTAACAGACAGAGAGCCAAATCATGAATGAACTTCCATTCACAATTGCTTCAAAGAGAATAAAATATCTAGGAATCCAGCTTACAAGGGATGTCAAGGACCTCTTCAAGGAGAACTACAAACCACTGCTCAGTGAAATCAAAGAGGGCACAAACAAATGGAAGAACATTCCATGCTCATGGATAGGAAGAATCAATATCGTGAAAATGGCCATACTGCCCAAGGTAACTTATAGATTCAATGCCATCCCCATCAAGCTACCAATGACTTTCTTCACAGAATTGGAAAAAAACTGCTTTAAAGTTCATATGGAACCAAAAAAGAGCCCGCATTGCCAAGACAATCCTAAGTCAAAAGGACAAAGCTGGAAGCATCACACTACCTGACTTCAAACTATATTACAAGGCTACAGTAACCAAAACAGCATGGTACTGGTACCAAAACAGAGATATAGACCAATGGAACAGAACAGAGTCCTCAGAAATAATACCACACATCTACAGCCATCTGATCTTTGACAAACCTGAGAAAAACAAGAAATGGGGAAAGGATTCCCTATTTAATAAATGGTGCTGGGAAAATTGGCTAGCCATAAGTAGAAAGCTGAAACTGGATCCTTTCCTTATTCCTTATATGAAAATTAATTCAAGATGTATTAGAGACTTAAATGTTAGACCTAATACCATAAAAACCCTAGAAGAAAATCTAGGCAATACCATTCAGGACATAGGCATAAGTGAGGACTTCATGACTAAAACACCAAAAGCAACAGCAACAAAAGCCGGAATTGACAAATGGGATCTAATTAAACTAAAGAGCTTCTGCACAGCAAAAGAAACTGCCATCAGAGTGAACGGGCAACCTACAGAATGGGAGAAAATTTTTGCAATCTACTCATCTGACAAAGGGCTAATATCCAGAATCTACAAAGAACTCAAACAAATTTACAAGAAAAAAACAAACAACCCCATCAAAAAGTGGGCAAAGGATATGAACAGACATTTCTCAAAGAAGACATGCATACAGTCAACAGACACATGAATAAATTCTTGTCATCACTGGCCATCAGAGAAATGCAAATCAAAACCACAATGAGATACCATCTCACACCAGTTAGAATGGCAATCATTAAAAAGTCAGGAAACGGCTGGGCGCGGTGGCTCAAGCCTGTAATCCCAGCACTTTGGGAGGCCGAGATGGGCGGATCACGAGGTCAGGAGATCGAGACCATCCTGGCTAACACGGTGAAACCCTGTCTCTACTAAAAATACAAAAGCTAGCCGGGCGAGGTGGCGGGCGCCTGTAGTCCCAGCTACTTGGGAGGCTGAGGCAGGAGAATGGCATAAACCCGGGAGGTGGAGCTTGCAGTGAGCTGAGATCCGGCCACTGCACTCCAGCTTGGGTGACAGAGCAAGACTCCGTCTCAAAAAAAAAAAAAAAAAAAAGTCAGGAAACAACAGGTGCTGGAGAGGATGTGGAGAAATAGGAACACTTTTACACTGTTGGTAGGATTGTAAACCAGTTCAACCATTATGGAAAACAGTATGGCGATTCCTTAAGGATCTAGAACTAGAAGTACCATATGACCCAGCCATCCCATTACTGGGTATATACCCAAAGGATTATAAATCATGCAGCTATAAAGACACATGCACACGTATGTTCATTGTGGCCCTATTCACAATAGCAAAGACTTGGAATCAACCCAAATGTCCATCAGTGACAGACTGGATTAAGAAAATGTGGCACATATACACCATGGAATACTATGCAGCCATAAAAAAGGATGAGTTTGTATCCTTTGTAGGGACATGGATGCAGCTGGAAACCATTATTCTCAGCAAACTATCACAAGAACAGAAAACCGAACACCGCATGTTCTCACTCATAGGTGGGAACTGAATAATGAGGTCACTTGGACTCGGGAAGGGGAACATCACACACCGGGGCCTATCATGGGGAGGGGGGAGGGGGGAGGGATTGCATTGGGATTTATACCTGATGTACATGATGAGTTGATGGGTGCTGACGAGTTGATGGGTGCAGCACACCAACATGGTACAAGTATACATATGTAACAAACCTGCACATTGTGCACATGTACCCTAGAACTTAAAGTATAATCATAAAAAAAAAAAAAAGAGAAAAGCCTGTGAATGCGTAAGAAATCTTTTGACAACCACCCCCAGGGGTTCTTTATCCTTATGCTAATCCAAACTCAGCCTTCAGCACTCCATCAAAAGTTTGGCTATTTTTTTTCTTACTAATATTGGACAATGCCTGCTCCAAATAAGCCAGTGTCCATATCCCATCTATCTCTGGAAGCAGCCATTCTTCCCTAGATTTCAGGTTAATTTCTCATCTATGACATCAGCTCTCTTACAGGGATGAAGAACATTTATAAATTTGAAATTGTTGTTTGGATTTTTAAGTGCAATAGCTATGTTTTTTTAGCTATCAGCATTGTAAATGGAAGCTAGAAATCCCTGGTTCATCTTTTTTAACAAGTATTAGAAAGTGTTTCTTATACCAAAGTTAGATAATCAAGAGCATAGAGCCACTGCCTTCCCAGATAGTATATTTGCCTCAAATACAAAAGAAAAGTTCAATCAAAATGTCACAGTGAAAACATCTTCCACATACACTACTAGATTTTACACAGCAAAACAGAAGAACTATTCCTATCCATATGAGACAGGTACTACGTTATTTTTGTAATTGTACAATTAATATAGTGTAGGCACAGAGAGAGGTGGAATAACTTTTCTGGTATAATTTGTAAATGATTAAAAATCACTGGTGGATATAAATTAAAAATCTTTTAATGGTAGCAAACACAAAATCTCTTGTGCTTTTTGGCATTAAAATCTTCTTAATGTAATTAAACAGTTCTGAGTCCTCTTCTCAGGGCCTCATAAGCCAGAAAGCAAGCCATCAGCCGTGTTGCATTCTCATTTGGAGACTCAGAAAATGATGCCTTTCTATACTCCCTAGGATGATTGGCAGAATTCATTTCTTTGTAGCTATGTAATTTATTACAGCTTGCTTCTTCAAAGCCAGTATTGTAGAGAGAGGATCTCTGCTGCTTTGAATGTTACCTCTTAGAATGTAAGGACTCTCTTATTTAAGGCTCCCACTGATTAGGCCAAGCGCCCCCCCCAAGATAATTTTCTTGATTAACTCAAAGTCAAATGACGGGGGATCTTAATTACATCCTTGTTGTATTATTTCCTTTGGAAAAAGTGCAAGGTTCTACTCATATTCCAAGCAGGGGAATTATATCCCAGGGGGCAGTGAGCACGGGGCACATCTTAGAATTAATAGTCACATTTTTAAAGTTGTGCCGCTATAAGGAAAGCACACACAATTTGTCTCATATTGTGTTGGAACACTGGTCACTTCTTTAAGGGTAATTTTGTATTACTAGCACATATATTGGGTAACATATATATTGGATAACACTAAGTGAAATGTTATTTCTCCTATGTCTTTTTGAGAGTATTTGAATGCTTTTAAATACAGTTTGAACATCATATTTCCCTTCACAGAAGGGTTCTTCAAAATCCATGTGAAACTCATGAATCAATGATTGAATAGCATGAGACAAGTGATCCACATAAAAATAAATGTCTATTAATTCTTAACTCATAAATACCTTGGAAAACTTAAAATATTTTATATTTTTAAATATAAAATATTGTTTAAAATGAAAACTTTCCACAAATGAATGAAACAGAATTTGATTCTTGTACTTTGGTCAGGTTAAGATAGTTATTTCTGGCAGGGCACGGTGGTTCATGCCTGTAATCCCAGCACTTTGGCAGGCCGAGACGGGCAGATCATGAGGTCAGGAGATCGAGACCATCCTGGCTAACACGGTGAAACCCCGTCTCTACTAAAAAATACAAAAAACTAGCCGGGCGTGGTGGCGGGCACCTGTAGTCCCAGCTACTCGGGAGGCTGAGGCAGGAGAATGGCATGAACCCGGGAGGTGGAGCTTGCCACTGCACTCCAGCCTGGGCGAAAAAGCAAGACTCCATCTCAAAAAAAAAAAAAAAAAAAAGTTATTTCTAATTTTGAAATAAAATAAAAACATTATTACAGATTCTTGAATCAAAAAAATACAAAAATTGGTACTATTATTGGCAAGGGTGATATAAGCACCTACAAATATAGATTCTACCCATTTTTAAGTTCCTATACCCTCTGAATATTGTTTAGTTTGATTAAATACTAATCTAGAAGTTGTATTGTTTTACAACCATAGCCAACACAATTTTACTGATTGATATGTTAGATTTCATATCAATTGTTCATATCAATGACTTCATTATTAATGCAAATATTTATTATTATAAATGAATATGTTTCTCTTTCATTTTTAATTTTCAGTCACTGAAGCCTTGAGAAGTAAAATGTTACACAGACACAGTTAAGGATTTTACATTGCTGAAAATGCTTCCCAAATTGTGTCTTCAGACAGTCAATTCATGAACCTTCACTGACCAATATATTGTGTAGAAAAGAGAGTTGTGAGTACAGATGATGGCAATCATAGCTTCCAGTTGGAATGCATATTTGATTGGGAACTGTCACCATCCAGGAATGCTAATGACACTAAAACGCTTTATAGATTATTTAAAAGGGTATATCATGAAGCTTTTTATAATTACCATCATTGTATAGTTTTTAAGAGCACTTAAAAATGGAGGCTCAATTTCAGAATGTTGCCTTAATATCATGTCTAATTGCCTAAATTGAGGTCAGCTTTTTAGTTGCTGTCATTATTGTGAATTCCAATAATGAGCAGTGATTACTCAGGGAGATGTGTTTATCTCAGGAGAATGAAAACATTTTGTATACTGCTTTTCAAAAGTGCATTTTGCCCAGAACTCATAAATGTACTCACCAATAATTTTCTAGTAGTTTTGTTTCAGTAAATAAATATAACTGGAGTCCGTTGGCAGAGTAAAAAGGATTCTGAAGGTCCTATTATTACTAGTTTTGTTTCAGTAAATAAATGTAACTGGGATTTGTTGGCAGAGTAAAAAGGAATCTGAAGGTCCTATTACTATTATTATTACTTTTTAGTAGACTTCCATGGCTCCCAGAATAAGGCTGTCTCCCCATAACCATCGGGATAAAGACACAAGTTTTCTGCAAACAGTGTGTGCCCATAACCTCCCTCATATCCCCATATGCAGCTTTCCAGGGCTAATGCATATCTGAAGCTGCCAGGTTATATCACTTCACAAACTTCACTGGTGATGTTCCTTCTGCCTGGGAGAGAATGTCTGTTCTTGGTGACATCAAAGCTCTCTGTTCCCTAGCTCTTATGAATAATGGCAATTTATATTTATAGTATTTATAGTACTATAGCCATTTATTCATACTATAATTTACAATACTAAGCCATTTATTCATAGATTGGCCTTTCCTATTGCCAAGTATACACAGCAAAGGCAGGAATATTGCCTTGTTCAGTATTTTTCATCATCAGCACACATCTCTATGTCTCGACACCTGTTATTTAATAATTGTTTTCTGAAATTTACTTTGCACCTTTTTGAGGATGTGTGTCTTTTAGCACTCACAGTTCTTTCCATCATAGTGCTTATATCTGATGGTGACTACTCATTCACTTATTTGTAAACTCCTCTATATCAGATCCTGATAAAATGGGAGAGCTCCCTCATTCCTCTGGCAGGACATGCGATAGGGGCGTGACTGGCTCCTTTGGTCGCCCAGTTGCTCAAACTGCTAGGGGGAGCACGCAATGGCTAGGTGCAGAGGCGGTGGGGAAGTTTTTTGGGCTCCAGCGCTATGACAGCTTCTAGGAGTGGATATCTGCAACTGCCGAAGCCCAAGTGGGCATGTGTTACAGTACACTCTTTCAGCTTTGCCATCTGCTGATGGCTTGTGTTAATCAGCTCAACAGACCCTCTGCTTTATCCCAAGGGAAGACGGCCAGTGTGACAGCTTTCTGTATCTGGAGTTCTTGCCCAGTGTACCAGAAGAATTTCATCACACATGGACTTGAAGGATGAGTGTGAGGTTTTATCGAGTGGTGGAGGTGTCTTTCAGGGAGATGGATGGGAAGCTGGAAAGTGGGACAGAGTGGGAAGGTGCTCTTCCCCTGGAGTGGAGCCATCCAGCAGCTGGACTATCCTCTGACTGCCCCTGGCTGAACTCCCCTTGGCATCTGCATCATTCTGTTGTCACTGGTCTGCTCGTCTGTTGTGTCTGCTGGTTCCTCTGCTCCTCTCAACGTTCAGCCACTTGTGTCTATGCCCACTAAGGTTTCGGGTTTGTATGGAGGCAGAATGGGTGGGTGGGAGGAGGATTGACCAAAAGGCAACTTTGGGAGCACAAAAACAGAAATACCTGACCTCACTTAGGGCCATGGGTCTTCAGGCTTGAGGGTGGGGCCTTTGCCAGGGAACTTCCTTCTTCTACCCAGTGTTTCCCTGTCTCCTGTCCGTATCACTGAGACTTAGTCTATTTATATACTAGATACTTGCCCTATGCTTATATATAGCAGATACTCTGATATTTGTTTTAAATTAGTATATATATATATATCACTATTGTTAAGGCTATTGAGAAATTGTTCTTTTCATTCTCCCCATAAACTGACATAGAAAAATTTTAATTGGGAGTGTTGTAACAAATGTTATACAAGCAGCAAGTCACCAGTAGATTGTCCTTAATCTGTGGTCTTGTTTTTAAAACAGAATAAGACTGTTAGGTAGGTAGTTAATTTTTAAAAGTTTCCTTAATACTGGACAGTAGTTTACACTCTGGTAAGTATGGGAAATTATATGCAGTGTTGTTTAAGCCATGTTGACAATTATCAAAAGAGTAAATGCCTTATCATCAGGGCTTGATAATGTAAAGAAATGTGAGAAACAGTCAAGAACAGATTCAAAGATTGAGAGTTGTGATAGATTGCTTAGGGAAGAGTTATATAAAGACGGAAACCACAGTTGAACGATAGAATATAAAGCCACAAATGTATTATACATGTTTAGAGAATTAACTTTAATAATATGTTTTGTTTAAACCAATGTCCAAAATATTATACTTTATCATTTAATCAAGATACACATTTTAAATGATACACTCCATTTTTTATATTATTAATTTTTAATTTGGTATGTGTTTTACACTTACAGCATGTCTTGGAACATACAATTTTCAGTTGAGATCAAACATTTGATTTGTATTTAGATTTTATAAAATTTGTATTTTAAGAAGTAGATTCACATGCCCACATTATTTCAAATATAAATTAAAATTTGCCAGATTGAATTAACACTTTTTATTTAATTAAAATTAAATAAAATTAAGTCTATGTTTCTAAGATGCACTAGCCACATTTCAAGTGCTTAATAGCTACATGTAGCTAGTGTCTACCATATTAGACAGTGTGCCTCTAAACCGTAAAAAGAATGAGGTGTCTCAAGCAGTGCACAGAGGATCTAGAGAATTAACTTAAATGCAGGCTGACAGGATCCAAGCCACAGTTTTCTTCACATTCATATCTGTCCTACTGTGTAGGTTTCCACATCTACTTGATGTCACTTTTTGGCTATTGATGTGATGCTTCTCTGTCAACTGTCACCCCTATCTTATAATTTAATGAGCGGATAAATGGTTCTATCCATCTGTTTTCAATTTAAAGCAAAAGTAAAAACAATTGTGACAATATAACATCCATTGAGCCTATTTTTTTTTTCCTGTGAAGAGACTGGTTTAGATTCTGTGGTCTATACAAAGATCAGGAGAGCAGATGGTTGATGGCTAGATTCATACTTTAAATAGAGCCTGACCAGTAGTACCCTCCAGGAAGGTCAATCATGCCCATCTCTATTCTCCATTATCTCTGATAAATATTTTTAACCTGAGTGGGCTAGCCATGTAATTGCATTTCTATTGCTTTCCTCTTAGGCTTCAAAAATGAAGCTGACATAGAACTAAAACCCCATAGATATCATAACAATTGAGAGTCAATCCAGAGACCACTCTTCATTCTCCAGTAGTCTCTTTAATGTACTTGATGGTGAAATAGCATTTTAAAGGCAGTGATTAGCCCAGTATTCAGTTAACTAAATCAAATTAAATTGTGAATATTTTATAAAATACTAGGCTGGAACAATCCTGGAAACATGAAAGTTATGGACCTAACAAAGAACAAGAATCTAGTTCCTAAATATGAAAGTAAAGCATAAATTACTGTCATATAGCTGTTTGGAAAGGGTGAACATTTGATACCAGCAATTATAATTATCCCTGTAAAGAAAGTTCGGACACTTAGTCTTTAAAAGGAATTTTATGATTTTGCCAAAAACTTGCAAAAAATTCCATGATTTATATAAAACAGAGGCTAATACTTTAAATATATTAATTAATTTTTTAAAACTATTTGCCCCCACTAAATTGTCTTTCCTTTCTGTGAATTCTCACAGCATTTTCCATCAAAATAAACACATTTTACCATAACTTTATACTGCCATCTTTTGTAAATTTCTGTATATAAGCATCTTATTTTTCTAATAATAATGCCATCTTCTGAAAGTACAGTTCCTGACTTTTTTTTTCTTTTTAGGTACAATATAATTAATCATATTTACATAGTAGTGAGTCATTCACTTAGATTTTATCTCTATGGAGTATGTGACATAAAATATTTTGTTTGTTTATGTATAAGTGAATTTATACTTAAACCTAGGAATTACGAATGAAGATATTTGAAAAAAATCCAATTTCTGTGTCCCTAAGATGTCTGTCAAGATTAACATTTATTTCTAATAATTATGTAAACAGTAACACAGTGAAGTTAAAATTTTCTTTAGAAGGTACAATTAAATAATCTTCACAGTAAACACAGCATGTTGATACAGTAACCCCAGTACTAAAAGATCTACGTTATTCAGTGTTTAAGGAGCCAAAATATATCCCTGGGGGCAATTTGTTAATTAGTGTATTCCAGACAACAAGACCACCAGTTTCCCCACAGCTTACGAAGTCTGAAAGCGCTCATTTAATAACTGGGCAGAGAATGGAAATGAAGCTCTCCTCAAGCTTGTAATCCCAGCACTTTGGGAGGCCGAGGTGGGATCATAAGGTCAGGATATCAAAACCATCCTCGCCAATATGGTGAAACTCTGTCTCTACTAAAATACCAAAAATTAGCTGGGTGTGGTGGCACGCACCTGTAGTCCCAGCTACTTGGGAGGCTGAGGCAGGGGAATAGCTTGAGCCTAGGAGGCGGAGGTTGTAGTGAGCTGAGATTGTGCCACTGCACTCCAGCCTGGACAGAGCAAGACTCCATTTCAAAAAATAAAATAAAATAAATATGTAATGAAATTCAAATGTCCAAATATTTACAAATGAACTATCATGTTGTTACTGTAATTTATCTAGCTGTTTTAGATGATCAATGCCATGTCTACTCTCAAGTTATTCATTATATACAGCTTTCTAAGGCCCTGGTAGGAACTGGTTGTCCATGTTGGTATATTAAAATGTAATAGCTTGGGTGGATACAAGAATTAGTGCTAAAATGTCTAAAATGGCTGAAAAACATTCTTTGATGCTATTTGTCATTAATGTAGAAAGAACATACTGAACTAGAGAAAACAGGTGTTTCATCTCTTCTCCTACACATTGTGAAGAAGGGATTCCAATAACATATATAAGTATAGCGTAAATTTACTACTTTAAAATGAACTCAATAATAACATTGAATTCTCTGTAAATTGTGTTAACCTTATGCAAAAACTAAAATTCTCCATGATATAATTGTCTTCATCTTTAACCTCAGGTCTTGGCAGCCAACAATAAAGAGAGCCAAGAGATGTCTGTGAGGTTGTAGAAACCTGAAGGATGGGGCCGGGCGCGGTGGCTCAAGCCTGTAATCCCAGCACTTTGGGAGGCCGAGACGGGCGGATCACGAGGTCAGGAGATCGAGACCATCCTGGCTAACACGGTGAAACCCCGTCTCTACTAAAAAATACAAAAAACTAGCCGGGCGAGGTGGCGGGCGCCTGTAGTCCCAGCTACTTGGGAGGCTGAGGCAGGAGAATGGCGTAAACCCGGGAGGCGGAGCTTGCAGTGAGCTGAGATCCGGCCACCGCACTCCAGCCTGGGCGGCAGAGCGAGACTCCATCTCAAAAAAAAAAAAGAAACCTGAAGGATGGCTATCTTCAGCGAAGGAAAGTAGAGTTTGTTTCTCTTTCAGTGGACCAAGCAAAAGCTCTAAAACATGGTTTCATTGTAAAATAGAGAGATAGGCAGCTTCACAGTTTGTGGGGTTCTCAAAGTAAGTGGTAGAGAGAAGAATTCTGTGCATGTGAGTCAGATAAGCTTTTCTGCTTGATTCCAATATAAAGTAAATGTTCTATGTGAAGGCTAGCTTTGAGAAATAAGAGAGCTACTTAGTCCAGTAATTATATGTTTAGAGCACAGCTAGAAAGTGATAGAAACGAGCATAAGAGTAAATTGCTGAATATTCTGGAGAATAAAAATAATATGGGGGGTGGGTGTGTGTGTGCCCTGCCAGACTGTATAAAAATGAAGTGTAAATTGTTCAAGTTTTGTGAACACACTTAACTGAATTTGATTATTAACTTTTATTATCTACTTTACAATATACTTCCTTCATTATGGATATGTTTTGTAATATAATAAGTCCTCAATTAAGGTCATCAATAGGTTCTTGGTAACTGTGACTTCAAGGGAAATAAATAACAAAGCTAATTTCTTAGAAAATGACTGCATTTGAGGATCTGCTATACATCATTTTACTTAAAGTCAAAGTTTCCAAAAACCTATCAACCATGTTGAGGACTTAATGTGTTAATTTTTATTTAGGTGTTTGATAAAAGTTAGTAGAATATTTTCTTATGTCAAATTGAGATATTCCCGTAAGTGTTTGGGATGGAATTAGGTCAATTGTTAAGGAAACAAGAAGATGATGAACTTAGCAAATACATGTGACGTATATATTATACATGGAATGTTAGAGTTAAATAGAACCATAGGAACCTGAATTTAATCATTCTAAGCTGTGGGAACTAAGGCCTAGAGGTTGAGTTATGATCAGAGTCAGATATTCCCATCTTCCAATATACTACTTCCAATTAAGCAGATCTCCACGAGACTGTTATCTGTATCAGAATGTACAGGTGGCAGTTGTGAAATATATCATGACTTTTCTACTCACTGATGGCCCTGAAGCTCATGAGGAGAGATGGCAATTCCAAATATATACAGAGATAAAAGTAGGAGAGAGACCTGAAATAAACCAGGTGGGGGTAGGGGGGCTTGGCCCCATGTATTAGGATTTGGCATAGACGGAAAGATTTGTGTTCAGGACTTTCTATGCTGCTCATTTATGCAAAAATTTATAAACTGAAATGTCTTGAATGAATAGTTGGAAGAGAAACACATGTCACATGATAGGCTCAAATCACCAAAGGAGAAACGCAAACAAAAAAGAAACAAACAACAACAACGACAACAACAAAAAGAAAAACACCACCTGTAGAATGAGTTTACCATCTCCAAACAATTAAGCTCTTTTTCAAGGAACTTGGAATTACGACTAAGCAATTTTAGTCTCAGTCTAGTTTGCCTTGTGAACCGAAGAAATGTGAATCTAGAAAGTATAGTCAACCCTTTTGTGCTATTAGGCAGATCTTTTAAATGACTGGGTTGGCAAGCAGAAAAATCAAGCATTTAGTGGCAGAGAAATGATAAAGATTAACAAGAAAGGAGGAGGAGGAGGAGCTCAAAAGGAGAGAGAGAAAGGGAGAAGGAGAGGGAAGAAAAAAAGAAGGTCAAGAAGAGAGCGAGAGATACATAATTATGATTTAACACCACTGTACACGTGAGAGAGACTGTATAGCTTTCAAAAATATGTAAGTTCAGAATTAAAAAGAACTTGATTCAAATATCAGGCACTATTACTTACCTGTTCTGACATCTTAAAGAAGTTAAATAACTTTAACACTGTGGGCGGCAAGCCACCCAGGTGCCGAGGCAAGAGACCGAGGGCACAAGCTGTTCCAGTATAATATATAAAATAAGAATACCTATACTAGATATAGATCATAGATATGATTTTATATGAATATCATTAATCATTAGTTTGTAGCAATTACTCTTTATTCCAATATTATAATAATCCTCACTCTATAATCATAACCCAGGAAACACCAGGCCATACAGAGATAGGAGCTGAGGGGACATAGTGAGAAGTGACCAGAAGACAAGAGGCTAGCAGTAATGCCAGCGTCTGGGAAGATGTCCGTTGCTAAGCTGACTGTGGTCTAACAGTAGCGTCAGTGCCAAGGAAAAACACCCGCTACTTAGCAGAACGGGAAAGGAGTCCCCCTTTCCCCTGGGGAGTTTAGAGAAGACTCTACTCCTCCACGTCTTGTGGAGGGCCTGACCTCAGTCAGGCCTGCCCACGGTTATCTGGAGGCCCAACCGTTTCCCTGTGATGTCGCGCTTCAGTGGTCACGCTCCTAGTCTGCTTTCATGTTCCATCCTGTACACCTGGCTCTGCCTTTTAGATAACAGTAGCAAAATCAGTGAGAGTACTAAACGTCTCTGATATGCAGAAATAATAGCATAAGCTGTCTCTCCCTCTCCCTCTCTCTCTGCCTTGGCTGCCAGGCAGGGAAGGGTCCCCTGTCCAGTGGACACATGACTCATGTGACCTTGTCAATCACTGGAGATGACACACACTCCTTCCCCTTCCCCTTTGCCTTGTATCCAATAAACAACAGCGCAGTCAGGCATTCGTGGTCACTACCAGTCTCCGCGTCTTGGTGGTAGTGGTCCCCCAGGCCCAGCTGTCTTTTCTTTATCTCTTTGTCTTGTGTCTTTATTTCTTTTTTTTTTTTTTTTTTTTGTTGTTGTTGTTGAGAAGGAGTCTCGCTCTGTCACCCAGGCTGGAGTGCAGTGGCCGGATCTCAGCTCACTGCAAGCTCCGCCTCCCGGGTTTACGCCATTCTCCTGCCTCAGCCCCCCGAGTAGCTGGGACTACAGGCGCCCGCCACCTCGCCCGGCTAGTTCTTTGTATTTTTAGTGGAGACGGGGTTTCACCGTGTTAGCCAGGATGGTCTCGATCTCCTGACCTCGTGATCCGCCCGTCTCGGCCTCCCTTGTGTCTTTATTTCTACAGTCTCTCGTCTCCACACACGGGGAGAAAAACCCACCGACCTTGTGGGCCTAGACACTACAAACACCAGTAATTCCTAGAATTCTAAATAATCCTGGCATTCCAAATAATAGATCTATTACAAAGTAGGGACATATGTCACATATAACTTTTACTATATTCCTGACATACAGTCAACACTAAATAAATGTTAATATAAAAACAAAAATGAAAGGCCAGTGTCATGAGGAGTTAGGCAGACCAAATCAGACCCATGTAAGGAAGCAGGCATCAGCAGAGGAGTGAGAAAGAAAGTCAACAGCACTGGACATCTTGAGAAGAATTGCAAAGAGAAGGAAATTTTATAGTACAATTTTAGTTTATTCAGAGCTTTGTTCAGAATAACCTACTTTCTGTAGTTTTCTGAAAACATGATTGTCCTTTTAAAACAGCTAAGTTTGAAATTCAACAGAATTATTTCATCTTTATTCCACCTCTTTGTGCTCACAATTTACCCAAATACTGTACTCATACCACACTATTTAATGATTTGGTAGTTTTCTTTCCTAGCATTCAACCGAATAAGAGATAGGTCTCAATTCGAATTTCATTTTCTACTTCCTTGCTGAGTAAAATAGAAAAAATAATCATGAGTTAGCATCACTGTACACATGAGCAGTTGTGAGCAGATTAGACATAATTGCCCATATATTATTGTTTCTCCATCTTTCACTCTCAGCAATATTCAAAGATTTAAAAAGCACAAAACTGTGTCAACAAAAATGACTCCTGACACAGATAATAATAAATGAATTTGAACTTGAAGAAACTGCAGAAGCAACTTTGGTTAGGAAGCTAAGTTGTGTGTGTGTGTGTGTGTGTGTGTGTGTGTGTCTGTGTGTACATGTACCTAAACATTTTATAAGAGAAGTGATTTGCTTTTAGAAGATACATGCTGGCAGCAGAAATCTCCTCTCCAGACTCTAAATTAATTTATTTGATGTTAGTTGCATGTTGCCACCTAAAGAAAATTTCTTTAGGTGGCAACATGCAACTAACATCAAAGTACACTTTTGTAATAAGGAACTTCCTGGCAATTCCTGGTAACTGTTAGAAGCTACCCCACTTCTGTGTGACACTTCCCAGATTTTGAACAATATTGATTTTTGTTTTGGGAAAAAGTATGGTATAGATACTCTTCAAAGATAATCCTTCTCTGCATATGGTTGGCCTGGATTTCTCATTTAGGAACTGAGATAATTGGAAGCGATATTTTCACTTGTTTTGAATGCTAAAGTTTATAACTTTAAGCTATACCATCATTTGTTAAATAAATGTATATCTTGCCCAATGGCTCATGGCATCTTAGAGGTAAAATGGAGGCTAACGTGGATCAATATGGTCAGGCGGTGAAGTGGTAGTTGGAAGCTATTTCCCCCATTGCTGATGGCACTGTAGTCTCAATATCATTATTTCATCAGTCCATTGTCAGGATTTGTCTTATTATCTTTTGTCACATAAAATTAAGTTCTGTTTCTTACTATGGTTCTAAAGATAATTACCTGATCGCCTTACCTTTATATTCTGGGTTTTCCTCAGGTATCTAGTAATGTAATGGGAAGTAACTAAAAGGATTTCTTAATGCTAAAAAAATACAGCTGATTTTATGGGACTACTGTAGTTGTAACTGGTTTCTCACATTTGTAGTTTTGTGTGTTTTCTTATTTCCTGACATTCTTTTTTGCATTAATTCTGCTGCCACTGTATCTCCTACTTTCTGAGAGCTGGCCCCATTATTATTCCATGTTTTACCCAAGAGTGTCAGCTTTCATATATGTATTATTTCATTCAGGACTGGCTCACATAATGGAGGCTCTTTTTGTTAGCGCTCTACATTATGAAAAGTAATAATAAAAAAGTTACTTTGTTATATATAAAATAAGAGTATTAAATAAAAAAGTTTTCAAAATTTCTCTGAATTTAATTTTTATTATTTCATTTCAAAACAAGAGCTAGTATAAATATTATTGTTAAGATCTCTTCCTTCAAACAGCCTGAGTTCAAATTCTAACTCCTCATGCTGTGCTCTGTGACTTTGGGAGAAGTCCCTACATTTTATGAATAGCACTAATTTTAAGTTGTGGCATTACAGATTTCTGAAACAAATCTATATGTGATTTAGAATTAAAAAGGAGAATGACTCACTCATAAGTGGGAGTTGAATAATGAGAACACATGGACACAGGGAGGGGAACATCACACACTGAGGCGTGTTGCAGCGTGGGAGGAAAGGGGATGGAGAGCATTAAGACAAATACCTAATGCATGTGCAGCTTAAAACCTAGATGACAGATTGATAAGTGCAGCAAACCACCATGGCACATGTATATCTATGTGACAAACCTGTACGTTCTGCACATTTATCCCAGAACCTAAAGTAAAATAAAATAAATTAAATTACATTAAAAAGGAGAATGAATGAGGAGGAGTTTAAATATGCCAATTAAACCATGACATACGTTTTCTTATTATTTGAAACTTTTATTCTGAAAGTACTTAAGGGGATCTTTTAGTCTTACTTAGATTTGTATTACACATAACTCTTGTGCATAGGTAGAAAATACATATAGGCAAAATAAATGTCTGATGTATTTGTAATTTCTTCTTATTTGGGATTTCATTAAAAGTAATTTGTAATTACTTTTGACAAAGCCACTTCATTCTTTGGAGAGATTATTTGTAACAAATATTTTGGAACTTGGAAGCTACACAATCTGTTATACATGGTAGATGTTTCCCAGAATTTCTGAAAGTGAAATACTCCCGCCAGAGCGCCAACGTCCAATGTCAATGCAACTTCTCTCCCAGTTTCCCACTTCTCATGTCATTGTGGCTAAAATTTGGAAGGAGGCAGCAAAATTATTTTGGCTTTTGAAACCTAGTTTTGTATAAAAGGCAAGCAGACTAAATTGTATTCCAAATTCACAGTCAATCATTATTTTTATAAGCCCCTTGAAAATTGAATTCTTCAACTATAATAATCGAGGCTATTTAAATAATTGTCAAGAGATCTGTAGTGCTGATCAGTATTATTTGTAGATTTTATCTTTAAGATGCCATAATACGCAAATCACACCTGGAAGTAATAACTCCCATGCCTTAAATGACCCTTGTATTTGCCTCATTTTAAGCCAAAACTGGGGATAATACTTATAGAATGATGGTAAACATACATCAAAGACATATGTATTGACTATTGATTAAAATCTTCATTTTTCTCTGTTAGGCTTTTAAATACAATTTCACTTCATTGTGGTACAAAGATCTTTTTTTCTACTCTCTGAGTTCAGCTACATTGCAGAAAGTGTTTTCCAGCTACATAAAACAGCGTACATATATGAGCCTGAGGGCCATGGCGGACAGATTTTGTTTTTGTTTTTGCATGCAAAAGTAAGGAACAAAAGCTCCAGTAGAAAGAAAAGTTCAAAGCACATAGTTAAATATTTCTAGATGCATTTATTCAGGTCATGTTATAGGATAATGGCAATTTTAAATATGAAAATGATTTTAAAATTTGCTGTCATTTAAAAAAACATTTTTTTAGTGTATGAGAAATCAGAAATTTTTAGTTGTTTTTCTCACTCTTTAAAATATTTATTCTCCTGTTACAATCAAGAAGCCTTGAGGACATACATCAAAGTACTTTGTTAATTCTCAGTGAAGAAGAAAACGAAAATACATTAAAGAATATGCTACTTGAAGACTCTATTTCTTATCCAATATCCATTTTGGGAAAAGTGTCAATAGCTTTAAAATCTTCACAATAATTGCTGGGCCATCATAGCTTTACAGGTTTCAAAATTTGCCCATAGTTTTTGTCTATTTTTTTTAAAAAAGGTATTGAAATAGCTATGTCTTCCCTTTTTAAAAAGTGAATTGTCACCATGTGGCAGTTAAAAGTTGTTTGTTCTGTTTAACTAAACTAATGTTTCAATTTTATGAAGCTTAGTAGAAGTCCTTTAGAGCTCCTTATCAACAAAGTACAGAAGGATGTAGCTTCATTTTACACCTCCCGATTGCATGCCCCTTCCAGAGACAAAACAAGAATCAAAAGTGTCTTCCGAAAAACAGAACTTACAGCTGAAGCAATCAGAAGTCATAAGTAATTATCTAAAAGTAAGTTAGCAAAGAAGAAAACTTCTTAGGACAGGACACAATTGTGTTTTACTTTAATATATTACATGATTTCCAGAAGTGGTAAAATAGCAGGCAGAAAAAGTGCATGAGCACATGAATAGCTAAATTTCTTACCCAGTATATTTGCCATATACAATTAAAAAATGTGTGTACATGTATATGTGTATATATCCATCCATATACACACATATATGAAAATAATAAAGTCTCATGGCCAGAGTAGAGGTTTTAATCATATTTCTATTTTCAAAAGATTTTAAAAATCTTAATCTATCATTTCAGAAATGCCATTTGTAAGCAAATAGAAACAGCCAAAACATTAGAATAAAGTGTTCCATTAAAATACATTTCTATAGTCCTAGATTTAATAGTTCTCTTAATCAAATGGAACACTATAAAACTTGTAATTTGTGAATATTTTCAATAAATTCATGTTATTTCACAGCAACATACAGCTCATTTATTCTTGTAAAATAACATTTGACTTCTGAACTGTAAATTATCATCTAGACACAAAAGTTATTCAAAGCCTGGATTCATTATAACTGCTTAAGGACTGGAAAAATAAGACACAATATGTTGCCTGCCTTTTATCACTGCTAAAGCTAGTGTTTAATATCTTTAAAAGGGGGTAAAAATTCATAGTCAATGTATTTCTTGAAGATGATGATAATACAATAATGAAAATTAAAGTTTTAGAAAGGCTAAAGTACAACACAAATATACATTGTTGCTAATAACATTATACAATAATCAGAGCTCCTTCTATCCAATCTAAAACATACAGCATTATTGACATATGGGTCATGTTTGCTCTAAGTTCAGCAAAGATTAAAAATTAAAGAAGGCCAAGCAAAAAAGTGAGATGACAGGAGTTGCCACAAGGCAGAGTATATGAACAAGTTGCAAAAGCATTACTCTTATTTCTTGTGCCTTTTAAAAAATAACTCCCTCAACTCCGTGTGACAATTCACTAGATTTTGTCCACTTTCCCTCTTTATAAATTTTTGACCTTGGCCTGACTTCCTCATCTAGGTGTATATATATATATATATAGAGAGAGAGAGAGAGAGATGCACAGAATCCCTTTATCCATTCCTATCAATTCTGGTCAAAGGAAGATAGTTGGATATAACTTTTATATCTAAAAAAGATAATATATGTTTATAATGACACATCAATTAAAAAAGAAGTACTAAAGCTCTGATGGACATTTTACAATTTTCAATACTACTTTTTTCTGTGAGAGACAATTTGAATGTAATATTTTGAGTTAAAAACAAAGAGTGCTTTAATGCACTGACCAAAAGACCTAGGACTTATGTATTGCACATAAGAGTAAAAGGAATCAACTCACAGTATAATATGCACCACCTCAAGTTAGAAATTATTTTTGCGAAAACTTCTATAAGGGACATTGTGTGAAATGGTGGGTTAACAATATTGCATGGTAAGACTCATGTAATTCACTAAGTAGGGCCTGTATTCTCATGCGAATAAAGATGGTATGGAAATTGATGTAGAGACTTATAAGAAGACATAGGCTTACACTGATAAACATATAAGAGATACATGCTATGACACACACATATGGATATCAATGTAGACGTAGATATAGATCAAATACTAGGATCACCTGTGTGACTTCCTTTACTCAAGACTTCATGACAATCACAAAATTATCTTCTTGAGAAAAACTGGAGATTGAGCAAATAAGAACTAATTATAATATTAATCTTAGAGTAGCATTTTGTGTGTGTGTGTGTGTGTATGGGCAATTTATGGAAGGAAGAATAGGTACCTGTTTATCTTGTTGTTTCTCATTTTCTGGGATAGTAGACCAAGATCTAGCAGTATTGAAGACTGGATTCTAGAAAATAGACAGGAAATATAAAATAGGGTTTAGAATTTTATGATGAGGGAAGCAAAGACCCTGTTTATGGTTGATAATATTCTAAAAATTCAACCATTATGTGATCCAGAAATAATTCATCTTTTCAGTGTCTTTAGTGGAGGAGGAGACAGTCCCCCATCCCCATAGTGTGAATGGGCTAGGGATTAAGCCTGGCTTTTACCACTCTGACAAACGATGAACGTGTCTATCTCAGCGGACCGCTAGGACTGACAACCTAAGCACTCATCCATAGCAAATTTGCAGGGAGATTTGTAGAAGGTCAGTTCCCACTACAGGAGTCCAACTTGTTGGCATTAGTTTTAGACAAGTTAATCCTAACCTCTCACTGTACTACAAGCTTGGTATGTTAAAGAACTGTGTACAGCAAATTAATTAAATCTACTTATTAATTAAAACATATATTAATTATACTATTATGCATTAATTATATTAAATATTATTTAAATGTGTATATCTACGCACATTAATTAAAATTTGTATAAACAAATTAGAGAAATGATATAAAATGGTCTCTAATATCAAATTCTTTGTGAACCTAGCCAAAGACCCAGAGACATTTCTCTGATGCTAGAGTCTTTCTGACATTGTCCCTATTCTACTAAACTTCCACTAAAGAGTCCAGCTGTTAGAATATTTATTTCCATGCTTTTTTTTTGCACTATTTACAGATAATGTTTAATGTATTAATTAGCTAATTCTACAAGTTAACTTTAGTACAGTAGTTTATTTTGTTTTGATTTTGGGGTGACAGTTTTTTTATTATAATTGTACCTAAGTTTCTAATTAAGTCCCCAGGATGAGGTTCAAGGATAATCTTATTTTTTATGCAACTTATATGGAAGTGTTCCCAAATTCAGGGTGTTGGATTGAATGTCAATGACTACTTGAAACTCTTAGATAAATAGTCATGCTGTGTTGTGCCATTATGAAATATTAAATCACAGCCATCCAGGAAAGCCTGACTAATTTGCACAATTAAAAGGAAATAAAATAGACTAAGCAATCATCTTTAAAATATATTTTTATGATTTCATACAAGCACTTACCAGTTAATAATTAATGCAGGAAAATTTTAATGCAGTGAGATTATTTTAAAATTCAAAGCTACTCTAATAATTTGTTTTTTAGAAAATAGGTCTTAGTCTACCTTCTTATCAAATTAGAAATGAAAGGGGATGTATCAAGTTTGTTCTATCTCATCGGAATGCCAAAATTAAATGTCATAAGGCTCCAACAATTTAATTACTAAAGTGGCTGTGTCAGTTAATAATAGTTTTCTGCTTGAATTTGGAAGTCATTGATTTTGGCATACTACCCCGACCCGCTCAATGCAATGCTTCAAAGCCTGCCTGGTGTGGGAATGTTTAGGGAATACTTAGTATCTTGCTGTATCAGACATTAAGAAAACCATTAATATGAGTCCTCAAGAATTATGTGGATCTTTGGGATCCTGGTGGGACTGAGAACTAGGAAGCCTTTCTTTCTCCAGATAAGTTTCTTAGAACACTTGGAAATGGGTCATATACACTCTCAGAAATACATATTTTTTTAATCAGAGAGCTTGATTCAATACTCTCATTTTGCTAAAAAGAGAGGAGCCCAAAATCTTATTTCAATTAGATAAATAGAGTTAGGAGAAAGGATATAACAGTGTAGACTATGTTCACACCGATAGGGTTTAAAAGTTGGCTGACACACATTTAAATGTATTTTCGTTTGTGTTTTTTCCTCAACGAATTTGCAAGAAAGTCTGATCCTGGTTTGAAGGGAAGAACTGTTCTATTGTTTAAAAAATACTAACAGTAAACAAAAAACTGTGGTCCATGTTTTCTAAGAAGACAAACTAGAGTAATTTCTGCCTGAACCAGACATCTATTTAAAACTTTCATTGGAAGAAATATTTATTGATGTCCACGGATTTGCTAGGTGTTTTACATATGTTCTCTTATTTAGTTGTGCCAGAACATCTGTGAGGCAGCCTATATTCTCTTCTATTTAAATGGGGAAAAACAGACCAACGAACCTGCGGCTCAGGAAGGTTACATAACCTAAGGAAAGTCACACAGCAAGTAAGTACCAAATCTAGATTTAAGGCAAAGTTTCTTTCTTCTATTTTACCGTCAGAGTAGAGTTAAAACTAAGGAGTTTTCCGTGGTAAAATGTTGTCTTTATTGAAAGTAAAATGTCACTTTTCTTGCAATCACCAACTGTCACTGTACTTGGCTTTAAATAAAATTTCACAGATTTGAATGTTTTTTGCTACTGTTTCTGCTTCTTCTTCCCTTTTCCCTTCTTCCTCTTCATTTTTATCTTCCCTGAATCTATACTCCATAATAGTGTTTTCCCCACAGTGTGATGTCTGCATGTATTTTTATAGTCATCTGAACACTCAAGAGGTTTAAGCAATAATATATTTTACAAAGGGGGTATTTGGCTACAGGTGGGCATTTAAATAAACTTTAAAATACACAATTCTAATAAGTAACTTCTGCGTGTACTTCAAGCCAGGCCAAATGTTTTAATATTTTATGACTTCACCATTATTTTCTCAATGTATACAGTGTAGAGTGTGTGAATGGGAAACAATCAATGGGAAATAATTATACTAATTCATGTTCCCTGTCCTGATGCTGTGAATTAATTCAGACAGTATTACAATTCATTGTACTAAATAACATATAATTTATAACACCCGTGATATATAATTCCAAGTACACGGATAATTTGTTAATTTGTTTTGTCTTTGTTTTTTCTTTTTAAATTTTTTCCATTAATATAATTGGGCATACTTTCTAAAGAAAATTTTCAAACAAGGTTTTGAAAAAGACAAAATAGAAAATGCATTTCTGGTTATTAAAGACTAGCTTTGTCTAAGTAAGGCATACTTCAAGTCAAAAACAAAATAATTTGACACAGAGAATAGTGAAAAGCAGATTTGCCATGTCACCTTTCATGTCCCACTGCAAAGAATGTACACTCTGGAATTATGACCTTGGGCTACTTATTTGCTCAAAAATATTTTTTCTCATTTTCAAATGAAGATAAGGAAGATGTGCAGGTTTATCTTGAAGAATGAAATCAACCAGTATTTTTAAAGTGTTTTGCACTATATATGACAAATAGTGGGCATTTATTTTATTTTAATCTCTTTTCCTGTCACGCTTATTTTGAGGCCATAGTTAAACATAATTAAAACCTAAATAGTTATAAAACTGCTTTGAAAATGATTGTTTTAGGCCCCCAACATTTGCTTGACAGAATACAACTTAGAGTGAATTTTTTCCAATCCCGTGAATATCTGAACATTGTATTCATGCTAAGGATAATTTCTGGACTTTCATTTTTAGTTTTAAAATTTTATTTTTTTAAGATTATATAAAAATTTAAGATAATATTTTATTCAAACCAAATTTAAAGAGAAATATCCAAGCTAAAGACAATGTTTAGCCGTAAAACTTATGACCAGTCTCTTATGAACTATATGATCCCAAACCAGAATCTAAGGTCTACATCAGCTACCACTGTGCTTCCCTGGAATTTTCAGGTCACAATGTCATGTATCTTTTAGGACACTTAACCATGTTTGGTGTCTATTGTAGATCACAGGGTAATGCTTGTTTTGATTTGCTAGTGCCAGGTGGATAGATTGTGACTTACAAACTGCCTAATTTCCCACAACATCCACCCAATTTGGATGTGGAGCATCTGAACTAAATTATGGGATTATTGTGAGAAAAATATTTCTTTCTCCTAACAAATGTCCTTGCAAGCCAGTGACTCTTTTCTAATTATGATCTAACTCTCTAGGCCTTTGTATCTTTATTTTCTAAGTAATGAACCAAAACACCAACATGAAAGCAGGGAAACTATGAAAGATTACTTTTAAGCCTCAAGCTCCTTTTCATCTATTCATTGCACTCAATATCATGCTGTGATTTCAGGTTGCTCCTATTGCTTTGGCCTAATTTCTGGGGGGCTCACTGTGTGTTGTCTATGTGAGTCTTTCCTCCTCAAAACCAACTATAGGTACCTCTCATAACTCAAGCTAAGTTCTAAGTTGATTTGGTTATTACTATTCAAAAGCTGTTGAATTTCACCTAGAGGCAGCTAGTATTTTACAAGTGAACAAAGAAACAAGTATGGAAAAGTACGCATAGAGTAAAAAGATAAACGCGAGACTTTTTTTTTTTTTCACATGCTATCATTTTCCAAATCACATTGTATATTGGAAACATTTTTCTTAAGCATAAAATTGTCAACCTTCATCTACTTCATAATACTTTTATGAAAAATACTATACTGAATAATAGTTTTTCTTTAAAATCATTATAAGAAATAGATTCTCAGGTAACTTTACATCAGACCAAAATAGTACCTCGAGTTTACTGACACTATGATGTTTTTATTGGTGTGATTTTATTTTTAAGGATTTTTTGATGTAAGGAATCTGACTCGTTTATGTCATAGAATGTAAAGAGAGAGCTATTTGTTGGTTTAAAATAACAAATCAAACACAATGCACTTTAAAATTATTATCTTCTGACCAACACCCAAGTTATTGAATGGCTATTTTAATTCATATCCCATGGGTTATTAGTTAGGTTGGGAATCATTTCACAATTTTATTGATCATTTGTATTTCTCCCAGAGCCAGTTCATATCTCCATTTACTTCAAAGCTTCCTGATAACAGTGTCTTAAGAAAGTGTCTTAAAATTGCAGGGAGAGGGCTATTTTCAGTGTATCAGAAGGAAGAGCAAACCGAGGGGGCATATTCCTAAGCCCATTTCTATTCTACTTTCTAGCACTAGACATTATTTTTTTCCCTCTATAGTCTCTCTTTGACTCAGACTTATTATTTTAGAGTCCACATCCTTTACCCTTGACATGTTTTGTTTTAACAAAGTTCTTCTCATATTTCCTCTAGAAATATGAAAGGACAGAGGAAATTTTTCCCAGACTCTTGCCTTCTTTCTGGTAAAAGAACATCTGGTGAAAAATGTAAAAAAAAGCTAGTCTGTTACTTTTTAAAAGTAAACTACCAAAATTTCAATATTACATAATATCAAGCTGAAACTTTACAGAAACTGAATAAAAAATTTGTAACTGATTCTGTTTTATTACAGAAACTGAATCAAAAATTTACAACTGATTCTGTTTTATTAAACAATCAGTTACTTTGGGTAATAAGATAGTAATTATTTCATGTACTAAGGTAGCTGACTTGATCTGATTATTCCAGTTGTAACAATCAGGTCAGATGTTTAATACATGTTGCTTAAATAATGATAAGCTCTCATTTATCAGCTTTTTATTCATATTTTCCCACTTGATTCTCACAGTTGTATGACAACAATACTGTTATTATTCCCCAAAACAATTTCAGAGATGGTTAAACTAAGGCTGGTTAAATAACTTCTCAAAAGGTGAAAATTCATATTAATAAATGTTAGAAGCATTTTTGAAACGATGTAGCCTAACTTTAGTGCCCAAGTTTTAAGCCATGATATAATGCTGCCACCCTGAGCCAAAGACAGATTTACATTCGATAATAGTTTGACAGCATCTTTTCATATATATGGCCAAAGTGGCTAGTTAGGAGCAATATATACTGGAATAATAATAATAAAAAAGCAATATACTATGACAGTTAAAGCTTATTCCAAGAAGACAAATTAGGAGACACACTGAGCATTCAAACATAATCCATTATATTTATAGAATAAAGGAGAAAGAGTATATGATAATTATAAGAGTTTTAGACAACTTTTTTAATTCTATAACTATTCATAGTCAAAACTGTCACCAAACTAGGAAGAGAAGGAAACACCTTCATTCTAGTAAAGGGCATGTTCAAAAAATCTACTTCTGGTATCACGTTTAATAGCTAAATATTTAATGATTTTTATCTAGGATTGGGAAAAAGCAAGGTTATTTACTCTAGTCATTTCTAGTGAACATTTTACTAAAGGTCTAGCTATTGGTATCACAATACAATAATGTAAAGTCTTAAAGATTTGAAAGGAAGAACTAAATCTTTATTAGTTTCCTTTTCTCCACATCCTCATTAACACTTGTTTTGATCATGTTGTGCACAATAAGTATACACAATTTTATTTGTCAATTTTAAATAATAAATGTAAAAAAAAAAAGACTATCAGATGGCATGACTGTTTATATAGAAAATCCCAAGGAATCTAAAAAGCAACTGTTACAATTAATAAGGGAGTTTAGCAATGGAGTTGCCAAGAACTGTGAAGGGTCTTGGATTTTATTCTACTTACAAGCTAACAAGTTAGCCTGTCACTTTTTTTTTTTTTCTCTTTGGCAGAAGGCCCAAGACTCCTGGGTCACAGACAAAGAATTTATTACTCTTGACAACAGCAGCTTGCTGCAAATGTAATGCTAGAAAATGGCTGAGGTAGAGAATGGTCAGGGTCTTGTATTCTTGGTACACTCAACAAAAATGTGCGGGGAAGTTCAGAGCCCATGGTGCACTAGTTCTCTCAAGAGTTCCAGTGTACAAGGATGACATGCCAAAAAACACAATTGTATATTTGTATGCTGGCAATAAAAAATAAAAAAAATATATTTAAAAGTTCAAATTATGATAGAATCTGTAAAATATATAATTTTTGAAATAAAATATAAAATTTACCAGAATTCTACATTAACTACAAACTATTGCTGAAGAAATAAACTGAGACTTAAGTATATGGAGAAATATACCTTATTCATGGCTTAGAAAACTATTTTTTTAAATGACAATTCTCTACAAAGTGTCCCTAAATATTCAACGGAATATCAATTATATTACAAACAGGACTTTTAGTAGAAACTGACTAGCAATTTTTAAACTTTATACAAGATGCAAATAACCTAGAATATCTAAAGGAATTTTGAAGAAAGGGAAAAAATGGCTTATACTACCTGATATCAAAACTTCCTATAAATTCATTAAGTGAAGACAGTGTACACACTGGTAAACAGTTTGGCAAGAAGATCTTGGTGCAGACTGGAAAGCTCACAAATTGTCCCATACTTTTACAGTTATTTGGTATTTTACCAAATCAATCCATTGGGAAAAGTGTAGTCTTTTCCATAACCTGTTCTGGAATAATTCAATATAAATAATAAGAAAATAAACATTAATTCCTACCTCATTTAATACACAAAGATTTTTGTGGGATGTATTATAGATTTAAACATAAAAGCCAAAATCATAAAGTCTGTAAAGGAAAATATTAAAGCAAATATTCATAAGTAGGGGGTAGGCAAACATTCCTTAGAGCATTTTAAAAAATCATAAAGTAAGAAAAATTCTGCAGGTTATAGTTTATCAAAAGTAAAAACTTCTGCTTATCAAAAGACACCATTAAGAAAAAAATAGGGAAGTCACAAACTTAAAAAAAATGTTCAGAAAATACGTATCTGATGAAGGACTTGTAACCAGGATATATAAATAACTCATACAACTTAACATTAAAAAAATAAAAATTCAATAGAAGTGGGAAATATTAAACACTAGATAAAAGAATCTATAACAATATATATACACACACATATATTATGTAAATATATATATATATGTTTTCCTTTTTTCATTTTTGAGACAAAGTTTGGCTCTATTGCCCAGGCTGGAGTGCAATGGCATGATCTTAGCTCACTGTAATCTCCACCTCTCAGGCTCAAGCCATCCTCCCACAGCCTCCCGAGTAGCGGAGACTACAGGCACACACCACCATGCCCAGCTAATTTTTTGTATTTGTTGTAGAGACAGGGTTTCACCATGTTGGCCAGGATGGTGGTCTTGAACTGGTGAGTTGAAGCGATCCTCCTGCCTCAGCCTCCCAAAGTGCTGGGATTACAGGTGTGAGCCACCACTTCTGGCCAGAAATGCAAACTGTATTAAATTAAATTAAAGCCATCTACAAAAGAGTACATATGTACTGGCCAATTATATAAAATTCTAGGCTGGAGAAACTAATTTCTGGAAAAACTCAGAAAAGCTAGTCTCTGGTGGAAAGAGGGTCAACAGAGATTTACTGGAAAGAGGCTTGTGGGAAATGTCTTGGGTGATACTCACATTTTACATATTCATAAAGATTTTGGTTACACAGATGTATATATCTATTTAAACTCAGCAAATACACAAGATTTAGCCATATTCTTTTATGTAAATTTTTATGTAAATTTTACATCAAAGGCAAAATGCTATAAATCAATATTGAGATCTCATGTTCTGAGATCTGCAATTAGCTTTAAAAAGCATCAAAAATTAGATGGCTAGAGAAATGGCTAGATGTGTGATAAATCAATTATAATAAAGTATGAATGATAAAATCCAGGTAGTAGATGTGCACAATCATTGTAATTTTTTTTCTAATTGGCTCTATGTTTAAACTTTTATAATGAAACATCAGGAAAAAAAAAATCTATCATGCCAATACTGTCTTAAAAATATACCACCCCCTATCCTCACCTTAACAAAAAACAAGGACAATTGCAGTTACTTAAAATGTAATGAAAATACCAAACTCCTTTGTTATACTTCTGAGCCACCCTATTATTTGGCTTCCTTCCAACAGTATCAGGATAGCTGCAGAATCTACAGGTATTATGTCTGCATTATGAGCAAGAAGACAGAAAAAAATAAAAACGTTGGAGTTAATGTACTGAAGGAGATATTGGTTGAGAAAAATAAAATTATAGAAGCTTTATCCAGAAAATTCTGAGTAAAATAGGATCACACGACCTGAGCCACAAGGATCCTGGGAAACCTCTACGTTATACAAAGGGAAGGGGAATGAAGATTGAATGGATCTTGAGTAGTTAATCCTCGTGTACGCCACATGAGTTACATCCATATATCTGATAATCCCTGTTTAAACATTTACATTTAAAGAACAGAACCCTAAAGAATATGATTGGACTTTCTCTGTAGGAGGCGGCTCCTCCATTGATAGATATTACCACTGGATGACAAAGTAGGGAGTTGGCCGTTTTGTTGAAAACCATCAAATGTTAGCATTGGTGGGAATTTAGTTCAGTCTCTCCACAGAGAAATTCTCTAAGCTTCTGCAGTGGTTGAGAAAACGAGGTCAGGAGTAATAAATCTAGCAGCCAGCAATAAGAAATCCAAGCAGGCAAGAGCATTGGGTATCTCACTCTTGTTGCCATAAAGTGAATTATCCTGTTCCCAAGATCCTTCATTGAGAAGCACAGCTCAACTCAATGTCCTTGAGCCCAGGACTTCAGACAGTAAAATTCTGCTGGCATTGAAGAAGACAGTTATTGGATGGCATGGATTCTGGGAAGGTGTCTAGAAATCTGATTTTCTTGAGGTGCAAGGTATGTCTCCTATAACACTTCACCAGTCTAGTATCTTTTACTGGCTTCCCAAGTCCACTTAGGTTTTAGCTCCCGTGTTTTGATAAATCAGTTGGTACAGTTCCACCTGCTTTCTTCTTCCAAAATTTTGCTATTTCTTGTTACCTACATCTACTACTTTTGGCCTTCTGTGTCTCTGCTGCCTCTTAGTGATGCAAAACTTCCTTAGATACCTCACTCTGAGGCTTGTTTTTGTTTTGTTTTTTGTTTTTTTCCTGGAGCACTGAACATTTTATTTAAATCAAGAATAGTTATTGGATGGCATGGACACCGACTTTTGAGGAACATTCCATGTAAGTCTCTCTTTTTAACTGTCCTGTTCTCTTTCGTCTGAGATGGGGTAATTCAAGACATTTTACTAAATAAATCATTTGAGAATATGACTTCTAAAATATTCACAAATACTTGGAAAAACAACTCAATCCTCTTTACTTGGTATGTCAAAATACATGATTACACCATAAATTAATTTTGGAATCATACATATTAATGTTCAAGCCTGGGTCCAGATTGTCTTTGTACAAATTAGGCAAAGATGTTCCCCTTGAGTGAAGGCTCTACCAAAAGAGTCCGGCTGAGGAAGAGGAGTATGGGTTGGATGGAGCTAACCATCCACGTAACACAACACACCAGTACATATTAAAACCTGCACAAACACATGTGGGGACCTGCTGGGTTGCCATCTTTACAGCTATTAACTTTGCGCAAGTTGTTTAATTTACTTGAATTTTAAGTACTCATATATATAAAGTAATTATAATGGTATCCAATTAAATATTTATGGAAATTTTATGAGAATCAGATGAAGTATTTTTAATAATAAATCATGCATGGTACTTAGTATTAGCTCCCATTGCTTTATCACTTACACAACCAACAACAATTCAGATTTTTTTTACATTATGTTCTTCAGATTAAATGGAGCCCTATGTCAATGTTTTATTCTGAGCATAAATATGTGTACAACCTGTTGAAAGGAGGAAGTAAAAACCAGTATGCGTACTTCCCTAGTTGTGCATAATCTAAGATAATAATTCATTTTACTGAACTGTGATTAAGGCAGTAATTTATGATGATTTTTAAGTTTATATTTTATCTTTTTGGAAAAGAACATAATGGTATAGCTTTGAATTATCCATCATTTCCCATTCAGATACCCAGAAATCACATTTTCATAAGTAATTGGTAATAGATAATATCATTTTTGCTCTTTTTTTACAACATTTTGTTGTTGTAGGTTTTTCCTATAGAAAATAAGTTGTTTCTTATTACAGATTATTTTAATGATTTATCTCATTGTCTTGTCCAAAAAAAACGAAACATGGAGAGATATGAGATTTTTAAAAATCCGGTTAACTGATAGGTCATATACCATATTAATATTGAAAACATGATCTGTGCTGTCAATTTTTCTCTCTTTCATCTTCTATTCTTTTTAACCACACACTCTCAGTTGGAAAGAAGCAAAAAAAAATTCGAGATGTGTAATATGTACATGCATTTATTTCCACAAATACCTATTTTTAAAAAGCATGTTTTAAATCACAAATTTTTAAAAATCTATATGAATCATAGTTTAATACATTGGGAACTACCTTATTTTTTCCCAATGAACATTTTTAGGTGTGCAGAATAATAAGCAAATTGATTTGAAAATGAACAAAGAAAAAAAGATTAAGATCTAATATGGATATTTTAATTTTTGGAACATTGACATTTGTCATTATTTGTTGCAAGCTGGAAAAATTGTTTAACCAATGGAACTACATTTCTGATAATGTAAGAGATTTATTCCATAATAATAAAAACAGATTTTATGTGTGATTTTATGGTAACATCTGTCTATGTAGTACATGAAAATAAAGGATCATTTGAAAAGATAAATACAAGATACAAGATGTTTAAACATATATTGATCAGAATCAGTTCAGGTGAGTTAATTTTAAAAAGATGGATTAAAAAAGGGACCTTCCCTTAAGAATGTCACATTCAATAAATATACATGTATTTTATAACATGTTCACAAAACATTTGAAACTTAATAATGTTTTTTAGAGCAAGTGAAAATATAAATAAGAATATAATAATAAGAATAGAGTAGGGGAGAATAGTGGAATATGAGGATGCTTGTGGCAGAAAGAGGTATGCTAAAATAGCACTGTTTAGCTAAAAGAAGGTGTTACAGATTAAGATGGTCACAAAAATAACATAACACTCAATGGGTGTCATAAGCTTAATTGTTCATGATTATCTCCATTATTTTATGTGTGATGGCATTCTATTCATAAACCTGGTTTATATGTTGACTCGACGTTATTTGTAATACAATATAGTCAGAAGCAAAAGTGTAAAAGCGAGTGAAGATAAGACAGAAAAGACTTCAGAACTCAAACAGCAGAAGACAGAATCACCTGCTTCTAGCCCATTCACAATCTGCTTCTATGAAATGCAGAAGCAATGCCTCTGGTGATGACTTTGATTATCTTATCAGTGTCTTCTTAAACAGATCCAGGCCCTATCATTCGTAAAAGGAAACAAAGAGTGAGCATTGGCCTTGCCCTCTCCCACTCACACGCCATGGTTGTGGATGAACCACTTTATTTCTGCAGGCTCAAGTTTCTAAGAGGCTCAGTGATTACTTTGAAGCACTTTAGTCTCTAGCAACTGAGAATTCAATTTTTCTTTTCTTTTCTTCCATTATGTTAGCATTTATCCTTCATAAGGTCAGCACCATTTATAGATAATGCTGTACGAAACACATTTTAAAATTGGTGGAACGAACATAGAACCCTAAACATGGAGAATAAATTGCCAGCTAGAAAGTTTGCCCTCCAGCAATGCAATCCCAAACAGGTATTTCAGACATTTAATTTTCACCTCCCTGCAAAAATAAGTTTCTTCTTAATACTTAAAGAAATACCTTAAATCATTCCAAAGTTCAGAAAAGGAAGTCAGTGCTTGATACTTTAATTAGCAGTAACCGCCAGTCATCTGTAAAGAATAATGTCACCAACATAAAGAAGCATAGATGGTTACCTAAGGGAATTCTTAAGCAATTGCAGACATTTTCAAAATGAAAAACACTAGATGCAGTGTCTCATTTTTGCAATCTCTGCATTTGCTGTTTATCTAGTGAAACGCTTATAGTCTTCCTTCCTTCCCCAAAAAAATGGCTAGAGACTAAAGGACAAAGAAGCTTTCCTGTCCCAATTTTGTTTCTAATACTTCAATTTATTTAGTTTGTGAGCTCTCTCCTTGCATGTAATGTATAATGTATGCAGTAGTTACCTCCCTCATGGATACAGCACAAAGATTAATGAGTGTTGGTTTTAAAGTTACTTCTTCATTATTATCTTTCTGCATGGTGGGAGGTTGGCCTTATGTAAGTAGAAATACCTGTAAGTTTTGGAAATGTTGTTGCATTTAGGGAAAGAAGGATTTTCTTTTTTTTCTTTTTTTTTCTTTTTTTGTTTTTTGAGACGGAGTCTCACTCTGTCGCCCAGGCTCGAGTGCAGTGGCCGGATCTCAACTCACTGCTAGCTCCCCCTCCCATATTTACACCATTCTCCTGCCTCAGCTTCCCAAGTAGCTGGGACTACAGGCACCCGCCACCTCGCCCGGCTAGTTTTTTGTATTTTTTTTAGTAGAGACGGGGTTTCACCGTGTTAGCCAGGATGGTCTTGATCTTCTGACCTCGTGATCCGCCCGTCTCGGCCTCCCAAAGTGCTGTGATTACAGGCTTGAGCCAGGCGCCCGGCTAACTGATGGCTCATAACGTCTCTAAGATACTAGAAATATTCTACCTCTATCTCTTTTGAGAGAGATAGGAGTACAAACTTCAAAAAATATGTTTATTAATGAAAATTGATACACATAGTTGCACAAAGCCCCCCAAAGTATAGTGCAGTAGTATATGAAATTATAATGCTAAGTTATAAATGTTAAAGTAACTCCCTCACCATATTGTGTGGCTCTGAGCTGTTCTCAAAACAAATAACAAAATTGAATGTTCATTTATTCTCTCAATTTTCTGTTAGTTCATTCAAGGAATTTGTATACTTTGCATGTGTTATGTTTTCTCTCTTTCTATCCAGGTTGCCCTTTTCTTTCATGAATATCTAGGTCTCCTATATTTTCTTTCACAAGGTTTAATCCTTGTGTTTTCTGGTTGAACCCTAAATCATAGTCAATAAACTTGAGGCTCTCTACAGGATTAGGAATTGCTGCTTTTGTTTGTTTTGTTTCTTTCTACCACATCTCATATGAAATAAACTGTTTTAATATCATTTCAGTATCTTTCTCAATAGACAAACTGGCTTTTAGCTGAGTGCATTGCTTCTAATATAAAGTATTTCTTAATATCTCTTGTAACAAGTTGTAACCATATGATTAAGTACTAGCCAATAAGGTATTTATGAACAAATTGTAACTTTTTTCCAAGAAAATTCCTTAAAATGAAAGGAATTTTTTCAATAAATATTCTTCCATAAACTATTTAGAATATCACTGATTGTCTGAAACTGTATCATCCATGTTGAACTATCTGGAGACCTTATAAACGGAGCAACAAGATAGAAGAAGCCTGCTTTCCTGACAGTAGCCATTGGCTGTCTACTTGTTTATTTATTTTCCATGACAGAGGAGTAAACTTTTAATTAAGGATCTATTTTTGGAGGTTCTGCTTGGTTCATAAACAAATGTAATTTTAACTAATACAGCCTAGTAAATTGCTAAGCATATATTATAACCTACATAAAAACATCCTGATTATTTGACTTCAATTTTTTTAGGGCCATGAACATAGTGCTTAATCCAACTACTCCACGGATAAAACAAACATGACTCATACAATAAAAACTTGCTAGACCTAATATTTTATGATTGTTAAAATTGTGATTTTAACAGATACTCATACTTGAAAACTATGGATAAATATAAAGATTACAATGAATGAGAAAATATATAATAAAACAAATACAAAAATCATCCCAATAAAATTATCCAAAGGTAACTTCTATCACCTTATATTATTTTAGAGAAAAGAAAATATCACTATCCATCCAATTTGGTTCCTGATGTTTCTTATTTGGCATAATTAGGATTATTTTATTAATATATTTATTTTTTCCACATTATTCTTCTAAAATGATTTATGTATTCATTCAATACAAATTTATTCAGCACATATTAGGCACCATGCACAAAGTTAAACACTCTGTAAGGAGGTACGCAAGATGTATCTAGTCTACACCATTATGGAGTTCCAATCTAGTAGGAGATATTAAATAAGCAAATCCATTCTAATACATTTATCTGTCTTTCTAAAAACATATGGCTTAGCATTGCTAAGTTGTCAAATTCACCAGTTCTATCTTTGCCCAAAGAATCTGGCAATACTTAAACACAAGGGCAGATTGTAAAACCTTTTTTCTTAGGGAAGTGTCTCACTTCAGGAAATAGAAATTATCTGATAACGGTATTGGATGTTATTAATATATCAATATCGTGGCATCAGTATCACGACAAACAAGCACACATGTGACCATATTCTTAGATTACCTGAGTAATGTGGACATTGTTTTCCTTTCCTTTCTTGCATACAAATGGTATTAATATATCACAGGCAGGAGGCCACTTACAGATGGTTGACTTACTAGATTTTTTTTTTCATAGTCCATTTCTTTAGAACTCAAAATCTTTTCTTGTGGAAGTGTAGATACTGATTGTGGTTCTATTCTCAAGAGAACTCATAAAATCCTGCTAAACCTCTAGAGTGCTGGAAACATTAAGCCCTTAAATATGAAGTAAGTTTTGAGTTCTGATTATAGGGGCATGAGTTTTGTAAACCTAGAAAGCCTGAGACAGGTCTCAGTTAATTTAGAAAGTTTATTTTGGCAAGGTTGAGGATGTGTGCCCATGACACAGTCTCAGGAATTCCTGACAACGTGCCCAAGGTGGTTGAGGTGCAGCTTGGTTTAATGCATTTTAGGGAGTCATGAGACATCAATCAAGTAGATTAAGAAATACATTGATTTGGTCCAGAAAGGAGGGACAACCCGAAGCAGGGGGTAGGGTGTGGGTTGTGCTACCAGGCTATGGGTAAATTTAAATATTTTCTGGTTGACAATTGGTGGAGTTTCTCTAAAGCCCTGGGATCAATTGAAAGGAATGTTTGGGTTGCCATAAGAGGTGGTGGAGACCAAAGGTTCATCATACAGGTGAAACTTTTAGCTGGCAGTCCTCAGAGAGAACAGGGTGTAAAATGTTTCCTATCAGACCTGAAGTTCGCTGATGTTAATGCTAGAGAGGTATAATGAGGCATAGCTGACCCTCATTTTGCTTCACGGCATGAACCAGTCTTTCAGGTTAAGTTTCAAGAGCCCTCACTGAAGAGGAAGTCCATTTAGATGAGTGGGGAGCCTTGGAATTTTAGCTTTGGTTTATAGTTTCAAAAGGAAAGAAGAGAAAGAGGAAAAGAAGAAAGAGGAAAAACTATGAGGAAAAGAATAGAATAAAAGTGAACAGAAAAAAAAGATAAAGCAAGAAAAAAGAAAATATCTTCCATGTTATTTTGAGTAAAATCAATCTTTTCTTAAATATACAAAGTTTGTCGTCAGTATACTGATTAACTAAACTCCTCTTTCAATGCTATTTTCAATTGCTCTTGTATTCCTCCAGGTGCTCTCTGTGACATATCCTCCTGCTCTACTTAGCAATAGTCAATATCAGCTTGCCCAACAGCCACCAATAATTTCATTTCTTTTGTTGCATCTGATTCCAGCTAAGAGTCATTAGAAAAGTAGTGAAAGCGGTGCCTCTGAACAAATATGTAATGGTACCTTTTTATACATCCAGTTATTGTTGTGATCCTTAAATTTAGAGTTAATATAGAATAATTTTTCCAAACCACAACAATTTTACAGGCAAAAGAGACACTCTTAATAACTATGCCAGGACAACAGGCTAAATCAGGGCTGTCCCAGGCAGACTGGAAATATTGATCTCTTATGTAAATGGGTCTTTGTTAACTCAAATGAATCCATAACTGGTAAACGTTGAGATGAGTGAAGTCATTCAATGTTACAAATTTGGATCATGGGGAAGAAGTACTAATAAAATATTCCTCCCTTAAACTATTTTCTATAGATCAGTACCTCTGAATTATTCCTCATTTCCATAACTTTTCTTGATCTCATGTATTCTCATCAATTTATTAACCTGAATTTCTCCAAAACTTTACTTTTACATAATGGTCTACTTTTTCCTCCACAATTGCAAATTGGTTTTAGCTAGAAAGTATAGAAATTGTGAGTTGAGAAGAGAAAAATTTGGTCAGGTTGTCAGAAGTGTGTGAACCAGAGAATTCCATCTTGAATAGGAGCTGAGTAAAATAAAACTAAGACCTACTGGGCTGCATTCCCAGACAGTTAAGGCATTCTAAGTTACAGAATGAGACAGGAGGTCAAAACAAGATATGGGTAATAAAGACAAAACCCACCAGCTAAAACCAACCAAAACCAAGATGGCAACGAGAGTGACCTCTGTTATGAAGTTACCCTATATGGTATAAAAGGGGGAGGTATGAATAATCCACCCCTTGTTTAGCATATAATCAAGAAATAACCATAAATTTGGGCCACCAGCAGCCCTCGGCGCTTCTTTGTCTATGGAGTAACTGTTCTTTCATTCCTCTACTTTCTTAATAAACTTGCTTTCACTTTACGGACTTACCCTGAATTGTTTCTTGCGCAAGATCTAAGAACCCTCTCTTGGGGTCTGGATCAGAACCCCTTTCCTGGAACAAGGTGATGGCCAAGCAAGAGTACCTGTTTATACAGTAAAGCCTTGTAAAAGAACCTGGGGAAAAGGATGTTTGGTTTCATCTAAAATATGTGAAAAAGAATTAGTTACACACACATTGGTAGTGTCTGTTAGGTTTAGGAATGGAGCGATTGCAAGCAAAGCTAAAGCAAAGGACGTTGTGTATTGGAAGAGAGATTATGGACAAGCATCGATGTTGTGCTTATTCTTCACTTGAACTAAGTTATTTAAATTGTTATAACAACAACAATAACACAAGGGCTATCAGCAAATTAGGTGAGCAAATTCATGTCCACCTGATACTAATGTTGTGCATGTGGTCAATTGTTAACTATATAGTATGATTTCAAGTGTCAGAATTATTTTCTCTACACAGCCAACATAGTGTCCGAAGTTACCTCTTCAGATCCAATTCATTTAGAACAAGTATGACCTTTCCCTGCTGTCCTTTGCTCCCTCTTAAGCCAGTGCTTCCAGGGAAGGAAGGCACAATTATCTCCAGGCTCTGTACTAAGGAACATAAAAGCACATATGGGTTTATGCTCAAAAAGAAACAGAGGTTTTATGCTAAAAGAAAAACAGACAAAAGAGGAAAATATCTTTCACCAAAATTAATTGCATTTTAGAGCCAATAAATCACTCCTACCATTTACTATTTATTTTTTCACTGATCTCATTGAATTTTAATTAGAACTATGCAGACTTATTTTAATTGTAACATATCAGTCTTATAAAACAAATTAATTTTCAACAAAGTTAGCACTGATTCTTTGCAAAGACTGCAATTCAAGAAGATATGCAGTTTAATCCAACTTTTCTTTTAAATTAAATACTATAAAAAATTAAGAGACAAGGAGAAGAAGGAGCAGTGATTACAGGCCAGCTGCTATGATGTGTAGCCTAACACAGTGGTGTGGTGGTGGAAACCTGAAGAAACAGATTTTGTCCCAGCCCCGACATTCACTTTCCTCTCATGGAACTGGGAGATAGTTTCCTACCCTGTTTGAGCCTCAGCTTGTTTCACCATAAAAAGGAGATATTTATATTTCATTTGCAATGTTACAATAAAATGAAAAAGATGTATATAAAGCATCATGAAATTCTTGATAGATAGTATTTAGTAAATTGTATTTGATATTATTTTATCACTTCAGTACAGGGCAAGGTAGCAGATTAGTTAGAATACAATCAGTAACTAGACAATGACAATTAAAAAACAAAACGGTCAACTAGATTTGCATAGGAAATCACAGTATTAGTACAAGAGGGTAGACACAAATTTAATTGATTTTTCAGATTTTGTGGACAAATTAGTCATTTGATGAACAGCTATTATAGCAGCATGTCAACAATATCGCATATGCTAACTCTAGTTAGTACTCAACACTCCGTGCCTAGAAGAGAGAAAGATGAATATGTGAGAAATAAGTCAAATGGTTGACTGGCATTCTTAGTGCTTTTCGGACTTTAATGTGTATATTAATTACTTTTGATTCTTCTTGAATTTCAGATTCTAAATTATCCGATTTGAGAAGAAGCCTAAGATCCTGCATTTCTAAAATTCCCCAACTGGTGCCAACGTAGGATGGCATATTTAACAACTATAGATGCAGGCAGCCTAGTTAAATTTGGGTTATAGATAAACACTTGTATACTTGTTTTGTATGTGTATGTCCCAATGTCAATACATCTACTAAAACATATTTTTATCTGAATTTATAATTTAACTGGATATTCTGTATTTTATCCAGTGACTATATATCAGTGTCACTGCTCAGTAGATCACCTTTGAGTAGCAAGATTTTCAACCTTAAAACTCAGATTGTGATTATACACAAATATTGAGATGAAATATAAGCATATTATTTAACTATTCCAGAAAATTGAGAGCAGTAGGATGATAAACACATGCTTTCTACCTGCATGACTTTGTGGTTTTTGGAACAAAAGGCTTATTAGGATTTGATGTGACCTGATATTAGAGTGCAAGAGGGAGAGCAGAAGATTTAACCTGCAACACAGAATTAGGGGAAGCCAAGGGCTACAGAAACTAGATCCTCTCCTCTCTCTTGACTGTCTTTCATGTGATTCCTCTGGAATAAACTGGAATTTGAATGATGGCATGGGACCTAGGAAAGTGACAAGGGTAGCAGGTCTCATTGATCAGCTAATTATAGTAAATATTTTACTATTTCTGGAAAACATTTTTTTTTTCAGACAGAGTTTTATTCTTGTTGCCCAAGCTGGAGTGCAGTGGTACAATCTTGGCTCATTTTAACCTCCACCTCCTGGGTTCAAGCGATTCTCCTGCCTCAACCTCCCGAGTAGCTGGGATTACAGGTGCCTGCCCTCACACCCGGCTAATTTTTGTATTTTTAGTAGACACAGGGTTTCACCATATTAACCAGGCTGGGCTCGAACTCCTGACCTCAGGTGATCCACCCACCTCGGCCTCCCAAAGTGCTGGGATTACAGGCATGAGCCACCGCGCCAAGCTTTTTTTTTTTTTTTTTTTTTTAAATTAAAAGCTGATAAACACACAAGAAAGGGCAGGTAAGATGAAATGTACCTCACACATCAAATTCTTCAAAATGAGCCTGCATCAGTGTGAGGGAACTGGAGGAGGGAGACAGAAACCAGAGAAGGTAATTTTTTTTTACCTGAAAGAAACTAACATACAAAAAAATACACTGAAATATATTTTACTTATCTGTTTCTTAGGGATGCTAACAAGTACATGATTGTGTGTGTATATATTAATGTCAAACATTAGTGCCTAAGAAAAATCTGTATTTATCAAACATGTCCATGTTTGCAGCAGAAACAATATTATGGAATGAAAGTCCATCAGAGGCTTTTTGTGATGAATTGTTAAGATTGGATAACTTAACATATAAAAGAATTTCAGCAGTAGAGCATACTCCCTACTATCAACAATTTGTATTCTCTGTTACCAAAGCTTTGTTAGGTAGGTGATAAACAATTTTAAATCAGTTGAAATTTAACATATTGTTATATTTTTCTTATATTGAAGAACAAAGAGTAGACTTCAACTGAACACATGCAATGATTTAGCATAGTTACATAAAACAAAAAAGTTTCATCTATGTTTGAAAACCTTGTAAGTGCAATAATTATGTGGTTGAAATCGAATGAATGAGAAAAATAGTAGGAGGGAATTAAGGCAAGAAAGAATGCAAGAGGAAAAACAATAAATTACAAATACGCAAATTCAATGCAATCCCTATCAAAGTTCCAATGTCAATTTTACACAAATAGAAAGACAAAACAATTCTGCAGGCTAGGCAACATGGCAAAACCCCATCTCTACAAAAAAAATAAAACACACACATACACACACACACACACACACACACAAATAACTGGATGTTTTGGTACACCTCTAGTGCCAGCTACCCAGGAGGTTGAGGTGGAAGGATCACCTGAGCCCAGGAGGTCAAGGCTGCAGTGAGCCATGATCATGCCACCACCCTCCAACCCTGGGTGACAGAGAAAGAAAAAAAAAGAAGCAAATCTAAAATTCTTGTGAACCCACAAAAGATTCTGAATAGCTAAAGTAATCCTGAGAAGGAAAACAAACATCACACTTTCTGATTTCAAAATTATAAGTTACAGCTATAGCAATCAAAGAGTATGATACTGGCATAAAAACAAATTCATAGACCAACAGAACAGAGTAGATAGCCCAGAAACAAACCCAAGCATATACAACCAAATAATTTTTAACAAGAGCATCCAGAAGACACAATGGGTAATGATAGTCACTTCAGTAAACTGTTTTAGAAAAACTGCATATCCATATGCAAAAATGAAAGAGGACCCCATCTTAAATCACACACAAAAAAATAAATTCAAAATGCACTAATTACCCACATATAACACCTGAGACTGTAAAACTCTTAGAAGAAAGCACAGGGGAAAAGCTCTTTAACATTGGCCTTGGCAATAATTTTTTGAATAGGATACCAAAACCGTAGGTAACAAAAGCAAAAATAAACAAGAGGGACTACATCAAACTAAAAAGCTTATGCACTTCAAAGGAAACAAACAACAAAATAAGGCAGTCTGTGAATTGGGAGAAAATATTTGTGAATCATAGATCTGAATGGGGGCTAATGTCCAAAATATATAGGAAACTCACACAACTTCATAGCAAATAATAAGTTGATTTGAACATGGGCAAAGGATTTGAATTGACATTTTTCCAAAGAGACACAAATATGGCCAATAGGTATATGAAAAAGTCGTCAATGTCATGAATCATAAGGGAAATGCAAGTGAAAATCATAATGAGAGATCACCTTATACCTGTTAGGATGGTTATTATCAAAAAGACAAGAAAAACAAGTGTTGGTAAGGGTGTAAAGAGAGGGAAATCCTTGTACACTGTCGGTGGGAATAGACTGGTAAAGCAAAAACTGTATGAAGACATCTCAAAACTTAAAACTAGAACCAGCAATCTTTCTTCTGGATTTATACCCAAAGAAAATTAAATCATCTCCTTGAAAGATATATGAATTTCCATGTTAATGCAGCATTATTCACAATAGTCAAGATATGGAAAGTACCTAAGTGTCTGTTGATGGATGAGTAGATAAAGCAAGCATGGTATTGGCCAGGTGCAGTGGCTAACATCTGTAATCCTAGCACTTCAGGAGTCGAGGTCGGCAGATTGCTATGAGCTTGAGTTCAAGACCAGCCTGGGCAACATGACACAACCCTGTCTCCATGAGGAAAAAACAAATAGCTGGACATGTTAGAACTGTGGTTACTAGAGGCAGTGGAAGCAGGGTGGGGAGAAAAAGAGAACTAGTGAGGTCATAGGGTAAAAAGTTGCAGTTATGTGGGATAAATAATTCTGGAGATCTAATGTACAGCATGAGGACTACAGGTCAGGGGTCCCCAACCCTTTAGCCACAGACCTGTATCAGTACGTGGCCTGTGGTAGGAACTGGGCCACACAAGAAGAGGTGAGCAGGGGGGTGAGTGAGCAAAGCTTCATCTGGATTTACATCTGTTCCCCGTCACTCACATTACAGCCTGTGCTTCTCATCCTGTCAGATCAGCTGCTGCATTAGATTCTTATACGAGCCCAAACCCTATTATGGACTGGCATGCAAGAGTTCTAGGTTGCATGCTCCTTACGAGAATCTAATGCCTGATGATCTGAGGTGGAGATGAGCTGGTGATGCTAGCACTGGGGAGTGGTGGCAAATATGGGTTCACCTTAGCAGAGAAATTTGACTGCACTGAGTTAATTTCTTGAAGACTCATATCAAGAATCTATCAGTAAATAGCAACTGACTATTAAGCTGCATCTCAGGGCAGACTTTATAGTGGCAAGTGAGTTGATTTACTTCAATTGTACAGCTACATCTAGTGGCAGTCTTTAAGTCAGAATCAGACACTTATTTCAATCCATATGTGGCCCACCCATTATTTCATTTACCACTTCCATCAGCGCCTCTTTCCTGCATTGTGCACCTCTCCCAGTCACAGTCTGGTAAGCCTGTAAGCTAAACCTAGCCAAAATGAGTGAAAAAAAAAGTCACTGGAGAGTTTCTTTGAAAAGGTGTAAAGACCCAATGATGGGAAAGTGGAAGATTTTTAGACTGCCAACAACAATAAAAAGCTTCATTTAAAAGAATCCTACTTAAATTATGGGTTCCCTGCAATAGGTGATTCACATTCTCCAAGCCCACTTTGTATAATATGTGGTGACAAGCTATCCAATGAAGCCATGAAACCTTTAAAATTGTTTCATTATGTGGAGACCAAGCACCCTGCATTAAAAGACAAACTGTTGGAGTTTTTCAAAAGAAAATACATGAACATAAAGAACAGAAACTGTTATTGATGGCCACCACTTTATCAAATGTGTCTGCACTGAGAGCATCCTTTTTAGTGGCTAACTGTATTGCTAAAGCTAAGAAGTCCTTTACTATTGTTGAAGAGTTGATCCTGCCTGCTGCTAAGAACATTTGTCATAAACTTTTAAGAGAGGCAGCAGTTCAAAAAGTGGTACATGTTCCTCTTTCCCCTAGCATCATAACTAGACAAATTGATAAAGTAACAGATGATACTGAGGCAAAATTGTTAAGAGAAGATTAATAAGTCACCATGGTACACAGTCCAGGTTGATGGGTCTACTGATGTTGACAAGGAAAAATGTTATTTCTGTGCAATGTATTTTTCAGGAGGATACGCATGAGGATGTGCACTTTTGTTTCCAACCATACCACTGCTGCAGAACTATTCAAGTCTTTAAATAATTACTTATCAGGAAACAGAACTGGTCATTTTGTGTTGATATATGCATGGAGGAAGTGACTGTCATGACTGGACAGCTTTCTGGTTTTACTACTTAAGTCAAAGAAGTGGCTTCTGAAGGTGAGTCTACGCACTGTGTCATCCATAGAGAACTGCTGGCTAGCTGAAAAATGTCACTTGAACTTAACACTTTTGCAGGATGTGATTAAAATGATCAACCACATTAAAGTACACGTCCTTAACTCACATCAGTTTGTGCAGCTTGGTGAGAAGACGGACGTAGAGCACACACGTCCTCTCATACACTGAAGTGAAATGGCTTTCTAAAGGTAGATCACTGGCCAGAGTTTTTGAATTATGAGAGCCATTCCAGAGATTTCTTTTAGATAAACAGTCATCACTGGCAGCAAGTTTCAGTGATACAGAATCAGTCACAAAACTTGCTTAGTTATGTGACATATTCAACAAGCTGAATAAACTCAATCTGTCACTTCAGGGGAGAATGTTGACTGTGTTCAAGTTGGCAGATAAAGTGGCTGCATTCAAAGCCCAGCTGGAATTATGGGGGTGAGGAGTGAACACTGGAATTTCTGACATGTTTCAAACATTAGCAGAGATTTTGAAAGAGACTTAGCCAGGGCCTCCTTTCTCCCATTGTGCATAATCACCTATCTCAATTTTCCAAAGAGTTTGAGCATTACTTCCCAACCACAAAAGACCCCCAAACTAGGAAGGAATGGATCCATAACCCATTTGTGAATAAATCAGGTGAGTCAACTTCATCTGTGTTAGAAGAGGATCAACAGCTTGAGATCGCAAATGACAGTGGCCTTAAAAGTATGTTTGAGACAACTTCAAATCTCCAAACGTTTTGGATTAAAGTCAAGGTGGAGTCTCCTGAGATTGACAAAAAAGGACTGGAAAGCCTGCTTGCATTTCCAACATTCTATCTTTGTGAAGCAGGGTTTTCTGCAGTGACAGCAACCAAAATGAGATTACAGAGTAGGCTAAACATAGGCAACACGCTTCGGGTGTCACTGTCTCTCATCATCCCCAGATGGGACTGTCTAGTTGCAGGAAAACAAGCTCAGGGATCCCACTGATTCTACATTGTGGTGAGTTGTATAATTATTTCATTATCTATTACAATATAATAATAAAAGAAATAAAGTGTACAATAAATGTAATGTGCTTGAATCATCCTGAAACCATCCTCCCACCCCACGCCCCTATTCTGTGGAAAAACTGTCTTACAGGGAACCAGTCCTTCATGTCAAAAATGTTGGGGACCACTGTGATAGGCCATAATATTATATTTTATACTGAAAATTTGCTAACAGAACATATTTAGGTAAGATAACTATGTGAGATGATGTCTACATTAATTGGCTTAGATCTAGTCATCATTTCACTATGTATACATAGATCAAAACATTATGTTATAGAACTTAAATATATGTAACAAATTTTTACTAAAAATGTTAAAACAAAAAATAGAGTCAGAGAAAAAGAGTGAGAGACAGAGACTGATGCTAGCTGTTTTCATAACATTGATTTCTTGCTATGTTCTCCACAGACCACTTACCAAAGCCTGGGGAAATACTTCCCAGACGCTCCCAAGCATAAAGAGACATTAACAAAATGGTTTCTATTTTTTTTCATTGAATGAGTTGTCTTGGACAGAGGTAACAAGATCAAAACATAAAGCATTTCTGTTTGTTTTTTTTTTCTTTTTAACTGAAATATCAAGACCCTTATTTTCAAGATGAGATATAAGATGTTTATGGTAGGGAGTGGAAGGTCCTAATTATTGCTCCATCTATGGAAATGAGAAAAAAGCAAAACAAATATATACAATCTCACATATTTTATACATATGTAGTATGTAATTACATATAATTCTTTTAATAGCATAGATTATATAATAAATACAAAATATGACTAAATTTATTTCAGACTTTTCTATGACACTAATTATAAGAACACAATCACTTTTTAAAGGATATCAGAAAGGGTAGAAGTGACTATGTTTTATGAGATTTTCCATGTACAAATGCCATACTTAGAAGTCACATATTTTAATGTATTCTGAGATCTTTCTAATTTGAGAATACATAAATAATTTGAGAGCTGTCATTTTACTGTAGTTAGGGACTAAATCTTTGATTAGTATTCACCCAAGGGAAACATTCAATTAATTATTTAATATTATCCACTGAAACTATGTTTGACTCCTGTATATTATATCACTATTACTTCAGGGAAAACTAACTCTTAGGATATTGATTGTGAATTCATTCAAATCTTCAAGAGCTGTATTTTATGTTGCAGCAGGTATATTAGAGTTAGGTTTTAACAAATAATTTTTTGACTTGTATTTTATGTCCAGGGATACATGTACAGGTTTATTATATAAAATCTTGTCATGTAGGTTTGACGTACATATTATTTTGTCACCCAGGTACTAAGCCTAGAACACAATAGTTTTTTTTTTTTTTCCATTTATCTCCCTCCTCCCACGCTTGACCTTCACAATTCTTGATAAGTAGATTTTGTGTTAAAATATTTGGATAATATGGAAATGAATCAGTTGCAATGGTTTAGATGCTCATGCATTGGGAAAGTATATAGACAAAAACTGATTATGGTAGCAACACAAATATTATGTTAGACCATTTTCTTTTTTCTCAAAATGAACTTCTGTAGAAAAAATTTTATTAAACTTTCATTATAAAATGCTCATTGCAAATGAAGACAGTTTAGTGAATTTTTGCAACTACTTAGTGAGGCTAAGCATATATGTACATAAAGTGTTTGGCACAAAGGAGGCCCTGAATAAATGATAGCTATAATTTTTATTTATGTGAATGTTCTTGATTCCAAGAAAAAAAATGAATTGTCAGTCTCCTCTTCTAAAATACTTCTCAATACCCAGATTGCTTCAAATATATTCCCTAATGCATAACCACATAGTAAGGATAAATTACTTAAAATTATATTTGAAGTAGATTGGTTGACTCACAAAGCAAATATATTTACAGAAAAAAAATGAATATATAAATAAGTAATCACTAGCTATAATGAATGTAAAAAAATATTTAGCTCTTTCCTTGAAGGTATAAAAATTAGATCATCTGAAATTCAAGAGACACATATAGAAGATAAGAATACCAAGAAAATTGTTGGCTAGCTTAACATTAGTCCACATACAATTCACAGCATAACCAACTTTCATATTTTAGATGCTAAATGGAACACAATTCATTTCTACCATTATCAATCCAAATCATATTTGATCTACAATTTATATTGACATAATGCAGAACAAATTTCCCCAGCTTTTTTGTTTTTAGCAAATTATGCAATTTTCACAGATGTCTGACCTTTGGATTTCAACATGGTAATGCAGCCTCTTGTGAACATCGATTGTTATATAAAAAATTGTTCTTTCAAACAAAAATAATTTCAAAAGGAATATAAAAAGGTACAATGCATTTTTTTCAAAAATATGTCTAGGACTATCAAATATATTTGACCTCAGAGATATTTCCAAATTGATAGGTAAATATATAAAAGGTTGAATATTGTAAGTGATAATATATGCTTTCTTTATAAGTTTAATTGATTGAAAAACATGTGTTTAATGATTTTAATCTTAAAATATACTGTGATTGTCACCTTCTGAAACAGATACAGAGATAGACATCCAAATGATCAAGAAACATATGACAGTGGCCCTCTTCTCATAGCTTCACTAGGCATTGCCCCAGTGGGCACTCTGTGTGGGGGCTCCAACCCTACGTTTCCCATCTGCACTGCCCTAGTTCTGCTCCTGCAGCTGACTTCTGCCTGGACATTCAGGCCTTTCCATACATCCTCTGAAATCTAGGTGTAGGCTCCCAAGCCCTCTGTGTACCGACAGGCTTAACACCACATAGAAGTCCCCAAGGCTTATGGCTGGCACCCTCTGGAGGAGAAGCCTGAGACATATCTGGGGCCCTTCTAGCCATGACTGGAGCTGGAGCAGTCAGGGCACTGGGAGCAGCGTCCCAAGGTTGCACGGAACAGCAAGGCCTTGCCCAACCCACAAAACCATTCTTTCCTCTTAGATCTCCAGGCCTGTGATGGGAGGGGCTGCCACAAAGTTCTCTGAAATGCCTTCAAGGCATTTTCCTCATTTTCTTGGCCTTTAACATTTGGCTTATTTTTACTTACGCAAATATCTGCAGCCAGGTTGAATTTCTCCCCAGAAAATGGCCTTTTCTTTTCTACCACATGGTCTACAATTTTTCTAAACTTTCATGCTTTGCTTTCCTTTTAAATATAAGTTCCAGTGTCAGTATATCCCTTTGATCACACATATGGCCATATGCTGTTAGAAGCAGCCAGGCCACCCCTTGAATGTGTTGCTGCTTAGAAATTTCTTCTGTCAGATATTGTAAATTATCACTCTCAAGTTCAAAGTTCCAAAGATCCCTAGAGCAGGGACACAATGCTGCCAGTCTCTTTGTTAAAGCACAACAAGACTGACCTTTACTCCAGTTTCCAATAAGTTCCTCATCTTTATCAGAGACCAGCTCAGCCTGGACTTCACTGTCCATATCACTATCAGCATTTTGTTCACAACCATTCAACAAGTCTCTAAGAAGTTCTAAACTTTCCCTCATCTTCCTGCTTTCTTCTGAGCCTTCCAAACTGTTCCAACCTTTGTGCATTACCCAGTTCCAAAGTTGCTTCCACATTTTCAGGTTTCTTTCTAGCAAGGCCCCACTTCCTGGTATTAATTTTCTGTATTAGTTCATTCTTGCACTGCTATAAAGACATACCCGAGATTGGCTAATTCATAAATAAAAGAGGTTTTAATCAGCTCATGATTCTGTGAGCTATACAGCCTTCTGCTTCTGCGGAGGCCTCATGGACTTTACAATCTTGGCAGAAGGCAAAGGGGAAGCAAGTATTATATGGTGGGTGCAGGAGGAAGAGAGAGTGAATGGAGAGGTGCTATACATTTTTAAACAACTAGATCTCATGAAAACTCTATCATGAGACAGTACTATGCTGCTAAACCATTAGAAACCATCCCCATGATCCAATCAACCTCCTGCCAACCCCACTTCCAACACTGGGGATTATAATTTGACATGAAATTTAGGTGCGAACACAGAGCCAAACCGTAACAGTGTCCTAAAATTTTCCTCACCCTCTCCTGGTGCCACTTAGGACAAAGGTGTACCCTTATCAAGTGAAAAATACAACTCTTCCTGTCACACTTGATTTTTCTCCTCAGATTTAGATAGCTTACCATTTTACACCTACTTTGAGCAGAATTGCAATGGTGCTATTGTTCATTTATTGTTTTATTGCTCATTTATTGTTTTATTATTTTTATCTACCATACTTGCTGGTAAGCTTGTTAAGGATAGTGTGTGTGTGTCTGCTTCGTCACTGTATTGTTTCTATGAAACATATAGTGTCTTTCACCTAGTCAGTGCTTTTAAATAGTTTATAAATGTATGAATTGTAAGCTATCTCTGACTCTATCATATAATTGTATATATATTCCAAAGTTAATACTTTTAAGTTGGATGTAGAACTACTATCCGTCTTCTAAGTTACTCTTATAAGGAACAAAAATAAAAAGAAACAACATTTTATTTTGCTTATATTTGTTTAGAAACTCTGGAAGTAAAAACAAAGTTTCTGATCTCTAAAGATGGTTTTTTTCTCTTAACAGAGAATAAAAATAGTATGTGATCTTGGGATAATTCCCAAATAATGTAATATCAAATATAAGAAAATGGAAACCTTTTAAAATTAAATATGTAAGAAAGTAACATTGAATAAAATAATAATAAAGAGTAAAAACATAGTGATGAAAATTATACAGAATTGTTCTTATTTTTCCACACAGGCATAAAATATTTAGGAAAAATAGGTTAGTCAAGTAGAATGACTCAATAAATAAACCTAAAACGTTATTTGCATTCTGACTAATTTCCGTGGCTATATAGAAGGCAACAGAAAACTCATGTAACTTTCTTAGATTTCTCATATCCTGATTCTCTCATGTATTTTTTTTCAGTTAATTTTCTGAAGTCATACAGACTGCTGAGAAGTGAACAAAATGTATGAAGATTGCAGATAAAAATATAACTGTAAGAAAGCAAGCAGCTTCTTTCCTGCATATTTTAAATGAAGCCAATGAGAATATAAATTTAAAATTACACATCTCTAGACTGCCTAAAGACTTCATAAAATGGTATGGTATCTGTTACTTATTCTCTTTTTTATATCAGAGTATTTTTATGGTATTTTAACTTTTCTTACAGTGTATTTGTGGGTTTCTGACATAGGTAAGATTACCTGTGTTCAAGCGATATAGAATCATTTTTTATCACTTTTTTATTTTATTTTGCTCTTCTAGTCTGGGTTAATATTTGTAATAAATTTATAATTTCACCCATGAAGGGGAAAATACTGTGACTAGCTACTTCTTTTAAGTGGTGTTGATTTTTCAAGTGGACACATAATCTCATTTCCAAAAATAGTGATTTCCATCTAATAAAAATTATAATTCTATCCTATTCTTGAAGTAGAGATTATTTTAATTTATTTGTAAATAGTCTTTTATCCCTTCCTGCTGTACAAAGTAACTGATAGCTAAGCAATATTTTTCCTTTTTCACATGTACTCAGTCTCAGCAAAGAAATCAGCCTCAAATTTTAACATCACTTTCTACTTTTTTTTAAAATAACAAGGCCCCGATTTCATTTTTAATGTAATTTAGTGATTATTTTTGTTATATTGATATCATCAAAGTATTATTTTAAAGTTGAATATATGTGAAATGCATAGTAACTTAATTATTTGGTGAACTTACAATCTTATATATCTCATGTTAGAAGAAGACCATTAAGACCATCCTTCTATGCCTCCTTTACTCTGTATCTTGAAGCATAAGGTGGCATCCATATAAGTGTTCTGATGTAGCATCAAGTTTATATCTGGCTAGAAAAATAATGCTTGTTTTCTTATTGAAGTCACTATACATGAATATATTTTTTTCCTATTAAATGATAGGCTAATATGTCCTGATCTGTTAATAATCCTGTTTTAGTTAAAGAAGTTCTTAGAACTATCAAAGCAGAGCTTGAGATAATTTTGAAAATGTTTCATTAATGAACCACTAATAAAATATTTATAAAATCATGTCCTGTGAACAGCCATGTTTAGTACAACCAATTTGCATATAGTTATCATTATAACTAAATGATATTCATAAGACTATTACTAGTTCACAGACAAGCAAATCAAAAATCTGGAGAGTTACTTAAATACTGATTAAAAGTTAACATTGTAAATTGCAATATTTACTAAGAATGTGTCATAAAAATCCAATTCTTTACATTACTAATACTCTCACCATTTATTTTAAATGGTGTCCTTTCCTCTGGTCATACTTCTGAAGCTAAATAACTTGCTTACAAAATTTCACAAATGTCTGCTGTTGCATAATCTTAATATCTTACATTGTCATGACTTTTTAGATGTAGCAAATATTTTTATGTGCATTAACTTCTGAGTATATTGCATTTTGCGAAATGTGATATATATACCAATGGTCAAAATGAGCTGATTTTTGTTGTAGCACAGATAATTTTTAATATTAATAGCTATCTTTTTACATTATAGTAAAATATATCAAAACAATAATTTATATATTGATATACTATCTCCCTTTAATAATAAAGTACCTAAGTAAATAAAATAAGTTGATTCAAATATTTCATGAACTAAATAACAGAATGTAATAGATGATATGAAATGATGGCTACATGAATGACTGAAATTTAGGGTACATTGGTTAGAATGGCAGCCTACTCTAGACAAACCTAACATAATCCTACATTCTTAGAAAGATAACAGAATCTGAAAAGCCAGATTCTGTCTTGAGTCACTGAATAACATTAATGCAGTCTTTATACTATGAAGGAATTCAAATAGCTTCTTCAGGGCTTGGCTAGCACCAGCCCTCAATTTAATTTCTAAGGAAGTTGTTGAATGTTATTTTTGTCTACACAAGCATTTTAATATTAATTTTTTCAAAGTCATTGTTTATATTGTAACATGTTACAAGTATTCTTAGCTCCAGATCAGTGATATGCCAATAACTAGGAATGTCTCATGAAATACAATTCCTTACCTTACTCGTCCTCTCACTATTTATTCTAATTGATATCTTTTTCTCTAGCTATACTTCTACAGCTAAATAACTGTTGCTTAGTAAACAATTTCCCAAATGTAGTAATCCTGGAAACTTAAGTCTGCATAAAGTTGACACTGTGTAAGACACTTTGAGAGAAAATTTAGAAATCTTAATCAGCTTTCAGATGTATGGAGTAGATTTTTCCTCAAATCGAATTCTCAGTATTTTTTTCAGAAAATTTTCTAATAAAAGCATGGTAGAATTTATCTTGTCTTTGTATTTTAGCTCCCTATCTATGATGTATAGGGAGAAGGACAATATAAGCTCTACTGATTGAAAGTCCAGATAGATGAGACTCATTAGTCTTCTTGCTTTCTACTCTGTCCTCCAACACAACCTTATTCTCACAGGATACAAAAAAATTCCAAGATCATTAGTTAACAAAACACTCCAAATTTCACTAAAAAAGACCAGGACCAATTCCCTTTAAGCTATGTTTAACTGCTCAACTAAGAGTTACAAAAATGAATGAATAATGATCCAATTTTATCATTTGGTTTGAGCCTGTGGTTCCATATAAAGGCTATTTTTGATAAATTTTAGAAAACCAGATGGAGGGTAATTTTAACTCTCTCGCACTATTCTGTTAGAAAAGTACACATTTTACTCCACATATGCAGTGTCCATTTATAATTTCAACTCTTACATGTAACTGAGAGGAAAGTGTCTTGAAAAATTGTAATCAAATGGAAATTTCTCATGGGTATATGAATGTCCTAAGGAATGCAAATGCAGAAATGGGAAGAAACCAAATCAGAGACCTCAATATTGCTAAGTATTTTTCTATCTTTCATCTATGCTTTATCCTCAAAAAAAAATATTACTCCTCTAAAGAGCTGTTTTAAAAGTCATTATATTCAATTAGGATTATTACATGGATATTTAATATGATATACAAATATTTAATTTTTCCACAATTTCTTCTTATACCTATTTTTCATCTTGGCCTGCTTTTGTTTCATCGAAGGTATACCCTCTTTAAACCATTGCAGAACTGAAATACACGTTTCTAAAATCTTATTCAGTTTCCAGAAGCAAATCTATTTCTGAGGAAAGAATTCCATGTAGATTTTTAGAACACTGACCATTCCTCTTTTTTCGAGCAAACAATTATTAAAAGGTTCAAGTTCTCTAGTGCTATTTTCTTCTCTGAAACTTTTTTTTTAATAAAAAGAGATTCAACATGCCTGTTTCTAGATAAATAACATACTCTGTTTATTTTCATTACATTATCAGACTTCAAGCTTAAGTGAAGGCTATTTTCCCTGGATTATTTATCAAGCTATTCCCCTTCTGTTCTCTGTAGTGCAAAAATGTACATTAAAATGTTGGGGACCACAAGATTACGCTTAACATTGGGTCTTTGCTAAAAGGAACGAAATGGGCAGGATAAACAGTCCTGGGTTTTGTTTTCTACTCATCTCCTAAAATTATTAGGACACTTATTAGAGACATATTTAGGGTGAAATTTTTGATGGCTTCTCATAGAGTTTTGGCACCTTTAAATAATAATTTTTATTTCCTATTCATTTTTTTTTCTCCCACTGTGAGGAAATTGAATTAGTTTTTCTCACTAGGCATAGTATATTCAGGGAGGCCCTGCATCTCATTTTCCCCATGTTCCTCCTGGAAAACCCCAGCTTACTTCTATTGTCCCATTATTACCATCACTACTTTTTACTCTCAGAAATGTAATGATATGGATGATAAATTTCAGGGCCGGTGCTAGAGTGCAGTGAATGAGACACTTACCTTGGGCATAAATTTAAAGGCAAAAAAGAAAATTCAGCAGTTAAATAATATCATTGTCATATTTTATACAAATAAAAATGAATGTCCAAAATTGATAATTAAAAACATCAAAATTTTAACTAAAGACAAGATCACTTGTTACCCTAATTACATTTCACAACATACATACAGGAATGCAAAAGGCTACTTGGTGACTTATTTCAGTACCAGAAATAGGATATTGTTTATTTGAACTTGAAGTCAGACGCCAGTGGGGTGAATTTCTAGGGGCAGTTGCATTCTGCCAAGTGTCTAGGCAGGAGCGTCTCTTCTTATTCCTGCTGCCTGAACAATGTAGGGTAGGCAGAAGTCTACCTCTGTTATCTGTTTGCATACAGTGAAAAGGGAGACTAGATGTTGGTAGACTTCTCCTCATCTTTTGTGTGTTTTCAGACTTACCCTTTTTAAACAGGGTGAATGGTCTAAAATCTGTTCCTTAATAATATAATTAATAAACTCATTTTATGCAATGTTTTAAAATTATCTGTTTATTGACATTGCATTTTTATAAATGGAAAGTAGAATTTTGAATATGATTGGTTCTTATTGACATAACTGTTGAAGTTTTTTTTTTTTGTTTTTTACTTCTGTTTATTCAAGAGTTACAAGATAGAATAATAGTTAAGAACATGGACTTCGGAATCACACACAATTAAGTTAATATCCCAGGTCTCCCAGATTCCAGCTATGTGTCTTCAGGCATTCAATCTCCATGAGTTTCAATTTCATCATGTCAATGGTTTATTATAAAGAGTAAGTAATGGAGGCTAAGAATCTATCACAATGCTAGGTACATAGTAAGCATTTCAGCAATGGTAGTTGTTACTGTTATTAATATGTATTTGAATGGGAATACAGACAAAAGGATTCCTGGAATGTTCCCTTCTAACAGTGACTTCCCAGAAGTCCTCAATGAATGTAATTTTCTAATGTGGAAATATAGAAATGGCTCGGATTTCACTAAAGAATGACAGAATTTTTATATATTCCCAGGTGATGAGCAAGCAGAATAAAACTTGTAATGCTCACAATAGTTTTAATAACCTTGATGTGACAACCCTTTATTTAACAAAAGGGAAATTGGACCTTATGCATTTTTAACTGCTATGGGAAAGCACTCGGAAAAGTTGAGATGCCAGTAAGGAGTGAGTGGTTAAAGAGTTGTTGCTTACACTATTACCATCTTAATACTGTTAAAAGCAAAATGACATTTGCCCTAAAAATTGACAAACTAAGATTCTGCCAGGTCAAGACAAATAAGGAAATTATCTACATGCTTTGGGATGGAGTGGAAAGATGACTTTTTCCTTAAAGTTTTAATAATTTAACAATTAATTTAGTAATTAATGATTTTAATTAATCAGTGATTAATAAGTGATAATGGATTTAATTATAAGAGCAATTTAATTTTTCCAGATCTACTTTGTCTGCTGTCCTTTTAGCATGGCATGGGAAGTATGAGATGTTGCTTGGTTAATTTTGCTGGAAGTTATTCCTATGTCAGAAAGATGATTCATTGCATAGAATGAGAATTTCTGTTTGCTTACTCAAATGTTTAATGTTTTTAAAAATAAATCATTGTATGACCTTTTTTATCTGTGATATTCTTCTTAAAGGCAAGAGCTGTTGGTTAAATTCACCCAATTTGTGACATAATTTAGATTTTTGTATACAGTTTAATTTATAAAATATATATTATTATGTTTGTACTTATCTGGATTTCAAAGAAATGAGAGTAACGTTACTCAGGATAGATTAAAAAACAAATTTGTCAATTATTAGTAGAAATAAAGTATAAAAAATCAGATGTATACCATAACATTAACACTTGTTATTATCTGAAACGATTTGATAGAATTTTTTAACACCAATAATATATTTGTCATCTGTAGAAGTGCCAAACTAAAGTTCTTGTCAATATTTAAATATTTCTTTACCACATACTGAATACAGGACTCCAGCACTAATCATGTTGCATGAGACAAAGCCTTGATTTATACAAGAATACGAATTTTGTAAAAATATATACATATAAGAAAAAGTAAATTTCAACAATTATGAGAGCCGAAAGAATGCTTTGACCAGCTTATGTAAGGATTCATTTTTAACTTACTTACGTGCTGTAACAAGCAGAGTCATGATGGTATGGATAGAGCTACCCTAGATGAGATGATGGGAGTTTGTAATTGACACTAGTTTTTAAATTTTATTTCTAAATCTGTAGCTCTAAAACTTCATGTAACTCTAAATGCATGAACTTCCAGAAATTGTAAAATTATCCTTTGCAACAATAAAATTAATTTTTTCTTCTCCACACCTCACTTGGTGGCATCATAATTTGTTTAGTAATGAAGGTCAGACTCTTACCTTCTTAGTGAAGAAAAGTGATAAAAATGATTTTTTAGAGGGTTGAAGTGAGAAAAAAATTTTAAAGCAAAATTAATGTACATAAAGGGATTTTGCCTAGTACCATACACATATGCACCCCAACAAATATTACCTATTAACACTAATAATAAATAGTAACTATTACTGTTGTTACTTGATTACTTGTCTCCCCATTTTAGACAGTTTTTAGGGGTAAGGTCCTTGACCTTATGAGGTGCTTTTATCCTCAGTATATCAAATAGTGCCCAACATACAGCAGTACTCCATAACTATTTTGATTTATGCATAATTAATAATGGTCATCATCAGACATCTCATTTTCTGCAAAAACTATTGTTGCATTGGAATAGATTGATCCATGTAACACCTGCATCAGCTGAGGGACATGCGTCAAATGCAGACACTGGGCCTCACCCCAGAATACTCAGTAGGGATCTCTTGAGTAATGGTCCATATTTTTAAATAAGCTCCACAAATGGATGTTATGCACACATATTTGATAACTAACACTCCAAGGGTTTTCTTGTACCCCCTCTAGAAACCTCAAATATTTACCTAGTTACTTATTAGACAAAATAAATGTATCTGAACAATCACAATCAATCTTAGGAAATCCAGTTCAACTTTACAGTATAAACCATGCCTTTTGAATCCAGCCAAAAAGTTGCTTCTGATGATTTTATTTACCTTGTCTTACATATCCCTGACCTTATGTTTTGGTTCACACCCGTCTCTTCTGTGGGCTAAATACTCTCCACCTTCCTCCCCTCTTCTCCTTCCCCTCTCCTCTTCTTCTTCCCCTGTCATCCTCTTCTTTTACCTCCCTTTCTTATCCCTCTCTCTTCCTATTTTTCTTCTCTCTAGATTAATCATTCTTAATTTCTTATTAGAATCACTTGGGGATCTTAAAAAATTATCAATGTCTGACACCACCTCAGATGAATGGAGTCCAGAATCACTAGCAGTATAAACTCCAGATGTAGTATATATTCCACTTTATCCCAGCCATTTCCCTGGCCATCTTAGCTGGAAATCTTTCTCCTCTGAAGAACTAGGAAGACACTATTATCCCTTTTACTACTCACGGATGGTCTTTTCTCATTCCCTAGCTCTTGTCTATTGGCCTTAAATTCTCTCTCTCTAAAAAAAAAAAAAAAAAAAAAAACAGAAATCCTACACTGCTAATACCATTATTTGCAAAGCATAAGTTCTTGATAAATATATACTTTTGGAACAAATACAGGAGTGGTCAAATTTTTGGGGATTGGGAAAAGAAGCTGATGTAGGACTTTCTAGGTAAACATTAGTTTAATATCCAGATCTTAAAAGTAACTTTTCTTTCAGTTTTCTCTCTAAAGGGAAGTTATTTAGCATTTTAAGCAAAGAAAGGAAAGTGTCAAGATATGTGATGTATATAAAACTGTGTACCAGAGAGTGCCATTCTGGGGTTTCTTTCTCCTCTATCTGTTCTTCTTTTACGGGAGCAATTAATCAGTCAGACATTTCAGAACCACTTTCAGCGTAGGACATAAGAAAAATAGTTTATATTTAGCACTACATTTCTCAGGGACCCAAGTTTTTACCACCCTCATAAAACTATTAAAATGAAAAGTGAAGTAAAAATACAGTTCTGCAGCCTTTTAAGCAATTCAGTGTTTTTGATGATCCTAAACATCTGGAGCTTTGGTTTCACACAGGAAAAGCATGTAGTTCTCTGCATTTTCTTTGTGTATAAAAATCATGGTGCTTTATACAGCATTAGCATCTACTGAAGATTGTTTCTATTCTAGATTCTGTATTAGGTGCCATGCTTGATTTTTGTGAATTGTATGATATTCCATATGCTAAAAAGATTATATTGATCTATTTTAAAATTTGTATTATATTAGTCTATGGCTAATTACAAATTATACTCATAAAATGAGAATGGGTTAGGACAAATATCATTTACATAAGTCTGATATCTCAGATGAAGCAAATTGATACATTTCATTATTTTAGAAAATTTATTTAAATTTGGGTGCTTGTGGAATTTCACCAAGAGCTTGGTTTACACGATTGTTAATGTCATGGACTGTGCCCACAAGAGACATTGCTTTGAGCCTCAGCAATACCAGCACTGGCCCCATCAGCTGAATTTATCTGTAGCCTTTCAATATGAAAACAGAGTGCATGTCTAACAGGTGTGTGCTGAATAAAATGCTAAAGATCCTTTTGGTTAAACTCAAGTTTTCTTTTTTGCAGTGAAAGGTATTCTATTGATAGAGTTTTATATTTGTATTCTTAATATTTCATCAAGTAAAATCATCTCAAATGAACAAAATAAGTTCTAAATACAAGTGAATGCTTTTGAAGTCAGGCCATGTTGACAGTGGCCATTTATAAATTATACTTTTTTAGGTTGAATTTTGTTTCTGTTATGTTGCAGAAGTAAGAGAAACAGAGCTAGTGGAGCAGAGTAGAATGTATGATCACCCTATGCCAAACCTACTGTCTACCCCTTATTTATTCATTCTGCAATTCCGTTGCTTATAGAACACCAAGAGTAGTTCTGAGTGAAATTTAATTCTTAAATCCACTTGCATGTTAGGTTTCAATTCAATTATAGACAAGAGTCATTAGAAAATAAAGTGTTCTAAGGGTGGGACAAGGGATCAAGAAAACTAAAGTTGGGTGTTTTCTATTCCTCTTTTGATACATTTTCCCCCTATTTTGAAAAAAAAAAAAAATCCTTCTTATAATTTTACCATTCTAGATTTCTCAAGTTTAAAAAATGAAAATGTATGATAAAACTAGAAATATTTTGTGGTCTCTTAATCTAGAGGCCCTTCTGCTGGAGAATCTCCAGGTACTTAGCTCCAGAAGGATTTGCGTTTCTCCCGAAGTTCACAACCAAGACTGAGAGAGTCTGGGTAATGGGCCCATTTTATCACACTGTGAGGAAGACTCTGCTAGCTTATTACACATGGATAAAGTGGGTGTATAGGTTCAACCATTTTAGTCCCGTTAATGCTCAGGAGAAAGGAAAGGGTATTCCTACTCAACTGTAGAAAGAAAGGCATCCATGGCTTTGGCCACAATTCTGGCTCTTAATGACTGACTTGAAGGTATTTGAGCACAGAGAAGATAGGAAACTGAGCTCCTCTATGCTGAAATGCAGAAAGAAAAAGCAAGAACTGTTCTTTACTTTCAAACGACACTGCATCTTCTCCAACCTCTTGTTTGGTGTCAGATTATTGAAGAGTGCATTGAACATTCAATTGAATTAAATATGAAACATACCTGTAACACAATACCTAACTGAAAGGTATCTGCCCCAAGAAACCAGAAATTCAGTGAAACCTTTTAAGATAAGAAACTTGCAGAATAATCTCTTATTTCTCATAACAGCTCTGTGAGGGAGAAATGGCTTTTTTCTTCAGCCTATGAAAAAATGAGGGCCCTACAAGTTAAATACTTTGTACATAATTATAGAGCTAGTGTGAGTCAACCCAGGATGTAATAAAGATCTGCTCAATTTTAATTCTAGATTTTTTTTCTATCAGGTTTCACTGTCTAGTCTTTTTTTCTTTCTAAAAAAGTAGTTATTTATTTTAAATTACAACAAATTATATTGACTAGCTCTATTATTTATATCTGTGGTATTTTGTATAAATGAATAACACTAGTAAAATGAGATTAACTTCTAATCATATATAGATATAAGCTGAAGAAAAAGTTTTTAACAGCTATTATAACCAAACCAATGCTTAAAACTGGATGTAAACAATTTGGACTACTCTCTTTGGGAGCACCCAAAGTTAGTACCATTGCATGATCTGAAGATAAAGCAGCTTAGTTATTTTTAAAAATTGTTACTTTCTACTCAACCATTAAGTCTGAGAGTACAGAAAAAAATAGTAATAATCTGAGCTGTTGTCTTAAAAGTAATTGTATCGTGTTGTCTTTTTTTTTTTTTTTAAATGTGATTCTGTATAATGAGAGTAATTTATCACCCAGATTGGAAAACTTTTGAGAACAAAAAAACATGTAGTGAGGATACTGGATAGTATTTCTAAAACAGGAGTTTTAAAGCAAGCTAGAATGTACGACCACCCCATACCAAGTCTACTGTCTTTTCTTTCTGTATTTATTCTGCAGTTATGTTGCTTATAGAATACCAAGAATAGTTCTGAGTGACATTTCATTCTTAAATTCACTCGTATGTCAGTGACTTATCTTTTTCTCATTATTGTCTTTACTTTTCCCACTAGGGAGCCATATCACAGCAACACGACAGTCATTCAAAGATGGCAGCAGATGACACTTTCATTTCTTTTTCTCTCAGAGAGACTGAAAATCTAAAAGTATATTAGATTTTAATGCACCCAGTGCATTTGATTACAGGTGTTTCAATTTTGTCAACTAAGGGTATCCCAACTTTTAGTTTTATATACATCCTCCCTCCACCGACTCAATCTATTTATTTACTTCAGCTGGAATTATTTTTTCTATAAATATTACTTTTTCTCTTGTAATCATTTTGTGGCATTTAATCACCTATATAGTTCAAACTCCTTAATACCAGTGACTCGCTTCTCCAGTCTTATCATGCTAAGCTCTTTACAGTTCCCTAAATGGTCATGCTGTCTATCACCTCTTATATTGTTGGTTACCTGATACACATTGTCTGGAGAAGTGCGCAACTATCACTTCATTTATTAACCTATTCATAGAATATTTACTTTGAACCTACAAGGCCCACAGTGCTAGGGTAGATGATACAAGCAGTGAACAAAGCAGATTCAGCCTATGCCCTTGAGGAGTTTAAGATATTCCATTACAAGTTTAGTTTCTTGCATTGCATTAAACATTCTTCTGTGTTTCTGTAGCATTCTGTATGTGGTGGACGGAATAATAGGTGTCCACTGCCCAATCCCTGGAGCCTGTGAATATGTTATCTTACATGGCAAAAGGTACTTTGCAGATGTGATTAAGAATAGAATTGAGAGGTGGAGTTTATAGCGGATCATCTTTCTGGGCCAATCTGAGAGACTTAAAAAAACTGAAGAAGCTTTTTCTGGTGCAGTCAGAGAAAGAAAAAGATGTGACTGTAGAAGATTGGCAAGAGACATTTTAGCCAGAGAAGAATTTGATGTCTTGTGGCTAATTTTGAGATGTAGTGGTCCTTGTACAAGGACTGGAGAGAGAGAAACCAGCTCCCAGCTGAGAGCTGAAAAGGAAATCATGGCTCAGTCCTATAACCACATGGAACTACATTCTGCTCATCCTTGCTGGATGAGAAAAGAAACAAGCTCTCCTCTAAAAGCTATAGAAATGAGCACAGCACTGACATAACCTTAATTTTGTTCAATGAGATTCAGTGAATTTCTGACCTACAGAACTGTAAGATAATAAATTTATGTTATTTTAAACCTCTATAAATGTGGTAATATGTGTAATAAGTACATAAAATAAATATGGCAGGTAATATATATATAACAAAATGGCAGCAATAGAAAATAAATGTAATGTACATACCTCTATTTTAACTCAAAAAGATATATTAGAATTTGTTTAGTTGCCCAATTCCTGTGCTAGCTACTTGAGCACAAAGTCTATAACTCATGTCTTTATCCCTAGCACCTGGCAAATTTCCTGGGATATAGCAAGTGTGCTATGAAATCATGATAAATTTAGAATTGCCTACCTTTTTTTTAAAGTTAGATAGTAATAAATTCTATCAACTAAAATTTTATCCTAAAATTGTGAGTATTAAACAGAATTCCGTATCAATAAAATCAGAAAACTAAATTTGAAGAAAAAAAAAAGGAAGAATAAAGTATGAGAAATACTGAAAAAAGAGAAAAACGTATCAAATGAATCTATTGAAATAGTTGAAATAAGATCAGAAATAAAGTGTGGTGGATGTGGAACACGAATACCATTATGGAACTAAGAAATGAAATAATTAGACTATACACCACACTGAGAGTCTAGTTATGAAGTGAAACAACTGAAAAACTTGAGATGAAAATGAACTGAACTGAATACATGCTGATGACAAATAGTGTAGGAAGATCATTCAGTGTGGGAAAATGGTGATAATTTGGTGCAGAAATTTGAAATGACAAATTCTAATAAAAATAGAAAACTGGGTTTTTTTGAGCTATATACACAAAGAGTGGTGTCTAAGATAAAAGTGGATTATTTTTTATTTAAATGTTTAAATTCTGTATAAAGCCAAGCCAATCAAAATTGTGTTTAATAAGCAACTTGAGTGGTGGATATTCTAGGTTAGAATTCCGAAGGAATAGGCAGTTATTGAGAGTCAGGTAGGTAGAGAGCAACAGACAGGTCAGCATTAACTAGGGTTGGCTTTTATGCATGTAGAGACATCAGAATATCTTTTTTTTTTTTTTTTTTTTTTTTTTTTGAGATGGAGTCTTGCTTTGCCGCCCAGGCTGGAGTGCAGTGGCCGGATCTCAGCTCACTGCAAGCTCCGCCTCCCGGGTTCACGCCATTCTCCTGTCTCAGCCTCCCGAGTAGCTGGGACTACAGGCGCCCACCTCGTCGCCCGGCTAGTTTTTTGTATTTTTTAGTAGAGACGGGGTTTCACTGTATTAGCCAGGATGGTCTCGAACTCCTGACCTCGTGATCCGCCCATCTCGGCCTCCCAAAGTGCTGGGATTACAGGCTTGAGCCACTGCGCCCGGCCGAGACATCAGGATATCTTATGGCGCAAAGCTATGTTGGTAGTGCAGGAGCAGGACAATGTAGCATTAAGATGTCAGACTGGGCCGGGTGCAGTGGCTCACGCCTGTAATCCCAGCACTTTGGGAGGCTGAGACAGGCAGATCACGAGGTCAGGAGATGGAGACCATCCTGGGTAACACAGTGAAACCCCATCTCTACTATAAATACAAAAATTAGCCAGGTGTGGTGACAGGTGCCTGTAGTCCAGCTACTCGGGAGGCTGAGGCAGGAGAATGGCATAAACTCAGGAGGCGGAGTTTGCAGAGATCAAGCTGCTGCACTCCAGCCTGGGTGACTTAGTGAGACTGCACCTCAAAAAAATGAATGAATGAATGAATGAATGAATAAGATGTCAGATAAGAGGAAAGACTTTAAGCTAGATCTTTCCTAGCTTAAGGTGTGAAGCCAGAGGACAGAAAGCAAAAGGCAGTTATTTCCAGAACAAAGTGGAATTTGGCAAGTCACAGTTCCTAGAGAGCTGAGGCAAGTACTGGCCTCAAGGAGGGATCAACTGGGAGTTTCTAAGAGGATAATGATCAAAGTGGATTATTAATGGTTGGCTTTTGAATTTTATCTTTGATCATAAATAAAAATTAAAAGAAGTGGCCACTAAGGGTAAGAAAAAGCTGTCTAATTCTAACACAAACTACATTTGAACAAATAAGAAATGGATCAAAAGAGAAATCATCAACAGAAGTAGTGAAAACACCCCCAAAATACTTGTAAGTTCCCTATGGAAGGGACATTCAATTTTTGATTTTTTAAACGGTGGCAGAACCAGTAGCAGATATGTTCATTAAAATGTGATTATGTAAGAGAAAAATAAAATAATCAATCACTTTCCATAAACTATATGATTTATGTGAATTGTCTAGCATGGACAAACTCTTGGACAGAGAGCTGATTAGTGGTTGCCAGGGGCTGTGGGAAGGGGTTGTGCGGAGAATGACTGCTAATAAGTATGTGGTTGGTTTTTGCATCTATTTTTTGGTGATCTAAATGTTCTGTAATGAGACTGATGATGGCTGACAAACTCTGTGAATATGCTGAAAAACTGCTGAATTGTATACTTTATTTTTATTTTTAAAGGAAAGTATATTTAACATTCATTAAGCAGAAGTGGATCATGATAAAGGTCTCCATACTTGTCTTCATCCATTTTTTTTTTTTTTTAATTTTAAGAGTTTTGGGAACAAATTGTTTTTGGTTATATGGATAAGTTCTTTAGTGTTGATTTTTGAGATTTCGGTTCACCTGTCATCCAAGCAGTGTACACTGTACCCAATGTGTAGGCTTTTATCCCTTCCCCCTGAGTCCCCAAAGTCGCTATTGAATCATTCTTATGTCTTTGCAACCTCATAGCTTAGCTTCCACTTATAAGTGAGAACATACAATATTTGGTTTTCCATTCCTGAGTTACCCCACTTAGAAGAATGGTCTCTAACTCCAGACAAGTTGCTACAAATGTCATTATTTTGTTTCTTTTTATGACTGAGTAGTATTCTGTGGTGTATATGTACCACATTTTCTTTATCCACTCATTGATTGATGGGCATTTAGGCTGGTTCCATGTTTTTGCAATTGCAAATTGTGCTGCTATAATCATGCATGTACAGTGTCTTTTCTATATAATGGTCTTTTCCTTTGGGTAGATACCCAGTAGTGGGACTGCTGGATCAAATGATAGTTCCACTTTTAGTTCTTTAAGAAATCTTCATACTGTTTTCCACAGTAGTTGTACTAGTTCACATTCTCACCAGCACTGTAAAAGTGTTCTTCTTTCACCATATCCAAGCTAACATCTACTATTTCTTGATTTTTATATTATGGCCATTTTTTGAAGGAGTAAGGTAGTATCTCATTTTGGTTTCATTTGAATTTCCCTGATAATTAGTGATGTGAAACAGTTTTTCATGTTTGTTAGCCATTTGTAAATCTTCTTTTAATGATATCTGTCAATGTTCTTTGACCACTTTTCGAAGGGATTTTTTTTTTTTTTCTTGTTGATTTGAGTTCCTTGTAGATTCTGGATTATAGTCCTTTGTCAGATGCAACATTTGGAGATATTTTCTCCCACTCTGTGGGTTGTCTGTTTACTCTGCTGATTATTTCTTTTGCCGTATGGGAGCATTTTAGTTTAATTAGATCCCATTTGTTTTTACTGCATTTACTTTTGGGTTCTTGGTCATAAACTCTTTGCCTAAGTCAGTGTATAGAAGAGTTCCTCCGATGTTACCTTCTAGAATTTTTATGGTTTCAGGTCTTTGATCTATCTTGAGTTGATTTTGTATAAGGTGAGAGATGAGGATCCAGTTTCATTCTTTTACATGTGGCTTGGCAATTATTCCAGCACCACTTGTTGAATAGGGTGTCCTTTCCCCATTTTATATTTTTGTATGCTTTGTCAAAGATCAGTTGGCTCTAAGTGTTTGGCTTTATTTCCAAGTTCTCTATTACATTCTATTGATATACCTACTTATTTATTTATTTTTTTTTTTTGAGATGGAGTCTTGCTCTGTCGCCCAGGCTGGAGTGCAGTGGCACGATCTTGGCTCACTGCAAGCTCCACCTCCCGGGTTCATGACATTCTCCTGCCTCAGCCTCCTGAGTAGCTGGGACTACAGGCACCTGCCACCGCGTCCAGCTAATTTTTTTTGTATTTTTAGTAGAGACGGGGTTTCACCGTGTTAGTCAGGATGATCTCGATCTCCTGACCTCGTGATCTGCCTACCCCAGCCTCACAAAGTGCTGGGATTACAGGCTTGAGCCACTGTGCCCAGCCCCTGCTTATTTTTCTACCAGTACTGTGGTGTTTTGGTAGCTATAGCCTTGTAGTATAGTTTGAAGTCAGGTAATGTGATGTGTTTCTTTTTTGCTTAGGCTATGCAAGCTCTTTTTTATTCCAGATGAATTTTAGGATTATTTTTTCTATTTCTGTGAAATTGATGGTAGTATTTTGATGGGAATTGCATTGAATCTGTAGATTGCTTTTGGCAGTATGGTCATTTTCACAATATTAGTTCTACCCATCCATAAGCATAGAATGTATTTCTATTTGTTTGTGTCATTGATTATTTCTTTCAGCAATGTTTTGTAGTTTTCCTCATAGAGATCTTTCACCTGATTGGCTAAGTATATTACTAAGTGTTTTTTTTTTCTTCTTCTTTTTTTTTCTTTTTTCAGCTGCTATAAAAGGGATTGAGTTCTTGATTTGATTCTCAGCTTTGTTGTTTTTGGCATATAGCATTGCTACTGATTCGTGTACATTGATTTTGTATCCTGGAACTTCACCAATTCATTTATCAGGTCTAGGAGCTTTAGACGAGTCTGTAGGATTTTCTAGGTATACAATCACATCATTGGTGAACAGTGACATTTTGTCTTCCTCTTTTCCAATTTCAATCTCCTTTATTATTTCTTTCTCTCATCTGATTGCTCTGGTTAGGACTTCTAATACTATGCTGAATAAAAGTGGCAAAAGTGTATATTCTTGTCCTGCTCCTGTTCTCAGAGGGAATGATTTCAACATTTCCCCTTTCAGTATGATGCTGGCTGTGTGTTTGTCATAGATGGATTTTATTACTTTGAGGTATGTCCCTTATACTAGTCTTGCTGAGAGTTTTAATCATAAAGGGATGTTGGATTTTATCCAATGCTTTTTCTGAATCTATTGAAGTGAGCATATGATTTTCGTTTTCAATTCTGTTTTTTTTTTTTTTTTTTTTTTTTTTTTTTTTTTTTTTTGAGACGGAGTCTTGCTCTGTCGCCCAGGCTGGAGTGCAGTGGCCAGATCTCAGCTCACTGCAAGCTCCGCCTCCCGGGTTCACGCTATTCTCCTGCCTCAGCCTCCCGAGTAGCTGGGACTACAGGCGCCCGCCGCCTCGCCCGGCTAGTTTTTTGGATTTTTTAGTAGAGATGGGGTTTCACCGTGTTAGCCAGGATGGTCTCGATCTCCTGACCTCGTGATCCGCCCGTCTCGGCCTCCCAAAGTGCTGGGATTACAGGCTTGAGCCACCGCGCCCGGCCTCAATTCTGTTTATATGATGTGTCACCTTTATTGACTTGTGTATGTTAAACCATTCCTGCATTCCTGGTATGAAATCCACTTGATCATGGTGGATTTTCTTTCTGACATGCTGTTGGATTCAGTTAACCAGCATTTTGTGGAGGATTTTTGCATCATCTCCATTTATCAGGGATATTTGTCTGTACTTTTTGTTCTTGTTGTGTCATTTCCTCTTTTGAAATTTGGATGATATAGGCTTTATAGAATGACTTAGGAAGGATTCCCTCTTTCTCAATCTTTTGGAATAGTTTTATTAGTACTGGCATCAATTTTTCTTTAAATGTCTGAGAGAAATCAGCTGTGAATTTACCCAGTTATGGACTTCATTTTTTGGCAATTTTAAAATTATGATTTCAATCTCACTACTTATTATTGGTCTGTTGAGAGTTTCTATTTCTTCCTAGTTTAAGCTAGGAGGATTGTATGTTTCCAGGTATTTATACTTCTCTTCTAGATTTTCTAGTTTTTACGTGTTAAAGTGATCATTGTAGCTTTGCATGATTATTTGTATTTCTGTGTTATTGGTTTTAATATCTCCTGTTTTGTTTCTAATCGAGCTTATTTACATATTCTCTCTTCTCTTCTGGGTTAATCTCGCTAGTGGTCTATCAATTTTGTTTATCCTTTCAAAGAACCAGGTTTTTGTTTCATTTATCTTGTGTATTGTGGTGGTGTTTCAATTTCATTTAGTTATGTTCTGATCTTTGTTGTTGTTGTTGTTTCTTCTGCTGTTTGGTTTTGGTTTGTTCTTGTTTCTCTTGTTCCTTGAGCTGGACCTTGGATCATCTATTTGTGATCTTTCAGACTTCTTGATGAAGGCAATTAATGCTATGAACTTTCCTCTTAGCACCATTTTTGCTGTGTCCCAGAGGTTCTGATAGGTGTGTCACTATTATCATTCAGTTCAATTTTTTAAAAAATTTCCATATTGATTTCATTGCTGACCCAACAGCCATTCAGGAGCAGGTTAGTTCCCATGTATTTGCATTTGCATGGTTTTGAGGGTTCCTTTCAGAGTTGATTTCCAGTTTTATTCCACTGTGGTCTAAGAGAATACTTGATATAATTTCAATTTTCCTAAATATATTGAGACTTGTTTTGTGACCTATCAAATAGACTATCTTGGAGAATGTTCCACATGCTAATGAAAAGACTGTATATTCTGTAATTGTTTGGTAGAATATTCTGTCCATATGTGTTGTCTGTTTTTTCTAGGGTACAGTTTTACTCCATTGTTTCTTTGTTGTCTTTCTGTATTGATAATCTATCTAGTGCTGTGGGTGAAGTATTAAATTCCTCCACTATGATTGTGTTACTATCAATCTCATTTCTTACATTTATTAGTAATTGTTTTATAAATGTGGGAGCTCCAATGTTAAGGTATATATATATTTAGAATTGTGATATTTTCCTGTTAGACAAGTCCTTTTATCATTATATAATGTTAACTGTTCTTGCTTTAAAGTCTGTTTTTTTCTGACATAAGAATAGCTACTCCTGCTTGCTTTTGGTTTCTATTTTTGTGAAATACTTTTTTCTACCTTTTACATTAAGTTTATGTGAGTCCTCATTTGTTAGTTGAGTCTCTTGAAGGCAGCAGATACTTGGTTGGTGGATTTTTATCTATTCTGCCAATCTGTTTCTTTTAATTGGAGCAGTAGGCCATTTACATTCAACATTAGCGAAGAGATTTGTGATACTGTTCTATTCATCATGTTAGTTATTGTCCAAATACCTCTGTTTTTCCATGTGTTATGGTTTTATGGGCTCTGCGAAGATTCATGTTTTAAGGAGGTTCTACTTTGGTGCATTTCAAGGTTTTGTTTCAAGACTTAGAACTCTTTTTAGCATTTCTTATAGTGTGGTTTGGTAGTGGCAAATTCTCTCTGCATTTGTTTGTCTGAAAAAGATTTTATCCCTCCTTCAATTATGAAGCTGAGTTTTGCTGGATGCCAAATTATTGGCTGACAATTATTTTGTTTGAGGTGGCAAAATATAGGATGCCAATCACCTCTGGCTTGCAAGGGTTTTGCTGAGAAAGCTGCTGTTGATTTAATAGGTTTCCTGTTTCTATTACCTGATGCTTTTGTCTCACAGCTCTTAAGACTTCTTCCTTAATCTTGACTTTAGATAACCTGATGCATCTCTGTCCCTAGGTGATAATCTTTTTGCAATGAATTTCCCAGGAGTCCTTTTTTCTTTTCTTTTTTTTTTTCTTTTTTAAGACAGAGTCTCACTAGAGATCTAAACATCCAAATATAAGAAGCTCAAAGGACTTCTGGGAGGCAGAGGTGGGTGGATCACATGTGGTCAGGAGTTCAAGACCAGCCTGGCCAACATGGTGAAACCCTGTCTCTACCAAAATTACAAAAATTAGCCAGGCTGTAATCCCAGCTACTGGGGAAGCTGAGGCAGAGGAATCACTCGAAGCTAGGAGGCAGAGGTTGCAGTGAGCCGAGATCACACCATTGCATTCCAGCCTGGGTGAAGAACCCAGGAGTCCTTTGAGCTTCTTCTATTTGGATGTCTAGATCTCTAGCAAGACACCCTAAGTGTGTCTTTCCTTTCCAGAAGTTGTAATTGGCTTTTATGATATCTATTTCTCTAGAAAATTTTTTATCAATATTCTATATTACTTTTTGAGTTTAAGTCAATTTTCACCTTTCTCTGGTATCTCCTTGCGTAGTTTAATAATCAACCTTCTGAATTCTTTATCTGTCAATTTATAGATTTTGTCTTGGTTTCGATCCATTGCTGGAGAGCTACTGTAATCTTTTGGGGGTGTTATATATCCTCATTGGTCATATTTCCAGAACTACTTTTCTGGTTCATTCTCATTTGGGTAGAATATTTCTAAAAATTGTTCTTGAATTTATTTTATATGGGACTTTTTAAAAAATTTAAATTCTTTCCCTCTTAAGGATCAGTCTTTAATGTTTATTTTAGAATAATTTGATTCTTTGTGCTGGTAGGGGTGAAGACTCTGTATGAGTTCTTAATTAGAGTCTTTGTTTGATGACTTTCCTTGATTGTGTTGTAGTCGTCATATTTTTGGTGTATGGGTGAGTTGACTGTCTCCTATGGTGCTGGAACAACAGGAATCTCTTGAAGCTTATCTCTTTCTCTCATGGTGTACACTTTATTTATTTATTTAATTCTTTCCTGGTGTTTTATTTACTGAGTTGATAATTCAGGATTCAGACCAATTGGAGAGATATTTCTCGGTAGGCACTGGTTGCAGCTAAGGCAGGTGGGGAGTTGTAATACCCGCCAGTTGTGGGTCAAGGTCGCAGCCTTGATGAGGGTAGCTGGGGGAACTCTCAATTAGTTTTGCTGAGGTTTTATCAGGGTAAAGACTGGAAGCTACCTCAGCTCCCCTACCAGGTCAGCAGGAAGGTTATTCATCCAGCAGCCTCACTCCTGTCCTAGATCAGACAGGCACCTCTTTTCATCTATAGGAATATTGATGTTCCAAGTAAGGAAGAAATGTGACTCTGCCTCTCATGCAGGCCTAAATCACAAGGAGGGGTACCCCTCTTGTGGGGCTGCACTCATCCTGGATTGTTGCAGAAAGGCTGTCCGTAGGTGCCTTCGTGTTGCATTCCTGTGGGGGAAGCCCCAGCTGTATCTGCAATGAGTACCAGCAGGGACAAGGACCCCTTCTCCAAGGCCCTTCATGATCACAGGGGCTGCCTGCCTGTTGGTGTACAGGTGCAGACTTTTCCTACTATGCCCAGCACTGCAATTGTTTCCCTACTTGAGAAACTACAAACCTGGGGAAAGGTCTGCAACTCAAAGCCGTCTGTTCAGATTCTTATGTCTCATGGGGTGATTCCTTGATGTGGTGCTCTCCCCCTTCTCCTAGGGATGGGGCTTCCTGACAGCCAGACTGCAGTGATTGTTATTGCTCTTCTGGGTCTAGCCACCCAGTGGAGCTACCGGGCTCTGAGATGGTGCTGGGGAATGTCTGCAAAGAGTGCAGTGATATGATTAGTTTTCAGGTCTCCCTGCTATGGACACCAGCATCTGATCTGGTAGAGGTGGCAGTGGAGTGATGTAGACTCTGGTTGGAGATAGGTTTAGTGTACTAGCTTTCTCAGCTGCTGGTTATGCTAGCAGTCAAGTTGTCACGTGATCAGACTCAGTTATATAAGGGGGCTGAAGTAGGCCGTGTCTGATTTTCATAGGGCTTAGGGTTTCGATTTGACCCATGAACCAACTGGCCCTCACATCATAGCCTTTTAATTTGCAAATGCAGGGTGCCATGATGTTCTACACACATGGGGATATGTGGGTGCAGCCATGTTGCCAGGCAAATGTCGGAGCCACGAAGAAAACAGCGGGTGATTTTTGCACATTAATTTTGTATCCTGAGACTTTGCTGAAGTTGCTTATCAGCTTAAGGAGATTTTGGGCTGAGACGATGGGTTTTTCTAAATATACAATCATGTCATCTGCAAACAGGACAATTTGACTTCTTCTTTTCCTAACTGATACCCTTGATTTCTTTCTCTGCCTGATTGCCCTAGCCAGAACTTCCAACACTATGTTGAATAGGAGTGGTGAGAGAGGGCATCCCTGTCTTGTGCCAGAGATCACTTGGACTCGGGAAGGGGAACATCACACACTGGGGCCTATCATGGGGAGGGGGGAGGAGGGAGGGATTGCATTGGGGAGTTATACATGATATAAACGTTATGCACATGTACCCTAGAACTTAAAGTATAATAAAAAATAAAAAAAAATTAAAAAAAAAGAAATTAATAAAATTGTAATGTTGCAAGCAAAATAAAATATCTTTTAAAATAAAAAAAAAAAAAAAAAAAAAAACAGCGGGGATTGCCATATTTGGGTGAACCCAGTTTCTAATGGCTGGCATTTGCATATCAAAGCTGCCAGTCCAGTTCTAAGAGTGTGGGCTTTCCTGCTAGACAAGAAACATTTCTGGAGCTGCTTTAAAAGAAACAAAAACTTCCCGAGGACCCCTTTTCCTCTATATCTGCCTAAAATAATTTCTTAATAACTCTTAAAACAGTGTCATATTTCACAATAAAAAATTATTTAAGCTATTAAGATGTAGTCTAATCACACAGGTGAAAACACATCCGTTACAATGCACTCAGTAAAATATAATAATGGCTTTTTAAAAATTTTCATTCATTTGGAAATCTATGAGAAAGAGACTATCAAAAAACAGCAAAGATTAGCAACCTTAGGAGAGTCTCAAAGGATGTAAGAATGCATATGAAATAATACAGTAGTCCTCTCTTATTCAAGATTTCTCTTTCCATGGTTTCAGTTACCTGCAGTCAACCATGGTCCAAAATTATTATACAGAAAAATCCAGAAATAAACAATTAATAGATTTTAAGTTGCATACAATTCCGAGGAGTATGATGTCACACTTTGCCTGAGGCATGAATACCCCTTTGTCTAGCATATCCTTGATGTCTATGCTACCAACTGTTTCTGAATAATCATGAACTTGAAATGGTTGACACCATCTGCCGCCAGCCCATTAGCCATCACATTGTCTGCTCATGACATCCAACCATTGACATCATCGCTCCATGATCCAGGATTTTCCAAAGCATATGATGTTCATTCTGACCATAGTTAGACAATAGCCTAAAGCTACATTACCATGCAAATATCATTTATTTCACTTCATGTCATCAATAGGCAATTATTTCACACCATCACAAGAAGGGTGTGTACAATAATATATTTCAAGAAAGAAGCAGCATTTACTTTTTATAATGTATTGTTATAACTGTTCTATTTTATCAATAGTTGTTGTTCATCTCATACTGAGCATACTTTATAAAGTATATCATAGGGATGTATGTATAGGAAAAGCCATAATATATAGGGTTTAGTACTTTCTGTAAGTTTCAGGGCTTCCACCGGGCGGGAGGTCTTAGAATATATCGCCTGCAGTTAAGGGGGAATAACTGTATTTAAGTCTCACTCGTGATTTACCTACTTAAATTTCTAAATTCCCCACTTGTTTCTGAATCATAGTACCCAGCTCAAGGCTTCCTGAGTTATATATGGCACTGGGCTATTATTACCCTGCACCCATCCAATTATGCTGTTTCTGAATAATTACAGACTCGAAATGGTTGACTCCATCTGCTGCCAGATCTTCCTAGAAATATACAGGCAGTCTTAAAAAATATTTATGGCAAAGAAAGATCTATAGACAATTTGATAGTTATATTTTCTATGTATACACATTAACTTTAATGGGCTCATTTTAAAGGCCTACCTAATAGTTTACTCTCAGTTTTACAGTTTTGTGCCTATGTTTTATTATTAAATTTTATAGTTCAATTTAATAAATAAAATGTAAACATTATAAATGTTGTGGATGACTATCTGCTTAATTTTAATTACCCACAAACTTGATGGAGATTTTGTATGCCAAATACCAATATTAACATGTGTATGTGTCTGTTTTTGCATGTGTGTAAAATTTATACCTTTTCAGTTCCAAAGTAGATAAAGTGATTGCCTACCAAACGAAAAGAAAAATGATGCTGGGAAAGAAGTGTTTCCCATCATACTCTGTAAGCCTTCAGGGGAAACAAGAAAACCCACAAAACCTTCCATTGACATCTTTTTTTTTTTTTTTTTCCTTTTGCAGTTGTGGTTATGTTTGTCTAGAAAAGCATTTTATTTTCTGTTGGAGACAGGATGACAGTAAAATCTTAAGTTTTAAAATAATATACATGTTTTCTTCAACTTTTATTTAGAATTAGGTGGTACAAAGACACATTTGTTACACGGGTGTATTGTGTGCTGCTGAGGTTTGAGGTATGGATCCCATTACCTAGGTAGTGAACATGGTACCCAAGAGGTAGTTTTTCAACCTATGCTCCTCTCCTTTCTCCCCCATCTAGTAGTTTCCATTGCCTATTTTTCCCATCTTTATGTCCATGTGTACCCAATGTTTAGCTCCCATGTTTAAGTGAGAACAGGTAGTTTTTGGTTTTCCATTCCTGTGTTAGTTGACTTAGGATTATGGCCTCCAATTCCATCCACATTGCTGCAAAAGACATGATTTCACCTTTTTTATAGCTGTTTACTATTCTACAGTATATATGTACCACATTTTTAAAATCCAGTCCACCATTGATGAGCACCAATGTTGGTTCCATGTTTTTGCTATTGTGAATAGCATGGCGATGAACATTCAAGTGCTTGCGGTTTTTTGGTAAAATAATTTATTTTTATTAGGGTATGTACCCAGTCGTGAAATTGCTGGGTTGAATGGTGTTTTAAGTTATATGAGAACTCTCCAAACTGCTTTTCACAGTGGCTGAACTAATTTTCATTCCCATTAAGTGTGTATAAGCATTCCCTTTTCTCTGCAGCCTCACCAGTATCTGTTATTTTTTCACTTTTTAATACATAGCCATTTTGACTGATGTGAGACAATGTCTCATTGAGGTTTTGATTTGCATTTCTCTGATAAGTCATGATGAGCATTTTTTCATGTTTCTTGGCCACTTGTATGTCTTCTTTTGAGAAGTGTCTGCTTATGTTTTTTGCCCATTTATTAATGTAGTTATTTGACTTTTGCTTATTGATTTAAGCTCTTATAGATTCTGGATATTAGCCTTTGTCAGGTGCATACTTTGCAAATATTTTCTCCCATTCTGTAAGTTGTTTGTATACTCTGTTAGTAGTTTCTTTTGCTGTGCAGAAGCTCTTTAGCTTAATTAGGTTCCACTTGTCCATTGTTGTTGTTGTTACAACTGCTTTTAGGGATTTAGCCAAAAACTCTTTGTGAAGGCTGATATTAAGAAGGGTATTTCCTTGGTTTTCTTCTTGGATTTTTATAGTTTGAGGTCTTACATTTAAGTATTACATGTAATCCAACTTGAGTTAGTTTTTGCATATTGTGAAATGCAGGAGTCCAGTTTTATTCTTCTGCATATGGCTAGCCAGTTATCCCAGTACCATTTACCATTTCCTTTCCTCATTGCTTATTTGTATTGGTGTTGAAGATCCGTAGCTGAGGGCATGTGGCTTTACTTCTGATTTTTCTATTGTTTTCCATTGATCCTTGTGTATCTTTTTGTACCAGTACCATATTGTCTTAGTTACTGTAGTGTTATAGTATAGTATCATTTGAAGTTGGGTAGTGTGACGCCTACAGATTTGTTCTTTTTGCTTAGGATTGCTTTGGCTATTTAGGCTCTTTTATGGTTTCATATGAATTTCAGATAATTTTTTTCTAATTATGTGAAAAATGGCATTGGTAGTTCAATAGAAATAGCACTGAATATGTAAATTGCTTTCAGACAGTATGGGCATTTTAACAATATTGGTCCCTCCAATTCATGAGCATGGCATTTTAAAAATTTATTTGTGTAGTTTATGATTTTTTCAGCAGTGTTTTGTAGTTCTGCTTGTAGAAATTTTTCACTTCCTTGGTTAGCTGTATTGTTATATATTTCAAAAAATAATATATATAGTTAAAGTTAGAATCTAATAGAGGACAATGTTTACATTGGAGGGAATATTTTCTCATAAGCACACAGACATAGTCACATTTAATAAGATTTTAAAATGACCATTAGGACATTACCATTGTAAAGTTTTATTGCTCCCACTTGCTAATTTAAAATGTATTTTGTGACAAATTCAAAACTGAGATTATATGTAGTCAGAAGATCCCATCCATGGCAAGTGGCAGAGTCAATTGAGAATAAAGAAATATGTGACTGATTCTTATCAATATGACACAACTTACAACAGTACTGCAAATTAATACGCCTGAGCAAAAGCACAACAACAGTGAAATGCATTAAGATGTACTTGGGAAAATATTTCCATATCGGAGAAATCTTGAGAAGTCAAAATCGCTATTGAAACTATAAATTTTATTCAACTATCAGCTGGATATGTCCTTTCCAGTTAAAGATTTGTTTTTCACCCACATTTAAGCCATGTTCAACCCACATCTCCAGGAGAAAAGTATATTCCAAATTTAATTTTTTATCTTCAAATATGCTAATCTCCTTTTCTCCTCAATTTTTTGTACTTGCTCTTCTGACTTAAATGCTCTCAGAAGACCTTCATGTGGTTACGCTTTTTCATCTTTTATATCTCATCTCCACTATCTCTTTCTCAAAGGGTGATCTATTATTACCCTATTTAGAGACATCATGCCTTTTGTTTCTGAAGAATATTCTGAATCACAGCATCTACCCATTATTAGCTCAAGCACTTGATCTATTTTCTTCTCAGCTCTTCTCGTATTCATTGTCTGCCACCTCCAAAAGAATACAAGCATAACAAGAGTAAGAATCTTATCTGTTGTGTTCACTCAATATTGTCTGGTAGGATAAACAAAATTTACCCTGAACAGTTACTGTTGGATGAATTAAGTGAACCATTCTGTAGTCTCTAGAAGTTTAATGAGATTAATGTTTACCTTCCCCTTGCAGATGCTTATTCTCTCCACATAAAAGTACACCTATAAATATATTTCAGTAACCTCTTTTACTCTCTGGGATCAAATGCAACACTCTTGTCTCTGTGATAATGATTATCACTTACATAGGTTTATATGGCCATGCAGGTTATTTTGGCAAAAGTCAAAGAGGTCATGAGAAAGATTATTTTAGAGACCATATAGAAACATGAGTTATTTGACAACCCCAAACACTGCCCCATTTTATAAACTATAGAGAAATGGTTCTAAGAATAAGATGAAGGATAACCCAAACTCAGACTCAGCCATTCTCAAAATATTCTCTTTACTAGCAGTGGAGAGGTATTTTATTTAATGGTTAATAGAACTCAAAGGCACTCAAAAGGAATGTTCTCGTTTTAATACATTATTTTATTTCACATACCACTAAACCTTTCACATTTTTTGCATATACAATATTTCACGTGATCTTTAAACAGCATTTTGAAGTGGATAAAATTGCTCTTTTGCTCTTTCTTGCAATGTAGAGATATATACTCAAGTCAGGGGGAAAAGCTACTGATGTGATGAGAAAATCTCAGTGAATTCAAGAGGTAGTTTATAAAGTCAGGCCTTTGGGAAACAAGAGCATTGGAAGCTGGAAATTTGGGGACTGAAGATAATTTATTATTATTAGCTGCATGCTTTCATTTCACTTTTTTCCTCTGTTCTTTCTCGTGATTTATCTTCAAATCTCTTATGTATTTTTCTACCTCTTTCTAAGCAATGTTGTTTCACATTCAATTTCCCCAACAATGGATTTTGGTTAATTCAAAATTAGACAAAGTGTCTATGTTTATGTAAGTGCTTGTTTTTACATTAAATCTTTGCAAATTTTTAAATAATTAAGATACCTCATTAAATTATCAGAGAATTTATTTGTGTTGTATTCTTTCATATGGCTGTGATATGATGCATACTTAAACACTTTTCTTGCAAGTTCTATGAATCTTTTGTACAGATAAAATCCTCTTGGTTTTGTCTCTTTGAAATTATGTTTAAATATTAATTTTATTTAGTGTACTCCTTTTTACACGGACCCACTGAACTTGAAGAGCAAGAAAGTCTATTTAAATGCACTGGAGTGAATGAAAATGAAAATAATAACGAGCCCTTACTGTTTTCCAATAAGGTAGAACATTTAAATTAGTTATAACATCTCCTGTCAAAGACCTACTCAATTAAGATTCACATCAAACAAACACCTGATAGTTATATATTTACCTTTGTTCTTAAATGGCTCTTCAATAGTCCAGCTAATCTCTATCTCAGACTCTGCTGCCTGGGAATTTCAAATTATGAAAAACCTGGAGTTATTCTAACTAGCAAAAGACCATTTTTATCTTCACCAAAGATTAGAAGAGTAAGAAACTCACAAAAATATAGGCTGTAAGGGGCCAGAGATTACACATGACTTACCCAAACTATCCAGCTAATGGAAAAGCCAATTCTATAAACTAATTTCCTTTGTTCAGGACTACAGTTTATAAAAAGATGCTCTCTCTGAAGCAGTATTGCAAAAGGAATATTACAATTCTAATCTCTTGTCTTTCAGCTAAATATGAGAACTATGTGTGTGTATGTGTATGTGTGTGTGTGTATATGTATATACACATAAACATACACTTTTTTTTTTTTTTTTTTTTTGAGACGGAGTCTGGCTCTGTGGCCCAGGCTGGAGGGCAGTGGCGCAATCTCGGCTCACTGCAAGCTCTGCCTCCGGCGTTCAGGCCATTCTCCTGCCTCAGCCTGCCTAGAAGCTGGGACTACAGGCGCCTGCCACCGCACCCAGCTAATTTTTTTGTATTTTTAGTAGAGACGGGGTTTTACCGTGTTCGCCAAGATGGTCTGGATCTCCTGACCTCATGATCCGCCCGCCTCGGCCTCCCAAAGTGCTGGGATTACAGGCGTGAGCCACCGCGCCCGGCTGAGAACTGTCTATATTTTTAACTTTTTTATACTAGTTGTTACATGAACCCAAGCAGAACTCTGAGTGACATAGAGAGGAATGGAACTTATCCTGCTCATTGCTGCTGTATAAGGGTAGTATTAAAGAAAGAGACAAAAGAAGAAATAGAATAGAGTTTCAAGTGAGGTAGAGGCTTGCCAAGGCAATCAGTCAGAGGGACGAAGCAATACATTCCTCCCTCTAGTGTCTGAAAAAGGCAAATAAAAAATGAAGGCACACGTGGAAGCCTCCTAGCATCTTGGTGTCTGGGAATATAAGAAAAAAAGACCTTCACCACCAACTAACTTTATTTACTCTCACTACTTCAAAAGTTGGAAAACTTTTTCAGTCTTTTCACTGAGGATGTATTACTACTGCAAAAGTACTGTAGATTCTTCTGGTAGCAAGTGAACACACCAGAAACACTTAAGCATTGTTTGCATTTATGATTTGCTCATCTTCTAGATGTTTTTGAGGATTTTAATAGCAGGACATAAATAAATGAATGAAATGCAGATTCTTGGAATCTGTCAAAACAGTTTGTAAAGCGCCTTAAAGCAACCTCCACTGTGGCAATGATTAACATTTTGAAAACCTTTTTTAATTCAAAGAGAAACATCACCTAACAATGTATGTGTGTCTATATTCTTGTCAAAAAGAATAATATCCACAATTCATTGACTAATTTTAATGAAAACCTTTATTCTTAAGACCCAAGTATTTCCTGATCCAGCCTGTATTCGTCTTTTATTGCTGCATTACCACAAACTCAGTGACTTAAAATGACACAAATTAATTATCTCACAGTTTCTGTAGGTTAGAAACATGGCATGGCAGGACTAGGTTCTCTCAGCAGGATGTCACAAAGTTGAAACCAATACTAACTTCTTTCCTGGAGGCTGTGGAAAGAACTCTGTTTCCAATCTCATTCATACTTTAGGCACGATCTAGTTCCTCGTGATCAGGATTTTCTTGCTGGTTATGGGTTGGCCATTTCTCTCAGTTCTTACAGTCCATTTGCAGGTCCTTTCCATGTGAACCATTTCATCTTCAAGTCAGCAAAACACATTTAGTCCTTCTCACTTTTTGAATTTTGAATAGTCTCCGACATTTTCAGCTACCAGCTAGAGAAAATTATTTTAAGGAGCTCGTGGGGATTAGGTTATCCTCACCTAGAGGTCCTCCCTTTCTTAAAGTCAATTATGCCACATAAAATAAACTAACATGGAAGTAAAATTCATGAACTTTATAGTCTTGGAGATTATGCAGGGTGTGGACATCGGAGGAGACGGGCACTAAATTGTGTGGATCATTTTAGACTGCCTTACACACAGTCCATAAAGTCTTTGTGCTCATGCTTATACTGAAGACACATTTTTGGAGAAACCAATAATTGTTAACCAGATATTACAATGACATGGCAAATGCAAAGGAAGATATGTCCTTTTATTTTTCTTTTCTTTTTCTTTTTTGAGATGGAGTCTTGCTTTGTAACCCAGGCTGGAGTGTAGTGGCGCAGTCCTGACTGACTGCAACCTCCATCTCCCAAGTTCAAGCAATTCTTCTGCCTTAGCTTCCTGAGCAGCTAAGATTACAGGTGCCCACCACCACGCTCAGCTAATTTTTGTATTTTTAGTAGAGACGGAGTTTCACCATGTTGGCCAGGCTGGTCTCAAACTCCTGACCTCAGGTAATCTACCCCTTCAGGCTCCCAAGGTGCTGGGATTACAGGCGTGAGCCACTGTGCCCAGCCACAAGTTCTTTTAAAATGCCTGAAATGAAATGTATACTTATGTATCAAAATATTCTACCCATTGATTTTTAGCTTTTTACAAAGAGAATGTATTTGCCATATAATAACCAACTTATACAGGATACCTGAGGCTCTCTTTTATTTTTATAGGGTTCATAACCCTGGGAGATATAGGCCAGAAAAATATTCCCACTGCTGCTGTGGGGATGAAAGGAAATCAAATTTATCATTTCCCATATAACCCTGGGAGGGCTTTCTTCAGTTAGCTTAGGGAAGAGCAAATCATGTCAGCTAGGGCTTTCTGTCATTTTCTGACATAATCCCATCCCTAGCTGACTACTATATTCAATACCTCCTGGAGACCTAGACTTAGCATAAATCCATATATTATCTTTTATTTAAAAGTCAAACTATTCATCTATGATAGATATTAAGTCTGTATTTTATTCTACGTATATACATGGCTATATTGGCCTCTTTTCATGAATTGTATAGTAATAATTAAATATGCCATAGTTATATTTCCTATACAACAAAAGCATTGTTGTTGGTCAAATTAGCAATTTATGCAGTTTGTTTGCTATATTTTCAGACATTGTTCATTCAATTATTCATTCTAATATTTTCTGATATAAGAGCATGAGTTTCACTAGTCTACCGTATCTCACCCTGGTATAATAGTGACTGAAAAATAGTGTTCATCAGTAGATTAGTACCACCCTGGGGCAAGGGCAATAGAAGTAGAAAATGTCAACTGATGCATCCATTCAACAACTGTGTATTGAATGTCATTTGTATGCCTGCTAGACACAGAGGTGGTGATGGTGAACAAGGGTCCCGTTCTCAATTCATTTTTTAACTTTTTAAAGAAATGGACAAGCAAACCATCAATTACAGTTAAAAAAAAGTTACTAAGGGGCAGTTAAAGGCTGCACTGGGAGCATATATAATGGACACCTATTGTTATCTTAGGGGCACTGGGAGAGCATTGAGCTACGAGTGAAGATATAACGTTTTGTCAAGGGCCCCGAGGTGTTAACAATTCTTTAGTCGATTTGGATAAAGACATCAAAGGCATGTCTGTGAAACTTATGGATAATTCAAAACTGAGAACAATTACTTCTGTTAAAAATTGTACTGCAAAATAACTGTATAATTGGCTGAAATAAATTCCAAATTACCAAAAAAGACAAAATAGTAAAAAAAGAAATAATTATATTTATATTTTAGAAAGAATTTTTTTATATATATGACTTGTGAATATATATGACTTGTGAAGATTCAATTGATGAGTAAGGCAAAGAAAAAGAGAAGACTGGATTGATAAAAACAAATAAATAATAGCTATGATCTATCCAATATATACCTCATATGTACCTCAACACTTTACTGGTAAGATAAATTGTTTTCTCCAAGTTTACACAGTTGATTAGTGAGGTGTGAATGAGTAGTAAAGGTCAGGAGGTAATTCATTATGTTGAAATAGAGAAAATTATAGCGTTAGTTATAAAACTAGGTAATGTGTTTGATAAAATATATTTTTAGAGAAAACACATGGTGTTTATGGGCTATTTTGTGTGATATGTATAGTTAGTATGAAATAATATTAGAGCATATACTAGAAAGTGTATGTTTCAATACAGAAGGAATTGAGAAAAACAGACCTAATTTGAAAGACAAGACTGTGAACCACAACCAGAAGAATAAAGTGAGATTAGATCATGGCTAAAAGTTCAGTCATATGAAGTGTATGCTCCAGCTAAAACTAAATCCACTCAAAGATGCCCCAGAAGTGAGAACCTCCCTTCATAGTAGTGATATCATAAGTAGAAAATCTACAAAAATTAAACAAGAAGTATTTCTCACTAGTTACTACTCAGGAAAATGCCTAAGAGGAGTTTAACAGTTGTTTGTGTAGTAACAAAAAAAAAAGTCATAGAGGAAAGATACAGTTTGCCTATCAAAAACACAACACATGTGCTCTTGAGAATTTCTTGAGTAATTCAAAGATGTTTTATCTTCTAAGGTCAGTGTCATTAAGTCAAGTTTTAGTACATATCTCACTGAATGAAACTGCTGCATGGAAGAGTCCCTGCCTTAGGGAATAGTAACACTAATCTTCCAATGCCTTTTTGTGAAATGCCTTATGTTACTATCAGTATGGCAGCTTACAGTCTTGATTGTTTCCTGCCCTTTACTGAGACAAAAGATGAAGTTGACTGAGAGAGAATTGAACAGTAGTGAAGAGAACACTGGAGAGACCTACAATAGGCTAAATAAAGAGCCCTTAGGTGGTGTATGATGGGTCTCCAAGCATGTAATTGCTGTCTTTGAACGCATAACAGTATATTCTAAACAAACAAGTAGGAGAAAGTTATAAAAATAATATTTCAGATAAATATTGGGTTTGATTTTTGAATACTTTAGTTTTTCAATAAGATTGATTTCTTTGACCTATTCAGTTCTCTCCCTGACGGAAGTAATTAGTCAGAAATAGAATAGTGCTTTGTCCGACACTGTATGAGAAATTTCTCCCTTGGATACACAATTGTATCAATCTATGTTAAACAGCCTTCCAACTCCAGATAATGTTATTCTAACTGTATTTTTCTCACAGCAAAAAAAATTACACAAGTTCATGAATAAATAATTGTATATAGACTAATGTGAGTGAAAAGTAAAATTATTAGTTCTGTAAATAAGGCTTGTAATAAAATCGACTTGCTTTATACATATATATTGCCAGGGGGCTTGGGTTCACTATTTTAAATTTAAAAAAAAAATTCCTCTAGTTAAATATCTCTCATTAGATAATTAGTAGGTAGAGAAATAAAAGGGTATATAATATCATGATACCACAGAAGAACCTGGGAAAAATAAAAGATAGATGTACTAAATTAATCAAGTTCCCAATGCAATCAGACAACAGAAAAGATGTTTATCTGTAACAATAATTGCATTTAACACATTTTTATACAGGTTTTTCCCTAATTAAATGGACAACAACAATGGCTTAAATCTCATGGAAAGACCTTAGCATTCTATTAGGAAGCTACTTGATTTTCATTAAAGCTGTCTGCTGGTGAAAATCATTCAAATAAATTTTGGAACATGATAAAAGATAAGTGAGTGGGTTGAAATTGCAGAATTCATTTGAGGCCATTCTTTGGTTTCAGAGTTTACAATGACTTGAAACAAATACATTATAAAATTATAAAATTTATTTGAATTGAAATTTAAATTATAATTTTTCTATGACTGGTCTAAAACAACTATTCATTTTAATTTTTGTTGAATAACAAATCTATTTAAACTACTCTTTTAGTTTTCAACTAAAAATTAATATAGTTTAAAATCCACTATTTACATGTACCTATCCATATCACAAATACACATACAACACACACATATCTACATGCATGCACAGAGTTTTATTTTTATTTTCTGGATATTCTGAAATTTTAATATAAATTCCCTTTTTATTTCTCAAGATTTTGTTTTCAGTAAATGTACCCTTAAGTTTTATGGTCTTTATTTTTCTGTAACTAAAAAAATTTTTGGTTTAATAGCTCTTTATGAAATTGTTGACATGTTCTTTCAGCCAAATATGGGCTAAAATTTTCAAATATAGAAATAAAATAAAGGCTAAAATGATCACATTATAAAGATATTTCATCAACAATCTAAGAAATTGTGTACTGGCAGTTTTTATTGTTCACCCATTAAATTTCAACCATTAAATCACCCTTACTAATTACATTATGTCTGGACATATTTATATATCGTATATCTTCATTATGAGTCATAGAGTACAACTTTATATAAAGTGCCTGTCTATATACTATTTAATGCTTTCAAGACCGGGACTCAGAATTATCTTATACCAAAATCAGACCCACACTTTCTTATTTCACATTTGTTTCTAAATGTTTTCCACTATGTGGTCTACTTTTCATTTATTCATCTTCTTATTACCTGATTATTCTTTGAGGTACTTCTTCACTTTCTGTCACAATAAAAAGTTCCATGCTTATCTTGTATTTTCTTCTCCCTTGTCCCTGAATCAGCCATTTTGCGAAGAAGCCCTGGTTTCTTTTAGCATTGAGTGATATTTATAAAACGAGATCTGGGTGCTAGTTGTGCTTTTTCTTACTGGGGTATCATAGATTCTAGGTCTTTTCAGTGGACAGATTTAGTAAAAACACATATTTGTACATGAACACAGACATACCCTTATCTCTATCAACCGTCTATCCATCTTTCTCTATTAATCTATCAATCAAACAACTAGAAGTTCACTTTGATACCTCTAAATTTGATTGAATGTTGCAGCATTTACTCTGTCTCGATTTCTACATTTGTAAGGCTCTTCTTTGAAAGCGAGAAACCTGGCAACTAGGATCCCACTATTCTCAATACATTTATACTTACTGGCTCAGTACCAGTGTATATACTTACACTTCTAGTTTGAATTGCCCAGAGTTCACCAATGATCTCCACCTGGTGGGTCTCAGACTTGTCACTTTCTGTTTGCCTACTTAGGCATTCTGGACTAAACCTGGGCCCTGATCACATTGATTCACTCATACTAGATATGTTCAGTGAACTGAAAGGTCAATTCTGATAAATAAGAAGTGGAAGGCACATTAGGTTAATTTTTTATGTAAAGAATTTTAAAGTTTTACAAAGGCTAAACTGTCAGCGTTTACCTTTGCCAATCGTTTTATTACTATAGGCTTATATCCATGTTGACTCTACCACCTAAATATCCTTAAGAATCTCAAATTCAATATATTTCAGTAAGATTTCATCAGTTTCCTCAAAATTTATTCCATTCTTGTTAATATAATCAACTTTCCAGTTTTCTTAAGATAAAGTATTACACTTAATCTTCTTTTCTCCTCTACAGTCAGATGATCGATTGCAAAACTCTGGTTTTAATTCCTAAATATCTGTATCCATCCAATACTTATATTGTTTCAGGCCAGGCATGGTGGCTCACGCCTGTTATCCCAGCACTTTGGGAGGCTGAGGCGGGTGGATCACGAGGTCAGGAGTTCGAGACTAGACTGGCCAACATAGTGAAACCCTGTCTCTACTAACAATACAAAAAAAAAAAAAAAATCACCAGGCGTTGTGGCAGACGCCTGTAATCCCAGCTACTCAGGAGGCTGAGGCAGGAGAATCGCTTGAACCTGGGAGGTGGAGGTTGCAATGAGCCAAGATCGTGCCATTGCACTCCAGCTTGGGCAACAGAGCAAGACTCCGTCTCAAAAAAAAAAAAAAAAAAATGTATTGTTTCACCTGCTCTAATAAGGAGATCTGTCTACTTAAAGAGTTATTTAAATAAAATTGATATTAATTTCTCTATCACATGAAATGCAGTGCAGATATTCCAAAGCAAGTATAGCACCTTTATTATCATGAAGTGCTAAGTCTCTAAAGCATGGCTTGTCTTGTTGCTAGTTACTCTATAATGTAATATGTTTAGGGGAGTTTGTGTATATGGGTGTGTGTATGTGTGTGTGTGTTTTAATATATCCCGATTTTGGTTAACGAAGGATTGTGGGACAGTAAGTGAATAAATTTTTACCAGATCTTGAGAAATCTTATTATTTTTCCCATTCTCATATTTATATTATTCTAGTATTTCAAATACAGTTAGGTTAAACCATTGGATATTGCCACTAGATACCTACAGTTTCTTTATTTTCTCTCTTTTTCAGATGGGTTGATTTCTTTCTCCTGTCTTCATGTTGACTAAATCTTCAGCCATGCCCAGTCTCCATCATCAGTATGCTTATAAGCAGTGATTTAAAAAGTTATTCAACTTTTAACATATAGAATTTCTATTAGGTTATGTTTGATACTTCCTATATCTTTGCTGTAATTTTCTATTTTTCCACTCTCTAAGGCCAAATTTTGTATAATTTCCTTTGACACCTCTAAATTTGATTGAATGTTGCAACATTTACTATGCCTTGAAGATGAATAAATTAATAATTTTTGACCCTATATATAACAGCTACTTTAAAATATCTATTTTATCAATATCTGAGTCATTTGTTGGCTGAATTCTTTTGACAGTTTTTTCTTTAGCAATATGTTGTTTTCATGTTTATTCTCATGTTAAGTACTCTTCGTTTATCTACTGGATATTATGATGACATAGTACAGAGATTGTGGATTCTATTATCTTTCTTCCGAAGAATGCTAATTTTATTGCAGTATGGACTTCGATTACTGGCTGATCTCCTAGACCTTTTGTAGGATCAATGTTAAGTTTTCTTATTGCAGCTTTGTGGAAAGCACAAAGTATTTCCCAATCCCCTCTTAGCAGGACTCAATCGCCCACTTCTGTTTCCCTAACAGATGTTGTCTGTACTTGGTTTTAGACTTTGTGTTAGTCTAAGGCAGTCATCTCAACCAGAGGTGAGTTGGCTGCCACAAATAGGGAAAGCTCTACTGGCACCTAGTGGGTAAGAGCCCACAACAAAGAATTACCTAGGCCAAAATACAAATAGTGCTAAGACTGAGAAACTTGCCCTAGGGTATGCCTAGTACTTTTAAATCAATGTGTCTCTGGTGTTTGAGGTAGCTTCCCAGGATATTACCTAATGTCACTAATCCCTTGCTAGTATAGCCACCAACGTTCCTCAGCATTGATTCACCTCTAGTGTCTCTATTTTTCCTCTCAACACTGAAGCACCTATTCTCAGTATAGCCCAGGTGCTATTACTGTGCAAATGTTGAGTCTAGAATTTGGTCAAGGACTTATGAAAAGCTCATGCATAAATGTATAGTGATCCTATCTGCATAGCTCTTCCTGTCTCTTCTCCTGCTCTGCAGAGGCCAGCACTTCAGTTGTACCAAATTCTGATCTCTGACCCCAAACCTCAACAGATTGACAACCCGCTTGAATTTCAGCTTCTGGCATATAATCCAGATTTACCTGATGCTCTGAACTCAGGATCAACATTCAAAAAATCAATCAGCATTTTTTTATTACCACACAAATTTATGTTTATTTTTCCTTTTATTGCCAAGTTTTCAAATCAGTTTGGTATTTCTAGGTGCCATATGTTTCATATTATTCGGAAGCTAACAGATAATTTTCTGTTAACTCTCTGTTCTTCACTTTTAAGAAGTTCTGAACTGAAAAAGAATCTGGCTTATTCAAGAACCATTTTAATATGTGAGATGATTTATTCACACCTCAGGATAATTTGAGCCCCATTAAGATGGGAATATGATCCAAATGAATTTTCTCTGTTAATAACTCAAATATGCTGTTGGTTTATTTCCAACTATAACTGAATTGTAAGAAGTTAGCTAATAGGTGTCACTTCTCATTCACAAAACTGTCATCTCTCTTTTTAAACATCCTTGCAGAAATTTGTGCATTTGGATTAATGAGGATCCACTGAAAATTTCTACATTGTAATACTCAGTATAAACAAATTAAAGGCCATTATTCCAAAAATGTGTGGGCATTTAATAAATTGTGTTGATGGAGCTAAAAGTCAGAGTGCTTAGTTTCCAATCCTATACCTAAGAGCAGCTGTCAGACTTTGGGTACCCTTCTTAAGTATTAACCCCTTGCTAGTATGGCCACAAACATTACTTGTTGCCTTAGTTTCCTCTTCCATAAAATAGGGATAATAGTAGCATCTACATAAAAAGATAGTTGAAAATTAAATGAGTTAATTTAAGTCACTGTGTTCATTTCTCTTTCTTCACACAACACTAAATCAATGAAAATTAATGGCTATTATTTTTTAATTGCTCTTGAGATTTTTTCAATTTTTTAATGTTTTATTTATATTGACATACAATAATTACACACACTTATGGAGTACAATGTGACATTTTGGTACATGTACATATGGCATAATGATCAAATTAGGGTAATTAGCATATCCATCATGTCAAACGATGATTATTTCTTTGTGGTAAGAACATTCAAGTCCTTTTCTCTGGCAATTTTGAAATATACATTATGGTTAACTATAGTCACCCTACTATGCAACAGAACACCAGCACTATTTCCTTGTAACTGTAACTTTGTATCTGGTCCCCAATCCCCTTTTACTGGAGACTTCTAAGTGTGGGATTTTTATTATCAAATTCAGGAGGCCACATCCTCATGGCTCTTTTGAGAAACCTCCCAATAGTATGGATCTCAATTTCTACTTCTGTGTTTAATACCAAATTCAATTTACCTTGAAAAGTAGAAAGAGTATTTAGCAAATCAAACAGTTCATACAGTAACCACTGCTATGATCATAGATGGCTGATTAGATACCCCTCAGACTTTCCTCCTACTATTTAATTTACACCTAAGACAAGACATAAGATATACACTTTGTCATGACTCCCTATTATACTTATAGTGAGAAGCCTATAGAAAGTGTGGAGATAGGAGTGCAAGTAGGAGCTCAAACCCTACTTGCCTTTTTCAAAAGTTCTTAGATTTCAATTCTAGTAGTGCTGCCCAATAAACCCTACACCATTCTCTAAGAAACCTTCCCTTGTCCTTATCATTAGAGTAAATTAATACTTCTCTTAGTCTGTTTAGGCTACTATAACAAATTACCACAGAATAGAGTGTTAGTCCATTCACACACTGCAATAAAGAACTACCTGAAACTGAGTAATTGATAAAGAAAAGAGATTTGGCTCACAGTTCTACAGGCTGCACAGGAGGCACATGGCTGGAGAGGTTTCAAGAAATTTACAATTAAGTCGAAAGGGCAAAGGGAAAGCAAGTACCTCTTCACATGGTGGTAAGAGAGATAGCAAAGGAGAAAGTGCTACACACTTTTAATCAAGAAGATCTCATGGGAACTAATTTGCTGTCATAAGAACAGCAAGGGAGAAGTCTGCCCACAGAGTTCAATCACCTCCCACTAAGCTCCTCCTCAAACACGTGGGGATTACAATTCGACATGAGATATGAGTGGGGAAAGTCAAACCATACCTTTCTGCCTTGGCCCCTCCCAAATCTCATGTCCTTCTCACATTTCAAAACAAAATTATGCCTTCCCAACAGTCCTCCAAAGTCTTAAGTCATTTCGGCATTAACTCAAAAGTCCAAGTCCAAAGTCTCATCTGAGAAAACACAAGTGCCTTTACCTATAAGCCTGTAAAATAGAAAAATAATTTAATTACTTTGAAGATACAATGGGGGTACAGGCATTGGCTCCGGTTCCACAAGGGAAAAATCAGCCAAACAAAGGGGCTACAGGCCCCATGAAAGTCCGAAACCCAGCAGGGAAGTCACTACACCTTAAAGCTTCAAAATAATCTCCTCTGACTTCATGTCTTACCTACAGACCACATTGACACAAGGGTTGAGCTTCCAAGGTCTTGGACAGCTCTGCTTTTGTGGCTCTGCAGGGTACAGCCCCCCATGGGTGCTTTCACAAGCTGGTGCTGAGTGCCTGCAGCTTTTCCAGGCACATGGTGCAAGTTGTTGGCGCATCTAACATTCTGGGTCTGGAGGATGGTGGCCCCCTTCTTATAGCTCCACTAAACAGTGCCTCAGTGGGGACTCGGTGTGGGAGGTCCAATTCCTTATTTCCTCTCTGCACTACCCCAGTAGAGGTTCTCCATGAAGGCTCTGCCCCTGTAGCAGACTTCTGCCTGGACATCCAGGTGTTTCTATACATCCTCTGAAATTTAGATACTCTGTTCACCCACAGCTTCACACTATGTGAAAGTTGCCAAGGTTTGGGGCTTGCACCCTCCGAAGCAACAGCTCAAGCTATACCTTGGCCCTTTAGCCCTGGCTGTTGCTAGGGTGGCTGGGACACAGGGTACCATATCCTAAGGCTGCACACAGCAATGGGGCCTGGGCCTGACCCACAAAACCATTATTTTTTCCTAGGACTCTAGGCCTGTGATGTGAGGGGCAACCACAATGGTCTCTGAAATGCTCTAGAGGAATTTTCCCCATTGTCTTGGCTATTCACATTCAGCTCTCTACTTATGCAAATATCTGTAGCCCACTTGAATCCCTCCCCAGAAAATGGGGTTTTCTTTTCTACCATATGGTCATTCTGCAAATTTTCCAAACTATTATATTGATCCCTTTTAAATTTAAGTTTCAGTTTCAGGTCTTTTCCTTGTTTATGCAAATGAGCATAGGCTCTTAGAAGCAGCCAGGCAACATCTTGATGAACACTTTGTTACTTAGAAGTTTCTTCTGCCAGATATCCTAAATCACCTTTCTCAAGTTCAAAGTTCAACAGATCCCTAGAGCAGGGGCAGAGTGCTGCCAGTCTCTTTGCTAAAGCATAACAAGAATGACCTTTACTCCACTTCTCAGTAAGTTTCTTATCTCCATCTGAGACTCCCTCAGCCTGGACTTCATTGTCCATATTACTCTCAGTCTTTTGGTAACAACCATTCAGCCAGTCCCTAGGAAGTTTTACACTTTCTGTCGTATTCCTGTCTTCTTCTGAGCCCTACAAACTGCTCCAACCTCCGCCCATTATCAGTTCCAAAATCACTTCCCCATTTCCAGTTGTCTTTATAGCGATGCCCTCCTTCTCTGTTACCAATTTTCTGTGTTAGTCTGTTCTCACATTGCTATAAAGAACTACCTGAAACGGGGTAATTTATAAAGAAAAGATGTTTAGTTGGCTCACAGTTCTTCAGGCTGTACAGGAAGCATAACTGTGGAGGCTTCAGGAAACTTACAATCATGGTAGAAAGGTGAAGGAGAAGCAAGCATGTCTTCACATAGCCGCAGGAGAAAGAGAGTGATGGGGGAAGCACAGTACACTTTTAAACCACCAGATCTCATGAGAACTCATTCACTATCATGGCTATCATCAGAAGAGCAAAGGAGAAGCCCAACCCCATTATTCAGTCACCTCCCACAAGGGCCCTTCTCCAACATGTGGGGATTATAATTTGACATTAGATTTGCGTGGAAACATAGAGCCAAACCATGTCAACCAGTTAGCTTATGAATAACAGAGATTTATTCCTTACAAGTTGTGGACGCTAGGAAATTCAAGATCAAAGTGGCAACACATTTCATGTCTGTTGAGGGCCAGCTCCCTGGTTCATAGATGGCCATCTTCTCACTGTATCTCGCATGATGGCAGGAGGTGAGGAAACTCTCTAAGGCCTATTTTATAAGAACATTAATCTCATTCATGAGTGCACTGCTCTCATGACCTAATCACCTCACAAAGGCCCCACCTCCAAATACCATAACATTGGGGATTAAGTTTCAACATATAATTTTAGGGAGACAAAAATCATTCAGTGTATATCACTACTAATTTGAAATTTAAAGAACTTTATATTTTCTTTGGGGTCATATTTTACCCCTGCCAGGAACTCTAGCTACTTGTATAATTATTTCCTCCCATTCTTATTTATTCCTCTTGTTGGGGTATAATATGTCTCTTATTTATCTTTGTTTTCCTATAGTGAGCAAAAATCTACTCATAAGTAATAATATACATTTATTAAACTAAATATACTAAAGTTATAAACATTTTATAACATGCAAGAACTGTGCTATTTGCACTTAATTACAAAACTGTATTTCAATTTCTGATTTTCATAGCCAAATATGGCACCTCACTTGTAAATAATAGGATAGGCTGAGTACCTAAGGAAGAGGGTCTTACCAGGACAGGTGGGGGATGATGAGTAGGAGAGAATTGTCATTAACTCAATCTTTATGCCCTTTCAGAACAACGAGACTCTACTTCCTGGTTGAGTGGAAAAACAAGTGTGCATTAGATTATGGGAAATACCAACAGTCAGTCTGGGCTACTATACCAGAATACTATAGACATGCTGGCTTAAATAACAAACATGTATTTCTCACAGACTGGAGTCTAGAAAGCCAAAGTTAAAGATGCTGGCTCTTTCAAACATGGACCCTCTTCTAGATTTGCAGAATCTGTGTTCTCTCTGAGAGAAGAATCTCTGGTATCTCCTCCCCTTTCTTATAAGGGCACTAATTGCATCATGGGGCCTTCAGTCTCAGGACTCCATCTAAACCTAATTCCCTACCAAAGGCTCTACCTCCTAATGCAATCATGTTGGGGATTAGGTCTTCAACCAATGAATTTGAAGGGAACACAGACATTCAGTACATCATAACTCTTTTCAACATCTTTTGATGTTTGCAATATAGTAGATAAGAACACAAATAAGTCAAAACCCATCACAATTTAAATATAAATAAAATGTTTTGGTCGGTAATGATGAAAAACTTACATCTATCTAGAACCACTAAATCTCCTAAAATGATGTAAGTTTCTATTGAAATATGATAGGCATCATTATGTCAGTCTTATAGAAGTTTATTTTTTGTAAATGAGTTTATGCCTCAACATGTGTTTTTTCTCTGGGCTATCTTAGTATATCACATTATATTAATAATACTTAGATATAATGCAGAAAAAATAAGTTAATACAGACATCTTGTTCATAGATATAGCTTACTTCTTATTTCAAAATTTTACTAGGGCCTGGGTGAAGTGGCTGACGCCTATAATCCCAACACTTTCAGAAGGTGATGCCTGGGAAACATGGTGAAACCCTGCCTCTACCAAAAAAAAAAAAAAAATCAAAAAATTAGGCAGACATGGTGTCACAACCTGTAGTCCCAACTACAAGGGAGGGTGAGGTGAGAGGATCACTTGAGCCCAGGAGTTCAAGGCTATGGGGAGCTACGACTGTGCCTCTGCACTGCAGCCTGGGTGACAGAGCAAGACCCTGTCTCAAAAAAAAAAAAAAAAAAAAAGGACTAGGTTTCTAATACATTCACTCTCCAACATGTTCATCACAACCACTTTCAGTTACATTAGAAATATTTGATCACATATTCATTGCTCTTTTACTTTTGTGTCTCCATAAATTTATAGTTCGTTTCAGGAGGCTGCTATGTGTGCTTGCTTCAACTCATTGGTGTTGAGACAATTTTCCTGACTCACTGAGATTATGGTCCATATGTAGCAAAAGACGTAATTCACAATGACTGCTTATTCTGATTAGCTCCTGTGATGAAAGTTCTAGAACCACTCAATATGAAAATGTAAATATAAACCAAAATATTGCATACAATTTCTGGTGATTTACTTGCCCCATGAAATCCATGAATTCTCCAAGCCATTTCTAACCAAAGCAAAGCAAACAAGCAACAGGGTATGATCTATAATGAACAGAAACTGAGAGGTTTAGCATTTGGCTAAATTTATGCAATCACTTGAGAGATGATAAACAGAAGAACCTTGGCATTTCTACTAATGATTAAAGACATACTTAGAAAAAAAGCCTCAAACCAGAAAACCCAACCTAATAAGGCAGCTAATGCTGGGTGTCGGTCTTCCTCTACTACTACATAAGAGAGTACTTCAAAAGATAAAGGCATAGTCACTAAAGCAAAATACAAACCCAGTTAACATACCCTTGAGATGGAATATTTTTGCATGCACCTTCCTCAAAATATCTCTGCTGTCGTCACCCTAATACTTTCTTCATCAAAATAGCATTACACATATAATTCTTTTTTTTTTTTTTTTTTTTTGAGACAGAGTTTTGCTCTTGTTGCCCAAGCTGGAGTGCAATGGCATGATCTCGGCTCACCGCAACCTCCACCTCCCAGGTTCAAGCAATTCTCCTGCCTCAACCTCCCAAGTAGCTGGGATTACAGGCATGCTCCAGTACACCCAGCTAATTTTGTATTTTTAGTAGATACGGGATTTCTCCATGTTGGTCAGGCTGGTCTTCAACTCCCGACCTCAGGTGATCTGCCCACCTCAGCCTCCCAAGGTGCTGGGATTATAAACATGAGCCACTGTGCCCAGCCTGAGCCACTGTGTCCTGGTCTTTAGAATTTTTTTTTTTTTTAAATTTTTGAGACAGAGTCTCACTCTGTTGCTCAGGCTGGAGTCCAGTGGCACAATCTCAGCTCACTTCAACCTCTGCCTCCCGGGTTCAAGCGATTCTCCTGCCTCAGCCTCCCGAGTAATCCTGAGCTAGGATTACAGGTAAATGCTACCATGCCTGGCTAATTTTTGTACTTTTAGTAGAAACAGGGTTTCACCATGTTAGCGAGGCTGGTCTCAAACTCCTGACTGCAGATGATCCGCCCACCTCAGCCTCCCAAAGTGCTGGGATTACAGGGGTGAGACACCACACACAGCCTAAAATTCTTATTATGCTGAAGCACATTATATCTCAATACTAGGGTTGACATATTGGTAATATCTGTCATTTTATGTTAATCAGGATCGACTTATCTATGATGTAGAAAGAAATTAAACCCCAATCTCAGTGGCTTAACTAAATAAGAATTCATTTAATGCTTATCTTATGGATCCACTGAATATCAGTGGGAGGAAGGAGTGGTACTTTGCTCCACACAGCCACTTAGTAAACAAGACTGACAGAGATGCTACCTGTGTTGTAGCTATGTCATCATGAATATATAGTCAAGAATGAAGAGGAAAGAAAAGAAAAGAAAAAGTGAAGTATCTTGTGGTATATTTTAAGAGACAGGCTTGGGTATTACTCCTGCTCAAATCCCATTGGCCAGAGCCAAGTCACTTGGCTCCAAAATAAAATGCAAAGAGGACTAGGAAATATCATATGTTGAGGAAGAGGTAATTGAAAGAGTTAGGTGAGCACCAATTGTTATCTCTAAAAAGATACCTCTGTTCAATGCTTAATTTTAGAATGTATATATTTTTAAATGATTTCTGATATCTACTTTTGGGTGGCTGACATTTATGCTTCCTACAAACATGTTCCTATTTGTGTTATTTGTGATATGAAAGTGCTGTTGACCCTGTGCTAAAATTGACTAACAATAAAATTTGAAGAGGATTGTATAATGATGTTAAAAAATCAGAAAATATTTTCAATGACTGGCAACAATATTTTTATTCAAAAATTAAGCTTGTATTTGAAGTGTGAATATTGCCCAAATCCTATTGACCAGAACCCAGTTAGTTGGTCTCAGCGTAACTACAAGGAATGCTGGGAAATGTCTTTCTCTGCTCAAATGAGAACCCTTAAGGGAATGCAAAGAATTTATTAAGAAAAAGAGGTAGCTTTTGGCATAGATAAGTGAGGCAATCAGCACAAAAGTGGCTCATCACACTTACTAACAAATGTTCTGTTACAGATTTATATAATTCATAATGTTTTAAAGTCCTGTTACTTTCAGTAAGAGAAGCGATATATAAATTATGCTTCTCTTGGAACATACCTTTAATTATTTTTAACAGCACTTGTTAGCAAAGTAGTCATTGATTGGATTGATTGATCTAGTTGTAGTATCCAAGGAAGCAAAACCTTTAGAAGAACCAACAGCAGTATGAACAGCACTCTTTCTCAAGCAGATTAATAATCTCTTTTCCTACAGAGTAATCTTGGAAAAGGCTGAAAAATATTTACTTTCCAAAATAATTTTTGTCTAAAATTATTCTCTTACCAAGTTTGAAATAAACCTAGTTTTTCACTAACACTAAAACACATGGTCCACAATGAAAAAATATCAGCCACTTAGACATGCAAACTTGCTTTCTAATTAGTGCACTTAGCAAAATAGAAATTGAGAATATTAACATAGTGATAAGTCATCAACTTTCCAAAGATAAAAAAAGAGGAAGAACTAGGTCCTATAAATGGTTTTGTTTTGAGTTCCCTCTATGATACACTTAGACAACATGGCAGTAAGACACCAGAGGAAAGAAGTGACAATATTTATAGTTCTTCCAAAAAACTAATTGTGCTTAACCATCTGTTTTACTGACCTGAAAATGCTTTGTGGAGTTAGGATAAGTAGAATCTAAATACAACTCATTACAATAAATGTTTTAGAAATCACTGATCTGTACAAAAATGGAGCCTCCAAGCAGAGATAAGAGCCTTGGTAACTGAGTTTCTATCACCCTGAAACTTCCAGGAACATTAGTGTTCCTCAAACACTTTCTGTACTCTTGGAAAGAAAAGAGGTATACAGTGATATGTTTTCTTGTCTTTAGTAAAATAACTACCTGGTGACTCTACACTTCTGTTAGTTTTTCTTTTCCTCTGGAAAGCAAATGAAAATATTTGCCAATTTACATAATGAGACACATAGTCACAATTTTTCCTAAATGAAGGATATTTATTCTACTAGGAACATATAGCTTAAACAAAATAAAAACTAACAAATGAAAGCCTTCATATTTCAACTGCATAAAAATCACGCAGCCTGATTTTCTCACCTTTGCTAAAAACCAGGGTCCTAAGTGGAGGAATTCTTGTGGAATTTAAAAACTTCTTCTGAAATTACCTGGAGGCCATTATCATAAAAGAGAATATGTTACATTTTTTTCTCCACATTTATACTTTCTTTTTTTTTTTTTTTTTTCTTCTTTAGAGAGAGTGTCTCTCTCTGTCTCCCAGGCTGGAGTGCAGTGGCCTGATCTCGGCTCACTGCAAGCTCTGCCTCCGGGTTCATGCCATTCTCCTGCCTCAACCTCTCGAGTAGCTGGGACTACAGGCACCTGCCATCACGCCTGGCTGATTTTTTGTATTTTTTGTAGAGACGGGGTTTCACCGTGTTAGCCAGGATGGTCTCCATCTCCTGACCTCGTGATCCGCCCACCTCGGTCTCCCAAAGTGCACGGATTACAGGCGTGAGCCACCGCGCCCGGCCCACATTTATATTTTCTTAAAGGTGCCAACTGGAATTTTTGAATAGCATAAATTGCTTCATTTTTGAAAAGTTTATCCTACACTACTATACATCTGGGATAACATCTAGATAAAGCAAAATAAGCCTATCTATTCTAAGAGTGGAAGAAAAATAGCTAGTTCCCAAAGCAGCCTAGTGAAATTATCCTGATAAAAATAAAACTTTTTCTCTTTTTTCTTTTGATAAGTATAACCACACTAGCTCTGATTATCTTCTTCTAGTACTTATGAAATGTTTTTCTGCCTCATCTGGAGGTATGTTCTTTGAGGAACCTTCAGTATAATAGTCCACCAGTCTGTATCATACATTTCATCTACCCATTACATAAATTAACTATTGGCAAAATTGGTATCTTAGGCTTATGCTGGAAGATTTGAAGTTTTGCACAAACACCACCAATATAATCTCCTTTGACCTAGGGAGGCACCAGTAGCTAGCTATCCTTCTTTTCCTTCAGGACCATGTCAGGATTAAAACCATGATTTAGCATCATATGTGCCTCAGGGAAGAGTGATATGTCTCCTGCTACAGTTGTGGGTGTGTAAATTCTCTCATGCAACATGTATTCTCTTAATTATCTTGAGAAATGTTGGATCATGATATGGTTTGGCTGCGTCCCCACATCTTGAATTATACTCCCATAATTCCCACATTTCATGGGAGGAACCTGGTGCGAGGTAATTGAATCATGGACGCAGTCTTTCCCATACTGTTCTTGTAATAGTGAATAAGTCTCATGAGATCTGACGGTTTTCAAAATGAGGGTTTCCCTGCAGAAGCTGTCTTTTCCTGCTGCCATCCATATAAAACATGACTTGCTCCTCCTTGCCTTCCACCATGATTGTGAGGTTTCCACAGCCACATAGAACTGTAAGTCCATTAAAACTCTTTCTTTTGTAAATAGCCCAGTCTCATATATGTATTTATCAGCAGCATGAAAACAGACTAAAACAGACCATGACAACTGTTGACCAAGTGGCTCAAATGTACTAAATCATTTTTTTTGAGTCTAAACTTATTTTTACCACATTCTATGCAATTGCAATGACAGGACTCTACTATAGATCCAAACTCAGTTTTGCCCTTAAAAAAGTCTGCAGAGAATGGAAAAAAAATCATAATTTTACTTTTACAATGAAGAAATTCACATTCAGAATGCTGTTTAGCTCATCTATAGACACTGAGATTCTTGATAAAAGTAAAACTTTCCCAATCAAATCCAAGAATAGGAGGTGATAAATCTCTCCTCCCCATCCCCGCCAAAATCACAAGTTTAGCAAGGAAGTAACCAAGACTGTTCTTACATTTTTTTAGCCTTCACCCTACCTTAGATTTTATATGGAAAAACATAGAAAAAATTTTAATAAGAGCATTGTTTGCTACATAATGAGTCCATGCATTTCTCTTGTCTTCCCAGGAAATATGTGGGTATATAGCGGGGGGAAAGAGTATCTTCCTGTCACCACAGGGAGACTAACTTGAATAAGGGATGTGCCTTTAAGAAGGGAGACTAACATCTATCCCCTGGCTAGATAATTGTAGAGATACAAAATTCATCAGCTAGGCCAACTTCATGTCCAAAGAAGCTGAGAAAAAAATAAAAATCTCATGGAGTGTTCAGCACTTGGAGAGCTCGTAACAACAAGGATGCATACAATTTCAGATAGAGCGTAATAAAAAACACAGATGGTAGGAAGTCTCTAGGTGTTTGGAACAACCTTACCTGGAAAGACTGTGTGGTACATTGACATGACTCTGGCATTAAAAAACTAAGAACCTCTGGGGTTTTGCTGGGAAGTTGTAGTGGTCAGTCTGCATTATGGAATTCTATAATTTAAAATTACTTTGCACTTAATTAAATCAGCAAATTTAAATCACGGTAATATATAGGGAAAACTCCAGTAACCTATCCCAGTGTTTCCTAATGACCAAACATAAAGAAATACTGATTGGAATTGCTTCCTTTTCCTTTAGCTATTTTAACCGTATGTAGGCTGCTAGTCTATAAAGTGCTTTAGGGCAAAGTCTATGTCCAAATGTGTTTATACTTTACAACGCTTAATACAGTGTTACTAATTCTGTAGATTCTCAGTTAACACTTACTGAGATGATCTTCCATTATGCATTATAGAAAGGTTTGCTTACGTTAGATATTTTTGTAGTTATACACAATTTAAAAGGAAAGAGACTGATTTTATCTACCCTGCATAATGCATTGTTTGTGTGTGATTATGTGTATCTGCATGATTGTATGCACACATCTGTATGTGTGTGCTAGCATTTCATAATCCATCAATCCTGAAGAGTACTAATTTCTCTACATCCAGATCTATAGATCCATATGGGATATTACAATTCTTTATTTTAAGAAGCTTTAATAATTGAATACAAGCCTTAATGTTTTTAATATGTAAATGGAGTGCAATGCCTTTATCCATGGAATTACAGTTGTGATGGGATAAAATGAGCTACTACCTGTATATGCAAAATGCCTGACACAGATTGTGTCGATTAGGAAAAGGAGAGAGAGGGACAACTTCAATGCACTGTAGTGAAAGGTCAGAGATAAGTAGAGCACAGTTTTAGTTTTATGCTGACTTGGTAATCAGAAGTAGGAGATAAATTCATAAAACAGTTGATTCTCATCATTCTCAGTAGTTATGCTCTATACAGTCACTGTGAACACTGACCCAGTGAATACCAAAACACTTTACTTGGGGAAAACATATAATTAGTTCCCTAAAAGCTGATAGTCACAATATTTTTGTCAACCAATTAATGGATAACCTTGCTTGATGTTTGTATTTTTAATATATTTTATTTAACATACATTATTCATTCATTAACACTGACCTCACAACCAATAGTGCTATATAACTCATGCCTACGCAAATGGATTTTCTTTGTAAGGCACATTGCAGCCTTCTTGCACTTAGCAATATCAGATAACAGTTAAGCACTATAGTTGGGGAACATTTTAAAGAGCAAAATCACCAACATCACAAAAATATGAAAAACAAACCATGAAAAGAATATGTTTACAGTGTGAGAGTTAAAATAAGAACCAGACATTTGCCTTATTCATCAACAGCTGAGAATGTGCCTGCCAGGAAACCCAAACTTTTCTCCACTCCTCACACATCCATGAACTGCAAAAATGTCATATGTACTGATTTTGGAATTCCAAATAAATGTAGTTAGTAAGTACATTTGCACATATAGAATCTACAAATAATGAGAATTGGCTATATTTTCAAAACTGCAAATTCTTTTGTTGGTAGATAAATTCAGAATAAGGGCCTCCCTACATTTTATGTAATGCTAGAATATTCAGTGCAGATATACTTGCAAATACCTTATGAAAAGACACACTGAAATGTATCTTCATTAAAATGAAAGTAATTCTCTAATTTTAGAACACAATAATGTTATATATTTCAAAAATTTAGACTTTAATTACAGGTGAGTGTGTGTGTGTGTAAGTTTGAGACAGGATCTTGCTCTGTCCCCACGCTGAAGTGCAGTGGCATCATCATTGTAACCTTAAAGTCCTAGGGTCAAGTGATCCTCCCACCTTAGTGTCCTACAGGCATACACTACCTTGTCTGGCTAGTTTTTACAAAAATTATAGAGATGGGAGTCTTGTTACATTGCCCAGGCTGGTCTCAAACTCTTGGCCTAAAGAGTTTCTCCCACCTTGGCATCCCACAGTACTAGGATTGTAGGCATGACCCACTGTGCCTGGCCTCAAATTATAGTTTGATATAACCAAGCCACAGTTTCCTAGATGATAGTGTGTTAATCTTTAAAATGCAGAAGAAAGCTTGTCTGAACCTGGAAATGTAACTCTGTAGACCACAAGAAGATATGGAATAAGACATTTACTAACACAATCTATTACTGTTTTTTTCTTCAAAAATAAGTATAAAATACTTTTTGATGTCTATGACTTATTTAATTATAAGGACATTAAACCTCAAAATGAAAATTCAAAGGTCTTACTATTTGACCACCTTGCCTCCTCATGCTTCCCATTCAAAAGGACTCATTAAGCCTGCAAAGGCCTCCAAGGGTTGTTCCTGGGTTTTACTTGTCACTTATTTATTTTTAATAAAACATGACAATTGAATTGATTTTACAGATTACTTGAATTTGAACCTTCTCCTACTACCACAGTCAAAACTATGTAAATGATGTTTATATTTAGCACATTGACTTACCAATAGCTGTACTTACAATATATTCTATGGAAAATCATAAGAAAAGTAAAGTTGTTATCTGCTCTCTATTACTTTCAGTGAACACTTATTTGACTATACATGTAATACCAAAAGTCATTCCAACACAGTTATCCACAGTAAAGTTCATTGCTGACCATTCAAAAGCACAGCTGAACCCACAACTAGACAATTAGTCTAATGACCCTACCACCCGTTCAACTGTTAGTGGAAGTCAATGATCCTTAATAAGCAGAGAAAAATTCATTCATGGGGAATTTATGCTGCTATGCAACTTCTATCACATCCTTCATGAGGATGAACCAACTAAGCTTTGCAATTCAATTTGACCAAATATTTATTGCATGTCTATTGTTTGCCATACATTGTGATAGACACTAAAAAGCATTCAAAGCTGAGTAGGCTGTTTCTTCGGGAAACTCATTTTCCAGTTATGGAGATCAGAAACATACATAAAACATGAAAAAGCTGGACAACTTAAGATAATTACTGTAAAAGAAGTACATACAAATTACTGCAGGGTTTCAGAGAGGAAGGAATATGCCATTCTAGGAAGCATAAAATGTTTCTTGGGGCAAAGGTATGTGCACTGAACCTTGTGTAGTTGGAATAATCTCTTTAGCTGGGAAGGCAAGATAAGCAGAGTTTAGCTGGAAGTGAAGGTTTCAGCTTGTGTATTAGAGGTATGTAACAAGGGGATGCTTTGGAAAGGCCTGCAACCTAAAGAGGTGTTTTATGGGAGATGGGGCTGTGAGAGTGTGTGTGTGTGTGTGTGTGTATGTGCGCGCGCACGCGTGCACGTGTGCACGGGGTAACAAGATTTATTAAAAATTTTATTATGCCAGAATGAAAAATTCAAACTTCAGTCATAAGAATAAAGGAAACTTTTTGAATAGGGGAATGATATAATGAATGGGAGCGGTGTCTTTCAAATATTCAGCATGGAGCAGGTACAATCAAGTTTAAAAGAGAAAGATGGGAGTGAGGAGATAAGTTTTAGTGCCTTAGTGGATAGTATGTGCTTTATATGTATTTTCCCATTATATGTCCTTAATAATCCTTTAAAAAGTTGCAATAATTATTTCTATTTTATAAAGTCTTAAAGACTTCAAATGAATTGCTCAAAGTAACAGCTACTTAATTATGAGTGAAAATATAAAATATTACATAGCAATGTTATTATCAGCTTAAATATAAATTATGTAGTCTGTTTGGCTACAGAACATGGAAAGCAAAGGGTTGAATGACTGAATACGAAAATATTTTGTAAATGGTTATAATGGCTTAATAAGGTCACTACCTGCCCCCCAAAATTTGTAATTAATTCACCTTGAAAATTATTTCTCTTGTACTTTTCTGATGTATGGAACTTTAGGAGAGATGGCCAACAAAATAAGCGCCTTTACGGGATCTCAGCATTTTTTATAGATAAAGTTAAATATTTTATAATTCTTTGCATTTTTTTTTTTTAAACAGTCTCACTCTGTCACCGGGCTGGAGTGCAGTAGCATGATCTCGGCTCACTGCAATCTCTGCCTCCTGAGTTCAAGGGATTCTCCTGCCTCAGCCTCCCAAGTAGCTGGGAGTACAGGCACGCACCACCATGTCTAGCTAATGTTTGTATTTTTGGTAGACAGAGTTTGACCGTGTTGGCCAAGATGGTCTCAATCTCTTGACCTTGTGATCCACCTGCCTCGGCCTCCCAAAGTGCTGAGATTACAGGCGTGAGACACTGTGCCTGGCCTGCAAAAATTATTTTTGTCTTTACTTTTACATATAGTAATTTCTAAGAAGTACTTGCATTTGACATCCTTTGATTTTCTAGGCAGTGAGTGTACTAGAGAGACACTCCAAGGTAGAATTCAGATCCCTGAACTGGGCTTCACTTCAGCATAATCAATAAGTCTTGGACATGTGGTCCAAACAAAACTAGAATAATCACTCACATAGTAAAGAAAAAAAAAACTGTAAAAAGTTTCAAATGTTAAACACGCAATGAACATTTAAAGATAGAACTAATACTTCATTGAAGATCTCCATTCATTTCCCTAATGCTGCACTTTGAGGCATGGTACAGCCTAAAAAGAATCAGATGCCTAAGATAGAGTTTAAATGTATGTATGTGTGTGTGTGTGTGTGTGTGTGTGTGTGTGTATGACTTTTGGAAGTCCCTCACTCTGTGTATATCACCTATGGAATGGGGAATAATAAAAGTACTGTATTAGTCCCTTCTCACATTGTTCTAAAGAAATACCTGAAACTGGGTAATTTATAAAGAAAAGACATTTAATTGCCTTACAGTTCTGCATGGTGTACAAGAAACAGTGGCTATTGCTTCTAGGGAGGTCTCAGGAAACTTACAATTATGGCAGAAGGTGAAGGGAAGTCAGAGCAAGAGAATGAGAGAGAATGGAGAGGTGCTACACATTTTAAACAAGCAGATCTCACAGTAACTCACTATGACAAGAACAGCACTGAGGGGATAGTGCTGAACCATTCATAAGAAATCCACCCATGTGATCCAATCACCTCACACCAGGCCTCACTTCCAACATTGGGGATTGCAATTCAACATAAGATTCTGACAGAATTTGTCATAATAGCATCTAATCCCCTTTTGTATTACTGTAGCATTAGTTGTCTTCTTTTTTTTTGCTGATTCTATTTGGGTTGTCTCATTTTTTTTCATAGTCTAGTTAAATTTTTTTTTTAATCTCTTAAGAATTGAACTTTTCATTTCATTGATCTTTTTATCATTATTTTGGACTCAATTTTATTTATTTCTGCTCTGATCTTTTTTTTCCCTCTTCTAATTTTGAAATTATTTTCTTGCCTTTCTAGGTGCTTGAGGTATATCACCAGATTGTTTATTTGTATTCTTTCTACTTTTTTGATGTAGGCATTTATTGCAATGATTTCTGTTTTGTATGTATCTTGTGAACCTAGAAAACCTGAGACAGGTCCCAATAAATTTAGACAGTTTATTTCACCAAGGTTGAGGACGCACCTGTGACACAGCCTCAGGAATTCCTGATGACACGTACCCAAGATGGTCAGGGCACAGCTTGGTTTTGTATATTTAGAGAGACAGGAGACATCCGTCAATATATGTAAGAAGTACATTGGTTTGGTCTGGAAAGGTGAGACAACTTGAAGCAAAGGCAGGAAGACTGGAAGCAGGGAGGGAGCTTCCAGGTCACAGATAGGTGATCCACAAATGGTTACATTCCTTTGAGTTTCTGAGTAGCCTTTCCAAAGGAGGCAAATCAGTTTCTTTACACCTCACCAGTAGCTCTTTAAGGTCCAATTATATCTTGTCTGATCTACTTGAATAAACTTCTAATTGAGTCTACGACAACCATTCTTTTCTCCACTTTCACTTATCAGACTAAGGCATAGCATTTATGAATTTTCTTTTTAGTGCCTAAACTTTCAATAAGTACAAAATTAAATTAACTTTTAAAGCCTTGTGTAATCTGATCTCAATATACCATACTAGGCTTATTTTTTATAACTCCAATGAGCACATAGTTATTAAAGAATAAGTTATTTGCTTCTGTATAAAATTTCTTAATAATTGTAATACTTTCTTTCTCCATGCATCACAAAACTCCTTTTTACTCATTACCAAAACTTCTCATGAGTTCTTCATTTTATACATTTAATCACATCTGAATGAACTTGTCACCAATTTTACTTATTGAAATCTTAGCCACTTGTCAAGGTCTATTTCAATTACCATCTCTTTGATGAAGTCCTTTTAAAAATCTTCCTAGTTATTTTTTTTTTTTTATTTCTTCTTGGATGCAGGACAAGAACTTGGGACCTGCCAAATGGTAGGGCTGAAAGAGGTGTAACACAAACAGTGCTGAAACATGACCCTTGCTCGCCATGTTACAGGTGACAAGGAGAGAAGAGAGACGGAGATAAGAGCTGCAGCCCTTTGGGAAACCCAGACCTAGGAGTTAACCAGGCTGTGACACCCTCTGTGGGGCTTTGCAGTTCCCGGCATCTCCAAGCTTCTGGATGCTACCACATTTCCCAGTGCTGTGGAAGCTGCTTGCAGCACTCCTGGTCCAGCTGCAGCCTCACAGGGAGCTGGCATCCATTCTGGTCCCTGGAGCTGCTCACCCCACCACATCTAGTGGGCCTGGCTGTGCACAGTGGCCAGGCACCATGTTCATTCGCTCACACACCCTTCACCACTCCGTGCCTGGCTCATTCTTGGTAAGTGTGGGATCCAGGCCAGTGGCACAAGCCAATTGCAGCCTGCCAGGCTAAGTGGGTAGAACAAGTCCAGTGAACCCAAGCGAGATTTGAGCAAAGGTGCCACCAGCCACAGAGGTTTCTGACTGGAAAAGCTACACCCCAAGGATCCTGTAACAAAAGTTTTACCTTATTACTAGATCTTTTTTTTTTTAATCTCCCACATCCAGTAATGTTTACATGTCCTATTGTCCCTAATTATTCAGTTATTTTTTTTCTTGAACTGTCATACTGTCTGAATCTCTTTATAAATACTACATAATACTATTACACAATCAACCATGAATTTTTATCATGCCTGTGGGGGAGGGCAGTATGTATAGACTAGTGTTTAAGAGAATTTGGCTTAAGGTCAAATTGCCTGTGCCCAATTCCTGGACTACAACTTCTAGTTATGTAATTTCCCCAGCTCTTTTACCTCTCTGTGCCTCACAGAGGTTACCTAACTCATAAGCTTAATTCTAGTATAAAGATTAGGTATAAAAACTCTTGTAAAGAAGTTATCACAGTGCCTGAAACAGATAAAGTGCTCAATAAAAATGAACTATCATTTTTATGTGGGTTTTGCCTTCTTAACTTCATTCTTACATGCTCTCCCCTCACTATTATTTTCTCTCTCCTCTGCTTTCTGTGACTTTCTTATCTGATAACATATTCTCAGCACAACTTCTGTAACTCGTGCTGCCCAACTTAAACTCTAATTTTTATTGCTGTTGGAGTGGTCTTTCTCAAACCGAATCCTGTATCTGAAGTACCCGTTCCTGCTTAAAATCTTTCAGAGAATCCACATGGCTCATAGCATAGAGGTAAATTTCCTTACCATGACTTAAAATATCTTTTAAGTTTTGATTCTCCTTTTTGCAATTATACCACTATTTTTCAGATCCATAAACTTTCTGTGTTGTTTCACAAGACTTGACATGCTAATGGAGCAACTTTTGTCTGCAATACTATTTATTCTATATTCTTCCTTTTTACTAAATCTAATGAAGGAATTCTGCCCTCATTCAAGATTTTAGCTGAAGGATCATCTTTCTGATTATTTCCTTTCAATCACATGAAGCCAGTCACTTAGGTCATATGTTTACATGCCATGCAGCATACTGATTGCTAACAGAGAAGATATAACTTTATTGTTTATTTGTCTATCATTATTAGCAAGTCAGCAACTTTATATCTCTGATATTTAGTGCACTTAGTATGGTGGTTTTAATAGAATACTCTGTAAATATTTTTGAGCAGATAAACAGGTAAATGTTGTTAATAATGTAACAATTATTGTATTGATCAGGATAGACATAAGGCATTAGATTTTCCTTTGGAAGAGGACATGCTTGATGATGTCCTCACTTAGAGACTTATACTGCTGGAGTCCCTAGATTTAGAATATCACTAGATATAGTCAGGGAGGAAGCATAATAAAATATATATGGGCATTTATGGGCTGTCACTGGAAGTGACACACTTACCACTGCTCACTTGTAACCAGAATGGTGCAATTCCACTATGTCCCAGAAGTAAGAGAACTAAAATATTATGGATCAGAACTATTTATTACAAGATCAACACCTATGATAGTAAACTGTGAGCTCTTTAAGGGCACAAAATATATTTCATAAATCCACACATATTTAAAAAACACACATACACATGTTTGCCCATAGCAACTATTCAGTAAATACTTCGTAATGAGGGGCTATGTAATCTCACATTCATTTTAAACATCAGTTCAAATAATGATTATGGTCTTAGGCAAAATATATATAGGCAAATAAAAGTAAGTAGTTCTAGAATGACTTCATTTAGCTAAAAGGTTTGTAGATTTCATTCACTTTGATTTTCCATTTTCTTGAATCTCAACTGATTCAACTTAGCAAACAATTGTGTTATCTGGAGTTTTTACTCCAGCGTATAATATAAATCACCCTTGCGACTTTGCCAAAGCTCTTCCTCCATTATTATTCCATTTTTAAATCTTTTAACATTCTACAATCAAACACTGTCATCTACAAACAGTCATATGTGGGGTGGTTTAATAACACTTTTTTGTGGGAAATTAAGTGTCATATTTTCACACCATGCTAATTGTCTTCAGTGTAAACGTTTTAATTCTTTTCTAGTCCCACTGAACACAACTCTCCTTCTGACCTAATACAACCTTTGTGAACTTAATTATATTTCTGTAGAAAAATTACTGTTTTTGAATTTCCACTCTGGAATCCTTCCAGTGGTTCTCAGGCTTATGTTCTTGACCTTACTAAACAAGCATGAGTGCGTGAAATCTTACTGAAAGTAGCATGAAAGATATTCCAAAGTATTAAGCCTAAACATTGATGATGTATAATTACAGTGTTGTGATGAGAAGCTTCTTGATTTTTGAAACCCTAAAACTTTTGAAGTTATTTGGAGGATATAAAAAGTACAATTTAAAAAAGAAAATTAAAACTTATTTTTCTGAATGTCATATATGAGTATCCTACATTAAAATGTCGTTGTACAAAGAGGAAAGTATCTAAATACATTGTTCCCCTGACATAAAATATGCTGTGAGTGCCCTTTTCCTCTGATATTTTGTTTTGGTGACTTAAATTCAAAATGACATACTGGTTACATTATTTCAAATCCTGCTATCTAAATAATCTGGATATACATGAAACCAGGAGTAATATGAAGAATAATATGATTTATGTCCCTTCAAGTTTTCATTTAATTATTTAAAAGTAAATCATAGTTCAGTACAGAAAAAAATTAGAGAATAAAATATTCTTATTTCCTTTCCAACAGGATCCTCATCTTCATTCAACAACACAAGAGGACTTTCTTCCCCCTCTAGTGTCTTCTACTCTTCTCAGCTGATTCAATATGGAAAAATGACAGCATAACACAAATCATATGCTAGAATAGATGCACAAAATTTACCACTCAGTACTAGAGAACAGACATTTTTTTTTTTTTTTTTTTTTTTTTTTTGAGGAGGAGGAGGAGGAGTCTCGCTCTGTCGCCCAGGCTGGAGTGCAGTGGCGTGATCTCGGCTCACTGCAAGCTTCGCCTCCCGGGTTCCCGCCATTCTCCCGCCTCAGCCTCCGAGTAGCTGGGACTACAGGCGCCCGCCACCTCGCCTGGCTAGTTTTTTGTATTTTTAGTAGAGACGGGGTTTCACCGTGTTAGCCAGGAGGGTCTCGATCTCCTGACCTCGTGATCCACCCGCCTCGGCCTCCCAAAGTGCTGGGATTACAGGCTTGAGTCACTGCGCCCCGCCGCGAACAGACATTTTTAAGCAAACTTAGAACATAGGAAACATTGATTATAATGGTTCAAAAATGAATCTCACTGAATTCTAATTTATATCACAAATAACATACTTTCCAAAAACAACTTTTTTAAAATAAAAAATCAGAATAAACATTTTTTATAAACCCCATATATTTGGAAACTATATGTTAATGAGAAACTCTTAGTTAAAAATCAAAATCTTATAGAGGCTATAAAATGATTAGGATTGAATATTAAAGGACATTCAATCCTTCCAAAAGAAGGTAGAATAATATATTTTTCACTAAGTAAAATTGTCTTTAAACACACACACACACACACACACCACACACACACACACAAACCATAAAGCAAAATGTTGACATATGTTATTACATCAATAGTAAAGATTCTAGTTCAATCTAAGGACACAATAGACAAAGTGAATAGACAAACTATTAAAAGATATCTGCAAGTCTAAATCAACAAAAGGTTAATATCTATCAAATTTAATTATATGAAAACTACATCTCAATTAGACGGCATTCAATATCCATAAGAATGGCAAAAATTAGAAAAAGTATAACACAAAGTATTAGCTAAGGTGTGCAGAGGCCAAAAACAAAGTTTTGCTAGTAGACATGTAAATCTATTGATAAAGCCACTTTGGAAATTATTGAACTTCAGAATTCATATACAGAATGATTCAATGAACTCTCTTGAGAAATAAATTCTAAAAAATTACTGAAAAGTATGCATAAAGATAAGCATAGACAAAAAGACATTCATCATGGAATGTATGTGATAGCAAAGAATTTGATGCCACTTAGCTTTCCATAACTATAAAATGTATAAATAAGTAAATCTAGTAGATGTGTAAATCTCACAGGGCCCAAAAAACACCACCACAATGAAATAAAACCAAGGTATCAGGCAACAAATAGCATGATGAATAGAATAGTACCTCACATCACAATACTAATGTTGAATATAATAGCCTAAATGCTCCACTTAAAAGACACAGAATGATGGAATGGACAAGAATTCACCAACCATCTGCTGTCTTCAAGAGACTCACCTTACACATAAGGACTCACATAAACTTAAGGTAAAGGAGTGGAAAAAGATATTCCATGCAAATAGTAGCCAAAAGCAAGCAGGAGTAGCTATTCTTATATAGGACCAAAAACAAAACTTTAAAGTAACAGCAGTTAAAAAAGACGAAGAACATTAAATAATGATAAAAGCACTAGTCCAGTAGGAAAATATCACAACCCTAAATATATACGCACCTAACACTGGAGCTCACAAATTTATAAAACAATCACTACTAGACGTAAGAAATGAGATAGACAACAACACAATGATAGTGGGGGACTTCAACACTCCACTGATAGCACTAGACAGGTCATCAAGACAGAAAGTCAACAAAGAAAAAATGGAGTTAAACTATACCCTAGAAAAAATGGACTTAACAGATATTTATAGAACAGTCTATCCAACAACAGCAGAATATACATTCTATGCATCAGCACATGGAACATTCTCCAAGATAGACCGCATGGTAGACTACAAAAGAAGTCTCAACAAACTGAAAGAATATCAAGTACTCTTTTAGACCACAGTGGAGTAAAATTGGAGATCAACTTTAAAACGGATCCTCAAATCCATCCAAATACATAAAACTTAAATAACCTGCTCCTGAGTGATTGTTGGGTCAACAATAAAATCAAGAGGGAAATTTAAAAATTTTTTGAACTGAATGATAATAGTGATACAATCTATCAAAACCTCTGGGTTACAGCAACAACAGTGCTAAGAGGAAAGATCATAGGATTAAATGCCTACATCAAAAAGTCTTAAAGAGCACAAACACACAATCTAAGGTCACACCTCAAGGAACCAGAGAAACAAGAACAAACCAAACCCAAACCCAGCAGAAGAAAAGAAATGTCCAAGATAAGAGAAGAACTAAATGAAATAGAAACAAACAAACAAACAAACAAACAAACGAAAATACTACAAAGGCCAATGATTACTTGGCACAGAATGAGCAGATTAAAAAAAATAGCTCAGCACAGAATGAGCAGATAAAAAAATCACTGCTGGGGCAAAAAAGAGTTGATTCATGTGTCCATCACTTCGAAATCTCCAGGGGTGTCCAAAGAATCAGCGTTTGTCCCCCTAGTCCTGAACTTTGACAGCAGCCTATGATGTGGTTGTGTTAGACTTGTCAAAGGTCTAACTATTTTTGGTAAACATCATAGCTTCCTCCCCACCCCCAACTCAACACAGAGTGAGAAGACAAAAGCCACAGTGATGTGTTTCTCTTTGGGATGGGAAATTGTTGATAGAGGCTCCTGGGATCTCTGGTTAAGCTGATAGATGGCGCCTTCTCCTGTATATGGCCAGTCTGTAGAGACTGGGAAAGAAGACTGCTTTGTTTAATGCACAGACACCAACACAGACAGACAAGAGAAAGGACCAACTAGGCAAAGATGTTCCAAACAAAAGAACAGGATAAAATTTCAGAAACCAATCTAATGAAATTGAGTTGTATGATTTACCTGACAGATAACTGAAAATCAGCTCTCAGAAAGATGCTCACTGAGGTCCAAAAAACAATACATGAAAAAAATGAGAATTTTCATAGAGATAGAAAATATTAAAAAGTACCAAATTAAAATCATGGGGCCAAAGAATTCAATATCTGAACTGAAACATTTACTAGAGGCATTTAAGAGAAGATTGGGTTAGGCAGAAAAAAGGGTCAGCAAACTCAAAGACAGGTAACTTCAAATAATTCATGTAAGAGAGTAAAAATTAAAAATAAAATAACTAAAAAGGGTGGAGAAGTTTTAAGAGAATGATGAGACCAATCAAGCAGACCAGTAAATGCATTATGGAATCGCAAAATAAAAGAGAAAGAAAAAACAAGAAAGATTATTCAAATAAATAACAGCTGAAAACATCCTAAATCTGGAAAGGCAGTGGACATCCAAATCCCAAAACCCAAAGTACATCAAATAAAATGAGTCCAAATGAAGACATATTAAAATCAAACTGGCAAAAGATAAAATATAGAATTTTTAAAGCAGTAAGAGAAATCCAATTTGTCACTTATATCTCCATAAAACTCTTAGTAGAAAGTTTAGCAGAAAACTCACTGGCCAGAGTGCATAAGATATTTTATTCAAAGTGATGAAAGAAAAAAAAAAAGTTAATCTAGAGTATACAACTGTCTTTCAAAAATTAAGAAAATATAAAGAACTTCTCCATCAAACGAAATCTGAGGGAGTTCATAACTGCTAGACCTGCTTACAAGAAATGCTAATGGAAGTTCTTCAACTTAAAAAGAAAAGATGCTAAATAGCACCACAATAACATAAGAAAATATAAAATTCATTGTTAAAGGTAAATATGTAGATTAATACAGAATACTATATACTATAGTGTCAAGTAAATCACTTTTAACTCTAGTATAAAAGTTTAAAAAGTATTACAAATATATTAAGTAAAAATATATTAAATCATACAAAATAAGAATAGGTATAAATTGAGATGACAATAGCATTAAATGTGTGTGGGGAAAGAGAAAATGCAGAGCTTTGTATTCAATTGAACTTAAGTTCTTATCAGCTTAAAATAGGCTCTTATAACTATGAGGTATTTTATATAACCCACAGGTAGCCACAACAAAATCCTCTACAAGTTACACAAAATAAAAAAGGATGAAAGCATATTAGACAAAAACAACAACACACAAAGAGAGACAGCAATAAAGGAAACAAGGGACTAAAAGAGACTCATTAAACAGTTATAATGGTAATCATAGCTATATCACTACCAATAATTAATTTAAATTTCAATAGACTAAATACTGCAATCAAAAGACATGCAGCTGAATAATGTTTTTAAAAAGACCCAAATATACTATTCACAAAAACACTCACTGTAGATTTAAAACCACACATAGGGTAAAAGTGAAGAGATGGGAAAATATATTCTATCCAAATGGTAACAAAAAGAGAGCAAGGATAAATATTTACCATACACAAAAAGCTCAAAGTAAATTAGAAACTTCAGTGTAAAATCTGACACTGTAAACATATTAAAGAAAACATAGGGGAGATGTTTTATCATATTAGTCTTGGCAATGATTTTATGGATATAACACCAAAAGCCCAAGTATCTGAAGCAAAAATAGACAAAGAGGACTATATCAAACTAAAAAGTTTCTTCATAGCAAAGAAAACAAATCAAGAGAGAGAAAAGAAAACGTATCGAATGGGAGAACATATTTCTGACCATATTATCAGATATGGGACTACTTTTCAAAATACATAAGAAACTTCTATAACTCAATATCAAAACCACTAAAAAAATCCCACAAAATTTAGGTCACTAAAAATAGATGAAGTACTGAAATGGGTATTTTTTCAAAGAGGACATACATGCCTGGGCACAGATTCATGCCTGTAATTCCAGCATTTTGAGAGGCCAAGGTGGGAGGATTGCTTGAGGCCAGGAGTTCAAGATCAGCCTGGGCAACATAGCAAGACCTTGTCTCTACAAAAAATAAAATTAGCCAGGCATAGTGGCACATGCCTATAGTCCGTCCCAGCTACTCTGGAGACTGAGAAGGGAGAGTCACTTGAGCCCAGGATGTTGAGGCTGCAGTGAGCTATGATTCCATACTGCACTCCAGCCTGGGTGACAGAATAAGACCTTGTCTCACACACACACGAAGAAGAAATACAAATGACCAACAGGTACACGAAAAATTGCTCAACATCACTAATCTTTAGAGAAATAAAAATGAAAGTTACAATCAGGTATCTCCTCATATCTGTTAGGATGGATATTATCAAAAAACCTAAAAGATAACAAATATTGGCAAGGATTTGGAGAAATTAGATTCCTTTTACACGGTTGATGCCGATGTCAAATTGTGAAGCCACTATGAAAAACAGCATGGAGGTTTCTTAAAAAATTAAAAATAGAACTACCCTATAACCAGTCATCTTACTTCTAGATGCTTCTCCAAAAAAAACCTGGAATAAGAATCTCAAAGAGATATTAGCACTTCAACATTCACTGAAGCACTATTCACAATAGCTAAGATGTGGAAACAATTTAGATGTTCATTGGTATCTGAATGGATAAAGAAAATGTGATATGTACAACTAATGAAATACTATTCTGCCTTTAAAAGGAAGGAAATTCTGCAATATGTGACAGCATGGATGAACTTGGAACACATTGTGTTAAGTGAGATAAAACACATATAAAGAAAGGCGAGTACTGCATGACAGCATTTACATGAAGAATTTAAGTTAGTCAAATTCATAGAATCAAAATGTGGAATCATGATTGTCAAAGAAAATAGGTATTAAGTTTTAGTCAAACAAGATAAATATAAATAAATTAAAATTAAATAAATAAAATATAAATACAAATAAAAAATTAATAAATATAAAAATATTTAGTGATCTGCTGTATAACATCCCTATAGTCAACAATAATGTAAACTTAATGTTTGTCAAGATTGCAGTTCTCACGTTGCGTTCTGATCACTATAAAATAACAAAATAAAATAGAAGAAAACAAATTTTTAAAAGTATTGAAATTAATATGTTAGAAAATTCAAAAGATACATTACATAATATTACAATACATAATAGTATTTATTGTTAAGTATTCAATGCTAAAATTGATGCAACATATAATTACAACCTACTTGGTATACAAAGATGTGTGTATATGCAAGGCATATTTGAACAAATTAGAGTCATATGGCCATGGCAGTCTGTGTAATTTCCATAAATCCTTTCATTAAGAGAAAAACTAGATTATGTACACAATATTTTTAAAATCTGATCAAAGATATTGGAGGGACATCAAGACAGAAAGGGTCATGGTGTCTAGATATGAGCAGCTGAAAGACAGGTTTAAACACTATGAAATAGTCAAATGACTGGGGGTTACAAAAAAACAAATTTACAATCTTAAAGAGATAGGCACATACCAGTGCAAAATTTAATCTGTATCTTTGAGAAGGAAGTGTTGTCAGTTTGACTATGCTCCTGATCAAACTACAATCTGCTCAGAGGAATGGAAGAGAGCTACCCACAAAAGATCCAGGGCCAAAGATGGATGGACTGATGTATATCCACAAGACCTCCAGACTGACAAACTTGTTCAACAGCAATGGCCACTCCTCAGCATAACCTTGCAACCATAGAGAGAAGGCGCTACAAATTTCTCTAGCTCCATTCATTGAGGGATGTTCTAAACATTTTGAAGACAAACAAAATTTGCCAGTGGCTGCAAGCAGCTACAATAGAATCTCACCAAATCCATTTCTCTAATGGAATCTAATTGCTACCTATATTGAAATTTTACCACATAAAATGCCTATACTAGAAGCTAATGAAAGTTCTCTTCTTCCATCTAGTGACAAATTTGGAGAATGCACACTTACCTTCCCTAATATGACAGTTAAATAACAGATTGTAAGGTAGACTGACAGACATGATGCTTTAAAAGTTGAACCCAAAAGTATGCAGCCAGAACAAAAATGTTGCAATGCTTTTTGTCTCTCAAATACACAATCAAAATTACTCCTCAGCAAAATGTTTCCCTGACATTGGATATACCACAAATAATTTACAACAATTATTGAAAATGCCTGCAGGTACCACAAAGAGCCAGTGTAGAGAAACAAGCCTGAGAGCTCAATGTAATATATACAGTTTTTTGTAACCTCACCATTAAGATTTTTTCTCTCCTTCAGATTTTTTTTCTTTTATTTTTTAATACAATAGGGTCTTGCTGAGGATGAACTTTGTGCAGAGCACTCTAGTTGATTATCCTCAGAAAAGACTAAATTTAGAGCTTTCTTGGCCATAAATTGGTCTTTCCCAATCCTTCCATATCTTCTGAATCTTCATGAAAACTGACAATCTTAGCTGCGAATTTAAGATTTTTTCAAATGTTCATTCTAATTTAGTGGTATCCTTTGATCTAATATTTTCCTATTACTGAATAATAAAAGATATGGACTAACATAAATATGGAAAGATTTTCATCACAGTCTTTTGTAATTTTAAAACAATAAAAGTTAAATTATAATCAATACCTGTGAAAAAAATCAATTATACTTTCTATATATGAATCAAATCACACAATTATATATATATATATATATATATATATATATTTTTTTTTTTTTTTTTTTTTTTTTTTTTTGAGACGGAGTCTTGCTCTGCCACCCAGGCTGGAGTGCAGTGGCCGGATCTCAGCTCACTGCAAGCTCCGCCTCCCGGGTTTATGCCATTCTCCTGCCTCAGCCTCCCGAGTAGCTGGGACTACAGGCGCCCGCCTCGTCGCCCGGCTAGTTTTTTGTATTTTTAAGTAGAGACAGGGTTTCACCGTATTAGCCAGGATGTTCTCGATCTCCTGACCTCGTGATCCGCCCGTCTCGGCCTCCCAAAGTGCTGGGATTACAGGCTTGAGCCACCGCGCCCGGCCTATATTTTTAATAACATGAAAAATAGCTGTACTCTTATTAGTGATTTTAGATTTTTAATACTTCTGTTTTCAAGTTTTACAGTGATTTGTATATATTAACTTTATAACTGAAAAAAAGGAACTTACATTTCATTCACTGCAATCAACTCATTTATTAGGAGGTGGAAATTAAAGTTCAAAGTCACACTGGTAATTATTGACACAGCCAGTACTTGAAACCAGGTCTAATAAGTCATGTGCTTTGCTGGTTTTCCAAAGCCATGCTGTGAAATGTAAAGTTAAAATGCCTAACTTTTTTATCCTCTTATAATCCATTTCCAATTGGTCTTTTCCTTGAAATAGTAACAAATATTGCTCAATTCTGCATCTGTTGACCGTTTTTCAGAGGATGGAATAAAAACCGCAACTCGCAACTTTTCAAGAGGCCACCGGTCATAGACACTGACATCCCTTAGAGCTGCTGCAAACTTAAATCAGTCACCTGGAAGAAACAGGTCTCTGGAGATTCCTCTAGTTCTGAGATCTGTATTTCACAATTATTTTAGGTACCGTTAAAAGCAGAGAGTAAAATAGTTGAAAATTCACTTGCTGTTTTCATGTATTATTTATGCAAGAGAATGTGTAATTTGGGAAAGAAGCAAATCTGAAAACTGAATAATTTAATATACATGTCTTTGTTAAATTTTTAAAATACTATTTTCCATTGTAACCATTATTAAATAGTGAACTATGGAATGGACTGACAGGGCTGGATGGATGTAGAGTGGAAACATGTACAAATCCTCTTTCTTTACTATCCTTCTCCTATGAAAAGAAATATCTGTTTTGATATTTCAGTGAGTACTTGACTCTATAAATTCTAAATGGATGTAAGTGTTGGTACTTCATGTTTTCAGGAGTAACTATTTTGCTACGACAACACTCTGTTAAGCTAAGATTATAGATCCAGGAGCTAAGTGGCCACTCAAAATATATTCTAGTATCCATCTCTAGTTTAAGGCAAGTAATGTAACATTTTGCAGAAGTGATAATTTGAGTCCATAAAGAGGAAGTGAAATACTTAATGCATATAGAAATAATAAGTAGAGAGGAAAATCAAAACCCACATATTCTGCCTACTCCAACATTGGGGTGAAGATAGGCTGGGTAGAGACAACCCTTAGATAAAAACCTTTAAAAAAATTCAGACTCTCCTTCTTTCCTCAAAAATATATATATATATATATATATTTACAATCAGTTACAGCATGCTTCCATGGCTAGTCAGGCTAGTCTAAATATTTGACAGCTATGTAAAGGCAGAGCAAATTGGGACGTGTGTGAAAAAAGCCAGAAGTTCACAAGTATAAGCTTAGAATTTCTAAATTGTTCATAAGGATTCCAATTATATTTGGGCTTGTGGAAGGAATCTGATTGAGATGGGATGAGAGAGCAATAAAAACTGCATGTGCATAAATATGGGGATCTAAAAAGTGACTAATGCAGTCATGGTCCTAATGCCAGAAAGTTGGAGAAAGTAGATAAGAAACCACTCATGGCAATAACCAAGTTTGATTAAGGACATGATTAATGATTAGGAAATTAAATTTGTCTAGTAAATGTTACAAGCTCTACCTAAAAAAAGAGACATGTATTTTTCAATGACATCACATTAATTAAAACACTTACGCCTTTGTATCATGTGTAGCTACTATAATTTATGAATATATGCTTTTATTAATTAATTCCTCCAATATTCCTTGGCCATGTACTACATACCTCTGTATTAGTCAGGGTTTTCCAGAGAAACGGAACCAATAGGAGATATATAGATATAGGTACACACACACATATGAATATTCATTATGTGAATTGGCTCATGAAGTTATGGAGACTAAGTCTCACATTCTGCCATCTGTAAGCTAGAAAACCAATAAGCTGGTAGTATAATTAAGCCCAAGTCCAAAGGCCTGAGAATCAGAGGACCAGTTGTGTAAGTATCCATCTGAGTCCAAAAGCTTGAGAATCAGAAGCATTGAAGTCAAGAAGATGTCAGCACAAGCAGAAAGAACAAACTGCTCTTCCTTTAGTTTTTGTTTTTGCTCTATTCAGGCCCTGAACTAATTGCATGATGCAGACCCATCTTGGGAAACCCATCTGCTCTACTCAGTTCACCCATTAATATTAACCTATTACAGAAACACCCTCACAGGCAAACTCAGGAATAGTATCTTACTAGCTAAATTGGGACATTATTGTGTTGCTGTACGGAAATACCTGAGGCTGGATAATGTATAAAGAAAAGAGGTTTAATTGGCTCGCAGTTCTGCAGACAGTACAAGAAGTGTGGTACTGGCATCGACTTCTGGAGAGGCCCCAGGAAGCTTACAATCCTGGTAGAAGGCAAAGGAGGAACAGGTATCTCACATGGCAAGAGCGAGAGCAAGTGAGGTGGGGGAGGTACTGTACACTTTTAGACAACCAGATCTGGTGTGAACGCACTCTTCACCAAGGCGATGGTGCTAAGCCATTCATGAGTGATATGCCCCCATGATAGAAGCATGTCCCATCAGGTCCTGTCTCCAACACTGGGAACTGCATTTTGACATGAGATTTGGAGTGGAGAAATATCCAAACTATATTACTTCATCCCTGAACCCCCAAGTTTCATATCCTTCTCATACTGCAAAATATGATCGTCTCTTCCTAACAGTCTTCCAAAGTCTTAACTCATTCCAGCATTAAGTCCAAAGTCTTAAATCTCATCTGAGACTTCTCTCCTTCCACCTTTGAGCCTATGAAATAAAAATCAATTATTTACTACTAAGATAAAATAGGAGCACAGGAATTAGGTAAACATGCCCACTCCAAGAGAGACAAACTGTCCAAAAGGAAGGGGCTACAGGCCCCACACAAGACTGAAACCCAACAGGGCAGTCATTAAATCTTAGAGTTCTAAAATAATCTCCTTTGACTCTACGTCTAGCATCCATGTGTGAGGGGTGGGCGCCCAAGGCCTTGCACAGCCCCACCACTGTGGACTTTCCTAGGCACAGTTCAGGTAGCTGATCTCTTGGGTTGGAATTGAGAGTCTGCCCCTTTTCTAAGCTCAGGGATGAAACCTCCTAGTTGATCTACCTACCATTTTGGATTCTAAAACACAATGATCCTGTTCCCATAGCTCCTTTAGGCAGTGCCTGAGTGAGAACTCTGTAAGAAGACTTCAACCCCACAATTCCCCCCTGGTTCTGCCCTAGTAGAGGCTCTCTGCAGGGGCTCTGCCCAAGCACCCAGGCTTTCTCATACAATATATTACTTCATTCTCACACTGCTAAAAAGAACTACCTAAGAATGGGTAATTTATGAAGAAAAGAGGTTTAACAGTTCTTCAGGCTTAACAGGAAGCATGACTGGGAGGCCTTGGGTGACTTCAAATCATGCCAGAAGTCAAAAAGGAAGTAAGCACCTTCTTCACATGGCAGCAGGAGAGACAGAGAGCAAGGGTGGAAGTGCCACACACTTTTAAACCATCAGATCTCATGAGAACTCACTACCATGTGGATGGCAAGGGGGGACATTCACTCCCATGATCCAATCACCTCCCACCAGGTCACTCCCCCAACATTGGAAAGTAGAGTTTGACATGAGATTTGGGTGAGGATACAGAGCCAAACCATATCATACATCCTCTGAAATCTAGGTGGAAGCTGTCATGCCTCCTCTACTCTGAGAACCTGCAGCTTTCATACTACATCAAAGCCACCAAGGGTTACAGTTTCCATCATTCAAAATTGCAACCTGGGCTGTACCTTGAGCCTTTTGAGCCAAGGCTGGAGCTGGAGCAGCCTAGATGAAGGGAGCAACATCCCAAGCTGAACAGAGCAACGGAACCCTGGCCTGGTCCACAAAAATCATTCTGTCCTCCCCAGGCTCTGGGACTGAGGAGAAAGGAGAGCCAGTCTGAGTCCCAAACGGAAGAACCTGGAGTCCTGTGTTCAAGGGCAGGATGTATCTTTCTCTCCATGCATCCAGCATGGGAGAAAGATGTAGGCTGGGAGGCTAGGCCAGTCCAGCCTTTTTTTTTTTTTGGCCTGCTTTGTATTTGCTAGCAGCTGATTAGATGGTGCCCACTCAGATTAAGGGTGGGTCTGCCTTACCCAGCCAACTGCCTCAAATGGTAATATCCTTTGGCAATACCCTCAGAGACACACCCAGGGTCAATACTTTACATCCTTCAAACCAATCAACTTGACATTCAATATTAGCCATCATAGTTGATAAGAAAGGGTAAGCTCCTTAAAATTGAGTAGAAATTATGCTTTTAAAATAAAATAGACTTTATTTAGATTTACCATAAACCTCCTGCCACCACACTTGCATAGCCTACTCCACTATCAACATTATCCTCCAAAGTGGTACATCAGTTAAAATTGATGAAACTATATTGACAGATTATTATTCCCCAAAGGCCACAGTTTATATTCAGGTTCGCTCTTGACTTTGAACAAGTGTATTCCATGGCTTTGGACAAATTTCAAATCACATGTGTCTCCTACAACTCTATCATGCACGAAGTTTCACTAGCCTAAATGTCTTCTGTGCTCTTCCCATTTATCCTTCCCTATCCCCTAACTCCTGGAAGTCACCGATCTTTTTATTGTCCCCAGAGTTTTGCCTTTTGCAGAACATGATACAATTGGAAGCATACAGTATGTATAGTTTTAAGATTGGCTTCTTTTATTAATAGTATACATTTAAGGTTCTTCCATGTCTTTTCATGACTTGACACTTTATCTCTTTTTGTTGTTGAAAAATAGTCCATTGTCTGAACGTATAACAATCTATTCATCCACTAACCTACTGAGTCCTTCATGTTGATTGCTGAGTTCAACCATCTTGATTGCTTCCAAGTTGTGGCAATTAAGAATAAGGGTGCTGTAAATACCTGTGTGCAGTTTTTGTGTAGAAAAAAATTTTCAACTCATTTGCGTAAATGCCAAAAACTACAATTGCTGAATCATATGGTCAGAGTGTTGTCAAGGTTCTGGATTTGTCCATTTTAATTATTGTGTGGTGGTATCTCATTGTTTTAATTTATATTTCTATGATGACATGATGTAAAATATCTTTTCATATGTTTACTTGCCATCTGTTTTTCTTCTTTAGTGAGGTGTCCGTTAAGGTCTTGGCCTACTTTTTAATCAAGTTGTTCATTTTCTTATTGATGAGTCTCAAATTATTTGTCTATTTTGGATAAAGGTTCTTAAATGAGTTGTTATTTTGCAATTATTTTCTCAATCTGGGGCTTGTTCTTTCATTCTCCTGAGATAAATTTTTAATTTTAATGAATTTTTTGTCTACTTCTATAATCCATTTTGACTTTTTTGTGTGTGAAAAATACAGTCTTTATCTAGATTCCATTTTTTTTTTTTTTTGCATAAAGATTTCCAGCACTATTTGTGGGAAAGACTATCTTTGCTTCATTGTACTGTCATTGCTTAGTTGTGAAAAATCAGTTGACTATATTTATATGGATCTATTTTGGGACCATTTTGTTGCATTGATCTATTTGTGTATTCTTTTGTCCTATGATAATGTTATTATAAGTTTTAAATTTGGATAGTATCAGTCTTCCAGCTTTTTTTTCCTTCAAAATTATGTTACATGTTTTGAGTCTTTTTATCTCTGAATAACTTAAAATCAGGTTGTTAATATTGACAGAAATACAAATAAATAAAACAAACCTTAGTATTGTGATTGTTTTTGTGTTAAATCGGAGGGCAAGAACTGCATCTTGCCCTTAGTATTTAGTATCAAAGACAGTATTGAGCATGGAAAACTCTCCATTTATATTATTATTCTTTAATTTTTTATTAGCATTTTTTAGTTTTCTTCATAAAAATCTTGTACTTTTAAAAAATTTTTACCTACGTATTATAATTTTTGGTGCTAACAGAAATGATTTTGCTTTCTGATTTCAAATTGCACTTTTTTATTGCTGCTATATAGAAAAACAAGTGACTTTTGTATATTAACCCTAGGGTTATTTCTTTCAAGACTTCCTTTGTTGACTGTTTTGGATTTTCTATATTAAAATTATGTCATCTGTGGACAAAGACAGTTTTGTTTCTTCTTTCCATGTCAGTATCTTATTTTATTTTATTCCAGTAGCTAGGATTTCCAGTATGATGCTGAAAAGAAGTGATAAGAGGAGACATCCTTACCTTGTTTCTAATGACAGTTTCTTGTCATTAAGCATAATGTTAGCTATAGTATTTTTTGTAAATATTTTTTCCCACATTGAAGATGTCCCCTTCTATTCCTAGTTTACTGTAAAGGAGGGGTAAGTTAATTCATAGAATAGTTAATTATATTAGTGCAAATACAGAATTATCATGGAAGAGAATAAAATTCCTTAGCAAGTATGCAAATCAGAAAGATGTTTAGAAAATATGCAGCCTCCCACAGTTCACTTAAGGAGAAGGAATACAATCCAAATGCAAGGCACAAGTTGTCACAATCAGCCATAGTACTTGCCCCAAGAAACTTTGATTTATCAATCACACTAGTAATTATAGTTCTGTTCTGCTCAATGCAGCCCTTTCCCTGTAGAGATTTTTGCATGAGAAAAATATGCCACTTGTAAATATTCCACAAAATTATCATTTCAACAATCATTTTATTATGACCGTTATTCACTGAAGACTGCTAACTAGTCTTTCCATCACTACATTATCTTTCATCATACACCCACTCCATTGGCTTTAAAAATATAGACTTATTTATCTCAGCAAACACTGAAAATTCAAACAAATATTAAAACACCTCAAATTTCATTCCATGTAGACAAATACTTGCCTTATGGAAATCCCAGAAGAGAGAGATAAAGGGGAGGAAAGAATATTAAATATGTGATAGATGAAAACTTCCAAAATCTGGGGAAGAAAATGGACATCCATGTCTAGAAGCTTAACAAGCCCCAAATAAGGAAAATCCAAAAAAATCCATACCTAGAAAAATTATAATCAAATTGGCAAAAGTCAAAGACAAAAAAAGAATTTTGAAAGCAGTAAGTGGCATGCCAGAAGGGAGTATGATGATATTTTCAAAGCACTAATGAGATATAAATAAATGTCAAAAATACTATCTGCGGCAAAATTTTTCTTCAAAAAACAGTAAGTAAAAAAACCTCCTTGTGAAACAAATTCTGAGTGTGTTCATCACCACTAGTCCTGGCTTATGAGAAAAGCTAAAGAGAGTCCTTGAAGTTGAAAGGAACTGATGCTAAACAGTAACATGAACTGACTGGTATAGGTAAATATCAAAACACATACAGAATAGTGTAATATTGTAATGTTGATGAGAAAATGATTTTAAATTCTAGTATAAAAGATACAAAGACATGACTACATAAATATAACAAAGATACATAAACATAACTATAAAATATGTTAATGAAAGCACAGTACAAAAGCTGCAAATAGTAACATCAATAACAAAGTGTTAAGGGAGAGGAAGTAGAAATGTAGAATTTTTGTATGTGAAAAAAATTAAGCTTTTATCAGCTTATAATGGACTCTTATAAGTTGGTTTATTTAAGTCCAATAGTAACCACAAAAACTACCCACAGAAAAAGACTTACAACATAAAAAAAGATAAAGGGATCAATGCATTGTAATAAAAAAATAATAAAATGCAGGGGAAGACAGTAAAAGAGAAATAGGTGCAAAGAACTAGACAACACCGAGCAAATGCTAAACAAAATTGCAGTAGTTAAGCCCTTTTCTATCAGTAATTACTTTAAATGTAAATGGACTAAACTCTTTCAAAGGACATAAGAGTGGCTTAACAGATAAACAAAACAAGATTCAAATATATGCTGTCTACAAGTGTATTAGACTGTTCTCACACTTCTATAAAGTATTACCTGAGACTGGGTAATTTATGAAGAAAAGAGGTTCAATTGACTCACAGTTCTGCAGACTATACAGGAATCATGGCTGGGAGGTCTCAGGAAACTTACAATCATGACAAAAGACAAAGGGGAGGCAAGCACTTCTTACTATGGCAGAGCAGGAGAGAGAGAGAAAGGGGGAAGTGCTTTACACTTTTAAACAACCAGATCTCATGAGAACTCACTCACTATCATGAGAACAGCAAGGGGGAACTCTGTCCCCATGGTCCAATCACCTCCCATCAGGTCCTTCTCCCAAAGTTGGGAATTATAATTCAACATGAGATTTGGGTGGGGACACAGAGCTATACTATATCAACAAGAGACTCACTTTAAATTTAATGACATATATGATAGAAGTGAAGGGATGTAAAAAGATATTCCGTTCAAATTGTAACAGACAACAGGATTGGCTATATTTAAATATATATATACTTTAAGTGAAAATCTGTCACAAAAGACAAAGGACATTATATAATAATAATAAGGTCAATTTTCCAGTTAGATACAGTAATTATAGATATATTTTTTACCCAATATTAGAGGACCTGAATATACAAAGCCAACATTAAAAAACTGAATACAGAAAAATTCCAGTAGATGTAATTGATACCAAATGCCTTTTCTGACCACAATGCAACAAAACTAAAAATCAATAGCAACAGAGAACCCGGGAAATTCACAAACATGTGAAAATAAAACAAAACACATTTGAGCAACCAGTGGGTCATAAAATTAAAAAAAAAAGAAAATTAGAAATTATCTTGAGACAAATGAAAATAAAAAAACAACATACTCAAACTAATGACATATAGAAAAAACAGTACTAAGTGGGAAGTTTACAGTGATACAGGCCTATATTTTAAAAAGAGGAAAGATTTTAAACATCCTTCAAAGAATTGCTTAAAAACATCCAAAGTTAGTAGAAGGAGAGGAATACTTAAGAATACAGAAAAAATGAACAAAATGGAAAATAGAAAAACAGTATCGGTGAAATTGGGGAGCTGGTTCTTGAAAGCATAAACAAAATAGGCATTTTTCAACCATTACCAAGACTAAGAAAAAAAAAGAGATGACTTAAATAAAATCAAGTATGAAAGAGGAGGTTTTATAATTTATGCCATAGCACTAAAAAAAGAACCATTAGAAACTATATTAGTGCTAAAAGTCAAAAAATTAGATGACCTAGAAGATGTGGATAACTTCCTAGAAACATACAACCTTCCTAGACTGAATCATGAAATGTAGAGTGTCTAAGAAGATCTATATTCAGTGGATATTTACTAAAAATATCCATGTTTATTGTAATAGAAATACAATTTTCAAATTTATGTAGAATCCAAGTGAATTCCCAACAGCCAAAACAATCTTGAGAACAAAAAACAAAGCTAGAGATATCACATTTCCTGATTTTAAAATATATTACAAAGCTACAGTAATCAAAGCAATATGGTCCTGGCATAAACACAGATATACAGACCAGTGGAACAGAATAGAGAGCCTGGAAATAAATCCACACATATATAGTAAACTGATCTTCAACAAGGTTGCCAAGTATACATTCTGAAGAAAGGATAGTCACTTCAACAAATGGAGCTAGGAAAACTGGATATGCACATGCAAAAGAAGAAAATTACCCTTATTCTATAGCGTACATAAAAGCAACTCAAAGTGGATTAAGGACTTAAACATAAGACCTGAAACTGTAAAGCTCTTTAAAGAGCTTTACATCAGAGACATTATAAAAACATCAGAGAAAACCTTCAGGACATTGGTCTTGGTAATAATTTTATGAATAAGACACTAAAAGCACAGACAACATAAGCAAAAATAGGGGGACTGCATCAAACTAAAAGGCTTCCACACAGCAAATAAAACAATTAACAAAGTGAAAAGGCAACCTACAGAATGGGAGAAAATATTTGTATACTATATACCTGATAAAAAGTTAATTTCCAAACACATAAATAACTTGTATAACTCAATAACAACAACAACAAAAAATTAACAACCCAAGTTAAAAAGCAGGCTAAAGTTTTTAATACACTTTTCTTCAAAATATATGCACAAATGGCCAAACAGTATATGAAATGATGCTCGACCTCACTAGTAATTAGGGAAGTACAAGTCAAAAACACAATGAGCTATCACTTCGCAGCTGTTAGAATCCCTATTACCAACAAATCAAAAGACAGGTGTCAACAAAGATGTGGAGAAACTGAGACCCTTGTACACTACTAGTTGGAATGCAAAATGGTACATCTGTTACATAAAACCATATGGAGGTTTCTCAAAATTAAAAATGGAACCACCACATAACCCACCAATCCCACTTGCTGGGTATTTACAAAAAAAGGAATTGTTCTCAGAGTCTCGAAAAGATATTTGCACTCCAATGCTAATTGAAGCACTATTTACGATAACCAAGATATGGAAACCACCTAAATATCAATTGACACATGAATAAAAAATTAAGTATATACATATAATATTATTCAGCCTTAATATAAGAAAATTCTTCTATTCAGCCTTAAAAAAAAAGATAATCCTTCTATATACAACAACATAGATAAAATATAACCACATTACACTAAATAAAATAAGCTAGTCACAGGAAGACAAGGAATCCTGATTTACTTAGATGAGGTATCTAAAGTAGTCAAACTCATAGAAGGAGAAAGCAGATAGGCTGTTACTGGAGCAGAAGGAAGGGAAAATGAGCTACTAATAAATGGGTATAAAGATTTAATTCAATTATGCAAAATGAATTTCTTGAAATCTGTTGTACAATAATTTGTCTATAATTAATAATATTGTATGATACACTTAAAAATCTGTTAAAAGGGTACAGCTCATGTTAAATGTTCTTACAACGATAAAAGCAGAAAGTTAAAACAATTCATGCAATCAAATATCTCATCAGAAAGGTAAATATTAATGAATATTTTGTTTAAAATGTAGAATTATTTTTATTTAGAATAGTCATAGTAGAGCACACATTACAAAAATATAAATTTTAAAAAATAACACCAAAATGTTACTAATTTTTGCAATTTGATTTTGTATCTTGCAAAACTATTGAATTTACGTATCAGTTCTACAAGCTTTTTGGTAGTGAGGATGTGAATCAAAGAGAACTCCTGTACAGTGTTGCTGGGAATGTAAATTATTACAGCCACTATGAAAAAGAATATGGAGTTTCTTCAAAATCTAAAATCTAAAAATAGAAATACTTTATGATGCAGAAATCCCAATGTTGGGTAATTTCCACAAGAAAGGAAATCAGTATATAGAAGAGATATCTGCACTACCCTATTTATTGCAGCACTATTCACAATAGCTGAGATATGGCTCCTTAGCCAAGGAGTGAACCTAAGTATTCATTAACAAACTAATAAGAAAATGGGATATAGACACACAATGGAAATTAAGCCATAAAAGAATAAAATCCTGTTATTTCCAACAACATAGATGAAATGGAGGACATTCTGTTAAGTAAAATAAGGCAGGCATAGAAAGACAAATATTGCATTTTTAACTCATATGTGGAAGATGAAAAAGTTAATCTCATAGATGTAGAGAGTAAAATGGTGGTTACCAGAGTTTGGAAAGGGTAGGAGGAAAGAGGAGAAGAAGAGAAGTTGCTTAATGGGTACAGCAATACAATCAGATAGAAAGAATACATTCTAGTGTTTAATAGCACAGTAGTGTGAATATAGATAACAATAATTTATTGTACATGTCAACGTGGTTAGTAGAAAAGATCTGATATCTTCCCAAGACAAATAATGTTTGAAGTGATGGATCCCAATTAGCCTGATTCAGTCATTACACACTGTATGCAATCTATGAAAATACCACATGCAGTCCATAAATATGTACACTTATTATGTATGAATTGAAAAGACTAGATAAATGCCAGAAAATTTATCTGGACAACCATATTATTTAGAGGTCTCTACAGCAATGTTCTCTGACATGTGTGTGGTGATAGTGAAAAATTACTTTATCATTTGATTCCTTGAAAAATAAAATACAAATTAACTTCTAGCTTACTCAGCACGTACAACAGAAAAAATCATGTAAATACTACTTGCTTTATTAACTTGGAACACTCTAAAATATATTGATTTTTGAGGTAAATATTGAAAGCTGGATAGTTAGAATGTGTATGGTGATAAGGAAACTATTTGTTTGAGCTATGAATAGAATGACCAATAGTTCTGATTTACCCAAGAAGTTGTCTGTTTATACCTAAAGTCTTGGCATAATTATTAATGAAGAATATTTTTCTTCCCCAAATTTCCCAGTTTTGACCATAAATTGTATGGTTGTTATGATAGTAAGTTATACATGTTAACTTGGTTAGGCTATTGCATCTCTATATCTGAATGGTATATTGGTTTTGTAACTCTGGAGAAATCTGACACATTTACCACAGGTATAAATAGTTAAATAATAATAATAAACAGTAATGATAGCTATTACCACTAAGTAATAATCCCAAGCTGCCAAAGTTCTCATTTATAAAATAACGAAAACAATTCCTACTTCATAGCCTGTTTATTGTGAGTATTCGAGATCCATTCTATGCCTGGCCAGAATAGTATTCCAAAAAAGAAAAAAAAAATGTTATTTTAGAAGAAACATTAGTTCTAAAAATGGCTTTCTTCTTAATCTCTATAGATATTGATTTACTTTTTCTTAAATCAAAGATCAAATTTTAGTGTGTCCTCCTTACATGGGCTTCTTTGTTGGAGAGTCTGGATTTTTCTACTTTTGGTGGAAGTGAGGTGGTGTCTTCTGCTTCAAGTTTTTTCACCTAAGTTCCAAGGAGAGGGGTTCCCATTAATGGATTGACTGTAATGTAGGAAAAATGAGGATTATGACATGCTGAACAATTCCCTGGACATGTCCCCAGGAGTTCATTTTCTTTGTTTCTCGTTATTTTAAAAACCTTAAGTGCTACATTCACCATTAAAAAGCAAGTCTGAGAACATTTCTATCTCCAAAAGCTTCCAAAGGTGTGTTTGGCTGCCTAACGGAGTTTCATCCAAAAGTATCAATAAAACTCACAGCTAAAAACTCAAACATAAGCCAAAAAATAGTCTTTTCTTTAAACCATAAGCACTTAAAGCTATTTCTACCTAGTCTCCTTTGTAGAAATTTAGCCAACGGGTGAATTTAATCTTAATTGGTCAATTTCATATAAAGTATTCAATTGTTAAATAAGTAATCATTTTCTACTCCCTGAAAGCACTCTACTTGATGATATGGAGACAAAAAAAAGTTCAAATCATAGTTCTGGTTCCAAACTTTAAGTTCAAATCAGGTAAAGAAAGAATGGTGAAAGTCACTGTGATGTAAAATAAAGAAAATGAATGCCATAGGAATTGCGAAGATAAAATATAACAGAGTTCAGAGAAAGGAGCGACTGTTTCTGCTGGAGTGTTACATTAAGGAGATGGCATTTAAACTGTACCTTAAATAATGGGTGAGTTTTAATATGTAATGATGAAGAAGAAAGAGATTCGAGATGTAGGGTACTTGTAAATCAACTCTCCATGTTGAGAAATGAAGAGGACTTGTTGGGAGAACTACAAGAAGCTCAACATCTTTAGAACTTGGAGTGTGAGAAAAGTGGTAGCAAGGGGTAGGGATGGATTGACCTCTGTTTTGGACTAAATTGGCAGGCTAAGTTTTTAGGCAGTGATAGATATCCATTTCAGGTTTTGTTTTCCTTCTTTATTGTGGCAGATGCTATTAATGCAACATTTTGTATTAGCCCAGTTTTGTTACCATAAATAAATACCTGAGACTGGGCAATTTATAAAGAAAAGAGGTTTATTTTGGCTCATAGTTCTGTGGACTGTACAGGAAGCATAGTGCAGGCATGCTTTGGTGAGGGCCTCAAGAAACTTACAACTATGGTTGAAAGCAAAGAGACCCAATATGTCACAGCATGAGAGAGGAAGCAAGGGAGAGGAGGAGGTGCCAGACTCCTTTAAACAAGGAGACACTTGTTTCAAGGAGTAACAAACTGACAGAGTAAGAACTCACTCATCATCACGCATGAACTAACAGAGTAAGAACTAACAGATGAACTAACACATGAACTAACAGAGTAAGAACTCGCTCATCATCAAGGTGATGAGCTTAAGTCATTCATAAAGGATCCACCCCATGATTTAAATTTCCCACTAGGCCTTACCTCCCAGAGTGGGGATCACATTTCAGCATGAAAATTGGGGAGGATGAATATCCAAACTATATCACTTTTAAAAAAATAAATATAGCAATAAGATAAGTATGGCAAAATATGTTCAGAATGCCGTAGACATTTGAATTTGTTTTTAAAAGTACAAGGTAAAGAGAATCTGAAACAAGCAAATGTCAGTGGAATGGTGAGAAGGGCAGTAAGCTTTGCAACATCACAGAGATAGAATAAAAAGGATGTGAAAAGGGAGAGGAATTCAAAGACGACTTCAAACCTGAATGTCTAGAATGATCTTATTTGAATAATGGCAGTCAGAGCAATGAGCAGAGGTAAGTTTTTCAGAAAACGGGAGGTGTTGCAGCCTTGTTCCTGTTGAGGTTAAGGTGCTTATCACACAAGGAAGTTCGCCAGGATGAAGGATGTCCTCCAGGCTATTGTATTTCTATTTCTATTTCTATTTTCTTCTTATCTAAAGATGTCCAAACATCATTAAATAGCAACTTGCCTTGCTTTTTATTTTACGAGAAGTATTTGTAAGTAATCATTTTCTGTAAAATTTGCTGTTTATTTTTTTACTGTGGTGGCTACCATATTCTAGTATTTTTCCTTTTAGGCTTACTTTCTCTAGAAATATATTGGTGGATGTAGAGTTCTCAGTGAGGTCTTGGTGGGTACATGAGTTTTATTCACATGAAAGAGGAAAACTTAACTTATAAGACAGAATGGGACAGAATGTGATTCTTGTGGGGATATGGTAGCAAGTGAAAAAAAGAAGCCTAAGGAAAGACACTTTGATAATTATTGCATCTATGAAGTGGTAGAATAAAGACAAGGAAGAGAGGCAATAAGACAGCTTAAAAAGAGGGTAAAAGATATGCAAATGTTTGGAAGTACAGAGTTTCACGAAACATAATTCACTAATTAGCATATGATTAGATGGAAAGGGAAGTCACTCTATCATGAATTAAATAGTCTCTTCAGATGTTTTTAGATATATAAACATGGAGCTATTTTTGCCTCTTTTTTCCAATATTTGTATATTCTTTCAATTATAGAATCTAGAACTTTCTAAACAATGTTAAATATCAATGGAAATAGTACAATACTTGCCTATTTTTCATTTTAATAGTTTGATACAGGTCATTATTTTCTACAGAGTTTTCTCTTGGCCTTAGACCTAGTTCAATATTTTATTAGAAATGGTTGTGATTTTTAAAACATTTTTGGTATCTGCATATATTAAATTGCATATCCCATTATATAATATTTGTTATTCCATATTAATTATAATTCTATTTTGATGGATTTTGCTATGTCTTTCCCATGTATACACTTCATGTCACACCATTATATCCCCATATAAGAAATAGTATTTTTTTATCTTTACAGCTATTTTTTTAAGAAAATGAAAGAACCAAACATAGAAATCAATAAAGACAACATTTTCCTCCTGTATTTCAAAAGCATAAGCTCTGAAAGACTCACCCAGGGAACAAGAAAGAGATTTCAAAACATAGATGAAGAGACAATATATCTCATTTTCTGGCTGAACAAAACTCTCCAGAATAGGGGAATTAAAAGATTTTCAAAGAAATCTTCAGTTGACTTTGGGGAAAAGGTCTGCACTTTGACTTATCCCTACCCACTGGGCAGTCAATGTGTGTGTGGGAGGGAAGAGGAGGTTGGAGAACTCTCAGAACAGTAGAAAGCCCATGGGGGTTTTAGCTGTACCATATAAGAATGTATGGCCTATTTCTGGAAAAGTTTCTTAATATATATCTGGTTATCCGTATTTTCTTTTTGAATATACTTCATACAAAAAAGAAATAAATAAATAATGGTTGAGAAAAAATTTATGCACATGAGAAGGGGAAGTCACATTATGAATACAGAAAAAAAGGTGTCCAGAAATTGGTGAGGGAAAGATAAACAATTCACTTTGGAAATGATACAAGATCTACATAGACACCCAAGAGAAGATGAAGTGAAAATGGTCAATAAATATATGAAAAAAGTACTGCCTCACTAGACGTGAGAACAATGTGAATTAATAAACATAAAATATTTTTTTCACCTATAGAATCAACGCAAATAAAAAGAACTAAAAAAAATAATGATTTGTAATTCTGGCAGCATTGGAAACTACTCAACGGGCCTTCCACAAAAAACAAAAAGCCTGGATCAAAATTAATTTTTAGGCATTGCTGTTTCACAGTAACTTCTGAAAATCTGTTTTCCCTTTAATCAAAATACACTTGTATTTTATTTTATAAAGTATATGTATTTGTAGTAAATAAAAGATGGAATAAAATAATCGTCAAGCAGTAAAATGCTATCAAAATAATGAATACAGGTTAAAAAATATAAACTTCTAAAAATAAAAATTAATATTTTGAAATTTAACAAAACTTAATAAAAAGATTCACCATTAAACCAAACACCATGGAAGAAAAAATTATAAATCACAAGAAAGATATAAAAATTTTCTCATAATTAATCACATAAAGACAAATGAAAAATAGAGGGAAAAATGAGGCTATAAGATAAGAGGAATAGAATAAGGAAATAGTAAAATACAATACAGAAAGTCTGCTGTGATGGTTTTCAAAAGCTTGGAGAAAGCAGAGATTCATCAAGTAAAGTAACGATGCAAGAGTTACCATGTAGATGCCTAGCTGCTCTGTAACTATTTGTTGAAAAGTTTTTCTCCGTTTATCATCTTTGCTTTTTTGTCAAAAAGATCAGTTGGCTCTATTAATATGGGTCTATTCTGGGCTCTGTATTCTGTTCCATTGTTCTACTTATTATTTTGTCAATATCACACTGTCTTGATTACTATAGCTTTATAGTAAATCTTGAAGTTAGGTAGTGTCAGTTTAACTTTGTTCTCTTTCCATATTGTGTTAGCTATTATGAATATTTTGTCTCCCCATATAAACTTTAGAATTGGTTTGCCATATCCACAAAATATCTTTCTAGGATTTATATTTGGATTAATGAGTCTTCTTATCTATGAACATAGAACAGCTCTCCACTTACTTAGTTCATTTTTGATTTATTTCATGAGAGTTTTGTAGTTTTCCTCATGTAGGCTTTGTTCATTTTTTTTTAGACTTACATCTATCTAAGGTTTTTTTTTTTTTAATTTTGGTGTCAATATAAATATGATTGTGTTTCTAATCTCAAAATTAATTTGTTCATTGTTTGTATATAGGAAAGTAACTTACTTTTGTATATTAACTGTGTATTCTGTCACCTTGCTATAATCACTTATTAGTTAAGAGAGCTGGTTTGCAGACTCTGAGATTTTTTCCACAGAAAAGACTTATCTATGAACAAGGACAGTTTTATTTCTTCCTTCCTAATCTGTATTTTTTTATTTCATTTTGTTTGTCTTCTTGTATGTCTTAGTCATTCAGGATGCTATAAAAATACCGTAAGCAAAACTAAGTAGCTTATTAACAATAAAAATTTATTTCTCACATTTGTAGAGGCTGAGAAGTTCAAGATCAAGGCGCCAGCAGATTCAGTGTCTGGTGAGGGCTGACATATTGGTTTGTGGATGATTGTCTTTTTTACTATGTCCTCACATAATGGAAGGGGTAAATGAGCTCCCTTGTGCCTCTTTTACAAGGGCACTAATCCCACCCATTAGGCTCTACCTTCATGACCTAATCACTTCTGAAAGGCTCCAACTTTTAATGTCATCACCTTGAAAATTGGGATTTCCCATATACATTTTGAAGGAATGCAAACATTTAGATCACAGCTTTGTATTAGCTTAGACTTCCAGTAAAATGTTGGAAAAGAGTGGTGAGAGGGGTCATCCTGGCTTTTTCTTGATCTTAATGTGAAAGCTTCTATTTTCTCGCCATGAAGTATAATATTAACTATAGATTTCTTTGTAGATGTTCTTTATAAAGTTGAAGAAGTTTTCATCTATTGTTAATTTTGCTATCCATTTCTCATTGAACTTTACTCCCTTCTCATTTTATTTTTGCAACTGATACAAATGGACAATGGGAATAGGAGCCAGCATCAAAAATATTAAAACATAAGTACATGAAATAGAAGCATATGAAGTCAGCACCTAGATCTAGACTTTTCAAAAATGTGTTCCTACCAACACATATTTGTTTGCTTTATATATGATATTTATACAATATCTCACTGGTGGGAACAAAGTTGTGAGAATCCTAATTTCTTTCATTCATTTTATGTAACTTGTGCATCTGGAAAGTTAAAAGCTGACTACATTTTAATTCGCTTAAAGGTTAGCATAGCCTTCCTTAGTTTCTCTGCCTCAAAATGTCTACCCTAAGTTACATAGTAGGGCAAGAGAGAATTGATTAAGCAGTAGTATTCCTTAGTTGCTTTATTCGACAGGCAGGAGAATATCATTCGAGTGCTGACTTTAAGAAGAAAATGACCTTTTTCACCAAATCATACTTTAAGTTGTAAATTATCCTCCAGTTTGTAGAGAATGCACATTAGAGAGGAGAAAACAGAAGAGATAGCTTAAAGACCAAGAGCTGGAGCTGAAATTTCATGTAGCCAGTCTTGTGGGAAGAAAGTAGACAGCCAGAGTTTTTCAAACTTCATTGGAAGGAAGCAAGCGGTCCTGACAAATTGATTTTTCAACAATCTATACTAAAAGCACTTACTTTAAACAAATCCATAAACAAAGACTAGGCACATTCGGCCTCTAATAAGGCCTTAATAACAATGACTGAGAGCAAATTCAACACAACTATGTAGGGTACTCAATAGGAAGAAAATTGAATCCAGTTCAGATCAGAACGCTTTCCTCATTCATATTGGTTAAAGTTTATCCCAGGTGTTTGGTGAGGAACTGGAGACCGACTACACAGCTAACATAGATCCTCAATGGATCATTACATAAGTGCATGAACCTGTACTTAGCAATATACAGTCTGGAAGCCACACTCTTCACAAATTGTATGCACACTTTATCACACACACACATGCACATACAAAGAGACAAAATTCTTCAAGTGTTGTCACATAGACATGAGGGTACCGGGTAGAGACCACAGAGTCTGGTATCTAAATGTAGCAGCAAAATTAGGTAAGCACCCCTTCATGTGTAATCTTTATTGTTATTTTTTCCACGACTTTTCATATCTTGTCTGTGTGCTTGGTGTCATATAAATTTGCTGGATCTTTTAGAAATAGGCTAAGTTTGTCCAATGTAAAATAGCCAGCTACTTAAACAATATGTTGCATATAAAAAAACTGATTTTTTCCCATTTCTTTCTATTATTAGGTAGAAATAAATGTATAGTTATACAACTTATATATTCTTACTTAAAGCATATTTTTGATAGACTGATTTATAAAAATTGTTATATATTCTTAAGACAATTATGTGTAAATTCTTACTTAAATCATACAAATTGCTATACAAAGACAAATTACCAATTACCAATCAATTTTCAGAAAATAGAACTCTACTTGGAACAGAGTAGAAACATTAAGAACTTAATCTGTAGGACCTATGTTTATTACAGGAACACTTAAAATAAGAAGACAAAGTTGGGGGAAAAAACTCACCAGTGCATGAATGGACCTACAAAATTCAGGGGGAAAAGCTATTTTCAACCTCTTAGCTAAATGATCCTCTATTAACTCAAGGTGATTATAATGCTCATCTCTTTCAATTCATTGTTCCTCAGAATATAATTTTAAAGTTTAAAACTTTTATTCTGACTTATAAAAATAATATCCCGAATTTTTTGATGGTAGATTATGGCTTCACTTATTGTATCTTGCTGTTTATACACTGTATGTTTTCAACTTTTTATAAAAGTTGAAAACATACAATGTATGTTTTATAAAAAACACTATACAATGTATGTTTTATAAAAAACACAATCAAATTTCTTTTGTTGCTGTGATTTCAGAATGTTCCCAGGAGCACAATCACTCTAACTGACTCTCTCTCACATGCATAAGGATATCTCAGAACTTGTTATAATATATTTTTATTAATAATAAACCATGGGACCATTTTTAGGCTTCTTGAAAATCCAATTTGTAATTTTTACCTTATTAAGCCTTTCATAAGTGCAATTAGCACAATCACTCCTATTAACTCATGCTGCTTTTCTTGCTATCAGTAATCAAAGTAAGCCAAAAACATTTATAGAATATTATTGTCTTTTTTTAAAAAAATAATGTATTTCTACCTTTATAAAAAGATTGAGATGAAAATTTATCTTTATAAATGTGTAATATACGAATATGGCTCTATGAGAAATGTGAGAAGATACAGTTATAATACTGCCTGATGATAATGGTTATTTTACATATATAATACCTTGTATGATTCCAAACACTTTACATACTTAATAGACTTACTGCTTTTAAAAACTCTGATATATATGTAATTTTATCTATTTTTCCAAATGAGGCACTGCAAGCACAGAAAGGATGCCCAAAGTCATATAGCTAGTAAGCAGCAGAACCAGGATTCACACAGAGGCAGTCTGTTACTAGAGTCTTGTGCTCTCAATGTCTCAATGGCTACCTTACATAGCCTCTTTTTTTTTTTTTTGAGACGGAGTCTCGCTCTGTCGCCCAGGCTGGAGTGCAGTGGCCGGATCTCAGCTCACTGCAAGCTCCGCCTCCCGGGTTTACGCCATTCTCTCGCCTCAGCCTCCCGAGTAGCTGGGACTACAGGCGCCCGCCATCTCGCCCGGCTAATTTTTTGTATATTTTAGTAGAGACGGGGTTTCACCGTGTTAGCCAGGATGGTCTCGATCTCCTGACCTCGTGAGCCTCTTCTTCTTAAGATAGTCTTGATATACCACAGTTGAACATATTTTGAGAGTACGGGTAATATTTCGATACATATATAAAATGTGTACTGAGTAAATCAGGGCAATTGGGATATCCATCACCTCAAATATTTATGCACCACCTCTTCTGATGTGATCTGCATTCATACAATTCACTTCGCCTAACGTGATGTGAATGATCATGTTTCCTTTCTAGTAAAAAGAAAAATGTTATCAATGATAAAAGCAAAATTTAGCAAGATCTTTAGGGGAAAAAAGAAGGAAGAAAACTAAAATGAGATCAAAGAAGAGAGGAAGAGATAGAATGGCTAGCAAATTTACTTTGACATTCATTGGAAAATATATGATTATTTTAAAAATATTATAATGTAGAAAAATGTACCAACAAAAACATTACCATATTTTTGTACACCAAATTCTTTAGTGGAGAAATGTATAAAAAATCATTTACTTTTCTGATGTTGTGATTAACTATTATTTATATTAACCAAGAAATTAAAGAAAAACATTTTATAGTACTTACTGAAGATAACATTTAATCACAGCGATGGTGAAGGACAAATTAAAGAAGAGGAAAAACAACCCTCAAATCACTACAAGTCTTGATTTCATTAGAGGATTATTGTAATACTACTGGCCAACAGGTGCATGATACAAATATGACACATGAGTTTTCAGAATCACATAGAATAACAATTGTAGAAACATTCAGGAGTTATAAAAAATTGAAAACTATCTCTAAAACATCAATAACAGCAAAACAGCTAGATATCGTCTGAACAGGAATAAATAAATCCTAAGCTTCTGTATGAACTATCCCTAGTGTTTCAATTGAGTATTGAATATAATTAAGCTAGTATTTTGTTTTAAACGCTAAACAGCCTCTCAGATACTACACTAGAGAAAAATGTGTTTGCTAATCAGGTCTAATGTCTGATAAGAAGCCTCCATTTAGAGCTTTTTCTTTGTTTGAATAATTAGCATTCAGAGAATATATACAGGTAATTATTTTTCATTCTCCTGGCACCTCTATCCACCTTGGCGTAAGGGCACCTCCAAAGCTACTTCCGCCTGCCACTCCAAAATTTCCAAGCACAGACACATTTTTTTCTGAGGCATTACCTCTCACTCATCTCTTATTTCACACCATTTTGATAGTGCTCAATGTAAGTCTAGAGCTGATTGCAGCTATTTCCCACCTCATATAATATCACAGAGGGAAAGGTTTTCTGCCATAAAAAAGTGGAAATGAGGCCTAGATAGAAAAAAAAAAAACATTTTTCTTATGTCCCTGTTTTCTAATTACATGATTCATTAAATTCTAGTTTTTCCTAAAGTAGTCTCAGTTTTCTGTCACTTTTGAATGAAGGGGTAGGAAAAGAAAGGAGAAGATGATATTTTAATTCCAATGACAGAATTATTGAAAGGCCCTTGGCCAAAATAATATTTTATTGATCTTTCATCATTGTTTTGTTGTCTTTATAATCTAACATTGAGGAAATATGTTATATCCAAACTAAAAATGGCAGGAATTTAATCATAGCAAGATAAAATGTAGCATTAATTGCTACTCCCCCTTGACTGCACATTCTGAAAAATTTCAGGTTTCCACCAAATTCTGGGAAACCTCCAATGGAATCTCTGATGAGATACCACTACCACTCCAAACACTAGAGAATGCAGCTGAACTCAGTGTCGGCTTGTGCATCATGATATTTCGTTGCCTCATAATCCATAGAGCACATGTTTTAGATGCCATTAAAGCTGTAGTGTCTTCAAATAAAGTATCCAGGCTTCATCAGGGTATATGTCAAGCATAATCTGAAGAATGTGTTAAAATTATATATTCCTCATATTTTACCCAGACTTTCTGAGACATAAAATTTTGGGAGGTTAAATAGTTTTGTGATAAAGCTTCTTATGAGGCTGTAATAGATATTCACTTCTGATTAAGAATATTTGCCATATTTTCTTGCTACATGTTCCTCAGTAACGCGTAAAAAAAAAAAAAAAAAAGGCTAGCTCTACTCTTAAACTATCAAGAATCTGAAAGAAACTACATAACCTGGAGTTTGGCACAATAGTGACACTCAATAAATATGTATTTGTCTTAGTTCATTTTTTGCTGCTATAACAGAATACTACAGGCTGGCTAATTTAAAATACACAGAAATGTATTGACCCTTACTTTGGGGGTTCGGAAGTCCAAGATGAAACCTTTGGAACCTGATGAGAGCCTTCTTACTGGGTCTCAACTTAAAGAGAGGCACCGGAAGGGCAAGAGGTGGGAGAGGGGGCCACATTTATCCTTTTATGAGGAAGCTATTCCTTTAGCAAAGTCACGAAATCATTTTTGAGGGTGCTGCCTCCATGGCCCAAACACTTCCCATTAGGCCTCATGTTCCAACATCTCTGCACTGGGGATCAAGTTTCTAACACATGAACTTCAGGGGACACATTTAAACCATAGTGTTATACCTCTGGCCTCCAAAATGTATGTTCTTCTCACATGCAAAATAGATTCACTCTATTCCAATAGCCCCAAAGTCTTCAGTTTTTCCAGCACCAACTCAAATGTTCAATGTCCAGAATCCCATATAAGCTGGATATAGGTTCAACTCAAGGCATAATTTATCCTGAGGCAAATTCACTTTGGCCATCGAGTCTGTGAAATCAAACAAGTTATTTACCTCCAAAATGCAACAGTGGGACAAGCATAGGATATACCTTTACATTCCCAAAGGGAAAAACAGACAAGGAAAGGAGTAACACCCTGTTTCCAGGGTGGGATGCAGTGGTATGATCTTGGCTCTCTGCAACCTCTGCCTCCTGAGTTCAAGCAAGGCTCCTGCCTCAGTCTCCCGAGTAGCTGGGACTACAGGCATGTACCATCATGCTCAGGTAATTTTTGTATTTTTAGTAGAGACGGGGTTTCACCATGTTGGCCAGGCTGATCACTCCTGACCTCAAGTGATCCACCCACTTCGGCCATACAAAGTTCTGGAATTAAGGCATGAGCCACTGCTCCTGGTCCTGGCTCCTTTCTATAGGTACTCATCTCTAGCAAACAGTGACTTGACCAAACCTTTGATTTGCTCTCCTAAAGATGCTTTTTCACTCTTTACATGGCCATGTTGTAAATTTGCCAAATCTTTTCACTGTGCATCTGTTTTGATCATAAGGTGTGTCTTTAAATCATTTCTCTCTCCTCTCACATCTTTACCCTATGCAATTAAAAGTAGCCATGTAGCTCCTTCAATCTTTTGCTCATTAAAGATTTCTTCCACCTGCTATCCTAGTTCTTTTGAGCTCTTACTAGAATTGCCCTTCATGCTTTATTCATGGCAATACAGGCTTTCTCTGGCACTGCTTTTTCAAACTCTTCTAGACTTTCCTTATCACGTCATTCCAAAGACACCTATTTTCAGGTATTTGTTGTAGCAACATTCCACTCTCTGGTACCATTTTTTATCTCAGTCCCTTTTATGCTACTATGACAGAATATCACACACTAAGTAGTTTTAAAAGAATAAAAATTTATTGGCTAACAATTATGAATACTGGAAAATTCAAGATCAAGTTTCTGACATCTGGCAAGGGCCTTCTTGCTGTGTTATAACATGGCAGAAGGCATAACATTGGTATGATAAAGGGAGAGGAGGATGCCAAACTTATCCTTTTCTAACCCACTATCATAACACATTCACTTCCATAAGAAGGGTGTTAACCTCTATGGGGGGGTGGGTGCCCCTACGATCCAAAGACATCTCATTAAGTCCCACCTCCCAACACTGCCACATTGAGGATCTGACCTTTGAGAATACATTCAAACTATAGCAATGTTATATAAATAAATAAATTAGCTATATATTATAAGTCACCACTAAGGTGATTAAACTGCTTTTTTAATTTTTTAGCAACAAGAAAGCAACAAAATCTTGCTACTGTTAAGTGTTTCTATAAAATATAACACTGGCCCTAGAATAATGTAGCATCTTTTCAATCTTTTTTCAATCAAAATAAACTACTAGACTCTAAGCTACTTTTTAGTTTAACATGTATTTACTATTCACCTATTGGGATGATGCATGGTGGAGGAGTTGACAGAATTCAGGATGAACCAAGGGGCATAAAAATGGCTAAAATAAAGACAGTTCCTGCAGAGCTTATAATCATAACATTTATCCTCAGTTACTTTTATCCAAAATAGGCAGCTCTGGCCAGGCCTGGATGTGAATCATATGACCTAGGATGGAATGCACAGTGATTATTAACCACATCGCAAGAGAATGAATGTTAAACAACTGCCAAGGGAGAATGTTATGTTCAATTCAATTCAGAGAACTATGCGCAAATTATATCTCAGGGAAAGTGTACCTGCAGTAGTCTACTCACAAATCTGAGAAATAACTAATATTTCATTTCCCTTCCAAAATGGAATTTACCATGGTAAAATTTTAATCATGTAATTTGTAAGAAAATGATTCATATCTAAGACCACAACTTCCATCTCATATAATTTATTTTTTCATTCAACAAAGACACAGAATAGTAAGCAACTATTGGGTTTGCTTGTCAAGATACATAATCCATTCTTCCTTCTCATTTTTATTTGGGGAAGTAAACCTTCTCTTCTCTCAATGCCACCAGCGCCAAAAGTTAGGCCAGTACCAACGATTACAACATATTCATTGTTATATATAAACTGCAGCTGCTTGTGATGTTTGTCAGCATACTAAAGAAGTCTATATACAGAAGAAAGCAGAGGCAAGAGACAGAGGAGAAAGGGAGAAATGGACAGAGAAAGATACTATTTGAGGCTTTGGTTTGATTTTTATTTGTGCTTAGTATAGATTCCTGCCTTTAAATCTCTTAGTTATGTGAGCAATATTAAATTTCTCACTTGGTTGAAAGAATATTTGAAGTCCTGTTACTTGCAATAAATAGCACAAAGGTTTGGGGACTTGGCTGGATCTCAAAAGTAGTTCAGGATGTCAGTGTCTGCTTCTTGATTCCTGAAACTCTTTTATATAGTAAGTATTAAATTTGATACCTCTGGGGAAGATAATAATGTGAATTATTTCAATGATGCCACCAAATAGGGTATTATCCAAATGAGTACACTTTTAAAAGGAAAAAGCAACCTTAACAAACATTGCTTCAGAACAATAGGCACAAACCAAAACTATCCAAAGGGAAACCAAAATGTATAGTCAATCACTTTGGCACTTACACCTTTTGTTTTACACTCAGCATATGGAGATAAAACTTTTTCTATCACATGATTGTTATTAGGATCCAATGATATGCTGACTATGAACAAAGTTGAAAACCAAAGTGTTCCCTGTTACTTTTTATTTTACTGGATCTGATTTTAATAAAAAGCAAGAAATAGAAACAAAAATAGAGAATACATCATGAAAAGTGGCAGAGAGAGACTGTAAACACTGAGAATGATCTTTGATTGTCTTCAAGGCATCAGTAGTCTGTTTTGAAGACAATGAAAGTGCGTTGCAGGAGAGTATTGGCACAGCTCCTGAGTCTTTGTAATAATTACATTTTATAAACATTTCCCTCTGGGAAATTGATCATCAGACAGCAGGCATCCTGCACGCTTTATTACCCAAAGTAAACTCTGGACCACCAGTGATTCATATAACATTATGCCTTCTACCAGTGAAAATATCTATAAGGAAATCTTGCATTTTTAATTAGTTTTTACTTTCTTATCTAAAGATAGACTGGTGTGGATGGGGCAGGAAGAGGTCAGAATTTGGAACTGAGTAACCGTTCTGGCACTAATTACCTTCGTGAAACAACTTTGTAATCCTTGGTTTTTCAAGTAAAAACCTTGATTTTTCAATCCAAGGTTTCCTACGATGAAAGGGTCAGAAAACTGCAGTAGAGGCATACGAATAGATACTCTGTTGTCAAACCAAACGTATTTCAACATTTGGCTCCATCCGTTACCTGGGAGCATCATTTATGATCTCTAAACCTGTTTCCTCATCTGTGAAATGAGGATAGTAATAAAAACTAACTTCTAAATTTAAGTATTCAATGAGATATTACTTATAATGCATATTATATATACATAATAACTTTGTTTTTAAGCTCTTCAGGCCCTTTCCACCCATCACATTGTATTGTTCAATTTTATTGCAAAATGAAAAGTTAGTCTGAAGCTAAAGCAAATGATCATTATGTAGTTTTGATATATTCTTCATGTGACTATCAACCTAACAGGTACCTACTCTAGCTTCCTGACCTAAGAGAGGTGACTTATTTCTTATTACCTTGAAGACATGTTTCAATGTGCAGATTCATGACTCAGCATACATATATAGCTTTGGAATAGATCTAGTTAAATATCTAAACTTAAAACTAACATCCAGACAGAAACCACCTGTTCCATATTTTCTCCATCTCTTAATTCCATTCAAATTGAAATTTTTAGTAGAAATGGAATCAGTTGCCAAATTCATCACCTATTTACTATTTCCAAGAAAATTAATTCATTCAGTTTATGCTTATATAATATTGTTTAACAACTTAACTGAAGACAGTCCTCAATTTTTTAATGAAGTTGTTGCTTTTATTTTCTAGAAGTAAAGGGATTTTATGTTAAATAAGACTCATCAGCAGTTTCTTAAAACTGTCATTTTAGTATGGTTATATGATTAGTGATTATTTCATCTTCATTCTAAATTTTTAAAATTACATGAAATCTAGTGCAAATATAATGGCTCAAAATCATTAGACATGCATAAAACTAGCATAATGCAGGCTATTTGAATATTTTGTTCCTGTATTCCTCACCTATACAGCTTTGTTGATTCAACATTGATTCAGTAGATATTATGTTACTCAGAGCTGTGTGTGTATGATTTATCCCTAGTATATAGGACTTATTTTAAAGGGAGAAAGAAGAAAAAACAAACCAGTAAGAATTATGAGATTTTTTCCTTATTCTTCTAAGCTTGCTGTACAGAGCACACTCAACAATTTATAATTCTTTTCTTAAATGAAGAATTTTTATGGCACTTAAAATTGTAGGGACAAACACTAAATTATTGATTTAAAAATAAAATAAAAATTTAAAACAACGTGCCCCCCAGTCTAGAAGAAAGGTTACTTAAACGGACTCTACTTAAAATTATTTTTTTAAATTCATATTAAAAACAAGAAATTCTGAAACTTTGCAAAACACTCATACCAAAGAAGACCCTCAAACACTCAGTTTGGTTCCTTTGATGCTTTACAGTCCTTTTAAAATTTATTCTTATAGATATATACATTTGTAATGTTGTATATAAATTATGGAAAACAGTTTTCACCTATATCCATCAGCTTATGAATTATTTGACACCTAATCCAAAACTCATATAGACCTAAGAAAAATAGAAATACTGTGGTCAGACTAGAAAACCAAAAGCATCAAAATAATAAAGAAAAACTATCTGAAAGACACCAGAAAGAGTAGGGCTACTGTCACAACGAACAGATGCTGATAAAAAAGCTTAATCAAAAGCCGACAAAGGCATCACAATCACAGTGTAAATATGATCATATGCAGCTATGGCTGTGCAAAGATTTAAAAGTTGAGGGAACTGGCTTTGGAATTATTGAAGGTAGCCCAGCATGAGGAAGAACACCAATTTAGGAATTAAGAGACCAGGATTTCATGTCTAAGGTTAGGGCTAAATTGGAGTTTAAGCTAAGCTACTCATTTAATGTAGCTTGGCCCAGAATCCACACTCATCATACAATGAGTTGCATTTGGCATCAGACAAGCAAGTTGCATCATTCCTGAGCTAAAAGGAGAAGCCTCGGGGGTAGATAAAGGTTGATATGGGAAAGGATCCACTGCTTTTATCAAATTTTAAGGAGTCTATGATTCCTAAATGCTTAAGAATGACTTAATTTTTTTCATTCCTGATCTTAGAAATATTAATCCTATGTGAAAAGTTCATAACTAAACAATTTTTAATCTTTTAGCCATATTATGCAGTAAACTCATTATAATTAAACTGCATCATAAAGAAAAAGCAAGAATATCTGAAAGTCATTGAAAACCTGTGTAAGTAAAGGCAATATGCCATTTCAGAATCAATTGTTTTGTGCTGTTCTATGAAACAGTCTAGTTCAGTAAAATTTGATGTTTTCATAATTAACTGAAAACAGAAAATTAATGTTCGGTAAATGTTATGATTTTATTATTCACTGCAGCCATTGATCTTATTAGTTTAAAATATGTAAATAATAGGCATCCCATGACACTCCCAACAAATGTTTAGTGGATTTTCAGTTTGCAGTTACATCTCATCAAGAGGCTGACCTAGATTCGCAAATGTCTTAGAGGGTTTAAACAAATCTGTGCTCACCAGAATTGCGGGAGTCTCTGTGGCACTGTCATCATTTAATTCATTCTCATGGGACTCTTTGGACAGTGGGTTTCTTTAGGAGACATTTGACTAATTGGATGAGGCACTAAATTCATTGGTGCTTATCCAAAGCATTACTAAATCCTGCAAAATTATTTCTAAGCAACCACCCACCAGAAAACAAAAATCTGTCATTTTTCTAATTTGTATATAGAATCGATATTATATCATTTTCAGCTAGAGCTTTCAGATATTACCTGTCACTCTCATAACTTCAAAATGTACTTTTTTCATATTACTTACAGGACTACATAAATTATAGAACCCTTTGCTGCCTGAGGTGACAAGCAAAAGAAAGGATTTTATCACTATTACTATTTCACCCTTTGCTTTTCATATATCCTTGACCACTAAAAAATACTATTCTTTTACAGAATATAGCATGACATATATATTCCTTAATCTGGATGAAATTTGCTTTTTGTGCAAAGTCATCTATATGAGATGCATTTCATGAGATATCAGAGTGTAATTTTTAGTTACTGTATATTGCCCTATTATTTTTCAACTACACTTCAACAAGTACATTATTGCTTGATTGATATTTTAGCATATCTGTCTTACACACAATAAAGAAACTTACTTTTTCTTTTGAACTTCCTTTCATGTCACCCATCTAATTACACACATTATTCCCTGATCATGATATGTGTTCTGCTCACGTTGAGGGAAATCTTATAAGCACCATAGCCACAGGCTGGAGTTGGAGACACCGCTCCCCTTCCCCTCAGCTTCTCTACTCAAGAGCAGAGTTGGTTTAGGTACAGTCTTTCCAGGCCATTTATCAGTTACTCACATTTCTTACATTATACCAAGATCAATTATGAAACATGTTCTCCAGCCAAAAACCCTGGTGCAGAAATAATCTTCTGACTACGAATTGCTGCATTAGCGCTTTAAGAACTGTAAAGGTGACTTATTTCATTTCAACAGTAAAAGCATTTTTAATACAGGCTGTGTTCTCCCAGAGTATTGAAAAAGTACTAGAAGAGAAAAAGTCAAGTGAGGGGGAAATAAAGCATGAAAACACTGCTTTAGGAAGGATATTATCCCAGTACAGTTTTTACTAAAATGCTTTCCTTCACATGACAATACTCTTTTACTGGAAGCAAAGATGTAGGCTCCTCACTGGTTAAAAGCTGACCTCATTAATATGTCATTCAAGGTCCTATAGGAAGTGTCTTGAGCAAATTCCCAGGCTTTATTGTCTTTTGAAATTTCATATCATAAATCTTGATATGCACTCTCTTGCTTATGGATGATCAAACATACCTCTTGGTTTAATGGAAGAATGAACACTTATTCTATGCAACTCCTCCAACAAAGCATTTTGTACGTTTCACATATCTTTTATCTCTTTTCTTAAAATCTTGAAAATCCCCATTCTGCTTCGTCTACACGTAAACACAACCACCTTTCAAGATCCAGCACAAATATTACCTCCTTGAAGAAGATATTTTTACCTCATTAGAACTCACTCACTATCATGAGTACAGCACCAGGCCATGAGAGACCCGCTGGCCTGACCCAGACACCTCCCACCAGGCCTCACCTCCAACACTGGGATTACAATTCAACATGGGATTTGTCAGGGACATATGTTCAAACTATGTCAGTGGAAAAGTTCAATATTCATTATGTAAGTTTTCACTTTGCCCTGACTTCCACGTGGTCTTTAATGAGACTTTAAGACAACCCTCTTTTATCCAACAGTTATAGAGATCGTGGATGTTACCAATTCCAGGGCCTTTTGGGGACTGTATAATTAACTCAGGATTCAGCTTTCTTAGGCCTGTGAAGTCAGTCAATCCCTACTTCTGCTTTGCAGTTCCAAGTTGTCACCGATTTGTCCCATCTCCAGCTTTGTCCTTGTCAATATATATCATATAAAAAGTCCTTTTCTCTTCACTTTAGTGAGTTATCAGGACAAAAGTGTTTCTTTGATACCTCACCTTTATCAAGAAATCTTACTGTAAAATTCACGATAAGCCCATAACATTTGCAAGTAAGTTTGAGGACCTAAATCCATGACATTATAGCAGCGTGCCTCAGAAAGGCAGCATGGCTGCAACCATGCATTTCCCACAGCGCTCCAAAAAAAAAAAAAAAAAAAAAAATGTGGTAACCTCTAAGATGTAGATGTCAATCTTTAACTGAAACTTTTGAAATATCTATTTATTGAATAGTTTATTAGAAGACTTAATAAATACAGATATTTAGGATTCTTTTTTCTAGCAAGAGTAAGCATATTAGATTGGGAAAAGCTTGATTTACATGAAGCTTGTCAAATCCTGTACCCTACAGTATTACTCTTGAAAATTGAAACACCAGCTCTTAGTTCCAATTTTATTTCTTATAAAATGGAAGAGCATATATTCATAAACCTGAAATACAAAGTGCTACAAAATGTATAAAAGGTTGATAGTGCATTTACATGAGTTTCGAATATTTTTCATTTAGTGCAAACAGAAACTTCTGTGAGGTACATTTGTCACATGTTTTGGTCAATATCATTACTTTGAAGTTACGATTTATCTTCTGAAATACTATGCTGATAGAACTTCTAACCACAAGAAAGCAAATATAAAACCAGATTTTAGCTATGTGGACTTTAAAACTCTAGTCATTTCAGAAAAATAGTAATATCAATGAAAAAATAAAAGTTTCTCGCGCAGCAGTCATGTAAGACACTTTTTTAAACTTTCGTTTTCATTTTCACTTGATTTCTGTGTCTTGGTACACACAGTATAGTTAGCTTATAGATAAAATCTAGGCAAAACTCTAGACAAAAATATGCTGATATTTCAAATTACATTTCTTTTCCTTCTTTACTATGTGTCATCATCACTAGTAACATTCCTAATACAGAAAGTAAATTACTGAATATAATTTTCAACTATGATTTTGTGGTGAGATCTATACAGTATATTAATGAAATACTAAAAATAATTAAGAGGTAGGTATATTATATATTTTCTTGCAATTGCAAAAGTTGGTTTTAATTGCAAAGCTGGAAATCTCAGAATAAAATACTTGTCATTTGCATTGATGATATCTAATATTAGTGAAGATAAAATGGCAATCCAAAGGTTCTATGTGTTACCATAGGAACTTATAAAGAACATTTTCCATGGGATTCCTTTTTCTTGCATGTCAATCACATATTGCTTTGTAATGTATTAGCTTACCTAAGCTGGAATCACAGTCCCAAAGAATTTCCTTTCCTTTATGTTCTGAGTTGACTAAAAATACAATTGTTGAGATTTAGAAAGATGAAGCAGATTTACTCTCAGAATGTCATCATGATCAGTGACAGTAATTGTCAGATGCAGACCATGATGAGTTTCATCTTGTTCTCACTGTCCCATGGTCTACATCTCTCCTTTTTTTTCCCCAACTATCAGCCTTGATAGGAAAAGTGACCCCAGGCCCACCAATGAATGGAGAGGCAACAGTCTTCCATGGACTTCACCACTTCTCCTTTATGTTTCCACTCTGGGAATTCAACATTCCTGGCTTTGGGAACAAAAGTTAGTTGACTTTTGTCTGATCTTCAAATTCTATCTTCTGACACTGACACTTGCTTTTCCCACAGGTATGGGCTTTATTCTTTCAATAACTTTCTTTTTCCATTACCCTTATGTCCTAGTTGGTTCCGGCTGCTATAAAAATATCTTAGGCTTGGCAATTTATAAACAGTAGAAATTTATTCCTCATGATTCTGGAGCCTGGGAAGCCAAAGATCAAGGTGCCAACAGATTCGGTGTCGGATGAGAGTTCTTGGTTCACTGATGATGCCTTCTTGCTGTGCCCTCACATGGTAAAAGGATCAAGCAACCTCCCGTGGGCCTCCTTCATAAGGACACTAGTCTCATTCACGAGGGCTCTGCCCTCAGGACCTATTCACTTCCTCAAATTCCTACCTTTAATATTACTGCACACAGATTAGGTTTCAACATATAAATTTTGTGTGGTCACAAACCTTCAGACAGACCATAGTAGCTCAGAATAATTAAATTTCCCAATGGAACCCTAACAAATACAGATTTTTTTTTTTTTTTTTTTTTTTTTTTTTTTTGAGACGGAGTCTCGCTCTGTCGCCCAGGCTGGAGTGCAGTGGCCGGATCTCAGCTCACTGCAAGCTCCGCCTCCCGGGTTTACGCCATTCTCCTGCCTCAGCCTCCCGAGTAGCTGGGACTACAGGCGCCCGCCACCTCGCCCGGCTAGTTTTTGTATTTTTAGTAGAGACGGGGTTTCACTGTATTAGCCAGGAGGTCTCGATCTCCTGACCTCATGATCCGCCCGTCTCGGCCTCCCAAAGTGCTGGGATTACAGGCTTGAGCCACCGCGCCCGGCCAGATTTTTTTTAAAGGTACAAACTGTGTTTTACTCTAGCTGGGAAATAAATGTAATACATATTAACAAGTTACACCATCTGTAAATATTACAGAAAAAAATGTTTTGGTAGTTTGTAATTTATAATAGGTGTAAGGCTCTTTAAAATTTTGAAATAGCACACATGCTGACCCTATATTTTTCTAATTGTCAATTTGAACATTTTATGTTGATTTGTCCTTTATTTGCTTCTTGCAGTTTTGCTACTAAATGGTCATCTTTGTTATTATTTTTAAATTTGTTATGCTATGGCTAGTGTACACAGCCAGACATAAGCGTTCCCTTAAAAATTGATCCATATATTTAGTTCATATTACTAAGACAATTTTAGATGAATAAAAAATATGCCACCTTGTTGAAATTTCAGAAGTCAAAAATATATTACATGCACACAAGACATTATGTTTCTAAAAGATCTTCTAAAACCTTTGCTAGTTAGCATGCCATACTAGCATTCATCAACTGTTTCCTTGACTTTATCCCTAATTAATATGACAATTATGTGGTTTGCCTGCATTTTTTTCCTTCTCTTGCACCTAATTTCTTTCAGGTTCTGATGTAACTACTTTTTTTGAACTCTTGACCTCCACCACCTTTGTTTTTGGTAACGCTTGAAGGCCTATTCCTGCTTTATGCTACACCATTTTATTGAGTTATTTTTACAGTTTCTACGTGTCTAAAGTAATTATGTCTCCCACGATTCATAAAAATTTGCATTTAAATGCAGTTCCATAAGAGAAGAGCATTTTCCAAAAAATTTCGTTTTCTTCAGCTACAAAATTAAAGAACTATATTAACCACATAAGTTAAAGCATTTATTTAAATTTAATTTCATATTTTATAAAATGATTTTGATACATGACTAAAAAGTCATTACTTTTAATATATGATATATCAAACTAAGCCAGATCAGTGCTTTATAAATTTTATTTACTGTGGAGGGGTAGAGGGAAACAGCCCACCAAAAGAAGTTATATCCCACTGAAGACAGACCATCTTAAGTTTTTGTTTATAGAGAAAAGTAAATCTTTTGGCTATAATTGAAAAGTTATCAATTTTTATACTAATTTTACTTTTATCCCTTTTCAGTGGGCAGGCCTAGTAAATATATGCATGTGTACTTACATCTGCAGACAATAGGTGAATTCTAGATGCACCACTTCCAACCCCTACCTCTTCGCATTCATGCCTTTGTGTAACTAGCTCCTCTTGAATGTAGATAGACTTGTGACTTACTTCTAATTGACACAATATGGTAAAGGTGATGGGAAGTCAGTTACTCCAGTGATTATGTGATGTTATATAAGCCTCCATCTTGCTAGCAGATGTTGCCTTCTACCTGCCTTGAAGAAGCAAGCTGTCATGTTTTGAACTGCCAATGAGAAGTACATATGACAGGAAACTCCAGGAGGGCTCTAGGAGTTAAAAACAACTACTGTCAACAGCCAGTAGAAAACTAAAGCTCTCAGTTCTACAATGACAAAGAAGTAAATTCTGACAACCATCTAATGAAATAAGAAGCAGATTATTCTCTACTCAAGCCACCAGATGAGAATGCTTCCAGCCAATCAGGTAAGATCATGAAGCAAAGACCCAGCCTAGTCATCGCTGGACTGCTGACTCACAGAAACTTGAGATAATGTGTATTGTTTTAAACCTTTAGGTTTCTCATAAGCAGTCATACAGCAATAGAGAACGAATATACTTCCATATACACACTTCTATATCCATCCGTGAGTTCTTACTCATATCTTGTATTCCAGTCCTACAAGACAGATGATTCTAGCCTTCTTCCTTTCCTTATTTGTGATTTTTTATTTGTATTTCTTTTTGCATACAGTGAGAAATGCAAGTTTCATTAACCACAGTATATTTACTTACAAATTTATATACACATTGAGAAGTTTCAGAATGTCCATTTTATAAACCACATAAAATGTAAATGTATTACTAATTACAGTTTAATATTTGCATATAGTTATTTTTATCTTTAGCCTTAAAACACCAAATATTTTCTTATAAGGTTTACTAAGTTCATTTCTTCCTTACCTTGTTCACTGTGGTTATGTTAGTTTACTTGTAACACTGTTAGGATCAGTTTTTATATTTTGCATTCTATTTACCTTACATTCTGGTTGATATAAATTACTTATGTATATTTTGAATATGTGAAACATTATATAGTTCTAAGTGTTAAAGCTAGACAAAGAGGTTTCCATCACTCCCTCATTATTCCTACTATGTCATTCCCATGTCCCCGTTTTTGTGCCCCATTCCCAAGTAATTTCTACTAGTAATTCATCTCATTAGTTTCTGGATTATTCCCGTATTTCTCTTGCACAAATTAGTAGTCACAAGGGTATTTTCATGTATTTATTTGTTTCCAGCCTAACACTGACCATTTTGCACTTTCCTTTTAATTTAAGCTTAATATACCATGAAGTTTATTCCACCTCAATTCAGACATAGTTTCATTATTACTTATTTTTTGAGCGAGAGTCTCACTCTGTTACCCAGGCTGGAGTGCAGTGGCACAATCTTGGCTCACTATAACCTCCACCTGCAGGGGGTTCAAGTGATTCTCCTGCCTCAGCCTCCCCAAGTAACTGGGACTACAGGTGCCCACCAACACACCTGGCTACTTTCTGTATTTTTAGTAGAGACAGGGCTTTGCCATGTTGCCCAGGCTGGTCTTTAACTCCTAACCTCAGGTAATCTACCACCTAGACTTCCCACAGTGATGAGATTACAGGTATGAGCCACTGCATCTGCTCTATCATTCTTTTTTGTAGCTGTAAAGTAACCCACTGAGTAGATCTAGCATAGTTTAGTCACCTATTTTATGTATGAGTGCCTAGGTGGTTTTCATCGTTGTGGATTAAACAATACTGCAATAAATATCTATGTGCATAAGTATCCTTGTATTGTTAAAAATGTGTTCTCAGGGGGGTACTTTCCTAGAAGTAAGATTACTAAGCTAAAAGGTTATATACATACATAGATATTTTTAGGTATTATCAAATTCCTCTCCAGACGTATGGTGCCTGTTTTCTCTCAGATAATTTGGAAAATACCTACTTCCCTACAGCCTCACCAGTAGAATATTCTTGCAGTCTGATTAGGAGAGAAATTGTGTATATGTATGATTTTAATCTGTATTTCTCTAATTATGAATAAATTAGAATTTTAAAAGATTGGGGTATTTTCATAAACTTGTTGAGAATTATCTTATGTGTTTTTCCTATTCAGTTTTTGTTCCTTTGTACTTCATCCTTCAAATTATAAGATATATGTGTAAATGCAGATATATACACACTTATGTTAGCCCATAATCTTAACTATATGTTGCAAACATTTTCTTTCACTTTGACAGGTATTTTTTTGCTTTGTAGCTTAATTTTTTGTTATGCAAAATTTGCGTCTCTATATGTGGTCAAATTTATCAATTGTATGTTTGTCATTTGGGGGTCACAATACATAAGGCTTTACAGAACACTGAGATTACAAATCAGTTCACTTCTTTTCCTCCTAGAGCTTGATGATTTTGTGTATTTGATTTAGTTAACTAACATTAGGAATTTATTTTTGTGTTTTGAGGAGAGAAGCTCAGTTTATCTTTTTCTGAAAGGTTCAGTTGCTCAAGCACCATCTTACAGTTTATTCTTGCCACCATATCTTGAGATACCATGTTTATCATATAGAATCATGTGTCACTTAACAACAAATGCATTCTGAAAAAATGTGTCATCATTGGGCAATTGCATGATTATGCAAACATCACAGAGGGTACACACACAAATCTAGATGGTATAGCCTACTACACATATACATCTAGACTATATGTATAGCCTATTGCTCCTAAGCTACAAACCTATACAGTGTGTTACTGTACTAAATACTGTGGGCAACTGTAATACAACAGTATTTTTATATCTAAACATAGGTAAACATTGAAAGAGTACAGAGAAAATGAATTATATATGAGATTAGAATAGTACATCTGTATAAGGCATTTACCATGAATGGAACTTGCAGGATTGGAAGTTGATCTGAGCGAGTCAGTGAATGAGTGGTGAGTGAATGTGAAGGCCTAGGACCGTATTGTGCAGTCCTGTAGACTTCATAAACACTGTACACTTAGGCTACACTAGATTTTAAAAATTTCTTTCATCAATAGCAAATTAAAAACTGCTATCTGTAGCTTTTTTTGTATTATAAACTTTAATTGTTAACTTCTTGGCTATTTTGTAATAGCATAGCTTAAAACAGACATACAAGTGTACCTAAATATTTTGTATCTTTATTCTATGAGCATTTTTATATTTTAAAAATTTTTTATGTTTCAAACTTTTTTTTGTTAGAAATTAAGCCTCAGACACACACATTAGCCTACATATACACAGGTCAAGATCAACGTCACTGTCTTCCACCTTCACGTCTTGTCCCACTGTGAAGGGCCAATAACATACATGGAGCTGTCATCTTACAATAACAAAGCCTTCTTCTGGAAAGACTTGCTCGAGGCTGTTTTATAGTTCACTTATTTTTTTTAATAAGTAGAATGCATACAGTCTAAGATAACCATAAGAAATAGTACTGTATAGTAAATACATGAACTAGTAACATAGTTGTTTAATATCATCATCAAGTACTATATATTAGATACATAATTCAATGTGTTGTACTTTTATAGGCGTGGCAGCACAAAAGGTTTGTTGGCACCTGCATAACTACAAACACTTGAGTAACGTGATACAATGCAACCATTTGCTATAACATCACTAGGCAAGAGGAATTTCTCTCAACTCTATTATAAACGTATGGGACAACCATCATATATACAGTTCATCATTGATCAAAATATTTTTATGTGGTGCATGACTGTATTCAATTCCCACATGTATAGAGGCTCTAAGTGATGGCTTTCTGTTTCATTCCACTCTTCTGTCTGTTCATGGACCAGTACAACAATGTTTTAATGGCAGAGATTGTATGATACACTTTAATGTCTGGCATGGCTACTCTTTCTATGTAGTTTGGATTGTTCTGTTTTCTAGACTATCTGTGTATGTCTGATTTTCTCTATAAACCTTTACATTAATTTCTCTAACTTTATAAAAATGCATGTATGTATTAATTGGGATTACATTACATTCATAAACAAACTTAAAAAACCTTTATGTATGTAATGTTGATGTTTCCTATCTAAGAACAGAGAATGTCTTTCTATTTGTTATCAAAAGTCTTTAAAGTTGTTTCCATCTTTAAATTTTGAAAAGTTCTTATTAACTCCAAAATAGGTAATCTTGTTTTTTGCTATTGCCAATTGTTATTATATATGTAAATGAGGGCTAATTTTGTTGTTTCATTACCTTATCACTTACTTTATTCTTTTATCGTTAAATCTAGTTTTATCATTTTATTATTGCTTTTCTAGAGTTTTCCAAGCATATTATCACATTACTGGTAAATACAGATGGTGTTAACTCTTTAGCTATTATGCTTCTAATTTATCTTATCTAATTATACTGGTTCATACCTCTATTAAAATTTTAAATAATAACAGTGTGAACAGTTTTGCCTTGTTCCTGACATTAGGGGAAATGTCTCAAGCCTCTAGTGTATTTCCCCAATAATTAAGATTAAGGTATATGAGTTTGCATGTGTGTGTGTGAATGTGAATACACACACATATAAATTTTATAGTGTGTGTGTGTGTGTGTGTGTATATCTTAGTCTTAAAGCAAGTATTTTAATTATTATAACATGTATCATCTTTTAATTCCTATTTAATAATAGGAATAAATTATAATAATAATAAATAGTTGAATGTTTTTGTGAGAAGTAGGTATTGAATTCAGCACTTACAGAGGTAATTGTATTAAAGCTTACTTTAATTCTATTAATATCATATATGATATTCATTGAGATCCTAATATCAAGCCAACCTTGAATTCTAATAAATACTACTTGGTTAGGATATAGTCTATTCTTGATATGCTATTGAATTCTGTCTCCTAATATTTTATTTAATATCTTAAATTGATGTACATGAATGGTAATGGTTATAGATTTTTGTACAGCTTTATCAGATGTAAATGTAATGTTATACTTATTATGAGAATGGGAAGTATTATTTTTATATTCTATAGAATAATTTATTGGTCATTGAAATGAGTTAATCTTTTAAAAATTGGTAGAATTTCCATGTGAAATCATTATAGTCCTGTTAGTTTTTTTATTATTATTGATAGAATAATTCCCTAATTTTCCCTTTTAATATTTAAACAATGTCATCTTTGGATGGTTGTTTCCCTTCCTCAGAGCTTTGAGCACAAGTTAACTAGGGATAGGGCAGACCTAAGGAGAAATCTGTGTTGTTTCACTATTACACTGAAAAATTACTTTTAGATATAATTATACTCAATGTATTTTGCCATCTCTACAGAAAAGTTTATCCTTTATTTAAATACAGCATAGCCTTCTTCATACATGCCTAGACCATGAATTTACCTACTTGTCAGAGTTTAGGTTACTAAGTCTCTCAAAGTGTCTGTTCTTAGCTTTATTCTCAGAGGTTGTCATATATAGTCAGTGACTGCCTTTCTCCTGTAGAAGTCTGAGCATTAATAACTGAAAAATGATGTAGTATAAAACATCTAGATCTCAACTTAAACAAAATAAAAATATTCAAAATATATATTTATAGTTTTATCAACCAGCAGTACGTTATGTTATCCATTTTTTAAATCTCAAAAACATATCTCTTAAGTACAAATTGAAAATAAAAGCACCTTATAGATTTGGGCTCCATCTGAGGCATAGAAAGAATATGTTATATTTTTCAAAAGCTGTGTTTTCTTCCTACCTGAAAGTATTTCTGTCAGTGTATAAATCATTTAGGATATTGTTTTACTCCACTGGGTTGGTGGGGAAGAAACTAAGATGATTTGTTTATACCTCTTCATTTGCAAGTTGATATTGTCAAGCAAATACTAAGTTATCTGAGGAAAACAAAATGCAATAATAATGGGTAAAGTCAATTGGATTATTTACATGGTCCAATAGTAAGAGAATATATGAGAATATTTTTAAAATGTACTAATGCTCCTGTAACCTCGAACTCCTATGCTCAATCCTCCCACCTCAACCTCTCAAGTAGCCAGGACTACAGGCACATGCCACCATGCCCAGCTAACACCTTCTCTACCATCCTAGGACTCTTGAGAAACCCCTTCTAGTTCCTCAGAAACTTGTTATGTAGTAGGTGAGGATTTCCCACTCTTAAGCCAGTTACTTCTTTTGATAAAGACAAAATCTCAACCAAATTCTTGTAATCATTTGAAATCCTAACTTAATAACATATATTAAAACTAAAAATAATAGGAAAGAAATGTTAATTTGCTTTCCATACATACCTTTCTGCTATGAGGCCCTGAAGCAGTGTGCCTCAATCCTGAGCTGCTGTTGTCTTACTTTATTCATACAATCAGGGAGATAAAAAATTGTTTTGGAATGGGGAGAGTTATAAAATTGAAATAGAGGAGGTAGGTGCAAGGTAGGCTCATAATTTCAAACCAGAGGAGTAACTAGAATAGTGTATTTATGTATCCATAGATGAAGTTATGCTGGGCTGGACATGGTGGCTCATGCCTGTAATCCCAGCGCTTTGAGAGGTCAAGGCGGGCGGATCACTTGAGGTCAGGAGACAATTCTGGCCAACATGGAGAAACCCAATGTCTACTAAAAATACCAAAATATCTTGGCATGGTGGCATGCATCTGTAGTCCCAGCTACTCTGGAGGCTAAGGCAGGAGAATCACTCGAACCCAGGAGGTGGAGGTTGCAGTGAGCTGAGATTGCACCACTGCACTCTAGCCTGGGCCGTAGAGTGAGACTCCATCTCAAAAAAAAAACACCAAAAAACAAAAAACAAGGAGGAGGGGAAGGGGAAGCAGAAGGGGAAGGGGAAGGGGAAGGGGAAGGGGAAGGGAGAGAAGAAATACTGAAAAGCAAACAGACTTCCCACCCTCACACCATGATTAGACCAAGATTAGTGAGAGGGCATTGTGATGCCTTTTGTTAAAAAGCATAAGTCATTAGCATTCCTAATTCTTCAGGAACTTTTATTAGAGCACATTAAAAAAATGAAACCTGCTACCCAAAGCGCACAAATCTCTATCCAAACCCCAAGAACTTAAAAAGAAGTTAGGTCGTCCTAATCTACTCACCTGCCTGAATTCTATTTTTTTCTAAGATTCTGCCCTCTGAGAAAGCTGTTTTTAGAATTCAAACTTTAATAAAGTGGAGAAAATTAGATATGGAAAAGTAGATACAGAGTAGAAGTGATTATGCAAAAACAAACACTAAAGGATAAATTGAACAAGGTATAAGGTATTCATTTTATAAACTGTTCCATTGTGTCATGGAAAGTGAATCAGTTCCTCAATGAAGTGAGAGTGAGTTTTTTAGCATTTGGCAAGCTTGTTTTAAATTCTGACTGTGCTATTTAGTAGCTATTGGCAAATTAACCTGTTTGAGAATGAGTGTTCTCATTTTAAGTTCAAGTTAATGCTTATGTTGTAGTTTTGCTGCAATGTTTAAGTGAAGTAATGAATTTTGAAGCCAAGACAATGGCTTTACTCTTAAAATTATTATTAACATTCACATGTATAGCTTATACATAGTTTCTATATTCTGTGACTTGAGAGAATTAGAGACAATTTCAAACAAACATGGGCAATCTCGAGGTGATACACCACAGAGCACAGAAACAAATACCCCTATACTTATAATACCATTACTCAAATGCAGACACTAAAGGATCCAGATGCAGTTTTGATGCTTCATTGGCATGTAAATAAAGAGAAGCAATTTCATGAGCAAGAAAATGAGCCTATGTCTTAACGGCAAGCTATAGAGTTGCGAAGGATTCACCCTCCAAAAAAGCAAAGTTATCACTATATTGGCCACGTCCTGCAACCCACCTGCTCACCTTGGCTAGTTACATAGGCTGCTCTGACTATAAATAGGACAATGATGCTATTACAAAGGATTCATTTGAATCATTGATGTGAGAGGTGTTGAATCAAACAGCTTTCCTCAAGAGTACATGAGAAAATTAAATAAGGAGGATTTTGGCCTTGCTGTTTTAATAGCATGCTTTTCTTTATGCAAATATGAAGTATCATATATTTAGAAAATCATCAAATATCATCCACTCCTGCTACCTTCTCTAATTATAGTTCATGGCTTATGTGTTACATGATGCCAATTGAGATACTCTTCTGGTTTCTGCTTCACACTCTCCTAATTAGAACACCTATACTTATAGGACAGTTCTTCTCAGAGCCAGGGCTCATGGCTCATTCATAGGACTTATAGTAAAGCATTGTAAAGCAGCCTATTCTCATGTTCAAGCTTTAAATTTGGTACAGATCATTATTTCCTTTTGTCCTCATTATTACCCAGCTTGACCTTCAGTGTTATCTAACATGGTTCTTTATAAATATAAGCATATATTTGAATCGCCTACAGATTCTGATTCATAATGTCTAGTTTGGGTCTAAGACTGTTCATTTCTAACAAGTTTCCACATAATTTCCAGATAATACTGCTGGTCCAAGGATCACATTTTGAAAACTAAGCCCCTTCCCTTTGACTCTTTGTACTCTTAGCTGGCTCATGTAAGCTTTTGCTCCCCTTGGACAGCCACCATTAGACAGCCCCTTATTTTAGGCTTAATGAGAAGAGAGGAGAAGCCAACTCTTGCTCCTTTGTTTCTTTCACCCTTGCAAATTTTACATGGGTTAGTTTAATATTGTCTCAAGTCTAGATAATTTACCTCCAACACCAGTAAGAGCATGATCTTATTCAAATAAATGAAATTAAATTGAATCAATGAGTTGTTAGTTTTCAAATCTAAGAAAATCTAACATTTTCACTTTAATATCTGGTAATATAAGTGGATAATATGTACAAATTGACAATTTGCAGATATTTCATTAGTGGAATCACATATTTATTTTCAGAATACATTATGAATGAACACAGCTCCTCAAAGTAAAAGGAATATTTTGCTTAATGACTAAATATTAGTCTTTATGATTTAGAAAAATAAATTAAGAAATCCCTCATTACCTTTTACATTTCCAGATAATTCTGATATAGTTGGGGTTTCATGATATAAATTAAGTTCAAATTCAATTTGAAAATCAAAGACAAACTATAAAAAGGAACAAACTGATAAGACCTACTATAATTCTAGAGTTCTAAGTATCTAAAAATGTTGTGAGCCCACAGTTTAGTTGTAAAAAATTAAATTGCTCAGTATTTTAATGACTTCAGGCCCACAATTTAAATACACAAAAAATTCTATTGACATATTCTTAGCAATTATATGGGTATGCATTGTATTAAAATATTCTTGTAGGCAAAATAAACCATAAATTGTGACTCTATATATAAAAGTCAAAAATCAGTACACAAGTGAGTAAAGGTTTTAAAAAAGAAATGGAATAATACATATGTGAATTATTGTTCTATACTATACACATTATAAATATTCTAGCTCTTTCTAAAAGTTAATACCAGCAAATAAATTTTACAGAGTATTTATTTATTTACTTAATTTTGTTATCAGATGAAAAGTAAGCATAATTTGAAAAAAATATATGATAAGGGCACAAACTAATATTGGAAGATCAAGTGACACAATTAATTCCTATTTGTTACTTACCTGCAGCAATCCTCAATATATGTCTCTCTAAATGAGCACCTTAAAACTCTGTCAGTCAAGAAAAATCAAGTTGATTAGACATGATGAATTAAAGCAGAATGCTAGATTGTGTGTTGTAGTATCAAATAAAGAATACCAAAATGAGGAAAATACAGAGGAATAGAGGGTCTTAGAGATTAATGGAGGTAGAACTAAGGCATGTCTTGTAAGGTAGGAACCTGATTGTGAGTGGGCAGGATAAATAACAAAATAACTTTTTATTAATAGGGATAGTGAGATAAGAGTCTTGAAAAAAGAGCATCAGTGAACAAGATGTTAAGAATATTTTTAAGAATATAAATCCCTGGAATGCAAGGCTGGTTCAACATATGCAAATCAATAAACATAATCTATCACAAACAGAACCAATGACAAAAACCACATGATTATCTCAATAGATGGAGAAAAGGCCTTTGATAAAATTCAACACTGATTCATTCTGTAATCTCTCAATAAACTAGGAATTGATGTGGATCATATCTCAAAACAATAAGAACTATTTACAACAAACCCATCCCAATATATGGAATGGGCAAAAGCTGGAAGCACTCCCTTTGAAAATCAGAACAAGACAAAGATGCCCTCTCTCACCATTTCTATTCAACATAGTATGGGAAGTTCTGGTCAGAGCAATCATGCAAGGAAAAGAAATAAGGAGTAATCAAATAGGAAGAGGGGAAGTCAGATCTCTGTTTGCAGATGACATGATTGTATATTTACAAAACCCTATCATCTCAGCTCCTAAACTCCTTAAGCTGATAAAAAATTTCAGCAAAGTCTCAGAATTCAAAATCAATGTGCAAAAATCACAAGCATTCCTCTACATCAATAATAGACAAGCAGAATGACAAATCAAGAGTGAACTCCCCTTCACAATTGCTACAAAGAGAATAAAATACTTAGGAATACAACTTATAAAATGATGTGAAGGATCTCTTCAAGGAGGACTACAAACCACTGCTCAAGGAAATAAAAGGACACAAACAGATGAAAAAACATTCCATGGTCATGCATAGGAAGAATCAGTATCATGAAAATGGCCATACTGCCCAGAGTAATTAATAGATTCAATGCTATTCCCATCAAGCTACCATTGACTTTCTTCACATAACTAGTAAAAAAAAAAAAACTACTTTTAATTTCATATGGAACCAAAAAAGAGCCCATATAGCCAAGACATTCCTAAGCAAAAGAACAAAGCTGGAGGCATCATGCTACCTGACTTCAAACTATACTACAAGTCTACAGTAACCAAAACAGGATGGTACTGTTACCAAAACAGATATATAGACCAATGGAACAGAACAGAGCCCTCAGAAATAACACCACATATCTACAACCATCCAATCCTCAACAAACCTGACAAAAACAAGCAATGGGGAAAGGCTTCCCTATTTAATAAATGGTGTTGGGAAAACTGTCTAGCTATATGCAGAAAACTGAAACTAGACCCCTTCCTTACACTTTATACAAAAATTAACTAAAGTTGGATTAAAGAATCAAAGGTAAAACCCAAAACCATAAAAGCCCTAGAAAAAAACCTAGGCGATACCATTAAGGACATAGGCATGGGCAAAGACTTCATGACTAAAACACCAAAAGCAATTGCAACAAAAGCCAAAATTGACAAATGGGATCGATTAAACTAAAGAGCTTCTGCTCAGCAAAAGAAACTATCATCAGAGTGAACAGGCAACCTACAGAATGGAGAAAAATTTTGCAATCTATGCATCTGACAAACATCTAATGTCCAGAATCTACAAGGAAATTGAACAAATTTACAAGAAAAAAACAACACCGTCAAAAAGTGGGTGAAGGATATGAACAGACACTTCTCAAAAGAAGACATTTATGTAGCCAACAAACATATGAAAAAAAGCTCAGCATTACTGGTCATTAGAGAAATGCAAATCAAAACCACAATGAGATACCATCTTACGCCAGTTAGAATGGCAATAATTCAAAAGTCTGGAAACAGCAGATTCTGGAGAGGATGTGGAGAAATAGGAGTGCTTTTACACTGTTGGTGGGAGTGTAAATTAGTTCAATTATTGTGGAAGACAGTGTGGTGATTCTTCAAGGATCTAGAACCAGAAATACCATTTGACCCAGCAATCCCATTACTGGATATATATCCAAAGGATTATAAATCATTCTACTATAAAGACACATGCACATGTATGTTTACTGCAGCACTATTTACAATAGCAAAGACTTAGAACAACCCAAATACTCATCAATGATAGACTGGATAATGAAAATGTGGTACATATACAAGATAGAATACTATGCAGTCATAAAAAAGAATGAGTTCATGTCCTTTGCAGGGACATGTATGAAGCTGGAAAGCAGCCTCCTTAGCAAACTAAAACAGGAACAGAAAACCAAATACTGCATGTTCTCACTCATAAGTGGGAGTTGAACAATGAGAACACAGGGACACAGGGAGGGGAACATTACAAAATGGGGTCTGTTGTGGGGTGGGAGGAAAGGGGATGGAGAGCATTAGGACAAATATCTAATCTGTGTGGGGCTTCAAACCTAGATGACTGGTTGATAGATGCAGCAAACCATGGCACATGTATACTATGTTACAAATCTGCACATTCAGCACATGTATCCCAGAACTTAAAGTAAATTAAAAAATATAAATCATTCTACCAAAAAGACACATTCATTTTTCATATGTTCATCGCAGTACTATTCACAATAGCAAAGACACAGAATCAACCTAGGTGTGCAACAATGGTAGACTGGATAAAGAAAATGTAGTGCACCTGCATCATGGACTCTTACGCAGTCATAAATGAAGGAAATCATGTCCTTTGCAGCATCATGGATGTAGCTCCAGGCCATTATCCTAAGTGAATTACACAGGAATGGAAAGCTAAACACCACATATTCTCACTTACAAATGGGAACTAAGCATTGGGTACTCACCGACATAAACATGGGAACAATAAACACTACAAACTATTGGAAGTGGGAGGGAGGAAAGGGAGGCAAGGTTTGAAAAATTAAATATTGGGTATCATGTTCACTACCTGGGGGATGGAATCAACCATACCCCAAATCTCAGCATCATGCAGTATGCCCATGTAACAAATCTGCACATGTACCCCATGAATCTGAAATAAAAGTTCAAATTATAAGAAACAAGACTAATTTTATTATACAATTTTTAAAGAGATTTAAACTAGAGTGTTAGTTTGTGCACAGTCTTATATTCCAGGAACAATATTCCCTAGAGGAAATATCTAAATGTTTTTGTTTGTTTAGTCTCATATTATTGAAAATATTGATATAATATGAAAATATGCCTGATACAGTATTGCTTAACAGAGGCACAGAAAAGTATTCCTGGTCCCTTTACTGTTACTTTTAAAAATTGTTTAACAGTTTTGTAGAGCTATAAACCATGTAACAAAATTCTCCCATTTGAAGTATTCAGTTTAGTGATATATTGATATACTCATAAGGTTGTGTGGCTACCAATAAAATCTAATTTTAGAACATTTTTTCCATCTTTAAAATAAATCCAGTAATACCTTGGAATAGGACTCCCTCAATAACCTTTGATATTCCATGCTAGTGAGTAAAATATCTGATCATAGCCTTTCTGATCTCTTTAAGAACCAAATTCTCTTGCTCTTTCTGTTGAGTACTTAGTTGTTGATCTTTGGATGGGGCAGAAATCATGCAGTAACATCTGAGATCATGCTTCCTAGCAATGAAACAGAAAAAAATACTAAAAGAAAAAGTATGATCAGAGTCTCTAATCTACTTCTAAGCCAGATGTCACAAGTAAATTAATTAAGAACAGTTTTTTTTTCTCAATACTAAATTCCTATACAAAATATGAGGGTATAGATTTGACCAAATTACTAATTTTTATGTTTTATTTCTAGTTTTGTGTTTATTTTTAGTAATACTAATGATATTAGAGAGGTATATAGTGGTATAAATACAAACTTTTTCCTAAGGCAACATATGTTGCATACCAAGTGGCTAATATTATATTGAAGGAAAATTTATTTTAAATTGCCAACCTTACAAATGCATGAACCTCTCAGGTAAGAAATGTTATTGTATTAGTAACATTGTTAGTACTCTTACCATTTCCTGATATATTATCCTAATTCTGTAGGCTTCTTGTAAAGCATAAAATGAAGAGACTCTGGGACAAAAGAAAGCAGAGCAAAATTTCCCTTATGGCATTAAAGTTATCGCAAATAAGTTGTGTGGCTCGTTTTTTATAATTATTTAATTAAATTACTTTTGGATCTCATTTTTCCGTGGACAGGGATATGAAGGGCCAAAATATATCCTAGCTTGTATCAGGAATCATCCTGATTATAGATATCCATCCCTACCTAACCTGTTATTAGTAGCTAATAGCTTTTTGTGTTGCAAAGTAAGTATATGCACTATTGACCAACTGGTAATTTTTAGATGAAAGGGACCCTATGCAATTATTGAATAGTATTATAATATTTTGCAACCACTCATCGAAGTTGTGTTCCAGTGTCAAGTGATAAAATTTGGAGAAGAGATCTCATTGGTTATATCTAAATCAAAGGAGCTAGGAATTGAGCCTAGGCAGTGAGCCTTCCTTGTACTGTCTGTAAAACTGAAAGAGCATTTGAATCTGTTCTCTGGCTCTACTTCTGTGTGAGTTTGCTTTCAAAAACTAGCTCTTACAAAAGGTACCGTAGTGCTGTTCATGCAGAAATTGTATTCTTCATTTCTGTGTGCGTGATGTTAAAGAGTTTTAAACTCGATTGTTAGCAAAATCATATGAGTACAAAACCAATAATGGGTTTGGTTGCATGTTTTAGCAAAATCATAAGCAAATTGAAATCAGGTGTGCAATTTAAACCAAGGTATGACAAAGCAAATTAAGGATAGGATCTTTATAGCTATCATAGTTAAAAAATAATAGGTGTCTATTAACATGCTAAAACCAGAAGCCAACACAGAAGAAAGATAAACTTACAAATCTAGAAGATAAGCATTACAAATCATTGTGTTTGGTCATCTGGATCTTGTTTTGTGGGTATTGGGTGAATGCTATCTACCCCATGTCATTGTCCACTTGATTTTAAGATCAACTGAATGATTGCCTGATACTTCAGTATTCCTAAGAATCCTTCACTTGAAGTTTCTGGCTACAAAACTTTTCCAGAGATAAGAGTTGCATGTATCCTTAATTAAGACACCCCTTGGAGTTTTACTGCTATGCCAATTGTTAACAGTATCCAATAAAGTTTTTTTTCTTTGGAGTTTTAGGGTCATTTAATGATTTCCAGACATAAGGAAATGACATTAATATCTACCATTAGACTATCTGCCTTGTTTGGAAACATTTGCAGTATTTGACTATGGTTGCTTGTAAAAGGTTATAGTTCAAAATTTGAGATAACATTCCTAAGCACAGGGGCTCATTTATCATTAACTCATGATGGGGAAGATGATAAAGTGCAGAAAGAATTGATCACTTTTTCTTTAAAGCCAGTGATAAGACTCAGGCAATGAAAATTCAGGTGGCCCAGGTAAAATACGTGTGGTAGAAGTTGTTTTGTCTTACTCTACGATTTATTTTCTCTTATGAGCTTTTCTTTCTAATTGCACAACTTCTGCTATCTAGTGTAGGGAGGCTTTTTCCAAAGTTTCCCAGAACTAGTTAATAGGAGGAGCAGGTTGCATAAACAAACATATTAAGTAACCGTCATATTAAAGATGAAAATGTTAATTTTCTCTGGGAGTTTTTTGTAAATTAAAATATTCCAAATATCATGGAGATTATCAATTAGGGATGAGTAAAAGTGTTTCTAAAATGTATTTGACCATAAAGTATTATATTTCATGAAGAATCCTAGGGGATATAGATCCTGAAAAAGAGAGGAAAACAGTTCGATGGTTTGATCTGTTATAACCCATTCTCAACTTACCCATAACCCAAGACCGACTCAAGGCATGTACAAAGTTCTTGTGAGATTATTTTGGTCCACATCAACTTCTCCCTGAAATCATTTTCCAATATCACTTGGTTCATTCATTTTCTTGTAAAGAAGAACTAATTTAAAAGAATAAGCCCCTTTCCACTGATTATAAATTCCTTGATTATGTTGTATGGTTTAAGATTGTACTCACTCATCTGGATGCATATGGCATAGAATTCCATCTCTGTTCACAGACTGTCTTCTAGAGCAGAAGTCTTCAACTTTTTTGGCATGAGAGACTGGTTTTGTAGAAGACAGTTTTTCCACAAAAAATTAGATTGGGGAGATGGTTTCAGGATGAAACTGTTCTACCTCAGATCATAAGGAATGGGCAACATAGGTCCCTCACATACACAGCTGACAACAGGGTTCGCACTCCTATGAGAATCTAATGCCACGACTGATCTGTGGGTTCTTTTTGCTGTCTTTTGGTCCTGGATGGAATCCCAGAACTGTTTAAGTCAGATGACTGACTTTGGGTGATGCCAACTAATGCATCAGAACGCAGAGTCTAAAAAAATATCTCAAGCACCCATCTTAGGTTTTACAATAGTGATGTTATGTCTAGTAGCAATTGAGGAGAGAATAGAATCTTGTGGTCTCTGGCTACATGACTCCTAAACTGTAATTTCTAATCTTGGGGCTAATGTGTTAGTCTTACAAATACAGTCTGGTCCTCAGGAAAGAAGGGTGTTTGTTTCAGGAAAGGGCTGTTATATTTGTTTCAAAGTTAAACTATAAACTAAGGTTCTCTCGAAGTTAGTTCAGCCTATGTGCCCATGTTCAGGAATGAACAAGTGGCAACTCGGAGGTTAGGAGAAAGTCAGTTAAGTAAGATCTCTTTCACTGTCATAATTTCCTCACTGTTATATTTTTTGCAAAAGTGTTTTCAGTTAAAGCAGTATTGGGGTAGGAAAGGGATATAGGTTGAAATTCATCTTTTATAATTGAGTTTTGACAGCACATTTGTGCTCAGGAAACAGACCACATTCACACTCAAGTTGTCTCCAGCAAGAGAATATAATAAGCAGTGAAGACTTTGTAATGATTTCCTGTTCAGTCTATATGAGAGGACCAGAGCAAATCCAATTATTCAGAAACACTAGTGGTACCAGCCTTGATGTCAGTAATGCTTTGATTACATGATACAGTGAGAAAATAGTAGACGGTAAAATTCTGAGGTACAAGCAATAGGTGTAAATCATGAACTTCCTTTTTTAGCTGTTACCTGCTTAAATATTTTCAAGAAATAGAGGATCAGAGCAGAATGCACCAGACAGACCAGAGAAGAAATTAACTCAAGAATGTGATGAATCAAATGGAAAATAAAGTAAAACAACTGGTAGGAAGCAAAAGAAAAAAAAATTATTTTGGTCCTGCAGACCAGAACCAATAAAAAAGAATATAGCTCAGCAGAAAACAAAGGATGGCTTTTCCTGATTGAATTATCTAGTCAATAAGAGGCATTAGAAAAAGAACATAATGAGAGGAGGTGCCAGCTGGGCTTCCTGGGTCGAGTAGGGGCTCAGAAAGCTGTGAAACTCACTCATTTCCGGCATCAGGACTCACTTTGGTCCTGGATGACTAATATTGAAGATATATGCTTAAAATATTCCTAACATCAGAATTTGCACGTGTGTTTTCTTCCCCAAGAAAGTTATAAACAGCGAAAATTTTGTTGTAAGCTTCCTTATGTCCTCTCTCCCTTCCCCCCCTACCCTGAAACTAAAAGGAATGTTAAAAGTCTGTTTTTCTGTGACCAGCAGACCTTATCTATGCTCTCAATTCCAATTCCATGTAAACACAATTTGTAAAATCCTGCGAGATCCAGTCCCCTTTGCCATGCCGCTGCAAGGTCATAAAGTAGATAAAACCTAAGTTTCATTCCAGTTTTCCTCAAGATCTGAGACATGTTAATTGTCTTTGTTTCTCACTCTGGTAACATCTTCCCACCGCACGTATTTCTCGCCTTAGAGTTTAAAAGGTGATTAAAGAATCTAACACTGGCTACCCGTTCGGGACCCCTTCCACGCTGTGGAAGCTTTGTACTGTCACTCTGCTCAATAAAGACTACAGCTTTTTTTCTCTCCGTTCGATCAGTGTAGCTGTCTCACCTCAGGCTGCGGCTACACCAAATCTTTGGCATGGCTAAGGCAAGAACCTTTGGCGTTACAATAACAGAAATTTTATCTGGACTTGCCTTGATAAGCAATGATATGATATGATATGATATGATATGATATGAAAATTTCGGTTACTAACAAGCAAACAAGAAAGTAATCAAGTCCTACAATCACAGAATTATATTATAGAATGTATGAATGGAATAAAAAAAATTTAGAATTTATCCAACCCTACTTTCCACACATTTACAGTTCTCAGTCTTCTGTCCTACTATTTTTCCAGACTTCCATACTCATTAATGACTCATTTTCATATAGATAATTTTTTTGATGTAAGATTAAGTTGGTAACAATTTTCAAACATATTTTTCATAAAATTTAGAGCTACGAATTCAGAGAAGTGGCAGTTTTTAGTGAATTCAAAACTAAGCCAAATAATAGTTGGCAGGAAACATTAATTATTAATCACAAAGAATTTTTGGTTCAACTTCTTGAAGATGAGTAATAGTACAGTCATTAGGCATTGACTTATTCAATATAAGATGCAATACCGAGGCGGCAAGAGTAGAAGCTGGAGATAATTTGGGCAATGTCATTAATGATCAGTCTTAACCACAAAAACCTGCAAAGGAACTCGATTTCCAGGGCAATTATCTCTACTCAGAACTGTCTTGTCAGGGGAACAATGGGAGCTAGTTGTCTCTTTAGTCACATGTTCATGGCTGCTTAAATCCATGGCAGAAGGAAGGCAGTTCTTGCCCTGGAATAGTAACTATCTGCAGGTTGTAGTACCAATTGCTTCAAAAATCAATTGCCTATTCGCAGTCTTGTATAATAAGTTTCATCCCACTCAATCTGATCACAAGCCCTATTTTGTCCTGAATTATGAAACTGTGGCCTCCCACATAGCTTACACATCTAGAGGATGATTGCCCACCTATTATCATAACCATACTGCTATTCTCTGTTCAGGTTGGATCCGTGAAAACAGAACTCAGATTGCCAGTTCAAACACACATTCACTCTTGTTTGAAAACCTGACCTTTCCTGACTTGAGGCTCCACACAATAAACTTTTCCTGTCATTGTTTTCGAGCAAATGGAATAACTGTTGACTGAGACTCATTGTTGATAATAGGACCCCTCTCTAGATCAGTAACATTAATACTTTAAGCATTTTTAAAAATCAGATAAGTATTAGCAGCAGCCAATCATTACCCAAAAGTTCTTCATGAGAAGCCACTGTGTGGTGCATATTAAAAAGGCCAAACCCCAGGCCAAACTTAATGTATCCAAATATGTATGTCATCAGCTTGTTGGGATTCATAGGCAGATGGAGAATAATTCATATTTGTACTCCAACTATAGGCAAGATGCTGAAGATTGTGTGGTAAAAATTGGTAGAAAATTTTTTTTACATGAACCAAAGTAATTAAATACCCAGAGAAGTATAAAACAATGGCCGCTAGGTGCTCAGGCAATGCGATACATCATTCAAATATATTAATTTCTCAAAATAAAGAAAGTATTTCCTGAAAACAACATCTGGCATGAAAATAGCATACTGCTCACTGTCTAAGTAATGCAATTAAGTAGCATGTTAATCTACACAATCAGACTATCATTATCTTGAACAAATTTAGGGATATGAAAAATGACACAGGTTTGTCATTTAGCTCTTCAGCCTTCCTCAGTCTAATGCTGAATTTCTTATTTTTCTTACCAGCTTTATTGAGGTATATTTAACCAATAAAAATTGTATATATTAAGGGTGAATTTGAAGCTGAAGCTGGCTGTCAGATTTTGGCTAAAAATATCAAGGCTTACATTTGGTGTTTTCCTAATAATTTATTCAGTTTCCCTAGTATCAGTGCTAGAGATATAGTAAAACAGAAAAAAACAGACCTTTGCTCTCCTGGATGATATGGTATAGTAGACAAACTACAAATGAATAAAGCAATAATGAATTAATTAATTATTAGGCAACAAATATTTTGGATTGAAGTCAGGTAAGGGAAGATCTTGCTGAGGAAGAACCTTCAGAATGGGCTAAAGCTTAAAGAGTGAGAAGAAGCCAGCCAATATTTTGAAAATGAGGTTGTGGACTATTAATACTTTAAAACATGGCTTCTGCCATTTACTGAAATATCTGCATACAAGAAGACAGGACTAGAGTATGCACCAGCCAGAAACGGAATGACTTCATCTCACTTCTTTACACAACTGTTCTATGGATCCTTTTGCATCCAAGAGTAGAACTCAAGATCCCCCTTCTGCACTTACCTACCTTTCCAGAAATGGTTTTGAAACAATTTGGCTAGGAGGTCTTCCTACTGACAAGTAAATAAGCCTCTAGTTTAATTCCAACAAGTGTTCACATTCTGAAAGCAGGAATAGTAAGAGAAAGCAAGGTAAAATACAAATTTTAAGAGAGATTTAAATTTACTGGACATTTTTAAAAATATGAGAAGTCACTGTAAATAGAGTATTATAACTGAAAGGAGATATAAACATTTGAAAAGTAAAAACTGTACATGTTTACTTCAGTTTTAAGGTTTTATAATTTTTTGCATCATATTTACCATTAAGGAGGGATGATTATTTTATTCTTAATCCCCACAACTCCCAGAGATGTACAAATCTATAAATTTTTACCTATATATTTATTAGGCTTTTATATACATCCTAGGGAACTATGTGAACAGTTTATGGGACATAAGGTATGATAAAGCGAAGGAAGGCTTTTATGCCAGGCATTGCCAAACTACAACTGTAAACAATGTAAGGATCTTTGCCCTCCTACAGTAAGTGTAAGTTTAGCAGTTTCCCAATTTTTACCAGTATCCTATTATGTTTCCTGTGCTTCATGCAATTTTTTAAGACTTTGTTTCAGTTATTCTTGGATCCTTCATTTTACCTTCTAGGATAAAGCTGCCAGGTGGTATTTGAAACTAAAGGTTCTCTTCTAGATTTGGGAAGTGTTCAGTGGTTTCTAAAGTTTCAGTAAAACAAATCTCATCTTGTTGGATGTGTTTGTGGTTTAGTGCCCACAGATTTCTGGTAATGGCGAAGAACCTCTTGCAATAGAAAGCAAATACCCAGGGAAATGATTGAGAGACCATCGTCATATGAATGGTTAGGGGAAAAAAGTAAAAAAAGTGTGGAAAAACATGATGAGACACCCTGAAGTAAGAGAGAATTTAGCATGTTCAACATACCAAAAGAAGACTAGTGTGACTGGAGTATTGTCAAGGGATGGAGGCTTGCAAGATGTGGGGTTGTACCTCTTGATTGGCTCTGTTATGTGCAGGGCAAGGGAAGGGCTAATAGAAAACTATAGCCTGGTGCACACATTACAAGGTCTACTGTATACTTTTGAGGTAGGCAAGTGCAGAAAAAAAGGAGAACAGTATTTCTTGGTTTATCTCTCCAACTCCCTCCCCCATAAAAACAGACAGAACTCAAGTTGCAAAACAAAACAAAACAAATAAAGGCAACAAAAACAAAAGGGCATGTATATGACAAAAATATGTGATAAGATAGTTTCGCAAACCCTAAAATATGAGCAGGTTGGAGACAAATTAACTTGTCCAGAATCATCAGTATCTTGAGCAACTTCTATCTTATTCTTTTGACCACAGGTGGCCTCGGTAAATAACACAGCTAGGTTAAACATTTACTAATGATACTATGGAATAAATGAGACAGAGGGAAAGAAGGACTTGTAGAAGACTTCTCTGCTGAATAGTGTTTGAATATGTTTTAAAATTGATCCAGAAATATGCCCCATGAGTAGACTGATTGCAGCCAAATAGATTCAGAGTGGGAAGCTGAGGCAGCTCACTTCCACTTCTCCATAAGCTTGTTTCACTTCCCTATAAGCCAGAAGGAGAAATGCGGGATTGGGCCATTCATACAATCTTTGGTTCCATCTACCTGACTTGAAAGCTCATACTCTCACAGTTTTGAAATAAAGGGGGAAAGGTAGTCAATGGTAAATGTTTAAGATGAGGAATTTGTCAAAGAAGGAGAAAACCCTCATGAATATGATGCAGAAGGAGGTAAACCTTACTTTTCTTACAGTTTTCCTTTTCTTTTCTAGATTACTTTCCCTACAAATACTTTGTTGTCTGTACTACATGAAGCAAGTTTCTCATAAACTCATTCACATTAACATTTTGGAAAGCCATAATACCAAGGAAAAAATCAACAGTAGAAGTTCTGGCACCTACATAGATATTTTTGAATTAAGTGTTGTCTTTGACATCATGGAGTTCACTATGAAACCCTCCTGGAATGTAAATCACCTTCCTATAAATACTAAGAAGACAGAAAAACACAATTTTAGAGTCTGGAACTTTTCAATAAAACGTTTTATATGGTCTACGATTAGACTAGGCAGCATAGAGTAATGGTTAAGAGCACAGACTCTGGGCCTAGATGGCTTGATTAGAAATTTGGGGATTGTTCTGTAATAGTTGTGGTACTGAATCTCTCAGTTTTGCCAACAGTGAAGTTAGAACAATTACAGGGCACACCTCACTGTCATTTATGAAAATTAAATAAGATAATATTTATAAAGCACTTAAAACAGTGCTATGCAGGTGATGGTTAAAATATCAACTGGGTGACTATGTTGACTAACAGCACTGGCATGAGTTTTAGCACCTCAGTAGAGTGTGATACTATTTTTTAACCTCAATATAAAATTTTTTTATTTATATATAAAATCGGATATAAAAATCAGTTATCTCAAATTTTCCATCTAAGTCATGATTTTACTGTTGAACAACTAAAAGTCATAAAGAAATTTTGTTCATAATGCTACCAAATGCCCCCAAAAACAGTGGGCTAAGAATCAGGAAACCAAGTGTTTGTACAAGCATAGTCCTGATCATTTGTGCCTTTATGAGCAAGTCAGTAACCCTTCCACATGGAATAACTTATCTGTAAAATAGGAACGGTAATCATTTGGATTGCCAACTTCCAAGGAGACCACAAAAATAATTTGAGAATCATGTGAAGTTGGGGTTAATACCTACGACAGTAAATAACAATACCACCCGAGCAGAGTTTTAGATTTCGAAAGGAATAGGGGTCAGGGACAAATATTTATAGGGTTTGAGGATTAACCTATAGTGGTTTAAGTGGGCTTGTCAATGGATATCTGAGTGGGATTTGGCAAAATCATGATACAATAGTTTGGGATTAGTTAACACAGTGAAGTGAGGATCTTGATAAGTCTTAAAAAGAAAGACAACTCCTTGATAAGCAAACAGTTTTCCTATTAGAGCATTTATTGCTCTGAAAAGAGGCTGCTTGCCCAAATGAACAGCTATTGTTTTGAAAAAGAGAACTATTTGAACAGTCCATTTCCTGTATACATTGATTTTTAGCAAGTTATTGCAGCAAACAAGATATTTACTGGTTTACCATCTATCTTATCTTCCTGGGCACCAAAAAGTGTCACGCTGATGAAGGAATCCTTAGTTGTTAGTTTCATAGGTAAACTATGGATGCAGAGTCTCAAATCTCACTTGTTTAAAAAGGAAAATAACTTTAGAAGGCAGAACCACATAAAAATAACAGAATTGCAGTGTAATGGAACTTTAGCTATCACCTCATTCACATCAGTCTCATCACACTCCAATTGATGGTGAAGATGAAACTCAGAAAAAGCAAATTATTTCCCCACACTCTATCTCTAGAGTGACACGGTCATGTCACCCCCAAGTCAAGATTCTACTGATGGGTCCCTGACCTCATTATCTAATCAGAAGACATCATCTAAATTTAAGCTCACCAGACAATGTTGCTGTTCTTAAAGTTTCATTTCTCCCTAACTTCTATCAAGAGACAAGCTTCAAAATATTTATCTAGAACGGATCAAAAGTAAATTAAAAGCACAGCTGTGTGCAAATGGAGCCATATGCATGCAAACCTATCCAACAGGCAAATTCAAAAAGATTTTATAAGCCAGAGAATTAGATTAGTAAAATTTGCATTCAAATTAAACATAAAAATTTTCTCCACAATTTCATCATTTCTTTACCAACTAAAGAGCTGACCAACATGCCAAAGTTCGGCATATTAAGGAGCTTCCTTTAGCCCCAAATTGCCTACCAGCAAAACAAAGCAATTTGCACTCTGGCAGATTGTTTTACAAAATTATAGGAAGGAAAATTCAAACCACTAAATTATGCCTAATAATGTAATAGTTAAGTTTCCATCTTGATGATAATTAAGCTGATTATAAACAACCATGTGCTCTTGAGTATATACTTAAGGAAAGCCCAGCTTTTGTTTCATAATGCTGTTATGTAATTAGACCAGAAATGCATTTGATTCTAATCAGTTCTTCTTTAGACTCCTACTGTATATCTAAATGAAGGTTAAAATATTTCTATCTGGGGTATTTTTAAAAATTTGCTGTTTCTTTGTTTTTTAAACTTTGAGTGATTGATAAAGAAGTGTTGAGTAAGACACACTCTATTCCCCCCAGAGTCCTCATACATAGCAGTTAGACATAGGGTTCTAGATCAGCAGGTATGCTGAAAATTGTTTTTTTAAGTATTAGCCATGTGACTTTGGAAAACGTACTATTCTACCTGTTTCTTAGTTCCCTCATTTGTAAAATGAAGTTTCTATTGAAATTTTACATGAGAGAATACATGGAAAGCACGCAAGTATTCAAAAAATGTAAGTTATTGTTATGCGTATTAAAAGCTTTTATAGCAAAATAAAAATAAGTCTATGAAAAGGAGCATTTGCCAGTTATGTAGCACATTATACTGTAGTATTATGAGTTCCTCTGTTTTAAAAGCTCTACAACGGTTTTTTCAATAGATATGCTTCCAGTTTCCTACTTCAATAAATGGAGCATTGGCATGTACAATTCAAACATTTTCTGTAGTTATGAAATGAGTAAAATATCTGTCTTGCTGGTTTCTACATTTATTTTTATGAATATGTTACTTAGTGTTCAAAGGAGCTGTTATCAATGGAAGCATACAGTTTTGAAAGTATTACTTACTTCTAGAGGTGCAGTTTACAGTGCCTGACCTCCTGATGAGCTATGGACAGCAGTGAGGTCTCTGACTTCATTGTTACTTAAGACAGTCTAAACTTTTCATTTTGGCATTTACTAAGAGATATATACTAGGTGAAGTGTGTATACATACATATATATAAAATATATATAATATACATAATTATGTATGTATGCATGCATAAAATATTATATTTGTATATAATATACATATTTAATATGATTTTTACACAATATAAACTATAATGGCATATAAGAACAATAAGTTATAAAAGATCATTTTATATATTTTGATAAAAGCAGTTAAGTCATTTTGGCTTCTTTCCCTGCCACATTTTAGCCTATGCAATAGTGCCACATTTTAGCCTATGCACTAGTGCCACATCTAGCCTACGCACAAACACACACACACACACACTTTCTCAAATACAGCATTCTACCTGAAGAAGTAGGAAAAATTAGGAATTCTACCTGAAGAAGTAGGAAAAGGTCAGACTTATCTTTTAAAATTATTTTTTAAGTCAAAAGACTGTAACACCTTTAAGAAACAAAGTCCATCAGCTTCCCTAAGCTGTACTCATATGTTTTGAAACATCCATTAGCACAGCTAGAACATGAATTTTAGAAAGGTCAACATTAAAAGCAACTAGAATAAATGTCAAGTCTGTAGTCGAATTATGATAAGCCACTAAAAAACGGTTTATCTCACCTGAGTCTGACATTGTACCTGAGCTTGATTCTTTGAATTTCTAGATAAAACCATTTAAAATTCCTAGGTCTCCTTAAATAGTAAGATGGTATTCTCAATTATATTCTTATGGGGATGAACATAAAAATATATTTTACAACTATTAGAGCAAGATGAAAAGCAACAAGGTATAAGGGGGAATTTGAAAGCCAACTGCTTCCTGCAGTCAAAGTATGACATATCAGAATTTATTTAGATGAGCAGGTCTAGGGGACCCACAATGGCACATGCCATTGGATCATGGGATCTAGAATATGTGTCTGGAGAAGCTTTCAGAAATGACCAAATTACTGAAAACATTAAAAAACAGAGGTTATAGTTCCATCTTGCTAATGAAACCATTTTGCTTTCCTGTGTAACAACATATTTGTTTAATTTGGAACAGAATGTGGCATTGATATATGAATTCTACCGTTCAGCATTCTCGCAGTCAGATGGGTAGGCTCTGATAGCACTGAAATACAAGTGTAATGAAAGCATCATTTTATTATAAAGGTAATAATCTATAGCTACATACATCCAGCAAAGCAAATCAGCTTAAATAGACCCATTATGTTTTCCTTAAGGGATATTCCAATTACCTTTTGAAATATTTAAGATTTAAAGAAAGCCAATAAATATCAGTATTCAGAGCCTAGGAAGACATATCTATAAAATGCTTCTGAAAGCTATTACTCTTAAAAATAAGATCCTTGAGCTTCATTTTAGAAGAAAAATACTTTCTTGATGTGAAGTGTCTTGAAGTCTCAGTTACATCACTCAGACCTCGAAACACATTGGAAGGTTCACTTCTAATAGGTGATTTCAACCTAATGACTGTCCACTCTTTTTCATTTGCTCATTGCCACTCTACTCACACTAGTGATCTAGGACTTGAAGTCTAGAGGCTTTATTAAAGACAGAATAAGAAAACACATTAAGAATACCATGGCAGGTATAAAAGACTAAAAAGAAGAATATTCTATATGAAGGATAAATTACTGATTTGTTTCATATCTATATTTTATTTTTTAAAGTCTCAGATTTACATAAAGGAAAGATACATGTTTAAAATAAATAAAACAATATCAATGTTACACTTACATGAAAACAGTCCGAGTTTAAGAACTACAAAGTTAAATGAGAACTTTGAAACTTTAATGCACCAAATGAAAATGGGTTAAAATAAATCTATCAATGGCATTCCTCATCATTCAGAAATAAATATCTTTAATATTCCTTTTTAGCAGAGTGATGTCACTTCAATGATTTCCAAAAGAATCCTCAAAAGATAATCACTCATTAGCCTTTGATTATGCCAAAAGTTTTTTTAATCTTACTCATATTTAAAGGCATTAAGCTCTGTTTCTTGAATCAAATAAGCACTTCTTTGGTATTTTGTGTTCTAACTGGGGATAGACTTGACTAAAAAAGCAACAAGTGCTGGATTTTAACTGAAAATGAGTATTGCTTTTCTTCTCTCAAGTGCCATGGATTGTAACCAGTAAATATGAAATGTGTCACATAAATGCAACAATACTAGTGTTAAATTTTAATCTTTGCTAGTGCAGTCTTCTAGAATTTTCTAAACTTGTGACTATCATATAGCTTCAGTGTCAGTAAGACACATCTTCATTACACCTCTTCCTTGGATTTTCATGAAATTCTAGTTTTTGCTCCATTGTGTTGATTGCAGTGAATTCACTTTATTTGCCCTAGCTTCCAGGGCTTTGGTTATTTGCCATTGAAAGAGGCAAAATAAAAGATTATTCCGCAAAAGAAAACTATCAGTGGTTTTCATTTTCAGCAGCCTAAGTTATTTATACTTTCCTTTAAAATGAATACATATGAATATGGAATTGTGGTTCTTACATTTTTATCGGTATCTAGGTATACCCCTAACAACACATGGTACAACTTCCATGCTCATTCTCCACCAAAATACCCCCAAAACAGAAATTTGGGAGCTTGCATTTTTAGAATAAAAGTGAGTCAACAAGTTCTCAATGAGGTAAGCCATGAATTTGTTTGGGGCATTCTAATAACCTAAGTACAGATTTAAGGGAAAATTATTTTGACTAACCTTTCATTACTACTAGAATTTCTAAGAATGTTTTCTATGATTTGAGGTTGAATTCACACAAAAACTAAATAGTTAATATGATTATCTAATAGAGCAAAATGGCAAAATTAGAAAGCGAGTACAAAGAAAAATACAAGACAAAATTATGATAGCTATATGGTTAATTGGAGGTCTCATTAAAAAAGTGAAAAAAAAAGGTAATTGTAAATTGACAGATGTTGATGAATACTCCTCCCTCCACCACACACATAAAACAGGGGTTGGGGAAGGGAGAGATTTCATTCATTATTATAATTAATAACTGTGTTTTACTAAGAAGAAACTAAAAGGTGTTGAAATTCTCCAGATAGAAACGTGGTTTGACAATTCTGGTACATATACCTAGAAGAATATTATATAGCCTTTAAAAATGTTGTCTAAAAGGAGCACTTAGTCAAATACAAGATTTAAAGCCAACAAGTCAAATTCAAATTGTAGATCTGTAAGTGAATAAACATGTGATCATGATCAGTTCATTTGACCATTATGGATCCTAAAAGCAAAGAATAAAATTTATCCCGATTATTGTACTAAGAACTGAGACACTGTAGGGGTCGGAACAAGATGGCCGAATAGGAAGAGCTTCAGTCTCCAACTCCCAGCGCAAGCGACACAGAAGACCGGTGATTTCTGCATTTTCAACTGAGGTACTGGGGTCATCTCACTGGGGAGTGCTGGACAATCGGTGCTGGTCAGCTACTGCAGCCCGACCAGCGAGAGCTGAAGCAGGGCGAGGCATTGCCTCACCTGGGAAGTGCAAGGGGGAAGGGAATCCCTTTTCCTAGCCAGGGGAATTGAGACACACAATACCTGGAAAATCGGGTAATTCCCACCCCAATACTGCGCTTTAAGCAAACGGACACACCAGGAGATTATACCCACACCTGGCCGGGAGGGTCCCACGCCCACGGAGCCTCCCTCATTGCTAGCACAGCAGTCTGCGATCTAACCGCAAGGCAGCAGCGAGGCTGGGGGAGGGGCGCCCGCCATTGCTGAGGCTTAAGTAGGTAAACAAAGCCGCTGGGAAGCTCAAATTGGGTGGAGCTCACAGTAGCTCAAGGAAACCTGCCTGTTTCTGTAGACTCCACCTCTAGGGACAGGGCACAGCTAAACAACAAAAGGGGAAGCAGCAGAGGCCTGTGCAGATACGAACGACTCTGTCTGACAGCTTTGAAGGGAGTAGTGGATCTCCAAAAACGGAGGTTGAGATCTGAGAACGGAGAGACTGCCTGCTCAAGTGGGTCCCTGACCCCTGAGTAGCCTAACTGGGAGACATCCCCCACTAGGGGCAGTCTGACACCCCACACCTCACAGGGTGGAGTACACCCCTGAGAGGAAGCTTCCAAAGGAAGAATCAGACAGGCACACTCGCTGTTCAGCAATATTCTATCTTCTGCAAACCTCTGCTGCTGATACCCAGGAAAACAGGGTCTGGAGTGGACCTCAAGCAATCTCCAACAGACCTACAGCTGAGAGTCCTGACTATTAGAAGGAAAACTATCAAACAGGAAGAACACCTATACCAAAACCCCATCAGTACATCACCATCATCAAAGACCAGAGGCAGATAAAACCACAAAGATGGGGAAGAAGCAGGGCAGAAAAGCTGGAAATTCAAAAAATAAGAGCGCATCTCCCCTGCAAAGCAGCGCAGCTCATCGCCAGCAATGGATCAAAGCTGGTCAGAGAATGACTTTGACGAGATGAGAGAAGAAGGCTTCAGTCCATCAAACTTCTCAGAGCTAATGGAGGAATTACGTACCCAGCGCAAAGAAACTAAAAATCTTGAAAAAAGAGTGGAAGAATTGATAGCTAGAATAATTAATGCAGAGAAGGTCATAAACGAAATGACAGAGATGAAAACCATGACACGAGAAATACGTGACAAATGCACAAGCTTCAGTAACCGACTCAATCAACTGGAAGAAAGGGTATCAGCGATTGAGGATCAAATGAATGAAATGAAGCTAGAAGGGAAACCAAAAGAAAGAAGAAGAAAAAGAAATGAACAAAGCCTGCAAGAAGTATGGGATTATGTAAAAAGACCAAATCTACGTCTGATTGGGGTGCCTGAAAGTGAGGGGGAAAATGGAACCAAGTTGGAAAACACTCTTCAGGATATCATCCAGGAGAACTTCCCCAACCTAGTAGGGCAGGCCAACATTCAAATTCAGGAAACACAGAGAATGCCACAAAGATTCTCCTCCAGAAGAGCAACTCCAAGACACATAATTGCCAGATTCATCAAAGTTGAAATGAAGGAAAAAACGTTAAGGGCAGCCAGAGAGAAAGGTCGGGTTACCCACAAAGGGAAGCCCATCAGACTAACAGCAGATCTCTCGGCAGAAACTCTACAAGCCAGAAAAGAGTGGGGGCCAATATTCAACGTTCTTAAAGAAAAGAATTTTAAACCCAGAATTTCATATCCAGCCAAACTAAGTTTCATAAGTGAAGGAGAAATAAAATCCTTTACAGATAAGCAAATGCTTAGAGATTTTGTCACCACCAGGCCTGCCTAACAAGAGACCCTGAAGGAAGCCCTAAACATGGAAAGGAACAACCGGTACCAGCCATTGCAAAAACATGCAAAAATGTAAAGACCATCGAGGCTAGGAAGAAACTGCATCAACTAATGAGGAAAATAACCAGTTAATATCATAATGGCAGGATGAAGTTCACACATAACAATATTAACCTTCAATGTTAATGGACTAAATGCTCCAATTAAAAGACACAGACTGGCAAACTGGATAAAGAGTCAAGACCCATCAGTCTGCTGTATTCAGGAGACCCATCTCACATGCAAAGACATACATAGGCTCAAAATAAAGGGATGGAGGAAGATCTACCAAGCAAATGGAGAACAAAAAAAAAGCAGCGGTTGCAATCCTAGTCTCTGATAAAACAGACTTTAAACCATCAAAGATCAAAAGAGACAAAGAAGGCCATTACATAATGGTAAAGGGATCAATTCAACAGGAAGAGCTAACTCTCCTAAATATATATGCACCCAACACAGGAGCACCCAAATTCATAAAGCAAGTCCTTAGAGACTTACAAAGAGACGTAGACTCCCATACAATAATAATGGGAGACTTCAACACTCCACTGTCAACATGAGACAGATCAATGAGACAGAAAGTTAACAAGCATATCCAGGAATTGAACTCGTCTCTGCAGCAAGCAGACCTAATAGACATCTATAGAACTCTCCACCCCAAATCAACAGAATATACATTCTTCTCAGCACCACATCACACTTATTCAAAAATTGACCACATAATTGGAAGTAAGCACTCCTCAGCAAATGTACAGGAACAGAAATTATAACAAACTGTCTCTCAGACCACAGTGCAATCAAACTAGAACTCAGGACTAAGAAACTCAATCAAAACCACTCAACTACATGGAAACTGAACAACCTGCTCCTGAATGACTACTGGGTATGTAACAAAATGAAGGCAGAAATAAAGATGTTCTTTGAAACCAATGAGAACAAAGATACAACATACCAGAATCTCTGGGACACATTTAAAGCAGTATGTAGAGGGAAATTTATAGCACTAAATGCCCACAAGAGAAAGCTGGAAAGATCTAAAATTGACACTCTAACATCACAATTAAAAGAACTGGAGAAACAAGAACAAACACATTCAAAAGCTAGCAGAAGGCAAGAAATAACTAAGATCAGAGCAGAACTGAAGGAGATAGAGACACAAAAAATCCTCCAAAAAATCAATGAATCCAGGAGTTGGTTTTTTGAAAAAATCAACAAAATTGACAGACCACTAGCAAGACTAATAAAGAAGAAAAGAGAGAGGAATCAAATAGAAGCAATAAAAAATGATAAAGGGGATATCACCACCGACCCCACAGAAATACAAACTACCATCAGAGAATACTATAAACACCTCTATGCAAATCAACTAGAAAATCTAGAAGAAATGGATAATTTCCTGGACACTTACACTCTCCCAAGACTAAACCAGGAAGAAGTTGAATCCCTGAATAGACCAATAGCAGGCTCTGAAATTGAGGCAATAATTAATAGCCTACCACCAAAAAAGTCCAAGACCAGATGGATTCACAGCTGAATTCTACCAGAGGTACAAGGAGGAGCTGGTACCATTCCTTCTGAAACTATTCCAATCAATAGAAAAAGAGGGAATCCTCCCTAACTCATTTTATGAGGCCAACATCATCCTGATACCAAAGCCTGGCAGAGACACAACAAAAAAAGAGAATTTTAGACCAATATCCCTGATGAACATCGATGCAAAATTCCTCAATAAAATACTGGCAAACCGGATTCAGCAGCACATCAAAAAGCTTATGCACCTTGATCAAGTGGGCTTCATCCCTGGGATGCAAGGCTGTTTCAACATTCGCAAATCAATAAACGTAATCCAGCATATAAACAGAACCAAAAACAAGAACCACATGATTATCTCAATAGATGCAGAAAAGGCTTTTGACAAAATTCAACAGCCCTTCATGCTAAAAACGCTCAATAAATTTGGTATTGATGGAACGTACCTCAAAATAATAAGAGCTATTTATGACAAACCCACAGCCAATATAATACTGAATGGGCAAAAACTGGAAAAATTCCCTTTGAAAACTGGCACAAGACAGGGATGCCCTCTCTCACCACTCCTATTCAACATAGTGTTGGAAGTTCTGGCTAGGGCAGTCAGGCAAGAGAAAGAAATAAAGGGTATCCAGTTAGGAAAAGAAGAAGTCAAATTGTCCCTGTTTGCAGATGACATGATTGTATATTTAGAAAACCCCATTGTCTCAGCCCCAAATCTCCTTAAGCTGATAAGCAGCTTCAGCAAAGTCTCAGGATACAAAATTTATGTGCAAAAATCACAAGCATTCTTATACATCAGTAACAGACAGACAGAGAGCCAAATCAGGAATGAACTTCCATTCACAATTGCTTCAAAGAGAATAAAATACCTAGGAATCCAACTTACAAGGGATGTAAAGGACTTCTTCAAGGAGAACTACAAACCACTGCTCAGTGAAATCAAAGAGGACACAAACAAATGGAAGAACATACCATGCTCATGGATAGGAAGAATCAATATCGTGAACAAGGTTATTTATAGATTCAATGCCATCCCCATCAAGCTACCAATGAGTTTCTTCACAGAATCGGAAAAAAACGGCTTTAAAGTTCATATGGAACCAAAAAAGAGCCCGCATTGCCAAGACAATCCTAAGTCAAGAGAACAAAGCTGGAGGCATCCCACTACCTGACTTCAAACTATACTACAAGGCTACAGTAACCAAAACAGCATGGTACTGGTACCAAACAGAGATATAGACCAATGGAACAGAACAGATCCTCAGAAATAATACCACACATCTACAGCCATCTGATCTTTGACAAACCTGAGAGAAACAAGAAATGGGGAAAGGATTCCCTATTGAATAAATGGTGCTGGGAAAATTGGCTAGCCATAAGTAGAAAGCTGAAACTGGATCCTTTCCTTACTCCTTATATGAAGATTAATTCAAGATGGATTAGAGACTTAAATGTTAGACCTAATACCATAAAAACCCTAGAAGAAAACCGAGGTAGTACCATTCAGGATATAGGCATGGGCAAGGACTTCATGTCTAAAACCCAAAAGCAATGGCAGCAAAAGCCAAAATTGACAAATGGGATCTCATTAAACTAAAGAGCTTCTGCACAGCAAAAGAAACTACCATCAGAGTGAACAGGCAACCTACAGAATGGGAGAACATTTTTGCAATCTACTCATCTGACAAAGGGCTAATATCCAGAATCTACAAAGAACTCAATCAAATATACAAGAAAAAAACAAACACCCCATCAAAAAGTGGGCAAAGGATATGAACAGACATTTCTCAAAAGAAGACATTCATACAGCCAACAGACACATGAAAAAATGCTCATCATCACTGGCCATCAGAGAAATGCAAATCAAAACCACAATGAGATACCATCCCACCCAGTTAGAATGGCAATCATTAAAAAGTCAGGAAACAACAGGTGCTGGAGAGGATGTGGAGAAATAGGAACACTTTTACACTGTTGGTGGGATTGTAAACTAGTTCAACCATTATGGAAAACAGTGTGCGACTCCTCAAGGATCTAGAACTAGATGTACCATATGACCCAGCCATCCCACTACTGGGTATATACCCAAAGGATTATAAATCATGCTGCTATAAAGACACATGCACACGTATGTTTATTGTGGCACTATTCACAATAGCAAAGACTTGGAATTAACCCAAATGTCCATCTGTGACAGACTGGATTAAGAAAATGTGGCACATATACACCATGGTATATTATGCAGCCATAAAAAAGGATGAGTTTGCGTCCTTTGTAGGGACATGGATGCAGCTGGAAACCATCATTCTTAGCAAACTATCACAAGAACAGAAAACCAAACACCGCATGTTCTCACTCATAGGTGGGAACTGAACAATGACATCACTTGGACTCGGGAAGGGGAACATCACACATCGGGGCCTATCATGGGGAGGGGGGAGGGGGGAGGGATTGCATTGGGAGTTATATCTGATATAAATGATGAATTGATGGGTGCTGACGAGTTGATGGGTGCAGCACACCAACATGGCACAGGTATACATATGTAACAAACCTGCACGTTATGCACATGTACCCTAGAACTTAAAGTATAATTTAAAAAAAAAAAGAAAAGAGTTCTTTCTATAGAAAGAACATTTGCCCTTTAAAAAAAAAAAAAAAAGAACTGAAAATACTACATAACAATAGCATTAAACTAAGATTCAATAGACATGGGTTGTGGGATTATGAATATTTTTATAAGGTATAATTACTTTATGTCTCTAAGGCTTGGATTTGTTTTTACATATTATATGAGTAGTGTAAGGAGAGAGTGAATGTTTTTTCTCTGTTTCAAACATTTATAAAGAAACAATATCCACCTCACACTGGGCCATACACACTTGGCATACAAAAACTGTTAACTATATTAAATAATAAGGTTATTGTAATTCACTTTAAGGTTTGAAAAAGGGGAGATAGAGGAAAGAAACAAATATGATCGAAGAGGCCAAATTTAAAAACCTGGTGCTCTTGTTAAAACCAAATTAATCACAATACATATTGCTTATTTTGACAAGTATGCCAAATTCCTTGAGCCAATAACTTGAAATGTTTTATGCAACACTGAAATAATATTGTGCATCCCTTTTAGCTATCTTTGCATATATATATATATTTTAGAATCTACAATAAAAATAAAATTCACTAAGCCAGTAACATTTAAAATACTTGCCAGAATCCAATTATTCCTTCTGCATCCAAGATATTAAACTCATTATTACAAGCCTTGATCCTCTGGTAATACTATTAGTGAAGCTCAAAATTTTATCCTGTAGCAAAATTCTTTCTGATAAGAAGTTGAAGTTGATTGAAGTCAATGGGAGTTGGGTATGAGCACATGATGTCAGTCTTTGGTCTCAGATAAGACTCTATTTCCTCTCCACCTGAGGAGGTTTCTTCCCTGCTTTCATCTTAAGGCAAAGTGCTGAATACTGATGAAGTAAGCCTTCATCTAACCTCAGTGATTAATGTTTGGACAACTCACTTGGATTTTAAACAGAGTTTGGATTTGAATTTTGCATCGGGTCAGCCAATCTATCAAAACCAATAATAGTTTCCTTTCCACAGACAGAACATGCCAGTGAATTACCTCAGGTCCTGACGAGTTGCCTTATTGCGATATGACTTGTGTATTTTTAGTACTACCCTAACTACCTTTATGAAGAATGTGTATTGAAGTTGTTACCAAAGATAAAAGGGATAGAATTGAGTAACATTGAAAAAGTACAGAAAACAACAATAAATGGACCCAATACCACATTAGGAGAGATGAATTCAGGCTACTTTCAATCTTATAATTTAGTTTCCTAAAGGATCTATACAAAGGCATATACACACACACTTACCAATATTGTGGGGGTTCTTTCTCCTAACTTAATAGGAAATTTTAAAAATTATCTACATATCCTTTATTTTTTACAAAGAAATCATTTGTTTAAAAGAGCCAAGAGATATAAAATCATGGATAATTTGAAATGCATTTGTTTTCTGCATGTCAGGTGAATAGATGTATTGATGTATTGATGTTTGGGGGTATGGGAATATGGGTTATTGGGAACAAACACAGAGAGAGGGCATATGTGTAAATATACTCAATTGAAGTGCAGGATTTTTCTTTCCTTTTCTATCGTCCTCTAGTTCCCTGAAGTAACCCAGGACCCTACTGAGTGCACAAACACATAACCTTCAGAACACTAAATAAGATTTCTCCCAGTCATTACTCATTATGCCTCAATTATCCTTTATCATCAGATTATAAGCTTCTTATAATTCACAACCAAAGAGGAAATGAATTAGTCTGTTTTCACACTTCTATAAAGAATACTATCCAAGACTGGGTAATATCAAGGGAAGAGGTTTAATTTACTCACAGTTCTGGAGACTTAATAGGAAGCATAGCGAGGAGGCTTCGGGAAACTTAAAATGATGGCAGAAGGCACGAAGGAAGAAAGCATATCTTCCATGGTGACAGGTGAGGGAGCAAGTAATTGAAGGAGGAACTGCCAAACACTTATAAAACCATCAGATCTCGTGAGACTCACGCACTATCGTGAGAACAGCATTGGGGAAACCACACCCATAATCCAATCACTTCCCACTAGGTCCCTCTCTTGACATATTGGGATTACAATTCAAGATGAGATTTGGATGGGGACACAGATCCAAACCAGATCAGAAACATTCCATTCCCCCTACCACCCACCGCCAAAAAAAATAGCTCTCAGGGTGAGGAAGGCCTATTATTAGGAAAGTTGTGTCTTCCAAAGTCTCAGCAACTAAAATTGAACTTCTTTCCTGAGTTTCCTACCATTAAGGAGTGATTCTCAACAGGTGGTTCCTAGACCAACAGTACATATTGGAGTTACCTGTGGACTGGTTAGAAATGTAAATTTTCAGCCAAGACCTATTAGTCAAAAACTATAGGATTGGCTCAGCAATCTGTGGTTTAACAAGACCTCCAGGTGATTCTGATATCTGCTAATAGTGCAGAACACTGTCTGATGATGGAGCTGACAATTAACATTGAGTGGATGCCGCCAGGCGCAGTGACTCACACCTGTAATCCCAGGACTTTGGGAGCCTGAGGCAGGTGGATCACTTGAGGTCAGGAATTAGAGATCAGCCTGGGCAATGCAGTGAAACCCCATCTCTGCTAAAAATACAAAAATTAGCCAGGTTTGGTGGCAGGCACCTGTAATCCTAATCCCAGCTACTTAGGAGGCTGATGCAGGAGAATCACTTGAACCTGGGAGGCGAAGGTTGCAGTGAGCCTAGATCACACCACTGCACTCTAGCCTGGGTGACAGAGCGAGACTCCCTCTTAAACAACAACAGCAACAACAAAATTGAGTGGATGCTTGGGATAAGCAAGAAGTACATGCATTCTAGGAGAATGTGGTGCAAACAACAGAAAACTAACTCACAAAGGCTTAAATAACAATAAAATATGCCTATACTTGCAAACTATAAAAAAAAAAGTCAAAGCTGGCTAATCTGTTGGCTCAGCAATACCAAGGATCCAGTTTCTTTCCATTTATTATTTCTGCCATTCACCTTCATCTTGTCCTTTGCCTTCAGACAATTAAAAATAATAGCCCAAGGTTCAAAGATGCAGATAACACTCATTGTGAAAAATAATAGGAAGAAAAATCATATTAATGGTGTTGTCTCTAGTTAATGGAACTATGGATTATTTCTAGTTTCCTCTATTTATCATTTTGTGTATTCAAACATATTGCCAAGAATATATGTCACATCTATACTCACTAAAAGGAGAAGAAGGAGGAGGAAGATGAGGAGAGAAGGAAGGGAGGAAAAAAGAAAAGGAAGGGAGAGAGGGTAGAAAGAGGATTTAAAAAATCATTTTTTTCTCCTATACATTCCTCGGTAATATATTATCCTTGGCCTTCAGTAAGTCCTGTGGAAAATTGTTAGTATAGCCTATGGGATACAAAACCTAAATCTATGTGCCTATTTTTTTTTTATTATTATTACACTTTAAGTTCTAGGGTACATGTGCACAACTTGCAGGTTTGTTACATATGTATACATGTGCCATGTTGGTGTGCTGCACCCATTAACTTGTCATTTACATTAGGTATATCTATGAGCCTATTTTAAAACAGACTGAACATTAGGATGTGAAAAATGTTTGGGCCCTGTTCCTTTTCACTTGGGACATTTATTTTTATTTGACTATTCATCTAGCTAGTGGAATAATCAATAATTAAGAATTATTTGCAAAATTTTTAATTTTTACATTTACATTTGATAACCAATAGTCTTTCTTTATGTATACCAAGATTATTTTACACTCTTATTTCTTCTGTTTTGATATATAACAAAATTAGCATCTAGATAAGCATTCATGGATACCTCATGCAATTCAGTATTTATGTTCTTATATGTCAATTGTCCAGTAGGATTTCTCTAATAATAGAGGAGAATATAATAGGCTAGTGAATCATAGACAAGAATAAAGAGACAAAATATGTTATGCTGTGTTTCATGTAGAAATAATACCTCTTTCATTAAATTGTGATTTCATTATTACTATTACTACTATTATTATTATTGCTTCATTCTTTACAAAGAGAGACACCTATTCTCTTGTCAGGTCAAAATAGTGGAGGTTGAGACAGTATGCTGTGTAGTTGGGCCATCTCTGGACTTTGTTGCAGCTTTAGTTCAATTCAGTTCACCCCATTTTGACGACAGGATCAAGATGCTTTCCTCAGCAGGGCTTGGGATCTGAACACTGGTGAGTTTCCAGCAATGTGTAAATGTTTCACAGGTGAGCTCCCTGCCTTATGAATTGTGAGAAATGTATCACTTCTTTTGAACCTGATTGACAGTATTTTTAGGTCACTGGGATGTTCCCTTTGAGCTACACCCCTGCCCCCTACTTCCTGCACCTTGGGAGCTCTCTTTCAGTCCTGTTGCCCCATGCTTGGCCCTGAGGGGGTGGTTAGAACTGTAAAGCAGACCATGCTTTGTGAAGGCAAATATTTCCTCAAAGAGATTCCTCTCAGTTTATTCTTCCCTTTGTCTTCCTTGGCTGGAAGCACAGAGTACCTAGAGGAGTTTCTCTCAGATCTCCTTGGCTGCCTCCATTTGGAGGACAGTACTCCCAGCACTCACTGAAACCTGTGGGAAAGTGCTGGGGGTAGGGAGTGCAGATCTGTCACTCTGGACCATATGCTGATTTTTCCCTAGCTTGTACTACTAAGGAAGCCATATTTCCCTCTGTTCAGTCAGGGATGAGCACAGCAGTGGATGACTTCTCTCTTGTGAGCTTCTTGCCCCTTCCTAAATTTACTTCCTTTCCCCCCTCAGCTGTCTTTGATTCAAGAATAAAGTATAATTATGCCATTTAAATTGTTTGGGTTCCATAAAAACTCCAGAAGAAAATCTAGGCAATATCATTCAGGACATTGGCATGGGCAAGGACTTCATGACTAAAACACCAAAAGCAATGGCAACAAAAGCCAAAATAGACAAATGGGATCTAATTAAACCAAAGAGCTTCTGCATAGCAAAAGAAACTGCCACTAGCGTGAACAAGCAACCTACAAAATGCGAGAAAATTTTTACAATTTACCCACGTGACAAAGGGCTAATATCCAGAATCTACAAAGAACTTAAATTTACAAGAAAAAGTCAAACAACCCCATCAAAAAGTGGGCAAAGGTTGTGAACAGACACTTTTCAAAAGAAGACATTTATGCAGCCAAAAGACACATGAAAAATTGCTCATCATCACTGATCATCAGAGAAATGCAGATCAAAACCACAGTGAGATACCATCTCACACCAGTTAGAATGGCGATCATTAAAAAGTCAGGAAACAACAGATGCTGGAGAGGATGTGGAGAAATAGGAACACTTTTACACTGTTGGTGGGAGTGTAAACTAGTTTAACCACTGTGGAAGACAGTGTGTCAATTCCTCAAGGATCTAGAACTAGAAATACCATTTGGCCCAGTAATTCCATTATACACCCAAAAGATTATAAATCATGCTACTATAAAGACACAGGCACACGTATGTTTACTGCGACACTATTCACCATAGCAAAGACTTGGAACCAACCCAAATGCCCATCAATGATAGACCAGATTAAGAAAATGTGGCACATGTACACCATGGAATACTGTGCAGCCATAAAAAGGATGAGTTCATGTCCTTTGTAGGGACATGGATGAAGCTGGTAACCATCATTCTCAGCAAAGTATCGCAAGGACAGAAAACCAAACACTGTGTGTTCTCACTCATAGGTAGGAATTGAACAATGAGAACACTTGGACACAAGGCGGGGAACATCATATACCAGGGCCTGTCATGGGGTAGGGAGATGGGCGAAGGATAGCATTAAGAGAAATACCTAATGTAAACGATGAATTAATGGGTTCAGCAAACCAACATGGCACATGTATACATATGTAACAAACCTGCACATTGTGCACATGTACCCTAGAACTTAAAGTATAATAAAAATAATAAAATAAATAGTTTGGGTTACTAGAGTGAGAGTGATAGTCTCTTATGACCTTCTCCATCCAAAATGGAGTAAGCCTTCACAGTGTACTCTTTATTAAGAAAAGTTCTACTCTTAAAACTAAAAGTTGGTCACAAATCAGACCTACTCCTCATTTATCCCTCAACACGAAAAAATTAAGATAAGAAAATCTGTGAAAATAATCAAACGAGTTAAAGATAACAGATATCTGGAGCTTCCGGAGAGCTGAACATGTGGAATTTCTTGGAGGATGTCTTACCCAGAGGAGGGTGTGGAACCTCTATGTCCTTTCCTATACCTTGGCCTATGCATCTCTTCATCTACTGGAGGATATAAAATGATCTTGGCATCTGAAATAACCACGGTGTCTCAGGTGATGTCAGAGAAACACTCTAATGGGAATAGTGCTGCCCAGAAAAATTTGGTAACACAATAGAAATGATTTATATAGGATCATGCTACTTGGCAAGTGAAAACAGGAGATCCATACAAGCAGGGAGCCCCTTTTTTCCTATGTCAGCTCTCCACTGACAGACAAAGAGCTTCTTAGTTTGTGGATGGCACTTCCGGGGTGAATGGACAGTATTCTATTTGGAAGGGTGCCACTCTAAACAAGGAAAGTAAAATTGAATCATTTTGGTGGGCTGAATCGCATGCTGTTTTCCAAGTGGTGGCGGAAGAATTGAACAGTGGTAAAAGTCCTTGTGTTTGGGTTTTTACTGACTCGTAGGCAGTGGCCAATGACCTGACCGCATGGTCAGACAATGGAAATCTAGCCTTTTAAAGGGATGTTTATAAGGGGCACAGCACTAGGGAAATTTGAGGGGCATAATAAGGTAGGACATGTGGATACCCATAAGAAGAGTGCTCTTCCAAGTTCTGAAAGTGACTGAAATTGACAAGCAGATATCCCCATGTGCTCATTTGAGTGGCCACCTTGGTCCATGAAACAAGTGGATATGGGCCTACTGCAGCAATACAGAGATGGACTGAGTCTAAACACCAATAAGAACTGTTCTGTTTGCCAGCAAGAGAGACAGACCGCCAGTGTTTCTGGAGCAGATTTTCTGGTAGGAAAATACTGAAAAAACCTGCTAAGTGAGACTGATGCTGGTAGCCCTTGGGGGCCACAAATGGCTCTTGACAATAATGGACACTGATTCTGGACTGGGCTATGTTTACCTGTTGGAAGATGCAAATGGTCAAAGTGCTATTAAAAGAAACAAAAACAAAAACAAAACAAAACAAAACAAAAAACACTAGAACATAATCCCAGCACTTTGGGAGGCTGAGGTGAGCAGATCCCTTGAGGTCAGGAGTTTGAGACCAGCCTGGCCAACATGAAACCCTGTCTCTATTAAAAATACAAAAAAATTGGCTGGACATGGTGCCGTATGCTTATAATCCCAGCTACTTGGGAGGCTGAGTCAGGAGAATCACTTGAGCCTGGGAAGCAGAGGTTACAGTGAGTCGAGATAACATCATTGCACTCAGCCTGGGTGACAGGAGTGAAACTCCATCTCAAACTAGAACAGAAACTATTGCACAAATTTGGACAGCTGACTGTCATTTATTCAAAGCAAGGAAATAAGGAACACACAACAGCTGATAGTGTCTAAAAATGGGCAGAGAGATCTCTTCAGAGTAATTGATAGAGAAGTGGAACAGGCAATTAAAACTGGTTTTATAAGGTAGGTGGAGATGAAAGCATGAAGGTCTGGCTTACAAGTCTTCACAAGTATGTGTGCTCATGGAATGTCTCCTTCATTTTTCTGGTTGATCTGGGGAAGAATGGATGAGGAAGGATGCTGGTATTGCTATGCAATTCTTAACAAGGCAGGGGTATGCTGGTATAAATGTTATACTTTTTGTTTTCTTTCTTTCTTCTCACATCACCTCAACTTTTTGTCTTTCCTTCACCTGATGCAGTGATCCTAGGATCAGAGCTGCAAGTGCAGGTAGAAGCAGAGATGATTCCTAAGCAAGAAACTCTGTTTTTAAACTGTATGCCAGAATTCTTAAAGGCTTGATGGAGGTGGGATGTGCAAAAATACGGTTAACAGTAAATGAAGTTATACTGCCTGGTGGTAAAAATAAGCCACTAGTTTGGCACCTATGTAGCCTTACCCTACCTAAATGGGAGGGGACTGAGAAGGAGGCACTATCCACACTGGTATTGGTTCCTGTAATCTAGATCAGCACACTGGTCCTTCCTATATCCCTTCCAAAATTTATTAATGAAAAGAATAAATATTATCTGAAGGTAAATCAATAAATAATGGTTATGAATTCAGGGCAATCTAATATTACATTAACACCTTGAAAGAGGCTCAGAGAAAGAGATAACATTGTCTCTTAGATCAAACATACAAGTTTCTGAGTGGATGAAGCTACATGTTTGCTGAAACCACTCTTGCTTTAGATGGAAGTGATACCTGCCAACCGCAGTGTCCTCACCCTGGGAGACATTTATATAATATGGTGGACTAGGCTAACGATAAATGTAAAAACATGTTTTGAGATTTATATCCTTTTAATGTAAGGCATAAGGGCTCAATGGATGAGCTGGGTGGGGACAGTGATATTGTAAAATATGTATTTGGTCTTTGATCAAGTTTCCTGTCCTACAATTCCTAAAATCCTTGGAATCTCCTGAGTAATGTCTTTTTGTTTTTGTTTTAATTTTTTGTAGACATGGGATCCTGCTATGTTGCCCAGGCTGGTCTCAAACTCTTGACTTCAAGTGATCCTCCTACCTCACCATCCCAAAGTGCTGAGACTCCAGATGTGAGCCACTATGCAGGCCCAGTGATATCTTTTCCCATGCTGATGATGGACTGAAGGCTGGCAGCCTCTAGGTGGCATCAGGATGGGAGTTGGTCAACAGAAAGACCATCAAGGCATTTGTAAAGACTTGGAATTTTGAGCCCACCCTTAATCTCCAGGGAGGGAAGAAGAGCTGAAAGTTAAGTTAATCACCAAGGGACAGTGGTTTAATCAAGCACATCTGTATAATGAAGTCTCCACAAAAACCCGAAAAGACAGGGTTAGGAGCGCTTTCAGATAGCTGAACACATGGAAGTTCCTAAAAGGTGACACATCCAGGGGAGGACATGGAAGCTCTTGACCCTTCCCCTAGACTTAGTCCTATTCATCTATTCATTAGTATCTTTTGTAATATTCTTTATAATAAACCTATATATTAAAGATTTCTCGAATTGTGATTTCCAGGTGAGCTAATGTTGACTTTACTGAAGTTGGATAAAGACTAGGCAGATAAAGAGGAGAATAAAAAAAGAGGAAGGGGAAAAGGAGGAGGAAGAAGAGAAAAGGAAGGATAGAAAAATGAAGATGGACACTGGTTATATGTCAATCAGTCATGAACATGGCAAAGATGTTTGACTTTTGTATCTCAACTCTGGGACAAGCATAAAGGCCACAGGCATATGCATCACCATTTCACCATGTTCATGAAGGATATGAATTAACAAGCACTATTAATGATTCATATGGGTAAAATATATTTGAATGGGTAAAATATATTTGACTGTAAACTTTAAAAATGAAAAATATGGGCTGGGCATGGTGGCTCAGGCCTGCAATCCTAGCACTTTGCGAGGCCGAGGTGGGTGGATCACGAGGTCAGGAGATCAAGACCATCCTGGCTAACAAGGTGAAACCCTGTCTCTACTAAAATTAAAAAATAAAAATAAAAAAAATTAGCCGGACATGGTGGTGGGCGCCTGTAGTCTCAGCTACTCGGGAGCCTGAGGCAGGAGAATGGCGTGAACTTGGGAGGCGGAGCTTGCAGTGAGCCGAGATCACAACACTGCACTCCAATCTGGGCGACAGAGCGAGACTCTGTCTCAAAAAAAGAAAAGAAAAAGAAAAATATGTACACTTTTAACAGACTCACCCACTGATTTTTGGCAGAGCTTTTTATGTTCACAGGATTTCAAAGGGTAGAAAGTAAAACCATATGTTTCATCACCAAAACAACTAAAAAATACATATGGAACACAATAACTCATCATAGTTACTAACTCACTTATATAGTAAGCCAGAAATACATCAATGTGACATTTCATGAAGTGAATGCTGCCTACAACATACACGTGGCATGTTCAAACTACTTACACCTAAAGTAGCAGAAGTTAAGAAATACAAAAGCAAATTCTCAAAATATATCATCCACTGAGACGGGAAATACAAGCAGGTCCTTTTTCTGCTGCTTTCTGTCAAAGGTAAGACAATGTGAAGTTCAACAGCAATATTATTCTAACTCTATCATTTATCATTTTTGACTCCCTTCACTAATGCAATTCTTTTTGAAACAATGGAGTTAGAATGGGAGTAGAGGCCAGATCTGAAATCCTGGCCAAATGTCTACTTGCTTTTCTGCCTTTGTTCACACTGTTCAACATAAAAATGTAGGTATGGCCAGGTGCGGTGGCTCATGTCTATAATCCCAGCACTTTGGGAGGCCAAGGAGAGTGGATTGCCTGAGCTCACGAGTTTGTAACCAGCCTGGGCAAAAAGGTGAAACCCCATCTCTACTAAAAAAATACAAAAAATTATCCAGGTGTGGCAGCATGCATCTGTAGTCCCTGTTACTCAGGATGCTGAGGCAGGAGAATCACTTGAACCCAGGACAAGGAAGTTGCAGTGAGTCAAGATCACGCCACTGCACTCCAGCCTGGGTGACAGAGCAAGACTCCATCTCCAAAAAAAAAAAAAAAAAAAAAAAAAGTAGGTAAATTAGTTCTTGGTGACACATGGTAATTCAGTTATAAGGAGGAAAATGTTCAGGAAAGAAGTGACTTTCTTTTAGGTGTTAAGTTTGAGAAGCAATTTTAGGTTTTTTTTCATACTGTGGAGGCATTTTAGTTTTTCAAGAAATGTCTTTAATTTCAGCTGGTTTCCTGTGTCTTAACTTATTTTCTTGGCTATTATTTTATATATGTTAGAAAAATCTGTAGAGTTGTTCTTCTCTATTTAATTTACACCTTGGCTCCTGGCAGCAAATTTGATGAAACACTTAATAGTATTTCCCACTTACTTGGTTTTAAATACAAACCCAGTTTTAAACATATGTGGTAGTTTCTCTCAAGTGGTATGTTACTTCATCTTACTTAATAATGACAAAAATGAAATGTGATAATTAAGCTTAATCTCTTACTGACATTAGTCCATATAGCACTTTAAGAAGCCATGTTGCAAAAAAGAAAACATCTTATATAGCAAGTAAAGAAGTTTTACTTCAGTACACTCCAAAGACTGTGTGCTGAAATGCCAGCATGTACAAGGCCCTGTGCTTTAATCCTCAGATATTAACATGGGTGCAACTTAAGGGAGTATATCACATCTACTCTAATATATGATAAGTTGTAATTGCCCAATTTGTTTTTCCCATCTGCTGCACAGACAAAATCAATTCACTGAGATCATGGTATTACAATAAAAAAGAGTTTAATTGACATGAAGCGAGCCATACAAAACATGGAGTTATTTCTCAAATCAATCTCCCTGAAGGCTCAGAGGTTAGGGTTTTTCAAGGCCAGTTTAGTGGGCAAGAGGCTAGGGATTAGGTATTGCTAACTGGTTGCGGATTCCATCATAGGGGTGTGGAAAACTGTCCTTGTGGGCTGAGTCGGCCTCTAGGTAGGGGGCTACAGGACTGATTGAATTATGAGTCACAAGTCCAGACAGGACCCATTGGTTGCCAGAATGAAAAAGTCTGCAAAAACATCTCAAACAGGCCGGGCACGGTGGCTCAAGCCTGTAATCCCAGCACTTTGGGAGGCCGAGACGGGCGGATCACGAGGTCAGGAGAGCGAGACCATCCTGGCTAACACGGTGAAACCCCGTCTCTACTAAAAAAATACAAAAAACTAGCCGGGCGAGGTGGCGGGCGCCTGTAGTCCCAGCTACTTGGGAGGCTGAGGCAGGAGAATGGCGTAAACCCGGGAGGCGGAGCTTGCAGTGAGCTGAGATCTGGCCACTGCACTCCAGCCTGGGCGACAAAGCAAGACTCCGTCTCAAAAAAAAAAAAAAAAAAAAAAATCTCAAACAACAAATCTTAGGTTCTACAATAGTGATGTTTTCTATAGGAGCAATTGGGGAAGTTATATATCTTGTAATCTCTGTAATAGCTGGTTATTGATTAACTATGTCTGCATCTTAGTGAAATTCAGAGCCCTCTCATAATCCTAAGCTTGAGGATTTTCATTAGATTTACAAAGGTGGTTTAGTTTTGGAAAGGGCTATCATTATCCTTGCTTTAAGTTTAAACAATAAACTCTATTCCTCCCAAGGTTAGCTTGGTCTCTGCCCAGGAATGACCAAGGACAGCTTGGAGATTAGCAGCAAGATAAAAGTATACGAAGTCAGATTTCTCTTACCGTCATAATTTTGGACAGGCAGGTTCCAAGTCACTTGGGAGACACCATACAACTATAAAATACAGTCTTTACGATAAAAAAAAAATCCTAGAACAATTTTGAATAAATAGAATAGTCACATATGAAGTAGTAAAATAACAATATAAAGCCATTTTAATATTAACAGAATAAATATCCAGATGGGTAAAATTTATACTAATTGCAATTCAACATTAAACGTTTGAAATAGGTTGCTTTAAAGAGGGCTAAAATTTATATAATACAACTTTTATGAATGAATTGTAATAAATGGATATGATACTAATACATGAATAGAGAGGGGAAAAGGCATTCTACTTATTCATCAGCCCTACACCCTACAAAAGGGCTCCTCTGAGCTACCAAATATTATGGCTATTGGTGATATATATCTAACTTTGAGCCACCAAACTTAAATCTCCTCACTGGACTCACTGGAAGGAATTTAAGTTGAAGGAGGACACAAATCATATCTATCTTTGTCATTATTGCAGCCCCAGGATTTAACTCAGTGTCTGGCATATAACAGATGTTTAAGATTTGTTGAATGAATGAAATCTTAATTTCATAAAGGACTTTCCTGCACATAATGCAAAAGTAATTATTTTAGCAAAAAAGCAGTATAATGTAACACTGTTTTATTTAATCTATATTATTTTCTTATTCTCTTTGTGCCTTAGTTTCCCACTCTATTAAGTGAAAATAATCCCATTATATGCCTTATAGGGTCATTAAGTAATTTAAATTAGTTACTCTATGTAAAATGCTTCAGAATGTATCTACCACACAGAAAGAACTTTATATCTGTTAGTGTACGTCAGCTAAGGCTGCCATAACAAAACACCCCAGACTAGGAAGCTTAAAAACAGAAATTTATTTTCTCACAGTTCTGGAGTCTGGAAGTCCAAAATCATGGTGTTGGCAGGTTTGGTTTCTCTGAAGGCCTCTCTACCTGTCTTGCAGATGGCTTCCTTCTCACTATGTCCTCACATGCCTTCCCTCTGTGCCCAAGCACAAACATTCCTGGTGTCTCTCTCTTCTTCTAAGAACACCAGTTGTATTGGATTAGGTCCCCACCCTTATGACTGAATTTAACCTTTATTATCCCTTTGAATGCCCTATCTCCAAATACAGCCATGTTGGGTAATTAGGAATTCAACATATTAACTGAGGGTAAGAAGGGGGGGGTGCAATTAAGTCCTTAGCAGCTAGTCTCAAGTTTATCATTTCTAGGAAGAGAGAATTTTTTTTTTTTTGGTTAGCCAGTTTTTTAATTTGCAAAAACTCTACATGGATAATACTTATAGTGATGCCTTACCTTTGGCAAATGAGCAAATGTTCTAGGCATTGCTTAAGGTGAAGAAAATAAAGACTATACATTCAGCAAGGGGAAACTAACGATAAACATAAACTTAATAAACAAAAACTTTATGTATATGTTAAACGTTTGTAAGTATTAAAAGTGATGGCAAAAACCATGATTACTTTTGCACCAACCTAATAATATAGAAAAAATAAAATTGTGACAAAAAGGATTAGAAAGAGTGACTGATAGACAACTAAAAATGTCAGGGTAGGTTGGTCTCATTGACATGGTGATTTCAGCAAAAAATTGAAAGACACAGTGGAGTTAACCCAGCAATATCTTGAGGAAGAATGTTTCAGACAGAGGGAAAAATGAGAGCAAAGTGCCACAGGGAGCTTGCCTGGCATGGTTACATAGTCACAAGGAGTCTGGTATGGCTGGGGCTGGGTAGGCAATGGTAAGAGTAATAGGAGAGCATATGGGAGATGTCATAGGAAGCTAGATCACATAGAGCATGTTGACCATTTCAAAGACTTTAACTTTACTCCAAGTGAAGTTGCAGGATTTTGAGCAGAGGAGTGACATTAAAATCAAAACTTTATGTAAAATAAGTTTAATTTTATTTAGTAATTAAAAAAACATGATGGAGAAATTGAGTCCCACATGGGTGGGCACTAGGATTCCTCTAATGGAGAGTGTCAGATCTGCAACAAATACTTGAGTAACTGCTTAAGTGGAACACGTGGCCCTCAATGGCATAGGTACTGTGTGACACCAAGACTTCAGAGTAAGAGGAAGCTGCTTGACATTTAGGTGGAAATTTACAGCTCCTGGAGCAATGAATAAGAGAGTATAAAAGTCAAGAAATAGGAGCAGAAAAAAAATAAGAGAAAGCCGTGAGAAAAGAGAAGGTATGCCCTGGATTATGTAAACCCTACTAAGGAACCCTGCAAACAATTTACTAGATCCAATTAAATTGTTTGATGTTCAGAATATTAGTTTTCTATTGCTGCTGTGACAAATTGCCAAAAATAAATGGCTTAAAATAGCCCACAATTCATTATTGTGTGGTTCTGTTAATCAGAGTCTGACATGGCTAAGATCAAGGATCTGAATGGGCCAGGATTAAGGTGTCATGAGGGCTGCTTTCCTTTCTGGAATCTCTGCAGGACAATTCACTTATTTGCCTTTTCCAGCTTCTAGAGACCACTTTGCTTGACTTATGACTGCCTTCTTCCATCTTTAAAGCCAGGACCATTTGGCAAAGTCCTTCTCACACTGTCATCTCTCTGTTTGTCCCTTTCTACTTCCTCTTACACATTTATGGACCCAGAGGACTATATTGGGCCTACCTACCTAATTCAAGATAATCTCCTTGTCTTAAGGTCAGCTGATAAACAACCCTATTTCCACATGCATCCTAACTTCCTTTTGCCATGTAACCTACCTATTTAGAGATTCCTGAAATTAAGACATACACAACTTTGGAGGGACATTATTCTGTCTACTACATTTGGTATAAGTGTTTTTTATAAGAGAAACTCAATAAAAGGCTAGGAATATAATGTGATAATAATAGTTTATTGAGCATCATAAGATGCCAATAATGATGTTTGATCTGCATTACGTCTCTTTTATTTTTCCCCTCAAATTCTGTGATCTGATAGAATCATCCATATTTTTAAAATGATAAAACTGAACTTAAACAAGATTAAATAAATTGTCTAAACTCGCATAAGTTGCTTGGCCTGCACTAGTATATAGATAACTAGCTGGACTCAAACTCACAAAGACTCAGCCAACCCTTTACTCGGTTATATTTTAAATGACTGAAAAATGCCTAAGCCATATTGTTAAAATTATCCACACTTGACCACAGTTCTTCTTTACTAGATATGTCCCATAGACCAGTGAGAAATGTAGGCAAGGAGCAATAATTAATTTAGCATTGTTTTTTCTTTTTTGTTGTTAAAAAAGAAATGAATTTCCTTCTAAGAAATGTTTAAATTTCCAAGAAAACTAATGAATTACAGGTGAATCCTTTCAAAATGTACTAGAAGATAATCCAGCATAAAACTTATTATTTGTCTAAGAATTCAGTAATTACTCAGTTGGTAATTATTGGCTAAGGTTTGGGAGAAATGACTCATTAATTTTTTATTTGCAGAAGCATGCAGCTTCATAGTTAAGATCACAAGTTTTGGAGTCAGATCTCTGGGGTTTGAACCTACATTGATGCATCATAGTCACATATAGGCTATAGCTTATATTAGGGTTCACTCTTGGTGTTGTACATTCTATAGGTTTGCACAAATGTATAATGACATATATCCACCATTATAGTATCATACAGAATAGTTTCACTAATCTAAAAATTGTCTGTGCTATATCTATTTATCCCTCCCTAACAGCTGGCAACCATTTAATCTTTTTACTATCTTCATAGTTTTACCCTTTCCAGAATGTCATGTAGTTTGATTAATATAGTTTATATCATTTTTAGATTGGCTCCTTTTGTTTAGTAATATGCATGTAATTCCATGTCTCATCACAGATTTCATAGCTAGTTTCTTTTTAGTGTTGAATAATATTTCAGTATGGATTTAACACAATATGTCTATTCACTGAGTGAAGAATACCTAGATTGTTTCCAAGTTTGGGCAATTATCAATAAACATGCTATAAACATTCATATGCAGGGTTTTGTGTGGACATAGTTTTCAAATTATTTGAGTAAAGAAATATCTAGGGCCAAAATACATGAATTTTATTGTAAGAGTATATTTAGTTTTATGAGAAACTGCCCAATTGCCTTTCAAAGTGGGTGTGCCATTTTGCATTCCCACCAGCAATGAATGAGAAGTGCTGCTGTTCCATATCCTTGCCAGCATTTGGTGTTAGTGTTTGGGATTTTTGCCATTCTTAAGTGTGTGTAATGGTATCTTATTGTTGTTTTACATTTTGATTTCCCTAATGACATATAATGTTGAACATCTTTTCATATACTTATTTGTCATCCATGTATCTTCTTTGGTGAGGTATCTGTTCAGACCTTTTGCCCATTTTTTAATTGGATAGTTTTCTTACAGTTGACTTTTACAAATTTTTGTATGCTTTGGATAACAATCCTTCATCAGATATTGTCTGATATCGTTTGGCTCTGTCTCCACCCAAATCTCATCTAGAATTACACAATAGCTCCCATAATCCCCACAGGTCATGTGAGGGACTCTGTGTGAGGTAATTGAATCATGGGGGCAGGTTTTTCTCATGCTGTTCTCATGATAATGAATAAATCTCATGAGATCTGATGTGATTTTTTTTTCTTTTTAGATGGAGTTTTGCTCTTATTGCCCAGGCTGGAGTGCAATGGTGCAATCTCAGCTCACTGCAACCTCTTTCTCCTGGGTTCAAGAGATTCTTCTGTCTCAGCCTCCTGAGTAACTAGGATTACAGGTACATGCCACCACGCCTGGCTAATTTTTGTATTTTTTAGTAAAGACAAGGTTTCACCATCCCGGTCAGGCTGGTCTCGAAATCCTGACCTCAGGTGATCCGCCCACCTTGGCCTCCCAAAGTGCTGGGATTACAGGCGTGAGCCACCATACCTGGCTGATCTAATAGTTTTATAAAGGGTGCCTGGCCAATCCGATGGTTTTATAAAGAGCAGTTCCCCTGCACACGCTGTATTGCCTGCCACCATGTAAGGCATGCCTTTGTTCCTTCTCTGCCTTCTGCCATGATTGTGAGGCCTCCCTGGTCATGTGAAATTGTGAGTCCATTAAACCTCTATTTCATTATAAATTACCCAGTCTTCATAGCATTTCTTCATAGCAATATGAAAATGGACTAATACATTGTCTTTCTTTTGTTAATGTTTTCTCTGAGACTACTGGCTTGTATTCTCATTCATTTGATAGTGTCTTTCACAGAATAAAGTTAATTTGTATTGTTTTTAGTACTAAGTTTGTAGTAATTTGTTACATCAGTAATAAGAAACTAACACAGCAAATTATTTGAAAATGGCCTAATTAAAATCCCTATTTAAACACCCTATTGTGTCAAAGAGTATCTTCTTAGCTTAACTCATGTGCACATTTCTCTGTTTCTCTGCAGGCATTTCTCGGCCAACAGTGTCAATTTTATGATGAGATGTTATATAGCAAGAAGAATGCTTGAGGTTTGCAAATTTATTCTTGTCTTCCTTTTGCTTATCTTGGCTATATTTGTAAATTGCTTATTTACAGTATTAGTTTTGTTCCCAGACATCTTTGGATATCCTCGCTAATTTAAATTAGCTGTGCTAATTTTCATTCTGTACAAATGCAAAAGGAAAGAAATTTATCTGGACTTTATATCAAAATTACACTTTGAAGTAGCACGGCCTACATTCCTAACCTTCTATTTTAATCTCTACATTGTTTGTTTCACTTCTCAAATAGCATATTTATACTTCTGGTACAGAATATGCCAGAAATTCAAGTTTCTAAAAAAATTATTTGTTTTCTGTATGTATTTTTAGTTATGGAAAATGTTACTATTAGATATACTTTTTGGTGCATTAAAATGGTTTGGTGTGTTAAAATACTTTCAACCATAGTGAATATTTTAATGTTTAATATATAATAAAAACAGCAATAAAAATAACTGTCACTTAAACATTACAACAGCTGGAAACACATGAGAACCCAAGCAGAGATAAAAATTAGACACAGTATATCTAAATGTATACTTTTTATTTACTATAGCAGTAAAATCTTATAATTTCAAGAAATACATGATTAAGACCTGGAAAAATACTTAAGGACACTTTCTGAGGCAGATCTGGGCAATTTTGTGAATTGAGAATTTGGTTTCCATCTCTATATTTCCTCTTACTTTCTTATCCCTTTAAGGTACCTTTTGGCATTCCCTTGACATGTTTTCCTGCAGGATAAAAATCTGACCCTGTCACAGCTGTGCTTTAAAACATTACTTATCCTAAATTATATGCAGAATGCTGGACTCTATACAAATTATTAATAGTTCTAATCTACCCAACCAACCTCGTTTTTTACCACTGTTCCTATCTTTAACCTCTACTCTCCATAATATAGAGTGACTCACTCACTCTTCCCAGAACACACGCTGTTTTCTCATTCTTCCATGTACCCTCTTGAATGCACCTCTTCTCTTGTTTTCCTGGTAAATTGGCATTAAATTGAACATCATTTGTCTAAGATTTTATTCTGTGAAAATTTCTTGATCTTTCCGAACATAATTAATGAGCATCTCCCTTAAATTCTATAGCATTGTAATCTACTCTGTTAAATTGTACTTTTACATAGTGCTGTTTACTATTTAATAACATGTTCTACCCCACTAGATCATTATCTCCTTGATATCAATAACTATATATATTCATATTTGAGTCTGTAATACCTAACAGTGGATCTTCTACCTCATAGACTGTCATTAAATGTTTTAAAAACTACTTGTACCTCCAGACTTTCCTCCCCCAATCTCATATTTGAGGTGTCATATCTAAAATATGAAACAAGATATGTGAACTCAGCACTCCACAGCCTCTCTCAAGGATGTCTTACAAGAGATTCCTCCTTAGGTTCATTCTATTTAATTCACTTTATATGTTCCTCTCCTTCCATTAACATCCAATAGGACTTGTACACACTAACTACACAGGTTTTCTGAGTGAAATATTTCCATTTTCTTTGACTTAGCTTCTCTATTTTGACTTTCATTATTTTTATGTATTATTATTATTGTTATTATTCTTATTAATAGAGACAAGATCTCACTGTGTTGCCCAGGCTGGTCTGGAACCCCTGGACTGAAGCAATCCTCCTGCCTTGGCCTCCCACAGTGCTAGGATTACAAGTGTGAGCCCCACCTGGACTCTATTGACTTTCAAGATGACAATTAGCTTAATATATAAGCAGTGCTTGTTTTCTAATAGAGGAAACTAATTAAAATCTCAAGGTTTTTCTTCTCTATAATTTTGTGCATGTCTTTTAACAGTGGCATTTTTTGAGGTTCTGCTATTGTTAGTATTGCCAAACCCATTTAGTTATTCTAGTACTGAGAGCTTCTAACCTGGCCAGGAGAGTCACATGGTGACTTGTGCATGAACTATTTGGAGTAAGCAAGGTCTTTGTACCATTCAAACAACAGTAAGTAGATGCCTATTCTGTACTTGTGGAGGCTTCGATAAAGAAACTCAGTGTCTGAAGGAAATTGGGTCAAACTGAATAAAAAGGCAAATTTGGCATTAGAAAACAAAATACTATGTTGACTTATGCAAAAGGATATAATATGCAGAAATACCATTGTTTTGTTTGTTTGTTTCTTTGTTTGTTTGTTTTGAGATGGAGTCTCGCTCTGTCACCTAAGTTGGAGTGCAGTGGCACCATCTCGGCTCACTGCAACCTCCGCCTCTGAGGTTCAAGCAATTCTCCTGCTTCAGCCTCCTGAGGAGCTGGTAGTAAAACCAAATAATTCACTGATTTTCATACAATTAGAATTTTAAATCGCTTGAAATTTAAAAATTGTGAGGGATTACTTGACAATCAGTTTTGCTCAAAACATCACATTTTTCTAGAAAGACTGGAAGAAGGTGAGCCTGAGAAAGACAGCAGGAGTTACCAGTGAGATACTTAACAAGAAATATGGCTTGCAAGGAATGTCAGCCTTATCAGGTTCAGAAATATTTGACCATTCTAATAATAAACAATTCCCTCTAACACTATTGCTTCACATTCTGGCTAGGATATACTGTTTTTCCGAGCCTGCTTCTCCTTTCCCACTTAAAAGTAGTTCTCATCCAAATAGGAAATACATTATAATTTCATAAGTCCTCTGTAACAAAGGTCACGTTAAAACTGAAATTAGATCTCAAATTAAGCTGTTTATTTAAACTCTTCTCCCTTTAGCTTTATAGAGATGGTAAAGGTCACAGCTCTTGTTTACTTGATGGGTTTTAATTTTATTTAAATTAACCTCGAAGTCTTTTGTTCAAATTAAAATTTCATTTGGTTTATGCAAAGTTTTATATTGCTGCTTTAATTGATTTTTTTTTTTTTTCCTGTAGCTATTACTCTTTGACGCTGCTTTTATCCCGTGTGACTCTGGACTCATTTGAAATTTAAGAGACTGAGAAAACTGTTCCATTATACTAGGTGCAGATTCAATCATTTCTTCTAAAATCAACTACATTCCACTTCCAACCTGTTTCCTCCTTCCTGAACCTTCCACATATTTTTGGTAGCAATTTATTCCTCATATATTTAATAAAGGAAGTGATAATTTTCCTTTTTGAAGGACTCTGAGAGGAGAGCTGAAAAATAATCTTTCAGGGAAACTTCATTTTTTGTTTTGTTTTGGTTTTGTTGTTGAGACCGGGTCTCACTATGTCACCCAGGCTAGAGTGCAGTAGCTTGATCATAGCTCACTGCAACCTTGAACTCCTGGGCTCCCACCTCAGCCTCCCAAATAGCTCGGACCACAGGTATGCACTGCCACAGCTTAGATAAGTCATAAACATTTTTGCAGAGACAAGGTCTTACTTTGTTATCCAAGCTGATCTAAAACTCCTGGGCTCAAGCGATCCTCCCACCTTGGCCTCCCAAAATGCTGGGATTGCAGATGTGAGCTACTGCACCTGGCCAGCTTTCCATTTTTAAGATGATTTTAAGATTATATTAATAGTGAATAGAGGCAGTGGCTCTCACCTGTAATCCCAGCACTGTGGGAGGCCAAGGCAGGTGGATAACCTGAGGTCAGCAGTTCAAGATCAGTCTGGCCAACATGGTAAAACCTTATCTCTACAAAAATCCAAAAATTAGCCAACCATGACAGTGGGTGCCTGTAATCCCAGCTAATTGGGAAGCTAAGGTGGGAGAAACACTTGAACCCAGGAGGCGGAGGTTGCAGTGAGCCGAGATCACGCCATTGCACTCCAGCCTGGGTAACAGAGTGGGATGCCATCTCAAAAAAAAAAAAATAGCGAATAGTGAAAACAAACTAGTAAAATGGGAACAAACATCTTTTCCCAAAAGACAACATGTTGTCAAAGTTAATGGAGAATACATCTCTGACCACATTTATAAGTTACGAAAATACAGTTTTTATTGTTTTAAAGAAGCCTTGAGATTAATTTCAAATAATTCTCTACTCAGAAAAAAATGTTCATTTAAAATTATTTTTACGTTTTCTAATATTTTATGTCTCTTTTTTATTCTCTTAGGATTTGTGAGGCTTATTATTTGTGTGTGTGTGTCTGTGTGTGTACACATGTGTAATAAGTGAAATGAATATAAGTTTTAGCCTTATCGTCTGCCTGTCAGTAACTGTTCAGCTAATGTTAACCCCCCTTCTTAAACCCTCACTTAGTCCTCTTTTTCTCAATGACCACTCAGTTGGCTCCCATCATAACAACTGCTCTCAGGTAGTAATAATGGTAGTGTTCCTTCATATAGTACTAAAATACAACAAATATTATCCTATCTGCCTTACTCATTTAACCCTCACAACTACCATACGTGATTGGTACTTTCTTTTATCATCTTCATTTTATAGAAGAAAGCAAGTCACAGGGATGTTAAATAATTTTCTTCCTAAAGTTAATTTATGTTTTCTGTCATTTTCTGTCTAGGCAAAAGTCTATTCATTGTATATGGGGAGAAAAGATTCTTTCAAGTGACACTGTCTTTAAGTGGAAATGGGATACTAGAAACACATCATATTTAATGGCTGTGTGCGTATCGCTCTCAGGATGTCAGCAGTCTTTATGTTTACATGACTAATTGGGGAAGAGTTTGAAAAATAAACCTCAAAATCACATAGTTTATTCAGCTAAAATTAAGAGCTTAATATCAAAAAAATATGACAGATGACTATCATACATGTCAACAATATCTGTTAGCTCAAGGCACAGACTAAAAACTTAGAATTACCTTTCTTCTAATTCTCTACGAAGTTATCTTTGACTATAATTTCCACAAAAGGGCATTTCTTTGTGTAGTCTCTGCCTAGGGTATTCTATTACCTCAAAAAGCGTTTAATAGCAAAATACAACCTTTCATTCCATTACCAATAACAATTCTCCTTTTCAGAAATATACCATCTCTACCTCTTGAGTTCTTGCTATGGCTAATATCAGAGAATTTATCTACTGCTCTCATATTATACGTGAAGTTTTTCATCCATAATGTTTCGTTCACTGTTCATGACCTTGACCCACCTTTCTGAGGAATCCAGGAAACCTCCAGACTAAATCAACATTACTTGTTTCTGAGTTAGTTTTACAACTTCCATATCACTCTATAGTTACTAAAGGCTGATAAGAATTGAGTCCAAAAAGACAATAAGTAGAACTGAACAGATTCAAACCTGACAGCGGTATGGCTAGCAATGGGCCCACTCCATACCAAACCAAATGTTGTAAGCAAGCACCTTGTTTTGATTCAGCCTGACAAACAGCCATTGAGAATTTTCTATCTGTGAAAAAGGAAGTATAGAACTCCTCTTCTATCCCTAGCATGTGGAAGCTACTGACTTGTTCTTTGTTCATACAGCTTTGCCTTTCCTAGAATGTACTATAAATGATATCATTTGGGTATCAAAGAAGTAACCATATTATAAAGAAGCACAATCACTTACTCCCTTGAGAAAACCCTACATTTTTCTGCACCTGTTTTCCTCACGTAAACTATATCATAGAACTATGAAAATTAAATGAAATAAATAATATTTTACATTTATTCTGTGGTACCTACTAGGCAATCCATCCATATATATAAGAGGAATAAATGTAAACAAGTTACAAATTTGTAAAGCTGTCGGTTATCTACATTCATATTTTCTCTCCCTTCTGCGTCCTCTGTCTCTTTCTCTTTCACTTTCTCACAAAGCAAGTGCTTATGGTAAGCTGACAGAGTGGGTTCAATGTCGCTGCATTATATTAAAATTCTTGAGAAGAGTCCCCACTTTGAAATGGGTTAAAGTGTCTCTAGAGGGCCATTTTTGTATTCACCTGTGCCTGTATTTATTTTGTGAAATTCAGATTATATTGTAAGCATGGGTTTTTACACTATCTTTTTCACTTAAAACACATTGTAGTAAAAATATGAATAATTATCCCCCATTTTTATATATTCTTCCATAAATAAATTTTGTTATTTCTTAAATTTACATGTAGTAACTTTTTTTGGCATACAGTTCTGAGTTTTGGCACATACATAGATTCACGCAAAAAATCACAATCAAGAAATAGAACACTTTCTTCACTTCTCAAATTGTCCTTATGCTATCTTTTCATAGTTCACTCCTCTTCTATCCCTAGCATGTGGAAGCTACTGACTTGTTCTTTGTTCATACAGCTTTGCCTTTCCTAGAATGTACTATAAATGATATCATACATGAAACATATAACCTTTTGAGACTGGTTTCTTTTACTCACTGTGATGTATTTGAGATTCATCATTAATACACACTGTGCATATTAATGTGTGTTTCTTTTAATTGCTAAGTAGTATTTCGTTGTATGGATATACCATAGCTTGTTTATACATTCAAATATTAAAGAACATATGGGCTCTTTCCAACATGTAACAATTATGAATAGAGCTGATACCAACATTTGTGTAGAGATTTTTGTGCAAGTATAACTTTTTATTTCTCTAAGATGAATACTAAGGAATGGGCTTGCTGGTTTACAGCAGATTTTGAGATTCCTAATATCCATGTGTTTTCTTCTCATCTTTGCTTTATGTAGAATCTCTTTCTTTATGACTCACAACACGCTTGAGCTAACAGACATTTTTCTTTCACGCCAGGCCCCAGTGTACCCATTAGCCTGTCTTTATTTTATTTATCTGCTAGGAAATTTGGTCAAACTATTTATGAAGGAAACACAATTTGTCAATAGGGCTCTAAGAATCCAAAATGTACAATCAATATTTGGTTAACCTAGCTCCAGTTTACACATCTAACAAGTAATCAAGCTAATGTTCAAATCCAGTCTACCTTCAGAGCACCCACACTTAAGTACAGAATATTGATTTTTTGTTAATAGTGATCATTATCATAGTGAAGCAGATTAACTCAGAAAGATGCATATGTTTTATTAGTTTACATTTCCTTAGAAAACTATAGATTATATAATGTTGCAGGAAAATTTTTACAGTCAATATGTTCATCTTTTTTCATATAGACTTCGAAGTTAATTCTACTTCAAATTTTCCCTCAGAAGTAATTTAATAGACTGTTACTCTTAAATGCTTCAGTAATATCATGATAATATGACTGATTCAAAAATGAAAATTAAGATTTTCTTAACTATAAAGGGCATGCTTATTGGTGCAAATTGCAAAAATAGCTTTTTTCCGCATCTCTATCCTTAAAGACATTGAAGCTCAAGATCATTGATAAAAAAACTCCTTTTGATTAGCAAGCAGTCCCTGGCAAGTATAACTGAGACCTCTTTATCACCATAGTGGCATAACACCTCCTAAATATTTAATATCATTACTAAACTTCGCCAGCCTGTTTTTCAAAACATTGTAATAGTGACTTGTGAAAACAGAAAAAAAATCAATATATTTTGATGAGGTATGTTTGTTGTGGGGAGTCTGGAAAGGAGAAGAAGTAAGTGTGTACTTTATGTTGCCAAACAAACACTGGGAATATACAAAGAAAAGAACTGCAACTCTCATAAGCTTCTTGGAAATTCATTTCAGTCAGTGTTTGCTTTTCAAAAAGCCTATTTAGAAAATGTTTCATTTATAAGACAGCAATTAAGGTTGCAAAAGCATTAGCTGATAATCTATCCATCCACATAGATCGCTTTCCAAGTGCATTCAAAACAAAATTTGACTTTTACTTGGCTTTTCAGAGCAAGGTTTTATGACAGAGTAAATCTCTAGCTAGCAGTTTCTACCATTCATTGGGAAAATGATTCATACTTAAAAATATACTCAAAGCAAGGCTCCTTACTGGTCAAGAACAAATAGACCATGGCAGGGCTATCACAGGATTTCAGCAGTGTTCTGTCTGACTCATTATACAAAACCACAAGGTATAACGGTGAGAAGTAAAACATGGCCTAATTTTCAGAGGCTTACACAGGAAGGGTGAGTCCATGGATCGAGAGGGGCACACCTCTCTTCCCTTTCAACTGGCTGTATCTGTGCCTGCCCTGATAGGAAGCCTCCCCAGTGGGCCAGCTTTAAGGTTTCTAATCTATTTAGGAAAGAGTATTAATACAAATAAAGATTTGCATCAGCTTAATTTGTATAAAACAGTCAGGTTAGGCTGAGAGCAAAATTCACTGATCTCATAAATAGAAACTTGTAAGTTCAAAAGGATTTAGTATCCTCAAATTAGAATCTAGGGAAATAGCTCACTTTAATATTAGTAATTTTCAACCTTTTTGTCTAGTAGCTTATGAGATAAACTTGCTCCAGTATTATAGATAATCTTGTCCCTTAAAAATGTCCTTGAAACGGTATGTGGATTGATTACTGTATTACATATGAGGTGAAGATGATTAGAGTTAACTAACCATCATTCTCAGCAAACTATCGCAAGAACAGAAAACCAAACACCGCATGTTCTCACTCATAGGTGGGAACTGAACAATGACATCACTTGGACTCGGGAAGGGGAACATCACACATCGGGGCGTATCATGGGGAGGCGGGAGGGGGAAGGGATTGCACTGGGAGTTATACCTGATGTAAATGATGAGTTAATGGCTGCTGACGAGTTGATGGGTGCAGCTCACCAACATGGCACAAGTATACATATGTAACAAACCTGCACGTTGTGCACATGTATCCTAGAACTTAAAGTATAATTAAAAAAAAAAGAAAGAAAATTATTTAACTGCTACTGCATTTCTAGACAGAAATTCTAGCAAAGGTTTCTACCCCCACAGTGGTGAATTTGGGATGATTATAACCCACTTGAAAATTTATGATTGAGAGGTGTTATTTCTTTTTCTAATTTTGAGTATCATTGCAGATACTGAATTCCCCCTAGAGACTACCTGTAGATTATCATTTAAATTACTCACGGAATTACATATATCAAAGCAATAACTAATGTTATTTTTAACATTTAGCATAAATGTTTATATCATTTCAATTCACTTGAATAACGAAACATTCAAAGTATAATAAACATAGCTTTAGATAGAAGCAATTTCTTTTTATTATTATTATTATTATACTTTAAGTTCTAGGGTACATGTGCATAACGTGCAGGTTTGTTACATATGTATACCTGTGCCATGTTGGTGTGCTGCACCCATCAACTCATCAGCACCCATCAATTCATCATTTATATCAGGTATAACTCCCAATGCAATCCCTCCCCCCTCCCCACTCCCCATGATAGGCCCCGATGTGTGATGTTCCCCTTCCCGAGTCCAAGTGATCTCATTGTTCAGTTCCCACCTATGAGTAAGAACATGCGGTGTTTGGTATTCTGTTCTTGTGATAGTTTGCTAAGAATGATGGTTTCCAGCTGCATCCATGTCCCTACAAAGGATGCAAACTCATCCTTTTTTATGGCTGCATAGTATTCCATGGTGTATATGTGCCACATTTTCTTAATCCAGTCTGTCACAGATGGACATTTGGTTGATTCCAAGTCTTTGCTATTGTGAATAGTGCCGCAATAAACATACGTGTGCATGTGTCTTTATAGCAGCATGATTTATAATCCTCTGGGTATATACCCAGTAGTGGGATGGCTGGGTCATATGGTACATCTAGTTCTAGATCCTTGAGGAATTGCCACACTGTTTTCCATAATGGTTGAACTAGTTTATAATCCCACCAACAGTGCAAAAGTGTTCCTATTTCTCCACATCCTCTCCAACACCTGTTGTTTCCTGACTTCTTAATGATTGCCATTCTAACTGGTGTGAGATGGTATCTCATTGTGGTTTTGATTTGCATTTCTCTGATGGCAAGTGATGACGAGCATTTTTTCATGTGTCTGTTGGCTGTATGAATGTCTTCTTTTGAGAAATGTCTGTTCATATCCTTTGCCCACTTTTTGATGGGGTTGTTTTTTTCTTGTATATTTGCTTGAGTTCTTTGTAGATTCTGGATATTAGCCCTTTGTCAGATGAGTAGATTGCAAAAATTTTCTCCCATTCTGTGGGTTGCCTGTTCACTCTGATGGTAGTTTCTTTTGCTGTGCAGAAGCTCTTTAGTTTAATTAGATCCCATTTGTCAATTTTGGCTTTTGCTGCCGTTGCTTTTGGTGTTTTAGACATGAAGTCCTTGCCCATGCCTATGTCCTGAATGGTATTACCTAGGTTTTCTTCTAGGGTTTTTATGGTATTAGGTCTAACATTTAAGTCTCTAATCCATCTTGAATTAATCTTCGTATAAGGAGTAAGGAAAGGATCCAGTTTCAGCTTTCTACTTATGGCTAGCCAATTTTCCCAGCACCATTTATTCAATAGGGAATCCTTTCCCCATTTCTTGTTTCTCTCAGGTTTGTCAAAGATCAGATGGCTGTAGATGTGTGGTATTATTTCTGAGGAATCTGTTCTGTTCCATTGGTCTATATCTCTGTTTTGGTACCAGTACCATGCTGTTTTGGTTACTGTAGCCTTGTAGTATAGTTTGAAGTCAGGTAGTGGGATGCCTCCAGCTTTGTCCTTTTGACTTAGGATTGTCTTGGCAATGCGGGCTCTTTTTTGGTTCCATATGAACATTAAAGCCGTTTTTTCCAATTCTGTGAAGAAACTCATTGGTAGCTTGATGGGGATGGCATTGAATCTATAAATAACCTTGTTCACGATATTGATTCTTCCTATCCATGAGCATGGTATGTTCTTCCATTTGTTTGTGTCCTCTTTGATTTCACTGAGCAGTGGTTTGTAGTTCTCCTTGAAGAGGTCCTTTACATCCCTTGTAAGTTGGATTCCTAGGTATTTTATTCTCTTTGAAGCAATTGTGAATGGAAGTTCATTCCTGATTTGGCTCTCTGTTTGTCTGTTACTGATGTATAAGAATGCTTGTGATTTTTGCACATTAATTTTGTATCCTGAGACTTTGCTGAAGTTGCTTATCAGCTTAAGGAAATTTTGGGCTGAGACGATGGGGTTTTCTAAATATACAATCATGTCATCTGCAAACAGGGACAATTTGACTTCTTCTTTTCCTAACTGGATACCCTTGATTTCTTTCTCTTGCCTGATTGCCCTAGCCAGAACTTCCAACACTATGTTGAATAGGAGTGGTGAGAGAGGGCATCCCTGTCTTGTGCCAGTTTTCAAAGGGAATTTTTCCAGTTTTTGCCCATTCAGTATGATATTAGCTCTGGGTTTGTCATAAATAGCTCTTATTATTTTGAGGTACATTCCCTCAATACCGAATTTATTGAGCGTTTTTAGCATGAAGGGCTGTTGAATTTTGTCAAAAGACTTTTCTGCATCTATTGAGATATGGTTCTTGTCTTTGGTTCTGTTTATATGCTGGATTACGTTTATTGATTTGCGAATGTTGAACCAGCCTTGCATCCCAGGGATGAAGCCCACTTGATCATGGTGATAAGCTTTTTGATGTGCTGCTGAATCCGGTTTGCCAGTATTTTATTGAGGATTTTTGCATCGATGTTCATCAGGGATATTGGTCTAAAATTTTCTTTTTTTGTTGTGTCTCTGCCAGGCTTTGGTATCAGGATGATGTTGCCTCATAAAATGAGTTAGGGAGGATTCCCTCTTTTTCTATTGATTGGAATAGTTTCAGAAGGAATGGTACCAGCTCCTCCTTGTACCTCTGGTAGAATTCAGCTGTGAATCCATCTGGTCCTGGACTTTTTTTGGTGAGTAGGCTATTAATTATTGCCTCAATTTCAGAGCCTGCTATTGGTCTATTCAGGGATTCAACTTCTTCCTGGTTTAGTCTTGGGAGAGTGTAAGTGTCCAGGAAATTATCCATTTCTTCTAGATTTTCTAGTTGATTTGCGTAGAGGTGTTTGTAGTATTCTCTGATGGTAGTTTATATTTCTGTGGGGTCGATGGTGATATCCCCTTTATCATTTTTTATTGCATCTATTTGATTCCTCTCTCTTTTCTTCTTTATTAGTCTTGCTAGCGGTCTGTCAATTTTGTTGATCTTTTCAAAAAACCAACTCCTGGATTCATTGATTTTTTGCAGGGTTTTTTGTGTCTCTATCTCCTTCAGTTCTGCTCTGATCTTAGTTATTTCTTGCCTTCTGCTAGCTTTTGAATGTGTTTGCTCTGGCCTCTCCAGTTCTTTTAATTGTGATGTTAGAGTGTCCATTTTAGATCTTTCCAGCTTTCTCTTGTGGGCATTTAGTGCTATAAATTTCCCTCTACACACTGCCTTAAATGTGTCCCAGAGATTCTGGTATGTTGTATCTTTGTTCTCATTGGTTTCAAAGAACATCTTTATTTCTGCCTTCATTTCATTATGTACCCAGTAGTCATTCAGGAGCAGGTTATTCAGTTTCCATGTAGTTGAGTGGTTTTGATTGAGTTTCTTAGTCCTGAGTTCTAGTTTGATTGCACTGTGGTCTGAGAGACAGTTTGTTATAATTTCTGTTCTTGTACATTTGCTGAGGAGTGCTTTACTTCCAATTATGTGGTCAATTTTGGAATAAGTGCGATGTGGTGCTGAGAAGAATGTATATTCTGTTGATTTGGGGTGGAGAGTTCTATAGATGTCTATTAGGTCCGCTTGGTGCAGAGATGAGTTCAATTCCTGGAAATCCTTGTTAACTTTCTGTCTCGTTGATCTGTCTAATGTTGACAGTGGAGTGTTGAAGTCTCCCATTATTATTGCACGGGAGTCTAAGTCTCTTTGTAAGTCTCTAAGGACTTGCTTTATGAATCTGGGTGCTCCTGTATTGGGTGCACATATATTTAGGAGAGTTAGCTCTTCCTGTTGAATTGATCCCTTTACCATTATGTAATGGCCTTCTTTGTCTCTTTTGACCTTTGATGGTTTAAAGTCTGTTTTATCAGAGACTAGGATTGCAACCCCTGCTTTTTTTTGTTCTCCATTTGCTTGGTAGATCTTCCTCCATCCCTTTATTTTGAGCCTATGTATGTCTCTGCATGTGAGATGGGTCTCCTGAATACAGCAGACTGATGGGTCTTGACTCTTTATCCAGTTTGCCAGTCTGTGTCTTTTAATTGGAGCATTTAGTCCATTAACATTGAAGGTTAATATTGTTATGTGTGAACTTGATCCTGCCATTATGATATTAACTGGTTATTTTCCTCATTAGTTGATGCAGTTTATTCCTAGCCTCGATGGTCTTTACATTTTGGCATGTTTTTGCAATGGCTGGTACCGGTTGTTCCTTTCCATGTTTAGGGCTTCCTTCAGGGTCTCTTGTAAGGCAGGCCTGGTGGTGACAAAATCTCTAAGCATTTGCTTATCTGTAAAGGATTTTATTTCTCCTTCACTTATGAAACTTAGTTTGGCTGGATATGAAATTCTGGGTTGAAAATTCTTTTCTTTAAGAACGTTGAATATTGGCCCCCACTCTCTTCTGGCTTGTAGAGTTTCTGCCGAGAGATCTGCTGTTAGTCTGATGGGCTTCCCTTTGTGGGTAACCCGACCTTTCTCTCTGGCTGCCCTTAAGGTTTTTTCCTTCATTTCAACTTTGGTGAATCTGGCAATTATGTGTCTTGGAGTTGCTCTTCTGGAGGAGTATCTTTGTGGCGTTCTCTGTATTTCCTGAATTTGAATGTTGGCCTGCCCTACTAGGTTGGGGAAGTTCTCCTGGATGATATCCGAAGAGTGTTTTCCAACTTGGTTCCATTTTCCCCCTCACTTTCAGGCACCCAATCAGACGTAGATTTGGTCTTTTTACATAATCCCATACTTCTTGCAGGCTTTGTTCATTTCTTTTTCTTCTTTTTTCTTTTGGTTTCTCTTCTCGCTTCATTTCATTCATTTGATCTTCAATCGCTGATACTTTCTTCCAGCTGATCGCGTCGGTTACTGAAGCTTGTGCATTTGTCACGTATTTCTCGTGTCATGGTTTTCATCTCTGTCATTTCGTTTATGACCTTCTCTGCATTAATTAGTCTAGCTGTCAATTCTTCCACTCTTTTTTCAAGATTTTTAGTTTCTTTGCGCTGGGTACATAATTCCTCCTTTAGCTCTGAGAAGTTTGATGGACTGAAGCCTTCTTCTCTCATCTCGTCAAAGTCATTCTCTGACCAGCTTCGATCCATTGCTGGCGATGGGCTGCGCTCCTTTCCAGGGGGAGATGCGCTCTTATTTTTTGAATTTCCAGCTTTTCTGCCCTGCTTCTTCCCCATCTTTGTGGTTTTATCTGTCTCTGGTCTTTGATGATGGTGATGTACTGATGGGGTTTTGGTATAGATGTCCTTCCTGTTTGATAGTTTTCCTTCTGACAGTCAGGACCCTCAGCTATAGGTCTGTTGGAGATTGCTTGAGGTCCACTCCAGACCCTGTTTGCCTGGGTATCAGCAGCAGAGGTTGCAGAAGATAGAATATTGCTGAACAGCGAGTGTACCTGTCTGATTCTTCCTTTGGAAGCTTCCTCTCAGGGGTGTACTCCACCCTGTGAGGTGTGGGGTGTCAGACTGCCCCTAGTGGGGGATGTCTCCCAGTTAGGCTACTCAGGGGTCAGTGACCCAATTGAGCAGGCAGTCTGTCCGTTCTCAGATCTCAACCTCCGTGTTGGGAGATCCACTGCTCTCTTCAAAGCTGTCAGACAGAGTCGTTCGCATCTGCTCAGGCTTCTGCTGCTTCCCCTGTTGTTTTTTTAGCTGAGCCCTGCCCCCAGAGGTGGAGTCTATAGAGACAGGCAGGTTTCCTTGAGCTGCTGTGAGCTCCACCCAGTTCGAGCTTTCCAGTGGCTTTGTTTACCTACTTAAGCCTCAGCAATGGCGGGCGCCCCTCCCCCAGCCTCGCTACTGCCTTGCGGTTAGATCGCCGCAGACTGCTGTGTTAGCAATGAGGGAGGCTCCGTGGGCATGGGACCGTCCCGGCCACGTGAGGGATATATCCTTCTGGTGTGCCCATTTGCTTAAAGCGCGGTATTGGGGTGGGAGTTACCCGATTTTCCAGGTGTTGTGTGTCTCAGTTCCCCTGGCTAGGAGAAGGGATTCCCTCCCCCCTTGCGCTTCCCAGGTGAGGTGATGCCTCGCCCTGCTTCAGCTCTCACTGGTCAGGCTGCAGCAGCTGACCGGCACCGATTGTCCGGCACTCCCTAGTGAGATAACCCCAGTACCTCAGTTGAAAATGCAGAAATCACCGGTCTTCTGTGTTGCTCGCGCTGGGAGTTGGAGACTGGAGCTGTTCCTATTTGGCCATCTTGCACTTACATTTTTTACATTGCATCCTTATTAAATTACCACAAGTATAGAAACCTTATTTAATACCAACAGCTACCACTACTGTAGGTAATATTATTACTGACTTTTGCAAATTAGGAAAACAAGACTTAACATATTTAAGTAACTTACCTAAGCTTTCACTACTAATTTTTGTTGAGTTCAATTTAAACAGTGGAAGTAGGAATTCAGATACACACCTTTAACCACTCACTATGTGGTTGGCTGAGCTTTTAACTCTCCAGCAATTAAATGTCAAACTGCTGGTCAAACTGAGATGACACTTTGATACAGTCACAAAGAAGATTAAATACTAATTGCTACAATGATGCCTAACCTGCCCTTGACAGTGATTCATTATACTCTGCCTCCTCCTGTACTTTGCTTTCTATAAAGTATCATTTTTATCTTGTCTCTCATAAATTTCACACAAAGGTAATAGTTATAGTTAACATTGACAAAACTCTGTACTGTGAGTGATCAAATGATCAATATTGAACTACATAATCCGTAAATATGACAATTTTAACTTTAATAGTCTACTAGTAGGAAGGAAAAAAATTGAACATGAGTACAATATCTTATCCATACAATGATTACTACTAAATTTAATAATGTGAAAGAATTCAATGCCATAATTGAGCATTTGAGAAATGATAACTATTATTTCTATTAACTTATAAATGGACTTTGGATTTCAAATGCAGTTATAACTTAGAATAACCAAAACATTTCATGCTGGTTTTACTCAGAATTTAAAAGGCACTAATAGTAAAGAATTGTTTGGAGATAAAGAGCAGCTTAGAGATCTTTAACTGTAATATGAATTAAAAATTAGAGAAGAAAAATATCTATAATCACAAAAGATTATCATCTTTTCACTCTTTTCAAAAGATGTATTTCTTATTTGATATTTGAAGTTAAATAATAAATTCACCTTTGTCTTGATTGCAAGAACAACTGTTTTAATAGATTATGGAAGTTTCTATATTTTACTTTACTGTGGTAAAGGGTGCCACATTTCTAATTTAAACACTTCCTTTTAAGGAAAGGATGAAGGGGGAAAGAGAGAACAGAAGGACAGGAAAGAACAAAGCAAAATAATCCAGCCTTATTTCCATAAAATACTAGAAAGTTTATTTTGTAAGAAAAAAAATAAAAGAAACAGGGACTAGTTCCTTAGTCTATTTTCTGCTGCTGTAACAGCATACCACACACTGGGTAATTTATAAAGGAAAGATGTTTATTTGGCTCATGGTTCTGGAGGCTGGGACGTCTAAGAGCATGACAACAGTGTCTGCTAAGGGTCATCCCATGGCCAAAGACAAAAGGCAGAAGCAAGTGCATGAGGTACAGGGAGGCACCAGTAGCTGGACTCATTTTATTTCTTTGTTTTTATTTTGTGGGGACAAGGTCTCACTTTGTCACCCAGGCTAGAGGGCAGTGGCAGGATCATGGCTAACCACAGCCTCTAATTCGTGGGCTCAAACAATCATCCCACTTCAGCCTCTAAAGTAGCTGGGACTAGAGGCATGTGCTACCACACTCCGCTAATTTTTTAACTTTTTGTAGAGACAGAGTTCCCCCATATTGTCCAGGCTGATCTCAAACTCCTGGGTTCAAAGAGTCCTGCTGCCTTGGCCTTCCAAGTACTGAGACTACAGGTGTGAGCCACCATGTTCATCCTGGTCTCACTTTATAACAACCCACTTTTATGATGAATAACCTGTTCCCATGTTAATGACATTGATTAATTCAAGAGGATTCTGCCCTCATAACCTAAACGCCTCTTGTTAAGCCCCATCACCCAACACTGTTGCATTGGCAATTACGTTTTCAACACATGAACTTTTAAGAGATGCACTCAAATCATAGAACTGAAATATGATTTTGTTTTTATTTCTAGTTTGACTGAAAATAAGAAACATAAACAAGAGCACATTCTTCTAAAGAAACAGAAGACAAAGAGATGGAAATACACAAGAATCTCCAAAGTAGTTCAGAATCTCCAAATTAGTTCAGATTTTTATTGTATTATAGTTAAACAAGAGGACAAAACCAAAACTTTATTTATTTTTTTATTTCCATAGGTGTTTAGGGAACAGGTGGTATCTGGTTACATGAGTAAGTTCTTTAGTGGTGATTTGTGAGATTTTGGTGCACCCCTCGTCTGAGCAGTATACACTGAACCCAAACCCAATTTGTAGTCTTTTATCTGTCACACCTTCCTACCCTTTCCCAGATTCCCCAAAGTCCATTGCATCATTCTTATGCCTTTGTATCCTCATAGCTTGGTTCCCACTTATAAGTGAGAAAATATGATGCTTGATTTTCCATTCTTGAGTTACTTCACTTAGAATAAGTCTCCAATTTCATCCAGGTTGTTGTGAATGCCATTAATTCATTCATTTTTGTGGCTGAGTAGTATTCCACCATATACATATATATATATATATATATATATATATATATATAGTGTGTATATATGTATATATGTGGTGTGTATATATATATATACATATATACACCACAGTTTCTTTATCCACTTGTTGATTGATGGGCATTTGGGCTGGTTCCACATTTTTCCATTGCAAATTGTGCTGCTATAAATTTCTATAAAAATTTACATGCAATATAAGAATAACATAGATGTCAACAATATCTTATGTAACAAATTTAAGTAATGTCAATAGATTCTATGTTCAGCTTGGTCATAAATGAACTTTTGACCCTGGGAAGTCATTGTACATAACTAAGCCTCAGTTCTACTGCAATAAAATAGGGTATGATGGCAGAGGACAATACATCTCTTAAATTTCTGAATAACTCTGAAAAGATAAAGCAAGAAAAATTGCTGTAAAGTTTACATTATCATGTCTATTCTCCTAGATTATTTTATCATAATATTATATTTTGCTATATCATAAAATTTTCTATCCCTTGCTCCTACTGGCAAATATTCCTCATTCAATAAACTAAAATTTAAACAAGCATTGATTAATTGACTAGTCTGGGTGCCTGAGACTGTCAAGAAACATAAGAGATTCAAAAACAGAGTGGGCTGAGTGCAGTGGCTCATGCCTCCAATCCCAGCACTTCGGGAGGCAGAGGTAGTCAAATTGCTGGAGCCCAGGAGTTTCAAACAAGCCTACGCAACATGGTGAAATCCTGTCTCTACAAAAAAAAAAAAAAAAAAAGAAATTTGGCATGGTGGTGTGCACCTGCAGTCCCAGCTACTCGGGAGGCTGAGGAGGAAGAATTGCTTGAGCCAAGGAGGTGGAGGCTGCAGTGAGCTGAGATCATGTCACTGCACCCCAGCCTGAGCGACAGAGCAAGACTCCATCACAAAAGAAAAGCAACAACAACAAAAATGAAATGAAAAAACCCAGAGTGAATAACATTTTCCAGTCTCAATGTTCTGACCATAACTCTTAGAAAAATGAGAAAATACAAATAAACATAGCAATTAATGCAGAAGATAGTAACCAAGTATCAAAATAATTGGCAGAGACAAATGTAAAAGTCTGAAAAGGATACACTGTGGTGAGATTGTTTCAAAGTATTAATTGGTATGTTTACCTCCTGCCTTATTGACTACCCTCAACCATTAGTAGCTGGCATTTTGTCTTTCTGATTTTACCCTCAATGCCATTTTAATGAGCTGCTCTAGTTTTATCTTATAAAAACTGTTGATGGTTCATTGTGCTTGAAAATTATACTATTACCCTATTGACTTGGACCACCGACTTGCATAAGTAGCTCAGGGAAATCAAAAGAAGTCATGTCCATCTTTTTGAAATATATCAGTTACACATGCATGTGTGTCTGTTCTCCAGCCTACAAGTGAGGCTGAAGGAATGCATGCCTTCTGGCAGATATTTAGAAAATGCTGATGCACCAACATAAAAATTTATTCTGTTTTTTTCTGACTCCCAATGGTTGCTTGACTTATATCAGCAATGGATGATAAATAGCAGGAAAGGAATAGTCAGACAATCATATGTCTCTCCAAACTAATTGAAAGATCTGAGATTCTCCAAACAAAAATACTAATTTTTGTTCTGACTCTGCAATCTTCGCTAATGATGCCATTGTGTTCTTAGACTTGTCAAAAAGTGGGCTAGATTTCAAGAATAACTGTACTCTGAAAGGAGGATATATTCTCATCTTTCTGAACTGATTTAAATTCATATAGCTGGATGCAGGAAAAAAGGGTAATGAATTATCACATAATTTTTTCAAACTTTTAAATGTAATTTTAAAAAAATTGTTTTAAACACATAAAAACAAGTTCATAAATTATCTGAATAAGGTAGAAGGTGCATGAGTGAGACAATAAAGTTACCTCAAATAACTTGAAGTTTAAATGACCCTCTGAACAAAATTGTGCACAAACAAAATGCTTAATAACACATGGAGTAAATAAAGTGATTATCATTGCATGTGGGATGACCAAAAAATTGTGAAACCTCAGTAAAATTATCAAAATATTCCAAGTGTTATCTCATGTAAGCAGAGTTAAAATGCATTTTTAGTAATCGGAAACCTCATCATCCACATTGCATTCTGCCTAAATAAAACATACATAAATAAGAAAAAAAAAAACCACACAGAGCCTAAAAGTTAGAAAAAGGAAGCTCAACAGCTGCAAGGTGTCATGGTTGCTCTGAAATAGTTCAGACTGAAAGACACCAAATCTGATAGGCAATACACAGCCCTTAGCAATAAGAACTTGGTTTACAAAAAGAAATATATAATTGAGTATCACCATGGTCTAAATGAAAAATCCCCTGTATTAGTTTCCTTTCCTCTACTTGCATCCTACAGTAGTTACTAAGCAACCTTACATTTATTAACGTAGTGACATGAAAGATATATCCTAAAAAGGGACTCTGAACACTGTAGTTAATAGAAAAGAATAATCTTCATTGTCAATTAATACATTGGGTTTACTGTTTATTAACCAGGATCTTGTAAGCTTATTTTTAATGTGAGTTGGCATCTTCAGTCATTATGGAGTGTTCTAATAGACCAAAAAATGAATCATAAATAAATTATGCAAAATATTTGCATGCAGTGGTACTATCCTATCCTAATAAACCAAATTCATTTTGGTCAACATACAATATATTTTACTGAAATGCAGTATATATATAAAATATTCACAAATCCACATAAATAGACTAAGCTTTATTAAATTTAATATGCTGAATATGTCTCTGTAATAAGAAGTCAGAAACAGAAAGCGATTGTCACTCTGAAGTTATCACCTCAAACTTTAAATGATAAAAGTTGGAGGTGACTGACATCATAACTACCCTGATTTGACCTTTATACAATGTACGCATGTATGAAAACATCACACTATATCTTATACAGGTGTATTATGTGTCAATCATGAACACAATTTTTAAAAATCAGAAGAAAGTTAAAAATAGAAGACATAAATTTTTACTAGGTTATGAAAGATTACATCATATTTTCAAGCATTCTTTTAGTAACTTTTGTTAGAAAATTATAAAATTCCTAATTTCATTTACCATGAATGTAAATGAAATGTAAAAATTCATCTACAGTTAACAGTGTTTAAAAGATCACCTTAATTTTTAGAGCATAACTGTTAAAAAGTGAGTTTTTTAATCTGAAAATAAGTGCTGGGGACAGTTACGCATAATACAGGAAATGAAAGTTCCCAAGGGATTTTTATCCCATCTTTATATGATCAAAGAATGCATTTCCAAATCAAACTCAGCATTTGTAACTATGTTCCTGTAATTCTTAAAACAAAACACAAAACAAATGGTTTCTGAAGTCAATCTAAAACAATTGTGACCCCTCTTGTTTATAACTATTTGCATATTTGGGTTTTCATTACAAAATTCAGTATCATTATTAAATAAACATTCTTTAGTATACACTGACAATGACCACTAAGCTCCATATCAAGACATGATCTGAAAATAATGCTGCTTCTGCTTTTGAAGAAATAGAGTATCCAGTAAATTGTGGGAACAAAAAGTGTAAGAGCATTGATTAAGTAGCACTTTGCTTTTCCTCTAAGTTTTCTCGTAAACTAGCCAAGGGCATTTTACCTATCTCTCACTTCCATTTTGTATAGTTTTATGCATTATGGGTAAGAATAGAGTGTACAAATAATACAATGATATTTATACAATGATATGTTAACATTAAAATAATATTTTAAAAAATGGTTTGCCCATAGCAGAAGCAACCATTAGATTGATTGGCTCTTTTAAGTTACCCTAGAAGGTTCTAAGGAGGGAAATGACACAATCTGGATTTCATTTTATTAAGATAATTCTCACTATTGTATTGTGTATAGAGCCCATGGACAGGATAGCGTGGAAACAATGATACCCTTAAGGAAGCTGATGCAGTAGCACAAGGGAGAGATGATAGTGTGTAGTCTGGATAGCAGTAAAGGTAGCAAATGCAGTCAGCTTCCAAATTTACTAAAATGAAAGAGCAGAAATAATTTTGAGAAATAATCTGTCAGATTGCATATTGAGTTATGAGAGTAAAACATGACACAAGAGGGACCCCAAACTCAATCTGAGCAGTTGGAAAAATAGGACTGCCAATAATTAAGGAATAGGGGAATGAGGGGGAATGAGCAAGTTGAGGTGGAATAACCAAATTTTGTTTAAATGTTAAATTTGAGATGACTTTTAGATGCTTAAGCAGGGAATTCTGGAAACATGTATATGTGAAATCTGACTTTCAGTTAAAAGTCATTAATGTATAGTTGATATTTATATAATGACTGGCTAAAATTCCAAAGAGATTAAATATAGACAAAGAAGAGCAGAGACCCAAGGACTGAGATCTGTGCCCTTACAATATTAGAAGGATAGTGAGAAGAGAAACAAGGTAGATAACAGCAAGAAAGAGCAGCCGGTGAGTCCAGAGTCAAAACAGTAAGGGTAGGGCACCTGAAATGTAGTTTTAGAAAGAAAAGAGTCATCATCAGTATCAAATCTTGCTGATAAATCAAGGAGAAAGTAAGAAATGACTTCTGGATATAGCAAACAGTTTCATAGAAGTGCTCGTTGTGTTGAAAACCTATTTAGAGCATGTAAAAGAGAGATGGGGAGGATCACAGGAATAAGGACAGTGAGCAAAGCCACCTCTTTTGAGAAATTATGCTCTAACAAGATGCAGAGGAATGTGGTAGTGATAGGAAAGAGAAGTGGGGTCAAGAGCATTTTAAAGTTTCTGCTGAGAAATCTGCTGTGAATCTGACAGGTTTGCCTTTATAGGTTACCGGATGCTTTTGTCTCACAGCTCTTCAGATTCTTTCATTCATCTTGACTTTAGATCACCTGATGACTATGTGCCTAGGCGATGATCATTTTGCGATGAATTTCCCAGGTGTTCTTTGAGTTTCTTGTATGTCAATATTTATATCTCTAGCAAGGCCAGAAAAGTTTTTCTCAATTGTTCCCTCAAATAAGAGGGAAATCTTTTACATTTCTAAAAGTTTGGAAAAACTTATAGATTTATCTCTTTCCAATTAATCTTAGGCTTGGTCATTTAACATAATCCCATATTTCTTGGAAGCTTTGTTAATTTTTCTATTCTTTTTTGTCTTTGATTGATTTAATTTGAAAGACTTATCTTTGACCTCTGAGGTTCTTTCTTCTACTTGTTCTAGTCTATTGTTAAAACTTTGCAGTGCGTTTTGTATTTCTCAAAGTGTATTTTTCATTTCTAAAAGTTATGAATTGTTTTCCCTTATAAGATCTATTTCTCTGGAGGACTTGTCATCCATATCCTGTAATGTATCTTTAACTTTTTTTGTTGTTGTTGTTGAGACCGAGTCTTGCTCTGTCGCCCAGGCTGGAGTGCAGTGGCATGATCTCGGCTCACTGCAAGCTCCACCTCCCGGGTTCACGCCATTCTCCTGCCTCAGCCTCCTGAGTAGCTGGGACCACAGGCGCCCATCACCACTCCTGGCTAATTTTTTTTTTTTTTTGGTAGAGACAGGGTTTCACAGTGTTAGCCAAGATGGTCTTGATCTCCTAACCTCGTGATCCACCCGCCTCAGCCTCTCAAAGTGCTGGAATTACAGGCGTGAGCCACCTCACCCAGCCCTTTAATTTTTTTAAGTTGGTTTTCACCTTTCTCTGGTATCTCCTTGAGTAGGTTAATAATCAACCTTATGAATTATTTACCTGTCACAGCCAACATTATACTAAATGGGAAAAAGCTGTAAGCATTCCCCCTGAAAAGGAGAACAAGACAAGGATGTCCACTTTTACCACTTCTGTTTAATATAGTACTGGAAGTCCTAGACAGAGCAATCAGAAATGAGGAAGAAACAAAGGTCACTCAAATCAGTAAAGAGGAAGTCAAACTGTCACTGTTTGTTGATAATAGAATTGCATACCTAGAAAACTCTAAAGACTTATCCAAAAACCTCCTGGATCTGATAAATGAATTCATAAAGTTTCAGGATACGAAATAAATGACACAAATCATTAGCACTGCTACACATCAACAATAACCAAGCTAAGAATCAAATCAAGAACTCAATCCCTTTTACAACAACTACACAAAAAGTAAGATACTTAGGAATATGCCTAACATGGGAGGTGAAAGATCTCTACAAGGAAAAACTACAAAACTGCAGAAAAAAACTATTGATGACATAAACAATGGAAACACATTCCATGATTATGAATGGGTAGAATCAATATTATGAAAATGATCATACTGCCAAAAGCAATCTACAGACTCAGTTCAATTCCCATAAAAATACAAATATCATTCTTCACAGAAATAGAAAAGAAGTCTTGAAAAGTCACATGGAACCAAAAAAGAGCCTGCATAGCCAAAACAAGACTAAACAAAAAGAATAAATCTGGAGGCACACTAGCTGACTTCAAACTATGCTACAAGACTATACTTACCAAGACGGAATGGTACTTACAGAAAAATAGGCAGGTAGACCAATGGAACAGAATAAAGAACCCATGAATAAAGCCAAATGCTTATAGTCAACTGATCTTCAACAAAGCAAACAAAAATATAAAGTGGGAAAAGGACAACCTATTCAACAAATGGTGCTGGAATAATTGGCAAGCCACATGTAGAAAAATGAAATTGGATCCTCATCTCTCAACTTATACAAAATTCAACTCCACGTGGGTCAAAGACTTAAATCTGAGACATGAAAGCATAAAACTTCTAGATGATAACATAGGAGAAACTCTTGTAGACGTTGACTTAGGCAAAGATTTCATGACCAAGAATCCAAAAGAAGATGGAACAAGAACAAATATAAATAGATAGGAATGAATTAAACTAAAAAAGCTTCCTCATAGCAAAAGAAATAATCAGCAAACAGACAACCCACAGAGTGGGAGAAAATCTTCACAAACTATGAATCTGACAAAGAACTAATACCCAGAATCTGCAAGGAACTCAAAACAAATCAGAAAAATAAAATCACATCAAAAAGTGGGCTAAGGATATGAATAGAAAATTCTCAAAAGAAGATATACAAATGGCCAACAAACATGTGAAAAAGTAGTTAACATCACTAATTATCAGAAAAACACAAATTAGAACCACTCATTGTGAATGAGCGTGAATTAAAACCATTCACATTGAGTGGTTTTAATTTGTATTTCTCTGATAATAAGTGGTGTTAACCTTACTTCTGTAAGAATGGACATAATTTAAAAATAAAAAAATAATAAATATTAGAGTGGATACGGCAAAAAGGGGAACACATTTACACTGCTGGTGGGAATGTAAACGAGTACAACCACTATAGAAAACAGTATGGAGATTCCTTAAGGGACTACAAGTAGAATTACCATTTGACCAGCAATCCCACTACTGGGTATCTACCCAGAGTTATATAGCATGGAATATTATTCAGCCATAAAAAGAATGGAAATAATGGCTTTTGCAGCAACCTGGATGGATTTGAAGACCATTATTCTAAGTGAAGTAACTCAGGAATGGAAAACCAAATATTTTATGTGTTCACTTATAAGTGGGAGCTAAGCTACGAGGATGCAAAGGCATAAGAATGATATAATGGATATTGAGGACTCAGGGGAAGGTAGGAGGGTGATAAGACATAAAATTGGGTACAGTATGCACTGCTCGAGTGATAGGTGCACCAAAATCTCAGAAATCACCACTCAAGAAGTTATCCATGTAACTAAGAACCGCCTATTCCCCAAAAAGTGTTGAAATAAAATAAATTTTTAAAGAAGACCGTTTTTAAAAGATGATAAAGATAACATGTTTATGCAAAAAAGAGAAGCAAGAATAGTTGGAGCTGATTTCCTGGGTACACAAAATAAATGAAGTGTACTGTATACACAAGTGGAGGCATTAGCCTGAGATGGGATCATGAAAACTTCATTCAAAGTAATAAATCATCACCTGTGGGGAAGGATGGAGAGAAAATATTGAAGATTTGAAAAGGTACTAGAACATCCAACAGAGTGAAAGAGTAAATTAACTAGGGAAATATAGTGAAATATAAACTCAAAGAACCCCCTTGAGTTTAGTGATAGTTGACGCTAAATAGTTAAAGTTCTACCACACAGCACTTATTGTGGGTTTTTCACTAGTCTTGCCTAGTGACACATATAGAAACACAAGGAAGGCAAATATTTGTATTTAATCACGGTTGACATTTTACCTTGATGGCTAATTTATTTTTTTTCATTCATATATTTAACTCCTGAGTGCATATTTTCATAGTGCCTACAAAATAAAGCACATATTTTAAAGGTAAATTACACTGTATTTGTAATTAACTGATTTTTGTTTTTTAAATAATGATTCACCTTAGGGATACTTTGTAATACTTTGTAGCTATACAATGCATCCTGAAACATACTGAGCTCTCACCTTTCATTCTTAAGGTTTTAAAGAATTTATATTATTATCATTTTTAATTTTCTCAGCTGAGTCTGCTCCGTTTCCAAGCCACAAATTAAACAGACCAACAACAACAACAACAAACTCAAGGAAGTGAATATTCTTTCCTTTCTTAATTGTTTTAAAATACCCTATAGTATACTGTAAATACCTGTGAAGCTAATGTCATTTTATTATCAGGAGAATGAAATGTTTAACCCCAGTAGAACACATTTATCTTCAAATATTCTTCAATGACTTCTAGATTGCTCTGCTATTCCTTCCTTGCCTAGTGATAATGGGTTAAAGGCAGCAGGAATTGGCTATATTCTAATTAGGGAATATCTAGGGGAAATATTCTCAAATACATCAGGACATCAGACATTACTGAGTCTCACTGCAGCTACTCCTTCAAGAGCAATTGAGATCAAAGATCTTCAAAGCTCCTTCCTCTTTCACCCATGAGATATTAAAAACCAAGGTACCGTATATTCTTAACTCTGAAGGTCATTTTACAGTTTTAGTTTGAATGTCAAGTTATAAAAATAGGACAAACAGTTTCTTTGTAACCCTCGGCTTTGCTTAGAAATATCAAATTGACTTTAGATGGTTAAATTTACATGGCATATCAGTTATACTCAGTATATGGATGAATAAGGCATCATGATAAGAACTTGAACCCAAATAAAACCCACAAAATTATATTTACAAAAGGAAATACTTACTATATTCACAGTTTCCTAATAATTTTTTTTGCCTTACTTTTCTAAAGTTAAAAATAATAGCAACAGACTTCCAGTTTCCATTTCTACCTGTAAGGAGATTGAAAGTTGCCATTTCCATCCTAACAACAAGTAAAAAGCTGAAGAGAACGAATAATCAACCATTCTTCTTGTATCCTTAAGAGAAGTGAAGACACATAAATTGCTGTCCCCAAGATTGTGGAGAAGAATACAGGGAGTCAAGGAATGAAAACTTACATAGGAACCAACATTAAAGTAGGAAGATCTGAACAGTAACTGATGACTCACTAGAGGCTCAGTGTGGGCAAGTCTAAGAGGTTAAAACTCCAGGGCATCCAGTTGTAAAGCAGTCAGTCCCCCATGTTTTGTGAGTTTTATCTCTAGTGGTTTGAGCATGTTCTTATAGTGAATATAAGAAAAAAATATCATGTATCTGGCAGAAGAAGAAAAATCAATTTCCAAATTCACCAGAATACTCTATTCTTCTTAACATGGGCTTCCCTCAAGAGAAACTGTAAGCTGAGTTTGACCTACTGGGTTTTTTTCAGAACCTGACTGATCTAGGAGAAGTAGCCCACTCTAGCCCATCTCTAGCCACTCAGTTCCACCCAAGGAACAATGTCTGAAAGCACTTGTGAAGTTCACAGTCCAAAGGCCCAGACTCACTAAAAGACGGAAATCTAACCTTGAGACTCTAGAACACTTCCTTTCCCCCACACTTTACCATAGCATTCACAAAAACCTTTTTATAGCTATTTCTTTTGTCCAGTACATCATGTCTGTCAATCAAGAAAAAATTACATGGCAGGTTAAAAGACAAAAAAAAAAAAAATGCAACTTGAAGGCATCAGAACTTTACTAAGGTTATTGGAATTATCAGATGGGGAATTTAAACAACTGCAATTAATATACCGAAGGCTCTAATGGATAAAGTAGACGGTATAAAAGAACAGATGTGTAATCTTAGCAGAGAGACTGAAATTCTAAGAACAAACCAAAAAGTAATGCAAGAGATCAAAAACATTGTAACAAAAATAATGTTTTTGATAGGATTATTAGTAGACTGAACACTGCTAAAGAAAGTATCTCTGAGCTTTAGGATATACACGAAAAAATAAAAACTGAAGAGCAAGGAGAACAATGAAGAATAAAAACCACTAGAATGGAATATCCAAGGACTGTAGGACAACTAAAACAGGTAGTCATATATGTAATGGGAATAGCAGAAGTAGAAGAAACAGAGAAAAAACACAATCATATTTGAGATAATAACAACTGATAATTTTCCCAAATTAAGTTCAAACACCAAACTACAAATTCACGAAGCTTAGAGTACACAAAGTAGGATAAATGCTGAAGGTGGGCTAAAAATAAAAAAGGAAAACCAAAGCTATACTTAGGCATATCATTTTATAAATACAGAAAATCAAAGGAAAATAATCCTGAAAAAAGCTAAAGAAAAAAACATTACCTGTAAAGGAATAAAGTCAAGACTTATATCTGACTTTTCCTCACAAGCCACGCAAGTAAGAAGAGAATGGAGTAAAATATTTAAAGCATTGAGACAGAAGGAAAAAAAATTGAATTCTGTTCCATGCAAAATTATCCTTCAAAAGTAAAGGAGAAATAAAGACTTTCTCAGACAAACAAAAATTGAGGAAATTTATTCCAGTAGACCTGCCTTGCAAGATATGTCAAAAGGCATTCTTTTGAGAAAAAGAAAATAGTATAGGTCAGAAACTTTGATCTTCACAAAGAAAAAAAGAAGAAACTGGTAAAATAAAAATTTTTATTTGCCTTATTTTTAATTTATCTAACACATAGCAGTTTTCTCAAAATAATAATAGCAACAATGTATTTTTAAGTATTATGTATATATGTACATGTACTAATTTGATTATGTATGCTTCCATATATATCACATAAACACATATAATAATATATATTACATATAATCTTATGTATTTCTATATATAAATGAAATAAATGCCATCAGTGATACAAGGAACAGGAGGAAGCAATTAGAATTATTGTATAATTATAAGGTACTCACATTACTTCTAAAGCAGTATTGTCCATTTCAAAATGAAGTTAGATTTGTTGTAAATATATACTTGAAATTCTAAAGAAATATAAAGTATAACTGATATGCTAAGAAAGTAGAAAAATGGAATTTTATCAGATGCTCAACCAAAACAGTAAAAAGTAGGAAAAGAGTTGAAGAAAAAAATAAAAATGAAAAACTAGGTCAACAAACAGAAAACAGTAATAAATATGGTAGACATAAATTCAAATATATAAGTAATCATTTTGAACACAAATCATCAAAATATACCAATTAAAAGATAGAGATTGTGAGTGTGGATCAAAAATTAAGATGCAATATACTTGTCTACAAGAAACCCACTTTAAATATAAAGACAAATGTAGATTAAAGTAAATGGATGAAAAAAATATATACCATGGAAACCCCAATCAAAAGAAAGCAAGACTAACTATATTAATTTCTGACATAGGAGTCTTCAAAATAAGTAGAGTAATTAAGAACAAAGATAGACTTTGCATGATGAAAAAGGGCTCACTTCTCCAAACAGACATAATAATCTCAAATGTGTACCTGCCTATTAAGAAAGTTTCAAACTCTGTAGGGCAAAACCTGATAAAACTGCAAGGAGAAATGGAAGAATACACTATTACAGTTAGAGACTTCAACACTCCTCTATGAGAAATGAACAGATCCGGCAGGCTAAAACCAGCAAGAACATAGTTGAACTAAACAACATCATTAATCAACTGTATATAATTGACATCTATAGACTATCTACCACCCAACAACATCAGAATGCACACTGTACTCAAGCTCACATGGAACATTCACCATGATACACCACAGTTGGCACCATAAAACATTATGCTTTAGGCATTCACTTCTATTCAGTAAACAGTCACAAAGAAAGTGACCAAATTTCAACCCAATTCAGCACTACACAAGAAGAATCCATCATTCTAGAGTTTAGATGGCATCAAGGGAGAACAAATCAGGTCAGGGATAGGACTGGTAGAAATGTTTCTAGGGCTGGCATTATAGAGTAAGTGTAAATAGGTCAAAAAATAAGTGAAGAAGTTGAAAACCAGAAGTTTAAGGAAGGAATCAGGAGGTAAGCAAAGTTAAGAATGCCATGAGGGCAATTTATTACAGGAATAAATTTGGTTTCATGGATCAGAGCAGATAAGGACCATATGGTTAAGCATAAATAGTTTCATCTATTCTCCTATGCATTTGTGGGGACAAAGAAGTGATCCTGACCCTAGAAAACAAATCACTTGCCTCCATTCATACATATGATAATTTAGAAGGAAAACTATAATACTAAGTCTTTCCTCATAGTTTGCTCAGGGATTGTAGTATACTCATTCAAAAATACATGTAGAAATATTCACCACTTACAACGCATGTGCCTCTTCTAGAGGCAAGAAAAAAACATGATGTTGTTCACGAAGGAGGTCACCATCTAGGGAGACATTAGGCTCTCTATGCTAGTACAAAAAGCAAAGCAAAGGTTGATTTTTGGAAATTTTGAAGAGGTAGACATGGGCATTCTATAAGTTGATCTCTTAATCAATTGGACATATTTAACAATAAAATAAGCAGTGTGAAGAGGTTTCTATCTTTGGAAATGTATAAAGGCTACAGTATGCTTTGGAAGGAGCACTTGAGGGTGGAGCTGATGAAGAATAAACTAAAGAATCACCCATTTCTCTTCCAACATAGACTGCGTGATTCTTTAACTTCCCTCTCCTCTTTGTTTCACCAATGTCTAAGAATTTCAAAAAACACTGATTAATCGCTTGCAGCAAATCTAAAATTACTTCTCAGAATTATTTAATAAGCAATATCTAGACATAAGTGACTCTCATTTATAAACAAAATTTCTTTGCTTAAAAAACACTCAACCCTTAGAGAATAAGAATGTAAAGCTGAAAACACAAAACAGAAACACACCTAAATTATAAAGCATTTTGTTTGGCATATTTTAAAATCCATTATTTGATGGATAGATAGATAACAGATAGATAAATAGATAGATGATAGATAGATAGATAGATAGATAGATAGATAGATAGATGATAGATAGAGATAGATAGATGATAGATAGATATACTTCTTTATATAGATTTTACATTCATCCCATCAGGTTCTATAATATGGTAGATTTATTTAACAGAATTTTTTTTCTGTATTTTGCTTTGCCTACTCTATCGTATTTAATCTCCCCTTTTGGTTTATCATGCAGATAAGATAAACATTACTGTTACGTTTATCTTTTTTTCCCTAAATGTGAAACTACTGAGAGTTTTGCTTAGTTTATCAATATATTTAATGTCATACAATGGTTCCTATTGAATTTTGATAAAGGAAAGCTGCTCAGGCAGGTGATAAAAAATTTTCTGGAAAATGTCCTTCTCTAGTAGCATATATAAAGAAAGTACATCTTTCACAAAAGAAAATATAAAAAACTAGAATATGGGGTTAAATAAACTCATCTTGGGAGTTCTTTACTGTTCAGTTAAGAACATTAGGTTAAATTCCTTAGTTCTAGCTGTTATAGTTTAATCTGTGCTGATTTAATCTTATTTAAGCTAGAGAATATCACTAAACACCATAGTTCCTTAATTATGCCAGACATTAATATTATGAAAAAAATGAGAAGAGATTTTTTTTCTGTATTGAATTTTTTTAATCTTTATGAGCTAAAATTTATTCTGAGAATGAAAGATGATTATGCTTGGATAGTCTGAGTCCAGGCAGTCACCTCCACTTTTCATCACTTGCTGTTTATCATCTAATATTGTTGCCTAGAGCAAAGTCTTTGTACTGGACAGACTCCAATATATGCCTCAGTGACTCCTGCACCCTGGTATTTACACCCTTGTGTAACTTCCTCCCACGGACTGTGGACTGTACCTAGTGACTTGCTTTTAACAGATAGAATATGTCAGAATCATGGGATGTAACTTCCGAAATCTTGCTTTCTCTGTTAGTCCCTCTGAGGGAAGCCAGTTGCCAAGTTGTGAACTGCTCTATGGAGAGGCCCACGTGGCATTGAAATAACGTCTTCTGCAACAGCCAACAAGGAGGGTCTTAGGTCTGCCAGCAGCCACATGACTGAGCTTGGAAGTGAATCTTCTGAGCCCGCCAACAACCCGTGTAAGTAAGCTTGAAATGGATCCTTCCTCTTTCAAGACTTTAGATGAGAGCAGCTCCAACTAACAACTAGATTTGAGCCTTGAAAGAGATCTTAAACAGGAGGACAAGCTAAGCTATAACTAGGCTCTTGATCCAGAAAAACTGTGCAATAACAAATGCTTGTTGTTTTAAAATGTGAAATTTTGAGGTATTTTATTACCTGGCAACAGTTATCTTATACAGTCCTGAAATCTACATCTATATAAAAAGGTTCTCCATTTTATTCTGACCTAGAAGAGCCACTACTTTTTGCAGTCCTTTTGGCAAATGCTGGTATACGTACATTCTGAGTTTTCTGAAAAAATGAATTTTTTTCCCTAGACTTCCTAATCTCTCCATAAATAGCTTCCACCATGTTCTGGAAGTTATAGGAGGCAAGAGTATACTATAAAATCCCCTTAATTCATTTTATTCTATGTACATTTTTTTCAGTGTTTTGCCGCCAACTTCATGAAATCAACTTTGGCAATTTCTGCCATTGCTGTTCTATGCTCTGAGAAATCTTCCATGTATCTCTCTTATCCACAATGCCAATAAATCTCATTCTTCATACTTCTTGACACTTAACCTCTAATAAATGCTTTTATCTACTTTCTAGTAAAGTAGTATCAATCATATTCAAAGATTCTCTTAGGTACACCACATCATATGCTTAACCCTTTATGTTTAGTTCTAGTTGCCAATCCTTCTTATATTACCTTAATTTTATTCAAATTAGCCTTTTAAAAAATTTATAGAATAAATTTATGAATGTAAAAAACATAGGAAGAGACACAGTCCTTTCTTCTGATCCCACCTTTTTTTTTTTTCATTTCCTGATCATGGCCTATCCTTATGGAACTTTAGTAATTTATGGTACTTTAGTAATTTATGGTTTATATATTTTGGTCTGTGTTATTTCCGAATATTAACTACCGTAACATTTATTTTAGCTTTCACCTTTTAGTAATGCATCACCGCATTGCAATTTATATTGTCTGTCCCTCTAATCTTCTCTTGAAGCTCAATTTTCTGAATTTTAGACATACAGGTTTTTATTAATCCAGCCTACCTGCTGATAATGCCAAGTTTCTACATTTGAAATACATGCTCTCAGGTCTACACTTCCCAGAGTTTCAGAGTTTAAATGCACAACAATCACCTTCTTGTCAGATACAAATGTCACTATACCTTTTGATAACTATGCCACAGTGTTATGACTGGTCTATATTCTGGTCTGCTTTTGTGTACCTCCTCCTGTCTTATTGATTCATAATTTCTATAATTCCTATTCAGAAACTATGCTTCTATATAGTTATATGTGGCATTTTTTAAGTGAGTCACCTTGGGATTTTTACATGCATGTCTGTGAATTCGTTATTTTAGTAAAAAGAAGCCAGAAAGAGATGGGGGTGAATGGAGAGAGAGAGAGTGAAAGAGAGAAAAAAAGTCTACACCTATTTTGAAGAGTGCCTCTTCTCTGCTCTGAAGAATAATGAGGACCAGTGAAGTTACGACTAAAGAACAAAACTTTAGGAGGTGGAAGAAAATATTTGTTCCAGAACATAGGAACAGGATAACTTTAAGACAGCCAAAAGAGCCTCACATGCATATACAGAGTTCTAGGATCCCAGTCATAAGTTCCTGCTAACTAACCTGAATGGCTCAACACTACATTTCAGCATATTACTCTCCCATATCCTTACCTCATTTCCCATGTTATTAGAAATTCAGAAGGAATTTGAGAATTTCTTTTCTTCTGAATGATGTTTTTGAATTCCATATTGCCAGAAGAAATACACAACTCAATGATCCCAACCCTTACTCATGCATCCACTGAGAGTCTATGTAAAATGCTGTAGTACATACTGGGAAGAAATACAGGGGTATGAAAAAAATTGTGTGCCCTATTTGACCTTAAAATCTATATAAAGGCAAATTAAACACAACTCTATTTCCCATACTTCAGTAGCAGAATTCTAATTTCTTGACAAAATCACATAATTGTACTAATCAAGAAATTATCCAATTTAATACTCAGATTTCATATATGTAAAAATTGAAAACCAGAGGTTAGGTGACTCATCCAAGGAAGGCTACAAATTTAGAAACAAAGGAAATAGATTCTAGAAGCTATGTCATCTGGAAGCTAGTAGAGTTTACGGTTTAGGAAAGTAAACCTTCAATTTGACCAAACTCAGATTTAAAGTACAATTTTGATTATTAGTATTGCTTATCTTAAAATCATTTCCTCACCTGTAAAACAGGATGATATTACTCTATAGCTCGTAAAAATGCTGTGTGAAATAAATGAGATGATACTTGTAGAACACAACTGAGCTTGGTACCTTGCCAACATTCAATAAATATTAATTGCCACCAACTTCTAATATTAGTCTGACTTCCAAGTCAATGTTCTACCTAGAAAACAAACAAGTCTCTTGATAAGCTTAAAATTTCTAGGCTATTTTATAGATAATAGATGGAAAGAATACTGTCCCTCTTGCTCATTCACACTTTTAGTACTTAGCTAACTAAAATTTGAATGCCTTACTGCTTCAACCATTACACCTCAGAGTGGATTTGACAGATAAAACAAGACAGGCCACTACATTTGAATTTATTAGAAATTCACTTTTCACTGGGTGTCTTGAATTTTTCTTTATTAAATCTGGAATCCCTACCTCAAAGACTACTCAAATATAATGGTACCAATACATCTTCCAAATTTCTGTCACTGCTATGTAAGCACAAGCAATTTCAGTCAAATATCAGTTAAAGATCTACTTAAAGTTTTTCAATATTATCTCAGATATGCTTTCTCAATATTTCATTATTTGAATAAATTTAGGCACAACAAACTTAGACCTCAGTGTGTAAGCATATCCTTAAGCTACAAATCTCATTTACCAAGATCAATGGCTTTTTTTTTTTTCAAAAACCAATATTAGTGATTCAGAAGAGATTTTTAGCTCATGATGTCCTTTTTATTTCCCCCTAAGAGCTATAAAGGTGGATAAAATTAAAGATAGGAGGTTTAATGCTGCTTGTTGAAAGCATTTATTTTAGAAAACTTTTAATTAAGTTCTTTCTCTGCTTCTTTGAAATTGATGTAAATGATTTTTAAAGCTAAATAAGCCCCTTGCCAGATTGATGACCCAGGAATGTCTCAGTCAAGGACCTGGAAACCACCTCTTGAAATGTAATCATCAAGGAAGACAGTGCCCCTACCTCCCAATTTCTGTAGGGGGGTAGGAGTCTAACTTTGGCCAATGCCTTGCTCAAAACTAACTCTTGCCATAAAGATATGGGAAATGTATTTTTTTTCCTTTGGATAAAGCAAGTTAACAAACTCAGATGACCACCCCAATTACCAGGGGTGGTCATCCATGTGAATGGTGACAAATGGCGCTGTCAAGTCCTCTTGAGAACTAGATATTGTTTATCTCAAGAACATGCATATAATAGGTTATATCTGCTTTGCTATATAAAAAGGAAAGATGTCTTTTTGTCTTTGCAATCTTTTAGTGGATTGCTTGTGCTGTGTATCACATTCTGGGTTAACGTTTATTCAGTAATAAAATTGCTTTCTTTCGTTTCTACCCTGTGGAGAGGTTTTCTGAAGTGAGAGGGGATTTTGTTTTAAATTATATTTCTCCAACACTTCAATTCCAGGTCACAGTGAATCTGGACTGGTTCCTCTGGTTTGTAACAGTGATTTTTGGTTTAAAAGTCAAAGAGAGGATGGCATGTAAATTTGTTTCCAAAATGAATAAATAAAAAAGAGGTTTTCACAAATTAATGCTAATTTTCTGCGTAGTCTGGTCCATTCACACCACAGGAATAATCTTCCGCTTCCTTACTTTCTATCTCTGTTTTTAATAAAAAGTTTCAAGGATATAAAATATCTCTTGCTCAATAAGCAGTATGGACAAAGAAATACTGTAAATGATTTTGAGATCCATGTGTAAATATCTATTGGTAACTGAAATTAGAAAACTCTTCTTGAACTAATCAAGAAATGAAGTGTTCAGCAGATCATGAGCCAAAAAAAGTAATTATTTGCAACGAAGAAAATTTTTTTAAAAGACACTAAATTTTCTGAACATTTCAGAGAAAATTTTTTTCTTATTTACCAAAGTTCTTTATTTTAATGGTTTCTTCTACTCCACATATAAAACAGGTATAACCTTGCTGAAAAAGCTTATATAAATAACAAATATTGATGATATTCTTGAAATCATGTTTTGATAATGGTATGTTTTACTTAGAACAAAGCAATTTCCACAACTTTCATTCAGAATCCTCCAGACAAAACTGATTTTTGCTCCAGTCTTCTGCTAATAGCAAAACAGTAGGTTGTATGAAACTTTCTAACTTGAACTAGTAAAATATTTGAAAATTATTGGTATAGCCCCCAAAATTGTAATGATATTACACTTCAATTTGCCCATGTGTGTTTCTATTGTCTACTGTCAATAGCAACACAAATTTTAAAATACTGCCACTTTCATCATTTTCTCAGCTTATATCAATTAATATAAAAAGCTTTTCTTCATCTGCCTGCATTGTGGTCCTCCACATTAAATAGCAATCACCTAAAATGCAAAAGAGCGATCATTATAAATTGACCTAACATTCATTATGGCACGATTCATTCTCTAGGAGAACATCATAACAGCTCATAGATTTGGTATGTAAATACTAACCTTTGTTATTTTTCCAAAGGAGGGGTATCAGACTATGTGATATATATACATATACATATGAATATATATTTCTTCTCCTTGAAATAAAAGTTGTACAATTTTATTAAGCTTTTATTTTATAAAAGGCAAAATCAATAATCTATGTAGCCAAGTGAAAGGCAATTTCAAACAATTTTATGTGAAATTAAATTTTTATAGCTTTTTTTCTCTCCCACAAGTTCTAACAAGAAAAATAGTATCCTCTCAAATGTTAAGACAAATATTAAATGTCGAATCTTGGCAGGCTTTCAAATACATGATATAAAGTCTTGACTTTACACTTGTATAATTGTCTAACCAAAAATATTGCTTTATTCAAACCATAAGGCAGTTTTTAAGTCAATATATTATTGGCATGCCTTAAAGCTAAAAATATGTGGTTTCTCTTTTTAAGCAATTTTATATAATGACCTGAGAATTATAACCATTTTCAGTGTTATTATATGTCTGTTACTGACCACTGATGTGAAAATAATGATAGGATCATTGATTTATCTATATTATTAATGGCTGTCTCCAAAGATACGCAAAGAGCTGAACAAATGAAAAGTAATATCAGTAAGCCAACTATTAGCTGTCCCCAAAGTAATTTCTGCTCAGAACAGGTTTTTACAAGTAGCTCAAATTGCTCACATTTTAAACATAATAATATTAACATCATGTCCACTGTCAAGTTTAACTTGACATATTTTAATTTTTAAAGTTACATTTTCTGAAACGTTAAAGTTGCTTTGTTAAGTCTTTATATTTGATTAATATGTTTATGAATATATAATTTTAGGTTTAAAATTATTTTCCCATATTACTTTGAAGGGATTACTACCACTAAATTCTGGTATCCTATATTGTGAACTACCTCTTCTTTGTGGATGATATTTTTTTCAAAGTTTTTCAGAATTATGTTCTTTACACTTAAGAGTTTGGAAACTCTACCCTACCAAGTCTAGAATTGGATTTTTGAAAATTCTCTTTTAGATCTAAACTTGTGTGCCTAGGCCAGGCACAGTGGCTCACACCTGTAATCTCAGTACTTTGGGAAGCCAAGGTGGGCAGATCACTTGAGCCAAGGAGTTCAAGACCAGACTGACTAGGCAACATGGTGAAACCCCGTCTCTACAAAAAATACAAAAATTAGCCAGGCGTGATGGCATGCACCTGTAGTCCCAGCTACTTGAAGGCACAGGTGGGAGAATTGCCTGTGTCCTGAAGGTCAAGGCTGCAGTGAGCAGATTGTGCCACTGCACTCCAGCCTGGGTGACAGAATGGGATCCTGTCTCTAAATAAATGAATAAATAAAGTTGTGTGCCTTTCTTCAACACCAGGAGGTATCCTGTCACTTATTTAATTAAGTCCTCACTTTTATTTTCTTTGTTCTCTCTTTTAGGATCTCTAATTGGTAGAATCTTGTACTTTCAGAATAGACCTCTCAAAATTATCTTTTCCTCATCATTTTCAACTCTTCGTGTTTTAGATTGATGTTCAGAAAAGTTTCCTAAACTTAAAATGTAAACTCATATAAAACATGTTTAAACATTAGCAATTATATTTTTAATTTTAAAGAAATCCTATATATGACTTTTTCTTAGCATATTATGCTTTTTATGAATGCAATATCTTCTCAAATAACTGAGGGTAGGAATTAGGTTGTATTTCTTTTCAGTTTTGCCAGTCTTATATGTTCTCTAAGGTAAGTTATTCTGTTTTATTTTAACTTTAATCTTTCTTGTATGCCTGAAGATCTCACACTGTTTTCATGTTATAAAGGAAATTTTAAAAAAAGATTATTCTAGATATCTGATTTGTGTTTCACTTGCTGTGGTATAAGTGGCTTTGTTTCCCTTGTATACCTCTTCTCTGAATGGAAAAGCTGGAGGGAATGTCCGAGAACACATGGGAGGACTCTCCTACACAGGGAGGCTTACCTTAGATGCAGGATCAGGAAGATAGCTGACAAGTCAGCCGGCTCCTACCACCCCAGGCACCACCTGAGGAACTATTTACTCTAAGGTGGCAATACCCAAGCTAATATCCCTAGTTCTTCCAAAGAGGTTATTTAAATCTCTTTAGTGAGAAGGACTCTTGTTCTTTTTAATCTGTTTGTGTTTGTTTTTGTTATGTTGCTTTTAATGCAAGGGCCAGACTGCATGAAGAAAGGAGGAAAGGGAGACTATATAAGGTAGTTAAAGCACACAGCTACCTTTGCTCATAGAGTTTCAGTTAATCTCATTCTTACTAGTCCCACCTCTTACTCCTATGGTTTGAAATCAATTTACATCAAGCCTAGATCTTCTGTGGGGTTCCTGAGGAAGATGGGCTCCCATGCAACATCTTTACATGTACTCTCCGCTGTTTCATCAATTAAGTTGTCTTTATGGGATCCATGTCTTTGGAATTTTGGCACCATTCTCTAGTATTGAACTTCCTTCAAGCCAAAATGGTGCAAAAAATACTTTGTTTACACTATTATTGAAGTATGTTAATAGGCAGGAGGTCCAATCACAACATTAGCCCCAGAGACTCAAGAGTTCCTCAGATGCTGTTAAGTCATCTGATGAATGGTGAGGATGGTTAATTCATCTGTTAATTCATCTGAGGACAGTTGAGCCATGTTGTTTTCAGCCATCTCATATTTGCCCTTGAAGAACTGTAGTGAATTCTAAACAGTCTTGTCACTTTAGTAGAATCTCCAGTTCCAAGTGTCTCTAATTTATTCTAAGGAAGTTATTTAACCTCACCGTGCTGAGTTGTGCTCCCTTATTGTGGAACCACATATTGCCGTGTTTTCAACACAGACCTGAATGTTAGCCTTATTTGTACCTCTTCAGGTACAGAAAAAGTATAACAACTCCAAATGAATTTTTATCAAAATAATATAATAAAGTATCACTATTTAGAGAAAAATTACTCAATTCATCCAATAAACAGCCACTTGACCCTATAATATAGTTATTGAAATATTATGTGGTCAGTCCCAAAAAGTGAACTTTCTTGCCTTCTTCAGTGCGGAAGATCAAGTTCACATATGGACTAAGGAAAAGAGGGTCTCCTCACAGTGATGAGAAGTCTGCAAAAAAAATTATCTAAAAAGAATAATTTTTTTCTGTTACAACTCTCAAAATTTCAGAGAATTATGTGACGGCTGCATTTGGAACCAACTAGAGCTGGACTCCATATTGTCTTCATCCCTGGATCCAGCATGTGGGAGCATTCTATCTGAAGCATCGCTGGTCATCAGGACAGCAGGAAAATGCAACATAGGATCATGTGCTAGCTCTTAAAGGTTCTTCCATTTCTCAAGAAAGAGGATTTATGCATTCTGTGAATAACCTTTAAAATCCCTTTTATTCCAGAGATTCTGTGTTCTACAAGTTGTCCAAGGTCACACAGCTAGTAAGAGGCTATAAAACATAAATGTCGCTTCCAAAGAACTGACCTCATTTACAAGAAGAGAAAAACAGACTCCAGTTTAATCTAATATTCTAGTGTTCAGGTGACATTATTGTAAAATTCAAATGTTAAAAAAGTTTTATTATGTATCACTGTACAATCAGGATACAGCAAGATTCTGTTCATTTGATGACTGAAATGCTATGGATTATTACTGTTACCATATCAACTTTTCCAAATATCCTAGAGATTGCTGTACTGACGTAGTTATGAATAAAATATAGACCATTTCATTCATTCCCCAGAAATAAACATTTTCTAGAGTTGCATAATAAATAAACAAATGTTCTAAGAGAGACTTAAAAACCAGTATTTAAAAAAAAAAAAACCTCCTTGAATTGAAGACCTATATTGAAGCCTTCCTTTCTGAAGACATTTTAGGATACTTTGTAAAGAAATAATTCATTACCTGATGACACTCCTTTCTTATCACATGCTCCTAAGGGTTTTATAGCTGTAAACACTGTGTAGTGATATGATTCTAACATGGTTATTTCACAAAGTGATTTGAAATTTTACCATTTTTAAAGTAAAAATGTAATAATAAACATGGGAATTAAACCTAATTTTATTCTGTAGATGTAGCTTACATAAAAAAAGAAAAAAGAACCCTGATTTTAATATTAAAGTTATTGTACTTTTAAAACATTTCTCATTTTCATTTAATAATTCACAATTAACAAAGCTAAGTCATTTACAAAATGCAGAATGATACATATTTGCTTATCTTAGATGTATTGATTTATTCATTATTCATATTAGGAGCCAGGGAATAAAGACTTTAGAACTAAATAAAATAGCATTTTGAATACATTTGGGAACTACATAAAATGGCATATTCATCTTCTGGCACAAATAAAGATTTGGCGATTTAGGTGTCACAGGCCTGACAACTAATTAGAAGCTCATCCAGGGCAGCTCATCCAAGGCAGCTTAAAACATCAATTTGCTTTTTTTCTTGTAAATTTGTTTGAGTTCTTTGTAGATTCTGGATATTAGCCCTTTGTCAGATGAGTAGATTGCAAAAATTTTCTCCCATTCTGTAGGTTGCCTGTTCACTCTGATGGTAGTTTCTTTTGCTGTGCAGAAGCTCTTTAGTTTAATGAGATCCCATTTGTCAATTTTGGCTTTTGCTGCCGTTGCTTTTGGTGTTTTAGACATGAAGTCCTTGCCCATGCCTATGTCCTGAATGGTACTACCTAGATTTTCTTCTAGGGTTTTTATGGTATTAGGTCTAACATTTAAGTCTCTAATCCATCTTGAATTAATTTTCGTATAAGGAGTAAGGAAAGGATCCATTTTCAGCTTTCTACTTATGGCTAGCCAATTTTCCCAGCACCATTTACTCAATAGGGAATCCTTTCCCCATTTCTTGTTTCTCTCAGGTTTGTCAAAGATCAGATGGCTGTAGATGTGTGGTGTTATTTCTGAGGACTCTGTTCTGTTCCATTGGTCTATATCTCTGTTTTGGTACCAGTACCATGCTGTTTTGGTTACTGTAGCCTTGAAAAAACAAACAACCCCATGAAAAAGTGGGCAAAGGATATGAACAGACATTTCTCAAAAGAAGACATTCATACAGCCAACAAACACATGAAAAAATGCCCATCATCACTGGCCATCAGAGAGATGCAAATCAAAACCACAATGAGATACAATCTCACACCAGTTAGAATGGCAATCATTAAAAAGTCAGGAAACAACAGGTGCTGGAGAGGATGTGGAGAAATAGGAACACTTTTACACTGTTGGTGGGATTGTAAACTAGTTCAACCATTATGGAAAACAGTATGGCGATTCCTCAAGGATCTAGAACTAGATGTACCATATGACCCAGCCATCCCACTACTGGGTATATACCCAAAGGATTATAAATCATGCTACTATAAAGACACATGCACACGTATGTTTATTGTGGCACTATTCACAATAGCAAAGACTTGGAATCAATCCAAATGTCCATCTGTGACAGACTGGATTAAGAAAATGTGGCACATATACACCATGGAATATTATGCAGCCATAAAAAGGATGAGTTTGCGTCCTTTGTAGGGACATGGATGCAGCTGGAAACCATCATTCTTAGCAAACTATCACAAGAACAGAAAACCAAACACCGCATGTTCTCACTCATAGGTGGGAACTGAACAATGACATCACTTGGACTCGGGAAGGGGAACATCACACATCGGGGCCTATCATGGGGAGGGGGGAGGGGGGAGGGATTGCATTGGGAGTTATACCTGATATAAATGACGAATTGATGGGTGCTGGCGAGTTGATGGGTGCAGCACACCAACATGGCACATGTATACATATGTAACAAACCTGCACGTTATGCACATGTACCCTAAAAAAAAACATCAATTTGCACCACTGTGTAACCAAATGAAATGCTTTTCAAGCTGGTCACTAGCCCGTGCTCCAGTAAATAACCCTCTTCAAATCCAGATCATTGCAAACATTTAAAATGTATTTGGGGAGAGAAACACTTTTGGAATTTAAGTTGTTAGAAACCATGAAGTCCAGAAGACAGTGCAATGACACATTCACAGTACTCATAGAAAAAGACCTGTCGACATGGAAATTAAACAACACAATTCTAAATAACTAATAGGTCACAGAATCAATTATTAAAGGAGTTAGAATATACTTTAGAAAAAATAAAATACAACATAATAAACTTGTACAATATTTTTACAAAGCTGTACTAATAGGAAACTTATTTTTGTGAAAGTCTATATTAAGAAAGAAGAAAGATCTCAAAAAACACAAATTCCACTTTAAGAAACTGGAAACATGTTTGCTAAGTAAACACAAAAAAAGCAAAGCAAATAAAGAAATATAAAAGCAGAAATAAGTAAAATACAGAATATTAAAATAATAGAGGGAAACAATGAAACCGAAAGGTAGTTCTTTGAAACAATCAACGAAATGACACACCTTTAGCTACACAGCCCATAAAAAGAGAGAGAGAGAAGGATTGAATTACAAAAATCAGAAATTAATGAGGGGCTATTACTGTAAAACTTACAGAAATAAAAATAATGATGAGAATACTATGAAAGAAATTGATAACAAATTAGATAAATAGATGAAACAGACAATATCCTAGAAAAGCCCAAATCACCCAAAAGGATGCAAGAACAAATGAAATTTCTGAACAGACCTGTCACACATTAAGGGAAATTAATTAGTACCCAAAACTTCTGCAGTGTAAGGTTTAAAATTAAGGCTCAATACTATGTGCTTCCTTGGTATTTGGTAAACTCTGGAGACCCTTCAATGATACGACTGCGATTTCCCTCCTCACTCTACTCCTGGAGATAAAGTCTCTAGCCCAACAACTTTCACTATCAAAGAGGCAGGCACATTTCCTGCTTATTCCTGAGTGCTGAGTTTTGGTTTGCTTTTGGCCTGTGGAATTGTTCCAGCAAGCCAATCCCATCCTTTCTAGGAAGCCAGGGAGCACCTCACCCTATTGATACTATAGCTGCTGGTTGCTTACACTATTCCTGAATGTAATCCCCTTGTGGTCCTGCATGAGGTGAGATGTCCTTTTCCCTCAGGATGTCGGTCTATCTGATTACTAAACTGCTGTAGATCTCATTTTCCCAGTGTTAGGTCTCATGAGTTCAGCTACCTCCAAGACACTAGAACAGGAGTCTAGTCCTATTCACCAACAAGGTGAACAGGAAAAGCTTAAAACATCTTCCTACAAAGAAAAGCCTGCGAAGTGATGTCTTCACTGGCAAATTCTTTAAAATATTTGAAGGAGAAACAACACCAATTCTTCACAACTCTTTCCAAAAATATTTGTAAATCATATATCTAATAAGGGACATATATCCAGATATATAAAAATATTTAAAACTAAAAAGTAAGAAGATAAGTAACCCAATTAAAAATCGAGTAACTGATTTATAGAAATCTCTCCAAATAAGATATGCAAATGGAAAATAAGCACATAAAAAGATGCCCAACATCATTAGTCATTAGAAAAATGCAAATCAAACCCACAAAATACCACTTTACAACTAGTAGGATGGCTACAATGGGGGAAAAAGGATAATACAAGTGTTAGTAAGGTTGGGGAAAAATTAAAACCCACATACATTGCTGGTGGGAATGTAAAATGGAGCAGCTGTTATATAGTCCAGATATTTATAAAAAATAAAATTAAATTAAAAACTCAAAAGTAAAAAACAATATACTAGCAAAATTATTTGAAAATATTAAACACAAAGGAGCAATTTCTAGTATATGCTTCTTCAAATTAACAATTTGTTATTTCACTTTTTTGAAATTAGATTTGTACACATTTAAAATATTTGTTAAAATCTAGTACTGATAACATGTAAAGAAATACTGTTCTTTGGAAGCCAATTTATTCTATTTTTCAAAATGTGAAATGCATGTGTGACCTATAATCTAACAATTCTGTATCTAGGATTTTATACTGTAGGAATACTCACATATTTGCCAAAGAAAAACTTTTTTTGTTTTTTTGAGGCAGTTTCCCTCTGTCACCCAGGCTGGAGTGCAATGGCAGGATCTCCCCTTATTTCAACATCTGCCTCCGGAGCATAAGAGATTCTCATGCCGCAGCCTCCTTAGTATCTGGGATTACAGGCATGTGCCATCATAGCTGGGCTAATTTCTGGTTTTTTTCCGTAGAGACTAGGTTTTGCCATGTTGGTCAGGCTGGTCTCAAACTCCTGGCCTCAAGTTATCTGCCCCACTTGGCCTCCCAAAGTGCTGGGATTACAGGCATGAACCACCACACCAAGCCCACAAACTACTCTTTATAGCATTGTTTGAAATAGTAAAAATATAGAAATAACTTAGATTCCCATTAAAAAAGGACTAGTTACATGATATGAACTTCTATATCAGAAGCAAAAATAGAATGGCATAGACTTATATTTACAGACAGAAATACCTTTAAAATATATCATAAAATAAATAATGTAAGTTGTATAACTATATATGATGTAATAATAGTTATGAAATATGTATATATGTGTTAATATGCATATACATACATTTATACATAAGTATGTGTGTATTAAAAGGCATAGAAAAAAACTGATACATGTTTCAAACTGTTAGCAGTCATTCCTTTATAGTACGCAGAGTGAGAACCGGTAAAGGTTGAGGTTTGTTTATTTGATTTTACTTTCATCCATGTTAAGTCTTTTGATTGGTTTAATCTTTTTAAGGATCAGCAAGTTACAGGGTAATTCACAAATTGAACACACAGGAAAGATGAGTTCTACCATCTCCTCTCCCTGAGGTTCCTTCCCACTCAGGTAAGACAAGGGAAGCAATGAGTATATACCAAATATCTTACACATTTACACACATGGCCCAGTAAGTAATATTTTGCAGATCTGGGGAACCTAAGAATACTCCAACATACCGGATCAGCATTCTCACTTTAATTTCCAACCCCAAGACCAGCCCTATGACTATACTTAAAACAAATAATAAAATAAAATAACAGCATTTATTGTGACCTGATGATCTAAATTTAATCAAAACAATAGGAACAAATATTTTAGAATGAACTCTATTTGCAACAAAGGACGCCTTAAACAAACAAGCAAACAAAAATGGCATTGCCTCCTCAACAATTTCTCCCTTCATTGATCATTTCTCTAACAGTTGGAGACACTTTATACCAGAGCAATATCTCATTTTAGCATAATGTAACCTAGTTGTTTTCTTGACTGCTTTAAAACAATCTCTTCCACATCATCTAATGCAAGGTTCATATGTTAATTGAAACCAATGATATAGCTCATTATTTGCATGTTTATTTGCTTATAGAGCCACCCAGGCACTATTTTGCAAGTATCCGAAGTGAGGTTTGGGCTGTGGCATCACCTTCTGTACTTTGTGGCCCTGGTCATGGTATGCCATGGTGAAAGCTCACAAACACTACACTCTGGGTATGCTTTGTCACTTTTCTCAAACTCATCCCTAGACTTCTCACCCTTACTCTCTCTTTCTTTACTGTATTTGATTTTACTGTGGTTGTGTTAACACTTAGTCATCAACAGCAGGTTGATAACCTTCAATAACCTTGATGAAAACATCTGTTCAAAATTTTAGTAGTCTGCAGTTTGCAGCCCTTCCTTATTTTAAGCAATTTAAGCATAAAATATACAGTTCTTTTTAAGTTTTTAATTTTTTCCACATTATCTCCTTACTATTACAAGACTTTCTACCAAACATTTATTTTTAATATTTATTTATTTTTAGTATTTGTTTTTAATATTTTATCTTACTTTAAATATGCATGATATCTAAATGTATGTAATTATACATTTAAATATTCTATAAATAACATTTAATCATTATAATATGCAATTATATATCCATACATGTAATTATTATATATACATATACATTTTTTATTTGTAAAATGTCTTGTAAATAATGAATTGACCTGAGAAAAAACAAAATTTTGCGGGAATTGCTTTAATAAGAAAAAACTGGACTGTTAAAATTTGTGAATTTTTAAATTTATATTCATATACATTTAAAGTAAAATAAAAATTAAAATTAAAATAAAAACATACACACTGTATATATATCATGATATACTTCTATTATTAGCATTATGATAGCAAATTCTTATAATCAGAAACAAAAGGAAATTTTTCATTTTGAGGCAGTAAGTTTATGTATATTATTTATAATTTGATATTAGTTTTGAGTGTAATGTGTCTGGTTCTTAGAAAATAAAAGCTCAGTAGATAATTTTGTGCCAAGTTTGGAAACTAACGATTTATACAAAGAGCTAGTACTAATGTTAGAAAACTTTTGATAGTACCAAGTTTGAAAACTAATGATTTATACAAAAATCTAGGACTAAAAACAGAAGAAAAGAGAATGTATTCACAGGGAGAGGAAGAGAGGGTAAGTTCCCAAATTTTTCAACATTAGAAAACTCATCATCAACTCCCAAAGGGACTGCTATTATCTCACTATTTATTGGCATTATGTTAAATCATTCTAGTAAGCTTTTACTTGAATTATCTTTCTTAATTCTCACAACATATGCTGAAAACTATTATTATTCCCAAATAGAGAAATGGAGGCTTGAAAGTTTAATAACTGAAAGCTCATACTCTTAGTAATGGTTAGAATCATTCTTCAAATACTGCTTCTCTGGCCTTAGGACCTGAGCTTTTAAACATATTTGAAACTAACTTTTGACAATTTGGCACAGAAAAAACACCAAAAATTTGGATTCAGAAAATCTAGCTATAAATCTCAGATTTTCCACACAGAACATTGATGAGCAACTCATTAATGCCTGACCTTAAGTTTCTCGATTCATAACATAGTATAATATGCAATTAGACATGAGAGAATCTACCCCTGAAAGTAACTGTGGCTGCTCCAACAGACTCTGAGGAGTCTGTAATTTAACATAAAAAAGTTTCATTCTGATTCCCTGAATTCTAAATTGGCATCCAAAAATGGTGAGTAGTTCTCCTCCATGTGTGTATTAGGGACCCAGGGTCATTTTACCCTGTGATTCCATTATCCTCAATTCATAGCTCATAACATAGCTCTAAAATTTGCCCCTATGCTAGACAAGACAAAACAGAGGTTCTTAAGGGTATGTATCACCCAGGCAAGTGGCCACAGCTTACATAAGAGACACTGGAAAACACAGTCCAATTTCATACTCGGGAAGAAAAGGAATCAGACTGGCTGATTAGCTAACAATCTCCCCCTGTAAATATGTATTTACATATACAGACATTATATGTAAAATTACTATTTTAAGTATTTAGTCTTAGTCATTGCCATTCCAGACCTTCCATTCTTGAAGAAGCCTTAGCTTTAAAGAAACGCATGTGGGGCTGGGCGTGGTGGTTCACTCCTGTAATCCCAGCACTTTGGGAGGTTGGGGTGGGTGGACCACCTGAGGTCCGCAGTTCGAGACCAGCCTGGCCAACATGGAGAAACCTCATCTCTATTAAAAATACAAACAATTAGCTGGGTGTGGTAGCAGGCGCATGTAATCCTAGCTACTCAGGAGGCTGAGGCAAGAGAATCACTTGAATCCAGGAGGTGGAGGTTGCAGTGAGCCGAGATCATGCCATTGCACTCCAGCCTGGGCAACAAGAGCAAAACTCCTTCTCTAAATAAATAAATAAATAGAAACACATGAGATACATGAGCATTAACCTATGTGTCTCGTTATTATATAGAAGAGGGTTGGTCTGTGTTGAACCAAACATCTCAATATGAAAAACCAAAAGATCCTCTGGATAGTTTATGACCTTCAGGAGACAGCTGCATGCACCCCTTCAAAGAAAAACAGATTTCTGTATCTAAACTAGTAGTGGGAAAATCACTTTAATCTAGAGAGAATCCCCCTGCAGGAGACTATGCTATCTGAAATGTTTTTCTTTTTTCTTACAGAACATCTTTCCATTTCAAGCCATATAAGATCTAATTCAGGTTTGGAGAAAAAAAGAGAGGAAGATAAATTTTAATTTTGCATATAATTATCTTTGAACGAAAAAAGCATGCTTCCATACTTTACATATGTTTTATCTCTTTCTAGATCCTTTCACTTTTTCTATCTTACGATGTTTTAAATTCCTCTATTAGAATACTTATTCATTGCATTTTAATAATTAATTATTACTGACCCAAAGTGCAGGGTATATAATTTTTAGAAATTTATACCAATGTCTTTAGTTGTCATGCATATTTTTTTTATTTTCATAGCAAAGGCCTTGTTCTGTTGACCAGGCTGGAGTACAGTGGCATGATAATGGCTCATGCCTCCACCTCCCGGGCTCAAGTGATCCTCCCACCGTAGCCACTGGAGTACCTGGGACTTCAAGCACATGCCATCACACCAAGCTAATTTTTAAAATTTTTTGTAGAGATGTGGCCTCACTATGCTGCCCAGGCTGGTCTCAAACTCCTGGGCTCAAGTAGTCATCCTGCTTTGGCCTCCCAGAGTGCTGGGATTACAAGTATGTGAGCCACCACTCCTGGCCTTGCGTGAAATTTATGAAGAGTATAACTACTCTGCATTGTAAGTGAGACATCTCTTATTTCATCATCTTTAGATATATAAATTACCTTGATTATTTGGACAAATCAAAGGATCAGAGGCAACAGAACATAACAGTTAAAAGAACAGACTATAGTCTCCCTCCCTGAGTTTGAATGCATGACCTTCGGAAAGCTGTTTCACCTCCCTATGCCTCAGTGTCCTCATAGTAACTAGAAATAAAATTAGTGTAGATTTCATAAGATTGCTGTAAGTTAATATTTGTAAGTTGCTTAGAATAGTTTCTGGTGACAGGTAAGTGGTTGTCATATAAATAAAATAAACTAGAAATTTAAACTAGAGAAACTGAGATATCGAGAGAAACTCCAAAATCTAAAAATGTTCTAATGTATCTAATAACTAATATTCAAGAGATATTAGTAATTATTTTATCATCACTTTGTAAGTGTATGAATTTGGATATATTAATTACTATTTTTATACCTAATTTGCTTCATCTGTAAGAAAATTATAAAAATAGCTACCACTTCATTGGATTATTACAATAAAGGAACTGAAGTTTAAAGGCTTTAACTAAGTGGTGCTTGAACAGTTGAAAAGACATGGGAGAGGGGCACTGATTACATAATAAAGGAAGCATTACATGGTTATTTGAACATATGAATTACCCAGTAAATGGTGATGAGGCACCTGAACAATAATATAGGAAAAAGAATTGGAATTCCACTATTACTTCTTATGTCAATATGAACCTATATATAAAAAGTGAAATACTTAAAATATTAGGCAAAAAATAGAAATGAACAAATTATATAATCTCACTAAATACATAACATTACAAAGAAAAAATGTATTTTATTCCAGTAACCTAATAAAACTTATGTACCAGATCAGAAGAATATCTGTTGGCTTGTAAGCATGTCATATTATTCTCAGATTCTACAAATCACATCTTCTGCCTTTTCGGAATTTTTATTTAGCACATGTTTTCAAATAAATTAACTTGTGAACAACTATAAGCAAGACCAAAAGATGCGTTAAATCAGGAGTTCAAGTCGTGTTTTGTCAATTCTAGAAAACAAATGAAATTAGACTAAAAGTTGTTGAGAATAATATTAATTTCTATTTGTGACACATTACCCAATGACACCAGGCTATACTTGCTTAAAATTACATAAAAATTTTACTGTTCCTTAGGAAATAAAGAGAATTATTTACAATGAGTTGAATCAAACATTTATGCTGTTTCCTACTTCTTGATCCACGTAATTTTACATATCTACTATTAGACCCAGACATAAAAATGGCTCTCTAGGTTGTCCTTGCCAAATAACAGGAAACTGCAAAGCTGCTACGTAATCCCATTTGTCAGCATCTTTTATGATCCTCTCAGACACTGCGTTTCATTTATTTTAGGATTTACTTTGCTGTGTCAATTTGGATGCTAATTTAATTTTCTAAATAGTTAATTCTGAGTGATTCCTCAATTAACTTGCCAGATTATTGAAATATGAATTATGCCATCAGGGAATGCTGTCTACGTGAACAATCATGTTTTTGAAGCATTATACGGTCTGTTCATTCTGGCATAACAAATACAGCTTATTGAGTCATCAAACTTTTGGATGTTATTAACTTAAAATATAAAATCAAGAATCTAGAGTTTTGTCCGTTATGACAAAAGATCCCATAATGAATGTTAAGAAATGGCAACACCATGCAAGGTTGCAGCGGTTTGGTTAAATATGCCAAGTTCTTCATAATCATCTATATATCTGCAGATACTTATATTACTTCCATCTTCCCAAATTAATTTCATTTATATTATTTGATTTTGCTAAACTACGCTTATCCTAGATACTTTATTCTTATTATTTTCTCTGCCTGAAAAATGTACTTAGAATCTTCTGTGTTCTTTTTATTCTTCAGGTCCTAGCTCATTTTTTATATTAATATAAAACCTCTTCATTTTAGAGCAATTTTAGATTTACCAAAAAATTGCAAAGACAGTACAGAGAGTTCTCACATTCTCCATACCCACTTTTCCCTATCATTACATCTTCCATTACTGTGGTACATCTGTTATAGCTAACGAACTAATACTGACACATCATTATTAACTGAAATCCATACTTCATTCACATTTTCTTATTTTTTACCCAATATATTTTTTGTTGCAGTTTCAGGATCTCATCTCAGATACCTCATTACATTTAGCCATCGTGTGTTCTTTGTCTTCTCTTGACTGTGACAGTTTTTCAGGCCTTTCCTGTTTTTGATTACATTGCTAGCTATGAAGAATCATGGTCAGGTATTTTATAAAATATTCTTCACATGAGATTTGTCTGTTGATTTTTCTTATGATTACTTCAGGGTTCTGGGTTTTTGAGAGGAAGATGACCAAGATAAATTACCAATTTCATCATATACAAATGGAACATAATATTGACATGACATCACTGTTTATGTTGACCTTGATCACCTGCTTGAGGTAGTTTGTCATGTTTCTCCCCTGAATAGCTATTCTTTTTTTATATCTTTTCCTTACTGTACTCATTGGAAAGAGGTCACTACAAGCAGCCCACACTTAATACTAATGCAGCATAATGTCTACCTAAGTTATTTGTAATTCTTCTGCACAAATTTGCCTCTTTTCTTCCATTTATTTACTTATTCAATTATTTATATCAGTACGGACTCATGGATATTCATTTTATACTTCTGTTTATAATCAAATACTACAATTACATATTTTGTTCCTCAAACTGTTTCAGCTTTGGCCATTGATAGCTCTTCTGGTTGGCTCCTGTGTTCCTTTGACACACTCTCAGTATTATGAGCTTATTTTTTATTTGAGAACTTTCTTCTTTCAAGGTCATCTTAAATAACTTTTCTTTCTCAATCCTGGAATCAGCCATTTCTCTACAAATTCCCTCATTCCTTTTTTTAAAGAAAATATTAAAAACCAAGATTTAGGCACTTGGTGTGGTCACTGATACTGGAATGTCATTGCCTCTGGGGTTCTCAACTGACAGAGCAAGGAAATATATGTGTGACTACTAACTCATGTATGCATACATATCGATAAACATGTCTAGGTGAAACTATCTCTATTGAACTAAACATAAGTTTATATGTGGGCCCCTAACTGGAAAAATTATATTATCACATGAATTATTCTAGCTTCCACTCAATACTTACCTATAAACTAACATTCCAAAAATGAGAAACCTGGCTCTCACAATTCACCATTTATGTATTTAATTGTTCAATCATAGCACATATAATTATATACATGGCACATATATATAATTATAGATATAGGGTTGTTTATACACTATTACATTATCATACAGATTAGCTTTACCACTCTAGAAAAAAAAACTCCTATGCTTCACCTATTCAGCTCACCGTTCCTCTCCTAGAAGTCCTAGAAAAACACTAATCTTTTTACTATTTCTATAATTTTGCCATTTACAAAATGTCATAGTTTAATAGTAAAGTATGTAGTTTCTTCAGATTGACTTCAATATAATTTATTCATGTCTGTTTGTGGCCTATTTTCTCTTTTTATTGTTGAATCATATTCAATGGTAAGGATGTGAGAGTAGGTGCCAGCTGGGCTTCCTGGGCCGAGTAGGGGGCTCAGAAAGCTGTGAAATGCACTCATTTCCTGCATCAGGACTTACTTTGGTCCTGCATGAATAATATTGAAGATATACGCTTAAAATATTCCTAACACCAGGAGTTATGCATATGTTTTCCTCCCCAAGGAAGCTGTAACAGTGAAAATTTTGCTGTAAGTTTCCTTGTGTCTTCTCTCCCTCTCTTCTTTCCCCCTCCCCCAAAACTAAAGTAAAAGGAATGTTAACTGCCCATTTTTTCTGTGACCAGCGGATCTTACCTATACTTCCAATTCTAATTCCTCGTAAAAATACTTTGTAAAGTCCTGTAAGATGTTACCTCCTTTGCCATTCCCTGCAAAGTCATAAAGTAGATAAAACCTAAGTTATAATTCCAGTTTTCCTCAAAATCTAAGACATGTCACAAAATAATTTACTGCCTTTTGTTTCTCACTCCTGTAACAAGCTTCCCACCTCACGTATCTCCCGCCTTAGTGAGTTTAAAAGGCAATCACCCAAACCAACAGTGGCTACCCATTCGGGACCCCTTCCACCCTGTGAAAGCTTTGTACTTTCACTCTGCTCAATAAAGCTTATAGCTTTTTCTTGCTCTTGGTCCATGTCTCTATCACTCACCATGGTCAGCTTCCACACCAGTTCTTTGGTGTAGCTAGGCAAGAGCCTTAGGCGTTACATCTTGGTGAGCCAGACAGGAGACTCCAGGAAAGGCATCTAGATCATCACACAGTGAGCACGATTGAACCTCTCTCGCTTGCTATTCAGTCCTGTACTTCCTTAGACTTAGGAGGCTAAATACCGGGCACCTGTCAGCCACTTAAAGGTGAATAGCACGGCCACCTGACTAAAGACACGGGTGTCAGGCTGTCTTGGAAAGGGCTCTCTAACACCCCCGACCCCTTGGGGTCAGGAGCGTTGGTTTGTCCGGAACCAGTTCTAACTCTTTTGCTTTCCTTGGTGGTCCCGAAGTACACCTGGGAGTGCTCCATAGAAGTCTTGTTCTCCCAGATATCCTGGTTGAGACCATGGCCCCACTAGAGGCTCCCCCTGCATGGGTTACTGAGCATGAGATAGCTACATCTTCTGACTCCTGCTTCCTGGGTCCTATTGTCTGCCAGTTAAACTTCTTTCCTCACCTCGTAAGCAAAGTTATTCCAGCTAGGCAGGATCAAGATTCCCTGTTTAGAAGTCTTAAATTCTTGGGGTAGTGCCCAGAAGATCCCTGTTCATGGTGCCCTCCAAGATTTAGGCAGGTGTCACCATTTGATGGCTCTTTTGGAGGGCCAGTTCCCCACCATAGTGTATGGTCCCCCACATCAGGACAATTTAAAGACAGGTCTGTAATTTTCATATGGATAGTAGAAGCCTTAGGGCATTTTCTCCATTACTCCCCAAACAAACTTTCCCCTTCCTTGGGGCCTCTCAAGTACAATCTGAGGTGCACAGGCACGGGTCTTAGAGCCGTTGTATTGCTGTTTCAACCATTCAATAATTGGTATTGGATGGAAGAAAACATAGTCAGTTGGGACACAGGATACTGGTACCGCTTTGAGAGGGGGGGCTTACTCTTTTGATGGCAAGTGGGGACAGAAGGCTGTTCTGTACAGCAGCTGTTCTCTCAGCCCTGACCTAGAGGACATCCATACCCTCTTTAAGCTTACTAAGCCTCCTGTCGCTAATTCAGAGATTTCTACTTGAAGGACAGTTTTGTGGCCAGGCCCACATAAATTGGGCCTCAGCATGCAAGCATCATTGGTGCCTCTGACCCAGGCCTTGCCACTCTGGAACAGGTAGGATGCATTGGCAGAAGGACCACAATAAATCAAACAGTCCTTGTGCCCCGTTTAGTGGTCAATGGCTGCACAGCAGGGGAAAAGGGAAGTTTCCATCCCTCAGGTAAGCATGGTTAAATCCGGTAGACGGAGAGCTCAGGAAAAGTAGCCATACGCTTTGAGCATAATTGGACCTGACCCTTAGGGAACGCTCTAAGGGAAGATGAGTCCCAGGATGAATCAGGGGTGCGGGCATCCCTGTGTTTAAAATTCCAGATGGGCACCACACCTTCAAAACCGGACATTTCCTTAAGATGTATCCTGAATAACCAGGACAAATTCAACATTGAAACCTTAAAAAAGAAGTGGCTGATTTTCTTCTATACCACTGTCTGGCCACAGTATTCCTCACGAAATGGAGAAACTTGGCCCCTGAGGGAAGTATTAATTATAACATCCTTCTACAACTAGATCTTTTCTTAAACAGGAAGGTAAATGGAGTGAAGTTCCTTATGTACAGGCTTTCTTTGTCCTTTGTGACAATACTGCCCTGTGTCAAGTCTGCAAGCTTTGCCCAAATGACCGAGGCCTACAGTTGCCTCCATACTCAGGGCCTCTTCCCTCAGTCCCACTCTCCTCCCCTACTGACTCTCTTCCATCCGGCCCCATCAAAGTGTTAAAGGCACACTGGAAAGAAAATGTAAACTCTGCAAGCCAGGCACCCAAACTATGTCCCTTACAAAACAGTAGGAAGAAAATTTAGACCCATTTACGTGCACGCCACTTTCTTACTCTCAGATTTAAAACAAATAAAGGCAGATTTGGGGAAATTCTCTCATGATCCTGATAACTATATAGATGTCCTGCAAAGATTAGGGCAGTCATTTGATCTAACATGGAGAAATATCATGTTACTTCTTGATCAGACCTTAAGTCCTACTGAAAAGGAAGCAGCTTTAACAGCAGCCCAGCAATTTGGGGATCTGTGGTACCTTAGCCAGGTAAATGATTGAAAGGCCCTGGAAGAGAGGGAAAAATTCCCCACAGGGCAACAAGCAGTCCCCACTGTAGACCCTCACTGGGATACTGACTCAGATCATGGAGACTGGAGCCACAGGCATTTCCTAACTTGCATTTTAGAAGGGTTGAGGAAGACTAGGAAAACACTCCGAACTACTCAACGCTATCCACAATTACACAGGGAAAAGAGGAAAACTCCTCCGCTTTTCTAGAAAGGCTAAGGGAGGCCCTAAGAAAGTACACCTCCCTAACTCCGGATTCCCTGGAAGGCCAACTTATTCTAAAGGATAAATTTATCACCCAAGCAGCAGCCGATATTAGGAGAAAATTCCAAAAGTGTGTCATAGGCCCAGAACAAAATTTGGAGGCATTATTAAACTTGTCAACCTCGGTGTTCTATAACAGGGACGAAGAGGAATAGGCCAAAAGGGAAAAGCAAGATAAGAGAAAGACTACAGCCTTAGTCATGGCCCTCAGACAGGCAGACCTTGGTGGCTCAGAGGGAACCAAAAGAGGAGCAGGCCAATTGCCTAGTAGGGCTTGTTATCAGTGTGCTTTGCAAGGACACTTTAAGAAAGATTATCCAAGCAGACACAAACCGTCCCCTTGCCCATGTCCAATATGCCAAGGCAATCACTGGAAGACACACTGTCCCAGAGGATGAAGGCCCTCTAGGCCAGAAGCACCCAACCAGATGATTCAGCAACAGGACTGAGGGTGCCCAGGGCAAGCACCAGCTCATGCCACCACCCTCACAGAGTCACGGGTAAGTTTGACCATTGAGGGCCAGGAAGTGGACTTCCTCCTGGACACTGGCACAGACTTCTCAGTTTTAATCTCCTGCCCCAGGTGACTCTCCTCAAAGTCTGTTGCTATCCAAGGAATCTTAGGACAGCCTGTAACCAGGTATTTCTCCTGCCTCCTCAGCTGAAATTAGGAGACTTTGCTCTTTTCACATGCCTTTCTTGTTATGCCCTAAAGTCCCACACCCTTATTAGGGAGGGACATATTAGTCAAAGCTGGGGCTATTAGCTACATGAATATGGGGAACAAGTTACCCATTTGTTGTCCCCTCCTTGAAGAAGGAATCAACTCTGAAGTCTGGGCCTTGGAAGGACAATTCGGAAGGGCAAAGAATGCCCATCCAAGTTCAAATCAGGCTAAAAGACCCCACCACTTTTCCTTATCAAAGGCAATATCACTTAAGGTCTGAAGCTCACAACAGATTACAGGATATTGTTAGACATTTAAAAACTCAAGGGTTAGTAAGAAAATGCAGCAGTCCTTGCAACTCCCCAGTCCTAGGAATACAAAAACCAAATGGTCAGTGGAGACTAGTGCAAGACCTCAGAATCATCAATGAGGCAGTAATTCCTTTATATCCTGCTGTACCCAACCCTTATACACTGCTCTCTCAAATATCAGAGGAAGCAGAATGGTTCACTGTTTTGACCTCAAAGATGCCTTCTCCTTCATTCCCCTGCACTCTCCCAGTTCATGTTGCTATTCCGTTAATCAGTCGGAAATCATTATTGAAAATGTCAAAGAAATAAAAGAACAGATGAAAAGTAGGAAAAATAAGCTTAAACACTCAGGACCCTGGAATGTGTTTAACCGATGGATACCTTGGCTCCTCCCCTTTCTAGGACCTGTGACAGCAGCCCTACTATTACTCGCCTTTGGCCCTTGCATTTTTAACCTCCTTGTCAAATTTGTTCCCTCCAGGATTGAAGCCATCAAGCTACAAACGATCTTATAAATGGAACCTCAAATGAGCTCAACTCATGGCTTCTACCGAGGACCTGTGGATCAACCCACTGGTCCCTCGATTAGCCTAGAAAGTTCCCCTCTGGAGAACACCAAACTGCAGGCCCCTTCTTCACCCCTAACCAGCAGGAAGTAGCCAAAACGACTGCCGCACAGTTTCCAACAGCAGTTGGGGTGTCCTGTTTAGAGGCAGGACTGAGAGGAGGTGCCAGCTGGGCTTCCTGGGTCAAGTAGGGACCCCAAAAGCTGTGAAACTCACTCATTTCCTGCATCAGGACTTACTTCAGTCCTGGATGAATCATGTTGAAGATATATGCTTAAAATATTCCTAACACCGGGATTTGTGCATGTGTTTTCCTCCCCCAAGAAAGCTATAAACAGTGAAAATTTTGCGGTAAGTTTCCTTGTGTCCTCTCTCCCTCTCTCCCTTCCCCTTCTCCAGAAAATAAAGAATGGGCCGGGCGCGGTGGCTCAAGCCTGTAATCCCAGCACTTTGGGAGGCCGAGACGGGCGGATCACGAGGTCAGGAGATCGAGACCATCCTGGCTAATACGGTGAAACCCCGTCTCTACTAAAAAATACAATAAAACTAGCCGGGCGAGGTGGCGGGCGCCTGTAGCCCCAGCTACTCGGGAGGCTGAGGCAGGAGAATGGCTTAAACCCGGGAGGCGGAGCTTGCAGTGAGCTGAGATCCGGCCACTGCACTCCAGCCTGGGCGACAGAGCGAGACTCCGTCTCAAAAAAAATAAAAAATAAAAAATAAAAAAAAAAATAAAAGGAATGTTAACTGCCCATTTTCCTGTGACCAGAGGACCTTATCTGTGCTCCCAATTTCAATTCCTTGTAAACATACTTTGTAAAGTCCTGTAAGATCCTGTCTCCTTAGCCATGCCGCTGCAAGGTCATAAAGTAGATAAAATCTAAGTTGCAAATCCAGTTTTCCTCAAAATCTAAGACACGTCACAAAATAATTTACTGCCTTTGTTTCTTGCTCCTGTGACAAGCTTCCAGCCTCACATATCTCCCACCTTAAAGAGTTTATTCTCTTTTTTTTCCTTTTTTTCTTTCTTTGTTTCCCACCTTAAAGAGTTTAAAAGGCAATCACCCAAAACCAACAGTGGCTACCTGTTCCGGACCCATTCTATGCTGTGGAAGCTTTGTACTTTCACTCAGATTAATAAAGCTTACAGTTTTTTTCTCGCTCTCGGTCCATGTCTCTATCACCTGCCGTGGTCAGTCACCACACCAATTTGCTGTGGCTAGGCAAGAATCTTAGGCGTTACAGATACACCATAGTTGTGTTTATAAAAATTCACTTATTGAAATACATCTTGGTTGCTTTCAGTTTTTAATGATCATGGGGGAAAAAAAGCTGCTGTGTACATCCATATGCATATTTTTGTGCAGAAAAACACTTCCTTTTTTTTTTTTTTTTTTTGAAATGGAGTCTTGCTCAGTCTCCCAGGCTGGAGTGCAGTGATACCATCTCTGCTTACTGCAACCTCCGCTTCCTGGGTTCAAGTGATTCTCCTGCCTCAGCCTCCCAAGTATCTGGGACTACAGACATATGCCACTACACCTGGCTAATTTTTTTGTATTTTTAGTAGAGACAGGGTTTCACCGTGTTAGCCAGGATGGTCTTGAACTCGTGACCTCGTTGTCGGCCCACCTCAGCCTCCCAAAGTGCTGGGATTACAGGCGTGAACCATGCACCCAGCCAGAAAAACATTTTCAAATCAATTGGGTAAATACCTAGGAGCATGATTGCTGTGTTGCATGTTAGTACTATGTTTAGCCTTGTAGAAACTGCCAAAGTGTCTTCCAAAGTGATTGGAATATTTTGCATTCTCACCAGCAATGAATGAGGGTGACTCTAGGCAATTGATAAATAATAAGAATTTTTGGATTTTAAACATTATTTTCAACATACAGCAGTACCTTTTTATTGTTTTAATTGTAATTATCTAAAGACAAATGATGAAAAAAGTTGTATGCTTATGTGCTCTCTTTACATCTTTTTTGGTGAACTGTCTGTTCAGATATTTTGCTCTTTTTGAGTTTTTGTTTACATAATGTCAAGATTTAATTAATTAATTTATTTATTTTTTGAGATGGAGTCTTGCTCTGTTGCCCAGGCTGGAGTGCAGTGGCGCGATCTCGGCTCACTGCAAGCTCCGCCTCCCAGGTTCACGCCATTCTCGTGCCTCAGCCTCCTGAGTAGCTGGGACTACAGGTACCCACCACCATGCCTGGCTAATTTTTTTGTATCTTTAGTAGAAACGGGGTTTCACTGTGTTAGCCAGGATGGTCTTGATCTCCTGATCTCATGATCCACCTGCCTCGGCCTCCCAAAGTGCTGGGATTACAGGCTTGAGCCAGATTTAAATGTTCTTTGTATTTTTGAATACAAGTTCTTTTTACGAGATATGTATTTTGAAAAAATACTTTTTTCTAATCTGTCATTTGTGTTTGATTTTTTTAAAGTGTCTTCTGCAGAGTAGATGTTTTAAATCTAATACAAACTAAATTTTTATTTCAGTGACAATGTAACCAGCAGTGAATCCATACAGGTCTGCAGCAAACTTGAGTCCTTGCTTCTTTGGAGGAAAGAATTTGGCCAAGGGGCAGAAATAGGTTTAAGGCAGCGGCAGAGACTGAGGCAAATTTTAGAGCAGGAGCAAAAGGAAGCAAAGTACATGTAACCACCCAATGGGTTCATCTGGCCCACTGCCTATACAGAGCCAATTTATCAAGACAGAGGAATCACAATGGAGAAAGAGTAATTCACACAGAGCCGGCTGTCTGGGAAACAAGACTTTTATCATTACTCAAATCAGTCTCCCCAAAAACTCAGGGATTGGAGGTTTTAAGGATAATTTAGCAGATATAGACTTGGGAAGTAGGGAGTGCTCATTGGTTGGGTTGAGAATGAAATCATAAGGTGTTGAAGTGAGTTCTTCTTGCTGACTTCTGTTCCTGGGTAGGACCGTAGAACTGGTGGAGCCAGATGATTGGTCTGGGTGGTGTCATCTGCTGCATCAGAATGCAGAGTCTTGCAAAATATCTTAAGTACTGATTTTAGGTTTTACAGCAGTGATGTTATTCCCAGGAGCAATTTGGAGAGGTTCAGACTTTTGCAGGCAGAGGCTGCATGGCCCTCAAACCATGACCTCTAATCTTCTAGCTAATTTGTTAGTCCTACGAAGGCAGGCTCATCCCCTGGCAAGAAGGGGTTTTATTTTCTTTCAAGAAAGGGCTACTATCAATTTTGTTTCAGAGATTAATCTATAAATTTCTTCCCAAGGGTAGTTCGGCCTATGCCCAGGAATGAACCAAGACAATTTAGAGGTTAGAAGCAAGATGGGTTGGTTAGATCTGATCTCTTTCACTGTCATAATTTTCTCAGCTATGATTTTTGCAAAGGCCATTTCATACACTTTGAAGAAGGGCCAAGCTGGTAACTGGAGAGATACAAGTGCCCCATCCAGCCTTTGGCTTGGGATTTTTATAATTGGCTTGGTTCTGGGATTTGCGTTTCTCCTCCCTTGAGGCAGGCTGTTGCTCACCTGACCCACGCCCAGTGTCAGTCAGCACTTGGGAGGGTGACTGCATGCATATTGCATTTACTGAGGTTGTACACAGTGTTCTCTAGGGGTGATTTTCCTGTACCAGTCCATGCCTCCAGAGGAAGGTCATACATTTGCCATTTTACTTCTCAGTACACATGCTCGAGCCTGCTCGCCCTGCTCCTGAGATCTTACTGGGAAACTACTGATCACCAACTCCGGGTATTTTCTCTCTCTTGGAATACTGTCTTCCCCCGGGTGCTAGCTGCAACAAATTATCATTTCAGAGAGACAGTTTAGCAACTGCCTGACCATCACCTGATGATCACATGACATTCCTTGGGGTGGTGTGCTGGGGTGCTCTCCTTCCTGCTTATGTCTGCAACCACATACTCTAACAATGAAACTTTCAGTATTGCATCTTCCGTGTATTTCCCAAAATGCTGTCTATATCCCTATGGTAAGAGATGTTCACTACACCCTTTTTTTATTACAAGCTGTTTTTATGTCTTCATTAACCTATACATTCATAATTCCTTTGCTAATACTAAAACAGATTTGATGTATATGTCTAATTAGCATGTTTAAATACAGAGCATTTATAAAACTGCCATGACAAGCCTATCTCTGCTTTTTTTTTCCTTTTAATCTTCTTTCGGTTAAAAGATTTTGTTAAATCCCTCATCTCTCTATGGAATGAAAGTATTTCCATTTCTTGTGGCTTAAGATCTGTTATAGACCACTTTAAAAATAGGACAACAGGTATTAAGAGATACTTTTCTGACTACTCCCCTATTTGCCACACAGAATTATGTAACTAGTATTACAAGAAATTCTGGCCATCAAATAAATAGAAATATTTAGGGGTATCATTAGGAGTGGGTCAGGACTGGAATTTGTTGTAAGGTTTTAAATATCAAATTTAAAAAATCACCAAATGAAATGGCTATTAGTGCTGAGAGGTACTATTAAAAGGTACAGGGAAGTAGAACAAATTAGTCATAAAGCACCATCTCAAATAAAATAGTTCCTATGAAAATATTATTAAGCAAAAGAAGAGCTAGAGATTTGTCAAATATACATTTTATTATTTTTTAACACAAAGTATTAAACGCATTTATTTAAAAGAACAAATACTATTTAAAGGTATTTTAGAAATACTCAACATGAATATATGAATTTTAAATAATGTTGATAATTATTAAATTATAGAAATATGTGTCTGAAGGTTTTCTGAGATATTAAAGCCCCCATGGTATAACTGGTCTTGGTATTATTGCTTTATTTTATTCTGGGAATTCTGTGCTTGATGGGAATGTGGATTCAATTGAAACAAATGTGTACTGTATATGTAAGCATTTATGACTATTGATTGTATTTTGGAAAACTTTCTAGTTGATACTAAATGAGTGAGAAATTTCCCTATAATGCCATATAAAAATCCACTACAAATCTACCTCCCATGCTAAATTGGAGCTAACATATAATGTTGGACTTGCAGAGGAATGATTCTTAGAGCTTAGGTTTGGAATCATTTTTATTGCAAAAGGATAATATTGAATCAGCACAAGCTGTTCTTGTTAAATACGTTCATAGAATTCCCACAAATATTTCTTAGTTTTTGAAGACATTTCATGCATATGGAATTTATTGCACTGTGTGAAGGCATTCTCATTGGAACATTTACATAAATCAATATATAAGGAGAGATTCACAGTTACAGAGTATAAATAATCAAGCTCCTTGAGTCTCACAGTTGTATTAAATACAACAATAATTAAAAATAAAATCAAGAACTGAAAAAAAATAATTACTTTAAAAATTTTGGTTTGAGCATATCAGTAAAAATTGCTGCAGTTTCTATTGATAGTGATTTAATATTAAACCCAAAGTACTAGACAAAAAGACAAGGGTCTGAAATCTCTAGTCTACAAAACTACACCAATTTCATGTACTTGCTATTTGGTTTTAGACGCACAATCAAATATCATTGCCAAAAATCGAGAAAGAAGGAAGAGATCTGGAAATCAAACTAAATTTTCAGCATGGCCTGGGAGAAATTACCAGCATTGGAATTCATAATATCTGGTTCCCCGTTCCAACATTTACTTGTTGTGGGACCTTGGGCATTAAACTGAATCTGTGACTCCATCTGTCAACTCTAGTTTAAACTATCTGTATCACATGGATGGTACGAAAATAAAAGAAGAAAACTACAGATGAACATATTTTGAAAATGTTAGTAGATTATTGTCTTAGTCTATTCCTGCTGCTATAACAAAATACTTAGACTGGGTTAGTTGTTAGCAACAGAAATTTATTTCTCACAGTTTTGGAGGCTGGGAAATTCAAGATCAAGGTGCCAGCAGATTCAGTGTCTAGTGTGGGTATGCTCTCTGCTTCCAGAATAGTGCCTTCCTGTTGTGCCTTCACAGGATGGAAGAGGGTAGAAGAAGCAAACAGTTCCCTTGTATTCCTTTTATAAGGGCACTAATCCGATTCATGAGTGTTTTCCCCTCATGACTTCACCTCCTAAAGGCCCTTCCTCTTAACACTAACACATTGGTAGTTAAGTTACATTTTGGGGGCATGCCAACATTTGGCCCATAGCAACTACCCAATCATAAACCAGTAGCAATAAAGATACTGACCCTGCCTGGTCTGGCCTTTTTTCACCCTTATAAATCCTGTTTCATACCACATTGCTCCCTGACCTCTGGTTTTAGACACACATGCCTTCATTCTGCTTCTCAAATCACATGTCCTCCTGCCAATGACTTTTGCACATATTTTGATCATCATATGACAGATGATCATTTGATCATCATATTTTGCTCATATTTCTATACCTGAAACATACTTTATTTCTGAGTCTTACCATCATGATCCAAACCCTAGCTCTCAATAGTCTTAATTTAGCTCTATTCTTCCTTCAGATATGAGCTCAGATTGTACTTTGAAGGTATACTTTCCCTGATCTGCTACTGTCTACGGTTAGATCAAGCTCTATCATTTATCCTAATTACACCAATTCCTTTCCTTCAAACACTTGTCACAGTCTTAATATTTTATTCTTTTATGATTATCTTATTTATTCTGTCTGCCCTCATTGTTACCTTGAAAATCCATGTGGTCAAGGTTCATGTCACTTTTTTGTCCAACATTGCATTACAAGTCCTTAATGTGGCAACTCATACCTATTAAACCTAAAAAAAATATATATTGTTGAGTGAATCAATTGAATAAAATATCTTAGTTCATTTGTGCTGCTATAAAAATACCTGAGACTGGGTAATTTACAAATACAGCTTTGGAGGCTGGGAAGCACATGATCAAGGTGCCAGCATTAGGTGTATGATGAAGACCTCACCAAGATGGCCGTGAGCACACTCTCTCAAGCCCTTTTATATGGGCTTTAATCCTTTCCACGAGTGCCCTACGCTCATGATGTAATCACCTTCCAAAGAACCCACTTCTTAATACTATCATCATTGGCCATTACATTTCAACAAACGAATTTTCAGGGACATATTTCAGACCATAGCAGTACTGTATTAGGATTCTGAAAAACAGAACCATTAGGATAGAGAGATGATAGATAGATAGATAGATAGATAGATAGATAGATAGATAGATAAAGAGATTTATTTGAAGGAAATGTCTCAAGTCATTTGGAAGACAGGAAAGTCTGATGCTCATAGGACAGGCTGGAAATTCTAAAAAAAAAAAAAAGTTGATGCTGCAGTCTTTAAGTTCATAGGCTGGAAACAAGCAGAATTTCTATGTTGCGGTCTGGAGACAGAATTCTTTCTTATTCAGGGGAGCACAATTTTTTCTCTAAAGGCCTTTAACTGATTGGCTAAGGTCCATCCACATTATAAAAGTTAATCTGCTTTACATAATGTCTACTGATTTAAGTTAGTCACATCTAAAAACAAACACAAATTTCACAATAATATCTAGACTGGTTTTTAAAAAAGCAACTTGGCACCATATCCTAGCCAAGTTTACACACAAAATAAACCATCACAGGCAGAGACCCCCACATGTTTCAATCTCTCACTTCCTTCAATTCTTGGCGAGTACTTTCCTGACCAGCTTATTTAAAATTGTAACCTACATACCTCGATGCCACCTTTCTTCAAATTCTCTTTATTCTCATTTTCCATTTTACATATTTTTTCACAGAATTTATTGCTAGTGGACATAAAATATATTTAACTTATCCACTTAGATATCTCCAATAAAATGTAAACTCTAACAGGGCAAGGAATTTTGTCAGTTTTATTTACATAGAAATGTCCTTGATGTTTGATAGGCTCTTAATAAGTACTTGTTGAATTAAGTAATTGAATACTGCATAAAATTTGATTATTGGAACCCCTACTTACTAGTTGCACAAATTTAGGAAGTCACTTAATGTTCTCAGGTTTTGCTTTATTCATGTGGAAAAGAGTTACTGAAATATATTATTTGACTGTACACTAAGTATAGTTCCTGATCCAATAGTACTAATGCTAGAATTACCATCATTTGATACCAGACATACATTCAGAGACCTGTGACACTGCTTTGAATTCCTTTTTATTTGACCATCCCCAAATTGACTCTGCCCCAGTCTGAACAAGGGGAAAAAAATAGACCTTAATACCACTGATGGTCAGTTGATAGATAATCAAGAGTTAATTGATAATAAATAGGTTTTGGCTTTTCTGTTTATTGGAATTGTTTAGATATGTTATTCTTATGGTGTAAGAAAGTCTGTCTAAAAAGGTGGTGGTAAGATTACTGAACATTGAAATTATTATTTTAGATTCAAGAGGATAAGAGAAGATACAGAGGCAGTATTATAGAGTTGTTATAAATCCAGACCTGAATTTAGATTTTCTAGACTCAAATTCTAGTTTCACTACTTACCAGCTATGTGATTTAAATACCTTAAGTAAACTCTAAACCTCAGTTTCCTCAAATGTGAAATGGAATGATAAATGCATCTACCTCATAGGATCACTATAGATTTTAGGACAGATGATGTTTGGAAGGTACTTAGCACAACATTTAGCTCTAAATAGTTAAAAAAAAAAAAGTTTTTCTTCTTGTCATTGCTGACATTACTCTGTCAAATGATCATCTTCAAAACTGAGGAAAAAGTCAGGACATAAATTCAGTTACTCTGAGGGTTTTTACCACAGTAACATCCTTACCTTAAGGAACACTCTATATTGCCTTCCCCCTATAAAATATTGCTGGTATAAAATTAAACAACCTATTTATTAATATTACACTATGTGCCAAATCCTGTGTTCTGTACATTAGTGTATGTTTTGAAGGTGGGTGTACCATGCAAAAATATTTGTGACATAGTCACTTAATGTAAGAAGTTCCTATGAAAATGTATAATGTAAGACAAGATATGATAATGGGATATGAGAAATATATTTCAGGCATAGTTAGTAGAACTGGATCAGTTCCAGAAACTTCTTTTAACAGATAAACTGGGTTGGTTTCACGGAAAAATTTTCAATCAACAAAGACAGAGATGTAATTCAAGCACCCCACAGTGAAATTAAAATTATTTGACAATATAAATGTTAAAGGCTGCAGCTGTTAAATTTCATAGAAGCAATTATTCTATCTGATATCTTGAAAGTGAACTAAGTCACATATTGATACCCCATTGACATGACCACAGACCATGGCCTCCCCAGGGATTCTGCCAGGCAGCAGCAGTGGTCCCAGCCTTAGCCAGTAAGCCAAAAATAATAACTCTCCATGAGTTTATGTTTGGAATTAGTTTTAGATGGAGGTGAGAATTTATCTATTTTTTTGTTTCCAGTCTCAGAAATAGTGCACTTAATCTCAACATTCCTGGTTAACCATGCACAAAGTTGGCAGATTTATTGTTCTATCTATGTGCTTTGGTTTCATTTGTTATATAATTTATTATCTGTTTAAATAAAAGAAAGTCACCTTCAGAATTTAGGAAATGAAGTATTAAATTATAAGCTTTCATATCAGAACTCTAAGAAAAATATTTTAATTTTTTACTTATCTTTATTGAATAACTTAATCCTTCAAGCAATGATAAATTTTTATATTGCTCTTAGAAAGATGATTAATGATATCTGTTAAAATTTTTTAAATTACATCATCATTAAAACAATAATGTCATTACTGAGGCATTATCTTATATTTAGAAACACTAATGATTAAAGACGTAGGCACAGGATATTATTTATTATGATTATTTTTATTAAAATAAGTAAAATTGCAAAAAGTAAAAAAAGAAATTAAATACCCATCACTAAGTGAATTAGTGAATAAATTAATAAATATATGTCCATATCAAAAGATACTTTGCAGCAGCCATTCAGAAGAGGAATTTGGACCTCTATTACCAGCAATTTGATGCACTAAACCAATGTTAAAAACCTTTTACTAACAACTCCAATGATAGGTGGTGATAGATGCTGAATTAAAAATATGTTTTTCTTTTTAAAAGCTATTATAGCTTAAAATGAAAGAAACAAAAAGCAAAAATTCAAGTACCAAAACAATGATCATGATGAAAGCCAAAGCAATAGGTATGTGAGCTGGTGTTTCTGCAGCCATGAAAGAGTTTTGGACTCAGTAATGTTGAGAAGGTTAGGTTTCAACCTTTACCTCCTCCAGGAAGAGGAGATTAAAGCCCAGATACACGGGAGGTATGGAGTTACAACTCAAGTCTCTGAAAAAATAAAGACTGCTGGAATGGATATAATTCTAGATAAAGAATAAATCAATAATTTGATATACGAACCCAAAAAGTATACAATAAATCTAATATTTCTTGTCAATCTGAGTAGAAAGAAACTATCCCATGGAAAAGTGAAATCATACCCCACAGACTTTAGAGTCCAAATGTACTCTACCCAGTTGTCGTAAAGAAACCCCAAGTCAAAAAGCATTATTAAAAACTTGTGCCAAACAAGTGATGCCCCCGGACAAAATTAAAGTCAAAATTGTCCTAGCATGATACTTCAGAAACAAACATCATGTGGAATCCTATAAAAAAAAAAAATGTGTACCTAAAAATAAGCTCACAGAAAACATTTTTAAATATGTAATGAAACAAAACACCATGTGTAGAAATAGAAAATGCAACAAATAAAAGGATTAGGACGCTCAAAAAATGAAGTACAATAATTTGCATTAGGCTAATAAACAATTATGTGCAATGTTATTAGCTATATACTTTCAAAGTATAGAACCCACAAGGAAGAAAAAGAAGACGTTAGACAAAACCTAATGGGGTCCGGCATGGTGACTCACTCCTGTAATCCCAGTACTTTGGGAAGTCAAAGTGGATCACCTGAGGTTAGGTGTTCAAGACTAGCCTGGGCAACATGGCAAAACCCTGTCTCTACTAAAAACACAAAAATTAGCTGGGCACAGTGGTGCGTGCCTGTAATCCCAGCTACTCAGGTGATTGAAGCAGGAGAATCGCTTGGATCAGCGGGGCGGACGTTGTGGTGAGCAGATGTCAGGCCACTGCGCTCCAGCCTGGGTGACAGAGTTAGACTTCATCTCAAATAAAAAACATAAAAATAAAAAAATAAAAAAAAACACACACACAGAAAGAAAGAAAGAAAGAAAGAAAGAAAAAAGCTAATGAGCCTGTTACAAATACTTTATTTTGTTTTATTTTTTTGAGATGGGTTCTCACTCTGTTGCTCACTCTGTCACTGCAGCCTCGATTGCCCAAGCTCCATCATGCCTGGCTAAATTTTTTTTTTTTTTTTCAAACAAGGTATCACTATGGTGCCAAGCCTAATCTCAAACTCCTGGGCTTCAAGTGATCCTCTTGTCTTGGTCTCCCAAAGTAATGGGATTACAGGCATGGGCCACCACACATAGCATGTTATACATATTTTAAACACAGAAGTTAGAGCTGCACTAGGAACTTGAAGGTAACAAAAAAAAAAAAAAAAAAAAGGAAGAAAAGAAAAAGAAAAAGAAAAAAATAAAGAATTTTTTTTTAAGAAAAGAAGCATTAAATGACCAATGGGGATTCTTGTTCATCACATTTCTACACTGCTTAAACTTTATTTATTCTGGAATTCTCATATAATGTAAGTTGCACAAGTATAAATTTCTTATATAATAATATATATTGCACATAAATACTTAAGTAAGAGGTACATCTTATAATATTTTAGGTACACCGATATAGCTCCCTTTTAAAAAAAAATACATACCAACATACACACAGACACACACAAACACACACACACCCATTAGCTCCAGACATACCTACAACCCAATGAATACAAAAATACTGATTTCTAAAAGGAGGCAGTGTATTCAAGTCATATTCTTGTCACTGTCTTTTTCTGTTTCCATTTCTTAGTTCAGATTTCCTTCTTAGCACTTGTAAGTATCAAGGATGAATAAGGGGTCACATAATTCATTTCATTAAAGATGCAATTAGATATTTTGCTTTCTCATTGTGAGACTGATTACTCTGACTTTCAGGCAGTTGAGGGTGTCTTTATTTGGATTTAAAGCTAGTGCTAGACCTTTAATGAAGCTGTTAACCAACCTATATCCAATCTTTTAATTTTATGGAAGATAATATTCTTCCACAGACAAGAGTAGGAGCCATTCTTTCTTAACAGGATGCTCTAGCAAAAATTATGTGAGAGTCTCTGGAATCACATCCTGCTGCTACTAATATTAGTATCTATGTATTCAATCATTTTATCGATGCATGAGTCTGACTCAGCCTTCTAAAGCTTTTGCAGAGTGAAGAACTAGTTTGATCAAAGCACCATTTCTTGTGATAGGTTCTTCAAACTTATTTTCACTAATAAATAATCGTTTTTCAGGAAGAAGTTTGCCAAAGCATAGCTGCAGAAGTTACAGACTTTGGTCTTTAAGAAGACCAATGCACACTAGGCATTCCTCCTATAAACGCATTTTTTTTCTATAGCTTTGAACTGTTATTCACTTAGATTTTAGTGACTTCAGTGTTATTCTTTCTATACAGATGCCAAGCCTAGATTTCTTCTCTTGTTTTAAATCAGGCAACATCTTTTCTCATAATCATTACCTCCATTTACGTTTATATCCACTTGAAAAATGCAATACAATGTTAAGCAAAGTGAAATAGAGATTACTATGCCATCTGGGGAAAGAATAAATCAGTATTTCTGTCTGGAGAGACAAAAAAAAGGAGTTTATATAAGTTACATAATTTAACTTAATGAGGTCACCAGACACAAACTACAAATAACAATATTTCAAAAACCACAGGTATAATTCTTAAAAGATACGGCTATTTTAGCCTCTGGAAAGAGAAGCAGAACGTTGTTAATTATAAACACTTTTTCTGGGACAATAATGTTTCTGCTATGGGTGGCTTCAATTAGATTTGGGGAAAACATTCTGTACTTCCCTTTTAAGAGATGAGTCATGTAATTGAAACTTCTCTATTTCTTTTCTGTCCTCATTGTTCTCCAGAATTAGGAATAGTAACAGTCCTGACATCTTGGATTTCCTTATCTAGAAAATGCAATATCTTCCCTTCCATTTGTCTTAAAATATTAGTACTGTTCTTCCTTATTGACAGGTGGGTTCTACGGAATTTGTATGAGTTATAAAAAGCTATGCATCGGGATGGATGATTTTTTAAAAACGGTCTCCCATAAGGTTACTGCAGCACTTGAAGGAACATGGCTTAGCAAGCAGTTACCTTTGTGCAATGCAAATATTCTTGACTAGTACTTGACTGCCTTGTTAAGATTTATTCAGTTTCACTACTTATTAATTGTACTTATGATTGACATGGTGAATCAATTCTGTTGCTTTATAACTAAACAGTTGCTTTATAACTAAACTTTATAGTTATAGTTCTGTTTTATAGCGACTTCTGTAGCTTTATAACTAAATAGTTGCTTTATAACTAAACACCACAAAATTAGCAGCTTCAAAACACACACACATATTATCCAGAAGTAGATCAGAAGTCTGAAGACTCCTTACCTGGGTCATCCACTCAGAGACTTACAGGCTGACAGCCAGGGCTGCATTTTCATCTGAGGCTTGAGGTCATCTGTAAGCTCACATGGCTGAATTCACTTCCTTGAGGCCAAAGAATGGAGGCCTTCCTATTTAAAAGACAAGAGGGAGAAACGATCAAACAGGCTCAAATGAAAGCTCTAGAAATGACAAAATAACTCAATTAGATATACAATGAATGAGATTACCAGCAGACAAAAATAAAAAAAAAAGAAAAATATTAAACTGAAAAGCAAGTCAAAATAAAATGCAGAGATTAAAGGGAAAGAGATGTCTAAAAAAGATAAAATAAAGTAAAAAACAAAATGGACTTAGTGACGTGGAATAATGGCCTATCATATTGGAAGGAATGAAGACAAAGGGATTGGGCATAATTGCTAACCATTTTCAAAAACTGTTGAATAATATTAGTTATGAAGTTAGTAAGAAGATAAATGTTAAAATACATCAACTAAATATATTAACGATAGATTCAAGCAGCATTATAGGCCAGGCACAGTGGCTTGTGCCTGTAATCTCAGCACTCTGGGAGGCCAAAGCAGGTGGATCACCCGAGGTGAGGAGTTTGAGACCAGCCAAGCCAACACGGTGAAACCCTGTCTCTGCTAAAAATACAAAAATTAGCCAGGCATGGTGGCACATGCCTGTAGTCCCAGCTAAAAGGGAGGCTGAGGCAGAAGTACTGCTTGAACCCGGGAGGCAGAAGTTGCAGTGAGCTGAGATTGCACTACTGCACTCCAGCCTGTGCAGCAACAGAGCAAGACCCCATCTCAAAAAACAGAACAAACAAAACAAAATAAAAAACCTTGCACAAGATACATATAAAATCATAAGAATCATAAATATTCTAGAAAATGTATTAATATGAAAGACAAAAAAATTAAGTGAAACCAAAGTAAAACATAAACATATTACTTCACAAATAGCAGAATAGCAGCACACAAACTGCTGACTTCTCAACAGAAATCATTGTAGCTGGAAGACTATAGAATGATGTCTTCAAACCACTGAATGAGGATAACTGTTATTATAAAAATTTTACATCCAAATTGAGAGAGGTGATATTGAAAGACCCAAGTTAAGAAAAATACTAAATACTAAATAGTACTCTTCGGGGAAATGTAGAGGTATAACACAGGTTATATTGATTAATCTGAATTAGTCTAAATAAATATTGACTGTAAAATAACAATAATAATATTTTGGGGTAGTAATTACATAGTTTTGTAAAACAACTTTTAAAGAGAAAGGATTAAAAATTAATAAGGTATTCCACAGGCCTTGAATTTTCCAAAAAAAAAAAAATAGTAATTTTAGAAACATAACAAATCTTAAGAATGTGCATTATAATCTCTAGGGTGACCAATAAACTAAAAAGGCGAGTCTACATTAATGGTGAAAGACAAAATTATTTCCTCAGATCAAGAACAAGGCAAGCATGCTCGTTCTCACTATTCCCATTTAATGGTGTTCTCGATTTAACAATCATCATGATGTGATACTCAACATGAAATGAATAAATAATAACCTGTTGTTGTATCCATGAGAAAGGTAGTCTCATAAGAGAGAATCTTAATTCAGATGATTAATAAATTCCTAAATTTAGAAACATGACTTCTTTGAATTGAACCAAATGATGAATGCCCCAATAGGACCTTTTCACTGTTTGTGGGCAGACACTGTGGTATATACTTCTCATCCATCATCTCACTGAACAGTAATAACTTCAAGTATTTTAAGATGACAATAGTAGATGTTTAAAGAGGTTAGAGAATTTTTCCAAGGCTACAACAAATAATAAGTCAAATAATTCAGATTCAAGGTAGGCAGTGTCATTCTAAATTCTGAATCTTTAACCACTATCATTTTCCTGAATCTACTGTCCTTTATTATCACTAGGAAATTGGTTCAATTCAGTTTACACATTTTTAAATTTGGAAAGTATATCTTCTCTAAAAGTGGTGAGAAATAAAAGAGAGTCAAATCTAAATTTAACTGTATTTCATCAGTTTAAATGCCCTTACATACACTGTTCATTCTCATAACCAAGTGCCTTCTTTAAATGCCAAGAATATGCCTACCAGTGAACCCAAACTTGAAGGATTTATCTTAAATATATAAAATTAGAAGAGTAAACAGTTCAAAATATTCCTAGGCGTGGTTAGAATTCAGAGAAAACTATTCTCTCTAGCTTGTACAATTTTGACTTGACTCTCTCTTCCTCAGCCCATTCTTTCAATATCTAGCATTGTTGAACTGAAACATCTGCTGGCTTCTCCATCATGCCTCACAAAAGATAAATATGGGCTAACATTTGTCTCTGAAGTTGTTTTAGCTAATCGCCTCAACAGGAAGAGAATTTCAAAGAGATTCTGCCAGATTTCCTATGCATGGAAGCATAACCAGATAAAAATAAAATCCCTCATTCATCTGTGTGCATTGCTTAAAAAAGATGCCACCTACTGTGCACAGAAAATAATCTGGCAACTCTAGACCAATTAGTAGGGCCAATTACTTGTGATTTGGGATGTAACTAATTTCACAAAGTTCCACCAATGAACACTGTAATCCTTTGACCTTGTCAAGAAGCACAAAATACTGTTGAGCCAAGATACATATTTATTTGTTTTTTACCTACAGTGAGCGCTAAGAGGGTCAAATGAACAGAATTCTCTCCTTTTGTTTTTATTTCTTAGTCTTTCAGAAGTGGCCATATGTGTTGGCACTGCTTCTTGGCCAGCCAAAATGAGGTTCCCCAGATATTTTAATTTTTCTATTTTACCTCAAAATTGTTCCACATTGCCAATCCTTTGGATATGAAGCTCTGGCTATGACCTGAGGAAAATTTTCCCAGCTGTTCACATAGGTTTCTTATTAAATCTCCCTGCCAATATAAACTACAGCTTAGATTGATATTTTTTTAAAAATTAAAAGCTAATTTATGCTGTACATTTCTAAATCCCAGTACCACCAATACCTTCAATAATTGTAGAGAATGCATCTGCTTGATATTTTTTTCTACTTTCATATATCCAGTCAGGACCTGGTACAGTAGCAGTATCATTCAATAAATATTTGTTGAATGAATGAATTAATGAATGAAGATCATATTAGGGTTGATGTCAGTCTGCTAACAAATGGACACTAAAATACAGAAAACCTTTTATTGAGGAAGAAAATGTTAGTTGTTAACAATTTAAATCCAGTAGAGTCACGTTTTTCATTAGAATAGACAGAAAACTACAAGAGTGACTTGTGTTTGTATTGATAGAAACACTATACAGAAAATATATAATCATTCAATTTGCTGATGATTAATTAAAATTAGCCAGTTTGTGGTCATTAAGCTGCTTTGAATATATTATCTTTAATTCAGAAGGAAATATAAACATAGTGAGTGTGATCCGCTCATTTTAGGGTTCAGAATTTTTATTGGAAATTTTATTGAAGGTTTGCAATTTAAAATGTTGTTTTCTGAAGGAGCATGGGGAACTTCACACCAAAATATGGCTCCCAGGTATACTGAGTATTTTGAATTAAAGGCCCTTAAAAATCAATAGACACTGGAAGAGGCTTTTCCCCTACCTACATAAAGATCAGATGCTTCCCCCTCCACCCTACAAGGATAACAATAGTGTTTTTTTTTTTTTCCTCCCCCTCTGATACAGTTTGGATGTGTGTCCCTGCCCCAATCTCACATCAAATTGGAGGAGGGGCCTGGGGGGAGTTGATTTCCCCCTTGCTGATCTCATGATAGTGACTAAGTTCTCATAGATCTGATGGCCTAAAAGTGTGTGGCACTTCCCCCTTCACTCTCTCTCCTGCTGCCATGTGAAGAAGGTGTTTGCTTCCCCTTCGCCTTCCGCCATGATTGTAAGTTTCCTGAGGCTTCCTAGTCAGGCTTCCTGTTAAGCCTGTGGAACTGTGAGTCAGTTAAATCTCTTTTCTTCGTAAATTACCCATTGTCAGGTAGTTCTTTACAGCAGTGTAAGAACAAATTAACACACCCTCCCTGTTATCTCATTATCTGTTGGAGAAAAGAAGACCAAGAATGTAACTACACCTCAATAAACTCTCAAAAGATAATATCTGTCTCTTAGTCTCATTCAATTTCCAAAGAGAAGTATTTACAGGTTAATCTCTATTCCTTGATTCATTAATTCTCCCTAGTAATAATGTATCGTCCCTCAAGAAATTTACATATATTCCCCACCCCCTCTGAAATAAGGCTATATATAAGTATCTGGGCCCCACAATGGGGTTGGGTCAATCATTATGTTGTTCTCCCCCATGTTCACATTAATACATCTATATGCCTTTTCTCATATTAATCTGCCTTTTTTCAGTTGATTTTTCAGTGAACCTTCAGAGAGCAAAGGATAATTTTTCCTTTGGCCCCTACACTTACACAGAGCACTACTTTAAAAAGTTACTCTTTAAAAGCTCTCAGATTTATAGTGCAGAAGTACATATACTATACAGCATATAGTATAGTATAAATGCAAGAACTTAGTATAAATTGAAACTATTGTAAAATACCAACAAAGATTTTTGCAGTTAGCAAAATCATCAAAGTGAAATATATCTAATGTCCTTACTTATAACAGCAGATTAAAAACAAATCTATTTAATTCATTTAGCTCTAGGTGATGCAAACTACTAGATTTATTTCTTCTCAATAAAAATCAAAATCATTGGTTTTAAACTGACTTCTTAATAGCACCAGTTACAAAGGTCTTACAGTATTTCTATGCTTCTAATTGTTTCTTCTTATGACCACCAGCAAGGTACTGAGTAATACAGAAAGACAGATTTTTCTTTATTTCACTCATGTAAACAACATATGAACTATAAATAGTCTATAATAGCATAGTATGTATGCAAGTTTGAAGCATGTAACTTCATATAACTGAGCATTAAATGTAAAATGGCTACAAAGGCTAACTCTCTCATCTCTAGCTCTGTAAATTACGACTTGTCAGTGGCCAGAAAAATGGTTTCACTTCCTCTGATATTCTAGGGAAATAATCCACCCTGCCAAGGACCTAGCTTTTAAATTTCATGACCTATATAAAAGGCAAAGCTTTTAAAAAGTTTGTTTTCTATACGGTAATTTCTGTATATCACAAAGTCAGGGACTAGCCTCCTCTTCATTTGTGTCTACAAAACAGACAGAGCAGTATGCTCTGTAAGATAGTGGTTTCCAAATATTTTGTATAAAACATATTTCTTCTGTCTGGATGTATTGTTTTTCAATGATAACAATCTTAGACAGAAAAGAAAACATGTCCTTCAAATGACTGAAGAGTATTAAAATAAGTAATTAAAAATTAAAGCTATTGGAACTTCAAATTATTTTGAGCCTTAAGGGAATGTAAACATGGGTCCTGAATCATGTGATAGGCAGCTGTAACCTTTATTCCTCTGATTATAGATCAGTCTTTTGTTTATCTATACTGTTTTGTAAAATGTTATACAAGACTAAAGGGCACCAGGAAAGGCCCTCTCCCTCTTAAATGTTGATTTTCATTATAGATTAACTTTCCCCTTCTCTTATATAAAGACCTCATAACTATCATATTGTCTAAGATGGAATGTTAAATAGACTCTTTTAATTGAACCAAAAACAGATGTTAAAAAAACAGCTTTAACCAGCCAAATTGCTGTAACTCATAAACCAGCCTTCTATGGAAAATGCTGTAATCTTATTAAATTTTTTTTGTTTTCTGCCTATGTAAGCAAGAGCTTCCCTTTTCAGGTTTGAAGCACTGACTCCGTTCCTTTGGAGTGTGTGCTTCCCACATGGCTCTCCTAACTTCGCAGTTCAATAAGTTATTTTGTGCTGGATTCTGATCCTTTCAGTTATTTCACTTTGACAAGAGGAATCCATATCCTGTACCAAAGAGCAGAGGATGAACAGGACTTATCATCCTTTCTTCTACTGCGTTGCTTTTAACCAGATTTGCATAGTGTCAAGATTATTTTCCTCTAATTGGATCACTGTCAAATCCTGAGTCTTTGACTGGATAGAGGGGAAGTGTAGTGAAAGCCCTGGTAAGCTCCAACATGCTAATATTTTAAAATAAAACAATCCATGTTCTTATTAGGCAGATATTATTATAATAAATATTTCTATAGTATCTGAAATTACCATTAAGAATAATGTAGTTAAGATTTTTTGATGGCAAATTAGAGGTATCCATTTTGAAGCAGCTTTAATAATGAATTCAAGGATGCTAAGGTACTTTAGAAAATTCAAGAAGACGAACAAGAGTGGGCCGTAGCAACAAGCTAGAAAACAGAGCTCAGAACACCATCATAACTATTTTGCTGTCTTCTGTATATACCCAACTCTAAACCTGCTTAGGTCCTCATCTATTTGTCTATGTATCTAACCTAAGACCAGTTATTATTTCTCTAAAAAAAATGTAACTCCTTGTCCTGGCAGTCGACCTTGAAACTCAAAAAGGACACATGACCTAAACTGTGTCAGTCCATCTCCTTACTCCAAAATTTGAGAAGTGGGATGGAGAAAGAGAGAATATGCTTCCCAATATGTTTTAGGGATACCAGATTAAACAAATAAAAATACAGGTTGCTCAGTTCCACTTGAATTTCAGATAAAGAGCAAATAACTGTCAGCACCTATTTACACTAAAACATTATTCACTGCTCAGAGGAAATAAAAATGTAACCGAGCATCCTCTGTTTCATCTGGGAACCTTGGTACCTTCTGATGATCTTATAACACATAAAAAGGGATTTTCAGTGACAATTCTATACAAAAGATACTGTGGTTTTCATCTTTACTTCTTTGTAGAAGAAAAGGTGGAAACTAAGACTTCTGGCTTGAAGCACTCCACCTTAAAAAAAAAATCAGTTAAACATAACAAAGAGTTGCTTAAAACAGTGAATGGCTGTTTTTAACTTTGGTGACCTACTACACATCTAAATTTTTAAAAGAACAAAAAGATAGAGAGTATGGTCTAATTTTTATACCTCTTTCCTCTTTCAAGCTCTATAGGAAAGTAAAGAAAAGGAAAAAAAAAACAGAAGTCATTTGAAAAAAATATTAAAGAAATTTATTTTGAAAACTCATTCCCTAATAATAGGTCAGAAAATCAGGATGGTGATATTTACGAAAGGACAACTAGCCTAGCCTGGTTGGATAAATGCAAGAAGAACTTAGTATAAACTGAAACTTTATTGTAAAGTACTGACAAAGATGCTTTGCTTAGTCATGCTCCTAGACCTTCTCGTAGGCCCATCTGTGCACTGCCTTAAAAAATACAGTTTAGCAAGAACTCTGTTAAATCAGTTTAACATGAACCCCTCACCCAACCCTTGATATCTGATCACTCTCACTATATGATCAGTTTCCTCATCCTCCATCATCACCCAGATGATGTCTGATCTCCCGGGTCAGCCTTCAGCAACAATCTTGTTAGGTCAGTTTAGCCAAAATACCCTGTGACAGTTGATGATCTGAACTGGGTCACTCTTCTCATACCCAACTAAATCAGAGTTGAGGGGCCACGTGGGAAAAAAGCACTCAGAGTACATAGCATTGCTCTAGAAATGTAATTCTCTGCACATATGATGGCTGAAATAGCCTGTGTTAACCTGAAACCTGTTTATCTATAGCTGTTGAGATAATTTGCTGTAACTCTAGGACTCATTTTGCGCACCACCTCTGCCCACCAATTAGAGCTTGCCACCCTCCCCCCCCCCACCAAAGCTTTACTAATACCAATGAACTTTCTCTTGGGACCACAAGTAACATTACTCCTTTTTTATAAAACCCCCAACTTTCTCTTTGCTCTTTAGATATACCAAAGAGTTTCCAGTCTGTATCTATGGCTCAAACTGCAATTCTTTCATGTCAAATAAAATATAAGAGATTCATCTCTACACTTTTATTTTGACCTCCACATGCCTACCCCTTGATGTTTCCTCTTCACAATTTCTTATCCACTGACCTGTGGGTCCACCCTGTTTCTTGGCTATAAATTCCTACTTGGCCATACTGTATTAGGAAGTGAACCCAATCTCTTTCTCCCACTGAAAAATTCTGTTGCAATGGTCCTTTTACCTGTTGCAATCATTCTGAATAATGCCTGTCTTACTATGTGTAACAAATGTCATTCAATTTTTTTTTTATTTAACAATATCAATATGAAAGTTAACTGGCTTTGGAAGTGAATGCTAATTCTAATGGGGTAAATTTATGTCTACTCATATGACAAACATTTATTCAGCAGAAACATAAAAATACCTAACAGCAATGAAATTGGTTTCACTAGGAGTTTGAGTTATTGGCCTTTATCCTCAGTGCCTTTCAAAAAGTCCAATAAATATACATTAGCTAAAAGCAAATGTCCTCTGATTATCCAATGTTAATAAAATAAAAACTGAAGTTAAAATAATGTCTACAGGCTTTTGCTCATCAAGTTTATTCATTAAAAGTATCATTGAGATAATCTGTATAAAAATATCCAGTATATCCAATATTCAGGAAGTATTGCTTTTTTATACTAAATATTGCTGTTATTTATAATCTAAGTTTTGCTTAATTGATAACTTAAAAGATTTAAACATACACAAAACACTTGCCTAAAATTCATTAATTTGTTAGGGCATATTATTGCTGCTTTCAGAAAATTCCTCAAGAAAGATATTATTTAATTAAGTAAGCACAGAATTTAAAAGAAATATTAAGGTACTATGAATATTCACAAAGCTAGTGAGGTTTAGAAAAATGGGACATTTTGCTTACCGAACTAAAATTTTATTTAAAAAACAAATACAAATTAATCCTTTTAGCCCTAGAAAAGCAGTTAAGAAAAATCTGAAAAATAATGGACCTGTAAAGTCTGTCTTGTTGCCTCCAAAAAATAATGATGTAGAATCAAAGTTTAATTTTGAAACAATTAAAAACATAAGAAGGGTTTTCAATGACTGGCAAGTTAGTTACCCCGATTAACTTAAATATCTTTCTACTGAAACATTAATCTAGGGTTCTAGTCTAAGTATTTGCATGGATATAGAATCAAGAACCTTAGATTTAATTTCATAGTGCCTAGGAAAGAATTGTTATGTCCTTGTCTCAGTGGGTAATCTTGAATAATTCACTTATGTCCTCAGTTTCTTCATCTGTTTTATGGAATGATGACACATAGCCAATTAACTCATGCTATTAGGAGCAAATAAATGATCTGTAGGTTATTCAGATCCTCCTATTTGTCTCATATGAATCAGCATGTTACAGTCTCTATGTTGGTGTTGGCCATGCTCTCCAAATTCTATTTCTCTACCCCTATGGGCTCACAACTTGAATACATTTCTCGGTATTCTCTGCATGAGAACACTGTCAAAAATGATCAATGCCACTCTCAGGCCTTGCTTTGCAAAACCTGCACAATCATTCACGATCTCTCTCCCTTCTTCTTTGCAGAGTCAAATGCTGAGAACCCAGTGGAAGACTCCAAGACTTTAGGGGATTGTCCAGTCGCTTGTCCAACCCATAGCCCATGGGCCACATGTGGCGCAGGACGGCACTGAACGCGGCTCAATACAAATTCATAAACTTTCTTAAAACATTATAGGTTTTTTTGTGATTTTTTTTAGCAGTTCATAAGCTATGGTTAGTCGTAGCGTATTTTATGTGTGGCACAGGGAAGCCAAGAGATTGTACACCCATGCATTAGACAGAACAAGCAGCAGAAACAGATTAGATCATTATACAACATAGGTATGCATCAAAGCACAGCATAAAATTTTTTGTGTCCCATAAATATACATAATTGCAATGTGTCAATTAAAATGAATAAATAAAAATACATAGGTGGCTGGATGCTGTGACTTATGCCTGTAATCCTAGTACTTTGGGAGTCCGAGGCAGGTAGATCACTTGAGCCCAGGAGTTCGAGATCAGCCTGGGCAACATGGCAAAACTCTGTTTCTACAAAAATTACAAAAAATTAACTGGGCATGGTGGCACATGCCTATAATCCCAGCTACCTGTGAGACTGAGTTGGGAGAATCACCTGAGCCCAGGAAGTCGAGGCTGAGTGAGCCATGATGGCGCCACTGAACTCCAGCCGGGGCAACAGAGTAAGACCCTGTCCATCTCCCAGATAGCCCCCCAAAAGTAGGCAAATAATTATTCTCAGATTCAGATGGTTTTCAAATAAATGTGTGTAACAGACCTTACTACCATAAATGGAAAGATGGTTACACACATAAACTCAACTGCCATTGAGTCATTATCTTTATTGTATGCTGATTTCTTATATAATAGTGTAATATGATACGAGGAAATAACAATGATAGCTAAAATGTATTGAATATAGATTTCATAGCAAGCAGTTTCAAGTACAACATGTGATTGATCTCAATTAATACAATGAACCTTATGAGGAAAACATATTATTCCTATTTTACTGACAGGAAATTGAAGCTTAGGAATGTTAAATAACTTGCCCATACTCATGAAGTAGAAAGTGTTGAACTAGGACTGTCTAACTGTCAAGTCCATGGCATTCACTAAACTACAGTATGAAGAAGCAATCTGGAATGGCAGCCAGGACACCAGGAATCCAAACTCAGCCCTAACACTAATATTAAGGATATGATCCTGAGAAGAGATTATTTTTCTTATCTGGGCCTCAAATTTCTCCGGTCTCTTCCAGCGTTAATTTTTTGTTATTCTTATCAACTTTGCTGATGCTTAAGTGTTTATCTCCTGAAATAGAGGACATTTCTTAAAATTCTGATTAAAAATCTAAAAAAAAACTGTGACATTAATATCAAAAGTTTGAAGCAGGTGTCAATCTGTGTTTGGGTATTTTTCTATTCAGAATACCCTTATGATGTGCTTCCCATATATACATAAAACCTATTTAGAGAAATAACTTTGTAAGTAGGGTTGCAGAACATTCTGCGTATACACAGGACCTGCTATATAATTAATGATATTTTCCTGTATCCTATGTTGACTTTGTCAGAATGCTTTAAAAGCCCTCTATTCAGTCCTTCTGTTAAATTTTTTAAAAAGTTAGCAGTTAGAGTTATTTTTAGACTACAGTAATTAGAGTTTAAATTACTTAAAAGATGGCAACACTAGGTGAATATCATACCACTGAAAATAAAAATTTGAACAATTCCTTATGATCTCTCCTGCAAACTTGGCTGTGGGAAAACCAAATGGAGGAATGAGAATTAAATGTACTAATTTTTCATATTCAAAAAAGAAAAAGACCATTCTTTTGGCTAAAATCCTAGGTTCTGAACGAGAAAACATCTTTAGAGATAACCTCAGATTAGTAAACCTGCTCCCAAAAATCAGCCAATCAGCAGCAGTCTCAGAATAATAACTATACTTTGGAAAGTTAGCAAATCAGTTACAGTCTCAAGCTTCTGAAAGTCAGCCAATGAGTAATTTGCTCCGGTGACTGCATTACTGAAAGTCAGCCATCAAGAGTGGTCTTTCTCCCAAGACTTTACTAACACAGGTGCATATCTGTCAATCCCTAAACACTTCTACTCCTGAAAATCTGACAATTCTAGAACACTGACCTTCCCAAAACCTTACATAAAATTAACAAAGCTGTGACTTCCAAGAATATGTCTCCCTTGCAGGCAAATGAGAAGTTCATTTTTTACATCAAATGTGAATTCTATTTATTCATTCATGTATTTCCAATCTTTTGACAGTTTAACCCGTTTACATTTATTTATGAGTTCAGACTTGTGAGTGACAGACTTGCCCATACACTGTGAGATGAGCAAATTTAATTTCTTCATTTCTTCTGGTAATTACTGTTAGCTTTTTTTTAATTGTATATATTTGAAGGTGCCTCTGTAGTGTAATAGATAGCACATTGAACTCCTAAAATTGTGCATATTCGAGCCCCCAATGGAAAAAAAAAATTGTAAATGTTTGGACAAATAACCTAAGAGGTGGTCATTTATTAAACAAGGAAAAATTATTTTGAAGCAATTTGTATAATATGCAACTGTTCATTTAATATCATTCAATATCAAAAATGGTGGAAAGTAATATATAAACCAGCATATACTAACAGCTAGGCATAAGAGATGTCTGATTTATTCAACTAGTACCAAAATAAGTCATAAATTAACACCTTTTGACAATCATCTCCAGATTTCCCCATTCCTCGTTTCCTGGCAAACACCATTTTACTATGCTTCAATGAGTTATTTTCAAATCTTGGCTATTATGAGCATGCTTCATTGAGTATGGAAGAAGGGTATAGATATCTATCTGAGATTTTGCTTTCATTTCCTTTGGATATTTACCCAGAAGTGGGGTTGCTAGATCCTATGGTACTTCTGTTTTTTTAATTTTTTTAGGAACCTCTCATACTTTTTTTTATATAATACCTGTACTAGTTTACATTTCTACAAACAGTTTACAGTGGCAGGCTTCCTTTTTCTCCACCCCCTTGCCAACACTTGTTATCACTTCTATTTCTTTATAACGACCATCTTAACAGATGCGAGTTAATATCTTATTGTTATTTTGATTTGCGTATTGAGGACCTTTTCATTGACCTTCTGGCCATTTGTTTGTCTTCTTTGAAAAAAATGTCTATTCACTGACACCAACAAAGATTGTTATTGACATTGCCAATGCCAGAGCAAAGAAACTTATTGACAGCTAAAGCTACTGCTGTACTTCTTTATAATTTACTCATTTCCCTAGCTCCTCCTCCAAAGCCATTACCTTTTCAGAGTTAAAATTTTTGGTTCCACACTCTTCTAAATGGGAGATAATGTGCAAGAAGGGCCAGAGGAGTACTAGCTTCCCTTTTTTTTTTTTTTTTTTAAATTTTCTCTGTATTTCTTAAGGGTAGACAACTCTATTCAGCCTTCCTTCTTGTACTTCCTTCTGAGTTTGTACTCTTAGACTGGTTTTTACACATCGCATATAGTGTTTTCATCCTCCCCATGTATTTCAGTAGGTTCTTTTGCTTTCAGGATTTAGAAGCATTGCCAAAGACAGTCAGGAAGAAGGAAGTTGTAGAGGTGGTTTTTGTTTGTTTCTGCTTTTGTGGTGGAGGGACGGGGCAAGAGATAAGAGACTGTTACCTCCGTAAAAACCTTCGGGCCACAAAGCAAAAAGTTGCATAGCCACAGTGAAGATCTAATTGGATCTAGTTTTTAAGTCACAGTTATTGCCAATTTAGGTTAAGTTTTGGTTTTGGAGCTTTTATACACAATATTTTATTTAGGTATCACAGTTTTGCAACCTCTGCTCCAAACAAAAATACATTTTTTTGTTTTTAAAGAGAGTTTAATCTCTGAACTCTCAATGATTCATAAATACACATAACATCTGTGATGTTATATTATGGTCTGGGTATAAAGAGGGCCTCATATAATAAATTTGGAAGTGTTCCCTTATTTTTAATTTTCTGGAAGCATTTGAGAAAGACTGGTGTTAACTCTACTTTAAGTGCTTCATAGAATTCACCGGTGAAGCTGTCTAGTTATGGATTTTTCTTTGTTGGCAGGTTTTCTATTACAGACTCAATATCCTTAATGTTGGTCTGAACAGATTTTTTATTTCTTTATGACTCAGTCTTGATAGGTTGTGTATTTCTGGAACTTATCCATTTCTTCTAGGTTATCTAATTGGTTGGCATAAAACTTCATTTGTTGGTTTACAGTAGTCTCTTAAGAATCTTTGTATTTCTTCAAAGAAGAATTTAACAATTGCAGTAACAGTTGTAATATCTCTTTTATTTCTAATTTAATTTGAGTCTGTTCTCCTTTTATTCTTTGTTAGTCTAACTAATTTTGCCAACTTTGTCTTTTCAAAAAACAACTCTCAATTTTGTTGATCTTTTATTTACACCCTATTTCATTTATTTCTTCTCTGATCTTTTTTAATTCCTTTCTTCTGCTGACTTTGGGCTTAGTTTGTTCTTTTTCTTATTCTTTGATATATAAAATTAGGTTGTTTATTTAACTATCTTTTTTTATTTATTTATTTATTTTATTTATTTATTTATTTAGAGACTGAGTCTCGCTCACTCTGTTGCCCAAGCTGGAGTGCCGTGGCGCAATCTTGGCTCACTGCAAGCTCTGTCTCCCAGGTTCACGCCATTCTCCTGCCTCAGCCTCCCGATTAGCTGGGACTACAGGTGCCCACCAACACTCTCGGCTAATTTTTTTCATTTTTTTAGTAGAGACGGGGTTTCACCATGTTAGCCAAGATGGTCTCGATCTCCTGACCTCGTGATCCACGTGCTTCAGCCTCCCAAAGTGCTGGGATTACAGGCGTGAGCCACCGCGCCCACCTGTCTTTTTATTAATGTAGGCATTTATCACTATAAATTTTTCTCTTTGAACTATTGCTGTATCAAAAAAGTTTTGGTATGTTGTGTTTCCATTTTCATTTCCCTTAAGATATAATTTTTTATTTCCCTTTTGCTTTCTTCTTTAACTCATTGCTTGTTCACAAGTGTGTTGTTTAATTTATACATTTAAAAATTTTAAATTGACCGTATTATTGGTATCCAGTTTTACACCATTGGGATTATGGGGAAAGGATTCTCTATTTCATAAATGGTGCTGGGGAAACTGGCTAACCGTATGTAGAAAGCTGAAACTGGATCCCTTCTTTATACTTTATACAAAAATTAATTCAAGATGGATTAAAGACTTAAATGTTAGACCTAAAACCATAAAAACCTTAGAAGAAAACCTAGGCAATACCATTCAGGCCATAGGCATGCGCAAGGACTTCATGTCTAAAACACCAAAAGCAATGGCAACAAAAACCAAAATTGACAAATGGGATCTAATTAAACTAAAGAGCTTCTGCACAGCAAAAGAAACAACCATCAGAGTGAACAGGTAACCTACAGAATGGGAGAAAATTTTTACAATCTACCCATCTGACAAAGGGTTAATATCCAGAATTTACAAAGAATGTAAAGAAATTTACAAGAAAAAATCAAACCCCATCAAAAAGTGGGTGAAGGATATGAACAGACACGTCTCAAAAGAAGACATTTATGCAGTCAAAAGGCATATGAAAAAATGTTCCTATTCACTGGCCATCAGAGAAATGCAAATCAAAACCACAATGAGATACCATCTTATACCAGTTAGAATGGCTATCATTAAAAAGTCAGGAAACAACAGGTGCTGGAGAGGATGTGGAGAAATAGGAACAGTTTTACACTGTTGGTGGAACTGTAAACTAGTTCAACCATTGTGGAAGACATTGTGGCGATTCCTCAAGGATCTAGAACTAGAAATACCATTTGACTCAGCCATCCCAATACTGGGTATATACCCAAAGGATTATAAATCATGCTGCTATAAAGATACATGCACACGTATGTTTATTGTGGCACTATTCCCAATAGCAAAGACTTGGAACCAACCCAAATGTCCATCAATGATAGACTGGATTAAGAAAATGTGGCACATATATACCGTGGAATACTATGCAGCCATAAAAAGGATGAGATCATGTCCTTTGTAGGGACATGGATGAAGCTGGAAACCATCATTCAGAGCAAACTATTGCAAAGACAAAAAATCAAACACTGCATGTTCTCACTCATAGGTGGGAATTGAATACTGAGAATGCTTGAACACAGGATGGGGAACATCACACACTGGGGTCTGTCGTAGGATGGGGTATGGGGGAGGGATAGCATTAGGAGATTTACCTAATGTAAATGATGAGTTAATGGGTTCAGCACACCAACATGGCACATGTATACATACATAACAAACCCGCAAGTTGTGCACATGTACTCTAGAACTTAAAGTATAATTTTTAAAAATTTAAAAAAAGAAAAATACTTGAAAATACTTCGATTTTCTCATGTAATTTTAAAGTCAGCTAAGTCAATTTGGCCTACAGTGTTACTCAAGGAAGCAGTTTCCTTATTGATTTTCTGCCTGGATAATCTAAACATTGTTGAAAGTGGGATAGTGAAGTCCCATACAATTATTGTATTGCTATTTTTCTCTTCAGCTCTGTTAATATCAGTTTTATATATTTAGGTGCTAAAATGTTGTATGCACATATATTCATAATTTTCATATCCTTCTCTTGATACATTGATCACTTCATCGTTATATAATGACCTTCTTCGTGTCTTGTGACAAATTTTGACTGAATGTCAATTTTTTTTTAAATATATGTATAGTAACCCCTGCACTCTTTTGCTTACCATTTTCATGGAATATCTTTTTCTGTTTTTTCACTTTTAGCCAATGTGTGTCCTTAAGTTTAAGTGAGTCTCTCTTATAGGCAGCATATTGATGAATCTTATTATTATTATTATTATGTATTTATTCAATTACTTTGTGTCTTTTGATTGGAGAATATAACCTATTTACATTTAAAGTAGTTATTGATAAAGACATATTATTTCAATTTCATTGCTTTCAGTTTTGTAGTTCCTTTGTTCCTTTCTTCCTATCTTGTTGTCTTTCTGTGTTACTTGATTTTTTTATAATATGTTTGTATTCCTTTTTCTTTTATCCTTTGGGTATCTATGAGAGGTTTTTGTCTTGTTGGCTATGTTGAGGCTTACATAAATTGTTTTATACTTAAAACATTCTATTTCAAGTTGAAAACAACTCCACTTCAATCACATGCAAAACTCCACTTTTACTCCTCCCCCACATTTCATGCTATTGATATCACAGTTTACATCGTTTTATGTGTATCTATTAACAAATTATTATAGCTATAGTTATTTTTAATACTTTTGTCTTTGAATTTTTATACTAATGTAAACAGTTATTTATATATTACCCTTACAGAACTAGAATAATCTGAATTTGGGTATACATTTACCTTTGCTAATGAGTTTTATGCTTACATATGTTTTCATGTTGTTGCTTGGCATTTTTTAATTTCACCTCAAAGAGGTCCCTTTAGCATTTCTGTAATGGAGGTCTCCTTGTGGTGAACTACCTCAGATTATGTTTCTCTAGGAATGTCTTTATCTACATTTTTGAAGGACAGCTCTGTGAGATGTAGTATTCTTAGTTGTCAGTTCTTTCTCTCTCAGTTCTTAAATACCTCCTCTCGTTTCTCCTTGGCTTACAAGGCTCCTGCTGAGAAGTCTGCTGATAACCTCATAGGGGTTTCCTTGCATGTGACAAATCACTTTTCTCTTGCAGCTTTCAAGATCCCCCCCTTTTTTTTGACAAATGAATATAACGTGTTCAGGTTATTCTTATTTGCGTTTATCATGCTTCAGATCTTTTGAGCTTCATGAAACTGGATGTGTGTATCACTCTCAAAATTTAGAAAGGTTTAACCCAGTACTTCACTAAATACTTTTTTTTTTTTTTTTTTGACTTTTTCTCTCTTCTCTTCTGGGACTCCCATAATTTGTATATTCATATGGTTCATGGTGTCCCATGGGTTCCTTATGTTTTCTTCTTTCAATTTTCTTTTTGTTCCTTTTGTTGGCTAATTTCAAATGATGGTTTGTTATCCATATAGACCTGAATTAATGTCTGTGCATTTGAAGGGAAATAACATTCCTTTCAATCTTTAAATACTGCTTTTGGAAGGAAAAGACTTTATTCTGTCATGTTTCTAGAATACTGGGATTGCCTTTGGTACTGTCATTGAGTAGTGTTAGAATCAGGTCACATGGCTGCTGCTGGGTTCAGAGTAGGTTCTGCAGTTGTTACTACTGTTACTGGGGGCCTAAGTGGGAGTGAATTCTCTCTGGACTGAGTGAACAAAACTGCTTATAGGACCCTGGTCAGTAGGGCTGGTCCTGGAATGAGGGTCTGCAGACAGATGGACTGTTACTAGGTGTGCACACAGGTGTGTCTTCCTCCAGGTACTTTGTGAGGGTTTATGCTGTGTCACTCAGTATATCCCTGGGCAGGCAATATTTGCTGTAGTATGGCTGAGAGGGCTGGAACAAAGTTACAGGGTTGCTTCAGGGTGCACAGCTGGGACAAAGGTCTGCAGGCCTGATTTCTAGAGCACTGGACAAATGTGTCTCCTGGCATGTACCCGTACAAGCAGGACTGCTCTCAGACCACATCTAAGAGGGGCTGGAATCATTCATACGGACATTTTAGGATCTGCTCTGAGCCAAGATTAGCAAGTATGCCTCAGGGACTCAAACAAGAGTATCTTTCTCCTGGACCCTTTATGGGCAGGACTGCTCTCAAACTTCAGCTAAAAGTGGCATGAGTCAAGTTGCCTTTTCAGGGTCCTCAACTGTTACTGACATCAGCAGCTCTGTCACCTGAGGCGGAAATGAGAGTGACTCCTCCCAGATTACTTTGTAGATAGTTCTGGTAACAAGACCAAGACAAAACCTGACTGTAGCTATGTTCACAGTGGGATGGGGCCATTTCTGGATCTGGAGCTAACACCACCTGGTGTTAGGTTGGTGATCCTGCCACCTGGGCACAGGTCTGTCTTCTCAAAAGAGCTCTTCTAGGAGTGTGTGTGTGTGTGTGTGTGTGTGTGTGTGTGTGTAATTTTTTTCATAGGCACAGGGCCTCACTGTACTGCCCAGGCCGGTCTTGAACACCTGAGCTCAAGCAATCCTCCTGCTTCAGTTTCCCAAAGTGTTAGAATTATAGGCATGATCCACTGCGCCCAGCCCCTTTTAGGTCTTGAGCTCCACTAGGTTTTTATAACCTTCTAGCTGAACCCCCAAACTCCACAAAACATGTGTGTCTATAAATAGCTGCTAAATTATTGTTGCAGGGATGGGTTGTGATCAAGGAACCTCCTATTCCACCATCTTGTTCACATCCTTGCCAGAATTAGAATTTGTGATAGTTTAATTCAGGTGAAGAAGATGCAATAACTTTCTGCACTGTATAATATTATCAGCCTTTCAGCTCAGGGGACTGTTTGGATGCACTGCTACGAGAAATATTTTTTAATTCCAAAATTGCAATCAAGTTTTCAACTGCCAGAAAGAAATGTACTGAAACAGAAAAGGATGATAGCTCCATTTACTATTACAGGTGCTACTAAATATCTGAATGGCTGGCACGTTTAAGGGTACAAGTAATAATAATGCAGAAGTCATTATTTATTTTGGTAGTGCAATATTTTTTCTTCTAAAGAAAGCTTCTTATAAGGATATTGTGAACAAAATATTATCCATATGAGACTCCAGAAACAATAGCAAATATTTGTGGAGACTCTCATATTGAGCTAGAAATTAATGAGAAAATTTGTATTGTTTTTGGTGAAGACAATAAAATTGTGGTGGATGTTTATGTAAACAGGCTGACATGTTCATTAATAATTGAAACAAAGCATGATTCATTCTATGGAAGGTGTTGGTTGTCCTGCCCATATCTTGCATAATGTGACTCAAAGAACATCTGATGTCCTTTTAATTGACATTGACATTATTATCATAAAATTTTTCTCCTCTTTCAGGAATTACGATTAAAATTTAGCAAAGTATTTTTGTGTTTGTGTTGCCATTCAATATTCTTCAGTTTCTTTCATTAAAAATCCATTTGCAGGCCGGGCGCGGTGGCTCAAGCCTGTAATCCCAGCACTTTGGTAGGCCGAGACGGGCAGATCACGAGGTCAGGAGATCGAGACCATCCTGGCTAACACGGTGACACCCCGTCTCTAATAAAAAAAAAAAATACAAAAAACTAGCCGGGCGAGGTGGCGGGCGCCTGTAGTCCCAGCTACTCGGGAGGCTGACGCAGGAGAATGGTGTAAACCCGGGAGGCAGAGCTTGCAGTGAGCTGAGATCCGGCCACTGCACTCCAAACTGGGCAACAAGTCAATTTGCTCTCTTTAACAAATATAGTTGAGAGACACGAGTTTATTTGAAATACTGTAGTTTTGTCAAAATTGCACATGATAATTCCATTTGATAACATGCTGGAAGGAAGAGTATTTAGTTCTATGTGTCGTGTAAAAGAATACAGGGATAAAAATTGATGACAGTGTTCTTTTTTGTTGGTGGACACCATTTAATAAGGTGCACTATAATCAACAGATGCATTATAATTCCACTGAATGGAAAAACAAATTATGTCATGAAAGGTGGTAGTATATGTATTAATAAATCAAATTTATAGAACAATTTTCAGTGTTATTAACTTTAAACCAAGACATATTCAGTATACTGGCTCATAATGCTAATACTGACATGCCTCCTTATTGATAAATACTTAATGGGCAATGGAATAAAACAAATTGAATGTGACTACTGTAGAAGATACGTTACAATGTAAATGGAACACATGTAACTGCATAAAATTTTATAAGCAAATTTTGAAAACTAAGGAACTATTAAGGAGAGAGAAATCAACAGACAAATGAAGGAAGACGTATGTAATTTAGAGACATATTTCACATTAATAATTTTTAGCAGAAGTGTGGCTCATAGAATATTTTAATTTTATCACATTTAGCATATGCACAAGACAATTATGAATAATTTAATTGGGTATCCTGTACTATTGCTAAATTTGGCAACCCTCTTTTTAAGAATGTTTTTAAAGGTAAAATAGTAATTGAAATGCTCCAAGTTTTAAGAAAAATTACCCATTAAATAAAAAGCCTACTTTTAATGTCAAGAAAAGGTTCATCTCTGCTGGATGGGGCCAAATGGGTTACTACCCCTTGAGGCTTCTTCAGGGAATATCTTGATTCTAAGAAGATGCTTTGAGACAGAATTCAACCTTGGCAATTTTCCCTAGGAGAATAAGTCAAATGAATAGGTTTTCAATGCCTTCCAAGCGACAGGTACCCTTAGAATAAAGTTCTTCTTCTGAGAAATTCCTTAGCTAGACAAGAGGTCAAAGAACAGGTAGATGGGTGATTAATGATACACTATCTTTTCCATACCTCTATAATACACAATAAATTGGTTTCCTTTCCACTGATAATTTGTATCCTAATTACATGATGTAAGTGGGGAAAACAAAAAAATGGAATAATCTGTAACATACTTAGCATAATTCAAAACCAATTTACAACACCTAGAAAAATAACCTCTGATCATGCACAGATTTTCTGTAGATTATTTATTCTTATAAATAAATGGTCTACACTATGATTTTACTTGTTTGTTAATCTTTCAGGTGTTAAAAAATATATTCAGTGGGCCGGGTGTGGTGACTCACACCTGTAATCCCGGGACTTTGGGAGGCCGAGACGGGCAGATCATGAGGTCAGGAGATCGAGACCATCCTCGCTAACATGGTGAACCCCGTCTCTAGTAAAAATACAAAAACATTAGCTGGGCGTGGTGGAAGCACCTATAGTCCCAGCTACTAGCGAGGCTGAGGCTGAAGCAGAAGAATGGCGTGAACCCAAGAGGCAGAGCTTGCAGTGAGCCGAGATCGCTCCACTGCACTCCAGCCTGGGCGACTGAGCGAGACTCCGTCTCAAAATATATATATATATATATATATATTCAGAGTATATATATATATATATATACTCAATTTTGAATACAGCATGGGCAAGTAGGAATTTATAACCAAGGAAGAGAGGATTTGGGAGTAGTGGGAGAGGGAGTGAGTGGATAGAAAATTACTATCAGCAAACATCAATGCTTTTAGTTTGGGGGACTCTTGTCAAACCAACCTAACAGGATTCTTGCTTAAGGCAAGCCAGGGAGACCAAACATCACCTGGGGAAGGCTGGGGTTGAAAATCCAATCAAATATTGAGAATGGGAAAGTTTCTTGTTAAAATGACTTAACAGGGCTCTTACTGAAACTGAAGGGCACGGATGGACCTAGGAGAAGCTTCAGGAGCCTAAGTCTGAGCAGGCAAAGAATCTTTATCAAACCCAAAAATCTTTGTTTTCATCAGAACCTTGATCACATACCTATGTCTTCCGCTAAGATATTACGCAATCAATCTAGGATGGAATTTTATGCTTCCTTTACAATTTAACTTTTATATTTTATGGCCTAATTTGACCTCAAATAATATATGCATTTGCAGCTATGTGAAATATTAAATGGCTTCTTGTGTTTTACAGCTTCTTATTTAAATGTACGAGTATTTTCAAAATATAGCTTTGACAAATTTATGTTAAATCATACTGAAGTTTTTAATCATCTGTCTTTAGTGGGTGTTTAAAAAAATAAACTCTTCTTTCAATATTGTCATTCATCACTAACTGTGCTTATGAATGCACGTGTTCAAAGAAATGTGCCTGCCATATTTGGATCATAGCTATTGCTACTGAGAAAAGAAAAAAGGAAGAGAAAGGCAGAAAAGAAAATCTGCTTAAAAACCTGTGGATATGGATACAATGCATAAAAAGACTCTCAGAGAATTTTACTGTGTTAATGTATTCACTCTACACAAATTATTAGACCTTCCAAAGACTTATGAACTATGAATAGCTGCACCCAACTTTAGTCTGGAACAGCCACACATCCCTCCTGCAATACAATTGAGAACTCATCCAGCGATGTTGCTACTAGGCATATGAAATAAGGAACTCATCCAAAAGCTGTGCCAAATCTGCCCTGGATCAAGTTGAGTTGTAGTTAACTTCTTACAATGGGGAAAAAATTAGAACAAAATTTATCTTTCTTAATTAGATTAAATTCAAAGAGTAAAATATTCCCGTATCTTGTCTGCCTTGACTGCGGAGCTGTAACACTGCCATCATCGTTCCAGCTCTCCCCGAGCCTCACTAGCATCTGGTAACTGCCATCATCGTTCCAGTTCTCCCCAGCCTCACTAGCATCTGGTAACTGCCATCATCGTTCCAGTTCTCCCCAGCCTCACTAGCATCTGGTAACTGCCATCATCGTTCCAGCTCTACCCGAGCCTCACTAGCATCTGGTAACTGCTCACAGTGGTGTTGCTTTCTTGCTTACAAATATGTCAAAGTACTTAGAAATTTCTAGGATTTTTCCCAGTGGAGAATGCTTCGTGCTGAGTTTCTCATTACGATTGGCTACTAATGCCTGGGTTTCTGGCATGGCTTGTTTCTCTTCATCAACATTTGAAGGGATAATGGTTTAGGAAACTGATGAAGTAACCATTTTTAAATCCCTGCCACAGAATTCACTAGGCTCCTAGTGAATGATTTTTACCTTTAATTTGTATGTCTGTATCTTTCCCCATAAGACAATAAATCATTGTGTATTATCTGGGGCAAATTGTGGGCTCATTTGAGTTTTACCTTTACTCACAGTTCATCTGCTCCTTAATCCTGATCTTTTAATACGTTTTTTACTCAACTTTAGTATCCATCTTTTCTCTCAAGTCTACCTATCAGCATACTCAATATGGTCATTTTTTTGTCTCTTCTTTCTACATTTGCTTTCTGCATCAACTTGGTCTTAAGCTTTGAACAGATGTTCCTCCATCCTTAGGGTCTTCTGTTATTCAAGATGAGGACTCTTCTCCTGTTCATTATGTCCAATAGAACCCGCATCATCCTAGTTCTCGTCTAATGCACAAGTGAAGATAGCCCCTGCCCAGTCCCTCTTCAAAAAAATGAGAATCTTGGTACTTTAATTATTGAACTGTGGTCAAACCATCAGTACCCAACATCATGCTATGGCTATGCCAACATTTACTCTATATTTTTTTGAGACAGAGTCTCACTCTGTCACCCAGGCTGGAGTGCAGTGGTGCAATCTCAGCTCACTGCAACCTCTGCCTCCTAGGTTCAAGGGATTCTCCTGCCTTAGCCTCCCGAGTAGCTGGGATTACAGGCGCCTGCTACCACATCCGACTAATTTTTGCATTTTTAGTAAAGACAGGGTTTCACCATGTTGGCCAGGCTGGTCTCTTACTACTGACCTCAGGTGATCTGCCAACCTCAGCCTCCCAAAGTTCTGGGATTACAGGCATGAGCCACCATACCCGGCCACCAACATTCACTATTAACCACAGCTGGATAGGTTTGGAGATTTTTTTTTTCTTTTTTTATAAATAGCACTTGTGATTATCAACTAGATCTTATCTGCTCAAATAACTGATATGTATATGTTAAAGAATGAGCAGGTAAAGTGCTACCAAACAAAACCACTATGAAGGCCGCCTCTAGTGACAATAATTGAATAACATAGGTTCTGATCAAAGAAACCCTTTAGACATACATTTCTGGCCAATGATCAACTGATAAACTAGTTTGTGTCTATAAGAGAAAATAAGATACTTGATATTTCTAGTCTTTTTAACAGGATTCATATTTTTTCGGTTATCTAACACATGACCCCCGACAGAGCACAGTAAACTAGTAAACTGGCATCTGTTTCTCACACACTATTCTTATGCTGTGTGCTGTGAGACCAATCCTACGAATAGTTGGTTCAACTTCAGCCTGTAGAAATGTTCTATATAAAACACACTTTCTTGACCTGTAAAATTTTTTAAATTATTTGACAACACTTAAGTTTGGGGGAATTTTTAATGCAATTTTTTAAATTGGAGAAATTGGAATATCTGAAACATTGTGCCTCTCTCCTATATGGTATTATTTCTATTCCATAGTCCTCAGTACTCCCTGCTGTTCTACCTATATCAAAGCACAGAGTCTATCGTGACATTGTCCTTATTTTTGTCAACTCTATCAGATGTGAGAAAACACAATAAAACTCTCTTGATATAGTTTGGATATTTTCCCCTGCCAAATATCATGTTGAAATGCCACCCCCAGTGTTGGAGGAGGGGCCTAGTGGGAGGTGTTTGAATCTCAGGGGTGGATCCCATGTAAATGACTTGGTGCCCTCCCTGTGGCAATAAATTCTTGCTCAATTAGTTCACACAAAAGCTGATTGTTTCAAAGAGTGTGGCACTTCCCACTTTTCTTGCTCCCTCCCGCATGACTTGCCAGCTCCCTTTTGCCTTCTATCCTGATTGGAAGCTTCCTGAGGTCCTCACCAGAAGCAGATGCTGGAACCTTTCTTCTTATAGAGCCTGCAGAACTGTGATCCAAATAAACCTCTTTTTTAAATAAATTGTCCACCTTCAACTATTCCTTTATAACAAATGCAAAATCGACTAACACATCTATTTATAAAAATCAGTAAAACACATATTTTTCTTATAAAAGCTCTACTTCCTTAATAGACAAAACAAAGTAATCTGTCAAAGGAATGCACCTGGCTTGCTGCATTCGTGCTACCCATCTAGCCACTGGTGGTATTCTCATTATTAGAGTTTGCTATAGACCACAGGTCTATAAACTATGGCTTATTGTCCAAATCCAGCCCACCAACTGTTTTTCTAAATAAAGTGTTACAGGGATACAATCATGCTCATGCACTTACATATTGCTGATTTCACACCCAATGTTAAGTTGGAATGGGTACAACAAAATCATATAATCCCCAAAGACCCTTAATAATGAGCCCTTTACAGAACTGTACAGATCCCTGATGTAGATGATACAAAGGAAGAAGTTGGCATCCTCAACTTCAGAGAAGTCAGAGGTCAATATTAGCTAAACAGTTTAGGAAGAAATTCATAGAGAATATATTGTTGAACTAGGTGCTGAACACATTTTAAGAAAATTTTACAAAGCAAATATTGTAAATTTTTCCAATGTTCCTAGGTTTGAAAGTGCCTATAAAAAAACTTTCACCTCAAAACAAAGAAAAATTAATAATGATAATTATATCTTTGTGAAAATTTATAGAGCAAGATGACATTGGTAAGATAAAGAACACAGAAGTTAGAAAAAAGTGAGTCTTCATTTTAAAGAATTTTTGCATTTTTACTTTTCTATTTCCCAACAGAATGTGAATTCACATACTTTGACATCTAGAGCTGATTGAAAATAAGTATTGTCTCAATGTCCAAATAAGACAATGGCAAAGATGTGAATATAGGCTGTGTACACATATTGTCAAAAATAAAACATTTTCTCTTCTTGAGAGGAAACTTTAAAAACATAAAGAAATGAAGAAATAAATTTACTTTCATGAGATTTCTGATAATTTCAGAATGCTGTCATGATTAAGTTAGAAAATTCAGCGAAAGATAAATTACAATTGTGGGAAAAGCCCTTAAGAGCACTGGCCACATGCAAAATGCCCATATAATATTACACCTATGAAATTTATATAGAAACAACTAAGTGGTAGAATAAAACAGTTTCTTTGTTTTCTAACTATGAAGAATAGTTTTTTTTCAAGGAAAACAAATCATTTTTAGACAGAATTACATGATGATTTAGTTTATACATTTTATAGCACTGAATTTCAAAAATATACCTCAGTCTGTTTCCTAAGAGACTATCTGTTCTAAAAGATCTAAGCAGTTATGATTCTTCCAAATGAAGTGAAACAGCAGTAAATGAATTTTTTGAGTCAAGCTCATGGCAAATGGTGCAGAAATCGATACAAGATGATGCTTGTACAGCCATTATGACCTTGCATGACATTAAATTAATTCAACCACATAATAATATTGTCTATGACTTGACGGAATAGCAAAATAACAGGAACTTGTTAACTGAGAGTGAGGAAGGCAAAGAATAAGTACATGTCAAGCTGGCAAGCTGCTATTCTATACTGGACCTTGTCATTGAAGAGATGGTTCAGGGAAAAATGCTTCTTAGGAAATGACTGAAACCTATGAATGTCAGGATGGTTTGGCTTTCTTATGCTTGCAGTTCTTCTCTTCTGATCTGCCACTCTTTTCCTTCAGAAGTACAGGAACAACAGAACTTGGAATTATTAACAGAAGAATTTAGTACTGAAATTTAATAAGTAAATAAAAGATACCACTCCTCTGTCTGTTTAGGGAATAAGAAAGCACCAAGGAGCAGCATTGTATTAAATGTGGTTAGGTCGTGGAGGGTCTTCTGCATGAAGAGACATCTTTCCTAGTCCTGAAAAATGAGTAAGAGTCATTTAGTTGAGATGGCACTAAGAATGATGGAGGAAGGAGGGGAATGTTGCAACAACAGAGTAAGAAAAAGGGTGAAAAAAAAATTATCATTCACTTAGTCACCAAGCCTGAAAATGAAGTCATTTTCACCAAGTTTTCCCCATTATGCTCTAAATATTTCAAGTTCACTTATATATATAAACTATTTTAATTATATATATTCAGAAGAGAGTATCTGGACCTTGTCTCAAGAACCTGCCAGAGAGCTTAGAACAATTCTTAGAACAGCGTATTTAAAATATATAATTTAGGCTGGGCACAGTTGCTCATACCTGTAATCCTAGTACTTTAAGAGGCCAAGGCAGGAGGAGCATCACTGAGCTAGGTGCTGAACATATTTCAAGAAAATTTTACAAAACAAATATTGGTCCAGAGCAGCCTGGGCAACATTGTGGGAACCCATCTTTATTTAAAAAAAAAAAATTAGCTGAAACTGATGGCACACACCTTAGTCACAGCTACTTGGGAGGCTGAAGTGGAAGGATCCCTTGAGCCTGGGAGGTCGAGGCTGCAGTGAGCCATGATCACGCCACTGCACTCCAGCTTGGGTGATAGAGTGAGAATCTGCCTCAAAAAACAAACAAAACGTGTGTGTGTGTGTGTACATAAATAATTGCTTGTGCTATTAAATATTTTTAGGTTTTCACATAATTTTTCTTGCCTTATTTGCTGCACTCAATTTCTAACTAGTTCTGCCTACTGTTTCTTTCATCTAAATTGTGAATAACATTATGTCATTTCTGTGTTTACAAGTTTTCAATGATTAAGTTTTAATGACTCTGAAATATTGCTGTGAGCATATAAAAATAGTATAACACACTAGAAAGGCAACTTTATACTAAACGATAAGAGTTTTCTTTCATTAACTCTAATTCAAATATAAAAAAATAAATTAAGGCCAAAAAGTTGTTTGTCAAAACATAACTTACATGCCTAAAAATTCACATAATCCAAGTATATAACAATAAGTAAATGCTATTTGCATTTTGGCATTTTCTTTCAGCAGAATGTTAGTAAAACCATTAAAAATGACAGTTATAAATACCATACAGTAATGTGAAATGTTCTTATCAATTCCTATCAATTAAAAGTTAAAAAATGAGAATGTAGATTTTTGTAAACAATAGTGCACAGATTTAAAATTTTGCCTATTTCACAAATAAAGTTGTTTACATACATCCACATTTATGTATATATGATTATTCGTGTGTATAGAAAAATGTGGAAAAGAAAACAACGGACACTTTTAACAGTACTTTCTTCTGATTTGAGAAATTTGGAGAACAGTATTTCAATTATCTTATGGAGGTAAGGCAACTTTAAATTAAAATGAACAAGAATTTCAATTATAATTTAAAAACTAAAGTTTAAGACGTATACACATGTTGAAAATACTGAAAACAGGCCAGGCACAGTGGCCCACACCTGTAATCACAGTTTACATTGGGAGGCTGAGGTGGGAGGATCACTTGAGGCCAGGAGTTGGAGACCAGTCTGGGCAACATGGTGAGACCCCATTTCTATGTTTTTAAATAAAAATAATAAAAAGAAATAGGTAAAAATAAAATATTGAAAAGAGACACTTCAAAATAGGAAAAGTCTTTGGGTCATGGTTGTATACACAATTTCAAAAATTTTCTTCCATTTTTTATTTACCCCAATAAGCATTATTACTTTTAAAAGCAAAAAATTATCAACATATATATTTTTCTTTTTTCCTTGAGACAGAGTCTCGCACTGTCACCTGGGCTGTAGTGCAGTGGTGCAATCTTGGATCACTGCAACCTCTGCTTGCCAGATTCAAGTGATTCTCCTGCCTCAGCCTCCTGAGTAGCCAGGATTACAGCCACCTGCCACCACACCTGGCTGACTTTTGGTATTTTTAGTAGAGATGGAGTTTCACTATGTTGGCCAGGCTGGTCTCGAACTCCTGACCTCGTGATCCGCCCGCCTCGGTCTCCCAAAGTACTGGGATTGCAGGTGTGAGCCACCGCGCCCTGCCAACATATATTTTTTTCATGAGCCGTGTGAGCCACCATTTGGTGTACACATTATTTACCTATTTATTTTTTTCCTCATTTAGTATTTTCTAGGCAGTAGAGAATGCTCCTAAATCCAATGGCATTGTTTTGAGTGACCTGCTCTCACCAGAGTTGATCCAAAGGCCTGCCTTTGATAAACTCAGTAAATAGCTCACATAATTCTTGTATGCAACAAACATACTTTCTCGCTTATCAATTCTATTTATTTATTCTTCAAATTCTGCAAAAAAAGCAAAAATTTTAAAATCTTTATATCTTTGCCATGATAATCTTGCCCTTGCTCTGTTCTCTTCCACAATATTTCCAGAGTAGTAGAAAATGTCATTCAGCAGTAAAGCTCCTGCTGTCATAAACACTCAGCTTTCAGGGCTCACTGTTTATGAAACAGGAGGAGTTTATTGACTTTTACGTTGTCTCCAGTTGCGGGATTACTGCTTAGAGCATTGACCTGTTTGAAGATGAGAGTTGTGGCTCTTCAGAACCGCAGGTGGGTACTTTTCTTAACAACAAAAGGAGATTCATAACATGAAAAGTGAATAAAAGTCTATGCAAAGATATTAACTTGGTTTTATTACTAGCCTTAGAGAATATGTTTTTTATTGAAATACTAAGTATGAGATGTAATAAGAAAACACATTTAAATACAAGGGTAAAGAATTTATAACTATTTTAAAGGAATACATATGAAAAATACACTTTTAAACTTTTCCAGCATATTTGTACTTAAATATATTTTTATTTCATATTGAGATTCCTGGTTATTTGGAAGCTACTGTATCTCTATGTTTTCAAGGAATTTCAATACACGTGCAAGTGCGTTTTTCTTCTGGTTGATTTTATAAAGCAATGTCCCTGGGTCAAATAAGGTGATTGTGATATTATTTATTACTGGCAAAATGTAGAGTTTTTGTTTGCTTATAGTTTTACTTAAGAAGTTATTTTATGGCGTGAACCCGGGAGGCGGAGCTTGCAGTGAGCCGAGATTGCGCCACTGCACTCCAGTCTGGGCGACAGAGCGAGACTCCGCCTCAAAAAAAAAAAAAAAAAAAAGTTATTTTATTATTTTACTTAATATTTTAGTCAAATCCATAGAGACACATACTTAAGAAGTTTAAAATCGGATGTTTCATCGTTATTTGCATTGACTAAGAATTGTTTAGGAAGGGCGTTTGTTTTTGTTTTGTTTTCAAGTATCTGTAGGTTTCGATTCTACTTCTGTTATTACTTTTTAAATAATTTTTATATTAGGTATAAAGAGTTTATTAATCTTTCATATTATTTTTACTGTTGAAAACATAAAATAATTTAGTACTAATCTTATTCAGAATACCTACTATCTCCCTAATTTTAGGGGTCTGTTTGATCTATCAAAAGCTGAGAAATAAAATTTATAGCGTTATACTATATTGAAGTTTTTCTCTACTTTTCTCACATATTTTGAAATATTACTATTTGTTAACTCATCATTTATTTCTTGAGTCAACAACTTTTTATTAAACATAGAATTACACCTAGGTCTATTTAGGGATCTGGAGGAAAAGCTGGGAATGGAACCAATACAAATTCCTGGTTCACAGAACATTTACTTTACTGGAAGAACAAGGGAAAATAAATTAAGAAATAAAATGTAAACTGTACTATTTTAAAATTAACAAACACTCTATAGAGAAAAATAAAGTATAGAATGAAGAAAAAATAAGAAATTGAGTGCTGCTATTTAAAATCAGATGGTCAGGGAAAAAAGCAAAAACTCAGATATTTTAATAGATTCTTGAAGAAGGCAAGGAAGCGGAATTCAGAAATCTTAATCATGAAATTCAAATCAAAAGAAAAATACTGGCAACTGTCTTCTCCCCACCATCCCCCATAAAAGCTTATACACAGAGCGTTAATGAAACAGCAAAAGTGTGGCTAGAGCCTAATTATAAAAGAGAATAGTGGCAGGAGATGCTATAAGACAGGAACTATGGAAGGTTTAGGGATAAAAAGAAAGGCAGCTATTCCATACCCTGGCTGTACAGTCACAGCAGGCACTCAGTGTTTTTTAAAAAATCCTCTATCTACCAGAAACTCTGGCTAGTAAATTATTGATTTCCCCTTCTTTTTTCGATCTTTTCCACTTTTTTGTTTGTTTAATATTGTTTTCCTTCAAATCTGCAAGACACTTCTAATATTCAGCCAATGGTGGAACCACTAATGTATGCCAAATTGGGCTAAAAGCTGGTGGTTTGATTCAAATTCCATATTTAAAAAAAGAAGAGAGAGATAGAACTCCAGGCATTCTCACTATCCTGTGCACAGGGGATCACATCTCCCACACACTTGGCAGAAGAAGGAAGTTCTATTTAAAACAACAAAACAAAAAGCCTTAGACTCAGGAAAACCAGACACAGCTAAAGGCAAGACATGTAATCAAAATACAGAGACTGAGTGAAAATCTGAATTCTAAATAATGAGATGACTCATCTCCAAGAACACATGTAGCTAGGTTTATAACTCTGCTCCAGACTCACAGCTCCTTCCTCAGAAGCAGAAGATAAGATTCCCCTGTAGGAAAATGGTTCTAAAAAAAGAGATAAAAATCAGATGAAGTCTGGTACAGTGAGGGAGGCAACCTCCAATGATACAGACTAGTAAGATCACCCCAAACAAAGACTACCAGTTGGCCAAATATGTATGTCAATTTAAATTAATGTATTTTGAGACTCGCTGTTAAATAGAAACAGAAAATTATAGATCTTAAAATCATTGGTAGTGATAACATAAAAAATAGAGTCCGAAATAAAAATCTTTAAAGGGAATCATAGCCTAGTTAATACAGGCAATATAAAGAGTAAGTACAATATTATTAATCTATAACTCATGGTCCCATTGAGATAGAAAATATTGCACCATAGGAGGTAGAGAGGATAGAAAATAGCAAAACTATATATATTTATATATTTAACTTTTAACTGAAATAAAAGTTGCAATAACAGCTCTAAATAGATAACTTTGAAAAATCTCAAAAAATTGGGCTGGGCGCGGTGGCTGAGGCCTGTAATCCCAGCACTTTGGGAGGCCGAGGGGGGCAGATCACGAAGTCTGGAGATCGAGACCATCCTGGCTAACACGGTGAAACTCCGTCTCTACTAAAAATACAAAAAAAATTAACCAGGCGTGGTGGTGGGCGCCTGTAGTCCCAGCTACTCGGGAGGCTGAGGCAGGAGAATGGCGTGAACCCAGGAGGCGGAGCTTGCAATGAGCAGAGATTGTGCCACTGCACTCCAGCCTGGGCAACAGAGCAAGACTCCGTCTCAAAAAAAAAAAAAGAAAGAAAGAAAGAAAAAGAAAAATCTCAAAAAATTAACAACAAAAAACCTAACTAAAAAATGGGCAAATAAAGAAATATTTTTCCAAAAACTATATACAAGTGGCAGAAAGCACATTAAAAGACACTCAACATCACTAATTGATAGCAAAATACAAATCAAAACCATACCGAGACCATTTCACACCCATTCAAATGTCAATCATTAATCTAAAAAAAATGGTTGGAGGCTGAGCACAGTGGTGCATGCCTATAATCCTAGCACTTTGGGAGGCCAAGGCTGGCAGATCACTTGAGCCTAGGAATTTGTGACCAGCCTGGGCAACATAGTGAAACCTGCTCTCTACAAAAAAAAAAAAAGAAATAGCCAGGCATTGTGGCACATGCCTATAGTCCCAGCTACTCGAGAGGCTGAGGTGGGAGGATCACTTGAGCCCTGGCTGCAGAGGTTGCAGTGAACTGAGATCACACCGCTGCACCCCAGCCTGGGCGATAGAAGGATACCATCTCTCATAGAACAACAACAAAAACAAAAGATTGGCATGGATGCCGAGGAATTGAAATCCTTGTACATTGCTGCTGAGAATGTAAAATGGTACAGTCCCTTTGTAACAAATGCAACAAATGATGTTGTAATTCCTCAAAAACTCAAAAGGTTACCATATGATTCAGCAATTCCACTTCTGGGCATACACCCTAAAAAATTGAAAGCTAGTACTTGAATGGATTTTTGTATATTCATGGTCATTATAGCATAATTCACAATAGACAAAAGGTAATAGCAACCCACATGTCCATGGATGAATAAACAAAATGTGGGATAAACATAAAATAGAATATTATTGAGCCTTACAAAGGAAGGAAATGCTGATGCATGCTACAATACAGATGAACCTTGAAAACGTTATGCTGAGTGTAGTAAGTCAGTCACAACAGGACAAATATGATATGATCCCACTCACATGAGGTACCTAGAGTACATAGGTACAAACTCATGGAGACAGAAAGTAGAATAGTGGTTGCCATGGTTGGGGTGAGGGGAATGGGAAGTTATTGTTTAATGCATAGGGCATTTCAGTTTGGGAAAATAATGTTCTGGAAATGCATGATGGTGATGGATGCACTACAGCGTGAATGTATTTACACTGAATCATACACATAAAATAGTTAAAAGGGAAAATGTTACATTTTATATATTTTATGACAATAACAAAAATAAGATAAGCATAAGAGAAATGAGATACTACATTTAGAATATTATTTCAGGAGGTCTAATCTCCAATAAATAAAAGTTTGAGAAGAAAAAAAATTGAGGAAGAGGGAATATTTGCCAACTCATTCTGTAAGGCCAATATTACCTTTATTCTAAAGCTGAGGGGTAAAATTATGCAAAATAAAAACTAGAGAAAAATATTTTTCATGAGCATACATATGAATATCTTGAGCAAAATAGGTTTTTTGTTTGTCTGTTTTTTTGAGACGGAGTCTTGCTTAATTGCCCAGGCTGGAGTGCAGTGGTGTAATCTCGGCTCACCGCAACCTCTGCCTCCCGGGTTCAAGCAATTCTCCTGGCTCAGCCTCCCAAGTAGCTCAGATTTCCCACCACCACACTCAGCTAAATTTTTTATTTTATTTTATTTTATTTTATTTATTTTTTTGAGACGGAGTCTCGCTCTGTCGCCCGCGCTGTAGTGCAGTGGCCGGATCTCAGCTCATTGCACGCTCCGCTTCCCAGGTTCACGCCATTCTCCTGCCTCAGCCTCCCGAGTAGCTGGGACTACAGGCGCCCGCCACCTCGCCCGGCTAGTTTTTTGTATTTTTTAGTAGAGACGGGGTTTCACCATGTTAGCCAGGATAGTCTCGATCTCCTGACCTCGTGATCCGCCCGTCTTGGCCTCCCAAAGTGCTGGGATTACAGGCTTGAGCCACCGCGCCCGGCCAATTTTTTATTTTTAATAGAGACAAGGTTTCACCATATTGGTCAGGCTGGTCTCGAACTCCTGACCTCAGATGATCCACCCACCTTGGCCTCCCAAAGTGCTGGAATTACAGGCATGAGCCACTGCACCCAGCCACAAAACAGTTTTTAGATCCATCAATATACTAAAAAAAAAAAAATTACACACCATGACCAAGTGTCATTTATACCAGAAATTTAAGATTAATATAACATAATTTTACTTCTCATGTATTACTCAAAAAAAAAATCAAAAATTCATTAGTTAATGCATTATATTAGAATAAAGAACAAAAACACAAGATCCACAAGGTCCTCTCTATAAATACAGAGAAAACATTCAACAGATTCCAACATCTAATCACGATAAATGCTTTCGGTAAAATAGGAATAGAAAGAAACATCTTCAACCTATTAAAATGCATCTACGTAAAACCTATAGCTTAAAAATATCATACATAGAATAAAAGACAATGTTTTTGCCCTGAGATCAAGAACCAGACAAGTACATCCATTCTCACTACTTCCATTTAATATTGTACTATAAGTTCTAGCCAGTACAATAAAGCAAGAAATAAAAAGTAAATTCCTCCAGATTAAAAAGGAAGAAGGAAACATTTTTGTATTGGCAGAAGACATGATTCCTCGTGTAGAAAATCCTCAGAAATTTACAAAATAACTACTAGAATTAATAAAAAAAATTTAACAGATTTTCAAGATGTAACATCGATACACCAAAATAGATGTGGTGTAAATGTGGGATAAACATAAAATAGAATATTATTGAGCCTTAAAAAAGAAGGAAATGCTGATGCATGCTACAATATGGATGAACCTTGAAAATGTTATGCTCAGTATAAGTCACCGGATTTCTATATACTAGAAAGAAAATTTCAGAAATTAAAATTAAGAAAACAATACGATGTACAACATCATTAAAAAGAGTAGAATACTTTGTAATACATGTAACAAAAGTTGTGAAAAACCTGTATACTGAAAACTATAAAATATTGCTGACATAAATTAAATATTAAAATAAATGGGAGACATTTCATATTCATGGATAGAGAAATAATTCATATGGTTAAGATGTTAATTCTCCCCAAATGGATCTACAGTTTCGATCCTTATGAAAATCCCAGATTTTTGGCAGAAATTCGTAAGCTGATCCTAAACTTGATATGGAAAAGGAAAAGACCTTAAATGAACAAAGTAATTTTGAAACAGAAGAGAAAAGCTGGAGGACTTATCATAATCAATTTTATAATACCCTATGAAGCTGTAGTATTTGAGAGTGTGTGCAGTCTTGTTATAAAAATAAACATATAGATCGATGGAACGGAATAGCGTCCCAAAATAAATCATTAAATGAAAGGTCAACTGATTTTCAACAAAAGTGCCAAGGTAATTAAATGGGAAAAGGATAGCATTTTCAACAATTTCTACTGAGACAACTGAATATCCACATACAAAACAATGAATTTATTTTAGACCCACACTTCATACCACATAAGAAACTAATCTCAAAATATATAATAGACTTAAAAATAAGTACAAAATGTGAAAAAAAAATTAGCAAAGAAAACATCAGGAAAAAATTGTATAATTTTTCTTTTTTTTCTTTCAAGGCAGTGCCTCACTTTGTCTGCCAGGCTGTAGTGCAGTGGTACGATCACAATTCACTGCAGTCTCAACCTCATAGGCTCAAGTGACCCTCCCAACTTTAGCTCAGCTAACTTTTAACTTTTTGTGGAGATAGGCCCTCACTTTGTTGCCCAGGCTGGTCCCCAACTTCCACCATCAAGCAATCCTTCCACCTCAGCCTCCCAAAGTGCTGGGATTACAGGGGTGAGCCACCACACCCAGCAAATTTTATAATTTTGTATTAGGCAAAGATCTCTCAAATACAACATCAAAGCATGATGTATTCAATAAAAATTGATGTTAAACATCATCAAAATTTACAACTTTTGCTCTTCATTAAGAAAATGAAAAGACAAGCTACAGCTGAGAGAATGCATTTGCCAATCATACATCTTAATAAGGACTTAAATCCAGACTCTATAAAAAACTCTTACAACTTGATAATAATAATGGCCAAAATATTTTAATAGATGCATTATGAGATATGATAATCAGTACATGAGAAAATGCTCAACAGAAGTAGTTATCAAGAAATGCAAATTAAAACTGTAAGATACCTCTACATGCACACTAGCATAGTTAAAATTGAAAAAGCCTTCCAGAGTAAGTATTGGCAAAGCTGTGAGAAATTGAGACCCTTATGCATTGCTGGTGGGAAGGTAACGTGGTATAGCTACTTTGAAAAGCAGTTTGGCAGTTTCTTAAAAATTTAAACCTACATTTACCATATTACCTGGCAGTTCCACTCCTACTTATCTGCCTAAGGAAAAAAAATAATGTATGTTCACACAGAGTCATGTATATAAACATTTGCGGAAGTGAAATTCATACAATCAGTCTAAATTCCCATCAACTGATGAGTGGATAAACAAAACATCTTAATACAATGGAATTGTGTTAAGCAATAAAAAGGAACAAATTACTAATATACACTACAACACAAATTAACATCAAAGAAATGATGACTAAAAAAGATCATATACTATGCAAAGAACCAGGAATCAGCATATCATTGGACTTCTCTGTGGCAATACTGAAGCTAGAAGAAACTAAGATACTGCTTTGAAGATTTTGAGAGAAAGTCAAGATACCTTACAAATAAAATATCAAAAAATATATATTTCTCATATACCCTTCCCAGCAACGTTCTAGAAATAACTCTACTCCAGACCAAGGCAGAGAATAGGACATTGTATCATCACAGATGAGAGGTTAAGGAAATCTCCAAGATTACTGGTGAAGTGACATCCAAGTGTGATTTATGAGAGATAATACCATGAGATAATACTGCAGTCCAAAGAAGGCGTATGAAGGAATCAAAGGGGTATAAGTCCAGAAAAATTCAAGAAAGAAGGAAGGAGGGAGGAGTAGAAAACACAGAAAGGGGGAAGACAAAAAGGCAGGCAGGAAGAAAAAGGACAAAATAATTTTTTGAATGTACTTCAGAGAAAATTAACAATTTCAGAGGCTATTTTTAGAATTAGAACATAAAAAAAAAGGAAAATGAGGAAATGAGGCAATTCTTAACTTCAAGATAACTAAAAATTACAGAAAAGGGAATATACTAATGGTACATTTTATGGTTTAAATGTGAATACAAATTACATATCATAATAACAATCTCTATACATACTACTCTAAGCAAATAGTATGTTACATGGAGGAAAAGTGGAGGACATAAAGTGTTAGAATATTGGAAGAGGAACGTATTTGAGTTACATAGTTCTCATCCAGGGAAAGATATCAATATGTAATATCTAAAACAAAAAGGACAAAAAATTTATTTAGAAAGATGGATGTTGATGTTAGAGAAAACAGGTAAAAGAAACTGAGTGGTTATTTCTAGGAAGAGGGAATTAAAGTTGGAGATGGGCGGGACATAAGACAGTTGGCTTAAGTCTTCAGTGTAAACTATGACTTTTCAAACTACATGTATGCATGACTTTCATAAAATGTGAAAACTGACAAAAAGACAATAACTTAGGTTAGAAATTTCAGAAAAAAAGACAGTATATACATCTTCTATAGTCTACAGTGTAGAAAAAAAAACAAGGATGAAACTATAAAATCATGTTTCTTTTGCAGTTGTAGGAGTGATAGGAGACTTCAACATATTTGGGACATAACAAAATATAGTCAAGAACTCAGCAAATTAAGGATAAGCTTGCCGTTAAAAATAAAAAATAAAAAATAACTCAACAAAGACAAAATTAATCATATAGATTATCCCCACTACACACCCCCTTCACAGAACTACATAGGAGAAAGAAAATTCTATAAAAATAAAGTGAATAGAAATTAGAGGTTGAAGTTGTGGGAAGAGGGGAGGCAGAAACAAAAAAGTAATAATAATATGAAAAAAATTGACTTCTATAAGAAAGAGTTACCCTGAACAGGCAAGTTTGAAAACTTTTGGTTCCACTGTAGACATTATTTCCTTTTATTTAATACTCATAAGAGTATAGAGAAAAATTCAGTACTTTTTGGTTAAACAGAGCCACCAACATATCCTGTCTGAATTCATAGCTGGGAAGAAAGGAAAAACTGGAAGAACAATAGAGTATGTTTACAGGTGCCTCAGTTACTGACCACAGGTTCTTAGGCTCCTGTGCAATAGAAATTGACACAAAGCCAAGCAAGTTTCTCAGACAAGGCCCTTTATTAGTGGCTTATGCTCTAATACCAGGGAGCCAAGGTAAGTGCATGAGTTCTCCAGCCAGTTCGCTAAGGGCAGGCCTTTGCTATGTTTTTAGGAAAGGTGACATGAATATGCATGAGGTATGTGACAATCTTTACATGTGCAGGGTGGAGCTCAGGGTACACAAGCACAGTGAGAAGTCATGGTAGTACATACACTACGTGATCACAAAATGGCAGATAAGCCTCTCCCTGGGTGTGGATTTTAGTATTATAATGAGGCAAAGCACAAAGATAGGTCATTCTTCTGCTCTTGTGTGCATGTGGGCAACAGAATCAACTCCTTTGAGCAATGGCTGTGGTGGGATGCTGCTTTTTAACTCCCTTAATATTTATGGTAGGGTACTGCTTATCTTAGTTTTTTCAGTGTCTTGTGATCATCAGGAATGGCTCCAGGAGAGGTGGTGGTGTAAGCTGTGATAATTGGTAGGTATGGAAAAAATGCATATGTGAGGGTGAAAGGGCCAGGTCTGGCAAGTGCTGAGTCCCATCCCTACTCTATCTCAACTTCTCAACCCATCAATTATGTTAAGGGCAGAATATTAAAGCAATAGAATGGGATAGGGTACCTAATGAAAAGAAATGAAGAGGGCTACAAAAGTGGAGAGGAAAACCTTGTTACTTTCATAAAAGTTCAATTCTTTGACCTCAGCTTCAGACATTGTAGACAAAGAAGATAAATGCCATTTTGGGGGTGGGGGGGGTTATGTAAGATAGATTCATTTATGTGTTATCTTCACTTTTTCTCAAGGAAACCTAAGGAAGTTTCTGAGAGTGGCACAAGTATTTGTTACTGAAACTCCAGGGGTTTGGTCTAGGTCCTGTTGCTTACTGCACAGAAAGCCAATTACCAAGACAACAAGTATTGCCAGGAAAGAAGTCTTTTTATTTGGGTGACACCAACCAGGAGAAAGGAAAATAAGTCTCAAATCCATCTCCCAGACTAGCTAAAATTGAGAGGTTTATATAGTGGGGGAAAGAAGAGCTATGTGGGGGAAGGGATAGCTACCTGTAGAAGGGAATTAGGAAGTGATAAGGAAGCAAATGAGTGGACTGGCTTCTCATTGTCTAGATATTGTGATCTGGTCAGTTTCCTGAGGAAGGAACTCAGATGATACAAATGTAAATTTCAAGTCTTAAGACTGGGAGGATCAATTTCTATTTTTTCAAAAACCCATAAATATTTATATATGACAATTGGGTTGGTTTCATATTGAGAATAAGGTTAAGTTTAATATCCCATTGAATTCTTACTTTGCATGTGGATTTCCCTACATCAACTGAGACAATAACAGTGTCCCCCATAACTCACCTAAAGAATTTATAAGTGGGCCAGACACAGTAACTTCTGCCTGTAATCCTAGCACTTTGGGAGGCCAAGGTAGGAGGAAAACTTGTGGCCAGGAGTTGGAAACTGACCTGGGCAACAGAGCAAGACCCTGTCTCTACAAAACTAATACAAAATTTAGCTGGGCATGGTGACACACACCTATAGTCCTAGCTGATTCAGAGGCTGAGGTGGGAGGATCATTTGAACCCAGGAGTTTGAGGCCAGAGTGAGCCATGATTGTGCAACGCACTCTAGCATGGGTAACAGAGCTGGACCCTGTTTCAAAATAAATAAGTAAACAAACAAAAATAAAATTTAAAGATTTATGAGAATATGTCTATATACTATTAAGATATAATAGCAAACCAGAAAGCAGTCTCATACTTAACACATCTGATTTCTGTGTCATATGTGTGTAACACATTTTTGTTACATAGCTAGATATGTAGATATGGAAACTAAGGTGAGTTCCATATATCCAGACATTTTTCATCATGCAAAAACATTGGAGAGTCATTATCTGATGTTTCTGTTATTTCTGAAATACATAATATAAAAGCAAAGAGTTGCAATATGATCATTTTATAAAAGAAAATACATGGACTTAGATGTGCCTACTTGGACCCAAGGTACGCATATTTGAGTCTAAATAGAACATTGATATTAAATCTGAGACCTTGGCTAGCTTTTCATTTACTTCTGAGAATGAACAACTTAAGGCAAGGTGGGAGTGTGAGCACATGACAGATACCTGCCATTTCAAGAAGCAGTTACTATCTTAAGTATTTACTTCCTTGCAATGGAAGGATCTAATACTGGTCTCTGTTTGTTTATGTGTTTATTTTTAGGTGTTTTTATTACACAAAACAAAAACAGAAAAACAGTAACAAATGATTGGTTAGGCCTTTCAAAACAAAGAAGTATACGTGCTACAGTATATTTAGACCTATTATTCTTAATCTTCTAAGTGGAACATAAAATCTTAATGTCTAATACAAAAATCCTAAGAATATGTAAGTTCTTAATAAGTACTTGATTGACTGAAGCCCTGAAATAGACTCCCGGGAATTTTACTAATGGCCAATAAGGAGGAATTGTTAGAATATAAATTCCTGGTAAAGCAAACAAAAATAAGTTATTGCCTTAAGGGACTACAGAGGGTACAGAAGTAATTTTTTGTCCTTTTGTTTGCATATTTGCTTATAAAGGGTTCTCATCTATTAATTCCATTCTGAAAGATAAACAGTACACCAACTCTCCTTAGCATTCTATATATAAGAAAGTTCAGACTAGGCTGAGTGTGGTGGCTCATACCTATAATCCCAGCACTTTGGAAGGCTGAGATAAGCAAATAACTTGAGCCCAAGAGTTTGATACCAGCCTGGGCAACATGGAGAAAACCCATCTCTACAAAGAATACACAAATTAACGGGGTGTGTTGGTGTGCACCTGTAGTCCCAGCTGCTTAGGAGCCTGAGGTGGAAGGATTACTTGAGCCTGGAAAGTGGAGCCTGCAGTGAGCTATGATCATACCACTGCACTCTGGGATCGATTACAGAATGAGACCATGTCTCAAAAAACTAAATACATAAAATAAAAAAGAATAAAATAAAATAAGGTAAGGTTTAGCAGTTTAGGTAAAATATATTTTATGTGGGAAAGTTAAATAATCTACCCCAAATCTTAAAACTACAAAATGGCAAATATGAAATGGAAAACTAAATTATTAACTCCAAACCCAGGGCCCTCCTTCAAAATTCTGGCTAGAAATGGCAATGCTTAGATGAATAACTTCTGTTTCCTCTTGAAACATTAATATTCCAGCATGCCTGGAGTGGGAGGAATCTTATACTGTTCTTATTTCTGTTCCTTCAGCAGTGAAGGCCACTGGAATATGTTCATTACACTCAAGCAAAGACCTGGGGAACTGACAGAATTACCTCTGTGGACCCAGAAGAGCACCCAAAGCACCAGTGTGCAGAAATCAGAGACCTCAAGCCAAAAATCATAAAAGGTAAGTGTTTATAATTAACCTTCCATGAATGTTCTCTTTATAGTCCTGCCTATGACTGATGTTCTTATCTTCATTCTGTTCCTCACTATAAGATGTCTTTGCCAAAGATCCCTTAATCCTGAACACCCGTGGGATTATCTACTCCCTTAAATGACTATCTCTCTTCTAAAATTTAACTGTCCTCCCCCATACAAGATTTAGTTTCCCTCACAAGGGTGAAAGAGTTCTGGCCACAACATTGTTTTCAGAATAATTAGTCTACTTTTTTCTTTTGGCACTAAATGTTCCCTTTTAGCTCCTCTTTGTATAGTACTTATATTTGATCCATGCATACTTAACCTCCTTATAAAATTTGTTTCTTCTTGCCTAAAGGCCATCACACTCCAAATGGTCATGCAAATGGAGCCTTAGATAATAGCTCCCTTTTTATCAGGGACACTTACAGGTCCCTGAATGATATCTGACTGCCATTTTCCCAAACTAATGCTCCCTGTCAGTATGACGCAATTAGAACGGTCATTGTCCCTATCCTAAGAGCTAGATGTACCTCTTCAGATGGTGGATTGATAGTGGCAGAAGACGGACAAATTCAGAGGCAGACAGAGATGGATTCCCAGTGAAAGCTGACCTTCAAGACAAAGACAGTTTAAATCCTGAAAACTGAGCTGCCAGTTCCAGATAGAGTCCATGACCAGAGTGAGAACTTCTATTCCCATCTTAGTCACTCTCAATTGATTCCTTCTGAATGATGCCTTTTAACCAATTGAAAAGTGATTTTTTCCAAGACCATACATGGATGAGTCAGTACACATTCACCTCTTCTAAGCCCATAAAAATTCTGGACTCAGTCTCACAGGCAGCTACCCACTTTCCGTTCCCCTTGTGTGGCTAACAGCTTTCTGTAGCTCAATAAAATTCTACTCGGCCTTACTCACTCTCAGGTGTCTGCATATCTTATTATTCTTGGTTACAGGACAAGAACCTAGAACTCATCGAACTATGGAAGCAAAAGACCTGTAATGCTCCTGCTTGCTGAGTTGCAAGCAGTGGGAATAAAAGAGCTGTAACATTCTCTCCTGCTTGCTGAACAACAGGAGAGAAGCCACTGGCACCACTCCCTCCCACCCTCTGAACTATAGAAGAGAAAAAGTTGTAACACCAAGATTGGGTAAATGTGACTTTCAGGAAAATTTGAAAGTGCATGCTTCACAGAACGAACAGGGAGTTGGTCTATATGTCTCACTATAACAAGACTAAAACTTTGCAAATAAATTGTTCCTGCCACAATTTAACCTTGGTAGAAATGAAGAAATTGGAGAGAGAAAAAATTGGATTCTAGCTCCTGACCATTGTTTTTGAATTTTTATTATTTGCCTACAATTTAGGCTATCCTGAACTATTTGCTGGCTACAAGATATCTCTAAAAAAGAGCTGGGTTTTAATTTTCTTCATGCTCTTTAATAACTGGCATACAATTTCTCTTTCGATTGTAATCCTTGTGTACATTATATTTCTACTGTTCAAATTATTAATAGTATGTATCTCTGTTTTACTTCTTCTAAGAAAACTGAAGTCATGATATGCTGAAGACAAGAGGTGATCCAATAGCCTGTGAATCTTCTTCATTTGGAACCCCACTGGGCGTGATCTGTTTCCCATCGCCAGTGCACTTCTGCTAAACCTATATCCTATCTAGTATTCTCCCTAAAGGCTCAGAGACCATAACAGAAGATGAGGGTGTGTGAGATTATAAAAGCCAAAGTAGGGGAGTGGAATCTGGAGGCCAAAGCAACTCCATCTTGGACGCTCATCCGCCATGTTGGCTTCTGATTAACCCCAGTTCTGGAAGGCCTCTGGTTTCCAATTTATCTGTTGTCCCTTGTGTAAGAGCAAAGTACTTACCATAAATCTTGCTCTTAGGGCAAATTTCTACCCATTCCCTCTGAAGCATGTGTGCCTCTCCTCTACATATAATCTCCCCTACAATAGATGAACTCCTCCGGGTCTGGGGGCTAATGGTGTGGGAACCCATCATCTTATCTCATTGTTGCACAAGCCACTCGTGTGGCTTCTGTTTCTAAGTTCCTATTAAGTGTTTCTAGATACCAGATTTACCAGCCTCTTTCTTCAGCCTCTCAGCTTCGTAGGACTTTGGGGTAGGTTTGCATAGACCTGCCCACCAAAAAACTCTCACAGAGTCAGTCTTACATACATACTGAGTACTGTTGGGAAAACTGTATGAATATTTATAGTCATGTGCTTGCAAATTGGATAAACTTGTATGTAACATACATTCCATTTTCACTTGGGGGTGACGTTTTAGCTGGGATTTGGCTGTTTTTGTCAAAAGGTAAACTCTAGGGCAAAAAGACAATTTGGGCATAGTCTCTACAAGCTGACTGAAACTGGCTTAAGGTCTATGGTCACTTATCAATAAAGAATGTGATAAAAACAGTCTTTGTCTAATCAGAGTGCGCGCAGGACCACAAGGCAAGAAAAGGGCATTGACAGTTGGAGTCCAGTGATTTATTAGTGTTGGCTGAAAAATTTTTCAATTATAGTTGTTTTGGCAATGTTTTCCAGGAGCTGGTTTCTGCTTAATTACAGAAAAGAAATCTTATGTAAATTAACAACAACAGGATATATGAACAATCCTTCATCCTACTAGCCATGAAATTCTGGAGTTTTTTATTTGTTTGTTTTAGATTTTTTTTTTTTTTTTTTGCTTTGTCTCATTGTAGCCACAGAAAGTCCATTTGGTCTGTCTGTTGGGGCATATTGTGACAATTCTATTTGTCCTTAGCTGAAAATGGCTTCAAGCCTGAATTCTAAGCCGCCTGATTTTCTCCTAGGTATCTCCCATGTATTAGCTTAAAAGAAAAACACAACTTATACATGTAGAAAAAGGAGAAGAGGAGACTTTGTTTCTTATAGAGGATTATAGCTCGCAGGCGGCCATTCTGACAGATGGGGAAGGATAGCCTCCAGCCTAAAGCCAGAAACAGATACTTTGAGGAAGGGCCAAAGGGAACAGGGATTTATGCTGAGTAGGGTGGCCACATATACATATTCAATAAGCAATAGGAGGAGTCATAAATACTTATGAAAGGAGAAATGTGTGTGTGTGCACGTGTGCACACGTGCAATAGAGCTTCACGAGTCTCCATGTTCAAAAACTAGCGGTGATCTGAGGGTGGAGTTTCCCGTTCTCTTAATTTCAAAAAATAAAGGACAGGACACAAAAGCTCTTATTGGGCATTCTCCATGGACTGGCTAGAACACCTCCATGGTCAGTGGTCTCTTAACAGGTAAAAAAAGGAGGTGTAGCATCAGGCAGTTGGTAGATATTAGTGGTGGAGTCTTTTGAAAGGGCTACTTTTTGTTTAAGCCTCAGTGAAGAAAGCCTAATTGCAATTAGCAAGGAGTGGAGTGTAATGAGGCCTGTCTGACCTTCCCATCTCATGACCTAGAACACAGTTTTCAAAGCTACTTTGAGGTTCCCTTGGCCAAGAGATCGTCCCTTCAGTCAGCTAAGGGGCTTAGAATTTTATTTTTAGTTTATACATGCATATGTGAGGTATAGATGTAAATAAAATTGTGTTTTTCTCTTATTAAACTGTCTTTTGTTACAGTGTTCTCAGTTGAGAACTTGGTAGAGAGAAAATTATTATTATGATTTGAGATGGGGTCTCACTGTTACCTGGGCTATAGTGCAGTGGCATAATTATCGCTCACTGCAGCCTCAATCTCCTGGGCTCAAATGATCCTCCCTCCTGAGCCTTCCCACTAGCTGGGAGTACAGGAATGTCCCACCACATCTGGTTACTTTTTTTAAATTTTGGTATAAACAGGGTCTCGCCATGTTGCCCAGGCTTATTCTTCTTGCTCAAATGATCCTTCCACCCTGACCTCTCAAAGTGTTGGGAATACAGGCATGCGCCACAGCTCCTGTACAAAATTATTATTTTCCTGCCCCTAGAGCAGCATAATTTTCACATATATCTTACTGGAAAGAATGGTGTCAAATGGCCATCATCAACTATAAGGAAAGTCAGACAATATTCTCCTATTTCTATTATTAAGGAAAGAGTGAATTTCGAGGGGACAGCTACAAGTTTCTGTATCACAATGTCTTCCTCCATTCTCTCTAACAGAGGCATTTGCCAACTAGTGGTCTATGATGTAGAGGAATTTCTAGAAATCATTACTGAAATTTATCAATTTCATTTATTTTCCTTTTAATGTCTTTTCTAAATCAGTTAGCTCAAGGGAATACTGGATAGTTGTCACTGTTCTCCAAATGCAGTTCTAAACTCGTCTATGGAAGAAGCTCTTCTTTATTTCTTTGTTGTTATATATTTATCTCTTCAAATATCTCTGGGAGATAAAATCTATGGAACTGAACTCAGGCCAGGAATAAAGGATTATGTACCCAAGGGGGATGCCTGAAGGCACATATTTACCACCTGCTTACACTGCAGAATGCAAATCCAAGAAGGATGAATGCTTTTGTTCTTTGAGCTGCTACAATAAGCAATCAAACAGCAATTCAGACACAGAGGAAACACAAAAATTTAACAACAGCTACCATTTATTAAGTATTTACAATATGCCAGACACAATGTTAAATATCGTACCAACTAAAAGGAAGAAGCTGAGGCAAGATCAATATAAGCAGAGAGTTTATTTGGGTCAAACCTGAGAATTGCAACCTGGGAGCATAAATTTAAGTAGCCTTGAATACACACTCTGATTAACAACAGTGACAAGCAGGTTTTAAAGCTGCATGCAGTGGCTCACACCTGCAATCTCAGCACTTTCAGAGGCCCAGGAGGATTTCTTGAGCCCAGGAGTTTAAGACCAGCCCAGGCAACACAGGGAGACCCCATCTCTACAAAAAAAAAAAAAAAAAAAAAAATTACCCATGTGTGGTTGTGCATCTGTTGTCTCAGCTACTCAGGAGGATAAGGTTGGAGAATGGCTTGAGCCCAAAAAGCTGAAGCTGCCGTGAGCTGTGATTGTGCTGCTGCACTCCAGCCTGGATTACAGGGCAAGTCCCTGTCTCAAATAAATATATATATATAAATAATAATAATAAATAATAAATAAATAAAGTAGATTTTTAAAGGAAAATAAGATACAGTTCCTAAATTGTTTACCAAGAATTTACAAATTCCAGGAACACAAAGATAAGAGTGAGGCAGCTCATTATCCATGCATGTGTGAGGATATGGGGACGGAGGGCTGTAAGTAAAGTCCCACTCTCATGTATTTCTGGACCTGACAATTTTTTCATGCCTGACATAACTCAGAACTGCTCTGAGCTATTTTTGTTTTCTAGCATCTGATATAAATCCTTTACCTCCTTAATTTCTCCAAATACTCATACTCATATATGAGTATTAGGGTACCTATTCCACAGATAATAAAATTATAATTGAAATAAGTTTGCAGCCATAAAAAAAGAACAAAATCATGTCCTTTGCAGCAACATGGATGCAGCTAGAAGCCATAATACTAAGTGAATTAATTCAGGAACAGAAAACCAAATACCACGTATTCTCACTTACAAGTGGGAGTTACAAACACTGGATACATGTAGACATAAAGATAGGAATAATAGACACTGGGGAATACAAGATGAGAAGGAAGGTAGGGAAGCAAAGGTTGAAAAACTAACTTTTGGTTACTATGTTCACTATCTGGGTGACAGATTCAGTCACACTTCAAATCTCAGAGTCACACAATATATCTTTGTAACAAACCTGCACATCTAACTCCTGATTCTAAAACAAAAGATGAAAAAGTGAAAAAACATGAACAAAAAGTAAATAAATGAATAAAATAGTTATTTTCATAATGCATTTCTCATATTTCATAGCACCTTACGCATTCAGTATTTGTTTCAATATTCCATACTTTTTTCTACTTCTAAAAAAAATGTTTTAAAGACTAGCAATATTATGAAAAGCAGAATGAAAGGAGTGTTCTGGATGTGTGTTAGGAAACCTGGTGGGCATTCCCAGTTCTATAGCCAAAGATTTTGTGACCTTAGGAAAGTCAGCATGTATGATTTTTGTACTTTTAGCAGTAAAAATATTTGTTTATCACTAAAAATATTTTAGGTCTCTTCCAAGATGAAAACATATGTAGATATTTCTAGGACAAAATAAATAACTAATCAGTTATATTCTAAAAGACAGACCAGAACCATTAAACCCCTGTACATATGTTCATTGAGAAATAAACTCCTGCCCTGGAAAACTCCAGATACACACACAACTCACAGCCATCCATATCTTTCTCCAGCTGCACTCTTTCAATACCCAGATATTGTTTCTTGTTAGTCAGTTTGGATAGGAATTCATCTAGCCTGATACTTTTTCTTCTTCCTTTCAGCCTGAAATAATAAAAATAATCAGAATCCAGTTTAAAAGAGTTTATTCAATTGCAAAGCTGAGAATAGCCATTTGACTAAGGCAGACTCCAAAGAAACAAGGTAAATGCTCCGAAGCTGACAAGTTACAGTCTTGCTTATATCGGCAGAAAACAAAGAAATGACAAGATTACAACATTTTCACAAAAGGCTGGTTTATGAGTTACAGCAATTTGATTAGTTACAGTTGTTTTCTTTTCCTTTTCCAATTTAAGAATATATTTAACATTCCATCACAGAAAATATGACGTGATAGCTTTGAAGCCTTTGTATAAAACAAACAAAAGGAAGTTAATCTATAATGAAAAACAACAGTGAAAAGGGAAGGGGGTCTTCTCTGGCACCCTTTGGTCTTTTACAACATTTTGCAAAACAATGTAGATAAACAAAAGACTAATCTATAATCAGAGGAACAAAGGTTACAGCTGCCTATGTTACAGCTGCTTGTCACATGACTAAGGTCCCATAATCCCATTCCTTTAAGGCTCAAAATAGTTTAAAATTCCAACAGCTTTTATTTTGAATTACTTATTCATAAACTCCCTTTTGATCTTTCATGACTAATTGATCTGTCTCTGGAAATATTTCTGTAAATCAAAAATAAGATTTTAAGCCTCTCAGCTGACTAAATGGATCTCACTCTGAGACAAGCAAACCCAAGGAAACCTGAAAAGGTAGGTCAGGCCATGACAGAAAAGAGAGGGTCAGACATGCTTCATTCTACTCGCTTCCTTTTGGAGTTCAGGTGCAACTGATCAGCATTAACATTAAAACAGAGGTCTTAAGACTGTCAAAACAGACTCTTTGTATCAATACGATATCATATTCCAGCCTGACTCTAGTCTAACATCACATGACAGATAAAGAAGGAAATCAAAATATTTTACCTCAAAATATGCTTATTTGTCATATTTTCAAATGGTCCTACAAAACTGTCTTCTGTGGAGAGAAATATGCATCTGTAAAGAATCTATATTAACATAAATAGATCTCTTCCTTTCCAGGCCCTCCCAACTGTGAAGAGATTAATTGAGAGTATGACACCTTTTAAAGGTCTAAATAGACCATCTATTGTCTCTAAGGTTGGTCCTCTATGAGACTTCATTTATGTAATAAGAACCTTGATCTCCACAATACCTAATCTTTTGACAGACCCTCCCTTCTATTGAGTACAGGTCTTTAGGTAATAATTTAACTCTAAACCCATTGCAGGTCAGGAAATCTTTGAATCTACTTATGACCTGTAAGCACCTCAGCACCTGTGCTTCGAGTTGTCCCACCTTTCTGGACTGAACCAATATACACCTCACGTGTATTGACTGGTGAATTGCATCTCTCTAAAATGTATAAAACCAAGCTGTAACCCAACCACTTTGGGCACATGGTGTCAGGAGTTGAGACTACCTCGGTCCATGGTCACTCACATTCGGCTCGGAATAAGCCTCTTTAAATATTTTACAAAGTTTGGCTTTTTTCATCAGCACTTCTCACACAGACATACACCTACTTTAAGGCTTGCCTGCTGTTTCCTAACTCTCATCAACTTCATCAGGAAATCAATCTCCTGCCTCTGTTTTCCTCCCTCTCTCTGCCCTATTTCAGCTTTCTCTCTCAGTCTATCTCTAGCGTCTTTTGGTTCATTTTGTGACTTTAATTGTGGCTTCTTAGTGTTAGATATAGTACTGCATCTGTGGATAGGTACTAGAAAGCTATATATTTTGAAGTGACAGATAAAAGGAAAGCCAGCATCTTTCACCACCCAATCTCTTCAAAATCTTAGAAAATTTCCATAATTTCCAATTAAGCCTGTTTTCCTCAAGCTCTTGCACTTAACGAAAATTAAATTATTTTACTTTATAGTATTGTTCTATTCTATTTCAACATGTTAAAGATTTTATTTCAGATGAGTATGCTATTGCAGCTATATTATATAGTAAACAATCATATTTGGACTAGTGAAAAACTATAATTATTGATAAGAGTTCACTTGCATATATTAAGATTCTTCCTGATAAAATGAATTTTAGCAAATTAGTGGTAGCAGCCAAAGAAAAATATCCATGTCCTCTCTGCAGTTTTGCTGAAAACCAGTTGACAAAAGGCAAATTAATAGGAGAAAAGGCATACAAAATTTATTTGAATGTGCATTGCATGGGGAGAATCACAGGATAAGATAATGATTATTACCCAATAAGCAAATGGAGTATAAAAGCTTATATACCCTTCTTAATAGGGGATGGAAGATGGTGAATGTAGACAATTATTTGAGGGGCAGTGAATGATTGTTAGGGACAATGAGTAGGCCCAGGGTACAGAAATTAATTTGTAAATGATTCTCTTTGAAATTTGAATGAGTCTGAGAGGCAGGCAGTATCTTGTAAAAGGTCCATCCAGGTGTGGTTGTATTCCTCAGTCTTCTTTCTCAGATAGATAATGAAATTTCAGAGAGGACAAGGAAGGCAATTGTGTTTGTTTTGGGGGATTTCCAGATAGAAAAGGGAACTTAAGAGAACAGCCTCATTCTGTGCTTTGAGATAAAGGGTTAAGAGAGGGGGAAGTAATCAGAGAAACCTGAAGTTGCTTGTTTAGTTCAGCCATACTGATGGCAGCAGCAGCCTATCTGGAGGAGCTGCTGTGAAGAGGCTGGCTGCAGCTGGTGAGCTGTGGCTGGGTTGTGTGCTCTGGGACCACAGGGAGCCAGGAACAGGCAGGAGCCCTGCCCCCTACCAAGTTGGCAGGGCAGGAGCCCCGTGCTCCCATGCCAGCTACAACCACCCAGCCATGTCTCTAGAGGCATCCCTGTGTTTTCTGGGGTGCCAGGAAGACCCCCAGCCCCTGCAGGCTCAAAAGTGCCTGCTCCCACTCCCTGGCCTCTCCCTGCTCCCAGTGCCCACTTTGATTTTGGAGCAAAGTTGTGGTCAAGTCTGAGCACTGTTGCAAACCAGCTGGGTGTGTGCATGCTCAGGGCAGTGCTGACACAGCAGCCGCCCTTGCACCTGGGTCCCCACAGGACTTTGGGAACTGACAAGTGCGGGAGGGAGGCCTGGGGGAACTAAGGGCAGCTCTGCATGGGGCTGCAGGTGCCCCTTGGTGCAAACAGCCTGGGTGCTATGGATGGCATGTTTACAGCTGGAGGCAGACAGGTTCCTGGGTGGAAAGGAGCGGGTCCCTGGTGAAACCCCACCTTCAAGCCAGGGCCAGCCTGAAGCCTGTGGGCTGGACTGCTAGTTCTGGGTGAAATCTGTGACCTGGAGTGAGAAATTATGGTGCTTTTTCTGGGCCCACCCATGGCCACCCATGGACCAATCAGCATGCACTTTCTCCCTTCTGAGCCCATAAAAAGCACAGACTGAGTCAGACTCAGAAAGACGTCAGGACCACTAGATGCGGGAAGGAACTACCCACTTAAGGTCTCTTTGACTCACCAGGACTACCAGCAGCAGGGAGGAGCTACCCATGTAGGGTCTCCTTGACTCATCAGGACAATCTGTCTACAGAAAGGAGCTACCCACTGTCAGTCTCCTCTGCTGACAGCTGGATACTCGTTAGGATGACCTGCCTGTGGTACCTATTTTGGGTCTCCTGAGAGCTGTTTTGTCGCTCAGTGAAGCTTCTCTCCACCTTACCCTCCAGTTTGTCTGCGTACCTCATTCTTCCTGGATGCGGGACAAGAACATAGGACTTGCTGAATGGCACAACTGAAAGGGCTATAACACAAACAGGGCTGAAACTTTGCCCTCCACCCCCTGGCCCAACACACTGTGGGCAATGAGAAGGTGAGAAGAGCTGCTGCCCTTCAGGGAACCCAGACCTAGGGGCTCCCCAATACAGGGCTGTGATACCCTCTTTGGGGCTCTGTGGTTCCTGGCATCTCCAAGCTTCCAGGCACCACCACATTCCCCTCATCCAGACATGGGTACCCACAACGGAAGTCTCCTGTAGTACATCTGTCCAGTTGCAGCCTCTGTCAGCAGCTGTGCAGGTGCCTGGAACTGCCCACCCTGTTGCAGCTGGCACACCTGGCTTTGCACAGTGGCTGGACCCTGCGCTTGCGCACACACCCCTCACTGCTCTGTGCCTGGCTTGCCATCGGGAGGCATGGGATCCAAGCCAGTAGCACAAGCCAACCACAGCCTGCCAGGCCGAGTGGGCGGAACAAGTCCAATGGGTGCGAGCAATACTCATGCAGAAGATGCCAAGGGTCAGAGGTTTTGGGCTGGCAAAGCAATACTTCAAGGATCTCATGACAATATTTGGGGTGAAATATTTTGGTTTCTTTTATAGCTAATCTATCAGTATTTGAGAAAAATGCCTGATTTTCAGTGACTTAGACATTATGCTCTCATTACCTTCCATTTTTTTTACCTTTTCTTGTTTAGGCAAGTGGCTTAAATGCCCTAGGCCTCCATTTCTTGAGCTGTAAAATAAGTGTCTGAAGAAGCTTAAATAACATTATGTTATGTTATGTTATGTTATGTTATGTTATGTTATGTTGTTATGTTATGTTATGTATGTTATGTTATGTTATGTTATGATAAGGTCTGACTCTGACACTCAGGCTGGATGGCAGTGGCACAACCATGGCTCACTGCAGCCTCAACTTCCCAGACTCAGATGATTCTCCCACCTCAGTCTCCTGAGTAGCTGGAACTACAGGTGCACACCACCACACCTGGCTATTTTTGTATTTTTTTTTGTAGAGACAAGGTTTTGCCATTTTGCCCAGGCTGGTCTTGAATTCCTAGGCACAAGTGATCTCCCCACCTTGACCTCCCAAAATGCTGGATTTACAGGAGTGAGTCATCATGCCCAGCCTAAAGAATGTCATTTCTAATGACAAAAAAAAAGACTTATTTGTTCTCCCCCATCTATCAAGAGATATTTTTTAAATCATGTAAATTTTTAATACATTTGATAAAACACCATCAAGCTTCTACAACTGTCTCATCCCATTTATAAACTCCATAAGGGAATGCATAAATTATCTTAACATTAAAAAATGCACAACTATGAACAAAATACAAAATATTTTGCCCCAAAGTATATGTCTTAGCATATTTCAAGATGGCTATTCAAAGGGGTTGCAAACACAAGAATAGCTGAAAGCTTGTCTTTTTGTGGAGGAGATTTGCATCTGCAGAGGAAATCTATATGAGTAAAGTGAAATAAACAGCAGGGGCAAACAGGCCTTTTATGACTGCTAGTTCTGGGTGAAATCTGTGACCTGGAGTGAGAAATTATGGTGCTTTGTCTGGGCCCAGCCATGGTCACCCATGGACCAATCAGCACGCACTTGGATCAGCGCGCTCCTTAGGTCTTGGAATAATTATCTCACAGGAAAAGGAGACTAAGGGTCTGACAGTGAAAATGTATCATAGGCAACCACATACTTTTTGAGAGCTGCTACCTGTGAAGTTTCATCTGTGTAACAAGACCATCTTTGCTCCATGCCTTTCCTTCTCCCTCTGCTCCATAAACTGTCCTTCAGTGCTTCAAGCCCCATTCTTTCTGTGACCTAAGGATAGTATAAAAACTTGAGCCATCTGGCACTTTCATTAAATTTTCATATTTTGCACGACTCTTGTGCACATAATAAATTTGTGTGTTTTTTCCTGCTAATCTATTATCAGTTTGTTTTATAGACTCAAATTATCAATCCTTCAGAAGGAAGGAAAGGAAATTATCTTCCCCCCTACAGTTACAAAGTTGGAGTTATACAGGACGAAAAAGGCTAATGTGCAGAATGATTACTGTCATTAATGATACTGTAATATATACTGAAAATTTGCTAAGACAGTAGATTTTAGGTTATTTTACTATGAGCATACAAAATGGTAACCATATAAGGAATGAAAATGTTAGTTTGCTTTACTACAATAATCATTACATTAAGTATATGTATATTAAAAAATCATGTTTTATACCATGTACGATAAAAAAGATTTTTAAAATGTACCATGTACAATAAAAAAGATTTTTAAAATGCCACCTTTGGCCAGGCGCTGTGGCTCATGCCTGTAATCTCAGCACTTTGGGAGACCCACACTGGTGGATCACCTGAGGTCACGAGTTCGAGACCAGCTTGACCAGCATGGCAAAACCCCGTCTCTACTAAAAGTAGACACACAAAAATTAGCTGGGCATGGTGGTCTGTGCCCTAATCCCAGCTACTCGAGAGGTTGAAGCAGGAGAATCACTTGAACCCAGGAGGCAGAGGTTGCAGTGACTCGAGATTGCACCACTAAACTTCAGCCTAGACGACAGAGAGACTCCACCTCAAAACAACAAAACAAAACAAAGCAGAAAAAAACCATAATTGTAAACATTAAATAGAAAATGTTTTTAACGGAGCAATATTAGAAGATTTTCTCCCTAAAATTCTCAAACTATTTTGAAATATAATGTCAAAATAACCTGAAAAATGACTTTCCAAAAAGTTCATTTTAATTAGCATTAACCCCGAAGCCAAAGGGTTCTTGTATCCTGGAACATTTTTTAAAAAGAAAAGAAAAAGAACTCATAATTCTGACATCTTTCTTTTACTATTTATGAAACTTAAATTTAATGTCAAACTTACATAAAGTTCAATTAAGATAATCTCAGGAGCAAAAGTTGCAAAAACAATACTAAACCAAAAGAACAATCACAATATAAGCCAATATTGTTTAAAGTCTGTGTGCCAAGAAATATATTACATATATTATTTACTTCTGTCATGTACCTTTAAGGAAAAAACTCTAATTTGTCCAAAATCACACTATTAGTAAAAACAAAGGATAACTTCTGTCTCACTCTGACTTTCCTAATCTCCATGCTTGCCACCTGACTGAACTTCATTTTCTCTGTTTACAAGAGTGACCACCCAATAATTAGTACATTATATCTACAAAAATATTTGACATATTTAGTGGAAGATATTATTTTGTTATCATCTCCAGAGTAACATACATTTCAGGCTTCTTCCCAAATCCTCTCATTTGGCATTTCCTGAGCTACAAACCCATAAAAACGCTTTAGTAAGTTTCTTTGGATATTCTAATGTTCAAACAAATTCAAGAACCATTGAACTAGACTTAAAACTTTTTTCAATAGGAAAACAGCATCAATTTTAGGAAATTATGTTAAAAGAAAATCTCTAGACAAATTAAATCCAACAGAGTTTAATTGAGTAAAGAATGATTTGTGAATTGGGCAGGCCCCAGAATCACAGCAGATTCAGAGATTCCAGCTTGGTCAGCTGTGTGGAGGAAGATTTACAAACAGAAAAAAGAAAGTGATATACAGAAGACAGAACTGAGGCAGAACTGAGGTATAGAGACAGCTGGGTCAGTTATAGTTCAGTGTTTATTTGCCATATTTGAACATGGTTTGAACAGCTGTCGATCCTTGATTGGCTGAACTTCACTGATTGGCACAAGAGTAGATTGCAGTCTGTTTACACGTCCAGTTAGTTTGTGGTTCACTACCTAGTGAGAAGCCTTTATGCTAAACTTAAAATATGCAAGGAGGGAGCTTTAAGCTAAACTTAATTTAACAACTGTATAATACAATAATACCCAGAGAACAGTTATGTAACAGCGCTGAAATATTTGCAGTCAGGAGAGGATTTTGAACTTACAATTTGGAATTTATAAGATTTGAAGTTTTAAACAAGACTAGTCTTGTGTTATTATTTGAGGATTATATCAAATTAATTCAAGAAACTATGCATGGTTTCCATAGTATACTCTACGTTTAATGACTCTCAATTAATTATTTGTGGTCATTAAAGTTCCAAGTTAAAGTTTTCCTTCAAGAATTAGTATTGTGGTCAAAAGAAGATTAACTATAACAAGGTAATGACATCCAGATTGGAAGGTCTGGTTGTCAGGATATTACACAGATGCTACCTTGTCAAAAACGTTTATTACACTCCATGTGCATTTAGACTTCTTTAGATAAATTCTAAATATTTCTGCCATAAATTGAGATAATATAAAGAACCTAGAAATAATTTTCTAAATCACAAAATTCTCCAAAAATATACATTCTTAAAATATACGAAAATGTGTATATGATTTCTGTGGTAGACTTTAGGACTACTAAAACAAATATTTTGGTTCTTCTCCTGAGCACATGGCAGAATTAAACATTTTGTATGCACCTGAATTTTGGCATAGCCATGTGACTCTTTGGCCCATGAAGATGTGAGCAGGAGTGTTATGTATCACTACCAGAAGAAAGCCTTAAGAACCAGTTTCTCTCTATTACATTTTATTTTTCTCTGACCTGCAACTTGAAATGTTTCAGATGATTACATTGTCCTTGGTCATGGAATAAGAAGGACATGAAGGAAGCTCCCAGGTAGCTTAGGATGGACATGCTATGTGAGCAAGAAATAAGCCTTTGCTACTTTAAGTCCCTAAGTTCTAGAGATTGTTCATGATCACAGCATTACCTCACTTATTATGTCTGACTGACTCACAAATCAGAAGCTCTTATGCTTTTTCTTAAAATATATGCCAATACCAAAATGGCCCTTTTAAAATTGAGTTTGTAATTTAAAACTAACTTTGTAAATAAACAAACAAACAAAAAAACCCATTGCAATAACATACAAAGATAACTCAAATTTCTCTATATGTATAATTTCTTAATAACTATGAAATGTGACATCAAGAAGTAAAAAATTTAGCTTTCACTCTTGTGTATTGGTTTGACTTATGCAAAAGGAATTGAGTGGAATTTAACCTTGCTAATAATATGAAGCAATGATCTTAAGACTCTTAAAAAGAGGGGCAAACCCTTCAGGCTGCAATCAATAGCTATGACAGCAAAGGAGATGTTATGTGTTTTCTGTTTAAAAGACAAATTGCTCTTTTATTGACAGCCACTCTCTGCTGTGTCCTATTTGAATGATGAAAAGGAACCAGTAGGACTCCAAAATTAGCAGAGAAAGTATATCCATCTCAGAAGGAAAACACACAAAGTTACAAACATTTTTCTGTAAAAAAAAAAAAAAAAAAAAAAAGGTTATACAAAACACCTGATAATTAAGACTCTTCATAGCAAGTTAACTCCAAAATGATGAACCTCTTTTTATAATTGGAAGGGTGATAGCAGCAGTGATTTTCCATTTTTCCTCCCAAGGACATTCTTGACATAAGATTAATTTCACAGAAACTTCCCTCACCTTTCTTTAAACTTAATATTCTCATCCTTTAGAAGCATTTCTTATTCATTTTAGAAGCTTAGGAGGTACTGCCATGCAAGGATTGCTCATAATGACATAAAAATTGGGAGCTAAAGTACCCATTTTTAAATTCAGGCTATGTAAACTTACCAATTTCCTTTAAATAGATACGAAGCATCACCCTAGAGCAGCTTGCAGTGTCTGGCACATAATAGGCAATCTACTCTCTTCCTAATATACGAATAATGCATTTCATCTTAATTTATAATTTCATATTTATATACCAATATACCATATTTTGTATTGTATAATAGGACAACTGTTCTACGACATAAATTATAGATGGTGAGGGGAAACAGTTCTTGGTTTTATGTGTCAGTTCACATCTCTCACCTACATAAGAATTAAGTTCACATTCCATGAAAATGAGAGATTTGAGATATTTTTATAAGACACAGTCTTCTCCCACACAAAATATACAACTAAATGACACAAAATATGTGCTCTTCCAATACCAATTTCTTAAGCAAAATAACTTTATGATTTTACTACTAAAATATGCATTGTGCCAATCATAGTTTACTGTAATACCGTACTACTGATATTGAAAATTCCATATGCAGTATATCAATTAAATCCATAAAACACATACTTTATTTTTATTAAGCAGAATGAGTAGTTCTTTACTGTACCTACTTTTGCAACCTACAAACTCAAACTAATAGACACATTTGCTGTAGAAGGTAGATTCCTCTTCTAAAGTCATAGACATGAAAAGGGAGAAACTATAATGATAATAATTAACACGATACATGAATAGATGTACATAACCAATTACAGAATGTAGCTCTTTTGAGCTAGCAGTTATTTAGAGAAAAGACATGATAGATGACATATTCAGAGATGATAGATGACATATGACACATGCCATATTTCTCTAATGATGTCCCTCACAAATAAAGTTCTGAAATAACAATATTTTCCCAAAAGAAAGCTGAATGAGATGATATCAACTACCATAACACAATATTTATGCATTCAACAAATATTTACAGCACAAATGTTTTATGCACAAAAGGGAAATACACAGAGTTAGAGTGAATCAGACTCTGAATGCAAACTCGGGCTGCTGCACTAAACTAGCTGTGTGACCTGTAGGCAAACACTAAATCTACATCAGCCTTGTAAAATTATTAATAGCTATGCTATATGGTTTTTACAAGAATATAACAGGCTGGGCATGGTGGCTCATGTCTCTAATTCCAGCACTTTGGGAGGCTGAGGCAGGCAGATCACGAGATCAGGAGATCGAGACCATCCTGGCCAACATGGTGAAACCTCATCTCTACTAAAATACAAAAAAAGTTAGCCGGGAGTAGTGGCTCAAGCCTGTAGCCCCAGCTATTTGGGAGGCTGAGGCAGGGGAATAGCTTGAACCTGGGAAGCAAAGGTTGCAGTGAGCTGAGATCATGCCACTGAATTCCAGCCTGACAACAGAGCAAGACTCTGTCTCAAAAAAACACACAAAAAAGAATATAATAAAATGAAGTATATTGGTCTCGTAGTACTGAGCCTGGCGTAAATAGGTACTCAATAAATGTCAGTTACTGAGGTGCACTTTACTAGTGATCACCAATATCCAAGTTCTTTTCCTTTCAGGAACATAGAAGATTATATTTCCCAGCACCCTTACAGTTAAGCTTTGCCATCTGACTAGTTATAACCAATGTACTATGAGCAACAGTGTCAGCAAAAGTTTAAAAAGAAGACATTTTGTATACTGAAACTACAAGACTGAACAACTGTCATCACCCTTGTTTTCTGAGTAACTATGTGTAAAAAAGCTATATCTCAATCAAAAGAAACATGTAGCATGAGTGAGTAATCAACTTTTATTGTGTTAAACCAGAAATTGGTATCAGGAATGGGTTACTACTCTGGATAGACCTAAAATCATGTGACAATGAATAAGGAATTAAATGTAAGGTTGAAACATGCAATTTGAGAATGCAGGAAGAAAACTCATGAAAAGTAAATTGGGACACAGATTATGAAGCCAATGATCCTATTCTTTTAGGGCAAAAGGGTAGACAATTGAATGGTGGTAGAGTGTATTTAACTCTGATATGGGCAAGATTTGAAAGGAATTACAAGAAATGAATGAGCTCAGGAATGAAATGGTCAAATTACAAACAGAAACAGATGGGAATAGAGAGATGTGTGATCCCGCCTATGAAGGACAAGCTTGTATCAGATAAACCTATCTAACAAAATCAGCCAAAGGTCATCAGAGAACAGCAGGAAGACAATACTGGAGTGGACGTTACCTGACAGAAAAGAGAAATGGCTTGTGATGAATCCAATATTCTGCATTGTTTTGATATACAATACATCTGTCAGTTTTTAAACAGTACAAACAAACTGAGAAGCTGAATGAAAAGCAACAACTAAGAAGCATGTTAGCTGAGCAAAATTTTTACAGTCATCTAGGATTTGGAAGAAAAAAAAATGAAGTTCAAGGTACAAAGGAAGCTAGGATTAAGGAGTCAAAATTCAGAAAGAATAGAGATGAAGTGGAGACTGAAGTGGAGATAAAGATAGCAGCACTTTATCCTTAAGGAGTGTGCTGACTCATAAGTAGAATGGGGCCAAGAGAATGAGAAGTCAAGCAGAAAGCTGATGCTAAGAGGCAGACAACCCGACACAACTTTCTGCAGTCTCACAATACTGGTGTTGGTGGGGTTCCCCAAGACCACTCTCAGGCTTGGTAAGTCACTAGAAAGTCTCACAGGACATAAAACCTGTTATACTCAGGCTTATGGTTTATTACAGAAAAAGGATACTCTTAAATCCAGGAAAAACCAGGAGCATTTTTCAAGTGTCTCCTTCCTCTAGTAAAGTCAAACAGGGACATGGTGCATTCTCCCAGCATCTGTGTGTGACAACATGTTCAAAGTGTTGCCAACCAGGAGAGCTGATCTGAGCTTTGAGTCCAGGGTTTTTATTGGGAATTAGTCACATAGACGTGCAGGGCCTGAATGGCCAACTTTATCTACTCAGACCCCAGTCCTCTCACAGCAAAAACATGAATCACACAGGATAAAGTTATCTGGTAACACCGGTTCAGTGTGTCCCAAGGACTCAAGAATACAAAAACAATCTAATCAGGCAGAATATTTTGACGGCTCAAAGGTTATATCCCATGCGCTAGGCCCAGTTCTGAAAACCAGCTTTTATCTAGAAGGTACAGGGTTTGAGCAACCTTGGCCTGCTGTTAATCCTTTTCTGCATAGTTAGGAAAACAAAAATTGTGATTGAAACGTCCCCCAAGGATGATGGACCCAGATAATCATAAGTTTTAGCTTATGTTTTAGTAGGAGCCCCGGAATGGTTATGTAATATGCAGAATAATGTTTCCCCCAAAGGTATCCACATTCTCATCCCTGGAATTTTTGAATTTCTTGGGTTATGTGGCAAAGAGATTTTAAGGAGACAGATGGATTTAAGGTTGCTCATCAGCTGACCTTGTGATGAGAACATTATGCTGAATTATTTGTGTGGGCCCAATGTAATCACAAGGGTCCTTGTAAGTTGAAGAAGGAAGCAGGAGAGAGAGTGTCAGAGACAGAAAAGGAGATGTTATGAGGGAAGCAAAGTTTGGAGTGAATTGGGCCAACGTTTTTAGGCTTTAGAGATTGAATGCTTCTGAATATAGACCATGGACCCCAAGCTAAGGAATAAAGGCAGCCTCTTTCAGAAGCTGGGAAAAGCAAAAAAAAAAAAAAAAAAGATTCTCTCCCTAGAATTTTCAGAAGGAAGATATCACTGATAATACAACACCTTAATTTCAGCCACGTGAGACTCATTTCAGTTTAATGATTTCTTGGGTTGTAGAATAATTAACTTGTGTTGTTATAAACTATTAAGTCTACAGTGATTTGTTTCAGCAGTCACAGGAAACTAAAACTTAAATGCAAACCTGAAATTCATAATTATTGTGTGACATATTAATACTCTTTCATTAGTAACCAATAGAGCTAACCAACAAATATACGTGGAATAATGTTTAAAATCAGCATATTCTAGGCAAGTCTCAAAAATGTTTAATAAACTAAAATGCTTTAAACTCTCTGATCACAGTGCAGGTATGCTAGATATCCACAGATATTTGGAAACTTAACTACAAAACTAATAGGCCCCAAAGAAATTAAAATTTAAATTATGAAAATTTTTTAAACAAAATATTACATATAAAATGATTTAGATAGTAGAAAAAGCTTTGTTTAGAAGGGAACTTAATAGCTTTAAATATGTATGTTAGAAAATAAGTTGAATATCAATTATTTAATTATTATTTCATAAAGTTAGAAAACTAACAGTGTATTAAATCTAAAAGTATTAGAAGAAATTAAAGAACAGAATTAAGGAAATATAAAATAAACATGGAGATTGTGTGGTTCACTTGTTCAGAAACCAAATGCAATCAAAATGTGCTATAAAGTAACTTGGAAATTTCCTACTTATACCTATTTCTATTTCCATCAATCATGACAACAAGAGAATATTTGCTATTTTACTGCATAGAAGACAGACTTTTTTTCAGCTAATATATTTCTATTCTAACAAGTCAATTGTAAAAAATCCTTTTTTCTGTAAATTATGAGTCTGCATTGGGTAGAAGTAAAGGCCTACGTGTTGGTAAGAGGTGAAGCCATCTGGGTTTCTGGGTTGGGTGGGGACTTGGAGAACTTTTCTGTCTAGCTAAAGGATTGAAATACACCAATCAGAGCTCTGTGTCTAACTAGAGGATTGTAAATGTACCAATCAGCATTCTGTAAAAATGGACCAATCAACACTCTGTAAAATGGACCAATCAGCAGGACATGGGCAGGGCCAAATAAGAGAATAAAAGCCGGCCACCCACACCAGCAGCAGCAATGGGCTTGGGTCTCCTTCTACTTCCTGGACACTTTGTTCTTTCCCTCTTCATAATAAATCTTGCTGCTGCTTACTCTTTGGGTCTGCACTATCTTTAACAGCTGTAACACTCACCGCGACGGTCTGCGGCTTCATTCCTGAAGTGAGTGAGACCAAGAACCCACCAGAAGGAATAAATTCTGGACACACTGGTATCGGGGAACTACTGTGTTCAAAATGTTTCTCCTATATAGTGGTGGTATGACCTTAGTCAAGGTATTTATTATTCTTAAGTATCATTTTTTTCACCTATTCAATGATGAGGATACTTAAAACTAACTCTTGGGTATCTTATGAGGAATAAATGGAAAGTTGCATAGTGCCTGGAACATAACACTTAGCACATCATAACTATTATTGTCATTGACAGGACTGATTTTTCTTTTGAAATTAAAAGTCCTGCAGCGCAGAACAATGCAGATAAAGTATGTTGTGTGGCCTTATTTAACTAAGTCACAAATCACATAATGTATTACTTCAATTTTTTTAAAAAACCTTTTTATAAAATGTAATTTTATTAGAACTGGTTAAGATGTATTCTCAGATTCTTGTGGAGAAGAATCAATGAGAACTAGGGACAACATATTTTCTCTTTTTAGGCAGAGTACAAAAATGCTGATTGTCCCTCATATTGACATTAAATGTTTTCATGCAATAAAGACGTACTTAAATGTCATCCACTTGTTTTCCTTCCTCCTTCACATATTTTGAAAGTTCTACCAAAGTCACAGATAAAATTTGAGTCTTCAAATTAACACTTCACAGTCTCATCATTGGAAGAAACCAGAAATATACTTCCAGTGCTTTGGTGTTATCAAGAATATACTGAAGAGGAAATAGAAGTCAGATATGGGAAGAAAGTATTTATGTGATCCAGCAGTGGTTACGCCTGGTGGAGAGACAAAATGTATTTGCTGCTTCAATGAGCCAGTTTAAATTCACCACTCTTGATGGAAGTAAATGGGCTCTGAAAAATGTTTTCTTACACTGTGTCTCCTTATATAGTTTGTTCCTACTTTCTTTTCTGACTGTACACTTTCCAGGTGCAAATTCAGGAGTGAGAGTTTCAAACATTCTATAAATATGATGTATAATAGTCAGACTTTAGGAGAGGTTCCTTAGGTTCCTTAGGTGAATGGGAAAATACGGTTTATCTCAAACCAACCAGCCAATGTATCAAGAGATAAACTAATCTCTTTAGAAACTAATCAGTTCAGCAACTAGACCATTGGATAATATAACATGTTTGAGAAAACTGACATTGCTTTTAGATAACAAAGAATTTTTCCATAACATGCAAGATTCTATCATGCTTAATGGATATATAGGAAACAGGAAATTATTATTTCTATTTCTTAGATGATGAGTCCCAGAGATACCACATGTCTTACATAAATGGTTTTATTTTAGAGTCTGGAATATAATGTATTTTTCTCAGTTTCCAGTCCTCTGACATTCACTAGTGAACTGTGCAATCTCCTAAGTCCAAGATTTTCATTTTCAAGGTACAGCCTAATGAATTTTAAGGGGAAATAAAACAGAAGTCACGTATACATTAGTTGGATTTTGTTGAGTTACAACACGATTGACTTTTGCTATGAAAATTAGATCATGATTAGGACCATTTTCTACAGCAAGAAGTTTTGGTATTTGGATATAGAGTCTTCTTCTTGTTTACAAAATGGTCCTGGATGTTTTCTAGGAAGAAATTTAGTAGAAATGGCACTTTTTAAAACACACATTGAAAAACTCAGAATTTGCAGTTGCTGTACATAGCTAGTCCTGTACCCAGGTCTGAGATGTAACCCTTGTTCCTCTATTCAGAAAGAATTATAAACAAGAAAGTGACTAACTCACAGCAAATTTTTTTTTTTTTTTTTTTTTTGAGTTGGAGTCTTGCTGTGTAACCCAGACTGGAGTGCAGTGACATGATCTCAGTTCACTACAACCTCCACCTGCTGCTTCAAACAATTCTCCTGCCTCAGCCTCCTGAGTAGCTGGGATTACAGGCACCCAACACCCCGCCCAACCCATTTTTTGTATTTTTAGTAGAGACGGGTTTCACCATGGTGGCCAGGCTGGTCTCAAACTCCTGACCTCATGTCATCCACCCGCATCGGCCTCCCAAAGTGCTGGGATTACAGGCGTGAACCACTGCGCCCAGCCCAAAATTTTAAATATAATTTTGACTGATGATTTCACCTCTGAGTTACTCTTAACTTTTCCCACCCAGTATGTTACTCCCCAAGAACCCAATGTCTTCATACTGACTCTCGCTGTTAGATTTCTCATTGAGAGTCCCCTAAACTTGACCTATCTCAAAATATCATATGCTACAAAGTTACATCTTTTCTTAAAGCTACTCATTCTCCAAACAAATTTAAGTTAGATGGGGGAAAAAAAAAGATTAAATGAAGTTTACTCTTACTAATGATTTCTTATAAAACAACTCCTATTTGTCTAAATTTCTTAATCTTTCCAAACACATATTTTTTAAAATTATAATGATTCTTAGATTATATCAAGCACAATATTAAAATATTTTAAAATAAATTCTATTTTTAAATCAGGGAGTCATGGCTCTTGCATAGGACTGGGGGATGTTCGAGTCACAAAATACAAGGTCAATAAAAATTGTCTTTTGACACACTAGCTACACAACTGTAAAATAAAAATTAAAACTATAGGTGTACAGTAATCACAAAAACATTAGTTAAAAATAAATTGGCTGAAATATTTATAAGACCTCGATATTGAAAACTACAAAATATTGTTGGAAGAAATTCGAGAAGACTTTAATACATGGAGCGATAAACCATGATCATATTAGAGGACTCTTTTATAAGATGTAAATTGTCATAAAATTTATCTATGAATTCGACATAATGCTGATCAAAAACTCAGACTTGTTTTTAAATTGACAAACCAATTGGAAATGTAGTTGGAAATATCATGTATATGGAAATGTATATGAAAATTCAATAGACATACAAGGTCCTAAAAATATTGAAAAACCAAATTGAAGTAAAACACTGTAGACTGACTTAGATTGACTGAGATTTCTTAATCATGACAGTGCATTATTAGCATAAATGTACACAAATAGTTCAATTGAGCAGAATAGAGTGTCCTGAAATTAACCCACAATTACAACGGTGAATTGATTTTTGCCCGAGGTGCCAAAAAAGTTAAATGGAGAAAAGATTGTCTCCTCAACAAATGGTGTGAAACAACTAGCCACTCATAAGGAAAAAAGGAAACTTAGCTCATATTTACCAAACACAAAAATTAATCTCAATGAACCATAGAAATGGGGACTATCTTTGCAAACTGGTACTATGAAAAGACTTTTTGAACAGAAAAAAGAAAGCACCAATCTTACATTAAAAAACAATAGACTTGTCTTTATCAAAACTGCAATTTTGATTCATCAAAGAGCCCCCAGTTGAAACAGGAAAGGTTCCCTTTTTCCCTTTCGCAGGGCGTGCGATGGGGGTGTGGTTCGCTTCTTCAGTCCCCCTAGTGGCTGTCCGGCTCAGCCTTTGCGGGCTGGGGACACACGGAGGCATCCAAACTGGGAGGGGAAAGGGTAACAGGAGGTGCCCTGAGCCCTGCATGCCTGCGGCTTTTGGGGTGGACGCATAAATGGCATCTCTAGGAACAATTGGTCTGATTTGCGCATTTGGCAGTTGAGACTAATGCTCATTGTACTTAGTAACATTGCCATAGCCTGTAGCAAAACATTCTTAAGAAAAGAGCCGTTGTAAACCCTGTGAGACAGAAATCTGGGGGTTTTGACCTGCCTGGTTAGGGCACGTATTTTTTTGTTTTGTTTTGTTTTCTGTTTTGAGACAGAGTCTCATTCTGTCGCCAGGCTGGTGTGCAGTGATGTGATCTCGGCTCATTGCAACCTCTGCCTCCCAGGTTCAAGCAATTCTCCTGCCTCAGCCTCCCTAGTAGCTGGAATTACAGGCGCTTACCACCACGCCCAGCTAATTTTTGTATTTTTAGTAGAGACAGGGTTTCGCCATGTTGGCCAGATGGTCTCGATCTCTTGACCTCGTGATATGCCCACCTACGCCTCCCAAAGTGCTGGGATTACAGGCGTGAGCCACCACGGCCGGCGAGGGCAGTTTTTTAAACTCCATGAAGGAAGACAGAGCCTCTCACCTGCAGGAAAGGCAGATGAGGGTTTTGGGAGAGGAGCTGACCTGACGGGTTCGCATAGGTTCACGTTCACCTTCCAAGATCCCAGGCGAGGTCCACAGTTGAAATGCGAAAAGTTCCCTTGTCCCCCTCACAGGGTGTGCGATGGAGATGTGGCTGGTCTTCTTCCGCTGATGTGTTACTTTCAGTAGTTTCTGTCTCTGCCTTGCTGGCGTCTCAGGTTTTTACAGGCCCAGTATGGGGTCGTGGTGGGCCAGGGTGGTCTTGGAACATGAGACATTTGGGTGCTAAGGCAGAAGTGTCTGCCCTCACCTAGGTCTGTGGGGGTAGAGCCCCAGCCAGGGAACACACCCTCCTCTACCTAGCACTTCCCTGTTGCCTCTTCCTTATCGTTTAAAGGGACCACGTTCTTCCCTTCCCAGCACTCCGGTATCGAAAAGACAATGTTAAGACAATGAATAGGCAAGTCAAGTCACTGACTGTGGGAGACTATTGTCATTACATGTATCTAACAAAGGCCTTGAATCCAGAATATATGTAAATATCTCCCACAATTCATTGTAAATTAGACAAACAAAAATTTTAAGTTAACCAAATATCCTGAATTGGCCTCTCAGAAAACAAGATATAAAAGTGGCCTACATGCACAAGAAAAAGTAGTTAACGTCAGTAGCCATCAGAAAACTGCTAATTAATACCATAATATTATGCTACTAAACATATATCAGATTGTCTAATATAAAAACAAATGACAGGCCAGGCATGGTGGCTTACACCTGTTATCCCAGCACTTTGGGAGGCCAAGATGGGTGGATCATTTGAGGTCAGGAGTTTGAAACCATCCTGGCCAAAATGGTGAAACCCTGCCTCTACTAAAAATAAAAAAATTAGCTGGGCTTGGTAGCCGGCGCCTGTAGTCCCAGCTACTTGGGAGGCTGAGGCAGGAGAATTGCTTGAACCTGGGAGGCGGAGGTTGCGGTGAACTGAGATCATGCCACTGCACTCCAGCCTGGGCAACAGAGTGAGACCCTGTCTCCGAAAAGAAAAAAAAAAAAAAAGACACCACCACATGTTGTCAAGTGTGTGGAGCGACTAATTTTCGTACAGTGTTTGTGGAAGCATAAACCGATAAATCCAGTTTGAAAGTCAGTTTAGTCATTTCTCATGAAGGTAAGTATACAATTACCCTGTGATCCAGCAATGCCACTCCTAGTTATTTATTTACATGAAATAAAAAGACATGTAAACAAAGAGAATATATTTGCAGCAGATTTATTTGTATTAGCCCCAAACTGGAAAGCAACTAAAATGTTTGTCAACAAGAAAACAGATAAAATTTGGTGCAGGCTTAAAACAAACAAAACCTTTATAATAAAAAGAAACTGATCCACAGAAAATATATGGATCAACTACAAAAACATTACGTAAAATTTAAGAAGCCAGACACAAAAGAATTAATATTGTATGATTCCACCTATATGCAATCTTACACAGGCAAAACTAATATGTGATGAAGTTAACTAGAGCACTGGTTCCTGAGGATGGGTGGTTATGGATTGCCTGAGATCAGTGCAACAGATTTTTCTAAGGTGACGGAAGTATTCTAAATCTTGACAGGCTGCAGACATATTAATGTATGCATCTATCAAAACGCATGGACTGTACTTCTAAAAACCGTACATTTCAATGTAAGCAAACTATTTCTTAATACAAAACATAAATATATTTGCTCAGGATCTAACTATATTAGGTATTATCACAAAGACTGATGAATGGTAGAATACATTAATTTTATTGAAAAATCATTGCAGGTGATAGATACCCCACTTTTCATGATGTGCATGCCTGTATCAAATCATCTCATCTACTTCATAAATATATACACCTACTATGTACCCATAAAAATTAAAATTAAAAATTATTTTTACAAAAGTTGTAAGAAACATATTGGAAACTCCCCGATTTTAAATTTTTGATTTTTTTTCCAAAAATTCAGTTGTTTGGGAGATATATTGCTTTGTAATAATGAATAACTGCAATTTAGAAACAATCAGAATTTACACTTAGATAAATATAAGGTAATTACTCCAAATTAGATTAATTTTTCTCTACTCAAAAACTGACAAAAGGCAATGATGTGCTTAAATTGCATCTGTTCCAAATATAAGATTAATAAAGAAAACAGCAGTAATAAAAATTATGATAATGGTTACATACATGTACCAAATTCACTAGGTACCAAACCTTGTTCCAAGCATTTACCATATGTTAATTCATTTGATTCTTACTATAACATTTGAGATAAATAATATTAGTTATAATTCTCATATGAGGAAAATGAGGCATAAAGATATGAAGTTATTACTCCATGACCACAAAGATGGATTCAACTCAGACTATTTATTTCCAGTTCTGCTGTTAACCAGTAGACTCTACTGCCTCATGATAAACATGGGCTAATACATATGCTTATACAGGAACGAGATCAAATCAGTGAATCAAGATGAAAAGTGCTAATAAAATATAGTTGTTCTCTTTGAATATCCCCCAACATCAGATACTTTTTAATCATAATTCATACCTGATGTTAATTTCCAAATTTATATCTGTATCTACACATCTCCCTTGAAAGCCAGACCTAGCCAACTATCCTACTTGACTTCTCTACTTGGATATCTATTAGGTACATCAAATTTAACATTTTCAAAACCATGAATATTAATTTTCTCCATCTCACTCCCTGCAAACATATTCCTCTTGCAGTCTTCTCTAACTTAAATAGCATTTCCATCATCCTAGTTGGGTGAATTAAAAACCTGAATAGATCCTTCACTCCTCTTTCTTGAATAATTCACATCCAATTTTTCAGCAAATACTGTTTTTTTTTTTAAATATATTCTGAATCTCTCTACATCTTTCCCTATATATGACATACCCCTGTTCCAAGCCACCATAATATATTGCCTGCCTTGTTTTAATATCTTTCCAAATCACCTTTCTACTTTTACTCTCTCCTCTTTTATTCAGTATAAAGCAGTCAGAGTGATTATTTTAAAATATAAGTCAGATTATGTCATTATTCTACCCAAATCCTCAAAGATAACCCCAGCTCAAAGCAAGGGCCAAAGTTCATACAATGACCCACAAGCCTGCACATATTCCTCTAACTCCTACTTTTTCCCCTGTGCTCACACTTCTTTCTAGCTATGCTAGCCTCTTTGCTGTTTATGAAAATTTTCAGGCACATTCTGCCTCATGGTCTTTGGTTTGTGCCCCCTCTACTTGGAACTCTCATCTTGCAGATGTCAGAGCTCATTCTTTCTTCTCCTTCTGGTATTTGCTCAAATATCACCTTCTCAGGGACCAACCTCTTTTTTTAATTTTTAAAATTTTTTTGTTACAGGTTCTTCCTCTATTACTCAGGCTTCAGTGCAATGGCAGGAACAAGGACATCTCAGGCTCAAGTCATCCACCTGCCTCAGCCTCCCAAGTAGCTGGGGCTACAGGCCCCACACCACCATCCCCAGTTAATTAAAAAAAAATACACTTTATTTTTATTTTTCCATCCTTCATTGAACTTTTTTTCAAATTGTTATCGTGGAGACAGGGTCTGGCACTCTTGCCCACGCTGGTCTTGAACTCCTGGGCTCAAGCGATCCTCCCTCCTCGGCCTCCCAAAGTGCTGAAATTACATGTGTGAGCCACCATGCCCAGCCCAACCTTTATAAGATCTCCTTTTCTTTTCCTTTTTTTTTTTTTTTTTTTTTTTTTTGATAGAGATAAGGCCTTGCTATGTTGCCCAGGCTGGTCTTGGACTCCTGGGCTCAAGCAATTCTCCCACCTTGGCCTCCCAATGTGATGGGATTACAGGTGTGAGCCACTGTGCTCAACCCTCTTTCAAATCTTTACATCCACTCCTCACCAGGCTATCCCTTTCCCCCTTTCCTGCTTTTCCTTCATAGCACTTATAACAATTAAACTACTATTATCGTTATTTCTTTATGTCATTTCTTGTCTGCCTTTCCCCTGTATAACGTCAGCTGAATGAGGACAGTGATCTTTGTCTATTTTATTCACTACAGTGGATAATTCCAGAGCCCAAAACTCAATAGTAAGTGGTTGAGTAAGTGAACGAATGAGCAAGTGAGCACATTATCTAGAAACACGCACATCTTTCCTTGGATACCATGATCCTCTCAGAATACCAGATAATTAAAATCTATTGTTAGAAGACAGGAAAATCCAGCCTTCTGTGTTTCCACGGAACAACTCTCTGCTTTGTCCAGTTGCTTGTTCCCTCCATAGGGCCAAGAAATACTGTCCCTTTCTCCAGTCCATATTCCTCTGCCACAGGCCCTGATCTAGCTTCCTTGTTATAAGATGATTTTCGATATTAATTTTACGATTACTGGTTGGTCACAGCTTTGAAGATTCTACTTCTCCAAGTTATTCCAGTTGCAGAAAAGAATTCTCTAGCTTCAGCTCACCGCGAGGACCCCTTGAGAGGAGTCAGCCATTTTACCCTCTAGAAGCAAGGGTAAGATGAAATTATTACGTGCTACTGACTGGAAGTGTGGATTATTGGTTTATTATTTTAATTCTAACCTTTCTTCTTACGTATGTCTACTTGCTATGCAGCATATTAATGACTGTTCGGGTCTTTATCTATTCATGGGTCAGTTGTAGGACATCTCGGTAATCATCAGCTTCCATTTTCTTTAAATCAAAGGGAGGCTCTGACTCCAAAGAGTGGAATGGGATGGCAAGTGTGTCCCTAGGTTTCAATAAAAGTGGACATTAAGGATGAATGTAAATTTTTATGATTCCTGTGGGCAATGAGAAAAAATGGCAAAGAAATTAAAAGCCCCTTGGAGCAACATTGGGGAACAATATACTCCAAGGGCAGGGCGGAAACGTTGTTAATGTAGGAAATATTATTTCTAAATATGAACTAAAGGCACACCGTCTCTTCAAATATTAATGCTTGTCCTTGGAAAAGAGATATATATTAAATAGGTCATCTTTTATTATGTAGTAGTAGAGGGTCAGCAGGCTTGGCAGCTCCCACTGAAAGTAATATTGAAAAGAAAATGTAAATGGAAAGAAAAATGTTTCTCTGGTCCGAAGGAGGCGTACGAGCCCATCTACAGCACATTCCCCACATTTCCCCTCCCAGATACTTGTGAAACATTAGTACTTGGTGCAGCTTGAGATGGTGGCATCCAGAGTGGAGATGGGCACAGGGGAAGGTGGAAGAAGCCACAGCAAATTTGCTCATTGTGGTAAAAGATTTGAGTTTTCCTTGTCAACCTGAAGTCAAGAAATTCAGATGAAGAGTGAAGGGAGATGTCTACTGGGGACTTTCTTTCTGAGTCCAAGACAAGACCAAGTTTGCTGGAATTTTAACCTTTAACTTGTTACAATGTAATTTCCTTCACTGTCCTGAGCCTTCAGGGGTAAAAAAAGGGTTTATTGAAAATGGAATTGGCCAGGCACCGTGTCTCACATGTGTAATCCCAGCACTTTGGGAGACCAAGGCAGGCAGATCACTTGAGTTCAGAAGTTGGAGACCTACCTAGGCAATATAATGAGACCGCATCACTACTAAAATAATAATAATAAAAACTTAGGTGTGGTGGTACCCACCTGAAGTCCCAGCTTCTCAGGGGACTGAGGTGGGAGGATTGCTTGAGCCCTGGAGGTTGAGACTGCAGTGCGTCCTGTGTATGCCACTGCACTCCAGCCTGGTTGACAGAGCAAGATCCTGCGCCATCCACCCGCCGACCCCCCAGCCACAAAAAAAGTGAATCTTTTGGCTAACTGCTAAATAGTTGAGTGTTGAAATCACAACTTATCCGTAACCAGGATGGAAGTTGAATAATATCATAGAATAAATATTTAAGATACACAAATGAAGTTAAAACACTTCATAAGGCTGTGATATACCTTATTTAAAATAATAGTATCAAGTTCCTTTTTGTTATTATTCTGACATTACAGAAAAATATTTCTCAGTACTATCACTTGTTAATTTCTTCTGAAGATACTGCATTAAATATTTGTAGTACTAAATATATGCTCACTTTTAATTGAGATTAGTGGAGGAGTAAGGTATGTTTTGGGACAGATAAACCTGAATAGATTACAGTCAAGGATCAGGTTGCCACAAATTCTTCTTTACTTTTCTTATCTTTAATAACAACTAATTAAAGACAGCTCTTCTTTAACTCTTAGACTAGCAGATTTCTTCTATGGTAATGCTGTAATTTCACTGAAGCAGTCTTAGAAACTGAAGCTTTGTGCACAGCTTAAAGAAGATACTTTCTGAGTATTTGTAGAAACAGACTTACTGCCCTCACTCTAACTTTTATTTCTATTTTTTCATTCACATTTAGGCTACATAACACAATCACTTGAGGAAATGCCCTTAAATCTCTAGTCTATAAAGGGTGCACTGAATCTGTGTGATTGACTTTTCTGATAACAGAACTGCCTCTGAATTCCCAACTGCATCTCAGTTTTACTGCACATGTACCAACTTGAGCAATTATTTCCAGGAACAGGATACAGTCATCACGTAAGAAACATTTGAATGCAGGAGATACAAGTTTGGTTGTGTGATTAATTTTTAGTGAATGATTTCTTCTTTCTGAAGCAATTGTTGATTGTTAGTAAGTCCACTTTGGCATTAGTATGCCACTCGTTACATATTTACTTCAGTATTTGTATCAGCAAAGTATAATATTACAACTTTTTTTCAGGAAATGTTTTTAAACATGCAGTCGTTGTTCTTTCAGATAATTTAAATATATAATTGCATGAAAAAAAATCCAATCTTTTTTTGCTTATTATGCAGATTTTCAAACCTGAAGAAGAGTGATGAAACAGGCCCATTTTTATTTTGCTAACTGAGTAACATTGTGACATAGCCTGTGAATTTTGAATTTTGCATACAAAATGGACTTTTTGGAATAAAACATAGTATGCTTCCAAAATTGTTGATAGCACCTCCACGTTTGTTCTGTTCTTAATGATATTTGGATAATGTTAAAGTAGATATTTCCCATTCAGCTAACAAAGACCAAAAGAAAATGATGACAAGTAGCCAATTTTGGCCTGTATCATGACTGAAGCCAAAATTTGATGCATCTCTGTTGTAAATATATGCAGACTTGGATGTTAGCCTTGTAGGGACTAAAGACTAAAAGCAAAAGAAGAAGCATACTCCACTCCATGTTTTTGACTACAGTAGAGTGTAGCCATGTGCATAGTAAGTAAATAAATGCTCAGAGTTTCAGGTGATCATCATTGTCACCAGAGAATGACCCATGACAAGCCAAAAGCAAAACTGAACCAAAGGGGTATTCCAAGCAGAATGTGTATAAACTCAAATGCATAAAACTTTCAATTAGACTCAGGTTGGATAAAATGCTTCCTTTAAAGGGGAAAGAAAAAGGACAGCAAGTCATTGTATTAAAGATCAGACTATTTTGATTATATTTTAACCGAATTCCTAATTGTTGAATATATTGCATATGGACAAAACTCATGAATTGATATAAAAAAGAGACAACTTGATGCTGATATTAAGCCTTTATGTTTATCTTCTCTTATTTTGGTTTGGAAAGGAAAAAATAATGCTGCCTGTTTAATAGAAGTCTGATATTCTCTTGAAAAAAGAATCAAGTTTTCTTTTTTTTTTTTTTTTTTTTTAATGCAGTATGAAGCCTGTTTAGTTTGGCTTCTTTCACTAAGTAATATACATTTAAGCCTCTAAAAAGGAATCAAGTTTTCTAATAGTAAAATATTGCTGCCTTGTATAACATGGCTGGAGTACTGAATAAGCAAATATTCAACATCAGGACACAAAAATAAACAGAATGAAAATGTTTAAACAACTACGTCATTTAGATAAGAAATAAAGACTCACTTTCAAATGTTTCACTCATTTCAGATATTCATTTTATAAGTTTATGCTTTTATGGGCTTGTGATAAGACTTTTTATGTGAATTTGTTGCCACATGCAACTGTTCTAATAATAGCAAAGCTTTTATATTACTTAGAGAGAACCACAAGTCACAACTAATGGTTTTTTTCAAGTTAACATAAAAGATTAAGTTGTTAAGTCAGACTCATGCAGAGTAGAGATCCTATCCAGTATCAAGTTTTATTAATAAATTAAGAATATAAGAAAGAATGGTATAAAAACAGCAAGGAGATGCCTATTACATCCTGCATGACTCCCAGCTTCTCCTTCCTTCATCAGGCATATGCTTTCTAGACAGAATAAAAGATAAGATCTCAAAGTTAGGGTTGTGGATTGTCTCACCAAGCAGGGACAGTTTTAAGTTATGAAACAGCTCCATTTTATATCCATAACACTTGTACAGCTTATGTGATATTCACCAGGGAGCTATGCTTCATAAACCTATACGTTGTAGGTTAGTTTACCAGAAGTAGATACAAAAAAAGAGACAACTCATTCAAAGTATTTTATAGATTTAAAACTCTCCTCCTCTTAGGAAACACCATTAGTCTGCTTATCTAGAGGTCTAGTTATATATACAAGAAAACTAGACCAGTTATCTGTCTTGTTTTATTTTCTCTTGTAATATTTTCTTGTTATGGACTGAAAGTTTATGTCCTCTAAAACTTGTGTGTTAAAGCTATAACCCCCAAGGTGATAGTATGTAGAGATGGGGCAATTAGATCGTGAGGGTGGGGTACTGTTCTGATGAGATTAGTACCCTTATAAGGAGGCACCAGGGTATGTCATATGCTGTCCCTCTTTTACCCATTTTTCTCCATTCCCACCTCCCACACCCAGTATGCCATATAGTGGCACAGGGCGAAGGACAAAGCAAAAGATTACTGTCTACAAGACAGGAAGAGAGCCCTTATCAGAACCCAACCACACAGGCACCCTGATCTCAGATTTCCAGCCTGAAGAATTCTGAGAAAATGCATTTCTATTTCAGCACCCAGTCAGTCTATGGTATTTTGTTATGACAGCCTGAACTGACTAAAAAATTCTCATATTAATCAAGGGAGAAACAGAGGATCACAGCCAGTTCCTTTAACACCTTCCTTCCCACATTCTTTCCTCTAAGTTTTCTGCTTTGGGATTTTAAAAGCCTATCTGAAGCTTTTGGTTAAAGAAATTAGTAATTCTAGCAGTATCATAGCTGACGTAGAATAAACTTGAATTTGAATTCCCCAGTGATCATTTCAAAATCCTCAAATTTTGTTTTTACACTTTTACCTCTTTACATGATACTTATTAACATGATACATTAACTTTTACTTATTTACATGATAAATGCATGTTCACTGGGAAAATTAGAAAATATAACTAGCTAAAAAGCTTCAGCAGTAACTGTTACTAACATATTCATGTATATTATTCCAACATTTTCTGTATATAGATACTAGATTTATGAAAATTAGATTTGTTGCTTCATAATGGTATTTTAAATTAACAATTTGCTGTGAACTCATTTCCAATCTATTAAATATACTTTTAAGAAAATATTAATAGCTACACTGTATATTACATGTTCATACTGTATCATGATTATATATTAAAGTATATATTTATGATATGATAGATGAATCAAAAGTATACAATAATTCATCAGATAATGCATATTGAATACACTGGCCATATCTCTTTTGATTAAAAAAAAAGTCTTATAGTCACCTTCAGTGGTAGAGATTTCTTCTCTGTGCTTTTTTTTTTTGGTAAAGAAAGGGTTTTCCTTGCTGCCCAGGCTGTTCTCGAACTCCTAGACTCAACAAATCCATCTCCCTCGGCCTCTCAGAGTGCTAGGATTACAGGTGTGAGCCACTGTGCCTGGCAAAGACTTCCATATGTTCACTAAAATCTGTTCTCTTTTTCATCCTGAACATATAGCAAAAAATATATACTTTGATTTAAAGTGTGTTCATTTAATTATCATTAAAAAAACTAAAAAAGTGAGAAGAAATTATGTCTGTTACCTTCATTACACATATGCTCCTGTATAATCATTCTTCTCCACCAGCTGGAAACCAGATATAGTACTAACCCAGCTTTGACCACACAGATGACTACGATGCCCTAAATACCATGGTGACTTACAAGAAACATAGGTTCTTGAATGGCTGAGAGGAGCAGAGCTCTCCATGGACCTATGCCTTTGACTTTCAGCAATTGTATTATTGGGTCAGTATTGCCTTGCCCTAACTAATACATCTTCTTGTTAGTGAAATGAGGATTATCTGTAGCAAAATTGTAACTCCCACACAGCCTCAGTTGTGTAATGCAAATTTGAACTTCTTTCTGTTATCATTAAATTCATGCTTCAGGAACAATTCTATTTTATTTTTCATTTCTGGATCTCTAGCAATCCTGCAGGCATATCAGCACTCCTCATTTTCCACAGGGTCAGGAGAGCTCTTAAATTTTTCCTGCTTCTGAGGTTACTGAAGCATGACAAAGCAACACCCACTCGCTACCCAAGAGGAATGTCCCTCATCCTGGCCAGCTAATTGCTCAGCCTGATCACCAATGTCAAAGAACTTTTCATATCATCATAACATTGTTACTCAAAGGACCTTGGAAATAATGGAGTTAAGCATCTTTTTACAATCAGAAATGAATGTTTAAAATAGTTAGAAAACTTCTCTGACATCACAAAGATAACTATTTGCAAAACCAGGATCAGAACTTAGAAATTTTAATTCTTTGTGAAGCATGCTGTCATTTGCTCTAAAATACAAGCACGGAAAAGAGGAAAAGAATCCATTCCAACAATTCTGACCTTGAATTTATGACCTTTCCCCAACATCTTTAATGCTAACCTACTATATTTCAATATACATAGTTTATTCCATTCACTCAGGGTTAATTTTAATTATTCATTGATTTAAACATTTATTACCCACCAAAAAGGCCCCAGTTACTTTGCTAGGTGCTAGGGATGAATAGTTAGCCTTTTACATGTCACGAGCTGGGCTAAGTGCTTTCTAAGCTATCTTCACAACCACTTTACAAATAGATCTCTGTATCTTCATTTTATAGAACAGTTCTTGTCCTAAAAGAGGTGACCTCTAGTAAACATTCAATTACAGTACAGTGTTCAAAGTGGGATGCACTTTATATGATAGAATTAAGGACAGGATGTATGGGTTTATATAATTCCAGTGTTTTACACAGCCCTAATGAACAGAACAACTTCTTAAAAAATGAAACCAAAGGTAAGGTAGTCAGATAAAAGGAGATGAGGAGGATAAGGCAAATCATAAACATCCAATTTAATAAAACTCTGGGGAAATCCTGTAGTCTATCACCTTTACTTAACTTCTTTAGGTCTGTTGTTTACTAGCACCTCCCTCATATGTCTTATCCCCCTAATCTAATACCTGTTTTCAACAACGTAATGCTTGTTATAGCAATTGTAAACCTCAAAATTCCATCTGATCAAGGAAAGTAACTAGAAAATCTTTGTTTTACCCTTTACATCTCTGCCTTACCACAGAATTATTTTCTACAAAATGTAATTGTCTGATGCTTGAAATATATAGGCTTCTCATGTGTGAGAGACCATGGTTTGGAAACATTTCTGGGTAGATTTTTAATGATCGATGAAGCATTCAGTTGTTTGTATAAATTTAAGTGTGAAGAGATCGAGAAAGTAAATAGGCCTACAGTGTGATCTCTAGATTATGAATGAATAATTTTTCTCTTCTAGTGTTGACTGTTAAATAAAATGTCTCTGATTGACAGCGTAAGAACAAATTATTTCACATACTGCTGGCCTTTGGGGGGAAAAACTCTTAAATATAGTTATAAAGGTTTATTGCATTTTATTAAATGTTGAAATAATGATTTAAAAGATTTATGTTCTATAGTTTATGAATAATGAATAGCAAACTTACATTTTATGTGCCTTGAAATACTTCCATAAATATTAAAATTTTATATAAATTAGAAATTGACATAGAATATGTATCTAAAATTAATGTTGTGAATATAAAATGATCTTTAATTTTATCATATTTAGGATACTCATTATTAAAATAAAAATTATGAAATGCCATTAAGAAATGCTTTGTGCTTAAAATCCAATATGTAATAAACACAATGAACTATATACTCATCTTTTAAATACAAGTTATGTTTTATGCATAAAGATAAGTTTAAAGATTATTATTAATAAGACTTCTTAAATGAAAGACTTCTCTCGTAAGCAGCAAAAGCTCTAATGATTTGTTTTGATCGTTATAAACCATGAAGTCATGTTATGGTACACAAGAGGTAGTTTAAGTTTTCCATTGATCTCTGCTTTTCTCTCAGCTTAGAGTCTCCACCAAATTAATAGACATTTAGATTAATAACTTAATAAATGTATCTGTTAAGAATAGAAAGTTAACAGCAATAATACACTTAATATTCTTAGTGTGTTTTATACAATGCCATAGAATATCAGTTAAACTAAGTACTTAATTCATTTCAAAATACAACATTATAAAATGAAGAGTAAGAAAAAAATGAAAACATCTAATTATAAACTGTGGACTGCAAGCCGTTTTATGTGGCCTAAAATACCTACTACTCTCCCATTAAAAAGTATTCTCATTATAGAATCCAATTTCAAGAGTTCTGATCTAATATTAAGATGATACTTCTCAGATAAAAAATGTTCACTCAATGCCCAGTCTCGCCCAACTGTCTCTCTCAACTTTACCTAGTGATGCGCTTCACTGGATGCAAGTGATCTTTATAACCTGACACTATTCCCAGTTGTTGAAGGAATCATCACATTTAGCATATATCAATGTATGTTGAAGTGAATATATCAATTCTCAAAAAATGTTGGTACATATATTTTAACTTCTGACATGGATGACAGATGTAGCATTATCCAGCAATGACCTAGGGCCAATACTCAGCATGTATTATCATAAATTCTATTTACTAAATACTCAGGTTCCCTGCCTTCTAGGCAAGTGTATCATTGACACATCTAACAATAACCAGCGTACTGTGAGAAAGATGCAACTAACAGAAATAACTTATGAGGGTTACCATGTGGAGGCTGCTAGGGGAACGGCACTAAGCGAAGGCGCTTTATAAACTGCATGCTTTTTATATGTGGTTTAAGTTCTCCTGTCCAGCCTCCTGCCATTGGACCATCCCTGTATATAAGTTCCCACTAATAAATCATATGTCTTATTTGTTGGTTCTGGGTCTTTGCTTTGGTCTCTTCAACCTGGTACCATCCCTACTGAAGTTAATAGCAGTCTGACATACCAATACATGGTAAGATTTCATGCTTCCAAATCCCCAAAATCAGGCAAAGACATATGACCTTTATTTGGCCAGGAAAATGTTAGCAAAAATGTGAATTACAGGAAATAGCAGCCAGTGCTAGATTCAGCACTCTCTCTTCTTGTTTCCAAGTGAGCATGAAACCAGGGCTTAAGATTCCCTCTTTCTTTGAGATGGAGTCTCACTCTGTCACCCAGGCTGGAGTGCAATCTTGGCTCACTGCAACCTCCGCCTCCTGGGTTCAAGCGATTCTCCTGCCTCAGCCTCCTGAGCTGGCATTACAGGTGTGCACCACCATGCCCAGCTAATTTTTGTATTTTTAGTACAGAAGGGGTTTCACCACGTTGATCAGGCTGGTCTCAAACTCCTGATCTCGTGATCCGCCCGCCTCAGCCTCCCAAAGTGCTGGAATTACAGGTGTGAGCCACTGCACCTGGCCAAGATTCTCTCTTAATCTGAGTGGAAAGTGAAAGAAACCCCTGCTGACCCACATTAAATATATAGCCTGAGTCAGAAATAATTCTTCATTGAATTAAACCACTGGAATTTTCAGGGTTAACAATACAGCATTAACTGCCAATTCTGACTAATACAACCACTGAAGAGAGCCTGAACGTGTTATTCACATGTGTATGTTTGATAGGCTTTATAACCTAATCAACACCTACATATAAATTATTTTTAGCATGAAGCAATGAGACAAAATTCAAAGTTGTCATCTATTTAAAGTTTATGTAGAACTGGGCATTTTCTTCTACTTTTTACTGAAAGTATATAAACTTACTCTACACATTTTCTTCTCTCTTAAAATAGCGATGGAGAAGATCAAACCCAGCCTTTTCAATTCATGACATTCATAAAACCTGCAGCTAAGTTAGTTCAACCACTGTGAAAAGCAGTGTGGTGATTCCTCAAAGAACTAAAAAGAGAATGACCATTCAACTCAGCAATCCCACTACTGGGTATATACTCAAAGGAATATTAATTGTTCTACCATAAGGACACATGCACTGGTATGTTCACTGTAATAGCAAAGACATGGAATCAACCTAAAAGCCCATCAACAGTAGACTCATTCAAGAAAATGTAATACATATACACCTTGGAATACTATACAGCCATAAAGAAAGTCACAAGACTATGTCCTTTGTGGGAACATGGATGGAACTGAAGGCCATTATACTTAGCACACTAATGCAGGAACAGAAAACTAAATACTGCATGCCCTCACTTATAAATGGGAGCCAAATAATGAGAACACATAGAAAAAGGGGAACAACAGATAATGGGGTCTACCTGAGGAAAGAGGATGGGAGGAGAGAGAGGTTCAGAAACAACAACTTTTGAGTACTGTGCTTAGTTCCCTGGTGATTTCCTGAGTCACAAGTTTACCTATATGACAAACCTGCACATGTACCCCTGAACCTAAAATGAAAGTTAAAACATTTTAAAAAGCTAGAACTCTCACTGGACAAAATTAACATTAAAAACATTACTCAAATTAGACCTCTAATCATCTAAGTCACATCATATATTCACTTTAGGTAAATTAATTCATCTGTAGATTAATTAGCTATTGTTAATTTGAAGATTATATTTTACCATATTTATTAAATTAGAAGCATTTTGCTTCTACATACATGTAAGTAATTTGGCATTTAAATGCTTGTAATAATTGCTAATAAAATGCAAACACATTTCATTTATTTATATATTTCATGTTAAGCAATTAACAACCTATTAAACTATGCAATGTTCAAATTTCTTATAATGACACACTGTCCATGGAAAATGGTTTTATGTAAATCCCTTCCACAGTAAATTTACATTAAATCTGAACTCATGATTTGTTAATGGTATAAAAAAGTCTTAACAAAGGAAACTATCACCTTTTGAATATAAAAATCATAATGTTCTAACTACAAAGAGAGGAATGCAAGTAGAATGAGTATATTCAAATGAATGGCTATCTTCATAGTTATAACACATTTTCTATTTTTCTAATTTCTTTAAATTTGTTTTACTTGTATGTATTAATCTGTTTCCACATTGCTATAAATAAATATCTGAGAGACTGGGTAATTTATAAAGGAAAAAGGTTTAATTGACTCACAGTTCAGCATGGCTAGGGAGGCCTCAGGAAGCTTATAATCGTCATAGAAGGCAAAGGGGAAGTCAGACAACTTCTTCACGAGGTCACAGGAAGAAGCGCCAAGCCAAGGGCGTACAGCACCTTGTGAAACCATCAGATCGGCCGGGCGCGGTGGCTCAAGCCTGTAATCCCAGCACTTTGGGAGGCCGAGGCGGGCGGATCACGAGGTCAGGAAATCATAGACCATCCTGGCTAACACGGTGAAACCTCGTCTCTACTAAAAGAATACAAAAAACTAGCCGGGCGAGGTAGCGGGCGCCTGTAGTCCCAGCTACTCGGGAGGCTGAGGCAGGAGAATGGCGTAAACCCGGGAGACGGAGCTTGCAGTGAGCTGAGATCCGGCCACTGCACTCCAGCCTGGGCGGCAGAGCGAGACTCCGTCTCAAAAAAAAAAAAAAAAAAACCATCAGATCGCATGAGAACTCAATCACTATCACAAGAACCACCTGAGGAACCACCTCCCCCCCCCCCCCCGATTCAATTACCTCCACCTGGTCTCTCCTTTGACACATGGGATTATGGGGATTACGGAGATTACAATTTAAGATGAGATTTAAATGGGAACATGAAGTCTAACCATATCATTATATTTGAAGCTGTAAAGTCTATTAAGGGGATCTCTTCTATAGTGTCAGTCCCTTTATAACATAAGCTGATCAATGATCTTATATCGTAACTGCAGGACAAATTTTAAGAAATAGAAAACATTTATTGAAGAAATACAAAACCTAAAAACCCCAAATTACAGCAGAATGAAAACCTTTTTTCCATGCCTGTAACAGATCTTCATCTTAATAGCATACATTTTTTATTAGATTCTTGGCTGAATTGTGGTGCATTATTTTGTCAGGTTGGTGCAAAAGCAATTGCGGTTTTGCCATTTAAAGCAATGGCAAAAACCGCAATTTCTTTTTCACCACCCTAATAGAACAGGGTTCACATATAAAACAAACTTTGAGAATCGCTTGCTGAAATATATTTTATAATATATGTGTCCTAAAAATCTATTGTAAAAAATAAGTTAAAAACTATGACTGAAAATTTGCTTCTTATTCTTGAACATTTACAGAGGTCCCATTTTCTATTATAGTATTTTAATGAGATTTAAGTAAAGCTAATCCTAAATGAAGAAGGATATTAACAGTAAAATTTATTACTTTAAGCAGAATATTGAGTATTTTAAAGGCGTAAGTAAAAACGCATACATAGAAAAAACGGTTCTGGCATTTTACTTAATAAGGTGTATCTCAAAAATTGTGATTTTACGAAAAGAAAAATAGATGAGCTTTTCAGAATCACAACTAAAATTACGAGTTTCTCACATTCCTTTATTTTACCAAAATTGATGACCTGGTGTCAAAATTTATTATTTCTAGCCACATTCTAATTCTCTTAGAGTTTCTACCTCTATTCTGATTAAAGGCTGTATTATCCAGACTTCTATTTATTCTGCTTATCTTGTGCTGCTTCATGGACATTTAGTTCATAGAACTTTTTTTGTAGCGATATTCCCTTATCTTCTTTGATTTTTTTTTTAAATGCATGAAAGTATGCTTGACCTTGTAATCTAGGTCTGACACTTATAAACAGGCATTTATTGTATTTGTTTTTATTTGTGTTACTATTCATTTTGTTGCTTCAGGAAACTTCTGATATTTGATGTAGTCAAATAATTTGAGAAATACTGTGCTCGTAACACTTTATTGTATATTTTTCCTTTTGTTGCTGATATGGCAAGGAAAGGCTTACATTTTGAAATGTCTTAATGTCTTGAACTATATGAAGTCAAGCTTTAATGAAGCAGTTATACATCTAACTAAAGAGCAGAAGATGCAAAATATATGGGTGTCTAAACATTCCCTATTATCACACCTATGGCCCTTTAGATTATAAATGAAAGGGAATGAGAGTCATTCACTGTGAATCAGGTGAAGTCTGTTGGTCTACAGCATGCTGTGCTTAATTGCATACCTTCCTGGATCCTTCGCCACAGCTTGCGGCGCTAGCTTACCTCTCTCCATTCTGTCTGCTACTGTCCCCTTCAGACAAGCATCCTCTCTCACCTTGATTAATACAGTAGCCTCCCACTGGCCTCTGTGCAATGTAAACATTTCTATGTTCATTTTTGCCTGATGATCTATCATTGTAGACATCTCCTTTAGCATTCCCTTAAAACATGATGACACTGCTTTGCTAATACATTTCCAAAGGGAGTTCAGTGCCACATATTTGCCTGCCATTTATTTTTTACTCAACTAAATTTGTTTCAAAAATTTAGTAAAATCTTTCTCCTAGTAATTCTGTGTATAAAATTTAGTTCTGCTCCGCGGAGCTATCCAGATTAAAGCTGTCTTCATCATTTTACATCTGTGGAAACATCGCTTCCTGGCATCTCTTCCATCTATTACTTCTACTTATTACAAACATGGCCTGGTTTTCAGAAACACCCACACTCCTTTATCATCTTCTAAGCACGGTTTCACTTGCCAATACCTCAATTAACAGATGACAACTAAAGAGAAAACTCCCGGAGTGGCTGTGTGAGGAACTCTGAACTCTATCTACAGTGAAATAACCATAACTGGGGAAAATTATTGCAACAACACTTACAACTATTTAAAGTCTCGGTTAATTGTCCTAAGGACGCACAGAAAATGAAGATACATTTATTCAAGAAAATCTACTAACTCTCAGAATACCAAGCAGCCTGTGTCATTTAATACGGGATCGATTCCCTCTCCATCTATCCAGTTCAACACAAAAAGAAACTCTACCACTAAAGGTGCTACTGAGAACAGAGGGCTCCCTCTGTACCCAGCTCCCAGTCAGGGTTGAAGTCTCTTCCTGGAAGTTGCAGGCCACCAAGATTTATCACATACACCCAGCTCTGCGTTGAAGGAGATCTATTCAAGGCAAGAGCAGCCAAAAGACCTTCGACTATCTTTCTTCATCCAGTTCCCACTCCTAAGGCCGATCTACAACAAATGTGATAGACCAAAAATACTAGAGTCCCCATTGCCCTACCCAGCACCCTCCTTGTGAAGCCACAGTGTTATCCTAAGAGAAGCAGGTCATTGTCCTTCTGGTATTTCCTTGAAAATTCATGGCTATTATTACTACCCTGTGATATGATTCACCAGAATCTATTGATAAAAACTCATTTAACAAAGTAGTTAAAAGAAAAAAAAAAGCTATTGTGCTTTAAATGCCCTTTAAATATTTCTTCCGCCTTTTCTAGTTTAAACATTTTTTTCCCACATAAACAAGTAACCATTGACTCTGCTGCTCCTATACTATTCATGCCTATTTGGTCAACCTAAGTGTTGCTTTTCACGTCCCTTCTCCCTTCTCCATTTCCAGTGCAGGCAGTGTTGTTCAATGCTCATTGCCTCTTACTAGGACCATTTAAAATAAACTTCTAAGTCGAGTTTCTGCTCTACCTAATAAATTGTAGATATCTATGCCAGCTTGATCTTCTTGAGGTCAGAAGTCACTTTATTACTAAGTAATTTACAAAGATTCTTTAGTGTCTACAGAATAAAATGTTTCCTTTCACTTTGTCCTCTCCATTACCAGGCCTAAGCGTTCTTCCCTGACTCAGTTTCCCACTGCTTCCTGAATTAGAGCCTCTAGGAATGCATTAAGAGCCACTTCAGGAAAGAATGACTGACAATTGATAATTAAATGCATTATTAACAATTTTTTAAAGTCTAGATTGACATGATTGAATGGTTAATTCAGTAAAAATGTCAAATGATCAACATGTAATTATTTATCCAATCTATTGAAATTCCTGTTGAAGAAAGTGCTGAAGAAAAACAAGACATACAAATGGCCAATGGATATTTGAAAAAATGTTCAAAATTACTAATTATCAGGGAAATGCAAGTCAAAACCATAATGAGATATCACCTCACACCTGTTAGAATGGCAACTATAAAGAAGATGAAAGATAAGTTTTAGCAAGGTTGTGGAGAAATGGGAACCCTTGTACATTATTGGCAACTATGTAAACTGGTATATCATATCCATTATGAAAAATAGTATGGAGATTCTGCAAGAAAGTAAAAATACAACTGTCATATGACCCAGCAATCCCACTTCTGGGTATAGACCCAAAGTACGTGAAATCAGTATGTTGAAGAGGTGTCTGCACTTCCATGTTCATTTCAGCATTATTCACAATAGCCAAGGTATAAAATCAACCTAAGTGCCCATCAAAGAATGAATGGATAAAGTGTGGTATATATACACAACAGAATACTACTAAGCCTTAAAAAGGAAGAAAATCCTGTCATTTGCAACAACATGGGTAAACCTTGAGGCACTAAATGAAAGCAGCCAGGCACTGCAAGACAAACACTGTATGATCTCACTTCCGTAGAATCTTAAAACGTTGACATCATAGAAACAGAGAGTAAAATGATGGTACTAGAGGCTGGGGGGCTAGGAGAATTGGGGTGATGTTGGTTAAAGGACATAAAATTTTAGTTACACAGGAGTAAGTTCAAGAAATCTATTGTTCATCATGATGATCATAGTTAATGATATATCCTTGAAAAATGCTAAAAGAGTAGATTTTTGAGTGTTCTCACCAAAAAATATGGTCAAGTATGTGAAGTCATGCAGATATTAGACAGCTTTTGTTTGAGCCACTTCACAATGTATGCCTAAATCAAAACATTGTTGTACAACACAATTAATTTTTTAAAAAGTGCTGAAGAGAAATTTTATTTTATTTGTTTTTGCTTAAAAGTATTTAATAAATATTGAGGACATTTAACAACATATCCCTAAAAACATTTCCCATATAGCAATGTTTACTAAATCCTTTTTTTTACACTGCATTTTGTAACATATTGGAAATTATTTGAGAAAGGAGAGGTAATTGCAAAACATGACTTGACCTGGTTCAAACCCTAAGAGCTTTCAAAACTCCAGTGTTTAAGTGGAGAAAATTGTAGTTCTCTGGTACGACAAAAATACTCTCAGTCATAAAAGATCACCACAAAAAAATGGTTATTTTTATATTGAGGATAGTCCCTTAAAAGTGTAAAGAAACAATTACAGGTTAGCTCAACAGACCTGTCCCTAGACTGATACCCAGCATCCCGTTAATTCAAAAAGTACACAAAACTTCGAGTCATAATCATACGGTTATTATAAATAAAAAACAAATAAAGTTATAATAAGCTAATTTAGTTTAAAAAATGAAAGTGAAATTAAAATAAAACAAACTGAGCTCATTCAAAATAATCTGTTGTAATTTCAGGGCCTTTGTTTCTTCTCTTTAGCATAAAAATGTCCATCATAAAAATTGCAAAAGTCCCTCAAGTTATTCATCTTACAGAATAGTTGTCAGATCAAATGAAGGAATAAAAATAATAGCAACTGTAGTATTATTAACAGCTAACATGTATTGACTCCTAAAACATGCCAAGGGCTACACTAAAGGCTGTATATGCAGTATCTCATTTAATCCTCCCAACAAACATATAAGGTAGGTATTTTTATTTACATTTCACCATATAAGGAGGAAAAAGGCACAGAAAGTTTATGTAGCTTATTCAAGTTCAAAGACCAAGGGCTGGTGCCAGGTCCTGAACAGTCCAGTGAAGGAACTCAGGCTTCTGAGCAACAGGCTTTGCCTCTTCCTGAAAGTGTCATGCTTGCAAAGTCCTCGTAAAGTCTCTGCAAGCAGTTACCCTTTCATAGACTCTTACATGGGACATTGTGATGCTCCATGAAAGGGTGAAGGTCACCTGTTCTGCTTAATAAGGCAACTATATGGTGACATGGAAAGTGCATGGACAGAAAAATAGGTTTGAATCCAAGTTCTGCCATGTGATCTTTGGCCAGTTAACCTCTCTGAGTCACATTTTCTAAATCAAAAACTGAGAAGAATAATGCTGTATTCGTTTTCTAGGTATGTCATAACAAAATACAATAGACAGGGTGATGACTTAAATATTTATTTTCTCACAGTTCTGGAAGTTAGAAGTCCAAGATCGGGGTGTCAACAGACTCTTCTGAGTCCTCTCTTCTTGGCTTGCAGACAGACTCCTTTTCTCTGTGTCCTCACACGAGCGTGTTAGTCTGTGTTGTCTGTGTCTTAATCTCCTCTTCTTATAAGAACACCAGTCGTATTAGATTAGGGTTCACTTATGACCTCATTTTACTTTTACCACCTCTTTCACAGCCCTATCTCCAAATACATACAGACACATTTTGAGATACTGGGGGTTAGAACTTCTGTATCTGAGTGGGGAGGGGCGTGCACAATTCAGTTCATAGTAGTTACCTTTCAGAGTTAAGGTTATGAAAAGGTAAATCAATTGCCCAGAAATTGGGAAGCCTCTAAATTTTAATATCTGTATCTTACACCAGTAAAGTCAGTATTATTTGGCTGTCTATTATCTTTTCTTAGCTGTATACATTGACAGGAATATGCATACAGTGCAAAGGCTAATGTGACAATAAAGGGTTAACACATGGACAGATTTTGATTTTTAGAAAGATGAATACTATTTTTATTCAACTATTTAAGGTCATCTTTCATTGTGTTAAAAGGACATTTAAGGAAACAAATATAAAATAAACATCCTTACTGATAGCAAATCGTTAATTCTGCATACACTTCAAATCATGGTATATGTAGTTCAATGGGACATTAGAAACTGCTTGGTCAAACATGCAACCACATTTACTTTGCAAACATAGAACGTGAGCTTGATACTGGTTAAGTAACTTGTCCTAAGACACACAGTTAGTTCCTGACATAGCAGGTTCTTATTCCTAGTTCATTGTTCTTCCTTCTATGCTCTACTGTCCCCTGTGGTTTTCCTGGGATCATGGTCTTTACAGTTTCCTGGAGTGATTGTTTTAGAAATAACACTTAATATCTAGAGAGCTTCACAAGTAGCTGCCTTCCAAATTGGCTTCTTACTTGAACCTCAGTCAAATATAAGCTAAAACCTCGTTTAAAAAAAAAACTGTGACTTCATCTTTCAATCGATTACCAAAAAACATCCTCACTAGTACCTGCAGAAAAATCTCATCCCTCAAATAAGGCACATTTTCCTAGCTGACACACATAATATGATTAATCTAATAATCAAGATTCATTATATCTCAAATGATGTAGAATATGCACACATTTTCCTAATAGTGTTTCTCAAATGTTGCTTGAACAAACATCAGGACTCAAATAACCTTCCTAAATGCCTCAGTGTTATCTGCATACCTGTCTCAACAGTGATGAGTAAAAGGAAGAGCAATTCAATTACATCTCCTTTGAGGACTCCTTGGGGCTGCCTTGACTTAAGAAAAACACCTTCAAAGAGACAAGCACCATAATAATTTTCTCCCATAGTTCCTTCAATAAGGAATTAGCCCAGAAGTAATGTCACCCTTCAGGAGAAGCTATTGATACGATCTAGTCACACTTCCTCTCTTACAGGCTTTCATCCAACAAAGTCAGGTTTTGAAATGAGAAAGGAAGATTAAACTTTGATCAAATCTGATGGGGAAGAAGCAGAAAGCACAGGCTTTGGATTGAAAGAGAGCAGCGTTCCAACAGAGACACCCTCTTCACAAGCCATGTGAGTTTACCAGTAAAAATAGAGATAACGGGACCTACCTGTTGGTTTGTTGTCAAGATAAAATGAGACAATGTTTAAAACATGTATCCCTGTGCTTGGCATGGAATAGGCATTTCTTCCTGAAAGAAATTATTGAAAAGATTATAAGAAGAATGAGGAGGATGATGAGTCATTGTTTTCGAACAGATTGAACTGACTGGTGGCCCAGAGGGAATTTTTGTCTCTGAATTTAGAGAAACAATTACTGAAGCCCCACGTGCAGCCTTAAAAATTTATTTAAAAAGCTATCTTTAGCAAGGTAATAGAACACAATGCCCAGTCCACATTTCACCTACCCACTCTCGGATCTGAAGATGGTCTAAGAGGTTTCAGTAAGTTCAAGGTGATTCTCCCATTAAAAATAGTGTTCTCAAAGTGTTCAGTAAGAGATAAGACAGCCACCAGTGTGTGAAATAGGAGGATGGAAAGGAGATCTGCTGGCAGGGCATTCAGTAAACGGGGCATTGTCTATAACCAAGGGAAGAAAATACTCTGGATCACTTGATATCCATAATGTGTAGTTTTCAGCATTTATCATTAATAAGATGTTTGTATTAAGATATTTTATCAATCATGATGCTGTCTTACATAAATTCAAAGAAATTTGTAACTTGAAAATGTTGGGGGTTCTTGCAGCTAGAAAAAAACAAAATACAAACAAGTGTCTTACATTTAGGTCAAAGAGATAAGGGATTGGTGATCATCACACAATTGGTTAGCAGAAAAACAAGGACTAGAAGGCAAGGTTGCTGGTGTACAGTCTCCTACTGTTCCCACCAGTATAGTCCTTCTCTAAGCTAGATAGACATCCTTACCTATATCAAGAGAATTCGTTGTAATAGGAGTTAACAGTAACAATAAAAATAGTCATAAGTGAAAGAACACATTCCTCAACACATCACATCCCCCCATATGCCTCCACTTCCTGGGCCCGACACAAACACATCACAGCCTTGAGCACATCACATCCCCCCATATGCCTCCACTTCCTGGGCCGACACAAACACATCACAGCCTTGAGCACATTACATCCCCCCATATGCCTGCCCGACACAAACACATTAAGAAAAACAACACCTGGAGAAGCTCCAATAAGGTTACAACCGTTTGTAAAAGCGCAGGAACCAATAAGAAGGCTGCTAAAAGCATAACTTAACATTAACATGTAAACCAATTGTAATGCTGTAGCCTAGAGAAATGCCTTGTTGCTCTGTAACCTGACAAGTCCTGTTTACCTCGAGCTATAAAGAGCAAGCGCACGCATTGTTTGGGGCCCTCTTGTATGTTGTATAACGGAGGGACCAAGTTCGAACTTGCATTAAAGATCCTTGCCGCTTGGCTTTGACTCTGGACTCTGGTGCTCTTCTTCGGGGAATAAACGGTCTGGGCATAACATAAGCACTTATTATACACTAAACAATCTGTTACATGTTTTGCATGTATTATTGTCACTTAATATGTACAAAAACAGTATTAATTAGATACAATGGAGAAAACTTAGGCTGAGATAAGATATTGAATCTATATGAATTACACAAAGAAAAAAGAAAAAAATTACTCAAAGGTACACTTTGAGAAAATTAACTGTTTTGGGAGAACAATCTGTGCTTCTGACCATCGTATGATCACTGATATTTCTTTCTTGAAAACATTCCCTCCTTATCGTTCACCTACAGTAGCTTACACACCCACTACCAGCATATGTTCTAATTACTTCTCAGGAATTGTACTATTTCAATCAGCAAGTGCTATTCTGATTCCCTTGGAATCACTTCCAGATATAAACAACATAAAATTCAGAGTCATATAAACCAATTCTGCTAAGGTTTTTTTTTTTTCTTTTTTTTTTTTTTAAACATGAGCACATTGCTTACAAGTAGCAGATAAAGGAATTCAGTACTGTGTGGTACAAGGTGTTTGACATAAAAGCAAACAGCTACAAATTGTTTCATAAATCAATAATGCATGTTCCTATCTAAATCTGAAACAACGACAACTAAAATCCCCTAAAAGTCATAACAGTGGTGATAGCCAACATTCAGTAATGCTAAATTCACTTCCTTAGGAATGCCATTCAGTAGTGCAAGAGTCATTGTCTTGGATATGTTAATTCATATTTAATTTAAAAGACAAAGCAAACCATAAAATGGTCAGAGGATGCTGACCAGAGGTCAAAATGGAGGGGATGCTATGAAATCATTTCTTGATCGCTAAGGTTAAGTCACGAAGAATTATTCTTTTGAATGTCAAGAGACATGGTTGAGTATCCTGGATATAAAAATGTTAAAAGACGGTGGCCCTTGAATTGGTACTGACTCCAACCACTTAAGAAAGGCTGCCTGGCATTTTCTTGAATTTTCAATTCCACTTTGCCTTTGCATAGACCAGTTATATGCAAATTTGGTTATTATCTTTAAAATTTAGACTTTTACCCTTACAGCATTGTATTATTAAAAAGCGGTGTCTTATAAAACATTCTGGAATTTCTCATAAACATTCATTTATATGCATTAGATAAAAATCTGTGTGGTCAATAGCTTGTGATAAAAAGTGCCTATGAAAATAGAAGAGACAGGAAATATTCAGGCCAAAACAACTACAGACTCTCAGCTTTTAATTGTAATTTAGAGGTCATTGTGTCCAATCCCTTACCTGGTGCCAGGTGCCTTCTATATACTCACCCTTTGAATATTTGAACCAGGAGAAACCTGCTATATCTAATTGCTCATTAGCCCTACTTATTAGCAACGTTTTTTCTTATTATGATAGGGAATCTTTGGGAATATCTTCTTTATGACTTACCTGATAGCAAGGAATATATTTAGTTTTTATGGAAATTAGACCAAGATTATTATGTTTGGGTTTAAATAAAGACACATAAAAATGTATGCGCCCCTTTCCAGAGCATAAACCAGATATATACAACTAGGGAGAGGGAGGCAGAATGTTTGAAAAATTCATGCTTCAAACCTGTTTGTTTAGAGATCATGTGTGCTTTATTTTTAGATTTCGGCATCCCCAGTGATGAATTAAGTTGGGCTTAAATATGGCCACATGGGCACAATTTCTACCCAGAGAGAAGCAATTCAAAGCTTCAGTGCCTTCCACTCCCACCCTTCCAGGAGTGATTGACTGACTAATACTGTCAAAGGACTAGCTGTAATTAGTGATCCCACAGTAAGTCATCTATCTGTACCTTCAGCTATGCCATCTCTGGGACCGAAGAAAGGTTAGACAGTTGGAGAATGTCACCTTCATGCAGTAGGCATGACAAGATTGGGTGATCACTATTTTTTGCTAGCCATAATATTTGATTTTAAAAAGTAAACAATAAAATATTTTGCCAAATCTCTGTTTTTACTGTCTTGAAATTTCATTACAACCAAAATAATAAAAAATATTGTCTTTCTTAGAAAGTGAAAACAGTTACCTAAATATGATAACAACTTATGCTGCAGTCCCCAAATCCCAGCTGCTTAAATTCAATGAAGACATTTCACTGTATATATATATCATGAGTTAGCATAGTTACTGAGAAGCCTAAAGTGATGGAAAACTTCCCATTTTTAACTGCATTATCATGAATATGCTGCCTGCTTGATATACATTGCAGGGGGAATGATCACTGGTATATCTCACAGCAGCAAATAGATGTCATTGCCCAGGAGTAATACACACCCTTCTCCTCACGCCACTGGTCAGAGGTAATCTCATGGAAATGTGCCAGGAAAAGAAGCCAACTTCATATTGATAAACACTGGTAAGGCCTATGACATTACAACTCAGGTCCCATCAGACTTTTTATTCTCCAATCTAAACACTCCTAATTCACATGTTCTTCAAATGGTATAGTTTTAATTTCTCTTCTCCTGGCTTACTTCTACTTGCTATTCTACTTTAAAGATTTTCAACACTGATATGTGAACTCTTTGAATTCATTGGCAGGATTTGATAACCATGTTTATTTCACGAAAAAAAAAAGAGCTTTCAATAGATTCTTAAAGGAGGTCTGGGGCCATTACTCCGGTCTCTTCTGATTTTCTTTCAATATGATACCCAGTAGGCACAACATTCTGGTTAAGATTTGAATAGCATCATTCTATCACCGATTCTGGATATATTTTTAAAGACTAGTATAAAATAATAAAAATGCATATTCAATCTTTTGATAGACTGCTGCCTTACACTGAGCTTATTGATCAAGCAAAGTCTATACTATTTGCACTGCTGACAAATTTTGCTCTTTTTCAGCCAAACAATTTATGGTAGCTTTACTTTTTATCGTATTTTTAAACAGCATTCAAACTATTCACTATTGTATTCAGGGACTCAAGGTTTCCATATTTCTAAATATCAACTCTAACAAAAAGCATATTAGCTAGCTTTTCCATTCAACTTTGGGTCTTCTGCATACCATCTGTATTGTTATATCAATCATCTACATAAACATTGGACCAGCTCAGTGCTAAGGGACAAACTTTAGAATATACGAATGAAAGTTCTCTCCAAGAAGATGTAACTGCATTCATCAGCATGCTTTCAGTATTCTCTTTTATATTTATTTGGCTCCATATTTGTAGTTTTCCTTGTTTACCTTCCTACCATGGTGATATTTTCCACCTCCTTCTATCAGTTGCGCTTTCTTTCAAATAAGCTCTTTAAAAGTCCATCCCCTAACGTCGCAGTGTTATCTCCAAAATCACTGGCTTCTACCATGAAAATACATTATTGAGGGACTCTTGAATTTTTTTTGTAAATTCCTACTGTTAAAATGCATTTTTAATATTAATACTTTTACTACAAATTCATCATCATAAAGGGAACCTCTCCCGGACTCAATTTCTTCACCATTCTGCTCACACCCTTCCCCCTCAAAAAGGCATGATTTGCTAAGAGATCTTAAAGTTCCTTACAACTGTATGATTATATGATTCTTTGACTTTTGTTAGACTTTTCTTCCCCCAACAAAAACTCAACAAATTTTACTGATGGTATTGTAGTGATTTGCTGGAAAAAACTGAACCTGAAGAAAATTATGGGATTTTCTAGATTGATATCCATAGTGGAGTGTAGACTAGGAATATAACATCACACAATTCATGTTTCCTCTAGAGGCCCTTTGCTAGGCATTAAAATGGCCAATGTGCTACATATAGCAATAACTCTTTAACCTTGGCTAATGTCTCCTATTAATTCAGTATATCGGCTGTTAATTTCAGAAGGGCAAGTACATCCAAAAATATAACAAGGTTAACTGTGCAATTATTCAATAAAATTTATTCTAATAAATATTATGAGACTATAGAACAAAAGAAAACACAGATGGCATACGCTTTAGTATATTACAGATGTTTAGGCAGATTAAAAATAGCTGTAGCCTATAAGCCACCTATGTGTGAAATATTTGTCCCAGACAACCACGACCCTTATACTAAGCCCCCAAAACTGTCCATTTAATATTATAGAAGAAAGTTTGCAGAGTCAACTTTAAGGTCGTATCTAACCATACAATATAAAAGAACAGTGTCCTATTTTTAAAATAAAAAATCATTAATTTTACTTTGCTTTATTAAGAAGCATAGAGTATAACATAAAAGGAAAAGAATCATGTGACTTTATTTACATATATATACATAAATATGTTTCCTATTAAGAAATCTTCAAACCTATAAATAAAGCCAGTCCAATCCAGTAATTAGTGCCTCCAAATAAAATATGACTCATTGTCAGAGGCAGCTTTGATTATTATGTTTATTCCTTCTTACTTTATCTTATACAAACATTCCTTGTAAAAATTAAGCGAATCTAATCATGTCATTGGTATTCATTTTATTTCTATTTTCTTTTTTTCTTTTTATTTTTTTTTGAGACAGAGTCTCACTCTGTCACCTAGACTGGAGCACAGTGGTGTAATCATGGCTCACCCTAGCCTCAACTTCCTGGGCTCAAGCGATCTTCTCACATTAGCCCCCTGAATAGCTGGGACTACAAGCATGCACCATCATGCGCAGCTAATTTTAAGTTTTTGTTTGTTTGTTTGTTTTTAGAGACAAGGCCTCACTATGGTGCCCCAGATAGTCTTGAACTCCTGGGCTCAAAAAGTCCTCCTACCTCTGCCTTCCAAAGTTCTGGGATTACAGGTGTTAACAACCTTGCCTGTCCTATTTCCATTTCCACCTCCCAGCCCCTGACAACCACGATTGTATTCTTTGCTTATATGAGTTTGACTGTGGCATTGATCTTTTCTTAAAGGGGGTTCTTTCCAAGAAGCAAGTATGAGTTAAGTTTTGATTTTTGTTGTTGTGTGTTACTGGAGTTTTTCAGTATTTTTCTTAAACAGGTTTATTGGGGGACTCCCTGGTTTGGAAACATAAAACAATGTAGAGCAAGTCAATTAATGAACTTTATCAACCAGCAAATAAATTTTTTTTTGGTACCTGCTACTTCCTTCAAAAAAAATGAGTATTTCTATTTTTTTTCCAAGACAGAGTCTTGCTCTGTTGCCCAGGCTGGAATGCAATGGTGGGATCTTGGCTCACTGCCACCTCTGCCTCCTGGGTTCAAGCGATTCTCTTGCCTCAGCCTCCCGAGTAGTTGGAATTACAGGCAACCACCACCATGCCTGGCTAATTTTTGTATTTTCAGTAGAGATGGGGTTTCACCATGTTGGCCAGGCTGGTCTCGAACTCCTAACCTCATGATCTGCCCACTTCGGCCTCCCAAAGTGCTGGGATTACTCATTAAGCAGAAATAAAATCTTTCATTGTCATTTTCACCAATCATTCAGGAATTAGTTGCTTTCAAATGTTAGGTACCTTCATAAATGGCTTTAAATACATTAAGGATATTTGGTTAGCAACCCTATGTTTCCAGAACTGGAGAAAATTACTTAAAAGTGTATATATATACACTTTTCTGATATCCCATTATATATATATATATATATAATATCTGGTTACGATTTGAATAGCACCATTCTATCACCGATTCTGGATATATTTTTAAAGACTAGTATAAAATAATAAAAAATGCATATTCAATCTTTTGATAGACTGCTGCCTTACACTGAGCTTATTGATCAAGCAAGGTGTATACTACTTGCACTGCTGACAAATTTTGCTCTTTTTCAGCCAAACAATTTATGGTAGCTTTACTTTTTATTGTATTTTTAAACAACATTCAAATCTATTCACTATTATATTCAGGGACTCAAGGTTTCCATATTTCTAAATATCAACTCTAACAAAAAGCATATTAGCTAGCTTTTCCATTCAACTTTGGGTCTTCCGCATACCATCTGTATTGTTATATCAATCATCTACACAAACATTGGACCAGCTCAGTGCTAAGGGACAAACCTTAGAATATACAAATGAAAGTTCTCTCCAAGAAGATGTAACTGCATTCATCAGCATGCTTTCAGTATTCTCTTTTCATATATATATATATATATCATGGGATATCAGAAAAAAAAGCCAAACTCTCAGAAAGAACCGTGTTAGAACTATGAAAAATAGCCCAAAGCGTACAGTAACTAAGCTAATGCTGAATCAAGGGAAAAGTGACTTAACCGTGGCAGAATTTGACTGCATTTTGCTTGGCCAAGTTCCAGCACCCTCCATGGATTTGTGGTGGTCCTAAAACAAAAGCTTACATTCTCACTGTGGGTTCGACACTCCAGAGGGAGCAGAGCAGAACTTTGTCTAATGTAATTATGTTTTTCTGTATTGACCCGTCAGGGTGCTCCCTGAGGGACTAAGGGAAAACACTCTCGTTTGTTTTGCCTAATTCAGAACTTGCTCAAGGTAGAAAACTGGCTATGCTGAGGGCATTTCTCAATAACATTGAAAGGTGAATAAACAAGTCACTGCTAACTGCAAACAGATGGCAGCTGGGGCAAAAAAGAGTTCTGCTAAGAAATGGGCAAAGAAGCCAGACGTGGTGGCTCATGCCTATAATCCCAGCACTTTGGGAGGCCAGGTGGGCGGATTTCTTGAGCTCAGGAGTTTGAGACCAGGCTGGGCAGCACAGCAAGACCCTCCTGTCTCTATAAAAAGAATAATAAGTTAATTAAATATGGGCAAAGAACTGAAACAGATATTTTCCTAAAGAAGGCATAAAAATGGCACACAAGCACATACAAAGATGTTTAACCTTGTTAGTCGTTAGAAAAGTGCAAACTGAAACCACAATGAGATGCTATATCACACCCACTGGAAAGCCTACAATAAAAAACAGTAAAAGGTGAACAGAGAGTGTTGGCAAGGATGTGAGGAAACTGGAACCTTCATACATTGTTGGTAGAAATGTAAAGTGGTACAACCATTGTAGAAGACAGTTAGGTGGTTTCTCAAAAAGCCACAGAATTGCCACATGACTCAGCAATTATATTCCCAGTTTATAATCAAAAGAATAGAAAATAGGTTCTCACACATTTGTACATAAATGTTCATAGTAGCACTATTCACTACAGGTAAAAGGTGAAAACAACCCAAATGGACAAAATAAGGTGTATCTATAAAACTGAATATTATTCAGCAATAAAAAAGAAAGTTCTGATGCATGCTACAATGTGGATGTATCTCAAAAACATGCTACCTGAAAGAGGCCACAAAAATCAAATATTGTACAATTGTATTTATATGACATTTAAAGAAGATAAAACCATAGAGACAGAAAGCAGATTAGTGATTTCCAGGTGAAAGGGGTGGTGGGGGGAACAGGGCGTGATTACTTAATGTATATGAGGTTTCCATTGGGAATGATGAGACAGAGGTAGTAGTTTCACAATATTGATTATCAACTGGGAATGGAATTGATGAGAATTCTTTGGAACTAGACAGAGGTAGTAGTTTCACAATATGGTTAATGTACTAAATACCACTGAATTGCACAGGGTAAATTGGTTAATTTTTCATATAAATTTTACCCCAATTTTTAAAAATGTATATGATATGGCATGAAGCTGTTTAAAGCACATCTTGAGAGAGGACCATGTAATACGGTTGGCAAACAACATAAGAAAATACATACTATAAAATATATTAGAAATTTCAAACATTTGTATAGTTTGGAAAAGAGGAAAGCCAACTATAATTAGAGTTTATACTGAGTATAGAGATAGTGAATATTGGTTTTCTATTAGCTGATACCAGCTTTTGCTGGGGTTAAAAAAACACAACAGCAATATTTCAGGCTTACGATGACAATATTTCTTGCTTACATGTATGTCAGCTGATATTTGACTTCAGGTTGAATCCATGTCATTTATATTCTAGGGCTGAGGCTGAAGAGGCAACTTCTTTTTCTATCTCATGGCAGAGGAAAAAAAGAAATGGCAAAACCAATCTATGCTTTCAAACTTCTGCTCGGTTGTGGCATATATCATATCCACTCACTTTCCATGGCCAAAGCAAATCATGTAGCCAGGAGTGATGTCAATGGGGTGAGAAGTTTATGCTCCCTCTGGGAGAGGCACTGCAAAACACATGTCAATGAGTGAGGATGTATAATCCTATTACAAGGACAGATAAAATCTGGATATTACATATAATCCACCATTTTAAAAGATGAGTTGTGGAAAGAACAAAGGAGAACTTACTGACAATATATACAACAGGCATCTCTAGGTCCAAAGATATGAACTTTTCTCCCCCTAACCTGGTAGATATTCCCAAATTGTCCTGTTAAAATGTAATAATTTACTTTCCCACCAGAAATGCATATAAGGCCTTTCCAACAATGACATTATCAAACTTCTTAAGTGTTGACAATCTGATTAACAAAAGAATTTCATCATTCTTATTTTTCTTTTTTGATTAGGAGAGAAGTTGGACATTTTATGCTTATTGAACATTTCTTTTTCATAAATTATGTACTGCCTGTTCAGGTAACTGACAAAGAATCATATTTTAGTATGATCTGAGAAGTGAGCCAAAGTGTTAAAATTCTTTTCTATCTGACAAAAGTCAGATTTGAGGTTTAGCTAGTGTAGCTAAGGCCATAAGCTATGTAAAGTAAAAGGATTCTGGACATAGGGATTATGCTTGACATAGCATGTGTCAGAATTTATTCCTTCTCCTTAATTAAAATATTTTAAGTACTACCCCAACAAAGACTTATCTACCAGAAATGGAAATAATTTATTTTGAAGGAAAGACTAGGCTCCATAGATTTTGAAATATGAAGTCACGGGCCTGTAGTATTTTGTCCAAACCCAAAGAGGAGGCAAAGATTCCCTGGTCTTGTGCTAGTGTAACACACATCTCTTATGTCTGAGAAAATGCAACCACTCTGCAGGATTCTTCCCAAAATTCTTTCATATTTCCTCTGCTACAACATTTCCTAAACTGTATCTCACAGAATTTTAATTTCAATAGATAACGGGAAGGAAAAAGGGATGGAAGAAAAAAATGTGGTTTAATAAATGTGTAAAATACTGCATACTGAATCCTGCCCTCAAAGAACAACTGGTTAGCTGTGTGATATAGTCTGAATGGTTTTGTTTTTTTTTTTTTTTTTTTTGAGACAGAGTCTCGCTCTGTCGCCCAGCCTGGAGTGCAGTGGCCGGATCTCAGCTCACTGCAAGCTCCGCCTCCCGGGTTTACGCCATTCTCTTGCCTCAGCCTCCCGAGTAGCTGGGACTACAGGCGCTCGCCACCTCACCTGGCTAGTTTTTTGTATTTTTTAGTAGAGACAGGGTTTCACCAGGTTAGCCAGGATGGTCTTGATCTCCTGACCTCGTGATCCGCCCGTCTCGGCCTCCCAAAGTGCTGAGATTACAGGCTTGAGCCACCGCGCCCGGCCTAGTCTGAATGTTTTGTTCTGCCCAAATCTCATGTTGAAATTTAATTCCCAGTGTTGGAGGTGGGGCCCGGTGGGAGGTGATTGAATTATGGGGGCAGATTTCTCATGAATGGTCTAGCACCATCCCCCTTGGTACTGTCCTCTTGACAGTGAGTTCTCATGAGATGTGGTCTTTAAAAAGTGCCCAGCACCTCCCCGCCCTTCTTGCACCTGCTTTTGCCATAATTGTAAGCTTCCTGAAGCCTCCCTAGAAGCCAGGAAGATGCTATCACATGCTTCCTGTAAAGCATACAGAACTGTGAGCCAATTAAATCTTTTTCTGTATAAATCACCCAGTCTCAAGTATTTTTTATAGCATGAAAGAATGGCCTAATACACTCTGTAAGCTTCACAAGTTATCTGGCCTCGGTTTCCTCATGTGTACAATGAGGGTAATATTAGTGCCCCCCTGGCAGAGTTCCTCATGAGTGTTAAACAAGGTAACACAAGCTAAGCCCTGTACCTGAGGCACAGTAGGCACTCAGTGAATTTTCATTCTTATTTTGATGGCTGTAACATTAGCATCTAAAGACTCTAAAAAACTCTGTAGTAAATAAACCTGTTTGGCTTTGTCCATCCAGCTTTCCTCAAATAATCTGACACCCAGCAACTGTTTTTCTCAGCATCTTGCACTTTGGGAAATGCGATCTGTTTCCTTTTATCTAATGCCTGAATCAGCAAATGGAGAGAAGTAGGAATGGAGAGAGAGAATGGTCATGCTTCAGATTGGTAAGGAAGTTGTCTTGTTCTCTTATTTCAAGTTCTCCCATGAGTGTCAACCTGAAGAATTGCCTGATTCTTCTGTACTACAGATGACCACAAACAGTTGACACAACTTGTCCGAAAGCAATGCCAAACTTTGTAATTATCTGTGCCTGCTATGAAGCAGTAGAAGGAAAAAATACTCTATTCCTTATTTTCCATATTCCTCCTATTATGCTAAGAGATTTTTCTGTGAATACTTTTGAATAACAAATAAACCTGCTGGAAGATTTCAAGAAAAGGAAGTCAGTTCTTTCTCTTGTTATAAATAAGGCACAAATTTCTATGCTCCAAGGATACAGTCCAATTTCTCTTTATTTAGAATTAAGGATAGTATTAAACATAGTAAGTATTTCCTGATATTAACAGCTACTTTGTGGAAATTCTTGTGTAAAATACAGAATTGCTCTCCTTAGGTGCTGTTGCTGATATGGTTTAAAAGCACTCGTTTATTGAATAGCAAACGAGGTCTGTCCTTAAGAAGAAGAGCATCCCAGAAACTCTGCAGCTGGAGCAGCTGTCAAATTCATAGTGCTTTCCATCTAATAAAGCTAACTTGATACCTAAGAGCTTTCCCAGCCCTTACCATAGTAGAGATTATTAGATACTTGGCACTTTGGAACAGCCATTCACCCAGAGTAGACAAATAAAAAAGCTGCATTTTATATTGTATCAGAAAGTACATAAGGCCGGGCACGGTGGCTCACACCTATAATCCCAGCACTTTGGGAGCCCGAGGCAGGTGGATCACCTGAAGTCAGAGTTCAAGACCAACCTTGCCAACATAGCAAAACTCTGTCTCTACTAAAAATACACAAATTAGTCGGGTGATCCCAGCTACTCAGGAAGCTGAGGCAGGAGAATCATTTGAACCCAGGAGGCAGACGTTGCAGTGAGCTGAGATCATGCCACTGCACACCAGCCTGGGCAACAAAGCGAGACTCTGTCTCAAAAAAAAAAAGAAAAAAGAAAAAAAGAAGTACATAAAATGTAAATGTAAATTAATTTAATGAGGATTTTAATCTACCCACACTATACAAAGTATCTACCAAGTGACTTTTTCATCCTGCATATTTAATAGTAAGTGAAAATTCAAGTCATATTAAGCATTGCAGCCCAGAAAACTATGTTTAACAGCTTTCAACATTCCTAAAAGGTAAAGATGCCCTGCTTATAACATATGAGGAAAGAAAAATAGCTGAGAGCATTCTGAGGTCTGTGAGGTATTCAAAATTTATCACAGCCATAGAGGTCGATCACACCTATAATCCCAGCACTTTGGGAGGCTGAGGTGGGTGGATCACCTGAGGTCAGGAGTTCAAGACCAGCCTGGCCAACATGGTGAAACCCCGTCTCTACTAAAAAATACAAAAATTAGCCAGGCGTGATAGCTGGTACCTGTAATCCCGGCTACTTGGGAGGCTCAGGCAGGAAGAATTTCTTGAATCGGGGAGGCGGAGGTTGCAGTGAGCCCAGATCATGTCACTGCACTCTAGCCTGGGCAACAAAGCAAGACTCTGCCTCAAAAAAAAAAAAAGAAAAGAAAAGAAAAGAAAAGAAAAAGAAAAGAAAAAAAAATTGGGTGACACCACTTTTCCAAGAAATCCTAGTCTAGCTGAGAGCATTCTGAGCTCTGTGAAGTATTCAAAATTTATCAGGCCCATAGAGATATGAGTACAGAACTTTTAACTGTGCTAAGAAAATCACCTTTTTTCAGGAATCATGAATATTCCACATTTTTGTTAAAGAAACTCATGAAAGTAGCATCCCCAATCTCCCTTGTGTGCAACTCCCTTGAGTACACCAATACTCCTCTTTCTTGAGCGTGTACTTTTCATGTTGCAAGAAATCTCTGTACTTTCACGATTTTCTGAATCATCCATGAATTCCTGCTCAAGATGATGTCAAGAGCCTGGACACCCGTTGGAATGGAGGTCCTACTGGCATTTGGGAACTTTCCAGAGCCCACTGGTATCAGTACAACAAACTGTTTTAAAACTCTCAGTATTTCATCATTACTTAACCAAGTAAAATTGAAACTCCTTGTTTGCCGTATGAGTTTTTTGTGACTATTTGCCTCCATTGTACCTCCCGGGCTCATCTTTCAGCACTTTCCTCTAGCATTCTTCTTTCCTTGCCTTTTGCTATGCCTGGAATATTCTCTCTCCTACTTCTTCTCATGGCTAATTCCCACTTACTAGCTAGGAACCACCTACTACTTCCTCCAGAATGATCTCTCTCACACACCCGCACAACCACTCTAGGCTGGTATCTATCATTCCTGAGGTCATGTTCCAATGTGAATCATGGCACTGAGTCAGCAATCAAAATCTATTTAATGAGTAAATCAATGCATGAACAAATGAGAATATGATTATATTGAGTAGCTAAAATGTGAACTGAATAATAAGAGAGAAATGAAGAGCCTATGTTTTTATAGGACACATTAAGTTTTACTAAGAAAAAACAGCAGGACTCAGACTGAGCCCTCTAATTTGCCTCCTTTTAAAATGGCCACCTAAGCCTTCTTGTTTTCAGAATTATTTCATAGAGTTTTATTCATGAACATTGATGCTACTGCAGCTGAAGTTCCTGGACTCCTCTGAAAATGCTTTTTACCTGGAACCAAAAAGCATCCAGGCAAATCCAAATCTCCAGACGCTTCACCCAAATGTGGTTCCAGAGTGGAGCTGAGATCTGAGGCAAAATCATGTTCATCCTTGTACTAAGAACCAACTGAGGCCCAAAGGTTTCTTTCCCAACATCCAACCACCCTGATCAAGTGAGAAGGGAGTGGTCATGAGAATAGGGACAAGTTCCTCCTCCCCTCGACCCACACATTCAGAACATCGCACAACCTTTAGACATATGCGCAATAGCTCTTTTAAAGCACAAAGTTTCAGGCTATCTTAGATTTGTCGATTAATATATTCTAGGCCAATTGTGAAGCCTTCTGCAAGCCACAAAATCCTCCCAATGTCAATATTTCCATACATAAAATAAAGGAGGCTGCTAGCATACCTACCTCATTATATTGAATGGTTTATAAAAATGCCCAGTGGGATTTCTTTAGTAGAGTATTCCAACCACAAAATAAGTGCCCATTAACCAAGAGCTAATATTTTTATTTAAATAATTTCACATTTCTTTTAGAAGAAAATAAAGTGATAAAAGATAAAACCACCTCTAATCATTTTTTAGTTTTGCATAAGAAAATTATTCTTTGTGTGTGTTTCTAGATTCAAATTGCCACTTTTTATACAGACACCAGTCATCAGATTAGGGGCTCACCCCTCATATCAATGAATTGTATCTGTCATAACCCTATTTCCAAATAGGGTCACATCTCCCATTAATAAGAATTAGTGATATTTTGCCATCCAATTTCTATTTCCTGTTCAGAGTGGTGGCTATATGGCAGCATACTGATACCACTAGAAAAATAAATGCAACAATTACTGTAATAATAGCCACTACCATTTATTAAGTATTAGCTTTGTGTCAGGAACTGAAATACAGACTTTAGATCCATTGTTTCACAATTCTCATAATGGTACTTTGATTTAGGCTTTATTATATCCTAATTTTACACAGGCTTAAAGAGGTTAAATGGCTTGCCCTAAGTCAAACTGCTAGAAAGTGGAAGAGCTAGGAAGACTGAATGTCTGACTCTTGAGGCTAACCACCACACTCTGTTGCTTTTCAGTATGCTGCAGAGAATTAGGAAAGATCTATGAGTGGATGTTAGGCTTTCTTAACTCCCGCCACTATCTGGCTGCACAATACCCTGATATGTAGTATATATTCAGAAGTCTGGAATGGGATACATTATTTTATTTAAAATTTATTTTCTTAAATTGTTATATATTTTACATTATAATGTCCTCCACATTATTAATCTCCTTATCTTTTTTTACAGGTAGCACAAAGGTGTCTTGAGAGGAGAAATTAATGATCTATTTAAAATAAAGCTGGGGTAAGGAAAAGAAATAAATGCTTGATGATCTTATTGCTTCAAGAATAATCGTATTTCCTTAATATGATTTGCAGTGAGAAAAATTAAAGTCCATTGATAGCTGTGATACAGAAATGCACAGGGTATGCCCACAAATCATGTTAATTTCTTTATTAAACTATGTGAAATTACATACATTAATTGCTGAACAACTACAAATGATAGTGAAATCTCGGAGGAGAAGAATAAAAAAAAAAAGTCCAAAGAACCATATTAAATTTCCCTTCCCTCACCATCATTCTCACTCTAATCAGTCCTCACAGAAAAGCATCTTATTCCCTTACTTGCCAAGTTTGCCATTCTCCTTCCCAGAATACCCCTATATGTCCTATTTTCCTACCCAGCAGAGCTGACGGTGAAGGACTGGCTCCTTCAGTTTAGCCAAAGTCCCTCTCTCTCTGGTTTGCATGGGCAGCATTTAATTGACTACCCAAGCACTAGGGACTCAGATGAATAAGGATATATTCAATTTTAAGAATGAACTAAAGTCCTAAAGAAATATTTGGGCATCACTATCACTACCTGGAGATGTTTCGGCAGGACCTCTCAGATACAGTTTTGAGCCTGGTGTTGACTTGGAATTGACACGGTTCAGACTGAAACAGAAGTTTTTACCTTCATGTGACCTTTATATATAAACAGACTCCTGAGCCCCAGAGCAAGAGATGGCCTATATTAGCCTCTTTACTTCCTGCTCACACTAGTGAAGGAGGTGGCTTCTCCTTTGGTCTCTCACCTTTCCTGCCCATTCACCTGCCCCAGTACTGCCTCCTCAAACTTCTCCTTAGCTCCTATTTCTCTTTTGCTTCTGCAAGAAGGAGCCAAGCCCTGCTGCTTACTTTAGGAGAGCCCCTCCATCTTCTCAGTGATATAGAACATTGACCAGACCTGTAACAATATTTATTTATTGTATTCAACACAGAGTAGGCTCTTCATAAAAATCTGTATTTTGAATTGCATTAATCCAATTGTTCCCATAGATAATTGGTTCCAGCCTCAACCTAAAGAGTTACATATAATATAAGACACAAGTTTTTAAAAATTAGAAACAATAAAATCCTTTGAAATCTTGATCTGAAAGTGCACAGGATCATTTAATCCAATTCAATTATTGTATAGATTTTTAACAAAAGAAGGTCATTGAAGTTACATAAATGGCTTAATATTCAACAGTTATTACCAAACCCACCAAAGGAAAATCTATTCATAAATACCTGTGAAATAATGAATGATTATTCATTAGGCAATGTGATAAATTCTGTTGCATATGGTGAAGTAATAAGCCACTTCCCATCTCTATCCCTGACCTAACGTAACAATTCTTCATTAAACTGCTTTTCTAATAGGAAGAACTTTAATTAAAAATGTTATTAGATTTCAAGCCCTATGGATGGGGCTTGTGAAATGCCAACATCACACCAATTTCAGAACTCTCCAAATAACACTGAGAGTACAAGTCAATCTCGAGCAACTAAGGATCTTAAAAAAGGAGTTACGCTATGTAGTTACAATGAGTTTTAAAATGACCCTAAAATTTGAAGGCATTGCTTTTTTTTTTTTTTTTTTTTTGAGACGGAGTCTCGCTCTGTAGCCCAGGCTGGAGTGCAGTGGCGCGATCTTGGCTCACTGCAAGCTCCGCCTCCCGGGTTCCTGCCATTCTCCTGCCTCAGCCTCCCGAGTAGCTGGGACTACAGGCGCCCGCCATCTCGCCCGGCTAGTTTTTTGTATTTTTTAGTAGAGGCGGGGTTTCACCGTGTAGACCAGGATGGTCTCAATCTCCTGACCTCGTGATCCACCCGTCTCGGCCTCCCAAAGTGCTGGGATTACAGGCTTCAGCCACCGCGCCGGGCCGAAGGCATTGCTTTTAATCCCCAATATGTTTGTTGCACTTAATGAGCCAAAACCTAATGAAATGTCCATAAATTATATTGGTATCCAAATTCCCAATGAAATCTGAAATTTTCTTCAATTTCCCGAAAATGTTTGCTCCTCTTTTGTCCATTCCTCCAGGACACAATTCAGTGGGCAGTAAAGCCATGAACACAGGAAACACATAAATATTTTAGAAAACAAATGTGAGTTGAGTTTCAGCAACAAGTTGTTTAATGCTGTCTTCCACCCGCAGGAGTGAGTGGGACAAAGAAACCACTTGGCACAGAACTAAGATGTTTCACATGCTAATTAAAGGCTCTGTTAGTGGCTTGACATTCAATGATGAGGTACATATTTAAACTCCTTTGGTTTCTGCTTCTAGCTGTGACAAGATTAGATAAACATCTTACTTAAATGTTAATAAGAAATTATTTTAGTTCAGAGCTTTAATGTTTCATGTGTGCTGGGTATATGAGATTCAAACTTAATACATAATTGACAGATTGCCCCTCCACTCCAAGAAGTAGATTAAAACTTAAGAAAAAATTACCTTAGTAAAATTTTTGATCTTGGCTTTAAGCAGATTTAGCTCATTTTATTATTACTAAGTAGATTTTCATTTTTGCAAAAATGTAGGTAAACAGAATTATTAGGGTCAAAGTTGGATAATCCAAATACTTTTTTAAAAAGTATGACTCTAACAAAAACTACAAATGATTTGGCCTGACTTAATGAAAGCATAAAAAGTTATTAAAGCTAGTAAAAAACAAAAGTAAACATTAGCAAATATACAATAACTACTATGAAGTAATTAAGTATAGGCATAGTGTTCTTCTATTAGATGTCTGAAAATTACCTGCCTCAGAATCACCTGTGCTGATTTTCTCAACTATAAATACCTGACCCCACCTTCCACGTCTTACATCTGACTTTGTAATCTGCATTTTTAATAAATTCTCCTCAAATTAAAAAATCAGTTTTTTTATAAACACTTTAACAAAGAGACACAAAACATTATTTCCCTATTTACCCAAGTACATTCAATCTTTTCTTTTCTCTTTCTTACTTTCTCTCTCTGTCTCTCTCTCTCTATTTCTTCTCTCTCTCTCTCTTTTGTCTTGCTTGGTTGCCCAGGCTGGAGTGCAGTGGCACCCTCTTGGCTCACTGCAAACTCTGCCTCCTAGGTGCAAGTGATTCTCCTGTCTCGGCTTCCCGAGTAGCTGGGATTAAAGGCACGCGCCAACCATCATTCTTAGCAAACTATCACAAGAAGAGAAAACCAAACACCGCATGTTCTCACTCATAGGTGGGAACTGAACAATGAGATCACTTGGACTCGGGAAGGGGAACATCACACACTGGAGCCTATCAGGGGGAGGGGGGAGGAGTGAGGGATTGCATTGGGGAGTTATACATGATATAAACGTTATGCACATGTACCCTAGAACTTAAAGTATAATAAAAAAATAAAAATAAAAAAAAATAAAGGCACGCGCCAACACGCTGGCTAATTTTTGTATTGTTAGTAGAGACAGGATTTCACCATGTTGTCCAGGCTGGTTTTGAATTCCTGACTTCAAATGATCCACCCTCCTTGGCCTCCCAGTGTGCTGGGATTATAGGCATGAGCCACTGCACCCAGCTAGTACATTCAATCTTAATGTCCAGTAAAAGAATTTACTTTTAAAGGAGAAAATTTATTTTATCCTATTGCTCTATAATACCTTCACGTACAAAGTAAATGAAAAGCTAGTTTAAATAAGGACATTTTAGTATGTATTGTACTTTCTAATGTATTAACTTGTTCATTGATTTACGAATATAGAACAGGGAAAGCAGAGAGGAAAAGAATGGGAGAAATATTTTTATTCACATCTTTACCTATACCAAAGTTATTCGGCTCCTAGAGGAGTGTCTGTAGATTATTTCTTTGGAAGGGTATGTTCTATCACATAGGAAAAATGAGATGGAGGGAATAAATGTTCTAAGTATTTTGGAGCAATTGCAAATTGCTTATCCTAATACTTAATACGATCAATGTTTATTACAAGAGAATGTGAACTCATTAGTGGAATAAGTGGAAAGGTGCAATGAGTAGAACCCTATTTCCCCTCTGGAATCCTATAGAACTCAAACAACTGCAGTTGTGAATGGCCTGCTCTATGAATGTGCTTCCAGTAAATGCTTCTTCTGCGAGGTATCAGGTTTGAAATATATTTTCTCAAAGGAAAGACCTTAAATGAAAAGTGTTGTGCTTCAGAAGATTGATTTTGGTTTGCAACAAATCACTTTACTCCTCTTCCTGGTTAGACAAGTAATATCTGCTATTACTTGTACAACAAGAGTCTTTGCAAATAAATATTCATAAAAACAAGTCTAGAACAATTACAGTAAAATTAAGGGCTCTTACGATATCAGGATGCTTTTTATTTCCTTACTGAGATGAACAAAATTAATTTTGCATTCATGCTAAGACTTGATAAAATAAACATAGTAATGTTATAATATGATTTTATAGTCAGATAATCAGTAATAATGTACAGCAGTTCCTCAAATAATGTTGTTTCATTCAAGGTCGTTTAGATATAATAATGACGAGGAAAAAAATTGACTGATAGCAGGAGCCACTGTCTGTGTGGAGTTTGCACATTCTCCTTACGTCTTCATGGCTTTTCTCTGAATACTTCAGTTTCCTTCCAAATTCCAAAGATGTGCCTGTTAGGTTCACTGGCATGTCTACGTGGTTCCAGTCTGACTGAGTGTGTATGTGAGTGCACCCTGTGATGGGATGGCATTCTGTCCATGTTTTGTACCTGCTTTGACCCTGAACTGCCACAGCCTCACGATCCTGAGCTGTAGTAAGCAGGCTGGAAAATGAATGAAGGAAGAAATGAATACAAATTATTGTCAAATCAAAATTCATTAAGTCTTGATAATCATTCAAATGTGCAACAATAAATGATAAGGTATGAAAGTGTTCAGCTCACCTACCGAAGTAGTGAAGGACTTGCCATCCCAGAATATGCTGAATTGGTATATTGTTTATTCTGCGTTGAAAACATTGGAGAAATTATAGTTTCAGAAAGGGGAGGTAACTTGTCTCTTCCTGCATGTAGCAAGCCACAAAGAATCCTTTGGGAGAGATGCCCTTCCCCACCATGGTGTAAAAACAGCCCTTATCAGGTGTGAAAATAGCCCTACTAGAAACTGGGAATTGGAAGATGTAGTAGACCTGAAAAAATATACTTAATAAAGTAACACCTTCCACTACACCCCTCCCTCATATATCTCTCCTAGTGACCTCCCTAAAAATTTACTGCTTCTAGACAGATCTCTTTTTTTCCTTTCATTTCTTCTCAAATTTATTGTTCTTTGTCTAAAAAGTATAAAAGCATCTTCCTTTGGCCATCTTTGGACTTCACTCACTTGTGAAGATCCCATATCTTCATATATGAAGTTTACATATACATGTAAAACTAATAAAGTTTGTATGCTTTCCCCTTGTTAATCTGCCTGGTGTCAATTTGGTTTCTTGATTCAGCCATACAACCTACATAAGAGATAAAGAGAGGTGATCTCTGGGTCTCCTACAGCAGTATTTGTTCTTGTTTGCTTTTGAACTGCATAGTGGGAGGAGAGTTTCCCTGCAGTTTTCATTTTGCAAACATTTATTATTTGATTTAACCCACCACCACTACGACTACCATCACTCCCTGATTCACCAAAAACTGCCAGCAAGTTATATAATGATCTTGTTTGTTTTTATTAACCTTTCTTAAATGTATGGTGAAATGTATAGTGAAACAGGCCCAATTGTCTCACAGAACTAATATTTATGGGTTTCTAAAAACAAACATAGAAACTGACCCTCCCTGACCCTGAAACATGAAACTTGTATTTGTCTCACCTGAGTTTCTTCCTCAAAAGTCACTCTCAGGCAAGAAATTGAAATTTACCAGATTACATTCAGTGAGCCACCAGACCCCTCATACGTCAGGACTGCTTTCTTACCCCTTCCTAATTCCTGTTTTCCCACCCTCCCCACTATATAACCCCCCCAGTTTGAGCTGGTTCGGGAGATGAATTTGAGACATTATCTCCCTTTCTCCTCAGCTACAGCACCCGATTAAAACCTTCCCTGACAATACTCGTTATCTCTGTAATTTGCATTCTGTATGGTGAGCCTGATATTCTGGTAACAATAACTCACATCGATTTCAATGTTTAATATTAGGAATGCTTTGGATCTTTATTTAGATATTTGGTGGTGTTTTTGTGACCAGGAATATGCCGTAAGAACTATTGTTTATATCAATGAGCCTATGGTAAAACTGGTTTCATCATATATTATTTCATTTAAAATCATATTTTCCAAGAACCTATGAATTATGTTAAGTGAGAACTTACTGTATTACAAAGTATGTGATTCATAGGCTTCAGTGCCAAATGACAAGCTATTTCTTATATCCATTAAATATACAAGTACATTAGGCAAAATTAGGTGATCTTATAACTATTTTATTAAGTTTTACCAATAAATTAAATATTGAAGCATAACTCCTCTTCAAACACAAACTTAATTTGATAATTTACTAATTTGGAAAGTGACACATAGCAAGGAGTTGCTGACTTAAATGGATGATTCTTAATTCTTCACATTACCATGACTACAAATGATTATGACTGATCATCATGGGAAGGCTTTTATGATAGGAAAGCCTTTACATAGAGAGATTTGCTTCTCACAGAGGCTCTTTTTGTTGGGGTTTGGGGATGCGAATACATTAAGAATTTAAAGAGATAAAAAAGAAGAAACTCTATTGTTCTGTCATTGCTTGCCAAGATATCCTAATGGTGAAAAAAACATTAGTCCTGTGAAATATCTGGCAGGCAGGACAAACAGCAAAAACTCAGAATTCAAAATCAGTAATGACTGCCTCTGCATGAATAGAGCTTTCTAAAAGACTGTTTTGTTTTGTTTTGTTTTCGTTTTCGTTTTCTGTGCAACTAGGAAAAAAGTCGAGTTTCAATGAGTTACGCTCTGGTGTTCTGGTGTTTCAGCACAATTTTGCTAGTGCAAGACCTGATTTTTTCACTTTAACACTTTCTACTGTGGCATAATCCACTGGGCATTTGGAATCATCTTAATTGATTTTAGTAATTTCGGAGTTAACCTCTCAATTGTGGAGAACCAGACATGAATGTGTGTACAAAATTTTGTACCCCACTCTGAGGCCAGTCAGTTCATGACAAATGGGCACAGAAATCACCTTTCTATAGGAAATTCACTTCGCTTCCATGGGACTTTATTTCAACATCCAAAGTTGAATTCCTATCATTTAAAAACAAATAAATAAAGCACATATCATTTAATGTAGAGCAAGACTAGAAATGAAATGATTCCAAAGACATCTAAAGCTCAACAACTCTATTCCTATTCAATCATTTCAGGATCTACATAGTGACACATGAAAAACATGAAGTGGTTTATCACTTGAAAAATGTATCATGCAAACAGCATAATAGAATATTTTATTAAGTAACCCTACACATTTGGTGTTAGATCAAAGATTATTATGTCACTGCATTGCATCAATTGTTTTATAAAATTAAACACAAAGTTTATCTTCTGGAATTTGATTAAAATTTTAAATGAGATTTAAACCGTTTTTCAGAAACTGAAGAAAAATACAAACTGGATATCTGATTTATTATAAATCCAAACTGGTCTACATTAAATAACCATATGAATTAACACTGTCAAATATAATCACTCTCAACCTTTTATCTTCTACTTCTGTGCAATTATTTTTCTCATGGTAATCTTCTGTTGAATGAGACTCATATTGCAACAATAAATGATAAGGTATGAAAGTGCTCAGCTCACCCACTCAGAAACTCAACAAAAAAAGACAGCCTACCGAAGCAAAAATCTAATCAAGCTTAATGAGAACCTGCAATTCATTGGTCTTTCTCCTCTTCAATTCTACCATTCTATTAGTTTTAGAATTGCCACATCCAAAAGGAGAGTTTGGGCAAATCTGAAGTGTTCTCCTGTGTGTCCAGCAAAATGTGACTGGACTGACACAAAGTCCTTATCCCACTCAATATGAACATTCTAAAATTTCCCTGAAATATTGATAAGTTTGATTGTGGGTTATTGCTCTAGACCCAGATAACGATGCTACAGAATGTATTGTATAGGTGCCATGACATCTCTATAATCCATTCACAGAAAGAGCTGGAGTCTCCTGTAGATAGACTGATCAGAGAAGGGCTCTCTGAAATAACATTTAAGGTGAGACCTGAATTAAGAAGAAATTAAAACCCTTCTCTGTATACAATAAACAGAGGCACAAGCATTCCAAACATAGATGACAATAACTTATAGAAACAAAGATGGGAAGAAATTTGAAATGTGGAAGAACACAAGATCATGGGGCTTAGTGAGCATGGTGGTGGGGGGCATAAGAGAAGAGTTAAGGAAGAGAGGCAGAGACAGTCCTGCACCCATGAAATCCAGGATGAAAAAGGTAGATTTTTATGCTAAATGCACTGAAAATTATTTGGAGGTATTTAAGCGGTGGGAGAATATGAATTGACTTATAATTTTAAGAGATAACTTTGGTTGATTTGTAGTGAATAGGCTGTAAGGTGGCAGAAGTAGACAGAGGAAGGCAAGTTTGGAGGCTTTTTCTCTACGAAAGGATGCTACAGTAATTGTATCACGACTGTAGTAACGATGCAAGTTAATGATTTGAAAGTGTAATCAAGAAAACTTCATGGATTACATGAGGGAGGGTAAGAATAGGGTGAGAGTGAGGGATAGAGATGAGTGGAGGAATGCTTGGGGAGGAATCATGAATTCTACTTTGGCTATTAAAAGTTTGATTTGTCTATATCAAAATAGACATGTCAGGCTGGGAAGGGTGGCTCATGCCTGTAATCCCAACACTTTGGGAGGCTGAGGTGGGAGGATCACTTGAACCTTGGAGTTTGGGACCAGCCTGAGCAACACAAGGAGACTTAGTCCCAACAAAAAAGTTTTAAAAATTAGCCAGACATGGTGGCACATGGCTACAGTCCCAGCTACTTGGGAGGCTGAGGCAGGGGGATTACTCGAACCTGGGAGGTCAAGGTTGCAGTGTGCCGTGATGCCGCACTCAAGCCTGGGTGACAAAGCAAGACCCTGTTTTAGAGAGAGAGAGAGATCAGTAGGCATTTTAATACACAGATATGGAGCCAAAGAGAGACCAGGAAGGAAAGACACATTTGGGAGTCATAAGCTTATGGATGGTGGTTGAAGCCCTGGCGGTGTGTGGAATTCACAAGATGCCTCAGGGAAGGAACATAAACATAGAAATGAGGTCGTCTGGGATCAAGTCCCGACAGGCTTTAAAATTTATAAGTCAAACAAAAGTTAATGAGAAAGAGTAGCCAATAAGATATGAGGGAAAAAAAATAGAGAATAGTGTTGTGGAAACAAAGAGAAAAAGTATTGCAAAATGTTCAACTCTGGTGCTGCTTAATTATCCAGTAATGAGGACAGCAAAGTGCTTAAAGGTTTTAACAACATTTGTTATCATCTCAGACTTGGAGGAAGATTCATGAAAAGAAGAAAATACAGTTAATTTTCACAATTATAGGCTGCATCACTTTAATTGGTGAGTAGTATAGAATTTATAGCAAACTCCTAGGACACTTGCTCCCTCTGCTCCTAATTCTTCTCTGTCTAGTGAATTCCCTCACTCCTCCTGTCATCTTCAGCTTAAGCAGCCTCTAAGAATCCCATCCTGACTAGCCAGAGGCCATTAGGCCCTCTGTTATACAGAGATTGTACCAAAGAAAGAGCCATTAGGTCCCCTTCTTTGGAGATTGTACCTCTCTATCCTATCATTTAATTTGTCGTTTCAATTAGCTGTCTTTTCCTTTTAGGTTTAAATTTAGCCTCGAGGAGGTGCGGGGAGTGGGGACAGCTACATCTCTGCATCCACTATCTCCAAAACTAGAAGCATGATAAGTGTTCAACAAATGTTGGCAGAAAGAATAAATCTTTCTTTTAATACATAAACACTCTGCTGTGGCTGAAGGTGGGTAGAATTTGTTATAAATATCAGACTGAAGTAATTTTGGCATCATTGACTGGCTTTATGCTGAAACAACGTTATATTTAGATTTAACATAATCCCCGTATCTAAACTATGCAATATAATTTGAAAATTGCTAACATCTCCTACATAAAAATATTTACAAAAGTTATCTTGAGATAGGGCTAAACATTTCTCTAATATTAACTGCTTTTGCTTTAAAATTTTGCAACTTTTACAAATATTCCTTCAGAGAGGTCATATACGTAGTCACCATCAACCATGCTCACCTTCGCTGAAATTCATCAGAATAGTTAATGGGTATCTAGCAGTCATGTGACAACATGACCTGGGACTGATACGTTTTAAAGTAAGGAGTTAAGTATTCTGGCTACTAGGGCCCTCCCCTTCCTAAATCTGTGGCTTCAGGGTCCTGGGATATAATAAAAGGTAGCATTAACAAAGGCCATTTTTCATCCTACACATTGAATCAAACAATGTGTCAGAGACAGAAAAAAAACTGTCTTAAATAGTTGAAAGCTCCAAACTTCACAACTTTTCCCATATACTATGGACACAGAGGTGCACTAGTAAGTGGCCAGGATTCAAAACAAGGAATGACTGACATGAAAGGACATGCTCGTTCCACTGTTTCAGGTTCCTTCCAACTTCTAGGAATCTACTCAGATAACTGACCATTGAAAAAACATTCCATCTCTCACTTTAAATCTACACCCCAGCTCAGTAACTTAGTATTAGTAAATTTAAAGCCCATATACAATGTAGCCAAAGGTCAATATTCTTATTATCTTAAATATTCAAACCAAAAATCCAGCTCTTCCCTGCCATAAGGCCTCAGCATTAACACACTGTTTTGACCTGGTCAGAAATTCACATACATATAATGCCTACTATGTGTCGGACACTCAGTTCTTAGAGATATATTATTGCATTTATCCATCATAGCAAGCCAGAGAAGATATCTTATCACTCTCCTTCTCTTTAGGGAGAATACTAAGGTTCAAAGAGAAGAAATTATTTAGGTAAGGTTGAACATCTGGAAGGTAACTAACAGATTTTTTCTTCATGTAAGCAAAGCAATTCATGTAATTATTCCCCGTCATAGGCATTCTGATTCTAAACCTAAATTCAACAATTTTTAAAATGGGTTGGACTTCAAATAGTTTATATTTTTCCAGAGCCATCTATTTAAATAGTCAAAGTCGTCAATACCTGCTCCCTGTGTCCACTCACAGCTTGCATTCAGAAGTTCCAAGATCAATATTTCTTTAAGCATCAAAACGGTCCAGAGCCACCTGGTGAGACAACAGTCTTCCTTTTCCAGATTCAGCTTATCAGCATTAAGCTATGCCAACAGAGCACAAATGTACCCTGGATGCAAAGCAAAACATTCAACCCAAAACCACAGGGTTTTGGTCAACATGATACCAAGTAACCAGTGCGATTGTCTCCATACCAGCCTGCTAGTCGCTCATGGAATTGTCTAGCTCCTATTTCGTCCAGAACAGGAGCATTCTTGGTCTCGTTGACTTCAAGAATGAAGCCGCAGACCATGGCAGTGAGCGTCACAGCTCTTAAAGGCAGCCCGTCTGGAGTTGTTCATTCTCCCGGCGGGTTTGCTGCCTCCTTAGCTTCATGAGTGAACTGCAGACCTTTGTGGTGAGTGTAACAGCTCACAAAGTCAGTGTGGACCCAAAAAATGAGCAACAGCAAGATTTATTGTAAAAAAAAAAAGAACAAATACCCCACAGCATGGAAAGGGATCCAGGCGGGTTGCCGCTAGCTGGCTCTGGCAGCCTGCTTTTATCCCTTATCTGGCTTCACCCACATCCTGCTGATTGGTCCATTTTACAGAGAGCTGATTGGTCCATTTTACAGAGAGCTGATTGGTCCGTTTTACAGAGACCTGATTGGTCCATTTTGACAGGGTGCTGATTGGTGTGTTTACAATCCCTGGGCTAGACACAGAGGGCTGAGTGGCACATTTACAATCCTCCAGCTAGACATAAAGGTTCTCCAAATCCCCACCAGATTAGCTAGATACAGAGTGCTAATTGGTGCATCCACAAACCCTGAGCTAGACACAGAGTGCTGATTGGTGCATTTACAATCCTCCAGCTAGACATAAAAGTTCTCCAAATTCCCACCAGACTCAGGAGCCCAGCTGACTTCCCCTAGTGGATGCCATGCCAGGGCCAGGGGCGGAGCTACCCGTCAGTCCCGCGCTGCATGGCTACACTCCTCAGCCCTTGGGTGGTCGATGGGACTGGGCGCTGCAGAGCGGGAGGTGGCGTCCATCGGAGAGGCTCTGGCCACGTGTGGAAGCCCACTGGTGCTGGGGCTGGGGCATGTCGGGCTGCAGGTCCCAAGCCCTGCCCTGCAGGGAAGCAGATGAGGCCCAGTGAGAATTCGAGTATGGCACAGGCGGACCCGCCGTGCTGGGGGACCTGGTGCACCCTCCACAGCTGCTGGCCCAGGTGCTAAGCCCCCCACTGCCAAGGACTGGTGGCGCGGCCGCCACTCAGAGTGTGGGGCCTGCTGAGCCCACACCCACCCAGAACTCAAGCTGGCATGCAAGTGCCATGCGCAGCCTTGGTTCCCACCCACGCCTCTCCCTCCACACCTCCCTGCAAGCAGAGGGAGCCGGCTCTGGCCTCAGCCAGCCCAGAAAGAGGCTCCCACAGTGCAGCTGCAGGCTGAGGGGCTCCTCAAGCATGGCCAGAGTGGGCACCGAGGCTGAGGAGGTGCTGAGAGCAAGGGCTGCTAGCACGTTGTCACCTCTCACTATGACTTAAGTAAATGCAGCCTTGTTGAGGGAAGAGACAGAACCTCTCATATTGTTTTATATTGTTTCATACTCAGGAAAAAAAAAAAAAAAGAAAAGTGAAACAAAAGGCAGGTAGCCCAGTACCTGGGAACCAGACCTGAGACCAAAGAACCAGACTGAAAACCCAGCCTGGGCCTGCCTGATCTAAGCCTGGTAATTAACAACCCCTGACCTAACCGGTTATGTTATCTATAGATTCCAGAGAAAAGACATTTTGAAACTTCCCGGTCTGTTCTGTTTCACTCCGACCACCAGTGCGTGCAGCCCCTGTCACATACCCTCTGTTTGCCCAATCGAGCACGACCCTCTCACGCAGACCCCCTTAGAGTTATGAGCCCTTAAAAGGGACAGGAATTGCTCACTCAGGGAGCTCCGCTCTTGAGACAGGAGTCTTGCCCAATGCTCCTGGCTGAATAAACCACTTCCTTCTTTAACTCAGTGTCTGAAGAGTTTTGTCTGTGGCTCATCCTTCTATGTTTCTTGGTTCCCTGACCGGGAAGCAAGGTGATTAACGGAGGGTCAAGGCAGCTCCTTAGGCGGCTTTAGCCTGCCCTGTTGAACATCCCTGCGGGGGACTCCAACCAGCCAGAGCTATGCGGATCCTGAGTGCTCTCCCGGGTAGACATTTGCCCCAGTGGGACGCCTCACCAGAGCAGTGTGTGGCAGGCCCCCATGGAGGACCAACATAGTGGCTGAACACTGGGAAGGAACTGGCACTTGGAGTCCGGACATCTAAAACTTAGTAAGACTAGTCTTTGGAACTTGCCCACTCCATTTGAGTGGAAGCGTGGCCTGATCACCCATGGTGTGCCTTTATCAGCACTTTGGTTTTGGTTTGGGGCTTGACTTGGTTTGAATTGCTTGACAGGACTGGTCTTAGGAACTTGCCTACTCCATTTGAGTGGAAGCGTGGCCTGATCACCCATGGTGTGCCTGTACCAGTACACTGACAACAAAGTGGTTTTAGAGTGTTACAAGGTTACGGAGAATACCTTTATTATCAATTATGGCTTACAGATTACTTTGTGCCATACCTTTGAAACAAGGGACCTGCCCAGGCTTCCTTCCGATCGCCAACCCACCTCTAATGCTGGCCAGTCTATTTCACACAAAGTTGTAAGTTTTCCTGGTGTCATAGTAACACCGTAATCTCCTTAAATCCTTTCTTGAAATGTTTCAACATAGCTCCTAGTGGGGTGGGCTTATTTGTACCTGACCTACGCTTCTTTGAGACAAAACACCACGCTCACACCACACGCACCACAAAACAAAGAACAGGTTAAAAGGGTATGGCACAAAGTAACCTGTAAGCCAAGACACCCAGACCAGTTTCCATACATAGACAGTTACAGCTGGTTTTAGACTCCCTTCTCCCCAACAGTAGTTAAGAGAACAGCAGCATAAGTGGCTGGCAGAGGCAAGGAAAGACCAGCAGAGAGACAGGAAGAAACAGAGAGACAAAGAAGGAGTCAAGAAAAGAGAGAGAGAGAGACAGAGAAAGAGAGAGGCAGAAAGAGAGGAAGAGACAGAGGCAAAAGGAACGTCAAAGAGAGAGAGAGAGACAGAAAGTCAAAGAGAGAAAAAAAAAAGAAAGATAGAAATATGCAAGTACTTAAGAAAAAAACAGTATACCGTATTCCTTTAAAAGCCAAGGTAAATTTAAAACCTATAATTGATAATTCAAGGTATTCTCCATAACCTTGCAACACTCTAATACCACTTTGTTGTCAGTGTGAACAAGGGCATATGCCGAAAGCAGCGAGGCTATTCTATCAAAAATCCTTAACCCAGTAACCCGTGGATGGCCCAGATGCAGTCAATCTGTAGCAGTAGCTGCTTTGCTAACAGAAAAAAAATGGAAAAAAAAAAAGAGGGGAGGCAGAATTTATGTAAAAAGAGTGTTATATGGTAAATTCTTGTCCTGAAATAAATTAACTGGTTGTTTAAAGAAAGAAATGTTTTTTATATTAAGTCAGAAAGTTGAGACAAGTCAAAGAATTGTCTGTGAAAGTTATGAAAGAAAAAACGTTAAAAAAAGTTATGCAAAAAATGTTGTATAATTTAAAAGTAAATAAGGCCTCCTGAGTACTATTGAAGAAACAGTTTATGTGCAACGTGTATAAGGAAAGTAAAATATACCTTTGGTAAAGGAATTATAAGGAGACATAAGAATGTAGATTTTTACCTACATTAAAAAGTTTAAAACAAAATTATTGTTTTGAAAGTTTAAGCAAGTTTTAAAATGTTAATTGTAAAGAAAATTCTGAGTGTAAACATATTAATTAAAGTTAAAAAGGTATCCAGTTTTTCTGTGAACTGGACATTAAAGTAAAAAAGTTACAGGTTTTTCTTAAAGCACTAACCTGCTCTTTAACAAAGATTATAAAAGGTTAAAAAGAGTCTATGAAATCTTATTTTATGGGCAAATATAAAAAATTGGATAAATATGTCTACAATGTTTTATTAAAATTAAGTTTAACATTAATAACACACTAATATAAAGGTAAAATTTAGCTTATCTGGTATAAAAATCATACAAGAAGCATTATTAAATATAAAATAGTGTTTAGCTTTCTTTGGTCTAAGAACTAATAAAAATAGATGTTAAAGGAAAGAATTCATTTTACTAGAGGATCATAGAAGTTAAAGACTTACAACAAACTTTGGCAATTAAGATAGCATACCAAGATGCAAATGCCTGGTTGAAATGGATCAAATATTCCATCTGCACATTAAACAAAAGCAATTGTTATGCTTGTGCACATGGCAGGCCAGAGGCCCTGATGGTCCCCCTTCTACTAAGGTGGTCCTTCAGGCGACCAGGCATAGGCTGCATGGTAGCCCTTTTCCAGGATTCTACAGCCTGGAGTAGTAAGTCATGCCAAGCTCTCTCTGCTATATCCCAAAGTCTGACACCCTGCGGGTCAGCCCACGAGGGCCATCCAGCCTCTGTCTCCCAACACTAAGTTCACTTCGTGTCTCTCATGACAGGGAGGAAACTTAGCATTCCTTGGAGACCTGAAGGGATGCAAGGAGCTTAAGAATTTTCAAGAGCTTATCAGTCAGCCCTTGTTCATCCCCGAGCAGATGTGTGGTGGTATTGTGGTGGACCTTTACCAGGCACTCTGCCAAATAACTGGAGTGGCACTTATATGTTAGTCCAATTGGCTATCCCTTTCACCCTGGCATTTCATCAGCCAGAGGGAGAAACAAATAAGACATCGTAAAGAGAGAGAAGCCCCTTATAGTTCTTTCAACTCTCACATCTATTTAGATGTAATTGGAGCCCTGCAAAGAATATCAGATCAATTTAAAGCTTGAAATCAAATAGTTACAGGATTTAAGTCAATATTTTAGTAGATGACAGTTAATAAAAATGTAGGTGAGATAAACTACACCTATTACAACCAACAGCAATGAGCTTTTCATGAGTTAAAAGAAAAACTCATGTCAGCCCCAGTCCTGGGGCTACCTGACCTGACAAAACCCTTTACACGCTATGTGTCAGAAAGAAAAAAAATGGCAGTTGGAGTTTTAACCCAGACTGTAGGACCTTGGCCAAGGCCAGTGGACTATCTCTAAAAACAACTAGACAGGGTTTCCAAAGACTGGCCCCCATGTCCAAGGGCCATGGCAGCAATGTCCCTGTTAGCGCAAGAAGCAGATAAGCTAACTCTTAGGCAAAACCTAAACATAAAGTCCCCCCATGCTGTGGTGACTTTAATAAATACCAAAGGACATCATTAACTAACGAATGCTAGATTAACTAGATACCAAAGTTTGCTCTGTTAAAATCCCTGCATAACCATTGAACTTTGCAACACCCTAAACCCTGCCACTTTGCTCCCAGTATCAGAGAGCCCAGCTAAACATAACTGTGTAGCAGTATTAGACTCAGTTTATTCTAGTGGGCCCAACCTCCAAGACCATCCTTAAACATCAGTAGACTAGGAGCTGTAAGTGGATAGGAGCAGCTTTGCCAACCCCTGCAAAGTGACCCTGAAGAAGGTGACAAGCCCTGCTGTAGTCACACCCGGAAGTTGACTGGTCTATGCATGGCCGAAGCATGGGAAAATTCATCACGGGACTCACTTTCCTTAAAATTTGGACTTGTACAGTAAGGACTTTAACTGACCTTCCTAAGACTAAGGACTGTTCCCAGTGTATTCATCAAGTCACTGAGGTAGGACAAAAAGTTGCTACAGTCCTATTATTTTATAATTATTATAAGTGTATCAGGACTCAAAAAAAAAAAAAAAAACTTGTTTGTATAATGCTATTCCATGCAAAGCATATAGCCCAGGAAATGACCAACCTGATATATGTTATGACCTATCTAAGCCTCCCATGACCACAGTTCTTAAAATAAGATTAAGGACTGAGGACTGGTAAAGGCTCCTAAGTGATATGAGTAAAATGTTAGCCAAAACAGGAAAAAAAAAAAAAAAAAGGTGCCCAAACAAGTCACCTTGAAATTTAATGCCTGTGCTTTCATTAATAAGTTAGGAATAAGATGTGGTTCTCTTAATTAAGAAAAAGCCTATATGACAAATAAGTACATTTGTCATAAATTAAGACTGTGTGAAAATAAATGTAGACACTGGTTTTGTGTCATTTAGACTACTTAAACAAACAAAAATCCTGTCCACCATCACAAAGGGAAAAGTGACCCTTCCTGTACCAGTGGTCAGTGTAACCTCTTAGAACTAGTAATAACCAACCCCCTTGATCCTCGCTAAAAAAATCGATGAAGCTGGACTAGATCCTCAAGTAAATATCGTAGTTTGAAAGAAGTTTATAAACGCTCTCCTGAGCCAGTATTTCAAACCTTCTATAATGAACTGAATGTGCCAGTACCAGAAATTTCAGGAAAAACTAGAAATTTGTTTTTGCAATTAGTTGAGCATGTAGCCCAATCTCTAAATGTCACTTCGTGTTATGTTTGTGCAGGAACTTCAATAAGAGATCAATAGCCATAAGAAGCCCGAGAATTAGTCCCTGCAGACCCAGTTCCTAATAAATTCCTGGCCCAAAAGAATCACCCTGATAATTTCTAGGTTCTAAAAGCCTCAACCATTAGACAATACTGTATAGCAAGAGTAAAGAAGGACTTCACCCTTCCTGTAGGAAGACTCAGCTGCCTTGGGCAAAAACTATATAATAATACTACAAACACAGCCACCTAGTGGAGTTCAGACCACACTAAGAAAAATCCATTTAGTAAATTCCCAAAGTTGCAAACTGTGTGAACCCACCTGGAGTCCCACCGGGACTGGACAGCCCCCACTAGGTTATATTGGATATGCGGGCATAAAACTTATGCCAAATTACCCAACCAGTAAGCAGGTAGTTGTGTTATTGGCACTATTAAACCATCTTTCTTCCTACTGCCCATAAAGACAGGCGAGTTCCTGGGCTTCTCTGTCTATGCTTCCCGCAAAAAGAGAAACACAGCCATAAATAATTTTAAAAAATGATGACTGGCCTCCTAAAAAAATTATACAATACTATAGGCCTGCCACTTAGGCACAAGACAGCTCATAGGGATACCGGACCCCCACTTATATGCTCAACCGAATCATATGGTTGCAAGCTGTTTTAGAAATCATCACTAATAAAACTGGTCAAGCCTTGACTATTCTGGCCCGGCAAGAAACTCAGTTAAGAAATGCTATCTATCAAAATAGATTGGCTCTCAACTACTTGCTAGCAGCTGAAAGAGAAGTCTGTAGGGAATTTAACCTTACTAATTACTGTCTACACATAGACAATCAAAGGCAAGTAGTTAAAGACATAGTTAGAAATATGACAAAACTGGCACATGTGACCATACAAGTATAGCACGGATTCGACCCTGAAGCCATGTTTAGAAGGTGGTTCCCAGCACTAGGAGGATTTTAAACTCTTATAATAGGAGTTATAATAGTAATAGAAACCTGCTTACTGCTCCCTTGTTTGCTACCTGTGCTTCTTCAAATGATAAAATGCTTCATCGCTACCTTAGTTCACCAAAATGTTTCAGCACAAGTGTACTATATGAATCCCTATCAATCTATTGCACAAGAAGACATAAGTAGCAAAAATAAGAGAACTTCCACTAATAAAAAGTGAGAGTCTCAAAGCAGGTAAATGAGGGAAGAGACAGACCCTCTCATATTGTTTTATATTGTTTTATACTCAGAAAAAAAAAAAGAAAAGAAAAGTGAAACAAAAGGCAGGTAGCCCGGCACCTGGAAAACAGACCCGAAACCAAGGAACCAGACCCGAAACCAGGCCTGGGCCTGCCTGACCTAAGCCTGGTAGTTAAAGATCGACTCCTGACCTAACCAGTTATGTTATCCACAGATTCCAGATATTGTATAGAAAAGACATTTTGAAACTTCCCATCTGTTCTGTTTTGCTCTGACCACGGGTACATGCAGCCCCTGTCACATACCCCCTGCTTGCTCAATTGATCACGACCCTCTCACGCCAACCCCCTTAGAGTTATGAGCCCTTAAAAGGGACAGGAATTGCTCACTTGGGGAGCTCGGCTCTTAAGACAGGAGTCTTGCCCGATGCTCCCGGCCGAATAAACCACTTCCTTCTTTAACTCAGTGTCTGAGGAGTTTTGTCTGTGGCTCGTCCTGCTACATTGTGAGTTTGGACATTCAGGTGCAAACAAGCTCTGTAAATCATAAAACATGTTGTCATTCCTCTGTAGAATACATGGCATAGTTACAAATGCCAAGACAAATTATGATGTTCCCTTTCCCTCATGTGTCACTTATGGAATGAGCCACATTACTCTTTCTAAGCTCCATCTTTGTCTGCCTATCCTTCTACGTAAATCTCTCTCCTGCAAGATATGAGTTTCCCAGAGTCAGCAGCAAAGATAGTTTTGTTCTAGATCACTGACCTTTTCATCAGCCTCAAGCCAGTGATAGCAGAGTCAGTATCTTGCTGATCCATTTAAAGTCTGAACTTACACAATTTTTAAAACTCAGGGAAGAAAACTAGCCCCTGGCTCTCTTTACTTTTAATCCTTTCCAACCTTAAAATTTTAAAGTCTTTTATGAAATGTATACTCTTCTGTTTGTATAACTCAACTAGCATAGGTATTTCTTTTATGATTGTGTCTTACCATTTCTCATGAGAGTCAAATTTCATATCCATAGAAACTCAACATGAAGTGGCTTCCCCAGATTCTCTCACCTTGTAGGTGGCAATGTCAGGGCCTGCACTAAATCTTCCATCACCAAGTCTTTTGCTTTTACTACTGAGGCCCAGGGGCTCAGAGACTCCCAGCCTCACTGTGTTCACACTTTTTGGGAGAAAAGCAAAAGACCACTGGACTCAGGAGATCTCACTTAGCTATTCTCTGACTCCCCGTTTATTACCCCAAAAATGAGAATGGCCAGAGGATATTCCCCTGGAGCATGGCAGTGTCCTTAACTTTCCTCCCTGTGTCCTCTCTTTTCACTGCAGTTCACTCTTCCATGAGTGGGCAGGACAATTTTTTTTTTTTTTTTTTTCCCCCGGAGACGGAGTCTCACTCTGTCATCCAGGCTGGAGTGCAGTGGCACGATCTCGGCTCACTGCCACCTCCGCCTCCTGGGTTCACGCCATTCTCCTGCCTCAGCCTCCTGAGTAGCTGAGACTACAGGCACCTGCCACCACGCCCGGCTAATTTTTTGTATTTTTAGTAGAGATGGGGTTTCATCATGTTAGGATGGTCTTGATCTCCTAACCTTGTGATCCACTCGCCTTGACCTCCCAAAGTGCTGGGATTACAGGCGTGAGCCACTGCACCCGGCCTGGTCACAATATTTTTAAAATATAAATACCCTTTGCTCTCCTACTCACACCGTCCAGTACTTTGACTCTGCACCTCCAATTAAACAATGAAAAGGTTTTTATTATAGTTTGCAAGACCCCACATGATTTAGGTTATGTTGCCTCTTTGATTTTTATCTCAAACCACTCCCTATCAGTCCCTGTATGACAGTCACCCTGGCCTTTTTCATGTTCCTGAAACAAACCAAGTTTAATTTTACTTCATGGCATTTCCTTTTGCTGCTCCCTCTGCCTGGAACATTCTCCCCAGTTCCTGGCTTGTCCTTGGCATTATCCAGGTCTCAGTTTGAAAGTTACCTCCACAGAGAGGCCTGGCCTTCCCTGTTCCCTTTTTACAAAGGAACTCCACCTGTGCCCTTCACCACCACATTGACTCATCACCTGGCTTCTTTATCTTTATAGTACTTATCTGCACCCAAGATTATTCTGTTTGTTTTCTTGCTTTTCATTGATTTTTCTTCTGTTCACTCTTCACTACTTAACCACGCTCCATGAAAGCAGGTGGTTGCTGTCTTATTGACCACTCCATCTCTATGCCCCAATATATCCCCAAAACCTAATAACAGTATCTGGCAAATAGTAGAAGTTCAAAAACCCTTCTTTGAATAATAAATAAATAAGTCACTTGTAAAAAGTCACATAAACAAAATATAGCATCATTATAAGTTCAGAGCTGCAATTTGTGACTAGTTTCTTGGAAAGTGGCCAATGCTTATTTTTTCACCCTTTAAAAAAGTGTTATTGTCAAGCAAATTTAAAAGGAAAAGATGATATTGTGAAAAAAACTCTTTTTAGATGTTAAAGCACTATCCAAGTTCAAATAAACCATCTATAGAAAACCAAGCCTTGACACTGAAGCAAATGTGTAAGGACTCAGCTTGGTTCTGAGGCTTATTACTAAGAATAAGAATTAAAGAGAATTTTGTATTGAGTTTAAAGTAATGAAACAGTGTTTCCTTTTTCTTCTTATTCCTCTAATTCAGACTTGATTAATTTAGAGCACCAATAGGTACACAGAAATTCCCTACCACAACATCTCCATCTTCTCCTTTGCTTTCTCTTTCCCAAACTTCCCATGATTCTGAATAACTTACTCCCTTGTGCCAATCAAGAGAAAAAGAGGACTTAGCTCTAGAAAAGGAAAGGTCTCCTTTCCTTCTGGAAGTGTAAAAGAAACCACTCACATTGATGTACTGAGCCACTCACGATGATTCTGATTCAAAACGGTGTTTTCTCATTTTTAATTTCCACATAGATTTGCAGTCAGGGCCAGTCAACCAGTTTTCAATGATTCCCTATATTCATTAACACTTGATTTTATAATCACAATTAGGTTGTAAGCATTTTTGAGCAAGGACTATTATAAAGCATAGGACGTAGTGGGTATCTAATAAATACCTATTAATTAATTCCTATCAATTAACATAAATTAAGAATATTTTATTATATTTATTTCCTTTGAAATCCCTCAGGTCTCTTATAACTATTTTATTAGGCCTGCAAAGAATAAATGATGTACTGGCACATAAAATACTAAAGTTCAGGAAAGTTTTCTTAAATACTAACTGCTTCATATATAGCCTTTAAAATCAAACATTAATTGATGTAAGTGTGCTGACACACATTTTAATGCTTTTATTTTCAAGTTCATGTAACAAATGTTCATCTCACTTTATTTTTCAGAAAATATATTTTCTTCATGTCTCAGTTAATCTGTTCACAATTTTAATATTTAGCCTCACTTAATATTTTTTGATAAGGAGTTTCTGCCTTCACACCCACTAAGCAGCTCAGCGAGTAACTGTCAGAAAGAAAAGGTATAAGAACAAAGCAGTGGGTTAAAGAAAGGGAGGAAACTTTCATTGACGCTACTTAGAAAATATGATGCTTTATGTTATCATGCTTTAAAAAGTAATTCCTTGGGGCTCTCCTTAATCAAATCATAGAAGTTTAAGCGATGATAACAAGAGATTATTTCAGCCATCCTCTGACTTCCCAGTGTTAGTCACTGAGAAATGTGATTTATTTATTCCTTTTCATCTCCACCTACCAACTTCCCTGGGGAATTTCCCCAGGCAAGGAATTTTCTCTCACTTTAAAAACATTCCCTCTCTCACCTTACTTTGCATACTTAGGACAATTTTTGAGAAGATCATTCCTTTTAGCTTGAAAAAATGCTTTTGACCTCAAATGCTTTGCTTTCTTAGCACTGCCTTTGAGCTAAGAAATAGCGAGAAGCTAAAAAAGAGATCCCTTTAACAGTAGAAGGCAGAAACGCTTAGTCATGCTTCACTGTTTTCATATCTACTTGTATTTCTACTGACAGACTGAGCTTTGAAATTAACAATAATTATAGACAGAAACCTTCAAAGCTGGCTTGGGGAAATTAAATAAAATATTATTTCAATACCAGGTTGGCCTTTTAAAAATAAAATATTTTAATTAACTTGAATTCAAAACATGCTCTTCGGTGGTGTTTTCTTTTTGAACATTGGTAGAAAAAAATATCTTTTCTCAACTAGGTGGCATATCCAACTATATTCAGAGAATAATTACCCATTATCTTTAAATAGTATCTTTTTTTTAGATTACCTTCAACATTAAATAAAGTATTCCTTTGATATTTATCCTGAAGGATAACGCATAAAGTTGCCCATGTGAGAAGCATTTCAATTGCAAATCTTAATCATACCTTCATTAGCAATTTATGCCCTTGTGACTCTTGATTTGGGGCGTTGTACAAAGCCCGTGTTTATTTTCGCATCCCAGGGTGTCTTATTAGGACAGACAGATGCATTTCTCTTGCAGATTTCTAGCTGTCTCAGTTTCAGCTACTCCAGAGGATGTCTGTTCAACTCCTTGGCATATGTCCAAGGTCCCCTCAAGAATTTGGAGTGCTACCTAGAACACATATCAGAAGGTCTTAAACCATATTTGTTTTGTCTGGAAGCACAGAAAGAGAGATACTTAAGCTTTGTTTTATTAAAATACATCTCATACGGTCTGTTAAACTGCTACCATTTGTTCACAACTTTTTGATTCATTGATTTTCTCATACTTTCAGATGTACCACGGGTGTGATAAGCAACCAATTCATACCCCATCTTTTAAGTCATGAGAAAGAGGAACCACTGTTTAATTTGAGATTGCTAGAATTTAGACTTAGCAATGGTGAAAAAAAGTGAATGTCCAGCACATAAGCAAAACTTGCTGGGCTATTAGGAATACCAAGACTTCCATCCCATCTTGTACAGAGGCACAAAAGAATTTGTGTTAGAACAGGTGCATATACAGATATGAAATTTGTCTCTGGGAAATGCAATAATGATACTCTACCATTCAATAAGTACTTTGCTTCAGCAGATGTTCTGATTACTTCTTTCAGACTATAAATCTGTTTTATGTAGAGGACACTAATAGCTAATTAATTCATTACCAATAAGTTACCATTCCCTTTTCTAGGTTCAGGCTTTGTGATTGGTAAGCTACTTAATATCGGGTTTTTCATTACGTCATGGAATTTTTGGAGTGTTGCTTCGCCAGCCAGAAACCTCTGTAGCTGGTGGTGCCTTCTTTCTGAGTATTGCTTGTGCCCGCTGGGCTCATTCCACGCACTCGGCCTGGCAGGCTGCACTTGGCTTGCCCACATCCCACACCTGCCAAGGACGAGCCAAGCGCAGAGTGGTGAGGGATGTGCGAGCAAGCAAGTGCGGGGTCAAGTCACTGCGCACAGCTAGGTGTGCCGTCTGCTACAGAGGGCTGGGCAGCTCCAGGCGCCCGCACAGATGCTGGTTATATGCGAGGCTGTGACTGGACCAGGTGTACCACACACGGCTTCCCCTGCGGCCACCCACGTCTGAATGAGGAAAATGTGGCGGCACCTGGAAGTGTGGAGACACCAGGAACTGCAGAGCCCCAAAGAGGTTGTCACAGCCCTGGCTTGGAGAGCCTCTGGGTCTGGGCTTCCCCAACGGCCACAGCTGTTTTCTTCTCATGGACGCAATGTGGCATTTGGAGGCTGTGTGAGTCTGTGGGGTCATGTTTCAGCCCTGTTTGTGTTACAGCTCTTTCAGTCCTGCCATTCAGGGGGTCCCAAGTTTTTGTCCTGCGTCCAGGGAGAATAAGGTGTGTGGACAACTGGAGGGTGAGCAAAGCAGAGAGGAGTTTCACTGAGCAACAAAACAGCTCTCAGGAGACCTGAAGTGGGTGGCTCCTTTCTACAGGCAGATCATCCGGACCAGGGTCTAGCTCGGGCTCTATCGGAACCCAGCACTTCTGAGACTGCAGGGTCCTGGGGGTGCTTACGAAATCCCAGAGAGTGCAGGGATACTTGGGTCCACAGCTGAGGCTGGGTGGCTGCAGCTGCACCAGGGAGGACAGGACTCCCGCCCCCGCTAACTTAGAAGAGGGCGGGGCTTCCACCTGTCCCGTCTCCATGGGCTCTGAGGAGGTTGCAGCCCTGGAGGCGCCTCCCCTGCTGCAGCTGGCATCTTTGCAGCAGCACTCCCGATGGGCTGCCACTGCCACCCGTTATAATTACATAAAGAATTAGTTCAGAAGCTTCTAATGAAGAAGACAGGTTGGTTAGATCCCCAGTTCCCTGGTTCCAAACATTTTATAAATTACATGTGCAATTCAAAAATAAACCTTTCAAACTCATGTTAAGCTCAGAAGCAAGAAAGAGAACTCTTTGTATGGCAGAAAACTGAGAAACACAACCGTGAGAATCAGGCGAGGTTGCAGAAGTCCTTGGAGGTAACTGAAACTAGTACATATGTGAGGAAGTATATTTTAGCCCTCAATCTTCAACTAGTTTTGTGGCCATTCTTGGGGGAGAGCTGGAACTACCCTTTCTGCAAAAACCCAAAGGCCAAACATAGGGGATGATCCTGTCTAAATCAGAAACTTCAAACAAACAAACAAACAGAAACCTCTCCCTACTTGCTCCAGGGCTTACCTTGAAAACCAACTCCCCTCCTGAGCTTCAGGTAAATAAACAGTGATTATTATGCATGCAGAACCCCAAGCCTGCCCTGTTTGTAAGCGTGAGGCTCACATTCTGTGTATTCAAGTGTAATGAAAATCTAAGAGGAGAAGCTGGTATAAAAAATGTCAGTGTTGGCCCGGCGCTGTCGTTCACGCCTGTACTCCCAGCACTTTTGGGAGGCCAAGGTGGGTGGATCCCAAAGTCAGGAGATCGAAACCATCCTGGCTAACACGGTGAAACCCCATCTCTACTAAAAATACAAAAAGTTAGCCGGGCTTGGTGGCGGGTGCCTATAGTCCCAGTACCAGCTACTCTGGAGGCTGAGGCAAGAGAATGGAGTGAACCCAGGAGGCGGAGTTTGCAGTGAGCCGAAATAGGGCCACTGCACTGTAGCCTAGGCGACAGAGCCAGACTCCATCTCAAAAAAAAAAAAAAAAAAAAAGAAGAAGAAGAAGAAGAAAAAGAAAAAAAAAAGTCAATATTGTATTGAAATCTTGTCCAAAGGGGATGGTAGAGGATAATTCCCACTGAAGGTGGGCATAAAACAGACAACACTGGTCTTCCAACCTGCCAATGTGAGAACTGACTGGCCAATGCAACTACAAGAGACTTCACACCCAAAGAAATACCAATAATACAAAACATGCTGAACACTCTAAAGAGAGAGGAAGGGACAACAGATAGGCAGAATGTTATGAAAAAAGGACGAGTAAACTTTAAAAAGAATCAAGGAACTTCTAGAGATGAAAAACTATTCATAAAATGGTCAAACAGTAAGTGAGACAATTCAAAAGAGATAATCTGTTATTTGAAAGATTGATAAATTACCTCTAGGGAGGCAGCACAGGGAAACAGAGAAGCAATAAGGTGATATAGTCTGGGGGGATTGAAGATCAGATATAGTGTGAAGACAAAAAGCTATATCGAAATCAATCACGTGGGAAACAGACAATGAAGTTAGAGTGTTAATACAATCTGTGCAGGCTGGTCACTGAGGGCTCCGCTTGTAGTTGAACTCGGTGGTCTCTAAAGCTGGTCACATTATTCAAACTCCAAGAGGCCTCCCTGCATTGTCACTTATCTCTTCCTGTCTACTCGCTCCCACCTTGCTCTCTCTATTTAACATTTTAGATTCCAAATCCATGAGTTTAATTTGTTTTTAAATGCACAGGCGCAAATTCACCTCCCCTTAATTTGTCTTAAAACAGACTTACCCTGACTGTTTTAAGCTCATCCTGGAAAGCAGAGCTTCAGGACCAAATTAAATTAATTGCTTGCCCTGCAATTATAATTCTCATAATACAATGATTTTCTGATTTAAAGTTGGCAAATATCTATCTTGCATAAAGAGACTTTGATTGTTTTCATTGTAATCTGAATCAGTTCCCAAATTTCTAACTATACGATGCATATATTTTTCTCTAGCTGGGGAGAGTCAAAATGTCTACATGTATACTGTACTTATTTCTCTCCGAGAAATTTCTGTGTCTGAGACCCAAAACATGGAACCAGATGACCACATGAGGAAGGACCCAGGCCACATGTGTGAAGGACAAATTGAAGGAAGCCAAGAGTCAGCATCTGGAGTTTGTCAGCCTGCTTACCAGGAGGAGGCAAGGGGCCTACAAGGGGGATGCTGATATGCCAGGAAAATCTGCATTCGAACAAAGAGAGGTTTTGGATGCTTTATAGCAGCTTTATATGATAGTAGACTAGTAACAGAACAAACATTGGTACTGGACTTAATAAGTGCATGGAAAGAAAGGTCACCATCAAAAATGATAAGGTTTTATGCTCTTGAAAAGAAGCTATTATAACTAATATTTACTTACTATTCTCCAAGTTCATTGAAGTCTTTACCCAAATGTTATCACAGTGGAAACACCCTCGCTGAAATGCTACTCAACTCTCATCTGCCTGTGTGTTCTTACTATCTCTTATTTTTCTTCATTGTCCTCAGTATAACTTTCTGATGTATACATTTAATAATGGTCTATCCTCTGTCTTCCTCACTAGAATGTAAGCTGCGTGAGCCCAGTGATGTCTGTGTTGTTTACTGTCTTCTCTAACACTTTGGAGATATAATATGAGGTGAGTAAATATTTGTGAATTGTGAAACATTGATGAATGGACAGATGAACTGAAGGTCTCTTACATGTTAGATATTTTACAGATCGTCTTACTTATTGCTAGATCTCTGAAATACAAAGAAATTATGCCAGACTTAAGCTGTCTGTGTATTACTTAATGGAATTTGGCTGATGAAGGAAGATGCAGTGAGCATGTTTTTGGATTATTCAAGGTGTGCTCCTGTGTAGGAAACTGTTCTAAAAACTGAAGCTCAAACTATCCCTATCTTGAGAACTCACAGACTGTTTTCAAGAGGTAAGCAATCCTGACTAAATTTTATTTTAATATACCACAAAATCATTTTTTTGTCTACAATAGTACAGACTCTAATTTATAAGGATTAATAGTCGAACTTTGATATCCCTATACTAAGAAATTATTTGTGGAAATGGCACCATGGTATGGTGAAGCAGGCATGAATATGGAATAAGGGGGTCTGCATGGACCTGAGTAAGTCCCCCACCTTATCCTAGCTGTGTGATCTTGGAGTCATTCACTTGATGTTTTTAAACCACTATTTTTCCTCTGGAAAATGGCAATGAGAAGATCTATTTCCTTGGATGCTGTAAGGACTAGTGAAATCTCACATGTGAAGGTGGTGTAATTACTAAAAATTGATCACATCAATGAAATTCATGCTTATCCATTTGGAGTTAAAGCGTAATAAATGAATTGATTTAACTTATGGCAGAAAGTTAAGTGAATGTTGTCCAAAAGGAAGAAGGAAAACTTTGGACCAAGAAAAAGAAAAATTATTTTTGAAACTTAACATCTTCTTGCATTAAAAAAGGAGCCAAACACCCACCCACACATCGTCACCAAAACAAGATTGCTTTCAGGCAGATAAAAAGCCTGTCTCTTCTTGGGTCTGAGTTCAACCACGGCCTCACCTGGACCCTTCCAAATCGAGGATTCTCCTCCTTAGAAACTGTTTCGGAACAAAACAGAAGGTGTCTGTTCCTAGGCTTCAGAGACACCCAATTTCAAGGACACTCCTTTGGTCAATATTACTAAAATGCAAAAAATTAGCCGGGCGTGGTGGCGGGTGCCTGTAATCCCAGCTACTTTGGAGGCTGAGGCAGGAGAATCGCTTGAACCCGGGAGGCGGAGGTTGCATTAAGCCAAGATCGCGCCACTGCACTCTAGCCTGGGCGACAGAGACCCCGTCTTAAAAAAAAAAAAAGAAAAGAAAAAAAGAAAAAAAAAGGAAAAAGAAAGAAAGCAGCATGTTGTAACACTGATGAATTTGTATGAAATTTTCAAGACCTTGGACTCTTTTCCCAAATGTCCAGGGGTCTGCCAGGCAGCCCGCAACTGCAGACACAAGCCACTAACCGGAATCGTGTCTCCAAGGAGTTCGGATGCTTTCCCTGGAAGCTCCCCTCCCCAAGCCCCCATCTCCTGGACGTGAAAGCCTGTTTAGTCTACGTTCGGGAACAGCAGACGTGCTTTTCTGAGAGAATCAAGCACTTTGCGAATTTTGCCATTTGGTGTGCGTGTGTGTGTGTGTGCGCGCTCACGTTTTCGAAGCCACAATTAGCACTCTTGAAAAGGAGGAAGGGAGTGGGAAAAGGAAAGAAAGAGAAAAAGCAGGAACTTCTGTCGATTTTAGTTCAGGCTGCTTGAAGATTCAGCTTAAAATAACTGCACCATCAATGCCCTATAGAAATCACAACGGAGGTAGAAATTTGCGCGGTCCCACACTACCATCTAGGGGATAACAGGTGAAACGACAACGTTCTACTCCCATTTGTACTGACCTTTGTTATCTCGGATATAGGAAGGCAGGTCACAGAACACATCGTATGCGCTCTTCTTCAATCAAGTGGTCTCAATATCTACCTTCACTGGCATACTAAGAAGAATAGGAAATCTTCGGAGGGTTTAGCATAGAAGAATTATGTAATCCGGCATATTCAAAAGATGATTCTGTGTACTCTGTGGAAAGTAGCCTTATGGATGGAAGGTGGAAGCCACAGAGAAAGCAGGTAAGAAACCACAGCTATGCCTCGCTTAGTGACGCATCCCAAGGAATTCGTCCGTAGACAACTTTATCCTTGTGCAAACATCACAGAGTGTACTTACACAAACAAAGATGGAGGACCCTATTACATACCTAGGCTATATCACATCGCCTATTGCCCCCAGGCTACAAACCTGTGCAAACTGTTACCATGCTGAATACTGCAGGCAATTGTAACAATGGTAAGTACTTCTGTATCTGAATAAATATAAACATAGGAAAGGTATGTGACTGTACTGTAACAAATGAGAGGGAAGATAACCCGGATCAGGTTGGAGTTGTGGAGATCTAGGGGGATGTGGAAGTATTTTAAGGTTTTGCTGAAAAATTGGACGTAGGGCATGGAAGAAAGATGTCAAGGGTGACTCTCAAGTTGTTTACCTGAGCAGCAAAGAAAAAAAAAAAAAAAAAACTGAGTTGCCATTCACCAACCCAGGCAGGACTGTAGAAAACTCAGTCCAAGAGGATCCCTCCATATGAGGAAAAAGAAAAGAATCCAACCACTACTATTAATACTGGTTGAAGGTGTCTCCCTCTCTTTCAGACCTGAGCTCCAGGAGAAGAAGCCTCAATGTTAAAATAAGTTCAAAGTTTATACTCTAATATGGGAATGGAGATGTTCATTATAACTCAGCATTCAGCTTTACTAAATCATATCTAGGGAAAACATGGGGTAGGAGAAGAAATATCTCAACAGAGTGGATTTAAAAGCAATAGGGAGAGATAATAAAGTTGTTAAAAATTGCTTCCCATGAATCAGGCTTTTCAAGCGTCATTATGTAAAAACTAAGGAATTATTAACTTTTTATTATCTGTGTATTCCTCATTGTGTTTTATACCTCATTGAACACTGGAGGTTGCCATCCATTTATTTGCTCACTCAAGCATTCAATGAACAATTGCTATGAGCCAGTTAATGTGCCCAGAATGTGGGGGGCAAAGAGATGAATAAGACAAAGCCTCTGCTCTCAAGGACACGTAAACCTAATGGATGACATCACCAGTAGCTAGAAAAACTACACTATACTTTTTGAGCACCATCAAAATACAGGAAGAATTGACCAGGGAAACTGGTAAGAAACCACAGTGAATGAGATATTTAAGCTACTCAGGAAATATGTGTTATTTTTGAAGTGTGTGGTTAGTTACATAATAGAAATACTTAAATTTAGAAGGTATAGCAATTTCAATTTATGCAAGCCAGAGGAATATCCACGAAGAAAGGAGAGTTGCTCTCTTCTAACGTTTGGAGTGTGTGGACGTCTCCCAGAGATGAGTCAAATACTGGAGGGCAGCTGTTTTCTTCCAAGAAAAGTGCTCCTCACTCCCAAGAGACTGGCTAATGGATAGAACTTCAGGTATTCCTGAATCATATATATATATTTGAGATGGAGTCTTGCTCTGTTGCCCAGGCTGGAGTGCAGTGGTGCTATCTCAGCTCACTGCAACCTCTGCCTCTTGGGTTCAAGCGACTCACCTACCTTAGCCTCCTGAGTAGATGGAACTACAGGCAGCCCTCACAATGCCCAGCTAATTTTTGTATTTTTAGTAGAGATGGGGTTTTGCCATGTTGACCAGGCTGGTCTGGAACTCCTGACCTCAGGTAATCCAACCACCTTGGCCTCCCAAAGTGCTTGGATTACAGGCATGAGCCACCACACCTGGCCCTGAATCATATGTTAAACTTATTTAAGTTTAGCTCAAAGCACCTTCCATATTTGGTTAATAAAATTTTGGCCAAAGTTTCTCTCTATGTAGTGAACTGCAACATAGCTTGGCATGAAAGCAAGTTCTAACCTAACCTAAGAGTATGCCTTTGTAACCAAGCAATGGAGTCTCGATCAATCCATAGTAGCCAATCCCAGGTTGAACATTGCCAGATTCCTCACAAATAAGGCAAATGCAGAATTGCAACGATCGGGTAATCTCTGTAATAAGTAATTTCCTGTCTTTTTTTTTTTTTTTTTTTATAAATACAGCTCACCATTCTGAACTATCTTCCATCTGAAGTGTTGCCTGTTTTAGAGCCTTTTTCTTGCTCAAATAAACTCTGTTAAATTTAACTTGCTTTAAATTTTTCTTTAACACATATCTCTTCCCAGACTTCCTGATAAACCTCCCATTTTAGTTCATTGGTGCTTGGAAGTTTATAGCATTTCAGTGTTTTAATCGTAAAGGTTTAGCGCCAGTTAAAATACAAATGTCTCTGAACCTAAAGCATATTATATTGGAAAATATAATTAAAAACAAAATCCCATCCCAACCCAGAAAACTTCTTCACGAACTTAGAAGAGAAAGAAAACAATTTTGTTATTGAATAAGCATTAAACCAGAATGTGATGCGTATCACAAATAGTCTGCTAAGAATTTGCAAAGACGGAATGAAATCTTACCCTTTGATATAGCCAAGCAGGTAAACCCATTCTATACATGCTCTCAAGGTAAAAAATAACTAGTCCTCAAGTAAGAGGACTTGACAGCACCATTTTTCACACATAGTTCATCTTAAAATCCCCCTGGTAATTGTGTTAGTTAATTTATCTTAAAATTAGATTATCTTAAAATTAGGTTATCTTAAAATCCCCCTGTGTTAGTTAATTTATTTGTAGAAAGGAAAAAATAAGCTTCTCATATCTTTATGAAAGAAGATAGTTTTGTAACTTGGATTACGGTGCTCACCAAAGTTGCGTTCCTACCCTCCCACAGAAACCAGGAGATGTGGTGCTACCTACCTTAATTGATTACATTTGAAAGACACGGTTCCTAGGTCCTTGAGAAAGATGTTTTTGCCAAGTGGCTTATTTTGCTTTTAAAAAGATTTACATACATTTCAAAAAGAAAAAGACCTTATACATACAGTATAAGTTTTCTAAAGTAAATGGTCTAGGAAAAGGGAGGGAAGTCTCTTCCTTTATTTTCAACAGGGAGAATTAAGACATAATTTGTATTTGCCCTTGCAACAGCTAGTCAGTTACACTTTAGCATTATAGAAATTTACAGGCAGTTTTCTGAGGGCAAGATCTCACTGAGAAAAAGAAAGGACTGTGAGAGTACCAAGGGGCTTCCTTGAGTACAAAAGGGCTTTGCTAAAGCTGGTAAGCAATTAGAGGAACTAGGGGTCAGTGGCTGAACGTAACTTCTCTTCTATTCCATCATTTTGCCTTGTTTTGTTAATTTATTCTGGGCTCATTTAAACTCCTTCCAACTCTAACCATCTCTATCTTTCCTCTAGTTCTGAATACTCAAGCCTCTTCCTCAAAAACAAATTGTATTAATACATCTAAAAAGCTGCTCTGACTCAATTTGACCAGTGAGATCAGTTTGTAAGTGGTCAAAGACAAAACAACCCAAGGACACTACAAATCAAAGTAAGCATGACAGTTTTTAGCACCTTCTCCTAAGTCCTTCTAAGGACTGTCCCATGACATGTTAGAAAAAATTTTTGGCTCAAAAAAGATGCTCTCGCATGCACATGCATTACCTCACCAGGATGCCTTGGAAGCAATTATACCTAGACCTTTAGGTCTCTGAGATTTGTTGAAGGCCAGAATTGTTCATTTTACAAAGATTCTCTACCACCAGGGAATTTGAAGTTGCACTCCAGGGCCCACATCCAATTAATCTAATTGATTTCCAAAGTCCTCTTTATAGTGAAACACTGCCTGTACCCATGTGTTCATTCAGCCAACACTTCCTCAGCCCAAAGTATGAGCCAGGAAATGTCTTCCACCCTAGTGACAAGGAAATGGATACATAGCCCCTGCCTTCTAGGAGTTCAGACTGTTCTCATATCCCCAAACCCAAAGATGAACAGGGCTAAATGTGATCAGTTATGGGAATAACTGCCAACTACTACAGGCTTGGTACAGGTGGAGTTTTACAAAGGCACGATGAACTGAAGTGGGGGACATGCGAAGAGTCCGAATTGTGAATGCTTTCTCACAGGCCAAGGCATTTAAAGGGAAATAAAAATCAAAGTGAAGACTCATGGAGCATCTCCAAAAGAGAAATCCAAGATTGGGAGGTGTCTTTCTTCCACTGAAAACTTTCTTGAGTCTCAAGTGCACAGGGTTCGAAATTCAGCACTGCCACCTGTTAGCTGAGTGACCCTCAGAGAGTGGCTTAGCCTCTCTTGACCACAGTATCTTCATGCGTCGAGTAGGGGAGATAATAATACTCATCTCAGAGGGCTGTTGTAGGCACTGAGTAAAGTTCTATCAGTTTGGAATTTAGCAGAGTTCTTTCTACACAGCAAAGACAGCTGTCATTATTCACATTATGATTACTATTATTTTCACTGGTAATGATACTAATGAGACAAAATTTTTCCTTAAGGAAAATTATCTTCTATTTGTATTCAAAATATATTTCAAAATTGTAAGTGGGGTATTTAAGTAAATATATTTCACCACATGGGTTATCTCTGATGGATATCTAAGAGATGGAACCATGGTTACCTCTGGGAGGCCGAAAGCGAGGCAAGAGGTAGAGATGAAAAAAGATGTACTTCTCATTGTATATATTTTATTTTTATGTGAAATTTTACCATATGACTATCTTACCTGTTCAAGAAAAATAAAGACAGAAAGAGCAATTTGTTAGCAATATAGAAAAAAAATTATAGATGATAGATCTCTTCATAAGAGTGGAAAATAACAATATAATGATAAGAGTTTACATTTATTGAGAACTTCTTTTATGCCTGGCACATTAAAAAAAAAACCTATTTACATGTGTTAACTTGTTCATTCCTCACATACAATGAGAGATGGTCAGTTTCTACAAATTAAAGATGAGACTCGAGGAGGCTTAAAAATACACCCAAGATTACTTACCCAGCTGATAAGTAGCAGAACTGGAGCCAGACAGTCTGGCCCTGTGTGGCTACACACACACACACACACACACACACACAAAGTCTCTGTATGATCACAATTGGATGTGCCTACAGCAATGTGCCAGACAGACACTAAGTTAATGCTCTGTTCCCATACTTCACTGGCCCATCTCTATGGCCACATTTAGCAACCTATTGATATCCATGGCTTTTATATGGATTCCACAGATAGAAGTCATCTTACAGAAGGAGAATACCATTTAAAGAATTAAAAAATGTATCTCTGGTGGCTGAACATGCTGGAACTACTGAGTAATCCCCATAACCATATTAAATGTTGAGATCCAAAAGGAACTAAAGAATTGGTGAGTCTTTTTTCTGGTTCTTCCAAGAATCTGCACATTTTTTTGAGATTTGTCTGCTTTGCACCTGCCAAATGAATTATTAAATTTATGAGGGGGAAGCTAAGCCAGAACTACTGATCAGTGAAATTGTTTGCAACTGGGTAGAAGAGCTGCACTGCTGAGAACTCCAGAAAATGGCAACATCACTCAAAGCCTGCAGGATCCTGCTGTGAAAACATTACAAAGTTGCATGCACTTGAATGCCTGGATGCCAGAGGCTCAGGGAAGAGGTTATTTTATGAGCCTTGTGAAACTTCTGTATGATGCTGGGCCAATTGCTCCCCAAACTAATAAGATCACAGTTTAGAAGCAGTCTGGCTCAATTCTGAGACTGGCATTTGTTTATCAAGATGTTAAAGCAAAATCTACTTTTTAGAAAACACCTTATTAAAATAGCTTTTATTTACCATTTAAGAGGCAATCTTCCAATCTTAAGTTTAACTTAAATTTAAATTTATGACTCTTTAGTAGTTCACAGCTTACATGAGTCATTTTCATATTTTTCTATTTGTTGTCAGTGAGTTCCAAGGTGAATAGGATAGTGGAACCAAAATGTAATTATAACAGATATGTAAGTGCTTGCAGAAAAATGGGCTTTGCAGAAGCCTGGAGAGCTGGAGACAAACACATTATTCACAGATACCTAGACATTGGCTCTACTTTCTCTCCCTGAGCTATAAGAATGTGATCACATTGATGTCCGGTTCAAGGATCGGGAATGTTATAATTAGTCTTCTAAATGAAACCACATGGATTGCCAGGAGTAGTTCTTTGAAATAGAGATAAAAACTCTAAGGATAAATGAGCAATGGTGTGACAGTAATTGAGTTTCTCCATCTGGCTAGCTCTACCTGCAGGGTGTTATCATCAGTGTCCAAACACGCCAGTGGTTTACCAGTTCATTGGCCTGGGATAAGTATGTCCCAAATGAGATCCCGTGACAGACCAGCAACTCTCTCTGCTTCTGCTTCACCGACCACTCTGGAATCCATGCCCAGCCCTCCCAAGGTACATACACATGCAGATATGCACACATAAATAATTTTTTTAAACAATCCCAAAACAGTTCATTAATGAAACAATACCTCTGTTGAGTTAGCTAGTCATAAATTACAATTAAGGGCATAATTCCTAAATTTATGAAGAAGGGAGACTTTTCTTAATTTCAGTTAAGTCCATGCCATTCCATTTCCATTATGAATATATTATCAACCTTCCTAAGAAAGGAAAGGTGGTCTGTAAGTGGTCATATTCGATTTTCCTTAAGAATTTCAATAAGGACTAACATTTTTCTGTTATGCTTGGAAGTTTTCAGCTCATTCCTTCCCATATTCAGCTATTTGATGTGAAACCTCCACAGTGCACAAGTTAAGTCTGGGTTGTGTTTTGAGAAACAGAAACTTCTATTACCAAGGTCATCTTTGAGATTAGGTATTCTAGAGTCACCAGTGTGTATAAATGGTTGGAATCTGCTCTTATTGATAAAACAACAGTAACCTGATAAATCACATAATTCCACTAGATCAGTGAAAGTATAGTCTGGTTTTCAGACCATAATATCTGAAAATTGGTTTTGATCTGTAGAGCTCTGGCTTAACGTAAATTTAATTTTTTCTATAAAAAATTCCATTTACTTCCTCCCAAAAGAATATAAAATTCATTAGGTTAAGAAGGCTTTATGCCATTTATAGGAGTACAAATGTGAATATTACCATGAAACAATGAGCACAATGGAATTGCTAAAATCATAGCTGACAAGCAAAATTCTAGAAAGGGTGCCATTGCCTTAATTAGTTGATATTAATTTGCAACTTCTATTGAAAAAAGCTGAGTTGACAACTACCTGCAACCCTTCTCTAGATTGGCCTCCACTAAACTTTGCTACCTAAATCAAATTAGGCTCTTAGAAGTTTTAAATGTATAGTTCAAAGGAATACATTAAAATTTTGACAGTATGATGAAAACACTACTGACTGAATTCTCATAAGTTTGAAATAAATAAACATGACAGCTTAAACCTACTACTCTGACTTCTGAGTTGGTCTCCAGCTGTTTCATCGGCCAAAAGTCACAAGGATTACTTGGGCAGTATCCACTCACAGAATGAGAATTGTAACACATAAAAATAAAGTAGCCTCCTTGAAAAACTGCTCTGCAGCCATAAACCAATTAATATATCTGATTGCAATTAAAATGATAATAATAATAAATTGTTATATATAGATAAATTGAATCAGGGCCCCCTCACTGGTATTAAATAAAGTACAGATAGCCTTTGGCATAAAGGAGCAGTTCAATTCTTAAAATAATTACAGGCAGTGTCATGGGGTGGGGGGCAAGGGGACGGAGAGCAACAGGACAAATACCTAATGTATGCAGGGCTTAAAACCTAGATAACCTAGTTGATGGGTGCAGTCAACCACCATGGCACATGTATACCTATGTAATAAACCTGCACGTTCTGCACGTGTAGCCCAGAACTTAATGTATAATTTAAAAATATATATTTACAGGCAATGAACTGACATGGTACAACAATGAAGGAAATTAATTAACAATTACTACACACTATATCGGGAATTTGAAAAATACGGAGAAATAGTAACTATAAGTATAGGGAAATTGCATGACTTGCAAAACTCAGTCGAAGCTCTGCAAAAAAATAGAGAACTTGAAGTGATTAACTGGTAATTAAAAGCTAGGTGAGAAAATCAGAGTGTCTTCTTGGTTGCAAATAGAACACTCTCATTTTCTCAAAGAGAAGGAAGATAACATTGAGAACCGGGCTTGGAAATTAATTTTAAGAATATCCCAGCTACAAAAAGGTTAAACTTTCAACCAAATCAGGTCTTCTATGCCAAAGAGAGGGTTCTGGTTGGAAAAGAGTGGAGACAGCCACAGTATTCATTGGGCATGGCAGCTCGGCTTCTCTCTGTCTCATGATGCTTCCTTCCCCAGCCTCCTACAGGTGCATATTCTGACCATTTTCCCTAATCAATATCCTACACATTAATCTTCATCTCAGAAAAACCCAAGCAACAAACACCATGTATAAAAATTGTGCAAACCTATAAAACGTGCTACTTATTGTTCTGGAGTATACATATAGAAGGGTATAAAATAGAATACGAAATACGAGATACCAACTTGAGATAGCAGTTCAGTCAGGAGAGGAAAAGAGGGGAATAGGGCCAGGGAGAGGTACACAGAGGCCTTCATCTACATCTATAATGTGTTATTTATTCTTAAATGGGAGAAAGAAGAAAAAAAGAGAGAAGGGAAGGAGTAAAAGAACTGGGAGAAAATGAGAAAGCAAGCAAGAAATGAATAAGTGAAAGCAAAAGGAAAGGAAGAAATGATGGAGAGATGAAGAGAAGAAAGGTAGAGGGAAGGAAGTGGAGTGGATAAATAAAGTGTGCATACTAGACTTGTACACAGGATCTTAAATAAGAAAAGAAGGACTCTAAAGTGAAGAGAAAAATCTTAGGGGACTTCAACTAAATTGTCCTTCATAATTATCTGGTCTCTGAGTTCTAATGTCCCCTTGTGGGCAAAGGCCAGAGTGTCAGCCTGTTTCAAAGAGGAAGAAATTGAGAAAAGCCAAAAGCAAAACCAGAACTAAGTTAGTGGTAAACTAAAAAGAAGCCAAAAGATGTGTTCTAAGTGTTTTCAAATTTAAGATAACTTAAAAAATCATGCTTCCAATTGACAGCACGGGTGGAGTCAAGTTCAAACTATATAATGATATTTGAAGATTGCTCTTAGATGTTTGATTAAGTGGCACACAGAATAACCAAACTTAAAAACTAGGTATGGAGTGATTAAGTAAAATCATGGGCCACACCTTGTTCAACAAGATTGAAGTTAAACCCTCAAGATGTTAAACACTTATTTTCAAACATGCGTGGCAGCTCCCTGCTGATTTGAGGCGTTAAGGAATGTAAGCAAAGTCAGCAGCTGGGAGAAAACATAACTGTATCTTGTTTGTGTACCCACTTTTATTTTACAACAAAATCCAAAACTTTTCATTTGATTTAAAAATTGTTTTTCAGTATTAAATCAATTACTTGGCAACTGTGACAAAATCACTGCGGAGTTTCTTGCAATACTGCGATCTAGGCCACCACTAAACAAAATCTGAGGCAGTAAGTTTGAGGTGGAGCACAGGCATAAGCACTTTGTTTATGTACTTATTTTTCATTCTACAGATATCACAGATGCTCCTTCAAGGCTGAGACTGTGGGAGCTCAGAAACCATTATCCCAAAATCTAGCACTTTGACCTGCAGAACTGAAGAAGAAGGCTTTAGGTCTCTGACCTTGCCCTGTTCCTCCTGTCTATCAATCCTTTGTTGTTTCCAAAGCACAGAATATACTTTGTTTTCTGAAGTTTCTTTAACTGCCCAAATTTCAGACATGCCAAAGAAGAAAACAGTTACCTTGGGTTCCTTTTCTAAGTTTTTATTAACTGACCTCATCTTGGAGAAAGAAAGACTGAAATCTGTCAACACACTTGGACAGACTTTTGTCGCAAACCACTGTCTGCTCTAAGGGCCCAACAGACTTTGTCCCAGGCCATTGTATGTTCTTGAAGCCCATTGAATTTTCCTAAAGATAATTTATTATGCTCCCTCAAATCATCCATTCTTCTCTATCTCCTTTTCCCCTAAGGAAAAGGATATATAATCATCTGTATTCCATTAGGATATATACTGTGATTCTCCTCTGTGCATGCTAATAATTTTGTATGCCTTTTCTGCCTTTTGTGAGTCGATGTTTGAGCAAACCTTCAGAGGGCGAAGGGGAAGTTTTCCCTTGACCTCTATAAAACCAATGACATCCTCTATGTGAGGCTCTGAACACTGTGAAGATTCAGAAGGAAATAATGTGTGGTTCCTGCCACCAAAGAACACACAAATTACATTTTGGTTATCTCAGAACAGTAGGGTGATGGTGGTGTTTATTTGTCCTCAGTTTGTCTTTCTGTGTTTTCTAAGTTTTCAATAAAATATATACATCAGTTTGTGATAAAATAAAACAAAAGTTAATTTTTAAAGTGCAAGAACCTAAAATCGCTTTGTCTTTACCTATGTGTTTTGTATATAAATCAGAAAATGTATCCTGCCATACCTGTGACTAAACTGCAGGTAGGTATTATTGTACATGGTTGCTTTCAGTAATGGTGTGCTTTAAGAATCCGTGGAAATCTCGAAGAATTAAGTTTAGTTTACAAAACCCTTGGAAAGTATTAGGGGACTAAATGGGGGCACTTCTCTTTGCAATCACTAAGAAAGGAGATCATAACAACAACAAAAATCCTTTTATGCTGGTTCACAGTTGTTTTCATATACAGAAGTTGTATTAACATGTAGGACTGTTTTACGAAAAATGAAAGTCCAGTCCCCCAATACCCGCCTTGTTCCCCCTCCCACCATAGCCCCGCTTTGCTGGGCTCTTGCCAAGGTCTGTTGACAACTAGTCCGCTTCTCTCTGCCAGGGGAGCTGTCTACAAAATCTTCATATTGCCTGGTGAGTTCTCTGAACCTTAGTTTTCAAGCCCTGAAAGTAAAATTTCTTCAGTGCTAGAGCCAGGAAATGTATTTGCAAGTGACCTTCACTGCTATAATCCTCAGGGCTGCCTTTAGCCAAAACAGAAGACAATCGTTTGCAGAATCTTTGCTGCTCCCTCAGTGCATCACCCAGCCCTACAGCCTTGCAACCACTAGAGGGCAGAGAAGAAATGGGCGCCTCCCAGCGCAACGCGGCAGGAGTGGTATGTTCACGCCAGCGTGTGGGTATATGGCTGGCTTTGCGCTACCTTAGGAAACCCCGGTTCCGAGGCAGTTCCTGCAGCGGGGCCGCTCCCTTGCCTGCTCACGAGGCCCTTGTCGGACTGGGCTGATCCCCGGGTTCCTAAGATGAGATTTCCTCTACCTTTCCCTTTGATATCGATTCTTCGCTGAGGTTCATTTGGCTGGCTCCAATTTTGGCTCCATTTGAAGGCAGCTGGCCCGAGTAGGGTTGAGACAGATTTCTTCACAGATACATTCACCACACGCAGTGCAACTGCAGTAACTGCTACTAATACGACTTTAGAGTTGTCAGCTCTCATTAAAGCCAAGCCGAGTGGGCTAAAGACTCAATTAAGGTTGTTGAAACAAAATAAAACGTCTAATTGTGATAAACTTTTGAATCTAGTGCCAACATTAACCCAAAATGGTGATAAAACTTTAACAAAATATTTTTGACTTTAAGCGAAGTCTTAGCTAAATATTCTGAACTATTTCATCATATTATGTAAAATACATTACATTCAGTTTATCATACAAAATAGAATGACATAATGATATAACAATGACAGATCATTTTAATTTGTCCATTTGAAACTTGGCTTATTGAAAAAAGTCAGTTTTGAAGCTCCAAGAGTATTTACAAATCCCCAAGGACTGCCTTTGGGGAGTATTTTCATAAAGTAGAAAGGCAATGCCCTCATGTTTGGACTTGAACTATAAAAATGATGACAAATATACTCTTGTGAATAAAACTGTCTAGAGGGAGAGACTTGATTGACCTTATCTACAAGACAGCTAAACAACCAATTATTCCAGTCATCCTGGAAGTTTGGGGAGCAGAACAAAATATTTATGAGGGTTGGACTTTGGAACTGTTGTATAGCACTGGTTGATTATTATTTTTTCTCACCTAATGACCTTAGTCTATGTATTTATCTGCAATGATCTTCAAACTCTCCAGTCACACTTGCTCACCTTCTTTAATTCCCTTGCTTAAAAGCCTTCAATACAAATTACAAAAGCAATAACTAACCCTAAGTGGGCTCACTGTAGATGAGGAACAATTTTTTTTTTTTTTTCAGATAATGGCTCATTTACTTCTACAACTCAATGAAGCAGGTGGCATTCTCAGTTACATGTCAGAAAACCAAGGCAAAGAAAGAAGTGACTTACTCAAAGATCATGTTGGGATTTAAACCCAAGCAATTCTCACCCATGTTCTTTACCATTCTATTATTATTGTCCACAATTCTTCATTATTACACAATAAAAGCCAAACTTTTTAGTATGGTATTTATATACTGATCTCATTTTTTCCATAAACTCCTATTTATCCTCCAAGCATCAAATCATCCCTACACACCTACATTCATCATCTTCCTTTATATTTCCCCCAAGTCCCCATTCCCACCACTAGTGACGCCTATTTACCTTTTACGACTCAACCAATGTTACCTCTTATGTAGATTTACATTACTTGCATGAACAAAGTTTTCCCCATGCTAGAATATTCATGTTATGAATTCTTCTCTTAGCACCCATAATACTATATGGTACATATTCCTCTGCATGCCTATCTCCCTTTCTAGAACAGTGTTTTTCCAGCTGGGGCTTATATCTATTAGTGGATGGTGAAATCAACTTACAGGGATCAAAACCAGTCTTTACCATAGTAAAAGGGAGTAGAAAAATCACGCAGTTAAAAATGAATGATGATTCATGGAACTATCGTTTCATTGTACATACGTGTTTGTGTGTTATTATGGGTTGGACTGCGTCTTCTCCAAAATATATATTAAATCCTGTATTAGTCCATTCTCACACTGCTATGAAGAAATATCCAAAACTTGATAATTTATAAAGGAAAGAGGTTTAATTGACTTACAGTTCTGCATTGCTGGGGAGGCCTCAGGAAACTTACAATCATGGCAGAAGCAAAGGAGAGTAGGAACTTTCTTCACAGGACAGCAGAATGAAGTCAGTACAAGCAAGGGAAATGCCAGACACTTATAAAACCATCAGATCTTGTGAGACTCAATTACTATCACAGAAACAGCATGGCGGAACTGGCCCCATTATCTGATTACCTCCACTTGGTCCTGCCCTTGATCTGTAGGGATTATGGGGATTACAATTCAAGGTGAGATTTTGGGTTAGGACATTGCCAAACCGTATCATTCCATCCATCACCCCTCCCAAATCTCATGTCCTCACATTTTGAAACACAATCATCCTTTCCAACAGTCCTCCAAAGTCTTAGCTCATTCCAGCATTAACCTGAAAGTTCAAGTCCAAAGTTTCATCTGAGACAAGGCAAGTCCCTTCTGCCTATGAGCCTGTACAATTGAAAGTAAGATAGTTACTTCACAGATACAATGAGGGTACAGGCATTGTGTAAATACACCTGTTCCAAATGGGAGAAATTGGCCAAAATAAAGGAGCTACAGGACCCATGCAAGTCCTACATCCAATAGGGCAGTCATTAAAACTTTAAGTTCCATAATGATGTCCTTTCACTCTATGTCTCACATCCAGGTCATGCTGATGCAAGGGGTGGGCCCCCACAGTGTTGGGCAGCTCTGTGCCTGTGGCTTTCCAGAGTACAGTCCCACTCCTGGCTGCTTTCACAGGCTGGTATTGAGTGCCTATGTCTTTTCCAGGTGCATGTTGCAGACTGTCAGATCTACCATTCTGGGATCTGGAGGATGGTGTCCCTCTTCTCATAGCTCCACTAGAAAGTGCCACAATGGGGACTATGTGTGGGGCTCCAACTCCACATTTCCCTTCTACATTGCCATAGCAGACATCCTTCATAAGGGCTCCATCCCTGCAGCAAACTTCTGCCTAGAAATCCAGGCACTTCCATATATCTTCTGAAATCTGAGTGGAGGTTCCCAAACCTGAATTTCTGACCTCTGTGTATCTGTAGGTCCCGTACCACATGCAAGCCACCAAGGCTTGGGGCTTGCACCCTCTGAAACAATGGCGCAAGCTGTACATTGGTCCCTTTTAGTCACAGCTGGAATGCAGGGCACCAAGTCCTGAGGTTGCACAGAGCAGCAGTGGGGTCCTAGGCCCAGCCCACAGAACCATTTTTCCCTCTTAAGCCTCCAGGCCTGTGATGGGAGGGGCTTCTGTGAAGGTCTCTAACATGCCCTGGAGATATTTTCTCCATTGTCTTGGTGATTAACATTTGGCTCCTTGTTACTTATACAAATTTCTGCAGCTGGCTTGAATTTCTCCCCAGAAAATGGGTTTTTCTTTTCTATCACATCATCAGGCTGCAAATTTTCCACACTTTTATGCTCTGCTTCCTCTTGAAGCCAGATACCCTAAATCATCTCTCTCAAGTTCAAAGTTCCACAGATCTCTAGGACAAAAGCAAAATGCTGCCAGTCTCTTTGCTAAAGCATAGCAAGAGTGACCTTTATTCCAGTTCCCAACAAGTTCCTCATCTCCATCTGACACATCTCAGCCTGGAATTCATTATCCACATCACTATCAGCATTTTGGTCAAAGCCATTCAAGTCTCCAGGAGGTTCCAAACTTTCCCACATCTTCCTGTCTTCTTCTGATCCCTTCAAACTGTTCCCAGCCTCTGCCTGTTACCCAGTTCCAAAGTCACTTCCATCTTTACAGCAGTGCCTCACTGTCTCGGTACCAAATACTGTATGAGTTCGTTCTCATACTGCTACAAAAAAATAACTAATACTGGGTAATCTGTAAAGGAAAGAGGTATAATTGACTCACAGTTCTGCAGGGTTGGGAGGCCTCAGTAAACTTACAATTATGGCAGAAGGCAAAGGAGAAGCAGGAACCTTCTTCACAGGGTGGTAGGAAGGAGTGAGTGCAAGCAGGAGAAATGGCAGAAACTTATACAACCATCAGATCTCATGATACTCACTATCACAAGAACAGCATGGAGGAAAGTGTCCCTACAATTCAATTACTTCCATCTGGTCCCACCCTTGACACATGGAGATTATGGAGATTATAATTCAAGATTAGATTTTGGGTGGGGACACAGCAAAACCACATCAAATCCTTTACTCAGAATGTGATCTTATTTGAAAATAGTATCATGACTGATGTGACTAATGAAGTTAAAACGTGGTTATACTGGAGTAAGGCAGGCCTTTAATTTAATATGCGTGGTGCCCTTATAAGAAGAGACAAGGCACAGACACAGAAAGACACAGGAGGGGAGAATGTCATGTGACGGCCAAGGCAGAGACTGAAATGCTATAGATGCAAGCCAAAGAATGCCAAGGATGGCCAGCAAACCACCAGAAGCTAGGAAGATGCAAGGAAGGACTCTTCCCTAAAGGTTTCAGGAGGAGCGTGGTACTACCTACCAACACCTTGACTTTGGATTCTAGCCTCCCAAACTGTGAGGCAGTAGATTTCTGTATTTTAAGCCATCCAGTTTGTGGAACTTTGTGATGGCAACCCTACGAAACTAATACATGTGTGCAGGTGTATACTGAGTTGCAAGGTAAAATGTGTTTCTTACTCTGGGCCCAGTCAAAAAAGTTTGAAAACTTTTTTTTTTACAGTGTGTACAATTCAAAGTCAGAGATAACATCTTATTTGTTCTTCTGTCTCTATAACCTGTTCCATGTTTGCCACACAAGAGCTTAATAGATGTTTGAGATCAAAAAGTGGGAAGTGAGAGGTGGGGAAAAAAAGAAAAGGGTGGGAGGGAGAGGAGAAAAGAGGGAGATGGAAAGGGGCAAGGGGACAAGGGAAGGGAAGAAGAAGAGAGGGAAGAGAGAGAAAAGGTTGGTTGGGTGCCGGCTTTAGAGAAGAAAACTACCCAAGTTTCAGATCACTGTGGGGTTCAAATAATAAGAATAAAAGCCTTATTTAAAATAGATGTTAATGACAAAAATACTTTAGTGACTTCCCATCTCTTTTTGTAACATTAGAGACATTACAGTCGAGAATAAGCATAGGTTTTTATGAAAATAACAGAAACAGTTACAAATTATGTCCCATACAATAATGATTCACTTCCACCCTGCAACCAATTCCAGAAAATATTTATAAAATGAAGTAGTACTATCTCAAAGTACGCTGAAGTAGCTTCTTCATATTGGGACAGGCCTTAAAGGACACACACTTTCTGCTCTTTACACACAGAAGTCAGCGTTCACACTTCCCTTCTCCACCACGGTGTTTCTCCCTGTGTGGTCTGTGTAGAAGGTACTAGAAACACAATGCTCAAGCAATGTTGCTTCTCCTGGGGAGATAACAAATTTCCAGCCTGAAATGGAACAATGGTACAATGGTACAATGAATGGGGAATTGCATTCGCGTTCTAGTTACTTGAAGATGAAGTTTTGTGTATTTTATTTGAAATATGTTATTTCTTCTCTATCATGTTTGCCTTTATTATAATTCTATTAAATAACAATTATTCATTGATTTAGAAAGTACATAGGTAGAAACAGTAAATTTTTTTTCTGGAAAGCAATTGTGCATTTACACAGCAGTGGATGCCTTTTACATTGCAGAGGGATGGGTAAGAACAGGATGGCTAGGAAGCTACAGCATCTACGCTGTTACAAATGCAGCACTTTCAGATGGCTGGAGGAATAGATACCACTTTCTACTTAAGATAGGTGTTTTCTCAGTGGGAAGCCAGGTAATAAAGGCAGCACATACTGAGCTTTAGAACAGTATCCTTCTCATTCCTGCAGCCACCCCATAGTTGAAAGCACAGTTCTGAAGCCCAACTATTGGGTCCAAATCCCAGCTCTACTCTTTAGTCAGTGAGGCCTTGGGCAAGTGATCCTTGAGGTCTGTCTCCCTGTGGCAGAACAAGGACAGCAATACCACAAGGCAGTCGCTGGGCCGGGACCGCTGTCCAAGGTGGTGCTGGGCTTGAGCTCCATCTCCCTGGCCCATGCATGTCTGTATCACTGGCAGTGGTGACTGCATGCTGCTTGGGAGACAGCACTCAAGTCGAGGCATCTATTTGGGAGACAGCATTCAAGACAGAAGCAGGGCCGAGGTACCAGGCTGGTCCCTGTGAGACTCCGGGTGCACTGTGAGCCTTTTGGAAGGGCAGTGGCACAGAGCTAGACCTTTCTGCTCTCCTAGCACACAGAAGTCAGCATTCACACTTCCCTTCTCCACTATGGTGTTTCTCTCCTGTGTGGTCTGGGTAGAAGGCACCAGGAACACAATGCCCCAGCAATGTTGCTTCTCTTGGGGAGATAACAGATTTCCAGCTTTGCTGTTGACAGCAGGGCTCCTGCCCTTGCCTTGTTGGTCAGCAGATACTTGCTCCTCAAGGGGAAGGGGCAGTTGGTCCTTCTCAGCCATGCTTCTGACCCATGTGGAGGGCAGGTCTCCTGTCCCACTCTCACCATAGCCCTGGGCCTGCTTTTCCTCTGGCCCTGCACAGAAGGGCCTGATCCACTGGCCTTACAGACACACTGCCACATAAGGTTAGAGTCAGACTGAAAAGCCAAGTCTTTCAGCTGCAAAAATGGAACTGAGATATCAAAGGGTGCCAATGCTGCTGACTTGCTCTTGCAGCAGTTCTGACCTTGGGAGGCGCAGCTGCAGCCCAGCGGCTCTGGAGGAGCATGCTGTTGCAGGTCCTGTCTAGCTATGCAGGAATGTGAGCACAACCGCATGTGTTGCTTTGCCCCTGGATCCATGGCAGTTGTGATTCCTGAAGTGAATAAGCCCTAAGTCATTTAGCAAAGAAACAGTAAACATTTAAAGATATGAACAAGCTGCCTGCATACTTCTTAGGTTTAAATGGCCAAGGGTGCATTGGAGAGCTCCTTCTATAAACAACTCCAGCTTCTCACATTTTAATAGCTACAGAATCACAGCTTCTGAGCCATTGAATTCACTTCCAGATAGCACTAGGGTGCCAGTGCATAAAAATGGAGGAAGAAGAAAATGAATAAAAATGAAATGTTCCATCAGATTGCAGCAAGTAAAAATAAGGCTAACGCCAAGCTTCATAGGATCTTAATCATCTCTTTTCCTTAGGCTGCTGAAATGAGAGCTGTGCATGAGCTTACAAACTATTAAAATTACTCTCTAGCATGTATTTATGAATGCACGTTAGCTGCAAGGACACTAGTTTTTAAATAAAAGTCAGGATAGACCGGTAAAGGATTTTTTCCCTTGATTTCTGAGTTTACTCATAGGAAAAGTATTATATAAGTTAAAAAATTTAAATCACATTTAACTGTGTACATTTAATGAACTTATTATGAAAATAGTGGCTATCTAGACAACCAGGATATGAGGTGTCTATTGCCATAGAGTGCTCTATGGTGACTTCTCAGTCTGGATCTGTGGTCTACACCATTGAAGTAACCTCTGACTAACAGAAGCTTAGAAATGTCATTACCACAGGCATGTACTTCTGTATGCCTTCAGTTGCAAGGCAAACCCAACTCAAAGAAATTGACTTTCAAAGATTTTATAAACCTTTAAATTATAATGCTGAAAGTTATACAATACTGTAACTATTCACAAGAAGGAAGATAGGTAATGTTTAGGGGAAAAGACAGCTTACTGCTTGTTTACTACTTTGTGTCAAAAAGTTATTTCTCATGTCAATTAGTCCAAATAAGCCAGTCTCCTGGGTAACTAAACTTCAAAAATCCCAATGTCCTAGTAAACTGGGAAGATAATGTGATGCAGTATCCTGTGTTAGGTTCTCATTAAGGGTTGGTCTAGAAGAGCATTCAGTGCTTTGATATTGCTGGTAAAAGGCTCAGATATATTATTAAATCTTCTTTAGATGGAAAGACAAATAGTGAAACTATCAAGAGCCAACAAGAAAGCTTTGAAGTGACTGCTTTTTTTTTTCTAGAGTTTCATTCAGCTTCAAAGGATGTTAAAAATCAGAAACTGTGAAATTCATAAGAATTAAACTGATGTTATTAGCCACAAAAGAATATCATTCTAGTTAAAATGTCCTCTCAACCAAAAGGTTTTGCTGTCTCAGATTTTTCACTGTAATTGTCACATCTGTTACCTACCTAATAAATGCGGATGTACTTTTCATTTATATGATTCAGAACATAAATATGAAAGCAAAATTTCTCCTAGTTTTTAGGAAACAGCCAACAAACTAATAGAAAACTATTGCCTCTACCATTAAGACATCTTATTAGCTCTTTTTAGAAAGAAACTGGAGAATTACAAAAAAAAAAAATTGAACATGCATAGTCACATGAATGAATATTCTAAACAAGGTTTGGAATATTGAAAAGAGCCAAGATACCAACTGATGTAGTACTGACGTATGGTTCTTAGAACCTAAGCTAAAACAAGGCATTCTACCAGAGGCATGAGAAGAAGCAAAAGTCAGACGAACAGAACCTTCAGCCGAGAAGACTGAGATCCAATATGAGGCCAAATGCTATCTATGGGAGATAAATATTATGGCCAAGTGCCAGGCAGAAGGGAAAAATATAAGACCAGAGTTAGCAGAAAAGTAAGTGTCCTAGGCAACTGCTTTTAATGATATTGAAAGGTCTTGAATATAAATGAGTCAAGGTACCTTAAAGCTGTGATTAGAACAAGTGATAGTTTGCCCTTAAAAAAAATCACATAGATCTTATGAAAAAGATCTGACAACGGTCTAATATCCAGAATCTACAAGGAACTTAAACAAATTTACAAGAAAAAAACAACCTCATCAAAAAGTGGGCAAAGGATATGAACAGACACTTCTCAAAAGAAGGCATTTATGTGGCCAACAAACATGTGAAAGCTCATCATCACTGGTCATTAGAGAAATGCAAATCAAAACCACAATGAGACAACATCTCATGCCAGTTAGAATGGTGATCATTGAAAAGTCAGGAAACAACAGATGCTGGAGAAGATGTGGAGAAATAGGAAAGTTTTTACACTGTTGGTGGGAATGTAAATTAATTCAACCATTGTGGAAGACAATGTGGTGATTCCTCAAGGATCTAGAATCAAAATTATCATTTGACCCAGCAATCTCATTACTGGGTATATACCCAAAGGATTATAATTCATTCTACTATAAAGATACGTGCACATATATGTTTATTGCAGCACTATTTACAATAGCAAAGACTTGGAACCAACACAAATGCCTATCAATGATAGGACTGGATAAAGAAAATATGGCAAATATATATCTTGGAATACCATGCATCCATAAAAAAGGATGAGTTCATGTCCTTTGCAGGACATGGATGAAGCTGGAAACCATAATTCTCAACAAACTAACACAATAACATAAAACCAACCACAGCGTATTCTCACTCATAAGTGGGAGTTGAACAATGAGAACACATGGACACAGGGAGGGGAACATCACACCCTGGGGTCTGTCAGGGGGTGGGGGCAATGGCAGGGATAGCATTAGGACAAATCCCCAATGCATGCGGGGCTTAAAACCTAGATGATGGGTTGATAGGTGCAGCAAACCACCATGGCACATGCATAAATATGTAACAAACCTGCACGTTCTGCACATGTATCCCAGAACCTAAAGTATAATTTTAAAAAAAGAAATCAGTGAATAATTTTGTTCCTGAATTTTCATAGGAATACAAAGTTTAAAAGAAAAAGATATCTTCAGACTGAAAGAAAAATGTTTTTAATGATCTTTGGCTGCAAAGCCCAAAAAAATCACAAAAGGAGGAGAAGACCTACGTCATCAGAGAGCCATCTCCAGGTTCCATATAAAGGTCCAGCAATAAGCATTCAAACAAAGCCACATGTGAATGATATACTTGGCATCTGACAATCATTTGGGACTTTTCTTTCTTTCCAACAAAACAAACAGTAAGAATTCATTTTTCTAACTCAGTGGGAGAGAAATCTTTGGAAGAAAATTATGACCAAAAACCTAGTGGCAGCATTCTATATAGAAGAACAGCAGGCTAGCTATGTCACAGCTGATGTGCCACTAATCATGTCATCACATTGATTTTAAAAAACCAGTTTTTCTTTTCAGAGAACCCAGAGCACAAAGGACAATTCATATCAGTTTGAAAGAACCAGCAAAAAGAAAAGGACTGAAGATGTTAAATGTATTTTCACCTTAAAAGTCTTTTGCATTGTTTCAACAGAACAGATTTCTCAGTGACTGAGTTTATATACTTACACTAGGATTTTTGTGTGACTGAAGAGAGACTTCAAATTATGATATTAAATATGATAGGAGAAGCATACTCAGAAAGAATGAAGTGTTCTTAACAGAAGTTTTTGCAAAGGAATGGTTTGTACTAAATGTAAATACCAACATTTTAACCAAAATAGACAGACTCCATTCAGTATGGATGCCTATTCATAACTATACCTGGATAGATAGCTTTTAACTCAGAATTTTATGAAGTTTATTTTAACTCAGAATCCTTTTGGGAAGAGCTGAATCTAATGTGACATCAGAATTGTGTGTAATTAAACATAAATGTATATAATTGCAAGGAAATATTGAGTAGATGAGCGTTAGATGGGTAATGCCACATAGAGTGGAGATTAAAATAAATTAATTCAAACAGAGGTTTATTGAGTAACACACATTAGCATGAGCTTGAGCAAAGCAGTTTGCCTTTCTAACTTTCTCATCTGTAGAATGGAAATAAGAGTACCTACCTCATACTAAGTAAAAGCTAAGTAAAATAAATTAGCATAGAACTAACTCATACTAAAAGCACTTAATACTGTAAAATGATGATAATGTGTGGTGATGACTATGACAATGACATCAACCTTGAGCTCCTTTTCAATGAAGATTATCAGTGTAGATCTGTTCCAACCTGGTCTGAATATTTGCTCTTTCCTATCTCACTCTAATTATCATTGTATTCCATTATATTTCTTTTTTTCAGTGGTATTTGATATGTGGAGAATATTTGTTCAGTCCCTACTAATCTTTGTCCATGCACTACAAATAAACAAAGCTCTATTTTGCCTTAGCTCCTACAGTGATTTTTATCCCCCTACTATGCCTTTAAAAGTAAACTGCCTACTTACTTGCGAGTACTAGAATGACACATATTTTCTCCTGTTTGAAATTGCAGCCCTTTTCTGCCTATGTTCTCTGGTATGAGAGCACCTACTTTCTTTTTGGAATCCAACTGATAACAAATTACCCAATTGTGTGAAAACATGATCTTTTCTGTGTTACACTTGCTCTGACACCTAAATGACATCATGGCTATTATTCTGGATTAGCCAGCATTAGGCTCAGCATTAGGCTCAAATACTCTGCCCTATCATTGCTTGTTTAGCTACATTAAGTTAGGCCAGAAGATAGTATCTTACAGTGGTGTATCAGGAAACCTTTGGATAGTCTTTCTTCAGCCCAACAATATCTTGGCCATTAATTGTCGACGAGGCTTCCTTCATCTAGGAATTCATGAACGACCTAATATCAGTAGGAAATCATGGTGCCACAAAGTTCAGGTATTCAATTTTCATGAGCCAATTCACACAAATTAAAATAATGGAAGGAAACAGAAACATAGGAGTCTCTTCAATCTATTCAGCTCTATTTGACATCATAAGGATTTTGCCTGCTTTCCACACTGGAATATTTTTATTTGTAAATGTAACAAAAATGTTTCCACTTGATGCCATCATTTTCAACTAGATTGACTTTTCAAGAGGAGGTCATCTGGACACTGGGGAGTCATCTATGGCCATGCTGACAGAGGTGGACTATGAAGACCTGCAGACTATCTGTTCTTCCTAATTCAGATGCATAGTCTCCCCTGCTCTGATGCTTAAAATATTTCAGTGAAAAGAACTTCAACAACCAAAAGCTGTAAAAGCAATGACGGTTATGGCAGATTATTAATTAACGTTATCGTTAAGAAGAGATAATACAGATGTCTTTCAAACCTTTTGAATTATTCCTGTCTCAAAGTTTTGCACACTTTAATAATGACCTGCTTTTAAAATAATACTCTAAATACATTTAGGTCCTGCCAAGGAATACAAAGATTTTCTCTGATCTTCAGTCCTAATTCTCTAAAACATAAATGAGAAAACAATGGGCTATAAGTCAGGAGATTTAATTTCTTGGTGCTAAAATCAGGGATACATAATGGATTTCATAAAACCATATAAATTGTTAAATGGGGGAAGACATATGAAGATGACAAAAATGAGTAAACTTTGCCACTAGAAAATCTGCATTAATTCTCTTCAACTCCACTCTTTCTCAGGTCTTGGGAGGAAAGGAAATCAAAAGCAAGCAAATGGACAATGCTGCCATAATTCGAGGTTCTTGTTCTGTGTATGACTTAAGCCACAGGACATAGTCTGAACAAGCACAATGAACACCTGTAACCAGCTCTTAGGCCCAATGTGGCAGAAGTAACTTGGAGCATGAAGTTGGAAGGACAATTAACTGGAAGGACAATTATTTTCACCATGTTCCTCTGTCCAGGTAACTGAGGGAAGCCCAGCGACAGCACCTCATTCCATAGATTTACTGAGCACAAGATACCTTCTTATCTGAGCTAATACATAGATACAACCTGCTTACAGAAAATAAGCTCTTGAGAAGCTGAGAAAGCAAATACTGGCAAAGTATGGGTGTCCAGAAAGTGGAGGGAGTTGGACAAAAAAGCAGAAGAAAAAAAATTAAACTTCACAATTCTTAGTTACAGCCATAACCCCATTTAAACATTTCAGATATTATGTTTTCTCCACTGTCTTTATTTCCCAGTTTTCTTTTTTCTTCATTAGGCTACATTGTTTAATTGACTCTTTTAAAAATTCAATTATCAATTTTAGTTTTCTATTTTTTAAGTAATTAATTTTCATGTTTATTGCTATTGTTTCCTGATTTTCTTGTAATTATAGGGAGAGCAGCTTTTGTGAACACTAAAGAGGTGGCTCCAGGCCTATTATTAGACATGTTAATCAGGGATATTTAGATATGTACAGCTGTCTTTACCCATCAAGATGTGACTGAATTATCCCGATACTTTTAAACATTCTTCCAAGCAGAAGCACTTATACTGGTTGTACAAGCACTTCCAGGATGGATATGAAGACCTGAGGATATAAAGAAGGTAACTCAGCAAAAATTTAGCTGTTTTTCTCAACCATTTACAGGTGTTGACTGCATAAAAAGTATCACCAGTGTAAAAACCTTGTACAAAAACTAGGGACAAGAAAAAATTGATCAAAGTGTGCTGCTTTTCTTCTTGATATATGTATCAACCTCAAGCATGTTGCATTAGGTATAACTGACTACTCACACCAAATAAGTAAAACTGTATGCTTAAATGTGTGGTCACTTACAATCAACCCATTGCCCAGCTGAAATCTGTTATTCTTCTTTTTCCAACCTTCTGTTAGAATGTTTATTTTTTCCTCATTATTTATTGTTTTCTCCCTTTCTTTTCTTTTCTGTCTCTTTCTTTCTTTCTTTCTTTCTTCCTTTCTTTCTTATTGTGAATGTTTAAAACTGAGTTTTCCTCTGAGTACAACTTTATCTCAAACATGTTACTATGTGCCGTTTCATTACTTTTATCTCTAAATATTTTATAATTTTATTTTTCCAATGCGTAATTTTGAAAATTTTAAAATGATTATATTTTACTTGTTTGTATTATTAATTTATAGTTTTATTACAATATTATCAGGAAACACAGTATTATAGGGTTTCAATGTTAACATTTAGAAGATTATTTCTTGAGTGTTTGCAAAGAAAGCAAATTCCCTGTTATTGGGATATATGTCTGTTAATTTCACTTTATGAATATTTATTAATTTCCCCATACTCCTTGAGATGAGAACTTAAGAAAAACATTCTGAATTCAGATGTGTCTAAATAGTCACAAAGAGTACAAGAATACAGGAGTATAAGTCATGAAGAGCATAAATTCTATTTGCTGAACTCTCTATTGCCTTTGCTTCTCTCATTTTGTTCAGTGTCCCCAAGAGTTATCCTGTTCTGAGGGAGAATAAAGTATCATTCAAGGAAGACTTGTATTGTTTTAGAATAGCTGTGTTGAGAAACAGAAAAGGAAACAGGTTACTGAGACAGAGATACCTTGGTAGCAGGGACGTCCTAAATGAAGTTGGAAGCCATTAAATGATCAGAACAGAAATCAACACAATGACGCAATTTTTACAAGCAGGATTCATCACAGCTTAGCAGTGGTGCTGGATTGATTTAAGATTGAGCTTTTACGGGAGTGGCATGCTGAAAGAGAGCTGAGGCTTCAAAACTTACGTACAGTGTCTATGCTGAATAGAAATAGAGGGACTGGATAATAAAATTTCACAAAATCTATAGATAAGATTTGTAATACAAATAATAATTGATACAGTTAGTGAATTTTTGGCTGTGAGGAGTGAGGAAAGAGAAGGAGTTCAGTTTGACTAAAGTCTACGTGACTCATGGGAATTCAGAGGGAGTGTGTTGGAGGAGATGATAATAAGTTTCAGACATGATGAGTTAGAGATATATACTTTCTTTCACTAGACTGCAGTTCCATAGATAGGATCTTTGTTTGTCGTGTTCTCCATGATTTCTCCATCATTATCCACAATGCCTGGAACATAATACATGCTCAATAAATAATTGTTGACAGAAAAAACTAAAGGGATGAGATATGGGAAAATAGTAGAAAATATAATGGTCAATAAGTACAAATATCTCAAAATGTTTTGGTAGTCCCCCACAATGGAATACCTTGTAGCCAATAATAGATCCAGGCATACCTCAGAAACACTGTGAGTTCAATTCTAAACTATCACAATAAACTGAGTCACATTAATGTCTTTTGTTTCCCAGTACATATACAAGTTATTTTTACATTATACTGTAATCTATTAAGTATGCAGTAGCATTGTATCTTAAAAATACAATGTATATACATAATTTTAAAATATTTTGTCACTAGAAAGTGCTAACAATTATGTGAGCCTTCAGCAAATCATGATTTTTCTGTGGGTGGAGGGTCTTTTCTTGTTGAAGTTGGAGGCTATGAATTTGTCAGAACAGAAATCAACACAATTTCGCAATTTTCACAGGCAGGGTTCATCATGCTTAGTTTAGCAATGGTGCTGGATTTATTTAAGATTGAGCTTTTATGAGACTGGCATGTTGAAAGGGAGCTGAGGCTTGATGTTGACAACTGCTGATTAATCAGGATAGTGGTTGCTGAAGGTTGCTGAAGGTTAATAATAATGTGTATTATTCTTTAAATAAAACACATAAAGTATGGCACATCCATTGACTCTTCCTTTTATGAAAGATTTCTTTGTAGCATGTGATGTGATGCTGTGCTTTTTATGTTTATTTGTTTTGGGTTTTTTTGTTTGTTTTTTTGAGAGAGGGTCTGGCTCTGTTACCCAGGCTAGAGTGCAGTGACGCAATGCAACCTCTGCCTCCTGGGCTCAAGCTACCCTCCCACCTCAACCTCCCAAGTAGCTGGGAGTACAGGTGCACACCACCACACTGTCTAATTTTTGTATTTTTTGTAGGGACAGGGTTTCTCTATGTTGCCCAGCTGGTCTCAAACTGCTGAGCTCAAGTTATCTACCTGCCTTGGCCTCTCAAAGTGCTAGGATTACAGAAGTGAGCCATCGTGCCTGGACATGTGATGCTGTTTTTTAGCATTTTACTCACAGTAGAACTTCTTTCAAAATTGGAGTCTAGGCTCTCAAACCTGACAACTTTTATCAACTAAGTTTATGTAATATTCTAAATCCTTTGTTGTCATTTCAACAATATTTGCAGCTTCCTTAGCAAGCATAGATTTCCTCTCCAGAAATTCCTTTCTTTGCTCATCCACAAGAAATAACTCTTCATCCATGCAAGTTTTATCATGAGACTGCAGCAATTCAGTCACATTTTCAGGTTCTACTTCTAATTATGGTTTTCTTGACATTTTCACCATACCTTCATTGAAGTCTTGACCCCTCAAAGTTATCCATTAAGGTTGGAATTAACATCCTCCAAACTCTCATTATTGTTGATATTTTGACCTCTTTCAATGCACCATAAATGCTCTTAAATGGTGTCTAGAAAGGTAAATCCTTTCCAGAAGGTTTTCAATTTAATTTGCCCAAATACATCACAACCTATGGTAACTATAGACTTAAAAAATGTATTTCTTAAATAATAAGATTTGAAAGAAAGTTTGGCAGGACTCAGTGGCTTACGCTTGTAATCCCAGCACTTTGAGAGGTCCAGGCAGGTAGATCACATAAGGTCAGGAGTTCCAGATCAGCCTGGCCAACATGGTGAATTCCCATCTCTACTAAAAATACAAAGATTAGGTGGGCATGGTGGCATACACCTGTAATCCCAGCTAGTTGGGTGATTGAGGCAGGAGAGTTGCTTGAACTCAGGAGGCAGAGGTTGCAGTGAGCCAATATCACACCACTGTACTACACTCCAGCCTGGGTGACAGAGAGAGACTCTGTCTAAAAAATAAAAAATAAAAAAAGTCTTGAAACCTTGATTCACGGGCTACAGAATGCATGCTGTGTTAGCAGGCAAGAAAATACATTAATTTCCTTTTACATCTGTATCAGAATTCTTGGGTGACGAGTTGCATTGTCAATGAGTACAATAGTTTGAAAGATACCTTTTTTTTTTCCAAGCAGTAGATCTCAATAGTGAGCTTAAAGTACACAGTAACCATGCTGCAAACAGACGTGGTGTCATCTAGGCTTTGTTATGCCCTTTATATAGCACAGGCAAAGTTGATTTAGCATAATTTTCAAGGGCTTTGAGATTTTTCTAATGGTGAATGAGCATTGGCTTCAACTTAAAGTCACCAGCTGAATTAGCCCTTAACAAGAGAGTCAGGGTGTCTTTGAAGCTTTGAAGCCAGGTATTAACTTCTCTCTAGCTGTGAAAAGTCCTAGACAGCATTTTCTTCCAAAAGAAGGCTGTCTCTTCAACATTGAAAATACATTGTTTAGTGTAGCAACCTTCATCAATTACATTAGCTAGATTTTCTGAATATCAGCATTTGCTGTCACTTTTTTTTTGTTATGGGGATGGTTTCTTAAAAACCAATCTATGCTAGCTTCAAACTTTTCTTCTGCAGCTTCCTTACTTTTTTAGTCTTCATAGAATTGAAGAGAGTTAGGGCCTTGTTCGGGATTGGGCTTTGGCTTAAGGGAATGTTGTGGCTACTTTGATCTTCTATGATGACTACTCAAACTTTTTCCATATTTCCAATAAGGCAATTTCACTTTCTTATAATTCTATCATTCATGTCTTCACAGGAGTAGAACTTAATTTCCTTCAGGAACTTTCCCTTTGAGTTCACAACTGGCTACCCATTTGGCTTAAGAAGCCTAGCTTTTGGCCTATCTTGGTTTTCAACATGCATTCCTCACTAAGCTTAATCACTTCTAGCTTTCTATTTCAAATGAGAGGGGTGTGACTCTTCCTTTATTTGAACACTTAGAGGTCACTGTAGGTTAATAATTGGTCTAATTTTGATATTTTTAAGCCTTGGGGAACAGGGAGTCTGAAGAGAGGGAGAGAAACTGTGGAATAGACAGTCAGTGGAACAGTCAAGCACATATTAAGTTTGCCATCTTACATGGACAAAATTTGTGGCATCCCGAAACAAAATAGTAACATCAAAGATCACTAATCACAGGTCACCGTAACAGATATAATAAAAAAAAAAAAGTTTGAAATATTACAAGGATTACCAAAATGTGACACAGAAACACAAAGTGAGCATGTGCTGTTAAATAGAAAAATGACACCAAGACTTGCTGGATTCACGGTTGCCACAAACCTTCATTTTGTAAAAAAACACAGTAACTGTAAAGAGTGATAAAGCATTATTCTACTGTATAGTAGAATGATATTTAATGATATAAAAACATTCATGCTATAAGAAGTAGAAAAGATATTATAAAACTGTCTATTTAGGTACAATAAAATTTGTTTTGTAAGTAACAATTTACTAAATAGTTATCTACATATAACATTGTTTATATTAGGGTACTGTAATAATAAATGATTTTTTATTTTCTTGTCCTTGATCATTTATATTTCTAAATTATGTTTAACAATTTTCTTGTTTGCTTCTCTTTTGATTAAAGATGAACAGAAGCCAAATTAGGATCAAACAGAAACACCTCCGTTCTAGTTACTAACTTGATGCTGTTCTAAGCAGCAAGCAAAAGATTTCTTTCATTAATGTGGTCCCCAAGAATTGAATAAGTTTACTTTCTAAAGTCAAGCCTCTTGCTTAAGGGGAAAAATTAAGGAATGTGGGGTTTTTAATTTCTGTTGTTGCTTAGTTTGGTCAAATTTTGTTTTATTTGGACAACAAAAGTTGGTCTTTTGTGTGTGTGTTTTTTTCTTTTGCAAATTTGTTAATTACAATAATAATAACCATCTGTAGCACAGATAGGCTCTTGTTTTTACTTATTCATTTTCCTCAGCAGCAGTCTTTGTGATAAACCTTTGTTGCAAAAGGATTTTAAAAAGCAATATTTTTTTTTCCTTCCCCTATATCCAACTCACCAATTTTTCTTCCCATTCTTCAGGAACTTATTATTTAGAAGATTTTATCATCTCTAGGTAATATCTTTTTTCTTTTCTTTTTTTTTTTTTAAGCCAGGCAAATTTAGCAGTGAGGGGCTTGTATACTAACTTTAGTGACACTAATGTTAATAAGTTCTGATAACCCACTACCAATGAACCAGTCTCTAGGTGATACCTTTTTATCTACTTTTTTGTCATTGTTTGTGGGGACTAAAAATTGTAGGAGATAAAAATGAGGTTGTCAAATTCCAAAATATAGAATTGTAGAACAATTGAATGTATAGGGATCTTAAGACTATTTCAACTATGCACCTATTTTATGAATGAGGATAAGAGATTGAAAATAAATTGCTAATTAGTGCCTACCTTGCTAGTTAGTGCCTGCACTGCCAGTCAGTGCCTATATTGCTAATTAGTGTCTTTTCACTTTTTGTTGCTGTGACTACCACCTTCAGGAAGTGGGAGTTACTCATTATAAAATACACATGCTAAATGTCAAGATCTCTAACTTTTGATAATGTCAAAACTTAATATTATTGCTAAAGTCATTTTTTATTCTTCTATGTAATGCTTTCTAATATTATCAAATAATTTTCAGCAGCTCTTGTCATTAAGTGGTTTTTCTACCTCCAGCTGTTGCAGAGTCAAATAATTGTCAGAGAGGTGAAATCATTTCATGAAGACTCAGCATGCCTTTCCTTAAAATGCACTTAGAAGCAGGGCCAAGATGGCTGACTAGAAGCAGTGGAATTCTGAGGTTTCCATCAAAAAAAAATTAAAAGTGTGTGAATCCATCACTGGCAACCGAGGTATCCAGGTTCTCTCATCAAAATTGACTACAAGGCTGGCATGACCCTCAGAGAGAAGGAGGAACAGTGTGGTGCAGCGGTCCACCTGAGAGCCACATGGGGCAGGAGAACCCCCCTCCCCCAAGCCAAGGAGATGGCGAGTGAGCGTGCTACCCAGCCCAGGAAACTGTGCTTTTTCTCCAGAACTGTGCAACCCACTTGCAAACCCATGCCACCGGGGCCTAGTGTCCCAACCCCAGAATGTATAGATTCTTAGAGCCTCTCAGCTGGAATCTGCTTAAGCCTACCAAATTCCCAAGGGGAGGGGTGACCAGCACTGGCTGTGGCTGCCTACTGTCTAAGCCCTTTGAGCTCCTTGGGAGAGGAGCAGCAGCCAGCACTGGGACTTGCAACTGCCTAAGGCGCTAAGCTCAGTGGGTAGGGAAAGGGTGGCACCCATCTCCATAGCTCCAGGCTGTGTTTTTCCCATGCTAGAGCCAGGGGGAGCTGGAGGGCTTTGTCCCAAGACTTGTCCCCACCGCCCAACACACCAGCTGTGGTAGTCTGTGGCCAGAGTGCCTCTTCAGACCTAAATTTGATCCATCCTTCCTCACTGTGTGGCGTTTCCCTGCGGGAACTCCAATAACTCTACTCAGCGGCTCTGTGACAAAATCCAGATCTCCCTGGGCCTGAGACCCTAAGAGGAGGGGTGAACACAGTCTCTGTGGACCAGCAGACTTAGCCTCACCTCCTGGGAGTTCTGAGGAATCCGGGTAGCCCAGATGAGTAGGTTTCCGCCCAGCAAAGCACACTCCTTCCACCAAGAAACAAAGTGCTTCATTTAATGGGTCCTGTTCCCCATGCCACCCAACTGGGTGAGACCCTCCAACAGGGGTTGTCAGACACCCTATACAGGAGTGATCCTACTGGCATCAGGTTGGTTCCCTTGGAAGTCAGAGGTCCCAGAAGAAGGAGGAAGCACCCATCTTTGCTGTTCTCCAGCCTCCTTGAGTGACATCTCCAGGAGCGGGAGCAAATCAGATGAATAGGCCCTGAAGTGAACCCCCAGCAAACTGCAGCAGCCCTACAGAAGGACCTGACTATTGAAAGAAAAACAAGCAGAAAGCAACACCACCAGCATCATCAACAACAAAAAAGTCTCCCACAAAAACCCCATCCAAGGATCAGCAGCCTCAAAGACCAAAACTAGACAAACTCATGAAGATGAGAAAGAATTAATGAAAAAATGCTGAAAATGCAAAAGGCTAGAGTGCCTCTTCTCCAGTGATCACAGTGTCTCTCCATCAAGGGCGCAGAAATGGATGGAAGATCAGATTAATTGACAGAAGTAGGCTTCAGGATATGCATAATAAAATACTATGTTGAGCAAAAGGATCATGTTCTAAACCAATGCAAAGAAGCTAAGAACCTTGATAAAAAGTTATAGGAATTGCTAACTAGAATAATCAGATTAGAGAAGAATATAAATGACCTAATGGAGCTGAAAAACATAGCATGATAACTTTGTGAAGCATACACAAGTATCAATAGCAGACTTGACCAAGCAGAAGAAAGAATAACAGAGTTTGAAGACCACCTTGCTGAAATAAGACATGCAGACAATAAGAGTAAAAAGAATGAAAAGGAATGAAGAAAACCTCCAAGAAGTATGGAACCTCATAAAAAGACTGAACCTATGATTGATTGGAGTACCAGAAGGAGAAGGGGAGAATGGAAACAAGCTGGAATACACACTTCAGGACATTATTCAGAAGAACTTTTCCAACCTAGCCAGACAGACCAACATGCAAATTCAGGAAATACAAACAACACCATTAAGATACTCCATGAGAAGATCACCTCCAAGACACATAATCCTCAGATTCTCCAAGGTTGAAAGCAAGGAAAAACTGTTAAGGGAAGCCAGAAAGAAAGGCCAGGTCAGCTACTAAGGGAAGCCCATTAGACTACCAGCAGACCTCTCAGCAGAAATGCTACAAGCCAGAAGAGATGGGGGCTAATATTCAATATTCTTAAAGAAAAGACTTTGCAACCCAGAATTTCATGTCCAGCCAAACTAAGCTTCATAAGTGAAGGATAAATAATTTTTTTTCCAGACAAGCAAATGCTGAGGGATTTCGTTACCACCAGGCCTGCCCTGCAAAAGCTCCTGAAAGAAGCACTAAATGTGGAAAGGAAAAACTAGTACCAGCCAGTGCAAAAACACACCAAAATAGAAGGACCAATGACACTATGAAGAAACTGTATCAACTAGTGTGCTAAATAACCAATGGGTTTAATGCCCCAGTTAAAAGACACAGACTGGCAAACTGGATAAGGAGTCAAGATCCATTGGTGTGCTGTATTCAGGAGACCCATCTTACATGCAAAGACACACATGGGCTCAAAATAAAGGAATGGAGGAAAATTTACCAAGAAGATGAAAAAAAAAAAAAAAAAAAACAGGGGTTACAATCCTAGTGTCTGACAAGACAGACTTTAAACCAACAAAGATCAAAAAGGACAAAGAAAGGCAATACATAATTGTAAAGGGAACAATTCAACATAAGGAGCTAACTATTCTAAATATACATGCAGCCAATACAGGAGCACTGAAATTCATAAAACAAGTTCTTAGAGACCTACAAAGAGACTTAGACTCCCACACAATAATAGTGGGAGACTTTAACAACCCACTCTCAGTATTAGATCAACAAGACAGAAAATTAACAAGGATATTCAGGGCTTGAACTCAGCTCTGCATCAAGTGGACCTAGTAGACATCTACAGAACTCTGTACCCCAAGTCAACAGAAAATATGTTCTTCCCAGTGCCATATGGCACCTATTCTAAAATTGACCACATAATTGGAAGTAAAACACTCCTCAGCAAATGCAAAAGAATGGAAATCATAACAAAGAGTCTCTCAGACCACAGTGCAATCAAATTAGAATGTCAGGATTGAGAAACTTACCCAAAAACCACACAATTACATGGAAGTTGGACAACCTGCTCCTTAGTGATACCTGGGTAAATAATGAAACTAAGGCAGAAATCAAGAAGTGGTTTGAAACCAGTAAGAACAAAGAGACAACATACCAGAATCTCTGAGACACAGCTAAAGCAGTGTTAAGAAGGAAATTTATAGCACTAAATTCTCACATCAGAAAGCTAGAAAGATCTCAAATCAATACCGTAACATCACAATTAAAAGGGCTAGAAAGGCAAGAGCAAACTAATCCAAAAGCTAGCAGAAAACAAGAAATAACTAAGATTAGAGAAATGAAGGAGGTAGAGACATTGAAAGCACCCCAGAAAGAAAAAAGAAAAAAGAAAGAAGAGCTGGTTTTTTGAAAATATTAACAAAATAGACAGCTAGCTAGACTAATAAAGAAGAAAAGAGAGAAGAATCAAACAGACACAATAAAAAATAATAAAGTGGATATCACCACTGACCTTAAAGAAATACAAACTACTATCAGAGAATACTATAAACATCTCTACATAAATAAATTAGAAAATCTAGAAGAAATGGATACATCCCTGGACAAATACACCCTTAAAAGCCTAAACCAGGAAGAAGTCGAATCCCTGAACAGACCAATAACAAGTTCTGAAATTGAGGCAGTAATTAATAGCCTACCAACCAAAAAACACCCAGGACCAGACGGATTCACAGCTGAATTTTACCAGAAATACAAACAGGATCTGGTACCATTCCTTCTGAAACTATTCTAAACAATTGAAAAGGAAAGACCCCTCCCTAACTCATTTTATGAAGCCAGCATCATCCTGACACTAAAGCCTGGCAGAGACACAACAAAAAAAGAAAACTTCAGGCCAACATCCCTGATGAACATTGATGCAAAAAATCCTCAATGAAATACTGGCAAACCAAGTCCAGCAGCACATCCAAAAGTTTATACATCATGATCAAGTTGGCTTCATCCCTGGGATGCAAGGCTGGTTCAACATACACAAATCAATAAACATAATCCATAACATAAACAGAACCAAAGACAAAAACCACATGATTTTCTCAATAGATGCAGAAAAGGCCTTTGATAAAATTCAACATCCATTTATGTTACAAACTCTCAATAAACTAGGTACTGATGGAATGTATCTCAAAATATCAAAATAATAAGTGTTATTTATGAAAAACCCACAGCCAATATCATATGGAATGGGAAAAAGTTGAAGCATTCCCTTTGAAAACCAGTACAAGACAAGGATACCCTCTCTTACCACTACTATTCATCATAGTGTTGGAAGTTCTGACCAGGGCAGTCAGACAAGAGAAAGAAATAAAGGTATTCTAATAGGAAGAGAGGAAGTAAAATAGTCCGTTTTCAGACAACATGATTTTACATTTAGAAAACCCCATCGTCTCAGCCCCAAAACTCCTTGAACTGAGAAGCAACTTCAGCAAAGTCTCAGGATACAAAATCAATGTGCAAAACTACAAGCATTCCTTTATACCCAAAATAGGCAAGCAGAGAGCCAAATCAAGAATGAATTTCCATTCACAACTGCTATAAAGAGAATAAAATACCTAGGAATGCAGCTAACAAGGGATATGAAGGACCTCTTCAAGGTGAACTACAAACCATTGCTCAAGGAAATAATAGAGAGCACAAACAAATGAAAAAACATTCCATCCTCATGGATAGGAAGAATCAATATTATAAAAATGGCTATAACACCCAAAGTAATTTGATATTCAATAGTATTCCCATCAAACTACCATTGACATTTTTCACAGAATTAGAAAAAACTATTTCAGGAGGTGAGTTCCAAGATGGCCAAATAGGAACAACTCCAGTCTGCAGCTCCCAGCATGATCGATGTAGAATACAGGTGATTTCTGCATTTCCAACTGAGGTACCTGGTTCATCTCATTGGGACTAGTTGGACAGTGGGTGCAGCCCATGGAGGGCATGCCAAAGCAGGGCAGGGTGTCACTTCATCCAGGAAGTGGCAGGGGTCAGGGGATTTTCCTTTCCTAGCCAAGGGAAGCCATGACAGACTGTACCTGGAAAAAGGGGACACTCCTGCCAAATACTGTGCTTTTCCCAAGATCTTAGCAACCAGCAGACAAGGAGATTCTCTTCCTTGCCTGGCTTGGTGGGTTCCACACCCATGGAGCCTTGCTCATTACAAGCACAGCAGTCTGAGATCAAACTGTGAGGTGGCAGCATGGCTGGGAGAGGGGCATTCACCATTGCTGAAGTTGAGTAGGTAAACAAAGCAGCTGGGAAGCGTGAACTGGGTGGAGCCCACCACAGCTCAGCAAGGCCTACTGTCTCTATAGACTTCACCTCTGTGGGCAGGGCATAGCTGAAAAAAAGGCAGCAGAAACTTCTGCAGATTTAAATGTCCCTGTCTGACAGCTCTGAAGAGAGCAGTGGTTCTCCCAGCATGGCGTTTGAGCTCTGAGAATAGACAGACTGCCTCCTCAAGTGGGTCCCTGATGCCTGTATAGTCTAACTGGGAGGCACCGCCAGTAGGGGCCGACAGACACCTCATATAGGCAGGTGCACCCTAGGACGAAGCTTCCAGAAGCAGGATCAGGCAGCAATATTTGCTGTTCTGCAATATTTGCTGTTCTGCAGCCTCTGCTGGTGACACCCAGGCAAACAAGGTCTGGAGTGAACCTCCAGCAAACTCCAACAGACCTGCAGCTGAGGGACCTGACTGTTAAAAGGAAAACTAACAAACATAAGAGAATAGCATCAACATCAACAAAAAGGACATCTACACCAAAACCCCATCTGTAGGTCACCAACATCAAAGACCAAAGGCAGATAAAACCACAAAGGTGGGGAGAAACCAGAGCAGAAAAGCTGAAAAATTTAAAAACCAGAGTGCCTCTTCTTCAAAGGATCCCAGCTCCTCGCCAGCAATGGAACAAAGTTGAACGGAGAATGACTTTGACGAGTTGACAGAAGCAGGCTTCAGAAGGTCAGTAATAACAAATTTCCCTGAGCTAAAGGAGCATGTTCGAATTCATCAAAAAGAAGCAAAAACCTTTGAAAAAGGTTAGATGAATGGCTAACTAAAATAAACAGTGAAGAGAAGACCTTAAATGACCTGATGGAGCTGAAAACCATGACACAAGAACTTCATGACCCATGTACAAGCTTCAATAGTCGATTCATCAAGTGGAAGAAAGGGTATCAGTGATTGAAGATCAAATTAATAAAATAAAGTGAGAAGACAAGGTTAGAGAAAAAAGAATAAAAATAAACGAACAAAGCCTCCAAGAAATATGGGACTATGTGAAAAGACCAAATTTACATTTGATAGGTGTACCTGAACGTGATGGAGAGAATGGAACCAAGTTAGAAAACATGCTTCAGGATATTATCCAGGAGAACTTCCCGAACCTAGCAAGGCAGGCAAACATTCAAATTCAGGAAATACAGAGAACACCACCAAGATACTCCTTGAGAAGAGCAACCCCAAGACACATAATTGTCATATTAACCAAGGTTGAAATGAAGGAAAAAATGTTAAGGGCAGTCAAAGAGAAAGGTCGGGTTACCCACAAAGGGAAGCCCCTCAGATTAACAGCAGATGTCTCAGGAGAAATCCTACAAGCCAGAAGAGAGTGGGGCCAATATTCAACTTTCTTAAAGAAAATAATTTTCAACCCAGAATTTAATATCCAGCCAAACTAACCTTTGTAAGTGAAGGAGAAATAAAATCCTTTACAGACAAGCAAATACTGAGAGATTTTGTCACCACCAGGCCTGTGTTACAAGAGATCCTGAAGGAAGCACTAAACATGGAAAGAAACAACTGGTACCAGCCACTGCAAAAACATGCCAAATTGTAATGACTATCAATGCTATGAAGAAACTACATCAATTAACAGGCAAAACAACCAGTTAACATCAGAATGACAGGATCAAATTCACACATAACAATATTAACCTTACGTGTAAATGAGCTAAATGCTGCAATTAAAAGACACAGACTGGCAAATTGGATAAACAACCAAGACCCATCAGTATGCTATATTCAGGAGACCCATCTCACTTGCAGAGACACACATAAGCTGAAAATATAGGGATGGAGGAAGATCTACCAAGCAAATGGAAAGCAAAGAAAAAAAGTAGGGGTTGCAATCCTAGTCTCTGATAAAACAGACTTTAAACCAACAAAGATCAAAAGAGACAAAGAAGGCTGTTAGTGGTAAAGGGATCAATTCAACAAGAAGAGCTAACTATCCTAAATATATATGCACCCAATACAGGAGCACTCAGATTCATAAAGCAAGTCCTTAGAGACAAAGAGACTTAGACTCTCATACAATAATAGTGGGAGACTTCAACACCCCACTGTCAACGTTAGACAGATCAATGAGACAGAAAGTTAACAAGGATATCCAGGAATTGAACTCAACTCTGCACCAAGCGGACCTAATAGACATCTACAGAACTCTCCACCCCAAATCAACAGAATATACATTCTTCTCAGCACCACATCACACTTATTCCAAAATTGACCACATTTTGGAAGTTTTGGATCACATAGTTGGAAGTAAAGCACTCCTCAGCAAATGTAAAAGAACAAAAATTATAACAAACTGTTTCTCAGACCACAGTGCAATCAAACTAGAACTCAGGACTAAGAAATTCAATCAAAACCACTCAACTACATGGAAACTGAACGATCTGCTCCTGAATGACTTCTGAGTACATAACGAAATGAAAGCAGAAATACAGATGTTCTTTGAAACCAATGAGAACAAAGATATAACATACCAGAATCTCTGGGACACCTTTAAAGCCGTGTGTGGAGGGATATTTATAGCACTAAATGTCCACAAGAGAAAGCAGGAAAGATCTAAAATTGACACCCTCACATCACAATTAAAAGAACTAGAGAAGCAAGAGCAAACACATTTGAAAGCTAGCAGAAGGCAGGAGATAACTAAGATCAGAACAGAACTGAAGGAGATAGAGACACAAAAACCCTTCAAAAAATCAATGAATCCAGGAGCTGGTTTTTTGAAAAGATCAACAAAATGGATAGACCATTAGCAAGACTAATAAAGAAGAAAAGAGAGAAGAATCAAATAGATGCAATAACAAATGATAAAAGGGGATATCATCACCAATCCCACAGAAATACAAACCACCATCAGAGAATACTATAAACACCTCTACGCAAATAAACTAGAAAACCTAGAAGAAATGGATAAATTCCTGGACACATACACTCTCCCAAGACTAAACCAGGAAGAAGTTGAATCCCTGAATAGACCAATAGCAGACTGTGATATTGAGGCAATAATTAACAGCCTACCAACAAAAACAAGTCCAGGGCCAGACGGATTCACAGTCGAATTCTGCCAGAGGTACAAAAAGGAGCTGGTACCATTCCTTCTGAAACTATTCCAATCAATAGAAAAAGAGGGAATCCTCCCTAACTCTTTTTATGAGGCCAACATCATCCTGATACCAAAGCCTGGCAGAGACTCAACAAAAAAAGAGAATTTTAGACCAATAGCCCTGATGAACATTAATGCAAAAATCATCAATAAAATACTGGCAAACCGAATCCAGCAGCACATCAAAAAGCTTATCCACCATGATCAAGTGGGCTTCATCCCTGGGATGCAAGGCTGGTTCAACATATGCAAATCAATAAACGTAACCCAGCATATAAACAGAACCAAAGACAAAAACCACATGATTATCTCAATAGATGCAGAAAAGGCCTTTGACAAAATTCAATAGCCTTCATGCTAAAAACTCTCAATAAATTCGGTATTGATGGAACGTATCTCAAAATAATAAGAGCTATTTATGAAAAACCCACAGCCAATATCATACTGAATGAGCAAAAACTGGAAGCATTCCCTTTGAAAACTGGCACAAGACAGGGATGCCTTCTCTCACCACTCTTATTCAACATAGTGGTGGAAGTTCTGGCCAGGGCAATCAGGCAAGAGAAAGAAATCAAGGGTATTCAATTAGGAAAAGAAGAAGTCAAATTGTCCCTGTTTGCAGATGACATGATTGTATATTTAGAAAACCCTATCATCTCAGTCCAAAATCTCCTTAACCTGATAACGAACTTCAGCTAAGTCTCAGGATAAAAATCAATGTGCAAAATCACAAGCATTCTTATACACCAATAACAGACAAACAGAGAGCCAAATCATGAATGAACTCCCATTCACAATAGCTTCAAAGAGAATAAAATACCTAGGAATCCAACTTACAAGGGATGTGAAGGACCTCTTCAAGGAGAACTACAAACCACTGCAAAGCAAAATAAAAGAGGATACAAACAAATGGAAGAACATTCCATGCTCATGGATAGGAAGAATCAATATCATGAAAATGACCATACTGCCCAAGGTAATTTATAGAGTCAATATCATCCCCATTAAGCTACCAATGACTTTTATCCCCATTAAGCTACCAATGACTTTCTTCACAGAATTGGAAAAAACTGCTTTAAAGTTTCATATGGAACCAAAAAAGAGCCTGCGTTGCCAGGACAATCCTAAGCCAAAAGAACAAAGCTGGAGGCATCACGTTACTTGATTTCAAACTATACTACAAGGCTACAGTCACCAAAACAGCATGGTACTGGTACCAAAACAGAGATATAGACCAATGGAACAGAACAGAGCCCTCAGAAATAACACCACACATCTACAACCATCTGATCTTTGACAAACCTGACAAAAACAAGAAATGGGGAAAGGATTCTCTTTTTAATAAATGGTGCTCGGATAACTGGCTAGCCATATGTAGAGAGCTGAAACTGGATCCCTTCCTTACACCTTATATGAAAATTAATTCAAGATTGATTAAAGACATAAATGTTAGACCTAAAACAATAAAAACCCTAGAAGAAAACTTAGGCAATACCATTCAGGACATAGGCATAAGTGAGGACTTCATGACTAAAACACCAAAAGCAATGGCAACAAAAGCCAAAATAGACAAATGGGATCTAATTAAACTAAAGAGCTTCAGCACAGCAAAAGAAACTACCATCAAAGTGAACAGGCAACCTACAGAATGGGAGAAAAATTTTGCAATCTACCCATCTGACAAAGGGTTAATATCCAGAATCTACAAAGAACTCAAACAAATTAAACAAAAACAAAAACAAAAACAAAAAAAAACAACCCCATCAAAAAGTGGACAAAGGATATGAACAGACACTTCTCAAAAGAAGTCATTTATACAGCCAACAGACACATGAAAAAATGCTCATCATCACTGGCCATCAGAGAAATGCAAATCAAAACCACAATGAGATACCATCTCACACAAGTTAGAATGGCAATCATTAAAAAGTCAGGAAAGAACAGATGCTGGAGAGGATGTGGAGAAACAGGAATACTTTTACACTGTTGGTGGGAGTGTAAATTAGTGCAACCATTGTGGAAAACAGTGTGAGGATTCCTCAAGGATCTAGAACTAGAAATACCATTTGACCCAGCAATTCCATTACTGGGTATACACTCAAAGGATTATAAATCATGCTGCTATAAAGACACATGCACATGTATGTTTATTGCAGCACTATTCACAATAGCAAAGACTTGGAATCAACCCAAATGTCCATCAGTGACAGACTGGATTAAGAAAATGTGGCACATATACACCATGGAATACTATGCAGCCATAAAAAAGAATGAGTTAATGTTCTTTGCAGGGACATGGATGAAGCTGGAAACCATCATTCTTAGCAAACTATCACAAGAACAGAAAACCAAACACCGCATGTTCTCACTCATAGGTGGGAACTGAATAATGAGATTACTTGGACACAGGAAGGGGAACATCACACACTGGGGCCTATTGCGGGGAGGGGGAAGGAGGGAGGGATAGCATTAGGAGATATACCTAATGTAAATGACGAGTTAATGGGTGCAGCACACCAACATGGCACATGTATACATATGCAACAAACCTGCATGTTGTGCATATGTACTCTAGAACTTAAAGCATAATAATAATAATAATAATAATAATAAAGAATTCTAGTTCAAGTGTTGAGGAGAGGGACAATTGGCCTTCAACAGAATCACAGCAGACCTTAGGGCCAGGAAGCCTAAGGATTATGTGGTGAAATGGCCATGGGGGACTTCTGGGAAGGGAAAGTGACTTTCCCAAAAGAATGGTCCCCCAAGAAAGGTGAAGGGGACTAGCTGTGTTTCTGCCCTATTCCATCCTCCCACTTGCATGGAGTTCTGGAGGTTCAGATGGGCAGGACCTAAGACTTTCGGAGCCAAGCTCAGGGTAAATTGGAAAAGAGGACCCTCCTATAGTCCTTTTCCATCTGGCAGTCTCCCTTTCTATTCTTCCCATGGTTGTCCTATCTTGAGCTAGTCCTGCCGAACCATTCATAGAAAATGAACCTGTCTGTCTGCTTCCTGCTTGACCATAAGATCCTCAAGGACAGAGAAGAGTCTTAGCTATGTTGGTATCTCTAGCATGTCAAACCTTGTCCTTATTCAGACATCTAAGCATCTGAAAATTTGGGAAATGAAATGAAGATGGTTAAGGATTAAGAGAGTCTCACCCTCATGATATGGCAGCCCAGAATGTCTCTGCAAGTGTCCAGGCTGCCTCCTTTCTTTGGGGCAACTAGGTACACACAAGAAACCAACAGCAGTCAGCCTGCAGTAACTGAGTAAGTCCCAGTCTCCATCTCCCTGAGCCATGTTCAATTCAAACAGATAAACATTAAGGATCTTAAAAAAAAAATCCTATTTTAAATTTCATATGGAATCAAAGAAGACCCCTTTTAACCAAGGCTACAGTAACCAAAAGAGCATGTTACTGGTACCAAAACACATAGACCAACGGAGCAGAACAGGGACCTCAGAAGTAACACCACATATCTCTGACCATATGGTCTTCAACAAACCTGACAAAAACAAGCAATGGGGAAAGGATCTCCTATTTAATAAATGGCTCTGGGAAAACTGGATAGCCATATGCAGAAAACTGAAACTGGACCTCTTCCTTACACCTTATGAAAATTTAACTCAAGATGGATAAAGACTTTTTTTTTTTCCTCTTTTTTTTTTTTTTTTTTTTTTTTTTTTATTATACTTTAAGTTCTAGGGTACATGTGCATGACGTTTAGATCATGTATAACTCCCCAATGCAATCCCTCCCTCCCCCCCCCTCCCCATGATAGGCCCCAGTGTGTGATGTTCCCCTTCCCGAGTCCAAGTGATCTCATTGTTCAGTTCCCACCTATGAGTGAGAACATGCGGTGTTTGGTTTTCTCTTCTTGTGATAGTTTGCTAAGAATGATGGTTTCCAGCTGCATCCATGTCCCTACAAAGGATGCAAACTCATCCTTTTTGATGGCTGCATAGTATTCCATGGTGTATATGTGCCACATTTTCTTAATCCAGTCTGTCACAGATGGACATTGGGGTTGATTCCAAGTCTTTGCTATTGTGAATAGTGCCGCAATAAACATACGTGTGCATGTGTCTTTGTAGTAGAGTAATTTATAATCCTTTGGGTATATACCCAGTAGTGGGATGGCTGGGTCATATGGTACATCTAGTTCTAGATCCTTGAGGAATCGCCATACTGTTTTCCATAATGGTTGAACTAGTTTACAATCCCACCACAGTGTAAAAGTGTTCCTATTTCTCCACATCCTCTCCAACACCTGTTGTTTCCTGACTTCTTAATGATTGCCATTCTAACTGGTGTGAGATGGTATCTCATTGTAGTTTTGATTTGCATTTCTCTGATGGCGAGTGATGATGAGCATTTTTTCATGTGTCTGTTGGCTGTATGGATGTCTTCTTTTGAGAAATGTCTGTTCATATCCTTTCCCCACTTTTTGATGGGGTTGTTGTTTTTTTCTTGTATATTTGTTTGAGTTCTTTGTAGATACTGGATCCTTTCCTTACCCCTTATACGAAAATTAATTCAAGATGGATTAGAGACTTAAATGTTAGACCTAATACCATAAAACCTAGAAGAAAATCTAGGTAGTACCATTCAGGACATAGGCATGGGCAAGGACTTCATGTCTAAAACACCAAAAGCAACGGCAGCGAAAGCAAAAATTGACACATGGGATCTAATTAAACTAAAGAGCTTTTGCACAGCTAAAGAAACTACCATCAGAGTGAACAGGCAACCTACAGAATGGGAGAAAATTTTTGCAACCTACTCATCTGACAAAGGGCTAATATCCAGGATTAAAGACTTAAATGTAAAATCCAAAACCATAAAAACCCTAGAATAAAACCTAGACAATACCATTCAAGACATAGGCATGGGCAAAGACTTCACGACAAAAATGCTAAAATCAATTGCAACAAAAGCCAAAATTTACAAATGGGATCTAATTAAACTAAAGAGCTTCTGCACAGCAAAATAAACTATCATCAGAGTGAACAGGCAACCTACAGAATGGGAGAAAATTTTTTCAATCTACCCATCTGACAAAGGTCTAATATCCAGAATTCACAAGTAACTTATTTACAAGAAAAAAAAATCCCATCAAAAAGTGGGTGAAGGATATGAACAGACACTTCTCAAAAAAGACATTTATGTGGCCAAGAAACATAGGAAAAAAAGTTCAACATCACTGATCATCAGAGAAGTACAAATCAAAACCACAATGAGATACCATCTCACACCAGTCAGAATGGCAATTATTAAAGTCAGGAAACAATAGATGCTGATGAGGCTGTGGAGAAATAGGAACACTTTTACACTGCTGGTGGGAATGTAAATTAGTTCAACCATTGTGGAAGACAGTGTGGTGATTCCTCAAGGATCTAGAACCAGAAATAGCATTTGACCCAGCAATTCTATTACTGGGTATATACCCAAAGGATTACAAATCATTCTCCTATAAAGACACATGCACATATATGTTTATTGCAGCACTATTTACCATAACAGAGACTTGGAACCAACCCAAATGCCCATCAGTGATAGACTGGATAAAGTAAATACGGTACATATAAACCATGGAATACTATGCAGCCATTAAAAGGAATGAAGTCATGTCCTTTGCAAGGACATGGATGTAGCTGGAAGCCATCTTCCTCAACAAACTAAAACAGGAACAGAAAACCAAACACTGCATGTTCTTGCTCATAAGTGGGAGTTGAACAATAAGAACACATGGACACAGAGAGGGGAACAACACGCACCAGGGTCTGTTGGGGGATGGGGGGTTAGGAGTGGGAACTTAGAGGACGGGTCAATAGGTGCAGCAAATCACCATGGCACACATATACTTATGTAACAAACCTGCACATTCTGTATATGTGTCCCGTTTTTTGTTTTTTTTTTTAAGAAGAAATAAAGAAAATAATAAGTAAATAAAAAAGAAAGCAAAAAAAATACTTAGAAAGCTTTTCCCAGGAGTTCTACCAGAACAAAAAATGTTTCTAAGCATGGTCTTGAATATTAAAATTCAGAATATAAACTAGTTCTGACTTTCTTCTTTGTTTCCTGTGGGAAAAGTTTGCCAAATCGCAGACAACACAGACATACACAGATATACCATTTTATTAGGAAATCCAAAAGAATGATTTTAAATCCCTCAAGGCTCTGGCTCCTCTCCTGGAAAAAAAGTAAATGAATGGAGATATTTAAAAATTCATCAGTATTTCTCCTTTAGATATTACTATTTTGAACACTTTTAAAAGACCCTGATCTTTGTCCAGGTAATAATAACTTTAACTGGCATTAAAGAAATAGTGCTTACAAGAATAATTTATAATTGCATTAACTCTCTTTGAAATAAACTAATAGAGCTCTGTCATAAAGGAGAATCCTATTCATAATTGATCTTTTGCATTCAACAGCAATAAAGAAACTTCCAGCAAATAAAGTAGCTGATTTTACTTTGAAACTCATAAAATTATAAAGCTACTTACGGAAATCAACCTCCTAATTTATGCCATGTTCATCAGTGAATTTGTTTAATACCTGAAATGTCTGCCTTACTCTGTACGGCCTAAACTCTACCAAATAGCCCATCTTTGGCCACATTCATTGCTACCATTATTTGTTTAATGTGCTACAAATGATTTTTGGAGAGTTACCTAGACAACCTTTGGTACCCTTCCACTTAAAGTGTATTGTGGTACCATAGCCCTCAGGACAATGGCAAAATGAGTTATTACTTGTTTCTAAATGTTAGTGAATGAAATGGAATACGGTTAAAAGGAAAGAGATTGCTTCTCTAGCTCCATTGTTGAGATATTGGGATTGCTAACAAACAAGTTTTTTTAATGGTAAATCATGATCTTCATATAGATAAAAAAAGAACACGTGCCAGTGATATCACTGGATTCATTATTAAATGAGAAAGCCAGTTCAAAGGTAAATCCAAAGATAGGGACATTTATAAGCCAGGAATATTGGCATGCATTTACAGACAGATGCAAAATGTTCTCTTCCACAGAGGGAGTGAGGTTGTCCCTCCATTGAACCAGGTTATTTGCTTTACTATAGACAATAATTATTTACATTCCCATCTAAAACTTGAAAAGTTGTAAAATAGCTCAAAACAACGTAAGAAATGCAGCCTCCATATAATCAGAATCACATAACTGGAAAGTGTGTACTATAAAAATGCATAGAATTATTAAAAGCACACATTTTCCCCTAGAATCAAATGCAAAACATGGAGATATATATATATATATATATATTTCACTCAGCCAATAGGACAAGACAGCAGAATTTCTGAAATGCCAAACTGAGTATTCCTTTGAGGTATACAGTTTATACTATTGCTTCTAACTACATTAGAAAGCACCAGCTACATTCAGTGATAAGAATGCAATTAAATAAATATCCTGCTCTCTGATCTCGATTTAACTGATACTTCCTTCTGACTGAAAGAAATCTGAAGGATTGAGTGAGAGGAGGTAAAAATACATCTCGTCCTATTACAAGGATAACATCAGGAAATCTGCATGGAGAAGAAGGTATTACATTACTTTCATGGTATATGAACATTATCGTCATTTCAATTCTGTCATAATATCTAAGAGTTTTTTTATCCCCTTACTTTTGACTCTAGATCTTGGCTGATAACAACTTGCAAAACACCAGCATGGATTTTACATAGAAAGATCACATCATCCTGAATGCTATAAGATAAAATTGAAAGGGTTTTGCTTCTTAGCACTACATTTAAATTACAACATGATAGAAAATTCTTCTCAAAGAGGAAAAAAGTAACTACGTTGTGGAGTAAACAAAAGATGCCTGAAATATAATTATATTAAACAGAAAGAAAGGGAAATAAACAGTTAAACAATGCAAATTCTGCAACTGATTTTCTTGATTTTTAATAATAAATCAGTAAACACACACATGATATATATATATATATAGAGAGAGAGAGAGAGAGAGAGAGAATGAAGGAGCAAATAAGATATTTCTATACCCTGGCATCTCACTATCAATTTTGAGAGAGACACAAAAAATGTAGCAATGAGAGTGGAAGAAAACCAGGACTCTATGAGAGGTATGCTGGTCACTCTCTAGTATCATTTATAAAAGTGTCCTCACTCGATAGTTATCTGCAAGGGTCAGTCCAGGATCGAAGAAGGTCACATTTCACTGGTCACATTTTTTGCACATACAAGAGCCCAAAGAAGAAACAAGTAAGAAGCAATGTCATGTCACAAAGTCAGAAATTCAAAATATTCTGGAAATCTTCTGGCTATGGCTAATTTTCACAAACAGCTTATTTTTGTGTAAGCATGAAAATTGAAACTTACTCAGAAAGACAAGAAAACAGACAAATACACAGCAAGGCACAGCTATCTATACTACCTGAAGTGCATATAAAGGTTTCCTTTACAAAGCAATATTAATTCCTTACCTAATTGCTTCTCCCTTTTCTTATCTTAAATCTTGAATGACTTTCCGTAAGAACAAACAGCTAGCACTAGTTTTCCCATTACATGTTGCCTTAGTAGCACCTGCCAGATAGAAATTGCAGAAGTCTCCAACACCCGCCACCTCACAGTCCCCAACTCACTTACATGTCTCACTCACTTATACCACCAACCTCTCCACTCCTAACCCAAGGCCTATACATATTTTCCTGGATCTTGAAAATCCTACACACAATCTTTCTTTAGGATTAGATTATGTGCCTCTATTCATGTTCAAATGTGTTACATGACAGTTAGAAGATTCAGCACTGCTTTTATTCTTTATCTCCATATTCTTGTTTACAATAGTTGTGCATATTTATGGGGGTACATGTAACATTTTGATACAAGCATTCAATACGTAATGATCAAATTTGGATAACTGAAATATTCATTACCCCAAACTTGTATCATTTATTTGTGTTGGAAAAATTCCAAATCTCTTCTAGCTATTTTGAAATATACAACAACTTATTTTTTACTACAGCCCTCCTATTATGCTATCGATGCTAGACCTTCTGCCTTCTATCTAACTGTATTTTTATATCTATTAATAAACCCTTCTTTATTTGCCCTCATAATTACCCTTCCCAGCCTCTGGCAACCACCATTCTATTCACAACCTCCATGATGTCAATTAGTATAGCCCCTACATATAAGTGAGAACAGGCAATATTTGTCTTTCTATGCCTAACTTATTTCGCTTAACATAATGACCTTTAGTTCCATCCATGTTGCGACAATTTACATGATTTTAATCTTTTTATGGTCAAATAGGATTCATATATATATATGTATATATATGACATATGTAAACATTTTATCTACCCAGCCATTTGTTGATAAACCCTTAGGTTGATTCCATATCTTAGCTATTGTGAATAGTGCTGTGATAAACACGGGAGTGTAGATACGTCTTTAATACACCTATTTTCTTTCCTTTGCATATATACCTAGCAATGGGATTGGTGAACCATATGGTAGTTCTGGTTTTAGTTTTTTTGAGGACCCTCCATGCTGTTTTTCATAGTGGTTGTACTAATTTACATTTCCACCAACAGTGTACAAACTTTCCACTTTCTCCGCATCCTTGCCAGTATTCATTATTGTATGTCCTTTGAATAAAATTTAACTGGAGTGAGAGAATAGTTTATTGTGTTTTTGATTTGCATTCTCCGGATAATTAGTTATGTTGATTATTTTTTCATATACCTCTGCACCATTTGTCTTGTTTTAAAAAATGTCTATTCAAATATTTTGCCAATTTTTAATTGAATTATTTGTTTTTTGCTATTGAATTGTTTGAGCTTATTATATGTTCTGGTTACTAATCCCTTGTCAGATGGATAGTTTGAAATATTTTCTCCCATTCTATAGGTTGTCCCTGCACTCTGTTGATTTTTTCCTGTGCTCTGCAGAAGTTTTTTTACCTTGAAATAATCCTATTTGTCAATTTTTGTTTTGGTTACCTATGCTTTTGAAGATTACTTACAATATGTTTACCCAAACCAATGTCCTGAGGTGTTTCCCTAGTGCTTTCTTGTAATAATTTTATAGTTTCAGGTGTTACATTTAAGTCTTTAATCCATTTCAACTTGATTTTAGTATATGACAAGAGATAGGGATCTACTTTTATTGTTCTACATATGGTTATCCTATTTTCCCGAGAACATTTAGTGAAGAGACTATCTTTTCCTTAATGTATGTTCTTGGCACTTTTATTGAAAATGAGTCCTCTGAAAATTTATGAATTTATTTCTGGGTTCTCTATTCTGTTTAATTGGTCTATGTGTCTGTTTTTATGCCAGCACCATGCTGTTTTGATTACTATAGCTTTGTAGTATATTTTGGAGTCAGGTAATGTTGATACCTCCAGCTTTATTGTTTTTGCTCAGGATTTCTTTGACTATTTGGAATCTTCTGTGGTTTCATACAAATTTTAGAATTTTTTTTCCTATTTCTGTGAAGAACATCATTGGTAAATCAGGGTTTATCATCTGCTTCGTTTACCAATGATTGCTTACTCTCTGATGATTCTAAACTTTCAGTGACCATAGGAATAAAAACAGCTCACCCTGACAAATTTACAAGCCAGTTTTCAAAAGCAACACATTGCCACTTCCACACTAGCCAATGAGCCTTCTTGCATTGTAATGTTCTTTTTTTTTTTTTTTTTTCTGAGACGGAGTCTCGCTCTGCCGCCCAGGCTGAAGTGCAGTGGCCAGATCTCAGCTCACTGCAAGCTCCGCCTCCCGGGTTCACACCGTTCTCCTGCCTCAGCCTCCCGAGTAGCTGGGACTACAGGCGCCCGCCATGTCGCCCGGCTAGTTTTTTGTATTTTTTTAGTAGAGACGGGGTTTCACCATGTTAGCCAGGATGGTCTTGAACTCCTGACCTTGTGATCCGCCCGTCTCGGCCTCCCAAAGTGCTGGGATTACAGGCTTGAGCCACCGCGCCCGGCCGCATTGTAATGTTCTTATTCAACAAGATTAAGAAGCACAAATGCAGAACAATGTTCTCTGTGACTGTGAGGGAGCATTATTCAACACTAATGGCAAATATGTTTACATATTGCCAGCAATTGCAACTCCAAGCTAAAGCTATAAATGTTGGACTAACTTCCAATGTAGTACTTTTGACAGGTTCCCCCTGAGAAATAATTGCAGTCTTTATACATGCCTGCAATGCAAAAATACAGCTTGGGAAACATATGCTCCTTTAGGGTTCAGCAAAAGTTTCTCATCAGAGTATCAGTGAATGAAGAGGATTACTCACTCCAATTCTATGCCCTGCACAGCAGTAGTCTGCAAAACTTAAAGAGTTAGGCTGCTGAATGCCAGGTGCAGTGCTGTAATCCCAGCACTTTGGGAGGCGGAGGTGGGTGGATCACGAGGTCAGGAGATCGATACCATCCTGGCTAACACGGTGAAACCCCATCTCTACTAAAAATACAAAAAATTAGCCGGGCGTGGTGGCGGGCGCCTGTAGTCCCAGATACTCGGGAGACTGAGGCAGGAGAATGGCGTGAACCCAGGAGGCGGAGCTTGCAGTGAGCCGAGATCATGTCCCTGCACTCCAGCCTGGGCGACAGAGCGAGACTCCGTCTAAAAAAAAAAAAAAGTCAGGCTGCTGTGAAAACACGAATATCTTTTTCAGTGAGGGACCTTTCCTGTACATCTTATGCTCCCTTTTATTGTGTCTGAAATCTAGCCATTATGCATGAACTGCATCAAGATCACTGTAAATATTGGCAAGTCGATCAAGACTGTTTTCTAAAGCAGGTATTTATGATATTGATTGAGCTAAGAATACAAAATGTATTCTGGCATAGATATTTATTGTATTAATTGAATTCAGTATTTACTTTTCATGGAGTTATAATGACTATGTTACTACAGCTGTTAAGAGAAAAAGATTCTGGTAAAATTTAATGAATAAATAGATGAGTAGTTTGCTAATTCATAGTTAATAAATAAGTTTTTTTCTCCAAAATGGAAAATGATATTTCTCTGGGTATTTTTTCATAACAGATTAGCTAGGGCTTCCTTGCCAACACAATACTTAAAAAGCAAAAGCTAAGTAAATCAGGGGAGTTTTTAGTATTTCATGACATCAAATAATAAGGTCAACTGCTTTTTTTCACTGAAGTGACTAGTGTTAGACACAATCTACTTAAATTGAGTGGCAATTTAAACTGTGCCTTCATAACACTAAAATAGCAGATCAACTCGACAGGAAAAGTATAATCAGGCAGACTAGACTCACACATATTTGACTGATTGATAGAACTTTTCACTTTTAGCCCTTCATTTTAACGTCTTAGAGTCTCGCCAACAACTCCTAAAACCCCAAAACCTGTACACAAAGAAAAGCAAATGCTCAGCACGAGAAGATTTGACTTTTGTTCTATGATCAGCCAGAGATTAAATGTACCATTGAAACCACTGGATGCAGCCTCTCCATTCCTGTCCTTCAAATTACATCTTTTCAATGGGCTCCTTCATACTCAGCAGAGAGCCTGGCATGCCCATGGTAGAGTCGGAAAACACACAAAGACTTTTTTTAAGTATCCTCCAAATTCCTGATCAAGAGCCCATCACTTTCCTCATAACAACCCCCTTCCCTTCACATGTTGGCTTCCAGGTGACTAGTGGTGTCAGTGCCATACTCTGCTCAGCCCCATATTTCTCAAAATTTAAGATCAAAATCCTTTCTCAACCCTGAGAAATTCAGTGCTTTAAGTCATTATCACTAGTGAAAAATCTATCAAACTATTTGAATCTATAAAGCTAAAGTCTGCTAATGACTTACATTCTATACAACTGTTACACTTTATCCCAGGAGCCTTTGATACAAACCAGTGGCCAGTGAGAAGACATTCACACTACAATTAGGCTGAGAGAAAATTGTTTGTTGTGGAGACTAGGTCCTTTGAGCGCACTTAGTATATGGAGGGTTGACTCTGATTCTGGAATTAAAAATGTTACTCAAGAATAAAAATTCTGCACTTCAGAATCATCCACATACCTTTTCAAATATAGATATTCCAGGGATTCTGACTCTGTGTGGCTAGAGTAATAACCAGATACTTTTTTTCCCCAAAAAAGTACCAGAGATAATACTGAGCACAGTAACACAGTTGAGTACTACTTGGACAAAATTCTGGTTATTAGATCATTTCTGAGGTCCATTCTTTAATTAGGTTTCTCTGCTGTGAAGCAAATCATTCCTCTCTATCATAAGAGAGAAAAAGTTGCAGTAACCTATTTGTCTCAGTCTCTTCTTGGGTACCAAAACGCATATGCAGAGATTTTCAGTAGAAACACAATGATCTGTCAGGGTTTAAATCCAGATTTCCTTTTTCTCCTAACACTCCCTATTAATGACTCCAGATGACTCTGCTCCATTACTGAAATGAATAGACAGGCCTCATAAAAAGCATCCTTGGCCAAGCCATTCATATTGTAAAAACTAGTTCCCTATGGACTGCAAAGTACATGTCCCTTTTGATTAGAGCATCCTGTGTGGCTTTCATGTGTATGGGTGACTAATTAAGAGAGCTCATCATTGCTGTCAATAAAACTGCTCTCCTTGACAACTCGGCGAATCTTAACAAGAGCATTTCTGCCATCTAGTGTTCTAAGCGAGCAAGCAATACTCTCAGCACCTGGAAGGGCATAGCTCTTCTCTGTCCGGCCTAAATGAGTTTTTAGTTTCCATTGCCAAGGTCAATTCAGAACTGCTTGGGGAAGGTAAGGAAAAATAATATTTCTGGGAAAAAAACCTTGTACAATATTACTCCCACTCACTCAATGAACTTGGACTCCAATGAAGTAGATCATTAACATCATGATCCATTTTTGTGACCCACATTCTGATTAAATTTGGCTTCATAAAATAAACTTCTAGAATACCAAATGTCCTTACAGCCTCACCCATGCTGTCGGCAGCAGTACGTAATTTGCACATGAAGCTTGTAAACCCAAGAATCTTGGCTCTGCTTTGTAATGTAATGGAGGTTTCCCAGTAACAATAATTTGATTTAATGTTCAACAAGAGGTTAACAGTGAGGACTACAGTATTTTGGTGCTGAAATTCATATTTCACAAAATACAATTCACATCAAGATGCTCTTTCCATATAAAAAGCCTCTGGCTCACAGTTCAGGAGGCTGAACATTCCTATCTCTCCAAGAAATAATGACAAAAGCACTTAATCTCTCACCTTGGGTTCCCCAGCTGGAAAAATGTTAAGCCTGAAGTTACTCTCAAATTCAAGGAGGTGGTGAGAAATAGCTCATACACACAAGTTTTGAATTAAAGAAGATATGCATGTATTGGGGCTATATCAATGCCCTTTCTCCAGCCAGAAGAAGAGTCATAAAACTATTTATTATTATTATTATACTTTAAGTTCTAGGGTACATGTGCACAACGTGCAGGTTTGTTACATATGTATACATGTGCCACGTTGGTGTGCTGCACCCGTTAAATCATCATTTACATTAGGAATATCTTCTAATGCTATCCCTCTCCCATGCCCCCACCCACTCAGTGCTGAAACTCCCATTGCAGAACCCTCCCGAACATTGCAAGTGACAGGATGCCTACTACCTCCAGAGACCGCTGATCCCATTCTAGGACGCCTCTAATATTAAATAGCTTTAGCACCTAATGAGCTGAAATTATCCCTTCACCTAATACATGCACCCAATGCCTTCCAATATTGGGTGCAGGCCCTGGTGTGTGATGTTCCACTTCCTGCGTCCAAGTGTTTCATAGTTCAATTCCCACCAATGAGTGAGAACATGCAGTGTTTGGTTTTCTGTCCTTGCAATGGTTTGCTGAGAATGATGGCTTCCAGCTTCATCCATGTCCCTACAAAGGACATTAAATCATCCTTTTTTGTGGCTGCATAGTATTTCATGGTGTATATATGCCACATTTTCTTCATCTAGTCTATCATTGATGGGCATTCGGGCTGGTTCCAAGTCTTTGCTATTGTGAATAGTGCCACAATAAACATACATGTGCATGAGTCTTCATAGCAGCATGATTTATAATCTTTTGGGTATATATCCAGTAATGGGATGGCTGGGTCAAATGGTATTTCTAGTTCTAGATCCTTGAGGAATCACCACACTATCTTCCACAATGATTGAACTAGTTTACAGTCCCACCAACAACGTGAAAGTGTTCCTGTTTCTCCACATCCTCTCCAGCACCTGTTGTTTCCTGACTTTTTAATGATCGCCATTCTAACTGGTGTGAGATGGTATCTCATTCTGGTTTTGATTTGCATTTCTCTGGTGGCCAGTGATGATGAGCATTTTTTCATGTGTCTGTTGGCTGCATAAATGTCTTCTTTTGAGAAGTGTCTGTTTATATCCTTCAGCCACTTTTTGATGGGGTTGTTTGATTGTTTCTTGTAAATTTGTTTAAGTTCTTTGTAGATTCTGGATATTAGCCCTTTGTCAGATGGGTAGATTGCAAAAGTTTTCTCCTATTCTGCAGGTTGCCTGTTCACTCTGGTGTTAGTTTCTTTTGATGTGCAGAAGCTCTTTAGTTTAATTAGATCCCTTTTGTCAATTTGGGTTTTGTTGCCACTGCTGCCATAAAACTGTTAATGGGAAGAGAGGTCACTAGGTAATGAATTCAAAGCCAAAGGAGTCTAAGGGTGACAACCAGGGTTTCTCTTGATCCATACAATTTCACTTTTCTTTATTAGAGATTTGAAAATTAATAACTACAGCTAATGATTGTCATCATAAGAATTTGTTCAACCAATATTATGCGAGTATTCTATACCTGACCTTTGCACTTGAGATCATCATTTACCAAAAATGATAATAAAACTAAATAACATCAATTGAGCATCTAGTATTTGCCAGGCATTGTGGCATACATACATATCTCATTTATTACAATGATCTTGAGAAGCAGGCATAATTTCTTTTCATTTACTAATGAGGAATTCAACATCAATAGAAGTACCTACACCAAGATAGCATAGCCAAAAAAATGATACAGTCAAAATTAAAGTTAAGTTCTGTTCGATGCCAAAGATCCATTCCAAAATTCTGTAGTTTTCCAATATTCATGAGGGATGAAAAGAGCGTCCAAAATCCTAGCTCCTTCCTCTCCTCTTAAATTCCATTCATTTTTTGCTCTATAAGCCAATTGTCTCTTTAGCTCTAGTTGCCAGAAAAAATGTTCATGAAGATTTCCAAGTTCAACAATAAGTCTCAAATATCAGACGCTATTGATTTTGTGCTGACAAGAAACGATACTTTCCTGATTTATACATATCATGACAAGAAAACATACAAAATATTTTCAATTAATGCTAAGATTTTATCAAAAGCTTTTCCTACATTATAACTTTCATACTTTGTCACTTTCATGCATTATAAGTTTCATACTTTTTCACTTTCATACATTATAACTACAGGCCAAATCAATTCTGCCTAAGACTAATTTTTTAAAATACTTATTTTATCTATCACTTAAAATGCTCCAAGACCTTCAAATTCAAACTGATTAAGCACTTGAGGTAATCCTCAAACCAATTCTTATTTTTTTTTTTGAGACAGAGTCTCGCTCTGTCACCAGACTGGGGTTCAGTAGTGCGATCTCGGCTCACTGCAACTTCCGACTCCCTTGTTCAAGCGATCTCCTGCCTCAGCCTCCCAAGTAGCTGAGATAACAGGCACGACCACCGCACCCAGATAATTTTTGTATTTTTAGTAGAGACAAGTTTCACCACATTGGCCAGGATGGTCTTGTTCTCCTGACCTTGTGATCTGCCCGCCTCGGCCTCCCAAAGTGCTGGGATTATAGGTGTGAGCCACCCTGCCTGGCCAAACCAATTCTTGTTTGCCAGGCAGCCATTCTTACTCTGTATTCCATGAACCTTCCTTTCAAGTCAGCCTCATTTATTAACTTCTCAGAACATACCTTGCTTACTCTTCTCGGCTACTTTGCTTAGGAAATTCCCCAGGTCTGGAATAACCTTCCCTATCTGGTACGTGTGTCCAGATGCTCCCAATATTTCTAGACTCAGCTTTAGCCCCATCTCTTTTGTGAGGGCTTCACCATCTTGTTAGCTCTCGATACTCACCCTGTACTATAATATCCCACAGCCCTTAGTTTCTTCCTACTCATATGTAGAGCATATTTTATGTGCATATATGTTTATTCCATTTTACTATAAGCAAAAACCTTATGCTTTGGGGCAAAGATCCAATTCTGTTCAATACAGCACTATAGTTATTCAGCATCTACTCAGACATAGGCACAATATAGAATGCTTCGTGTTCTAATTTAAAGTATATTATCTGACAAAGGGCCTAAAGTAGGTGATTAGAAAATATTGGCAGAAAAAAGAAAACTTTTTTGAAGACATGCTATGATCTAGGCACTGTAGTAGATGTTTTTATATAATTTATCTTATTTAATCCTAACCACAGCCCTAGAGGTAAAGTTGGGTTCTTTAAATTTTTGTAGATGATATTGATATTATAAAACTGTAAATAATTCTCCAAAGATTACATGTGTGTAGGAATTAGTATCAAACCTACAGTTTCCATTTCTGAAATCTATGCCTTTTTTCTTCACTGTAGTAGAGTTTTCTTGTATTTAGTCTCAGAAAAACAGTCTTTTGAGATTGTCATATGCCTGAAAAGGCCAGAAGAGAAATAATGTAGATTAGTAAGAGTTACCAAGAAAATCTCTTGTTGAGCAAAACTCAAGCTCTCTAAACAAATGCTTGCTTTTAAAGAGGTTTTTTTTTTTTTTTGCCACTAAACACTCCCCTAAATTATCAACAAGATTATAGTACTTTATTTTAATACAGTAATTTAAATTTAGTTGCACATTTTTTCTTTAAATTTTAAGGATATATTAAGTGCTTAATCAACCATTTCCCATGGATTTACTTATATCAATTTTTTACCCATATGGATTGAACTGTTTCTGTGCAACAGACACACCTCCAATGTAACATTAGATTAAATTCCAGTTTAGCTAAGGATTTGAAGCAGGATAAATACACAGGGCAGGAATGGCTATACCTTAGCATAACATAGCTTCCCTTAAATCCAAAGTCTCTATCTGAGCCACAAACAGGGGTCAATGATACTGCTAGTAGAATCTCAGTGGTATGAGAAGTTCATTTCTTGTTCATCTACCTGACTTGGTGCCCTATTTGGGCTGCTCCCTAACTCCCTGGCTTATTGTTGGGTCACTAATGGGAGGTGTTGGCAGGCAGGGGATCATAAAGTAGAAGGAAAAAGAAGAAGGCAGTTTGGATATCATCACCACTCTGCCATCTCCTCCTACACACCAGCATTCACTTCCTGCCCTCCTGCAATTTGGCAGCAGCTGCTGGGGGTCGGCTTCCATGGCTTTTTTTCTGTGTCTTTCAGCTTCCACTGTCTCTTTGCCCCTTCCTCCCTGGCTCCAGCAGCTGAGTGTCTCACTATGTCTTGTTCATTCCTTGAACCGCGCTCACAGATCTGTAAATAGCTCTTTTTTTTTTTTTTTTTTTATTAGACGGAGTCTCGCTCTGTCGCCCAGGCTGGGGTGCAGTGGCCGGATCTCAACTCACTGCAAGCTCCGCCTCCTCGGTTTACATCATTCTCCTGCCTCAGCCTCGCGAGTACCTGGGACTATAGGCGCCCACCACCTCGCCCGGCTAGTTTTTTGTATTTTTTAGTAGAGACGGGGTTTCACCGTGTTAGCCAGGATGGTCTCGATCTCCTGACCTCGTGATCCGCCCGTCTCGGCCTCCCAAAGTGCTGGGATTACAGGCTTGAGCCACTGTGCCCAGCCAATAGCTCCTCTTTAATAAACCATTGTTAATTTAAATCTTCTGAGTCAACCCTCTTGCTTCCTACCAGGCCATGATTTGATATATGTAATTAGAACAAATTATGAACTATTACCATTTTTATTTCACTTTTGGTTGTTTCTGTAGCTTCAAATTTATACCCAGAATCTGAAATGTAAACATTTATAATTCATGTTTTTACAACCCAAATTATTTCCCAAATGCCACAGACTAACTATATTCTCAGTGCTGGCTCAGAATTACTTCAGTTCTTCATAAAAAATAGTTTCTTTCTTTCTACCTGTACATAAAGACCAATAAAACCCATCAAAATAAATATGTCTTTGAATTATAGATGCTCATATCTAAGTCAATCAAAAGAGAGATTTCTTGCATTTCCAGTTTGTAACAAAGACTAAAAGTATTATATGTTTTTTAGGATTGAATATTTTCCTTTTCCCAGGCTTGTTCATTTTTGGCCTTCATCTTTATGACTTCTTCAGAATTAGTTTCAAGTACACCTTGTATTGTATACACTGGCTAGATTAATTAGCTTGTTCCTCTGGACCAAAATAGTTTGGAGAGGGAGGAGGAGTAAGGGAGGTTGTGGTTAAGGATGGGAGAGGCTACATCAATAATTATAACAAGGCTAACACTTAGTGAAATACCTATTACTGTGTAATTACTAAGTAATTACCATTGCTTTCAAAACACTATGTTTTTATAGTATAAAATCCTGAAACTAACATGAGATCTTGTTATTTGCATCTTGCATCTGAGATGAGAAAGACAGAAGAGGAAAAAGAACATTTTCCTAGGTCCGACAGCAATAAATAACACTGCTAGGACTTGAATTACACAGCCTGCAGGCAGGTCTAAAATCAAGGCTCTTAATCACGGCACTTAAATGCTATTCAGATATTAATGCTTATGTTCTCCCTTCTCTGCTTGCTCATTTCAGCAAAACAGAAAATAAAAATAAATACAGTCAACCCTCCACATCTGGGGGTTCCATGCCTGTGGATTCAACCAACCATGGATCAAAAATGTTCAGAAAAAAACTGCATCTGTACTGAACATGTACAAACTTTTTCCTTGTCGTTATTCCCAAAACAATACAGTATAACAATGATTTGCATAGGATTTACATTTTATTAGGTATAAGTAATCTAGAGATAAGTTAAATTACATCAGAGGATAGTGGTATGTTATATGCAAATACCAGGCCATTTTATATCAAGAGCTTGAGAATTCCTGAATTTTGGTATTCACATGGGATCCTGGAATCAATCCTTCATGGATACCAAGGGACAACTGTAAATAAATGTATCTCATCATACTACCATTTATTTATTTATTTATTTTATTTATTTTTTTTTTTTTTGAGATGGAGTCTTGCTCTGCCGCCCAGGTTGGAGTGCAGTGGCCGGCTCTCAGCTCACTGCAAGCTCCGCCTCCCGGGTTCACGCCATTCTCCTGTCTCAGCCTCCCGAGTAGCTGGGACTACAGGCGCCCGCCTCCTCGCCCGGCTAGTTTTTTGTATTTTTTAGTAGAGCCGGGGTTTCACCGTATTAGCCAGGATGGTCTCGATCTCCTGACCTCGTGATCCGCCCGTCTCGGCCTCCCAAAGTGCTGGGATTACAGGCTTGAGCCACCGCGCCCGGCCATACTACCATTTAAACTGAAACAAAATAAAGCAGAAATACACCTCTGAAAACTAAAGCCATTTTAGAAATGTCTGACCTATTGTCAGTGGTGGTATAAATGCTCCTGAAATCTGGTTCCTGAAAGCAGGCTCTTTGCCATGGTGAGAAAAAAAAAAAATCCCAAAATTATTTCTGGGCCACCATTTATGTTACAAGCCTAGGATGGCTGCCATGGCTCTAAATGTGTATACACCATTGTCTTCCAGACACAATACTTTTCCTGGTTATAAGATATGACCTATGCCATTGTATAATAGTTGCAGTTCCTTTCTACTAGTTAGGACAATATTTGTAACAATTTTTACAGTATTGGTATTTAGAGGTTGATTGCAACATTTATACACATTATGTCATGCCAAGCAATTTCATGTAAAAGTTTAAAAACCAGTATGTGCTAAGTGCTTAACCCAACATTTTCTTTGGTTTCAATTCATTTATAACGTACTTTTTAACCCATGTGGTTTCCCAGCAGACAAAATGTGTTCCTGCTACACAACACCCTTAAGGGAGCTTGAGGGTAACTGAGGAGCTCCAGGGTTTGGGTCAGGGGTTCACACACCTGGCTAATCATCAGAACAATCTAGGCAGAGTTCCACAAATACAAGTTCCCAGGCTCTACCCTGGAGCTTCTGAATCTAGTTCTAATGAAGCTCTGAAATTTGCAATTTTTTATCTCCCTAAACAATTATGATGGTTTGTCAGTATGAAGATTTCACCAGTTTGAATACTGTGAGAGGATATGAACAGTCTACGAACTTCCAATTAGTTAGCCTGGAAAATATTTATTTTTATGAAGTTTATTGATCAGATCATTGAAAGGACTTATACGATCTCACAGAGTATACAAGCCAAAGGATAGCATGCAAGAGCAGGAAGATAATGCTGGCAAGAAACAGGGCCCTCAGATTCTCTCAGACATAGCTCTTCAGGGTCATCCTTATGCCCACAAAGAAATACTTTGTCTTCAAATTAGGTGACAAGATTTGTACAAGAAACCTTGGTTTAGGGGGAGCTCCCTAACAATTTGCTTATATAGACAAGAAAGGCTGTCTAGCTAATTATGCTGGTGAAAACCATCAATAATTAAGCTGGGCCTGAGTGCCACCTTAGGAGTTTCAAAGTTTAAATTACACTCTATAAATGATTATTTATTCCACTGCCCTGATCTTGGCCAAGAGTCAGCACTAGATTTCCATGTTCCCCAGAGATAAGCACAGGGCTGTTCTAGTCCAACTGCAAATTAACTATATCCTATACAATTCTATAGACCCAATTCTCCCTACACGTGCAGCCCCGAAGTACAGGATTGAGTGGAGTTAAAGGAGATCTGTACATGAGCCAGGGTCAATCTAGGGCTTTAGCAAAAGGTAGACCCTAATATTTAATCCTAACTTGGTTCTTAGGTCTATTTATCAATGTCAAATTTCTGCTTACATTATCTCTGTTTTTACATAATATCTACATTTTTTCCATTAGGACCCTTAAAATATGAATCACAGTTATTTTACCTTCCATCTCTAAGACCAACATTTCTGTCATATCTGAGTCTGGTTTAATGCTTGCTTTGTATTTTCTGTGTTTTTCCTGCTTTTTAGCATGCCTTGAATTTTTTGTTGTTTTTGAAAGCTATATACATATATTTGTAAAAGAGAAAGAGACACGGTAGGCCTTTAGTGTGAGGTTGTATCTTAACCTGGCTAGGATTTGGGCTGTGTCCAGCGTTTTCTGTAGCTGTAGGTGTCCGAGTTTTTCAATTATTTTAATGTCGTTGTTTTTGTCTCTGGTGTTGTCTTTAGGTTTCCCTAAGAACTTCTTCTTAAATAGAGTCTAAAGTTTGCAGGTCTTTTGGCTACAAATCTACTGTTATTATATTAGATCCCCATTGATTTAGTAGCAAGGAGTGGGAAAAAAGAGAATTCTGTAGTCTTGTGATTAAATCTCAGTTTTTTAGCAGATCTTTCCATGAGGGCTATGACTTTCACAGTTGCTTTTACCTTTTTTTTTCCTCCTCACTTAGGTAAGACAGAAAGGCTATGGGTGGCTGGAATTGGGTAATTGCCCTTCTGTCTACATAAGATAAGGCTCTGATAAGATCTTTTTCAGTGGAGCATGGGACTTTGTTACAAAAAAAAAAACGGTCATATTTCAAAGTGGTTACTTTTCTCCTCCTCTTGCCAAAGACTAGAGATGATTTTTCTCGCTTCTTCATGATGAGAACTTGTTGGGGTTCTTGGAGGTAAAAACCTCTGAATATGCAGAAACCCTCCTAAGACTGTGGCTCCAAGGAGTTTTTTATTCTTGAGCTATGTCACCCTCAGCTTGCAGCAATTTATCTGAATTACCATTCAGGTGACCCATCCAGTTTTTAGTTCCGTGGCTCCTGTTCCAGGTAAGCTGATGTCAGTTGTACTCTGTATTCATCTGTCTCCATATTTCAAAATGGTAGTTTGCCATGTGACTGCAGTTGTCTGATGGGTCCCAGAAAAGTTGTTGATTTTCAGTGTCTTTAGCTTTATTCCTGTTGTAAGGATAAGGCTGATGACTTCAAAACTCTTTATATGCTAGAATTGGAACCTAGAGTACAAAGATGATTTTTATAAAGAACTTGTGACTCTATTTTGGAGTCAAAATTAGAGGAAGTAACAGCAAAATATTATACCAGCCATAAGCTACAATTCCTTTTGTATTGTAGATGATACATTCAGAACTTAGTTCATTGTTTTTCTGTCTATATAAAAGCAGATTTATAAAAAAAACACTAATAGTATTGACAAGATTGTATGGTAATATTTTCTTAATTTAAAAAGTTTTAAAAAGATCTTTTAGAACCTTTTTGCTAAAAAAATAAGATGCAACAATACTAATTTATGACATACTAATATTAATGTCCTGTCATTTTCTAGAAGACAAGGACAAACTGATACATCATGAAAAGAATTTATTTAGCCAGAGTGAATATATTCTTCTTTATCCTCATTGTCTTTATAGAAACCTCCAAATGAGCAGCAGTGCACATCTATAAAGGATACATGGACAATTCAGAGAAAAAAAAAAAGTGAACATGATTTGATAAGAATAGAGTACTTTTCTAAAGTAAAGCAAATTTCTAAAATCTTTCACCTCTAACATTTTCCAAGTATTCATTTATATGAATTAAGTGTCGACTGGTGTTTCCACGAACTTACCTGTTTCTTCGTGTAAACCATTTGGAGTCTTTGGATGCAAGTAAATACTATGAAGCATATTATTTTATTCACTTTTGCTATAAATTTACATTAGCTATTCCATTCAGTTCATCCATTGTCTGAATTAATGGCACATGGCTCTAATTGTTGAAGTCTGAATAATGCATCCAAAATATATTTTATAAAAGTTTTTTTGGCTGGGTACAGTGATTAATACCTGTAATCCCAGCACTTTGGGAGCCTGAGGTGGGCAGATCACTAGGTCAGAAGTTTGAGACCACCATGGCCAACATGGTGAAACCTCGTTTCTACTAAAACTACAAAAATTAGCTGGGTGTGTTGGCGGGCACCTCTAGTCCCAGCTACTTGGGAGGCTGAGGCAGGAGAATTGCTTGAACCCAGAAGCAGAGGTTGCAGTGAGCCAAGACTACGCCACTGCACTCTTGCCTAGGTGACATAGTGAGACTCTGTCTCAAAAAAAAAAAAAAAGTTTTTTAAAAAATAGTGGTATGAATTGTAACTATGTTCTTTTATATTTGTCTTTGACTAAGAGTGATGATAAAGTCTCTACCTTGCTCCTAACATTTGAAAATAAATTACTACGATGCATTTGGCAATACACATGTACATACAGACATATAGAAATAATATTTGTTTAGGATCACAAAGGATTTTATACTGCCATTTTTCATATACTTCACAACAAAGATAGTGATATTTCTTTTTTTTTTTTTTTTTTTTGAGACGGAGTCTCGCTCTGTCGCCCAGGCTGGGGTGCAGTAGCGTGATCTCAGCTCACTGAAAGCTCTGCCTCCCGGGTTCACGCCATTCTCCTGCCTCAGCCCCCAAAGTAGCTGGGACCACAGGCGCCCATCACCGCAACCGGCTAATTTTTTAAAGTCTTTAGTAGAGATGGGGTTTCACCGTGTTAGTCAGGATGGTCTCGATCTCCTGACCTTGTGATCCGCCCACCTCGGCTCCCAAAGTGCTGGGATTACAGGCGTGAGCCACTGCGTCTGGCCAGATAGTGATATTTCTAAGTTTTCTGGCAGTATGATATGCCAAGCAAGGCATATCATACTGAATTCAATGACACACTCAGAAATCATTCAGTTTTACATATGTGTGACAGGGGAATACAGATTAGTTGGAAAAGAAAATGCATTGTCACCAAAATAGCATTTATTTTATCATTCAGATGTTATTGCTGCAGTTATCTATCAGGAATATCATGTTTGGCCTTTTGGGATTTCTTCTGTACTATAATTTCGAGAATTTGAAAGTCATATTCTTTCTGCATGTTACAAAGTTATTCTTTTTCATATCAAAAATTGATTCTTTTATGTGAGTTTCCCACTTCAGCATAAATTATTTATTACTAAATGGCTTTGTAAGGTTGCAGGAAATATGCTTACCTCTTTAATATCCTTTTAAACCAAAGTGGAATGGAATCCACAGGGAACATTTAGTTGTATTAGGAGACTGGAAAATTTGACTAACTTGCTATTTTTTTTTTTATGAAAGTGTTGATAAAGGAAATTTTCTAAGGTAGTTTTGATCTTTATTAAATCTGTTTTTCTACAAAGAAAGCCAATTTCTACAACAGTTGCCAACATTACTTGAAAGTAACAAGGCAAATGTGTTCTCTATAATTTCTCTGCACAAAAGTAGAAAAAAATGAAAAGGAAAAGTTGAACTTTTTTCTCTCATTATGTAAAACTGTGATCATTTAGTAGTGTTTTGTGCAGTGATCGCTCTAGAAATTTGTTGAAACAAATAGTCATCCTGATCTGCTACTATAGATATAATTTTGGTAAAGTACCATACCCAAACAATGTAAAAATAATTGTGACACATGTACTATCTTAAATTGCAAAGTACGCTAACGGTTGTTATAAGTCTGAAGTGGGTCTTGGAAATTCTCCTTCTAAATCACTCCCACTTCCTCAATTTCACAGCTCAGGAAGGTTGGCTCTGGAAGGATACAAAAATAATAAAATAGTGCCTACAAGTCCATGTTTCCTGACTTTCATCCCCAATGCTCTTTCCAAGTCAAATATTTGTTAGCTTATCTAACTAGCCTGAGCATGGGATGGTATCCAGCTAATGGTTACTGAGTGTTTGACATGTTCAAGAAAGAGAGGAAACCTGTCACAGAGAGGGAGATATTGGCAAGACAAGCTAAGGAACAAGTCACCAAGAACCAAAAGCAGCAGAGAACATCTTATGCAGAAGTACAGGAATTAGCTAAGTACCCAGAAGGTGCAGGCTTTATGAGCAATAGATGGGTACAATTTGAGGGGTTTCAGTTTCACTGAGTGGAGTACTCACATGATAAGTGAGAAAGGAATTGGTCAGGCCAATGGAGTGCATTCTGATAGTCTCTGAGAGGAAATAACAAGGAAAGTGAAAAATAATTGGCTGGAAAGGCAAAATGATAGCATTCTAATGATAAGTTTGACTTAGTGTTACCAAACTTATGAATCCTTGCTCATAAATCTTCAGGCAGTTATCCATTCTCATTAATCTAGGGGGAACTGGGCTCTGTTTGGGCTCTGCATATCAAATATTTCTTTGGTATGTGGGCCACAGGAGCCCTGCCACTCCTGCCACACATAAACCAGAGGTTCCGTGGACAGTCATACTGGCTTATACATGCACTGAAATATTGATCCCTGTATGGCTCAGAGAAGCTGAGTGGAATCTGAAGCACTTGAAGCTGGATTAGTAAACAAGAAACATGCTATGTGAGAGAAAGTAGAAAATAGAAGGTAAGATGATAAAGGGAATATAAGGCAAGCATGCATTCATATTCTACAGTCACCATGAGAAGCTACACATGCAATAAGGATGCACAGACCCTCCGGAAACCAGTTCTGATAGCATTCTTCCTCCACTCTGATATGATTGCGCAAAATTGAGGTGGCTCAGCTGAAGTGTAGCAAGCTGATCAGTGAGCACCAGTACAGATTTACAAATGCTCTAAGTAAATGACATTTGAATACCAGTCACTGGCTTTTTCAAACAAGGTCATTTATTATAAATAAAAATCTCCCAGGAGGGGCACAGTGGCTCCCTCCTATAATTCCAACACTTTGGGAGGCCAAGGCGGGTGGATTACTTGAGGTCAGGAGTTCCAGACCAGCCTGGCCAACATGGTGAAACCCTATCTTTACTAAAAATACAGCAAATTAGCCGGACTTGGTGGCACATGCCTGTAATCCCAGCTACTCGGGAAGCTGAGGCAGCTGAATCACTTGAACCCAGGAGGCAGAAGTTGCAGTGAGCCGAGATCATGCCACTGCACTCCAGCCTAGGTGACAGAGTGAAACTCTATCTCAATGAAGGGATCCAGCCCCTCCACACCTGTGGGTGTTTCTCATCAGGTGGAATGAGAGACTGAGAAAAGAAAGAGACACAGAGACCCAGTATAGAGAAAGAAAATTGGGCCCAGGGGACTGGAGCTCAGCATACGGAGGACCTGTGCCGGCACCGGTCTCTGAGTACCCTTGGTATTTATTGATCGTTATCTCTACCATCTTGGAAAGGGGTATGTGGCAGGACAACAGGGTAATAGTGGGGAGAGGATCAGCAGGAAAACATATGAACAAAGGTCTCTGTGTCATAAACAAGGTTAAGAAAAGGTGCTATGCTTTGATGTGCATGGATACAAACATCTCAGTGCATTAAAGAGCAGTATTGCCACCAGCCAGCATGTCTCACCTCCAGCCCTAAGGTGGTTTTCTCCTATCTCAGTAAATGGAACATACAATCTGGTTTTACACTGAGACATTCTATTGCCCAGGGATGAGCAGGAGACAGATGCCTTCCTCTTATCTCAACCGCAAAAAGGCCTCCTTCCTCTTTTATTAATCCTTCTCAGCACAGACCCTTTACCCCTTTACAGGTGTCAGGCTGGGGGACGGTCAGGTCTTTCCCTTCCCATGAGGCCATATCTCAGACTATCACATGGGGAGAAACCTTGGACAATACCTGGCTCTCCTAGGCAGAGGTCCCTGAGGCCTTCCGCGGGTGTATTGTGTCCCTGGGTACTTGAGATTAGAGAGTGGTGATGACTTTTAACAATCATACTGCCTTCAAGCACTTGTTTAACAAAGCACATCCTGCATAGCCCTAAATCCATTAAACCTTGAGTCAAGGCAGCACATGTCTCTGCGAGCACAGGGTTGGGGCTAGGGTTACAGATTAACAGCATCTCAAGGCAGAAGAGTTTTTCTTAATACAGAACAACATGGAGTCTCTTATGTCTAATTCTTTCTACATAGACACAGTAATAGTCTGATCTCTCTTTTCCCTACACTCAAACAAACAAACAAACAAACAAAAAAACAACTCCCATTGTCACATGGTCAGTGGGTGTTCCTTCAACCTCCCAACCTCTCTATCAATATGAAAGTTGCATGGTGAGAGAAGTGACTCCCTCTCCTGGACCACACCCCTAAGGTGTATCCAGTTGCACCAAGTCACCCGTTCTGTGATGGAGAGTTAGGAGACCAACTGTATGCATTCTCCTAACCTTTGCTTTCCTAGTAACCCTGATATTTATGCTTAAACCCTATGGCTTGACATTTTTTGAAAAGCCCAAGAGATAGGAAGTTTCTTCATTGTATGGTTACGCTCTGGCTTTAAACTAAAAATTGATTGCAGAGAGGAAGAATTGTGGGAAGGTAAACATCAGTCTTTGGAGTCACAGTTAATCTTCAGTTTAAACAGTGTCTCTGGCACTTAAAGATTGTGTGACCACAGGCAATGTATATAATTTCAGATGTGGACACTGATAATACTAATGCCTGCCTAATAGATTCTTATAAGGACTAATAAAGAACTGCATACAAAGCACTTAGTACTGTGTCTGGATCAAGGTAGGTACCCAATAAATACCGGCAGGCATGTATGTATAATGTACATCATAAGTACTTCATGTAAGTTATTATTCCTGTCCTCCTTTTCTTTTCTTCCAATTCAACCTGCCAGCCTATTTTATTTTCTTCCATTTTGTTTTTCTTTTCTTTTCTGAGACAGGGTCTTGCTCTGTCACACGGGCTGCAGTGCAATGGTGCATTCTTTGGCTCATTGTAACCTCCTTCTCCTGGACTCAAGTGATCCTACCACCTCAGCCTCCTAAGTAACTAGGACTACAAGTGCCAGCCACTGTGCTGGGTTAATTTTTGTATTTTTTGTAGAGATGGGGTTTTGCCATGCTGCCCAGGCTGGTCTCAAACTCCTGGGCTCAATTAATCTGCCCACCTTGGTCTTGCAAAGTGCTGGGATTATAGGCATGAGCCACCCCACCTAGCTAGCCTATTTTCTTTACTACCGGGTGGTCACCTGACCTCTGAGTCACCCTAATGAAACACAATGCTGGGATTTTTGCTGAAAGCATGGGGAAGAAAACTTTTTCTAGTTAGGTTGCTAAACGGCAAGAATGTGATCCTGGGGCTGCTGTTAGATATCTTGGCAATACAAAAGGAGGATAGTCTAAATCAAATAGAATAGTATACATAAAATTTCTATACAGAAATTTGGTCTATTAACTTTGGCTATTTATATAAATTAATTCATCCTTTATAAGATGAAGATTCATCACAACTAAGTACAAAACAACTAAGTACACAACTATATCAAAGCTTCGGTCTGTGAAGACAATTTTCAAGAAGCATCTTTTGATTGAATTGAGAAATGTCAGAACCATTTATTGAAATGCTCTAAAAGAAAGAAAGATGTATCAATTGATAAATTCTATCCAACTGGAATAAAATTAAATCAGTTATTAACAGTGATCAATCGCTTCCTTCATTCTACTCCAATTTAATTTAGCAGATTTTTTTCTTCAAGAGATTGTGCTAAGCATTGTGTAAAGAAAGACTGAATAATATACATTTGCTGTCCTACCTAAATAATGGGGTCATTTTGAGAATTTAAATAAGAAATGATGTATATGATACTTTTTGTAACTACCTACTTTTCAGAAATCTTTGTATTGCAAGTGAGTAAACCAACTTGATTAAACAAACACTTCTCAAGAATAGGGAGTGGTGTCTAGTGGTTCGAGTAATCAAAGTCCAGGAGTGTCTCTTCAGGGGTGGCTAGATTCTGAGGCACAAGAAGATAATAAATAATCTGCTCCTGTTTTTCTGATAGCTCTGTGTCAGTTCTATTTCCTGTATACTGACTTCCTGTTCAGGCTATTCCCCTTTTGTATTGCCAAGATGTCTAACATCAGCCTCAGGATCACATTCTCACAGTTTAGCAACCTAACTGGAAAGAAACGTTTTCTTTGTCCTGCTTTCAGTCAGAATCGCAGCACTGTGTTTCATCAGGGTTACTCAGAGGCCAGGTGACCATCAGTGAGCCATTCATTGTTCAAGTAGATGGAATGCTTGAATGGGTCAAACCTGAATCAGTAATTCCTCCCTAGTTCTTTTTTTTTTTTTTTTTTTTTTTGGACACATTTTTGTTTATTGAAGTACTTCATATTTTAACATTGCTCCAAATGCTTTCTATGCTTTTATTACACATTTATTAATATCTTCTTGTTGCAACTTCAAATCAGCAAGAACAATGTTAGAAACCCCAAAATAAAAGCATGGATTTGATAATATGTTTATTGATAGTTGTAATCAGAGATCATTTTTCATTTATATTATTTTTCTCTTGATCGTTTTACATAAACTTGTGGAAACTAAGAGAATAAAGGGCAAAACAGAATTCTTACCTGTTCAAATGTTCCCAAAGCAAGTATAATCTTTGCCTTTATAATTTCCTCTGAAAAGCCTGGAGCTCATTTGTGTCATATTAAGCAGAATGAGGCAGGCTGGTAGGATTTGAAGCTTGGTTACAGGTTGTCTAGAGATGCATTTCATCAAAGCACATTTTGATGTTGTTCCTTTCTCCAATAATACAGTATATTTCCTGTGATGTAATATGAAATATAATAGTTTGTCTCTGCCCCTAGTTCCTGGCACAGAGCTTCTAAAATCGTTGGAATCTCCTGAGTGGTAGGAGTGAGAGAAGCATATTTGTTACTCATAATAACTCATCTCAATCACACGACAGTTTATGCTGAGGTGGCTCTGAGAGCATGAAGGCTGATTGCCAGAGGAATCAACCATGTGATTAGAGCAGTGGAACTTGCAGCCTCACTCCCTGACCTCCAGAAAGAGGAGGGAGCTGGAGATCGACTTGATCACCATTGACCAATGATTCATCAATTAGGTTTATGTAATGAAGTCTCCATAAAAACCCTAAACAACAGGCTTTGGAGAGCTTCTGGACTGGTAAACACATCAAGGTGCTGGGACAGTGGTGCATTCGGAGAGGGCATGGAAGCTGCTGGAACCCCCATCCTCACATCTTGCCCTGTGCAACTCTCCTATTTGGTTGTTCCTGAGTTGCATCCTTTATAATACACCGTAATGGCAAGTAAAACACTTTCCTCACTTCTGGGGACCATTCTAGCAAATTATTGAACCTGCAGAGGTGGTGTGGGTACCTCTGATTTGTAACTGGTTGGTCAGAAGCACAGGTCGTAACCTGGAACTTGTGACTAGGGTCTGAAGTGGGGAGCAGTTTTGTGGGACAGAGCTCTTAACTTGTGGGTGTCTGTGCTAACTGTGGTAGTCACTGTCAGGGTTGAATTAAATTGTAGGAGACCAGTTGGTGTCCACAGAGAATTAGAGAATTTTTTAGTGTACAAAACTCACACATTTGGTGTCAAAAAACAGATCTGTTTTAGTGTGGGTTTTTTTTGTTTTGTTTTGTTTTTGTTATTTTTTTTTTTTTAGAACTCCCTACCTGGTTCTTCTTTTTTTTTTTTTATTATACTTTAAGTTCTAGGGTACATGTGCATGACGTTTATATCATGTATAACTCCCCAATGCAATCCCTCCCTCCTCCCCCCTCCCCATGATAGGCCCCAGTGTGTGATGTTCCCCTTCCCGAGTCCAAGAAGACATCCATACAGCCAACAGACACATGAAAAAATGCTCATCATCACTGGCCATCAGAGAAATGCAAATCAAAACCACAATGAGATACCATCTCACACCAGTTAGAATGGCAATCATTAAGAAGTCAGGAAACAACAGGTGTTGGAGAGGATGTGGAGAAATAGGAACACTTTTACACTGTTGGTGGGATTGTAAACTAGTTCAACCATTATGGAAAACAGTATGGCGATTCCTCAAGGATCTAGAACTAGATGTACCATATGACCCAGCCATCCCACTACTGGGTATATACCCAAAGGATTATAAATTACTCTACTACAAAGACACATGCACACGTTTGTTTATTGCGGCACTATTCACAATAGCAAAGACTTGGAATCAACCCAAATGTCCGTCTGTGACAGACTGGATTAAGAAAATGTGGCACATATACACCATGGAATACTATGCAGCCATCAAAAAGGATGAGTTTGCGTCCTTTGTAGGGACATGGATGCAGCTGGAAACCATCATTCTTAGCAAACTATCACAAGAAGAGAAAACCAAGCACCGCATGTTCTCACTCATAGGTGGGAACTGAACAATGAGATTCCTCCCTAGTTCTACGGGCTGGAATCAATCTTACCCAAGCTATCTGGACTGGAAATAGGAGAGAAAAATTAGGTGTTTCCTATTAAATGAGAAATGTATGTTGAACAAACAAAAACACTTAAAATAGACTACAAGGATATTGGTTAGAATTATGTTAAGATATAAATTACATAATAACTCAGTATAAGTTTATTTCTCTTTCAAATAATCTAAAAATTGTTAGTCTATAACTAATATGGATTCCATTCAGTAATGCAGGGGTCCGCAAACTACAGCCTGCAGGCCAATCTGGCCTGACACCTGCAATGTAGATAAAGTTTTATTGAAACACAACCATGTTAATCATTATGTGCTACAACAGCAGAGTTGAGTTAGTTGGAACAGAGATCATTTGGGTCACAGAGCCTAAAGCATTTATTATCTAGACTGTTACAGAAAAATAAAAATTAAAAAATGTCAAAAAAATGTCAACCCTGCTCTAGGCAATAAAAGTAAACCCCAATACATTTCAAATGATGAAAATCACATAAAGTATGGTCTATTACTACAACTGAAAGATCTGTGACAAAAATAAAATATAATCATCAAGTATTTCAAAAATTTTAAAAAGCAATTAATAAAACTAAAAATAACTCATGGATAAAAGATGAAGTCATAATGATAACACAAATATTTTCAACTAAATGATAAGAAAAACCCAATATATCATAATTTGGAGATGTAGCTAAAGAAGAAGTTAAAGGTTAATATAATTGAAAAGCACCTAGTAGTACAGAACTGATCAAAACAGAGAGAAAGAGAGAGACAAAGAGAAAAAGAGGGAGAGAGAAAGAAAGGAAAAGAAGGAGAGGAGGGGAGAAAGCATGTGAGAGAGAGTGAAACACTGTAAAAAATGAATAGGGGAACATCATAACAGATACTACAGCTAGCAAAAGGTGAAGGAATATTAGGAACAATTTTATGCCACTAAATTTGACAACTTAGATGAAATGGACAAACTGCTGTTTAAATCTTTTGAAAAAAACAACTTACCAATTTGGACCCATGGAGAAATACAAAATCTGTACAGTTCAAAATCCATTAAAGGAATTGTCATTAAAAGTCAGGTTATAAAGAAATCTTCTAGTACACAAGATATTGCTGGTGAACTGTAACATTTGAGAGAGAAATAATACCAATCTCACATGAACTCTTTCAGTAAGTAAGTGAAAAAAAAAAAGTGGGAGGTGGGACATTCCCAACTTGCTTTAAGGTAGGCATATCATTGATATCAAAATCTTAGGGCTTACAGGAAATGCAGACTAATACTCCTGATGAAGCTACATGCAAAATAACTTAAAACATCAGCAAATGCAATCCAGTAGCACTCTCAAACTTATCAATATTGCCTTAAGAGAAGAAACACACCAAAAAGAAAATCTTTACATTGAGCATCTTGAGAAGATTGTTGTTACAGGATCTCAGTGAACTTAAAGAATGGTCTGTTTTCATTTCTATGTCAATAAACCCTGACTATCACCCAAGTCTCTGGGAAAAAGAAACTTGATCTGTGATTTGAAGGCATTAAATATTCTGGTGTGAGACACATGCCTTCCTGGAGGTCTTGACTTTTTCTGCTCCCTTGCAGGACTCTTTCTCCTGGCAAAAGGTCACCTGGGAGCACAGGACAGTGGTTCCTTCCCTTGTGCCTGTCTGCCCCATCCCCGCGTGCTGGGTGATCCCATCCAGGCTCAGCTTCGGCCCTGGCAGAGACATCACAGGGTAGAAGCACTGCTGGGAGGCGCAATGAAATACTGTATTTTTCCCAGGAAAGAAGAAAACTTTAAAGTTGCAAGCTCACACATAAGTCTGTGAGGAAACCAGAAATACTAGTTCAGAAAGTGGGGGCTTGATGGCGCTTTCACCAGCAGTGAGAAACAATCACCTGTCAGCACTACCACCAAATTCTAGGAAGAGCCTCCTGCTCCTCCGGTGAGCCTGGAGCTGACATCACTGCCCTCGGTTTCCGAGTTCATCCGGAAAACACAGGGCATGGGGAATCCTGTAGGTTCACACCACCAAAGGGCAAAACTCTTGCCTCTTTGGACAAAGGGACTGTTTAAAAGTCCGTTGCTTCAAGCACAAGAACAGAGTCACTTAAGGACTTAGGCGCAGGTCAACACCCGGGAAGCTCCGGGGCTTGGCGCCAGGACTTCTGGCCCCGGGATCTGCAGCATGCAGAGGGTGAGCTGACTCGGGAGGTGGTGACTGCTGACTCTCCTGTGGTGCTGAGGTAGTAGATCCCCCAGAACTCACCATGGGCTACAGTGTAATGCTGGCATTTCTGTCAGAGCCAGAGCTGCATTGAGAGGGGTCTAACCACGCTGCAGTAAATACCATCTGAGAGTTCACAGCGCTGTCATAAACATAATTTCATAGAATGAGAACTCTTAAGCTTCTGATGGGTAATGTAAATATGAAAATCAACTGAAAAAAATATGGGCAGAGGGCGTTTGAGTATGCAGAGTATTTCATTTCTTTGTGGATCTGATCTGGGATGTGGGCACTTGTGATTGAATAGTACGATGGCTGAATTTTAAATTCACAGTTCTTTTGTGTAAAAGACACATGGGCAGAATTCCATTAATTTAGTGAATATGATTAAAGCAGATGCTCAAACCAGAGGAAAAATCAGAAAGACATTTCTCTTTGTGTTGAACGCTCTGTAATCCAGTACTACTTGATAAAGGGAGTAACATCAAAGCTGAGACTCAGGTGCACATTCCTAGAGCAATTTGACATTGCCAGGACCTCCAAGTGTGATCAGTGGAACCCTCTGGTTGAGCAGGGTGGAGAACTGCTTTCTAACAATTGATTGGGGTTTCCCGAGTCTGACCCCAGCATTAGTCATGCACAGTAGGACCACCTTACAATATGGCATATTTTAAGATTGGTTCTGCAATTGTAACCTCAAAGTCTAGTAAACCCATAGTACATTTCCTTTGGAAGATAATTTCAATATAACTATAACTTAAGAAGCTAACTTGTAGTAACTGTCATTGATGGAGCATTGAAATAAATATCCAGAGCTTAATGAAATTGCTTTAAAAATATCTGAGAGGTTTCTCTACTATAAGTATTATTAAAATAAATCATATAAACATATTACACATGCCCTGTGAGCCATGTTGTCACCCCTACTCAGTCCAGATCAGATTCAATTACTTCCACCTGTTGTCTCCCTTAGCATATGAAGATTATGGGGATTACAAATCAAGATGAGATTTGGGTGGGGACACAAAGCCTAATTATGTAACAAGCTGAGAATCAAATCAAGAACTCAACCCCTTTTACACTAACTGCAAAAAATTAAAATAAAATACTTCGGAATATGCCTAACTAAGGAGGTGAAAGGCCTCTACAAGGAAAACTACAAAACACTGCTGAAAGAAATCATAGATGACACAAACAAATGGAAACACATCATGGATGTGTAGAATCATGAATTTCCGAATTTCATCTCATGGATGGGTAGAATCAATATGGTGAAAATGACCATACTGCCAAAAGCAATCTACAAATCCAATGCAATTCCCATCAAAATACCACCATCATTCTTCACAGAACTAGATAAAACAATCCTAAAATTCATATGGAACCAAAAAAGAGCCCACATAGCCAAAGCAAGACTAAGCAAAAAGAACAAATCTGGAGCCATCACATTACCTATACTATAATATAATACAGTATAGTATATTCAAACCATATTATAAGGCCATAGTCACCAAAACAGCATGGTACTAGTATAAAAATAGGCACAGAGACCAATGGAAAATAATAGAGAACCCAGAAATAAAGCCAAATTCATACAGCCAACTGATCTTTGACGAAGCAAACAAAAACGTAAAGCAGGGAAAGGACACCCTATTGAACATATAGTACTGAAATGATTGGCATGCCACAGGTAGGGGAATGAAACTGGATCATCATCTCTCACCTTATACAAAAATCAACTCAGGATGGATCAAAGACTTAAATCTAAGATGTGAAACCATGTAACACTGGAAAAACCCTTCTAAACATTGGCTTAGGCAAACACTTCATGACCGAGAACCCAAAAGCAATGCAACAAAAACAAAGATAAATAGATGGGACTTAATTAAACTAAAAAGCTTCTGCACAGAAAAAGAAACACTCAGCAGAGTAAACAAATAATGCACAGAGTGGGAAAAAATCTTTTCAATCTATACATCTGACAAAGGACTACTATGCAGAATCTACAAGAAACTCAAATCAGCAAGAAAAATACAAACAATCCTATCAAAAAGTGGGCTAAGGATATAAATAGGCAATTCTCCAAAGAAGATATACAAATGATCAACAAATATATGAAAAAATGCTCAACATCACTAATGATCAGGGAAATGCAAATCAAAACCACAATGCAATACAAACTTATTCCTACAAGAATGACCATTATCAAAATATCAAAAAATAATAGATGTTGGTGAGGATGCAGTGAAAAGGGAACACTTTTACATTGCTGGTGGGAATGTAAACTAGTACAACTACAAAGCAAAACTATAGAGATTCCTTAAAGAACTAAAAGTAGAACTACCATTTGATCCAGTAATCCCACTACTGGGTATCTACCCAAAGGAAAAGAAGTTATTATATGAATAAGATCCTTGCACACTCGTATTTATAGCAACACAATTCACAATTGCAAAAATATGGAACCAGCCCAAATGCCCATTAATGAACAACTGGATAAAGAAACTGTGATATATGTATATATACATACCATGGAATACTACTTAGCCATAAATAGGAATGAAATAATGGCATTTGCAACAGCTAGAATGGAACTGGAGATCATTATTCTAAGTGAAGTAACTCAGGAATGGAAAACCAAACATTGTGTGTTCTCACTTCTAAATGAGAGTTAAGCTATGGGGATGCAAAGGCATAAGAAAGATACAAAGGACTTTGGGGACTTGGGGAAAATGGTGGGAGTCGGGTGAGGGATAAAATACTACGCATTGGGTACAGTGTACACTGCTCAGATGATGGGTTCACCAAAATCTCAGGAATCACCACTAAAGAACTTATTCATGTAACCAAGGAACACTCTTCCCCAAAAAGCTATTAACTTTTCAAAAAAAAAAAAAAACCCAAAAAAGTATTTGCATAATTTCTTTGCAATAGAAAGTGATAAGCTATATAAGATCTATTTGCTGTAAATTGAAACACACATCATTGCTTCAACAAAGTTACTTAAATGGGTAAAATACTACCTGCAAATCTAAAGATGTGAAATAGTGTTCTAATATTTACTAGATATTTATCAAGTGATATTTGATGGGCCAGTAAGTTAAAAAGTTGGAATTCATTCCTAGATAAGAAATATAAATTTACAAACTTTTTAAACACAGCATCCACATGTATTTCTCAGAATATAATATCCTTAATTTATACTTGTTTTCTGGAAACTACCTACACATTATAAGAGGCATTTAATTTGTGACTTTAATTTTTAAGATGCTTTCACCCTACACTTTTTTCTTGCTTTATTTGTTTTTCTGAAAGTTAATAATAAGAGCTTATATATGTCAAGCACTTAAATGTTATAAATGTCATTTCATTTGAAACTCACAAATAATATGTAGAAGATATATTTACTATAATCATTTTGATAAAGAGGATCAGAAAAAGAAAATTGTCAAGGTAGTACAATAGAAGGAGTTAGAGACTGGAAACTACCATGGATTTGCCATGTGGTTTATAATTATGTTATACTCCCTGCTAGAAGGCAGGAAAGAATTTCAAGAAGATAATATATGTAAAATGAATTGGCAAACTGTGATTATTGTATTATTTTGAAACATTATGGAAAATGATAAGCAGCAAGACAGCAAGTTTCCACAGGTCTTTTCTGCTTCTTACTCAGATTGTGTGATACAAGCACAGTGCCATATCAAAGGCCATATATATCAATCATGGCTCAAAGAATGAAATGGAATTCAAATGTACAGTAGAAAAAATTTTTAAATGACTTTCACTTGACTGACTAGCTTGTTAATAAATACTTGCCATTCTTCTGCAAAATACTATGACTGTTGCTTGTAACAATCTCAGTACTAGAACTAAGCATGCATGTCCCTATGAACATCCGCCCCAATACACAACCATCTTCCAGTTCATCTTTTGTCTGAGACTAGGGTTTTACTTAGAATAATACAAAAATCCACATAGATTCAGACTCAGTAAAACGTAATCCATTTTGATCACAATTCTTCTTTCATTGGTAACATTTTAAACAATAGAATAACCTGCTTGGTGAAACAATTTAAAGCACCAAGAGAGATTCTGTAATGCCTTTTAAGATAGATTTTGAGATTACTGCCTTGTTGAAAAAGACTTTCAATGACAATCATGGTTTATTTTCCACCGTTTTAGAAGTTTTTTCCAACAAGTTTTAGAAGTTGAATTTTTCACGAGAATATTAGTTCTATTAGAAAGGATCCTTGTCTGTTCTGTTCACTGTTGGCTCCCTACTACATATCATAAAGCAGGCTTGTGATAAGAATTTGTTGAATAAATAAATAAATTCTAAGTATGCTTCACTATCATCATGCATTTCTTTTTAAGGGATAAGCCTTCAAATGAAATAATGCCTCTAAGGAAGCTCTATAGTCACAGAAAGAAAGATTCAGATTCTCATTAAATTCACACTTTAAAATTTGAAAATATATACAAACATATATATGCGATAGCAGAAGACAGAACATTTTTCTGATAGTCTGATCTATGAAGTTCTTACAATTTTAATTATATTTTCTTGGATAACTTCTTAGGTGCAGAACCTTAGAAGGATTATTGAATCTTGTTGACTGTTGATTTGTTTGTTTGGCTCTAATCTTAGGAGAAAATAAGGATTTTTTTCATTTATACCACATCAGAAGATTGATTCCCACTCAAGTTTTAGGACTTCTCTTGAGTAAAGAGGCTATTAACTCTACAATAGTATTGAAAGAGGATTCCTGGAAGCAGAAAGGTGATTTAATTTTCACTTAGGTAGGTATCTTAGTCTTTTAAGAAAAGCCTCTTATTAGAATTATATTAGTTTAAAAATCTTTATCCTGGATCTTTCTGTTATTTAGGTCCTAAGCAGGTTTTGACCTTCCTTTTTATTTGAAACACTAAAAATAGCAAAATCACAGCTTTGATCAGAAAAATTTTAATTACTAAGGTAATGCTAACTCTGGAAGCAAACACCAAAATATTGTACTTGGGGAAAATATAGACAGAAGTTTATTTTTCAGAAACAAACTTGAAAACTGACAATATTCCTTCTCTTAAAATTGCTGTCTTCTAAGTAGGAATTCAAGGAGTCAGTCACCTTCTGTCATATAGCATGCAAAAAACTTACCTACCTATTCCTAGTTTGCCAAGATTTTTTTTCATCATGAAAGGGTGTTGGATTTTGTCAAATGCATTTTCTGTATGTGGTTTTTGTCCTTTATTGTATTAATCCTTTGTATTTTATTGATAGATTTTCATATGTGGGACCAGCCTTGCATTCCTGGGATGTATCCCTCTTTGTCATGGTGTATCCATTTCTGTATGTTGCTGGATTTGTGTTGTTTATATTTTTGTGTCTATATTCATAAGACATATTGTTCTGAAATTTTATTTTTGTAACATTTTTGGTTTTGGTACTAGGATAATACTGACCTTATAGAATCAATTGGGAAGCATTTCTTCCTCCTCCATATTTTGGAGGAGTTTGTGAAGAATTGATTAATTCTTAAATATTTAAATATTTGGTAGAAGTCACCATTAAAGACCTCAGGACCTGATCTTTTTTATGTGGAAAGTTTTTAAAATTAAATCAACCACTTTACTTGTTACATGTCAATTCAGATATTTTTATTTCTCTCTGAGTTTGTTTCAACAGTTGGTGTTATTTTAAGTTTCCCAATTTGTTGATATAAACTTCTTGTTCATACTATGCCCTTAAAATCCTTTATTTCTATAAGTTCTGTACTACTGTCCTTTTATTCCTGATTTTAATATTTTGAGTATTCTCTTTTTTCATTCATTCTAGCTAAAGGGTTGTTACCTCTGTTGGTCTTTTCACAGGAACAATTTTGATTTTGATTATTTTCTCTATTGTTTTTCTATTCTCTGTTTCATTTACTTCATTCTCTATTCTTTACTATCTATTTTTATTCTCTAATCCTTATTATTTCCTTCTTTCTGCTTGTTTTGGTTTTATATTTTCTTATATATCTAGTTTCTTAAGGTGAATGCTTAGTTTGAGATTTTCGTCTTTTAAAACATATGTAGTTGTTTATAGCTATAAATGTCTCTCTAAGCACTACTTCAGCTATACCTTAGAAGGTTTGGTATGTTGCATCTTTATCACTTCCATCAATAACAAAATATTCTAAATATTTTCCTTGAGATGCCACTTCACATCCACTGGGATGGCTATAATAAAGAAGACATATACAGTTGAGCCTTGAACAACACAGGCTTGAGCTGTGTGAGTACACTTATATGTGGATTTTCTACCACATCTGCCATACCTGTGACAGTAAGATCAATCCTTCCTCCTTCTCCCGCTCCTCAGCCCATTCAACATGAAGACAGTGAGGATGGAGATCTTTATGATGATCTACTTCCACTTAATGACTAGTAAATATATTTTCTCTTCCTTATGATTTTTTTATATAACATTTTCACTTCTCTAGGTTACTTTATTGTAAGAATATATAATACATATAAAATATGTGTTAATCGACTGTGTTATTGGCAAGGCTTTTGGTCAAGAGTAGGTTTTCAGTAGTTAAGTTCCAAGCGAGTCAAAAGTTATATGTGAATTTTCAACTGCACAGGGTGTGGCGCCCCCAACCACCACATTGTTCAAGGGTCAACTGTATTAACAAGTGTTGCTAAAGATACAAAGAAACTAGAATCCATATCTTGCTAGTGGGAATGTACAATGCCGCAGTCAATTTGGAAAACAGTTTGAAAAGTTCCTCAAAAATGTTAAACATAGGCCAGGTGCACTGGCTCACCTTTAATCCCAGCACTTTGGGAGGACAAGGCAGGAGGATTAGTCTGGGAAACATAGGAAGGCCTCATCTCTACAAAAATATAAATAAATCTTATCTGGGCATGGTGGTGTATACCGGCAGTCCAAGCTACTTGAGAGGCTGAGATAGGACAACAGCTTGAGCCCAGGAGTTGGAGGCTGCAGAGGGCCATGATTGCAACACTGCACTCTATCCTGGCAATAAAGTGAGACTCTCTCTGAAAATAAAAAAAAAATAAAAAGATTAAACATAGAATTACCACCATATGATACAGCAATTCAATTCCAAGGTACAGATTCAAGAGTATTGAAAACACACATCCACACAAAACTTGTACACAAGTTTTCACAGCAATATTAATCATAATAGCCCATAGTGAAAACAACCCAAAAATCTATTAAGTGGAAAATGGAAAAACAAATGTAATATATCTATTCAGCCATTAGAAGGAATGAAGTATTGATTCATTCTACAATATGGCTGAATCTTGAAAACATAATCCTATGTGAAAGAAGTCAGCCAGAAAGAGCCAGATCGTATGTTATTATATTTGTATGAAATATCAAGGATAGGTAAATCAATAGAGATAGAAAGTAGATCAATGGTTTGCCAAGGGCTGGGGAAAAGGGTGAATGGGAATGACTGCTAATGGGTACAAGGTTTTTTTGAGGTGATAAAAATATGCTGGAATTAGATAGTGGTGATGACTGCATCATTTTATCAATATACTAAAAACAACAAAATTGTGTGATACAAATAAAAAATCTACATTTTGACTTCGGAGGAAACATGAACGTGGAGAATCATATGCAAGTGGTATGTAATGGGCCAAGTCTGTAGGTGATACAAGACTCCAGTTCACACTCCATTGACTAGAACAAAGTCACATGGCCATCTCTAACATCAAAGAGTGCTAGAAAATGCAGTTGAGTTCATGAACAGCAAATAAGAATTAGGTTTTTAAAAGACCCATCAGTTGGGCTCTGTGGCTCACATCTGTAATCCCAGCACTCTGGGAGGCTGAGGCGGGTAGATCACTGGAGGTCAGGATTTCGAGACCAGCCTGGCCAACATGGTGAAACCCTGTTTCTACTAAAAATGCAAAAATTATCCAGGTGTGTTGGTATGTGCCTGTAATCCCAGCTTCTCAGGAGGCTGAGGCAGGAGAATTGCTTGAACCTGGGAGGCAGAGGTTGCAGTGAGCTGAGATCGTGGCACTGCACTCCAGCCTGAGTAACAAGAGCTAAACTCAGTTGCCCCTCCCTCACCCCAAAAAACCCTGTCATTTTAGTGAGTCTCTGTCATAAGAATCAAACATTTCCTAATATTCTTACCAATTTTCCCAGACTGTTAGCTCCACAATGTCAAAAGTAAAAGTGGATTTTGTTCACAAAGAATAATATGACTGGGGCTCTATCTCATTTTCTGTCTCTCAGCTCTTATTCTACCTGTTGCCTTCATTCTCAAAAAGGCTTTTTCAAAGCAGCCAGAAAGATGGTCCTGTTAATCTCCAGCCTGCACTTCCCTTACAGTCTCTTTCCCTGGGTCCATGTAATGAATACAAGGAAACACTCCCAAAATATACCCAATCACTGAAATAATCATGGTGATCTACGGGCAATATACAGGCTGGACATGAATGTATATCCTTCTTTCATGTGGTGGAAGGGGGAGCAAATCAGCTGAACCACATAGAAACAATTCACCACAGGAAAGAGGGATTCATTTACTAGAATCAGATGGAAAGAGATTCTGGAGAATCAAAGACATCCAATGCCCAGTACATGGAAATCTGAATGGACTGTCCTGGCAGGATGAACACTGATGGAGTTTATTTCAGTCACAATAAAAAAAAAGCAGTAAAGAAGAGCAGTTAATTTGGACTAGATTGTGGAAGAGCTTGGGAATCATCATGCTTATATTTTGCACTGCTTTTTAAAGGAGTAATAACCGTGTGTGATCTAGTTTTGCTCTGTGTCCCCACCCAAATCTCATCTCGAATTATAATCTCCACATGTCAAGGGAGGAAGCTGGTGGGAGGTGATTGGATCATGAGGACCATTTCTCCCATGCTGTTCTCATGATAGTGAGGTCATTCTCATCAGATCTCATGGTTTAAGTGTTTGGCAGTTCCCCTCTCCCCTCACTCTCTCTCCTGCCACCATGTATGATGTACCTTGCTTCCCTTTTGCCTTCCATCATTATTGTAAGCTTCCTGAGAAAACTTTCAATTGACTTACAATTCCACAGTTACGTGGAACTGTGAGTCAATTAAACCTTTTTTCTTCATAAATTCCCCAGTCTCAGGTAGTTCTTTAGAGCAGTGTGAAAATGAACTAATACAGCGGGCAAGGTCTACAATAGGCAGATTCATACAGCAGTGGAAGCAGAACAGATGGCAACAAGGACCACTAAGGGAGGATGAGCAGATGTGTCAGGGGCTACTGCAGAAGTCTACAGGTGAAGTAACAATGCCTGAGAAGAGCTTATGGATCTACAAATAAAGCTACAAAAACATATGTGAGATGTCGCAAATGAAAAATCAACATGACTTTTTAATGTTTGGATAAATGAAAGAAATAAGAAAAAATATTGGTAGAGAGACTTTGAGAAAAGTAATCAGAATTAGTTTGAATTGAGTTATGGGGTGGGGGATTTTTAACTTTCTCCCTTTTTATTAGGCGTCTGAATGTTACCGTGATGTTACAAAATGAAGGGCCATCTAGGATGGGTAATTTTTATTTTTTGTAATTCCGGTGAATAGCTCTAGGATATTCCTGTTATATCCAGAAATTTCACATATATACAGCTTCTGAAACTCCTGGCTTGTTTTATATGAATTTTTTGTAACTTGGTAAATTCAAAGCTCTGAGATACAAGAAATCTGGAAAGTCAGGCAATCTTAGCAATATCTGAAAATAACTTAAGACACTGAAGGAAAAATATCAAAAGCCCTGGAATATTTTGGAATGTGGATTTATAGACTTACTTAAAAAGAGAAGAGCCTTGATAAGATTTATTATATATATATATTATTTATACGATATAAATACTAAACAATTCTAGATTATATGTAACTACAACAACAGCAAGACAAAAAGCATTAAAAAATAAAATAAAACTTCATTTGGTAAAAGAAAGTACAGTCCAAAAAGTATACCTAATTTAGGCCACGTTCTACCCTGGGATGGGTCCTTCCTACCTTCAGGTCAATGCTGCAAATGCTAAGCCAGTCATGGCATCCCAACAGGACAGAAACTCCTTTCACGTAGGTGCTATTCAGATTCGCATGCAGCAGATGAGAAAATTGAGGCTCAGATAAGTGAGGTCATCACTGAGGATGACCCAACTCGGGAAGGAGCAATGCTGGCCAGGAGCAGGTGAGGTCATTTCTGGAGCTTCTGGAGGTCACTTCTGGACCCAGTTCCAGAGGAAGCAGGCCCTGACATGACTCCCAGATTGGCCAAGGAAATGATGATCCAGTGGTTTCCATTTCACTCTCCCCTCACTTCCACCTGTTTGGGGCCTTAAATCATCACTTTTGTCTCACACTTAGCTCCTCAGGGTCTTCCTAGCATCAGAAAGAACCCGGATTCCAGGGTCCATCTCTTACTCCAAAGTCACAATCAAAGAATCACATGATAAGACTTGAGCCTATGATTCTGAAAGCACCTCCTGAGCTCAGAAGGCAGAGAGGATCTGCTCATCAGTGAACAGAACAGAGCCCACAACCTGCAGCCCACACTCCAGTAACCAGAGCTTGATCAAGGAACCTGCAAGGAGTGGATAAGATCGGGGGCCACAGCTAAACTCCCAGCTCCAACCTTTACATAGTACCGAGGACAAAGCCCAGAAAAATAAGCTGACACCTTAAAACCCAGGGGTCAGGAGTCAGTGTCAAGCCAGTGCCCAGAGCCAGAAGGCTGAGCCTGAAGCACAGCTAGCGTCCAATGCAAAGGTTCAGGCTCTGCATGTGGGAACCTTTGCACTTGGATCAGCATCCAAGAATAAGGCAGGGTCCATCCCAGAGGCAGTGAGTGGGACATCCTGTTACTACAGACATACGGGGACAGAGAATTAACTTAGGCTGTACAAAGCAAAGCCATGTTCACAGTGTCTCCTCCTATGGTCAGTGGCTTTGGGCCCTGGGTTCTAGGAACTGGGAGATGCTCTGCATTGTTAACAGGTGACTCCTTCTTGCTCTGTCATTTCTGGCCTTCTGCTAGTACCTGTTCTGTGCTAGGGCTATACTGACTGGGCACAGTGATGAGCAGCACTCAGCCCTGTGCTGAGGAGTTCACAGTTTGGTAGAGTGAGACCTCATCACTAGATGAAAATGTCTATAGGTTTTCCCAGCAGCCCTCTCGGCAGATAATCACAACTGAACCTAGCATGAGCTTCCACAGAACTCACCTCTTCTGTTGTGTCCACAAAGAAGCCCAGAGAGTGATGTGAAGAAACCTGGTCGACTAATAGCTACTGGCCGGGCCCTGTAAAGGAAGTTTAATCCTCTGGACTCCACCCAGGAGTCACTTAATTGGCCAGGAGGGAACTTCCCTCCCTGGCTGATCTGATAGGAACAGGGTAAGTTCTCATGCTGCCTCCATCTCAGGCCACCCTACTCCTCTATGCCCCCACTGTCAGTCGCAGTCTTGCTTGTCCCCATAGGCCCAGCTCAGCTCTGCATCCATGAGGAATCCTTACTATGAAGGATGACCAGGCCGAGCACATGCAGGGGCCCATCCTCAACACATCACCTTTGTTGTAACATTCCAAGAACTCTGAGAGGCAATTTCCATGTTGAGGAAGCCACTTTACTGGACATAATCTTGGTGTCCAATAAAGGAGTATCACTGACTCCAAGTGACCCAGCCTGAAAGTTCGGTAGCCCAGTGTAAATGTCAGTAGGTCCCACTCCACAGTGTACTCTTTCAGAACAGCTTCCTTGGCAACCCCAACCCTTTTCTCTAATCAGAAATACTTCAGCCACTGCCCAAGGTCCTGGGACGGCTCAACCTGGTCCATCAAACTATAAGGTAGGAGTCTCAAGACCTGGGAGTCTAGCAACTTCTTCCTCTCCCAAAGGCGAAGTTTCTCTACTGTCTTCCCAGTTCTTGTAATCATTCCTGAGGATGAGGTTGATCTGCCTCACATGAGCATGTAGGCACCACTAAATCACATCACATGCTGTCACCTGGCTTCCAGACACCCAGGTGTTCAAATGACAGGTCTCAGCACATGCAGCCTGAGACAGCATTGTGAAGTGGGGGTGCCACTGGGAGAGGACCACCAAGCCAGATGAAGAACCTGGTGGCCCTAAGGGTCTGGTCCCCCTTGTAAAGAAGGCAAAGCTGAGGAATCACAGCCAGAGCTACTTTCCTGTGGCTTTCACAGCTAAGCCTCATCCAACCCCACTCTGGACCCTGCAAAGTCAGAGCATCCAGGGCACCAGACCTGGATGGGATCAGAGTTCTCTGGGCCCTCCTGGAGTCATCACTATACACACTATACACACTTCTCCCTCTAGTGAATTCTGAGGGTTAAGTCATTGCTATGTAGTGAACGTTTGTGTCTACCTAAACTTCGTATGTTGAAGCCTAAATTCCCAAGGTGATAGTATTAGGAGATGGGGCCTATCAGTGGGATTAATGCCCTTATAAGAAGAGACAAGAAAGAGATCATCTCTTTCTGACTCCACTATATGAGGATACAATAACAAAATGGCCATCTGCACACCAAGAGCAGTGTCCTCACCAAACATCAGATTGGCCACTGCCTTGTTTTTAGACTTCCCAGCCCCAAGAACTGTGAGAGATAATTGTCTGTTGTTTAAGCCACCCAGTCTGTGGTTTTCTGTTATAGCAGCCCAGACTGCCTAAGATAGCCATTCTCTAAATCAACTAAAATGTATTGAGACAAACACCTTTCTTCTTTCTGAAAGGTAAAGTGAAGGTACAGCACATCCTGGAAGCTGAGCAGAGAAGCATGCAGCCGTTCCATCCCAGAGGAAGCAGCACCCCATGCCTATGGGCTGAGAAGCAAACGCTCCCTGCTAAATGTTCCATCACAATCAACAAATACAAGAGGATCCACTGCTAGAAACTGGAGTTGAATTTCTCTTTCCCTTATTCTTTACCTCAGATCTGCAACCTCCTGTCTGGTGAGGATAATATTTTGTTCAGCTTCCCAAGCTCTCAACCAATTACCATTAGCTTTTAGTTCTAAGGACAGAATCTGTCCCTGAGAAGAAGAAATGGTATTTCCAGCTTTTATTTGATATCTTGCAATGTCTTCTGTAGATCTCGAGCTCATTTTTATGACTCATCAAGTCTTTGGCTTCAAAACTTCCCACATCTTGCTGTTAGTCATAATCTACTCTGACAGAAATAACCGAGACACAGACTCCATTTCTTTCTGCTGACAGAGTTCACTCATTTCATTTCCTCTCTCCTCTAAGATGTGGATCTGACCTTTTGATTCAGGCTTCTTCAGTTTCAGCCCCTTTCAGAGGACTTGTCAGTTCAGCTTTTCTGTATTCTTCTTCAGCAATGTTGACATAGAATTGAATTTTCCTCTTTTTTCAATGTTTAAATGTCCAACTGCCTTACAAAACCCTTCAGTTTCCTCTAGGATCCTTTTGCCTGGTTATCAGTGTGATCTCCATTCTCTGATTGGACATGATCACCAATGTTCTCCTCTCCCAGGGAGGTTGCCAGTTCTTTGGTTTTGAGCTAACAATCCTGCAGAAACTCAAACTTACTCTTCACATGAATGCTGGATCTCTATATGGAAATGATGAGACTTTTTTCAGTTTTCTGTGATAGGTTCAAGTATATGTGTCTTGGCGTCTTCCACTTGCATTGTGATTAATTGGATTTCTTTGTCTAGAGCCTGTATCTTTCTTTTAGGATCAGACACCAATTGTCCTTGGTCTGAACATTGAGGCTTCTCGTAACCCATGGTTGACTAGGATGTGAATGCAATTCTATATTATTCACAGAGCTCAATTTGCCCAGAATACAAAGCACGTCTAGATTTTCTTATTCTCTGATCATAGGTTGACGTTTCATGAGATACAGAGTGGTTGCCAGTCCTCAAGAGTTTACCTCTGGTGGAGGAACGCGAAATACTCACAAATCATCCACCATTCTGAAATATGTGTCCTGTAGGAGGGGAAAGAAGCCATGAGAAAGAAGAAGGTATAGCATCCCAGGCAGTGGACCAGACTGTACTGAGGCAGAAGGAGGAACAGAGTTTGCCATGTTGAAGAAGTGAAAGAACAAAGGCAGAGCAGTAGGCCTGGGAAGGAGGAAGCAGAGGTTTTCTGCAAGAAAAGGATGTGAGGGGAGTTTAGGAACTCACAGCAGACCAGTCACACTCTAGCGGTGACATAAAAAGGCAGGTGCTGGCAGTTGGAGCCACAGTCACACAGAATATTAAATGGGCTGAGGGGAAAACAATGGCTTTAAAAGCTAGCAGACTTTAGGTCCTATTTGCAGTTCTTCCCTCATCTGAGAAATAGGGATATTGACTCTGACCCCCACAGGATGCCTGGAGAGATTAAATGCCATGCGGTGTGTAAATATCACAGGGAGATATCCAGTGCTAAGATTCATACAGATTCCCCAGGTCTTAAGCACTTTTGGTTAGCCTTGGTGGGTTTTTTCAAACTTTTAAACATTAATCTTCCCCAAATTTACCTTCCTTCCAGGCCCCCACAGAGTCCAGCCCTCCCTCTGTGATTTCCTCAAAATGACACCCTGGAGGCTGTTGATGAGAGGACACCCAGTGGTGAGGAGACACTGGGTTCACAGTCCAAAGGCTCAGACACTGAGTATCACAGTACCAGTCATACTCAAGGTGAAGAAAAGAATGCACCCAGTAGGCCCAAGACTATTATTTTTAGAGGCCTACTTGCAAGGTTAGCCTTTGGCTGAAGTCTGGGAGCTTGGATTTCTCAAGGGTTCCCACCATTCCCACAACTTATAAGAGTGGCGCACTGCACCTAAACTATTCTACAAACAATATGATTTATGCTAAACACTTCTTTTTCTTCTAGGAGTCCGGAATTTTGATGCATGCTAGGCAGAAAGTGCCCAACATTCAATAAAATCTTTGGACACTGAGTCTCTAATGAGCTTCCCTCGTACATAATATTACACATGTGTTATCAGAGTCTGTTGCTGGAAGAATTAAGCATACCCTCTGTGGATCCATTGAAAGAGGACTCTTGGAAGCCTGCAATTGGTTTCCTCCAGACTTCACCTCCTGTACCTTTTTCCCTTTGCTGATTTTGCTTTGCATCTTTTCACTATAATAAATTATAGCCAGGGCTAGGTGCAGTGACTCATGCCTGTAATCCCAGCACTTTGGAAGGCCAAGGTGGGTGGATCACCTGAGGTCAGGAGTCTGAGACCAGCCTGGCCAACATGGTGAAGCCCCGTATCTACTAAAAGTATAAAAAATAGCCAGAAGTGGCTATTTTTGTGATGGCACATGTCTGTAATCCCTGCTACTTGTGAGGCTGAGGCAGGAGAATTGCTTGAACTCAGGAGGCAGAGGTTGCAGTGAGCCATGATTAAGTCACCTCACTCCAACTTGGTTAGGAGAGTGAGACTCTGTCTCATATAAATAAATAAGTAAATAAATTATAACCACAGACATGACTATAGGCTAAGCCCCAGGAGTCCTCCTAGTGAATCAGGGAACCTGGGAAGGGCCTTGTCACCTCGACACAGATGACATACTGTATGCCAACTCAAGGTGTTGTGTGAATTAAGTGAGGTATTACCTATAAAGCAACTAGCACACAGAAGCAAACATTAGTTACTCAACAAATGCCTGTTCCTTCTCCCTCCGTTTGTCTGTCTACATCTTTCTAAGTTTTCTCTCATAGCTCATTATTCTTTTATTCATTAACAAATGTTTGCTATGGTCCCACATGTTCCAGGCAGTGTGAAAGATACAGGACAGGAAGACCACAGTGAGCCTGACCCTCTCTCCTCATCTCACAGTCCAATGTCTGAGGTTGTCTGTCTCCATTTCTGTGTTTGTATCTGGGCTGGCCTGAGACATCAGGGATGGGCAAGTTTCTGCATCTCTTCAAGATGTGCCTGTGGGTCCTCGATCCTCCCAGGACAAATCTTTGGCCAGACCCATGTTTCCTAGGGCAGTCCCTGAGGAGGAAGTGTCCGGGCAGGCCCAGCTCCTTGTGTATCTGCAAGAGCCTCTTTTATGCTTTACAAGATGCAAGATCTGCTGCCTTTGTTTCCAGCCCGGCATGAAGAATCTGGCTAAAATCCTAACCCTACAGCCAAGAGCAACAACCTCCAGAAGCAGTAGCCTCAAATGAAGCATCAGTCAGCAGACCACAGAGACACGTGACCTGGAGCAGATCCAGTGACTTGTTGTTCAGGGCTTACAATATAGACTCCTGCCTATCCAGAGAGTAGAGACCACAATGTCAAATGCAGCCCAGAGTTCATCCAAGTAGCACAAGCCCTGACCAAGGCCTTGGTGTCCTGATTCCCAAGGTCTAAGTTCAGAGCTCAGAGCAAAGAGACCAGGAGCTCTGATCTCCTAACCTTCAGGCATGATCTCAGACAGCCAAGCCCAGAGATAGATGGATTGAGCCTAGACAGTCAGGACAGGGACCAGACCCCAAGTTTAGAACTCAAGTTTCAAAGAAAAAATTTAGGTCAAGGCCCTGGGGTCAACCTAGAGAGCAGCTCCCAGAACGAGGAGACCAGAGTCCAGGCCCAGAATCTACATCCCAGAGTTCATATCTTGGAAAGGGAGGAGCGGAGATACAGCACTGCTGTTTGTGAGATGCCTGGCACCCTGAGAAGTTCAAGAGACCTGAGTCTGGATTTAGTCTTTCAAATGCCAAGATCTTTACTAATTTGCAATGCTTTTCTTTCTCCTTGAAATATTCTTCCTCCTGCTTCCATACTTTGGGACCCTTCCTATTCCCCAGAGAGGTTTTCCCTGAGCACACGATCTTCAGTGATCTCTCCATTATTACCTCTTTCAGTCCCTCATTTGTCATCTTTGTTGCAACAATTGTATTAATATACATTTGTGTCATCTTTCCCCATTATACTGGGAGCTCACAAAGGCAATTAGGTTTTCTGTTGTCTCCCCAGGTTCCCTCCCAGAGCCTAACACATAGTAACTTTCCAGAATTCATGTGTAGAATGAGAAGACAGGTGTCAGGTGGCAAGGGGGCGGGCAGGGGACGGGCAACCCCTGATCTCTTAGGGTATCCCTTGGCCCCCTGCAGTCCTAAGCATGGCCACAAGATGGCAGGGCTGACCCATACTTTCCCTGCAGGACACAGCAAAGTTTGTTCTTCCCTCAAGTGCCTTGGGCCTTCAGGGCCCGGATAACCTCCATCCCTCAGCATGGCCCCTGGAAGCCATACAGAGCCGCCTGAGAAGACTAATCCTCCCTCTCCACCATTCTATGACTGTTTAAACAGGGGAGTCAACTTGGGGACAAGTATTTCCGGGTGAGTCTGACCTCGTTATTCTAGGTCTGCATGTCCGCACCTATCTCAGAAAGCAATCCGTCTTAGTCCTCTTTCGGGGACAAGAATTTTTTTCTTGTTTTCTCAGTGGGTAGAGCTTCCCGATTAGCACTCTTACATATTTACCATTACTAGATGCTCTCCTTCCTCCCATTTACAGCTGAATAACTGAGGCTCAACAAGATGAGGGTATTTGTCTAAGTCACAATCCTCAGGTCAGGATGGATTGGAATGAAAAGGAGATATGTGCACATCTGTCCGTGATGCCTTCCTGACCCCCTCACTTGTGGGGTCTGGCGGCTGGGTACCCAACTGTATGCAGAGGGGAAAGGCAGCTAGTCTGTAGCCCAGCCAGCCCTGTGGAACCAGCCTTGCCTTGACCCTTCTGGTAGAGAAGGTCTTCCTTAACCCTCCCCGACCGTCCCCTACCTCCAATTCAATAGGCAGTTCATTCTCAATCAGTTCAACTCACTCTCCTCCAGGATCTCTACTTTTCTGTCCAGGACAGATTCACCTGTAACTCCATCTTCCTATTCTGGAGAAGTGGTTGTGGGGATGGTTGGGTTCCACTGAGGTAAGTGGGTCTCTTAAAGCTGCGCTGGGCTGGGAGCCAATGTGTTGTGCCTGGGGAGGGAGGGAAGGAGGGGAAGAGGGAAGGAAGGAGGGGAAGAGGGAGGGAAGGAGGGGAAGAGGAAGGAAGGAGGGGAAGAGGGAGGGAAGGAGGGAGGGGAAGAGGGAGGGGAGGAGGGGAAGAGGGAGGGGAGGAGGGGAAGAGGGAGGGAAGGAGGGGAAGAGGGAGGGAAGGAGGGGAAGAGGGAGGGAAGGAGGGGAAGAGGGAGGGAAGGAGGGGAAGAGGGGGGAGGAGGGGAAGAGGGAGGGGAGGAGGGGAAGAGGGAGGGGAGGAGGGGAGGAGGGGAAGAGGGAGGGGAGGAGGGGAAGAGGGAGGGGAGGATGGGGGAGTGGAGGAGGGAAGCAGGGATGGGAGGAGGGAAGCAGGGAGAGAGGGGAGAAGAGGAGAAGGGGAGGAGGGAGGCAGGGAAGGGAGGAGGAAAGGACAGAAGGAGGGAGGCAGGCAGGGAGGGAAGGAGGGAGAAGCAAGGAAGAAAGGAAGGAGGGAAAGAGGAAAGGAGGGAAGGAAGAAACAGGGAGCCCAGCCTCAAGCTCCGGGGCCCAGAGCCGGCAAGGCCCACCCCTCTGCCTTCCTTTGCTGCTCAGCTCTCCCGTGAGGCCGGGCTGGAGGGACTCTTGATGATACATCTACAGACAGGGGGAGCACACAGAACCTGTGGACTTACCGTGCACGACGATGTGGACACGCCTACTGTGCCAGGGCATCAAAGGACTCTCAGCTCCCAATTTACCCTTCGAAACATGCTCTGTGATAAACCACAGAATTCCTTTCCGCGTTTTTCGAGTGAGCACGATGCAAAGCATTTTCAGTAGAGGGCGCTAGGGAGACATGGCAAGAAAAAGGGGGTTCCTGCAGTTTCGGGAGGCCCTCTCCGGGGTCGGCCTGGCGGATGAGAACATCTGGAGGCACCGTGGTTGGAACGCACAGTCTGGCCGCGAATCCGGGAGCTTGCAGTCGCGCCCTGACCTCGCCACCAACCCACTGCAGCCCCTGCAGCAGGGACACCGGGACCGAAGCTTCCTGCCTGCACCTCTGTTGTGCTGCCTCTGCTCGTCCCTCTTCCCCTAGGTGTGTCTCCCGCAATCTTAGGGCAGCAGTGGCCCTCCCGACAGGGTCGCCGCGCTCTGAGCCGTCTGCTGCACCTGCGCCCCACTACCGCTGCGCGACCACTGCAGCCACCACCTGCGGCTTGCCTGGCCCACCTGTGCTCCGGAGGAGGGCTGATGCCTGCTTGTCCCAGAACTGCAGAGAAGCTCTGGTTCAAAAAACCAGCACAGCCACCCAGTGGGTTCAACTACCCTTTCTCCAATTAAGTCTGAACCATAGAGAATGCCTTACATTCTATGGTTACTTTTTAATCAGGGTTTGCTAATTATTTATATTAAACTACCCCTGTTTAGAACACTGTGTGATGTCTGTTTCCTGATTGGCTCCAGAGTGCTAAACCTTTTCATCCTCGCAAAGCTACAGGTGAGCTCATTTAGTTACAGGTGGGGAGACAGACTTTAAGAAATGGTACAGACTCACATTCAGATACTCCCCCCCACACACACACATACACAAGTATGTGTACACAAGGGCATGCACACCACACACCTGGATGCATAGAGGGTGAATTTTTGTCCGAGTGTACAGTGTGGGATATTAGGTAAACTAATGATGCAATTAATCCGTTAATAACGCAATTAATCTATCATTAATCTACAGCTGAGCTTTCTGTGTCTGGTCCCAGGAAGGTACAAAAGAGCAGGAAGGGTGCCTGCTATCTATCATGCCTCATGATATTGGAGGCTCTTTGGGGTCACTTATGATTTTTCCCTGTTGTACTTAGGCTTGGCTGTTACATGCAGCTGATCACAAGAATCAAGTGAGATGGTGTTGGGAAGAAGAGTGTTTCTGCCCAACTCCCTACATTTCTGATACTGCCGTAAATACCTAGATTTTTAACCGTCATGGAGAAGGGAGTTTGGTTATCTAATTGGTTAGAGCCCAAGCACTCACTGAGCCATGGCTTTCGGTGATCCTCAAAATGTGAGCACCTCTCTGTGGTATCCTCCCTGTGTTCCCCGTTTCAGGCCTGGGGAGCTGCCATCTCTGTCTCTTCCACTCCTCCTTGCTGGTATCTGTGTGACTGGGTTGGTTTAGATGCAGGAGTACCATCTCTCCAACTCCGTTTTGTGTGTCAGAAAGCTTTGCTCGTTTGTCTTTAATACTCCGAATCTCCCATTTCTAACCCCTTGACTTCCATTTCTCCAGTTTCCCAATCCTGCAAGAGTCCTTTGCTCTGCTCCCCCAGTTCCTTGGTGTGTTCTTCAGCAATATCCACCCTGGTGGTTTGCACTTTCTATCGTGTTTATTATTCCAATGACTAATGTCCATGTTAATATTTCTACTTTGCTGTTTTCCTACTGTCTCTTGCCTGTGTCATACGGGCAGTATCTTCACTGATTTCTCTATGGATATTGATTATACTTATTTTAAATTACTGGTATTCCTTTCCAATAATGTTGCAGCCAGTAGCGTGTGCTTCTGGTTCTTATCTTTCCATTGTGCTGACCGTGCCCCTCTCAGCCCTCTCCTTATCGCAGCAGTGAGAAACCTCCTTTGGGGGTGTAACCTGTCTGGTCACCTCTGCCACATGCTGCTCTGGGCCGCCCAGTGAATCAAAGCAGAGGCAGAGAAAGGGCCTGGACAAGAAGTGTCACTGGTTCCAGAAACCTGTAAATGAGAGTCACCCACCAGGAAATTCTTAGGTCTTTTTTTAGACAGCAACTGCGCCAGAGAGAGGACACTGGTGGAAGGAATATACCAGTCCTGGGAGTGAAGGGGCAGGAGGAAAAATGGGAGCAAGGAATGTCTGAGGAGACTCTGTGAGCCACATGTGTTCTGATTTCTGCGGCAAAAGAGCAGGTCTTTCCTATCTTAACTTCTAAGCTTCCCTTCACTGCAGCCACCCCGTGTTCAAGGCCATGTCACAGATAAGCATGTCTCTATCACATGGGCAGATATGATACCCTCAGACCACCCACAACATTGCTATAGGGGGCTAAGGTAGTCCTTGCCAGATGCTGTGGTTCTGTGTATTTGTGTTGGTTAAAAAGAAGGCCTATAACATTTACACGTTCTCAGAGAGTTCATGAGCAAAAACAAGCAAAGAAAAAACAGCGGGACTGGAACACAGGACAGTACAGGATGAAAAGCATAGAAAGGTCAGGCCTTAGAGTTACAAAGGACATTGCTGACAACAAGAAAGCAGCCTACAGCTGTCAGCTGTCTCTCACAGCCTGTCTCTCATGGCCAGACCATGGTATTCCCTGCTGACCATGAACACTTCCACAGAATACTGGTGTACAACAAAATTACTCTGTTGTAAGACCCCAAATCATTCCAAAATCATGCCTTCAAACAGACAAAAGGTTTCTCTGTGAACCACAAGAACAAAAAACATGCCCCCTCCTGCTTAAGATAAACATTGGCCACTCTTTGACAAAATACAGCTTCACCTTGCTCTGTTCTACTCATCTCCTAAATAAAAGATGCACAATCAGAATTGCCCAGCTTATGGACAGCACCCTATCCAGAAGAGATTCCTCCTTCTTAAACCCTTCCCCCAAAACCACCTAACACAAAACCAAGTCTTATAGAAATCCCCTCCCGACACTCTGTTACTGGGAAACCCTAGGGTACACCATTGTGCTCAATATCCCTGTTGAAACAAATAGGAAAAAAAAAAAAAAACCAAAAAACTAAAAATAATAAATCCATTTTATCTGACTATAAGCATAATCCTGGTGGTCCTCACTTGGAGAGCAGTAACATTCTCATTCCTAGTGTCCTACTCACAGCATCCCTGTGGGAAAGGGAATGGGGTTCAAAATCTGATTTGAAAGGTATAAAACTGAGGTTCAGCCAGAATATGGAGTCTAAGCTCACATTTATGAGTCAAAACCAAGCCTTCTGGTTCCGAATCTCAAACCATGCCTCCCACATGAAGCCACCCAAGAACGCTGCTTCCCACACTGAGCAGACTCTTGAAGGCCTTTCTTAAGCAGGCTGTCATGGTGAGCCATGTGCAAGGATACACCACTCCACAGCCAAGGCAGCGGTGCCCTCTTTCCCAGACAAGGAAACTGAGGACGTGAAGGCAGTGGGAACTTGACTAAGGTCACACTGTTGGGAAGTGGGAGAGCTGGGATTTCACCCTAGTCTACAAAAAAGGGGATGTAGGGCACCAGGCAGTCCCCCTGCAGATCAGAGAGGCAGTTGTCTCTGCAGCCTGTTGGGGTGAGGTGGATTTCTTGTGGTGCTGCCAGAGTGGAAGCAGTGTTGGGAAGAGTTTTAAAGTCCAGAACAAATGCACACAGTGGCCTTATGTATGGGATGGAGTGCAGAGTGGGCATTGATTTGGAGAGAGATATTCAGGCTGCAGTATGTGGAGAAGAACCTCTCCTGTTGGGAAAGGCCTTCTGGAGAGCAGGATGTAACTGGGCGACATTCCAATCTATGGCTCAACTGCTAAATTGACTTTCCCTCAGATCCTCCCACCCTCTGAACCCAGTTCTAGGACATTTCAGGGTCTGGAGGGCAGTTTCCTGACCTCTGGACTAGGTAAACAATGAAAGCAAGCACTGTGATTAAAGCCAGCACCACCAGTGACCTGGAGTCAACTACCTCACCCCACCTTCTGCCACTGGAGCAGGAGCAGGGGGAAGCTCTGGCTGCTAAAGAATAAGAAGAGAAACAAGTAATCTGCTGTGTTCTTTAGGCCCTGGATCTCCTGATATCCACTGATGGCTTTAGGCATGTGGTTCTGTACCAACCCGGAAATTTTCCAGACACAGGGGACAGGTCAGCAGGAAATAAGGAAGCCAGTCCCTCCACAAGCCAAGAAGACTTCAATTGGAAGGGACCTGGCAGTGTATCTTACTCATATTTCTTTTGGTGTTTGGAGGCCTCCATAGTATCCCCACCACATGGCCCTGCAGCCTCTGAACTTCCCATGATGGGCTCCCCAACACCCCAAGCTACATGGCATTTTTCTGAAAGCTACATTAGAAATGTAGTTGAGAATCAAATGAACTATGCTTCATAAAAGTATTCTCCCATCCCTTGTAGATTGTCCCCATTAACCACAGGAACATGGCTCAAGCCATTAACACTCACGATACCGATGATCTTGTACTGCCAAGTGCTGTTCTTTTGCTTCTTATCTCAGTTGAGTGGTCCCTAGATAGTCAAGTCATAAATGTGTGTGCCCATGAAAACTTCTTATTATCGCTCACTATTGTAGCTAATTCTCAAGTGCAATCAATACCTCCTGTTTCTCAAATGTGCCCACCTTCATAATCCAGCTGCGATTACTCCGACCCAGGCCACTGTCTTCTGCTACTTAGATCACGGCAAGCACTTCCTTTTAGATCTGCTTTTCTCCAGTCCTGTTCCCCTCAACACCGTAGCCAGAAAGGTGCAAAATTCACATTGCAAAATTCAAATGTGATCATCTCTCCACTATTGCAGTTCCCCTAGTGACCCTTGGAAGGAAACCCAAAGTCGTGAACACAGTTTACAATTCTTGTTACGAGGATGAAACTTGAAGACATTGTGCTAAGTGAAATAAGCCAGATACAAAGGAGCTATTGTATGATTTCACATATATGAGGTACCCAGAATAGATGAATTCAGAGAGACAGAAAGTAAAACAGAAGTTACCAGTGGCTGTGGACAGGGGTAAATGGAGAATTCTAGTTTAATGAGTTGAGACTTTCAGTTTGGGATGATGAAAATCGTCCCATGATGTGGTGATGGTAGCACAACAATGTTAATGTACTTAATGCTACTGAGTTGTATGCTTAATAATAATGGTCAAAATGGTATGTCTATTTTACCACAATGAAAAAATGGAAAAGTAAAGTCAATGACTATAATATCATAAAGTGTAAGTAGTACGAGAGAAAATAATTCAGGCTAAGAGGATAGAGACTGCTAGGTAGGACTATTTTAGAATAAGTGATCAAGGTACTTACTTCTCTGAAATTGGAATGTTTGAATAGAAGAGAAAGAGCTAGCTGGCAATGCCCGTAAGGGGTCCAGGCATGGAGACATCAAGTGGAGTCTGACGCAGTAATGACCTTAATGCATTAATGGCAGCAAGAGGTCTATATGCTTTCATGGATGGGTGTGTGCACGCATGCACGTGTCTGTGTGTGTAGTTGGTGGGCATAAGCATGTGTATGCATTTGTGAGTATCTTTGTTTTTCTGTTGGAAACAAGGAACTCAACATGACTAACCAGGTGAACCTAGTTAAGGTAGTTCAGCAAGGAGATTTCCCAAAATGGATGGCAATTGAAAGAGGAATTTTGCTGTATTAAAGCACACAGCTGCCAAGCACTGTGCTGGAGGCTCCTAAATTTCTCCTAGTCCTGAGAAAAGTTGTTTATTAATCTGGAGTTGAAGGCCAGGCCCAGGCTATCCTTGTTCACAAGGTTGATTGGGCTCTACGTTGCTGAGCCCAGCCTCCTCCCTCAATCTGAGGCATCTGCCAGAGCCCCAGGCTAGAGGGCCAGCGTCCTTGTCATTGAGTCCCTGCTCTGCAGAAACACCAGTAAGTCATTTCTGGTGAATAAATCTCGGTTCCTGGATCAAGGGTTTGGGGAGTTGACATGGCCCTGGAGGTATGGAGGGGTCTTTCTAGGGGTGGGGGAAGTGGGATGAAAAGCAGAAATCAGGTTGAGGATGTCTCTTTTTCTGCTTCTGCTGGAACACCTGTGACTTTCCTCAATTACCTGTTCATCTGCAGTGGAGACTATCTTTGTTTCCAAAGGGAGCCTCGAGGACTTAGACCTATGGGGCTGGACTGCTGAGAATTCCTAGTGGGGCAATAGCTGGAAGAAAGCTCTGAAGAACAAATGAAAGGTTAAGATTGAGAAATGGGAGGGGGATTCAAGGCAAGTTGTCTAATTGCCAGTGGTTTTGACTCACGGAACAGGGGGAATTCCTGCCAGAAAGTAGAGAGGGATTTAGCACTCTGCCAGGTCCAACATAGTAAGAAATTTCCAGAGAAAATGCTTATCCAGGCAAACCTGTCTAAAACACCAAGGGGAAGCAAACTTGAGTTAATTCTGGGCTGGGTTGGTGACTAAGATTGAGGTTGATCTGAGGTTGAGACCTTCCTCATTGGATCACCAGCCCGTAGCCTAGGGCCTGCCACTGAGTAAATGATAGTTAACAGGCCCTGGAGAGGAATCAGCTGCCCAGATACAAAGATGGGATTCAGGTGGCAGACGGACTCAAAGGGGATGTGGAGAGAAAGAGGAAGCTCCTACAGACACCTGGGTTTCCACGCATTCTCATTCCCTAAGCTAACGGGCATGAGCGAGTTGGCAATGCACAGTCCCATTTGTTCTCACTGCCATGGAAAGTATGTTTATAGTCTTTCAGCAGCAACACCAGGGGCCTAGGCACAGAAGAACCCCTCCTTAGGATCCCCACTGCTCATCACAGTGCCTACCTTTGTTAAAGTACTAGTCACGCAATGTAACAAGGGTGTTTACTTTTGCAAATCCCTAACTAGAGGCCAGGGATGGGTCATCTATTTCTATATAGCGTGCACCCAGGTTGTAGAACAGAGGGCATGTTCAGTACATATGTGTTGATTAACTGAGATAATCTTCCCTGACTTTTCTCACACCAAGGGGAGGACCACGTCCCTGTTTCCATCACTCCCTCTCCTTCTCCTGTGTGTGGTGGCAACATCTTACTCAGAAACTGTGACCTGTGAGGATTCCCAAAAGATCTGCCCTGCGGTGATTGCCTGTAACTCGCCAGGCATCAACGGCTTCCCAGGCAAAGATGGGCGTGATGGCACCAAGGGAGAAAAGGGGGAACCAGGTACAGGTTGGGCTATTCTGTCTCTGCAATTCTTTACCTTCCAGAGAAAACTGCCTGGGCATATGAGGAGACTGATATCCTATTTGAGTATATTTTTCTCAACTATACTGTAACTCAAAACAGAGATTCAGCTCTCATTCTCTGGCATCTCAGACTTCCACACAGCAGTTTGTGACTAACAGTTGTCTTGCCTGCCCAGAAAAGTGGCCTACAGGTCAGGCCATTGCGTGGGACACAGGATGAATTTTTCTTCTCTGGGTCATAGTCATTGTCATGTCAGACCCCTATTCACTTCAATAGGGATGGCACCAGGTTCAAGAGGCCAAAGAAGAGACCTGGAGCCAGCAAACATAGGTTTTACTGGGGGAACCTATTTACAGGGAGATCCAGCAGCAGTGGGCTGGACAGGAGAACCACAACTATTTGTAAAAAACATGCAGTTAATTTTCACTTTGTACCCTCCCTGCGGTAACCTCCATATGCCAACTCTATTTCTTAAGTTATTGCTCTCAGGTGCATACCATATAGTTATTGAGAGCAGTGCTCAGAAAGGTCAGTCCTGGGTCAAGGTCTCCTTTCTCCTGAGAAGGGACTGGGCATCCAACCCTTGAAGAGAAAGAACATAGATATTAAGTCACATTTCCTTTTTCTTCCAACAGGCCAAGGGCTCAGAGGTTTACAGGGCCCTCCTGGAAAGTTGGGGCCTCCGGGAAATCCAGGGTCTTCTGGGTCACCAGGACCAAAGGGCCAAAAAGGAGACCCTGGAGAGAGTCCAGGTAAGGACCACAGCAAGGTCTGAGCTGAGTGCACCCAGGGTTCTGAGACCTTGAGTACCTGATGTGACCCTTCTCCTGTTCCTTCAAAGGAAGATACCCAAATTTGCTTTCTGACCCAGTGCCCTCAGCCCTCTCTTCATTCTTAGAGCCTTAGGGAATTCCTATAAGTGCCTGAGTACAGACTTACAAACTTTTCAAGACAACTGCCTCATCAGGCACTCCCTGTAGGAGCTGAGCCTGGGTTCTCCATCAGTTGAAATAGTTCAATGTGAGGCCCTGGTCCTAGAGGGAAAAAAATAGGCCATCTAAGTGTGGGTTTATTATTTCTATTTTTACAAAAGCATGTAACCATGGTATGTCATATTTTACTTCATAAGAAACCAAGCCAAAGCTTAATAGCTTAAAAACATGGCCGTCAATTTAAATCACAAGTCTGTGGGTCAGCCATGTGATTTGTCTGATGGTTTAAGTTGGGCTCACTCATATATGTCTGTGGTCAACTGATGGCCAATAGTCTCAATCATGTGTCTGGCTGTTGTTTGAATGTTAGCTGCAGTGATGAGGGTAATTGAACCACGTGTCTCATCATCCAACAGGCAAGCCGGGGCTTGTTCACATAGCAGTGACGACAGGATTCCCAAGAGTAGAAATAAGAAAGGCTTTAGGCTTCTTGAAGACTCAGAGCACATTATCATTTCTGCCAGACTGTATTGGTCAAAACAAGTCACCCAGCCCAGATTCAACGAGTGGTGAAATAGACTCATGTCTACATGAGAGGAGCCATACCCTATTGAGGCCATCTTTGCCATCTACTACAGCAAGTGGTTTGCTCTTGCCCTCCCCACTTGGATAATGGGCAACTCACAAAAATCTAGGTTTCCTGACTAACAGAACAAACCTGGGAAAAACAAAAACAAAGTAAAAGACAACAAAAGCAAAACCTCTCCAAAGGCAAAAACCCTGTAATCATTTTAGTCACTCTTCACCAGGTCGTAATAGAGTAATGCCTCAAGAGATTTCTTTTTAGTTTTGATAGAACAATTTGTTTGGAAAGAAATAATCTGTGAAGAACCTGGTCTACGGATTGCTAGGTAATCAGGGAGTATATGTGTGCATGTGATATGTATGTGTACTTTGGGATACAGTAAACAGACAAAGAGTGACGTTTGGGGTTGGATGAAAATAGAGATTTTTCATTCTTTTGACTTTTAAGTATTTTTTATTTTCCTTTGAAGTGTAAACATCAATGTAAAATAAGCTTTTTTTTCCAATTTGAAAAAGATACTCTACTCCCTTGTATATGCACAGTTCCGAGGCTCCTTCTCAACAATGCTTCTTTACTTTGTTCTAATTTTCTAGATTGTGATAGTAGCCTGGCTGCCTCAGAAAGAAAAGCTCTGCAAACAGAAATGGCTCATATCAAAAAGTGTAAGCTTTTTCTCTTACTCTCCAGGCAGCTTGAAATTTGGGAAAAATAGAATGCAACAAATATTTATAGAATGCAATAAATATTTATTGAATGCATATAATTTTCTGTACCCTGATAGGCATTTCTCACATTCTGACCTCATGAAATTCTCACAATATTTTGGTAGAAATGGAGGCAAAGGGAAGTTAAATTACTTGCTCAAATGCACAAAGCTAAGAAATGACAGGGGTGCTTTATAGATGGAAATCAGTCTAACTAGAGAGACCCTAATATTTTACCCTCTGATATTGCTCACTGAAAATGGGACTTATATCCCTTTGTTGCACTGGTATTGAGACCTGGACATGGGGTCTAACCTGCCTGGGGCAAATATTTTCAGACATTTTATGTTTGGTCTCAAGTTAATAATTTATAATTTGGAAGTCCAAATTATATGTCTTTTAGAATTCTGATCTGAAAGCACAGAGAGGCCTTTGTACCAGTCTTTGTACCAACCCACATTTGGGTTGCCATATTTAACAAAGAAAAAGACAAAGCACCAGTTAAATTCGATTTCAGCTTAAAAACATTTTCAGTATAAATATGTCTGAAAAATTATATAGGAGATATACTAAAATATTCATTGTTTGTCTGAAATTCAAGTTTAACTGGACATACTATATTTTATCTGGCAACTCTACTCTAGAAGACTTTTTCTTGAGAAATACCTTGAGTTGGTATTTCTATTAAGGATGAGCCAATTTCACCCACTTTTTCACATTTTAGGGCTGACCTTCTCTCTGGGCAGACAAGTTGGGAACAAGTTCTTCCTGACCAATGGTGAAATGATGACCTTTGACAAAGTGAAGGCCCTGTGTGCCAAGTTTCAGGCCTCTGTGGCCACCCCCAGTAATGCTGCAGAGAACAGAGCCATCCAGAATCTCATCAAGGAGGAAGCCTTCCTGGGCATCACTGATGAGAACACAGAAGGACAGTTTGTGGATCTGATAGGAAATAGACTGACCTACACAAACTGGAACAACGGTGAGCCCAACAATGCTGATTCTGATGAAGACTGTGTATTGTTACTGAAAAATGGCAAGTGGAATGACGTTCCCTGCTCCTCTTCCCATCTGGCCCTCTGCGAGTTCCCTATCTGAAGGGTCACATCACTCAGGCCCTCCTTGTCTTTTTACTGCAACCCACAGGCCCACAGTCTGCTTGAAAAGATAAATTATATCAATTTCCCCTTATCCAGTATTGTTCCTTTTGTGGCAGTCACTAAAAATGATCACTAACAGCACCAACAAAGCAATAATAATAGTAGTAGTAGTTAGTAGTAGCAGTAGTATTCATGCTAATTATATAACAATATATTTTTAATATATACCACAAGACCCTATCTTTTGCATCCTACGTTAATTATCTAGTTTAACTAAGCTGCAATACTTTCAGTAGCATTAACTTGCTGCAATATGAACATAAGATGGATTTATTTTTCCATTTACAACAAACACCTGTGCTCTGTTGAGCCTTCCTTTCTCTTTGGGTAGGGGGCTCCCCTAATGACATCACCACAGTTTAATACTATAGCTTTTTAACAAGTTTCAGGTATTAATAAAATCTATTTTGTAACTTTATGAACTCTGTTTTCTTTTTAATGAGATATTAAACCATGTAAAGAATATAAATAACAAATCTCAAGCAAACAGATTCACAAATTCTCACTCACATACATACCTATATACGCACTTTCTAGATTAAGATATGGGATGTTTTTGACTCCCTAAAAGCCCCTTTATAAGTCCTCCTCGTGTTAACTTCTAGGAAAATACTATTCTGACCTCCATGACTACACAGTAATTTTGTCTGTTTATAAACATTGTGTAGTTGGAATCATACTGTGTGTAATGTTGTATGTCTTGTTTACTCAGAATTAAATCTGTGAGATTCATTCATGTCATATGTACAGAAGTTTCATCCTTTTCATTGCCATGTAGGGTTCCCTTATATTAATATTCCTCAGTTCATCCATTCTATTGTTAATAGGCACTTAAGTGTCTTCCAATTTTTGGCCATGAAGAAGAGAACCCACGAACATTCCTGGACTTGTCTTCTGGTGGACATGGTGCACGGATTTCTCTACCTATCCAGGAATGGAACTGGTAGAGGATGAGGAAAACATGTATTTAGTTTCAGTAGATACTACCAGTTTTCCTAAGCGATTGTATGAATTTATGCTCCTACCAGCAATGTGTGGCATTCCTAGATGCTCTATGTGCTTGTAAAAAGTCAATGTTTTCAGTTCTCTTAATTTTAATTATTACTGTGGATGTAAAGTGATATTTCCCCATGGTTTTAATCTGTATTTCCCCAACATGTAATAAGGTTGAACACTTTTTATCTGCTGATTGGGTACTTGGGTATCTTCTTTTATGAAGTACCCATTCATATCTTTTGTATTTTGTTTAAATTACTTAGCCAATATTTTTCTTACTGACTTTTAAGTTATTTTTACATTCTGAATATGTCCTTTTTAATGTGTATTACAAATATTTTGCTAGTTTTTGACTTGCTCCTAATGTTGAATTTTGATGAACAAAATTTCCTAATTTTGAGAAAGTCTTATTTATTCATATTTTCTTCCAAAATTAGTGCTTTTTGTGTCATGTTTAAGAAATTTTTGCCCATCCCAAAATCATGAAGATATTTTTCATGATTTTGAAATCATGAAGATATTTTTCATGATTTTGAAATCATGAAGATATTTTTCATGATTTTGAAATCATGAAGATATTTTTCCTGATTTTGAAATCATGAAGATATTTTTCCATTTTTTCTAATAGTTTTATTAATAAACATTCTATCTATCCCTGGTAGAATAGGTATCCACTTGATACAGCACTATTTGTGGAAAGACCATTTTTCCTCCATTGAATTAGGGTGGTGCATTTTTGTAAGTTAGGTAACTGTAAGTGTGTGTGTCTGTTTCTGGGCTGTCTATTCTACTAGTCTATTTGCTGATGCTTGTGTCAAACAGTACCCTGTTTTAATTACTGTATATTTATAATTGTAACTATAGTCCAGCTTTGTTCTTCTTCAAGTCAAGATTTCCATATAAATATTAGAAACAGCTTCTCAATTTCTGCAAAAACCTGATGAGGTTTCCATTGGGACCACACTGACTCGATGAATCAACTTATGCAGAACTGACAACTTACTACTGAATCTCTAATCGATGTTCATAGTGTATCTCTTCATTTAACTAGAATTTATTTAACTTTATTGCTATGTTTTGACATTTTTAGTTTATAAACCTTATATATCTTGTTTTGGTGGTTTTAGGGATTTTAATAATATATTTTTAATATTTTTTCTTTTCTATTGTTGTAGACAGAAATACAGTTAAGTTTTGTGTGTAGTCTTACGATGTTTAGTAACTTCAATAAGTTTATTTCTTAACTCTAGTAATTTGTAGATTCTTCTGGATTTTGTATGTGCATAGTCTTGTAAGCTGAAAATATGGCAATACTTATTTCTTCCCAATTGCTTTACTTTTTTTCTTACCTTATTGCACTGGTTAGCAACCCAAATACAGAGACCACTAGAACAGGCATAGACTCCTGAAAGACAATATAATGAAGTGCTCCAGTCAGGCCTATCTAAACTGGATTCACAGCTCTGTCACTTAATTGTTACTTGATCTGGAGCCAGTTACTTAAACACTCTGTGTTTCAGCCATGTATTTGCAGCTGGGAGAAAATAATGATTCCTATTTCATGAAAATTGTGAGGACAATGAAATAAGTTAACACCTTTAAAGTGTGTAGTAAACTATCAGTATACTATATTTTAGGTCTTAATACACATAGTCATGCCACTAGATACATGCTTTTTAATGAGATCATGTGATATTATAAATAACACGTATTGATTTTTAAAAATTAAATCAACCTTACTTTGATGGAATAAACTCCATTTCATCACATTTATTCTTGTGTATATATTATTGGAGTGGATTTATTAATAGTTTGTTTAGCACATTTGCACCTATGTTCATGAGAGATACTGGCTCTTTTCCTCTCCTTAATGCACTTGCTAGGTTTTGGTGTCAAGGTTATGTAAGCCTCATTAAAATGAGCTGTGATGTGCTCTCATGCTCCCATTATCTAAAATAATTTGTGTAAAATTATACTTTAATGTTAGATAAATTCACCAGTGAAGCCATCTTGGCATGGTGTTTTCTGTTGGGAAATGATTTTAATTTCAGATTTAATTTCCTCATGATCTAAACCTATTCATGTTTTCTGTCTTTTGTTCAGTTTCAGTGAGTTATATTTTTCAATGAATGTGTCAATTTCCTCTGAATATATATGTATTGCCATAAAATTGTTAAAATACCTTCATATTTCTTTTCAATATAAGTAGGATCTATAGCAGTGCCTATGTATCTGTTATAATTATTTGTATTTTATCTTTTTTTCTTTCCTTCTTTTTTTTTTTTTTTTTTTTTGAGATGGAGTCTCAATCTGTCACCTAGGCAGGAGTGGCTGGAGTGCAGTGGCGTCATCTTGGCTCACTGCAACCTCTGCCTCCCGGGTTTAAGAGATTTTCCTGCCTCAGCCTCCCAGGTAGCTGGGATTGCAGATGCCCACCACCATGCCCAGCTGATTTCTGTATTTTTAGTGGAGACGAGGTTTCACCATGTTGGCTAGGCTGGTCTCGAACTCCTGACCTGGGAGGTGATCTGCCTGCCTCAACCTCCCAAAGTGCTGGGATTACAGGCATGAGCCACCGTGCTTGGTCTGTCCCTTTTTTTCTTAATCAATCTTGCAAAGGATTTGTCAATTTTATTAATTTTTTCCAAAAGCTTCTTTTTGGTCTTTTCTCTACTAACCTCTATGATTACATGTATTTATATCTGTTCCTATCTTTATCATTTTCTTGTATCGATCTTCTGTGGGTTTAATTTGCCATTCTTTTTCTAGCTTCTTTTAATTGACATTTAGAGAACTGATTTTCTTCCTTCCTTCTTTGCTAATATAATCATTTACAGTTATAATTTGTATTTAAGAACTATTTCAGTTGCATACCACATGTTTGGATGTGTATCTTTTGTCACCAATTCAAAATATGTTTTTCATATCCAATTCAAATTATTTTATAATTGTCATTGTGACTTCTTTGACTCATGGTTTATTTATAAGTGTGTTGTTTAATTCCTAAATATTTGAGCATTTTAAAAGCTATATTGCTGTAAGTGATTTATAGTTTAATTCCACTGTATCCAGAAATATACTTTTATATGAGTTCAATCTTTTGAAATTTGTTAAGATTTTATTTTATGATCTAGATTATGATTTAGAATGGTAAATGTATTATGTGCACTAGAAATAATGTGGTTTTTACAGTTGATTAGTATATCATTAGGTCAGTATATTAATCTTGTTCATATTTTCTGTATTGTCACTAATATTTTGCCCTTTTAGAAGGAAATAACAAAGATCAGAACAGAAATAAATGATATAGAGAGTAGAAAAGCAAATAGATCAATGAAACTCAAAATTAATTTTTGTGAAATGATACAATTTCCAAACTTTAGCTAAAATAACTAAGAAAAATACAGAGAAGACTCAAAATTAGGAACAAGAGAGGAGACATGACAACTGATAACATACAAGTACAAAGGATCACAAGAGCTACATTCCTTTCTGTTACATTGTTTTCTATGTACATTCTGGTTATCTCTTGCTAGCTCACTCTCTTAAAGTTTTATTTCATAAGAGCTAAAAAAATCTAGGTTTAAAATGTACAGATATACTTTGTAACTTAGCATTAGGCAAAATTGTCTTAGAGAACTCAATTATTATTCAAGTAAAAATGATAAATTGAATTTCATCAAAATTAAAGATTAACTCAGTTTGTTAAACATTAGGAAAACAGGCAAACCATGACTGGGAGAAAAATATTTGCAAATATTGGCCTGTATCTGTCAAAGGATACAAAGGATACAGAAACAACTGCTATAAGACAGTAATAAAAGACAAAACCGGGAAGGGACCAAAGGAGGAGAAATGAAACACATGACAGACCACCTTCAATGTCCTTGGTCAGGCATTCCCATTCCTTAATGTGTGCTAAATAGTGTCGCAAAATAAAAAATTAAAAAAATCTATGCAAGTCCTAACCACCAAGACTTATGACTGCACCCTTATGTGGAATTAGGGTCTTTATAGTTATAATAAAGACAAGATGAAGCCCCACTAGATTCGAGCTGGCCCTAATCCACTGACTGTTACCCTTATAAGAAGAGGGAAATTTGGGCACACAGTCACAAAAGGAGAATGCTGTGTGATGAAGGAGGCAGAGATTGGAGTGATGCATCTTTAAGACAAGGAATGCCAAAGACTGTGGACAATACTGGTATCAGAAACTTCTGCCAGCTTCTTCTGATACATCTGCCTACAAACTTGTGTTCTACTAAAATCTTCCATTCCATGAGAAAACACAGAATATGATGAACCATTCAGCCAGGAAACTGCTGCTAATTCCTCAGGGCTGTTTACCTATAATGGCCTATATCAGAAACTGGGAGTGAAGCATAGAAGAATATTCCTCAGAGCCTCCAGTAGCAACCAATCCTGGTGACACCTTGATCTCAGACTTCTAACCTCCAGCACTGTGTGTGAATAAATTTATGTTGTTTTAAGCCACCCGGTTTGTAGTAGTTTATTATGGAAGCCCTAGAAAATGAGTATACTTGGCAATGGAGACTCCTGTTGTGTATACTACAGGGGGGAGAGAGAGAGAGAGAGAGAGAGAGAATGAATGAATGAATGAATGAATGAATTGAGATATTCTCATGTGCTTTCCAGGACCTCCATAAAAAGTCACTCCTGGGTCTGGGCTCACATCCCCACTGGGGAATTAATGAGGAGGGAGCGGGCTACTGTGGTGTATGTGATTCAAGGACTGGGACCTGCCCACACTCATGAGAATAATGATGGCTTTGATGTTGATGTCACAGGAAGGTGTCTCCACAGCACTGAAGGCCAATCTGGGCAAGGAGCTGCAGGCCACCCTCAGGCAGACACCAGGCTTTTAGCTAAGGGTGAGGGAGAACTTTGGGGCCCAGTGAGCCCATGTAACCCACAGCAGGACTTTGTCACTGGAACCAAAGTGAGTATTGGGGAGCTGGCTGGGAGAGGACCAGGAGTGAGCTAGGTGTGTGCACAGGTTGGGTGCCATGTGATTTAAATCTTTACAGGAGAATCAGTGGAACAAGAGGTGAAGAAAACCTTGTAGAAAGGGTTTCTGAGTACCTGTCATGTGCCATATTTTGTACTTAGAAACTTTGCACCATGACCTCATAAAACATCATTTTACAAATGAGGAAAAGAGAACCTAAGATGTTGGGATACTTGCAGAGAGCTCACAGTTCATGTAAGGTAGCTTATAAAGTTGAAAATTCACAACTATCTCACTCCAAACTCATGTCATCAAGCATATTCTCCATGTGTTAATCCATACTCCAGGTCATAAATAGGTTCAAGCCATTCCTCTTGTTCTTCTCTCCCAGTTTCTGGCCAGTGTTATGTAACCTAGCTCTTCCTTTCAGACTTGTCTCCCCTTAACATCCACCTGATGAGGCATCACTTAGAGATGAAACTGCCAAGGACAGTCAAAAGAAGAAACTGCTGAAGACAGGCAACCACTTTCACACTGAAGGACAGAATGATACATAAAAAAGATGATGAGGTAGTACCATACCCCTCCTTACACACACACAAGCATGCATACCACAAACACCGAAGAGACACACAAAATAAACACGTATACAGCAAACATACAAACACTCATAGATGCATAGAAGCCAGACTCTACTCAAAGGCCTGACTATGATCCCTCTCTTCTCCAGCTCTGATTTTGCAGGAATCCATGATCACGGAGGGAAATAGGGCCTTTGCCAGCAACAGGCAGTCATTTGGCCGCCCATTGAGAACTCTGTGTCCATGAGTCCATCATCACCCTCATGCACCTGAAGAACACAGGCCTGGTATGTCTCATGAGGAAAGTAACACACCTATCTGGGCCTAAGGGAGGCCCCAGACCCAGGAAATTCCCCTACCTGAATGAGAACCCTGTAACTGTACATTTGCTACCCAGAAGGGCCTGATGGACGAGACAGAGGAAACTGCGTGGAGATGAACAGGATGGGAAATGGAATAACATAAACTTTGTGCAGTCCTATCTCACTATGTGAGTTCCACATGCATCACCAGGAAAGTCAGGAAGATTAATGCTTGATCAGGAAAAGGGATTGCTCCCTTAGAGCACCCTTCTGGGCACCAATATCTGAATAGTAATGGTTAGTTTGGGCTTACCAGTTTGACCAATTTTATATGAAAAGTACTGTTAGCTGAAAGGTAACCTCCAATGATACATTCATATGCTAATCTCTAGGACCCGTGAATATCACTTTACAGGGCAAAATAGTGCATACTATCTTACACGTGATATGATTAAGGATCTTGAGAGGAGGAATTACCCTGGATTATTTGGTTCTGTCCTTTTTTACCCATTTCAGTTTGCTATAACAAAGTATTGTAGACTGGGTGACTTATAATTATCAACTTTATTTCTCACAGTCCTGGAAGATATAAGTCCAAGATCAGCATGCCAGCATGGCCAGGTTCTGGTGAGGTTCTGGACCTCTTCCAGGTTCTAGACAGCTGACTGCTCCTTGTGTTCCCACATGGTAGAAAAAGACTGATAGAGCTCTCTGGAGTCACAGACTCCATAATGGCACAGACCCTATTTAGCAGGGCTCCACCCTTATGACCTAATCACCTCCAAAGGCCACAGCTTCTAATATCATCATATTGAGGGTTAGGATTTCAAGATAGGAATTTTGAGAGGACACAAACATTCAGTCCATTACAGATCCTAAATAAAATCACATGTATCAAGATGGGCAGGGGGAGTTTGGAGACAGATATCCAGAAGAAGAAGAGGAAGGAATGAGGAAGCAGAGATTGGAGCAATGCAGCCACAAGCAAAGAAACATGTGCAAACACTGAAGGAAGTAAAAAGAAAGTTGAGGCTGAAAGAGGCAAGAAACAGATTCTCCCCTAGAGTGTCTGAAGGGAGTGTAGCCCTGCCAACACTTTGATTTCAGACTTCTGGACTCCAGAAACCGGAGCAAATGAATTTCTGTTGTTTTAATCCACCTAGCTTGTGTTAATGTACTGCAACCATCCTAGGAAACTAAAGCAAGTATGCATGGAGGTTTTTCCTCAGGACTCATGAAAAACTACAGGCTCCTGAAGGAGTCATGAACCTGTCCTTTGGACAATCTCTATGCAGTGGCCACTACCAACAGTAACACCCTTCTCCTGTAAAGGGTGTCTGTGGGTAATGAGGCAAACTCCAGTCACTCCTCTTTCAGGATCCATGGGGTCACCTTTTCATGGAGAATGAAGAATGTCTTGAACTCATGAGCAACAGAATTCTGTCATTCCTGGAGGCCCCTGAAAGGCTGATTCTTCTCTGTGTCCTTTGGTATCTTTGTCCCACTCCTCTCTGCTCTAAGACGTGGTCTTTTTGGTGATGGCCCCTTAAACTCTGCAGCTGTGGATGTTCACGCCCAATTCTTTAAGTCTTTTGTAACAGCATCCTTATCAACTACACGCAACAAGGGTCTGTTTCCCACTCTTGTCTGCAATCAGTTTATTTCAACCTCTCTCCCACTAAGAGTGGCTTCTCTTCCCGCATTTATTAACCCAGGATCTCAGTGGGTCTCTCTGCTCTTATCCATGATGTGGTCTGTGTCAGAAGTCTCAGACGGAGAGTGGCAATGGGAAGAATGACAGGAAGTACTCATGAATGATGAGATAACTTGTGGAGTGGGGCTGGAAATGGATATATGAGCCCCACCCCACACACACACATTCACAACCACACACACACATTCACAACCACACACACACACCCCTCCCATGCTACATGTGGCAGATAGATAGTCCACTTGAAGCTTCTTGCATAATATTAAGCTCCTCTTCCTGCTTCTGACCCCTCACATTAGAAGGAATATTTTAGAATGTAACCACTAAATCTTTCAGTAGCAGCAGAGGCAAGGCACAATTTCCAGTACATCCCAAAGCTGACACCCAGGCAATGACGCTGTGGGGAGTGGAGTATCCTGCCTCTGGGTGCTGAGCTTCCTGACGCTGTCAGCACGCAGGAGGTTCGGGAGCATCTTCTACGTGACAGCTACAGAGCAGTGGATGTTTCTACTTGACAAAATTAAAGACAATTTTATTTCAATCAAAATCTTACATGGAACACAAATACATAGAAGAGGTTAAAGAACAATTTTATCAAAAAGTAATTGTTTAATTCAAATTTATTCCTTTACATGAGACAGAGCGCTCTAATAAACAAAAGTTTTGGAAATCCAGTCATTGTTGATAACTATAGTCTCATGTAAACCCTAGAATTCAGTTTCCCTTTTCATATCGGGTTTGGGTTGCCTTAGAATACTGAGTGACGTGCATATATGCTTACAAATGACAGCCAGGTACAATGTGCACTCTGCCATCTTCTTAGTACAACTATGCATTTAGACTCATCATGGGCCACACTTAGTCCTGGATTCATTTAGAAGGATAGAAAGATAGGAAAGGGAACACAGCCTGCCATCAGGACAGCACCAAACATTGTTCTGCAGTGAGAGGAGGCCTGACAGGAGTCACACAGCAGTCTAGGGGCTGCTCTCTGCCCCTCCAGGGAGACTTCAGGTGTGACCGAGTTAAACCTACACAAGTAGGTACAGTAATGGGTGATAACTGACCCTGGCTTGAAAGCCTCTTATTCCTGATAGGAGCCAATATATGTTATGACAATAGCTCCATAGGCAAAGTTTCCAGGTCTCCACAAGGGACATATGTGACACAAGAAGCACCGCACTTCAGAAAGTACAAAACTGTGGTTCAGAAACTGATATTTTTATTTCATTCTGTCCTCCCAGTTTGAAGTAGTTCATGATCCGATCACAGGTCATTTTTGTAAGCACTATTGCTCATTAACACTGCTGGATTTCCACCCTGATCAGGGTTCCAGGCAAACAGAACTAGAAAGTTAACCCAAGGTCAAATTTCATAAATGGGAGAAAGGGTTTTGCTAACGCTTTATTCACACAGTGTCATTTCCAAAACTCTTCTGGTATCAAGCTGTTCTACAAAAGAAGAATCCAAGCTTATAATAAATTGAAAATGACATATGACACAATATAAACATGCTTCTAATGTTATGGTTTCACTTGACTATTAGGATCATGACAAACACAGGCACTGGCAGGCATGGAATGGACTTTCCACAACCTTGTGTAGTATTTTTTATTTTTTTATTTTTTTATTTTTTTTTTGAGACGGAGTCTCACTCTGTCGCCGGGGCTGGAGTGCAGTGGCCGGATCTCAGTTCACTGCAAGCTCCGCCTCCCGGGTTTACGCCATTCTCCTGCCTCAGCCTCTGGAGTAGCTGGGACTACAGGCGCCCGCCACCTCGCCCGGCTAGTTTTTTGTATTTTTTAGTAGAGACAGGGTTTCACCGTGTTAGCCAGGATGGTCTTGATCTCCTGACCTCGTGATCCGCCCGTCTCGGCCTCCCAAAGTGCTGGGATTACAGGCTTGAGCCACCGCGCCCGGCCAACCTTGTGTAGTATTTAAGTGAGCTCAGCCTGAGTTTCTAGCACTGAACTGACTTGAACCACAGATAGGGAATGGAATCTACCATGCTGAATTTATAAAGTCACCAGTATAATGATGAACTTTCTGGTACCCTTTTTTGGAAATTGAAACGCACGAATAAATCTGTGAGGATAATTTTATTCTCCTCACCTCATTTCTTTCTGGAACCAGATAACAGTACTTCTTGAACTTCCTAGGACCATGTAACCCTTGAGCCAATCATTGTGTCACTGCCCCTCACTATCCTCTTGTCTTCACTTTCCTCCTGCACACTTAGGTGGCGAGGCTAATTATTATAATCACTCTTTTGAAATTTCCACTTCCTTTAATAATTTCTCCCTCTTTTAAGTGTCTTGGGGGACAAAAATTTCAACCGTGTCAAAATTCTACTCTCCATTTACTCTTTACCCGTGCCTGCACAGCTGACCTTGGTTGTAGAAAAATATACAATCATGATGCCTCTCTCCCTGTAAATTAATGACTTCTAACATCAATTAACCCCAAGTGCCACCCAGTAATCCTGCTGCATTTTCTCTCCCTTACTCCGCCATGCCTCCAGATAATAACTAACTTTAAACCTTATCCTCTTTTCTTAAGCCTTCCACACTTTCCAGTCTTCCCTCTTGCCTAAAGATCTTGCTTTTTACTTCGCTGCAAAATTGAAAATGATCAGAAAATAACTTCCTTTCTCACAACCAAATGTCCCAATGTGCCTCCATCAGTGACCACAAACTCTGGCCTCCCTCCTCTTATCATGGATGAATTGTCTGTGTTCTCTTCTAAGGCCAAACAAGTTACTTATGTTCTCAACCTCACCCTCCTCTCAGTGACTCAAGGATATCTCTCCAGCAAGTAACCCAATTTGCTTTACTGGTTTTCTTTCTCTATTTCATCCTTCTCAGCTGGATGCAGACATGGTATAAGATATCTCATCTGAAAAAAATTTACCCTCCACCCAGTACCTCTTCAGCTATCCTCCATTTCTATGATCGCTGTCCCCAAAGAGCAAAACCCCCTGAGTGGTATCTTCTCATACACTATGGCAGAAATGGGGCTTCATTTCCAGCACCATTTCCTTTCCTTGGGAGCACAGGAAGCAGTATTTCCCAGAATCCCTTGCAGTTGGGTTGGGTTGGGAGCAAGTGATCTGGCTCTAGAAATGCAAATGTGAGGAAAAGTGATGTAACACATTCAGTCCATGGCCCTTAGGTATCTCTAGTGCCTAATCCTTCCTTTTTTATCTCCCTCCTGAATGTAAGAACCACATGTGTGAAAGTGAAACTATCAGATAGGTTTGCCCTAGCAGGAGCTGTGGAAGAGAAAAAGTCATAGAGAAAGGCTTTTCATCAGTCATGGATCTAAAATCATGCTCTGTAATGGTGGACTTCAGACAGAGATAGAGAGATCCCAGATAAGCCATCCTGGGATGCAGGATGCAGTTCAATTTTGATTTTCCTTAGATTCTATCTCCATGAATCCCTCCCCTCCTCACCCTTTTAGCTTTGATGATGCTTCTTTTGTTCTGAGAATGCTTGGCTGCGTGCTCCATTCCTACTCATCAGTAGAAGCTCGTCTTAGTGTTTCATTTTCAAGGACCTCTTGATATAAACTACTGTCTGAAGGACATTCTGTTCCTAAGTGGGACAGGAGCAGAGCCTGGGCTGCCGTGACTCAGTTATTCCTGAGAACTACAAGTGAGAAAGGCTGGAAAACTGGGTCAGTTCAAGGTCTCAAAATGAACCATCCTGCAGCTATCGGGATGTATGTCTGTCTGTCTCTTAAGTAGAGAAGGCAGAAATTAAAAATTAAAAAGGATTGAAACAACAAAGATATAGAGGAAAATAATTTTGGAACCTACCTTTGTAAAATCTGTAGAAAGATGTAGAGAAGAGGAGCTGGTAACAGCCGTGTCTGGACTCCCGGTCACCCTATTACCTCAATCTGTTACCCTGACCCATCACCTCACATAAGAAGCCAAGTTCATGCTAGCCTGGGAGCCCATTTCCTCCAAGAAAATTTCCATCAAGGCTGGCCAAGTGGCTCAACCCAGACTGAAGCATGGAGGATGTGCAGTGTGACAAAGCACAGACTGAGATGATCATGCAGAAAAGTTTTTGTATAAGAAGGCTAGGGGCCACCCTTGTAGCCTTGTTTTTATAATACTTTCCTGTGTCAAAAAAATTAATGAAGTTAATTTAGAATGAGAAATAATAGATAATGCCTATAGCTATCTCTGAGAAGATTGCTGCAAAGACTAAGAGGATCACAGACCTTTCTTCTGGAATGTTCCTGTTCCTATCTGTAGGATGAATGAGTGAATGAGTGAATCAGTGACTCAGACAAAGCCACTGTTGCACAACTGTATGCATGCACAGTGAACTCTGCAGACTTTGTGGATGGTTCCTGTAAATACAGCTTAAAACCGCAGTGGAAAAGCCACATGCTCCTGATACACTTGTGGGGACGTAAAGGGAAACCCACACACCCAAGGAGGCGGACTCTGGCCATGCAAGGCTGAAGGCCCAGTGTACTGATAGGGAAACTGAAGCTCAGAGAGAAGAGGCGATGTTGCTTTCTTAACCACTGGATTTGCAGTGCTGTGGTTCTCAGGAGAGGCCAGGACAGGTTAACCTACTCGCTTGGGAGGCAGGTACCCACATTTCTCTCTAGCTGTTACCTCTAACCCTTAGTTCTACCAGTCAAAGAAGATATTTTGTTTTGCCTTCTCCTTTGCTAAAGTGGTGGTACTTGTTTACTTTCTCTCTGACAGAGAATGGCAGTTCTGGTTGCTCCCTCCTCCTGCCAATTCCTGTTGTTTTTAGTCATTTTAATTTTAGCCTTCTTCTTGAAGGTGTGAGTGGTATCTCAGCATGATTTCCTATTTCCCTCATGAAAAATGATGCCAAATATTTAGAGTTTCTTCTTCAAACTTTTATGTTTCTTCCTTTGTACATTTTCTATTCAAGTCCTATGCCTACTTTAAAAATTTTCTTTACAATTTTATTGATAAGTTGTAAGCATTTCTATATAAACTAGAGGCAAGTTTTTTTCAGTTGAACGTTATGAATATTTTTGAACAGTATCCTCATTTTATCACTGGTATCTTTTGATGAACAGTTTTCATGTTTGATGAAAAGTAATCTATACTTTTTTTTCTTTTTTCATTAGCATTTTAAGTTGCTACTACTCCTATTTCATGAAGCTATTCTTCTGTTTTCTTGTAAATGACTCCGCATTTCACATTTTGACTTAGCTTTTACATTTCATGAGTTAGCTTTTACATTATGCTCTTATATTAATACTGAGTTAATTTGCACTGATGGTGTGTGGCAGTATTCAATACAGATTTTCTCTTTTAATAAATCTACAGTGATTTAAGCAATATTTATTTAAAAGTCTTTCCAGTCTCCATTAAAGATCATTTATATCTATATGGAATTTAAAAGACCACTTATATGTACAAATGCATGTATGAATTATCTATTCTATTCCATTGGTTTATTGATGTATTCCATGTCAATTCAACACTGTTTTAATTGCTGTGTCTTATAGTTTGTCTTGAAAATATGAAGTATAATTCCTCAGATAATACATGCTATATCAATTGTAGAATAAGCTGGACAATTTCTCTAGAATTTTGATTAAAATAGAGTTGACTCTAGAGATCATGGTGTTGAGAACTGACATTGTATAATACTGATTCATCTATGTTCCAATGAACTGTTGCTAAAAGTATAGAAATAAAAATGAAATGTGTATATTCCCCTAAATGTAAAACCATGCTAATCACATTCATTAGTTCCACAGGTCTAAAAATACATTCATTTAAATGTTTACATATCATTTCATGTCTTTGGTAAATAAGGAAGTGCTACTATTTTCTTCGCAACATTCTGTTTTCTCTTTTGTTTGTCATGTTGCATTTGCTAAATATTCTATCTAAATATCAGTGAGAGCTGATATTCTTGCCTTGTTCTCAATTACAGGGAGAAATGATTTCTATGTCTCACACATTATATTAGGTTAATTTTCTTCATTGATGTACCTTATCATGTGGAGAAAATTCCCATCTATTTCAAATTTGCTGGGATTTTTAAATAAAATAAATAGGTGATGAAACTTGTGAATTAGTGTTTCAAATGTATTGAAGTTATGCAACTATGTCTCCTTGATTTAATTATTCCATTGTGCATTTCAAAGTTACACAATGAAGTATGACTTTGCAATTCTGAATAAATGTCACTTGGCCATGATGTCCTATGTTTGTCATATGTTATTGGTTTGACATGTTTATATTTTATAATCAATTTTGTGAACAAGATGATAGGCTATATTCGTCTGTCATTTTATTCTGGACACTGTTTTCTATTATGGGTAGCAGGGTATTGCTGGTATCTCACAATTTCACATCAAGTGTTCCTTCTTCCTGTATGTTCTGATGGAGTTTCCATAAGTTTGTTTCTTCCTTGGAGTTGATAGAATTCACCAAGAAAGCCATTTGAACTTGAGATGGACTCTATGTGAATAAGTTCATTTTGTCATACAAATGTGGGACTTTTCAGATTTTCTGTTTGAGCCTGCGTCATTGTGGTGAAGTTCAATATTCACTGAGCATCAGGGCTTGCCCTTGTCTGAAAAGCTGCACACTTAGAGACCACATCTCCAGCAGTTCCTCTTCCTTCACACATTTGTCCTCCAGAATCTGCCTGATTTGGTTGGCTCTTCAGCACCTTCTATGAGGTGCTTTCTCAGAAATCATTTGCCCACACTGAATCATTGGTGTCTGTGGGAAGGTGACACTGATCAGCCTCCTCCACAATGACCAGAAGGTGGAACTCCCCAGCACCCCATGGAAGAGAAAGGAAAAGGCGCCCCCTTCTCCTTTCCAAGCCCACAGCTTCTGCCCCAGAGTGAGGAGCAGTGTGCAGGGCTAGACTGCTGGTGAATCATGATTTCAATCCCGAGCCAATCTCCTGATCTCAGTTGGCAAAACTTGCAGACCATGAAAAAGTGAGGCACGCAGCAGAACCACACCAGAAGGTGATGGAGGTGAAGTGTCTCACAAGTCCTTTCTTCCTCACCACCTGCCCTTCATCACCTGGCCTGTTCTCAGATTTCTTCTACTAGCAACAAAGTTTCAGATACATGTCTGGAAGAGAGGGAAGCCCTACCTTTCTTGGATATCTATGATGTTGGCACATACACACACAGACATGGAGGCCAGGGTTTGATAGAGTGTGCAGTGGGCCATCCTGGCCTACCATGCCCATCACCTGCAGACACCCTGCACAAGGCCGGAGCCTCACAGGGCCTAGAGACCACCTTTATCAAATGCATTCAAATAGCAATGAAGAAAGAAAAATGGCAAGACACTTGTTAAGGAAAAGAGAGGGGAAGAAAGGCAAGAAGGGCAAAGAAGCCAGGGGCAGTGAGCTGTCCAATGTCCTAATGACTTCTGCCAAGTAGAGGACAGTTCTATGAGGGGCATTCAGGACAGATTTTTTGGGGCACCTGGTGAATGTTTCCCCTGGCAGACCATATTCAGAGCAAATGGTCATGACTGTCCACAATAGTGTGGGCGTCTCAAAATCAGGAAACAGAGGATCAGGAGGCAAGGCACATCCGGACAATGGCTAGGTCAAGAAAAGAGCCCAGGTCCACGCCCTTCCCTATACCTTGGTTTCTCCAGCAGCTCTATTGACTCTTGACCTTCACCTAGACCTTCCAAGAAGCTGAAGGACAGTGAAAAAGAAGTGGACACCTGTGAGCCACACCGCTCATAGGTTGGCTTACTGATAGGACACACGGATGCTGGTCAGCCCAGTGCCAACCCCCACACGGCCACAGGGCACGTGGCACAGCTTCGCCATCATCCTCACAGCTCTCATGACCATGTTCCATGGCCCAGAGCCAAGGGCTAAATCTGTACCCACAGCTCGCTAGGTACCTAGATCAGAAGGTTGGAACACAAGGCCTGTGACCTGCCCAAGGATGATTTGAAACTAGAGATGAGTGTCTCTGCCTCACAGATAGAAACAGCCAAATCAGACAAGAACAAGGACATGAGAATGACAGGAACTAAAACAAAGCCTAGAGTCCCTATCCTGCGATGGAGAGGAGAGCAGAACAGTTCCCCTCCTCCAGTCAATGCTTTCGAGCAGAGTTGACTCTGAAGGGTGCTCTCTAAGTGTGGGTTCTCAGGTAGAAATACATCTATAGGGTGTGCGGGTACAAGACCCGCTTCAATCCTGGGCCTCCAAGTCTGAGTCCCCCTGAATTCCTGCTCCTACCCGAATTCTCTGTTTCCCTCACTGGATGATGTGATCAATACAGAATGAGTCAGCACTCATGATGGTTCCTGGCTTCTGGGAATGCCTTGGTACTTGTCCCATGCCTTTTTGCCACTGAGGCCTGGCTCACAATTGCATCCTTGGGGAAGTCTTAGTAGTAACTTCTGTCTATTCCTGGGTATGTGCTGGGGGTGAGGGATCAGGGAGACCCATGACTCCTATTGGAATCTTTCAAGGACTTTTCATAGGCAGTCGTGAATGTTGGACCCACGTAGAGCAAGAAAGCCTGAGACTTGGAGGTAGTCAGACAGCCTGCAGGTACTGGAATTCTGTTACACACCTTGGTCACACTGACACCACAGATCTAGGACATGACTCTGTTGAAGCCTCTGACAGATGCTTTACCAAGTAGAGTTGTAACTCTGAACCAGGATCTAAGTGAGCAAAGCCTTTCCTGTTTTTCTGTGTGGTAGGACTTGCCTGGGCTGCAACCCAAAACTCTCGGCCTAAGAACCTCACAGCTGCACTCTTGTACCATCACTGACATTCTCCACTGCCAAACCTGAAGACATTCTTGACCTCTGTCAAATCAGCTGCTGGTCAGATCTGTTCCATGGGCCGTATTTTCAGACAACCAAGGATTTGGCACATGATGCCATCCAGGACATTAACATAGGAACATATAAATGGTATTGTCAAGAGGGGTTGACATGGGCATAGGTTCATCCATCTACGTGAAGCTTGAAGGCTGCAGTGGCCCAGGTCTCCTAGGGGTATGGGATAAAGGTTAGGAGTTATAGGGTGGCTCACCTCCCTCTTCACTGAGTCTCTAGCCCTGAGTCTAGCCCCTTTCAGAGACCTAGAGTACCAGAAGGCAATAGTTATGAACAGGTCCAGTCCTGCTGGACTCCCCACATCACAGACTGTCCTCTCCACTAAATGAACAGATGGGAGCCAATCTTAAATTTAAGGCTAATGCATTGAAACTCAGAAGTAAAGTTCACCATTCTCTTTTACCCTGCTAGACTGAAACATTAAAATAGAGAAAAGTTTTTCTCTTTCAAATGTCTCTTCAAGCTAAAGTGCTCAAAAATCATATTGTGTTTTTCAAAGAAAAGTAGGCTGACTCACCCAATAAAAACCTATTGGAGGGCCAGACACGGTGGCTCATGCCTGTAATCCCAGCACTTTGGGAGGCTGAGGCAGGCAGATCACCTGAGGTCAGGAGTTCGAGACCAGCCTGACCAACATGGCGAAACCCCATCCCTACTCAAAATACAAAAATTAGCCGGCTGTGGTGGTAGGTGCCTGTAATCCCAACTACTCTGGAGGCTGAGGCAGGAGAACTGCTTGAACCCGGGGGACGGAGGCTGCAGTCAGCTGGGATCATGCCATTGCACTCCAGCCTGGGCAACAGAGCAAGACTCCGTCTCTAAAAAAGAAAAAAAATAAAACCTACTGGAAACATATTTTTCTAGAGTATACTATCATAAGAATAACTTCCAATAATCTCTATTTTCTAAATTTATCCTGAAATCGATATGACTATTAAGAGTCTACAAAAAAAAAACAAAAAACCACTCGTGTAAAAAACTCTACCATTTATAAAAATCTCTATGAATATAGAGGGAGAACAGAAAGACATTTTGAGGATCAAATATGAAAACTCATGACTGAAGACCACTGTGTGGTTTCAGAATTTTGAGGACAAAGGTCCCATGGAGGTTGAATGAAACCGAGAGATAACACACAACCATTTTCTAAATCAGAATGTCCAGGGGAAAAAACAGGCTATGGCAGATGCAAATGAGGAGAACCCTACTTTTGGGATGAAGAAACCTGGCATGAGTGCAACAAGCCTTCTTGAAGGAGGTAGCAGAAGAAGATAGCTTCTTGCCAGAAACTCCGTATTAAGACTTATTGGGGAAAAGGAAAGAGGAAAGAAAAAGTGAAGGTAATGGAGACAGAGGAGGGAGAGTAAGGAGAGTGTCATCAAGGGAAGGGTGTGAGGAGATGGGCCAAAGACTCTGCCATCTCTGAGAAAGCACCACTTCATGGCCAGGGATCAGGGCAGAAATCCTAATCTCAACCACATGCTCCATTGGGATGATCAAATCCATGAAGATCCACGTGCAGAAGCTGGAGCTGAATAGCTCTTTCCCTTCTTCTTTGTCCCAGGTCCGCAACTTCCTGTCTGGTTATGATGAGGTTTCCTTCAACCTCCTGAGCTCTCAGTCAGTCACTGGGAGCTTGACACCTGATTGACAGAATCTGCCATGGCCTAGAAAAAAATGGTTCCTTACAGCTGTCATGTCAGATCAGGCAATAGCTCTCGGGAGTTCTCCAACTCTTTATTTCATGGCTCATCAGGTCATTGGCTTCAGAACTTTCTACCCCTTGCTCTAAGTCAAGATCTACCTTGACAGTTAGCAACCCCCCCACACACCACTTCTTTTAGACTGATGTCATTTAATCATTTCATTTTCTCTCTCCTCTAGATGTCAATCTGCTCTTTCCATGGAGGCTTCTAGATGCTCTTGTGTTGACCTCTTAGTGAGCTTTCTTCTTTTCTTTGGTAATATTGACATGAAATTGGTTCTTTCTCTTTCTCTTGAATATTGAAATGGGCATGTGACCTGACAGCATCCTTCAATTTTTTCCTGGATCCTTTTGCCTCCTTAGGAATACGATCACCATTCCTTGGTTCTCCTAATCCCAATTTCTCACTCAAGTCCTTTTTTCAGGGACGAGCTGCCGCTTCGTTGATCTTGAGTCTGTCTTCCTGCCAAGACATGGCCTAACTCTTCATAGAAGACATAAATGTCGCTCTGGTCAGCTTGAATCTTTTTTCAGTTTCTCCTGTTAGTTTGAAGTGTGCTTTAGCTTCTTGCATGTATGGCTCAATGGCTTTTTGTGCCTGGTGTAAAGACTGCATCTTTCTTGCTGTCACAGACATCAGCTGTTTTTGGTCTGAACAATGAGGGTTTACTTTTTCTGTGTCTCACCACAATGCATATGAAGGTCCTCTTCACAGGTTTGAACCCATCCAAGTCATCAGTCACTTCTGACGCTTCCTTTTCCTCCACCCTAGGATGAAACTTGCCGAGAACATTACATTTGACTACCACTAGTGCTAAATTGCTACTGGCAGGTCCCTTCTCTCTTGATCAAGAAAGATTTTCTTTGAATTACTAAACAATTTTGCCTACAAACAAGAGAACTAGGAATACCTGAACTATCAAAATATATTATTCCATCTCCCACTGATATACAGGGACAGTGAGATTTGCTCTCACATCATCAGGGACTTCTGCCATGAAATCCTCCAGTGTCTCATGAGTTGGACAAGAGTACACATCCCCAGCAGAAGGAAGCTTCTCCATAGTGGCCCAGTCTGATGCAGAGGTACCTAGGCCACCCTGGCCAGTAGGCCCACACCACACCATGAAAATGATGCTTCTGGTTTTCATTCAGAACCAAACCTGCACTGGGCAACCAGGGCAAACCATGTCTGCTGAGGGTGGGTGGGCAGGCCCAAAGCAATCAAGGACTCTTATATCCTCCCTCATATCCTTGGCTCTTTCTTTCATTACTTCAACTTCTTTATCTGGAGCTTAACAAGGACTCTAATATATTATGCATACTGTTTACTCAGTCTGGAAAGCTGCTCATAACATTTGTCCTATGTGGGGCACACCCCTGTCTTGTGACCACAGTTCTCTCACTCCAGCAGCTCCAGAGGCTTCGGTTGGGCCTGGCCATGATGAGCTGCACAGTGCTCCATGTATATTTATGGACGGAATCAGTGAACAAGCATTAGAATCAATGGAAGAAGGCCAGAGTTATCCCTTGTCTTCTCTGGAAAGTCACACCTAATGCTCTGCAGACCCAGCAAACAGTTTACTAGAAAAATTGCATTCCAGTGGAGGCAAACAGTGTAATGTATTTGAAAAGCATGAACTAATGGTGAACATCAGAAAACCACAAGCAACTGCTGCTTCTCTACTAATTACAGCTTTAGCCCTATTTGGTCCTCTCCAGTTCTACAAAAAGGGAATGGCATTCAATCCTATTATCCCTGCTTCCCGACAGCACCCAGACCAGATCAGACTTACACTTTCTTGAGTGCCTACCTAACAAAAATCACAGAGCACAAGCCCAAATTCCATACAAATTCCCTCCTAACTAACTATGACTGTGTGGTCCCATGGTTCCTCCTGTGGTATAGACTGCCTTGATGCAAGTACCAGGAAAATAAACTTTGCTTCATGACAGGTGTCTTCCTGGTGGTTTTCAACTGAAGGTGTTTGATTGACAGTCCCAATTTCACTGTCTTTATCTTCCTCACAACATTTCTGGGGAAATTTCTGGGGAAGCAGCATGGAGCTAGAAAACTATTTTATGCCAGTACAAGTGGTTTGTTCAAATTCACATAGATACCAAATTCGCAGTTATGAATCAAAATCTCTCAATCTCCAGCTGTTTCTTCAAGATGGGTCAGTCCATGAAGGCTGCATCCCGAGAAAAAGGAAGTAGAGATAATTGCAACGGAGACCAGCAGACTCAGAATGGAGTGGAGACCGTGAAAATTCTGCAAGAAAGGGTTGTGGGAGGGGAGCAGAAACAGGCCAGATTGTGAAAAATGGGCCATGGGAGGAACAGGTAATCATCTTGTAGGTTGGAGAGGCAACTGATTCTGCAGGGAGGTGGATGAGTTATATGGGGTGGATGTCTGGGAGGAAGAAGCAGTGGGCAAGTTTTAAGGTCCTAGAAGCCCTGACAATGACTATAGGGGTGGTGTGAAGGTGCTTAGAGAAGATAAATGACAACGAGTTAGCAGAGTTTGTTTGTTGTACTTGTTAGGATCTCAGCATTGTGACTATGAGCATTCAGATGACCATTGCTCAGCATTTTAATAATTACAGCACCAGAAGTCAACATTTTCTGGAAAGAAATTGGTACTTGCTTCTTGAAAAGCAAAGTTCACAATTGCTTAGTGGGGGCTCTTGGGTCAGAGGTACTAATAAGATAGAAAAGAGTTTTGTGCTCTTAGGCCTTTCGGGTGGGGTGGGTTGCCCTGGTCTGAGGACAGCGGGAGGGCCAGGTCAGTATATGCTGAATGGGTCAAGGTGGGAGGGAAGGATGGGGTTGAGAAAGTTTATTTCTACCCTTGGCCATCAGAGAGCAGGGCTCCTCTCTTTGGCCCTGGTTGGTGGGGAGCATTCTCCAGATTGTTTTCAGGAGTCCTCACTGGATGGCTCTGGGACTCAGAAGTCTGGGAGGAGTCTCCATCTTCCAGATAGAGTTGCAAATGCTGAACGAGTCATGGCTTCTCAATTGGACCGGACTTCCTTCTGTGTGTGTTATTCAGATCCCCATGTCATTAATAGGGAAACTGAAGCTACGACAAATAAGGTTAGGGTTAGGGCTAGGGTCAGCTCTAAAAAGGAATAAGATCATGTCCTTTTCAGGGACATGAACGAAGCTGAAAGCCATTATCCACAGCAAACTAACACAGGAGCAGAAAAACAAACACTACATGTTCTCACTCATAAGAGGGAGCCGAACAACAAGAACACATCAACACAGGAAGGGGAGCAACACACACTGGGGCCTGTCAAGGGGGTGGGAAGAGGGAGAGCATCAGGATAAATAGCTAATGCATGCAGTGCTTAATACCTAGGTGATGGATGATAGGTGCAGCAAATCACCATGGCACATGTTTACCTATGTAACAAACCTGCACATCCTGCCTATGTATCCTGGAACTTAAAATTAAATTACATAATATTAAAAAAAAAAAGTAGACTTTCAAAGTTATTCTAAGAGGAGAAAAAAAAAGTGGGAGTCTAATCTGGTGTGGGTGCTGTCAGGGAATAGGGATAATACTACTAGATGTGGTAAAGAAAATTTCAGCTGAATTAAATTCAAAGGAGTTTAATTGAGCAATGAATGATTCATGAACGGAGCAGCCCCCAGAAACACAGTAGATTCAGAGATTCTGGGGATGCCTCATGGTTAGAACAAATTTAATGACAAAAAAAGGAAATGTTGTACAGAAATCAGAATTAAGGTACAGACACAGCTGGACTGGTTACAGGTTGGCATTCTCCTTATACGATCAGCATTTGAACACTCAGCAGTGTATGAGTGGTTTAAGTACGGCTGCTGGGACTGACCAAGACTCAGCTGTTGTTACAGGTGCATACTCCTAAGTTTGGTTTTCAGTCTCATCTACCTCTCAAGTTAGGTTACAGTTTGTCCACAGGGACTCAAATACAGAAGTACAGAGTCCTTCTCAGGCCATTTTTAGTTTGCTTTAACATACGTTAATTTTTTTTTCTAGAACTGGGAAGGAACAGAGAGGGCTAAAGCTGTATTTGACAAAGAAGCAGCAGTTGCTCATGCCAGCCAGAAGAGGGGCCTGTTGGCCATTTTTGTCACGCACATAGTGACCTTTTTGGGATTCTCTAATGTTGAATAGAATAGTGGCAGCTACAGCTGATACCTTTGTCTTGTTTTCAATCACAGGGAGTAGTTTTCTTCTCTTTCATCGTTAAAGATCACGTGAGCGCAAGGTTGTTCTTAGACATACTTTATCACGTGGAGGGAAATTTGCTGATTTTTTTTTTAAATAATGAATGTGTGATGAGCTCTGAATTGATTTTTCAGAATCCATTGAATTCACTCTCAGTTATCCTCTTTGATTTGTAAATATGATGGATTTCAAAGTTTAATATTTCAATATTAATTGCGTTCTTAAAATAATCTTTTTCCAGGCTTAATCATTGATGTCTGTGGGAAGGTAGTACTGACCAAGTTTCTCCATCGTGACCAGAGGGTGGGACTCCACAGCACACCATGGAACATGAAGGAAATGGTCCCTCCACCTCTCCAGGCCCACACTCCTGCCCTAGGGTGAGCAGCAGAGAGCAGGACACAGAGTTTTTCTCCTATGTGCTCTGATACATTCAGTCAACATCACTCACTGACGGCTTCATCCTGTCCTATGAGTTTCATGTGACAGTTATGACTGACATCCACATCCACATACTGGATGTAGTCTAAGTCCCTGTTTTGAGAAGTTTTCTATATTCTTAATCTTTCAGCCACTTTTAGTTTCCTGTTTTATTACTGACACATTCTGAACACCTCATCTATTTCTAGAATCCCTAAGTCCACAGAAACCCACACACAGAACACAGCCTTTTCCCTTGAATTCCCCACAATCCCTTCAGGACAATCGCTGCGGTGTGGGCTAGGTTCCTACCGGCATGACCAAGACAGTGGCAGAAAGTTCTCAGCTAAGGACCAAATACCAGACACACAGTTTCTTGACAGATGCCGAGGCCCTACTTGTAACTGAGAAATATTCACCAGGACATTTTTCTTCTTATAACCACCCCAGGGATCCCTCCACCCTCAGAGATGCTTTGAGCACAGAGGCCGATACACACAACCCTCCAGTGTCAGCCCGGTCTGTCTTCTTGCCCAGCCTCCCCTGGAGCTCAGTCCCTGAACGTCTCTGAGTCAGCCACACGAAGCTCCATGAAGTTCTCTAGGTGGTCTGCTGCATCCAAGTCCCAGAGCACAGACATACTGTATTCCCCCTTGGTGGAAGGCCTTTCTATGCATTTTCCTGTATTTAATTAGTTGCTAATACTGTATTAATAGACGAAACACTCTGAGGAACTCTAAAAACATTTCAGGAGCCCAAGGCCTTCCTGATAAAGGCCCATAAACCTTGTCTTCCGTATTCTTTGAAGTCGAAGCAACAGCTCCTGAGGCCTGGTTTTTCAGTTTGATAGGGGCCATGGCGCTGGATTCAAATTCTAAAAGTTCTGAATATCCAACAACGTATGAGTCTGTTGAAACTTCAGTTTAAAGTGAGGACACCTGGAAAACTCTCCCAAAAAATAGGATAAGGAAGGAGGTCACAACACAGCCCACCTTGCTCCCTCAGGGCGTCCTGTGGCACAGGGTGAGCCTTGGGCGCTGGAGTCATGGCCCTCAGTGAGGAGGCTTGCTCTCATCCTTGTCACTAGGTTGTGGAACCACAGCCCTCAAGAGGCCGAGTGACCTGGGCAGTGAGTCCACCACTGATGCCCTGGGACAATGGGTTTTAGAGCATTGTTGTCCAATAGAAATATGGAGCTAGAAACACATCTAATTTTAAATTTTCTAGCAGCCACATTAAAAGGGTGAAAATATGTAAAATTAATTTAAATAAAATTTAACCCAGCATATTCAAAATATTATTTCAACATGTAATCACGTAAATGCATTATTCACCTAATTCAGTTCAGTCATTTGTTCCTCATGAAATCTTTAAAATCCAGTGTACATTGGCATGCAGAGCACGTCTTAATTTGGAGTAAACCTATTTCAAGTATTCACATGTGGCTAGTAGTTTTCTATTTGGGCAGCGAACATCTAGGGATCAATCTCTGTGTATCCCACCATCAGGGAATGTGATTATTAATTTTTCACATCAACTTAGTCTAGCTACACTATCCACCTATTGAATCCAACACTGACCTAGGTGCTGCTGTCAAGGTACTTCGTAGATATGGTTAGCATCCACAATTAATTGATCTTAGGTAAAGGAGATGACCCTCCATCATGCGGTGAGACCCCATCCGACAGTTGAGGCTTGAAGAGGAAAAATAGGTTTCCTGGAGAAGGAGAAACTCTGCCTCAAGGCTGCAGTAGCAACTGTGACCTGAATTTCCAGCCCACCAGCCATACAGATGGCAGACTTGCCAGCCCTCACTGGCACTTGAGCCACTTCACACATACACACAATTATTTGTCTGTTTCTCTTTGGCACCTTAATCGATACAGGGAGCAACCACAACAGTGACTGAGACTACACTTGATGGCTTTCCTGAGAACTTGTAAATCACACACATATTTTTGAATCCTGAGGGAAAGATGTGTCTAGCTACTAAACAGCCAATAAGGAGACTAGAGTCCATAGACGTTAGTTTTCTTTCAGCAACCACTTCTATGAAAATAAACAGCCAGGCACGGTGGCTCACACCTGTAATTCCAGCACTTTGGGAGGCTGAGGTGAGTGGATCATTTAGGTCAGGAGTTCGAGACCAGCCCGGCCAACATGGCGAAACCCCATTTCTACTAAAAATACAAAAAAATTAGCTGGACATGGTGGCGGGTGTCTGTAGTCCCAGTTAATAGGGAGGCCAAGGCAGGAGAATCGCTTAAAATCCCGGGAGGCAGAAGTTGCAGTAAGCAAAGATCACCCACTGCACTCCAGCCTGGGCGACAGAGCGAGACTTTTTTTTTTTTTAAAAAAAAAAGCAAAGCATGCACAAATTGGTGAGACTGACTTCTACCCAGCCTCAACTTAGTAGAAATTAATTCCAATGTGAGTAATGAAAATACAGATATGCTTTGCCCTTACCAAGTGTCACAGAGTGGTTCATACTTGTGCTTCTTTATGCATCAGGGTAGGTCTATTTATGTCCCTATGATTCTTGCATGTCTGTGCTTGCCCTGTGTATTCCTGTCTGTGTGAAGTATGTCCAAGTGTTTGCAGGTGGTTGTTTATGTATGTGTGTATATGCACTGGTATTGAGGAAGTATGTGGATGTGCACAGATGTACAAGATGAGGATGATCTGTAACTGATGAGGTTCAGGACTATAAAGTCCCGGTCTGGCCCGAGGGCAGCTTTGGGGTTCTTCCTTGCCAAGTGGCCATAGGAAGAGAAGAGGCATCCCTGAACCCTTCTCATCCTCTTATAAGAAACAGGGTGAAGGAGCAGCACTGGGCACTATGTTAGGGTGCTGCTGAACAAGAAAATAAAGATGGGGAGGTTGGATGAAACCATGGCAGGGCATGATTAAGGATCCTCAGCAGCTGTGTCCTGGGAGGCTTCATCCAGGGGATGGTTTGCATTCCTCCTCCAGCAAGAAATGCATTTGAGACCCCACAGAACTGACTCCTAGTCCAGATGAGGCTGATGCAGTCATGAATTTCCCCCATACCTCCCACCTATTTTTCCAGCGTACCAGCCACTGGTCTGATAACAGGAAGAGGGGAAGACAGTGGATGTGCATAGACCAGATGCCACTGCATGCCACATGCATGCTCTGCCCTTCACAGAGCAGTTACTTCCCACTGACCACAACTTGCTGGGCCTCCGCTCTCACACATATGAAACTGGAAAGTGGACAGCATTGGCCAACAGAATGTTTGCTGTGAGTATCGTTTGAGATAGCATTTGAGTGTGTGTTCTCTTAGCCTGAAAAAAAAGGTCTTCCCTAAGATCTGGGCAGGAAAAAGCACTGCCCTGCGATATAGGAAGCTGTAGATACTCAGAAGCCCACAGAAAGGTGGTTAGACTAGCCAGAAATACCTCTCCAGTAAGACTTTCCTCTTCACAGAGATGCAATGACGAAAAAAGCTTCTCCGAATGGCCTCTTGGAGCCAACAAGAGAGGAAATGCTGACCCCTCAGGGACCCTGTAGGATAAGCAGAAGCCCCTGAGAGGCAACCCCTTCTACGACCAGTAGGAAAAGCATGTGACAGTTCTGCCCTCTGCTGGCAGCCTTAAGAACTGCAGTGGGCCAAGGGGATGGGCCCAAAGATCTAGGAGGCCTTTTTGAGGACTGGACGTGACACCTAACATGAGACCTGGGGAACACCATGTAGAAATGTTCAGGGAAGGGACACAGCCTGGCTTTTGTGATGATCTGCAAGTAGATCAAAGGCCTGCATCCTCTCTAGCATTGAGAATCAACATAAGAATCATGTGCAGCTCCCAGCTGTCACTTCTTTAGGACACTGTCCTCGCAGGTACAGGGTTCTGGTCTCTGGATCTCAGGGTCCTGGGCTCTCAGCTGCAGACTCTGGGCAGTGGTCACACCCTCAGTGATTGGGTATTTGAGCTCAGAAAAAAGAATTCGGATTCTAAATCTGCTCCCTCCGCTCTGGTCACTGAGCTTGTGGCCCTGGACTCTGCATTCTGGGCCCTGGGTCTTGGTTGTAGTGGGTGGGATTGACCGTCTACTGGGCTTGGGCGGTGATCCCAGTTTTCCTGAGAAGAGGCGGCTTCAGGCTCTGTGTGTTGGATCCTGAACTAGGGGTCATGGGCTCTGCTTGAGGCCTGGACCTCTGGCTCTGGGCCCTTGCTTGGCATCTGGCTTTTGGGTTACAGGAATTGACCGTATATTTCTGGGCTCTACTTTGGTGATCTGCAGGGCTGTAGTGCTACAAGCTTAAGTGAGCCCCTAAATCTTGTCTTCTCCTTGCAGTTTCCTCATTCAGGCTTTGGGCACTGGGCTGTGGGCTCCAGGCTCCAGTTCTGCCCATGTTGCTGAGTCTTTGGGCTATTTACTGCTCATTGATGAAAAAATGGGATTCCATTCCTGTCCTCTGGGCAAAGAGGTGTCCTGGATCCCATGCTGTAAGTTTGGGATGTGAGTCCTCTAGTCTGGCTTTGGGGTTCCATGCTGGACCCAAAGATCTTAGTTCTGCCTAATGCTGAAGGAATCCTGCTGAGGGAAGGAAAATGGGGTGATTAAATTTGAGACAAAGGTGGTGATTCAACGCTCCAAACCAGAGAGGCAATGGATCAACCACAAGACCAGCATCTGCTTGGCAGACATGGGGGCCAGACAAGGGTCTACTCTCTCCTGAGCTCAGTGACTTTCACAAGTGGCCTCACCTGCCTAAGGAGAGGCTCTTCTCTTTACTAAGTGCTCACTTTAGAAGTGACCTCATTTAGCTGAGCCTCAGTTTCCTTATTCATGATATGGGGATCTGAATAACATACACATGGAAGGAATTCTGGTCCAATTGAGAAGCCATGACTGGCTCAGCATTTGCAATTCTGTCTGGAAGATGGGGATGCCTCCCAGGTTTCTGAGTCCCAGAGCCATTCTGTGGGGACCCTTGAAAATCTGGAGAATGCTCCCCACCAGTCAGGGGTAAGGAGAGGAGCCCTGCTCTCTCATGGCTAAGGGTAAAATGAGTTTTTCAAGAGCACCCCATCCTTCCCTCCCACCTTGACCTATTCAGCACATACTGACCTGGTCCTACTGCTGTCCTCAGGCCAGGGCAGCCCACCTCATCCTGCAAGGCTGAGACCACAAAACTCTTCTCCATCCTGTTAACACCTCTGACCCAAGAGCCTCCACCAGGGAAATGTGAACTTCCCATTTCAAGAGGCAAGTACCAGTTTCTCTCCAGAAAATGTTGACTTCTGGTGCTGTAATTATTAAAATGCTTAGCTATGGTCATCTAAATGCTCATGGTCACAATGCTAAGCTCCTAACAGGTACAACAAACAAACTCTGCTAAATTGTTGTCATTTAGCATCTATGAGCACCTTCACACCACTCCCATAGTCATTGTCAGAGTTTCTAGGACCTTGAGCCTTGTCCACTGCTTCTTCCTCCCAGACATCCACCTCATTCAACTCATCCACCTCCCCACAGAATCAGTTGCCTCTCTGACCTATAAGATGAGTGCCTGCCCCACTCGTGGCCCGGTTTTCACAGCCTGGCCTGTTTCGGCTCCCTTCCCACAACCCTTTCTTGCATGATTTTCATGGTCCCCACTCCATTCTGAGTCTGCTGGCCTCAGTTGCAACTATCTCTACCTCTATATCTCTGGGATGCAGCCTTCGTGGACTGCTCCATCTAGAAGAAACAGCTAGAGATTGAGAGATTTTGACTCTTAACCGTGAATTTGGTATCTATGTGAATTTGAACAAACCACTTATACTGGCATCAAATAAGTTTTGTAGTCCCATGTTGCTTCCCCAGAAATGTTGTGAGGAAGATAAAGACAGTGAACATGAAACCATTAATCAAAGATCTTTAGTCAAAAACCATCAGGAACACAACTGTCATGAGGCAAAGTTTATTTTCCTGGTATTTGTATCAAGGAAGATTGTACCACTGGAGGAACCGTAGGACCAGTCTGTCAGCTTGTCAGGAGGGAATCTGCATGGAATTTGTACTTGTGCTTTGTGATTTTCAGGTTGGGGGGACTCAAAATTATGTATGAGTCTGATCTGGTCTGGGTGCTGTCAGGAAGCAGGGGTAATAGGATTGGATGTCATTACCTTTTTCTAGAACTGGGGAGGAACAGAGAGGGCTAGATCTATATTTAGTAGAGAAGCAGCAGTTGTTCATGCCAGCTAGGAGAGGGGTCTATTGGCCATTTTTGTTGTGTGCAGAGAGTCTGAGTAGTCTAGATTTTGTCTAGACTTGTTAAGAATTTTTACCAACATGTTTATTAGCGGTGTTTTCTTGGAGTATCATTTTCAGATTTTAATGTCAGGATTATACTGCCTTCATCAATGAATTAGAAAGTGTTCCTTCTTCCTTCTTCCTGAGAGAGTTTACATAGGAATTTACTTTCTTTCTTTCTTCATATTTAATAGAATGCACCAGTGAAACCCCATCTGGGCCTAGAATTTTCTTTGTGGGACAAGTTTTGATAACAAATTAATTTTCTTTGGTAGGTAGAGGGTTATTTGATTGTCTATTCTATTCTATTATGACTCATATAAAAATAATTTCTAATTTCTCCTATGACTTCTTTGTGGGTTTTCTGCAAGTGACTTGCTTAAATGTGAAAAATATCATCCTGGCACCCAGTTAAGTTACTTGGAAGTAGTTGTTTTTTTCTCAGGTCTTGCTTTTATGTGGAGATCCAGAGCACTGTTCTGTCTAGAGCTCATGCTTCCCCTCTATTGAGCAGTTTCCCCAAAGCTCCATAAATTAAGAATTTTTCTAGCTGGGGGCCGGGCCCGGTGGCTCAAACCTGTAATCCCAGCACTTTGGGAGGCCGAGGCGGGCGGATCACAAGGTCAGGAGATCGAGACCATCCTGGCTAACATGTTGAAACACCGTCTCTACTAAAAAATACAAAAAAAAAAAACTAGCCGGGCGAGGTGGTGGGCGCCTGTAGTCCCAGCTACTCGGGAGGCTGAGGCAGGAGAATGGTGTAAACCCAAGAGGCGGAGCTTGCAGTGAGCTGAGATCCGGCCGCTGCACTGCAGCCTGGGCGAGGGAGCGAGACTCCGTCTCAAAAAAAAAAAAAAAAAAAAGAGTTTTTCTAGCTGGTTGGTTGGTAAAGGCACTGTTCTCAGCCTTGTGTGATTGCTGGACACTATTCACTCTAATCTTTTCAGACTTTTTTGTTCTTACTTTGGGCAAAATCTTCACAAATCTGCACAAAGAGTTTTGAATACTCAAAGATCTCTAGGATCCTCTCTCTGTGTAGTACTCTCTGCTTGGGCACTCTTTTCTATAAACTCTAAAAGCCCATGTCTCCAGGATCTCCCAGCTCTATTCCCTCAACTCAGGGCATCCAATGCACTTCATCTCATTTTTTGTCCCTAAACTTTGACCTGAAAATTCTCTCAGGGAAGTGAGCTGAGGGTGTCTTAAGGCTCCCTTAGTTTGTTTCTAGTCTCTCCATTCCCCTTAGCCTAATGTTCAATGTCTTAAAAACCATCGTTTCATTTGTCTTATAGTTTCAGTTGGCAATGAATAGTAGTGGTTGTGTACGAATAAACTCTTTCTTTTTACGGAAACTGGTGGTGGACTGCATTTGCTCTGTGGCCTGTGGTTTTCCACCTCATGAACTAGAGCAACCTTAATCTAGTTTATATATTGGATTCTCAAGAAAGATCGTTTTAGAAGACTAGTTTTTATCACTACTAACTTGTTGGAAAATATCAGTCCTATCTCTTCAGATTATGTTTATTCTTTAGAGGTTCAAATAGACAGCAGACATTAATAAATAGTTATTAAGATTAGAAAAAAATAGAAAAAAGAAGTGAGACTAAAATTCAGAAGTCTATCACATAATCTTTTTTTTTTTTAATTATGCTTGCCATATAAAATTTTTTTGAGGGAATTAAGTTTTTTAAATACAGAGTCTCGTTCTGTTGCCCAGGCTGAAGTGTTGTGTCATGATCATGGCTCCCTGCAGCCTCGACCTCCCAACTTTATTTTTTTTTATTTTTTTTTATTTTTTGAGACGGAGTCTCGCTCTGTCGCCCGGGCTGGAGTGCAGTGGCCGGATCCCAGCTCACTGCAAGCTCCGCCTCCCGGGTTTACACCATTCTCCTGCCTCAGCCTCCGCAGTAGCTGGGACTACAGGCGCCCGCCACCTCGCCCGGCTAGATTTTTGTATTTTTTTAGTAGAGACGGGGTTTCACCGTGTTAGCCAGGATGGTCTCGATCTCCTGCCTCGTGATCCGCCCGTCTCGGCCTCCCAAAGTGCTGGGATTACAGGCTTGAGCCACCGCGCCCGGCCGACCTCCCAAGTTTAAATGATCCTCCCACCTCAGTCTCCTGAGTAGCTGGGACCACAGATGCAAGTTTTTTAATTCTTTGCAGAGACAGGGTCTCCTTATGTTGCCCAGGTTGAGTAATTATTTTTGAGAGTCTCAGAGAGTGTTTTTAATCAGGTTATAGAATCATATGAACTGTATTGAGTACTATATTGATCCCACACAAAGGCCTCAGGGGAAAGAAAAATTGGAAGAGAAAAATAAGATGTAAGCACAAAGAACATGTATATTTTTTTCTTCATAATCCCCATGATACTGGGTTTAAATGAAAAGTTGACTATGCTGTCATACCTTGATTTTATTTTTATTTGCCATAAGTGGTAACTGGAAAAATTGAAAATGCAATTATGTCTCCCCATTTGTGGTGATATTTCTTGTCAAGACAGCAGAGGGTGCTCTTCTATTAAGATATTACACTCTCTAGGCGATCTATGTAAGATGTTCACTGGGCAGGAGGAAACATATTTTAATAAAATTACCATATTTACGATTTTATTCAATTTGTTGGTTTTCCAAGGAGGTCGTTTCTTGAATGTAAGTATTATTAGTTGTATTCCTGTTTATTCAATCATCTTTGAAAACATAATGAAAGCTACAGACCTTCCCAGAAAAACAATCTCTTCACATATACATAGAAAATTGGTAAAGACTGTAAGGAAAAACGTAAAACGTCAATTTAAATCTCACTCTTACTAAAATATGGGAAATGATTTTGCAGAGCCAGTTGAAACAGTTTTTTTTTGGAAAGTTTGAAACATAAAAAAGTAGAGAAAATAACATGATGAGCTCAGTAACCCCTGTCACTTCTTCAAAATTTTCTCTCCCCTTTCCCCCAATATACACTGGATGATTTTGAAACCAGTTCTAATCCTCATATTCAATCCTACCATAAATTGTGTGTGCATCTCAAAAAGATAAGAATATTTTCAAATATCAAGTTATCACTTTCTCATAATTTTTCATGCTGATTAGTTCAATGATTCTGGAAAAAAATGTACACATTACACTTGATTATTATGTCTCTGGAGTCACTTTTACTTTATAGAGCACTTCTCTTTGTTTTCCTTGCCTTTATTTTATTTTGTTGAGGCTTGCCACTCAAAGTGTGGTTCATGGACCAGCAGTACCGACAACTACTGAGAGATCGTTACAAATAAAGAATTTCAAGCACTACCCTACATTACTAAATCAGAATCTCTATTTTTACAAGATCCTTGGGCAATGTATATTCGTGTTAAAGTTTGATAAGCATTCCTATAGTTTCTTACAGTCTGAATTTTTGCAGATTGCAACTCTGTAAAGTCATTTTGCATTTTCCTCCCTTTATTTTCTGTTCACTGTTATCAAGCCTAGAGGATTGATACGATTCAAGTTTAATTTCTTGGCAGAACTGCTTCCTAAGTGTTTTGTGTACTTTCACTGGGAGGAGAACAATGTCAAGTTTTATATCTTTTTATGATATTATCAGCCATTGATGACTACTGCCTTTGTCTAGTATTTTTTTAAGGTTTTTTGAAATAGTGATATGCTAATTCTATCATCCTTTCTTTTTATTAACTTAATTTTATGAAGAGAAAAATTTTTCTTATCTACCATTTTATTGCATTTGAGCTAAAATTCATACAGAAAACATAGGATACAATTTTAACCTCCACCCCTTTTTTTAACCAGTTTCATTGGGTCCTCAAGTATGTTACAAAGGTTCCCTAAAGATTTTGTTTGTTTGCTTTTGAAGTGTAATTATAAACTCGTGGGATTTTTAAAACGCTTGATAGTTTTAATTTATCACAGTTGTTATTTTTGCCAATTCTCAGTTTGTCTCATCTTTTACTGTTGGGATGTATTTCATGCTGGCTCCTGACTTCTTTAGACATGACTGCGACCCCAATAGTCTTTAATAGCTTTCTGTTATCAGAAAATATTCCCAATTTATCTTGTACATTTCTTCTACCAGTCCTGGATTCAACCATTTTCCAATAACCTTTGGATTGACTTAGTGGGAAATGGTATTTAAAGACCAGAATCATCTGTGCATTAATGGTATTCATTGCTTCTAAATAATCATTGGTCATTGTGTCTAGGATGTCTTAGTGAACACAACTAAGAAATGCATATATATCATGAGTTTACACCCATAATTTCGAGTTCAAATTTACAAATACAGAATTTTGGGTTAACTTCTCTGATTTTATGATTATATCCCTTTTTATTATGAAAATCTTAATTCCTAATATAACGATAATAGCATGAGTTATAGTTTTATCTTACTACACTGAAAATCAGTTTCAAAATAACAATACCAAATTATTACTAATGATATAACCAGTGAAAACATTTTTTAGGTTTTTGAGAGAGAGTTGGTTTGCAGTTATTTGTTCTTAAGCTATATTTTACTAAGAGTATACAACTTGTCAAATTACCCTGTTTCAAAGTAACCTGAAAAAATTCCTGTTTATGTGATTAATCCAACAACTCAATTCAGAGTTACATTTATTTGTTTCATTTTGCTTTCTATTTTTAGGAAATTTTAAGTATTCGTTTTGATGTAATCTGATTTTATTATTACATATACTCATTATTTCACAGTCAAATCTACAAAATGACATATATTCTGAGGAGTGCAACTGTGAGAATCTATTTTTTTTATTTCAATATGTTTTTGGGGAACAGGTGGTGTTTGGTTACATGAATAAGTTCTTTAGTGGTGATTTCTGAGATTTTGGTGCACACATCACCTGAGCAGTGTACACTGTATTCAATGTGTAGTCTTTTATCCCTCACCCCTCTCATACCATTCTCCCCTAGTCCCCAAAGTTCACTGTATCATTCTTGTGCCTTTGGATTCTCATAGCTTAGCTCCCAGTTATGAGTGAGAATATACGATGTTCGATTTTCCATTCCTCAGTTACTTCACTTAGAATAATGGTCTGCTATTTCATCCAGGTTGCTGCTGCATATGCCATTATTTCATTCCTTTTTATGGCTGAGTAGTATTCCATGATATATGTATACACACACACACACACACACACACACATATACACATATATATACACACACACATACATATACATATATATGTATAATTTTCTTTATCCACTCGTTGATTGATGGGCATTTCAGATGGTTCCATATTTTTGCAACTATGAATCGTGCTAGTATAAACATGCTTGTCCAAGTATCATTTTTGTATAATGACTTCTTTTCCTCTGGGTAGATACCCAGTAGTGAGATTGCTGGATCAAATGGTAGATTTACTTACAGTTCTTTAAGAAATCTCCACATTGTCTTCCATTGTGGTTGTACTAGTTTATATTCCAATCAACAGTGTAAAAGTGTTCTCTTTTCACCACATCCATGCCAACATCTACTTTTGTTTTATTATGGCCATTCTTGCAGGAGTAAGGTGGTATCACATGTGGTTTGCATTTGCATTTCCTGATTTGCATTTCCCTGATAATTAGTGATGTTGGACATTTTTTCATATGTTCGTTGACCATTTGTATGTCTTCTTTTGAGAACTGTCTATTCATGTCCTTCGTCCATGTTTTGATGGGATTGTTGCTGTTGTTGTTTTTCTTGTTGATTTGTTTGAGTTTGTTGTAGATTCTGGATATTAGTCCTTTGTCAGATGTATAGATTGTGAAGATTTTCTCCCATTCGGTGGGTTGTCTGTTTACTCTGCTGATTATTTCTTTTGCTGTGCAGAAACTTTTTAGTTTAATTAAATCATATCTATTTATCTTTTTGTTGCGTTTGTTTTTGGGTTCTTTGTCATGAAGTTTTTGCCTAAGCTGGTGTCTAGAAGCGTTTTTCCGATGTTATCTTCCAGAATTTTTATGGTTTCAGGTCTTAGATTTAAGTTCTTGATCCATCTTCAGTTGATTTTTGTATAAGGTGAGAGATGAGGATCCAGTTTCATTCTCCTACATGTGGATAGCCAATTATTCCAGTGCTATTAGTTGAAAAGAGTGTCCTTCTCCCACTTTATGTTTTTGTTTGTCTTGTCAAAGATCAGTTGGCACTAAGTATTTGGGTTTATTTCTGGGTTCACTATTCTGTTCCATTTGTCTATGTGCTTATTTTTATACCAGTGCCATGCTGTTTTGGTGACTATGACCTTATAGTATAGTTCGAAGTAGGGCAATGTAGTGCCTCCAGATTTGTTCTTTGTGCTTAGTCTTGCTTTGGCTATGCTGGCTCTTTTGTGGCTCCATATGAACTTTAGGATTGTCTTTTCAAGTTCTGTGAGGAATGATGGTGGTATTTAAATGAGAATTGCATTGAATTTGTAGATTGCTTTTGGCAGGATCGTCATTTTCACCGTAATGATTCTACCCATCCATAAACATGGGATGTGTTTCCATTTGTTTGTGTCATCTATGATTTCTTTCAGCAGTGTTTTGTAGTTTTCTTTGTAGAGGTCTTTGATCTCCTTGGTTAAGTCTATTCCTAAGTTGTTGTTTTTTTTCTTTTTTTTTTTCCAGTTCTTGTAAAAGGGGTAGAGTTCTTGATTTTATTCTCATCTTGGTCAATTATTCCTTCAAATACTTTTTCTAAACTTTCAGATTTCTCTTTTTCCTTCGGAACACCAATTATTTTTAAGTTTGATCATTTAACATAATCTCAACCTTCTTGGAGGATTTTTTCATTTTTTTAAATTCTTTTTTCTTTGTCTTTGTTAGATCGAGTCAAGTTCTTTCTTCTATTTGTACAATTCTACCGCAGTCTTTCCAATGCATTTTGCAATTCTCTAAGTGTGTCCTTCATTTCCAGAAGTTGTGAATAGACGTAAATTCTGTTTACTTCACTGGAGATTTTTCCATTTATATCCTGTATTATTATTATTATTATTATTTCTTTAAGTTGGACTTTAACTTTTTTTTTTTTTTTTTTTTGAGGCGGAGTCTCACTCTGTCGCCCGGACTGGAGTGCAGTGGCCAGATCTCAGCTCACTGCGAGCTCCGCCTCCCGGGTTTACGCCATTCTCCTGCCTCAGCCTCCCGAGTAGCTGGGACTACAGGCGCCCGCCACCTCGCCCGGCTAGTTTTTTTGTATTTTTAGTAGAGACGGGGTTTCATTGTGTTAGCCAGGATGGTCTCGATCTCCTGACCTCGTGATCCGCCCGTCTTGGCCTCCCAAAGTGCTGGGATTACAGGCTTGAGCCACCGCGCCCGGCCGGACTTTACCTTTTTATGGTACCTCCTCAAATGGCTCAATAGTTGAATTTCTGAATTCTTTTTCTGGCAATTCAGAGATTTCATCTGGGTTTGGATCTACTGCTGATGAGTTAGTGTGATCTTTAGGGGAGTTAAAGAATCTTGTCTTGTCATATTACCGGATTTTTTTTCTGGTTCCTTCTCATTTGGGTAGACTACGCAAGAGTGAAGATCTGGAACTCAAGGGCTACTGTTCAGATTCTTATGTCCCATGGGGTGCTCCCCTGATGCAGTGCTATCCCCTTCCCCTAAAGATGGGACTTTCTGACAACTGAACTGCAGTAGTTATTTCTCTTCCGGAACTAGTCACCCAGCGGAGCTACCAGGCTGTGGGCTGGTACTGGGGAGTGTCTGCAAAGAGTCCTGTGATGTGATCCATCTTCAGGTCTCTCAGCTGTGGATACCAGCACCTACTCCAGTGGAGGAAGTAGGAGAGTGAACTGGACTCTGCAAGGGTCCTTGGTTTTACAGTCCTTTGTTAAGTGCGCTGGTTTAGTGTTGGTTAGCCTCCAGTCCGAAGGTGATGCTTTCAAGAGTACATTGGCTGAATTAGTCGAGGGAGAAACAGGCGGTGGGGGGCCATAGCGCCTCCAGGAGATTGTATCCTTTGTCTTCAGCTACCAGAGTGGGTAGAGAAAGACCATCAGATCGGGGAGGGTTAGGCTTGTCTGAACTCAGACTCTCCTTGGGCAGGGCTTGCTGTGGCTTCTGTGGAGGATGGGAGTGTAGGTCCCAGGCCAATGGAGTTATGTTCCCAGGGGAATTATGGCTGCCTCTGCTACCTCACACAGGTTGCCAGGGAAGTGGGAGAAAGCTGCCATAGGCCTTACCCAGCCCCCATGTAGCCCACAGCCCAAAAGGCAGGTCTCACTCCCACTGTGAACCCTCAACAGCACCGAATTTATTTCCAGGTAGCCGGTGAGCAGAGCTGAAAATTTACTCCAGGCTACCAGCCTCCTGGCTGAGAAAGCAAGCAGACGCATGGTTCCTCAGCTGTCCCATGGAGCCTGTAGCGGCCATCCAGCTCCTTCAAAGGGTCTGTGGATTCTCTTAGCTTTTCTGGTAAGTTCCTGTGGTAGTTCTTGGAACAAAATTCATGATGTGATCTCCATGCTGCTCTGTTGGTCTGAGTGGGAGCTACAAGTTACTCCTGCCTCCTATTCTACCATTTTCCCCTACATTTGGGGAATCTATTTTTTAAAATTATACCTAAGCTGATTTCACAACACAGAACAATAATCAGGTGAAAACTGTACATGTTATAAGACAAAAGGCAGCCAAAATAGAAAACCTGGGCTTTATTCTTACTCCCTAAAATGAGATACAGGATAGCTCAATTTATTTTCTGTAATGTAATTTATTGATTTTAGGAATGCTTGTATGTGTAATTTATACATAGTCCTTTGCTAAGTTGCATACAAACTATTGCACTTGTCGTGAACAATCCCTACCACATTGTCAGGCATCTAATTCATGAAGGGAAGAGAGATAAATGTATATATTTTATTTGGGGCAAATGATTTTATCTCCCCTTTTTATGCTTGGATAAATTTTTACTTAAATAATAATAATTATTATTATTGTTATTATTATTGAGGCTGGGTCTCACTTGTCACGATGCTGGAGTGCAGTGGCATGATCACAGTTCACTGCAGCCTCGACCTCTCAGGCTCAAGCAATCCTCTCACCTCAGCCTCCCAAGTAGCTGGGACCACAGGCATGTGCCACCATGCCCAGCTAATTCTGTTTATTTTATTTTATTTTTTGTAGAGACGAAATATCACTATGCTGCCCAGGCTGGTCTCAAAATCCTGGGCTCAAGTGATCCACCTGCCTCAGCCTCCCAAAATACTGGGATTACAGGTATGAGGTCATCACATCTAGCCTATTTTTTAAAATTATTTTTAAAGTTGTTATTCTTTCCTTTCTCCTGTTACATATTGATATGGTTTGAATCTGTGTGGCCACCCCAGATCTCATGTCGAATTGCAATCCCCAGTGTTGGAAGTGGGGCCTAATGGAAGGTAATTGGATCATGGGGGTGGTTTCTCTACATCATCGCCCTTGGTACTGTCATTGTAATAGAGAGAGAGTTTTCGCAAGATCTGGTTGTTTAAAAGTGTATAGAACCTCCCACTCCCCCTGTTCCTCCTGATTCTGCCATGCAAGATGCCTGCTCCCCCTTTGCCTTCCACGATGAGTAAAAGCTCCTGAAGGCATCCCCAGAAGCAGACTTCCCGTACAACCTGTGTAGAACCAGGAGCTACTTAAACCTCTTTTCTTTATGAATTACCCAGTCTCATGTATTTCTTTATAGCAGCGTGAGAATGAAGTAATACACATGTTATATGTAGAAATGTTTGCTTTTATTTTATTTTATTATTTTTTATTGTGGTAAGAACACTTAACATGAGATCTACCCTCTGAACAGAAAAGTGCACAATACAGTATTATTGGCACATTACTATGCAACATATCACTAGAACTTATCTTGCAAACTAAAACTTTGTACCTGTTAAACAGCAATTCCTCATTTCCTTCCTTTCTCTATCCCCTAGCAACCACCATTCTACCCTCTATTTCTATGTGTCTAATTCTTTTAGATAATTCACATAAGTGGAATTATGCTGCATTTGTGTGACTGGCTTGTTTCACTTAGCATAACGTCTTCCAGGTTCATCCATATTGTTGCATATGGCAGTACCTCCTTCTTTTTGTAAGTTGAATACTATTCCATTGTATGTACATATCACATTTTCTTTCGCCATTCATCTGTCAATGAACAGATTTAGGTTTAGGTTGTTTCCAGAACTTAGCTATTGTGAATAGTGCTGCAATGAACATGGTAGTACATATATATCTTCCAGATTTGGATTTCAATTCTATTGAATATATACCTAAAGATGGGATGGTCAAATCATATGGTAGCTCTAGTTTTACTTTTTTGAGGAAACTTTATACTATTTTTTATTGCAGTGGCACAATTTTACATTCCTACCAACAGTGCCTGTGTTCCAATGTTTCCACATCCTTGCTAACACTTGTTTTAAATATATATATTAATTAAAATTAACATATGTGTATTTTAATAATAGCTATCCTAATAGGTATGAGGTGATATCTCCTTGCAGTTTTAATTTGCATTTCTTTGGTAATTAGTGATATTGATAATATTTATATATACCTGTTGCCATTTGTATCTCTTCTTTGAAGAAATGTATATTCAAGCCCTTTTCCTAGTTTTTAATTATTTGTGTTTGCTTGTTTCATTTGTTTTTGCCATTGAGTTACAATGATTTCATGGATATAACATAAAAACACAAGTAGCAAAAGTGAAAATAGGTAAGTGGGACTATACTAAGCTAAAATATTTCTGCACAGTCAAGCAAATAATCAACAGAGTAGAAACCAACCTATGGAGTGGGAAAAAATATTTGCAAAACATATATCTGACAAGGAGTTAGTACTCAAGATACACAAGGAGTTCCTACAACTCAACAGCAAAACAACACCAAATAATCCGATTTAAAAACAGGCAAAGAACATGCACATACGGGAGATATGAATATTTTCCACACTAGAAATATGAATACATACTTGAATTGCATTTATGAAATAGTATTCATACTTTTAGTAATTGGATTTTTTTCCATTAAAATGAGACAATGTATCAGATGTTCTTTCAGGTTCCTTTCAGCACTGAAATCCTCTTTTGTTTCACATGTGGTAGGTAGTTTCCAAAAATGGCCACCATCGGTTCCTTCCCTCTCTGCACATGCATGCTGCTCCTCACACTGAGATGGAGTCTATGCTTCTCTGCCTGCATCTGGGCTAGCGACTTTCTTGGTCAACAGAATATGGCAAAAGTAATTCCTGAAACTATTAACTCTAGGTCATGAGAAACCTCACCACTTTCATCTATATTTCTTGGAACACTAGATCTGAAGGAAGCCAGACTTCATATAAAAAGTTCAGTTATCCTGAGGAAGCCCAGGCAGGCTACACGGAGCAAACACATGGGGAAAACAAAATACTCAGCCAGCCCAAATCTGTTCCTGCTTTCTCAGCCAAAGTATCACAGATTTTAGTGAAAAAACCTTCCTATCAATTCAATCAAGGCTTCAGGTGACTCCATTCCCTGCTACGATTTGATTGCAAACACATAAAGGAATTGTCCACCTAATTCTGGTCAACCACAGAAACAGAAGAAATAATAATAAATTGGTGCTTTAAGCACTAACATTTAGGGTGAAATCTGTACAACAGTACACAGCCAAAATAGTATGTAATAATTGCAATCAGAAAAGTAGTAAACACACAGAAGAAGGCAAGACTAATTTTGACTCCAGAGAATGATGACTTTTTATTGGCAAAGTGTTGGAGTTAGGTCTTAAAGGATAAGAAAACACCTTGAAGAAAAATATGGGGCCAGGAATATATATACAATGTCTGAGGACAGCTTATTATCAAGAGTATTTTAATTTATAATTTAAATATGAAATTATGAATATTTCATATAGTTTCACTTAAAAGAAGGTATTAAAATAAAAAGTAAAACTCAATAAAGAAAATATAGTCTAATTACATATGCATATCCTTATGGTGGATGTGACATTAACGAAGAATGGCATTTGGAGTACTGACTGGAGAGGAATCTCTACATAACCTTCAAATACTTTATTCATTTGTAGTTTCCTCTAGCTCCTCCCCTTTATGTGAGTCAACAACAGAAACTCTTTTTTTACAAATTTTAATTTGGCTGGGTGCGGTGGCTCATGCCTGTAATCCCAGCACTTTGGGAGGCCTAGGCAGGTGGATCACCTGAGGATGGGAGTTTGAGACCAACCTGACCAACATGGAAAAACCCCATCTCTTTGAAAAATACAAAATTAGCTGGATGTGGTGGCGCATGCCTGTAATCCCAGCTACTGGGGAGGCCGAGGCAGTAGAATTGCTTGAACCTAGGAGGTGGAAGTTGAAGTGAGCTGAGATTCAGCCATTGCACTCCAGCCTAGGCAACAAGGCGAAACTTCGTCTCAAAAAAAAAAAAAAAATGAATTTAAGTTCTGGGATACATGTGCAGGATTTGCAGGTTTGTTACATAGGTAAACATGCGCCATAGTGGTTGGCTGCACTTATCAACACATCACCTAGGTATTAAGCCCAGCATGAATTAGCTATTTTTCCTGATGCTCTCCGTCTCCCCACCTCACCCTCCTGGTAGGCCACAGTGTCCATGTATTCTCATTGTTCAGCTCCCACTTATAAGTGAGAACATGCGGTGCTTGGTTTTCTGTTCCTGTGTTAGTTTGGTGAGGATAATGGTTTCCAGCTCCATCCATATCCCTGCAAAGGACATAATCTTGCTCCTTTTTATGGCTGCATAGTATTCCATGGTGTATATGTACCACATTTTCTTTATCCAGTCTATCATTGATGGACATTTGGGTTGATTCCATGTCTTTGCTATTGTGGATAGTACTGCAATGAACACACACATGCATCTTTGTAACAGAATGATTTATATTCCTTTGACTATATACCCAGTAATGGGATTGCTGGGTCAAAGGGTGTTTCTGGTTCTAGATCTTTGAGGAATTGCCCCACTGTCTTCCACAATGGTTGAACTAATTTACATTCCCACCAACAGTGTAAAAGTGTTCCTATTTCTCCACAGCCTCACCAGCATCTGTTGTTTCTTGTTAATAATCACTATTCTAACTGACGTGAGATGGCATCTCATTGTAGTTTTGATTTGCATTTCTCTAATGATCAGTGATGTTGAGCTTTTTTTTCATATGTTTGTTGGTCACATAAATGTCTTCCTTTGACAAGTGCCTGTTCATGTCCTTTGCCCCCTTTTTAATGCAATCATTTTTTAAATTATAAATTTGTTTAAGTTCCTTGTAAATTCTGGATATTAGGCCTTTGTGAAATGTATAGATTGCAATAAATTTTGTCCCATTTGGTAGTTTGTATGTTCACTCCGATGATGGTTTCTTTTGCTGTGCAGAAACTCTTTAATTTAAATAATCCCATTTGTCAATTTTTGCTTTTTTTTTTGCAATTGCTTTTGATGTTTTTGTCATAAAATCTTTGCCCATGCCTATGTCCTGAATGGTTTTGCTTAGATTTTCTTCTAGGGCTTTTATGGTTTGGGGTTTTACATTTCAGTCTTTAAACCAGGTTGAGTTAAATTTTGTACAAGGTATAAGGAAGGGGTCCAGTTTCAATTTTCTGCTTATGGCTAGCCAGCTCTCCCAGCACCATTTATTTAATAGGGAATCCTTTTCCCATTGCTTGTTTTTGTCAGGTTTGTTGAATATCATATGGTTGTAAATGTGCAGTCTTATTTCTGAGGTCTTTATTCTGTTCCATTAGTCTATGTGTTTGTTTTTGTACCAATGCCATGCTGTTTTTGTTACTATAGCCTTGTAGTATAGTTTGAAGTTGGGTAGTATTATGCTTCTAGCTTTGTTCTTTTTGTTTCTGCTTGAACAGATACTCTTCACACAGGTCTGAAGTACAGGGACTCTAGTTTTGCATGCTTTATAAACCAGATATGTAGATAATAAGTTGCTTATATTTGGGAAAAAAAATTGATGAGTTATTGGGGGAACCCACCCCCAATATTTCAACATAGGTTCTCTTTTCCCTAAGTGTCAGCTGGTCTGAGAAATAAAGAGTACAAAGAGAGGAATTTTACAGCTGGGCCTCTGGGGGTGACATTACATATCGGTAGGTCCGTGATGCCCACCTGAGCTGCAAAACCAGCAGGTTTTTATTAAGGACTTTAAAAGGGGCGGGGGTGTATGAACAAAGAGTAGGTCACAAAGATCACATGCTTCAAAGGGCAAAAAAGGAGAACAAAGATCATATGCTTCTGAGGCCAATAAAGATCACAAGGCAAAGGGCAAAGCAAAAATCACAAGGCAAAGGGCAAAATCAAAAACTCCTGACAAGGGTCTGTGTTCAGCTGTGCACGTATTGTCTTGATAAACATCTTAAACAACAGAAAACAGGGTTCAAGAGCAGAGAACTTGTCTCACCTCAAATTTACCAGGGTGGGATTTCCCCCCACCCTAATAAGCCTGAGGGTACTGCAGGAGACCAGGGCATATTTCAGTCCTTATCTCAACCACATAAGACAGACACTTCCAGAGCGGCTGTTTATAGACCTCCCCACAGGAATGCATTCCTTTCCTAGGGTCTTAATTATTAATATTCCTTGCTAGGAAAAAAATTCAGTGATATCTTCCCTACTTGCATGTCTGTTTATAGGCTCTCTGCAAGAATTGAAAAATGGTTCTATTCTGCCCAACCCTGCAAGCAGTCAGACCTTATGGTTGTCTTCCCTTGTTCCCTGAAAATCGCTGTTATTCTGTTCTTTTTCAAGGTGCACTGTTTTCATATTGTTCAAACACACATTTTACAATCAATTTGTACAGTTAATGCAATCATCACAGGGTCCTGAGGTGATGTACATCCTCAGCTTATGAAGATAACAGGATTAAGAGATTAAAGTAAGACAGGCATAAGAAATGATAAAAGTATTAATTTTGGGAACTGACAAATGTCCATATTAAAATGAAATCTTCACAATTTATGTTCCTCTGCTGTGGCTCCAGCTGGTCCCTCTATTTGGGGTCCCTGACTTCTCGCAACAGTGAGTCTGATTAGTTTTCAAAAAAGACCATCCTATCTCTGCTTGTACTAAGATAGAAGAGAAAACTTTAACCACTTTCATTTTCTTTTCTTTTAGCTTATCAGTATATAATGAATATTAAATGCTGTTATGTAACATGATTTATATTGGCTAAATATAATCCCATACCTGTGCCTTTATCATATTTGACCATTCTTTCATAGATGTACATTTAAATTATTAATTTTTCTTTCTTTTAAATAATTTTTGGTGACCAATCTTATAGTACATTTGTTGTTCATATTCAAGACTTTTTTGCTCAATAAATGAATAGGTAATCTTTATTGTACTTTTGAATCCTGCATATGATAAGAAATAGGAGAAATACAATGATGAAATTAGCCATTGCTGAGGATAGACAATTTAAGACATGTAACACCCTGATTTTTCCCCTAATTATTATTTATCTTCAACCAGGCTTCCAGTACAAGTACTGCAAATCTTAGGATAAGGAACAAATTTCAAAGAGCTAAATGTAAACATTTCTGGATTAGAGATGTCTATAATCTGGTCACGAATATAATAGTGACCCTGGATTACTTTTAGGTAGCTTAGGCAAGTTATTCTAAAACTTTATTTTATAAAACCATCAACTGGATGCTTGTTTAAAGCCCAGATTCTTGAATTCAGATGTGCTAGTCAGCATATCCTTTGAGAACTACTGACATAGGAGCTAACTATAATGGAGACCTGTTATATGTCAATATAAACTAAAATGTTTAAGTAAACTGTCTTCAATTATTATAGGCCATACACCTTCTTGGTATCCTCAAAATTGACGCTGATAATTATAGATTTACCAACTTGTGTTTTATCTCCAGCTCCCTAACACAGATTTCTTATATTTTTTCTTCTTCTCTTTCTTTTTATTTCTTCTATGTAGTAATTTATTAAGATAAATTTCCATTATCTCTATCATTCATCTCCATGTGCAATATATTTAAGTTTTATCATAGTACTAAATGTGTTTTGCATAGGTTTCTTCAAACTTTTATTTTAGGTTCAGAGGTACATTTGCAGGTTGGCTATATAGGAAATTGGATGTCATGGGAGTTTGGTGTGCAAATTATTTCATCACCCAGGTAGTAAGCATAGTACCCAAAAGGTATCTTTTTGATCCTCACATTCCTCCTAGCCTTCACCCTCCACTAGGGCCACATGTCTGTTTTTCCCTTCTTTACATCCATAAGTACTTAATGTTTAGTTCCCATTACAAGTGAGAACATAAGTATTTGGTTTTCTGTTCCTGTGTTAGTTCACTTAGGATAATAACCTCTAGCTCCATCCATGTTGCTGCAAAGAACATGACCTCACTCTTTGTTAGGTTTTTATTTTAAAATAAAGCTATTTATTAAGACATCTTTCAAACATTAAGTTAAAGAAAGGTACATCCAATGATTTTAGACTCTAGACCGGCTAGTTGGAACAGATAATTTGAAGCAATCTGGTATTCAGATCACATCATGAAGGAAGGGCAGATTTTACAGAAGCAAAAATGCTAGAGGTCCATAGAGCTAGAAAGAAAAAAATCATACTTAGGAGATACCTTGATAAAATATGTATGAAAAATCTTATGGTCAGAAGCAGCTAGAAAACTGTTAAAGCTTTTAAAATTCTGATTTATTTCCAGGAAATCTTATTGAGGTACTACCCAATTCAAGTAAAGGAATTTGAAGCGAGAGATTTGAATATTGAACACAATTATTAGAATATTAAGATTGAGACAGAGAGAGAGAGAAAAAAAGAGCAAAATGGAAAGAAGAAGATGGAATAGCTGATTAAATTAAGACTCAGCTGATGAACCCCTTGCAAAGTACAAAGACAAACCATGTCTATGTACCTCTTACATAACCTACCAATATTCAATAGATCATGTTTTTACAAAATGCTTATCAAATTGCCTTATTGTTTTCTGCTATTACAGTGTTTTGGGGGTTCACCTCTTCAGGGTAACCAGTTTTCCTTTTCACTCTCTCAGTATATTTATTTTTCCCATCCTTATAAATTGATGACTTTTTCAATCTTAGGTTTTAAAATGGCTGAATAGAGAAATAGTGTCACTAATGCAATTGATCAATATAAACCAGGCATCCTTATATGACTAAAAACAAACCATAAAACTTGACTTGCTGAAGCTGAAATGGCAAATTAGTTTATCTCTGAAGTCTGAAGAAAGATTGGATCACTAAACACCAGGAAGAATGTGCATCATCTGGGGCTGGGATCACCTGAAACCAGGCACTTCAGTGCTCCAGGATTCATTCTCCATTTTTCCCCTCAGGAGATATTTAGAGATAGTGATATCCATTTGTATCAATTACATATGATTATTCCAATTTACTAATGAAGAATTTAAGGCAAGAGGTTTAAGTAAATTGCCAAGATCATACAACTAGTGAGTAACAGACCCAGACTTGAAGCAAGACCATTCTGACTCTAGAAACTGAACATTAACCCTTTACCTCTCCAATCGTAGCTACTCAGTTATTTCCTATTTTGCCAGTACACGAGTTACTAACACTAGTCATAACTAAATACATTGATATGAATCTGTTAGTTATTATTGTTGTGTTTAAAGAGAAATTGGTAAAAAATTAGTTGACAGCTTAATTAACTTCCATGCCTTAGACATTTTTTATCTTTTTTTTTTTTTTTTTTGAGACAGAGTCTCACTCTGTCGCCCAGGCTGGTGTGCAGTGGTGTGATCTCAGCTCACTGCAAGCTCCACCTCCTGGGTTCACACCATTCTCCTGCCTCAGCCTCCCAAGTAGCTGGGATTACAGGTGCATGCCACCACGCCCAGCTAAAATCTTTTAAAAAAAATAGATACATTGCATTGAAACCCAAATCTGAAATGGAAAATAAAAATCAGTCATCGCCAATACTATATGCTAAATGTTATTTATCTTTATTTACATGCTAGAAAAAGTAATCTTGCATTACCAATATGGATTTGCAGCTAAAAATTCAGAAAATAAAAGATTTAGGGGACTTTTTACAACAACAGTGACATCAATGACAGTAACGAATTTCTGCTGATCTACCCAATGTTCCACAATATTATTCTGGTAACTTCACTGTTATACTAGAATTGACAACACCCTAACAATATTAACCTCTGTTAGTGTAGCAACATAAAATATAACTTTTAAATGTTTTGAAATTAATTTTTTAAAACCTTGTCTTATTATTTACTGCTAATTTGGCATACTGTAAGAGTCATTAACCTAAAAGGAAATTTTGAGTTGTCTTTTACCATTATCATTGTGTACTTTCATCAATAATACTCATTAAGTATATAAGCTGACCTTCATTTACACTTAAATGTATTTTTATTTATAGGATTTTCCAATCTTAATGAGAACTAAGTTAACATAGTGTCGTTCTTTCACTATATACAAATATATCCCAGAAAAGCATTTGTAATATACTTTTGTATTTGTATTACTGAAAAGTTAGTAGTATTTTCTTCTCTATTTTTTTATGACTCTTTAAAAATCAACTCTTGTTATAGTATGTGACAGATGTTAACAGAATTTTCCAAAGGTCTTTTCTATAAACTTTACATCTCTTATTATGATGTAACAACTGAAAGTCATGATATCATTTAGGAAATCAAGTTTCAAGAACTAAAAAATAAATTTTAAGAGACTTCTGCATCAAGAAAGATAGAATTGAAGTATTTTTCCTCTATTCTTCCTGGTAAATACAGGTAAGAATCCGAAACATTATCTATAAAACAAACATAAGAAGACTCTGCAAGATGGAAAAAAAAGGATCAAATAGCTAAATGTTTTAGAATTTAAGCAAGAATACAACACTAAGTTTTTAAAGTTTTCTTGTCATCTCATATATTCCAGACTGGGCACTGGAGAAGATGGCCACCTGCAAAACAAATTGGTGCAAAGAAAAAGTGCCCCAAGAGAAGCTGGATGTCTTGATCCAAAGGTCTAGGAGAGGAGCAGAAACTTTTAGCAAGACAGAAACTTCTAGACAGTAACTGCTTTTCTCCAACCAAACATCACAGAAAAAAACAGAGGCCCCACTCCCAACTCCAAACAGCCAAGACTGAGTGGAAATGTAGATTTTACCCTCTCTAGGCACAATGAGGTAACCCAACCTCCCTGCCAGAGTGGTGTCAGAGAAGATCCAGTAAATATCCAGGACTTTTACATCCACAGGGAAAGAGCAAGCCCACAAATGCAAGGATGTTAAATGAGAAAACTGGACTTCTTTTTTTTTTTTTTTTTTTTTGAGGCGGAGTCTCGCTCTGTCGCCCAGGCTGGAGTGCAGTGGCCGGATCTCAGCTCACTGCAAGCTCCGCCTCCCGGGTTTACGCCATTCTCCTGCCTCAGCCTCCCGAGTAGCTGGGACTACAGGCGCCCGCCACCTCGCCCGGCTAGTTTTTGTATTTTTAGTAGAGACGGGGTTTCACCGTGTTAGCCAGGAGGGTCTCGATCTCCTGACCTCATGATCCGCCCGTCTCGGCCTCCCAAAGTGCTGGGATTACAGGCTTGAGCCACCGCGCCCGGCCTGGACTTCTACTCTTATGTTGCAGTAGAAACTCCCTGTCCCACTACCAGAGTGGTGTCATAGAAGGGCTAACGGAGAGTCAGAACTTTCGCCATACTCAGCAGTAATAAAGACCAGACTACCTCATGGTGTCAGTGGAAAACCCTTGAGAAGTAATAACATGGCATTTCTGGCCCTCCTAGGCAGGCGGGTATCAGCAGAGGTTAACTGGGATGCCAGAAGCTCCACCTTCATCCAGCAGTAACCAAGAGGCCCTCCTGCAGTTGCAAATGAAGGCTGAGTGAGAAATTTGGATTTCCACCCCACCTGGCAGTAAAAGGCGATGTCTACCCTTCTCTTGCCAGAATGATGTCAGAGGAAACCTGCTGAAACAGAACACTGAAAAAAACACTGTAGTCCCAGCACTTTGAGAGGCCGAGGTGGGCGGACTACGAGGTTCAGAGATTGAGACCATCCTGGCTGACACGGTGAAACCTCGTCTCTACTAAAAATACAAAAAATTAGCTGGGCATGGTGGCAAGTGCCTGTAGTCCCAGCTAGTCAGGAGGCTGAGGCAGGAGAATTGCTTGAACCTAGGAGGCAGAGGTTGCAGTGAGCCAAGATTGCGCCACTGCACTCCAGCCTGGGTGACAGAGTGAGACTCCATCTCAAAAACAAAAACAAACAAACAAACAAAACGACAAGAAGAATACCACCTCAGGGACCTGTGAGACTACAACAAAAGGTCTAATAGTAGTGTCATCAAAGTCCATGAAGGAGAGAGAAAGAAAAAAGGGCTGAAAATATATTCAAATAAAGAATGGCTAATAATTCTCAAATTTGGCAAAGGCCATAAACCAACAAATTCAAGAAGCAGAGTGAACAACAAACAGGGTAAACTCAAAGAAATCACACCAAAGCCACCATCATAGTCAAAATCCTGAAAAATAACAACAAAGTAAGTATTTTGAAAGCAGGGAGAGAAAAGTGAGAGCTTTCCTTTAGGAGGAAAGATAATTAGGATGAAACAGATTTCTCATCCCAAACCATGGAGGCCAGAAGAAAGTGGCCTAGAATTTTAAAAATAACCATTCATCCTAAAATCTATATCCAGTTAGAGCACCCTTACAAATTAAGAGGAAACCAAGAGATTTTCACTGAAGCAAAGCTAAGACAATTTGTCATTAGCACACTTATTCTAGAAGAATGGTTAAAGGAAGTTCTCCAAACAGAAGAAAAATAATAAGAAAAATAGATATTAGAACATCATGAAGAAAAAAATAAACAGAAAAAGTAAAAATACATTTCCTTTTCTGTTAAAGTTCCTAAATTATGTTTATAGTTGAAGTAATAATTATAATGCTGTTTAATGTGGTTCCCAATGTATGTAAAGGAAATATTTTAGACAATTATGAGTGGGAGACAGTAAAGAAGAGTAAGATTTTCATATTTCACTTGAGTTGGTAAAATGTTGACAACAATGGGCTGTGATAAAATCTGTGTATACAATATCATACATCTGTAATACATTATAGATAAATCAAAATAAAATTCTAAAAAATGTTCAATTTAATTAAGTTACAGAAAGATATCAAAAACAAAAGAGAAAAATGAAAAATAAAACAGAAGAAAAAAATAAAATGTAGATTTAAGGTCTAACATGTCTATCCTTCCATTAAATGTAAATGGTCTAAATACACCAATTAAAAGATGGAGGTTGCTGAGCGTCATGGCTCACGCCTGTAATCCCCGCACTTTGGGAGGCCAAGGTGGGCAGAACACAAGGTCAGGAGTTCAAAACCAGCCTGACCAACATGGTGAAACCTCGTCTCTACTAAAAATACAAAAATAATAGCTGGGTGTGGTGGTGCGCACCTGTAATCCCAACTATTCAGGAGACTGAGGCAGGAGAATCACTTGAACCTGGAAGGCAGATGTTGCAGTGAGCCAAGATCACATCACTGCACTCCAGTCTGGGCAACAGAGTAAGACTCCATCTCAAAAAAAAAAAAAAAAAAAAAAAAGAAGTTAACAGAATGGATTTAAAAACATGATCCAACTATGTGTGGTCTACAGGAAACTCATATCAAATATAAGGATATAAGCAAGTCGAAAGAGAGAGGATGGAAAAAGATACACAGTGCAAATATTAACCAAAAATATCAGGAGGGACTAGATTAATAATGTAGACTTGAAAGTAAAGAAAATTACCAGAAAGAGAGGGACCTTATATAATGATAGAAAGGTCAATCTAGCAAGAAGACGTACAGTCCTAAATGCACCAAACATCAGAGCTATAATATACATGAAGCAAAACTGATACAACTTGAAGAAGAAATAGACAACTCCCCGATTATATTTGTAGATTTCAAAATTCATCAATAAACAATTGATAGAACAACTAGACAGAAATCTATAAGAATTTAGAAGAACTGGGCAATACCATCAACCAATGGGATTTAATTGACATTTATAGAACAATAGAATTAACATAATTTTCAAGCACTCATGAAACATATAGCAAGAGAGACCACAACTTGGGTCATAAAACCAACCTTAGCATTTTTAAAAGAATTGAAATTGTACAGAGTGAGTTATATAATTGCAATGGAATAAACTAGAAATTAATAACAAGAAGAATAGGAAAAATCTTAAACTCTTGGAAAAAACAAATATTAAGAACTGAGTAAATATGTTTATGTCTATTAGTATTTGCTATTGCTATATTTTAAAAGATAGAATGTTATACTGCCTGACTAGAATACCACCTAGTTTTTTTAAAAAAAATACTGCATTTATTCCCATGATAAATTTATTTGTTCAAATTATTATATTAATGAATAAATTAGGTATTTTATATCCATTACCATTTTATATACATATATGTATATATATGTACATATATATATATATATATGCTGGGCATGGTGGCTCACATCTGTAATCCCAACACTTTGAAGGTTGAGGCGGGCAGATCACTTGAGGTCAGGAGTTGGAGACCATTCTGGCCAACATGATGAAACCCTGTCTCTACTAAAAATACAAAAATTAGCCAGGCATGGTGGCATGTGCCTGTTAATCCCAGCTACTTAGAGGCTAAGGCAGGAAAAATCACTTGAACCCAGGAGGCAGAGGTGGCAGTGAGCCATGATGGCACCACTAAGCTCCAGCATGGGCGACAGAGCGAGACTCTGTCTCAAAAAAGTTTTTTTTTTTTTTTTTTTTTTTTTTTGAGACGGAGTCTCGCTCTGTCGCCCAGGCTGGAGTCCAGTGGCCGGATCTCAGCTCACTGCAAGCTCCGCCTCCCGGGTTTATGCCATTCTCCTGCCTCAGCCTCCCGAGTAGCTGGGACTACAGGCGCCCGCCACCTCACCCGGCTAGTTTTTTGTATTTTTTAATAGAGACGGGGTTTCACCGTGTTAGCCAGGATGGTCTCGATCTCCTGACCTCGTGATCCGCCCGCCTCGGCCTCCCAAAGTGCTGGGATTACAGGCTTGAGCCACCGTGCCCGGCCAAAAAGTTTTTTAATTAATAATAATATATATAATTCTGTATTTTATCTTAATCATCTAAGTACTATACAAGGTACCTACCAGGTATCAAGTACTACTTTAGATGTTTGGCATACATCAGTGGGGAATATAGAAAAGGGGTATCTCTCTGTTGAGAGTCTTGCATTCCAGTGGAGACAACATGAGTACTAAAGAAAGAAAGAAAGAAATAAACAAAATGATAAGATAGAAGGTGATAGTGACATGAAAAAAATTAAAGGAGAAAAGTAAGAGGATTTAAGAGTACAGGGCAGCAGGGGACAGAAATTGAAAGACAGTTTACAATATTAAATAAAAGTGTTTATGGGAGACTTCACTGAGGTGGTAAAAATCTGAGCTAAAACTTGAATGAGATATATAAGTTAGCAAGCAGTTTATGGGAGTTGAGTGTTCCAATTAGAGGGCACAGCAACAGGCAAGTCTTTATGCCAGACAAGAACATCTAGACACATAGGTGTCACAGGAAATGCGCAGCATAGATGATCTGAAATGGGCTAGAGGAAGAGAAGATGAGACCAGAGGCCGACATGGTGGCCTGTAATCCCTGCACTTTGGGAAGCCGAAGTAGGTGGATCACTTGAGGCCAAGAGTTTGAGACAAGCCTGGTCAACATGGTGAAGCCCAATGTCTACTAAAAATATAAAAATTAGCTGGGTGTGGTGGCAGGCACCCGTAATCCCGGTTACTGTGGAGGCTGAGGCAGGAGAATCGCTTGAATCTGGGAGGTGGAGACTGTAGTGGGTCAAGATCGCAAGATCGCACCATTGCCCTCCCTCCAGCCTGGGCAACAAGAGCAAAACTTTATCTAAAAAAAAAAAAAAAAAAAAAAAAGAGGAAGAAGAAGGAAGAGGAAGAGGAAGAAGAAGAAGAAGAAGAAGAAGAGACCAGGGAGGAACGGTCACTGGGACATGTAGAGCCCCATAGACCATCGAAAGGATATTGGCTCCTACTTTGAGACAATAGGGAATCATTACAGGGTGCAGAGGCAGAGAACCAACATAATCGCAACTACATTTCATTTATTTATTTATTTATTTATTTATTTATTTTTTTTTTTTATTGAGACGGAGTCTCGCTCTGTCGCCCGGGCTGGAGTGCAGTGGCCGGATCTCAGCTCACTGCAAGCTCCGCCTCCCGGGTTTACGCCATTCTCCTGCCTCAGCCTCCCGAGCAGCTGGGACTACAGGCGCCAGCCACCTCGCCCGGCTAGCTTTTTGTATTTTTTAGTAGAGACGGGGTTTCACTATATTAGCCAGGATGGTCTCGATCTCCTGACCTCGTGATCCGCCCATCTCGGCCTCCAAAGTGCTGGGATTACAGGCTTGAGCCACCGCGCCCGGCAACTACATTTTAAAAGACTCACTCTGGCAAGACTAGAAGCAGGGAGATCTGTCAGGATCTCCTGCCATAATCCTAGCTAGAGACAATGGTGACCTGGACCAACATGAGGACTTGGAGGTAGTATACAATTGCTTTGCAGATTTTTGAAGAAATACTAAAGCATATACATATGAAAATATAATAAAATTACTAATTCTATGAAAAAATAAATAGTTTTATTTTGCTCTGGACAAGATGCCTAGCAATGAGCCTCCAAAACTGATTTCTAATTCTAGGTCTAATTTAGCTGTGCAAAATTAAAGTCTCTACATTTCATTTAAATATCAGTTAAATTAGGATTTTTTTTTCCGTTGGGGGTCCCTAAATTTCCTTTTTAGATTTGAGAGTTACAGAATAGGTTATTATTCTGAGTGAGCTGAAATTAACTTTAGTCAGATTAAATGCCATTAGGCAACTCTAATGTATTCTTTCATTTATTCCTTCAATATTCACTTATAGCATGTTAAATAACAATGTATGAATTATTTCAAAGTAAGGTGAGGAAAATACACAGAAAGTATCTTCCTTCTTTTCATAGAACTATTCATCTTTAAAGGTGCCCTGTTTTGAATAGAGAATTGTCTTTCTTCTTTTTTGTTGACGTGTCATAAAATTATCATTTCTTTCTCGTTTGCTACTTCCATTTAGAGTATTAAATATTTCTCAAAACATCGTGGTCAATGTGAACCAGTAATGAAAGATTTAGCTGCTAAATAATAAGGTTTCATGGTAACTAGAAGAATGTATAAAGCAATAATTTTATAATATATGACTTAGTCATGCATTCATTTCCCATGCGTCAGCTTCTAGACATTCTGATGGTTTTCTCCATTATGTGAGATCTGTTCAATTGAACAAAGTAATGACTGACTCAAACATAAATAAAACTGGTCATCATTCCACAACTATCTATTGAATGCTTATTATGGACCAGACACAATTTTAAGCAATGCGGAAACTATACAGGTTTTTGGTCCCTGCTCTTAAGAATCTCACTGTGTGACCAGGAAGACAACACAAAATACATATCAACACAATGCATTTGATTAATAGCTACTATGAGAGATAATATAGTTAATGAAAGTGAGCTCTATTAGCTAGTTGTAACAGCATGCCATCTATATAACCTTTCTAAGCCTCAAGATCTTCACCCAAAGATAAAAATATAAGAATTATTTTAAAGATATACATGGCCCATGTTAAATGTTCAATAGGCATCACTTACTGTTATTATTATTATGAAAATTATATTATTAGTGTAATAGAAGTTTAAGACCCAAAATTACCAAAAGCACAGAGGCAAGAACTCTGCCCACTTGAATGTCTTAGACATGATGTTATCAACAGCAGCAAAGCCTCAAGGAAGCAGAGTGGATTGGGAGTAAGATACTAGGGTTGAGAATGAAGTAAAGCAGAGTTCAACTTTCAGACTTGTCATAGGTTGTGTGACTTTGGCAACTTACTAAAGTTGTCTGAACCTTAGTTTTTTTCTGTATAAATGGAGACAACCTACCTTGCAGTGTTTGGGGAAATATCGAGGAAGGTAACAAGTATCTAAAGTGCCTAGCACAGGGCTTAGTATATGAAGAGTTTTCCATAAAAGGTGGCATAAAGGATTATTATTAGTATAGTCATGAGTTGCATAATGCATTTTAATCAATGACAGAATACACATGCAGCAGTGGTCCCAGAAGATTGTAATAACATATTTTACTGTACCTTTTCCGATTTATATTTAAATACACAAATAACTGTATTACAATTGCCCACAGCATTCAATACAGTAACATGCTACACGGTTTGTAGCCTAGAAGCAATAGGCTACACTATATAGCCTATGTGTGTAGTAGGCTATACCATCTAGGTTTGTGTAAGTATACTCTATGTCGTTCGCACAACAACATCACCTAACAACACATTTCTCAGAAGGTATCCTCATCCTTAAGCAGCAACACATGATTGTCTTATGAAAAGCAAAGCATGAATAAGGACATCAACGTTCTAATCTAAGTTAAGTGATAATTCTTTCACTTGTAGATGTATTACACCTTGAATCTGTTATTAAGTCTCTTTACAGGCTCATTTGTTTTTTAAAGTCTCCATTCTTAATTCAACTTCAGTAGCACTGACAGTCTTATTATAGGCCTTGCTTAACTTAGGAAGGAAAGGACACTTTTAAGAAGAAAATGGGCAGAACAAATTCCCCGCATCTTCTCCATTATCGGTATAGAAAACTTCTTTTGAAACTATCATATAGAGTTTTACCTTTTTCATGTTAAAGCTGGAAGTCATAAATCTTATCATCTGCCTCCATGTTAAAATGCCAGCATTGTCACATTGCCACCGTCCCGGGAAGGAGGGCCCCTTGGGTTATTGTAAAACTAGAGGGTTATGATGTACAGTTTAAGCTAATGAAGGTAGGCTTCCAGTCAGGATGTGGAGTCACTCCCTGTGGTGAGGCCGTTAAATAGCCAGGAATGAGACATGTCTATAATTAGAGAAGCATTAGGCGTTAGTGATCCCAGTGACCAGGGTGCCTGTGCCCAATGGCCTAGTCAGACTGGCTGGCTACCCACCCAAAGCTATTTCCTCCATCATTCAAAGTCAGAAGCAATGTAATGAGGGGTGGATTAACAAATTCCATGAGCTGAAACTATCCATTCAAAGAAATAAATAAGGTTTCTGAAAAATAGGCTTGAACATTGCATATGCTTAGAGAAAAACAAAAACAAAAACAAAGCATGGTATCCATTAAAGCAGCAAATTGATAAAAATGTACCTCAGAACTATGAGTAGCAAACCACAGAGTATTATCACATCATTGTTCTCCTGAATAATTTCTATGGTCTGAAAATAAAAGCCAAGAAAACTGCAACAAGTCATTATGTTTCTCTGGAATATTTATATATTTAAAATGTAGTAAGTGTTCCTTGTCAGGGATCCCAGTATAATCAGCAAGGCTTATAGGCTTAGAATATTTTGAAAATGTGGGCTGCGAGTAAGGTTGCAGAAATGCTAGTCTACCTTCATTGTTTCACAGATGAGGGAATCAAAGCTGGGGAGAAATAGAAGGAAAATTAATGTCACTATAGCTATTCACTAAAATGCATTGTGTGTGGCTGGATGTGGTGGCTGACGCCTGTAATCCCTACACTTTGGGAGGCTGAGGCAGGTGGATCACTTGAGGCCAGGAGTTCAAGACCAGTCTGGCCAATGTGGCGAAACCCTACCTCTACTAAAAATACAAAAATTAGCCAGGAGTGGTGGCCTGTGCCTGTACTCCTGGCTACTCAGGAGGCTGAGGTGGTAGAATCATTTGAACCTGGGAGGAGGAGGTTGCAGTGAGCCAAGATCATGCCACTGTACTCCAGCCTGGGCAACAGAGTGAGACCCTGTCTCAAAAAAAAAAAAAAAAAAAAAAAAAAGCATTATGTGCATTTTAAAATTTCACTCAATATTCATTTTTGGCCTTATTTAATCTTCAGTCCAATCTAATGAAACAGTGATTATTATTCACATCTTATTCCCAAGAAAACTAAGTCATAGAGGGGATGAGTAAATTTGAAGTGCCATGTTTGAAACCATTTGCCTCCAGGTGCTGTTTTCCTTACAACAACATATTCCATGCCTTGTCTAATATCTCATCACTACCAATATTGTTAGAAACAATATTAGGATCTAGATTCTATTTTATCTGGCCTTGCATTCCTTTCAGTAGGTAAGGCTGCAGACCTACAAGTTCTGAATACATTTATGTGCATTCATTTGCTTGTAGTTGTGAAAATTCGGACATTAAAGAAGAAAATTCCCTAAAAGAATTGAGTTTATCTCAAAACTGTCTACTGAACACTCTAGTAATATACCTATTAATACATTCATATATTTTATCTGTTTTGTTTATTGCTTTATCTCCATTGCCTAGAAGAGTACTTGGAACACAGCAAGCCTTTACTAAATTTTTGTTAAAATGAATGAGTTTATGATGTTTCTACAATGTCCTGCTACACACTGCTCCAGGGACTAGGGCAATGGTGACGAAATACAAGGTTCTTGCAATATGAACCATTCTTTTAATGGTTGAGTGAGACATTAAGCCATCATACAAATACTTAAATGATTTCAAAAAGAAGGCTATAAAAAAATAAAACAGGATAATGTGATAGAGCATAACTGTGGCTGGGGGTTGGAGAGGCACTTTGTGAAGTTTTTTTGAAGTGATGACATTTGAGCTGATCCCTGAATATCAAGAAGAAAAGTGTCATGTAAAAATAGACCCAGGGAAGGGGAATTTGCAGGTAGAGGGTACAACCAATGCAAATGCTGTAAGACAGAAATAATTTTGGTGATTCTGAGGAAGAGAGAGAAATGTGGCTTGAGTTTAGCAGGTAGATGGGAGAGTGGTAGGAAGAAAGAAAAAATAAGCAGAACATGGAGGCCAATGGTTTCCAGGGCACTTTAAAAATACTGATACCTGGCCCTCCCCATCAACATCCACCTCACTCCTGCAATTCTGTATTAGGTGTTTGTTTTTGTTGTTGTTGTTATTTTGTTTTGTTTTTTGAGACGGAGTCTCACTCTGTCGCCCAGGCTGGAGTGCAGTGACGCGATCTTGGCTCACTGCAAGCTCCACCTCCCAAGTTCACGCCATTCTCCTGCCTCAGCCTCCAGAGTAGCTGGGACTACAGGCACCCGCCACCACACCCGGCTAATTTTTTTGTTTTCTTTAGTAGAGACAAGGTTTCACCGTGTTAGTCAGGATGGTCTCGATCTCCTGACCTCCCGATCTGCCCGCCTCGGCCTCCCAAAGTTCTGGGATTACAGGCATGAGCCACCGCGCCCGGCCTTTGTATTAGCTGTTTTAAGGCCCTGGACTAAAGTATTTTTAATGACTTCAGGTTAAATTTACATGGACCAGCATTCAAAACCATAGAGGAGAGTGCATGTAGACCATAGTAGAAAGTACTTAGAGTTTGATAAAGAGATGAAAGAGGAAGAAGGAGAGCAAAGATTTCAACCAGCCTAACAAATATTTCTCAGATGTCCGCTAATTCATTCTTAATATGTTCACTGAGCCCAATGAGACACACAATATGTGTTCTCTGATTTCTTGCAAATCACTTCTTAATTACTAAAGACTAATCCTTTCTGTATGTATCAATATTGTCCTCTATGTCCTTGATGTATTATAACTTTTGTTCATAATTTTAAAATTAATTTAGATTTATAACTACCAGAGTTTACCTAGATGAACTGCATACACAAAAAAATTATTTTTAAGATCTATTATAATGTGGGGGCTATCCACACAAATAAATGGGAGAATTGGTCAACTCATGAATTTGGCAACTATAGACAGACAAGCCAGGTAACTCAGGCTAATTATTTGTATAATTTTTTGCTAAATTTAAGTGTGCATTTAACAGAATAATCCACATCAAATTCCGCTTTTCTCCAGAGGAGCATAGTCTTTCTCATTTATTTTTATGTTTTCAGTTGTTGCTTGTAACTATGACCTCATGCTCCTGTTGATTCAATTCTAAAAGTCCTACTTCATTAGATTACAAAAAAAAAAGCACCTTCAAATATTTAGACTAAAGCATCCTGTGTATTACCAGTCTGCTTGTCAATTATGGTGAACTTCATATGAGGAAACAGTGATCAGCAGTAAAACTACAGAAAATGGAGTCTCCCACCCCCAGGCTCTCTTTAAATGGGTGGAGTTTCCTTGGGGCAGTCTTAATGGCCTTGTCAGCCAGTCTTCCTAATCACTGATGCTTGCTGATACAGCGCACCCAATCACAATTTATTTTACAGTCTTGTTCTATCAGAAAGAAAGAACTTTTGATTTATTGCTAATTAGAGTAGCCATGTTTCCCCAGACACAGGCAACAGTTTGAGGGATGATGTAACCAAAAACCAGGTTTTTGTGATAAGTCAGAACGATTTAATGTGATAGAAAAGGCATTATTTTCTCTGTGAAACACACAATGTCATTTCTGTAATCAGACAGGAAAGACTGAAAATACTGAAGTCAGTTTTCTTACATTTGAAAGACAGACAGGAAATTTTTCCAGAATGTTAAATCAATACAGAAGGTATGTATACAAAATTGTCGGTTTCTGACTCATTATCAAACAGATAGTAAATAAACAGGTATAGAATTGCTATCACTATTCCGAAAGTGTGTTTGCCTGTTTGGCTGGGAATTGAATCAGAAATTATAAACTGGTTACAAATAATGATTCATGTGAGAAAAAGGAAAAAAAAAAGTCATAAAATGTGAATTGTGTAGTTCTCAAACATAAGCATTTTGGTATGGACCACAAGGAGAGTAACTCAACAACCTTGCAACTGTCTAAGTATAAAAGGCAAAAATTCTGTGGTTAAAAATGCTCTCAGCCATTGTATTTATATCACTTAAAATTCTCAAGGTTACAGGTTGCTGTTTTTAGATATCCTCAATTTCAGTGCTACCAATTTTATCTAATGATTTGGTTTATTTGGGGTGAAGGGGTAGTTTGGGAAGAGGACTATTATATTACAATTGTTTTACTCAGAAAACAAATGCAAGTATGTCTGAAGTTCACTCTAATATGCATTAGAGGAATGGTGCATTAGTGTTTCAAAAATCTGTATCTGTTGGGATTATAGGCTCAAGGAAAAAATCACCTGTGCATTTTGAGAAATGACAGTGAAATGTGTATTTCTCACAAACACATCAATAAATTCCCCAGTAAATAAAGTGAACTTGGACTGGTCCAACTAGTAGACCAGCCATGAGACACAGGACAATTATGAAAATTGTACCTGAAGCCCTCAAAATTCTGCTCTACCTTCTTAAAACTGAATCTGTTCCAGAGGGTAGCATTCAGCTGCCTTTAATTAATTCAGTCTGTAAGATTTAATAGTCAGGTCTCAAGCCTGTATTCCACAATGTATCCATTTGCAAAAGGTTACTGAGCATTTACTTTGTTCAAAATCCTTTTATATAAGTGTATGATATAGACTCTGGAGGTTAAAAAAAAAAAAAAGTATGTGACTATAAGCTTTGTTTGCCTGTGTTGGTTTCTTGCTTTAAAAATACTGAACTAAACAGCCACACAGTATAGCTAGTTGTCAAGTTATATACATAGATGTAACTTTAAATATTTCCTTATTTACTGAAAAAGGCTATTTTAATATACAATACATACATTTTATTTACTAAAAAACTATTTTATTATAAAATACATCTTTTTAAATTACTAAACGAGGCCATTTTTAATAGATTAGAAGACAGTTGAGATTTGTTTCAATACAGACAGAAAACAATTTTTATTTACCACTACCTTTTCTCTGAGAGAACACATGTAGCATGCAGAAGTATATAACTTGCTAAATAAGATGGAAAAAATCTCTGACATTGAGATTTTTCTAGTCTCAAACGTTTCCACCAAAATACCCATAATTGGTACCTAGAATAGAAGAAGCTTCTGCTCCTGAAGTGTCTGATTGTTTAGCCTAAAACCAGACTCTCAAAATTTAATGTTTTTGAAGGCTCATGTTTTTAAAACTGTGTGTGGATTTTACATGCTATTTAAATATTATTCTTGCTTTGTCTTAATATATTTTCTATCAACTCATGGAGTAAAATTGATAGTCAATGAAGATGCACCAACATGATGGGCCTTCTGGCCTAGAATAAAATAAAATAGCTCTTAAAAGTATGTATGTCCCAATTGTAAAGGAACTCATTAAAGAGTCTACCCTTAGACTAATATAACTTTTTTCCAGAAAAATTGTGTACTTTATTAAACTAAGACTATTTTTACAGCATTTATGAAGGAAAAAATAGTAGTCTGGATTGGCTTTTTTAAGATCAACCCCAGGCTAGAAACTGAAGGGTTCCAAGTTGTAACTAAACCCACACTTGTTATATGACCTTGAACAAGCCAAGCAGGCTGTGGTCATGATTATGTATACAAACCGCCTACACAGGGTGTCAAGTGAAGGTCAATGTGTTTATGCCAGCTGTTTTTGTTATACGTGCGGAACGCCACACAGTTGTTCTGGGTATGGCAGTCAGAGTGGATGCCAGCACAACTGTAATGAATAGAGTGCCAGAAACAGGCTGATTATATAGACAAAATGCAAAATCGAAACAATTAAGAGAATGAATCAAGTAAACAAACATCTTTGTACAAAGACTGTATAGTCTGGATGAATTATACTATTGGTCAGATAATCAAAGTAGTTGTTAAAAATCTCAATATAGATTGTCTTACATATAGGACATTCCTGGCAACTAACATGTATTTTTAAAATTAAAACAATACATTAATTATTAACTCCATTAATAAACTTTAAGTTTTCGAAAAATTCATACTCAAAAGGAATCGAAATTTTAAAAAGCCAGAAGACCTTAAAAATTATTGTAAAAGAATAGCCATGTGTTGGCAAAATCTGGTTTGTAGTAATGTATAATTTTCATGTAAGATCTGAATTTTTAAAGGAAAAGAAAAGCACACAAATTTATGAGTGTATTTACTTAGGATGATAAATTAATTTATCTTATTTACTTTGTTTCACTCTTTATTTCAGTACATTTTAGTTCAGCCCAAAAACATGATGCAAGTCAAAAATTCCTGTGGAAAACCAGTTTATTAAATCCAGAAATGTTAATCACACCTAATGATAATTACTGCACACGCTATTGACCCTTTTTAAAATTCTGAGGTCTGAGGTTACATCTTCATAATGTCAAATAAACAGTAGGATTGGTAGGATTATCTGGCTCAGTGAAAGAAAATGATTTAGTCAAAATAATTTATTTGTAATTTCATTTTTCTGTCTGTTGTAGTAATATCATAATATCCTGATTGAGAAACATGACAACTGTGAAATTTATACTGGCATACATTATTCAAACTGGAAGATACTTCAATGAAATCCAATATAAACAAAATATAAAATTAATAAGTGAAAATTCTTAGGAAAATACATAAGGTCATATAGTATTCATCTATATTAACATTATATTAAATTTTTTCTTTCTCACTATAGTATTAAAAGTACTTATATCTGGATTTTTTGAATAATTTTTTTCAAAGTTAATATTCCTAGTGAATATTAGAGATAATTAGAACCTTGGTTTTTAATATTCTTTTTTTCACCCTTTATGTTTATTATTGTAAATTTTATAGGAATGCTTTTTATTATATATACTTAAGGCATACATGTTTTGATACACATATAGATGGTGAAATGATTACTATAGGTAAGCAAATTAACATATCCATTACCTACCACAGTCACGTATTATTGTTTCTATGTATGTGCATGTGTTAATAACACCTAAAATCTATTCTTTTAGCAAATTTTCAATATACAATATTATTTAATATTCTTTATACATTATTTAAAAATGTAGACTAAGGGTAATATATATATTAATACATAATATTATGTATTATATATACATGTATATATAACTATATTATGTATTACATATACTTAGGATGGTCATATAAATTTATCATAAAACCAGGACACTTTCGATGATGATGGATGCTATTTTACATTGCAACATCAAGCATAAACTGGGTTTGTCTTGAGCTAACAGATACTTGTTTATCCTAGAAACAATCATAATAACTTCATTCATAGACATTAAGGGAGGAAGTTATTTGCTTGCTTCATAATCACAACATAAGTCATTTCACAACCTAAAATATAATCAGTGCTCTGTATCTGCATGGCTTCTGCATCTGCAGACTCAACCAATTTTTTTTCAATAATACAACAATAAAATAATACAAATAAAAAAGCAATACAGTACAACTATTTACATAACATTTATATTGTATTATGTAAGTAATCCAAAAATTATTTAAAGTATACAGGAGAATATGAGTAAGTTATATGCAAATATGATGCCTTATTATATGAGACTTGAGCATTTCTGGATTTTGGTATTTGCAAGGGGTTCTGAAATTGATCTCCTGTGGATTCAAAGAGAAGACTATCAGCCCTATCTCATTAAGGGGACAGAGTGTATCCCAGGTATCAAATATGAGGTAGATGTATACATGTGATGTGATTGGATTTAGAGGACACAGAGCAATTTAAGTTAATGAAATTAAAGTTGAGTGTCTAAGAATAGGGAAAGACCAGAAAAAGTAAACTGATTCATAACAGCTTTGTTATATTTTTAAATCACAGGACAGAGTTCTTGGAACAATTTTTAACAGAAGTTTCAACTAAAATAGAATTAAAACCATAAATTAATTATATAGAATCAATTATGGTTATTGAAATCTACTACTTTTCAGTAGATTTGGATTCATGTCTTAGCATAATGTATATTTTTCATTTTCTAAATGACAAACTGGAACTTTTTTTATTAGATTAGGAATCTTATCAGAAAAATTCTACAAAGTAATTTTACTTATTATTTGTATGACACCTTAACCCCAACATTGTTGTGATTACTATATTTGTCAAGAGGGTAACAAGAATAAAAATGTTCTCACTTCTTCTCTCATTTAACAAATATTCATCACAGTGATTCTCAGACACTAGCAGAAATAAGAATCACCTGGACAGCTTGTCAAAACAGACCATGGGTGCCCATCCCCAGAGTTTCAAATTTAGTAGGACTGTGGCAGAGCCCAAGAATTGGCATTTCTAGCACATTTCTTAAGAGCTTCCAGGTTATTCTGAAGTTTCTGGGTACCACACTTTGAGAACCACCAATATATTAAACATGCATTATTTGCCAAGGTACAGCTGGAGGTACAGCAGCAAACAGCAAAACAGACACAAATTCCTCCTCTCGTGGACTTTATGTAGTGAAGGGAGATAGATAATAAATATATAATTAAAATATACAACATGTAAGACAGTGATAAGTACTATGAAGAAAAACAAAACAGGAAAAGGGACATATGATGAAGCAGTGAGGGTCATATGATGAAGAGGATGAAGCCTTACTCAGAAGAGAAAATGTAAAGACCTTAAATAGCTGGAGTTTGAGTCAAAGATATCTGGAGGAACAGTAAGTTCAAATGCCCTAAGCCTGGAGAACACTAGCCAAGTTTAAAGAACATGAAGAAGATCAGGATGGCTGAATAGATAGGAAGAGTGGAAGAAAACAAGACATAGGCAATGGGAGAACCAGCTTAGATGAGGCTTTAGAGGCCATTGAGAGGTGTTTGGCTTTTATTGTGAGTGACATGGAAGCCATGGGTGAATTTTTAGCAGAGAAAGGGCATTAGCTGATCTGCATTTTTAAAGAATCTCCAGGGTTACTAGGCAGATAATAAGAGACTTGAGTTCAAGAAATACGTGTAGACTGGATATATAAATTTGGGTATCATTAACATATTGATGTTACTTAAAGCTGTGAAATTTGCGAGCTCCCCAGAGGAATGAGTGTGCCTTGAGAAGAGAAATTGTCCAAGAACTGGCCCTGGGGAAGCTCAACTTTAAAGGTCATGATAAAATAAGAGATCAGCAAAAGGCTGTGAAGGAGCAGCCTGTAAAGTAGGATGAAAATCAGCAGAGAGTGGCAATCTGGAAGCCAAATGAAGAAAGTGGGTCACTAGGAAGGTATTCATCAGCTGCTGATAGATGGAGTATGATGCATAATGAAAATTAAGTTTTTACATAAACAATGTGGATGACAATGGCGGTGTTGACAAGAGCTGCTTCAGTGAAGTGGTGGAGATGAAAAGCTCAGCTGGGGTGTTTCCATGTGAGGATGGGAGAAGAGCTGTTAGAGAGTGAGCACACACAACTCATTTGAGGGTTTTACTTTTGAAGAAAGAAAATATGTGGGTGACAGTTGGAATAGAATGTGAGACCAGAGGAGGGTTGTTGCTTTTCTAAGATGAGAGAAAGTATTGAAACTGTTGAGGCTGATGGTTAGTTAAGGTAGAAAAATTGATGATGCAGAGAAACAGTGGATAATACTAGAGTAATATATTTCAGGAAGAGGGAAGGGCTGGGATCTTCTGCCCGGGAAGGTTTGAGGTTATATTGAAAAATGGACTGTTCATCCATGGTACTCTGAAGGATGGCAGAGTATATGTGTACAGATTGAGATGAATGTGTAAATGAGGTGGTGAGTGTAAGGTCATCAACCTAGAAAGAGAATAATATAGAGGTGCCCGAGATCTAAGGGGAAATGGGGATGTTTAAATATTTCCCAATTAAGAAAGGGAAAGAGAGACTGGGTGACCTGAAAAATGTAGTAGGATTGCTAGTTGTACTAATGTAATCAATCTGATATTTTAAAATCATTATTTTACTTAAAATCCTCTGGGGTTTTTTTCCAAGTATTTGTAGAGCTACTAACCAGAGCAATATGACGATCCTAAGATCTTCCTTATTCAAAATTTGGACAAAAAATTGAATTCATTTGTTGGACCTGTCAATGAATCTACTCAGATAGAAATGTACTAAGCTGGATTTCAGGATAATTTGGGCTAAAATATGCTAGCGTATTCTTGCTTTGTGAAATGTAACATAATGAAGTGCTAAATATACTATTATTATAGTGTTCCAGCTGACAGGGAAGCAATGACCAAAACAAGAAATCCAGAAGTTCCGGGATGTATAATATAGAATTATGCTCTTCTATCTTATGGAAGAATTCTGTATTTCACGTTCAATGTTGTGTTATATAAATCAATTACAGTTATAGTATACATTTTTGTTCATTAGAAACTGGCAAAATCTCATTTATTTAAAAAAATTATTCTCAAATGTTACCTCCCGTATGAAGCCTTCCCTGGACACAGCCTAAAAACAATTATTGTTTCCCCCTCTGAGAGAGTACTGTACATGTACATAACACCTATATTACCATCATTACTCAATATTGTGATTAGTTATTTATTTGTATAATTTCTTATTAAGGATGAGCTCCTTAAAGACAGGGACAGTATCTTATATATTATTGTGCAGCATGTCAAGCTGTGCTTAGGAAATGTCCAGTAAATATTTCTTGAACTTAATGTTTTCTGGAGGCAACAAATTTTGTTACATATTTAAAATCATATTGTGTATTTTGATCATATATGTTATAAATTAAGATAGTTTATCAAAAGCTAAAAATATATTTAATTTAGAAGTGATATGAAAAATAAGAAAAGGTATAAAAATATTTTAAAATCTCTTACAATTCCACCCTTGGTGTAACCCCTTTCACTACTTTAATTTACTTCTTTCCAGTTTTAAACATAAACTTTCTTTTTTGATTTGAAATTATTTTATATAGAGTTTTATGTCATGCTTTTTCTTTAAAGAATATATATTTATAAATAATCATTTCCTGCATTATTACATAATCTTTAAGAATATACTATTTATTTATTTCAAGACCGAGTCTCGCTCTGCCACCCAGGCTAGAGTGCAGTGATACGATCTGGGCTCACCGTAACCTCTGTCTCCTGGGTTGAAGAGATTCTGGTGCCTCTGCCTTCCAAGTAGTTGGGACTACAAGCGTGCGCCACCATGCCTGGCTAATTTTTGTGTATTTAGTAGAGACGGAGTTTCACCATTGTTGTCCAGGCTGGTCTTGAACTCCTAACCTCAAGTGATCCACCCACCTCGGCCTCCCAAAGTGTTGGGATTACAGGCGTGAGCCACTGCGCTTGGCCAAGAATATACTTTTTAATGGTTGCATAATATTGTTATTTCTCTTTTGGAATTTAACTATCCCTTATTTATACATCTTTATTATCCTGATTTGGGAGATAATGTAACAATGAACATCTTTGTATAAAAATATTTACCTTTATCTCTATTATTTCAACAGGATAAACACACTTAGGATTTGACACAGTCCTAACCAGTGACTCAAATATTCAAGGCTTATTTTAGGAGGGTCAGACTCATAGAATGTTACCCAAATTTTCTAAAATTTTTTGTCCACAGAACATACTGAATCCTGACTAGGTGTGGTGGCTCACATCTGTAATTGCAGTACTTTGGGAGGCCAAGGTAGGCAGATCACTTGAGGTCAGGAGTTCAAGACCATCCTGGCCAACATGGGGAAACTCCGTCTCAACTAAAAATATAAAAATTAGCCAGGCGTGGTGGCATGCACCTGTAATCCCAGCTACTTGGGAGACTGAAGCAGGAGAATCACTTGAACCCAGGAGGTGGAGGTTGCAGTGAGCCAAGATAGCACCACTGCACTCCAGACTAGGTAACAGAGTGAGACGCCATCTCAAAAAAAAAAAAAATCCCCCATATGTCGATCCTTGGAGAACTATATCTAACTACTTCCCAGTAGAGATGAGAAAAACATTTAAAAATATTTTTAAAAAATACTCTCATTATGTCCACACAGAGCATAATAGAATTAGTTATTTCACAATAAAGAATGTTATGGGTAAGTTTACCATTTACGACGGTCCTGGGTAAGATGAAAATGGAGGCCCCTCTACCATGTCAACTCTGCTTTTGAGGAGGCTCAAGATCAGCTAAGTGCTAAAGCATGGCTTTTTTTTTTTTTTTTTTTTGAGATGGAGTCTTGCTTTGTCACCCAGGCTGGAGTGTAGTGGTGTGATCTTGGCTCACTGCAACCTCCGACTCCCTGATTCAAGTGATTCTCCTGCCTTAGCCTCCTGAGCAGCTGGGACTACAGGCACATGCCACCACGCAGAGCTAATTTTTGTATTTTTAGTAGAGATGGGGTTTCATCATGTTGGCCAGGATGGTCTTGATCTCCTGACCTCATGATCCACCCGCCTTGGCATCCCAAAGTGCTGGGATTACAGGCGTGAGCCACTAGGCTCGGCCTAAGTGGGGCTTTTTAATGAACAAGACCAAAACAGGAGCCATTCTTGTCAGTGTATAAGCATGGTACTGTCAGTAAAACTTCAGAGGAAAGAGAAACCACTGTGATTAACTGCTATCTGAGAAAGCTTCATAGAAGAGGTGAACTGAGCATTGAAAAATAACCAAAAAATTATAGTTTATAAAGGAAGAGAAAATGGTCATATTATCCGTGTTAGGCAGAATAATTCCCCCCTCCACCTCCCAGTGATCATGCCTTAACCTTCAGAATCAGTGAATATGTCACCTTTCAAGGCAAAGGTAAATTAGGGAGCAGATGGAATAAATGGATGCTAAATAGTTAATGTGAAAATAGATGATTTTGGATAGTCTGTGTGAACCCAGTGTAATCAAAAGGTCCTTAAATGTGGAAGGGTGAGGCAGAAAAGTCAGAGTGCTGCAATGTGAGGAAGACTCAACCAGCCATTTCTGTATTTGAAGCTAGAAGGGACCACGAGCTTAAAAATGCAGGCAGGCTCTGGAAGCTGGAGACAGATTATCCTGTAGGGCTTCCAGGAGGACAGCAGTCCTGCCAACACCTTGATGTTAACACAGTGAGGCATGAGTCAACTTCTAGCCTCCAGGACTGTAAGATAATACATTTATGATGTTTTAAGCTATAGAGTTTTTGGAAATTTATTACAGCAACAATAAAAAATAATACAGCATTCATGAAGAACAGAGCTGTACTATAAAGACACAAAATGAGAATACACTGAGATAGGAGAGAAACATAAAGATTGGAGATTCATGCTAATAAATAGTGGGAGACAAGTTAAGGAAGGTAGCTTATGGCTAGAGGGGAGGAAATTATGAATGTCTTTCAAAATAATTTGAATTTCATCCTGTACATGATAGAGAGCATTTGAGCAGGATAGTGACATAATAAAAAGAATATATTTTAGCAAAATTAATCTGGTGATATTATGCAAAGCAGACTGAATGGAGAGAAAGCAGTTAAGGTTTCATAATAATCCAAGAATGAAGTGAGATGAGTCTGGACTATGTTGTCAGCTTAAATGAAAATGGAAGCTCAGTCACAAGGAAGGTTATAAAGAAAAATCCATTTTCATATATTTTCCTGTATCTAGATCATTTTATGGAATTACTCGAATTCCAAATTGTCAGCTGAGTGCTGATGACACTGATAAATTATGAGATCTCAAGTAGTCCCGTTAAATCTTTCACAAGGAAACATATATCCTCTTTTAAAATACGTACAGTTCAACACTGACGGATTTCAGAAAGAGACTGATGCTCTGTCTTGTTTTACCCTGTAAATCCAAATGACTGAAATTTGTTATTCTCTGTAGAGAAATGTGAAACAAATTGACATCTAGCAAGAATGTCATTCCATGTATTTAAGCATATAATTTACTCTAGGCAATAGGAAACGTTTTTTTTTTTTTTTTTTTCCAGTAACTAGTTTAGATTCTGCCTTCACACAAAATATTTTTCAAAAGAAAGAAAAATAATACAACATTTAATTCTGTTTTCAAAAGAGCCCTTGATAAAGTGAAATTGAACATCCATTTATTTTCCTAGTATTTCTCAATGGTTGATATTTCTTAGATCAGTAAAATAAATAACTACAAAAATGTATCTATTCCCCCTTGAGAGAGAGAGCGAGCCAGAGAGAGAGTGTGTGTATGTGTGTGTGTGTGTGTGTGTGTGTGTGTGTGTGTGTCTGTGTGTTTGTAAGTTATTCACATACATATATTAGGTCTACTTTATTTATAATGTAAATAAATGCAAATATACTATGTAAATTGCATGAGATCCCTTGCGTGTCAACTTATAAAAAATAATGTATTTTTCTTTTTTTTTGATATAGAGTCTTGTTCTGTCACCCAGGCCTTTTCTTAAGTGCCCTTTCTTATATTCAAATTCTACCCATTATTCCATCTATTTCTTTAATGGAGACTTTTTCCTTATCGTCTGGATATAGTAGTTGCCCAGTTAGATTTTGATGAATGGTTGGAAAGATGGGTCAATTGATAAATAAAATAGAATATCAGGGTGAAGCATTTACATTATGTAAGGACTTTGCTATATACTGCCAAAATGCTTTCAAAAAGGAGGTTTTATCTCTCTAGTACAGTACTCACTCTAGCTCTCCTTCACCTGTCCTGATTAATATTTCCTTTACTAAATTTTTGTGAATTTGATATATCCATCCACTGAATAAAAGTCAGATTAAGGCCAGGCGCGGTGGCTCATGCCTGTAATCTTAGCACTTTGGGAGGCTGAGGCGGGCGGATCACCTGAGGTCAGGAGTTTTAGGCCAACTTGACCAACATGGAGAAACCCCATCTCTACTAAAAATACAAAATTAGCTGGGCATGGTGGCACATGCCTGTAATCCCAGCTACTCAGGAGGATGAGGCAGGAGAATCACTTGAACCTGGGAGGCAGAGGTTGTGGTGAGCTGAGATCATGCCATTGCACTCCAGCCTGGGCAACAAGAGTAAAACTCAGTTTAGAAAAAAAAAAAAAAAAGTAAGATTAAATATCTCCCATATGTATTAAATCTGTGTATTTTATCTTTGATGAGTGGTCTGTTTATTTTTTTGGTCTATTTATCTGGAGAGTTGGATAGTTATTGAATAATTTGTACACCATTTGTAACTAAAACTATTGCAAAAAATATTTTCTTCAGCTTGCTATTTGTACTTTAGAATAATTGATTTTGACAGTCAAACATTTTACATTTTTAGGTATCCAAAATTTTATATTTGTGTATACTCAGAAATTTTACCAAGACACATTTTACTTCACTCTTCTCTTCATGTGACATAGCCTAACCCTAACCCTAACCATTACTGACAGCTCTCAATAGACCTAGCTCCCGTCCATACATGGCCTTTGCTTATATGATATACCCTTTTCTGAAATTTTCTCCTATTACATCTTCCTGGCTGCCCGTCCAAACTGTTTGCCTCCTGTACTGCCCTCATAGCTTCATGTCTCAGCTCCATTGTGTTGGATACAGTGAGTTCTAGATATTTCTTCAAAGAATCAGTATGTCAGTATGTTCAGTTCTTTGTCCTCCATTTTAAAGTTTAACTTCCTCGTAGTTTCAGTAAACAACATTTTCCACCAGTTTAATCAGTAGTTCACATCTGTTCCTCTGGTCACCTGCTCTGTCCTGACTCATCCCAGTCGCCTGCTTTGACCTGAGTCACCCCTGGTCACCTGCTCTGACCTAAGTCACCTTTAGTTACCTGTTCCATAACCATCTTTCCCACCAAACTGCTCACCCTGCCACTGTGGCTCATACCCCTGTTCTTTTGTTTAAAATAGCCAATTGGAATTAGTTTAGACTGTGCAGTCCAACCTTAGCCAATAGGAGAACAACACACCACTAGGGGCTGCCTGCCTCAGGGATAAGAACCCCTTCCCCTCCCTTGTTCAGGTGTGCTCTTGCCATTGCTCCATTTGTAAGGCAATTTTAACTTCTATAGAAGTAAGAACCTCTGCAACCCAGGCAGAGGTTGCAGTGAGCCAAGATCATGCCATTGCACTCCAGCCTGGGCAACAAGAGCGAGACTGTCTCAAAAAAAAAAAAACAAAAAAAAAAAACCAGCAGCAGCAATATTGACATAATAAACCTAGTATAAAATCTAGTTGCTTTAGACTTACAATTTAATAGCTTTTAGTAAATTTACCAAATTATGCAGCCATTACCATAATCTGGTTTTAGAACATTTTCCTCCTCCCAGTAAGACCTCTCATACCCATTTGCAGTTACTTCCTAGCCCAGGCACTAATCCAGTTTTTTTTTTTTTTTTTTTTTTTTTTTTTGAGATGGAGTCTCGCTCTATCTCAAAATGAGGTCTTGAACTCTTGATCTCGTGATCTGCCCACCTTGGCCTCCCAAAGTACTGGAATTAGAGGCATAAGCCACCATGCCCAGCCAGCTTTCTTATCTTTAAGAAGGACATAATAATAGTACTTCCTACAGCAGTTATTGTTAGTGTAACCACCCAAGGGGTTTACCATGCCCATTGCCTAGACAGAGCTGATTCCTTAAGACAGGCTAATTGCAATAGAGAAAGAGTAATTCACGCAGAGCCGGCTGTGGGGGAGACTGGGAGACTGGAGTTTTATTATTACTCAAATCAGTATCCCCAAGCATTAGAGGAGTAGAGATTTTAAGGTAACTTAGTGGATGGGGATAAGCCAGTGAGCCAGGAGTGCTGATTGGTAAGGGATGAAATCATAGGGAGTTAAAGCTGTCTTCTTGTGCTGAGTCAGTTCCTGGGTGGAGGCCACAAGATGAGATGAGCCAGTTTATTGATCTGGGTGGGGCCAGCTGATCCATTAAGTGCAGGATCTGCAAAATTACTGAAGCACTGATTTTAAGAGCAGTTTAGAGAGGGTCAGAATCTTGTAGCCTCCAGCTGCATGACTCCTAAACCATAATTTCTAATCCTGTGGCTACTGTTAGTTTCACAAAGGCAATATAGTCCTCAGGCAAGAAGGAGGTCTGCTTTGGGAAAGGGCTGTTACTGTCTTTGTTTAAACTATAAACTACAAAGTTTCTCCCAAAGTAAGTTCAGCCTACACCCAGGAATGAACAAAGACAGCTTGGAAGTTAGAAGCAAGATGGAGTCCGTTAAGTTAGATCTCTTTCACTGTCTCAATCATAATTTTGCAAAGGCGATTTCATTAGGGTTACATGTATTAATACATGTAAAATGCTTCAACTTAGGTGCCTGGCACATAGAGATGATTTAGTAAATTGTAATAATTTACAATTTAATCAGCTACACTGATTAACTGTGTGCAATCTGGAAGAAGTTGCATTATTTCTATGCAACTTCTATTTCTATCAGATATTTTCCTAAAAAAATCAAAATCTTGTGGAATGGCATTAAGTTTAAAAATTTGCAACGACTTAATATGTTTATAATATGAATCTTTCCATCGGGATCGCATTTATTCACTATGTAATCATGTCTTTCACAGTGCCTCTCAGCATATGCTCTTCAAATAGAATCTGTCACTGCCCCTGCAATACACACTTTTTTTCTAATGCTTATTTCCAAATATTTTATATTTGTGATGCTATTGAAAATGATATATGTCTCATTTACTTATTTATTTTGAGACAGGGTCTCACTCTGTCACCCAGGCTAGAGTGCAGTGGCGTGATCACAGATCACTGCAGCCCTAACCTCCTAGGCTCAAGCAATCTTCCTGCCTCAGCCTCCCAAGCAGCTGGGACTACAGGCATGCACCACCATACCGTGCCAATTTTTAAATTTTTTTTAGAGATGGAGTTTTGCTATGTTGCCTAGGCTCATCTCAAATTCCTGGTTTCAAGTGATCCTCCTGCCTTGGCCTTCCAAACTCCTGGGATTACTGGTGTAAGCCATGGTACCCAGATGGAAATGGCATATATTTATAATACTTTCTAAATAGTTAAAAGCAAATGTTAAGTCATTGAAGTTTTTACATTTATCTTTCAAGTGATGACTTTATTTAATTTGATTAAGACTTTCTATTTGTACTCTGGATAATTTAGGGGTATAAATATACATATTGTCTGAAAACAAGGGTTATCACATATGGCATTCCATTTGTTTTACTTCTTTTGCTTCATGTGACATAATCTATTGGTTTGAAGTATTAGTATACTTTTTGGTAAAATTCATCTCTAGAGAAGCTAGTTCTGTGGAATGTTAATACGAGCTTTGAAGATAATAGGCAGCACAAGTCTGAGAATGGACATGAGACTTTTTTTTTTTTGCACAAAATTATACAACTAGAACTGGGACCAGAAATTGAATCTTGATTCTTAAATAATCGTGTCATGAAAATATGCTACAAATGATCAATTAAAATGAAACAAAAATGATGAAAGAGGTAAACTGTGTAAAACATTACAAAGAATGTAAGTAGCCTACTTACAGAAGTCTTCCTTCCCAAGGCTAGTTTCACTCACACCCAGGAATGAATAAAGACAGTTTAAGGGTTAGAAGGAAGATGGGTCAGTTAGGTCTGATCTCCTTCACTGACATAATTTCCTCAGTTACAATTTTGCAAAGGTGGTTTCAACAAGGTCTCTCCCTTGACAAGTGGGGATTGCAATTTGAGATGGGATTCGAGTGGAGACACAAAGCCATAGCACATCAGGCAAGAAATTATTAAAGAACCCAAGGATTCAGGCACAAAAAGATAGCCATCATTTATAGAGCATGTATTATCTGCTAAGCATTTCAAGTATATTGTTTTTGCTAATCTTATAACAAACAGTCTATGAAGAAGTCTCTATTATCTTCATTTTATATATAGTAAGACTGAAACCTTCAGGGGTTGAATAAGTTGCCCAAGGTCTCAAGTGATAATTTGCATAGTCAAATCAGATCCAATTCTTTTTTTTGTTTGTTTTTTTGAGACAGAGTCTCACTCTATTGTCCAGGCTGGAGAGCAGTGGCTTGATCTCAGTTCACTGCAACCTCTGCCTCCCAGGTTCAAGTGATCCTCGTGCCTCTGACTTCTGTGCAGCTGGGACTACAAGCACGCACCATGATCCCTGGCTAATTTATTTTTTAATACTTTAAATTCTGGGATACATGTGCAGAATGTGCAGGTTTGTTACATAGGTATACACGTGCCATGGTGATTTGCTGTACCCATCAGCCCATCATCTACATTAGGTATTTCTCCTAATGCTATCCCTCCCCTTGCCTCTCACCCCACTACAGGCCCTAGTGTGTGATGTTCCCTTCCCTGTGTCCATGCATTCTCATTGTACTCCCACTTATGAGTGAGAACATGAGGTGTTTGGTTTTCTGTTCCTGTGTCAGTTTGCTGAGAATGATGGTTTCCAGCTTCATCCATGTCCCTGCAAAGGACATGAACTAATTCTTTTTTATGGCTGCATAGTATTCCATGGTGTATATGTGCCACATTTTCTTTAGCCAGTCTTATCATTGATGGACATTTGGGTTGGTTCCACGTATTTGCTATTGTGAATAGTGCCACAATAAACATACGTGTGCATGTGTCTACTATATAGTAGAATGATTTATAATCCTTTGGATATATACCCAATAATGAGGTTGCTGGGTCAAATGGTATTTCTGGTTCTAGATTCTTGAGGAATCATTGTCTTCCACAATGGTTAAACTAATTTACACTCCCACCAACAGTGTAAAGCCTTCCTATTTCTCCACATCCTCTCCATCTGTTGTTTCCTGACTTTTTAATGATTGCCACTCTAATTGGCATGAGATGGTATCTCATTGTGGTTTTGATTTGCATTTCTCTAATGATGAGTGATGATGAGCTTTTTTTTCATATGTTTTTTGGCCACATAAATATCTTCTTTTGAGAAGTGTCTGTTAATATCCTTCGCCCACTTTTTGACAGGGTTGTTTTTTTCTTGTAAATTTGTTTAAGTTCTCTTGAAGATTCTGGATATTAACCCTTTGTCAGATGGATATATTGCAAAAATTTTCTCTCATTCTGTACATTGCCTTTTCACTCTGATGATAGCTTCTTTTGCTGCGCAGAAGTTCTTTATACTACAAGGCTACAGTAACCAAAATAGCATGGTACTGGTACCAAAACAGAGATATAGACCAATGGAACAGAACAGAGGCCTCAGAAATAATGCCACACATCTACAACCATCTGATCTTTGACAAACCTGACAAAAACAAGAAATGGGGAAAGCATTCCCTATTTAATAAATTGTATTGGGAAAATTGGCTAGCCATATGCAGAAAACTGATGGGCCCCTCCCTTATACATTATACAAAAATTAACTCAAGATGGAGTAAAGACTTAAATGTAAGACTTAAAGTCATAAAAACCCTAGAAGAAAACCTAGGCAATACCATTCATGACATAGGCATGGGCAAAGACTTCATGAATAAAACACCAAACAAAAGCAATGGTAATTTTTGTATTTTCAGTAGAGATGAGGTTTCACCTGTTGGCCAGGCTGGTCTCTAACTCCTGACCTTGTGATCTGCCCACCTTGGCCTCCCAAAGTGCTGGGATTACAGGCATGAGCCACCATGTGCAGCCGAGATTCAATTCTATCTGACCACAAACTGCATGCTCTTAATCCTTATTCCTATGTTAATATCTACCCTGGTGAGGATGAACCACAAGGGACATGATTGGTAAAAAAAAAAAAAAAAAAAAAAAAACCAAAAAAAAAAAAAAGAAAAAAGAAAAAAAGAATCCCTGAAGGTGAGTTTGAAAAGGAAATCTCAGAAGAGATTGTAAATGGTCATGTGTTCAAAGTTAAAAAATGTAAACTTTTTCTTCTCTGGGCAGTAACAAAAACAGTAACAGTAATACAATTCAGATTATGAGCATTTGTGGAGTGCTTATCAAATAACACATACTCTACTGAACAGAGGTGGGACCAGGGTGAAGCAGTAGATGCTCTTAGGACACAGAATTGAAGGTGGTATTCACTTTCCGAGATACTTGGTACTGTACTGAGTGCTTTACATATAAGTAATATTAAATGCAAGTCTTATTGTCTAGAAGTTTTACCAGCAGCACTACAGGATGAAAACAATGCAATAGGTAGTGAAACTGCCTTTGCAAAAATTATAACTGAGGAAATTATGACAGTGAAAGAGATTAGACCTAACTGATTCCATTTGGCTTCTAACCTTTAAGCTATCCTTGTTCATTTCTGAGTGTAGGCTGAACTAACCTTGGGAAGCAATTTAGTTTATGGTTTGACTATGAAACAAAATTAAAAATAACCTTTTCCTGAAAAGACCTCTTTCTTGCTTGGGGACAAGTTGGTCTTTGGAGGACTAACAAATTAGCTACAAGTATAGAAATTATAGTTTAGGGGTCATGCAACCTCTAACTGCAAGAGTCTGAACCTCCCCAAATCGCTCCTGGGGATAACATCATTATTGTAAAATCTAGGATCAGTGCTTGAGATATTTTGCAGACCCTCCATTGGATGGATCAGCTGACACCACCCAGACTGGTAATCTAGCTCAGCCAATTCTGCCATCCCACCCAGGAACAGAAGACAGCAAGAAAAACCTCACTTTGATTCCATCTTCAACCTGACCAATCAGCACTCCCCACTTCCGGAGCCCTTACCTGCCAAATAATCTTTGAAATCTCCAGTCCTCAAATGCTTGTGGAGGCTGATTTAAGTAATAATCAAACTCCTGTCTTCCACACAGCAGGCTCCGCATAAATTATTCTTTCTCCATTGCAATTGTCCTGTCTTGGTAAGTTGGCTCTGTCTAGGCAGTGGGCAAGGTGAACTCATTGAGCAGTTACAGTAGCAAGTATTCCTACACCTTCAAGCAAGATGCTATTAGGACAAAGTAAGATATGGTGAAAGCTGTCCTGCCCCCAGTTATGACTGCCCACCCCCAGCCTATACAATAGGCTGAAGAGGCTATGAGGAGATTCTTTTGAAGACTGTGCTGTAGCTGTCTCTTCTGGCATTCCATTCTCCATTGGGAGATGAAGAGGCACTTTTTCCTACCTTAGACCATTTGAGAAGGGATTAAGACATTTAGGGTAATATGTACCTCTAGAGGTTAGTGTGCAGTGATTGGCTAGATTTCCTGAGGCAGCAGAACAAAGAGAAATACAAGTTGCACTTCCACTGATGACAAGCTAGATAAACAGACTTTTAGGAAAAGTTTCACAGAACATGGAAATAATGCAAAAGGAAGAATGGATATCCTTTCAATGTTATATACTAGACTATTATTTAGTTGTCTTAAGAAGGTGTTTGCCATTAGGGTCCAGAGTCTATGAAAGTACATATTTACCTGCAGATTCTTATCCAGTAGAGATGCAAATCATTTCTGTCTACTAGAAAAGACAGTCCCCAAAGTTACAGTTTTATTGATCTTTAGGACTTTTATCAGTTTTTTTATTGTAACCTATCAAATATTTTCTAACATTTTTCTTCAGTACCTATATATACTTTGTTTCCCAAATACCTTTTGAACTGGGTTTACTATCCTGCTGGTTCCCTTATAAATGAGTCAAATAAATCTTTCACATATGCTCACTGTATACTTGTATAACAGTCATGTTAATAACTTTCTTCTATTTCTACAGGCAACTCTTCCCAAATATTTTTTTTTTAAAAAGTGGGTTGAGGGGTGGGGGCACAAATAAGAAACAGGCCATCTGGACCTTCTTGAAAGGGATATCATTCAGGGAGGCCATTGGAGGGCCAAATGATTCTTCAGAAGGATGACTTGGAAAATTGAATAAGAGAGAACTTTAAGTGACTAGCCTTACAAGACATTCCCTAAATCAATGGAATTGCAACTGGAAGGTTCTTGAAGAAAAATGTCTGAGAAATACGCAATCAAATCTTATGGAAAAATCAGTTTGACATCTTACAAGCTTGTAAGATTCGATTGCACATTCCTCAGTGATATGACCAGCCATGTGACAACAGTACCTGTCACTATGCCAGTTTTACCTGGTTCCCTCTCCCCTCTAGGGAAAAATCAGAGATTAGAAACTGTGGCTAGCTAGTGGGTGAGAAGAATAAATTTAAGGAAGAGAAAAACGAACCATCCATATATCTTGGGGGAATGCTAAATAGAATCTTTAAATTTGCATTAAGTTTTAAGTTAAATACTTCATTACTCTGGTGTGCATATTAATTACAAAATGAGATTTATATTTTCTTGTGATTAAAATAAAGCAGAGAAATAGTCCAGTCTTCCTAAATTTATTCCAAGTATAGAGAAAAAAGTAGTACTATACCAAAAGGAGTTTTGAGCACCATAGGAAAAGGAATAGAGTTGCTTTATGATTACTCTCTATTGAGTTCTGAGATTTTGTTGTTGTCATTGTTTTAATATACTGACTGATTTTTATAACAATTTATTTCTTAGGGAAACTCTATGAACTGGGGAATGACCGTTGCCTTTGTTTGGCTAGCAAGACCCTGTAACTGACAACCACATTCTGGCCAGAAGAATGGGTATATAATTTAGATATCATACCCCATACTCTTGACCTCAGTGATTGAGTTGGAAATGGGCAAGTAGCCCAAGTTAGGCCAACATCTGCATTCATTCCTAGATTTTTTCCTTGCTGCTTCTAATAGATAGATCAATTTCTCTCCAGTGTTGATGCTAATGGGGTGCAAATCCAAAGATGTCTGTGCCCTATTCCCTTTCACATAGAGAAAGCCCTGCTGCAGTAGGAGAGAATGAAACCAACACATAAAAAGTAACAGAAAAAAGATAAAGTCCTGAGGAGGATCCAGGTGTAGGATCCCATTTTTCCTGACACAAACTTTGCTTTCTCATGTTCAAGTTCTATAATTCAATAATTTTTTTGGTAATCCAGTCAGATCTGGATTTTCGGTAAATATATCAAAAATGTTTACTATTACAATATAATAATGTATATTTAGAAGATAATGAGGTTGAAAGATTAACTATTTTCCTCAAGGACATACATGTAGTAAGTGACAAAGAGTGAACTAGAATCCAAATCTTTCTGACTGTGTCATCTTTGATCTTAACAAATAACTGTATTGTGAAAGCTCCAGGACAGCACTGAAGTTTTATAAATGGGAGAGACATTTCAGTGGTATGGGAATTTAAAAGTACTTGAGTGTGCTCTTGCCCTCCTCCTTTGTTTTGTTTTCTTATATTTAGTTAGTTTTTCTGCCCCCTGTCCTCTCTTCCCTTTCAGAACAGCTTCATCCTAATGCCTGTGAGTAATTTGGGCAGAGCAAGTTAGGGAATTGGCTCAGGGTTGTTGAAACTCAGTCAGGAGAAAGAGAATATGTACATTGAAGCTGCCCTGCATGAAGAATCAGAGCTGATGGGGTGAAGAGTTTACAGTAAAAGGATTTAAACAGACCTCAGTTTCTCTTGTTTCAAACCTTGCCTTCCTTATTTGCTGTTTTTCTCCTCTTTTCCTCCACCCTCTATCTTTTTTTTTCTTCCCCCCTCCTGAACCTTAAAAAACCACAAATATTGTAAAAACAGCACTTGAAAGAACTGTTCTGACAGTTGCCAGGAGGGAACTGAAACAATGATCCAGAACAAGAGGCATGAAAACCAGAACAATTTCTGATCTTTGAACTGAAAGTTTTGCAACAGTTAAAGATGAATGTAAGTTCAATCTGGGCCAGACCAAAAGTACACATATACCTTTCCCCTCACCCCATAGAACTCCAAATTCTGCTTCAGTTAGGGAAGTTACCTGATTATCAAGTCATTCTTGATGTGCACAAGCTGGATAAATCCTTTAATCTCAATTTGATTCACTTAAACTACTTTTTTCCTTTGACAGTACCCATATGGAAAATGGAGTCATGATCCAGTTTAGCATCTCAGAGCCTGGAAGGGGTGAGAGAGGGCAGCACGGTGTGAGGCATCTGAGTTTGAGTGGTATATGGAGGGTATCTTTGCAGAGCTGGGGATCTAATTTGTGATTAAGGCTCCTGAAGCCTGCAAAGAAAAGAGATTTTTACTTATCTTGTGTTGCTATAGCCCCTAACATCTAAACAGTGCCTGGTACATAGTAGACAGACACAAAATAAGTATAGCATAATGAATTAATTAATGAATAAGTACAGCATCTGAGAGATAGTTCAGAAAATAAATGAAAAATAGCATTCATTATAGCATAGCTGGTATTCTGTTTTTAAACAAGGGGAACACATTTTTGTTTTATTAAGTTGCTGGAGCTTGGTTTTACTTGATTAGAGGGCTCTGCTGATTCATGAATGTTAATCCTAGGTATCCAAAATCCCACTTTAAAGAAATACTTAGCACCACAACAATACGACAAAAGCCCATGTAAAGTAAACATTCCAGAGAACTTCAGAGGTTAAAGAGGAATCTGGAAATAATTATACTATTGCTAAAAAATAAACAACTTATGGAAAATCTAAGCAGTGGGAGAGGACTTCCTTTTCTTAAACAGAACTTCATTCTTTAATTGTTTTAAATTTGCAAAATAATATTTAATTGAAATATTCTACAAGGTGTAAGAGTAGTAAAATTATCGCTCGGTATTTAATATTATTTGTATATTCCTTTTTATTATCAATTGTTCACTAATATATTCAATGGTAGTATTTAATATTCTTACATTTCATTTCTTATCATTGAAAATTGTTCACATTGTATATTAAATGATTGAATTTCATTTATAGAAAAATAAATTAGAATATATATTTTGGATGGGGTAATAGGTTATATATGTGTTTATAACATATATATGGCTATTAATATTATATGGTAGATACAAACGCAGATATATATGTATATATCCTATCACCTCGGTAAAGAAAAAAAAAACTGGATTTGTTCTATAGTCTCATTTTGTTCTCTGTCTCTATTTTGTATTACTTTCTATGCTTTTTGAAGGTGTCTAGACTATTGCCACTTCCTCCCTTCGTCTTCCTCCCACAGCAGTCTGGTTTCTGTCTGTACCACCCCACCGAAACCACTTTCACCCAGAAACTGTCCTCTTGGTCGTTAAAACAGAGGAGAAATTTTTGGTTCTTAACTGACTTGGCTGCTAAAAGCATTTAGCACTACTGTCCACTTCCTGAAACACGCTACATTCATGATACACTCTTGATGTACATGCCACACTACTTTCTTTCCATATTTCTTCCAAATTATTTGACCATACCTTCTCAGTCTCTTTGTGCCTCCTTCATTATCTTTCACAGTTGTTGATGTTAAGATTTATTCATCTACTCACCCAAATGAGAATACTAGGCATCATCCTTGACCCCTCACTTTCCTTCTGCCCTTATAGCCAACCAATTCTAAATATATCTTCACTCTTTGTCCTCACATCCTTTCCCACTGTTGCTATCTTAGTAAACGCCTCATTATCTCTCACCAAGTGATTGCAAGAACTTCTAATTAGTTTCCCTCTTTCCCGCCAGACTCCCCGTATTCCATCCATCATGAATGTCAGCAGTCTGATGGTATCGAGTCACTCCCCATTAAAAACCTTTCAATGGTTTCCCGTTAATTGCAAGATAAAGCCCAAGCTCTTTAGGATAACTGACATACCAGATTTCCCTTTATAAAATCTGGATGTGACCTGCCTCTTTAGCCTCATGTGCCACGCTTTGGTATCAAACTCCCTCTAGTTTCCCACATTCATCCTGCTATTCCATGTGCCTATGAATGTGCACAGGTCAGTCCTTCTGCCACCTCTGCCAGACAATCCCTTTTCCCTGCAAACTTGCAGCTCTTAGTCATGCTTCACTAAATTGGTTTTCTATATTTTTTTCAACTGTCTCTAATAATATCTGTTCCAATAGCTTTTATATCTTTAGCTCAAACCACTCTTCTGAAAGTTAGAATACTGTGTATTCAGCTTCTTATTGGACATCACTGGATGCTTCATATGTCTAAAACCTACCTATTATTCTCCCCAAACTTACTCCTATCTTCATTACTCAGTTTAGTGATGCCATCTAATTGCTTTCTGCAGATAGCCAAAACCCTTCTTTATCTCTTCCTCTTTCCTGCTTCTACATGTCCAATTTCTTTTCAGTATTGTTGATTCTACCATTAAAACAAATGTTAAACCGATTCACTCACAAGCATCTACACTGCTGGTACCCTGAGTCAGAATTGCATGATTCTTGACCAGTTTAATATTCTACTTGGTTACTTCTGTTTCTTTTATCACGACTACCTCAATCCATTATTTTACCTCCTGAAGGTAGAAAAGGTAGAATTATATTTCTAGCCTGAAAATTTGAACACATTATACTCCTCCTCAAAAGCCTTTCAGTGGTTCCTTATGATCAACAAATGGTACCTAAATTCATGTGCATGATCTTCAAGAGCTTCCTCATAAAGTCCTTTACTTAGTTTATTGCTCTACTGAAAAGATAGAAATGCTTAGATATTTGCTCCTCAGCTTCAGAAATGTATACATAATAACCAGGCTTTAGAAAGTTAAATCTTCAAAATTGCTTAGCGACTATCACATTTGTTTCTGTGAGATGAATTTGTAACAGCATGAAACTTTTTAAAAAGTGAGACTACAGTATAATAGGGCTTAAAATTTAGATTTAGACAAAGAAAAACTAGCAAATGGCCATCAGCATTCCACAAAATAGAAACAAAAATTAAGATCTCATAAAAATGGCTTGATAACGAAACAGCTATTGATAAATTTCTTGAGAAAAAACATCCACCTCTTTGGAATGTAATTCACAATGTGAAAAAGAGTAGAATCAGGTATTATTTTTCAGATAGTTGTAAATTATTCCCACAAAGTGAAAAAAAATTTTTAAAATAACGCAGAGGTTTTGCTTTTTGTTTTTAAACTAACTCAAAGCTTTTGAATTTTAATAGTTAAATTCTGTCTTCTTCTGCATTATCCTGCCTTCACAGAACGTCATTTGAAGCAAATTGATATTTTTGAATGTCGGCAATACTCCAGGGACAACATTACCAGCAATGAGTTTTCCTCCAAAAATCCAGAGAATGCAACATGAGCTTAATCTGGGATCTGTTAATTATATGTTTGTAAAGCACTCTGTTGGTGTTTTTTTTCCTCATGTATTTTTAACGCAAATGTATACACTCTACTGACTGTGGTACAACCACAGTCCTACCCTGTCAACTTCATGACAATTTACCTCATGCATTTATTGGTTCAGCATTCAACAAATATTTACTGAATGCTTGCATGAGGCAGACTTGATTCATACTTTCATGAAGCTTACATTCTAATAGATAGCATTTATTGAGTACTTACCATATGCCAGGCACTGTGCTAAATGTTCTGGTTGCATCATCTCATTTAAACCTTTAATTTCACCATAATGAGGTAACTATTTATCATTATTATTGTTATTATTTTACACAAAATAAAACAAGCTTAGGAAGATGAATACCTGACCACAATTTTTATGGAGGCAGCAATGAGTCTAGGTTAACACCCAAAAAATAATCTTTCTTGCTATAGTGTTGGCCACATACACAGTATTGACCCATACATGGTAAGCACAAATGTTTAGGTAAGATTTCTGAATAAATGCTTTAAAAGGACATGGTTTAGCTGGCAGAGAAGCCATCTGTCCTTTGGGAATCCTTTTTCTGTGTGCTACCCAGGACTAATATTGAACATGAGGAAAAACACCCCAAAAAATCGCAAACATAGCTATGGCAGTTCAGACTGCCTACCTCTGGATGTTGTGTCATATGAGAAAAATAAAAAGAATGATAAAAAAATTCTATCTTATTTCAGTTAATGCATTGGGTTTTCTATTACATGCAGCCAAAATCATCTTCGACTAACACCTTCAGTGATCCATTCTCCACACAGTAGCCTGAGTGATCTTTCAAAATGGGCATCATTTTAAAATGCAGCTCCTACTGCAGTATGGTTTCCCATCACACTGGAAAGAAATCCAAATTTTCCTAGGCTAATAAAGCCCAATGTGAACTAGATCCACTTACCTCTCTGAGCTTATCACTCTCTTCTCTTCTTCGCCTCCTACCATCCAGCAGGTTCAGCATTTTTTCTGTTCCTAGAACATGACAAGCAGACTCTTCCAGTCCTCAAAACTACCTATTGCTCAGAAAGCTCTAGGTTTTGTGCTTCTCTATTTGGTTGAATCCTCCTGGTCACTCTGATATTAGCTTCTTGTCACCACTTCAGAGAGGTCTCTCCTAACCACCTATTCTAAGATAGCTACTGGTAATTCACTATCACAATATCCTAGCTTAGCTATTTTCATAACACTCAGTATCATATATCTTCCATTTATTTTTTCATTAAATTGTGTATTGTCATCTATATTACCTATCCCATTTCTACCCACATAAAAACTCCATTAGAGCAGACATCTTGTCTATTTTGTTCTCCATGACATCAGCACCTAAATAATGCCTAGGACATAACAGAAAGTCAATAAATATTTGCTACATGAATGGATGATTATATTAATCTGTTCTCACGCTGCTATGAAGAACTACCTGAGTCTGGGTAATTCATAAAGAAAAGAGGTTTTGTTGACTCACAGTTCTGCAGGATGCACAGGAAGCACAACTGGGGAGATGTCAGGAAACTTACAATCATGGAGGCAAGCAATGGGGAAGCAACATGTTGGAGCAGGAGAGAGTGAAGGATGATATGCTACACACTTTCAGACAACCAGATCTTATGAGAACCCACTCACTATCACAAGAACAGCAAAGGAGAAATCTTGCTGATCCAGTCACCTCCCACCAGGTCCCTCCCCCACATTGGGAAAGACAATTCAACATGAGATTTGGGTGAGAACACAAAGCCGAACCGTATCAGATGGTATTTGAAAACCTCCCCCAAATATAAAACATTATCGGCCGGGCGCGGTGGCTCAAGCCTGTAATCCCAGCACTTTGGGAGGCCGAGACGGGTGGATCACGAGGTCAGGAGATCGAGACCATCCTGGCTAACACGGTGAAACCCCGTCTCTACTAAAAATACAAAAACTAGCCGGGCGAGGTGGCGGGCGCCTGTAGTCCCAGCTACTCGGGAGGCTGAGGCAGGAGAATGGCGTAAACCCGGGAGGCGGAGCTTGCAGTGAGCTGAGATCCGGCCACTGCACTCCAGTCCGGGAGACAGAGCAAGACTCCGCCTCAAAAAAAAAAAAAAAAAAAAAAAAAAAAAAAAAAAAAAAAAAAAAACATTATCTAATGAATTCACTATATTTATCTCATGCAGGTTATATTATTTGTGCCATAAAAACAACATATTTCAGTGTATAAAAAAGTTATTTCTATCTTTTCCTTTATTTGATTGTCTTTAATTTTGGCATGTTGCCATCAGAATAATTAGGATAAGATCAATTAGAGCTAGGCCAATAGTAATGCAGAAATGAAAGACAAATTGGTGTTGCACACATTAGGAAACACTTTTAAAGGATCTTTAATATAGTATTATAGTAAGAATGTTCACATTCTTATCTAATTTAAGAGTACTTTCCAATTAATACTGTAATGTTAGGCGACTAATGAGAAAAATATAGTTTAAAGTTTTGCTTTTAAGATTTCCCACAAAGTGACTTGGGTTGAATGGGGATATGCACTAAGTTGTGTTTACCATGAAGAGCTTGTTGAGAAGACAGGCACAGGTCCAGAGTCTGAATTATTCAACCCTTTGTGTTGCTTCTCCTTGATTACTTCTTGATACAGTTAGGTGGCATAACCTGGTGGGTAACAGCTCAGGCTCTATGTCCGAACTACCTGTGTTTGAATTCAGGTTCTAAAATTTACCAGTTATATGGGTTCAAGTATATTATGCAAATTATCTGTGCTTCTTCAATTTCCCTATCTGCAATATAGATACAAAATTTATCTCATAGGTTGTTTGATGATTAAAGGAGTCAATACAGGAAAAGCTCTTGGACCAATGCCCAGCATTAGTAAGCACTATATAACTATAGTAAGTTACTCCGTTCTTACACAGAAATAAAGAACCACTTGAGACTGGATAATTTATGAAAAAAAAAAAAACAGGTTTAATTGACTCACAGTTCCACAGGCTTAACAGGAAGCATGACTGGGAGGCCACAGGAAACTTACAATCATGGCAGAAAGTGAAGAGGAAGTAAGCATGTCTTACCATGGTGAAGCAGAAGAGAGACAAAACAAGGAGGCAACTACCACACACTTTTAAACCACCACATCTCATGAGAACTCACTCACTATCACGAGAACAGCATGGGGAAAACCATCCCCATGATCCAGTCACCTCCCACCAGGTCCCTCCCCTGACACATGGGGATTACAATATGACATGAGATTTGGGTGGGAACACAGAGCCAAACCATATCAGCACTCAATGCATATTGTCATTTGGAATCCTAGGTAACCATAACTATGAATGAAACATACTGAGATAAAATATTGTAAAGAAAGTGCTTTTTCAGTTTAAATTGGGGATAAAAGAACTAATGCAGTGGTCCTATGACCTATTCCCTTCCTGATTACCATGATAATATCCCTGACATCAGAAGGAAGTTGGGTGACCAGTTTTATCTTCTTGGAACATGATAATCGGATCTCTGGGAAAATAGCCTGAGGATATATGCTTGAGGGAGTATTCTTACATATGGGATGCTCTTAACAGTATGTCCCTGGTATAGGATTGCTTATGGTGTGAGACATGGCTCCCAAGAGAAAAATATGTAATCTACACAACTTTCTTGCATGTACAATAGAAATGTTTTATAATCTAAATGCTCTCCAATATATGAGCAATCCATGTATATACTTGGAGACTTCATGTATTATTCTGGGCCAAGGAATATGTGCTGATCTGAGAGGGATGACTGAGTAACCACACAGGGTTTCCCAGACTTTTCCTTGCTTTTTCTATGACTCACAATTACACATTTCCATGCAATTATTAGTAAAGCTCAATACTGATAAGATCTTTAATTGATCTGAGTATGATTCAAATTTCCAATCCTTTGTTTTCACTCAAAATTGAAAGAAAATTTCAAACTTTGTCTATTAAGACAAGAAAGCATTCTAGAATACTTTTAGTTGAGTCAAATTCACACTGGAACCTACTCACTATCACAAGGACTACTCACATTGTATTCTATGTGGATGGCACCCTCTGCAACATAATTCCAGACATGGTTCTATGCCCAGGCTCAATTTCTTACCAATATTTCCAAGCCAAAATTCAGGACATAGAGAGGTGTCTCTAGAGGTAGGTAAACATCAAAAAGCCAGTTATATTCTTGCAAAACTTCTTATTCTTGTATTTAATATAACCTAGTTCAAATTTTCTGTCATTCTGTTTTTGTCCACTTAAAAATATCACAGTAAAGTACAGCATCTAATTATTTTACTATTGGTCGCTAACCACAAGTAACTCACATTTTGTTTACAATGTACTACATCAATAACAGCCTCATTTGATTACCAGGCACAAAGAGCTGTGGGGGCCCATGTGTTTAGAGGTTCAGTTATGCCTGCTTCAATATGCTTGTCATCTGATTCATGCATTTGTCAGTCACAGAGGCATTTTTACCAGTTCAGAGCAAGGTGAGGTTGTAGGTTATCGGACTTTTCATAAAATAGCAGAGTTTTATTGATTTTAAGTAACTATCTGGTAACTGCCTGGTTCAATAGTTTTTACATATGAAATATCCTCAAATAAAACTTCCTATGAAACAAAAAAATAAAACTGAAAATGCTTCCATATAACTTACAGTTTACAAACAATACTACTTTCAGTAATGGAAAAAATACTTCCATGTTTTATATTTTCAATAATTTATTTTTTTCTTTTTTTGAGATGGAGTCTCGCTCTGTTGCTCAGGCTGTGGTACAGTGATGCCTTCTCGGCTCGTTGAAACCTCTGCCTCCCAGCTTCAAGTGATTCCCCTGATTCAGCTTCCTAAGTAGTTGGGATTACAGGCATATGCTACCACGCCTGGCTAATTTTTGTATTTTTAGTAGAGACTGGGTTTCATCACATTGGCCAGGCTTGTCTCGAACTCTTGACCTCAGGTGGTCTGCCCACCTCAGCCTCACAAAATGCTGGGATTACAGGCATGAGCCACTGTGCCCAGCCTCAAAGAATTTTTATGTATCTTCAGAGAGGCGTGTTTTGCAATGCCAAATATTCATTATTCATCTTATTTACCTTGAGGGAAGGAGCAATTGCTCTGACTCTGACGGAAGGAAAAGAGTATAGTTTGCAGATTTGTTGATATAAAAATATTACACTTGAATCTTTGTTAAATCATATTATTTGAATTCCTAACGAATCCTCACTATAGAAAATAAGTAGAGAGTGCCCCATATAATCCAACACAGACCAGTGCCTGAACAAGTATTAATACCTTCCTTGTATTACAGGCAACATTAGGTCTTGAAAACTCAACACAGTTGAAGATTCATATTGTTTAAACTTCCTCATGTCCAACAGAATCTCTCGAGTGCCTTATGGAAGCCCCCATTTTTTAAACTCTAAATGTCTTAGCCTATTTTTATTTCTATAAAGGAAAATTTGAGGCAATTTATAATCAAAAGAGGGGTTTTTTTTTTCTTTTTCCTTTTTTTTTTTGGCTCACAGTTTTGCAGACTGTACTAAAAGAATTGCACCAGCATCTGCTTCTGGTAAAGGCCTTAGAAAACTTCCAATCATGGCAGAAGGCAAAGAGGGAGGAGGCTTGTCACAGTGATAGGTGGTAGAATCTTTTTAACAACAAGATTTCACAGGAACTAAGCGTTAGAATTCATTCAATCCCAGGAGAATGGTACGAAGGCCTTCACGAGGGATCTGTCACCATGATCCAAACACCTCGCATCAGGTCTACCCTCACACATTGGGGATCAAATTTCATCATGAGATCTGGAGAGGATAAATATTCAAATCATATCACTTAGTGTCTGCGATTAATGCTAGTAGTATCTACGAATAGATGTTTATTAAAATAATTCTTTAATCTACCCTGTCTTGCTATTTTTGCTATGCTCCCCTGCACAAGAAAATCGAAAAAGATCAGCTGGAAATATCCCATACGATGGGGTTAAGGTAAAAAAAAAAAGCAGAAAACTGCTTAACCAGGAAATACAACCAAAATATTGAAAGATGAAATACCCTTGGGTTTTACATTAATGCTAAATCTCCTCTATAACTATGGTTTTTGCCTTTATAGGCATGTAGGTGTCCTGAAATTTAAAATGATAGTGTAAAAGCGAGCAGAATCAGATTTTTTAAAAAGAGAAAACTGGAAAGTCCATTACATGGCTCATTGACTTACTCTAGGCACTAGAATCTTTATTCTAGTTGATTGAACCCACTTAATCTGTGTAGAGGTTCCTTAATTCAGACACTATGTAGATTCTTATAGATTTGTTGAAAATGATGGAACCAGAACTCTGGAATGAGAGGTGGATGGATGTTTGTCTGGATCTCCTTCCCTTAAAGCCAAAGCCTTCCTCATACTTTCTGTAAAGTCCTGTGATTTTCTTCATTATAATTTCCCACCTCTGCCTCCGCATCTGCTGCCTTAGTGTCACTGTTTTGATGTCCACAAAACATGTCTATTAGAGAGAAGGATCTAGTGAATTCACTCTTCTTGACATGTGATTGCTTTTCTTAAAAGGAATCTCATTATATAAATCACAGTATGTCCACCATATTTGTGACTTCATTGTTATACTTCAGAGTATACTCCATAACCTCTCCAAGACCCTTCCAACATGTGACCCTGGGAGCAAAGGCAAGGCCTCTGGAAAGGGCAATCCTTTTATCCCTTGCATTCTATTGAATAAAATGTAGATGTATGTGTATTTACCCTAGAGTTTGGAGACAATTTTTGTTTTCTCCAAATTAAAGATATCATGGAAACTATGACTAAGGAGTCTGTGTTTAGTTTGTAACATTTTTGTATCAAGGCCTTTGATACCATGTGTAGATTATTGTATTAGTTTGTTTTCACACTGCTATAAAGAACTTCCCTGAGCCTGGGTAATTTATAAAGGAAAGAGATTCAGTTGACTCACGGTTCCACAGGGCTGGGGAGGCCTCAGAAAACTTAAAATCATGGTGGAAGGCAATGGGAAAGTAAGCGTCTTCTTCACAAAGTGTCAGGAGAGAGAGAGAGGTAGGGAGGAACAGGAAATACTTTTAAAGCATCAGATCTAGTGAGAACTCACTCACTATCATGAGAAGAGCATGGGGAAGATAATTCACATGATCCTATCACCTCCCACCAGGTCACTCTCTTGACACGTGGGGATTACAATTCAAGGTGAGATTTGGGTGGGGACACAGCGCCAAACTAGATCAATTTTTCTGCCTCTGTGTAAAATTTCTCAAAATTCACTTCAGGTACCATTTAGCAAATGATTATGCAAGGTTTTGATTCTTTATAATATGTTGAACAAAATGCTGACAGCTATATCATGAAGGAAAAGTTTCCTTTTGCTTGCTCTGCCTATAGTTTTCATTCTAAATCCTAGCTTTTTTTGTGTGACTGTAATCTCTGCCATGATCTGGGGCCTGTCCTATGCTGTAGCAAAGGATAAGGTTGTTTTTGTTCTCTTTTGAAGGTAGGGTTAAGAGATGAAAATACATTGTCTCCATTGTGGTACTAACAGTCTTCACTATATTGTTGAGCATCTCTGGATAGCAGGTGTTCAGATACATTGCAGTCTAACCACTGAAGCCCCTAATCATGTAGGCTCCCCTAATTTGTAACAGTTTGTGTGTTTAACTTCAGCTCAATATAGGGGTTAAAATTTAATGGGAATTAAGATATACCTCCTTATTAGAGATGTACTATAACCTCATTGCAACTAGGTGAATCCTTGATAGAAATTAAACATAATTTTGAAGTAAAAAAAGAATATTCTGCTGCAATTGTGGCTAAATTCCACTACGAATCTGTGGCTAAGTTCAGTGACCTGAAATTGAGAATTTATGGAAACCCCAACATGATAAATCAAAGTTTAAACTTATTCTACAACAAGATAGTAAACCTTTGAAAGGATAGGTCAAATGATTATTCCCAAAACATAAGAAAAACAATCTATTAAAGTCTTACTTGAACAAATTCAAAGAATAAAATCACCATTTAAAATATTTGTGTGTATATATATATGTATATACACACATACATATATATCTGTACATACATACATATATATACATGTATTCCTTTTTGACTTTACTATAAACCCCTTGAGTCACAGTTTTCATTTGTCTTTCGAACCTCCGTAACAGTGCAATACTGAGCAACCAGTAACAAAGTACTGAAGGAATCAATCTAACACATGTATTTATTTATTTATTTATTTAGAGACGGAGTGTTGCACCATGGCCTGGGCTAGAGTGCAATGGTGCAATCTTGGATCACTGAAACCTCTGCCTCCCAGGTTCACACAATTTTCCTGCCTCAGCCTCCAGTGTAGCTCGGATTACAGGTGCACATTGCCATACCCAGTTAATTTTTTAAAATACTTTTAGTAGAGAAAGGGTTTCACTATGTTGGCTAGGCTGGTCTCGAACTCCTGATCTCGTGATCTGCCCACCTCGGCCTCCCAAAATGCAGGGCTTACAGGCATGAGCCATCATGCCTGGCCAAATCTAACACTTTTTAAATCTTGAGCCTAAGAAGAAAGGAAGGGAAAGATTTGTCTCCGTTAATGAGCTTGATATTCTGAAACAGACCAATATGCAAAATCACATCACAGTAAGGCAAGTATCTATTCCCTATTGAACCCAGCTTTCAGCAAATATTGACTCCACTAGTGGGAATGAGTCCCAGAGAAGTACCAACTTTACCTTCCAATTCTAATTTTGTGGTTTTAGTGGTAAGAAAAAAGTAGAAAATAATAGGCTGTCTATAGCAGAAGAGTATATGTTGGTAGAGAAGTAGTTAATGGTACTATAATTAGAGAAAGACAGCATGATTTGTCATAGGCTGTTATGTTTAACTTCAACCAGTGAGTCCATTAAGACAAAAACTTCATACAATGATGTTGATAATAATACTAATAATAGCTTTGTGTACACTCAGAGATCCTCAAATAAAAACTAATATATTCCTCATTTTTTTGTTCTTCCAGAACCATAATGTACCTTTTTTTGTAAAGTGATATGATTAAACAAAAGGTTCACAAACATTTTAAGTTTTATTTTGTTTCTTTTTATTTTAATTATCTTTCATTGATTCCACAGCTTACTACAATTAGAATTACCATAATGGTAGGATGTGGTTGGTAGAAATATATGACTTCATCCTTTATAATCACCAGCATGGCATTTCCCGAAACAAAACACTACAGGATATCAGTGATGCTGACCCTCTTTTCTCGGATCTAATGTTTTCATGCATACCAGTCTAAAAATGCTGACTGCATCATAGCCTTGGCAGCCAACATTAAGCTTGTAAAACAACAGAAAAGCAACAATAAAACTGCTATTTGTGTTTTATGGAACTATGTAAAACTAAGAAAATAGCAGAGGACCCAAAAGTTGGATTTTTAAATATTCCCAGTGGTCTAATTTTTTTTTTCGCCACTCATTATTTTGTGCCAACTCATTTTGGCACACTTCCAAAATCTTTTTTTAAAACTATTGTGTATGTCTAAATAGAAATGAGTTGAAATATTGACTGACATCTGCCTATATGTATATATTATTTTAATCATATATCTAAGTGAATAGCATTCTTTTGATGATTCTCATATTGTATTACTTGTTTATATTATATTAGGATATACAGTAATACAAGATGTTTCAGAGACATTAATCAGGTCGCTTAACTAAGTTCTATCAATTCAAAATTGACAAAGTTTTGAGCTGTGAGTAATGTCTACTAGTACATAGGTTTAGCTTTATTTAGCCATCATCAGTGTACAACACTTAGCTATAGCTAAGCACTTGATTAGCCTTTAAATGTTTACTTGCTTGGGCATATGATAAATAAAGTTAGAAATTTAAAACATCTCTGAAAATATCTTCAGGAAATTTAATAAGTTAATTCAAAAATATTAACTTCCATGCTGTGATAGATTAAAGATCCCCTGAATTCAAGGGGAGGGGAATTAGATTCCATCTCTTAGTAGAAGGAATAACAAAGAGTAGCAATTCAAGTTACTAGCCTTAGTAACTTGCTTGACCAAATAGCATGTTACATCCTGGACTTCTGAGTATAGATAACAGGAAGGCCTGCAACTTCCTCAGTCTTCTTGAAACTTTCTCTCTGACATCCATGAGCTTCCATGTAAGAAATTAACTACTCTGAGGCTACCTTGCTACAGAAAACACTGATACATGCCCTAGTTAACAGTCCCAGTTCATTTTAGCTTTTCAGTCATCCCTCCCAAGTGAACAGAATATGATGAAGCCATCTGGGATGCTCCAGACCAACCTAGTTAGCAACTAGATATAACTGATAACCTTAGCTGATACCATATAGAGCAGAAGAATCACCCAGCTGAGCCCTGTCCAAATTCCTAACTCAACATTGTGAGATATAATACAATTGTGGTTGTCTTTAACTGCTAGGATTTGCAGATACTTTGTTAGCAGCAGTAAATAACTGGTGTATGCGTATCCTGTTATACTGACAGTCTGGTAAAGTTGGTTGCTTGGATTTCATTAGAATTAGTATGAAACTCTATTTTAACTTGTTTCTGTTAAAGAATATCATTACTGTTTTATTTGTTTGCTTTTGTTTAGCATCCAAACTCTCTTTCCAAATGCAGCTCACTCTTTCTTTTGTGGAAATCTCCCACAAATGCAACCTTGGTGAAAGGTAGTTCCCTTCAACTGCCAAAGAGGTAGATTCTTCTACCTACCTATTCTGAGTAGCTAGGAAATAGCAAGTAAGCCTTCAGTTCCTCTGGGGTTTTGAATCTTCAGCTAGTAATAAAAGATGTGAATCAACAGATAAGTTTTCTAAAATCTAAATATGATCATATCATTCCTCTTCTAAATATCGTCTAGTCCTTTCAAATTAGATCAAGTCTAAACTCCAAGCTTGGCAAAAAGTGCCTTTGTGATCCACTCCTAGTTTACTACCCCAACCTCATGTCTCAAAATCTTAGGATCCTCAAAAAATAATCATTCTAGACTACTATTATGGATGAAATTTTGTTGTTCAAAAGAGATATGTTGAAATCCTAACTCCCAGTACCTTAGGATGTAACCTTATTTGGAAATCAGGTCTTTAAAGAGGTAATCAATTTAAAATGAGGTCATGAGGGTGTGCTCTAATCTAACATAACTAGTATCCTTATAAAAAGGAGAAATTTGGACACAGGGAGACATACACAAAGGGACGATGATATGAAGACATGATCTGGTGACATTGTCATTAGAATAGTGCATCCATAACTTGGTTTTTTGGTAAGGTTACCAGAAAGTAGGAGAAAGGCATGAAATAGTTCCTTTCCTAGTGCCCTCAGAGGAGGCATGGCATTGCTGACACCTTAATTTCACAGTTCTAGCCTAAGACATGTGACACAATAAATTTCTGTTGTGTTGCTCCACCTGGTTTTTGGTGCTTTGTTATGGCAACCACGGGAAATGAATACAACTACTGACTGCTTCCTAAGAGTATCATCCTTGTCCTTATCTCCTTAAAAAGCACCAAATATTATACAAGGAAGGTATATGTTTAACATCTCAAGGTTTTAGAAGATGGAGGAGAAAACAAATAAGGACTTTTTCTTGAAAATAAGGTATTTGAATTACACATTATAGGACATGGGGCTTCAGCAGGCAATGATAGAGGATGGTATTTCTAATGTAGTGAGTACTTGAAAGCAAGGTGTAAAAACAAGCACATGCAGATCATATTTAGAATAAAAAGAAATTGTGTCCCTTCTTTGTGTGTCGGATGTATACAGAGAACTCTCAGAATATTACTTAAGCTGTCATCCAAGCACTTTGGGAGGCCAAGCTCATGCCTGTCATCCAAGCACTGTGGGAGGCCATGGTGGGTGGATCACCTGATGTCAGGAGTTTGAGATCAGCCTGATCAACATGCTGAAACCCCGTCTCTACTAATAATACAAAAAATTAACTGGGTGTGGTGGTAGACACCTGTAATCCCAACTACTTAGGAGCCTGAGGCAGGAGAATCGCTTGAACCCGGGAAGCCGAGGTTGCTGTGAGCCGAGATGGCACTTCAGCCTGGGCAACAAGGGCGAAACTCCATCTCAAAAAAAAAAAAAGACTGTTACTTAAAATGGATCAGTTTAACTTCCCAGACTTTTGTAATTTGCCAAGTCATAAACATTTTAAAGAGCATGAGTCATCATAAGTACAGCAACATCTTATTTTGAGGCAATTTTAATTATTATTTTTATCACCCTAAATTCATAAAAGAAATGAGATTACAAAAACAAAAATTGAAGGATCCTAATATCAGAGTAAATTGTAATCTTTTAAATAGAAAAAAGTTAGCTTTGTGAAAAATTCCCTACATTATCACTTTTCCTCATCTCCCCAAAGACCAAAGAAAATAATCTCTTCTGGGAAAGGCAGAAATCACTGATTACTCAGGCAAGTAGATTCATTCATTTTTTGAAAAGTTAGCAAGTGCCCTCTGTGAGTTAAAATTTTACAGTGGTGGGCTGATAGGTTAAGGCTCCGTCTATGAGCTTTCTGCCTTTCCATTAGAGTGAGTCTCAGTCCACCAGAGCCTCAGGCCAAAGACCTGAACCATGTGCTCTATCTCCCTTGATTTTCTGTAACTCTTCAAACATCCTGTGTTTTAAATTTCTGAACCCTGCAAAAGGTCAGAGTCTCTTCACTGCCCTTCCCCTTCCTCTGCTCCAGGTAGACATCTACTTACTCTGATCAGAAAGAGTCACCAATTTTCCTTACTCGACTCCAGACATCATTTTAAACACTCCGCATACACCAACTCTCCTAATTCTTAGTACGGTCCTCTGAGGTAATTGTTTTCCTTGCCACTCTACTAGCACAGTCTACAAATGAGTGCTTTTGGGAGACTGCAACATAAGTGACCAAAAAATTTATCCCACACTTGTAAGTACTGAGGAGATCACATGTGAAATGGAGATACCAAATAATTAGCAAGATGTCAACTCTTGTTTAAGATAACATGGATTTCATCTTCTGGCTCTCTAATGCATTGAAGTGGGAGTAATAACTAGAAGGCACTCACTCAGAATATCACAGAAATGTTTAAAAGTGGGGGAGAAAAAATTTTTGCAATGCTATTTGATTCTGTTAGAACCTATATTCCTGAACTGATTCTGCAAACACGGCATTTGAATAAATCATCTGAGAATCGAAAATCAACCAAACAATGAAAGGACACTCTCCAGAGGATGCTATGCTGTTTTCATAAAGCACAGGGAAAAGAAAACGAAAGCAATGAAAGAAGTTAGACTTACAGATGCTTGGGATATTCCAATCACTTTATATTTCTGTAAAAGTAAATCTTACTGATGGATAGTTCCTGCCTCATGCTGACAGTTTATAAATAAGAATAGCAAGGTCCCATTTTATAGCAGACAGTGTGGAGCCCTCTTCAAAAGCATTTTTAAATTAGAGTGACAGAGCTTCACAAGCATTCTTGGCAGTAAAGGATTAATATTAATGCTTCAAAACAAAAAACAATAAACTAGATCTATAGTCTTTCACCCTTCCCCCTTACTGTAATGGCAAAGATTGGTCCCCTGCAGTTGGATGCTTTGTTTCCTTGATTTTTGCACTCATCAATAGAAAAAGCACAACAGCGTATCCCTCATTAGCAAAACTTGTGATCTACTGAAACTATTTCAATTTGAGAAGATCTGCCTCTAGATTCCTCTTAGCACAGATACATTAATGTGTATTCATTAGAACTATTTATTTTTTCAAGCTGTGTGGAACAGAGGAACCCAGGCGAGATAGCTTGGCATAAAAACTTGACAACAGACAGGATCTGTGTAATAAATTCTGCCTCTGTCACTTACTAGATGTACAATCTGGGGGTCATAACTTAATCTAACTTCTTTACCCATAAAATAGAGATGAAATAACCAGCAAATAAAAACACTGACCAGGCGGCCGGGCGCGGTGGCTCAAGCCTGTAATCCCAGCACTTTGGGAGGCCGAGACGGGTGGATCGCGAGGTCAGGAGATCGAGACCATCCTGGCTAACACGGCGAAACCCCGTCTCTACTAAAAAATAGAAAAAACTAGCCGGGCGAGTTGGCGGGCGCCTGTAGTCCCAGCTACTCGGGAGGCTGAGGCAGGAGAATGGCGTAAACCGGGAGGCGGAGCTTGCAGTGAGCTGAGATCCGGCCACTGCACTCCAGCCTGGGCGACTGTGAGACTCCGTCTCAAAAAAAAAAAAAAAAAAAAAAACACTGACCAGGCTTACATGAAATCCAGTACCTGATAATAGTACACTGTCAGTCAAGAGTGAATGGTTTCATTGTTGCTTTGTTAATGTTGCTATCATCATCAACGGGAATCTACAACCTACTGGAGATGACTACCATAAAGGTAAACTACAGTTTTTCATCTGCCTAGGCATTGAATCAAATGAAATAGGTGACATTGACAGCAAATACTCAAAAAATCCAATTCTTAGCCTGGCTCTGCCACTACTTGGATGACTTTGGAAAAGTGGCTTACTCTCTTAAGTCTCTTATTTAATGTCGGGATAATCACCATATTTATTTTATAGGGTTTTTATGTGGATTAAAGAAGATTTTAAGCAAAGTTCTTAGTGTCATTTCTGGTTCATAATTCAGTGTTCAAATAGTGTTCCTAATTATTAACATTATGATTTATTTTATTATTCAGTCTCACTGATGGACAGTTTCGGTAAAAGAATACTAAATGTTTGATCAAAGATAAGAGAGCAGAAGTTATAGATTTCAAAAAATCATTTGAAATATGTTGCAAAGAAACAAAAGCAATAAAAATCTGAATGGCAGGCAGAAAAAGACAAGAAAATACTCTGAACACAGTGACAGATGAAAATAAAGACTTAAGGAGAGATTTCCTATTTAAATATTCATACTACCTAAAACAATATATAAATTCAATGCAATCCCTATCAAAGCCCAATGGCATTATTCACAGAAATAGAAAAAAATCATAAATACGTATAGAATCACAAGAGGCTCTGAATAGTCAAAGCAATCCTGAGGAAAACAAACAAAGTTGAAGGCATCATGCTTTCTGACTTAAAATCATTTTACAAAGCTGTAGTCATCAAAACAATATGGAACAGGCACAAAGACAGACATATGGACCAGTGGAACAGAAAAGAGTCCAGAAATTCAAACATATAGCCAGCTAATTTTTGACAAGGGCACCAAAATACAACAAGGGAAAAGGATCATTTCTTCAATAAATGGCACTGGGAAAACTGAATTTCTAAATGCAAAAGAATGAAATTGGACCCTTATCTTAAACCATATTCAAAAATCAACTCAAAATGAATAAAATACCTAAATGTAAGACCTGAAATCATGACACTTCTACAAGAAAATATAGGGGAAAATCTCCTTTACACTGACCTTGGCAATGATTGCTTGCATATCACACCAAAAAAAGTTCAGGCTACAAAAGCAAAAATGAATAATACTCTATCAAACTAAAAAGCTTCTGCACAGCAAAGAAAACAATTAACAAAATGAAAAGGTAGCCTAAAGATTGGAAAACAATATTTGCAAACCATATATCATAGAAGGAGTTAATATCAAAGATTTTTAAAGAACTCATACATCTAAATAGCAATAAAGCACATAACCGAGTTTAAACATGAGCAAAGGATTTGAGTAAATATTTCTCCAAAAGTGACATAAAACTGGCCAACAAGTACATGAAAATGGGGCCAATATTATTAGTCATCAGGGAAATGCAAATCAAAACCACTATGAGATGCCCCCTCACACCTGTTAACAAACTTGTTATCAAAATGGCAAGAGATAACAAGTGTTGGTGAGAGTATGGAGAAAAGGGAGCCCTTGTACATTTTTGGGGAAAATGTAGATTGGTGCAGCTGTGGTGAAGAACAGTATAGAGATTCCCAGGCCGGACGTGGTGGCTCGCGCCTGTAATCCCAGCACTTTGGGAGGCTGAAGTGGGAGGATCACCTGAGGTCAGGAGTTTGAGACCAGCCTGACCAACATGGCAAAACCCTGTCTCTACTAAAAATATAAAAATTAGCTGGGCATGGTGGCACACTACTGAGGAGGCTGAGACAGGAGAGTTGCTTGAACCTGGGAGGCAGAGGTTGCAGTGAGCCAAGATCGCACCACTGTACTCAAACCTGGGTGACAGAGCAAAACTCCATCTCAAAAAAATAAATAAATAAAAACAGAGATTCCCAAAGAAGTTAGAAGTAGAACAATTATGATGGGTGCAGTGGCTCATATCTGCAGTCCCAGCACTTTGGGTGGCTGAGGTGGGCAAATCACCTGAGGTCAGGAGTTTGAGAACAGCCTGGCCAACATGGTGAAACCGCATCTCTATTACAAATTCAAAAATTAGCTGGGCATCATGGCACATGCTACTCAGCTACTCAAGAGGCTGAGGCAGGAGAATGGGTTGAACCTGAGAGGCAAAGATTGCAGTGAGCTGAGACAGTGTCATTGCATTCCAGACCGGGTGACAGAGTGAGGCTCTGTGCCAAAAGAAAAAAAAAAAAAAAAAAAGTAGAACAATCATATGCAATCATATGACCTAGCAATTTGTTTTCTGGGTATATATCCAAAGGAAATGAAATCACTTCCTTGTAAAGATATCTGCACTTCCATGTTTGTTGCAGCCTTATTCACAGTAGCCAAGATATGAAAACAACCTAGAAACAACCTAGATGTCCATCAGTAGACAAATGGATAAAGAAACTAAGGTGTGTGTGTGTGTGTGTGTGTGTGTGTGTGTGTGTCTGTGTGTGTAGATAACGTCTTTATTCATGCTATCTGTCCACTAATGGACACATACACACACACACACACACACACACACACAATAGAATATTATTCAGACTTTAAAAAGAAAGAGATCTTGTCATTTGCCACAACATGGATGAACCTAGAAGACATTATGCTAAGTGAAATTTGCCAGACACAGAAAGAAAATTATTACATGATCTCACATGCATTTTTTTAAAAAGTCATATAGATAGAGATAGAAAGAGAATAAAAAGTGTTTGCCAGGGTAGTGGTGGTGGGGAATGGGGAGATGTAAGTTAAAGGATGCAAAGTAGCAAATATGTAGGCTGTCCAAAGATCTAATGTACAACATGAAACTATAGTTAATAATAGTGTTTTGTATTCAGTATTTTTGTTAAGTGAGTAGATTATAGCTGTTCTTGCCACAAGGTGAAAAATGGGTAACTATGTGAGATGATAGATATGTTAATTTATTCCACTATGGAAACTATTTTAATATATATCTGTATTTTACAACACTATGTTTTATACCTTAAATATACACAATGCATAAAATAAAATTTATTTCAGAATAAATAAGTAAGAAGAGAGTCCCTTATTTATTTAACAAATACTTTAAAATACAAAGGGGCAATCTCTATTGGTAGCACTTTATAAATATTAATTTATACAATCGTAGAAATCCTACAAGACAATTATGTACACACACACACAAAATGGAATATTATTCAGACTTTAAAAAGAAAGAGATCTTGTCATTTGCCACATTATGGATGGCCCTGGACAACGTTATGCTAAATGAAATATGCCAGACACATATTCAGCTTTACAGATAAGGACTGTGAAGCCAGAGAAGTTAAGTAGTATACCCGAAGTCATGTAATTGGTAAGTACAGAGTCAAAATCTGAAACCAGATAAATACTTCAGTCTTTGCATTTACCTACTTAATTTACCAAAGAGTTTCTCTTCCATGCCTGTTTAAAGCGTGTACCAGAAAAAAATGGCCAGAGCAAAAATATCTCTAGATTAGGAACTTAGCATAAAGGGACACTGAATCATTATATTAGTTATTGTCTTTGAGGAAAATACTTAAACTAGAGTTAAGGGCCTGCAAGGGACCCAAGAAACAAGGCTTGAATAAGTCCACTATGGGAATAATAAAACTATGTCATTTTAATAGTAAAACATAAAGAAAACCTAGAAAATTAATTGGAGATGTAAATTATTTGAAAAGAGCTTTCAAAATAAGAGATGGCAACATTGTATTTTCTCCCTGTGTCTAATCTGTATGGCATTTTGCCCAAGGGATTGAAAAGTATCAAAGAAAGTCAGCAGACACTCAAAGATACTGACTAATATATTATTCTGGAGAGAAAGGGTAATGGTGGAAACGAATTTTTCAATTGTTGATACCAAGAAACTTCTGTTTGCAAAAGGCTCTTTCACTTACTGACCCCCAATACATCAGCATTAAATGATAAATGTTTTCCATTTTGAATGCTCCATCTCTAACAATAATCACATTTTGATTTTGACTATATGGTAAAACAAACAGTAACAGTAACAATGCAAAAATATAACCATGTTACCATTTTTTTCTCTAAACTTTTAAAAAATTTCTACAAATTCATGCAGATGTTGATTAAAGATGCGTGACTTGAGTCTTCAACATGATAGATAAGTTACCTAAGGTATAATGATTTATTCACTATCTAAGATTTTAACCTCTAACCACTGAAATTAACTTTTGTCACTTCCCACAAGTTGAACCCCAAGAGTAACAGTCAAGTACAAATCCTATTCATATAGTTTTGTCAGAAGAGCATGCTCCTAGTAAAAATCCAATGGACAAACTCATGCTTAAGCATGAATGTAGAGAGCAAAATTGGCAATGCGTGTGAGAAAGGCTTGAAATGTTGCTTGTAATTTGATCCAGAATTCCCAGCTTTCAAAATAATTGTAAGGATGTATGCAAACTTTTGTGCAAGATTGTTTAATGTATAGATTGTCATGAGATAAAAAAATTAATTAAATGTTTAATAACAAGATATAGTTAAGTAATTTATAATACATCTACCTAATGAAATCAAATACCATCATTGAAAACATGTTGCTAAGAATGTTCAAGAACAATAACATAGTAAATGGTTCATGATGTATTATGTCTATAAATAAAAGTCCATAGAAAAAAAAGGCAGAATAAATACATTCTAGAACATGGCTATTTCAGGAGTGAGGTAATTGGCTGTTTTAATTTTTATACTTTTATTTTTTATTTTCTAAATTTCAACTTTTGTTATGAAAGAAAAGTTTATTTTTTATTTTTTAATGTAAAAATTTGTTCTCAATCCTCTGAGTGCCAAAAGGACAAATTAAGAATCCCTAGAACCTATGCCAATAACCAGAGACTGGACTGAACAGGGAAGGTGTTGAGGATTTATTTCTCCCCTACAGCTTTTCCCCTAATACAGGGTTTGTTTTAGGTTTTACTGTCATGAAATACAACACGTGATGCTCTCCAGCCAAATGCATATTATTTATTCCAGAAGTCCCTTAAAACTCTAGGAACCTGAATATATTTTTACTTGTGAGCTGCGATGGATACTATAATAAACAAACAACAACCACCAAAAAACCCTTTAAGATATTCTTGGCTTGTGTTCTTTCAACCTTGTACTCTAGAGCAACATTACCCAATAGAACTTTCAGTATTGATGGAAATGTTCTATATTTGCACTGCACTTTATGGTAGCCACTAGATACATGTGGCTAGTGAGACTGAGGAACAACATTTCTCATTTTATTTAATTAAATTTCAATAGCCACATGTGACTGGTGGCTACTCATTAGACAGTGTTTGGGAACAGTTATCTGGATGTTTCCTGTTCTGAACTCCACCCTGGACCCGTCCAGTGTTTCCAAGTTAGTATCTACAAAACACTTGTACCCTCATTTATTTATTCACTTATTAACTACTATAACAATTTTACTAAGCATTGCATGCCAGTCTTGGAGCTAAGATCTGTATTACTGGACTCAGTCGTCAACAAGACAGCCATACTCCCTGTCCTCAGAGTGCATGTAGTTTAGCAGAAATAAAGACAGTTTTCTTACCTCAAATTGTGTCTTCTGTATTTTGTCTCACATACTACTGAGAAAGAAAAAGATAGATTCTGGTCCATGCAGTCATTTTTTGCTACGCTGAAACTGTATATTCACAAATATATTCAGTTCTGCCTCGGATACCATCAAAGGTCCCTCTTTCTCCACTGGGTGCTTTGAGTCCTTCCAGGATCCCCTCCCTAAGACTGAAGAGTAGGTGTTTTCCTACTAGGTTTCTCTTCCTGGGAAAACAGACACTAGTTAATTCTTCAGAGCGCAAAGCCCAATTCATCTGAGAAAATGGGAACTGGATACACTGTATAAATAAAGACTTTTCTCTCTGCCTCTGCAAAATGAAAGTGCTTTCTCTGCTAGCTAAAGTTCATAGAAGAAAACCTAATATGTCATCAAATTCAACTTTTACTGATCCTCTAGGAAGTCTAAATTATTGAACTAGGTAGTATGGGTCATCAAAGACCCAAAAACTTGGTCCCTGCCTTCCGCAAAACCCAAAATTGCATAGAACCCAAGTAAAAGTTACCACATGACTTCACTTTCTTAAAACACATAATTCCACCAGTCTTCCTAAAGCATTTGAATGGAAAAAAAAGTGATAAAAACTTGTGTGCAAGCCCATGTTTGGTTCATCTTTTCGTCTCAAACAAATGTAAAGGGAGGACCTCAACACAGTATTCACAATTGTGTTCAGCCTGATGACAAAGATAAAACTACAGTTGTTGTGTAAAGGAGATTAAAATTCAGTTGGAAACGTGTAGTTCATGTGCTACCTACATGTAAAAGTATTAATGAAAAATTTCAGTGAACTAGAGTTCTTACCAACAGAGAGGCCCATCTATTAGTCTCTAAGGGTCCTTGAAATGTTACCCAAGTGGCTCAGGATTCTGTACGCCATTTTGAACAAAGGTCACAGTGGTGTTACAAAGTCTGAGTGCAAACCTGCAATTCCCACTTACCAGTTTTGTGAGTGTGGGAAAATTATTGAGAGTCTCTAAATTACACTTTTCTTACCTGTAAAATGAAGGCAAAATCCACCTTAGTTGAATAATGTAAAAATTAAAGATAATATGTGAACAGGGCCTAGCACTAAGCCTGCTTGTAATAGGTAATTCAATAAATGCTATATTGATTAGAGGATAGTTTATTGAGGAGATATTTATTGCCAAAGTCAAACAAATTGGCAGATCAACAAACACTTTATATTATAGCTCAGAAGGTGGGTCTTCCCCAACACAAGGCAATGTAAGAAGTACCTACATTGTGTGAAGAACTAGATAGACCACAGGTGGCTTTCTCGATCATGACAGAGAACAAAAAAATGACTCTCTCTGGAAAGAAGACAATCTGCAATAAAAATGTTAAATAGTCCCAATAAAATTACAAGCAATTTGGACTTATCTATATGTCCAAATGCTCCTCTATATTTCCATGCTTTCATGATGTCTCTGAATATTTATCTTCCATCTGGAGAAAAGACAACTCCAGATGACTTTATGCTGAGCTTGAAGCATCTGTGGTCAAATGGTGAACTGGCATCATCATTTACATTTTACAGATAAACTTAGAGAGTACTGAGAGAGAAACCGAGAGTGTTGAAAGTTCAAGGGCTCTGCCACTATCTTACAGAAACAAAACTAAAGAGAGAGTACCAAGAGATAAACTGAGAGGGTGCTGAGGGCTCAAGTGCCCTGCCAGTATTTCCCAGAAGTGAGGCTGGAAATGAAACAGAAGCATACACTGCTTTCTGCTAGGATGTGCTAAGTAAATGCTCTCCCTAACCTTAAATAGCATTTGTGTCTGTTATTAGCAGCTATTAGTGAAGATACTCATCTTAACCACATTTCCCTTGTCGTTGTATTTGTTCATTTACCAAGAAATGAGGTGATGTTATTATTATTATTTTATTTTTTCTTTGCGACAATGTTTTGCTCTTGTTGCCCAGGCTGGAGTGCAGTGGCGTGATCTCAGCTCACTGCAACTTCTGCCTCCCAGGTTCAAGTGATTGTCCTGCCTCAGCTTCCCAAGTAGCTGGGATTATAGGCGCCTGCCACCACACCTGGCTGATTTTTGTATTTTTTTAGTAGAGACAGGGTTCCACCATGTAGACCAGGCTGGTCTTGAACTCCTGACCTCAGGTGATCTACCCACATTGGCCTCCCAAAGTGCTGGGATTACAGGAGAGAGCCACCACACCAGCCGACGTGATGTTATTATTTCAGGCTCACATCAATGGTATTAGCACTGGATGTCACTGTTGTTCCATGCAAACAGAACACAAGTGTGCCTCTTCCTTTGTGAATTTCAGAAATGACCCAGTTACTTAGGAAATAGCTCATCATGTACTTTGGCAGAACCACACAGTACTCCCCACCCAGCCTGGCATTGGTGTTGCTATTTTCAGATTCTAAATCTAATCTATTCCAAGAGCAAGAGTCCAGGGAAAAGGCCATTAAATGTCTGAGGCACAGAGTCTATACAACTTTGTCTGACACTCAAATTACTAGAAAGGTCTATTTGTGAGCAAAAATTTCTTCCTTGCTATGTATTTTATTTAAAAAAAAAAGTCTTAATACTTTAAATGCAAATATGAATCAGAATGAATTTCATCATCATTCCATGAAGAGTTCCAGAAGGATTTCTTTGGTGAATGAAACACAAATATTAACTATTGCTTCTTCTCCCACTCACTTCATAACCAAGTAACAGCCAGTCATCAAGGCTATGAAAGGTCTGAGTCTGACCTTCTAACCTGCTCTTGGACATAAGCAAGCACAATAGGCAATGTATTTCAAGACAATTAAGGGCATAACTCGAGTATCTACAGGACATTGTAATAGAACTATCTTTTTGGTATTTCCGAGGTAAAAGTTAAATCCTGCAACAGTGGTGGCCCATCAGTGGTGGGAAAAGACCAATTGCTCCTGAGGGTGGAAAATAATTTTGCAGTTCAAGTTAGTGAAGGATGGGCATTTCTTCTTCCATTATATTCGAAGTGGATTGAGTGTGCTGCAGTTTTTTTTTTTTTTTTCTTCATGATTTCCTCATGATAATGTTGTGGTTACTTTAGCAGGGGGTGGAAAACTGATAAGTGTAATTGCTATAATCACAGGATGTATAGGATGTAAATATTTGCAGGGCAATTAAAAACTATTTGCCTCTTTAGCTTCTTAAACTAAGAAGCACATCTGAGCAGCAAACAAGTGGAGAGTTTAAGAAAACAAGCAGAAAAGATGTTTAAGTGGCAAGAATACGAGATGATTTATCGAGCATTCATTTTGTGGTTTGGTCAGATATGAACATTGGGGGAAAAGAGCAAAATATTGTGGATCAGGAAAAATGTGTCATCAAATAACTAAAAATAAGTCTCAGAAGAACACCCCAGGGTTATAAATGATCACAGTGTGTGGCATCGTCAATTATCCTCTCAAGCTGGCACATTGTTTAGAAGGATGTTTAACTGCCAAGTTGTTATTGTAACAAGCCAACGGGCTTGCCTCATTCATTAAATACATGGAGGATGGTAGTCAAAATAAACCATGCCAGTTGACCACCATACGAAGTGGCAGTTTTTCTTTGAGAATAAGCTTTTCTTTTTCACTCTTGCCTGATTCATATGTAAATACTTTCTATTTCTCCTAATGTTCCAAGAAACATTTTGATTGTATTTGACTCATAGCTGCTAAATTTCTGTACATATTATCATCTTTACTACCAGTAGGGAGAGTGAAAAAAGTAAATTCTACACTATGTTGATGAGAGAGTTTGCATAAGGTAGGAAAGAAGGGGGTTGAATAGCACACAGATGCTTCTACAGCGAGGTTAACATTTACGCACGCCAATTAAGTTGTACAAAAACAGTAATTTGTTATGTTCTATAATTGACCTCATCTTGCCCTCGATGCTCCATCATGCTGATTAAAAAAAAAAAAAAAATCCCTAAAACCTGATGAACAGTAACTTTGTCTCTTGCAGTTTTAAAGGCTCTCAGGTTAAAACACTTTTCTTTTTGAGATGGAGTCTCGCTCTGTCACCCAGGCTAGAGTGCAGTGGCACTATCTTGGCTCACTGCAACCTCTGCTTCCCAGGTTCAAGCAATTCTCTCGCCTCAGCCTCCTTAGTAGCTGGGACTATAAGCATGCATCACCACATCTGGCTAGTTTTTTTTTTTTTTTTTTGTATTTTTAGTAGAGACGGGGTTTCACCATGTTGGCCAGGTTGGTCTTGAACTCCTGAACTCGTGATTCACCCACCTCAGCCTCCCAAAGTGCTGGGATTACAGGTGTGAGCCACTGCCCTCCGGCCAAAACACTCTTAAGGGTAAACTGTCAATCGTTTTGGACTTCTTACCTCTTCAGTGCTTTTAGGATGGTATCTAGGGACATGCAGTCTTGCGAGAACAAGGAAAAGACAGCTATGATCCACAATTTGTCCTCTGCTAGCCCTGCTGACTCTGACTGACAAATAACTGGGAGGTCATGGTGTCCTTCTCTCTCCTTGCTGCACGTGTTTGCTGTAGTATCTGTGGATTCTAAAGCTAAGGTCTGTGCTCTCAGGGTAGACAGAGCTGAGTGACTGCTTCCATGAAAGTCAGCAAACTCCTTATGCTAGTGAGGCTCTGAACTTTAATTCTGTCTGACAGCTTTGATTCTCAGAGACTTATTGCAATTTTGTTGGGGCTGTTGACCTTGCAGTGGTCTCCGCACCTCGAGCACGGGGTAACCTCTTGGCAGTCATGCCTAATTTTATTTAGATATTCTGTCTTTTCATTCTCTACTCACCTACTTCTTCCCTCACATGGTCATGCTAGAATATCTGGGCCTTTTCCATAGCACATGCAGACTGTAGACCAGGGGCTTGCTGTCCCAAGGCTATACATCTAGACCCTTCCTCTGCCTGTTACTGATCTAGCACCATGCGCCATGTTGCACGATGCAGAAGGAAGCAGAGCAGAAGTTTGGCTGTTCTCTGATTTCTCCTCGCACAATACAGAATCCAGATCAGAGTCTATCATATGCCTCTCCTCTCTAAACCTCGCCCAAAGGACCTTGGGCAGCATGCTCATCCTCACCTAAATCACCTGGTTTTTACAGCCCCTCATTTTCTAATCTCAGAAGTTGAAGAGTTTTCTATTTCTATTTTCTGTTCCAAGGAAACACCATCTATTTTATCTTTCCTCACGGAGTACCATAGCAAAGCTCTAAGCCTTGAATTCTAAGTTCTATCCTTGATATAAAAAGGAAGCTTTAGGATTTAAAAAATCTGTTTTTCTTAAAAAAAAAAAAAAAAAAAAAGAAGTAAAACCATGACTTGCTAGATATTATCTTGCTCTGAATAAAAAAAAAAATTGAATCACATTTTTCAAACTGAAAATTGACTTCATTCTCTATCTTCCCACTGACAGGCATTTGAGTCTCTGGATTAAGAGTTACAAGGTAACAAAAAATGGAGAAAATCAGTTGGGTGTCTTAAAAATAGATCATCTCATATAAACTGCATATTCAAAATCCCTCAATAGTCATCTAGTGCTTTTTGAATCTGTGCAAACTACATGATGCTAAAGGCCTCCACCCCTCCCAGGCCTAGCCTTTCAGGTTTCCCACTCACTTCTGTGTAAGAGAAAAAGAGATTTAATGACTCTAAGCTTAAAGACTCACAGCTAATGAAGAGAAATAGCCAAGAGGCAGATTTTGACTAATCTAACAGAGTCCCATCTCAGTCAAAGTTAGATTCTGAAATTAGTACTTAAGGCAAACGCTGCATTTATAAAAGTTATTCTTGAAAATTCTTTAAGTTGCCTGTAAAATATTTTTTTTTACTCCATGGAAAACTCCAAAGATAGTATCTTTCAGTTAGTCCACTAACCAATTTTTACTCCAGAAATAGGGGAAATGTTGTATGAAAAAGATGTATCTTCAAACTCTGCAGTCATATCCAGTGATGCTCACATTATAAGGGGCACATAAAAAAGAGACTAATATTTATTTCTGCTGGGCTTATGGAATAGAAAGAAAGTAATTATAAGATAAATTTGCTGTTACTAAAGAGTTATAATATTCTCTTTCTTGGAATTCTAACATCAAATGATTCATAAAATGCCTGGGCACATTCAGGATTGGATGGATATATTTTGTAGTTGGTGGATTTGTATTGTTTCCACATGTATACTAATTAAAACAATTTCAAACTTAATTTGTTAAATAACATTTCAGTCTTGCAGAGCATGCTTTTGAACATTAAACTTTGTCTCCCTTTGCATGCTAATCTTCAAAAACACTTTCTAAATCAGTCCTTGTCTGATAAATATGTCCATTTTGTTTAGCTTTTGGACTCATGTTCTACAATAATTTTGATTTTTTTCTGAGTCACACATTGGAAGCAAGGGAAGCATGAACCCACTGGGCTTTCTTTCCTTTTTGTAAGTTTATGCAAAGATGAGGCAGCATGTCTTTCAGTAAGTAGATAGTAACTTCCTAATGTTTGCAGAACCAGATGGACAAAATGATAACCTCTCTGTGGATTCGAATGTCTGATTCCCTCTAGGAGATCTTAAAGAAAGCCAATTAGCATTAGCAGATGTGTGTGCAATGGAGAAGGTAAAAGAAAATGAGGGCAGTCGTGGCTTTTTAGGGACTTGGATGGAAAAAAGATAAGATTTCTGGGGAAGGCGGATGTTGGGTTTAAGGCTTTCCGTAGACGGTTATTGGAAAACTGTGAGATGAAGGGACAGTTACAAATTTAAGAAAGATGTGTTTTATAGGACTAATGCAGCTACCATATACCAGGTATTTGTTAGGTAACTAATACTTAAGAACTATAAGAAACCAGAAAAGCATCCTGTGAGGAAAGAAATATATATCACATTTTCTTTCATTTTGAGGTTGTACTCTGGAGCCAAGCATTGTAAGAGCTTTAGGGCAAAATTTGACTCTGAAATCCTTCAGAGTTCAGTAAAGCTCTCCAAGTAATTCTGAACATGACCTACATTAATATTGTTCAACAGAAGGACAATGTGAGCCATGTAGGTAATTTTGAATTTTATAGTAACTACAAAAATAGAAAAAGAAGCAGATGAAATTAATTTTAGTGCTATAATTTATTCAATTCAATGTATCAAAAACATCATTTGAACAAAGTATTGACATGAAAAAATATTAATGGGATATTTTACATTTTTTGGACTAAATTTTTGAAATCTCATGTGTCTACAACACTTATAGGCTATAATACATATTGTATGGGAGCTAAATTTTCACTGGAAATATGTGATCAGGGATTACATTTCATAAGATTTACAGTTGAAAAAGTAGATTCACCTACCTATGCTTTTCCAAATATACTTAAATGTTTTCCACTAACTGAAATAAGAAACAAAAATCATGTTTCTAACAGTCACATCTAATTTGCAAAATAGGTTTATCATTCTTTAGAATAATTGATTTTCCTTTGAAGCAAAACTGCATCAGTTTCAAACTATATATATCCAAGTTAAGTAAATTCATTAACTCTTGTGTCAACTCAGTATTATCAAATTTAAAGTAGGTATTTCATAAATTGAAAAGAAACTCTAAAAGTTTATTTATACTTGTGAGAAACAAAGTGTTTCTCACATTTTTTGTACTTTTCGCGGCCAAATCCAATATGATGATTACAATTAAAATCTTCTGTATATTGTTTAATGATGGAAAAATGTATAAAATAATTACTGTTGATTTGTATTTTGCAACATTTCCATTTTAACATAAATTCTCACACCTGCTTAGTTAGGTCACAAATAAATTTTCCTTTTCTTGGAGCTTCAAGTTTATTTTTATAAAGTGTAATATTAAGTGAGAAAACCCAATTTGCCCTGCTATTTTCATCTTTGTTTCTTTTGGTTTCAAAAAATCTTGATTTGGAGTTAAGTATACAGTAAATCTTTGTAAAGTTCTTCCATGAATCACTTAATGGACATTAGCAACGAACACAAAATTATTGAATCTGTATTGGTTTTTTTTAGAGACAGGATCTCACTCTGTTGCCCAGGCTGGAGTGCAGTGGCACCATCACAGTTCACTGCAATCTTGAATTCCTGGGCTCAAGCAATCTTCCCACCTCAGCTTCCCAAGAAGCTAGGACTACAGGTGCATGCTACCATGCTTGGCTAACTTTAAATTTTGTGTGTGTAGAGACAGGGTCTTGTCATGTTGCCCAGGCTGGTCTTGAACTCCTGACCTCAAATGATCCTCCCACCTAGGCCTCCCAAAGTGCTGGGATTATAGGCATGAGTCACTGTGCTTGGTCCCATTGTCTTTTATAATTAGCAATAATTCATGGCCTTTGAATTTAAATGTGAATGATTTTAATGATTACATTTATGACAATTTTCAATATCTTACAAAGTAGAGCACAAATGTTTCCAATGTGCATTATACAGTGGAATGAAAAAATAAGGAAAACATCCATCTCTTGTTTTAAAATTCCTGTATATTCAGATTTTTATTTCATGTGGCTGGAGTCTATTGAGATAAAAACTGATTTTTTCAGAGATCTATTTAAAATTTTTCCTCATGGTGAAAGTCCAAAATATGTGCCTACACCATAATTTAATTTTCTAGGTCATGGGTTGACAGCATTTCTTTATAAATTTGAAGGCTGAAACAACTGTAACTATGGTATTGATTGTATTGATTGGGCGGTCTCTCTTATATTCTACGACTCATCTAATGCTAACAAATGAAAGACTTTCAATTTTTAAAATTTTAAAATTAATTTATTTTTAATATTTCTAGAAAGAGTTTACATTCTACCCGTAATTGCTATTTTAATTGAAGATCTTTCACTTTTTACAAAATATCTTTTTTAGATTTTTTTCTTATAATTATCTAACATAATTATCATAATTGAAGCAATGTTTCTTTTTTTTTTTTTTTTAGACAGGCTCTGGCTCCATCACCCACCCAGGCTGGAGTGCAGTGGCATGATCATAGCTCACTGCAGCCTGGAAGTCCTGGCCTCAAGCGATCCTCCCACCTATTCCTTCCAAAGTGCTGAGATTATAGGCCCACGAAACAACACAATTTATTTTACCTTGTATCTCAAAATAACTTTCTCATTTTGTTCAGGAATTGAAACCATATTATGACTTGTCAAACTCAGATTCTGTTAAAAAAAAGTATTCAAACATTTTTCTTTAAAGATTGAATTGTAATTTTATGTGACTAAATTTGTCATTTTTTATGACTGTTGAGAAAAAAATTATCAAATTTACTACACATTTCCTAAATACTGTCCACTTTATTATCTTAATTTTTTTACATGAGCAATCAGCTTTTTGTTTTGACATGAAAACAAAGCATAATTGCCTCTCATCATTACATTTTGACCTATATTTTTCTTTTTTTTTTTTTTTACTGTGTCTATCAAAATACTAGCATCTTCATTTTCAACTGATTCTGCATCTGATGCATTCCTTTATTTCACATTTGAAATTTTGCTCATACTAATTTTAACTAAAAAATAATTTAATTACAATATCCTTAAAATATTTCAGCTTCATTAACAATTATAATTTATATAAGTATCACTGTGACTCCTGCTGCCTGCATAAAAATTCATAGAAACACACTACAAAAATCATCTCAACTGCAACAAATCCATTGATGCTGACAAAATGCACTATGAAGTGAAATATAGTTCTACCAAAACAATAAAGCTATACTGAACAGAAAAAAAATATTTTACACTGCTTGTTTTTAAATTTAAGTTACTTAAAATCAAATCAAATAAAAAATTCAGTTTCTCAGTCTCCACAATTCATCAGTCATATTTTTAAATGCTCAATAGTTGCTTATGGCTAATGGCTCAAACCCAGAAGATAAAAAACGTATATTGTTATCTGTATTTGTATGTGTGATGGGGGAGGGGCATAATTCTCACTCCTCTCTCTCCACTTCCTACTGCCTGCCCACCAAATTGTCGAGGTGTTTTTTTGTTGTTGCTGTTGTTGTTTGTTTGTTTGTTTTTTTGAGACGGACTTTCTCTCTTGTCGCCCAGGCTGGAGTGCAACGGCATGATCTCCGTTCACTGCAACCTCCGCCTCCCAGGTTCAAATGAGTTTCCCGCATCAGCCTCCCAAGTAGCTGGGATTACAGGCATGCACCACCTTGCATCGCTATTTTTTTTTATTTTTGGTAGAGACAGGGTTTCACCATGTTGACCAGGCTGGTCTTGAACTCGCAACCTCAGGTGATTTGCCCGCCTCGGCCTCCCAAAGTGCTGGCATTACAGGAGTGAGCCACAGCGCCTGGCCCTGGAGTTGTTATTTTGATGGAAGCAGCTTCCAGAACTGATTAGACCACATTTACTAGTCTCAAGATCATTCTATGCTGAATGTTCCTGTACATTGGTGTGGTTCTCTTTCTTAGGTCTTGCCCCTACATTTTCTGCTGTTTTCCTGTCTCCATAGGGAAAAGTGACCCAGAGTACAGCCCCTGAATGCAGGCCAGCCATGGTGAGCTCTCATCTGCTCATAGAGGGTCGGAGGAATTTAGACTTTTAGACAAGCTCATGCAGCTCATCTTGGCAACCAATTCGTGGGAAAAATAGGGGCTTAAATGAAGGCAGAGCTCCACTTAGTCCTTGAGCCCAAATAATTGGGGAATTTTCAGTTTTCCAGCAAGCTCGAAATTGGGAGTGATTAGCAGCTAGTTAACCTTGAAAGAAGGGAGGGGCATTTGTTTATCATTTGCATTTGCCTCTTGTGACTTTTTTTCTCAGGAACTTCACGGGGTGGGAGTTGTTAGGCAAAAATAGGACGCAGTAATCCTAGATTTCCTTGCTAAATATCATCTAATTATAGACTAGGGCCACAATTATTTGTACAAATTACCACTTTAATCTTGAGTTGCACTGCCATCTTTTTTTGTAATGACCCTGGAGAAAAAGGAAAATGTTTTGATAAACTGATATATATATACTTGGCAGAGGACTGCATCCTTATCAAGATAATGGTATTAATCACAATGACAAATTTTGAGGTCATATAGAATTAATGAGAATATTAATTCTTAACTGTTGTCTTAAGCCAGAATCAGGAAGGTTCCTTGAAGAGTTAAATTTGACTTGCAAACATCCCATACATTTGAACAGAGGTGGTACAGTTTCAGTATTCCTTATCCACCCTGGGCTGTTGTTGAACCCTCTTGCTCCAGACAATAATTAATCTGTCCTGAGCCGCCACTGCCACCTGGTGGCAGTATAAAGAACTATTTGATACAAAATTGCCTACTTTCTACATTCCACTTGCCTCTCGTCTTTTTCTATCCGGCCTCGGTTAATTCCTTTTATGCCAATTGCCATCACATACACTGAAAGAATCATAGTGTGGTGGCTAAAAGTACAACTCTAGAGCTCACTTCTCCTCTCCTTCACCCCTCACCAGCTGTGTGGTCTTGGACAAGCTGCTTAACATTTTGTCCTTTAAGTGCCTAATTTGTAAAACTGTAGTAATAACTCCTACCTCCTAAAGTTGTTTTGGAGAATGAGTCATGTAATTCACGTATGTACCGTGCTGAAAAAACTAGTGTCTGGCATACAAAAAATGCTCAATTCATGCTAACAAATGGCAGCTATTATTATACACATGCACACATCCTTTGTAGCTACCTTCATACTTCCTCTCTTCTCTTCCAATTTTGGTTATTTTTCCATCTCCCTCGAATCAATCCAAATCGTATCTGATAAATGTCTTATTATTGCAAGTGATAAGAAATATGACTATTTCAGTGAAAAGGAAATTGATTTGTTTAAAAAAAAAATTGTATTTTGAGGGTCTTGTTCTGCCGCTCAGGCTGGAGTTCAGTAGCACAGTTATGGTTCATTGTAGCCTTGAACTCCTTGGCTCAAGCAATCCCCCCCCCACCTCAGAAAGGACTTGAAAGTTCCAGCCTTTCGAGTATCTGGGACTACTGGTGTGCACCATCATATCATGCTCAGCTTTTTGTTTTTTTCTTTTTTGGAGAGATGGGGTTTCCCTATGTTGCCCAGGTTCTTGTTTGGAACTTGTGAGCTCAAGCCATCCTCTTGCTTTGGCCTCCCAAAGTGTTGGTGTTACAGGTGTGAGCCACCATGCCTAGCCTGATTTGTTTTGACATGAAATTAAATGTTATGAACACAAGGTGTAAAGTTCCTGGAAATGACCAGAAGAGCCATTTAGAATCTTAGCAAAAATCCTCATTTGCTCCCTAACTTCTAGCAAAAATCACTTAAAAAAATCATTAGCTGTGAAAAAATTAAAAACATCTTATTCCAATTTGTCTTCCTCTTTTGAAACGTCACTGATTTAAAAATATTTGTATTACACAAATACTAAACAAACAATTTCTTGTTGTAAAACCTTTAAACCAAAGATAATGCAACAGTTCTCTTTGACTCCCTTCTCCTACAAATCCACTAGCTGCCCGGGAGATTAAGACTATCCCTTTGGTATACATTTTTTTCTAAGACTTTTCCCATGCATTTTTCCATTGTCTCAAGTGTTTAAAAAATTCCTAACTTATTCTGGGCACTTCTTTCTTGGTCATTCCCACACATGGTGTCCAATTCTTTGACCCTGTAATAGTGACTTACAAATGTCTCCAGGAGATGGATGGCAGGGATCTGCCATTAGCATAGAAGTGCAGTCCAGGCTGGGCACGGTGGCTCATTTTGGGAGGCTGAGGCAGGCAGAGCACGAGGTCAGGAGTTTGAGACCAGCCTGACCAACATGGTGAAACCATGTCTCTAATAAATATACAAAATTAGTCCAGCGTGGTCGCACACACCTGTAATCCCAGCTACTCAGGAGACTGAGGCAGGAGAATCACTTGAACCCGGGAGGTGGAGGTTGCCATGAGCCAATATTGTAGCACTGCACTCCAGCCCGGGCAACAGAGTGAGATTCCATTAAAAAAAAAAAAAGCGCAGTCCAAGCCCCTTCCACTCCACGCGTTGGTCCCATTGAGAGCCTTCCTCCTTTCAAATTTGAGGACCCTTATCTTCTTGATCCTTTCTGTCTAGACCCAGTTTAGCTAGACTTTATGAGCAGAAAATGGTCTCTTAAAGCATGAATCCAAATCTTTCTGACCTGGATATAGGTCAGCAGTTTCTTTGAAATTCTGCTTCTGTCTGCCTATGGGCTGAGAATGCCTTGGGGATTAAGAAAGACAAATATAAATAATCCAAAGGCTTATTATTTTGAGATGTTATTCCATCACATATTTATTTGTGCTTATGTGGAAAGACTTCAAAGAGTTTGTGGAAAATGGAATTAAAAGATAAAAAGAAAAACATAAACTTTGTTTCTCAACATAAGCTCCAGAAAGTTCCAGACCCTCTTGAAAGGAAAAAAAAAAAAAAACAGCCACTTAGTCCATTCCTAAAGAAGTGAGGGTTCTGAAATTTAACCATATCAATGCAATCTTTTGACATGATTAACTGAAGAAAAATGGGTGCCCTGTAAAGATTTTTTTAAGATTAAGAAACAAAGAGAAGTCAGAAGAAGCCAAATCACAACTGTAGGGTGAACACCTCATGATTTCCCATTGAAATGCTCACAAAATTGCCCTTGTTTGATGAGAGGATTCTCTGGTGAAGCTTTCCTGGGCATTTTTCTGCTTTTTGGCTTTCTCAAAACTCTCGCAGAATAAGCAGATGTTCATTGTTCTTTGACCCTTTAGAAAGTCAACAAGCAAAATGCCTTGAGCATCCCCAGAAATTGTTGCCATGACCTTTGCTCTTGATCAGTGTGCTTTTGCTGTGACTGGACCACTTCCACCTCTTGGTAGCCATTGCTTTGATTGTGCTTTATCTTCAGGATCATACTAGTAAAGTCACATTCCACCTTCTGTTGCAAATCTTCGAAGAAATGCTTTAGGGTCTTGATCTCATTTGTTTAAAATTTCTACGGAAAGCTCTGTTCTTGTCTGCAGCTGTTTTGGGTGCATTGGTTTTAGCACCTATTGAGTGGAAAGTGTGCTCAATTAGTTTTTCAGGCAGAATTGCATAAACTGAACAATTGAGATGTCTATGTTGTTGGCTAATGTTTCTGCTGTTGTCAGTCTTTGTTAATTAGGACACAAACAAAGTGATTTTTTGTTTCCTCAAAAATGGATGTGGATAGTCTGCTGCTGTGGGCTTCATCTTCAACATCATCTAGTTCCTTCTTACAGCAAGCTATCCACTTATAAACTGATTATTTATTTGGGGCATTATCCCCCTAAACTTTTGGTAAAATAGCAGTGATTTCATCATTCTTCCACTTGAGCTTCAACATAAATTTGTTTGTTCTTGTTTCAATTTTAGCATAATTTATGTTGCTCTGATAGGGGCTTTTTCTCACACTGCTATCTTAGCCTTCTTAGTGCTTCAAACTAGATTCTGTTCAGATATGTTATAACTAGTTAATATGAATTTATTTTGGCGCAAAAAATTTTAAAACTCCATGACTAATTTTTAAAATAATTTGCATTTTTGTGAATTTTTTGAAGACTCTTCCTACAGTAAATAAGTATATAGTTTTGTTTTAATTTGCCTTTTTTTCCCACACAAATGTCATCACTGTGTAGGTGATATTTGTAAGATTTTAAAAAATGTATCAATAATCTTGAAATAAATTTTAAAATATTTATTACATGAAATAACTAGAGTTTCCAAATTAACAAGTTTGCAAATTAGAAAATAAATGTTAAGCAGTACTTAAAAATGTCCTTTTCTTACTATTAGTTCTAATGTGTCAAATTTAACATTTTTAGTAAACTTTGCTATGTACCAGCTTTCACACTGTTAACTTACCAATGAACTTTATCAGTGTACTTTTTAAGTGGTTACCTTCTGTATTTACATTGAAAATGCTTTTGAACTTATTTTTACTTATTTCCTCAAAAAATTACTTGTCCTTAAAATTTCTCACATGGTATGATTCCAAAATAACAAAAAGCAAGCAAACAGACAAATCTTAGAATGTAAAATTGTATTTTACATCTTTAGTGACTTAAAAAAAATTTAATCTTTCAACATATAAATTTATGCATAATTTTAAAAAACACATGGTTGGTCACTTTCTCTTATGGTAAATTATATCTAAAGACTTTCCCCATGCAGAATTATTTGTAAATCAAATGACTAAATTTTCTAAGTCAGATTGAAATTGAAAATAAAAATATATTATAGTTTAGATTGAATATATATTTAATTTCTACTTCATGTAATCCTTGTTATATATACAGCCAGTAACTGAAGACAATCATTATCATAGCTTAATACTAAAAGGCAAATTTTCTTGAGTACTAATCAACATATAAAACCTACTATAGTATTGTATGTATTTGGGGTAATCCATGAATCTATATTCCATTTGCATACAATTATAATTCCACCATTTAAAAAAATTCACAGTGTGTAGCTAAATAACTGGAATGAATGGCTTTCCAACACTTTGGAATTTCCTTTTGGAACAATATTTGAAAATGTCATATGATCGCCTATTTATTGCAAGTGTGAACTTTTGCCAAGCCAAAAAATAAAATGCTATAAAAAATGAGATCCAACTGTGTTTTAAAATACTTTTTAAAGAAAAGGGAAATATTAATCTCATCATTCTTTAAATGGTATTGGGTTTGTAAAAATAGGGTTGGGGGTGGATTTTATGTCAGAGGTTGCTATGTTGATAATAATAAATTATGTTCATTTTCTTATTAAGGTATCAGTACTTCTCTTCATTAGTTTTCTAATAAACTCAATACTGCATATGAAATATTTAAAAAGTCAACGATTTGGATCCCTGGCATAATATAAAGCCTTTGAACATCTACCTGAAAAATGTTTATATAGAACAAATTCACAGAATTCCTTCTTATACAAACAGCCCACATCCTTGTTACATACCCATTCTCCCATTCTCTCCTGGTATTCATTGGTGAGCGAGGGCACAAGTCAGCAGGAGGAAAGAAAAAGGATGAATGAAAGGAAGAAATATTGGTTTGTTTTGCCTTGTTTTTTATACTATTGTAGTACTGAAAATACCTCTGGACTTAATTTGGGCAAGGAAATTATTTTGGGGCTAGTCGGTAAGTTGAATATTTATCTGGAATATATAATCACCCATTTCTTTATTTTTATATTTTATTCTTGGCACAGTTAGCACCTTGCCAGCGTCTTCTGATACGGTCACAGAGTAAGCACTTTCACAATCTCATTTTTGCAATTACTATCTCTCCTTCCTAGGTAAGTGGTTTACAAAAAACAAAAACAAAAACAAAAAACAAAAAACATGCATGCTGTGCATTTGTGGATTCTGTGTCTCTCTCATGGGCTAATTGGTTTACATGCAATTTTTGTGGTTAGCCACTTAACTCTGAAGCTGTTTTTTACCTCGTGATTCATGACATCCTTTTCACTCTATCAGGTTTTGGAGCAATTGTTCTAGTGTGGTTAAGCATGCAATTATCTTCTCACCATTTCTGTTTTTGTCCCTCATCCTCAACCCTTTTGAATTCCTGCTAAAGATTAAAGAAGGAGTTCAAAATTAATGTAAAAATGGTATCTGAAATATAGGCTAAAAGTAGAAATGCCTGGAAATTCAAATATTAACCATTTTGGCTATTCTGGGAACTCTAAGGTATCATGTAAATGTGATGATGTGTAGAATTGCAGTATAATTTTTATGGTTACTTTATTTTCTAATTTTTTTCAGGTGTCAAGGTCATTGTGAAAGAATTTAAAAATCTGCATATCCAAGTAAAATTGGTATGCAGTGTTGATATCAAATCAGCCACTATTTTTTATTAACACACACACACAGTTTTCAATTTTCTGCTGGGTGCTACGGATGATATAATATCGACAGAGGATGAGCATTGTGACCGAGAGTATGAGGGCCAAGCACGTGAGTCTGTCCCTAACTGCTATGGGGGATTCCAGTTTCTGCCCCTTATTTTCTCAAAAACATCTGCCTCATATTATTGTAGGGAGGATTAAATAGTTTTGTTTAGCACATTGACTGCGCCTTCAACAAAGAAATCTCACAACTACATAGCTGTTATCTTATTACAAAGCAGTCCATTGGCAAAGGCTGACCTGCATGGGCTGGATTATAAAAGCACAGATATTTGGAAATAGGCTTTTGAGAACAGTGATCATCAAGAAAACTTTTATGGCCTTTGGGATAGACTTTAATTGAAGAAAGTAGAAACTGGTACAAAGAGGAATGAGAACAAATCTAAAAGGTAATTCATCTGGAGAGACTAAAGAAATTCATTTGATAAGGAAGGAGGGTTAGTGTGGTGAGTAATGGGATATGGGATGGCAAAAAATGAAGATGGAAAATGGAGGGAGTTAAATTTTGTGTATTTGCCAATGTAGTTATAAAATATAAGTTTAGGGACTCTTTAGAAAGGGGAAATCTGTCCCTTCCTTCCTAAGGCAGTCCCAATGTATTTGAATTAGAGACTCAAGATCCCTGAACTAAAATTATTCCTAATGATTTTGCTTGTTTATATCTGGACAACTGTGAGGTTATCTTAACAATCAGCTTGCTAAGATGAAGAATATTTCAATAGAGTAATATTTAGCCATTTTAGAACACTGGCCTTAAAAATAAAAGGAAAAGACGTTCTGAGGTATAAGGAAGAGAGTTATTTTAAAAACGGATGCTGAGTATTTTTTTATTTTTATTTTTTTGAGATGGAGTCTCACTCTTTTCGTCCAGGCTGGAAGTGCAGTGGCGTGATCTCAGCTCACTGCAACCTCCACCTCCCAGATTCAAGTGATTCTCCTGCCTCAGCCTCCTGAGTGGCTGGGATTACAGGCATCTGCCACCATGCTCGGCTATTTTTTGTACTTTTAGTAGAGATGGGGTTTCGCCATGTTGGTCAGGCTAGTCTTGAACTCCTGACCTCAGGTGATCCATCCACCTCAGCCTCCCAAACTGTTGGGATTATAGGCATGAGCCACTGTGCTCAGCTAACGCTGAGTATTGTAGGGACATATGGATTTTCATGGCGGTGGAACCTAAAACAGAATGTGAGATCTATAATAACGAAGTCTGTTTGTGCTATCTTTGCAGAACTTTCTTTGTTCCTAATGTCCCACTCTCTTTTCAAGTTCAATTTTTCTTTCTTTTTTTTTTTTGAGACGGAGTCTCGCTCTGTCGCCCAGGCTGGAGTGCCGTGGCCGGATCTCAGCTCACTGCAAGCTCCGCCTCCCGGGTTTACGCCATTCTCTCGCCTCAGCCTCCCGAGTAGCTGGGACTACAGGCGCCCGCCATCTCGCCCGGCTAATTTTTTGTATATTTTTAGTAGAGACGGGGTTTCACCGTGTTCGCCAGGATGGTCTCGATCTCCTGACCTCGTGATCCGCCCATCTCGGCCTCCCAAAGTGCTGGGATTACAGGCTTGAGCCACCGCGCCCGGCCTCAAGTTCAATTTTTCTTAAAAATATATACATACCCTTATTATCTCAAAATCTTAAAAAGATTGAAATTAATAACCTCTGCATATGTCTTTCAATTTTGTGTACAAATCAGAGTCTATGAAAGAGATAGCACCCAGTACCTTCTGGTCATTTTGGCACTGCCTGGCCAAAAGTTGATTCACTGCTTATATAAGGTTAGACCAGTGGATACCTGGAAGTGTCCCCACTGCTTCAACAGCATACTTCACTAAATGACCGGCTAGACAAGCTGGTTTTTCATTGAAGTATCAGTCATATATACATCACTCTTTTCCTTCCTGAAACAGAAAAACTCTTGTGTAAACATGGGCCAAGTCCAAAGCCCATGTGAGGGGTGTCTCCTGTTATTCAGACATCCATTATTTGGATAGTGTAGCCAAGTAGTTCTGGAAAAGCACCCTACCCTCTATACTGTATCTATGTCTGGTCTTTACAGAGTAGATCAATGCATAACAAATGGCAAGTGGTTTAGTAACAGAACGCAATTCTAAAAATAATAAACAGCTTACCTGCTCAAAACTCTTACCAACTGACATGAAAACGATCCGAAACTTACGTCCACTTCTAAATGAAGGCATTTGACTTTAGAAATCTGAAAATATGCATGTGTTATTTACGAGTGTAACACAATCACTCATAACTACTTTGGCAGAATGAAACCCTAAAACAATGGGATCTCGGACAAGGTAGTTTTGTTCAGAGAAATTGAAGCAGGGGGGTGTTTAGGGTGTGATGAACTATTCAGGGACTCTGGGATGGAATCACAGTGCACTGAAATCTCTCAGAAATAAGAAGTCCTATGAAACCATTTGGATGGGGAAACAATGTTCATTGTAGCACTATTCACACTAATTAAGACATGGATTCAACCTAAATGCCCATTAATGACAGATTGAATAAAGCAAATGTGGTACACATACACCATGGAATACTATGCAGTCATGAAAAAGAACAAGATCATGTCTTTTGCAGGAGCATGAATGGAGCTGGAGGCTATTATCCTTAGCAGACTAATACATAAACAGAAAACCAAATACCACATGTTCTCACTCCTAGGTGGGAGCTAAATGATGAGAACTTATGAATACAAAGAAGGAAACCAGAGACACTGAGGTCTAGTTGAGGATGGAGAGTGTTGTAGAGGTTATTATATCACCCAGGTATTAAGCCCACTACTTCATAGTTATCAACAAACCCCTGTGACATGAGTTTACCGATGTAACAAACCTTCACATGCACCCCCAAACCTAAAATAAAAGTTAAAAAAAGAAAGTTGTGCACAGAATATATTTATAAAATATTTTGTCCATTTCCAAGCTAGTACTTTTGTATAAATTAAATTTATTTTGTACTACTCTATTAAGATGGATAAACACCAAACTTTATAAAACTTTAGTCAAGAATGTACTTGAATAAAATGCTATGAATACTACTGGCAATATATCCAAAGTATTTTTAGGTTTCAAAATAACAATGCACAGATCTGGGAAAATTAGTCTTATAATGTCTATCCTCAGAAATACTTTTAACCTTTAGGAAAAGATACGTGTTTAGCTGGATAAAGTAATATGATTAAGGTCATTATATGATTCTACTAAAAGTTACAATAGACTATTTCATCAATAACAAATACAGGTTTTCTTCATTTCTTTAAATATTTAATTATTGCTCTAAAAAATGGGTAGTATAGGAAACAGGAGGATATTGAATTTTGTGTATTTGCCAATGTAGTTATAAAATCTTTAATTTAAATTTAGAAATCATTTAGAAAGGAAAAAATCCATCTCAGCATGAAATATCCAGTTTTTCTTTGTATCTATGTAGACACAAATGAGTATAGCTTTACTTTATATTCAGAAGAAAACACTTTCTTTATTTGATTAATTTCTCCAACAGAGAATATGCAAAAGAATTTTATTATAAGTTTTAAAAGTTTATCAACAAACTATTTAGTGTACAAATCTTGGCAATCTCAAATAAAATAAAAAATATATGTTTATTTAAGTCATTGCAGGACAGAAAGACATAATGTGAACACAAAAATTAACCAAAAAGCAAGCTAAACAATATTAAACATTTCAAAATAACAATGTTGCCAAATCATATTTCACTGAGAGTTCTAAACCACAGTCATTGACTTTGCCTACTTCAGGGTATGAAATATTTTTATGGATGCCAATCCACCCTCATGGCTAACCACATCACTTAGTACTTTTAGATCTTGGATCAAATGAGGCAGAGGAAGAAGACATTGGGATCACTCACCATAAATCCCTAGTTTTCAGAAGGGCATTTGTTTGACAAACAAAGGTAGGTGTAAAAGTGTAGCTCCAACCCTTCAGAGTCCATTGGTGGAACTTGTCAAAATTTCCAAAGAACTGTTTGATTTCCAAAGTTGATGTTCCAAAACCAGACCAAGTTGGATAGACTTTTAAAAAATCCAAAGAAAGCACATGCAAATTAGAGGTTACCCAATGTTACAAACTTAGCCAAAGAACTTGCTGTAGGTTACATAATTTGTGTCTTGTATTTTTGTCTACCAAGCACTGAAAAACACTCTGGGACACCTCTTTTTTTCTCTTTATGGTAACTTTAAAAGAAGTTTTTCTGGGGGAACATGGTATAGTTTATAATCAGCATTACATCTTGTATTTTAAGACTGGTAACATTCGAAGTACTGGCCATGGCACCCAATTGCTACAGTATATACTGTGGAAGTCTGTAGAAAACAAGTATTCTTGGAATCTCATGGGTAGTCTGTGAAATCTATTAAATTATATTGCTCACTTTTTAATAGATATTAAATCCTCTTGTAACATGTCCTTTTCAGGGACATGGATGAAGCTGGAAACCATCATTCTCAGCAAACTATTACAAGGACAGAAAACCAAACACTGCATATTCTCACTCATAAGTGGGAGTTGAACAATGAAAACACATGGACAGAGGGAGGGGAACATCACACACTGGAGCCTGGAGTGTGGGGTTGGGGGAGGGATAACATTAGGAGAAATACCTAATGTAAATGACGAGTTGATGAGTGCAGCAAACCAACATGGCACATGTATACCTATATAACAAACCTGCACGTTGTGCACATGTACCCCAGAACTTAAAGTATAAAAGAAAAGATATTAAATGATAATTGGCCTTTACTTCTTATAATGCACTTGTAATAGAGAATTATAGGTCATATATATGTAACTTGACAAAATGACAAAATAGCTATTGTAGGGATCAAAGCTAAAAGCTGAGTGCATCCTTCCTCAGATTCTCTGGTGCACTTTCAACTATTGTAGAACATTTCTATCACGGTTTATTTTTAACAGTGGGGGGAGGGGGAATGGAATACTGTACAGATATTTGAATAGAATTTATGTAATAAATCCTTCAGGTCATGAATAACTCTCTTTAGAGTCATATAACTATTAACTTTTAGAGTTAGAAAGGATATTAATGACAACTTAACCCAATCACTATATTTTAATACATGATATAGCTGAAGTCCAAAGATATGATGGACTTATCCAAAATCAAAATATTGGTAAATAAAAATGATATTCATAACCATTATTGCAATAAATATTTAATTGCTGTAAAACATTTCTATTATTACTCCAAATGCATCCAATAAATTAACTCATACAATCTTTTCAACATTTTTATAAGGATGAGTACAAATATTGTCACCATTTTTTTTTGAGACAGGGCCTCACTCTGTCACCAGACTAGAGTGCAGTGGCATGATTGTGGCTCACTGTAGCCTCAACCTCCCAGGCTCAAGTGATTCTCCCACTTGAGCCTCCCAAGTAGCTGGGACTACAGGTGTGTGCCACCATGCCTGGCTAATTTTTGTATTTTTTGTAGAGATGGGTTTTCGTCACATTCCCCAGGCTGGTTTCACACTCCTGATCTCAAGTGATCCACCTACCTCCACCTCGGCCTCCCAAAGTGCTGGGATTACAGGCATGCAACACCATGCCCAGCCTGTCCCATTTTATACATGGGAAAACTGAGATGCAGAGAAATCAAATAATATGCTAATTAGTGGCAAAGATAAGGTTTATTTTTAGGTCAATGATTCAAAAGAATAATTCTGATATTTATATTATACTGAAGATTAGTTCATTAAACTCATGAAGATTTAATTGAATCTGAGTTACTTATATAATACAGAGGGGAGAGTGCCCTAAATAATGACAAACAACTGACCTCAAATCAATCATTTGATTTAAGAAGGCATTGTAAATATCACTTTTGCAGATTCGGTTTTCTAAAGATTTTCAATTAACAAATATATTTGAGTGAACATACTGTAAGCGTGGTGCAATTCTTGGCAATAGAGATATAAAGATGATAATTTTTCTTAAAGTCAAAGTCAGTTTGAATTCCTATCTAGTGATCATGTGGAAGGAAGAGGTAACATATTGAGAAGTTGAGAGAAAAAAATGACAAACATAGAGATGACACTATATTTATGTATATATTGATAGGACAAATATTAAGAAATACTTACATTTTCTATTTCATATTGTCACAAGTAAGGTGATCTGACTTTTGAGATAACAGCTTAATTTATTATTTTTCCAAGCTGTATTAGCTTATTCAGAAAAAAATACTTTCTCTTTTTAAAAGTTTGAGAAAATATATTAAATTCAATGCAAAATACTGCTGCTTGACATATATAATTTTTGTGTATCTTGAATCAGTATGCTTCGTAGAGTATATATTTAGATGTAATACTTTAATCAGTTTTATTGATGGAAAGATACTGATTTTAACTTCAGTGATATTTACTACCCTTTGGCTTGGCTTGATTTTACAGGAGATTCCAGTCAACTTTAATTTGTGCTATTTTAACATTTTACTACAGTTCTCACCCCTCCTGAGAAAGAATTTATTCCTCCTTCAAAATTTATGGGATTCCTTTATAACTTCTTTCTAAAAGAAAAATAAGTCAGGTTGTAATTAATTCCCTTACAGATAGTTTATGAAATTAGTGCTGACTCTGTCCCTTCCTTTACTATGGTTTGTGAGGCCTTAAAATGTAATTTAAGAGGTGAGATTATAAGTACTTCCTTGTTCAGGAAAAAGCAAGAGGAAGAAAACTCGTCTCAGGAAATATAAAAGCCTTAAAAGAATGATTATTTTGTAGGCATTGTGAGGAGAGGGTGAATCATGTGTGAATTGTGTTCTTTCAAAATAGACTGTGGCAGTTTGTTAGCTTATAAATTCAAATGTGGCCTCACGAACTCAAGTCAATTTAAATCATGAGGAATCTTCACAGAGCACTATTTAGTCCATACTGGCTGTTACCAGGAGACCATTAAGCCACAAGGCACCTTCTCAGCAGGAGCCCAGAGATCAGCATTACTGGGATTGAAATTCTTCATTAGTAAAAAGAAGACACAAAGTAGTATAATGGAAAAAACTGAGCTTTCAGGCAGAGAGCCTTATGTTATGTGACCTTGTGGCCATGTTATATCATCTCATCCAACCCACAGTTTTCTCACTGAAAAACACCTACATTCCAGAACTTCTGTATCATAATGTGTTTGCTTTCCTCTATATCTCAGATCTGTCCCTGGTCTTCCAAAACCTACGTGGGTCTTTGAGAAAGCCTCAGTCTGGGCTTCGCCTCCCTCATTTGTAAAAATTGAGAATATAGATAAAATAATTTAAGGACACCTTCCAAGTCACAATTCTCTAGGAAACTTGGGAAAGTGCACGGCAAAAATGGATGGTGAAATTAATAAATACCAAAAATAGGTAAGATATTAAAGACAGTGAAAAGAATCTTACTTGATTTTTTTTTACTCATAGTTCAGCTTTCAGCTTTGGAACCAAATAAGCTACCTAAGTTGTCACAATTTTCTTTTACTGATTTCAAAGATCTCCGTGCAGTGCAAGTCTGGGGGTGGGGGCGGGGGTGGGGATGGGCAGGACATCATTTGACCGAGGATAATAAAGACAGAGTCTTTGAATCTGGTCATCATATGGCATTTATGACAGCCACCACTTCCATCCTTCCCAAAGCAGACCTGGTTAACCAATTTTAACACTCCCAGTCGAGACTTGGGTTTAGCATTACAACATATTGATCACTATGCTAACTATTTAACCCATTTAACCTCATTATCCTGTAAGAAGATAATTAAATTCAGTTTCATTGAGTAGCCTGAGGCTCAGATGGGAAGAACTTTTGGCTAACAACAACCAATGGCAGGCAGCGTAGCCAGCATTTTTGCCTAATTCTTTCTACCTCCAAGGCCTGTGCTCCACAACTGCACTGTATTGCCTTTCCTCATAGTAAGAATAAGAAGATTTGAAAGATGAATTCAAATTGAACCTCAATGTTATTTCATTCATTTCATTCCAAATGTTCATTGTGCATCTGCAATTTGCCAGGCACTGTTCTCAATGCAGGTGATATATCAGTCAATAAGACAGAACAAAATCTAGTATGTATACTTGTGGTGACACAAATAACAAACAAGATCAGTAAATACAATTTAAGGTATATTAGTCTTTGTCTGTGCCACAGAGGAAAAAAAAAGTAAGGAAAGTCAGGGTGGCAGACTATAAATTAATGGGCAGGAAGATCTCATGAAAAGGTCATATTTGAGGGGAGAAGACTTGAGGGAAGGAAAGAAATTGGGAGAAAAGCATTGCAGGCAGAGGGAGAACAAGTGCATGAACACTCAGGTGGGAAACCTGTCATAGTGTCCCAGGGCACTGACATGGAGAGATCAAGTGATAGATAGAATAGCAGAACATAAATCCAGAGGGAAGAGGGCCTAAGAGAGCAGACTGAGGAGAGCCTTGTGGGGCATAAAAGGGACTTTGCTCGTATGTTTGAGCAAGACCGGAAAGAATTGGAAGGCTTTGACAAAGGAGGGCATGATTTGCTACTGCGTATTGACTAGCATTATGAAAATGTTGACTATTTCTTTGATGAAACAGAATTATAAATATATATTACAACTTAAGTCCACTTAATGTACATAATGTGATACACAATGTACATAATGTGTGCTGTTGTGGGCTGAATCGTGTCTCCCAAAATTCATATGCTGAAGTACTAAGCCCCAGTACCTCAGAATGTGACTATTTGAAATTAAGGTCTTTAATGAGGTTTTTAAATTAAAATGGGGCCCTTAGGGTGGGCTGTAATCCAATCTGACTCGTGTCTTTATAAGAACAGATTACAAAATTCAAAGAGACACCAGGGCTGCACACACAGAGGAAAGATCACAGGAGGGCACAGTGGGAAGGCGGCTGGTTGCACGCCAAGGAGAGAGGCATCAGAAGAAGAAACCAACCTTGCCCAACACCTTGATCTTGAACTTGCCTCCAGTACTCTAAGCAAATAAATTTATATTGTTTAAGTCACCCAGTCTGCGATATTTGGTTATATCAGTCCTAGCAAACTAAGTATGCCTTAGTAAACCATGTAGTCAAATGCATGTTTTCTTCTTATGGGGAATGAACACACAAACTACAACAATGGTGATAAAAGTGCTTTTGCTTCCTGTTCTTCCCACTATAAACATAAATATTTTAAATATAATATTTACAACATTTGCAATTTATAAAACTATTTTACATACATCACTTCACTGAATCACTACAACATCACTGTATTTTTTCTTAGTGAATGAATAGAACAAAAAGGAAACTTTAGGGAAAAGAAATATCTTCCTCAAGATAAGCAACTGGTTAGAAACCAAAGCAGTAAAAGAAGAAGGAATGGAGTTAGATGATGTCCAAAATAATCTCATAGATTACTTATTCATTGTAAAGCTGAAAATGTGCCTTTAAAGTGGAGAGATCTCATTGTAATGACCTTAACCAAGGGATAAAATGTGGTAAAACCTGAAGTTATGTCAGTCCTGATGCGATGCAATATGAAATACTTGAAATACAAGGAATAAGATATCACCTATAATGTGTTCTTGTCACAAATGTTAATTCTGAATCTAAGCAAGCCTTTATATCTAAATCTTCATCTATGGGAAATACAAGAGATTGGGAAACATGTTAAACTATACAATGAGGAAGCAATAAAACGAATTCAGAATATGGAACTTTTTATGAGAAAATTGGTCTGGACTTTTCAAAAAGTAAATATCATTATAAAGGTGTGTGTGTAGAGAAAACTATTCTCTAAAAGATCCCAAAGACATGTAACATCTAACACAATGTGTGAACCTAAATTGAATTATTTGGGGATAAAAAGGATCTAGAAAACACATCCGTGGCATAAGTGGCAAAATTTGAATATGGATTCAATATTAGATAATGGCAAGGGGTTTTTGTTAATTTGTTGTTAATATTATAGTTATATAACAGAATGTCCTTATTTTCAAGAATTTAAGTGTGAAAGCATTATGACTGCAATTCATTTTCAAATATTTCAGAAAAATATGTGTACTTATACAGAGAAATATATAAAACAAATATAGCAGTATGTTAATTTTTCAGTATACATGACATGTATGCCATGATGTTCTTTGTACTTGTGTTTGAACTTTTCTGTTTATTTGGAAATTTTAATGGTAAAAACTTGAGATTATGAAAGGAAAAAACAACACTGTACATTGAATGTGCTCAAAGAAAGTAGACACTGGTACAAATGATGAAATGGTAATTAAAAGAGAGAGACAAAGAGAGGTTACTAAATATCTTGCTAGGATCTACCTTTATTAAATTAGAGACTAACTGAACTGATTTTGAACTCTCTTTTTCTTACTGGTAAATGTTCACAAAATAAACTAAATAGAAGCTTCCCCAAATCTTTCAGAATTTTAAACTGGCTCATGTTCCTCTCTACTTCATTGATAATGTAGAAGATGGGAGCTTATGGAATTAAATTCAGGGTATGCAGGAACTATAACCTTCTTTTATATTTCTCAAACAACCTAATTTCTGTTTCAGAGTTTCCCTTCCTTCATTTTCTCCACTAGTTGCATGTATATTTCAGGAGCTCTTAAAATAACAATCAGCTCTTAGAGTTTGTGCTAGTTAGTTTCAGGCTGTTATAACAAAATACCATAAACTGGGTAGCTCATAAGCAACAGAAGTTTATTTCTCACAGTTCTGGAGGCTGTGAAGTCCAAGATCAAGGCGTCAACAGATTTAGTGTCCAATGAGGGCCGCTTTCTCATAGTTGGAATTTTTTTACTGGGTCCTCACATGATGAAAGGGGCTATCTCCTGTGAACTTCTTTTATAACGGCACTCATCCCATTCATGAGGGCACCACCTTCATGGCCTTATTGCTTCTTCAAGGCACCACCCCTTAATATTGTTGCATTGGGGATTAAAATTCAACATGTGAATTTTAACACAAGCATTCAGACCATAGCAGTTGGAAGAGTAGGATCTGGCCTTTTTTACTCCATGCTCCCCTGAAATGTACACAACCCCAACCTGTTCTTGGCTCCCTGTTCATACTAGTTGCTCCTTTGACATCACTCACCCTTGTTCCTGGGCCTTCCCTTGGTCAGATCTCTTTCAGCTATTTCCTTGTTGTTCTTCAGGGCATGGAAAACATGCAGATGCTCTATGCCATGTTCTAGGACCTCTGGAAATACACTGGGGCTAAATAAAGCCATGTTCCCACAGAAACCACCTCTTAATGTGTAACCTACAGCATGAGCGCCATTTGGGTGGAAGTTAGAACTCTGAGATTTTGCTACCTTGTTTGCATAAGGCTTAGATCCTCAATGTGTGAATTTGTTTATTTCTCCCTCCCCACTTCCAGGTTGCTGATCTACGTGAAATGCAGGACATAGATCACTTTCTTTCAGTGACAGGCTGCTATCTAAACTCTCTTACTCTTCCTCTCTCTTCTTTTCCACTATCCCTCCATTGAGAAAGCTTTATTTAGCTTTATCTATCTAGTTTTAAAGGTAAAAATATATTCACATTTAACGCATAGGGTACCCTCCCATATCTTTTGTTATGTCCCAAGAAATAAATATTTAGTCTTTTGTTCTGTTGATTCTCTGGGTAATCACTTCTCTGAGGTTAAGTGTATGTCTCAGCTGTTGTTTAAATTACATGAAGAGAAACAAGGTAAGAATATAGGAATACTAAACTGTTTGTTTTACATATTAACATGTTATCCACTACTTTTATAAAAACACTGACATGTAGTTATTCATAACTCCAACAGAAGACCATCTTCCCACATCTTATAATTCAGTATACATTAGTTCCCTCCAATCATTTTTGAGAATAAAGTGTCTTAAATTAACTCAGCCTTTTGTGTGCAAACAAAATGAATACTTTAAAAGAGGGCAAGCCAACATAAATAAAATGTGAGCCATAAATGTAATTTTTAATTTTCCAGTAGCCACATTAAAAAATAAGAAATAGATGTAATTAATTTAATATATCTTATTTAGCCCTATATTTCTGAAATATTACCATTTCAATATGTAATCAATATTTTAAAAATATGTTTTATATTTCTTTTTCCATAATAAATCTTTGAAACTTGGTGTGTATTTTATACTTACCATCAATTTGAGCTAGCCACATTCCATATGCTAAATTTGGGCTAGCCACATTCCATATGCTAAATACAGTAGCAACTGTATTGGACAGTGTTACTCTAACAAAACATCAGAACCTTTAAAACAGGACACATTGAGAAGGTGCTGTCTACAATCCAGAAAGGGAGCCTTCATCAGAACCATACTATTCTGGCACCTTCAGCCTGACTTCCAGCCTTCAGAGCTGTGAGAAAGAAAGTTCTGTCGTTTATAAGCCACCTAGTCTATAGTATTTTGTTATAGTAGCCCAAACTAAGACATTCTGCATGTCTCCAAAAATGACACCCGCACCTTCTTCTCCCAGTTCCATCTTGTACCGCTAGCTGATAAAGAGCATCAACATAATCTGTCTTGAATCTGGGGGAAAACTGAGGGTCTCACCTGAAAAAAAAATTGGATTGATTTGCTGTAACGCCTTGCTTTATTGATAGCTTCAAGGCACAAAAGCACTTCAATCACTATGTGAAGAACATCCAATCACTAAAACATTCACTATTGTTTTGTTATATAACTTTTGCAGACATTGAAAGTGGATGGTAAAGAGCCATTTAGGACAGCTCCAAAACTCCTTGCCTCGGGTTACTAAGGAATAGTAGCATCATCTATAAGAATAAATGAAACAAAATACGAGTAGGGTTGCAGACAGCAACACCTTCTGTTGTAGAGATCTTTAGTTTGAGGTGCTTTTGGGACTCCCAAGTAGAGATATTCAGTGGCTTGTTTGAGCCATGTATCTATTTCTCCAAAGACAGAAACTTGGGCTTTAGATATGGATTTCAGAGCCATGGCTCACAGGTGAAACTATGGCTATCAATTTCAAAAAATACAAGATTTTTCTAAGCTAAAACAAAAACAAAATTTCCTCCCCAGATTTAAAATTTTCATAGAATTGTGGAACTTCCTGAAGGAGATAGCTGAGATGTCATCTATTTGGGCCTGCTGTTTTTTTTTTAAGCAGAGAGTACTTATCAATATTACTATAATTACATATTAACATGGGCTTTTAATTTTCTGAAGAAACTCGAAACAATGCAATTGTGCATTATGTGAATAAATTTTCTCATATAGATGTATTTGTGTGGTAGCAAAGATTATATAACGTTTGTACTCTGTGATCAAAGGAGTGGCTTTTACACTCTGATCCTAGTATCATTCTTTATGGTTTGGGAACTTGGCAATTAAGACCATAGATTATTTTCTTGGTATCCATCAATTTGATAAATCTTAGACAGCTACGTGAGTCCTCTAAAGGAAATAATAAATCTAATAAATATACCTTGGTAAACGTTTCAGTCTATATTTATGCCTTGAAATCTAAAGCTTTCATTAAACTTTCTCAAGAATTCTTGTAGAGAGTTAGAACTTAGCTTCAAATGATATTTTCTAAGTTTTATGTGATTCCTTACTGAGACAGAGTCAAACATTTTTTTTCTTTTACTGAATGAGATTAGATTACACCCACTTTAGGAAACAGAATGTTTCATTCTGATGGGCTTTAATTTTTTTAATCCTATTATTTCTTTATAACTCCCTGGGCAATTTAACCAGGTTTGTTAGAATAAGTATGGTCAAGTAAAATGAAATTAAAATTTCTCCAATTTGGTTATTACCTCAAGTCATAGGAAAATACTTCTCACCTACTTAAAGCAGTTTTTCCACTAATAAAAATTAATTTTCTATACCACTTTTAGCCATGAAGCTTTTGGTTCAAATTTATAATTTTTATATTTGATATAATAGGTATAGGAAATTTATAAAGTGCTAGGTTTTAAGAACTGTGAATGATTGTATAATATATTTTATAACACTGATCAGATAAGATGGTTATATACAAATTACTGAAGAATCTTCAGGTTTTAGAAAGGACCGAATTAAACTGATTGTTTCTAGTGTAATTGTTAGTTCCGTAGCTGTTTGACTGCCAAGTAACCACTTTAGTTACACCATGATTGAGTTTGTGGTACTATATAGACATGCTGTATTTATGGAAATAACCTGATAATCAAATATCAGGGACAAAAGAAGAGATCATTATAGCTATTCAGGAATATAAAAATCGATAGATGCTGTAGGACAAGGGATATTTGTAAAACACAAATCCCAGAACTTTATGGAAGTCATTATGTTGAGAACAACTTTAAGGTAGACCAAATTTGGGATAAAATATTCAGGGTTATAGAGGACCATGCTTTTGGATTTTTGTCACAAGTTATTAAGAATTCACCCTGATTACCAGTGTCCTAGTTACTTGGTATCTTACTTAGTGACTATAATTCTGCTGTGTTCATTCACTCCAAAGTATTTATTATGTACCTCAGACATAAAAGAAACATACTATTGGAGCACTGGGAAAGCATATATAGACAGCCTTTAATGTGTATTTCTATACATAGGGTCTTGACTACATTAAAATTAGCTAGATCGTGTTTTCTTAGGTATTTTGCTTTCTTTTTGAATGCCAAAACTTTCATTTGAACTTTTCTATTTGCTAGGCTTTCCTTCAGTTTTTCAGAAATTAACACTGATTCTGCCCTCCAAAACCAACGAAGCTATGTGTCTTCAGGAACCGTAAGTTGAAATAAAGAAATCTAATTTTCAAAATATCTTCAGCCTCTTCTTTTTCCCTACCTACTTCTTTCTTCCAGGAAGTATTGCTCATCATCTGATCAACAATGACCCTATATATTTACAAAGTATAATTATAATTATTTATTATTGACAAGTCATATTATGAATAAACTAATAATTTTAAAATGCATAAACCTAAAAACATAATTTTTCAAGGTACAGAATTACTGTAACACACATTTCTGTGTTTGTGAGTGATATACACATATTTTTACTCTCATTAGTTAATCCCTATGAATCAATTGGTGAAAATATCATAAGTATTAGTACACCTTTAATTCAGTAAGAAAAATAAACTATAATCAGTTTAGAAGGTTCTATTTTATTAGAATCAAACTGTCCAAACATCTCATGTTTTAGCATTTTTTTTTGTTCTTTATTACACATATCACCTTCTATGTTTATTTTTTCTTTTAAAAATCTTTTGCTAGACTATATATACATGCCTCATTTTCTTTTGAGAGCAGAAAGGGTAATCATAGGTAGTAACTGTCCATCATTATTTAATGAATAAGATTGATACAATACAAAACCACCATCATAAGGCAAAGTTTAGTAAGAGATCATTGAATTTAGCTTGCTTGTGGACATTGCTGTAGCAGAAAACAATAAAGTTTACCAACTCTACTTGTAGCTCAACTTTCACTGTTGTGTAAGATGTAGTCTAATTTACAGATATTGCTTTTTAAACGTCTGTGACTAACTTCATCAGATTTTCAGTAAAATATATTCAGTGACAGACATTAAATTGCTAGAAAGATTGTATCATTCTAGTTTTAATAATACTATACAATACTATACTCGACAGGTTTTTCCATAAGCCGAGCCATGATGAAGATCTGAAATTTCGACAAACTTCCCATTCTGAAGGTTCCCAGTCACAACGGAAATGATCCTAAACACAGGAACTGGTCAAGACTTCCTGAAGTGTGCTTCTTGTTAAGTAACCTCTCCACACCTCAGCTGTTAGATAGGAAATTGTTTGCTGATACCACAGGCAGAGAAAGTTTGTGCTCTGAGAGAAAAACTAAAAGACAGATCTAAAGCCACAGTCCTACAGGCTGGTTTTATATTTGGCTATTTGATTTGAAAATGTTTCCTTTCACAAGCGCTACTGAAGTTCTTTGGTAGAGATGCATAACCTCCTATTAAGAACATATTCAGTCCTCAATTTCAACATTTTCTTTTTATAAAACTTACCTAAGTTATAGGCTACAGAAGAGAGAAAGTCAGGGACCTTAATTGGACAGGCATTCTCTGAATAATGAAAAGATCTGGAGTGGAATGGAAAGCTAATAGAAGAAATCATTGGTTTGGGATTTTAAAAAAATGTAACCTTGATATTTCTCTGCATGTTCCTACTAGGTTTGGGGGTATTTTTAAAAAGGCACTAGCCTGATCAACATGGTGAAACCTGTCTCTACTAAAAATACAAAAATTAACCAGGCATGGTGGCATGCACCTGTAATTCCAGCTACTCGGGAGGCAGAGGCAGGAGAATTGCTTGAACGAGGAGGCAGAGGTTACAGTGAGCCAAGATCGGGCCACTGCCCCTCAGCATGGGTGACAGAGCGAGACTCTGTCTCAAACCAAACCAAACCAAACCAAACCAAACCAAAACAAAAAGGCATTGGGTAAGTGAGGAACACTGGTTTAAAAATAACTAAAATTAGACTATACATTATTTAAATCCTGACGAAGAAAATAATTAAGCTACTACACTCTGTCAGTGGACTGAAACCATGAATAAAAAAAGAAACACACTTTGACTTCATTCAGTCAAAATATACTTGTGTTTTAATCAGTGTTCTAAGAAAGTTTATATTTCACCTCATTTAACTTCACAACAAACCCATGTGGTACATATGATAATTATGCAAACGAGGAGATGAAGCCTAAGAGAGGTTGGGCACTTTGGCAGGGTTTCCCTATTAATGGGTGGGCAAAGCAAAGGGATAGCTTCCATCGGTTGACAGGTAGCCAGAAAAAAAGGACAATTTTGAGCTAGGCATGGACTTGAAACTATTTCTAACACCCACTAGCTGCACAGCCATGACAAATTATTTAGCCTCTTAGAGGATCTGGGTAAGTTGATGATTATACCCATCTCCTGTGCTGTGAGAATGAAAAAGGATTGAGTATCTGAAGTATAGTAGGTGTTACATAAATGTTTGTTCAATATATTATTGAATAATTAATGAGTGACAAGTTGCAGCATTTTTTAATTTCACAGTTTCCAGAAATTTTATTTTGAAACTGATATTAAATTTTAAGGCAATATTAAATATTGCTTATCAAACACAATAATATAAAGTATTTAAGGAGATAGTGTATCATATGTTCAGGGTTTTAGACAAAATAAAGAGATAAAAATTAATCTTGCAGATTTTTAAGAAAAATAAATGGCTATTGTTATTCTTTTTGTATACTATAAGTTCTAGGGTACATGTGCACAATGTGCAGATTTGTTACATACGTATACATGTGCCATGTTGGTGTGTGCAGCATGGTTTAAATGAGGATAAATAGATTAATATGTATGACTTCTTGGCACATGTAAGTACTAATAAGTGTCACATAATACTAAATAATAATAATGATTATTGAAGTCTCCAAATAAATGTAACTATTATTATTATTAACTTACCAAACTTGAGTTGCAGGTCTTAGCTCCTGTTTGCAAGTTATCTCAGTCAGAAATTACCCATATTCAGCCCACCTAGAGTAAAACTTCTCTCTTCATAAAGTTGAAAGCCATGTATTTGTGCTCTTATCTCTGAAGTTGCCTATCAACTTATAAGTTCACATTTTGCCTGTTTTTCCTAGTTGATTTTTCCAATATTCTGTACAGAACTACATTAGAAAAATAAAAAACCTGTCAGTGCCTGTGGCTACCTTTTACAAACCTTGCCTCTCTAATTGGGGCCAGCAATATTCCATGTTCCTTTTCTGCTGGTCAGGGGCTATTTCCTTGTTTAGGAGAGATTTGACACTGCCATTTCCAATTCACGAACTCACATGTCACTGTCACAGGCCTGGTTTTGATCTTTGAAGCACCTCTTCCTAAACTGGTATTCAGACCCCTTGCTTTTAAGGAAAGGAGACCTGGTGCCTCTATCAGATATTATTAACCTGAGGTGAAACACAAATCCTGCCATGACAGAAGTGGCTTGTGACATAAGCATGCTGTTGTCTCCAAGAGCCTAGCATGAACAAGTAGACTGAAGGGGACAGCCCAGCCTGCTGACTGGCGTTGCATGTACAGGAAGCCAGCTGGACAAAGGGCTGAATCTGTTTCAAATTAGGGGGGCAGAAATACAGTAAGATGATTGCACTGTGATTAAATAACTGAAAACAATTTACCAGCTCAATAAGTTGTCACACCATCTGTCACATAAATGAGACAGTAAAACAGATTTGGTCTATAGCACAGTCTGATGAAATGCAAACCAGATCTGATTATTCAGTTTTTAAATTCACTGTTTTCATTACCTTCGTGGAATGAATTTTTTAGTTTTAGTAGCCATTCATCAAGAATTTAGTTCTCTCCTTGAGGCCCCTGTGTTTTTGCCTTTTCATTTGCTGAAATCGTATTTTAGGAGAGCACAGCTTTGAGGCTGTACCCAAGAATCTGTCATCTTTTCATTCATTTTAAGAATCAGTGCAACTTGAAATTCCCTCTACTAATAATACCTTCCATTTGTCAAGGACTTATTATGTGCCAGGCTACAGTTTTTATAGGTAGCCACATTTAATACTCACAGCAACCATAGAGGAAAGATTTTATAATCCTCATTTTATGGATGGAAAAACTGTAGCTAAAAAAATTAGATATTAGTAATGTACTCAGGGTCACACAAAACCTAAGTGAAAGATTGAGAATTTAAGTGGGTCTGTCTGACTCCAAAGCTTGTGGTTTTCATCACTTACTTTTCATTTAGATCAGACTCAATTAAAAAAAAAAAATTCCTAAGTACCATTTGCCAGATACTCTGGGGGAATTCAGGGTAACTGTATAGCAGATTCAAGTGGAAGGAGCAATATATAGGGGATAGTATAGGCAAACAGGTATAATTACTGAAACTGAAGTTTTGTTCAATTCCCACTTCATTACCCCAAGCCAATAAATACAGCCATCTAAGCCTCATGGGGAAAACCTAGAAGTGTGCTACTGAGTTGACAAAAGGAGGTATAGATAAAAATAGCATGCGCCTTAACGCAGTAATTGGAAAACAGGTTTTCAACTCACTGCATATAACTTTTATTCTGATACTTTATAGCCTGACGATAAGAGGAAAGTGGGCGACTCTTCATAATTTTGAGATACATACACACACATTGCCACTGTGTGAATTCTATTGATGTATTGCCTCTTAGCTCCAAATCCACTGTTTCTGCCTTGGTATAGGATCCGTAAGTGTTCCTCTTTGTGAGCCAGCCATTGTCAGTAGAATATGTGGGGGAATATGGGACACTGCAAGAGAAGAGAGTTTCTCCTTCTTGTTCAGTTGCTATATACTTTGCTCCAACAGCTCACTGCAGCTCTCCTACCACTGATTTGAGGAGACTCAGTGGTGCACCCCCTTCCAAAGAGTTTTGCCAGAGCAACCATGAAAGTTTTCCAGTGAATCTTGCCAGCACCCCAGTGGGCAGCTTCTCAGCAAATCCCCAGTGAGTGGCTCCCAGCTTTATAGTTACTGCCTGCAGCACTCAGTAAACTTTACCATCCACTGGGCGCAGCCACACTCCTAAAGAAGTCTGGATCTCAGCCTTGGTGAGGGAAGCTCCTCCAAGTTTGCTCCTTCTTTAGGTATTCTCTCAGCCCTAGAATTAGACATTGTTCTTTACATCTGTTATCCCCACACTTCCATTACACTTAAAGTCAAAATGCAATGTCTTCGATAAATCTCGTCAGATTCCTAATGTAATTGTGTCTGTTTTCTGAATTTCTATTAATAATTTATTTAAACCTCTCATATACTTCTTGGCACTTTCTCCCTTATGTTTTAACTATAATAAATATGAATTGTTTTGTACCACTCAGAGTGTGAATAAAATCACACTGTTTATTTATTATATTATATCAGAATGAGATTCTGGAAATATAAAACAGTTTAAGTTTAGGAGGAAGTCCAGAACCACATTCTTAAGGCCACCTGTTTATCGTCTTAGATAATACAAAAAAAATCAGTTCAGAAAACAGGCCTCCCAGCTTCCCTTCTCCAGAGCAAAAGGACCAGTGCTTACCCTTTATGCAGAGTAAGAAAGCAGAGGTTTAGACTGCCAGCAAAATAGGGCATCAACAAGGTGAGGAAAGTTTACATGATTATTTTTTATAGTTTTTTCATCTACAAATATAGAAAGTGTTTTTATTTTAGCATGCACACAAGTTTAGCATTTTATAGTTTAGTATTTTTTGACTTTGATTCACATATGGACAACTGAGTGAGAGTTTCTTAAACGTTTCAGTGCTCAGAGCCTCTGAACGTCTTGCCTTGGAAGAATCTTGACATTGCCGGGTTTGCCACCACCAACCCTTGCTTGCACACAGAACAACAACTGAGTTGTTAGGTCTTCCTTCCTCTGCTCATTACTGCTTTCATCCTATGTCCCTGCATAGGCCAGCCTAGTTTTTTGAAGGACAGTGGCTCTGAGTGTGATTTCATTCCTTCATAACCAACTTGGTTATGGCTTGCCCCGGCTCAAGGCCTCAGTGCTAATGTCCAGACCATCTGGTTACCACATCTGGAAAGCCACATTGGAACCTCTGGATCTCAGGGGGCTCAAACACCCAGCCACATGGAACCTGCAGTCTTTGTGTCCTCCATGTCCTGAGAGATCTATCCAGCATGAAGGATTCATTTCACATGCTGGTGATTGATCTGAAAAGCTTAGGTGTTCAATTAGTAAAGACTGAAAGTGGGGGCCTAAGCACTCTCAATGAGTAACTCTCCCATTCCTTCCAGTAGTCACTCTTCCTGAGAATGGATACAGAATTTCTTGCACACACACACATTCATGCATACACATACATAATAAATTCCTGAATGGTCATCTATGTATTTTGTTATAACCTTGTCTTATCTTTTCCACTCAAGTCAAAATCCTAAATGTAAACTCAGTGCATAATTTCTGTCTTTAGTGCCCGACATAAAGTAATATTATGCTATACGGTAAGTGGACAAAATACTTGTTGAATTAGAGAGTGAATGATGGCATTATTTTTAATTCCAAAAACTTCATTAATATAATCACATAATTAACAGTTTCACTTTACCAATAATAGATCATTGAGAGTAACAGAATCAGGACTCAAAAATTGCTTATTTAGAGACTAGTTATAACCAATGAGTATTTCAGAAAAAAAGAAAAAAAAAAAAAACATTAGGCACCCACTTACTATGTGCCTGGAACTATGCTAGGTGCTGGGGTCACAAACACAAATCAGGTAAGATGTCTGCTATTAAGATGTTTCTAGTTTATAAAGGACAACCAGCACATAGGTGAAAATTCATTTTTCAATGTAACAAGGCCAATGAAGATGAGTATAAAATGCTGGTGGTGCAGAGGACACACAGTTATGTAGCATTCTGTGATTCCACCAATATAACACTCAACATACTCTAGTGGAATTGCCAATTGAATAAATAATTGCCTTTTCTAAAACATTGTAAGCTCGAAGAGATCACTGCCTCTGTTATGTTCCCTATAATCTCCCAAGTAACTAGCAAAGATCTTGGTGCATAACAGGCACTAAATAAGCTCATGAGCAAATGAATGAATGAATGAATGATACTACTACTGCTACTGCTACTAATAGCCAGAGGAGAAAGTCAAGGAAACACAGAATTTACTTTAGGAGACAGGACTCCAGTGTCAGATGCATCTGATTTTGAATCCTAGCTGCCCCATTTAATAACTGGGCGGACTAACGTGTTGCCTTTCTAGACCTGAGTTTTTATATCTTTGAAATGGGAATAATACTATTACCTCACTCTAGCTTTATGCGAGGTTTAAGATAATAAGTATAGATGCTCGGTGCACTGCCTAAAGCTTAGTAGGCATTTATTAAGTACTTACCATTTTATAAATATTACTATTTCCTATATTTTCTCTTTTGTCATTTATAGTAGAAGCAGAGGAAAAAAGTGGCAATATGGCTTCTCAATGTAAATTTAATAATAACGCTTTACATTTGTTGACAAGAGAATAAAAGGGCTCCCCAAACCTTCTTTTGAAATGTTAATAATTATTAGTCCTGACATATTTATAATTTTCACAATTTGAAATTCAAAGGCTTATATATCCGTATTTGAATTTTCTGTGTGAGAAGTTGATGATAAATCAGGTGTATTCTCTTAAATAAGTTTCAGTTAAACTGACTGAGGCATTTATTTCAGAGACTATAATGGTTCTCATTTTATACTGAAAGCTTTAGAAAATATAGATAAACTTCATCACAATATTTTTTTCCTTCAGGGATTTATCCCAAGAATCAATCACTAGATATATGCAATGATTTCAATACAAGTTTGTTCATGTTAGTGGTATTTAGAGTGAAATTGAAAATCCAATTATCTGATAATGGTAATTGGTTAAGTAAATTATGACTCAATGGAATATTAGAATACCATTAAATGTGATGGTATACAGAATATTAGTAACATGAAACAGTGTTTCCAATATATTAAGCAGATTTAAAACTGTAAATACATTAAACATCAATATAAATGTCTGTGTGTATAAGTATTCATGTATCTATAGTTATATGCATATAATGACAAAGTATATAATCAAAATATTAGCAAGGATATTTTACTTAATAAGAATAAAACTCTTTTTATTTTATCTCCTGGTGGACTTTTCATGATTAATTTATATAAGATGGATTATAAACAGCACTTTTAAAATGTAACATAGCACTACATACTTTCAGTTTTATAAATTAAGAATTAAAGGCTTTATTTACGGGCTTTTAAGCATTTTTTTTTTCAAAATCACCATTTTGAAGGGCTTAACTGGGTAAACAACACTCGGCACAAAATCTGATGACCAATACATTTGTACCTATTAGAATTACCACAGCTATAAATTTTGTAAAAGAAAATTTTATTTTATTTAAGTGCTTTAGAATTAAAATTTGCCTTAAAAGCTGGTTTGGTAATTCTGCATTTTTATAGAGCGACAAAACTTGTTATTTAACCCTTTATCCTGCTTCTTTATATATTTCTTTTTTAAGAAAGTAAAATATATGCTATTTTATAATAAGTCCATTAGCTGTCAAATAGGCATCTGTGTTAAGCAGAATAATCTTCCCTGCGTAATGTTCACATTCTAATTCCCAGAACTAGTGAACAGGTTGCCTAACATGGCAAAGAAAAATTAAGGTTGCAGATAGAATTAAGGTTGCTATTAGCTGACTTTAATATAGGGAGATTATTGTGGATTATCTTGATGGGCCCAGTATAATCACAAAGGTCCTTAAAAGTGGAAGAATACGGTAGAAGAGTCGGAGTGATGCAATGTGAGAAGGACTCAATCCTTCTTGACGGACTTTGAAGATGGAAGAGGGCTCCTGAGCCAGAGAAAGCAAGAAACTTCTAAATACTGGAAAATGCCAGAAAACAGATTCTTCCTTACAGCCTCCAAAAGGAAGGCTAGCCCCCGTTACTACCTTGATTTTAGCCCAGTGAGATACATGCCAACATTTTAACCTATAAAACTACAAGAAAATTAGGTTGTGTTGCTTTAAGCTATTAAGTTCATGGTAATTTGTTATAACAGCAATAGGAAACCAATACATCGCCTCAAAATTAACAAGGGCAAAATCAAATTTTTAATGTTTTTCCGTAAATTTGCTCCTTCTCTGGGCTTTCCCACTCAAGAAACAGCCTGGCATCCTTACAGCTGCTGAAATCATACATTTTTGAATCATCCTTGACTTCTTCCTTTTATAGCTAATTCTGCAAAGATTCTGGTCAGCTCTACCTTCTAAATATACACAGAACTGAAGTACTGCTCATCATTTCCACTGCTATCAAGTTAGTGATAGCCACTATTGCCTCAAAGACTGCAATACCAATTCAATTCTGTCTTCTTGTTTTCAGCCTGGCTCCATCGTAGATTCTTCCTCAATTAGGAGTCAGAAGAATGTCTTTGAATGTGTAAATCCATCTATGCCATTTTGCTCAAAGTCTTCTTATGGCTCTTCATCTTAATGAAATAAAGTAGTTCTTACTGTGGCCTACAAAATCCTACATGAGTTGGCCCCCAGAAACCTCTTAATTACATCCTTTACCATGTTTTCCTCTGTCATACTGTGCCAGCCATATAGTCCTCTTCACTGCTTCTAGAACGCTACACGCACATTACTGCTGACGTATTTTCCCTTGCTAGCGGAATACTCTCCCCAGATACCTATCCACATGGCTGGCTCCATCACTTCATTCTGATTTTCCCTGACACACTGTCTAAAACAGTCTGTTCTCTCTCCCATTACTCTGTGTCTCCTTGTCCTATTTTATTTTTCTCTTGGCACTTACCACTACTCGTTTATTTGTTTTCTGTGTCTTGTCTCATTTGAACGTAATTGCTATGAGAACAGAGATGTGATCTACTTTTGTGAGTGTTCACTACTATACTTCCCTTATCCAAATCAGTGTCTGAGTCATAGGAAGTGTTCAGTAGATGTTTTTAAACAGAGGAATAGTGATGCTTAAATTTTCATCTTAAGCAGATGCTTTAAACTGTTCATCTGTTCAGAAGCCTTAAGTCAACTCTTTTGCAAAACTCAAAGCAAAATTTTCCACATTGGATGAGTGATTTTTATCCATAAAGAAAATCATAGAGATCCTGGAAAAACTAAAAAATGTAAAAAAAAAAAAAAAAAAAAAGTTAACGACAAAAAGAAGCTCAAGGTTCAAATTGTGTCAGACCATGAACTCTCAGATGCTCTGGAGTCAAATTTTACCTAGTTTTGCCATTTATAAGCTGGTTATCTTGGCCAAGTTACTTATCTTCTCTGTGCCTTCATTTCTTATCTATAAAATAGAAATAATCCCTACTACATAGTGTTGTTATAAGGATTAAATAAACTAGTATTTGACAATACTTTGAATAATGCCTGTCATACTAAGTAGATATCATAGTTTTGTAAATAAATGTCTTCCTTTTTCCATTTATAGGCTTTTTTCAGAACATCAAAAACCTTTTTTTTTTGTTTTTTAAAGTACAACATTGAAGTTAAACTTCGTAAACATAGATACTAAAAATCAAACCATAGAGTAATTGCATGTTTGAATATAGGTGTAAAGATCATGTAAATAAATATTAAAAATACTTTAGCAGTATATTTCAGGTATGTTACAAAATAATGAAGTGTGATTCAAACCTGAAATGTAAGGATAATTCAGTAGTATAAAATATGTTAACATGGGAGGGGAAAATATGATCTTAATTAATGGTGGAGGCATTTGACAAAATGAAATTTCCATCATTAGTAATGGAGAAAAATATTCAATAGTTCCTAATTGTCTGTGTTTAAAAACTTTCTGACACACATATTAATTTTTATTCTAAAAACCAGGCTAGGAATAGAGACATTGCTAGTTCAAAAAATTGATTTAATATAATTAAAATATATTAACAAATTTAATAAACAATATTTAACTAGCCCTATTACAAAATTCTAGAAATAAACTGTTTATCTTCATAGAAGAACCTAGATAAATTTTCTAGATGTCTTAAACTCAGAGACAAATTTCATTTTAAACATTAGTAAATATTACAATCAGTATGCAGAAATTAGGTTATAGTAAATTTTACTTCAATTATATTAAAATGTCTAGGATTAAAATACAAGCCCCAGGTGAGTTCACATGACTGATCTAAGATAGAATTTCCCACCATTTTGGTCCCAGGACCCCTTCACCCTCTTGGAATTATTGAGGATTCCAACTATTTTTTGTTTATCTGGATCATATCTATTAATATTTACTATGTTAGCAGTTAAAATAACTATTTTAAAAATAGTAAGAATAAACATAATTTTCTTTTAAAGGGAATCTTGCCATATCATCCAGGCTGGTCTTCAACGTCTTGGACTCAAGTATTCCTCCCACCTCGGCCTCCTGGATAGGTGGTCTACAGATGTGTGTGCTACTGTGCCTAATTTTCTTTATGTTTATTTTTTAAAGGTGGGCTTTCACTATGTTGCTCACATTGGTCTCGAACTCCTGGCTTCAAGCAATCCTCGTGGCTCAGCCTCTCAAGTAGCTAGGATTATAGGCATGAGCCACCATGCCTGACAATAAACCCATTTTATGTTAAAAATAACTTATTTTATGAAGAATGGGTCCCAGGGATCCCCAGGGGTCCCCTGACCACACTTTGAAAATTACTGGTTCAAAATTACTCATCCTTCTATCCAATGAATGAGGGGCTAGTCTAAAACACAGTCAGTGTTTTGGATCATGAATAGAGAAATTACTCAATTCAGGCCAGTGAATCTTAAGGAGAACATGGGGCTTCTGAGAAACTAGTTCCTCTCTTAAGGTAAAACCCCTGGAAGAGGCCATCTCTCTTTTCCCTTGGGTGTTGCTACATGTGAAAGACAGCCATAGATTTTCGATTACCTAGGACAGTTCCAGTTTATGCCCACTGTCCTAAAGTGAGTATTAATTGCATTACCTTTCACTTTCCAGAATTTTCCAGGTAAGTGATAAATTAGACAGTTGCTTTAGAAATATAGATATAATACAAAGCATTGCATTGGCTATTTTTCCAGTATGAAAAAAGCAGAAAAAAAGCAATGCTAAGGAAACAGCCAAGGAAATCACAGAGAACACAGTCAGGGAGACACTTAGCCTGAAATCATTTTCCGACTGGATTACAACAATAGATTTCTATTCCAATTTATTTCCTTACTTTTGAAATAAATTTAAATTTGGATCTCTAGTATCTGCAGCTAAAGGCAACCTAACTGAAATATTCCATCACCTCAAGTGATAGGTGATAAGAGCTTGCTGTGTATTCATCCACCTTTTTCCTTGGTCATACAACATGTACATTCTCTTCCATACCTATTTCACATAATAGGTTTTTGGGTTTTTGGCTGAAGTTTGTTTTTATGAGAGTGAAGTTATTACACATGTATTTAATAACATATTCTCACTGCTTTTTAATAGTTCCATAATATTTTGTCATATAAATATATCATCATTTTTCTCCTGTTCTTGGGCATACAGGTTGTTTTCAGGGTTTCCCCATTCTCAATAATGTAGAATTGATTATTTTTTTAGCTCATATGCTTTGTGTGTTGCTTTTATTATGATAGGATAGATTCTCAAATCTGGGACTGCTTGATCAAAGAGTGTGTGAGGATTATCATTCTTAAAAGTAATTAGAAAACACTGTAGATGGAAAAGCACTTGTGTAAATAAAAACCTCAAGACGTACTTAGAAGAAGCAATGATCTGAATGTGTAATTCTTCCTCCTCATGGTAAAGTTAGGGAAAGAGAGAGGTTTGGAATTTAGTTGACCTATTTTGGTCATTACCGAACTACTCAATTTGCCCAAATGTTTCTGGAACTGAAAGTGGATGAGAATTAAATGAAGATACAGTCTTTCCATTGGAGAAATCTTTCCACACCTTGGCATGATGAAGATACAGATTTTACATGTTACACACAATCGGTAGCTACATAAAATATAAACTACTCAATTATTCAGATACATATATTTTATTTAAATGACAATAGACATTTTTATCAGTAACTAGAAGAGTGACTTCACAAATCAAAATAGGATGTAGAAGATTAAACTCTTGAAAACCATTTTTCTTTATTACCTTATGGGGCATATAAGACGACATAAGCCTAATAGTGTGTCATTTAGGGAATGAAATGAATAATTTATTTTAAGGCTCTGGTGTTAAAAATTTATATAACATTGATAAATGAGTAAAAGGAGGTTATGAATCAGTCATCATTTTTCTATTATTACCCATGTAAAAACAATTACTGTGTCCTAGTTTTATACAAATGTTCAATTTATAAAGACAGAGTTTTAAGTTTCTGTCTAGCTTTCTCTTTTTTGCAACTTGAATATGAAATAAAGGATGGAGAAGGCAGACAGAAGAAGGTGAAGATGAAAGTTATGATTAAAATAAATAATTCATCAATTTCTTTTAGTATTTGTCTTCCAACTAGAGGATATAAGCAGTTCATCCAGTGAGAAAATTCATTTATTGCACATAGAGCTCAAGGACTACTCTGAGTTTCATACCTATAAATTTTGGAGCTATCAAATTATAATTCAATTAATTAAAGCAGACCCAAGACTTTGGAAAAGAACATTATATTAAAATGTTCCCTTGAGCATTTCAATTAATGTGTCTATGTGAATATAAAATACATAAACTTGGTATAATATGAAAAATGTAGTCTAAGGTTTCTCTCCTAGCCGTTTCTTTTTCCCAAGACTTTTACTAGATACTTTTCCAGAGATGGACGACAGTATGTATATATGTGTATTACTGCTTTTATTACAAATGATAGTCTCCTATGCTACTGAAAACACCACGCTTTTTCTTAACATCATATCATATAATTACAATTCAGTACGTATAGAGTATATAGTTCTTTTTGACCAGCTTCATGTATTCTACTAGTCATTTTTTATTAGACATCTATATTGTTTTTCTTTTGCTATTATAAACAAGTTGCAATGACTATCTTTGCACATGTCCTTTGTATATGTAGGAAGATTCTAGAAGTCAAATGGCATATAAATTTTACATTTTGATAGTATTATAAAATTGCATTTTATAGAGGTTGAACTCATCCCACTAATTGTGTATAAGTTGTCTGCATCCTTACACTCTCAGGCACAAAATGTTTTGAATTTTGAAATTTGCAAATCTGATAAATCAAAAATCGTATATTACTTTTGGCATTGTCTGATTGTAGGTGAGGTTGATATTCTTCTCATGTTTAAGGCTTTTTTTGTTGTTTCTGCTGTTTCTAACCTTTGCTCATTTTATTTTCTATTGACATTGTTTATATTTTCTATTGGTTATTTGTTACTAAATTCGTTGTAAATGTGTTGCTTGTCTTTATGCATTAAAGACACTAGTCATCTTTGTGTAGCATTTATGGTAAATACATGTTCTTTGTTTGTCATGTATTTTTATTATTATTCCTCTTACAGATAATTTTGAATTTTAATATAGATGATTTCAATATTATAAGAAATAAAAATTATCTACTTTTATGGTCAGGATTTGGTGTAATTCTTAGAATGGTTAATTCTTAGATTTTTCTTTAAACATTTATTAAGTTGCTAGTTTTATTTTTCTTATTTAAATCTCTGATCCATCTGAAATATATTTTGGTATAATAAGTGATTACAAATTTAACCATTTGCCTCAACCCATTTATTGACTAACCGTCTTTATTTCACAGAGAGAGAATGTCACCTTTTTTGTGTAGTAAATTATATACATAAAAAATACATATACTTAAAAAACATAAATTATATTTTAATTATCAGCAAAGCTAGCTTCCCCTATATTTCTTTATTTTTCAGAATTTGTCTGGCCATATTTGAGTTCAGGATTGTTCTTCCAAGAAGCAAACTTATCAGTGTACTATGCAAAAAGATGCTGATGGGACCAGTAGTGGGATTTAGGAAACATCTAATATAATTCTATTTAACTTTACTTTTTAAACATCAAACAAGAAACATTGGTTTTCGTTAAAAGGAGAAGACACGTCACTAGGGGTGCAGATATGGCATCAACTTTAATGTTTTCCCCAGAAAACACTTCCAACAACGTCATTCCCGTGGGTTTTTCCTCAGAACATTCCTGTATTGAGGTATTCAGTTGTTGTTATTTGGGAAATGGAGCATATTATCTGAATTCCTACAACAAAAGAAAATTGTGGGTATGTGTTCTTTTTTTCTCTTTTGCCATGTTTTCTGATCTAGTTTCCACTAATTAAGCAGTAATTTAGTCTCTTACACTTTGAAGTTTCACTCATTACCTGGCTTCTGTAAGTCAACAAAAGGCAACATCTAAAGCTCTTAGTATTGGACCATCACTTTGGGGACTGCTAATTGAATGTAATTACTTTATTTTGTGCCAGGGCTCATACTTGCAACATTGCCTTGTAATAATTTAAATTGTCTGCATACTGCAGGGGGACTGTTTGACGCCAGAGTGGAGACGGTCAGGCAGCCACTCGGGCCTTGGAAGCAAAGTCAAAAGTAAGGAGACATTGTCATTTGGCTACCTACTCATTAGCTGCCTTCTACGGCTGTCTGTTGTTTTGAGTGAACAGGATGTGTCGTGACTGCATCTTGCCCCTAAAAATAGCTGTGAAAACATGCATTTGGGATGTACAGTAATTGGTTGCTTAGTTGATCACAGATATTTTTAAAGACTTTGGGAAAAGGCAAGATATTTTTAAACTGTGACCTTGCCATGCAATACCACATTACTTTTCTCTCTCTCTCCTCTTTCTCTCAATCTTTCTCTGTGTGTGCATATACAATGTATATATGTATGTGTGTATATACATATATACACACACACACACACACACAGAGTTGTAATGGCAAAAAATGAAAAAGATGAAACTGAAATTTAGAGATGTCTTTTTAAATCCTGCTTGAGGTATTTGAAGCACGGTGTGTAACTAAAGAATAAAATCAACTCCTCTTGTCATTTCCCTGGTCTGATATTTTGGCAACCACTTTGCTTCCAAGGGGATTCATCGCTCAAACTTTTTTTTTTTTTTTTTCCCACAGCATGGTAGAAGAAAGTTTATTGTAGAAGGAGGAAATTACAAGCCTGAAACCCTAACAGGCTCAGGAAAAGCTCTCTGACCCACACACTAGGTGCAATCCAACCTGAATTTTTGCCTCTACTTGGGTGATTAATCATATGGTGAATCTGGCCTCACTGGCTCTAATAATAGGGCTTGCCTTTGGCTCTTTGTGGACCAGGGAAATAAGAGCATCTTTCCCGAGTGTCAGAATACTCCCCTTTTGTTAATGGTGCCAGCAGGTCTACACCACTGGCAGTTAAAGCTAATATGAGCCTTTCATTCTCAAATTGCACACAAGAATTTTTTTTTAAGTACTACAGTTTTGAAAGAAAGAGTAACATATATGGCAACAGGAAAAAAATTACTAAAAAAGATTTTAAATTGGATAAAATTAAATTTATATTTTAAGTTCTGGGGTACATATGCAGAACGTGTAGTTTTGTTACTTAGGTATACACACGCCATGGTGGTTTGCTGCACACATCAACCCGTCATCTACATTAGGTATTTCTCCTAATGCTATCTGTCCCCTAGTCCCCTACCCACCCACAGGCACCCCGTGTGTGATGTTCCCCTCCCTCTGTCCATGTGTTCTCAATGTTAACTTCCACTTATGAGTGAGAACATGTGGTGTTTGGTTTTTATCCACATTTCCCTAATGACTAATGATGTTGACCATATTTTCGTGTATTCATTGGTCATTTACATATCTTCTTTGGGAAAATGCCTACTCAAGTCCTTTCCCCTTTTAAAGTTAAGTTATTGCTTTTCATTATTAAGTTGTAATGGTTCTTTGTGTATTCTGGATAGCAGACTATTATCAGATATATGACTTGCAAATATCTTCTCCCATTCCTTGGGTTGTCTTTTTCCTTTTTCGTTAGTGTTATTGTCCAGTTTATCTAATTTCTTTTTTCTTTTGTATCCTGTGCTTTTGGTATGGCATTTAGGAAACCACTGCAAAATCCTAGGTATCAAAATTTACCCGTACGTTTTCTTCTAAGAGTTTTATCGTATTAACTCTTACATTTCAGTCTTTATTCCATTTTGAGTTAATTTTTTAATATGATGTGAGGTAAGAGTCCTACTTAATTCTTTTGCATAAGAATATCTAGTTGTCCTAGGGCTATTTGTTGAAAAGACTATTCTTATCCCACTTAATGGTCTTGGCACCTGGCTGAAAATTAACTTACCATGTATAGATTTATCTCTGAGCTTTCAATTACATTCCATTGAATTATATGTTTATCCTTTTGCCAGAATCATATGGTCTTGATTTCTGTAACTTTGTAATAAGTTTTATAATGAGGGAGTGTGACTCTTCCAACTGTGCCTATCTTTCAAGATTGTCTTGGGTGTGTGTTTAATTCTAACGTAATTATAATAAAATTACAATACAAATTTTGACCTGAAAAAATCTGAAAGCATAATTTGATTTTCAAAAAGTATTTTTAAAGATCGTCTCATAAAATTAATAATTTCAAATTATCTGAGTGTTCCGTCTGCTAACCACTCTTCAGTAATAAAGGAACTTTTTTGTAAATGCCCTAACTCATCCAAAAGTCAGTTTCTATTCAGCAAATTAATGTTTTAGAATGCTAAATTATTGTGGGAGTAAAGAATGCAATCAAATATTTTGAATTATATGCTTAGTGGATAATTTGTGTCAAAATACCTATGTTTAAGTTCTGTTATTCATTACTGATGAACTAGAGCAAGGAAGTCTGTCTAATCTTGATTTTTCCTAATTTAAATTCATTATAAGTTTATGTTCCAGGCAGCTAGAAGGGAGGAAACGGAAAGTGAAGAGCACATGCTTCCCTCCACAGGCTCAATCAGAATACTGCACACACCACTCTCACTCAACATACCATTACCCAGAACTTAGTTACATTACCATTGCTAGCTCTTAAGAGAGACTGAGAAATAGCCTTAATTCTGAACAACAATGCTTTCAGCTAAATGCAGAGAAACTATCTGCTACAGATAACATAGCCATTCCTCTGCCAAACTTCTTGGTTAAGTGCCATTCACCTTTTATTGGCATGGCCAGTTTGCATATTTCATCCAGAAAAGTTTTAGCATGTGTGATGACCTTATTGTGATTACAATTTTCTTAGGCAGTTCTTTCATTTCTTATTTTTAGGTTTAGTTTTGTCAAAGCACTGCAGATACTTGATAACAAGTTAAATATTACAGAAAAGTTAATGAAAAGCAACAGTTATGCCCTTTGCCCACAGCATGCATTCTATAATTTTTATGATGCTTACTTTCATAACTATATGAATTTGAACTTCTATTTACTGTTTTATCTACTTTAGACAATACCTATTAGTTCTCCAACATGGAAAATAAGGATTTCACTCACCTACTGTATCCCATTCTCCATCTATTTATACATATCAAAGTTTACAAATTATTTGTTAGTTCTTATACTGGTTACCTTTATAACCCCTTAATATACATACTTATAGCTCTGATTCCTACACTATCAATTTTTCACAGTACTTTTTCATTCCTACTTTGTAAAATGGGGCCCCAGTATTTCTCTACTTTGTCTGTATTTCCAATTTTGCTGTCAACTACATTTTTAGTTGTATATTATCAAAATTATGAATAATTTCATTCTGCCTGATAACTACATAAAGTCTTGATACATATTCTTATCAGTAGGCTGTGAAAGTTGGAAATCAATTGCAGGATTTATATTATTACGACTATGAAAATAAGACGATATGTTAGGTCAAATGATATGCTAGAATTATATTTTCATGTTTAGAGTTTTATTGCTTCAACTCTTGGGCAAATCAAAAGAGACTGTTCCTAGCATGAGTGTCAAATGAACTTTTCCCTTTCTATACCACACCAGCTGCTCAAAATTATGCCTCATTTGAGTTCCTTTCTTGTTTGAAAGAGCTAGTTATTGCTCTTAAAGTCTGTAATGTCCTTGATTTAGTTTCTTGAAGTATTTCCTTTATCATGCAGTATTTATTATTCTCCAATTCTCTATCCTATTACTGATGCAGTCCTTTTGCACACATTTTTTTTTTTTTTCTTATTGATCTCTCCCAAATCCTCTCTCTCTGCTCCTGTTGATTGGGTGCCCTCATCTTGCTGCGTAGTGGTTATAATGGACTGTCCCATGACTGCTTTCCTGGTCTGAAAACTGACTCTTGAATCAAATGAATTCCATTTCATACGCTTTTATTTTTCAGAAACATTTCAAATTAACTTCTCAAGAAAAATCCTTCTGAAATGTAAAATTACTGAATTCCTCCTTATAAGTAAAAAAATTCTCATTCTGCACTCACACTTAAATGCTGGATAAAGGGTCTAGGTTAAATTACTTTATTTAAAAACCTAAAATGCCTTCTTCCTTATGTCTTCCAAAATACCATATGAATCAAAGAATGTGATTTCATTTCCTATTTCTTTACACACAACTTGGTTTTTCCTTTCTGAGCTCATTTATGATTTTATCTTCATCCTAGGTATTCTGAATAGCAGTCTTTGAGTTAAGCAATTTTGAGATCTGCAGAACAGTTTCAATGTCACTTTAGGTAGCCTGTCTGCCTCGGGTGCCAATCTTAATGTATCAAATCACCAACTTTTGAAGAACCAGGATAGGATAATCACAACTAATAAAGTCAAATGCCCTAACTATAATTTTATTTTATTGGCGATGAATTTTTCTTCCAAAAGGATTAAAGATCAAAATTTTAAAATAATAATAAAAGGTGCTGGCATTTAAAAAACACATGGGTACATACATGACTTGTTCTGGAAATGAAAGACTTTGTAGGTAATGATTAAAAGGAAGAAATAATAGAGAAAAACATTGTAAGTTTAATTACATAAATTTGAGAAACTTCTAAACTAAAAAAAATAATTAAAATATAATAAGGCAACTGAAAAACTGGGAAAATTATTGCAAGATCTCCATAGACAGAGGTTTTATATTCTTACTATGAAAATGAGCTCTCAGAGATTGAAAAGAACACGAAGTTAAAATTATTTTTTTAAAACATGAAAAACTATTCCAAAAGATAAAAAATTCAAATATCCAAATAGTTGACTCACAAAAGAAAAAATATAAAAACAAATGGAAAATAAATTATGAAAATATATTCATTTTATATAAAATGCAAAGAAAAATAGCAAGAAATTTGCCTTTTTTACATATAAAATTGCTGAGCCAAAAATATTTTTTAATTTTAAATTAAGATGTTTAGTGATGACATGCTGTGAGAAACCAGGTACAAGCTCTTGTACCCAGCTTGTGACACTTAAAAGTTGTAATAAATGGGCTGGGTGTGGTGGCTCATGCCTGTAATCCCAGCACTTTGGGAGGCCAAGGCAGGAGGATCAAGATATCAGGAGATCGAGACCATCCTGGCTAACACGGTGAAACTCCGTCTCTACTAAAAAATACAAAAAATTAGCTGGGCGTGGTGACAGGTGCCTGTAGTCCCAGCTACTCGGGAGGCTGAGACAGGAGAATGGCATGAACCCGGGAGGTGGAACTTGCAGTGAGCTGAGATAGTGCCACTGCACTCCAGCCTGGGTGACAGAGCAAGGCTCCATCTTAAAAAAAAAAAAAAAAAAAAAAAAAAAGTTGTAAAAAATGTATAGCATTCACTTGACCAATATATATTAAAGGCCATAGAAGGTACATTTTCTTTGACTTTGTAATACCATTTCTATTAATCTAAGCTAGGAAAAAATTAAATCATATGAGTATGTAAAGATGCATGTGTGAGAATATCCAACACTTAGCTGTTAATAATAAAATTTGAAATAACCTAAATGTCCAAAATTAGGGCTTACATCTGTGTCATATTCCGATAAGTGCATTACAAACGATAGCATGTCTGCATATTTACTGATATAAGAAGACACTGATATATTGTCCAATGGAAACTGCATCTTCAAAACAGCATATATATTATAATTCCATTTTTAAAACTGATGCACCTAATTGAAAAATTATGCCTGATTTGTTCCAGAAGCCCAAATACCACCATATAAAATTATTGAAAAGTCCATAAAAACAGATGCAATTAACATTAAGAGTGGTGTTCTCTGGAATGTGATTTTGGTTTTCTTTATAATTTTCTGTATTTTCTAAAATATCTTAAATGAGCAGGTATTAAAAGTTAGAAGAAAATGAGTTAGCTGAATCTTCTATTGAAAGATTTTATTTGGGTGCCTCTTGACAATCAGAGCTTCAGAATATAAAGTTTCTATTGACTTGGTATGGAATAAATTTCCATTTACCATGATAATTTCAACTTTTCTTACCTCGCTTTTCATACAGGTCTTTGTGTTAACCTCACCACAGTAAATTTGTTTTTCCCGCATTTTTTTTTTCTTTCTGTGGTCTCATGTTTTCTAATTATTTAAAGACAAGCACTCATTCTTTACTTTGACAAAGTATTATTAGTATCCCCACCATTTGGGATGATATTTTTATAGGGAATTATAAGAGGTTTTTTATGTATGAATTTGACTATTAAATAGAAATAGTTCACACTAATTACAGATAGAAAGAATAACCTATTTAATCAGACCAGATGATATGATTAAAGCCATTGTTCCTGTAGACAGAGAGTAGGTTATGTACTTACCCAGATAATTTGATTACTGTAAATAGTCAACTTTGCCTGAATTATCTGGATAATTGCCTCATTTCTCCATTTTATATAGCCTAAGGTTCTAGGTTTATTTTCGCGTCCCACAGACCACTTTCTGCAGTGATCAGCAATCAGAGAAAATCAGATTATCACTCTGTTTAACCTTCCTGTGCCTTGGGTAATTAAGTCAACAAATTATCTAAAGGCTCCAATGCGGAAGGAGATTGGTAGACTGTGGTTAAGACACATATTTACAGATTTTCCCTTAAGCTGCTTTTTTTTTTAATGAAGCTTTGATAAGAAGCATATGATCTCAATTATCATTAACTCTTTGTGGTTTCTGTGTTAGGGAGCTTGAACTAGACTTTAGAAGGCCTAGGACCCCCTTCCATGTGACCCTGAGCAATATATTGGCAGTCCATTCACATTTTCCATCTCGTTATCTCACATCGAGAAAGCGGATTTAAATCACTCTTCACACTCTCATTACAGACTGAGGGACTATACTTACTTAAGCAGGCTGCTTTGGGATTTTCTTTAGTGACTTTTGGTAATATGCTTTTGAAATCAACTGAGCGTCTTTCTTTAAGGCTATTTTTCAATACAAAATTCTTTAAAATGAAATCTCTTAAAATCTAAGGGAAAGATGTAGACATAAAAACAACTCCTATCATATACAAATAAATAAGAACTTAAAAATATATTGCTATTGTTTCAAAATCTCACCTTTATTTTTTTAACATTTTATTTGTTTTTAATATTTTGAATTTAGTTTTTCTGTAGAAAAGGTTTAAAGGATACCAGAATGTGTAATAGCTGATGTGTCACAATACCGTTATTGATTACACATATTGATAAGCTACTCCAAATATCAACCTTTGATTCAGAACTAAGAATGGGCTTCGAGTGAGGACTCACAGGATTTGGCCAACTGGAATACACAGGCTGATGAGCCCAGCTATGTCTGAGTGCACAATTTCAAAGGAGCATGTCTGTCTCACTAATCCTGTGTAAATATGTATATCATTCAAGTTTTAATCAAATGAAGTCTTTTGTCTGATGGAACCCTTCAAACCTAGGGCAAATAATGTCAAGGAAAGTGGAGTTTTGTTCCCCAAATCATCTTATCAAACACTATGTTTGTGATGAGGCAAATTTTCTGGTTATCTTTGTATATATTATACTGCCATAGAAGTAAGAAAAATATTTCAAATACTATTACTTTGGTATATCACTCCCAAATCTAACAGAAAAGTGGCATCCTCTAAAAATAAGGACTTGGAGAATGTATAATTGTACTTTTTCACTCATTGCTTTGATGAGAGAACAATTCTATAGTGTCTGCCAATACTGAGATTAATGTAACAGCCAAAGCCACAGAAATACTTGGATAAATAGTGGGTGTTTATGGTAGTGGGATTTTGACATTGTGGCAACACACTTTATTATAATTTTATTTTGAAGAATTGTTACTGTTGCTCACTTTTAGAATAATGTTTGAGTTTGATAACCATATGTTAATCAGAAATCAGCTTATTGCATTTTACTGTACAAAGGAACCATTACTGAATCTAAAAACAGTTGATAGTGACATTATCACTATTATTAATTTGTAATAGTGGCTATTTGTTATTAAAACCATGTGAAAATTCCAATTAAAATTAACTTTTTAAAGCTGAGTTAACCCAGGAAAGACACAATGCCCATCTTTTCCAGGGGCAGGGAACAATTTTCTGTCCTAACTACGCATAATCCTCCATAAAGATGTAGAAATTGAAGAGTACCTTATTATACCACAGATAATTTATCAATCTCATTCTGCAACTGAACAGAAAGTACCTGCCCTATTCCTAGTTTGCATAGAAGGGAGGCTAGATTAACTCACTGAGATATTTCCCAAGACTTTTATGAATTATAAAAGATTTTTTTTTTTTCTACTTCAAGAGGATTATTTTATTGCCTTGGTAGCTGAAAGCAAATGTTAATATATTATTCCAAATGACTTGCCCAGTTTGCCTCCCAAGATATGGATTGAAAAAAATATTATATTTTAGATAATGAAAGTAATGGGTACCCAATGTGAAACTTGAAAAATATGCAAAAAATAAATAAATAAGTAATAGTTGATAAGTAGAAATATTTTTATATATTTTAGTGTCCTCTGTGAATATGCATTTTCCATAATTGAAAACACACTGTATATTATAATTTTGAGTCACATTTCTTCCTGACTTAGTATTATAGCATACGTATATCATTTAGAATTTATTATATTTCAAGGGTCAGTAAACCCAATTCAAACTGGCTGAAACAAATCCAGGATATTATTGGCTAGAGAACTGAAAAATCCAGTGGCAGAAGTAGATTCAAGCACACACTAAAAGTGCGTCTGGGCTCTGGTTTTATTTACCTTCACTTCTCTCAGATGTACTTTCTTTACTTGGCTTTTCCTCATATTAGTTTCCCCTATGGTATGGAACTCAAACCACTAGTATCAGTTCCAGACTTTACACCCTCTTACCACTGTATTCAAAGAGAGTTATTGTTTTCCAAAGCTCTTATAAAAGAAAATATTTGTTCCAATATTTCTAGAAAAATCTCAAAAGTACACTCTAATTAGCGCTGTGTAGCTCAGGTGCACACCCCTAAAACAATCATGAAGAACAGGGAATATTTTTTTCTGATAGGCTTAGACTTGAGATACATGTCTAAGTCTGGTCTACATAGGCTGAGTACTGTTTAATGTGCTTATAACTACCACCTTAAAAGTATCTATGTACTTATAACTACCACATTAAAAGTATTTTCACAAATATCATTGTAATGTCGGTGTATTATCTCATTTTACTGTTACACCAACATTTTATTTAACATGCTTCTCTTATTAGACATTTAGACTATGTCCAATATTTCTGTAATATAAATCATTTTGTGAATATCCTCTTTTATAAATATTTGGATGCCTCTGGTTTTAATCTTTTAAAGATTACTACAAGTATAATTGTCAGACCAAAGAAAAAGATGTTTTTCTTTCTTATATTGAAGAGCCATATATCTCATATGTAGGGATATCTATTACATCCTTGCCAGCATCGTTATTTAAATATAAAATCTTTGTAATTTATCCTGTGAAATCATATACATCAGGGTTATTTTTATTCAACTTTATTTACTTTACTAATGAAATTGATATTTCTCTTTAGTAATAATTGAGAATAGTAATTGAGCACCACTGTCCACCAATTACTAGTCTGGACTTACTATAGATATCAGATTATTTCAACATCTTAAAACCTATATAATTAATTAACTTGCCAAAAGTAAAATAAATAGTTAATGGATGGCCATCCAGGATTCAAATCATGTTTACCTGACTCGAATCTAAGCTTTTAATAATCATAATCTTGCAAAACTACTTCCTGAATTATCCATAGCAACTATTTGTATTTCTTACTTTGTTATTTGGTTATAACATTAACTATGATTCACTGGGGATAATTCTAATCTCCGCTTGTTTCCAAAATCTAAAATAGCCAAAATACATCACAATTGAATATGACTATAGAATTGAAACTTTTCTAAGGAAAAATGAAAAATCTGGTGAAAGTCAAAGTCATAGTTGCTACACAGATTACCACCATTCTGTCATTCAGCACATGGGTGCTAAACTAAAATGCGCTACATAACTTTGTATTATTAATATTTGCAAAAGGCAAAAAAAAAAAAGAATGTATTACTTTAGCCCTCTTCTCTACATCCTTCTCCATCTGTCATGGTTGAAAGCGAAGACTACAAGTGTTAATAAGGCCTCCCTACAATTTGTATTTAAAATGCTTACAAAATTGGAAATGGAAAGAGTATCTTGCCAACTTACACTAATATTCCCAGTTCACAGGTTGAAATATGAAAGGGAAGATTATAAAACTGGTATCTATGTGTTTGTATTAGCATGAAACAGAATTACATTCAAAAAAGACCTGTATGACTTTGCTAAAGAATATTCAGCATAGATCAAAGAAACACATTATTCTTATATTGTGTATATAGTATGCCATAGGAAAACGTTTTACCTTTTGTAAAAGTTTCTGGGCCATCAAGTTACCCACTGGAAAATGAATGTTTATATTCTAATTCATTTCACCAGAAATCTTTATAAGTCATGTATATTTCTCTCACACACACATGTGCGCACAAAGATACTTATGGGAGGTCACATTTTACTTTATCTTATTGCACTTATATCACTTCAAAAAGTCACCAGTAGGGGGAGTAAATAATTTGAAAATTAAATTAATTTTGATGTACTTTATTTTTAAAGTTGTATTAATATTAATCTATTTCTGCAAAATATCTGACTAAAAAGTCCATTACTTATGCAAGATTTATAACTGTGTAAGACACTCTTAAAAATATAAAATATAATTACACATATAAGATTTATAACTGTAAACACACTCAAAATATAATTATAATTACAAATATAATTTATAAATCTCTTAGTAATCTAAATCATAATCACACATGTTACAAAAAGAATATGGATTTGAATCAAATGGACCTGGGTTTTTCTATCCTTGCTCAGATTTTTCTCTAATTGTGGAACTTGAGACAAGTCATTCAATTTACCTGTTTCATTCTTCGTATCTTCCAGATGGAAACAAATAATAAATCAGAAATATGATGTCACAGAGCACAGGATTAAATATAATGATGTATATAAAGTTATTAGCATTAAGAAATATTAGGTTTCTTTTTACTTCATTAGTTTTCTCTATCTATGCGTAATTCACCTTGCCCTCTTCCCATCTCCCTTTTGAGTAGCAATAACCTCTAGATTGGAAAGGAGTGAAAAGGGGTTGAAATATCTCTCTGGCAAATTGAAATGTTCACCTCTAGTTGCTCTACCACATGATACACCATTCTGAATTCTCCCAGCTCTGCCATCTCCTTAATGTTTTTGGTATTACCTGAAATTCCAAGACACAATCCCTTCAAAAATAATGTATCTCCTCCCCAAAGACATCCTCCCCTTTTCTATTCCATTTCTTCAGTCACCATAGCAATATCCCACAATGCTGTTGCAGTATATCAGACTTTCCTAATGGGTTTGGTCATCTGAAGGGATTTAGAGTGTCCATAACAGAAAATTAAAGAAAAATCTCTAAGTAAATATTCCCGAAGTCTAATATAAAAATATCCATGAAATTAGGGATTCTTCAGTCAGGATATTCTCTTCAGGAGCATCCATTGCTCTTGAGCTTCTTTTCTGAACTCAGGTTTGAACTTTCTGGAAAGCCCTCCTTCCTCTAACCTCTTCTCTGAGAGTTACCACCCTTAGGGAATACAAACACAAGCTCACAGATGCTGGTCTTACTTCAGGCTCACTATCCTCATAGAATACTTCCCTGAGACTAAGTTGTCAGCTTGACATAGTACCCTAGACCTTTAGCAGGACACCTAAGGTATTCTTTGCCACCTCATATCCCACAGAACACTCTGGGAAAAGGCTATTCCAGTTGGCTCCTCTTGAAGTCATCTGTTTAATTGTATTATGGTCAGTGGATAGCTGTTGGAGTATATCTGGGAAAACACACACACATTTCAATTTCCAAAGGACAAAATTTTATTCTTAGAGTTCATTTAATCCTACAGGAAGGAGAAACATATTTTCCTAACTGCATTAGTATTTGCAAGGTCACCCGTTTTACCAGGTGTTAGTAATTCACATTTTAGGCAGAGCGGCATGATAGTTTATTTGTTTCACCTGAACAGACTCTCAATTGTGAGCTCAGACCTGCCCCAAATAATACATAAGCCAACTGATGACTTACTTATCTGCTAATTGTGACTGCCATAACTGCACAAATACTTGAGTTTACTCCTTATAAGGGTCCAGTTAAATGGAGCAGCGTTTTCTTAGTGTATGCCCCACAGCTGACCTTTGAGAAGACACGACGAAGTATGTGCCAGAGACTCACAGAAGGTAGGAGCAGATGCTACTTACCATAGGAAAAGCGAGAGATGTTTCAGTGTTAGGAAATGGCGTACTGGTAGAAAAACAGGCAGAAAAAAGGTTAGACTCACTGATATGAAAAGAGAAAGAAAGACAGAGTTGCTTACTAAAAAAGATTTGCCTCCAAGTCAACAAGTGTAAAATAAACAGGACTCACGATTGCACAAGTAAAAGTGTCTTGTGATTACACTTCCTTTATCTATTCTTAATAAGCTAATGTTGCTGATTTATTTTCCTTTATGTATTTTTTCTTTTTTTTAACCAGAATATTATTAGTACATTAGTACATGCATCTTCCTTTCTACCTAAAATCAACAGATCTATATTGAATTCCTTATATATGCCAGGCACAATGCCAATCACTGGAAAAATACAAATAAAATACAAACCGATTGATATAGGCCAGGATCATGTGCTCCACCTCCAAATTCTTGACTGGTGTCAGTCTCACTCTAACCACTTGTCCTCAGAGAAGAAGGGTGGTTCATCAAAGAGATTGGGATATGTGATCACCAAAAGAAAAGTGACGAGATTATGGCGGGCCAGAAAATAAGGTCTCTACTGTATCAGATGTGATTTCTTATTTCTAGGAACTCCAGCCAAAGGGCTCAAAGGGCAAGATTTTATATTTCATATAAACCATAAAATTATGTTGCTACATTTTTTAAAAGATTATTCCTATTTATGATCTAAACTTTAGAAATCTTTTTGCATACCTTGTCACAGCAATGCTGCACAGTATCTGGTCCACATTTAAGTACTGGATCTAGCACAGAGGTGGCAAAAGTAATCAGCAAAAGACTCTGAGGGGGAGAAATACACCAGAAAAAGAATCAGGGCAGTATAATGATAGTAAGCTTGACTACATTAGATATACATGCATATCTTGGAGATACTGTTGCGTTTGGTTGCAGACCAACCCTATAAAAGAAATATCTCAATAAAGTGAGTCACACAAAATTCTTAGTTTACTAAGTCATGGGAGACTTAGTAAACTAGTTTACTAAAAGTCATGGGGGAAAAGGGTAGAGTAAAATGGTGGAATAGAAGGCCTCGCTGATAGTCGCCTCTGCAGGAACACCAAATTTGACAACTATCTATGTCAAAAAAGCACCTTCATAGGAATTAAAAATCAGGTGAGTACTCACAGTACCTGGCTTTAATTTCATATTGCTGAAAAAGGCACTGAATAGAGTAGAAGGCCATCTTGATATGCTGAAGCCACCTGTCCCCCTCTTTTCCCTCACACACTCTCTTCCACAGTGGCCCCATGGTACAGAGAAATCTGTGCACTTTGGGAGAGGGATAGCTCAGCTATTGTGAGACTTTACATCAAACTCAGTGCTGCCTGTCAGAGCAGAAAGCAAAACCGGGTTGAACTTCGCTGATGCCTACCCACGGAGGGAGCATTCAGACCAGGCCGCGCCATAGCGGAATTGCCCAACCCGGAAGTTGAAACTTGAGTTCCAGCTTCCCACAAGCCTTACCACTGTGGGCTGAAGTGCTCTCAGGCCCCAAATTGAAAGGCAATCCAGGCCACAAAGATTACAAGCCCTAGTTATGAGCTGGGCTCTGAACCAGTGGACTTTGGAGGCACTTGACTTACTAAGGCACGGCCAGGGCAGCTAAGGCTGTGCCTGCATCTCCCCTCCCCCAATCCCAGGAAACAGTGTGGGTCTCCAAAAGAAACCCCTTCATTCTGCTTGAGCAAAGCAGAGGGAAGAGTAAAGAGGACTTTTGTCTTTCATCTAGCATAGTAGCTCAGTCACAGTAGGATAGGGCACCGGTCAGAGTTGTGAGGCCCCCATTCCAGGCCCTAGCTCCTGAACAACATTCCTAGACAGATCCTGAGCCAGAAGGGAAACCATCTCCTTGAAGGAAAGGACCCAGTCTTGGCAGTATCCATCACCTGCCTTTTGGCTTGAATAACCAGCAGCAATACACAGGTAGCATGGCCATGGGCCTTTGTGAGATTCCGAGACATGTGGACACCAGGTGAGACCCAACACATTCACAGCTATGGTGACTATGGTAATGAAGTGGCACCATTGTCTGGAGTAAGTAGCTAGGGTTTGTCTTCTTGTGCCAAGAAGATTAATGACATGGATACACACGGAGTGGGTTAGGGAGCAGAAAGTTTAAAAGAAAGAAGAGAGGAGAGAAGACAGCAGGTCTCTCTCTTTTTGGAGAGAGACATCTGAAAAGAGAAGAGCAGTGGACCGCAGCCGATTTTATAGGTGGCCTTGGGGAGGTAGTGTCTGATTTATGTAGGGCTCACAGATTGGTTCGACCAGGTGTGATGTTTACATAGCACGAGGGAAAGGCTAGTCGCTCTACCCTAATCTTATTATGCAAATGGGCTTTCTATTTGGCTGGCACCATCTGGTCTGTTCCTACAAGTGGCTGGCAAAGGGAAGGGAAGATGGAGTCACCATTTTGAACATGTCTAGTCCTAGGTAGCTTTTTCCTGCTGGCATTCACCCGTGCAAGCTTCCAGCTTGCTTGTCTATGTCTGCAGCTCAATTTTACAGGCTACTCTTTATTAGAAAATGATTTGGGGGTTGCTCTTCATTAAAAAGGATAACCTTACCAAGGACTCCCATACCTTCACTATCTGCCTCAGTAGTTTCCTCTTAACTCCTATATCAGTAAGACTCCTTCTGCTTGAGAGAAGGAGAGGGAAAACTAAAGGGGACTTTTTCTTGCACCATAGGAACCAACTTGGCCACACGCAGGTAGAGGCACAAGCAGGATCTTGGAGTCTCTGATTCCAGGCCTTGGCTCTTGGACATTATTTCTAGACCTGCCCTGAGCCAGAGGGGAGCCCACTGCCCTGAATAAAAGACATATGTGACAGACCCATAGCTAATATACTGAATGGAGAAAATCTGAAAGTTTTGTCTCTAAGATCTGGAACACAACAAGGATGTTTACTTCTACCACTGTTATTCAATATAGCACTGGAAGTCCTAGCTAGAGCAATCAGACAAGAAATAAAGGACATGAAAACTGGAACAGAAGAAGACAAATTATCCTTGTTTATAGATTATGTGATCTTATATTTGGGTAAACCTGAAGATTCCACACAAATAAAGACATTAGAAGTGGTTAACAAATTCTGTAAAGTTGCAGGATACAAAATCAACATACAAAAATCAGTAGCATTTCTACATGCCAAACAAACAACCTGAAAAATGAATCAAGAATGTAATCCCATTTAAAATAGCTAAAAATTAAATAAAATACCTAGAAATTAACCAAAGAAGTGAAACACCTCTACAGTAAAAACTATAAAACATTGATGCAAGAAATTAAAGAGGACACACACAAAAAATGGAGATATACTCCAAATTCATGGATTAGAAGAATCAATATTGTTTAAATGTCTGTACTACCCAAAGCAATACATGGATTCAATGTAATCCTTATCAAAATACCATGATGTAATTCACAGAATTGTTTTTAAAAAACCTAAAATTTACACAAAACCACATAAGACCCAGAATAGCCAAAGCTATGTAGAATGAAACTAAAGGAATCACATTACCTGACTTCAAATTATACTACAGAGTTATAGTAACCAAACAGCATGGTACTGGTATAAAAACAGACACAAAGAACAGCGAAACAGAATAGAGAACCCAGGAACAAATGCATATATCTGCAGTAAATTCAATTTTGACAAAGATGTCAAGAACATACATTGGAGAAAGGACAATCTTTTTAATAAATGATGCTGGCAAAACTGAATATCCATATGCAGAAGAATGAAACTAGATCCCTATCTCTTGCTATATACAAAAATCAAGTCAAAATGGATTAATGACTTAAATCTAAGACCTCAAACTCTGAAATTACTGAAAGGAAACATTGGGGAAACTCTCCAAGACATTGAACTGGGCAAAGATTTCTTGGGTAATACCCTACAAGCACAGGCAACCAAAGCAAAAGTGAACAGATGGGGTAACACCAAGTTAAAAAACTTCTGCATAGCAAAGTAAAGAAACAACTAAGTGAAAAGCCAACCCACAGAATGGGAGAAAATATTTGCAGACTATCCATCTGATAAGGGATTAATAATACATAAGGAGCTCAAACAACTCTGTAGAAAAAATATCTAATAATTCAATTTTAAAATGGGCAAAAGATATAAACATACATTTCTCAAAAGAAGACATACAAACAGCACACATGTGTATGAAAAGGTGCTCAACATCATTGATCATCAGAGAAATGCAAATCAAAACTATAATGAGATATCTCACCCCAGTTAAATTGGCTTTTATCCAAAAGACAGGCAATAACAAATGCTGGCAAGGATATCAAGAAAAGGGAACACTTGTATGCTGTTGGCAATGTAAATTAGTACCATTATGGAGAAAAGTTTGGAGGTTTCTCAAAAAACCTGAAAATATAGCTGCCATAATATCCAGCAATCTCACTCCTATGTGTATATCCAAAATAATGTATATCAGTATATTGAAGAGATATCTGCACTCCCATGTTTATTGCATCACTGCTCACAATACCCAAGATTTGGAAGTAACCTCAGGGTCTATCAACAGATATGTACACACGGAGTACTTTACATTGATAGAAAGAATGAGGCCGGGCACGGTGGCTCAAGCCTGTAATCCCAGCACTTTGGGAGGCCGAGACGGGCGGATCACGAGGTCAGGAGCTCGAGACCATCCTGGCTAACACTGTGAAACCCCGTCTCTACTAAAAAATACAAAAAACTAGCCAGGCGAGGTGGCGGGCGCCTGTAGTCCCAGCTACTCGGGAGGCTGAGGCAGGAGAATGGTGGTAAACCCGGGAGGCGGAGCTTGCAGTGAGCTGAGATCCGGCCACTGCACTCCAGCCAGGGCGACAGAGCGAGACTCCGTCTCAAAAAAAAAAAAAAAAAAAAAAAAAAAAAGAATGAGATCCTGTCATTTGCAATAATCAGGATGAAACTGGAGGTCATGATGTTAAGTGAAATAAGTCAGGCACAGAAAGACAAACTTTGCGTGCTTTCACTTATTTGTGGGAGCTAAAAACAAAAATAACTCATGGAGATAGAGAGTGAAAGGATGATTATCAGAGGCTGAGAAGCATAGTAGGGGGGTTGGGGGAAGTGGAGATGGTTAATGGGCACAAAAAATTGGAAATAATGCATAAAGTCTAGTATTCACCAACACACTGTGATATATACATATATATGTATATATACACATATCTCTATATACATACTATGTAATCACAAAAATTTAAAAATTAATTATAATCTCAAAAAGTTATGTTTATACTATACTGTAATCTATTAAGTGTGCAATAGTTTTATGTCTAAAAAATGTACATACCTTAGTTTAAAAATACTTTATTGTTAAAAAAAAATATGTTATCAGTCATCCGAGCCTTCAATGAGTCTTCAATTTTTTTGCTGGTGGAGAGTCTTGTTTCCATATTGATGGCTATTGACTAATCAGGGTGATAGTTGCTGGTTATGTTAGCTGTGGCAATTTCTTAAACAAGACAACAATGAAACATACTTCATTGATAGACTCTTCCTGTCCCAAAGATTTCTCTGTAGTATGCAATGCTATTTAGTAGCATTTTTACCAACAGTAGAACTTATTTCAAAATTGAAATCAATCCTCTCAAGCCATGTCACTGCTTTATCAACTAACTTTATGTAATATTCTAAATCCTTTGTTGCCATTTCAGCAATGTTCATAGCACCTTCACCAGCAGTAGATTCTGTCCTGAAAATCTACTTTCTTTGCTCATCCATGAGAACTGCCTCCTCCTTATCTTTTCATTTTAATGTGAGGTTGTAGCAATTCAGTCACATCATCAGGTTTCAATTCTGATTCTAGTTCTTTTACTATTTCTGCCATATCTATGGTTATTTCCTCCAATGAAGTATTGAACCCCTCAAAGTTATCCACAAAGGTTGAAATCAACTTATTCTTAACTTCTGTTATAATGTTTGTATTTTGATCTCCTCCCAAGAATTATGAATGTTCTTAATGCCATCTAGAATGGTGAATCCTTTCCAGAACGTTTTCAATTTACATTGTCCATATTCACCAGAGGAATCATTATCTATGGCAGTGATAACCTTATAAAAAGTATTTCTTAAATAACATGGCATGAACATTAAAATTACTCCTTGATCTATGGGTTGCAGAATGGATATTATATTAGCTGTAATGAAAACAACATTAATCTTGTACATCTCCATCAGAGTTCTTTGGTGAGCAAGTGGGCATTGTCAATGAGCAGTAATAGTTTGAAAAAAAATCTTTTTTTTTTTTTGAGGGGGGGCAGTATGTCTCAACAGTGGGCTTAGGCCGGGTGCGGTGGCTCAAGCCTGTAATCCCAGCACTTTGGGAGGCCGAGACGGGTGGATCACGAGGTCAGGAGATCGAGACCATCCTGGCTAACACGGTGAAACCCCGTCTCTACTAAAAAAATACAAAAAACTAGCCAGGCGAGGTGGCGGGTACCTGTAGTCCCAGCTACTTGGAAGGCTGAGGCAGGAGAATGGCGTGAACCTGGGAGGCGGAGCTTGCAGTGAGCTGAGATCCGGCCACTGCACTCCAGCCTGGGCGACAGACTGAGACTCCGTCTCAAAAAAAAAAAAAAAAACAAAAAACAGTGGGCTTAAAATAGTCAGTAAAACAGATGTGTCATCATCCGGGCTTTGTTGCTCCATTTCTAGAGCACAAGCAAAGTCGATTTAGCATAATCTCAAAGGGCCCTAGAAGTTTCAGAATGGTAAATTATCATTGGCTTCAAGTTAAAGTTACTGGCAGCATTAGCCACTAACAAGAGAGTCAGCTTGTTCTTTGAAGCTCTGAAGTCAGGCATTGATTTCTTCTCTCTGGCTATGAAAGTCCTACATAACATCTTCCAACAGAAGGCTGTTTCATCTACATTGAAAATCTGTTGTTTCATGTAGCCACCTTCGTCAGTTATCTTAGCTAGATCTTCTGGATAACTTGCTGCAGTTTTTACCTCAGCACTTGTTGCTTCACCTTGTACTTTTATGTAATGGAGGTGGTTTTTCTCATTAAGCCTCATGGACCCACCTCTACTCACTTCACATTTTTCTTCTGTGGCTTCCTCATCTTCTCTCAGCCTTCATAGAATTGAAGCGAGTTGGGGCCTTGCTCTGAATTTGGCTTTGGTTTGAGAGAATGTTGTAGGTGATATGATCTTCTATCCAGAATACTCAGACTTTCTGCATATCAGCAATAAGGCCATTTTACTGTCTTATTATTCTTGTGTTCACTGGAGTAGTACTTTTAATTTCCTGCAAGAAGTTTTCCTTTGTATTCACAAGTTGTCTAACAGTTTGGTACAAGAAGCCTAGCTTTTGACCTCTCTCAGCTTTCAACATGCTTTCTTCACTGATATAGTTTGTCTGTGTCCCCACCCAAATCTCATCTTAAATTATAATTTCCATAATTGCCACACATTGTGAGGGGGAACCAGTGGGAAGTAATTGAATCGCGGGGGCAGGTCTTTCCCATGCTGTTCTTGTGATAGTGAATAAGTCTCACAAGATCTGATGGTTTTATAAAGGGGAGTTCCACTACACAAGGCCTCTGCCCTGCCTCCATGTAAGACGTGCCTTTCATCCTCCACCATGATTGTAACGCCTCCCCAGCTACATGGAACTGTGAGTCCATTAAACCACATTTTCTTTATAAATTACCAAGTCTCAAGTATGTTTTTATCAGCAGCATGAAAACGGATTAATACAGTAAATTAGTATGAGTAGAGTGGTGTGCTGCTGCAAATTTACCTAAAAATGTGGAAGCAACTTTGGAACTGGATAACAAGCAGAGGTTGGAACAGTTTGGAGGGCTCAGAAGAAGACAGGAAAATGTGGGAAAGTTTGGAAATTCCTAGAGACTTGTTGAATGGCTTTGACCAAAATGCTAATAATTATATGGACAATGAAATCCAGGCTGAGTTTGTCTCAGATGGAGATAAAAAACTTGTTAGGAATTGCAACAAAGGTGACTCTTGTTATGCTTTAGCAAAGAGACTGGCAGCATTTTGACCTTGCCCTAGAGACTTTGGGAACTTTGAACTTGAGGGAGATGATTAAGGGTATCTTGTGGAAGAAATTTCTAAGCAGCAAAGAGTTCAAGAGTTCAGTTGGGTGCTTTTACAAGCATTCAGTTTTAAAAGGGAAACAAAGCATAAAAGTTCAAAAAATGTGTAGCCAAAAGAAAAACCAATTTTCTGAGGAGATATTTAAGCTGGCTCCAAAAATTTGCATAAGTAATGAGGAGTCAATTTTTTTTTTTTTTTTTTGATGGAGTCTCACTCTGTTGCCCAGGCTCGAGTGCAATGGTGTGATCTTGGCTCACTGCAAGCTCCGCATCCTGGGTTCATGCCATTGTCCTGCTCAGCCTCTGGAGTAGCTGGGACTACAGGTGCCCGCCACCACGCCCAACTAATTTTTGTGTATTTTTAGTAGAGTTGGGGTTTCACCATGTTAGTCATGATGGTCTTAATCTCCTGACCTCGTGATCCGCCCACCTTGGCCTCCCAAAGTGCTGGGATTACAGGCGTAAGCCACCACCGCCACTGGCAGAGGAGTCAAATGTTAATCACCAAGACAATGGGGAAAATGTCTTCAAGGCATGTCAGAGACTTTCGTGGAAGCCCCTCCCTTCACAGGCCCAGAGACCTAGGAGGAAAAAAATGGTTTCATGGGCCAGGTCCAAGGTCCTCCTTCTGTGTGAAGCCTAGGGGCTTGGTTCCCTGCATCCCGCCTGCTCTAGCCATGGCAAAAAGGAGCCAAGGTACAGCTCAGGCCGTGGCTTCAGAGGGTGCAAGCCCCAAGCCTTGGCAGCTTCCATGTGGTGTTGAGCCTGTGGGTGCACAGAAGTCAAGAACTGAGATTTAGGAACCTCCGCCTAGATTTCAGAGGTTATATAAATTGCTTGGATGTCCAGGCAGAAATTTGCTGCAGGGGCAGGGCCCTCATGGAGATCCTCTGCTAGGGCATTATGGAAGGAAAATGTGGGGTTGAAGCCTCCACACAGAGTCCACTGGGGCACTGCCTAGTGGAGCTGTGAGAAGAGGGCCACCATCCACCGGACCCCAGAATGGTAGATCCACTGACAGCTTGCACCATGTGCCTGGAACAGCCACAGACACTCAACGCCACCCTGTGAGAGCAGCCAGGAGGGAGGCTGTACCCTGCAAAACCACAGGGGCCTAAGATCACAGGAATGCACCTCTTGCATCAGCGTAACTTGGATGTGAGACATGAAGTTGAAGGAGATCATTTTGGAGCTTTAAGATGTGACTGCCCTGCTGGATTTTAGACTTGCATGGGGTATTTAGCCCCCTCATTTTGGCCAATTTCTCCCATTTGAAATAGCTGTATTTACTCAATGCCTGTACCCCTATTGTATATAGGAAGTGACTACCTTACTTTTGATTTTAATGGCTTACAGAAGAGACTTAGCTTGTCTCAGATGAGACTTTGGACTGCGGACTTTTGAGTTAATGCTGAAATGAGTTAAGACTTTGGGGGACGGTTTGAAAGGCATGATGGATTTTGAAATGTGAGGACATGAAATTTGGGAGGGGCCATGGGCAGAATGATATGGTTTGTCTGTGTCCCCACTCAAATCTTGAATTGTAGCTCCCGTAATTCCCACATGTTATGGAAGGGACCCAGTGGGAGGTAACTGAATCATGGGGATGGGTCTTTCCCCTGCTGTTCTCTTGATAGTAAATAAATCTCATGAGATCTGACAGTTTTAAAAATGGGAGCTCCTGTACACAAGCTCTCTCTGCCTGGCACCCATGTAAGATGTCTCTTTGCTCTTCCTTCATCTTTCACCATCACTGTGAGGCCTCCCCAACTACATGGAGTGGTGAGTGCATTAAAACTTCTTTTCTTTATAAATTATCCAGTCTCAGATATGTCTTTATTAGCAACATGAGAATAGACGAATACACTCACTAAGCTTAATTATATCTAGCTTTTTATTTAAAGTGAGAAATACGCAACTCTTTCTTTCACTTCAACACTTAGAGGCCATTGTAGGGTTATTAATTGGCCTAATTTCAACATTGTTGTGTCTGAGAGAATTGAGAGTTCAAGGAGCAGGAGAAAGATGAGGCAAGAGCTGATTGGTGGAGCAGTTAGAACACACACGGTATTTACCGATTAAGTGCACCGTCCTACATGACTACAGTTTGTGGTGCCCTAAAACAATTACAATAGAAATATCAAAGATCACAGATCACCATCACGGATAAAATCATGGTGAAAATTTTTAAATATTATAAGAATTACCAAGTGTAACATAGAGACACAAGGTGAGCACATGCTCTTGGATGAATGGCACCAATGGACTTGCTGGATGAAGGGTGACCACCTTCAATTTGTAAACAAACAAACAAAATGAAGTATCTGTGAAGCACAATAAAAATGAAGTGCAATAAAATGAAGTGTGCCTGTTATTTTTATTAAGAAGTCTTCATTTTATAGTTAAGGAAGGGTGAAATCCCTGGAAAAGGAGAGATTGCCATCCTAAGCATTCCCAAAGATATAAAGACCTTATAAATATTTCTGCGTTCACTTTGATACAATCTCATTGCCCTTTCAAGCATAAAACTTAAAGTCTGTTGGTTTGAAATGTAGTGCTGTTTTATCTTTTGTGTGCTTAGAACTGTTCTTCATTATAAACCAGCCCTCTTCTGCAGATCTATATTTTTCATTCAAGATCTGCAGGAAAATAAATAATACTGATTCCAAATATCTTTTGTAAGAGAATGTTCAAAAGTTTGATCATATGCAGGCCTCCTTGTTATGATATAGTAAACCTTTGATTGCATCACTCCTATCTAAACATGTTTCTTCTGACCGTCCCTCAGTTTGTATGAGGGAGTCAGGATTGGTTTTCTTGGTTTGCTTCCTGTTTTGTTTCTCTTTAAGCACAGTGGCAGCCAGTTGTTCCTGCGGCACTATGGTCTGCTGAATTTTTCTCTTATCAGTCTTCTAGCAAAAAAAATTTTAAGGATGTTTGTTATTACAATAATTAGAAAGGAATTCTACCTACTATATTCTCACAGATATCAGGAAATATACCCATTGACCACAATACTAATCACTAAACTTCAGATTCCTTAAAAGCTCTATTATTTTAACTACCATTTCCCTTAAACAATGTCTAGCTGTGGAAACCTCAGGAAATGCACAGGAAATAACTGCCTGAGAAAATGTTAGCCAGGGAACCGGGTCGTATAACAAAGTGGTAAGGCATGACTGAAACTACACCCAAACATTGTTAGTTAACTTCTCAAACTGTCTTTGTTGGTGGCATTAAATATTTGTAAAGAAATAACTCTGTCACAATATGGATATCATGTCTTAGAAATATCATTGCCCGATTAGGCAAAGAACCAAAACAGCCAGCTAGTTATTGACTTTTCAAGGCAAGGGGAAGTGGAGAGTTAAGTCAGTTATTCAGGCAATATTCTTGCTACTGAGAATTTGTGTTCAAAGATTCCAAGTGATTGGCGACAGACACTGCTTGCAGTCAACTTTTCACTTCTATTTTGGATATCCATTTGATTTACAAGTTCACAGATATTTAGAACTGTGAAGATACAGCATCTGATTTAAAAAAAAAATAGGCAGACACTTTGCAGTAGAAAAGGCTGATATAAATAAGAGACACTCTCTCTTATCACTCAAAACCTATTCAGATCTATGCTGATTCCATACCAGACAGACTTGGATATACATCTCAGCTTTGCTACTAGTGCTTATGAATTTGGGTATTTTTTTTCAGTCTCCACTAAGCCTCAGTTTCTCTCTTTGTAAAATGACAATAACAGTGCCTTCCTTTGGCTTAAAGATACACATTCAATTTCACATTTGAGTATTTCTGATGTGAAACTGATGAGTTATATAATTGATGAGTAAACACAACATAGTGTTTTGTCTTTCTCCTAAATAAAAATTAATAAATAATACAGTTTATAATCTACAGCATACAGAAAGAGATGAAACAGTCACACCTAATTCATAGTATTTTTTCAAGATTACAGGAGATAATACTTGAATTGTTCTTGCCACATAAAGAATGCTAAATAAAGTTTAACTACCACATTTAATATTACCATTGTAACTGCAACCCCATGACTAAAACTACCAATGCCTCTGACTCAGTTTCCTCATGTGTGAAACGAGGTGAAAAAGATACACCCTATCTCGTAGAGTTTAAACTTATCTAAAGCTCTTTGCATGGTGCTTGCTACATAATAAGTGCTCATTAAAAGGTAGCTACTACTATTACTTACAATTAGTAACTGTGACCACTATCATGGCCTCTACTACTACAACCACTCTTATTAGAAGGAATTATAGCCTCATTAATCTCAAACAATTTGCAGTCTAATTATAAAAATATTAAAGAAAAATATTTCAAGGTAGAATTTGCTTCCAATGTTGTTCCATCAAGCTTAGCAAGAGATTGGAGAGGAACAAAATCACAGGGTTTAAAATCACCAAGGAACATGGGATAAATCTCTGCTCCCTGCAACCCTGATATCTCCAGAGTATGTGAAAGTTAACAGGTATTGGTAAACTTTGTAGAGTACTGTTGACTCAACTGCAGAGCATTTTCTTTGGCTTTTACATTGGTACAGTGGTAGCTCAGGTTTTTAGCATATAATTTCACCCTTCTCACTAACTCCACTGGATGTACCCTGATACACTTAGGCAAATATATACACAGAAAAATTGGCCAGAGCTGGGAAAGGTAGCAAAGGAAACTTCAAATGAGCAGCATAAGACTGAATTTACCTTGCAGCAATTCTGAAGAAAAAATTGTTTACAGGAAATCGTCTACTACCTATCTTCTCTCATCACTTGTTTTCTACCTTTTCTTTCTTAATTTTGCTTTTAAACGGTGGTCTATTCTGCTCTTCTCAGCACTTTTGTAAAAAAAAGCAGTCTTTAGATCACAGTAACTAGAGTGCTTGTGCTTGCATTGGTGGGAAAGGGATTGGAAAAATTTGTAGTTACAAAAGATGAAAAAAGTTCTATGGAAAGAAAAGAATAATATAAAAATATGCTCTCCAAAAGTTTTATTATATGTGAAAAAAATATTTATTTTCTTCTCACGACTCACAGTTCCTGTTACATGTTTCCTATTAGTGAGACCATATACCAGGGGTACCCAGGACCTTAATTTAGAATTAACATGTGCCAGAAGAATAATATATATTAATAATATATATTTCTGTTTACATGGTCCATTAAAATATACATTAATGGGTGTTTTATTAGAACCCTTTTCTCAGAAGTAACAGAAATCCATATCAAACCAGAATAGATAAAGGGGAGAATGCACCTTTTACACTTAAACAAAACCTTTGAATTTGCCATGCTAGCACTAAAATGGATAGAATTACAGTTCCGTTCTGTTAAGTTGGAAACAGGATCTTCTAAGTCAAATTTTGTTGGTTTTTAGTCAATAGGTTTCTGATTTGATTTTCATAAAAATTTTGAGTATTGTTTGCTCTTAATTTCTTCTGAAGCTGTGCAAACCAAATTACACAGTTAGCCATTGGCATTTAAGTTAAAAACGATTATATGAAAAAGTGTAAAAGGGGAGATCTTTCTGACTCTTCTACTAAGCAACTGGAAAATCTGGTATCCCATGTCACAGACTTATCACCAGAGAGACTGAAAGATACTTTCTATTGTTTATGTTCAAACAATTTTGATTGTGCCTAACCTAACCTGGGCCATTCATTCACTTCTATTGTGTAACTTATCAAATGAATATTTGGAGAATTGATTGCATTGCAAATGAACACAGTACTATGTTAACCTGACTTTTTAGTTTTCTCTTGAGTTATAATTATTAAACCAATACTTTTCATCTTTAATAATGCAAGTCCATTATTACATAGACTGTCTACACTGGGGAATATGAAGTATTTCAGAAATATAACTCTCTGCTTGAATCAGTATTTCTATATCTCTTTTATCTGGACTAGGACTACCTCTTGTATTGCTTTAATTTTCACATCTATTTTTAAAAATCAAGAAGTATAGAAAGATCTACACTAAACCATATAGTAGTAATAAATTTGTTTTCATATAATCGTTTTTAACTTAAATGACAGTGGCTAACTATGTAATTTGGTTTGCACAGCTTCAGAAGAAATTAAGAGCAAACAATACTCAAAATTTTTATGAAAATCAAATCAGAAACCTATTGACTAAAAACCAACAAAATTTGACTTAGAAGAAGATCCTGTTTCCAACTTAACAGAACGGAACTGCAATTCTATCCATTTTAGTACTAGCATGGCAAATTCAAAGGTTTTGTTTAAGTGTAAAAGGTGCATTCTTTTCATTTGATATCTGTATGCTACTTTCTGTTAGCCAATCCTAAATATGAGATAAATAATAAATGTGAGGTATCTATAAAAATGCTAGGAGAGAAGACAGTATTAGCACATACTACCTTTTCCTTATTCTTTCTTAATTTTGCTTTTAAACACTGGTCTATTCTGCTAGGATTTTTTTTTTTTTTAACTGTTGTAGGGAGTGGGGCAGAGGAGTTCCTGGCTTCAGATAGAGCACCATAGCTACAGATTTTGATTAATCATAATAACTACATAGTTTCAAGAACTGATTTAAATTTCCTACTGGAGCAGGAAGCAAATTATAAAACTATGCTCATGCACTCTAGCTGTTGAGAAACATTTTTTACTTGTGTTTTGCTGTTGTTGTTTTGTTTGCTTTGTTTATTTTCCCACAATGTACACTTTGTGTTTGCCCTAGAGCTACATTACAGACAATTTACCAAGTAACTTTTTGGTTGAAAGCTGATCATTTAAGGAAAATGGAGAGAAACCTGAAATATGAGGAAAACTACTTCCCTCGTCTCCTAGAAGGGAGGAAACAGATTTGCAAAGGGTGTTTATTTTAATTACTAAATTACCTTTACAGTGACTTGAGGCCAGGGAGGTACTTACTTGCAAAGCTGTAATAGAATGTTTTTAGCAGGAAATCTTAAATGAGGGCAAAACCACTTCAGGACCTTGGCTGGAATTTTGAACTGTGAACATTAAGCAATCAGCAAGAAAATAATATAGCATTATTTCATTGATATAGACTGTGCTATAAATAAGCAGAAATAAAGGAAGGAAATTGTATGTCCGATTGCTTTGGTACTAAATTTCCCTGGCAAGAAAGAAAATAGAACGGGAAAACATAATAATTTGCTTCAAAAGCAGAGCAATAAAGATATTTTGAAATGTCTTTTTAAAAAAACCTAATCATTAACACTAAAGATCTATTCACACTGGGAAAGGGTAGACCAAGAATAAAAAGAGAAAAAACACATTTTTTCCCTCTTGAGCTTTTTTTAGTCTCCCAGTGCTGTGGAATTAGAGCAGCAAGCTGAAATGATTTATGAAATGAAAAATTCCTGCCCACCCAGTTCACAGACAATCATGTGCAATAACTACTGTGTTCTGCTATGTGCCATAATATTTAGCTCAGATGTAACCAGAAAATCCCGCTACACATAGAAGAGTCAACCATAAAAAGAAACAGATTTCCTTGTATTTCTCTCATGTGTTTGCACACGGACACACAGGAAAATAATGTATGCATATTTTTACACACATCAGTAATTTCCCTTTTATCTTATCCTCCCTTTTGCTTTTCTTTTCTTTTTTTCAGAGAATTTAAATTACTTTTACTTTTGAAGTAATTCCTACACAAACTTCTCACCTCCTTTCTCTATCATGACCCCTTAAACCCTTTTTCCTCTCTAGAAGAGACTCAGAACCAGGTTGTTACCTGAGTAATTTAGCAAATAACCGTTTATCTAAGTTCAGTGATTGCGCTACAAAAGTTATTTAGTTAACTACTGGTTTTCTTTATATTACTAATTAGGTTTATTAGGTATGTGGATACTCAGGAGAGTACGCTTTGGTCTGAAACTGTAAATAGTACATTTGTTTGTGCTATTTTGCAAAGCTTAATAAAAACATGCAAAAGAAACTGCGAGTATTAAATTGAGAAACCACCATTAATTCGCATGTACAAGACAACTGACCTGTTCTTCCACACAAATATATTTAACCAGAACGATATGAGGTATCATGGAAAAATAAATTATGTAGAAGGAAGTCATGTACTTTCCTCTGAGAATACTGTATTTATATTGGAAAGTCCTATACACAATAAAACTGTGACTATCATAAGATCATGTGTAATCAACCTCTGTAGTTGTACTGCGAAATGAAGAGATTGTCAAAAACTTGGAGAACTGAGGAAAGGCTATGGAAACAGTGGAACTTAATACAGGTTTAAAAGACTGTTTTGTATAATAAGACCTTGTGTACCCTGCATGGCTCTTGCCACAATGGATTGCCCAAATTGATAATTACAGCCAAACTTCAGTCTTCCCAGTTAATTATATTTTCCCATGTCCTCTGGATATCTGAGCACACAAGGAAGTCTGAGAAACAACAAAGTGCAGAAAGCAAGAGTGAACTAAGTCTTGTAGAGGAAGTGGTATCCTAGGGAAAAAGAGGTCTCAATTTCATCTCTAACATAATCTCACTGTGTTTTGGAGAGGTATTTACAGCAATCTATCTTACTGATAGAGATTGTGTTAAGGCCAATGATTTTTAGAAGATGAATGGGTGGAGAGCAAAATGTTTCACAGTGTGGGGGTGGATACCAAATCCTCTGGCAGAGGAAGGTTTCTAACTATTCCAAGAGACAATCTTACAAGACACTCTAAAAAGCTTTTAGTCACCAGCCCCACCCGCCTGTCCCTTCCTTGTCCAACACATACAGCTGGAATTAGGATTACTTATTGTGAAGGGGAGGGGCACAGGCCTGGGGGTAGAGTGGAAATTAGAGAAGTACTCTTTTATTTCTCATTCCACCTTCTCAGTTCAAAATTTATTTGTAATTCCCTATATTTCATCTTCAAGAATATTTTTGGGCACACAAACTCCAGGGTACTTTTGAATGAAATTTCCACTTGATCTAAAAGCTAACTTTGATAATGTTTTATGATCACAGTGCAGAGCAGGTAATTCATGTCTACACGATCTCCTGCTGAATGAATTTGGAAATTGTCATTCCACAGCACACCTTTTAAAGATATCTTCTATCTTTGACTATAATAAATGTAAAATTGACATTTATTTATTAAGGATTTTCTCCATTAAAATCTGTTTCTTTTCTTCTCTCTTTCTTTCTCCTTCCTTCCTTCCTTCCTTCCTTCTCTCTCTCTCTCTCCTCTCTCTCTCTCTCTCTCTCTCTTTTCTTGTTCCCTGGTTAGAGTGCAATGCTGTGATCTCGGCTCACTGCAACCTCCACCTCCCAGGTTCAAGCGATTCTCCTGCCTCAGCCTCCCAAGTAGCTGGAATTACAGGTGCCTGCCACCACTCCCAGCTAATTTTTTGTATTTTTAGTAGAGATGAGGTTTCACCATGCTGGTCAAGCTGATCTTGAACTCCTGACCTTAGGTGATCTACCTGCCTCGGCCTCCCAAAGTGCTGGAATTACAGGTGTGAGCTACTGCCCCAGCCTAAAATCTATTTCCTGGTATTTTTTTATTATTTTCTAGTTAACTAATATTCCAAACTATAACTCTAATTGGACTAGGTAAAAAATAATACCTAAATGCATACTTGCTTTTTTCCATTGAAAAGAAGAAAGAAATAAAATGGATCCCATTCTTATGGAAGCAGACTATAGAGTCTACCCTTCAGCTTCTGAAAAGTAACACAGAAATAGCAGTAATCATTGGAAACTTTTCAGTTGCAAATGATTAACCTCCTACTTAAAATAGCATACATTTTTTTAAATGAAAGTATTTGAGAGCCTTTGAGGGCATATCACTAAAAGTCCAGGGATATATTTCTTTAGTATGTCTGGGATCCAAGATGTCACATAATTCCATTAGGATATTATATCTCTCTATTCAATGACTCTTTTTATGTTGAGTGATGGCTGACAACCAAATTTTGACATCGGATTATTGGGAGTGCCTTCCCTAAGAGCTCTGGATCAGTCATTCTTACTGTCTCATGTGTCTACCCTGTGGCTTGGAAGAAGATTCAGCTTCACTCCCAACTCGATCATGTAAAATGTTTTCCACAATAAATAAGGATTCCATTACTAAAATAAAGAAAGAGAGAGAACAGAGGAAAACAGTACAGTATAAGTCTACTACATATGGGCGGATTCCCAAATATGCTGGAATGTCACCACTTAGTCATTGTTAGACTTTACGGCAGCTCCTTCTCTTCCTAAAAATTACATTCAGGATGCTTTATTTTCTTTCATTTTAAACTTTATTTTTATTTTCATTTGTAAATATCTTGATAGAAACAAGGACAAATGGAGTACTGTGAAAGACCCATTTGTGTAAGTGCTAACTGTAGTACAAATTAACTTTCCACCAAGGATAACCAAAGCACTATATGAAAACCGCATTTTCTAGTATTTACTTGAGAAAATAATAGCTAACATAAATTGGGTTTTTACTGTGTGTACATTAAGTGCAAAGCACTATGATATGTGGCTTACATATATTAACTAATTTACAACTCACAGCCATCCTATGATATAGGTGTTATCTTCATTGTATAGAAAAGACAACTGAGTCACTGAGAGACTAAGTAATTTGCCCAAGTCATACAGCAGAGCTGAGATTTCAACTATTTTAACTATATTATTTAAGTTATGTCAGCCAGCAGTTCACATAGATTTATGGTGTTTTTTTTTTTTTTTTTTCAAGCTGGAGTGTCTGTTTCTGGAAAAAAAGGAGTTAATTAAACAGAATAAGCCATATGTGTAGACAAAGACTTGCTTTCTTCTTCTTTGGAGCCTAAACTGTATATTCCAGAAAACCTATTTTAAATAGCACAGACATATTCATTCTCCAGCCTTCAGCAGAATTTTCCTAGCTATGGTGACAAAAATTCTTATATTTTAAACTATTGACTGCTCAAACTCTAAATTCAGTAAATATAGGCTTGACTCATTTTTAGTACCTCTCTTATTATTTAAAAGGTTCTAAGAATAAATTTTCTTTTTGGAGTTTTGAAGTTATAAACACGTGGTTTTCTTATTGTGCTTCAATTTCTAAATGAAACCACATGGATAGAGAAATGACTTCACATAACTGGTGAGAAATACCCCAAGTCATTTTGCTCCTTCTGCAGTATGGTAATATAGTCCATCTGAATTAGCCTGACATAAAAGGCACTGGAGAGTACTGGTTAGGACTTGATTGGTTGCAAGTAACAGAAACTCAAACTTCAGTCCAAAGAGGACTTCATAATAAAGGTACTAGTGTTTTTCATAAACGTGCAATCCAGATTTAAACTGAGCCTTGGGAACAACTGAAACTAGGAACTCAAGCACCCTTAAGATTTCTGTTCTGTTTCTGCTTTTTCTGTTTTGCTTGTTTATTCATGAGCAATGGTGTTTTTTCTGTTTTTGTTTTTGCCATCTGTCTTATAAAGTAGAGCAAAAATACAATCAATACCCAATTTTTATCTTCTTCTCAGACTCACCTGGAATCCTATTTCTGATTCTAAATTTTCAAAGAGAGGCTAATAAGTCCAGCTTGGATAAGTTGTTTATTCCTGATGCAATTAGTTGTCACCAGGGAAATGACTAGAGTTGGCTCAGATTTGGTCAGCTACCAACTTTTGGAAGAAGCACAAAATAACATATGTGGGTAGGGGAAGTGGCAGCTCTCAGAACAAGAGGATTCTAGGCAGTCAAAACAATGTATCTATAGCACTGAGCCTGAGCCTGCTATTTAAAGTCATTTATCTGATTTTTCATTCAGCTGAAAGAGATCTTGAGACTTAATTTTTTCCCAACAGTGTTTATAAAAAGTTAGTACATTTTCTGCAGATTTCAAAATGTAAAAGCTAAACGCTTAACTCTAATAGCTCTTATAATGACAGTGTAAATTATCCTGGTTAAATTTGCTGAAAAATACAAAGAAAATAATTAAATGAAAAAGCACAGAAAATTTCAGTCAATAATCTGATCCTTGTCTGTTCTCATCCAAAGTACATCAGTTGGTGAGAAGTAGAAAATTTGTAATTTTCACCTTTCATTTCTCTTTCTAACCAAAAATAATAATAAAGAACAATGAACAAGCTATTAGAAAAACAGCTGGAGGAGAAAGAAGAAAAGAAAGAAAAAAAGGGAGGGAAGAGAGGAAGGGGAAAGGAGAAAGATTCCAACACAATTTATGGATAATTGTATGATCTGTTGATATGCTTTTATTTTTTTAACAAATATTGCATTTTCCTCTACCTGGACAGCTATAACATTTCATCTTTACTACCTAAGGGAAGAAAGATGACATCGAAAAGAAAGAGAGATGGGAGCTGTTTGTCAATACTTGGGTTTTGAATTTCAGTTTTCTTGTTCTGGGAAATAAAATATTGTCTAGAAAAGACATGGGGCATAAAACTTATACCTTAAATAATAAGAACATTTTTCCTGATATTCTCCCAGCTGAAACCCTGCCACAACCAAGCTGGTTAAGAACAAAGGGAAAATAATATTTAGATGTTGTTTTTTCATTTTCTCTATAAAGGCTTTCCTGCCCTTCCCCATAGCTTCAGGTTAAGTAGGAAGGAGAACGTTACAGCCACCAGATTTATTTGTGGGTTTTGAAGTCAGGTGGTCCTATATATTCCTCTTGGAAAGAGGTTGGGAAGAGATAAGCCCCATAGGGTTCCTCTGAACTCTGTTTACCTTGGAGAGGTCGCATGTCCACACGCACCCAAGAAGGATATGGAAATGGATAAGAGAACCCAAGGCGGGAGAGCCCTTGCTGCAGAATGAGAAGCACATGGCTGACTTTTTTCTGGAATAAGGAAGACAAGGCAGAGATCTGCTTGGATTGACAAATAGAGGTGGGATGAGAATTTCTCAGCTGATGCTGGTGTATATAAATGACTTGAGGGAGATTTATGTTCCCCCTTCCATTCCTGCTCTCAATGCCTTTGCTATCTATCAACATCCTAGAACTTAGACACTAGACCTAGGAAAAAGTTTGGGTGAAGGAGGGGTGGCTCCAATTGCCTGAGGAAACTCTGATTACAAGATTATTTTAAACTGATTGTGATTAAGAGTCTGCCCCTAATGGAACAACATAGGCTTATGAAACAGAACTAAAATTATAACAAATACAGAAAATTTGATTTTTTGAACACTTATGTTTTATACTAAAATTTGTAGCCATTACTTATTGAATAGCAGAATTGAGAAAATGATGCCTATTAACAATTTTTCACGTATTTTTCCCCAGTGAAGTGTGTTCTCTTTACTGGAGATTAAAAATAGTCATTTAAAAATAATCCTAATGCCCACTGATGGGATATTTGAGTATTTGTCCCTCTGTTTTAAAACTCTGGGAACCAAGTTCCCTGACATTTTAATTGTTGGCTGTACATTCAAATGGAATTATGTCATTTGCTGGAAATTTTTATTTGCTCCTTCAAGATTTAGTCCTACTTGCTGTTCAATATATGTATCTTTCTTCTTCTGTCTATTTATTTTCTTCACTTCCTCTGACCTTCTAGTACTTAAACAGCACCACTAGAATGAGACCTCCTTGTATGTTATTCCTCAGTTTGCCAGTGATAAAAAAGATTCATTTAAATACCCTTCCATAGAGGCCACATGTGTACCATATATAGGGCTTAATATAAATCATGAGGAGAGGGCCTCCAGCATCCTATGAATAAAGTCTTGAACTTGGTATGCTACAGTAGGTAGTCTTTGATCCAAGGAAACCCACAATTGAATTAGCAGAGATGATTTCTTTTTTTGCTTTCTTCTCTTTCTCATGCCCTTGCTAGATTTGTATCTCAGAAAACTGTAACCCTAGAGACATATGAGGAATCATTCTATTTGCAATGTCTGCAGCATCTCTGACTCAGTAAGTGACTATTAGCAAGGGAAAGTAACAAAGCTAGACAGTTCAAGAGAATAAAACTTGCCATGGCTCTATGGTAATAGTCTGCCTGTCCAGGGCGGAGAATAGAACAAAATGATCATAATAACCAAGTGATAAATCAGATTATGCTGATTATGCTACCACACTGACATTTAGATTTAAATTTTGCTTCACTGAACTCTAGCCTTAGATGGCCTGGGAGGCTAGTGTTATATGGAAGACATTTACAAAACAAAACTCTAAGCTTAGAACTTTTGGTCTAAGTTATCTGTTGGCCCTGACTTTCTGCTGCTATCAAGCTTCCAGAAAGAAAAAAAAAAAAGGGACCAGGAAGTCATCTAAGAAGCCATAAGCAAATGTGTCTTAAACTGATGGGTTATAAATGGCAACTTTCTAGGTGTTCTGCAAACTCCATGTGAATACAAATTATACCCAAACTTTTCTTGGGTAGCTGTCCCCCAACATTTTAATTTAATTTTCATACTTTGGCTTGATCTTATTTTCAAAAGGATTTAAAGTGACTTCTAAGATAAATAAAACATTTTAAATTGATATAAACTAGTAATACATAAAAATGAACAAAAAGAAGTATTTGTACATTAAGTGAGTTAGGAATGAGTCTAACTCAAAACTGAATATCAAATGGTCTTATGAATAGACACAACATACATTCTAAGTTTATAACAAGGAAAGGAAAAAGGGATATCTTATGGGTTAGTTATATCTGATCAGTCTGTGTGTCCATATGCTCATGACAATTATTTAGAAGAAACAAAAGGAAAATCATCTGCAGGATCCTCATGTTGGAAAAAAACCCTCAGCCTTTGGCACAGAGTTAGATAAAGAGTAGGCACTTGAAACAGGCTTACTAGTTAATAGGACAATGACTACTCTCCGAAATTATATTTATAAAAAGAAATGTTTCAAAATGGAAAGAAATTAAAATCAAGCAAGTTAATGTTTTTGTAGTATATTTAAGTGCTAAAATGTTCAGAGCACTGTACTAAATTGCTGGGGGGAGAAAGTACAAGCTCCATCAACCTAATGAGAGAAATAACAATCTCTTACTATGGGATGTAAGATAAATCTTAATTTCTATAATGACAAATACAATACTGTTATATGAAAAGCTCATTGACCTGAGGGCACTACTAAGAGAATGTTTCCTTAGTTTTATTTATTTATTTATTTTTAAGTGTTTTTACAATATTTTAATAGTTTGAATTCCTAGTGGGGAGGAAATTATCATCTACCCATTTCCAGCAGGGGGCAGAATTACCATGGAGGAGGTAGATGATATAAAAATATCAGAAAACAAGAAACAAAAACAGAGAAGTAAAAAACTAGTTTGTATTTCTTGGACTCTTTCCAAGTTGACAAATATTTACCAATTTTAAGAGTAATAAAAAGTTCTTCATGAAATATTTAGCTATTGCTACACTATTGTTTACCACCAAAGGCAATTTCTTTCAGTTATCCAGAAGGAAGGCTGATTTTGTGCAATGCTTTACAATGTGAAGTTCTTACTGTTCCTATATATCAAGGAGAGCAGTTGAAGCTTTACAATGATTTCTACAAGAAAATGATCCCATATATGCTTGCTTTCTCATACTGAAGACATCTTAAGCTTTGTCGAAAAGTTCTTATCTTTCTAATTATACCTTCAATCAATCAAATAGAAAATGAAATAGAAAGTTGCAGCCAGTGGAGTGCTGGTAAATGTTTAACAACTGGGTCTCAAAAAGCAAAACAAAACAAAGCAAAAACAAAAACAAAACAAAAAAAAATGAAACCGGGTATGTGTGTATATGTGTGTACATCATCTTGTAATAACTTTTAATTATATAAGAATGTGTAAGGTTTTGTTGATTTTTCCTAACTCTTCTAATCATAGTCAACCCATAGCTGCAACTGACAAATACATGTGGTTCTGATGTGAATATTGGCTGCTATTTTTCTTTACTTTTTCTTTACCCATTAAGATAAAAGCAGCCCAGACATGGTGGTTCACGTCTGTAATCCCAGCACTTTGGGAGGTGAAGGCAGGCAGATTTCTTGAGGTCAGGAATTTGAGACCAGTGGGGCAACATAGCAAGACTCCATCTCTACAAAAAAATACAATGAAAATTAGCTGGGTGTAGCGAAGGGCGTCTGTAGTCCCAGCTACTTGGGAGGCTGAGGTGGGAGGATGACTTGAACCCAGGAGGTGGAGGTCGCAGTAAGCCGTTATCACACCACTGCACTCTACCCAGGGCAACAGAGTGAGAGACTCTGTCTCAAAAAAGCAAGTAAAAATTTTAAAAAGATAAAAGTGAAACAGCAAGACCAATGTCAGAACTTTCCTCCTTCATTTATTATGTGAGTGATGTATGTGCTGAATCAGGTAATAGTTTTTAAACGTTAGAAAACTATTTTCTCAATTATTTGTGCGCACAGTATAATGGCTTCAGTTATGACTCACTTTTAGAGTTTAATCTGTATTATTGCTTTCTTCATCACTTTCTTAAATATAAAGACAGTAAACAAAACAATTAATCAAGCCCTGATTTATAGCATTTACCCGCTCTGTGGGTTAAGTGATATGAATACTCTCACCATGGCCCGTTTCAAACTACTAATGCAGTGTCAGTGAACAGAGTTGAGAAGAGATGCTCAATAGCTCATAATTATGCATTATTGCTACCATATAGATTCGGTAAGGAAAATTACCTGGAGAGCATAAGTAATACTAAAATGTGTACAATATTTAGGAAGTGCTGGGTTCTGAGTATTTATTACGCTTGTTTTTAATGTGATATGTTACATGTGCCAGCTCCAGAACACCACTGATCACAAGAAACTTCATGAACTCTTAGGACAAAAGTTTAACACAAAAAGAAATAAAATTAACACTAAAGACTTGGAAATAAAAATGGAGTTAATACATTTCTCCTTTTAGTTCCATTAACACTAAGATTTACAGAAGCGTTAAAAGAAATTCAATTCCTTAGGTCAGTATATTTCTTTTCTTGAACATGTGGAATGATACCTAGTACCTTTGTGTTTTCCCGAGATAAGACATAATATATAATCCTTTTGTGTTCCCTCTAAGTAAAGTGATTTTTAAGTGAATGAATAGTATTATAACAAAAAAATTTTATTAATATTTTTCAAAAATTATCTTCTTTGAAATATTTTTCTTAATACTTCAGAATCTTCAGAAATGTTCTCTAGCTGGGACATAAAGATCATCCTAGCCTTCTCTCAGCTTTGTTTTCTGGCTGTTATCTATCATATTTATATCATGGCTATAGCATAAATTGGGGACAGTTCTACACATAAGAAAATGATTCTGAACAGAATTTCTCAGGTTCATTCTGGCTGGAGAGATTTAGGCCACATGCTTAACCCTGAAGTTAAAGGTGAAATTACTTTCTATTTAAACATATGGACTCCATTGAGGAGAATGAAATTCTAAAAACTGTGAGAAAGAGTGGAGCAAAGAATGAAGGCCCGATAAGGAACCAACACAGGCCCATTATATCTTCTACTCCAGAGTCATTAATGAATACCATTTTTTTAAAACATCAACTTCAAACTTCTCTGCTTTCACATTCTGCCACAATTTGCCCTACTCTAACTACCCAGCTTTACTTCTCACCAATTTCTTTCTACCCTTGACAGGCCAGTCTCACTCTTCTAGGAATTTATAATGTTTATACCTGGTTTTGTACCTCATTGTGTTCTCTGCATTTGGAAGATTCTTTTCTCTTTCTTGTCTTCCAGTTATTAGCCATTAAGGCCCAATTCAAAAATCTACATTCCATTTTTCTTTCCACTGTGAATGATCACAGTTCAATTCAATTAAGCACTTGTGTACTAAGCAACTAACGTGTATGGTAGAAGATTTTTAAGAGCATAGTGAGTTAAAGATACTTGTGAAATCTACAAACAACTATTTATGAAGAAGCTGGAAAATTGGAGATCTAGAGTTACTGAGAGTTTAGGACCAAAGATAGAGACTTATCCACATAAGTATTGAAACAGAAAGTTTGCCTAAGCTAAGGCAAGACTATAGAGAAAGAAAAGAAGAGAACTAAAGACAAAATAGACATATAAGAAGTGGGGATATGGAGAAAATCATAGCGATTGAGTAGTGTCAGAGAAGGAGAAGAAGGAGGAAAAGTCTGTTCACATAAATCAATTGAAAATATCAATTGAAAGGGAAAATATTCAAAGGCATCTAACAGTTGAATTAAGTATGTGAACTTTAGTTTTCTGGATCTCACCATTGTCTGACTGTAGTTTCTACTTCTCTTAGTTTCAATGTGATAAAATATAATTTGATTTGTGACTGATCAAACATTGGATTAGATCTACCCCAATCCCATTAGACTTGCTCAGAGGAAAATGGACCTTGTGCTTATAAACATGGTAATCTTTTCCCTTTCGCAGGGCATAAGGCAGACAGTTTCCAAAAACAATCATATGAAAGAGACATGCCATCCCAGAGTATGTGTTCTTTGGCAATTAATTCCACTATCCAAAACTTCCTTTTAACACCCCTCCCCGCCAATATGCCAGTCATTAAAAGGACAAAACATATCCTTAGTTGAATATTTAAGTTCAATTTAAAAATGACTCTTTCTTTCAATTTTTGGTATAATTTGACATGTTCTGTGATTTTCAGTTGTCGGGCATATTAACTTATAAATCACTACCGTATCACTTTAGGACAAGTGAAAACTTTTTGCTTAGATAAAATAAAAGAATAAGAAAAAAGAAAAAAAAAATTACTGAAGCTGAAATCAACTCATTGCCCCCAGCCCTGCCTAAAAGAAGAAGAGAAAAACATCAAGGCATGAAAAACTGTTTTTCAACCCCTTCTACTCTGTGAGTTACAGAGCTTGATGCCATAAAACAAGCACTTTCTCAACCATAGACTGAATGGTATATCACATAATCACAGAAGTAACAGTATTTTGTATTACTTGTTTAAATTCTGTTTTCTGAAGTATCTTTCTTACAGTATAATGCTAGCAGGTACATTTTAAGGATGTTAAAACGATATCTATTCAATTGTTGACTTACCAGGGATACTTACATCTTAAGTAAAATTTCCCCAAATGTGCTTTAGAAACAAAAAGGCATTTATATTTTTACATCAGGGTTGTCAACGGCTGCAGGGTAGAGGGGAGATATTGACTACAAGTGAGGCATAACAGAACTTTTTGAAATGATAGAAATATTCTCTAGTTTGATTGTGGTAGTGGTGATATGATTGCATACATTTGTTAATATTCATAAAGTATAGATACAAAGGGTGAATTTGATGGTGAGTAAATTACACCTCAAGAAAAGAGAGTGAGAGAGAGAAAGAGAGAATGTGCAGATAAATATAAAATTAAAGTTAAAAGGGTATTCATTTTAAAAATTAACTTCTTTCCTGAACTTCTTAATATAGAAAAATAGAGGGAGATTGAAACTTCACCAAAATTACTTTATCTGAAGAATCTCTGAATTGTATAACTTCCATAATGCTGAAAAGTTAATAAACATACTTTTTACAGAATTAAAAATGCAATGAATTTATGATGTATAAAATGCATAGGCATGATTTTAAAAACTGGAAAACATGGAATATCATTTTAATCTTAAAAATATATATTTTGGATATATGTTTTATCAGTCTTTTCATTTAGTTCAAATAGGTTTGATTTTTATACCCATTCTAATTTTAAGGTACTTTGAAATCACATACAGCAAGATACTTTGAAATGTCTTATAATAATTAAGACAAAAATCCAAAACATATAAAAATCAGTAAAACAATTTAATTTTATTCATTAAATAGTAAGTGTATTGAGCACTTACTATACATGTAAGACAATGTTAGTTGCAACTGCAAGGACTTATGAAGATGAGCGAGCTGATCACTGAATTAACGGAAGAAATAATTGCTTGTAAGACAGGTGTTTTAAGCAAGGCTGAGCTCACAGACAACATACAACAATGTTGGGGTTGGCTGAAAGTCTGGCTGCAAAGGAATAAATACTACTAAGGCAGAAGAAGCACAAAGTATAAATAACAGGAAGTTTGTAAAGAAGAATAGTAGATTGAGGAGGAAGTGGATTGAGAAAATTTTTGTTTATGATAGGAGCTAATGAAGATGGAACATCAAAAAGTCACTAAGAGAACATCAGCTACTGCATTGAGAATAATATTCTGATGGGGAGGTTCACTTTGCCAAGGCACTGGGGTATTTCTTTCTTAGAGACAAAAGCAAAAAATAAGATATAATAATGTTAAGAATGTGAGAGGAAGTAAGTGTTGACATATGATATAAGAAGCAGCAGCTGTGCCCCTAGGAAATTCAGGGCTGGATAGCTTTAGAAGCACTAAACACTATATTGATACGGTGTCCCACCCGTATGTCCCTACATAAATCAATATTATTAAAAAAATTAAAACACAAATTATTTCTAGTGAAGTTCAGCAAAGTTCTGATATTCCTCATGATTAATATTTCTGGTACTTTATGTTTTAAATATCAAATTATTTCAAAAGAAATGATGCTCAGTGGTTAGTGCCTATGCTTTGCTGGTTCCTCAATTCATGCCTAGACTCTCTGTTGAGTTTCCAGCAATAGAATTTGCTGGCTGGTTGTTTAGACCATGTGCCAAGGATGGCATCACCTGAGTGAGTGAGTGAGTGAGTGATGAGTGAGTGAGTTGACAAAGTGATGAGTCTAGTGTTTAATTTTATTTATTCATTTGATTGGTCACTCAGGGTCTGATCAAACTAACCAACTCACAAGATTCTGTTACACAAATGAAAAAGCAAATGCAATAATAAAGAGAAATGTCACAAGCAACCAAGATATGCTCATTTTAAGCACACCTTCCCCCCGTGCTATCTGATTTGTAATAAGGATATCTTTTTGCAGTGCTTAATATGTTTGTGTCAGCATTTTTGCCTTTACCAGAGAACCTGATAAACCAGGCAAATGACTGGGAATAAACAAAGTAAACATAGAATCCAGGTATTCATTTCTTCACTAACCATTCACATACCGGTAACTATACTAGGCACCAAGAATGCACTGAAAAAATGAAAGCAAATGATCAACCTCATGCATCTTACCACCTAGAGGAGGAAATAAGCACTAAAATCATAATTATACAATTGTGTTCTATGAAAGAATATTAATAGAGGAATTTACTTAGTTGGTGGGACCAGTGGAGGCCTCTCTGAGAAAAGCACATTTTAACTAACATTTTGCTATATAGTCTTTAAGTATATTCTACTCAGCTCATATGCTACTTATAAGAAACAGATGTGTTTAATAACTGAGTTTGTATCCTACAGATTGAATGTACAGCTGGTATAAAAATGGTGCTTCGTAGTCATGAAGAAGGTATATTCTGGGATCAAACCACCTGGCTGGAGATGCTTACTAACCTCAGTTTCTTCATCTGGTGAGATGAACATACTACGTGCCTTGCAAGTTATTGTCAAGATGAATTGTGGGAAGAAATTAGTATAGTGCCTGGCTAAGTGGTAAATGTTCAATATGGATGATTATTGTTGTTATTATTACGGTTAACATCGAGTTTCTCCTCTGAAAGTGCTGAATAAATCTTGCCAATTTTTGTTCTCAGGAAGGTGTCCTTTTTGTAATGAAAACTGGGACAATTCCTGGGTGTTGACACATTTTTTTTTGTCTTGAATAATGTTACTATCAGATCAAATTATAGACTTTGGCCATGGAGCATTTTATATTTTAGATTGACTTCAGAAATCTGACCTGTACATTATAATTTTGCTAGTTTAATTTCCTTGAGAAGAGTATATTAGAGCTTAAGAGCATTGATTCTGGACCCAGTCAACTGGGTGGGAATTCCAGCTCTACCACTTGTTAGGTGAGTGGCCTTGAATAAAAAACTACCTATCTGTGGCTCAATTTCATGATATATGTACAAAAATAATAGTACTTACCTCATGGTTTTGTTATAAGAAATAAATTAGTTAATTACATAGAGCACCTTAAACCTTATCTGGTCCTTAAATATTATTGTGTACGGTAGCTATTATTATGTTTTTATGTTTTCATTCAATCCTTCTAACAACTGTATGCAACAAGTAGGAATCTTTAATGAAATATAAGGTCCATGGAGAGAGTTATCTTCAGTTCTTGTTAATTAATCTATCGCTACTACTTACAACAGTATGTGTTTAAAATATATATCTTTGTTCAATGGATGAATGAATGAATAATGAATAAGCCCACATATTGCAGATAAGGAAGTTACAGCTGAAAGGGATTTGATGATTTGTGCAAAATATAACTAGCCTGTAACAGGGTCAAGATTTGTACCTAAGTCTGTTTGACTATAAAATATATATGTTTAATGACACAAATTTGTGGTGGAAACATTTGGTAAAGCCTTGATCTTTTTGTAGTACTGCTAAGTTCCGGAAGAGGAAAAGGCAGATAATGGAAATTACCATTGCTAGGAACTAATATGGTAAAGCAGATGAATGAAAGGGGTCCAAATGTGGTTTGTGGAGCACCTGCATCTGACTCCAAAGGATATTCCAAATCAGCACCTATTAGGATAGGGTTCTGGAATCGGTGTTCCTAGTAAATACCCCTGCAATTACATGTTCACTAATGTTTGAGAAGTCCTGGGGGACATGTTCTGTGTACATTGAAATGGTGGGCATTCAAAAGCAATTGCAACAGAAGCAGAAAATGACAAATGGGATCTAGTTAAACTAAAAAGCTTCTGTACAGCAAAATAAACTATCACCAGTGTAAACAGACAACCCACAGAATGGGAGAAAATTCTTGCAAACTATGAATCTGACAAAGGTCAAATATTCAGCATCTATAAGGAACTTAAACAAATTTACAAGAAAAAAACAAGTAACCCCATTAACAATTGGGCATAGGACATGAACAGACACCTCTCAAAAGAAGAAATATATGGAGCCAACAACCATATAAAAAAAAGCTCAATGTCACTAATCACTAGAGAAATGTAATCAAAACAACAATGAGGAGGGCTGGGTCCTGTGGCTCACACCTGTAATCTCAGCACTTTGGGAGGCCAAGGTGGGCAGATCACTTGAGGCCAGGGCTTTGAAACCATCCTGGCCAACATGACGAAACCCCGCCTCTACTAAAAGTATAGAAATTAGCTGGTCATGGTGGCAGATGCCGGTAATCCCAACTACTCAGGAGGCTGAGGCAGGAGAATGGTGTGAACCCGGGAGGTGGAGCTTGAAGTGAGCCAAGTTCTTGCCACTACACTCCAGCGTGAGCAACAGAGCAAGATTCCATCTCAAAAAAAAAAAAAAAAAAAAAAAAAAACCATAAAAAAATAACAGATTCTGGCAAGGTACTAAAGAAAAAGGAACGCTTATACACTGTTGGTAGGGGTGAAAATTAGTTCAACCATTGTGGAAGACAGTGTGGCATTTCTTCAAAGACCTAAAGACAGAAATACCGTTGGACCCAGCAATCTTATTACTGGGTATATACTCAAAGGAATATAAATTGTTCTATTATACAGACACATGCACAAGTATGGTCATTGCAGCACTATTTACGATAGCCAAGATATGGAATCAATCTGAACGCCCAGCAGTGATAGATGGGATAAAGAAAATGTGATACATTTATACCATGGAATACTATGCAGCCATAAAAAGGAACAAGATCACGTCCTTCATGGGGGAACTGGAGGCCATTATCCTCAGCAAACTAGCACAGGAACAGAAAACCAAATACCACATGTTCTCACTTATAAGGAGGAGCTAAATGATAAGAACACATGAACACATAGATGGGGACAAAATACACTGAGGCCTATTGGAGGGTGGAGAGTGGGAGGAGGGAGAGGATCAGGAAAAAATAACTAATGGTTACTAGGCTTAATACCTGGGTGATAAAATAATCTGCATAACAAACCCCCACGATACATGTTTACTTATGTAACAAACCTGCACATGTATGCTTTAACTTAAAAGTTTTTTAAAAATCACAAAAAAAGAAATGGTGGGCATTGATGTCAGCAAGTGAAAGGCAAGGAAAGTCAAAATGGAACTGAAAGTTGAGAATTAAGAAGGGTTAAAACTGGGAAATAAAACAGTAGTTTCCAAGGAAGTCATAAAGAATCTTTCCAGCAAAGGATCTGGAATTATCATTACTGTAGTAAACTTGTTAAAGTATCTTAAGATTCTTCAAAAGTATATTTCTGTTACTTGTACTATCTATTGAAAGAATTTATTTTATGTAACTGGGATTAATTTGAAGAAATTATAGGATCCTGAGATTTTAAAAGGGAGTTGTTATGTCATGCATTTAAACATGCTGGGCAATGCAAGGTTTAACTTTCCCTCAAAGCTTCTGCTTCCTAAAAACTGATGATTATAATGCAGAGCCTAATTCTAAGTTTGCAATGGCAGTTACAGGTGTCATAACCACCACCAAACAGCTCCAACATACTCACATGTCCTATCTAAACACAAATAGTAGTGTCAAAACTCTAGTCTATAACTCACAATGTCATAAGTATAGGTCACATGTATATAACTAGCAAGTAAATCATTTTAATACTTAGTTCCCAGTTATCATTGATTATAAATAAGAAATTTAACCTGTCTTTAAAGTCATATTTCATTATAGTACTATTTTTAAACAAGAAGTTTAAGTTTAATGTACTTATTATTCCACAAACACATTTATTTTAGATTTGTATAATTTTTTTTTTTTTTTTTTTTTTCTGAGACGGAGTCTCGCTCTGTCGCCCAGGCTGGAGTGCAGTGGTCGGATCTCAGCTCACTGCAAGCTCCGCCTCCCGGGTTCGCGCCATTCTCCTGCCTCAGCCTCCCGAGTAGCTGGGACTACAGGCGCCATCTAGCCATCTCGCCCGGCTAGTTTTTTGTATTTTTTAGTAGAGACGGGGTTTAACTGTGTTAGCCAGGATGGTCTCGATCTCCTGACCTCGTGATCCACCTGTCTCGGCCTCCCAAAGTGCTGGGATTACAGGCTTGAGCCACCGCGCCCGGCCAGATTTGTATAATTTTTTAAATACTTCCATCTTTTAAATATTGCCAAGAAATAAGCATTGAATTTAGCTTTAGGGTGCCCATAATCTTTTACACATGACATTAATTTAGTCCTACTCTTAAGGGGAAATGTATTTTTCAGTTAATAATTCAATTCACTCGTGCATAATTATATGAATATTTTGGATGCCATCTTAAGAAACTAAATATTCTTTAACACTGCTTCATAAACACTCAACAGGTCTATTAGCTACTAAATTTGTTTGCATAAAAATCAATCTTCAGATATGTCAGTGATGTTAAAGAATTCTTAAAGCTAATTGTCACTCTCTTACAAATGGAATGATTCTAAAATTGATTTTAAAATGCTTAATCGGCCCATTTTAAGTAACTTAGGTATTTGTCTACCCTTTCTACTATTTAGTGTCATGTTGGTAAATATTCAATTGTATTCTATTTTAAAATCTCTTCTTGGCCATTTGATGCTTTATACTATGCCATCTGTCTTTTACTTCTTCTACTTTCCAGGGAACTGGAAATGTCTAATGGATTGTCTTTTTCATATTAATGTGGAAAAACTCTTTAAACCCACAATTAATCCTTTGTCACTTACGTAGATGGAAAATATCTTCTCATACTTTGTAACTTGTTTTTCCTATTTGTCAAGTAAAAATTTATTTTAAATGTCATTTTTAAGTGTTCTGTATGTGTTAGAAAAGAATGTGTATCACCCAATTATTGGAAAAAGTGTTCTTTTGGTATCAATAAATTAATCTTGTTAATTTTGTTATATGAATTTCCAGAATAATTGATTTTCTTAATCTGATTGATCTATTAATTACTGATGGAGGTGCTTAAAAATTTCCCAGAATGAAGATGGGCTTCTAAATTTCTTCTTGTACTTAATCATAATATATTTTATGTATGCTCAATTCATGTTTAGTTTCATTACACCTTTCTGGCAAATTGAACCTTTTATCAGTTTGTATTAATCTCCTACATCTTTGATAATGCTTTTTAACTTTCATGTCTTTTGTCTCATTTTACATATTTATACTAGCTTTGTTTACCTCTTCAATTTCTTGCTATCTTTGTTGTCTCTATCCCTTCTGAACTTCTGATTAAATTGGAATTAGGTTTTCTCATTCTGCCTCCTACATCTTTTAAGAGCTCTTTCATATTTTTTTCTTACTTTCTCTGTCTGTGTTTCATAAGGAAATTGTTTTTCAAATGAATCTTTATGTTTACTATTTTTCTCTTTACTTGTATTCTAACTGAACTCCAACTCCAATGATAACATTTCCTTTTTCTAGAAATTTTACTTGGCACATTTACAAATCTTTCTGTTACGCTTTGATGTACATCCTATGTAATCATAGTTTTTATTCCCGCTTTTTTTCTTTTTACTTATTAAATATATTCACTCATGTTAATGTACTTCTTTGGGAGTTTGATTATTTCAGGTGAGTTTATATTCCTTATAACTTTATATGCACAAATCTTGTGTTAGTCAAAATGAAATGTATTTCTTTAGAGAAAATTTGCAACTACTTCTGATAAAAACAATACATCCCAGGGTCACTTGAAAACCAATGGGATGATAGGTGTTTTTTGAGCCACCTCAGTGGCATGTATTCCAGCCTCAAACTCACCCAAGGGAAAACTTCCAGTGATAATTCTCAGAGACCTTTTTTTCCTTTTCTTCACCCAGAGTGAAAGCCAAGACATATAAGTTTTCTTACATTCTTCCTTTGGGAACTGGTTTTTACTTGTAGAATTTGTGGTTTTTTTACTTACTTATATGTTTGATATCTAGGCCACACATGGAGGATATTTATTTTGGGCATCCTGATTTCATGCAGATATCTCTGTCCTTCTCTTTTCACATTGACTGGACTCCAGGGTTTGTCTCCTTGCTCTTATGAGCAACTGAGTGCACTAAAGTTCCTCTTAATAGAATAACAATTTTGTGGGAAAGATCTTGAGTTCAAACTTAGACATAGTACATGTCAGTGTTTGTAAGACAACCAAAGAGGAACAAGTAGGTGCTTCAATGTGCAGCTGAGTAAGAGGTAAGCATGAAAATAGTATTTGAAGCCTTGGCTGTGCATGATACTCATTATAAGTGTTTACAGTTAAAAAAGAAGAGACTTAGGAGAGAGGCCAAGTCTCCTACACCAAAAGCCAAGTGAAAAGGCTTCTACAAACATAAAATCCTGTGTATATTCCACACAGGATTTTAAAACCACTTGAGCCAATACTTAAAAGTTAGGGGCTTTCATATAAAAATATGAAACTTCTGCTTCTATTGAAAAGCAAAGTTTAAGCATCAAAGGCTTCACATTCAAAGCAAACATGAGCTAGAGTTGAGTGGGCCCATCTGCTTTGGACAAGCCATGTGTTCTCTCACCTAGACTGGATCCCTCATCTACATTACCTGTCTTGACTCTGTGTATTTCAACTTGACCAAAGGTCATTATGGCTATTTCATGTGATTTTTGAAGAGGACATAGACTTTAAGACAGTAGAATAGGAAAAATAATAAACAAACAAAAACCACTTTAATGGGATATTGATGGATCTTCCCAAGACTGGAAACAGAGATGGGGTTTTATTTTTGATGGGGCTGAGAATTTTAGAAGGTGGAGTTTCCACCCATTTACATACAAGACCCCTCATGGGGGATGACTTCAGAGTGATTTTCCACAGCTTGTGTGAACTCAGAAAAAGATGCCTGACATTGGTACAGAGGCAATAAATCATTCAAACTCATAAACAGAAAATACAGACCAGACCAAGTAACACCAAGGACATAAATCTTTAACGTGCCTGTTTGTGCCAAGGGAGAAGAGAGTTCCACCCATGAGGTAGGAATTACACTGGGCCCACTCATACCACATATTCCCCAGAGAGATTTAAACAAATTTATGGTTCAAGGGTTTTGAAGGGAATAAAACAGGACAAAACAAAAGACTATCACTTGAGAAATCTTCAGAGGGAGAAAGAACATCAGAAGAAAATTAGGTTATGGGAGAACATCAGCATGAAGCAAATATTCAGGGAAAATGTAAGTACTTACAAGATTTTGCTGATGAAGGACTACGGATTTGAAGTAAGCACAATGGAACTATTTCAGGAGATGGGAACAGGTGAAACAGGAGACAAGAAATGGTTTCACATAGAACCTTCTAGGAATCAAAATGAGAAAGCTATGGAATGATCTGGGAGTTTATTAATGCTTGTGGCACCACAGATGGGCATAAAAGGCATAACGAGATTTGTCATAGCAAACTCAAGGCCATGATTGTCGGATAGGAATGTGATTGGAAACTGGGTTGTCCTCTTATCCATATAATGGAGTTGAGGATGCCTGGGGAGCAAATCATTTTCTGAATGGGATCCTGTCAGACAATAGTGAGTGAATTACATTGTGAATTGCACGAATTACATAGGGGCATATAAAATTAAATTGTACTTAAATTGTTCTCTAAGAGTTGTGAGAACAATTACTTAAGAAATAATCTAAATAATGGAACTTAATTAAATGGAAAAGCTTCTGCACAGCAAAACAAATAATCAACAGAGTAACAGACAACTAACAGAATGGGAGAAAATATTTGCAAACTATACATTTGACAAATAACTAATATGCAGAATAGTTTAGTTTCAAGAAGCATAGTTTAATTTCAATGACTTGAGCTTGCTCATTGATCTGTTAGGAGTGGGACAGTCTTACCAAGCAAGTAAGAGGGCAGAGATGATTAGAACTATTGAAATATAAAAATCCAATAAACAAAACAAAAAAAGGTATTCATTAATATGATTTAGAAATTTTTTCCTAACATAAATTTAAATTTTGAATCTTTACATGGTTAGACAATACCATATATCAGAATATTTTATGAAGATCAATAAACATCAAGACATTTCCTGGTTACTTAAACCAAGGTCTATAAGCAAATTTTTCAGGCATTGAGGCAGCAAAAAGGCACATTCCTACAACAGAGACAAATTCAGAGTGACCTCAGCCTTCTCGAAAGCAAATTTAAAGGCAGAATAAAATTAAGCTATTGCCACAGAATTCCTAAGGTAAAAAAATTGTGACTCAAAGATTATATCCAGGTAGATTGTTGTTAGTTATAAAGGCAACAGGCAGGTATTCTTAAGCTTTGAAAAACTTAGGAAATGTAGCATCCATGATTTTTTCTTTGAAAATGCTATTCAACAGTAAATTTCAACAACTTAAGAAATAATCTAAATAATGGAACTTAATTAAATGGAAAAGCTTCTGCACAGCAAAACAAATAATCAACAGAGTAACAGACAACCAACAGAATGGGAGAAAATATTTGCAAACTATACATTTGACAAATAACTAATATGCAGAATCTACAAGGAATTCATACAACTCAACAAGAAAAAAACAAATAACTCCATTAAAAAGCGGGCAAAAGGCATGAACAGGCATTTCTCAAAAGAAGACATACATGCAGCCAACAATCATATGAAAAAGTACTCAACACCACTAACCATCAGAGAAATGCAAATCAAAACCACAGTGAGATAGCATCTCACACCAGTCAGAATGACTATTATTAAAAAGACATAAAACAAAAAATGTTGGAGATGATGCAGGGAAAAGAGAATATTTATGTGCTGCTGGTGGGAATGCAAATAGTACAACCTCTATGAAAAACAGTATGGAGATTTCTTAAAGAGCTAAAAAAAAAAAAACAAAAAAAACTGCAATTCAATCCAACAGCCCTACTACTACGTATCTACTCTAAGAAAAATAAACTGTTGTATCAAAAAGATACCTGCACTCATATTTATTGCAGAATTATTCACAATAGTAAAGTTATAGAATCAACCTAAGTGTCCATTAGTGGATGATTGGATAAAGGAAATGTGGTATGTGTGTATATGTGTGTGTGTGTATGTGTGTATATGTATATACACACATACACACACACACACCATGGAATACTACACAGCCATAAAAAGATGAAATCATGTCTTTTACAGCAACATGGATAGAGCTTGAGGCCATTATCCTAAGTGAAATAACTCAGAAACAATAAATCAAATATCACATGTTCTCATTAATAAGTGGGAACTAAACAATGGGTACACATAGATATAGGGGAATAATAGACATTGGAGACTCCATAAGGGAGGAGGGTGGGAGATTCCATAAGAGAGGAGGGTGGGAGACTGGTGATGGTTGAAAAATTCCTATTGGTACAATGTTCACAATTCAGGTGAGGGGTACACTAGAAGCCCAGAATTTACCACTATGCAATATATCAATGTACAAAAATTGCACTGCATCCCCTAAATCTATACAAATAACTAAAATTTTAAGAAAAAAGTTTAAAATGCCATAAGAAAGAAGTAATCTAAATAAAAAATTCAGGAATGGAGGAGCTGAAAAGGTATTCTTCTGACTTTGAAACCTATTTAAACAGACTATAAAGAGTATTTTTTTTATATTTAGTTTTTGGAACTGCTTTGAGAGCATAGATATATATTATTTGAATTTTTTTATATAAAATCCCTCTTACCAAGAGAGAAAAGAACAAGACTTGATCAGGCTGAAATATTTGATGAAGAAGAACATTTTAAAATAAGTATAAATTTAAGAAACATCATAGAAAAATACTTGCAAGTGTACTTTTTTTTTTTTTTTTTTTTTCTGTAAAAGAACACAAAATCAGCAACAGTGAAATTCTGGCAAGACCCTGGAACCAGATAAAGCAATTTTATTAAACACTGAATCATGGTTAAAGAGCAGTTACCCAGCAACCAAAGACCTCATCATTTCCTCCTAATCTTTCACAGTGAATTTTTAACAACCTCATAAAACTAGGACAGACTGCAACATCATGGAAAGAGGTGGGAAATAAAGAAGACTCCGGAAAGGGAAAACTGAGTATTATTTCACTGAAAATTTCATCCAGATCCTTGCACAAGGTCAATCAATTCAGGCTACAAACACATGACATGTTCTTATACTTGAATCATCTTAACAGCAGGCAATAGGAGACAAACAAATGACACACAAGCTTTAAAGTCTACAATTAACAACAGAGAATCACAAAATGCTGGGACAGGATTTCTGAGACTCCATTCTCTTCATTTAGCAGATGAGCAAACCGATCTAGGAAGGAGAAGTGGCAGGTCTACGGCCCACTATCTAAGAAGTAGGAACTGGGTCTCACTCCTGGGTAACTGTTCTTTCTAGAAACCATTATGTCTCATATGAGATACAGGTGTTTTCAAATAGCAACAAATGTCATTAAGTGGTTACTAACTATTCAAATTTGGCTATTGATTTCAGTAACTCTGCTTTTCCTAAGAGATACAAAAATTTAATAATATTCTAGCAAAAGGCAGCTTCCACTGCAAAGTAGTTCTAGACTATGTTTATTACTGAAGCTTTATACGTTACTTTTTATTGACGACCAAAAACATGTTGTCCACTGCTTTCATGTCAATTTGATAATAATTCCTCAGTAAAAATACCCTGGCAATCAAAATTGGAAGCACATATGACTTGTCTTCAGTGTGAATACCTGTCTATGAAATCTAACATAGTTAAGGGGATGTAGAACTGTACCAATTTCTAGGATTGCCATGCCCATCAAAATACTGTCCTACCAACAAAATCACTGTGTGCATAAAATACCACCAAGGAACTATCTTAGTTAGTTCAGGCTGCCATAAATGAAATGCCATAGACTAGGTGAGTTAAACAACAAATATTTATTTCTCACAGCTCTGAAGTCTAGAAGTCTGAGATCAGGATATCATCATGGTCAGTTTCTTGGTGAGGGGCATCTTCCTGGTTATGCCCTTACATGGCCTGCCTTGGTGCATGCACTAAGAGAGAGATCTCAAGTCTCTTCTTTTGTTCATAGGGGTATTAATCCCATTGTGGAGACCCCCATCCTCATGAACTCATCTAAACCTAATTACTTCCCAAAGGCCCCACCTCCTAATACCATCAGACTTCCCAAAGGCCCCCACCTCTTAATAACATCAGATTGAGGATTAATACCATGTGGATTTGGGGGAACGGTGACACAAATATTTAATCCATAGAGGTAACCTACTTATCTTATAATTTATTTCAAAAATCCTTAGTATTAAATAGACATGAATAAATTTTATCAAATCTAGAAGAATCTCTCCATTTTCAATGAATTAAACTTGCTAAGAGATCCTTCTGAATGAAAAATGGTTTCGTATATAGAGAAGAAAAAATATTCCAAGTACAGGATATGATTTGAGAGAAATCTTGAAGTTGGAAGAGTGCAGGACAAAATATCATTACTCTATACCTGGGATTGTGCTAAATGCTTTTTATGGATTATTTCATTGTAATTAAAACTCCTATAAAATTGATTATTTTATTACCACTATTTTACAGTGAGGAAATTTAAGACTGGAAAATTGGAATCACACGCCTAAGGTAAATCTAACAATTAGTACAGCAAGGATTGGAGCCAAACCTTCAGATTCCAGAATAAGGCTTTTAAACACCACACTCTACAGCATCTCTCTGATTTCCATGATGAAAACAATTTCATCTTGAGACTAAATGATTTTTGAAAGGATTGGCTTCATATGTTTTACCTCAGTATTCAACATGCTGGGTTTACATTTCAAAAAAATTTAATGAACAATAAGTACATTTATAAAGTTAATAATTCAATTCATCATGATTTCCTGAAGACTTTTAAAGATGCTATTGAATATTTAACAATCAAGTGATTACCAAGTGAAGAGAACATATGTTTCTTTTAACTCTCATTTTTAATATGGCCCATTTAGGACATGACATAGTATAAAGTCCAGCTTCCATGTACCTATCAATTAATAAAAGTCTGCAATGAGAAAACTATTTAGCTATTCAACTAAATCGAGAGCATAGAATTATCATAGACAGATAACAAAATTTAATGTAAATCCTGAATTTCTGTATGTTATCTTGAATTTCATTTTGAATTGAAGAAAGCTTACATGTGAACAAATAAGAATATCATTTTTAAAACTTTTATGAAACTATTCAATCTGCAAATTCAATTTTGCCATATTCTACCTACATCCATAAATAACAATCAGGAGCACTGAAAAACAAAAAAGTATACACCAATCATTTTGAGACGTACAGAGCAAAAGAGAAATGAGCTACCAAGCCATGAAAAGACATGGAGGAACCTTAAATGCATATTACTGAGTGAAATAAACCAATCTGAAAAGGCTACAATTATTGTATGATTCTAAATGTATGATATTCTGGATAAAGCAAAACTATGGATACAGTAAAAAGATCAGTGGTTGACAGTGGATGGGAGAGAGAGACGGATGAATAGACAGGGAATAAGGATTTTTAGGATACTAAAACTATTCTATATAATATTGTAATGATGTACACATGATATATCTATCCAAAATCATGAAATGAACCCACGAGTGAACCCCAGTGTAAACTATGGACTTTGGAAGGTAATGATATGCTAATGTAAGTTTATCAATTGTAAAAAATATAACATCTGGTGAGAGATGTTAATAGGAGAAACGATGTATGTGTGGAGGCAGGAAGTATATGAAAAAGCCTCTGTGCCTTCTGTTCAATATTGCTGTAAATCTTAAACTGCTCTAAAAATAAAGGATATTTTAAATGCATTGGAATTTTTATTTTTGAGAAATAAAGATGAGAATCTTATAACAAAATTTTTAGTATATTTGAGCCAATTATGTTCAGTTTCTCAGAAAGCCTCGACAAATAATCATTCAAAAACATAATACTGTACACATCTTCATTTTTTCTGCCTATATTGTAGCACCTCATCATAATCCTCCTGACAACCTAAAAAATTAAAAGATCTCAATTGGCTTGTCTTAGAGCATCCACAGCTATATAAATGTGGCAAATTGAGCTTATTTTCTATTCACACCTAAAATGCTTTTACTGACATCTGGAACACACTCCTCATTCGCTGAAGATCTTAGCTCCTAGCTTACTGCATCTCTCCCAGGTATTACTTCCATTTAATATTTGATAACTGCTATGGTTTGGATATTTGAACTTTCCAAATCTCATGTTGAAATTCGTTGCCCAGTGTTGGACATGGGGCCTTGTGGGAGGCGTTTGGGATCAGATCCCTCATGAATGTTTTGGTGCTGTTCTCATAATAGTGAGTTCTTGCTCTGTTAGTTTCCAGGAGATCTGACTGGTAAAAAGAGCGGGGCACTTCCCTCCTCTGTCTCTTCCTTCCTCTTTTGCCATGTGATATCTGTTCTCCTAAAACTTCCACCATGAGTGGAAGTAGCTTGAAACCCTCACCAGAAGCAGATGCTGGCATTAGGTTTCTTGTACAGCCAACAGAACTGTTAGCCAAACGTCTTTTCTTTATAAATTACTCTGGCTCAAATATTGCTTTGCAGTAACACAAATAGACTAGGACAATGACTTTTATTCAGAGCTATTCCTCAGTATCCAAGAAAGATTGGTTCCAGGATCTTCCTGGAATACCAAAATCTGCAGATACTCAAGTCCCTTATATAAAATGACATAGTATTTGCAGATAGCCTATGAACATCCTTCCATATAATTTAAATTATCTTTAGGTTACTACAAGATAAAGGCTGTATAAATAGTCATTACACCATGCTGTCTAGAAAACAATTACAAGAAAAAATTCTCTACATGTTCAGCACTGATGCATTATTTTCTGAATATTTCCTATCTGTGGTTGGTTGAATCTACAGGTGCGAGACCCATGGGTATGGATGGCTGACTGTAAACTTAGATGATTCAACTGAAAGCCTGGACTCTCATTTCCCTGACTGCCTCACTTCCAATGATCCTTCATGGTTGTATCCCTGCCCTAGTCTTTACCAATTACTGAAAATTCTCCAGAATCTCATTTTCAAGTGTCTTACTGTCCAACTCCAACTTTCCTCATCCAGGGTACTCCATCTAGTACCGTAACTTCATTGATCCTTTTGCACCATTGGTGCCTAAAATCTATGATACTATCACCTGTCCATCAAATTTTATGATTAATAATTATCATCTCTTCTTTGCATTTGTCTCAACTTCCTTCTCTATCTTTGGAAGATTTTTACATATTGGACAAAATCCCACCTATGGCTACATTATTCAGTTGTTCTTCCCACTGCTCATGCAATAGAATATGGCTGGTGAAAAACGCAAACTTGCTGAACACTGAAACATTAATGACTGCAAACCCCAAGTTGCCTCTTAAGCCAAGATACCTGGTAACCATAATTTATTTCCCTATTCTATTCACATTTCTAGTTTCTAGATAACTATTTCAAACCTTCTCATACCAGTAATACTTTGTTTTCCATTCTTGCCCTCAACTCATGACTTATTTTCTTAAAAAGAAGCATTCAGAAAGACAACTTCCACATGTTTCCACATCTAACACTACCCATTTTCCAGCATCAGTACTTATATACCCTGCCTTCTTGCCTGTCGTCCCTAGATAGAAAAACAGATCACACTCCTATCTAAAGCCGGTTCTTCTGCTTGTGCTCTAGACCCCATCTGCTTTCTCAAATACATCACATCACTCTCCTCCTCTCTCCTATCCTTTTCCCTTTCTCTCACTCCCCCTCCTCTATCCTTTCCTGGGTCATTTCACTAACATACAAGCATTCCCCCTTTCTTTTCATTTTCTTATGGTGCCTTGTTCATAAATGTCATTAACAACATTTTTTCCATAGTTAGGTGTTTAGATAGCCACATATTTTGGAAGAAAGTATCTCTATTTCACTTATGTGGAGGTTTAAACGAGCTGTTTGAAGCTATAATGGAACAGGAGTTTTTGATATTTGAAAGTCTCTATCCCAAAAGGACAAATTAATGAGGAACTATATTTTATACAATTATGTCCTGGCCCTACCTTTTTATTACTACATCATGGCTGGAATGTAAGTTAAACAGTTGACTATTGCAAAAGCAAGGGAGTAGGATAAATTAGGCAATCTGCTGAAGTGTTTCCATATGTTTCCAAGAAGCAATGTTAACAGGGACAGCTCTTTTCTTCAAGTTAACAGGGACAGCTCCTTTAATCTAAAGAGTATCATCAATGACTAGGATTCCAGCAACAAGGCAAGCAAGCTCCCTAAGATAACACCGTAAGTTCATGCAAGCTAAAGGCAAACAATCAAATAAAAATATGGTCAAGAATTTTCTTCTAGTCATGCTTTCTTCAGTTAAGTTGTGATATTTAGAGGCAATTTGTCAAACAGATCATTTCTTGAAAAGTTATATCTATTTTTTGACAGAGCATTGGTTGCTTTGCAACTCATATTAATTATAATGCCTTATGAACTCATTAACGCCAATAGAGTTAATCTTTTATGGGAAATGTTGACAGAATCACCAAACAGCTCTGCTGAAACTCCAGAAACACCTGAATTTCTTATGCATTTCTTAATTATTTTGTGCTTTTTTATTATTTTTTCACATTTCTTTAAATGCAGGTTAAATTTATCAGAAATGTGTGATCAACACCAAAATAAGAGAACCATCTAAAGATGTGAATTGTTCATAACATTAAGACATTGCCCCAAAACTATCTCTAAATGTTTGCAGATTAACCTAGATCGAGTTGCTGTCTGAATACTATCACTTAAATAATTAATGAAAACCCAATAATAACCCATATTTATAAAATGGCTTATGTCATTTCCTATTCAAAACTTCTGAAATAAATTTTATTTTGACTTGCTATTGCCATCAGGTTAAAATCTAAACTCCTACATATAATTTAAAATCACCCGGCCTTCATTTACCCCTCTCATTCTATATCTTTCAATCTCTGGTCCCAGTTCCCCAAACCTAATGCTCCAAATAAACTGAACTCTTTTTTATTCCCTAAAAATGTCGTGTTCTCTCTCCTTTCTTGATCTTTCCATATTCTCCACTTGAAAAATGTTGCCAATTCACTTATCTAGCTATCTTTCAACCCACACAGGAGGTGTCCCCACCTCACAGGACTCTTCTCTGCTCCTCGAAGACTTTTGTGTATACCCTTCCCACATTTATTCTGACATACTTCAGTTGCTAGATACCCTTCCCGCATTTATCCTAATGAACTATAAGTCTTACCCATAAAGTCCATATGCTTAGGGGTCTGTCATCCATCATTGTGGCCTTAATACCTAACACAACATTTTGTAGCAGATCTCAAAATATACAAACTATCACAAATGTCATTTGATAATGACAAATGTTTAAATTTTTATGCATCATATTTGTACATATTTATGGGGTACATGTGAAATTTTGTTATATGCATAGAACGTGTAATGATCAATTCAGAGTATCTAGGGTATCTATCAGCCAGGTAGTTATCACTTTTATGTGTTGGGTATATTTCAGGTATGACAACATTTTTGTGAGTGAATGGAATAAATATTGTTTTCACCTCAGTTTACAAATGAAGAACCTGAGATTCGAGGAGGTGAAATAACTAGTCCAAGATAAGAAGACTAAAACATGGTAACAGGAGTTTGATTCTAGATCTTAGTATTATAAACCATACAATATTTTCATGTAAATGAAACTCAAATTTTAAGTTAACCATACTGTCCAGACATGAGCTTTGAAAATATGAGTGGCAGATGTAAAAGTATATATCAATTTCTGAAAGTTTAATTGGTGATTCTCAAACATAAACTCTTATTCAGTGACATATACTTTTTAGCAAAGAAATTTGAATGAGATTGAGGTAACCCCAAACTGAAAAACCTATTCATTCTAGAAAAGCTAATTCAATTGCTTCCCCTGAGTAGGTAAAACTTAGTATTGTGCCTATGAATCTGTCCATAAAGAGATTGAAAGTTCAAATATGAGGACTCTTAGACTGCCTTTCCTGGATTATTAAAACCTCCTCTACTTTTGACATCAGATTTGAAGGAAAAGTATGTTGTTCTCTCTCAACCTTCCCTACCAAATATGCCTTCTGCCAAATTCTCCCATTTAATCAGCTAACCTCATTCTGTTAAGAGAGGAGAAAGGGAAGTAAATTGTAAACAAATGAAAATATTTCAAACATACTTGCTTCCAAAGTCACAGAACTAGGTAAAACAAACAGGCTGAAAAGAGTTGACCACAACACTCTGTTCACACACTATTTCATGATTTAAAATACGATGATATTCATTAGCCAAAGACAGTGAAATGACTGGTTTCTGCTGAAAGTTGTGGGAGGATGGTAAATTTTTATCTCTTTTAAGCACTCTTTCTTCAACCTAGACCACTTTGCTATATAGATCAAATGTTCTGAATCAATATCGAAGATTCCAGGAGGCCCTGGCATGAGCTGGAATGATAGAGAATCAGGTATGCAGAAGGAATGGGGCTGGTTATCTATTTCTCATTTCCTTCAGCTTCCATGTCAAATAATGTATTTTATGGATAACTCACCAGCTCCTGAGAAGCTGTGTAGGTGTTCTAGGCATTGGATTTTGAAACCTGAAATTGAATGACGTATTAGGTCTTCATTATGTAACATATACTACAATGCTTCTTATAGCATTGTTTTCTTTTTATTTCATCAATCTGGGCACATAAAATTGGGGTGACTCAGGTAGCATGATTCCAGTGTTCCTTCTTACAGGATCTCTTGGTGATCACAGGAAAGGAAGATCAGCAGGTACAGAAAGCTTTTTGAATCTGTGGCTGGGCTTTCTGGCCCCATAGATACCCACCATATAATAAAAGCCCTGATTTGGAATCCTAGCCTTTATTGCTTTCTTAAATTCAAAAAAACTGGGAAAATAGCAGGATAATCAATGTAATAAAAATTGTCAAAATTTTCACTTTCTTTAATAAATAAAAAGAGTTCTCTACCTAAATATATTTTCAAAATTCTGCATGCCATATTGTCCTCTGCAATTCTCAAAAGTGTTCTGGTATGTTAAAAGTTCTATGAAAACTTTCAAAAAGGAAAACTTTCTAAAGTTGTGTAACCTAATCTTCTTCCTTTTACTCACTTAACACTACCTCTTATCATCCTGCCAGGACTTACTCAGGGGAGTGCTGACCCAGTCTAACCCTATTCTGATATTTGCCTTTACACAACATTCTCATTCTCTCTTGCTGCTATTTCATTCTCCCCCAAAATGCAGAAGAGATGTCTATTTCCTCTTTCCTTGTCGTGGGACATGACAGCCTGTCTTATGTGGGTGTTTTAGCTCTGGGTAGACGGAACAAAGAAAATGTCCCCAGTCTGAAATGCATGCCTTTCTCAGACCCATTCCCCAAATCTTTATCCAGAATTGGTTTACTGAGTGTCACAGATGGTAGTACCTATTGCTTGTATTTGTTTGATTGGTTTGGAGTTTTTTTGTTTGTTTGTTTTGCCCAGTAAACTTTCTCATGTCCCTCCTCCTGGGAACAGAACCTGCTCTCCTCACCACAGAAAGTTCTTGTCCATTCATGAGCCCTTCCTTTCTGGCAGCGTGATTGATTCAAGGGTGAGAACAGCACAGCACAAGGCCAATCAGGGCCCTTCAATATATGAACCGTGGGGAAGATCAATATATGGACCATGGGGAAGGGGACTGTCCTTCTGCAGGAGTGGTTAAAACTGAGAGGATGTGATATCCGTGATCAGCTGCTTCCCTGGACAGGGAGAGCATCCAGGAAGCCCAGCAGAAACAAGCAGTGAAGACAAGGAGAGTCTGGTCAAGTTAGGTTCCCGATTCTCATTCCTCAGATGAATGAGATCAAAACACTTTGACACTGTGAGAAACAGAAGTCTGTCTTCCAGCTCTGTGATCCATAAATAATTGTAATTATTGTCATTTAAATACAACATAAGATGAAGAGCATCCTTCTTTACCAGGATTAGATTAACAGTGCACAACTTTGATTCAGAAATCTTGTGTACAGAATTAAACTTAAATATCAATTACATCTTTGGTAAATTAGTTCTATGCTCCATGTACTTTTATAATTAAAGACGAATTTACTTTTCTTTTTTTTTTTTTTTTTTTTTTTGAGACGGAGTCTCGCTCTGTCGACAGCCGGGCTGGAGTGCAGTGGCCGGATCTCAGCTCACTGCACGCTCCGCCTTCCGGGTTTACGCCATTCTCCTGCCTCAGCCTCCCGAGTAGCTGGGACTACAGACGCCTGCCACCTCGCCCGGCTAGCTTTTTGTATTTTTTTTAGTAGAGACGGGGTTTCACCGTGTTAGCCAGGATGGTCTCGATCTCCTGACCTCGTGATCCGCCCGTCTCGGCCTCTCAAAGTGCTGGGATTACAGGCTTGAGCCACCGCGCCCGGCCGAATTTACTTTTCTAGGCTTCAAATTAGGCAAAAGTTTCTCAGGATTTAAATCATTGTGTGGTCTACTATTTGCACCCCCTAGTTGAAGGTAAATGTTAAAATTTGTGGCTATAATCAAGCCACAAATAGCAAGGAATAAACATATTTCCTTGTAGAGACTTCAGCACTTTGGGTTTGGTGCATGTTGGCAAGGAGGGGACATGAGGAATAGAGTTCTTTACTCTGACTTTTTTACAACATCCTTCATTAAATACTCTGTACATGACATTAAAAAAAAAAAAAAGTGTCCCTTGCTCTCTGTGCCTTTCCTGTTTAGAAAAGTCGTCCTCAAAGATGTTATCAACTGAACAGAATGTTTTGTGTCTGGAGCTTAAGTCAGTGAGTCAAACGTTGTTGCAATGAAAATCATGATGCCATGCTGACCCAAACTCCCTGAGCTCCACTCTGATAACATGTAAGAAGAGAAGTGGCAGAATGCCACAATATGTGTGCTCATGGTCCTGAAGGATGTGCCCAGAGATGTGTTTAGTTCTTGGGTTCCTTCCCACATGGCACCTCCTGCTGCAGTTTATTGACACCAGATGTTCTTTGTATCAGTAAGACTTGTAGCAATGTCTATTTAAAGTTAAATAGAGTAATTGAAGCCAGAGCATCATACTTTGAATGAAGTAAATCAAAGCACATCACAGTCATAAAAATGCAGACTAGGGAAAGCATGAATGAGAGAAATCCATTATTTTTTTTAAAAAAGCCAGACTAATAGAGACCAAAAAATTCTGATTAAAATTTATCATTTCTCACAACACTGATAGAGATCAATTGGTAACTGGTCAGAGCTCTGACTGCACAATTAGTGAGCATGTCTCACTATATAAATTAGGCAGAAGTCTTTTGTCATAATGACCTCCTTTTCCACAACAGCTCATGGAAAATAATTCTTCACTTGGATCACTGTGGGGATCAGATGCAAAACCTCTGGCTAATGATAAGAGACATGGACCTGAAGTCTAATCATTGTACTAACATAATGCTTTAGACAGAAGTATTAACAAGTCAAGGCTTAACTAATGATTGATGGTAGGAAATGGAGACATGTTTTAAAGTCTGATTTAAAAGAAAACTAAGACAGGAAGGACAGTGTGATTAGAATGGCTCAAAGCAGACCATGAACATTAATAAATGTGGATTTTAATAGGTACAGGTCTGGCAGCCAACAGACAGCAAGACCTTGGACTGATTGAAAATAAATGAGAACTTTTAGTATTGCTCCTACTAAATTGAATCATCAGAGGTAATATAAATATGCCGAATTATAACAGTAATTCAAAAGTACAGAAATCAAAGCTATGAAGATTAAAATTATAACATGTGAGCATGGCAGGATAATATTTTAAAGAAGCTAGCTGTTTTCCTTTTTAACTTTTTGTTCCAGTCATTTCCCCCTATCTCTTGCCTCATGCAGGCACATACTTGGCTCTATATTCATCACGTCAGTGAAGGGATATGTCAGAACACAAAGCAGAAGCAGCCTAAAAGTCTCTGCCTTTTATGCTCCAAAAATCTTAAATTCCTTTGGAGAAATTTTAAGGATTTAGAATAAAATGTGTAGAAAAGGCAAAAGGAATAAAATGGTGTCTCATGCCCATTCCCATCCCAAATAGAAAAAGAACTCCCTGGGTGGAAAAGAAAATAGAAGAGATAGTAAGGTAGCAATGAAAAAGAGAAATTGTAGGATCTTTGAGAGAGGGGCCCTGTGTCGTGATTCCAGAACAGGATTCTCAGAGTGTGGGTTAGGGAAGGCAGCAAATCATCAGTGAGAGTTAAGAACATTTCTGTAATGGGTCCAGGCAGATGGAGTCCTGCACAGGCATGGAGAGTTTCTACTACCCAATTATGGCATCAAAGCAGTAGAATGATGTCCATTCCCGAAGCCTGGCTCTGGCATAGACCATAGATGCCTACAGCCTTGAAGAAGCCTTGAGGACAAGAACATGAGTGGTCTCAAGAAAGACGTGTATGGCTGAATAGCTAAGTACTGAGTAAGAAAGGTAGGTCTCTAGGATTACTGCTTAGATAGATGACTCATTGGCCAGATACGCCACAATGTCTTAGCACCACATAAGTCCTGGAATGTGGAAACACAATCTCCTCACCAACACTTCTGCAGAAAGGTCTTGAAATGAAAATTAACTTGTGATATTGAAAAATAATTTGTTTGTACACTCAGGCTTGAGAACTCATTTATAAGTGTTATAAAAGTATTTCAAATGAACTCGAAGGGAAAACTATCATACACAGAATGGAGGAATGGAGAGAGGTATAAAAAATATTGGAGAAAAGGAAGAAATAGCTATTGTATGAAAAGAATATAACTATAGAAGTTATGAGAAACAGAAAATAAGTTGTTACCTTCAGATACAAAAATAATTTCTGAAACAAAATAACAAAATGCAAAAATTACAAACCATTAAGAAAGAGATGGCCAAATTTTTGTTCATTTAAACTCAAATTAAAAAATTAAATTTAAAGATAAGACGTAAGCTATTAATCAGGAGGCAATATTTATAAAACATATAGAGTACAAAGATTAATTCCCAAAATATGCTAAAACACACGCACATACACATGCACAGTGAGGTATTATTTCACATACCCATGAGGCTAGTTAAAATTATTAGGTCTGATAACATAAAGTTTAAAGGAGGACATGGGGAAAAGGAAACTCATGCTAGTGGAAGTGCAATTACATAGAACAATGTAGAGGACAATCTGCCAAAACCTAGTATAATTGAAAATTTTATATATATATATATATATATATATATATATATATATTCCTGTATATGGGAAGTCCTGCTTCTCTTATTATAGTATTGTTTTTAATAGCAAAATATTGGAAATAAGCTAAATATCATCAATAGAGAAATGGGGCAAGAAAAATGTAGTAATTATATACTATAGTTATAGAAAAGAACTAGATTTCTGTATCTCACAGTGGTTAGATTTACAAAACATGATTTTTCATTTAAAAAGCAAGTTGCAGAACAATTGGTACAGTATAATACATTTATATGTATTTTAAAACACTGTGTTTGTCTTCAGAATAAGGAACTAAAGGAACATTATCTGTGAGATTTTTACCTTAAAGCAACTTGATATTCAAATAGGAAGGGAGAAAGTCAAATTGTCTCTGTTTGCAGATGACATGATTGTATATTTAGAAAATCCTGTTGTCTCAGCCCAAAATCTTCTTAAGCTGATAAGGAACTTCAGCAAAGTCTCAGGATACAAAATCAATGTGCAAAAATCACAAGCATTCCTATATACCAATAATAGACAAACAGCCAAATCAAGAATGAACTCCCATTCACAATTGCTACAAAGAGAAATACCTAGGAACACAGCTAAAAAGGGAAATGAAGGACCTCTTTAAGGAGAACTACAAACCACTGCTCAAGGAAATCAGAGAAGACACAAACAAGTGGAAAAACATTCCCTGTTCATGGATAGAAAGTATCAATATTGTAAAAATGAGCATAATGCTTAAAATAATTTATAGATTCAATGCTATTTCCATTAAACTACCATTGACACTTTAAAAAATATTATAAAATTTATATGGAACCAAAAAGGAGTCCCTATAGCCAAGACAATCAATCCTAAGCAAAAAGAACAAACCTGGAGGCATCATGCTACCGGACTTCAGACAGTACTACAAGGCTATAGTAACTAAAACAGCATGGTACTGGTACAAAAACAGCCATACGGACCAAGGGAACAGAATAGAGAACTCAGAAATAATACCACACATCTACAGCCATCTGATCTTCGACAAACCTGACAAAAACAAGCAATGGGGAAAGTATTCCCTGTTTAATAAATGGTGCTGGGAGAACTGGCTAGCCATATGCAGAAAATTGAAATTGGACCCCTTCCTTACACTTTATACAAAAATTAACTCAAGGTGGATTAAAGACTTAAATGTAAAAACCAAAACTATAAAAACCATAGAAGAAAATCTACGCAATACCCTTCAGGACATATGCATGGGCAAAGATTTCATGACAAAAACATCAAAAGCAATTGCAACAAAAGCAAAAATTGACAAATGGGATCTAATCAAACTAAAGAACTTCTGCACAGCAAAAGAAACTATCATCAGAGTGAACACACATCCTATAGAATGTGAGAAAATTTTTGCAATCTATCCATCTGACATTTGTCTAATATCCAGAATCTACAAGAAATTTAAAGAAATTTACACGAAAACAACAAACAATCCAACTAAAAAGCGGGTAAAGGACATGAACAGACATTTCTCAAAAGAAGACATACATGCGGCCAAGAATCATATCAGAGAAAGTTCAACATCACTAATCATTAGAGCAATGCAAATCAAAACCATAATGAGATACCATCTCATGCCAGTCAAAATGGTGATTATTAAAATGTCAAGAAACAACAGGTGTTAGTGAGGTTATAGAGAAAAAGGAACACTTGTACACTGTTGGTAGGAATATAAATTAGTTCAACCATTGTGGAAGACAGTGGGAATTCCTCAAAGATCTGGAACCAGAAATACCATTTGACCCGGCAATTCTATTACTGGATATATGCCCAAAGGATTATAAATCATTCTACTATAAAAATAAAATAAAAATTACAAGAAGATACATGTATGCATATGTTCATTGCAGCAGTATACACAATAGCAGCTACATGGAGTCAATCCAAAAGCCCATCAATGATAGACTGGAAAAAGAAAATGTCGTGCATATACACCATGGAATACTATGAACCCATAAAAAAGAATGAGATCATGTCCTTTGCAAGGGACATGAATGGAGCTGGAAATCATTATCCTCATCACACTAATGAAGGAACAGAAAATCAAACACCACATGTTCTCACTTACAAGAGGGAACTGAATAATGATAATACATGGACATAGGGAAAAGAACAAAACACACGAAGCAGCAAACCACTATGGCACATGTTTATCTATGTAACAAACCTGCCCATCCTGCACATGTACCCTGTAACTTAAAATTTCAAAAAAAGAAATTTGAAGAAAATATAATAAATATTAATGAGGGTTAATTTTGGATAACAATTATTTTGTCTTTGTATTTTTTTACATTTCATAGCAAAAGGAAATACAGGAAATAATAGAAATATGCTCTTTTCCATTCTGGAAAATGTTTAAGAGATAATATTGAAATACAAGAGCTAGTAATAACAGATACCAACTATCACCATTATTCACACCACCATTATTCACACAATTGTTACATTAGACCAAGTTTTATACGTTAAAATAAGAGTTCTATTATAAATGTCTTAGGAGAGTAGAGGTATTGACAATTTATTAACTTTCTGGGTCATTTTATTATCTATTCTTTAAATACCTCAAAACCCTGCTGGATTCCAAAATGAGTACAACTTCAAGTACCCTATTTAAATAATAAAAAATTATCTTTCTAGGTTTGAAGAAAAGGAACTCAAAGTAAGGACTTTTTTCAATTTAGGAAAATATAAACTGCATTTCTTATATTCAGCATTAGATGTTGACTACTTATATCAAAAAAGACACTGAATGGATAAAGATAAAGCCATATGAACTAAAAAGAGTTAGCTTGCTTTGCAAGAGATGGTAACAGTAAGTTTTTCAAGGGTTGATGGTAGGTGGTGGAGAGGATTTGGGAGAACCTGGGAGAAAAACAAATACAAACAGTGGCTTAAACAAGATGGTGACAGTCGTGGACAGAAGAAAAATTTAACTCATATACATTCCTTGTTATAATTTTGGAAAATAAATATTTCAAAACTTCAGAACGATGATGGTGAACATAATAAAATCAATAATATGCAATATGGAATCCCTCATTAGTTATTATAAATCTTTATCACAAACAGTTCTTACAAGCACATTATCAAGGAAGAGCACCAGCCTACTGATAACAGTTTCTGAAGAAAAAAGTCACATCAGAAAAGATGTCAGTGAACATGAGAGAAATTTTCTTTCACAGAAATATATATCGCTAAGAGATAATCCAGGAAAGGAGAAGGGGATTACACATTCATCAAATGCTCTAATACTGGATTTACAAGTTGCCCTGTAAACATAGGGGAGAACCTTTTTATCTTAACTTCATAAATGAATGCACCAGTAATTTGAGAAGCTGCCTAGTGGTATTAGTACAAACATCTTTGATGTCCATTTCATGAAAGTTATCAAATGAATAGGCATAAAGTTGTTCATACTTCCTTTCTATCCTTTCAATGTTTATGGGATCTGAAGATATATCCCCTCTTTCATTTTTGATGTTGTTTATCTTCTCTCTCTCTTTTTTGTCCTGCCTAGCTAAATGTTTATAAATTTTATTTATCTTTTCAAATAATCAGTTTATAGATTCATTAATTTCCTTTACTGTTGTTCAAATTACTTTCACTTACCTCACATTGATTTCCTAAGTAATGGGAACCCAACCCATTAAGATCAATGAAATATAATGATAATTTTCTGAGATGCCACTGTGCTTAAACAGGCATAAATGTAGGCTGCAAATACTACTACCATATGCAAGAAGTGTGTTGACAAAAAATCAATTCACAGAAATAGATTTTAAACATTAAGAAAATCTGAATTGTGGTATATTTTGAGTACAAATATAGCTGAGTTAATAATTTCCCTTTTGACTTTGTTACATGAACTAATAAATTCCCTGTTTGATTAAGGCATTTTGGTTTGGGATGTGTGTGTGTGTGTGTGTGTGTGTGTGTCTTATGATGTAAAGAATACTAACTCATACAACATATTTTGCAGTGTTAGAGATGAGATGAGTCCAGTAATAATAACAAAAAGAACACCTGTAATAAGAACAAGTATCAGAGGCTATGACTTTTGGTCAAGATAGTAGACTAAGTTGACAAAGGAATTCTTCCCATCTACTTGACCTACCTTTAACATGCACTTAAACTCTCCAAATATAAATAAATACTTGATAAATGTGTTTTAAATTTTAAAATAGATATATACACTCAAGAGCAAAAAAGTTAAAACAGAAATTCAATTTATAAAAAGGCAAGTAGAAAATATAGTCATAAAGATGAATGCAAGACATCCAAGAGCATATATGTTCTCAATATGATAGGGGCTGAGGTTTATTGTCCACATAAGAATAACAGTAGTAAGTAACAATTACATAACATTTAATATATTGCAGACACCACTCTAAGCACTGTATGTACATCAAATTATTTAATCCTCACAAAAAACCTATGAGGTATATACTATTATTATACTTCACTTTGAAGAAACTGGAGTAGGAAAGGGTAAATTAACTTACCCAAGATTACATAGCTGAACTGATAACTGGCATAAAAAAGAAGAAAACCTCCACCCAATCTGGAACAAGGATTAGAAATTCTCTACCCCACTAGTCCTGGGGGAAAACAAGAAGCAATTGTCCTAAATGAAACTGTGATCAATCAAAAATAGATTTATCTCTCCCCTCATCCTCAACCCCACCAAAAAAATAAATAAAACCAGAATCCATAGACTGCCATGGGTAAGGGTGAGTAATGAGCTCTAGAAAGTCCCTGAGGTGAAAGACTAACATAGAGGCCCGGCTGTAGCAGCTATAAAAACCCATCTGTTAGGAAAGCTTCCACAGCTGAAGGTATGGTTAGACTCCAAGAAAGAGAACTTTAATAGAAGATGAGCTTAAGGCAAAAGTTATTAAACACAAAAAGCAGTCTATCATCAAGAAATATAATCCATAGACCAATAAGGTGAAGAATTCACACCTGAGGAACTAGAAATAATACGGCAATCTTAAAATGATTTTAAATAAGTATATATAAATTGTTCAAAGAAATAAAATAATGTACTTTTTCAGTATTTCCAACGTGCCTCTCATCATGTTTTACATGATAGCTTCAATTAAACCTACCAACTGTATGTGGTAGATAGGCAACATTATCAGTAATTTAGTGTGAGGAATATGAGAGCTTAAGTAAGTGGTCCAGGGTCATACATCTTGTAGATGAAGAAGCCAGGACTCAATTTAGTCAGTTTAGCTCCAGAAGCAATTTTTGACTAGAGGGGCATATTAAAATCCTAATGGGACCCAAAATCTATCACTGCTATGCTGTCTCAAATTGTCTAAAACCACCTAGTCTAATTTAATTCATAATTTAACTACTGTTCATCTGCTTCATGTTGATAGAATGATGATATGTCTGAGGACATATTTATAAGAGAATGTAGTTGCGCTTAAAAAGGTTGCAGTATAAAACAGAGAGAAAAAGATAAGATGATAAATTTTAAAGTGCCATATATTGTGATACATAATTTAGAAATGGACATTTCTGAATTAATTTTTGACAAGTTATTCTTACCACAGGTTCCAGAAGAATCTGTTAGTCCAAAATAAAGGGAAGGAACATGTTTGTGGAAGAAGAAAATTGTGGCAATCTTTGCTATGAGCCATTATATGGAACGAAGAAAGAAAGAACAAAAATTATACTCTGATTGGTCAGAGTACTGAAAATAAAATCAAATTTGTCAACTAGAAGAAATGGCCCAATACAAGATAAGCCATTCCCAGAAACAAATTTTAGTTTGACATGAAGTCTATCTGCACATACAAAAAAATCAGGTACCATGGAGGAGGAAGGGAGGGAGAGAAAGAAGGAGAGAGGTAGGAGAAAGGGAGGAAGGGAAGAAAAGGAAAAAAAGGAAGGAAGGAAGGAAGGAAGGAAGGAAAGGGGAGGGAAGGGGACGGGAGGGAAGGAAGGAGAGGAAGGAGAGGAGGGGAGGGAAGGGAAGAGGGAACGGAAGAGGGAAGAGAAGGGAAGGGAAGGGAAGGGAAGGGAAGGAAGGGAAGGGAAGGGAAGGGAAGGGAAGGGAAGGTCTTATAGAGAGATAGATAGAATATAGAGGGCCCTTGGATTTAATGAAAGATGTTGGGTGCCATGTTAATGGCTTTGCTCATTGTCACACACAGAATAGCTTCATGATCAACCAATCTTTTAAATTTTTTTTTCAAACTGGAATAAAGTCCAGGATGAAGTAGCTTAGAAGCAGATAACAATTATCCAGAAGTGCTGGCTACCTCATTAACAACTTTACGAGCTTAAAATAATCATTATCTCAAGACATACTGCTAGGGAAGATCTTATCCTAGAGCCCAAAAGAACTTACAATTTATCATAGAGGATGAAAGTCTGGGGTACTATTTTATCTTCTATTTAAGGGATGGGAGAAACTTACGAAAGTGTATGGGATCGTATAGTTTGAAGTTGGGTAACATGATGCCTCCAGATTTGTTCTTTTTGCTTAGTCTTGTTTTGGCTATGAGGACTCTTTTTTAGATCCATATGAATTTTGAGATTGTTTTTTCTAGTTCTGTGAAGAACAATGGTGGTATTTTGATGGAAATTGCATCTCAAGACACACTGCTAGGGAAGATTTCATCCTAGAGCCCCAAAGAACTTAAAATTTATCCTAGATAATGAAAGTCTGGGGGTATTGTTTTATCTTCTCTTTAAGGGACATCATTTCTACAAGTCTGTTTTCTTCCACTGGAAAGGAGATTGGTGATTGTGATGTTCTGGTTCTGTTACTTTGCTCATTCTGCTCCAGAAGAGCTGAATGAATGGTCTGATTGATGTTATTTGGGTAAAACAAATTAGTTGACTTTTCTTCTTTGTTGGATCACCTTCCACAGGTCTCAGACATTTTTCCATGGTAGGCTCTATCTCTCTACCAATAAGGAAAGCTGTCCCAGTTCATCTCTACCCTGTCTGTATGGGTAAACCTGGATAGATAAGCACATTTGCCCACAGACATAAGCCATATCCTCTAATATCAAGTTTATCTATAATAATAATAATGGTATTTTGATATTCCATTTTCTGACTATGTTGTAATAGTCCTTAAATTAATTGAAATACAGGTGGGAACTAAGGCTGATGTTTATTATGTTCTATCTCAGGGCTGCTTGATAGAATATTTCACAAAAATGAAATTATCTATAATCTATGCTATCTTACTTGGTAGCTACTTGCCATATGTGTCTATCGAACACATGAAATGTGGCTAGTGCTACTGACGAACTAAATGTTTAATTGTATTTGGTTTTAATTAATTTAAATTTGGCTAGTGGCTACCATATTATACAGTAAACTTTAGATCTTAATACCTCTCTTTTATTCTCTTGCTTTTTTCTTTCCCACCTTGAACCAGAGGAAATACATGTAGCAGCCAATAGGGCTAACTAAATAATTTGATCTTTACTTTAACTGTGGTGAACATATCAGGAAGGAGTGTGGGAGGTAAAGAGGGGAGAAATTGTTGAGAAACTGTATGGGACTACATAGTTTGAAGTTGGGTAACATGATGCCTACAGATTCATTCTTTGTGCTTAGTCTTACTTTGGCTATGCGGGCTCTTTTTTGGTTCCATATGAATTTTAGGATTTTTTTTTTCTAGTTCTGTGAAGAATGATGGTGGTATTTTGATGGAAATTACATCGAATTTATAGGTTGCTTTTGGCAGTCTGGTCATTTTCACAATATTAATTCTACCCATCCATGAGCATGAGATGTGTTTCCATTTCTTTGTGTCATCTATGATTTCTTTCAGCAGTGCTTTGTAGCTTTCGTTGTAGAGGGCTTTCACCTCCTTGGTTAGGTGTATTCCTAAAGTTATTTATTTTATTTTATTTTATTTTATTTATTTATTTATTTAGACGGAGTCTCGCTCTGTGGCCCAGGCTGGAGTTCAGTGGCATGATCTCAACTCACTGAAACCTCTGCCTCCCAGGTTAAAGTGATCTTCCTACCTCAGCCTCCCGAGTAGCTGGGATTACAGGCACGTGCCACCACTTTTGGCTAGTTTTTGTATTTTTAGTAGAGATGGGGGTTCATCATGTGGGTCTGGTCTTGAACTCCTGACCTCAAGTGATCCTTCCATCTCAGCCTCTCAAAGTGCTGGGACTACAGGTGTGAGCCACCATGCCTGGCTGGGATTTTAATTTTTTTTTGCAGCTATTGTAAAATGGGTTGGGTTCTTGATTTGATTCTCAGCGTGGTCGCTGTTGATGTATAGCAGCACTACTGATTTGTATACATTGATTTTGTATCCTGACACTTTACTGAATTTATCAGATCTAGGAGATTTTTGGATGAGTCTTTTGGGTTTTCTAGGTATATGATTATATCATTGGCAAACAGTGACAGTGTGACTTCTTGTTTACCTATTTGGATGTCCTTTATTTCTTTCCCTTGTCTGATTGCTCTGGCTAGGACTTCCACTACTATGTTGAATAGAAATGGTGAAAGTGGGTATCCTTGTCTTATTCCAGTTATCAGGGGAAATGCTTTCAACATTTCCTCATCCAGTATAATGTTGGCAGTGGGTTTGTCATTGGTGGCTTTTACTACCTTAAGATATGTTCCTTCTATATCATTTTTGCTGAGGGTGTTAATCATAAAGGGATGCTGGATTTTGTCAAATCATTTTTTTCTACATCTATTGAGATGATTATGTGATTTTTGTTTTTAATTCTGTTTCTGTGATGTATCACATTTATTGACTTGCATATGTTAAACTATCCCTCTATCCCTGCTGGGAAACCCACTTGATCATGGTGGATTATCTTTTTGATATGCTGTTGGATTCAGTTAGTTAATATTATGTTGAGGAGTTTTGCATCTATGTTCATCAGGGATATTGGTCTGTAGTTTTTTGTTGTTGTTGATGTTATGTCCTTTCCTGGTTTTAGTATTAGGAAGATACTGGCTTCATTGAATGATTTAGGGAAGATTCTCTCTCTCTCTATCTTTTGGAATAATTTCCGCAGAATTGGTACCAATTCTTCATTGAATGTCTGATAGAATTCAGCTGTGAATCTATCTGGTCCTGGACATTTTTTGTTGGCAATTTTTTATTACCATTTTGGTATCACTACTTATTATTGGGCAGTTTAGATTCTATTTCTTCCTCGTTTAATCTAGGAAGGTTGTATGTTTCCAGGAATTTATCTATCTCCTCTAGGTTTTCTAGTTTATGTGTGTAAAGGTGTTCATAGTAGCCTTGAATGAAATTTTGTATTTCTGTGGTATCAGTTGTAACATTTCTACTTTCATTTCTAGTTGAGCTTATTTGTATCTTCTCTATTCTTTTCTTGGTTAATCTCACTAATGGTCTATGAATTTTATCTTTTCAAAGAACCAGCTTTTGTTCCATTTATGTTTTCTGTTTTGTTTGTTGTTTTTCAATTTCATTTAGTTCTGCTCTGATCTTTGTTATTTCTTTTCTCCTGCTGGCTGTGAGTTTTGTTTGTTCTTGTTTCTATAGTTCCTTGAGGTATGACCTTAGATTGTCTTTTTGTACTCTTTCAGACTTTTTGATGTAGGCATTAATGCTATGAACTTTTCTCTTAGCACCACTCTTGTTGTATCCCAGTGGTTTTGATAGGTTATACCACTCTTATTATTCAGTTGAAAGAGTTTCTTAATTTCCATCTTGATTTCATTGTTGACTCTTCAATCACTCAGGAGCAGATTATTTAATTTCCACTAATGAAACAATGGCATTCGCAGCAACCTGGATGAAGTTGGAGACCATTATTGTAAGTGAAGTCACCCAGAAATGGAAAACCCAAACATCATATATTCTCACGTATAAGTAGGAGCTAAGCTATAAGGACACAAAGGCATAAAAATGATATGTTGAACTTTGGGGACTTATGGGAAGATTGGGAGTGGGGATGAGAGATAAAAACTATTTGCACGGTTTTGAGGGTTCCTTTTGGAATTGCTTTCCAATTTCTTTTTTTTTTTTTCTTGAGATGGAGTCTCCCTGTGTAGCCCAGGCTGGAGTGCACTGGTGCGATCTCGGCTCACTGCAACCTCCTGCTTCCCAGGTTCCAGTGATTCTTCTGCCTCAGCCTCCTGAGTAGCTGGGACTATAGGCGTGCACCACCGTGCCTGGCTAATTTTTGTATTTTTAGTAGAGATGGGGTTTCACCATGTTAGCCAGGATGATCTCAATCTCCTGACCTCATGATATGCCCACCTCGGCCTCCCAAAGTGCTGGGATTACAGGCATGAGCCACCGTGCCCAGCCTGCTTTCCAATTTTATTCCACAGTGGTCTGAGCAAGTACTATAAGGCTATAGTTACCAAAACAACATGGTATTTGTTGGTATAAAAATAGGCACATAGGCCAATGGAACACAAGAGAATCCTGAAATAAAGCCAAATACGTATAGCCAACTAGTCTTTGACAAACAAAAACATAAAGTGGGGAAAGAACACCCTATTCAACTAATAGTGCTGAGATAACTGGCAAGCCACATGTAGAAGAATAAAATTGAATCCTCATCTCTCACCTTATACAAAAATCAAGTCAATATGGATCAAAGATGTAAATCTAAGACATGAAACCATAAAAATTCTAGAATATCAGAAAAACCCTCCTAGAAATTGGCTTAGAAGAAGACTTCAGAATCAAGAACCCAAAAGCAAATGCAACAAGAACAAATATAAATAGATAGGACCGAATTAAACTAAAAAGCTTCCACACAGCAAGGTAAATAATCAGCAAAGTAAACAGACAACCCACAGAGTGGAAGAAAATCTTCACAAATTAGGCATCCAACAATGCAGCAATATCTAGAATCTAAAAGCAACTCAAACAAACCAGCAAGAAAAAAAAAAACAAATAATCCCATCAAAAAGTAGGCAAAGGACATGAATAGACAATTCTCAAAAGAAGATATTAACACAAATGGCCAACAAACATATAAAAAATAGATCAACATTACTAATGTCGGGGAAATGAAAATCAAAACCACAATGCATTATCACCTTATTCCAGCAAGAATGCCCATAACTTAAAAAAATCAAAAAATAATAGATATTGGCATGAATGTGGTGGAAAGGGAACACTTTTACACTGCTGGTAGGAATGTAAACTAGTACAACCACTATGGGAAACAGTATGGAGAGTCCTCAAAGGACTAAAAGTAGATCTGCCATTTGACCCAGCAATCCCACTACTGGGTATCTATCCAGAGGAAATTTCAGAAATCATTATGTGGAAAAGACACTTGTACTTGTGTATTTATAGCAGCACAATTTGCAATTGCAAAAATATGGAACCAGCCCAAATGCCCATCAATCAAGTGGATAAAGAAAATTATATACATATAATGTATATATATAATTTTATATATATTTTGTATATATTTATATATATAATTACATTATATATACACACACACACACACCCCATAGAATACTACTCAGCCATAAAAGGAATGAAACAATGGCATTCGCAGCAACCTGGATGAAGTTGGAGACCATTATTGTAAGTGAAGTCACCCAGAAATGGAAAACCCAAACATCATATGTTCTCACTTATAAGTAGGAGCTAAGCTATAAGGACACAAAGGCATAAAAATGATATGTTGAACTTTGGGGACTTACGGGAAGATTGGGAGTGGGGATGAGGGATAAAAGACTACACATTGGGTACAGTGTACACTGCTTGGGTTACAGGTGTACCAAAATCTCAAAAACCGCTACTAAAGAACTTATCCGTGTGACCAAACACCACCTGTTCCCCCAAAAGCCTATTTTAAAAAAATGTATGAAATTACCACAAACAGAGGGAATGAAAGTAGACAGATCTGGAAAGACTTGCTGTGTCATTGAAGGGGAACATTGAGTAGTCCACATTTGGACATTAAATAATAGGGACTTCAATGTGATTCTCTATAAGAACATGGTATCATTTGCTTTATTACTTTGCCCAGGGTTTTAATCAGTTCCCTTGCAAGAAGCCAAACACACACAGGATATTATCAGTAGGAAAGAGATATCATTGAAATAAAACACAGATATTTATGTCGGCTCTAAAGGACCGTATCTATCTGGTCATTATTTCACTTTGTTGGGTGTTGGTGGATAGAGTAATAAATAAATAAAAACATCAGTGATACCGCGCAAAAAGAGGAAGTTCAAAAAGCCTTCACTAGTAGCTAGAACAAGAAATAGAAGTTCAGGAGCCTGTTCACTTTCTGGGTCAAGTACTTCATGTTTTTCTCATCTCAGCTTCTATCCGGACAAAAGCCTCTTTCCTTTTCTTCCATAGGCCAATTTATTTTACTTAAACATGATCTAACTCCTCTCTCCATGCTCTCCTAGTTCAAGGGCCTCAGACATTCAGAGTATCTGTGTTCCAAATACACATTTATCTTATTGGCTCAGCATAAGCCAAATTCCTCAAAAGAGGCAAGATAGGCAAGTAGCTGCTATAAATTCTACCCCAGGATTAGTTCTGATAATGTGATTATACGGAAATGAGTAAAAATGTAGTATATTAAGGAACTACTCTAGAGATTCCATACGTATTACTCATTTAAGCTTCAAAAATACTCAAAGCTCACTCATGTTATTTATTTTCTCCAGATAAGAAAAAATGCAGCTCAGAGAAGCTAAGAAATATCCAAGATATTAGAAGAAGCTATAGCAAGTGCCTTTTGTACAAAAATATTCTGCTTCTACTTTAAATTAAGCTGTCAATATTCCTTAGCAGGATTTTGTATTAGGTAAGAAATAGGAGTATTCTGACACATACCATGACTCCTGCCTTGGATTTCCCCAAACACAAAATTCTCAAAGCGATTCTTTGTGCAACAATTAGACTTAGGAGTTTTATGTTTGTGTAATTGTGTGTATGTGTGTGTGTGTTACTTTCATTAGATTGAGAATGCTTTTAACATAAAAGGACTAAGATCCTTTTATGTTAAGACCCTCTGCATATTCATTTATTCTTTATGGCACTAACTCTAGAATAAATGTACATTTGTATTAAAGTTCAGATATTTCTTAAGATACATTTCTGGTTAAGAGCATTGACACTGACCAAATCTCTCTTAATTTGTTTGTTCTTGAAAGAACTAGAAGATTGCTAGCCAAGTACTACGTGTTTGTTTTCAATAAATGCTTGTGGAGGGTGGAGTGGGCTGCCTAGAAATTCACAGTCTCTGAGTGTGCAGACAAGAAACAAGAGCAGGGATGACTCTCATAGCTCTTGGAGGAAAGGACTTATAACTGATGAAAAAATAAATCCATACTCTTAAGTGTTAGGATATACAAAAGTCATCTTCTTTTTGAAAGTTCATAGAGACTCATGTTTAGTATCATTTTAGGATTTGCATTTCAGAATTTTTGTTTTATATTTTTTCAAAGTGTCTCAAAATAATAACAATAGATAACACTTGATACACATTTAGTGTATCCTAAGCACCTTGATTATCATTTACATGCATTTTCTCAATCTTTATGACAACTTTATTAGCTGAGCATAGTTATTCTCATTCTTTATCTGAGAAAACTGAGGCTCAGAGGAATGAAATGACTTTCTCCATATCACCAGATAATAAGTGGGAAAGCTAGGAATTGTATCCATAGAGTCTGAATCTATAGTTACCATTCTTAATTACTTTATTCCTATATTGCCTTCCTTAACTTTAGACTTTTGTTAGCACAAAATATTTAGCCTACATTTATTCCAGTCTGAGCAATTTGCATGGCTTTGCTCTGCCATAGGGAAGTTCATGTACTTTTAAAGTTTGCCAAGATAGAGTCATCTGTGTTTCTCAGCTCAGCCTATATAATATCTTGAGTATTCCTGTCTACATCCCCTGACATGTCCCCCTAAATTTTTAACCATTTAGCTCATCACAGTTATTGTTTATAATAGCAAAACAGTGCCCATCATTACATAACTATTTAAAGAAATCATGGTTATCCACAAAAGAGATAAATATACAGCCATAAGAGAGTATGCTATAGAAGAATATTTATTGGCATGGAAATTATTCCATACTGTCAATTTATAAGACAGCATATTCTGTACTACCCTTTTGGGTAAAGAAATATATATATAAATGTTAATATTGATTACTTTTATCTAGTAGACTTGCGTGTGTATTTTTGCCTGAAATGTTCTAAATTTCTACAAAAAGTTTATACTGATTCTCTAACAAAACCTATCTTTTAAAAAATAGTAGGAAATCTTCAAGACTAAAATGTTTCACTGCTTTTATTAAATTGTTGGCAGGTAGTTGTGATTCCTCTTAAATTTAAACTCCTATAAGCACCTAGTTACTCTGCCAGGAATGAGGTATGTATACTGTCTTGCTTCATAAATGCTTTGTATATATGTTTAACTCTACACAATAGTAAGAAAAACGAAGAGGAATGTTTTATACATGCTCTCCCTATGCTTAACTCTAAACAGAATATACAATTTCAGCTAAAAAAATAACAAATACAGATTCCCTAGTTTCTGGTTAATCTCACACATTTACCAACACCTGTTTATCGCCAATTCATTCACATAATTATAAAATATTAATATTTATATACTTATATATGTCATATTGTTATATACACTATAAATTCACACAGATTTATACATAAATATAATTTATATTTATGTAATAAGTATATCTGATATTATATTAATATATATTTAATATATTTATATCTAAATATAAAACTTAACTGTAAATATATTTACATATATTTCATATATGTATAAATACTTCACATATCATATTGTTGTGCAACAAGCCTTATGAAAATAGCCCTTTAGATGAGAAAGAATTATAATTTCCACACTATGGAGGAATAAAAATTAAATGATGAGGATCTAAGGAAAAAGTTGTTTAGAGCAATTATTGTGTATCAAGACCATTCAAAGCCTGGAGACCCTCCTGCAACTCTAAGTTTACATGGAGAATACCATGGACTTCCTCCATGATTCAGTGTGAAAAATTTTTATTTGCCAACTATAACCTCCAAAAAAATTTTTCTAATACTATAGAATTAATTCAAAGAATGGAAAATTTTAAAATTTCAAATTGGAGGATGGGGAATGCATATGGATTGTCTTGAGTCATCTCCTAAGAAATATCATTAAAATATCATTAAAAATGTATCAGCATAAGTTCAAGCCACTTAATATTGAGTTTCCAGAACACTGGCATAATCAGTACTTTCCTTTGCTGCCAAAATGTCTTGCATAAGTCACAGTAGTAAAAGCTATTTTATATGTTCTACAAAGTGTCAAGTATATAGTAGCTGCTGAGGACAATTGGTGAACAAAACATTCATAACCCTTGACCTCATGTAACTTATGATTTAGTAAGAAAAAACATAAGTAATCATGTAAATAAACATACAACTGCAAGTTGTACATTTCTACATACATACCAAAAAATTACATACCTACAAAAAACCTGTAAAAGAGAAATACATGGTATAATAAAAAGAGATTTGATCTAATTCAATGCAGGAGAAAGGCTTCCTTAAGGAAGTCAAATTTGAGCTAATATATGTGAAATTAAGAGAAGTTCATCAGGCAAAGAAAGAAAAAGGAACTCCAGGTGATGAAAATAAGGTAGACAAAGGCCAAGTGACAAAGAAAAGCAAGAGTTTATAAGGGACAAAACAAGCCAGTACATTTGGAGAGGAAAGAAAGAAGGGAAATGGAATGAGCAAATGGTGGCGAGGCAAGTTTGTAGACCAAGAGAGACTTCAGTTCTACTCTCATCTTTAAAACAGTGGACGCAGCTGATGGTTTTTAATAAGAACATGAAACGATCAGCTTTTCCTTTTAAATGTTCTTGCCGCAGAGTGAGCACAGATTGGAGACAGATAAGATACTGCTAGTTTATTTAGGAGGTTATTATAAATTTTAGGTGAAAAACAGTACCTTGACCAGGATGGTGGTGAAAATGGAGCGAAGTAGATGGATAGCAGAAATTTATTTCAGAGGCCAAATAACAGGACATGGCAGTGCATTATATGTGGGAGGTGAGGGAGAGGGAAGTGTAAATGGTTTACTAGGGTTCTGATTTTCAGAAGATAGAAAACATTGGAAGGAAAACAAGACTAAGGAATTCTCAAGAGTCATAAATTTGAATCTAAATATGTTCATTTTGAGATGCTTTTGAGGCATTCAATAGGGGGTATTTACTAGCCAAATATATATCTTTGTATCCACCTTTCTGTCTTTGGAACTCAGAGAAAGTTAGATACATAAATTTGTGAATCACTAGCATGTAAGTGGTATTTGAAAACAAGAACCTTAATGAAGTTCTCCAGAAAAGTCGTAGAGTGAAAGGAGATAGATGAGAGCTTATGCTGAACCATGAAGAACTTTAATATAATGACTGGTAGAAATGGGTGAGCCAGAAAGAGAGAAAGGAAGTGCCTGGATAAGAAACCAAGGGAGAATGGTATCACAGAAATCAATAGGGAATGAGGGTTTCAGGAAGTACCTGTCAGAATCAAGTGTACTGAAAAACAAGGAGGATGAAGACTGAAAACTGCATACTGAAATCCAGCAACACTGGAGCTCATCGTCTGAAATAAGAGCTATTTAAGTGAAATAATAGAGGCAGAAGTAATTGTAAATAAGGAATAATAGAGGATGAGTAAATAAAATAGCAGATATGGGCAACTAGGCAATCCTTTGAAAAAGTAAACACTTTTTTTTGAGACAGAGTTTCGCTCAGTTACCCAGTCTGGAGTGCAATGGCGTGATCTAGGCTCACTGCAACTTCTGCCTCCCAGGTTCCAGTGATTCTACTGCCTCAGCCTCCCAAGTAACTAGGATTATTACAGGCACCCTCCGTCACGCCTGGCTAATTTTTGTGTTTTTAGTAGGGACAGGGTTTTACCATGTTGGCCAAGCAGGTCTTGAACTCCTGACCTCAGGTGACCCACCCACCTTGGCTTCCCAAAGTGCTGGGATTACAGGCATGAGTCACCATGCCTGGCCAAAAAAGTAAACTCTTAAGAAGTATGGCTGTGGCATGAAGCAATAATATAGGGCCATAGCTGGAGAGAAAGATTTTTATAGTATTTGGTTTTGCTTCTTTTTTTTTTTTTTTTTTTTGAGACAAGGTCTGGTTCTATCACTCAGGCTGGAGTGCAGTGGTGCAATCTCGACTCACTGCAAACTCTGTCTCCTACGCTTAAGTGATTCTCATGCTCAGCCTCCAGAGTAGGTGGGATTATAGGCTCCCGCCACCACATGCTCAGCTAATTTTTGTATTTTTCGTAGAGACAGGTCTCACTATGTTGCCTAGGCTGGTCTCAAACTTGAGCTCAAGCCATCTGCCGGCATTGGCCTCCCAAAGTGCTGAGATTACAGAAGTAAGTCACCACCCCCAGACAGTTTTGCCTTTTTTAATGTGAAAAACCAATGGAAAGGATCCAGATAAGGAGAGAGATTGCATTTACAAATGAAGAAGGCATTATATATCATGTAAAGAATAATATTTTACTAGAACACAACTTTTTAAAAGGTAGACATCTTTAATCTGTCCACAGGTATATCCTTAGGATTTAGAATATTATCTGCTTCATAATACATAATAAATATTTAGTGAGAGAAAGATATGAATCTATGGTTCCTTAGGAGCTGTGATGGGAAGGAAGCCAAAGTACCCGTGGAAGGATTAGCCTTACAGAGGAAGAGAAACGGCTCTTAAATTATAATAAAAAGGAAAAATGACAGTAGAGGGGCAGATCTATGAAGATTTCTATGCTTCATGATATTTCCAACTCATAGCTTCTAGCTTCTCATGAAGTAGATCATAAGGTTGAGGTTCCTCTTGGGGTGAGGGAAAAAGAGAGTTAGATAAAACGTGAGAATGTAGTTGTCACTGATGAGTATAAGAGATGTACAGTAGTGTCATTGGAAAGGGGTCCCAATCCAGACCCCAAGAGAGGGTTGGTTCTTGGATCTCGCACAAGGAAAAATTCAAGGTGAGTCTATAAAGTGAAAGCAAGTTTATTAAGAAAGTAAAGGAATAGGCACAGCATGGTGGGCCACATCTGTAATCCCAGCACTTTGGGAAACCAAGGTGGGCAGATCACCTGAGGTCAGGACTTTGAGACCAGCCTGCCCAACATGTCCAAACCCTGTCTCATCAAAAATACAGAAAAAATTAGATGGGCATGGTGGTACGTGCCTGTAATCCCAGTTACTTGGGAGGCTGAAGCACGAGAATAGCTTGATCCCAGGAGGCAGAGGTTGCAGTGAACAGAGATCATGCCACTGCACGCGCGGTGCACCCAAGCACAAAAGTAAAGGAATAAAAGAATGGCTACTCCATAAGCAGAACAGCCCTGAGGGCTGCTGGTTGCCCATTTTAATGGTTATTTCCTGATTATATGCTAAACAAGGGGTGGATTATTCATGCCTCCCCTTTTTAGACCCTGTGGAGTAACTTCCTGACATTTCCCTGCCATTTGTAAATTGTCATCGCGCTGCCGGGAGTGTGTAGCAGTGAGACCAACCAGAGATCACTCTCATGGCCATCTTGGTTTTGGAGGGTTTTAGCTGACTTCTTTACTGCAACTTGTTTTATTAGCAAGGTCTTTATGACCTGTATCTTGTGTCGACCTCCCATCCCATCTTGTGACTAAGAATGCCTTACCCTCCGGGGAAAACAGCCCAATAGGTCTCAGCCTATTTTACCCAGCCCCTATTCAAAATGAAGTCTCTCTAGTTCAAACACCTCTGACAGTAGTCCGCTCTTATCCAGGATTTCACTTTCCATGGTTTTAGTTACCCACAGTTATCTGCTGTCTGAAAAGAGGTAGGTATTATATATAGTATTAAGATATTTTGAGAAGAGAGAAAGAGGGAGATGCAACATTCACATAATTTGTATTACAATATATTGTTATGTTGTTCTATTGTTGATAATCTTTTGCTGTGCCTACTTTATAAATTAAACTTTATCATAGGTATGTATGTATATATAGGAAAAAAATATAGTATATGTAGGATTCAGTACTATCTGTGATTTCAGGCATCCACTGGGAATCTTGGAATGTATCCCCATGTATAATGGGGAACTATTACATAGAAGAATGAACTGATAATGGTGAAGGCTTCTTTGAGGTTGGTGATCATGAATTCATAATAGAACTTACAGCCATTTCTGTGACTTTCTCTGGCAGAACTCAGATATTTGTAATCAGCTATGGAGATAGAGATGGCTTGATCATTCTAGAACTGGAGTTAGCCCATATAGCATAATAAAAGACAGATTTCAAATTTTTTTAGAATCATTCAGAAAATTCTTTGTTTTCTATGAAGAGTTTGGTTTTGTTTTCTACCAACAGAAAACCCTATCCACTGTCATTGTGTCACTGTCCAAAAATGCTAACTAAATGACGTGACTCAATAATATAAATAGGCATGAAATAGTTAAATGGAAAACTCAATACAGGTTGCTATAGCTAAAAGGATTTCCAATCACGGAGGGTGAAAAATAAGAAATTATAAATAGAGCTTCCTAGTTATACAGAAGAATCTTTCAAACAATACCCAGCCAGAACAACAGCAGAGTGTCCCTGTATAAAGCCCCAAAGGCCTGAACATCTTCATTCACAGGTAAAGAGATTTCATAGTAGGCTTTTGGGGCATTTGATAGTAGAGGTGCTTGCATATTGGCTCAAAACTTCTCTATTACTTTATTGTTTTCCTAAGTGGTTTTTCTGAGGATAAGTTCAATGGGCTACAAATAAGAATTCTGCTTAAATAAAAATACATTCCTCGATTAAGTAAGTACAGAAAATCACTTAAACAGAGTTAGAGTTTTGTACTGCAACACTTTTTTGCATGTTAGAATAATCTATGAATTTCTAAATCTTGATTATAGCATAGAAATTTTCCAGGATTATCTGAACAGAAACTGGTTGTTTGTTTGTTTTTGAGACAGAATTTCGCTCTATTGCCCAGGCTGAGTGCAGTGGTACAATCTCGGCTCACTACAACCTCCACCCCTCAGATTCAAGGGATTCTCCCACCTCAGCCTCCCAAGTAGCTGGGATTACAGGCGCCCACCACCACACCTGGCTAATTTTTGTATTTTTAGTAGAGATGGGGTTTCACTATGTTGGCCAAACTCCTGACCTCAGGTGATCCACCCGCCTCAGCCTCCCAAAGTGCTGGGATTATAAGCGTGAGCCACCGTGCCTGGCCTGGGCAGAAACTGTTTATGAGAAGTAACTTGTGACTGTTGCAAAATATTGTTCTAGAAAAGAATGTCCACTTTTTCATACAGGAATTTCTTGTGGTGTTAATTGGACAGCCCTTTATTTTTTTCTTTTACATAACCTACATTCCTTGTGCTATAATTTAAATTAGGATTTCTCAAGTGTGGTCCCAGATCACTTGCATGTGTACATTAGTGCTTCTTGTTAAAACTGCAAATTTCTGTGCCTTAACTCAGAGCTAAAGAATCTCTGAGGTGGCACCTAGGAATCTGAGTTAAAGCATGTACCCCAGTTATCATGTTAAAGTTTGAGAACTGAGAATTTCAGTCTACTTCCTCTCGGCAGTTGTCGTCAACCTGGGTAATTCTCTTCCTTTCATCAAAACTTGATTTTTACAGGCTACTTGTGACCCTGCACCCTTCTGCTGGCATGCTGCAAGAGACTCCTTCTTTACATTCTTCATCTCTGGTTTGTTTTTAATTCCTTTCTGGTGATACAGAATCTTTTAAGTGTAGAATTTGCTAAAATACATGAAAATATATGAAAACTTTCCTTCAAGTAAAAAGCAATACCATTTATGTCTATACCAGTAAAAGGGGGAGATTAGAAATTACCTAAATAATTTTATTCATTCAAAAATCTAGCCAACTTGTTTGATAATAAAAAAATGTATTTCTTCTCCAATAGATGAGGAGAAAAATGGCTGAATTAGTCAGAATATAACAGGATTGCCCACTTTGGGATTGAATTTCAGAGTTCTCTATTAGCTAAGGCATTCGGTGAGTGAGGTGATCTGATTGGTTACAATTTTATCAATCAAGAAAAATATTTAAAACATGAAATTTCAAATACCACAAAATACATTATACCTTCATATTGTATTAAAATGCAATAAATATTAATAATTCAGTGTATAATTCAAGTACTTTTATAGGTGACAATAAGTTATTTAATTTATATTTTTTCATAAATTTTTTGGTAATTTGGGGTCTAGACCAATACACCAAAACATAAAATTGTTAAGAATTTGAATATTTGTTGTTCTGCAACTAATGGACAGATTCCTAATCTCCTACAGATCTCAATTTCTAAGAGTGTGAACTGTAATATGGAAAATTTGAACTGTAAGACAGAAAAGCTGAGATACGGTACATTTACATTTCCCTCTAGTTCTAAAACTCTAATTTCATTAGCTTTTTGTTTTATTCATGTGCAAATATACACACATAGAACTTGAACATGTTAGATTGAAAGGCACTGCATATGTATACTATATTCCTCCAAAGATATGAAAGATACTCCTCATTAAATTTATCTGTGGATATTAAAATTCTTGCCTCCCATCAGTAATAAAATAGATATTGCTTTTCCTTCCATTGACTCTGGTCACATGCTAAACTAACTTAAAAAAAAAAAGCAATTTATTTCATAGAAAGGAGAACTTGCTTTCAAATGTATATTTTAATTGCCTTTACATTTTGTTTAATTAGGGTGAGGAGTGCATATTGGAAAAGTTTGTATGGTACTGATTACTATTTGGAATGCAGTGTCCTGATTGAAGTTGTAATAACTACAAGTCAACACAACTTGTATCAATAGTTGCAGCCATGCAGGAGCCACAGCTCTGATGTTATGTCTCTTGTCACTAGCATGTGCCATTGTGAGCCAGGCTGCAGCACAAGGCCTGTCTGCTTCCTCACAATAGTTTTTGCTCCCTGGGGAATACAAAGGCAGACAGTCTCTTTTCTCTTCTTTTCAACAGACACTCAGCGGATCTGTTACTTATTATCTTTGGAAGAAAAGACACAGGTTTCCACAAGCAACTTGAGCTTGTATCAGTTTTGAGATCAGAGAAGATGAGTTAGGTCCTTGGGACCCTTCTGCAAGACAAACTTTATTGTTGTTGTTGCTGATGAAAGTAGGACTCACAAGCATTCAGCAACTTTAGCTAGATTCATTTTTACTAACATCTTTATGACCACCTCTTCTGTGGAGAAAGGAGGCTTGATTGGAGAAGAAAGTGGGAGCCCACGGATGGGAGGGTTAATATAATTTAAAACAGGGTGGAGGGAGGAGAGAGAGGGAGTAGGGGGGGAGAGAGAGAGAGAGAGATTTCCTGGACCTCACAAAGAGTTACCATCTGAGAAGCATCTCTGTACCTGCAGCAACACAAAGTGGGTTGACATTTCACATAATAGATTTTCTTATATGCATCAGCCAGTTGACATTCGTAAAGCAAACCCATCCTTTTATTTTTAAGAAAAGGAGTCACACGGCATTAAGTAAAAAAAAAAATCTTGTATTATACTCTGGGAGCTGGGTTTTAATCCTGGTACCACTATGGAATAGAATATTGTATTAGGAATGTGACTTAATATCTCTGCTCCCCAGTCTCCTTGTCTGTAGGATTAAGACATTCAATTTAATTACTACCATAGTCTTTAAAAGTAAGAACGTTTAGCTCTAAAATACAATGAGCCTATTTTTTGAATTATCTTTCTTTGGTCTTATGGAGTTATAAATTTCTAACAGTTTAAATTAATACAGATTTATTCAGGCAAACTAGAAGTCCCTCAATTAACTTACACTTTCAACCAAGTATCTATGCATCTAAAGAGCAAAACTGTATTTCGGCAGGGCCACCTAGGAGCAAGAATAAGAAACAGCTGTAGCACAATACTCTCAAGGACCAGCCTTGGTAAAAGTTCTGAATGTGTCTGTTCATGATGAAAACCAAAGAGAAAAATGAAATGTTATATTTCCCTTTCATTGAATGGAAACTAATAATACATAGAGTAAAATAAAGGCACCAACCCAAAGGCTTTCTTCTTTTTTAACTACAGCATCTGTGTGGACATTGTGGAGCCATCGAGACTGAATTCCCCAAATCTCTTAGGAAAACGATCATTCTCTCATTCTACCCTGAGTGATAGAGCACCAAGTAGAAAAAAGAGGCAGAAAACCGAAACATATGATCATTGATAGCCCTTGGACAAAATCCCATGGCCGATTATACTTTCTAAGTACCAATCGAGAATCTATCCTAGTTTAGGCTCTGCTAACAACATGTTTATTTTATGGAATAAACCCAAGATTGAATTATCTCCTACATTTTTAAAACCAAAATAAACATTTACCAGCATGATAATAAAACAAGATTCAGATTTACCGTGGAGCCAAGAGGGCTGATAAGTATGTGGCTAAGGCTATACCTAGAGATGTCAGGGTCCTCAAAATCCTCTTTTCTTATTGAATTATAGAGTTTCTCCTAAAGTACCACCCAGTAGTCCATTCTCCCCTAAAAGAGACTCATCAACATCCTGAATTCAACCCTCCCAAGTATACTCAAAGCCTCATTCTGGCTTTTTCTTCACTGGAACAGAAATGCCTTTATTGTCCTATACATGTCTTAAACATTATTCTTTTGGTTGGTATAAACACTCACCACACCTCTACAGACTAACTTCCATATCATTGGGAAGCACTTTGGCTCACTTAGTCACTCAACCAGCCATTATTCCATTTATCAGATAACTGTTCATTGAGTATTGCTGCGATGTGGGGATACAAATTATTCCTTTCCCTCTTCAAGTTCCAAGCCAGTTGGGAAACAGGTGCAAGAGTTAACGGGGAAAAAAATGTGATATTATTGTTACTGGAGGCAAGGTTGGCTGAAAAAATGTGGCTTGACCCTAACAAACAGGTATCTTAATCTTTGCCCTCTAAATTGAATTCACTTAACTAAACCAGTCACAGGCAGAGAGGCAGAATTCCGGCCCTCCACGGCATAGGAAAGGATGAAATTATGCCTAGACTGCTCACCTATATATCAACAAGCATATACATCTTATAGAATTATAACTCTCCAAAATTATGTAAATAAAGCTGAATTTAATTCTTCCTCTTTTATTATTCTCTAGGTTAGACAGTCTTGTGTCTTTAATTGGTTTAAATAATAATAGCAAGTATTAAAGCATCATTCTGCAAAAATATAAAAGATACTTAGAAAATAATATTAGCATTTGCACAAGTAGGTGTGAATAAGATTTACTAGCCACAGAGCTGTTACCAGGTTCACAGCTAAAGATCTAGAAAAAATATTATTCTAAGATCCAGAAAAAATATGGGGGACAAAAGTGAACAAAACTATGTTTGAAGCTAAAGCTGTTTTAACTTTGTATTATGCTTCCTGGAAACATGCCAGATGTTCAAGTTTCTTTTTTTAAAAAACCCTAGATTTCCTGGTAGACAAAAAAATAATTAAGAAAGTCTTTGAGGAATAGTAGAAATTGGCATTTATCCACCGTTTACAACATTATCCAATGATACATTGAGAAACCACCAAAATTATACATCAAAACCCTGGAAGAATGTTTGTTTCAAAAAAATACCCTAAGTAAGTCCCTTCTTTTTATTAAACATAGAATTATGTAGAGCTTTTGACTCTTTTCAGTTGTTTTCATGTTTATCACTTCTCTTTAACAACTACCCAATAAGATAGAAGGGCAGTGGGGCAAAGACTACAATTCTTCTCAGTATCTGTTATCTTCTTCTATAGTCACAAGAACATAAATTTTAGTTAAATTTACAGCAGTCTGAAACAAAGATATTTCCCATACTCCTTTGAATCAGATATGTCCATGTGACTAAATTCAGACTAAGGTAGTATTTGTAGTTTCTGGGAAGGGTCCTTAAAAGATGTGACCTAGCCTTTCTCCTCCTTTTCTACCTTCATGCTGGCAGAAAAGTAAGTGAAATGGCTGGCACTTCAGCAGCCATTTTACCTATGACATACTCTTAGGATATAAGACAGAGTTGCAAGATAGAAGAAGCCTTGAACCCTGACATTATGTAGCCATAATAAAGCCTTGGAACTGCTTATCTCTGAACATTTTTATAAGAGTGAAATAAACTTCTTATCTGAGCCATTTTTTTATGTGTTTTCTGTCAACCATAACTAAATCAGCGTGATACTTGTATAGGCACATAGACAAATGGAACAGAATCCAGAATCCAGAAATAAACCCAAATACTTTCAGCCAAAAGATCTTTGACAAAGCAAAGAAAAACATAAAGTGGGGAAAAGGACACCCTATTTAACAAATGGTGCTGGGATAATTGGCAAGCCACATGTAGGAGAATGAAACTGGATCCTCATCTTTCATCTTATATAAAAATCAACACAAGATGGAACACGAACATCAATCTAAGACCTAAAACTATAAAAATTCTAGAAGACAACATTGAAAAAATCTTTCTAGATATTGGCTTAGGCAAGGATTTCATGATAAAGAACCCAAAATCAAATGCAATAAAAACAAAGATGAATAGCTGGTACTTAATTAAATTAAAGAGCTTTTGCACAACAAAAGGAACAGTCAGTTGGGTAAACAGACGACACACAGAGTGGGAGAAAATCTTCAATCTATACATCTGACAAAGGACTAATATCCAGAATCTACAACAAACTCAAACAATTTAGGAAGAAAAAAACAACCCCGTCAAAAAGTGAGCAAAGGAAATGAATAGACAATTCTCAAAAGAAGATATATAAATGACCAACAAACATATGAAAAAATGCTCAACATCACTAATGATCAGAAAAATGAAAATCAAAACCACAATAAGATACCACTTTACTCCTGCAAGAATGGTCATAATCAAAAAACCAAAAATAATAGATGTTGACATGCATGCAGAACAGGGGATATTTCTACACTGCTGGAGGGAATGTAAACTAGTACAGCAACTATGGAAAACAATGTGGAGATTCCTTCAAAAACTAAAAGTAGAACTACCATTTGATCCAGCAATCCCACTACTGAGTATCTACCCAGAGGAAAAGAAATCGTTATACAAAAAAAGATACTTGCACACACATATTTATAGGAGCACAATTCAAAATTGCAAAAATGTGGAACCAGCCCAAATGCCCATCAATCAGCCAGTGGATAAACTATTTTATATATACAAACACAGACACACACACTCACACACGTATATATAGATGGAATACTATTCAGCCATAAAAGAAATAAATTAATGACATTCACAGCAACCTGGATGAGATTGGAGACTATTATTCTCAGTGAAGTAACTCAGAAATGGAAAACCAAACATAGTATGTTCTCACTCATAAGTGGGAGTTAAGCTATGATGATGCAAAAGAATAAGAATGAAAAATAGGCTTTGGGGACTCAAGGGGAAAGAATGGAAATGGGATTAAGGATAAAAACTGCAAATTGGGTGCAGTGTATACTGCTTAGGTGATGGTTGCACCAAAATCTCACAAATTAACACTAAAAAACTTACTCATGTAACCAAACGCCATCGGTTCCCTAATAACCTATGGAAAAAAAAAAAATCCTAATCAAATCTAATCCTAATATAGGTAGAGAAATATCTAGAGCCCACAATTTTTACCAAGGAAACATATGTTTTAGAATGAAAAATTTGGCAATTTTAGAAGTATAACACAATAATGTACAAAAATGCACATTTGGTAACACCAATGGAATATAGAGCAGCAACCCATAATCAAATTTATTAATATTTTTGCAGCAACACATCAGAATGGTTGTACTAAGTGTGATAAATGAAACTATTGCAATATACCCAATTACCCCATAGAGTTGGTGTTTATGATTTCTTTGAATAAACATAGAAATTGATCCTCCCAGTCTTAAAGCTGAAGAAAATTACAATTGTCGTATCTGAGTTCCTTTCTCAGGAAATCAACCATCAGGACTCCCAGATAGTATCAAGAAGCTGAAACTCACTATTTGGTGCTTTTGGACAATGGGGTGTCAGAACCCTCACTTACCATGATTGCTTAACCAATCATCTGCTTCCTGTCGACCAACTCCTCTTCCTTACCCCTCCCTAATTCCTGTCTTCCCACAGGTTACATTTCTTTCCTGCTATATAAACCCCTAATTTTAGTTCATCAGGGAGACGGATTTGAGACTAATCTTTCATCTCCTTGGAAGCAGCACCTATTAAAGCCTTCTCCTCTGGCAATACTCATTATCTCAGTGAATGGCTTTCTGTGCAGTGAGAAACAAGACCTAGACTGAATCCTCAGTGTTTCAGTAACAAATTCTGGTTCCCTGATCAGGAGCATATTGATGGTGGCTTGGTTGCTCTGGGTCAGGACTTTCAAAAGCCCTTCTAAGTAGCCCCTTGACCCTTTTTTTTTTCTTTTTGGCCAGAGGTGGGTCTCAGTTTCCTTCTCTGGTCCTGCTGCTGCTGGCCCCAGCTGCCTTCCTGAATGCCTAGAAAGAATAATCTTTAAATTTGACATCTGCATCAGGATAGCTGAAATTTCCTTTGTAAGCCCAGATAGCAGGATCTGCTCCTTTCAATTCGGGAGATTTTTAGAGGAAGTTCCATTGGCAAGTGGACAAGGCCAACTGACTGAGAGATGGCAGCACCCTGACTGTTTCATTATGGACATTCTTGGGGGCTCGTTTCTAATTATGTGTTGGGCGTGTGTCTGGGCAAGTGAGTGTCTTTTGTGGGTACCAGAGAGTGGGTCAGTTCCTCTCCATTTGGGTTGGAATTTCCATTTGCAAGTGGATAAAGTCCAACTGACTGAGAGAGGAAGCACACTGACTCTTTCAGTGTAGACACACTTGGTGCTTGTTTATTGCTGAAGCACTTGGATTGTGCTTTGGTGATTGTTTGTTGTGTGTGTGCCAGCATAGTCATGGGAAATTGGAATTCAGTAAACTGATTTTCTTTTGTAATACTGTTTGGCCCTAACATTGTTTGGAATCTGGAGTTTGCTGTTGATAATGGGAAAGTGAAATGGAGTTCCAGATATACAGGCTTTAATGCTGCTATTCTAAGCAGCGTTGGGCCTGGTTAGCAGGTTCCAGGTCAGGTTCTGTGATGCTGTTTGGCCCCAGTATTCTTTGGAGTCTGGGAAGGTTTGGCCTTTACAAATCAAACTGCCATGGAAACTGCCATGGAAACTGAAATTTTGGTTCACAACCTTCACTGGATTACATATTGGGGCAAACAAAGTTGAACCATGTGAACATGTTTGTAGGCTGGTAAGCATGTATTTCTATCACATGACTAGAGCTCCAAGACAAAAGCTATTGGATCTTTTTGTGTGTGTACACATGTCTAGATGTATTTATGTGTATGTATATTTATGTTGCATCTACCAAATTGGTTTATAAATAAAAGAGCACTAATAAATTAAGTAAATAAGTCCAAGTAATCTTCAAGTTCATGTGACTTAACTAAAACTTTAATAAACAAACTGGCTTTAAAATTATTGATAATATAAAAATAGAAATGTCTTCAGTGCTGTCAGCATACCTTTTTGTTGGGGTTTTATATTTATCTCTGCTAGATATTTTTAGGTATCAGGGTTTGATATAGAGGTTATACAACTATAAACCCAGCCAAAACAAACTGATCTGTGTGTGAATTTTTTTATAAGTAAGACCTATTTAACATTGGTTTAACAAAAATAGCTGAATCTTCTGACTTATTGGTGAACTTGCCCATGTAGTTAACTCTAAGGTTCTTACTTAGGTGAATACCTGATATTCACAGGTTAAAAGTGGTTAACAAGGAAATGATTCATAAATCTAGATAAATTGCTAAGAATAAAGAAAATGTAAATGGGTAAGTATTGTAGGTGAACTTTTTGTGTAACTTAAAATCTTAAAATTATTTTTTATGCTAGTTGGATGTCTGAGTCATTTCTAATTAAGAAAAAGTTATGATATGGGGAAACATATTTCTAAAAGTTGTGAAATGGTTCTCATCCACTAAATGTTAATATCTGAAAGGCAGCTCAGAATTTCTTGCTTCCTAGGTTCTCACTAAAATTTAAAGTTACTAAGGATAAGAATTATAGTTAATATATAATGCTTTATATAACATGTGCTAAAGAAGATGTGTTCTTTGTTAGAAAAAGAAGAGTTTTGCCTAATTCAGCGGGTATCTAAAGGTTAATTAGAATTATAGACTTGAAAAGGTTATTCATGAAACAAGATAGAAAGGAACAAGTAAGTAGGGGAGAGAGATGTAAAGAAAGTTAGGACAAGAAGATATATTTTTGGTAAGGAAGGTTATAAAGAAAATAAAGAACTTTATATGACAAAGGATCGTGTATGGTGAATTTTTGTCCTAAAATAAAATGACTGCTTATTTTAAAAAGAAAAGAAAAGTCAGTACAAAACAGAAAGTCCAAGCATGTCATAGATGGTCCATGTAAGTCATATGTAGCTTTTTCCTATTTCTCTATATGACTATCCTTCATGCACATACAGAGAAAATAAAGATGAAAAAGTTTAGGTAGTAAAATATTCTTTAAAACCTGAGAGAAAATTAGAGAAATCTGGCTAGTTAACATTGCTCATAATTAAAGCTGTTGGTCTTGATGAAGGTAAATTAATACAATTTTGTAATGAAATACAATGGCAGTTAAGCATGAAGCCAAACTGTATCTAGAAATTAATCTTGGAATTATGTGATGGTACTCTTTTAAATAGCTAACAATAAATTGTTTGTTCTTACTTTGTCCCTGTTTTGTTATAAAATATTTAAGTGAAAGGAGATTAACATGGAGCCAAATTTCACATAAATGCTTCCATTACTTTATTTCACAGTGTATTTGGCCTTCTGCATAGATTCTACCAGCACTAAAGTACTTACTGATCATACACCTAAAGTGAATTTCTTAATTGTACAGAAAGTATAGTGTTATTGGTGGACTTAAAAACATTAATTTGTGTACCAGGAACAAAATATACATCATGTGAATTTTTTAGATTCTGAGTGACACTGTGGCCTCCAAGGTAAACTGAGTAGAAGATAAATTTGGAGTTGGTTTCCTGTTCTTTGTTTTTGCTTGTAATTTTCAATTATTTGCTGTTTGTTCTCCTTCGGGTTTTACTTTCATATACATGTATATAAAATGACTGATTTTTTTTCATTTCTAATGAAAGGCTTTTATTTGGTTCGATGAATAGTCATTTTGTGTCCTACACGTTTCCAGCAATTAATCATTTATTTTATTTACCTAAAATTTCTAACCTATATTTTTCAAGCATGCAAAAATTGATAGAGGACATCAGCCATTTGAAACGTGTTGCTATTGCTTACTTCTGATGATCTAGAGAGACACAAGAACTTTAAGGTTCTTGGTTTTAAAAAAATTAACTATTTTTACTAGTTTTAAGCAGAAACAGTACATTATTTATTTTGTTATTTGAAAAGATCAGTGAGGATTAAAATGTTTAAATGGTGTTTATTTCCAAGGTAATTCAATCAATCAATAATTTGAGTTGGTTTCAGATATTTTCCTTTAAGTAATGTGGAAATACTGTAAAATGGGCACAAAGTTTTAATATTCAGAAAAGATTGGCCTTGTCCTTAAGGAAGTTATATTGATTGAAATTTCTCTGAAACTAACTTAGGTGTGTTAGTCATTATTAAAATTAAGTGACATTCACTTGGATTAAGTAGTAATAAAAATTATGTGATTCTGTCTAGTGATTTTCAATCCCAAGCTGTTTATCACTGATGAGCCATCATGTGCATACTTGAAAACCAAAGAAATACAAGTGTTGCACTAGTTTGAAGATTTCAGTGATGCGAGTTCCCTAATAAGTTGTCAGTGCTGTACCTAGAAACTAATCTTGGAATTATGTAATACTATTTTAAATAACTGAAAAGAAATTAATTATATACTTGTTCTTACTTTATCCCAGTTTTGTTATAAAATATTTAAGGGAAAGGAAATTATCTGTCTTCATATTGCATTTCCAAAACTAATATTTGCATTTACCATGTGTTTAATGATGGAGAAACAAGTTAGTTGTCTTGTTTTGATAAATTTGACATAGTACCTATCACATTTTTGATGCTTTTAGTCACAGTTCTGTGACTACAGTACTAGTAATTAGACATGTGCAGTGAGTAACTTAACTACTTTAATACAGTGGGTGCTGCAAGCAGTAACTCCTCAGCACCAAATCACAGTGTTTTTATTTCTGACATGTTAGAGAGAATGATAGGATTTTCTGCAGTATAAATATCCTATTAACTAATCCTTCTACTGTTAAGTTACAGGGCTTTGACCGCTGGGTCTGAAAAAAGGCACTGATCCCTGCTAAATCTTGTGTATTGACACCAGTTGAAGCCTCATTTTCAGACCTGGGACAAGGTGACAATCAAAATGAACTGTTTTTGTGAGACATAAAAGCAGAAATGAAATAAAATTACAACTATTCCATCCCTTTAGGCCCAGGGACTATCACAGAAGAGGTGGGCACATGAGACTGCAAGAGCTGATTTTGAGCGATAAAATTAGCTCAGAGTGTTTCTATAAACTAAACATTAATATCAAAAGCACACTAATGCAGACCAGCAACTGGACCTCTGTGTCTAAATAATATGGTTTTCTTGGAGCATTAATCTGCTCTTTAATAGAAAATTGTAAAAAGTTACAAAAAATTCATGGTAATCTTACCTTGTGATCAAACTGATTAAAATTAGACAGATTTGTTTAAAAGTTGTATTAAAATTAGTTTTGACATTAATAATACAACTTACAAAAGTAAAATTTGGTTTTCTTTTTTGAACAAAATTTTCATGAAATAGATAATAAGAGATTTCTGCTTACCTTTTGAGTAAAATTGTAGAAGAAAAAAAGGAGTCAGGGGAGACAGATTTAATTAGTGTTGTGCTGTTTTTATTAGGTTTTATTGTTAGGGAAATTGAGTCTCCTCTCTATTGAAAAGTAAACATTTTTGTATTAAGATTTTGGCTAAATGAATATTTTATAGTAACTTGTCAACTTATTTTGTGATATCAAGTGTCTTAAATCTTTGATTTTTGACAGACTTTCCAACAGAAAAATTTCAAGTTCTAGATCAGTATTTTAACCTTGAGGTAACCTTTTTTAAATATTGTGTACCCTGAAGTCCAAAAGAGACAGATTAGGTTTATTTGGTATGTTAGGATTATACAGGAGGCATTGTCAAATGTGAGGTGGTATTTAACTTTTGGGGGGTTATATTTCTATAGATGTGTTAATATGTGTTCTAGGATTGTAGGAGATTCCTAAAATTCTGATATGTCCTAATACATATTGTAATAATTATGATTATTATGTTAAATTGTTGTATGACACAGAAATAACCAAATTTCCTTGTCAATTGTGTGGTTATGACTGTCTTAAGACTTTTGTCATCCATAATTGTTGTTTTGCTTTGATTGTTGTTGTGGGAAGTCAGGGACCCTGAATGGAAGAACTGGCTGAAACTGTGGCAGAAGAACATAAATTGTGAAGATTTCATGGATATTTATCAGTTCCCAAATTAATACTTTATAATTTTTTTTTTTTTTTTTTTTTTGAGACGGAGTCTTGCTCTGTCGCCCAGGCTGGAGTGCAGTGGCCGGATCTCAGCTCACTGCAAGCTCCACCTCCCGGGTTCCCGCCATTCTCCTGCCTCAGCCTCCCGAGTAGCTGGGACTACAGGCGCCCGCCACCGCGCCCGGCTAATTTTTTGTATTTTTTTAGTAGAGACGGGGTTTCACCATATTAGCCAGGATGGTCTCAATCTCCTGACCTCGTGATCCGCTCGTCTCGGCCTCCCAAAGTGCTGGGATTACAGGCTTGAGCCACCGCGCCCGGCCTACTTTATAATTTTTTATGCCTGTCTTTACTGCAGTCTCTGAACATAAATTGTGAAGATTTCATGGACATTTATCACTTCCTCAATTAACACTCTTATAATTTCTTGTTTTTTTTTTTTTTTTTTTTTTTTTTGAGATTGAGTCTCACTCTGTTGCCCAGCCTGGAGTGCAGTGGCCAGATCTTAGCTCACTGCAAGCTCCGCCTCCCGGGTTTATGCCATTCTCCTGCCTCAGCCTCCCGAGTAGCTGGGACTACAGGCACCTGCCACCTCGCCCGGCTAGTTTTTTGTATTTTTAGTAGAGACAGGGTTTCACTGTGTTAGCCAGGATGGTCTCCATCTCCTGGCCTCGTGATCCACCCGTCTCAGCCTCCCAAAGTGCTGGGATTACAGGCTTGAGCCACCGCGCCCGGCCAACACTCCTATAATTTCTTATGCCTGTCTTACTTTAGTCTCTTAATCCTGTCAGCTTCGTAAACTGAGGATGTGTGTCATCTCAGGACCCTGTGATGATTGTGTTAACTGTACAAATTGTTTGTAAAACATGTGTGTTTGAACAGTATGAAATCAGTGCACCTTGAAAAAGAACAGAATAACAGCAATTTTCAGAGAACAAGGAAAGATAACCATAAGGTCTGATTGCCTGCGGGGTCAGGCAGAATACAGCCATATTTTTCTTCTCACAGAAAACTTAGATGGATGTGACAGTAGGAGAGATATCACTGAATTCTTTTCCCAGCAAGGAATAGCCCTGGGGAAGGAATGCATTCCTGGGGTTAGGTCCATAGACGGCCACTCTGGGAGTGTGTCTTATGCGGTTGAGGTAAGGACTGAAATACGCCCTTGTCTCCTGCAGTGCCCTCAGGCTTACTAGGATTGGGAAATTCCAGCCTGGTAAATTCTAGTCATACCGGCTGTCTGCTCTTGAACCCTGTTTGCTGTTAAGATGTTTATCAAGACAATGTGTGCACAGTGGAACACAGACCCTCATCAGTAATTCTAATTTTGCCTTGCCTTGTGATCTTTCCTGCCCTTTGAAGCATGTGATCCTTGTGACCTACTCCCTGTTCATACACCTCCTCCCCTTTTAAAATCCCTAATAAAATTACTGGTTTTGTGGCTCAAGGTCACCATAACAGTCCTACCAATATGTGAGGACACCCCTGGAGGCCCAACTGTAAAATTTCTCTCTTTGTACTCTTTCTCTTTATTTCTCAGACCGGCCTACACTTAGGGAAAATAGAAAGAACCTGTGTTGAAACACTGGGGGCTGGTTCTCCCAATAATTCTTCGCAAGGTGACATAATCAGCTGCAGCCCATGAACTTATAATCAGCTACAGCCATGGAACTTAAAGGTTCCATGAACTTTTAAGGAGTTCATGAAAAGGACTTTTGAACACTGGTTTCTTATAACTTTATAAATTATGCCATTGGATTAGAGATAAAACTTCCAGGACTCTAAGTAAAAGGCTAATGTGTTCATAAGGATTGCTAACCCAACATGAAACAGAGCAGCAGTTGATTTCATGGATTAAACTGATGGAGAACTAAAATCATTTTAATGGCTTTGTTGTTGTTGTTATTTGAACCATTGCTGATTCTTCAAAGTCTGGAGAATTGTTTTCCTGCTGAGCTATTTACAGCCTTTAACACTTGAGTATACTCTTGTAAATAGCATTTGAGACATATTTCTCTCTCTCTGCCTAACTTATCCAGAATTTGTAAGCTATTTGCGAATATTCTTAATTCATGGCAATGTTTTTGGCTTTATGAGTTCAGTAAGAAACTGTTTTTGTTTTGTTTTGTTTTGTTAAACAATGGGACACAATTGGAGGAACGTATTTTCCCAGGGCTTTGACTGAAATGGCCTTGTGAGAGGTTCCAGAAAAGCCAATTTAAGAGAGCCTATATACACAATGATTCTTGCTGCACTTTGTGTGGGTAATCAGGCAAAATATATGAGATGGAAGCTTACTTTGCAGGAAGATTGGTCCTGCTGTAATATGTCTTTAATGGAAGTGGGAGACTGGAAAGAGAAAGATTTTGTTTCAGAAGAAAACTAGGATTAGATTAACTTTTGATTCCTGAGGGGCCATGTGGTTACTCATAGTATGGAGCTGCTCACAACAACCCTCCTCAGTATGAAGCAGCCAAAAAGATTGACAGTGAGATTCTCCATGATTGAAAAATTAATAGAAATGGGAGACTGAAACCTCTATGAATCCCAGAGAGCTGGTGTTTATGGTTTCTTTGAATAAACCTAGAAATTGATCCTCCCAGTCTTAAAACTTGAGAAAATTACAACTGTCTTATCTGAGTTCCTCACTCAGAAAATCAACCATCAGTCCTCCCAGATAGTATCAGACCACTGCATTTGGACAGTGAGAGGGCAGATCCCTCACTCATCATGATTGTCTAACCAACTACCACTTCCTATTAACCAACTCCTCTTCCTTACCTATTCCTGGCTCCTGTTTTCTACACATGGTTACAATTTTTCCTTGCTATACAATCCACTAATTTTAGTCCATCAGGCAGATGGATTTGAGACTGAGCTCCTTTCTTGGCTGCAGCACCCTATTAAAGCCTCCTTCTCCAACAATACTCATCATCTCAGTGATTGGCATTCTGTTCAGCAAGCAGCGTAGGACTTAGGCCAAACCCTTGGTATTTCATTAATACTATAACTAGCTTCTCATCAGTTCAGGTCAGAATTTTCCAGTAAATAAGTACAGGTCTGGTCAAGTTTTTCCATCAAATGAGTGTTAAAAATCTTTTGATTTTCAAAGATTTGGGGACTAATTGTGGTAAAAAGATCACATACCTGTATTATCTCCTTTCTACGGGTAGGGAGCTAAGATGTATGAAATTAAGTAACTTGCTTAATACTATATGGTGAGATAGAAGTTACAGTCAAGAATTTCCAATTCAGTAGAGGTTCCTTTTCATTACATGATACACCTTTCTACTTTTTCTTCAAAATCATCAGTCATTCAGTTTTTCATTAAAAATTATTAACTGAACATAAGGAATATGGAAGGCTTTATGTTCCATGGCATATATTCTAGGGAGTGTCTTCAGGCCTTGCTTATAATCAAGGGTATGTGTATTATGGTTGCTGCAAAGCCACAGTATAAATATGAAACATGAGTCCATAGAAAGACATGCGTGTGAGTGTTTAAAGAAGCTTTACTTATAATATCCCCAAATTACAACCTAAATGTGTATCAACAGATGAATGGATACACAAAATGTGATATATTCATATAATGAAATAATACTAAACAGTAAAAAGGAATGAATATACCTGCTATAACACTAATGAATCTCAATATTATTATGCTGAGTGGAAAAAAGACAGAAAAGAGCACATACTGCCTGATTCCATTTATATAAAACTCTATAAATACAAACTAATATATACTGATAGAAAGTAGATCAGTGGTTGCTTGGAGGGAGGGGTACAGAGAAGGGTAAAAGGGAAAAATTTCAAAGGGGTACAAAGAAACTTTTGAGGGTGATTGGTAGGTTCATTATCTTGATTGTGATGATTTCATAGATGTCTACATTGTAAAATTTATAAAGTGATAAATGCAGCTAATTGTTTATAAACTGTATGCCAACAAAGCTGTTTTTAAAATATGCAACATCTTCCTGGAGTCAGATGTTACCAGGAAGCTTGAAATGAAAACATAAAAGATTTAACTAGACTTTAAATATATTAAAACAATAGAAATACTATATGTATAAAGTAAAATTAAATCACTTCTTAATAGGAAAGCTCTAGATACCAAAATTTATACTTATAGTAGGCGAGGTCTAGCTAATTCTTTAAGATACCTCAGAACCTGTTTATATTCACTCTTCTCTCAAGTTAGCAGTCTTTGGTGGTAAGGTTTGAGTTTCTGCCAAGGAGTTTACAAGGTCACATAAAAGACGTAAAAATTACCTCTATACTTATAACATATCACTGACTTTAAGTTTCCTGTAGTTTTACTTTGGTCATTGCATCTTTAAAATCATTGACTTCTTGTGTTTCTGCAGTTCTAGTTCTAGGAGCACTCATTATTTATAATCAAAGGAAAAAAGACAGAGGTATACTCCTTGTGCTACCATAATTGTAGTGTCCTGTGATATGAGGAGAGTGAGCCCTGCTACATAAATGCCTATATTTTATCTCTGGTACTTTTTCCTAAAGAGTCACAGAATGAATGAAAGGCAAATCTTAAACCATCCAACAATTCTGATGCTTTGGAGTCTGTAATAGTCCACTCACTCATCTGAATAATCACAAGCATGATAATTTATTACAGCTATTTCTGATTTTTTCAGCTATTGTATATCAAGAATGTATAACCTTCTCAAAGAAAAGACTACCATGATTCTATGCAGTCCTATAATTTCTAAAAGCAAAATTTTAAAATTCAGATAAAACCTATAATAGTTGGAGTGAAAAAGAACACCATTGCAGAACATGGTGCATATCAGAATACAAACAATAAAAAAGAAAATTCTGAAGGAATTCAAAAACATCTTTCAGTTGTCAAGTGAAGTAGAAGAGCAGCTGAGTGGAGAAGATAACAAGAGGCTGCAGGTCATTTCAAAATGTTTCAGGTCAAGATCCAGCTTAGTCCATCTCGGACTAGGGTCTAGATCCAGGTTAGCATATTTCAAGCACTAAGTAGACTTTTTACTGATTAATATTATTTTATTATATGGATAAATCACATTTTGTGTATTCATTCACCTGCCAACAGACATTTGGCTAGTCATATTGTGATACTGTAAATAAAGCTTCTATGAACACTCTGCACAAGTCTTTCTGTGGATGTATGTTCCATATTTATACTGCAGCTTTGTAGCAACCATAGTACACATATGCTTGATTAGAAGTATGGCCTTAAGACGCTCCCCAGAGTACACTCCATAGAAGATAAGGCCTTCCATATCTATGCTCAGTTAATAATTTTGTAATGATCCTAAAGGCATACTAGGTAACCTTGAACAAATATTTGAAAAATGGTGGAGAAAATTAGAAGAGAAAGTTCTGATATTCTAAACAAGAGACAAATACATTGCAGAAACTATGAAAAAGTAAGAATAATGTTAATTCCCAGAAAAAATACTAGATCCAAGTGGAGAAGGTTGCAGAACATTACGTCAAGTTGAATCTCATTTTATACGATGGGATTTATAAACCTTTCATAAAACTTATTAACATTTATACAAAGATTTAAAAACCTTTATTAACATTTACACAATGAGATTTAATTTGACATAATGTGTAAGATAATGTAATGTAAAAGATATATGTGTGTATTTTACATGTATAATGTATGTACTTATAAATGCATAGAAAAGCTTCTAGTCTACATAAAAACTCTCTGTTGTGTCTTTACACAAACTGGGGAATCTAGAGGAATTACATTTGTGACCCATAAGAAAAAAAAAAACCCTACTAAAATATAGCATGTGATCATTAAAATTTCCATCTAAAATAATCTGTTTCCTATCATACTAAGTAGGACAAGGAAAGGTATCTTTAATTCACTCCAATTTAAAAAAATCAACAAATGAAACAGTGTCTTGTTACACCCTGGTAGATGAAGTAAGAATTTGTGAGGGTTCTTCCTTGGACCACGTCAATTGCAAACGAGATCTCTGGAAGTTTTTCACAAGGCTTTGCACCGAGAGAAAGCAGCCCACTTAAAGAAAGACACAGATAAAGTCAGAGGATTATAAACAGTCAGATAAAGATTTTGAAACTGTTCCAAAGATGAATGGTTGCAAAACAGAATGTTCCACATGAAGAGAAAAATATTTAGATGAGACTTTTTTAAAGTATTTGAATGTATGCTATATTACAAAGGCAAATACTTATTTTTGTTATTTTATTCTGGTTCTTCCAGAGGCAAGAAACAGAAATAGTGGTTAAAATTTAGAATAAGGCTGATTTGGTTAGATATAAAAAAAGTATAACAAGTATAAATGTTCAGCAATAAATTTCTTGCTTCAAGAAGTATCATATTACTTACCTGACAGCATCTTTTGAAATTCAAATAAGCATGCCTTTTGACAAAGAATTTTTACTTCGAGGACTTTACCTTCAAGCTGTCACACACATATTTTCAAATATATGTGTACCAACATATTGGTTACAGCATTGTTTATAAAAGCTATCTAGAAATCAGCAATCCGGAGAGGACCCACAGACCCTCTGAAGGAAGTGAAGTGCTCCTGAAGGACCCAGGAGACCCCCCAAAACTGTGAGTGCCCCAACTGCGGAAGTGGGAAAGGGAGACCCTCCTCTCCCAAACACACAACCCCACTGGAGACGCTGAAAGTCTGTTTGCAGGAGAAGTTTATGACCTTACCTGGAACTGAGTCTGTTTGGAGAGCTGAGTGAAATACAGGGGTAGAGAAAGCAGCAGAGAGGCCCTGGGAGCTCGCGGGATCCCCTAGCAGGCCATTCCTGCCTGGCAACACAGGGATCCAACGGGAGAGGAGTAGGGGATAAAACTACACAGGGAGAAGCAAATTTCTAACTGAACTTTGTAACAGTTTGAACAGGTGAGAAGCCTTCTGGCCAGAACTCGGGGGAGGACTTAAACTCCGTGTGCAGACTCCTTAGGCAGGGAAAGAACCAAGCCCTTTTCTTTCACAGCTGGGAGGCAGATAGCCTGGGGTAGATTTTCAAGCCTGTATTGCTCTCCAGCTGGAAGCAATCTGGGGGCTGTTGATGGGGCACAGTGGGAGTGAGACCGGCCCTTCACATTGCGTGGGAGCTGGGTGAAGCCTATGACTGCAGGCTTTCCCCAACTTTCCTGACAACCTGCATGACTCAGCAGAGGCAGCCATCATCCTCCTAGGGACACAACTCCAATGACCTGGGAAACTCACCCCGGTCCCCCACAGCAGCTGCAGCAAGGCCTGCCCAAGAAGAGTCTGAACTCAGACACACCTAGCCCCGCGCTCACCTGATAGTCCTTCCCTACCTACCCTGGTAGCAGAAGACAAAGGGCATATAGTCTGGGAGTTCTAGGGCCCTGGCCACCGCCAGTTCCTCCCCCATATCACAGTTGATACTCTCTGGAAAGTGCCACCTCCTGGGAGGAGGCCAACCAACACAAAAATAGAACATTAAACCCTCATGGAGTCCATTGTACACCCCCCCCGCCCCACCCCCAGCCATCTACACCAGAACGGGCGCTGGTATCCATGGCTGAGAGACCCACAGACGGTTAACATCACAGGACTCTGTGCAGACAACCCCCAGTACAACCCCAGAGCCGGGTAGACTTGCTGGGTAGCTAGACCCAGAAGAGAGACAACAATCGCTGCAGTTTGGCTCACAGGAAGCCACATCCATAGGAAAAGAGAGAAAATACTACATCGAGGGAACACCCCGAGGGACAAAAGAATCCAAACAACAGCCTTCAACCCTAGATCTTCTCTCTGACAGAGCCTACCCAAATAAGAAGAAATCAGAAACCAACCCTGGTAATACAACAAAACAAAGCTCTTCAACACCTTCCCCCAAAAAATCACACTAATTCACCAGCAAAGGATCCATATCAAGAAGATATCCCTGATTTATCCAAAGATAAGACAAAGGAAAGAATCTTTTTTTTAAATTTAATTTTATTATTATTATTACACTTTAAGTTCTAGGGTACATATGCATAACGTGCAGGTTTGTTACATATGTATACTTGTGCCATGTTGGTGTGCTGCACCCATCAACTTGTCAGCACCCATCAACTCATCATTTACATCAGGTATAACTCCCAATGCAATCCTTCCCCACTCCCCATAATAGGCCCCGGTGTGTGTGTGATGTTCCCCTTCCCGAGTCCAAGTGATCTCATTGTTCAGTTCCCACCTGTGAGTGAGAACATGCGGTGTTTGGTTTTCTGTTCTTGCGGTAGTTTGCTGAGAATGATGGTTTCCAGCTGCATCCATGTCCCTACAAAGGACACAAATTCATCCTTTTTTTATGGCTGCATAGTATTCCATGGTGTATATGTGCCACATTTTCTTAATCCAGTCTGTCACTGATGGACATTTGGGTTGATTCCAAGTCTTTTCTATTGTGAATAGTGCCTCAATGAACATATGTGTACATGTGTCTTTATAGCAGCATGATTTATAATCCTTTGGGTATATACCCAGTAATGGGATGGCTGGGTCATACAGTACTTCTAGTTCTAGATCCTTGAGGAATCGCCATACTGTTTTCCTTAATGGTTGAACTAGTTTACAATCCCACCAACATTGTAAAAGTGTTCCTATTTCTCCATCTTAAGAGCTGTGAGGCAGGAGCACCAGGTAACCTATAAAGGAACACCTATCAGATTAACATCAGATTTCTCAGCAGAAACCCTACAAACTAGAAGGGATTGGGGCCCTATTTCAGCTCCCTCAAACAAAACAATTATCAGCCAAGAATTTTGTATGCAGCAAAACTAATCATCATATATCAAGGAAAGATACAATTGTTTTCAGACAAACAAATGCTGATAGAATTTGCCATTACCAAGCCACCACTGTAAATACTGCTAAAAGGAGCTCAAAATCTTGAAACAAATCCTGGAAACACATCAAAACAGAACCTCTTTAAAGCATAAATCATACAAGACCTATAAAACAAAAATACAAGTTAAAAAGCAACAACAAAAACCAAAAACCCAAGGTACAGAGGCAACAAAGAGCACGATGAATGCAACGGTACCTCACATTTCAATACTAACATTGACTGTAAATGGCCTAAATGCTCCACTTAAAAGATACAGAACCTCAGAATGGATAAGAACTCACTAGCAAAACATCCACACCAAGAAGCATGATAATAAGTCAATAAATGTGATAACCACAGAAAGAGGATTAAAAACAAAGATCACATGATCATCTCAATAGATCCAAAAAAAGTATTCAAGAAAATCCAGCATCCTTTATGATTAAAACTCTCAACAAAATTGGCATACAAGGGACATATCTTAATGTAATAAAATCCATCTATGACAACCTCACAGCCAACATAATACTGAATGGGGAAAGGTTGAAAGCATTCCCTCTAAGAACTGAAACAAGATAAGGATGCCCACTCTCACCACTCCTCTTCAATGCAGTATTGGAAGTCCTAGCCAGAGCAATCAGACAAGGGAAAGAAATAAAGGGCATCCAAATCAGTAAAGAGGAAGTCAAACTGTCATTGTTTGATGATGATATAACCGTTTTCCTTGAAAACCCTAAGGATTCTTCCAGGAAGCTCCTAGAACTGATAGAAGAATTCAGCAAAGTTTCAAGGTACAAGATTAATGTACACGAATCTGTAGCTCTCCTAACACCAGCAGTGACCAAGCAGAGAATCAAATCAAGAACTCAACCCCTTTTACAGTAGCTGCTAAAAGTAAAATAAAATAAAAAAAATAAAATACTTAGGAACATACCTTTGGATGCAGTCCAAAGACCTCTACAAGAAAAACTACAAAACACTGCTAAAAGAAATAATAGATAACATAAACTAATGGGAAACACATCCCATGCTCATAGATGGTTAGAATTAATATTGTGAAAATGACCATACTGTCTAAAGAAATCTACAAATTCCATGCAATCCCCATCAAAATACCACCATCATCCTTTACAGAATTATAAAAAAAAATTCTAAAATTAATATAGAACCAATAAAAAGCCTGCATAGCCAAAGCAAGACTAAGCAAAAAGAGCAAATCTGGAGGCATCACACTGCCTGATTTCAAACTATACTATAAGGCCATAGTCACCAAAACAGCATGGTATTAGTACAAAAATAGGCATATAGACCAATGGAACAGAATAGAGAACCCAGAAATACACCCAAGTACTTACAGCCAACTGATCTTTGACAAGGCAAACAAAAACATAAAGTAGGAAAAGGACAGTCTTTTCCACAAATGGTGTGCTGGGATAATTCTCCTAGCCACATGTAGGAGAATTAAACTGAATCCTTATCTCTCACCTATACAAAAATTAACTCAAGATGGATTAAGGACTTAAACCTAATACCTGAAACTATAAAAATTCTAGAAGATAACATTGGAAAAACCCTTCTAGACATTGGCCTAGGCAAGGATTTCATGACCAAGAACATTTGCAAAAGCAAATGTAATAAAAACAAAGATAAATATCTGGGACCTGACTAAACTAAAGAGCTTTTGTATGGCACAAGGAATAGTCATCAGAGTATATAGACAATCCACAGAGTGGGAGAAAATCTTCACAATCTATACATCTGACAAAAGACTAATATCCAGAATCTACAACGAACTCAAACAAATTAACAAGAAAAAACAAATAATCTCATCAAAATGTGGGCTAAGGACATGAATAGACAATTATCAGAAAGAAGATATACAAATGACCAACAAACATTTGAAATAGTGCTCATCATCACCAATGATCAGGGAAATGTAAATCAAAAGCACAATGTGACACCACCTCACTCCTGCAAGAATGGCCATAATAAAAAAATCAAAAAACAGTAGATGTTGGGATGGATGCGGTGAACAGGGAACACTTCTACACTGCTAGTGGGAATCTAAACCAGTACAGCCACTAAGGAAAATAGTGTGGAGATTCCTTAATGAACTAAAAGTAGAACTACCATCTGATCCAGTAACCCCAGTACTGAGTACCTACCCAGAGGAAAATCAGTCATTATTTGAAAAAGATACTTGCACATGCATGTTTATAGCAGCACAATTCACAATTGCAAAATCATGGAACCAGCCCAAATGCCGATCAATCAATGAGTGGATAAAGCAACAGTGGTGTGTATATAGGAATATTATGTAGCCACAAAAAGGAATGAATTAACAGCATTTGTAGTGACCTGGTTGAGTTGGAGACTATTTTTCTAAGTGAATTAACTAAGGAATGGAAAAGCAAAGATCATATATTTTCACTGATGTGAGAGAGCTAAGCTATGAGGACACAAAGACATAAAAACGATACCATGGACTTTGGGCACTTGGGGAGAAGAGTGGGAGGGGGGCAAGGGATAAAAGACTACAAATACGGTGCAGTGTATACTTCTCGCATGATGGGTGCATGAAAATCTCACAAATCACCGCTAAAGAACTTCCTAATGTAACCAAATACACCTGTACCCCAATAACTTATGAAAAAAAAAAAGAGCCATCTAAATAAATTATAGAAAACATCCCCACAAAGTCATGGTAGGTAGCAGCTACAAAGAATAAGGAAGATCTGTGTGACAAGGTATTTATTAAGTGGAAAAGGTTGCAGAACATTATGTCACATTGAATCTCATTTGTATAAGATGTAAAAGATATATGTATGTATTATATACATAATAAACACATGTGTATGTACATATGTACATATGTACTTGTAAATGCATAGAAAAATTATCTGCATAAAAATTCCCTGTAGTGATTTCTCCATATGAACTGGGGAATCTAGAGGAATTACTTTATCTTTGTATTGGTACTATTTTCTGTTTTTAAACATGAATTATAGCATTTTTAATTTATAAATGAATTTAAAAGTTGTTGCATTTGTTATTAGAAGCATTTTCTAATTATCTAATAATTACATGCAATTATATCTATACTATCTATTATACTACACCTATACTATCTGTAATTATGATATCTAATCTAATTATTAACTGCTATCACTGACATAGTATTTCAGAGAATCTGTTTTGCCATCAGAACTAGAATCTTAGTTCTACAGCTTTCTAAATGTGAACTGTTGCTGGAAACTTATCTCTAAGCTATGAATTCCTTGTCAGTAATGTGAGAATAAGTTATGAATTAAAATGACGTTCAAATGGGATACAACTAAGAAGAGATTTCTCTATCATATGTAATTATTGGAACAATACTTGTTAATTATATTAAGCTTAAACAAGATTACTATAAAACAGTAGAGGCAAGGAGAAATATATATATATATATTTTAATTCTCCAAGCTTCCCATTCAAGGCTTGGAATTTACCTTTGTTGTCTTAAAGGCATAATAAATTATTTAAATTTTCTAAATTGAACATAGACATTTGTTGTTATCTTCTGTTCAGTTTGACCAAGCAGTTTCAAATTTTAATGTGAATAAAAATTATTTTATACAGTTGACTCTTACATAACATGGGTTTGAACTGAATGGGCAGTTCAGATTCTGCTTATGGGGGATTTATTTTTTCAATAAGTGCAGTCAGGCCTCCACATTGTCAGGTTCCACACTGGCAACAAAATGCAGATGGAAAGTGCCGTATTCTCGAGATGTAAAACTCACATATAAGGAAGGAAGACTTTTTGTATCCATGGGCTCTGCAGCGCCAACTGCAGCATTTGATTATGCTCAGACTCTGGTTATCTGTGAGGGTCCTGGAAGCAATCCCTCACAGATATGGAAATATTTTTCAAAGGCAATTTTAACAGGGCATATTTTTTATATGCCAGTTTAAAAACTTACTACATGTATCTATAGGTAGTGGGTGTGAATTGTAGCCCCCCAAAGATATGTCTACCCAAAACCTCAGAATGTGACCTAATTTAGAATGAAGGTCTTTACAGATAAGGTAAGTTAAGGTAAGGTAAGGATGGATGTTGATATAAGATCATGTGGATTAGAAAGATTATCTGTCATTGTCATCCAATAGCAAGTGTCCTTATGAGAAGCAGAAGAGAAAAGGACATAGAGACATGGAGAAGGCCATGTGAAGATGGAGGCAGAGACTGGAGTTATTCTGTCACAAATCAAGAGAGCCAGGCACCAGCAGAAACTGGAAGAGGAATGGAAGGACTTTCCCCTACAGCCTTGGGAGGGAGCCCTGCTGACACCTTTATTTCAGACGTGTTGCCTCCAGAACTGTGAAAAAATAAATTTTTATTGTTTTAAGCCACAAAGTTTTTTGTGATTTGTTATAACAGCCCTGGGAAACTAATAAAATATACAATGATCATATCAATTATTTTCCTAACCAGGTCACTTCTGAGAATGAAAGGGAGCGCTATGATTAAGTATACTAGTACAATACAGATAAATAGCATTGTTCTTAAACAGGACACATGGTCACTCAATCCATAAAACATGAGACTGTATCGTAATGCATGCAAAATGGTTAGCAGACTGGCTCTAATAGAGTATGCCCTCAGTTTTAAAAGTAACTTTTATTGTAATTATATTACATATCATGATAGTATAAAAGGAACTGGGGCTCTGGAATTGTGGATGATCTGATTAGGGTTACAGGATGGAGGTGGTGCAAAGGAGAGGCAAGAAAATGAAGGTGAGAGAAAAGAGAAATCATTGGCCAAAGGAACATCTCTGTCAGACTAGTAGTAGTCAGGCGATTGCTAAGAATTCTGATTGCCACAGCTGGTCTCTGCCTAGACTGTCTTAGCCAAAAATCATGAATAAGGTTTAAATTCTATCTCAGTTGAATAATTTGGAAAATCTGTCCTAATCTACTATTGAGTTGTAAAAGGAATAATCAGAATTTGAAAGAGTAGATGGGAAAATACCCATAAGTGTATTTTAGAGACTAGATTCCTAGAAGAAATTTTCTTTTTCCTTTTTTTCTTTTTTAATTGAGACAGGGTCTTGCTCAGTGCTCTGTCACCCAGCCTGGAGTGCAGTGGCACATTCACTCACTGCAGGCTTGACTTCTGGGACTCAATCTATTCTCCTACCTCAGCCTCCTGAGTAGCTCGGATTACAGGCATGTGCCACCACGCCTGGCTAATTTTTGTGGTTTTTGTGGATATGCGGTTTCACTATGGTGTCCAGGCTGGCCTGTCTAGAACTCTGGGGCTCAACCAATCTGCACCCATTGGCCCCTCAAAGTGGCGTGAGCCACCATGCCTAGACTAGATTCCTAGGAGAAATTCTTCTAATTCAACCATCCAGCAAGAAAAACTTAGTGTGAGAACTGAAAGAGACATTGACCTGGTCAGTTGAATTCTCTATTTTAAAATTGGAAGTGGCTGCGCGCGGTGGCTCACGCCTGTTATCCCAACACTTTGGGAGGCCGAGGCAGGCGGATCAAGAGATCAAGAGATGGAGATCATACTGACCAACATGGTGAAACCCTGTCTCTACTAAAAATACAGAAATTAGAAGGCATGGTGGCGTGTTCCTGTAGTCCCAGCTACTCGGGAAGCTGAGAATAATAGTAGTTATTACCATTGGAATATAATTCCCAATTTCCTTCCTTCTAGCACAGTTATGTCAAAATACAATTTAGTGGTTTTAGCTTAGGATGGGAGTATAGTTTTATAAACCTTAATGTCTCTCTGCCTAATATAAGAGAAGCTTTTTTTTTTCATTAATGAATAGCTATATATCTTTTTTCTTGAATTGTCCAAGAGAAGAAAGGAGTAATTATTTTAGATCAAGAAGCGTTAATGAACTCTTTGGGCCAGGCACAGTGACTCGTACCTGTAATCCAAGCACTTTTGAGGCAAGTAGATTGCTTGAGTCCAGGAGTTTGAGAACAGCCTGCACAACATTGTGAAACCCCATCCATACAAAAAATACAAAAATTAGCAGGTGTGGTTGCGTGTGTTTGTAGTCCCAACTACTCGGCTACTTTACTTGGGAGGCTGAAGTGGGAGGATCACTTGAGCCCAGGAGGCAGAGGTTGCAGTGAGCTAAAATCGCCCCTCTTCAATCTAGCCTGGGCTACAGTGCAAGACTTTGTCCAAAAAAAAAAAAAAAAAAAAAAAAAAAAAAGAACTCTGTGGAATGGCAAGTGAATTCTCCAGCTCCTAAACTTGGCAAACTGCTGGGATGATTCATAAAAATTCTCGCTAGAAAAAAAAAAAAAAAAAAATGAGCTCATTCTGGAAACTGGAAGTGATGTTTTATCTTTTTTTTTTTTTAAACAAATACTTAATTACCCACATCATAAGGAAGGAACGTTTTAATCAAAGATAATGGAATGCATTAAACAAATGCATTTCCTCTTCAGTTACTGTTTCTTTGGTTATGCTTTTTCTGGGTTCTAGAACATGTGGAGATTATTACAAAATGTACTAACAATTTCACATAAAATTACTGCCCTTACTCGCTCTGTCCACATTATAAAATTGGAATCTGTAGACGTATAATTATATGCATGCTTTGTTTCAATTAGGTAAATATACAAATTTAAAGGTCATATATTTGAAATAGATCTCATAAGGCAAAGAAATATAAGTATATCAGCACAAATAGCAACTACTGCCATTGATCGTGATAAAAATTTAGTTATCCAATAAGAAATTAAATATAAAGTGATTTCCTCAATTCTTAGCCAGTATGGATTAAATGGCAGCCCTGTGAAGGAGAAAAAGACTAGTGAGATATGATTATGGTTTCTCATGGCCTACATATCCATGTTTCATCCAGAATGCTATCAGTCTTATCCTGCTGCTATGCTTAAAACCATTTATCAGCAGATAATTGGAAGCAAGGAGGGAGCAGGAGGAGAGGGAAAACAAAAAGGTGTCAGATACAGATTCTGAAACTGATTTTAGTTTAAGACTCATATATTGTACCTAAAGACAAGGACAGTAAACTATTGAAAGACTATCTAACGCTCTAAACTATCTGTCAAAATAAAAGTTATATTGGAATGCAGTTTAAAATTTGGCTTCTTTTTATTTACACATTCAAATATAATAATATTTTCAGCATGTTTCCTTTTCACTACATTACTAAGCTATGTAACAATTTCAGACAATATTAGTGTCTTGTAATCTATCACTACTTGGTAAAGAATACAACACAATGCATAGAACAACAATAAAAGGCAATTATAACAACTAACATTTATTAAAAATGTTCCATGTGTTAGGTCCCATTCTAAGCAATTTTACAAATAATAACATATTTAATGCTCATAATTACACAAAGAGGTAAGCATAATTAGTATCTCCATTTTATAGATGAAAAAAATTGAAGTACAAAGAATTTAAATGACCAAGATCACATGACTAATTAGCAGAATAACCAAAGTTTGCACATAGAAATTTACCTTCAGGGCCCATGCTCTTAGGTAATCAATGTATAATACCTCAAAGTAAAATATAAAAATTTTAGAAGCCTATGTTACTTGTTGTACTCAAATTTCAAATATGGGCAACTGCCATAGCTTGAATTTGTAGTAATTAATTCATTGGCTATTTACCATGGGATAGGAACTGGTCTATGTAATTCACATGAGTATTCCCCCCATTTTATATACAGGGAAACTGAGATTCAGAAAGTTTAAATTCTTCAATTAAAGTCATACAGTGGTTAATTGAATATTTAAGCATTCAAGGATAGCCATTTCTGCCTTTCTGATATTGTCTCCCCTCTCGTATAATTACAGTTTAAGCAATAAACTCTATAAAGGAATCATTACAGTTTATGTTGGTTACTGGTAATGGGTAACTGATAACTAGAGACTTGTAATTTTGAAATTAACCACAGGTAACACATATTTTATAATATGGTTATGGTTCTTACTTTTTAGTAACCGAAAAGGACAGTTGTTTTTATTTATTATTATTATTTTTTCGATATGGAATTTTGTTCTTATTGCACAGGCTGGAATGCAGTGGCGTGATCTTGGTTCACTGCAACCTCCACCTCCCAGATTCAAGCGATTCTCCTGTCTCAGCCTCTCGAGTAGCTGGGATTACAGGTGCCCACCAACATGCCTGGCTAATTTTTGTACTTTTAATAGAGACGGGGTTTCACCATGTTGGACAGGCTGGTCTTGAACTCCTGACCTCGGGTGATCTGCCCACCTTGGCCTCCAAAAGTGCAGGGATTACAGGAGTGAGCCACCGCGCCCGGAGAGTTATTCTTAACCATTCTGTATCCCTCTTTCCCGCGGATCACTGCCACCTGACATTAGCCAAACCAACAATCCTTCATGCAGAAAGGAAAGTACTGTGGGGAAGAAAAGACCATTTCTTGTTGTGCTCCGTTAATAGCTTTAAATTCAAAAATAACATAAAAATTAGGGTCCTGCAACAAGATCAGAAATTGATGGATCAATACTCTGCCTGGCTTGTAGAAATTTGTTGACCTCTGCCAGAGAAGGCACCGGAAATCAGTTGTCAGTCCTGCGGCCAACACTGCTACTTTGTTGGGTTTTTGAGATTTAAAATAATTTCTCCCTATTATTCTTGTTTTCTGTAGATTATAACACTATCTGCCACCAGGTGGAGAAAGAGAGTCACAATTTCTTGTCTGTTTTTCAGGGCCCTAAGATTAGAATTTTAAAAACTGAGAACAAAAAAATTGTTCATAAAACTGAGTTTTTTAATCATGAAAAATAAGCATTAATCAAGTCATCTGTTTTAGAAAGAAAAAAGCAAATATAAAATTGCCTATATCTTCTCTCTTCAAAAATTTGACCAGCCCCAACACTAAGCATAACTACCATTTTCAGACAAAGCAAAAGCGATCTCAATGCTAGTTGCCCATTAGAATTGCCTGGGGAGCTTTATCAATGTCCAGGCCCCAGTCCAGTCAAAAAGGGCCAGAATTTCTTGGAAGGAGGCCCAGGCATCCATATTTTTAAAAAACTTGCCATGAAATTCTCATGTATAACCAGAGTTGAAGCTCGCTACTCTATAGAGTTAGATGTTTTTTTTTAAAGGAAGTGTAGATTGTTGAAAGCGGTTATTACCAGCAACAGAGTCTGAATCTCAACACAGCAGATTTATAATAACTTAAATCGGGCTCCAGAAAACTGATTTATACCAACAAAATCATAAGATTACAATTTATAAATTAGGGTGTTAATATATTAATTTACTTTTAAGAAATGACAAACTAGGCCACATTAATTATGTTGAGGAATTAAATCTTCCCCAAAGTAGATAGTTATTCATTTATTCACAATTTAGGAACAACAAATATGCTGGAAGCTGGGCAAAAGAATGTAAGATCTAAATTCAGATCATTTGATGTATCTACAAACCTAACAGTGGTACGTAAATAATCTTCAGTGAAAATGGTATCAACCTAAGCATGATAATCTGTTGGGTTATTCTGTGGTAGTAAGATTTTATAGACAGAAATAGTGCCATCAGTCAGCCAAGCCCCATCTCCTCTGGGTAAAGCTAAAGAAACATTCATATTTTAAAATTCACTCCTTCTTTTTCCCTGCTTCCTGAGCATCAGATGCACCTGTGATGGGTTAAAGGGTATGATGGTGTTTATGTCATTTTTTTTCTTTTCTTTTCTTTTTTTTTTTTTTTTTTGAGACGGAATCTCACTCTGTGGCCCAGGCTGGAGTGCAGTGGCGCAATCTCAGCTCACTGCAAGCTCTGCCTCCCGGGTTCACCCCATTCTCGTGCCTCAGCCTCCCGAGTAGCTGGGACTACAGGCGACCACCACCATGCCCGGCTAGTTGTTTTGTATTTTTTAGTAGAGACTGGGTTTCACCGTGTTAGCCAGGACGGTCTCGATCTCCTGACCTCGTGATCCACCCGCCTCGGCCTCCCAAAGTGCTGGGATTACAGGCGTGAGCCACTGCGCCCGGCCTATGTCATTTTTCAAAGAAAAAACACAAAAAGTGACACAGATGATTTGCCATGCATGACTTTGACTCAGGATAGCTTGAGGCCTCAACAAATAACCAGCCAATAGGAAAATTATAGGGCCAGAAAACAACAACAGCAACAACAAAAACAGCAACAAAAACATGGTTGACAAAGGAAAGTAACCAGGCTACTTAGCAGCTTTGGTGATGGCAGCGAAGAAGTCCTAAGCAAGTGTTCCAAGATGACAGCAGAATCAAATATGGCTCAGGCACCAGAATTTTAAAATGAGGATTTATGATACAAGTTGAAAAGACAGGTTAACGTGAGCAAAGCAAGATCCAAGGGTGCTGGCTGCCAGTTGTTTCCAGGCATTGCCTCATTCTAGAGGGGTACCTAGAACAAGAGCAAAGCTACCAGGTAAGCTGGATGCTCTGTTAGGAACATTGGCTCTGGAGTCTGATTACCTGTGGTTCTGGAGTCTGATTACCTTTTGCTCTACCCCCTCCAACCTATGTATTTTGGAATACATTTCCCTTAACATGTATTTTCTCATCCATGAAATGGGGAGATAATTATTCCTATTTCACAGAGGTCCTATAAGAATTAACAAAGACAGTCTAGGCAAATCACAGTGGTTCTTCTAAAAGTGTGATTCCCTAGACCAGCAGCATCAGCCTTAACTGGGAAGTGCAAATTTCCCAAACTTACCCCATACCTATTGAATCAGCAGCTCTGAAGGTAGGGCCCAGTAATCAGCCCTCCAGATTTAACAAGCCCTCCAGGTTTTACTGATGTACGCTAAAGTTTAAAGACAACTAATTGAAAAGGTAGTAAAGCCTGAATACATGGAAGCAAGCAGAATCCCTGTCCCATATACTGGACTAATAATAGGAAGCAAGTAGGGAATACTAAAGCTACAGTGCTATATGGGAACATAGAGTTCATCTGAGGCGTAGCAGCTCCTAGGTCTGCTTATCAGGGAAGCCAGCCCAGGATACATGAAACAGCAAACTTGACTATAGCAATTGGAAATGAGTTAGTAGCACTTAAATCTGGGGAGCTAATCCCAGCACTTTGGGAGGCCGAGACGGGCGGATCACGAGGTCAGGAGATCGAGACCATCCTGGCTAACACGGTGAAACCCCGTCTCTACTAAAAAAATACAAAAAATTAGCCAGGCGAGATGGCGGGCGCCTGTAGTCCCAGCTACTCGGGAGGCTGAGGTGAGAGAATGGCGTAAACCCGGAAGGCAGAGCTTGCAGTGAGCTGAGATCCGGCCACTGCACTCCAGCCTGGGCGACAGAGCGAGACTCCGTCTCAAAAAAAAAAAATCTGGGGAGCATATTTTATTTCTAACCTGATGAGATTGTGGCTGCTGATTCATTACTCAATCAGCTGTGGTTTGGAGTGAAAGGCACATGATAGAAACATACCCACCTAACTCTATCATTCCAAAGTTATTCAGCGTAATAATTTCCTGGATAGTGCTGCTCGGTGAGACAGCATCTCACGTATCTTCAGTCATTCTAAGTCCTCATTTTTCTCTGGGCTAAACAGAGTTGGTTTCTTCTCAAACTGTTCACTATCTGGTTAGAATGCGCCAAATAATATATATATATATTTCTCCTGTTCAATGTCTCTCTTAAAATATGATACCATTCCCCCAAAACACGTAGTTCTTAGCTCACATCAATCATATCTCCATTCTTGATTAGATTACAAGCCACCTGAAGTCCCAGGACCTGAGTCAATTCTTTATTCCTCATATATATTATAAAACCCTAACCAGGAGTCACAGTTTGAAAAATATTGTTCAAGAAAGCTATATACATGATGATCCACATACATTTTAACTTTGTACAAACAAGAATATACATTTTCCAACCATTAAATCTCCATAATTAGCCACTGTTTTAGCTGGACCACCTACCATTTTGTATTTGTCTTTCTGCTTGTTGGCTCTAAAATAATCTCTAAACAAAGAAACCAGCATATTTTACCATGTATCTATACAGTATCTATAGCACATCTCAAGTTTAGCTTTTATGTATAAATCTATACCACTCCCTTATTTTAAACAAGCGCTATAGCTGATAAAGAGGTTTAAAAGTGATATACGTAGCCGGGCATGGTGGCTCACACCTGTAATCCCAGCACTTTGGGAGGCCAAGGCGGGCAGATCACCTGAGGTCGGGGCTTTGAGACTAGCCTGGCCAACATGGCAAAACCCGGTCTCCAATAAAAAAATACAAAATTTAGCTGGGCGTGGTAGCAGGCGCCTTTAATCCTAGCTACTCGGGAGGCTGAGGCAGGAGTTTCACTTGAACAAGGGAGGCAGAGGTTGCGGTGAGCCAAGATCATGCCACTGTACTCCAGCCTTGGTGACAGAGCCACACTCTGTCTCAAAAAAAAAAAAAAAAAGAAATTGCTATTTGTTCTGTCATCATAGGTTATGTAGACAACTCACAAAATTCGTCTTGCAGGACAATGGATTAAGCATTTTAAGGGTTACATATGCCTCCTTTGAGCTTAGGTACAAAGTGTAACATTTGAAAGTGAATATTTTCATTAAAGGACTCTAGAATATGTGTATTTTCTAGTCTAATTATTAACACATTCCATTCCTGCACTCTTTACATTGCATCAGACAGATCTGCTGAGGGCTAAAATACTGTGTTATATTTAATAGTCATGTGTTAAAGTGAAAACAGTTGGAGAGCATTCAGAGGAAAATCTTCTGTAAATTCCCTTGAAACTTTACTAGAAGCACTAAGCCAAGGAACTTTTGGATCACACCTCGAAATAGGAATTTTAAGCTTATCAACCTTCCAAATTGGATTGAAATAGCAAGATCTGGTGAAAGGAATCCAAGCTAACTCAGGTATATGGCCTTTCTATAGATACAAAAAGACAGATGTAGGTAATCAAAATAGGACCAGATTGCCAGTAGTGGGGATTCCAAAATATATACTTAAAACAAATGTTCAGATCTTTCTGTATTGTTTAGGCTGGTAAAACTCATTTTAACAATCTTTTTAATATTTAGTCCTCAGTGTCAAAAAACAAAAGCAAACAAAGAATGTTTATCATAATAAGATTTGTTTTCTAAGTAGTCTGTATGACCCATCTGAATAATCAATTCTTGTTCTCTTGTTATTTAACATTATACATGTACATGGGATCCTTGTTTAAAAACTTTGTTTCATTTACATGGCTTATGAATGGATATATTATTTTACAGTTATACTTTTTGAGATCTTGCAAATTTTCTGTAATCATTGATATGAATATGGAAAATATTTTTAAATATTCAAAATTGGTCTTTCCCAATTCTTATCATTGGTCTTATTTTCCAACCTTACTCATCTTGACTACTGTTCTCTGAACTCTCTCCAAATTTAAAGCACACCTATCTAAACCAGCTGAATATGATTTTCAAATATATTCTAGTATTAGCTGGCATCTCTGTAATGATTTGACTGTTTTAAATCAAAGAAGTCTAATAGCCAGCATTGCTGTCAATTGTAATCCAGTCATCAAGAGAAGAATTGCACCAAATTTACGAACATGTTGCTTCTCTGTAGAAACAAGAGTTTGACGAAGCTACATTGTTTTTTTTAACATTTTATTACTTTCTTCTAATAAAGAAGCTCAGTGATTTTAATTTAAACAATTAAATTGCTTTAGAAGAAATTTAGGAGGCTAAGGCTAGGATCAAGAGTCTGAGACTCCACCCTGGGCAGACCAGACTGCTGAGTTCAATCTCAATGACACATTGGGAATCTGTGAAACCCCTAACATAATGAATTACTCAGCCTTTCTTTTAAGGTTAATACACATTTTTTCTGAAAGCCCGTATTAAAATGTAAAATTGGAATAATGCAGAAGAGCCCAAACATGCACTCAAGAACACCCAATTTGGATAAGAGTTGAGACCTAGAAAGAGCATTAGTGTTTGGAAAGAATCTGTTAGGTTATTAACACATCTAAATGGTCAAACTGGACTTTTGGCAGACTTGATAATTGGGAGCTGTGGGAAGACTCTTCATCTAATCAAAGACGTATGTGTTCTGAAGTCTTTTCAGTTCTATGACATTGCTACAAGAGAAAAGAAATTTCCTTTCAAGAGTAAAATCATAGTTTGAAAGAGTTGCTTTTGGTCTCAGGGCAAATACTTTCTAAGTAGCGTCTTAGCTACCTGCTCCTCTGAGACCACTGATGAATACTACCAAGTAGCCAGTGATTATGAAAGTATTTGTTACCAGAGTCTTTTTAGCCTCATCCTGGGATGTTTCAGAAGTTCACACTATTCCCATTCTATCTCCAGAAAGTGATCTGAAAAAACTTGCTCTTGAACATTTCTCCCTTATTTTAGCACCTGCTTGCTTGTCTGAACACCATCTTAGTTGCCTTTATGGAAAATTAGTGGGTGTGTGGACCTTTTGAAGCTCCTTTTTAAATTTTATTTTATTTTTTTTTTAGAGACTAGGGTTTATTATGTTGTCTAGGCTAGTCTCAAACTCTTGGGCTCAAACCTTTGGAACTATAGGTGCACCCCACCACACCAGCTTAGTCACACAAGTGTGACTCTAAGCACTTTCAGTTTCTCTTGCTCTCACCAAATAATTTCCCTCTTTCAGATGGTTTACTCCTTGCTTTAGACCTCTTTTGATCCTAATGGTGTATTTCTTTTGGCTGTTTTCCAGTAATTATCTAAAACCCTTCATTCCAGTAGTAAGATGATTTTTATATTTTTCTTCGTTTTATTTTTATTTCCCTCCTATTCTTTTCAGATCAAGTTCATGTTATAATTCTACAATAGATAAATCATTCACCCATTTAATTTCCTCCATGATCTTGCTATTCAGAGAGTGGTCTGCGGTTTGAGAGTCTACGCATCACCTGGCAGAATCTAGGTCCCACCCAAACCTACAGAGCGAGAATCTGAATTTTAACAAAACCCCAGGTGATATATATTCCTATTAAATTCTGAGAAATGATGATCTATGATGTCACTGATATGTGGTAATATCTTCTTGAACTTATTTCATGATGCAGATTCTCTACCTTATGAGACAGATTAATTCATCGTTAGGCAGCTTTCACCATAGGAAAGAACTTCTTTACATTGAAATGTTATTTTTTAATATCTCCATGAATTTCACCCATAGGTCTATGTTCTACACGCTTGGGCCACCCCCAAATTTAATCATTTTCTTATACGACATTCTTTCAAACATGTTAAAATAAATATCATGTTTCACTTACTTTTTTCTGTTTTAAAGCAGAAACATTCATTTTGTTGCTTCAAAACTTCCTCATATCATACGATTTCAAAATGTTTCCACCCTAAAGACATTTCAGTTAGATTCTACTCCCAAAAGAAAACCTTCCTAAAGTTTAAGAATCTCATCATCTAGCATTTAGGGACCTTATGATTGGTGACATGGAAAATTAGTAAGACTCAGGGATGGAACCCACTTTCTGATATTATTGCTGCCACACCATTTTCGTCAAAATCCTAACCACTACTACAAATAATTGGCATGCTATCAGTTGGAAACATTGTGTCTGTCTGATATACACCTATGTGTTTACTTTCCTTAAGGACTTTTTAAATACACAGAGACCTGGAAATATCCAAATACATTTACCTCAAACTTCAAAAAAATGTTTTTTAGGCCTATCACCTTGTATGAAAGTGATGGGATTTTTTTCCCCTTTGTTCTCAATAAATGCAGCACTATTAATGGGAGTATGATTTGAATTCTCTGAAGTTACACCAAATAAAAGAAAACCATTATGTAGACTCAAAGAGAAATATCAGCATTTAATTATATGGGACAAATCTTTAAAATAGAAGGTTATGTTCTCATAGGGGAAAGTGCAATCACAAACTCTATGATGACATTTAGTCCTGTGGAAATTTGAGTGTTCTTTAGCATTCCAGCACTTAGACAACAATTCATGGTGGTCTCAAGCTATGTTTTTGTTCTGGCACATTAAACAGAACGAAGACATATGTCTAAATTTAAGACATCCTTTTAGTGCTCTGTGCACGAGAGCCAGCTGAGAAATTTGAACTATTTCAAAGCACTAGAAAAGGAATTGTAGACACATCCTTTGTTTGGGCATATATTTTTAATTATCCTGCCTTTTAATATTCTTCTCCATTTGAGGATAATCAGACAAAATGGATCCTGCTGGGCATTGTCATGCTTAATAAAAGTAAGACTGAACATCTGCAAATATGGCGACAGTGTGGCGCATACGATGTGCCAGTGACTAGGCTGCATTCTGATGTAATTATAACACCACATGTAGCTGTAATAATGTGACTCCCGGTTTACACTGGTTCTAGCACTTGGAGTAAACTCTCCTTGAGTTAGGTGCTAACCAATTTCAACCAAGGTAGGCACATAAACTAATGAAGGATTGTATTAAATGCAGAGTGTAGATAATGGTGAGAGTAGGCAGATAGAAGGCTGTAGACTATCATTTTGAATCTGCAGCCAGGGATCAATTCTCTGGGTTTAATCCCATCAATTGCTATCTGTGTGACCTTGAGTGAGTCCTCAAATTCAGTGAAGTGGAGATAATCACTGTGTATTTCTCATAAGACTATAGTAAGACTTTAATGTAATAATATACATAAAGGTTTTCCCTACCTCCTCTTCCACTGCTTTTTTTTCTTTGTTTACTTTTTAAAATAAATATCTATTGCCATTTTTTTTTCTTTCCTTTTTTAAAAAGCTACTAGAAAAGACCAAGTGAAATAAGTGGCTCAGGGTTGTCAGACCTCACTGATGGTTGGGGCTAGTGTACAAAGAGGGTGGCAAATAGTTGCTGTCAGGAAATTGGCTACATTTTGGGGTTTGAGATGAGACCTGGTTTCCTCAGTGTGAGAGAAGGGAAGGGGAAGCTAGAATGAACTGTGTGGTTTTGAACTGGAATTAAAGGTATCAGCAGAAACTCAGCATTTTGTAGATAGGAAATAGAGATAAATATAGATATAAATGTATGTATGCATGTATATGTATATGCACAAGTACATATGTTTCCTAGCTCTGTGCCCTGAAAGAGCCTGAGAGCAGTGATAACACAATAGCAATGAAAACACTTAGTGTCCAGATCTTGGTTTCCAAATAACAATAAACACTTGGTTTCTAAACACCACTTACTAAAAGGAATCCAAAGTTTTTAGAGAAATGGCTAATTTTAGGGATAGGCTGGGCAAAGAACAGGAAGATCCTGGAAATTTTTATTACACCATAAAGTAAGGAAATACTCAAAGAATGGTGGGAACTTGTCTAAAGAATAGGGAAGCTAGCTTGAAAGAGCTCCAATTAGTCAAATCTGCAATAATTTTTGAGCATCTAAATATATCATGAGAGTAGCAGACTATAACACATTGAAAAAACAGGGACCCATGAATCTGCATGGATATTCATAAATAAATAAATGAGAAAGCTCTTTCTTATCATAGAAAGCCAACTCATAATAATTATGAAAGAAATGATGTTAGTGAAAAGTCACCCTTTGGTAACCATTAGAATAAGTATTCAGAAAAGAAACACCAATGATGTTAATGGATGAACATAGAATGAAAAATGGTATTTCATGTGATCTCTAAGCATCCTCCCTCAAAATATGCGTTAATTACAGTGGAGAAACCTGCAGACGCCATCTTAATCAAGGGATTACAGTTAACACCACCAGAATATCGTGTGCCACTCAAAAGGATCTAATGAAAACATCTCAGCACATGAGTCTAATCATGAATAAACATTACACAAACCTAATTTCAAGGATGTTGTACTCGACAACTGGCCTGTAATCTTCAAGAACATCAAGGTCATGAAAAATAAGGGGAGCATGAGGAACTGTTCCAGGTTGAAAAAGACTAGAGAGACAACACAACTGGGTACAATGCGTAATTCCTGAATTAATTTTTTTGCTAGGATATTACTGGGACAATTGGTAAAACTGGAATAAGGTCTCTGAGTGAAGGGCATGTGAGAATTTTTTGTGCTCTTCTTGCAGTTTTTCTGTAAGGCTGAAACTAATGCAAAATAAAGTATTCAATTTGAAACGTGAGAAAATCAAACTATGTCAACTGCCTGATGTAGTAATGACCTGTTAAAATTTTAGCTATTAATATTTTAATGGCTATACCATGAAAAATATTGTTATAGGTGTTTACATCTTTATTCATGGTAGCTAAAAGATTCCCCAAATGATAGCAATCCTAAAATTTTAAGCCTGCAAAAATTTTTTTTTTTTGCCATTAACATTTGTCAATGCAATTCAGATATCTAAGCTGTGGTCCCAGAGTTAAAGGATCTTGAGCATTTAGTTAAGCAGATACTCAAAAATTCTCCCAGGTAATCAGATTTCTGTATATAAAAACTAAAAGTAAAGGGAAAAAAAGAAAAATAAATTAGCATAAATTAAAGGATCATACTGGTTTCCCCTGATGAAAAGTAGCCTCAAAACTGTCAAGTTATATTTCCTACATTTTCTTTCTGGAACAAATGACTAATCTTTGCTTATTGACCCGGAGACTTTCACCTGTAAGTCCCAACATTCTCCCTTTTTTGTTGCAACACAACTGGGGGTTGCAGGCACCAGGCACTATCTCTGTCCAGCAAAGGGAGGTGTTTCCTCATATAAAGATCTTTAAATAGGAAGAAAAACTTATCCAAACGGTAGAAGGGAGATTTCTCTCAGGTCCCACTGGCTAGAATTAGGTCAAATAACTGTTTTAAACCAATCACCAGTAAAGGGATTGAGACCATGATTGAATTAAATGTATACTTACCTTCCTGGGGACTAGAAAGTAGAGTTTATTGCCTTCCCTGTGTACACGGTAAATAACAAAACATATGATATTTTCTAGAAAGGAGTAGCGGGTGGAAAGAATGGTTACTACATACGCAACTCAGAGTGTCTGACACACTAGAGATAGAGATACATCTCTATTTTTTTAGTATAATTTGCCCATTCATAAATCCGTAACTTTATTTTTAAAAAAGTATTTGTATGACTTTCTAATATTTAAGTGTCATCAATTGTAAAAATGCACATTTTTTGACATTTTAACAACTCCGAAATTGAGTCCACCTTAAACGTGTTACGTAATTGTTTTATTGGCGACTACCTTTTTTCTTTGTAGAAAAGAGAACGATAAAATAATAGTGCACCTTGTATTTTATTTTTATAAAGCATTAGATTGAATAATATGTGGTAAACAAATAATAGTTACTATGGCCACTACTATGTTTGCAAACGTGATCTCATTTAATCATTGTTAATAGCCTCATGAAGTAAGCACGGTAATTGTTCCTTTTTTTTTTTTTTTCAGACAGAGTCCTGCTCTGTGGCCCAGGCTGGACTGCAGTGTCGCAATCTCGGCTCACTGAAACCTTCACCTCTTCGGTTCACTTGATTCTTCTACCTCAGCCTCCCGAGTAGCTGGGACTACAGGTGTGTGCCACAATACCAGGTTAATTTTTGCATTTTTTAGTAGAGACAGGGTTTTGCCATGCTGGCCACGGTGGTCTCAAACTCCTGGCCCACCCGCCTTGCTACCCAAAGTGCTTGGATTATAGGTATGAACCACCAAGCCTGGCCTATTTTTGCTAGTTTAAAAATGAAAAAAGCTGAAGCTTATCAAGGCTAATTTACCAGATTCCACAGTAACCAAGGACAGAATTAAGACTGGAGCCCAGAATTTATCTGATACTAAAGTTCTTCCTTTTACCATGCCCATCCCTGGCAGTCAATAAGTATGTGCATTCATTTATCTATTCAGTATAATTGCAGTGTTCCTATTGGATGCCAAATACTCTACGAGGCATTGAATATAAAGTGTTGAATAATGAAGACATGGGGCTTAAAGTTGAACAAGGAAAACAAATAATAATAATAAATATATCATTACAATTACAATAAGTAATTGAGACTGTGCAAGATTGTTCACAAATGTTTGATACCCTTGCTTTGGGGAGGATTTTACTGCCCAGTCACATTAATGGAAGGCTTTGTCATGTGACACTTTTTTGCCAAATATAGGAGCAAATAGCATAAATTATTTTCCAGAATTTTAAGCACCAACATTTGGTATGTCTCTGCCTTCTGCCACGATAACAGCAATGTTCCAGATAAAAGCTGCTCTGCCATTCTAGGTCCCCACATGGAAAATACATAGGAGCACAGTTACAGCCACTCTGCAATGTACCAGTAGCAGGAGTATGAAATATACGTTTGAAGTTGCTAGCCACTGAGATTTTTGATGTCATTAGCTAGCGCATCATATCCTAGCCTACTGATGAGTCCAGAAACTTCACCGGCAACTGAAAAAAATAAAGGTGTAATAGTGTGAAAAGCCAATAATATAGCACCTAAAAGCATGAACTCTGGGCCCAAATTGCAGGGATTCAAATTCTACCTCTTCCATTTACTTAAAAACTTTCCTTAGAATACTTAATTAACATTTCTGCCTCAGTTTCCTATAGGATAATATAATTTTTCTCCTCCTAGCATTGTCATAAGCATTAAACACTTTAATATTTATATAGTGTAACTATCATTGTATGTCATTCCACATTCTAAAAAAATTGCTAGCAGTGGGATTTATGGACCTTGTGGTAGTTTATTTTTAATTTTTTTGTGAAACCTCAATACTGTTTCATCATAGCTGTACTAATCTACATTCCCACCAATAGTGTGCAAGGATTCCCCTTCCTCCCCATTCTCACCAACATTTGCTATTTTTCATCTTTTTGAAAATAGCATCCTAACAGGTGTGAGGTAGTATCTCATTGTGGTTTTAATTTGCATTTCTCTGATGATTAATTATAGCAAGCACCTTTTTATATATCTGTTTTCTATTTGTATGCCTTCTTTTGAGAAATATCCATTCAGGTCCTTTGCCCATTTTTAAAATCAGGTTATTTGTTTTCTTGCTATTGAGCTGTTTAAGTTCCTTATATATTTTGGATATTGACCCCTTATCAGATATATGGTTTTCAAATATTTTCTTCTATTTCATAGGTTGTTGCTTTATTCTGCTAATTGTTTCCTTGGCTTGGAAGAAGATTTTTAGTTGATGTAATCCCATTTGTTTATTTTTGCTTTCATTGCCAGTGCTTTTGGGGTCATATCCAAAAAATCATCGTCCAGACCAATGTCATGGAGTTTTCCCCTATGTTTTCTTCTAGTAGATTTCCAGTGTCAGGTTATATTTTTAAGTCTTTAATCCATTTTGAGTTGGCTTTTGTATATGGTGTGAGATTAGGGTTCTATTTCATTCTTCCGCATGTGAATATTCAGTTTTCTCAGCAATATTTATTGAAGAGACTGTCCTTGCTCCATTGTGTGTTCTTGGTACCTTTGTGGAAAATTAATTGACCATAAATGTATGGGTTTATTTAATTTTATTTTATTTTGTGCTTTCTGTTTTGTTCTATTACTATATGTGCCTGGTTTTATACCAGTACCATGCTGTTTGATATAGCTTTGTGGTATAATTTATAATCACTTAGTATGATACCTCTATCCTTGTTCTTTTTGCTTAAGATTGCGTTGGCTATTTGGTCTTGTGCAGTTCCATACAAATTTTTGGATTCTTTTTTCTACGTCTGTGAAGAAAAAATGTCATTGGGATTTTGATAGGGACTGCATGAACTATCTAGATCACTTTGGATAGTTTGGACATTTTAACAATATTAATTCTAATCCAGGAACACAAGATATCTTTCAATGCATTTGAGTCTCCTTCAGTTTCTTTCATCAGTGTTTTATACTTTTCAGTGTGCAAGTCTTTCACCTCCTTGATTCAATTTATTCCTAAGTAATTTTTGTATTCATTATAAATGAAAATTACACTACTGTTTTTGTGTGTTTATTTTGTATTCTGCAACTTTACTGAGTTCATTTATTAGTTTTAAGAGATTTTTTTAATGGAGTCCTTAGGATTTTCTAGATGCAAAATCATGCCATCTGCAAATAGGAACAATCTAACTTTTTCCTTTCCAATTTGGGTGACTTTTATTTCTTGCTCTCACCTAATTGCTCTGGCTAGGACTTTGGGTACTATATTAAATAGAAGTGGCAAGAATGGTCATCCTTGTTTCATCCCTGATAGTAAAGGGGGAAAAATGCTTCCAATCTTTTATTGTTAAGTGTAATGTTAGCAGGGGATTTGTCATATGTGGTCCTTTGTGTTGAGGTGCATTCTTTCCATACCTAATATGTTGAGGTGTTTTGTTTGTTTGTTTGTTTGTTTGTTTTATCATGAAGGGATGTTGGATTTTGTCAAATGCTTTTTCTGCATCTATTGAGATTATCAAATTATTTTTGTCCTTCATTCTGTTAATGCAGTGTGTCACATTTATTGATTTGTGTATGTTGAAGCGGCATCTTTTCAAATAATTTATACTTTACTTCACACAGTGCTTTGGTCAATACAGAAATTCCAGTGTCATTAGATCAATGTTTGTTTTGCATAAATTATTTCCCTAAACTGATTTTATTGGTTGTTCAGTGCTAATCTGTAGACCAGGCTCTATTTGCAGAGGCTCTGATTCAGTCTTTCCAGGAACCTGTATTTCTAACAACTTCTAATTCTGAGTTACAGCCAATTGGCATGAGCTTTTTGAAGGTATGGAATGAGTCTCTTTGCTTATTTTCCCAGGGCATCTAGTACATGACCAGGTGGCTGTTCAGTAATTGATACTCATTTATCTTCATGAGATTTACTAGTCTAACATGTTACATGCAGAATAGAATAAGCTATGTTAAGGAAACATGCAATGGTAGATACCATTCCACTGGTGTGCCCATCCTAGAAAACTAGAATATTTGTATTTTAATTTTTAGTCTTTTATCTTTTAATTACACAATAATATAGGTTTATCATAGTTTAAAAATCACATAGGCAATAAATTATCTCACATAAATCTTACACTCAAAGATAACCATATCGTGACTATGTTCTAGGCTATTAAGTAATTTTTATTAAAAATTCTGTTTATGGAATGTACAAATTACATTGAGCAAATGCAGCATAATTTAATGGATCAGAGGACACACTTAGAGTTTTTTCCTCCAACTTTTCTGTATTATTTTCAACTGCATCTCAGGCATATTTAAAGTTAATTCTTGTGCATACCGCGCATACCCATGAAGATAAGTTCCTAGTTTCAATAAGATGAAATTTTTTAAAGTTTAGAGGCTATTGCCAAATTGCCATCTAGCGGCAATAAATCTGAAGTCTTTAAATCACAATTTTATAAAAACAATGCAGTGATTTTTGAGAAGTGACTTCATACTCTCATGTGGAAAGATGAGTAGTAATTACCATTTTGGAATTAAGCATTGAGATATTCTACTACTCAAGGGTAGCATGAAGCTTTGTGACATGGTCATTTAATTTTGCTGGGGGATGATTTGCAACAGCATACTCTGCAAAGCAGGTACATAAGACTCAGACATGTCCAGCACCTGCTCCTCAAGATGGTTTTGTAATGTATTATTTATTCTCCTGTTCACAAGAACTCCATGGTGTAACTAAAAAAAAAAAAAAGAAAAAAAAAGACAGGGAAGATTGAAAATACAAATTTCATGTATAATATGATATGTGATGCCTTAACTAACATAATTCAGGAAAGAGCCAAATGTGTGTATCTGTATTCTACTTGAAAATGTGGAAATTGTAGGATTGGCGCAGTGGCTCACGCCTGTAATCCCAGCACTTTGGGAGGCTGAGGCGGGCGGATCACGAGGTCAGGAGATAGAGACCATCCTGGCTAACACAGGTGAAACCCCGTCTCTACTAAAAATACAAAAAAATTAGCCAGGCGTGGTAGTGAGCGCCTGTAGTCCCAGCTACTCAGGACGCTGAGGCAGGATAATGGCATGAATCCAGGAGGCAGAGCTTGCAGCCAGCCGAGATCGTGCCACTGCACTCCAGCCTGAGTGACAGAAAGAGAAAGAAAAATGTAGAAATTATTGAAGGCACAGATTCCACATGAACATCAATAAATTCTGTTGTTTACAAACTTACTATGTAATAGCCTAATGTCTACATATAGCAAAATATAATATGTATTGGGTTTAGGTATAATTTCTTATTCTGTCTCCTTCCAAGAAAGTGGACAAACTTTCTTAGAAGTGTGACTACATGGAAGGTGTTTGTTCAGATCTCGCTTTCCCTTTCTCTTCTGTTGTCCTCTCTGGAGCTCCCTTCTTGCTTCTCCTCTGTGGATCCTATACTTCTCTTCCTCCACCCTGCCTGTGATACTGTTCAATTCATTTTATTACAGCCCTTACATTTACATATTTTCACAGTCTATTTGCGATAGCTCTACGTTATACTTGAGTACTAAAGCTTTGACCACAATGTTTTTAAGGAAAGCCTGCTGTTTACTGTTTGGTGCTCCAAGAATGACTTTCTTTTGGTTTGCTGGGTCCTGTAGCTTTGTTGTCTAACACAAGGATTCTTGTGTTGTTAAATTGGTTTGTTTCTTTGATACTGTTTGTTCAGGATCTGAGTTGAAAACAGTACACCATTAGGCAAAAACATAGGTACTATGGTATTTCCCATTAACACCAACCTTTTTCAAAAAAGTATTTTATGCCCTAAAATAAGCAAAAATAAAAAGATTATTATTACCTACAGCTATCTCTACTCATTCTGGAACACCTGTTCTTTCAGTATAATACCTGTAATAATGCTGCATTTTTATTGATTTTGTACAGTTGAGAAGTACACTGAAATGGAAAAAAGGAGTATCTATATCCACATTTTAAAAATATTTCTATATTTTCATAAATATCCCAAAGTTCAATACTTTTTCATAGGTTCAGAGTTTTAATACTAGCTTATCTAATTGGCAAAACAGATGCTCACAAAATTTTTTGCTGATATACAAGGATTCCTTTAGAATTAATTGTAATTACTAGTGATGTTGTCCTGTTATGGAGAGTGTCAATTTAAAAGTGACTGGGCCCTCAGCAATTTAGAAGATAGAGTACTTAAGCTAAAGTTAATATTTTTTTATTTACTTATTTTCAATTTTTTCATAAAGAAACAGACTTACTATAGACAAAATAGTTTCAGGTAGAAATTCCACTGCATAGACTCTATCCCTTACCATCCCTTAAGGTACATGGTCAACCACACTGAGGACCAGAAAGTGCAGGTGATTCAGCAAAAGCCATCAATATGCACATTATAATGCCTCGTTAACATGTAGAGTCATTTCCTTTCTGAAAGATAACATAAAACTTATTTTAGGCTCAGTCCTTGTCGATTACTGTTTATTTTCATGGCATAGTTTTTTAAAAATTATTTTATTAAACTTAAATGAAAATCATATGAATATCCTTTTTTTCCTCTAGTCCCATTTTCTTTTTCCTTTGTCCTACTTCTCCTACCCCTATCTCCACATATGTTTTTTTTTTTAAGGTTAATTGATTTGAACATTTACATTTGGTCCTAAGGTACGGAAAACCGAGGATGCCCCACTGCTCAGCCATGTGAGGAGAATTGGTTTACCCCAGCACTGCATTTAACCAGCTCTTAAAGGGATTTTATTTGTTTGGTAGGGACCAAAGCTGGTGAATGAATCATGAGGGTCAATTTGGGTCACCAATTCACTACTAAAAAATAGAGAAACGTTCCTTCCTGCTTTTTAACTCCCCAAATTGGAAAGAAGAAAATCAGTTTTAGGCTGCAAATATTGAGTCAGGAAATATTTCTATTTGATTGCATTAAGAGATGAGGCCCAAATAATGTTCCCTTTTCCCATAATGTGTCTCACACACACATTTCACATTCTTAACCTGAGAAAGATGTGAAAAGCAAGCTCATGCCATTTATTCACACTGTAAATTATTCGTGGACTTCCAAGTTGGTTGGGGAAAAGGTACAAGCAAAGAGGATACTGTGCTTATTCCAACCATACAATGGTAAATCAGAAAAGACATTCTGCCGGATTCTTATGGGACTTATTAACTAAATAGTGTTTATCTTCCCTTCCTGGCTAACCTACTCAGAGCAAGTAATGAGCTCAGAGGAAATAAAGCAAATACTGAGCCCTTTCCAATCCTTCCAACTGTTCTGCCACCCACCATTTCTTTGAATGTTGTTTTCTTAATTTTGTGTTTGTTTGACCTAAGGGCACTAACTGAACTGAGCAAGGGCTTCCAGGAGATGGCTTGGGACAAGCAAAGCAGGTTTCTTTGTTTCTCATGTACAGAGATGCATGTCAATCAACCATTGCCTCAGTTAAACATTTAACATCCATGTTACAAAGAATCTCAATTTCACATCCATCAGTCTGTTACTGGTCAGAAAAGCTGCATGTTTGGGAAAAATATTTACCATGAGGTCCATCTATGATCTTCAGTAGGTTCCCCACAGTGAGTGATCTCTACTTTCTCTTCTGCTACAATTCCGTGAAAGAATGCTGCTGTTCTTCTTAATATAGCAGACAATTATAACAGGGCAAGAGGATTGTTTCATTTAACACCACCAGCAAAGCCAGATTGCAGGAAGGATCAAAGACATTACCTCTTACTAGGAATCAAATCATAATTTTCAGTTATCAGAAATGTTTTTAATTTTGATAAAAATAATACCAATGACTAATGATTATTTCATGAAAATGCCTAATACTTTTGTTTATTGTGGAGAATCATGATGCTTAATATAAAACTTCTGTGACTTCCAAAGAATAGGGAGAGGGGATTAGGGAAGGGAAGGATGAATGGATGGCTGGAGGTTGAGGCATAACAAATGGGGAAGATTATGAGTGCCAGTTTTTCTAAGAAGTAATATGTGACTAGGAAAAGGAAGGAAGTCACCTAGATTCTTCCAAGTCTGCCAGCTTTTCCCAAGGCCTTCTTACCCCAATGGCAATTTAAATAGGCAATGGAGAAATTGAACCATACTACTGTCATGACCCAGCCTCGGTAAATTCATTTCTAACGCAAACTGATAACTCATTTCTCCAGAACTGAGTTTATTTGGATTGATAGATTACAAGTAGAGAAATAGCTTCACTTTAAGAAAGCCCCTATTTTGTTCAGAGTTGTTAAGGTCATACATACAAACACTGAAGGACTTTGTTTTTATTTGTATTTGATTTGGAGACAAGGTCTCTCTCTGTTACCCAGGCTGGAGTGCAATGGCATACGCATAGCTTACTACAGCCTCTATTCTTGGGCTCAAGCAATCCACCTACCTCAGCTTCCCAAGTAGATAGGACTACACGTGCACCACCATGCTCTGCTAATTAAAAAAAAACAAAATCTGTAGAGATGGAGCTTTGCTGTGTTATCCAAGCTGGTCTCAAACTCCTGGCCTCAAGCAGTCCTCCTGCTTCAGCCTCCCAAAGCACTAGGATTACAAGTGTCAGTCACTGTCCCTGACCTCACTGTAGAACTTTATAATTGATTATCTTCTTTACCCAGGTGTACATAGTATTAGTGAAATAAAATACATTAAATTAAAGGCCTTTTTAATTTTTTGGTATACTATGGAATTAGGCATATTTGAAAGTACTTCTCAAATGACATTGTAAACATAGGCAATTTATTATAATTTTCTTCCAGTAGCAATAAGTCTGAACATAAAATCTTCCATTGTCTTATATAAAATGAAGCTTTAAAGAATCAAGAGCATTTAATTTTTTTCATACATAGGCCTTCTCAACTGGGATCTTGCCCCAGAGAAGAGAAAAAAGCGACACAGAAACCTTCAGCATTAAGACACATTATTGTCACTAAGGAAGAGCATAATGTTGATAGTGGCTTTTTCTAAGGTGTAAAATGATGAATTTTTAAGATACTTTTCCTTATTTTTCATATTTTCTATATTAAACATATACCACTTCTATTATTTAAAATAACTATTATGTTTTTAAAATGAAGGTTTTCTTTCTGCTTTCTGTCAGGCTGGAGGTAAAAGAAACAGAGATGAAGCGATAATAATTCTAACAGAAATATTACAGCCTTTACAACTTACATGCATACAGTTATACATTAAGAGACCGAAAAAGGCAGTTTCTTTTACTGCTTATTCTAGTAGTGATGAAACTCAGGCTCAAGTATTTGGGTGACTTGTTTGAGGTCACACAGTGCATAAATGGTTGCACCTGAACTGAAATATGAGTTGTCCAACTCTTGCCAGTGCATGCTCCATCACATCACCCTGAGCGAGTAATGAGGATGCGATTGTACCCTTCAAGCATCCCTCAAGGGTTTATCTCTGCATGCTGGAGCTAATAATAACAGTGAGCATTTATATAGTCCACACTAGGTACCAAGCTCTGCTTTAAGTGCTTTAAAAATAATAACTCATTTCATCTATACAACAACCTTATGGAGTAGATACCATTACTATCATTCTGTTTTACATATATGGAAACTGAGGTTACATAACTAGGCCTTAGGTCACTCAGCTAGTGGTAACACTGGGATACAAGCAGACTGACTTCAGAGCTCATGCTTCATCATCACATTAAGTAGCCTGCTGATTTGTGTTTATATATTATGTTAACAGGAAAGGATTGTTCTCCTTCAGCCCAAGGTAAGCCACAAGGTAGATTATTGGAAATAGTCTACAAAAACTGAAGGGAGTAGCATCATTTTCCCAAGGAATTGCTTTTCCTTTGTACTTCTTTATCATTAGAGCCCAGTTTGGACAAGTTCTTTTCTACTCTGAGCCTTAGTCATTGTTTGGCTCATTTCATGAAGGAAACTGATGGTAGAGGCAAGAGTACACTGCTCAGCAGGCCCTTTGTCCAAGGATAATTTCATTGACCTCCACCATTGTTTGCCTGTTAAACTGTGGCTTACAACATTTCAGGGAGCAAAGGCAAAACGTTCCACTTGTTCGGGGGTGAAACTTTCCATTTCAAAGAAATAGATTCCAGCAGGAGTAAGGCTACCTGGAAGCAAAGGGTTTGTTATGGGGTTATTATAAAATAGAAAACCAAAAACTCAATCTGGAACATGACCCCTTCGTTGTACACACACATTGCATCTGGCCTGCTGTACAATGTGGATCACTGGCAGAGACTGTGTTCACACATGGAACACAGGAGAGAGCTACTCTAAGAAGAAAAAGTCAGGAAAACTAGATTCTTTTCTTTTTTTCTTATTCAAATTGTGATAAAATATACATATCAACACTTATCATTTTAACCAATTTTTTTCTTTGTGAGATGGAGTCTCTGTTGCCCAGGCTGAAGTATAGTAGCACGATCTCAGCTGCTCTGCCTCTCAGGTTCAAGTGATTTTCCTGCCTCAGCCACCCAAATACCTGGGACTAGAGGTGTGCACCACCAGGCCTGGCTAATTTTTGTGTTTTTAGTAGAGATGGCATTTCACCATGTTGGCCAGGCTGGTCTTGAACCCCTGAACTCAGGTGATTCACCTGGCTCTGCCTCCCAAAGTGCTGGGATTACAGGTGTGAGCCACCGCACCTGCCCATTGTCACCATTTTTAAGTGTATAGTTTAGTGGCATTAAGTACCTTCACATTGTTGTGCAACCATCACCACCATCTATATCCAGAACTTTTTAACTTCCCAAATACAAACTCTGTACCCCTTAAACAATAACCCCCCATTCTTCCCTCCCGCAGCCCCTGGCAATCACTATTCCACTTTCTGTCTCTGTGAATTTGACTGCTTTTGGTAGCTCACATAAGTAGTATCACGCAGAAGTTTTCCTTTTGGGACTGGCTTATTTCACTCAGCATAATGTCTTTAAGTTTATCCATGTGTAACATGTGTCATAGTTCCCCTCCTTCGTTAGGCTGAATAATATGCCATGGTATGTATGTATATACTGCATTTTGTCCATTTGTCGGTTAGTGGACACTTGGGTGGCTTCCATCATTTGACTATTGTGAATAATGGTGCCATGAATATGATGTAAAAATATCTGTCCAAGTCTCTGCTTTCATTTCTTTTGGATGCATGCCTAGAAGTGGAATTGCTGGATCATATGATAATTCTATTTTAATTTTTTGAAGAACTGCCATTGTGCTTTCCATAGTGGCTGCACCATTTTTAAGTAATAGATTTTAAAGCCAGCGAATGAGTTCAGTTTCTCTACCCTCCTTCTACTCCCTCAAAAAGACCAAGTGCCTCAGAGGTACTGGTAGCTGCTAACAATGTGATTTCCAATTATACTATCTGTCTGTTCAGCCCAACCCAGTCTACACTACAGTCTTTCTCCCCTTACCTCAGTAAGTCACAATTTCACAAATGCTACAGAACTTGTAAAACCCTGAAACTTGGATCATAGCCTTTCCCTGCCAAAATTATGCTATCAAAATTTCCAAGCCACCCAAGTGCCACATTTGAGCCATGTTAATTAGGGAAGAAGACTAGCCTCAATGACCTTTCAAGCTACTCTATGGCACATCGATTATTATTGAACATCTAGCTACTATTTCACTATTTCATAGTAGAGGTGAAAATATTCGCCTCAGAAAGCATGGTGTGCAGCTGTTTTACAACATCATAGTGAGAAATATCTTGAACTCTTTAGTGGGTGAACCCATGTCTTACCCGTGACTCTATTGCAGGCCTAGCATGGTGCCTTGCACAGTGTTTAAGTCACTGATAAATTCAGATAGCATGTCCCAAACCTGAACAATTCACCTTATCACCCTCGATGACTTTTGCTGTGTCCACATGTCAACTGACTTTTTAACTTAAGTTAACATATATAGTAAGAAAAGTTTGTATTATCAATACAGATGAAGGATCAATATTCCTTGCTATAAATAAACCAAATACACTTATAAGAAAACAAATTAATTTATGTCATACCTATAGTTATTTTCTATCCACCAATAGAATTTCTGTACTGGCTTATTTGATATATAACTCTGAATCTATTGATCTCCTCAAAAAAAAATAGTACATTAGTAAATATTTTGAGAAGACAATTAAAAATAAAGGCTGAATCAGAATAAAGAATTTGATGTTAAAATGTTAGCAGTGATCATTTTTGTGATATAATTATGGATAATTATATTTTATGGTCTTAAAGGAAACAGGTGATTTATATAAATAGAATATGTATATAGATATATGTATTATATCTAGTTGATAGAGACAATGGCTAAAGAAAAAAAGGCAAAAAGTGGCAAACTCTAATAGCCAGTTCCATCAAATTGACACTAGAGATTAGGGGGGTAATAACTGTTGCAGCCAGATCATCCTCACATCTGGTGACAAAAAATGCAGCAGTGGAATGGTATAAAGAGAATGCAGACATCAGCAATTTACAGCAAAAAGGTAAATATGTGAGAAATGACAGCCTGCCCAGCATAGGCATCTTCAGAAAAGCTCCCCTACACGTTTCATCAATGAAATGGACTAATGGAGGATCCACAGTGTGCAGAATAATATATAAGGGATAATTTGTAATACAAAGAATATAAATCACTGTTCTTGTCCCATGGTCTCTAATAATCTAGAAGAGATGGTCATGAAAACCAAAATTATATTGCAAATCACAGTGCTGCAAAAGCTGAATGCATATATAGACATATGTAACATTCTGTAGGTATGGAGAAAAGGAAGTGAGAAAAGAGCAGAGAAGCAACTGGGTAAGATTTCTGCAATTAAATTTTGAAAGCAAATGGATATTGACAATCGGAGTCAAAGGTATGAAAAGAGTCTTTTTTTGTTTTCAAAGGATAAATATTCATTTCTCCAGGACCAAGAAGAGGAAGTATCATCTAGAACCTGGAGCACTCCATTTCTCTAGTTAGAACTGGGTAGTCCTGGGGGAATACGGGGTTGAATGGATGGCCAAGGAAGGGAAAGTGAGTCAGTGGCAGTCACGGAGGCCTGGAGTCTCACGTCATGCTAGCAAGTTAAAAGAGGGTACCAGTGCCAGCTGGTCACACTCCTCTGAGGCCTGGTCTGTCCCTAAGCTGTCTCACTTCCTGACATCCCTTTCCAGCTGGGCTATTTCCTGGGCTGTTGCAGACATCCCCCTTCACACTGCCTTCACAGCTGTGGTTTGGCGCTCTCTGCAAGAGTCCCAATGCCGAAAGTGCTCTCCAGGCTTGTGTTCTGAAAGCAAAGGCCTGCCCATTTCCACTACAGAATTTACCCACAGAGACAGACGGAGGCAGCTTTTTTTAGATGGTCAAAGCAAATTGGCCTGCATGAATGACATTGAAGTCGTGTGGTAATAATCAGATCTGGTGTCTGGGACACTCAGTGGCACCAGCATAGGCTGTAAGTAGCTGAGAACTTTTCCTGCTGCATCATAGAAGCTGTTGTCTTAAGAAATGGAAGCATTTGAAGGATGAATGAAAACTCCTCCTCATACATGATGTTTGGCTGTGGCTGCAGGGAATAGTCAAGTTGAAGTTATACAACAAACAATTGTTTTTATGCTGAGCCAAGGAAGTGACTATGATTCTCCATACCTAGGTAGTGCTTAAGCAGGGGTCTGAAAACTGGCCTGAGAGCCAAACCCAGCCCTCTTGCTGTTTTCCTATACCCTGTAAGTTCAGAATGGCTTCTCCATTATTAAGAAGTTGAAAAAAATAAAAAAATATTTTATCACATGTTAAAATTATATGATATTCAAATTTCAATACCCACAAATAAAGCTTTCTTGGAATACTGCTATGCCTATTGACTTACATGTTATCTCTGGTTTCAAGCTTCAAATGCGGAGTTGAGTAGTTACAGCTGAGACCTCATGAGGCTTTACTTACAAACCTTTTCAATCCCTATGCTAAAGCAGTGGCCAGTGTGACCAAAGATAGGGCAAAGTGAATTAATAGTGGATGGGAAACTTTTTTAAATGAGGGCATAGATTTTTTTTTTTTTTCCTAACCTGCATTTTTAAATGTTCCAGCATTCTTGGTTGCAGAATACACCACCCTGAGAAACAGGTATATGTGGAGCTTAGCATTAATGCTTAAAACAACACTTAGATTTCTGTTTTTAAAACTTTGATTCTCCCATCTCCCACCCTCTCCCTTCCCTGGCGCTCCCCCCCCCATCCAATACAAGCATAGGAAAAAACGATGGGCAGACCACTCATGTAGCTCAGAAGATCTCAGCGACGTGCTGGTGCTCACAGAGGCTCATTGGCAGTAGAGGAAGTACAAGGGCAATGAATTGCAGGCCCCCCACGATGGACCCCAAAGAAGGATTAACTGAAACAATTTTACGGAAATGTATTCAGTATGCACAGATGACAACATGCCAGCAAGTCATTTCAGTATAGTATTCTAATTATAGACACCACTCTCAAAGTTTACTCAAGCTATATAGTATGGTCCCTTTTATAGAGTGTGGTTTAAATTGGCCACTTAAAAACCAGAGAGGTTACTTTAGGTTAACTAGTACAATTTGGTAGCTCAAAGAAACACTGTACTTCACTCAACTTATAGGACTAAGACGCCATTTTTCCTTAGGTTCTGAGGATTCCTCCAGGTCAGACAGCTGGAATGAGCAGTTAAAAAATGAATATTGTGTTAATAAAAAAATAAACAGATGTTTTGTCACAAAGAAGTTATATAAGGAAACCCAGTTTCTGAAGGAAGCAAGCTGAAGTAGAGGTATGTTGAATGGGAATGTGGCAGTAATATGCACTTGGGTTACAGGTGGAGGAAAAAGGAAGAGCAGACAAGAAATTTCTCAACATATCCTTTAAAGACATTCTGGTATGTTGAGTGTGACTACTCATGTTTAGGCACAAACTCTGCCAATCAAGGTAGAGAAAGGACATGACTCAGAGGGTAGTAACTATTTAAACTATTTAAAATACACATATGATGACAAGTCTCGATCAACATGTCTGATTCTTCCACTTGCCGAAGGTAATATGGTACCTTAAAAAAGGCATAAGCTATTAAAGTATATTAAGAATTTTACCCGAGTAGTTATGAGCAAATAAAGTTATCATAAAAACTACCATGAAGACAAGAGTCTAACCCATTGCTTGAGTTAGACAGGCTTCTTTGTAATGATAAAGTGATTTGGCCGTGAGCTACAGAGAACTCAAACCCAAGGAATGAAGAATTGGGAAGGAAGCTAGAGGAGTGTTTCCAGAAAGGTCCAGGGCTTACATATTCCCTAGTTGATTATGAGAATGTAATTTGTTGTAGGTAAATTTAGAAGAAGGAGCAAATATGCAAAGTTTCTTTATTTTTCTCTTTGTGAACATTGCAAGCTCTCAGAATGCCAGATGATAGAAACTTGATCTCAGGCGATTTCTAACCTCACCCACCAGACCTAGTATTTAGTACCTGGAGCTGTAGTATCTAGAGCTAGATTTCCATAGCACCAAAGTATTTTGAGGAGAGCAGGGAGGATTGTATTATATTTCCAATAGAAAGGGCTATTCACATCTATCAGCAGTCTTGTTGAATTTAGTGCTACTTTCATTGATAGCAGGATTTTCTGCCACTTCTCACACTGAGGCTGCAGATACTTTGCTGGGGCTGCCTCTGAAAGCCCTCATCAACTCCTAGCTGCTCTTGAATGCAATGGAACCATTCTACTACTTCTACTCCAAGCCTAGATGCAGGGGACTCTGTGGGACAGCTCAAGCCCTTCGTCCTAGATGCAGCACAGCCATTTCCAGGCTCACTTAGGAAAGAGGACACAATTTTCTTTTGCTTTCAGGTCTCCCAAATCTTTCTGCTATTCCCTCCCATAGGTATTTAACTCTGAGACAGAGGGAAAGTACTGTAGCTCTTTGGAAGGTTCTGTTTCCCTCGGACTCTTTTCTTTCCCAACTCCAGTTGTTGTTCTCTATAGAGAGATCAAGGGCACAGAGAACACACGCTTCCACTTACTCCTCTGATTTTCTTCTTACTGATCTTTTGTCTTATGGTCATGGCTAGACTTTTGAATTCAAAAGTGAGAAATTTGATTATGTTATAATCTACATTCTTGTGTGAATTTCTAAAGTCTAGCTGCTGCCTCAATTAGAGAACGTCAGGATTTAAAATATTATCTCGCTATTAATTTATTATCCCTGGGCAAACTTCACCATATCATAATCAAATATCCAATATTTTGTTTAGTTACTTGATATTAAAGAAGAAAGTTTTTTAAACTTACAGATACAGTAAGAAGTGATTTCTTCAACCAAAATGTTTTAGTGACACTCTTTTATAATTCTAATATATGTACACCTAAGTCCCTGGGCATCTTCTTGTAACCATTTTTAAAACTGCATCGACAGAATGGTTATGTGGCCCCTGTTAGAATCAGTGCACTTTCTTTGTTTTGAGCCCATTTTCTTTTCCTTAGGTATCTCAAGAGTCTTCAAACACCCGTATTACGCTGATGTCTTTTAAGGTGATTCAATTCAGCACATAAGTGAGAAACAATGAATATTTTTGACTGAAATGCTATACGTTGCCTTGATCTAACAATTAATTGAGCTTCTAAACTTGACAGCACATAATCCAGCTATTTGCCTTTAGTTGAAAAATGAACAAATAAAAATATGAAAAATGTAATTACTCCCCACTTTGATTTTAAGTTGCTTTGTTCTGAGTCTCTTACTTGGCATTGAACCTGTTTCTGTTGGGAATGAGCAGGATAGAGAACTTTAAAGGGCAGGTCATAGGAACAAATTTGTCTCCATTGTTAAATGTTTGAATATTCTTCAGAATCAACAAAGCACTACAGGTTGAAACAGCATGTCTTTAACAAGTTCAGGGATGAAAGTCTGAGTGCTAGCCTTCTATTTAAAGAAAAAAAATGATACCTTTACACTTTCCAGGTAGGAATATGCTGAAAGAATATACAATTAAACACCCCTTGTTATAGATACGTCCTAGTCATATATGCTCAACTTGCTAAAGTACAGTTTTTCCAGATTTAAGCCTTCTATTTGAGTCAAAAGAAAATCAATCCAGCACTTTAGTTTTTCCCACAGAGTGAAAGCCGAAACAGATGGGTTTTCTTCATTATTACTATGTTAATATAATTAAATAAAAGGTAATGAGAGATTATATATTTTCTTTCCAAGCCTTTAGTTTTTGGTATTTGTTACCATATCTGTCTTTACAACCTCTCTACAAAGTAGAAAAGATAGGGTATTATTAACTACATTTCAAGGTAATAATATCTTACCTATGTATAATATGTTACAGTTTATAAACCATACCTTATTGTATTTTGGTTCTGACACACACAGTACCCCATGATATATGTGAGTCAATCAGATATAATTTTCTTTAATTTATACGTGGAAAGACTGGAATTCAGAAGGGGAGAATGTCTGTCTGTGTCCTGCACTTAGAAAATGGAAGAGATGACTTTGTCAGGCCTGTGACTTCACTGAGACACAGAACGACTGGGTGAGAGTAAGTTTATATTTCATAAGAATGCCCTCCAATAGTCTTTATTTTTTCCCTTAGAGCTTTACTTTATTTTTCTGGGGTTACATTGTTTCAAGTCATTCTTTTGTGAAATATGCTGTGAAGTACTTCCTAGACCTGATGTACTTGTAACATCCCCATTTGTTCCATTCTCCACAGAATTCTAGGGGGTTGTTGAATTTGAGGATTATTTTCTTACATGGTTTTACGTTTTGAAAGCCTGCTTCAACTCTCAAAGGATGTTGTTAAATACAGAATAAATATTGAATTGTCTCTCTATCCTCACAGTCTTCATGGTGGCAAATAAAAGTTTCTCTGAAAGGGTTTGCTCCCTGAAGACCCACAAGTGGTGGTTAGAAAGTGTCCACAAATTAAAGGCAATGAAAGATCACTAACCACAAGTAATAGATGTTATTTTAAAAATGCAAAGTACATAAAATAGCTTTTATATGCTCGTATATTCTGTAGCCACTCTAACCAGGTGGCTGCTGTATAAGTATTTTCCCAATTTTGAGGAGTTGTACACATACAGAGATGCTTTCATAAAAGCAATCTGTGTAGGATAAATATTAGCCATAGTTACATGATTTCTTTTAACTTCTAACAGTAGAACAGTGTTAATCTGTGAGAAAAAAAAGAAACTTTTAATGGCTTAAAATATCTGACATCAGTAATCATTCTGAAAGACTTTTCTGATGTTAATAAAAGGAAAAAGAAGAGAAATTAAAAAATCCCAACATTGATTCAGCATTAAAAATCACTTCACTACGTAGGAGACATGAATATATAACTTCCAATAATCCACAGTTCTTCTCTCCGTTTGAAAATCATCAAGTCTATAATGAGTACCCACTGGATATCTCATAATCTTTTTAGGAGAGGTCAAGATTGACATGGCACAAATCCTAGTCAGTGCCAGAGTAGGATTCTGGAGGCTGGGTATTCTCAAAATAGTTGAAGAAATACAGAAACTAATATTTGCTTATTTTCTCCACTAAGAATGTTTGCCTACCTCCTTTCTACCTAATAAAAACCAAGTACATCTTTCAAGGCTCATTTCAGGAACTGTTCTGCTGAAATCTGCTGCTGTGTTCCGTTCTGTTGATACTGTATCTCATCTGTATTTTCTGATACCCATCTCTCTCTCAGTCTGCATTAACAATGCTCTAGCTTAAGCCTTTATTATTCTTTGCCAGAGCTTAGCAATAGCATCCTAACTTTTTCCTGCCTTCAGTCTGTCTCTCCACTAATTCCATCTGCAAACATATAGCCTAATCTTCCTAAAGAGTCTCTTAAAAATATGTTCATTTTCTGTTGAGGATTTTTTCACTGGCTGCCCTTTACCTACCAAATAATGTAATAATCATTAAATCTTGCATTTCACAGTCTTCTATGGGCTGGAGCAACTTGCCTCTTCATGACCAACAATCTCTCATGCATGCTATGCAGCAACAGAACACAGCAATTTCTATATCTTTACAGACCTTGAGCTTTTACGAACCTTTCCAGTTCCTTGCTTTCCTCCTCACATCCAAGTCTTATCTAACATTCGAAGCCCCATTTGAAGGTCAACCTCCTGGATACCTTTTCTGAAACCCAATTTCAATATATCTTCCCATGTTCCAATATCCATCACTTTTTGCCACAGTGCTTTTGTGTGTGTGCAAGAGAATCACTATGATTTCAATGGTCAAATTTCCTGAGATTTAATTCCTGGTTATTTATATGACCCTGAGCAAGGACTAATCCTTGCTGCCTCAATAGTGTGGGGAGGGGGAAGACTAATAGTACCAACTTCAAAGCTTGTTGTGCCGATTACAAATTAATATATGTGAATGTTCTTAGTAAGTGCCCAATAAGTATTAGCTATTATTATGTACACCTTCTCTCTCATAACACTAAGAAACTTTGGGGTGGGACTTCAGGCTACACATCACTGTGTCTCACCATGGTGATGGAACATATCCCGGTGTTCAACACACATATGTTGGATAAATATATTTGTTTATGAAGTCCCATATCCCGAATACCCATAAAGGACTGTAGTTTATTGATCATCAATAACTACAGTCCACCCATAAAGGACTGTAGTTTATTGATGATCAAGGCATCTTTCCCTCTTAGGATGTAGACGGGATGATTAATTGGAGTTGAGTTGTATGAGAACCATTATTCCCCATAAAAATAATTCCCCATTCTTGACGACCATGGAACAGGTAATCTGTATCCATTCTGTTTCTCCAAAGGGTTGAAATATTGGTGGTAAGGAGACACAGGGGCAGAGACATGGACAGCAGGTCCAGAGAAATTTACATTTTCAAGGGTCATTTCCCTGCATTTTCCTACACTCACATTTACCGTTCTCTTAAAAATACTCTGAGGCAGGGTGCTGTGGCTCATGCCTGTAACCCCAGCACTTTGGGAGGCAAAGGCAGATGGATCACCTGAAGTCAGGAGTTCAAGACCAGCCTGGTCAACATGGCAAAACCCCATCTCTATTAAAAATACAAAAACTAGCCAGGCGGGGTGGTGCATGCCTGTAATACCAACTACTTGGTAGGCTGGGGCAGGAGATTTGCTTGAACCCAGGAGGTGGAGGTTACAGTGAGCCGAGATCGTGCCACTGCACTCCAGCCTGGGGGACAGAGCGAGACTCTGTCCCAAAAAAAACAAAACAAAATTTAAAAACCTGAGTAATATCCATTCCTGAATAGGAAAAAATAGCAACTAATAAGCTGTGTGTGCCTTACTAGCTCTCTCAACACGTTAAGGAAACTCTGTCCACCATTTATTTGACTATGAGCCTTTTAGGAAATAGGATGCTGACTCTGAATTGTACATTGAAATTCATCAAAAGGATTGGCTGCAGAATCAGAAAGTTAACATTCAGAAACATATGGTATTTATTTAGGGGATTCTTAGACTCTGATGCATAACATTAATCTAAGCACAGACAGAAGGAAAAGTACCATTTCTCCAAATGGCATTAATGTCTAAATACCAGCTTTATAAATACTGAATTACTCACAAACCTGGAATATGCGTATTTTTTCAAGAGTACCTATGTTTAGCATCTAAAGTTTCAGAAAGGATATTTATCACGGATACATTTTTGTAACATCTGTGATTCCATGTACGTGTATGCTAAGTTAGAAGGACTTCAGTTTTTACTAGTATTAAGATTTTTCTTTTGCATTGATAATTTGTGTGTTCCCATGTGAAAAAGAAGAGTTTCCTTAGCCTGATCTTCAGCCTCTATCATTAACAATTATAGATATCAAAGTAGAAAAAAGAGCTACCATTTGCTGAGTGTGATCTGTATTGCAATACTCAAAATAAGCCCACAAGGTAGGCATTATTATTTCTGTGTAAAAGGTGAGGAAATGGAGGCTCAGTATAGCTCAGTGGTTTGTCAAAAGTCATGCCATTAGCTAGCAGGAGGGCCAAGACTCAAATTCACATCTTTCTAATCACAAAGAGGCTTCACCTATGGCTAGTTCATAATAAATTTAGATTTACAAAGTTTTATAAGTTTTGCTTATAATGGTTGCTATACTTATAAAAATGTAGTTTTGTTACTTTCTAAGCACATTGGTCTAACTTTTGGTTCCGTAGCCAGGTGCTCAAGACTGCAGCCAACTACTAAATAGGGGCAATTAATTAAAAGGGTCTTCTGCAATAGCTTCCTGGGGACTCAGGTATCAATCTACCAATTAGCCTATACACGTTTCTACCACGTGCTAATAAATCTACCTAATTAGCCTATACACGTGTTTCCTGATGCTAGACCCCTTTCTCTTTCCATACTTTCTTCAATAAGATTGTGTTCTTACATAGGTCCAGGGATGGGCACCCCAATCTTAGTCAAGGTAGCAAAAAAAAGACATTAACAGGGAGGGTTTTCTAGACTTGCTTAACACTCCTAATGGAGAGGTACCTTCTCTTCATTTCTTTCAAGATCCTTCTCATGAGTCAAAAATATCATGAAAAATAGTTTAAATGCTCTGAGAAGAAAAGCAGTCAGAGTTGAGGACATGTAATCCAGGTTATAAAAGAAATGGTTGTGCACCTATGTTCATGGCCACATTATTCACAATTGCCAGGAGGCGGAAGCAACCCACGTGTCTGTCATGAGATGAATGGATAAACAGTATGTGGTGTATATTTAATACATGCAACGGAATATTATTCAGCCTTGAAAAAGAAAGAAATTCTGACCTGTGATACAATACGGATAAACCTTGGGGACATTACATTCATGAAATAAGTCAGTCACAAAAAGATAAATACTGTTTAATTCCACTTATATGAGGTAACTAGAACCATCAAATTCATAGAAACAGAAAACAGAATGGTGGTTGCCAGAGACTAGCGTGAAGAAAAAGTGAGGAGCTATTGCTTAATGTGTATAGAGTTTCAGTTTTGCAAAATTAAAGTTTCTGGTGATTCGTTTTACAACAATGTGAATATATTTACCATTACTGAACTCTACACTTAAAAATGATTAAGATGGCACATTTTATGCTGTGTATATTTAACAACAATACAAAAGGTTAATGGTAAATGTATGAGAAATGTGGTTATGGGAAATTTGTAAGTTTTGAGTGTGTGAGGAATGAAGACATTTGGAGAACGTAGAATGACAGAAAAGAATGGTACCAACTACTCATTCCGAAATGATTTCCCACCTTACCCTGGTACCTATTCTTAACTCTCTGGTTTGAGGCGCAAGCAAGAAAAGATACCTATCTAAACATTTAGGATTTCACACCATTCATTGACATTAATTACTTGGGTAATTTTCATAATCCTTTACACTATTTAAAAAAATTTAAAAGTCCAGTCAGACAGATAGCTTTCTCTCAATTAAATTTCAATTAAATAAGTCAAATGGTTTTCTTTTAATTAACACTAAATTACATCCTATTAATCGAGTATATTCTGCTATTGGAATGTTATTGCATTTATTAAGTATTTTATTGAAAAAATATTTCAATAATATAATTAAGTTTCTTTCATATTTTATGAGATAAATATTTGCTAGTCTATTATGTATCCAACAGAGATATAGAATGACATATAGGCATAGAAATTCAACCAGACTTTCAGGCCTGGCTTTGAGTCGTAGCTCTCCTGATTAACCCTGAAAAGCAAGCTAAAATTTCCAGGTCTCAGTTTATCTTTCAGCAGTATGAAATAATTAGTCTAGGCCAGGTGCAGTGCTCACACTTGTAATCCCAGCGCTTTGGGAGGCTGAGGCAGGAGGATCACTTGAGGCCAGGAGTTCAAGAACAGCCTGGGCAACATAGGGAGACCCTATCTCTACAAGTTTTCTTTTTTAATTAGCCAGGCATGGTGGTGTGCATCTGCAGTCCCAGCTACGTGGGAGGCTGCGTTGGGAGAATTGCTTGAGCCTGGGAGGTCGAGGTTACAATGAGCTGTGATCATTCCATTGCACTCCAGCCTGGTTGACAGAGATCTTGTCTTAAAAAGAATAGTCTAAAGCAGGGTCAGCAAACTTTTTCTATGAGGACAAAATAGCAAATATTTTAGTCCTTTTAGACTTTGTGGGAAGAAGCAAAATGAAGGATAATGAGAGAAAACAAATCTCCACCATTTTCTAAATACAAAATTCAAAATAAAATAATTACTAATTTTTTGTAATTCATGTTTACTAATGAGAGGAATAAAATTTCCTCTCAATGCCATGCTTCCAGAATGTTCCTTCTCAGCCTCTTTGGCTGGACTCCTCTGTTCAATTTCTAGATGTTGGTATGTTCCAGAATCCTCATTTCTCTTCCAACTAGATTTTCTTCTTGCATTAGCTTATCTAGTTTCACGGTTTTAAAAATCATTTACGTGTTATGACTTTCAAATTTGTATAACTATAGTTGACCTCTATACTGTAGGGCATATTTATGTAACCAATTGCCATTCTGTCATTTATTCCATGTGTAAGAGATACCTCAAATGAAATAATTCCTAAAATTGTTTCCTACCCTTATCTCTCTTTCAGTAAATGACACTTTCACCTACCCAGTGATTCAAGCTGAAAATCTAGGAGCCATCCTAGATCATTGCCTAAGCTCTCTCCAACAACCAATTTATCAGCATTTGCTTGAGTATTCTTTGTATAAGGAGAAAAAGCAATCAGAGTTGAGAAGCCATATAGCTGTGTTCAACACAGAAATGACCAGAAGTATTCTGGCTGTAAAGTAATTATAAATGTTATCAAGTCAGCCCCCTAAACAAATTTTCAACACATTCACTTCTCCTCATCTCTACTAATATCACTTAGTCCCAGCTACCATTACCTCTTGTACTCCTGCTCTTGCTTTCTAAATGGTGTTTCTATTTACATTTTCAACTCCAACCCTTGCTGCACCCAATCCATTCTCTACAGAGTGGTCAGAGTGATCATCTCAAAGCACAGTCAGACTTTGTCATCTCCTGCTTTTAAGTTTTTGCAAAGCTTCCCACTTTTTAATTTGACATATATTAGTATCTGATTAGCATGTTCCCAGTACTATTCTCATTGCTGGGGAGATGGCAGGGAATAGACAGACAAAAATCCCTGCCAAATGTAACTTACACTCCAATGAAGGGAAATAGATAATAAACAAACCAAAGGAAAATAAAAGTGAATCAGATAGCATGTTAAATAGTGATAAATGCTATGGAGAAAAATAAAGCAGGGAGTTAGGCAATGGGGATTTGGAGGCATTACAAATTTCAATAGGGTTGTCAGCAAAGGCCTCATTGTGAAGATGCCTTTTCAGTAAAGACCTGAAGAAGGTGAGTCAGAAAGGAGGTGGAGTTTGAGGGTAATTGCATTCCATGGAGCAGAAAGGGCAAGTGCACAGGAATAGCAAGAAGCAGACTGAGAGAGGTGAGGAGAATTCGAGTTGACATTAGAGAGATGACAGAGTCTAGGTTAAGGAGGACCTTGTAGACTCTGAGTATGGTGTTGAGCAGGGAAGAGACAGGCTCTGGCTTAAGGTTTAGAAGGAACACAGGCTACTGTGGTGAGGATTGTCTGAAGGGTAACAAAGGCCAAGATGGGGAGACTACTTAGAACTCTGCTTTAGGTGAAATGTTAGAGCTGGGTGATGCAAAAATGTGCTCAGCATCTGTGAGGAGGGGCAGAGAGGGATCAAGGATGGATCCAGGGTTTTTAGTCTGATCAACTGAAAGTCTGGAACAGCCATTACTTAAAATGAAGAAGTCTAAGGGGAGAAAAGATTTGGGGGAGAATATCAAGAAACTTGATTCTGGATGGGTGCATTCAAGATGCAGATTGCACATCCAAGCCGAGATGCCAAGTAAGCAGTTGAATGTTTAAATGTGGATTTGAAAGGAGAGGTAGAGGCTGGAATATAATTTTGGTAGTCATTCTGTTACAGATGTTATTTGAAGCCGTGAGACTGAGTGAGATCATGGAGGAAGTGAATGTAAATAGAAAAGGGAAAAATTCTGAAGATAGAGCCCTGAGATACTCCATTGTAAACTGGAAGATGAGGAGGAGCCGGCTAAGGAGACTGAGAAGGGGCAGCCAGTGAAGATGGAAGTAACCAGGAGAGTGTGGTGTCTGAAAGCCAAGCAGCAAAGGGTTTCCATGAGGAAGGAGAAATTAACAAGGTCAAATGTTGTATATGGGTTGAGTAAAACTAGATACCTCCTAAATAGAGTATGTTCTAAATTTATTACCAGTACTTGAAATCATCTACAAATTGATCTCCTTTACATCTATGCCTTCATCTCCTAATATCTCCTCCATTCCTCGGTATAGCCTCTCCCCCATTTTCCTCTCCAGCTTTCATCTGCTACTTTACTCTCTCCCTTGTTCACTATCCCTTCTCTAGACCAGCCCTTTGTTTTTCCATCATGTCAATATATTGTCCTATCTGTTGTTCCCACTGCCTAACTGTTCCTTTTACTTCATGATTACTTCCTATCATTACAGTTTCTTTTCATGACCACTCGGTCTACAGTACCAATTTTATTAATGTTACTTCCATCTCCTTCCATTCACTCTTTATCCCACCACTTTGTTCTTTCACTTTATATAATTTTTGGTATCACAACATTTTCAGTTCATTGTTTTTCATCCCACATAACAACAAGGATCTAGACTGTCTTGTTCTCTGTACTGGGTCAGGCTAGAACAAGGTGTGCTATAGTATGCATTCAATTAATATTTACTGAATAAGCTAATTAATCTATATTTCAAAATTTTAACAAAATTATATGTAAGACATACCCAAACACTGGTAAATCATTCCAAATTGAGATGTGTAGAGGAAGAAATCTGAGAGGAATTTGTATTTGATGATGCTGGAAAGTATTTTTTTTCAAGTGTTTTTCAGCTTACATGTTGTGTAATTGAAAAACATTCCTCAATCCATTTGAGCATTTGGCAATCTCTTTGAGACATAGTTCATCTACCTTATTTCCACAGCCCCTCAAATACAACCTTGCAGTCACCTAAAATGGTGCTATAGTATAACTTCATGTTACCTTTCATAGTTCCAGGAATCTGTAAAAGTAATAGCATCATCTTTATTTGGGTCTAGTGTACAGTGGACACACCTTAACTGTTTATTGAAAAGATGTTTAAATAAATGAATATTGAAATCTTTAATTAAGAGTAGCTGCTGAGGAACAGAAAACCAAACACCACATGTTCTCACTTATAAGTGGGAACTTAATGATGAGAACACATGGACACATGGGGGGAACAACACACACTGGGGCCTGGGGCAGGTGGGAGGGAGAACACCAGGAAGAACAGCTAATGGGTGCCGGGCTTAATACCTGGTGATGGGTTGATCTGTGCAGCAAACTACTATGGCACACGTTTTCCTATGTAACAAACCTGCACATTCTGCACAGCTACCCCGGAACTTAAAATAAAAGTTGATTAAAAGAAAAAAAAAAAAGGGTAGCTGCTGAATCAGTCAAGTAAAATTTTCTTATTCATTCATTTCCTACCATCCTTCTCAAGATAATTGTCTTCTAAGAGGTCCAAATGAACACAACTTATCATTGGAAGCTCTTTTTTAAAAATCGCTCTAATGAAATTCAGGGGATGAGTAGAAACGGGGTAGGGGCAGGCTTTGTGTTTGATAATTTGGTGTGCTCTTTCATCTTCCCTCTGCAGTCTTACGCTCATTGTTTGTTGCTGCTAAAGCAGTAAATGTTGTTTGTCTTCATTGCAAAACCAAGGATAGAAAACTTTGAAGTGTTTTCTGTTGCTTAATGTCACCTACTGTTCCTGTCAGCAAACTGAGATAAACCTGATGGACTGAGGTGTCTGGTCTAATTCCTTTATTGACACATAGTCCTGTCTTCAAACACCAGTGTAAATGAATAAGTACTGAGATAGTAATGTGTCAGTAATAGGCTGCCAGATAAATGCCATTGTTTACGTACTGATCCCTGCTTCCTAAGGCCCAAACAGCTCAAAAATCTTACAAATTAGCACCTCGCTGAGATCAAAGAATTGTCTTTTCTTTCTGCAATTACCTACTTGGAGAGCAGTGCAAGCAGATGAGACGAGTTTAAGCTGTCTCTCTCTAGCCCAAATCTTTCTTTTAAAGAGAACAAATGGTGGAATTATACACTGTTTCAGGAAAAGGCAGTTAAGAATAAGAGATTTTACTTTATTTTGTCATGCAAGAACAAGGGGATTTTTAATTTTTATGTTAATCCACCATTCAATTCCCATTACAATTATTTTACTGAAAATTCAGTGAAAAGAGCCACGTTCATCCTTAACAACCACCTTTTGGGATCAGATTTAACTGCAAATTACAAAAATAAAAATCGTTTTGAATTCAGTGATACCATAGTACCCACACTTCAAACAGAAAGTATGAGAAGAATAAATACTTTCTGAAGGAGTAAAAATTTAGACAACAAATCTTCCAATTTCATTTTTGGCATATCTTAAACAGAAAAGTACACCATTCGTCTCTCTTAATTTGAAAAAAAAAAAAAAAAAAGGTATAATTTTATGACTTTCCTTGCTTACCAAGTTCTTTGCCCTGAAGCACATTCCAGCTCCATTAGCCTGTTAGCCTGTATCCAAAATGGCATTGTTTTATTTGAAGATATTGAGAAATGAGAATAGAAGGATACAACTTGAGTTTACACTATTTAGTAATTGTCTTTCATATTAGTCATATAACCCAGAAACAAGAAACCAAATGTTCAAAACTTATTATGGCTTAGGATAACACTGGCTTCTTCATAAGAAAAACAAAATTCTTTCTTGGTGGCAGGCTTTATCTTTCATGCAAATGAATAAAATCTGCTTTCCAATTCTAGCATTAGACTTTGTGTTAGTCAAAGCCTTGACTCCTATGGATAAGTGAGTGGTTTAAAGAAATAAAAATTGACCTGAAAAGTAATTATCTGCAATAAGTTGGAATCCTTTTTCCCTATATGTGTTTTACTTCACTTATTCACATCCATGGTTTTTAAAGGGAATATTAAATGCCTTATGCCAAAGACTTTATGTTTATGTAAATAAATGTGAACTTAAGGCAAATTTTAATATAATTTGTCTCACTTTTCTAAAACTGTTTCTTGCATTAAGCATTCTAGTATCTTTGGAATCAGCCAAGGCTAGAGTAAGAGCCCCCCCTGGGATGCTGTGACCCCTGTTTGAAGACTACTGATAACCTCAATCTATGAAGACTGGCTATGGAACTTCCTACATTGAGACAACTCCAGTGGAACTCTGATAATTACCCTAAAACAAGGAGGCTTCTTCAGTAACCCTTGAACTATGTTCAAATATGTGATTACATTTATGTCCTTAATATCACTATTAGTTTCTGATGTTAAAGTAAAAGTTGAGGAAAAAGTAGAAAAGGTAAAGCAGTACAGGTTAGTTCAATGCCAGAGTAACTTCTAGGAGGGTATATATTCAGTGTGAACAATTTTCAACAGAGAAATGTCAACTTCTGGCCACAACAGCAACCAGTAAAATAACTATTTTTACTATCTTATCTATTAATGAAGAGGAGATTGCATAATATAGATTAAAGAGCATAGTATTTGAAGGTGGAACGCCTAGCAGGGCTTGAGTCTCAACTCTGCTACTTTTATTCTAATTGACTGAGACAAGTCATTTAAACTAATAGAGCCTCAATTTTCTCATATCTAATGTAACATAGCAGTTCACAGCCTTTTACATTGTAGTTACTGTGAAGATCTAATCACGATGAAATATATTTATATGTCTGTCTGCTGATAGAACTTTTGTCATAGAGGGTAGTCCATTTTATGTCAACAGGGCTTAAATAAGATCTGTGCTAGCAACTGAATTACACCAATGAGTGAATAATTACAAAGGAAGCCTGCTTTATCAATCTATATAAAGAAGAAAGTTACTGAGTTTGTGGGGGAGATTCTCCTTTCATACTGACACTTGTTCTTACTTTCCCTGAAATAGAGATTATAGTAGTCTGCCAGCAATCCTCAAACTTCAATCCTGGCCTGGAAATTGGACAGGAGTCCAAGGATGCATGAATTGAAAGTGCCAGTGAATGTCTCAGTGCAGACTGTGGAGTCATAGTGGTTAATATGCAAAATTAATTCCCCATTCAAACTCCAGGCAGTTACAAATCAACCAACATCAACTTCGACCCTCAATCTTCAGCCTCAACCTAGTAATAATATCTCCGAGGTGAATAAGCTATGAAATGGACATCACCTTCCTTTTTTTTTTTTTTTTTTTTTTTTTGAGACAGAGTCTTGCTCTGTCCCCCAGGCTAGAGTGCAGTGGTGCAATCTGGGCTCACTGCAACCTCCATCTCCCGGTTACAAGCGATTCTCCTGTCTCAGCTTCCCAAGTAGCTGGGACTACAAGCACGTGCCACCACACCTGGCTAATTTTTTGTATTTTTAGTGGAGACGGTTTTTCACCGTGTTAGCCGGGCTTGTTCTGTATCTCCTGACCTCTTGATCTGCCTGCCTCGGCCTCTCAAAGTGCTGGGATTACAGGCATGAGCCACCGCACCTGGTCCCACCTTCCTTTCTTATTAAGACTACTAGGAAAATATAATAAATTATTGTGCTTTCTTATTATATCCCCTTTTGGCCTCTGTTAACAAAAAATGCAGTTACATGTAAATTCTAGCATATGACAATATTCATCTCACAGTACTTACAGTGATAACAGTGGAAGAGGAAGGAAGGTAAAACTTTTGCTGTGATTCCATAAATGAGCAATGTGGGACACCATTGTGTGAGTCCAGTGCTTACACAAGCGCCTGAACACAGAGCTGCCAGGCTGGGTGTGTGTGTCAAACTCTGCCAAAGCCCTGAAAGCACCTGTTGTGAAAAGTTGGAAAAAGGTCTTGGCAAGCAAAACTCATGTTGATTTTTGTCACCTTTTTGAGCAAATATTCTTTGCAGATCAATAGTCCATTGGTTTGTTTCTACAAATGTTTTCTTTTGATTTTTCTTTCCTCCCAATGTAGTTTCAAAAACTAGTCCATTTTAAAAATGATCCTTTTTATGGAGTGAAAGAATACAATACTCAGAGTGGTTCCATGCTCAAGTTCAAAGACGCAAATTTTCTTCTTTTTCTGCATGTCTCATATTCAGTTAATAGCCCTGAGATTATGAAAGATCCATTTACCTTCTCAATTGCAGATTCAGGTATTGCCAACACAACATAGCAGCATTAAAATTCATATTATTCTATAATGGTATTTTCCAAAATGCCCTTTTTCCAAACATTTTCCAAACTATACTTTTTTGGGTTGTTTTAAAATTTTTAATATAAAATTTAACAATTAAAAATGTATTTTACAGTCAGAATAGCAGGAATTTTGCTCTTTGTAGGTACTGAGGGATTATCATTAAATAAAATGTATAGCAAGTTTGCTATAGCAGTGTTCTTCTGTAAGAGAGATCCAGAGTTATGGACTTGAGAAAAGAAGGAGAAATGCATGTATGAATGCAAAGAACCCTGTTTTTTTTTGTTTTTTTTTTTGTTTTTTCCCAGCAGGGTACTGAAAACTCATTCTTCTTTATGAGGGAAGGCAAACAACCCTCTCTCTGGTCTCTTTTCTACTATGATTCATATTTTGGTCTAAGTTATTTCCCAAACCAAGAGTAGACTCCCTCCTGAGTCTCTGTTGACTTACCTGGCTGCCAACAAAGGAAGGCTACTAGTTTCTTGGAATTCACATAATTATATTTCTGTGGGTACTCATAAAGAGCCATCAGCTCTGTCCTTGCACACCCCACTTCTAGACTTGCCTCCACCCGGGGGTGGTAATAACTGAAAAGAAAACATTTCTCGACCTACTCCAGTACCTCATAAATCAAACTTTACCCCTTCAACTAACACTCAAATTCCATCTTATTAATATAACTGCCAAACTAAATTAAGTCTAATTTTACTTTTTTGTTTACCTCCTATATAATGGAATCATATTTTTTATATTAAAATTTTAGCAAATAATATGTCACCTACCATTTGCACCTCTACACGATGCTAGAGAATTAAGTTGGGAAAGTCAGACCTCCAGTGCTCTCGATTCAAATAAGTCCTGACCAAAGATTTAACCAGAATGTTCCCTCAGTGCTGGAAATAAATATTTATTTATGTATGTATTTATGTAATACTTCTAGTCTGAAAAGAGAACTTGAGATAGTCTCCAGAAATATATACATACCAGTGGAAGAAAAACAGACCAATCTGTGGAAATTAAAGCAAGAAGAATGATAGGCTGGAAGAAAATACATATTAAAGCAGTAATGTTGGTGCCTGCCATGCTGGTCTTAGGATTCTGATAGGTTCCTGCACGTTGGTGGTAATTTTGAACAGACTATCGTAATAATCCAGGCAAATATAGTTTGAAAGCACAATTAGTCATGAGACTACTCATGTTGCTGACCAAAATGACACTGCTTTGAGAGACAGCACAGTTGTTCCTGTTCCTGTGATGCATGAGGAATTTTCCTCATGTTTCCTTATGAAGTAGACAGTGAATGATTAGTAACTATTAATGGGAAACAGGATATCTGGGAAGAAGAGGGAAAAATGACAGCATTGCACAAATTTGAGGGAATGGATTCTTTGACTTTATCATATTTAACGTAAGCTCCTAGTAACTAATGAGTTTTAAATGCCTGGTTATCTACATATGTGTGCCTGATGCCAGGAGAGATGGAGTCTGACAGTTTGTATAGCAACTAAGTTCATGGGAATGGAGTCTGCTGCCTAAGGCCCCGAGCAGCCTTTATTGCAAATTCAGTAGAGTAACCCCCTGTGTAGCAAACAGTCAGGATCACTGATTATTATTTGCAAACTTTCCAAAGCTCCCATCAAATGGGAGCCCCAAACTGTCAATTTCTGGAAATATTGATGCTTAATGCTTCCTCATTCACAGAGTATGGAGAAGGTGTTGGCAATCTGGGGATAGAGGGGAGACTTGTGCCACATTTTAGAGGATGGCACTTTGGAACTTAGGGATACAGAAGTCTGATGTGAGGACAGCCATTTGACTGTCAACTGTCTTATTCACAAGAGAGGAATTAACTTCATAGCATCCCTATTGTTAGAAAAGGGGACTTACCGAGTACCATCTATCTGCAAGCTAATAGATAAATAGTAATATGTTTTCCAAAAGCAGATGGAAGTTTTGAGAGTTCCAAAGCTTATATAATTAAGGGCAAAGAGAAGGTTTAAGAAATTTATAAATATAAAACTATGTATAAGACTGTGTATGTAGGCCACGCAGAGGAGGTAAAGTGCAAGCTTTGGTAACTTCACAGAAAATCTATCTATGATGGTTTTCTCCTATAATCCTCAGAGTAACCAATGATCTGAGTAGAACTCTTTCCATGTGACATAGCACAAAACTAAGATCCAATTTTTTGTAGTTGCCAAATTTTGCTAATAAAAACAGTGGACTCTAAGTTAAATTTGTATTTCTAATATAAAACAAAAAATTTTTAATATAAATATGTTCCCAATTTTTTTATATTAAAAAATCATCTATTGGGATCTGGAATTCAAATTTAACCTGGTGTCCTGTATTTTATCTGGTAGTCTTACCAATATTATATAGCCTAGTTTTCAACCCAGATTTGTTGAATACAAATACAAAGTTCAAATATATTTTAGTCCTTTCCTATTTTAAGTACCACATGCTTAATAATTACTAAGTACAGTCATTTTCCCCTTAAATGAAAATAATCTTTGCATTAAATTGTTTATTATTTAAATAATGGAAATTATATATACTCTAGTTCTTAAAAACTTAACTTTAAATTATCCAAGTAATAATAGTTATTGCAGAAAAAATTTAAACGCAAACTAGAAAAGGCAAGCAACCCTTATAATCCTCTCTTTCATAGATAACTTCTTTTTGTCATTTAGTTTTTATATCCTTCTGACTTTCTTATGCAAATGGGTATATATTGCTTTAAAAAAGAGTCAGTGTTATACATTCTTTTAAATACAAAGTGACTTAAAAAAACACAAGTTTATTTTCTTTGTGCTGGGCCTTGTATGTGATGATAGAGATTTGGCAATCAATTATCAGGATTTGGATTTAAAAAATCAGCAAGTAGAATACCAGATGTGAGAGCTTCCCACAGAAATTCTTCTTCCTTTGAAGTGTGAGATTAATGATCTATATCAGATGGTTGACTGTATTGCAGTTAGAACTAACGTGAAACATTTCAGATGGCTACCGGATGACACAGGTATGGCTGATAAAAAGTCCCTCAGAATTGAGATAAATCGACTTGGTCTCATCATTGTCTCATAGAGCAATGCAGGCAAAGGAAAACAAAAACAAAAACAAATGTCTCTTGACTGATTATTTGAGCTCTTATTGCAGATTTAAAATAAAAAAAATCAGTGGGATTTTATGTCAAATTTATCTACCAGAATTGTCACCTAATATATATAAAGCAGATATTGGGCTTTCTTTCAGAGGAGAGGGAAAATAGAGAAAAACTGATAACTTGTCGTGAATGTAAAACTTCAGAGAGAACTAAGAGAAGCATACAAGCCAGCTTTTTACAGGCAAAACTTTTTTTCTTCTATAGAACAAGCCTATATTAAGCAACATCAGTGACTCAGATGTTTGTTCCAATGCAGAATTTAGGTCTGCCTTCACATGAAGCAAAAGGAAGTGTCAAATAAATTATTGGAAAAATATGTTTCAACACCTGCATTATCTTGCTTAGGTATACAGAGTTAACTTGGGTTTCCTAAGAATTTTCTGGGAATTTTGACTGAGTATGCCTGGTCAAAGTAGAATAGTCTACAAAACCAACTGTGATTTTCCCTAAGGATAACCTGCCCTTGACTCCATCTCTGACTTCCACCTTAGACAACTTGTGCAACTTACCCATTCTTGTCTGAGTGTAAGTGGCTCATGCCTGTAACCCAGCATTTTGGGAGGCCAAGGAGGGCGGATCATCTGAGGTCAGGAGTTCAAGACCAGCCTGGCAAACATGGCAAAACCCTGTCTCTACTAAAAAATACAAAAGTTAGCTGGACATGGTGGTGCATGCTTGTAATCCCAGTTCCTAGGGAGGCTTAGGCACGAGAATCCCTTGAACCTGGGAGGTGGAGGTTGAACGAGCCAAGATTATGCCACTGCACTCCAGCCTCGGAAACAGAGGGAGACACTGTCTCAAAAACAAAACAAAAAAACTAAAACTTACCCATTCTTTATCTTGGTATCCTCAACGGCAAGATAAGATTTTGTTGATTTTTTGAGCCCACTCTCAGGATTCTCAGCTCTAAAATTATTTCAATGGTTTTTTTTCTGTCTTCTTGTAAGTTCTGAAGGTGTATTTCTATTTGACAATTCACCATGCATCTCTCTTCTGCTGAAAATGTGCTACTGAGTTTATAAACAGACACCTGTTTGGGAAATAGATAAACATAACAAACTTCTACAGCTGTTTTGAAGACTGAAAAGAAAACTATTTGCCCCGTAAGTATAAAAATCAATAAATACATTTGTATATTTTTGTATATATATTAAATAAACATACCTTGTCAATAAATATATGTATCTGTGTATATAGATGTGTGTGTATATTTATATACACACACATAGATAAAGATATAGCTATAAATATATAGCTATAGTAACATATGGATTGAAAATCATCTGAACTAATATAGAGAAAATTCTCACTAGTCCAGTGCTTCCCCATCTATCTGAATTGAAGAGCCAGATTATTTTAAAGTTATTATTACTATTTTTAATTCCTTGGTGACAAAAAATTCAATTAAAACAGCAAGTTGCTATTAAAGTTTCTAACTTTAATGACTTACTTTTTATGTGCATTCTCTCTTTACTTATCTCCTAGCAAACCAGTAATGGAAACAGATCATCATAAGTCTATGCACCAAGTTTTATGTAGAATGGCACTAGGGCATGAGATTACATGAAATTTTCATTTTCTTAATATTTTATATAGTTCAATTTCAATGTAGATATTATACCTAGAATAGAAGATTTTAAAAATAAACATGTATTTTGGTATAATTCACTTACTAAAAATACATATATGAGTAGGATGATATAATCTCAATTATTAATCTAAGTTATCTCAGGGTAAAATTAAACAAGATATTTCTTTCCTTTTTGAAAGGGAAATATTTGTATTTTTTGATATTTCATAATCATTGGATGTGTATTACACATATAATGAGAAAAAACAGTTTCCATTACAACATGAACAAAGGACAATGTAAAGTTATTATCAAGTTGGCTTAACACAACTGGTTCACCTTCATTTACATGAACCATTCTTTTGATGGAATATCTGAAGGGAGAAATGTTGTGTGTTTGTAGTCCATTCCAGGTCTGGCTCTGTGTAAATTCTGATAAAAATGAAATGTAATTGATACTCAAAAATATCATTCATCAATTTTAATTCATCAGTCAACACACATTTAAATAGCAAACTGTTATTAAAATTTCTAACTTTAATGACATTTTTTATGCTTATTCTCTCTTTACTTATCTCCTGGTAGATCAGTAAACACTCCACTAAGGTACACAAATACATTCTTCAGGGAGTAATGCTTGCCTGGTTCTTTAGCAATAGTTGGCCCACTACTTCCAAGTCAACTGATGTTGGCATTCCACAGGTTTTATTTTTCCAGCTAACAGTTGGATATTCATTTATTCATTTACTGAATGTTTAATGAGTATAGTGCTACGAATCAGGAATCACGCTGTTTCCAGAGGATAAAATGTGGAAGAAAAAGACATAGTTCCTGTCCTCCTGGAGTTTTTATGCTAATACAAAAGGCTGATACTGAACAAGTGACTACATGTTCTGTCAGCAATGTGGAGACTAGATGGGGAAAAGAGCAAGAAGGGTGTGGAAGACTATTTGAAAGAGTATTTTTATTGTATTTTCGCTAGCATGAGCCAACTAACCAGATAATAGCATGATTCATTTCCCCAGAGGGTCTATTTTATAATACACAAAGGAGTCACAAGGACATTCCTAACTGACCTCGGATGTTTTTTAATTAAAAAGAAGTTGCACTAGTTTACATGGAAGCAACAGAGTGAGAAAGGTTAGGAGAAAATAAAACAGCCCCCTAAAAGGATACCCTAGGCCATGTAATATCACACAGGAGATTCTACTGTAGTTGCATCTTTAAAGAGCTGAAGTGGAGACGCAGGCATCTCAGCAACTTCTATTGTCATTTCAAGGTAGAAACTTACTAACCAACCTACCAGTTCAAAATTTAATTATATGTGTTTGTTGATTTTTGTTTTGGAAGGAACCAGAGGAGTATTAGGTTAGTTGATTGATAGATGAAGTCTGTAATTCAATTTCTTTGTGAAGAGCCTTCTCCCCATAAATACAAGCGCCAATTTATTCTTCTCTTATTTCTGTCCTTTTACAAATTCAATGTGGTGAACATAAAGTCTTCACAATAACAGCTAACATGTTCTGTACACTCACTACATGATGGTAAAGTACTGTGCTAAATATGCCATAACCAGATCTCTTAATCTGTTCTGAGTTATGAAAGAGGAGATATTTTTATCCCATTTTTCAGTTAAGGAAATTGAGATATTGATAAAGTAACTTGTCCAACAGAGCTACTCAGTGATGCAGCCAACCTCACAATCAAGCAGTTTGAGGGTAGAAATTTCCACTACACTACCACATCCATGACATCATCAGAGGCATCACTAATGGCCCCATGACCATGACTGTAATCTATATTAAGATTTTCTTTGTAAATTAGGTCCACTCTTCAGAATAAATTTTATGTCTTTTTATATTGGGAATTTAACTTACCGATTTGAACGTGTTAAATAAATATTACATAATGGTCATAATAAAAAAAATAAGGAAGCCCCAGACACTCTGTGATCAAAAGGAATTTGAGTTATTATGTGTTGAGATACTTTAGCACAGTCTTCACAAAACAGCAACATATGAGCTCCAGTGCAGCCACATCAGTCACAGATTGGCTGTGATTAGGGTTTTTCCCTTTACAAGAGAAAATACTTTACTTCCACATAGCACCAGCTATGGCTGCCTTAGTTAACTATTGTTCTTCTCTTTTACCCAAAGGCAACCTACACCTATGAATGAAGTAGCTACTTGCACTGTGCGCCCCCTGCCACACATGTGTCCACTACACAAGAAATCACCTACTTTTACCATGTGAGTCTTGTAGAGTTTGGCTCAAACCAATAATTGTGCCACTTCTGAGATGACATGAGAGCATGCCAACTCCAGCCCAATACTGATCAAACTGACTCCAAAAATGGTTTATTGTTCTAGCAAGATGTTTCCTCTGGATTTTTATACAGATATCAAATCATTCTCATGAAAAAATAAACAGAAATAAAAAAATAATGAGGGCCATGAACATCTGCAGGATCATCCAGAGCTCACTATTCCTGTGCTTTTGGAAACATCTACCTCCTGTTCTGTGGAGGTGGGTGCTGTAATTCCCACCTTTCCCAGTGAATTAAACAAGTCTCAGGACATTGGTTATCTGTGTATCCAAAGAAGAAGCTGTTACCCATTGGCACCTGTAACCTCATCACATACTATTTTCTTAGAAAGAAAAAAATGACTAAAAGTCACAGACAGGTCAGTTTCCAGTTTCCACTCTGAGTCCACACAATTTTCTGTGACCCAGGATCAGAACGATGGTTCAAAATGCTTTCTCTCTTCTTTATCTTTTTTTAATGAGAATAAATTAATGAAATAATACTCTAATTTATTATTAGTTGTTTGGGAATTTGAAAAACACATTGCCAAATATTGTCTTAATCCTGAAACAGATTTAAAGTTGTATTTTCGTTCATTCATTTACTCAACAATTATCTCTACTGAGGATTGACTGCATGAAAAAAATACTGTCATGTCCCAGGGGGGAGAGAAAGAAGAAAGTCGCCTAGATAAGCCTTCCTAACCAATTCTGGATCTCCAAACCCAGTGCAGGATACAGACATGTTAATAACCGTAACATTAAACATAGTATAAGTTCAATAATAAAAGATTAAGATGCTATGAAAATAAAATATGGGTAGATCATGAGATCTTAAATTGTAAATGAAAACCCAACTGAAGCTGGGTAAAAAAAAAAAAATCAAAAGTGTTTATTGGATTCCTCAACCATAAAGTCCAAATGCCAAATAGTTGCAGGCTAGGTATCATTCAGCAGTCTAAATGTCTTCCCTAATGACTACTTGTCCAGGTCCAGCCCATGCTGAAGTTGAGGGGAGTGGATGGATGAGCAGAAAAAGCACTCAGGTGGTTTTATTCAGCAGCAGCTCTCATCAACAGCTTACTCACACTAGCTTTCTCACACTGTCTGCCCTCTCTTGACTGCTTGAGCCCATGGCTCCCACACACAGCTGTGTGGCCAGCTCTCCCTTGCCTTCAGGGTCAGCAGCTTAACTCTCTCTCTGGGCACCAGCAAGCTGAGCTGTGTCCTGACTCCCTCCTGTCCATCTGCAAGACAGACAGCTTTGGCTCTCTCTTTTTCTCTGGGCGTCAGCACACCCACCATGTCAAGCCATGTTGAGCCAAGACAAACCCCAAGAGCCCTTGTACAGTGTTAGCAGACCAATTATACTCTTTACAGGAACTAGTGGCTCAGAGCCAAGTATGAACTTACCTAGAGCATATAACAAGTGGATGTGTGCACCTGCACACCAAACTCGACAAGTTATGCAGGCCTGGCTATTCCACTACCAAAGTACATCCATGTACCTTACACTACCCTGACCCCTGTGATTTTGCCTTTTCATAGCAACATGGCTATAAATGTTCCGCAGCTCACACACTCTTACCCTGCCATCTAAGAAAGAAGAGGACACTCCAGCAAAATCTTCTTTCATCTCCTGACTATGATTGTCTTTAGTGTCCAATCCCAAATCAAGCACTTTGACCAGGGATTTGGGCACTTTAATTGACTTAAGCTAATCAGGGCTCATCCCTTGAGTTAGGAAAGAGATCAAGCTACCAAAACCACATGGCTGAGAGTGGAAGGGGTGGCTTCCCAAATAAAATCAGGATTGTGTTATTCATAGAAGAGAAAGGGAATACCGGGCAGTAGGAAACAGTTCTGAGAGGGCCTGGGCAAGGGAAAGGGCATGCAATATGACTCCCTGGAGACCCTTGCTTAGCAAGGGTCTTAATTAGAAGGTAAGAAGCATCTATGATTGAAGATATAAAGCAGGTAACTGTAGTCTACAATCCCTTCTGGAGTGCCACTCACCCTCCACTAATCACTTCTCTACTTGAAAATACCACAGTAACCAAGAAGACCACTAGTACTACCTCTAGGAGTTTCACAGATGCATCAGCTCCTTTTCCACTGCCTCCCAAGCAATCAGATGATGGCCACAGCTTTTGTTAAGGTGGGGACAGTGATCGAGTTATGGCTATAAGAGAGTTTTCAAGGGTCTTCCAGTAAGGTAAATGCAGCTAGCAGAATCATTCTTCTCTAGAACTATTACTGGACTTTACTATTTCCTCATTGAAAATCATTGGGCCTAAGTACACAGACACATGAATGCATATAAAACTACCATTTAATGAGAATTTACTACAAAGGAGGATGTGCCCATTGTCGTATGTACATTATATATGATTGTCTACACATGAAACCTATGAGATGAGTTCTATTTTTATTCCTATTTTATAGATAGTAAAGTTGAGGTTTAAAGAAAATAGGTCCTTTGTGCAAGCCTCAAGAGTATGTGGTGAAAATGGAATTTGAACTTAAGGGTTTCTGATACTAAAACTTAACTTCTAAATCATTACACATTTACAAAGCCCCTAAATTTGATCAGCTAGAAATTCCCATATTGTACCTAATTCATAAAGTGAAATATACTTGTTTTATGTTATACAGATTGTGGATCAGTTACACAAAATGCCAAAGGAGATTCTGTAATCTTTGTTTCCCAAAGGTTTAAATTATCAATATGCTCAATTTTCTACAGTAACAAGAGGAATTATGACATGAAAATACCCGAACCGGTGGTCATGAAAGAAATTATTTGTATTTTTCTTTGGAGTGCTTTATGTTATTTTCCCCTCCACCATATATTCTCATATACATATATCTTATTAACTAATCTAAAGATGTTTGGATTCATTAGTAACAAAATAAACTTATATTTACTGAATACAGACTGATGAAATTGATGGGTCAGTACCTACCTTAAAATGACTGACACACAAATATTTAACATGGATAATTAATAATTCAAAGGTAAACCAGCATAGTCAGTCCATCAGGTTGCTATAAACTAGGGGCTAAGTCTCCCTGATTCTAATCAAAATCTAACTCTTTCTGGATGGGAAACTGGCAGCATTACTTAACCTCACTAAATATCAGTCTCCTCGTCTGTGTAATGACAATAATAGTGCATTCTTTGTGGATGAAGTAACATATGTTAAGTGTTTGGTACTGTGTCTGGCCCATCGTAAGCAGCAAGATGAATACTAGCTATCCTTATTGAAGATATTCAATAGCTCAGCTATTGAATCAGCTTTCCGTCTTTCCCTTTTCCTTCCACCCTCCCCATGTGTAACTTCACCAAAAAGTAGCAATAATTCCATAATTCTTTAGTATTTCTATAAGAAGACTGATACTAATCCTTGATTATGACCCTTCAAACTATGGTAATATTTTACTTGCTGGGAAAGGCAATTCCCAGAGCAATAATTTCTATCTTACTTGGGCCTGTCAATCACTCCCAATATATTCTTTTCTTGATCCTATTTAATAGTGTCTTGACAGCATTAATCATTCTGATGTCATAAAGTTAAAGAGTTTGTGACTTCCCTCTACCAAAATATCACCCCCTCCAAAAACAAAAAAAGAACAAAGTAAAAAATAATCATGGATTTAGTGAATAGACTCATCAGCAAACTGTCTTTGTACACGGAAAACAAGCAAAGACATAGTCTAGAATATTTTGCCCCTCAGAAGACATCTGGCAAGGACTGGAGACATTTTGGGTTGTCACAACTGTGTGACTAGGGGAGTACTACTGGCTTTGAGTGTGTAGGAGCCAGAGATACTGCTAAATGTCCTACAATGCAAACGACAGCTCCCTACAATAAAAAAATTATCAGGCACTGGCCGGGTGCAGTGGCTCACGCCTGTAATCCCAGACATTTGGGAAGCTGAGGCGGGCGAATCACTGAGGTCAGGAGTTCAAGACCAGCCTGACCAACATGGTGAAAACCCATCTCTACTAAAAAAAAAATGCAAAAATAAGCTGAGCGTGGTGGCGCATGCCTACAATCCCAGCTATTTGGGAGTCTGAGTCAGGAGAATTGCTTGAACCCTGGAGGCAGAGGTTCCAATGAGCGGAGATCATGCCGCTGCCCTCTAGCCTGGGTGACTAAAACAAAACTCGCTCTCAAAAAAATAAAAAATAAAATGATCAGGCCCAGATAATGTCAGTAATGCCAATATTGAGTGACTCTTGTCTGGACATATACCCTTGAAGTTAGAGACATATTAACTTGGAGCACATTAAAAAAAAAAAAAAGATTGGTCACTCCCCAGCCCAGCACAACCTCCAACTTGATCATATTTAGTTAGACATATATTATTATAATAGCCAGAATTTTCTTTTTTTCTCCCTACCTTCTTCTCAAGGATATAAAATTAGATCTGAACCAATTTAGTGGCCTGGAGAAAACCAGACTCAGACAATTTTGGAAGTGCCACCCTTTGACATGTTATTTTCTTTTTTTAAATGATGATTTGATGGCCTTCAGTCACCTACAGGGAGGCTCTGCCATTCCTGTTTGTCAGGCTCCATGTCTGATAGCATCATGTGGTCACACAGCACAAAATCATGATTTACTAGGACTTTACAATGCATGGTAAGGCCTTTGAAAACATTTTTTTACACGTCCACTGGGACCTGTTGTGTCAGTTCATAGGATTTTTACAAAACACATACAAAGAACAAATAAAATGACCCCAGTCCCAAAATGCTCTGCAAGTGCTTATTGTTTGATATGGAATGAAGAGAAAATCAAGCACATTCCATTGTTCCAGAATATGAAACTGCTCCACAGAGTTTCACGTTCATTGGGTTTCTGTTGCTATTTTAATTTTTCTAAAAGTGTGACATCCTGTATCTTAGTGGTGTGAAACTGAAACAAACCAATACAACACGTTCCAATTGTAAGAATATACAATTTTGAATTAGTCACACAGATGAGTGAAGTGTAAAAATGTTCTTTGGTCCAATGTAACAAAAAATTTGTCAAAACAACAAATACAAAGAGCATTAAATGAAAACATATTGCTACATCAGCTGAGGAATTTATTTATTTTCATTTAGTTAATTTTCTAATTTCTTTATTTACTTTTCATAGAATTCCCCAGGAAATATCTTTGGAACTGTAAAACTGAATATATTAAATGGTAGGTTTTTGTAGTTTATGTAGTCTATATCAACGCAAAGGACTGTTTTTTTCCATTCTAGTTTACTTTTGCATAGCTGAGGCATGTACTTGCCTACATTTTGCCTGCCAATATTTCTCTTGGGCTCATGGTAAGCAGAAGAGAACTTAGGAAGAAAGTACCTCCTTTAACAAGAAACCTCCTTTGCTTGTTAAAAAGAAATAAACTTGTTGAGCCGGGCACAATGCCTTATGCCTGTAATCCCAACACTTTGGGAAGCCAAGGCAGGCAGCTCACTTGAGGTTAGGAGTTTGAGACCAGCCTGGCCAACATGGTGAAAACCCGTCTCTCCTAAAACTACAAAAATTAGCGGGGCATGGTGGCACACACCTGTAGTCCCAGCTACTTGGAAGGCTGAGGCAGAGGTTACAGTGAGCTGAGATCAAGCCACTGCACTCTAGTCTGGGCAGTAGGGTGGAGACTCTGTCTCAAAAGAAAGAAAGAAAGAAAGAAACTTTTCTTCCTCTTGTTTTAGATGTCCATTTGAAAGGCTTACATTTTGCAGCTTTTTCTTAGAACTGCAAAAGTTTTCCTCAAAATGCTTCGAAGTCTAAAATAAAAGGTGTCATTAGGGAACAGAATAGCTGGAAAATTTGAAAGCTTTTTTCTCCCCTTTTTCCACTTTTAATTTGTAATGAATAAATATGTAACATATATATTGGCCGGGCACGGTGGCTCAAGCCTGTAATCCCAGCACTTTGGGAGGCCGAGACGGCGGATCACAAGGTCAGGAGATCGAGACCATCCTGGCTAATACGGTGAACCCCGTCTCTACTAAAAATACAAAAAACTAGCTGGGCGAGGTGGCGGCGCCTGTAGTCCCAGCTACTCGAGAGGCTGAGGCAGGAGAATGGCGTAAATCTGGGAGGCGGAGCTTGCAGTGAGCTGAGATCCAGCCACTGCACTCCAGCCTGGGTGACAGAGCCAGACTCCGTCTCAAAAAAAAAACAAAAACAAAAACAAAAAAAAAAAAAAAAAAAAATCTGATTATATAAACACGTAAGTGTACCTAAATTGCTAAGAGTTTTAAAATATAACTGGCACTTTTAACATGAATTCTGAGCTGAAGGGCAACTGTAATGAAAAAATAATGATGGAAATATGTACTTTCCCTTATTTCAGGAAAAAACTTCTAAAACACGTATATTTAATTGTGTTAAATGATTTTGGAGATGGGATATTCCAAAAGATTTCGGAGCTAAATTATTACAGAAACATAATAAATTAAAATTCTAATGTTAGTGATCATTACCCAGGAGCCATTTGTACTTAAAATATATGATTTTAAAACTAATGATAAGGCCTAGTCTTGCTCATGAAATAAGGATGGAGCATTGCCTAAAATGTGTCAAATACTTTACATGCTTTGCCATTTCTTTCTTTCTTTTTTTTTTTTTTTTTGAGGCGGAGTCTTGCTCGGTCGCCCGGACTGGAGTGCAGTGGCCGGATCTCAGCTCACTGCAAGCTCGGCCTCCCGGGTTTACGCCATTCTCCTGCCTCAGGAGTAGCTGGGACTACAGGCGCCCGCTACCTCGCCGGGCTAGTTTTCGTATTTTTAGTAGAGACGGGGTTTCACCGTGTTAGCCAAGATGGTCTCGATCTCCTGACCTCGTGATCCGCCCGTCTCAGCCTCCCAAAGTGCGGAGATTACAGGCTTAAGCCACCGCGCCCGGCCCATGCTTTGCCATTTCTAAGTGAAATAGGTCTGTTATCTAGCAAATCCATGCAATGGCCAATGTAGATTACCCTTTGAATTCTGATAAATTTAGGATAAATATATCCAAATGGTCTTGAACATATGAACATATTCTGGGTTGATTTGACCCTTGAATTAAGGTTGAAGAAATTACTAATTTTAAAGTTTATAAGATAGATAAAAAGCTCAGAGATGCAAAGACATTTTTTAAATAAATAAAAGATCAGACTTGTCCTACAGGTTTTCCTTTTTTTTTTTTTTTTTTTTTTTTGAGACGGAGTCTCACTCTGTTGCCCAGGCTAGAGTGCAGTGGAGAGAACTCGGCTCACTGCAACCTCCACCTCCCAGGTTCAAGCAGTTCTCCTACCTCAGCCTGCTGGGTAGCTGGGATTACAGGCTTGTGCCACCATGCCTGGCTAGTTTTTGTATTTTTTGGTAGAGATGGGGTTTCACCTGTGTTGATCAGGCTGGTCTCAAACTCCTGACCTTGTGATCCGAAAACTCCTGACCTCGGCCTCCCAAAGGGCTGTGATTACAGGCATGAACCACCACACTCGGCTGTCCTACAGGTTTTAACATATGCTGTGATGTTTGGTAACTAAGTTAATATTTATGCAAGAATAGAAAAATTGATTATTAAGAAAATATAGTCAAGAATTAGGCCCTTTATATATGAAAATTTAGTTAAAGATGGGGTGCCATTTCAAATGGCAGATTGAAAATATCTATCAAAATTAAAAATATGTATATACTCGGATGAAGTGAATACACTTTGAGAAAAGTGTTTAAAGAGATACTGTCACAGGCTGCTTGTGGTGGCTCACGCCTGTAATCCCAGTACATGCTCACGCCTGTAATCCCAGCACATTGGGAGGCCAAGGTAGGTGGATCACTTAAGTCCAGTGTTTCGAGACCAACCTGTGCAACATGATGAAACCCTATCTCTACAACAAATATAAAAATTAGCTGTGTGATGGTGTGTGCCTGTGGTCCCAGCTAGTCAGGAAGTTGACATGAGAGAATTGCTTGGGCTGGGTGGTTGAGGCTGCAGTGAGCTGTGATGGTGCCACTGCACTTCAGCCAGGGCAAGTGAGTGAGACCCTGTCTTAAAAACAGAAAAACAAACACACAAAAACAAAGAAAGGAAGGAAGAAAGAAGTACTATCACAAATGGAAAAAAAAAAATGCATGCAAAATGATGCTCAATGTTTTATTGTTTGCAATAGCAAAATATTGAAAGTAAACTAAATACACAAAGGGAGATATTTTTAAATATCTATGGTAAAGATAATAGAAGGCTATGAAGCCATTAAAATGAATGATGTAGACATATACATATGAATATGGAAATTCTCCCAGAAAATATTGTTGAGTGAATAAAAGCAAGTTATAAAATACATAAAGAATGATGTAATTCATATAAATAACCAGAAAGTAATATGTATGTAGAGTGAAGGCTGAGGCAGGGGTGGGAATGGAAACTGTCAATTGGAAAAAATGTATGTACCTATATCTGGTGAATGTTTAAAGAGACGTTCCCATGCTGTCTAATAGGTAGTCAGTAGCCACATGGGGGTTATGGAGCTCAAAAAATACGGCTCATCTGCCTGCAGGTATATATTTTAAATTTTATTTAATAATTTTACTTACTTTTAATTTAAGTAGTTCTGTGTGGATACCGGTAACTGTATTGGGTACCAGCTCTACACCATCAGCCATATGACAGAGTAACCTACTTACACTTGCTAATATTCATTTGTATTATATTTAAAAATAAAACCTCTGCCACTGACCCTTATAAGCTGTGACTTTAGAAACTAACCTCTCAGATTGTTTAAAGCTGTGCTGTCCAGTGAGGAACACACTAGCCATATGGAACTATTGAGCTATATATTTTCAATATGTTGAGTTAAAATAAAATATACTGATAAACTAATTGTAGCTGCTTCATTTTACTTTTTTAATGTTGGCTACTAGAAATTTAAAATTACTTACTTGATTTGCATTATATTTCAGTTGGACAGTTCTGTGTAACACAGTCAAGAAGCCTGTCTATTCTTTCAGTCCCAGTACTTCACATACTTCGTTATTTGGGGGTAAATTACTTAACATCTTTGATCTTTGATTTCCTCATACAGATCCTACCAGTTTGATAGGGTTTTAGTGCAATGTAATGGAAAATAATATAAATGAAATCATTTTGAAGACAATATAAAACAAGACTATCCAATACATTTATTCAGAACACTATCTCAATAAGAAATACATGCTTCTCAATGGTTATGTCAAAGTTGAAGTTAACTCAAATTTTCAACAGTGGTTTATTTCCCCTGGAAGTTTAACATAGGATCTCAACATTATAAATGTCTGTCTAGCTAACCCAAAAAGGTAATCCAAGATCTACAAATGCACATTTTTTCCAATATTCTGGTTGTCATTATCTTAGTCTAGTTCAGATTAAGGCAGTTATAGCAGAAGCCAATTCTAACAGAAGATTTTTATCTTAAAATTACCCTCCAATGTCAAAAATCAAAGCCTCAGGGAAGATATATAACCAGAAATATAAATGGAAAGAATTTACAAGGTAGGCAGTATATGTTGTTCAAGTTTTTCATGACTCGAAATTTGTCGTCCCCATCTATCCACTTGTTTGTTAACCATTTGAAAGCTAACTTCTATTGCCACCACTCTGCTCAAATACTTCACAAAGCTTATAAGATACCTCTTTCCATGTTAAATCCAATGATGATTTTCCTGTCCTTATTTTTCTATACCTACCTGTGATATTCAACTATTGACTCTCCTACTTCAGGAAAACAGCAGGACTCCTGGGAATTTGTTAGAAATGTACATTGTCAAGAACCAGTCCAAACCTATGCAAAAAAAACTCTGAGATGTGATTTAACAATATGTGTTTTAACAAACCCCCTGGGAGATTCTGATGCATATTAACATTTGAGAACTAATGAACTGAATGATTATACAAGATTTCTTGGGATTCCAAGTTCTATCATTGTCAATATATTTTATTATTCTAATCTAACATGTGGTAGGGGGTGGGTTTCTTGAGAGTGGTAACTTATAAATGAGATAAATCCCCAGATCCTGAGACACTCTTTGAATGGAGAGTATCACTCAAATTCCTATGGAAACAACAAGCAGGGATGGAGCAGGTTATGAAAATGACAAAGACACAGAGGAGTAAAGATCATTTGATTTAGTTGCTCTATAACCTGAAGGAAAAAGTATATATCATCTTTTATTGTGAGAAGGGACATATTTCCCTCAAATTATGCCACTAGAAACAATAGAAAAAATTGTACTTCTGAAATATTATAGTTTATCCAAGCTTCATGTTTTTAGTTAAAACTGAAATGAGTCCTCAAAGAACTAAAAACAGAACTACCATTTGACCCAGCAATTCCATTACTGGGTATATACCCAAAGAAACATAAATCATTCTACCAAAAAGACACATGCACTCCTATGTTTATTGCAGCACTGTTCTCAATAGCAAAGACATGAAATCAAATTAGGTGCTTATCAATGGTGGATTGGATAAAGAAAATGTGGTACTTATACCCCATGGAATACTATGCAGCCATAAAAAAACAAAACCATGTTCTTTGCAGCAACATGGATGCAGCTGGAGGTCATTATCTTAAGCAAATTAACATAGGAACAGAAAACCAAATACCGCATGTTCTCATCTCCAAGTGGAAACTAAATGTTGGGTACTCATGGACATAAAGACGGCCACAGTAGCACTGGAGACCACCAGAGGGAAGAGGAAGAAAGGGGAAAGCGGGGCAGGGGTTGAAAAAGTAACTACTGGGTGCTATGCTAACTACCTGATGGGATCAATTGCACCCATACCTCAGCATCACGCAATATACCTGTGTAACAAACCTGCAAGTGTACCCCCTGAATTTAAAAATAAAAGTTAAAATTAAAAAAAAAAAAGAAAACTAAAATGAGCAATAGGCCAAAGAGAGGACTGCATGATTCCCATAGTTTTTTGTCAGGGAGCTTTAAGGCAACTAAAGCTATGAATTAGGTAGAGCGATTGAACAGCTTTAGTGGGCAAATTAGAAAGGAAAAAAGGTAGAGGAAAGAAGACGGCCATTTTTTTTTTAATCCAAACACATTTCCCATCCTTACAGAGGTAATCCATGGGCAAAGGAAGAATTATCCCCTTCTAAAACCCTCAAATGCTGGCTCACAGTATATAACTTTGAATGTATATATGGGTGTGGGTTTTAAAAATAAACAGACAAAGTATTGTTTCTTTGGGTGTTTAACACAACCCAGCCCCAGTGGCTTGTGCTTATGAGGCATATTTCTTAGGAGCCTGGCTGAGCTTCATCCATGACTATACAGGAGGCCAGGTGCTAAAACATAGATAGGTACAGCATTGGATCTAAAGGCAAGTGGAGGCCGGGCACAGCGATTCACGCCTATAATCCCAGCACTTTGGGAGGCCGAGGTGGGTGGATTCCCTGAGGTCAGGAGTTCGAGCCCAACCTGGCCAACATGGTGAAACCCCATCTCTCCTAAAAATACAAAAACTAGTCCGGCATTGTGGTGCATGCCTGTAGTCTCAGCTACTCGGGAGGTTGAGGCAGGAGAATCGCTGAAACCCAGGAGGCAGAGGTTGCAGTGAGCCGAGATCATGCCACTGCACTCCAGCCGTGGCTGGACTCCTGAGGGAGAATGCATCTCAAAAATAAATAAATAAAATAAAATAAAAATGGCAAGTGGAGAGCGGTAGTCCATGGGCCAGATGCTGAATAGCAATTTGCCTATTTTACCACATCACCTTCTAGGAAGTTGTAATACATCCTGGAGATAAAATACAAATAGGCTACTGGTCTGGCTTTATTCCTGTGATGAACTAAGTGTTTTAGCAGTCACAGAATTGACAATACATACTATGAGATGAGCCAGGAAATCGCAGGTGTGACCATCAAAATTATAAACACTTTCATCTGAAGGCAGTTTTGGAACGTTACCCTCTCTGCCTCATGTAAGCAGTGGGCTCTCATAAAAATATTTCTTGCAGTGAGCTGAGATCCGGCCACTGCACTCCAGCCTGGGCGACAGAGCGAGACTCCGTCTCAAAAAAAAAAAAAAAAAATATTTCTTGCCAGTCATGTAATAATAATAATACTGTCATATAACATGTTTTCTAGCCACTGTTGAGAGCATTCCATGTATTTCCTAGCTTGAATGAGAAAATTATGACCTCTTGAGGTATGTAGTACTATTATCCTCATCCTCATTCTATAGGAGAAATTCAGGTAATTAATGTGCCTATGATTACCCATTTTTCAGCAGTGGTGCTGAAAAATATGCTGGTCTTTAAACCAGGTTTATCTGGCTCTAGAGATCACACACTAACCACTACGTCAGTGCTTCTTAAACATGAACATACGGAATAAATATCTAGAAGGCTTGTTAAAACATATTGCTAAGCCCCACTCTCAGAATGCCTGGTCCAGAATGCCTGGGATGGGGCCTACGAATCTGCATTTTTAACAAGTACCTACTTTCTTCACTAATGATACTATAGCAAGACAAAATTTCCTTATCAATTGGATTAGCAGTTAAAGATGTCCCTCAGTGCTTTACAGCAGAGCTTCTCAAACTTTAACATACAGATCACCTGGGGATCTTGTTAAGATGCAGTTTTTGCTTCAGTAGGTCTGAAGTAAGACCCTAGATTCTGCATCTAAGTACCTCCCAGGTAATGCCCAAGCTGCGATACCAAGGCTTTACACCAGTGGTTCTCAGACTGGTCCCAGAACACCTGGGTACTTGTTATAAATGCAAATGATCAGACCCCATGCCAGACCTGCTGAATCAGAAACTCTAAAGGCAGGGTCCAAATATCTGTGTTTTAATATGCTCACCAAATAATTCTGATGCAGACTAAACTTTGAAAACCACCTACCTTATACCACTGCTTCTCAAACTTGGCTGCACACTGATTCATCTGGGAAGTTCTTAAAAGTGCAGATGCCTGGGTCCCATCTCGAGAGATTCTGGTTTAATTGGTTTCAAGTGCTGCATGATCATCAGGATTTTAAAGCTTCTGGTGATGAATGTATAGCAGTATAAGAACAACTACCTTATAGTGTACTGTAAAGCCTTGCTACTCAAATTATAATCTCTACACTAAAAGTATTGGAACGTGGAAGAACTTTTCAGAAATGAGGAAGTCATTATGTTAAGGGAAATAAGACAGGCATTGAAAGAAAAACATAAGGCCAGGCGTGGTGGCTCATGCCTGTAATCCCAGCACTTTGGGAGTCCAAGGCGGGCAGATCACTTGAGGCCAGGAGTTCCAGACCAGTCTGGTCAACAGTGGTGAAACCCTGTCTCTACTAAAAATACAAAAATTAGCCATATGTGGTGGTGCACGCCTGTAATCCCAGCTACTCAGGAGGCTGAGGCAGGAGAATAGCTTGAACCTGGGTGGTGGAGGTTGCAGTGAGCCAAGATCATGCCATTGCACTCCAGCCTGGGGCACAGGGCAAGACTGTCTCAAAACAAAACAAACAAAAAAGAAAAACATTGCATGTTCTCATTCATACTTGGGAACTAAAATAACAGATCTCATGGAGGTAAAGAGTAGAATAGTGATTGGTAGAGGCTGGGAAGGGAGGTGGGGATGAAGAGAAGTTGCTTAATGTGCACAAAAATACAGTTAGGTAGAAGCAATAAGCTCTAGTATCCAATAGCACAGTAGGGAAATTATAGTTAATAATTTATTACATATTTCAAAATACCTAGAAAAGAATTGGAATGTTTCCAATACAAAGAAAAGATAAATGTTTGAGGTGATGTATATTCCCTTGATTTGATCAGTATACATTGCATATTACACATCTGTGGTCGCCAACTCCCGGGCCATGGACCAGTATGGTTCGTGGCCTGATAGGAACACACAGCACAGCAGGAGGTGAATGGTGGGTGAGCTAGCATTACCACCTGAGCTCTGCCCCCTGCCAGATCAGTGGCAGCATTAGATTCTTATAGGAGCACGAACCCTATTGTGAACTGTGTATGTGAAGGATCTAGGTTGTGTGCATCTTATGAGAATCTAATGCCTGATGATCTGAGGTGGAACAGTTTCATGGCAAAACCAACCTTCACCCCATAAAAAAATTATCTTCCACAAAACTGGTCCCTGGCACCAAAAAGGTTGGGGATGACTGGTATACATGTGTCAAAATATCACATGTACCCCCAAAATATGTACAACTTTTATACATCAATTTTTAAATTTTTTAAAGGAAATGAGAATCTCAAACCACATCCCAGACATACTGAATAAGAATATTCATTCTCACATGATCCTTGTGCATATTAAAATTTGAGAAGCTCTGATCTAAAGAAATGCTAGAATACCAGCACTGTCTAAGAGAATTTTCTGAGATGATGAAAATGTTCCATATCTGTGATATCCAATATGGTAGTTAACTAGTCATATGTGGCTGTTAAACACTTCAAATGTGGCTAGTGCAACTAAAGAATTCATTTTTTTAAAATTTTAAGTAATTTAAATGACCACATATGGCAAGTAGCTACACTATTGGACACTATTATACTCTATTAGCTACAGAGAAAGAACTATTATACCCTATTAGTTATAGAGAAAGAACAATTTCAATGCATAATTAGTGTTGCCAATGTTACATCATTTGGCATCACCTCATTTGTGTAACAATTTGACAGCAGGTAATATTGTATGATAGAAAAATTTTGTATCTGCCATTTTTTTTCTGGATACTTGGTAGCTAGATGTTCCAAAATCCCTAAAACTCTATTAATTTTGTTTTCCATTATCTTTATAGCTTATCTAGCTATATCTTATTTGAGAAAGCTATGGATTCTTTGTTAGTGGGAAATGACTAAATTCAGGATATAGAACAGAAAGGAACAAATTGAATAGAGGTAATATGGGGCAAGACTAAGGAAGCCAGTTCCAAAAAAAATTCAGTGGACAGGGAGATATATAGGAATAAATAAGACTCAGGAGATGTCTTTCTTCACATCTACTTTTAGGTCTAACTGGTGCCGTAGTATAATCACATGAATTAAGAGCTCAGGATGCTGGAAACAAATTGTCCATAGGATCCTATGGTTTCCAGGGTTTTTGAGGTCAAAGAAAGGTTGATGACTTAATAAGAGTGTTGTCCCTCAAATCTGTATTAGTCAGGGTTCTCTGGAGGGGCAGAACTAATAGGATAGATGTGTATATGAAGGGGAGTTTATTATGGAGTATTGGCGCACACGATCACAAGGTGAAGTCCCACAATAGGCTGTCTGCAAGCTGAGATGCAAGGAAGCCAGTCTAAGTTCCAAAACCGCAAAAGTAGGGAAGCAGACAGTGCAGCCTTCAGTCTGTGGCTGAAGACCTGAAAGCCCCTGGCAAATCACTGGTTAAGTCCAAGTGCCGCAAAAGCTGAAGAACTTGGAGTCTAATATTTGAGAGCAGGAAGCATCCAGAACAGAAAAAGATGAAGACCGGAAGACTCAGCAAGTCTGCTCTTCCATCTTCTCCTGCCTACTTTATTCTAGCTGCACTGGCAGCTGGTTAGATGGTGCCCACTAAGATTGAATGTGGGTCTGCCTTTCCCAGTCTACTGACTCAAATGTTAATCTCTTTCTGCAACACCCTCACAGACACACCCAGGAATAATACTTTGCATCCTTCAATCCAGTCAAGTTAACATTCAATGTTAACCATCACACATTCCTTCATCGTACAGTAATAGAATATTTTTAATACTCAAATATCCAGTTGTTTACTACAAAAGAATAAATCATGGCCCATTAGAAAAAGCTCAGTAAATAGTGTTGAAATGTTGATCTTTTACATACTTTTGAACTTAAAAATTCTATAATTTTGCAATAATTCTTTTAAAGCATTGGCCAGTAATTTGGCAACTATGTACAGTTTTTGACCCATATTATGTGGGCAGAAAATAACTTTAAAAAAACTGATAAACAGGAATTTCTGCCAGTCTCTGACGATCTTTAAAATATGGCTATTTTGCTGTATTTGCAGTCAAATTAAAGTAGAAAAACAAAAAAACACTACAAGAACGTTTATTTCATTTGTCATGGGCATGCTTTTCTCCTTGACACTCCCAGGAAAGCAGTGTTCTCTGATCTAAAACAACAAAGTCTTTTTGTAGGACATAAACATTCTTTTCCACAGTATGGCATAAGTCAAAACACGTATCATAACTGTGGAGTGTGCACGGCCTTCCACAGTAAGTCTAGAAACACATGGGAGAGAAACTCAAAACAGAGTGATAGAACGAAAGAGAGAGTCAGGATGGACCTGAAAAGTCCACAAATTGGGACCAGAAAATATAAAGGGGAGTGTGTAGAGGTTTTTGTTTTGTTTTGTTTTTGTTTTTGTTCTTGTTTTTTTTTTTGAGACAGAGTCTAGCTCTGTCACCCAGGCTGGAATGCAGTGGCATGATCTCCGTTCACTGCAACCTCCTCCTCCTGGGTTCAAGACATTCTCCTGCCTCAGCTTCCTGAGTAGCTGGGATTACAGATGTGCGCCACCACACCTGGCTAATTCTTTTGTATATTTAGTAGAAATGGGATTTAAGCATGTTGGACAGGCTGGTCTGGAACTCCTGGCCTCAAGTGATCTGCCTGTCTCAGTCTACAAAGTGCTGGGATTACAGGCATGAGCCACCATGCCCGGTCTCAGAATTTTTTAAGTACACTGATAGATTGATCTGGATTCAAAATTCAGTTCTTCCACATCCTTATTAACTGGCCTTAGATGAGTTCCTGAGCCTGAAAAGGTCAATTTCATTATATGCCAAATGTGGGAAATGGTAGGACCTTCTTCACTGAGCTATTGTAAGGAATAAGTGAGATTGAGCACTTACATTCAGAAAGTACTCAAAAAAAGTGAGCTATTATTTACAAGAGACAGGAAGTAGTGTAGACTGCATGGAAGGTACCTAAACTGAAGGATGACTTAAGTATGAAGGGCAATGAAAGTGAAGGGATAAGGACATAATCAGGAAAGCTTGTTTTTGTTTTTTGGGGGTTTCTTGTGTGTGTATATGAAACCACCTTTGCAAAATTATCACTAACATAGTGAAAGAGATCTAACTTAACTGACTCCATCTTGCTTCTGACCTCTAACCTCTAAGCTGTCCTTGTTCATTCCTGGCATGGCTGAACTAGCTTTGGGAGAAACTTAGTTTAAAGTTTATAGTTTAAACAAAGATGGTAACAGCCCTCTCCCAAAGCAGACCTCCTTCTTGCCTGAAGACTAGCTTGCCTTTGTAGGACTAACATTAACCACAAGATTAGAAATTATGGTTTAGGAGTCATGCAACTGGAGGCTACAAGATTCTTAACTTTCTAAACTGCTCCTTAAGATTAGTGCTTGAGATATTTTGCAGACCCTGTACTTAAGAGATCAGCTGGCACCACTCAGATCAATAAACTGGCTCATCTGATCTTGTGGTCCCCACCCAGGAACTGACTGAGAGCAAGAAGATAGTTCCGACTCCCTGTGATTTCATCTCTAACCAATTGGCACTCCTGGCTCACTGGCTTCCCCCAGCCCACCAAGTTATCCTTAAAAACTCTGCTCTGCGAGTGCTCAGGGAGACTGATTTGAGTGATAATAAAACTCCGGTCTCCTGTACAGCCAGCTCTGCATGAATTACTTTTTCTCTATTGCAATTCCCTTGCCTTGATCAATAGGCTCTGTCTAGGCAACACACAAGGTGAATTTCTTGGGCAGTTTGTTTTATTTTTTCAGTATTCAGACATTAGGTAAACTGTGGAAAGAGTTCTAGACCAAGACAATAAATAAAAGTTTAGATGGCATAAAATAACTTAGAACTACCATGAGGTTTTGGGGGGTGTTTGGAAAACTTGAAAATGTATGGAAAAACTGAATTGGATTTGTATGTAAGCATTTGGCCACTATAACTTCAGTTGGATTCTCAAATTGGTCATAAATTATTTGAAAACATTAAAACCCACTGTTATAAAGTGTTGTAACCTATCTCAGAGTGTCCCTGACTCATTCCAGAAAAATTTGCTAGCAATAACACTAAAGAATGCCTTCCTGATCTGTTCTTCTTCAGGCTATGCCAGGTCGATCAAGAACCCAACTGGGAGCCCGTGGATGGATCACACGGGTCTGTTTCATCATTTCCACACATAAACACAGGGGGGTGCAACTGTAGTGACAATGTACCCAGATCACTGTTGGCAGGTAAATCAGGACATTTACCATTTCAAGTGGCTAAAACTCCATCAAAACTAGGTTAATCCAAAATATTTAATTGGCTCATATCATTGAAAATCTAGGTGTTTGGCCTGGTGCAGTGGCTCATGCCTGTAATCCCAGTACTTTGGGAGGCTGAGGTGGGCAGATCATCAGGTCAAGAGATCAAGACCATCCTGGCCAAAGTGGTGAAACTCTGTCTCTACTACAAATATAAGAATTAGACAGGTGTGGTGGTGCACACCTGCAGTCCCAGCTACTTGGGAGGCTGAGGCAGGAGAATCACTTGAACCCAGGAGGCAGAGGTTGCAGTGAGCCGAGATTGCACCACTGTACTCCAACCTGGGTGACAGAGTGAGATTCAATTTCAGAAAAAAAAAAAAAAAAAAGAAAGAAAATCTAGGTGTCAAGCTAACTTTAGACGTCCAAGGGTTTAAAGGACGACCAGTCATATTGTGACTTGAGGGATATTCAAGTCTTCATCTCACTTGCTTTGATTTCAGCCACATTTTCTTCTGTTTGGAATTCTTTCTTAGGTTTCAGCAGCTCCACACTTACATGCTCAGAGTTCTAAGTCTAACAGAATTAAAGAATGTCTCTTTCCCCAGAAGAATGTTTTTTTTTTTTTTTTTTGAAATCACAGAAGACAGTTCCACTAGAAAGCAAGCCCCATGTGTACAGGGGCTTTTTCTTTCCGTTTTTACTGCTATATCCCCAGAACTTATGGTACCTTGCTCAAGGTTGATTGAATGTATGACTAAGCTCAGATTGAGTTAGTTAGGTCATTTTTCTTCCCTGAACCAGTCACTGAGGCCAGGGGGATGAAAATACTAAGTGAGTCACATGACAACCCCGATTGGACCACCCCAAGTCTCACAGACTAAGAGCTAGCACAGACTGTTGTGCTAGTGTCAGAATAGGGAGATATGGATGCTGGAAGGCCAGAGAAGAACAGAGATTCATCTGCACAAGTTTTACATTTCTCAAGATGATACCAGATGATCAGAATCATTCCTTACAATTATTTTCTGAATTACAAAAATGCAAACACTTCTAAGGAAAAATGAAAGAACATTAATGGATGGAAAATTAAGACTTTATCCTGATACAATTACATAGGGGATTTAGATTGACAAAATGTAATTTTCTAAGTAGTAAATTGGCAGGATGCCTGATTTGTAGAGATCTTATCATGAGGATACTTATTTGTTACTGATTTAGAAAAAGGGAGCTTATCTGTAACATGAGTCCTCCACTTATACAATGGTCTTCCATTTATCAGAACTGAAGTAGCTAGAAAGTGGGAATCACCAGAATGAACTCTACACAGAGTATGAGGAGTCATCATCATAAATACACACCTGAGTCTTCAAAAGGGTCTGAGTCTGCTCTGAGTCAGCTGACAACAGATTACATTATATTCCAATTTTCTTCAAATTGTTTGGCCAGTGAATGCTGTAAAGATAGAAACAAATTCAATCAAACACTTTTTCATCAACTCCTCTCTTCACTGTGCATCATTTTATTTAATATCACATTTTGGAGAAACATTTTGTTATATATAATTTATAGACATAATGATGTATTTATACATATCTATGCATTTTATACATATATTTATACAATAAGAAATAAGTAAAATTATAATTTATTATTTGTATTTCTTATATTTTATCATTTTATGTCATCTATTATTCTATGTAGATTATAAATCATTTGAAGTTTAGGACCAGTCATTAAATTATGCCAAAGCACTTCAATATTATTCAAAGATCATATTACATACTTAACACATTCTAAATTGAACACATAAAATGTGAGTCCTCATATTTTTACCACTAAAAACTGTTTTATAATACACTTACTATGAACAAATGTTTGAAAGATGTGGTTTCAAGCCAAATGAACTATTTATTATATAATTTGTTTTCCCATTTTTAATTAAAAATATTAATATTTCATGAAACATTTTTTTGCACCACCCCAACTCATATGTTTACCAGTCCCCTACACCTATACCAATCAGTGAAAGAAGAAAAGACTTCCTCTTTGCTTAGGTGTACAATTTCTTTCAGGTGTTTGAAATACCAAGTGATCAACCTCTTGACCACCATTGGGAACCTATGATCGGAAACTGCTGATAGAGTAGGGGCTTCTCCTAGAAAAGGAATACATATCTGCTGAATCAGACTAATAGCTGGTCTAGTGTTCTTAGTCAAATGCACTTTTTGGTGCTGATCCAAAGCTATGAAGTGCAAGAAGCATTCATATAACATGTATTTATTGTTTACAATGTACTAGGTTCTGTTCTTGACCCTAGAGAGCCAGAAACAAAACACAAATAATCCTTGATCTTGCGAAGCCTACATTCAAGTGGGAGAAACAGAAAAGTAATGTGATCAGTTAATACAAATATATATTAGATGGTGATAAGTTGTAATTGTAAACATATTGTCTATTTTTTACATGAAAAAATAGTTTGTATTTACACGGGGAATGTTAACTAGGCTAATATTTAAACAAAAGAGTATATTTAAAACAAACATTTATTCTAGCCTATAAAATGTAGCATTAGTTGTCCAAGGGAAGGCTACACTGAAGCTATTACATTTGGATAAAGACTACAAAATGTGAGACAATTAGATTTGAGGAAGAACAACCAGGACAAAGATGCTGAAGCAGAAGGTGCCACACACATTTAAGGATCAAGCAAGAGGGCTAATGCCGTCCAATGGGTTGCTCAGGTTCCAAGCTGAAGTTTAAGATGGCACTTTTTTTTTTTTTTTGAAATGGAGTTTTGCTCTTGATGCCCAGGCTGGAGTGCAATGGCACGATCTCAGCTCACCGCAACTTCTGCTTCCTAGATTCAAGTGATTCTCCTGCCTCAACCTCCCGAGTAGATGAGACTACAGGTATGCACCACCACACTGGCTAATTTTGTACTTTTAATAGAGACAAAGTTTCTCCACGTTGGTCAGGCTGGTTTTGAACTCCTGACCTCAGGTGATCTGCCCACCTTGGCCTCCCAAAGTACTGAGATTACAGACATGAGCCACCACGCCCAACCAACATGAATCTTAAAATCACATTTTGTGACTTTTTCCCCTGCCATATAACTGCCCAACGTGTTCATCTTGCCCTCTGTCCAAATAGAGCCCGTTTATCAAGACAGGGGGATTATAATGGAGAAGGAGTTTAATACATATAGAGCCAGCTAAATGGAAGACGGAGTTTTTTATTACTCAAATTAGCCTCCCCCAAAATTTAGAGGCTAAGATATTTTAAAGATAGCTTTTGGCAGGCAGTGGGCTAGGGAATGGTTGCAGCTAATTGGTTGGAGACACAATCCTAGGAATGTGGAAAATGGTCCTTGTGCACTGAGTCCACTTCTGCATGGGAGCCACAGGGCCAGTTGTCGTGAGTCACGGATCTGGGTGCAGTCAACTCATTATCAGAAATGCAAAAGTCTGAAAAGATACCTCAAAAGGCCAAGCTAAGGTTCTACAATAGTGATGTCATTTACAGGAGTAATTGAGGAAGTTACAAATCTTGTGGCCTCCAGAACAATCGCTGGTGATTGTTTATACCTGTATTTTAACAGAATTCAGGCCTTTTATTAGTTTTATAAAAGTGGCTTAATTTTGGGAAGGACTATTATCATTGAAACCATAAATCGGCCGGGCGCGGTGGCTCAAGCCTGTAATCCCAGCACTTTGGGAGGCCGAGACGGGCGGATCACGAGGTCAGGAGATCGAGACCATCCTGGCTAACACGGTGAAACCCCGTCTCTACTAAAAAATACAGAAAAACTAGCCGGGCGAGGTGGCGGGCGCCTGTAGTCCCAGCTACTCGGGAGGCTGAGGCAGGAGAATGGCGTAAACCCGGGAGGCGGAGCTTGCAGTGAGCTGAGATCCGGCCACTGCACTCCTGCCTGGGCGACAGAGCGAAACTCCGTCTCAAAAAAAAAAAAAAAAAAAAAAAGAAACCATAAATCACTCCCAGAGTTAGCTTGGCCCACACCCAGGAATCACAAAAGGCAGTTTGGAGGTTAAAGGCAAGATGAAATTGGTTAGCTCACTCTTTCACCATCATAATTTTCTCACTATAATAATTTTTGCAAAGGCAGCTTCAACCAGTCATCACTGAGTTCTACATTGGTCATGGAGGCCAACTAAAATTCAGGACAGTGGAAAACCAGTAAAAATCTTTGCAGAGCCTCTGGGTTATTTAGATCACGACAGCAAGAAGAATCTTGAAACCTCAGCACTATCATAATGCAAAAGAAAAAATAGACAATTCTTTTTGAGAAAGGGATTATGGAATAATATTGCCTTTGATCCTTATGAATTATAACTACAAAGCAGCATGATTTTTAATCATTCACATCAGCTATAAAATTATTTAATTTAACTAGAGAGCATGAGATAAATCTTGCAAAAAAGAAAAAAAAAGAGTTTAAATGGTATGGGTAAATGTGTATCTACAAGAATGTTGATTTCAAAATTGCAATATCAAGAAAATCAATGTCTTTATGAAAAGGAAATAAGCAAGAAAAAGGTATGGTCGCCAAAACATCATGTAAAATGCAAATATTAACTTAGTATTCTTTCCATGCCTTACAAAACAATGTGACTTTTCAAACAACAATAACATGTGGAAATAGGGACATTCCGAGTTTGAAACTTAGCATTTCACCTAGTGTTTCTTCTTGAGGTTTTATCTGAACTTAAGAAATAAAAAATTAAATTAAAGTAAAATTATAAAACAATTAAAAATAGATCTGCTTACCTATGAGAGATAGATGGATAAAATATATCTGCTTACCTATGAGAGATAGATAAACAGATTTTTATATACATATATTTATTTATATAATAAATATTTTCATCTGCTTGTGAAATAGGGAAAATAGTCCTTTCTTTTTAGTATATTAATATGGTTTGTTTACCTGTTGTTTATCTTATTTTTAGGAATTTGCAAAGTAAACATCGGTGGAGATATGTAAAATTTTCTGTGCTGCCTATAACAGTCAAAAAACCTGACTCTGAAGAGATAAAATATGGTATATATGGGATGGAATCATCAAGCCAAGATAGCAGGCAGCCCTCAGGATTCCCTAACAAAACAGGTCCTGGAGTATAAAATTCTAGTGACACAGCTCAAAAATAGTTGGCCTTTACAGGAAGGCATAAATGAAAGGAATGTTTCAAGGGAGGGAAGGTCTCTGAACTGGAATCTTTCAAAGGTAATTTCAGCCAATATTATTCCTTTTTTTTTTTAACCAAGACTATTCTGCTCAAATTTCATAGTGCATTTATATAGACATTTGAAAAATCATTGGAAGTCTCTATTCATAAAAAAGCTCACAAATTTTACCATCTTAATATCAATGCCTTTATTGTGAAATGGCCCCACCCTCTAACAAAGAACCTTTTATTACAAATATGTTCTTCATTCAGGGAACAGGCAAGACCCTTACAGACATGCCCTTTGGGTTTGGAAAGAGAAGAAACCAACAGATAGAGGAAAAACAATGAACAGACAATATAATTTTATCATAAGACAAAGCCCAAAGGGAATTTAAATATTTAAACAAATATGCAGGCATTCCCCACTTTTAGGAGCCAAGTATATTTTGGCAGAAGGGAATTTCCATATTGTTTAAAACATGTGACAGTTGTTATAATTCTCTTTTAATTAAGATTGCTAATGAGCATTTTTTTTTCTTTTTTTTCTTTGTTGGCATTATTCACACCCAAATAACCAGACATCTCTCGTAGGTAAGCAGATCTATTTTTAATTGTTTTATAATTTCACTTTAATTTAATTTTTTATTTCTTAAGTTCAGATGAAACCTCAAGAAGAAACACTAGGTGAAATGCTAAGTTTCAAACTCGGAATGTCCCTATTTCCACATGTTATTGTCGTTTGAAAAGTCACATTGTTTTGTAAGGCATGGAAAGAATACTAAGTTAATGTTACTTTCTGAATACCCCCAGAAAAAAAGCAAAGAAACAGAAGGGGTGAAAATGCAGATATTACTTTGTTAATGTAAGTATATTATAGGGAAAATAATATGCCTCAATGGAAAACGATCTATTTTTTATGAGAGCTATTTTAGAACCTGTAAGTTGTAGAAAACATTCACGTTAGTGAACAAATTTTTAACCTTTGTGAAATTTTCACATGTATTTACCAAATACTACTCATATTTTCAAGACCAAAAAGCACTATTTCTACCTAGTCATCCAAACTCCAAAACTACCTGGACTACACCTAACATGCCACTAAAGGAAAAGGTTAAGTGATAATTGCTTGAGCCCAGGAAAAATGCAATTCAGATTGAAAGAGATAGTGATTCCATCACTCAACTGTACTAATAATTTTTATCAGTCTAAGAAATGACATCATCTACTAAAACTCCTTTTGCATGGAAAAAGTGGGATAATGTGGATAGGGGCTGTATATTCAGTTCCACAAGAGTGGGCTCTTTATTTTTATTTTATTTGAAGTGAATTTACAGAGTGTTATGCCCACTCATACATAAATTCAAGTAGCAAAATATCTGAGAAATTTTCCCACCATTAATCTAATATTATTATCCTACAGATTCTCTGAAAGCTATTTTTTTTTTTTTTTTTTTTGAGGCAGAGTCTCGCTCTGTCGCCCAGGCTGGAGTGCAGTGGCGCGATCTCGGCTCACTGCAAGCTCCGCCTCCCGGGTTCACGCCATTCTCCTGCCTCAGCCTCCTGAGTAGCTGGGACTACAGGCGCCTGCCACCGCGCCCGGCTAATTTTTTGTATTTTTGGTAGAGACGGGGTTTCACCATGGTCTCGATCTCCTGACCTTGTGATCCGCCCGCCTCGGCCTCCCAAAGTGCTGGGATTACAGGCTTGAGCCACCGCGCCCGGCCTGAAAGCTATTTTTTAAACTTATTTATCCAGTAAACTGAATGTCAGAAACAAACCCTTGCCAAAAAAGTACGGTGACTGCTAACAGATATAGTCAATGTTCAGCAAAGGTAAAGATAAAGGTCATTTTGGAGTATGTTAAAGTACACTCTACCTAGGCTTGTCTGAGCACAGAATCTCACTTGAAGTACAAAATATTACAACATGAAGGGAAAATCGATTGCCTGTAGAAAATATGACTGTGAAGAGGGTTTTTAGTTAACTCACTAAAAACAAAGATGGAATCAAAATGCATTAAATATTATACAATTTGCGTAGCAAAATCAAATCATGTGAAAACATGGGAGCAAAACATGTATTACATATAAGTTAAAACATGGAATTCTTACGGACCAAAACTAATTTCATGAATCAGATTTACTTGCTAATATTTTAATTTCCTGAAACGAGTATCACCATCCAATTTTTGCCATCACTGTATTAGATATTATGGAGCATTCAATCTTTAAAAAATTATTACACATTAGCTCATGAATTTTCTGTAAGTTGTATGGCACATAAAAGTTAGTGATGTGGGCCAATCGTGGTGGTTCACGTCTCTAATCCCAACACCTTGGGAGGCCAAGGCAGGTGGATCACCTGAGGTCAGGAGTTCGAGAGCAGCCTGGCCAATATGGTGAAACCTGTCTCTACTAAAAATACAAAAATTAGCTGGGCGTGGTGGCATGCACTTGTAGTCCCAGCTACTCAGGAGGCTGAGACAGGAGAATTGCTTGAACCTGGGAGGCAGAGGTTGCAGTAAGCCGAGATCAGGTCACTGCACTCCAGTCTGGGTGACAGTGAGACCCTGTCTCCAAAAAAAAAAAAAAAAAAAAAATTAGTGATGTGCAGAGCAGTTAAATTTTTGTGTATTATAATACAAGAATATAAAGCAGAAATTGCAAACCAAGCATTAAAAGACCAGGCAAGGGGGAAGTAGATTAATAATCATGATAAATACATATAATTTTATCTCTCAATTTTAAAAATAAAAAGAAATCTAAGCAAGAGAAAAAAAGCAGATTGGGTATGACGCTATAGGTAGTGATGGAGTCTGTAAATAGACTCTACAACCTAAAGGCGATCAGAAGCCATTGATTTCAGCTGGTTTTCACCACGTAGGGATGTAGAACTAGTGTTGCTTGACTAGATTTTTCAAGAGAAGTTTGCATCCCAAGTTTTATGTAAAATCTCCAAATTTTAATAACTGATTCGAAAAGCGATTTTGAACCTTTCTAGATGAAATCTGTCCAGATTTGGCCACGAGGCTACTAGTTTATAATCTCTGGGTAAGAAATCAGAGAGAGTTCAAACAAAGCACAAAAAAATAGCATGGTGGATAGATGGAGGAATTGAGTGAATTGAGAGATTCAAGGTCAGTATGACACTAAATTTTATTATATATAGGATCAAATTTTCAGACTTCAGAATCCTTTTCTATATTGTTTCTCACTGTTTTTCCAGCAACTAGCCAGAGTGTCTGGAAATGATGGTTTATATACATTTAATTAACTAGTTAATCAATTAATTGGTTTTTTGGGTTAAATAATTTCTTCTTGCTCTTACAGACCTCAAAACAATTTGAGTGATATAAAATACCTTCTATGAGGAAATATTATAGAAATTAGTATTCATTTAAAATAAAGAAGGAAAGTCAAAGGGTAACTTGGGTCATTAAATATTTTCTAAAAGATGATAGGAGGAGATGAGCTCATTTATATGTGTGCATGTGCGTGTGTGTGTGTGTGAGAGAGCGAGAGACAGAGAGAGAGAGCCTTAAAATAGAGGAATGGAGCTTACATTGCAATTAGAATATTTGATTAGTAAGACAAAAGATTTTCTGGCTCAGAAGAGTAAGTCTGCTAAGGAGATGGTTAAAGTTGGTGACCTGTAAAATAATATCAACAAACACCATTTTTCTTTTTTTTTTTTTGTCATTTAGCCAGTGACCAAACCAATATGGCCTTATTGTTCTTTGGGACTCTATAGTGATTTTCAAACAATACTCCATTTCTAAACTATTTAGCTCAAATAATATCCATTAAAAAGTCATAGAACTATGGTGGCTGCAGGGTGACAAACGTGTCAAGAGAGGAAACATGAAGGCACAGAGCTCACCAAAAAGGTGAAGAAGTGACCAGCAGATTAAGGCAGTTGGCTACAGATAGGGATTAAACAAAGAAACCACCATATAGAGAAACCAGCTTTCTTGCTTTCTGAAAAAGGGTTTATAAAATTGAAGGGGGGAAGCCTAGAAAGTATCCTGAGGTTTTGCCTTGGAAATGAAGGTATGCATGTGAATGCATGATTTTTAAAATATATATGACATATAAATAGACAAGAACATGTGCATTTATGTGTGTGTATGTACATGTGTACATACGTGCATTTATAGATTGCTCTATCCATTAAGAAGTTTAAATGCCAGGACAACTCAGGAGAAACAAGTCCGCCTTTTGCCCAGATCTTGATTTCTAAATACCTTAGTGAAATGACTGGTCCCAAAGTTGAAGTAGGGAAAATACAAAATGAGTCAGGAACATCTTGTGCCAGAAATTTGTTAAATGAGCAAAGAATTAAATGTCAAAAGGATCCAGGAATTAGCCTGCAGGAGATTCCAGTGACCATATCTGAGACTATTTGAATATCAAAATAAATAATGATGATAATGTATTACCACACATCAAAAAATTGATTCAGGAGTTCATATTTATACACATAAATTAAAAAACATATAGGGGAGAAAAATCTTTCTTATGGTAGAATGCCATGTAATTAATGGAGAAGAAATGGTAGAAATAGAAAATCATCATTTTACACCCATCATTGTTGTGGCTATTTCAGGCAGGTATCATCAATGGATGCTAAGGCCGGTGGGCAGATTTTGATGTGACACTAGACACTACTGTAATTTCAGAGTATCTCCCTACAAAATACTTATAAATTATGAAGGAATTGGATGGTACATTTTTGGTGAAAAAATGAGGTTAACATCACTTATTAACCTTGACGTGTGAAGGTTGGAAGTGTTAGCATCGTGTACCTCCTCATGTGATCCTCTAAGAAGAGCACAAATTGTTCCTGAGGTGTTCCTTCCAAGAAAGGACAGCCCAAGTCCAGTGATAAAGAAATATTCGATGGACCACACTGAAGACACCCTAAAGAATGAAAGACCTGTACTCTTTTAAAATCGTCAGGGTGATGAAAAACAAAGAAAGATAGGCATGGTTTCAGATGGAATGTCACCAAAGGGATGTGACAAGTGCATTGTGTATTCCTGAACTGAATCATGGGCCAAAGCAGAAAAGAAACATTGTGGGTAAAGTTGGCAAAATTTGAATGAGGCCTATAAATTGGATAGTGGTATTGTACCAATGTTGATATCTTGTCCTATGTTGGAGCGTATCCTTGATTTGATGAAATGCATACTGAAATTTTTAGATGTTCTGGGGCATCACATTTACAATTTGCTCTCAGAATGTTTGTAACTTTTAAGTATGAAGTTACTTAAATGTAGATTACAAAAAAACTAGAAGGCACTTTGAAATCCTTGTTTGACAAGCTCACTAGCTTCTCTTTCTCTGGCAATTTCTTGTAACTGTCCCGTATAGACTTTTAACATACTTAAAATTCCTGTTAATCAAAGGTCAAGTGAGAGCTTCACTATAATATTTTATAAAATGTATTCCTTCTTCCCACACCTCTTCAAAATATATTTCTTCAAAGAATTCATTAGTACCCAACGAGTAGAGATCCACAGTGATAATAAATGCTATGTCTAAGATGACTTAACTAAAATAATTCCAGAGTGCCACCAGCAGAGATCATGCAGAAGGAAACGTGTCATTTTCAATGTTCTCTTCTGGAAGAACAGATAGGTCCTCAAAGCATGAGAGTTCAAACAGGGGTCATTTAAGCAGGTAGATTATCAATAGCTAATGCATTCAATGGAGTCCTATAGGCAAAGATATTTAGTGAGTAAGTGGCCTACATACACCTTATTGGTTTACTTCCAAATATCAAATATAAGAAACCCTATTTTTTGGGGGAGGCCAAGGAGGGTGGATCACAAGGCCAGGACATCAAGACCATCCTGGCTAACACGGTGAAACCCTGTCCCCACTAAAAATACAAAAAAATTAGCCAAAAAATTAGCCAGGAGTAGTGGCTGGCCTCTGTAGTCCCAGCTACTCAGAAGGCAGAGGCAGGAGAATAGTGGGAACCTGGGAGGCAGAGCTTGCAGTGAGCCGAGATCGCGCCACCTGCACTCCGTCTCAAAAAAAAAAAAGAAAGAAAGTCTATTTTTAAAAGTCTCTTAGATATTTTCCATGGTTTCCGAGGGAAGCTCTGACTTACTCGTATTGAGTTTAATATATGTGTCCACCATTAAATCCAGGTCATGTTTTATATCAAAATTTATGTTAAGCAAAGCCAAGTTACTTGACCTTTGGTCTGTCAAAGTGTACTTCAAATATGCATTTAAGACGCTTTCGTCCATTTTCATACCACTCATTCTCAACCTCATCACAGGACGAATACACAAGACCTTCAGCAATGCATATACATTAGGAAAAAACTTGATGTCAGGCAGATGGAGGGCTTCATAGATGGTGGATGGAAGCTCTATATCTTTCCTCCTGTGTTTCCATTTGATTCTCCAACAATGAAGCTTGACTGAGAGCGTGTCGGGATTGGGTAAGCCACTTCTACAACATGTCAGCATGATGTTCCTCCTAGGTATTGAATTTGAGTTGTCCCATGACTGTGGGTACCAGAGATAAGCATTTAAGAGCTTTGAGGTGCTGTTCTGAGAATACATCTTTAAGTTTCCCACTGTTGGGACACTTAGGGTTTCTCTATAGTAAATCTCAGAGGTTAACTGGGATTCCAAGTTACCCTGGTGAGCTCTGCGGAATTTCCCAGGGAGTTTCATTTGAAGATCATTTGGTTGCCAAATCTGTGGCTTCCTCAAACCGAAATTCATGATAAACTTCAATATTTTCCATCACTCCATTGAGTGAACACAGTACTGCAGTCAAGCTACCGGCTGCAAATAAGACATTAGAGGTTTGACCCTGGAGATTTTTCCCAAAGGCTCTTGTAAAAGGACATTTTTAAGAGCAAGAGTAGTAACAATGAAATCAAAATCTGTTACTGCACTGCGAAGTACAAATGCGCGGCCAGCTATACAGTTATTCCATCTAATATTTGTGTCACTATTTATACTCTCTAAACATAAAACAAGTGCTTGCTGGAGTTCCACTAAAATTTCAAAAGCATCATGCCTGCCTGTTCATGGAGAATGCAGATTTCCTTCACTTCTTTACCCCTTTCTTTACTGTTCTGAAAAAGGACAGAAATTATATTGTCAAGTTCTAAAAGCAGTCGTGGCGATCGATGGAAAAAAGAACAAACTCCCTCAATTGTTCTTAAAGCAACAGATACTCCCATAACAGGTACTGATTTTGCCAACCACATATTTATGACACAGGAAGAGTAGAGCATGTAAATAGCTTGGGGATATTTCTCTGAAAGTCTAGAAGCAACAGCTTTCATTTTGGAAGAAAATCCACTAGACACAATGTAAGCCTGGCCACGACAATACTCCTTATGTAATCCCCACTTCTCAGTTATCATAGTGTGAAATTTCACAGCCAAAATTTCTGCATCAGCTTCGTAAGGCAGGAAGCCTACAAATTCTTCTCTTAGGTTATGAGATTCATCAACAAACCTCACCAACACAGGTAGGTAGGTGCTCTTCCCTTGTTATGTCCACTACATCATCAGTGATAATGGAAAAGAAGTGTGAGTCTCTCACTTCCCTGAGAGTTTCTTCTCGAATACCGTTCTCATAGATCTCTAGCATCTGTTTCTACTGTGTTTCTGAACAAAACAACGTGTTAACTGCTGTTGTCTCAAACCATTTTCTCAGAAACTCTTCACAAGAATTTATCTGACACTCCGGCAGTGCTTGAAAGTTATCTGGAGTAAAAAGATCTTCTGGGATTTCATCAGCCTCATATCCATCCAGAGGTATGTTTTGCTTTCCCATCAGAATCAAGATTTCAAACAGAGATTTTAGTTATTCTCTGTTTTCCTTCTCTTCAAGGGTTAGAGGTAAAATATCCTCATCTTATCCTTCACCCCCTTCTTCACTGGGGTTCTGAGCGTTGCTATTGTTGATTTCTTTATGTTTTTGTTCGTGTTCAGAAGTTTTATCGATTTTTTTTCTGTTTCAGTGTCCTGATTTCTTCTTCACTCAGTTATTTTATTTGTTTTCTGTGTCTACTCTGTGTGTTGTTCAAATGACTGGTAAGATCAAATATAGTTGGTATTTCATTATCTGGAAGAACTGTCCTCTAAGGACTCTCCCAATGACTTCACAAGTATCTGCTTCAATTAATTTTGAGAAATAAACCAATTATTTAGTTTTCTGATGCCTCTGCAAAATGTATATAGTTCTACAGATCCTAGAGGTCTCAAAATGTTTGGCACATAATTGATAATGTTTATTTAGCTGATCAGGTGTTTTATCTTCTAAATCTGCTCTCCTTCAATTCTTCACCCACTTCCGGCATCTGGCCGGGCCCCGCGGGAACGTGAAGAAGGCCAGGTCGGACTGCGTGCTCTTCTGCGTGCGGTTAGGGGCAGCGCAGAAGTTCCGCATCCTCGCCCGCCGGCAGGCCCAGACCCATCCCCTTCTACTTAGGGCAGCCGCCCACCGATCCGTGCCAGGGAGGGGAGCCAGGCCGGCTGGCCGGCTGGCAGGGCTGGCACGCAGGGGTGACAAATTCTTATAATTTGACTTTCCATTTTTAGTTTTAATTATGTTATGCCACTTATAATAGAAAATATTCTAGGCCGGGCGCGGTGGCTCAAGCCTGTAATCCCAGCACTTTGGGAGGCCGAGACGGGCGAATCACGAGGTCAGGAGATCGAGACCATCCTGGCTAACACAGTGAAACGCCGTCTCTACTAAAAATACAAAAAACTAGCCGGGCGAGGTGGCGGGCGCCTGTAGTCCCAGCTACTCGGGAGGCTGAGGCAGGAGAATGGCGTAAACCCGGGAGGCGGAGCTTGCAGTGAGCTGAGATCCGGCCACTGCACTCCAGCCTGGGCGACAGAGCGAGACTCCGTCTCAACAACAAAAAAAAAAATAGAAAATATTCTGACTGCTCATGCCCAAAATATCTCAATTAAGTGCAAGGCAGAAACATTGGGTTAACTTCAACGTTTGTGAAAGTTTTCCCCAGCAAACTAAAATCTCCCATAGATACAGAATGCTCAGTCAGGACCACCTAAATACAGCTCTCAAAGGAAAAACTGTAGGCACAAATATTTCTAAAGTAGATGATAAACACATGGATCTACCAAGGACATTTTCATGATGCTGTAACTTTAAGCTTCTTCATGTGTTGAGAAAGTATCTTTTTAAAATAACTCTGGAACTGTTTTACATTGAAAATGAGCGTGTTTCTGTGCAGCATTTGTGGAATGCTGGCCACCAAAGAGACATTTACAGCAATTGCAAATTTGCTTTTGAATGGATCCCCCATGACCCCAAAACATTTTTATCCCTTGCTAGTTATCTATTTTCTTTCTTAAATAATCCTGCCTTTTTGTAACCCTTTACTCCTGTTGCATAGTTTTTCACCAAATGTACAGTTAACTTTAAATCCATTTTAAAAGGCAAAGAGAAGATACCAGTAACTCTTACTTTGAACCTATATGTGTTTTTCTCCTGTCTATTTATGTTCAGTTTGTCAGACTTTCCTCAAAACTGATAGTTATTCTATTTAATTCAATTTAGCCAAATATCATGGGCTATAAAGTCAAGATTATACCAGAGGGGGCAATTGTCATAATTTAAGGTTTTGAGGCCACTAATGTCATGCTATTTTTAGGAATAACTAGACAAGACACAAAAGAACATCATTGTCACTGTTTCAGATGTCATCTCATGAAACTGGTTTATTGGCCAGAATAATCCCAGGAATTTCTCAATGAAACTCAATTATGAACAATGAGACATGTCAATGAGGCATTGACAGGAAATGAAACACTCCACGTATGCAAATATCTAACTAAAATGTGTTCTCATTTAAGCTGAATTTTAAGAAATTCAAGGATTTTATTCCTAAATTGTACTTACTGTCATTTATATAATTTAGAATAATCATTTTGAGCATTAGTGTGGTAGACACTGAAAATGTAGCCCTTAAAATTTATTTACACCATCTGTTAGTAAAGACTTCAGGTTTGGGAGATTGTACCTCCTAATCCCACCTTCCTAGGCACTTGAAATTGGAGAAGATATGTCTAAGGTACTGTGTATTGTACTTTGCTATGGCCACATTTATTGTTTCACAAGTGGGCTTCTCTATTCCACTTAGGCCCATGAGACTTCAAAAGGTATTTGCTTGAGACTTCTAAGAAAAAAAAAAAAAAGTCTAAGTCTTTATGGAAATGGTTGATGATGTCCCGTAAACTTAGCAGCCATAGTTTAACCGCAAGAGTCACCAAATGAAACTGCCTTAGTACAGTGCCTGTTAGAAAACTAGAATACAGAACAGAATGAACATAACAAGCCTGTGATGCCATCATTGAGTAGCTAAATTAAAAAAACCAGGAAGTTTCCCCTTTGGATTTCCAACTTGCATCTGGCAACATTATTTGAGCTGGGTTGTCTGTCACTTGTAACTAAATGCGTACTACCAAGACAATATTTATTCTACTATGTCAGTGATGCGTGCAGGGTTAATAACAGTATTTGCTGCATTACATAAAATTACTCAGGACTTTCTATGTTTTCTAGCTCATGTGTTTAATTTGTATAGTGTATCTCTCTTCTCCTGTTGTTAGCTATTACTCTATGGACTAAGAAATTACTTACTAAAAGATAAGAATTGTCAGCCAATTTCCTTTGATCTGCTATGACCCTGGAGGAGAGGCATGCGCCAAAGGCCTCAGCTCCCTCCTTACTTCCTTAGGAAGGACTTTCCCGACCCACATCAAAGTCAAATCCCCTTGTTAAGTATCCTTGCTGAGCTACTATACAACAAGCTCTCTTCTAAGCATTTACTTGAATTAATCTATTTAATCCTCACACAATCTATTTAATCCTCACATAAACCTTATTTTACAGACCATATCATTCCCATTTTAGGCCATTTGTACTGCTTTAACATAAAACGTGAGAATGGGTAATTTATTAAAACCAGAAATTTATTTTCACAGTTTGGAAGGTGGGAAGTCCAAGATCAAGGTGTCAGCATTTGGTCTGGTGAGGGCCTTCTTGCTACATCCTCACATGGCAGAAAGCGGAAGGGCAAGCTAACTAAATGCTGCAGGAAGCATCTTTTCTAAGGGTCTTAATCTCATTAATCAGGAGGAAGCTCTCATGGCCTATTCACCTATTAAAGGTCGACCTCTTAATACCATGACATTGGCAACACCTGAATTTTGGAGGGAAACCATTCAAAGCATAGCACAAATGAAGAAACTGAGGCACAAAAGTGCTGGTAGGTAGTATAAGGTCACAAAACAAAGAATTGGGAATATGATTTAAATCAAGGGAATTAAAAGCCCTGCCCCCTTAGCTTTTGTGCTACATGTCCTTTTTTGTTTGTTTTTTTTTGTTTGTTTTTTTGAGATGGAGTCTCACTCTTTTGCCAGGCTGGAGTGCAGTGGCATAGTCTCAGCTCACTGCAACCTCTGCTTCCCAGGTTCAAGTGATTCTCCTGCCTCAGCCTCCTGAGTACCTGGGACTACAGGCACCCTCCACCACGCCTGGCTAATTTTTTGTATTTTTAGTAGAGGTGGGGTTTCACCATGTTGGCCAGGATGGTCTTGATCTCTTGACCTCTTGATCCACCCACCTCGGCCTCCCAAAGTGCTGGGATTACAGGCGTGAGTCACCATGCCTGGCCCCATTTAGTTTTTTCAGAACACTTATCTCACATTTATTTTAAACATTTCCTAACATAATAATTCAATTAACATTCAACCCTCCCACTAGACTACAAGTTCCATACAAGCAGAGATTATATTCAGATTAGTTCATCATTGTCTCCTCAACTCTTAGCACAATGTCCACATCTTTATAAGCACTCAATAAGTGTTCAATAAAAGAGAGAAGAAAAGAAGGAAGGACACAAGGTAAGCACAGAGGAAAAGGAATGAAAGATGGAAATCAAGACCTAAGCAAGAACCCAAAAGGAAGCTATAGATGAGTTATGATTGAGGGCTGTTATAGCTGCACAGAGGCCTTTTCTGCTTCCTACTAAGCAGTCAAATTTACCAGATAAATGAGCTGTTACTGTACTTCATGTCCAATAATAACATTTCTTTTAGCAATTAACTCAGAGTATGTCCAACATTTCATGTAATGAGGAAAGCTAAAAAGAAAACACACATTAAGAATGTAAATAGGCCAGCGCAGTGGCTTGTGCCTGCAATCCCAGCACTTTGGGAGGTTGAGGTGGGCAGATTGCTTGAACCCAGGAGTTCAAGGCCAGCCTGGGTGACATGGTGAAACCCCATCTCTGCCAAAAAAACATAAAAACTAGCCAGGTATGGCGGTGCGTGCCTATAGTCCCAGCAACCCAGGAGGCTGAGGTGGGAGGGTCGCTGGGACCTGGCAAGGTCAAGGCTGCAGTGAGCTATGATTGTGCCACTGCACTACAACCTGGGCAACAGAATGAGATCCTGCCTCAAGATAGAAAAAAAGAATATAAACAGATATTTAAACTTGTGGGGATAACATGTTATGCACTTAAAACTGGCTAGATATTCAGGATTGAAAGATTTAGAATAGAGAATAAAATTACTAACCATATAGAAGTACAAAAACCCTCAGAAACTTTATGAACACTTTTATGCACACAAACTAGAAAACCTGGAATAAACTGATAAATTCCTGGAAATATACAACCTCCAAGATTGAAACAGGAAGAAATAGAAACCCTGAACAGACCAGTAGTGAGTTCCAAAATTGAATCAGTAATAAAAAGTCTACCAACCAGAAAAAATCCCTGGACCAGACAGATTCACAGCCAAATTCTACCAGATGTATAAAGAAGAGCTAGTACTAATCCTACTGAAACTACTCCAAAACATTGAGCCGGAGGGATTCTTCCCTCTCTCATTCTGTGAAGCCAGCATCATTATAATAGCAAAATCTGGCAGTCACACACACACAAACTTCAGGCCAATATCCTTGCTGCACATAGATGCAAAAAATCTTCAAGAAAATACTAGCAAACCAAATCTAACAGTACATCAAAAAGCTAATCCACCACAATCAAATACACTTTATTCCTGGGATGCAAGGTTGGTTCAACATATGCAAATCAATAAATGTGATAATCACATAAACAGAACTAAAAACAAAAACCACATGATCATCTTAATAGACACAGAAAAGGCTTTTGATAAAATTTAACATCCAGTCCATGCTAAAAACCCTCAACAAACTAGGTGTCAAAGGTATGTACCTCAAAATAAAAAGAGGCTTCTGTGACAAACCCACAGCCAACATCATACTGAACAGGCAAAAGCTGGAAGCATTCTCCCTGAGAACAAGAACAAGACAAGGATGCCCACTCTCACTGCTTTTATTCAACATAGTGCTGGAAATCCTAGTCAGAGCAATCAGGCAAGGGAAAGAAATAAAAGGCATCCAAGTATGAAAGAGGGGAAGTCAAACTATCTCTCTCCACAGATAATATATACCTAGAAAACCCCAGTCACTCCTCAAAGTCTCCTAGATCTGATAAATAACATCAGAAAAGTTTCAGGATACAAAATCAAAGTACAAAAATCAGTAGCATGTCTATGCATCAATGTGAGAGCCAATTCAAGAATACAATCCCATTCACAATAACCACAAAAAGAATAAAATATCTAGTAATACATTTAATCAGGGAGGTGAAAGATCTCTACAATGAGAATTACAAAACACTGATGAAAGAAATCAGAGATGAAACAAACAAAACATTCCATGCTCATAGACAGGAAGAATCAATATTGTTACAATGGCCATACTACTGAAAACAATTTTCAGATTCAATGCTATTCCTATCAAAACACCAATGACAATTTTTGAAGAATAAGAAAAACTATTCTAAAATTTATGTAGAACCAGAAAAGAAGCTCAAATAGCCAAAGCAATATTAAGCAGGAAGAACAAAACCAGAGGTATCACATTATCCAACTTCAAACTATACTACAAGGCTACAGTAACCAAAACAACCTTGTACTGGCACAAAAACAGACAGATAGACCAATGGAACAGGTTAGAGAACCCATAAATAAAGTTGTACAACTACAGCCATCAGATCTTCAATAAAGTCGATAAAACCAAGCAATGGGGAAAGGACTCCCTGCTCAAGAATGGTGCTTGAATAACTGGCTAGCCATATGCAGAAGACTGAAACTGGACTCCTTGCTTATAACATCTACAAAAATCAACTCAAGGTGGATTTAAAGACTTAAATATAAAACCTAAAACTATAAAAGCCCTAGAGGTAAACCTAGGAAATACCATTGTGGACATAGATCCTAGCAAAGATTTCATGATGAAAACTCCAAAAGCAGTTGCAACAAAAACAGAAATTGACAGATAGGACCTAATTAAATTAAATAGATTCTGCACAGCAAAAATAACTATCAGCAGAGTAAACAGACAGCCTACGGAATGGGAGAAAATACTGTAAACTGCATTTCACAAAGGTCTAATATCCAGAAACTATAAAAAATTTAAACAAATTAACAAGCAAAAAAAAACCTCATTAAAAATGAGCAAAGGACATGAACAGACATTTCTCCAAAGAAGACATTCATGTGGCCAACAAGCATATGAAAAAATGTTCAACATCTCTAATCATTAGAGAAATGCAAATCAAAATCAGAATGAGATACCATCTCGCACCAGTCAGAAAGGCTAGGATTAAAAAGTTAAAGAATAACAGATGCTGATGAGGTTGCAGAGAAAAGATACTGCTTACACATTGCTAGTGGGAATGTAAATTACTTCAGCCACTGTGGAAAGCAGTTTGGATATTTCTCAAAGAATGTAGAACTAATATTCAACCTAGCAATCCCATTATTGGGTATATAGCCAAAGGAATATAAATTGTTCTACCATAAAGACACATGAACTCATATGTTCATTGCAGCACTATTCACAATGGTAAAGACATGGAATCAACCTAGATGCCCATTGGTGGTGGACTGGATAAAGAAAATGTGGTACATATACACCATGGAACACTATGCAGCCATAAGAAAGAACGAAATTATGTCCTTTGCAGCAACGTGGATAGAACTGGAAGCCATTATCCTAAGTGAACTAATGTAGGAAGGAACAGAAAAGCAAATACAACATATTCTCACCTATGTGAAAGGGAGCTAAACATTGAGTATATGTGGATGCAAAGAAGGGAACAATAGACACTGGGGCATACTTGAAGATGGAGGGTATTAGGAGGGTGAGAACCAAAAAATTACCTATCCAGTAATACCTTCAGTACCTGAGTGATGAAATAATGTGTACACCAAACCCCTGCAACATGCAATTTACCCTGTAACAAACCTGCACATATATCCCTTGAACCTAAAATAAAAGTTGGAAAGAAAAAAAGAGAGAGTGTAAAAATCTCCCAGGAGACCTGGAAGAAGCTATGACTGACTAAAGCAATGGATAAGGATATAGTCTGTGTCAGTTAACTATTGCTGTGTAACAAATTATCCCAAAATTTAGCATCTTAAGAGAGCATGCATTTATTATCTCACAGTTTCTTTGAGTTAGGTATAACTTAGTTGGATCCTTTAGCTCCGCACCTTTCACAAGGCTGCAATTGATGACAGGTTCACAGTCATCTCAAGGTTAAACTAGGGCAGGATCTGCTTCTAAGCTCATTTAGTGGTTGTTGATGAGATTCACTTCCTTGTGGGCTGTTGAACAGAGGCCACCTTCAGTTTCTTGAAATATGAGGCTCTTTATCATGGCAGCTTGCTTCATCAAATCTAGTACGAGATAGCATCTGCTAGCAAGGCAGAAGTCATGATGTTTTATAACTTAATATGGAAAGGACATCTTCTCACTTTTGCCATATTCTGTTAATTAGGAGCAAGTCACTAGGTTCAGCCCACAATGGATAGGAGAGGATTACTCAAGGTCATGAATACCAGGTGGTAGGGATCATTTTAGAAGTTTGCATAACATGTAATTCTTTATATAATTTTTAAAAACTGCATATAAATTACATAATGTATACTTTATAATTACTTATTTTTATCTTTAAGCCAAGGACAATATAAGAGTAAAATAACAATATGTACTCATGTATATCATTATATAAACTTATTATTAAAGTCCATTTACTTTCAAGAAAAGTGGTCCAAATCACAAATTAAAACAGCAAAAATGTTAAGTTCAAATAAAATGTATGTATGTGGCAGCATATTTGCCATTTTTTAACTGTGAAATATGAAATAAAATTGTAAGTTCCTGTCACACAACTGTGCCTTCTAAATGGTATTTAATAAATAAACACTGGCCGGGCGCGGTGGCTCAAGCCTGTAATCCCAGCACTTTGGGAGGCCGAGACGGGCGGATCACGAGGTCAGGAGATCGAGACCATCCTGGCTAACCCGGTGAAACCCCGTCTCTACTAAAAAATACAAAAAAACTAGCCGGGCGAGGTGACGGGCGCCTGTAGTCCCAGCTACTAGGGAGGCTGAGGCAGGAGAATGGCGTAAACCCGGGAGGCGGAGCTTGCAATGAGCCAAGATCCGGTCACTGCACTCCAGCCTGGGCGACAGAGCGAGACTCCATCTCAAAAATAAATAAATAAATAAATAAACAAACAAACATTAAAACAAGGAATATAATTCAGACACTAGGTAAGGAGGAAGTAAATGCAAACTGATAGAAAATAAAAATGCAGTTCAACTAAGTGATGAATATAACAAACCCAATTTCCAGGCCTGAAAATTCGAGAACAAATTTCCAGTAAATCGTTGGAGGGATTCACTCGTCACCTCCCCTCCTCTGCCTACCCCTCACTAGCTTTCTGCGAAGAGAGGAGATGGTCCCCCAAACCAAAATCTTTGCGTCCCTGGGTAACTAACTCAAGATACAGCCAAATCAGAAAGGTATTATGAATATTTCTGGGAACATTACTGGGCCTTTATGCATAAGCATTAAATTGAATATTCAAGAGGTACCACATTATTTTTTCAAAAAGAGCCTAGTCCCTTTTACCAATACCAGGAGTGAGTTTATTTTCATGTGGTTTTAATTGGCCTGAGGTTTAACACAGCTTTACTTTGTCAGTAAGGACTGTTTTATTTTAAAATATAACAGAACAATTGAATTCAATTTAAAAGGCAGAGAAAGCCAACAGACTACCTAACCTGATGCACAGTTTTCATCTCAGCTAAAATCTACTTGGCTTATATTCCAGGTCAGTAGTAGAGGAGGGCACCAAGATGTGGTGCCAAAGGGAGTAGGGAAGGGCACCAAGATGTGCATTATGGTTATCTGAAAGCCACCCAATAATATATACATTTTCTTGCCTCCCCTTTGGCTTTGTAGACCAAGGAAAGTAACTGGGAAAAGGTTGAGAGGCCATTTTTAAAACATAAGAGCAACAGAATAGGAAAAAAAAAAAAAACACAGAAAACACCTAGACTAAGACTTAAGGCAAAGAAAGAAATCTGCGCTCCAGGATTTCCGAAAATAAAGACAAGACAAAAAAACTGCAGGGTACAATTGGCATATATCGGGATATCCAGTCACTTGTATCTTTTTGCAAACTGAAATTCTGAAATTGGTAGGGAATATTTATTGGGATTTCAGCACAGAACAAAACTTAAACATTAATTCTGTGTAAAGTCTGTGTGGAATTGACTTCAGGTTCATGAAGGAAAGATCGAGGAAATATTTTTAAAATCAATCCAACAGAGTTGAGATAAAGAAGGGAGTAACATAATAATTATGTTTCCAGATCATCATCATATTTCCATCAAAATGACTTAAATGCTTATATTTTACACTCATAGTCTTAAAAAAACCCTCCAAATCATTTATAATCCAACGATTGAGAATTATCTATGGGCCCAGCATTTTTAGATATCTTAGAATTAAGGGTTAAGGGGGCATCTAATGGATGGGGTGTATGTGTGTGTAGAGGCAGGAGGTGACAGGTGGCTTTGGAGGCCATGGAGGACAGCTACGGATTCAATATTAGAATCACTTCTGTACTCTATCTGGCCCATGAGTACAGAGAATCCAGTTTAAGATCTTCAAGGACAGAAAATGGACTACTTTAGGAAGCCTGTCTGCTTCCTTTTCAGAAAATATAATTGACAGAATGTATTTCCTTATTGCAAAAGTTGATCATACAAATTGGGTCATTCTTGTTATACCAAATTGAAACAGAGTCAAAAGGCTGGGGGAAAAGCACTCAGGGCACAATAACAGTGATCCAAGAATGTAATTCTCTCTGAGCCTGGTTGCTGAAACTGCCTGCTATAACTGAAACCAGTTTTATCTAATAGCTTCTGAAACAACATCCTGCAATTCTAAGAATAATTTTACTCACATCTGTCACTTACCAATCTAAACTTGCCATTTTCCAAAACCTCACCAGTGCCAATGGACTTTCTCAAAGAGCAATACAAATATTTTTATTTATTTATTTATTATTTATTTATTTATTTATTGAGACAGTCTCACGCCATAGCCCAGGCTCGAGTGCAGTGGTACAATCTTGGCTCACTGCAACCTCTGCTGCCAGGCTTCAAGAGATTCTCCTGCTTCAGCCTCCCAAGTAGCTGGAATTACAGGCACACACAGCTAGGCGTGGGCCTAGCTAATTTTTGTATTTTCAGTAGAGATGGGGTTTCGCCATGTTGGCCAGGCAGGTCTCAAACTCCTGACCTCAGGTGATCCGCCTGCCTCAGCCTCCCAAAGTGTTGGGATTACAGGTGTGAGCCACTATGCTGGGCCTCATTTGTCTCTCTCTCTCTTTTTTTTTTTTTTTAATAAAACCTCTAACCTTCTCTTTGATCTTTGGACATGCCAAAGACCATCCAGTCTGCATGTATGCCCTGAATTGCAGTTCTTTCTTCCCCAACAAAATGTTTTAATTTCAGAGATTCATCTGTATTTTCTTTGACTTTGACACTTACTATGAAGTTGAAATTTTCGCTCTATAATGTCCACCATTAATATCTCAGAGTGAAACTAAATAATGCCTTTGGAGACACACATGTGCACCCACATGCACACATGCATGCAGGAGACAATGCATAGAACAAGAGAACGATTATAATTTTCCCTAAATATATTTTTCAAATTAACCATTTCTCACATTTCAAATAGAAATATTTTACTATCCATATAGCTATATCCTGGATATGGACCAGTTTAATCTTCACACTATTCAGCCCAGAAAATAAAATTTGATTCCAAACCTTGGTTGATTAGTACAGAAGAGAATACAACTGTGTAAGGCTGTTTTCACGCTGCTGATAAAGACATACTTACCTGAGACTGGGTAATTTATAAAGAAAAAGAGTTTTAATGGATTCACAGTTCCACGTGGCTGGGGAGACCTCACAATCATGGCAGAAGGTGAAAGACACATCTTACATGGCAGCAGACAAGAGAGAATGAGAGCCAAGTGAAAGGGGAAACCCCTTATGAAATCATCAGATATCGTGAGACTTATTCACTACCATGAGAACAGTATGGGGGAAAGTGCCCCCATTGTTCAATTATCTCCCACTGGGTCCCTTCCACAGTACGTGGGAATTATGGGAGCTACGATTCAGGATGAGATTTGGGTGAGGACACAGCCAAACCATATCAACAACTCTCTCTTAACTTGTTCTGGTCTTTCTAGCTTTTCTAATGCAACAGAGGATACATTCAAGTGGATTCGAATAGGCCCCAAGTAAGTTTGTCTGGCAGGAGGGAGAACTGAGGAATAAAGACATAACTACATATTAAAATTGAGTATAAGATAGAATTGAAAGCCATTTATATAGACTGAGAAAACGAGACATGTCTACAAAATAATCTGAGACTTCTGACTTCCCTAGGCAAGGACAGCTACCTTCTTTCAGATACACTTTTGTTTTGATACCGCTAACTATAATACTTAACCAGGTGAATGAGTATGGGAAAGAAAAAAAAAAAAAAAAAGCTTACTTTTTAAAAGGATTTTATTCACAAAACATTTATTAGTTTTAAGGATCTCATTATTTCCAGACATACCTATGGAACAGAAAGGCCAGCATTGAGTTCCTAAAGATCCTCAAAAGGGGCATTCAGCAAAGAGGTAGGATAGGGAAGAAAGGTCTGCCCATGTCCTGGCCTGTGGGCAAAATTTTCCAAAGACAATGGAGATAAAGGCCTGTGAGTTTTTTGGGTTCTGGGGACCTGTCTACATTCTTCCTGATAGCTGCATCTAGGAACAATCATAATATCCCAACATGATCTGTTTGATATAGACAGCTTAGGGTGTTTAATTAATTAATTAATTTATTTATTTATTTATTTCAGACGCAGTCTCGCCCGGTTTCCCATGTTGGAGTGCAGTGGCATGATCTCTGCTCACTGCAACCGATACCTCCTAGATTCAGGCAATTCTCCTGCCTCAGCCTCCAGAGTGGCTGGAATTACAGGCATGCACCAGCACTCCCAACTAATTTTTGTATTTTTAGTAGAGACGGGGTTTCGCCATGTTTGCCAGGCTGGTCTCACACTCCCGACCTCAGGTGATCCACCTGCCTTGGCCCCGCAAAGTGCTGGGATTACAGGCGTGAGCCACCGCGCCTAGCCCGCTTAGGGCAATTTTATTTGTTAAAGTCTTTGGGCACCATACTCCTTGAGGCGATGACAGAACCTCAGTGAGCATGATGGTGCCATGTCTTGTGTGCAGCAGGACCAGAAATTCCATGACTTCCAGCCAAGGAAAATCTCGCATGCTCCACTTCCACCCCCAGAGAAACAGAGCTACTGCCTTCAAGGGATTAGCCATCTTGGGCAATGAGCATTTTATCACTGACCACTCTGGGCAAAGATAGAAGCTCCTCCCTGAATACTCTGAATTACCTAAGAACTCCAGGCTTTCATACAACCTTGGAGGATGAGGAGATGAGGATCCCCAATAATGGTGATGGTTTAAATGCCTACCTACTTTCTAGGAAGGGATGTGGAAACAAAGTAAATTTTACTTAGTGAAATAAAATAAGTGACATTCCTTTCACCCCATATTGCATAGTAAAATTGAAATTGGATACATATTTTTAGAGGCAAGCATGAAGAAACTGATGTTGGAGAAAGTTAAGTCACTTACTCAAAGTCATTAGGTTGTTAAAGCCAGGACTGTAACCCAGATCTCGATTCCTGATACAGTATTCTTCATTTATAACTATATTTGTTCTTAATTTTCACATTAGATTTTTCAAACCATTTTTAATGTGTAAATGCTTGATATTGAGGCTCAGAGAGTAGGGCTTGCTAGTGAGTGGTAAATCAATACTTACTGGATTAAAGGTTTACTTGATAGAAAATTGTATTGTGGCAAAGAAGGCAGATATATTCATAAAGACCTAAATAGATGTTAATTTCTAAAACAAGTATTTATGAACACAAATTTTTCCCAAGTTATTTCATACTAGGGACTGGTTGGAACAAAAAGATTAATGAGTCTGTATCCTCAAAATGTATTTAAAATATGGAGTGTCTGTGACAAAAGAAAAAAGAGAGTGAATAATTCACGAAAACTATCAGTTATGTATCTTTAAAATTCTGTTTTGATACTGATATACTAGGTTAAACCAAGTGTGTCTCCAAGATAAAGATGCATTTATTTCTAAAGTTATTTAATCACATAGCTTTTCCACAAAATATTCAATACAACTAGTGAAGACATATAAGCTCTGGTCACAACTCTCTTACATCAATTATGTAAAATAATTTTAACACCCCAAAAGTGAGAGTATCTTCCGAAAGTAAAATAATTATCAATAAAATAGTGACCGAGTGAAACTGCTTTAACTTTGAGACAGTCTATGATAATTTGACATGGTGAAATATTGATGGTCTGAGAAGGCTTTTCTTTAAAGTGAGAAGTTTCAGTAGTTGAGCTCAAACTTAAATAAAATGATTCTTTAATATTGGTGTCCATAGCAATATTAATAATGCAATAAACAAGAAAGAAGAATTGGCACTATGCTTAAAATCCTTTTATTTCAGTTATTATCAATAATAATTATTGCCTGGACTGAGCTGCCCACTTTTGTTAATTACCACTACATGTTGGTGATTCTATTGCATTTGAATTTAAAAAATATGTTTGAATTTCGTATATTGGACTTTCTGACATAAAATCTCTCAACCATATTATATGTTGAGTGTTCGTTCCAACAAACTTCCAACAAGTTGTTATTCAGTTCTTACCAAATCCAAAGTGGCTCTGTAAAGTAAATCATATGTCCATTTAAACATAGAACATTTCCTCCAGTAGATTTAAGATAATTGATGGCATTTTCTTTATTTTCCTTAAACCTTCTCTCTAGGATGATGAGATCACCTGATCTCAAACACTCAGATCCTAGAACTAATCTTCCTTCATACTAAGGTCTAACATTTAAAGAGTAATGAACCTAGTAATGAACCAATGCCAATTGTCCTTGCAGCAAAAGCTAAAGAATTGGAAAGGTGAGTAATTTTCTTGCAATCTGGTGGCTATTCTGTGAAGATAGAAGTTTGGTAGCAGTTGGTGTCATTTGCTGGCAGTTGCCAACCAACTGTGCATTGCCTGGTGGAGGGAAACAGTTGAGGATAGAGGGAGAAGGGAGTGGCTTATATATAAAGCAAACTCTTATAACCCCAGAAGATCAAAGCCTGAACCAAACAGGTGAGAATTGTTCACTTAGAGGGTCATCTCTGGAAGAGCTATCAAGAGGAGTTACAAAGCTTGCTAATTTCATTTGAGATTCAACACTAACCAAGAAAAAAATATATAGAAACTAAGGGGCCTATTTCCAAACAGTTTAAAGGAATGTGTCACATTTGTCTTCCTTCTGCAGCAAGTACCAGCTATGTGTCCACATTGCTTGATGAGACAGGCCTCTTAACATTTTGGTTTAACAAAGACAATGAGTTCCTTGGTAGAATAAAAGTAACATAATTTAGAAAAGAAGTCAGGAAACCATGTGTTTGATTACACAGTCAAGGCTCCAAACCATTACAAGAAAACACTCAGTAAAATAATATGATATAGAATAAGGAGAGAAAGAGAAACAAAGCTTTCCTGTAGTAACTCTGTAGGTGTGCATAGAAGAGGGAGAGAACAGAGAGTCACTGGCATATAAGTTATATCTATAAGGAATACATGTGACATACCTCTTACAGAATCTACATACAAAAGTCACTCAAGGAACATTTGCTGAATGAATTAATAATCAGCTTAATAAAGAGGAGCTACCCCTAAGTTCTAAGAAATCTAGTATTTATCCAGAAAGAATAAATATACCAAGGGTGACTGACACACAACGAATGACCAATATCAAGGTATGCTGTGTTTCTGAAGCACATATCCAGAATGCAGCATCCCATGGAGACCACCATTCATGCCAATTTGACTGAGAAGCAACAATACCACCAGAAGAGATCAGGGAAAAAATTTAAGGAACATTTAAGGGGATCCAGTAATACACATAAGAAACAATAAATTTGGAAGGGGATTGAAAAAATACAAACACTTGTAATCTCAGATGTTCATATATCAATGCACAGATCATGGAAAAATAAAATTTGAGATTTATGATGTAGAATAACAAGTACTGATTGATAAGTTGTTAGGATAAAACTTAAAAATTTATATAGGAATATATTTTTAAAGTATACATTATTGAATAGGAACATATTTGGCCAGGGGAAGAGAAAGAGAAAAAGGTAGATTGGTGCTAAATGTCTAAGATAGATCTGATCTTATTTCTGATAAAATATATGAGGGATAAATATCTAATATATAGTAGGTGACTGATATATATTTGCTAAGTTAGAGAAGAAAAAATAAGCAACAAAACAAGTGAGATTTTAAAATGAATGTAGCAAAACCAGCTAGAGAAAAATGGACAAAGATGAATGAAAAGTTCAAAGTGTTAATTTAGATATAAAAAATTAAACGAGAAAGAAATGACAAAAAGTAACAAAATATAAAAAGTCAATGTAATTGGATAGCAAAGAAAAAGAGGTATTAAGACATAGTATTAAGATATACTGTATCACCCAAAAGAAAAGAAAATAAGTTTAAAAATATAGGATAATTAAAATTAATAATTTTAAAACAAACAGGAAAAAAATAGCTAGTCACAGACAAGTAATGTGGGTCCACAGGGAATTTCTAGGACAGTCAAACTTCCTGGACTAATAGTTTCCAGCTGAGGCAGATGGTGTGCATTCTTCCATGTTAAGAAACAAAGAGAGAAAGATCCATATGTCATCCTTATGTTCCTCACCTTTATAGTTGTGCATAAAATCTCACATCCCAACCACTGTATCTCTCATTACTTCATCACTCTGTAGGAACCACTGCAGAACACCTAGAGGTATTCTTAATTCCTGTGACTGAGCTGCTAAATGACAGGACAGTTGAGCCACTGCCACCACTGCCATCATCACAATGAGTGTAACAGCATGTCCTCAGAAAACTTCTCTGGTTTCTCAGATCTCTAAAACAATTTATACATACTATACAGAAATTCAGGATCAGGTAAACTGAAGCATACAAGAAGCCATTGAATAAAGAGAACAATTGTTACATACTATATGACCACATAAAGCATAAACTGATGCTATACTTGCTATACTATTCAAGATGTAGGTCCTAACATCGGCATGGGGGAAAGATCTAGCAGCAATGGGGAACTCCAATGCAACATACTACAGTAAAACCAATATATCTGGCTGTTTCTTATTATGTCTTCACTTCCTTTTCAAGGGAGGTACAAGAAGTAATGAGGAAACCCAATGCTGTCTCAGAAAAAGGAATTTGTTTTAAAACTAAGTGAGAAAAAGCAATCATGGTATCCTGGCAGCATGGTAGCATGGCAGAAGTGGAACAATGGACATAGAGAGTTGATTGCACAAACTCTGAAGAAAAATGAAGCATGAACCCTGTACCTTAAGTTTCTGAAATGGAAGACATAGACTGTAGAATTCTTATAATGCAATACTAAATTATCTACAAGAAGAAGAAATGGGGGAGGGGGATCTGAGGAAACAGAATATTTTAAAAATACATTCAGAAAGAAAAAAAACAGAAACAAAGACCAAATTTTGGAAAACGCTAGTGACATTAATAACTGAGTCACAAAAGCCATGGATAATGAGGGCAATGGCAAGATTTCCTCCAAAAGTGAAATTAAGATAAAATTAGGAGAAAAGCAGAATGATGAATGAGATAAGCCATTGGCAGGAGAAACCCACTCTTATTGATAATCTGTAAATGGAATTGCTGACTTGAATGCCCTTCAGGAAGGTATATCTGGAATGTGATTATAAATAACAAAAGTTTAAACCTAATCAACTGTATGCACTATGGAGAAAAGAATGTATTTACAGAAGATGATGATTGGTCTGCACAGAGTCTAAAATTTATGGGCTTAGATATGAAGTGGTTTTCTTTTCCTTCTTTTTTTTTTTTTTGAGAAGGAGTCTTGCTCTGTCGCCAGGCAGTAGTTCAGTGGTGCAATTGCAATCTCAGCTCACTGCAACCTCCTGGGTTCAAGCGATTCTCCTGCCTCAGCCTCCTGAGTAGCTGGGACTAGAGGCACATGCCACCATGTCCAGCTAATTTTTGTATTTTTAGTAGAGACAGGGTTTCACCATGTTGGCCAGGATGGTCTCAATCTCTTGACTTTGTGATCTGCCTGCCTTGGCCTCCCAAAGTGCTGGAATTACAGGCATGAGCCATCATGCCCAGCCCCTGGTTTTCAAAATATTGCTATTATTACCCTGGTAGAGCTCAGATCCAAGCAGTGTACCTCTTCCATTCACTTATTGTTCCTTTCCAAGTTCCTTACTGTTTGTATTAATTCATATTGCCAACCTTAATGTTTTTCTGAAATTTTGTATTTTATAACCTGGCATATGTAGAAGTATCACTACACTCAAAAGACTAGGATGCATGTCCTTATTCTGCTAATTATCAACTTTGTGTCCCAACAGCAGATTATTTAACTTCGAGTAAGGTTATGATTAATAAATAAAATAATATGCATGAAAACATTTTGAAAACCATAAAACATTATTCAGATGTTTAGCATTGCTACTTAAATCTTTGTAACATTCTGAGTTGGTTGCTTTAAGGAGTTTTTTAACCTTTTGCAAAAGAAGTAGCTTAGAAGCATATTCCTGTGGTGTAAGCTAGCCTCACAACGTGTAATAAGAGTTTTGCAGACTGAGTCAAGCTAGGTGTGGTTGTCTGGTTGCTCCAACAAGGTGCTTTTGTGATCATTTCTAAAAGGAACCTACCTGCAGCACAGGTTAGTCTTCTCCCAAAATACCTCTCTACTGAAAGCTGGCACAAGCTGCTGAAATGGCTCTATTTCATGAAAGACACATAGAGCATAAGCTTACCTAATTAATAATTTTCAGGATTGTTTTCCTTTTCCTCTTTGCAGCTGCTGAATGGAGTGGCTCTGATTAAGCCATACCACATCGTGAGAAACGTCGCTTCGCAAGGGTGTTACATTCTGAATTTCCCCCTACTTTGATCCCTGTTCATTGGCCCCTTTGATCTCTAAACAGGATGTACAAGGTTCACTAATCAATGCTTTCCCTCATTTTTGGTTCTTTGTGAAGTGTTTATATTTAAATCATTGACTAGAATAGGTGAATATGTATGACCTGTGTCTTTTTCCATTTGGTCTTTACATTTTCAAAAGACAGAAGGAAGAAAATATTTTCAACCGAGTTTTCATTCAAAGCTGAGTTAAGCAGCAAAGTGTATCTTGGGGACTGCGGATGGTGCTCAATTCTTCTTCTTTAAAAATTTGGATCACTTTCTAGGGAGAATTAAACGATGGCAGAATGAAAGAATCATGCCCATTGTTGTCCATTCCAAACCATGCAAAATGGAACATAAGTCCCTTTAATCTCAGATGCCAGTGGAGAAACGTACCTGCAGCAGGCTTAGTGCTAACTTTTCCAAGCACTAATGGGTCTCCTCCTCTTGAGGACTCACAGGTGTATGGAAAAGTAAGAAGCCTAGCACTGAGGAAAGAACCAATAAAACAAAACCTAAAGGTTAAGTGACAAATGGGGAACACCCACAGCAAGTACTATTGGAGTTTAGAAAAGGGAGAGAGCCCTTGACAGCTTGGATAATCAGGAGAGACCTCTTAGAAGAAGTAGATTTTGTTGGTTCAAATTCATCCCAGAGAGTGAGAACTGTGTGCAAAGTTTTGGAACTGGAAATGCCTAAGGGCAAGTCCTGGGCCTGGTGGGCCAGAGTAACTGAGGAATTGGGAGATCAGGATTCCTAAAACATGAATAGTCAACATAAATTAGGCACAACTATTTCAGGTTCTGAATTTTCATTATATGTTATTTTTAACTATTTATGGCAAAATAAGCAAATTATTTTAACCACTGGGAGCTGCGATTTTATCGTGTCTAAGTATGGGCCTATTACCAGTTACCTCTCAAAATTCCATGTATTAAGTAAAATAACATGTGATGTGCTCTTACTTATTTTATTTCTCCCTCTTTCCTTTCCTTGTTTTCATGAACTTGATGATTTCAACGGTAATGACCCAGATAATTGTCAAAGGAAGGTCTCCAATATATGCTATTATTTATACCACTCTTACTCCTTATGAGCATGTGAAGAGTCAACCCTTGTTTGAAGGTGACATGTCTTTTGCTATCCATTAATCCCTCCATCCTTCAATTGTTATCAGAAGAGAGAAAATAAGGGCAGGTATCAACAGTACCAAATTATTCTATGGGATATCCTATTTTCCATTTTACCTTGTATCAATACCTTCCCAGACTAGACATGGCAGGGCTAATTACTGTATTCTCTCTCCTTTGATATAGCATAGCCACTTCCAATGTAGCCTAAGTCATTAAGCCTTGACCACAGAGCAAACAATTCTCAGTTCCATAGTTTCATATGAAGAATTTTATCAAAAACTACTTACATTTTCCACTTTCATAAAATCACAAAATTAGTTATTGGAATATGAAAGCTAAATGACACTTGAAATTTATTGTGGTCAATTCCATCAATTTTCAGATGAGGAGACTCAGAATGGTTATGTGGTTTGCCCAGAGCTTCACAGCTAATTAAATTCTAGGGTTTTCATCTGGTGCTTTCTCCTGAGTCAAATTTTTCTTATGTATTAAGCAAAGGAATTATATCTCTGAGAGTTTATCTATCTCTAAATTCTATGATGTCTTTCTTTATAAATCTTGGAAAAAATCAAAGCCTGAAAGGCAGATTATAGCACTCTAATTTTGGTTCACAAAGGACCACACTAAACTGGCCTGCTGTGGTTCAAATGTAAAGTGCTAAATGGTAGAGCAAGTTAATGCCCTGGTTGTTTGCTGTTGGAGGTAAAAATATATCTGTAGGTCTCAGCCAAGTTCCTGTGGATATTTGTCCACATCCCCAGAACACCACACACACTTGGCAAGAATGGAAGATTATAGCCAAGCAAGGCCCAGATCTTGAATAGCAAGAGTATTTCGAGTAAAGAACAACATACAATGGCAAAGCTCTCATTCTTAGGTATGCCCTTTATCTCCATAACGTTCTGTAATGGTGTTCTTTTCTCTTTGTTTCTTCTGCTTTTCCCCATCCTGTATTCCAAACTCTACAAAATTGCAAGAATGACTTTCATTTTAAGTTATATTTAAGATAGGATAAAAATTACAATAAAATAGTTCAACTATTCTTTGCATTTTTTTCTATTTTTCTGCATTTTCCAAATTTTCTCTAAAGTGACAATATGTGTTAGTTATAGAATGAACAGATAAATCTCCTTACAAACAATTTAGATTACTAAGTTACTGACAGCTAGAATTTTGAAATTCTCTCTAGAAAATCATTCCAAGTTGTTTTCTTCCTGGTGTTTTATAGCCATTATATTGCTATTTGTTTTCCTTACAAGTGAACTTGAATGGGATGCTTAAATTTGCTGTTGGTAGGGTTCTTTTGGAAAAACAAAAAGGTGTATTATTGGAACTGGTGAATATTACTTAATAGCATATTGATGCAAACAGAGACTGGATATGGCAGCTATCTGAGAAACATATTATCCTAAGATGTTTAAATAAAGCTTACTAAAAGTGATTAGGGCCACGAGATCTCCCTATTGACTTGGATTAATGCCATAAATCAGAAATAAAATGGGCTTCATATATGAATGTTCACATTCAATTGATTGGCAAGATAGAATTTAAGACCAAATTCATTAAGAATTTCAGTCTTGAAAGACATGCTTTCTAACTCAATGCTATTAAAGCTTTGATTGATAAATTCTTTTTAAAAATTTACCACACTCTAAACACCTATTGTCAAACTTGCTTACTTGTTTTAAAGATGAGTTGAATTAAAGCCTTAAAATATCATTTAGCATGCAATAATGTTTACCCTATTTGCAGACCTTCTAGAGATACGTGATAGTAGTCATATTGTAACTCTTGTACAGCCAGAGAACGATGACAAGGAATCCCTCGCACTCTTCCTTTCCAACTTGGACCTGGCAGAATGGCTCCCGCAAAGAAGGGTGGAGAGAATAAAAAGGGCCTTTCTCCCATCAACGAGGTGGTGACCCGAGAATACACCATCAACATTCACAAGCGCATCCATGGAGTGGGCTTCAAGAAGAGTGGTCCTCGGGCATTCAAAACGATTCAGAAATTTGCCACGAAGGAGATGGGAACTCCAGATGTGCGCATTGATACCAGGCTCAACACAGCTGTCTGGGCCAAAGGAATAAAGAAAGTCCCCAACCGAATCTGTGTTTGATTGTCCAGAAAAGATAATGAGGATGAAGATTCACCAAATAAGCTCTATACTTTGGTTACTTGCATACTTGTTAACCACTTTCAAAAATCTACAGTCAGTGTGGATGAGAACTAATCGCTGATCGTCAAATACCTCAAATAAAGTTATAAAATTGAAAAAAAAATGACAAGAAGGAATACATAAAGCATTTTTAAAGAATTCTTTAAATTTGACGACAATAGTCTAAAGACTCAAAGTGAAATTTACCAGGTTAAAGGCTTGGAACATTTTCCCATAAAAAATCCCTACCACTTCTTTTGATGAAAGTTGAATTGCGAGTCACAGGAGACCTGTGCATCTCTGTCACTTTTTCGTATTCTGCTTCCTACCAAGTAGAATCATAGTTTGTTTCTCATATACTGCAACCCACTCCCCCAAGATGTGACTCAAGGGAAAAAAAGCATTCATCATATAAGGCAGCATCTATTAAGCACATTGTGCTGTACTAGACCCTAGGCTAGGTGCTTTCAGGCCCTGTCTTACTGAGTCCTTATGGTGAAAGACCATCCATCTTTAGAGATTATCCAAAGAACCTTCAGAAGGATTATTTGCTAGATATATGTAAATACAAAAGTATTAAACCATAGAGTTGTAGAGAAAATCTTCTAACTACAGTAGCTGCAGCCATAGTGTGTCTAATCTATCATCATCAATATTCTGGCCCCGGGAGAGATCAAACAGAGTTATTATCACCTTACGTAGGCTAGAGAGAAAAGTCTGATCAAAAGCCTTCATATTGAAAGTCCTTTCTTTATTCCTTGATTGGCCTTTTGCTTTTCGAGTAGGAGAGGAAGTGCTTATGAGTTTAATTCACAGAAGAAAAAACACTTACTTTGAAATTTACTGGCAACTCTTCAGTATGTATGCTGATGTCCTAGAGGCTTTGTTGGTAACTTGAAACACTGGGTAACAAAAGTACTATTTCCCTTCTTCTCTTTATTTTTCCTTTCCCATCTTCCTTTATTTATTTCCCTCTCTTTTTCTTCTCCACTCCACCTCTGTATGAGTGTGTGCATGTGTGTGCCTGTGGATATCCATTTGAGTTTATGGAATTGACTATACAGGTATTTTAGTCTAATGCAAGCATGAAATCAGAGGGGCAAATTGTAAAGAAGGAAACATGTAGGCCTGGTGCCATCACCTGATCTCATAGTACCTCACATTACCTACTCTCTCCTCCCAGTGCTGCACCTGCCCAATGAGCAATGCCTTTGTCATGCTTCCTTGGCTGACCTTTTTCCAACCTACTGTTCATTTGACAATTTGTTACTTAATTCACACTGTGTACCAGTCTTGTGTTGGATGAACATTTTTCAGAAACTATTCGATGCTCCGCATTCTTGATTTTCTAGGTATGCTGAACCACACACACTCATCAAGCTCTTTGAAGAAGGGGAGAGTTTGGTGGTCAAATAAGTTTGGAATTAAATCTAGGAGCTGAACCCAATCTGATTCCTGGTTCAAAACAAAACAGAAACAGTTATCAAAGACATTCTTGTCACAATTCAGGAAATTTCACTATAAACTGGGTATTATATTAGGAATTATTGTTATGCTTTTATGTTATTGTAATATAGTTACATAGAAAAATGGCCTTATTCTTAGGAGATATATGCCATGTTTAAGGGGGAAGTATTTCAAGTGTCATGATGCCTGAAACTTGTTTTCAATAATCATAAATTTACCCATAATATTTAAAACTAATATATAAAAATATACAGTTCTGTAAAAAATGCTTATATTTATATATAATATATACATTTGTTACATATTATATGTTCACATAGTAAAAATGCATGTTTATCATCATTTATTGCTATAAAACAAGTACATATGCTATTATTTATAAATAAATATATATTATATTGTTACATATGTGAATATACCTACTGCATATGCTTATATGTTATATATGTATATATTATGTATAATAAACATGAATATATAAATATATAATGTAATTTTTACTGAATTTATATATTATATATAAATATATTAATAAATACATAATATAAACACAAACTATTGCTGTGAAGATTAAGTAAACATATTTTTATTTCCTGAAATATGTTTAGATATTTTGACTAACCTTGGGCATATAGCATTTTGGAGTACTGGGAAATTAATTTGGATAGCATGAGGAAGAGAATGAAGTTAATTAATGAGAAATTCTGTTCACAGGTAATTAAGAGTTGACTTTCAAGGACAGAAAATGTCCTTATGCACTAGACTTTCTGAAGCAGGAAAGACCAATTTGTGAGGGAGGAAGAGGGGGATGCTGCTCCTAGACCAATTTGGGGACTTCTAGACCTCTGCAGGAAGTACCTCACTCCTCACCGCACCCCTTAAACTACTGCTTACAAGGATTGCACTGCTAATTGCAGAGTGGTAAGGGTTGGGATACATGATGAAAAGGTTTGTTTTTGGAAAGAAACTTCCCTATTTCACTTAGATTATTGTGAAAGATGTTTCTGATGCAGGCAAATGAGCCAGGCAAAGACTCTGCATATCTAGTATAAAAAGCAAAATTCAAATATTAGCCAACTACTCTAAAGAAATAAGCACCCATAACAGTGACTGTGTAATGTGACTACGATGAGTAGGGTCTTACTGTTTTATTTTACCTCTTCTTTGTCCTTGTGAGAAAGAGATGAAGATCATATCTCCTCTTGGAAAAGTAATGGCTCAGAGGTAGTTCCTTTTTGGTGTTAGACATATTACATGACTTTAGTTAACCACCTTTGTTTCTCCATTTAAGAGATGGGGATAACAATACAAATTTAGCTCAAGGTATCTTTATGAACTATAAATTACTAATTATAAATTATAAACTACTTTATAAAGCAAGCTGCTATATAAATGCTCAATAACAGTCCTTTGCAACACATGGCACCGCCTAATGGGAGCTTATTAAGAAGTTCCTGTTTAACTTGGATTAATTCTTTTAAATATTTTTTCCTCTTAAATGAACCCAGTACTATGACTGAGAAAATACTCATAGAATATTTTTATAATTCAAGAAACATAAAATCCAATGAATGTACCCTATTCTTTCTTTTGATATCTGCTTTTACTAAAACAGAACTGAAATTAACTTCAAAAGGTGTCCTGCAGTCTGAGGAGAAACAAGGTGATTGGAGGTCTGAGCACAGGATCTCCTTGTAATCACTTAGAACCAGAGAAAGAAGGTTAATTTAATGAGATGGAAAAGTGGTACCTTACTGAGATGGCACAGAGAAACGTGCCCAGACATTAATATAAACATGGATATAAATTTTCTATTCACATAGTAGGTATCAGAAATTATATTAAGTGTCCTTTGTAAGTTATATGTTTTAATCCTTATATCTGTCTTTTGAGGAAGACACTATATTTCCCAAATTATAGATGAGAAAACTGAGACTCTGAGTAGTCAAGCCATTTAGTCAAGTTCACATGGTTACTACATGACAAAGCTAGGATTTGATTACAGGTATTTCTCTGCACAGAATTTCTGTGGATGAGAACATGAATTAAAAGCTAAGCCACATAAATTAAAAACTAAACCACAGAATATAAAAACTAAAGACTTCGTATGGGCATTTTCCATAACAAAATACTTTACATTCTTATTATTCCAGAAAGTCTCTTGTGAGATCACAATAACTATTTCTTGTTGAATATGATGACAAAGCATTTTGCCAACTTAGCTTAGCAGAAAACCCATTATGTTACTTATCTAAATGTTTGCATTTCTTTCTTCAAAGTAAACATTTCATGTGACTATTAAACATCAATTAAGCTTTATACTGACCATATACTGTAATATTTTGCATTATACAATAATGGGCATTTTATGAAAAACAGCAAAGAGAGGGTACAGTATTTGCTCTCTACAGATGTCCACAATCTGAAAGATGTGTCAGACAAGGTTTAAAATGTCAAGCTCTGTGACTAAGAGACAATGTCAATTAACTACCTAAGTAAACATATTTTACCCAGGATGTAACTAAAACACCATTCAAAAAAGTCCCCATTTGCTTGCAGACATTGAATTAATGCATATAAATGAGAGAAAAGATAGTATTTCTTTATTTCCATTTTCTTGCCTCCATTCCAAAGATGCCTCACCAAATTGGAAAAGAGACAACAGAATTAAAATCTGAGTTATAACAAAGAAAGCATCAAGCCTCATAAAGTAAGTTTAATTTTGTGAACCCAGAAGAATCACACCCAATACAGGGAGCTTTCAGAAACACGATAAATTTAGAGAAGTGCAGAAGACTGATGATGGACAGTTGTCACATTTTTTTTTAATGGTGCATTCCTAACACTGCAAACTAATAAATTTGCTCAATTCCCAGGAACAATTCTAAAACAGTGAATTAAATTTGTAGTTTCACTAAAACTACATCATGCAAGACATAGTTTTATTCTTCTTCATTATTTGTTACGATCACTAAATCAGTAAATTAAGGAAATGTCAATATAGTGAATCTTGATTTCAACAATGCAATGAACAAATTCTAACATTGTTTCTCTGGAATGGAGAAGATATGACATGACAGAAGAACCAGCATATAAGTTCTCACGAGCCCATGTTCATAATATCTGGACAGAAGCACAGGTTTGAGAGTGACAGGGAAGTTGGTATGCCCTGCACGGGAACCAGTCCTGCCCCTACCTCAGACACTTAGAAAAGGCATCCTTTGAGGCACTTCACTGCCATTTGCAGAAAAATAGAGTAAGTGTAGAGATTTAAAATGACCATGATGTGAAAGATGCTCTGGAATTATGCAAAGCCTATTGTACACAACTGCAAGCATTAGCTATTGTGTAATGCTTCAATCTGAAAATTTTGTAGACCGAATGCCAGATAATGTGTATTTATCTTACTCTTTCAACCTATTTACTGAATAAGAACATTCATTTGGGCCAGGCGTGGTGGCTCACACCTGTAATCCCAGCACTTTGGGAAGCTGAGGCAGGTGGATCACCTGAGGTCAGGAGATTGAGACCAGCCTGGCCAACATGGTGAAACCCTGTCTCTACTAAAAATACAAAAATTAGCTGGGCATGGTGGCTGGCCCCTGTAATCCCAGCTACTCAGGAGGCTGAGGCAGCAGAATCGCTTGAACCCAGGAGGTGGAGGTTGCAGTGAGCCAAGATCGGACCATTACGATAGAGCGAGACTGTCAAAAAACTAAAAGAACATTCTTTGTTTCTTTATCTAGCTTAGTGGATGCCAAACTTTATTCTTTCCTACCCTTTTTAAAGTGTATATAGTTAAAATAAGAATGAATCACTGTACTAATATGTTATTCACCACGTAAAAAACTGAAAATGAAAAATTTAAATAACACACACACACACACACACACACACACACAAACCCATAAACAGAAGTTCTAGCATTTTCTTCCTCCTATATCCTACTTCGAAGGTTACGGATTTAGATATGTTAGGCTACAAATGAAAGGATGAAGCTGGTTCTCGTTTCTTGTCAGAAACAGGCATATATTTTACTAGGACCCTGTCTGAAGGTGTGTGTATATGAGCATGTGGATGCTTCTGCAGTCACCAACGTGAGAGTGTATAGGGGAGATTCGCATGCAGGAGCTATTACAGAGATAATAGATTTTTCAGAATATTTTATTTGTCCATCTCCAAGTGCTTTTCCAAAGTGAAGTCATATTGTGAACTTACAGGGCTGAATGTTTCAGTTATTCATGCCCAGTTTTTCAGGGATGGCCTGGCCTCTATTTTTACTAGATAAAATCAACAGCCTAAGCTAAGCACTGAGTTAATTGCATCATTTGTCTCAGAGATGATTTCCTATTCTGAGCAACCCATGGAAACCAGGATCTGCCATTTCTGAGCCATTTCTCTGCTTCTGTGCTACGTAAGGATGGCCTGCAAAGTATTCTGCAGATAGTGACAGCTCTGTTTCCTTTAACATCCTGTTCTATCTCGGTTACAAGGAATATAGGGAAAAAAGTCCTATGATTCATTTTGTTCTCTCAAATGCAGTATAACATACAAGCCATACTTATTATCGATCTGTATATCACTGGGTACACAGGAGAATGAACAGTTTTATATTTTTTCTGGACCTTGTTTTGAATAATCGCATGGTTGACATGTGTACTATGGAGTCAGAGTTTAGGACTGAATCCTTTCGCTGTCATTTTATAAGCCATGTGACCTTGAGCATTGAAGTTATTTAAATTTTCAACGCTTCACTTTCCCTTTTCTATAAAATGAGGAATGTTAATACTGCGTAATCAACAACACAGGGTTATTATGATAATTAATAAAATGCAGCTTCTGTAATGACCAGCACCATAGTTAATCTCAATAAATATTAGCTATTGCTATTAGCATAATTATAGGAGCATAATCTTATCCAAAAGCCTTGAGGCCAAATGTTTTCCTGAATTCGGTGTTTTTCGGATTTAATTAAGGCAATACTGTACATGAATGCAGTGCATATTATATAACACTACCAGCAGCATCTGCAGCAGATCAGGTTTTGGTATTAAATCAATGTTGAATTTTATGAATTTTGGAATTGTGAAGAAGAAGCTGCAGATCTGTACTGCTGTCCATTTAAATTTTTACTCAACACCAAAGCATGGTAGCAAATATCCACTTTCTTTTCTTTTGAATTTGCTCACAACACCCTTAAACTCTTTATGTTCTGATACTTTTGTTTCCAGCAGCATTTCCATTGCTTGCCTTATAAGAATCCCCTTTTTCACTTATTAAAAAACATTGTTTTCAAGGTCTGTCTTAAGAGTTGTAACTCAGTAGATGTGAAAGTGAGGTTTGAGATTTTGATTTTTAAGGCCGGGTGTGGCGGCTCACGCCTGTAAGCTCAGCACTTTGGGAGACTGAGACTAATGGATCACCTGAGGCCAGGAGCTCAAGATAAGCCTGGCCAACATGGCGAAACCCTGTCTCTATTAAAAATACAAAGAATTAGCCAGGTGTGATGGTGGGCACCTGTAATTCCAGCTACTCGGGAGAGTAGGAGAATCGCTTGAATCCGGTGGGCAGAGGCTGCGGTGAACCGAGATTGCGGCATTGCATTCCAGCCCGAGCTACAAGAGTGAAACTCCATCTCAAAAATAAAAATAAATAAATAAATAATGATTTTTAAATTGATACTTCTAGACAATCATTACCATCTGTTACATTTGGAAAACTTATGTTACCACACATCATATTGGTGGCCCACCTGCCAGTCCCTTTTACACGGATTCTGGAGACTCAAGGTGTGTAGCTGCAGCTGGATTCCAGCACAGATACTAGACATTCTTTGTTTCTCTGCTCCTCTTTGGTACCACAGTATCTGACCAGCGGGAGTGATTGCTTCCCCCCCTTTTTATTTTATTTTATTTTTATTTTTTTAATCTGAAGTCTGTTTTGCCTGAGATTCTAGTTTGTTCCTCCAGGCTTAGGCTTTATTCCCCTCCTTACTCCCTTGTCACTGACAGGTTTTCTGTAGATCCTCTGTGCTTTCTCCACTGGCCAATCTCATGTCATACTTCTCATGGAGAAACTTAAGAAATGTGAAGTCTCTCCAAGTATAACACAATGGTTTCAAAGCTGATAGAAGGTACACCTATAGGGAAATTTACTGTAGCTTTCATCAAGGCTCTGAGGTTGAACTTGCCTGGTGAGGTTTCAGAGAAAAGGAAATGCTTATACACTGTTGGTGAGAGTGTAAATTATTTCAACCATTGTGGAAGGCAGTATGGCAATTCCTCAAAGAGCTAGAAATAGAATTACCACTTGACCCAGCAATCCCATTACTGGGTATATATCCAAAGGAATATAAATCATTCTACCATAAAGACACATGCACACAAATGTTCATTGCAGCACTATTCACAATAGCAAAGAAATCAAATCAACCTAAATGGCCATCAATGACAGATTAGTTAAAGAAAATGTGGTACATATACACCACAAACTACTACACAGTCATCAGAAAGAATGAGATCATGTCTTTTGCAGGAACATAAAACCAAATACCACATGTTCTCACTTATAAGTGGAAACTAAATGATGAAAACTTATGGACACAAAGAGGGGAAGAGACACTGGGGTCTACTTGAGGGTAGAGGGTGGGAGGATAGAGAGAACGAGAGAAAATAACTATTAGGTACTAGGCTTAGTACCTGGGTGATGAAATAATCTGTACAACAACCCCCCAAGACACAAGTTTACCTATATAACAAAGCTTTACATATATGCCTGAACCTAAATTAAAGTTAAGAGAGAAAGAACTTTCTCTCCTGCCCCATTTCTCTGCTTCTCTAGCTAGCTCTCTATTATCAGTATGAACCCATGAGTTATCATTCTTTTCCAATGAATTTTAAATCCTTATTGTCCTTAATTTTATTTATTTTTAATGACAAATATTTGTTTTTAATTCTTCAGCTTTAAATACATAACGACATCACATTTGTTGGCCATTCCATGCTTTTAAATGTAATTATCCATAGCATTTCCATGTAATTATCTAATGTCATCCTCTACAAAAGATGTAAAATTCAATGGGATTAGTGTTTGGATACATGGAAATGTCACAGTGCAACTTTGAGACTCTAAATTAGTAACAAATTTCTTAAGATTCAACATTGATTGCTTTTTGAGCAATCACAAGAAAGACAGGCAAGGAAATACCTTTATAGTCCACAAGAACATAAGAACATTCAGAAACCTCTTTCCAAATATATTTATAGTTGCCATAGTAGTTTTTGTAGAGCTCTGCATTGTTGCAAATAAAAAATAAATGTTTACATGTGTATGGAGTTAACAGATTGTATTTGTATTGTTACAAATTCTTATTTGCATTTAAAAAATAAATAAGATTTTGGTATATAAAAATGAATGCAGATGATTTCTTTATTTCTTCATAAAAATCAACAAAGTAGTTCTTAGGAATAAAGCAAGCCATGCTCTTTACCTTAAATGTTTTGTGTATTTCACCATTCAACTCTGGACCATCTTCATTTTGAAAAACTTTTTTTCTTGGTTATTTGGGGAATATGGGGAATATATCAAATACATTTCATTCAGGTATATAGTATTTTAATGGAGTCTTGTCAAAATTTGATATTAGATTTAAATGTTACCAATATCAAAATATTAATTCAAGACATTAAATGATATGCATGTAACTGAAAGTGGATCATTACAACAAATTTTAAATAAAACCCACAAATTATACAGTTATGAAAGTTATATAATTAATGTATATATGTCAAAAATCATAAAAGTGTGGACATAAATTTAAAAAGTAGAGAATAACTGGTCCATACCTATATGTCTACAATTCAGGTAAAATTTCTATGTTGGCCAAAACCAAGAAGAACATGTCTCTCTCAGTCAGATTTAATGCAATTAGTGTGATTTAGAGGTAAGAACTGAGTAATAAAGAAAGTCCTGCTTTGGTAATGTTTACACAATATTATTTATAGTTTATGCTGCTTTTAATCAGCTTTGAGTCTGCTTCGAGATTCATTGAAAGGCACTGAGAAAACCCATCACAGTTAAATCACCCACCAGAGAAACTTAAATCTTTCATGATCTGTACTTTCTACTTGTTCACAGAGATTCTTACTGCAATCATTACACCCTAAACATTCCCAGTGTCACAGGCTATAATATTGCAAACAATAGGATTATGACCTCTTTCAGCAGGCTTCTTGCTAGATTGAAGCAGGAAGAGGAGATGGATTATATGGAGAAAAGGCCTTATTTGAAAACATTAATCTTCAGTAATTAGTAATTGAGGAAGGAAATACAATACATTAAAGTTAAATTATCTTGGGCAAAAAACGATTTCAAAAGCTGATTGAATCTGACAGCTATCTCCTAAGATAAAACATCTATAAATGTAAACATGAAATACTAACAATTGTTCAGCCAGCCTCATATGAAAAAAAAACAGAACCAGAAGGTTGTTTTCTTTAGAAAACAAATATTTGTATTGTGTGTATGTATCTCTGTGTGTGTGTGTGTTTGTTTATTTTCTAGCTGAAATAAAATTAATATTTCTTCAGGTGCCAGGAGAATAGAAAAGTATCTGGACCCAGGTTATTGCATATTTTTGGTGTTTTGGATAAACTTCCCTTTCTTATTATCAGTGTTATCTCTTTTCAAAACATATCGCCATACATCACAAATGCCCCATATTTATTCCTCTTACCTTTTATTTGTCTGTTTTATAAATGCTTCCTCTGCACTTGGGGGAAGATGTCCCATTGAACCTGTTAAAAACTGAATGCCACATGTTTTAAAGTAGCTAACAATAGTTCCATTAAAAATAGTCTCTTCAAAATGTGTAAGTATAGGTGCTGAAAAAGATAAAACCACTAGTTGCTAAATTTGCAATTTAAAAAAGACAAATTCAAGATGTGTCAGATTTAACAAAGCTACTGCTGGGGGGCCAATTTCAGAGATAAAAGATAAAAGACCAGCAATCCACTTTACCCCCAGCAGTTCAATGAAAGTTGTGTGATTCCTATTGCTTCATCAGGTAACTACAAAGTAGTTTCCTCCCAGTGAATTCTGTGTTTTTGTGGATTCTAAAATAATCTGACTGTGGAATGAGAAAGGTCTGTTTGAGTATGATAAAGGATATCTAAAAACCCTTATGCTCAGTTCTGACACATAGCCATTGACAAACTAACACCTGAACTCAAACACCCGTGTACCAAGCATAAGGGACAGCATTTGGGAGTTTCCATCACTCACATGAATTTGCCACTTTTTTGTCCACCCCCACCATCTGCCAATTTTTTTCTTTTTCCTTGCTTGTTTCAATTTACAATCTGATTATCATAGTGATTCAATATTTTTATTTCTGTTTAGGAATATTTTTAAGATTCTAGGCCACATTAAGATCTACAAAACAACATAGTGCTTCTAATGATTTTTCTGGCAACCAAAGAATTATCTTTGCCGATCTCTTTGATTATTTGACTGTCAAAGCCAAGTGTGTATATGACTTGCTTAGTTAACTTTTTATCCTCTAGGGAAGAATCTGGAGTCCTTACCAATGTATTCATTAAAATTGTGGACTGGAATGCACTCTTGTTCCTTTTGATAAAATGAGTTATGTGTTCAAACAGCAGATGTAATGTCCAAAGATTGCATCATCGGAGATACTCTAGGAGACGGATAGAAAAGTTGTAAACAGGTCTGTGAACTGCTTTGGTGGACACAGATTTACTTCGAAGATTTCACTGAATCATTTCAACTTGTTAGTCACTCATGGCACACAAAAGGGAGCAAGTTTACCATGCAAACCTTAACCAGATACCAGCTACAATGGAGGAACCTCAACAAATTTTGATGTGCAGTTCAGATAATTCCCTTGAAAGTTCCGATAATTGCCTAAAGCTTATTTAAGTCTGTGGAAAGACTTTACCCTCTTCTTCACTCCATCTCATCTTTTCTTCTTTCTTCCATAATCCTCCCCACCCCTACTCTGATCTTTTTGTTATTCTCCAGATCACTCTACTTTAAATCTCTGTTTTATCCTGAATTTCCACCTCACTTTTGAAAAGACCCTTCCATGCTGGCAAATTTCTGAAGTCAGAATGTAGTAAGTTTCCTTGCCATGCTGTTTTCTTACGCATCTAGTGTTTTCAAGGGTCAAAAAAATTTTTTTCTTGGCTCTTTGGAAAGCAAAGAAATGAAAAGGTATGAGTCAGAGCACCTACCTTCCAAATGTTCCTATGAAAAGAAAAAAAAATATTGTCTGAGCAATGGAAACATTCACAACTACCTGTAAATCTAATACATTTGTCTTGCCACTGTTTCAAAATGTCAAATGTGTAACTTTGAATACTGTTCAGTATTCACATTCATATAATTCACATTTGAATACAATATTCCTCACATTTAACTTTCTGAAATGTCTTACGATTGGTTGGGGGGAAGGGCACTGCCCTTTGATCTTTATGTTCAAAAACAGTCACCAAGACCTTGGAAAACAGCAGATAAGAGTCTTACCCTTCTGATAAAAGAAAACACATTTTAATCAGACTCAGTAACTCTCTCCTGAAGAATCAGCAAATCTTTGTGGACTTAAGCAAAGTTCCTGGGCTTTGAGTTCAGATAGTGCAGTCTATCAGCAAATAGCTTACTCTTAAACCTGTAAGGGCAGTTACACGTAATATTATTCATTCATTCCATCAAAAGACAGTGATTGAGGATCAACTGAACACAAATCAAACCCTCTCTCAAAAAACTTTTAATTCCACAATGGAGACAAGCATTTTCAGAACTATTATAATGCAAAATAGAAAATGGCACATATCCAAAGACATACAGATTGAGAGCCGTGGTCATGCGGAGGAGAAAAGATCACATCTAGTAAGAGGAAGGCTTCTCAGAAGAGACAGCATTGAAGTGGGATTTAAAATGAACAGGTAAGATTTAAACATCAAACATAAGGCAGAATAATGTTGTAAAGTAAGTAACTGGCTTTAACTGGAAAGCATAACACATACTAGGAATCAAGTGATTTAGGTTAATTGGTACACAGAGTAATGGAAAGTAGTGAAAGATAATACTAAGTGTGAATAAATTGTGATGTATCCCTGAGACTGGGGGTGGGAGACCCACAAAGTCAGGCTGGAGAGTTTGAATGGATTCAGCAGGCTGTATGGAACCATCAAAGGCTAAAGAGAGTCCATTAATTTTTAATTAATTTTCAAGCAATGGGGTAAGAGTTGTCTTTTCAACAAATGGTGCTGAGACATTTAGATGTCTATATGGAAAAAGATGAATTCATATATTTATCTCACTCCATATAAAAAAAATTACTTCAAGATAGATGAATCTATATGTAAAGGTTAAAACTATAAAGCTTCTAGAAAAAAACAGAAGAAAAATTTTCATGTCCTTGGGTTAGGCAAAGAGTTTTTAAGTAGAACACAAAATGCATAATAGCAAATTTTTTATTAGTAAATTGGACAGAATCAAAATTTAACTTTAAAAATACCAGTAGAGAAATGAAAAGACAACACATGGACATTGAGAAAATATTTGGAATAATAAATCCAATAAAAGATCATATCCTGAATAAATAATGTGCTCTCTCTTACAACTCAACAATAATAAGACAACCCATTTTGTATAATGAGGAGAAAAGATTTGAGTAGAAATTTCATACAAAAATGGCTAACAGGAAAAAACTGAATGTAGCCTAGGCAAGATGGCTGAATAGGAAAGCTCCGGTCTGCGGCTTCCAGCCAGACCAATGCAGAAGGCGGATGATTTCTGCATTTCCAACTGAGGTACCCAGTTCATCTCACTGGGATTGATTGCCCACAGAGGGCGAGCAGAAGCAGGGTGGGGCATCGCCTCACCCAGAAAGCACAAGGGGTTGGGAACTCCCTCCTCTAGCCAAGAGAAGTTGTGAGGGACCATGGTGTGAGGGATGGTGCTATTTGACCCAGGTACTATGCTTTTCACACAGTCTTCACAACCCACAGACCAGGAGATTCCCTGGGGTACCTACACCACAAGGGCCCTGGGTTTCAAGCACAAAACAGGGCAGCTGTTTAGGCAGACACTGAGCTAGCTGCAAGAGTTTTTCTCATACCCCAGTGTCACCTGGAATCCCAGTGAGACAGAACTGTTCACTCCCCTGGAATGGGGGCTGAAACCAGGGAGCCAAGTGTCTTGCTCAGTGGATCCCACCCCCACGCAGCCCAGCAAGCTAAAGTCCACTGGCTTGAAATTCTCGCTGCCAGCACAGCAGTCTGAAGTCGACCTGGGAAGCCCAAGCTTGGTGCAGGGAAGGGTGTCCGCCATTACTGAGGTTTGGGTAGGCGGTTTTCCCCTCACAGTGTAAACAAAGCTACTGGGAAGTTCAGACTGGGTAGAGCCCACCTCAGTGCCACAAAGACACTGTAGCCAGACTGCCTCTGTAGATTCCTCCTCTCTGGGCAGGGCATCTCTGAAAGGAAGGCAGCAGCCCCAGTCAGGGTCTAATAGATAAAATTCCCATTGCCCTGGGACAAAGCATCCGGGGGAAGGGGTGGCTGTGGGCACAGCTTCAGCAGACTTAAACTTTCCTCCCTGTCAGCTCTGAAGAGAGAAGTGGATCTCCCAACACAGCACTCAAGCTCTTCTAAGGGACAGACTGCCTCCTCAAGTGGGTCCCTGACCCCCGTGCCTCCTGACTGGGAGACACCTCCCAGCAGGGGTCAACAGGCACCTCATACAGGAGAGCTCCAGCTGGAATCTGGCAGGTGCCCCTCTGGAACAAAGTTTCCAGAGGAAGGAGCAGGCAGCAATCTTTGCTGTTCTACAGCCTCCGCTGGTGATACCCAGGCAAACAGGATCTGGAGTGGAACCCCAGCAAACTCCAGCATACCTGCAGCAGAGAAGTCTGACCGTTAGAAGGAAAACTAACAAACAGAAAGCAGTAGCATCAACATCTACAAAAACGATGACCATGCAAAAACTCCATCTAAAGGTCACCAACAGCAAAGATCAAAGATAGATAAATCCATGAAGATGAGGAAAAACCAGTGCAAAAAGGCTGAAAATTACAAAAACCAGAATGCTTCTTCTCCAAAGGATCACAACTCCTCTCCAGCAAGGGAACAAAACAAGACAGAGAATGAGTTTGACTAATTGACTGACGTAGGCTTCAGAAGGTGGGTAGTAACAAACTCCTCTGAGCTAAATGAGCATGTTATAATCCAATGCAAGGAAGCTAAGAACCTTGATAAAAGATTACAGGAATTGCTAACTAGAATAACCAGTTTAGAGATGAACATAAATGACCTGGTGGAGCTGAAAAATACAGCACAAGAACTTCGTGAAGCATACACAAGTATCAATAGCCAAACTGACCAGGCAGAATAAAGGATATCAGAGATTGAAGATCAACTTAATGAAATAAAGTGTGAAGACAACATTAGAGAAAAAACAATGAAAAGGAATGAATACAGTCTCCAAGAAATACGAAATTATGTGAAAAGATCAAATCTATGTTTGATTGGTGTACCTGAAAGTGACAGGGAGAATGGAATCAAGTTAGAAAATACTCTTCAGGATATTTTCCAGGAAAACTTCCCCAACATAGCAAGACAGGTCAATATTCAAATTCAGGAAATACAGAGAACATCACAAAGATACTCCTCAAGAAGAGCAACCCCAAGACACATAATCATCAGATTCACCAAGGTCAAAATGAAGGAAAATATTTTAAGGGCAGCCAGAGAGAAAAGTCAGGTTACCCACAAAGACAAGCCCATCAGACTAACAGCAGATCTCTCTGTAGAAACCCTAGAAGCCAGAAGAGAGTGGGGAACAATATTCAACATTCTTAAAGAAAAGAATTTTCAACCTAGAATTTCATATCCAGCCAAACTTCATAAGTGAAGGAGAAAGAAAATCCTTTACACACAAGCAAATGTTGAAAGATTTTGTCACCACCAGGCCTGCCTTACAAGAGCTCCTGAAGAAAGCACTAAACATGGAAAGGAAAAACCGGTACCAGCCACTGCAAAAACATACCAAATTGTAAAGATCATCGACATTATGAAGAAACTGCATCAACTAATGGGCAAAATACCCAGGTAGCATCATAATGATCCGGATCAAATCCACACATAACAATATTAACCTTAAATGTAAACAAGCTAAACGCCCCAATTAAAAGGTATAGACTGGCAAATTTTATGAAGAGTCAAGACCCATCAGTATGCTATATTCAGGAGACCCATCTCACACACAAAGATGCACATAGGCTCAAAATAAAGGAATGGAGGAAGATTTACCAAGCAAATGGAAAGCCAAAAAAAAAAAAAAAAAAGCAGGAGTTGCAATCCTAGTCTCTGATAAAATGGACTTTAAACCAACAAAGATTAAAAAAAAAAAAGAAGGGCATTACATAATTGTAAAGAGATCAATGCAACGAGAAGAGCTAACTATCCTAAATATATATGCACCCAATACAGGAGCACCCAGATTCATAAAGCAAGTTCTTAGAGACCTACAAAGAGACTTCGACTCCCACACAGTAATAATAGGAGACTTTAACAACCCACTGTCAATATTAGACAGATCAATGAGACAGAAAATTAACAAGGATACCCAGAACTTGAACTCAGTTCTGGACCAAGGGGGCCTAATAGACATCTACAGAACTCTCCACCCCAAATCAACAGAATATACATTCTTCTCAGCACCACATTGCACTTATTCTAAAATCGACCACATAATTGGAAGTAAAACACTCCGCAGCAAATGTAAAAGAATGGAAATTGTAACAAACAGTCTCTCAGACTACAGTGCAATCAAATTTGAACTCAGCACTAAGAAACTCACTCAAAACCACACAACTACATGAAAAATGAACAACCTGCTCCTGAATGACTACTGGGTAAATAATGAGACGAAGGCAGAAATAAAGATGTTCTTTGAAACCATTAAGAACAAAAACACAACACACCAGAATCTCTGAGACACAACTAACACAATGTTTAGAGGGAAATTTATAGCACTAAATGCCCACAGGAGAAAGGAGGAAAGATCTAAAATCGACACCCTAACATCACAATTAAAAGAACTAGAGGAGTAAGAGCAAACAAATTCAAAAGCTAGCAGAAGACAAGAAATAACTAAGATCAGAGCAGAACTGAAGGAGATAGAGACTTGAAAACCCTTCAAAAAACCAATCAATCCAGGAGCTGGTTTTTTTTTTTGAAAAGATTAACAAAATAGATAAACTGCTAGCCAGGCTAATAAAGAAGAATAGAAGGATGGGTGCAGTGGCCCATGCCTGTGATCCCAGCACTTTGGGAGACTGAGGTGGGCGGATCACGAAGTCAGGAGATTGAGACCATCCTGGCTAACACAGTGAAATCCCGTCTCTATTAAAAATGCAAAATAATTACCTGGGCGTGGTGGTGGGCACCTGTAGTCCCAGCTACTTGGGAGACTGAGGCAGGAGAACGGTGTGAATCCAGTAGGTGGAGCTTGCAGTGAGTCGAGATCGTGCCACTGCACTACAGCCTGGGTGACAGAGCAAGACTCTATATAAAAACAAAAAAAAAAAAAATAGAAGAATCAAACAGACATAATAAAAAAATGGTAAGGGGGAGATCACCACTGATCACACAGAAATACAAACTACCATCAGAGAATAACATAATCACCTCTACACAAATGAACTAGAAAATCTAGAAGAAATGGATGAATTCCTGGACACATACACCCTCTCATGACTAAACCAGGAAGAAGTTGAATCCCCGAATAGACCAATAACAAGTTCTGAAATTGAGGTAGTAATTAATAGCCTACTAATGAAAAAAAAAAAAAAAAAAAAAAAAAGGCCCAGGACCAGATGGATTCACAGCTGAATTCTACCAGAGGTACAAAGAGGAGCTGGAACCATTCCTTCTGAAACTATTCCAACAACAGAAAAAGAGAGACTCCTCCCTCCTCCCTAACTCATTTTATGAGGCCAGCATCATTCTGATACCAAAACCTGGCAGAGACACAACAAAAAAGAAAAATTTCAGGCCAATATCCCTGATGAACATCAGTGCTAAATTCTCAATAAAATACTGGAAAACCGAATCCAGCAGTACTCCAGAAAGCTTATCTACCAAGATCAAGTCAGCTTCATCCCTGGGATGCAAGGCTGGTTCAATAAACATAATCCATCACATAAATAGAACCAATGACAAAAACCACGTGATTATCTTAATAGATGCAGAATAGACTTTCAATAAAATTCAATACCCCTTCATGCTAAACACTCTCAATAAACTAAGTATTGATGGATCATATCTCTAAATAATAAGAGCTATTTATGACAAACCCACAGCCAATATCATACTGAATGGGCAAAAGCCAGAAACATTCACTGTGAAAACTGGCACAAGACAAGGATGCCCTCTCTCACCATGCCTGTTCAACATAGTATTAGAAGTTTTGGCCAGGACAATCAGGCTGGAGAAAGAAATAAAGGGTATTCAATTAGGAAAAGAGGAAGTCAAATTGTCTCTGTTTGCAGATGACATGACTGTATATTTAGAAAACCCTGTTGTCTCAGCCCAAAATCTTCTTAAGCTGATAAGCAACTTCAGCAAAATCTCAGGATACAAAAGCAATGTGCAAAAATTACAAGCATTTCTATACACCAGTAATAGAGAGCCAAATCATGAGCAGACTCCCATTTACAATTGCTACTAAGAGAATAAAATACTAAGGAATCCAACTTACAAGGGATGTGAAGGACCTCTTCAAGGAGAACTATAAACCACTGCTCAAGGAAATAAGAAATGACACAAACAAATGTAAAAACATTCCATGCCCATGGATAGGAAGAATCAATATTGTGAAAATGGCCATATTCCTCAAAGTAATTTATAGATTCAATGCTATTTTCATCCATCTACCATTGATTGTCTTCACAGAATTGGAAAAAAACTGCTTTAAATTTCATATGGAACCAAAAAAAGAGCCTGTATAGCAAGACAATCCTAAGCAAAAAGAACAAAGCTGAAGGCATCATGCAACCTGACTTCAAACTATACTACAAGGCTACAGTAACCAAAAACAGCATGGTACTGGTACCAAAACAGATATATAGACCAATGGAACAGAACAGAGTCCTCAGAAATAATACCACACACCTACAACCATCTGATCTTTGACAAACCTGACATAAACAAGCAATGGGGAAAGGATTCGCTATTTAATAAATGGTGTTGGGAAAACTGGCTAGCCATATACAGAAAACTGAAATGACCCCGTCCTTAAGAGAATGAGAGTGGTCAAAGATGGCTCTATAGTTTATGACTAGAGAATTTGGAATAATCTATTCCTTGGGGAGGGAGGAAGCAAAAATATATATGTACTCAGTGTTATTAGTGCTTTAAAAGCACCTTTGCTCTAGGAAAGAGTTGCTGGCTTGATAATAACTCAGTGCAGCCAGGCACGGCAGCTCATGCCTGTAATTCCAGCACTTTGGGAGGCCAGAGCGGGCAGATCATTTGAGGTCAGGAGTTTGAGACCAGCCTGGCCAACATGGTGAAACCCCATCTTTCCTAAAAATACAAAAATTAGCTCGGCATGGTGGCATGCACCTGTAATCCCAGCTACTCGGGAGGCTGAGGCATGAGAATCACTTTAACCAGGGAGGAGGATATTGCTGTGAGTGGATATCACACCACTGCTCTCCAGCCTGGGAGGCAGAGTGAAACTATGTCTTAAAAAAAAAAAATATATATATATATATATGTTTCAATTTACATTTCTAGGCCTTGTATTTGTGGCTAGAGAATTTAATAAAGGGAAGTCTCTGTGTCATTGATCTAGTGTTCAATAGTAAAATTGAAATGATATTGAAGAAAAAGATAGAAGGGATGTGTTCTTGAAAAGTGTTTTGTTCAGGATATCAACCAAGCAAACAGTATCCATTTTAGCTACATTTTTCTGTTTGTTTTACAGGATAAAAAGGAAAAAGTAACACACAATAAAAAGACAAATGTGGGGGATGGGGACTAATTACCAGACACTACAATTTAAACTTATGAGAACCAAAGCTAAAACAGAATAACTCTGCTGCTATTAAAACCTGTTGTAGGTAGAAGTAAAAGAAGACAGAACAAAAGAATTACCAAAATTTTAGCAATATAATTATAAGGTAGACAGAAGTTGAGAAAGACTAAAAACACAGATGAACAACTCAGACTTGTCCATAATCAATAAATCTTAGACATTCAGGATCCTACGGATCTTCATAGATATGGCATCTGACATAGCTTCCCAGCTCCTTCCAGCATAACACAGGTAAAGAAACACTGCAACAAATAGGATTATGTCATTGATTCTTTTTTTTTTTCTATTATGGAGATACACTCGTCTTACTAGGATCAGCTAATTTCTTAACAATACCTTATTTCTAGATGGAATCACTTTGCTCCAGTCAATAAATTTAGACTAAAGCAGTGCGGCGACTTCTTCAGAGTTTGAAAGTAAGCAAGAATTTTTTTTTTTAATTTTCCTGCTATTTCCCAGGTGCATTTGGGAAATGCTTTTCCCTAGCGTGCCTTGGACATTGCCTCTTCTTTGTTCTATTTGCTGTCGTTACAAAGGGGATCACAATCATCATTTTGACCTTCAAGCTAAATCACATCTGTTGAGTCAGGAGTTTAGGGTTTCGCATCCATGTGGAAAGAAATGCCCAGATCATAATTCTTTCCCCCACATGCAGTCTTTCTAGGTCATCTTCATTTCTTCTCCCATCACCATTGCCCCTCCGGCTAGCCAAACCCTCTCCCATTTGTGGATTTGAACTTTTTATCCATTTGCTCTCTGCAGATTTCCCAGTCTGGTTGAATTGGCTTCACTCATCTTTTCAACGAACACTTATTGAGAGCCTGGCGTGTGCCAGGTGCTGTTTAAGGAAAAGGTATCATTAGAAATGAGTAGGGCTTACAATTTCATCATGGAGAATTCAGCTTTGCACTTGAGTATCAAAACCCACTTAATACTTGAAGGGTATACTTTCTCTTTGGGGGGGTCATTCTAAACAAAAGTTGTCTCAGTTAATGAAAACAGTGCAAATCAAAATACAAAATCTTAGCCAAGTGCAGTGGTACATGCCTGTAGTCCTAGCTGCTTGGTAGGCTGAGGCAGGAGGATCGCTTGAACCTAGGAGCTTGAGGCTGCAGGGTGCTATGATGGCACCACTGCACTCCAGCCTGGGTGACAGACTGAGACCTCATCTATAAAAAGAAAAAATAGAAAACAAAACAATGTATAAAAACTCAAAATACAGCCGGGCACAGTGGCTCACTCCTGTAATCCCAGCACTTCGGGAGACTGAGGAGGGTGGATCACCTGAGATCAGGAGTTCAAGACCAACCTGGCCAACATGGTGAAATCCAGTCTCTACTAAAAAAATTAGCTGGGCGTGGTAGTGGGCACCTGTAATCCCAGCTACTTGGGAGCCTGAGGAAGGAGAATCGCTTGAACTCGGGAGGTGGAGGTTTCAATGAGCTGAGATGATACCATTGCACTCCAGCCTGGGCAATAAGAGCAAAACTCTGTCTCAAAAACAAAACAAATAAAACAAAACAAAACCCTCAAAATACTACTAGCATAAAACCAAGATTTGTCACAGATGGACATTTGGGTTGATTCCAAGTCTTTGCTATTGTGAATAGTGCTGCAATAAACATACGTGTGCATGTGTCTTTGTAGTAGAGTAATTTATAATCCTTTGGGTATATACCCAGTAGTGGGATGGCTGGGTCATATGGTACATCTAGTTCTTGATCCTTGAGGAATCGCCATACTGTTTTCCATAATGGTTGAACTAGTTTACAATCCCACCAACAGTGTAAAAGTGTTCCTATTTCTCCACATCCTCTCCAACACCTGTTGTTTCCTGACTTCTTAATGATTGCCATTCTAACTGGTGTGAGATGGTATCTCATTGTGGTTTTGATTTGCATTTCTCTGATGGCGAGTGATGATGAGCATTTTTTCATGTGTCTGTTGGCTGTATGGATGTCGTCTTTTGAGAAATGTCTGTTCATATCCTTTCCCCACTTTTTGATGGGGTTGTTTGTTTTTTTCTTGTATATTTGTTTGAGTTCTTTGTAGATCCTGGATATTAGCCCTTTGTCAGATGAGTAGGTTGCAAAAATTTTTTCCCCATTCTGTAGGTTGCCTGTTCACTCTGATGGTAGTTTCTTTAGCTGTGCAAAAGCTCTTTAGTTTAATTAGATCCCATGTGTCAATGTTGGCTTTTGCTGCCGTTGCTTTTGGTGTTTTAGACATGAAGTCCTTGCCCATGCCTATGGATTAAGAAAATGTGGCACATATACACCATGGAATACTATGCAGCCATAAAAAAGGATGAGTTTGCGTCCTTTGTAGGGACATGGATGCAGCTGGAAACCATCATTCTTAGCAAACTATCACAAGAAGAGAAAACCAAACACCGCATGTTCTCACTCATAGGTGGGAACTGAACAATGAGATCACTTGGACTCGGGAAGGGGAACATCACACACTGGGGCCTATCATGGGGAGGGGGGAGGAGGGAGGGATTACATTGGGGAGTTATACATGATATAAACGTCATGCACATATACCCTAGAACTTAAAGTATAATAAAAAAAAAAAAAAAAAAACCAAGATTTGTGAAGAATAAACACACATTCAGAGCTGAGGACAAGCTTCTGAGGGATAGAGAATACTTTGAGAACATAAGCATTTGCTGTTGTTTTGGTCAAGCCTAAATTGTAACACTTTTCTATGTTACGGTCTCCTCAATTGGATTTTCACATTCTCTATAATTTCAGTGACCTTTTACTGACATCTTGGTATAAAACCACACACGTTTGTCGGCCATTTAAATGTACGTTTTCCAAAGGACACACACACGCACACACACTCGCGCGCGCGCGCACGCACACACACACGCACCATTGAATTGATCTGAAGAACTTGATTAGAGAAAAAAAAAAGGAAACAAAAAGCCCACTTTGACTATTTTTTTTTCTTCACAATCCTATAAGCTAGGTTCTGAAGTCACACACACTTGTGTTGGGGTTTTGGATCTACCACTTTTGGAAAATTTTTTTCTTTTTCTTTCTTTTTTTTTTTTTTTTGAGACGGAGTCTTGCTCTGCCGCCCAGACTGGAGTGCAGAGGCCTGATCTCGGCTCACTGCAAGCTCCGCCTCCCGAGTTCACGCCATTCTCCTGCCTCAGCCTCCGGAGTAGCTGGGACTACAGGCGCCCACCACCGTGCCTAGCTAATTTTTTGTATTTTTAGTAGAGACGGGGCTTCGCCCTGTTAGCCGAGATGGTCTCGATCTCCTGGCCTTGTGATCCGCCCACCTCGGCCTTCCAAAGTGCTGGGATTACAGGCGTGAGCCACCGCGCCCGGTCGAAAGTTTTTTCTTTCTCAGAACCTCTGTTTTCTTTTTTGTAAATCGGGAGTGGTAACACCTATCCTGCTGAACTGTGATGAAGACTGTAGATAATTGAAATATTGGGCTCAGGAAACACTTAGTAAATATTAGCTGCTGTTATAGTTCTCTTTTGGACTAAAAAACTAAATTATATGTGACATAAATTCCTTAATTAGTAAAATTTAGGTCATGTGACTTCCAAAACCAAGGACTAAATTTTTCACCAGTATCAGGAATCAGTTGGATTGATTTTTCCCCAGTCCTATCTATATTTTTCTGTACTCTCTATAATTTCTCTGGCAGAAAAAAAAAAAAAAAAACAAATAAATAAGAAAAATGTTCCATTTGAAGTAGCAATATCAGCACTGATTTTACCTCCAGACAAGTTTCCTACTCTGAGGGGAAGAAATATGGATTACAGGCACAGATCTCCTTCAATAAAAAATGTGTTTATAATACTTTCTCTCTTTTTCTTTATTTCTCTTTCTTTTTTTTTCTTTTTGAGACAGAGTTTTGCTCTTGTTGCCCAGGCTGGAGTGCAATTCCGTGATCTCGGCTCACTGCAACCTCTGCCTCCCCTGTTCAAGCAATTCTCCTGCCTCAGCCTCCCCAGTAGCTGGGATTACAGGCGCTTGCCACCATACCTGGCTGGTTTTTGTATTTTTAGTAGAGATGGAGTTTCACCATGTTGGCTAGGTTGGTCTTAAACTCCTGACCTCAGATGATCTGCACACCTTGGCCTCCCAAAATGCTGGGATTACAGGCATGAGCCATTGCACCCGGCCAATTCACTGTTTTAATCTCATAAATGTGTATGGTAGAGCTCCAACCATAGTGGTACAAAGAAAAAAACATGAACTTTGATGTCCCATAGGGTTAGTTAGGTTTGACTCCTGGCTGTGCTACTGATTGTCTAACCTTGGGCAAGATAATAGGAATCTCTGATTTTCAATTTTCTTATCTGTAAAATGGAGATAATAACATCTACCTTCTAGAGATGTTGATAATGGTGAATGCACAAAATCATTTTATAACGTTCTGAACACAAAGTCCGGCATTTAATCAAGTATACTCAATAAATATTATTTCTTCTCTGTTTCTTGCTATTTCCTGTCTCCTTAAATAATAATCAAGAGAATGTTCTAAAACAATCCCAATTGTAGTCTAAATTGTCCTTATAAATAAACACACATATTTGAAACTTCTTATGACCTAATCTTTGATTCTTAAACCAGTCTTAGAATCTGATACAGTAGGGTTTATTTCACTTTTAAAAATAACTTCCACATTACTCCATTTTGATGTCTTTCAGATTACCATGGGAAACGATGCTTGGTGTGGTGTGTGAAATAATTCATGCAGAGATGCATAAACACAACACTAATCTTTGTCAAACTCCCGTCTTCCAGTCAGGGTCCCTTGTTTATCGATAACCAGTGGTATGTATTCCCCTCTCCTTCCTCACATACACATAAAACTAGCATTCATGTCATAGAAGGAGGTTTTATTTATTTTCCTGGAAAGACAATAAATCATTCAAAACATATCATTCTAAATCGTGCTCTTTAAAGCTTACTATATTACAAACTTTTTCTCTTTTTCAATTCTTATTTAACATATTTTAAGGTAATTATTTAGTATATTTTCATGTCTTTTTCCACTTTTCCTTCAGCATCGCCTCTTGCTCTTACCTCCTGCTCATGTTTTGTGTGTGTGTGTGAATTTTACTAGATATCCTTCTGAAGAAGAAAGCTTTGGATGATCTACTTTGTGGAATGCGGTTGGTGGCAGGGCACAAGACAAAAAAGAAAATAAAGTACCTTTTGCAATAATCCAGTAGCGTTAGAACCCTGGGCTAATTTTTCTACAATAACTCTTTACCACATACTATCATTTCCTTTCTTGCCCACTTCCTTTCTTCATGTATAAATTTTTTGAGGCCAGGGATAACTTCCAATTATTCGGCCTTTCATTCTTAATGCTACACAGTAGATGTATAGAAACCTTTAGAAAAAGCAATTTAGGATAATAGTTAAGAGACTTACTTTTTGAGGGCAGAGGGATTTGGGTTCAAATTCTCCTTATTTACCTAGTGCTAGCAAGTGATCTTAGGCAAATTACAAAACAAAACTCTCTAAGACTTATTTATTACACATATTAAAACTGGAAATAGCATCAAACTCAGGTAATTACTGTACAGATTAATAGAAAATTAAAACCTATCATTGGGCGCAATAAATAGTCAAATTGATAAGTAAGGATGAAAAGGAAAAAAAAGGGAAGAATTTTAGATAGGAAATCTAAGGAAGTGAGGAGACCTTTGGGAATTTTCTAAACCATTTTCAAGACTTTGCTATTCTTAAACCACTGCCATTTCTAGGGGACCCAGTCAATTCCTTTCTTGGGAAGTCTCTGGACCTGTCTTTTCAGACATCTTAAATTCTTCACTGCTTTCTTTCAAAAACCTCTTTATCTTTTTTTTTTTTCTTTTTTTTTTTTGAGACGGAGTCTCGCTCTGTCACCCAGGCTGGAGTGTAGTGGCCGGATCCTGGCTCACTGCAAGCTCCGCCTCCCGGGTTCACGCCATTCTCCTGCCTCAGCCTCCCGAGTAGCTGGGACTACAGGCGCCCGCCGCCTCGCCCGGCTAGTTTTTTGTATTTTTTAGTAGAGACGGGGTTTCACCATGTTAGCCAGGATGGTCTCGATCTCCTGACCTTGTGGTCCGCCCGTCTCGGCCTCCCAAAGTGCTGGGATTACAGGCTTGAGCCACCGCGCCCGGCCAAACCTCTTTAAGTCCGATCCCCATCTCTAAATTTAAGGGAACAATAATTGTGTACTAACAGAAAGTAGAAAAATAATTCCTCCTTTAATGTCTTCCTAAGACAATGGACATTTCCCCATAATCCAAACCCAGAGCTTTGCTGCAGGGGGGTCTAAAAGATCACTTGACCTAGGAAATATTCCAGGTCAGCTCAGTTCTCTTAGGAAAATTTGGGTGGAAATTGGAGCTAGTATAATGAGATTTATCCCACTACAAACCGAAGAAAGAAGTTAGCAAGGTAGAGATAAAAGATGAGTTGTTATTAATGGGAGGCAGTTTTAGGTGGAAAGAGATTCAGTTAACTAAAATTATCTGTGTTCAGTTCCCTCAGTTGAAAAATGGGGGTAATGCTTATTACCTGAACAGTTGTTGCAGGTAAATAAAGTTATTTATATAAAGCAACTGGTGTGTAGTAGGCAATCAGTAAACATAAGCAACATTAATATTATGTATTTTTAATTATAATATATGGATTTTAAAAATATATAACAACCTCCATGGGAAATTAATAAGATGACATATGGGAGGTCAAAGGTACATCTCTATTCCTGCTTCCTGGGAACAGCAGAGTAATTTTTAAACAGATATTTTTAACTTTGCTTAGAAAGGAAAATTTCTAAGAAAATGCTTTAATGGAAATCCCAACAACAAAAGATAATTCTAGCAGTGAGGTGGCAATCAGGGAGAGAAGAATCAAGAGGTTTAAAATAAACAAAAGAAAACATTAAGAGAAGGCCTAATCAGCATATGGTATTTGGCAAAAGAGACCAAAGAAGAGATAGAGTTAAGAGACTGTTGGGCAAGAAGTAAAAGGATTTGGTGACAACCTGGATAAGAAGGAAGAAAGGGATGCTGTGTGTTTAAAAGATATGAGTGATAACAACGTCCTCAGTCATGACAGAGAAACTGAGCAAGTGATGCCTTTTTTAGAATGGAAATAAGTTTGTTCTTCATCAGGCTAACTTTGTATTTATTTAATGCATCTTGACCCTGTTTAAAGGAACGGATCACACATATTAGGGGATGCTGGGGAAAGGAGAAACTATTATTTGTATGTCATTGATGGGAAAAATTACAGTTAGCAAAGTATTAAAATTTGGTTCATGCATAGTAGTTATAAAAAGTTTTACTTCAATAATGGGTTAATTAGTCTAATTTCCACACTATACTAACTCTGTTTTTTAATAGCTATTACTTCCTTTAGCTCTTTAGTTATTGTTAAGGCTGTCTTGGAGAGAAGCCAAGGATGTGAAAGGAATTTGTGGCAAATGAAGGCAATGATTGACTTCCAGAACTATATGCTTAGTGTTTAATCTTCATTACTTTATATTTTAAAATCCAATATAATCTCAACTCAGCTAAGGATTAACTCAATTTACAACAGTAAAAAAAAAAAAAAAAAATGCTTTAAATAGCCACAAAATCCTTAAACCCTTTTTTGATTCATTTCTATAAAATAATAATGATTTATAGATGGTAAAGATACTATAAGATATACTTAATTGCATATTTTTCCTATCTAAATAGCAAAATTATTCCAAAGGGAAAAGCATTGTATCTAACTAGAAAGAAGGAGAGGATCTAACGCTAGATCTTAGCACATGCCATGTTTATGCCCTCTCCAATCTTTATAAAAGGTAACATAAAAATCAATTAAATCTCACTGCTACCACTCTACAAACACTAAAAAATGTGGTTAACCATTTTGTTTACGAAATTGAAAGTGTTTAATTTTTACCTTCCCCTCACCCCACATTTAATTATTAATTGTTCTGAATTTTATTGACCTGCTAGCAGACAGTCAGAGCCTTGGTATGCAATTCTAAAGAACGTAGTACTATACTTATTGATTGGCAAGTTATTTGACTTATCTTTATTTGTGTTTTCCCATCTCGATTAGACCTCTTCTTACGTCTCTACTGAGCTGCTTTGGGGGGAAAAAAAAGAATGAGATAAAATGTATAAACTCTGAAGAACTGCTTGAAAGTTCAGAGTGATGATAGTATTCTTTGCCTTGATGGGATACAAATATTATCTTAATCCACTAAAAACTATCACTGGGAAATAAATTCTGGCATATTGTTGCTAGCCTTCCATGTTAAGTTAAAAAAAAAGAAGGCATACTAGGAGATCAGCAGGACAAGGATCAAAATTCAGAAATGTAGGACATGAAATAAATTATCTAACCTGTTTGTAAATGTTACCAAGAGTATCCCAAAGATTAGAAACAAAATAGTTTAACAACATATTCAAGCATAAGGCAGTATGCATCTGGAAGATAAACTGAATAGAAAGAGGCAAGAACTAGTGTTACAGCCCTTACCTGTAAAAGCCCGAGATAAATTTTGCTCTTATATGGAGTTTGCTTTTGTTCTTTTTATGTTTTGGTCAAACTAACTCCCGTATCTTTACTGCCTCATTCTTCTTGGTGTGATCTGCTGCTAGAATACCTTTTCAGCTTTCTCTGGCAGTGAAAACCCAATTATCAAGGGATTCATTGGCCTGTTTCCCATATTCTGTGGGTAATTTCATTCATTTTCCTTAGGAGGAGACAAATGCAGAGATAGGAGTGAAAAGTGTGGAGAAGATACCCACACTTGACTTAGGGAAAGTGCCACTGAAAAAATTCAAGACAGTTCCTATGCTATATTTGGTAGAAAGTGAAATTTATCTCCCTGTCACTCTACTCCATTTGAAAGATGTTTTACCCCAGCTATCATGAAGGGTAAGTGTGTGTGTGTGTGTGTGTGTGTGTGTGTGTGTATGTGCGTGCGTGCGCACACAAGTGCGCACCAAGATTCTGAGTCTTAGACATATTCTGCATAAAGTCTCTATAACGTCTCTGGCACTGAAAATAAATCTCTACTCCCATTCTTTTCCTGAAGAAGTCAAGCTGCTCTTCCCAGAAACACTCCTACTGATGTGATCTTTATTTTGAAAAACCTCTGTGTTACAGCAGGTGTGATGGCCCAACTCCTTCTCTAATTAGGTAAATAGACTTGGGCAAATTCCAGACCTTTCTCAGGGACAGTCTCTGCTGGGCAAAAATGAGTATTACTACCTGCCCCCTTAGCACTTACCTTGCAGGGAATTAGTACTGTATTCGAGACATTTAAATGTCAGGCAATGTGACTGAGAAAAAGCAAGCAGAAAATAGAGTGTAGCCACTTTTCCTTATTATTTTTCTCTGCTTTATTTTTTTGATCCAACCACCTTAGTAGCTTTTCAAGTCATTCACACTATTTTTCAGGTTCTCACTGAGAAGAGAATAAAGTGTGAAAGCCTAAAGAAACTCATTTTAGAAATCTGTAACCTCATTGAACAAAATGTTAACAAATTTCTAAGCCTAAAAATAAGAACATGTTGATTGAGTAAAAAACAAAGGACTTCCACTGAAGACTCAGTCTGAACTTTCCTTTTTGCTGTCTTTGCTGGCTTACCTCTTTTAACATGAGCTGTTGCAATGGCTTTCTAATTTGCCTCTCTTTTTTGTATGATCCTGTCATTCCTCAGCCTTCTTTTAAGATTTCTAGGCCTTTGCTTCCCCCTTTCCTTCAGGATGAAATCCAGCCTTCTCACTCTGTCATACAAAGCTCTCCCCCATCATGACTGGGGCAAATGGCCAGCCTCATTTCTCCCCAACACCCCCAAGTCTAAATTGTTTTGCAGAGCCCCTTTTAATCTCTCAGACACTCTAGTCTTTCTCTGATCTCTAGGCCCTTTCAGTGTTTTCCTTCTACCATTTTTATTGCCAAACCTCTTTTGTATTTATGAAATCCTTCAAGACGTCCCTAATGAGTTGCCTCCTCTGTGCAGCTTTCCTGACACCTTCTTCCTCAATATTTGATTGACTTAGATGACTCCCCTCAAAGCTATCATGGTATCTGATGAGTTTGGTCTTGTTTTGTGAGTTATCATGTAACTCATTTTAGGTTGAGATTCTCTTGAGGTCAATGAATGCAGTTCTGTCATCTCTACACCTCATGCAAAATAGATTTTCAAAAAATATTTGCTGACTGACATAATGAAACAGGCAATGTCTTAAAATGTATAGGCCAGTTATGAGGTACCAGGAACTGTGCATGAATTTTCTTATTTAATCTTCTAAGAAATTCTCAAAAAAAGTTTACTACTATAATTTCCGTGTTATAGATGTGGAAATCTAAAAGACAGGAAAAAATGGATGGGAAGTAAGAATCCAGTTATGTTGTATGCCTGAATATATTTTCTATAAAAGATTACTAATTAGAATACATTGAATATTATCTAATTATTATGTAATGATATAATAAATCATTTACTGAAATATATTACAACCAAAACCTATTGAGTTATTCTCAATAGCTAAGCCTTAGCTATTGACTGATACTGAATGCTCATTATAGAAAGAATTAGTCCTCATCATGAAATAAAGAGGCAAGGAAGAAAGAGAATGAATAGAATAGAAGGTCACAGGGAAAATAATTCAACTCAGAAATCAAAGATGAACATATTAGGATCAAACATGAGGGAAGATCTACTAGGTAAATCCTCAACTGGAATTTTCCTAGTCCTTTTTAGAGTCAGCCCCATTGTGAAACTAAATGGATTCCTCTTCTCAACTGCTTGTGCCAAATTCACTTTTCTGTTTATTGACTGTCTAGGGTTTGGAATGTTGACTGTAGGCCTCATAGAAAGGTAATGATCTTTGAATTCGTTTTGTTGGTAATGTACTTAGGGTAACGAATATTGTCTCTCCTGAACTCCATTTCATTTGCCATGGTAACATTAAATTCTGAGCCATAAATAGCACACAGGTCAAACTTTCCTAATGAGAACAGCCTTTTATAGTGTCCAATTCCATACTTGCATAATACAGAATGTGTCAGTGATCGAACAGTCATGGACATCACCATCTGTTTCCCCAAGTTCCATCAACCAAAGTAGGATGGGTTACACAAGCAAAACATTTACACTGTTATTTGTGTCTTACTATGTTTAGTTTTGGATCACAAATTTTAGTACTTCAACCCTCATGTTTTTAAAACAGAAACCAAGAAAATATTCAAGCAGGTTAGCATTTTGCTGACAGTTGGCAGGCTTTGGGTACTTATTTCCTGCTCTAATTTTTCAGCTACTTTTAAATTTGTTTGTTACTATGGTAGGTTCATAGTAACAGACATCTCTTGGTTTTTTGTGCAGAAAAGCCTCTTTAAGACTGGACAATGTAGTCATTCTTAGGACAGTAGTCAGTTGTCTGACTAATGGTGGAAGAAAATTTTTTAAGTGATAATATTTTTTTTTTTTTTTTTTTTTTTTTTTTTTTTTTTTGAGGCGGAGTCTCGCTCTGTCGCCCAGGCTGGAGTGCAGTGGCCAGATCTCAGCTCACTGCAAGCTCCGCCTCCCGGGTTCACGCCATTCTCCTGCCTCAGCCTCCCGAGTAGCTGGGACTACAGGCGCCCGCCACGTCGCCCGGCTCGTTTTTGTATTTTTAGTAGAGACGGGGTTTCACCGTGTTAGCCAGGATGGTCTCGATCTCCTGACCTCGTGATCCGCCCGTCTCGGCCTCCCAAAGTGCTGGGATTACAGGCTTGAGCCACCGCGCCCGGCCCGTGATAATATTTTTTACTTTAAATCTAAGTTGACAATTATCGAGCCTCTGCCATTTATAAGGCATGTCTTACCTTATTGTATACTTTATATTTCATTTAATATGAGTAAAATAATAGTTAACCAACCTTGTTTCAATTTTGGACTGGTCTTTTTTATAAGCTTTGTTGCATTTTACTCTCATAATAACTCTCCAAGGTAAATATTGCTCTTATATCACTCCCTATTACATAGACAAATCTATGATTTTGTGAGTCACAATACTTGTCTAATATCCCATAGTAAGTGGATTGAGGTTTATTTGATGCTAAAGCCTGTGTTTTCCACATCAAAAAACAGAGAGAGCGGGAAAGTGTGACTAAGTGTTATGTAGGATCAAAGAGAGGAGAGATTATGGGGAATCCATCAGGCTTTATAGGAGACAGGAATATCTGAAATATCTTACGAATACAAAAACGACATGAGGCCTGTATTAGAGATTTAAGGCAATGGCAAAAGCAAAGGTAATAGATGGGGTATACTCATCTATTTCTGGAGAACAGTGAATGATCAGACTTGTTGGACTAAAATGGTAAGATATAGATGGCAAATACTGGGGTGAAGAGTGAAAAGCCAAGTTGAAGCCATGTAGCTAAGCTTCATGGAGATTGAACCAGTAGCAGGTGTGGGATGCATTAGAATGGGAAGAGATCAGGCATAGTTTAAATAGCTATAAAGATTTTTGCCACAAACCCCATGCCAAAGATGATGGCCTAAATGCATGGAGTGAGTGTTAAGAATGTGTATGAGGGATTTTAAAAAAAATACATATATATATATATATATATATATATACCTTTATTTGACATTTAATAAGATGTAGGCATGAGACTTTAAAAGTCTGGGTGTAAGGAAACGATAGCACTAATGACAGAATTTAGGGGATGCCAAAGTAATACCTGGCAGTTCAAAACGGTGAGTTCTGGACATTGTGTATAGAATGGATACGTGGATTGACCCCAGTCATATAGGTGGTTAAGTCTCCTGATTTAGACTTGGATGCCCAACTCTGTTGTGTCTTTCTGCCAATCCCTGAACTCTCCTTAAAAAAACAAGCAAATTTGAAAAGGCTTATATAACATCAACCCCTGAACTTGCATGTGGCCATCATGAAGTAAGAGAAAGGGAAAAATCAGTGACCTTTAGCAGATCACAGAGGTGATCAATTGCTAAGAAATTTTGAGGAATACTCCATTTATATTCAGTGTGCAATTTACTTCTTATGTTAAAACCAAATACATTAACAGTGTTTTGAAAATTGAATTACAAAGTTTAGGTGACTCTCTATGGTAGCAAAAGCTAATATAGCAATGTAAATGCAAAGGTTTGGGTTATCTCCATTCTTTTAATAAATAATCATAAATCACTTATATTTCTTGAGCATTTATCATATGCCAGGCACAGTTCTACATATAAAGTGTGCAATAACTCTTCTAATTATCACAGTGATCTCAGGAGATGGATAAAATTTTTATCAGGCTTATTTTACAGATAAGGAATATGAGACTCAGAAAGATAAAAATAACATGCCTAGGTTCTCATAACAGACAGATTACAGAAGGGTTCAAATTGAGATGTCTCCAAGCCCAAAGTCTTTTACATAATTCATAGCATGTAAATTATATAATGCCCACAGATATTTTATCTGATGTGATCTGGAATAACAAGCATTGTTCTTTACCAACATTTTATTATTGGTGACCTTGTCCTATAACCATATTTTATTTCTGAGTACATCCTATAATCATACTTTTTTCTGAGCACTGATTTTGTTTCCTAAAGGAAAATGACTTTCATTTAGGGATTACTGATGTAATTGGAAAAATAAAATGAACAGCCTCCCTTTTTATTTTTCAAGAAGGATTCTATTTTGAAGTACATAAAGATTCATTTTATTGGATACAAAAGGAGATTTTAAAAAGAAAAACTACTGTGGTTAATCCTGTGCTTGGAAACATCAAAATAAATGATCACCAAAAGGATGATTAGGTAGATACTATAACTAGATGTGCACTTGAAGGAATCACTAGTAAAACAAATTATTCTCTTTAACTGAAAAAAAATGTACAGCTTTTACGAATACATTTAACTGAATTAGATATACTCAATCATTTTCTATAGTCCAAGCCCCAAAACAAGACTTACCCCCTAACTACTCCTCACTGTGACCACCACAACTATTCTCCCAAAGATTCTCAGTGTTTTTATTGTGTGCTGAACCAAAATTTTGGAGGCGTGGATTGGGATCTAAACATAAATCAGTATGCAGGAATAATATAAGTAGATAAAAGGTATCTATGTAGAATATGGCAGTGTGTGATGGATTAGTAATGATTTCCCCCTTGTAAAGAAGTCTATTTAAGGAGTTTTAATAATAATAATAACAGAAGCAGAAAAAACTGGGCTTGAGTTTTATTATCTGTAAAGTGGCATGTCAGCTTAGGTGATATAACAAAATACCATAGACTGGGTGGTTAAACAGCAGATAGTTCTGGAGGTGGGAAAGTCCAAGATGCAAGTGCCAGCAGATTCTGTTTGCTGTGAAGGCACACTTCCTGTCTTGCACATGGCCATCTTTCTGCAGTGTCCTCACATGTTGGAAAAATAGGGAGTTCTGGTGTCTCTTCCTCTTCTCATAAGGACAGTAATCCCTACATGGGGCCACAGTCTCATGCCCTCATTTAAATCTCATTCCTTTCCAAAGGCCAGACAAATACCATCTTATTTGGGGTTAGGACTTCAAAATTTGAATCGGAGGCACAAGCGTTTAGTTCATAACATGGGGGATGGAGACAACCTCTTCAGCCTTTTTCCATATGTGTTAAATTCTCATGAGAAATAAATGCATTTGATTATTTCTTCAAATCAGTTTGATTCTCCTTGTGAAAAGTATTTCAGAACAATTTCTTAAAAATTTAGAAATTCTTACTTATTTCTAAATTCAATAATCTAGAATTTTTTCTAATTAAATAACTTAGAAATGTCCTTAGATTAACTCAGGGGTTATGGGTTTTACGACTGTTTTTGAAATTTGCCTGATTATAAGAATCACCCTTGGATAATTCTTAGGTTTTTCCTTCTGGAGATTTCCTTATGAATTTACATTTTAAGGTAAAACTTATGGCTAATCAAGCTTGGGAAATAAGAAATTAGTCTTAGTGGAAAAAATTCTCTCTAGTTTTCATTACTGAATAGTATCTTTATGTTGAAATGAAGGAGGTAGTGAGTGGGGGATAGGCATTTAATCTACAATCAAAAGCATCCTTGACTATTTTGAAAATGTCTTCTAAAACTAGAGAGTGTTTCTATACTATTAGCCATGGAAACATAAAAACTATAATTACCTTTTAGATTAATATATATGTATAATTTATGGATGAAGAAACAGGAATTTAAATACTTTGTACAAGGTTAGAGTTAATATATGAAGCAAAATGGGTTGATACATATCAACCCATATGTATCATCCGGCAATTTCTGAGTGATGAATTATCCATCAACCAATTTTTCTTCCAAAATGTATTATATTTAAGTTACGAGATTTGCTTTCTTTTAAAGCTAGCTCCTCATTTGCCTGTTGTTAAAAACTTCCTTTCTCTACTGATTTCCAGGCTCAATTTTGCTAATCAGTAATAAAAGGTGAAGAATCTCTAATCTCTCACCTTGCTTTTCCAACATTTTTTCCTGGAGTCGTTGGGAAGAAGATGACAGGAAACATATTACTGGCTATGGTCCCTAAAAGAAACATTTAGAGAAAAAATTATCACAAAACGAAATGGAAGAGTTCTCACTGGTATGTAGAACTGCAGAAAACGCCCAGGTATTCTACAAATACTGCCCAGCCCTTCTATTACACTGGAGTCTCCTGCAAGCAGCCATTTGAACCAAAAGAGTAAGGAATAGCAACATGATTAACGCAACAAAACTATGTACAGTTCTGGGTGCTGGAATACAAAGATGAGTAAGGCAAAGTTCTTGGTCTTCAAAGAGCTCACAGTCTGACATGTAAATAAATAATTATACAGTAATAGCATAAGTACAGACAACATTTATGTAAAATTTAGAATGTGGTGGTGAATTCAAAGTGACCATAAATTCTTTGACTCTCCTTACATTGCAAGGTGGGGTCTATTTACCTTTACTTGAATCTGGGGTGGATTGTGGCTTTGAGCCGAAAAGAAGTCTTGCTATATCATTCAGAGTCTAGTTTTAAGAGGCCTGGTAGTTTTCTGCCTTGGTCTCCTTGAGCCCTAAGCTGCCATGTACAAAGCCCTATTATCCTCCTGGAAAGACCATGTGGAAAGTCCTTGAGATTACATGGAGAAAGAGAGGGATCCATCTGAGCCCTGCCTTTCAGCAATCCCCATCAATGTGCCCAGCTTTTAAGTGACACATGTTAGACTCTTAAATCTGCTGTTAAATAGCCCAAGGCTGCCTCTGTACTTTAAGTTCCTACATAACAAACTAACCTAACTTAGTTAAGTAAAGAAATCAAAACCTAACGTGAGTGTATTTTTTGTAACAAATATCTGGGTTTCAGTTAAACACAAACAGTCACGTTTCAGCCAATTACAGGCAGCCAACTGATCAGACCCACACCCAGATAAGGCCAATACCTCATTACACCACTCTCAGATAATTAAGCAGATGCCTGGCTGTAGCCAATCAGGAGATTTCTTTACTTCACTTTCATGTTCTTATAAAAGCTCACAGCTCACACTGCTGGGAGGAGCTCTCTGAACCTCTTCTGGTATGAAGTGCTGCTCAATTAATGAATATTTCTTTACTCAAATAAATTATGTTAAATTTATTATGTCTAAAGTTTTTTCTTTAACACTGCTCAGCCTCCAAATACACCAAATGTTCATGCATTGTATAAGGAATCAGCCATTTCAGCCCTGTCAAGTTCTTGACCCACAAAATCATGAAATCTAATAACATGGTTGTCATTTCAAGCCACTGAGTTTTGGGATAGTTTGTTACACAGCAGTATGTATTCAAAACTAAAAGAGTGCTAATGTTAAGGGATCTTCAGGGTGTGGCTTTTCTGGCCAGAAACCTCTGTGTCCGGTGGTGCCTTTCCCTGAGTTTTGCTCAGGCCCACTGGGCTTATTCCACCCACTCAGCCTGGCAGGCTGAGCTTAGCTCAGGCTACTGGCCTGGTTCCCATGCCTGCCAAGGGCAAATCAGGCGTGGAGTGGCGAGGGGTATGTGAGTATGGGGTCTGGCTACTGCATAGACACACCAGCTGCTGCAGTAGGGTGAGGAGCTCCAAGTTCTGGCATGAGCACTGACCCTCTGCAAGACTGCGGCTGGACCAGGCACACCACAAGGAGCTTCCACAGCTGGCATCAGGAAACACGGTGGTACCTGGAAGCTTGGAGACAGCCAGAAACTGCAGGGACCCAAAGAGGGAGTCACAGCCCTGGCTCAGAGAGCTCCCAGATCTGGGCTCCCCAAAGGGCCACAGCTCTTCTCTCCTTCTCTTCACCCACAACGTGGCGAGCAAGGGGCATGTTTCAGCCCTGTTTGTGTTATAGCTCTTTTAACCTCACCATTCAGCAGGTCCCAAGGTCTTGTCCTGTGACCAGGAAGAATGAGGTATGCAGACAAGTGGAGGGAGAGCAAGATGAAGGGGCGCTTTATTGAGCAATAGAACAGCTCAGAGGAGACCCACAGGGATAGCTGCTTTCCACAGCCAGGGTGTCCTGAGGAGTGTTCAGCTCCTAGCAGAGAGGTTAGCTCCTCTATGCAGGCAGGTCCTCCCAAGTGTTCAGTCTCAGTGGAGAGGACAGCTCCTCTCTGCAGCTGGTCATCCCCTCCTCTCCTCTGCTCTGACTGAGCCCAGGGCCATTATGGGCCTCAGAGGGGAGAAAGTGTGCCCTGATTGGTCTGTGGCAGCCATGGGTGGGCCCAGAAAAGGCACTACAACTTCCCACTCTGCTCAGCGGGACTGGCAGCCTAGCCCCTAGCTTTCAGGCCCTCTGTGGCCTGAAAGTGGGGCCTCACTGGGGACCCGCCCCCTTCCACCCAGGAGCCTGTCTCCTGTCGCCATCTATGGTGCCCAGGCTGCTGTGCCAAGGAGCACCTGCAGGCCAGTGCTGAGCTGCCCTTATGGCATGTCAGTGCTGCCCCAAGCATATACAACCGGCCAGGTTGTGACAGCACCTGGGCTTGGCCCCAATCCTGCTCTGAGATCAGACCAGGCACAAGGAGCAGGGAGACACCAGGCAGTGGGAGTAGACACCCTTGAGCCTGCAGGGGAAAGGGGTTCCTTCCTGTCCCCCAAGAGTGCAGAGTGCAGAGACGCCTCGGTCCTGCACTTGGGAGGGCTGGACTCTCGCCTGCTCCATGGAACCTGCAGGCAGCCACAGCCATACTTCCTTGCAACCTAGGGTGGGGATTCCAGATTCTTGCTGGGCCCGGGCTGGCGTCTGGGGCAGGGGTGATGTCCCCACAAGCTCTTTCTGTGGCCCCGGCATTCAAGGAGGCCAGGGACTCCCACTCACCCAGCTTGCAACCCTTCCTAGCCGCAGAGGGTGTGGACAGCAGGCCCCGGTCCCAGCTGCCAAGAGGGTCAGGCTCAGAGGGGTGGCAGTCCTGGGCAGCCAGCACAGAGCTTTCTCCCAAGGCACAAGCACTGAACACCACCAGGGCGAGCATAGCGCTTGTCCTGCAGGCCGAGTTCCCAAACTGAGTGCCCCTCCCACTTCCTGCCCCAGGTACCGGAAGACCTGCCCCAGCTCCACAGTCCAGAGGCCGCCGCACTCCATGTGAAAGCATTGCACCGGCCGGGCGCGGTGGCTCAAGCCTGTAATCCCAGCACTTTGCGAGGCCGAGACGGGCGGATCACAAGGTCAGGAGATCGAGACCATCCTGGCTAACACGGTGAAACCCCGTCTCTACTAAAAATACAAAACAAATAGCCGGGCGAGGTGGCGGCGCCTGTAGTCCCTACTCGGGAGGCTGAGGCAGGAGAACGGCGTGAACCCGGGAGGCAGAGCTTGCAGTGAGCTGAGATCCGGCCACTGCACTCCAGCCCGGGCGACAGAGTGAGACTCCGTCTCAAACAAAAAAAAAAAAAAAAAAAGAAAGCATTGCACCTTCCAGGGAACGGCTCCACCTCGGCACCCCTCTCTGCCTGCACCTCTGTGCCTGATCACGTTTCTCCCTCACTGGTGGGCAACTTGGGCCAGCCACATCAGAGCAGGCCCCAGGGCCCTGGGCTCTGGGGTCTTCCGGGGCGGGCTTTGGGGCCTGCCTGCCTCCTCCCTAGGCCCTGCCCGCAGTAGTGGGAGGCTAGAGCGGCAACACAGGGCCAGGGTCTGAAGCAGTGGAGGCTCCGGACCTGGAGGAGGGTCCCGCCCAGCCATGAGTGTGTAGGGGCAACACAGTTGGCTGCCTCGGTGACACAGAGCACGGGGGACATAGGGCACAGGGGTCCCATTGCGGCTCTACTGCTCCTACAGCTGCTCCTGCTGCCACTGCTGGCACCTCCTCCCTGTAGTCAGTGGCAGTGGGATGGCAGTGGCCACTCTGCATGACCCATCACTGCCATCACTAAGTTTGTCTGACTCAGCAAACACTTCTCAAGTAGGGTAAAATCTGAATATATATATATGTGTGTGTGTGTGTGTGTGTGTGTGTGTGTATGTATAAGTGTGTGTTTGTGTGTGTGTGTGTATATATATATATGTATTTTTTGGCGGGGGACAGAGTCTCACTCCCTTGCCCAGACTGGAGTGCAGTGGTGTAATCTGGGATCATTGCAACCTCTGCCTCCTGGGTTCCCGCGATTCCCCTGTCGCAGTCTCCCAAGTAGCTGGGACTACTGTTATGCACCACCAAGCCTGACTAATTTTTGTATTTTTATTAGAGACAGGGTTTCACCATGTTGGCCAGGCTGGTCTCAAACTCCTGACCTCAAGTGATCCTCCGGTCTCAGCCTCCCAAGTGCTGGGATTACGGGGGTGATTCACTGAGGCCGGCATGAATATAGTTTTGAAGGGTAAATAGGGGGCTTACCTAGGCAACTAATGGTGAAAAACCACTCTAATCTGATGGAACAGTGTGAGAGAAGCCAGGGAAACTTTCAGAGTTTGCTGTATTGGATTGTCTCAGTATTTTGGAGAATAAAATAAAATGGAGGAATGAATGGTGGGTTGGAAATTAGACTAGAGAAAGGTGGTGCTGCCCAAAAAACAATCTATATGGTAATCTGTTTAAACTAGATGTGTTTTTAGATTTCTATAGGAAATGAGTATCCATGTAAGGACTTAAGAAAAAAAATAAAACTTTAATTGAAAATGATTCTGGATCTAGAGGGGGCAAAATTGGAATTGAGAACTCCAATTGCAAGGTTATTTCAATAATCCAAAAGGAGATGCCAAAGGCCTGAAATATGACAATAAAATAAAGGCAAAGAGGTAATTTAAAATCTTGAGTCATTAAGAAATTGATTGGATGTAGATGGAAGAGAGGATTAAGAAAGATTATTGATTAAATCCTAATTTTTTAATTTGTTGGCTGAATGGGTGCCATAAATTAAAAAGTAAAATAACAGGAAGAAAAACAATTTTAAAAAATTATATTTCAAGTTCAGTGTTTAATGTATAGGCTTTGAACATCTATCTGCTGAATGAAAAGATTTTCTCATCTTAGGATGACATTAGGACTGGCTCTCTCTCTTATTTATGTATATCTATATCTTCATATACACAAACATATACACCCCCAAATCTATGTAACACACATATATATTTATATACCCACACATATATAACTTGACTCTGTACATATGTGTAGGTGTATATATATTGAATGCATACACACAATATTAGAATGTGTGTAGGTATAGTAAAAACTAAGTGAAAAGATGAAATTGTCCAAAGAAAGCAGGTAAAGTGAGAGTTGAGGAAACAGACACAAATAAAGCCCCAAGAGACATTAATGTGTAAAGAGTAGGGAGAGGAAAAAATCCATATAAAGAAACTGAGGTCAGTAAAATATGTTATGGAGTCCATGTTGAGAACTAGATTGTTCACTTCAGTTGCTAAACTCACTTTGCACTATCCACCCAATGATCTAGACTTTATTTCAGTGTACTTGAGATTGGGCTGCTAATATCTAAATGTTATGTAAATCTAAATAATTATGGATTTAGGTCTGGGGGTGGTGAGACTATAAATATATATAATTATATTTTTCATCAATGTGTATATTTATTCTATACTGTTCACATGAATGTTTTTAAAATAGTCTTTTCACCACGATATGAAAAACAATTGACTTGCCTTCACACTGAATTATCAAGTGATTCATTGTTTATTTTCAATTCAATATCACAAGCCAAAAGAAACACAAATACTCAAAATTTGTTTTATTTTGTAAAGCAATGGCATGTTTCTAAGGCTATAAAGGGAAGTTAGAAAATTATCAGGTTAATGCATATGGCATCAGGAATTTTTCACAATTAAAATGGAAACTAAGAAAGAACTTGAAATGAATTTTATTTTATTAAGAACTATTTGCTTCTGTCATTCTCAATAAGAAGCAAATGTTTTAGTTGAAACACTATTACTAATATGCGACTTGTTTGCATTAATCTTCATGACTAGGAGAATACTAAGCTATTTTATAAAGGAGAAGATTCAACGATGTGACTTAAGATTTCATATTTTTATTTTAGAGTCAAAATATGACTATTTTTGCTCATTTTTCTAGAGATCAAGATTTGGGAAGAAAACTTCCACTTCATTTCTTATTTTTCCTGAGACCTTCAATCTCCTTTAAACGGAATATGGTCAATTCCTAGTTGTGGAATAACCACAAGACAATTAGAAGTTAAATTGTTGAGCAGCCCGCATCAAATTGAAGTCTCTCCATTTTAACTATTTTATTTTTAGCATCTGAAGCAGTCTGTAGCTCTTCTAGGCTATAATCATGTTTATTTAAGAGCAGTGCAGTCTTCAGTGAGAAAATAAAAACCTACCAGAACTGCTATACTGAATAGAAGAAAATAGGAAGACGGGTGGTAGATTTAGTGCATTTTTCAGTTTTAAGGTTTTCTTCAATTTACTGTACCCATAGTTCAGCCTAGGTTATAAGACTCCATCTCAGAATGGGTTTGCTTTGTGTAACATCATGTACATGTGAATCTATCTTGATTTCAGAAGTTAACCAAATGTTTTACTATTCAGAAAGTTCGAGCCCATACATTTCTGAAGATGCTGAGTCAGTTTTATTCTGCAAGTCATCCTAGAGAGTCGTCATGCCTAGAACTCTTAGTTTTGCAAAACATACAGGTAAAATAAATACGAAATAAAAGTTCTACATAATATTTTTTCCCAAAGAATAAGGACTATAACCTAGAATTTTTTGCTTCTTCAGAAGGAAGACCTCTGGGGAATGTCATCGTTATCATTGCCATCATCATCATCATCATCATCATCCTGTTAGCAAATATTTCTAAAGTGCCTACTGCATCAGCCTCTGACCTACACTCTTTACATGGAGTTTCCTCTTTAATTGTCAAAACACCCCTATGTGTTAGGTAATATTACAATCTTTTTTTTTTCTTTTTACCAGTAAATTAAGTGGATTTAAGTAACTAAAATATGTTAGTTACTAAATGGCAGAATGGTGTTTCAAGACCAGCACTCAAATTTTATAATTTTACACTCTTAAGCACTCCTCATTATTTTTAATGTAACAAGAAATTTTGAAAGCCTTTTATTAAGAGAAATATTTAAAGAAAAGGAAAACTCCTCATTGCCATTAACTCTATTCAAATGGAAGCAGGGTAGAAGAACAGTTAACTGCTCTCTCTCTCTGGGAGTTAAGTTCTTACCAGTAAGCACTATTACCTTAGAAAAGTCCTGTCCTCTTTGTTTGTTTGTTTGTTTGTTCGTTTGTTTTTGTTTTTGCTTTGTTTTTTGTTTTGAGACAGAGTTTCGTTCTTTAACCCAGGCTGGAGTGCAGTGGCGTGATCTCGGCTCACTGCAACCTCTGCTCCCCGGGGTTCAAGCGATTTTCCTGCCTCAGCCTCCTGAGTAGCTGGGATTACAGGTGTCTGCCACCACGCCCGGCTAATTTTTTGTATTTTTAGTAGAGATGGGTTTTCACCATGTTGGCCAGGCTGGTCTCAAACTTCTGACCTCAGGTGATCCACCTGCCTCAGCCTCCCAAAGTGCTAGGATTACAAGCATGAGCCACCATGCCCAGCCCCTCTCTGTTTTATCATCTGTCAAATGAGATACTATGAGTACTTTCTTCTTCGGTTGTTGTGAGGATTAAATAAAACATAAAGTGCAATTAAGTTCTTAGCGTACTTTCCAGAGCATAGTAAGTTCTCAATTAACTTTCAGTTTTTCTTATTTTGTGCTGATGTTATTATTTGCATCATTATATGTTTTAACTTCATGCTATAATTCAATTTGGTTCACCAAGTACTGTCCAATCAAAGATACTCTAGTTCTAGTAGAAGATACCAAACAAATGTAAGTGTACTATTCCAATTTGGAAAAATATAGTATTTGGGAAACTTCTAAATAGAACCTAAGCTAAATATAGTAAAGTGGTGAGTGGTCAGGAATAAGACAGTTATCATACAAGGTGTTATGGATGTAATCAAGCTTGTGATGAAATGGAAAAGCCCTCTAACTTGAGTGACAGTGAGGTGATAGCCTTAACAATGCATTTTGCTTTGTCATATAAAATAACATAAAGAATTTTAAGTAAGTATTGGCTATCACACCAAAGAGTCAGTGAATAATGACTGTAGATACTCAGGCAGAAGAGTTATATGAGGAGACTGGCAGTAGAGAGGTAGGCTACATAGGAAGGGGAAAGTCTGGAGGGGAAAATATCAGCTATAGAGGAATTTAGAAAGTCATGTCTGATCTGCTGAGAGCCCGGGACTGTGTTAACAACAGAAGGAATTAAGATGGACTTCCATCTGCCCTAGAGGAATGACTCCACTGGCCAAGTTCAGGCCAGAAGAAGGCAAAGGATGTGAGTTGTGGAGCTACTTTGGTGTGTCCATGATTTTCTCCAACCTTACTGGGTAGGGGATCACTTTGCCCAGTTCCTGAGATTACATACAGATTTTAATATAGATGTTGTTTTCTTTTGCGTTTCTGTTATCAACTCTCTCTCATCCCTGTGAGATTTTGCATGCAAAAATCTTTCTCCCTCACTAATACACTAGAACAAATTAAAACTATTATAAACCTAGGTTCTCCTGCATCAGAATTGTTTTCGGTGCTTTCAAAAGTGCAGATTTCTGGCATCTATTCCATGCCTGCTACATCAGAATCTTTGGAAATGGTCCCTGAGAATCCAGAATTTTAACACGCTTCTCAATTTTTTTTATTATTTCAACTTTTAGTTTAGATTCAAGGGGTACATGTGAAAGTTTGTTACATAGACAGCTTGTGTGATGCTAAGGTTTGGAGTACGTTTGATCCCATTACCCAGGTAGTGAGTTTAGTACTCAGTAGTTTTTTAGCTGTGTTTTTCAGCCCTCACTCTCCCTCCTCTCTTCCCCATCTAGTAGTCCCCAGTATTTATCATTCTCATCTTTACTAGGAAATATCATTCTGGACATCAGCTTGGGCAAGTAATTTATGGCTAAGTCCTCAAAAGGAATTGTTACAAAAACAAAAATTGACAAATGGGACCTAATTAAACTAGAGATTCTGCACAACCAAAGAAACTATCAAAAAACTAAACACACACCCTACAGAATAGGAGAAAATATTCACAAACTATGCATCTGACAAAGGTCTAATATCAGAACCTATATGAAAGTCAATTCAATAAGCAAAATCAAATAACCTCACTAAAAAGTAGGCAAAGGACATGAACAGATACTTCTCCAAAGAAGATGTACAAGTGGCCAATGAACGTATGGAAGAATGCTCAACATTAAATTGTTCTTATGCTTGCTAAAGCTTGAGAACCACTGCTTTTTAGAAATGAGTTTAGGAGAAGAGAATATGATCAATTCCATGAAACTACATTAACTTATATGCTTCTGAAAGATAATCTATCAATCACTTCCTTCTAACTGTAATAATTTCGTATTACTTTAAAGAACACATCATTTATTTTTATCTTCACGGGTCTGTGGATGGATTTGGGTTTTGCAAACCTTGGTTAGTCTGGGTTGGGCAGGGCTTTTGGCTTCTAGTCCAGTTGCATCTGCTCCATGTGTCTCATTCTGAAATATTTTTCTGGCAATGGCAGAAATACAAGCACATTTTGAGCTTCCAATGTCCTCAAGTCCACCAACATCCCATAAGCCAAAGCCAGTCACACGGGCAAGCCCGAAGTCAAGGAGTAAGGAATTATATTTCACTTGCCATGAGCCATGACAAGAGTGTGAATTTATAACACTACTACAGGAGAATGATGAATTGGGGCCCATAAATTAACCTATCACAGGTGGGAACTGTGTTTTAATCATGCTTGTATTCATACTTTCCAAGTGATGCCTTGGCACATATAGTTGGTTTTAGAAAGCACTTTTTGGACTGAACAGTGTAATTTACTTCAGCTATGTGGCTAAAAAGAAATAGTGAGAAGCAATAATTATCAATATGCACAATTTGGATAGAATGTGTAATTTAAAGTGTGTAAAATACTAAGCTGCATTTTTTTTTTTTTTTTTTTTTTGAGACGGAGTCTCTGTCGCCAGCCTGGAGTGCAGTGGCACAATCCCGGCTCACTGCAACCTCTGACTCCCCGGTTCAAGTGATTCTCCTGCCTCAGCCTCTCGAGTAGCTAGGATTACATGCAGATGCTACCACCTCCAGCTAATTTTTGTATTTTTAGTAGAGCCGGGGTTTCATCATTTTGGCCAGGATGGTCTCGATCTCCTGACCTCGTGATCCGCCCGCCTTGGCCTCCCAAAGTGCTGGGATTACAGGCATGAGCCACAGCGCCCAGCCACTGCCTATCGTTTTAAAATAAAAATTATTTTGAATGCAGTCAAACGTAAAATTCACCATCTTAACCATTTTTCCTGTGTACAGTTCTATGAAGCTAAGTACACCCATAGTATTGTGTAACCAATCTCTAGAACTCTTTCCATATTGTAAAACTAAAACTCTATACTCATTAAATATCAACTCCTCATTCTCCCTCCCTTCCAGCCCCTGGCAATCACCATTCCACTTTCTGTCTCTATGAATTTAACCACTCTAGGTACCTTATATAATTAGAATTGTACAGTATTTTTGTGTGTGTGTGACTGGCTTATTTCACTTAATATAATGTCCTTAAGGTTCATTCATGTTGTAGTGTATGTCAGAATTTCCTTCGTTTTTAAGTCAAAATAATATTCCATTGTGTGTGTTTACCATGTTTATCCATTCATTTGTTGATGGTCACTGGATTGCTTCTGCCTTCTTGCTACTATGAATAATGGTGCTATGAACACTGGTGTACAAGATGGCTTAATTCTGACAATTGCACTGTATGTTGTGGCCAGACTTTGTCATATGCTGCCGTCTAGTCAGCCTCTCTTCCTAGAATTAAAAATGAATAATTTTTAGAATAGGAGCTGGCAATCCACAACCTCCTAGCCAAATCCACCCCACCACCTGCTTTCGTACAGCCTCTGAGCAAAGGATGGCTTTTACATTTTTAAACAACCAAAAAAGATCAAAAGAAAAATATTTTGTTACACATGAACATTATATAAATTTCAATTTCAGTGTCCATGAAGTTTTATTGGAACAAAGCTAAACTCCAATATGAACGAGCTAAACTGATTTGTTTATACATTGCCTATGGCTGCTTTTGTACTACAACAGCAGAGTAAAGTAGCTGCAACAGAGTATGGCCTGCAAAACCTAAATATTTATGTGTCCCTTTATAGAAAAAGTTCACCAACTCTTGTTTTAAAACATAAGAAGCAGCAAAGAACAGGTTAGAAGCTACATTCATTTTCATGGATCACTGATTTTAGCATTTTAGCAAAATACTGTTTTGACAGATTTAGTTACCTTGAATCTAAGAAAAGGTATTTCTGATTCTCCATGACATTTCATTTTATTGGCACTGTTTATGCTAGGACAGTTGTACAAATGCTTATTTCAATAAACGAAAGGGTCTTGTGGCAGACTGCCCTTTGGAAAATACCAGCCTGGCGCTAGAGCATCCATCCATCTGGACCTGGTAGAACGGATAGGATAGTAGCACAGCCCAAGAGTAGCATGGAAGCTGGAGAGGAGACCGAACAAGCTTCGGCAGAGCAAAGCCTGGGGTCTGGGAGCTCTGAACATGATCTGCATCTGTGAAAAGAGGTATTACATCGGCAGTTCTCAATTTTTTTCCCAGCAGTCGCACTGGAAATTTTCAATTACAAACTACGTTGTTTGCAATATCCTTGGCACTTTAGAAATAAATTGTAATAATTAGTGATTCTTAACCATGTGCCAAGAATTGTGCTAATACCCTTTGCATTTAGGTATCGTCTCATTTTGTCCTGTCCCTAAATCCTATAAAGACATGTACTATCTATTGTTCTTATTTACCAAGGAAATGAACACATAGTGAGTTCACACAGCTAGCAGAAAGTAGAGCTGGGTTTGAGTCCTGGCAGGCAGACTGCATGCTAGTGCTTTAACTAAAACAAGGACCAGGAATCTTCATGTGAGCCAAGCTCCTCCGGTGATTCTCAAAGAGCCCGACCGACGATGGTCTACCAATACAGAGTACATCTGGAAAACACTGAAGCAGCCCTTCAAAATGTCAAGCAGCTGAATCATTTTAAAACAACAAGCTTATTTTATCCACAGATTTCTTCAAACAGTGATAAAATTAATTTGTGCTTGTGAACAGACTATGGTAGGTCAAAAGGCAAAGCAGGGAAGAGAAGATACTAGAGACAAGGCATGCAGAGACTTTGAAACTCTAGTTTGGTATTTGGCTGGTATTCAGTTTCAGTGATCCACAATCTGAGCGGATTACATTAGAGGTCTTGAAGGCTCTTTGGTGTCATCATTCCATAATTCCTGGGCTTCCCACCCCTTACCTGCCTGTTCTTTGTTTTCTCCTTTCGCCGAGGTCTCACACAATTCCCAGTGATCTTCAATTGTTCTCCAATCATTTCACATGTTCCAATCTCTGTCCATTGAGTTTCTTCAATGAAATGTTAAGCCCTGGGAAGGGCAGGAACTTTATTTTCCAAACTTTGGCATCTCTCTCCATTCCTGTCCTTCCTCCTCTCCCTCCAGCCTCCTTCCTTGCACTCTCCAATGTGTGTTACATTTATAAGTACAACTACTTCAGTAAAAAGTGTACCATGGACTTAAGTTCCCATTCTCTCCAGTCCTGTGGCATAGGCAGCCAACCAACTCTAAGGTGATACAATTCCAATAAAATGCCTTTGAAATCATTTCATCTCCTAGCTCAGACACTCTCCCCCAGCATTTGCAATGGCCTCCTAAATGATCTTCCACCTTTTAGATTATTTTCTCTCTCATCCATTCATCCTACACTGCTGAAGCTCCTCACTAAATCAAGTTCTTACTTAGCTACTGTGTTAAGTACATGCTTGTAATCTTTGCAATAGCATAAAGGAGGCAGTGTAGTTAAACTCTTAAGAGCGCAGGCTTTGGACTCACAATGTTTATACCTGAATTCTGTTTCTACCACTTTCATGCTGTGGGGGTTGAGCTAGTTGTTTGATATCTCTGAGATTCAATATTCTCTTCTGTAAAATGGAGCAAATAAAGATTATCTTCTTTAAGCACAGTCATAAGAATGCAATGCAAAAATGTCAATTCAGCAATTTAAGCAATGCTATATAGTACCTTATTCATAGGAAATCCATGATGATCAGTGGTTATCATCACTATCAGCGTGATTATGGCACAAAAATAGTAATCAGATTTATATTTAAATTATATCATTCTATGTATTCCATACAGTAATCATGCCAGGTAGCTTCCTCCTCTTCCTTCTTTGCAGCTAATAGAATGCTGTGCAAAGCACCATAAGTAGAACCGAGATTTGAACTTGTGTCTCCATAACATCAGAGCTGATGTCTTATTCTGCTACACCACATAGGAGGATTTTCCAATTACATTACCATGGTGGTATGTTCCTCCAAGTTCCAATTTTCATTCTTCTTCGATTTAGTGAGATGGAGTAGACCACAAAGAGTTAATTACAGTTATAATTTTTCCTATTATTTTCCCTTTATTACATAACAAAGGGTTATCCATAAACTCTCTTTGGTTTTAGTTGAAGAGAATTATTTTTCACAATAATATAGGAATTAGTATGATCTCTTATAAAGTAAAAATTATAGTGAGAATTAACAAACAAATTTTAGAGTAGCTAGTTTTGGTTTAGGCCTTAAATCCAGGAATAGGTAATATCCATTAAAATGCTTTTAACTTGAAAGCATTTGAAGGCAGTTTAGCAGCTTTTATTTTATAAACTTAATAATGAAGGCCAAATAACAATCAAGATTGCAGCCTATAATTTAGAAGTTCAAGGTCATCACTAAACATACTTACATCACTGAAATTCAAGATACAGAAAGAGAATCAATACATGTTTTGGAGACATTCTTATAGCTGTGAAGTGATAAGTGCATGCAATTATAATCAGTGAATTTCCTTAAGTTTATATGCGTATGTGTGTCCTGACCTACAAGACCTCTTCACTAAAAAAAATAGGTTTCATTGTAATAAGTCTCAAATAAATCCTGAGAAATCATAAACTCTTTTGTTCTCCTTTATGGCAACATTCTGCAACCTGCTTCTTTTTTCTTTTCTTGTTTTTTTTTTTTTTTTTTTTTTTTTGAGACGAAGTTTTGCTCGTCTTGCCCAGGCTGGAGTGCAATGGCGCCATCTTGGCTCACTGCAACTTCCACCTCCCGGATTCAAGCGATTCTCCTGCCTCAGTCTCCCAAGTGGCTGGGATTACAGGCACCCGCCACCACGCCTGGCTAATTTTTTGTATTTTTAGTGGAGATGGGGTTTCACCATGTTGGCCATGCTGGTCTCGAACTCTTGACCTCAGGTGATCCACCCGCCTTGGCCTCCCAAAGTGCTGGGATTACAAGAGTGAGCCACCACGCCTGGCCTTCATCCTCCTTCTAATCATACTTCTAGTATCCCATATCATATCTAAGAGTTGTTGCTTTCTATTTTGGAAGAGAGATGAAAGCTTAAAGGTGAGCTGAATATGAGAATCAGGAGATTATTTCTGTAAATGCCACTTATTTTAAAAAATACTGATTATAGCAATTAAAACCTTCTCACAATTCATGTAATATCTTAAAGATGGTGACTTAACATTTTATTTGAAACAATCGGTTAGTATATATTTTCTATTGAATATATTCAGGGCATTCATCATACCTGGGTCATTGGGAAATTCATTTAAAGTAATAAGGACTAGGAAATGAAATCACTGTAAGATTATAATAACATCAATAGTGAATCATTTATCAGAAGCCACTTTTGTTTCAAAAGCTTGTTTCAACTTTTTGAAATGTCAGAGTTTACTTTCTAGGATAAAGTAAAAATGTCTGTAATAACAAAAATAATGACTTACCAAGAGTGTACAAAACCGTCATGCAAGAAATGAAACAAAATACAAATAAGTGTCAGATGTTACAAAAGTGTTCAAAAATTACAGAACCCAATCACAATGAAGGATCCATAATTACAAAATTATTTACCTGGATACTAACCATTTAGCGTTAAGAAAATATTTGATATGTTCTTAATGTATTTTCCTTACCATTTCTTTCTCCACCATTCCCAGTTTGTTTGTTTATTTGTTTGTTTGTTTTTGTTTTTTAATGATGTTTTCTTAGTGTCTCCTGCTTCATCCTGTCTCCCTTGTCCACTCCCTCTGGCTCTTGTTCCTCAGTGATGTCTCTGCTCAGCAGATGTCCCCTAGCCCTCCTTGTCTTTCTGGGCCAGAGCATGCCATCTCATCATGGATGCAGATCTCAGTGCCCCTTCCTTCCTTCCCAGGACCTCTTTTCCATAGATGGAAATCGTACTAGCAATAAGCATGCTGTACAGACTTGAAAGAAAGAAAGAAAGAAAGAAAGAAAGAAAGAAAGAAAGAAAGAAAGAGAAAGAAAGATCATCTGTAAGATTAGAATATTCCTAAGATCATCTATAAGATTAGAATGTTCCTATTAATTATGGAAACAAATAGCAATTACTTGAGCAGGTCTTACAGGAGGTAAGCTATTATAACATTTTAAAATGTACATTTTAAAGTATCCAACTTGTTTGCCACTTGCAGAGATCTTTTGAATATCATTAAATTTAATTTGTGTCAGTTTTTTTTTTCCCCATGGAAACTAAAGAATTTATGTCTTCTTTAACCCAACATATTCTTCACTTTGCTTTTTTATTTTGTTTAAAAAAAGAAAATGCAAAGCATGTCTAATTTTCTCCTCATGAACATAGTGTTCATAGAATTTTCTGAGGGATTTACTTAAAAGGCAGATTTCCTGTCCTTACACCCAGATATTATGACTCACCCAGAAACTCTGGAATTTACATTTTACATAAGCATTTTGGTGATTCTGATATAGGAAGTCCTCTTTGAAGAAGACTACTATTATTATTAAAAATAGGATTGTGAGATCTAGACAAATATCATCAGACAATCTGATACTATAGTAAGGATTGTGTATTGGTTCCTGGTAGAAAAGGATTGTGTATTCCAGAAAAGGAATATGAATGGACAAAAAGCACTTTAAATAAAGTTTACTTTATTACTAAGCAATGAAAAGCGAATAAAAACAATATGTGAACTATTTTCATCTATTCATTTTTTGAAAATTAAAGATTGTTATTATTATCACTAGGAAAAATGCAAGGAATTGACTACCTGCTCAAACACTGATAGTAGGAGTATAATACGGCAGAGACTATTCAAAGGCAATTAGCAATATATATCACCTGTTAAAGTGAAAGACCCATTTTAGCAAAACTTCTATGAACACGTAAAGAAATGAATAAGAATGTTTAGCACCACATTGTTTGAAACATGCAAAATTGGATGCATATGATCAATCAAGATGGAAATGAAGAATAACCCAGGAACATCCGAGCTATGGAATAGTATGCAGCCTTTACATAAGAGAAGGGCAAGCTTTCATATATCGCTTTGAAAATGCTCCAAGTCATATTCACTGCATTAAAAGGAATTCAGAGCCATTTAATATAAGACTGTCTCATTTGTACTGAAAGGATTGCTATTAAATGCTTAAAAGTTACAACTAGGGAAATAAAAGTTTTTGAGGTAGAAGAAGGAAATCATAAAGAATTTCAAACTATAGTTTTTCAATTTTTTTTACAACAAAAACATGTTCATATATTGCTTCTGAATTAAAACAAAACGAGGCACAATAGTTCAAAACTAGCTTGGTCAACATAGTGATAACCTGTCTCTACAAAGAATAAAATAAAGGGAGGTGAAATAAACAACATATTTTAAGATATAACAAAGTAAGCATATTTTAAGATATAACAAAGTAAGCATATTTTAAGATATAACAAAGCCTCACCAATTTTTTAGAAACTAGGAGAGGTTTGCTTATGGGGGACTCTTTTTAAAAAATACATCTTATAATCTTTCCAGAGTAGTATCTCTTATAAACTAAGATATCAGTATTAATAAATAAAATGAGACATATCAACAAAAAGATTAACTCGTGGAAGGCCTACATAGCTATATATTATTTTATAATGAAGCAGAACTTTTGCCTACATGAATTATTGGTAAAATACTTGCCTGTATATACAAATATATCCAGAGAACCTTCAAGTGCAAAAATACTGCACCTTGCTGGGGTTTTATGGCTGCCTATTTAATTTTCTTCCATTTTGGTTTCTATTGCTATAATGGTTATCCAATAACTACTCTAAAGGAATAGCTTAGCCCAGAATTCTCATTTTATAAAAACCCTTTGAAAACAATGATTTTAGTATGAATTATTCTTGCTTTAAAACATTCCACAGCTTTTTAAAAATCCATTCAAATGCAATAAGAAATACTGTACCATTTCAGAATTGCAAAGCCTGAATGAGTAAAACTTAGTTAATGTACTTTCACTATAACTTGCATCATTATTACTACCTAAACATTTGATTTTAAGTCATTATGCCTTCTCAGGATAGAGGTAAGAATTTGTTCTCATTATATAATCAATTTCGGTTAGTATGTTCTTTAGATTCAGAATCAGAAATATGTGCAGTTCTATCTGGGTATAGTTAGTGTTTCATTTTTAAGTATTTGTTTGCATAATGGAATAAGCAGTTGTCAGATTATATTCTGGCGTTTCCTGTACTCTCTGTACTCTGTGGTGAATACATACATATCCTGCAATAGTCTTTTGTTTCTTTGTTTTTTTTTTTTTTCCTGTTTTTTTTTGGTAAAAGTCTCACTGTGTCACCTGGGCTGGAGTGCAGTGGCATGATCTTGGCTCACTGCAACCTCCGCCTCCCATGTTCAAGAGCTTCTCCTGCCTCAGCCTCCCCAGTAGCTGGGCCTACAGGCGTGCGCCACCACGCCCAGCTAATTTTTGTCCTTTTTTTAGTAGAGATGGGGTTTCACCATATTGGCCAGACTGATCTCGAACTCCTGACCTCATGATCCGCCTGCATTGGCCTCCCAAAGTGCTGGAATGACAGGCGTGAGCCACCGCGCCTGGCCAATAGTCCCATTTTTATGCAAGCACCAAGCTCAGTCTATACTAAAAGTAGGTACAATAAGTTGATATAACACTCAACAGGCTAATGCAGCTGACAATTCCCTCCTACTGTGTACTCTCATTGAAAAATAAAACCAATAAAATATTCATGAACAATAGGTCAAAACTAGAAAAGGTCAGTACTGAGCAAGGAAACCAGTATCAGATACCACTTCCTAGAACAGTGGTTCTCAAACTTTAGAGTACATTAGAATTACCTGGGAATCTTTAAAAACTCCCAGTGCTTAGGCTGCATTCCATATAAATAACATCAGGATCTCCATGGGTGGAACATAAGCATCAGTAGTTTTTAGAGAAGCCCAAGTGATCCAATAAGCAGTGAAAGACTGAGAACCAGGGTCCTAGAAAATTTCAGAGGTTTTCAAAGCAGCAGTAGCAGCTGCAACAAATCATAACAGCCAAAAGAGTTAGTATAAGTGACAGTGCAGAGGGAAAGAAGCCACAGACATCACTTTGGATTAACAGGGCAGTTTGGTGCTTTGTGTAAAAGAAAAAAAAAAAAAAGATTTAGTGCACTAAATGAAGGAACAGAATCCTTAAGACTTTGACACCTGTGCCTTTTACTGGGAATGAAATAATTAGAAGTTAGGCCACCTGTGTGTGTGTGTGTTTTCCTCACCTCAAATGAGATCAAGGTTCAATTATTTAGAGGCTAGAGTCCAAAGAACTAGAAAACTAGATCAGCTTAAGCAGGTGGTTTACTGTTTTTCTTTCTTTGGTACTTAACTTTCTGCATACTCTCTATGCCTTCCACAATAAGCCTGTGTCACCTGGCAGTTGCACACAAGGCTTTCATGGTGATGGAATATGTGTCATTCAGAGTGAAAGAAAGAGAGGGAGTAAGAGAGAGAGAGAGTGTGCAGAAGGAAGAAAGAAAAGGAAGGAAGAGAAGAAAAAATAAATGCTTTATGGACACATGTTTAAATATGTGTCATTAGAACACTGATTTCAGCCATTTGTAAGACCACAAGCTTTTCAAAAGTTTAACAGCTTTTAAATGTCTGTTTAGGCACAGAAACCATTAGTTTTTAAATCGCGTTCTATGCTTGGGAATTTTGTTAAGTCAGCACACAGTAATATTAATAATGGTGTTAATGTAAATATTCCTTCTTGGATCATAAATGTCTTCATTATGAGATGACTTAACTGGTACTTCATGAAAACTTGCTATTATTATCTCTTCAGCTAAGAAATCATATCATGTTAAACTCGTTTTAAATCCCACCTTTTACATAATATAGGATTATAATCATCCTGTTCAACTCAGCTATGTTTTGAGAGGTGGAGGTATAAGAGATATTTTAAAGTCTATATTTAATTCTTATTCGCTTTCCTATTCGCTGATAAACTTGCTATCAAAACTTCCCGTGTCTTAGGCTTTGGCATGTAGGTTACCAAAGACTTCCAACTTAAGATACACCCTGGAATTCCCTTTTTCTAATTTGCAATCCTTTGCAGGCAAATTCAGGAAAATCAATGTCTAAATTCCACTTTCAGAGTCAACGGGACATTCCACAAATCTATTCCAAGATTAAGGCAGAAACACCCATATTTCTGCTACCTTGTCTGAAGAAGACAGAAACTAATGACAGTAGTCCGCAAACTTGTGTACATTAGAATAACCCATCAATCTTTTAAAAATTTTGAAGCTTAGGCCATACCCCAAACCAATCAATCACATTTTCTAAGTCTCTAGATGATCCCAATGTGAACATAAAATTAGAACACCACTGATTAATGGCATCCATAGAATTTGTTTTAATTTAGCTAGGACTCTTGCATTAATTACAAGGTGTTGAAAATATCATTCCATCTCCATTTTAAAAAGGTAGATTTCCTTATGGTGAAAGGATCTGTTGTATGGTCAACCTACAGGAACAAGTTAGTCTAGTCAGGACTATAGGGTTACTTTGTCTCAGTAAACATGAATTACAATTGCAAGTAAAATTTCTTTTTATGAAAGCCAAAATAAGGCAAGCCATTCATCTTCTCAAAACCATCCAATCATTATACAATGCAAATAGCAAAATACATGGGAGTATTTTACATCACAAGAAATTATTTTTAATGTATTTTTTGTGATTAATTCATGCTTTTAAGATTATATTTGTGCATTAAAAATTATCCAAGTTCAGCAATAATGACAAGTAATAAAATAAGGATGCACTTTTGTCTACATTTTACTTAATTATGAGTACTATTTAATAATAAAATCAGAAAGTAGTTTTTGTCTGTTTTAATTATGAGTATACTATTTTATATATACAAAGAGTAGGTAGTTAATAAAAATACAAAATGGACAGGTGCAGTGGCTCACGCCTATAATCCCAGTACTTTGGGAGGCGGAGGTGGGTGGACCACGAGGTCAAGAGATCAAGACCATCCTGGCTCACATGGTGAAATCCCATCTCTACTAAAAAAAGAAAAAAAAATTAGCCGGACATGGTGGCATGGGCCTGTAGTCCCAGCTCTTCGGGAGGCTGAGGCAGGAGAATTGCTTGAACCTGGGAGGTGGACATTGCAGTAGCCAGGATTGCACCATGCCACTGCACTCTAGCCTGGGAACAGAGTGAGACTCCATCTCAAAATAAATAAATGAATAAATAAATAAATAAATAAATAAAATAAAGCTACAACATTTCTAAAAGTACAATTTTTAAATTTAATGTAAATAGTCCTGTTACAGAAAAAAGAGGAATGTATTTATGAGTTTTTTGGTACATTTATGTGAATTATGAATAATATAATGGCAAATCCATTCAGGGGAAATAGCATAGGTGTTTACTGATTCATTCAACAAGTCTTTATTGAGCAACTACTATAGGGTAAGCCCAGAACTGAGTGCTGTGGGTTGAAGAATGACCAAGCTCTTTGCACTCCATGAAGATTACAGTTTGATAGGGTTGAAATCCACTTAATAAATGAATATAAAAATAGTTTATCAGAATTAGCATAGGAGCTATGAAAAATAATTTATGAGTGCACATAAAATACCTGACTCAGCCTGTGATACAATGTTGGGTCAGGGAAGACTTATCTTTAAAAAATAAGGTAAGACTTCATCAGTTGGAATGAGTATCAGAAGAAAATCAGAATGACTACAGTTAAGAACCTTAGTTTATTTCAGTTTGAGTTTCCCTTATCCCAAGTTTGAAGAATCTATAAAATGTGTTTTGTCAAAGAGGTATCTGCAAACATAGAAAGTAAACACTAACACGTGATATAAAAGTAAGTTACCATTTTTGTTGCCATTGATGTAAAGTGGGCTTTGGCACAATAAGCATCCAGATCTGTCATCATTCTATTACTTCTTAGCCATGTGACATTAAGGACATCAGCTTATCTCTCAGCACTTCCTTGTCTCGTTGCCTTGTTGATATAGTGAACGTTTATTATATCTGCTATGACTGTTACAACGATCACATGAAATGATATATTTACCCAAGCTCAAGTACTAGCTCAGGATAAGTGCTCAACCAATCATTTCTTTCTCTGCACATAGCCCCTAAATGGCCATACTGTTTGGAGTAAAGCATTTTAATTAAAGGCCATGTCACAGTGGATTTCAAAATTAGATACATAATAGCAATCAATGGAAGAGCTTTAAAAAAAATACAGATGCAAAGGCTCATTTCTAAGAGGTTCTGACTCAGTAGGCTTGGAAGGCTCCCAGAATCTACAATTTTAAAGAGTTTCCCAGGTGTTTCAGAGGATGACGAGTTGAGTTTGGGAACCACTTGTCTGAGGAAGCTATAACATGATCACCCATTTTGAAATATAATCAGGAACATATTTGGGAATATCTTGACTTCTTGTGATCTTCAACTGGCATATAAAATCTACAAAGACATATCACCACTGAAATGTAATTATAGCATCCGGAATTAACAAGCATATTGAAATAGTGTTCACAGTACTGTGCACCAAAAGCTCATCCACATTGGAGTCAATAACAGTTGTAGCAGAACGACCGCTTAAGTAGCCCTCACTTTGTTTAGGATAATTGCTGAATTACCCCAAAACCTACAACTATGCAAAAATTCAACCCTGACTTTTCTAACTTCCACCTCAGAGCTTTAAGTCCATCATCAGTTTTGTGCTCTTAGGAAAACAAGCACTTAAAAAACAGTGAATTTAGATATTTTTCTTGCGTGTATTTTCACTATTTTTAGTTCTTTAGGATGAATTCATGATGTAATTATACCAGATTTTGTTTCTTCTTCTGAAAGTTAACACCACTCAGCCCTCATTTGTTAATAAATAGCAAATTTGTAGCCATAAATTTACTTGTCACTGCAGAAGGTATAATTTGAAACATGTTCTTGAAGGAAGAGCAACTATAATCAGAATACAAAAGCATTTGTGAACACAGTATATACACATAGGCGACTCAGTAACAGTCCTTAAATGCAGGATTTTTATCACAATGTGTTTTGTAATATAATGTTACTATGCAGAAAGCATCCTCTTAGATGAGAGAAATAACATAACAATCTAACAGTGAGGCAAACTTTCCTGGTAATTCACCCATTAAATTAGTTCTCTCTCTCTAATCAAGAAAGAGATTATACTATTTTTAACTTTGAAGAGTTTACTTTCACAGTTTCATTAATCCTACCCTTTATTCCTTTTTTATTTAAACACACAAAAACCATGGGACATTATATTTTCTCTCTGTCTCTCTCTCTCTCTCTCTCTTTTTGTTTTGTTTTGTTTTTGTGGCAGGGTCCCACTCTGTCACCCAGACTGGAATAGAGTGGCACGATCTTGACCCACTGCAACCTCTGCATCCCGAGTTCAAGCAATTCTCATGCCTCAGCCTTCTAACTAGCTGGGACTACAGGTGTGTGCAACAACACCCAGCTAATTTTTGTATTTTTAGTAGAGATGAGGTTTCTCAATATTGCCCGGGCTGCTCTCAAACTCCTGGACTCAAGTGATCTAATGTATTTTCAAATATATATATATTTCAAATATATATATAATTTTTATTTTTTATTATACTTTATGTTCTAGGGTACATGTGCACAATGTGCAGGTTTGTTACATATGTATACACGTGCAGCTTAAATATATTTTTAATGAAACTTCATGAAAAGAAGTTTCTCAATTCAGAAACCTGAGATGCTGCATTTTTACAAATCAGCAGATAAATTTTTAGCCTACTTTTATAGTAACCATATAAGTAACTTAAGGGCTACAGAAAGCTTTAGATGGTTGCATACCTAGCTGTATTAGTAGTAAGAGCCCAGACTTTGGAGCAGACAAGCTGGTTCCAAATTCTGGTTCTGTCACTTAGTACCTATATGACTCAGATAAATACCTCAAACTTTCTTTGCTCCAGTTACCTCATCTGTAAAACAGGAGTGATAAACACACATCCTTCATAGAGTTATTGTGAGAATAAAATTAGTAAATATATGTGAAACACAACAATAGTCTCTGGTACCTAAAACATGCTCCAAAAAGTTATGCTTATCATCAGCATTTTCTGCCAATTGTGTCACTTGGTTGAAAGGAAGTTTTATTTGCAAAAGTTCTCAAATATGAAAAGTAAAAATATTAATTGAATTCCTACTGTGTGTCAAACACAGTGGTGAAGACTTTCACATTTTCATATAAATGTCAACAATGTCAAATCAATTGCACTGCACAATTTCACATACTTCTTTATCAACCATCTAGTTTTCCCAGTGGTTGACTTCTGACATAGACATACAAGGGGGCGGAATTTTAGAGGAGAATGAGGAGAAGGAAGTAGAAAATTAAAGTTTGAGGTATGTATTAGTTGAAGTAAAAAATAAAAACTAAAAAAATAAAAAATAAATAAATCTCCTTGGCTTATCACAATTAATGTTTATTTCTTGCTCACATAAGTGAGGGTGGGGACAAGGGGAATCACTTCATCCTATTATTTAGAAACCAAGGCTGAGAGAGTCTCTGCCTCTTAATCACAGGGTTGTCATTATCTACTGAAGATCTACAGATGATGGTGCGTGGAGGAATGGAAGTGCTTATAGGAGGGTCTTCAGGCACACATGCCATTGGCCAAGCTCAGTCATGTGGCCACATCTAACTGCAAGGGAGGCTGGGAAATGTGCTCAGGAGGAAAAGGCAACCGGTTTGGTAATAGTTTCTGCCACAAGGTGTATGACTAAAAGGACATGTCTAGAAGGGTACTGATGCAAAAGTCTAGCTAGCTAGAATTAATTTTTTAAATTAAAACATTGAAAGCTTATGAAAGAAGTGAGGGAAAGAGATGAAAAGTGATAATTGAAAACTAGAAAAAATAGGAATAGGTTTCCTTAGAGGTAGAGAGATTGTGTAAGCAGCAAGGAGAAAGTTGTTGAATGAAGGGTTAATATGGGAAAAAACTTTGCCAGTTTCCCAATTTTGTTGAAAATGAACCTAGTATTAGAGCAGTGGAAGTCCTGGTTTTTATTTGCTTGTTTGTTTGATTGATTGTTTCTTTTAAACATTTTCTGCAATATGCCATCTAAGTGTCAAGACATGATAGCACTTGGCACAACTTGATCCAGAAGATAACCAAGACTGCTTATAAAACTGAAATGTGCAGAGCTTCCAGAATAAATAATTTCCATCCTATTCTGTGTCACTAGCTGTTTAAATTAGCAAAGAAATTCAATCTCCCTGCCTACAGGAGTATAAGCCAAGCTGTCCGAAAGTATTAACTATTGTCAGGAAGAGAAAAGTGAGATTTTTCTCACCAATAAAGATGTCAAAAACTAAACACTAAAATGGTTTATGTATTTATAAGACAAGAAACATGTTAGGTGGTTCATTGCAACATATAATTGTTGACAAAATAAACATGGACATAGAAGATCATACAAAAAGAGTATATCTATTATAACAGAGTTGTGATTTTTATTTTGCTTACTCTCTGTTCCTCCTTTTGGATATTTTAAAGTATTTGTATTTGTATGTTCTATTTTGTTGTAATTTTGCTGAAGTTGGCACAGCTATTCCTATTTCTCTTTCATTCACTTAATCATTTATTCAAGAACTGCTTGGTGCAGGTCTTCTCTGTCCTAGCTGCAGTTCTCCCAGTCAGTATTTTTTTAATGGAAAGAAATTTGGTCAGTGAGTAAAAGATGTTTCTCATGCTTTTTTTTTTTTTTTTTTTTTTTTTTGAGATGGAGTCTCGCTCTGTTGCCCAGGCTGGAGTGCAGTTGTGTGATCTCAACTCACTGCAACCTCTGCTTCCCCAATTCAAGTGATTCTCCTGCCTCAATCTCCTGAGTAGCTTGGATTATAGGCACTCGCTACTATGCCCTGCTAATTTTTGAATTTTTAGTAGAGACAGGGTTTCGCCATATTGGCCAGGCTGGTCTTGAACTCCTGACCTCAGGTAATCTACTTTCCTCAGCCTCCCGAAGTGCTGGGATTACAGGCGTGAGCCACTGTGACTGACCAGGATGTTTTTCTTTCCCGTAGTTTTGGGAAATTCAAGGAAGAGTGATTCTGTACTAACAGTAATTTTAAAAATTAGAATGAGACACATCAAGATATCTGCTCAATGCATAGGAAAGTTTATAAGAAAAACCCAAGTTCTGTCCTAACTTTACATTTAATAATAGTAATGTCTCCCCTGATTTTTATAGAAAAAGTGGAAAATAATGATAAAAGCCTGGGTGCAGTGGCTCACACCTGTAATCTCTGCACTTTGAGAAGCCGAGTCAGGCAGATCACTTGAGGTCAGGAGTTTGAGACCAGCCCGGCCAATATGGTGAAACCCTGTCTCTACTAAAAATACAAAAGTAAGCCAGTCATGGTGGTGCTCACCTGTAGTCTCAGCTACTCAGGAGGCTAAGGCAAGATAATCACTTAAAGCAGGGAGGTGGAGGTTGCAGTGAGCCAAGATTATGCCACTCTACTCCAGCCTGAGTGAGAGAGAAAGACTCTGTCTCAGCAAAAAAAAAAAAAAAAAAAAAAAATGAAATTAGTTAATTAGTTCCCACAATCCTACCTCCCAGATAAGCCATCTAGATTTAGATTAGATATGAGATGTTACTCTTAAGTAATTTATAACATACCATGCATGTTCTGAAATATGCTTTTTTCAAATATTTGTACATGGAGAATTCCGAATGTTTCTCCATATTAATTTAATAGCTGCAGAATGTTTTAATAACATTACATACATTATCCAAATTGTTCTGTCCTACTAAGCATGTAATTCATTTTTGATTTTTGCTATTAAAATACCATTGTAGATGGATTTTTATACCTCCATGTTTCTGTTCTTAAAATAAATTTCTAGAAATTACTGCATCAAAGAGTTTTCACATTTTTAACACCGCCAAATTGCTTTTCAGAAAGGTATGCTAATTGCAGTACCCTCTAGCAGTGCATGAGAGTGTCTGGATTTTTGCACTGATGCCCAGACTGGTCACAGTCATGCCTCTGAGATATTGTAGGTTTAGTTCTAGACCACCACAATAAAGTATCACAATAAAGCAAGTCACCTGGTGTTTTTGGTTTTCTAGGGCATCTAAAAGTTATATTTACACTATACTGTAGCCTATTAAATGCACAATAGCATTATATGTTTTTAAAAAAAGTACTTACCTTGGTTGAAAAATACTTTGTTGCTAAAAAATGCTAATGATTACCTGAGCCTTCAGCAAGGTGTAATCTTTTTGCTAGTGGAAAGTCTTGCCTCAGTGTTGTTGGCTATTGACTGATGAGAGTAGTGGTTGCTCAAAATTAGGTTAGCTGTACCCATTTCTGAAAACAGGACAACAATGAAGTTTTCAACAGTGACTGACTCTTCCCTTCACAAAAGTTTTTTTCTGTAGTGTGCAACGTTGTTTGATAGCATTTTACTCACAGTAGAACTCCTTTCCAAATTGGAGTCCATTCTCTCAAACTCTGACTTTGTTTATCAACTGAATTTATGTAACATTCTAAATCTTTCATTGTCATGCCAACAATATTCACAGCATCTTCACCAGGGGTACATTCTGTCTCAAAGGACCACTTTCTTTGCTCATCTATAAGCACCAACTCCTCATCCATTCACCTTTGATCATAAGATTGCAGTAATTCAGTCACTTCTTCAGGCTCCATTTCTAATTCTGGTTCTCTTGCTGTTTCCACCACGTCTGCAGTGATTTCTTCCACTGAAGTCTTGAATGAATCCCTCAAAGCCATTTATGAAGGTTGGAATCAACTTTTTCCAAATTCCAGTTAATGTTGATATTTTGACCTCCTTCCATGAATCATGAATGTTCTTAATGGCATCCACAATGGCGAATTCTTTCCAGGTTAATTTACTTTGCCCAAATCCATCAGAGCAATAACTAACTACGGTAACTATAGCCTTATAAAATGTATTTCTAAAATGATAAGACTTGAAAGTCAAAATTTATACCTTAGTTCATGGACTGTAGAATGGATGTTGTGTTAACAAGCTTGAAAACATTAACCTCCTTGTATATCCTTATCAGAGCTCTTGGGTGACTAGATGCATTGTCAATGAGCAGTCACATTTTAAAAGAATTTTTTTTTCTGAGCAGTAACTCTTAACAGTGGGCTTAAAATATTCAGTAACCATCCAGTGAACAGGTGTGCTGTCATCCAGGCTTTGCCTTGCTTTTCCATCCATTTATATTGCACAGGCAGAGCAGATTTAGTATAATTCTTAAGGACCCTAGGATTTTTATGATGGTAAATTATCATTGGCTTTCATTTAAAGTCGTCAGCTCCTTTAGCCCGTAACAAGAAAATTAGCTTGTCCTTTGAAGCTTTGAAACCAAGAATTGTCTTCTCTTCTCTGCATATAAAAGTCATAGATGGCATCTTCTTCCAACAAAAAGCTGTTGCATGTACACTGGAAATCTGTTGTTTAGCGTATCCACCTTAATCAACGATCTTAGCTGCTCTTCTGGATAACTTGCTGCTTCGCCTTGCACTTTTGTGTTATGGAGAGAGCTTCTTTCCCTGAAGGTCACAAACCAACCTCTGTTAGCATCCAACTTTTCTTCTCCAGCTTCCTCACTTCTCTCAGCCTTCATAGAATTGAAGAGAGCTAGAGCCTTCCTCCGGATTGGGCTTTGGCTTAAGGGAATGTTGTGACTGGTTGAATCTTCTATTCAGATCACTCAAACTTTCTCCATATCAGCAACAAGGGTGTTGTACTTCCTTATCACTTGTGTGCTCACTAGAGTAGTATTTTATTTCCTTCAAATAGTTTTCTTTTGTATTCACAATTTGGCTGTTTGGCCCAAGAGGCTTATCTTCCGGCCTATTTCAGCTTTCCCCATGCCTTCCTCATTACAGTGAGAGATGTGTACCTCTTTCTTTCACTTAAACACTTAGAGGCCATTGTAGGGTTATAAATTGGTTAATTTTAATATTGTTGTGTCTCAGGCACTTGGAAGGCATGGGGAGAGGGAGAGATGGGAAAATGGCTGGTCAGTGGAACAGTCAGAACACATACATTTGTCAATTAAGTTTGCTGTCTTACATGGGCACAACTCATAGTATCCCAAAACAATTACAGTTGTAACATTAAAGTTATTGAGTGTAGATCACCGTAATAGATATCATAATAATGACAAAGTTTCTGAAATGTGACATGGAAACATGAAGTGATCACATGATATGGGAAAAAATGACACCAATAGGCTTGCACAATGTGAGATTGCCACCAACCTTCAATTCACATAAAAAAAAAAAAATCAAGAGAAACACAATATAACAAGATATGCCTCTATCATTTTTTGCTTTTAATTTGAACTTCGGAGTATCACAGATATGTGAAAGGTTTCTATATAGGATGCTTTTTAAAAGTATTTTTTTGCTCATCAGGAGAAAGATTGTGAAATATTAAAAGATGTAATATGAATTTATCAAGATAAGCTACGTTTCATGCCTTCTGCCAATTTTACTTTTTACTATAGAATTTATTCAACAGTTTAAAACAGCAGGGTATTGGTTATCATTGCCCTTCCAAGGTAATTTTTCATATACTAATATTTAGGATCTATGTCATATTATTAGGATTTATAAATTTTTGGCAAAAAATCCACCATGTTTGGGAAAGCTATTATTTACATTATTTGTAATGTATTATTTGTATTATTTACTTTAATTGAAATCTGATGTGACAACTATTGCTGGAAACAAAACAATATTCTTATTTTGTAATTTTTTGGCAAAAAAATCACTATAGTTTGTGATATCTATAATATTTTGAAACAAAATGTGTCTCAAATATATCCTCTTCAATTTCATTGCCACCTAATACAATAGCTGTTGCTGAAAATAAAAAATTGTAGTAGTCTATTTTTTCTGGATAACAAATTATATAACCAAAAATCAGAAAATTCCTCTTCCCAGCTACCCCCAAATCTAGCCACAGGGGAATATTACTTATTTTCTCAATATATTGTGTATCTTTATTTTTATAACTCCATAGGTTTGCTCACACTTCTTCCTCTGTCTCCAATAGGAAGGAAACTCTTTCTCGTCTTTTCTACCTTGTAAATGCCTTCTCGTCCTTCAAAACTGATTTGTGATAGATATGAGATGTGGGATTTCTCCCTACACATTCCTCTTTTAGAACTACTATAGTTTCTATTACAGGCAGAATGGATATAGACAGCTGTGTTTATATTGGGAACTGGGTAGACATGCTAGACAATTGAACCAGAGGTGAACCCCTGATTAAAGATAAACTAATCAGAACCCTCGCTCAAGATTTTGGAGTAGGAGTCTCTGAAAGGCTAAGCAATTTACTGAGCAGAACTGCACTTCATGATCACATATATTGGGGATAGAATTTTGTTTGTCCCTGTGGCAAGTGGTAGACACTACAAATTACAATGGAACATAAATCATAAATGAGTCTGCAGAATGCTTTCCATCCTGATTTTTATGAGCGGTATCAACCCATGTCTCCTTTTTGCTTTTTCTAGTTTAAGTGCTTTTTCTTCCTTGAAATAAAAGGGTGAGAGAAGGCGATGGTTCAAATACCACCTCTTCTCTGAAGCTTTTTTTGAGTAGTTACAGACTGATTTAATTAATTTTATTCTGTTGTCAGGTATTAATGAAAGTAAGATAATACAACGTAATATATACATTTCATTGTCCAATAGTAAAGACCTAAAATTGAGTGACTGCATTGAGCTACACATAATAGTATTCTGATGCATGCATTACTCTCACATCTACATTACTGAGGGAGCCATGACTCAATCCCAAATCTATTTAGTTCTAGAGACTCTTTCTAACCACTATACTAAATCAACTTCCAACACTAATACTCATCATCTCCCTTGCTAAACAGTAAGTTCTTTGAAGTTAAAGACCAATATTATATGCATCTTTTCAAATGCTAGCATAGTGCCCACTGGACATGGCAGATTAAATAAATGTATCTTGAATTAAAATTTCTTAGCATTACCTAGATAGTAGTCCTAGATTTTCGATGTGATTGACTATTTCTAAGCTGTCGACCTTATACTCAATATACAAAGGACCACATACGTACCCACACTTTTGTACAAATATCAAAAGCTTAAATTATGAGAGTGTTTTCTTCTTCTTTAACTTAAAGATAAGGTATTTCTTTTATAATTTGATATTGCCCTCAGAATAGTATTTTAGAAGATATGAAAATTGTAATCACAGAACTCAATGGAAGACACTTTATAAGCCTAATGGTAGTATTGTCTATTTTTCTTTAAGACTATAAAAGAAAATTGGTAACATGATAAAGTTCGATAATGTCACCAATTTAAAAATGAAGGGCCAGGCTCATTCCTCTCAATAGATTAGACAAAGTTTGAAATATTCAACTCTTCTAGCAAAACAAGGAAAGGGAGTGGTGAGAAAAGGCTTGTGATTGTATTTAGTAATAATTTCAAAATCAAAGTAATTAGAACAAGTCTAGCTTTAACTGAATGCCAGAGATTACTGTTCACTGTGAAAGTTTTAGGATAAGCCTGTATTTCCCTTTTTCTTCTTTGATACAGTTTAGCAACAGCTTAATCATCACTTGGTCAGTGATAAGCAGGCATCTTGACATTTTGCTCATACCAGACTTTATTAGTAGCTACAGAAAGCATGCATTTTGGACTTTGCTTCAAATATTAGTCATCCTATAACTATACTAGCACATGAACATGAAAATTCTATACTCATGACACATTACTTGTTAGATCAAAAACTCTCGAAACAACTGAAACGTCACTGGTTAAAACAATTATAGTATTGCCATTCCAACATACTACAAACTTAATGTAACCTTTAAAAAGAATGAGTCGCCTCTCTATGTATTATATAAAATGATCTACAAGACACATAGAGTAAAAAAAGCAACGTGCAGGACAGTGTGTAGCGTATACTAACATTAGATAAAATACCTTGTGAAATTTTCCCAGGTGCATGTATTTTCCATTAAAATACATTGTTTAAAAGTCACACAGCAACAGACATTTTAAACAATCATTACCCAAATTGTTCTAGATTCCTTAAATAATCCTCTTTTGAATTTATATTTTATCTGATTTCCATCTTCCAGCCTCTATTACTAGCTGATAAAAATCTACAATTTTCTTGGTATTTTTCACCTTTACAAATATGAAGAATTCTTTTTAATGGAAATCCCTTCCTAATTTCTCAGCTGGGTAGGAAGAAGAGGCGTCCCTCTTTGGTTGGTTTTGTATTCTTCCACACATCTCTCATCTGGAGATGAGAAGCAAGAAAGGCTATCACTAGGGTCAATGTACTGAAGTCCGTTCCTGTAGAAAGGAAAGGATCCAATAACCAGAGCCCTTTAAAAGTTTGCTTCTTTCCCTATTTAAGCAGAATGCTCCCTTTCTTCTTTTTGAAGAAAAAGTTTCCTGTTTCCTTTCCTTTATTGTGCTTTATTGGACATGGCAGTCCTTAGAACTGGCCTTTCTGGCACTTCAGAAAACAAGCGAATGTAGAAAAAGAAAGTTTCTCCTGGGTGAGGAAGCTGAGACTTCCAGACAAAAGGAATGTAACAGCAGACATCCTGCCAGTTCCTCTTTCAGTGAAGAACCACCCAAAGCTTGTGTCCCATTGGTTGAGCCCCTTGAAATTGAACCACTTCCAGGAACACAAAAACAACAGTCTAGTACATCTGCATTATTTAAAGAAATATTTGCACGATTGATCAGTCACTACTATCCTTTGCAGGCCCGAAACGCAGCATTTTGTGGTTTGGGTGCAGACTTTAGAATATTACAAAAAAAGTGTAAATTGAGAAGTTTGCTTTACCTTTTCCTCCTTATAAACAATATGAAATCTGGCAAGTAAAAATGCAAAGAAAATTTAGATTTCATTCCTGTGGGTTTTCTTTAAAATACTGTATCCCTATCCTCATTCCAATCAATAGATTTCAGGTTAAACAAAATTTGAAATAGTAAACTCACCAAGCAAGGGAAAAAAGAGTGGAATGAGGAAGGATTTGTGATTTTTAATTAATAATTATTTTAAAACCAAAATAATTAGAACAAGTCTGCTTTGCATGTAGTAGTAATTAAGATACTGCAAATTATTTTGTTGGGTATGAAATCTGCATGTATTTGTTAACTGTATTTATGGGCACATCTCCTGTTCCCGCCGATCACCAAGTACTTTGGAGTATTATTTTTGTGGATGATTTTCTTCCTTGTCCAAAAAATATTGACCATTTAGGTAGGTATTATTAATTTATTGGAAACTATTTTTGAAAGTAGTAATGTAAGATTCACTCTCATTCTGCCATGACCATTTGAGTTTATCAATGCAGAATACATCTTTCTTTAAAGTTATTCTAGAACTGATCAATATTGTCTTATATTTAGACACTGTCTTTTCTCTGATCATCTTTAACCATGTCACATGTCTGTTCCTGTAGAACACACACATACATACACACACACAAACCTCTAAGATCACAATCCCAAAATGCATGTCTACTTATAACATTTCATGATATTAAATGTTAAATTTTATTTCAAAAACTATCACAGCCTAAAGAGAAATATAATTTAAGCATTAAGATAGTACATTTCAGAAAATAAGCTAGTATTTTCATGTAAATTTTAGATACCTATCATTTGTCATTCCAAGAGATCCTTGCATTCTAGACTCCAGAATTAAAAGGGGTAAAGAGTTATGCTTTTAAGAACTATAAGCTGAAATGATTTGCTTCAATTCAATATAGAATATTTGTCAGTCAAGATAACAATCAATGTGTACAAAAATTTACAAAACAAGAGGAATAATAGGCAGTGCAGCACCTTTAGAAAAATAATTAAAAGTTTTGTTGCATTTACAGGTAAGTGCCACACTGAGAATTTACAATACAGTAATTTACTGCAATCACAAGCGAGTTCCATAAAGAAACAAAGCTCTTACACTCCAGGTTTTTGGAAGGTGTTATTGGAATGCTTAACTGAAACCACAGAACTTGTATATCCTCAGGATTGAGTTGATGAAGGTCATAAAAGGTTTTCATAGCATCTATTATATAAAAGGAGTCCACTGCATTTGGATAGCTGGTTTAGTGTCTCTGACAAGTGTGAAGCCTAGAAGAATTACTGGCTTGATGGTGATCTTTCTGTATCCGGCAAGACAGACCTTCTCCGCAGTAACAACGCTGGAATATTTCTAGCCCATGAGAGCCTTTTCTCCTATGCTTGGTACACACTTGACCTTCTTTGAGGACAGGTTTACAGATCTTGGACCAGAAGTGTCTAGCACAACACAATCCTGTGGCACAGTCTGATGACCGGAGACACACAGAACCTTCTTGTCCTATGAAGAAGATAGCAGGAAAAAAGTACATAGTTACTGTTAAACCTGCATCGTTTCACTAAAATAATTCAAAAGACATTTTTGATGTGCTAAGAATGAGTCTTAACATCCTTACCTTTGGTGTGATACATTTTTGAAGACAATGTTGTTCTTCTGGAATACCCATCCAAAGTGCTATGATCATTACCAAAGCTTTCAGTAATGGTTTCCTCAATTTCCCCTCGGAAATTATTTTGATCAGAAGACACACATATTCCTAAGGAAGCAGGAAATAGTGATTAACTTCAGGGTTGTAATGCATTACTGCTAACAGCTGTGACAGTGGCAGTCTGTCATGCCAGGGCCAACTTGAGATACTTCATTGCAGTGACATCATTTTAAACCTCTTTACGGTTAATGCAAAACTCTCTAGATGGACAGAAGCACAAATGTGTATACTGTATACAGTCAGTCATATGTAATATCCCTAGTATAGCCATTTAAAATACTTTCCCACCAACTGTGGTAGGGGCAAGTGAGATTTCTGCCCATTTTAATGTTACCCTTGGGGTAAGAAAAAGAAAATCAGTCACTTTTAACAATGTTCTTAAAAATAACTTCTCTGCCCCTGGTGCTATATGGTTCCTGCCAGACTAAGTTAAGTAAATGCAATTCCAGCTGCCTGGAACATTGCAATCTCACCCACCAGTTACTTTACTGCGTAATTTCCATATTACAGAGATTTACTTAGTTCATCTTGGAGTACTGCTGGGTCCTAAGGAGGGTCGCCACCCTGTTAGCTTATTTCTGGAGACCTCTTTAGCTGTCTAAGTCCACCTTTTGAAAAATTAAAAGTTAGTGGATCTGTGGTTGGGTGGAGAAGTACTTATATTAAGGCAGCAGAGGGTAGAGGGAGGGGGAAGGATGGAGAGGTCAGGTTGTGAGGGTATCAAGATCTCTCTTAAAAATGGCCCATGCAGATAAATCACAGTCCTCTGGTTGACAACAGTTTCAGCAAAAATCAGAAGGAGAGGCCAATCTGGCAAAGCTGTGAGAGTCACAGTAAGAAAAATGAAAAGGGCAGCTGAACGCCAAAGCTGATTTCTTTAGTCTCTGCATGATCCCATCGTCCTCCCTGTCATCTACCTGCTCAATTGACCTCAAGGTTCTCCCTGACAAATTTTTATGGAAGGGTTCACTACGAGGTGAGCCGTTGCATTGAATCATTGAGGGCCACGGAGGAAGGTAAGGACCTCAGAGACCTCCGAACTTCTCTCTTCTTCCCGATTAAACACTTGAAGATACTTCAGCGGAATCCTGCATGCTGAAGACCCATTTGCAGGTGGGGCCGCAGAGTTCTCAGGGCGGAGTTTTTTTCCCCCTATTCATAGACGCTCAAAGGCTGGACAGTTTTAGTGTGAAGGGAGCTTTCAGGACTCACCATTTTTGCAGTAATTCCCGGGGCAGCACATAGCGTGACGCATGCAGCGTTTTCGGCGCTTCCTGCAGGCGAGACAGATTTGCACGCCCGCGTCCCCTCCGCGGGTGGGACTAGCGCAGTACTCATCAGTGCCGCACTCCTCATCCTCTGCGCACGGGTACGGCTGTGGGAAGGGTTCGGGGAGAGGGTGAGGCATCCAGACGTCCAGGTACCCGCCCTCTTGGACCCGTGCGCTGATTACAGTCCCTATCTGTCCACCTCTCCAAAACCTGTTACCGCCCACTGCTCCCAATTGCAGGGTTGCCAAATGCTCCCTGAACCGCACACACTCAGCACGTTCTACTCCCTCCTCTCCAAATAGGACCCTTTCAAGGTCAGAGCATCCTCGGACTGCCCGACCCCTCTCACCTGGTAGTTGTCAATGGTCTGGTACTTATTCCCGCCCGGGTACAGAATTCCTGGCGCGGCGCTGACTGCAGAGCCTGGGTGCCCGGCAGCGCCGCCCAGCGGTGGGGGCAGGTTCTTGATAGCGTTGGAATTGAGAACCGAGTTCAAGGTGGCACTCACTCCCAGCAGGGGGTGGCCGCCAAGAGCCGCCGCTACCAGCGCGACCAAGACCCGCGCAGCTCCCGCTGCGCCCAGAGCCATCATCTCAGAAGGACTCAAGAGGGAGAAAGAAAGAGAAAATGACCGTCACTTTGCAAGCCTGGGTCCCCACGAAACCGTGCCGGTGCGGTTGCACAGTCAGGGTCTGGGAGCCCCCTGCGGTCCCAGATTCCTGACTGCAGGGAGCACAGAGCTCTGTGCCGCCACCGCCACCGCGGCTGCCTTTATACCGCGGGCCCGGAGCATTCCGGCCCCTTGGGAGGGAGACAACAAAGCCGGGATGGGATTTCAAAGCGCTGGGAGGGACTGGGAGGGGGTGTGTTTGTGTACATGAAGGGGGGCCTTTGACACTCTTCACCCGGCTCCTCCCTGGCTTGGTCGCTCGGCTGGCTCGGCTCACCTTCGGGGTGACGGCTAGCAGCGAGCATTATAGCAGACGACTTTAATAAATGCAGGCGGCAGGAGGAACTCTGGGAACTTGGGTGCCCTTGCCGGGCAGTAAGGGTTGAATTATCCAGATCTGAAATACTTTTCAGAGCCGAGGGGTGATACGCTTTGCAAAAGCACTTTTTGCACCTCTCCCTTACGCCAATACTCGCTGACTGTGCACACAAGTCATATTCAGTATTAAATACAAACTGATCTGTAATTCAATGGCTCTAGCAAGACGCCTCTGAGAGGGCCAGGTGGCGGGTGCAAGTTGCTCATTAACCCTTCAGAGTCGCGGTTTGCAGATCTGAGTTAGATCCCTGACTTTAAGGTCGTTCAGTTGCCCTCCTCCTCCTCTCCCCCCCGCCACTGCGAGAAAAATGTGCAAAGGGAAGGAAATTTGCACATCAAACGAGGGTAAGAAGGAAGAAGAGCTAATTCTCTTTTGATGGGAAGTTTAGAGAGGGAGGCGAGAGACTGGCGTTTAGAAATTAGATCAGGGCTGGAGGGAAGAGGGAAATGACCGTCCGATAATCAAACCATTTAATGTTCTTTGAATCAGGGCAATCGCGGCAGTAGATGAACTTGATTAGGCAGACGCGTGAGATCAAAGTGGCCGGGGCCAAAGCGGACAGGGTCCAACGTACCGGGTCAGTCGCCTTTCCCCGTTCTCCCTTCTCAGTGGTGGGCTAATGCGGGGCAATAGAAACCCTTAGGGCTTAGCGCCTGACTTCCTCATTAGTATATCATATCGCAACGCTTCCGAACGCAGAGTTTGCTCCCAAGTCATACCTTGCACGGGACCACTCAACACCCCTTCTGGGGAGATAAGAAACTACCTTGAGGAGAAGAAGAGCTGAAAGTGAATTAGAAAGAGAATTTGACGTCATTGAAATTGGTGTGTAGATATAATAAAGTAAAGCTGGTGTATAAGAATGGTGTCATGCTTATAAAAGGGAAATGATCTATTTAATCCAACAAAAACGTATTGGAAGCCTAGAGCCCTGGCATTGGGCTGCCCTCTGGGTTGTTGCCTTATTTTTATTTTTTAAATTTTTTGGTGAGATGGGTGGTGGGGGGAGGGGCACAATGAATACAAATATTTATGAGACACAGTTCTCATTTTAAAGAATAAAGTTCTCTTTATTCTAATTACAGTAATAATAAAAGATGTAGTAACAATAAAATTATAGTAATAAATATAAAAATGTACACAATTCTTTTAGAAACAGATTGATATTATAAGTGTCAGAAAATAGGCAACTGTTTTGCGAGTCTCAAAAAGGGATGATTGGATAATCACTATTGAATTAATAGAGAGTAAGATATATTTATTTTGTGCTCCTCTAAGCTGTATAGATTTAGGCTGTCTATAATGACTCCACATGCTGACTGACCTACTCTAGTCAGAACTGGGGCCACCACCAAGTAAAGCCAGTGACAATCTTTAAGTAATAAAATCCTAAAGTTTAGTGAGGTAAGGAGTAATTGAAACACAATTTACCATGGTCTGTGTTCTAGTTCCTTCAGTTTCAAAGGTAACATTAAGAACATCATCTAAATCATTCTTGAATGGTACCCTAGTTAGACTAGTGTAGTGTTCCTCCCATCCCAAATTCCATGTGCCCGGGAAATTATCCTGTCAGGAATCAATGCGTTAAGCACCTTCACTGTACTAGGAAATCTGAAAGCTGTGTTAAGTTTGAATGACGTTGCAATGTGGAGAAAAATCCGCCTGCCAATCAGAAGGTTGAAAATGTTTCTTTTTAGTGCTATTACTCTGTTTAAATATTTAGAATCTAGAAATACATTTGTGCCACACTAAAGGTCAATCTCTTGCCTTTATTTTTCTGAAGAGATAGTATATGATTAATACATCTAATGAACTTGGTTCATTAAAAGCTTGGTTTCACAAAAAAAATCCATTGCCTGGGGCAAAAGAGAAGAAAGTGGAACAATTTAATCAACAAAGGGAAAATTCTGTTATAACAAAGAAACTTGTTGCATAAATTCAACCTTGATCTCTGAAAACAAATCATATGTCTATTATGTTTCAATATTCACTGAGTCTGGACAGAATCTGTGACATTGAGTCAGGAGAGCTAAACCAAGCATAGGGGTTCAAGAGTGGGCTAGCTTCTACCTTCTTTCTCATCTTTTACATTGCTCCTGAAGTTGTCATGAGTTTAAAATGAATAATGATTTGGTCAATATCTGAGTTCCTACTTTGTGCTAAGCGTTATACATGATATTGTGTGATAAAAGATGAGTTCTCATGTAATCTACCTCCAAATCATTTAGTGGGCAGAGGAGAGGTAACCTCACAAATTATTCAGTGGAGAAATTACATGGGTGGTCCTCAGAGAGGGCTAAGTACATAGTAAATCATACCTTTGTTCCAAATGAGGACATTTACTTTTTCAGTGCTTTTTCTCCATTTGAAAATCCTTTCCAGGATGTGGTTTGCTCACTGGCAACAAGAGTGCAAGGTAGATAAAGAGGTACAGTAAAACTCATTGTTCCATCAGCAGCCAGTTAATATTCGGCATGTACCCATTATTGGGAGCATCTCTCACAATATGAAAGGCAGGCTTGTTGTCCTCAGAAAGCTTTCAGTCTGTGAGTAGTTGGGGAAATACAATGTACTTATATGGGGCTGGGGGTAAACATTTTTCCACCATCGATTGTATTTTGGCAGATACTAGGTCATGGAGAAGCAAGAAAAAGGTGCAGGAACTGTGACCAACACATCTCAGGAAGGAGAGAAGGTTCTGGTGATTGTCTGAGTCTCTCTTACAGCTGGGTGACAGAGGAGGTGTGAGCCAGGGTAGGTGAATTTAGTTTATTAAACTGAGTTTATTTAGTTCTGCAGGGAACCCTGCCTCCTATTCAATCTGGCATAAATATGATCATAATTAATGTAACAAGTTTAATATTTTGTATTATATTTTTAAATAGGTGAAATATGCTTATCAGTGTGGAATTGAATCTCCTAACTCAGGAACAGCATAATAATACATGTCTTCTTTGTATTTTAAGTGCTGGATGCCACACATATATTTCTCAACCTTTTCATCCATGAAGGAGACAGACAAATATGCTCCAAAACACACCATGCTATTCACCGACTATTTTTCCATCTCTGTTATTTGTGACTACTGATTTTTTAAAAAAATTTATACATTTTTATATATTTTTTGAGACAGGGTCTCATTCTGTGGCTCAGGCTGGAGTGTAGTGGTGCAATCATGGCTAACTGCAGCTTTGACCTCCCAGGCTCAAGCAGTTCTACCACCTCACCCCCCAGTAGCTGGGACTACAGCTTCATGCCACCACACCTGGCTAATTTTTAAATTTTTTGTAGAAACAGGGTCTCACTATGTTGCCAGGCAGAGCCGGTCTCAAACTCTTGGGCTCAAGTGATCCTCCCACCTTGGCCTCCCAAACTGCTGGGATCACAGGCATGAGCTATGGCGCCCAGTCTACTGCTGTATTTTAAATTCCCTCCTTTCCTCTTTTCTTTTCTCTCTCCCTCCTTTCCTACCTTACTTCATTCCTTCTTTCTCTTGATTAAATCAAAAGAAGCAGATTTCTTGCCATATACTTTTACTTTGCTAGGAAAATACTGCATAAATATCATTCCTTACGGTGTGTGTTGCCAACATTTTTGTTAGTATCAATCTTGAATATAGTAGGGATTCCTCATCCCTGATGTTTTGGAAAAAAAGTGATACGACTTTCTCATTGACTTTTAAAACAGTTTAGTCTTAATGTTCTTCATGACGTTAAAAGAACTTTTAGACCTGGTCCATGTTATGACTCCCCTGAGAGCTGGATTTTTCTGCACTCCCCAGTACAAACAGAAGGCAAGATTTGACCGTGATTATGTTTGTTTGAGCAGTGGAGATGGTCAGCCCAGATAAATTAGGCTCTATTGTAGCTTTCTAACCAAGCTCAGAAGATGTGTTTTACTGGAGCAGGACATTAAAAGTTAATCTGAGAGTAGAGCCCGGAACTCAGAAACATTTGACTAAAACACAGTGACGATAGTGCCTAAACCAGATAGATACCTGCCTGCATCTTTTCTGAGGTCCTGATACTCAGAAAGGTCTGTGGTGGTGGGTATAGGGAGTGCAATGTCCTCTTTGAGTCCTCTATAAGATCTTTTTTTTTTTTTTTTTTTTTTGAGACGGAGTCTTGCTCTGTCACCAGGCTGGAGTGCAGTGGCCCGATCTCAGCTCACTGCAAGCTCCGCCTCCCGGGTTCACGCCATTCTCCCGCCTCAGCCTCCCGAGTAGCTGGGACTACAGGCGCCCGCCACCTCGCCCGGCTAGTTTTTTGTATTTTTAGTAGAGACGGGGTTTCACCGTGTTAGCCAGGATGGTCTCGATCTCCTGACCTCGTGATCCACCCGTCTCGGCCTCCCAAAGTGCTGGGATTACAGGCTTGAGCCACCGCGCCCGGCGAGTCCCCTATAAGATCTAACATCTCCAACCCTAAGGATAGGCCAGTGTCTGCAGAAAGCAGGATGTAGGATCCCATGAAACAGTCTCCGCATCTAGAGAAAAACAGTTTTCTTCCATGTCTTTGGGTTCCTATTATTACCTCCGTTATAAGACAGCTCTTCTCCCAGGGTATGGCCAAGAAAGGCATCTTGCCAAGGAGTCAGAAGGCTGGGGACGGTACTCTGTATAGGGTGCCAGCCATAATCTGGCTCCTAAGTATGGGAAAGCCACTTAACTCTTGCTGTGGTGCTGGCTTTTCTTTATAAAATGGGATGAAGGGGAGATGGAGAGTTTCCTTTTCACTACAAAAGTCTCTTTCTCTTCCTCTCTTTCTTTTCTTTTTCTTTCAGCACTGCCAAGAGAAGGCTTTTTTTTTTTCCCTCAGGTTAAATAAGAACATCCTGCAAGGAGTCTGTTCTTTTATGCAGCCTAAAGATCAAGTAATAATCATTGACATCGATACTAAGCAAGTCGATTTTTTTTTATTTTTTGAGACGGAGTCTCGCTCTGTAGCCCAGGATGGAGTGCAGTGGCCGGATATCAGCTTACTGCAAGCTCCGCCTCCCGGATTTACGCCATTCTCCTGCCTCAGCCTCCCAAGTAGCTGGGACTACAGGCGCCCGCCAACTCACCCGGCTAGTTTTTCGTATTTTTTTTTTTTTTTTTTAGTAGAGACGGGGTTTCACCGTGTTAGCCAGGATGGTCTCCATCTCCTGACCTCATGATCCACCCTTCTCGGCCTCCCAAAGTGCTGGGATTACAGGCTTGAGCCACTGCGCCCGGCCCAGCAAGTCGATTTTGAAGAGACTGGCATGTAAGTATTAAGTGCCTGGAAATAACGTGAATTACTTGAACCAAGCGACTTTCTAAAAAATATGTGAGAGAGTGTGTGTGTGTGTGTGTGTGTTTGTGTGTGTAGAGATAGAGGTTGTTTTCCCATCACAAAATTGGTTGTAATATTTAAAGCTGATGTTTTCGGCTATCACTAATTCTCCAGCTAGTGAATTGTAAAGGCCCTTACGGTGAAAAGTAGAAAGTAGGACCTTAAAAACACCTGAGTCTTGACACCCAGTCTTAGAAATACTAAAGAGTGGAAGCTGTAGGCTATTAAATGGAACTATTAACTTTTGGCGGAGAAGAGGAGGAGGGATGTATAATTAACTCGTGTAAGGATTCTTCATCACCCTTAAGTTAAAAAAATAAAAGCTTTTTCAGAGAAGTCTAGGAGTCCTTGGCAAGAGGCACGTCGGGGTATCTCTTGGGCAGACCTAGGGGCTCCCAAAGCTGAGTCTTTCCGCAAAGGCCTTGCCTCCAGCGCCGGCGCGTTTCCCAGCGCTCAGGCCCCGCGCCCTGCACCAGGCGGCTCGGCGAATCTCCATTGTTCACGCGCTCCCAGTGCCGGCTGCTCACGGTGGCTGCACTTGGGTGTCACAACCCGTCGCTAGCATACAGTAGTGTAAAATGAAGCTTGTTTAAAGACTCTCTTTGATGAGCGAAGATCAAACGGCCTGGGGACCCACGGTCTTAATCAGACTTGAGCCAGGATGGCATTTTCACAAATAGTCCGTTTGCTCGTCTTTGAGCAGACTTTGTGCTCAGCACATTCATCCGGCTGCGGGGCGGGTAATCCCGGTGAAGCCCCTTGCCTGGTCGCAAATCCATTCACACTACAATGGCTGCTGTTGGTTTGCTGTGTCAGTTCATGGGCAAATAAATACAGGGCCTTTCTGACTTAATTAGAGGCGGGTGAGGGGAAAGGCGACTGAGGGGAAGATTAAAGCTCTGAGGGACATCAGGCTCCGCAGTGTCTCCGGCGTCCGGGGTGGGGGGTGGGGGGGAGGTGGGAGAAACCCGCTCTTCTGCTGCCTCCTGGTGGAATTTCCGTAGAAGTTCTTAATAGGGAAGAGAAAAGAATGTATTAATCCTGTAGCTATATTTATTTTCTATGTCCAATTACTTGTATGTTTTCACAACTGCCTATGCTGCAAACTCTCTAAGGCCAAATATGCTTTGTCCTTCTTAATATTCTACATAATGTTTTGTTAAAAATTAAATCTACACGTGGTAGAATTAAAATGGTAAGGTCTGGTACTGTCACCACCATATTCTTAAAAAAAAAAAAAAAAGGAGCTGGGGTGCGAGATTTAGGTTCTTGTTAAATGTTTTAGTTTGGTTGAAGTTGAAAGGCTCTATATTGCATTGCTGGATAAAAATGTCTGGGTCTCCAGATTCCTATGTTAATATATAATGTTATAGGGAAATCCAGGACAAACAAATCTTAAGGAAGTTCAGACAATAGAACTATTCAGGGAGAATGGAAATATAACAGAATATTCTTTTTTAATTTATTTGGATAATAAAAATATTAATAATCTCAGGTTTACATTTTCAAAAGGAAGATAAAAACATTCAATAAATTTATGCAAAGCAATATTTATAATGTACTATTTAATAGTTTCATTTCATTTGAGTCAACATGATGTACACGGAGAAAAGGAGCAGCAGGAAAATTAATAAAACAGCATATTGGAAGTGCAGGTCCTAATATAGTATATGTAGCTGTTACTATATATGTCAATGGCAGTTATGCATTTTATTGATAGTCAATATTTTACACTAGACCCAATTTTGTTCTTCTATCTGTTTTTTGAAGAGTTCTGGCAGAAAAAAAAGTTCAATTTTTTTTAAGATTTCTTTTAAAGAAGAAAAGATCATGGAAGATGTGTAAGAAATGCCATCTCTAAATGTTCAGTTCAATATGTATTGTGTACTCAATTTGTAGTTATCAGATGCTAAGTAAAAAATCGTGTACTATTATTTTAGGATTATATTCTAAAATATATTTATAATAATGACTTTAAGAAGCAAATCGACCTCAACCAAAACCTCTCAAAATGTCATTAGTATATTCATTATACTTGTCTACATTTCCTGATTGTGCTATTTTCTCCATCAGTATCTCCATCTTCTCATAATATTACTGCAATCCCGCTGATTCTGTTTACCACAAGAATCATATTCTTTAAAGTAAGCTCTATGTTTGAAAAAGAAATGAAAAACATTTTGCAAATACCAACAGATTTGTGAATTCAGTAGAGCCACAAGCTTACTTAGAAGCTGTGGAAGCATTGAGGCAGAGAGTAGAGTGGTGAATTAGCTTTCTACTAGAGCCATATTCTCCTATGCCTTCTTGCTAATACCATTTACTAGTATCATTTACACTGTCTAAGAATTTTAGAAGGGAACTGTGGCTAGACCTGTGAAGTCTAAAGGTTTAAAATTCATGTTTTCTTGTATTTAGAGTTCCTGATTTGCAGGCACAGTCCTAAACTTGTCTGAAAAATTGCTTTGCTAGGGTTTAATTCACAGCTGAGATTAGAAAAATAAGTAAGTAAATAAATAAGTGGAACTTTCTTACAAGTATGTAAGGAGTAGGGGAGAAACAGATTTTTTTCCTGTTTTCGTAGGCATTGAAAGGCAAATATTAGTCAATTAAAGGTGCTTTTCTTGCCCTTAAAAAAAAATCTACTGAGGCCAGGCATGGTAGCTCATGCCAATAATCACACTTTGGGAGGTTGAATCAGGAGGATTGCATAGGCCCAGGAGTTCAAAACCAGCCTAGGCAACATACTGAGACCTCATCTCTACTAAAAATAAAAAATTAGCCAGATGTGATGGCACACACCTGTAGTCTCAGCAACTTGGGAGGCTGAGGGGAGAGGATTACTTGAGCCCAGGAGGTGAAGGCTGCAGTGAGCCATGTTTACACCACTGCACTCCAGACTGGGTGAGAGAGAGAGTGAAATCCAATCTCTTAAAAAAAAAAAAAAAAAAAAAATCCAGGCCAGGTGTGGTGGCTAACGCCTGTAATCCCAGCACTTTGGGAGGCCGAGGTGGGTGGATCACCTGAGGTCAGGAGTTCAAGACCAGCCTGGACAACACGGTGAATCCTCATCTCTATTAAAAATACAAAAAATTTAGCTGGGTGTGGTGGCTCATGCCTGTAATCCTAGCTACTCAGGAGGCTGGGGCAGGAGAATTGTTTGAACCTGGGAGGCGGAGGTTGCAGTGAGCCGAGACCACACCATTGCACTCCAGCCTGGGCAACAAGAATCAAACTCCATCTCAATAAAAAAAAAAAAAAAAAAAAAGAAAAGAAAAGAAAAGAAAAGAAAAGAAAAGAAAAAAAAAACCCACATTTATCATCGATTAAGAACTCTTCAGGTCTGAGAGCTCTGATGTACAAGGGTAGGAGAAGATGGAGTCCCTAAAAGAGAGAGACTTTTCCTTTCTTTTTCCTTTTTGTTCAGGCCCCCAGTGGACTGGATGATGCCTGCTCACATTGGAGAGGACAGACCTTCTTTACTCAATCTAATAATTAAAGTGCAAATCTTTTCTGGAAACACCCTTAGAGACACATCCAGGAATACTGTTTTACCAGCAATGTGGGTATCACTGATACCCAAGTTAACATATAAAATTAATCATCAAAGACGATTTCAAGTGAAAACTGTGACTCCACTGACCATGGAGATGGGAAGATGTGCAGATGTGCTCACAATTAAACAGTACATTCACCATATAGATACGATTGTTTTTTTTCGAGACAGAGTCTTGCTCTGTCACCCAAGCTGCAGTGTAGTGGTGCAGTCATAGCTTACTTCAACCTCAAATCCCTGAACTTAAGTGATCCAACTGCCCCAGCCTCACAAAGCACTGGGATTACAAGCATAGCTAGAACTACAGATGCATGCCACCAGGCCCAGATAATTAAAAATGATTTTTAAAATAGAGACAGGATCTCCCTATATTGCCTAGGCTGGCCTTGAACTCCTGGCCTCAAGTGATCCTCCAACCTCAGCCTCCCAAAACACTGGGATTACAGGTATGAGACACTGCACCGAGTCTCACACAGATACAACTGACATAAAGAATTTCAAGAGCATATGCAATAGTACGATGAAGTACGATATTTAGGTAGTAATAAGTTTTGAGTATATATTTTGAGTATTTATATATTTTGTATAATTTTTGTAACATATACCATTATTTTAATATACTTTAATTGTAAGTTTAAGTCATTTAATTTTTTAAAATTGTAGTCCTTGAATATTGACTTTTATATCTATCCCTTGTCCCAGATGGCTATTAAACCAAAGCTCCACTTCAACAGACTCGAGAAATGTTCTCAGAGTAAATAAAGTTTTAGTGGCCACTTTCATGGTCCCCATATTCCCTTAGGTTTTGACTTGGCTTTTTCCTAGTATGTTGCCAACTTTTTGAGATTTTTAAGGGAGAGAGAGGGATGTAACATATACACACACACACAAACACACACCCCCACATAGATACATATGTAGTAGCATTTTATTTTTATTTTATTTTATTTTTTACTAAGTACTTTTTTATTATACTTTAAGTTCTAGGGCACATGTGCACAACATGCAGGTTTGTTACATATGTATATATGTGCCATGTTGGTGTGCTGCACCCATTAACTTGTCATTTACATTAGGTATAATCTCCTAATGCTATCCCCCCCCCACCCTACAACAGGCCCCAGTATGTTCCCCTTCCTGTGTCCAAGTGATCTCATTGTTCAGTTCCCACCTATGAGTGAGAACATGTGGTGTCTGGTTTTCTGTTCTTGCGATAGTTTGCTGAGAATGATGGTTTCCAGCTGCATCCATGTCCCTACAAAGGACACGAACTCATCCTTTTTTTGTGACTGCACAGTATTCCATGGTGTATATGTGCCACATTTTCTTAATTCAGTCTGTCATTGATGGACATTTGGGTTGGTTCCAAGTCTTTGCTATTGTGAATAGTGCAGCAATAAACATGTGTGCATTTGTCTTTATAGCAGCATGATTTATAATCCTTTGGGTATATACCCAGTAATGGATTGGCTGGCTCAAATGGTATTTCTAGTTCTAGATCCTTGAGGAGTTGCCACACAATCTTCCACAATGGTTGAACCAGTTTACAATCCCACCAACAGTGTAAAAGTGTTCCTATTTCTCCACATCCTCTCCAGCACCTGTTGTTTCCTGACTTGTTAATGATTACCATTCTAATTGGTGTGAGATGGTATCTCATTGTGGTTTTGATTTGCATTTCTCTGATGGCTAGTGATGATGAGCATTTTTTCATGTGTCTGTTGGCTGCATAAATGTCTTCTTTTGAGAAGTGTCTGTTCATATCCTTTGCTCACTTTTTGATGGGGTTGTTTTTTCTTGTAAATTTGTTTGAGTTCTTTGTAGGTTCTGGATATTAGCCCTTTGTCAGATGAGTAGATTGCAAAATTTTTCTCCCATTCTGTAGGTTCCTTGTTCACTCTGATGGTAGTTTCTTTTGCTGTGCAGAAACTCTTTAGTTTAATTAGATCCCATTTGTCAAATTTGGCTTTTGTTGCCATTGCTTTTGGTGTTTTAGACATGAAGTCCTCACTTATGCCTATGTCCTGAATGGTATTGCCTAGGGTTTCTTCTAGGGTTGTTGTAGTAGCATTTTAAAGTTTCGGTAAGAGAGTTGATTCAAATAACTGAATTTGCCATTTCCTCCCAAAATAAAAGTTTCTCACTTAAAAAATTATATAAATGTTGTCACACTGTATTATGCAATTTTTTCATTTAGCATTGATTCTGAAATTTATCCGTGTTAAATTTAACTAATACATTTATATTCTATTTCATATAATAGTCTATTGTCTGAATACACCAGATTTAATGGTCTGTTATCCACGTGATGAATAGTTTGACTTCTAAATTTTTTACTATTTCAAAATTCTTCTGAAGATATGCTGATATATGTATATATCTCTCCTAGTGAATGTGTATGAATTTTTTTTCTAGAAAATATACCAATGAATAGAAGTGTTCAGTTATAGGATACAGACATTTTCAAGTTTGTTAAATATTGGAAAATTATTCTTCCAATTTGTAAAAATTCCTATTTGTACCAGCAGTATATGAAAATTTTACATTGCTCTACATTCTAACCAACATTTTGCTACTTTTAAACTTTAATTTATAAATCTGAATAATAAAAATGGTTTATTTTAATTTTTAAATTTACAGTTCCTAGTAATGGAGTATAGATCCATATATTTCTGTTTTCTGGATAAGAAGACTAACCTAACTAAGTAGGTTAGTATGACCTTTATACACAAACAGATGAGGATAATTCAGGAAAGGGGAATTTTAGGCTACTGTCTTGAGATCATAGATAGAAAAGTCTAAAATATCTTATTGGTGGCCAAGGTAGGAGGATCATTTGAAGCTAGGAGTTTGAGACCAGACTGTGAAATATAGCAAGACCCAATCTCTATAAAAAATAAACAGACTAGCTGTGTGTGATGTGTGTCTATAGTCCCAGCTACTCAAAAGGCTGAGGCGGCCTTGAGGATCACTTGAACCCAGGAGTTTGCGGCTGCAGTAAGCTAGGATTGCGCCAGTGCACTCCAGCCTGCGTGACAGAGAGACCCTGTCTCTAAAATACATAAATAAATAAAGTACAACATTGGCAAATCAAAAACATCAATATATTTGAAATGCATGTAATGACAAAGTTGAATTCATGCAAAGGAAGCATGGGTGGTTTAACATTAGATGTGTCATACATCTTCTGCCAAGTCGACCACAATAAAAGGATTAAGAAAGTAACGTGCCCATCTTAATGTATGTTGAAACAGAATTTGGATTTTTTTTTTTTTGAGACGGAGTCTCGCTCTGTCGCCCAGGCTGGAGTACAGTGGCCGGATCTCAGCTCACTGCAAGCTCCGCCTCCCGGGTTTACGCCATTCTCCTGCCTCAGCCTCCCGAGTAGCTGGGACTACAGGCGCCCGCCACCTCGCCCAGCTAGTTTTTTTTGTATTTTTTAGTAGAGACGGGTTTCACCGTGTTAGCCAGGATGGTCTCGATCTCCTGACCTCGCGATCCGTCACTCCTGACCTCGCGATCCGCCCGTCTCGACCTCCCAAAGTGCTGGGATTACAGGCTTGAGCCACCGCGCCCGGCCTGATTTTTTAAAAAGAATGACCAAGTAAGAACTCTCTTAATATGATCATGTATATGCATATAAAACCTGTATCAAACATCTAATAAGGAAATTTAAAATCAGAAAAGAAGCAAGGAGGCCGACTGTAATTTCATTATTATACATTTATTTGGAGTCCTAGTCAGCCCATTACTTCGATAAAAAAATTACTGATTGGAACTATAAGGAGTTAAATACAACATTTCATTATTCAGAGATGACAATATTATCTTTAGAAATAACCCAATAAATAGATGGAGACATTAATCAGTAAAATTTCAGCAAGGATGGTGGACATAAGAGCACTATACAAGAAATTGGCTGGGCACCGTAGCTCACGCCTGCAATTCCAGCACTTCGGGAGGCTGAGGTGAATGGATCACCTGAGCTCAGGAGTTCAAGACCAGCCTGGCCAACATGGTGAAACCCCGTCTCTACTAAAAATACAAAAATTTGCCAGGCATGGTTGTGTGCATCTGTAAGTCTCAGCTACTCAGGAGGCTGAGGCAGGAGAGGCTTGAACCCAGGAGACGGAGGTTGCAGTGAGGTGAGATAGCACTACTGCACTCCAGTCTGGGCAATAGAGTGAGACTCCATTCAAAAAAAAAAAAAAACAAAGAAATCAGCTAAATTTCTCTGTGCCAACAAAGAATTAAAATATTCAAGAGTATAATATTTTAAAAGATATTATTTTAATAGCAACCAAGTATGTAAATGAATTGTATTGAAAATGCTTTGAAGACATTCTATAAACTGTAAATAATGCTCACGAGTGGAAAAAGTTATGAGATTGTCATTTCTCCCATTATGAACTAAAAATAATTCTAATCAAAATCCTAAAAGGTATTTTCATGAAACGTGACCATATGGTTTTAATATTTATATAGAATAAAAGGACTCTAACGTGCCAAAACAATTTTAAAAACAAAAAGCTAAGAGGATGGAGGGAGAGTGGGGGGTACCCTATAAGATATAAATAATATTTATAAACCATGTTAATTGAGCCAGTTTGATAGTACTGCATAGAGTGGCAACTATACCAATGAAATATTAAATACATATTAAATTATATTTCTATATATGCATGTGTATATGCATATATACATGTGTATACATGTATGTGCATATGCATATATACATGTGTATACGTATATGTGTATGTACATGTGTATGCGTATATGTGTATGTACATGTGCATACGTATATGTGTATATACATGTGTATACATGCATGTGTATGTATACATGTGTACATATGTGTGTATATACATGTATATACACATATGTGCATACATACATATATACAATGTGCACACATATATATAAGCATAACTACATATGGGTGGTTTTTTTTTTTTTTTTTTGAGACGGAGTCTCGCTCTGTCACCCAGGAGTACAGTGGCCGGATCTCAGCTCACTGCAAGCTCCGCCTCCCGGGTTCACGCCATTCTCCTGCCTCAGCCTCCCAGGTAGCTGGGACTACAGGCGCCGCCACCTCGCCCGGCTAGTTTTTTGTAGTTTTTAGTAGAGACGGGGTTTCACCGTGTTAGCCAGGATGGTCTCGATCTCCTGACCTCGCAATCCGCCCGTCTCGGCCTCCCAAAGTGCTAGGATTACAGGCTTGAGCCACCGCGCCCGGCCAATATATGGGTGGTTTAACATTAGAATATGTTAAACTGATATGTAAAACAAATAATATTGTAACCTTTCTGGCTGAATCAGAATTAGAAATCTGGAGCCTGTGGAACCTACTCCCTGCATGTCCCCTTTTCTTAATCCAGGTACTCCTCTCCCTATTCCATCTTGGTAGACTCTGAGACATTACTTCAAGGTCCTGAAGCTCTACGGAGAAGTGAACTTGAAAATCGTCAGCTCATTGCAAATCTTTCTTTTTTGAGCGGAGATTGGCAACCTTTTTTCTGGAAAAGGCCAGATAGTAAATATTTTAGGCTTTACCTGCCATGCAGTCTCTAGCTTACTACTCAAGTGCTGTTGTAACATGAAAGCAACTTTAGACAATATGTTTGTTCCAATAAAACTTTATTTACAAAAACAGATTGTAAGGCAAATTTGGCTGGTGTATCATAGTTTGCCAACCCCTGGAGGGAAGTTGTAAGTGAAGAAACTTAAAAGCATAGAGTTTTATTATCAAAAATAAGTCTAATAATCTTCCTATGGGTCAGGAAACCAAGGCCCTAAGTAATTCACTTCAATATACATAGTAATTTGTGGCCCATGTAGTTAGCAAAGGGTTACACAGAAGACATTTAGAATTACAGTTAAGATGGTATCTTGTTCCTATTCCAATTTTGTTTTATCGTAAAATCTCTCCACTCTCACCTCTTTCCAGGAACCTTGAAGAATCATGTTCTTCCTAGGAATTACAAATCCCTCGATTCCATGTCTAACATAATTTCCTCTTTGCTTTTCTTGCTTTAATACCAGTTCTTCTGAATTTGAAAGTCTTCAGGCAAATTGCCCAGGTAAATCATTGCCCCAATCTTAGATGGTCTGGGCTCTTAAAATGTTTCCTTCCATCACTCCTTAAAATGTATCTTTGCTATGTCAGGTTTGAGGTAGTTTCTGTCAGAAGATTGGGGATTTGGGTAAATTCTTCACTGCAGTTTTTACTGCCTGTGACTCAGGGTCTAAAGATTTATTCTGTTATTTTCTGCCTGTTGTTTTCTACAGTGGTAAATCACCTTTGGGAGTTGGTGAGGGGCTCCACTCCTCCTCATCACTGTCCTTACTCTGCTTCTGAACCTGACAGTGCAGCCACTGTTAAGGAAATGCTGATCACAACATCACAGGGAAAGGAGAATGTAACGAAGCAAGAACTGGCTCTCAAAGCTTCTGCTTGCAGTGACAAGGCTCACTTTTCAATGGCCAAAGTAAGTCAAAAGCCCCAACCTGACTTACATGGCACAGAAAAGTCCCCCAGGGAGGGAAATCAGACATTGATGAACTGTGGCCAAAATCCAGCTAAGCCAGAAGCTCAGGTCACCAGTATCATTTCTCCTCAGAGGACTAAGAGTCCTCCTTCAAATTAACTCCCAGTATCCTGTCCCGATGTACCGGATACTAGAGGTGGGTACACATATTTATTTTTGGCTTTGCAAATCAAGACATAGGTCTATTCCTTAACAAAAAAGTAGCTTATTATTAATAGGGCATTTTAATATGTTAATTGAAAGGACACTTCTATGGGTGGAATATAAATGCCATTTAACATTTCTGAGAACATTTATAGGCTTTGGATGTCCATGATTTTTTACAGACTTTTTTTTGTTTACCTCATTTACCACCCCCCATTCCTGAAATGTTTCTCCATGGATCCTTTTCTCCTGCTTCTACCTCAGAGATGTATATTCTCATCAAAATACACTAAGGGGTTGGTTAAAAATTCAGATTCCTGGGTTATACCTCAAAATAATTTTGGATTATCCTAGAAGCCTATGTTTTTATATTATTTACCAGATACATCTTATGACATTGATGTTTGAAAAACACTGGCTTAGCCTAGAGCTTGTCCGTGAATTTTTATAAAATCTGTGGCCAGAGTTTTGGGTTGTTAGGGATGCCTTGTTTTCCTTTTTCTTTTTCTTTCTATATTTATTTATTTATTTTTGCACAAATTTGAGGCTTAACCTGTTTGGCTTTGCTAGTGGACATGTAGATAGATAGATTTGTCTTTTGCTCCATAGACTTACCTTGGATAAAAATCAGCTGCCAGAGATAAATATTACCATTTTATCAATTTATAGGACTTTCTGAGTTAGAAAGGAGAAGTCTGGGGACACAGAGGAAAACTCTCAATATGACTCTCAATTCAAAAAACAGTGTGAAATTAACTGGGCATGGTGATATGCACCTGTAGTCCTAGATACTTGGTAGGCCAAGGCAGGAGGGTCCCTTGAGCCCAGGAAGTCAAGACTGCAGTTAGCTGAGATTGTGCCATTGCACTCCAGCCTGGGTGACAGAGTGAGGCCCTGTCTTAAACACCACCCACATACACAAAAGAAACATTAATATGGTGGCCTGTATTATGAGCTTGACATACAGGGCTATAACTAAGAATCTCAATGTAGGTCTGCAGGTGTAACATTGTAATAGTTGCACTTGAGTATCATTTGGGTGATCACACAATCAATCCATTTATCTCAAATTTAGAATGATTCCTATTGTCATTCTTGAAAAATTGCACATTGATTTATTCCCATTGAAATAGGCACAAGATGTGAGTGATGTAGATGCAACATCATCACCATCACTGCCTCCTCCTCCCCATCCTTCTAATGATTGTGTTGATCTGTATGCTCCTCCCAAAACTGTGCAATTAATATAAAAAAAACTTTCACAATCAAGAAGAACATTCTTAGATTAAGGGTATGAAAAATCGCATAACTTAAAGGATGGATGTTAAAAGCTTATATTACAGTTCTGTTTGCAGAAGAAATGAAATTACTGGATGTGCAATCGTGACATAGTATTTTTTCAAGTGTTTTTTTTTTTTTTAGCTTTATCTGAAAAAGTTCACTGGACTGAATTTCTAGTTTACATCAAATAAGGGTTTTCAACTCACTGTCACCGGCAATGTGAGATCAAAAAGACAAAAACAATGTAATTGAGAGGATCTTCATGCTGCAGACAGTTTTAATGTGTGCATCATTTACTGCAGAGAAGAACATAGCGGATGTAGAAAGAATATATTTAACAGGCTTTGGAGAGTTGAATTCGTTGTAATCATATTGTTCCCCAAAGTTTTCTTATTTGTGCACATGGTAAAGCCAAGGAATCAGGTGAACTATCCTTGGACAAAGACTCATGAAGTTGCTCTTCATATGAAATCATTTCCTCCTAGGATGTAGTAATATACAAGAATTGTCCCTTTGATTGTTTTGCCTAATACAGAGTTTGACTAGGGATAGCCCAAAAAAGGACTGTGTGGTGGTCGTGCTCAGAAATCTGCTAATTTCTGAGTTTGTGTAAATATCTGTATTCACGTTGCTTTTCACACTGGATGGCCCAACATTATTCTTATGAATTCTTTAAAACCAATTTGTTGAATTAGTTTTATATTAGATTACAATATAGTATATTATTTCATGAATAATGCTTGGATTATAGGTATTTCATACTTTGTTATAGTGACATTCTATAACAGCACTACCTGGTATTTCATCTGGGATGATATACCAATTCTATTCTTGGAACCTTATCTGGAATTAAACGTCAACTAAGTTCAAAAGTAATTATTTTTTTTTATTTCAACTCTATAAAGTATACAACAGGCACTCAGCAATTACAGCTGCAGGAAAAATACAGAGCAAATCAAAGCAGGTTAAGTTTGTGAAAAAGTTTTTAATCTACATCAAAAGAGTGCAAGTGGTCAATGACCATTTGATGACAGTTTGTTGCATTCTGACTAACAAAGAACTCTTTCATGTAGAACAAATTGTAAGAGGACAATCAAATAACCATAGCTGTAAGAATACCAAAGAATTGACCAGTTGTAAAAACATCATACATTGAAATAAATTTGATAGATGATGCTTAAAGAAATGTCCCTTTACTCAGAAAGCCCCAACCTCTGAGTCATTGCCAAGGTCCCAGAGCTCTGTCTGTTGATGCAGGGGCAGAGAGGAGGGCTAACAACACACTTTCAATGTTTTGCTTTCTAGGTCTGTTGAAAACTTGCCTTATAAATGATTTGCATATACAAGAACTCAGAGAAAGCATCCTGTTTCGTTGAGAGGTGCACCAAGTGACTTTTTCATCATTGGTATCATAACGAGGTGTGGTTAGCAGTCATTTCCAATTTTTCTTTTGGGTTGGACCATTGTCAATGGAGTCTATAAAATGAGATATGTTAGAACTTGACTGCACTAATTTATTTTTACAGAATCTGCACAGCTTAGCAAAACAGGAATACCTGTATACAGACTGATAGAATGTCATATATTAATTTGACCTGCACATACATTTATACATTTCACAGAAATGACGCTGTATCTCATTAACAGATACACAGCTCTGGTACATTTAACAGAAATAAGAGAACAACTTCATCATTTCTGTAATTCATCAATATTATATAATAAAGGCTTATAAATTGTTAGCAGAAAGAACTGTAAAACGCAGCAAGCTAAGAAAGGACAACATTTTGAGGTGTGTTTGTCTTTGTCATGCAGCATAACACCAAATTTGTTTTTTTAATAGGATGCCATGAATTTAAGGCACTTGCAACAATGCCAGATAGCCAGGTCATGTTCTAAACTATGGGACAGATGAATAACAGTACAGTTGACATAATTTTCAATAATACTGACAATTATGACATTAATTCAAGTCTACTCAGACCTAAAAACATTATTCAATACAAATAAAATGAAATAATAATGCTGTGAAACACTAAAAAAAGTTATATGTACCACAAAATATCACACAAAAATATCTATTTACATAAATATTTGTCTGTGGTCCTATTGTGAAAGAAAAAGTTGTTATGGATAATGCACAGATCACCTCTATTGTATGAAATCAGTTCTAATATCCTTATTTTCAATATGGTAGCTGACTTCATTAAATTTGTTTACCATCAGTTCAGTAATTTAGAAATGAAACAGGAAAAATTCAATAGTTGAGTTTATTACTACACATGTGTAATTCACATGCATATTCCACAATTTTAGGTAAAAATTATGACTTGTAAAGAATATAATCAGAATAAATTTGTTTTGAATGCCATATGGATCTGGTTCATATCTTAATAAGAAAGAAGATATAAACATAAAAATCATGTATAGCATTTTTCCAGAAATTATTTTTTCAAATGTATTCAATCTATCTCAGTTATTTTAATGTTGTTTCCCTTGGCAGTTTCAGTTTTCCTGTGAGTCAAGACACACAGAAAGCCCTTATTTCCCATACTCAACACATTAACAAGAAAATCATATAACAAATCAAACAAGTTGGCACTATTCTAACTTATGCAGATGTTCTTTAGTGTAACAAAATAGAGGGGTTGTGAAAAATTCAGAAATAGAGTGAGATGCACTTTATGGAACTGACCATGAAGTTTAGCCCTAGAGTCTTCATTAAGACAAGATTTAAATCCTAGAAATTCAATGTTGAAAATTAGATGAATGTTTTCTGTTGGTACATCTTGGAAGATGTAGTTTACCTTTATTTTGTGATGATTGCTTCAGACATCAAATGCAATGCTATGGGTGAAATGAACAAAGATGCAGTAACAAGTGGAAGAAACAATCTACAGTTACATTGTGCTGAATGCTACTTCTTCCTTCTCCATTGAACGTATTCATATTGGTTGTCTTAGACTTGAACCATAGTTCCAAAATCCATAGTAAGTGCTCATCTCTGGGACTTTGCAGATTTTTAAAAAGTTACAGAAGCAGATTCTCTTTCTAAATAACAAGGTGAATTTAGTACTCTAGCAAGTCTTTAGCATGCCTAAACCACATTATCTTTCAACAAAATTTACTGAACATTCACTATAATGTTGGAATCATATATTTTTAAAAAGCCAATTAAAAATATAAAACTCTTGGAATAACATTCATAGCTAGATTTTAAGTTGATATGTTTAATTTTATATTCTAAAATCTGTAGAAAACAGTGGATATCTTGGGGAATAGACCAATTTGGAGAAATTGTAAGAGAGGGAAAACCCCAGAAACACAAGAATAACAATAATATTTTAGGATTAAAGTTTTACTTGAAGTTTATTCCCTTATCATTTTATCCTCCAAAATTTTGAGAATATTATATTTTCATAAGATATATTCTAAGGTAGTTCTGAGTAAGAACAATTCAAGCAAAATTTATAATACTTGCCTTCTTAGTTAAGGTGTAATGATCTAATTGGACTTTTTCTTCCAGAAATGTAGGCATTTGATTGATTAAAAAGAAAACTCTACTGAAAAAAAAGCAAGCCTCAATTTACTATACCAAATTCACACACAGTGCCAAAACAGAATGACAGCTTGAAAGCTTCTATATTTTTCTTCATAGGTATAATGCAATTTTGTCCAGGAAATGCTTCCAAATGGCTGAGTTACTTATGACAGCTAATAATAGTCAACTGGCCTGCCAGTGAAGGACTCAGTTTAATTTGTGGATTCTTTTCTCCATGTGAATAAAGTAAATCAGCTTGACATTGTCAAATCTAGTCTTTTTTAGGTAGTATGAAATTGCAGAATTGTAGGAATTCTGTTCTATTTAAAATTTATTTTTTAAAAAATCAGGTTCCTGTTTTCCTCCGTACTCCTTTCTTACTTAGACAAGTTTACGGACTCAGCTAATTCACAGAAAAGGAAATCAACACCTGGCCAGGTTCTTGTTTTGTTCTCTGACCTCAAATAAGTAATGTTCCTGGTCTTGTAAACCTGTAAATCTTAACTTTGACTTTGGGCTTTCTTTCTTTGTCTTTTCTACTTCTTTTATTTTTGTTTTTCATTCCTGTTTTTTGTTTGTTGTCTGTTTTTTGGTTCAGGCCTAAGACAAGAAGCTAGTTCAAATAGGTTTATGATCACCTTTGTCTCTCAAGTCTAGACTGACTATGTTGTATAAGTGAAATTGGACAGGAGTTTGGTTTAATAACTTTAGTGAAAATGCTTGAGTTTCTGGCTACACATATAATGATCTGAATTTGTGTTGTCTGTTCAGACACTGACATTTACAGATGAAAGATATACATAGCACCTATATAGTTTTTATTTATTTTTTGGATGAATTTTAATCCCCCCCATTCCACCCCACCCCAAGGGTTTATTTTTATAAAAGGGAATACTTTAAGCCTCAGTTTGAGGGTATGTTAGGTAAAACCAATTGGCTGCTAGTCATTTACTTCCAGGACCATCTTTAAGCACAATATTTTAAAAAATATGAAATGATTTTGTGAATTGCTTTTTCCCCCACTCTATCATGCCAATTTATCAAAAAAAAAAACAAAACAAATATCATGCATTATTTTTCAGTCCTCTGTGAAAACGTATATATACCTATTATGAGAGGTCTCAGCAGAATCTATAGCAGTTGTGCTTTTATCATATCATTTTTTAAAATCTGTCAGAAAGAAAAGGTAACATTCAGTCTTGTCATCAGCACTGCTGGGAAATAAAATCATGAAACTTCTAGCACTGGTGTGACATGAACTCTGTGACCAACAGATGTGTGGTCCTCTTTTGTATGGTATATACACCGGCCTGCAGTAATAGATCCCACAGCCTTCACTTGAAGAAAGGGAATAGCCCAGTTTCTGTACCATAGTAATCTATTGTACCCAATATATTATTCTTCCATCTTTTTGAATATTCTAGCAAGGTACAGACTCCTATACTAGATTGAAGTGTTTCCTACAGTCTTTCAAATTATAATCAGAGCAAAGCAAGGTCATTGCAACAATAGAAAACATCTCTACTGATGAAAGGCTTTGCTTCAGGACCACCATGTCAACTGCTATTTTAGGTTCAAACAGAAAACATGTAAAGAGCACTATTGTCATCTAAGCAATAAGTCCTAATGCCACTGTAGTTACTGGAGCAGCATCGATCAAAGGCATCATGGTGACCCCGAGCACTAATCTTCTCTCTTTCCCTCAGGTTTGCTGGCAGCTGTGTCTCAGAAAAAGCTGTCTTCAGCAAGGCAGAAGCAGGTAAGAGAAATACATTAGAAGTCTATGTCCCATCCTGAGTTGTCATCAGGTGGTGGTTCATCGTTGTCCTCAGGGAAACTGTCAAAATTGCTTGTATCTGTGGGTGATGCAACCTGTAAAAAATGGACAGTTTTGTTTTAGTGGATTTTTGTTTTAGTGGAATTCCAAGCTGGAATTTTTAAGTGCATTCTGTATTTATCCCCTATTAGTGACTGTTTTGTTGAGTATCTACTATGTAGCAGGTATTGAGGGTCACACTGGTGAGTACAAATAGACATGGTCCTTATCCCCAGAGAGTTTATACCCTTGTGAGTAATAAATTGTATGATTACAACAAATAATCACAAAAATCTTTCTATGTAATAAATTTTGGCTAGAGCTGTGGAAACAAAGATGCCACAGAAGTCTAAGAGTAATCATATAGGCCCAGCGTGGTGACTCACACCTCTAATCCCAACACTTGGTAGGCCGAGGTGGGAGGATCACTTGAGGTCAGGAATTCAAGACCAGCCTGACCAACATGGTGAAACTCTGCCTACTAAAAATACCAAAATTGGGCATTGTGGTGAGTGCCTGTAATCCCAACTACTCAGGAGGCTGAGGCAGGAGAATTGCTTGAATCTGGGAGGTGGGGGTTGCACTGAGCTGAGATCACGCCACTGCACTCCAGCCTGGGTGACAGAGTAAGACTCCATCTCAAAAACAAACAAACAAACAAACAAAAAAACTGATCATGTAAAGACTCTTTGAAAAAGTGTTATTTTATTTTATTCTTTTTTTAGAGACAGGGACTTTCCACTCTGTCACCCAAACTGAAGTATAGTGATGCAATCACAGCTCACTGTCACCTCAAATTCCTGGGCTTAAGTGATCCTCCTGCTCCAGCCTGAGTAGTTAGGACTATAGGTGCACATCAGCACACCTGGTTAATATTTTCTTTTCTTTTTCTTTGGAGAGACAGAGTCTCACTATGTTGTCCAGGCTGGCTGGTCTTGGATTCTTGAACTCCTGGCCTCAAGTGATCCTCTCACCTATATATTTTTGTCTGCGTTTCTATCTTTTGAACATTTCCCATACTAAAAATTAACTTATGTTCATAAATGAGGGAAACTTGATTTAAAATGAATAGTTAAAAAAGATAAGAGTAAAACACAATTACAGCGACTATCCCCAAATGTATCTGCTTTTAAGCTTGGATTTTAGAATATGTCATTATTTTAATGTGACATTTTCCCTAGAGTTTGTTTAACCTAATCATAGGATTAAACTTTAAAAATAACAGATCATTGTTGACTGGCATAAACACTATCAAGTGTCTCACACAATTATAAGCTGGAAAGTCTACTTACACTTGGTATTATAGGAGGTGTCAAGGTACCTTTTCTTAAGCCTTCCCAGTTAAAGCCCTCAAACCATCTAGAAAAGGAAAAAACGTTGATAAAGACATTTTATGTCAGCTAAAACCTTCTTGTTGCAATGTATACAATGTCCATGGCTAATGGGAAGCAGTTAGGCAAACATTTTCATGTGACAAAAATGTTTTCTATTGAATTGCATATGTTTTTCCAATTAGTTTATTTTATGAAATACATATTTTTAAAAGTATAACTGTCAAATTTTAAACACCAATTAACATGCAATACTTTTTCCTTGTAATTCAGTCATAATGTCTCTATGATCTTGTTCTTACACTATAATGATAATTTAATAAATGTCATAATGTATCTGGCCCTGTGTCTTACAGGATATTTTATTTTAAGGAGGTAGAACCAGGACATGAAAAGTCAGGATAGAAAACTTACCATTTTTGCCACTGATTCAGTGCACAATGTCAGCTAGTTAACCTTTTCACATCATTGTAGTAGTCTCTACATGTCCCATTTTCCTTTTTCCCCCTTTTTAATGAAGAATATCTACTTAGAATAAAGGTATTTTGTGTACAGTTTTTCTGTTAAAATAAGGACCAAAAAAGACTAAAGTTTTTGCTTGTTTGTTTTCTTTTGTCTTTGAAGGGTTTCCCCATTAGCAAATGCTTACAACAAATTCTTAGCAGGCTTTTCAGATATTCAGAGGTATTTTAGTAAACATGTTTATTTGATAAGGATGTGAATTTCCTGTCAGTGTTACACAAACAAATAGAGAAAAACCAATTAGTTTAGCTTTAGAACATCCAATCAACATAGGAAAGATCTCATATTTAACATGTTGCTATTGTTTAAAAAACACTGTATTCTGTGCTTACGTTTTTCTCTTGTTATAACATCTAATTAGGAAATGCTTGACAAAATATATTTTGTCTTTAGGAAATCAGGTAAGATACAGTAGGGTACTTTTGTTTGTAATACTGTGGTAGAGAATAGAACCCCCAAATTTAAAATACACATTTTCTCCTTGTGCCAGAGAGGAAAAAAATGCTAGTTGGTATGAGTTGTAAGAAACTGAGTTCAGTGAATTCAGTTTCTTATGTTACAGGGTTGTCAGATAAATATCAATAAAGTTTCATAATCACAACTAGAAAGGCATTTAAAAGCCTAACTAATTAATACACTGTCTTCGGATGTTCCTATAGGCTAATTATACTAGTTTTACACCAGTAACTTAAAAAGAACACCCTGGGGAAATGACGTCAGGTGTTCAGAACTCTGAAACCTAAAATTATAAGGAACGAACACTTACTTGTGCTTTTGAATGTCTTTTACTCCATTTTTCAAATTCCCTAATCTTTCTGATGGATTGTCCCTAAAAATAAAATAATGGTTTTATTAAATCTATTTTTTTCACATTATGATCTTTTCAAAAATAATGTGGTTGAAATACTTGCCTGCACAGTTTTTTAATTAAATTAGCAGCATTTTTGGCAATCTTCTTTGGAAATTCTATCATGTCAATCCCCCTCAATATGATGTTATAGGTTTTCATAGGATCTGGGCCTGAGAAAGGTGGGCTGCAAGAATGAGAGACATGACAAGAGATATTACTTTTATTTCCTACATGACAACACTTGAATTGCTATAAACTCCACAGATGACATCAATTCATATTGGGGGGCTTAGATTAATAGTGACAATGGAATGAAAGTAGATTAACAGCAAAACATTGTGGAAGCCCTTCCAAGTAAATCGCTTAGCAAAATCAGAAATGGGTCAAGTTTATCTGCTGTTCTCCTGATTTGTTTTCAGTGCTGGAGTCTAAGCCCTCATGCTGTCCTTGGTCAATCAAGATACTTCTTTCACTCTCTGACCTTTTCCACACTTACTGACTCATTCATTATACTTGAGATGAAGTCCAAAATCATTAGGAGGGGCCACAGGAATACTAATGATACTACCCCATCTCATGCTATTATCACCCTCACTCACTGGGATTCAGAAACAATAGCCTTTTCTCTGTTCCACTGAAATGCCGAGCACTTTCCTACCTCATGGTGTTATTTATTTGGCCTGGAAGGTTCTTCCCACATTCATCTGGCCAATGCCTCACTTTATCAAGTTTCAGTATAAGTGTTATGTTGTTTCCAAAAAGGCCTACTCTAGTCAACCTATTACAACCAATTACATAACCTGTATCAACCCACGTAACCTAACAATCTAATTTCATGCTCTAATTTAAAGTTTAATCTAAATTAGAGTCCCTGTTACACTTTTAGAGCACCCTTATGCCATTTACTGTACTTTGTAATTGTCTTTTCATTTGTGTGATTATTTATTTTATGTCTGTCTTCCCTTCCAGAAGTTTGTTTTCCGCTGGTATTCCCAGAGTTGAGTAGAGTTTGCAGCACGTACATTCTAAGGGGTCAATAAATATTTATTGCTCTAATGTTTCTATAGAATAGTACTCCTCTTATACTTTTCTCTCTGCTCAGAGGACCTCATTAAATATCTTAACACTAGGCATCCTCTTTGCTAGCAAGGCTGTAAAGCCCCAGCCCTCATGAGCCAGATCTGTTGAATTTTTTTTTTTTGTAAACCTATCCATTCTTGAAATGTGGTTTGTGGCAGCAAAGATGACTAAAGTCAGGTCTTTCCTTTAAATTTCTCACAGCTCAGAGGGGAGATAATGATACACCTTGACGAATGATTTATTTGGAAATTTAATTATTCTCTTTAATACAAGTTTTGTGTGTCTTTGGGGAAGAAATCTGAATTATTATTATTTTTTGCCCTTCATGTTTATTAAGAGCAGTTCAAACTATTTCTTTTTATCAAGCAGTCTAATGAGTAATTCAAAGCAAGGAGTAGCAGATTTACCTGTGTTAAGGGCTGTGACGGATTCTGCCTTGATTTTCTGTGAAAAGCGCTATTTACTTTAATATGTCATTAGCTAGTAATTGCCTATTAATTTTAAATCACTTAAAAATGTATAAACATGCAAATCTATTTAGTATTCTCTTAGAATTTAAAATTTTCTTTTTATGTGATTCTATGGTTGAATATTATCTTTAATCTCTTAACATGCCAGTTTTCATTTTTACTTTAAAAAATGAGGAGGAGCCAAATTTTGGCAATGATTTCTAATTTATGGTTTTGCCTTTATATTTATTTGCCTATATATATATATTTGCTTTTATATTTACTTGCTTATCTTAGACAACTAAAATCAATTATTAAATATGGCATTTGTGGTTTTTATGTGATGCATGTTAGTCTAATATTCATTCAATATAGAAAACAAAATTATTGAGAAGAAAGTCGTCCAAAACCTCAAAATATTCAGAATGATCTACATTTGATAAACATAATTTCATAGAGTTCTCTGTAGATTGTAGACACAAAGGATTATATTATGCATATTTTTAATTAAAAAATATTCGATTTAATTTTACTTTAGTTAAACTGAGGCGTAAAATGAAAAGAAATGCTAAATTTCAAATATGTGTGCTCCTTAGCCAATATTAATTCCTTAAATATTTCTCTAAAATTAAAAAAAGTTCAAACTGAGTTTAGAGATTTCTGTAATGACATATTTTAACTATAAAATATATGTAAGATTACTAATTATTAATGATGAGAAATAACTATACCTATAGTTATACCTGCTTTCCCTCCCACCTTAATGTTTGTTGGTTTTAGTGTTATTTTAAGATTGCCAAACACTACAATGTTTACATTCTGTTCAGTTACCCACATTTAAACTATTTGATTTAACAATTGATCAGTTCTAATTAATGAGACCCAAAGCTCATCATCAATCTTTTTACTAGTTTCTCTATTCCTGAATGCTTTATTTTGATTCATCTTTTTGTTGACTTGATTGAATAATAGTGTTTTTGAGAAAGACCTGGGGTCCACACTTTATATGTTGTGTTTGTATTTGAAGAATAACTTAACTCAGCATAAATTACTTACTTGGGTTATACCTTCTCTGACCCTCAGAGCTATGTAGTTCTTGATATACTATCTTTTGGCATTAAAGGTGCTGTAGAGAAGGTTGAGGCCAACTGGAACTTTAACTGTCTTGACTCCCAATACCACACATGCCATGTTTTTATGGCTTTGATGCCAATAAGACTATTCCTTATTAATGAATTTAATTCATTAGTTCACCACATTAACATATTGTGGTGTTATTATTCTGAATCAGTTTCCCCATGGTCACTGCAGATCAAAATGATACACTGAGTCAAGTCTTTCTGCCATGGATTTTCTATTATGTAATTAAAGATGTTTTTTCTCCTGTTTGTAATATTCTATTCATACACATAATTGATGTTTTTTTTCAATTTCCTTTGACTAATAGATTCTCTTTCTGAAATCATATCTATTTTTCTTTTTTCATTATTTTTTCCAAGCCTGTCTACTATCTCCCTTGCTGCATTTTTAATTGTTACTATTTTATTTTCTGTTACTTACAGCATGACTTTCACTTCTGTAATAGTCCTGAGCTCTGCTAGTTACTTGTCTTCTCATTTATGAACACTGGCAAATATCTTAGAGGTTACTTTTTAGGGAGATCATACTTTTCATAGCCTCAAAGAAATTATAGATAAGAGTTTATCTGAACACTTCCTCCTATATTTCCTTGATTCATTTTTCTTGTGTGTTCTTTAGCTTCCTTTTACTTTTGCATCTTTCAGCTGACATAAATGGAAAACATCAGCTCAAACTGATTAAAATAAGAAAATATTGAACTTACAAAAGCACATTCCAGAGGTAGGGCAAATTCTAGACCTGGTAGGATCAGTGGTTTAAATACCTGGAGTTTTTCCAGCTTTTCATTCTGCCATACTCAGTATTAGTTTCATCATGGCCATTTCCCCTCATAGTTATAGGAAGTCTACCAGTGGAAATAGGGACTTATATTCATCAGTAATTATTTACTGAGTAGCTATTGTAGAAAAAAAGAATTCTCCTCTAATAATGTATTTTAAAATTATTCTAATTTATGTACCCAATCCAATAAATGCCAATCACTAGAGGAATGCCATGTGACTGGAATAGAGCTGAATCAAAATCTAAAACGGAGATAAATTCATCTTTTCCTAAGTTGGTGGGGGAAATGGATCCTTGAGCAAAATCAGTAAGAAAGGAGTTGGTGTGTATGCTTGCAAGGGGCCTGGGGTTGTAAGAGGGGCAGGGACTGGCTTCCCTGGGACCCTTTCTGACTATTACTTATCCTTAGATTGGGCCACCCACCATGAAGAATAGAACAGGGAAGATCGGAGGTTAGGAAGCAATGAGAAATTCACCAGTCCTCACTACAGTTTGTTGCCTTATGACCAGATCATGTATTTCCTTTGCCCTCAATTTAAAGCATTCAGGGAGGTCATGTGGCTCATACAGAAGCCCCACCACATTCTCCGAAATCATGTGATTACACTGCCTCTCTCCCCTTTTTCACTCCCTGTTGCTTCATTGACCAACATTATAAGCCTTAAAAGGCAGAATTGGTACATTTGTATGGGTTTTCCTTCACCTCAATTCCTTTTTCATTCTGTAGTACTTAATTATGTCTCTACATGAACAGTGTTTGCTTTTTCAAGGTCCAGCCAATCCTCTAAATGTTATTATTACTATCGAAGATCATTAGATATGACATTCAGGACCAAAATACTTTGGAGTCATGCTTGTAGTCCAAGAATCATTCCTAGTCACATGCCACACTTCACTGTGTTTGGCAGGTGTGTTTGTTGGAACTTTAATTGTAACTAAAGATCATCCTACTTGTTTTATTCTTGCCTTCTCCTACCCCAAACCTTGGTCACCATCTTTCACCACCACCATCATCTCTTTGGGTAGAAAAAGAAATGTAAAGGTTTTTTAATGCTATTGTCTTTGACCAAAATTGTTTCTGTCTTGTTATTTCTTGAAATGGATATTAAGTTTAGGTATTTTTAATCATAATGTTTCAATATATGTATTTATGGCAAAAAAAATTAAGTTCAGTTTTGACCATACAACACAAATTGTGACTTATAGTGCTTTGTTTTTATCACTGCTCTGCTATTCCATAATTTCTATGTGCCTGAGGTTATTTAGAAAAGTGTTTTTTAAATTTTCAAGTATTTAGGCTTTTTATTTAAATCTTTGTTATTAATTCCAAGTTTTATTATATTCCTGTCAGATATTGTAGCCTGTGAAATCTGTAAAGAATTAAGGGTTTTCTGTTATTAATTATTTCTTACAGTTTAGTACATGCCAGTTTTTAAGATTAAGGTTTTAATCATTTTTACCTTATTAATGAATAAACAATGTCACATAAAGTTTAGACATTTCATGGTTAACATTTTAGTCTAGTTATTATAAATAAATATTTTGCTTCCTCAAAAATAGTTAATATTTAGTTTTCTTCTATTTATTATATAGTTGATTCTTATAGCAATTCTAAGCACACAGAAAGATTACCTTTTAATCTATCCCTCTGCTTATTTACCTATCTATCCATCCACATACATATGTTAAATTTAACCTTCTACTTTGTCCAAATTCTTCATATCTTTACAGGTCTACTTAATTGGTCATACTTTTAAAATAATTTACCGCCATCCACAAGAACAAAATTGAACAATCCACATTGAACAAAATTGGATTAGGTCACACATAATTTATTTGAAGTCAACAGAGAAACTTTAAGAGCAATAATGTAAAATGCCCATAAATAAAAATAAAATCAAAACACAACTATTTCTGGCAATGATTGTTGTCGTTGTAGCAGCAGCAGCTGCTAACATTCATGGAATGCTTACTATGTGCGAGACACTCTTCTACATTTTCTTGTATGCACTGAATCCTCACGGAGTACCATGTGCTCAAAGTCCTCAGTCTTTCTCTCATGTTTACTGTAGTGACTAAGTCCTCTTAAGTAATTCTTCACATCTTGCCTCACACTTACTATTTCTTTCCATTGCCCTTGCCCCACTCTAGGTTGTCAGTGTCCTAGAACTAAATTACTGCAACAATCTTCAAACTAGCTTCCAATTCCTCTTCCAATTAGCTCAATTACTGCCAACTTGTTTTTCCTTAAATACCACAATACATATCACTCAACCTTTGTCAGAAAATCTCAATGATTCCCTCTGTAGATGGAGTCCAAACACTCGAGTGCAGCAATCATGATCATCAAAAGATAACTGATCTTGTTTTTTTACACGGACCTTCTCCATATCTGTGACCACCATTGCCTTTCTCTTTAAGCCATGCCTGTTTGCTTAGAATACCCTTTTCTTGGTCTCTACATCTAAGTCCTATTCTTCCTTCAAGACACAACCGCCTTATATTCATTCTTCAAAAGCCTCTTTAGGAACTCAGCCCTATTCTGAAATCTGTATAACGCCCTTGTCACTCACTGTTTTAGCACATGTCATGGTAGTGTATTTTTTGTTCTTTTAGTATGGGTCCTTGAGGATCTTAAAGTCTGCTTTATACCTTGCGGTGTCCCTAGTGCCTATTTGAGTTGATGATTATAACATTACAGGAAAGATCTACAAAGCAGTCACCTTTCATTTAGATATAACAGTTGCTAACAGGTCCTCTTACTTCTATAGAAAATTGACCCTAGATATTTTTATATGATTATCATCTCCCCTGTTTCATTGCTGGCTAAATGACTGGGCTAAAATATCTCATAGAAAGACATTATATCCTTCCACATTCATATATGTAAAAAAGAAGTAGCAATAATGAGACCAAAAGTTGGTGCTGAGGTGGTTGCCCTAGACTGACCTATTTTACACCTTACTTTTCCCGGTCATTCGTATAACTAATTGAACTGTGGTACCAAGATATGGTGAAATGTACTTTAAGATGGTTTAATCAGAGTGACAAAAGCGGGAGTGTGTAGCTGTTTGCTGGTCTATTTTTATCAGCAGTTCCCTATCAATATCCATACCTGCCAGTCAGGAGTTCATACATTAGGATTCCCAGTGACCAGTAGTCGGCTGAAATGTCATGGCCTTTGTTCAGGATGATCTCTGGGGCTACGTACTCTGGAGTCCCACAAAAAGTCCATGTTTTCTTTCCAAATCCTATTTTCTTTGCAAAGCCAAAATCAACCTTTCAAAGAGAGAAAAGCAAGATGCTTAAGCTTCTTATGATTACATTTTAAAGTAATAAGTTATTTTGCTGAAGTATACCGATGATCATAATGATTTTAAAACATGCACTTTTTATAGTTCTATCTTCACAAAGAAATAGTCTGTATTGCAAACAAAGTCTCCCTGATAAAACTCAGTTTTAATTGGAAAAGTTGACATGTGAGTATAGCATAAAATTCACATCATTAAAAATAAAGGAAAATCTTTCTTTCTGAATATAGTTTTCATTTTTCCTTTGTTTATGCTAATGGAGGTTAGGGTATAAACACAGAATCTCTTCTGTACATAAAAATTTTTAAAGACCAGTTGGGCCTACTTAACATCGTTCCCAGAATATAAATGGTTTCTGCTGGATTTAATGAAGTCGACAATTCATTTAGTATTAATTATTTGAAAAGTTATTTTATTGTTGCAGGAAGTAAGTAACATAGTTATGAGACCGGTAACTCTGCCCTTGGTAAGCATAAACAGAAATAAAATTATAATGTATTCTTCATTTTTCTGGAACTCTTTTGAAGGAAGAGTCTTGACTGCAGAAAATCTATTTTTTTCTAAAACGATTTGGTTGAGACTACAAATAAAAAACTGCCACTGATTTGATTTCTTTAAAAACCACATGCTGAATAACAATTCTAAAATGTTTAAAAATGGAATCAAGCTGTAACAGATCCAACGAAAGTTGTGCATTTGTAAATAAGAGAACTTCTCTTCTTCGGTAAATTTTTACAACTTTTGACTGTTGTTATTATTATTACTATTACATAGCCTGGCTAGCATTGCTTGTAAAGCACATTTATTTTCCATGAGCATTATTCTTAAATCTAAAATGTTGAAATGATTTATAGTTTTCCATAATATAAAAACCCATTGCTTGTGAATGGCAAAAAGCTGACTAGAGAAAAGGACTTCTAGGCCTGTACACATGCCAATAAGTATGTTTTCTCGTGCTTATGAAAGCGTGTTTTGCCAGAGTATTGTTAATTCAAACTTAGCCAACTTAATTTTTCATAACTGATGCATCATTTGAAAGAACATTCAGTTGAAAATTGTAATGTTAAAACCTGCTTTTAAGAAAGTTACAACATTGAAAAGGAAAACTGAGATTTCATATTAGCAAATGAACACAGTTTTATAAACAAATATTTTAAATCTGCAGGGCAGAAAGCATGTGTGAAATGCACTGACCAGTTTGGCATAACCTCGGTGATCTAGGATGAGATTTTCTGGCTTGAGGTCCCTGTAAATGATTCCTTTGGAATGCAGATAGGCAAAAGCTTCTACCACACATGCTGTGTAAAATCTGGTTGTAGAATCTTCAAACGAACCTCTGAGATACAGAAAAGGAATGAAAATTGTACGAAAAATTAGTTTCTCTAACATGGCTTTATTTTTTTTTTTTCCCATTTCACTATACTCGTTTGCCAAAATTTAACCCAGAGACCACTGTCCTAATAGCTAAATGTTACATGATTGCCATTACATTGGATTTTCTGAAGCATTCAAGGATTAAGTTAAGGAATTCTCTGTCTTTATGAATGGAATAGTTAAATTTCACTTCCTGAAAGGGCTGAAAGAACAGTTAAACACACAACACATTTCATGTACTTAGTGTTTTCCTCTCAACAGCCCACTACAATCTAAAAAGGCACAGACTTATAGCAGTAGGCTGGAGAAAAAAAAAATCCTATTTTAGAACTTGCTTACCAAGCATTTGTTTTTTAAAGGAGAAGTTTATGGGTTATTCATATTTATTCTTAGAGGGCCTGTTTTTTAATCTTTTAAAATAATGCACATACAGTTCATGAAAGTGTGAATAAAACTACTGTTTTCAAAGAACCACCCTGGAAATGAGTTGTAATGCTACTGATGCAATCATAATGCAAACTAAGTACTCTTCTGTTTTTGAAACTCCTGCAACCAAAACAAACAATATCTATCTCCTACACGACTGCATTCTTATTAAGAGGAAAAGATGGACTAAAAGACAATTAGAAAGAAAAAAGTAACTGGAAGGGAATGTTTATTAGTAATCTTGATTATGATGTTTAGCAGGAAGGCTCTCTCTCTCTGTCTCATATATATATGATATATGGGCACATACATGTTGATTGATTGACTGAAATAATTTACAAAAAACCTTAGTATCTAAGGTTAAACCCTTCTTTCTAGGGCAGAAAGTTTAAATTTTAACTCTTCCCCCACCATGGTACTTCTTAAATAAACCATGTTCTTTTATTCTTTCTCAAGTAGTAAGCACAATAATTTCATTTCATAATTTAAAAATATTAGTGTGAACATCAGCTCCTGAGGTGGTTGAGAAGTAACATGAGTGACAAGCACACAAATTATTTTATTAATAGTGTGCAACAAATGATAGTCTCAGAGCTTGCTTTCATGAGTCTCTGATGCCTGTTTGCATTTTGGTGACACTTTTTTTTCCCCCAAAGTTGTGGAGTAAAGTTTCACAAACTGGGCAATGGAATATGGTTACATTTTTACAAAATTTATAAGTGAATCAAGGCTAAAGCAACCACTTTTCAGGTTATCTTTCAGAAAAAGGTAGTATCTTCCAGAAAGAGAATGTCTTTGGTTCAGCTACTAATGTAACTTGAGTTTTTCACTGAAATAATCAGCTTTTCCTAAGACAAATATCATTCTTCTGAAACATAATTAATTCTAGGCATAATGATATGCATTCCTCTAGACTCTAGAATCCTAACTATAGTTACCATGATTCTTGAATCTCTCTTGAATGATATCTGAATGGAACAATTGCGAATTTATGAGCACAAGAGAAAGTTTGAGAACGGCATCTGTATGAGGAAATGAATGATATACTTCATGGTACAATTTTCCTCTGACTTGAAGATATCCTTGGCAGAGCTAAAATTCTATAATCGTATGTATTTGCAAAGGGATTAAAGTATTGCCTTGAAGGTCCTTTCTTCTTTGCCCTTAATTAAGTAGGTTTACCTATCAACAGAAGCATATTTCTTTCACTTGAAGAGATTATTTACCTTAAAGAGTAAGCATCTGTGTATCTATAATTAATATACAGCTTTAGCTACACTGCTATGAATTCAATCCCTTCTCAATGGAGAGCATTGCAAAGTAAAACAAAACAAAACAAAACAAAATGAAAGAGTAAAGGGAATGGTCTTATTTTATTTCACACTATATGTCTTTTTATTATTATTATTTTTTTGAGATGGAGTCTCGCTCTGTCACCCATTCTGGAGTGCAGAGGCACCATCTCTGCTCACTGCAACCTCTGTATCCCGGGTTCAAGTAATTCTCGTGCCTCAGCCTCCCAAGTAGCTGGGACTACAGGCATGCACCACCATGCCCAGGTAATTTTTTATGTTTAGTAAAGATGGGGTTTCACCATGTTGGCCAGGATGGTCTTAACCTCCTGACCTCGTGATCCACCCGCCTCCGCCTCCCAAAGTGCTAGGATTACAGACGTGAGCCACCGTGCCCAGCTGAACTCATTCTTTTTTATGGCTGCATAGTATTCCATGGTGTATATGTGCCACATTTTCTGTATCCAGTCTGTCACAGATGGACATTTGGGTTGGTTCCAAGTCTTTGCTATTGTGAATAGTGCTGCAATAAATATACGTGTGCATGTGTCTTTAAGTAGAATGATTTATAATCTTTTCAGTATATATCCAGTAATGGGATTGCTGGGTCAAATGATAATTCTGATTCTAGATCTTTGAGGAATTGTCACACTGTCTTCCACAATGGTTGAATTAATTTACACTCCCACCAACAGTGTAGCGGCAGTCCTATTTCTCCACATCCTCTCCAGCATCTGTTGTTTCCTGACTTTCTAATGATTGTCATTCTAACTGGCATGAGATGGTATCTAATTATGGTTTTGATTTGCATTTCTCTAATGACCAATGACGATGAGCATTTTTTCATGTGTCGGTTGGCTGCATAAATGTCTTCTTTTGAGAAGTGTCTGTTCATATCCTTTGCCCACTTTTTGATGGGGTTGTTTTTTTCTTGTAAATTTGCTTAAGTTCCTTAAAGATTCTGGATATTAACCCTTGTCAGATGGATAGATTGCAAAAATTTTCTCCCGTTGTGCAGGTTGCCTGTTTACTCTGTTTACATCAGGACTGTCTAACTGTGATTTGAGTGGGCCTTTTTGAAAGCTTACACATTCCTGATTACTGTTAGTAGAAGAGGAGATTATTTCTACAGTTGTGACTCTGGGCAACATACCTCTGCTTCCTTAATAGTCAATTGGTAATAGAATCAAAAGGACAAATGCATTGTTAAGGTTGTAATGAGTAAATGCTTAGGTGAGAGATCAATTTCTCATGAAATCTCTGCAGAGTATTGTATTTGCATTCTTAATAAGCTAGTCATTAGCAGAAAGATGGAAAAATGCTAATACAAACCTAAATTCATGAGAGGAGGCTATATTTTAGAATATGGACCCCGAAGCAAGAATCCTGGGCTCAACTCCAGACTCCATTTACTGTTTGTTCTTGAGCAATTAACTATATGTCTCTGGGTTTCTGTGTTCTCATGTGCAAAATGGGACTAATAAAAGTAACTATCTCATTGGATTGTTGTGAAGATCCAAATAATTAATAATGCATGTACCGAAAATAAGTGTCTGGTACACAACTTGGGCTCACTAAATGTAATAGTAGCCACTATGATTGAGCACTAGAAAACTCTTTTTTAGCTACTATGTCTTAATATAGGAAAATTAACTAACATAGTATAGAAGAGGGATGAAGCATTTTCAGGGTGGAGGTTGGGGGTTTGCAACACCAGTCCTCTCTGTTATTGAAGTGCTTCTGACTGCCAAAGCTAACTGCCACAAATCAACTGTGAAGAATCCTCTGCTAATCTCTGTTCTTTTCACTTTCCCCATGCTTTTCACATGGGCCAAAATTACCCTTTTATTGCCTGCTCTCCCTTTTTCACCATGAAGCAAACGGACCACAAATTGTGCATCTTAAGGTCTTCAGTTCTTGACAACTCTATTTGTTTCCAGTTTTCTCTGTCTTGAGTCATTTTGGAATGTGGAGGGTTTTAGAAATCTAGTTTCCATTCCTTCAACACATTTATAGTGAGTATCTTTCACATATAAATATATTTGTGACTGCTTTTGAAAATTAAATGAAAACCTTGTCTGAAACTTTGATAAATCTGTACAATGCATGTACACAAAATGTTTACCAGCACCTCACTGTCCCATCACTGGATGTGTGATGTAGATAAGTTGTGAATTTTAAAATAGACATCTTGAAAGCAGTCACAAAGCATAGCACTGAGGTGACTCACAATGAAAAATTACTATTAGAATTGCAAATGACAATGTAAATTTGATTTAAAACAAATAAACTCTGTTTCATCAACAGTTTCGAGAGTTGCTTAAAGAAATAAATCACTTGCCTTATATAACTGTTTGAAACAATGAATTATGCCTTGACAGCTGTGTCATTTCAATTTAAAAAAGTAAGAGAGAAGGCCCTTATGCCCTCTTTGGGGATGGATGGTTGTTTTAAGCTAGATGGCAGTAGATAACAATTTGAGAGAAATAGAAGGTTATTTATGAATACTGATAGACTCAAATTAAAATTTAATCACAATGTTTAGTCAACTTGTCATAAACTGAGTTCTTGGATATCAGAATGTAACAGGAGCAAAGCATCTTTCATCAGAATATTTCACCTTTTTCATTGATGAGTAACAACAATCACTGAGTGTATGAACCTGAAGTATGTTGCAATCTGTGCAGATTTAGTGCCAATTGTAAACTGAGGGAGGCTAAATTATTACAAAGATAGACTTAATTTCTTTGAAATACCTTCAATCTATGCCAGCTATTAGGGCATCTAAGATAGAATTTAAATAATTACCACCTTCCACAAAATAGCCAGAACCAATGAGACTAAATATAAAAAGTAATGCAGCATTCATGGGTTTACAACATACATTATGGTATGACATGACCAGAAAGTGAGATGTATGAGATTTGAAAATTATGGTTTCAGAAGTCGTTATTTAAGATATTCAGTAAGAAAAATAAACATACATATGTTAAAAATTCTAATTAAATAATTGAGATGTTAAATTTTATTCAGTTCAAATATACATTAAATACTGATATTAATATATAATACATGTGTTAATGTTATACATTATATTCTATGTTAATATAAATACTAATATATATTTATTTACCATATTAACCACTTACACATTCTTACAAAAATTGCAGGATTTGCCAATTCTTTAAGTGTTAGGGAGGGAAGGTGAATGAAATAAATATAATTTGTACCAACTTATTACAAATAATAGGACAGAACTAGTGGGAGACAAAGTGTCATAAATTAGAAAATAAAGCATAATAGCTAACAAAGAATAAACCAGGGAAATTTATAGGGGCAATTAACATTTCAATGCTGTAGTTCATGTCTCAAAGCTAGGAAATATGTACTAGTCTTCAAGCCATATTCCTATTTGTAAATAGATGGCATCATTTTAATTCTTACTTCTTGACAGCAAATACAACAAATAAAGAGCTGCCCTGTGCTTCGCTTCACTTCTCTTCTCTTCTCTTCTCTCTCTCTCTCTTTTTTTTTTTTTTGGACGGAGTTTCTCTCTTGTTCCCTAGACTGGAGTGCAGTGACGCAATCTCAGCTCACTGCAACTTCTGCCTCCTGGATTCAAGTGATTCTCCTGTCTCAGCCTCCTTAGTAGCTGGGATTCCAGGCACCCACTACCATGCCCAGTTAATTTTTTTGTTTGTGTGTTTTTAGTAGAGATAGGGTTTCACCATATTGGCCAGGCTGCTGTCGAACTCCTGACCTCAGGTGATTCACCCGCCTCAGCCTCCCAAAGTGCTGGGATTCCAGGCTTGAGTCACAGCTCACAGCCTCTGTGCTTCTTTTCTATGTTGATGAGAAGACAGAAAATGAGAAGCAGGGAATGGTCATCTCAGCTGTGAGGTGAGAGGAGGATGATGTCTGGGTTGTCATCAGAGTCTTCCTGTACTAAATCTCTGAGGCTCGGAGTTATTTCCATGTCAGTAATGAATAAGGTCAGGCCAGCCTATCTTCAGATCAGTCTAAGTAAATTTCTTGTATACTTTCAGAATAGCTTTTCCATTATTATTGCTTCTGTCCTCTGACACAAGAGGAAAACTGAATACATTGACAGGGTGGATTTTTTGACCCCAGATATTTTCATATATACTGTGACTAATAGCATAATGGCATAATCTTTCCCTTGGTATTTTTTTATATATTTCTAACAATCTTTAAGATTTTCAACTCCAATTTGAACAAACAGAAAGCTGGTCAATGGCAATATTAATTGGAGCCTGAATGTCTAAAACTATGATTTTTTTTTCCCTGGCAAGTTTTTTGAGAAGGAAAAGGAAAAATCACTTAGAATAAAAATAAGGCTACATGCCTACATAGGAAAGAAAGTTGGCCAGGGATAATTATTCTCAGATGATTTTACCTATAGTGGTTAATTCAGCACCTCTAAATCTTTAGGAACAAGCAGGTAGCCACTATTACTTTAGATCATGACTCTTCATGGAGTATTAAATATATTGGGGGGCTCAGCAATTGTGTACCTCAAATCCAAGTGTGATAAAAGGGAGGAACAATGTAAGGACTATTTCTGTAGATTATGACTCTTCATGGAGTATTAAGTATACTGGGGGGCTCAGCAACTGTGTACCTCAAATCAAAGTGTGATAAAAGGGAAGAACAATGTAAGGACCAAAGAGCAACCAAGTGGAAGTAAAGAAATCCATTGACATTTTCCTTCCCTTTACTCCTCCCAAAGTAAGCTGCTTCTTAATAGCAAACCTTTGCTACCAGAGGCATCAGGATACATCTCACTCAGAAGGCTTGGCTGGCATTATGAACAAAATGTGAAATCAAGTTAAATAAGGCAAATTATGAAACAATACTTTCGAAAATAAGTTGAAAACGAATGCCTGTGCATGTTTGATACCTAATGAGTGGACTTTAAATTGAGTTTTATTATTATTATTATTGTTTTTATTGTTCTGGTTAAGAACATCATTAAATGATTTAAAAAGCTATGAGAAGATGTTGTAGAGATCATGGCAGTTGGGAGGCAGGACTAGATTGCAGCTATGGACAGAGTAGTGGATGATGGCTCACACTGTGAATTTCAGCTCCAGATCGACTGCAAGAACAAACCAGCGATTCCAAGAGGACCCAAATACCCTCTGAAGGAAGTGGACTGCTGCAGGACCCAGGAGACACCCCAGAACTGTGAGTGCCTCAACTGTGGAAGTGGGAAAGGGAAACCCTCCTCCCGGGACACACCCCGCCACAGGAGAAGCTGAAGGTCTGTTTTTGGGAGAAGTTTCCGACTTTACTTGGAGTTGAGTCAGTTTGGAGAGCTGAGTGATATACAGGGGAAGAGGAAGCAGCAGAAAGGCCCTGGGAGCTCGCTGGGTCCCCTAGCAGGCCATTCCTGCCTGGCACCAAAGGGATCCAGCAGAAAAGGAGCAGGGGGTAAAACTACACAGGCAGAAGCAAATCTGTAGCTGAACTTTGTAAAAATTTGAACTGGGTGAGAAGTCTCCTGTCAGGAACTCGGGGGAGGACGCAAATCTGGTGTGTGGGCTTCACAAGTGGAGGAAGAACCAAACACTTTTCTTTCAAAGCTGGGAGGCATATAGCCTGGGCCAGGTTTTCAAACCCCTATCACTCTCCACCTGGAAATGGTCTGGGGGCTGTTGGGGTTGGCACAGTGGAAGTGAGACTGGCCCTTCAGTTTGCATGGGAGCTGGGTGAGGCCTGTGACTGCCTGCTTTCCCCCACTTCTCTGACAACCTGCATGACTCAGCAGAGGCAGCCATAATCCTTTTAGGTACACAACTCCAGTGACCTGGGAATCCCACCTCCATCCCCCACAGCAGCCACAGCAAGACCCACCCAAGGAGAGTCTGAGCTCAGACACACCTAGCCCCACCCCCCACCTGACAGTCCTTCCCTACCCACACTGGTAGCGGAAGACAAAGGGCATAAAAACTGGGAGTTCTAGGATCCCGCCCACCGCTGGTTCCTCCCCGTAATACCACAACTGATGCTTTCTGGAAAGTGCCACTTCCTGACAGGAGGCCAAACAGCACAAAAAAAGAACATTAAACCACCAAAGCTAAGAACCTTCATGGAGTACATTGTACCCTCCACCACCTCTACCAGAACAAACATTGGTATACAAGGCTGGGAGAACCATAGATGGTTCATATCACAAGACTCTGTGCAGACTACTCCAAGTACCAGTACGGAGCCAGGTAGACTGGCTGGGTGGCTAGACCCAGAAGAGAGACAATAATCGCTGCAGTTTGGCTCACAGGAGGCCACATGCATAGGAAAATGGACAGAGTACTACATCAAGGGAACACCTAGTGGGACAAAAGAATTGGAACAACAGCTTTCAACCCTAGACCTTCTCTCTGACAGAGACTATCCAAATGAGAAGGAATCAGAAAACAAACCCTGGTAATATGACAAAACAAGGCTCTTCAACACCCCCCAAAAATCACACTAGTTCACCAGCAATGGATCCTAACCAAGAATAAATCCCTGATTTACCTGAAAAATAATTCAGGAGGTTAGTTATTAAGCTAATCAGGGAGGGACCAGAGAAAGGTGAAGCCCAATGCAAGGAAATCCAAAATATGATACAAGAAGTGAAGGGAGAAATATTCAAGGAAACAGATGGCTTAAAAAACAATAAAAAATTCAGGAAACTTTGGACACACTTTTAGAAATGCAAAATGCACTGGAAAGTCTCAGCAATAGAACTGAACAAGTAGAAGAAAGAAATTCAGAGCTCAGAGACGAGGTCTTTGAAATAGCCCAATCCAACAAAGGGAAAGAAAAAAGAATAAGAAATATGAACAGCCAGGTGTGGTAGCTTATGCCTGTAATCCTAGCACTTCCAGGGGCTGAGGCGGGTGGATCACGAGGTCAGGAGGTCAAGACCATCCTGGCTAACATGGTGAAACCCCATCTCTACTAAAAATGCAAAAAATTAGCCAGGCGAGGCGGTGGGCGCCTGTAGTCCCAACTACTTGGGAGGCTGAGGCAGGAGAATGGCATGAACCCGGGAGGTGGAGTTTGCAGTGAGCCGAGATCGCACCACTGCACTCCAGCCTGGGCAACTGAGCAACACTCCGTCTCAAGAAAAAAAAAAAAAAGAAAGAAATATGAACAAAGCCTCAAAGAAGTCTGGAATTATGTTAAATGACCAAACCTAAGAATAATTGGTTTTACTGAGGAAGAAGAGAATTCTAAAAGCTTGGAAAATGTATTTGGTGGAATAATCAAGGAAAACTTCCCCAGCCTTGCTACAGACCTAGACATCCAAATATAAGAAGTACAAAAAACACCTGGGAAATTCGTCTCAAAAAGATCTTTGCCTAGGCACATTATCATCAGGTTATTATCCAAAGTTAAGACGAAGTAAAGAATCTTAAGAGCTGTGAGGCAGACACACCAGGTAACCTATAAAGGAAAACCTATCAGATTAACAGCAGATTTCTCAGCAGAAACCCTACCAACTAGAAGGGATTGGGGCTCTATCTTCAGTCTCCTCAAGCAAAACAATTATCAGCCAAGAATTTTGTATCCAGCAAAACTAAGCATCATATATATATGAAGGAAAGATACAGCCTTTTTCAGAAAAACAAATGCTGAGAGAATTCACCGTTACCAAACCACCACTACAAGAACTGCTAAAAAGAGCTCTAAATCTTGAAACAAATCCTGGAAGCATATCAAAACAGAACCTCTTTAAAGCATAAATCACACAGGACCTATAAAACAAAAATACACGTTAAAAAGCATAAACAAAAAACAGAAACAAAATATACAGGCAACAAAGAGCACAAGGAAGGCAATGATACCTGACATTTCAATACTAACATTGAATGTAAATGGCCTAAATTGGCCACTTAAAAGATATGGAACCGCAGAATAGATGCAAACTTGCCAATCAACTATCTGCTGCCTTCAGGAGACTCACCTAACACATAAACACTCACATAAAATAAAGGGCTGGGAAAAGACATTTCATGCAAAGGGACACCAAAAGCCAGCAGAGATAGCTATTCTTACATTAAACAAAACAAACTTTAAAGCAACAGCAGTTAAAAGAGACAGAGGGGCATTAAATAATGATAAAAGGCTCTGTCCAATAGGAAAATATCACAATCCTAAACATACATGTGCCTAACACTTGAGCTTTCAAATGTATAAAACAATTACTAATAGACTTAAGAAATGAGATAGATGGCAACTCAGTAATAGTGGGGGACTTTAGTACTCCACTGACAGCACTAGACAGGTCATCTAGACAGAAAGTCAACAAAGAAACAATGGATTTAAACTATATCTTGGAACAAATGGACTTAATAGACACATACAGAACATTTCATCCAACAACCGCAGAATACACATTCTATTCAACAGCACATGCAACTTTTTTTCCAACATAGACCATATGATAGGCCATAAAATGAGCCTCAATAAATTTAAGAATATTGAAATTATATCAAGCACTATCTCTGACCACAGTGGAATAAAACTAGAAATCAACTCCAAAAGGAACCATCAAAACCATACCAAGTACATGGAAATTAAATAACCTGCTCCTGAATGCACATTGGGTCCAAAACGAAATCAAGATGGAAACTGAAAAATTCTTTGAACTGAAAGACAATAATGAAACAACATATCAAAACTTCTGGGATAGAGTAAAGGCTGTGCTAAGGGGAAAGTTCATAGCCCTAAATGCCTACATCAAAAAGACTGAAAGAGCACAAACTGACACTCTAAGGTCACACCTCAAGGAACTAGAGAAACAAGAACAAACGAAACCCAAACCCAGAAGAAGGGAAATAACCAAAATCAGAGAAGAGCTAAATGAAATTGAAGCAAGCAAACAAACAAAAGAATACAAAATACAAATGAAACAAAAAGCTGGTCCTTTGAAAAGATTAATAAAATGGATAGATCATTGGCAAAATTAACCAAGAAAAGAAGAAAGTCCAGATAACCTCACTAAGAAATTAAACAGGAGATATTACAACTGATACCACTGAAATATAAAAGATCATTCAAAGCTACTATGAACACCTCTATGCACAAAAACTAGAAAACCTAGACGAAAAGGATAAATTCCTGGAAAAATACAACCTTCCTAGCTTAAATGAGGAAGAATTAGATACCCTGAACAGACAAGCAGTGATATTGAAATGGTAATTTAAAAATTACCAACGACAGAAAAGTCCAGGATCAGATGATTCATGGAACAATTATAGCAGACATTCAAAGAATTTGTAATAATCCTTTTGACACTATCCCACAAGACAGAGAAAGAAGGAACTCTCCGTAAAAATAATAAGGGTGAAGCCAGCATCACCCTTATACCAAAACCAGGAAAGGGCATAAACAAAAAAGAAAACTGCAGACCAATATTCTTGATGAACATAGATGCTAAAATCCTTAACAAAATACTTGCTAACCAAATCCAACAATATATCAAAAAGACATTCCACCATGATCAAGTGGGTTTCATACCAGGGATGCAGGGATGGTTTAACATACACAAGCAGATAAATATGATACACCACATAAACAGAATTAAAAACAAAAATTACATGATCATTTCAGTAGCGGCAGAAAAAGCATTCAACAAAATCCAGCATCCCTGAATGATTAAAACTCTCAGCAAAATCTGCATACAAAGAACATAACTTAATGTAATAAAAGTCAACTGTGATAAACCCACAGCCAACGTAATACTGAATGGGGAAAAGTTGAAAGCATTCCCTCTGAGAACTGGAACAAGGCAAGGATGCCCTCTCTCACCACTCCTCTTCAACATAGTAGTGGAAGTCCTAGCCAGAGCAATCAGACAAGAGAAAGAAATAAAGGGCATCCAAATCAGTAAAGAGGAAGTCACACTGTCACTGTCTGCTGACAAAATGATCGCTCACCTTGAAAACCCTACGGACTCCTACAGAAAGCTCCTAGAACTGATAAAAGAATTCAGCAAAGTTTCTGCATGCAAGATTAATGCACATGAATTAGTAGCTCTTCTATATACCAACAGTGACCAAGTGGAGAATCAAATCAAGAACTCAACCCCTTTTACAATAGCTGCAAACAACAACAACAACAACAACAAACACACAACCAAGGAAATAATATATGACCCAAATGACATAAACATCTCATGCTCATGGATGAGTAGAATCAATATTGTGAAAATGACTACATTGCCAAAGCAATCTGCAAATTCAATGCAATCCCCATCAAAATACCACCATCATTCTTCAGAGAATTAGACAAAAAAAGTCTAAAATTCATATGGAACCATAAAAGAGCCCACATAGCCAAAGCAAGATTAAGCAAAAAGAACAAATCTGGAGGCATCACACTATCTGACTTCAAACTATACTATAAGGCCATAGTCACCAAAACAGCATAATACTGGTATAAAAATAGGCACATAGATCAATGGAACAGCATAGAGAACCCAGAAATGAACCCAAATGCTTATGGCCAGCTGATCTTTGAGAAAGCAAACAAAAGTATAAAGTGGGGAAAGGACACCCTTTTCAACAAATGCTGCTGGGATAATTGGCTAGCCATATGTAGGAGAATGAAATTGGATCCTCATCTCTCACCTTGTACAAAAATCAACTCAAGATGGATTAAGAACTTAAACCTAAGACATGAAACTACTAAAATTCTACAAGATAGCATTGGAAAAACCCTTCTAGATACTGGCTTAGGCAAAGATTTCATGACCAAGAACCCAAAACAAAATGCAATAAAAACAAAGATAAATAGCTGGGACCTAGTTAAACTAATGAGCTTTTGCACAGCAAAAGGAAGAGTAATCAGAGTAAACAGACAACCCACAGAGTGGGGGAAAATCGTCACAATCTATACATCTGACAAAGGACTAATATCCAGAATATACAGCAAACTCAAACAGATCAGTAAGAATAAAAACAAATAATCCCATGAAAAGTGGGCTAAGGCATGAATAGACAATTCTCAAAAGAAGATATGCAAATGGCCAATAAACATATGAAAAAATGCTCAACAACACTAATGGTCAGGGGAATGCAAATCAAAACCAAAAGGTGATACCACCTCCCTCCTGCAAGAATGGCCATAATCAAAAAATCAAAAAAACAGTAGATGCTGGCATGGATGCCAGTGAACAGGGAACACTTCTACACTAGGGAATGTAAACTAGTGCAGCTGCTATGGAAAACAGTGTGGAGATTCCTTAAAGAACTAAAAGTAGAACTATCATTTGACCCAGAGGAAAAGAAATCATTATTCAAAAAAGATACTTGCATACTCATGTTTATAGAAGCACAATTCACAATTGCAAAATCATGGAACCAACTCAAATGCCCATCAATCAATGAGTGGATAAGGAAACTGTGATATATGTGTATGGGCATATATACATGTATATACACATATGATGCATATCTATATCTATATATGGATATATAGATATATATGATGGAATACTATGCAGCCATACAAAGGAATGAATTAACAGCATTTGCAGGGAACTGGATGAGATTGGAGACTATTATTCTTTTTTTTTTTTATTTTTTATTTTTTATTATACTTTAAGTTCTAGGGTACATGTGCATAACGTTTATATCATGTATAACTCCCCAATGCAATCCCTCCCTCCTCCCCCCTCCACATGATAGGCCCCAGTGTGTGATGTTCCCCTTCCCGAGTCCAAGTGATCTCATTGTTCAGTTCCCACCTATGAGTGAGAACATGCAGTGTTTGGTTTCTCTTCTTGTGATAGTTTGCTAAGAATGATGGTTTCCAGCTGCATCCATGTCCCTACAAAGGACGCAAACTCATCCTTTTGATGGCTGCATAGTATTCCATGGTGTATATGTGCCACATTTTCTTAATCCAGTCTGTCACAGATGGACATTTGGGTTGATTCCAAGTCTTTGCTATTGTGAATAGTGCCGCAATAAACATACGTGTGCATGTGTCTTTGTAGTAGAGTAATTATAATCCTTTGGGTATATACCCAGTAGTGGGATGGCTGGGTCATATGGTACATCTAGTTCTAGATCCTTGAGGAATCGCCATACTGTTTTCCATAATGGTTGAACTAGTTTACAATCCCACCAACAGTGTAAAAGTGTTCCTATTTCTCCACATCCTCTCCAACACCTGTTGTTTCCTGACTTCTTAATGATTGCCATTCTAACTGGTGTGAGATGGTATCTCATTGTGGTTTTGATTTGCATTTCTCTGATGGCGAGTGATGACGAGCATTTTTTCATGTGTCTGTTGGCTGTATGGATGTCTTCTTTTGAGAAATGTCTGTTCATATCCTTTCCCCACTTTTTGATGGGGTTGTTTGTTTTTTTCTTGTATATTTGTTTGAGTTCTTTGTAGATTCTGGCTATTAGCCCTTTGTCAGATGAGTAGGTTGCAAAAATTTTCTCCCATTCTGTAGGTTGCCTGTTCACTCTGATGGTAGTTTCTTTTGCTGTGCAAAAGCTCTTTAGTTTAATGAGATCCCATTTGTCAATTTTGGCTTTTGCTGCCGTTGCTTTTGGTGTTTTAGACATGAAGTCCTTGCCCATGCCTATGTCCTGAATGGTACTACCTAGATTTTCTTCTAGGGTTTTTATGGTATTAGGTCTAACATTTAAGTCTCTAATCCATCTTGAATTAATTTTCGTATAAGGGGTAAGGAAAGGATCCAGTTTCAGCTTTCTACTTATGGCTAGCCAATTTTCCCAGCACCATTTATTAAATAGGGAATCCTTTCCCCATTTCTTGTTTTTCTCAGGTTTGTCAAAGATCAGATGGCTGTAGATGTGTGGTATTATTTCTGAGGACTCTGTTCTGTTCCACTGGTCTATTTCTCTGTTGTGGTACCAGTACCATGCTGTTTTGGTTACTGTAGCCTTGTAGTATAGTTTGAAGTCAGGTAGCGTGATGCCTCCAGCTTTGTCCTTTTGACCTAGGATTGTCTTGGCAATGCGGGCTCTTTTTTGGTTCCATATGAACTTTAAAGCAGTTTTTTCCAATTCTGTGAAGAAAGTCATTGGTAGCTTGATGGGGATGGCATTGAATCTATAAATAACCTTGGGCAGTATGGCCATTTTCACGATATTGATTCTTCCTATCCATGAGCATGGTATGTTCTTCCATTTGTTTGTGTCCTCTTTGATTTCACTGAGCAGTGGTTTGTAGTTCTCCTTGAAGAGGTCCTTTACATCCCTTGTAAGCTGGATTCCTAGGTATTTTATTCTCTTTGAAGCAATTGTGAATGGAAGTGCATTCCTGATTTGGCTCTCTGCTTGTCTGTTACTGGTGTATAAGAATGCTTGTGATTTTTGCACATTAATTTTGTATCCTGAGACTTTGCTGAAGTTGCTTATCAGCTTAAGGAGATTTTGGGCTGAGACGATGGGGTTTTCTAAATATACAATCATGTCATCTGCAAACAGGGACAATTTGACTTCTTTTTTCCTAACTGGATACCCTTGATTTCTTTCTCTTGCCTGATTGCCCTAGCCAGAACTTCCAACACTATGTTGAATAGGAGTGGTGAGAGAGGGCATCCCTGTCTTGTGCCAGTTTTCAAAGGGAATTTTTCCAGTTTTTGCCCATTCAGTATGATATTAGCTGTGGGTTTGTCGTAAATAGCTCTTATTATTTTGAGGTACGTTCCATCAATACCGAATTTATTGAGCGTTTTTAGCATAAAGGGCTGTTGAATTTTGTCAAAAGCCTTTTCTGCATCTATTGAGATAATCATGTGGTTCTTGTCTTTGGTTCTGTTTATATGCTGGATTACGTTTATTGATTTGCGAATGTTGAACCAGCCTTGCATCCCAGGGATGAAGCCCACTTGATCATGGTGGATAAGCTTTTTGATGTGCTGCTGAATCCGGTTTGCCAGTATTTTATTGAGATTTTTGCATCGATGTTCATCAGGGATATTGGTCTAAAATTCTCTTTTTTTGTTGTGTCTCTGCCAGGCTTTGGTATCAGGATGATGTTGGCCTCATAAAAAGAGTTAGGGAGGATTCCCTCTTTTTCTATTGATTGGAATAGTTTCAGAAGGAATGGTACCAGCTCCTCCTTGTACCTCTGGTAGAATTCAGCTGTGAATCCATCTGGTCCTGGACTTTTTTTCGTGGGTAGGCTATTAATTGTTGCCTCAATTTCAGAGCCTGTTATTGGTCTATTCAGGGATTCAACTTCTTCCTGGTTCAGTCTTGGGAGAGTGTAAGTGTCCAGGAAATTATCCATTTCTTCTAGATTTTCTAGTTGATTTGCGTAGAGGCATTTATAGTATTCTCTGATGGTTGTTTGTATTTCTGTGGGGTCGGTGGTGATATCCCCTTTATCATTTTTTATTGCGTCTATTTGATTCTCTCTCTTTTCTTCTTTATTAGTCTTGCTAGCGGTCTGTCAATTTTGTTGATCTTTTCAAAAAACCAACTCCTGGATTCATTGATTTTTTGGAGGGTTTTTTGTGTCTCTATCTCCTTCAGTTCTGCTCTGATCTTAGTTATTTCTTGCCTTCTGCTAGCTTTTGAATGTGTTTGCTCTTGCCTCTCTAGTTCTTTTAATTGTGATGTTAAAGTGTCAATTTGAGATCTTTCCTGCTTTCTCTTGTGGGCATTTAGTGCTATAAATTTCCCTCTACACACTGCTTTAAATGTGTCCCAGAGATTCTGGTATGTTGTATCTTTGTTCTCATTGGTTTCAAAGAACATCTTTATTTCTGCTTTCATTTCGTTGTGTACGCAGTAGTCATTCAGGAGCAGGTTATTCAGTTTCCATGTAGTTGAGGGGTTTTGATTGAGTTTCTTAGTCCTGAGTTCTAGTTTGATTGCACTGTGGTCTGAGAGACAGTTTGTTATAATTTCTGTTCTTGTACATTTGCTGAGGAGTGCTTTACTTCCAATTATGTGGTCAATTTTGGAATAAGTGCGATGTGGTGCTGAGAAGAATGTATATTCTGTTGATTTGGGGTGGAGAGTTCTATAGATGTCTATTAGGTCCGCTTGGTGCAGAGATGAGTTCAATTCCTGGATATCCTTGTTAACTTTCTGTCTCGTTGATCTGTCTAATGTTGACAGTGGAGTGTTGAAATCTCCCATTATTATTGTATGGGAGTCTAAGTCTCTTTGTAGTCTCTAAGGACTTGCTTTATGAATCTGGGTGCTCCTGTATTGGTGCATATATATTTAGGAGAGTTAGCTCTTCCTGTTGAATTGATCCCTTTACCATTATGTAATGGCCTTCTTTGTCTCTTTTGATCTTTGATGGTTTAAAGTCTGTTTTATCAGAGACTAGGATTGCAACCCCTGCTTTTTTTTGTTCTCCATTTGCTTGGTAGATCTTTCTCCATCCCTTTATTTTGAGCCTATGTATGTCTCTGCATGTGAGATGGGTCTCCTGAATACAGCAGACTGATGGGTCTTGACTCTTTATCCAGTTTGCCAGTCTGTGTCTTTTAATTGGAGCATTTAGTCCATTACATTTAAGGTTAATATTGTTATGTGTGAACTTGATCCTGCCATTATGATATTAACTGGTTATTTTGCTCATTAGTTGATGCAGTTTCTTCCTAGCCTCGATGGTCTTTACATTTTGGCATGTTTTTGCAATGGCTGGTACTGGTTGTTCCTTTCCATGTTTAGGGCTTCCTTCAGGGTCTCTTGTAAGGCAGGCCTGGTGGTGACAAAATCTCTAAGCATTTGCTTATCTGTAAAGGATTTTCTTTCTCCTTCACTGATGAAGCTTAGTTTGGCTGGATATGAAATTCTGGGTTGAAAATTCTTTTCTTTAAGAACGTTGAATATTGGCCCCCACTCTCTTCTGGCTTGTAGAGTTTCTGCCGAGAGATCTGCTGTCAGTCTGATGGGCTTCCCTTTGTGGGTAACCCGACCTTTCTCTCTGGCTGCCCTTAAGATTTTTTCCTTCATTTCAACTTTGGTGAATCTGGCAATTATGTGTCTTGGAGTTGCTCTTCTGGAGGAGTATCTTTGTGGCGTTCTCTGTATTTCCTGAATTTGAATGTTGGCCTGCCCTACTAGGTTGGGGAAGTTCTCCTGGATGATATCCTGAAGAGTGTTTTCCAACTTGGTTCCATTTTCCCCCTCACTTTCAGGCACCCCAATCAGACGTAGATTTGGTCTTTTTACATAATCCCATACTTCTTGCAGGCTTTGTTCATTTCTTTTTCTTCTTTTTTCTTTTGGTTTCTCTTCTCGCTTCATTTCATTCATTTGATCCTCAATCGCTGATACTCTTTCTTCCAGTTGATCGAGTCGGTTACTGAAGCTTGTGCATTTGTCACGTATTTCTCGTGTCATGGTTTTCATCTCTGTCATTTCGTTTATGATCTTCTCTGCATTAATTAGTCTAGCTGTCAATTCTTCCACTTTTTTTCAAGATTTTTAGTTTCTTTGCGCTGGGTACGTAATTCCTCCTTTAGCTCTGAGAAGTTTGATGGACTGAAGCCTTCTTCTCTCATCTCGTCAAAGTCATTCTCTGACCAGCTTTGATCCGTTGCTGGCGATGGGCTGCGCTCCTTTGCAGGGGGAGATGCGCTCTTATTTTTTGAATTTCCAGCTTTTCTGCCCTGCTTTTTCCCCATCTTTGTGGTTTTATCTGTCTCTGGTCTTTGATGATGGTGACGTACTGATGGGGTTTTGGTATAGGTGTCCTTCCTGTTTGATAGTTTTCCGTCTGACAGTCAGAAGGACTGTCTGTTGGTCTGTTGGAGATTGCTTGAGGTCCACTCCAGACCCTGTTTGCCTGGGTATCAGCAGCAGAGGTTGCCAAAGATAGAATATTGCTGAGCAGCGAGTGTACCTGTCTGATTCTTCCTTTGGAAGTTTCCTCTCAGGGATGACTCCACCCTGTGAGGTGTGGGGTGTCAGACTGCCCCTAGTGGGGGATGTCTCCCAGCTAGGCTACTCAGGGGTCAGGGACCCACTGAGCAGGCAGTCTGTCCGTTCTCGGATCTCAACCTCCGTGTTGGGAGATCCACGGCTCTCCCCAAAGCTGTCAGACAGAGTGGTTCGCCTCTGCACCGCCCCCGCTGCTTCCCCTATTGGACCTCAGCTGTGGGCTGTCCCCAGAGGTGGAGTCTACAGAGACAGGCAGGTTCCTTGAGCTGCTGTGAGCTCCACCCAGTTCGAGCTTCCCAGCGGCTTTGTTTACCTACTTAAGCCTCAGCAATGGCGGGCGCCCCTCCCCCAGCCTCGCTGCTGCCTTGCGGATAGATCGCCGCAGACGGCTGTGTTAGCAGTGAGGGAGGCTCCGTGGGCGTGGGACCCTCCCGGCCAGGTGTGGGATATATTCTCCTGGTGTGCCTGTTTCCTTAAAGCGCAGTATTGGGGTGGGAGTTACGCGATTTTCCAGGTGTTATGTGTCTCAGTTTCCCTGGCTAGGAAAACGGATTTCCTTCCCCCTTGCGCTTCCAGGTGAGGCGATGCCTCGCCCTGCTTCAGCTCACGCTGGTCAGGCTGCAGCAGCTGACCAGCACCGATTGTCCGGCACTCCCTAGAGAGATGACCCCAGTACCTCAGTTGAAAATGCAGAAATCACCGGTCTTCTGTGTTACTCGCGCTGGGAGTTGGAGACTGGAGCTGTTCCTATTCGGCCATCTTGCTCCGCCCCCTGGAGACTATTATTCTAAGTGAAGTAACTCAAGAATGGAAAACCAAATATCGTATGTTCTCACCGATATGTGGGGGCTAAGCTATGAGGACACAAAGACATACAAATGATGCAATGGACTTTGGGAATTTCGGGGGAAGAGTGGGAGGGGGACAAGAGATAAAAGACTACAAATATGGCGCAGTGTATACTGCTCGTGTGATGGGTACACCAAAATCTCACAAAGCACCACTGAAGAACTTACTCATGTAACCAAATACCACCTGTACCCCAACAACTTATGAAAAAAAAATTTTAAAAAAGCTATAAGAGGATAGTTGGGCTCTCCCTTTGTGGCTTATTACTGCTTTCATGTTTAATTCCACTTGTAAATCTTCTTCTATTCTAATTAGAAAAAAATGTAGAAGACTTCAAATAAATCAGTGAATTGAAATCTTGAGTCAAATATAATACAGTAGAAACACATTAGATATGCCAAATGTTAACTCACAAATTAAAATATTAACTTTGTGCAACAAACTATACATTCTGAGGAAACAGACCACGTCCATTTTGTTTATTATTGGATCCCCAGCCTCTATCACAATGTCTGGTATACAATCTGTATGTACATCTTAACTAGCAATAATGCATAATATATACACTATAATAGCTTAGTACAGATGTTAACCTTATCTCCTAATGCCAATGTTATACATTCCCTTTTATGCTTTTCTAACCTTAAATTTAAGAATTGAAATAAAATACTGATGCAATAGGATACAATGTGGTAACAAGAAATCCATTTGGCATATATGAGTAAGGCCATGGGAATAACAGGTGAAAGGGCCTGTTGTATAATGATATGAAAGTACCATAAGAACACCATTATGAATGAGAATTTAAATCAACAATGTATAAGGAACCACTTGTTTTACTCTGGGATATTTACAAAGTAACAAATATAAAAACCTTACATGGTTATGTACATCAGGGCTACCTATAGCTAAGTTTCAGAAGGATGCTACCCTATGAAGAGGAGTCTGGGGGGCAGATGTCTAAAGGTGAGTGTTCAAAAGAACAAAGATGACTTGTGTATGATCAATAAATCATTCATAGAAAATAATAAAAAGATTATTCATAGGAAAATAAAAGTGTGTTTTTAAAAAACACAGGGTAGATAATGATCTCCTGAGACATTTTATAGGATAAATTATATTAGAAGATAATTAGATAATTTGCTAGTTATCTAAATACGAGATGGAAAAGACAATGAATTTTCATGATTAAAACAAACAAACAAACAAACGAGCACCATCTAGACAAACTTTCCTTGCCTTGCAAGGGTAAGAAGGCAAATCTAAGTCAGATTATTTACATGAAATACTGCTTATAAGTGGATTCTTTTCTTTTTCCTAAGACTAGCCAAGGGATAAAGAGATGGCTGGAAACTTTTGTTAATTTTGAAACCAAAGAGCAATATAGAGAGAAAAATTACTTTGGAAAAAATTCTCAGTGTCACAAAAGGCAAACTGCCTATCTGGAAAAAGAGTAGAGCAATTAAATTGATAGTTAATTCAAATTATAATTATAAAATAACTATAATTCTCTTTCTGCTAAAGCAATGAATGAATTGAATTCCAACTATAGAGTTGTCTAATTCTAACATTCATGCAAAACTAAGGCCATGTATATACTTTGCTATGTACCATTTTTATGATTGACTAAGCCTGTATTGTTAGTTACAAAGTGAGTTTTATTATATGTACAGTAAATCATATGTGTATAGTGGGTTATTCCCTGTGCTTACTTTAAATATTGAAATATAAGCATGTGTAAAGTATAAATATGATTATTATACTTTATTATATTAATTCCTCTTATAGACCAACATGGGCAACTATGTTTTTACAGACATCATAGAAATTTCTTAAATCTCCTACCTATCCCTGAGAATGGTCCAGAGCTCTCCACCTAGACAAGCTTCCATCAGCATATACAAATATTTGCTGTCCTTAAATGTTCTGTACAGTCTGTAAATTGCAAACAAGAAAACAAAGATTATAAACATTATCGTCTTTTACAAGTATGCAATTTTGGGGGACCCAGATTATAGTTTTGATTTGCCAAGTTCAAAATTTTATCAGAATGACAGAGGTCTAAGCCCACACATGGGGAAAATAAATCAATGGCTCAGGAATAGGATTTTAATAGAAGAAACTAGGGCGCCACTCTCTCCCTTGAAATGGATTAATCATAATGATTATGGACAAAGAGGGTTTCTTGGGGTTCTTCCCATTCCAATTTGGGTGATGTTTTGAGCATGGACTGTTGGGGCAATGTTTAGTGGTCATCAACATGCAATGAAAATGGGAATAAAGTGGATTAAACTTTACAAATTCAGACATGTATAAATTTCATGTGCTATTCGCTCAAGTTTATGTTACATCCTGTTTTCACTAAGTGGCACTGGAAAATTCACTACATAAAGCTGCTTCTGCATATAAAAATCTCCCCATTATCCCTTTATTAGTACTGAGGTGGAATGGTCAGCTGTCATTTCATTTTTGTAGATCTTCAAAACATATTCAGATAATTAAAGGTTAAATAGTTTGATTTTGAATATTTTGTCTTTTAAGCATCAGAGGTCTATGTGGAGTTTGGGGGTTTAAAAAAAGGTAAAAACGGATTGTTAGAAACTCTGGTACGTCCTTTGGAAACCACATTGTTTTCAGACACTGATTCTCTTTAAAAGAAAGAGTAGAATCAGAACTCTATTTTTAGAAATCAAACAAAACTTTAAGATTAGATTAAAAATAAGTTTCTTTGTGCATACGAAATGTGTTAACAGTGCGCACAGGTGGCAGAGGGTTTTGTGGTGGATTTGTCACTTGGAGTTGGGTACGTCTGTCCCTGGCATGGGGCCTTTACCTCACAATGAAATCGGAATGAGCCCCCTGCATGATCTGCTTCTCTGAGCGGATGTGCTCCTGCTGTCTTGTGTCCACAATGTGACGTTTCTTGAGAATCTTCATTGCAAATGTTTTGGATTCTTCACTTTTCAACTGGACCTTAAAGAAAGAGAGAAGGGAGTAAGAAAAAGCCCATAGACTTATAAAAGGGCATTATTATCCTCAAATTAACAGGTACATGGAGCACTTAAATGAACCTTAGCCACCACGCAAGTCACACACACAGTACATCCTTGCTAGAGCTGGGTTTAACATCCAGGGCTCACAGCTATCATCCAATCTCATGCTCTGAATTGGCTGAAATTTAACTAACTTGATTCCAAATTAATTGTGTTCACATGTGGATTAGAAGAGGGAAAATGTACTTAGTTCTAGTTTTATTATTTCATTTCATAGAGTGTGTTTGAATACATTTTATGATTTTTCTTCTTCAATCAAAATAGTAGAAAAAAATAACTTCTTTTCCAATTTTATTTAAGCAAAGATGGCCAAAAACAGGGTCATATGGGCCTTTATATTCTTCCCCCTTAGTTCTAGTCCACAGATATTTCTAGAGTTTTTAACTTGAGTGGTGGACCCTAGTCTCTCCTGAGACTGCAGACTGTTATTTCTTCAGTACTGACTGTATTCATTTCTTCTTTTTAACCTTGCAGAACTTTCCCTCCCTGCAGTTTAAAGAGAAAAAAAAAATTGTAACAAGATTTTTTTCAGGAGATTTTGAAAACCGTTTGTTTTTCTTCTCAAACAAGCATGATGGCTTTAGTTCCTTTGACCTCAAACTTTACTCTCTAGTAACTGGGAAGACCTGGAGCCTCAATATCTTTCCATGTGCCATGCCTCTCTTGAAGCCCACATGGCTCCCAGTGGCTCCAGAGGAGGCATGGATCTTCCAAATGCCTTACTCAGACAGGGTGCTGTTTAAGGTTTTACAAGAAATTTCAGGAAGGTGACTTGTAGCAAAAACAAAAGAGATAACAGAGCTAATTATTTAAAAGCAATATAAGGACATTATCATCTAGTGCTCTCAAGCAGCAGAATCCTCAGGATGATACCAAACAGCCCATATTATTTGGGAGTAATGAAACCTTGGGGGAAATAACACAGCATGCTGTTTCTGCTTTTCAGCTGAAGTATGGCTGTCCCCTCTTTAGTTGTTCATTATTTACTGCTTCATCAGCAGGGATAGCGAAGTTCTTAAGTGTCTTGTTCCTGCACACATGTACAGATTGAGTTCGATCTTAGAGGACATTAATGTGGCAAGTTCCGTAGGAGGGAGCATGAAGATACTGCAAATATATGGGCCTCGCTTAGCTGCCAGCATTCATGAATCAGTATGACAGGTAAAGGGAAAAATGGGTATTTGAAAATGTCTTTAACAGCCAAAGGCCCTCTACTCTATCTGTGAAACTCAAAGATGACAGATTAGTGTGATACAAATAAATTCAGTTGTAACTCATAATAAAACACAAAATGTGAAAACTCACTTCTAAAAGAAATCTGGGCAGTTAGGGAAGATGGCATGAAAAATGAGCTCTCTTACAGTACTACAATTCAGAGAAGAAGGAGTAGAGTCATATTCCCTCTTCAGAGTCATATCCAGTTAAACTAGTGAGTATTGTTGTGTAGTTCAAAAATGCCTACTATAAAAAGTATTTTCTTCAGTGATGATAATGCAGATTTTTTTTTTTTCTCCGTGAACACAGGGTAGGAGGAAAGAATTCAGCCTTTATAGTCACAGGTCTGGACTTGAATTCTGAGTCTGCTTAGTCTGTCTCAGTTTAAGCAACTAGTCTCTCTCGGGCTAGTTGCTTAACTGCTCTGAGCCCTAGTTCTGGCTGAGGATAATACCAGATACCGCAGTTATTATGATCCTAAATGAGAACACACCACCAAATGGGCATTCATTGATGAACTCTCTGCTTATAACCAGCAATCTCTACTGAATAGGACAAATCAAATGTTGCTATTTCAGAGGAATTAACTGATTTCCAAAAACAATTCCTATCTTTCCCAAGGTGACAGAGCTTTCAAGTGGCAGAACTGGATTCATGTTCAGGTCTTTTTTGGCCCAAGCTATTTCCACCAAATGCTGCTTCCCTTCAGCTGAATACAAACCAATTAAACGCACAGTGATTGACACTTTGCAAATCAAAGTTTAATGGAATCGACTAACTAATGGACTGTGAGATAAACTGAACAATATTTCTATTACCTTTAAGCTTAACTTATGCTAGGCATGTGATTTGGGAGAACAACCAAAGCCTCACTGACATTTTCCTAGGCAATTCCAGGGACCTCCATGTATTAGGGGTTTGGGGTACCTGATTGCTTGAATACTGCAAGGAGAAGCCAAGTAGGGTAGGAAGAGGGTGATGGGAGCTGGTGGGTGGCATATGTCATAAGAGATAGGTGAAGGCTACAGAAATTCTTGGGAATCAGGCTTACTACTTGCCAATTTAAAAACATTAATTACAGAAAGTTTATAGAACTATATTGCTAACCTACTGAGGCTTTCTGCTTTGCCTTTACTTTGTATAGAAGCAGTCCTTGGGTCTAGAATCATCTTCCTTCTTTGCACTCTGTACAAGATCTCATGAGTTCCTTAGGGCAGAGCCCTTAGAATCTCCACTTCCAATTTAAACCAGAATGCTGCAAGACTCACAGAACTCAAGATCCTAACCGGAAAGTCAGGGTACCTGAGGACCACTCGTGTGAACTAACTCAACAGAGACAGTCGAGAATGTTGAAGTTAATTATTTGCATAAAGTCCAAGTAACATATTCATCAGAAATCTTCTGATAAACCAACAACTTTCCAAAGATCATTCAAGAATGTTCAATTCAACATTGTTTCTAATGGAAAATTTTAGAAACAATCTAAATTTCTATCAAGAGGAGGAGCTTGCAAAAATAAATTATGGTATATCCATGCAATGCAACTATAAAAATGATTACTTAGAATTATATTTAACATTATGGAAAAATAACCAAAACAAATAACCAAAACATGAATAAAAGATACTGATTACAAGACAGCATACATTTTATGATCTCACAGTGTGTTTGAATATTAGTGTGTATGTATACATATATATATACACACACACATCTATATGTGAAATTTATGACAAGACAATCAGAAATGTGTTCATCAATACGTTAACAATGATTTTTCCTTAGGGAAATTTTTAGTTGATTTTTACTTCTTTTTACTTTTTGAATTGCTTAACTTTTGAACAATCATCATATCTTGCTTTTATAATGAGTAAAAGTAAAACTCTCATCATGAAAAAACTTGCAAGTCTCTTTTAAATTGTAATAGCTATTTATTATTATTGTCTGAATCTTTCTAATTGATTCTGATTCAACTAGAATTCCATGAATGCAAAGATATGAAGAAATTGTACAGAGCATAACAACCTATTGAGGTCTGGGGCTGAACCACACTATTACCTTTTTACAGGGCTGGCTGCAAACATTTTTTTCAATATAAACTCTGAGTAAGTTACAGCAATTTGTATTTGTTGAGGCTAAGATATTATGTTTTATTATAAAAATATTTTAACAAACCTAATCCATGATGAATTGTAAGGTGACATTTAGTTTTCTTTTTATTTTTCCTGTTGTTCAAATTAATTATACCAAGTCCACTTGTGTCCATTTGAGATAATAATAATGGTGATGATGATGATGATGATGATGATAATGATGATTTTTTAGCAAGTTGCTTAGAGCTATGAAATTACTTTTGAGTATGGAAAGAGATCAGCCAGGAAAAGAGGAGAACGGGAGTGCATATTTTTCTTCTGCCTCTTGCCAAGGACTAGCTTAGATAGTTATGCATGTTCCTCAGGTTTGTCTTCCTTTGAAGTCTGTCCTAATCTCCTAGGTGTACAGGCTAATGCCCTGGTTGAGAGTGTGACTAGTGTGATATTTGACTAATTTTTTTCAATCTCAACCTTTTTTTTTTTCCTTGTTCTCTTGGACAAATTACTCAAACTCTCTCCGCTTTCACTTCCTCATCTGTAATATGGGGATATCCTGATAGATTACCTATGAAAACCAAATAAAAGTGTTATGTATCAAACAAAGTGTTTTCTTTGTTCTGACTGCAACCCACCTCAGTGCTAACAAGTAGATGAGTAAGGATTTGAGAAGCTACTTCTACAATATTGTGGATGCTATAAAAAGAAACAAGATCATATGCTTTGCAGGGACATGGATGGAGCTGGAGGCCTTTATCCTCGGCAAACTAACACAAGAACAGAAAACCAAACACTGCATGTTCTCACTGATAAATGGGAGCTGACTAATGAGAACACATGGACACAGGGAGAGAAACAACACACATGGGGCTTGTCCGGGGAGGGCTGGTGGGTATTGGCAGACAGCATCAGGAGAAATAGCTAATGCATGCTGGCTAAATATCAGATGATGGGCTGATAAGTGCAGCAAACCATCATGGTACATGTTTACCTAGGTAACAAACATGCACATCCTGCACATGTACTCCAGAACTTAAAAAAAGGTCTAAAATAATAAAGCATTATTAGTGGTTCATTAATTACATTAAATGTACCATACTAATGTAAGTTGTCAATAATAGGGGTAATTAGGTTCAGTGTATATAGGAATTTTCTGTACTATCTTCACATTTTTCTGTAATTATATAGCTGTTCTCAAAAAACAAAGATTATAGATGCTTATACCATACTGGTTTTACTCTCAAAATTCCTACAAAGGGAAAATGAACAAGAAAATCTGAATACTCAAGATCTTCATTTTATTTTATATAAGAAATGCTATGTGCTATATTAGAAATTAGAATTGGTAAATGTTCCATTTACAATAAACTGTTACTTCAATATGAAGTATTATATTGACATTTGAATGAATGTATACTTGGGCCAAGTAGATCTTAAGGTGGGAATGTTTGACAAGGATTATGACAAGTTCTTAACTATCTGGCTATAGCTGATGTCTGCATAATACTGGCCTGAAAATGAGAGGTGATGTCATCAGCATTTAAAGAGCTTTGAAGATGCATTTGCTGGTTGTATTTAAATAGAGTACATCCTTCCTTTCTATGTAGGGTAGCTGGTTGCCTTAAAAAGGCTTGTTTCCTACTGGACCCAACTTTTTGCCCTTATTAGGAAGGAAGATTACGATCAAGGCAAGGTTAAAACTGGCTCAGTACCACTGGCTGTGAGTTGGTCCTTAGAATTTGTACCTATTCATTCATTTAACCTTGTTATTAAGAGCTCATAGCTTATTTTGCACTGTCACTATCTTAATTATTTTGGAAGAAAATTACTTCCTGAATTACACTGTAATTGAAATGATTTCTTAAATTCAAAGCTTAAATTGTCAATGTCACATGTCTCATTATTATGCAAAAGTCCCATATGAAGTGGTTCAAATTTTATTACCATGCACTGCAGGAGAAGGGTACTCCCTTCATGCTCTCCCTTAGGTAAACTGATGCTACAGAACAAAGGTGATGAAGGGAGTTTAGGAAAACATAAACCTGGGACCTAATTCTGGATCTTTGACAAATAAGTCATATAATCTCACTGGGCCTCAGACCACTTTTCAGAAAATAAAGGGCAAAACTATATTATCTTCAAAAACTCATTCTAGCTAGAGAATTCTATACATCTGCAATTTGATGCAATATGCATTTTTAAAGCACATTAATTATATTTAACCTTACAGAAACGGCCCAACAAACATGTGGCAATATCTTGGGAAGAAGGAAAAGGGGAAATACTCCAAGTAACACATAGGTCGCTTAAGGAAACATGATGGTCCTCTCTGAAAGTATGACCTTAACTTTACATTTATGTTCATATTCTGTTGGGTGGTTGGGTGGTGGGGGTTTTCTCTGTCCTCTCAACCTCAACATATGAAGGGATTGGTTTCTGTTATATTCTCTGTGTTACTAACTTTCAAATAACACACACTGGAAAAAAGTAGCAGTAGCTTTCTCAGGAAGAGCATTAAAATGGGCTTCAACGCATACGGGAATGCAGGCAGAATCACCGTGATTGTAATAGCTGCAAAGTAGGAATGGCAAATATTTTCTCTAAATAAAATAGCACAAAATTTTAATCAGGAAATCTGTATTATTTGATGAAGCATAAAGCCATTTTTTAGTTTCGGCTCTCTTTAACCTGGGAGAAAAAGGCTTTGTAAGTAATCCAGAAATAATTTGGCAAGGTCTGTGATTTTATGCTTAAGTAACTCACATTTAATATAAATTGAGATGACTTAAGGAATTTACGACAAGTGCTGTAGTGAAACGTTCTACAAAGGAAGAAAAGAAGAAAAAAAAAAGCGGAGGGTGGGGGTGGCAAGAAGAGAGAAAGCCCTACATTGAGAAACTATGAGTATCTTATCCTATTAGATTAACCATGCCAAAGGGCAGGTTCACTAAAACCAGCCAAAGACATACAATAAAACATCAACAATAAGAACATCAGTAAACAAACCACTAGACTGTCTATAAATGCATAAGCACTATGTTCCACCTCCATCATTTTCCAATATTCTCCTATTGCCAGACAGCTCTTCACAGCCCTGTAAGACACTGGCCTTAGATTCTATGTTCAGAAAACAATGTAAATATCCTGTTCTGCAGCAGTGGAGTATAATAACAAAGCTGAAGTGGGGTGTGCAGAAGCCATAAAACTGCCATAAAATTCAGGAGGAAAAAAGGCATGAAGTTACTATACATTAAATAACTGGGTATTTAGATTATTGAACTAGATCATACATGTAAAAAATGAAAACATTTAGTGTAACACAAAATTTTAGCATCTGAATATCTGTACCAGAAAAGGTAAATCTCAAGAGATAGAAAGTAGATGAGAGGCCAGGTGTGGTGGTTTACGCCTGTAATGCCAGCACTTTGGGAGACTGAGGCAAGCAGATCACTTGAGCTCACAAGTTTGAGACCAGCCATGAGCAACATGGCAATGTCTCTACAAAAAACACAAAAATTAGCCGGGCATGGTGGTGCACACCTGTAGTCCCAGCTACTTGGGAGGCTGAGGTGGGAGATTGCTAGAGCCTCCAAGCTCAAGCTGTAGTGAGCCAAGATCATGCCACTGCACTCCAGCCTGGGTGACAGAGCAAGACCCTGTCTCCACACACACACACACACAAAACCTGGAGATTGGAATGGAGAGTATTTCTAAATGGGCACAAGGGTTCTTACTGCAGTGGTAGGAATGTTCTAAAACTGGGATATATCATGGTCATACAATTCTAAAAATCACTGAATTATACACTTAAAATGGGAAAGCTTTATGGTATGTAAATTATACCTCAATGAAGTTGTTAAAGAATTTTTTTTTTTTTTTAAAAGAGAGAGAACTCATAATTTCTTGGATCTACAGCTTCTAGTTCTGTATTGATTTGTCAGGTAGCTATATGTTTTGTTTACATTTTAAGGAATTTAATGTCAAAAATGTATTTCTCTATGCTTACTTTTTCACTTACAATACAAATTCCTCAGTTAGCCAAAAACTAGATTTTTAAGCTCTAATTTCTGTTAAATATTGACACATTTTAAAAAGTCATTTTTAATGACTTTACTACTTGTTTATTGAAAAACCTAAATATAAAAGTATTATTTAAAAAAAATTAGGATCATGAATACATTTAAACAAAATGTACATAATTAACACAAAGTTCTTTAAAAGCTATCTTGTCAAAATAATAGTACAGTCGGCTTTCTGCATCTGTGGGTTCTACATTCACATTCAACCAACCAAGGATTGAAAATACTCGGAAAAAAAAAATGGATGGTTGTGCTTGAGGTGAACATATATAGACATTTTTCTTGTCATTATTCCCTAAACAATACAGTATAACAGCTACTTACATAACATTTGCATCATATTAGGTATTGTAAATAAACTAGAGATGATTTAAAATATAGGAGAGAATGCGTGTATATGCAAATACTATGCCATTTTCTATTAGGGACTTGAGCATCTATAAATTTTGGTATCTGCAGCTGGAAGAGGTGTTGGTGAGGACAGGTCCTAGAACCAATCTCCCATGGATGCTGGGGATTGGGAGGTTAAAATATTGCAATAATAAACCAACTGTGGTTGTATGCAAGTCCGTGTGACATCCTAAAGCTTCATTTTCCTTACTTAAGGGAATAAAACCAGGCCAGGCGCAGTGGTTCATGCTTGTAATCCCAGCACTTTGGGAGGCAGAGGCTGGCAGATCATTTGAGGTCAGGAGTTCAAGACCAGCCAGCCTGGCCAACATGGTGAAACTTCATCTCTACCAAAAATATAAAAATTAGCTGGGAGTGGCGGTGGGTGCCTGTAATCCCAGCTACTCAGGAGACTGAGGCAGGAGAATTGCTTGAACTCGGGAGGCGGAGGTTGCAGTGAGTCAAGATCGTATCACTGCACTCCAGCCTGGGCAACAGAGCAAGATTCCATTTCAAAACAAAAATAAATAAATAAATAAATAATCAGCTCCATATTATAGAAACATATATTGTAAGATCAAATCAGATAGTGTATGTGAAAATTCTTTAGAAATTAAAAAGTGTTATGTAAGAATGATCATCACTACTATGAATTCCAAGACATAGTATCTTCCCATTGCAACTCAAAATTAAATCTGTTTTTAAGTTAGTAGTCCCAATCAACTAAATGAAAACAGGAGTAGGAAAAATCTACTTGTTTGAATTTAAGGAAATTTTACTTTCACGGTGAAAGAAAAAGCAATTTTATTACTCTGACTCAAATGACTTTTTGGACATGGCCAACTAAAGTGCCCACATGTTCAGGAGAAGTCGGCTTACGACATTCATAAAATAAGATGAAATGCTTTAAGTGAACAGAAAGCTTCTATCCTACAAATCAGTGTTGGATTATATTTCCCAACATTCCTTAACAACAACAATAACAAAAAATACTAATTCTATTATTAACTTAAGCAGAGATCACAATCACATCTCTATTTCCCTCACTTTTCTCTGCACAATAACATCATATGATTTATTTTTCCCCTTGACCAATGTCTGAAATTTAAGAATGAACCATAGCATTTGCCTTGTTTCATAGGATACGTAAGAGAGAAGAATAAAAGAAACTTGTCACAGCCTGAGCGACACATATTTGAATGACCCGGAGAATGCAAAGGATAGATTAGGAGTGTGACACAGATGTCACAATTGGAAAGCTTTTCAGCCATGAGGCATAGAGGCACAACACTGTTGTAGTGGTGACTCAACTTCATGGTAAAGGCTTTATGCATCAAAGTTCCTATTCATAGATAGCCCCGCCGCCCCCAACCTACACACACACACTCATACACACACAGAGTCAGGTATAACATTTTGAGAAGAAAAGAGGATAGAAAAGTAGCTTATTTTTCTATATGCCTTTTCATTTGAATCCATCTGCCATTTGTACAATGGACAGATAATCAAGAGAGGGTCTCCTTCTCATCCTCGTTTTTCTTTCTTCATTTACCTCAACACCTCATCAAAAATATCAGTAATCTTATTTTCTCTGTAACTTGCTTTCAGACTTAAAATCAGTTCTATAGCTAGTGACCAGAAATATCAGGAAATATCTATATTATTAAATTTAAATTTATTAAAAGACAAAGTTATTTTTGAAGAGGAGGTAAGTTTTTTTTTTTTTTTTTTTCTATTTTTTAAAGACATTTAACTTTCAGTTTGGAGGAAAGTCAGAAAAAGAACCTAATACTTTTTTATTGTTAATTATACTGTGAACAAAGGCCTGGACAATTTCCTAGAAGTTACTTGCAAATCAAAGAACATTTATAATTTCCCTTATTAAGGAATTAGCATTCATTCATTTTCATTCAAAAGGTTACCTACATTGAGTGTCTTATCATTCCTTAAACATAACATTTATTTCCTACCGCTTTTATGCTAAATAAACTTTACTTCACTTTGCAGTGATTATTCAAAATGGTACTTACAGGATTTTATTACCTATAATATACTTTAAATTATTTTTTCAGCAACTAATCAAATATTTTTCATCCTCTACCCAATACTTTAGTTTCCATGCATAATCTCACTTGTATAAGGAAATACTATGTGTATCAGTTTTGAAAACTTGTTTACATATTTTAAATTGAGCACATGAATAGCTCACATAAATTCAATTCTAATACTTAAAGTACACATATAACCACGTAGGTGAAGTTGAATATTTAAATTTCAATTCCTTTCATTTATTGACTCTGAAAATCTAAAATAGGTTGAAATGAAACAGAGAGGATGACATACTGTGAAATTCAACTCTCTTTCTGACATGTGACCCAATTAACTCATAAAAGGTTTTGCATTGCGGTTATACTTTTAAAATATAGGGATGAATGACTTTATAATTTTTTAGAACTGTTAGATACTGGAAAACTGTAATAAAATGGCTTATAATCAGATCTTAATGTCTTATTACATGCTATCCTCAAACTTTGTCCCTCTGATGTTACAAAAAGGATAACTATACAGTTCATCCATGTAGCCAAAAACTACTTATACCCCCTAAAGCTATTACAATTTAAAATACATTTTATAATACTTTAAAAGTGCTGGGAGACAGGGCTGGGGGAATGGGAATGAGGGTGGAGAGGATGGGGTTGGAAGGATGTAGGGGAGAACCTGCTAACTTATAATTCAATTAATCTTTCAATAATAAGGCAAAATAAAGACATTTTCAGATAAAAGTAAATTAAGGAAAAAAGAAAAAGAAAAAGATAACTTCTTCCCCCAAAAGATTCTTGTATTTCACATTTATCTTGTGTTTCAGATTTTCACAAATATAAAAGGACATCAACTGTAGCTAAGTCAGTTCAATAAGAATCTACTGGATTTTGCCTATACCAGTTTACTTTAGGGAAAGCAGTCACATTAAAAATTTAAATTTCTTTGTTTGTGTAGATGTGGCATCCAAGGTCAAAGTGATGACCAGACGGTGGCTCTCCTTTGTTTAACTTCTTTGTTTGAACTTCTTTTGGGTAGTGATGATCTCCCCACTCTCAGTGTGAACGTGAAAGGCAGTGGGCTGAAGCTGGGGCCTAAGAACAAACTACCTGGCCCACAAAAGCTCCTGACCTCATAGCTCACTGTTCAAGCTAATATGTTGCATATGTCAATGACAATGGGGAATACTGAGGGACCGAGTACTAACTAGCAACAAATTAAATATATGCAATTGATGAGATATATTGAAACATACAGAATTACCTGTTTTATATTTTTTCCAGAAAGCAAGATAAATTACTTTATTTTATTTAAAAAGACATGACTATTTTCTACATAACTAAGACACACAAGGGGACTATTTTTCCCTCTCAATGGAAGGAATCCCTCTTTGAGAATGCAGACTGCACTGTGGTACAAAATAACCTACTTTTGTCAGAAGAGAAATTATGATGTCTATTTCTAGGAGCAGCGCCACCTAAAAATAGCTTGTCTAGTCACCTTATAGTGCATTATTTCATGTCATAGATAGAAGTTCGGAGCAGAATCTGTGTTTATATGCTTTCATTACTCAATGTCCAAACAACTGGTTTTTTTTTGGCAAGTCTAATCTTTTTAAAGAATATAATACAATTATACTCTACTGATCAGCTGTCTAATATTTCTCTCTGCTCCCCCAACAGTAATTCACTCTAGTCTAGTCACTTGCTTTGGTGTCCTGTAACAACATGTGGCCTTTTATGTTGTAACCCTTGCCTGGAATGGCCTTTTCCCAGAATGGCCTTTCCCCATCTGTTCATTTAAATCCCAACCTATTCTCCACTGCCTAGCTTCAGTTCTGTATATCTTCCCAGGCCCTCTTCTACTCCACCAATTTCAAATGACCTCTCTCCTTATGAAATACTGAGAACTCTTCTGCATTCTTTTTAATTTAACACAATAGCATAAGATTTTGTTCGCTACTTTTCAAATATCTTAATCTTATCTTCTTTCTTAGGAGGAGGCAGAAATTCCTTGAGGGCAGGAATCATGTCTGATATTTTTATATTCCAGAAATAGTTTGGGTTTTTTAAAACAGATGATTATTGCCTAATGTGATGTACCCATTAATTCTCTGGATTAAAAAAAATAATATTTATGTCAGAGAAAACAAAAAGGCAAGTATGACCTAAATGTTAACTTTTGGAAGAGCTGTTTCATCACCAATTATCTTAAGCTTTGGAAAGACATACCCAGCGGATTCTAGATTTATATTGATCATTCTAAAATCCTATGCAGGTTTAGAGGAGAAACTACTAACATTTTATCTTGTGGTAGGACACTGACTTCAACTACTTGTAATAAAAAATAGGCATTTCAATTGATCGCTAATATATAAAATTTCTATAATTTCACAAGATGTGTTAGAAAGTAACTTATATTTGTTTTCATTCATGTAATCTAAATTTTATTATAATTATCAATGTACAAAAGAAAATATATTCTACTATAATGAGATGAAGTAATGCTTATCTTACCTTATTTGCATATGCCAAAGTAGAGATAAGCTTTACTGCTTGTAATTTCTGCATTGAAACTGTCATGTGGTTATTTTAGCAGTTGCAGTATATTGTTACCACACCTACTGATGCTCAATTTATTAGATTTATTAAATCAGATTTTCATTAGCTATCTAAAGAACTTATTTTCTGAGAAATGAATGCTGTTTATTACAGTTAATAATTTTTGTCCATTTTCATTCTTTTGAAGAATAAACATAAAATGAGAATTACATATTTAATAATAAACCATGTAGAGTACCACTAGAGAAGAGGCAATGTTAAAATGAAGCAAACTTTCAGTTTCAACCAGTATTGAGTCCTTACTCACTTTAGTTACAGAGGACACAAGGCCTTAGGGCAGCAGGGTTTCCCCCCGGTGTCCAATGCAGCATAAATCACTGTGGGTACACATGGCAATGCTGCCCAAAGATCTCCATCGCTATTCTGTTTCATTGCTGTGTGGCTTGGCTGTAGAAAGCTCTTGAAATGTTTTCATCTTACATGGGGTTTCCCTTTGGAGTTAAGTCACTCACCTTTCGCAATAAGACCCTGCTGACTGAGCAATGGGTTTATCACCTAACTTCTTGCTTAATCACCTCTTAGTCTCTTTTTTTTCCCAATTGGTTTACATAGCACTCCAAGCCTGGTTGCTTGTTTTTATAGCGCCAAGGCAGCTGGCAAAAATGCTGTGAGAGTGGTATGGATGTCATGAACAGACACACACGTTGTTAACTACACGTGCTTGTCTTAGCATACTACCACATGTTCTTTTTCTGGGCAATCCAGTTATGTGGTTTAGAAACTGAACTGCAGCAGAGAAGGAATGAGAGGTAATTTTTGTATTCAACTTGCCAAGAGCCAGGTCTTTATTATGCCCAATTGAGGTTCCATGGGTTAAGAAGGCTGGAGAAAAACTAGATATGATTCAGCAGTTTGCACTGAAAACAATTTCCCATTGAGAGGTTAAGAGGTGGGGCTTCACAATTTAGAAGTGAAATGGATAAATAAAAGCAGGCTACTTCAGGTGCACACAGGTTCAGCATAAGGGATATTGAAAATTGTTTCCCATCTCCTCTCATGTCAGATCAGAAAGTTAAGAGCTTTAGTGGTTTGGAGAAATTTAATAGAAGCTATCATTGAAGGTCATTTGAAGACCTCTGGGCTCTTACTTATATTAGAATAATGGTTGCACTCTCAGGCCTTGGCCTAGCAATGGAAAAGAAAAGAGTAAAATCATTTCATTCCCTTCCATTTCTATGCATGTAGCTGGAAGTGATAAAGATAACTATCATTAGCATGTTTTAATAATAATAGCAACAGTAACAACATTAACACCATTTACTGACCCATGATGTGTGAGACACTATTTTGAGGGCTTTAACTTGTTTAATTTTCACAACCTTGTGAGGTATATATCCTATTATTATCATCATTTCAGAGACAAGAAAACCAAGGCTCAGAAAGTTTTAAGTAAATGACTAAGTATACACAATGGGTAACATCTGAATCCAGAATGCCTAATTCTAGAGCTCTAGCTTCTAGCTACCATGTTATACTGTCGGATTTTTTTTTCCTCCACAGACATTTTGCCACTAAAATAGGAACAGAAAAAGAGTTAGAGAAAGTGGAGTCTCTGAAGATATAACAGAAAGAGAGGCACACAGCAGACAATTACTACATCTATTGTAGATTTAGTTCTAATTCAGGTTCTTGAATTCCAGAAGAATTTTTTAAAGCAAAGGTGTACATGTGACAATGAAGTAACACTTGTTTGATTTGGGGGTGGTTGTTGTTGATGGTGGTGGTAAGAATCCAAATATTTTTGAAAGCCAGAATGGCAAGCTTCTAGTTAAAAAAATCAGTAATTCTGGGCAATAACAACAGCTCTTTCAATGACTAAGTGGCCTTAAACCACATATATACATTATTCTTGTCTTCTTTCCTGTAAAATGTGGATCATGCCTCATGTTCTCCTCCCAGGGTAGCTATAAGGGCAAAATTATACAACGAACCTGAAAGCAATTTGAAGATTATAAAGTAGTGTTCAAATGAGAGGTTATTTTATTAAAGATGTAATGTTAATTTATTAATAAACATTTGTTTCTGCAATAGTTTCAATTTACTAAGTATGTTCCATAATACATCAGGTTATTTATATTAATGCCTTAACTCTCCCTCTGCCTCAGAAATGCTATCTCCTGCAAGAAGTCTTGTTCCTGCACTCACTGAGCCCCTGCTGATCATGCTTCACTTATGAGTTTAATTATCAGTTTACATGATTGCCCCTCCCAGTAGACTGTGAGTCTCTAGAGCCAAGGACTATTCTGTTCATCGAATTTTTTATCTTCAATTGTAGAGCTCACTGCATATATACAGAATAACTGATGTAGAAAGAATATAATCCAGAAACAGAGGTTATGTTTCTCTTATATTTGTTCCTATATTTTATCCAAGTATGTCACTCTGGTATAGAAGACATTTAGATTGCTAAATAAACAGATTAAATATCTAATATTTTAAAGTTCCAACTACATATTATTAGCATATTAAAAAATCAGTCTTTGACTTGTGCAAATCTATTCTGAAAAACAGGTGCCTTTCTCAGAAGGACAAAAGTAGAGTAAATTGGGAATATGACTATAAGGCAATGGGACTAATTTTCACTTGTAATTTGTAAAACCAACCTTCTTATTTTACAGTCATACTTTGTAAATGAAGATGATTACCTAGATGACTTACATCAGTGCTTAGAGCTTTTGTGAGTAAGTCATATATAAAAAGAAAGCTGAGTTCTTTTGCTGAAAGTGATACTATAAATGGAATGTGTTCTCCTAGAAGACATACTGTAAACAGACAGTAACTGAACACATTAGAAAGACCATTCTTAAAAATAAAGAACATAGACAGAAAATATGGCATATGCCAGAAAACAGAAAGGAAAGCAGTCCAAATGACTGCCCAGAGGAAATGGTTCTGAACAGGACATGTCTGATATTAAACAAGTGAAAGTCAGTTATGCTAAGCCCATTTAGGAAGAGACTGAATAGCTTAAGACTACAATTCCCATGCATAAAAGACCTTCACTTCAAGTTTCTGGACTCTTTGCTGAACACATATTTAAGTTTCTTATTATGTGGCAAAATTATGTTCTCACCTCCAAAAATTGATAATAAACTATTTATAAATTCTCCTGTAGAAAAATACTTCTGCATCTACATTTATCTAAATTGACATGAATGATAAGAAATGCTAAAAAGTCTGTGAAGGGTATAACTACCTTCACACACAAACATAATCTGATGTGACCTTAAAAGGTTAAGGACATGCGCCTCTTCCCCAAATGTAGAAATTGTACCCCATGATCCATTATGAATTTACCACTCATCAGTAATATCTACAGTTTTTGAAAAGTGGGCTACATTTCCAACTTCAATTAATTCTTAGGGCTATGGTGTCCATTATCTATAAACATCTGTCTAAAAGAGTAAAATATAATATCTATGAGAGGAAAATTAGGCTGACTATCTGGTATTTCTCTGGGGATGGAGATTTTATGCACATATATGTATATATATAATATATATACTTAAACATGCACATGAATACACAGAAATGAGCATACACATGTGTGCACACACATGAGAGCACAAATGAAAATTTTTGTGTTTAAACTAAACATTTATATGCTCACATTAAATTCTTCCCAATTTTGAGACTAATCAAAATTTTGTTTGTACCTTCTCGTTTGCTTTTCAGAGGATTTTCTAGAAGATTTGCACTATCAGCTTGGTATTCAATTCTTTAGCTTGAAATGACTTCAGTGCCTGTAAGTTATTTTCAATATTTCAAAAATCCTAAGTAAATTCCTATATTTCATTAAATATCTCACTGGTAACTTCAAAGATCGCTATTTAAGTTATCAAATGTCTAAGAGTTCACAAAGTTGTAAGCTGATTTTTTTTTGTTAACAAAAATAGCAGTTTTATTGTCCATCGTCTTTAAAAAATAACATTTAAGGACCCATAACAGTCCTACAATCACTGTCTGAGAAATTCTGTCCCTTATACTGCTTCATTTGGAGAGTGTTTTAGAAATACACAACTATATAAACACATCAGAAAATAAATCCTTCATGGCAGGGAGCTCTGTTTTCTTTTCCTGCCTGTATGTCCCAACACCTCCAAATCAAAGCAGTTCATGTATAATGCTGTTAATGAATATTTATTAGCTATACAGACAATTATAGTTTTCCACAAAACTAAAGTTGTTAAAAAATAAATCCATGGCTACATTAATTGGTAGGGTTCAGAAAAGCAAGAGGTTTGTCTAGAACCTTACTTTATTTTTTTTCTCCCAGAACTGAAAATACTCATATCGTCAAAGGCACACTTACAGACTTTCAAGTCAGAGGTGGTATTACTACAGTATCTCCAACCAGTGTTAAGGGAAGCATAATACTAATTCAGTGAGACATATGGCTCTAAAACCTTCTCGTCTAATATCTAAGTAAATATCATCTTTCTGCCTGTTCAAGTCAGAAATTGCAACTGCAATACAAATAGACAAATATAAAAATAGTGCTGGGTCAATGTACTTTTAAGGAAGGGGATTTCTCCTGACCCCTGATGGCAACCGTAACTGTTTACTGCACTGTACGCCATCTCAGGGAGTTCCTCACATACTGTACTGGTGTCTGATATCAGGAAATCCTCCATGTTCAGCAGGGAGGTGGAAATCAATCTGCATTCTCAATTAGGGCTTATAGCCACACCATCTTGAAATGCAGTTAGTCATAAGAATACATTTTTTTCTCATTCTTGTGACAATATGTCAGTTTTTAAATTTATATTTCAAACAAATGCAAAATATAATACGTTTTCATGTTGTTTACACCACATTCATGCAACGTGTTGAATGTATTAACTTGTACAAAATGTCTTCATCTTCATGTATAGCTGTATGTATATGTGTATATATGTATACAAACTGTGTGTACGAAATAAACTATATAAAATATTCAAACTATTAGCACTATAAATAGGTACTTGCAACTACAGAACCACAGAATTACTACTACAACACCATTTACTTCATATATATCTCTTCTATTTCCCTTTATATGTATTTAAATTTACATTTCAATTATTGTAATTGTTGTTAGAGTGCATAATTGTTAGTAAGCACCACTCAGAACTAAGGAAATAAAGATTATAGAAAATTAGTTGGGTAAGAAGTGCTTAATGACTCTTCTTTAAGTCAATGTGTTCACCTTACACTTAATATGAAGGGGTTTTCTAAAAAGCAATGCATTATTTATTTTACTTTTAGTCGTTGACTGCACAATTTAGCCCACTTTGTTGTTAATTATGACATGTCTACTGCAAAGTATTTGGTACTGATTTAGGAATAATGGTAAATTAATGATGAAAGACAAAACAAGAGAAAAGGAAGAAATCTTAATCTAGGGGAAAAAATTACAAAGGAAGCAGAGGTGATCAAAAGTATTTAAAGAACCATCACCTACCAGTTCTACTCGTCCGAAACCTCCAACTCCAAGGGTGTCAATGATGTTGAAATCAGACAGCTTCAGGTTGGCGAAGAAAGCCGCTTCAGCTTCATATCTGGATTTTTTGATGTGAAAAAATGGAAATTTCTTAGAGGTGCAAACACGAGTACCACGTACATCTGTACCAGAATGACATGACTGTGGAACAGGGTTTACCTGCTTACATTCCATCTTGCTTTTAGAGTTTGTGTTTTCTCACACTCATAATTTTTTGGTCCCAGTTATGCAGAATAACATAAATTTGCACTTGTGTTTCAAAGTACTGTAGAAAAATATAAAGTACCCACTGCATGCCAGTCAAGTGACTGATAAATCCAGTTATCAAATCAAAGTTACATGGAGGTCTTTTTCTACGCGTCTTCTTGTGAACACGGATTGTTTGAGTTGTTCTTTTTTGGTTTTGTTTTAGATTTTTTGGTTTGGCTTGGTTTTGTTTTTGCCGTTCAGATTTTGGATGGCAGTTTCTCATCAGTTTTCCTTATCCACAGGCTGGCAGCGCCTCCTATAAATATTTATTAAAAGCGGCAAGATCACGGAGGTCTCTGGAGCGAAATCACAGCCAGGTTTTATGAAAACAGATCCGAGAAGCTGAGAACTGATGTACAAATGTCCGAAATGGATGATTTCGGAAGCATAGTCACATTCCTAAAAAGTGTCTTCCCTTCATTTTTGTGTACCCACTGACTTGTAGCCAAAACTCTCAGCTAGCAATCTCAGGGTCTTTATGTTTGTAAGTTTCTTAGATGAGTGGTGTGGAGAAGCATGGACTGCTATTCCCAAAGTCTAACTATGCACACATGCAAACCTGACACATGCAAGTGGCCAGAATAAGCTTCTCCTGATGAGACAAGTGAATATGAGCTGCTTAAAATATATCCTTGTCAAAGGCTCTGCTATTTTTAGAAAGGACAGGAAGGCACAAAGATGAAGATGATCTGCCCACTCACTAACGTCAGGTCAGGGAGTAATTCAGCTGTCTCAAAAATAAAGTATTTGAATAGCTATGCATAACCTGTGACCTTCAGCTCAGCAACACCTGATTCAGTACTACACTATAGATAGAAATGATGAACACACTTGAGGTAATGATGCTAACACAGCCTGTTTATGTATACTTTTGCATAGAATCAGTCATGGGTATGTTTAACATTAAGCTGTGTAACGTTTTAGCTATTCCATTACAGTCAAACATAAATTTAGGCTCTTCACTTGGGGGATTTGTGAAACAGCTTTCTAGGTAAGCTTTCTGCATTCTTCAACTTACAATCACGTTTCTAATTTTTTAACAAATCAATTGTTGACAGGCTTCTCAGAGGGTAAAACAACATTGTTTTCCATTATTGGCTAATTATGTGAAATCAACTCCCTCCAATAAACTTTTATAAACAAGGCTGCTAGTCCATCCTAATGGTATTTGTAGACTTCTGTCATTAACTACACACTCAAGAGATCAACATAGTGATCCGGGACATGGTTTACTAGAATGGAACAGAAGCAGCAAATGTGCATTTCTAGCATTCCAGCTGGCTTGCTATTTTTGGAAAATTAAAACTTCATCCCATTGAAAGGGCTAGTGGCAGAGTTGACTCCAACAGGTGCTGAAAAAAGACATCTGTTGAGATCAGACCCTGTGACTATTTGCATGTGGTCAAGCATTTCCTGACTGCCTGGATAATTAAATCTTTTATGAGATCGTTGTTGAATAATAATCCACGTGTTTGTTGGATTTAGAAATCTCAGGTGCAAACAGGGTGAACTTTGTTTCTTTTCTTTTCTTTTGTTTTTTTGTTTCTTATTTTTTAGACAAAGTCTTGCTGTGTCACCCACGCTGAGGCTGGAGTGCAGTGGTGCAATCTTGGCTCACTGCAACCTCCACTTCCCGGGTTCAAGCTAGTCTCATGCCTGAGCCTCCCAGCTGGCTGGGGATTGACGTGTGTGCCACTATGCCCAGCTGACAAACAGGGTGAACTCTTTCAGACTATTGTGATACCATTTCATATATTTAAAGTATGGTGTTATTTTTTGTAATCCTTGAAAGCAACCCAACTATTCTTATTTTGTGGTCTTGTGAAATTAGGCTGGAAGTACACATAGATGAGTGGAGGGATTCTAGCCTTTTGTTGCACATTAGAGCTACATGAGCATCTTTTAAAAACAATTAATTTAAGCCTTGCCACAGACCAAGTGAATAAGAAATTTCTGGAGGTGCTACCTAGACATCCCTATTTTAAAAAAGCTCCCAGGTGATTTTGATGTACAAGAGTTAAAACCTATAGTTCTATACCTTCTGAAAGCCTCAGGAAGTTCCATAAATCATACAAGATTTTTGGGGTGGATTAAAATGGCTCAGGAGATAAGTAGCTACCCAGTGAATCTGGGGATGAGACATTTTGGCAAGAGGGTTGGGGGCTTTTATACATTGGTCTTGGGTCCTGCTCTTCTAGTCCTAGAGCAATAGGAATAAACAATAGTTCTGAAATAGCCAGCACAGCTTAGAAAAGATAGAGAAAGATAGAGAAAGAGAGAAAGAAAGGGAAGGGAAGGGAAGGGAAGGGAAGCTGGGAGGGGAGGGGGAGGGGAGGGGGAGGGGAGGGAACTGGGGGAGGAGAAGGAGGAAGTTCAGGGAAGGGGCAAGGGGGAAGGGGAAGGGGGAAGAACTTTAGAACTAAGGAGTAACAAAGTTGATTTGATTTCCACCTTTTCATTTCTGTTAATACACCAAAGGAGGTTCCAAAAACAATAAAATGTACATTTGCAAGTATAAAAATTAGACCAACATACATATGCATAGTTTAGAAACAGGAAAACAATAATAGAATAATCTCAGTCTCCTTCTCCCCTCCCCCATCTCTCTTTCTAAAACCACGTATCTGCACAGTATCATATTCACATTTCTTTGGAAAATAGATAATAGTCATTAGTTTATTATATTTCCATTTCTTCCAATATTACCAGTCTCCACAAAACCAAGGAGTAAGAATCCAGTGACCCTTATTATTCACAATTGTTTTCCATTCTTGATGTAATACCCTTGAATCAATGCTGTCATTTTAAATTAACAGTATCAGATGCTACAACTTATGATTGATCGTTATTATTAAGAACTAAACATGTTTCCCTATGTATTGGAAACCAAATATAATATTTCAACCCAGGACAAAATTTGTGAAACTTAAAATTTTACTTTCACCTTGCCATTCCAATAACAGAAGTAACTCAGCATTATTTTACAAAGCAGACAATATTAAGTACCATTTAAAAGTAAAGACCACATGCAAAAGGAACGTTTTCCAGATGGGTAATTAAAAGCCAATAGTACAAAAGGCAAATATAGTCATATTAGCTTTAGCCCATCTCACCCATAATCCAAATGAGCTACAGAAGTCTACTCTAAGTGCCTCCAATAAATAAATAAATAAATAAATAAGTTGTTAACATCTACTAATTCACATGCAAATCTGTTAGCCTGGCTTTGCCTGCACTCATCTACTCTTCAGTATACTTTCATTTCCTGTTGAGTTTAGATCGACCAATTCTTGGGGAAAACTACGAAAATAAAATGTTTTAGTAAACACACATGGACTGTCACGTATGACTGAGTTTAGTTCTTATTCCGTAACTGTAGTAGGTAAGATGAGATTCAGTAAGAACATCAATGTCTACCCTGGATTTTAAAATGCTACAAGAGAGCATCCTGGCTTATCAAAAGCTCACGACTTATGTCCCTGGTTTTGCTAGTGACTTTGTCCTTCCAACTTTGATTTCTTCAATGTCTTGGCCTTTCTGGGAATACTGATAAATATACACTTCAGTAATAAGTATAAATTTACTGGAAAAATCAAGTCAGAATCCCAGCTTACTTAAATGTTCAGATACATGCCCAGAAATCCTCTTTCATTTTTTATGTAACCTAAGAGCACCACAATCTATAAATAATTACTTACAAAAACAGTTTGAAAAAGGAGTAAGAACATTGAGAAAGTGAGCCGTAAGCTCAAAATATACAGACCTGGTCTATGATACATCCAAGATATAATGCTGGCCATGTACTGAATGAGCACTTAATTTGGTACACAGGATTTTATGTGATAATTGTTCCTGATTTAATAAAGCTTAGCGTACTGACTAATCTGTAAGTCTGGAAAAGTACATAAAAATTCAGTCAGAAGAATGCCTATATATAGAGAAAGTAGCATTGAAAACTGAACCAATAAAATATATTTTCACATTTAAAAAGGAAGATGCGATTTGGGCTTAAACTACAGGGACTGTTGCCTCATTGTGCAACTTTAACTTTGTGTATATGGAAAATGTTAGGAAATACATGTCCTTATTCCCTCGATTTTCAAATGCTTGAAATTAAATAAGCTTAGGCACTAAAATAAACATGGATAGACTCTATAATCAAGTCATCAATCATCTCTTATTAAATAATTGCTGCTACATAAAGAGTCTTATTGACAACTAAGCTTTGAATGCAGAATCTTTTGACTTCATTGGAAAACAAAAAGAACCATCTTAGCGTTTGTTTGTATGGGGAGTTATTTTCTGCTAAATCATGTTTTCAAAATAAAAAACTTCTTAAAGTACCTATTACTATAAAGTTTTTAAAAACCTCTTTAAACAAGAAAACTTCTAAAATTCCAAGCAAAAAGGGCCAATTTTTAATGTATTCTTGTTGTACAGCATCTAGGTGTAATCACCATCCTTTTAGCAGTGGAAGGAATAACTTAAAGAAATAAAAAGTTTAAAAGTAATTTAATGAACCTAAAGTATTTCACTATATCAATTTGCTCTGGAAAATATAATCTCTTCTTCAGAGAATTTGAGATAACATCAGTTTGCTCCTGCTATTTCCAAAATTGTGGTTTTCAGAAATAGACTTTTTCTTTGAGCACTCTAGTCATGAAATAGTTCCACTTATTTTTCAAATACATTTTCTTGAGGAGCTATAGCCAATAGGAATATACAGGAAAATTGCATTTCATATATCTGCTGCATAAGAATAATGATAGCAATGCAAATATTCTGCATTTACAAAGCACCTTTCTTCCACGACTTTAAGATCTCTCTTTTTTTTTTTTTTTTTTTTTTTTTTTTTTTTTTTGAGACGGAGTCTCGCTCTGTCGCCCAGGCTGGAGTGCAGTGGCCGGATCTCAGCTCACTGCAAGCTCTGCCTCCCGGGTTTACGCCATTCTCCTGCCTCAGCCTCCGGGGTAGCTGGGACTACAAGCGCCCGCCACCTCGCCCGGCTAGTTTTTTGTATTTTTTAGTAGAGACGGGGTTTCACCGTGTTAGCCAGGATGGTCTCGATCTCCTGACCTCGTGATCCACCCGTCTCGGCCTCCCAAAGTGCTGGGATTACAGGCTTGAGCCACCGCACCCGTCCCCTTCTGAATAGAAATCTCTGATGAATTTTGCGTAACTTCATGGACAGGAGGCTTAGGGATATAGCCATGGTTGTAGCGGGTCAAACAATGAAAAGACAGTATAAAGCAATGTGTGAAAGAAGAAAATAAGGCTACAAGTTACCCTCCATGGCCTCTAGGAGTATAACAAAAGAAATAATCAGGAAGCTGGCCCCAGTCCAGCTTGTGTAAGATATCCACTTTTCTGTAAAACGAAGGGTTTGCATTGGACATGTCTATGAAGCTCACTTACAGCTTCACAGTTCCATTATTCCAACTGTCTTGAAAGATACAAACTTTGCAGAGAGTGCTTGTACCTGTAGTTTCTCTTTCTGCTACTCAGTGGTCCTCTTCCCAATCCTGTCCTCCAATCCTAGACTCCTAAACCTCCTGCTTCAGGAAAATAATACCAGAGGTTTTCATTTCACGGAGTCCTGCTTTCAGCTCCTGGTATGCAAAACAGGCATGCAGGAGACCCTGATTTAATGCCCAAACAGTAATTGGGGAAAATATGTCTTGGATGTTTGAAATAGACCTATAACAGACCAGTGGTTCCTTCCCTTCCCAGGATTCATATTAGAATATGGGTTGTGTCAAAAACAGACATGATAAAACTTTGAGATTTGGGACTAGGCATCAGTATTTTAAAATGAAATTCATATGCAAGTCTATACAGCAGTTAATTACCAATGGTAATAATCACATGTATATTTTAAAGAACCATTAGTATTTATTTGATATGTATCTGACAGACACTTACTACTTAGTATACAAGTATCACAGGAAAATGTATCCAGGGACCAAACAACTGTTCTCAAATGATCTTTGAGAACACCATCCATTCTTGAAATGGAGAAAGCCTGTATATCTGTCTTAGCATAGAAAATACTAAGCAGAAAAGAATAAAATGGAGCAAAATGTTTACCATGTTAAGTTGTTTAGTAATAGTGATCAGTACATTAATCAAATGAATTAAGTCCCAGGAAACATCTCACATTTGTTATCAAGTCACTGCCATTGGATGCAAAACTTGGCATTGTTCTATGATGCTGCCAAAAAACTGAATGGTTTATCAAAGAACATTGTTTTAAACTTGAACGATGAAGCAATCTATAGGGTTTTGTTTTCTTTTGAAACTAAACTCCATACTTTTATTCAGATTTCCTTAGCTTTTACTTATGGTCCGTTTTCTGGTCCGGGATCCCATCTAGAATATCATCTTGTATTTATCTGTCTTATCACCCTTCCTTGTTTTTGAGGAATACTTGCCAGGTGTTTTGTAGAATGTCCCTCAATTTGGGATAGTAGGATTTTTTTTCATGACTAGACTAGAGTTAGGACATTCTGGGGAAGAAGACTACAGAGATAAAGTGCCACTTTCATCACATCATGTCAAATGCCACACTATTGATATGATTGATCACTAAGGATACGTGAACCTTGATCCTGCCAATATAGTCATTCTATAGTTTTTAATACAGTGCATACTTATAGGAGATGACAGATACAAAACAGGCTTCATTGAAATGTGATCTTCTTCAACAGTGTCCCTCTCAAAATCAGATAACTTTATAAAGGCATCACAAATTCCACACTGCTAAGGTTTCTGCACAGTCATTCCAAAGGGTCACAGTAAAATTCATTGAGCAGGATTTGAGCAGATGATTATAATATTAGGAACTGGTGCCTTTCCATACATTTTCCCACAAATCACAGGAGTGAAGAGATAATGGTGAAGGTGGAACAACTGAATGTCTTTTCTTTTCTATATGTATACAAAATTATTATAATAATTGTTTCTCTGAGCATACTGATTACTCTTTATGGAAGTTTAGGAAAAAAGCTGCAATCAAATTTCACTTTAGCCATATGCTGGTTCAAATGAATGCTGCTGTAACACTTAAACTGACATTCACCTCATAAAGCTCCTCACTCTACACTTGTATATATCTAGTTGAACAGCACTAAATAATTTTCCCCATTTATTTTATCATTGGTAAATAATACAGTAAAATGAAAGAAACTGGGAGGGGGCATTCAGGCCTATTATGACAATTCTTTATGCCATTTAACACCTGGAGATTTTTTTTTTCATATTTGACTTCCTTTTTCCCACATAGTTTTCAGAGACACAGAGTTAAATATTTGGCCAAATGCTATTCTCACTATTCTCTCTCTCTCTCTCTCTCTGGCTCCCTTTTCCTTACCTAAGTTATTAAGTTTTCTTTCAAGAGTTAATAAGTACCAAATTCACATGGCCTAAGTGGATTAATTGGGTTTGCAAAGCTTTTTGATAATAGAAGAAACTATATAAACTGATAGGAGCACTACCTTGACTTGTTGCCTCTCTTTCCCAGTCTCAACAATGGGGATGTTCATTGTCCACTTAATGTTTTCAAAGAACAGACAGTATCTGATTGGATTCTCGGTCTGATTTACCATCCTTTAACTTTGCGGTTATAAACAGACATAGTAGAACTTGCAGATTCACAGGGACAGAAAACCTTTTTTTGACTTCATCATAACAGGACATTGCTGAACTGGAGGTGGAAACCTTAGAAACTTGTCCTGAGTGTTGTCACTTGGAGCAGTGTCTAAGTGAAGTATGCTAGGAGGAAGTCGAGGGACTTAGTGTGTGAAGTCACAGGGAGGGGTTGTCTCTCCTGAATGGAAGCAGAAGTAGTCACACAGTATCTTCATTTCTACAGTACTTGTGATATTTGGCCACTCACAAGAAAAACAAAATAAGAACCAACCTCAGTGTAAATATATAAAATATATGAAATATGAGGCCAACAATCGCAAATTGAAAGAATCTATTTTAGCAGCAATTGTTCTATTTTTACTGCTCTATAAAGGATATTCTGGTGGTAAATAAATTATGCTATAGCATATACTATTTGCACAAAGATGCCACTTAAGATACATAATACAAAATAGATAATTATCTGTGGAGTTTTGTTTGATATAAAAAATGTACATTGACATTCTGAAGCCAAAAATTCTACTGCTATATAGAGAGTTGTTTTAGAAACAGCATTTTTATTTATTTATTTTATTTTTTATTTGAGATGGAGTCTCGCTCTGTCACCTAGACTGGAGTGCAATGGCGTGACCTCGGCTCACTGCATTCTCCGCCTCCTGGGTTCGAGCAATTCTCCTGGCTTAGCCTTCCAGGCAGCTGGGACTACAGGCGCCCACCACCAGGCCTGCATAATTTTTGTATTTTTAATAGAGATGGGGCTTCACCATGTTGGCCAGGCTGGTCTCAAACTCCTGACCTCAGATGATCCACTGGCCTCGGCCTCCCAAAGTGTAGAAACAACATTCTTACAGGTCTTTCTTGCTAAAGTCTGAAGAATCAAAGCACCAACAAAGAAAATAAAATGACCCTGATACAACTGAGTTATTCAGCTTGCACTGTTAACTTTTTTCCCCTTAAATTTTGTTCCATCCTATGCTTGAAGCTAGAAAAGGTTCAAATCTGTTTCCAGTAAGAGAAAGGACTTGAAATAGTTTCATAAATGTTATTGTTAATTTCTAGTGTGTTACTTGCTGATTAGGAAACAAAGATTTAAACAAAAATGAGCAGCAGTAAGAATCACTGCAATCTTAAGTTTCAGGCTGCTAACATATGTTATCATGTGTGCTTAGGAAATATATCTGTATACAGGAAGTGGAGTTCTATTACTATCTATCTATTCTTAAATCCAACAGTTTAGAGTATTTGTTCAGAAATAAGATTTTTCTTAGGTAATATAAGGAATGAAATTTGTTACCTAGCGTAACGGTGAATCAAAAGTTTGCCTAATAAGCAAAATACTCTTCAGTCATTAATCTAAGCCCTAAGTATTAAGGAAAGTAAGCTGAGTGGGATACTTTCTAGATCCAGAATCTTTCAAACATATTGATAAAATGTAAACATTCTCTCTCTCTCTCTCTTTCTCTAATGTAAACATTCTCTCTCTCTCTCTTTCTCTCTCTTCTGAGACAAGATCCAGCTCTATTGCCTAGGCTGGAGTGCAGTGGTGCGATCATGACTCACTGCAGCCTTGATCTCCTGGGTTCAAGCAATTCTCCTGCCTCAGCCTCCTGAGTAGCTGGGACCACAGGCACACCCCACCATGTCTGGCCAAAATTTTTTGAATTTTTTTGTAGAGACCAGGTTTCACCAAGTTGCCCAGGCTGATTTCAAATTCCTGGGCTCAAGTGATCTTCCTGCCTCAGCCTCTCAAAGTGCTGGGATTACAAGTGTGAGCCACCACGCCCAGCCAAAATATAAATATGCCTGTAATAGTAAACCTAATTACCTAACACCATAAAAAATGGGGTGCTCCATGAAGAAGCACATAATTCAAATTATTGAAGTTTATCCTTTCTAATGACCATATAGATTTCTCTTACCCTATTAAAAAAGCAGATAATCAGTATTTCTAGGATAGTTGTTTTCTTCCAACCAATCAAGGCATAATCTACATAGTAGAACAGAGGATGATGCCTGGTCAATATTTGAATAAACCATCACTGTGGTGTTATCTCTATTTAATATGACTCCAATAAAACTTATATGGTATGCATTATTAGTTGATCAGACTTCAAGTATTATGAGTCAAGGAACCTGTCTTACCTCCCCATTTCTGATCAAAATACACTTGTTTTCTATAAGCTATAAAGCCAGATAGCCAATTTTGTAAGAATTGTCCCTATAATATAGCCATGCGAGTAATGAGTACCTGGCATGAAAATGCATAAAGGAGGCAGTAATATACAACAACTGAAGCATAACCTCTGGAGCCAATCTGATTCAGACAAATCCCAATTCCATTACTCACTGGCCACCTAAAAAAGCTACTTAATTCATCTGCCTCGATTTTCTTCAACTGTTTAATGGGTATGATCAACAAAGCAACTTCAGTGGGTTATCATAAATATTAATAAATGAGAGAATGCATGTGAAACAAAGCTATAAGCAATCATTAGTAATAATGATAAAGGATGATCATTATTTTTCATGGAGTTTTTGCTAGCGCCATGTATGTTTTGTTAATGCTAACTGCCCGATTTTCTGTCCATGAATTTTTGGCTGATCTAAGTTTCCACTTCCCTCACCCCTTGGCTGGGATGTAGGTACGAGAGTTGCTTGGCAAGCAAACTAGAGATAAATGAGGTGTTACTATATAAAGTTAATGAAGGCACATATAAATATCCAAACGTGCCATAATGTTGGGGTTTGACTCTTTCCCTAATACTCAGTTTCTTAATCAAAATGTTCTAATTGGTGGTTTTATGTTGGTCCTGGTAAACTTTGTTAACTCTTTGTACTTTGCTGTATATTGCAATTTATGCTTTTTTTCACAGTTTAATTTCTGAGCCATATTATATATAATCAGGTACCAGCAAATAAAAGGACCAAACTAAAAATGATGGAATATATAATGAAGGAAGCATGGGATTTCTACAATCTCTTCTAGACCCTTTATTAAAAGAAGGGTAAGTGAAGCCTCCCTTTTTGAAATTTAAATGTAATATACTTTTCACAATTCTATTGTGCTCTCAGTAAATATGGAATTTATGAGCCATCACATGGACTAAAGTAAAGCATAAAGTCCTCATGCTGCTTCGGCTCAAGATGCTTACCTTCAACTATTCCCTGAGCTTGTAGGAGACAGATAATACATCACCATGCTCTTAGCCACAGTCAGGCACTAGATACGGAATCAGGCAACAAGCATCATAATCCAAGGCTGGAAATGCCTGAAATAGATTCCTGAGAGGCATTCACAGAGTCTGAGATATCTTCTCTGAGGACCAATTTTTGCCAAAATCAGAGTTGCCAAGAAGCGACTCAGGGACTCCATCCTGTAGATAGACCCCTCCCCCATTTTCCTGTGGCTTACTCAGTATGACTCACTTCCTTAAAGCCACTATGAGGGTGGTTCACTGGGAAATGGGAAAAGGCCTGGCCATGTTCCAGAGGTACAGAGGATATCACTGATTTCTTCAGTAACATGCAGGTGAAAGCTATGGGAATCTCATGCTGACCAGAAATATGTAAGTGTACCTTTCAGAAGGGGAAAACTAAATCTCAGATTTTCTACTTTCTTGCCTTTGGCAAATCATTATGAATACTCTTTTGATAAAAAGGCCTTTTATAATGTCTTTACCCCTTTGTGTAATGTTTATTAGGGGGACATTCTCAGAGGTAAATTTTGAAAATAAAATACATAGAAAAGAGAGCCAATCCCTTCTTTATCACTTTTACTGACAAATGACAACAGAAAAAAATAGTATATGGAAGATCTAATTTTTAGGCTCCATCAAAGCATATTTACAACATGTCATCATGTCATATAGTTTACTAGCTATGCTGTTAATATACAATTAACATCACTTGGGGATATGCTATGTCAGTGGAATAAAAACTCATAAAAAGGCTAATGTTTCTGAGATGAACCGACATGATAAGCCATTGGAATTCACTTAGTGCAGATGTTTCATTGCTATCTATTCCAGCAAATATTATCAACCACCCACTTCTGCCCAGTGATGCTGACCTGAGGATCCTGGTCTGTATTGCACAGATTCTGACTTGTGTCTTCAGTACTCTAGATATGGGCACACAAGAGCAAGCTAAGGCATGTCAGCAAAAGCATTTGCATTGTGTGTATGATACTATTATTATTATTATTACAGGTCCATGTGCTCCACTAAAACTGAGCAACTACTTACATGCCCGGCACCGTGCCATATCCTTTCATATAATTTCATTTGGTAAAGGGGAGTAGATGTTTGTTCAGGTACAAATGAAACAGGAAACACATAGAAGAGCATTAAGAACCACTGTGAAAAACTTATAATATAGGCCTCTTATTCTCAAGCGAAATTTAATCAGTTTACCCAGTGGGGATGAATGGAAAAATGTAGGATTTCCAAGTGAAAAGATTTTCTCTAAGAGTTTAAGAGCAAGAACCCTCTCTCCTTTAGTTCAGGGCTCTTCCTTCCAGACCAGATTCCTTCTGAGATCAGCAATGCAGTGGCTTAAATCCCTGGATTAGCTGTGACTTCTTCATTTCATTTTTTTTTTATTTCCTATTGAAAATCAAAACCAGAATATTTTTGGATTTTAAACAAAGTGAATGAAAATGAGACTATAATGATTATGGCAGTGATGCAGTTGACAATTGCATTACAATGAAAGGTTTGCTTTTTATTCAAGAAGATGTCATCAGTGTTCTGACTTCCCCTTAACCTACCCACACTCGAACTTCAAATTTATTTGCCTTTTAAGAATTCCAAATCACGAGAAATTATGTATCACCTGCTTTAGATTTTCTAACAGAAAGTGAACATTTGAGTTTTGCAGCTAAAACAGACATTAAAGTGATGACATCGCTAACTTCCTCTGGAAAGGGAAGGAGATCTGAAATTAGAACCACAAATTAAGAAGTAACAAGGAAATTATCATGTTTTCATTGCTTACAAAATGATCTCTCACTCGTTACCCAGAGAACGACAATGATAATATAACTGGGCACATGTGCAGTGCGACTTCACCCAGAAGTAGAAAATGTAAACTTCTATGTTTTGTTGTTAATGTTATTGCAATGCTATGCTATAGTTTTTGTGCGCTTAATAGAAGATGTTTCTATTATTCATGTCTTTACATTTTACTAAATGCAGTGGGTTCTCATTTCCGAATAGAACATACAGTCATTCCTTGGTATACATGGGGGATTAGTTCCAGGATCTCCTGTGGATACCAAAATCCACAGATACTCAAGTCCCTGGTACAAAATGGTGTAGTATTTGCATATAGCCTCAGCACATCCTCCCATGCACTTTAAATCATCTCTAGATTACTTATAATAACTAATACAATATAAATGCTTTATTTACAATGTAAATAGTTGTTACATTGTGTTGTTTAGGGAATAATGACCAGAAAGAAAAGTATGACATGTTCAGCACAAATGCTACTTTTTCTAATATTTTTGATTTGCGGTTGGTTGAATTCAATGATGTGGAACCCAAGGATACAGGGGGTCGACTATATTTTTATTCTTTATAATAAAATAGCACATTATGAAATGCATCACCTCAAGAAAAAAATAACCTTAGATGGTGCCACTATTAGTCAGGTAAGCAACATTTCCTTATTTTTCCAGAGATAGAACTAAAAACCTTAAAAATAATGTGATGGGAATTTGGAAATAGTTTCTATCTTTATGCTGCTTTCATATACTGTCTTGCTTTGATTATGATAATTCATTAATTAAAATACATAAAACAACACCTCATTCCTGTTGAACTGCTTCAAGGACCAGATGTTAAAATTCTCCAATTATATTTTTATCCCACTAATTAACATGTGTCATCGACAGAATATGAGATCTCTTGCAATTTAGGATTTTCTATTTGCCTATTTCACTGTAATGTTGGATGGAATTTATGGATATTTAATAGCATCTGCACATTTTCAAAGGAATTCAAGAATAAATCTTAGGTTCCTTTAGTGATTATGACTGATATGTTGACCCTATTCGTAAAAGTTGTCAATATTTTTTTCTCCATGGATTTTTAACCTGTTCCTTTGTGATATATAAAAGATACCTAATAGTACTGAAGGAATATAAAAAATTTTCCTACTCTGGAGTCTCTGGGGAATGAAAATGGCATCCACTGTGCATCTTGTGATCATGAGCTCAGCCATCTCTGCAAATGACTCACACCTCTGAGGATGCTTGGGGCAGGTTTGACCTATTGTGTGTCTGGTTATGACACACATTTTTTAGTCATTATTTTTCAGCACGGAAATAAGATTTTAATTGACTAAAACAACAAAGTATATTTTCAATGTTGGTAAAACATCACCTTTGCTCTGCATGTTTTATAATAAAAACCAAGTGGCTAAGTATGACAGCAATTATCCTCAGCTTAACAACAGAATAATCCTGCTGTGAGGGACAAACTATGATTCCAGGGGAATTCTGTAATCTTTCTAGTGTTCGCCAATCTAACTAACTCTCTTGAGACTGGTAAATCATGCAAGTCAGTCATGCTAACAGGCATTTGATAGACTGTGGTAAATAACTTGAACTAACTAAGACAATGTAAAATAAAAACCCTTGAAATTATTTTGGACATTCTAAGTAATCTGAGTATTGTAATCAAGACAGTATTCAGATTGTCTATGTTTTCAGCAGAATCAGGCAGTTTTATGATATCATGAACTACTTTTAGCAAATTACCAACAAAAATAAGCATATGCCAGGCACTGTTATAGATACTGGCTGAGGATGGAACAGTGGACAAAACAGACAAAAAAAAAAATCAACCCTCATGACTTACATGCTGGTGGAGGAGACAAAAATAAAACAAAAAAACAAATTAAATATAGTATACTAAATGTGTTAAGTGTTGTGGAGAAAAATTCGGCAAAAAAGGGGTACTAGGTCTGATTTCAAACTACATTATAAGGCCATAGTGACCAAAACAGTGTGGTACTGGCACCAATAAAGGCACACAGACCAATGGAACAAAATAGAGAACTCAGAAATAAACCCAAATACTTACATATAACTGATCTTCAAAAAAACAAACAAAAAGATAAAGTGAGGAAAGGACACCCTTTTCAACAAATGGTGCTGGGATAATTGGCTAGCCCATGTAGGAGAATGAAACTGGATCCTCATCTCTCACCTGATACAAAAATCAACTCAAGATGGATTAAGGACTTAAACCTAAGACCTGAAACTACTAAAATTCTAGAAAAACATTGGAAAAACCCTTCTAGATATTGGCTTAGGCAAGGATTTCATGAACAAGAACCCAGAACCAATGTAATAAAAACAAAGATAAATAGCTGAGACCTAATTAAACTAAAGAGCTTTTGCACAGCTAAAGGTACTGTCAGCAGAGTAAACAGATAACCCACAGAGTGGGAGAAAATTTTCACAATCTACACATCTGACAAAGGATTAATATACAGAATCTACAACAAACTTAAACAAATCAGTAAGAAAAAACAAAGAATCCCATAAAAAAAAATGGGCTAAGGACATGAATAGACAATTCTCAAAAGAAGATATACAAATGGGCAACAAACATATGAAAACATGCTCAACATCACTAATGATCAGGAAATGCAAATCAAAACCACAAAGCAATACCACCTTACTCCTGCAAGAATGGCCACAATCAAAAAATCAAAAAACAATAGATGTTGGCATGGATGTGTTGAACAGGGGATACTTCTATACTGTTGGTGGGAATGTAGACTGGTACGGCAACTATGGAAAACAGTGTGGGGATTCCTTAAAGAACTAAAAGTAGAACTACCATTTGATTCAGCAATCCAACTACCAGGTATCTAACCAGAGGAAAAGAAGTCATTACTTGAAACAGATACTTACAAACAAATTTATAGTATCTATATCTATACATGTAGATAGATATAGATATAGATAGATATGATGGAATACTACCTATATATAGATAGATATATAGATAGATACAGATAGATAGATATATAGGTATGATGGAATACTATGCAATCATAAAAAGGAATGAATTAACAGCATTTGTAGTGACCTAGATGAGATTGGAGGATATTATTCTAAGTGAAGTAACTCAGGAATGGAAAATCAAACATCATATGTTCTCACTGATACGTGGGAGCTAAACTATGAGGACACAAAGGCATAAGAATGATACAATTGACTTTGGGGACTTGGCAGAAAGACTGGGAAGAGGGCAAGGGATGGAAGACTACAAATATGGTGAAGTGTATACTGCTTGTGGGATGAGTACACCAAAATCTCACAGATCACCACTAAAGAACTTATTCATGTAACCAAATACCACCTGTACTTCAGTAACCTATGGAAAGATAAAAAATAATAATATAAAATTAAATAAAGAAAGGGATACTAGGGAGTGTGGGAACAAAAACCAGAGGGCTGTAATTTTAGTTTAGGAGACTAGAGAAGATCCAATTGAGAAGGAGATGGAGGAGTGAGCCCTGTGGGATCTGAGGATGAAATATTCTTGGTAGAGAAAACAGAAACTGCAGTTGTTCTGGAGCAGAAGTCTGTCTGATATGTGTTACAATTAGCAAGACAGTTATAGTGGCTGGAACAGTCTCCTCTGAAGGCAGAGGAGAGGAGGAAGTAATGAGATGGTAGGCAAGGTGGAGCAAGGGGTGCAAATTGTCTGGGGCCTTGTAGACCATTGTAAAGATTTTCCTTTTATTCTGAAAAAGGAGCCTCCAGAGGGCTCTGAGCAGTCAGTTTTGTCCTCTAATTTATATTTTAAAATACCTGCAAGGTTTAAAACAGGCAATAGGAAGGCAAAGGCAGAAATATGGAGACAAGTCAGAAGTCATTGCAATAATCCAGGCAAGAGATGTGGCCTAGACTGCAGTGTTGATGCCAAGAGGTTGGTTTTGGATACATTTTTAAGGTAGAATTAATGTGATTTGCTCTTGGACCAAGATACGATGTGAGTGAAAGAAAAAAGGAAAGGATGATTCTGAAATTTCGAGCCTCATGAATGGGAAGGATGGAGTTCTTTTTAGTAAAATAGGGAAAATTCTAAGAGAAACAGGCTTAGAGAAAAGTAGTTCAGTTTTGATATTTTAGGGTGATGTGTATGATTTGTCCAAGTGGATTTTTCAAATAGGTTGCTAAATGTCTGAAGTTGAAAAGATAAATCCAGGCTGGAAACATAAATCTGGAAGTTGTCAGCATATACAGTATATCGAAAGCTGTGCGACTACCTGAAGATCACCAAGGACGAAAGGATAGATAGAGAAGAGAAGAGATCAAGGACTGAGTTGTGAAGCATGACGACATGGAAATATTGGAAGGCTCAGGACCAACCAACCAAAGTAGCAGAGATGGAACAGCTAATGGGAAAGAAAGAAAACTAGGAGAATATGGGATCCCAGAAGCCAAGTGAAGAAAATGTCTCAAGGAGGAAGAGTGGTCAACTGCATCAATAATTACAGATAGGTCAAGTAAGATATAATAATCAAAACTTTGAATTTAAGAAATCGGAGGTCACTAGTGACCTTGGTAGAGAAGTATGGGTAAAAGCTTTGGGAGAGGATGGGAGGTGTGGAATTGGAAATGCTAAGTTTATATGTATTTCAAGAAATTTTCTTAAATTGGAACAAAGAACTGGATTAATAGTCAAAGCAGGGATATGGGGATAAAGCGTTTTTGTTTGTTTGTTTGGTTGGTTGGTTTTTAAAGATTGGAGTGAGGAAAAGATTCACATAAAAGAGAAAATAATTTCTAGGGTGATGCCCTTAAGTAAGAGAAAGGGGATATGAACTGGTACACAGTGAAATATTAGTGTAGGTCAAACCAGTGATAAGCCAATGTGGCTATCAGTAAAAGTCAACTGTTCCAAAAGAATGACCACCTAGGTTAGCCTATAGGACAGGTAAGAGTTTTTATACACCTGGGATGGTATAAAGATAAGGCAAAGTTGGGATAACATCAAGTATTACTACAAGGCAATAGGTTTTCTATCAACAGCACCACCAAACACAAACAGCTGTTTTATTTAATGACTGCATAATATGTGGTAGGCATTATTCTAAGTCTTTTATACTTATTGCCATGTAATTGTTACAAGAAATGACTATATTCCCCCTGGAGAAAACTGAGTCACAAACAACTTACTAACTTTCCAAGGGTCACATGATTTGTAAGGAGTTGTATTGGGTTTTATATGCAGGCAGACTGACTGATTCTAAAACCTGTGCTAAACCACAATCTGATTCTCACCCATCCATCTCTTTATACATTGATCTACATAACTATCTAGAAAATTCCATATTCTCACTCCTGGTTAGTGTTTCCAATGGTGCAGAATTGTATTGAGAAATACTCATCAGAGAATGAAAAACTGTGAAAAATACAAAATACCGTGAATCTAGGTAGAAATTCATGTCATTATAGTAGGCTTGGAGTTTAGGGATCAATTACAGATTGAATTTTTGGTTCATATGCATTATTGGAAGACTAAAAACCAACCCTCGCTGGACCCCCATTCTTCTCAGAATATACTTGTGCAGCATCAAACAGCAGGAGAGGGGCAGAAGCAGGCTAATGTTTCACACAAGGAACACCATGCTGCTCCCATGGGTGAACTATTCTGACGGCTTAAAAGGGGTCACCCCTGCTGGTGTCATCAAAGGGATGGGAATCTTCAAGGGGATGACTCTAAGGGAACATCAAGGAGTGTTTACTGGAAGGCAAGGCCTCCTTACCCACTCACCCAATTCCCCTGACTCTGGGAGAAGGAGGAGCAGCTGGTGACCTAATACACTCATCTCCACCCTTACCAGACTCCAAAGCCCAACATAAATCAATGATATTTACCCATCTATGCAAACCTTTTTCATCAACACCTAACTACCTCTGCTTCAGTTTTATTTCTTCAGTTTTCTGAAAGCACTTAATCCAATAGCCCAAACAGCTCCCTTAATTTTTAGACTAAAAGCACCTTCAATTAAGAAACTGTCTTATTTTGCATTTGTTACAATATTTAGAAATATTAAGCCTCTAGCACACATGCAGTTGATAATTTTAAGTCTTGTTTTAGATCAACTTACCTTGCTTGTGTATGTGAAACAAGCAAAAAATATCTGATGTTATAGCTCCTCACTTATTGATTTAATTTTTTTTCACTGACAGTGAATATAAATATGAATACTTGGATTACTTAAAAATAAATGCAACTTAACACCTAGCTCACATTCTGGTTTTCTTTTAAAAATAATATTAATAAAGTTTTTATTTTTAGGCTTCATATGCAAAAAATTAAGTACCACGAAATATGGGGTGTGTAAATATTCTTAACTTTCATATTAAGTAGTAAAAAAGCCCTAAGTTTTTAAAAAGATGTGTTGACTTAGTTTTTCAAATAAAATTCATTGTAACATTTATTCAGCTCATTTTCTACATTAAAATTTAACAGAGGTTATATATTATTGATCTAAGGCTGCATAACAAATTATCTCTAGAGATATTGCCTTAAAACAACAATAAACATTTATTATGTTATGGCTTCTGTAAGGCAGGAATTGGGGGGTAATTTAGCTGGGCAGTTCTGTCTTTGTCCATCAAGATGACATTTCCATACATGCGGCCAACAAGCATATGAAAAAAAAGCTCAGTATGATTGATCATTAGAGAAATGCAAATCATAACCACAATGAGATACTGTCTCATACCAGTCAGAATGGCTATTTTTAAAAAGTCAAAAAAAAAAAAAAAACAGATGCTGGTGGGGTTGTGGAGAAAAAGGAATGCTTATACACTGTTGGTGGGAGTGTAAATTCATTCAACCATTGTGGAAAGCAGTGTGGTGATTCCTCAAACACCTAAAAACAGAAACACCACTCAATCCAGCAATCCCATTACTGGGTATATACCCAAAGGAATGTAAATCATTCTATTATAAAGACACATGTATAAATACATATATATATATATGTTCATTACAGCACCATTCACAATAGCAAAGACATGGAACCAACCTAAATGCCCATCAATGGTATACTGGATTAAGAAAATGTGGTACCTATATACCATGGAATGCTATACGGTCATAAAAAGAATGAGATCATGACCTCTGCAGGCACATGGGTGGAGTTGGAGGCCATTATCCTTAGCAAACTCACACAGAAACAGAAAGCCAAATACTGCATGTTCTCACTTATAAGTGGGAGCTAAATGATGAGAACACACAGACACATAGAAGGGAACAACACACACTGGGGCCTATTGGAGGGTGGAGGGGAGAGGGAGGGAGAGGATCAGGAAAAAGAACTAACGGGTATTACGCTTAATATCTGGGTGACAAAATAATCTGTACGACACACCCCCACGACACAAGTTTACCTACATAACAAACTCGCACATGTACCCCTGAACTTAAAAGTCAAATTAAAAAAAAAAAACAAAAGATGTCCTCTCTGCAGATATGAAGCCTGACTAGAATTGAAACTGCAGTTCCAACATGTCCCACTCACAGAGGAGGCAAGCTGGTGCTAGTTGTTAGGAGAAGGGCCCACTTCCTCTCCATGTGAGCTTTTTCTTAACTTGCCTAACTGGCTTCATAATAGGGTGACTGGCTTCCCCAGAAAGCAAACAACCTCAGGGAGTAAGAGAGAGGGCACAACATCTTCATAATGCAGCCTCAGTTGTCACATGTCAATCCTACTCACAGTATTCTGAATGTCACTGGGGCCACACCCTAGGAGACCCTGAAGACCAGACAGAGGTTTCTTGACTTTGTTCTGTAAGTCAAGAACGTCACTTTTTAAAAATACGGGATATTAGAAAGGATCCCATTAAAATGGAGTATGTTTTGCTTATTTATTTACAGAGGCAAATATGATGTTCACAGAAGCCTAAAGATGACCTTCCAACTTTTAATCTTTCTTTCTAAAAGAATTTATTAAATTACTTTAGAAAAATAAATGAGAAATGAATGTTTATTTTTTCTCCCCACCTCTTTCATTTGCAATATTTAAAGTCCTATGGCATAGTTTGCTCTTGGCAGGATAATTATAAATAAATGTTTGGGAATAAAAAGGGTAAGAAGGAATTATTATAATATTTGTAATATTTGTACAAATAATACAATATTTATAATATTACAATATTTGTAAATAAATAAAATAATTATTTTATTATATATTTTTATATATTTATATTTTATATTTATATATTTTAATATATTTATATATTATATATATTATATATGAATTAAAAAATAAATATTTTATTTATTTACAAATAAAATAAAATAATTATTTTATTTGTAAATTCACTTGGGTGAGTAACAATAAATAACAAGAGGATGAGTGATTGTCCGCTAATTGTTGGTTATTCAATACGTTGTTAGCCAGTATGGGGGTTATTTAGGTTCTTCCCAACTACATCTCCTTCTTTACAACAGGTTACTTGAGGCACTTTGTTGTTTGTTATTAGGCACTGAAAACAAATCAGTTAGTTTAGTAGTTTGTTAGCAACCATGGATAAAAGCTTCCTGGAGGAGAATAATAAATGAATATGTAAAGTGAGATGTTGGGATGGTTTGTTATTAATATTTATATCCTACCTCATTCATTCTGCCTGATCCCATTCTAGATTATCAGTTAAGGCATCGTAGACTCAAAGGATTACTAGACGCTTATGCAGACAGTTTGTAATCTGAAGGAAAATACACTATAATTACATTTTCTAATTGGCTAAATTATTGTCATTCTTTTCAGTTAATTTCTTTATTTTATTTTCCCATGACTTTTCTAATTCTCATAAGCTTGTAAATATGCTGCACATGACTAATTAAAGCCTCCCAGCTCAAAATCTATTCATCCTAGTATGTAAATGTTTTATGACCCACTTACGTCTAGTGTGAACACAGGAAAAGAGTATTTCTTACAGAAGTGCTCACCATGAAAACAAAGAAGCCTCACAAGGGAACGTACTTCTTTCTTTGTTTTTTCCTTTTAAAATTTTGTTTCATTTTTAAATAAATATGCTATCATTTGCCTTTTATCTTCAGCTTATCTAACTGCTGTTGAATTTAGCTTTGGTTGAACACAGAGACTGGTCATGATATTCTCTTATATTTTGTTTCAGAAAAATTATTAACATTATATTGTGGTTAAACAGTTCAGTTTAAAATATTAATTAATGAGGATACGACTCATAACACTAATTTCATTTCGTGGGAGGCCCTGAAAACATTAATGGCTCCTTTGCTCATCAAACACTTGGAAGGTATCAAAAGGGAAATTTGCCTTGAAAAAGTATCCTAATCCTTATAAATTTTTAATTTAAGAATCCAGAATAAACATTTATTTCTGCAACACAAAATTCTAAAGTAATGAACGTAGAATTTATATAATTTTAAAAAGTCTAAATTGTTTAGAAGTTAAGACTTCTATTCAGGTTGGAGAATACTGCCTTGGCTGTTGTGAACCAAGATTTTGTATTGCAACTATTCATAGAGTTGGGTAAGTTTATGTTGAATCAAAAAGAAATTGGGTCAGACTTGATACGGTTTTAAAATATCTTTTTTAACCAGAAGCCTAAAAACATTTAATAATTTCTGCTTGTCCCTTCTGTTGTCATCTTATTGCTTTTTATGAGAATTTCTTGGATTCTGTCTCTCGACCTGGCCTTGTGCTTGTGATCTCAATGCCAGGCAAAAGAGCAGCCCCTCTGGATGTCAGCTGTTAAGACTCCTTAGTTCATTCTGTTTTTACCCACTGCCCCCAAAAACAAAAAAGAAAAACTTTAGCCTATTTTTCTTTTTTCATTTTCTTTTTCTTTTTTTGAGATGGAGTCTCGCTTTGTCGCCGAGGCTGGAGTGCAGTGGGTGATCTTGGCTCACTGCAACCTCCGCCTCCCAGGTTCAAGTGATTCTCCTGCCTCAGCCTCCTGAGTAGCTGGGATTACAGGTGCCCGCTACCACGCCCAGCTAATTTTTGTATTTTTAGAAGAGACCAGATTTCACCATGTTGGTCAGGCTGGTCTTGAACTTCTGACCTTGTGAACCTCCCGCCTCGGCCTCCCAAAGTGCTGAGATTACAGGCATGAGCCACCGCTCCTGGCCCTAAGCTATTTTTCTAAACCATTAATTTCCTAAGAGAAGCCACTGGAATGAGAGACAAAATAGGATTTTCATTTGTTATGAAAATTACAACTAGAGAGTAAAGGAGGAAGGAAAAGAAAGGCTAGCCAGTGTCATTATCAAAACATCCTTTGCGATGATGTCTATACTATCAACAGAGCTGAGGTGTGGTTTATCTCCCCGCTAGTACATTTGCATCAGTTGCCCAGGTCACCAGTGAAACTTGTTTCCATTGTCTCCTATCCAGTAGGAGACAGCACATTTGTCAACCCATTGTATATTGTTTAATCCTTGCTATTCGAGTAACTGTAAACCTGGGTTAATGCTTGCTTGTAGTTTCTATTATTCCATATTGAATAATTAAATCTAAATCTCTCTATGTACCATTTGAAGGCAGGGTGAAAATATTGTTTGAAGGTAGGGTGTACTTAAATGAGAGTGATGTGGTTTGCTTTAGTTCCTGGACTGTGAGATTTGATGCTAATCTAAAAAAGAGAGAACTCTGCTTATACATATATAAGTATGTGTGTGTGTATGTGTATCCGTGTGTGTGTACACAGATGTGTATGTGTGTGTGTATATGTATATTTACCCCGCAGTCTCTCAGGATAACTCTAGCCTCTCCCAGGATATGTACTTATTCCTCCCCAATTAAAAATAAACACAACAAAAGGAAGTAGGATAAACTTACTCCTTAGTAGGCTTACGACTAAGAGGTGGAAGGAGGCAAGGTCAGAAGAGCGTTGGGTGCTATTTTGGAAGAAAGGGAAACAGGGCCTACTTAACCACCCTTCCATGACCTGTGGTTTGAGAAACACAGCTCCGAACAGTTCCCACACAACAGCTGTTTTTCCGCATCACCATCAGACAGGAAGTGGAATGGCACATAGAATGCAATTTATAGGATCTGTTCTCAGAAAGTGAAACAGGATCTCCAGGCTATTAAATTCACTGCGGTGCAGGATCTGAACTCACTTGTTAAACAGAATTGTCTGCCTAGTAAAAGAAAACTTCCATTTGTAAAAAACTAAAAAGTTTTCAGAAACATTATGCAAATAGTTAAGCAGTCTTGGGTTTAAATAAAACTTATTTTGAAAATTTAGAGATATTCTGATCCATTTAATTATCATAATAAGACAACAAACTGATCTAAAAAAACCCCACCAAAACCGACAACCATATAAAAACCAAAGGCTCTACTCCCTCTAGGACCATGCAAGAAATGGCAACAGAAATTCCAGCCACATTTAAAATAGGAATCAAAATCTATCTAAGATGCTGTGCAGACCTGGCTCTATTAACTGCATCTAATTCTGGGGCTAAACTAATACTAAAAGGAAAAGATGAGAAAGTAGGTAATGTCCATTTTAACAAATAGGTATTTTTCTATTTTGGATGTTCCATCTAATTCTGACTATTACATTAAAATCTTATTGCCAAAACTCTTTGCCCTGCCAGTATGATTTGCTTTTGAGGCTCTTGCAAAATCCGTGTGCAATTATTTCACTGGCATTCCAGTAGTTATCTGCTGGTTTCCCAAAAGATAGCCAGCCCAGGAGCCTGTTGACTGAAGTGCTACCTCTCCTTGAGTGAGAAGCTTAGTGTCACTTGTGTCCCATGCATAATTTCTTTGACTGAAATAAAAATTTAAGCTTCCATGCTGTGCTTGGCAATCCTTGTTTAAAAAGTGTCTAAGAAGAGTATATTCAAGAGTGATCAAAAGAACCATCTGTAGTCCAAACCAGTAGCTCCTTTGCATTCTTGGAAGCAGTCTGAAGAATCTCCCAAGTCTTTTAGCTCTCTTCTTACTTCAGCAAATTTATGTAAGAGAAGGAAATACCCTATGGGTCTGTGGGTGTGCAGTTTGCTTGTTTTCTTTGCCGTTGGCTCGCCCTCCTTGGCCACTTTGTGGTTCTTAAACAGTTCTGTGAGGATGGGTATATTCCCGAAATGGCCACTTGAGGGCACAAAAGTACAATGTTTGCCTTCAAGTTAGGCCTTTGTGGTTTCCTTGTTCATTTTGAAACATAATCTAGGCTTCTTAAGATATTCAATTAGACATGACATTTACACTGTTAGAGCACAACTATTAAATATCTACCTTGTCATCCACCTTTTGTCAGTGGTATTCTGTATAAGATCAAAACCAAAAGTTATGTTTCTAACATTACTATTATAAAAATGTATATTAATATATTTTCATTTCTTATATGTGTATTTCAATATTTTGAACATCTTTCATATTTTAAGGTATCCATCCAAATTCATGATTTAAAATTTTCACAAGGAAATTGTTTCACTTTGAGACATGTATGAATGTATGAATACCACTAAAGTGTATTCAGACATCTTCCCATGGGGAAAAGAGAAAATGTTGAGGTGATATTGAAAAGTATACTGACCTGAGATGCACAAAAGAAAATAGTTTTATTTTCTTGCTGCTTTAACTATCTAAATGCCTGTGTATCTCGCTTTATAGCATAGGATGCTTATAGCAAGTCAGTTTCAAAGTAGACTTCTTCTTCTTCTTCTTTTTTTTTTTTTTTTTTTGAGACGGAGTTTTGCTCTTGTCGCCTAGACTGGAGTACAATGGCATAAACTTGACTCACTGCAACCTCTGCCTCCCAGGTTCAAGCAATTCTCCTGCCTCAGCCTCCTGAGTAGCTGGGATTACAGGTGCCCACTAATTGGATTAACCATGCCTGGCTAATTTTTATATTTTTAGTAGAGATGGGTTTTCACCATGTTGGTCAGGCTGGTCTCAAACTCCTGACTTCAGGTGATCTGCCTGCCTCAGCCTCCCAAAGTGTTGGTATTACAGGCATGAGCCACCATGCCCGGCCCAAAATAGACCTTGTATTTAGAATAATACATCTCTCCAAAATGGCATCTTCATACTGGCATTTTTTTTTTTTTTGAAAAAACTTTTATCATTATCTTAACATAAAAAATGATGTGAATTATTGCAGAAACTCTTAAAATGCATATTAAAGTTATATAACAAATAGCCGTGACAATATTCAAAATGACCCACAAATTATAAAAACCGGCCTACTGCTTTCATAGCAGAAACTGCTCCCTCGGTGAAAGGCCTCCTGATTGGTTACCTGCTCCATATCTTCTTCCTGTTGTCTCTAGATTTAACTTTCCAAAGCACATGGTCATGTTAGCTGGATTTTCCCCATTACATTTGTATCAAATTGGAACTCCTTTTGGGGGCATTAATGGAACTTCACTGTGTAATCTTTATCTGGCCTCTTTCTTCACAGCCACTCCTTTCAAACTTCATGCTCTCACGGGGCTATTAAAGAATCCTTAAATGGCCTGTTTGTGAAGCTATAGCTACCATTTCTTTAGAAAATAAAAATAATTTCCAAGAGTAATTGTACTCACTGCATGCTAGCTCCTACACAAAGTACTATACATACATACTCTCAATCTCACTCCAAAGTCTCAGATGTGTTTATGTACCTTATAGGTAAGGAAATTGAACGTTAGTGAGGCAATGATTCCTTATATGTCACTGTATGTGTGATGGCAAAGTTCATGCATCTAAATGACACTGGTATACTGTTCTGTTTGCATATTTTCATGCTGCTGTGGATTTTGTGCTACATGAAAACAGTGAGAGATATGTACCCAAGGTATATCCTGGAAGGTAATCTTAAATCTTATCTTCTTCCAAGCAGAACCCTTACTTTCTCTATGCTACTGTTGCACTTTTGGGTGTCAGCATGTTGAATACTTATGTATTAACACTCTTTTGTAGAGTGGGGTATCCAGAGTTTGGGCAGGGTGTATATTCATCTCAGTGTCTTAATCACCTAAGAGAATGGCTGGCATATTGGATGGGATCTGTAAATGAGGACTCTCCCATTTGCCAATCAGACTTTGAAAAAAAAAGGCATATTTCACGTCGTAGATGCTCATTAAATTTTGAAACATATACATTTTATTTTCTAAAAAGGTATTTCTTGTAAATGTATTAAATGTATGTTTGGTTTTCCTTTTAAAATTTCTGGACAGTGTTATTTGTAAATATCAAGGATACGTTACATTAGTATTACTTATAAGTTATTTATAATGGAGGCACTTAACATTTACATTTACATAAAGGTAGAATACAAACTGAATTTCTAAAGACAGCTACCTAAAGGATTTGTCTCTGCTCTGTGGTTGGGGTGCTCTTTCACAGTAGCCACTGCCTCTCTTCTAGTTTCTCCCACTGCTGGGTCAGAGTCCTGCTCCGTCCCTGTAGTGACTATTCCATTCCTGGAACCAAGATGGCTCCACCAAGCTACTTAGTTGAACCCAGCTGTCTGCTCCCAATCCCCACAAGTCCAATGAGATAAGTGGCTCTTTTTTCCCTAATGAGTGACAAAGCACATCCTATGTTCATGTCTGAACTGGTTCCAGCTAGGATTTCATGAATGCATTGCTGCTATGTTAAAATGGACTCTTCCTTATGTTGGTCAACAAGACTTCTTCCTTGAGCTTTGCTAAAAAGCAGCTAAGATTTGCATTGAGTCTGCATGTTAGGACATAGTGTGATAAATAAGGGATGATGTTTTCATGTCAAGTCTTAAATGAACCTGTAACAAATTTTTTTTTTTACCAAACAGAATCAGGAGAGATGTTTCCTGATTTTCTTCACATTTGAACATATTTGTTGCCAACTCAGTTTGTAAAGCTACTAAAAGTCAACTGAGCTTCTTGAGGGCCAGGACTAAATTTTTATTTCTTTGTGTCATAACATAGTGACTGACTTATGTACAGAGTCGAATTAATATTTAGCTCTTTGAAAGTTTATTTGCTTTAAGTGCAAAAGTCAATTTCTTAGTGTGTAAACATTCATGTACACAGTGGTTATCAGGACCACTGATATAAAGCACTTTTAGAATTGCTGAACTTTCCCCTGTATATCTAACTTCCTCTTATGATGACAAAATCACTCTATGTTGAAATTCCTGTTCAATTTTCATTTAGTGTTTTCATTGAAGGTAAATTTGACTTTTTAATAGGGAAAAACTAAAATCCCTTTGAGAAAAACAGTATCTAACAGAAACCAAATTGAAATTTGGTTTTATTCCACAATCCAGTTAAAGTGGAATAAAAAATGAAGCCAAAACATGGATTGAGGTTACTGAAAAGATTTCTGTTGGGGAGAAAATGATCTATGGGTTTCATGCAATCAGAAAGATAATTCTGCCTCATAACTAGTATTTCTTTTTTTTTAAATTTCTCTCTCTCTCCCCCCGCTACACCATCCCTCTCCCCCCACCAGCCATATGGATGAAAATATAGAAAAGCTACAGTATATGAGATGAGAAAGTATATGTTATCTTTTTAATTCTCTCTTTTTTAAAAAATCAAGGAACAGGAAAAAAAATTCTCTTCTTGGAGGTGTTAAAGTTTGTGATGGTAGTTACATTAACAGTTCAGGAGGCAAGTGAATTTCCAGTGTTAAATTAAGCTTAGCCTAAAGCTGCCTCCTTTCCTATTTTAAGTTCACCCTAAACTTTTCTCCATACAGTGAACTGTAACCTAATGAGGTGTAAACAGACTGTAACCTACTCTTGTATTAATCAGAGAGCTTGGGCCAAATCACTGGTGGCCGATTGCTCAAACCTTGTCTGACTAAAGCAGATGCTGAGCTGTAACCAATCCAGCTGTTTCTGTACCTCACTTCTGTTTTTTTGTACCTCATTTTTCTTTTTCTGTCCATAAATGTTATCCGACCATGGGGCAGCCCCAGAGTTGCTCTGAATTTATTTTGGTTATGGGGAGTGCCCAATTTGCAAGTCTTTCTTGGCTCAGTTAAATTCTGTTAAATTTGTCTACAGATTTTCTTTTAATGCCAGTAATAAAAACGTTTTAACACTTAATAAAAAAGTTAGTTTGCATTAAAACACACTGCCAATGTTCAGGTAAGTGGTACTGAATTCCTGTAACTTTAGAAATATAAGATTTATAGAAATCTTTTCATACAAGTTTTTTTCTATTTTTTTTAGATATAGAAACTGAGCCTGGAGGGGTAGAATTGCCACAGATCACACAGTTATTAGCAGATCACTGTGCATTCATATCTTCCACTTTCCGTAGTAACATTCATCACCCCCATGTTACTTTACTAACCAATTATTGAGTTACTTTTCTTTTCTTTTTTTTTTTTTAGCAGGATAGGTATTTGTGTATTTTTAAACTTAACTTCATTTCAGAGGTGTTAATCAATGTCCACATTTGTAATAAAGACAATTCAGCAGAATTATCTCTCTGAATTAACTATATATTGCGAAAATCTATTGGTTTGGCCCAGGCAAATATCATTACTGTACCATCTGATAGTAGCAATTTCTAAACGCATGCATAATTGTTAAATAGAAATAAATAACCAAGTGACAGATGAACTCGCAAACAAAACCTACAACCAGATGGCTAGTTATAGGCTGTCCTTGTTCGTTGGATTATGAAGGTTTAACCTGTTTAAGGGCAGAAATGCTTTTCTTTTCTTTTCTTTTCTTTTTTTTTTTTTTTTTGAGGCAGAGTCTCGCTCTGTCACCCAGGGTAGAGTGCAGTGGCGCGATCTCGGCTCACTGCAAGCTCTGCCTCCCAGGTTCACGCCATTCTCCTGCCTCAGCCTCCCGAGTAGCTGAGACTACAGGTGCCCACCACCAAGCCCGTCTGATTTTTTGTATTTTTAGTAGAGATGGGGTTTCACCATGTTAGCCAGGATGGTCTCGATCTCCTGACCTCGTGATCTGCCCACCTCGGCCTCCCAAAGTGCTTTTCTTTAAATAATTAGTTTTGAAAAATTTCTTGAATATGTCTCTACATATTTTCTGGATATAGCTAGAATACTGGGTAAAATATAATCTCTCCCTTGTATCAAAGACCTTGCAGTGCATCAGGGTCAACATGAATTCCTGTGGGGACTGTTCCCCAGGAAGAAAGTAAAGCACAACATGATATGTGTATATAGATCCCAAGATAAAAACTGCAAACTTTAAAAAAACAGACTATCTGATAACTGATGTGGATGATACCTGCTTCTTTCTCTTAAAAAGTGAAGTGTAGCAGCAAAAAGAAATCCAAGTAGAATTTCATTGCTTAATGTGGTAGCTGACACATGTTCAAAATGTTTACTGTATAACTGATGGCACCAGTTAGAGGTGCTATTTTATATGATGAATGTTTTGATGAAAAAGAAAATTAAAACTTAAACCTGAAGAAAATAAGTATATTGACTCATTGATGTATATACTTTTGATATGTACTTTGAAATGACAACTTATGCAATTATGTTATAAATTCTTTGAAAGCAACTACCAAGGCTTTTGATCCTCTATAATTTGCACAGGGCTAACTCAGAAGGTACTTGATGCATGTTTGCTGGATAAATGGACAGAAGAATGAGTGAGCCTCCTTACTGACCACTTAGAGTTTGCTGAATTTAAATGACTGTATCAGAATTTGAATAAAATTAGCAGATATCTGTGAGATTTCATTTTCTTTGCTTTATTCCATAAATGTTTATAGAAGACCAATATTTGCACACAGTGGTGAAGGAGACAGGCTTATCTCTCTCTCTCCTGGAAGCTATATTCTAATAAAAATATACAAATAAATGTGTTAACAAATAATCTACCATGAGAATTGTTATAAAAGAAACAAGCAGAATTCTGTGATTGCGTAGGGTGTGAGTTTGTGGAAAATATTTTTTAAATGAGTGGTCAGGGAAGGTCTCTCTGAGGAAGTGATATTTACATTAAGAATCCAGTGACAGGAATAGGAGGGTGCAGCTGTGATGGTCCTGGAGAGGTTGGAGTGCATGAGAAACTAAAATAAGACGTAGTGGCCGAGACTTAACAAGTTTCAAACATACAGCAGGTGAGGAGAGGCAGATAGCTTCCACAAGACCTGAGATGACATGTGTTCATTGTATTCTAACAGCAATTCATTTTAATTAGGAGAGTGACAACAATGATGACAATGCTAATGATGATAGTAGCTACCATCTTATAGGCCCTAGTTCATTAACTGCAGAATAGACATCATCTAAATGTTTAACATTAGCCATTTAATCTTCACACCAAATCAGAAGCAAGGATAATTGCTCCTTCCATTTACAGAAGAGGAAATGGAATCTTAAGGTATTTCGTTAACTTGACCAAGATTGCAGCTAGTATGTGTACCATCATCAGATTTCTGATTTGCAAATGGTTAACTCAAGATATGTTGCTGAAGATGGATTGTTGCTGAGGAGAGAGTCACAAGGAGGGTAGGTCAACTGGGAATTAACATGGTGGTTCAGGTGAGAGAGAGTGCTGGTATGAATAGGTGGTGGCAACTCGGGACTCCTAGAAGGAACAGGCACAGATATTTGCTGATGGATTTGAGATGGGTGATGAGGGAGAAGGGGATGGATGGTGCTGCTGCTTTGTGATATAGGGAAAATTAGAGGAGAAGCAGGTTTGGGGAAAATCAAGATTTCAGTTTTGGATAAAGTCTGAGCCTCATGAGATTATGACTTTTCTGGCAAAAAAAAAAAAAAAAATCTGTCAAAAGCAAAATATTTTTTGTAAAAAAGGTTCTAAAATTCCGTTGATATTCTCAGTACTCTCCTCCTCACCTGCTCATCAATTCCCTGCAAAAATTACTTTTAATATTAAATGAGGCCCTTAACATGAATACAATATTCTTTTGAAAGAATTAGTAATTGACAACTCAAGGTAAAATCCAGACTGGGCCTGTTTTATTTTGTGTGTGTGGCCAGTTTGCTAAGAATGATTATGACATTTTTAAATGGTTGGAAATAAAATAAAAAGAAGTGTAATATTTTCTGACATATGAAAATTATATGTAACTCAGGTCTCAGGCTCCATAAATAAAGTTTTATCGAAACACAACCCTTTCCATTTGTTTATATATTGCCTTTGCCTGCTTCTGTACTACAACAGCAGAGCTAAGTAGGTCTGGAGGGCTGAAAATATTCACTACAAAGCTCATTGCAGAAGAAGTTTATGGACCCCTACTCCAGGGCAATATTCTTCTTGGTAAGAGAAGCTTAATGGCAACTTATCAATAACATTTTTCTTTAGTTAGAGTTTTACCCAAATATAATATAGTTAGAAATGTGCTGAAATCAGTTTCTCTCTCTTAAGCATATTTTCTACATTATTAAAAATATTTCAGTAAAAACAAACAAAAACGTTTAGAGGCAAACTTTTAAAGGCTTCTAAATAATAAAGTCTTAGTATTGTGTTTTGAAGTGAGGCTAGTAATTTAGCTGTAGGCAAACTTCATTAGAATATATCTATACATAAACTTATATACAACATAAATTATATAGAATATATAAATTATACAATACTAGTTAAAGAACAGACTTTTTAAAAGAACAATATAGCCAATATTTCATGACCAAATGGAAAAATTACTGTCTTTGGGGCAGAAATAATTTGCCATTTCACTTGTCATTGCCTTAAAGATCATCTTTCTACAATTTCCTTTCTCTTAATGGATACAGTGTTACTTGAAACTCCCAGTAGAACACTAATGGTGTCTAAGTGTCCTAGTGTTAGCTCTGAGTGGTTGTGAATTTGTTTCGGTTGTTCATAAGTGGATTTGGTAATGCTGATTTAAAGATGAACTCAGCTGTCTAAATATGCAGATATATGATGCTGTAGGATTTTACGGTAAAACATTTTACCATAATACTTCTGTGACGTGATAAATATGATAGACAAAAAGTGTTTATGCTATACAGAATTGTTTGCAGAAGAGGTCTTATTAGCACTTTTAAATTATGACAGGATCTAAAATATCATAGTTTATATGTTTCATAGCCCATGGTTGAGCGACCAACAGAAGATTCAGGAGCAGTTTTGAAGGGAATGTTTTCCTTTTTATCTTGAGTGGCTTTCATTTGTAACATAAGAAAGGAAGACTTTCACATTCAAAGTGACTCACGAATATTCTCAGATTAAAAGCAAGGCTATAAGAAGATCATAACTATGGCCACAAGACAGTGTGGTTAGGGTTAAAAAGACAAATTCTGGAGACAGAATGCTTCAAATCCTGACTCCACGGCTGCTTCACAGTGTAGCCTTCAACTCCACAGCTATCTGTGAAGTCATCTAACCTCTCTGAGCCTCAGATTCCTTATCTGGAAAATAGGATAACAGAGATTGAGATGGAAGGGAGACCAAGAAGGCCTACTAGATGCTGCCAGGAGGAATATCTCCACTGAGAGTCTTGAACATTGGGAAGACAGTTACACTCCAAGCAGATCTTCAGGGGGAAGGCATTGATAGTGGAGAAGGGAGGATGCAGACACTGGGCTGAAGAGGGAGTAAGCTGGAAACCCTGCATGGGGCTGCTGAGCAATGGGACTCACTCCTGGCCCCCAGTGATCCTTGGAGAAGGGGTGGGTTGAACAGGTAAGGAGTGATCTGTTCTTGCCATAGACCCCTGGAATCCCAGCTGCAGGAGATCCCCAACTCCCACAGACACTTAAGCTAGCAGGGATTGCTGCTTAGAGAGGTGGCAGGGGCAGTACTTCAGCCTATGTGGAGCTCCAAGGTTTGGCGCGGGAATGGCTGCTGGCTGCTGTGGAGCACAGCCAGGGACACTTATCACCCAGACCTGAAGAAAGCAGGGTGGTCTTGCTGTGGGATGGGGCCAGTCTGATCTGAGTAGCTGACTGCTGGCCTGTACTGGAGCTTCAACCTGGCCATGCTCACTTTTAATGCAGCCTTGGATGCCCAACTAGGGTGCTTCCTGGAGGCCCTCATCATAGCTCCTTCACCAGCAGACGGAATCTGACCATCAGGGAGCCCTAGCAGACTACCCTGCATACAGTCTCCCCACACAGCAACCTCGCTCTCCTGCTCTGCTAGCAGGCAGTCACGGCCCTCCTACTGTTTTTCCAGGGCATGTAGGTGCAGGCAGACCTTGCCCCCGCTCTCTTATTGGCACACGTGTGTGCATGCAACATGAGCACACTCCATAGCCCTGCTCCCAATGATGTACAGTCTGCCACACTGCCACTGCTGGTGCAAGTGTGCATGAATGCCATTGCACTGCCCCTGTTGACATGAAGGTATCCACCATGCCACCATCTGTGAAAACGCACATGTGGACACTGCCAACCCACTTTCATCATAATTGTGCCCAAGCTGATGTGCAGACACCACATTGTGCCACTGCACTGTGGCTGCTGGCATGCAAAAGCCAGCACATATAACTCTGCCACTGTTCTGATGAAGCACTTTGACTGGCAACCCCCATCAGTGTGGTGGCCAGCAAAATGGAAACTCCTCAGCCTCTCCAGTACAGCAGGTTCCTAACCTCCAGGGGAGACAGAATAGAACTGGGGCCCAGTACCAACCCTCTAGCATTAAAGCACACAGCCCAGGAGTGTTTGGGCTGAGCCCTGGCCCCTGAAATCTTCCAAAAATGAAGCCAGTCAACTGAAACCATCTTATACCACAAATAAACCCCAGGATTTGAGGGCATAAAAGAATATAAAAGCAAAACACCCCATCTAAAGGACAGCGACTTCAAAGATTAAAGGAACATCACTCTACACAGTTGAGAAAGAACCAGTGCAAGAAATCTGGCAACTCAAAAAGCCAGAATGTCTTTTTACCTCCAAACAGCTGCACTAGTTCCCCAGAAATGCTTCTTAACCAGGCTAAAATGGCGAAATGACAGACATAGAATTCAGAATATAGATAGGAGTGAAGATCACGGAGATTCAAGAGAAAGACAAAACTCAATCCAAGGAATCTAAGGAATACAATAAAATAATACGGGAGCAGAAAGATGAAATGGCCATTTAGAGAAAGAAACAAACTGATCTGATGGAGCTGAAGTATACACTACAGAAATTTCATAATACAATAACAAATATTAACAGCAGAATAAACCAAGCTGAGCCAAAAAAAATCTCAGAGCTGGAAGACTGGTTTTCTGAATTAACTGTCAGACAAAAATAAAGAAAAAAGAATTGAAAAGAATGAACAAGTATGGGATAATGTAAACAGATCAAATCTATGACTCACCGGAATCCCTGAAAGAGAGGGAGACAAAGCAAGCAACTTGGAAAGCATATTTGAGGAAATTATTCATGGCAATTTCTTCAACCTCAGTAGAGAGGTCAACATTCAAATTCAGGAAATGGAAAGAATCCCTGAAACATACTATAAAAGACAACCATCCCCAAGACACATAGTCATCATGCACTCCAAGGTTGACATGAAAGAAAAAAAAATTTAAAGCAGCTAGAGAGAAGGAGCAGGTCACCTACAAAAGGAATCCCATCAGGCTAAAGGCAGAACTTTCAGCAGAAATCCTATAGGTCAGAAGATACTGGTTACCTATAGTCAACATTCTTAGAGAAAAGAAATTCCAACAAAGATTTTCATATCCAGCCAAACAAACCTTCATAAATGAAGGAGAAATAAAATCCTTTTCAGACTAGCAGATGCTAAAGAAATTTGTTACTAGCAGAACTGCCTTACAAGAGGCTCTTAAGGAAATGCCAAACATTAAAAAAAGACCATTACCAGCCACCAAAAAAAACACACTTTTAACATACATAGACCATTGACATTATAAAGCAATTATGAAATCAAGTCTGCATAATAACCAGCTAACAGTCATGCACAGTGGTTCATGCCTGTAGTCCTAGTACTTTGGGAGGCTGATGTGGGTGGATCATCTGAGGTCAGGAGTTTGAGACCAGCCTGACCAACATGGTGAAACCCCGTCTCTACTAAAAATAAAAAATTAGCTGGGCATGTGGCATGCACCTGTAATCTCAGCTACCTGGGAGACTGAGGCAGAATTACTGGAACCTGGGAGGTGGAGGTTGTAATAAGCCAAGATTACATGACTGCACTCTAGCCTGGGCAACAGAGCAAGACTCTGTCTCAAAAAAAAAAAAAAAATCCAATAACCAGCTAACAACATGATGACAGGATCAAATCCACACACACTAATATTAACCTTGAAGGTAAACAGGTCAAATGCCACAATGAAAAGGCACCGAACAAAAAATTGGACAAAGAAGCAAGACCCAACTATATGCTGTCTTCAAGAGACCCATCTCACATGCAACAGCTCGCATGGGCTCAAAGTAAAGGGATGGAGAAAAATCTACCAAGTAAATGAAAAACAAAACAAAACAAAAGCACGGGTTGCTATTCTAACTTCAGACAAAACAGACTTTAAGCCAACAATGATAAATAAAGGCAAAGGAGGGCATTATATAATGGTAAAATGTTCAATTCAATAAAAGGACTTAACTCTCCTAAACATACATGCATCCAATGCATGAGCACCAAGATTCATAAAACAAGTTCTTAGAGAACTACAAAGAAACTTAGGTAACCACACAATAATAGTGGGAGACTTCTATACCCCATTTGTTAGACAGATCATTGAGGTAGAAAACTAACAAAGATATTCAGGACCTGAACTCAACTCTTGACCAAATGAACCTAACAGACATCTATCTATAGAACACTTCACCTCAAAACATCAGAATCTACATTAGTCTCATCTGTATATGGCACATATTCTAAAACTGACTACATAGCTGACCATAAAATAATTCTCAACAAATTTAAAAGAAATGAAATTATACCCACCACACTCTCAGACCATAATGCAATACAAATAGAAATCAGTACTAAGAAGATCACTTAAAACCATACAATCACATGGAAATTAAACAACATGCTCTTGATTTACTTTGATTTAAATAATGAAATTAAGGCAGAAATCAAGGAATTATTTGAAACTAATGAGAACAAAGATCTAATATACAGGAATCACTAAGACACAGCTAAAGCAGTGTTAAAAGGAGAGTTTACAGCACTAAATGGCCACATCAAAAACTTAGAATATCGCAAATTAACAACCTAACATCACATCTAGAGGAACTAGATAAACAAGAGCAAACCAACCCCAAAGCTAGCAGAAGACAAGGAATAACCAAAATCAGAACTAAACTGAAGAAAATTGAGATGTGAAAAACCATATGAAGATCAATAAAACTAGAAGCTATTTCTTTGAAAGAATAAGAATGATAGACCACTAGCTAGAGAAAGAGAGAGAAGATCCAAATAAACACAATCAGAAATGATAAAGGGGACAATGCCACTGACTCTACAGAAATACAAAACCCTCAGAGACTATTATAACACCTTTATGTAAACAAATGAGAAAAGCTACAATAAATGGATAAATTTCTGGAAACTTACCACCTCTCAAAGATTGAATGAGGAAGATACTGAAACCCTAAACAGGTCATAATATATTCCAAAATTAAACAGTAATAAAAAGCCAATTAACCAAAAAAAAAAAAAGCCCGGGTGGATTTACAGTCAAATTCTATAAGATGTATAAATAAGAACTGGTACCAATCCTGTGGAAACTATTCCAAAGAATTGAGGAGGAGGGACTGCACCCTAACTCATTCTATGGGGCTAGCATCATTCTGATACCAAAATCTAGCAGAGACACAACCAAAAAAGAAATCACCAGGCCAATATCCTTGATGAACATAGATGTAAAAATCCTCAACAAAATACCAGCAACACATCAAAAAGCTAATCCACCATGATCAAGTAGGCTTTATCACTGGGATGCAAGGTTAGTTCAATATACACAAATCAATAAATATGATTCATCACATAAGTGGAACTAAAAACGAAAACCATAAGACCTTACCATTAGACGCCAAAAAGGATTTTTGATAAAATTAAATATCCCGTCACGTTAAAAACCCTTGACAAAACAGGCATTGAAGGAACATACTTCAAAATAATAAGAGCCACCTATGACAACATCATAAAGAATAAGCAAAACCTGGAAGCATTCCCCTTGAGAATTGGAACAAGACAATGATGCCAATTCTCACCACTCTTATTCAACATAGTACTGGAATTCATAGCCAGAGCAATCAGGCAAGACAAAATAAATAAATAAATAAATAAATAAATAAATAAATAAATAAAAGGCATCCAAATAGGAAGAGAGGAAGTCAAACTATCTCTCTTTGCAGCCAATATGATTTTACATCTATAAAACTTCATAGTCTCTACCTGAAGGCTCCTAGATCTGAAAAACAACTTCAGCAAAGTTTTGGGACACAAAATCAATGTACCCACATCAGTTTCATTTCTACAACAACATTCAAGCTGAGTGCCAAATCAAGAATGCAATACCATTCACAATAGCCACCCAAACAAAAAATAAAATACCTAGGAATACAGCTAGTCAGGGAGATGAAAGATCTCTACAAAGTGAATTACACAACACTGCTGAAAGAAATCAGAGATGTCATAAAGAAATGAAAAAACATTTCATGCTCATAAATAGGCAGAATTAATATTATTAAAATGGCCATACTGCCCAAAGCAATTTACAGATTCAGCATTATTACTATCAAACTACCAATGATATTCTTCACAGCATTAGAAAAAAAAATTCTAAAATTCATATGTAGCCAAAAAAGCCCAGTAGCCCCATCAATCCTAAGCAAAAAGAACAAACTTAGAAGCATCACAGTACTTGACTTCAAACTATACTACAGTATACAGTAACCAAAACAGCACGGTGCTAGTACAAAAACAGACAAATAAACCATTAGAATGGAATAAAGAGCCCAGAAATAAAGTTGTACACCTATAATTATTTGATCTTTGACAACGTGAATGTAAACAATCAATGGAGAAAGGACTCTATATTTCATAAATAGTGCTGGGACAACTGGCTAGTTATATGCAGATGATTGAAACTGTACCCTTTCCTTATATTATATACAAAAATCAACTCAAGATGGATTAAATACTTAAATGCAAAGCATAGAAGTATAAAAACCCTTGAAGATAACCTAGGAAATACCATTCTGGACATAGGCACTGGCAAAGATTTCATAATGAAGGCACCAAAAGGAATTGCAACAAAAACAAAAGCTGACAAATGGGAAGTAATTAAACTAAAGAGTTTCTGCAAAGCAAAATAAACTATCAATAGAGTAAACAGATAACCTACAGAATGGAAGAAAATACTTGCAAACTGTGCATCTAACAAAGAGCCAATATCCAGTATCTATAAGCAATGTAAACAAATTAACAAGCAAAAAACAAACAACTTCATTAAACAGTGGGCAAAGGACATGACCAGATGTGCATTCAAGAGACGTGCATGCAGCCAACATGTATATGAAAAAATGTTCAACATCGTTAATTATTAGAGAAATGCAAATCTAAATCATAATGAGATACCATCTCACACCAGTCAGAATGGCTATTACTAAAAAGTCAAAAAATAACAGATGCTGGTGAGGTTGTGGTGAAAAGGGAATACTTATACACTGCTAGTGGGAATGTTAATTAGTTAAGCCATTGCCAAAAGCAGTTTGGTAATTTTTCAAAGAACTTAAAGCAGAACTACTGCTCAATCCAGAAATCCATAATTGAGTATATACCCAAAGGAATATAAATTGCTCTTCCATAAAGACATATGCACATATATGATCATTGCAGCACTATTCACAATAGCAAGGACATGGAACCAAATTAAATGCCTGTCAATGGTAAAACTGGATAAAGAAAAGGTGGTACATATACACTATGGAATATTATGCAGCCATAAAAAGAATGAGATCATGTCCTTTGCAGCAGCAAAGATAGAGCTGGAGGCCATTATCCTAAATGAACTGGAGGCCATTATCCAAAGCAAACTAAGGCAGGAACAGAAAACCAAATACTGCCTGTTATCATTTATAAGTAGCAGCTAAATACTGAGTATACATAAACACCAAGAAGGGAACAATAGACACCAGGGCCTATTTGATAGTGGAGGGTGGGACAAAGGTGAGGATTGCAAAACTACCTATTAGGGACTGTGGTTATTACTTGGGTGATGACAGAATTTTTACACCAAATGCCCACAACACAATTTACCTACATAACAAACTTGCACATGTACTCCTGAAACTAAAAGTTAAAAACAAACAAAATATAACAAAAACGAGAAAATGAGGATAATAATAATGAGGAGACCCTAACTCAAAGGATTAAATGAAAGAATAGAAATAAAATGCTTAGCTCAGTGCCTGGCACAAACCAAGCGTTCAATTCCAACAAATTGTCCTGAAAATGTATATTCATTAGTCCACATTTCTCTTTCATGATCTTATAAATTTTACAAAGCTTTCTGGGAAGTGTAGGAGAAAGAGTTGGTAAGTGTTCCACTGGTTGTCCTAGCACAAACACTTTGTTACTCCCTAAGGTCTGCATCCTTAAAAAGGACCTAGGGAATCTCCCTTATGCATGTGAGGTATGTTTATTTGGAGGGAGAAATATCTGTACTGGGGTCATGGAGTAATTCCAGGGAGGGGGCTTTGGGCTGGGAACCCCAAGAAGTTCCCGGTGTTTCATAATATATTCTTGTAGTACTCTGGCAAAGCTGCACCTCTTACTTATGGAATCGTTAGGGCTCAGCATGAAGATCCTTGCAGAAAATAGTTATGAGAAGACAGTGAATACACTCTTTGGGAATTTTCCCTAAATTATAAACAAACACAGTTTTTCTGTGGGTAATGCTGAGAGTGGTCAGTGGCCTTTTGGAATTTTCTAACCCTGGGCACCCAATTTAGGGGGTGTGGTTAGAATACATAGCAAGTATTCTCTTTGAGTGAAGATGTGTTTGATTTAGGGGAATGTAGAGTTCAGCAACTTCTACTATTTTGTTTTTTTTCTCTACAAGAGAATAAGGAGAATCTTCACCCTTCTATGAATCGAGGATAATACAATAGGGAGGATAATACAGTCAGTACCTAGTAGTCTTTAAAAGAAATGCCTAGGTCAAAATGTCAGGGTTAGAAGGTAAGGAAATATACCTGAAAACTTTAAAGAATATGTTGTCTACATTGACCCTAGGAAGAAAACACTTAGAAGTAGGATTGAAATAGAATTGGGAAAAAAAAGAAAGAGCAAGGATGGTTGGAATCCAATCTCATCCTTCATCAAATGTCATGTTGGGTGTGTTCAAAGTAGCATTCTCTGCATTCTGAAAGGCAAAAGTGGCCATGATATGCAGTGCTAACATATCCAGTTAACTTCTCTGTGGCAGGCTGAAAAATGATTCCCCAAAGATGGTCCTAATTCCTGGAACCTGTAAATAGACGCTAAATACCATCCCAAGTATACTTAAGAAAAGGAAACAGAGTGAGCTTACACACAGACACACACACACACACACACACACGCACGCACCAAAAGGAAAGGTAAAGACAGAGGTAGAGATTGGAGTGACGCAACCACAAACCACAGAATGCCAGTAGCCACCAGAATCTGGAAGGGGAGAGAAATGGATTCTCCTCCAGAACCTCCAGAAGAAGTGTGCTTCTGATATCCTGATTGGGCCCTGTGACACTAATGTAGGAATTCTGGGCTCCAGACGTGTGAGAGAATAAACTTCTGTTATTTTAAACCACTCAGATTGTGGTAATTTGTCACATTAGTGACAGAAAACTAATATAATGTCATTACTACTTTTATTATCATTCTAATTATTGTAGATTTTCCTGATTCTATTTGCTCATTGTTCCTTCCTGAAGTCATTCTCGGCCATTACAAAATTATTATTTTTCCTTTCTCTTGAGTTAGATTACACTGTGTATGCCATTGTAAACACAATTTCTTTGGCTCAATTACAGGATGCTAAGTCATAAAAACTGTGTCTATCAGTCACCAATGAAGTTCTCAAACAAACTCTTTCTTTCCACAGAACAAATCTTTATCAAACAGAATGCCAATTAAGTGAAGTAATTACACCCTTAAGAGATGCAATTTTCAAATTTAGTTTCTCGAAACCATGTACTACAGATGTTCAAGTTTTAATGTGTATCTATCTGGAAAGCGATGAAGAAGTTCGGTAACATAAAGACATTAGACAAAATATAATAAACCATTTGAACATTTATAACATTGTGTTTGCATTTTTCTGTCAGCATTACATGAATAGAATCATACTCAAAGATGAACTGCCATGAATAATGAAATAATGCTACTTTGTGTCCTCCCAATGGGTAAAAGGGAGCTCTGAGACATTCCTCTGTGCACCATATTGTAAATCAACTGCTTCACTGCTCTAAATGGTACCCTAGTGACCAGAAAAGGCACATTAAACATCCCAGAGTACCTGTCACTAGCAGGAAGAAGCTTTGTACTTGTTCCACATTTCATCCATGAATATAGTAATATTTAAAAGTCATATTTCTTAAGTCTCCATAAAGTCTGGTATTAAGATGACTCAGTCCACATCTCTAGAATAACTAAGAGTTTCCTCTTCTACAGAATGAAGGAGCTGGAGTTGGAGATTCCTCCCACCTCTGAAGTTGTGTAATTGAAGGATACTGACCCAGTGTGACCACCCTGCTATTCGAAGACTTACTCAAAGTTTTCAAGCGGACTAATCATGTGGGACTGTGATTTAGCAAGGAAAACAGCCAGAATAAACGTTTCAGTGTCTCAGTTTTATGGTGGTTTCATGTGCAGCATTGTGACCTATGCCTCAGAGTTTTTCTCATACCAGATGAAGCTTGTTCTACAGTCTTCACAAGGACACAACATTTGTCATGAGTAAATGTTTCTTTTCTCTTGATATCATTCCGATTATATCAAAATGTGCTTTGAAACAACAAGCAGTAGAATCACTTGGTATAATCTTGTCCTCAGTTGACATGTTTACTTATTTTTATCCAGACTATGTTTGAAGTCCAACATGAGCTCATTTCTCATGCTGGGGTGGAATTTATGAAGGGATCCAATTCTTTTGCATCTTTAGAGATTATCTCATGAAGCAAAGTTCAATTTAGAACTCTGAGATCTAACACTGATTACTTAACTTTACGAAGAAATACACACAAAAAATCTGAATGTCCAGACAAAAACTGGAAAAGAAAAAACTTATCTGTATCAGTTTCATCCTTTATAAAATGGAAACCTACAAGTGTTTTCCTAATAAAATTGTAGTGAATGTGCACAAAGTATGCCTCTACATCACATTTGCTATTACTATTGTGGCTATTTCTATTATTGCCTAAAGTATTGTCTAAAGTGAACACAAATTTAGAGATACTGCTACACTAAGTAACACTTTCTACTATTTAATTAATGTCTATATCATAATTAGTATACAATCATAGTAGATTTATTCAATATGACACTATCATAATAACTTATTTCAAAGAAGTTTTGAAATATTGATTTCATAATATAAAATATTTTGAGAATCCTTCATCCAGGGAAGTTTTATTTATATAATTATTATCTACTTCTAATACAGCCCATCTGCCCACAAATCCCCAATAATAGCGGCTCTACTTCTGCTGCAGTATAATGCTGCATTAACAAGTTCACCTGTAATTTACTAGCTAACACACACCCTGGAGTCTCTTTAGATAATTCCCAAACCTCCTGCTTTCATCTAACCAAAATGAAATATCTTTCCTTGTTGGTAAATATATGCGTTTCAGATGACTACAGTGCAAGCTGGTGAGCCTTGTTTTTCTAATTTATGTTTTAATTAATTTCCTTTCCAATTTGCTCCATTTTATGCATTCTTTTCCTCTCATATGTTTGCAATACTTCCTAGGGAATAACACCTACATTTTGAATTACAGATTTGTTGAATGCATCTTTTAGGTAATTAAGATGTTAACAAAGGCAAGACTCAAGTATGATCCTTAAAGAATTTCTTGGCCTGGCACGATGGCTCATGCCTGTAATCCCAGCAGTTTGGGAGACCGAGGTGGGCGGATCAGGAGGTCAGGAGATGGAGACTATCCTGGCTAACATGGTGAAACCCCATCTCTACGAAAAAATACAAAAAAAATTAGCTGGGTGTGGTGGAAGGCGCCTGTAGTCCCAGCTACTCGGGAGGCTGAGGCAGGAGAATGATGTGAACCCAGGAGGTGGAGCTTGCAGTGAGCCAAGATCGCTCCACTGCACTCCAGCTTGGGCGACAGAGCAAGACTCTGTCTCAAACAAAAACCAAAAAATAAAAAACATTTCTTTGCATATTTAATCAACCACTACACATATCACGAATTGGGATCAATTTCCATTTTTCCAGTTTTCATCTGAACCATGAAAATCATAGGGTTAGACTTTTTCCTGACTATACACAATTCATACAGTTAACACAAAATGTTCTTAGCAAATATCTGACCATAAGTTTTCAGTTTAAATGATTCCATTAGGACAATTAATCCATAAATATAATTAATTCAAAATTGATAAAATATTTAATTAAAATTAAAAACTGATTATCATTCAGACACCCTAAAATTTGAAGTCAATAAGAATGGACTTAGCAATGTGAGGTATTACTTATAAGGGATCACTAAAAGTAAATAAAAATTAACAAATTTAAAAGCCTTAATTTTGAAGGATTGTAAATAAGAAAGGCAGGTTTTCAAAAACATGCTTGTGTTCTGCAATCTTCCAGTAATATAAGGAACCCAGTACAAACTGATAAACTCTATCTGTACTTACAGTTTAAAAATGAAAAGAAGTTTAGACAGAGACTTGGATCCTCAACCAATTCTAATTCTGCTACTTAGAGAAAAATCCATCTCACAAAATTATTAGGACCAGCAACACTAAGAATGCTGGCTGATATCTTATGCCTGTTCTTTGATTGTAGATATAGTTTTGCTTAATTAATATTTAAATTGGGTAGCTATGCTCAAAATCGACACCTTCATTTTGGTGCTAGCTGTCTTCTAAACAAACTAATATTAGTTGAGCTAAACAGAAAAAAAATAAAAGCAGGAAACATGAAAAGCAGAGGCATTAAACCAGCTAACTTTGAGTTTTCTGGACATTCCATTTTGTATACATCTCTCTTTCCATTTTCATTTATATAGGAGTTATGCCAAAAATACTAGTTTACCAAATGATGTGATGTATTTCTTTGTCATCACAAAACCATCTAAACACTCATTTCAGTAAAATATATCTTAGGCATTTAACTTAAGTGTTAAACTGGTACTTTCTCAGAGTTCAATTTGAGGTGGATAAGACCGCAGTAATTAAATACAAGTGTCACTGTAAGGGAAGCCCTCAGGTGGTCTCCCTAATTATTTCATATTAATTAGCTCAGATAGTAAAAGGTTCTGTTTTATTACCTTGATGCAAGTGGCTGATGCTTTGGGGATAGTTAATTCTGCTATATTTCATTTTTAAATGAAAATGTGATTACCTGGATATAGCTTTTTATTGTGCTTTAATATTGTCAATAGGTAAAACATTACAGGAAAAAAAGATTATTTTTCAAATTTCTTAACATTGATCGCTAAATTGCAATTTACTTTCTAGTTTTTAAATATTGAACTTCATTAATCAAACACTATTCTGGTATTTAGCTTCACATTGTTAAAACCAGAGACAAAGGCCACATAAATGGAAACTTTAGGGAGAAAATATTAGCTGTGTTTTACCTTATATGGTGAACATGTATTTAATTTTCCCTTCACTACTTAAATAACTCAAATAGTAATTCCATGGTGCTTTTTAAGTTCTTACTAATCCTAAGTATTTAGTTCTGTGATCATTTTTATCTTTGAATAACAGTCATCATTCTCCTTTCCTGCATTGTCATAACCGTCATGTTTCCATGGAAACTGTGGAGAAAGAATAAAACGGTAAAACACCTCCATTTAGGTCTAAGTTGACAGGGTTGTTTTTTATTAGGTGCTTCAATTATTTAGACAGATAAGAATATGTTCAGTGGCCTAATAAATGGTGTAGAATAATAGCTGATCTTTCAAAAACAGGAAATTATGTTTCCAGCTAATAGAACTTAACCATTTCTGTTAAGAACTAGTTATTTGGTGGTGAGGCTTGGGGGTGTTTTGTTTTCTTCTTTATTTTGTATTGTACTGTTTGAATTTTCTGTTATCATGTAAAATAAAACAACAAAATAAAAAAATCTTTAAAAAGAACTAGTTATTTGTTACATTCTTGATACATATATGTTAACCTTTACCAAATATAAGAGACAAATACAGCTACCCTTTAGATAGACATCTAAAATAGAAAAATAATTATTCAATGCACATAAAGGGATTTAGAGAAATCTTATAAAATCTACTTGGAGTTTCATCTAAATTATTGTTTACTTTCAACATTCTGCTCCTCTAAAAATCATACATTTTAAAAAAGCAACCAACGTTAACTTAAATACAAGTTAATTGTATTTGAATCTCTGAAGGGATCCAGAGGAAACTGGTGTATTACTTGCTTCTAAAAAGGAAGATTTGCCTTTTGCTTTGTATATGTTTTATTTGTCGATGTTGTTTGTTAAACAAGGTAGTTATTACTTACTAGAAATTTAGGCTGTCCCTTGAAATAAAGATCCTAGTTAATAAAAAGCTACAGTATTAAATGATTAAATGACATTTGGAATGGTTCTTTTTTTTTTTTTTTTTTTTTTTTTTTTGAGATGGAGTCTCTTTTTTTGTCCAGGCTGAAGTGCACTGGTGTAATCTCGTCTCACTGCAACCTCCGCTTCCTGGGTTCAAGCGATTCTCCTGCCTCAGCCTCTGAGTAGCTAGCATTACAGGCACCCGCCACCATGCGTGGCTAATTTTTTTTGTATTTTTAGTAGAGACGGAGTTTCACCATGTTTGTCCAGGCTTGTCTCGAACTCATGAGCTCAGGTAAACCACCCACCTCCCAAAGTGCTGGGATTACAGGCAAGAACCACTGCGCCCGGCCCAATATTTGGAATAGTTCTAAGATGTGTGAGTCAAATAGTTAAGTAAAATGTATAGGTTTTCCGAGAGAAAAAAGCTTCCTTTTGCTTTTTCCACAGTGGACAGCTTCTAAGGTGCCATATTTTTCCTTTAATATTTGCTCTATGAAGATTGAGATTTGGGCAAATGGCTGAGAAAACTGGAGCCTTTGTTGCTCTTGGAGAACTCAGTAGCAGTCACTCTTAACTACCGCACTTCCTGCCAACTAAAAAAATTATAGGCCAAAGGAAAGAGACCCTGACGCTCATTATAACAGCAACGAAATTAAGGTCTTAACAAAGATGAAAATTAGTAGAAGCAGAGTGACATGGATATTGCAAAGCCTTTTGCCTTAACTGTCTTACGGGGAAATTGCTTGGATGAAAATAAAAATCTATAGCTTATTATGTTTTTTAAAACTCACAGATGAGGTTTCTGTCTCCTTAAATTCTAATATAAGAAAGGAATTTCTAATGCAAACTAAGTTATACATCCAAACAAATAAATATGTTTTTTCTTTTTATATAAATATTTAATATCTTAGAAAGTTACCAAATCTGTGGAGGCTGTGATATTTATTGATATTAGAAAAAGATTAATTCAATTGGTTGCATAAGCAAAGTTCTCATCCTTGACTTTCTCCTAAAATAATAAAAAGTCCCTTTGACTTTATGAACATAGGTGGAAATTGGGAATATCAACCTAAAATGCTTGATTAAAAAAAGGCTTTCTTGAAGAATCACACATGTAGTTTGTAACTTAATATGCTACTCCCTTAGAAAAAAAATAGAAATACTGCAAGATTAGGTAGAGCATATTGTGAGTTAAATAATATATTTATTTAAAAAAATTATTCTCTCATCTTCTTCTCCCTAAAAATGTCTAGAAACAAAGAAAGCCAACAGCAGTGACCATACTTACTTAGTACCATTTCTGGCTAAAAGGAACAAGGGTTTACTTGAGAAATGGCTCATCTCAGGTCCAGGGGAGGAAATGTACATGAAAAACCTTGGGCATCTTACTATCTAGAAAGCAAGGGAGTTATTGGCAATTAACGGGCTGTATCAAGAAAAAACATGGAACCAACCTAAGAAGGCTCCCACAAACAAATTGACTGAACATATTGAATATATAAAAATCCACAAATTCATGATACCAAAAACTGTGGAAAAAATTTAAATGTGCAAAAATGTTACAAATCTCATTTGTCACCAAAAGCTAACTAGGACACCAATTATTTACTCTGGAAGTTGATAATTAATAGGAAACAATAAATAGCATGTATCATGACTGTCTTGAATGAATGAGGATAAATAGTATATCAGATTCCTAATTGATATGGGAAAAGCTCTTCAGAGAAGAATTCCAATTAATAGATGGAATAAATACAAAGAAAAAAGAATAAATTGTATAATGATTCTAATAAAAACCTAATGAGATAGCTGATTCAGGCAATCATCATCACTGTATATTAAAACATTTAACAAAATATTGATTGAAAACTTTGTAGGAAAATAATTACATTGTTACCTCTTAACTCACTGATTCAACTTCATGTAGCTGCAAGTGAAACAACCAAGCGCTATTGGCCTTTCGTTAAAACCTAATATTGAAGTTTAATAAACCTCCTACGAAATCTTCCTGCCCAAAAAGTAGAAAACGAATCTTATCAATCATGTAGGTTTAATGAACCTTTACAAAGGCTATCAAGAGGAAGGTAGATGATACTATTTAAAAGCAATAGGATAAACTGGAACAGTGGATTTACACCAGGACAAATGATTCCGTTTCTTTAACAACCCAGGCCACGTTCAGTGGCTCATGCCTGTAATCCCAGCAGTTTGGGAGACCAAGGTGGGTGGATTGCTTGAGCCCAGAAGTTTGAAACCAGCCTGTGCAACATGGCAAAACCCCGTCTCTGAAAAAAAAAAAAAAAAATAGCTGGAGCATGGCTCCTGCCACTCCTGCTGCGTTCCTGCCCTTCCAGCTACTTGGCAGGTGGGAGGATACCTTGAGCCCAGTAAGTCTAGGCTGCAGTGAGCATGATCAGGCCACTGCACTCCAGTCTTGGCGACAGAGCGAGACTGTCTCAACAAAACAAAACGCCTAATAGGGCTATTGTGGGGAAAGGAGATTAAAGGAGGCCTAAAGAGACAAAACCAACATACAATGTATACAGTTTCTTTTGATCCTGAATCAAACAAATCAAATTTAAAAACGAGATATTTGAGAAAATTGAGGAAAAATGACTACTCATTTTGTTAAGTGTGATAACAACATTGTGATTATGTAGGAAAGTGTCAGTATTTTTAGAAGATACATTTAGAAGGATGTATTAAGGTAAATAATATGATATTTCACGGGTTTGTTTTAAAATACATCAGTAAATTTTTTTTTAAAGAACTCGACAAAGCAGTTGTGGCAAAAGTTTGGTAAATGTTGAATCTTAAGGGAAGGGGTCCATTGCACCACTTTCTCTGCTTGACGATTTTCATAACAACAAGGTTTACAAATGTATCTTATGCAAACATATATGTGAAAGGTTAAGTATCTAAAAGTGCACAAATGGGCTTTGGCAATTAGACATCTGGTAGTCAGAGTTAATCTCGGCTCTACCATTTACAAGTTGTGTGACATAGAGTTTAACCTTCATAGGCCTCAATTTCTAAATCTGTAAAATCAGGTAAAATAAGAATATTTTTCTAATAGAATTGTTAGTATTAAATCAAGTAATTCATGCTTGACATGTACTAAGGGCCCAACAAGTGTTATCCATCATTGTCATCATCACTATATATTCTTATTTATTAAAAATGTAAGTAAAATGGGACTATGTTTTATTTAACAGAATTTTAACCTTTAACAAAATGCTTTCAAATGCATTTGCCTGCCTCATTAATAATAATGTATTCTGCTTTAACAGAATACATTTGAATTTTCCATATTCTTTGGGATTTGGGTTGTCTCGATTACTGGAGCATTTCAATTACTGGTATTTATTTTGTAAAAGTTATATAGCTCATTGCCAATTTTCAAAGAATGAAGTACTGAATACACATAAAATTTCATTCTATTTCTTAAAATGTATGGGCTTCTGATGATTTTCCTACTCCTCACTATTATCAGTATCCACTGTTGCAAAACTAATTTGGACTATTTGAGCTTTCTGGTTAAGAGTTTTCATAAGTAGGGGCTTATCCTATATTTTATAGCAAATAGATACTACATCTCCAATAAATACAGAGATAAACCTGCATTGATTAGCATCTGTGATGATTATAGGATTATCAATGCTTTCAAATTCTAAAGAGCAGCTAAGGATATAAATGAGAATACTCATCATTAAAGATGAGGCTCTAAAAAGCTGACAACAGCCCTCAATGGCAGGATAAATCTTTTTGCTTTCCTTGCATCTGTAAACAGAATGCAAATATTACAACCTGATCAGTATCATTCTTTTAAAATGCAGTAGGTTCAAAATTGACTAATTTGATAACTGGCAATGGAAATAAATCCACCAGGGCCTGAGGGGTCTAGGGCAGCAGTCCCCAACCCTTTTGGCACCAAGGACTGGTTTTGTAGAAGACAATTTTCCCATGGATTGGTGGCAGAAGAAATGGTTTCAGGATGAAATTGTACCACCTCATATCATCAGATGTTAGATTCTCATAAGAAGTGCCCAAGCTGGATCCCTTGTATGTGCAGTTCACAATACGGTTTGCTCTCCTATTAGAATCTAATGCCGCAGATCTGACAGGGGGCAGACCTCAGGTAGTAATGCTCACTTGCCTACTGCTCACTTCCTGCTTTGTGTCCAGGTTCCTAACAGGTCATGGAGCAGTCCATGGCCTGGGGATTGAGAATCCCTGGTCTAGGATGAATGAGTGAAAATTTTGACCTTATCAGCCTCCTCAGTTCACAAACATATGCCTGCAGGAGAAGTGATGAAGGACTGCAAAGTAAAAAGGAAGTTTTAAACTGCACTTTTATCGAAATTTTATCAGCAATACATCTTATAATGCTATAGATGACAGAATCGATAGATACTTGCAAACAAATCTACATGAATGATATCCTTCCTTGGCTCAAGATATTCCTATAAAGTTTCTCTATACAGAAAAGTATTTTGATAAAAATTGATAAAAACCCTTAGACTGATATAGATGCTCCTTCTATATGCTCAAATAACATTGCATATTTTCCTTCTTATTAAATAACATAACAATAAACAATATGAATGCCATGTTTCTTATTAGATTTTAAGTTTCTAAAGAGGAGAGAACAGATTTTGGGTTTCGTATTCTCTGTGCTTAGAACATATCTGGCATATTGGAATATTTTTAAGTGTTTTCATAATTAATTCCTCAAAATAATGATGTACTGTTCTTTGAATATGGAGATAATACTAACAGTCCATTACTAGATTGACATGTTCTTATATTGAAAGATGTGCACCTTGTCTCTCTTACATTCTTTTCTTCTGCTCTATGGATTCAACTGTACACATTTTCAAGGTAATCAAATGGCTAATGAGGAGGCAATCTGTAGCCATAAGGTAAGTCTAACTATTCAATGCACACAATAGAAATCATCTGTTTCTTTAAAAAGAAATTAAAACTATAGTGAATAGTACAAATTAATTGGGAGGGAGACATTTATATTCATTCACTATGGTTGCCAAACTTCTTTTATTCCAATGCACATTAAGAATTTTTTTTTTTTTATAAATTAGCCAGGCATGGTGGCACACACCTGTGGTTCCAGCTACTTAGAAGACTGAGTAAGGTAGGAGGATCACTTGGCCTCAGATAGTCCAGTGGTTCCAGTGAGCTATGATCATGCCACCACACTCTATCTAGCCTGGGCAACAGACTGAGACCCCATCTCAAAGAAAGCAAACAAAAAGAAATATATATGTATAGTTATACCCATCCCTTATATATGTGAATATGAAAAAATGTACAAAGCAACACTAGCACATATCATGCACTCTGAAGTAATAAAAATGCTAGTCATAATCCACTAAATTAACTTCATGACTCCCTAGTGGTTTGTAACTCACAGTTTAAAAACCATTCTAAAAGTCTACTGTTTTTATAATAACTCCAGCAGTCTACTATTTTAATTTATTATTCTCCTTGAGATCTTTCAACAATGCTACATCCTATCACTTTCCAAACTCTACTTTCTTCTTTTGCATAAAAATTTCAACATTATCTGCATTTTAAATGTCCACTTACTGCATCTGAGGATGTACAGATGACAATACGTTATCGAATGACATAGTTGTGTTTCCCTAATTGTTTCCGGGCCTTTCTTCAATCAACAGGAAGTCAAATTGACCAGTGTTTGGCTCCTGGTAGCATTTGGGGAATAGTAATCATGTCAACAAGCAGCAGAATGACAATATAGCATTGTGTTGGCAGAATCTATTGTTAGTGATTACCACAAAAGTGGAATTTAAAGAATGTCATGCCCTTTATTTTTAAAAGTTAATGAAACCATGTTGACAGAACCTGTAATGTAAAAATGCTGCTATTTGGAGAGACTATCAAATTTGCGACTTCCAGTTCTCATAAAACACCTATTTTTGCCTGTAGCCTATTCATTGTTTTTTGTAGGACATTCAATTTCACAATATATACTTGTATCATATTACTAGTGTAATATCAGTCTTCTGTTATAAATGTTCATTTTACCTAAAATCTGTTTTGTGTTTTCTGTCTTAATATAATGCCATGTTTTACTACTGTAACTCATGGGTTATATGAAAATAAAGAAAATTCATTGTATTATACGTAATCAAATTACATTTGAGCCTACTATAGTGACTTAACATATAATGTAAAAAAAAAAAAAAAAAAAAAAAAGCCAATCACAATGTGGAGAAGCAAACTGAGATGAAGTATTTTCCCAGTTTCAGTAAATTTACCAACTCTAACATCTTAAACAATATCAAAGCTTTAGCATCCTGATGAGCCAGATTATCCAAGTGAATTAATTGTCTGATAATCCTTAAAATTCTGATTTTTTTGAAGTAGTAAAAATAATTTTTCTAAATCTTGAGTATTGGAGATAAACCCAGGAAACCAAATTGAATGTGCATATTTTATAAAATTTGGTTGTATTCTAACATTTGAATTAATCAGATTTTGGCAAATCCTGCCCTTGTGAAGCTCAAAAGTCTTGTCAAATACAAATTATGAGACTTCCATTGTACCTAAAATTTTCTTTTAGACATAAAATTATAGAAATACGAGGCTCATTTTCAACAGCTGATAAACTTCAACACCTGGTACTAATCTAATTTTAGTGTTGTTTTCCCAAATAATTTTGTATTTATTTCAAATGAGGGTGATTTTGGCTCCTCCACGTGTAGTTAGTGATGTCTTAAACATTTTTGATGGTCATAACTCAAGAATTGGGATATATAATATGCTGCTGATATAGTAGATAGAGGCTGGTGGTGCTCCTAAACATCCTGCAATGTACAAGATATACACCACAACAAAGAATAATCTCATCCAATGATGTAATTTGAATGCTTGTCCCCTCCAAATATCATGTTGAAACGTGATTCTCAGCATTGGTAGTGATGCTTGGTGGGAGGTGATTGGATCATGGGGGAAAATCCTTAATGAATAGTGGAAGGTGATTGGATCATGGGGCCAAATCACACCAAGCAACAGTCCCTTGGTGATAAGTGAGTTCTTGCTTAGTTAGTTCACATGAGAGTTGGTTGTTTAAAAGTCTGGGATGCTCCACTTCTCTCTCTCTCTCTCGCTACCACTTTCATCCTATGATATGCCTTCTTCTCCTTTGCCTTCCACCATGTTTAGAAACTTCCTAGGGCTCTCACCAGGAGCACGTGCCAGCACTATGCTTCTTGTACAGCCTGCAGAACCATGAGCCAATTAAATCTCTTTTCTTTATAAATTATCCAGCTTCAGTTATTATTATTATTATTATTATTTTTTGAGACGGAGTCTCACTCTGTCGCCGGGGCTGGAGTGCAGTGGCCGGATCTCAGCTCACTGCAAGCTCCGCCTCCCGGGTTCACACCATTCTCCTGCCTCAGCCTCCTGAGTAGCTGGGACTACAGGCGCCCGCCACCTAGCCCGGCTAGTTTTTTGTATTTTTTAGTAGAGACGGGGTTTCACAGTGTTAGCCAGGATGGTCTCGATCTCCTGACCTCGTGATCCACCCGTCTCGGCCTCCCAAAGTGCTGGGATTACAGGCTTGAACCACTGCGCCCGGCCCAGTTATTTCTTTATAGCAATGCAAAAGTGACCTAACACAGAAAACTGTTATAGAGGAGTGGGGCATTGCTATAAGAGTATTTTAAAATGTGGAAGAAGCCTTGGCACTGGGTAGCAGACAAAGTTTGGAATAGTACAGAGGAATCAGAAGAAGACAGGAAAATAAGGGAAAAGTTGGAAATCCTTAGATACTGGTTAAGTGGTTGTGTCCAAGTGACATGGATGGTAAAATCCAGGGTGACAAGTTCTCAGATGGAAATGAGAAATTTGTTGGGAGCTAGAGCAAAGGTCACACCTGCTAAGCTCTAACAAAGAACTTGGCTGCATTGTGTTTATGTCCTAGGGATCTGTGGAAGTTTGAACTTGAGAGTGATGATCTACCTACATGTATAAGACATTTCTAAGCAGTAAAGCATTCAAGATGTGACCTGGCTGCTTCTAACAACCTACAGTCAGATATGAGAGCAAAGAAATGACTTAAAATTGGAATTATATTTAAAAGGGAAGTAGACAGTAAACATTTGGAAAATTTGCAGCCTGGCCATGTAGCAGAAAAATAAAAAGCATTATCAGGAGATAAATTCAAGCGAGCTGTGGAACAACTACTTACTAGAGAGATTAGCATGACTAAAAGAGAACCAAGTGCTAATATCCAAGACAATGGGCAAAAGACCTCAAAGTCATTTCAGAGACCTTTTGGACAGCCCCTCCTATCACAGGCCCAAAGGCCTAGGAGGATTGAACAGTTTCAGGTCCATCCCCAGGTCTCTGCTACCCTGTGTAGCCTTGGGACACTGCTCTTTGCATCCTGGCTGCTCTGGCTCCATCTTTGACTCAAAAGGCTCCAGATACTGCTCAAGTTGCCACTTGGGAGAGCATAAGCCACCATCATCCATGGTAGCTTCCCTGTGGTATAAAGTCTGAAGGTGCATGAAATGTAAGAGTAAAAGAGGCTTGGCAGCTTCCTCCTAGATTTCAGAGGATGTATAAGAAAGTCTGGGTGCCCGGGCAGAAGCTACCACAGGAGTGAAGTCCTCACAGATATCTTCTATGGGAGCAGTGCAGAAGGTAAATATCAGGTTGAAGCTACCTCTACAAAGAGTCTTCACTAAGTCATTGTCTATTGGAGCTATATGAAAGGGACTTCCACCCTCCATATCCCAGAAGGGTAGAGCCACAGGCAGCTTGCATCATGAGCCTAGAAAAGCCACAGTCAATCAACTCTAACCCATGAGAGCTGCCACAGGGGGTATACCCTGCAAAGCCACAGGGGTGGAGCTACTCAAGTGGGCTTAGGAGATCATTTCTTGCACTAGTGTGCCCTGGATGTGGGATGTGGAGTCAAAGGAGACTATTTTGGAGTTTTAAGGTTTAATGTCTGCCCTGATGAATTTTGGACCGATGTGGGGCCTGTAGCCCTGTTCTTTTGACCAATTTGTCCCTTTTGGAATGGTCATGTTTACCCAATGCTTATACCACCATTGTATCTTGCAGGTAAATAACTTGTTTTGATTTTACAGTCTGATAGGTGGAAGAAGACAACTCTCAGATGAGACGTAAGACTTTGGACTTGACACTGGAATGAGGTAAGACTTTGAGGGAGTATAGGGAGGGGATGATTATATTTTGCAATGTGAGAAGGATGTAAGATTTAGGGGCCCAGCAGCAGAATAATATAGTTTGGATGCTTGTTCCCTCCAAATCTAATATTGATGTGGTTCCTAATGTCGGAGGTGGAGCCTGGTGGGAGGTGACTGGATCCTGGGAGTGGATCCCTCATGAATGGTTTAGCATCATCGTCTTCATGATAAGTGAGTTCTTGCTCTGTTACTTCATACATGATCTAGTTGTTTAAAAGTCTGGGACCTCTCCCAACCCCTCTTGTTTCTGCTCTTGCCATGTGATATGCCTGTTCCTTCTTTGTCTTCTGCCATAATTGGAAGCTTCCTGAGGGTTACAGCAGGAACAGATGCCAGCATTATGCTCCCTGATGAGACTGAAGAATTGTGAGTCAATTACATCTTTTTTCTATATAAATTACACAGCTTCAGGTATTTCTTGATGATAACATAAAAATGGTCTAGCACACCTGAAATGTCAATAGTGCAGAGATTAAAAACCCCTTATTTATAGATATAGCTGTGTGATATGGCTAAGATTACAAAAAATAGCAAAAGGCCGAGGCTTATAAAACGAGCTTATGAATAGATTAATTTAGATATAATGTTTATGAAATTATTAAAATTATAATTTTTTTTTCTTTTTTTTTTTTTTTGAGACAGAGTCTCACTCTGTCGCCCAGGCTGGAGTGCAGTGGCCAGATCTCAGCTCACTGCAAGCTCCGCCGCCCGGGTTTACACCATTCTCCTGCCTCAGCCTCCCAAGTAGCTGGGACTACAGGCGCCCGCCACCTCGCCCAGCTAGTTTTTTGTATTTTTTAGTAGAGACGGGGTTTCGCCGTATTGGCCAGGATGGTCTCCATCTCCTGACCTCGCGATCCACCCGTCTCGGCCTCCCAAAGTGCTGGGATTACAGGCTTGAGCCATCGCGCCCGGCCCAGACTGAAAGATATCTTATGCTCATGGATCAGAATTAATACTGCTAAAATGTTCACACTAGCCAAAGTAATCTAAGGATTTAATGCAATCCCTGTCAAAATATCAATAATCTTCTTCACAGAAAAATAAATAAAAATCTTAAAATTTGTATGGAACTATAAAAGATCTTGAGTAGCCAAAGCAATCCTGGTGGTAGGGGGTAGGGTGGACCTGAAGGCATCACATTGTCAGACTACAAAATATACTACAAAGCTGTAGTAACCAAAACAGCATGAAATTGGCATAATAAAAGACACAGAAAAGGCCAGGTGCAGTGGCTCATGCCTGTAATCCCAGCACTTTGGGAGGCTGAGGAGGGTGGATCATGAGGTCAGGAGATCGAGACCATCCTGGCGAACACGGTGAAACCCTGTCTGTACTCAAAATACAAAAATATTAGCCGGGCATGGTGGTGTGCGCCTGTAGTCCCAGCTACTTGGGAGGCTGAGGCAGGAGAATGGTGTGAACCCAGGAGGCAGAGCTTGCAGTGAGCTGAGATGGCACCACTGTACTCCAGCCTGGGCAACAGAGCAAGACTCCATCTCAAAAAAAAAAAAAAAAAAAGACACAGAAAAATAGAACAGACTAGATAACTCAAAATTAATCTTCTTATCTATAGCCAACTGATTTTCCACAAAGGTGCCAAGACCACTCAATGGGGAAAGAACAGTCCCTTCAATAAATGGTGCTAGGAAAACTGGATACCAATATGCAAGATGAAACTAGACTTCCATCTCTCACTCCCCCCTAGAAAAAAAAGAAAAAACTCAAAATGGATCAAAGATCTAAATGTAAGACCCCAAACGGTAAAACTTTATAATAAAATACTGAGGTAATGCTTCAGGACATCAGCCTAGGAAAAGATTTTTTGAATAAGGCCTCAAAAACACAGGCAACAGAAGTGAAAACAAACAAATACACATATCAATCTGAAAGGCTTCTGCACAGTAAAGGAAACAATCAACAGAGTGAAAAGATAACTTAAAGAATGAGAGAAAATATTTGCAAACTACTCATCCAATAGGGCATTACTATATAAAATACACAAGGAACTCAAACATCTCAACAGCAAAAAACAAACAACGGGATTAAAAAATGGGCGAAGGATTTGAACAGATATTTTTCAAAAGAAGACATAAAAATGGCCAACAAATATATGACGAAATGCTCAACATAACCAATCATCAGGGAAATGCAAATCAAAACCACAATGAGATATCTTTTTACTCCAGTTAGAATAGCTTTTATCAAAAAGACAAAAAATAACAAATGATGGTGAGGATACAGAGAAAAAGGAACTCTTGCATACTGTCAGTGGGAATGTAAACTAGAATATCTACTGTGGAGAACAGTATGGAGTTTCATGAAAAAAACTAAAAAGAAAACGACTATATGATCCAGCAATCTCACTACTGGGCACTTATCGTCCATTATGCTTCTTTATTGTCCTTTTTTCTTAAATTCTTTCCCTGCTCGCCTTTATTCATTGGCATATAAAGTTATTGCTCTGATCACTCATGTCAGTGCAGAAGAGAATATTAATATCAATCAATGTGTATGTCAACAACTTCCTGAAGAAAGAAACTGATATACTCTCCTAGCTGTTGTTGTCACTCAAAAAAGCATCATCTGCTTATAAAGGTGTCACCTCTTCAATGGCCCTTATTTTTTTTTAATCTCAAGGCAACTTTCTGGAGCTCATGTGAAATGCAGAATTCATATAAAGACTAAAGCATGTTCTTCATCATTAATTTAATTGTTTAAGTAATATCATAAAGTTAAGGGGCTCGAAAGGAAAAACCATAAGTCCTGTCACTCTGTCACCTGTCATGAGAAGTTTACAAAAACAACAACAATAGCAACCACAACAACAACAACAACAACAACAACAACAACAACAAAACCCTGATTACTAGCATAGTGAGCAAGAGAACTAGATTTGGAAAAACAACTTCCTGAAAGATATTGTGACATTTTGACAAGACAATTTTACTAGCATCATGGGCACACTGGGCTGAACCAAATTTTCAGGGTCATCTCAACAAAAAAATCTTAGTAAAACTGATGAGTAATTAGTTGAAGACTCAATGACTCATACTTTTCCAGGTCCTTAAACTGAAAGTGGTCTTAAATTCATCATTTTAAGAAGCTGCCTTATCCTCTTTTCAAGGACATGAGGATTATTACTCTTCAATATGCTCAATTAGTAATGTATCTAGGTTTTCTAAAAAGTTTGGACAGGTTTTGAATATTAGAGCAATAGCTTTTGTCTTTTATCTCTCTGTGTCTGATATACTAGGGAACAGGCTGGCTGCCTGAAGTAATTAATAGAGTGTATAAAGTTGACTAATGCTTGCAATTTATGCATTAGAGGAAAATGGTGTGATACATGTAAATGTCTTTGAGCACCAGTCACGCTTCACTTCTACATCTCATCTTCCTCAAATAGCAAGTTAAAGATGTAAATTCATATAGTATATTATGTTCATTGTATCAAAACAATTTATGCTACTATTTAAATCCATTATTTAAAAATCACTTCTTTCTAAAAGGATTCATGGGAAAAATATTAGTATAATGTTTTCTAGTTTCAAAGGTAATCTATAATTTTCCAATGGCATTTTACTGAAAGATAGCAGGGCTTATTATCATATCTAAATGCCATATTTGAAAGAAAATTGTATAATGATGAAAATGAAAAATGCTTTTTCTAAAGCCTTACCTAATTACTATGAATTATCAAAATGAGCTTCAAGCAATACTACACAATTTGATAAAAAATTTTTGAATAAAGCAAGGACCTTAACAGCAATATTTTATGAGGACATACAACTTAGTAACCTTTGTTACAACATAGACTTATAAATTATTCCATGATCCTTAAGAGCCTATTTTCTGTTGACAGTCAGATATCCTCATCATAAATTTAGAAAATCAGCAAAGACAAAAATATTGTTTCTATAAAAGGGAGTTATGCTTCCAAAAGAATGTCTTGTTAATGTGCACATTCTAAGCATCTTAGAAGCCTAGCCAAAAACTAGAAAGGATTTCAAGCTGTTTTTACAGTTTGGGAAAAAGGGTCAAAGGGGCCCAGGGTGCTTGTTCAAGTTCACATGAAGTTAGTGGCTGTGTTGTAACCAAACCTTGCTCTCCAAACTCCCAGTTACTACTGCTACTACTCACTATGTAAACATATATGGACTCATCAGAGGGAGCCCTTCAGCACTTCTAGCTTTGCTCTCACTCACTAGGTTTAAACATTTTCTCTTTAGAATGGCTCAACCTTACTCGCAAAGCAGTTTTAGAAGTATGCTACATGCTATATTCACTCCAATAACAGAGACTGCCTTCACTTAAGAAGAAAAGGCATTGTAGACAGAGATAATTATTTTTCAAATGAAACTACTGGGAACACAAAGGGATATAAAAGGTATTATTCTGTTCTGCTTTTAAAACGTACTCTATTGTAAATAGGCTTTATATATCAAGCTATTGGAAAGAAACATGTATTGGGCTGTTCTTTGGGGGCTCTGGAGAGGCTAAGGTAATTGCCATACAAGACCAAAGTATCCACACAATTTACAGAGCTCCTGACATTTTGAAAGCAATTTTCAATTGTCATTACTTAATACAGCAATGGTGGAAAGGAAGCATCTTTATTTTTTGGAAGAAGGAAAAGAGTCAGCAATTAAGTAGCTTGTCTGTTTTCTCCAAGCAAGTCAGCAGCACTAGAATTTTCAATTATCTGTATTCCTCTTCTCTGTCGATTAGAAAAGGCTGCATGCAAGGACATACTGGGATTCACATTTATAAAGTCTTCTTACCTAGGGAGTCTCAAAGATAAGCGCTGCAGAGCAAAAATTAGCAAACGGCCTTTGAGAGTTTTAAAATTTTTAATAAAAGAAAAATACTTCTATTCAAGGCCGAGGAGTTTTGTCCTGAAAATCATTTTTTAAAAAAGCAACTGAATCAGTCTCACTGAACTTGAAAGAGCATTGTACTTTGATACTCTCTGTAGCCACAAATCATGCCGAAGCATTAATCTATCAGCATTGGTGGCCTTAGAAACCATTCTATACTTCTGCCTAGCCTGATTACATGTACTTGAATTTAAAACAAAAACGGCTCTTGAAAGGCTGAAAGCCAGCTTTTTAGTTCAGGGCCAACTGCTGAATTTTTTTTGTCCCCTATATTTTGCCCTGCAATAAAATGGAAAGTGTTTTTTATTGCTGAGAGAATGGGGCTGCCTTCTGACTACTCACCCTGCAGATGGTCAGCAAGTTCTAATTCTGGTTGGATTGCTATTTCACAATGCCATTCTCGGTGTTTTTTTCTATTTAATTGACATATAGTTCCCATTTGGAAGAGAATATTGCTCACTTGAATTCTTTCCATAGGGGAAAATAATTTTCCAGGATCATTTCCCCAAAAATTGCTCAGATCAAGACCAAGTTGTCTTAAGTAAATTGTTGATAAGATTATGGGAATATCAGAATCTTTACTTGAAAATGTCAGGCAAAAACAAAATAAAACAAAACGAAAAACCCACACCAATAAGAAAGCCCCAAATTTCAAAGTCAGCATGTTCAAAACAGTAACCCCTGTGTACTCAACTGTGCATTTAGAAACCTCCTGTTTGCTAGATGCTAGCTGACCCTGAGGTGTTTCAGAAGATGTTACCAAACAATGCAGACCTAGGTCCTGATTTATATAGCCTCATGTGCTTTGAGAGGCATGTGATGAGTGCATTTTCAAAGGCCTGAACAACAGCAGCCGTTCTCTCTGGAAGCTGGAAGAGCAACCTCTCTGTGACAGACAGAATCAGTTACCAAAGGATTGCCTCTGCTAATGAGATGTAATGAGAGAACATCTTTTATTGCTGTCACATTGTGTCAAACAACAAGACTCATCACCAACAGTAATCCTGAAAATATCAGACAGTCTTAAATGTTTCTTTGCAAATAAATTTGTAAATAGGAGGGCTTTAAATCAATGAGGACTAATTACAGAAATAGAAGTAAAATATTTAAGGACTATTCTATCAAAGAGCCAAAAGAGTGGTACACAGGTAGGCAATACTCCCTACAGTTCTTGCAGAATGTCAATGGAGTGGAGAGGGGCGTGACTATGGTACTTCATTGTTTAGTGGCAATAAGCGAGAGCCAGCCCTGCAGGCACTAATGTTTTTGTGAATATCTCTCTTGTCAGTGCACTAATAAGGGTCCTGTTTTGCATACTAGCCTTGTCTCTGGTTCACTACCATAGATACATCTTTCTTGTTTACTTCTAATATTTTCTTCCTGTATTATATGAATCTATTATGAATGTCCTTTTTGGGGGACAAGACAGAGAATATGTGAACAATTTAGGTGCACGATGAGGAAAGTAGGGCAGAACAAGATGGTCACTACAAGGTGTATTTTTATTAAGTTTTTGGCAAATTTGGGCCTTCTTTCTCAGTGTCCTTTTTTCTTCTTTGTCCTCAGAGGAAGGCTTACGTGATCCTTGCAGGAAAAATAGTTTATGTACAAATTTATACTACAATATTAAGAAAATCTTCGGCCGGGCGCGGTGGCTCAAGCCTGTAATCCCAGCACTTTGGGAGGCCGAGACGGGCGAATCACGAGGTCAGGAGATCGAGACCATCCTGGCTAACACAGTGAAACGCCGTCTCTACTAAAAATACAAAAAACTAGCCGGGCGAGGTGGCGGGCGCCTGTAGTCCCAGCTACTCGGGAGGCTGAGGCAGGAGAATGGCGTGAACCCGGGAGGCGGAGCTTGCAGTGAGCTGAGATCCGGCCACTGCACTCCAGCCCGGGCGACAGAGCGAGACTCCATCTCAAAAAAAAAAAAAAAAAGAAAAAAGAAAATCTTCTTATTCCTTTTAGGAGAATTTAATATTTTATAGGTTCTTTAGAGGGAGGGCAATACTTTAAACTAAGGGAATGCTACCTTGTATAAGACTGAAGAGTAATGACCTTCTTAACCAAGAAATAACATGACAAAGTGGTATAAATCTCATCTGTGGAGATGGTCTCACTGTTAACCTTTGAAGAGGTCTGCCTTTGTCATGAAGTTAAAAGGACCTGAGACCCACTTGCTCAGTCTCAAACTCTCTTCTCTACTAGATTTAACATGCTCACATCTCCATCAATACTGAAGATTCATAATCTTCCATTTACACATTTTTGGCGATTTTACTTAAAATGTCTTATTATCTGGTATAAGTTCATTGACTCCTGTTTCTGAAAATCAGATTCATTTGTAGTCTTTGTGAGGGGGGCTCCATCCCTACCACTCCATTGTGAAATGAAACTGAACCCACTGGTTTGCTAAATCCAATTTGTTAAGTAACATACTAGAATTCTCAGCAACATATAATATCATTGTTTCTTCCCCTATTCTTGAAGCACACTGCTATAGATTGTGCACTGCCCCCTACCTAAATTCGTATGTGGAAATCTAATCCCCATTGTGATAGTGTCAGGAGGAAGAGCCTTTGGGAGGCTATTGGGTCATGAGGGCAAGTTCTCAGGAATGGGACTAGTGCCCTTATAAAAGAGACCTCAGAGAGCTCTTGTTCCTTCTGCCATGTGAGGTTACAGTGAAAAGGCAGCTGTCTATATATCAGGACATGGGCAGACATTTAATCTGCTGGTGCCTTGATCTTGGACTTCACAGTCTCCAGAACTCAGAATAAATTTCTACTGTTTATAAGCCACTAAGTTTACAGTATTTTGTTATAACAGCCTGAACAAACTAAAACATATAGTCTGTTCTTGGTTTCTGTGCATGTGGTGTTCCTTCTACCTTTCATCTCTCCTTATCAGCTTTCTTTCTTTAACTTTTGCCAAATTCTTTTTTCTTCTCTAACCTTTAAATGCTAACATTCCCAGCACTTTGGGAGGCCGAGACGGGCGGATCACGAGGTTAGGAGATCGAGACCATCCTGGCTAACATGGTGAAACCCTGTCTCTACTAAAAAAAAAAAAAAAAAAAAAATACAAAAAAAAAAAAAATAAATGCTAACATTCCTCAAGAATCAATCCTCAGTCCCATGCTCTTCTCACTCTCTAATTTCTATCTCATCCACAGCTACAATTTCTGTCTACCATCTAAATATTCATTATTCTCAAATTGATGACAATCTTTTCTCTGAGCACCAGACCTGCCTAACCATATCTCAAAAGTACCTCATTAAAAAAAAAAATCAGTTCATGATCACCCTACTCTCCAAACCTGGGAACCATATAATCCTTCTCTACCTTAGTGAATTCCATCACTTCTCTCCAATATTCAGATCAAAACTCTGCATTTTCCCTGACCTTTTCCCCCTTCACCACCTGTATCTATTTTCTGAAGACCTGCTGGCTTCGCCACCTAAATATCTCTCAAATGCTTTTCGTTAACTCACATTGTCCTCACTCTATTCCTGTCTACTATCAGCTTTAATATGAAAAATATTCTGATTATTCTCCCTGCTTTCAATGCACACCCCTTCCATCACAGAGACAAGAGTGCCCAGTTTTAATATAAACCAACTTATCTCATTTGCCAGCTTAGAAGTCTGATGTGATTTCCCCATTTCTTAATGTGGCTTACAAAGCCTTGTGAGGTTTGGTCTCTGTCATTCTCTCCTTTCTGATCTCCTTCTTTCTTTCGTTCTAGGTCTCAGACATATTGCTAGTTTAGTTCCTTGGCTATATAATGTTGCGTCCTACTTGGAGGGCTTTTTCCATGCTGTTCCTCTATGTAGAATGCTTTCCATTTGTTCCTCTAGCTAGAATGTTCTCCGTACCTCCTTGCTTAACTAATACCAACTAATTCTTGCCTAGCCAGCACCAGCTAATTCTTCAGAATTCAGGCCACATCTAGTTAAAATGTCACTTCCCCTAAGAAGACTTCCCAGAAGGATTAACATATGCCTCAGTCCCCCACTGGACCATAAGCTCCATTAAGGCAAGAAACTTATCTATTTTATTCATTATTTTATATGCAGCATTTTGTAGGCACATAGAAAATAACTGTTGAATAGATGAAAGCATATGAAGAAGTGAATGAACATGGGTGATGCTGGTGCATGAGGGACTGCAGAGCCATGGCAAGGAGTCTTTAAACCTTTGTGTATACCAAGGGATATTACAGATTAAAAATAATCTGTCCATGCTCATTTGGAGGCTTTACATAGATTTTGACAAGAGAAGGAGTTAATAAAGAACAATATTGGGCATCATAAATCTAGATAAAAACTAAGTGCATTTACACATCTATAGTCATATAGTTGTCAGAACTTCCCATTGAAGGGCTTAGGTATGAATCCCATTAGTCTTCAAAACTGAAGGATGGAGCCTAGGGCAGCTGAACTAATTAGTGCAAAATGCTGTACTGATTTTCTGTGAACGTCATGACACAAAGTAGTTTGAGAAGCGTTGCTAGATGGAATGCATTCGAAGGTGTTTTTGTTGTTTGGTGCTTTTTTTTCCCTTAAAAAGTAATTGAGATCTTACCTTTAAAAGCAAAATACATTGAATCAACAAGGCTACAACTTGAATCAGTCTAGAAGTCTAAGTTTCTATTCATTGGGTTGTCAGGTACCATTAAAATGATTTTCATGAAGAGTATATAATAGTATTATAAATGTTTATAATATGAACATGCTGATATGGTTTGAATATTTGTCCCCTCTAAATCTCATGTTAAAATGTGATCCATAGTGCTGGAGGTTGGGCCTGATGGGAGGTGTCTGGGTTATGGGGGTGGATCTCTTATGAATGGCTTGGTGCCATCCCCATAATAAGTGAGTGCTCCTTCTCTTAGTTCACAGAGTGAGAGCTGGTGGTTTAATAAAGTCTGGCATCTCCCTTGCTGCCTTTCTCTCCATGTGTATGCCTGCTCCCCTGTTGCCTTCTGCCATGACTGGAGGCTTCCAGTGGCCTCACCAAGAACAGATGCCAGCACTATGCTTCCTGTGCAGCCTGTAGAACCATGAACCAAATAAACCTCTTTTCTTCATAAATGACTGAGGCTCAGGTATTACTTTACAGCAATGCAAAACAGACTAACACAGATGTTAAATGGAATAAAGCAAGATATAAAATTGAAAATGCACTATAAGTACAACTGTAAAATACAAAGATAGGTAATAGCAGTTGTGTTTGGTTTAGATTGTTTTCATTTTCTTTCTCTATCTTGGCTTATATGTGTGTGTGTGTGTGTGTGTGTGTGTGTACACATACACATGTACAGACATATATAGACATATATATATGCTTTTTTATTTGAAGAAATAGTTGTTTTGCCTGTAACTGCTGACTATTCAGCAATTAAGACATCAAAGATACAAGCTATACACATATGTCAGAAATATTTAACAAAATAAGATATTTAATTTTTCTTTTGATATTTCTGGATGGTTATGATTTTTATAAGACAGGCTCCAATATAGAGATTAACTTTATATCCAAATACTATTATCTCATAATAATTATTATAACTTATTCTTAGAGCCAAATAGTGAAAGTATTCATTGAATTACATACCAGCTTCCCTACTGAGCTGTAAGATGATCCTTTGTATTGGAAATGTGTATTCTATTTGGTGTGCACGTTATAAAGCACAATGCCTGACTCATCATAAGTAAATTTCTAAATGTTTATTAAATGAATGAATACATATTATCAATAGAAAATATGTACCTCTCATCACACATGCTACCTTCTTCTCCAAATAAAGTTCAGTGAACCTTAACTTTGATCTGATGTTGCCTCTTCTAATGTCTTCATGATTGTAATTTCCTATTTTAAAAAGAGAAGCCCTCAGTAGATAATTAGCAGCAATCAAGAGAAGCATGCCATATCGGCAAAATTTCTGCCAAGAGCAAATATCTTTGTAGAAAATATATCTCACGAGACAGACTGAGGGCACCTATCCTGCAGTAGAGGAGTTTTGAGAACCACTTCTACTGGAACATGTCTCTCAAGCCAATCTTCCTAGACTATCTATCTGAGCTGAGTGCCTGGTGTAGTTTTACTGGGATGGTCTGTACATTTTGTGAAATCTTTCTGCCATTGAGATTGATTATGCTACCACTGAAGTTTCTAAATGTCTCAACTTAATCAATATTTACAGTCAGTCCTACTTTTTTTCGCTTCTTACCCAAATAGGCATAGTCAATGAGATAATATCAATAATGATTTCCCATGGATAACTAACATAATCATTTTAGTTGAGTTTTAAGAAATATATATATATATATATATATATTTTTTTTTTTTTTTTTTTTTGAGACGGAATCTCCCTCTGTCGCCCAGGCTGGAGTGCAGTGGCCGGATCTCAGCTCACTGCAAGCTCCGCCTCCCGGGTTTACGCCATTCTCCTGCCTCAGCCTCCCGAGTAGTTGGGACTACAGGCGCCTGACACCTCATCCGGCTAGTTTTTTGTGTGTTTTTTAGTAGAGATGGGGTTTCACCGTGTTAGCCAGGATGGTCTCGATCTCCTGACCTCGTGATCCGCCTGTCTTGGCCTCCCAAAGTGCTGGGATTACAGGCTTGAGTCACCGTGCCCGACCAGAAATATTAATCTTATCTTCCGTAGGTTTTGCAAAACATCAAGAAGACCTTAAACAAATAAAGCTTACAAAGTGGAGCCAACTTAACTTTGTCTTTCTAAATGGTCAAGATATTGTGATCCTTATAAAAATTTAGAGGCATTAACAGAAATATCCCAGATTTTAAACAAATTAGAGCTTGTTCCTAGCCCCTGCAGTATTGGCAACCCTTATAAATTCCTTAAATACAAAGTGAAAGTATCAAGTAGTTAAGGGGAAGAAATTCAATAGGGAGAAAAAACAACGATGCTAATTCAAATAGAGTTTTAAACTTGATAGTTCAACTAGAAAGCTTTCTCTAGGGAATAATTCACAGTTTGCCTTCTTTGAGTGACAGGACACCTAATTAAGAGATATCTTACACTTCAGAAATCTTCCGATATTAATTATTTATTAGAAGATGATAAAATGCTAACAGTGTATAAGACACAACAATAACTCCTCCAGCATTTATTTATTTGTTTATTTACTTATTTGGCTGTTTTTAGGAATAAAGGTCACATTATCAGCCTCACTAGAATTTGGATCAAAGGTTTTAGACATGTTTCATCAAGCAATTACCATTTTCTAAATAATAATCAATATTAAAAAACATGGGCTATACATTCATTTGGGTTTAGTGCGAATTGAGCAGAAAATTCAGACAAAACTGTACAGCTGAAATTTGCTAAGACAGTAGATCTTAAGTGTTCTTACCACACACACACAAAAGTAACTATATGAGGTGGTAGATGTGCTAAGTAGTTTGATTGTGATAATCATTTCACAATGTATTCCTACATATCAAATCAGCATGTCATATACACTTTATTTTTTTTTTTATAACAAAGTCTGCTTTTTATCAGCACAGTCTGGAAAAATGATAGCCAGTAAGTTGGACTTGTAATTTCTTTTATGACAGTTGGAGACAATATCATAGAGTACAATCTAATCTTGCATTTAGTTAATTAATTGTTTCTGCTGAATTGGTGAGTCATATACGCTTTAATTGTATACAATTCTTATTTCTTACTTACACCTCAGTAAAACTGGGGGAAAAGGTATAAACATAATGGCTATATTATAATCTATCAAATCAATGGTTCCAAATAGCAATATTTGAAACTACTTTGATGTAGGTAGTCATTTCATTGCTCTTCTTTCTTCTTTAATTAGAATTGAAGTCTCTTTTAATCAAATGTTACTGTTTTATTAAAAATAATTTTATTAATGTTTTCTAAGCAAGGTTTAATTTCATAATATGCTACTCAAGTAAAAGTATGTTGCTTACATAAGATTAAAGACTTTTTGTCCAAGTAAAATTGATCAACATAATAGACATGGAATCTGTAAATTCAATTATACATCAAATGCACTAAGGTATATTTCTAGTTATTTCTAGTGATATACTTTATTTATCTATTTATTTATTTAGTTAGTTAGTTAGTTATTTTTGAAACAGAGTTTTGCTCTGGTCGCCCAGGCCAGAGTGCAATGGCGTGATCTTGGCTCACTGCAACCTCCACCTCCCAGGTTCAAGTGATTCTCCTGCCTCAGGCTCCTGAAGATCTGGGATTCCAGGTGTCCATCACCACGCCTGGCTAACTTTTGTATTTTTGGTAGCAACAGGGTTTCACCATGTTGACCAGGCTGAACTCAGGTGATCCTGACCTGAACTCCTGACCTCAGGTGATCCACTCACCTTGACCTCCCACAGTGCTGGGATTACAGGTATGAGCCTAGTGACACATTTTTATAGCCTTTAGAATTTGCAAAGTATTTTTATACACTGCCATCAATTAAATCTCAAAAATGCCATTTTAAAAGTGTGAAAACAGAGACTGAGAGAGAGGCGTTAAGATTCATGACCAAAATCACTTGTCTGGTAATGACAGAGCCAGGAGCAGAACCCAAGGCTTCTGGCCTTCATTCAGGTTCATGTTTTTCTTATTGACTGATTTTCTTCCAATGTTAAGAATTGTTGCCATACCTATCTCTAATTGTCTGAATATCTGAATTTGATTGTTTCAGTTTTTCTTGCTTACTACTTTTAATTGAAGTATGTGCAAGTGAATCCGTGAATGGCCAGAATTCAGGAGATGTACACACAGTTATCTTTATAAAGTCAATAGGACACTGAGAAACCTATGACTAACTCAGTCACTTCCCCATCACTGATAAATTTGAAGCATGATAGTGGTCTCAACTTTAAGTGGAATAAACAGGAGTTCTACAAAAGCATCCATTAGAAAATTTTTCCAGATCTTAATAGGAAAAATGAGATTAAACTTTCAAAGTTTAATAGGAAAGCAACAAAAATACATTAGTCTACAAGACTCTTGAATTTTTCTAGTAACTAAGAATAGTTGCTTAACTGGATTGTACATGAATTTTTAAGATTACCATCAGTTGTTTTATATATAATATATGTATAATGCATACACATATATTTAATACTGTATGAGTATAATTATATAAATTGTAATACATATAAAATTACATATATACTATATGTAAATTATATGTGAGATGTATATATACAATGACCAATGAGACCCTTAACAGAATACACACACACACAGACACACACACACACACAGATACACACACAGACACACACACACACACAGATACACACACAGACACATACACACGTGCACTCACAGACAGACACACACAGACGCACACACACGAAAATAAAAGCCGACATAAATGATAAAAGTATGAATTTTAACATATACCAAAAAAAATTCCTATAGGAATAGGAATAGCATAGGCCATAACAAAGGCCATTTTATAACTTTAAAAACTGATAAGGTACCTTAAATGGCACCTTTTCCCACCTCGGTGGAATTATTATTAATACTAGAAACTAAAGTCTAAACTGAATACCAAAGTGCATTTTAGCCTTTTGAAATAAACCAGGACAATTAATACTAATTATCCAGAACATAAGCAGTCTCAGTGACTGCATGGAGTCTGGTATTACAACTGGCCTGTGTAACTTCCTAAGCAAACCTTAGCAGAAGCACTACAGGCATTCGACCTCAGGGCTATGCAGAGGATACAGAGGAGAAATTGTGAATATTTTCATATGGCTTTGAAAATAACATAATTTTATTAGGTTAACATGGAATATAATTATTCATATTTTAGTTATAGGACAAACTTTTCATCTTCATGGAGTCTCAAAGCAAAATAAATTATTTTACTTCTTTCGATTTTTAGGTTACTACAAAACCAATGGATCAAATTCTGGCCCTGAACTATCTGTTTAATGCTAACTGTTGTCAATTTAATCCTTTAGGTATGCTATATGCTATTAAATACTGATTACATTGGGGAAAGAGGGGAGGATTATATAGATTACTGATATTTTAAAAATAACAATAATTTTGCAGAAAAAGCTAATATCAACTTACTTTAAATCTTTGTCAAAAATATTGTTTTAATCAAATTATTCTTGTAGAAAGAATTGTATTTGTATACATCATAATTAATGGGATATTTACCATCTCATATCAGTCTCATATAGTAACATCAAAGTTCAAAGTAATGATGAATTAGCACAGGGAAATATTTCTAGCCTTTTTATTTTTGATACAATTCGACAGGTAACTGTGGAACACAACCACCATTTGTTCAGAAAGTATTTTCTGGAGGACAAATAACACGTTTACACTTAATTGTTTATATTAGATTTTAAAATAGCATTTTTTCTTCCTGAGATTGTCTTCATCACAAAAATAAAGTTTTGTGTTTGAAGAGAGACATACTACTAGGTAAACATATCATGTAATAATTATCTTGAAGAATTTGCTTCTTTTGTCTGTCAAGTAATTAGTTGTTTCCTGTTGGAGTGTTGGGATGTGTCAAGTCCAACAAAATATTTGATCTTATTTCTATTCAAAATCATTTTTCAATCAAGATAAAGGCCAAAGGAAAAATCCACTCACTTTGCTTTAGCTTCTGCATCTTCATATGCTTTATTAGAAACATCATCCAGCCCTCCAATCAAATGTTTGAAAGAGCTGCCAGAGGAAAGAAGCACAGTGATTAGAATAAATCTTCTATAAAGTAATAACAATGGCAACCTAATCAATGATATAATGAAATAATCTAAAGGCATCTAAATAAAAAATAAATTCAAACACTTAATCTAAATACACTGTTAAGAAGCACGTTAGATAATATTTTTCCTGACTAGCATATAAACTCTATGAGATCAGGGAGCTCTTCTACCTTGTTTGCCAAGAGAGTTGCCAAAACATAAACAAATCTGGCAGCCATATCTGACAAAAGCAGATATTCAAATAATTGCTTGGAATAAAGTCTGTGACACACTAAATGATATACATCACAAAGTTAATGAGTAAACTAAAATACTGAAATGACAGCAAGATCTACCAATTATGGAATGTTTCCTTTATGTCAGGTACTATTATTTAAATTACCACTAACATATATTAATTCCAATTCTCAAAAAAATTCTGAAAAACAAGCATCATTATCTCCACTTAACAAAATAGTAAACTAATGTTCACACCCAAAATAAATATGCAGAATACAGGAAAACAACAGGAGAGAGTCACAGAAAAATTAACTCATTTTGGAAGAGTGAAAAAACAACTTTAGCATAAAACAGGAAGAGTGATTGAACTGCTTAAATCCAATCTATTCAATATCCTGCTATGCACCTGGAACTGTATTCAGACTTCTACAGTGAAACATGATCAATTCTGTCACTAAAATAGTAAATATTATAGCATCAACACAAAATGAATACACACATGTATACCAGAATCACCCTTGAAAATTACCAAATACAACCAGATACAGTAACTCTTACTGTACACTACATTCTGGCAACTACTGAACTAGAATGAAGGAAAGAAAAAAAAGTCCCAGTACCCACATGATAATCAGGGCCTCACTTACACGGTACTCATATGCCAGGCATTGCTATAAGTGTTTTACATGTAATAACAAATAGTTTAATAGTTCCAATGAGGTTTTTCAAAATAAAAGTCAATTCTTTTATTTTGAAATACTATGAGTTAGTATTATAATCTCCAATTATAATGGAGATAATTTTAAAGTACTGTAAGAAATTATATTTAATTTTAATCCTCTATCATCTTAATACATGTGAATGGTTTGTGTGTTGTGAGTATTAAACAATAAGTTATGCATGGTCAGGTCCTGAAACATAGTAAGATGCTTGCTGATTTAAAATGTAAATGTTCCTTAATTGTTTTTACATATACTTTTTTATTTTGAAAAACTATAAAGAGGAACATGACACCCTTCTTGGGCCTGGGTGGAGGGGAAGGGAGCAGCTGTTACTTCAGACCCTTGGGTAATGAGCTCATCTAGGGTGCATGGTAAACAGAATGCTGAACCTAATACATGAAGTATTTCTATTCATAAAGGGACCCCAAAAAATATTAGACAGAGACACAGAGAATCAAGAATCATATTCAAGAACATAAAGCTTTCTGTAATGAATTGTATTAATTCATGCCAAAACAAGTGATTGCTAAATAGACAAATAATAGGCAACATTTCTTACAAAGTTTTCAAAAATATATTATCCATAATTAATAAATATAATTCCCATAGTTGAAAACTATGTTCAAATATTATTTTTGTCATTGTTCTTCATATGGTAAATTTCCCACTTTCCCATAGAATGTCTTGGTCTTTACCTAAACTTAGAGGGAATCCGAGTTTAGAGAATGTCCTTAAAGCTAGATGCATTCACAACATAAAGTAAAATATAATATTTCTTTTATTATAAATATATAATATCTGTCTAATTTTCTGGGTTTTTTTTAGATAATAAGAAAATTTAAGCATGGAGTTTAAGTTCCTTGTCTAAGATGACTGCAATTTAGCAGCACATCCACCATTAAAATGTATATTTCATAAGGCTTCTGTCCTTTATATTTGGATATTTTCAATACAATGAAATCTAAAACATTATGAAAAGGTATTGAAAGAGAAGAATCAAATAATATTATCTAGGAAAACCGAACAGCAATAATCACTAAAACTTAGTTTTCCAAATCCATTTTGATATATTAAGAGATTGTGTTATTAGACATTTAAACTCATAGTAATTCTGAGAGTTCAAGTAGTTTCTTTAAAAAGAAGAATCCTGTCTTCCTTCTATTATCTATTTGAATTAAGGACACTTTAAACAGAATAGCATATTACCAAATAATCACAGAGTAAACTGATGATAAATTTGACAAGAATTAAAACTTTTAACTTAACAAATTCTGTTCAACACACTAAGCTAGATTAAAACTCCACAAAATACTATTTTGAAAATACACTTTGAAATTCTTAGTAGCAAAATATATACATGGAAAAGCATAGATATGGTTACGCTAGATGGAGTTTTAAAAGTAGAAATCAAGTAATATTATTAAGTTCCAAATGACTACCACTGTCTGCAGATCCCTGTACTGATCAATGAATAATTTAAGACATCTTGATAAGCATAATCGATGGTTATCACTCCTGGCACAAAAATGAACCAATTAGTGTTTCATTTTTTCCTTCTCTCAGACACTCTGTAGGAACACCTGCCGTCTGTGTGAACCCTCATCAAATAGACATTTGGAAAAGTACTACTATAGGTATCATATGCTTCCCCAAATAGTTACTCAGGTCCTATGACATTTCTTGACTAATGCCTTTTTTTAATTGTTATTCTATTCTGAAAAAGATTATAATGAGATGTCGTGAAAACTCTAGCTACTGAATAAGTATAAACCAGAAAATATTATTTATGAGTTTTAACAAATATAAGTAACTATAGAAAAATCATTAAATTCTCTTTTTAAACAAACTCACAATTCATACACAAGTTACATTTTAACATTGTAAAATAAAACACCAAATCTCTACATACATGCTAAACTTTCGGAATAAATTAAAGACATGTTACTGAGCAAATGGCTTTAGTTTAGGGCATCTCCAGAGCAAACCTTTATGCATGCACATATTTCATGCAAAATTTTCTGTTACTTTTCTTGGGATAGAAAATCTAATTTTACAAGTCTTGACATAATACTTTAAGGAGCATGGGTAAAATGTTATCAGTTGAGTACACAGATATTGAAAGAAAGCAAATATGAAATCTCTTTTATGTTTAATGATGGTAGTTTAGACATACTTGTCAGGTAGGGAAGGAAAAGAAAGGAAAGAGGAAGGCAGAAGGAAAAACAAGGAAGGGATGAATGAAAGAACGAAAGGTGGATGGAAAACGGGAGACACGAAGGAAGAAGAAACTATAACCCTTACACACTAAGGATTTACACACTAAGACATTTAAAGAAATTGTCCTTAATGAATACCAGTTAAGAGACTGTGTTTCTCATTCCAGGAAATTTGTCTGTTTTAGAATGCTATAATGACAGTAACTCAGTGGGTAATAAGTTTAGTTATTAAAATATTTTCATTATTAAGGCAAAATATTCTGAAGGGAGCTGATTACTCAGTGGTATGCCTAAAAAGAATATAATTCGGTTCTTCAGTTGTGATATAACGAGACTTCATCTAGACAGATAAGGTCTTTAAATTATTAGAAAGGCAGTCCAAATATCAGAGATCAGCATTACCATTCTGCTAAAAAATCATAGCATTTAAAGTTTACTTTACAGTGTAATATATTTTACATGTATATAAAATAGATATATATTATATATATATAGTGTGTGTGTGTGAGTTAGTTGATTTAATTCTCATGATCTCCTATCCTTTATTCTGATATAATGATTTAGAATTTTGTATAAACATTTAAAAAATGGAATATTTTCAAATTAAAAATAGGATGGGAGAAAGTCATAACATTCAAAATCGTTTTTTTCTTTTTGCACTTAAGTGAAATGTTATAAATTAAAAAGTGTAAAAGGTAAAATCTTAAACTGGAAGCTATTTCAAATACTTCAATAGTGCTAACAAAATGTTTGTCAGGTATTATCAGAAGGCTTGGAAAAGCCTTCTTAATTTCAAAGACAATACCATTATGCTTTGTTAACCTAAATCTCATCTAAATCGTTTTTAAAAAATATTTATTTAAAAATATAGAAAGTTACTGTTCCAAAGTAGTGAAGATGTTTTACTTAGCTAAGCCCAAGGTTTCAGAGGGATCCTTCATGGTTTTGGTACACTTACGCAGAAAATCTCTTGATTTACTTTGTGGCTTCAAGTGTTCTTATGTTTGTTACTTTTTGTTTATTTTATTTATAATTGGACAATCATAATTCTTAGTGGTTTATACTATCAACTGTTATGTGACTATATGTTTCCTTGGAGAAAAAAATTACCCCCAAATAAAATAAAACCAGCCACATCCATATTTTCCAGTTATCCATCCATTTATTCATCCATCCATCCATCCATCCATCCATCCGTCCATTCACCCAAACTCACATATATGTATATGTACAATGTCTACTATCTATAAGAGACAATTCAAGCTACTGTGGATTATGCAAAAAGAATAAAGTACAACTTTGAGGAATTTACAGTCTTACATTACAGATAAGATACAAAGACTTATAATATAAAGGTGGGAAGTAATGAGTGGCTGAATGCTTATCAGAAGGAAGTCTGTAGTGTACATAAAATAATTTCATCTTCTCAAAATCATATTAGATAGCAATTTCATAGAAAGCAATGACACTTTTATGAGTAAATAATTATTAGTATTTTCTTATCATGCACACATGTTTATACTTGCAAGAGAGAATTACACACACCAAAGTATTAGATATTTGTCTGTGTCTTTGCTTTGTAATAATATCCACCTATCTATCAAGGGGATTATTCACTAGAAAAATGGGTTTCAAATAACAAACATTTCATTTAAACTGTTTCCTGATTATAATTATATGCTTTAAAAGGTACCAATTGACAATAATGATTCAATTTGGCATATGCACAAAAGATCAAAAAGCTAAGAATAGATTTCAGGAATTCTCTCCTTTTACTTATTGTTACTTTTGAGAAATAAAAAAAGTGACTCAGTGCTGATCAAGTTTCTATGTCTAATATGTCCATATAAATCAGTCTTTTCCAGGACAGGGTCTTGTTGACTAGGCTTATTATGTTAGTCAAATCATCTAGTTTTGAATTTTAAAATTACGTGTATGTGTGTGTGTCTGTGTGTTTGTGTGTGTGTGTGTGTTTCCAATGGCAATACAGTAACAAATTGAAAGACACTGAAGAACTCTAAGGGATAAAAGATTTACTGTAATTTTACAATCTTTGGCTAAACGTTAACATTTTGGCATGTATCCTCCTTGATATTTTTTCAGTTATTTCAAAGTTGAAATTGTATTGGTTTAGTACTTGTTTGATTTTAGGCTGTCTGTGTTTATACTATAGCCACCTTAATGGTTAAGTGTGGAAAACAATCCAGTTGAGCATGTAGGACACTCCTGGTTACATAGAAATATCCAATATAAAATGACTAAAGTTCTCAATTTTTTTGTTTATTTGCTTATCTAGTAATTCTACTGTTGGAATATTGGTGACAAACATTAGCTTAAGATTTTATTTTTAACTCTTTCTCACTTTTAATCCTTAACTGTTAAGAATATATACATCTTTTTGGCATGGATGTAGTGAAAAGGGAACACTTACATTCCTAGTGGGAATGTAAAGTAGTATAACCACTATGGAAAATAGTATGGATATTCCTTAAAAATTAAAAGTAGAACTACAATTCAATCCAGCAATACCATTACTGTGTATCTTCCCAAAGGAAAAGAGGTAATTATGTGAAAAAGACACTTGTGCATGCATGTTTGTAACCGCACAATTCACAATTGCAAAAATATGGAAACAACCTAAATGTCCATCAGTCAACGAGTGGATAAAGAAAATGTGGTATATATATACCATGGGATACTACTCAGCCATAAAAAAATGAAATAATGGCATTTACAGCAACTTGGATGGAGTCAAAGACCATTATTCAAAGTGAAGTAACTCAGGAATGGAAAACCAAATATCATGTCTCACTTATTTTTTTTTTTTTAATGTAGGAAAGTTTATTACATATTACTTAGAGTTTCCAACCTGAAACAATCTCAACTTTTCCTTAAGTATCTCAAAGTACGTAGGGGCAGGCACCAGTAATGACCTTGGGTTACAGTTGGTTTTTAACAAATGGAATAATAACACAGTATTTGGTGCCTTATTTTGAATGAAAAGTTCAAATTTGTATTCAATGTAGGATTTATATTCAATAGAGTAACTGATTTCTGCTATTGCAGAGCCTATATCAATTTTAACCAATTTCAAACAAAACATGAAGATAATGAATATCATACATGATATGTTAAGAATGAATTGTAAGTGTCCTTTATTTTACTGCCAAAAAGAAACTGAAAGAACTTTGTGTTTAGAATTTATTAAAATATGGATAGCCATATTAAATTATAAAAGAAATAGCACTTTCTTTTAAAAAGTATAATTTGCACATGCATTAAAATCAATTAACAAAAGCATTATATTTAAAATGTCAATCCAAAAGTAATGCAAGGTGCCATTTCCCAATACTTTGAACATGAGAGAATTCTTTTTTTTTTTTTTGAGATGGAGTCTCACACTGTTGCCCTGGCTCCCAGTGGTGTAATCTCTGCTCACTGCAACCTCTGCCTCTTGGGTTCAAGCAATTCTCCTGCTTCAGCCTCCCAAGTAACTGCGATTACAGGTGCCCACCACCACACCCAGCTAATTTTTTGTATTTTTAGTAGACATGGGGTTTCACTATGTTGGCCAGGCTGGTATTGAACTTCTGACCTCGTGATCCGCCCACCTCAGCCTCCCAAAGTGCTGGGATTACAGGCGTGAGCCACTGCGACCGGGCGAGAATTTTTTATTTCATATCCAAAAGAGAGTTTTAATGGCCCTCAATTTTTTTTAACTTTTTTTTATTATTATTATACTTTAAGTTCTAGGGTACATGTGCACAATGTGCAGGTTTGTTACATATGTATACTTGTGCCATGTTGGTGTGCTGCACCCATCAACTCGTCAGCACCCATCAACTCGTCATTTACATCAGGTATAACTCCCAATGCAATCCCTCCTCCCTCCCCCTCCCCATAATAGGCCCCGGTGTGTGATGTTCCCCTTCCAGAGTCCAAGTGATCTCATTGTTCAATTCCCACTTATGAGTGAGAACATGTGGTGTTTGGTTTTCTGTTCTTGCAACTGTTTGCTGAGAATGATGGTTTCCAGCTGCATCCATGTCCCTACAAAGGACACGAACTCATCCTTTTTTATGGCTGCATAGTATTCCATGGTGTATATGTGCCACATTTTCTTAATCCAGTCTGTCACAGATGGACATTTGGGTTGATTCCAAGTCTTTGCTATTGTGAATAGTGCCGCAATAAACATACGTGTGCATGTGTCTTTATAGCAGCATGATTTATAAGTGGGAGCTAAGCTATGAGAATGCAAAGGCATAAGAATGACATAATGGACTTTGGGGACTGGAGGGGAAGGGTGGAAGTGGGATGGGAGATAAAAGAATACATACTGGGTACAGTGTACACTATTAGGGTGATGGGTGCACCAAAATCTCAGAAATCACCACTAAAGAACTTACCCATGTAACTAAAAACCACCTGTACTCCAAAAATATTGAAATAAAAAAGGAATACATGCATCTTAATAAAGGGTGTAAAAAGAGAAACACTGTGTTTTAAAAAGAAGTGTTTTGAGATTTTCCTACACACAATTTTGATATTATAAATATTCTATCTTAAATATTTATATATAAGATTCCTATATATGATTCGCCCTTTTCTAAGGATGACTGAATTCACAATCTTTTTGTAGAGTGGTACTACTACTCAAAGTATAGTTGGCCCACTATTTGTTGCTAGTCTATAAAGACATAAGCCCAGAAGTTTAGAAACTTTTCTAGCAATTTGACAATGCTGAGACATCCAAGGGCAAGATCAGTGGACTTGTGTTTTTGAACAGGGTACAGATTTGTGTTACTGTCAAATCCATAAGGTGAGAAACATTTGGTAAAAGCCGCATACAAGTCATGCGCAAGAGGGTATTATTAAATGTGTGATATTTTAAGATTAGTTTGCTAATTTTAACCTAAAGTATATAAAATTCAGAATCTATCTTACGAAGAGAATTAAAATTTAAACATACTTTACAGGAGTAATTGATAGAACTGACTACTAATGAAGGATTAACTGAAATAGAACATCACTTGTTCTATTTTGAATAAAAAATAAAAATGAAGGTCAGGCACAGTGGCTCACGCCTGTAGTCCCAGCACTTTGGGAGGCCAAGGCGGGTGAATCACTTGAGGTCAGGAGTTCGAGACCAGCCTGACCAAAATGGAGAAACCCTGTCTCTAGTAGAAATACAAAATTAGCCTGGCGTGGTAGTCCATGCCTGTAGTCCCAGCTACTCGGGAGGCTGAGGCAGGAGAATCGCTTGAACACACTGGTGGAGGTTGCAGTGAGCCGAGATCATGCCATTGCACTCCAGCCTGGGCAACAAGAGAGAAACTCCATCTCAAAATAAATGAATAAATAAATAAATAAATAAATAAATAAAAATAAAATTTTCCAGTATGCTGATATTACTTTAAAATCACTTCTATTCCCATCAGTTCTTCTCTGCGAGACTGGTTTCTCTATTCTGAGTGTGTTAAACAAAACATAAAACAGCTAAAGTACAGATTACTCCATGCAAGTGGCATTTACATTATCCATCCAACCCAGATCAAAAAAGTTAACAATCAAGAAACAGGCACATTTGACACATTAACGACTGGACAGTGAAATGCACAGTGTTCTTTCAAAGTGTACCAACTGCAGTCAGAATGGAGAATTGCTATTTCACTCATAAATTGTGGTTTTGTTATGATGGTAAAACAAGTATAATAGCCATTATCTTTCTTATTACTTGTACACATGCTTTCAATGACAATGTGATTAATTGGGGCAATTATTTTCCTTTTATCCGGCATTATGTTTGTCCTAATATTTTTCTTGAAATAGGATTTTATGTATGCTGAATATAATAGGAAAAAATAGTGGGCATTTATTTCTATGCTTTTTTTCACTTGTATTTTTCTAGCAAGTCATTTGTATTTTATTTTACAAAACATCTGTCCACATTGGATGGGCTGAAAATAAAAAACAAAACTGGTCCTTAAGCACAGATCCTTGGAAAAGGACTGTCCTAGACCACTCACTTTCTCTCTCACCCCCACCTATGTGCCTCTTTCTGAATCCTATCTGATACCTTGTGGTTGCTTTTCAGAGCATATTGCAGAGTTCTGGAATTGTTAGTTTTTGGTCAGTCTCCTTCTCTATAAACTGAGCTATTTAATGTCCAGTTTTACAGATATTCTTTAATGTCCTGGCCCTTTCCAAAAAAACGTTTGCTGACTCCTGTTCTAGATTGTCTTTTTCCTTCCTCCGTATCTAATCCAACACCAAATCTTGTACATTCTAACTTCAATAATCTGAAACGAATCCCCTTTCTATATTATCTTTGGGTCCCAGCCGCCATTTTCTCACTGGAGAATTCTGTAACTGCCATTTCCTTTATTTCCTCTCTCGTCCTTACACAGTGAGCAGAGTAATCTTTTAAAAACATAAATCAGATCATGTCATTCTGCTGACCTCTACAACTTCTCTGAATTATCCTATGCTACATTTGACCATAGAATGCTTCACGCATCTGCCTCAGGGCCTTTGTCTTCTGCCTGGAACATTCGTTCTCTAGATTTTCATATTTATTTCTCAGTACCATTCAGGTCTCAGCTCAATTGTTTCCTGTTTACACAGGACTGACCAACCCATACAAAGAAGCCTTTACTCAAAATCCTTCTTGCTGTCATTCTGTGATTTTAACTCATTTTCACTCACCACTAGCTAAAAACTACTTCGTTTGTTTAGATATCTGCTGTCTTCCTCATGCCAAAGTGTACATTTCATGAGATCAGACACCTAGTCCAGCTTCTTCATCAATATCTCTCTTTAGGAACTAGAGTATTTCCTGGCCTGTAATAGAAATTTAAAATGAATGAATAAATAGATGGATGGACTCACCCAACCACTTACTCATTTATTCATTTGTGTGTATATATGTACCCAGAATATGACAAGCAAACTCTTAAGTTTCTGAAGCAAAGTTTTATTTAAAATTCAAGATATATGAGTTAAAAGTCCTCTGTGTGTCTTAGGGTATCCACCTCTATGAACTCTTAGGACAAAGGCTAGTTAAAATGAATGCCTAGCATACATTGTGGGTCCTAATGAAGCAATACATTGGTATAAATATGGGTGAAGTGGTTTGAAACACTTAGCAATTTAACATTGAATTATATAGAGGACATTAAATGAGGGTAATTATTTTAGATCGTAATGAAATTTATATCCACGAATTCCAATTGCAATTAAAGTGGAAGAAAGGATTTTAAAATGTAGCATGAATTTCATTTTCAATTAAAAGCAGGAGAAATTAGAATCAAATCTCATGTGATAGTTCTTAGCCTTTTCAGTGTTTAGGAGGAAAATATAAGACTAGGTTGCCCTAATGTGCCAACTCTATATGTTTCCTTTTCCTTAAAAATAAACATCTCTCAACTATACTTAAATCAAACAGTTCATGCAGTGGACATACTTTTTGTGGCTGGCCAATTATTTTAAGTGTTAGTAACTCTCTTTACCTTACTATATAAAATCCATACTAACAAAAGTAGGTATTACATATTACTCTTCCTGTCATTGCCTTTGTGGGCCAAATTACACTGTTTTGACATGAAAACCAATGATAAGTTTCACATGTGTTTAATTAATTTCATCAAAATACTATACTTTCCCAATGAAAACAAACTATCAATACAAAATTAATTTTTCATAACACTATAAATACTCAATTTTAAGACCATTTTGCTATAGAATTATGTAGAAGCAAATGTTAATTTTTTCTCCAAATTTTGGTATTCTCAAAGCAGAATCTATGGCACCAACGAGCATCTTATCTATTAAAATGTTTTCAGAAGGAAACAACTGCACTAGGGCTTACTTGAGGGTGAAAGGTGGGAGGAGGGAGAGGAGCAGAAAAAAGTAAAAACTAGATACTAGGCTTAGTACCTGAGTGGCAAATAATCTATACACCAAACGCTCATGACACAACTTTACTTATATAACAAAACTGCACACGTACCCTAAAACCTAAAGGAAACAGTTTTTAAAATTTCAAGTTTCTCTATTTACAAATTATTTAAAATTTACAAATTCATGTAACTGGTAAAAAATCTTACCAAAATTATCTAAAAATAAATAGGCCATATTTATTAAAAACAATAAAAATCTATAGCTAATATATTCTAGTTTATATAAATGTATCAATTATAGTAGATATCAGTTGCAGCAATCCACTTTTTATTAACCGACTATTTAAAAAACTGTCTCTGGAAAACTCTGGCTAAGGAAAATATCATGGGAATGCAAATACTATGATAGTCACTGATTTTCTATTAAGCAACTTGAAAGTGAAATCCTAAAATGGCACAATAAATCTATCCCAAGGTATCTTTTTTAGTAGACTTTTTGTTATTTATTCTCGGAAACTCCTTGAAACAAAGACATTAGTTTAACATTTTTATAAATATCAATTACTTTTTATTTCTTCTGTCATTACACAACTGGAAAGGGAAATACATACTTTTCCCAAAAAATAATAGAAGCTTAGCAATAAATGCATCCCTTTATGTCACAAATTAATGTTTATGTAACTTAGCAATATAAAAATTTCAAGCAAAACATGAAAATACTAGCTAGCATGTATTAGGATTGTCCAAACTATTTTACAAGGATGTTCCCTGTTTTATAGGTAAGGTGATCAAGGCTAACAAAATTAAGTAATTTGCCCGAGGTCACATGTCTAGTAAGTGTCAATACTGGGATTTGAACCAAGGCAATCTGTTTCTAACACCTGCAATCCCAGCCGTAATTGGCACCATATTTATCTCCCCAATATGGAAATCTGAGGTGATCTAATTAATAGTTGTGGCTAAGATTTGGTATTAAATACCTGCTTTCTCTCTCTCAAATCCTATCCTTATGGCCAAATTCTTTTTTTTTTTTTTTTTTTTTTTTTTGAGACGGAGTCACTCTGTCTCCTAGGCTAGAGTGCAGTAGGGTGATCTTGGCTCACTGCAACCTCCACCTCCCAGGTTTAAGCAATTTTCCTCGTTCAGCCTCCTGAGTAGCTGGGATTACAGGCACCCGCCACCATGCCTGGCTGTTTTGTATTTTTAGTAGAGACAGAGTTTCACCATGTTGGCCAGGCTGGTCTTGAACTCCTGACCTCAAGTGATCCACCCACCTTAGCCTCCCAAAGTGCTGGGATAATTGGTGTGAGCCACCACGCCCGGCCAAGATTCTTTAAGAGAAATAATTTTTATTTCAACACGTCACCTTCTTTCTCCTATTGTATTATGTGTATAAAAGTTCCAATTAGGGAAGTAATTAGTCCTCTGGGGCTGCCATAACAAAATGCCACACACTGGGTGGCTTAAAGAACAGAAATTTATCTTCCCACCGTTCTGGAGGCTGGAAGTCCACAATCAAGGAGCCACCAGGGTTGGTTTCTGGTGAGTTCTTTTGTCCTGCCTTTGGCTAACAGGCCCGTACTCACGGCATCCTCACATGGCCTTTCCTCTGCATGTGTGCCCTGCTGGTGTCTTTTCCTGGCTTCCAAGGACTCCAGTCCCATAGGTTTAGGGCCCCACACTTATGACCTCATTTAACCTTAATTATTATACCTTTTTAAAGGCCCTGTCTCAAAATACAGTCACATTAGGGGTTAGGGCTTCAACATATGGATTTGGGGGGGTGACATAATTCAGTCCTTAATAGGAAGTCTAATGAGGGAACACCGATGGCAATCTAGACAATACATTTTCTTGTGTATTTGGGCTATTTAATGATTTTCATTTGTAATTTTTGAAAGGTTCATAAAAAGAACTCAGCTTTTTATGCTTTTTATGAACCTTTCAAAAACTACAAATGAAAATCTTATTAAATAGATTTGCATTTTCCCCCGGACTTCAAGTATAGTGACATTATCATCATACTTTTCTGCCATAGGAAGTACCCCATGTTTTTTCTAAAGCAAGTCTCCTTTTCATTGCTACTAATCACAGAGTCTTTCACCTTTCTACTCTGGACTCTTGCTCCATCAATTACAATCTTTCTTACTGTTTCGTTATCTCCTTTTTGGCTTTCTTTCTTTTCTGTCTAAACAGGATGTTCTTTCCAAACCTAAAAAAAAAAAAGCAAAACTGTCCTCTATGGTCAAGTAGCCAGTGTGAAGGAGCTGCTTTTCCTGTGTCTCATCCTCATTTTTCATTTAATTCTCAGCCTACTGCTGCCTGGAATTCTATTCCCATCTTTCTTTCACCCTTATTACAACTTTTCCCTCAACGTTATCATTACTTTGCTAACCGTTCACCCCAGTGGTCTCTTTCCAGGTCCCATCCTCAGTGAGCTATCTGAGGTTCAGGGACCTGCTTGCCTTATTCCCTGGTTGCAGTCATGCAATAGCCACTCATAGTACTCCACTAAGCTGCTCTCTGCTGATCTCTGACGCCCCACTTTCCCGATTCTCCTCTTCTCCCTTCATGCTACCTTTCAGCATATGTGACACACATTCCTTCCTCTGACATTTCTTAAAGGTAAAAGGTTCCCCAAATTGTGTCCTTTGCCTTTTTCTATTCAATATATTAAATTAGTTTTCTTAAATATTTCTTGTTTAAGACAGTTCAGTTTTTTTTTTTTTTCCTGCATGATCTCACTGAAACCTCACAACATCTCTATGAGGTAAGTACAGTTATCTCTGCTTTATAGAATACTTACAGCAGGATTTCTCAAACTTAGAGTTACTGACATTTTGGACAAGATATTTCTTTGTTTTAGGGAGCTGTCCTGTGCATTGTAGGATGGTTAACAGCATCCCTGAACCCGACCCACTAAGATGACAGGAGCAAACCCAGTTGTGACAACAAAAAATGTCTCCAGGCATTGCCAGTGAGATGAGAATACATAAGTGACAAGGCTAAGAGAGGTTATGTAAACTTGCCTGGGACCACACAGCTAGAAAGTGATCCAGAATTTGATCCCAGGTAGTCTGATTTTTATTAGAACTTAGTTCTCACATAGTACACTAATTTAAGTTCTCCCACAAAATAACATTTAACCTTAAGACTTCAGTTCAGATCCCCAGGCCGATGACCTTCAAATCTAAATCTGTATCCTTGAACTCTCCAGACACATACTGTCATCATTTTTCCAGTATCATTTGCATATGTCACCTACACCTTAAACTCAACCTAACCATAACTGCATTAACCAGCTTTCATTCAGACTTGTTAGGTTTTCTGTCTTTCTAATGGCATTAGCACCTACCAATAATTCAGGCTAGAAATTTTGATGTTGTCTCTGACTCTTCCCTTTTACTCAAGTCCACTCAGTCTGCCTTTGCAAACTCTCTTGAATTTGTTCCCCTTTTTCCTTTCTACTTCCACTGCCTTATTGAGGTTATTGACATTCTTACTTCAGAAGCATCCTCTGTTTTACTGCCTTTGATCTCTCCTACCCTACTCTTTCCCCAAACATAACTATGCTTTACAGTTACCACTTACTTTGTTGGTATAAAAGCAACAGACCAAAAAGGGTATAATTGACAGAGCATGGTCTTAGTACAGACAGTCCTGGAATTCCAATACAGTTCTGTAACTCTGACCAAGTCACTGGGCCTTTCTGATCATTGATTTCTCTCTGAAACTTTTTTGTTTTCTGTTCCTACAGGGCTATTGTGGGGATTAGCTGACATGAGTGTATTAAAACAAAACATCATATTTGGATGCTGAGAAAATTTATAAATTAGCTTGTATGAACTCTTCCTTTCTTTTCCACCACTGACCACAATCTATATCATCTATAACTGGGCTCTTCTAAAGTCATAATATTTTATTCCTCTTTAAGTTATTACTTGAATAATTTCAATTTTTCTTTTGTCTACCCTTTCTTTTCAGGTACCTAGGTGACCTTCACTATTCACTTTTGACATTTCAGAGAAAGTTTATTTGAGCTCATTTCTACTCCCAATTTTCTGAAGTCTTAGATTTGTTTATTATTTTCCAGAACAAAGAAGCAATCACTAAAGAATGAACAATCTTCTAGATTCTGTCAGTAACAAAGTTCTATGTCTCAACTGCAAGAAAAGAACAAATGTCAAACTAACTCTTCTAGGACGGTGATACATCCAATGCCTTGGGCTGATTTGCCCCAGTCATGTTGTTTCAACCAAAAACTTAAGGTGGCAAGGGTGCAGTGGAACAGATGTTCTCATATATTGTCACTGGAGAGTAAACTGTATAATGATTCTAGACAATAATTTTAAAAATACATATCCTTTGAATCAGTAATTCTAATACTGTATATTTCTAAAACAGGGATAAAGTTTAACACAGAGAATTCTTTACAAAATAAAAAAATTAAAATGAGCTCAAACACAACCAAGAAACTATAACAAAGAAACTCAATTATACATGAGGTGTTTTTATTAACATGGTAAATTGCTAATGCAATGTGGTAAAGTAATGTGCTATAACAGGCTTTGAAAATAGAATTATATTCAAATACCATTTCTTTACTTACAAGATATATGTTTTGCAACATGACAGTTTGGCTATCTGAAGCTTAGTTTACCTTTGAAATGGAGGGAAAAAAAGAATTCCTTGCAAGTTTGCTGTGAGAGAAATTTAATGACTATTTATCTATAGTAGATCTAGCATCTATCTGTATATATTAGTATCTCTATCTCTGTGTATGTGATTTATTAATGCTGCCCCAGGATGTAGGCAAAGCGGGAGAAAAATATCTAGGCAGAATTATCTCACTATTTAAGGACATATGAAATTATCAACTGTAATTCCCTTTGAATGGCAGGATTATATTTATATGTCTCTATGCTTTCCAATCTTTCTAAAACAAACAGTTATTACATTTATAATCATATAACATAGACTGTATTGAAAGGTAAAGAAAAAAGACAGAAGATTTAAAGTGAACCCTATGGGAATAATGCAAAATAATTAAATAAAATATGTTATTCAGCCCAAATGGGTTTCTTGTTTAGATGACAAGGTACTATCTGCAGTGCAGCTAGGAGGACAACACCCTTCTTGCCTATTAAAGGCAAATCATGATTTGCCTTTCCTAGTCTGGCTTTCCATTTAAAACTAATTCAATTGTATGACCGTAGCAAAGCAATGGCTAATACGATCATTGTACTTTATGCAAAGAAGTAAATTGTAAAAAGTCCTCCTTTGTAAACAAAGCTCTCTGGGAATGAAGTTTCACTGTTATTGTGGCTGATGCTAATCCAATTCATACATCCATGCTATGAGTTTCAAAACGAGTACCAACTGCTAGACATATTGAAAAGAAAAGAAAAGTCTTAGATCTTTATGACCCAGCTGGGCTTGTAATAACTGTCTCACCAGGGAAGTGTGAATACGAAAGTAAGCAAAACCATTTAACTCTACCAAAAAAGTGCTGTGGATGTCTAAAGCAGAATTCAATTCTCAAACTTCATGACTATACAGTGAATTTTTAAACTGATTGCTAAGGTTCTCTCAGATATAAATCCTGGTGTCCTCCCCTCCCTGCTTTACCTCTGGAACACAAGAAGCATTATAACGTCTCCTCAAATAAACAGCCAAATGTTGTACATAAAAAAGTTAAAGAGATTTTCAAATATAAAATTTCAATTCTTTTTAATTGAAGAAATTAATATGGCTATTTATGATTTAGAAACTGAAATTTTTTGTATTTTCTTATTCACTCGTACAATTTGTTTGTGAGTTCCAAAGACATTGTGAATTTCAAAATAACAAGTTTTATAGCATCTAATGGACAAAAATGCCAGCCTTAGAAATACAGTAAAGTTGCAAGCATTTACTGGAAAAATGAATTACTTATTCATTGGTGCAAAACAAAATAATAACTGTAATTAACGTAATCAAAGCTGTGATTATTATATTTTTAAAATGATTATGAACTCCAAAGTCAATTTCCATTCATCATCTGATTGTAAAAAGTAAAACAAAACAAAACCCATATTTCTAACTGCCAGTGGACATCTGCTGACTATCTGCATACCACGTCGGCAGCCTGAACTTAACATGTCCATAACTGAATCAGCCAGTTACTTCCATCTCAACCTGCTCTATCTTGATCTATTCTTTATCTAGTATATACCTCTATTGTTTGTTCTTTATTTATTAAATACATCCAAGTCTCCTAAGCTAGAAACTTTTCCCTTTCATTCCTCACATTTAATTATTCATAAAAATCTACTTTAGACCAAAGTTTATTTATTCTTATTTTTATTTTTGTGTCTTGAGCCAGAGTCTGCTCTGTGGCCCAGAGTGGAGCACAGGGATGCGATCTCAGCTCACTGCAACCTCCACCTCCTGGGTTCAAACGATTCTCCTGCCACAGCCTTCCAAGTAGCTGGGACTACAGGTGTGTGCCACCATGCTAGACTAAGGCTAATTTTTGTATTTTTGGTGGAGACAGTGTTTTACCATGTTGGCCAGGCTGGTCTCGAACTCCTGACATCAAGTGATCCATCTGCCTCGGCCTCCCAAAGTGCTGGAATTACAGGCATGAGCCACTGTGCCCGGCCCTTGGCTAAAGTTTAGGCTCTTAAGCTCTAATGAACATTCTTTAGGACTACTGCAGCAGTATCTTAAAAGTCTGCCTGTTTGAATTTCTACCCATTGTAATTAATCTCCTACTCTCTTCCTTCGAAAACACATACAAAATACAGTTCCAATGGTTCTGTTGGTTTCTTATTGCCCTCAAAATAAATCTAGATTATTTCAGTTTGAGATACTAGGATATTTATTTACTATCTATCCCCATCTCTTCTTTCCAAACACATCTTCCAGCTTTCCACCTAATTATCCAGTTCTTTGTCCCATAAATCCTCTGTTATTGCCACACTGCCCTTATTACAGTATAAAAGTCTTTCTAAATTTCTTGTCTTCCATACAAGTCCTTCCTTCAGCAGTAGCTGTCCTTATCCTTCCTTCCTCGTTTGTAATATACCTACTCAAACTTAACAACTTGGTTCTCATGTTATTCTGTCCAGGAAGTTCTGGGATGCTACCAGCCAAACATATTCCTCCATCCTCAATGTTCCCCAAGTATTTTGTTCTTACTCGAACTGCAGTTTCTCATGCTGATTTTTGAATCCATCTGTTTGGACCAGTAGTTAATCCAAAGAAGGAGAAGACTTAGCTATTCACCTTTATATCTCTGGATCCCAGAATAGGATTTGGTTTGGAATCTGTATTGATAATTGATTTATTTCCTCTCAGTCCCAAATTTACTCTTTTTATCTGCCCTGTAAAAGTGGATCGGGTTGACTGGCACTGAAACTTTGTCGGCAGAGGGCATTGGAGAGATACTTCAAGGACAATAGGGTTCGGCTTCCTGGTTCCAGTGTTCTTGGTAGGCTCTTGAGGTTTCTCTTGTGTCTGGGATACTACAGTACATGGCAGCCAGCAGCTTCCCCAGCGGACTTCCCCTCAGGTGGTTTTATACCTCCCTTTACAGAGCTTTCCTGCACCCTACAGTGCAGATTTCTGGTACAAGTTCTATTGGCTTGGCATCACAGAGACTTCACTGCCATCCAGTAAGAAATGACTATATCCTTCCTAATAGGGGGTGATTTTCACCCCACGGGGGACATTTGGCAGTGCTTGCTCAGGGCATGCATTTGAATGTCACACTGGAGAGGTGAGGGATACTAGTATTTAGTGGGTAGAGGTCAGGATACTGTCAAACATCCTATATTGCACATGACAGCCCCCCGCCCCAACACAAAACAACTATCTGACCCCAAATGTCAATAGTGGTGTGCCTCAGGAATCCTGATCTATAACAAGGTCTAGCTCTCAACCTCAGCAGGGTGGAGTGGGGAAGGGTGGTGGGGAGGCAAGAAGGGAGGTGTCTTCACTGGGTGCTCTCTCACAGTAGTGTTAGTGAATACTCTTTATATCTGCTATTTCTATATTTTCTAAAGTTTTCTTTGCTTTTTACTAGGTAATCCCTTAATATTCCAGTCCCCTATTATAGTTACTAATTTTTAATCATAACACTTTGCTGCTCAAATTACTACATGCTGATTAGATTCAGACTAAATGGCATCATTTATTCATTCATTTCAATAGATAGTGGGTGCTTATTATATTTCCTGATACTGTGCTAATTGTGGATGCAGCAGTGAACCAAATAAACATAGTCCTGTCCTCCTTAAGCTTATAGTTTGTAAGTCAATATAGATAAACAAGTGTTGTAAATGTATGGTATGGCAAGTAAAAAGACGGTACAGTGAAAATCAACAGGCAAGCCACAGTTGTTACGGGATATGATGGGAGTGAGCTAGTAAGGGCCCATATGTTTTTAATGAAATAAATTTATTAGCTGAATTTATAAAATTGTCCTTTAAATTCTGTAATTCCAATTGTTCAGTCAGGATGATGGAGATGTGACTCGTGAGGTTCTTATCTATTTGAAGAGTCATTTGGAACTCAAATATTTTACCACTGATCGATCTGTCTATTTATGTATTGAGAGATATCTATATAGATCCATATATCTATGTATATTTAGAACTAGAATTAGATTAAGATTTAATTCAATGAAAATATTTTAGTTCAATTCATAAGCCATCAATTCCTCTTTTTCAGGTGGACTTTTTTGACAATATCATGATTTATTCATTTTCATGACTCTAAGATTCTTGAGGGAAACTGTTTTTAGACATCCCTGTATATCATAGCACTGAGCCTAGAGCATAAAACTCAGCTGATACTCTCAGTATGTGCTTATTGAATTAATAAATGTATGAGTTTTCTGTCTTAGTCATTTACAGAATAATGTGGGGCACGCGAAAAAGCACTGAAACAGATGTCATGAGGCCTGTGCTGTAATCCTGCCCTTGACATTAAAGAGCTTGGACAACCTATACTCCCTCTGGGACTCAAATTCCCCATTTTTAAACTAAAGGATTCGGAAGAGAGGTTTTTCAAACTCTCATTATTTTCTAAAATCCTGAGATATAATGAATGCATTATAATATAAGACTGTGAATACCCAATCTGTCCTGATTAATCTTACTAAACAGTGTGATTTGAGTACACCTGACATTTCTGGACCTCAAATTCTTCATCTGTAAAATAAGCTTATTTATAAAAGGGGTTAGACAACTATGGCCCTTGGGAGAAATGGCAGAGTTGAGTTTTCATGCCAGAGACTGTTTGGCCCACAAAGCTGAAAATATTTATTGTTTGGCCTGTTCTAGAAAATGCTTAGTAAGCCCTGGTTTGTAGGTTCCCTTTTACTTCTCCTTCTTAAATCTCTTCTATGACTTTCTGACTTATCCACTTACCATATAAAATTTTTAACAATAATTTTTTAAGTGTGTTAAATTTTGATTAGTGGCCTACCAGCATATTAAAAATTGAGATTGGACTTCTTTTACTTTGAGCAGAGTCAAAAGGTTACTAATGAGGACCTTTGTAAGTTTGTGGCTTAACAGATTATTGCTGGAAATTATCCATATAACAGAGATGGAAATAAGCATATAATATTCAAATATTTGCCTTTAAAACCCCAAATACTAGATGTCTGGATGGTTCACATATGGCAGGTAACCTGTAAGCTCTGGTTGGGTGGATGAACCGACAGTCTGGGCATCCCAGTCAGTGATGCTGTATATCACTGTTATAAGGACTTGCAATAGGATGAATGTCTAATACCATTTTAAAGCCAGGCAAACATGTGAGGAGTTGTCTCAACTGTCTCTTTCCATGACTTTAAACTACAAATGTTGTCTCAGGGTATACTCCTTTTCCAATGAGAATATACTTACTTTGTGGTTAGATCATGCTTGTTCAGGGCATGCTATAATTCAACTCACATCATTAAATTGAACCAAGATAATGTCACTCTTCCTTCTAAACCTCTGGATTTTATCTTTCCTGCTTAATACATATTTTTTGAAAAACACACCAGTCAATAACAGCTCTGTAAAAAGACAAGTTCAAATAATTGCAGCTGACACCATTCTAACAAGGCACATTTGTTTTCCTGTGATCATCCTGCCAATATCCTCACATCACCCTAGATTTTGTTCTGGAAAATGAACCAAAATAAAATCCACTTAGGCTGTAGGAAAGGCTGAGGCTGTGAAATATTTTAAGTTTATCATCCATTAGTTAAGCAATGTGACAACAGGCGATGTGACATGTGGAGTTCATACAGTCCTATCATGTGGACACAGAGTGACAAGCTATATGAGAAGAAGAATACAGGTGACCTAGGTGGGCAAATCACCATTGAGTGCATGTTTCTTCCTGAGACTGACCTGGCTGGTGAACTTAGAGTGGTGCCTGCAAGGGTTTGCTGTCCCCAAATCTCCCCTCTACTGTCCCTCTTCTCTCCCGCAATGGCATCTGACATTCTAAAATATTCTTTTGGATTTTCACAATTTTTCATTGCTCAGAGGTATGTTATAATGCTAATAACTATTGCAGAGAACCATTTTAATCTCTAATTAGTTAGCTATTACCAAATTGATGCAAAGCCTGAAGCAAACTTCCAGAGAATGCAAGAGTGGAATTAAGAGGTGCAGGAATCAACAATAAAAAGAGATATGTGCATGGGGAGTCGAGTGGGAGGGGGATACAATGGAAAAGAGTTACAGAAGATGTGTACAGAAGAGTAAAGTGAATAAATTGAGGGAATGGAGTAAAGAGTGCCAGTGTTTGGAAGACAGATAGATGGCATCAGGAGGAGCAGCACTGGAAGACAGCATGGGCAGTGCTGATCAGATGCTTCAAATCAGTTCTTTTTACGTATTTGCTTTATTTTAAAAAGCTGAGTACAGGATGGAGAAAAACTGGAGTAGGACAACCACAGATAGCCCTTCGCTTTCCAATATTGTTTAAGTCAGGGGTCAAGAAACTATGGCCAACAGGCCAAATTCTGTCAGCTGCTATTTTTGGTATGGCCATGAGATAAGAATGATTTTTACATGTTTTAATGATGAGAACAGAATCAAATGCTGACTAATACTTCCTGACTTAAGAAAATGATATAAATTCAAATGTCAATGTCCCTAAATAAGGCTTTATTGAAATACATCTGTCCTCATTCATTTACATATCATCTTTGGTTGCTTTTGCACAGCAAAGACAGAGTTGAGTAGCTGGAACAAAGGTAATTTGTCCCATGAGCTTAAAATATTTACTATCTGGCTCTTTACAGAAAAAGTTTGCCAACCCCTTGTTTGAGTCATATAGTTCGATAATAGCTTCATGCCTGCAGACCCCACTCAGAAGATAAAACTCCCGCACTTAATACAACCTACCAGGCAGTTTAGTGATCATCCATTCTTCCTTGAGTACGCACTTTGGTGAGCCTTACCCCCCAGTCCCAAGTTGCTTATCAGAAACACCTATAACACCCTCCCTAAGAAGAGTTACATAAATACTATTTTCTCCACTTATTTCTTTTTTTTTTTTTTTTTTTTTTTTGAGATGGAGTCTCGCTCTGTCGCCCAGGCTGGAGTGCAGTGGCCGGATCTCAGCTCACTGCAAGCTCCGCCTCCCGGGTTCCCGCCATTCTCCTGCCTCAGCCTCCCAAGTAGCTGGGACTACAGGTGCCCGCCACCTCGCCCGGCTAGTTTTTTTGTATTTTTTTAATAGAGACGGGGTTTCACCGTGTTAGCCAGGATGGTCTCGATCTCCTGACCTTGTGATCCACCCGTCTCGGCCTCCCAAAGTGCTGGGATTACAGGCTTGAGCCACCGCGCCCGGCCTTCTCCACTTATTTCTATCCCGTTTGGCACTCTGGGTTCCAATGGCCATGCAGGTTCCTGCATGGCTGGTTCACTGCGTGATCTTCCTATCCTAGAGCATGGATTCAGTATTTCTGTTTCTTTGCCCCTGGAACTTGGAGTTGAATATCTGAATAAATGTGGTAACAGGTAATGGAGGAAGGCATAAACTCACCATAAGCAATAAGGTTTGGAGGAGATTCAGATAGAGAGCAGCATCAGACGTCCCATCCTTGGGGACTGATGCTGTTGTGGCTAAAGAGTTACAAACGAGTTCTTTTTTTTTTTTTTTTTTTTGAGGCGGAGTCTCGCTCTGTCGCCCAGGCTGGAGTGCAGTGGCCGGATCTCAGCTCACTGCAAGCTCCGCCTCCCGGGTTTACGCCATTCTCCTGCCTCAGCCTCCCCAGTAGCTGGGACTACAGGCGCCCGCCATCTCGCCCGGCTAGTTTTTTGTATTTTTAGTAGAGACGGGGTTTCACCGTGTTAGCCAGGATGGTCTCGATCTCCTGACCTCGTGATCCGCCCGTCTCGGCCTCCCAAAGTGCTGGGATTACAGGCTTGAGCCACCGCGCCCGGCCATACAAACGAGTTCTTAACAGAGGCTACAAGTGGAAGGCAGTGAGGCTTTCCTACTAGCACTGGTAAGGGAACAAAAAACCATTCTAGTACAGACACCAATTTGTTTCTAATTGAGCTGGTTCTACATACTCAGTTTTCAAACCTATTTTGAATTTGTGTCTCGTTCATCTAGTATCCCAGTACCTGACACAGGAATCAGCCATTACTTCTTATCTTTCTCTATGAATAAATATAAAAATTGCCTAGTCTAGCTCTAATGCCAAATGTATTAAAACATACCCAGTTTTAATACTTAGGCACCAGTCTGGGTGCCAAGGAATAGTCTTTAGTTTGCTGACTCCAGTGATGTTTTTCTCTGTGTCTAATCTTCCTTAGTAATCTATTTGCTACTCTATTATTACGGACCTTGGGATCAACCTTGGTCTTATGAGTTGCTCCCCAGTTATGGTGAGAGTCTTGGTACATTTTTAAATATATGGCATATGACTATGTCAGGTGACTATAGTTTTGGGAGAACATGGTAACCCAGCCTTCCCTGATATCTAGAGATATCTCAGTTTCAGAGACTGCTACTTGCAATTCCATACAATCTTATGCTTGACATTTCCTTCTAATTTCATCCTTTTTATGCTCTATCACATTGCATTTACTCTGGGCTAGTTCTTGGTTTCTACTTTCTAGACTGTCCCAATTAAAAAAAAAAAAAAAAAACTGCCCCCATGGTATAAGAAAACATCACAGAGTGTCACTGATGGTAGGGACATCATCAGGCATATATGTTATATAAATCATTTCATTCTTAGTGTCTTCTAGGGTCCCACGAGGGCCTCAAGAATCTCCTGGAGTGATTCTGAGGGAAAGAATGAAGACCACTGGATCTTTTAGGAGTCTTACTCCCATGACAGCCAAAAAAGTTCTTCTGTTTTCTTTCTAATCGATTTCATTTAAACAATGGGCCTGGTAAAGCAAAAGCATGAAAACAATTGGTAATAGGATATTATATTTTAGCTTGACATTATCAGAGGTGAAAGGGAAGATAATTAGTGGCCAGTAGGGCCCAGGACTGACCAACAAAAATGGACGATGGTCCTGGTTTTTGCCAGATGTCACCTCCTTACTTGCTGGATTAAAGAAGGATCTAGAATGTCCTAGGAGTAGAGGGCAATCAGACAACTGGGGCAGCAGAGGACTGGGAGAGACATGCAGGGATCTCAGACCAGTGCTATTTAGCATCCAGCATGAAAATGTTTCAATTTTCATAACCAGTATGGCTGTATCTCAGAGGCTACACAGTGAATCAGGGATAGAGTTAGGACTCTGATAATTTAAATCTTAATTTTCTGGGGAAAAAATATATACCTCTTTAAGGTTTACTAATAATTACAAGTTGCTGTCTTTGAACAATTATCAAAATGATCCTCAATGTGTCAAAAAATCAATTATTTTAAGAACTTTTAGCTTAAACAGCTTCCCATAACAATGAATAAGCAGACATTGCATAACTGATTACAGAATACAGAAGTATACAGTCAGCCTTCCGTATTCATGCATTCTGTATCTGTGGATTCAACTAACTGTAGATCAAAAATATTTAGCTAAAAAAGACATTGGTTACATCTTTACTGAACATGCATAGAAAGTTTTACTTGTAATTTCCCAAACAGTGTAGTATAATAAGATTTTACATAGCACTTAGTTTTTATTAGGTATTATAAGTAACCTAGATATATTTTAAAGTACAGGGAAGACAGGCATAGGTTATATGCAAATACTATGTCATTTTATATGAGGGACTTCAGCATCTGTGGATTTTGGTATCTAAAGGGGGTCCTTGAACCGATCCCTCATGAATACTAAGGAATGGCTGAACTTAGTTTTATATTTATTTCTTTTCACAGATTCCAAAATAAGAGGTACCAAAGGTACTTAATTGTTTCTTATATATTTGAGGAATTTATTAATGGATGGTTGTGTTAGACTAATATTCTTTTTATACAATATTCATAAATTTTGACATCACCACAGATACTTATTAAGATATAAGTAAACTACAAGAAACCAATATTCAGAGAATGCCTTTGAGGACACCATGTATCTGTTTATCATCTTCTGGTTTGTCAATGAGCACTTAAAAAAATTCTGACCATGCATGATTAGTTACAATAATGTTCTTTTGCTCTCCCTCTGGAATGATAAAGCGTAATCACTGGCTTATGGAACATGGTACCTCGCTTGTAAATTTGTGAAGGAAGCTACTTTTGTTGACAGTGCTAATGTCTGCCATCTGTTTGCATGGGATGAAGCCCTGGTGCTCTTATAATTGGCCATAAATTAGGTATCAGCAGCAGGCTTTTGACAGGATCCTTCAGTTACAGTTTCATTTTTTAAAAAACAAAGCTGTGAATTCAACATTTGGTCAGAAGCCCAACTTCTCTGCTAAGAGTATACAAATGCACTTTTTGAATTCTTAGACTCAAGCTGATTTTTCTGTATTTGTGCTTAAGGTAGACCTCTCTCAAGGTGTCTTCTCCGTATATAACCCTGAAGATAAACCAATGCCGAGTAGAGAGAAACACGGCTAAATGCAAGGGAATCCTGTGCCTTCTGTAAGAAGAGGAAAGGCATATTTATTTAGTGCTTACTTCATGCATTGTGTTGTGCATGGCCATTTACCTATGTTAAATCATTTGATTTTCAAATCAATTTTACGATTTTGATAATGTTATTCCATTTTGCAGACAGGAAAAACTGAGACTCAGAATTTAAGTAATTTACCATATTCTTGTAAAATGGTGCAGTCAAGATTCAAGTATTGAGCTTTGACCACATCCATTCACTTGTCAGTGTACACTGTATATGCCTACGTTTGGAAAAGGAGAGAAAATTAGGATTAGGGCAAAGCCTCAGTCTCATTCCTCCCCTCACTAGATTTCCTTGCTTCATGCTTTAAAAGAAGCAAGATTAAGTCCATCCAAGTTCCATAACTGTCCTTATCTACAACCCAGCATTTCTCTACAAATTTTCTACCTTGCCTCTTTTTCACTTTTCAGAAAATCAAAAATACATATATATGTGCCTCCAAGAACCTTCCCTCATTTGCCCACAATTTCCTCCCCTGAGGCCCCATTTATCAAATATCCCCTTTAGTATTTCATTCGTTCCATCTTCCTGGATACTTGTATACTGTAGGCTCAGTGTTCTCACTTCCTTTTCACCTAGTCACACTTTGTAATCTGGATTCCATTCATAACACTTTAATAAAACTGTTTTCTCCCAGGTTACTAAGCCTATTGCCCTTTTCTCTATCTGCATGCCTCTCAGCTTGTAACGCTGTGATTATCGCTTTTCTCATGACATATCCTCTTGCTTTCTGAAGTCTCCTACACTACTCTGCTTTCTAACATCTCATTATTCTTCACTGGTTTTACTTTCCCTGACAAATGCTTAAATGAAAGGATTTCTCCAAATCTAGCCTTGACTCTTTCTTCTCGATTCTTTCTCGCAATTCTGTCCTGTCTCATAGCTTCAGCGGCTAACCACACATAGGCAATTCTAAAGTTAATTTTAAGTTAATTCTAACAAAAGTTTCTGTCCCACATTTCCTGTCTCCTGCAGGGCATCCATTCTTGAGTGTTCAATATTGTATGTTCAATGCATTACACTCTTAGTGAAATGTCATTGTACCTACCAAACTAATATTTCTATTTTCCTTTTACATCTTTTCTATCCCAACTACATCCCTAATTTCTCCCTTGCTCTTCACTTTCAGTAAGACATGAAACCCTCTGGCTTTACCTCTTCGTTTCTTATGGGTTCCTCCTACAAATGGTCTTATAATCGCCAACTGAATTTAGACTCCTAACCAATTATCTCTAACCTCTCCCTCTAATTCGTTTTACATGAATTCTCAGATTAGTCTATTACATCCATTATTATAGTGATAACTTTTTGCTGCATAAAATGGTCAGAACTGCCCTTACCCCAACATTCAATTTTCTCAGTGAACCAGTGCCAGCATGCTTGTGAACTTGTTACAACACCTCCTCCAACTACCTTTACACAGTCTCACTTTAGCCAGTGTAAATGGCTGATAGCTTTCCTATGAGTATTTCCTAAGCTAGTCACCATATTTATATTGCTTTTCCTATACTTCCACATCCACCTAATAATACCTTTTCTTCCACAAAGACCTCCCTGACTCTTCTCAAAAGTACTCGCTCTCTTTTCTGAATTCCCTCAAAATTTTATTCTGGACTCATTGTTTCCCTTGTATCATGGTTATATTTGTATAGGCCACATCTCTATTAGATGCTAGCTCCTAAAACCAGCATCTGTGCTGCTCCTTTGAATCTTCTTCTAGGACAATGCTTTGCACATAGTAGATTCTCGGTAAAATGTGAGTTGAATAGAAGAGTGAATTGGTAATTATTGTTTTTGGGAACCACACAAAATATAACAATTTCAGAAATACCCACGGATATTATTACCAATCTGCAACTGTGTCTCTGCTCTGGTTCTGGCAATCCAGCATAGAAGGGCCTCTAAAAGTGAGATTTCTAAATCAAGTAGAATTCCTTTCCATCTGGAGCCCTCTGAGCTCGGCATCCAGCTCCATCATTCTAGGCTGATCATACCTGGCCCCTCGAGTTCATTCTACGTGGTCACTCACTGCCTATTCCAGTTATAATGGCTCCACTAAAATGGATGTTTTACAGTCCTTCTTGGGTCAGGTACTTGGCTATTTTGATGAATTTAACCACATACATCACAAGGAAGAAAAGTCTGTTGGACTGCTTCCAGAAAGTACATATGCATTTTAACCATGCTCTTGGAGAATCAATAATCTGACATTTGTAGTTTAACTTATAAAGCATCCAGGTAATGAAAAGAGCAAGCCAGAATTGAGAGAAGAAACAGGGATAGACATTATCAGACAAATTTTAATGGCCTTAAATATATGCCGATGTCTAGAACTGATTATTTCTTCAAAATTTCTTCCCTAAATGCTTCTATTATGGAAGTCTAGAGATAGGAGAAAGAGGGGATAACTAAAACTACTCAAAGACAATCCATTTCTTAACAAAAATGGAAGAATAATTCTAAAAATTTACAAAACTAACTAGCATTGGTTGAGTACCTCCTGAGTAAAAGACACTTGGACAAATGCTTTACTCATATGTTCTCATTAATCCTTAAAATATCCCTATGATATTTCATTACCCCGGTATACAAATGAGCTGAGCTGAAGCTCACAGTGGTTAAGTACCTTGTTAAAGATCACAAAGATAGAATGGCAGAGCCAGCCACTTTTAAGAATAATAGGGAATGAGAATCAAATATAGAACTCATTTAAAAATGAACAGATATAAAACAAGTATTAATAGCTCCATAAAATGGTGTCTAATTCCAAGAACTCGTGTGTGTTGCTGATATGAGTGTGTAATTCACATAATAAAACAATGTACTTACTCTCTGTCAATCACAAGGCAGGTTACAGCTTCTGCAGCAATTACGTTTGCTGTTCTCACATCTTCCCTATATAAAAAAATAGAGACATTCAAATAAAATAATGTTTAATATCAAAGCACAGTGTCCATTGTGATTAATTCAGGAAACAATTTACATTATATAAACGCCTCTGCTTTATCCACCTCCAGGCTTAAGCTTTGTTCATGTTTCAAAATTTTTTTTCTGAGGAATCACCTTACCCTTGTCATTAATTATCAAATCCTACAGTTACAATCCAGTAGTTACAAGTTTCAAATTTGAAATTTCACTCACACAAGTAGAACAAATTTGATATCATTCCCTTTGGGGAAATTAATAAAATAGTTGGTTAACAATCAAGATAGTAGCAAACATAAATACAGAAGAGTTTTTAAAGAATTTGAAGCTATACTTCTAGAAATTGAGTATTTTATCCATTTGTATATGAATGTATCATTATATCCTTGAGAACAATTGATCTGTTTAAATCATTTCCGGACTTTAAAGACCCTGTTTTTATGTGGCTAATGTTTTGGCAACTTATAGCACATAGCCATTCATCTATATCAGAGGTTATGGCTCCTTAAACTCTTAAAGTATTTGACAAATCTTAAGTCACATTGATAGAAACATGTATATATTGTTCCTTAGAAGCATTTAATTTGTTACTGCATTGGTATCTATCAACTTCTTAAACCTTGAAAATCTATCCTGCAATCTTATGTTTGATTCAATAGTTAATGGTGGATTTGATTATATTAATAATCACAATTAATTTTCAGCCAGTTAAAAATTAATCTGCCATGGCAACATGATTAATGGGTACAAAAAACCAGAAAGAATGAATAAGACCTACTATTTGATAGTACAATACGATGACGATAGTCAATAATAACACAATTGTATATTTTTAAATAACTTAACGAATATAATTGAATTATTTGTAACTCAAAGGATAACTGCTTGAGGGGGTGAATACCCCATTCTCCAGAGTGGGCTTATTTTACATTGCATGCTTATATCAAAACATCTCCTGTACCCCCTACTATGTACACTTAAATACATATAAAAATGTACACCTACTATGTACCCATGAGAATTTTAAAAAATAATTTAAAAATTACAAAATAAGTGATGCTTGAAAATTTACTTTTTCCAAAAATAATAAAATTTCTAAGTTAATATAATGATTAATATGTTTGAAATATATTAAAGAGATAGGTACATATGAAATAATATAGCCTTAGTAATACAGTCTAAAAACCCAAAAGCATCACATCTCTAATAACAGATTCTTAAAGTTTTGAGAATAAAGATGTTCACAGTGAATTTTTATACTTTTGAAACACACTACATTCTGAAATATATTTCCAAACTCTATTTTTCACTGATCTCTTTGTCTTTCACTGTTGCTATACCATGCTGTTTAGATTACTCTTGCTTTAAATTAATTATTTGTATTTCTTATTTGGCAAAGCAAGTTCTCCCTTAGTAAAATCCTTTTTCCTTTTTTTTTTTTCAGAAACAGCTTGATGATATTCTTAAGCATTTATTATTTTTGAGAAATTCCTTGATGATATTCTTAAGAATCCATTATTTCATATAGACTTTAAAATAATCTTCCACTTCTGAAACACCTACCCTGGGATTTTAGTAAAGTTGTATTATATTAATATTTATTCATTGGTATCAAAGCAAGGAGTTTCTGATGATATTAATTTTTCCCTATAAGAACATGGCATGATTTTCTACTTGTTCAGATATAATTTCATATCTTTAAATACAATTTCATAATTTCTTTCATTTGGGTCCTGATATTTAAAAAATGTATTCTTATGTGTTTCATATTATGTTTTTCTTATGAGTAACATTTCTTTTCATTTGTTTCTCACTGGTTGCCCTGTTTTTTAAAAAAGTTATCAATTATTGTACGTATTTTAAGCCACCCACCATCATACTACGTTATCCTAACTTTAAAGTTTTTGTTATTGTCTCGTTACCTCCCAGTACAATCCTCCCAGTGTCTCCCTCACATTTCCTGCCTTTCGGCCAAACTGACCTCCCTTTTTTTTTTTTTTTTTTTTCTCTCTTTTTGAGATGGAGTTTTGCTCTTCTTGGCCAGGCTGGAGTGCAGTGACACTCGGTTCACTGCAACCTCCATTTTCCAGGTTCAAAGTAGCTAGGATTACAGGTGTCCACCACCACGCCCAGCTAAGTTTTGTATTTTTAGCAGAGATGGGGTTTTACCATGCTGCCAGGCTGGTCTTGAACTCCAGACCTCAGGGGATCCACCCGCCTCGGCCTCCCAAAGTGCTGAGATTACAGGCGTGAGCCACTGCACCTAGCCACCGACCTCCTTTTAATAGACATCATTGCCCTCCTGCCATGAGTTCTTAACATACTTTCCCTAGGCCTGGGAAGTTCCTCTCTAATTTTTGCTTAGTTCACCCCTTTTTATCTCTTCAATCCCAGTCTACGTACCCCTTCCTAAGGGATGCCATCTTGAATTGGCCAGGTTGGGTTTCCTATGCATCTGTTCTCATAGTGCTACATACCTCTCCATCCAAGCATGTATCACCATTTGTAATTTATATTAATACGTGTATTTATGTAGTCATTTGTTTAATAACTCTGTCTTCCTTCCACTAAAGCCTATAAGGACAGGTACCATGACTGGCTTTGCTCCCCATTTCATCCCAAATGCCTCACACATACAAGATGCTTAGTGTTTAAAGCAGTTATGGCACAGACATCCATCATAATTCTGAGCTCTGGGGTAGGAAGGCAGAGCTCAGGCTTTGGAGTTGCACTATTCTGGTGTTAAATCCACCTCCATTCACAAGCTACGTGAAAGCCTCAATTTCCTCATCTGTAAAATGGGAATAAGAGTAGCCACTCACCGTGTGGTATTAAATGAGATAATCAAGGTAAGTTTAACACAGTACCTGGCCCAGCTGAACTGTGTTCAGCTGTTTATTATTTCTAATCTTTTCATCCTCAACATCTTCATGCCTGTCTCTGTGGAGGTTCTACCTGGTGTTTCAAAAAACACTCCTATCCAGAAACACAGAGGAGATTTTCTTTCTGCTCCACAGATGTAAACAATGTATTTTCACTTCATTATCACTTTCTTAGTGGGAATTTTTGGTGAAATGAACATAACAGGCAGAAAACTTCTGTAGTGCTCATTGGGTTCTTCATAAATTATGTGCATGACTTATTTCTTAGTTGTTCATGGCAGCACAAGTTACTACCAATTGCTGCCAGCCAAAAACAAACAAACGAACAACAATAATAAACAAACCACCATCACAGCATAGGAAATATAATACTAAATTTAGCTTTCCCTGAAATATATTTCCATTTGACTATTAAGAAAGTGCCCACATTCTTTAAAAATATAATAAATACAAAATAGTGCTTCATTTTGAAGATATATTCTGTGCATATAAATTTTTAAGAATGTATTTATCACAAATTTACAATATTTCAGAATTTCATCATATTATCTGGCCTAAATTGGATACACTTTTAAAGTTGAATGCAATTTCCATGCAAGAAAAAGAAGATACATTGGTATTTTTAAATGTAGATTGGGGAAAATATCAAAGATCAGAAGAGTGACATAGTTAACAGAAAGAGAAAATTTTATTTTAAAAAGAAAAGTAAGTATGGCCTAGAGCCAGGTGTAGTACCTAGTAATGTGACATATATTAAAACTGAAAAGAAGCATCACATTGGGAAAAAAATAAAACAAAACCCAACATATTAAACTGTACATTATAATATTTGCCATTTATTGAGCACATAGTACAGGCTGGGAACAACATTAAACAGTTCATACAAATATCATTTGTTGCACATAACAAAGGGTGGTGATTTTATATCAGATTTATACCTGAGAATAGAGGTTAGGGAATGCACCCAAAGTCAGATATAGCTAGTGAGTTACAGTTCTGGAATTTGAACACAGATCTGGCTGTCCCGAAAGTCATGTTCTTTCCACAACAGTAAGCTGCTTATGTGCTCTGCTATCAGATTTAAATGCTACATTCATTAAAATGTAGAATAACCTTTGAGCAGTAAGTATTCACTTTTCTCTGTCCATCATTATGAAAATTATATTTACTTGTTAATAGAACCAGCACTAATAGAGTTATGGGTTTCCAATTGTAAAATGAATGTGAAAGGGTCATTTTGATTTTAAAATTATTAGAATTCCCATCCATAACTATTTCCTAGCCTGCTATATTACTTTGTGATAATGTTGCCTGACAATAGAGAATTATTCAATGCCAAGCTCATTCAGTGGCAAACTCATGTTGCCATGACAGTGTCATCTTATTTCTGTTATTAAGATGCTTTTACCTCTCTAAGAGAGTGTCTATAAATTCTGTTCTTGTGCACTCAAAGCCTGCTAGAGATAGAGACAAAATACTATGTGACCTAGTATTAACATATATATTAATCCTTGACATTAGTATATGACATGTATTAATCTCTCCTTTTAGGAGACATAGTAGAAATTTCTAACTTTTAAAGAGAGAATGTCAATGATAGAAGCTGACAACACTGATTTACTATGTATGTTTATATCTTTTATGGGTCCAAGGACCATGGTAAAGCAAATACCATTTGAATTTAGAGATCTAATATTACATATTCATATAATACAAAGGTCTTAATAACTCCGTGTTATTAAACGTATTTTTATCCATAGATGATATGATACTGGTTTCACACAGAACATCTACCAAGTTAGCAGGCATTTCATGTCATAGTGGTTTAGAAGTAGGAAAAGGAAAGAGAGGAGAAAAATGTTATTGTTTAAAAACTGAACTTTTACTTTCACTTGTACTTTTTTACAGATCAGGGTATTTAATAATTTCTAATAGAAGAATACATGACATTTCAGTAAAATATTGAACACAAGAGAATTTTATAAGTAGGATTATAATGCTCAATTTATTTAATTAAAAACTTTTACCAAATGCACATTACCTCTGAACATTCAGCACACTCGACTTGCTTTTTTATAATAAATAAATGTATATCCACATAACAGTCCACATCCAACATGCAAATTATCTTTAAAAATAAAATCTCATGTTTATCTAGTTCTGTGGCTCTATATTAGTTGATTTCAGTGTGACAGTTAATGAATACTTTAAAAAGCATGACTGCAAAAGTAGCTACTGTTTGGCAGATTAACAACTATTTTTACAAAATTGCTATTGATTAATTAGTAATTACAATCAAAGCTATGCAGTTTAGTAGTGGCCTCTTTTTAAGCATTTTCAGATGTGTTAGAAATTCCTTTCAATGAAATAATAGAGCATGAAAAATATCCCAAAATATTTGCAAATATAGGTTTCTGTGCACTGACTCTGATATTCTTTGAACTTCATCACTGGAATCTTCATCATCGCTGTATCCCAAAGTGGCGTCACTGTCAGTATCTGAATAATCCATATGGGGAATTTACATTGGCTCTTCTCATTCTAAAGCAATTCTCTTGTGTCTCATGGCTATGAGAGAACTCTATGGTTCATTGATACCTCAGGGGAACAAATGCAGAATGTATGAGGCCAAAGCAGAACATAGTTGATACAAAGTAACTGTCAGAGTAGAGGATCTCCCTTTTCAGCTCTGGAGCAATGTGACTGCTGTCAACAGAATCCCAGCACACTCTGAGTGCCAGCCTTCATGGAAACTGACGCTACTCCAATTGCTTGTGAGCTTACAGCAATCCAGGGGTCAGAGCTCTTTACTCTCTGGCATGTGGATCAGTTTAATGTTCCCAGTTAAGTTTAGTTAACACAGCACAAAGCAAATTCTTTTCATCTCAAAATCAAAAGCAATCTTACTACAAGAGGTAGGACAATCAACATTGATAGGACATGACAAGCATCAAAGAAGCACAAACAATGAAATAAATTAATTATGAACAAGAATTGTAGAGTGGGTGACAAATCTGACTGTGCTTTTTGCAAATTGGATCCCTTGGCAGATAAGTGTGCTTTAAGAAAAAGTCATATCAGGACAATCACTAATTCCACTTTCCACTAAGTCCTGAAGCTATCCCAACATGATTTATACCTCCAACACTGTAATAAAACCCATAACCTAAGTGAACAATCAGCTAATACATGCCAATAATTACATATCTTCTAATCATGCTTGCACAGAGTAATCAACCAATAAATGTTAGTGACAATCATGATCATGGTCATTATCATGATCATCATCACCTTAGGACCCTCTAACACTGGGAAGTATGTGACCCTTTTTTATATACTTTGTTTCTAGTAGTCCCCTTCCCTAAGTTTCTATATAAGAAATTAATCTCCCAATTATTTTCTAACACCATCTTCTCAATTTGTTTTGTTGACATTTCATCCCTAGCCCACAGATAATAGGTATTTTCCCAAAATTCTGTTTTGGGTTTTCTTTTTGCTAGTCTTGCTTTCTCTCATTGAGAAAACTCACATAACACTATGACATCAACTATTAGTTTTACATGAATGACTTGCAAGTCTTCATTTCTAACTTTTACCTCTCTCCTGCTATACACTCTTATCCGGAAGTCCCATTGTGACCTCCGATTCAAAACTAACTCATTTTCTCCTAACCTCAAAACCACTGTTTTCCTTGGGTTCCCTATCATGGTAAACGGCATCAGCATTATTGCACTCACCTAGGTTCAAAAAACTGGACTCATTTTTTGACTCTTCCCCATCTCTCTTGCGTATATTTGGCCATATTGGTTCTATCTGTGTTTATCTCTCATATTCGTCCTCCCTTCACATTCCCACAGGTATGGATCTACTGGGGGCCACCACTCTCTCTGCCCTGCACCACTGATCTGGCCTCCTAAGTCATTCCCTCGCCTCTACTCTCTCCCTCTTCTTTTTTTTTTTTTTTTTTTTTTGAGACGGAGTCTTGCTCTGTCGCCCGGTCTGGAGTGCAGTGGCCGGATCTCAGCTCACTGCAAGCTCCGCCTCCCGGGTTCACGCCATTCTCCTGCCTCAGCCTCCCGAGTAGCTGGGACTACAGGCGCCCGCCACCTCGCCCGGCTAGTTTTTTGTATTTTTAGTAGAGACGGGGTTTCACCGTGTTAGCCAGGATGGTCTCGATCTCCTGACCTCGTGATCCGCCCGTCTCGGCCTCCCAAAGTGCTGGGATTACAGGCTTGAGCCACCGCGCCTGGCCTCTCTCCCTCTTCTAATCCTAATCTCACTCTGCCATACATTTTCAAACGTAAATCTAGACATGTCAAGTCTTTGCACAAGAGTTTTAAAGAAAACAAGAAAAGTTTCAACGTTTTCATGTATATTTAGAGGTCCTGCAACTAACTGATCTATCACCTTTCCAGGCACTATACTGACGACCCTCCACTGCACGTGTGACAGACAACTGTTTCCTCAAAATATGACCCCTGTAAATTCTGTCCATGCCTGTGCACATCCAGCTGACTCTTCTAAGAACCTTCTATTTCAGTTCATCCATAAAACTTCCATTATCCTTCAGTAGTATTTTTAAAGGATAAGAACAATTTTTACACACAAGACATATTTCTACAGAGCTGTGTTTGGTGGCACACGGTTGTAATCCCAACTACTTGAAAGGCTGAGGTGGGAGGATCACTTGAACCCAAGAGTTTGAGACCGGCCTGGGCAATGTAGCAACACCCTACCTCTACAAAGAAAGAAAGAAAAAGAAGTATTTTTGCATATTAATTACAAAAAAATAGGGGAAAATAAAAAGTACCATAACACCATCTACCAGGAGATAACTAAGATTAACATCTTGGTGAATAGCCTTACAAACCCTTTATTCTTCTTATCCCTTTTTATTTATTAAACTAGAAAATCCACCTTTATTATGAAGTACTCATATGTCCCATGAATACAATAATAATAAATCAGCAATTATTTTAACAAATATTTGCCGAAGGCGAATATATTTTGAATGCCTGACCTTGCAGTCTAGTGGGGACAGATATCAAATTAGTACACAAACATACCCAGTAGCCCTCCCGTGCCCCACCACCACCTCCCTTCACCATTATCCACAGTTTCACTCAGTTACCCTAGGTTTCAGGTACCTGCAGTCAACTTCAGTTCAAAAATAGTAAATGGAAAATTCCAGAAACAAATCATACATTTTAAATTGCACACCATTCTAAGTAGCTTAATTAAGCCTTACTCTCTCCTGCTTCCTCACACCCTGGACTTGAATCCTGCCTTTGTCCAGTGTGTCCATGCTGTATATGCTCCCCACCCATTAGTCACTTAGTAGCCATCTCAGTTATCAGATCAACTGTCACATTACTGTCCCAAAATGCAAGAGTAGTGATGCTGGCAATTCTGTTATGCCAAAGAAAAGCCTTAAAGTGCTTCCTTCATGAAAGGTGAAAGTTACTGACTTGATAAGAAAGAAAAAAGGTCATATGGTGAGGTTGCTAAGATCTATGATCAAAACATATCTTCTGTCTGTGAAATTGTGAGGAAGGAAAAATAAATTTCCATTAGTGTTGCTGTTGCACTCAAACTGCAAAAGTTATGGCCACAGTGCATGATAAGTGCTTAGTTAAGACAGAAAAGGTATTACATTTGTGGGTGGAAAACACAAACAGGCAATTTTGGGCAATTGTGTTCCATACTATCATCTGTTTCTGGTATCCACTGGAGGTCTTGGAATGCATTCCCTTTGGATAAGTGGCGGCTACTCTAATGGAAACACTCATCGAATAGCATGCAATCAGATAACTAATAGGGAGGATCTCATTCAGCAATTAGGACAGGCAACTTTTTTAAGGACATTAGAAATTAAGACCCAAAGGTGGAGTTGGGGTACTCAAGATAAAGAGTCAGGAGAAATGTGTTGCAGTAAGCCTGCATAGTCATGCACCACATAATGACATTTTGGTCAACAAATAGACCACATACACAACAATAGTGCCATATGATTCTAATGGAGTTGACAGACTCCTTTCATCTAGTAATATCATAGCCCTAAACAAACTTACTGTGCTGCCAATTGTATACAAGTATAGCACATATGATTATGTACCTTGCATAGTACTTGATAATGATAATAAATGACTATGTTACTGGTTTAAGTATTTACTACATTATGCTTTTTATTATTTTAGAGTGTACTCCTACTTACTGAAAAAAAAAAAAAAGGCGTAACATAAAAGAGCCTCAGGCTAGTCTTTCAGGAGATATTCCAGAAGAAGGTATTGTTATAGAAGATGACCACTCCATGTGTGTTATTGCCCCTGAAGACCTTCCAAGTGGACAACATGTGGAGGTGGAAGACAGGTGGAAGATATTGATGATCTCAACCCTGTGTAGAGCTACACTACGGTGAATGTTTGTGTCTTCGTTTTTAACAAAAAGTTCAAAAAGTAAAAAATAAAATAAATTAAAAATAGAAAAAAACCGTATAGAATATGTAAAGAAGAAACTATTTCTATACAGCTGTATGAATTGTTTGTGTTTTAGGAATTACTAGAAAAGAAACTAAAGAGTTTATAAAGTAAAAAGATTACAATGAGCTAAAGTTAATTATTGAAGAAAGAAAACTATTCTTACAAATTTGGTGTAGACTAAGTGTCCAGTGTTTCTAGTGTCTACAGTGGTGTACAGTAACGCCCTAGGTCTTCACATTCACTCATCACTCGCTCATGACTCACACACAGCAACTTCTAGTCCTGCAAGCTTCATTCACGAAAGTGCCCTATTTGGGTGTATCATTTTTAATCTTTCATGCTATATTTTTGCTTTACCTTTTCTATGTTTAGATATATTTGGATGCACAAATACTACTGTGTTACAACTGCCTGCAGTATTCAGTACAGTCACATGCTGTATAGGTTTCTAGCCTAGGAGCAATAGGCTATACCATGGAGCCTAGGTATGTAGTAGGCTATACAACCTAGGTTTGTGTGAGTAGACTCTGATGCTGGCATAATGAAATTGCCTAAAGATGCATTTCTCAGAAAATGTCCCTATCCTTAAATAGCACCATTTAAATTGCACACCATTCTAAGTAGCTTAATTAAGTCTTACTCTGTCCTGCTTCCTCACACCCTGGACTTGAATCCTTCCTTTGTCCAGTGTGTCCATGTTGTAGATGCTCCTCACCCATTAGCCACTTAGTAGCCATCTCAGTTATCATATCAACTGTCACAACATATACAACATATACAATAGCCCTGAAGTAGGAAAGAGTAACACAGACAAGCTTGGAATTCAGAGATTGAGTAAAAGAAAAGAAGGCAGAGACCATAGAGGACAGACAAGAAAACAGAGCCACATCATTCAGTGTCTGGAGGTAGTTCTAAGGATTTATTTACTTTTTTAAATATTCACTAACTTTCTTTTCCTTTACCATGTTAACTAAAATCTCTAAAATTAGTTAGAGAGCTTAAACTCAAGTAGAGGAAACACTTTGTAGCCATGATAGAATGAAGTTTTAAGAAAACTGAATTAGTAATTTTGGAGTACCTATACTGATGGCCTTTTCACATATTGAAGTAAATGTTACTGTTACAGCCATTTATACGTTAAGGAATTCATATATTAAAGAACAACTTATTCTAAACAGAAAATATGATCTCTGTCCTTAAGAATCCTACAATGTAAGATAAAGGAGTAACGAATAATGCATAAAAGTCAATGTATTATTAAGAATATATATCAACTTATGACAAACATAAACTTGAGTTTAAAGCAGATCCTCTTTCTGGAGTTTACCCAAGGTAGTCTATGGTTTCTTATCAATAATATGGACTCGTGACATGACCTAAAAGAGACTGATTCTCTAGGCAGAAAAATTATAAGTGCCGTCCAAAAAGCAACTCCAAGATTTATTCTTCCTGATCATGTGATTGCATATTTCCATTCATTATATTAATCCACTTCCCGAGAGACTGCATATCCTCTTTGATCTATATCCACGGAAGAACACAATAACCAAATAGAGAATGATGAAGTTGGAAGAATTCAATTTTCAATTTTTTTTTCATTACTTCTGCTGGGTTGATAGCATAATGCATTTTTTTTATCTGACATACAAACTTCAAACTTCACTTTCTATGGCATTCTTCAGTGACAAAGAATGTAGACATTTATTAGATTGAACCAAATAAAATTGTTGTTTGTGTAGGTTAAAAACAGCCAAATATGGACAATTTCCTATGGTTCAATCTAATATATGAATTAATGAAAGAGAAAGGGGGAGAAACCATAATTGTAGTGGGATATATATTGCTATCTTTTTCTGTTGTGTTTCCTTTGTGTTATTAGTGGAACTGAGATTCGACAGTAACCTGTACATCTTCCATATTCCATATTTGAATGAATTCATTCCCCTAAATGTTAAAGCATGACTGGTGGCTTTTGTTCTTTCTATCTAATCATTATAGATAATATTCTTTACATTCCATTATAGCTAGCATAAGACATTCTGAAGAATTCTGAATCCTAGTTTCTTTCTTGTTAGGGTACAAGTGGTATTTACTCTGTACCTTTGCTTCAAATATTAAACTCTTTGGCAAAGCCTTACAAATTTAAAGAATGTCACCCCAGGGAGAATTTACAGAAAGAAGGATGAGCTTATTGTTCTCTTTTATTAGTAGATTCCTCTTACATCTATTCTTCTTCTCCGAGCCATATTTTATGAAATAATCTGAATTAACATAAATCTGGTGGTTTTCAGACATTGATACATATAATTTTGTAAGGTAATAGGTGAAAGATAAGCTTGAATTTGAGTAGAAGATATAAATAGAATAATTATTCAACAGGTACATTATCGTTTGAATGTATCCCCCAAAATTTATGTGCTGGAAACTTAATCACCAATGCAGCAGGGTTGACAAGAGGGACCAATAAGAGGTAATTAGGTCAGGAGGGCTTTGCCCTCATGAATGGATTAATGTCATTATCTCAGGAGTGAGTATGCTATTGAAAGTGTGAGTTTGTAATAAAAGTGTGTTCGGCTCCCTCTTGCACTCTCTTGCACATGTGCGTGCGCTTTCTTGACCTTCCATGTTTTGCCTTTCACTATGGAATGATGCATCAGGAAGACCCTCTCCAGATGTGAGTCCCTCAACCTTGGACTTCCCGGTATCCTGAAGTGTAACAAATTAAACTCTGTTCTTCACAAATTCCCCAATTTCAGGTATTCTGTTATAGCTGCATAAAATAGCTTAAGATAGGAAATTGGTGCCAAGGAGTTGGGCTGTTGCTAAAACAAGTATCTGAAAACGTGGAAGCAGCTTTGGAATGGAGTAATGAATAAAGGCTGAAAGAATTTCAAGCAGCAGCCAAGGAAAAAAAAATCTAGATTGCTGTGAACAGAGTATTAAGGGAAATTATGGTGAGGACTCAGAAGACAGGAGCTGTAGGGAGAGACTAAATCTTCTTAGAGATTACTTAATTGGTCATGATTAAAATGTTGGTAGAAATATGGTCAGTAAAGGCAATTCTGATGAAGTTTCAGATGGAAATGAGGAACAAGGAATTGGAAACTGGAGTACAGGCCAGCTTTATTACAAAGTGGCAAAGAACCTGGCTGAATTATGTCCACGCCCTAGGGCTTTATTAAAGATGAAATTTAAGAGTGATGAACTAAAATATCTGGCAGAAGAGATAGCTAAGCAGCAAAGCGTCTGAGATGCTACATAGTCTCTTTTAGCTGCTTACAGGAAAATTAGAGAGAAGAGAGAATGATTTTAAGATGGAATTAATAATTAAAACAGAAGCAGAATAGAAAGATTTGGAAAACTCTCAGACTGACCATGTAAACAATAATAAAGCATGCTTTGGAGAGAATACTAATGGTGTGGCCAAGCAACTGTTTGCTAAAAATAGTAATATGGAGGGAAGGAAGACAGATCTTGTTCATCAAGAATATGGGATAAAGATCAGCTAGGCATTTCAGATATGTTCAAGACTGCCCCTCTAATCACAGACCCAGAGCAGGACCTTGAAGGCAAAGTTTCCAGAGAGATGCCCTAAAGGCCTCAAGATTTGCTGTCCTATGCCACCTCCGGTGTAGGACACCTCTGTTTCTTCATCCCAATGCAGCACTCCTGGGTCACCCCGGGAGTAACTATGTCTCAAGTGGGCCCAGGTGCAGCTTGGGCTGCTTGGGCTGCCACTTTGGAGGGCAAAAGCAGTGGGCCTTAGCAGTGTCCACATATGAATAACTCTGAAAGTGCACACAGTTTGCAAGCTGTGAGGCCATGGTAGCCTCCACCAAGATTTCACAAGATGTCATGGACAGCTTGGGGCCCAGGCAGAAACTTGTCACAGAGGCAAAATCACCACAGAGAACCACTGCTAGGGCAATGCCTAATGGAGCCATAGGAGTGGGGCTGCATCTGTGACATCATAACTGTAGAGCTGCCAGAGTGCAACATAAGCCTAGGAAAGTTTCAGGCACAGACTGACCAGGTGGACTAAAGCCAGTAAAGACACAGGGGCGGGGCTGCCTGAGGCCTGGGGAGCCCAACTCCTGTCCCAGTGTACACAGAAAATGAAACATGGAGTCAAAGAAGATTATTCTGAGGATTTAATGTTGTTTGCCCCATTGGGTTTTGGGCTTATGTGGGACCAGTTACCCCTTTCTTCTTGCCTATTTTTCCCTTTTGGAATGAAAATATCTATCTTACGCTTGGTCCCACCATTGTATTTTGGAGGTAGATAACCTGTTTTGATTTCACAGGTTCACAGCTGGAGTGAATTTGTCTCAAGATGAATCATGGCTTGAGTCTCATCCATATCTGATTTAGATGACACTTTGGGATTTGGACTTTTGAGTTGATGCTGAACTACTTAAAACTGTGGGTTATTGGGATGGAATGAATGTATTTTGCATGTGAGAAGGATGTAAATTTGGAGAGGCAGGTACAGAATTTGGTGGTTTGAATGTATCTCCCAAAGTTCATGTGTTGGCAGCTTAATCCCCAGTGCAGAAGTATTGAGTGGTGGGATCTTTAAGAGGTGATTTGGTCATGAGAGTTCTGCCCTCATGAATTAATTAATGTCCTTATTGAGGGAGTGAGTTTGTTATTGCCAGAGTTAGTTGGTTATACAAGCAAGTTCAGTGTGTTCTTTGTCTCTCTGTCTTTATGGCTCTCCCTCTTTCTCTCTCTCTGTCTCTGTCTCCCTCTCTCTCTGTCTCTCTGCCTCTGTCTCTCTGTCTATCTCTGTCTCTCTCTTCCCCCATCTCTCTATCTCTGTCTCTCTGTCTCCCCTTTCTCTCTCTCTCTCTCTCTCTCTCTCTCTCTCAGCTGTGTTCTCTGCCTTTTCCACCTTCTGCCTTCTGCCATTGGATAACACAGCAAAAAGGCTCTCGAAATATATGGGGCCACAACCTTAGGCTTTTCAACTTCCCACTGTAAAAAATAAATTTCTGTTCTTTATAAATTAACCGGTCTGTGGTATTCACTTATAGTAGCACAAAACAGATCAAGACAGGACAAGACAGGTTGTGTCATGGGTTATGAGTACTTTAGAGAATAAAATAATGCATTAGTCTTTTCCTTTATTTTTCTTGGTACTCTTTATTCACTGGGCTGAAAAATATTTATTCACTTTTTTCCTATTTTGAAAGTAGAGTAAGAGAAGGCATACTGGAATGATTGGATTGACATACTAGTAAACCTCAACTGATACACATTTAAAATAAATGTTAAGTTGCATGGTCACATATTTCAAAGGATTTTTCCCTAAAATATCTCAAAACTGGACTGTGTTCTCTCATCAGAATTCTAGACAACATGTCAGGAGACCGACTCCCTTTTATTATTGTATTGCCAACTTGGTATGTGACTTTGAGAGAATGACTCATTCTCCATTTCATTTTTCACATGTGAAATGTTGATCAAAATCACAGCACTGTTCTACTCTGTAGTTTGTTAGGATTTTATGCATGTCGATACTTTTTAAAAGTTCTAATTATCATGGTCTTCAATGCTCTTGAGATGATTCATCTTGAATCCAAGAATATATCTTTAGATAGAATAGTAATTATAAGCTTGTAATTGTGATCTGTCTGAAAATGTAAGTAGTGTATCATGGAATGTGTAGATTTTCATAACAATAATTTACATAGGTGATTAAAATGTATTTTCACATAGAAATCAAACATGATCACAAAAAAGTCAAGAAAATATAATATGTGTAAAACCATATATTGTAAATAAAAATTAAAATTGAGATTTTAAGTAGGTTATTTTAAGAAAGAGAAATATGCAAAGTTATAGTATAAATTGGAAAAAAGTTTTTTGATACATGCTTATCACATATTTCCCATTTCATCTTAATTGAATAAAGAGCTAGCTTGCTAAGCAAAAATTTTTAGTGACTTTATCATTTAGTGCATCTATAATGGCAGAATTTTACCCACACTGAATATTAACTGTGACTCAAAAACAGAGGAAACAAACTTTAAAGAAAAGAAATTCACATCCCATTGAAATGAAAAGTACTAAAAGCCAAACCTGTATACAGTCAAAATTTAAATAGCATTAATTTAGGGGAAAAAAAAGCAAGCGTGGCATTTGAATTATTAAACATACCAATTTTTATCAAAAATTGTGATATATTACACTTGCCTTATTGGCTCAGCATCTATAATAGAGATATGCTGTGTAAGCATGTATATAAAATATAAACACATATATGTACATTGAGATGGTCCTAAATATTTCTCTATATAGATATATATGCATTAAAAGTTTCCTTAAGTACTTATAGCTCACATATCTAAATATCCGAAAGCTAATTTATTTGACATTTAAAGAGTTTCTACATGGTGATAATAATATAAAGAAGAATACCCCAATTAAAAAGTAAGCAAAAGACATGAACAGTCAGTTCACAGACAAGGAAAGAGAAATTTCCTTTAAACAGAGAAAATATGCACTATCTCACACACAGTAAGAGAAATGCAAAAGCATGTGAAAATAATGCCCGTAAAGATACAATCTAGTATAACCTTTGTAGAGACAATTCAGCATAATTTATTTAAGTATTTTCTTGTAATTTTTAATTTTATATATGTACTTATACTTTTGGGAAATGATGACATGAAAAGCATGTTACTATAGTGTTGTATATAGGAAGATTGGAAATAACCTAAATACCCATCAATGTAGTATTGATTAAATACATTTTTTGTATAATAATAAAAGGGAATATTTTAAAACCATTAAAAATAACTAAAAAACTCCTATATGTATATGATCTCCTATCTTAAGTGAAAAGGCCATGGTATAGAACCATGTGTATATATTCTATCATTTGTGTAAAATATGTATGCACACACACACCAAATGCATGGTATTTTTCTGCAGGCATTAGAAAAAATAATTATATTCAAGGAAGTGAATGTGTGATTAAAAGAGGAAGAAGGGATAATTATTGTAGCTTTTAAATTTTATATTATATATTCAAATTACATGTATAAAAATAAATATTCTATTTTTTTAAATAAAAGATATATGAAATAACAGAAATTAACTCTTACAAGTAATTTTTGATAGAGAGACTGCTGAGGTCTTACTCTTTCTGAAGGGCTGTGTGTTGACTGTGCGGTTATTAGCTGCTATTCATTCTTGTGTCATCCCTCAACCCTCACACCAAAACCATCCCCAGCTATCAGGTCTGGAGCTAATTTATGCTGGCCTAGTCTAATTACATTGAATATATACCAGTTTAGCAGGTAGATCAAGTAAAATACGTTTAACACAGTATCCTCCAGTGTCACTTACAGCATTGTCTTTTGCCCCAGTTTATTTGGCAGCAATCATAGGAACTGGATGACAAACTAAGGAAGGTATTTTTTCAGCAGGGACCTCTTAACACCCTTCATAACTCTTAGAGTGGCATTTTGGATATCTTAAAAGATTAAGCTTCCAATTGTACACACACACACACACACACAGATATTTCACATAGATATCCATGCATGCATATAATAATGCCTATATTTAATCTTATTTTGAGATCTCTTTCTCATATTTCCACCAGTAATTGGGAAACAGATTTTCTCTTCATAACGATTCTTTCAGAATTTAATCACATAGGGTGCATTAACCACTATAATAACTCACAGGATAGCTTTACAATGAGTGAGTAGAACATAGTGGTTAGAAAAGCAGGCTGAAGAGTTACTCTATATTGCTTAAAAAACCAAATGTGCCACTAATCAGCTGTGTGCCCTAGGGTCAGATACCTAAGTTCTCTGCCTATCAGTTTTCTTTTTTTGAAAAAATGAGGAAAATAATGATATTTGATAGGGCTAATTTTGTGAAATATAAGAAAGTAAATATATGAAAATAACCTGGATCACTGTCTGATATATCGAAGCCTTCAATAAACATTAGACAGTATTATTATTTCATTATTATTATATCATGTCTAATCCCAATAGATTCTTGTTCACTCTTGTTTACTGTTTATAAACCATCATGAGTGTCACGTTGCTTCTATTAATTTTGAAAGTTTCTCAAGGATTAACAGTCATCTCTTCACAATGAGTAAGACCCTCTGTTGTCATAAAAAACATGCTTTCGAAGTGCAAGCAAGGATTTCAGATGACCTTGGTGAAATTTTCTACTGGGGCTTAATCTTTAGTCTGAAACCTACAGAAAATAGTGAAAACTATTTCTTACTATAATACAGAATAGAATAACATCCGTTTATTCATTCACGTAACAGAGTAGGGTTGCTAGATTTAGCAAATAAAAATACAGGGCAAGCAATTTAATTTGAATTTCAGTTAAATAATGAGTACTTTTGTTTAGTATAAGTGTGTTCTATGTAGTTACACTAAACACGTATACATTGTTAATCTGTGTTAATTTCAATTTGCCCTAAAGCTACCTTCATATGTAATGAACTGTAACCTAACTTAATATGGAAACAAACTGCATTCTAACTGAAAGTACGTTTTTGTAACTAATAGCCAAATCTCAGCCAAAAATAGCAGCAGAGCTTTCAGCCAATCACAGGCTGCAAACTGCCAAAACATGTCCAAATAAGGAGAAGGCAGTGCTGTAACCAATCAGGTTATTTCTGCATGGCACCTCTTTTTTTTTTCTGTCTATAAATACTTCCTGTCTATATTGCTGAGTGGAGCTGTCCAAGACTTTACTGGTTCAGGGCACTGCCTGATTCATGAATCATTTCCTTGCTCAAATAAAGTCTGCTAAATTTAATTTGTCTAAAGTTTTTCTTTGAATATCCAAAATTCAAATTTAACCAGGTATCCTGTATTTTACCAGGCAACCCTAAAATAAAGTAGTCTAAATATAGACCTTGAGCCAGAAAGTCCAAGCTGCTGGGTGTACAGAAGGGTAAAGGATAAAGTCATTGCCCTCAAAGAGTTTATCGTCTAGTTAGTAACACAGTTTTTGACAATTATAATGCAGTGTGATCAGAGTAGGCTAAAAGTGTGAGCAGAGTGGCAACAAATCACATGGGAATATCCCAACCCTGACTATGAGATGGAGTGAGGAAAGGGAATGGGTTGATAGTGCATCAGTGAAAGCCATGGGAAGAGGCGATGCCTTAGATAAGAACTGATGTGCATACAGAAGTTAATCAACAGAGAAAGTGAGATAGAGGAACAGCCTGTGAAATAAAATGAGACAGTATTGTGTATAGGGAATAGCAGGAAATTTATAATGGTTGAAGCTCTAGGGCCAAATAGGCAAGGAGAGAGAAATACGGCTTGTACCTTTGGTACAGAAAAAGTTCTAAATGGCTTTATATCGACTACACAAATGTCTTTTAAAATTTCAGCAAATTGTTTTAACACATTGTTAAACCTATATAAAATCTCTAGAAGGGAGAAACAATGAATTTTTTAAAAAAGACAGGATTACCAGGAGACAATAGACAATACATGGCCAGTGTTGTTTGGATCTATTATTTTGTTTTCTTTTTTTTTTTCGTCCTTACAGATTAAAGTGAATTGCTCGAAAAACCCCTAAATCCTTCTTAGATATTTGTAAAAAGCAAACTATTTAGATAAAGTTAATAGTAACAATATTAGTATTACCAATAAATCTTCCTTCCCTACCACCCAATTGCTCTCATCATTTATTCTATTCGACACACCCGTGATATTTCCTGTGCATGACAGTAATGGACAGATATGAGTGAGACATTTTGAAAACTTCTTTCATTGCCTTTTATGTTCTGGATCCTGCACTACTGACTGCATCTGCTTTCTATTTCCTTTACCATGCTCCATTCACAGCCGCTTCTCTACAAATGCTGAAGTGCTGGTGCACCATGTATTCCCATTACTATCATTAAATAATACTTAATTGAGCACCTACTCTATTGGGAGCAATGGGAAGGCAGGTAGCAAGAGCCATATATTGTTACTTTAAGTTTATAGCTGATAATCAGGAAGCATATATGGTAGCACAACAGGGTCATTTTGAAAATATCTGGCACAATTGAGCAAAAGTTTTAGTTTCATTGATGATTAGAAGTACCAACAATTATTGTGCACTTCTCTGTGCTAGGTATTTGCTACTTAAAAGTGAAAACTCATATATATATATATATATATATATATATATATGTGTGTATATATATATATATGTATAGTCAGCAAATTAGGCCCATGAGTCCAAATCAGCCTGTTCGTATAAAGCTCTCAAGCCATAAATGATTTTCATATTTTTAAAAGATTGTTTGAAAGGAAAAAAAAAAAGAATGAAAAGAACTAAAATATGTGAGAGACCATATGTGATACGTAAAGTCTAGAATATCTACTATCTGCTCTTGACAGAAAAGTTTTTCTCTGCCTGAATAGACAAAGAAACTGAAGCTCAAAGAGATTCAAGGATCATGCAGGAGTCATACAGCTAAAAAGTGGCAGATCTAGATTTGAACTTACATTTGTTCTCAACATCCATGTACCTTCCACTAATCATGTTATCTCCCCAACCTTAGACATTTCTGTCTCTGATATTTCTGAGGCTGTGATCAAAGGGTATTGTTCTACAGGTCGTGTTTGACTTCACCACCTAAACTGAGCAACAACATAGATATAAACTCACATTTACCTAACCCCAAGTCCACTATTATGCAAAAAATACTCCTCTACCACTCCCTTCTATTCTTGTGATTGTACGCTTCTGTATCTGAAGAAAGACGATCTAATCAAGCCCAAGAGTTTAATTAACATTTTCTCAGCAGTAACAAAAATAAAATCTACACTGGTACTAATTATGTAGCGATTTAACGATAACTTCTGCAGACTCTAAACTACATTCACAGTGGCTCACAAGACAATGTTCAATAGATACAATTTGTAGTTTAGTAAAACATCACACCATTTGATAGATTTTTTAAAAATCATATAGCACCTAACTTGCTAATTAAATGTCTTAACGAAACACTTAATAATCTTAATTAAGGTACCTAGTGATTTTAATTATGTGCAGCTACAGCATGAGGCTTACAATGATCATTTACCATCTTTGCTCTTAATCACAAAATTGAGAAATCTCGTATTACTACCATACAGTCATGGCTGTCTAGTATTGTGACCTGTAGAGCAGGGCAGTCAGTCATATCACTTCACCAGATATCTGCTGCACTATTTTCTTCAATCTGCCCCAAGATTGTAGGCTGATATTCTTTATGAACAAAGTAGCCAAATCTGCCTTCCTAATTCAAAATTCATTTGAAAATCAGATATTTTCTTTCCCTTACCTTCCCTCTTTTCTTCCCTCCCTCCCTTCTTTTTTTTATATATATCCATTTATCCATTCATCCACTCATCCATCCATCCATCCATTTACTGTGTCTAAAGTATGTAAGAAGCCATGTTAAGCAGTAAGACAGATACAATGATACATAATGAATAATTTTTACTCTCAAGAAATTTATAGTTTAATAAAAGCAATGTTAGAGATTAGCAACAAACTTTTATTTCATGCTAATGATAGATTGGTAACCACGAAAATTTTAGCAAACAATAAGTAATCTGTACTGAGTGATTTCTGTAATCACAATTTCTGTAATAGGTATTTGCACATTCAAACTCTGAATCTTCAAAACAACCCTATCATTTAGTTACTATTATGCTTTCTCACTTTGACAGATACAGAAGCTTCAGTAAACAGAGGTTAAGCAATTTCCCCAAGGCCATAAAGCTGATGAGTGGCGCACAGCATGGATGCAAATTCAGGTAATCATACTCGAGGAACCACAAATCATACTTCTTGCAGCATAAATTATCGTATTTTATCCTAACAGCAATCCTATAATGATACTTTTTTTAGTGTTTTCTCAGATGACCGTAGTCATAATTTCATAAGAATGTTTTTTGTACTCCAAGATTTTTCAGGTGAGCCTTTGATAATCCTACTCTTTGCCAGTAGGCTCTTATGCTTACAGCTGCTTAGAGGTAAATGTCATGATCGGCCTGGCCGATCACATTTTGTTTGGGGATAACTGGGAATCAGGGACACTTGCACTTAAGGACAAGTCAAAACCTGAGAGCTTTAGCTGAAAGCTCTCACAGGAATAGGAAAAGCAGAGAAAACAGGACTGGAACAAGAAAGAATGAGAGATGTTAACAGAAAAGCTGAGATGAGAGAAAGAATCCAATGTGTTTTGAATGGATTTATTAGTGCCCATTACAATTTTTGAGAGTTTCAAGATACCTTATGAACCTTGGGTCTATGAAATACCTCATTACCCATCTAATATGGTCCCTTTATGAGTCACACTAGATTGAATTGGGCTTTGTTATTTACAATCAAAGCACAGCTATTACGTATATGCTACAGATGCCTATCTCCATTTTTCAGTTGGAGGAAATTGAAGCTCCATAAGTTTATGTAAGAATCACAAAATAATTATAATACAAGAGAGAAAAGTTATAAATTCCACAAGCTAAGCATTTATGAACAGATCTGCAAAGAACATAAGCTGCATTCAGGTAGAAACCTTAGGAATGAATACATGAAAAAGGAGATATTGACCAGGTTTTAAAATATTGATAGAATCGGTTTGTAGTGATAGAAGGAAGATTATTTTAAACAGTGGGGGCAACCTGAATGATGATGTGTGTTGAGAGGTTCACTTTTGCTGGAATCAGGTTGGCTTGAGGGCATATGGAAGGCTCAGTCAGACATTGATGGTCTAGGATCAGGCTTCAGCAGGCAGAGAATAGCAGGCTGTGATGTTAGAACATTTTCATCCTTTATTTAAAGGCATGCACTATCGTAAGCTTTAAGAAGATCCCTCTGGTAATGTCAAGTAGTGTGTCTGGAATTGGTGAATTCTTGGTCTCGCTGATTTCAGGAGTGAAGCCACAGACCTTCGCGGTGAGTGTTACAGTTCATAAAAGCAGTACGGACCCAAAGAGTGAGCAGCAGCAAGATTTATTGCAAAGAGCAAAATAACTATACTTTCAAGCTGTGGAAGGGGACCCCTAAGCTGGTTGCAGATACTGGCTCCAATGTCCTGCTTTCATTCCCTTATTTGGCCCCACCCACATCTCGCTGATTGGTCCATTTTACAGAGAGCTGATTGATCCATTTTACAGAGTACTGATTGGTCCGTTTTAACAGAGTTCTGAGTGGTGCATTTACAAACCTTTAGCTAGACACAGAGAGCTGATTGGTGCATTTACAATCCCTTCACTAGACAGAAAAGTTCTCCAAGTCCCCACCCGACCCAGAAGCCCGGACCGCTTCACCTCTCAGTAGTATGTGAGAAGAAGAAAGATATGGGAAGAGCACTTAGGAGTTCAATGAGATGATAAACAGAATCCAAAGAAGTAACTCCTCAAGATTCATAATGTCTTCATTAAGCAAGTAAATTGTTTCAGTAGAATTTCCCACCAACAACCCTTCACAAAGATATAAGCAGTGAACTCAAGTAACTCTGCACAAAGTGTCTACAGGAAACTTCAGTGTGGAAACATTTCACCTTGATCCCCAAGAACAAACTATTTATATCTGGAGAAAGACTAAAATTAGATAGGAGTAAAGCATTCTCATTGACATACACAATCAAATCATATGTCACATTCTAACAACCCAAATTATATTTAAATTATCCGTTAGTGTCAAAGCAATAGAATGGTTAAAACATTAATAGCTATGATGCTTGCTAACAGATTTTAATAAGAATAGAGAAACATCACAATATGTACTATCTTTTGTTATCTACAAATCCTATAATACTGAGTAAAACTGTCAACATAAGGCTGTCATTACATGGCCAAGGGAGTAAAATTGTTAAAATGAAGTGTTAGTATAATAGCTGACATTTTTGTGTATTTAGCATGTGCTAGGCACTGTGCCATGTGCTCTACATAGATCATTTAATTTAAAGAAGATGTATGTGAAATTTCTTCTCCAAAATACTTTCCCTACCACTGTTTTTCCACTTCCATCTGCAACTTTCTATCTTGTGTGATGGAAAGTGTGTGGGCAGAGGACTTCAACATACTCGGTTCTGGATCCCTTTTGTTAAGTAAGATAAATAAATTATTTGATCTCACTGTGCCTAGATTTACTTATCTGTAAAAATGTAAAAATCTATAATGTCTACATTGCAGGGTGATAAGGTTCAATGAGATAATCTAAATGGAGACCTCTGGGAAATGTCTGGTATTTGGCATTGGTGAACATTTATTGCCCATGGTTAGTTAGGTACTTTCTCAGTCCAGTGGATACATTTCTACTAGGGCACCTTCCTTTATTAGATAATTTACCCTTCCCAAGAGGATGGCCATTCTACCTAGCCCTGGAACATGCAGTTCTGCCTGCAGTTGGTCACAGAAAGTAGCAACACGGCAGCTATGACTATGACAGTCGAATGATTGTAAAATAGTACCAACTATGTGAATAATCTATTGAGCAACCAAGCTGTTTGTGCTTTACGGATACTATGCTGCATGCAACTAAACACTTCTCTCTCTGCACTGTTTGCTGGGAAGATTAGCTCTAAACTATGGCTCAGCTCTAAAAAGCAAACTGGATCTCCCAGAAAAGAGTGTGGTATTGGTCTCATCCTCTTTTCCTATCTCCCCTCCCTGCCTCTGCACAATATGCCTCAATTTCTCAGCATATTTTTCCGAGGGTACTGATCGTTCTTCCTCCCTCCTCCATCTTTCTAAAAACAAAAGACACAAAAAAAATATGTGATGGGCATGTTCTCAATAGATTACAAAAAGAGATCTGCATGTGCATCCTCAACCTAGAATCAGGTCTTCTAAAGAGTATTGTGGCACCTTCCCAATGAGCACCTGGTGCATCATGACCCTGACCTTTGCACTGTTACAATTACTTTACGATGCCAAGGCTCACAGCTCGGGAATTGAGAAGTGGGAAGTGGTAGGGTACAGGACATGGGCAGGGAAGTTAAGGGACCACCATCCAAAGTCAAGTGAAGCTCTTTGATACTGCTGTATGTGACCTATATAAAGCAGTGATATTATTGTTATTAACACATAAAGTCATTTTTTGGATAAGACTTTTTTTTTGTTTGTTTGTTTGAGTTGGAGTCTGGCTCTGTCACCCAGGCTGGAGTGCAGTGGCGGGATGTCGACTCACTGCGACCTCCAGCTCCCGAGTTCAAGCTATTCTCCTGCCTCAGCCTCCTGAGTAGCTGGGATTACAGGCACATGTAACCACACCCGGCTAATTTTTGTATTTTTAGTAGAGATGGGGTTTCACTATGTTGGCCAGGCTGGTCTTGAACTCCTGGCCTCAGGTGATCTTTCCACCTAGGCCTCCCAAAGTGTTGGGATTGCAGGCGTGAGCCACCACACCTGGCCAAACATTTTACATCTAAATAAATGGTGGGTATTTATTAATTTTTTTTCTTTGATCAGTTAAGACAAGTCAAACCCTGTATTTTCCTAACCAAGAAAATAAGCATGAAGAAATAAGCTGGTTTTACCCCTTTCATTCCTAGAAGCTGTGTATGTTCTTTTAGAAAAATGCTGGTGAAGTAGCGGGAAGAAAGTATATCCAAATTTTATGTTTCAGAAAAGAATGTGGTTTCAGGAATCTGCCTAGCATATCTCTAAATGACATTCTTGGTTATATTCCCAGCCTCTCCCCTTGAGACATGTGATGACTTTCAGAGTATAAGGTGACGCCAAGAAATACTTGTTGAAGACTGGTCATAGTGGCTCACACCTGTAATCCCAACACTTTGGGAGGCGGAGGCGGGTGGATAATGAGGTCAGGAGTTCAAGACCAGTCTGGCCAATATGATGAAACCCAGTCTCTACTAAAAATACAAAAATTAGCTGGGTGTGGTGGCTCTCCGCTAGAGTCCCAGCTACTCGGGAGGCTGAGGCAGGAGAATCACTTGAACCTGGCAGACAGAGGTTGCAGTGAGCTGAGATTGTGCCACTGCACTCCAGCTTGGGTGACAGAGTGAGACGTCATCTCAAAACAAACAAACAAAAAAACCAAAACCAAAACCAAACAAAACAAAACAAAAGGAATACTTGTTCTCCCAGGTTAATAAAAATTCTACTTTAGACACCTTTAGTATCATTGCAATAGCTATCTAACAAAGAAGAGGAAAATTTTGTTAATAGATTATGCACATTTTCAAAGGACAGTTTTTGTAATAATAGAGTATAAGCTGTAGAATGAACCAGTGTTAAGTTTTTTTTTTTTTTTTTTAGTGAGATGTGAATAACATCATAAGAGGAATAAACTAGGTGTTGTTTTCCTTGATTATTTATAGTATACTGAAAGAGAAATGAGAGGACACATTTTACATGACACAGCAAAATGAGATTCACTTGGGCAGTGATACTTGGACTCACTCCTAAGCAAGCCACACTTAGGTATCTTTGACAGGTCATTGTTTGAATATGAAACAAGAGCAGGGTTGCTACCCTGTCATCATGGTGTACATCACTGGAAGCCAGGCAGAGTTCCCTGAAAAAAAACATGTAGACATAAAAGTTTCTCACAAGGTTATTTCACTAGCTATCATACAGATTAAAAGCCATCACTTCTGGCATATTTATGACATCCTTGGTATAATTTCATTGTGCAATGTACATTTTAACATATTACATCCTCTTTAAGAGTTTAAAGAGAGAAGAATGAAACATGAGTGGGAACATATATGGGATCGGAAGAACTGGAGTCAATATTTGTGTTCGTCTCCATAACAGTTTTGAGATATCAGACTGTCATTTAACCTCTCTGAGTTTTCATATTTCTTTGTGACATTAGGATAATATATATTTAAATATTTACCTAATGTCTGTATGTGTGCATGTGTATGTATAATTTGAAAATAAATAGAAAGATTCTAAAACAATCACTAGAAATCGAACTTGCCATATTGCATAAATTCAGTTATTTTATGATACATTTTACCATGTTGGCACAGGCTAAGTGACTATACCAACTATACTCTATTTCACAAAGTTAATCATATCTTCTCTCTTATTTACTGACTCCAAACTGTAATTGAATCAGTAAGTAGCAGAATTTTTGGACTGAAAAATAATACTAAAAGGCAACATTGGAGAGTGACACATTGGTGATGAAAATCCATGGCCCACAGACACATAAGGGCCTGATCTTCATTACCTTAAATAATAAGAATTTGTGAAAACGTTGTCATCTTGTTATTTAAGCTGTTGCTTCTTTTAAAGATCTTTTAGATCTATTTAGGGTACTGAGACAGGAGATAAAGTGCAACAATTTTAAAGTTGAAGTGATTATTTACAGAGATTATTGCAGAAGAAACGTGTAATAATGTTGCGCATATTATAAATATTTTGAGACATTGTGGAGGTTGAACAAAGTTTCCCAAATGACTCTCACTGCTCAGCAGGCTTTATGTAAAAATGTCATTCCTTAGCCTCTCAATCTCATTTAAGAATTCATAATATTTAAATTAACAATTTAGATTTTATTATACATTTAGTTTCTTGATTGTTGTTTAGCAGTTAAAATACAGCAGAACAAAGGACTACAATCTTTTCCCATGTTTTGGGTCTTTGTCTAAAATGTACTTCTTTCTCAAAAGAGGATTTTTGAGATAACCCTTCCATTGGTTTACCTAAGCTGAGAGGATATTTCCCCTTCTGGGTAACATCTTGTTCTGGTCATTCTATTGGTTGGGAAATGGTTTCCTTCATGTTTCTATGACAAAATGTTCAGACACTGCTGCTTTAACTGCATCCACTCTAGGCTCTTGAGAACTCACTTACAGCCAGTCTCTCCAGTGAAACTTGATCCACCTCCTCTGATTCTCACTGACTGTGGAGGATCAGGACATCCCATGACATTTAAAGATAAAGCAAAGCTTCTTAATCACACACACACATAAATGTGACAAGATCAGCTGTGCAAATACTTTGTTACTAACCATAGCTGAAGGGTGCTTTTGAATAATTTATTTGAAAATATATAGAAACTAGAATCGCTTGAGAAATATCACTATAATAAAGGCGCTCTCATTATGTGTCATTACAATTTGCTTTTTTGAATTGAAAACAAATGGGAGAAACAATCAGGAACAAGAACTCAACATTTTATTTATTTATTTATTTATTTATTTAGAGACAGAATCTTGCTCTGTTGCCCAGGCTGGAGTGCAGTGGCACAATCTCAGCTCACTGCAAGCTCTGCCTCCTGGAAGAACTCAACATTTATACTGCATGTCTTAATGCTTCCCATGAGGACCATCTGTGATTTGTGCCACGGGAGGACAAATCCAAGAAGTGCCGGCCTGAAGTACATGATCTAGAACTTGCTTAACATGCTGTGTGATGTTGCTCCCTAAGGATGTAATATACATAAGTGAGTGTTCTCACCAACCTGTGAGTTTCTGGAGGAAAAGGTTGCCAGAGGTAGCACGCAAAACAACAGATTTTGCAAGTATCACATGCGACATACTTATAGTAACAAAACTGTTCACTGCTTATTTGAAATTAAAATTTAACTGGGCGTCCTATGTTCTATCTGGCAACCCCGGTCTGGAAACAAGTCATGCCAAATAGTTTTTGGTCTTGTTTTCCAACATCTCCAAAAGGTCCAATTCAGTGCTGGACACCTGGAGGGCCTTCATTAAACACTTGTGAATTGACAGTTTGGAGACTGTTATTTTTTTGCTATTTTTAAAAGAAGCATTCTGGATGGAGTTGGAGACTATTATTTTAAGTGAAGTAACTCAGGAATGGAAAATCAAACATCGTATGTTCTCATGTAGAAGCGGGAGCTAAGCTATGAGGATGCAAAGGCATAAGAAAGATACAATGAACTTTGGGGACTCAGTGAGAAGAGTGGGAGGGAAGTAGGGCATAGAAGCCTGCACCATTTGGTACAGTGTACACTGCTCAGGTGATGGGTGCACCAAAATCTCAGAAATCACCACTAAAGAACATCCATGTAACCCAAAACCACCTGTTTCCCAAAAAACTATTGAAATAAAAATAAATAAATAAATGAAGCATTGAAAAGAAACAAATTTCAGATGGTAGAGAGTTGGGGGAGGGACAAGAACAGGAAAAACAACTAAAGGGTACTAAGCTTAATACCTGGATGATGAAATAATCTGTTAAGCAAACCCCCATGACACAAGTTTACCTATGTAACAAACCTGTACTTGAACTTAAAGTTTAAAAAAAAAGTATAAAGGTATTAACTTTGAAAAAAATAAATAAAAGTGCAAGTTCATCCCTCTGAAAGATTTCAAAGATAAACTACGGGGAGAGTTAGGGCTCCATTCTACATCACCTCTGCAGTCCTGCATAGCACCTTACTACCTTCTGCAAAGCCAGGGATAACTTAGCAACACGATGCCTTAATATTACGTGGCCCTTTAGGGTTAGTCACTTCCTTAACACAGGATAAGTTTCAAAATCTGTCAAGTTTACCTCTTACCAACTTCTTGGAGATGTGTTTACAAAGAACCAACTGTAAAACACAAGTAATCCAGCAACCTAAAAACAATAACATGAAGTATTTTTATAGACATCATGTAATTTCTGCTTCCTTCTGGAACTGGAGACAATTTAGACCTATATATGTGTTTCTTCCAATTGGTAATAAAAGAAAACAGTTGTCTCTTCATTTCACCAAACAATAAAGCAATCGTCTACTTTGCATATAAATTTGGTGAGTCCTTCCCTTTAAGATTTTAAGAAACTATGAATGAGAAAAGGCTTCTTTTCAATGATTCTTAAAACAGCATCTGCATGGCCTCTGTTAGTTGTCCATGGTATTTATTGTCTAATTTTTTAACTACAATTAATACAGATCAAAAGAAAGTAAATCCAACCTCTAGTCAAATGAAATTGAAAATACATTTATTTCCTCACATTCTTTCACAAAAGTAAAGAAAAATATTACACATTTGTAGTTGGATTGTGAAAAATCAAAAGATTCACAAATGGGTAGGTAGAATAGTTAAATTACAAAAAGGTTGATATGCCTTATTTTATCAGGTTATGTACCACTGATAGGGTAGCATAAATTAATAGAGTAATTCCTATGATAATGGGTCTTAGTTCATAAAGAAATAGGATGTTTTCAATTCTTGAACTATATCTTAAAGAAAGAAAATCTTTTAGGATTTCAGGCTTGAAAAGATTATTTATATATTATTTAGTCCATCTCTTTGCACCATGTATGTACCTCCACTTTTGAGGCAAAACTATGTGCCAAATAGAAGTTTCAGCAGAGGTAGTCTTATTAATGACTTCCTTTTTCTATCCTCCACAGTGATAACAATTTTCTTCAGAACAACTTTATGACCTCAGCAAATGATAACTGCCATTTCACTAGATAAAGGATTAAGTAACACTGAAAGTTACTGGGTATGCATTTATCTGGATATCATCTTTCAGTGTAAGCATTGTGTAGAAATAAGGCCAACCGGTTTTTAACGGCCCTAAATGACTTCCTTTTTATCTTACAATATAGTCTCTAACAATTAAAATATCATTATTAAATCATTCAGTAAGTTAAATGTATTGTATCTATTACTTTATTGAAAGCCATTTTGTGGCTAAAATGACATTTAGCACTAAATTAATGTATCCCCACGTACACAAAATAAGAAGATTTACATGCTAAAAAGTAAATATAAAATTATAGCCATCATTTAATCATTTGGTCAGATAAGACAGCTAAAAATCAGGACTTATATTTAATTTTAAATGTAATTAATTCTAAGCTAAAATAATCTAAGATATATATATATATCATATATTATATATATATAACAAGAGATATACAGCTCACATATTATTGAATATATATACACACACACAAAGTCGTAATAGAAGAGAGCTCATTTGGTCACAGAATTAAGGGCTGATTTAATTTCATTGTTTTTCTTGACTCTGAGAAATACCTAGGAGGATATATAAATCCAAAGATTTGCATCTTATTGACTTAACTGTTGACTTTAATGACCCCTTTGCTGCTATTTCATACAAAGAAAACAATGAGGCTTTCAAGCTTATGTAATCTTCCTTAATTAAAACTATTATTATTTCTCCTCAACAACATATATATACAGTTGATCTTCGAACAACACAGGGGTTGGAGTGTCAATCCCCTGTGCAGTAGAAAATTCACATATATCTTTTGACTCCTCAGAACTTAACTACTAATAGACTACTGCTGATGAGAAGCCTTACCTATAGCAATGTTATTAATACTTCTTGTATATATTATATGTTACATACTGTATTCTTACAATAAAGTATGCTAGAGAAAAAAATGCTGTTAAAATCATAAAGAAGAGCAAATATATTTACTAATTCCTTCAGTGAAAGTGGATCATTATAAAGGTCTTCATCCTCATCATTTTCACATTGATTAGGCTGAGGGGGAGGAAGGAGATGGGCTGATAATGCTGTCTGTGGGTGGCAGAGTTAGAAGACGTAGAGGATGGAGAAGAGGAGGCAGGAGAGGCAGGCACAGTGTAACTTTATGGAAATACATTGTAATGTCTGTCTGACTTTTTGATTTTTCATTTCTCTAGAAATGTTTTTATGTGGCAGCGGTCCCCAAACTTTTTGGCATCAGGGACATGTTTTGTGGAAGACAATTTTTCCATGAACGGGTCAGGATGGGGGGTGTGGGATTGGGGTTAGTTTCAAGATAAAACTATTCCCCTCAGATCATCAGGCATTAGATTCTCATAACGAACACACAGCCTAGATCCCTCACATGTGCAGTTCACAATAGGATTTGTGCTCCTATAAGAATCTAATACCGTCTCAGACCTGACAGAAGGTGGAGCTTGAGCAATAATGTTCACTCACCTGCTGCTCACCTCCTGCTGTGTGGCCTGGTTCCTAACAGGCCACAGATCAGTAGCAGTCCATGGCTCAGGGGTTGGGGACCCCAGCTATATAATACCAGTTCTCTCACCATTTGCTTTCATGCCCATATCATAGAATGGTCTATGTCATAAAAGAACACGAAAGCAATCTTTAGGTAGTGGAAATCTTCTGCCAGATTGTCTAGTGTCAATTTGTTTTCTGGCACTGCTTCTATGTCTTCCTCATCATCTGACACTGGCTCCAAAGCACTCATCTCCATCAAGTCATCTTCTGTTAATTCCTCTGGTGTGGTGTCTGTTAGCTCTTGAATTTCTCCGAGATACATATCTTGAAACCCTTAACCTCCCACTTTTTTTTTTTTTTTTTTTTTTTTTTTGGCATATCCACAATCTCTTTCATGATTTTCATGACTGGCTCAGTCATAGATCCTATGAAGTCATACACAACATCTAGACGGTTTCCTCTGGCAGAAATTCATTGTTTCAGGCTTGATGATTTTCACAGGTTTTTCTATAAGGATGATGGCATCTTCACTGGTGAAATCCTTCCAGATGCTTATGATGTTCCCTCTGCAGAGATTCTCTTTCAGAGCATTGTCAATTCTTTCCACAGCACATGTTCATAATGAGCCTTAAAGGTCCTTATGACTCCTGGTCTAAAGGCTGAATTAAATATGTTGTGTTTAGGGCAAGGAGACCATGTGAAAGCCTTTAGTGTTGAACTCATAGGGTTCTGGGTGGCCAGGGGCATTGTCCAATGTCAAAAAAAAGACTGTAAAAAGGCAGTCGTTTATTGGCGAGGTACTTCCTGACTTCAGGGACAAAGCACTGATTACGGAACCAATCCAGAAAAGGGGTTCATGTTCTTTAGTCCTTTTTGTTACGCATCCATAAGGCTGTCAGCTGGTGTTTATCTTTTCCTTTCACCTTGAAGACTTAGGGATTAGCATCTTTATAAAGAAGGGCAGTCCTGATCATAAACTTGACTTCATTTGCACAAAATAGAGTTAGCCTATTCCTTCCTGCCTTAAGTCCTGGTGCTTGCTCCTCTTCCTTACTAATAAATGTCCTTTGTGGACATTTTGGGCTTCTGTCATCCAGAACTAGAAGATAATATATTAATGTTACTTTAACCAATTAAGTTTGCAGTAATTCATTATACTAGCAATAGGAAACTAACACAACCTCTGTCAATTTAATTCTGGCTCTGGAAGCTACTGGCTAGGTGGCTTTGGCCAAGATATTTTAACCTGTTTGGGTCTCAGCTGTCTTACTGATAAAATAACCATCTACCTCATAGGGTTGTTCTGAAGACTAAATGAATCAATACACATAAATTATTTAGATAAGTACTTGGCCCAGTAAGAATTCATTAAATGCTGATTACTATATTACTGTTGTCATTAAGTGCCTGTATTCCTGGAAAATTCATCCTTTGCTTCGTCATTGTTTATATGAATCTATGTAGCATGAATAAGATTTCAAGAAAATCCCCAGGCAATATATGTGTAAGGAAGTGTCATTCTAATGGCCTGCCTCTGCAAAGGTCTATGTATGCAAAATGGACTAAATAGGGCTCACTAAAATATATAATGTGGTTATGGTAAAAGTTATGTCAACTTCATATTCTTTAATATTTTTAGGCTGTAAAATATGGGGCTAATGGATACCGGTCTCTGAAATACTAGCAGTGTTAAAGATACGTCAGTGGCCTTTGAAAGCTGTATTTTGTTGTCATATTAAGACGGGAGTTCAACAGAAAAATAAACCTGCTTGTATATTTTTATATTTTTTTTCAGAAGTATTGTAAAAATGCAGAGAGATATGCTGATATGAATTCTGAAAATTAAAAGTAAGCTAAGGAGACAGATTCATCAATATGAATGGCAGGTATATGAACATCCAAATCCTGTAAGATTGTTTGCATATATCCATCAAATTGGCTTGGCCACAGAAATTTTAATAGAGCTTCTTTAGACAATCTCTAATGAATACATTCTGGGCAACAAAGCAGAAACACCACAAATGAGAAAGAGCTGAAAGCAGCATTAAAAATGTTATTTCCTCTAAGCTATGTTTCCTTATGAAAGAAACTTAATCCTTTACTTGCTTTCATAAAACTCCAGTTAGTAATAAAGCAGATATAAATAAGAGGTTGGATAAAATTAAAATGAAGTAAAGGTGATTCACAAATGTCAATACCATAGATTCTATGAAACCAACAAAGCAATTTTAACAATTCATCTTGGATAAAGGCTCTTGTTTTGACCATAATTTCACATAAAGTGAGTAGTCTCTTGGCAACAGATATTTCTATTTCTTCTCAGAGGGATAAAGGAAAACTTCTTGCATAGTTGCCAACGTTTATTAAAACATCATCAATAGGGATCCTCAGGGGCTGGGCTCATCTTAGCTGAATTAGGATCAACAGTAAATCTATAGCATTTAACCCTTCGGTGTGGTGCCAAAGGTCAGCTAACTTGGCAGAAAAACAAATAAAAACAATTTCACTGTACAGACTGTGCATTGAATCTATTTTAGTATGTAACTAATTAACATCATTCATCACTGTGAGGCCAGGTAGCCATGCTTCTAACTCCATGTAGTCCATTAGTGCTACTGGAAAACTAGTCAAACCCTGCCGCTGATTTTGGACTTCTCTTAATGATTCCCTAGAGATATCAACAGAAGCATTAAAACAAAATCAATTATTAGAATATATTAGCAAGCCCTTCCTTGGCTTCACACCAAAGGAGATTCCTGTCCAGTCTCTTTACATGAGTTCACTGTGCTGGGAGAAGGCTGGGATGTCCCCATGAGATAGGAATCCTACCCCTCACTGAATTCATTTTCTGTCCATAATCCTGGGGTAAGATTCAAATCTGAAAGTGCCACTGACATTTTCGGCTTACCAAATCTCTGGAAGGTCTTCCTTATTCCCTTGTAAGTAGATTATTGTAAGAATACTAGCATTGTCTTCATCAATAATAAAATAAATAAGAATAATGAAATTCAAAGCAGAAGCAGCAGCCATATGCCAAGCACTGTGCTAAATGCATTACAAGCACTCTCCTGTTTAGTTCTCGACTTATGAGGCAAGTGCCCAAATCTTAATTTGTCCCAATGAGGAAAAGGAGCCTTATAGAATGAAGTCAACTCAGGACTATGTGGCTATTTAGTGGCAAGCCAGGCTTATACCCTAGGTTTGTGAATCCAAAAGCAACCCTTACAGTATCTAAGTCACTGTGGATGGTAACATCTTATAGATGATCCTATATCATTTTTTACTTTTGTGTCATGTAGATTGAATTTACACTTTGAACCCTCTGTGATCCATCTTTTATTTTCCTTGCATAAATCTCCAACCCTATTCTCCTACTCTGACCTGTTACCCCTCCCAGGATTACATGTATTTTAAAGCAAAACCATAGAGAAAAGAGGATCCACAATAAGGCCTGTGTCAAAATATGGCCTGTGTGACATAGTGTCTTCATAGTTAGAGAACGATGCTAAGAGAAAGGGGTCTTTCTAAGACTTATCACAGGGAAAAATCTCTTCCTAGACTTTGATTCTTACAAATTAATCATCTCGTACTTCTGTAAAAGAATGACTCATTGTAAATCTCTTTCAGGACACTTTGGAGAAGCAGTGTTTTAGCGTTTTTTAAGTGTTCTACCATTTTCCTCTCCATTTATACATATGAAAACTTTCCACTACTACAGGTAGCCACAAGTGAAAGCTAATTTAAAAAATGAGGTTACACTGCAATTTTACAAACAGATTGTCTTTGGAAGTATTCTGTGTAACTGCAGGATTCCATAATTATCTGTATAGAAGGCAACTTGTAACAGTCCAGCTATTTTATGATCCTACTCTTTTCTTTCCATGTCGTCCCTTACTAAAATTGTTTAAGAAATATAGCCAAAGAAGATTAAGCTAATTGGAATTTTTTGTTGCTGTTATTGTTGTTAAATTCCCCGGAGTGAATTGCTTCCTTCACCTTCTTCTCATATAGCTTTACATTTGGATTCTTTTATTATAAAGGCATTCATGGAACCAACTAATTATAGTCCCTCATAGGTTTGTTATTTAGATACTTAGACCATTTGAACACATTTCTCACCCACTTATCATAACCACTCACTTTTCAGGGATTGGGACTGAAGGGCTACTCATCCTCCCAACACTCATCTAGTTATCAGCCATTCTTCCCAAATTCCCGTTTTCTGATCTATCCTGGATTAGGCACTCTCCTATGTATTTTCACATTACTTATAACACTCTCAAAGCTTCTCATTCCCAAATTTTCCATGTATACATCTATTTATACATCTATCTCGAACTCCTGACCTCAAGTTATACACCTGCCACGGCCTCCCCAAATGCTGGGATTACAGGCGTGAGCCACCGCACCCGGCCTATTTACACATCTGTCTTTCCTGCTTTTTATTTGTATTGTTTCCCTAAATTTTATGCAGTACCTGGATCTCATAAGTGCTTAATATATGTTAGAGAAATGTAAAAGCAAGCCTATTCAGATTATTGTTATAAATTAGCCATGTCTCTCTACAAAAGGGAGTTAAATACTCACTACGCTTCTACAAAACCCCCAGTACTTCAGGGGCATGTTTACTCAGGATTCATGAAAAATTAATGTAATTAGAGGGAACAAAGGGCTATCAAAATGTATTATTTTTGTGAAACGAAAATTATCATAATTAAAAACATTTGTGGTATCTTCTTGACATAGAAATGATTATTGCTTCAGTTATTAAATGAGTATTTTCAGTACACGCTGAATTAACCTACTGTAACATTTTCTTCCTTTTAACTTTGCAATTGCATGGAATTTTTTCTCAACTACATTTTTTCCTTATTAGACCAAAATTTATGTATTTTATCTTCACATTCTATATGATAAATGTTCTAGATAGCAGTGTACTTGATGTCTAAGCAAATAAAAATAAGAAAAGCTTACCTTTAGAGAGTTTTATGGTTTGCAATCTCTATTTTTGTTTCCTAAGGCACAAAGCATTATACCCTATAATGACTAAGTGCCTCAGAAATTAATGGTAATGATTCATAGCATCTTCAAAGGACATCTTGATTTTTAAAAAACTATCAGCAATCTGTACATATATATACTAGGCATATTAAAATCACCACTCCATTCATAAAATAATTAGCTTTAGGATGTAATGAGACCTAATCTTGTGAAGACATCAAATAATTGACAATAACACAAAGCCCTCTTATGGAGAATCAATTAGTTTGCAGAAGATGTTAATGAACTGAGTTTATTAAATACCGTGAGTAAAGTGTAATATCAAAGCATCAAAGAAAAACAAAACAATGCTGAACTGAAAAGACATAGCATTGGCTAGATTAAATTGTGGTTATCTTATCAGTGAAGACTCCTCTAGAATCATTAAATCTTTAAAACAAACATTAACACAGTAATTTCATTTAATAAATCTTATATTAATAAAAAATGCAAAAGAACACCCATATATTCTACTGAATAGTTACTAATCAAACATTCAACAATTACTATATAGAACTAAAATAGTAGATAGTAGACACTCATTAGAAATCATTCTTACCTTCTTTTCCTCCAAAGCAAATAAATGAGACAATGTATGTTAGGGCATGCTTTAAAAGCCAAAAATGGGATATTAAGTAGCAGCTAAATAGGCAAAAATGGGCCTATTTTCTGCCTAGAGTGGAAGGGACCCCTGGATCTATGTCATATAAGCCAGGTTCAAATTTCAATTCTGTATCTTAAGCTGTATAACTCGACAATTTTATTTAATCTATCTGATTTTTAACTTCCTAATCCATGGAATGTGGGTATTAAGATCTACCCCAGAGTCCTAAGAATTAACTTAGGTAGTGCATACTAAGCCCTTAACTCTGTACCCAGCCCAGAACAAGCAGTCATTATATGTAAGTTAATAATAATAACAACCAGGATAACAACAGAAACTTATAATATTACATTGTAGTAGAATCCATAATAAATTCAATTTGCCTTCCTAGGTATTAAATAATAGCCCAAGGGAGTTCACTTTAATTTGACTATAGTAAAATGACTCAATTTTAACATAAAAATAAAATTATATGTATATTATATTAAATCCGTATACATAGATCTACAAACACACACACATACCAACATCATCATCATCCCTATAGAGTCCAGGATTCAGAAAATTAATGCAAAGTCACAGGGAGTCTTGAGATGGAACAATTATACTAACTGCAGTCTACTTAAAGGAAGAAGCTAGTATCCAAGCAAGTGTCCAACTGTTTTTACTGCCTTTTTCCGAGGAATATATGGAAGAAGGCTTAAGAAGGGTGGAAATGCAACAAAGCAGAGAAAACTGCGTATTACAAGGAGCAAGGTGGTTTCCTGTTTCAGTGCAAGGATCAAAAACTCAGAAACCTGCAGAAGCTGGGTAAGTCGTGGATCAGAATAAATGGGAGGGCATGTTCCCTACATGCATGTGCTGCCATGTCAGGCTGTGAGCCAGGGTTACCTATTCATCAGATTTTTAAAGAGAAGCCACATGGGCTTATATAAAGGTGCCTAGATATTTACATTTTGGTTTTAATGCTGATAAACACTAGGTTGATTACAAAAACACATCTAAAGCCTACAGTCTGAGACCTTTGTTTAAAGAGGAATTCTTAGAAGATGTAGCACCAGAGAGTACAAAAGGTAACAGTGACAAGAGACAAGAAGTAAGGCACTTAATTGAGAATAGATACAGAGACCCTATAGCCTCTAAGCACAGATGTTGCTCCCTCTGGACTGCTCTTCCCCACACTCCTTGTTCACAGACTCCTCACTTAACTGCCTGCCTTACAGACTGCTCACTTCCCTGGGCTATCTGTGTGGGGAATCCCTCTCTGACTACTTCACAGCTATGGTCCCACAGCACCTTGCATATCAAGGCTAACATATCACTAGTTAGAAAGTACATTACATTCACAGTAAACCTGATCACTAGCTAAATTTGAGCAACATGAAAGCTATGACCTCCTTGGGTTTTGCACAACAATGTATCTCCAAAGTACTCACAGATCATATGCAATCAATAGATGTCATTTGTTTGTTTGCCTTTCTTTCTAGGATGCACACTCCTTAGGATGACGGGGCCATAGATTTCATTTCTGCATCTAGCAACTGACTCAATACTAAATACATAAATTCACTTAATATTGTTAAAGCATACTGTTAGGCACGGTTATAGAAATTTGGGACCTAACAATAAACAAAGGAGACAAAGATCCCTGCCTTCTGCCCTCATGGTGCTTACATTTTATTTTGCATATGTTTGGTGGTTCAGGGAGGGCATAGTTAGGGGATGACAACGAACAACTAAAATAAATAAACATATAATCTATCAAAGTATAAGTACTGTGGAAAAAATATAAAGACCAGAATAAAATAATTGGGGATAAGGGCACTGGGCATATGGGAGAAGGGAGCAGAATTAAATAAGGAGTCAGAGTAGTTCTCATTGAGAGGGTGATATCTGAACCAAGACTTAAAGAAAATGAGGAATTTAGTAGATCAAGCGGATATACTGCGAAAGAAATATGCCACGCAGAGGAAATAACAGGGGCAAAGCTTAAAGGCCAGCGTGCCTGGCATGTTTAAGAATCAGTACGGAAGCCCACTGTGACTGTAGAGGGGAAAAGTAAAACAAAGCTGGTGCAGGGGCAGAGGTGCAGATAGTGTGGGGCCTGGCCGGTGACTTAGAGGCTGTTAATGAATAAATGAGTTGTGCTAGCAGAATCCAGTGGCCAAAAAGCAGCAGTCTTAGAAACTGAGAAAAGATAAGCACGAAATGGTCCCAAGAGTTTGAACTGTACAAGAAAACATTCCAATTAAAATGCAGTTGCTAGTGACTGAATTGTGACCTCCCAAATTCATAGGTTGAAGCCCTGCCAGTGTGATAATCTTTGGAGATGGGGTCTTGGGAAGTATTTAGCTTTACATGAGGCCATGAGTGTAGGGTCCTCAAGATGGGATGAGTGTCCTTGTAAGAGAAGAAACAAGAAAACTTGTGCAGGCGCCCATCCCACACCGACCCTGTGAGCACACAGCAATTAGGCAGTTGTCTGTAAGCCAGGAAGAGAGGTCTCACAAGAACTGATCATGCTGGCATCCTGATCTCAGACTTTTGAGACTCTAGAACTGGGAGGAAATAAATTTCTGTTTAAGCCATTCAGGCTACAGTATTTTTTTATGACAGCTTGAGCAGACTAAGATAGTAATGAACATGAGGGAGAATTCTTTGGTTTTAATGTTTAAATATAAGAACAGTGGTGATGCAAAATAAATGAAATAATGGGTTTATATAAATGAGAGATGAGAGAGAGTATCAAGTGATACGAGTATGATGTATAGTGATTAAATAACAATATCAAAAAAAGAAATTAGCTTAGCAGCTGACAAGCAAAATGTATTAGAAGTATTATTGACAAATGAGGAAGAATGAAGATGTATGAACTAAACTAGTAATAGTAGAAATGATTGCACAAATTTGTTTTTATACAGATCTAGGTGAATGTCAAATCCTTCATTGTATCTAAAACATCATTTTGTTAAGCATAATACAACTACAAGAATATTTACCATATTTTCAAGACAGTTCTTTCATTAATCTATTCTATGTTAAATAGACCCCAAGCAACTATTTTCCCCAGTTTCTGTAATTTTCTTTTTTAGAACCTTTAATATACATCTCAAGGTGCCTGCTAAATAACAACTCTTCAATTTGTCTGGAAAATAGTAGCAAGCTGATTTCTGCAAACATAGGGCTTCTTAATCTGGTTTTCACTGGCAGGTTTTGAAATGTCTGTAAGCTGCTCTATTGCGTGCATAATTTTCTGTATATGGGAATTTATTTTTTGTAGGAGAGTCTATAGTTTTCAGAGTTCAAAACCATAGAAGGTCAAGCTCCACTCTACTATAGCCCTTCCCACATGATATATAAGAGTTAGGTTTCTTAAGATGACTCCAAAAAGCTCACATTTTGCTATGATCTAGACTAAGGCAACACCTACAGTAACAAATGGAAGTAATAAACAGAGGTGATTATTTGCATAATTCAAAATGAAGAAGAAAATCTTTTGCCAGAACTATCTGAACAAGGTAGGTATTAATATGTTTTACTTTAAATCAGATAAGGCTAAAATAAAAATTCCTTTTCCTGTAAAGAAATTCGGGTTGGTTTTGTTTTTGAGGCTTGCTTTCATGGCGCGTTTTCTTTACTTTCACATGTGCATTTTCAAAACAATTTGCTTTTACATAAAACATAATGCCAGAGCACCTAAATTCCTTAAGTAGCTAGAGCTAGATGAAATTTATTTCATTTTTAAGTTATTTTCTCTGACAAATGGAAAAATGAAAGCAACTCAGAAAGGACAACAGTTACTCAGACCACTCCTTTAAAAAAGATTTCAGAAACATCTTTATTTCTATTAAAACAACTAAAAGAGTCACTTTAATTTTTACCCGAAGAAACAAAAAGTTTCTATTATGTAGTAATCTTCACTTCTTTATGTTCCAATATAATATTTGTCATGTATTTCTAACAATGAAAGTTAAATAAGTGCCGAGAAACCCTAACAGTGGTTCTACATCCAAGGTTTTCTTGAATAATCACACTTCATGGGGTACTAAGATTATCATCCCATTTTACTGAAAAGAACCAAGTTTCATTTATCTGTTCACACTCACATTGCTAGTAATTGGGATTCAAAACCAAGACTCTATAGTCAGCATTTTTACAGGCCTCTAAGAATTTTATCTAAGGCTGCTTCACCCTACAATTCACAAGAAAACAATTATGCAGATAAAACCATACTTCCCATGCAAATTGATTTTCAGTTTGCGTACTACAATTTGGCTCAACATTCTACTTTTATCTTGAGTTCTTAGCAATCTTCCCAATGGTAAAACACACACAAAACAGAAATTTGGTTTAAGACATCATTTTGCTAACTAGCATTATATAATACAAGAATATTTTCATATTTAAACTGTATTTGATGTGCTTAATTTTATGTGAAGACTTCTATATTTTCCTGAACCTTTATTGCCCTTGAGAGGACACAAGTTGGATCAAGCATCAATCAAAGTGCTTGCCGGAGTAAATTCTCAACACCACGGGACTCTGTGCTGAAGGGGGTCAGGTTACAACTCAGAAATGTAATCAGACATAGAAGGATGTCCAAAGAATATCAGCCGCTTCCATATCACAAGGAAAATAATCAAACTTTATGTCAGAACTGTTTTTTTTTTTTCAGTGTGTTCTTAGGAATATTACACACACAAAAGTCTATTTTTAGTTAACTAGCCTTCAAATTTTAGTACTCACCGAAACCTACACTATAAATATAACAAAAAGCACAGATAATTGTATTTAAAATAAAATTTAGTGTACGTCAGTAGGCTATTACTTTACACATAAATAGGCTGGAGCAAATCTGAAGAGATGATATGAGATGTTCTTACCTAAAATATGCATTGTCATACCCCTTATGAGTCATCCTCCCTAACAGATAAAATTAAGGCATAGTAAAAGTCTAACCAACCTGCCTATTAGGTGTGAAGAACAATGGAGGTAATCTACTGGGTTTAATATAGGGACCGCAAGTTAAATACTAAGGGCTCATGCTCACCATGCAGCCTCATTAGCAATCAAGAAGCAAATGCTGGTAACCCCAGAAGTTTTTGCCCAGAAGTAGTCATACCGTGACATCAAGTCAGCCCCAGTTTCTCAGCCTCTTTCCTTATCCAGAACAATGAATATCTGATTAGCTTTCAAAAAGATGATTATTGTACATTTGGGATTGCTGTGCCACAAGATGAATATCAAAATTCCGTGAATGTGCATTAAGGTTTGCTCCTTCATTACTTTCATATCACCACTTTAACGCATGCTTTGATTTCACAATGAGGACACCTCAAATGTCTTATTTAGAACATTTCTGCTTTGATATAGTTTTCTCACATTTAAATCTCTACAAAACAAAAACAAATCTGATGCAACCCAAGACTGTTTACCCCACTGATGAAAACCAACATGATGGTTTCATATTGTTTGCAAGGCCTAAAATGTCATATTAGTCAAAGAGGACACTTTTATCTCCATTTAAATTGTCCACATGTTAGGAACAAGACTGGATGAAAAACATAACTGTAAAGATTAGACAAGATGTTATTGTGGTAGGCAGAATTTCTGAAATAACTCTTCAAAGAGATCCTTCCCAGGATTCTCCAGGATCTATGAATTTGATGAGACATCCCTCCCACGATTGGGTTACGTTATATGGCACAGTTAATCTTAAGACAGGGAGACTAAGTACATCTGATCTAATTACACGATCCCTTTAAAAAGCCAAGAGTCTTCTCTAACTGGTAGCAGATGGGGAAGAAAGAGAGATTCTAAACAAGAGAATAGTCACCTTTGCTAGCTTAAAGATGGAGGAAGCCATTTGACAAGGAAAGAGGGGCCTCAATTTTACAACTTCAAGGAACTAAATTCTGCCAACAACCGGAATGACCTTGAAAGTAGATTTTTTTCCCTCAGCGATTACAACAGATAAGAGCTCGGCAGCTTCATTACAGACTCCTGAGACCCTCAGCAGAGAATTCAGCCAAGCCTACTGAGAATTCTGACTCACAGAACTGTGAGATAATAAACGTATGTTCTTTTCAGTCCTGGAAATTCATGGTAATGTGTTATGCAGCAATAGAAAACTAACACAGGTATGTCAACAAGAGTAGGAGAACAAAGCATTGACAAATGTACTTGGTAATTTTCACAGGTTGACATTAATATTTTAGCAGAAGGCAAAAATGAACTGGTTTGATCATCAGCAATTTTCCATTTATATGTATTTCGATACTCATTTTATGTAATGTGCTAATTGATTAAACCTTAAAACTGATAACCTGCCATAAAAGAACACAGTGGAAAAAGGCATTCTAATTAATAGTTACCTATCACATTCAAATAACATTTACTTGCCAAAATGTTTATGTGGACATATGTTAAAAGGACTATGGTAATTAACAAATATGTTGAGGGAGACAGTTTAAGGCTATGCAAATATCCCCTTTTACCTTAAAGTTTCAACTCATTAATTTTAAGCGTTTTCAGTGGATCTTGCCTGCAGCAATTATTAACTGTGATGATCCAATGATGATTTTCTATTTCCCTTATTTCTTCTACGTTTATTAATTAGAATTATTCTGTAAGGCATATTTACCTCTTCTTATTTATTTATTCAGTATTTATTTATAAATAAATTATTTATATCAGTAGAGACTTATGAATATATATTTTATTATATGGTTTGCAATCCAATACTATTATAATTTATTTTGTTACACAAATTCGTTTAGCTTTACCCACTGGGAGCTCTTTCAGGTTGCCTCCAATACCTTTTTTATATGTAGCCATTTAAAAAAAAATCATTCCTTACTTTCTAGAACTACAAGATACCCCAGGATCATCTTATAATTTCCTACTCCAGGTATAGAATTAGCCATTTCTCCAAGGAGTTCTGGTTTCTTTTATGGAGTAATGGTATTTAGAAACAATAATCGAGGCTGGGAACGGTGGCTCACACCTGTAATCCCAGCACTTTGAGAGGCGAGGCAGGTAGATCACGAGGTCAAGAGATCGAGACCATCCTGTCCAACATGGTGAAATCCCATCTCTACTAAAAATACAAAAATTAGCTGGGGATGGTGGCACATGCTTGTATTCCCAGCTACTCGGGAGGCTGAGGTGGGAGAATCACTTGAACCTGGCAGGTGGAGGTTGCAGTAAGCCGAGATTGTGCCACTGCATTCCAGCCTGGCAACAGAGCAAGACTCCATCTCAAAAAGAGAAAAAGAAAAAGAAAGAAAGAAACAATAACCTAAGCCCTAGATGTGTTGCTTGGTTGCTATGAGGGTGTCATTGCTTCTAGGCCCTTAAGTGAACAGAACTAGAAAATATGTATGCTAACCGATGTATATAAATGTATCTGAACTTGTTTTTCTACTTATCTTCATTCATACTGACATCTCTACTTCTAAACCATACTTCCTTCCTTGCTTAATTTGTAACTTCTCTCTCTGATAGTAAGAAACCTGGCTCTCATTGTGTATAGCATGTTTCGTAAGATCTTTCTATTATCATTTCATCTAGTAGCACATGTATATAAGATAAAATAAACATCTGGATGTGGGACCAAAATAAAAATCTCAATCTGATACATCTTAATGACTAAATTATACTGACTAGTCTACTAACTTACAGGAGAATTTTTTTTATCAGTTTGTTGCTGAGAATGGCCAACCAAATGTAATTCAAGAAAACAGGATTAGACAACAAAAAATTACGAAATGCATTTTTCGCAGCTGTAGGTACAATGCTTACCCATTGTTCAATTTTTGCTACTCCTGCTAGTTGCTAGTTGTTGAATTCCATTCTGCCTTTTGAAGTGAAACCTTTTTTAAGAGTCAAGTTACCCATTTCATCTAAGAACTCAGCATAATTTGGAATTACCACATTGTTCTGATCCTACTTAATTAAATGGCCAAATATTTAATATAATTTCATTTATCTCCTTATTTAGTAAGGCTTAAAGAGACAAAAAAAACACTTAATATTTTAAAATATTTTTCTGACTATAAAAATAATGTGCTCATTGTAGAATATTTTTAAAATACAGAAATATATCTGAAATAAAGTTTCAATCACTCATGTGCCATACACCCTTTGTTTATATAATATGGTCTATGGATCAAATGGCAATGTATCATTATTGATTTTCTGATTAGGAGGGTCAGTGTGCAACAGAGCATATTTGTTTTCAGATGGTACATAGTGGAATATTTAAGGGTGACTGGGCATCATTTTTGTAATATTAAAAACATAGAAGCAAATAATGCTCACTGTCAGTCTGTTTCTGCTGCTATAACATAACACCTGAGACTGGAATTTACTTCTTACAGTTCTAGAGGTTGGGAAGTCCAAGATCAAGGCGCTGGCAAGTTCAGTGCCTGGTAAGGACCCAGTCTCTGCTTCCAAGATGGCACCCTGTTACTGTGTCCTCACATACTGGGAGATGGAAGGGAAAAAGACATGAACGCTGTGTACACACACAGCAAAGGAGATGGAAAACAAAAAGTCCCTGCTAGTTACCTCCAGCCCTTTCACATCTCTTAAAGACTCCATCTCTTAATATTGTTGCATTAGAAATTCAATTTCAACATGGATTTTGAAGAGGACACAACGTTCAAACCATAGCACCCATCAAGAAAGCCTAAGTTAAATTGAATATATACATATATAAAATAATATCAATTTATTATGTACTAATAAATATAAATAATATACTATTTGATATTGTAAACAAACTGCTATTTTCTCATTAAATATTATTTTATTAAATAATATTTAGTCATTAAAAAGAACAAGGCATTTTTGTGGATGTGAAGTTTTTCAAAATTTTAAATAAAAAAATAAGGCAAAGAACTGAGTGTATACTATAATGCCTTTTGTGTAATCTTAAAAAGTAATATGCATATATAAAGGTTAATCTAAATGATGTCCCATCCATAGATTAGAGTTAAGCAGGATGTGAAACACTTATGACACATTTTCTGACATTCCCTACCTAGGGTGGGAGTATGGGAGGCACTTGAGAATTACCACTTAGTTTTCTAAGTTCATTAGTCCTTGGTGAAGGAGTGGGGAAGAAATGACTGTGCTCAGTGTTTCAAGAAATTTTCACGCATATCATGCAGTTTCCTTATTGAAACATTTCCTATTTTGTCTCCTTATAATTGAGGAAATAAATGAGTTTTGCTTTTTCTCTATTTTAAAAAGGAAATAGCTTTAGTGAAATAGGAGAATTCTTAACTACAGTTCACAGTTTTTCAGACACTCCTACCAAAAAAAAAAAAAAAATGAGAACAGCCAAATTCACTCTGTTCTTGGTTACCAGATGCAATTTAGTAGCATAAATGTAGCTTTATTCTGATTTATCTAAAAATGTATTATTTGCATTAAAACCAGTGTAGTGCAAAATATTAAACTATATAAGTACTGTAAGAAAACATCAGTAAATTTCTCTAAAACATAGAAAAGGTTTTCTATGACTCAAAATCTAGGTACAATTAAAGACAAGATTTATAAAAATGACTAAATAAAAATAAAAACAAATTTGTGCATGAGGAAAAATCTTAAGCAACGTCAAAGATAAATCACAAATTGTGAAAAATATTTGGAATATTTATCAAAAAAGATAAATTTTCTAATATATAGGAAACCTTAAAAATGTAGAACTAAAGTCCAAAAGTCCTGTAGGAAAATGGGCAAAAATCATGACCAAGGAATTAACAAAAAATATTTTTAAATTATCAATTTCATTCACAATTAAAAATAAAAATTGAAAAACTACACTGAGATAACATTTCTTATCTATCAAATTGGCAAAATGTCAAAAGTTTACAAGATAGCCTGTTTGCAAGGCTTTAGGGAACAAATCCTCTCATACATTGCTGGAGAAAAATGCAGCTGTTTTTATTATTGGAAAGTAGCTGGTATGGTTTGGCTGTGTCGCCACCCAAATCTCATCTTGAATTGTAGTTCCTATAATCCCCACATGTCGTGGGAAGGACCCAGTGGGAGGCAATTGAATCATGGGGCGGTTACCCTCATGATAGTGAGTTCTCACAAGATCTAATGGTTCCATAAGGGGCTATTCCCCCTTTTACTCAGCACTTCTCCTTGCTGCTGCTATGTGGAAAAGGACATGTTTGCTGCTTCTTGTGCCATGATTGTAAGTCTCCTGATGTTTCCCCAGCCCTGCAGAACTATGAGTCAATTAAACCTCTTTCCTTTATAAATAACCCAGTTTGGGGTATGTATTTATTTGCAGTGTGAGAACAGACTAATACACTATCCAAATGCCCATATATAGCCAATTGTTTGAGGGAACTAGGGTACATAAACACAACGGAGTACTAAATGGCTATAACATTGAAAATCAAGGCCGAGGCAGGCAGATCACTTGAGGTCAGGAGTTCGAGACTAGCCTGACCAACATGGTGAAACTCCGTCACTACTAAAAATAGAAAAATTAGCTAGGTGTGGTGGTGCTCGCATATAATCCCAGCTATTCAGGAAGCTGAAGCAGGAAAATTGCTTGAACCTGGGAAGCAGAGGTTGCAGTGAGCCGAGATTGCACCACTGCACTTCAGCCTGGGTGACAGAGCGACACCCTGTCAAAAAAAAAAAAAAGAAAAAGAAAAAGAAAAAAAAGAAAATCATCCCTATAAACCTATAAACTCATATAATTTCTAAACTATAGTGAGAAAAATAAAGTTCAAAAAAGTGTATAGCATGCTACTTTTAGTGTAAGAAAGAGGTAACTAGAAAACAGGCATGTATCCACTCACTTTTACAAAAAGAAACACGAAAAAGATAGAGTAGAAAAGAATGCAACTGGTTTCCTATACATTAGAGAAAGGAGAACAGGGTGGAAAGGATGGGGAGGGAATTATTTTCTCTGAGTAAACTTTCTTTGGAATACTTTTGACATTAAAAGCATAGTATACATTCAAAACACAAAATTAAACAACAGGAAAAAGACCTGGAGTGTATCAAACAGAAATACATGAATTCAGTTATATTTCAAATAAATAATACAATCAAACAAAAGGGAGAAAAAAAAGTAATTCAGGTAATATGTGAACTCAGTACTTTGACTGTGGAACCTTGTCTAAAGGGAGAAAACTGCAAATGAAGCCTTTTTTTTTACTAGATTTTGGGACTGCTATGCATGTCACAATTCTGAAATTTTTATATTTAATATAGGATTGAGAAAATGAGTAAATATGTTCATGTTAGGAACCAGGGAAAGGGGAAACACAAATATAAAATGGGGGATGCAAGAAGAAATTCTGAGGGAATTAGATGAATACAAACACACACAAATTTCCTACATTTGTCCAGTGAATTATAATTATACCCAAGTAGCCAAGAGCACATTTAATATACAGATATTGATTTTTAAGTATCATTCCATACTAAAAAGGGCTCTTACAGCCCTTGACTCCAAAGTTGAGACAGGAAATATATAAGTTGAGAGTGATAGAGATTATTATGCCAACAAGAAAGTGCTCATGAGGAAAACAAATGATGTGGGCATGTCAAAAGGACACAAAGCCACTTTAAATGGATTATCCCAGTCAAGTCTGGGACAATTTGAGAATCAAAGTAATTGATCAGCCATTGAATGCAATGTAATCCACCATTCCATATTGATAATTAACTGGAATGAAAGAACGAAGGACTTCTAGCAATGAAAGTAGATGAGTTAGAAAATCATCATTTTGCAATCATTGTTAAAAATATTTCTTCCTTTCAGAAGAAATCTTGATCAATGGATGTTAAATCAAAGTGGGAGGGGGGAGGGAGAGTAGTCTGATGCAGAGAAGAATATTTGCATGCTCTTTAAGAGTTTCCTTACAGGTTGTTTAATAGTTGCAAGGGAAAAAGTTATTCTCCACTACACAGTGGAAACTCTGAGCAATGACCTAACTGAAAGATCTAAATTAATATCACCAGTGAGAGACAGTCGTGTGGCTCCTAATGTGCTTGATCCCCTGTGAAGAATACTACATCACTTATATAATATTCTGGCAAGGAATACATATCCTGAATGTAGTCATGAGGAAATATCAGATAAACTCAAATTGAGTGACAATGTAAAATAACTTCTCTGTGGTCCTCAAAAAAATATCTGTGCCAAGACAAAGAAAACTGTAGAATAGTTTCAGATTAAACAATACCTAAGAGAATAACATCTGAATATATTATCCTGGACTGGCTTGAAAACTGGACAAAAAGGTGTCATAAAGAACATTATTGGGACAGCTTGCAAAATTGGCATGGGGCTGTTAACTAGATAAAAATATTTTATCTATGTCAAATTTCTTGAACTTGGTAACTGTATAGTCATTACATAGGAAAACTTCCTTATTCCTGAGTGACATATATTGGGACATTAGGTGGAAAAGGGTGAACGATTGAACTTGTTCTCAAATAGTGCAGAAAAAAGTATATATCTGTATACTACATAAACAAATATTTATATCAATATATTAGAGAAAGAGAAGATGAAACAAATGTGGCAAAAATGTCAATAACTGCTGAAACTGAGTAAATGTATAAGCAAGTTTTTTGCGTTAATCTTGCAACTTCTATGTTAATTTTCAACTATTTCAAATTTGTGAAAAACATGGCAATATATCTCAAGGCAATAAGTATTTCAAATTTGAGTCTTAGTAGAATCAGGTCTTGCTGCAAGTGAATGAATAGAGATAATAAAATTTGAAACTGCAAAAACTTTCATCTCATTTGTCTTGAAAGCATCTCAGTTGAGCAGATATTTGTTTAACTGTGTTGTATAAATGAAATGCATTTTATTAAGTATTACAGCAGTAAGAAAACCTTACTGCTCCTTTTTAAAAACCAGACCCTATCAAGCATTTTAAATGCACTACTAATCACCTTCTAATGAACTCCTTGTAAAGTTGGGCTGTCTTATGAGCAAATATTAAAGTCGGCTATTTCCCTCATAGAAATTCCCCAAAGTCCTGTCTATATTCTTTTAGCAATGTTCTTTATAGTCCATCAATATCAAATGTGATTTCATTATTATGTATTTATGTAAACTCAAATTGAAATGTAAAATAGTTACTTAAAATTCTGCCCAGATAGAAAAGAATAAGCAGCAAAAGATTTCCTTTTAGTACCCACTGATCTTCCAGCCCCTGTAGACATGATTTGCTTCTTTATACTTGTAGCAATATTTATGAATATTGCTAGACTAAAACATATTTTTTTCACTCAGGTTTAACATAAAATAAATCTACATCTAATTTCCTAGGCAATTTCACATCCATCCTTGAACTCTTTAGACAAAACACTCAGGGTAGGTATGTGCAGCCACCGAAAAAAAAGATTTTGCTTTGTACTTGCCTCTCATAAATATCTCCCCGAGTCTGTCAGAAAAACACTTTTGTAAAATAACTCAAAGTGGCAATTTTACATGAATCATTTCCTGACTAATCATTTTTAAGTAATAGGAATTAAACATGCAAATATGAATGAAAACTTCTTTAACACTATTTAAGGCAAGAAAAGACTACATAGAATATTATGTCCTGGTCCTGTTCTAAAGTTTTCTGGATCACGTAATTTTTTGTTTTGTTTTGTTGTGCTCATTTGTTTGTTTTCCTTAATCAACTATACAATATGTTTCTTGAGCAATTAGGGCTGAAAAGTAAATATATTATCAAAGTAATCGTATTAGTGGTTACCAAATAATAGCTACTTCAAAAATCAATTAATGAAATGCAATTCCATGCTCAATGTAATTTTCTAACAGCAAAATTACGCAAAGAAAAATGTTGTACCTGGCCCAAAGTTCAATTTATGGAAAACATCAAATTAAGTAAATTAGAAAGAATTTATTTACAGTGTTCTATGGAATTTTTAAAACATATATAAAGCTAAAGAGAAAAAAAGAGAATAAATGACAGTGTGCCTGTCATTCAGTTTCAAAAATGATTAATTTCTGGTCAATCTTTTCTTCCATATCCCCCCACCCACCACACCACTGGATTGTTCAGAAGCAAATCCATAATCCATGTATTTTTTCTGCAAATATCCAGCATAAATCTCTAAAAGATATACGCTTTCTTTAACATCATAACCTAAATATCATTATTACTCTAAAATAATAATTCTTAATTGTCATCAAATATTAGAAGCAAAAATTTTTTAAAACACCAACCTACTAAAATTAGTTATTTAAAAATATACTATATGTTCCTAGTATATGTCAGAGACTATGCTAAACACCCCTAATGTAAAAATGAACATCCTCTTAAAATGGTCAACTGTTTTGGATAAATAGGTAGGCAAAATATGAAAGTGTTATGACAGAAAAAAGAATGTGTGTGCTTTCAGAAGGCAGAACAATGGTATCAAACCATAATGGGATAAGAACTACAGCAGAGACAACTTCAAACAGGTGACACCCTGTGAGAAGTAAATCAAGTGCAGTACTGCGTTAGAGCTCCCTTACACCAGCTTGCCAGAGCCAATTTGCATCTCTTTCCAATTTCACTTTCCATGCCACCACATTGGTTCCCTTGGTCATGATAGGGTTATTTACACCACAGAAACATGCAATCACCAGAGCTTTCCCTCCTGTCCTACAGAGAGCTGGCTGTGAAACACTTTTAAGCACAGTAATAGGTATGTTAAAGGGCTTTCTAGGTAGAGTAGGCAACTTACGCTAAGGCTCAGAGATGAGACAGGATGTAATGATATGGTTTAGCTGTGTCCCCACCCAAATTTCATCCTGAATTGTAGTTCCCATAATTCCCACATGTTGTGGGAGGGACCAAGGGAGGTAATTTAATCATGGGGGTGGTTACCCCATGCTGCTGTTCCTGTGATAGTGGTCATTTGTCACAAGATGTGATTTATTTATTAAATATAAGGGCTCCCCCCCGCCCCTTTGGCTCGGTTATTCTTTTTGCTGCCTTCATGTGAATAAGAATATATTTGCTTCCCTGTACACCATGATTGTACGTTTCCTGAGGCCTCCCCAGTTACGCAGAACTGTGAGTCAATTAAACATCTTTTCTTTATAAATTACCCGGTCTCAGGCAGTTCTTTATAGCAGCGTGAGAACAGACTAATACAGATATTAAATGGTCAGTTTATCCACAATATCAAGTAGATTTGGTGAGACCCTATCGTCAGGATAAGAAACATTCTTCTCTCAGATAGCTGTGGCTCACTTTCTTATCTCCTTCAAATCTTTGCTGAAATATCACTTTCTCAATGAGGACCGTGCTGACCACTCTACTTAAAATTGCAAATTTCTGTTCACCCTTACCCTGCTCCGTTTTATCCTGAGTTCTTGTCATCTTCTAGCTTCTTTTTCTCCTTACTCCTTACCTCAGAATGTAAGCTCCATGAAGAAACATGTTTTGCTTCTCCATCAGTGTTTCCTAAATGCCTACACTGTGCATGGCATATGGTAAGTATTGAATGAATTACAATTAATCAATCCAATGAATATATGTTATAGAATTCCTACCTTAATCGAAGACACAAATTTGACTTTTTAGCTAGGTGGTATGAGGAAGGGAGAGATACATAGTAACTAACATTTATCAGGATCTGTCTACAAAGCATCAGATAATGTTGATGGGTGCTTTACTTCTCTCATTTAACACTTATATGAACCCTGCATGGTAAGCAACTATTATGATTTCAATAATAATGAAATTGGGAGTCAGGAGGTTTAAGTAGCTAGCTCAAGATAATGGAACAAGTCAATCAGAAGTCAGAAATTCAAATCCAGGTATGTCTTTGCCTGATTCCCAGTATTTTTTATTATACCACATTAACTTCAGAGTTTCTAAAATACACATTTTACAATAAATTTAATTTCAAGGTAAACATCACACATTGTACATTGAGTTTCCTGAGAAACAGTATCTGAGACTCTGAGATGTGTTTGCAGGTGGTGCGTTGAAGAGGGTGCTCAGCAGCCACACCTGTTGGGGTGAAGGAAGCAGGACTGAACAGAGGGAGAAGCTGAGCTGTGATGCAATTGCAACAGAAGCCTCAGCCTATTCTATCAGGAGTTTTGGAGTAAATAGCCCTGCAGAATTGTTCTAATTGAGGCCAGGGAACCAAGCTCACAGTAATCAACACTCTGGACTGCTCGGGGAATGACCTGGTCTTAAAGGTGTTCTTGGTGGCATATCACAGCATCTATTATATGACCAGATTAATATTATTATTATTCTCAAAAATGCTAGAGACTTTAACTACATTAAATTCATTTAAAAATACTTTAACACAGAATAATAAAAAACATAGGAGAAAATAAAAACCAATATTTTTGTATGATACACAAAATAAATACCAAATAGCAATTTAAAATAAAAAAATAGATAGTAATCAACTCAGTGGGAATCCAGAAGATTCTGTATGCCTTACTTTTGTACTTATCAACCAAATTAAGCCCCTTACCAAGCCAGCTTATGTACTAAGTCTCAATTTGCTTGCCTTCATTTCATAGACTCCTAAATTAGCATATTTTGAGAAGCAAAATAGGAGAAAAAATATTACCATCTTTACAAAGTATTTTTTGCATTGAAAAATGTAACAAAATAATTCAACATATATTTAGAAAACTTTTAGAAGGGTACTGGCATATTTGTTTTGCTGGACTCAAAGATGGGACATGGGCCAGCTCTTAATGGATAAGGATCACTTTTGGTTAGATACTAATGAAGAAAACATCATAGAGAAGTTGCTCAAACTCAATCAGGAAGGATGAGCAGGACCTTATAAGTGGCTATTGGATGGAGCATGAAATAGCACAGAGGCAAAGGAATGTTAAGTTTAAATATGCAGAGGCAGAACAGTGCCAGGGTCTCAAGAATGGTTAATATTATAATCCATATTTCTTGAGAATTTAGGTTTTTATTCTTGTATAGTAGAAGATAAAGCCAAAAAAAAGTACATTTGAAGCTGTGTCATAGGACTTGAAGTTCAAAATAATAAATTTGATGTTTGTTTAGTGGGCACTGGGATATAACAAAATGCTTTGAAGAAAGCTGTGCTATCATCAAAACAGCTTTTCTATATGGTCCTATCATAGGACAGCCTGCCCTAGCACTTATTAGCATGTATGGGACCTACAGCAAGACTGTAAATGAAGGCCCCCAGTTCCATATATCTAATAATACAAAAGTATCCTCCTACCTTGAAAAATATTTCTCAATAATCTGGAAGACTAAATTCAAACCATAACTTTTTTGTTCTTCAGAATTCCAAGCTCAACCCGGAATCATAACCATATGGCAATAGGTGACCCTGGCCCCCTCTACCAGCTATCTCCTGCTTTCTAACAAACCATGAGTAGCCCACATATCCAACTGGGGTAAGAGAAGAAATGGTCCACTTGCTTCTCCCACCCCAATTAAATAGGCAGACTTGCCTCTAGGATACACACAACTGTTGTGCTCAACTTTTACTAGGAAGGACCCAGGAAAGAGCTTTCCCTGGCCTCAGAGGAAAACAAAAGTCATGAGTCTCAGGTTCCTAAAGGATGATCTAGAAGATGTGCAGGCTCCCCGTGGACATATCTGTCTGACCTCAAAGACTCTTTTTTCTTAGGGAAGAGGCACAGCAGAAGAGGGCCTCTGGAATCTAAAACTTAAAGCTCAGGCTTCAGGCAGGGGTCCTACTGCCTGGGTCTAAAGTTGTGGTGCTTTGATATACCGGGATATGATGAAAAAAGAAAAGCACATCTAATAGAATGAGCTACAGGTAAAGAAAAGATCTGAATTACAGTGGAAAAGGTGTTAAAAGAAATAAATGAATGAATGGTAGAAATGCTGTGGAAGAATTGTCAATAAAATTTGATATCCAAAGATGAAGGAGAGCTATGACACAGAGGGGTGTTTCAGAGGTTATTCTTAATGTCCAAGCCTGGGTGACCAGGTAAATGTAGGTGTTCTTACCAGAGAAACCTGTTTGAAGAGCAATTAATGCATCTGAAAAAGAAATTAAAATGCCAGTAGAGGCTATTCTCCCATGATATTTGCCTGTAGGCATATCTAACTCTATTTTCATGGGAGACCCAGGATCTATGATCCATTTCTGAACCTTGAAAGGAATAATAAAAACTGTAAACACAAACTATCTCATCACTCATGTAAAAATTATTTCCCATTCTCATAATCACATATAGTCTTGCTACTTTAAATCAAATTATTTGGTTGAGCAGCACTTTTCAGGATATTTAGACATTGCTAGAAGGAGAAACTGCAAGATTTATATTTCAGTTCTTAATGACTGACTCGGCTTTAGCAAATGGAAAATTAATGAAATTGTTGTTGCTAGTAACAGAATAATTTATCCAGCCTTCCTTTGAATAAGAATAGCAGTTAAAATGAGAAGCAACAAAAATAATTGTGGTATATGGTAGTTTCTGGTGTGTGACAGCTGATTTAATATTTTCATTACCTCTCAGGTGCATATAGGAACATGATGATCATAGGTTAGCTAATGGTAGTGTATGGAATAGTGTACACATGTAGGAAGTTAAAATGATATATCAATAGTTTCTTGTAGGAAGGTTTCTATAACCTATTATTTTCCACGATCTCAAATCCATACTATTCTTGGGTAGGTCTAGAAATATAAAAGCCATACATTTATCTTTCCCCTATATATTTAAAAAGATTACTTTAAAATTAATTTGTTGTTATTTTAAATTTTTATCAATTTTAAGATTAACTTTAAGTATATGTTTTACAATTATTGACAATTTGTGTTTGGTAATACAATGTAAAAGACTTAAGGTAAACAAATTCTATTTCTCCAGGTTAGCAAACCCATGTTTCTAAGGGAATTAAGTGCATATGGACGTAGGCAGTAGAAAACCTGTATTCTTCTTACAGAATGTGTGTGGAAAATGTTCCTTTCAAAACAACATGTTTCCCCATATGGGAAGCAGGCTTGCAGCAAAGATGTCGTCGAGTAGACAGTGATAGTGGCAGTCAGCCATCTGGGCAGCAGACAACCGTCATCAACTGCTGCTGAGGGCACCGCTAAGCACAAAAATTGACTCTCAAAGACAAGACCCTTTTGGCATATCCCTGCTTGCATGGTTTGAGTTATCCATTACTTGACTTGTTCAAAACTCCATGCCTTTATAGAAGATGATTACTACTGTCAGCGAGTTTATTGCACTCATGGGCACCTAATTCCATTTACCCAAATAAGCCCTAATGTATTCTGCTATTGGTGACTGTAGTAAAACCTATTGCAGAACTAAAATGTTATTAAAAGATGTTTTTGGCATTTGCAGATGTTCTAATTACTGTCACTATTATCAATATAATGAAAATATCCATCATCCACAAAGGTTTATTATATCCCTTTATAATCTCTGTCTCCTGCCATCTCTCATCTTTATATAAAATTCTATAGAATGGCAACTAATCTATGGTGACAGAAAGCAGATAATATCTTATCTTAGATAGATCTTAGATAGAATTATAGAATTATATCTGTATAGAATTATACAGCATGTACTGGTTTTTATCTGGCTTATTTCACTCATTATAAATATTTTTGAAGTTTTCATCATAATTATTTTGATATTAATCTATGTCTCTGAGCATATCAATATTTCACTATTTTTATTGCTACATACTACTTCATTGCATGGCTCTAGCACCATTGTTTATCTGTTCATCTACTGATGCACATTTCTGTTGTTTCAAATTTGGAGATATTAAAATAAAGCTGTTATAACATTTTCGTACAAGTCTTTGTATGTACGTGAGTTTTCATGTTTCATGTAAATACCTGAGAATGAAATGGCTGGGTCAAATGGTAGGTAATATAAGTTTAAAGAAAAAAAAAAAACTACCAAACTGTTCCCAAAGTTGTACGATTTTATACTTTACATCCTCTCCAATACTTTATATGATCAATCCTTTTAATTTTAGGTATTCTAATATGTTTATAGTGGCATTACGTTATGGTTTTAATTTTCATTTCCCTAATGACTACTCATGTTGAGAACATTTTCACTTGCTTATTTGCCACTAGTTTCTCTTCATGATGAAATATCTGTTCAAATAATTTTGCCATTAAAAAAAATGGGCTATTCATTTTCTCATTATTGAGATTTGAGAGCTCTGTATATATTCTGAAATCAAGTCCTTTTCAAATATGTGATTTTCAATATTTTCTCCTAGTCCGTGGGTTGCCTTTTCTTACTTTAAATAGTGTTTTTCAAAAAACAGAAATTCTTAATTTTGGTAAAATCTAATTTATCTTCTTTTTTTTCTTTCTTTTTTTTTTTTTTTTTAGACAGAGTCTTGCTCTGTTGCCCAGGCTGGAGTGCAGTGGCATGATCTCAGCTTACTGCAACCACTGCCTCCTAGGTTCAAGGGATTCTCCTGCCTCAGCCTCCTGAGTAGCTGGGATCACAGGTGTATGCCACCATGTGCAACTAATTTTTGCATTTTTAGTAGAGATGGGGTTTCGCCACGTTGACCAGGCAGGTCTTAAACTCCTCACCTCAAGTGATTGGCCTGCCTCCGCCTCCCAAAGTGCTGGGATTACAGGCGTCAGACACCAGGCCCGGCCCCATTTTTTCCTTTTATAGATTACATTTTGATGTGAAAATCTTTACCTAACCAAAGTCAACAAAATTTATTGTCTATTTTTTCCTAAAGATTGTAGTTTTGATCTCACATTTAGGTCCACGATCCATTTTAACTTAATTTTTGTATGTTGTGAAAGGTATGGATTCAAGTTAATTTTTTTCTTGATGGATATTCAATTGTTTCAACATCATTTGTGGAAAATCTGACCTTTCTTAGGTGAATTGCATTTGAAACTTTGTTGAAAATCAATTGGTGAATTGTCCCCTTTAAATTTATATGCATATATTGAAGCCCTAACCCCCAGTGTGATAAGTATTTGGAGACAGGGCCTTTGGGAGATCCTTAAGTTTAGATGAGGTCATGAGAGTGGGGCCCTCATGATGGAATTAGTGCCCTTGCAAGAAGATTTACCAGAGATCAGGTGGTTTTTCTCTCTCTACATGAATTCACGGAGGAAGGGCCATGGGAGCACAAAGCCAGAAGGGTGTCTGCAAGCCAGGGAAAAGGCAATCAATAGAACTTGACAATGTTAGCATCTTGACCTCAGACTTCCAGCCATTAAAACTGTGAGAAAATAAATTTCTGTTGGTTAAGCCATCCAATCTATGGTAGTTTTTGTAATGGCAAAGCTGACTGAGCTAATTAAAATGGCAATACATGTATAGTTGATTTATGGACTCTTCATTCTGCTACATCAATCTATTTGTCTAACTTGATATCAATACCACATTGCCTTGGCTAATGTAGCTTTAAAGTAAGCTTTGAAATCAGGTAGAGTTAGTCTTCCAACCTTTCATTTTTTCTAAATTGTTCATATAAATTTTTGGTCCATATAAATTCTAGGTCCATTTAAATTTTAAAATCATCTTGTCAATTTCAACAAAAAAATCTTAATAACATTTTGATTGGGATTGCAGTGAATGTATAGATCCATCTGGGATAATAATACGACTCTTACAACGTATAAACATAATATCTTCAGTTTTCTCTTGGAATCATTTTGTAATTTTCAGTGAACAGATTTTGCACATCTTTTACAAATTTATCTGTAACTACTCCCTAGTTTTTGATGCCATCATAAGTGGTATTTTTAATTTCAATTTCTAATTGTTGCTTGATTAAATCATGGGTACCTACAAGATTATTTATTGACATTTTTCAAAATGGCTCAGGAAAAGTTAGTGGACTTAAAGTCCTTTAAATACTACTGAAACATTCTAAAAATAATCTTGCACTTTTCCTAAATGTCTGGAATACGGAATAAGGCATTTATCACATAGCATACCTTTCTCAAATACTTCTCATTTTTGTTTCATTGTATAAACAAGGAATAAGAACCATGCAATGCCAAATACAGTTGCAAATGCTCCTTTTATGCAGATACAGTCTTAATCAGAGTATGTGAGTAATGTTACACTCAAAGATTTTTTTCGCAAGGATTTAGAGGACTTTAAAACATTTCTTTTATAGGCATCAGAAGTGATTAGTGTAATGACAGTGAATCTAGCCAATTAAAATCTTTGTTGCCTGTCCAAAGTATGATTTATAACGAGTCATGATTTATTAACAATTGTATAAAGGAAAAATTAGGAAGCAATCATTTCAACATGGAAGGAATGAGAATGACAGAGACACAAAACACTGACTGAGTTCATTAGCAAGAAAATTAACTCCAAGTGAAACATTTTTATATCCATTTTTGAAGAGATTTTCAAATTTACATTATTTTTTCTTATCTTGTGGCACCTGAAGGGAATTATTTGTCTGAATGACATGTTGAAGAATAATAATGAGAGACTGAATTGTTTTTATAAGTAGCTCAATTTCCACCACAGAAAATGACCTTATGTTTTAGACAGTAGAGATAAATAAACCATTTTATGGAAAAGTACTAAGACACCCTGATGTTTCTCCAGCCTTCTATGAAAAGCTGATATCTTTTCTGTAAACAATCATTCATGTAAGCAGGTCCTTAGCTTTCCTCTAGAAGAAAAGTCCTCTTTCAAAAATCTCCTTGCATTTAACAGAAACTTTCTAAACAACCAATTTCCTAACTTACTTAAAACTGGTGTTTTTTTTCTTTACATTAGTTACTGGTCAGTTACTGATAATTTTTACCTATTATAATGAGCTAAACCAAGAATTTAGGCATACCTGAGTCTAAGATACATACTAAGACATTAGCAAGATGATGATGATTATTATTATTATATTTTTATTATTTTATTTTATTTTATTTCATTTTTGAGACGGAATCTCACTCTGTCACCCAGGCTGGAGTGCAGTGGCTGGATCTCAGCTCATTGCAAGCTCCGCCTCCTGGGTTTACGACATTCTCCTGCCTCAGCCTCCCGAGTAGCTGGGACTACAGGCGCCCGCCACCTCGCCCGGCTAATTTTTCGTATTTTTTAGTAGAGACAGGGTTTCACCGTGTTAGCCAAGATGGTCTCGATCTCCTGACCTCGTGATCCGCCCGTCTCGGCTTCCCAAAGTGCTGGGATTACAGGCTTGAGCCACCGCGCCCGGCCAGCAAGATTATTAAGTAAATTCAAACAACAACAGCAACAACAACAATTTTTTTTGTACAACTAACTTTATATTTCAGGTGAAGGTGTTCAGAGAAATTCAGAGTAAGGATTCAAATTCTGTTTATTAAATTATCTTCATTATTGTGGAGGTGGTCTAGTTCAAATGCTAAGGTGCTCCTATACAAATATCAATCATTTGAGATATGAAAGGGAGGTTACGTGTGTGTGTATAAATTTTTTATGAATTACGGTTTCTCTAAAATCAGGATATAGTTTCCATTAATCCTCTAATGAGTTCCTTGACATCAAAGTCCAATGGGCTATTATATCACAGGTATCTTTTAATTAAGGTCTATATAATGGATCCAGGCATCTTCAGAGCAACAGGTCAGCTTCTACATGCGTATGTATTTGGGTCCTGTGCTGTGCTGGGCTTCCAGGTTCTAACATCCCATTTGGAGATTGTTGTAAGTTCTTCCATGCCAGAACAGACTAATTACAAAATGTTACTACAAATGAATACTTAAAAGTGAAATAAATCATGGGGATGATGAGGACCTAACAAATCTCAGTATGATTACGGCATGGGTGGTGAAGCAGGATGTAGCTGATGATGAGACTGCAGCAATGATATGGGAGCAGCTCTCACAACAGCGAGTGCCAGAGCAAGCCTTTGAGGAGAAAAATGGCATGACCCGATTTGCTTTAGAGAATTGATTTGCTTTAGTGAGTTGATGTGTCCTTTCAAAAGATATGTTGAAGCCCTAGCCCTCAAATCTGTGAATGTAATTGTATTTGAAAATAAGGTCTTCCAGATATAATCAAGTTACAGTGCTGCCATACTGGATCAGGATGGGCCCTACATTCAATGACTGGTGTTCTCATAAAGAAAGATTTTGATACAGAGGCACACGCAGAGGGAAGACAGCCATGTGAAGACAGTGACAGAAACTAAAGTGATGTAGCTCCAAGCCAAAAAATGCCAAGGACTGGTGGGAACCACCAAAAACTAGGAGTGAAGCATGGAACAGATTCCTCCCTAGAGCTTCAAGTGCCTGGTGACACTTTGACTTTGGATGTCTAGCCTCCACACCTGTGAGAGAATAAATTGCTATTGTCTTAGCCACCCAGTTTGTGGTAATTCATTATGGCCACACTAAGGAACTTAATACAAATACTTTATCATCATCACAAAGAGGGGAATGGATGAAAAGTGAGCAAGACCGGACAAAGGGAGACCAATTAGGTGGCTGTCCTATAATTTAGGTGACAGACAGACAGATCATGGTGGCACTAACAGGAACAGCAGCATGAGGATGGTAAGAAGCAGGTTGAGAGTTGAAGTTGAGAGTTATTTAGGAGGTAGAATGAACAGGATTCGTTATTATGAGAGGAAATTTTAGGAGAAGAAAGAGTCAAGGATAATGTCCAAATTTCTGGTTTGATAAACACTTATAATATTAACTTGGAAAAGAATAGATTTGGTTGGAGTCGGAGAGTAAATGAGTTTACTTTCGTCCCAGGGATATGTGAGATACTTGTGTGATAGCTAAGTTGACTTGCCCCATAGGAAAAAGTTCTGGGGTGGAGATAAAATGTTACTATGATATTCTTTGCTTCTCCTATAGCACTTAGTACCTCAATTATTTTAGTCTCCTCTTTATCTGTATATCCTGAAGAGGAGAATAACTCAGGCCAGAAAAGTGAGAAGACAGCATCTTTTTGTTTTATTTATTTATTTTTTTGTTTTGTATTGTTCTGTTTTGTTTTGGACAGCCACAAATCCAGAACAACAGAAATAAAAATTCCCACCAGACACTGTGTTACTTTTTCCATAGATTATTCACTATAATCCTCACAAGAATAATCTTCACTAAAAACCAAATTAAATATTCACTAAAATGAAAAAGAAAAAAAAAAAGCAAAACAATAAACCCCAAGAGTCTCAGGTGCTGGAAAGAGAAGGGTCCTAAGTCTGGAGAAACAAGCTGGAGCTGCACAGGAGTCATGAGGACTGGGTGAAGGAGCCTGGTGATGACCCCTTGGGAGAGGGCGACTGGGATTGACTCCTTCAAAGGCCAGAGTCCTGGAGCATTTCGACACAAAAGGCACACGCAGTATAAATAACTCTCTCTGTCAGCCCAAGTAAATGTCAAGAGTCTTTCTCTGAGAGAAACAGAAACCCAAGCCTTGTAACTGGAAGAACTGAATTCTTTCAGTGTTATCTTCAAGTTACAGGGATATTAAGCCAAAATGTATCCTTGCGGAGGCAAATATGAAACATATAAAATAGGTATATGGAGATGCTTCAATAACATGGGCACAAGAAAATCATCCCTCAGCCCACTAACTCCACTGAAAATGGGTATGTGGTAGAAAATAAAAATACCAAAAACACCCAACCCCACCCAAGACAAGCACACCACAGCTATACTGAACCACACAAGGAAGGAAAGTTGGTGGAAGTGGCAAATGAAAGAATGTGTGAACCCCAAAAGTGAAACTAACAGGAAGTTTCAAAGAATTTGACATTCTAAAATTAATTTCTAAAGACATACAGCAAAAAAAGATGATATAAGAAATAATGTAAAAGATATTTAAGATGTCCATTGCAGCAACATGGATGCAGTTGGAGGCCATTATCCTGAACCAGTTAATGCAGAAACAGAAAGCCAAATACACATGTTTTCACTTATAAGTGGGAGCTGAACATTGGGTTCATATGAACACCATCATGGGAACAATAGACATTAGAGAGTCGAAAAGAGGGGAGGCAGAGATGGAAGCAAGGGTTGAAAAACTACCTATTAGGTACTATGTTCACTACCTGAGCAATGGGAGTATTAGAAGCCTAAGCCTTAGCATCACACAGTATACCCATGTAACAAACCTGTACATATACTTTCTGAATTAAAATTAAAAATATAAATAAATAAATAAATAAATAAAGGAAAAGAAAAAAGATATTTAAAAATAATAAAATAATGGCAAGGATAATACCTCACATTTATCAAGGACTTAGTATTTTCCAGGCATTATTCTAGTATGCATACATACTATACACATTATTTGGCCTATTAATCACCTTGACCCTATGTGGCAAGTACTATTATTCTACTTTTACAAACCATGAAGCTGAAACAGAGAGATGACCATCAACAAGATCACATATTTCATAAATAATAGAGCTGGGGTTTGAACCCAGGAAGTCTCATTTCAGAGCTCACACTTTGGTGCACCAAGTAGAAATTCTAAAATTACTTTTATAAAATAGTCATTGGAACCTACTCAGTTATTAATTGAACTGAAGACTTGATACAATTGAAGGAAGAAAATTGCATGACCATCTGAGAAAATGTGTCCAGCTTCTATTACAAATGTAGCACCAGATGACACACAGAGAGAAGATACAAATGTGAATGAGGAGGTAAGGACATGATGATGAGGTTAAGTCTAGGTCACTAAGAGTTTCAAAATGAGAGAAGAGAGAAAGTGGGGGAAAGAATATATGCAGAAACAGTGCTGAGAATTTTCTAGAATTGAAAAAAACTGCATTCTCAAAAGTAGGAGATGCACAGAGTTTTATTTATTCTTCGTTTATATCTGTACCTACATTAATTATAGCAAAAATGCATAATGTCAAAGACAGAAACAGCTACCAGAGATAGAGACAGTTTAACTATAAAGGAATGGTGATGTGACTGACTGCAGAACATGAATGTAAGAAGACAATGTAATAACACTTCAAATGCTAAAGAAAAATGAAATTCGACCTAGATATTTACACCTAACCCAAAATTCACTCTTGTGTAGGCAAGGGCAGAATGTATAAGCTAATCATCTCTTCAAATAATAAATCTAAAAGAAATGAGGTGGGTTATAGAAGCAATAGTGGACAAAGGAATTTGTACACAAGTTGATAAATGTTAAATAATTAGGTTTTGGTTGTGTCTGAAAAAATACAGTAATAATAATGATTAATATTTGGGGACCAGTAGAAAACTACCTAGAAGATGGGTAGGAATAATTAATTTGGATTTCAACACACTTAATATTATTTTATTACTCAAGAGAGGAATAGAGCTATTGATTAGTGTTACATGTTAAATATACATATTAAAATTTAAAGGTTAATCATTAAAAGAATAGAAGGTAAAACTTCTAAAGGAAGGAATGACATAAGTACAATGACTATGACAATAGAAGGAAAAGAAAAAAAAATATATTGATCCAGAATGAAACAGAATATTTCACATGTGTAAAAGTTTAAATACAAATTTAAAAGCTCACATACATGAATACATATATATACAATAAATTATAGACACATTTATAGACACATGAGCCATGAGGAAGCATACAGGCAGCTTCAGAATGGTGACGTTAGGAAGGAGAGGAAGTACGGGGTGGGATACAAAAGCGGCTTGAATAGTTTTTATAACATTTTACTTCTAATAAATACTAATCAAATTCAAATATGGAAAAATATTAAAATGCCATATCCAGTACATAATTTCCATACTATAATTTTATTGTTTTATTTTTCTTTTTTGTTTGTTTGGTTTTTTTTTTTGAGACAGAGTCTCACTCTGGCACACAGGCTGGAGGGCAATGGTGTGATTTCGTTCACTGCAACCTCTACCTCCTGGGTTCAAGCGATTCTCCTACTTCAGCCTCCCTAGTAGCCGGAATTACAGACTTGTGCCACCACAACCGGCTAATTTTTGTATTTTTAGTAGAGACAGTGTTTCATCATGTTGGCCAGGCTGGTCTCAAACTCCTGACCTCAAGTGGTCTGCCTGCCTCAGCCTACCAAAGTGTTGGGATTACAAGCATGAGCCACCACGCCCAGTGAAATTTTATTAATTTTTTAAAGGAAGAAAAAATATACATCAGAAGATAAAACAAAGAAGCAAGTTCAGGAATGTTAATTAACTTTTCCATGATCACAGGCTATGAGGTGAAAACAAACAAGGAAATACAGATTTCTCATATCAATGTCTGTTCAACTAACTTCGGCTAATTCATTTTTGCATTAACATGAACAGGGCCTGGCATGTGGCACAGGTGCTCAGAATGAGAGGCAACAGCTGAGAAAGTTCTTGAAGGGAAGTTCCTTGCTAACAGTGGTTTGGTATTAAATGCCACAATTTAACAGGCAGCCTCAGGGTTGCACTTGGCATTCAGGGGTCTGTTCCAGCTGGAAAGAAGCCAATTCTCAAAGAATCAGAAGCTATGACCTAAGAAAACTTAAAGATCATCTAGTTCAATTGGCTTAGTTTACAGGAGCTTAACTGGCTTGCTCAAAGTCAATCAATGAGTGGTTGACTCAAATTCTAATGCTATGTCAACTTTACCAGTGCACTAAACTTTATCAAGTGGTAGCAGAACATTGCTGGTATGATGATGTGGTGATGATGATGACAAAGATGATGACGTAGATAAAGATGATGGTGATAGTGATGATGACAGCTCACTTTGGGGAAGCATTAAACTAAATTCTAGGCACTCACCCAAATTCTTTATAAGTATCCTTTTGATTCCTCCTCCAATAACCCAAGTAGTCAGGTATAATTATAATCCCCATTTCAGATAAAAGAAATTATTCTCAGTGACTAATCATTAATAAATGACAGAACAGGTTCCGAACCAGGCAATCTGACTCTGAACTGGATCTCTTAACCATGTGCTGTGCTGAAGACTCAAATGTTAGGGGAAAGAAGGGAAGGTGGCCACTGGGAGCTTGATCCCATCCCTTTTGGGTGCAACTTGGTCTACTATATTTCCTGTTACTGGAGATGCAAAGTGGATATTCGGTTTAGAATTTGTCATCATCTGATGTTCATATCTATTCCATGTGGTTTCAAGTCAAGCAGGGATTTTGAAGCAATGGTAAGTCAAAATATAAATGGATGGACCTATGAGTTATTGAACTAAATGTGAAGTGACTGCTCTTAAACACACCTTTAGTTTTCATATATATAGGGAATACTTCTGTAAAAAGTAAACATTTTATCCTCTCCTTGGTGTGTATAAACCCTTATCACAGTAAGAAAAGAAAAAAAAAGGATGCTTGCATAATTTATTTTATGTCAACCAAAGTGAAAATGACTCAAAGTTTTCTAATAATAAGATGCTATTGGTTAAAGGATGTTAATAATACTGTTTATAAGATGACTCAATTTATGACTCTACTATCTGCACTCAACAAGAAAACAAAGCTTGTTACTTTTAGAGGCAGAACTGTATAGTGGTCAGGAGTCTGAGTTCTGGAGAAAGGGTATTGAGTTTACATTTCAGCAATGACACTAAATTTTCTACTGTGTGCTTAATCAGTACTAGTATTTATGCACTCTCAAATTTAAAAAGAATGGTCAAGCAGGCCGGGCGCGGTGGCTCAAGCCTGTAATCCCAGCACTTTGGGAGGCCGAGGCGGGTGGATCACGAGGTCAGGAGATCCAGACCCTCCTGGCTAACACGGTGAAACCCTGTCTCTACTAAAAATACAAAAAACTAGCCGGGCGAGGTGGCGGGCGCCTGTAGTCCCAGCTACTCGGAGGCTGAGGCGAGAGAATGGCGGGAACCCGGGAGGCGGAGCTTGCAGTGAGCCCAGATCGCGCCACTGCACTCCAGCCTGGGCGACAGAGCGAGACTCCGTCTCAAAAAAAAAAAAAAAAAAAAAAAAAAAAAAAGAATGGTCAAGCATATATTCATTTCACTCAGTCTCCAACCAGCAACTTATCAGTATTTCAATTACCTGCTGAACAACCTCAAGAGAATAAAACCAAAATTCTCAGTATACACAAATTTTATTTGTGAGAAAAACACAATCTAAAATTCTGTTCTGTACACATAGAGAATGCTGGCTATAAAATTTTTATTCCAAGTATAAAAACTGTATAGTTTGTAAACACGCATAGCTATTACCCAAAGGATATAAACAGCTGCCCAAAAGATTTTATATATCAAAGTCATATCAATTTCCAAGTAATTTAGAAGGAAACAAGTGAAACAAATCAATTCGATTTGCAAAATGTTGGAATTTCTCATGAAAAGTATTGAAATGCAAATAAAAGATTTAAAAAACCTAGACCCAGTGAAAAACACGTTACAGACATAGGATATCAAAATGTTAAAATGTCAAAAAATCAAAACAAGACAATAATCAAGATGGGTTAACTTAATAGGTTTCCTTCATTTGAAGCAAAATACAGCTTTTAAAGAGGCATAGCTTAGTGATAGAAATCACAAAATGGCATCCAGATGCCAAACAGTTTGCAGAAATGGTTTGTTGGTTTACAGAGCTCTTTAAAAAAATCGGATTACAAAATCACATTTCATATTTCTAAAATCTAGTTTTTTTTTTTTTTCCTGCTTTTCTTAAAAAGCCGAGGTTACTTTCTTACAGAGCAGCAGCAAGGTGGAGTTCAGTAATTTCTGTCCTCATCACATTAGGTGTTCAGTTTGCCACCTGTTTTACTAACCTATTGTAGTATTTACATCGCTAGCCTGCCCCCTATTGTCAAGCGAGCTCATAACTCCTATCCACTGCCAGGCAAATTCAAGTCGTGAATGTGATCGATGGCAGAAGGGACTTTAAGACTGGACATTATTTAAGAGGTTCATTTGTTCATCTATTCAATCATTCACTCATTCATTTGTTCAAAAAATATGTGGATATTTGATAAAAGCCAGATACTGGGTTCAAATAAGAATATAAACATTTGGGACTTCTTTTCATTTAGGTATTATGCAATCATACATCTGAAGGAGCTTACCAACGTGTATGAAATACAGTTGAGGACACAATATTAACAAATTTTAGGAAATGAAATACATTCTAAAGAGTTCCAATAATTTAAATGGTCCCAAAGGATGGAGAATTTAAAGAAAGAAGGGGTGGTCAACAAGGTAAAATCATGGTTGAGAAGTGAAGTCAAATGAAGAAAAAAAATAAAAAGACCATTTCATGAGATAAGTAGCAAATCTCTGGTGACATGTAAGAGGGCACTTAGAGATAATAAAACCAGGTTCCATAGCGAGAAAGTGAGAATAAGAGCATAAGAAAGAAAGAGATGTGAGTTAAATGGGGGTAAGGGGTGGATGCGAAGAGAAAGCGTGGGGCTGGATGCAGACAGGGAAGTGGGTTGGTTATTTTATAGGCTATGGGAGATGCCAAGTGAAGAGGACTGAATATGTGCAAAAGAAAGTCTTGGCACCAGAGAGTTCACAAGAATAACCATAACTGAGAAGCAATTCAATCTAGTTAAAGAATCATTAACTTAAATTTTGATATTACAGCAAAATTTGGCAACTTTTCCATGAGCTACATCCACAGGTTGCTTCTTGGTACAAATTTTAGGATGGTATTTTCACAATGAAAGTTTTCTTTAATTGGCACCAACATTCAGTAACAATAAGCTACAAAAGAAAATCTATTGATTCCCAATTAAGCCTTATTTTCTGGCATTCTACTTGTGACCTCAATGTTTGTAAATATTTCTGGTTCTTTGGTTCTGTTGGAAATAACATTGTTTTCCACAGAGGTATTTAATCTTGGACCAATGAAATCCAGTGTCATCTTTCTATAAAATGTACCTGATTTCTATAAAATGCCATCTTTCACCACATTTAATAATCAAAGGAAAGCAAGATTAAGATACAGATCATAATGCATTTATACTAGAAAGATAATGTTTATTTCACTCTTCTGTATATCTACACCAAACATACTATTTCTTCCAACTTTGACATTGAAAAAAATCTAATGGCAACTACATGTTCATCAGATAAGGATCAAATGAACTCAGTAGGAGAAAAGAGGAAAGTTGAGAATAGTTATTTCTGAATTTTCATAAGGTAATATTACTTCTGAATTTTCATAAGGTAATATAGCCTGAATAAGATGACTTATCAGAATATTTTTATTTCACTTATTAAGCTGTGAAACAGTCAGAAAGAAAATAAAACCTGTCATCTGTTTGTGGCTTAAGAAACAGTAACTTCCTAAATTACTTCTTAGAAGTTCTTTGAAGCAAAAGGCTCATACTGTAATTTTTTAAATGAAAGCACAATTTGAAATGAAAACAAAACTGGCTGTTCCCATATGCTAGGAGTAAATTATGTCCTATTGCTGTCCCTCCCTAGGAGACGCTCCCACACCCAAAATTCAATCGGAAAATAAATGTTTATTGGTTGTTGCTTATTCAAGTAGTGTATATACATACAGCACTGAATGTTGGAAAGGCTCATCTATATTTAATGATAACTGAGATACACTGCTTATTGGAAAATTAGAGTAGGATACCCAAATATGTTTGTCATACGTTCTGTAAAATGCATGGTATAAAGTCAACTCAGTTTTTCCTCCATAATACATGAGAAGAACCCCCAAGTGCTTGCTTCTTAATTCTTAGTTTAAAAATACAGTATCATTCTCACAGAAGTACACATCTACTAGTCTAGCCTTCACAGCCTATCCCATAGTGAATCCAGATGTACATTACCTCCACCTACTCTTCCATCACACCATAAGAGTGACAACAATTATGACCTACAAGTGAACCCTGGGAAAGCTTCACTGCCTTGTGATCATTGTAATGTCAGTGGCAGGCCATCTGGAGCTGCTGCCGCCATCACACTGGCTGCAGCAGGAAGGCATGGCCAGGTCTGCACACCCATGGAGCTAGCAGGAGCCAGGACAGGTGGGACCCCCACCCCTTCTGAGTTGGGATGGGAGCTCCCTGGGTGCCACTGTAGCTGCCCAAGCCACGACTATGGACCCAGGCATCCCTGTGCTCCAGGGCTGGGAGTAGGCAGGACCCCTGTCCTCCAGGGCAGGGCTGCAGTCACTCAAGTCGTGGGCAGGCAGGGGGAGGCAGGAGCTCTGTTCTCCTGGGTGCAGCTACAGCTGCCCGAAATCACGGCCATGAACCCGGGCCTCCCCTGTGCTGTTGTGGGGCTAGGAGCTAACAAGATCCCTGCCCTCTTGGAGGCAGCTAGACCCAGGCATTTCTGCACTCTTGGGGGCCTGGGATCAGAAGTGCCTGCTCCCACTGCCTGGCTTCTCTCTGTTTTTGGCTACCATTCTGATTTTGGAGGAAAGTTGGGACTGAGCCCAGGTGCTGTCACAGCCCGGCCAGGTGTGCACATGATCAAGGCAGTGCTGACATGCCAGTACCCTGCCAATTCGCCCCCCTCTGGGCTTTGGGCACCAATGAGCATAGGAGGGAATCCAATGGTGGGCTGAGGGCAGCTTGGCGACAGCAGGAGGCAGACAGGTTCCTGGGCAGAAAGGGAGTGGATGCCCAGCAATGCTCCATCTTCAGGCCAGGGAGGGCCTGAAGGCTGGAGGCCAGGCTGCTAGTCCCATGGACCGTAGTGGGAACTTGCAGTGTCTTTTCTGGACTTGCCTATTGCCACTCATGAACCAATCAGCATGTACTTCCTCCCTTCTGAGGCCCATAAACGCCCCAGGCTTAACCAGAGCAGAGCTGACATTAGGATGACCAGCTGCAGAGAGGACCTAGGCACTGTAGGGTCTCATCTCTGTTGAGAGCTGCAGATGATGGGACGACCAGCTGCAGAGAGAAGCTACCCTCTCTGCTAAGAGCTGAACACTCATTGGGACACCTTGGCTATGGAGAGGGGCTGCCCACTGCCAGTTTTCTCTGAGCTGTTCTACTGTTCAATGAAGCTCCTCTTTGTCTTATTCAACCTCCACTTGTCTGCGTACCACATTCTTCCTGGTCACAGGTCAAGAGATTGGGAACCACGGAATGGAGAGGCTAAAAGAGTTGTAACACAAACAGGGCTGAAACATGCCCCTTACTTGCCACATTGCAGGTGAAGACAAGGAGAGAAGAGCTGCAACCCTTTGGGGAGAACAGACTGGGGAGCTCCCCGAGCCAGAGCTGTGACTCTCGCTTTGGGGCTATGCAGTTCCTGGTGTCTCTAAGCTTCCAGGCACGACCACATTCCCTGGTGCCAGCCAGGGACGCTCCTTGTGATGTGCTTGGTCCAGCTGCAGCCTTACAAAGAGCCCATGCCAGCACCTGGAGCTGCGCACCTCACAGCAGCAGCCAGATTGTTTGCCTGTGCAGTGGCCGGACCCCACGCTCACTCACACACCCCTTGCCACTTCATGCCTGACTTGCAGTCTCCCTTGAAGGTGTGGGAACCAGGTCGGTGGTGTGAACTGAGTGCAGTCTGCCAGGCCAAGTGGGCACACTGAGCCCTGTGGGCCCGAGCAAAACTCGGTCAAAGGCGCCACCAGCCACTGGTTTCCAGCCAGGAAATTGACACCCCAAAGATCCCATAACAATTGTTGGTACAAACAGGTTTAAGGATTTCAAAAATTTCAAACAACCGTATTAATGATTCTAGGTAAAATCATTGCACAAAATGTAGCAGGGACTTCCTCTCTTTAAAGTTGCAATTAAGTACACAAACCTGAAAATGTTCCCAATTAATATAACACTGATTTATTAGAAATTAAGGAATTTATTCTACAACCTATTCAAACAGATTCCAAGTCCAGCTGAAAATAAATAACAATTGATTTATCATCAAGGGTCCATATTTGATATTGGGATAAGTACCAAATAAAAAGCCTATTGTGCTAGGAGCTCAAAATTTCAGACAGGAATTTATGTAGCACTCAAACAAAAACCTGTATTACAAATGATCGACTTACCCCTGCAAGGCTTTCTCTCCAAACCAGTCTCCTTTTCCTAAAGTTCTAAGAAAGACTGGGTCTTCACTTGGTGAGTCTTCACGAGTGACATTTACCTACAAAGAGATACAATGAAAGTTTAAATCCACTGCTTACCTACAATGAACAAAGGAACACTAATTAATGAGGTTAATTCCATTTCTTGTTTATTTTATTAATTTATTTTATAAAGAAAAAAACCTTTAAATTACCACTAACAGGACCAAAGAACAATATTACAAATTCCCAGGAAAACCACAAGAGCTTACCTCCAAATATTTTGTTATCCTTTCAAGTTATTTTAAAGAAATAATACATTACTAGTAAATTTGATCTCACTCCTCATCTCCATTCTAATTTTCCTGCCTTTATGAAGCAACCACTATAATGAACCTAGTGAGCATTCTGTCCATCTTTTTTATGTGTTTATGTACATGTATTTTTAAAATATATTAATAATATAAGTGGTATTCCTCATTCTGCAACTTACTTTTTTCCCTTAATATTGTTTTAATTATTTATTCCATGCTCTTAGGTATAAATCTCCTTCATTCATTTTAATGTATGAGTTTTATCTCATTATGTAAATATATTTACTTACCCATATCTTGTAAATTGGCAATTATATTGTTTCCATTTTTTTCTTTCTTTCTGCTGAAATGAACAGCCTTTTACATGCCTCCACATGCATATCCTAGTTTCTCTAGGATAAGCCTGTCCCTTTCCCTGAGAAGAATCCAGCTTTCATTTGAAGACACATCACATTTTCATAAAGATTTCTTGCATGGTTCTAACTGACTATATCCCTAATAATTCATATGCTTCATTTGGTAGGATTTATATTTCGAAAGATGTATAAACTACATACATGCCCTTTTTTACTATACTAAATAAAGTGCCCTTAAAAGAAAGTTGTATTTCTTTGGCATTCTCCACAAATTATAATAAGCACTCAATAAATAGTTGTAAATTGTTTTAACAGAATGTGTCATTACTAACAAGATAGATAGCCTAGAACACACAGGACTTGTGACTTAACAGAAGGCAAGCGATAATGTTTTTTGTTGCATGAATGAAAACAAAAATAGAGTAACTTGTACCTTTGTGTTAATTCATATCTCCCTCAAGCTCTACTAACATTCATAAAACTGTCTTTTTGTCATCCAGAAAGGTTAAATAGTTAAAATTCACCTACCTGGAAAATGTGATGAAGTAAAAAACTAATTTCTTGAAACAATGCTAAAAACACTTAAACACATTTAATAATACTATGTTTCAGGTTTCTGAATCTAGAGATTAGATGTTAAAGACCAGAATTTTTATAAGTATTAAGAAGGTCTGTGTAAGGTGGAGGAAATTCAATTATTATTCTCCACTGATCCATTTGATTACTCCTCCACACAGTGTTTCAAAACCATGGAAATTCAGTTTTTAACACTTTTACTTACCACTAAGCTGTATCACAGAGACACTAATTTTCATGCTGACGAGGCTTTTATAGATGCGGAATCTTCTGTAGGGAGTCTGATCTAAAATAAAAGTTACTGGGCCCTTATTCTTGAGGTTCTGATTCACCGATGTTCATATAAAACCTAAAATTTAGTTTCTTTGTTTAAACAGTATTCCATTATATGACTGTTATGCAATTTACTAATTCTGTAGATATAAATGTGGGTGGCTTCCAGTTTTATTTTTGTTGTATTTTGTTTTTATTGTACTATTAACTGTGTTACTGTGAACCTTCTTATACATGTGCTCTAGTGTCCATGGCTAAGAGTTCACTAGGGTCAACGTTTATGAATAAAGAACAAGGTTATTAAGTATATGCATCTTCGATTTTACTAGATATTAACTCACTCTTGGTACAATCTTACATTCCTACCATCAATGGATGAAAACACATATTATATTATACTGTTATCAATACTTAATATTGTCAGATTTTGATTTTTTTCCAGAAAGGTAGGTATTAGATGGTATTTCCCTTATTATTAATGGAGGTGGGAGATTTTATCATCTTATTTTTTGAGCCACTTGTGCTTCTTTTGATTATGTGTCTGATCATGCTTTTTGCCTATTTTTCTATTGGACTGATTATCTTTATTTTTGTTGTTGTCCATTCACAAGAGTGTGGTTTGTCTAAACCATCTTTGTGATGTCTTGTTGAACAAATTTATTAATTTTAATGTAATTACACTTAACCATTTTATCTTTTATTGTTTGCATTTTAAAATATCTTATTCAAGAAATCCTTTCTTATCCCAAGATAGTAGAAGTATTCTCCCAATTACCTTTTAATTTTTTCCTAATTTTTCTTTTCACATTTACATCTGAAAGTGGCATTGTGTATGGTGTGAGCTAGGGATCCCATTTTATTTATGTCCCTATGCATAACCAGTTGTGATATCTGTAGTGTCCACACTATCCTAAATCAAGCTTCCATATTATAATGGGTCTTTATCTGGGCTCACCATTCTTACTCTGACATATTTGTCTGGTTTTCAGTCAAATTAAGGCCACATTTTTTTCCATTACCTGAACCTTATAAAAAGTTTTGATATCTACTGTAGTAACTCCCAATGTGTTTCTCTTTCTTTCAGATGTTCTGCCATGTTGGTGTTTTGCTCTTCATTATAATATTTTAAATACAATTTTCTTCTTAAAAGACTTGAACATTTTCTTGTTACAGATATGCCTAGATACTTGATTTTTGAAATGGTATTTTTAAAACATATTTTAGTTACTTGGTATAGTATTTAGAAAGGTACATGAATTTTTAAGTTATCATATAGTAAATTTTACTTCCATCATACAGTAAAATTTACTTCTTTTTTGGAATATAGTTGTATGAACTTAAACACATGGGTAGTTTTGTCTAATTCCCAGAACAATTAGATACAGAACAATTTCTCCAGAAACTCCTTCATGCTATGTTTTGTAGTCATATCCTTCTCATTCCTCACCCCTATAGTCTGTTCTGCATCAAACTAATTTTAACTTTTGGAGAATGCCATATAAATGAAATAATAGAATATTTAACCTTCTCAGATGTTTTTTTCTTACTCAGCATTAGGCCTTGAAGATTCAGCCAAGTTGTTGCATGGTTCAATAGTTTATGTTTTTTATTGCTAATATTTCATTGAATGAATATAACATAATTTGTTTATTTCTAGTTTTGGCAATTATGAATAGAGATGCTACAAACACTGATGCAGAGTTTTTTGTGTGAGCTATATTTTCATTTCTCTAGAATAAATATCACAAAGAGCAATTGCTGTGTCATACGGTAAATGTTTATTTAACTTTATAAGAAACTACAAATTGTTTTCCAGAATGGCTTTACCATTTTGCATTCCCAAGAGCAGTGTATGAGAATACTGGTTGCTCTGCATCCTCACTAGCACTTGATGTTGTTAATTTTTGTTTTCAGATTTAGCCATTCTATTAAGTATGCAGTAGTATCTCAGTATTTCAATATGCAATTTTCTAATGACTAATCATTTTGAACACTTCTTCATGTGCATATTTGCCATTTGTGTATCTTCTTTGCTGATGTGTTCAAGTCCTTCATTCTTTTATTTTTTGTTAGTGGGCACTTCAGTGTTTTTTGTTGATTTGTAAGTGTTTTTTTATTGATTTTTAAGTGTTTTTTATATAGGTTCAATAAAGGATAGGATCAATATAAGCCCCTTACCAAATGTGTACTTTTCAAATAATTTTGCCTGTTAGTAATTTGTCTTTCCATTCTCTGAAAAGTGTTTTTCGCAAAATAAAAGTTTCTAAATTTGGTAAAGCCCAATTTATCATTTTTCTCTATGGATTGTGCTGGTGGTATCATGTCTAGGAACTCTTCCTATCTAGCCACAAGTCATACATTTCTCTTGAAAGTTTTATAGCTTTGTTTTACTTTTAAATCTATTACCAATTTTAATTTAATTTTTATATAAGGTATAAAGTCTAGGTCAAGGTTCTCCTGTTTTGGTCCATGGTACCAATGGTTCCATCACCATTTGTTGAAAAGACTTTCCTTTTATTGTCAGTTGCTTTCATTTCTTGATTGCTCTGTTTCTCGTCCTAAGTATGTGAACTGTAGGCATATTGTAGATACCACTTATCAGGGTAAGAAAGTTCTCTTATATTCTCAATTTGCTGAGAATTGTTTTTATGAATGGATGTTACACTTGTCACACCCTTTCACTGCATCATTTGACATGATAATGTGATTTGTTTTCTTTAGACTGTTAACATGGTAGAATACGTTGAATGATATGGTTTTTTCAATATTCATTTATAGTAAAATATCCAGTTCTATAATGTCCAATACAGTCACCACTAGCAGCTATTGCAATGTGGCTACTGCTACTGAGAAATTAACATTAAAGTTAAGTTAGATAATTTTACTTTAATCGCAAGTGTGACTAATAGCTATTATATTGGGTTGTGTAGAGATATAGAACAGTTCCATTAATAAAGAAAAATGTACTGAATAATGCTAATTTGCTAAACTCTTATTAATTTTAATAATATATATTTCTACATAAAATCCTAAATGAAACTAAAAACATGTATAAATAATTACTGTTTCTTTATTTACAAATATTATTTATTTTTCTTAACTTACTATAGTATTTGGGATGTCTAGTACCACACTAAACAAGATTGGTAATAATATATATCTTTATCTTGTTCTTGATATTTAAAAAAAGTTTTCCAGAGGGTTCACCATAATGTATACATAAACATATGTATACATATGCAAATAAAATTTCCATAACAGAACACTTTTTATAGTAAAAAACATTGAGCATTGTGTTAAGGCAACATGTTTAATTGGCATGTTTAAATACTTGTTAATTTTATGAAGCAAAGCCATGTGATTTTAAATGCCATTTGATAGACAAGAATTTTTGAATCCCTTTTTTTTCTTTTTTTTTTGAGGCGGAGTCTCGCTCTGTCGCCCAGACTGGAGTGCAGTGGCGCAATCTCAGCTCACTGCAAGCTCCGCCTCCCGGGTTCACGCCATTCTCCTGCCTCAGCCTCCCAAGTAGCTGGGACTACAGGCGCCCGCCACCTCGCCCGGCTAGTTTTTTGTATTTTTAGTAGAGACGGGGTTTCACCATGTTAGCCAGGATGGTCTCGATCTCCTGACCTCGTGATCCGCCCGTCTCGGCCTCCCAAAGTGCTGGGATTACAGGCTTGAGCCACCGCGCCCAGCCCCTTTTTTTTTCTAATGGTAGGATACAAGGTATGTTGAATGGAATCAGAAAAATCAAAATGCTTTTGAACTATTATTAGAACTCTGCAACTTTGCTTACCCATCCTGTTCAATTTTCGTTTGATTTATTTATAAAGAGATAGTTCATTCTGTGATGCGACACAACTGCAAGGACAAATGCAGGAATCTTTAGTGCTTTATAGTTCACTGTTGGAGAAGCAAGTCATGTATCCAGGCAGCTGTAATGGAGTGATTGAAGTATAGAGAACTAACTGAGCTTCTACTTGAGGCAGCACCAGGTACTTTAGCCATCATCACTGCAAGCATTCTGCCTTAGGTTTTAGAAAAATCAGATTGCACAGGCTTAATGGGGGAAAAACAAGTATTGCAAAGCTTATTTTATAATGCTTCTCTCTTTGTGTGAATGTGCTTAATGGAAGAATAAAAATTGTTTTACACTTAAATAAGTGGAACTGAACAAGGGGAATTTCATTTGTAGCTTGGCAGCCCCTGCTGTGTCTCCTTCTATCTCACAGCATTTTCTAAGAAAAAGCCAGTTTGGTAGCAGCAAGAAACAGATCTTGGCCAAGGTTATCCTTTATACCTTTTTTAAATGCATGGGAAAACAAGTTGACATCTGTACACCTAAAAAAAATATAACATATAATTGTAGAAAATTCCAGTTCTACAACTTATTTGCCTGCTGAACTGAGCCTACACTCTTATAATTCACCTGTCTTTAGTGCTGTTTGCCATTGGGACATAAGTATGCTGACCTTACCTTCTGCTTATTAAGACTTAATATATTCCAATTATTGTGTATGGTGACATATTCTTAATGATTTTAATATGTTAGAATTAGAACTAATATAATTAATGTTGTTAGTATATTAGTATTAGAATGAATAAAATTAATAAAATTATTATGTAATTTACATAACTAAGAATCATAGCAGCTAACTTGTATCACCTAGAAAAGTAAGTTAGTAGAAATTGATGTCTGGTTTAAAGTAAAAGATCTTGAATGTGTCAAGAGAGTCTAATATACTAGTATTACTTCCCTTCCAGAATCCCCAGAGTGCTCTGAAATATTGCCAAGGGAAATGGTTCCTGTGGTATAATTTCCACACTGTTTCTACTTATACTTACTATGAAACTCGTAAAAAGGCACAACTAATGCACCTGTCTTCAGCTGAAACTGGTTACAAAGTACTACTTTTAGGCAGTAAAATTTGCACTAACAGGGTGGTAGCAAAAGCCTGTCAGAAATCCATCTCAAAGGACAAACACATCATTCCATCACAGCAAAGAATTAGCAATGTAGTAAAGACAAAACAAATCTAGAATGTCAGGACAAATTCCCCATGCAATCTTTTGAATTATTTATATCCATGGTGATTTTAAATTTTCCCTGATTCTTTAGTCAATCTAAACAATAAGACAGTAAATAATAAGCTCTAACAATCTATCATATAAACTACAAAATGTTAACATTTTCTTATATTCTAACATTGGAAAATACAAGATACAATTTTAACTATAACCGCGGTCAGACATGTCATTTCATGATGCCTTTTAAGAAGTCAGCCTTGAGTTCTACTTCTATCCCAGGCATTCAGAGATCAGTCAAAAGAATAGGAATAATAAAAATACAAATATTGTTTTCTTCATTTTTGTGTGACATGCCATTGATATAAATATTGACATATGCATACACTTGATCCAAAATTCGTCCAAGGAGAATTATCTAAATTGTGATTCAATAATACTTATAATCTTTCACCTCATTCTATTCACTGTGACTCTGGAAATTTCTCTATATATGAACTATAAGTTAGCAGAGTCAGTCATTTTATTAAATTAGAAGAAATAAATTTGCTTCATTAATAAAGTGATAATTATAAAAATAGAAACTGGCATATAAATTCCTTTCTACTTGCATTTCCTTCTCCATCTCTTCCTATACTTAGTACATACAGAGATATGAATTCCTTGTAATGATACATAATAAAGAAAAATAAGTTTAAATCACTTCACTGTGGAAAGAAATTTAAGGTATTTTAGTAATATAATAGTATAGTATTAATCTAAAAAAATTCTATTTTCCAATTCACTCAATTTTGTACTTTTAAGATATAAATAAATTCATGTTGATGAAAAACTAAAACAGTTTAAGAAATAAAGTATGATTTTGCATTTGTAACCTTTGTCTACTCCATTTTTACCCCTTCCTTTATAATTTATCACTTTTAGTAGTTTTTAGTTCCAAAATGTATTTATGAAAATAACTTAAAACATTAGTGTATATCTATCCTTATCATCCTCAGAGTATTTAGCAACTTTCCTAAGGGCATTAAAATGACTAAGTTTTGTAACAGGATTAAAATTTAGGCCATCTGATTTCAAAACCCAGATGTTTCATTATAGCAGTGTTACTGCTTCTAATGACTAGATGAATTTTGTAAATGACTTAAGTACTTTCTTTCTTTCTTTTTTTTTTTTGGAGGCAAAGTCTTGCCTATTACCAGGGCTGAAGTGCAGTGGCACCATCTTGGCTCACTGCAACCTTCGCCTCCTGGGCTCAAGTAATCCTCCTGTCTCAGCCTCCTAAGTATCTGGGACCACAGGCATGCACCACCATGCCCAGCTAATTTTTTCTACTTTTTGTATAGATGGGGTTTGACATGTTGCCCAAGCTCGTCTTGAACTCCTGAGCTTAAGTGATCTGCCTGCCTTGGCCTCCCAAAGTGCTGGGATTACAGGTATGAGCCACCACATCCAGCTGGTATTTTCTTTTTTATTATATTATTTTAATGATGGAGATCTTTCTATTCACACAAATATATCAGTGACATCTAATATTATGATTATTAGCAAGTAAGCTACTTACTGGTTTCAAAGCTCCACCTTTTTTTCCCTCCTGCATCATTTTTTGTAAGATCCATTTTCTAATACCTCTCTGTGTCAATAAATGAGACAAACTCATATAGCACAAGACTCTGCATGTGTTCCTACTGGAGTTACTAACCAATCCAAGACTCCCCTGATGCATCACTGTCTTGTGTCACCAAAGCTTACCGTTCCTTTGCTGATGATGAAGAAGGTGTCCCCTCTTGCTCCTTGCCTGATAATATATTCTCCATTTTCATAGTGGGTCTGAAAAGTAGAAACAATAAGAAAAAAAAATTAAGCAAGGAGTAAGTTACCAAACAGCTCAGCCTCTTCAAATATCAACCCCCAGGGATACATTCATCCTGATGGAATTTTATCCAAGCCTAGAACCATCATGATTTAAAAATGAATATTAGTTAATGTATGTAATATTTACAAAGATAACATTTCTATAATGCTCATTTTCAAGACTGCTTTTAATGTCATTTTTCTAGGTGATTATATCATATCTTTAAATTCATTCATTTCAATTGTTTGATGAAAATATTCTTTTCTCCCATCAACTGAGCATGAAACAAAACAGCAGAGCTGCTAATTAAACTACTAATTCCATATTATTTTACTTGTCTTTTTCATTGGGTTTTATATTCTCATAATGAGAGCCCTTTTTTCCTAAGAAATTGTTACAGAATGCAAAAATCTTCATTTGAAACCAGGTTGATTTTTATTGTGGGTTAGATGGCCCTAGTTACTTTTTAAGGCACCACTTCATGCTTTAGTGTTCTTGCTTCAGCAGTTTAGACTTGGCCCTATCAAATAGACTGTCTTAATTTTATGGACTGAATTCTGGTCCAGCATCTGTGAGCTTATAAACTATCAAACGAGGAGTGAGGTAAGGCTGCAAAAGGATTATCATAGTCAGTATATCAGTATTCTGACATGGACACCACAACTAGGTCCGTTTCCAGGGTGAAGATTACTTCTGCAATGAACAAAAGTAATTTCAATAAGGAGAGGTGGGAGAAAGTATACTGCTGGGTCAAGAGGTCTAACAGAAAAATGAGAACTGTGCCGTCTCACCCTATGCTTCTCTGCAGCATAGCAGAGAAGCTCTATTTTTGGGAAATAAAACATTATTTTGCACACTCCTAACAAAACAGAATTCATTGTTTACGTGCAATATCCATTAGGCTGATAGGTATTAATTGTCCTTATGCTTCAATATCATTTTTCTTAACACATAAAATGCTAAGATTGCCTTAAAATTGCCTTTCATTAATACTTGACATTGAAAAGAGCCATTATTTTCTTAGTGTATCTGGAAAGTTAACATACTACCTAATTTGCTAATTTTTTTACTCAAAAGTAATTCAGTTTTCTAGGAACAAAATTTTTAAGTAAAAAAGGTATTCCTTATTCCTTTCCCTCAATTTCAACCACCAGATGATATATACAGTCTGGTATGTACACTTCAAGACTTTTTTCTATGCTTTGAACCACCACCACCCCATCCTGCACACACACATGCATACAAATAATTATTTCTAAATAAAAATAATATTATAGAACGCATATTCTTCAACTCATTTAATCCATTTAACAAGATATCTATGTTCAAGTTTCATGTTTTGCTGCATTCAAATGGAAAGAACTTTACAACATGCAGATTTGAAAAACAAAATGGCAGTAATCCACTTTCATGTATTCATTTAACAAACACCTTTTTGAGGCAGGGTGTCATTCTGTGGCTCATCTTAATTGTAGCTTTCGTAATCCCCACAGATTGTAGGAGGGACCTGGTGGGAGATAACTGAATCATGGGGGCGGTTTCTTCCATACTGTTCTCATGGTAGTGAATAAGTCTTAAGAAATCTGATGGTTTTATAAGAGGTTTCATTTCCCCTTTTGTTTGGCTCTCATTCTCTCTTGTTCACCATCATGTAAGATGTGCCTTTTGCCTTCTGCCATGAATGTGAGGCCTCCCCAGCTATGTGGAATTACGAGCCCATTAATTCTATTTTTCTTTATAAATTACCCAGTCCAAGGTATGTCTTTATAAGCAGCATGAGAACAAACTAGTAGAGTAAATTGGTACTGGCAGTGGGTGCTGCTGTAAAGATACCCAAAAATGTGAAAGTGACTTTGGAATCAGGTAACAGGCAGATGCTGGAAGAGTTTGGAGGGCTCAAAAGAAGACAGGAAAATGTGAGAAAGTTTGAAACTTCCTAGAAACTTGGAGGGCTCAGAAGACAGGAAGATGTGGGAAAGATTGGAACTTCCTAGAGACTTACTGAATGGCTTTGACCAAAATGCTGATAAAATTTGCATCCTGATGGTATAACAGAAAAGAAAAATCTATTTTCTGAGAAGAAATTCAAGCTGGCTGCAGAAATTTTCATAAGCAACAAGAAACCAAATGTTTATCACCAAGACAATGGGCAAAGTGTCTCCAGAGTATATCAAAGTTCTTTGTGGCAGGCCCTCCCAACACCCGCCCAGGGGTCTAGGAGGAAAAAATGGTTTCATTGGCCAGACCCTGGGCTCCGCTGCTGTGTAAAGCCTAGGGACTTTGTGCCCTGTATCTCAGCTGCTCTAGCACTGGCAGAAAGGGGCCAAGGTACAGCTCAGGCTGTGGCTTCAGAGGGTTCAAGCCCCAAGCCTTGGCAGCTTCCATGTGGTGTTAAGCCTGTGGGTGCATAGAGGTCAAGAATTGATATTTGGGAACCTCTGTCTAGATTTCAGAGGATGTATGGAAACACCTGGATATCCAAGCAGAAGTTTGTTGCAGAGGCAGAGTTCTCATGGAGAACCTCTGCTAGGGAAGTGCTGAAGGGAAATGTGGGATGTGAGACCCCACAGAGTGTCCCCCACTGAGGCACTCCCTAGCGAAGCTGTGAGAAGAGGGCCACCATTCTCCAGACCACAGAATGGTAGATCCACTGACAGCTTGCATGCACAGTGCACCTGGAAAAGTCACAGACACTCAATGCCAATCCATGAAAGCAGCCAGGAGAAAGGCTGTACTCTGCAAAGCCACAGGGGTGGAGTTGCCCAAGACCATGGAAACCCACCTCTTGCATCAGTGTGACCTAGATGTGAGACACAGAGTCAAAGCAGATCATTTTTGAAGCTTTAAGATTTTACTGCCCTGCTGGATTTTGAACTTGCATGGGGCCTTTAGCCCCTTCGTTTTGGCCAATTTCTCCCATTTGGAATGGGTGTATTTATCCAATGCCTGTATCTCCATTGTATCTATGAAGTAACTAACTTGCTTTTGATTTTACCAGCTCATAGGCAGGAGGAAGTTGCCTTGTCTAAGATGAGACTATGGACTGTGGACTTTTGTGTTAATGCTACTGTGAGTTAAGACTTTGGGGGACTGTTGGGAAGGGATGATTGGTTTTGACATGAGATTTGGGAGGGGCTAGTGTGGAATGATATGGTTTGGCTCTGTATGCCCACTCAAATCTCATCTCAAATTGTAGTACCCACTCCCATGTGTTGTGGGAGGGATCTGGTAGGAGAAAATAGAATCATGGGAGCCGTTTCTTCCATACTGTTCCTGTGGTAGTAAATAAGTCTCACGAGACCTGATAGTTTTATAAGAGATTTCTCCTTTTACTTGGCTTTCATTCTCTCTTGTCCGCCACCATGTAAGAGTGCCTTTTGCCTTCTGCCATGATTGTGAGGCCTCCCCAGCCATGTGGAATTGTGAGTTCATTAAACCTTTTTCTAAGTTACCCAGTCTTAGGTGTGACGTTACCAGCATTATGAGAATGGACTAATACAGCCTCCCAAGTAGCTGGGACCACAGACGTACACTGCCATGCCCAGCTAATTTATTATTATTATTATTTTGTAGAGATAGGGTTTCCCTATTTGTTGCCCAGGCTGGTCTCAAACTCCTGGGCTCAAGTGATCCTCCCACCTTGACTTCCCCAAGTGTTAGGATTATAGGCATGAGCCAATGTGCCTTTCCAGCAAACATTTCTGAGGGCCTCAGAGGCAGGCCTTTTTATAGGCATTGATAATACAAAGATTAGTGGGGTAAAATCTCATAATAGCACCATCCACTGGAATGTTCTATAACTGTATTGTCCAATATGGTAGCCACAAGACATATGGGGCTACTGAGCACTTGAAATATGACCAGTGTGACTGAGAAACTGAATTTTAAAATTTATTTAATTTTAATAAATTCAAGTTTAAATAGTCACACATAATAGATACTGTACTGGATAGCAAAGGTAGTAGCAGAGTTACAGTTGTAGCTTTGGGGCAAGGGGGAGAGGAGAACATCTTTCCCACTCTTGATATTTCCTTTCACGTGAATGAAGCTCAGTTAGTAAAACTAAGTACCTTTCTCTTCCCCTTTCCTCACTCTGCACCAGCAAAAGTGGCATCACTTATCTGATTGATAAACTTGGAATTAAACAGCTATGTATGCTCATCTCAACTTCTCATCTTTTCCTCATGGAAGGGAGCTTCCCACAGAGGGCTGGCATTGCTGCTTCTCCGGGGGAAGTCCCTTCTCTCCACAATAGTGAAGTTTGCCCTTGTCTGAGCTTCTGTGACAGGGCAGCTAATTCTGCACAATGATAGCGTTCAATTTGGGAAGACCACCCAGCTGTCATACCAAAGGTACATCCTGTAACCCAGATTTTATCAGTAATAATGGTAATGTTTGCCTCCATTTATCCTACTCTTTGTCTTGTTTCTCACTTGGTTCCTAATTCAAGATCACTCAAAATTGCCAAAATAATCCAGTATGCAAAATGCTTTCCTGTATATAAGTACAGGGTTATATGTGTGAGAGCACAGTCTGGGAGACATGTGACTTCCTAAGAGCTTCTCCACAGAGGATTCTTGAGCCCCAACAGAAGGATGAAGAGGTCACCAATGATAAGCAGGCGAAAAGTATCCCAGAAAGAGGAAAATAAGCAGCTCATTATGATCAAATAATACTAGTGAATATACAATTATTTTGGAAAAAGTAGAAAAATGCAAATAAAAAGCACCCCAAAATTGAGGAACTCTTAACTTAAGTGAGCTCATTCCCCTCATCCATCTCCTTTTAAACAGCATATCCTTATCCATTTGATAGTTATTTTCGTTCAGAAAACCAAAATTATTTGTAATATACTAAAATGAGTGAAAGTAAGGGTTTCTTAACCTCAGCACTATTGACATTTTGAGGCCATTCGTTCTTATTGTAGGGAGATATCCTGTACATTCAGTTTTGCTGCAGGATGTTTAACAGAGTTGTCAGCCTCTTCCAACTAGATGCTAGTAGCACCCTAACCCCAGTTGTAGAAATCAAAAATGTCTCCAGACATCGCTAATTACTCCATTGGGAACAAAACTGCCCCCAGCTCATTGTAATTACTCTAAATTTTTTTATATTCTTAATCTCTTCATCTTAAGAAGCTGAAAGTTTGGCAATGATATCCAGATATAGTCTAGTCTATTTAATTCATGAAACGTATCTAATCATCTTCTTAATATCATCTGATATGGTGTTTCAGAACTCAACACCCACAGTTGCCATATAAATATTTGTTTACCTATACAGGCATTCACTGAACTTATGTCCATGTTGCATGAGCTCATAAAATCCAGGGGTCACAGAACAACCTATGAAACAGTGGCCAAAGGCATTCCAGGTTTGGGAAAGATAATATTCATGATGTCATAACACCAGGACTGTAATGACTAAGCTATTCTGAAACATTTAATTGCACCAGAGGGGAAGATAATCTTGAATGCTGATTCTTCAAGAGGCTCTCTAATTATGTTAATCAAATGCCAGCACCTTCACTGGTTTTTGAAGTTCATTTTATAGCTCTACCATTTTCATATTTCAAATTAAATCAAAGAAATATACAGAATTTAGAGTAAGAAGAAACCTTAGCAATTAGACAGTTTCCTTTCAAAGGTTTCCATGGTTATTAAGATAAAAGCCAATCTCCTGAACATGGCCTACAACACCATGTCTGCTCAATGCCATAGTATCCAACCTCTTCTCACTTTTCCTGATTTTTGCTCTCCAGCCCTGCCAGCCTTCTGAGGTTTGTTCCTTGACTGTGCCACCAACAGGCCTGAACACTCCTACTGCCATACTTCACTGCTGCTTCCCTAGTTATATCCCACTTTTCTTTCAGATCCCAGCCTTCTCTCACCCGGCATATCCACCCTTACCACCACCACTACACATACACACACAGACACTCTACTTCTCTCACACACACACACTCACACACACACATTCTGGCTAAATTAGGTCTCTCCATTGTAAGAACTTACAATACCATACAGCTATATTGCATTGCCCTTTTCTAGGCTTGTATTTATTGACTTGTATGATTATTTTTCACCAGATTTTAACTCCTCTGAAAGCAAGAACTGTGTCTAGTTCTATTCACCATACATAAAATCCCCAGTGCCTCACCTTGTGCTTGGAACATAGTAGGGACTCAAAAATAATTGTACAAATGAGGTAGTCTTCCTTAATCCCCATCATTAATATTGTCCACAGTCAGTCCATTAGAAAGCCTTCTACTTCCAATTCATGTGCTAAGCCCAATATTCTTCCATTATCTCCATTGTTATTTCCCTTGTTCAAGACAAAATCTTATCTTGGACTTTCGCAATATCTTCTTATCTGGTCTCCCTGTCACTTGCCCACTCATCATACCCAAATCATCCCCTCTTTTTTTCTCACTGCCATCAAAGTGACCTTTCAAATAACAAATCAAATGAAAACACTTGATTGCTTAAAAACTTTCAATGGCTTCTTGCTACAAGTAAAATCATAAACAATTTATTGTGGTCTGTAAAATTATCTGTATTCTGACCCCTATTAACTTCTCCATTCTTTCCCTTCCCGTTATCACCCTTGTGATTCTGTTTCAGACTCGCTGGCTTTTTTTTATGTGACTGGTATGTGCCATGCTGGATCCCTCCTCGGGACTTTGCACTCAACTGGCCCCTCTGTCTAACACTCCTCCTTAAGATTTTTGACATTATCTTGCTGTCATCACTGGGGCTCATAAAGCCTTTTTCTGGCCAGTCTTACCAATGTGCACTCCGACCCCATTCACTTTGTATCCCACATTACTGTGTGTATTTCCATGGTGTTAGAAAGAAATCCGGCTGGGTGCGGTGGCTCACATCTATAATCCCAGCACTTTGGGAGGCCAAGGTGGGCGGATCACGAGGTCAGGAGATCAAGAACATCCTGGCTAACACAGGTGAAACACCATCTCTACTAAAAATACAAAAAAATTAGCCGGGCGTGGCAGCGGGCGCCTGTAGTCCCAGCTACTCGAGAGGCTGAGGCAGGAGAATGGTGTGAACCCGGGAGGAGGAGCTTGCAGTAAGCCAAGATCACGACACTGTACTCCAGCCTGGGTGACAGTGCAAGACTCTGTCTCAAAAAAATAAAAAATAAATAAATAAATAAATTTAAAAAAAGAAAGCTATCCAAAGGTTTGCTGCTGCCAAAACGCTCCTGCATGCTTTAATGACTGCTTGATAACCAGCGTAACTGCAAACCACAGCAAAGCCTCCTGTGAGAAGAGCCTTCTATCACACTCTTTAGGATCTGAAATTATTACTCTTTTGCTTGCTATCTGTGACTCCTCCCCCCATTACCTGGAGGTCTTATGCTATATTCATTGTTTCACTTAGAACAGTGCCTAACACAAAATAGGCATTCAATATATATTTGTTGAAGAATAACTAGATTGAAGATAGATTTAACCCAAATCTCTTCATTTCAAATAAGAAAACGGAGTTATAAATCAGAGATTAGGAGGATAGATAAAGAAAATTGACAGCATGTCTAAATTAAGCAATACATTTCCCCAAAGATAATAACTTTAAATTTTATTTCTAAAACTTGTGAGTTAAAAAAGCCTGTCTTCTCATTGCTGCTGGAAAATAAGGTATGGCTTTTTTTGTTAATATTGTGTGCCTTTGGGTTCGCAGAATTTAACATTAATACATAAATGTACATTTAGGTATTTTAAAATTCTACACATATTTGATGACACGTGACAGAGGCATACTACGGCACTCGATATGGTTGTTGAAGGCCTTAATGGTGACTCCTTGGTAAATATAAATGATTTATTTTCTTTTGTTAGATCACAGTCATAGTTATTGCTATCAAATATACCATGTTGTAACTAGCAATTTCATTTTCAGTCTGACTGTAATGTAATCTTTCACTGAATGTCAGTCAATATAAACTAAAACACAGTATATCATTATGAAATAAATTCTCATCCTAAATTATTTCAGCCCAAGGTTACATCATTATTTCCTCTATATTTAAGTTTGGAGTTAGGCTTAAGTCTTTATTAAAGCATAGATCATCCATAATTGACACTTTTCTAATGATTAGGTCATATGTCATTCAGGCCAATTACCAATTCAAGCAATTACTAATACTATGGTAAATGCTACTGATTATAAAAATAGCTGCAATAAGTATAAACCACCTTGGTATGCCCACTGTATTTATACATACATATACATGTATATTTCATGTACATCTCAACTAAAGCATGATTAATAAATGTTTGAAACAGGGAATAATCATTGGAAATCTGCTGAGTTAAGATTAATCAATATGATCTTGGGTCATGATTCGTACCTCATTCTTTCACAAGATATATCTCAGAAGAAGAGTCCTATGTTAAGATGAAGAACAACATTATTTAAAATCTTGGGACCTGCCTTTTTGAAGCCAAAATCAGTCAATTCCTCAAAGGAAATTCTTACCTCTCCCTAATATTCCAGATTTACTCCAAAGGCAAGACTTCTTCATGTAGAACAAAATCATCAAACAGCTTGATTAATCAAAAACCATGCTAGCTACGTAGGCAACAAGCAAGGCATTTCTTGACTATGGACTTTCGTATTTGTTAAAGCTCTGTCCATTAGATATGACTGGTCCTAGATTATCTAGAGGTGCCAAGAAAGACTGAAAGCTATTCATAACAGCATAAAATTCTCACCATTGCTATCCTTGGATTTTGGTGGTTTGTAATATAAAGTTTTAGGTAAAATCTATTCTGGAACCAGTTAGCTATCACATCTGTAAACCAGAAGGTCTTCTCACTCTGATCTCCAATCCATGGTCACCACAGATTTCATCACAGAACTAGGGCAGCAATATTTTTCAGTGCACAAAAGTTGTCATAAATGGGCCATTTCTCACTCATGGAAAAACCATTGTTGAAAGGAGTTGTTCTGTTATGAACTGTTTTCTTGGATAATAGATAACTTCATTCAGGTTATAATTTTAATATGCTCTCCTTCCTATTCTCTAAAAGAAAATTTTTGTTCCTCATACCATCATCCACAAATTAAGCAAGATATCAAAAGAATAAATAAATTCTGGAACATTTTTTCTAATTTTCCTTCCTCATACCATCACCACCCTGTCCCAACCTACCAGACATCTGGGATAATCAGGAATACACATCTCTCATACTACAGAGTTTTTCTATTTAAGTGCTACATCTCATCTTCCACTCAGGACACTCTCTTTATTTATATCTAGCACTTTCCCATATTTCTTGGGTAGGATAAAAATTTGCCTCCAGATCTTCTCAAATTAATGTGTAAAATCCTCCTTTACCAAGTCTGAACTTTAGGCACAGAGGAGATACACAGCCTGGTTAGGAGAGTGCAGCCCTTTGTTAATTTCATTAATTAAACCAACATTACTTATGTGTGCCTCCTATGAGACACTGCACTTGACACTGAGGTTACAAAGATATACAAGACACAGTCAACAATTAGAGAGTCAGCATAGCATTGTGGTTAAACAGATACTGGAGGCAGGCTCCCTGGTTACAAATTCAGCTCTGGAACCCTAAGAAAGTCACTTAACTTTCTTATGCCATGTTCTTTTTGGCAAAATATAGCCATACCTCCATAAACAGATTGTTGTGAAGACTGAATGAGTTAATAATAACAAAACACAGTGTCTGTCATATTGTAACTGCTATATACTTATGAATTGTTAGTTTTATTATTTTTAGGGAAATTTCAGTGTATAGAGATAGAACTGTAAACAAACAATCTATAATACAAAGCTTTTCCCAAGCAGGCAGTGATTCCTCGCTGGATGGGGAAGAAGGGGGAAGGGCTTTCCATGCACAGAGAACAGTGTTTGTAAAGGTACAATTATCTCTACAAATGTAAAGGTGCTCAGATGATGAGTGCATGTAGTTTATATAAAAAAAGAAGGTCAGAGTGACTGAATCTTATAACTCATAAAGTAGAAATGAATTTATTTTTATTGGGTCATTCTCCAAATCCAGTATCATTAACGCAGTGACCTTCAACCTCTGAACAATCTAAAGTTTAATGTCTTCTTTACCATTCTCTCCTCTATCACAAAAAAACACAATAGTAAAGTTTACTTCCAACCTTACTTTGTATTCAAAATTCAGAGATCTCCCTAGTTAATGTCCTGTGGATGAGAAGGAATACAGAAACACATCCTAAAGAGTCACAACCAGAATCTCAGCAAATACCAGCATGCATTTTGACTGCTTAAAAGTTTCACCAGGATCACTCTACCATGGGAAGGAAGGATGGTTTCCAGATAACCACAGTCAGAGCCCTTCCCTTCCCTGCAAGAACCATCATGCCACCGGGAGTGAAAATGTGGATATCAAACAAGGAGAGCTCTAATCATCAATGAAGTGTGTACTTCCACTCTTCTGGGACTGACTCAGAGCTCCCAGAAAACCTAAACACCTTGGTAGCAACCCAAGTGTAGACAGAGAATGTTTTTTTTTTTTTCTTTTAATCATCAAGTATAGTTATCTAAGACTTCTGGATAGACAGCCTGCCCATCACTGTCCCTTGAGACACCAAACTTGCCTAGCTTACCAAGGTTATTTAAGACACAAATAGCTGGGCCACAGATATGAGTCTGTGTCACCTCCATTGCTAAGAATCTGTGTACACAGCTGCCCCTTGTCACATTCCTTTATGTCACAGCAGCCCTGGATGAAACATTCCTCACATACCTGTAACATTGTTTATCAAATTACTTCACCTTGAACTTTGCCTTGCTCTTTCTGGTGTTGCGATACATTTTAACTGCAAGGCATTTGTGCTGGGCCCTTTCTACTTCAATCATTACATTTCTATCTACCTGGATGGTAGTCTCAGGACCTTGTTTCTACTGAGGTACCCACTTGTATTTAAAGCCCTTGGATTGCTCTATAAATCAGCCTGACCCCCACTAGATAGGAAAGATATTGTGGGGATAGAATAACAGACAGGCCTAAGCCTCATCCTGACCGGCTATGTATGGTCAGATCCCAAAGACACATAATTTAAATTTGCCTTATCAGGGTGCTGGGATTGATTCGTACTAGTTCCCACATGGATGAAAGGAATAGATGTGAAAGTACCTAGGGCAAGAAGTACTGGTACTATGTAAACAATTTAGAAAATTAATTTGTGACTTGTGCCCAAATGTAGTAAGCCAACAGGCTGGCTGAGAGTCAGAATTGCTGTATGTCTGCCTCTCAAGCAGTTTGGAGTTGACACAAAGGTATAAAGATTTCCTGCAGTGGACCCAGATGAAACTTCTTAAAGGAATTGGCCGGGCGCGGTGGCTCAAGCCTGTAATCCCAGCACTTTGGGAGGCCGAGACGGGCGGATCACGAGGTCAGGAGATCGAGACCATCCTGGCTAAAACGGTGAAACCCCGTCTCTACTAAAAATACAAAAAACTAGCCGGGCGAGGTGGTGGGCGCCTGTGGTCCCAGCTACTCGGGAGGCTGAGGCAGGAGAATGGCGTAAACCCGGGAGGCGGAGCTTGCAGTGAGCTGAGATCCGGCCACTGCACTCCAGACCGGGCGACAGAGCAAGACTCCGTCTCAAAAAAAAAAAAAAAGGAATTAATGGGACTGTCACCAGCATGAACAGAAATGACTGGCAGCTTTGCATTTTTATGGTGTCTAAGGAACCAAGAAAAGCTGTAACTCCATCTGAGAGTATGCTGCTGTGTCCCTTGTTCTGTGCAATCCATTAAAGGTATCAAGAAATCTGTTTAGAGGGCTGCCAATAGCATCTTTTTAAAAAATGGAATACAACAGAAAACATCAAGTAGAGCACATGTAGTAAGATAAGTATAACCTGGAAAAGTGTTTGGTTTGTGCATGTAAATAATTATGTGTGTACTAGACCGAAATGTAAAATGTATTCCTTACTACAACAAACAACACCTTGATAAAATAAATACTTTTCTTTCTTTACAAAAGCCATAAACTTTCAGAACAATGAAGTATCCTGGCTTCTACATCAAATCATTCTTAGTAATTATCATTAATAAAAATACTTGTATTAGAGTTCTGTCATTTTAAAAATTATTTCCCTTTTAAAGGTGTGCATAGGTAGAAAGTACTAATACTTCTTTAAAAGAATGTATAATCTCCTTTCAAGTAAATGACACATTGATTCAATTCATCTCTGTCCTTATTGAGCTCTCTGTTCTTCCTCAATCTTCTGCCTTACCTTTCCCACATTATGACAAAAGGCAATCACTTATAATTACATTTTGGTATATCCAAGTACCCAATTTTCCACACTAACTTTTAGCACTTCTCACAGTGCAAGATAACTACATAGGTTTTTGTACAACTGGCACTGCTGGTTTCTTTCTTTGAATCTCAAATATTTTCGAGTTCTTTGTGTCTTTGGTAGTTAGAGCACATCATTATCCTTTAAGCCTCTTGAACACCTTCAGAGTTTATGATTCAAAGACAACTGTTGACCTAGCACTGGCTGCCTGGACTATCTGAATCCCTATCCTGAATATCAGACAAAGGAAGGGATAACCTGGGCTGAAATTCCACAAATGCTTGGGTTTTTTTTTTGTTTGTTTTTATTTTTTATGTTTAACTGAGCTCTTCAATGACATTGTTTATGTAATGGATTTTCAATCCATTTTTTTTTCAAAATGTTTTTAAGTTTTTCTTTTAACTGATGTATAATTATACATATTTATGAAGTAAAATGTGATGTTTCAATACATGTATATACATGTGTAATGTTCATATCAGGGTAATTAGCAGTCTATTACCTTAAATGTTTATCATTTCTTTGTGGTAACAACATGCAAATCCTCTTTCAGCTATTTTGAAATATATATCATTTTTACCTAAAATGTGTGATAGAATACCAAAACTTATTTTTCCTATCTAACTGTAACTTTGTACCTTCCCCATCCCTCCCTTTTTCTTACCCTCCCCAGCTCCTGGTAACCAATATTCTACTCCCTATTTTTATAAAACAAACTTTCGCATTTCACATATAAGTGAGATCACGCAGTATGTAGCTTTTTGTATTTGACTTATTTCACATAATGTCCTCCAGATTTATCCGTTGTCACAAATGCCTGGATTTTATTTTTTTATAGATAAAAGGCATTTCATTGTGTATATATTCCACATTTTTAATCCATTCATTCATTGCAGCACTATTTACAATAGCCAAGGTATGATTTCATATCTTTCATAGTGCAGCAATAAACATGGAATTCCAGATATCACTTCAATATATGGTTTCATTTCCTTTGGATTCATACCCCATAGTGAATTTACTGAATCATATGGCAGCTCTGTTTCTAATTTTTTGAGGAACCTCCATACTGTTTTCCATATAAACGTACTATTTCCATATAAATGTACTTACATTCCCACCAAGACTAAGATTCCTTTTTATCCACATACTAACATTTGTTTTCTTTTATCTTTTAGATAATAGCAATTCTAACTGGAGTGAGGTGAAATCTCATCATGGTTCTGATTCACATTTCCCTGATAATTAGTGATTAAAACATTTTTTATATACCTGTTACCCATTTCTAAATCTTCCTTTGAGAAATAACTATTCAGATCTTTTGCCCATTTTTAAATCAAGTTATTTGTTTTTTTATTGCTGTTGGGTAGTTTGAGTTTCTTATACAGTCCGGACATTAATGCCCAGTTGCATGTATAATTTGAGAATATTTTCTCCCATTCTGTAGGCTGTCTCTTCACTATGTTGATTGTTTCCCCTGCTGGACAGAAGCTTTTGAGTTTGACGTAATTTCATTTGTTTACTTTTGCTTTTGTTGCCTGTGCTTTTGAGGTTTTACCCAAAAAATTATTGCCCAGATGAATGTCATGAAGCATTTCCCTTATATGGGCTTCTAGTACTTTCATAGTTTTGGGTCTTAGGTTTAAGTCTTTAATCCATTTGGGGTTGATTTTTGCACACAGTGAGAGATAGGGATCTAGTTTCACTATTCTGCACGTGGATATCCAGTTTTCCCAGCACCATTTATTGAAGAGACTGTTCATTCTCCAATGTGTGTTCTTGGCATTTTGTTGAAAATCAGTTGGCTGTTGATACGTGGATTTATTTCTGGGATTTCTATTTTGTTCATTCATCTATGTATCTGTTTTTATGTCAGTACCATATGTTTTGGTTACTATAGCTTGTTAGTGTATTTTGAAGTCAGGTAGTGTGATGCTTCCAGCTTTGTTCTTTTTGCTTAAGATTGCTTTGGCTATTCAGGGTCTTCCGTGGTTCCATATTAATCTTTAGGATTAATTTTTCTATTTCTGCAAATAATGCCCTTGGTATTTTGAGAGAAATTACACTGAATCTGCATATCACTTTGGGTAGTATGGCCATTTCAACAATATTTAATATAACAATATTAATTTTTGAATCCATGAACATAGAATATTTTTCTGTTTATTTCTGTTCTCTTTAATTTCTTTCATCAATGCTTTATAGTTTTTAGTGTAGAAATCTTGCTTCACCTTCTTGGTTAAATTTATTCCTAGTTATATAAATTATTTTTGTGTGTAGCTATTATTATATAAATGAGATTTCTTTCTTTTTTAGATAGTTCACTGTTAATGTATAGAAAAGCTACCAATTTAAGTATATTGATTTTGTATCCTGAAATTTTAGGAAATTTATTTATTAATTCTAAGAATTTTTGAAGGACTCTTAGGATTTTACATATTTAAGATTACAAGAAATTATTATGAATAATTGTATACCAAAAATTGGAAAACCTAGAAGAAATGTATAAATTTCTGGACACACACAACTTACAAAGATTCAAGCATGAAAAAATAGCAAATATAAACAGGCCAATAACTACTAACAAGATTAAATCAGTGATAACAAATCTCCCATCTAAGAAAAGTGTGGGACCTGATGGCTTCACTGCTGACTTCTACCAAACATTTAAAGAACTATACTAATTCCTCTCAAACTATTCCAGATAATTGGAGAGAAGGGAATTCTTCCAAGTTCATTCTACATTGGTATCTACTCTGATTTGGTATCTACCCTGATATCTACCCTGGTATCTACATTTGGTATCTACTCTGATACCAAAACCAATCAAGAACACAACAACAAAAACGACAAACTATATGCCAACATTCTGGATGAATATAGATGCAAAAACCCTCCACAAAATACTAGCAAAATGAATTCAACAACACTTTAAAAATAATTCACCATGATCAGGTGGGATTCATCCAAAGGAAACATTGTCAATCAATAAAAGTGATTCATCACATTAACAGAATTAAGGATAAAAAACCATGTGATCATTGTTTGGACGAGTGGCTCGGGAGACCGGTTCAGGACGGAGACGTCTGCCTGAAGGTAATCTCCACTTTGGCTCCATGAGCCTCCAGTCTGTCTCTGCTGGTTCCAAAGGACGCCTTGAAGCCAGGCAGGGATCCACTTCCATTTCCATTGTGTCCATTGTGTAAGTAAAGAGGAAACAAACGGGAAACCCCCAGTCCAAATTTCCAAGGAGCACAGGCCTCTCTGGGGTAAGTGCCCTTGTCTCCTCTTTACCTCCCTCGGCCAAAAATCCTGTGCAGGTCCGAGGCCCACTTTTGAGCCACCAAGTGGCTTGGGAGACCCGTTCAGGATGGAGACGTCCGCCTGAAGGTAATCTCCACTTTGGCTCCATGAGCCTCCAGTCTGTCTCTGCTGGTTCCAAAGGACGCTTTGAAGCCAGGCAGAGATCCACTTCCATTTCCATTGTGTCTGTTGTGTAAGTAAAGAGGAAACAAACGGGAAACCCCCAGTCCAAATTTCCAAAGAGCACCCCCTTAGGGTGCCTCCTAGCCAATTTAAAAACCTTACAGGTCGAACAAGACCTTAGGAGGAAGCAGTTAATTTTCCTTTCCACTGTGGCGTGATCAACCTCAGCAATTTCTGCCAGTGGCTAGGCAAGTGGTCTGAAATTAATTACATACAAGGCTTTTGGGCCTTATGCTCTCGTCCCAACCTGCCCTATACTCCTCCTCCTCTCCCCGCTCTCTCCAACCCCTCCCTTCCTGCCCAGACTCCTCCTTCCTCCTCCTTATCTACTAGTAATCCACTCAGTCCCGTGCCTCCTTCCGGGCCCCCAACTGGCTGTCTTGAGTCTCCTATCTCTGCCCACACCCTCCTACAGTGTTAGCACCTTTGTGAGAGGTGGCTGGGGCGGAGGGGGTAGTCAGAGTACATGTCCCTTTTTCATTGGCCGATCTTTCCAAAATTGAGAAGCGTTTAGGTGATATCTCAGCTAATCCTACCATATACATAAAGGAATTTAGACACCTTTGTCAGGCCTATGACTTAACTTGGCAAAACTTCCAGGTTATCCTAACCTCTACCCTAAACTGACTGAGGTTCTAACCCAGTATACCCGGTTAGATCCGGCCTCCCCCACAGGGGCCACCATTTTGGCGTCTTATTTCATTTCTCAATCAGCTCCTGACATTCGTAAAAAACTTCAAAAGGTAGAGGATGGTTCTCAGGCACCAATACAAGACCTGGTTAAATTAGCCTTTAAGGTCTATAACTCCAGAGAGGAGACAGCAGGCTCGCCTCAAACAGAAGTTATAGCTCCTAGCAGCGGCTTTACAGCCCAGTCGTAACCCCAGGCCAGAGAGTACACACTCCGCAGACTCCAAGGCTACGAAAGGAGCCTGCTATAAGTGCGGCAAGGCAGGACACTATGCCAACAGGTGTCCGCAAGGTCCCCGAGCCCCAACGCAGCCTTGCTATAAGTGCAAGGCATCAGGACATCGGGCCAGTGAATGTCCTAACCCTCGTCCACCAGCAACCCCCTGCCCTCCTTGCTAGCAGGGAGGACACTGGAAGTCTCATTGCCCCACCCTGAGAACAGGTGCCGCATCTCCACGTGACCCCCTTTCCCAGGATCCTGGGAGGTCCTTCCAGCTCCTACATCTGGACGACGACGACAACTGAAGGTGCCGAGACTCGGGGACCCCCATCACCCTCGCGGAGCCGCAGGTAACTCTCCTGGTAGCGGGTAAGACAATCAATTTTTTAATCAACAGCGAGGCTACCTATTCTGTTTTGCCATCCTTCTCTGGACCTAGCCTTCCATCCAATATCTCTGTAGTAGGAGTAAGCGGAAAGCCATCCACTCCACAAAAACTCCACTCCTTAATTGCTGCCTGGCCAACAACTACTCTGCGCACTCGTTCCTCATTCCCAGCTAAAAAGGGCCCCTACTGAAAGCAATCAGTGGAAATCAGTTTGGCTTTCCCCCATTCGCCTCAAACTTACTAAATTTTCTTAACTATCTCATACTCCTCAACCTTGCTGGGACCTTCCTTCTGGGTTTTGCCCCTATTCCAACAAATGCTTCCATTCCTCATTCCTATACTAATACTGTGCCTTATTTTATTCTTCATCCGTACCTCCAAATGCCAACCATGGGCCCCGACCTTAACGACGCCCCTTAACAGCAGGAAGTAGCCAGACAGACCACAGCGCCCCTTATCACTATTACCAATAAAAGGTTGGACTGTTTGGATGAACGGAGGCAAGATGGTGCACTTCCAGGTTCTTCTTCACCAACTTTTCCCTTCCCGCGTGCGCGAAAATGCAGCCAGCACCCAGGGAGGGTGCAGACCAACCGGGCATGCGCCAGGTGACGTCAATCCGAAGAGACCAAGATTTACCTGGTCGCACCTGCGGAACGCCCCCTGACATGCCCGTGCCCCGCCTATTGCCCGCCCACTCCTAGAAAAGCCGCTCGGAGGGACGCCACAGGCGGCCTTCCTCAGTCCTCCACTGCCGTGGGGATGTCAGGACTGCAGGAACTCTGTCCGAGAGCCCCACTGGGGGACTCTGTCGGCCTTCTTTGCCGGAGGCCGACAGACCTCTTCCCCACACCTTAGGGGACCAAAATAAACTTGCAGTTTTGCCCCTACACTTGCCTACTCGCTGGTTCTTTTGTGTCCGCTCTGGTGGTCTTAGAAAAACAAATCAATCATTTCAATAAACACAGAAAAAGCATTTGACAAAATTCAACATCAATTTGATGATAAAAACTCAACAAATTAGGCATAGAAGATATGTACCTCAATACAAGTGGTGACTCACACCTGTAATCTTAGCACTTTGGGAGGCCGGGGTGGGCAGATCACTTGAGGTCAGGAGTTCAAAACTAGCCTGGCCAACATGGTGAAACCCCGTCTCTACTAAAAATGCAAAAAAAAAATAAGCAGGGCATGGTGGCGGGAGCTTGTAATCCCAGCTACTCAGAAGGCTGTGGCAGGAGAACTGCTTAAACCCAGGAGGTGGAGGTTGCAGTGAGCCAAGATCACGCCACAACACTCCAGCCTGGGTGACAGAGAGAGACTCCATCTCAAAAAAAAAAAAAAACACGCCATTTATGACAAACTCACAGCTAACATCATACTTAAGGGAGACAAAGTTAAAAGCTTTCCTTCCAAGATCCAGAATAAGATAGGGATGCCCACTTTGACAACTTCTATTCAATACAATACTGAAAGTCCTAGTCAATTAGCAAAGGAGGAAGTCAAACTGTTCTTATTTCCTTTCAGAGATTTCTGATGCAAATATACTAACATAATATAATTACTAAGAGTAATATCAAAGCAGGCCCACAAAACACCAAAAATCTATTTTAAACTTAGTTCATTTCAGACCTATTCATTTCACAACAGAATAAAACTGTTTATAGAATAGAGCAGCAAGCATTCTACTCCACCTAATTAAACTATAACTGAAATTTAACAATTCGATTTATAAAGGCAATTAGCTTCAGCAGAACTTGAAAATCCTTTGCCCCGATGGATTATGAAATGTGTTACAGGGAATCACACAGTTTAGTGTTTCAGAGTCACCATCTGAAGTATAAATATGTATTGAAGTTTCTATCAAAATAAATCCAGCACTCAAAAAGAAAAAAAGCAGGTTGATCAGTTTCTCATGAACCCTATAGCAAAAATAGTGGAGCGGGTCAAATGTATGTAGAATTTACTCAATATTTTACTTCTTTAGGAGTTTAAAATAAACACTTCACATTTCTCTTTGAGAAGGCACTATTTAGTTTAAAGGGCATCTTGAGTGCTAGAGGTCAATTAAGAATGGAAAGTAGAGAGAATTTAAATGACATGAGGGAGAAAAGGGCTCCTCACACATTGGAGGATGCGGTTCTTATGGTAAGGATTTTTTGTTTTTCTCTGGGCTGGTTTGAGAGAAGTCTTGCTCAGAGCTGAAGGTACAGAGTCATTTATGATTTTGCCCCCTTTTTTATTCTACAATATGCCATATAACTACTCAGAAGCAGTGCACTGGTGAGACTTGAGTGCTTCTCAACAATTAGGAGACAAAGGAAGAAAAGGTTTTTTTGTTTTTTTTTTTTTCTCCCCAGAAAGTGAAATTAGTGTATTTATCAGAGCTAATACCAAATGTAGCAAACAGAATACTTAATAAGTAGCAGTTTAAGGGCACTAACCAGTCAGAAAGGACACAGGCTGCACAGCGTCCTAGGTCCCTTCCTAGGTCATGGTATGGTTTAGAGGCCTCCGGAATGAGCTGAGGCAGCAGTCAGAGGGTTACTAGCAAAGGATATGTACTGACTGGTACAGTAGCATTTCAATGTGTTTACCACTTGTGCAAACCCACTTGGTAGAGCCCTAGAAACACTCCTGCATTACTTTTATAATCCTCCCTCCCCCAACAGCTCCTGTTTTACATACATTTTAGAGTTTATGATTTCAGGATACATGTCATTACTGGTAATAGTAGTTGTAATGATAGACTCAAGGATATACAGTAGCTCAAACTGCATAGAACTGGAGGACAGACTGTCTCCAAGGCTGGTAATAGCAAAGTAGCTAAAAAGGTGATACAAACATAGCTAAGGAGAAACAAAACAAAACAAAACAAAAAAATAGCTCGCTTAGCAATGTAAGCCAGAAAGAGAGGGTTAAGAGAAAACACTCATGAGCAACATGTGTGTGCAAGTTAGAGATCACAGATCTCAGGGTTATAAGCTTTTCTGTCACCACAGAGAAGTGTGCTGTTGTTTTATCAACCTTGACCAGGTATGTTTTATCAACCTTGACCACTTGAATGAATTACGCATTTAGATTTGCCACTTCTTTTGGCTTTAACTGAATAGTCACCAGGCAATCTTCTCATTAAAGTATTTCCTTCCCAGGTGCTTTGACATCAAGAGGAAGGGAATTTGAACTCTAGATGTGTGCATGACTTGCACTCACTAGAAAGTACTAAGGTGGGATTTGGGCTCATATATCCATCTCAAGTTATATTAGTATACTAAAAGTGGGAGTACGGAATGAATGCTGGGTATAGATATAAGACCCAGTCTCTCTCCCTGCCAGGATAAAGCCCACATCCTAAGTATGAAAAAATTTAACAAAGTAGTGGTACCCTGACAACCATCCTTACAGATAAAGACTTCCTTCCATACTGCCACCTTCAACTCCTGCACCTAGACTACATCAGGATGTCTCTGCAGACACCCACTACTAAAAAGAAAACACAGGACCCTTACCATTTAAACATGAAGAAAGGCTGTTACCTACTTTATGGAGATATGTCCAATTCAGCAAGTGTTGTGATCACAGATTTTTAGAACATGGTTACTATGGAAGCCCTAGTGGTTAATTTATTTGCATTTAAGTGGGACCACAAGGGGGTTGAGATCACATTCCTGAATTTTTATTTTCCTATTTCCAGCAGTGAAAAAGGGGGAATTAAAAAAATTCAAATGATTAAAATTCTGCTAATTTTCCTGAATACAATATGACTAAATATTTTCTATTAACTATAAATATTCACTTTTAAACACCAATGGTAACTTACACCATAAAAAATAATAGCTACTATTAATTTAACATTTATCACATGCTAGACAATGTGTTAAGGATATCTCAATTAGGACAATGATTCTCTGAGGTATTATGATCTCTATTTTACCAGAACAGAACAGAAACTTGAACAGGTTGAATAATTTTCCCAAGATCACCCACCTGGTAAACTTTGGAAACAAAATTTAAATCCAAGTTTGCTTTAGAAAGCCTATGCTCACAGTTTGACTTTCTACTAATCTTACAATCAGTTTTCCTTAGTCTAAGAAAGAAAAAACAAACAAACAAACAGAAAAACGGATTAGTAACAATAATCCTAGAAAAACTACTCAGACACAAACAGAGAAGTGAAGTCTTGAGTTTTATTGAATCTCCACTACAGTGTACTCATTTCTGTCATTAGAAAGTGATTCCCAAAACACTGCTGCAATCCTGCAAGTCATGCTCAGAAATGTAAAGTGCTCAACATTCTCCATGGCATAATATTCAGATCTCTTGCTGTGACATTTAAGACCCTGACTCTGTTTAAATACCCCCTCTCCCTCTCTACTCCAGCCATTTCAGGGCCTTAGTTGTATTGTGGATACCTTTTCCTTTGTGGGCTTCACATCTGTTACTCTCTCATCCTGGAAAGTTCTTTCACTACCACTTCTACTTATAAAATCCAGTTGTCTAATAAATATATCCCTCGATCATTCAAATATAAAGCTCATCCTTAACATAGCATAGTTTGGTTTCATAATTGCAGCTTCTGTCATTCTCATTCTACCTTTTGTTCTTAGAGATTATTTACATGTCTTATACCCAAATTAGAACAGAGTGCATTTTTTTTTTTTTTTTTTTTTTTTGAGACGGAGTCTGGCTCTGTTGCCCAGGCTGGAGAGCAGTGGCACAATCTCTGCTCACTGCAAGATCCGCCTCCGGGTTCATGCCATTCTCCTGCCTCAACCTCCCGAGTAGCTGGGACTACAGGTGTCCCCCTCCACGCCTGGCTAATTTTTTGTATTTTTAGTAGAGATGGGGTTTCACCATGTTAGCCAGGATGGTCAGGATGGTCCTGACCTCGTGATCCGCCTGCCTCGGCCTCCCAAAGTGCTGGGATTACAGGCGTGAAGAGTCCATATATTTTTACCCTCCATCTCCGTCTACAGCAACCACAATGCTTTATGCTTAGAACGCATAACCAAGTATTTGTTAACTTGAATTAATTAGAATTTACATTAAAATACTGCTTGTTTTGCACTATTTGTAAAACACTAATATTCATGACAGTGTAATGCATTGTTTTATAAAATCACTAAATTAGTATTACTAACAAATACTCCATAATTTATAAAGATCCTTCAAATATATATTGTCTTAGATCATTGCAAGAAGCCCTTTTTATGTTTAGTAAAAACCTCATTATTATCTACATTTTTCAGATGAGGGATCAGAACTAAAATTAATTATTTAGCTTTTTCTAACATCTGCAGAAAACAGTCTGGCAACCAAAATGCAAAGTACATATGTGAATTATACTATTCCCTGAAAGCTTGAGATGGAAAACAGAGGTGTTTCTTACAGGTGCTACATATGCTCATTTATGAACATCCTAAATTGGAAACTAATTATTTTCAAGTCTGTGTATTTGGAGGAGAAATTCACAGCCAACAGCGTTGGAATAAATCTTCCCAGTGGTCAATCATTTTATCTTAACTTTTCCCCACCTGGTTCTATATCGATCAATGACATTAGGGATATTGAGCAGCATTTTTTAAAAAAAGAGAGTAAATAATAGATCTGAGTTAGTTAGCCAGATATCACCTTATCTGGCTACGGCTAGAAACTTTCTCTGGCTATAAACACATGTAAAAACCGAAATTGATACTGAGTATTATAATGTATAAAATACATTATATAATTTACCTAGCATTTACAAAATGATGTATCTTTCCCTTATAACCAAAATTTCCACATAATTCCTCCTCCTTTCTGATTCGGTTGAAATGCATTTATACAGTTATACTCATTTTAATTTTTAAACTACATCTTGTGGGTGCATTTAACTTTTTCAAATTGACCTGGATTCATTATTATTCACATCAGTTACTGTCCTGAGTCATAGCATGATCATGTCCTGTATGATAACTGAAGCATGCAGCGACTCTTACATAGTCACTTCCCATAGCTGACTTCCAAGTTCCCCTGTTTCTTCCCTTGCTGCCAGACTGTTAGCCCTAACTTCCTTCGACCTTCAATATTACTTAACTAGCAGCATCCTGATATGCCATATCCCAGATCAGTTCATTTGAAGAAAACCATCAAGTGAATGCATTAGGTACTAGGAAATGGGCATACACAGATGATGAAGATATGCCTTTTACGAGCTTACAGTCCAGAGGAGGTGCATAAGTGGAGTCCGACAGTTTTAAAATAACTCAAGTGCTTTGCTAAAGGTATACAAGAAATCCTCAGTGGCATGGGGGTTCAGAGAATTACTCTCAGGAAGGTTAGTGGCTGCTCTGAGCCTTGATGTCAATGGGAACTAGCCAGATGAAAGGTAGCCAGTGGGATAGAAGAGAGGGAAGGTAAATTCTCAGAAGCCTGAAGTAGCATGGCATGCACACAGAATGACAAACTTCTCAGTATTCTAGGGCCCGTTTAGGCAGCAAGTGGTAGGACCTGAGACTTGAGAGTTACAAAGGTAGCTGTGGATTATATGCTCTTTGACTTTATCCGTGGGCAAATGAAGCCACTGATGGGATTTAAACAGGGGTGCAACATAGAGTAAGCAAATGAGTTCAGACAGAAAGATTTGGAGCCAGAGACATGGTGGCTTCTCCAATATTTTTTGAATGATTACATGGATTTCTTTAAAAAGTGGGTGGGGTTCAGTAGATGATGAGAAGATACAGCAGGAAGGGCAGGTTTAAGTTAGGATGCTTTTTTTTTTGCAGGAGAGATACCTGAGGATATATGCTGTCCACATGTCCAGCACGCAGCCGGATACCCTATTTCTAATCATCTATAGAATGGGAAACCACAATGAAGGAAACCATGCAGCTTCTAACTTTGCCCATTAAGATCACTGGAGAATGTTTAAGAGTTCTGACACCTAGGTCTTTCCCTGAATATGTTAAGTTAGATAACCTAGAGCTGGGGCCAGTTTTAATTAAAGTTCTCCAAGTGATCCCAGTGCTCAGCCATGGTCAAGTACCGGGCACTAAAGTACCAGACTCAGATGTGGACCTAATAAAGAGTTTTCTTTCTGGTAAAGATATCAACTTTCAGATTGCACTTCCCTTTGCCTGTTTATTTTGACACAGGCACCTCTTAAAGGCACAACTCTGTTAGTGCTTCCTCTGAAAAGCCTTCTCTGAGAGGTTTTAGAAGCTATTCCATTCCTCTCTAATAGTATTTTTAGGTTTACTGTGAGCTTGGTGGAGACTCTGGAGATTTGTGAATCCAAAAAAGAAGTCAAACAAGATGAAACAACTATAATGGAAAGAAATTCATGTGTGAACATTTAAATATAAGTGGAAAAGAGAGATTGTGTTTGTGGCAAAGAATGGAATGACTTTTCTATTTTGAAATAATGATGCACTAAGTTTCCGATTTCACCGAGGAACAGGAAAGAACAGAACATAATATGCAAGAATAGGAATGTCCAGCTTGCTCTATTAGCAGCCCAGTAGAAAACCAGAAGCACCACCTTGGGTCACAGCACAACACTATTTTGTCAGGCTCCCTAAGTGACCTATTTTTAATGTCATTTACAATTTAGAAGAGTCATGGTTTCAAATCACCATCCTTGCAAATAACAAGGGTCTTTTGTGAAACACTACTCTTTTAAACTGCAATTTCACTGTATAGAGAGCCCCAAGACAAGACTGATTAAATTTGGAAGGTTTTTCAAATGTTTAGCCCATATTTCAACATTATTGTTCATTTCTAAGATGTTCTTACCAAGTACAGTAAAATTACATCGCACTAATATTCCACTATCATGGACACTATGTGGGTTACATATAATGAAAGAAAACAGTGTCTGTACTGTTCAAAATATCAAAACCAATTCCAAGCAGGTTCTTAAAATTTGCTGAAGCAAACACACCTTAGGGTACAAGTAAACTAGGTATTAGAACAGGTACACTTAGGATCTATTTAAAACCAGCATGAGGTTACAAGCAGCCCAAAGTAAACCTTAAGCACATGTTATACAGAACAATGAGGTATAACCTTTTCCTTCCTTCCCAGAAGTTATGCTTAAGGGGTTACACTGAAGTGGAGATGATAATAAAAGAGTATTTTACAGAAATAGTGTATCTCCAGAGGAGAATGAGTAAGACTAACAGAAAAGTAATTGACTGACTTAACTTTGCACATCGTACACAAGAGGGACACACACATAAATCTTGTTGGAAGTTAAAGGCACTCAGGCTTGCAGGGTTCTGTCCTCAAAATGTGTCAGTGAACACAATAGAATGTGCAGATAGGAGCTGTACACATCTGAAGAGTAGAAAACTGAAAAGCATATAGGACTCTATAAAAATGTAAAAAATTAAACTATAGTCTGTTTGACCTGGGTGCATTGTAGAGAATCTCCTATTGCAAGGGCAGGAATAGTAACCCTTGAAAAAAATACAAACCATGTGGCTACATTTTCAGTAACAAAATATAAAGATGGGCTGGGCGCAGTGGCTCACACCTGTAATCTCAACACTTTGGGAGGCCAAGGTGGGTGGATCATTTGAGGTCAGGAGTTCGAGACCAGTCTGGCCAACATGGTGAAACCCGCCTCTACTAAAAATACAAAAATTATCTGGGTGTGGTGGTGGGCACCTGTAGTCCCAGCTACTCTGGAGGCTGAGGCAGGAGAATCGCTTGAATCTGGGAGGTGGAGGTTGCAATGAGGCAAGATTGCACCACTGCACTCCAGCCTGGGCAACAAAGTGAGACTCTGTCTCTAATAATAATAATAATAATAATAATAATAAAGATACAACAGCCTGGGCTTTAATAAAAGTTCCAATTTAGTTAATCCATTATTTATTTTTTGCTTTATATTAAACCAGTTTAATTAACCAGACTAAGGGATACTTTCCAAAGCAGCAAGTCACTGTCATAGACTGTCATTGCAAAGACTGACTGAAATACTACCTTCTTCTTATCCCATGCTAACCATTGTTTATGAGTGTCTACTTGGACAAAGTGAAGTGGAAGATGTAATTGTCTGGATTGTTTAGGAAACTTGTTCACATCTTGGGTAGTATATTAGAAACAAAAAGTGTTGTTTATAAAAGTATATATCCCAAGCCTCATGGTGAGTGATTCTGAAGCAGCAACATCTGCTATCATACATTCATTTACTAGAATAGCCTTTTGCAATATAAGATCTATGCCGATTAATGTAAAAAGAAAACATACACGCTCACCCTCATCCACTACCCTCCACCCATACACATATCACGACCCTCTGAACTGAGTTTTGCAAAACTCCTTCACTGGATTTTTGTGGTTGCTGTTGTCGCTATCCATCAGGCTTGCACCCAGGTTAGGTAACGAGTACACTTGAGCGATTATCTAGTGACCTACAGGCACAGAGCCAGCCAATGGGAAAAACGCAGACCATATGAGATGCTTTCTTTTTCAAGTGCAGTTCCCATGGATTGAGTTATAGGTTACATGTCTTCTCTTATACAACCTCTTCTGGGTAGACAAAGTCACAAAACAATTATTTAAAATTGAGATATAATTCATATACCACGAAATTCAACTTTTTTTTTTTTTTTTTTTTTTTAAGGAATCTTGCTCTGTCGTCCAGGCTGGAGTGCAGTGGCGCAATCTCAGCTCATTGCAAGCTCCACCTCCCGGGTTCACACCATTCTCCTGCCTCAGCCTCTCGAGTAGCTGGGACTACAGGTGCCCGCTACTACACCAGCTAATTTTTGTATTTTTAGTAGAGGTGAGGTTTCACTGTGTTAGCCAGGATGGTCTCGAAATCCTGAGTTTGTGATCCGCCTGCCTTGGCCTCCCAAAGTGCTGGGATTACAGTCGTGAGCCAGTATACCCGGCTGAAATTCACCCTTTTAAATGCACAAGATTTTTAGTATCTTAACAGAGTTGTATATCCATCACCACTTTCATCACCCCTAAAAGGAACTCCATACCAATTAGTAATCTGCCTTTCCTCAGTTTTGGGTAACAAATAATGTATTTTCTGTCTCTATGGAATTGCGTATTTTGGGACATCTCTTATAAATTGAATCATACAATGCATGGTCTTTGTGTTTGGTATCTTTCACTCAGCATAATGTGTCTCAAAGTTCATTCATACTGTAGCTCAAATCAGTATTTTACTTCTTTTTACATCAGGTAGACAGAAGTATATGGAAAGAAGTGTAATTTAGTTTATTACTTCCATGCCTCTTACTATTTTGTTTTGTTTAGTCCAACACATGTCTTAATTATCAAATATTATAATCTACTCCATATTCCTTTTTCTTTTAGAGCATTATCACTAACCCATTCCAGGTAATATATTTTAATAAATCCCAACTGTGTTTTTCATAGATAAAAATAAGTCTAAAATGTTTATAATAAAAAATACCCCTTTTCAGCTTTCTGTATATGGCTAGCCAGATTTACCAACACCATTTATTAAATAGGGAATCCTTTCCCTATTTCTTGTTTTTGTCAGGTTTGTCACAGATCAGATGGTTGTAGATGTGTGGTATTATTTCTGAGGCCTCTGTTCTGTTCCATTGCTCTACATATCTGTTTTGGTACCAGTACCATGCTGTTTTTGTTATTGTAACCTTGTAGTATAGTTTGAAGTCAGCTAGCATGATGCCTCCAGATTTGATCTTTTTGCTTAGGATTGTCTTGTCTAAATTTAAAGTAGTTTTTTCCAAACTACTTTAAAGTTCATATGGAACCAAAAAAGAGCCCGCATTGCCATGACAATCCTATAGAGTTGTGTACTATATAGGAAATAGCAAAATCATGTTATTTAGGAATATGGAAATGTAGAATCCACAGCAGAAAAACATTCATGATTACTATAAAAATGCAGAGTATTTTTATAGAGTATCAGTCATTTACCCTCATGATCACTTGGCTGACTTGGAGCTGCACTGCTGCCCAGTCTTGAGAAAGTATCTTATCACCTTCTACTGAATGCATATTGCTTTCACACCATTGTAAAGTTGAAAAATTATAAGTTGAACAATGGGGACTGTCTGTATAGCAAGTTATATGACAAGTTATGTTTAGTGCAGTTTTAGCTATAAATAAAGAAGATAATATAAGAAACAACATGGATATGGCAATAAGAAAAAGCAGTGCCACTTTCCCACTCTTTCCTAGTCTTGGCTCTTATCCCATCACAATCAAAATGAAATGTAAATAGTAATTCATTAGGTTACATTGTAGAATCTGACCATATACTTGAATAATTATCTGGAGAGTCTATTTTTTTTGTCATCATCATCAACATCAACATGATCATCATCACAAAAATATTCATGTAATTTGGGTAATTCAAATGATGCATATTATATGAAACATAAAGTTTAAATTAAGTATCCATACATCCATCCACCTGCCTACTGTTCACCACATACACATAGATATAAATACATATTTTTCAAACACAAATGGAAATATACTTTATATACTGGTCTGAAGTTGCTCTTGTTCACTTAACAGTAATGTTGAACATCTTCCCATATCAGCAGCCTATAGAGATCTACCTTATTCCTTATTCTCTTTAATGATTACTGTCCTATTCATTCAAAAGATGTTTTCTGAGAATCCAGCATGAGACTGGCACTAAACCAGATACCTTTGAATGGCCCAAGACTCTATTTCACACCCCATATGGCCTCCCTCCTGCTTAAAATCCATCCATAACTCCACTAACCAGAAAATAAAATCCAAAAGCAACATATCATACAAGGCTGCCTTTATAATTCTCAAGCCTCAAGTACTATACTTCCTTATCTTAAACCTCTGCTCTAGTAATACTGAATGACTTGTTCCTGCCTGCACAGTCTGGCAGTTGAGAATTTGTATATCATTCTGATGAACAGCTTAGTTTGGGGGACATCAGCCTATAAAACATGTTCTGAGTGTTGCTTATAAGTTTGTTACAGGTAGTTAGACAGGCATGAGTGCGGCAGGAGAGGTCTCACCCCCACTTACTAGGAATGTCAGGTGACAGTTTGACAACTATCACATTGCCTCTCTAAAAGTGATAAATTGGCAGCGGGCACCAGGGAGAGGCCAGTTCCTGGTGGCCCACACCTGTTGCATTAAAGTGCTAATTGAATGCAGGAACAAGGGAGAAGCAAAAAGGAGCTTCCAATAAAATCTCGGGTACTGGGTGAGTGAGCCTGGGCACATGCAGGCTCACTCAAAGTCACCACAAAGTGGTGGACTATGACCTCCTAGGGTCACTCAAACAGAAAGGGGAAGAAAGCCCCAGATGGGCATGTGTACAACTTCCTAAACGTATTGTGTATGCTCACCTCCCAAGCATTAAAAGGGCATTCATTGCACAAGTGGGCAGCCCACCCTAAGAGAAGAATCATGGGAAAAGGGCCAGCCCATAAAGTCCTAGGATCAAGGTTAAACACCACTCTTGACCTTCACGTGCCCACTTGGGTTTCTTCCAAGTGTACTTTCCTTTCTTTCCTGTTCTAAAGCCTTTAAAACTTCCACTCCTGCTCTGAAGCTTGCCTTGGTTTCTTTCTCTGCCTTATGCCCCTCAGTCAAATTCTTTCTTCTGAGGAGGCAAGAATTGAGGTTAATATAGACCCTGATGGAGTTGCTGGCAGTAACTTGGATACCTTCCACCGGTAAAAAGTTTACTTATCATTCAGTCAACAAATACTTATGACATACTCTGTGGAGGGCTAGAGATCCACAGATGAAAAGACTCAGTCCCTATATTGAAGGGAGATTTAATCTACTGGAGAGACAGTTAAGAAACACCAAAAAATAAGAATAATATAAAATAGTTTTGGAGATTTACTGTAAGCCAAGCAGTCTGATTTTTATATGTATGATCTCATTTACCCTCATAGAACCCTAATGAGTAAATTTTATTATCTTAATTTTACAGAAGATAAAAAAATAACTCAGAAACTGAAGCAAAGAAAGGTCAAGCAACCCACTAATAAAATAAAATATATTAAAATATATTTCAGTGGGTAAATACAGTATATTAAGATTATTATTTTCTTTAATTTCCAACTTTCCTATCTTCATTGTTTGCCTTTGTCCTCAGAGACTCTGAACTCCAGATCCTCTGAAGTACAAGTAACAGGAATTTAAAGCTCAACTCCTGCCTGAAGCTACTCAGTTCAGAGGATTTTGTCTTACTTGGGGGCCTAGAGAACTCTCCAAACTCAAAAACTGTCAGTCCCCAGGCAAGAAGACCTCCAATCCCAACAAGCAACTTTAAGCAATCTGAGAAAGTTAAACCCATTTTGGTAATTTTATGGCTGAGAGTATAAGCTAAAACAGCTCTTCCTATTCTTTCTCGCAAATAAAATACTTCTGTGGGGGCTGAATTTGCCTTCTTTATAAATGACTGATCATATCAATATCTCATGAACATAGAGTATAAAATGTTCTGATTAACACAATCTTAAGTTCTCCTCCACTTGGCTAGATTTTAGACAGTTTTCTTCCTGACTATAGGCCCCGGAGCGCCCTTTTCTTGGAAAAGTTACTTTCAAAAACTTGGAACTATCAATTCTTTCTCTACATCTTTGAGATGTAAATCTTCCTCCAGCCTGTAACCAATTTTACAACCCAGGAATTTCTTTCTCAAAAACCTGTGAGTCTTCCCTTTGAACCATAATTATCAAGAAGGATAACGACACCATCTCCCAGTCTCTGTAAGAGGGTAGGATCCTGCTATAGTTTGGAGGTTTGTCCCTCACAAACCTCGTGGTGAAATTTGATCCCCAATGTTGGAAATTCAGCATAATGGGAGGTGTTTGCATCATGGGGGCAAATCCCTCATGAATAGATTAATACCTTTCCTTGGTGGGGTGAGTGAGTTCTCACTCTATTAGTTCTTAGGAGAGCTGGTTGTTACATAGAGTCTGGTACCACCCCCTACCCCTCTGCACAAGCAGCTCCCCTTAACTTTTTCACCATGAGTAGAAAAAGGCTGAGGCCCTCAACAGATGTCAATATTCAATCTTGCACTCTCCAGCTGTCCTGAATCATAAGACTAATGAACCCTTTTTCTTCATAAATTATCCAAGCCCAAGTGTTCCTTTTTAGCAACACAAAACAGACAAAGACAGATCCTAACTTTCATAAGCACCAATTAGCAAACACAGTTAGCCTAATCACATTGACCAAAGTCCCCCCTAATGTCTTCCAGTACTTTTTCACTAGCTCACTCCAGGGTTTAAAAACCCTACCACCTTTTGTTTCAATGGAGTTGAGTTCAATGGCTCTTCCCTATTGCACAGGTCTTGCATCAAAGTCCTCTTGACCTGTTTTACTCTGCTTGGTACGATTAATCTTTGTTACCAGTAAACACAAAATCATAAATAGGAATATTAGCCACCTCATTCCCAGAAGGATATCAAAGAAACTAGGTTACATTTTATAAAATTAAAAGATCCTGTGTTGTTTTGGGGTTTTTTTGTTCATATGTTTGATCATTTTGGTTATAGAGCTAATTTGGTACAAGAATCATATGACTCCTCAAAAGAGGCAGTACAATGTACTTCCTTTTAAAATATAATCTACACCATCTATGTGGATGGTGTAGAACAGGAAACTAATTTGTATCTTGATGTATAAAAAATGAACATAAAAAAACTATTCAACAAACAAAACTCATCTTAAACAAACAGTCATGGTGTCCATGAACATGCTTATCTTTCAAATATTAAGAGTACAGAGTTTTATTTTTTAAAATGCTTTCAAAATGCAAAATGAATAAAGATAGTTTCTTGCCCATTCATTAAATCATTCCTATCAAGGCAAAGAGAGAAAATTTGGCTCAACACCACATTTTATGAGCTGTTAATAGGTTTCTGGAACTCATGATTTAGTCATTTTACTCTGCAAAATACTGAATCTTTTAGAAAGCATGCTGTAATTCACCCCTGAGTTGATCTCTACTGCACTTGAAATGACAACTGTGGATGGCCAAAAAATGCTGCTTAATTAAGCAAATCGATGCTTATACTAGAATACTAATGTGAGTGACTCCAGCCCAGAAAACAGGAGAAAAGTGCAATTGTAGTTTATAGAGTTGTTAAAAGATAGTGTCCTAGGCTTCTTTATGCTATTATTACAATATATGAATAAGATCATTATAAAACTGAGAAGTTCTGATTTCATACAATTAAAGACAAAGATAAATTACAACAGGGGTCTTGTAAAGTTTCCTGAAATTGTGCCACTTTCCTTTGTCTAGAATCTCAGGAAACATCTTAGGTATTATGGCATCACACTACACATGGTTATCTCCACTTCTCTGCAGCCCAGACCTCCATACTCATATTCAATGGCCTAATTAACAGCACCATTTGGATAATTACTAAGCATTTTGTGAGTATCATATCTAAACTTTTTATCTATAGTCTATCTAATTCTATTTCTGCTCCTATCTTCCCCTCCTCAATAATGGTACCTACCATCTACCTCAAAACCTTGGAATCACCAAGATACCTACCATCTACCTTGGAATCACCAATGGTATCTACTATATACCCAAAACCTTGGAATAGCCCCTGAATCTTCTTTCCCTGCCATCTTAATAGCAAGCCTTGCCAGCACTTTAAAACTAATCCAATCACTCCTCATCATAATGCACCTGTTCAAGCCATGCCACTGTCTAGTTTGACTTCTGCATTAATTTCAATTTCTCCATGCTCCCTTTTCAGCAGTCTTCAATACAGTCAAATCTCCATAATGCAATAAGAGAGAAGATTTACAACTTAAACCAGAGAACTGCATTTCCCTGTTCAAATTTTTCATGTTTCCTCCAACACACAGAACAAAAGTCAAAGCACTTAGCATGCTACTTTCAAAATTTGTATCTCTCTTTTTTCTTTTTCTTAAAATACATTTTTATCTCTTAATACTCAAGCCTTCACTCCCTCTTTTTCAGTCACTATAACCTTCTTTTTATTCCTCAGACAAATCATGTTTCTTACTTAGGGAATTTACATGTCTTTTTGTCTACTATGCTCTCTCTCCAAATTTGTCACCTGGCTAGCTCTGGGAATTAATTCAAGTGTCTGCTCAAAAAATAACCCTTTAGGAAGGACTGACCACCCTTGTTAATACACCCTCCTCCCCTTTCTTCTTCTTTTCATCTCTTTGTTCTGCATTTTACCTTGTTCTGTTATTGTTGTGTTTTCTTAAAAAAATTTATTCTATAGTATTTATAAATATGCTTAGTTTCTAACTCTTTCCACCAGAATGTAAACACTATGAAAGCAAGGACCCTCTTGTTTTCACTGTTGCATCCTCAGAACCTGGCAAAGTGTCTGGCACATAATAAAGGATTTAGAAAATATTTATAAGTGACTACATTATTTCTACGTTTCATAAATTCTAAAAGAGACATTACCTCTCTTTATAAAGCAGCTGTTACCCCAATAACCACATTATGCCTGTTGTTCTTTCACTTTTCTAAATTAAATACTTTAGAATGATGGAATTATTGATATAGTTCAGCTCTGTGTCCCCACTTGAATCTCATCTAAAATTGTAATCCCCACATGTCACGGGAGGGACCTGGTGGGAGGTGATTGGATCATGGGGGCAGTTTTCCTCATGCTGTTCTCATGATAACGAGTGAGTTCTAACAAGATGTGATGGTGTAAACGTGTTTGGCAGATCTCCCATTGCCCTCTCTCTCTCTCCTGTTGTCATATAAAAAATGCCTTTCTTCCTCTTTGCCTTCTGCCATAATGGTAAGTTTCCTGAGGTTTCCCCAGTCATGTGGAACTGTGAGTCAATTAAACTCTTTTGTTTATAAATTACCCAGTCTTAGGTAGTATCCTTATAGCAACATGAGAATGGAATAATACAGAAAATTGGTACTGACAGAGTGGGATACTGCTATAAAGATGCCTAAAAATGTGAAGGTGACTTTGGAGCTAAGTAATGGGCAGAGGCTGGAGCAGTTTGGAGGGCTCAGAAGAAAAGAAGATGAAGGACAGTTTGGAATTTACTAGATATTTGTTTAATGGTTTTGACCAAAATGCTGATAGTGATATGAACAATGAAGTTCAGGCTGAGGTTGTCTCAGATGGAGATGAGAAACTCATTGAGAACTGAAGTATAACTGGCTTTCAAAGCGACTGGCAGCATTTTGCCCCTGCCCTAAAGATCTGTGGAACTTTGAACTTGAGAGAGATAATTTAGCATATCTGGCAGAAGAGATTCCTAAGCAGCAAAAAATTCAATGTGTAACCTGGATGATTCTGACAGCTTTTAGTCATATGCATTTATAAAGAGAGAGTTTGAAATTGGAACTTATGTTTAAAAGGAAAGCAAAGCATAAATGTTTGGAAAATTTGCATCCTGACCATGTAATAGAAAAGAAAAACCTATTTTCTGGGGATAAATTCAAGCCAGCTGCAGAAATTTACGTAAGTAATGAGGAGCCAAATGTTAATAGCCAAGACAATGGGTAAAATCTCTCCAGGGCATGTCAGAGGTCTTTTCAGCAGCCCCTACCATCAGAGTTCTTGAGACTTAGAAGGGAAAAATGGTTTTGTGGGCCTGGTCCAAGACCCTGCTTCTCTGTGTAGCCTTGGGACATGATGTGCTGTGTCCCAACTGCTCCAACTCTAGCCATGGCTAAAAGGGGCCAACTTACAGCTCAGGCGATTGCTTTAGAGGGTTCAAGCCCCAAACCTTGGCAGCTCCCACATGGTGTTGGGTCTATGGGTGTGCAGGAGACAAAAATTTAGCTTTCAGAGCCTCAGCATATATTTCAGAGGGTGTATGAAAATGCCTGGATGTCCAGGCAGAAGTCTGCTGCAGGGGCAGAGCCCTCATAGAGAATCTCTACTAGGACAATGCAGAAGGGAAATGTGGAACTGGAGCCTCCACACAGAGTCCCCACTGGGGCACTGCCTAGCAGAGCTGTGAGAAGAAGGTTACCATCCTCCAGACCCCAGAATGGTAGATCCACCAACAGCTTGCACTGTGCACCTGGAAAAGCCACAGCCACTCAATGCCAGCTCATTAAAGCAGCTGTGGGGGCTGTGACCTGAAAAGCCACAGGGGCAGAGCTGCTTCAGGCCTTGAGAATCTATGCCTTGCATCAGTGTGCCCTGAATGTGAGACATGGAGTCAAAGGAGATTATTTTGGAGCTTTAAGATTTAATGAATGCCCTGCCAGCTTTCAGAGTTGCAAGGGGCCTATGGCCCCTTTGTTTTGGCCAATTTCTCCCATTTGGAACAGAAACATTTATCCAATGCCTGTACCCCCATTGTATCTTGGAAGTAACTAGCTTGTTTTTTATTTTACAGGCTCATAGGTGGAAGAGACTTGCCTTATTTCAGATGACACATTGAACTTGGACACTTGAGTAGTTAACACTGGAAAGAGTTAAGACTTTGGGGCACTGTTGGAAAGGCATGATTAATTTTAAAATGTGAAAAGGACATGAGATTTGTGAGGGACCAAGGCAGAATGATATGGTTTGGCTCTGTGTCCCCAGCCAAATATCACCTCGAATTATAATTCCCAAGTGTTGAGGACAAGATCTGATGGGAGGTAATTGGATCATGGAGGCTGTTTCCCCCATGGTGTTATCATGATAGTGATAGTGTGTGAGTTCTCATGAGATCTGATGGTTTAAAAGTGTTTGGCTCTTCCCCCATGCCTTCTCTCTCTCCTGCCACCATATAATATGTACCTTGCTTTCCTTTCACTTTCTGCCATGATTGTAAGTTTCCTGAGGCCTGCCTAGCTATGTGAAACCGTAAATGAATTAAACCTCTTTTGTTTATAAATTACCCAGTCTCAGGTAGTTTCTTTATAGCAGTGTGCAAATAGACTAATACAATCATCTTTGAAATACCCCTTCTTGAATCTAGTCCCCTCATACTTCAATCCTGACCTTTCCTTTTTCTTTCCCACTGCTGACACCAAGTTTAGTAATGCATTATTTCAGAGTATTCTACCTGGATTCCTCTCTTCCTTAGAAAATTGGGAGTAACTAAGGAAAAAGCAGGAAATGTGGCAGTCAGCTATATATAATGCCTGTAAGTCCAGGAAAAGGAATGAGCTCCCAAGATAGAGTGTACAAAATCAAGGAGAGAAAGCCTTGCATGCTACCCACAGAAGTTAAGTACAAAGGAAAGAGAAAAGTGAGTGATACCAAGAACAGACTTGAGAAAATAGCATCCTTCATACTGCTGCCATAGCTATCTTACTAACATACAGGTTGATCAGACACTGTTATTTCTAAAACTTGTCAAGGGCTCCCCACTTCAAACATACATTCGAGTCAAAATTCCTTTGAATCAAGGCCTGCAACCACATTTCCCACTGCCTCCCTACACATATCCTATGCTGAAAGCAAATCAAACTCCTCACTTTTCTCAAACATAAGCTCATGCTTCTATCTTTGCTTATACTGTACCTATAGTTTAGGACTGTCCTCTAATACTCAACTGAAAGAGTTCCACCTATTCAAGAGACAACAAAAATATCACCTTCTCCTCCTTGAAGACTCACTTTATTTTCCCAGTCACAATGCATTCCCAATAACCTCCCAAACATCTTTCTTGAACCACTGGTTAACCTTTATCACATCCTGCTTTACATTAGAATTATACGTAAGCAGCCTGAGTTTACTATTTTATTAGGCTACAACATTCCTAAGGACAAGGACAGTACTCATTCAAATAGCTCTAATACTTAATGTGACATTGGATAATCTACTTTTTCTGAATTCCAGTTTCTTTACTTTAAAAATGGAAGTAATAATACTAATATAATAATTACCACATGGTATTGACATAGTATGTGGTGAGTATAATCACATCTCACACATGGTATTCTGTGAAAATGAGTTAATTTCTCTAAGCCATTTAGAATAGTACCTGACCCATAATACATATCCCATAAGAATTAACTATCAATATTGTTATTATTATTATTATTATTAATTATACCTCATCATCTCACTATCTAGGATTTAGCTGGTGCTCAATATTGCATTTTAAAAAGGCAAATAAGCCAGATGCCTGTAATCCCAGTACTTTGGGAGGCAGAGGTGGATAAATCATTTGAGGTCAGGAGTTTGAGACCAGTGTGGCCAACATGGTGAAATCCCATATTTACTAAAAATACAAAAATTAGCTGGGAATGGTTGGGCATGGTGGCTCACACCTGTAATCCCAGCATTTTGGGAGACCGAGGCGGGCAGATCACAGGGTCAGGAGATTGAGACCATCCTGGCTAACGTGGTGAAACCCCATCTCTACTAAAAATACACAAAAATTAGCCAGGCATGATGGTGGGTGCCTGTAGTCCCAGCTACTCGGAGGCTGAGGCAGGAGAATGGCTTGAACCCAGGAGGTGGAGGTTGCAGTGAGCTGAGACTGTACCACTTTACTCCAGCCTGGGCAATAGAGTCAGACTGTCTCAAAACAAAACAAAACAAAAAGGCAAATATATCCTTGTAAAAGAACATTTCTAGGAAAACAAAACAAAACAAAACTGTGCAATAGTTCAGGTGAAACAGAAAATGTGCAAAGGGAGAGTGAAAATAGAATATCTCTGAATGGAGCAACTATGTGGAATTTCATAAAATGGGGAGAACAGTGAAGGGTGAAAGAGAGATGTATTAGTCCATTTTCATGCTGCTGATAAAGACATACCCCATACTGGGCAATTTACAAAAGAAAGAGGTTTATTGGGCTTACAGTTCCATGTGGCAGGGGAGGCCATGTGGCAGAAGGGGAGAGGCGAGGAGGAGCAAATCACGTCTTACATGGATGGTGGCAGGCAAAGAGAGAGGGCTTGTGCAGAGAATCTCCTGTTTTTACAACCATCAGATCTCATGAGATCCATTCACTATCACGAGAACACCACAAGACCTGCCCCCATGATTCAATCATCTCCCACTGAGTCCCTCCCACAACACAAGGGAATTATGGGAGTGACAAAATGCAATTTGGGTGGGGACACAGAGCCAAATCATATCAAGAGGTGACTAGAAATGGAGGCAATGTTAAAAATCTGCTCTGTCAACCAGTTTGGCATTGATGGGAAGAAGTCAGATTGGGAATTACAAGTGGTAATAAAACAGATGAGGAGTCCACATTTGTTCTGTTTTAAGAGACCTGTTTCCAGGAGAAGCAAAGGAGCACTTGAAAAGGATGAACTTGGTGATGCAAGCAGGGTATATGTTGGGGGAAATAACTGTGGTCTTGAGGCTCTAGATAGAACCAAAAAAAGGAGGCGGTGGAGGAGAAAGGAAGTTATTTCGCCATTGGAAAAAGAAAGGAGAAACTTTTTGTAGAATTATCCATGTCTGCTTTTTCAGTCATCCTTCTGACCACTGACACATATTTTTGGGAAGTTAAATAGTTGAAGGGGGCCATAACAGCACATTTGGCTTTTGGCAAAACACTCACAGGTTTATTAATACCAGCTGATCTATCCAGCTTAGAACTATGTAGCATTAAAAATGAATTCTAAAAATAAAGCCTGGATGTTCCTCTGAAGACAAAATCTTAAAGGGAAAAAAGTTCTGTGTGAAATTTTCCTTTAGGCTGTTTGACTAACCTAACTAGGTCTATCTACCAACAATTAATAAACACAAGCTAATCATGCCACATTCTGCTCTGGGTATTTGGCATTCTGAAATTAAATGGTTGCCTCTTACTTGCTATGATAGAGCTGAGAGAACTGTCCAACACTAACAGAACAGATTTTCATGCTTGAATCAAGTAAAGGAGATATGGAACATTTGGGTTACTAAATACCTCCAGAAGGGATGAACAAAATGACCAAGTTTCGAGAAGTCAGAGAAGCTTGTTTCAGCACCACAATCACAATGTTTGACTTTTTCTTTCTGGATTATTGTTGTGCTTTTATGAGTATTTTGAATTTTGTCCCTAAAATCAAGCCAGTAACATTGGTTGCAAGTCTTAACAGATAATAGAGGCCATCTTCATCATAAAGAAAAGGAATTCACAACATTTTTTTTTTACCAGTGTCACAAGTGGTGGGTGCAAAGGCCACAGGTTTATCTGGATTTTTGAGGTCTTCCATCTGCTTCTACAGATTCTTTTTTTAAGTATTTTTGACTTTTATTTTACACTCAGGGTGTTCATGTGCAGGTTTGTTACATGGGTGTATTACATGATGCTGAAGTTTGAAATACAAAAGATCCCATGATGAGTATAGTACCCAACAGGTAGTTTTTCAACATCCCTGGTTTTAGTAGAGAATTAGATATGTATATTTATAGGAAAAAAATGGTAAGTATGATATATTTCCTGGATGAGAGCTCTCCTTCATCTACCTGATTCTGATATATTTATCATCATGACTTGAGCTGTGTCCTTTTGCTCAGAAAACATTGTAGGTCAGGTTCTTGTAAAGTTTTGTTGGGACACAACCATGCTCATCCATTATGTATTAAAACTATAATGGCAAAACTGAATAGTTATAACAGGTTGAGTGAAGTGCAAAGCTGAAAATATGTTATCTGTTGTTTTTGGTTTTATTTTGAGACAGAGTCTCAAAACAGAGTGTCATCCAGGCTGGAGCACAATGGCGTGATCTCGGCTCCCTGAAATCCCTGCTTCCAAGGCTCAAGTGCTTCTCCTGCCTCAGTCTCCCAAGTAGCTGGGACTACAGGTGCCCGCCACCACACCCGGCTAATTTTTTGTATTTTTAGCAGAGATGACGTTTCACTGTGTTAGCCAGGATGGTCTCGATCTCCTGACCTCGTGATCAGCCTGCCTCGGTCTCCCAATGTTCTGGGATTACAGGTGTGAGCCACCACGCCTGGCCCCCTGTTATCTGGTCTTTGAAGAAAATGTCTGCTGACCTTATATTAGATGGTTGTGCAAGTCAGGGACTGTCAGTATCCTCATGATCTTTCCAATTTTTAGTATATTCATTATGGTTCTTACTATGTTGGTGACTCAGGGATTCTTATAGACAATCTTCATTTCAAACTCTGCTTGAAGTCTGGCCAGAGTCGTATTTTCACCAGCTTATGAATATAATGAATGTGAGAAAATTTTGTACTGAAAATCTCACTCGCACTTAAAAACCACTCTGGAGACAATCTGTGAGAAGGCAATAAAATATAGAAAAGGGTAAACCACAAAAGAATGGTCCTCACAGGTCTCAAGTAGTTGCAAGCGGAAATTACAAAAAGAGTTGACTATTCCTTATTTGTAAAAATTAATGTTTCCAAGCCTTCTTGATCCTGTTTTTGTAGAATTGTTTTCAAATAAACACATTGATTTAGAAGCTTTGATTGGGATGAGATATGAAGAAGTTTTAGAAAGAAACCCCAAAATAGTATTTTTAAACTTTTATTTTAGGTGCAGGGGTACATGTGCAGATTTGTTATATAGGTAAATTGCATGTCATGGGGGTTTGCTGTACATCTAATTTTGTCAGCTAAGTAATAAGCATAGCCCCGATAGGTGTTTTTTCTGATCCTCTCCCTCTTTCCACCCTCCACCCTCAAGTAGGCCCCAGTGTGTGTTATTTCCTTCTATGTGTCCAATCATTCTCATGGTTTAGCCCTCGCTTGTGAGAACATGCAGTATTTGGCTTTCTGTTCTTGTGTTAGTTTTCTTTGAATAATTCCCTCTAGCTCCATCCATGTTGTTGCAAAGGACATGATCATATTCTTTTTTTTCATGGCTGCAGACCATTCTATGGTATATATGTACCACATTTTCTTTTATCCAGTCTATCACTGATGGGCATTTAGGTTGATTCCATGTCTTTGCTATTGTGAATAGTGCTGCAATGAACATATGGGTGCATGTGTCCTTATGGTAGAAAAATTTACTTTCCTCTGGTTATATACCTAATAATGGGATTGCTGGGTCAGATGTTAACTCTGTTTTACGTTCTTTGAGAAGAGAATCACTGCTTTTCATAATGGATGATCCAATTTACACTCCCACTAGCAGAATATAAGCATTCCCTTTTCTCTGTAACCTAGTCAGCACCTGTTGTTTTTTCAACTTTTTAATAATAACCATTCTGACTGGTATGAAATGGTCTATCATTGTGGTTTTGATTTGTATTTCTTTTTTTTTTTTTTTTTTTTTTTTTTGAGACGGAGTCTTGCTCTGTCGCCCAGGCTGGAGTGCAGTGGCCAGATCTCAGCTCACTGCAAGCTCCGCCTCCCGGGTTCACGCTATTCTCCTGCCTCAGCCTCCCGAGTAGCTGGGACTACAGGCGCCCGCCGCCTCGCCCGGCTAGTTTTTTGGATTTTTTAGTAGAGATGGGGTTTCACCGTGTTAGCCAGGATGGTCTCGATCTCCTGACCTCGTGATCCGCCCGTCTCGGCCTCCCAAAGTGCTGGGATTACAGGCTTGAGCCACCGCGCCCGGCCTGATTTGTATTTCTCTAATGATTCTGAAATTAAATGGCTACCTCTTATTTGCTATGACAGAGCTGAGAGAACTGTCCAACAATAACAGAACAGATTTTCATGCTTGAATCAAGTAAAGGAAATATGGAAAATGTGGGTTACTAAATACCTCCAGAAGGGATGAACAAAATGACCAAGTCTCTAGAAGTCAGAGAAGCTTGTTTCAGCACCACAATCACAATGTTTGGTTTTTTCTTTCTGGAGTACTCATTATTGCTGTGCTTTTATGAGTATTTTGAGGTTTGTCCCTAAAATCAGGCCAGTAACATTGGTTGCAAGTCTTAACAGATAATGGGAGGCCATCTTCATCATAAAGAATAGGAATTCACAACTTTTTTTTTTTTTTTTTTTTTTTTTTTACCAGTGTCACAAGTGGTAGGTGGAAAGGCCGTGGGTTTATCTGGATTATTTGAGGTCTTCCATCTGCTTCTGCAGATACTTTTTTAAAATAATTTTAACTTTTACTTTATATTCAGGGTGTTCATGTGCAGGTTTGTTACATGGGTGTATTACATGATGCTGAAGTTTGAAATATGAAAGATCCTATCACCCAGATGATGAGCATAGTACTCAACAGTTAGTTTTTTCAACACCTCTGGTTTAAGTAATGATTCGTGATCTTGAGCATTTTTTATATGCATATTGGCTGCATGCATGTTTTCTTTTGAAAAGTGTCTGTTCATATCCTTTGCCCACTTTTTAATGGGATTGTTTGTTGTTTTTGCTAATAAAGTTCCTTACAGATCCTGGAAATTAGACATGTGTCAGATGCATAGTTTGCAAGTATTTTCTCCTATTCTGTAGGTTGTCTGTTTATTCTGTTGATAGTATATTTTGCTGTGGAGAAGCTCTTTAGTTTAATTAGATACCAGTTGCCAATTTTTGATTTTTCTGCAATTGCTTTTGGTATCTTTGTCATGAAATCTTTGCCCATTCTTTTGCCCAGAATTGTACTTCCTAGGTTATCTCCCATGAGTTTTATAGTTTTAGGTTTTACATTTAAGTCTTTAATCAATCTTGAGTTGATTTTTGACATAAGATGTAAGATAGGGGTCCAGCTTCAGTCTTCCATATATGGCTAGCCAGTTATCCCAGCACCGATTATTGAATAGGGAGTCCTTCCCACATTGGTTGTTTTTATCAGCTTAGTTGAACATCACATGGTTGTAGGTGTTCAACATTACTTCTGTGCTCTCTACTCTGTCCCACTGTTCTATGTATTTGTTTTTGAAGCAGTACTTTGTTGTTTTGGTTACTGTTGCCTGTACTATAGTTTGAAGTTGGGTAACGTGATGCCTCTAAATTTGTTCTTTTTCCTTATGATTGCCTTGCCTATGTGGCCTCTCTTTTGAGATCCATATGAATTTTAAATTCCAATTCTGTGAAGAATGTAATTGGTAGTTCGATAGAAACAGCACTGAATCTGTACACTTCTTTGGGCAGTATGACCATCTTAATGATGTTATTCTTCCTATCCCTGAGCATGAAATGTTTTTCCATTTGTTTATGTCATTTCTGATCTGTTTGAGCAGTATTTTGTAATTACCATTGTAGAGATCTTTCACCTTTCACCTGTATTCTTAGGTATTTTATTCTTTTTTGAAGCAGTCATGAATGGAATTTCAGTCCTAATTTGGCTCTTGACTTAGATGCTGTTTGTGAATAGGAATGATACTAATTTTTGTACATTGATTTTGTAAAATGAAACTTTACTGAAGTTGTTCCTCAGATCAAGGACCTTTGGGGCAGAAACAATGGGGTTTTCTAGATATAGAATCATGTCATCTGTAAACAGGAAGAGTTTGACTTCCTCTCTTTCAATTCGGATGTCTCTTATTTCTTTCTCTTCCCTGATTGCTCTGGCTAAGACTTCCAATACTATATTGAATAGGAGTGGTGAGAGAGAGCACACTTATCTTGAGCTGTCTTTCAAGGGGAATCCTTTCAACTTTTGCCCATTCAGTACATTCAGTACAATGTTGGCTGTGAGACTGTCATAAAGAGCTTTTATTTTTTTTGCAGTATATTTCTTCAATACCTAGTTTATTGAGGGATTTTAACATGAGGGGATGTTGAATTTTATTGAAAGCCTTTTCTACATTTATTGAAATAAATATGTGCTTTTTTTTTCTTTAGTTCTGTTTATGTGATGAGTCACATTTATAGATTTGCATATATTGAACCAAACATACATCTCAGGGATAAAGCCTATTTGATCATGGTGAATTAGCTTTTTAATGTGCTGCTAGATTCAGTTTGCTAGTATTTTGCTGAAGATTTTTATATCTATTACATTCCTGTTGAAACTGTTCCAAAAAATTGAGGAGGAGACTTGACAATTTTTTAGAAACCAGCTCTTATTTATATATCTTGTAGAATTTGACTGTGAATCCAACTGGACTTTTCTTGGTTAGTAGGCTTTTATTATTGATTCAACTTTGGAGCTTGTTATTAGTCTGTTCAGGGATTTAATTTCTTCTGGTTGATCTTCTAGATTTTCTAGTTTGTGTGAACAGAAGTATTCATAGTAGTCTCTGATGGTTCTTCTGTATTTTTGTGGGGTCATTGGAAATGTCCCCTTTGCCATTTCTAATGGTGCTTATTTGAATCTTCTCTCTTATTCTCTGTATGAGTTTAACTAGTGGTATATCTTATTAACTTTTTTCAAAAAACCAACACCTACATATGTTGATGTACTATGTGGTTTTTCATGTTTCAGTTTCCTTCAGTTCAGCTCTGATTTTGAATATTTCTTGTCTTCTGCTAGCTTTCAGGTTGGTTTTCTCTTGCTTTTCCAGTTCTTCTCTACTAATGTTAAGTTGTTAATTTGAGATCTTTCTAACTTTTTGATGTGATTGTTTAGTGCTAGAAACTTCTCTCTCAATATTGCCTTAGCTTGTATCCCAGAGATTATGGTATGTTGTATCTTTGTTCTTATTGGTTTCAAAGATTTTCTTGATTTCTGCCTTAATTACATTATTTCCCAAAAGTCATACCAGAGCAGGTTGCTTAATTTCCATGTAACTGTGTTATTTTGAGGGACTTTCTTAGTATTGATTTCAATTTTTACTGCACTGTAACCCAAGAGTGTGTTTGGTGTGATTTTGGTTTTTCCAAATTTGCTGAGTACTATTTTATGTCTGATTGGGTGGTCAATTTTGGATATATACCAAGTGATGAAAAGAATGTATATTCTATTACTTTTAGGTGGAGAGTTCTATAGATGTCTATTAGGTCCATTTGGGCAAGTATTGAGTTCAAGTCCTGAATATTTTTGTTAATTTTCTGCCTCAATGATATGTTTAATACTGTCAGTGGAGTGTTGAAGACTCCCACTATTATTGTGCAGGAATCTACCTCTCTTCGTAAGTCTCTAAGAATGTGCTTTGTGAATCTGGGTGTTCCTATATTGGGTGTATTGGGTGCATATAGATTTAGGATAGTTAGGTCTTCTTATTGAATTCAACCCTTTACCATTTTATAATGCTGTTCATTGTCTTTTTGGTCTTTGTTGGTTTAAAGTCTGTTTTGTTTGAAATTACAGTTACAAGTCGTGCTTTATTCTGTGTTTTCTTTGCTTTGTATATTTATCTCCACCCTTTTATTTTGAGCCTAAGAATGTTATTGTATGTGAGGTGGGTCTCTTGAAGATAGCATAACATTGAGTCTTGTTTCTTTATGCACTTTGCCATTCTGTGCCTTTTAAATGGGGGCATTTAGCCTGTTTACATTCAAGGTTAGTTTTGATATTTGCGGATTTGATCATGTCATCATGATGTTAGTTGTTGATGTTAAATGCAGACTCTTTTTTGTGGTTGCTTTATAGTTTACTTGTCTGTGTACTTAAGTATGTTTTTGTACTTGCTGGTAATGGTCTTCTCTTTCCATACTTAGAGCTTCCTTCAGCAGCTCTTGTAAGGCAGTTAGTGGTAACAAATTCCTTCACCATTTGCTTCTTTGAAAAAGGATCTTATTTCTCCTTCACTTTTGAAGTTTAGTTTGGCTGGACATGGAATTCCTGGTTGGAATTTTTTTGTTTGTTTGTTTTTCTTTTTTTTCTTTTAGAATGCTGAATACTTGTTCCCAATCTTTTCTGGCTTGTAGGGTTTCTGCTTAAAAATGCACTGTTAGCCAGATGAGGTTCCCTTTGTAGGTGATCTGCCCCTTCTCTCTAGCTGCCTTTAACATTTTTTTCTTGCATTTTGACCTTAGAGAATGTAATAATTTTGTCACTTAGGAATGACCTCCTTATTTAATATCTCACAGGGATTCTTTGTATTTCCTAGATTTGAATGTTAGTCTCTCTAGCAAGGTTGGGAAAGTTTTCATGGGTGATACCTGAAATATGTTTTCCAAGTTGCTTGTTTTTTCCCTCTTTCAGGGACATCAGTGAGTCATAGATTTGGTCTTTATATGTAATCCCATATTTCTTGGAGGTTTTGTTTATTGTTTTTCATTCTTTTTTTCTTTATTTTGGTCTGACTGAGTAATTTCAGAGGGTCAGTCTTTGAGCTCTGAAATTTTTTCCTCAGCTTGGTCTATTCTGCTGTTAACAACAATTGCATTACGCAGTTCTTGTGTATTTTTCAGCTCTATCAGATTAGTTTGGTTCTTTCTTATAATGGCTATTTTGTATATCAGCTCCTGTATCATTTTATTATTATTCCTAGATTCTGTGGATTGGGTTTCTACATTCTCCTGAATCTTGATGATCTTTATTCCCATCCATATTCTGAATTCTATTTCTGTCACTTCAGCCATTTCAGCCTTATTGAGAACCCTTGCTAGGGAACAAGTGTGGTCATTTGGAAGAATGAAAGTTCTCTGGCTTTTTGAGTTGCCAGAGTTGAATCAGTTCTTATGCAGGTTCTTTCTCATTTATGTGGGCTGACGTTCCTTTAATCTTTGAAGTTGCTGTCCTTTGGATAGACTATTTTTTTTTTTTTTTGCTTTTCTCTTATTTGATGTCCTTGGGGGTTTGATTATGGTATGAGGTGGGTTCAGTTGACTGGCTTTGATGTTAATTTGCTACTGTGTCTTAATGGCACTTCTGATTATTCTATCCATGCCTGCGTTCTTTTTCTGGGTGTTGTGGTCCAAGGGCTTTCTCAGGCAGAGGCCACAAGTGGCAGATAAGTCATATCCTTGACAAGTTGGCCCTAATCTGCTGTCTGTGTGCTTACTGTGAAAACATGGGGCTGCACCTGCCCACAGAATTTAGATGGAAGCAGGACTGTCGGGTTGGAAGCTCCAGCATTTATGGCTCATCTGGTTATGGGAGGCAGGATTGGTGGACTTGCCCACCCTGACATCTGGATGTTTCCAGAGCAATGGAAGGCTGTACCCCTCAGCAAAGTTAGGCAGAAGGAAAACCACTGGACCAGAAACTCTAACATTCATGGCTCACCCGGCTGCCAGTGGCAGGGGTGGGTGGAAATGCCCATGTTACTGTCCATGTGCTTACTGGGACAACATGAAGCTGTGCCCTCCAGTTGAGTTAACACAGAAGCAGGCCACAGGGCCAGAAGCTTTCACATGCAATGCCTGCCTAGCTACCAGTGGCAGGGTTGGGTGGGGTCACACACTTTGCTGTCCAGGTATTTCTCAGGACAATAGGAAACTCCACAGCCTTTTAAAAAGATGGACACTGGCTGGGCACTGGGTGTTTCATGACTGCAATCCTAGCACTTTGGGAAACTGAGGTGGGCACATCACTTGAGGTTCAAGACCAACCTGGCCAACATAGCAAAAATTCATCTCTACTGAAAGAAAAAACAAAAAAAAGATGGGCATTACCCTTTCATACATCCATATGCCACATTGCTGTATTGTATAAGTCACAAATCCCACATTGTCATATATGCCATTTCTCCAGGGTAGTATTAATGAAAAGGAAAGGCAAGTTTCAGGTTGTAGCAAATAACTAAAGTAAAACTTTATAGAGAGCTTGCCTACCAAAAGTCCTGTAACACAAGCAAGAAATAAGGAAGAAAATACATTTTCTTGGCTCCTAAAACTATAACTGAAAGGAAGGTGAAGGGGGATGTAAGCAAACTCATAATTATTAAATTTTTAAAAAATCGTATTTGTTTTTCTTTTAGTTTTTGGACTGGGTATCACTCTGTCACCTAGGCTGGAATACAGTGGCATGATCACAGCTCACTGCAACCTCGACCTCCTGGGCTCAAGCAATCTTCCCACCTCAATCTCCCAGTGTGCTGGGGTTAGCAGCATGAGCCACTGTGTGTGAGTCTAAATAAATCCATATTTTAATTTCAAAAATAGCACATGCTGGCTGAATAATATGGTAACAAGAGCAGCAAATTAAGTAAATTATGAACGTTTTTCCCTTACCACTTTCAGGTCAGTCTGTAACACTAATCTCCTCTCCTTGAGTAAGATCCCACAAAACGGTCCCAAATATGACATTCCATGGTATGCATTTTTGAGGGAAATTAAACTAACTCCCTAACATATGTAGGAATCATATTGGTTAGATGCTGTTCACACATTATCCAGTAGATGGGGATCTTTTGTCTAGGTGGGCTCTGGGAGGATAGATTCAGTCCCAGGAAATGCTAAAGAGAAGTAATGATACTTCAGTTTTTAGCTAAGAATTGGTGTTATTGCCTTATCTATATCATCTATATCTTGTTTTAACATATTTAAGGGATTTCTACCTGTTTATCAACATGCAGTTGACATTATTTTTGTTTTCAACAATGCATGTAACTCTTGCCTTCTTTCCTTCTTTTAAGATTTATTCGTGCCAAAATTTTACTAGCATTTGAAAATACAATTAAAAACAAACACACAAAAAAAGAAAAATACCTTCCATCATGGCGTTTATAGCCAAAAAGTGGTTTGTGAGGGGAATATCATTTTTGAATAGAAACATCTAGAAGTTTACAAATTCAATGTCTTCTTAAAACACAGAAAATGTCTAAAATAGAGATAATTATATGAATAGTTAATTTATTTAGTGTTTATCATGTCCAAAAAGCTATACTAAACATTATATACACGTTCAACTCTCATAATCTTATAACCTAGGCAGTTATTGTTATTCCCATTTTACAGATGAGAAAACTGACAAAGAGGTTAAATGACTTCCTAGAGCCACAAAGTAACTAGATAAAGGAGTTGAGCTATCAGTGCAGGAAGTCTGACTTCAGAGCCCACTCATGAGCACTAAGCTACAAAGAAGGATTCAGTGGGACATAGATGTGCTGCAAAAGTATGAGAGAGAAACCAGGATAGATTAAGGAGTTGTTTCTCTAGGTTATTGTTATCTCTCTGTGTCTCCTATGTGTATCCATAACAGCTTGTGCATTGTTCAGTTAGAGAAAATGTCAGCTTTCTTTTCTGTATCTTCCCCAGGCTGATATTACTGACTCTTCACCTAGTTTGTATATGGGTTCTGAGAGTCTGACCACCATCAGATCTTTGGAAGGTGTTCAATAATGTTTGCTGAATAAATGCATATATGAAAAAGACACAACTGTTGGGAGGGGCAAGAAAAGGACAAAAGCGAGGAGTGCAAGACTTCAATACTTCTTTACTATTGCTGTTCTTACAATGTTTCATATCCAACTTGTTTCCTTCATGACTTTCTTAATCCTACTTCTATTTTACCTACATGATTGAACACCTGGATTTGCAAATGAGAATGGAATTTGAGGATAATGAGATTTAGACTGAAAAGAACACACACTCAAAATAAATGAATCACGAAATTTCAGAAAGCTTGATCATAGGTCATATAGAAAACTGTAAATGTGTTATAATTGAGGAAACTGTATTTCAACAAGGTTAAGTGACTTTCTTAAGGGCACAAGGTAATTAGTGGCATAGCCAAGATCCTATCTCTTAAAAATGGCACTGTCTTTCACTCAGTACACAGTGTAGTTTGGTCATAAAAAAGGAATGATACCAGGATGGAACCAGGAAAGAAGAGTTTGCAGGCTTAAACACCATGCAAGATTCTAAGGAGGCATTTGGTGAAAGAAATGCAGAGACAGAGTTGAGAATGGTAAATGAGACACAGCCAGAATAAGTTTCATAAACAAATAACCACTAGGCATTAAAACCACAATCTCACATGTCATACTAACTTTCACTAACTCAAATTCTATTACGTTTATTCTCACACTTTTGCTGGATTGTGTAGAAAAATAAATATTTTAATTGGTACAGTGAAAAAATGCCTCCAACTGTAACCATATACATCAAGAGAACTGGAAAAGTGCAAGAAAAAACTGCTGCTGATGATCTTACATAGTGTTTTTAATATTTATGTGAACAGCATAGGGTGTTAATATTTATATTTTGATGTATTATAAACTCATCTTTTATAGCTTCCCTAGTTCTTTGTCCAAAGGCACATGCTGTGAAACCCAAAGAAAAGAAAACCTACCACTCAGTAATTAGTAACACAAAAACTCAGGGATAGATTCTGTCCTTAATTGGAGCAATCTTGAGGGTGAGTCAGCTACACAGTGCACATTATTTTGTTTTATTCTGCCACATCAAGAGCACAGTGCTATTGAGTGGATCCATGTTAACATTTCTCAGAAAGAAAGGAGGAAAGGCAAGAAAAAAGGAAGAAATGAAGAAAAGGAGGCACCAGTGTGTTATAAGACATACCATCACAAAATAATAATAAGAAGAAGAAAGCATTAACCAAACTCTGAGTGGAAACAAAAAGCATTCCCTCAAATTGTGTAGATGCTGTGTAAAGCTTGAGAAGTGATGACAAAAGCAGACAGATTTAATTTGCAAAAACCAGAAATGTGCCTAATAATAAATAGAATTTGCAAAGAACTTGTTATGTAATCCATCATTGAAAAAGAAGGCAGTATTAAAAATATAAATTTGAGGTTGTCTTTTGCCAAGTAATTGGATAATAGGATTATAATCCTTCAGATTAAAACTGGTCTTGAAATAATTGATCACTAATGTAGAAAGAATAATATGCCTCGGGAATACTTGTGAAGAGATGGGAAATGGGTTTATGAATCTCACTAATAGTTACTAGCTTAATTTTTCCTTTCATTTTCACTGATCATATTCAATTCTTATTTCATGGTTGCTGTTCTTTTTTCTTTACCAAAGGAAGAGAATCAGCCCCAACATCAAATGTGTTTTATGTAACCATTTACTCCAGATTTAAACAGTTTAAAAGATGTGTGATGTGAAGTAATATTAAGACTGTCCATTTTATGGTTCTAAATTCCATGCAGTTAAGAATCAAGAATCTTGATAATAAACAAGAGTTCATACCGAGTAAATATGGGTGGTTGAGATGACAATTCTGTACGTTTAAACAATTGTGGTGGAGGTTATTTTTATTTCCTTCTATTTTTGTTTCAATACATTTTTAAGTATTTACTTTTGCTATTCAGGACATTTTTAAAGTCTACTATTAAGGCAGAGAGTTTTATGTTTAAATACCACTTAACAGATTTTTAGGGGAAAAACATGACTGAAGGAAAAACAAACCTTCATCTATAAATTCCTAAAAGAGACGCAAACATTTTTAACAAGTTTTACTGAGGTATGACTGATAAAAATAATTGTATATGTTTAGGATATACAATGTGATGTTTTGACATAGGTATACATTGTGAAATGATTACCACAAGCTAATTAACATATGCATTACTTCACACAGTTATGGTTTTTTTTTGTGTGTGTGGTGAGAACACTTGAAATATATCTTAGCAAGTTGCAGTATACAGTACATTATTAACTATAGTCACCATGCTGTACAGTAGGTCTCTGTATTTATTCTTCTTATAACTGAAACGTCCATCAACAGAAGAATGGGTAAAGAAAAGTTATACACAATGAAATATTATCGAGTCTTAAAAAAGAAGGAAAACCTGTCATTTGTAAAAACATGGTTGAACCTGCAGGACATTATGCTAAGTGAGATAAGCCAGACACAGAAAGACAAATACTGAATGATCTCACTTAAATGTGGGACCAAAAAAAAAAATTGAACCCACAGTACTAGAGAGTAGAATGGTAGTTACTAGGCGTTTGGCAGGAAAAGGAGATACAGATCACAGAGTACAAAATTTCAGGGTACAACTCAAAAAAATGAAGTCATTTTTTGAGTTGCTCAAATTTCAGATTCTTGTGATGGCTTTTAAGCTGTTACATTATTAAAACTTTTTTGACTTTTTGGTTGTAAAGGGATTTTATTACATTGAAAAGATTAGTACTGGAAGACAAATTTCATTTGATACTCTGGCAATTAAGCTTTTCTTTAAACCATTTTTGCTTACTAATTCAATGTATGAGAGTATGTTTTTATGTTCATGAATATTTTAACAAAAAAAAGGAACAAAAACCTATGATATTGTTGAATAAATAGAAGAGACAGAAGACAAGAAGCAGGTAGAAGATGTCAAATTATGAGAAGTCCAGTCCTTCCAAGATCTCTGAAAGGGTGCTTTCATTCACAATCAATTCTGTATTACCCAAAAGAACTCTAACTCAAACTATGCACCACAATATTTCAATAAAATACAGGCCAGGGTTGTATAAATGGCAATCTTGATTTCTCACCTTCTATATTTATATTCCTGTTGAGTAGCTCAAGAAAAATGCATGTGCAGAGATGTAAATATACAATAAATAAGATTATCACCTTGAAGTATTAAAATACTTTTTTAATTTACAGAAACATTTCAATCATCTCTTGGAATTATGTATATATTTCTGTCTCATTCATTTTTGATATCTCCAATGTTTATGTATGGTCTACCAAAAACAATATTGCAGTTTCCTTTTCCATAGCACTTATCCTCTCCTGCCTTCTAATGGCCTATCCTAAAACAATGCAGCTAAACAGAAGTCACATATGTGTCATCCTGAGCTCTGCTTTTTTATTATCTCCCATAAATGTGGAAGTGCATTTTATCTGAGATTTTATTTGAAAAAATGTAATGGAAAGGGATTGAATGAACTTTATGGAACAACAATAAAGGAACAAAACATGAAAATGCATTAAAAAATCAGAAATAGTTATAATATTCCATAGTACATTAAAAAGCCAAATCAAAATCTTTTATTGGACTAATATAAATTGGAAAATTTTTTCCTGTGCCAAACTTCTGATCCATATTCTGCCTAATTTCATTATTCTTTAGTATTGCTATTATTGTTGTTTAACTTTGTTTAAAAAATATGTAGTTGAAAAAAATTAACCTTTTTTTCTCATGATCCCTTAAAATGCATGGAGAAACACAAATTATACTAAAGACTGAAAAATACATCTGTACCTGAATTTTTATAAATCTAATTATTTAAATTATCCATGATTCTCTCAAAAAAGTGGAAGCAAAATAAATATATATAAACTCTTACATAAAGTATATGCAAAGTGTTCTAAAGAAAAGAATTACATATCCATGGTTCTAGAAATATCCAAAAGGAAAAGTCATTTTAGTTCTGTTTATATATTTAGAAACAGAATACCTATTCATTAATTCCTCCAAAAGATAGATAAAGATACAGAGATAGATATATTTAAAAAGTAATAACAATGAAAGTATATTTTAAATATAATCCAAGTACATGTTGATTCTGGTGTTGCAATTCTAACCCTAAAACATCCCTATGAAGCTGGCACATTTCCTTTTGTGAGTGATCAGTTTTATAAAGTTCAGCCCCTAAAAGTCCATCATGTGGGTCTGTTCTCTAATAGTGAGTCATTTAACAGATAGCATCCTTTCCAGGCATGTCCTGCTGACACAAATTGTAGTTCTGTCCCGGACAATGTTAACGCCTTCAACCTGTATTTGGAAGCAGACACAAGGGAGTAAAGGGTAGTAAGCTGTATTTGTAATTGAGATTTAGCTTGGGGAAGAGTAGAAAGGCAGTGACTTTAGCTTTTTAATCTCCCACATATAAGCTCACATCTGCTGTTTTTGGTTATAGTTAGATTCATTTCTGTTTAATGTTTTAGAGAAAAGCTCCCCTAAACCCCCAAAAAACAGAGGTGAGGAAACAGGTGACTTTCACAGAGAAATAAAAAATGTTAGAAAGTTAGTGTGAAGATTTAATAGTTATCACTCTTTATAGACAAAAGCGGCACATATGCTCTTAGGCTTTTGCTTATTGCTCTGGGGTTCCCACCACCAAACACAAGATGAAAAGACTGAAAAGTCCCTCTTGGAAGTGCCACAGGGAAAATGACTTTGACACTGAAGGGAAATGAGAATAACCTAAAGGGAGGGGAAAGTCTAAAAGATGCTGAATGCTTTCCCTGATAAGCAGAAGAGGACTATCTTCAAAAATTGCAGATAATTGATTTATTTTAAAATATACAAAAATTATAGGGTAATGTAACAAACACCTATTTATGCTTCACTCAGATTTAACACAATTTGACAGCTTGGTATATATGCTTCAGATTATTTTGCAAAATATAAATAATACATTAGACGTCTGTTTCCAACAGCATATATAACAGATACCCTGAAAAACCAGGCTGCTGGAAACAACTAACTACAGTAGATACAATATTTAAAAACATCTTTCCAAATGCATCATGATCTGTCAAAAAAGTAATGACTACTCCAAGACAAAAAAAGTGACCATAGCAATGTAAATATAAGTGAACATTCAGGGTGTTTCAGCCTAGGGGTAATTTGTTGAACACTTGTATCCACAAACTTCCATTTGGATGGGTGAATGGAACTCCCACACAAAACAAAAAACCCAAAATGACACAATGTTAGTGTCATGGACAGTACAATCACCACTGAGAGGGAATTTTGTAGACTCAAATGCTTAGTTTAGGAAAAAGCAAAATGAAGCAAGCAAGCAAAAAATAAAAATAAAAAAAAAACCTTAATGCCATTCATTATATCATTATATTAACTAATTAAAGGAAAAGATAGTATTTTTTAAAAATGTAGATCAAGAGTCCAGATAAATTCCACAACTTTTCATGATTTTAAATATACATATTTGGCAAATGAGGAATAAAAGAAAACATTCCTTACATGATAGAGTGTCTACCAAAAACCTAGAGTAAAAAATAAAATTTTTATGTTCAAACATTGAAAGCTTCCTTTCTGAGAGTAGGAAAGAGTAAAAGATGCTTGCTATCACCACCTCTATTCAACATTTTATTGGAGTTATAGTCAATAGAGTAAGACAAGAGAGAACAAAAACTACAAGGGAATGAAAGGGGGAAAAGAAAGGAGAGAGATGGGGAGGGGACAGGAGAGAAGGAAAGGAGAGAAAAGAAAAGGAGGAAGAAAAACTGTCATTATTCACTGCTGATATGATTACGTATACAGAAAATCCAAGAAAATACACCAACAAATTACCAGAATTAACTAAAATTGTATGTATTTATTGTGTGCAACATTATATTTTGAAGTATGAATACATTGTAGAATAAATAAACCTAGCTAACCAATATATGTATATTTCACAATGTTATTATTTGTGGTAAGAAAATGTAATATTTTCTCTTAATATTTTTCTAGAATACAATCTGTGGTTAATTATAGTCACTATGTTGTAGAAGTAGATTTCTTGAACTTCTTTCTTTTTTTTTTTTTTTTTTTTTTGAGATGGAGTCCCACTCTGTTGCCAGGCTGGAGTGCAGTGGTGCTCACTGCAACCTCCGCCTCCCGGCTTCAAGTGAGTCTTCTGCCTCAGCCTGCTGAGTAGCTTGGCTGGGACTATAGGCACCCACCACCACGCCTAGCTAATTTTTGTCTTTTTAGTAGAGATGGGGTTTCACCATGTTGGCCAGGATGGTCTCAATCTCTTGACCTCGTGATCTGCCAGCCTCGACCTTCCAAAGTGCTGGGATGACAGGTGTGAGCCATCGTACCTGACCTTATTTCTCTTATCTAACTAAAATTTTGGATCCATTGACCAGCATCTTTCCATCACACCCTCTGTCCCCCAAGCATCCCAGACTCTGGTAATCAACATTCTGCTTTCTATTTTTATGAGATCAACTCTTTTAGGTTCCACATCTGAGTGAAGTCATATGGTCCTTTTTCTCTGTGCCAGTCTTATTTCATTTAATATCCTTCAGGTTCATTCATTTAGTCACAAATAACATAATTTCTACCTTTTTATGGCTGAATTTTGTATATATGCCACATTTTCTTTATTCATTCATCCCTTGATGAACATTTAGGTTGATTCTCTATCTAGGCTATTGTGAATTATGCTACAGTGTACACGGGAGTGCAGATATCTCGAAATACTGATTTCATTTCCTTTGGATATATACCCAGTACTAAGATCGCTATATTATATGGTGGTTCTATTTCTAATTTTTTGAGGAACTTCCATATTTTTTTCACAATGGATATACTAATTTACATTCTCACAACAGTGTTCAAGGGTTCCCTTTTCTACGCATCCTTGACAACAGCCAATCTAGCAATTGGGAGGTGATGTCTCATTATGCTTTTAATTTCATTTCTCTGATTATTAGTAATTGAGCATTCACTTCAAATACCTTTTGGCTAATTTTATGTATTCTATTGAGAAATAGTTATTCAGGTCTTTTGCCTATTCTTTAATCAGGTTATTTGTTTTATTACTACTGAGTAATACTGAGTTTTATTACTACTGAGTTGATGAGTTCTGTATACATTTTGGATATTAATCCCTCATCTGATATGTGGATTGCAGATTTTTTTTTCCCATTCTGTAGGTTATCTAGGTTATCTTTTTTTTTTTTTTTTTTGAGATGGAGTCTCACTCTGTCACCTAAGCCGGAGTGCCATGACGCTATCTCAGCTCACTGCAACCTCCATCTTCCAGGTTCTCCTGTCTCAGCCTCCTGAGTAGCTGGGACTAACGGCATGTGCCACCACATGCCCGGCTAATTTTTTTGTGTTTTTTAATAGAGAGGGGATTTCACCATATTGTCCAGGCTGGTCTCAAACTCCTGACCTCGTGATTCACCTGCCTTGGCCTCCCAAAGTGTTGAGAATACAGGCGTGAGCCACCATGCCTGGCCAGTTATCTCTTTACTCTATTGATTGTTTCCTTTGCCATGCAGAAGATTTTTAGTTTAATGTAATCCCACTCATCTATTTTTGCTTTCGTTGCTTGTGCTTTTGGGTTCATATCCAAATAATCATCACCCAGACCAATATCATGGAGCTTCTGCCTATGTTTTCTTTTTGTTATTTTAATATTTTCTCTCATGCTTCTATATGTGCTTAACATATATTGTCTCAAGCTTCATATCAGCACTGCAAGGTATACATATTTAACTCCATTTTTTTTTTCAGATAAGGAACTGAGCTAAAATATGACAGAACTTTCCCATAGGCATTTACTGGTGGAGTATGCTATCAAGCCTACTCACCAGATCCTGGACTCTGTGCTCTTTTTACATCACTGCACTTTCTTTCCTTTGTATAGGTAATGTGTTCAAACAGAAGTGACAATACGGTGGAGGAGAAAAGACAGACACACACACACACACACACACACACAAATTTAACATAATCATTATTATACAACTAAGTATCCATATGAATGGTAAAAACATTTAACGCTATTTAATGAATTCAGAAAAAAAAAAACGGTATTTTGTTGGCCTATCTTATATGTCAATATTTTTATACTGAGAAAGTTTTAGACAATGAATAATTCTCATCTATAAGTTTATTATCCGGATCATTAAGAAAAAGCATTGGAGTTGTCTAACAGTTTTAATATAGTTAAGGTCAATGCAACTGCATGATTATATATCACATGCCCCTGTTTAAGATTCATTCACTTTTAAAACTGGCATCTGATTAAGCACCTACCATGTACAAAATTTATTAACCATTGCTTTTTGTTCAGAATGGTTTTGGTGGTCCCAAAGTTGCTCAAATGTCTTGTTGTAAATACCAGGCAGAGTAAAAAGAACATCAAATTGGTGCCAAAAGAACAGGCTTTGAATTAAAGCTCTGCCTCTTACTATTTATGTGATCATAAGCAAGTTATTTAACCTCTCTAAATCTAGTTTGTACGAATATTAAGTGTAGATAATAGCAACTATCTTCCAGTGTTTCTGTGAAGATTTAGTGAGCTGGTGTATCCAAAGTGCCTGGTGTATACTAAGTATTCATAAAAAGACGATAGGAGTAATTGTGGAAATGTAGACTGATCAGAGTTTCCCTTTAGCTTGCAGTGTTGTAGTCAGTTTATTACCTTTCTTTGTCAAGGTGATAGAAGCAGTGACTTCTTCAATCTCAGGGAGCAGATATTTGTGCTCCATATGTCAAATAAAACAGTACTTCCTTTCCTTTAGATTAAAAAAGCTCAGCAGGTGTGTTTCAAATGTATGAAAAGACAGCACACTTTCTCCTCCTGGAGGCTGTGAAATAGCTTATAGTTCTAGGCAGAAAACAATATTGCAAGCATCAAAAGCACTATGAACCTAAGGACTAAGGCTCCTTAAGGACATCTCAGTCTTTCTCAATCAAACAAGTTTATGCTTTCACACCTGAGCTACCAGCAGGGTTTAGGAATTGACTAGCCCTATCGCGGAGATGAAGCAAAAGAAAATCACTATTTCCTGTGAGGAAATGCTCAGAGGGATTCTTAAATAGACAGAAAGGTAAGGATAATATCATCTACTTTGGAAGTTTTCAGGGATACATATTACATTTTTGAGATAATAGGGACACTTCTTGCTTAACTTACAAGAGGGCATCTTCTGTCAGCAATACAGGGCCACGAGGAGACCTTGATAAATGTAGTTTTATCTGCGGTGTTATCTGAAGCAAAAGGAAAAAGACTGAAATTCTCACTCTCTAACATAAAAGTTGATGCAAATTAATTACACTCTGTAACCAAGCCTTACAAATATATACCCCTAAGATGAGAAGAAAGAAAAAAGCAGCTTCAGTTCCTTAGACCCGTCTTTAGGAAAAAAGGGTGAACAGCAAACAGTAGTTTGCCATTGAGGAAGAGACTGAGAATCGTGTATTTCTCAGAGGGATAAGAAATGGTAAAGGAAGTACATGGTCTCCTGGCTTCAGAATGTAGTTTAGTACATTATTAAACCCTATGCCATTTCTTCAGACTGGGATGGTTAGCTCAGGCCACCAAAGAAAGGAAGGAGACTGTCCTTGGAAGCAGAAAGTTAACCTAGTAAAGAAAGCCCTAGGAAAGGCTTTTGAACAGGAGAGAGTCCTGGAGTTGGGATTAGAGTTAAATGTTTATAAAGGTGGTTTTGATATAATGAGGAAGAATATATTCAAGACAGATGGGAATCTTGAAGTCAACCTGACAATTGTCATGCAAATCAAAACACTGAGAGGTAGTATCAGGATGCTTGTATCCTTCTGCATCTGTATGAAACTCTACAGTGAAAAGGTTTGTAGATCCAGGAGCAGAAAGAGCTCTGCTGTTATTGCTACTGCGGCCACTGGTTTACCTATTTCAATTTCTTAAATCCTCAGTATGACCCAGTGAGAGCCAGAATCCTGGCATTGCCAATTGCTAGCTACATAAATTAAAGCAAATTATTCAAACTCTCTTAGACTCAATCTCATAATGAATAACACACAGATGATAATAATCCTACTCATAGGATTGTAATAAGTATTACATAAAATAAGCTCAGTAAGTGGGGGCTTTTATTAATTCTCCCACTAGATTTGTTCCTCAAGTCAAAGTTTCCTGTTTAAAATTTCTGCCACTTTTGTTATTCTGTGAAGAGAGGCAGGCAGACTATATATTTTTTAATGAGAAGTTTTATCAAGGCATAATATAGACAGCCTATACTACTGAGCCAGACCTACTTAAGAAGAAATAAAAAACCTGGAATAATGAGAGAATTTAAAAATGAAATAATGAGAGAATTTAAAAATTACAAAATTATGCTGGAAAACTACTGCCTTAAAGCCTATTTGCATGCTAGATACATAATGAGGAGGTAAGTTTTACAAACTGCTTGCTAACATTTTTTCTCATAACAGTAATTATAAAGAACAGTTTATGAATTATATATTATGTCTCATTCAGATGGCAACTATAAAGAATGCCTTCAACTTGATTCTCCCCTTCAGTGAGTAAGAAGAAAGCACTAAATACCAACGCTGGTCTCAGTTTTGCAAATATCAAGTTAGCAACAGATTTTTTAATCAAATAGCAAAATGAATGTAAACTAACAGATCACTCTAGATATCTACTGTCTTCTACTGATTCAAACTGACACTAGACATTAAAATAATTATCTGAGTTTTGCACAAGTAAAATACAATTTTCAACTTCAGTTGAGGCATTTGAGAAGAAATAACATGTGCATATATTTGCATGCACACATATGCAAACATACACACAGAGACACACATACTCTACACAGTTTTAGGCCTGGATGTCTAAGTAAGCCAGAAGACAAAACTGCATTATTCAGAGTGGTTGCAATTTAGAGAAAAGGTAGGATTCTGGGGCAGTGATGTTGAAGACAATTATGCGTGGGGAAGCGGCAGAAGGTGGACAAAGTTGGGGGTAATCTAGAAGTAACCCAGAGACATAAAGCTCAGATGAAGGGAAGTGGGAATAGGAAAAAAAAAAAATGTGATAGTTCTTACAGGGGTCTTATCAGTGCCTTCTTAAAGCATTTAACACAGCAAATAAAATGATCCTCCTCTCTTCCATTTTTACAATACATTAAAGATTTTTTTTAAAAAAAGGAAATGAAAACTGTTAAAGAAACAGGAAATATTTAGTCTAGATCAGTAGATTGGTGGTGAAGAAGAGGAGACCATGAAATTTATAATCCTTCTCTGTGTGCACATTTTCTATACTCACATTTCTGTTCACAAAATTGGGCATAGAATTTCAGTGGATATATAATTGGGCAAATAATTTCCATGAGGATCTCAGGTTGGAAACCACTGCTCTATAGGAAAGAATATCAAATGGATTATCAAACACCCTGTAATATTAACGGACATGTTAGTTTCCATATCTAAATTAAAACATGTAGAATTTAAAGTATATTTATAAGGTTCTAATAATTCTCAAATTATAAATAGAGTTCATCAGATTTTTACCTTTGAGTTGGTGCTTGGAACTAAGAATACATACCACCCAATACAATAATTGCGTAAATAGTATTTTGACTGCTAGACTTACCTCTCCACACATGCAGTTTCTCCAATGTAATAGTTTAGGACTTTATGCTGCTAAAACCATCACAATACCAAATTCAGGCAAATACTTATTTAACTACATACACACACACACAAAATACATAAATAAAATAAAGAGTGGGATAAAAAAGAGAATAGAGAGAAGCAGAAAAGGTTGAGTTTCCATTTTGGAGGTCAACTTTTTTTGTAGACAACTTTATTAGGTATAGGTTTTCATGGCCTTTTATCTTTTGAAAATTAGGGTCTCAAGCTGAGTTATATGCCCACATAATAAATATATTAACGTAGGTTCATGTAAATCTATGAATCTCCAAAACAGCTTTCCTCTCTTTTCTGTTAAATAGAAAAACTTGCAGATTAAAAAGATAATTCACCATAATCAAATGAGATTCATTCCAGGAATGTAAAGATGGTTCAGCTTATGAAAATCTATAAATGTAATACACTGCGTTAACAAAATCAAGAACAAAAACCATGTGATCATTTCAATAGACACAGAAAAAGCATTTGATAAAATCCAACATCGCTTTATGATAAAAACCCTTAACAAATTATTTCTGGAGGGAAAGTACCTCAACACAAAAAAGCCCATATGTGACAAACCCACAGTTGACATCATACTAAATGGGGAAAAGTTGAAAGCTTTATCTTTAAGATCTGGAAAATATAAGGATGCCTACTTTCACCATTTTTATAGCAATTAGTCAAGAAAAAGAGATAAAGAATATCCAAATTGGAATGGAGGAAATAAAATTGTCCCAGTTTGCAGACAGAGCAATCTTACATATTGAAAACCCTAAAGGCCCCACTAAAAACACTGTTAGAGCTCATAAACAAACTCAGTAAAGTTGCAGGACATAAAATCAACAGGAATAATCAGTGGCATTTCTATACACCAATGGAAAAGTATCTGAAAATGAAATGAGGAGAACTAATCCCATTTACAATGGCTATAAAAAGACACCTCAAAATAAATTTAAGCAAGGAGGTAAAAGATCTGTACAATGAAAAATGTTACCAATCAAAAATATATACTCAAAGAAAAGATTAGACCTAAGTGTTAATCATTTTCATGATAAGCTTTTCTTATTTATAGTAGTCAGTCTAATAAGAGAATACTGAAGAAAAAAACTTGACAGACTTCCCCATCTCCCTGAAGCGTTCTTGTGTTAGCAAGTTGTGTGTGCTCAAGATAGAAGAGTATTTTTTCCTGTTCCTTCTGTGGGAAGAATGTCCACAATGCCAGCTGCTCTGAGAGGCATCTCATTCCTCCCCTCCAATAGGCAAGCCCCAGCACCTCATATGAGTTCTAAGCTACATGCATGTGAGACATCACTGCAGCTGAGGTTTCACTTCTAATCCCGGACACCTGTTACCAAGGTAGAGGCAGCTCTGATGAATCAAATAACACGAGTCTAGAGACCAAAGTTCATGTTGGAGCAGGTGATTTCACAGGGTGCAGCCCACTATGAACTTTTTCTCTGGCAGCTGAGGTCAACATCCCAGCATTACTCTGGTTTAAACCATATAGAAATTGATATTCTTAGCTGGCATCACATAATGTTCTCCTACTTTGCCCAGATCTCTGATAAAGTGCTCATCAAAAATCATAGTGCTTTTTGTTTAACTTTTTCCTTCACTTGAACTTGGAAAATATTTTTTAATTGACTATCTTATGTGTTCTATGGGACTATGTTAAAATAATTATTCTGAACAATAGAGGTTTAGAAGACATATTTCTTGAAGGAAAGAACTATAGGAGTCACTGAAACAAAATACAAAGTGGTGAGGTTAATTCCTAGCTTCAGAAATTTTATTTTCTTCATTGTACAGTTGTTCCTGACTTACAAGAACTGGTTTTTCTTCAACTTTAAGATGATTGAAAACAATATGCATTCATTAGAAACCGTACTTTGAAATTTGAATTTTGACCCTTTCCTGGGTTAGCAATATGCAAGCACAATACTCTCTTGTGGTTCTGGACAGTGAGAGTGAGCTACAGCTCCCAGTCAGCCATGCTGTCACTGGTAAATGACAAATACCCTATAGTGTATTGTGTTACCAAATGCTCTTGCCAAACTATAAGCTAATGTAAGTGTTCTGAGCATGTTTAAGGTAGGCTACCCTAAGCTATGATGTTTAGTAGGCTAGGTGTATTAAATCCATTTTTGACTTCAATATTTCTACTTGCAATGGGTCTGTAGGATGTAACTCCATTGTAAATGGAGGAACATCTGTATTTGTTATAGCGGCCCAAACTGTTGAAGACACCTGACATCCACGGAGACTGTAGAGAACGAAGCAAATACTTTCTTAAGGTAGCCTTTATATTACCAATAAATTTTAAAATTAAAGTATGATACAACCATTTTTTAAATGGCAGCAGACTACAAATAGAAAACAAGTGGCCATAAAAAATATTACTTAGATGCATACTTCTGTAACTTTTCCAAGCTCACAATCAAAACTGAGGAAATTATGTTTTTTTCTTTATTTTCCCCAGCTGATGTGCCAAGAGCTGACAGAAGCAATCTTAAAAAAGAACAAGTGATACAATTCCCATGTTCTTTCCATGAGCTTACATTTTTAGCATTGCAAAATATTTGAACAATCATGGTCACTTAAATAAAGTGATGAATAACACTTTTCAACACCTAAATTAATAACATATACAGAATATTATAAGCACTAAAGATTTTGCTTTCTCTGAAATGCCCTACATTTTGTGCAGATGAAAAAAAATTTCACTATATTTTGCCTCTGTCAATGGTATGAAACAAGCTTGAATTATTTTTCTCAAAATAATCCATAAGTACTTTTGCTCCTTGGTTAACCTAATTTCTTGTTGCTTTCTAATAAGGGTTTTGACTAATTTAGTGTGAACCAAAAAAGAACAAGTTTAATAAAAGGCATGGAATAAAAATCAGAGATATGCTCTATGAAGGACAAGTTATTCAATATAACAATTCAAAATGAACTATTGCCTAAAAATACATGTCCTATGGTATTTATAAAATATTAGCAAAGGAAAATAAAATAATTCAGGTGGTATGCCTTCTAATATGGGACTTTCCTTCTTTGCAGACACTTACTCTTCATGAAGCATTAAGGGTACTGCCCAGAGGGAACAAAACATCAATCAGGAACAAAATTCAACTTCACTGTCATGCCCTTGCCTTACCAAGTACCAGCCTTTTGATATGATTTTCTTTGTCTGTTAAGTCTTCTAATCTTAGCTTTGAGGGAATTTTGATCATTTAGAATGATTAGGCCCCAACTAAAAAACTCAAGCAGCATTCAGCTTTGATTCTACATGACCGAAATCTTTTTTTATAGACATAAAAATGGCTCTCACATTACCACTAAGAGTTACATTGTAGGGGGACCATGCCCAAGATGGCCAAATAGGAACAGCTCCAGCCTCCAGATCCCAGTGTAAATGATACAGAAGATGGGTGATTTCTGCATTTTCAACTGAGGTACCAGGTTCATCTCACTGGGGCATGGCACTGCTCCGCGGGTGTAGCCCGACCAGCGAGAGCTGAAGCAGGGTGAGGCATTGCCTCACCTGGGAAGTGCAAGTGGGAAGGGAATTCCTTTTCCTAGTCAAAGGAAGTTGAGACACACAACACCTGGAAAATCGGGTAACTCCCACCCTAATACTGCGCTTTACCAAGTGTCTTAGCAAATGGCACACCAGGAGATTATATCCCACACCTGGCCTGGAGGGTCTCATGCCCACGGAGCCTCCCTCATTGCTAGCACAGCAGTCAGATCTAACTGCACGGTGACAGCAAGGCTGGGGGAGGGGCGCCTGCCATTGCTGAGGCTTAAGTAGGTAAACAAAGCCTCTGGGAAGCTCGAATTGGGTGGAGCCCACCACAGCTCAAGGAGGCCTGCCTGCCTCTGTAGACTCCACCTCTGGGGACAGGGCATAGCTAAAAAAAAAGCAGCAGAAACCTCGGCAGAGGTAAATGTCACTGTCTGACAGCTTTGAAGAGAGCAGTGAATCTCCCAGCATGGAAATTGAGATCTGAGAATGGACAGACTGCCTGCTCAAGTTGGTTCTGACTCCTGAGTAGCCTAACTGGGAGATATCCCCCATTAGGTGCAGACTGACATCTCACACCTCACACAGCTGGGTACGCCCCTGAGACAAAGCTTCCAGAGCAAGAATCAGACAGCAACACTCACCGTTCAGCAATATTCTACCTTCTGCAGCCTCCGCTGCTGATACCCAGGCAAACAGGGTCTGGAGTGGACCTCAAGCAAACTCCAACAGACCTGCAGCTGAGGGTCCTGACTGTTAGAAGGAAAACTAACAAACAGAGAGGACACCCACACCAAAACCTCATCAGTACGTCACCATCATCAAAGACCAAAGGCAGATAAAACCACAAAGATGAGGAAAAAGCAGTGCAGAAAAGCTGGAAATTCAAAAACCAGAGCTCATCTCCCCCTCCAAAGGAATGTAGCTCATTGCCAGCAACGGAACAAAGCTGGATGGAGAATGACGTTGACGAGTTGAGAGAAAAAGGTTTCAGTTGATCAAACTTCTCAGAGCTAAGGGAGGAATTACATACCCAGCGCAAAGAAACTAAAAATATTGAAAAAAGAGTGGAAGAATTGATAACTACAATAATTAATGCAGAGAAGGCCATAAACGAACTGACAGAGATGAAAACCATGACACAAGAAATACGTGATAATTGCACAAGCTTCAGTAACCGACTCGATGAACTGGAAGAAAGAGTATCAGCGATTGAGGAGCAAATGAATGAAATGAAGTGAGAAGAGAAATCTAAAGAAAAAAGAAAAAAAGAAATGAACAAAGGCTGCAAGAAGTATGGGATTATGTAAAAAGACCAAATCTACATCTGATTGGCATGCCTGAAAGTGAGGAAAATGGAACCAAGTTGGAAAACACTCTGCAGGATATCATCCAGGAGAACTTCCCCAACCTAGTAAGGCAGGCCAACATTCAAATTTAGGAAATACAGAGAACACCACACAGATAGTCCTTAAGAAGAGCAACTCCAAGACACATAATTGTCAGATTCATCAAAGCTGAAATGAAGGAAAAAATGTTACGGGCAGTCAGAAAGAAAAGGTCGGGTTACTTACAAAGGGAAGCCCATCAGACTAACAGCAGATCTCTCGGCAGAAATTCTCGACCAAGAAATAATTGTCTCGAACTGACATTGAACAACAATCGAAACACTAGAACTGCCACTGAGTTTCAAACTAGACTACTTCTCCATGATATTTATTCCAATCGCACTATTCATCACTTGGTCTATCATAGAATTCTCACTATGATATAGAAGCTCAGATCCAAATATTAATCAATTTTTTAAATATCTACTTATTTTTCTCACCACTATATTAATCCTAGTCACTGCCAACAACAAGCCAGAAGAGAGTGGAGGCCAATATTTAACATTCTTAAAGAATTTTCAACCCAGAATTTCATATCCAGCCAAACTAAGTTTCATAAGTGAAGGAGAAATAAAATCCTTTACAGACAAGCAAATGCTTAGAGATTTTGTCATCACCAGGCCTGTCCTACAAGAGATCCTAAAGGAAGCACTAAACATGGAAAGGAAAAACAGGTACCAGCGACCACAAAAACATGTCAAAATGTAAAGTCCATCAACACTAGGAAGAAACTGCATCAAATAACAAGCACAATAACCAGCTAATATCATAATGACAGGATCAAGTTCACACATAACAATATTAACCTTAAATGTAAATGGACTAAATGCTCCAATTAAAAGACACAGACTGGCAAATTGGATAAAGAGTCAAGACCCATCAGTTTGCTGTATTCAGGAGACCCATCTCACATGCAGAGACACACGTAGGCTCAAAATAAAGGGATGGAGGAAGATCTACCAAGCAAATGGAAAACAAAAATAAGCCGGGATTGCAATCCTAGTCTCTGATAAAACAGACTTTAAACCTTCAAAGATCAAAAGAGACAAAGAAGGACATTACATAATGGTAAAGGGATCAATTCATCAGGAAGAGCTAACTATCCTAAATATACATGCACCCAACACAGGAGCACCCAGATTCATACAGCAACTCCTTAGGGACTTACAAAGAGACTCCCATACAATAAGAATGGGAGACTTTAACACCCCACTGTCAATATTAGACAGATCAACGAGACAGAAAGTTAACAAGAATATCCAGGAATTGAACTCAACTCTGCACCAAGCAGACCTAATAGACATCTATAGAACTCTCCACCCCAAACCAACAGAATGTACATTCTTCTCAACACCACATTGCACTTATTCCAAAATTGACCACATAGTTGGAAGTAAAGCACTCCTCAGCAAATGTAGAAGAACAGAAATTGTAACAAACTGTCTCTCAGATCACAGTGCAATCAAACTAGAACTCAGGACTAAGAAACTCAAACAAAACCACTCAACTATATGGAAACTGAACAACCTGCTCCTGAATGACTACTGGGTACATAATGAAATGAAGGCAGAAATAAAGATGTTCTTTGAAAACAATGAGAACAAAGATACAACATACCAGGATCTCTGGGACACATTTAAAGCAGTGTGTAGAAGGAAATTTATAGCACTAAATGCCCACAAGAGAAAGCAGGAAAGATCTAAAATTGACACTCTAACATCATAATTAAAAGAACTGGAGAAGCAAGAGCAAACACATTCAAAAGCTAGCAGAAGACAAGAAATAACTAAGATTAGAGCAGAACTGAAGGAGATAGCAACACAAAAAACCCTTCAAAAAATCAATGAATCCAGGAGCTGGTTTTTGAAAAGATCAACAAAATTGATAGACCAATAGCAAGACTAATAAAGAAGAAAAGAGACAAGAATCAAATAGATTCAATAAAAAATGATAAAGGGGATATCACCACCGACCCCACAGAAATACAAACTACCATCAGAGAATACTATAAACATCTCTATGCAAATAAACTAGAAAACCTAGGAGAAATGGATAGTTTCCTGGACACTTACACTCTCCCAAGACTAAACCAGGAAGAAGTTGAATCCCTGAATAGACAAATAACAGGCTCTGAATTAATTGAGGCAATAATTAATAGCCTACCAACCAAAAAAAGTCCAGGACGAGACAGAATCAAAGGTGAATTCTACCAGAGGTACAAGGAGGTGTTGGTACCATTCCTTCTGAAACTATTCCAAGCAATAGAAAAAGAGGGAATCCTCCCTAACTCATTTTATGATCATTTATCATCATCCTGATACCAAAGCCTGACAGAGATACAAAAAAAAAAAAAGAGAGAGAGAATTTTAGACCAATATCCCTGATGAACATCGATGCAAACATCCTCAATAAAATACTGGCAAACCTAATCCAGCAGCACATCAAAAAGCTTATCCACCATGATCAAGTGGACTTCATCCCTGGGATGCAAGGCTGGTTCAACATATGGAAATCAATAAATGTAATCCAGCATATAAACAGAACCAAAGACCAAAACCACATGATTATCTCAATAGATGCAGAAAAGGCCTTTGACAAAATTCAACAGCCCTTCATGCTAAAAACCCTCAATAAATTCGGTATTGATGGAACATATCTCAAAATAGTAAGAGCTATTTATGACAAACACACAGCCAATATCATACTGAATGGGCAAAAACTGGAAGCATTCCCTTTGAAAACTGGCACAAGACAGGGATGCCCTCTCTCACCACTCCTATTCAACATAGTGTTGGAAGTTCTGGCTAGGGCAATCAGGCAAAAGAAAGAAATAAAGAGTATTCAGTTAGAAAAAGAAGTCAAATTGTCCCTGTTTGCAGATGACATGATTGTATATTTAGAAAACCCCATTGTCTCAGCCCAAAATCTCCTTAAGCTGATAAGTAACTTCAGCAAAAATCTCAGGATACAAAATCAACGTGCAAAAATCACAAGCATTCTTATACACCAGTAACAGACAACCAGAGAGCCAAATCATGAATGAACTCTCACTCACAATAGCTTCAAAGAGAATAAAATACCTAGGAATCCAACTTGCAAGGAATGTAAAGGACCTCTTCAAGGAGAACTACAAACCACTGCTCAGTGAAATAAGACAACACAAGCAAATGGAAGAACATACCATGCTCATGGATAGAAAGAATCAATATTGTGAAAATGGCCATACTGCCCAAGGTAATTTGTAGATTTAATGCCAACCCCATTCAACTACCAATTACTTTCTTCACAGAATTGGAAAAAATTGCTTTAAAGTTCACATGGAACCAAAAAAGACCCCACATTGCCCAGACAATCCTATGCCAAAAGAACAAAGTTGGAGGCATCACACTGCCTGAGTTCAAACTATATTACAAGGCTACAGTAACCAAAACAGCATGGTACTGCTACCAAAACAGAGATATAGATCAATGGAACAGAACAGAGCCCTCAGAAATAATACCACACATCTACAGCCATCTGATCTTTGACAAACCTGAGAAAAACAAGAAATGGGGACAGGATTCCCTATTTAATAAATAGTGCTGGGAAAATTGGCTAGCCATAAGTAGAAAGCTGAAACCGGATCCTTTCCTTACTCCTTACATGAAAATTAATTCACGATGGATTAGAGACTTAAATGTTAGACGTAAAACCATCAAAACCCTAGAAGAAAACCTAGGTAATATCATTCAGGACATAGGCATGGGCAAGGACTTCATGTCTAAAACACCAAAAGCAATGGCAACAAAAGCCAAAATGGACAAATGGGATCTCATTAAACTAAAGAGCTTCTGCACAGCAAAAGAAACTACCATCAGAGTGAACAGGCAACGTACAGAATGGGAGAAAATTTTTGCAATCTACTCATCTGACAAAGGGCTAATATCTAGAACCTACAAAGAACTCAATCAATTTTACAAGAAAAAAACAAACAACCCCATCAAAAAGTGGGCAAAGGATATGAACAGACACTTCTCTAAAGAAGATATTCATGCAGCCAACAGACACATGAAAAAATGCTCATCATCACTCGCCATCAGAGAAATGCAAATCAAAACCACAATGAGATACCATCTCACACCAGTTAGAATGGCAATCATTAAAAAATCAGGAAACAATAGGTGCTGGAGAAGATGTGGAGAAATAGGAACACTTTTACACTGTTGGTGGGACTGTAAACTAGTTCAACCATTGTGGAAAACAAGGATCTAGAACGAGAAATACCATTTGACCCAGCCATCCCATTACTGGGGATATACCCAAAGGATTATAAGTCATGCTGCTATAAAGACACATGTACACATATGTTTATTGTGGCACTATTCACAATAGCAAAGACTTGGAATCAACCCAAATGTCCATCAGTGACAGACTGGATTAAGAACATGTGGCACATATATACCATGGAATACTGTGCAGCCATGAAAAAGGATGAGGTCATGTCCTTTGTAGGGACATGGATGCAGCTGGAAACCATCATTCTCAGCAAACTATCGCAAGAACAGAAAACCAAACACCGCATTTTCTCACTCATAGGTGGAAACTGAACAATGAGATCACTCGGACACAGGAAGGGGAACATCACATACTGGCATCTATTGTGGGGAGGGGGGAGGGGGGACAGATAGCATTCGGAGACATACCTAATGTAAATGATGAGTTAATGGGTGCAGCACACCAACATAGCACATGTATACGTATGTAGCAAACCTGCACATTGTGCACATGTACCCTAGAATTTAAAGTATAATAAAAATAAAACAAACAAACAAAAAAAAATGGAGAACCTTTTTCAGCTGTGGAGAACCAGAAAGATGGCAGCATGAGAAGGTCTCGACCCACCATTGCTGACTTTGAAGATGGAAAGGGATCACAACCAAGGAATGTGTGTGCCCTGTAGAAACTGGAAAAGGCAAGAACATGGATCTCCCCCAAAGTCTTCAGTAAGGAATGTAGTCATGCTGACACTTTGATTAGAGCCCAGTGAGAACTGTGTTACACTTCTGACCTGCAGAACTGTTAAAACTATAAATCTGTGTTGTTTAAACCACACACACAAAAAAGAGTTGCATTGTAGCACTTTCCAGTCAGAGATACCTAAAGTATATAAACAAAATTATTTCTTAATAACTATTTGAAGTACACGTTGCAATGCTGCATCTATAGGTATTACAAAAAGTCATCTACCTGCCATATTCCTATTGGTGAAATCCTGTTGCCTATCACACAGGAACAATTGAGCTACTTAAAATTGTGCATACTTCATAGAGTGTAATAAGAAACATTATTAAACTTTCACTTTATACTCAAGATTTAAAATAATGTGAATCTCCCAAAAGAAATAATTTGTCAATAACCAAATCATTTCAAAAAATCAGAAATGAATAATAATCTTTGTTTATAGTATTGCATTTACCAATTCCACTTCAGCTTGTAAGTAATAACACTGGTCAATCTTTAAAATTAGTTCTGAATTACACAAATTTTGAACTGCATAATGTCTTCAATAATGCATTCCTCTTACAAAATATTTCTACCATATACTTATCCCAAGTAATTTCTCACATCACCCTTTGTAACATGCCTCACAGAGAAGTTTTCTTTCTTTAGGTTCCCAATGCATTTCTCTTCTGTGCCTAAGATCACATATATCTTCTCCTTGCACAAGGTGGATAATGTGTCTGTAATTATGTATTTCTTAACGTAAGTGACTGTGAGTTCCTTATCTTTCTCCAGAACTACATATGTGGCCAATCACTTTTCAGATAGGTGCCCCTAATTTTTGGCAAATTTATTTTTCCTTTAAAAGAACTGCATTTGACACAGTTGAAACTGGGAATCCGGCAGAGGGCTACTTTGCAGCTGGACTTGTTCCTGACCCCCAACAACTCTGGGGAAATAGGTGAGTTGAGCTAGCAAGGAGCAAGCTGTTCTTTCCATGGGCTTCTGGAATCTCAGCAGGATGCCCCTTAACCACCACAGACACTCAGTTGGCAGGAGAGCTGCTTAGAGAAGTGGAAGGTGCAGTACATTAGCTGATGCAGAGCCCAGAGGGTTTGGTGTGGGAGCGTCTGTAGAGGAACACAGCCAGGAATGCCCATCCCCCAGGCTCGACTTGTTTCCTTAGGAGACTTTAACCCTAGAGGAACTGTGGGACCTAAACTCTGCAGGGTGGTTCTTGCCTATCAAATGGGGCTCGTCCAATCTAAGCACTCCTTGGTCTGCTGTCCCCTCCTGGGGCCCCAGCATGGCCACACCTGCTTACAGTGCAGCCTCAGGTGCCCTGGGGGCCTACATCATAGGTCTTTCACAGGCAGACTATGCCTGACTGGTAGAGAGCTTCAGTGTGACTGCCACCCTGCCGTACACCAGCCCGCAGGTTCCCTCTTCCCACATAGCTTTGCCAGCAGTGTGTATAGCAGGTAGGGATGAGGGGCCTGGAGGGTAACCTTCCTTGCCCCACCAGCACTGCACTCTGCCCACATGACCTAATCCCCTATTGAACCACCATTGTAGTCAAAACCTTGGCAGGAAACACCAGCCAGCCCCATGCCTGCCAGTGCCCCACCCTTGCCAACACTGGTTTGGGAGTAATATTACGCACCGAGAACAGCAGACCAACCCTCTCCCTGAGTTACCAACACTGCTTGCTGCACACAAAGAGTGAACACAGACCTACGGCCACCAGTGTTCCATCCCCATATTAACAACATCACCAGCACAACCATGGGTACAGTTGCCATCAGGGACCTCCTGCCCTCCCCTTTGAGCCATGCTGCCTCCACCACTTTGGTGACTGCCTGCATGGAGGCAGGTACCCTGGCACCTGCTAGCACCCTGCTGCAGCCAACAAGTGTGCACCCCACCATATTGCCGCTGCTGCTGGAATGTATAAATGAGGATGGATCCCACTGCCACTGCACTATAAAACACTTTTGCTGACACTACCCATTGGAGTATAGTGAACAGTGGTCCAGGAGCATCTCAGCACCACCAGCACAATGGATCCCTAACCTCAAGGAGACAGAGAACAAAGTTTGGGGCTGATAAAAGTACCCCAGAGTTACAGCACACAGTCTAGGAGTTGGGAGCTAAGTGTTGGTCCCTAAAATATTCCAGAAATAAAGCCAGTTGACGGAACCCACCTTATACCACAATCAAACACTCAAGGTCATCAAATAGGATAAAAGAAAAAAAAAAAAAGCAAAACGTCAGTGACTTCGAAGCATGAAGAAACATCAGCCCATAAAGATAAGAAAGAACCAGCTCAAGAACTCTGACAACTCAAAAAGCCTGAGTGTCTTCTTTCCTCCAAATGACTTCACTACCCCTCTGGCAAAAGTTGTGAACTAGGATGAGGTGACAGAAATAAAATTCAGAATATGGATAGAAATGAACATCATTGAGATGCAAGAAACTCAATCCAAGGAAGATACAAATCACAATAAAATGATACAGGAGCTGACAGACAAAATAGTCAGTGTAGAAAAGAATGTAACCAACTTGATAGAGCTGAAAACATGCTACAAGAATTTTATAATGCAATCACAAGTACTCATAGCAGAATAGACCAAGCTGAGGAAAAAATCTCAGAACTTTAAGACTGGCTTTCAGAAATAAGACAGACAAAAATAGAGGAAAAAAAAAAAAGGAATGAACAAAACCTCTACAATATATGGGATCATGTAAAGAGACCAAATCTACAACTCACTGGTGTCCATGAAGGAGACAAGGAGAATGTAAGCAACTTGGAAAACATATTTTAGGATATCATCCATGAGAACTTCTCCAACCCAGCTAGAGAAGCCAACATTCAAATTCTGGAAATGCAGATAACCTCAGTAAAATAATTCACAAGAAGATCATACCCAAGACACACAGTCATCAGATTCTCCACAATTGAAATGAAAGGAAAGACTGTTAAGGCAGCTAAAGAAATATATCAGATAGGCTACAAAAGGAAGCCCATAAGACTAACAGGGGACCACTCAAAATAATCCTACAAGCCAGAAGAGATTGGGGGCCAGTATTAAACATTCTTTTTTTATTTTTTGCTATTTATTTATTTATTTATTGAGACAGAGTCTTGTTCTGTCACCCAAGCTGAAGTGCAGTGGCATGATCTCAGCTAACTGCAACCTCTGCCTCCTAGGTTTCAGTAATTATACTACCTCCGTATCCTGAGTAGCTGGGATTACAGGCACATGCCACTATGCCCAGCTAATTTTTGTATTATTAGTAGAGACGGGCTTTCACCATGTTGGCCAGCTGGTCTTGAACTCCTGATCTCAGGTGATCCACTCACCTTGGCCTCCCAAAGTGCTGCGAATATAGGCATGAGCCATCATGCCCAGCCATTCGACATTCTTAAAGGAAAGAAATTCCAACCCAGCATTTCATATCTGGCCAAATTAAGCTTAATAAGTGAAGGAGAAATAAGATCCTTTTCAGACAAGCGAATGCTGAGGGAATTTATCAACCAGACATGCCTTAAAAGAGCTCCTAAAGGAAGCTCTAAATATGAAGAGGAAAGACCATTACCAGCCACTAAAAACACACACACACACGTAAGTACATAGACCAGTGACACTGTAAAGCAACCACACAAAAGATTCTGCATAATAATTGCCTAACATGATGATGACAGAATGAAATCCACACATGTCAAAATTAACCTTGAATGTAAACAGGTTAAATGTCCTAATTAAAAGGCACAACATGGCAGGCTGGGTAAAGAAGCAAGACCCATTTGTATGCTGTCTTCAAGAGACCCATCTTACACACAATGACATCCACAGACTCAAAATAAAGAGATGGAGAAAAATCTAGCAAGCAAATGGAAGACAGAAAAAATTCAGAGTTGCAATACTAATTTTAGGTAAAACAGACTTTAAACCAACAATAATTTAAAAAGACAAAGAAAGGTGTTACATAATGGTAAATAGTTCAATTCAACATGAAGACCTAACTATCCTAAATATATACATGCCCAACAGAGGAACACCCAGATTTATAAAGCAAGTTCTTAAGAGACTTTCAAAGAGACTTAGACTCCAACACAATAACAGTGGGAGACTTCAACACTCCACTGATGGTATTAGACAGATCATCAAGGCAAAAAATTAACAAAGATATTGAAAAACTGAACTCAGTACTGGATCAAATGGACCTGATAGAAATTCTACAGAACTCTCCAACCAAAAACAACAGACTATACATTCATCCCATCACCATAGGGCACATATTCTAAAATCAATCACATAATCAGACACAAAACAGTCCTCAGCAAATGCAAAAGAACTGAAATCATACCAACTATTATTTCAGACCACAGCACAATAAAATGAGGGATCAAGACTAAGAAAATTCTTCAAAACCATACAATTACATGAGAATTGAATAACCTGCTCCTGAATGACTTTTAAGTAAATAATTGAATTAAGGTAGAAATCAAGAAGTTATTTAAAACCAATGAGAACAAAGACAAAACCAACCAGAATCTCTGGGACACAGCTAAGGCAGTCTTAAGGGGAAAATTATAGCACGAAATGCTCACATGAAAATGTTAGAAAGATCTCAAATTAACAACTTAACATCACAACTAGAAGAACTAGAGAAGCAAGAATAAAGCAACCCCAAAGCCAACAGAAGACAAAAAATAATCAGAATCAGGACTCAATTGATGGAGACTGAGACATAAAAATCCTTTCACAGGATCAATGAATCCAGGAGTTTTTAAAATATAAATTAGATAGACTGCTAGCTAGACTAATAAAAAAAGACAAGATCCAACTAAACACAATTATAAATGACAAACAGGATATTTCCCTGACCTCACAGAAATACAAATAACCATCAAATAATATTATGAACACTTTTGTGCACACACACTAGAAAATGTAGAAGAAATAGGAAAATTTTTTGGATATATACACCCTCCCAAGACTGAGTCAGGACGAAACTGAACCCCTGATCAGACGAATAATGAACTCCCAAATTGAAGCAGTAACAAATAGCCTACTAACCTTAAAAAAATAAAAAAGTCCAGGACCAGATGAACTCAGAGTTGAACTCTATCAGATATACAAAGGAGAAGAGTTGAGAGTTGATACCATTCCTACTGAAGCTATTCCCAAAATTTGAAAGGAAGGACCCCTCCCTAACTCATTCTATGAGGCCAGCATCATCTTGATACCAAAACCTGGCAGAGACAAAATAGAAAAAAAAAGAAAAAAAAAAAAAGACCAATATCCATGATGAATATTGATGCAAAAATCCTCAGTGAAATACTGTCAAACCAAATCCAGCAGCACATCATAAAACTTATCGATCACATTCAAGTAGGCTTTCTCCCTAAGATGCAAGGTTGGTTCAACATACGCAAATCAATAACTACGATTCATCATATAAATAGAACAAGAGACAAAAACTGCATGATCTCAATAGATGCCAAAAAGCCTTTGGATAAAATTTAATATCTCTTCATGTTCAAAACTCTCAATAAACTAGGCATTGAAGGAACACACCTCAAAACAATAAGAGCCATCTATGACAATCCCACAGACAACATTATGCTGAACGGGCAAAAGCTAATAGCATTCCCTTTGAAAACCAGCACAAGACAAAGATGCTGTTTCTCACCATTCCAATTCAACATAGTACCAGAAGTCCTGGCCAGAGCAATCAGGCAAGAGAAATAAAGCACATCCAAATAGAAAGAAAGGAAGTCAAGCTATCCCTGTTTGCAGATGACATAATCCTACACCTAGAAAACCCACAGTCTCAGCCCAAAGCTCCTTAATCTAATGAACAACTTCAGGAAAGTCTCAGGAAACAAATTTAACATACAAAAAATCACTAGTATTTTTGTACACTAACAACAGTGAACCTGGGAGCCAAGTCAGGAACGCAATCCCATTCCCAAATGACAGCAAAAAAATAAAACACCTAGGAATACAGCTAACTAGTAAGGTGAAAAATCTCTACAAGGAAAAAAAAAATTCACAAAGAAATTAGAGATGACATAAACAAAGGGAAAAACAACCTACAGAATGGGAGAAAATTTTTGCAAACTTTGCATCTGACAAATGTCTAATATCCAGCATGTGTAAGGAACTGAAACAAATTTACAAGATAAAAACAAAAGACCCCATTAAAAATGGACAAAGGACATGAACAAACACTTTTCAAAAGAAGACACACAATCAGCCAATAAGCATATGATAAAAAGCTCAATATCACTGATCACTAGAGAAATGCAAATGAAAACCACAATAATATACCATCTCACACCCGTTAGAACGGCAATTATTAAAGTCAAAAAATAACAAGTGCTGGTGTGGTTGTAGAGAAAAAGGAATACTTATACACTGTTGGTGGGAATGTAAATTAATTCAACTATTGTATAAAACAGTGTGGCAATTCCTGAAAGATCTAAAAACAGAATTACCATTTGACCCAGCAATCCCATTACTGGGTAGATACCCAAAGGAATATCAATCATTCTATCATAAAGAGACATGCATGCGTATGTTCATTGCAGCACTATTCACAATAGCAAAGACATAGAATCAATCTAATGCCCATCAATGGTAGACTGGATAAAATAAAAGGTGGTACATATATACCATGGAATACTCTGCAGACATAAAAACAAATAAGATCATGTCCTTTTCAGGAACACGGATGGAACTGGAGGCCACTATTCTTAGCAAACTAATGCAGGAACAGAAAAGTAACTACCACATGTTCGTTCCCACTTATAAATGAGAGCTATATGATGAGAATTCGTAGACACATAGAGGAGAGTAGACACTGGGGCCTATTGGAGAGTTGTGAGTGGTGGGAGGTAGAGGGTCAGAAAAATAACTAATGGGCAATTCACTTAATACCTAGGTGATGAAATAATCTGTACAATACCCCATGACACAAGTCTGCCTACCTAACAAATCCGTACATGTACTCCATACTTAAAAGTAAAAAAAAAAAAAAAAGAAAGAAAAGAAAAAAAAAAAAGCATTGCATTTATTAACGTTTATTTTTGGAAACATTCAATGTATACAGAAAAAATGATTATATTTGATTACTACTTTGAATACAGTTATAAATCATAAATAAGTAGCTAACACAGGTCAAAACTTAATTAAAAATATAATTCTCGTTTTTCCTAATTAGTTGTTTATCAAATAACTGAGTTATCTTCATTGAGATATAATTCACAAGCCATAAAATTCAGCCTTTTGAACTGTACAGTCCCGTGTTTTCCAGTATATTCAAAGAGTTGTACAACCATCACTACAATCTAACTTTAGAATTTTTTTATCCAACCCAAAAGAAACCATGTACCAATTAGCAGTCATTCCCCATTTCCACTAACTCCTACCACACCAGCCTCCAGCAATAAGGAAGCTACTACTGTTTCTATAGATTTGACTAATCTTGACAATTCATACAAATAGAATCATATAGTATGTGGTCTTTTTTGACTGGCTTCTTTGTTTAAGCACATTGTTTTTAAGGTTTATCCAGTTTGTAGCATGTATCAGCACTTCATTCCTTTTTATGTTTGAGTAATATTCCATTGTGTAGCTACATCACATTTTGTTTTTCCATTAATCATGATAGACATTTGTGTAGCTTTCAGTTTGGGCTATTATGCATAATTCTGTAACAGACATCCATGTAGAAGTTTGTGTGTGTTTTTATTTATCTTGGATATATACCTAGGAGTAGAATTACTGAATCATATGTTAAATGTATGTTTAATATTTTGAGGAATTCTCAAATTATTTTCAAAAGTGTCTGCACCTTTTTACATTCCCACAGTGTATGAGGGTCACAATTTATCCACATCATTCCTAACACTTGTTATTATCTGTGTTTTGATTATAATCAACCTAGTTAGTAAGAACTGGTAGTTCATACTATTACTGTAGTTTTGATTTGCACTTTTCTAATGACTAATGATGTTTAAAGCCTTTTGATATGCTTATTAACCAATTGTATTTTGTCTTTGCTGAAATGTTTATGCAAATTCTTTCTCCAGTTTCGAATTGGGTTATTTATCTTTTTATTATTGAATAGTAAGACAAATATTTTGAATGCAAGTCCCTTATCAGATGTTTTCTCCCATTCAGTAGGTTTTGTTCTCTCTACTGATATAATCATTTTGAGAACAAAACGTGTTTATTTGGATGAAGTTGATTGTATAAATTTGTAGCTTTTGTTTCATATCTAAAAGCCACTGCCTAACCCAAAGTCACAAAGATTTACTCTTATGTTTCCTTCTAAGAGTTTTATACTTTTAGCATACAGTACTATCAACTTGACTCAGGTAGAAAACACATGAATTAAACTTCTGCATAATTTCATCAAAACAACATACTTATAAATATACATACATTTGCACACACCTAGCTATGTATGGCAGAAATGCTTTAAACTTATATAAGAACAGCATTTTACGAACCCCAAATGCTAGATAATGTGTATATGTGTGGAATATTTACGACCTGCATGATACAATGAAACTCATTTTTTTTTTTTATTTTTCACAAGAGTTTTGACTACTGGTTTCTAATTGTGTCATAACCTATTTCCCCGGCTTGAGTCTTTAATTGCTAGTGAGGTAGGAAAGGATTGCCTTTATAGTCATCCATAATGGATGATGCGAAGGCTGCTGGTGTCTTAAAGTGATGGAAAGAGATTGGTCTGCCCAAGAGACTCAGACAGATTTGGGTTCTATTCCAAATTTTGCTATCTGTATGTCCCTGGACAAATTACTTAGTATCTCTGACCCTATTTAACTATAAAATGGACCTATGAAACCCATATTTTATGGTTACTTATAAGTATCTTGGAATTGAAGAGATAACACATTTAATGCACTCAGCATGTACTCTGTCATAAAACAATTGATTTATAAATACATCAGTTTTCCTTCTCCCCAAAACAATTCCCTACCAGATATACCAGTAAAAACCATCAGTGTATTTTCTTATTTTCTACTATTCCAGATTGAGAATCTTTGTCTAGCTTTGAAGACATTTTCTACGTAGCTGGGCCCCAAATTCCAATATACTCTCTGATGTTATCTTCTACTAGGAATAAGCTACTGTACTGAGTTTTAAGCATGACAGTGTACAACCTCAAGGGCCTTATCTTTTAGGAAAAAAAATCAGAGAGACTATTAAAAAGGCAGAATGTTGCAGTGTCATAAGAGATACAAGCCAATTCCTTTGGGGTTCAAAAAATGATATACATTATGCAAATGGGGAAGTCAGAAAAATTTCTGGAGAAGTTAAGGTGAACACTAAAATATGATTAGGATTAAGGCAGAGTATCTCCTAAAGTAACTAGTGCTCTTTAGGTAAAAGAAATAACTAGCATAAACATATGGACATGTGAAGGAGAGGGCATATTTGCAGAAATAAAGGGAATACAGATTCTTGATGTGTCTAAAGTATAGATGACACATGGGAGTAACTTGGATCCAGAGCACAGAAGGCATTAAACTATGGATCAAGTTTTTACTTTGACAGGTGACGCAAGGCTAAACAGAAACCTAACATGTTAAGAAGGGTGTTCCAGGATGATCCTTTCTTCAGCAACATACAAAATGATTTGGGTGGGAAGGAGTGTAAGCAGACTAGGAATGGAGAAACAAGTTAGTTACCACAATATTCCAAATAAGGCTGACACTGTTGTGTACTTCCCAGTAGTCACCATTCACACAGGGTTCTAATGCTCTTCCAGAATCTTGCAGGCAACAATATGCTCAAGGAAGGTGGATCCTTCCCCAAAGGACAAAAATAAAGTGACAAAGCCAGGGTTCAGCAGACTATTTCCATAAATGACCAGATAGTAAATATTTTAGTCTTTGCAGGCCACAGGGTCTCAGTCATAATTGCTCATTTATGTCACTGTAAGAGGAAGAAAATGATGGACAATATGGAAATGAATGAATGTAGCTGCATTCCAATAAAACTTCATTTGTGGAAACCAAAATTTAAATTTTATATATTTTTCATGTATTATAACATATTCTTCTGATTTTTTTAACTACTTAAATGTAAAATTTCATCTTAGCTCCTGGGACATACAAAACCAGGCAGCACAATGTATTTGACCCATTAGTTACATTTTGCCAGCCCCTAATCTAAACCAATTGTTGCTACTCTAAACTTCTTGCCCGTTTATGTTTAGGGAGTAATTGGGTATGTGATGTGTTTCTGATCCATGAGATATAAGGAAAAGTCCACCAAAGAATTTCTAGAAAAGATTTTCTCATCTAATAAAAACAGATGTATAAGAAAAATAAAGTCATTGAAGATGAAGTGTTTAGTGCTGAGTCAGCTATTTCTGCATCCATGAGAGCAATGCCAAGAGCACTACAGAGGAACATTGTAACTAATATACCAAGTGAAAGATGTAAGTAGGACCAAAGCAGAATGATCATAGGATGAATAAGTCAGAAAGCAGTTTCAAGAGAACTTGTTGAGGTGACATTGTTCCAATGGCTTCCAGTTTAGAAGACATGCAATGGAACATAATAAATTCAGCCTGTGTGTCAGGCATTTGAGTCTGAATGAAAAGGAGGATGGTGCTACTTTTAAAAGAATAAAGAATGGTTTGAGTAGAAAATGAGCATGGTCTGGAACCTCAGGGAGGGAGCGTGAGATTCATAAAACAGACTGCTGAGTAACAGCAAGGTTGAGTGTAGCTGGCTGGAATGTGAGGCAGATCATTTCGCCTTGGTTCATAGCAAGTGTTTTTCAGCTCCTGGAGGTGCTAATGAAGCCATGGCAAGCTGTGATCACACATTCCATGTGATAGGATCAGCCTACAGCTTCCCCCAAGCAGAATCTTGTCACTGGAGACTGGCAGGGTTGAATCTTGGGCTGATCCTGTTGCTCCAAAGTGCCGCTGCCTCATGTGGGTCCCACTAGGGAACCCGTAGAAAGAAGCAACTTCTGTGTCTCTGTTCCATTTACTTTAATCAGACCAGATCAGTGACTTTCAGTCTGTGCTCCTGGGAGGCATCGTGTTCAGTGATACCCTAGGAATTTCTGCCGGTAGCACTGACAAAAATATAAAATTGTGAAGTGGAAAAAATATAAAATGTTGTTAAAAAAAAAACCCTATATCAAATCAGAACTGTACAAACAACAACAAAAAAAGTGATTCTGATACTTATTTTAAAAGACAGATTATTTACAAGATGAGAAATAGCTTTAACTGTTTGACACTCTACAGTTACCTGGGGTAACTAGAAGTAAAGGACAGGTCAGAATTTGGAGATATTAAGTTCTACATTTCTTCACACAGGAAAAAATTATAAAAACAGATGAAAATGCAGATAAGCTCAATTAATCTACTGTTTAATAATAAACAGAAACTCACAACTAAAGTTTAAATGTCTAACAGAACCAAGTGTTGAAGAGCATGTAGGGAAATGAGAACTTCCATTTACTGTGTGTTATAAGTATAAATTGGTACACTTCTTAGCCATCAGGTAAGAGCTAGTAAAGTAATAAGGTGGATTTGATATGACTCAGCATAGCAAACTCACCTTCAGTATGTGCCCAGAGGTAGGACTGCAATGCAATAACCACTCAGTTCAAGAACAACATTGTTGCAATAGCACACAGTGGTTAACAACTGATAATATGGGAATGGATAAATTAATTATTCCATATTTATCAAATGGAATACTTTTAAACTATCTGATTTTGACATCCCAAATATAAGATACACAAAAAGTAAATGCAAAAGATTATATATATATATACACACATACAGTATAAGATCTTTTATGTAAAAAATGTTAAACATATGAAACATATTATTACATGTGCTCATACATGCATAAAAGGATGAGAACATAATTGTAAAAACATGCATTAACTTCAGGAGAATTATACTTGGAGGGAGGGAAGATGAGAGGAGACATTTATGGAGAATAAGACAGGAAAGAGAAGGCTTTGAAAGAATCTGTATTAACAACTTCACTTAATTTAACAAAGATCTGCAGCAAAGTGGCAAAATGGTAAAATGCGTTATATCTAGATAGTAGATTCCTGGATGCCTACAAACTGTGTTATTGCATGTGTGAAATAGTACATAATTTTTAAGACTGACTTGCACAGTTCATTTTAATAACAAATATTTTTTCAAGGCTGAACACTCAATCAGCAACTCTATGACAAAATGAACATTTTTACTGCACATAATAAGGTACTATAATAAAATGAAGTGTAGATTAGGATGAAGTGTTCCTGTGAGACCGTGTAAGAGATAAAGAGCCATTCAGTTCACTATATAACAAGAGCAGCTTGACCCATTAACAAAAGATAGACATATCAACTTTTTTACCAATAGTAGATTGAGGTAATTACTCACATAGCTGGAAAGACAGTGAATAAAGCTCTTAACATTTATTCTTTTATGTTGGAGTACTCAAAATATTTTGACAATAAGATAAAAAAAGAGAAATTGCCTGAATTCAAAACTTTATTACTTCAAAACGATTTTCTAAATTTGTAGATTTAGTAACAAAACTATAAGTAAAATACTTTTTAATGATTTTGAATAATTTGAAATATATTTATATTAAAATGAATACAGATATATTAAGAAGTAGAAAACAAACTTCATATAAATCTTTAAAAATAATTTGCATTGAATTAAAATTAAATGGACATAGAGAAGTGGAAAATTATTGGATAGCTCTATAAATTTTTCTAAAATGGACACAAGCACAACTCACGTTAAGAAATACTCACGTTAAGAGTATTGGCCGGGCGCGGTGGCTCAAGCCTGTAACCCCAGCACTTTGGGAGGCCGAGGCGGGCGGATCACAAGGTCAGGAGATCGAGACCATCCTGGCTAACACGGTGAAACCCCGTCTCTACTAAAAAGTACAAAAAACTAGCCGGGCGAGGTGGCGGGCGCCTGTAGTCCCAGCTACTCGGGAGGCTGAGGCAGGAGAATGGCGTGAACCCGGGAGGCAGAGCTTGCAGTGAGCTGAGATCCGGCCACTGCACTCCGTCTCCAAAAAAAAAAAAAAAAAAAAGAAATAGAGTATTGCCAAATCCTGGAAGCCTTTATTATGATTTTGCCCATTACTACACTCTCTCCAAAAGTAAAAACTATTCTGACATCTAATGCTATGGATTCATTCATGTTGTTGTTTTCAACCAAATGCTCTGTTCTTCTTTTGTTCAGAATTATATTTGCGAGATTCATCAACGTTTTGCATGTAGCATTAGTTTATTCATTTCCATTGCTGTGTAGTACTCCATAATAGATCATAAGATGTCTAGCCTTTCTAGTAATAAAGAGTATTTACATTATTTCTAGCTTTTGGCATTTATGATCAAAACTGTTATGAACACTCTAGTCCATATCTTTTTAGGTACTTATACAGGCACTTCTGTTGGGGATGGATATATATATATATATCTCAGATGATTAATCATGTATACAATATGGTCAGCTTCAAAGTTTTCAAAACTAGTTACAACAGTAAGCATAAGTACCAATGAAACAAGAATAGCAAAAAAAAATTGATGATTGTTGAAGCTGAGTGATCCATACATGAGGGTTCATAATACAATTTATTTTCTTTTTATCTGCTTGAAATTTCTTATAAAATAAGATTTTAAAAGTGATTGTATCAGTGCATTTTATAAAAATAGGGGGCTCTATTTTTTATATAATGTCATAAAAAACCAAAAAAAAAAAAAAAAAAAAAGGCTGTGGAAATGTCCCAGATTAAAGAGGTTAAAGAGACATGACAACTAAATATAGTACTTGATCCTATACTGGATCACGATGTAAAAGGAAAAAGTGTTGTAATGAACATTATTAGTTTAACTAACAAAATTAAAAATTAAATGTACTAAAGATAAGTTCAAAATTGAAAAGTATTATATCAATGCTAAAGTTTATTGAAGTTGATAACTGCACTATGCTGATGTAAGAAAATAGTCTTACTCTTAGGAAAGACACATTGTAATATTTTGAGGTCAAGGGCCATGATATATGTAATGTACTGGTTCAGGGAATTCAAGAAAAATATACAAATAAATGTGTGTGTGTGTGTGTGTAAAGAGAATGGGCAAATAAAGCAAATAGAGTAAAATTTAGCAATTGATTATCTTGGTAAGTATACAGGTGTTCTTTATACTATTTTTAACTATTTTCAATTTTTCAACTTTTCTGTAAGTTTAAAATCAATTCCAAATAAAGAGATTTTTTTTTTTTAAAGAAAAAAAATCTGGTGCCAATTTGTATCCTATCAGCAGAGTGTAAGAGATCCTGCTGTTTAACCCTAGTCATAAACTGCTTATTGTGAATATTTATATTTTAGCCATTCTAGTGGGAATACAATTGTATTTCATTGTAGTTTCGATTTGCCTTTTTTATTTCTCTGAAAACGAATGGTTTTGAGCTCTTTTATATATGTTATTTGACTATTTGCATATTCTCTTATACAGTATAACATCTTGAGACTTTTTCCTATTTTTCTATAGAACTGTCTTTTTCTTATTGATTTGTAAAAGTTATTTCACATGATTTTGCATAAATTTTAAAGGAAAATAAAGTGGTTCCAAAGAAACTCCAAAATTATAGGGAAAAGGCTTGAGTTATATATCCTTATTCTCTGAGGAATTGTTCTCAGAAAAGATTTAGAAATTCTACTTTAGATCAATGGGTAGTACTTTTATCTGTACTCTGATGGGTTTTGTGTGAATCTCATTTGAATAAATCACAGTTCCACCTTTTCTTTCTCACAAAGTTACAAGGCGTGATGATGATTAAGAAGATTGCTAGGTAGAAATGAAGGCAGGATTGACAAGAGATGCCAGAAATTGAGTAGACTTCTTCAGCCTGGTTTTGAATTTGCTACTGAAAAATTGTCTAGATGAGATTTACCAACCATTTTTACCCAAGTAATAAATTTACTTTATGTCATAATTGAGCACACACAAATATTACTGAAAAAATTCCCAAACCAATGTTAACATTTATCAGGTTTTTAATCACACCCTGATATTTTCTATGTATTCTATTTTAATCCATTTTATTGTCATTGCTGCTGTTTTTAGTGCAGACTGCAAATCCACTAAAGTGATTTCACACAACAGCTCTTTGAAAACCACTGCTCTAGAAAATACCTCTCAAACTTTATTATATGTATGAGTTACCGAGTGTTCTCATTGAAATGCAGATTCTGTTTTCATAATTTGGGATGAACAATTTTTAATTATTACTATTTTTTTTCTTTTCTCTTTTTCTTTTTTTTGATGGAGTTTCACTCTGTTGCTCAGGCTGAAGTGCAGTGGCATGATCTTGGCTCACTGCAACCTCCGCCTCCTGGGTTTAAGCGATTTTCTTGCCTCAGCCTCCTGAGTAGCTGGGATTACAAGCGCCTGACACCACACGCAGCTAATTTTTTTGTATTTTCAGTAGAAACAGAGTTTCACCATATTGGTCAGGCTGGTCTTGAACTCCTGACCTCCTGATCTGCCTGTCTCAGCCTTCCAAAGTGCTGGGATTACAGGCATGAACCACCATGCCTGACCTAATTATTACTATTATTATTAATATCATCAATATCATTGCCACTCAGCACACACAGGAATTGACTACATATATGGGTAATTTAGGGTCTCTGAAATGATCATTTTCATAGTCTTTGTGTCTATGCCTCTTCTTCTCCCCCATTCCTCCCATGCATGGCATCCCCACAGTCTGCTCCTCCTTCTGCTCCTTGCTGTGCCTACATCGCCTAGAGTCAACCATTCACCCACTCCTAGAGTTTATCTGGCTTGCCAGAGAAGAAGCAAAGAATAATCTTTACAGTTGGTCTTAGTCTGCTGGTACTCTAGAGCAGTGCCTGTCCAACTTGAGCATAAATAATGTTAAAAGGAAGATTTCAACTCATAGGTCTGGCATAAGGCAAGATCTGTATCTCTAACAAGTTCTCAGATGCTGGTCCATGGCTTCCATTTTGAGTAACAAAACTCTAGAAGGCAATAAAGCAGATAGTTAAGACTTTTGAATTCAAGTATTAGTAAGAAGGAAACGGGTAAACACAGTCTGAAGCTCTAAGGCTTCTTAAGGCTTTCTCCAACAGAGAAAGATTTCTAAGCAGTTAATGCACAGAATCACTGAGAATGGCTAATGGGATTCTGATGACAAAGGAAGGTAAATAAAGCCTAAAGCAGGTGATGAACTGAGAAAATGAAGAAGCACCAAAACATAGAGGTCCTGAGGTGAGGCATATGGAAGGCACATTCTGTAGGGAAGAGGGGAGGAGTGATGAAGATGGTTGTGGTCACAAAAGCCATGTAAAAACTCATGATGCTGGAGAAGGAAACTTTCTGAGGAACGGTGGGATTCCAGCTAGGAAACGATAGCACTGTTTTGGAGTTGAGGAAGTAAAAAGGCTGTGAAGTCAACAATGCTGAAGTCATAAAGAATAATGTTAAGGCCAATGGGCTGAGGCCATTGAAGATACAAGGAAATGGTTCTGGTGTTTAGAAAACAATCTTGACAAGGATGAGGAAAGGCCGGCTTGGCCAAAGAGTAGAGGCTTCTCTAAAGGAGAGTGAAAGTGGTACACCAGGGCGCTGCTGGCATGGGTTACTCTTTTGCAGAAATAGGTGAACAGAGCCCTACAGGATTTCAGCCTGTGCTTGCTCCCTCATCTGTGTATCATGGGTCTGTACGCACAGTGCACAAACACAGCTATAGCATAAGCAAAGTCAACCCGTCCTCCAGGAGAAGTTAAAGGAATTGGGAGAGAGTTTGATGTCTGCTGCATAATGCTTTGAAAGAAATGGCATTGACAGAAAATGCCAGTTACAGTAAGGAAAAAGGGAAAGAAAAAGTGTTAATAGGACATGCCATTTATGACAAGGAAAAAGAAAAAGACAAAGCATGTATGAAACATATTAAAGCAGAAAATGACACAAAAAATGTTGAATTTATATGTAAGAAAGTGTTCCACAGGCCACAGAGAAAGGAAGGATTAAAGGTTAGGTGGCTCAGAAGGTTCCTCACTAAGCTGCTTATGGTAATAATAAGAGATTACAATGAGCCAGGTACTGTTTGCAGATGGAAAGGGTTGCTGAAATTACCAATCATATAAAATCATGAATATGTATTTGCTATATCAGCTTATGAAATATGAAGCACCTATGAAATGGTTCCATTCAAAAACTATTTATGTTTCTGTCATTAAAATATAAAATACATTCACATATATTAATGCCAAATTAAAATTAAAAACTTATTTATATTATTTGAATACTAAAAATCACATAATCAGAATAATAATTCTTGGTACATAACCATATAATTGAATCTATGTTTATATCTCTCTATAATGCATTTTAGAGGTACTTTCTAAAGAATGTATTTTTACATATCTTATTTCTTCACAGAACTGACTGCAATCTTCAAAATTACATTTTAAGGTTCCTAATTTTGAAATTGTTGACATTTGCACTAACTCTTATCTCTAGATCACACCATTTTTGACAAAATATTCTTTCTCAGTTACAAAATATCTGAATAGATAAGAACAGACTGCTAAGTTGAGGATATTCTCAATTGTAATTTTTTTCATATTGGAATTTGTAAATACTTTCATCCAGATATTTTTACTGTTACTGCCTGGTGTCTCCCCTCAAAATATTTACTTTGTCAGTAAATATTTCTGAAAGACAAATCTCATCAAATACCTTGTTTTGGTACATGATTCTTTTAAAAATCATAGAACTTCCTTCTTAATGTTGTTATATTCTGATACAGAATATAAATGTATCAAATTTAAAACAGGAGCATCATCAAATGATTCCTGCCAGAAAACAAGATATTCGAAGTGCAGTCACAGGCTTTAAAAATTAAATCTTACATACAATTTGAGCTTTCCATAAGAAAGAACGAGATCATGTCCTTTGCAGGGCCATGGATGGAGCTGGAGGCCATTATCCTTAGCAAACTAATGCAGGAACAGAAAACCAATACTGCATGTTTTCACTTATAAGTGAAAGCTAAGTCACGAGAACACATGGACACATACTGAGGAACTACACACAGCTGGGGCCTATCAGAGGGTAGAAGGTGGGAAGAGAGAAAGAATCAGGAAAAATAACTAATGGTAACGAGGCTTAATATCTTGGTGATGAAATAATCTGTACAAAAACAAAGAGACAAGGTTGCCTATGGAACAAACCTGCATATGTACCCCTGAATTTAAAATAGAAATTAAAAAAACTTTAAACTTTCAAATTTTAATTTATTCTGTTTATTCCATGCTTTTATAAGAACAAATTTCAATGCCTATATTCATGCTTTGCTTTCAATAATTGCAATTTCTCTAAAAGCTTCCGTTTTTTGGGTTTCCAATTTTTGAATACTTTGATTAAATGTTTCCAAATGATTTTAAATAAAACTACAACCAAATGACTCATGTACAAAGGAGTTGAATACCATTGTAGCACCCTTACAAGTGAGTCCACTACGGCCTCAGATATTTTTGGATGCAATTGAAGCTGGGCAACAAAAGGAAGACTGTAATACTGGAGGGATGTTTTACTTTTTTAAATTTAATGTCAGTTCTGTCATAAACGTTTTTCAGTTCATTTTTTCTCTCTGTGTTTTTGTGTGTGTGTACCTATAAAATTTGATAACTGGATCATCTATTTTTATTGTTAGTATATTCTAGTTTCTTGGGACTCAATTATGGGCACATCAATTATTTTTACACCACAACCTGTTTCAAATATATTTCTGCTCCATAAGTCTCTTAATTTTGTAAGGACATTGTTGTCATGATGACACGGCTCTGCCAAATTTCTAATCACTTTGAAAACAAATAACTTTACCATCAATGCTGAACTTTCCAACTGAATTTACATTAACATTCACAATAAGGTCAAGCTTCATTTAATTCAATGCTGTCATCAAACTGTTATTGGAATGAACATAAATATGTATTTGAAGCATCTGTGATAGGCAGAATATTGAGCCTTTAAAGATGCTTACATCCTAATCCTCAGAATGTATGCATGTTATTTTACTTGGCAAAGGACTTTGAAGATGTGATTAAGAATCTTGAGGTGGGCCGGGCGCGGTGGCTCAAGCCTGTAATCCCAGCACTTTGGGAGGCCGAGACGGGCGGATCACGAGGTCAGGAGATCGAGACCATCCTGGCTAATACGGTGAAACCCGTCTCTACTAAAATATAAAAACTAGCCGGCGAGGTGGCGGGCGCCTGTAGTCCCAGCTACTTGGGAGGCTGAGGCAGGAGAATGGCGGAAACCCAGGAGGCGGAGCTTGCAGTGAGCTGAGATCTGGCCACTGCACTCCAGTCCGGGCGACAGAGCGAGACTCCGCCTCAAAAAAAAAAAAAAAAAAAAAAGAATCTTGAGGTGGAGGGATTATCCTGAATTATCCAGGTGAACCCAAACACCAGGGTCACTACAAGAGGGAAACAAGAGGCTCAACGTCAGCAAACGGATACATGACAACAGAAGCTCAGGTTAAAGTGATGGTCTTTGACAGGATCACAAGCCAATGGGTGCAGAGTGCCTCCCGAAACAGTAAAAGGCAATAAACAGATTCTTCCATAGACCTTCAAGAAAAATACAGACCTGCTGACACCTTGATTTTAATCTGTTAGATTCATTTCAGATTTCTGACCTCCAGTACTGTAAAACAATACATTTATGTTGTTATGTAGTAATTTGTTACAGCAGCAACAGGAAACTAATACAGCATCTAATGATACTGACATAAAAACAGAATCATTTGAATGTTTGCGAAGTTTATCTTTTGCTAGAAGGGACAGTGTTTTAAAGATTGTACCTAATTTTTCTTATGTGTACAAGGAAACTTAAAATGGAAAATAAGTGGGCCTGGTGCAGTGCCTCTTGCCTGTAATCCCAGCATGTGGGGAGGCTGGGGTGGGTGGATGGGTCTCTTGAGGCTAGGAGTTCGAGACCAGCCTGGCCAACATGGTGAAACCCCATCTCTACTAAAAATACAAAAATTAGCCATGCATGGTGGTACATGCCTGTGGTCCCAGCTACTCGGGTGGCTGAGGCAGGAAGCATCGCTTGAACCTAGGAGGTAAAAGTTGCAGTGACCCAGGATCTTGCCACTCCACTCCTGCCTGGGTGACAGAGCAAGACTCTTTCTTAAAAAATAATAATAAATAAATAAAAATAAAAATGAGCAAAATTAATTTAAAATAATAGATACTTGATCTAAATGACAACTGCTTCACAGTAATATAAAAAAATCTGCTATAGCTTTAGCATGTGCTTCTTTAGCATGCGCTAAATCGTCATCTTCATGAACAGCCTTCTTAAAATAACTATCAGCTTTTAAAGCGGAGAATTCAACTGCCTATTTTTGAATCTTCAGCAGATGTGGGTCTCCTGGTTGCCATGTAGCTAGTGATTTCAATACATCCACAGTAAGTAGTAAATACTAATGAACACTGTATGCAAGTTACACATTCATTATCAAATTTTTAGAAACCCACCAATTTATTTTTTTAACATTTTGGCTACAGAAAGAATTTATTGCAAAAAAAAAAAAGGTTTGTGCCAAAACATAAAATAAATAAGCAGGTGTACATTTCTACTATGAGAAATGACAAAACTACACTGAGAGCATCCAGCCTTTCTTGATAAACTCAAACTAGAAAGATTTCTCAGTTTCTGTTTTCCACACAAAATATTTAAGATAAACCTACTCCATAATAATCCACATTTCCCCCACTCATCTCACTGATTAAATTCCTTGTAGCCTCAAACATTTTGAAGGCATTAATATAAACACAGACCTAGGCACAAGTGGCTGCCAACCAATTTATTGGTAGGCACATTCGTGCTGAATATTTCTCCCACAGCCACCCCACATCGGGAGCTACAAGTGCCTAGACCACATTCCCCTGTGCACTTTGTTTTATTGTCAAAGTCTAATATGCTGTCCTTGAAAGGTAGACATTACATTAGTTAAATTATATCTGGAAAGAGTCAGGAAAAAAATAACAGGATTATCCCTGGTGAAGTCCAAAGTTAGTCTCAATGAACACAGGAAGAGACCATTGGCCACAGCTGCATATCAAAGGGAGGTTTACCAAATCCATCATGGCTTACATCATATCTCACTTTAAAAAGACAAGAAAAAGAAATCTGGAGCTAAATTAGCCATTCAAGACCTATGATCACCCTATTTGTATTTATTATCTCGTGGAATTCACAGAACAGCCATACTAAATTGAGTCTACCCATCTTTGGGGGAGGAAACTGAGAAGACGTCACAGCTACAATAGGGGGAAGCAGGATTTGAATCAAGACTGTACAGCTGCAAGACTAATGTTCCTACCTACCATTCTGAATGCCTCAGTATCTGACAAAGCTCCCAGAATTTGAACCTTAGCTGTCCAGCTCCAGGGCTAGTGCTCCTACCCACCCTTGGTGCCAGTTTTTAGTAATCATTCTTCCCAGGCTCCTTCCTGACCCTTCTCTCCCAACCAAGAGTCTTCTTGCCTGTGGTCTACTCTTTGCTTTCAAGCCTTTGACTTACCTCTCCTTGGTGGATAGATTTTTGGATTTTTGTCCCCATAGCCCTTCAATCTAAATACAATTTGCTTTTAAACCCCAATTTCTTTAAAACGGCATGATGTCCGATGGTGCCAGTTTTTTCCATTTTTATTTACTTAATTTTTTATTTAACTGGGGAACAATTTTGTCTTTCCTAACATGGATATCACAGATTAGTCTTCTGGTGGCTTACTTGGGATCACTACCTGGTCTCTAAATAACTGAAGAGTAGCTACAACAATGTCAGTACAGCTTGCCTCCAAAAACTACCTCAAGTATCAAATACACAACAAATAATAACTCAAAAGTGAGCAAAGCTAACCAGAAATACATTCTGGTAATACATGTAAAAATTTGGACAACAACAGATTGTGGGAGGTAGGATATGACTAAATCGTTTGATTTCAAACAAATAACAATCACCATGAATCTAGTATTTATTCAAAGAGTATAGACGAGGGAAATCATCAATGTTTGTACTTTACCCTATCCATCTCTACTGGGTATCTTTCCAGGTGTGTGTTAGTGCATGTGCACTTGAAACCAACTGCTGATATCTGTTAAATGTTTTAATTACTCCTGCAACCATATATACCACACCTTACTTTGCACAGTTGACTTGAGCAACATGGTTTTGAATTGTGCAGGTCTGCTTACATGCAGATTTGTTTTTTTTTAATAAATACAGTGGGCCCTCCACATCTGCAGGTTCCTCATTCTCAACCAAACGCAGATCGAAAACATGGTATTCCTGCGATGCAAACCCTGTGGACACGAGGGTCAACATTTTGTATCTGTGGTTCAGCAGAGCCCACTGTGGGACTTGAGCATGAGTGGATTTTAGTATTTAAGGGGATCCTAAAACCAATCCTCCCCTCACGATATCAAAGGATAACTGTATTTGGCATTATGTTAGTTCTGTAGAAATAATATCCTTCTCTAGAAAAGCTTATAATGAAGAAAGGGAAAATTACATTCACTAATCTTATAAAACTAACTTTTAAAAATTAAATATATTCAATGAAACTAATTTCTTTTTTGGCACTTTATAGTCTGTGTGATAACATGAAGACTGGCAGAGCACTTATCAAATGAGTTCAATACTTCAACTTGGTGTCTCTAAAAAGCAGAAATCATGCCTGAGTAGCATGGCACATAAAACAATACATATACACCATGGAATACTATGCAGCCATCAAAAAGGATGAGTTTGCGTCCTTTGTAGGGACATGGATGCAGCTGGAAACCATCATTCTTAGCAAACTATCACAAGAAGAGAAAACCAAACACCGCATGTTCTCACTCATAGGTGGGAACTGAACAATGAGATCACTTGGACTCGGGAAGGGGAACATCACACACTGGGGCCTATCAGGGGGAGGGGGGAGGAGGGAGGGATTGCATTGGGGAGTTATACATGATATAAACGTTATGCACATGTACCCTAGAACTTAAAGTATAATAAAATAAAATAAAATAAAATAAAATAAAATAAAAAACAATTTGCATGCCAATATGTGGGAACAATCTAAATTCTTAGAATCCCTAAGCAGTTTCACAGCCTCTTTTTGGCAGAACCATGAACTGGGGAAGTCGGATATCATGCTTTTGAGATCCTATTTGGAGTTCTTCTAAATGACAAGCTTGAGCATCTCCACATAGAGCACGTGATTCATCTCCCATTTCAGTTGGATCACAATCTGCTTTCTAACATCTGCCTGCGAAAATCCAGGGCAGATTTCTTAAGACTGTGGTACCAAATACGGGTTACAGAAAAACTGGTTATATCGTCTTTATGTTACCAATAGGTGGCACTGTGGGCAATGATATCGAGTCAATGTGACACCACATGAACAGAAAAAATAGAAAATGGTATTTTGGTGGGGGGTGTGGGGGGAGGGGGCAGGAAAACTATCCCATCTTGTTTAAAAGTACCTTACTCCCATAAATAATTTTTATAGCCTTATAATTATTATAGTTTATAAAAGTTATTCAACCGTATTGCTGTATAACTACTGCTCCTATTTTTCCCTCCTTCATACCTTGCTTCATCAAAGTCTGTTAAACTAACCCAGTTTCACATCTAGTAAATGAGAAGGTTGAATTAGCTCAAGGGTAGAAAACTCAAGTGCCTGTTAGAGCCGATAGCTCATTTAAATGAGTTCAGAGGTTCTAAAGTAAGAGGATAAGGATGCTAAATGGTACCCATCCAAAATAATTTCCTTTTTGATGTTTTTGTTCGTTTTCTGGTTGGTTTGACTTAAAAAAAAAAAAAAAAGTAAACCAAAGTAAAAAGGTCTTTGGGAACAAGTTTCTGACTTCTTGATTAGATGATGTCTAGAAGCTTCCACATCTATAGAACACTGTAATAGATCCTAGATTTTACTAGGAGAATATATAAAACCATACATATTTCTAATCATGTACATACATTAATATGCATAACTCTGATATCTTCAATCTATGATAGCTCTGTTTATACTTAATGTGAAACAAAGTACAAAGATATTTCCCTTGCATTAAAACTCAGGACAATATGAAATGAATTTAGAGACCATAAGATTCAACTATCTTCCAACTTTTTCCATCCCAAGTAACAGTGTCACCGCCCGCTTGGCTCTCTGCAGTTAGAAATCTTGGCATCATCTGTTATACTCCAATCTCCTTCACCTCTGACATTTCATCAATCACTGAGACTAACACATTTTACCTCCAAACTCTCTCCCTATTCTATTTATACTTTTTAAACCCTGAGACTCCTGCCCTAATTCAAACACTCACTGCCTAGATCTCACTCAACAGACTGAATAAACCCAACTGGAGCAGGGAGTACCTGGGGGGAAGGAAAAAAATTGTGACCAACCTAAGAGGCATCAAAGCTGGAACTGAGATACAAGACTCTAAGTGATGCTTATCCTTCCAGTCTTGTCTCTTGTATGTTACCTCAACATACTCTACATTTCCATCTTCAGTTGCACAGCAGTACTCACTATTATTAGAACTACCCTCATGATACTCTTTGATAGGTTTCACAAACTGTAATACCCTTGACTGCCTAGCAAATTCCTAGATATCTTTCAAGGCACAGCTCAACTATTTTCTCCTCCACAAGATCTTCTCCAATTATCCCAAAATGATGATTAATTACTCTGTGATTGCATATTTGTACACATTTCTCACATAACACTATCACAACATGTTGAGTGTCTAGTCTATGAGAGAAGAGCTTGTCACTCATCTTTAGTTAATTACTTAATTACACCTGAAATAAATTGTATCTAAAAATCAGTCTGTCTGGTTTGGAATTCCAGCTCTACCACTAAGTAACCTTAAGATTTTGAGCATGGTAGTGTAATTTTTAAGACCCATGTACTCATCTAATAATAGATGCCACAAGACTGCTGTGAGGACAAAGTGAGAAAATGGCCATAAATCACTGACTACAGTATTTGGCACAGGTAATCCACGTCACCATTTAGGTTTTAACACTGTCATCTGTGAAATATTGGGCTTGGACTACAAGGCCCATGTAATTCCTTCTACCTCTAACATTGTTTGACTCTATGTCCTGATTAAAGTGGAACTATTAATATTTGATGCTGTTAAACAAAGCAGTTCTGGCCATGCACTGCAGCAGCAGTCAGAAAAAGTTGTAGCCCTGATTCTATATCATACTATTTTACTGGACTTGAAATGCCAGGAAACATATTTTATTTAAAAATATATATAATTGCCTTAGTAATTTATGTTCCCATGACATAAGCTTCCCTTCCAACAATCAAGTGTACACATATTCATTGACAAAAAGTAATTATTCTGTAGATGTCCAACAGACAAAAAAAAAAAAAAAAAAAAAAAAGGACTACCTATTCCTTGAAATACTTGAAGATCATCATGAGCCACAAAGGACCAAGTTACCCTAAAAAAAACTCTGATCCAGTTTTTGTCTGTATCCCTCTGAATCTTCATAACCCCTGTCCCTAGTACCAACACACACATCTATAAACACTAACATATCAACTTTGTTCCTATATCCTGGATTTTCTTTTTTTGTTCCTTTCTTTGTTTCTACAATCACAAATTCTCTAAAAGTTCTAAGCTCTTTTTTCTTGATTTGGTTTTTCGTAAGAACTACCCTGATAGTGGCCCGGAAGGCCTGAGTGATGGGAGAAATTAAGTAAGGTAGGAAGTATAGCAATTCTTGTGGATGATAGATTTGGTTAAACAATTTCTCTTGTATCACAATAAGTGTACATTTTCATTCCAGGGAATATCTGCTCTAGTCAAAGCTATTTTTGCAGATAAACAAAGTTGATAAAATACTTCTATTTTATTCAAATTAAAGAGTGCTTGTTATATAAAAAAATCAAAGGCAGAAATTATCAATGATACTTTGAGAATGTTGCCCTTTATATTATGATTCATTCAAAAAGCATCATTCAATTGAGCATCGAACTGACTGGCACAACTTTAAAGTGTCAAGATGAATAAGCCTTGGTTTCAGACTTCAGGTAGCTTACAAACTATTGGAAATATAAATGTGTAACAACTATATGTCCTACACTATTACAGGTAAAGCTACAAACTGTGATTTCATTGGATGAAAAGAAATGTTTTTTACTAGCTCCATACAGCCCTAAGCAGAGGAGAATTGAACACATATTTTATAAATTATAAGGTATATAGAGATGATCTCTCTTATCCTGGAAAAGAAGACAATATACTTACTCAAAGTGAAAAGATTCAGATGTGCATGACCCAATAGTAATTTATAGTTTTAAAATATTTTTCACAGTTGGGCACAATGGCTCATGCCTATAATCTCAGCAATTGGGGAAATCAGTGTGGGAAGATTGCTTGAGCCCAGGAGTTTAAGACAAGTCTGGGTAGCATAGGGAGAACCTGTCTCTACAGAAAATTTAAAAAAATTAGTCATGCCTGATGGCATGAGCCTGTAGTCCCAGCTACTCTAGATGCAGTGGCAGGAGGATCACTTGAGCCCAGGAATCTTAGGTTGCAATGAGCTATGATTGTGCCACTGTACTCCAGTCTGATAGAATGAGACCCTGAGAAAGAAAGAAAGAAAGAAAGAAAGAAAGAAAGAAAGAAAGAAAGAAAGAAAGAGAGAGAGAAGAGAAAGAGAGGAGAGAAAGAGAGAGAGAAGAGGGAGGGGGAGAGAGAGAGGAAAAGAGGGAGGAAGAAATGAAGGAAAAGAAAGAAAAAGAGGAAAGGAAAAACGAAAGAAAGAATAAAAGAAAGAAAGAAGAAAGAAAAGAAAGAAAGGGAAAAGAAAGAAAGAAAGAAAGAGAGAGAGGAGGGAAGGAAGGAAGGAAGGAAAAGAGAGAGAAAGAAAGAGAGAGAGAGGAAAGAAAGAAGGAAAGAAAGAGAGAGAGGAGGGAAGGAAGGAGAGAAGGAAGGAAGGGAGGAAGGAAGGGAGGGAGGGAAAGAGAGAGAGAGAGACGAAAGAAAGAAAGAAGAAGGAAAGAAAGAGAAAAGGAAAAGAAAGAAAAGGAAAGAAAGAAAGAAAGAAAGAAAGAAGAAAGAGAGAAGGAAGGGAGGAAGGAAGGAAGAAGGAAGGAAGGAAGGAAGGAAGGAAGGAAGGAAGAAAGGAAGGAAGAAAATTTGTCCCACAATTTACCTTCAAGACTCCCAGAAAATTCTGAGTTCTCACATTTCAAGGCCAGTAACATACAGACCTGGAGAGCACCAGTGTTTATGGTACGTACATAAAGAATTCGATTATTTATAAGGGAGTAAGGAAAAAACAGAGAGAAAAATAATTACATGGTACACAGTGAATATGAGTGGGGAAATTTAAAATTTATTTGTGGATGTAAAACGAGAGAGAGAAGAACTTTATTTTAGAATATGAACTAGTTCATTCATTTATGTATTGGTTGTCACATTCAAATAAAACAACTGGTAACTCAGTAAAGTTGTAAATCTGAACTACTTTGATGTCAAATACTTAAAGCCATGGAGTATAATGAAAATATCCTCAGTTCACTCTCTTCAGATTTAGACTAAATACCCAAAAGGCCGGGCGCGGTGGCTCAAGCCTGTAATCCCAGCACTTTGGGAGGCCGAGACGGGCGGATCACGAGGTCAGGAGATCGAGACCATCCTGGCTAACACGGTGAAACCCCGTCTCTACTAAAAAATACAAAAAAATTAGCCGGGCGAGGTGGCGGACGCCTGTAGTCCCAGCTACTCGGGAGGCTGAGGCAGGAGAATGGCGTGAACCCAGGAGGTGGAGCTTGCAGTGAGCTGAGATCTGGCCACAGCACTCCAGCCTGGGCGGCAGAGCGAGACTCCGTCTCAAAAAATAAATAAATAAATAAATAAATAAATACCCAAAAGATTAATTGTGGAACCTTGGAAAGTATCCTAAGTTCTTTTAAGTTTAAGTATCAATTGGGCAGATTCTCATTTTGTTTCCTATTTCAAATTGTTTTATTGTTATTCAAAAATAATTGATAATATTCACAAAATGAATATATGTTATTAATAATAATGTATACATTAATATATTAATATATATTATTGTTGTAACACCAGATATGTATTACTGAGGAAACTTGTGTCCAATAAAATTGCATACCAAGAATAACAGAGCTTATGAGGAAAGTATATCACTCAAAACTACAGAATGATATAACAAAAATACCAAGAAAATAATAATCCTAATAAAAATACTAGCACAATTAAATTTTTACTGACATTTGCAACAAGAAGCCACTGTAGTTCATTTGTGATATCCCACATCATAGAAATCATATCCTTCAAGATGTGGTTCCTTAAAGAAACATGTTTCTAATTAGAGATCAATTTCATCAAAATTAAAAAAAATGATCCAAAGGTAGCTTTCTTCATCAATGTTTTCCCCCTTAAACACAAAACAAATGCCTTTTAATCTTCTTCATCTGTACTTGCAGCTTCCCCAGAAGCTTGGTATATGAAAAGAGAAGAATGGTCGTTATTAAAGCCACTAAACTAGCTCTTCCTGCACAAAAGGAAGGCATGGTCTAAGACTCTCACTTTAACTGTTAAAAAAAAAAAAAAAAAAAAAAAAGACACTTTAAAACATTAACATTCTAGGGGAAATTATACATAAATTCCAACAAATTCTATATCATTCTCCACTTTATTAACCATGTATAAACGAGTTAACATTAAGAGAACATGAATAATGCAGAAAAGACTGTATTGGACTAATGATTTCCAGACATGAAAAGATTTTTAAATCTAAAAGGATTTGACAACATTAAAAAGCTATTCATCATAATAATGAAATCAAATGACATTTTGCTTACGAAATCTTCATTTGAGTGCTACTTAATATGCTGAAGCTTACAAAATAGTTAACAAATACATGTAGTAAGAAATTGATTTTTAGAATTTTTGATCTTTTAAATAGCTTAAAAAGTTAATGCACTATTAAAAGTATAGTACATATGAAAAATGCTCGATTTATTTTGGTACTTCAATATGTTATGCCAACCTATGAAATAATGGATCTTTTTCTATGAAAATAAAACCATGATCTTGAGAACCTGAACCTATAATACCTTGACTTTAAAATCAAATATTGGTGGGTGGGGCAGGTTTGCTGGTTTTCCTCCCCTGGAAAGGGTTGCCAATAGACACAACTTCCCACTAGTGAGCTCAGGCTAGAGACCAATTTGTGATGGCTCTTCTGGTACAAACCTGGACACTACTTTTCAAAGAATATCCGACAGATTGCATCCCATAGGCTAAAGAAATAATCTTAAAAAGCTAACTACAAAATTATGTCCTTTAAAAACACACACACACACACAAACCTGAAAAGTGACAGGTGCAAGAAATACTGACTATTGAAATGACATTATGAGCTTTGTTTTTTAGAACTCCAGCAAACAGAAATATGATAAGGTAGAAAGGAGAAACAACAAAAGATAGCAAAATGTTGATAATTACTGAAGCTGAGTGATGCGTACATAGTTGGGAGGTAATTACACTATTCTCTCCATCTCTGTAAATTTAGAATTTTCTGTCTCCAGATGGGGGAAAAAAGAAACCATAAGCAATACCAAGTTTATTCTGTTTAGCAGAGTGAATACTATGGTTACAAATTTAAATAAACAAAAATAAAAGTCTCTGATCAATTATTGAGTTTACTAACTTCCTATGACTTACAAATTGCCAAGATACATACATATGACTTCTTCTGAAATCAAGTTCTGAGAAAATAGGCATCTATGTTCAGAGAATTTCATTAAGCTAAGGTGTCATATGTTATCCAGGTGTTTTTGTCAAACACATGCAAACACAAAGCATTTTAAGTGTGGTAAACAAACTGAATATAACAACCACTGTGTGTAAAATACAGTTTCTTATAGGAAAGTACAAAGTTTTTATTATAAACATTCATCTTTCAAAGCACTTGTATTTCTTTTTTTAATTTTAGCAAATTCAGTAAAGCATAATCCTAGCAATGTTGGTCTAGAAATGCAAATCATTAATTTAATTCTTGGTTCCTAGGCAAAATCAGAAAAGCAAAGACTGCATTCACGTCTACTTCTGGTTCATTTGATATTTAGACAAAACACCTCCTTATGTACCAACAATCCAGAAAATTGAGCCTATTATTTCCAATGGATTATTACATAATTGTCATTTCAAAAACACTTTCTAAAAATGTGGAGAGTGCTTTGATTTTCATGGTTTTTTAAGGAAACTTGGGATCCTCTAACTTTCTTATATAACTACATTTATGCACTTACGATTCCATTGGAATCAAATGCACAGACTTCTTGATAGAAAAATAGGTCTGATTGTAACAATAATTCATTAGTAAATCTTTAATAATTAGGAGAGAAAACAATTTCCTTCATTCCAATCCTAAAATGGATTAATAAGTGCCTCATTTCGCTCAGTGGGAATCCATATCAGAAGAAAAAAGGGGCAATTTCTTTAACATAAAGTCAAGAGATATTGATTGTCACAACCAAGAAAGCCTGTACTAATTACTGACTATGCATAGTTTGAATAATATAGAGGATACAGAATTTGAAATAAATAATGGCCAAAGTTAACTGAGAAGTACTACACCACTTACATTTTTGTTGATTTCAGTTCAAAAGTTAAACACACACACACAATATGGTGCTTCCATGGAGAATTTTCATTTAATATTCATTCATCAAACACTATTAAGCTTACTGACACACTGCTAGGCACTGTGCTAGACTCTGCAGATACCTCAGTACACAAAGACAACAGCATGTACCTCCCGAACTAACTGTTGGCATGAGTAATTCCTTTTCATCAGTCAGTAGTCACTACTCAATTAACAGCCTTAGAGTGGAGGGTTGGGGGAGGACAGGGATTAGGGCAAAGTAGAGAAAAGAAATTTGTTGAAAAAACATCCTTTGATGATGCCAGCACACTACTACAATTGGCAGTTATTGAAAACTGAATGCAAGTGGAAGAAACTGATTTTGTTTCTCACACTTTAAAAGACTGTACATGTCACTTCTACCTCTACATTGATATTTCTGCCTGGAAAACAGTTTGAATGTGTGTGAGATTTTGGGGAGCCAAGGGGAAGCACTTTTATATTATTTTCTCCTTGTAAATTTCCTACGACTTGTTAAATATAGTATGCAAATGTATAATCTTCCACTGGTGACATCCCTGCCTTTCCTGCAGCCATCATTTCTGATCCTACCAACAGGATTTTAACTACAGGAGGAGAAAATAAACTTCTGATTGCAAACAAATTTTGATTTAAACATAGGCAGAAAAAGCTAAATAAATTTACAAAATGTATGTGTTTGAGCAAAGGGCATTTAGAAGAAACAATGAGTATTAAAGTAGGAAATATTCCTCTGCAGCAGGCATGAGTTGGTTAGTCACTTGGGTACAATAAACATGTATTAATCACACTGTGCCAGACTCTGTATTAGACATGGCAACAGAATGGTTAAGATAAATACTGTTTTTTGTTATATTCTGACCTTTAGAAATGACTTTTATACAAAATTATTTTCATATCCATTTTACAGATGAAGCAAATGAATCCCAATAAGGCTGTGGGGTTCAATGTTACATAGTAAGTGACAGGGTTGGAACTCATATTCATGTCCTCTGATTCTAAGTACAGTGCTCTATCTGTACCATGATGCCTCCTTTAATCTCCACTTCTAATTAAAAACTACTGCTAATATTATTTATACTAAGAACAATGATACTTAATATTTATTAAGCATTTACTGTGTGTTAGGCACTGTGTTAATCTTAACTATATCTAATCTAAATATATTACCTTATTAAATGATCACAAAAACCTTCTGAGTTAGGTACCATTACCATCATTATACCAAGGAGTGAACTGAGGCTAATGAAGTCAATCATACTGTGTTGTCCAAAAGAGCCTAAAGTCCACCAGCTAGTAAATAGTAGAGCTCAGACTCCAACCCTGTCTGATTCCAAACAAAGCCTGTGTTCACAGACAGCACAAGTGATTCTCAAATTTGCCTGATGAAAATGCACATATGGATACTTAACAAAAAATACAAATGTCCAGACCTTTGCTCCTAGATTCTGATTTAGTAGGTCGGGCAAGAAGCCCAAGATACAAATTTGTAACAACATTTGGACAAACATCAGGCCAGTTAAAAAACCACACTATAGATTGAAGTTGATGTCAGCTTCTTTAACGTATCCTCTAGCTGAGGGATTGGCAAGATTTTTCTGTAAAGAGCCAGATAGTAAACATTTTAGGCTTTGCAGGCCAGTTTCTGTTGTAAATAGTCATCTCTCCTCTTGTAGTTGGAAACTAACCACAGAAACTATGTTAACAAGTGGGTATACAAGTTTCCAATAACACCTTTATGAACACTGAAATCTGAATTTCATATAATATGCATGTGGCATGAACTATTACTCTTCTTTTGATTATTTTCAAACAATAAAAAATGTAAAACTATTCCTAGGTCACCACTCATACAAAAATAGGCATGCTGGATTTGGCCTTTGAGCTATTTTTGACCATAACCACTCTAGTTACCTTTCTCTTAGAGGTTCGTTCCAACTGGAACAGTAGTTGACAGAAAATTATTTACCCAACTTATGCCTACTGACATTTCCAGTTATGTCCCCATTGCTTTATTTTTTTTTTTCCCTTCTGTCTCCTGCCTTCTTATCCTAATGTCTGGAAACTATCTCATTTTAAATTCTAAGATACAAAAGAGTATTCTCCTAAAAGTTCTGTGAACAGTGCCACAAGGTCTTTGGAAAAATAAACTCATAAGTGAAAACATATTTATTATAAATGCATGTGTTATAAGGAATAAGGATCTCTTGCAAACTATTTAGGCCATATCCAAAAGACAAGTGAATTTTATCATGTCTGTGTATTATTAGCAATAGTATTAAGCTTAAGAATTGTAAGAGAAAAACATTTGACAGGCATCCATCTAAGTTTATTACATTCAGGTTGGCTGTGTATCTCTGGATGTCAGGAAAGTTTTGCCTCATAGCTTTAATCAATATATAATCACATTCTTTTGGCCTTCTACTTCACTGAATCCTTTTCTAATAAGATGCTGCTACTGTTAGCAGCAGGAGGCAGCCAAATACCAAGGCAGATAGGGGCGCGTCTCTGGTGAAACCACATCTTCAAGCCAAAAAACAGACTGAAGGCTGAAAGACCCAGCTGCTGGTCCTGGATGAAACCCATGATCCAGAGTGATAACTTCTGTTCCTGGTTGCCCACCCTTCCCCGACTAATTTTTTTCTGAATAATGCCTTTTAGCCAATTGAATGTTGCCTTTTCCAGTACTACCTATGACTTACCCCTCCCCTATTCTGAACCTATAAAAGCCCCAGGACTCAGCTCCATTGGGGGACTTTCCCACCTTTGGGTAGAGGACCACCCCCACAGCCCCTCTCTGCAGAAAGCTATTTCATCACTCAATAAAACTCCCTGCCTTGCTCATGCTTCAATTGTCAGCACATCCTCAATCTTCTTGGATGCTGGACAAGAGCTAAGGACACACTGAGTGCAGGTACCCAAAAAGACTGTCCCACTGGCCTTTTGCCCTTGCCAGTGAAGGGCAGCTATACCATGTGATGGGGCCAGGGACTGACTGAGCTGCTGACATGCAGCTGTCCATGGATACTGGAACTAAAAGAACTAATTAGCACACTAATATCCCCTCTGGGGCTTCAGAGTCATTGGCACCCTTGTGCCTGGTCTGGCTGCAGGCCCCACAGGAAGCTTGCTCCTTGGAGTGGCCAGCCAGATCCCGCCCTGGCTCACTCACGTGCTCCCTCCCACAAGGGGCAGAGCACTGTGGGCTGAGTAGACAGGGGGCCCCTGATGCGAGCTCGGCAAAGTGGCCGAAAGAAAATTCCTGTGTCACTACAACCTTTTCTATTCTAAAAAGTCTCTCTTATAATTGAAAACAAAAAATTTTAAACATGTTTTATTCAGTATGTAATTGGTACTCTGTAGTTTATCACTTTTTTTCTCTATTTTATATTAATCACTAAAAGATATGCTTTTTAATTGTCAAGAAGAAATATTTTGCAGGGTTTAATTATACATTAAAGAGGAAAGATCGATGTATATTTGGAGCACATGAGTGTATTCCAAGAGTATGCTATGATTTTTTGAATAAAAGGCACTGTGACATTTGAAAGCCTAGAGATTCTTACGTACTTTCATGGATGGGAAGGATGTAGGAGTTATGTAGTCCAACTTTTTCTTTATTTTGTGCTTGATTCAAAACCTTCCTCAAGAAAATAATTGCTTAAATGCCTTTAGTGACAGGAAGCTCAGTAATGACTGTAGCAGCTATCACCTTCCTCATTTTAAACTGAAATGCTTTCCTTGAAATCTTCACCCAAGTGCTCCTTGGACATAAGAATTCCAAATATAAGTTGATGACATTACATAACAATGTATCTGGAAATGCTTATTGCATGTATACATGCATGATTATATACTCTATGATAAGCATAAAGTCTTTCAACCAAATAAATCAGGGAAAAAAGCCAGTGGTTACACCTAGCTCTGCCTCATGTGAGTGCTTTGGTTTCAGAACTGCCTAAATTACAAGTGATATATTTAGAGAGGCAAGCAGAGATCTAGTCTGAGTCAAAGTGAGCTCAGGAAAAAGTTGTTGGATAAATAAGTCAGCTTCATTCTTGTCTGATTTAGCACTCCAGTACTGAACAACTCATCCCATGTATATGGGATTTTTCTAAACACCAAATTCAAAGTAGAGGTTAGAAGCTAAACTTGGAATTCCATGCAAAGGTTGGAAATAGGAAAGGCAAGTGAGATGTGTACTTTCACTCAACTGGACACAATAGGATGAAAATGGAATATCCTGGAAAAATTATTTCAACTCCCTGCCCTCAGGAATCTAGTTTGAATAGACTAAACAGCTGAGGCAATAGCATCTTATGATACCCCAAGACTGCCTTGATTGAAGTCCTCACTCCCATTGAGCCACAGAAATAGTCTGTACTATGGCTAGTAGCACAATTATCCAGAAAACATGTATGCAGATGCAGAATCTTGTGGTAGTTAAAGGCTACTGTGTAACCCAACAAATAAGATGTATACCCTGTAGCTATTTTTTCTCAGTTTCCTTCTATGCAAATAGCAACAACAATAGCACCTACCACCCTAGGACTGTTGTGAAGATGGAATGAGTTAATGCATGCAAGGTAGTTAGAACAGTATTTGGTTGGGAGGCCAAGGTGGGAGGATCATTTGAGGCCAAGAGTTTGAGACTAGCCTGGGAAACAAAGTGAGATCCTTCTCTCCACAATAAATAAATTTTATTGATTTATTTTATTGTTTATTGTATTTATTTAATAGATTAAAAACAAAAAATAAATAAAAATTAAAAAAGAACAGTCGTTGGCACAGATTTTGTAAACAAATGCTATGTATTGCCAAAATAATATATCTGCATGCAAATATTCACTCAACTTCAAGGTAATTGTAGATTTTTGTGTTTGTTGATACCTGTAAACTCTTCAAGGCCAAAAGCCTTGTGTTAATTACTGGCTTAATTATTGTGTTCTTAGTAATCTGAATCTTGCCTCCTAAAAGACAACATATATGCTATTTTGTTTTATGTGTTAAATATTTCTTAAGTGTTTATATGGACACCTTCATTAAATTATAGGCTTCATGAGGGTGGAATGTAAGTCTTAGATGTCCGTATTGAATGCAATCTTCAGTCCAATGCTGACCCTAAAGTGTTAGACATGCAGAAGACAAAGATGCAATAATGAAAATCATGTAGATGCCATAAAACTTTTTGCTATGGTACAAGTCTTATTATTACATAATTGGGAGAGGTATTCAAAAACATGCACACAAATAGTTCGTATTATTCTGGTTATCTTACACTTTGTAATCTTTATTGAATCAATGTTTTAAAGAATTAACTATAATTCACTTTGAAAAGATTGCCCTACAGTTTAGTTTATTCACGAATAAATGGCCAAGAGATTTATGAATCTGTTTCCAGACTATGTGACCAAGAGTTGTTTTTCCGAATTTTCTTCTTAAGTAATTTTAAAAAGGTTGTGGTGGTGATGATAGCTTTCAAACTAATTGGCTTATTGAAACTCTGTCTTTGACAACTGAAAGAAGTAATACTCAGAGTCTATTTCTCAGGTCACCAACACTGAATTTAAATATAACAAAAAGTGCAGTATATGTATTCTTTTAAAATTATTTATCAAATTACACACACGCACATTTCATGAAATAATATCTGAATCACATGAAATCCAAAACCCTTATCCCTTGCAGTGTATTTTTGATATTTTCTATCCTATTCTTTGTTAAATATTGGTAATAATCCAATATATGAATTTCACTAAGTTCATTAATGGGCAACAAACTATAGACAAAAAAACACTACTTAGGAAGTGGGCAAAAATAAACGGTATATATATACTTAAAGTAGGAATGTAAATATCAGTCAGAAAGCCAATTTCATATCTTCAAAGTCAAATCTAAGAAGAAACTGTTCTCTGTATGGCAATAAAATATTCTCAGTACATGAAACTCCTGAAATACATGTTTTGAGTTATGGTGAAATAGCACTTGTTTGAGGTAACAATTTAAATCATTTAATATATATCATAAATCAAGAAATGCTTTCATAAACCTCTATTCTTTCATCAAAAATATCTAATAAAAAATATCATTTGTAAAAAAGCAATAATAAATATAAGAAACCAAGGAATAAACTTTAGCACAAATGTGTAAGTCCCTTAAGAAAATTATAAAATGTATTAATGACATAAAACATCTGGATTAATAGAGTTGTATTTGTGGATAAGAACACAATAGTATAAAAAAGCTGAAATTATAACATATTATCTACAAATTAATACAACAAATCATAACCTTTTTAATTAAAATCACAGCTGGATTAATGTGATTGTTTAGGGTTGGGACACTTAGCAAGGTGATTACAAAATTCATATGGAAAACAAAGGTCCAAGAAGAGCCAAGAAAATTTTGAAAAATGATAAGGAGAGGGGACCATCGTATTTACCATAAAGTGATGATAATTGAGAGTATGATATTGATCTCTGTAGTATCATATTGACTCATTTAGATGGATGGAACAGAAGAGACTGTCCAGAAACAAAGCATGCTATACAGACACATATGACAAGATGGTCTTGGATATTAGCAGGGGGAAATAAATTAAATGGCATTAGTAAAATTGTATATCCATACAGAAAGGGGAAACAAGGTGCCTATAATTCATATGTGTATACAGACACACATTTATATATCTAAGTCAATTAAATACCTAAATTAAAAACCACATTTTTAAAGATTTTAAAAGAAAATATAGGAAAATATCATTGTAACCTTAGGGTAGAGAAGAACTTCTAAAAACATGTTTTAAAAGACACAGAAATCAATGAAGCATAAAGAAAAAAACGATAAATTTGCTTCTTTCAAATTAGAATAACTTGCAGACAAATGACACACTTAAATAAAGGTAAAAGGGGAAACTATAGACAGAGAGAAGATTATTTGCAGTGCATATAGTAACCAGTAAAGGAAATATAAAATATAAAAAGGAATATAAATATAACAGGAAATCCAAAGGCCAATAAACATGAAAAGATGTATCAATATCACTAATAATCCCATAGAAAGGAAAATTTCCTCTAAAACGAGATGCATTTATATACCCATAATGCTGGGAAAAGTTAAAAGCCTTGGTGACAATAAGAAGTATTAAGAATATCCAAATGCTGCTGCTAAGTGTATACTGAAGGGCAATTAGACAATATCTAGTAAAGCTGAAAATACCATCTCAGAACTCAACAGTTTACCATGAAGCGACTACGTAGGCTGGAGAGACACAGGTATGTACACAAAGAGACATGCATTAGAAAGTTAAGAGCAACACCACCTTGGATAATGAAAATTGGGAAACGGCCTCAATATGAACAAGAAAACGGACCAATTGAGGTATGTGTGAGAAACTGACAGTGAAAATTAATGAACTACATGTCAAAATATTTAATGCCTTCAAGATACTATGGGACAACTCTTCACAAAAAGACAAGCAGAAGAATTCATGTGGAATGGAAACAATTACACGAAGTGTTAGAGATACACAAAGCACTTTATGGCGGAAGGATTTCAACACAACAGCAGTTGAACCCTCCGATCCATTTCAATACACAGAGACAACGACAAGCACACAGTATATGTCACCTACGAAACTATCATCTGAATTTAGTTAAGCTTCTAAATCCAACTACCAGGAAACGTAGGGAAAAAACACCTTTTTTTTTTTTTTTTTTTGAGACGGGGTCTCGCTCTGCCGCCAGGCTGGAGTGCAGTGGTGCGATCTCGGCTCACTGCAACCTCCACCTCCTGGGTTCAAGCGGTTCTCCTGTCTCAGTCTCCCAAGTAAGACAAAAAAGATCTTTTTATGTGACAACATGGGAATGCAATGTGGGAAAGTCCACAGGCCCAGTTTTTTCAAGCAACAAAAGAAGACTTAAGAAATTGGGAGTAGGAACTGTACAGATAAAAATGGACCCAATAAACGTATCAACTAAATGCAATGCATCAACTTTAGTTAGATCCTGATTCAAACAAAACAACAATAAAAGTCTAAGACATTTGGCATACTAACTGATATTTAATAATATTGAGAAAAACTGTTCATTGCTTTAGGTGCGATAGTAGTTATAATGGCTATAATTTTTTTAAATCCTATGTTTTAAATATATATACTGAAGCATTTACTGAAAACAACAACAAAAAGAGGTAATGCCTGGGATTTGCTTCAATCCAGTGGTAAAATGTATGGTGGAAAAAGTAAGGTGATGAACGAAACAAAATTGGCCAAATGTTTATTAAGGTTGACACTGAGTAATGGACAATTGTATATTTATTGGACTATTCTTTTTTTTAATGTTTGAAGTTCACATCATAAAAAAGATGTGTTGAACATACTAAGAATTGTTTGTAAACATAGCATGTGTGATAAAAATATAAATAAAAGCATGTGAATGTTAAATTCAATGTAGAGTTCATTACAGTGACTGAGACAGAATATTGTACATGAAAGGATACACTGAAGGTTTCAATTTTAATTATAAACTTCTATTTCTTAAGCCACATAGATGGTGCTTAAGTGTTCATTATACCATTCCTTATTATTTTTTCATTTTCCAAATATTTTACATTTCTTTAAAAGAAATCATAAGAAAATACATGAAACAAAAGAAAAGAAATCCCTAAACCATACATATACGCTATGTACTAAATTTCACTGATTCTAAGATGCTCTGTTTTTCATTTATTGTTTCTCAAATTAGGATGTATCTTACAATGGATAGATCCTGAAATTCAATAAAATAGAGTGTTTTTTGCTATATAACAAGTGGCAGGGAGGGGAACAGATGGAATTACTATAATGGTAAGTTGATACTTTTCTCTATCTAGCTTTGATTGCATTGCCCAAACTTGGATACTGAGAAGTAAAATTGTTCTATCTCTCACTTTCATCATATAGATAATGATCATTACAATATCTACTGTTATCTGATGAGAATTTTCCCTCAAAAGGATGTGTTATTCATTCTAGAATAGGAAATGGTTATGGGCTTTGGTGCTTTGGTGAAAGCAAAAAGAGACAGAGAAGAAAGTTAAGGGAATTAATAAAATGGCAAAGTTAAAGAGAAATGGTGCTTTGAGGTCCCAAAAAACCCTCCCCTCACTCCTCAGAAACAGAATGGCCTGGCAGGACTTGCATGTTTAAATGACTCTATAAAGCTTGATGTCTGGGATCCCACTCAGCTTTGGTGAAAAATATCCCTGGCTGACACTACATGAGACGTAGGGACCATTTTTCCTTGAACTTTGAAAAACAAGTACAGCCATCATAGGTATCCAAACTTGTACCACTGGCAAGAGATATAAACAGAGGCCTTGACCCAGCCTCATATTTGCATATCACATTGAAAGGGTCTCTATTATCCATAGCAGTAGAGTTATTTAAGAGCAGCCAGGATTAACCTTTGGACAAAAGTACATGTCCTGGGACCATATATTTATCAGGAGAGAACTGACCATCAGTAGAGGGCTAATTATTAATAGAGGGCTGATTATCAGTAGAGAGCTGATCCCCAAAAATAAGAGAAGGGTTTTCCTGAAGTAAACAAGACAGAGTCCCAAATGTTTAAAAGGAAAAAAGACAAGAGCTTATTTTTCACTCCAAACCAAAAAAAGCAGGGGATATTGGGTATATCTATCTTGCAAATAATAAAGTGAAGTCATGAAAAAAAGAGTAGAGCTAAAAGCAAAAGAGAATGACCAATTACCTAACTCTTTAAAAGTTTGTGGTGGACACTGGGGGCAGCTATAAGGCTACAGAAATTTTTCATTAATTTTAATTCAAAGGCAGTATGAAGCAAATCAAGTATATAAAAGACTCCCATTCACTGAACGTTTTAACTTTTCTAGGAATTCAACAAATAGTCTCCATTTTTCTGAGTATCTAAGTCACCTACAGGAATAACTAAGAGAATGTAAACAGGATCACTCATCCATGTAACTCTTCATAGCAAACCACATTTTAGTAGATTTGAGAGAAAATTAAAGATTTTTCTTCTTCAGTTATATAGTACACTTGCATTTGCCAAATATATATGTATTATTCCCCCTGGTAAGTTAAAATGCTGTTTCATGGCCAGTCAACATATTTAAGGATTCTACTCCATAAATTACTTACCAGAGGCCAAAAAAGACAAGTTAAAGCATGTTAAGGACATGACCAAGATAGCGGTGTTTCTCAAAATAATAATTTAAAAAATTAAGTTTATAAACTCATCAAGGAAGAAGAGAGTTGAGAATGAGATCAGACTTTGCTCTTGACTTTATATAAATAATATGACATAAAGAAGCAAAGCAATGTTAAGCCTACACTTTACTTCTTTACATCATTCAGTTTGTATGTATCTGAATTTATTCAGGGTTGTAATCAATTGTGGATTTTATTTTTTATGAATTTAAAAAAATTAATTATGGTTTCAAAACCAGCAGAACCAAATAGGAACCAGTACCAATCACGACAAGGCAGAAGGATTCTTAATTTGTCTATATGTGACATATTTTCTACAGCAAATAAAAATTTCTGTGTGAGTTCTGCTATAGCTATTGTAGCAATATTACATCAAATAAGTTTAGATTCTAAAAAAGGAAATAATGCAAAATAAAGTTCAATTCTGGCAATGTGTGGTGACAATGGAGCAACAGTAAGAGAATAAAAAAAGATAATAGCTGAAGTGGTCAAAACAGAAAGGAGGATTCATAGGATGAACTAAGGAAAACTGAACCACGCACCAACACATAATGAGAAGAATTTTTAGACTTCATTTTTTAAAAGTGTGCATACTCGTACACTATAAAATTCATTCTCCTTGCTGGGTCTATCCACATACCCTTTCCCTATCAGTGTCCACTGAAAAATAATAAGAATGATAAAATAATATTAATAATATATTTCATTTAATCTTTCCAGAAGCATGCAAAACTTTCTGAAGAACATACAATGATATTATTCCCATTTTACTTGATAAAGAAACTAAGCTTTAGAAGACTAAACAGTTTGCTCAAAGTCAGATATCTAGAAGAGAAATAGCAAAATTGGGACTTGATTTTGGGTACTCTGACTCCAGAGAAGTACTAAAATGTGACTAGGGATTATCTCTGATGTCACACAATCCTTGGAGGACATCACACGCACAGGTGGCTTCTCAATGAGAAGAGGGGTAAGAAAGAAGGAAAAGAGATAAAATTGACATATGTCTTAGGATCATACAAAGTTTAAGAAGAAAAGAAGGCTCAAGAATGTAGTTTCCAATCACTTTAAAGAAGAAGAATGACATTAATGCCCTCTTAAAGTAAAATGCAAATGTCTTTCCACCTTGCTCTAAACCACATTTAGGTTCAGATTCATAAAAAGCCAACAATGATCCCCTCTTATCCATAGGTGATACATTCCAAGATCCCCAGCAGCTCCCTAAAACTTGCAGATAGTACCAAATCCTACATATGCTATCTTTTCTCCTATACATACCTACCTGTGATACAGTTTAATTTACAAATTAAGCACAGTAAGAGACTAATAACTAATAAGAAACATAACAATTTTAACAACATACTATAATAAAAGTTATGTGTATATTGTCTCTGTCTATCTCTTTCTCTCTCAAAATAACTTAATGTACTTTGTTTACCCTTCTTCTTGTGATGATGTGAGATGAAGAGAGGTGAATGACATAGGCATCGTGAACATTGTATTAGCCTACTATTGACCTGATGATATGTCAGAAGAAAGATCATCTGCTTCAGGTGATTTTAGATCATGAAGCCAAGGCAATGTTGATGGTTGGAAGTTAGGAGCAGGCAATGTCGATGACTAGCAGGCAGATAGCGTATAAGTATGGATATGCTGGACTAAGGGATGATTCATATACTCAGTGGGACAGAGGGGGCTCAGGCTTTCATCACACTACTCAGACCAGCATGTAGATTAAAATTTATGAGTTGTTTATTTCTGGAATTTTCCATTTAATATTTTTGGGCCACAGAAAGTGAAACTGTGGATAAAGGGAAACTACTGTATTTGGATGAATTTTTGGGCTTTGGCACTCTCAGTCAGTAGAAATCAGGCATTTAAATATTCCTGAGTAGAGACTATCCTTAGTATGCTGACCAGAAGTCTCTCATTTTTAGTTGACATAAAAAGTAAAACACAGCATTATTTATAAGAAGTTAAATAAACTACCATAAAATTAAACAGTAAATAAATAGGCAGTTCAGAGAATCTTTGAATACAGATGGTATGTATAACTCTCGGATCCAATTTCTAAAGTCAGGCTGGAACAAAAAGAATTCAGGCTAACCAAAGACTTAGTTCTTAAACATCTGCCAAGATTTACAAACCATGGCCTGTTTCAATATGCTATTTCTGAGAGCACATAATAGCTTAAAGCTCCTGGAAACATTAAATTAGGTTAACCATTCAAAACAGGCCAGCATTGCAGGAGAGTCAGATTCATATTAATTTATTTTTTATTTAATGGGTTTATTTAATGACTTTCCTCCTAAGAGCTCATAGTGGCACAGAATATGACCACAATAAAATCATATGAAATATACAACAGTCCCTGCTTGCATGTGAAGAATTATTTCATACTTGTAAATCAAGTCCTATGAAGTGGTCTGGAAAACCTAGAAATGGCATTATGGACATTAGGTCTAGTACTAAGAGTACTTCATCTTTGTTTCTGTAATTTTATTAAAGTGTTTTCCAGCTCTAGAGTGTGAAGCTACATTTTAAAAGAAGGCACTCCTGCTAACTAAACAGCAAAATAATTCTTTCTTTCTGAATTTCTGTGAATCGTTATGAAAATCTTCTCATAAATCTCTTACGCTTCCTCTTCCAACTCTATCAATTCCCCTAAGAAAGCTCCCAAACAAAATGAGAACTATCATCTAAAAAGTTTGTAAGAATTCAGAAGAAATGGGTTGTTTCTAATATGAATGCCATAAGTTTCTGTACCAGGAATGCATATTTCACATACATTTAGAAGATCTTCAAGAATTGTAAATTCTATTTGTCATTTCCTTTGATTCTGCCCAAGTATGTGTTTATGCAAGCAAAAACTTTTTTAAAAAAAGTTTTTAAGCCAGTATCATAACAAGTACACTTGGGAAACAAACAAAAAATAATAATTTTAGTTTTTCCCATATCCTCTACTCCCAGCATGATAAATGGAAGTATCAAAGATATAAGATGGGAGAAACGGGAGAGTTTTCGCAAGTCCTGCTGACATATTCCTTAGAATCTAGTACTATGCTCACACAGATCATTTCACTACCTCCAGGTGCAAATCCAGTTAGCCCCTGGTGGCAAATTTAAGGACACTGTCATTTACTTTCAGTGAACAAAATTACCAGGCATAGCTTTAATTGTCAGCATCTCTGCACTACCAACTTTGTTCATTTGTGGTTTAGTTATGCATTATTGAAAGAAATTTTATAAATGCTGTGAATTAAGAAATAAATGTTCCAGGACTCGAGGAGGCCATCAGCAACAGGGAAAAATGTTAAATAAAATTAAGGATTCATAATATGGTGCATGAATTGCTAGGATAGAGGTATAAATCAGTTGTTGAGACAACATATGGAAAGAAGCACCTAACCCCCAGCCCATATAGATTGAACAGAAGGGATAATATTTGCAAGATTCTGACAAGGCTGAATAAGCAGAATTTACATTTAGAAATTTAAAAAGGAGGGGAAACAAGGAAGATCCAGCTTCCCTGAATAATACTGCCATTCAATAAAATGGGAAAAGAAGGATGAAGAAGTTTGAGGAAGATGATGGGCTCAGTATGAAATAGGATGAGTTAGAGATGATACGAGTGGTGCTATGCAATTAACACATAGGTCTCTTTTCAGAAATAATAAATGGAAAAGTGCCATCGATTTTAGACCATTTGCATATGCATATTAATGTAACAAAGTAACTTCAGGAAGGTTTAGTGAATACTTCACTGTGGCGAATATCTATGCAGAAGGGTAAAGTGGAAGACCCACAGCTTATAAAGGTGACAATATAATAGCCAATAAGATTGGGGAAAAAAAAAAAACTAGAAAAATATGGGGTTACAAAAGATAAGGCGATTGTTTTCAGAAAGAAATTATGAGTCATACTAAATTCCCAAGAGAGGGTACATATGATAAGGAACAAGAAGCAACAATTGAATTTGGTAACTAAGAAGTCTTTCGTGACTGAGTGATATATGAGCTTAGAGAAGAACAAATGCCGGGTTGTATGAAATTAAAAGGGGAAGTAAGATGTCTGGTTATCTGCGCTCCGAAGTTAAAACATTTTTATCTTCAAATCTGTCCTATCTCAAACCCTGCAATTACTGAAATCCAGTTGTAGGAGTTTGGTAACTGTTTACTGAATCGAATCACCTCTCCAATAATTGCTCTTGTATTTGTTTGTTTAAATCCATAAGGAGCACTTATCTCCAGCAAATTGCTTAATAGTTAATAGAACCACAGGTTATACTGAGTTTCCCTCTATATTTAATAACCATGTATAAATCAAGATGAATGATTCTTAAGTTCAATTAGTATAAATATTTAGCACTTCTCTAAGATTTCAAAGCTGATGTCCCCTACTCTTGAGAATAGGGAGGCTCTTCCCAGTCAACTCACCTTTCAAGGTGAATAAGACAAAGATTTCCAGGGACCTAACTCACTCTACTATAGCCAAACTATCCAACGGGCAGGAAGAGGTAGTTTTGGAGTAGTAAGCAGAGACCTGGTAGTGAGTACAGTGTCACCAGTTCCCATTGCCAGAACCATCCTGCTTAGGCTAGAGGCAGATGGAAAGAGTCTTCTAAGCCCCCACCTCATAGTTCTGCCCAAAACTCAATCATGTGGTTCTTTCTGTGTCCTGGCTGACTGATTAGCTTGTCATTTGATACCTGATTGAAATCTATGTAGTAAAGAACAGTTGAACTATTTGCTCAATTTCTCTGTGATAAAAAACATTGCTCAGACGTAATTGACTATGAGCTCTGCCTTTGTGTGTACAGACTAAAAATACTGAAGCAATCAGAAATGCTCCTTGTAGTGTGTCCTTCTCCTCATCCACAATTGGCAAGGCTAATCTTTTACTACTCCAGAGGTCACAGAGAGACGATAGGGAAAACAGGGAAAAATCTTTGTCTCTGCTATGGCGATCACGGAAATAGAGGTCAACAGAGCCCATGTCAGTCTTGGTCCCTGAGAGACCACGGTAAGCAGAACCCCTATACTGACCTACACTGAACATGTAATGTGAGTGAGGAACAAATTTAAGCTGAGGTTATTTGGGGATTGTTGGTTACTGTAGAGCAACTTAATATATCTTAACTAATACAAAATGATTGATAATTCTCAATAGATTTCAAAAGTGTGAAGCTAAAATGTTAAGAACAAATTTCTGTAATATAATTTTCAAAACATAAACCTGAAGGGTGTGTAGAGTTGTTCCTTAACGCACATTGTACTTCGGCTGACACAACCTAAAATACAACCTGAAAAATCCATGTCTGGGGGGTATGTGTGTGTAATCATGCACACAACCCTACACTTGTGGATTTTTTTCTTTTCCAATGATTACTCCAATTTTCTTATCTAATTTGTTGTCATGATCTTGGAATCTGGGTGATGGCTTTTTGAATCATATGAGCAAAGCTTTTCTTTCTTTCCATTTTAATGTGGTTCTATTGCTGTATACCAGGAAAGTGCATTTCTAGCTAGTCCCTTGGTTTATTTAATTTACTTGTATGTATTTATACACATAAATATTATGCTTACTCAAAACAAAAGAGTTGTACTTTATAACAAAAATTCAAATAATGCTTCCTAACTATTTTTAAAGATGATACTACAACTAAGTGTTATTTATGTTTGTGTTATGTCAGTGCTGAAGTGCTTGTATAGAAATTGGGACTTTGGCACATATTTTCTTACTGCTGTCCTGAAAGCAATGTAAAATATTCTTATTATTATTATTAAAGTAGCTAAAAGTTATTAAGCAGCTAAAAGTTGATAGTAAATATATTCTAATCATTTTATTTAATTTTCACAACAACCTTATGACATCAGAACTATTATTATTTGCTAGAGAAAACCTAAGGCACAATTTTTTTTTTGCTTCTTTTGATCTGCACAGTGTTAACTAAAAAAAAAAAAAAAAAAACAAAACTTGGCTACAATTTAAGAGCTAGAATTAGGAGATTCTAATTTCACATAAAAATCTGGATTTCTGTTTGGATGGAGAAGCCATTGTCTTCAGAAACCTTGGTGTAGTTGAACTGATAGTTACTGTTGTGTCCTGAAGTTCACTATTAAAAGGGATTACCCAAGAAGAATGATGGAAGTATTGGTTATAAAAATGATTGTCGATGCATCCTATGGAATATATTTAAATTAAATAATGGTACCAGATAAAATTATAGATGGGAATGAAGCTTATGTATCATCCATTATCATGTGTAATCAATAAATGATTTAAATTCTCTTGAAAAAACTTTGGATTTCATATAAAAATCTAGATTTTTTGGCTTAAAAGGAAATTAGAATAGCTGCAGGCCCTTCATTCCTGCACAGCAAGAACTGGTCAGAGCACAGGAGGCCACTTTAGTAAAGTCTGAACCTCTGGAGCAATGTAAGATAGGATTGTAATTAGGAAACACAGTACAGTCCACACATGACATCTTGCATCTGTGCTTGGAAATCATGATTATCACATATTGGGGCTGCTATCCAATGTGTGATCATGTACTAAAGTCTTTGGATAATACCTGTTGACTTAGACTACAGATTTCAAAAAAGTGTAGTCATGTAGCCAAGATACAATTTCTGAAAAGAATGTCAACAGTTCCGGAAAACACTTTAGGGACTGACTTTAAAAAGAATAAGATACATTTTTCTTTCTCTGACCCTGAGATAACTCTTGCTTTACCTCCTTTCCAAGTACAAAGGAAGTGTCATTGTTGATTTTATTGTCAGTTCACTGGCAGCAGTCAATAGATGTAACTGAAGCTCCTCATTGAAACAGAAATTGTAAAGCTACAGAAAGGTTTCGCAGCTGGCATCACCTTCTTTAGAACTGCCCTGGCCAAATGTTCTATCACAGTCCTCACCAGGGCTAGGCCTTTTAAAGAGGCACAACAAAACCCTACACTTGGTCCCTAGTAAAGCCTCTCCTCCATCTGACCGCGCAGAGGGCAAGGCAGAGCAGCATGAAAATGAAAGCCTGGCCTTGGCAGTATAGCAGATCTAGATCCCAATCCACCTTCCTAGGTGGGTGTTCTTGGCCAAGTTTCTTTGTCTGTAAAATGGTCTTAATACCACTTACTTCATAGAGTTGTCCAAAGATTCAACAAGTGAACCTAAATAAAGCCCTGATGACTAACATATAAAAAGAATTTAATAAATAGAAGCCATTATTATTAAAGGACATTTGGGGGTCAATACTGAAACATTTCTCAATGTTCTTTTCTTGCTTTTCCAGACAGTATGGTATTTTCTGGACATTTTTGGAACTATGGAAATGATTTTATTGATAGTTAAAGAATAAAAATTTCCTCAATTAAAAAAAAAAAAAAAACACCAAACCAATTCAGGAAAGAGAAAATGATACTGAATATTTTAAATAAGAAGATTTCTGAGGTAAGGAATAAAGCAGAATATTTACAAGAATAGGTGATTTATAATGTTACATTAACAAAAATTATCCTGCCTAATGAGGAGGATGGACTCCAGCTAAAGTCTGCATTAGTCAGCAGAGAAAACTTCTTTCTACAGAGAAAAACTGAAAATAACACTAGGATTTTCAAACATATCAATGATTTATAGTGGTAACATTACTCTCCTTTTTAATTACAGTTTGAAGAATTCTATAATAGACTATTTGGATTACAAATATGCATAAGATGATCCCACAAATACTTGAATAAGAAAAAATTATAACCATATTTCATAAATGTGAATTTTATTATTTTCACTACATCCTTCTCTTATAAACATTTATTTACTATGGTTGATCATACTATAGAAGGAATATGCAAAATTATTTCTTGACTCCCTCTGGATCTCTGTATTTCCTATTGAATTATACCTGTCCTAGTACAACTGAGAGTTTTTCCTTTCCTATAAGAATAGTGTGTTACCCACATGATGGAAATACATTTAACTGAGAGGAGTTTCAGAAGCTAAAGGCAAGGGAACCTTACGTATTTATCACATCCTGTCCGGCTTCCTCATTTATAACATGATGGGATTGCTCTGGTTAATTCCCCCAGGGTGCTTTCCATCTTTAGCATTTTATTTCATTTTAGATCTTTATTTTTTATAAAGATGGGGGTCTCTCTATGTTGCCCAGCCTGGTCTTGTGCTCCTGGTTTCAAGTGACTCTCTGGCTATGGCCTCCCAAAGCACTGGAATTATAAGAATAAGCTACTGCACCCAGCCCTCTAGTATTTTATTTATTATCATCCTATGACTTTCCTATTTTAGAGGTTATCATATTTTGAGATGTTGAATTGACCCCTGGTACATTAATTTTCAAGTAACAAAAGATGGTGTAATAATAGGTTCAATCCAAGACAATTAGTTTTTTGTCAGAGAGATGTGCCAGAGACACAAAAATTGAATATTCAGTTCCATAATGGACCAATTAACTGTGCAAAGATGAAACTTACATCATAGCCACAAGGCTCCTGCAGCACACAAATTTATACACTGTTAGAGAGGAGTAGAGAAAGACAACCTCAATAAGAGGAGTAGCTAGCTCACTGAGAGTCACCATTGTTACTGCTGAGGACAGGAGAGAAGCAACTCCAGTATACTGTCAATTCTTACAGAGTCTAGAAATCCAACAATCCTTTGAAACCATATTAATAACTTAGGGAGAGAATAGGGTCATTAAATTTTATTTTCCAAAGTAAGAATATTTTAAAACAAAACATAATGAAAACTGCTATGTTTGCCTTTCTTTTTCTTTTTTTTTTTTTTTTTTTTTGAGACGGAGTCTTGCTGTGTTGCCTGGGCTGGAGTGCAGTGGCCGGATCTCAGCTCACTGCAAGCTCCGTCTCCCGGGTTCACGCCATTCTCCTGCCTCAGCCTCCCGAGTAGCTGGGACTACAGGCGCCCACCACCTCGCCCGGCTAGTTTTTTGTATTTTTTAGTAGAGACGGGGTTTCACCGTGTTAGCCAGGATGGTCTCGATCTCCTGACCTTGTGATCCGCCCGTCTCGGCCTCCCAAAGTGCTGGGATTACAGGCTTGAGCCACCGCGCCCGGCCTGCCTTTCTTTTTCTAAAAGAATGTTCATTTTGACCAGGTGTGGTGGCTCATGCCTGTAATCCTACCACTTTGGGAGACTGAGGCAGGCAGATTACTTGAGATCAGGAGTTCGAGACCAGCCTGGCTAAAATAGTGAAACCCTGTCTCTACTAAAAGTATAAAAACTAGCTGGGCATGATGACACATGCCTGTAATCCCAGATACTTGGGAGGTTGAGGCATGAGAATCACTTGAACTCAGGAGGCAGAAACTGCAGTGAGCCAAGGTCATGCCACTGAACCCTAACCTGAACCAGATGCTGTCTCAAAAAAAAAAAAAAAAAAACACAAAAAAGCTCCTTTAACATTTAAAAAATCTACAGCAGAATAGAAGGCATTCTTTTCTTTCTAATTAATTGTATTGTGGTAAAAATATACATGAATACATGACATAATATTTACTATCTTAACCATTTTTTTTTTTTTTTTTTTTGAGACAGAGTCTCACTCTGTCGCCCAGGCTGGAGTACAGTGGCCAGATCTCAGCTCACTGCAAGCTCCGCCCCCTGGGTTTACGCCATTCTCCTGCCTCAGCCTCCCGAGTAGCTGGGACTACAGGCGCCAGCCACCTCGCCCAGCTAGTTTTTTGTATTTTTTAGTAGAGACGGGGTTTCACCATATTAGCCAGTATGGTCTCGATCTCCTGACCTCATGATCCACCCGTCTCGGCCTCCCAAAGTGCTGGGATTACAGGCTTGAGCCACCGCACCCAGCCTATCTTAATCATTTTTAAGTGTATATCTCAGTAGTATTAAGTACGTTCATATTGTTATGCAACCATCACCATCATTCAGATCCATAACTCTTCTCATCTGCAAAACTGAAATTCTCTATTCATTAAACAGTAACTCTTCATTTTCCTCCCCCCACCCCATCTCAAACACCATTCTACTTTTTGCCTCTATAATTTTAACTATTCTAAATGCCTCACATAAGTGGAATCATACAGTTTTAGTAACCAGTTTATTTCACTTAGCATAATATCCTCAAGGTTTCATTCAGCCTTAGAAGGAAGGAAATTCTGACATACCATAACATGGATGAACTTTGGGTCTCTAGAGATGCTGCTAGCTAAGACCATATCACTTTCTTTTCTTCCAGTACCTCTGATGCTGTCCTATAGTAACTGAGATTTCCAATAACACTTTTATGTGGAAGCCAACTTTATTACACAAAGATTCATACCTAGACCAGCATCCTCACAGTATGTTTCATGGTGTTCTGTGCAAGAAAGATAGGTAAAAGGTGAAAATAAGATATCCCTAGGTCAAGTTAGAGAAACGATAACAAAATTCAAAAAGTCGTTAGAAATCAGTACGTTAGCCTCCTCTAAGAGGAAGCTCCAGAATGTCTAGAATTTATGCTAATTCTCATAAACATATTTTACTTGAGAAAGACATTAGACTCTCTAACTCTCTGTGTTTTACATTTATATCAGAATTCAGGCCAGGTGCAGTGGCTCATGCCTATAATCCCAGCACTTTGGGAGGCTGAGGCAGGCGGATCACTTGAGGTCAGGAGTTCGAGGCCAGCCTGGCCAACATGGTGAAAACCCATCTCCACTAAAAATACAAAAATTAACCAGGCATGGCGGCACATGCCTGTAATCCCAGCTACTCCGGAGACTGAGGTGGGAGAATTGCTTGAACCCCGGAGGCAGACGTTGCAGTTAGCTGACACTATGCCACTGTACTCCAGCCTGGGCCACAGAATGAGACCCAGTCTCAAAAAAAAAAAAAAGAAAATAATTCAGATGTTGGCCAGGCAATGCTGGGAAGAAGATTATGTAGCTGGGGTCAAAGGAAAGTCTTTCCTTTTAACACTCTTCCACTTAAAGAAAAATGACATAGTGTTAAGTCTGAGGGTTTTGCCTTAAATTATCGGTAAAGCTCCTTCTTGATTCATTGATAACTCCTCAGCAATTGGTGGGTGAGTCCTATTTGATTAACAAAAACGTAGATAAATAAAATGGCAAGTTAATCAGTTTCAGTCTTCTATCTTCAGCTTTCTTAATTTATACATTGATGTTAAAACTATGGTTGTTGTTATTGTTTTAGTCTGGTTTGAGGTGTATTTATGACTATATTTAGAATAAACAATTTAATTATTCTCTTTGAATATCAAATAAAAATAAGTAAAGAATGAGTGACCCAGGACAATACTCTCTGTAGTTTCAAAATAGTTGATCAAATAAGTTAATAGTGAAGTATACATTTTAGACTACTATATACAATTGTGAAGTCTTTGTCTCAGGAACAGACTTACTATTTTTTATATATTAAAGCCATTTTTCCACTAACTATATCTTTGTGTGGGTCAACAGTAATTATGCATGAAGGTTCTTTGTCGTCAAACAGTTATATTAGCTGATCGCAAAATCAGTGTGGGAGCCACATTTGAGAGGTCAAAGTATACAGTATCTAATCCAAACTCCTTTGGAAAATATCCGATAACCTTTAAAATCAGTTAAGAAGCAGATGAAAGAAGGGGTCACTTTCCAGAATTCTTTTAGCTGGTGATTCCAAATCACCAGCACACTAAAAGGCTACCATGCGCTCCTCCACTTAGTAGCTGTTTTGTTCTTACAAATAGCTTCTTTTCTAGAGCATGGAATGGTAATTAGGATTTCATAGTTTGGTACAGCCAGCATTAGCATCATGGCTTTCTGTGCTGAGGATTAATAACGGTAGCCATAATGATGACAGAAAACGATAATAGTTCTAATTACTGATATTCATCTTAGGATGGTGAGCAGCTGTTAAAACACTCTTTAGGCGTTAAAGTTCAGTCACATATCTTTCTCCTCAAATAGAGAAAGCTTTAAAGCTAATTAGAAAGGAAGATTACAAATTCAAATGTCAGTCAGAGTATACCATAATTGTTCTTTATTAACACTTTTTCTCTCCCATCTCAAGCTTTCTGGCCCTTGAGCTTTTAAAGAAGCTGACACTGAAAGCAATGACAGAAGTCTCAGGAGGCCTCCTGATTTCCACTTAAAACACCTTTTTCAATTCGGTAAGGAAGTTTCTCATCTATCTGGATTTAGAGTGTGACCTGTTTCCTGAAAGTTGTCACAAACTCATATGCCTAGAAAGCCACAGTCTACTAGTAATTGCCTTATAGCACATGACATAATTACCAGAAAGGTATCCAAAGAATTAAGGTCTAGTTCATTGCTGCCAAAATCAGTTTCAAACACTTCATATAAAACCAGGGGGCAAACAATTTGCTGACTCCCGCCTTAAATGGAAATGTCAAAATTTTAGAATAACATAGTCTCAAGTGATAATATAAATCTTACAATAAAAGGGCAAGGAGAGAGGGAAGTGTCAACTTTTGTTTTCAATCCTAGTAATAGAAGGAGGGGTCATGGGAAAAGCACTGCAGAGATAGGCAGTATTTATTCCTGCTGTCTTTAGCCACCCACTTCCATTAGTTCCTGTTTCCTTAACTAAATAAATTGAGAATGTATAGCATATGAATGCATGGGTGTGTGTGTATGTGCATGTTTTTGTGTATGGTTGGTTGCTGCTGCCAATGTGTAACTTGACTTGCAATATTACTGTTACTATTTAACATACAGGTTTCCAGACTCCTTCCCTATTATATTAGTCCGTTTTCACTCTGCTGATACAGACATCCCAAGACTCGGTAATTTATAAAGAAAAAGAGGTTTGAAAGGGGCGGAGCAAGATGGCCAAATAGGAACAGCTCCAGTCTCCAACTCCCAGCGCGAGTGACACAGAAGACAGGTGATTTCTGCATTTTCAACTGAGGTACTGGGGTCATCTCTCTAGGGAGTGCCGAACAATCGGTGCTGGTCAGCTGCTGCAGCCTGACCAGCGAGAGCTGAAGCAGGGCGAGGCATCGCCTCACCTGGAAGCGCAAGGGGGAAGGAAATCCGTTTTCCTAGCCAGGGGAACTGAGACACACAACACCTGGAAAATCGGCTAACACCCACTCCAATACTGCGCTTTAAGGAAACTGGCACACCAGGAGAATATATCCCACACCTGGCCGGGAGGGTCCCACGCCCATGGAGCCTCCCTCACTGCTAACACAGCAGTCTGCGGCGATCTAACCGCAAGGCAGCAGCGAGGCTGGGGGAGGGGCGCCCGCCATTGCTGAGGCTTAAGTAGGTAAACAAAGCCGCTGGGAAGCTCGAACTGGGTGGAGCTCACATCAGCGCAAGGAAGCCTGCCTGTCTCTGTAGACTCCACCTCTGGGGACAGCCCACAGCTGAGGTGCAATAGGGGAAGCAGCGGGGGCGGTGCAGACGCGAACGACTCTGTCGGACAGGTTTGGGGAGAGCCGTGGATCTCCCAACACGGAGGTTGAGATCTGAGAACGGACAAACTGCCTGCTCAGGTGGGTCCCTGACCCCTGAGTAGCCTAGCTGGGAGACATCCCCCACTAGGGGCAGTCTGACACCCCACACTTCACAGGGTGGAGTCATCCCTGAGAGGAAACTTCCAAAGGAAGAATCAGACAGGTACACTCGCTGTTCAGCAATATTCTATCTTCGGCAACCTCTGCTGCTGATACCCAGGCAAACAGGGTCTGGAGTGGACCTCAAGCAATCTCCAACAGACCAACAGACAGTACTTCTGACTGTCAGACGGAAAACTATCAAACAGGAAGGACACCTATACCAAAACCCCATCAGTACGTCACCGTCATCAAAGACCAGAGACAGATAAAACCACAAAGATGGGGAAGAAGCAGGGCAGAAAAGCTGGAAATTCAAAAAATAAGAGCGCATCTCCCCCTGCAAAGGAGCGCAGCCCATCGCCAGCAACGGATCAAAGCTGGTCAGAGAATGACTTTGACGAGAGGAGAGAAGAAGGCTTCAGTCCATCAAACTTCTCAGAGCTAAAGGAGGAATTACGTACCCAGCGCAAAGAAACTAAAAATCTTGAAAAAAGAGTGGAAGAATTGACAGCTAGACTAATTAATGCAGAGAAGATCATAAACGAAATGACAGAGATGAAAACCATGACACGAGAAATACGTGACAAATGCACAAGCTTCAGTAACCGACTCGATCAACTGGAAGAAAGAGTATCAGCGATTGAGGATCAAATGAATGAAATGAAGCGAGAAGAGAAACCAAAAGAAAAAAGAAGAAAAAGAAATGAACAAAGCCTGCAAGAAGTATGGGATTATGTAAAAAGACCAAATCTACGTCTGATTGGGGTGCCTGAAAGTGAGGGGGAAAATGGAACCAAGTTGGAAAACACTCTTCAGGATATCATCCAGGAGAACTTCCCCAACCTAGTAGGGCAGGCCAACATTCAAATTCAGGAAATACAGAGAACACCGCAAAGATACTCCTCCAGAAGAGCAACTCCAAGACACATAATTGCCAGATTCACCAAAGTTGAAATGAAGGAAAAAATCTTAAGGGCAGCCAGAGAGAAGGGTCGGGTTACCCACAAAGGGAAGCCCATCAGACTAACAGCAGATCTCTCGGCAGAAACTCTACAAGCCAGAAGAGAGTGGGGGCCAATATTCAACGTTCCTAAAGAAAAGAATTTTCAACCCAGAATTTCATATCCAGCCAAACTAAGTTTCATCAGTGAAGGAGAAAGAAAATCCTTTACAGATAAGCAAATGCTTAGAGATTTTGTCACCACCAGGCCTGCCTAACAAGAGACCCTGAAGGAAGCCCTAAACATGGAAAGGGACAACCGGTACCAGCCATTGCAAAAACATGCCAAAATGTAAAGACCATCGAGGCTAGGAAGAAACTGCATCAACTAATGAGCAAAATAACCAGTTAATATCATATTGACAGGATCAAGTTCACACATAACAATATTAACCTTAAATGTCAATGGACTAAATGCTCCAATTAAAAGACACAGACTGGCAAACTGGATAAAGAGTCAACACCCATCAGTCTGCTGTATTCAGGAGACCCATCTCACATGCAGAGACATACATAGGCTCAAAATAAAGGGATGGAGGAAGATCTACCAAGCAAATGGAGAACAAAAAAAAGCAGGGGTTGCAATCCTAGTCTCTGATAAAACAGACCTTAAACCATCAAAGATCAAAAGAGACAAAGAAGGCCATTACATAATGGTAAAGGGATCAATTCAACAGGAAGAGCTAACTCTCCTAAATATATATGCACCCAATACAGGAGCACCCAGATTCATAAAGCAAGTCCTTAGAGACCTACAAAGAGAGAGACTCCCATACAATAATAATGGGAGACTTCAACACTCCACTGTCAACATTAGACAGATCAACGAGACAGAAAGTTAACAAGGATATCCAGGAATTGAACTCATCTCTGCACCAAGCGGACCTAATAGACATCTATAGAACTCTCCACCCCAAATCAACAGAATATACATTCTTCTCAGCACCACATCACACTTATTCCAAAAGTGACCACATAATTGGAAGTAAAGCACTCCTCAGCAAATGTACAAGAACAGAAATTATAACAAACTGTCTCTCAGACCACAGTGCAATCAAACTAGAACTCAGGACTAAGAAACTCAATCAAAACCGCTCAACTACATGGAAACTGAACAACCTGCTCCTGAATGACTACTGGGTACATAACGAAATGAAAGCAGAAATAAAGATGTTCTTTGAAACCAATGAGAACAAAGATACAACATACCAGAATCTCTGGGACACATTTAAAGCAGTGTGTAGAGGGAAATTTATAGCACTAAATGCCCACAAGAGAAAGCTGGAAAGATCTAAAATTGACACTCTAACATCACAATTAAAAGAACTAGAGAGGCAAGAGCAAACACATTCAAAAGCTAGCAGAAGGCAAGAAATAACTAAGATCAGAGCAGAACTGAAGGAGATAGAGACACAAAAAACCCTCCAAAAAATCAATGAATCCAGGAGTTGGTTTTTTGAAAAGATCAACAAAATTGACAGACCGCTAGCAAGACTAATAAAGAAGAAAAGAGAGAGGAATCAAATAGACGCAATAAAAAATGATAAAGGGGATATCACCACTGACCCCACAGAAATACAAACAACCATCAGAGAATACTATAAATGCCTCTACGCAAATCAACTAGAAAATCTAGAAGAAATGGATAATTTCCTGGACACTTACACTCTTCCAAGACTGAACCAGGAAGAAGTTGAATCCCTGAATAGACCAATAGCAGGCTCTGAAATTGAGGCAACAATTAATAGCCTACCCACGAAAAAAAGTCCAGGACCAGATGGATTCACAGCTGAATTCTACCAGAGGTACAAGGAGGAGCTGGTACCATTCCTTCTGAAACTATTCCAATCAATAGAAAAAGAGGGAATCCTCCCTAACTCATTTTATGAGGCCAACATCATCCTGATACCAAAGCCTGGCAGAGACACAACAAAAAAAGAGATTTTAGACCAATATCCCTGATGAACATCGATGCAAAAATTCTCAATAAAATACTGGCAAACCGGATTCAGCAGCACATCAAAAAGCTTATCCACCATGATCAAGTGGGCTTCATCCCTGGGATGCAAGGCTGGTTCAACATTCGCAAATCAATAAACGTAATCCAGCATATAAACAGAACCAAAGACAAGAACCACATGATTATCTCAATAGATGCAGAAAAGGCTTTTGACAAAATTCAACAGCCCTTATGCTAAAAATGCTCAATAAATTCGTATTGATGGAACGTACCTCAAAATATAAGAGCTATTTATGACAAACCCACAGCTAATCATACTGAATGGGCAAAAACTGGAAAAATTCCCTTTGAAAACTGGCACAAGACAGGGATGCCCTCTCTCACCACTCCTATTCAACATAGTGTTGGAAGTTCTGGCTAGGGCAATCAGGCAAGAGAAAGAAATCAAGAGTATCCAGTTAGGAAAAGAAGAAGTCAAATTGTCCCTGTTTGCAGATGACATGATTGTATATTTAGAAAACCCCATTGTCTCAGCCCAAAATCTCCTTAAGCTGATAAGCAACTTCAGCAAAGTCTCAGGATACAAAATTAATGTGCAAAAATCCCAAGCATTCTTATACACCAGTAACAGACAAGCAGAGAGCCAAATCAGGAATGAACTTCCATTCACAATTGCTTCAAAGAGAATAAAATACCTAGGAATCCAGCTTACAAGGGATGTAAAGGACCTCTTCAAGGAGAACTACAAACCACTGCTCAGTGAAATCAAAGAGGACACAAACAAATGGAAGAACATACCATGCTCATGGATAGGAAGAATCAATATCGTGAAAATGGCCATACTACCCAAGGTTATTTATAGATTCAATGCCATCCCCATCAAGCTACCAATACTTTCTTCACAGAATTGGAAAAAACTGCTTTAAAGTTCATATGGAACCAAAAAAGAGCCCGCATTGCCAAGACAATCCTAGGTCAAAAGGACAAAGCTGGAGGCATCACGCTACCTGACTTCAAACTATACTACAAGGCTACAGTAACCAAAACAGCATGGTACTGGTACCACAACAGAGAAATAGACCAATGGAACAGAACAGAGTCCTCAGAAATAATACCACACATCTACAGCCATCTGATCTTTGACAAACCTGAGAGAAACAGAAATGGGGAAAGGATTCCCTATTCAATAAATGGTGCTGGGAAAATTGGCTAGCCATAAGTAGAAAGCTGAAACTGGATCCTTTCCTTACCCCTTATACGAAAATTAATTCAAGATGGATTAGAGACTTAAATGTTAGACCTAATACCATAAAAACCCTAGAAGAAAATCTAGGTAGTACCATTCAGGACATAGGCATGGGCAAGGACTTCATGTCTAAAACACCAAAAGCAACGGCAGCAAAAGCAAAATTGACAAATGGGATCTCATTAAACTAAAGAGCTTTTGCACAGCAAAAGAAACTACCATCAGAGTGAACAGGCAACCTACAGAATGGGAGAAAATTTTTGCAACCTACTCATCTGACAAAGGGCTAATATCCAGAATCTACAAAGAACTCAAACAAATATACAAGAAAAAAACAAACAACCCCATCAAAAAGTGGGGAAAGGATATGAACAGACATTTCTCAAAAGAAGACATCCATACAGCCAACAGACACATGAAAAAATGCTCATCATCACTCGCCATCAGAGAAATGCAAATCAAAACCACAATGAGATACCATCTCACACCAGTTAGAATGGCAATCATTAAGAAGTCAGGAAACAACAGATGTTGGAGAGGATGTGGAGAAACAGGAACACTTTTACACTGTTGGTGGGATTGTAAACTAGTTCAACCATTATGGAAAACAGTATGGCGATTCCTCAAGGATCTAGAACTAGATGTACCATATGACCCAGCCATCCCACTACTGGGTATATACCCAAAGGATTATAAATTACTCTACTACAAAGACACATGCACACGTATGTTTATTGCGGCACTATTCACAATAGCAAAGACTTGGAATCAACCCAAATGTCCATCTGTGACAGACTGGATTAAGAAAATGTGGCACATATACACCATGGAATACTATGCAGCCATCAAAAAGGATGAGTTTGCGTCCTTTGTAGGGCATGGATGCAGCTGGAAACCATCATTCTTAGCAAACTATCACAAGAAGAGAAAACCAACACCGCATGTTCTCACTCATAGGTGGGAACTGAACAATGAGATCACTTGGACTCGGGAAGGGGAACATCACACACTGGGGCCTATCAGGGGGAGGGGGAGGAGGGAGGGATTGCATTGGGGAGTTATACATGATATAAACGTTATGCACATGTACCCTAGAACTTAAAGTATAATAAAAAATAAATAAATAAAATAAACAACAAAAAAATTAAAAAAAAAAAAAAGAGGTTTAAGGTTTAATGGACTTACAGTTCCATGTGACTGGAGAGGCCTCACAATCATGATGAAAGGTGAGAGGCACGTCTCACATGGTGGCAGACAAGAGAGAATGTGAGTCAAGTAAAAGGGGAAACACTTATGAAATCATCAGATCTCGTGAGATATATCACTACCACAAGAACAGTATGAGAGAAACCACTGCTATGATTCAATTATCTCCCACAATATGTCGAAATTATGGGAGCTACAATTCAAAATGAGATTTGGATGGGAACATAGTCAAACTATATCATCTATTGATACATTTCAGTAATTCTCAGGCGGCTTCTAGAAATCTATATTTTAAGCAACATCCCCAGGTGACACATATAATCAGTCTATTTCGGAAACAAATACAGGAATCAAGGTCTAGAACAAACTGAAAATTCATGGTGTAGTTGGGATCCAACCTTTGCCAGGCTGCAATGCTTTCTATTTTATCAATATAAAATTGATTACCTACAATTACCATGTAGAACTGCATACCAATCTTAACACTAAAAGGTATGGCAGGATTGCTGATCATGAGGTTTTGGAAGCAAGCAAACTTCTAGAGCTACTCAGGAGATAATATTCAGTTAAAAAAAACAAAACAAAACAAAACAAAAACTATGGTAGGCAAGAAATTTTCAGAGAAAATAACCCATAACTATGGAAAACTGATATGGCTACAAGCAGGCAGGACAGAAGGAATGCTTTCCTTATGCTTTTCAAATGTTGTGACAACTCTAGCCCCTTGAAAAACTCAGTAGCACCCAGGGCAAGTAGATGCACAGTTATCAGGGATGGGGAAGCAAAAAGGTGGGGCAAGCCACACATCCATGACAGCTTTGTTTTAAACAGTGGCGACAGCTGAGAACCAAAGGGCAGCTTTTCTTGGAATAAACTGTTCAGCAGCATCTCTTGGTATAAATGGCAATCCTCATCAGGAAGCACCATCTTTGAATACAAAAGACAAAGCTGGCTGAATCAATTCTGCTATGGGTCAAACATCCACAGAGGCTATTATCTCCCTCACCACCTTTTCTATTTCCAAACTTACACTCCTTCAATCCCAATTTCTGCTACTTTCTTTCACATTGCTCACTGTTCTCTCTTGTTACAGGTCATCTGGCCTAGCGTTGAGCTCAAGTGTGTTCTTCATGCCAATGTCATCTCATTATTTTGATTGCACACTTCTGGCCACATTAATTTTTTTCCTTAAACATGTTATTTCATATAGAAGTAATTTCTCATATGTTCAGAAAGAGATATTGATTTTTGTGATGCTACCATATCATGTTGTCATTTCATTATTACTAGAAAATGTTTTTCTCAATGGAATAACAATAAACAGTAAGAGCTAAAAATATGTTCTCATTACATGCCATGCATTGTGCTAAGTGCTTTAGATGGTGATTACATTTTATATTTTTTAAAAAGTCATTTCTAGTCTGATATATAAAGAGTTTGTAAGTCAACACTTTCATCCTTATAAGAAAAATAAAGCTGAACAAACTAAAGATCAATAGCATTTCTTAGAGTTTCATAAGAAAAGTCAAGTCACAGAGCAAACTGCTGCCCCCAAAATTAGAAAGACAGACTATGGGGTTCAATTTTAGGGGCAACTCCACACTTTCATCAGTTTTATCCCTAGAAACTCTATTGGGTCTTCATCGCAAATCTAGGAGAAAAATTATCTGTACTTTTTCTCAAGAGAAAAATAACCATTTTTGAAGTAAATTCCAAGCTCTCTGTTCTCCTTAACAAATCCTGCACTCAGAGGAAACTATTTCACCAGAGCCTAATTTGCTGGGATTTTATCAAGGATTAACCAACCTGGAAGAAGGCAAATATCCAGTCCAGTTCCCTCTAGCCTTTGATAAGAAGAAAGGAACATGCATAACTCCAGCTTGCTAAAATACTGACACCTTAACACAGGACCTATAGAAGAAATCCCCTTCACACATTATCACTACGTCAGTAGTGTCCCTGTATAACAATATTAAACCTACAGGACTATAAGCCTCAGAATCTGTTGAAGAACAAGTTCTCAGGGGAACTCAAAGACAAAATAGGAGTCAAAGACAAGGACACCAGAGGGAATTTTAACCCCTGACACTACAGCTACAACAAATGATAAACACAGTACAACGTCTTGCCAGATAGGAAAAAAAAACCCTCCTACTGAATACCTCCCTACTTCAATTTCTTTTACTCAAAACATCATACCTGAATTTCAAAAAAATTACGAGGCATACTAAAAGGCAAAACATAAAAGCAAACAAATAAAAACCCACAATGCAAAGACACAAAACAAGCCTTAGAACCAAAACCATGTATGGCAGAAATTTTGTAACTATCAGAAGAGGAATTTAAACCAACCATGAATAATATACTAAGAGTTCTAAACACACACACACACACACACACACACACACACAAACAGTCAACTTACAAGAACAGGTGAGTAATATAAGCAGAGAAATGAAAAATCTAAGAAAGAATCAAAAGAAAATGCTAGAAATTAAAAGATTTCAACAGAAATGAAGAATGTTTTGATAGGCCAATCAGTAGACTCAACATGGCTGAAGAAAGAGTCAGTGAGCTTGAAAGTATATAAATAAAAACTTCCAAAACTGGAATGCAAAGAAAAAAAAGGAATGACAAACAAAAAGAATATTCGAGAACTGAGGTACAATTCCAAAAGGTGTAACATATATGTAATTAGAATACCAGCATGATAAGAAAGAACATTAGGAACAGAAGAAATATTGCAATGAAAATGTCTGATGATTTTCCAAAATTAATGACAGACACAAAACCACAAATCCAGGGAGCTCAGAGAATATCAAACAGAATAAACACCCAATAATTCACACCTATGCGTATCACATCAAACTGATGAAAATTAAAGACAGAGAAAATCTTGAAAGAAGCGAGATGGGGAACAAACCACTTTGCCTATAGAGAAACGGATAAGAATTTTATCAGTCTTCTCTACAAAAGCCATACAAGCAAGAAGAGAATGGAGTGCAATATTTAAAGTGTTGAGAGAAAAAAGAAAACCAACCTAGCATTCTGTATTCCATGAAATTACTCTTCAAAAGTGAACGAGAAATAAAGACTTTCTTAGACAAATATTGAGGGAATTTGTTAACAGTAGACCTGCTTCACAAGAAATGTTAAAAGAAGGTCTTCAGAGAAATGGAAAATGATAAAGGTCAGAAACTCAGATCTACAAAAAATAAAAATAAAGGAAATAAGGCCAGGTGTGGTGGCTCATGCCTTTGATCACAGACCTTTGGGAAGCTGAGGTGGGCAGATTGCTTACATCCAGAAGTTCAAGACCAGCCTGGGCAACACGGTGAAACCCAGTCTCTACAAAAAGTAAAAATAAAAAAAATAGCTGAGTGTGATGGTGCACACCTATGGTCCACCTACTCCAGAGACCTAGGTTGGAGGATTGCTTGAGCCTGGGAGGTAGAGGTTGCAGTGAGCTATGATTGCATCATTGTACTCTAGCCTGGGCAACAAAATGAGACCCTGTCTCAAAAAAAAAAAAAGCATTAGAAAAGGAATAAATGAAGCAAAATAAATTCATTTATTTTTCTTATTCTTAATTGATTTAACAGATAATAACTGGTTCAAAATAATAAGATTAACAATATACTCAGTTATTAGAGATTACAAATAAATCTGACAGCAACCTTATAAGGGACAGGAATACTCTGTTATAAGGTACATATGCTATCTGTGAGGTGATGTAGTGTTAATTGAAAGATGACCTGAATTGGTGGTACACATACATTGCAAACTCAAGGGCAACCACAAAAAAATGTTAAAAAAAAAAAAAAAAAGAAATAGAAGTAGTATGCTAAAATTAATATTAGCAATATTAGAATATTACATCAATATTTTAAATATATAATATGCTATATATTATAATATAATCATAAATTAGCATGTAATAATATGCTAATATTAAGATGGTAGATATTAATCTAAATTATCTATAACTACTTTAAATTTGAACAGTCTAAATACACCAATTAAAATACAGAGTCTGTCAGAATGGATTTTTTAAAAAAATGTTATCTTAAAAAACCCACTTTAAATAAAAAGACAGAGATTAAAAGTTAAGAGATGCAAAAAGATATATCACACTAACACTAATAAAAAGAAGGAGGAATCACTATATTAATTTCAAAGAAACAAACCTCAGAACAAGAAAGGTTATCAGGAGTAAAGAGGGGCATTACATAATGATAAAGGATCAATTCTCCAAGAAGACATAACAATCCTTTATGTGTATATGCCAAAATATGTGAGGAAAAACTGATGAAAGTACAAGAAGAAATAGATGAATCCATTACTATAATTTGATATTTCAATACCCTGTTACTGGTAACTGATAGATCTAGCAGGTAGAATTTCAGTAAGGATGTAGTTCAACTGAACTGAACCATTAACCAGTCTAATTAATATTTCTAGAATATATCATCCAACAATAGCAGAATACACATTTTATTCAAGTTTACATGGAACATTCATCAGGATAAACTACACTCTGTGTCATAAAAAATTTCTTAACAAATTCAAAAGAATAAAAATTTTACAAAGTATGTGCTTAGACTATAATTAAATTAGAAATCAATAATAGAAAGCTGGAAAATTCTAGAAGTAACAGAAATTAAACAACACACTTCTAAAATAACACATGGCTCAAAGAAGAATCTCAAGAAAAATTAAAAACTATTTTGGGCTAACTGAAAATCAAAATGCAACTTACCAAAATTCCTGGAATGTAGCAGAAACAGTACTTAAAGAAACAATTATACCATTGAATGAATATATTACAAAAGAAGAAAGATCTAAAAATAAATAATCTAAGCTGTAATTTAGAAAACTAGAAAAATAAGATCAAATTACATCCAACATAAGCATTAGAAAAGAATTCATAAAAATCAAGTCATATATCAGTGAAACTGAAAACAAAAACACAATAGAGAAAATCTACAAAATCAAAAGTGGTTCTTTAAAAAGATCAATAAAATTGATAAATCCCGAGCAAGGCTAACCAAGAAAAAAAGAGAGGGAAGATACAAAGTACTAATATCATAAATGAAGAAAGGATCATCACTACTGATCCTATATGGACATTAAAAAGAAATAAAAAAAATAAACATTATAAACAACTCTAAATTGTTTATAATTTAGAAAAGTGGACCAATTCCTTAAAAGACATGACTACCAAAACACACACAAAGAGATATAATCTAAGTAGTCCTTTATCTATCAAAGAAACTAAATCAATAATTAATAACCTACCAAACAGAAGGCACTAGGCCCTAATGGATTCACGGGTTAATTCTACCAAATATTTAAGTAAAAAATAATACCAATTCTATATATTCTGGTTCACAAAATAGGAGAGAAAATACTTCCTACTTCATTCTCTGAGGCCAACATTACCTTTATACCAAAATTAGAAAAAGACATTACAAGAAAGAAAAACTACTGACCAATATCTCTCAGAAATATAGATGCCAAAATCTTCATCAGAATATTAACAAGTCAAATCTAACAATGCATAAAAAGAATGATATATCACGACCACATAGTGTTTATTCCAAGTGTGCAAGGCTTGTTCAACATTCAAAAATCAGTTACTGTAATCCAGCACATAACAGGCCAAAGAAGAAAAATCACATGATCCTATCAATAGATATAGAAAAAGCATTTCACAAAATTTAACATCCATTTATGATAAACACTCTTCATAAACTATGAATGGGGGTAACTTCTCCAGCTTTGTTAAAAACAACAACATAAAAACTACAAAGAGCCTACAGCTAACATACTTAACAGTGAGAAACTAGATGCTTTCCCATTAAGATCAAAACCAAGACAAGGATGTCCCCTCACACCACTCCTATTCAGCATTACATTAGAAGTCTCAGCTAATGCAATAAGACAATAAGAGGAAATAAAAAGGAGACAGATGGGGAAGGAAAGAATAAAATTGTCCTCAATCATAAATTACATGCTTGTCATTGTAGAGAATTCCAAATAATTGACCAAATAACTCCTGGAACTAGTAAGTGATTATACAAAGGTAGCAAGTTACAAGGTTAATATATAAAAGTCAATTGATTTCCTATGTACTCGCATGAATAATTGAAATTTGAAATTAAAACCACAATATAACTTATTTAGCAAAACTACTGAGATAGTAAAAGAGGGGGAAAAAGGAGGGATAAGTAGGTGGAAGAGGGTTTTTAGGGCAGTGAAACTATTCTGTATGATAATGTAATGGTGGATATATGACATTTTTCATTTGGCAAAATCCAAAATTCTGGGGGGGCAAAATCCAAAGAATAGAACTGTACAACACTCTACGGCAAATTACAGACTTTAATTAATAATAATATTTTAATCTTGGTTCATCAATTATAACAAATGTACCACACCAGTGCAACATGTTAAAAATAGAGTAAACTGTGAGTGGGAGAGAGGGAGTATATGAGAATTCTCTACTTTCTGTTCAGTTTTTCTGTAAACCTAAAACTGCTCTACAAATAATAAGGCCTACTCATAAGAAAAAAAAGTTATGTTTAAAAGTAAAATTAGAAACAGTTCTATGAGGTAGGTATTATTACTATCCCTCTTTTCCGGAAGAAAACAAATAGAGCTTAGGGGAGTTAAGTAACTTGCTCAGGGTCACATAGCTAAGGAATTATTGAACCACAATTAAAGGGTGCTGCCAATATTCAAACCCAGGCATTATAATTATATGGAGATACAAAGATAGGTATATAAACACACACATATATGCATATATATATATCCATATATGTAGGATCACTATCTCTATTCTGAAGACATGAAACTAAGCAGAAAGATAGAAGACACGAAAACTATAAGATTGTTAATTAGGAGATTCCCATAGACAAGCACTAAACTGTAACTGGGAAATCGGCAAGATGGCTACCAGAGGCCTTCACACCCTTGTGGAATGAACAGTAATTGACAACAGTTCAGCTCTCTGCCCGGGCCCTTATATTGGAAAATCAACATCTTCTACAAAAGTTTCTCGCTTCTTTAAAATATGTTTCTAAGGTTTGGCCTTCATCATATCTCCCCAGGATGGATAGGAAAAGGAGAAGGATGATAGAAGAAAAATGAATCTTATTCCTTTCCCATGATCTTTCTGTCCTTAGCGTCCCACACCTTCTTTGTTTTCCACCTTGATTGTGTATCCTTGAGAATCTCCTACCAGCAACCTCTACTCTACATGCTGTCACGATGAGTTCTTGTATTTCAGAAGGCATGCTCCCTGTACATGACACATTTTTAATCCAGTTGTGGTAATAAAGCATCCAAATGCAAAACAGAACAATTCTGTTTCATTCATTGGGCCACTCGGGTAGCACATATGTATTGTAAGCCTACTCAGACTACTGATTCAACAAATATTTATCGTTTATTTAATACCAGGCATAATTCTTCCACAAATCTTTGCTGTGCTGGAAACTTGGGATATATGTTAAGAGATACCCTGTGCTTAGGTACTTACAGAAAACTGGGAGACAGAGAAGTTACAGGCAATATAGGATCAAGCATGCAGCTTTGATAGTACAAACTGTACAAAAGGATTAAGAAAACAACAAACAAGATAGAGTAGAATTAGTCAGGGTAAACCACTTTAAAAAAAGGGGGGGGGCCTTCAATTTCACCTTAAAGAACATTTTTGGAAGAGGAAAGAGGATTCGGAGAGAGACAACTACTCTCATGCCTAGAAATTATTAACATCTGTAATGTAAACTGATTTGCACAAAGCAAAAAAAAAAAAAGAAAAAAACAAATCTGCAGAATGGTATTGCACTAGAGGTCTATTTATAAGACAAATCATGTTACCTTTATAAAGATAATAATTTTTAGGTGTAAATAATAAAAAAGAATGGTAGCTCTTCCCAGAGAGCTAAGAGGAGCTCACTTACAGAATCTCATAATAATCAAGGGAACATGTAGAACATGAGGCAAACAGAACATCCTTTCTCACAACTAGCCATCTCCTGAAAGCCTTGGTTGGTCACAGTTTGCTCCTCATTAACATTGACTGATTTGATGAATGCTCATTACTAAAATACTGCCTGCCCTGGTTCAGAGCCTTATCTACCAGGAAACAGACTTATACCCACTGGCCTAAGGAAATGCATGATTCCTTTTCCGCAGGGAAGCAGTAGGTTGCCCTTGCTATGGATTCAGAGAAGTACTCTGTAGCCAAAAGTCTTGGGGAGGCTTGGAACTGAATACCCACATTATCCCCTGCACCAAGTTGTTTGATAACTCTCCCTAGCACAAACAAGCTTTGTATTCTGTGGCTAAAACTAAAAGCCCAACTAGTTTTCTTATCTTTAGCCTCTTACTTGTAAGTACAAGTGGGCTTCTATTCTTCATTGATTTATGTCTTAGATTCCAACTGTGTACAAGCCTGTGAGCTAGGTTTTTTGGCAGCGACAAATATGTCTCGGATTAAGAAAAAAAATATAGTTGAAAATCTTGGGTCACTTTTAGTCAGGGCAATTTATCTAATTCAGACCAGTGTTCATCACTTGTCCCTGTAAAAGGAATTTGGAGCTCATCCTGATCTGCTCAGATGCTATCAAATGGCATTTTGTAAGCAGATCTCACACACATGCTGAAGGCAGGCCACTAATTGACAGTTTCACACAAATCCACTATTTGTTTACAAACCCTATAAATGACAGCAAATCACACAAATACCAAGCAGGTTTGTGTATTCTTACAGAGCAACCATTTCGAACACTTTCCATGAATGTTTTCTAGAAAGCTGATTTATTGCAGATTGGTTTCCTATTTGCAGAGCACATACATTTTAATGAATTACAAGCAGCATGGAGCAAAGCATGCATATTCTGGCAATAAAATGGCTAGAAACGCTTTGTTTCGGGTCTTGTGGAAAGCATAAAATGGATCCCTGTCACAACAAATTTAAAATGCTGACTGAGAAAAAGCTAATTACTCTCAGAAAAAAAAAAAAAAAATAAGTCAATATTTTCAGAAGGAAGTACAACCTATTTATAAGGAAGAGTCAGGGGTGGGATAATTTTTTTTTCATTAATTCCATAAATTTTCAAGATACAATGCAGTATAGTACTGAAAGGTACTGATTCCAGGGTCAGATTGCATAGGGTAAAATACCTCCCCATTTAATTCACTGTATTATCTGAGGCTCAGTCTTCCCACCTGACATTGGGACTAGGAATAATAATAATAATAGCATTATTATTATTACTCAGATGGGATTTGACCAATGGCTTTAGCCTGGCACAGAGTTTGCATCAATAAGTGGAAAGTATTACTGTTGTTTTAATCAACTGCATATAGGAACCCAGTTAAAGGAAATACGAATATAGTTTTGCTTTTAAGGAATTTATATCTCAAGTTATGTTCACATAACTAGACACCAATTTAAAGCAATGAACAAGCATTTGTTTTTTTCTATGAAACAATGGCTAAATTGACTTAAAAAATATGGGAGAGGGACCTCTCTATAGGGAGATAAATAAAAATAACTGAGGATTAGAACTAGAAATATCTTTGTTGAGAATGAAATACAGAATCTCAGACAGATGCAAAAAGTTAATATTGTTCAATCACTAAATCAATGTGTAAGTATCTACAACATCCCTACCAAATCTCTTTTACATGGCTACTTTTAAAACATGTATTATTTTTGTTAATGCTTAAAATTTTATACTATACTTTGCCATCATGATATTTCACATGGCTGTCAAGTCAAATGAGACCCCCAAGTACACATTCTTCTTATAAGCCCAAAACTCTCCTTCACTGAAATTATCGCAACTGAAATCAAAGTCCGTATGTACTTTTTAATAACAGCTTTAGCGAGATATTATAAAGTTTACCCATATAAAGAGTAAATTCAATGGTTTCAGTATATTCAGATTTGCACCATCTAATTTTAGACTGTTTCTATCATCCTAAAAAGAAATCCACACTCTTTTTTTTCTTTTTTTTTTTTTTTTTTTGAGACGGAGTCTTGCTCTGTCGCCCAGGCTGGAGTGCAGTGGCGCGATCTTGGCTCACAGCAACCTCTTTCTTCCAGGGTCAAGCAATTCTCTTCCCTCAGCCTCCCAAGTAGGTAGGACTACAGGTGTGTGCCACCACACTTGGCTATTTTTTTGTATTTGTATTTTTTTTATTATTATTTTTTGAGAAGGAGTCTCACTCAGTGCCAAGGCTGGAGTGCAGTGGCGCTATCTCGGCTCACTGCAAGCTCCGCCTCCCAGGTTCACGCCATTCTCCTGCTTCAGCCTCCCAAGTAGCTGGGACTACAGGCGCCCGCCACCACGCCCAGCTAATTTTTGGCATTTTTAGTAGAGATGGGGTTTCACTGTGTTAACCAGGATGGTCTTGATTTCCTGACCTCGTGATCCACCCGCCTCGGCCTCCCAAAGTGCTGGGATTACAGGCATGAGTCACCGCGCCCTACTTTTTTGTATTTTTAGTAGAGATGGGGTTTCACCATATTGGCCAGGCTTCTCTCCAACTCCTGACTTCAGGGGATCTGCCCGCCTCAGCCGCCCTAAGTGCTGGGATTACAGGCGTGAGCCACCGCGCCCGGCCCACACTCTTAATAGTCACTCACCTTCTCCACTGTCCTCCTTCAGCTCTAGCAACTACTAATCTACTTTATATAGAGATTTGTCTGTTTTATATACTTCATATAAATGAAATCATACAGTATGTGGCATTTAACTTTTATTTTTGTTTAACAAAATGCTTTCAAAGTCATCCATGTTGTAGCATGTATCAAGTCCTTCACCCATTTTAAAGTCAAGTAATATTTTATTGTTGAATATACCACGTTTTATTTACCCATCCATCAGCTGATGACCATTTGGGTTGTTTGTATTTTTTGAATATCATGAGTAATAATGCTATCAACTTTTGTGTAGAAGTTTTTATATAGACATGTGTTTCCAATTCTCTTGGGTATACACCTAGGAGTAGAATTGCTAGGTCACACAGTTACAAGAAAGGGGTCCTGATCCAGACCCCAAGAGAAGGTTCTTGGATATTAGGCAAGAAAGAGTTCAGGGTGAGTCCACAAAGTAAAGTGAAAGCAAGTTTATTAAGAAAGTAAAGGACTAAAGAATGGCTACTCCATAGACAGAGCAGCCCATATTGATGGTTATTTATTTCCTGATTATATGCTAAGCAAGGGGTGGATTATTCATGCCTTCCCTTTTTAGACCATTTAGGGTAACTTCCTGATGCTGCCATGGCATTTGTAAACTGTCATGGTGCTGGTGGGAGTATAGCAGTGAGGACGACCAGAGGTCACTCTTGTCGCCATATTGGTGTCGGTGGGTTTTAGCTGGGTTCTTTACTGAAACCTGTTTTATTAGCAAGGTCTTTATGATCTGTATTTTGTGCTGATTTCCTATCTTATTCTGTGACTTAGAGTGCCTTAACTGTCTGGGAATGCAGCCTAGTAGGTTTTAGCCTCATTTTACCCAGCTTCTACTCAAGATGGGGTTGCTCTGGTTCACACATCTCTGATAACACGGTAACTCCATGTTTAACATTTTGAGAAGTTGCCAAACTATTTTCCAGAGAAGGCACACCGTTTTCCAATCTCACCAGCTATGTGTAAAGGTTCAAATTTCTCTACGTCCTTGCCAATATTTGTTATTGTCTATTATTTTTGATTCTAGTCAATATGGTGGGTGTGAAGTAGTATGTTAACTGTGATTTTGACTTGCATTTCCCAAATGACTAATAATGTTAAGAAACTTTTTGTGTCCTTATAGTACTTTTGTATATCTTCTTTGGAGAAAGGTCAAATTCAGAGCATGTTAGGCCAAAGCAATTGAGAAAGAACAGGAACTTTTAATCTCTTCCAGCTTGGCTTTGAATAGCAAGAGCCAAACCTGAAGGAAGGGAAGAAAAAGTTTAGTTACAAACAACAGATTTCAAAGAAAACTAATAATGTTGCCATTTACCTTATCAGTGTCTTTCCTGAAGAGTCTAGGCCTATTTAGATTGATAAAAGAGAGAGCTTCACAGCACTCCAATAACTCCACCTAAGGCAGGACTTTTTCTCTGTATTACTCACAATTGGAGAGAATGCAAAGGAGTCTGGGATGATGTCAACACATCAGGAGGGTAAAACTGAGGAACAGCTGCACAGCTAAGACAACTAAATTATTTATCAGCCTGCTAGACCTGGCAGCAAGTGAGAGTAAGTTGGTTACATTAACTTCCTTTTCCCAAGAGGGTCCCTGGAATGTATAATCTGATATGCACTTCCTACTATATCATTAAGCAAGGGTGAGTTGAAATATGTTTTCTCTCTTTGTCTATTTTTTGTCTTTTTAAATAAACTTTCTTATAATGTCCCAATTAATAATTTAGTAAGAAATGTTATCTGTCCAAGACCTTGTCAGTGTCATATACATATAAATACCCAGTGAATAATAACATACATAAGTGCACCATCCAGGGACACAAATCAGAACAACTCATAAGTTAGGCTGACATGTTTCCAAGATCCAATCATGCAAAATTGGGAATCAAAGGTAGAGAGTTCTTAAAAGGTTAGTGAGACAGAAGTCTTTTATTCCAAGAAAATCTCATCAAATGTTTTAGAGGGAAAATTGGACATGAAATTAACTTTAATACAAGCAAAGAAGTGGTTCTGATATGCTTTGTTTCCTACCTAAAAATCAGGAGATCTAAACATAGCATCCATGCCCCACTTCTCTTCACATAGATAAAGGAACGGTACTCACATCAGGTGGTAAAAAGTGAATTTGTTGACTTAATTTGGTTCTGCAGTTTGGTGTTCTCAGTAAAGTTCAGTTTTCCTTAAGGTATCTAGACTTTTACTCCCCCATTTGTGAATGTGTAACCCCTCATTCAAATTGACTTTTAAGTACTTTTTGTGACATATTAGGTTAATCTTTGCTACTTTTCTCTATGAAAAAAAAAATTTTTATTTATCGCTTTCCTTTTTTTTTTTTTTTTTTTGAGGAGGAGTCTCACTCTGTCGCCCAGGCTGGAGTGCAGTGGCCGGATCTCAGCTCACTGCAAGCTCCGCCTCCCGGGTTTACGCCATTCTCCTGCCTCAGCCTCCCAAGTAGCTGGGACTACAGGCGCCCGCCACCTCGCCTGGCTAGTTTTTGTATTTTTAGTAGAGACGGGGTTTCATCGTGTTAGCCAGGATGGTCTCGATCTCCTGACCTCGTGATCCGCCCGTCTCGGCCTCCCAAAGTGCTGGGATTACAGGCTTGAGCCACCGTGCCCGGCCATCGCTTTCTTTAAAGGTATCACCACAGTCCCAACATTTAGATAATTACTTTTTTTTTTTTTTTTTTTTTTTTACTTTTGTCACTGACATTTCTCCATTGTGATTGAGTGGGAAATAATTGAAGAGAACTATTTCTTAGCTGGAGATTAGTTAGGGGTTCTTCAATCCATTTGAAAAATGCAATTCATGAATAGTGACATATCTTAGATATATAAGAGAAGAAAGAAAATGAGTTAACTTGTTATAGTAGGAAAGAGGAGATTGGATCCTATTTTATAATTTCACAATGTTTTCCTTTTCCCCCAGGTACTTCCTAGGCTCTCAGAATAGACTCAAATACATTCAATTAATTCAAATACATATTTTCACAATACTATATGGGATAGCATAGAGATTAATGCAACCAGTTTATAAAGTCAGAGTTTATAAAACTTCTATTTTATAAATTAAAAATGGCTTCTCTAGCAAAATAAATCTGAGTCCTAAAATAATCTCTAATATTTATTGTCTCAATTTGAGTCAAATATGGGATAAGTAGAGTATACTGCAGTGACAATAACAGTGAACACTTAGAGAGTCAAGTAAATTACTTGAACTTGTCTTTCAAAACACAGCCTAGGAAAATATTGAGATTACTGTGTTTGGTCTGGATAGGTTTTTGACCAAGAAACTCTTTATATCTGTAAGTATACACAGCTTTTCAAAGGCACCAGAGAAAACTCTTGTTTGTTCTTGAAGGAGTGATTCACTGTACAAAGGAAGTTATTCTAGTATGTTATATAAAGGAAAGATAAAAAGGTTCACTAAATTTCTACATGTTCTCACTTGTAAGTGACAGCTAAACATTGAATGCACATGGACATAAAAATGATAACAGTAGACACTGTGAGCTACTAGACAGGGATAGGGCGTGGGGGTTGAAAAACTACCTAATGGATACTTACGCTCACTACCTGGGTGACAAGATCCATTCCCTAGAGCTCAGCATCATGCAGTATCCTCGTGTAACAAACCTGTTCATGTACCCCTGTATCTAAAATAGAAGTTGGGTGGGCGCAGTCGCTCACACCTGTAATCCCAGCACTTTGGGAAGCCGAGGCGGGTGGGTCACCTGAGGTCAGGAGTTCAAGATCAGCCTGGCCAGCATGGTGAAACCCTGTCTCTACTAAAAATACAAAAATTAGTCAGGTATAGAGGCACGCACCCATAATCTCAGCTACTCAGGAGGCTGAGGCACAAAAATTGCTTGAAACAGGGAGATGAAGATGGCAGTGAGCTGAGATCACACCACCGCACTCCAGCCTGGGCAAGAGAGTGAGACTTCATCTCAAAAAAATAATAGTAATACAATAAAAGTTGAATTTTTAGAACAATAATAATAATAATGCCAATGAACAAACAAAAAGAATAAAGAGATTCATTACTGTAATCTCACGGGGAGAAACTCACAAGTGGGTGGTAAATTTATGCTAGAAATTTCAGAAGGGGATAGGTGGGGGCTGGGGAGGGCAATGGCAGAAATCACTCCTAAAGCCTTTTTTTTTTTATTTCTTCATTTTCAGAACAGGATTCCCCAGGTGTTGTACTCTTGCCTTCTTGTCACACTTATCTAACCATATCACTTTCAATATCATTATATTCAATGCTCTGTCTGGTTATACTTTATTTCTCTCAGTCTCTGTCTTTCCATATCACTTTTAAATTGTTTTCTCTTCTGCTGCAAGTATTGTTTTACAATGAATATTCAGAATGAATAGTCAATAAGAAATAAGTCCACATGCAAACCATCCACCCTCACCTGGGTTATTTTGCAGTAGACCTCTAACTGGCCTTTCCCTCGGTAATCCACTCTTCTCACAATAGTCAGAGAGATGTTATTAAAACATAACTCAGCTTATGTCACTTTACTACTTACAACCCTAAAAATCTCCCCATTATATTCAGAATAAAAACCAGACTCCTTATCATGACTGGCAGAACCCTCTGCAACTTGGTCCTGCTTAATTTTCTGTAGCCTCCTCTCAACACACTGCTACCACCCACAAATATTCCTTCTGTTCCTTAAGAACAGGAAACTCATTCCTACTTTAAAATGGTGTGTCTGCTCTTCCTTCCACCAGATGCACGTGGCTCCCCGTACGTTCATTTAGATCTTGGTTTAAATATCACCTCCTCGGAGAGTTCTTCCCTTAGTAACTACAGAAGTAGCCTTCTCACTTGATGTTATTTTCCTTCCTTCCTTTTCATAGTATCCTTCATTGAAACACACGCTATGAGAGCAGCACCCTGAATCTCCAGGACCTGAAACAATTCCTGACACATGGCAGGTGCTCCATAAATATTTGTCAAACAAACAAAGCTGTAAACTTCTTCGTTGAAGGCTTTAATGGTACTGCTTTCCTTTCAGAATAATCTGGGGTTCTTTCATCTTCTTGTGGCTATTTGAGAAAGACAGCTCAATTATTATGCAAGCACATTTCCCCTTAATGTTATGTGACTTCGATATTGCTTTCGCTCTTCCAAATTTGCTTCACTTTGTCTGATACATAATTTAGTTTCTCATTGTGCCTGTTTATTCAACTTGAGTTAAACACTATGTTTGTACTGGATACTGTATTTACATGTCTACTTTGCATTTTGTGTGTTTACTTCATTTTTACATCCTGAAAACAAATATGAGTACTTAATCATCTGTTTCCATTTTAATTCAGCATTGGTATGGACTGTACTATGGCTCACACAATCCAAACACAAATTAAGGCATCTTCTGATTAGAAAATCTGACATAAAATACTAAAATATTTCTTTGGTCAGAATTATTTATAGAGCTATGGCTTTTGTAACACAAAATAGCAAATACTTTTACAGCTGTGGAAAAGAAAGACGATGATTAAAGAATTTCATGGAGTCTTTGTTTTGTTGTTGTTGTTGTTGCTTTTAGGAGGTTGATTGGGGCTGATAAATTTGTGCTTTAGTTTGATTTAAAAACAACAATACGCAGTGTCACCAGAGAGTTCTTCAGTGTATTCAATAAAAAAAGCAAAAGGCAAAAGACCAACCTGGAAAAGTAGTTTTATATTTACAAAGGTTACAGGTCAGCACATTCAGAGAGAAATATAGCCAGTACTGTTTCTCATAAATTTTTATACTTGAACATAGGAGTCAAATGTGACAATGTTCTGCTTCACTTTGTGTTCACATAGATGAAGGAGACCAGTAAGTCATAGCAAAGCTGACTGCAAAAAGCCAACAGCTAAGAATCTCTATATGGATCACAGAATTACTGGTATTTTTTTTTTTTTGCCTGTGAGACAAAAGCATTTTCACTATCTTTCCAACTTATTCCTTCTTATAGCTTTATTCCAGAAATTCTTTAACCTCATGAGACTAAAAGTCACTGATCCTACCACTTCTCACTGGCCATTGCCCATCTGGTGTTTCTCTCCTCCTTGCCCTGTTTACATTTCAAGGTGAATCATTACAATCACTATCCATATGCACATTCAACTCCTCATTTTCTCTATCAACCACCCATCTTCTCCTGACAAAATAAAAATCCTGGTTAAATCCAGTTCTATACCTACCTGGAAAATGAATCCAGGTAAATGAATGAGGCTAAAAAACGGACACACAATCAAATGTTCTAGTGTCCAAGAGGGCTTAATATTCCCCTCTGACTAATCTTTTGACTAAACTTTAGACAGTCAGCTTCCTGACTCAAGGCTACTGATTTCCTTTCACTTAGAGCACTAACTTTTAAAGAACTTTCAGCTGAAAATTCTTAATCTGCCTCTTTGTGATGAAAATCTTCTCCCAGCTGATTTCACACCCCAGGAATATCTTTCTCAAGGACCTTGGAGCCATCCTTTAGAAATGTAATCTCAGAAGGAAGGAGACCGGTCCTTTTCTCTCAGTCTCTCCGGAGGATGGGACCCTAACTTTCATAAGGAACAAATAGCAAACACAGATGGCCTAATGACGATGGACAACTGCCTCGCTCCTAGAGTACCCCCACTGGAGTTACCTATGTGACTTTTCCACTAGCTTACCCCAGTGCTTAAAAGCTCTCCTACCTTTTGTTCCATGGATTTAAATATCCTTCCCCTATTGCAATAGTCTTGAATAAATGCTTTGTTGTCTGTTTAACTTAGATTTGGGATTGCTAACATCAAGCAGGGCCTTAATGATGCCTAGCAATCATACACTTTCCCTAGTCCATTCACTTTTCCATTTTTCTCCTACTTTCTTCCTCAAACCATTTGTACCTCTACCCCATCCCCAGTCTCATTTGATCACCTTGCTTTCTGTATCACTGTGAAAATAGAATATATCATCACAGACTTCCCACAGCTCCAGTCACTACATCAATCCACCCACCTGCATGTGTATCCAGATAGTCTACCTTCCCTGTTTCTAGAGGCACTATAACACCTATTCTCTTGTGCTTACTCAAGAGGCTATATGTGCAAGCCTCTCTGTCTCCTGCTTCAATAATGTTTTCTGTTCTTCTCTCAACCTGACTTTCCCTTTCCTATCTGCTGACCCCATTTCTCTCCTTATCTTTTCACCTAAATTAAAATCCAAGCTTTGCTGACTCTTCTCTAAGCTATTATCTTCTCTTGGATTTTAACATGCAAAATGCTCCTGATTTTCCTCCTACTTCCACAGACTTTCCTGGTCTCTCTTCATTCCTCATTCTCTTAAGGTAGAAATGTGAAGAATCAGTCAAGGCTTTATGCCTTCCTCTTCATTCATTCATTCATTCTCTTTTATCCCTATAGGTCTACCTTCCCTTTTCTGATACAGACCACTGTTCACATGTATCCAATTTTCAATATTTTGTTTGTCAGGACTCCCAGCAAAATGTATTTTTGTGCTCATATATTTTAATATATGTAAATGATGTTTCAATAACTATCTCTTTTATTTGGTTTTAAGCTTTTCTCTCAGCATGATGTTTTTAAGATCTATTCATGGTTTTATAATAATTGTTGGCTGCTCCCTCCTTCAGGGTTCTGCCTTGTGTTCATCTGCATTTGGTCCCACAGAATCATATTCAGATAGCCAACAGTTCCCTCCACACAAACAATGCTACAACAAACCATCTACCTACCAGAGATCTCTAAGCTTCTGATTGTACCCTAGTCTCTCTCCCTGAGCTTCTTATCTCTCCACCTCAGTGTACTGTTCTTCCAGTCTTCTTCATGTCACTTCATAACAACTCCATCCTTCTAATTATTTACAACAGAAACCTCAGGGTTTCCCCTTGATTCCTCTCTTTCTCTCATTTCACTAGTGTACTGCAATGGTAAAGCTTTTCAGTTTTACCTTCAACATATAGTCACAATCAACTGGGTGTGGTGACTCACACCTGTAATCCCAGCACTTTGGGAGGCCGAGGCAGGCAGATCACGAGGTCAGGAGTTTGAGACCAGCCTGGCCAACATAGTGAAACCCTGTCTTACTAAAAATACAAAAAATTAGCTGGGCATGGTGGCGGGCACCTGTAATCCCAGCTACTCAGGAGGCCGAGTCAGGAGAATGGCTTGAACCCAGGAGGCGGAGGTTGCAGTGAGCTGAGATCGCGTCATTGCACTCCAGCCTGGGTGACAGAGCAAGACACTGTCTCAAAATATATATATATATATATATATATATATATATATATATATATGTATATATATTTATATTTATATATGTATATATTTATATATTTATATATTTATATATATTTTTATATATAGTCACAGTCTGAGGATTTTTCAATCTCCTTTTCCCACAGTGAACAAAGTCACCACTATTGCTCCCTGGATTATTGTAGCAGCCTCTTTATTTTTTTTTCAACATAGCAGCCACAACAATTTTGTTAAAAACCTAAGTCAAATAATTTCACTGCTCTGCTTAGAGCCATCCAAAGACTTTTATCTCACTCTAAGTAAAAATTAAATTAATTGCAATGTCCTAAGTGGCCCTCCATTACTTGGCTGCACCTACAGCCCTCTAGACACACCTTTTTCTGACCCCATCTTCCAATTCTGTCACCATGACCTCTCCTATACACTATTCCTGTATGACATTTTCTCCTGCTAATCTCTCTATTGTCAATTCACTCCAAAAGACTTAGACTTGAACCTTTAGAGAAAAAGTCTGAACTTTCATACACCACCAATGTACCTCTATTTCCTCAGCAAACCGGAAAACACAATTTTTTAATCTTTTCAACCTGAAACAAAACTTACATGCCCAACACCTTTAGGACAACAACTTTAGACTATATTCTGTATAAAGCTCATCAATTTAAATGGAAAAACTTACTCCTGCTGCTGCTGTTATAAATCCCAGTCTACAAAAGGATAACCTAATGTGCATTGTTTCTCCTCTTTCTCAAAACCATAGCTTTATGGGTTCAGAGAAAAACAACTAAAAGTGACATTCCACTTTCAGGCATAAAATTATGTGTATCAAATATACTTACATGGTAATAAAATAAGTGCCCAACTACTAATCCCAGTTGTAAATTTGCTAATCTGAAGCTTCAGAGTGGCGATAACTACAATTTTACTTCACACTAGTTAAAATAAGAGAAATATGCCAGTTCCTATTCTTGTAAGTCAAAGTAACATGGTATTTACCACAACAAAAAGTTTGTCTCCCTCTATAATTAGGTTGATTTGCACATCCCTGCATATAAATGTCAGACATGCTAAGCTACTTTCTATATGAAGCCAAATATATAGCTCATCCCAGAGCTTAAAACATTTTTTAAAGGTCTCTGCAGTTTGTGATTCCTCATCACACAGCTGTGAAAGAAACCAGCCAAGCAGGCTGGATCCCATCTCAAAAAGTTCAAAGGCTAAAAAAAAATTACCTCTTCAAGGACATCAGCGAGCTTGCTGAGGATCTCTTCAGGAAGGCTCTGGAATGTGGGAACACTGAAAAACAAAACAGAATAGTGCTGAACACATGAAGTGCAACTTACTTTTATAAGTAATAAAAATGACCATGAATCTAAATTAAAATACAAAACTATTTTATGACAAAGAATCTGCCAAAAAAAAAACTGCATTAGCCACACAACCTGAAAAAAAAGTAAAAAGTTGCAGATGAAGATCAAAGCAATCATTTAAGCATGATTTGATGTCTAACAGGGAAAAGGCATGGAGTATGAAAAAAAAACTTGGAGTTTGGATAGACTGAGTCCAAATCACTGTTATATTTACCTGCATGACCATGGATATGTAAATCAAAAATAAAATTCTAAGCCCCCCAGTCAACTGATGGATGCCCCTCTTGGCCAAGGGCATTCCAAAGTAAACCTGAAAAACTACTTCAGTCCATGATGGGAAGGAAGGGATTGGACATGCCTCATTATACCCTCTTCCCTTTGGAATTCAGTCACAAAACTACCAGATTAACATTAAAATAGAAATAGAAATCTTAAGACTCATTGTAAGTCTTAAAATATAAATCTTAAGACTGACAAAACAGATTCTTTGTAGAAATAAGATACCAAATTCCAACCTGACTCTAGTATAGAATCACATGACAGATAGCATACCCTGAAAGAAATGGAAGTATTTTACCCCAAAATATATTCCTTTGACATATTTTGAAAAATATTTCTCTCCTGTAGAACTATCTCTTGTGGGGAAAATCTACATTCTATACAGAATCCCCTTTGCTTTCCAGGTCTTTTCCCTAATCTTCGAGAGAATTAATTAAGAGTCTGGCATCTTTTTATGTCTGATAAGAGTTCTGAAACCTGCTACCTGGAGGCTTCATCTGCATAATAAGAACCTTCATCTCCACAACCCCTTATCTTAATCCAGAAACTCCTTTTATTGATTCTGGGTCGTCAGATAATAACTTAATTCTTACAATCAATTGTCAATCAGAAAATCTTCTAATCTACCTATGACCTAGAAGCTCCCACTTTTGAGTTTCCCACCTTTCTAGGCCAAACCAATGTATACCTTATATGTACTGATGGATGTCTGCCTGTAACTTCTGTCCCCCTAAAATGTATAAAATCAAGCTGTAAACCAACCACCCTGGGCATATGTTCTCAGGACTTCGTGGGGCTGTATCATGGGTCATGGTCCTCACATTTGGCTCAGAATAGATCTCTACAAATAGTTTTCAGAGTTTGACTCTTTTTGTTGATAGGTGCCTCAACTTATAATGAGGAGAAAGCCACTCTCTCCTCTGTTAGTCTGCTGTCACCAGGTTCCTTTAAGCTCTATTTCCCTTTCCAGGTTTCCCTCCATACACACACTTTTCTCCAGGCCAACTCCTAACCATTATTCAAGACACAGGTTGATTGATGATGCATTCAGATATGCAAGCATTCACTTAACAACTTTGGAAAGCTTCCCACTCTCCTCAACCCCTCTCCAGCTAGGTCAAGTTCTCCTATCATGATCTCTTTAATCTCATACTACAACTGTAATTAGATAATTAAGTGGATATTTGTTATTGCATGTCTTCTCTGCTAGAATTAAAAATCCACAAAAATAAGAACTATATCTGTCTTTTTCAAGCCCCTGTATTTTCAGCGATTTGTAAATAACAAACAACATATTTTGAATGTAGTTACGAAAACATGAATTTGTGAATGCTTCATAAGACAGTGATTAGACCTGAAAAGGTCTACCCATGAAATATATTAGTTTAGTTTGCTCCAATACATCAAAATACAATGTTAGTTCCATTCTTTTCACCGTGTTCTCTTATATCTCCCCATTAAACAGTAAATAAAAATACCAAATGATGTCAAATGTACAAACCAATACAACTTATTTTATGCAAAATTATAATAACTTTAAATTTAGAAAACAAAAGCTTATCAACATATAATTCCTGAAACTTCACTGGAAAATCTAACTGGGATATGGAACTATAGTCTTAATTAATCAGAGCTTAATGTCTGACTGGAGAAAAGGTTATAACTGAGTGCATATATATTTGTATGCCTGACATTTGACTTATAGCACAATTTTGGCTTGATTACAATGATACAATAAAAAAATAATAATATGCTCTTTTGGTAAAAGCATGAAAGTTTTGTTGTTAATTTATCACCTTGATTTCCATTACTTAGGGTAAAGCTCATTGATGAAATCCCAAGGTTTTATGCAGAGGTGTAACAATTCACCCAGAACCATCTGTTGTACCAGATTTACTGCTACGGTCTGAGCCATGTGGGGTTTAATTTCCAGAAGGCAGCCTATTTCAGCAGCTGGATGGACCATATCACAGAGAGACAGAAGGAGATAGACGAAGCTATTTTCATGAGTTATGTAGGTTGAAAAATTTAGTCCTGCCTTGTTCTTTTAATGAGCTGCATTTCAGTTTCTTGTGAGATGAATAATTAGAGTGTTTCTATCCCATTAGGTATTTGTTGAAAATACAAACTAGAACTGAGTTTTTCTCATTTTATTATAATTGGCTTCCTTCTTTAGACCAGCCTATTCCTATTATACTATGCCTCTTATTTTACTTTAGGCTCTGGCTATCCCTAGCCATACTACAGTATTTTCATTTCCATGAGAGTTCTTATCCAAGAGAAGAAATTTACTTGACTATATAATGCATTAAGTGAAAACAAAAGCATCAGGTTTTAGGAGGGCATTTTAAACATATAATTTTTCACAATTTTAATGCCTTTTTTAAATGCCTCAAAACATTGAGCAGCATTTATTGCTAATAAAAATTAAGGATGATTTTTAAGAAGAAACACTCTAAAATATTACCAGTAACAACTGAAGCACTTCTGGACTTCACAAAAAGAAAACTATTTAACAGGAAAAATAAGTGCCTTCATTTTCATAAATTACTGTGAACACACTTTTCTAGCCATCTTTACACATCTAAGATTTATATTCTGCAAACACTTGATAAATTCTGTCACATAATTGATTTGCTTTCTAAGAATGACTGGTCTACTAGTAGCTTACACACTAGGAACAAAACAATTGAGAATGTTTATAGTTTGAATTTCTACCCATGAAATATATTAGTTCAGTTTGCTCCAATACATCAAAATACATCAATTTAGACTCCACAAATTATATATAAGATTATTCAAAATAAAGTTATCTATACTTTAGAAAACTGAAGGCAGAATAATTACAAGGACAAACTTCCAGATAAAATGTTTAAACATTAGAGAAGAATATTTTCAGTTATATAAAAAAAAAATTGTAACAATTTACATGCTAATTATCAGTAATTCTTACAGATGCATTACCTATTGTTTTGGTTCCCTAAGGACTTGCAATAGGCCCGACGTTACAGAATGCACTAGAATGTAATATAATAGAGATGAATTAATGTGCAGTGCTTTTCCATTGGTTTTTCTAATTGAATGTAGCAAGGACTTAGAATTTGTAATGACAATAATAGAAGATGAGATTTGAGTAGTTTCTCTTTGCCAGGCAGTGAGCTAAGGGTTTTATAGATAATATAAATTTCATTTTTACAACAACCTTATCAAATAGCCATTCTTATTGTCATCTATTTTATAGATAAGACAACTGATACCTTGAAAGTCTGCCTCAGGTCATTCCACTCAGCACTGGTGAAGAAAGGATGAAACATCCCCTCTAACTGATGGTGGAGCTGATTGCTTACTCACTGAGCTACATACTTTTCAATGAATGTACTAAAAAAATGCCTTTCAAAACAACACTGTATTCTTTTAGATAGTGATATGGAAATAAATAAATAATATTAGTAACATTTGATTTAGTGACTTCATTTATTTCCAAACATTTTATTATAAAGAATGTCAAATCAATTGAAAGTCTGGAATAATAAAGATCACCTCTATCCCCAACATACAGAATGACAACTGTTAACAGTTATCATTTTTTATTTATCTACTCTCAATCCATGTATTCTTCTATGTGTGTGCATAGATTAATGGATATATGGATATTTTTGGATGACACATTTGAGAGTAAGTTGCCAATATGAAACAATTTGAATACTTCAGCATACATATCAAAAAAAAAGTTCTCCTAAGGAAATAAACTTAATCCCATGATCACACCTAACAAAATTAACTATAAGTCTATAATATCATCTAGTATTTATCTCACATTCAAATATTACCTATCATCCAAAAGTGTCTTTATCAATATTTTGTTGGTGTTTTCAAACCAAGTCCAGTCAAAATCTGAACACTGCTTTTGGCTGTCATTCCTCTCTTTCATCTCTCATTTTATGACAACCCTCCCACCTTTGCCCATATGACACTGACATTTTGAAGAGATTAGGACAGTTGTATTAGTAGATGTTTCATTTTCTTAATTCATCTTAGTAATTTTATTTATGGTTTCCTATTGCATGAAAATAATAACTAAGAGGGGGAAAACCTAAGTACAAATAATTTTATTAAAGCATGTCAATAAAAACAAAAACTGGGAGCACATATAGACTAACATAATTAAATGCAGCAAGAGTTCTCAAAATGTGGTCTGGGAACCCAGGGATTTCCTGTGACCCTTTTATATGGGTCTTCAAATGTCAAAACTATTTCCATAAATTGGAGTTTGCTTTTTTCACTTATTCTTTCACATGCACACAGTAGAATTCTCCAGAGATCACCTGACATAGAATGATATTATCACTTTGATGACAAATAGAATGCATGCTTGTTTGTTCTTGGGTTCCCTAAAATTTTTAAGGTAGTAGATTTATGATAGGTGTACTGTTTACATAACTTAGTATGCTATTAGTACTTCTACTGTGTTCTTACTAGTCATTACACCTGTTATAATCTCTGTAACCTTATTATCATCATCTACTAGATCATTCTTTTGAAATCCTTAATGTTTCTGTGTGCCTGAGTAGAAAAACAAGTAAATACATTTGGATTCCTTATTTTTCAATAACAGTTTTACATATTTTTAAAACATTTATACATCTGAAATTTTATCTTGTAATTTTAGAATTGTATAGTACTTATTAAGAAGTTAATAAAAGAAAGTTTAAGGCTAAGTGTGGTGGCTCACGCTTGTAATTCCAGCACTTTGGGAGGCTGAGGCAGGCAGATCACTCGCAGCCAGGAGTTCGAGACCAGCCTAAACAACATGGAGAAACCCCATTTCTACTAAAACTACAAAGTTAGCCAGGCATGATGGCACAGGACTTTAATCCCAGCTATTTGGGAAGCTGAGGCAGGAGAATTGCTTGAACCCGGGAGGCAGAAGTTGCAGTGAGCCAAGATCATGCCATTGCACTCTCCAGTCTGGGTAACAAGAGCAAAACTCCATCTCAAAAAATAAATAAATAAATAAATAAATAAAAATAAAAGTTTATATAATATTTTTCTTAATTTAAGAATAGATTATCTGCTTTGAAAGGGTGATTAGTAGACTTATATTCTCAAGTCCCAGCAGTCAATCTTTAAGTCCAAAGACACTTGGAAAATATAAAAATGCATCAAAATATCAAAAGTACTCCATAAGCATGTGTAATTATTATGTATCAATGAAATTTTTTAAATGTCACACCAGAGAGTTCCTGACTCATGGAAGATAGAGAATCCAAAGAAACTTGGAAACACGGTAAATAAGAAATACAAATAAGATGAAAGCCATCTTTCTCTCATTGTATAGATAATAATTTCCCTTATTATGCTATACAAAAACATTTTTGGAAAGATTATCATTCCAGTTAAGTTATGACACCACTTTGAGACAAATCATTCAGATTTTAAAGAAAAAGAAATTGAGTTTTAAAAATGTAGACATGATGCATTTTCTAAAAGAAAAGTGTTTTGTATAGCTTTTTAACTTAAAACTGAAAATCAGTCAAGTATCTTATGGGTTACCATATTGCATTCAGTAGAGAAGATCACACAATAATTAAGAGATGAATGAAACCCTGTATAGACTTTGCTGAATGCATGCTGGATGCAAAGTCAGTAAAAGAAATTACTGCACTGCGTCTTTCAAACGGTATGGTACCTTGCTGGAATTAAAGGCTTACCTACAAAACAAAGACTGAGTTAAGATCTTGTCTGCACAATTATACTTTTGCTTTACAAATGAATGAAGCTACAGACATGGCTGGATTAGCTGTTTTGCTTGTATTCTTCTAGTACCAGAACAAACTAATCATCAAAGAAATTATCATTTACATGAATATGTGGCAAGAAACACAAGTGGTAACTGTGCTATTCAGTGTTGAATAACTTTTTAAAAGATGGAATTGAATAACTTTTTGACTCTCAAAGCTTATCCTGGAATGACTGTGTTGACATTTGCATTGATGGTGCAAAAGTGATGGTGGCTCTCAGTATAAATAAAAGCAGTCACACCAAACTATACTAGTTGTTATTTTCTTATTCACCACACACTCACCATAGAAAAGATAAATAACATGCCAGTTTTACTTTAAAGTATGAAATTCTTTCTGAAATAGTAAAAGGTATCTTAAATTTAAATCTTTAAACTTTGCATGCATGTTTTTGATATTGTGTGTGTGACAAAATATTGAAGTATGATAGTTATCTCAAGGAAAATCATTTGAATGGTTGTTGGAGTTAGAAGCTGAGTTAGCCATTTTTTTCATGGAACATCATTTTTTTACTAGAAAATGATTTTTAAAAATTATGGGTATTGGGCCGGGCGCGGTGGGTCAAGCCTGTAATCCCAGCACTTTGGGAGGCCGAGGCGGGCGGATCACAAAGTCAGGAGATCGAGACCATCCTGGCTAACACAGTGAAACCCCGTCTCTACTAAAAAGTACAAAAAACTAGCCGGGCGAGGTGGCGGGCGCCTGTAGTCCCAGCTACTCGGGAGTCTGAGGCAGGAGAATGGCGTGAACCCGAGAGGCGGAGCTTGCAGTGAGCTGAGATCCGGCCACTGCACTCCAGCTTGGGCGACAGAGCGAGACTCCGTCTCAAAAAAAAAAAAAAAATTATGGGTATTGGCGGACTATTTTTCAGAATGAACAAAGTTAAGACCATCACTTAAAGGCCAATAACAGACAGTGGTTTTTGCCTGTGATAAAATTCAAACTTTCAGCTGAAAATTAAAACTTCAGACAACTTTTATCTGCCACTGTGAGCATAAAAGCTTTCTAATACTTGAAGAGTTTTCCTGATAACATCAGTAGTTAAGAATATGACATTAAGAAATATGATTTTTTTATATTGGAAATTTTGCATAACTCAGTGAGCCAATCATTTCCAAATGACCAAAGCATCAAAGCATAATGTTATAAAAATCACACATGGGTAAATGATTGATTCAAATTATAAGGTGGATCAGTGGATTTTAATGTTATAATAGAGTATGAAAAGTTTACTGCTATAGTTTCAGATTCCATATTGCAACTAACCTTTAAGAAACTGACACTTGTTGGATGTTAATGAAGTATGAAATCACAAAAAAGAATGCCCACATTATCTTGAATGGCTATTAGCGTAAGCCTCCATTTTGCTACTACGTATATCTGTGAGGTTTTATTTTCTCATATATTTCAACCTGAACCACATAAATTCAACAGATTGAATGCAGAAGAAGATTTGTGTGTTAGTCTGTTTGGCATTGCCATAATAGAATACCTAAGGTTGGGTAATTTACAAAGAAAAGAAGTTTCTTTGGGCTAATGATTCTACAGGCTGTAAAAGCATGGCATCAGCATCTGCTTGGCTTTCAGGGAAGGCCTCAGGAAACTTAAAATATGGTGGAAGACAATAAAGGATCAGGCACGTAGCATGGTGAGAGAGAGAGTAAAAGAGTTGTCAGGCTCTTTTAAACAACCAGTTTTCATGAGAATGAATAGAGTGAGAACTCACTCATCACCAAGGGCATGGCACTAACCCACTAATGAGGGATCCAACCCCATGATCCAATACCTCCCACTGAGTTCCTCCTCCAACACTAGGGATTGCATTTCAATATGAGATTTGAAGGGGGCCACACATCCAAACCATATCAATATGAGAATCCAGTCTTTTGTCAAGTTAGATAGTTAGATATTGAGAAATCTGTGTATATATATATAATATATATATTATATAAATTTTTTTGACACAGTCTCACTCTGTCGCCCAATCTGGAGTGCAGTGGTGGGATCTGGGCTCAGTGCAACCTCCTCCTTCCAGGTTCAAGAGATTCTCGGGCCTCAGCCTCCTAAGTAGCTGGGACTACAGGCATGAGCCCGACCAATTTTTTGTATTTTTAGTAGAGATGGGGATTTCACCATGTTAGTCAGGCTGGTCTTGAACTCCTGACTTCAAGTGATTCACCCTCCTTGGTCTCCCAAAGTGCTGACATGTATAACTGTAAACCTAAAGTCCTTTCTATTTTTTTTTTTTTTGATTTGGGAAAATATGGTTATTTTAATTAAAAATAGACTTTATGTTACAACATAATATGTTTATTATTGAGGTTTCCAAATGAATTAGTGAATAAATATTTTTTAAATATTTTCATTTTTAATTCCAAATACAGTAAATACTAACAGATATAATCAACCTAAGTTGAAGAATCACTGACATGGTGATCAAAATTGATGTATTAATGAAAAATATGTAAAACATGGAATACCTACAAGATAATATTAAGAGAAGACATTAAAAGTTATGTATACAATGAAATGATTACACTTTACAGACACTTCCTATAATTGTGAACAGAGCTTTGCAGGCAAAAATCAAAAGGTTAACAGATATTGTGTTAGGTGGAATGACTATTAGTCTTATATTTTTTCTCTCTCGCTTTCTTATAATTTCAAAGTTTCTATTTTGTAAATATATTCTTATAATATCAAAAACATAAAGTGCACAATTATGGTTATAAGTAGATAAAATGTATCTGAATGGGCCCATTTAAAGAAAAAATATTATTTCTTTTTTAGAGACAGATTGCTCTGTCATCAATGCTGCTGTGTAGTGGTATAATCATAACTCACTGCAGACCACAGCTTTAACCTCCTGGGCTCCAGCAATTCACCTGCCCCAGCCTCCTGAGTAGCTAGGACTACAGATGTGCACCACCAGTTTTTTGAAGAGGCAGAGTCTCGCCATATTGTCCAGGCTGGTCTCAAACACCTGGCCTCAAGTGATCCTCCTTCCTTTGCCTCCCAAAGTGTTGGAGTTATAGGCATGAGTCACTATGCCTGGCCAAATTTTTTTTAATATTGGAAAAAATTGTTGTGTAATTAGCTAATTTGTTTCTTCATCAAAACTTATTGAGTAACTCATGAGCCAGAAATTGTTTTAGGCATTTAGGATTCATCGGTGCACCAAAGAAAAGATTTCTGCCTATTCATCAAGGAAATAGAAAATAAAGAATACATATGATAAATAATGTATATTATACATATTTTAAATATACATCTATATCATAGAGTTACATTAGATAAGGGCTACAGAATTTTTTATTATTTAAAATAGAACAGGGTAGCAGTTATTACAATGGAAGGAGGGGCAAGTTGAAAGATTAAACAGGCTGACCAGGATGTTCTCACTTTAACGGTAAGATCTGAGCAGAAACTTGAGAAAGGTGAGGGAGATAGATAACTGGATTCTGGGGAAGAGCATCCAGGCAGAGTGAACAGAGTGAGCCAAGGATTTTTAAGTGCCTGGTAGATTCCAGGAGTAGCAAAGAGGTCAGGGTGCCTAGACTTCAGTGAACTGGGGAAAGGAGGAAGATGAGTAGACACCAAGAGGTAAGGGTGGGGGCAGGTCACAAAGGGGCTTATAGATCATTGTAAGAACTTAGCTCTAATCTGGGTGAAATGTAGAGCCATTGCAGGATTTTGAGCCTAGGAGTGAAATATCTTACTTACACATGAAAAAAATTCCTTCTTCCAGCTTTAGGGAGAATAAACTGTAAAGTCGTAAAAGGGGACCCTGGTAGACCAGATAAGAGTCTACTGCATGACAGAGGATGGAGGGCTGGACAGCGTGGAAGCAAAGGAGGAGATAAGGAGCAACTGGGCTCTGCCACATTTTGAAAGTAGAAGCAACATGATTTCCTAGTAGACTGAATGTAGAATGAAAGAGAAGATTTTGGGCTGAGATGATGGGGTTTTCTAAACATATAATCATGTCATCTGCAAACAGAGACAATTTGACTTCCTCTCTTCCTATATGAATACCCTTTATTTCTTTCTCTTGCCTGACTGTCCTAGCCAGAACTTCTAATACTACGTTGAATAGGAATGGTGGGAGAGGGCATCCTTGTCTTATGCCAGTTTTCAAAGGGAATGCTTCCAACTTTTGCCCATTCAGTATGATAGTGGCTGCGGGTTTGTCATAAATATCTCTTATTATTTCAAGATATATTAAATCAACACCTAGTTTATTGAGAGTTTTCGGCATGAAGTGGTGTCAAATTTTATCAAAGGTCTTTTCTGCATCTATTGAGATAATTATGTGGTTTTTGTCATTGGTTCTTTTTTTATTATTATTATTACACTTTATGTTCTAGGGTACATGTGCACAACATGCAGGTTTGTTACTTATGTATACACGTGTCAAGTTGATGTGCTGCACCCATTAACTCATCATTTACATTAGGTATATCTCCTAATGCTATCATTCCCCCCTCCCCCTACCCCACAACAGGCCCGGTGTGTGATGTTCCCCTTCCTGTGTCCAAGTGTTCTCACCAGGATACAAAATCAATGTGCAAAAATCAGAAACATTCCTACACACCAATAAAAGATAAACAGAGAGCCAAATCATGAGTGAACTCCCATTCACAAGTGCTACAAAGATAATAAAATACCTGGGAATACAACTTACAAAGGATGTGAAGGACCTCTTCAAGGAGAACTACAAACCACTGCTCAAGGAAATAAGAGAGGACACAAACAGAGTGGAAAAACAGCCCATGCTCATGGATAGGAAGAATCAATATCATGAAAATGGCTATACTGCCCAAAGTAATGTATAGATTCAATGCTATCCCCATCAAGCTACCATTGACTTTCTTCACAGAAGTAGAAAAAATTACTTTAAATTTTATATGGAACCAAAAAAGAGCTTGTATAGCCAAGACAATGATAAGCAAAAAGAACAAAGCTGGAGGCATCATGCTACCTGACTTCAAACTATATTACAAGGCTACAGTAACCACAACAGCATAGTACTGGTACCAAAACAGATATAAAGACCAATGGAACAGAATGGAGGCCTCAGAAATAAGAGCACACATATACAACCATCTGATCTTTGACAAACCTGACAAAAACAATCAACGGGGGAAAAGATTCCTATTTAATAAATGGTGTTGGGAAGACTGGCTAGCCACATGGAGAAAACTGAACCCCTTCCTTACATCTTATACAAAAATTAACTAAAGATGGATTAAAGACTTAAACATAAGACCTAAAACCATAAAAAGCCTAGAAGAAAACCTAGGCAATACCATTCAGGATATAGGCATGGGCAAAGTCTTCATAACTAAAACACCAAAAGCAATGGTAACAAAAGCCAAAATTGACAAATGAGATCTAATTAAACTAAAGAGTTTCTGCACAGCAAAAGAAACTGTCATTAGAGTGAACAGGCAACCTACACAATGGGAGACAATTTTTGCAATCTTTCTATCTGACAAAGAGCAAATATCCAGAATCTACAAAGAACTTAAACAAATTTACAAGGAAGAAACAACCCCATCAAAAAGTGGGCAAAGGATATGAACAGACACTTCTCAAAAGAAGACATTTATGCAGCCAACAAACATATGAAAAAAAAAAAAAACTCATCATCACTGGTAATTAGAGAAATGCAAATCAAAACCACAATGAGATACCATTTCATGCCATTTAGAATGGCAATCATTAAAAAGTCAGGAAATAACAGATGCTGAAAAGGATGTGGAGAAATAGGAATGCTTTTACACTGTTGGGGGGAGTGTAACTTAGTTCAACCATGGTGGAAGACAGTGTGGAGATTCCTCAAGGATCTAGAACCAGAAATAGCATTTGACCCAGCAATCTTATTACTGGGTGTATACCTAAAGGATTATAAATCATTCTACTATAAAGACACATGCACACATATGTTTATTGCAGCACTGTTCACAATAGAAAAGACCTGGAACCAACCCAAATGCCCATCAGTGATAGACTGGATAAAGAAAATATGGCACATACACACCACAGAATACTATGCAGCCATAAAAAGGGATGAGTTCGCGTCCTTTACAGAGACATGGATGAAGCTGGAAACCATCATTCTCAGCAAACTAACACAAGAACAGAAAACCAAACACCGCATGTTCTCACTCATAAGTAGGAGTTGAACAAGGAGAATACATGGACACAGGGAGGGGAACATCACACACTGGGGCCTGTCAGGGGGTGGGAGGCTAGGGGAGGGATAGCATTAGAAGAAATACCTAATGTAGATGATGGGTTGATGGGTGCAGCAAACTACCATGGCATGTGTATACCTATGTAACAAACCTGCAGGTTCTGCACATGTATCCCAGAACTTAAAGTACAACAATAATAATAATAAAGAAATACAGCTGAAAAAAAAAAAAAAAGAAAGAAAGAGAAGAGAAGAGACAAGGATGGCTCTCTGTGGTTGGAAGGAATCAATAAAAATTTAATGTTTAAATATTCAACAAGCAAGTTATTTTCTAACTTAGTAGTAAAGGGTTTGATATTTTCAAAAGATTATAGTTTTAAAATATAACCAAAGAATATCAGATGTAGCCCCATATTTATAAGCCAAAACATCTGAACAAACAAAAATCTGCAAATAGTTCAACAATGTCCTCTACCTAGGAAGAAGCATACGGAGTTATATTAATTATCTCTGGGAAGCATATGGAGAAGAGTAGCCTTCTGATTCTCTTACAAGAAATCATCCCTGCATCAAACTTAGTGCCGCCGACATTGACAAGTATTGTTTATTTCTGTGCCAGTGACTTCCTTACAGAATAAAAGAATAAAAGCAGAAATCTATGACTTTCTAAAAAAATCAATCTGTATTGATGAGGGATTAAAGGTCCTCAACCTTATAGCTACCTAATTATTCCCCTTAGCAACCTTATCAGACATTTTTCTGCACCAAATAAACTTTTATCCCTTAATTGGATGTTTTGGTATTTATCCTGGTTCAGTCTGTTATGCAATTGTCTTACTACTGGTCCTTCTCTTAGTTTCTTGTCCCACATCTGACTTCAATCTACTTCACACATCACTGCCAGATTTAGCAGTGTTTAGCCCTTATCACGCAATGGCCGCAACCTATTAATAGCTGTCTATTATCTTGCCAGATTAGGAGAATTCAAATTTTTTTCACATAAAAATACTTTAAATAAGGAAAACCACTCTAGAGATACAAGATACACTGTATTTTTATTATATATGTGATAAAAATTTAAACTCCTTATACTGGAGAATTGTACACTGGGTAAACATATGAGTTTTAGAATCAAAAGAAATCAGGTTAAGTTAGGCTCTGCTACTAATTATTAACTATGCTTTTGGACAGTTATGTAACCTCTCTGCATCTCAGATTATTATTATTTTTTTTTAAGAGACAGGGTCTTGCTCTGTCACCTAAGCTTAGCCTCCTGAGTAGCTAGGACTACAGGCACATTGCACACACTTGGCTCATTTTTATTTTATTTTTTTGTAGAGACTCGGTCTCATCATGTAACTCAGGCTTGTCTTGAACACCTGGCCTCAAGTGATCCTTCTGCCTCAACCTCCCAAAGTATTGGGATTACAGGCATGAGCCACTATGCCAGGCCTCAGATTTTTTACCTTAAAAATAAGATGATATCACTTTCTCCATAGAGTTGTGGTGAACACAATAAAAATAGTAGGTATAACATATTAAGAAGGTACCTGGCACATAATAAATGCTTAATAAAGTTCAGCCGCTACCACAATTATGATACAGTATATGCAAAATGTTCCAAATGCTGTTATTATTTAAGACCTTCAGTAATCAAAACAAATCTCTAGAACATCAGATATGAACCTCAGTCTAGACTCAAGAATGTTGGAAATATCCTTTTCTTCATTTTTAAAATCAAATCATACGCGTTTGGAGTATCAACCTTTCTTTTTCAGGAAGATATTAAATCACACTCATTGTTTAGCTCTTCCTCAAGGTCATACCTGAATCTAGGAAGCATGTTATGTCCAAAAGGTGAGGAGCAAAATTGTTAACTTCCCTGCTATCAATGTCACAAGGGGCCCTTGGAGTCCAATGACTCTCTGCTTTTGTGTGCACAAAGGAGAAAGGGAATCTTGGTCAGGTCAACCTCTCTAGGTAATTGCATGCAGAGAAACCCACTCTTGGGGAAATGTCTCCAAGGTCTTCCTCTTTCTCCATTTGACTCAAGACACTCTTAGTACTTTCTTCCAATGAATCTAGGCTTTAAAAATACATAAGAAGCACGTTATCTTCTAGACGCTTCTAGTACTGACCAAAAACTCTGAGACCAATAGACGGAAAGAGCCTAACAACCCACTTGGGAAAGGAAAAAGAGAACAATATAGGGAAGATATTTTAACTATTTATATTTGAATAAACTGCCCTACAGATGCATTCCTAGCATTTTTAGAACCCTGGTTCCCAGTTCAACCAAGCTTTGTCTACCACAATCAGTGCACTCCAAACACACAGAAACCATGGCCTTTTTGCCAATGCTCAGACATGGGTTGGGAAAAATGACAGGGCAGGAAGAAAAAGTCTAGGAAACAGGCCCATGCAGATACTGGAAGTGAGCTCAGGAACATGTGGGCAAGAAACCCCAAGGTCCTGATTCTTGCTCTAGAAGGGGCTGGGCAACACACATTCTCTTGATTCCCCCCAAGGAAAGGGACACACCCAGAAGAAACTGAAAAGTTCAAGGACAGGGTTCTAAAGAGGAACATTTTGTCATCTTCACTATTCATCCAGTTCTGTCCTGCTCTTGCTAAGAACAACAGCTAAACTCTGCCCTTCTCTACCTAAGTCTTAAGCTTTATGCCTTTTCTCATGGAAACTCAATTCTTCAACACCTCTTCATTCATTCAATAAGTCTCAGTCCAGATGATTAATTTAATGGGGCAGCAAATATAACCATTTTTAAATGATTTAGAAAAGAAATCTATGAACTTCCTCTATTATCCCTGTAATTCTCATTTAGACAAGAGTTCTATTCTTATCAATTAGGCATCTTCCTTATCATCGTAACTATAGCAGCATATGTAACAGATAGGCAACACTTTAGCTCACTGAAACTCAGTGTTCTCATCACTAACATACAAGTAACAAGTTGGGCCAAGCAATACTAGATAGCTGCCATAAAATAACATAAGCAAATACATTTAAAATTAAATCAATATACAAATATCAGTTATGAAAGCAACAAAAATCCTAAAACTGTTGTCTTTAAAATGATCTTCTAAAACTATGCTATATCTAACGATGAACTTTCATATTTCATTTTAATGTAATTCAGTTCAGCAGATTCTTATAACAGATCCTTGGTCAAAATGTCCTGAGTCAGTTGTTTCCGAACCGTAAAGTCATTAGATACCCTGATTCAAGAGGTCATGGGGTAGGTTCCAAGAAATCACTCTATTTTGTTAATTGTTGTAGAATATACTTAACGCAAAATGTACCATCTTAACCATTTTTAAGTATACAGCTAAATAGCATTAAGAACATTCACATTGTTGTACAACCATCACCACTATCTGTCTCCAGAACTTTTTCAACCTTACCAGCTGAAATTGTGTACCTTTTGAAGAATAACTAGCCCCTGTCAACCACTAGTCTACTTTCTCTCTCTATGAATTTGACTATGGCAGATATCTCTTACAAGTAGAATCATACAATATTTGTCCCTTTGTGTCTGCTTATTTCATCCAGTATAATATCTTCAATGTTCATTTTTGTTGTTCATCTACTCAGATAATTTTAATGTGCAGTAAGGTTGACAGCCTTACCTGTCAATTATTTTCATTTGGTATATGATCAAATAATCACTAAAACCCACAAACTTATTCCAGCTTATTTTCTGAAGTGTAGCCAAGTTTTTCAGCCTGCATTCTGGTTTATCAACCTCTGGATTGCCATATGCTTGTAGAAACTTCTTCAAAACTCAGGAACAATCTTTTCTGGAAAATGGCCCCTGACAACTTTCTCTCTACATCTAAGTAGGCATCCCACTTGAATAGCACTTACACTTGTATTGTAACCATCTGTTGGTATATTTGTCTCCTCTCTAATACATAAATTCATTGAAAGCCCTACTTTTGTAGTAAATAGTAACAGCAAACTTAGAATCAGGGGAAAAAAAGGCTTTGAATCCCAGCACCCTCTCTTCCTAGCTATATAACTACAGGCAAGATACTGAAAGCCAAGAAGTTTCCTTAGTTGGAAAATTAAAACAATAAAACTTAGCTCATGGAGTTGTTGTTATTATTAATAAATATGAAATATTCAGCCAAGGGGCTGCTGTAGGGTAAGCACTCAATTAAAGGAACATGTCATTTAGCTTGTATACTGCTATACTTAATATAGAGCATGCCATGTAGGATGTACTTAAAACATTCAGATTGAAGGACTATATGTAATAAAGCCAAATGCAATGAAGCAACAGTGGTTCTGACGCCGGGTCACTATACAGGATTACACAGTTTGCAAATGTACAAAGGTACCTGTACGGGGCCTAAGTGGGGGCTGAAATTCAGCCCATTCATTCCCTGGATGCCACCCATTGTACCCTGACAGCAGCTGCATCAGCCCAAAGGAGGGAGCACTTCTTATATCTCAAAAAAGGTGCCGTATTTATGATTACCCTGGTCTGTGTAAAGGATCTTCTGCTTGTTATTTTTCAGGAACCACAGGAATATTTCCTTGAGGCTATTTACTGGAGAAGAATTCAGAAGAGAAACATTTATTGACAAGAGTTTTCTTACAAAAGGCTGTTACAGTAGCCTTTTTAAAAACTGACTGAAGGGCTATCTTTGAAATCAGCACTCAGGTTACTCTGGTGCTCCTGTCAGAATGATCATCAGGAAATGAGGCACTAATCACACACTTTATTAAATTGCCTCTGAAATGCTTAACAGCATCTAATGCAATGGTTTATTCAATAGATCACACTGCACCTGATCTTGGCTCTGTAAGTTGTACAATTGTATACGCCTGCATCAAAAATAAAATATCATATATTTTTATGGAATTAAATAAATTACATCTGATTGTTAAAAATGAAAAAGGAATGTATGAACTTTTAAATATTTAATGGCTGCACTAATGGTGATGTGCCTGTAAGGTTCATCCCCAATTTTCTCCCCAGTCTTCTGAAACTTGGAAGGTGATCCCCCACTCCTTGTTCTTCAGCAGTGTTTCTCCATGGGGCTCTATTGGCATTTGGGACAGCACACATCTTCAATGTGCAGGGCTGGCCTATGTACTGCAGAACGTTTATTATCTCTCATTTCTACCCATGAAATACCAATAGCATTCCTGATCCTTGTGACGAGGAAACACCCTTTGGGAGCGATACTGTCTCCCTTTATAATTTCATAATTTTCCCAGTTCAGCAAGTGCATTTGCTATTTGTTCTGCATGAAACTTCAAAATCCCTGGTGACTGAGTCTTGCTCAAACTCTCATCTCCCAATGGCTGGACACTTGTTGCCCAGGACACTCCTATGATGAGAAGCCAACTGCTTAAAGTGCTTCTGAAACCTTGCTGCCTACATACGGACAGATAAATGGGTCTAGGGTTCTTAATCCTTAGTTCATGACTGTTTTGAAAACCACAATATTCAAAATACTATTTCTGAAATACATTAATGGGTATTCCACACCAAGAGAAGGGCTCCATGAATACATTTTAAAATTTTGAGTTATAAAAATTTGAAAACTTATCTTTACTACAAGATTTATTAAAGTCTTTATTTGGTAAAGGAAATTTTAAAACACTAAGAAAGCTAACTGAAGAAGGAAAAGAGTATTCTTCAAATTTACTCAACCCAGGTAACTCCTTTATTTGGGAATATCTATTAAATTATTGAGGAATTCCATACTACACAGTTTGGAAACTTTGGTTTGGGCTGAGGTGACAAGATTTACCACAGCCTCTATTCTTAACATGAAATAGACTTTAGTGTGGCCTCCTTGTGAAATGCTCCATAATTTTAAGATAAAATTCAGCCATAATCTTCTTTGAGAAAACTTGCTTGATAATTTCTCTAATTTCTCCCCTTCCCTTTTCCCTACTCACTCTAGATTCTTCACAGACGCATCTACAAACACAAAGTCTGGCTATCTTGTGTCGGAGCTCCTGAGGTACTTGGGTCTTCCTTTGTCATAGCAATTCTTATATTGTGATAGACAGTCTTGCTTCATCTCTAGATCACCAAACTATGGTCCACTGGTCCACTGCCTATTTTTGTAAATCAAATTTTATGGAAATATAGTCAGGCTCGCTGGTTTAAGTATTACCTATGTCTGATTTTAGGGTACAGTGGCAGAAGTGACTAGTTGAGACAAAGACCATATGAAATGCAACCTTATAATATTTACTATTTGGTCTTTTAGGGGAAAATTTTTCAACTGTAGTCGTAGGCTCCTATTACCTTAAGGTCAGGTCTGGTGTCCAGTTCCTTCAACTTAATGCCTAGTAAATGATAGATACTCAAAGTTTGTTGAATGACAAAATTTTTCACCTTTTAGAATAAATCTAAGAATATATGACCTTGAAGTAAATGCTTTAATAAAATGTGAGAGATGGAATATTTAACTCAGGTCATACAGTCAGTTTTATTCAATGTTAAAATAGTTTTTTTTTTTCCTGTGTCAACTTGGAAATATAGGTTCAAACAATGTTAACTCTTAATAAATAAAAAGTCATGTATCAAAGTATGTGATCTAAAGATAGTACAGAATTCAAAGGTTACTCTGTAGAGAATATTTTATGTATTATTTATTCATTTGTAGAGACAAGGTCTCACCCTGTCACCCAGGCTTGTGTGCAATGGCATGATCATAGTTCACTGCAGCCTCAAAAGCCTGAACTCACATGATCTTCTTGCTTCAGCCTCCCAAGTAGCTGGGACTACAAGTACATGCCACCACACCTGGCTCATTTGTTATTAATTTTTTGTAGAGATGGGTTTCAGCATGTTGCCCAGGCTGATGTCAAACTCCTAGGCTCAAGGGGCCCTCCCTCTTCGGTCCCCCAAGATGTTGGGATTACAGGAATGAGACACCCCACCTAGCCCTAATATATGTGTGTGTGTGTATATATATATGTGTGTGTATATATATATAATTATAAATATTTTATATAAATACATAAATATATTATATAAATATATTTTTATATGTTCAGTGGCACAACCTCAGCTCACTGCAACCTATGCCTCCCAAGTTCAAGTGATTCTCCTGCCTCAGCCTCCCGAGGAGCTGGGATTACAGGTGCACGCCACCACACCCAGCTAATTTTGTATTTTTAGTAGAGAGGGGGTTTCATCATGTTGAGACATAAGGCTGGTCTCAAACTCCTGGCCTTATGTGATCTGCCCGCCTTGACCTCCCAAAGTGAGGGGATTACAGGCATGAGCCACCATGCCTTGCCATAATTCTTAATATGAATATTTCTTCTCCAATATCATTTTTAATCTACCAAATATGAAATTTCTAATTGTTTACCTTCTACAAAAAAATGATTTAATGCAATTCACACAATTATTTATATCTCTTTCATTATCATATGTACTAATTTTCAGGCAACTTTAATAACATAGTTTAGACCTAAACTGATGCATACTTCCCCAATTTAGTACATGGTTAACTGAATGAATATCCTGTAAGAGATTTTTACAGTCAAGTTACAGACTATATAATCACACAATTTATCCTAAGATATCTGTAAATGTTGATGGATTAGTGTCGGAGCTTTCAGATTCACAGTTTGATTTCTGGAGTCAAATGTTATAATCCAAAGGAATTATTTAGGTAGAAATTATAGGAATGAGGACAGATTAATATGAAAGTAAGAATGTGTGTCAAGTGGAGGGCTCAACAAATTTCTTTCTGTCAGTATGGGAAGTAATAAGCAGCATTAGCATATAAAGAAAATACATTTTATTGATTTAAGCCCCAGTCATGTTACTTTGTAACTATGTGACATTAAATAAGTTAATTAACCTCTCTGAGTCTATTTTCTTGTCAGGAAATAGAGGTAATCATATAATTGTATATGAACCAGTTCATTTTATTGTTCAATAATTTCTTTAGAATATTTCTTTAGAGTCTCTTATTATCTACCTTATACACGTGAAGAGACAGAAACTTTAAGATCTCATGAGTAACTTCACTGTTCTGTATCTAAGTGGCAAAACCTGGACTCAAACCCAGAGCTAGTGTTCCACGGGGAGTTCTCAACCAGTCCCTAGAGTTCATTTGCCAAAATCTTAGATTGCTTAATTAGCAACATTGCTCCCTGCATTGTTTATCTCTCCTGCTCTAGGGAGAGGCCACCATGGAGAAAGTTAGTGGCCCTTTCAAAAAGTGAAGCTGTGTCTATGATGAGCCTATAAAAGTCCCATTGGTTTGAGACATAAAGTCAAGAAGATGACAAAAGAGTTATGAAAGCACAGACAGCAGTCGAAGTAATGTTTTTAGTTGATGTGTCATAGTACAGTATGATAGGAAAGAAGTCCTTGTACTTTTTCATAAGTAGAGTTTGTATTTTACTTAGACTAAAATAACCTTGTTCTTAAGAGATGCCAATATGCTCTTTGATTTTTTTATAATCCAACTAAGCAGTGCTTTAGCAAAAAGCATGTCATTATTGGCCAACATTCCCCTGACCTCAGTTTTTAATTTTTATTTTTTAGCTTTATTGAGATATAATTGATGCACAAAAAATGCACACATTCAATGCATATCTTTTAAAGAGTTTGGCCATAAGCCTATACCCATAATACCATAATCACAACCAAGGTACTAAGCATATAGTCACTTTCAACAATTTATTTGTATACTTTTGTGTGTTTTTTGTTTGCTTTGCAGTAAGAAAATTTAACATGAGATATATCCTCTTATGTTTTAATAAACACAATCCTGTATTATTAACTATAGGTACCATGTTGTACAGAAAACCTCTAGAATTTATTTAACATGCATAACAGAAATTTTATACCATTGAAAAACAATTCCCTATTTGCTTCTCCCCACAACCTCTGGCTACCACATATCTCATAAGGGATTAATGTCCAATATAAATGAGAATCTCCTGCAACTCAATAGCAAAACAAAAACAAAGAAACAAGCTCATTAAAAATTGGGCAAAAGACTTGAATAAATATATAAATATTTCTCCAAAGAAGACATACAAAATGCCAGTAGGTATACAAAATAGTGCCAACATAACTTATTGGAAAAATGAAATCCAAACAACAAGGAAATTTCACTTCTTACCTGCTAAAATGTCCATATCAAAAAACAAACAAGTAAACAGAAACAAAAGATAAATGTTGGCAAGGTTGTGGAGGAATTAGAACTCTTATACACTGTTGATGGGAATATAGAGTGGTGTAGCCACTGTGGGAAACAGTACTGAATTTCCTCAAAAAATTTAAAATAGAACTACTGTGTGAAACAGCAATTCCACTTTTGGAAATATATTCAAAAGAATCAAAGTTCAGATCTCGAAAAGATATCTGCACCTTCATGTTCATTGCAGCATTATTGACTATAGCCAAGACATGGAAACAATCTAAATGTCCACTTACAAATGAAATAATTAAAAAAAGAAAAGTGGGCCAGGTGCTGTGGCTCACACCTGTAATTTCAGCACTTTGGTAGGCTGAGACAGGGAGATGACTTGAGGCCAGGAGTTCGAGGCCAGCCTGGGCAACATGGTGAAACCCTGTCTCTACTAAAAACACAAAAATTAACCGGGCATGGTGGTGCATGCCTGTAGTGCCAGCTACTCAGGAGGATGAGGCACGAGAATCGTTTGAGCCCAGGCGGCAGAGGTTGCAGTGAGCGGAGATGCACCACTGCACTCCAACCTGGGTGACTGAGTGAGACTCTGTCTCAAAAACTACTAACCTAATAATAATTGACATATATTTGGCTCTGTGTATCTGCAAGTCTCTCATGTGCAGATTCAACCAAATACAGATGGAAAATTCAGTACTGAGAGATGTGAGCTTGCAGACAAGGATGGCTAACTTTTTGTATAGGAGAGCACTGCAGGATCAACTGAGTGACTTGAGTGGATATGGATTTTGGTTCAGTGGAGGGTCCTAGAACCAATTACCCTCAGATACCCAAGGACAAATGTCATCATACAATAGAATGCTATTTCAGCCCTAAAAAAGAAATAAACACTGCCATTTGCTATAGCATGGTTAAACCTATGAGACATTATCATCTGTAAAATGAGCCAGATGCAGAAAGATAAATACTTCATGATTCCACTTATATGAGTCATCTAGTCACGCAAATAGAAGCAGACAAATATCCTCCAAGTTGCCTGTGATTTAAACCTTAGCTTGTATCTTCATTGACTGAAATGTTTATCCAACATTAGCGGGTTGAAATGAGACTCCAAGCTATATTACATGAAAAGTACTGGGAATTTGCTGGCCCTAAATATCTGGGTTGTTCTAATTCTAGGGAAAATAAAATGTGTATGCATAAATTCTAATAGTCCTTTTACTATATCCTTAAATGGCTTACATTAAGTGCAAATGATGATGTTTAAAAACAACCCAAAGGCTGAGGCAGGAGAATGGCGTAAATCCGGGAGGCGGAGCTTGCAGTGAGCTGAGATCCGGCCACTGTACTCCAGCCTGGGCGACAGCGAGACTCCGTCTCAAAAAATAAAAATAAAAAATAAAAAAAATTAAAAAAAAACAACCCAAAACTACAGCTTGTAATAGAAATTGTGGAAGATACATATAAATATCATATTGAAAATAAATTTTTGGTTCTGGTTCCCTTTGTAAGAAACTGTGGCTGTAAAATACGTATTAAGTATCGTTACTTGGCAGCCAGGCATGGTGGCCATGTCTTTAATCCCAGCCACTCTGGAAGCTGAAGCTGGAGGATCACTTGAACCCAGGAGTTCAAGGTTGCAGTGAGCTATGATTGTGTCATTGCAGTCCAGCCTGGGTGACAGAGTAAGACTTCATTTCTAAAAACATATTTTTTTAAAAAATAAAAGAAAAGAAACCTTATTTAGGTAACTATACTTGTGATGACACCACTTTTATGGTACCATGCAGTTTTGAGAACTCAGAAGAAAAAAAAGATGTATTTCATACTTTACAGCTTAGAAAGACTATGGGAATGGATAAATAATAGATAATTTATAGTATAATTATATCTCATGAAAGAGGTAATCATGTGCTTTGGGAGTGGTGGGGGAAAGGCCCAAGCAGATTCAAATTGGAAGGAGAAGTCAGGAAAGGAGTAGGAAATATCTAAGGCAAGGAAGAAAAAAGAGCAGATAATAGTTGGGGCATAAAGTAATAGGATATCGGCACCCCAGAACTGGGAACAGAGTATAATAAAGACATAGAGGTGTGAAACAGCATATTAAAGGTGGGAACTGCAAGTGATCTGATATGGCTGGAATGTAGGATTTCATAGGGGAGAAGTAAAATAAGACTAGAGAAGGTGAGGAGGTGTCTAATGGTAAAGAGTCATGAGAGTAATTGGATTGGAGCTAGAACAGAGAATGGGAAGTACATTCTGTGGTCTATGTAACTGACTTGCAAGATGTTCCCAGATAATTTATTAAAAAGCAAGTCCATTGCATTTACCCAATTTTATGACAAAATACATTATACGGTAATTTTATCTTGTACTGCTAAAACAGAATCTGCCATTAAGTAGATCAGTGGGCAAGTCACAATACCCTTGGCTCCACTTTTCTCATTAGCAAGCAATAACAACAATAACAACTAACTTGTGAGTGGTTATGTGCCTGGTACTATTCTATCTCTTTACAGGCATTAACTCATTCTAAGTGTTTTACCTAGGTTAACGTCACAATTGTGAAAATTAAATGACTTAATTACAGGTAAAGCAACAATTATTATCTCCATTATAAAGATGAGAAGAGTAGGTTATAAAAATGAAAAGAAACTTGGCTATGATCGCACAGTATATCAGTAATGGAGCTGAAAGAAAGTGAAAGATTATTTCAAGGGTCTATTCCTTATAGCACTGAGAATAGTGTCAGGAATACAGTAGACTCTCAAAACCTCAATGGATGAGTTAACTGGTATCTCCATCGAGAGTTAAAGATGCTTCCAAACTCTTTGCCACTTCTCCCATGAAGAGGTGGAGGCTAACTCCCCTCCCTTTGAATGTGGCCTAGGCTGGTGACTTGCTTAGACCCAAAAAATGGGGTCAAAATAAGGTATAAGACATAAAAAGTCCTGTAGCTTACATTTTTCATTCTTAAAAGCCAACCACCAAGCTGTAAAGAATCTCATCTAAACTACTGTCTGATGACAGGCAATTTGGAGAGAGACTCTGAATGACGTGAGGCCACCATGGACATTTCAGTGCACCCATGGCCTCAGCTACAACGTATGTAGTAGAACATTGGCACACTTAGTCTAGTCAACCCAGGGAATCATGAGAAACAATAAATCATGTTTTAAGCCACTGCATTTTGGGGTAATTTAGGACATAAAACAATCTCTGTGGCAGTGTATTTACTTGTCTGCTCTAAAGCTAAACTTTTCTTATAATTAATCTGTGACTCATTCAAACAAAATTATCACTTTCATCATCCTGCTTTCTGTATCTCATTCTTACTATTTACTTGAGTGGTATTTGGAAGTGGCAAAAGCTTCTTTCTTTTTTGAAAAATAAAAGAACACTTGAGTTTCAGGAAATTCATTTTCAAAGGAAACCACTTTCTGTTTTAAAATGTATTTTCATCTGAAAAGTTTCCTAATAACTGAAGAAAACAATTCTTTGTCTCTTATTTCCTCTGACAGTCTTAAAGCATTCTACCACCTGGAAGGACAAATGGGATAATAATAGGAAGACTATAAAGGTAGAGGAAGCCACACATAAAAACTTACATAAACACAACAGATTCTTTTTAAAGTACGTTTATTATCTCAACCAATTCCATTTTGACACACAGCCCTGCCAGGAGGAACATGCTGCCAATTTTCTTTCAGAGAAAACACTTTCATCTTTTAAAACTCCAAAACAACTCAGAGATAAGTAAATATGTTAATCCATTAAATAGCTGTTGGGTTAACAACTATTGGTTGCTTAATAACATAGATGCAGCCCCAGCAATTTATTTCTTACCATAAGCAAAAATGTCTTACCATAAGTAAAAATCATGGGTTAATCATGATTACCTCAATACTGCAATGAAGTCACATGAGATTGAAACACAAAACTTGCTTAAATTTGCAGAAAATATTATTGATGTGTATTCACTAGGGTTCTCAAGATAAACAGAACTAATAGGACCTATATTTATATCATCTGTCTCTATTTGTCTATACAGATAGACAGACAGAGGGACAAAGAGAGAGAGATTTATTATGCAATTTAGCTCATACAATTATGGAGACTGAGAGCCCACAATCTGCCATCTGCAAGTTGCGGAAGCAAGCAAGATGGTGGTATAATTCAGTTACAGTCTGAGTACTTGAGATCCAGGGGAGCTAATGATATAAGTTGTAGCTCAAATCCTCAAGCAAGAGAACCAGGAGTGCTGATGTTTGAGGAAAGGAGAAGACAAATGTCCCTCTGGAAGAGACAGTTTGCCCTTCTTCAACGTTTTAATTCTATTCAGGTCCTCAACAGATTGGATGATGTCCGCCCACATTGGTGAAGATGGACTTCTTTACTTACTACCAGTTCAATTGTTAACCTCTTCTAGAAACAACCACACAGATGCACGGAAACATAATGTATTACCAGTTTTCTGGGCATCCCTTAGCCCAATCAAGTTGACATATGAACATAAATATTAGGTTGCGTTCCAAGATGGCCGAATAAGAACAGCTCCAGTCTGTAGCTCCCAGAGTGATTGACACAGAAGATGTGTGATTTCTGCATTTCCAACTGAGGTATCTGGTTCATCTCACTAGGACTGTTTGGAAAGTGGGTGCAGCCCACGGAGGGCAAGCCAAAGCAGGGTGGGGCATTGCCTCACCTGGGAAGTGCAAGAGGTCAGGGGATTTCCCTTTCCTAGCCAAGGGAAACCATGACAGACTGTATCAGGAAAATCAGGACACTGCCACCTATACACTGTGCTTTTCCAATGGTCTTAGCAAATGGCACACCAGGGGATTATATCCGTGCCTGGCTCAGTGGGTCCCACACCCATGGAACATTGCTTACTGCTAGTCTGAGATTGAACTGTCAGGAGGCAAGCCTGGCTACCCCGGGAAGGGGTAGCTGCCATTGCTGAGGCTTGAGTAGGCAAACAAAGCAGATGGGAAGCTCGAACTGGGTAGAGTCAACTGCAGCTCAGCTAGGCCTGCCTGCCTCTGTAGACTCCACCTCTGGGGTCAGGGCATAGCAGAACAAAAGGCAGCAGAAACTTCTGCAGACTTAAACGTCCCTGTCTGACAGCTCTGAAGACAGCAGTGGTTCTCCCAGCGTGGTGTTTGAGCTCTGAGAATGGACAGACTGCCTCCTCCAGTGGGTCCCTGACCCCCATGTACCCTAAACTGAACACACCTCCCCGTAGGGACCTACTGACACCTCATATAGCTGGGTGCCCCTCTGAGACAAGGCATCCAGAGGAAGGATCAGGCAGCAATATTTGCTGTTCTGCATCCTCTGCTGGTGATACCCAGGCAAACAGGGTCTGGAGTGGACCTCCAGCAAACTCCAACAGACCTGCAGCTGAGGGACCTGACTGTTAGAAGGAAAACTAACAAACAGAAAGGAATAGCATCAACATCAACAAAAAGGACATCCACACCAAAACCCCATCTGTAGGTCACCATCATCAAAGGGTAAAGGTAGATAAAACCACAAAGATGGGGAGAAACCAGAGCAGAAAAGCTGAAAATTCTAAAAACCAGAGTGTCCCTTCTTCTCCAAAGGATTGCAGCTCCTTGCCAGCAATGGAGCAAAGCAGGATGGAGAATGACTTTGAAGAGTTGACAGAAGTAGGCTTCAGAAAGTTGGTAATAACAAACTTCTCCGAGCTAAAGGAGGATGTTTGAACCCATCGCAAGGAAGCTAAAAACCTTGAAAAAAGATTAGACAAATGGCTAACTAGAATAAGCAGTGTAGAGAAGACCTTAAATGACCGAGGAGCTGAAAACCACGGCATGAGAACTTCGTGACACATGCAAAGACTTCAGTAGCCGATTCGATCAAGTGGAAGAAAGGGTATCAGTGACTGATGATCAAATGAATGAAATGAAGCAAGAAGAGAAGTTTAGAGGAAAGAGAGTAACAAGAATTAAACAAAGCCTCCAAGAAATATGGGACTATGTGAAAAGACCAAATCTACGTTTGATTGGTGTACCAGAAAGTGATGGGGAGAATGGAACCAAGCTGGAAAACACTCTGCAAGATACTATCCAGGAGAACTTCCCCAACCTAGCCAGGCAGGCCAACATTCAAATTCAGGAAATGCAGAGAACACCACAAAGATACTACTAGAGAAGCGCAACCCCAAGACATACAACTGTCAGATTCAACAAGCTTGAAAGGAAGGGAAAAATGCTAACGGCAGCCAGAGAGAAAGGTTGGGTTACCCACAAAGGGAAGCACATCAGACTAACAGTGGATCTCTCAGCAGAAACCCTACAAGTCAGAAAAGAGTAGGGGCCAATATTCAACATTCTTAAAGAAAAGAATTTTCAAGCCAGAATTTCATATCCAGCCAAACTAAGTTTCATAAGTGAAGGAGAAATAAAATCCTTTATGGACAAACAAATGCTGAGAGATTTTGTCACCACAAGGCCTGTCTTACAAGAGCTACTGAAGGAAGCACTAAACATGGAAAGGAACGACCAGCACCAGCCACTTCAAAAACATGCCAAATTGTAAAGACCATCAATGCTCGGAAGAAACTGCATCAACTAACAAGCACAATAACCAGCTAACATCATAATGACAGGATCAAATTCACACATAAAAATATTAACCTTAAATGTAAATGGGCTAAATGCCCCGATTAAAAGATACGGACTGGCAAATTGGATAAAGAGTCAAGCCCATCAGTGTGCTGTATTCAGGAGACCCATCTCACATGCAGAGACACATGGCCTCAAGAAAAGGTATGGAGAAAGATCTAGCAAGCAAATAGAAAACAAACAAACACAAAAAGAAGGGGTTGCAATCCTAGTCTCTGATTAAACAGACTTTAAACCAACAAAGATCAAAAGAGACAAAGAAGGCCATTACATAATGGTAAAGGGATCAATTCAACAAGAAGAGCTAACTATCCTAAATATATATGCACCCAACACAGGAGCACCCAGATTCATAAAGCAAGTCCTGAGAGACCTACAAAGAGACTTAGACTCCCACACAATAATGGGAGACTTTAACACCCCACTGTCAAGATTAGACAGATCAATGAGACAGAAGGTTAACAAGGGTATCCAGGATTTGAACTCAGCTCTGCACCAAGCAGACCTAATAGAATATCTACAGAATTCTCCACCCCAAATCAACAGAAATATACATTCTTCTCAGCACCACATCACACTTATTCCAAAATTCACCACATAGTTGGAAGGAAAGCACTCCTCAGCAAATGTAAAAGAACAGATATCATAACAAGCTGTCTCTCAGACCACAGTGCAATCAAATTAGAACTCAGGATTAAGAAACTCACTCAAAACCGCACAACTACATGGAAACTGAACAACCTGCTCCCGAATGACTACTGGGTAAATAACGAAATGAAGGCAGAAATAAAGATGTTCTTTGAAAGCAATGAGAACAAAGACACAACATACCAGAATCTCTGGGACACATTTAAAGCACTGTGTAGAGGGAAATTTATAGCACTAAATGACCACAAGAAAAAATAGGAAAGATCTAAAATCGACACCCTAATCATCACAACTAAAAGAACTAGAGAAGCAAGAGCAAACAAATTTAAAAGCTAGCAGAAGAAAAGAAATAACTAAGAACAGAGCAGAACTGAAGGAGATGAAGACACAAAATCTCCTCAAAAAATCAATGAATCCAGGAGCTGGTTTTTTGAAGAGATCAACAAAATTGATAGACCGCTAGCAAGACTAATAAGGAAGAAAAGAGAGAAGAAATCAAATAGATGCAATGAAAAATGATAAAGGGGATACCACCACTGATCCCACATATATAAAAACTACCATCACAGAATACTATAAACACCTCTATGCAAAAAAAAAAAAAAAAAAAAAAAAAACTAGAAAATGTAGAAGAAATGAATAAATTCCTGGACACATACACCCTCCCAAGACTAAACCAGGAAGAAGTTGAATCCCTGAATAAACCAATAACAGGCTCTGAAATTGAGGCAATAATTAATAGCCTACCCACCAAAAAAAGTCCAGGACCAGATGGATTCTCAGTCGAATTCTACCAGAGGTACAAGGGGGAGCTGGCACCATTTCTTCTGAAACTATTTCAATCAATAGAAAAAGAGGGAATCCTCCCTAACTCATTTTATGATCATTTATCATCATCCTGATACCAAAGCCTGGCAGAGACACAACAAAAAAAGAGAATTTTAGACTAATGTCCCTGATGAACATCGATGTGAAAATCCTCAATAAAATACGGGCAATCTGAATCCAGTAGCACATCAAAATCTTATCCACCAAGATCAAGTTGGCTTCATCTCTGGGATGCAAGGCTGGTTCAACATATGCAAATCAATAAATGTAATCCATCGCATAAACAGAACCAAAGACAAAAACCACATGATTATCTCAACAGATGCAGAAACGGCCTTTGACAAAATTCAACAGCCCTTCATGCTAAAAACTCTCCATAAACTAGGTATTCATGAAACGTATCTCAAAATAATAAGAGCTATTTATGACAAACCCATATTCAGTATCATACTGAATGGACAAAAACTGGAAGTATTCCGTTTGAAAACTGGCACAAGACAGGGATGCCCCCTCTCACCACTCCTATTCAACATAGTGTTGGAAGTTCTGGCCAGGGCATTCAGGCAGGAGAAAGAAATAAAGGGTATTCAAAAAGGAAAAGAAGAAGTCAAATTGTCCTTGTTTGCAGATGAAATGATTGTATATTTAGAAAACCCCATTGTCTCAGCCCAAAATCTCCTTAACCTGATAATCAACTTTAGCTAAGTCTCAGGATACAAAATCAATGTGCAAAAATCACAAGCATTCTTATACACCAGTAACAAACAAACAGAGAGCCAAATCATGAGTGAGCTCTCATTCACAATTGCTTCAAAGAGAATAAAATACCTAGGAATCCAACTTACAAAGGATGTGAAGGACCTCTTCAAGGAGAACTACAAACCACTGCTCAAGGAAATAAGAGAGGACACAAACAAATGGAAGAACATTCCATGCTCATGGATAGGAAGAATCAATATCGTGAAAATGGCCATACTACCCAAGGTAATTTATAGATTCAACACCATCCCCATCAAGTTACCAATGACTTTATTCACAGAATTGGAAAAAACTGCTTTAAAGTTCATATGGTACCAAAAAAGAGCCTGCATTGCCAAGACAATCCTAAGTCAAAAGAACAAAGCTGGAGGCATCACGCTACCTGACTTCAAACTATACTACAAGGCTACATTAACCAAAACAGCATGGTACTGCTACCAAAACAGACATATAGACCAATGGAACAGAACAGAGCCCTCAGAAATAATACAACACATCTACAACCATCTGATCTTTGACAAATCTGACAAAAACAGGAAATGGGGAAAGGATCCCCTATTTAATAAATGGTGCTGGGAAAACTGGCTAGCCATATGTAGAAAGCTGTAACTGGATCCCTTCTTTACACTTTATACAAAAATTAATTCAAGATGGATTAAATACTTAAATGTTAGACCTAAAAACCATAAAAACCCTAGAAGAAAACCTAGGCAATACTATTCAGGCCATAGGTATGGGCAAGGGCTGCATGAGTAAAACACCAAAAGCAATGGCAACAAAAGCCAAAATTGACAAATGGGATCTAATTAAAGAGCTTCTGCACAGCAAAAGAAACTACCCACTGAGTGAACAGGCAACGGGCAGCATGGGAGAAAATTTTTGCAATCTACCCATCTGACAAAGGGCTAATATCCAGAATCTACAAAGAACTTCAACAAATGTATAAGAAAAAAATCAAACAACCCCATCAAAAAGTGGGCAAAGGATATGAACAGACACTTTTCAAAAGAAGACATTTATGCAGCCAACAGACACATGAAAAAATGCTCATTATCACTGGTCATCAGAGAAATGCTAATCAAAACCACAATGAGATAACATCTCACACCAGTTAGAATGGCGATCATTAAAAAGCCAGGAAACAACAGGTGCTGGAGAGGATGTGGAGAAATAGGAATGTTTTTACACTGTTGGGGGGAGTGTAAACTAGTTCAACCATTGTGGAAGACAGTGTGGTGACTTCTTAAGCATCTAGAACTAGAGATACCATTTGACCCATCAATTCCATTGCTGGGTATACACCCAAAGGATTATAAATCATTCTACCATAAAGACACATGCACATGTATGTTTATTGCGGCACTATTCACAATAGCAAAGACTTGGAACCAACCCAAATGTCCATCAGTGATAGACTGGATTAAGAAAATGTGGCATATATACACCATGGAATACTATGCAGCCATAAAAAAGGATGAATTCATGTCCTTTGTAGGGTCATGGATGAAACTGGAAACCATCATTCTCAGCAAACTATCGCAAGGCCAGAAAACCAAATACTGCATGTTTTCATTCATAAGTGGGAATTGAACAGTGAGAACACTTGGACACAGGAAGGGGAACATCACACACCAGGGCCTGTCATGGGGTGGGGGGAGGGGGGAAGGATAGTATTAGGAGAAATACCTAATGTAAATGACGAGTCAATGGGTGCAGCAAACCAACACAGCACATGTATACATCTCTAACAAACTTGCACATTGGTTGTGCACATGTACCTTAGAACTTAAGGTATTAAAAAAAAAAAAGAAAGAAAGTAAACATCACATAATATGATAGTACATTGAGGACAACAGCTCAAGCTTAAATTAAGTTGTAGATCCCAGCACTCATACATGTCTGACCATGTCTGACAGACTGGTAGTGTAGCTCCCAGAAGTTTATTGACATGAAGGATTGATGACTCTTCTGAGAGAAAATTCGTCTTAAGTAGAGATAGAATCAGAAAAGTTCAAATCAATATCCAAGCTTCAGTCAACAGGGGGAAAGAAAAAGCTCTGAAGACTGCCTGGTAGCTGCAATTCAGATTCATCCTAGGGATAGAGGAGCGAAGAATACAAACTCCCTTCTCTATGTGACTTGCATATTTCCATTTTAAGTCTTACAAACTATCAGGGTGTGAGGCAGAACAGGAGACAGTATCTCTAATAGAGTTAAGGAAATCTCACTAAAAAATTCTACAGTAGGAGAGAAGGAAAGCTGTGAACACCAGGTGGCAGCAAGATTTATTTATGAAGTCACATGAGACATGTCTGAGATTTCTAGAAATAAATGAGTCACTGGCGAAGGAAGCGAGTTGGAGAAAGAGCCTCTAATGTCACTGATAAAGTTTCTCCATTTGTCTGGTGGGACTTTGGGAAACTCAGCTTCTAACAATAATAGCAGATGGGGTTAGGAAGTTAGGGCTAATGAGCTCCTTTTGTTCATAAATTATTAATTCATTTTCTGAACTGTATCAAGGAGTGGATTAACAATGAGATTTTCCAAAGGTGGGTATTTTTTATGCTTTAAATTTACATATGACAGCTTTGCCTATTACAATCCTGACACATTTTAGTCATCCTCATGGATTTCATCATTTAAAAGATGAAGGAACTATGAGAATCAGCAAAATGGTCATGCAGCAGCATGGTGGTCAAAAACAGACTGCTTGGAGTTAGAGCTCAGTTGGTGCCTGGTCTTGCCACTTAACAGTTTTGTGACCCATCTGACTTAAGAAGAATATCATGATGTTGCTTATTTCATTACATTGCTGTGAAGACTACAAGAAATAAGGCATTTCAAACATGCTAGATTTATAATAAATAATAAAAATCTCAAGTCCAAAATGTTAAAAATTATCTATATGGTATACTGCCTCCTATGAAATCTTTTCCTTCCTCTCTCTAAAGTCTTGGCACAACTCCTAAAAATAGATGATGTCTATTTCCCCCTTGAACCTGGGCTGGCCTTGTGACTTGCCTTAACTAATAAATAGAATGGCTATGCCAGTTCTAAGGCTAGGTCATAAGAGGCCTGGTACCATCGGCTCCAATCATTTTTGAATCCACTCAAATTACAAGAAGCTCAGCTAGACTACTGAATTACGAAAGATCATGTGGAAGAAGCTGATTTCCAGCTATTTCAGCCATCCAGATAAAGCCACAGACATAAGTAGAACCCCAGCTGAGCTCACAGCTGAATGCAGCTTAGTGACCCAGCTGACATGTGGAGCACAAGAACCACTCAGCTGAGCACAGTCAATGCACAATTATTTAATATATAATCATGAGAAATAACAAATTGTAGTTTTAACAGTCTAAGGTTTGGGGTAGCTTGTTATACCTCAGTACATAAGTGAAACACTATACGAGGCCATGTATGATCTTTCCCTGTCAATGTCTCTAATCTTAACTTTCAGCCCTCTCCCCTTCATGCACACTACTCTAGTAACTCTGATCTTTTCAATTCTCAAATATAACCTGGGGCACAGGATCTTTACATATGCTGCCTTCTTTACCTGGACCATGCTGCCAGAGGCCCCTCCACCACCCATTCCACATACTATCTGTCCCCCTTTTCTCTAAGTAACTCCTACTTATCCTTGTGGTCTCAGGAATCTAGAGTAGTCTTTCTAGTTCCTAGACTAATTCAGTTGCTTGTCATTTACTCTTATACAAGCTTTTTTTTTTCTTGCTTTCTTTCTTTATAGCACTTTCTATAATTATAATTACTTGGGTAGCTATTTGTTTAATATCTGCCTTTCTTCCAGCCTAAAAATTTACTGAAGGCACTCAGCACAATTTCTGGCATCTAGAAGATGCTCAATACTTACTTCTTGAATTGATGAACCAATAGGTTGGTTGCAATAGAGCCAAGAGCAAAACTGTGTCTCTTGCCTCATATGTTAGTATTCTTGTCCTTGTAATTTACCATCCTCCTCTCCATTTGTGGGAAATCAGTGTGAAGTTTTACTGGGGAATATCTTTTGCATTTTAAATCCGGGATATGAATGGATGCCATTTTTAGAGGAGGAGGTTTTAGAAAGATTAACACAGCCAAAACCAATACAGGACTTTTATATTAGTTACCAGCATCTCCTTCTCTAAGATCCTCAGATTATTCCATAATTCTTATTTACAAAGCTTTATTCCCCACAGGAAACCAGAAAGATAATAATTCTTAACTAGAAAAATTGGGACCTGGCAATTCCAGTGGAGCAGACCATTATTCAATGAAGAGTACTCAGGAGGTAAGACAGAGCAGAGTCAGTAGACTTAGTCCCAGCCACAAGGGCTTATTCCACCCCAGACCTTGCTGACAAAATGTCATCAAGCTTCATAATAATTGAGCTCTAATTCAATTACTTAATGTAAGTTTAAACTAAGTCACATTATTTAATCTTTTTTTTTTTTCTAGCTCAGTTCCACATATGGACAATGGGCTAATTACTTTCTATTTACTTCCTAAGATAATTATAATGATTAAAGTACTTCGTAAAATGTAAACCATAATTTAAATATATAGTATCACACAAAATATTTTTAATCAAATACAATAAAATTTTCTTGTGCAAACGAGGTATCTCTTTCTGATGTAAAAGATGGAGGCTGAGAAAATACGTCCAGAAGCAAATATCCAATGGATGTGCAGGCTGGTGCAATGCAGAAATCTCACTTACATTTTGGTCCATGTAAAGGATATTTGCTAGAATTGCACAGGCCACAGCCTGAGGTTCTTTACATAGCGGCCCCCTGTGGGATTCACGTAGTATATTTGTGAAATTCCTTCCACCGAGTAACATCAATGAGATTTCAGAACCCAGATGCCCACAGGTGGCATTAAATTCCACTCTTATCTAGGAAAGACTGCAGTTGACTTCCCTAACTTCAGAGACCTATACTCCAGCCAGCAGGAGGAGAGATAAGCTGTAGATGGTCACATCAGAAGACCTATATACTGAATCTTTTTGTTTCTTCCTGAGGGAGGCAGGTTTAAAGTCATGGACACATAGCTCTAACAGCTCAGTTGGGTTGCTCACACTGAGAGAGATGCAGACTAACAGAACTTGAGTAAAAAAGAAAACCTCAGAGAAAGTGACTCATGGTAGTTTCCTTGTCTGCAGACAGTTCACTCTTCTGTGCCTCAGGCTCTTAAAGCACTTTATACTTCTGTGTACAACTTCTCACAAATGGACATGAATCACAGTTCTGTGTGTGTTTGTTTCTCAAGGGATAGTAAGAGACTTGAGGCCAGCAACTTTTCTTGTTCATCTCAGGGTGACTCAAATGTAATGGGCCTCCTTGAGTCAGCCCTGAACTCACCCCAGTTCATCTTAAGACTAATACCATAGTTACATAGCAAAGTGAAAGCAAAACAAAACTAATCAAAGGATACAATGTTTACAAATATGTGATAGTCCAGGTTTCTGCTATTTTTTAAAAGCCCAGATCATGTCACAAAAGTCTACTTAAGGATGATTATAGCCAAAAACAAATTGATATTTACAAGCAAACACATGTTGATGCTGGTTTCATTCTGTCTCCTGCCTATTCTGTTTTGATGTCAGCTTGAAATATTTAGAGGATGACAAGAACAAAAACCAAAGGCCCTGGACTTACTGGACAGTTATAGATAGGTCAGTAATGCTGCTTCTGTGTGGGAAAGCTGGCAATAATGGGATTAGACACGCCAGTTCCATTTGCAGAAGTCTGGTTCTTAAACAAGTGACTCGAATCCTTTGTTCTGTCACTGCATGGAAGACAATGTGCGTGTGTCTGTTCTCCCTGTATGTTGATTTCTCTTTGACAGAAACTCATTATGAGAGACACCTACTTAGGCGGAAGCTCATTTGGAATTCACTAAATAGCCAGCTCTAGTCAGTATGGGGAGAAAGGAAAATGGCTTTGGACAGGAATAAATTCTTCAACAGAAACTGTTGGTATTCTCTTTCTGGTGAGACTCTGGGGAGTAACAAAATTAGGTGGTGAGTAGTTTCAGAAAAGGAGGACCTCAAGCAATTAGGCATCTCTTAGAAAGATGACTACATAGACCTGTGGTATAAGGATAGAGTCTTTTCTTATAAGACTTTTTTTATCTGGTGTAGGGACAGCTAATTTGCTCTGAATATTTTTAAGTCCACTTTCTAGGCTGATGTTATCCATTTGGTATAGATTTGCCACTTATATATTGAGAGAAGGTTTCTTATTGACACATCAAAGCAAACTTCTCCTTGTTCAACATAGTATATTGAGCCAGTCGAAATAGTTGTGAAATATAAAGTGTTTGTTCATACTTTAATGGTAAGCAGTGCTGGATACACACACACACACTCACACACACACACATATATTCACACATATATACACATATGCACACACACATATATATTGCTTTATATTTATATATACACATGTTTAGATTGTATATGTTATTTATTACACTGTTAAACATTACTTACATATTTCTGGTTAATGATGTCTAATACATACTTGGTATCATGTTAAAAATGATTTTTAAAAAAATGAATTATGTTAATTTAGTCATATGCTATCCTGAGAAGTAAAAAAATACATATTTCTCAGACAATTTATCCATACACACGGGCAATATGTTTATTTCCAGTGTTAACTGATTCCTCAACTATTGCAGTAGTGGTATCTTTCTGAAATTTTATCTTACTTTCTGAGTGTGTTAAGTTGGCCTAATTGTGAGACATATTCATTTTAAAAAGTAATGCTAATCTGGATGCTGCCACCATGAGGTGGGAGGTTGGGAAAAAAGAGAATATACTTCAAATTATCTTTATGGAAAAGTTAGTTGAGTATAACATGAGGAAACAGCATGTCTTAAAGAACAAGGCAAAAATCTTTCAGAATAAAAATCTTCTTGGTGCAATCTTTCTGAAATTGGTTCAATCTTCTTTACATTTCTGTTGCAAATGCTATTATGGAAAGATGTTCGGTGGTCATGGGCCAGTGATTACAGAGATTGAGTGCGGGGGTAATAAATAAGTGAATTTTGTGGTTTTTAAAAATGTATATTTTACTTGGAAGCATGAGCTTTTGAAAACTAAACTGCTTTAAAATATAAAATATGTAATCAAATACAAATTCTTGTCAGAAAAGTGTTGCTCAACAAATAGTACCTGTTTGTACTGATAAGCAGGGCAGTAAGAGTTATTTAGATACCATCATGCACTTACTTGATGGGAAAGTATGGAAATCATACCAAAAAATCTGAAAATAAAGCTTATCAGGTTGTTTAAAGTTGTTTAGGTGAGAATCTAGCTTGGATCATAAAACAGTTAATCAGATGGTTTTAGTATTCCTGGCAGGCTGAAAATCCTAAAAAGAAAGATAATCTGGAGAACTGGGTACAGGTGGTAGTGCACCGCTTATAGTCACATATACACAGGAGGATTGCTTGAGCTCAGGAATTCAACACCAATTTGCAAAACATGGGAGGGTGCATGGGCGGAGAAAGACAATCCTACGAAAGAAACTAAATTTACACACAAAAAGGGACATTCTGCCAGAGTGTTTTGTTTTTTGTGGGGTTCTCCCAGAAGGAGATCTGAGACAAGGATTTGAGTGTGGGTAGTTTATTTATGAACTGATCTCAATAACCATTGGTAGAGAAGGAAAGGTAGTCAATGGAGTTTTCATTATTAGGCAAATTTCCACTGTGGGGAACAGGAGCCTGATTCTACTGGGTAATATTAGGAACCCAGGTAAAACACAGGTCCTAGAGTCATCCCACCCCGGTGCAAGGGAGCTGGGTATTCATACACAAGTTCTCGCTGGTCTCTGGGTGAGTGTTGCTCCCAGAGTCATTAATTTCTTAGCATTTCCAGCTTGCCACATGGAGGCACAAACCATGTTCTGGTGGCAAGAGGCCCTCAAGCAAACACTTGCAGGTGCTGGCAGCTGGGAGTCTCAAATGGTAAGAAAAAGAAGCATTGGTGGAACACTGACAACATTTGCTGTACAGCGTAACTGGCTATTCTGAATGAAATGAAAAAAGAATGATTTGCCTAAGTCCCTATATATAGATATTAAAAAGCAAGTAAAAAAAAAAAACAAAAATAAATATAAACTCCACAAATACCAAAAGACCTACCCTAGGAAATTTGAGGTATGTGTGTAAGATACTACACTACACATTTACATCCTACAGACTATGACAGCAAGGATTTTTCTTATACCAACAGGTAGATTAAGCCGCTACCTCTGTAGTCTGATTTGAGAAACAGAAAGGTCCATAAACCAAAATATTTCCTCTACTTCCCCCCTTCCACTATTTAAAATGCTTCCCTTTGAGATTTGTTACTTTGTGTGAGCTATATTACACTGCGTGTGTATGTGTGTGTGTGTGTGTGTGTTTATAACACAAATATGCATATCTATGCACATAAATGTGTTCATGGATGTGGGGGGCAAATGTATTAACAATTTCTGGCAAGTTTATTTATTAATTAGCTCTCTTTATGAAAAGGACAGAGAAAGTGTTACTTTTAAAGGGAAAAGGCAGTTCCTTTCCCCTCCCTTAAAGGGAAAACAGAAAAGTTTACAAATCCCATGTTCTAAACCCAAACCAAAGGCAAAGGGTGCTGAGTCATTGAGAACATGTGCTCTGAAAAAGAAAAAAAAAAAAAAAAAAGGAATAAAGGAGGAGGAGAAAGAGAAAGATAGAATAACTCTCTAGACAACACTTACCTATTCCAAAAATTTGTATTGGATACATATGTTTGGTCACAATGACTTGAAGAACTCCAGGTGGCACCAGTCTTACAAAATACAAAACGATGGTTTCCCCGCCAGAGTTGTGAAACATGATATCCTTGCATATATGGTTGGGTTAGTTTCCCTTTTGGCTTTAAGTATTACTTCAAAATTAACTAAATTTGGTAACATTATTTTTTAAATAAACATATTTAAATGTCCATGGAAAGCTGAAAGATACTTTGTCAATCAAAACATTTTTTAAAAATTTCATTAGGTGAGCTTTCTATTTAAAGAGAACCTGAACCAGGCATGGTGTCAAGTGTCTGTATCTCAGCTACTTGGGAGGCTGAAGCTGGAGAATCTCTTGAGCTCAGGAGTCCAAGACCAGCCCAGGCAACATAGCGAGACCCTGTCTATAAAATCAGCCAACCAACCAACCAATCAATCAATTAATCAAAATGAAGGGAATCTGGGGTGTTTTTTTAAAAAAAAAAACAATTATTTGAAAATACAAATTTATCTGATTGGTTTATTCAGATTCTCATGCGCAGTTTTTTATTTTTCACTAAAGCTTAAAGCATTTCTCATATTCACCAATTACCAGCTGTATGGCCTGATAAAGCTCATTTGTCCACTATCAAGCACAGTTTCTCTATCTCACAAATGCATTCAACACTTACCTAATTCAAGTGTGTTTGGTATTTCTAGTATTCCTAAAACTATATTTGAAAAACAGAGTTGAATTTAATGGAAAAGGGTACTACTACTTTATGTTGTTTTCTTCTAATCAGCTAGGCTTCCACAGAGTGGAAGTCTTAAGTAAGAGGAAAAGGATGATTATTATGATAATTACCACTTTTGAAAGATCTCATTTGTAAAGTCTAGTGGCTTATGAGCAGAGACTCTGGCCCTGCCCTCTCCCCAGAATCCAGGAAGTGTCTGGAACACAGTAGGGGCTCAAATTAATTATTTAATTACCTAACTAATTTCACACAATCTTCCCAATAGGAATGCGAAGTAAATATTATTAACCTCATTTTACAGTGGGAAAATTAAAGCTCAGAGAAATTACATAATTATTCCCAAACAGCTGGTAAGTGATAGAAGTCTGTATTTACATACTCTAGGGAGAAAAAAAAAAAAAAACAAAAACAACTGTATTTCACTACATATTCTTTCTACCATTTAAAGTACATATATTTTACCATAACTTGCTATAGCTTGTGATTATCTTAACTCAGATGTCTTCTTTTTTTAGGAAATGGGCTAAGGTACTGGCAAAGCTTTATTTAGATGCTCTTAAGCTTTGGCATATTCGTGCTTTAAAAAAAGCACGAACATTCCAAATTCAAGTGAACATACAGGCTGCATCAACAACATATTGGATTTGCAGATAATGAATTTACAAAAAAAATGGTGAAAATATTAAAATCATTTCACAGTTGTATGATATTTTGATGTTATCTGTACTACTACTTCTCGGCTTTCCTGCTCTCTTGTATAAATTATCTAACTTCTACATTTTCTATGAAGGCATTTTCATAAAAAAGTTGAACATCCATGTATTTTTAATGAAACAGAGTAGTCTGCTGAAGATGCACAAGGCAACAGTTTTATCTTATTTCATAAGCACACAGATTGATGGAAAAAGGAGAACAAATCATATTCAGAAAAATTCCCCCAGAGAAGCTCAGCAAGATTGGGAATGGTCTCAACAGCACTAAACTACACTGTATGCTCAGTAATCAAGATTTAGCAAATATGCCTGCCTGCCATTTGGGGCTGCTGTTAAATTTGGCTCAGATAATTTTCCATACACTGGCTATGGGCCTTAATTTTCCATCAAGTAGCTAAAACAGATAAATTAAGGGTCCAAGGAAAGTAGACTTTTACTTCAAGGTAGTGGTAAATTTAGTACAATAAAGTATAAAGAAGACAGAGGACTTGTTTTTTTTTTTTTTTTTTTTTTTAAAAAAGCAAATAAATGAGAGTATGAAGATCATAGATTGGTCAATACTTATGGAAAACATTTCTAATGTTTTGGTTATAAAATTTCTGTTTCTTGGCCGGGCATGGTGGCTCACACCTGTAATCCCAGCACTTTGGGAGGTTGAGACGAGTGGATCACTTGAGGCCAGGAGTTCAAGACCAGCCTGGCCAATATGGCGAAACCTGGTCTCTACTAAAAATACAGAAATTAGCTGGGGCATGGTGGCATGTGCCTGTAATCCCAACTACTTGGGAGGCTGAGGTGAGAGAATTGCTTAAACCCAGGAGGCGGAGGTTGCAGTGAGCTGAGATCACGCCACTGAACTCCAGTCTGGGCAACAGAGCAAGACTCCGTCTCAAAAAAAAAAAACAAAATAAACAAAAAAAAATAACAACAACAACAAAAAACACATTATTTATTTTGTTAATTTAGAAATTATTCAAGCTAAGAACGTAGAGACATAGATGATAAGATAGACAGGTGGATAAATAAAAAATTAACTTCAATTAACCTGAAAAACTACCAGTTACAATTCTCACATTACTAAATTTTGACTGTACTACAATTTTCAGGATAGAGGCTGAGTCCAAGTTTAATAACAACAAGAAAAGCAGTCCCTGAAATATATCCTTTGGTAAATAAAGATATCCCATGAATCCCAAAATTATAATTTTCTTCAACCATATGGCATTATATAATGAAAACAAAAAAAATTACTTTGAAAACCTGTAACATCACAAATCATCAAGTTAAATTTGAATGATATTTATCATGTTTAAGAAGACAGAAAGAAGGACTGGATCTCTTCAACTCAAAATCCTTAATACTGAAGAATTAAAATAATTAGATATTTGATATTATTACATGTGAATTCCAGTTAGGCAATGTTTTACTGTATCTTCCTAAAACAAGTGGTGCTGATATAACTATATAGCCTTGAGAAGTAGAGGTCATACAAATATCATGGTAAAGAAAATTTTATATAAAATTTTATTTTTCAATTTATTTTAATTTCCTAAAGTCAATGAATAATTATAGAACTAGGCTCTGAACCTAAGAAAATAGGTACCTTATGAAATTGCTAATATTCAGCCATCCCAAACCCAATAATTTCATATGGTTTACCTAGTACAGAAAATATCACTTATTAATTGTATATACATACATTGAGTATCTGCTATGCAAGAGTTGTTGTGAGGAATACAATGATTAATGAGACAAATAAAAATGTGACTTGCTTATAAATAATTTACAGTATATAAGGATTTACCAGCAAGCACGTGGTAAGCATCATAACAATATGGAGGAAACAACTATATAGTTAGTTAATGATGCTAAAAGAAATTTTTAAAAGGTTTTAAGAAAAATTGAAAAAATTACAAGTCTTGTAGCTAATTTATCTTTGCCACAAGGGAAGAATGCATTATTGAATTTAACTGAATTCAGCTTATTGAACTGAATGCACAGAGCCAAAAATCTCTCACTCCACCAAAAACTAAGAGTCATCACATTGATAATAATTAAAGAACTGATACCATTTTAATATTTCCTATATGCCAGATACTGGACTAAGCACTTTACATAATGTTGTCTCACTTAATTCCACAAATTCTATGAAGTAATAAAACATTCTGATGCTATAGATGGGGAAACTAAGGCAAAAAATACAGTAAGTTGACACAAGTCATATGGCAGCTAAGAAACTGCAGAACTGGGATGTGAATCTAATAGTCCTGATTGCCTTTAGGTAAAGTTTCCTAATATTTTGTGCAAAGTACTGCATTTGTGAAATGAATCTAGACTTCAGGTGCAGAGGAGAGGCAGAGATGAAGTATGCAAAACAAATGAAGAATGGGCCAGGATTGATCAGCTACATAATTAGCAGAGCTTGGTGCAAAATGAAAACGCAGGGCTTTGTTTAAAATGGAAAAGAAAAAGTCCATTAAGGGTACTAACAAATACAACTTTTATCCTTTCTTTCTCCCTCTACTTGTTGTGATATTTTTTATTTGCCATGTAATGTTTTACTCTTGCAAGCACAGGGATGCTCCAAGGCAACTGCCAAGCCCTATAGGCACCTGCACCATCCACCCCCTGCAGCAAGACTCTGCACATGTATAATCCACACATGCCTGCACTGTTTCCACCTCCCTCCAGGTGTTGGAACTACATGTTGTGCACTCCAGTCAGAGTTGGGGGAAGTCAAGTTAGGGATCTCCTCTTCCCACAGGCCCACTGAACTGTAGCAATCCATGGTGGAAGCACATATTGCAACCTTTTTGCTGGGATGGCCTGTGTATTTGTATGCGATGAAATGGTGGGCGAGAGGATCTTTCCTGATGATTCTCCCACCAAATGTATCACAGCACTGACAGCTTGGGGCTGGGACAGTAGCCACTATTATCTGACTCTAGATACCGCAGAATTTGCATGCCCATGACCAGGTTCTTGCTGTGGGCAGTGGGCAGCAGTGGGTAGCAGGTAGGATCGGGATGGGGAGGTCAGGCTGGAACAGGGCTATAGGTGATTCAGAACCAGTCCTAGAGATGGGGGAAGCAAGAAGAGGAAGGATCACACATGAACCAGGCTTAGAGTAGCTTCATTGTTCCATATGACTCCAGTTATAAAAAATCAAAAGTGAAATTATTAAAACTCTACTAACAGAGACCATAGAGCATTAAACTCTTGGTTACAACCATTCTACCATAGCCATGTTCTGAAAGGAGACAATGGATATTTACATGAAATGCAATATCAGGACTGAGGACGTCTGAGAGACTGTAGCAAAATGAATGAAATGACCCACAAAAAATCAGAAGCTGTAATGTATTGGTGTTAAGAAGATACTTCCAACAGAGAAAAATCAAGGATTAGAAGACCAGTTGTTCTATAGTAAACAATTACCTTCTGGTTCAGAGAAGACAGAAATGATTAGAAATCATTTTCTCCAAGAACAGGAAAGAGTTCAGCTTGCCTAGGGGGTGGGGTAAAGTGGTTGATGCGTGTGATGTGCGTGCTGAAGACTGGAGCAGCCCCATGAACAACTGCTACAAATCCAGAAATGTTGTGAGTTGGATCTTCAGTCACTGATTGCTTGAAATCAATTACAGTGTAGATATTTATACCACAGAAATCACTACATTGAAGGTTGCAAAAGTTTATGGCGTGGGAGCATGGAAGAACCTGATAGTTAAGTTAGCAGTATTTTATTTTGTAGGCAACGGGGAACTTTTCATCTGACCCATGCAATTCTTCATTAAAATGAATCTGACAGCATTATAGATTGTATTGGAGGGGAAACTGACAGAATGAAAATCAGTATGTCACTGCAATAGACAAAGGCAGAAATAATAGGAGAACAAGAAAGATGTAAGGTACCCCAAAAGAACACATTAATCCATGAGGAAACTGTTAAGATGAATTGCAGTTAGGGATGGAGATGGAAGGGCCCTAAAAAGTATCTCCTGGGTTTAAACTTCAGTACATTAGGGATAAAATGGCCAACCAGATGGATGGTGAAAGGAAGACGAGGAATCAGAAAAGAAAACAGAGGATATCTATCAAATTACTAAATGACTTACCTCTGATAACACTGGAGGAACAAGACTTCTTTTATAAAGAAATTTTAATTCCTGATCATCATTGAAAATCTAGTAGCAATCAATCAATTCACATTGGGTCACTTGATTTGGGAACCTATAACATCTTATTTCCTAACAATGCACAATGTAAACACTGCTATTTGCAAAATCCCCTATAAGGAATAAAGCTAAAGCGTTCAAGGTCAGAGTTGCATTGCTTGCCATCACAAACATTTGTTGACATTTTTTTAACTTGGAAAGTAGTTTGCTGGAGGAAGTATGAAAGAGAATGCAATGAAACATTAATTATCTTGAGTTGTTCAGGGAATAAGTTTTTCATGTTGCTTTGATTTTCTTTGTAAGGTAACTGAGAAATCAAAAACATTTTTCTTCAATCCCTTAGTATTGAAAAGGCTTCTAAATACATCTAGGTTGCTTTCCAGAGTAGTAATATTTAACATTGTAATTCACAAACACATTTTCATTCTCTACCTTTCTAGTTAGTTAACAGTCTGTAAATTAAACACATCTTTGTTTCAAAATTAAAATTCACTTTTAATGTGATTTCTGTGGAATTTAAATATAAAAATATATATCTTTATTAAATCTATAAAATATTTTTCCCCTTTCTCTCTTCATAATTTTGCATAAGTCAGACTATATAAGTATGCACATAATGTTGTTTGTTTTATATAGAAATTTCTCATTTCATTTTCTATTATCCCCTAGAACATAGTTCAGGATGAACAAATGATTCTAAGCCAGAAGAGCTAGATGATAAGATCTCTGAGTTCAAGGGATGGATCTGTCCTTTTATCTCCCCTGCACAGATTTGCATCTTTGATTTTGGTACTTTCCATTTTCCCTTATGGAAGTTTTATTTAGAATTCTGATTGTTTTCTAGCTACAAAGCAGTCACAAAGTAAAACATACTCAATTAAAAAAAACAAAAACAAAAATAGCAGTTATGCAGAATAGCCATAATGGACCACAATTGATAACCAAAATTCTTGTCTATGATAAACAATGCATTTAAAGTTATGTTGACCTGGAGCACATCAAACACATGGGTAAATGCATTTAAGGCAATGATGGGATTACTAGTTATGGCTGGAAACTACTCAGAGACTGAAAAGTACGGTTGGTATCAATTTTCTCAAGCAAAGGAAATCATAAATTAAGAAAGGTGCAATCGCAATGTGTCAATATCAAAATGTTTACACTAAAGCTGAATATTCATAGATTGAAAGTCATATTGCAAGATTTAGTTTGAAAGAATTTGAAAACAATCAGTCCATAAAAGACCCAATAAATATTATAAATACAAAAAGAGCAATAAAATTATTCATTGGAAAAACCAAACGTGGGAAAAGGCCCTAAGCACATTTAAATTAGAAAACAAATTTATCCAGTGTTCTAGCTTCACTTATTCAACAAAATCCCTCTTTATATGCACTCATTATAACAGAAAAAGTCTAGTTTATCCTTGATATCCTCAGCAGAATTCACACCTTAAGGTTCATGTCCTAGGAACTTAATAAATATTAATACAGGTCTCTGAGCTTTCTGGATCTTCAAGGAAGTCCGTATTATTTATGTGGGCAGCTAGGACACGTTTGACATGTCAAGAGAAATAGATAGCTTTTTTTGAAGTAGGGTGTTCTCTAAGTATGTTGGCACAAAGAAGAATCTTTAGGGGGAAACTGTGGGTTGGGCAGGACACTGTGAAGCTATGAAGACCTTCCTCATAGAGAGATAATGATAGACACAACAGGGGAAGAAATGCCTCCCAAAATGCCAAGACTGAATATTTTCAGTATCCTATAGATGAAAAAAGAAATTTGGATAAATTGAAGAAAATAGTAATATTTATTCTTCAATATATTATCTATTAATCTATTTCTCTTTGCCACAAATAATGATGCCATGCTTCTTACTGTTCTCACATCAAAGATAAATTCTTCCGGTTTTCAAGCCATTTTGTAAGAAGGCCATATTTTCCCCCACCTCCAGCCATCTCAGTGCTCCATCATGCCCTCTGCTCTAGCTGGCGTTTCATCCTAACTATCTCATGGGCAACCATGGTGGTTGCTACTTTCACTTTTGTTCTCTTCTCCTGGAAAGCTGTCTGCTTCCTACTCAGGAATCAAATCCCATCTTTGTATGAGTCTTCCTTGCTTACTCCAATATTGCCAAGTTTTTCTAAATTCTGACCACCTACACTGCAGAACCATATAACACAATTCAACTGATAGACATTCTCCATTCCATTTTCCTTCCACAAAATTACCTAAGCACCAGTAAGTTATTTACTAGTCACTGGTTCATACAGGCCATGAGTAAGTGATGACAAACAAAATCCAAAACCCAATGAATTTATATGTGAAGTCAAGGGTAAGATACAAATGAAACCATACTTTAAATTTTATTTTTTAAATAAAATGTAACTAAATTGTTGTGTGTGTTTGTCAACTTTTTGTTACCCTCTCAAGTTCTTAGAGGACAGAGATCTTAGATCTTTATTACTGTCTTTCTGATTCAAATATTAGAATTCTTCCAATTCAGTATTCACTCTACATATCATTTTCTTAACATTAGCAGAAAAGGGTACTCATCTAGAATTCCCCCTCTTGTCTCTTTTCAGCTCCATCCCCAATTTTGCTAATTATCTGATTTTCAGTTCACAGGTTATATCACCTCCCAACAGTTACCCAAGCTGGGCAGTTTCCTAGACTCCTTCCTTTTTCCCTTGCTTCCCCCATATTTAACTCATTCACCATGGCCAGTTGATTTAACTTCCTAAGTCTTTCTCCAATCCATCTGTGTATTTCCATTTCCACTGCCCTGGCCTAGGATTATGCCTTTGTCATTTCTCTCCTGATTAATCACACCACCTTTACTCCCCTCCCTTCCATCTCTTCTCTACACTGTTTCAGAGTGATTTTTATTAAATACACATCAAACTATATCCTTTGCCTGCTTAAATTTTCTGATGGCTACAGATATGCCTTTTAAATAAAACCAGTTATTTAGCATGGAACATAAGGTCCTTCATGCACTGTTCCACTACTTCCCTCTCCAGTGTACTTCCTACCTGCCTTTATAGTCTCAATATTCAGAAATGTTTAAGTTCTTGAAACTCTCAAGAAACATTACATGTCCTTAAACCTCTGTGCAATCTACTTCTCTGCCTAGAATAATTTTTCCTCTCCTCTGTACTTTTTAGGCGACTTAATGAATTAAACATTGAACACAAGTAGAGCGTATGGTTTTCTACAGGAAGTCTCCTCTGAGCTCATCCGATTCTTCATCCCTCAATAAAATCTCTAGAGTCCGTTAAGTACCCTTTCATGGCACCATTTTATACACCTCCATTATGAAACTCTAAAGTAATCGTCTGTCTTCCCCATTAGACTGAGGTTTTGGGGATAGAGAGTTCCTTAAGGAAAAATGCCGTGTTTTACTCCATCTTTGTAAACCTATATCAAAGCACATTTCCTGGTAGTATGAAGGAAGTTTTCAGGAACACTGAATGAATGCACAGACTAAGTATTCAAATACTTCTTGGTTGAAGCTGACACCAAGTTCTTTGAAGAAGAAACAGAATTTATGGTATTTTATATGTCTAAGAAGAAAAATATTAAGATTCACTCCATTACAAAAGTGAAGATGTTTTAAATTACTGTACCTCATGGGCAGAAATAAATACATCAACTTACCAGCAACTTCTCCATTGGTACATTGATAAAGCAGAAATCTCACCATCAATTAGAAAATCCAGAAATTATCTGGGGTATTTCATTTATCTCTTTTAAGCTTTCTATTACAGAAAGCTTTAAGTTAATACTAGATACTTTAAAATATTCATCATTCCTATCTGATGTCATAATTATGCTGGACTTCAAAAGAATTATGTTTAGCAATATTTCTTTCATTCTTTCCAGGGATGGCAAATGCTAATGTCTCTTTAAATTACAGATTGACATATATATCTACGGTTTCAAATGCAGTCCCATATGATCTATATACCATTCTGTGATTTGATTATTTAAATGAGAATGCTTATCTTAACTTTCTAATATTATGTAAATTATATTTCAGAAAATTACTTCATATTTAAATTAATGATGAAATTTATTATACAAATTTGTATATTTAGAATGTTTAAATTAATATATCTCATAAGCAAAAATAAGCGACGATGTTTTCATATGAATACAACATATGAGTCAATAATTATTTTAATTAAATCCTGTAGGTTCTTTACAAAGATTAACAGAACATAAGCTCACACTTGAATGATCACATGACTCAAGAAAAATCCCTGGGATAACAATACATATAACTGAGAATGAAATAATATACACATTTCAACATTGAAAAATTCTGATACAATGCTGATCTTATTTAATCTCTATATTTGTGTTCTATATTCCTATAAAATGCCTTTATTTAAAAAGTAATGATTATTATATATTTTTTAAAATTCAAATAAAGTAATACAGAAAGAAAAGAAGAAATGCTTACAAATAAATTTTAGTCAAAAATTCACTCACTGGAAATCAGATATTTTCCCTTAGCACAAGTTATACCAAACCATTCCTGAGTACTCTGACCTGAGTGCCAGTCAAGAGGTAGTGAGAGGCTGTATCCAAGCATGTACATTCCTTTAACTGCAGTTTTAATGCCATTAAAAATATATGCATAGACTCAATTGAAAAGATCTTTCAACAATACTCTAAATGCAATTACATAATTACATTTTTTTTCTAATATAAGGCAGATTCAGGAATGGAAAGGTCAGAGGAAAAGAGAAATGAAGTCTTATGTGCCTATTAGTTTCTTAACTTTATAATTTTTCATACTCATCACAATGAAAATAATGCTTAATGCCTTCAAAAGAACAGTATACATAGAAAGAAGAAAAATATTCTTCACTATTACAAAAGTTTATTAATGCTTTGCTGTAAATTATACCTATGTTGTAAAATTATAAAATTGGCAATAAACACTCTCTGATGGTGAGTTTAATTAGATAAGAATATGTAATGGTAACAAAGTCATAATTAAGCTTTTATGTAATTGAAGTAATTTCATCATGAGGTTATTTTACTAAGGGTATACAGAACAATAGCATTTTGAAAACAGTATTTTTGACATATGCATCTTTAATGATTAGATTTTGAAGAAATACAAGTATTCTCTGATATTCAGCAACACTAAGAGTTATTTCTAAATTTCTCTGAGAATGTGAAATCCTTCTATAATTCATCAGTGTAGCTGGTATACAATATAAATGTTCTGCCTTTAACAAAATTCAACTTTCATTTATATTCCATAATTTTCCTGGCCCAAGACAATTATCAAGAGCATACCTTAATTGATTTATAACTTCATAATCTGCAAGAAAGAATGAGGTGACATAAAAAAATTCTCCTGTTGATAAATAAATACTTAATATTGGGATTTACGGAACATAAATATCAAGTTGAAGTCAAGACAATTATTTTCCAGGCAGATGTGAATGTACAAACAACAATTTATTCCAAAATATTTATTTCACTCACCCTAAATGAATGATGCAGAGATAAGTGATTGATCTGAAACATACTGTTGCTAGAGATATAAACTTTCTGTTCAGACACCAGCATGTCATAATGCCCAACCTACCATAAATATACCCAATCTTCTAGTTTCACTTCAACTTCTAGGAAAATGCCATATTTTAAATGAGTACGCTTGGGTAAAATATGTATCTGTTTAATGGAACATAAAAAACGTTTTAACATGAAATGTTCTGAAAGGGATTTGATACATTATCTTGAAATTACTATGTGAAAGTCAACAGATTACCTTAAATGTGATATACTGTGTTGGGTACTATCTAACTCAGTACATTCCAAATTTTTTAAAATTATCATCATGCACGTAGAATACGACAACATTTATCAACACATAGAGTAGATGTACAAATCTGCTTCTAGAGAAAGGCAACTGGCCCAGAGCTCCAGCTACTCTGATGGCCACGGGAACCAATAACTCAACATACCTCACATGTGCAGCCTATTATAGCACATTCCATGGGAAGGTTTGATCATAGTAGTAGGCAATAGTTTCATGCCTCTTGCCAACTCAACCAGTTAGTAGAGATGTCTTTAGTGTAGGGTGAACATCTTATCCTTGTTTGCAGAAGACATTTCCATCTTATAACTGGAAGTCCTGTGTCCCAGGAATCATGTTCAGTTCCAGGAAAACTGTGGTAGTTGGTCACCCTAATCCAATGGGATGCTGGGGAGGATGCTGACATTGCATCCAGGATCAGTTGGAAAGAAATGACATTGGTTTAGGGATACAGTGGACATGTGAGTCTCCTTCTTGTGTGCCAGCTAAATCCTTTCCATGTGGATTAGAATACAGGAAATTGTTGATAAGCAGAGATGCAAAAAGAGCTGAAGGATAGAGTTGAAACTAAACATGAAAGAAATATAAAGGGACCATCTTAGTCCATTTTGTGCTCCTATGGCAGGACATTTGAGCCTGGGTAATTTATAAGGAACAGAGATTTATTTATTACAGTTCTGGAGGTTGAGAATTACAAGGTTGAGGGGCCATATCTAGTGAGGGCCTTCTTGCTCTACCATCTCATGATGGAAGGGCAAAAAAAGGGTGAGAGAGAATAGGAGATGGAATTTACAGCCTCAAGTTCTCATAAACTAAACATCTCCCATTAGGCCCCACTTTTCAACTCTGTTGCACTGGGTATTAAATTTCCAACATATGTTTTGGGGGGACACATTCATACCAAACCATAACAATGATTTAAAGAATAAAGGCAAGAAAATTAAGGAGGAGTTTGAGATTGGTGGCACAAAGGAATAAGAAATGAAAAGTGCATTAAAATATGATTTAAGCATAGTCAGGCAGTATAAGAAATGGAAACAAAGACCGTCAACAAGAGACAAGTATTTTTGAAATGGAGCCAGGGGAACACTGTTAAGATAGAGATTGCTTAAAGAATCCCACCTTGGTCCATTCTTGCTGGGCAATATGAGATGCACCAGTGGACCATTATAGCCCTTAACTTCCCTATATTGCTTTCTAGAAAGTTAACTAATTAACTGGTTAATTATCTAGGGAACCATGATATCAGGGTCATCATCTGGATTAGCATGAGATACTCTGGGGGTACATGCTTGATTCCTACTGATTTATCTGGGCACAGCAAGGAATGATGAAAAAATATGGGAGTGGCATGCATTAGAAAAATGGTAGAAAGATAAAGAGAAAAGAGGATATGGGATTTATAATCTCAGATCCCTCCAAATCAACAAGACACCTGATCTTCAATATAGGGCTAAAATTTATGTGCTATCAGTAATATAATGAAAATGTCAGTGACGTTATATTGATTATTTTGATGATATTTGAGCACTTACATAGGCCAGGCACTGTAACATAGGATTTACATACATCTCATTTATTGCTATAGTCAGAATACAGCCACCCATATTGCTATAGAAATACACATGTTTAAGATTGAGAGTGGCAGGAGGCAGACAAATTCCTAGGCAGACCGGAATAGGTCCCCAGTGAAACCCAACCTTGAAGTCAAAGACAGCATAAAGCTTGAAAACTGAGCTGTCAGTTCTGGGTAGAGTCTATGACCAGGGACCTTCCTTGATGCCTTTTAACCAGTTGGATGGTGCTTTTTTCCAAGCCCATCCATGGACCAACCAGCATGCACTCTCCCATTCTGAGCCCATAAAAACCCCAGACTCAGCCACACTTGGGGCTACCGGCTTTCGAGCTCCTTCTCACACAGACGGTTACCCACTTCGGATCCCCTCTTGTTGTCAAGAATTTTTCTGTTGCTCAATAAAATTCTTCCCTGACTGGCTCACTCTCTGGTGTTTGTGTAACCTCATTCTTCTTGGTCGTGGGACAAGAAGCTGGAACCCACCAAATGGTGGGTGTGAAAAGTGCTGTAACACTGTAACCCTCCCTCCCACTTGCCAAACAACAGGGGAGAAAAAGCTGCTGGGCACCACAAGGTCCCGTTCACTGAGCTGTGGGCAGCAGGACTAAATGAGCTGTGACATGCACCTGTTTGCCATGCTATGGGCAGTGGGAACAAATGAGCTGTAACATGAAAGAGCTATAACATGAATGAGCTGTAACAGGCCCCCCTCCCCTGTAGTTTGCCACACTGCAGGCAGCGAGAATGAGAGAGAGCTATAACATTTCTTGGGGGCTTAAACCTTGGGACTCCCTAGACAAGAGCTGTAACACCCTTTGGGGCTCTGTGGTTGCTGGCATCTCCCAGTTTGTGGATGCCACCACATTCCCTTCACCTAGATGCCAGCACCCAACATGAAAACCACCTGCCACATGCCTGGCTCAGATGCCCAGATCAGGACCGGTAGCATGAGCCAAGTGCAGCCTGCTCGGCCAAGTGGGTTGAGCGAGCCCAGCAGGCTTGAGCAAAACCCGGGCAGAGGCACCACCTGCCATGGAGATTTCTGGCTGGCAAAACAGCACTGAAAAGATCCTGTGTCAAGATGACAACAGAAACACTTTTGTGTAAATATATAATTGAGTAAAAAATTTCATGATTTGTTATTCAAAATCACTATAGTTGTCATAAACAACTCACAAAGACTTCTATTTTTAAAGTAGGAAGTATATATTCTATTACTTGTAATTCTATAGCTAATTTTCTATATTGGAGACATTTATGAAAAAGATATAGGAGCTGCTGAAAGGCATGGATCTGACTAGTTGTCATTATTACAAAATGACAAAACAGAATGATTTACTTAAGACTGCAAACCAAAGAAAGCACTAAAAGAAACCAGTGTAACAGACCTGGGTATTTCTGATGAAAAAAATAATAGTTCTAATAAATATGAAAACAGCAACAACTTCAATGATTTTTTTTTTTTTATATAACTACCTGCTGTGGGAGAATGGCATAAACCCGGGAAGCGGAGCTTGCAGTGAGCTGAGATCCAGCCACTGCACTCCAGTCTGGGTGACAGAGTGAGACTGTCTAAAAAAAAAAAAAAAAAACTACCTGCTGTGTTACAATGCTGAGAAAGACATTGCTGGAATAGAGAAGTAGCAAGCAATTACATTTTATAACATCTGTGATCCAACTTGAAGCAAAACTCTATCCAAGTTGACAAATGTTACTACATAAATTCTATTTTTCCACCCTTACTGACTTTTTCCATAAGACAGTGAATTTGAGCTTAGACAGCAGTCTTTGTTTAAGCATATGAGCTCAGATAACAGACTGACTGGGTTTGAATGCTTGCCACTTAACTTTGCAGCTGTGTGATGTTAAATGAGTACCAAAGCTCCCTCACCTGTAAAATGGGTATACTTTTTTTTTTAACTCATAAAATGCTATAAAAATATTGGTAAAAGGGCTTAGCTCATTTGCTAGGTGTGTAGTGAGTACCCAACACGTGTGATACATGAATGAATTCCTGCTCTGAAGAGATTTCTTTCACTTTTCATATGTTTGTTTTTAGCCATCACTTTGGTTCTTTGAAATTTACCCCAGCTTTCTATTCAGCTACTGAGTTGAATCATTACTCAGACCCTCCCTGCTCCAAAGTCTTTCCTTACATGCTTTCCATTATTCTGCCTCCTCTTGCTTTGGTCCAAGTTATCAGATCTGCCTATCCTTGCTTCCAATTCTAATCTCTGAACTGGGTATTTTTGCCAGGTTCAACAAAGTCCTTATTTCTATTTTTTTTAAAAAATCCACAAATACATCATCCCTCAGCAAACTTTCATCCCCAAGAGAGTTGTAACTGAATGGGGCTTTAGGGCACGATGTGATGGGTAGAGGTAGGGGTAGTACTGTTGGTGTAACCCTTAGTGATGCTCACCAAGTAGTTCAGACTTTTCATGTTCTAGGCAAATGGGGGCACTGTACTCCCCCGCCCTGTTTTGAAACTGGGTATGGCCATGTGACTTGTTTTGGCCAAGAATATATGGACAGAAATAACTTGTGTCACTTCCTTCTGAGCAGAAGTTTTATGAACCAGTAAGTGATTCACCACACTCTCTCTTTTCTGCTGACACAGCCAGCCTCTGGTGATATTCCAGATAAAAGGCTATTCTTTCAGGTTGGATCCTAGCTTGAAGACAACATGAAGTAAAGAACCACAAAGAACACATGAGCAACAAATAGGTGTTTTTAATTTAAGCCATAAACTTTGAGGCTCTTTTTTCGACAGTATAAGCTCATCTTTCTTGACTGGAATAAAAGTCTCATGATTAAGAGCACACCTATTCAAACCCCAGCTCTACTGCCTAGTATATGTATGCCTTTAGGGTACTTATTTACCCTATTTTTGGATGACTTGAAGAAATTTACTTTCCCTATGTCTGCCTCAACTTTCACATCCCAGTAATACAGGGACGACACTAGTACCTAATTCATCTGGAATAAGGAATAAAAAGGTGTTACATATAACATACATAGAACTATATATGATTAGTATCTGCTATATGCCAGTGGCTAACAGGGCCCACAAAGAAAATATCCCTGATCTAAGGATCTTAAAATGTGGTAGGAGAAATAAAGCATATATGAAAATTACCAAACCTCACAATGAAAAGTATTGGAACAGAGATTCAAGCAAACTATAGTGGGATGTTAAAGAAGAGAAATTTTTTGCATGGAAAATTGAACACATGGTGGGCAGTATGGGATTTTTAATGGACCTTGAGAAATGAAGTTTTGAAAAGTAAAGATACAAGGGATTGGGGAGTAGGGTGGTAAGAACATTTCAGATGATAAAATTAGCATGCTGTAATTGCCATGTGCATTTGTGTAAGAATATCTGTGGTAGAGTGTTAATTTGGCATGTAATATTCAATTCTTTGTTTGTATGTTAGGGTTTCTTTTTCTTTCTTTCTTTTTTTTTTTTTTTTTTTTTTTTTTTTTTTTTTTTTTTTTTTTTTTTTTTTTTTTGATGTGGTCAAAATCAGGATAAAGGCTGCATCTATTTTTTTAAGTATGTCTTCTCCTAATGTAGTGAAACACATAAAGGAGGAATTTAACAGGCTCTGTTGAAGATTAAAAACATAAAGATCTCTTACTCTCTTCACATGAAGAAAAAAAGAAAAAGGTTTAAGGTGCTATTGAAAGTTTTAACTATTTACCTGAGTTTAATACCTTAGCACCAGCCATGTTTGCACAGGTGTGGGTGTATATCATGTCTATAATTCTACGTGGAATCTGAGTCTTTGAAGGGAGCCCACTTCAGGGCTCCTGAACATCTGTGTAAATACACATTGGAACGCCAATTTAAAGGGAATCAAATTTATGGATTTAAACCAACCTTAGGTCATTAGCCAAATCCCCAATTCAACATCTAACATCAGAAATATTCCTTTCCCATGGTCCTTATCACTTTCTCAAATAAGCAGGAGCTTTTGTTCTATCAAGCAGGCCTCATTGGGAGTTGAGACAAGTGCAGTGTTACAGATACCCACTGATGGCAGCTCCTTGGGAAGCAAGGAGAAAAATCAAAGGAATATTAAAGGCAGAGGTGGAGCCAGGAGAGAAATTGTTTGCCTATTGAGATTAAAGACCATCTAATCCATTAGAATTAGTGATTCAGGGAAAAAGTGTTTAAAGCATAATGGGAAAAGCCTGTAGCCCATAGCAGTTTTGAAAGTGCCTTTACTTAGTTAAAACTTGAAGCTCTTTGAAAATAAGAAGGCCTTTGGAAGCTACCTCCTTCACCATCTGTGGCACCACACGTGGAATATGGCAGGCACACAATAAATGTTTGTTTGCTAATAAACACACAGGTACACAAATGTACAGGCATGTGAAAGGACCGTATGGTACCAGTTACAACATGACACTATAGATGTAAAGTGTTTTAGTGGGGTTATCTTTTTAGAGTCTTCAATATGTTCATGAATGGCTAGGGATTCAAGGATGCTCAAATCAAAGCACATTTATATTTTGCTCAGATTGTAAGAAAATCCTGAACTTTATTCAGGTAATAACTAGGACAATATATATAATTTTCCTTTTATGCCATTAAATCTGAGTATTCTTCAAGCTGGATTTTCCCACCTTTAAATGCACACAGGCTTCTCATTAATTCGGACCAGTGTTCAAAACAACACAGGGAATCTAGGTAATAGCATCTGTACATTTTATTTTTCCTCAGCACTAAAAATAAAGTTACTTTTCTGCTTAGCATGTTTTCACCATCCTTCAGGGTAGTGGAACAGTGCTTACAATGACGTTCTCTCCATTGACTTCATAAACTCCCTAACCAGTATGTGCCCTGAATGCGTTTACATTTTGCTACCTTTGAAGAGAAGTAAAAAACATTGAGAGGAAAAAGACTTAGAAATCTGACTGACTCTAAAGAAAAAGCCTTTAAGTACACCTTTAAACGTTTTAATAAGCAGTTTACTTCCCTTCCACTGATTGCCCTGGAAAAAAATAAAATAAAATAACACGCAAACAAAGCCAGGATTGATTAGTTCTCCTTCCCCATTCCCAACTGCTGTTCACTCAGCAGGAAAAAGAAAATCACAGTATAGGACTCAGAATCTTATTCATTAGCATGTGTGGCCCTTCCTGGTGGGTAGGCTACTTTCTCCACAGCCCCCTCTATCAGCCTTTGCTGAAATCTGAAAGGGGGAGATTCTGAAGTCCTCGAGCAGGTGTCTACCCTGGCATCAAAAGAGATAACAGATGTAAAAAAAAGGATTTGAGAATAGTAACACATACTCAAGTGAACATTATTATTAGAATTAGTTGTTCACATGTTAAAGATATTAACTATTGTTATTATACAGTGTTAATCTTTTCTGAATAAGGCAATCCATCAGAAGAAAGACTACTCTGGCTCAAGGCATTCTTAATGTGTCTAGCTCTTCAACTTCACTGGAAAGAGAAATATGCAAAGAAGCATATCAACTTCACCCCCAAAATAATCAAATGAAATATGAAAATTAATTAAAGATGACATGTAAAAAGGCTGAATTATGTTACAATTATGAGTATGACCATCAGAAGAACACCCAGTCACAACTGAAGTTGCGGCAGCAGTTAAGGCTGTCCAAGTCCTTTATTTTTTCTTTCTTTGTGTGTGTGTGTGTGTGTGTGTGTGTGTGTATGTGAGACGGAGTCTCGCTCTGTCACCCAGGCTGGAGTGCAGAGGCACAATCTCAGCTCACTGCAACCTCCGCCTCCCAGGTTCACGCCATTCTCCTGCCTCAGCCTCTCGAGTAGCTGAGATTACAGGCACCCGCCACCACGCCCAGCTAATTTTCTGTATTTTTAGTAGAGACGGGGTTTCACTGTGTTAGCCAGGATGGTCTCAATCTCCTGAGCTCGTGATCCTCCTGCCTCGGCCTCTAAAGTGCTGGGATTACAGGTGTGAGCCACCATGTCCGGCCATGTCCAAGCCTTTTCTTTGTGGCAAATATTGTCCTAAGCTCTTCACTTACAATATTAATACTTTGTTATATCATTACTATAGCCTTATGAAATGGATTCTCTTACAATGGCCACCTTACAAAAGAGGAAACTAGGTCAAAAAAAGGTTTAAGTTAATATCAGCAAAATTCTCACACCTAACAACTGCTGGGGTAAGAATTTGAACCCCCACAGCCCAAAGAACTGCTAACTCTATGGCTTCCCATGCAAAATTAGCAAACGGCTTTGCAGTGAATAGCAACAAATATTTGTTATGTGACTTCAAGGATATTTACATCTTTGCCTAACTAGAAAATGGCAGAGTAGAATTCTAACCTGGGGTAGTTGGCTGAATAATGGCCTCCCAAAGATGTCTATGTCGTAATCCCAGAACCTGTTACCTTATATGGAACAAAGGGACTTTGTGGATGTGATTAAGACTTTTGAGATAGGGGGATTGTCCTGGATTATATGGGTGGGCTCTAAATGTAACTGCAAGGGTCCTCATGGGAGAAAAGCAATGACTCCATAATTGTCCTTATGGGTCAATGGGGGAGAAGGTGGTGATGTAACAATGGGAGCAGAGATTGAAGGGATGTGACCAGAAGCTAAGGGATGCTGACAGCATCTAAAAGCTGGAAGAGACAAGGAACAGATCTTCCCTGGAGACTCTGGAAGGAACCATCCCAGCTGGAACCTTTATTTTTAGCACTTTATGACATACTTTGGATTTCTTCCCTCCAGAACTGTAAAATAATAATTTGTTTTCTTAAGCCATCAAGTTTGTAGTAATTTGTTACAGCAGTAGTAGGAAGTGAATACACCTTGGATTTCTCTGTTTCGTTTTGTTTCCAATAAAAGCTTTTTTCTTCAATATAAAACTGACAGGAATTTACTTTGCTGATGGTCTATGTTTTAGTATTTTCTAAGTAGCAGAACTAAAATTCCCTCAGGAAATCCCTTAGTCCAGAGACAATTGGTCACCTATTTTTTAAGTGAGAACATCATAAATGGAAAGAAAAATGAGGTCCCTTAAATAGGAGACAATAATTTGTTGCCTGGGATTTAGAAGCAAATTCAATTTCATGCTTGCAAAATGACTTGCTTGAACTGAGAGAATGATTGTGCTGGACATAAAAGTAATTGCATTCCTCACACCAGAACACAGCAGTCACAGTTCACACACAGTAGAGCGGCAGTTCAAGTAAACTGAACTTGATAAAACCATGAGGTAAAATCATGAGGTAAAACCTTGAGGTAAAACCATGAGGACTACTATGTAATTATTAAACTCAATGTTAAGATCACTGTTGAGGAAATGTGTCTTCCTCTCTCTCACTCTTCACCAGCAAGAATATCTCCAGTTACCCTAGAATAGAAAATCAGATTGTCTGATATAAAACACACTATCTCAGAAACAGACCAGATGAGTGACAGGGGACAAGTCATGACTCAATCAAGTCTTGCCTGATACTTTAATTTAGGCTCAGAGATTGAGAGTATAGCAGGATCCTTTGAAGTAAGTCTAAGCTATTACCATTTTTCTTACTCTGACAAACAGTGTGCTATTAAAAGTTATAGGAATAATAACCCTTTACAACATTATGCTGAATGATTAATTCAAATCACCGAATTGCACTATTTAAGAAACCAATTTATTATTTGCTATAGTTGCTTTAAAATTGTTTTAACACTGATCCACTTTGCAGTAATCTAAATTTGTCAGGCACACTGCTATTTTCCTCCTCCCTTCCCAGTTCTCTCATCTATTTAAGCCATATATATGCACTCTGTTTAGCTGCTGGTGGGCGCAAGTACTTCACTCAGTATATATATTTTTTGCACATTTTCTTGCACATTTATATTTATTTTCTCAATTTATAAACTCGTACCAAAATGATTTTTTAAAACAGTGAGATTTTAATGGGGAAACATTTTGTTTCTCCTCTACCACCCCAGATTACACTAACTTTAGTTTGGTGTACATCCTCCTAGACTTTTCTCTAAGCATATACAAACTAATTCATGCGTATGTAGGTGTGAGGTTCTTTCTTACATATTTTTGGCAACTGTTTCTTCTTTTTTTCTCACTTAACTTTAGAACAAGGTTGCCTTTTCATTTAGTACATAGAGATCTGCCTTGTGATTTTTATAATGGTTGTGTTATATTTCACAGCACATCATTTATGTTACCATTCCTCCATTGACTAAAATACTGGTTATTTCCAATTTATTGCTAACTCAGTAAATTCTCCAGAGTGACATTACCCTGTTAATTATGCCTTCTTTACTACTGGGTGACAGACAAGTATTGCCCCATCCCCAAACACTACATAGAGATATCGATGTAATCAGATGTTCTTATCCGATTTGGCTTCTCAATGAGCTGGTTCTATTCAAGATGTTTTTTGTCTTTCTTTTCATTTTAGAAAATCCCAGTAGGTCAAATAAAAAAGAGAAGAGTATTCTACCTTAATAAAAATGCCTGCTACACAGAGAGAGGTTAAGAATGCCTGTTGACCAAATGACTGAGTGACCATGACTTATGTATCACATTTTAAAGTTAAATTTATTCACCAATTATGATCCCCATTAATGAATCCCCAAACTTCTATATAGAGGGGCCAGGAAGTATTGGCATCTGACTTCCAAAATACTGTACATTGGAACATTTAGTAAAAACAATTGCTGTTTTTTGAAATGAAAACAATTTTGCAAGTCTGCATTTTACCACTTGCTGGTTGAACAATTTTTTTAAAAATTGGAAAAAAAAGGATAAATGTTTAAAACAGCAAACTTACAAACACCCACACAATGGCAATAAAAGACCAGTGTGTGATTAGATAACCAGCTGTGGAAAAGTGTTTAGTATAGTAGCGGCTGCTTCACTCCCAAATCAGCCTTTTCCTTGAGATTTTTACAATGCCCAGACCACACATTTGGCAATAAATATATATGATGCCTGCCTGCAGAGCACAGATATAAAATGCCAAATCCCATGAAATAGCATATCGTTATTTAGTATTTTGAAAGGTTATTGTTTTCTTTGCAAACATACTTAAGCTACTACTGCTAAAATTCAGGAAGACACTGCTGTCTGCTAAAGAATTATCAGCCTAAGGAAAAGTCTTCCAAGGATGTTAAAGTACACAGTGTACTAATAGACAATTGAAAATGTTATAAAATATACTTCTCCACGTGTGCTATGATTATAATGAGTGTTTTATTTTTCCTTGACATTTGCTTATTCTGCAGGTGTTTTCATTTATGCAAACGTATTCCTGCGGTCTAACCACACATAGCAGATGCCAAACACTGATTTTTCATTTGGGATTTGGATATGTCTTTGTAATTTTGTTTCCATTTTGAGGTTTAGGCACACATAGAATATTCATTTACTATCCATTGTACACAATTTAGAATAGTTTCTGGCACATAATAGATGCCCAAGAAATAAACACTAAATAAATATGAAAGCATCATGTCAGTACTGTGGTGGGATACGTAGATGATGTATTAGAAAGAACCCTTGACTAGTTCTTTCTCTGTTCTAGAGAGGCAGTATGATTTGAAACAAGATACCAGATATCACTAGCCCTTACTTTCATCTATCATCTATAAAACATAATATATCACCATGTTTTGTATATGTGTACACCAGTTTGAGGGAGTTCAGTGTAGGGAGGGAAGTCTAGATTATATATTTTCCTTAGGCTTCAAAATACTTAAGAGTTTAAAAGCTAATGCGCCAGTCTTAGAGGAACTGATAAAATCATAAGCTATTTCATAAAAACTAATCTAGAAAAAACACTTCTCTCTCTCTCTCTCTCTCTCTTTTTTTTTTTTTTTTTTTTTTGAGACGGAGTCTCGCTCTGTCGCCCAGGCTGGAGTGCAGTGGCCGGATCTCAGCTCACTGCAAGCTCCGCCTCCCGGGTTTATGCCATTCTCCTGCCTCAGCCTCCCGAGTAGCTGGGACTACAGGCACCCGCCACCTCGCCCGGCTAGTTTTTTGTATTTTTTAGTAGAGACGGGGTTTCACCGTGTTAGCCAGGATGGTCTCGATCTCCTGACCTCGTGATCCGCCCGTCTCGGCCTCCCAAAGTGCTGGGATTACAGGCTTGAGCCACCGCGCCCGGCCAGCACTTCTCTTTTTATACTTAAATGCATTTAAATTAAAATATCTAGGGACATATAAAAGCAAAGTTACTCAAGTTCACAAACATCTGAAATACATAATTTTGTGGTGCCAGACAATGAGAAGTTGTCTGATTAAACTCATGGATCAAAGTACTTGTTCTTTATTTCCTCACAATTTAGAAAACTGGTGGATTTTTAGTTTATACTGTATATATGCAGTATTCTTATATATGCTCATGCATATAGGCTGAACCACAAGGAATAATAACAAGGACAGGCTTTGGATCAGGAAGACTTGAGTTTCACTTTTGGCTCAGATACTCACCAACTATGTGAACTCCAGTTCTTTCATCTCTAATATGTACATGTCACCAGCTACCACATGGAGCTGCTATGTTTTAGAGTTCAACTGCTTAGTTATATGTTAGCAATACAGTACATATATATTTTTCTCTCTCTCTATATGTGTGTGTGTATATATATATACACCAATTATGATCACACACATACACACACGCACACAACCTGTTGGAGATAAAACAGTATTAGGCAAATCTAGGTTGTTATGTATATATACATTATATATGATATATATATATATATCTTAGGTTTGCATAAACATATATATAACATATATATGTTATATATAATAACTTAGATTTGCCTAAACTTATATATATAACATATATAAATATATACAAATCTAAGTTTTATCTATATAACTTAGATTTGCCTAAAGTTATATATAAAACATACATGTTATACATATAACTTAGATTTGCCTAAAGTTATATATATAACATATATAAATATATATATATCTAAGTTTTATCTATATAATTTAGATTTGCCTAAACATTGTTTTTTTCTCCAACATGTTAAAATAATAAATAGTCTACCAATATGGTTGCATAAATCAAAGATGGTAGGTGCCTGAAACATGTGTCTATGTCTTTCTATACCTTGACCATGGCAGGCATCACTAATTGATCATGGCAGTCTTTACTACTAAGGTCACAAAAGCCTGCAGAATCCTTCTCAAGACAGCCCTCCTGGTAGGTCCTACTAATTGAATGGACTAGCTCTTACCATGAAATTTATTTGCCAACCTTGGTATCTGTGTAACAAAATGTACATGAATGTCCAGAACATTATCAGCATCTCAACTGAGTTCCTTCATATCCAGAAGAGCATTACACTGGAGAAAAATGTCAAAGCATTTTAAGCATACCTGCTACTCATTCTTACTAAAATTTATAGTGAGAATGAAGAAAAAATGCTATTCTAAACCTTGACATTTTAATAGTTCTTTAAAATTAATTTTGGAATAGGTAATACATTTACATGAATCAAAGAAATAATGTAAAAAATAAATACACAGAGAAGTCTTGACCCTGGCTCATCACCTCCATAGACCCTATTGCCCTACTTCCCCATAGGGAAGCATTTGTCATTCTCAACATTGTTGATGGTTTTGGCTGGATGATTCTATTTTGTGGGGTGTGGGAGGTTGTCCTGTGCATTTAAGGATGCTTACTAGCACAACGGGCCAACACACACTAGAGGCCGGTAGCAAAAACCCCACCCACAAACCCCACTTGCAGTACTGAAAAATATCTCAAGACATTGCTAAATGTCTCCCAGTTGAGAACCTCTGACCTAAATAAAGGTAACTATTTTTATTATTATTTATCTTTCCAGTCCTTTTTTATGCAAATGTAAGCAAATAGGGACACATGCTATGAATTTCTCCTCTTTCTTATTCAAAAGGTAGCATACTACCTTTTGCTACCTTTTCCTGGTTATCTATTAACAGCTATATAGTATTCCATAGTTTATTTAATCTCCTACTGATGTGTTTTTGGGTTGTCTTGAAAGCACTGAAATACTGAAATAAACATCCCTGCACATTTGTCATTTTGCAGGGGCATGAGTGTACCTTTAGGATAAATTGTCAGAAGTAGGATTGCTAGATTAAAGGTAAAAACCTATAAAGCATTTGGGATCTTGTCAGATTCCCCTCCATTACAGCCTTTTATTCATTTTTACTTACATCTAAAATGCATGAGAATACCTGTTTCCTCTCAACATTGTCAAAGAGTATGTTATCATAGTTGGAATGTTTACCAATCTAAAAGGTGAGAAATAGTATAACACTATAGTGTTAAGTTTGCATTTTTCTTATCATGAATGAGGTTATCTTTTATATGTTTGAAAACTGTCTGCTTTCTGTTGGTTCATGACCTTTGCCCATTTTTCTGTTAGGCTGTAGGTATGTTTTCTTTATTTCAAGAAACTTTACATATTAAGGAGATAGCTCTTTGTGATATGTAATGCAAATGTTTTCCCTCAGTTTATTATTGGCCTTCTGATCTTACTGATGGTATCCTTTTTCCATGCAAATATATATATAATATATACATTTTATAATATATAATATATAATAATATATTTTATAATATATAATATATTTTATATATTTTTTTATTGTAACATGGACCAGACACTGTGGCTCATGCCGTAATCCCAGCATTTTTGGAAGGCCGAGGCAGGTGGATCATCTGAGGTCAGGAATTTGTGACCAGCCTGGCCAATATGGTGAAACCCCACCTCTACTAAAAATACAAAAATTAGCTTGGCATGGTGGCAGATGCCTGTAATCCCAGCTACTTGGGAGGCTGAGGCAGGAGAATCGCTTGAACCTGGGAGGCAGAGTTTGCAGTGAGCCGAGATCGTGTCATTGCACTCCAGCCTGGGTGACAAGAGCAAAACTTCATCTCAAAAAATATATATATATTGGAATGTGCTCAAATTTATGCTATTAAGGTACAATCAGAGAGCTCTTCTTGGCTTCAAGATTATAAAACAAGCGAACAATGCTTTCTTCTATTAATTTTTATTTGATTTTTATTTGATTGTTACACTTTTAAATCCTTGATCTATTTGAAATTCATTCTGGTGTACACTGTGAGGTATTGTTCAACATTTTCTCTTTCCAAATGACTAGACTGTTTTTCCAACTCATTTTATTAAAACATCTACCTTGATTCCACTGATGGGGCTATGTCTGGACTTTCTAGTTTGTGTCCTTGATCTTTTTTTAAAAAACTCCTAAAATTCTATATGCTTAAGGCTCCATCAAACCTGAGTCTGCCCCTGTTTGAATGTGATAAGTTTGTAAGTTAGGTTTCTAAAGGCATATTTGTATATAAAAGAAGTGATAGTATCATTATATCATTTAAATGTAAATCTGAAGAATTTTAAAAGTATGACAATAACCAACATGAAATATCAGGTAAGAAGAGAATTCGGTGATTATTAAATTCAATTGTTTGGAGAATAACATGGTTGTATTGAGGTAGAGTGCAAAACAAGACTGGAAAGGGACTTTGGTGTAAAATTAATAGGCCATTGGATAGAAGAGATCTCTGGATCACTCCAGAAAAAAATGCAATGGATTCAAGGAAAACAAATCTGAGTACTCAGGTAAGAATGATATCCAGAGAGAGATGAGGAAACATAACTTTGGAGCGAATCAAGACCAGAAATAAAAAATTTACAGAAAGAAGGAGGAAAAATCCATATTCATTGAGTACCTTGATATTCATTTAATCACTTAATACCCATTTTATGGCTGACTATTCTAAGGCTTTTTCAAATGGTTAGGTAACTCCCCAGATTATTTTCTTTACTGTGTGGCAGAAATAAAATTCAAACTCACGCCTTTTTGGCTCCAAGTACAATGTTCTTTTCCTTACAGACTAACTAAAAAGAATAAAAGCAGAGGTGGGTTAAAGAATGGTAAAATGATATACGGAACAGGGTTTTAAAGGTAGCATTAGAAGGCAAAGATCATTAAGCAAGCATAATTGGATCAAGCAGAAAATAGATATTTTTAGAAATAAAAAGAAGCATTAGCTAGTTTGAGGATAAAGTTGCTTAGTGCTATAAACACTACAAAATACAGGACCTAAACTATGGTTTTGAAGTTTAAAAATATTACAAGTTTTCTAGCAATAAAATGATAGCATGAGATCAACATTTAAGAACTGATAGTCTTACTGGAATAGAGAGAACAAGAACAAGGTGAAATCAGAGAAAGAGAAAGTATTAAAAAAAAAACACTATATAAATGCAAACCATAGATTCTTTGCTTAAAGAAAATACACACATAGGCTGAGAAGCGGCTTGTACCTGTAATCCCAGCACTTTGAAAGATTGAATCAGGAAGGTCACTTGAGGTCACAAGTTCATGACCAGCCTGGGCAATATAGTGAGATCTCGTTTCTACTAAATTATAAAAATATAACACACACACACACAGAGAGAGAGAGAGAGACAGACAAACAGACACACAGAATTAATAGAACTCCACTTCCTGATGATCTTCTGTCTCTAGGAAATAATTCTACATTCATATGAAAACACATCTTACAGAGGTTTAGATGGCATCTGAGAACCAGTAAAGACGGAAATGCTACATGTCAACAAATGAACAGGCTTATAAGAAAACTGTCCAAGTGTTATTGTGCATGTATTTATTTCTCTTTAACCATGATACTGAAAAGAAACAAAAAAGAGGGGCGTGGGAATCATAAAATAGGCTTCTTTTGAAACTAAGGTGTGGAGGTGGAGGTTGTTCTTAATTTCACTAGCTATTTTTTTCTCCATGTTATATCTAGAAATATGTTTATACCAATCCCAAATTCATGTATATCTTAATTTCAATTCGAGTCACACTAATCAGGGCATTTAGAAAAAAATAATAAAAATATCCAACTTGTAATACCTGTTGTAATTAACACATACATCCTTGAAATCTAGCAGGAGGCACACGGTATATCCGCTGTTCACTGGGCTGTACTTTGGAATGCTTCCTATTGTTACGTTAGGGAGTCTCCTAGCATTTGGTCCTCTGATTATTATTTGCCAAAGCAACAGTGCTGAAAGCCTAAGGAAATTTAGAGGGACACAGATGTAGGTAAGTAGTAAATACTTTTAAAAACCATGAAACATCATGGACAGAAGAGTATATTTAATGTATATTAACTTGAAAAAAGTGCTTTAGACAAGAGAATAGAGTTCAGATCTCTCTCTGTGTCTTTTTTTTTTTTTTTTTTTTTTTGAGACAGTCTCGAGTCTCTCTATGTTGCCCAGGCTGGCCTCAAACTCCTGGGTTCAAGCACCTCAGCCTCCCTGACCACTGGGACTACAGGCGTGCACTACCATACTCAACTTAGAGATTAGACATTTAACTCACTGTTTTCATGTGTGTGGAGAGGGAGAAGGAAAACACTGTCATTATGATGTTAAATTACAGAATCAGAATTACTAAATTTACTCAATCTAGAGAAAAAAATCATTGTTAAATGTTGTCAATAGATCATTAATTAATTAATATGCTTTATGTATAACAAAATTTTATTTAAATCATTTGGAGAATCATTTGCAATGAGTAATTACATATATTGAACTTCTCATTTTAGATTTTAGTAAGTCATCACATTTAGAGATTAAAAAAAGGTTCATTTTCTACTTCAAAAATCATGAAATAGGCTATAATAATCAGCCTCCCTGTCAATCACTCCCTTATTCTGGTAACAAGAAAATTTACTATTTTTTGAGAGATCACAGGTGTATTTGCTTTCAGTTTCCATCATCACTCTTTTTTCGTTTGTGGTTTTGAGTGACAAGTAGTAGCATTGTTTAGTTCATAATGGCAGGTAAATTTTAACAAAGTATTTCTACATTGACTAAATTATTTTGGAAATTAGAAATATAAAATGTTAGAGTTAGGAGTAGCATCATAGATCATCAGCACCTGCCTTCATTTTAAATATTAAAACCTGAGATTCAGGGACACCAAGGAATGTGATGCCATTGAATGACATTAGTGAGCAGTTGAGCTGCTATTAGAATAAAGCTCTCATGACTGTCTCACCTACCTTCCCCATCCAGCCTCCTACTTGATCTACTTTAATTTTTTAAAGATGCTCTCTGAAGTCAGAATTCATATCACTGATTTTAGCATTACTGTTGTATATATTTTTATGCTATCTGAAATAATATTATTGCAAATTAATTTATAACCCAATTTCAAGACAGATATTCCCATTCGAGGATCAAATCCATTCACTTACAAAGTGAATAATGTTGACCAATTAACCTACTTTAAAAAAATGATTCAGTTTAAAGTTGTATCCTCAAAACATCTTCAAGCAATTTAGAGGCAACAGAATTAAATCCCAGCAAAAGCGAATGGATATCTCTGAGGAGAGTGGGCACTGGCATTGATATTTTCTAATATTCACAGGTATTCAGAACAAGCTATCATGTTCCTTGAATACTAACGAATACAGAAACAAGATCAATACACTGTCTATACATATTAATATAGTGGCAGAAAAAGGCAATTAGAAGCCTCTGATCCTTTTGATGGATTGGAGCTGAGCTAAACAAAGGGTTGCAGTATAGATTTAGTAGAATGTCTGCCACTGACCCACTACCATTTTTCTTTTATTTCTTTCATGATGGCGAAGGTCATGATCAATATAGCAGTTGAGTTATGAGGTTATGTTAACATCAATTTGTATCATGAAACTCCATCAGAGTTAAATATAAAATCAAGGATTGGTTCAAATCATTAGTTTTCCTTTCTTCGGTTGTTTTCTTGTTTGTTAGTTCTTCATCAGTAGAGCAAAAACAGAAGCAAAACAATAGTTTTCTATTTTGCTCATCAGGTAAAGTTTTTGGTCTACTAAGGGACGGAGAACCACAACCCATATGAGAAGGTATGGTTGTCTCTATGGACTTTATTAGCAATAATCACAGGCAGAATTTATTCCTAGACATCTTTAACATCTAAACATCTGCTTGGGTAGATGTGGGGGCATTTGGATGTCCATTTCAGGGGAGCTAGTTCTTATATGATGTTCAAAATTAAGGGTATGTGACTTTGCATTTGCGGTAATAAGACATAAAGGTGAAAAGCAAATGGTAAATACACACTTTTAAAAGCTTTTCTAAGAAACATCCAATCAGACAGAACTGTATCATTCAATTAATATATGTAAATAACTTTCAATAAGGACAATGTGGGGACCTCAAACATGTACCACTGAGGAACATTTCATCAACTATAAAGTATTATGTATACTGAAGGTAGTATAAAACTAAAATTACCAAGTATGACAACCCCCTGCCAAAAAAAAGCTAGTTTATACATGTGGTAGAGAATTAATCTTATTACAAGAAGGGAGATTATACAGTAAAACACGTCATATCCATAAGACAATGATGCTGTAGTTTTAACACATAAATAAAGTCTGGAAATGTTAAGTGCCATGTTAGTGATGATAAAATTTCATATTTTTGGTACTTATTTGTATGCCGAGTTTATTTCATCTTCATACCAATTTTGTACAAGGCTATGAATTTAATGTCCACATTTTACATATGAGAAAATCATGGGTTAAGGACTTTCTAAAACCTATGGAAACTAAGTAGCGGTAAAGTCAAGATTCAAATTGACGGTTGTTGGTGGTGTTGCTTTTAACTAAGGATGTAAACATTTGAAGCACAAAATATAATACTGATAATTAATTCCTTAGAGACTTTTAAATAAAGTAATTGGGAAAGGCATTACACAAGAGGTGGTTCTTAAGGAGAGCCTTGGAGGAGGATAATATCTGGAAAGATAAAATCTGGAAAGACAGCCAGAAGAGGGAAAGGGCATTGCAGACATGCAGGACATAAAAAATATGAAAGTTGGAAAGCATATGTTATCTTGGGGAAAGCAGTTCTTTGCCCAGACTTGAGTGACGGATATACCCACAAAAAGGATATACTAAGACCCCACAGGGTATTTTGAGGTCAGGTGAGGTAGTTGGCCAACCAGACATTTACATTTCTACATAAAGCCAATTTAGAAATGTTTTCACATCTACATTAACACAGAAGAATCAGATAAATACAGAATAATCAATAAAATAAAATATAATGATAGAACTGAAATTTAACCCAGTCTCATCAAAAGAATTTCGAATCCTCAAAAAGCATTGTCAGATATTTTACTGTGGTCCAATAACCCACTGGCAAGGCAACTTGCTCAGCATACTTCATTTTTGTTGGACTGTGTGAATTCCTGTTCTTGTCTTTGATACATCACCTTCCTCTGGTTCCCAATGTAGTCTTGATCTTGAATTTAACTTTCTGGCTATTTATTGACCTGCCTAGTTTTTAGCCCTTGACATGCCTTCAGAATTTTTATTAAAGTTTGATTCTCTTTCATTATTCCTGTTAGTAAACCACATTTATTCTTGCTGCCAGAAGCTAATAAAAGTAGATTGATTTCAGTGCCAAATCATTTTTTATACAAACTTAAGGTTTAAACACCCATTTTATCTTAGAGGCAATAATCAATGTGATTTAAAATTAATTAACCTAATTACCACTATAAATACAATCTATTAAAGTTAGTAATAGGCAAATAAGGTCTGTGAGACACTTTTAAAACCACACATTTTATCATTAGGTCAAAATTATAATAATAGCAACTGTTCTACAAATTATATTTTCATTCTCCTCTTAATCTTTCAACTCTCTTACTAGTATAATTTTTATTCTTAATTTCCATATTTTTTCACTTATAAGATGAACATGTTATTCACATTTTGACATTTCTGTAATTAGAAGTTACCTTATAGTCACCAAGTACATTTAATAATCTCTTATTCACTCCTCAAAAATCTGTTATTAGAATTATGGCTCATCATTGCCATCAGCATTGACACAGAATCTTGAAAAATATATCATTCTTTTCATTGTTCTTCCCTTCTGTCAAATGATGCACTGACAAAAATAAAAATAAAAAACACTAGACAACAAGAAAAATTCATTTCTGAGACTAATAAGAAAAAAATTCACTTAGATCTATTTGCTTGCCACAAGCAAATTCTATGAATATAGTACTATGTATAATTCTGGTAATAATTAAACATGAAGACATCATTTTCTTCCCTGAATTATTTATTCACGCCTTCTTTTCTTGACTCAGTCACTTCTCTCAAATGGAAAAAGCTCAGTTTTAAGTGGAACAATAAAAAAGGTAGAAACTAAAATGTGTGTGTGTGTGGGGGGGGGGACTTCCATGGACCTATTCAGCAAATATACTATAATTTTATTTCAAATTTAATATTTACCTATAAAAGGAAATAATTCAGTATACATTCAAAATCCAAGTGGGATCATAAATTAAGGGATGATGGTGTCATGAAGAATTAGAGTTGGAATTTCCCTGTTGAAAGCCAGGCAATAGCACACTCTTCTATGCCTGTGCAGCAGTGAGCATAGCTGTTACTTCAGTGTGGCAGAAAAACAGGTGACATTCAAGCTGAACACTATACGAAGAACGTGATTGCTGTTCTTTAAGACTTGACCTGCCTTTTTCCTCCAAAAATTTATTTCAATAAGTCACGAGGCTGGCTTGAGGACATAATGTTAAAAACAAGCATTTTATATTAAGCTGCCTATATAGGCTATTAAACTAGATTCTAAATGGTCACTATGGCAACAAAATTGCTACTGCCTGACTTGTTATGCCCCAACGCAAATGAGGTTACCATCCTGACACACTTATGTTGATCACATGAACTTTCTTTGTTTTCTCTGAGAAACAAAAGCACATCAAATAAATGTTTCCAATATACAAAATAAATTATTCTTACAACACTAATATTCCACTTTTCATTAAAAATGAATAATTTTCTCGCTTGGACCTGGGAGGCAGAGGTTGCAGTGAGCTGAGATTGCGCCACTGCACTCCAGCCTGGTAAAACAGAAGACTCCATCTCAAAAAACAAACAAACAAACAAAATAAATAATTTTCCTAAATTTAAATAAAAATGAATTTATTGAAAAATTTACATGTATAGGTTATTTAGTGATGATCTGTATTGATAATGACCATCTGATCTCAAAATGTGCCAAAGCTTTAAACAAAGTTCTGTTCATATTCTATTTTTTTATGAAAATAGTAAATTGTTTCACATTTCTTAGAGTAAGCATTAAATATAACACTAGGAAAGAAATATTTTAAATTGTAGGCAAAATTTCTTACAAATATTATATAATTTCTTATAATTGGCAGGTATAATTTCTTTTATAATATTACATAATATATACTATATGACATACACACACTAGATAGATAGATAGATAGATAGATAGATACAGATTAAGTAAAGCAAATTAACACTTTAAAGTGCTTTGTATACATGAATATACATATACACATATGTAGTATACACATACATACTATGCACATATATACACACATAATTTTGTTATCCAACATAAAATTCTAGCGGCAATATCAAAATGGGTGCTAAATTCCACTCACATAAAAAGCATGTTCCTTTGTTTCTTATAGCATAAACAAATAACAGGTAACACATTGCCATTAAATATGTTTGCTGGTACTGACCAAGACCACAGGAACCACACATAAGGATCAGAAGGAAAAAGGTAGCTGAAAGCCTGAATAGGAGGGTCTTCTTTGCCATCATTCAGCCAATGTGTAGTGTGACAAATAGTCTGCTTCCATGAGTTTAAGGTATGTGCAAGTTGTACGATATCTCAAAGACTGTGTCCTCATAACATTCAGTCATCAGCTGAGAGTACTACCTTCTTACAATTAGTATCATACTGTTTTACCTTAGCAATCACAGATTGACAGTTTTCACTTATTTGTAACTGGTGATTCCAGAATAATGATATGCAATGCTGACTGTAGTGCCTACCGCAAAGCACTCCTATGAAGATCAAATAAAATACTGCATTCAAAGCCCATAGCACAAATATGAATCAGACAATCAAGTAGGACCCACTTAGCCAGCGAGGGAGTCCAACTGACCAATATCCCATCTGTGTTAGCTGAGAATCTGGACAGTTTCAAAGCCTCAAGGAGCATCTGTTTTGAAATCCAACACTCTATATTTCATTGCAGAATATGAAAGCCAGGCAGGCACAATGGTCCACACCTGCAATTCCAACACTTTGGGAGGCTGAGGCGGGCAGATCACTTGAGGTCAGGAGTTAGAGAACAGCCTGACCAACAAGGAGAAACCCCATCTTGACTAAAATACAACAATTAGCCAGTCCTGGAGGCGCACACCAGTAATCCCAGCTACTCAGGAGGCCAAGGGAGGAAAATCGCTTGAACCTGGAAGGCAGAGGTTTCAGGGAGCTGAAATCATGCCACTGCACTCCAGTGTGGGTGACAGAGTGACACTCTGTAGCAAAAATGAAAAAAAAAAACATAAAAACTATATTTTGGTCTTTTTTTTGAACAAATTCCATCACAGCATGAATTTATGACACTTCTGAATAAATTAGAAAATTCAACTGCACAAGAAAACAGAATTTCTAAAAATCTCTCTTTAAAAATCTTATATGTTTTTAATATTTCTAGTTCATTGCTCATTCCTCAAGACTAGCCTCAAATTTCACCTCCTCCTGAAAGCCTATCCATAGTCCGTAAGTCCAGGCTATGTGCTTTCTTAATACGTTCTTGTATCACTCCATGCTTAGTCCTAACAAGGCATTTATCACATTGTACTATAATTTTTCATTTTTCCTTTTTTGTCGCTCTCACTTGACTATTAACTGTTTGAAAAAATGGACCATGTAATCTTCATCCATGGAGTCCTGAAACCTGGTTCAGTGCCTGGCACAGAGTCCATGTTCAATAAATGATGAATTCGAATAAACTGAATCACACAGGAATCACTTTTAAGTGAGAGAGATAATGAGAGAGAGAAAGAAAGAAAGAGATTGACTTACTGGAGACAAAGTTACAAAGAGGCCAGCAGGCATTTTAAAAATGTAATAAGCTTATTTTAGAAGAGATAAGTTTTCTATCACTGGAAGAATTTAAGTCGGTGCAAAATGGCTATCTGACAAGAAAACAAAATCATTCATCCATTGATGATCTGATTCAGACCCCTCCAACTCTGAAACCCTGGAATTCATAACCTATATTCCATAAAAATAAAACCCTATATTTTAATTATTCTGCTTATTGACTGAAATGTAGTGTTTGTTTTTGTAAGTATTATAGACTCTTCATTGCACTTGTTTCTCTTTAAAATAGAGGGTTCAGGGACAGGTGTGGTGGGTCATACCTGTAATCCCAGCACTTTGGGAGGCCAAGGGGGTCAGGTCACCTGAGGGCTGGAGTCCAAGACCAGCCTGGCCAACATGGCAAAACCCTGTCTCTGCCAAAAATACAGAAATTAGCTGTCATGGCAGTGCACACCCGTAATCCCAACCACTTGGGAGACTGAGGCAGGAGAATCACTTGAACTCAGGAGGAGGAGGTTCCAGTGAGCTGAGATCGCGCCACTGCACTCCAGCCTAGGCGACAAAAGGGAGAGTCTGTCTCAATAAATAAATAAATTAGAGGGTTCAATAAAGACATAGCTGGCATTGTAAAACAAAAGTTGTATTCTGAGTCTCCTGAGAAACTGCACGATCCATATCAGTTGTTAAGCCTATTCATAAGTGTAAAACGTATCAGAATAAAAAGGATTCTTGGACATGCTTAAATTGCAAAGGTATTACCTCTAAGAACACAACAAATCTTTTAGGAAATGAAATGTTAACTAAACAAGAAAACTCTTAGTTGAACAGAGAAAAAAATATCAAATAGTTTCAAAAATCCTTAACATCATCCACAGATGCCTTATTATGAATACCACCTGTGGTCTCTGTTGCAGTGTGCAGGCTTCTCATTTATGTACACCACTGTTCTGGGTAACAAGCTGTTTCCCACCAGACAAATCAATTCATCATTTTAGCAAAGTCTCAAAGTGCTCCACAGATGGACATTAGGGAGAAAGGCAACGGTCTGCCACCTGCATTTGGCAAATAATTTGCTCCTGAACTGCTGATCTAAATTAAAACTAAATTTGAAATGCCTGGGAGGAATACAGGGCTGTCACTTACTGAACTCTATTAGTTAAAATGGCATCCTCAAGAATTAAACACTAAACTTAGATATTGCATGCGCTTGGAAAAATAGGAGAGAACTGCTGTTGGTAGAAATGAATTGTATTCAAATGGGTAACTAATACTGGGGAGTAATTCCTTACCTACCTTGGGGCAGCCCTCAGTGGGACTTGGTCAGTGAGAAGTTACAGTAGATGGTTCCTGTTATTTCATCTAAAGAACTACCTCCACAGGAAGGCATGCTTCTATCATAAGGTAAAGAACAATTCTTCCCTGTAGAATATTGGTTAGTAAACCACTACGATTATTGAGAACCCTGGATATCCAAAACAAAGTCAGGTTCCTGCTTGTCGTGGCTATCTGGCTGGTTTTTAATATAATTCCTGTCAGTTTCACACACTTCCAAAAGGATAAATGTTCTTTCAAAAATATTACCCGAATGCAAAATCAGTGAGTCATAATTTTCTATTGAGCATAACATTTCCTTTTCAGCCACTTTCTTATTCTAAATATAAGCTTTGAAATTGTCCCCTGTGCAAGTCACTGAATTAAATGTTTCCAACTCAACATGGTAGAGGTGAGGTGGGCATGGGGGAAGTAGGAGACATATTTATTTGTTGTCTTCTATGCTAAATGTTCCAACTGTCACTTTGAATATGAAACTCTGAAAAGTACAGCAACAGGAAATTAAGTGAGTGCAGAAATGAGCTGGGAGATCAGTAACAAATATGCACTTAATAAAATAACCATGCACATTTCATCTTTATTTACTTCAAAATCATTTTAATTCTGAAAACCTCTGCTCAACCAACTGTTAAAAAATAATAATAATAAAGCAGCTCTTCCTTATGGTAATGGTCTAAGGGGGCAGTCCTAAAATGTCAGTTTCTACATTTCTGACACATTTCTGCTGCAGAGCCCATTTACACTCTGGCAGGCTATATCAATGCGACCAGAACTCTCTTATTACAGTCAGCTTCTTGAATCAGCCTTCAAAACATTAACCTCAAAATTTATGTGCCATTATATAACCAGTAATAAGTCCCAGTTTTGGCTGGAAAATTTGGTCTATCTCAGCACTTAAAAAATTTATTTGCCTCAGAATGAACTTGGTTGTTTGTATTTCCCATGACTTCCCATTAGGCTAACAACAGCCCTAGGGATAGCAAGGTTTTTTTTTTTTTTTTTTCATTAGCCTAGAAAATTCCTAGACCTATTAGCTTCAAGCTTAGGCTTTCCAAGAATTTAGGCAGAAAAAAAGGATTCCAAAAACAACCTCTGCTTTCATTATTAAAGACAAAAAGAACAAAGAAGATAAGGAAGACATTTCGGTCCCAAGGAGTTAGGCTGCTAATTTACACCTACAGGACACTTTCCAAGTAAAACTATTTCTATCTTTGACTTAAAAAAGGAAGCTCCCTTTAAAAATAAGTACAGGAGATTTGATTGAGTCCTAGAGGACACTTCCTTTCAGAAACTCTGCTAAAACTGCCCAGAGGTTTTATAGGGCTTCATTATTCATGTTTAGATTTTCTGCCCTTTTCTCTGTGGCTTTTAAACATTGTTTTCACTTATTAGCACAAATGTGAAAGAACATATATAACTGAATCTATTTAGCTATGTTGTGTGACTCTAGATAAAACAAAAAAAGAAAAACAAAACAACCACAAATAACTCTTGGATTGAAAACCAGAGAAAAATCTTTGGATCACTGTACATGAGCATATATATATTATTAAAATTTGGCTATATACCCTTAAATGTTATATTTTAAATATTTTCCTAAAAATGCCTAATTATTAGCTGTATATACATCACTTTTAAATCTGTTTTTACTGAAAAATGTTTTAAACTATTAGTATTTTTAATGAATTCTATTGATATGGATCACAAAGAGAGTTGCAAGTTAAGTAAATTGGCTTTAGACTTTCCAAGGTAACAGTCAGGACGAAAGTGTTAAAAGTCTCACTGATGCAGTGAGATTCATCCTTGACGAGCAATGGATGCAGCAACTTTCTCTCTACTATGATAGTTCAATATTTAAAAGTTTGCCAAAAAGCAAAATGTTGAGTGAATTAGAAGAGAAAATATATCACTAGACAAATCAAATAAACTTTAGTATCCTAAACCATCTAATCAGTATTTGCTCAGAGTGTACTAGGGCCCAAGCATTGGGTTATGGAGACAAAAGACATAGTCTTTGCCTTCAAGCTATTTACAACCTAGTGGGAAAAGCAAAAAGCAAACATCAGGACAGTGTGGTAAATGCTACTGGAGAGACAAATGCATGTAGGTTATGAGATCATGAATGAGAGCCCCCTACTCTAGCCACGAATGATTTCCAGAGTAGATGAAGAATCAGTGGGCCTTACCCCAATGGAGAGGGAATAAAGTTCTACTAGGCAACAGGAAGAGCAGGGCAAAGCCACACAGAAGAGGAAAAATCTGTATGCATTTGAGGAAATAAGGTTTATGGCAGGAATTTTAAAAAACATGTGGTAGCAAACAGCAAGAGATGAAACTAGAAAGGTAAAGAGTTTCAGAACATAAAATTTCTTAAACTAGTAAAAATTCTGTTCATATTCCAAATTGTATTTCTCAATGCCCAATGAAGTATGCTATTTAATTTCTTTAAGTGCCATATTCAAAAGACTTGAGAACTTTACTCTACATGTTTTATTTAGAAAAACTTCATAAAACTTACTAACTACCATATCAAAGCAAGTTCTACCCTCGGAGCAAATAATTTCTGTAGGCTGTGCTTTGACAATCTTTATATTTGAATTGCACTGTTTAATCATGTTAACTGAAAAATCAACCTACTTCTTCCTTTTCAATAAGGTTAGGCCCCAAGCCTCAATAGCAGAAGAGTGAGAAGAATTGCATTTTCTCAATACTTTTCCAGTAGCTTAACATCTAGCCTTCAAATTTAAAAATCCATGTCGTTTCCCAAGTATACTCAATGAATGCAGGGATCACGAATTAAATACCTGTAATTGTGCATTCAGTCCAACTAGCGACACTAACTCTATCTCACAAGCAAAACAATGCTAAAGCAATTTTTAAAAAATGCTCTGTGCACACTTTCAACACAACCCTCTGGGTCATTGTTAAGCAGCATAAGCAGCAGTATGATGTATTAAAAGGGTCATGAGATTTGAGTTAAAGACAACGCTTTTCCTTCTTTTGATAAATGTCTATTCGCATCTTCTGTTTATTTTTAATAGGACTATTTGAGGGTTTTTTGGTTAGTGGATATTTTGAGTTCCTTGTATATTTTGGATAGTGTATGTATATTTTGCATAGTGTATACTCCTTATCCAGTGTATGATCTGCAAGTATTTTCTCCAAATCCATGGGCTGTCTCTTCACTTTATTGTTTTCTTGACTGGCAGAAGCCTTTTTAGTTTGATGCAATCCCATTTGTCTATATTTGCATTTGTTGCCTGTGTTTTGGGGTCGTATCCAAGAAATCTCTACCCAAAGCAACGTCATGGAGCATTTCCCATATGTTTTCTTCAAATAGTATTCCAGTTTAAGGTTTTACATTTATGTCTATTGTTTATATTGAGTGTATTTTTGCATAAGGAGTGAGACAAAGGTCTATTTTCATTCTTTTGTATGTGGATATCTATTAATGGTTTTCCCAATATCATTTATTAAAGAGACCACCCTTTCCCTATTGGGTGTTCTTGGCACATTTGTCAAAAATCAATTGACCATAGATGTGTGGATCTATTTCTGGGTTTTCTATCCTATTCTATTGGTTGATGTGTCTGCCTTGATGCCAGTGCCACGCTATTCTGATTACTGTAGCTTTTTAATATATTTTGAAATACTGTAGTGTGAGGCTTCCAGATTAATTCTTTTTGGTAAGGATTGTTTTGACTATTCAGGAAGGTATTTATAGACATTTCTCAAAAGAAAATATGCAAATGGCAACAGTTACATAAAAAAATGCTCAACATATCTAATCACAGAGAAATGAAAATCAAAACCACAATGAGATGTCACCTCACATCTGTTAAATTTGTTATTACTAAAAACATGAAACAAAATAAGTATCAGTGAGGATGTGAAGAAAACCATTGTATACTGTTGGCAGGAATGTGAATTACTATATCCATTATAGAAAAGAGCATGGCGGTCCCTCAAAAAATTTGAAATAGAACTACCATATGATCCAGCAATCCCACTACTGGGTATATACCCAAAGGAATTGAAATTCATATGACAAATAGATGTCTGCACTCCCATGTTCATTGCAGCATTATTCATAATAGCCAAGATATGGAAACAAGTGTCCATCAACAGATGAATGGATTTTAAAATGTGATATAATTAATAACCAATGAAAAGAAGTTATAATTTACGTTCATGGGGAAACGATATTTTCATTCTGGATTATTTTATTTATCCATTCAGCAAACATTTGTTGTGTGCCTACTAAGTGCCAGAGACAGTGTTGGGCTTTGCAAATACAACCGTTAATAGCAAACTGGACCTGGTCCCTACTGCACAGAACCAGTCAGTTCACAACACGCAAAGCCCACATTTAAATGGCCAGCATTTGTCCCTTCAGAGATGTGCTCTTCCGCACATCGTTTAGCCAGTCCTCTATATTCAGGAAAAGCATAGGACGCAAACTTTCTGCAAGTCACTGTGTTGGTGAAATGGAAGGAGGGGAGAATCTTCTTCAAAACAGCACTTCCCTCCCATTAAGCTTGTCACGTACTACCTGCCAGATCACTTGCCAGAGCCTTTGGAAGCTATTGTCCCCTCTCTGGAGACAGAGGTTTCTGTCTCTGTAAGCCAAAGCCCCAGATCTTGTCTCCAGCCTCAGAGCTGAAAACACCGAGTGCCTATTTGGGCGTGTTAATCTGGACACTTGGAGTTTCTCATGTGTGTGCATTTGGTTAATGTGGGCTTATGGGCTTTCTTTCATCTTTTTTCTAGTCTACATTAAGGGGAAGTGAGTGCCTCCTATGTGCAGACAGTGTGTCTCTATACATTTTTCTAAGACTTTCACCATTCATAAATCAATTAATTTCTGATGTTTCTGAAGGCCTCAGCACTCAGTAACCCTTTTCCTTCTCACTTGACCCATCCAATGTGATGAACTTGGGTATGGACATACCTCCATGGACTCATTGCTCTTTCATACCCTTTCTTTTCTTTTCTTTCTTTTCTCTTCTCTCTTTTCTTTTTCCCCTTCCTTCCTTCCTCCTTCCTTCCTTCCTTCCTTCCTTCCTTCCTTCCTCCCTCCCTCCCTCCCTCCCTCTCTCTCTTTCTCTCTCTCTCTCTTTCTTTCTGACGGGGTGTCACTCTGTCACCCAGGCTGGAATGTAGTGTCACAGTGTCATACTCATGACTCACTGCAGCCTCAACCTCTGGGGCTCAAACAATCCTCCCACCTCAGCCTTCCAAGGAGCTGGCACTACAGGCATGCACCACCACATCCAGCTAATTTTTGTATATATTGTACAGATGGTTTTCTCCATGTTGCCCAGGCTGGTCTCAAATTCCTGAGCTCAAGCAATCCTCTCACCTCGGCCTCCCAAAATTGTTGGGATTACAGGTGTGAGCCATGGCACCTGCCCCCTTCCCTCACTGTCCATAAATGTAGGCCTAGAGGCCGGGCGCGGTGGCTCAAGCCTGTAATCCCAGCACTTTGGGAGGCCGAGACGGGCGGATCGCGAGGTCAGGAGATCAAGACCATCCTGGCTAACACGGTGAAACCCCGTCTCTACTAAAAATACAAAAACTAGCCGGGCGAGATGGCGGGCGCCTGTAGTCCCAGCTACTCGGGAGGCTGAGGCAGGAGAATGGCGTAAACCCGGGAGGCGGAGCTTGCAGTGAGCTGAGATCCGGCCACTGCACTCCAGTCCGGGCGACAGAGCGAGACTCCGCCTCAAAAAAAAAAAAGTAGGCCTAGAACACAGTTCTGTTTTGCAACATTCAGCTAAGTTCTTGTTTCAGTATTTATTTTAAAATATTTTATGTAAGAGGGCAGGAGGTATCATAAAAATGACAAGAGGCAGGGCACAGTTTCAGCTTATTGGAAAAGAGACCATTATAGACATTGAAACACATTTGGGGAAGAGTCTGACTAAAGTACAAGAAAATAAGTAGTTCCAGGAGGAAAAATGTGGTATATATACACAATGGAATACTATTTAGCCCTAAAAAGAAAACAGGAAATTCTGTCATTTGTGATGACCTGAATGAACCTAGAGGACATTATGTTAAGTGAAACAGGCTAGGCACAGAAAGACAAATATTAGATGATCTCACTTACGTGTAAAGTCTAAAACACCCAATTTCATAAAAGTATAGAGTAGAACGGTGTTTACTGGAGGCTAGAGTGGAGGAAAAGAAGGTAGACAGAGAAAGGGCAGACATTGGTCAACAAGTAAAAGTTTCAGTTAGATGGGAGGAATCAGTTCTGGCTTCTGCAGCAAAACAAGGTGATTGTAATTAATAATAATGTATCATATGTTACAAAACACCTAAAAGAGTTCATTTTTAATGTTCTCACCACAAATAAATGATAAATATTTGAGGTGATAGATAGGCTAATTGTCCTGATTTGGTCATTCCACAATGTATACATGTATCAGAATATCACATTGTGCCACATAAATACATACAATTATTATTTGTCAATTAAAAATAAAAATAAATAAAGATCCATGTTTCCATGTAGCTCCACTACCTATAAATGTGTAACCTTGGAAATGACTTAATTTTGCTGAGCCTCAGTTGCATCATTTATAAATGTGGAATAATACATACCTATCAGCATTGTTGTGAAAAATTAGAAGTTTACAACTAGCTATATAATGAGCTTGGCAAGCACTGAGAGTTCAACAGAAAGGAGTGATGATTACTCTATGCTCAATGACTCTATCCCTACTGAGGTTCTTCAAACCCCTAGCTACTGAGAAGCAATGAACTTTTAAGTCACTCAGCAACCTCACTCTTCCTGCTCAATTCATAGGACACCTTTGTCCAAGGCCCTTCCTTGTCAACTCCAGTTGCAGTATGTCATTTCTTGCTTTTGAGTGTATGACTCAGCAAGTCAGGTCCCTCCTGTAGGGGCAGATTTGTTGCCATCCATGACTAATACACTGCATTCAATAAGTCTTTTCTTTAAGGAGACAATCACAACATCATTTAAGTAGAAAAGGGCCTGGAAATACTGCTTAAAACCTCCCTATATTTCTATTTTCAAATAAAGTTATAATATGGATTATCTTTCCTTTGTTGCCCTTTGAACACAAACATCTTAGCTTTTACTAAAGCCAAAGAATAGGACCGGTTTTACACAACATAAAATAATTACTATAGTAGACACAGACTTACCCTTTAAAGGGCTTATTCATAGTTTCTTAAATGGGTCCTTGACTTACTTGAAGTGCATTACAGCATCAGGTGAGAAGAAAGTATCTGGCCTCAAACCACAGGATTCTGGAAGGGCCTGGAAAAACTAACCCTTCTGATGACATTTTCTTCTACTAAAAAATTCATATTTCTATATAAGTGTTTACATGTTCTGCAACATGGCCAAGTGGAAAAGGCATAAGTTTTAAAGTCAGATAAATGTAGGTATAATCTCAGTCATGCTATTAACTAGTTTCGTGAGGATAGGCAGGCATTCTAAGTCACTATTTGCTCATCTGCATAATGAGCAAATAACTGTCTATTACACTGGGTTGTTTACCTCAGAGGTAGCCAAACTAGTGCCTGCCACCTGATTTCATATTGGCCATGAGCTAAGAAGGGTTTGTACTGTTGGAGCTCAGAAAAACAATGCCACAAACCATGGTGTTTTGACATTCAGAGTACTTTGCACTAAAGAAGCAGCCTCAAAACTAAGATCTCACTGACTTATCTGCCCTAGTCACTCAATCTTTTTTCTCCCATAAAGTGCTTGCCCACACTTTCCCTTATATGACTAAAGGAAGTTCCTTCCAAAATATGGGATTATTGTGAACCCCCTCCCTGGAATCGACATTAACCAGGCAAGATTAATTCATATCACAGGAGAAGAGACTAAAAGTCTCCATGCCTAGAGCATTAAACCCAGAGAGATTTTTCACCTATTCTTCTGAGGGCTGTGCCAGAGAGACTTTATCTGTGTGATAAGACAATCTTTGATCATCAAGCATTTCCTCCCCTCACTGTTCCATAGCTTGTGTTGCCACCTCCTCCAGAGAAGCCCCAGTCTTCTATTTCTTTCTGTAGTGCAAATTGCTATCTAAGATTCAATCATGGGGCCCTTCTTTAAGCTATATTTTGTGATGCTCTCAAGCACATGCACATAAAAATGTACATGCTTTTTCTCCTGTTAATTCATTTACTGTCAATTTATTCTAGAGACTAAAATTATCAGAGACTAAAATTATCATACCTACAGAGGGTGGAAAAAAAATTCCCCCTAGCCCTATAGTACATGTTTAAATGCTTGAAAAAATAAGAAAAAGACATTTATTTTATTTTTGGTTATGTAAGTACCCAAATAATAATCTTGATTGAGCATCTTAGTCTACAAAGCCTAAAATATTTGCTATCTTACTTTTTACAGATAATTTTTGTCATCCCTTGATTTAGATAATTAAGTAGACTAGGAATCTTATATATATGCTATATGCACTTGGCACATGAAGGTGCTTAATAAACATCAGTTTCCCCCCTTTGAGGAAACAACTGTTGCTTTGTGTAATAAGTATGAATTTAAAATGAGATCTTTTTAACTGCTTGACAGTTTCCATTATGCATAAACTTTGTTATACTGGAATATTTTTTAGCATCTATAGAGCATTGGTTTACTTTCTTCAAGCTGAAATATCAGTAATATTTGTATGTAGTTTTTTAAAAAAGAAAACAGTTGATTATTTTTAAACAACTGAAAAATGCCTGATATTTTCACTATTTTATAGAAATTAACTCTTTCCAGTTTTTTTAAAACCTCTTGTAAGCTTATTATATCAAATTTAGAAAATAAAAGTATATGCAATAGATACATATACAGAAAAATAAGTCACCCACAATCCCACCAACTAGAAATTCCTACCAAAAAACTGGTATTTTCTTTCATTTATTCTCCTGTTCTTCCTTTCTTTCTAAGACTCCTACTTCTTGCCCACCTACCTTTGCAACTAGGTGACTAAATTCTGGACAATTCGATGTATGTGGAAGAAGCACGGAGTTCCCAGAAAGCCACTTTTAACGCCAAGGATGGGCCCTTATTCAATTTCCTTCCTCCATCCTACTGGCCAGAATGCAGAGATAAAAGATAAGCTAGATTAGCCATATTGGGCCATGAAAATGAGGTACCCTAGGAATATAGTGAACTCAAAGGATGAAATAGTAGTGAACTATGAGTAACTTGGGTCTTGGAAAAATTTATGGAGCAGCCATAAAAGGTCTGGATTGTCTTTCTATCCACAGGCTACTTTTATTCTTTCTTGAGTTTGTTTTGTTCTGTTTTATTGTGTTCCTCTTATATGAAGAAATTCCCACCTTGTCTCATTTACATTTTCTTGACTGGTAGAGGGACAAAAGTTTAAAATAGACCAAAATGTTACCAGTGATTTTTTTTTTTTCCCCTGGGGGTTAGCATTCAAGTGGCTTTTAATCTTATTTTAACCTTTATGCTTTCCTATAGTTTCTACATTTTCTACCATGAACATATGATAATTCTGCTATCAAAAAAAATAAATACATAAATAAGTGATACATCTTTTGAAAGAGCTTGGACTAAGGGTTACATTGTAAAAGTACTCTGGATTTCAGTAGAATACATATATAAATAAAAATATGGCCTTGTGTCTCTTAAATATACCCAAGAACAGGGAATTGTCACATATGCAAGTTGTCACTAAGACCTATCAATGATGATCATTTTGACAACTAATGTACTACTGGGAAAACATACATTAGTCTGATAAAAACCTCAGTCAATAATGGTTTTAGATGTAGTAGTTTAACTAGTGGAACTGGTAAGGAAAAAGGCAAAAAAAAAAAAAATTAGCACAGATTTAGTAATTATTCCTGAGACTATGATCTCATAGTTGAAAACATTAAATGTTATGATAAACAGCTTTTTAAAAATCACTTTAGCCTGGGTACAGTGGCTAATGCCTGTAATCCCAGCACTTTGGGAGACCCAGGAGGGTGGATTACCTGATGTCAGAAGTTTGAGACCAGCCTGGCCAACATGGTGAAAGCCTGTCTCTATTGAAAATACAAAAATTAGCCTGGTGTGGCAGCACACACCTGTAATCCCAGCTACTCAGGAAGCTGAGGTAGGAGAATTACTTGAGCCCTGGAGACAAAGGTTGCAGTGAGTTGAGATCATGCCACTGTACTCCAGCCTGGTCTACAGAGTGAGACTGTGACTCAAAAAAAAAAAAAAAAAAAAAAAATCACTTTAAGAGAAGTTCAATAAATAATTATACTATAGAGATCACAATTATATTGCAATAGGACTTGAAAGAACAAATAAGCCAAACTCTCCTATTATTAGTGAATGTGTATGTATGACCTGGAACAAAATTTCCAAATAGAACAACCTAAGTAATTAAAGAATCACAGTATCGCTAACAACTTGGAAAATTATGTACTCTGGATAACTGTTAGATGGTTCAAAAAGTAGCTCTGTTGAAATTATCAGTAGATGCAAATCATACTGAAGACTCACTATTCAAGAGTGTGTGAAAATAGTGTTAAATATTGAGAGGGTAATAATGACAGATTTAAGTAGAAGAGCTGTTATGTGGTGGAAAGTTCCAAAACAAAAGCTAATAAAAATCCTGAAGAAAAACATAAAGAGTAGAAAACTAGATTAACTGAATATAGAACATATCAAATCCACAGACACCCTACGCTCCCAGGAAATCTTTTCACACTTTCCCAAAGTGGTCACCATGTAAATATACGTATTAAGGAATATAATAGGTACTATTACAATGGAAGTAGACCTGGAGAAAGCTGGTTTCCTCAACATCATGAGTTTTGTTTTTGTTTTTATCGTAATATTTTGAACAGCCCTTACCAATTTGAAAAATTGGCATAGATCTGGGCAACCTGCTTTACTTAAAATTTTATCAAATATAAAAATTCCAAACAGACTAAAAAGTTGGAAGAGCAGGAAAATGAACATCCAACTACCCACAATCTAGATTCAAAAATGGTTATTGCTTTACCTATGTATGTGTGGAGGCATACACGGGTATGTGTGTGTGTGTGTGTGTGTGTTCACGTGTATTTAGAAAATAATCTAAGATATCATAGTCCTTTAGACCTATACATTCAACCCTATATCTTCTAGGAATAAGTACATTCATTCTCTTGCATAACCACAGCATCATTGACACAAACACTAACAATAATTTCCTAATATTACTTAGTATCAAATTCATATTCAAATTTTCCTTATTGCTTTTAAAATATATTTCATAGATTTTATCTTCTGTAACTACAATGCAGTTAGGCTTTATGTCTTCTGTGGTAGGCAGCCTCTAAGGCAGCTGCCAGTAATCCCTGCTCAATCCCAAGGTCATCCTGTCATTGTGTAAACCTGCCACCTTCCCACTTTGAGTGTGAGCTTGACTTATCAAATCACTTTTAAGGAACAGAATACAGAAGTGACAAAATGTCACTTTTAAGATGAAGTTATGAGAAGACACAGAATTCCATCTTGGGCATTCTCAGATCTGTCTTGCATCATTTATCCTTAGAGAAGAAAACTGCCATATTGTAATGCATCCCTGTGGAAATGTTCACACGGCAAGAAACAGACTTATCAACAGCCACATGAATGAGCTTGAAGCAGATTCTCACACCCTCCTTCTCCAGTTGAGGCTTCAGATGAGGCTGCAACCTGGCCAATAGCTGATTGCAACTTCATGAGAGACCGTCAGTCAGAGGCATTCAGTTAAGCTATACTCAGATTTGTCACCCATAGAAACTGTGTGATGATAAATGTTTGTTTTTGTAAACCAGTAAGTTTTGGTGTAATTTGTCATATTGCAATAGATAACTAATGCAGATTTGATGTGGATATTATGTCTCTTTAGTTTCTTTTAAACTTGAATAGTTTCTTGAACATTTTTATTACATGCTTTGTCTTGAAACAAAATAAATGTTTTGAAGTAACCAAGCTTGTTTCCTTATTAAATGCCTGCCTTATCATCTGTCCATTTATCCAATTGTTCTCTAGCAGTAACTTTTACCTATATTCTTGTGTTTCCTAGAAGCTAAAAGTTATGTCAAAGGTTTCATTAGAACAAAATTTAACATTGTTGGCAAGAACATATCACAGATGATGCTGTGTACTTCACATTGCTTTACACCAAGAGCCACAGGATATCAGGTTGTTCCACTATAAGTGATGCTGATTTTAATGCTTTGTTTAAAGTGGTGATCACCACTTCTCTAATGTAAAAGCCCTTCTCTCCCTCTTTGCAATTAACAAGTAATTTCCTAACACAACTTTAAATGCTGTGAACAGTTTTCACAGGAAGAATGACAAGTCTGAGCACCAATGAGGCAGTCAAATGGCTTCTTTGTCAAAAAGCCCTTATTAATATGTTAAAATGTCTCTGATTTATTTTTCACATGAGGATTATGAAATATACTTTCCTGATGAAGAATAATAAGTTCTCCTATAATACGTGAAGGTAAACAAGAGTAAAGACTTTGGCAATCTAAAATTCTAAACTACTTTGAGAATTTGAGCTCCTTTGACAACTTGCTACCATTTATTCTATTAGGTTGGTCCAAAGGTTGCACAAATTACTTTTGCTCCAACCTAATATATATAGATGTTAAACATTCACATATTAAAATTTTTCAGTATAAAAGTAAAATGAGGAACAATTACTGACTTTTCTAATAATTCAGAGATATATCTTCCAAGTGATGAAAAGTAGTTGTCCACAGTCTCAAAGCCTGACATTACCATCATTTTAAAAGTTCTAATTATCACAAATAAAAAGTTTCTCAGGTACCAGAGAAAACCTGTACTTCTTCAGGTATCCAGTTGTCAGAAAAGATGCAATCTAGTTGTCTGGTTAGGTGTGATAATATAATTCTAAACTTTCTGAACTGTTCCAGAAATTAGAAAGAAATTCAACCTTCAAAGAAATAGAATTTATCTATGACAGAGCCAGTTCCTTGTTCTTTAAGATGGCACTTTTCCAGTTAGAAAGTAAAGGGCAGTGAAAGACATAGCAATACATTTTTCCTTTTTAACACAATTAACTCATTTTCAGAATCATCACGATGTATCTTTTTATGTTAAAATGAAGTCTTCAATTTTAGTCCCCTAGAAATAGTAGTTACTGGAATTCAATGATAAAATGCATCCACCCTCATGAGTTAATAAGCCCACTTTGGAATTTAGTTAATCATTATGTCTAGAAATTAAGAGTATCAAAAATATAATATTATCTTTTCTGTGTTGAAGGATCCTCAAAGAAGATCATACATTTCATAGAACCATTTCAGTGTCCAAAAGTCATTATGCATAACCAAGTTATTACTGATATTTAGCTATGATTTATGTTTATGAAATCTAGGTATTATTTTCAGTTTAATTATCTTCATGAATAAAAATTAACCAAAAATACTGCCTTTCAAACCTTTTTCATAATTTTTATTTATTTATTTGTATGATAATCTTGTCAGTTGGTGAGTATATATGAAAATGGCTGTACACAATCAAGAAATTGAATATTTAGGGCAATCATCTGAATACTGAGCTAATAAACGAACATACAATTGTGTTGTTTTCCTTTGTCTTGAATACTTTGGGAAATTTTGCTTTGTTGATGTGCCCTTAATGTTTATAAGCAAGTTAAAATAATTCATCAGTCATCACTGGGAAAACTAATTATTTCTTTTAGTGTTAATGGACTGTACAATATAGGCTGTCTCTCAGCACCACTGTTGTGGTGGTTTATTTTTTCCTCAGGGGAAACTAAACTAAACTTGTTGCTGAAAGTTTGTTCAATTAATGTCTTCTTACAGGCAATAACAAGAGTAAATTATTTCACATCCTTTCTATTGTGTTATATTTTAATAAGATGCAAGTTACTTCCCAAATAATTCAATCTCTCCTTTCTTGATGATTAACAGGTGAGGAACACATGAAGAGAAGAGCCCTCTTCCTTTCTCCTTTATTCTCTCCTTGGGAATGAGAACTCTGGCTCTCATGGTTCCAGCTCTCTGAAAAGAAACCCTTTCCCCAGACACAGAAGCCACCTGTGGACAGGGTCCATTCCTCCTAGGAGGCAACCCCTGCTTTCCAAATGATAAGTGCTAGGAGTTCATCCAGCAGATATAAACATTGAATGGGCCTTATTAATAGCTTTTGTCCATTTTTGAAGGCATAAACACAGTACTTAAGAAAACTCTACTCAAATTGAGAGTTTTTATTATCAACTTAGTCCTCACCAGCACTTCCTCAACACCCTGGAGCACTAGCTACATTGAAGTGAAAGATTCTTGGCTCCCAGAGGGAGTAGCTAAACAAATTTTCTCTGTTGTCATATATTTTATTAGAACATATTCTTAAAAATGTATACACAGCATGGCATCTGGGGCAGTTATATTGGTTTATAGTAGGAAACTATTAGCTTCTTTTGTTGGAATTTTTAAGAGCTGCATTTAGAGTAGTGTGCTAAGGGGTTCTCCTCATATTCAGCCTAAATGGTTCTATCTTATCCATAGTGACATTATTAAATATACTACCACAGTCTAATCTACAGTGGCTATCACATTTTCTCCACCTAATAATCTAGTAAAGCCATCTAAGAAAGAGATGATAAGACAGAGAATTCATAATGGTACTAAAAACACATCTTACCCTAATAGCTTTTACAAATCAACTTCTTGCTACACTATTTTAGTATTGTATCCATGAATGGGCACACTATTCTAGTATTGTATCCATGAATGGGCATCAAGTTCACTATCATGTAAACCCACCTGTTTCTCCTTTCTTCTCTGATTTCTTGTCTTTACTTCCCCACAGCATCAACTGCTGAGAAATCACAGACAAAGGCTAGACTTGAGAACTTCAATCTTGAGATTTTAGGGATGGGACGGTTTTGAGCCTGGATGACTGACCCTCTCTGCCCTTGTCTCCAGTTCCCTCCACACCCCAATCCTTCTCATGCATTCCTGCTAGATTAATTTTAAGAATGTGCAGCTAAATTCTCCCACATGCTCAAATACTTTCAATAGTTTTCTGTCATCTACCAAATTAAGTTTAGATTACTCCTTTTGGTATTTCCAGGGGCTATATGAGAGCTAGGATTTGGGGAGTTGAGGGTGAAGTGTCAGGCAGCTGTTGTAGGCACAGGAGACTAGCGGGAACAGACCACAGACTCTCTAAAGGCATCACCTACTGAATTTTCCCATCTCTGTACTGCTGCTCAGGGTGCGTCTTTGCCTACAATGCTCTTGTCCCTGTCTGTGAACATGTAATGTTATATTTTGTCGCGATTTTTCTGTCCATTTGGAATACCTACTGCACTTTTTCCTCAGAGGACTGATTTTTATTCTTATATTATGGTCCTTTTGCTCTTGCATCATTACAAAGCTCAGATAACAGGAGAAAGGGGAACATTCTTGGTAGAATCTGAAAACAGCAAAAATGCAGATGTGACTCAGTAATTTCTAAAATCCAAAAATACTTAGTTGCTCTGTATTAATTTGCCTAATTAATTTCTAGCTCATACAGAAAATGTACGTGTATATTCTACTCACAATTAGTTTTAACTATTTCCAACTTCAATAACCAACATTATGACTACAGTGACCTATTCTCACAAACCAGAGTAAGTCAGTATTTCCTGGTAGTTGGGAGTAGGAAAAAAAAGCTGAAAACCACTAACATGGGGGGGAAATTATGTTGATTATACAGACTAAGGCCCCAAGAATTTAAGAAAAAGTATTTTTTATCCAAATTATAACTGCTACTCAAATTATAATTCCAAACATTGAACATGATATGATTTGAGTTATTGTTCCTCCAAATATCATGTTGAAATGTGATCCCCAATAGTGCAGGTAGGGCCTGGCAGGAGGTGTTTGAGTCACAGGGGTGAATCCCTCATGAATAGCTTGGTGACGTCCCCATGGTAATGAGTGAGTTCTTGCCCTGTTAACTCATATGAGAGCTGGTTGTTCAAAGGAGCCTGGCACCTCCTCCTCTCTCTCTTGCTGCCTCTCTTGCCATCCACCTGCTCCCTTTCCCCTTCTACCATGAGTAAAAGTTTCCTGAGGCCTCACCAGAAGCCAAGAAGATGCTGGCAGTATGCTCATACAGCCTGTAAAACCATCAGCCAAATAAATCTCTTTTCTTCATAAATTACCCAGCCTCAAGTATTCCTTTATGCAAAAAGGACCAATACAAACACCTTGACTTTTACAAGTGTGTTAGACATTAATCCACTAATTCTTATGCCATGCCTATATCCACAAAGATAAGAAACAATCAACAATATAAAAACATAAATAAAACCAGATGAAGAAAAGTTAAAATAACAAAATTTCCAAAAGAAAATGCATATTGTACTCCCAACACTAAGTTATTCTAGTTGAACATTATATCTAAGACTAAATTTATCTCAGGCAATAGTGGAAATGTGGTTTGCAATGTCTGACTAACTAAAGTATTCACATTCATCAGGAGGCAGGATAAATGCTGTCCAAGCACCAAGACCTATAAGGAATTTATCATATGGATATACAAATCCTTGAAAATAGGTCAGGCCTGGTGGCCCTGGTCTATAGTCCTAGAACTTTGGGAGGCCAAAGCGGGATAATCACTTGAGCCCAGGAGTTCAAGACCAGCCTAGGCAACATGGCAAAAATTCATCTCTACAAAATGTACAAAAATTAGCTGGGCATGGTGGTGCACACCTGTAGTCCCAGCTACTCGTGAGGCTGAGGCAGAAGATTTGCTGGAGTCCAGCAGTTTGAGGCTTCAGTGTGCTAAGACTGCACCACTGCACTCTAGCCCAGGTGACAAAGCAAGATCATGTCTTAACAAAAAAAAAGAGAGAAAAAAAAAAATTCTGGATAATATTACCAATAATTTATCTGAAGACAATCCTTATACCAATTAGGGATGGATATTTTAAATCATTTCAACATTTCTATGGAATACTACCATAGTTTAGGCATTTTAGACATTGATGCCCTAACTCTTCCAAGACAGAATTTAGAAAAGCTAAAAAATGTGGATAGCTAACACTGGGCTTTAACCTGTCTCTCTCAAACATTGAAATGTTTCAAGAAACTTTCAACAATTTAGAGAGAAAGTAAATTCACGGATGAATTCTCTGACATGTGTCATAAGTGTCAGGAGTTGATGATGTTGAGTAGAGAGGTACACTCAAATGTTATACACTGGATATGAAGACAGAAGAAATGCCCTCCCACTGAGAAAACCTGGAAGCCCTGTGGTTCACGTTACAATTGGCTCCTGAGTTCGAAATGGCTAGTCCAAGGTTATCCCTTTGTATTTCAAAGTGATTCCACTGTTATTAGTTTCACCCTATATGCCATACAGAAGCAATGGATATAATTTATTGGTTAATGAGTTCCATTAATTTTTTCCCCAAAAGCATGGATCTATCCATGCTTTTTATTATGTTAGACTTTTTATTAAAGTCTAGCATATTGTTTATCTGATCTGATTTTATCTTGTTTTAATTTTAAAGAGTGGTTCTCAAACTTTTTCATCCCAGGACTCTTTTATATTCCTAACAGTTTGTTTATATGTGCTGTATCTATCTACATTTACCACATGAAATAGTGACTGGAAAGTTTTAAAACATAAAAGTATCCAAGCATACATATTACTAGTTGTTTTAGTAATTAGTAGAGTTGTTTAGTAACTCTAAAAAAAACTCCACTGTAACCTTGTGAGACAATGAAAATGAAAAGGAAAATAAACTATGAAATAGTACTATGAAATAAACACTATGAAAATAGTTTTGACCTCATGAATTCCCACTAAATAGTGTCAGGAATGCCCATGAATCTCCATATCATATTTTGAGAACCACCAGTTTAGAGAACCACCACTAACAAAGGAAAAATCAGCTATATGCAAAACAAACAGAAAAAAAGGGGCTGCACTCCAGGCATGCAGATACATCTTAAAGTTGTCCCCTGGGAAGGGTGCACTGACCTGATGGACCACACAAGGGAAACACAGGGGGATGTCCACATTGGACTGACTCACAATTATTAGCCCCCTAAGCCTTTTCTAAATTTTATAGAGGTAGGCACTCTCATCTAGCTTAGATTATCTCCAGAGCTGAATAGGAGAAACTCTGGTGGGACACAGAATATTATCAATCCATCTGGTAATCACTGATTTCATTATGACCCATGATACATGTGTATACCTTAAAGTAGAGAGACATTTACAAAAATTGCACAAGACAATCTATGTGGCTGACAGAAAAAAAAAATATTCCTAATTCTATTTATGTTTCTCTTACCTTTTTTTCATTTAGCACCGTTTGTTCAATAGCTCCCTATTTCCCCAATTGCTAGCCCTATAAACCCCCATTTCACTCTCTGTTTTTATGAGTTCTACTTTTTTTAGGTTCTACACATAAGTAGTATTATGCAGTATTTATCTTTCTGTGCCTGGCTTTATTTCACTTAGCACAATGTCCTCAAGGCTAATCCATGTTGCAAATGACAATATTTTCTCTTTTAAAGGCTCAATAATATTCATTGTGTGTGTACACACACATATAAATACACACATCATATACACACATATAAATGACATATGACAATACACATACGTCATACATGTGTGTGTTTATATATACATATACATATATATACACCTTATCCATTCATCTTGTGGATGGACACAGATTAATTCCATGTCCTGTCTATTGTGAATATACTGTAGTAAATACAGGAAAGCAGATATTTCTTTGCCATACTGATTTGATTTCCTTTGGATATGTATTCAGAAATAGGATTACTGGATCATATGGTAGTTCTATTTTTAATTTTTTGAGGAAGCTCCACACTGTTTTCCATAATGACTGTAACAATTTACATTCCCATCAACAGTGCATAAAGATTCCCTGAAAATCAACTGACCATATGCATGGGTTTATTTCTGGGCTCTCTATTCTATTTAATATCTTTTCATAAATCTTATTTTATATATGTATTAGTTCAGACATTCAAGGATTTAACATATAAATATATAGGTCAATGTGCTAAAAAATATTGTTAACGGGGTGTACACTCAAAATATTTGCAGACTATGTGGTATTTTATTTGATTAAAATGTTTTAACCAAATAAATTAAGATTGACAATACTAAATACTGTTGGGATCTGGAACAAACCACTTTTTTATGTTTTTAGGAGTATAAATTGGTTCAACCACTTTGTAAAATTATATAGCACTACCTATAAAAGTTATATATATGCCTCCTATTTAACCCAGAAAATTTATTCTCAGGTATACACTTAAGAGAAATGAAGGCAGACGCTCACCAAAAACATGCTCAAGAATGTTTCCAGCAGCTTTGTTTATACTAGACTCAAAATGGCAATAATCCAAATGCCCTTTGTCAGTAAAAATGAATAAACAAATGGTGGCATATTTATACAAAAGAATGCTACAGGGCAAGAATAAAGAATGAACTTTTGATACACACAGCCAAAGGTATGACTCTTCTAGACATAATGTTTAGCAAAAGAAACCAGACACAGAAGAGTACATACTACGTGAGTCCATTCATCTGAAGTTGAAAAAGGGCAATACTAATCTGTAATGGTAGAACTCAGAATAGTGGTTACCTTTGGCAGAGGAGATTAACTACAGGGAGATTCGTGAGGGCCTTTAGAAGAACTGGAAATGTCCTATATTGTGAGCTGGTATTTTTTGCTTGAGTATATAAATATGTAAGCATTCATTGATCTGTACTTTCAAGATTTGTATATTTTACAGTATTCTGATATACTGCAATAAAAATATTGTAAGAGTTATAACCAAATTAGGAAGTACCCAACTTAATTTTCTCCCCATCAAAACTAGAAAAGATCTATGAAAATCTTCATTATCCACATGAAAACCCAATGCGTACAGTAGGCTTAAAAGCAAAGCACAAGTTTTCCATTACAAAGACAAAAATCAGTCTCACTTTCCTCCAGGATCATTCTGAGACAATGCCATTTTCTACTATCTGAGAATAACCTGATTAGCTCCTGCTCTAAAGCCATAGCAAGTGTATGTGTGAAGGTGTGGGGGGTTGTCCTAGGCTCATAGGAAACAGCAGGAAAAAAAGGCACAGAATCAGATTAGCAGGAGGTGTGCCTCTGCTTGCGTGGGTTGGACATTTTGGGGACACAGGTCCTACCACACAATAGGTGCTCAAGATGCACACAGTAGATTGAGGTTACGTTGTCTTTCATTCTAATGCTTTTTATTACTACGCCTACCCTATCCCCTGGTCTCACAGTACTAAGAATCCTTAAAACGGAGAAAGAGAAGTAGATGGTGGCAACATAAGAAAACAAAGAAGAGTTTGGAAAATTTTAATATTAAATAACATGGAAGGATATAATATTAAATTAACAGCAACATTAAATCTGCATAGTTATCACTAAGATAATTAGGTTAAAAGTTTCACATAAACAGGAAAATAGTTGCATATAACAGTTGCACATAAATAGTAAAATCCTTAAATAGTTATCAATAGGCATCTGACATTAGGTATTTTTGGAAGGTGACTGCAATGATTTGTCTTTTCAGTTTCTATAATTTTTATAAAATATATTCTCTATTAATTTATAAGTTAAACATTGAATAATTCTTTAAAGCTTTTTTTAAAAAGTTATTTGAAACCCACATAAAGATATCATCTGTGCCTCAATTGTAATGATGATGAAGTTTTTCATCCTCAATTATTATGAATTTATCATTGATTTCAGCTCTCTTCAAGTTATGACTTTTTCCTGGTATATCAAGGTCTTTAGCTACAATGTTACTCTAGTGTGATTCACTCTCTAATTCTCTGTCTTCCGCATAGACCCTCAGCTTCATGAAAATTCCAGATCTGTCCCCATGTGCCCCTGAGGCTGTGTGGCTTATTTCCTGGGTTTGTATTCTGGCTCTTTCACCAACATTCTATTCCTTCTAATGGGTCACTTACTCCCCTAGACTCTGTTTTCTTTTCCTGACTCCCCCAAACACTATCTCCATTTATTTTATCAAACCCAGCTTCAACTAACTCTGTAGAGATCAAATTAATAGGCATGGATGGCAGCAGGGCACGATGAGCCAGGTGAAACCAGGAAAAGACATATAGACAGGTTCTTGGACCAAAATAGTGAGGTATGCAGAAACATGGACATAATGAAGCTTGCTGACTGCTATAGTTTGGATGCTTGTCCTCTCTAAGACTCATGTTGAAATTTGATTCCCAGTGTTGGAGGTGGGGCCTAATGGGAGGTGTTTGGGTTATGGGAGTGAATCCCTCATGAATGGATTAATGCCCTGGGCAGGATGGGAAAACAGTGAGTGAGTTTTCTATTAGTTACTGTGAAAGCTGGTTGCTAAAAAAGGAGAAGAAAAAGTCTGACACCTCTCCTGTCTTTCTTGCTTCCTCTCTCACTATGTGATCACTGTACATGCCTGCTCCCCTGTACCTTCCACCATGAGGGGAAGCAGCCTGAAGCCCTCATCAGACACAGATGCTGGTACCATGTTTCTTGTACAGCCTGGAGAACCAGGAGTCAAATAAACCTCTTTTCTTTATAATTTACCCAGCCTCTGGTATTCTTTTACAACAATATTAAACAGACTAAGGCAGTGACAAAGCCAGTACTGAAGTGAGAATATGTATGCATGTGCTGTGATTCTCAGAAAGCGAACATCTCAAACTCCTAGTGATTAAATAGGAGAGATCAAACACACTGTATAGTGTAGTATAGTGTAGTATAATCAGATTGTTGTGAAATTTATACCAAAAAAATTTATTTAAAGAAGTCAGCCATGTATTTTGAGATGCCAGAGCTATCGAACAAGGGTTATAAAGAAGAAACACTACTTGTAAAATAAAGAAAATATCTCTTTTCTGACCTGTTTGATTTTTTTTGTAATCAAACAGAGTATCTCTTGCCTATATTAGGGGGCTTCGAACTTAAGTAGAAACTGTTTAGTGCTAGGAAGACTAATTAACCAGATGTTAGAATTCTGAGAGTCAGACAGAGTGAAGACTCTCTGGATGAACTGTCATTAGTGAGACAATATATCCTTAATGTAGGGTAAATAAATTTTAAAACAATATTCTAGAAGAGACTCCAATCTTCTTGCACTGGTTTGACTTCTTATCTAATACAAAAGCTAATTTTGATGTATTTCTATATGATAACAAAATCTGGTTTAGGTTAACAATTCTATATGTCCCATATAGAACTCTTCATATTTTCAGATGGGCCAACCCTCGCTACTACATTCTGGCACACTGTCTTCCACCTGTTGAGAAAGGTGACCAAAAGGACTTAAAATATGAATTGGACACATTTAACACAGCAGAATATACCAGTTTAAATGAAAAAAAAAATGTGATCACCTGTTGTTTATACATAAGTCTTACCTTTAAAAAGCAATTGACTACACTTATACATATGAATGTATTGATTTATTGTGAATGAGAGAAGGAAAGAAAAGAGAAGAAGACAAAGGAAAAAAGGAAGTTAATGTCATTTAGAATAATATTCATTAACTGAAAACAAGTCAATCACTTCTTGCTGTTTAGTATTTAACTACTTTTCATACTTACTTATTGGTTAACCCTAGAGTATTTTGTCACATTTTTATCCAGACAAGACTGAAACATAAATTAAAAATAACAACAACACATGCATTCATTGCAGCACTGTTCACAATAGCAAAGACTTGGAACCAACCCAAATGCCCATCAATGATAGACTGGATAAAGAACATGTAGCACATACATACCATGGAATACTATGCAGCCATAACAAGGATGAGTTCATGTCCTTTGAAGGGACATGGATGAAGCTGGAAACCATCATTCTCAGCAAACTAACACAGAAACAGAAAACCAACCACTGAATGTTCTCACTCATAAGTGGGAGTTGAATAATGAGAACACAAAGACACAGGGAGGGGAACATTACATACTAGGGCCTGTTGGGGGAGGAGGAGGCTAGGGGAAGGATAGCATTGGGAGAAATACCTAATGTGGATGATGGGTTGATGGATGCAGCAAACCACCATGGCACATCTATACAAGTGTAACAAACCTACACGTTCTGCACATGTATCCCAGAACTTAAAGTATAATTTAAAAAAAAAATAAAAATAAAAATAACAACAAAATCTGTCATTCCTTTGGGCCCCGCTGCCCCAAACACCAAGACCTAATTTCAAGAAGCAATGCTAACTATACAGAGTTCAACGCAGATAAAACCAACCTAAAGTCAAAATTTGTAAGAATTTAGAATTCTGTGGAATTAAAATTCTTAAATTTTAGTATTTATTTTCTTGCTTTCTTGGCTGTGTTTCTGTTAGATTTATTTATGTATTTAATTTCTTTAAAAAATAAAACAAGCAAATCCATCCTCCAAGCAACTTTGATTTATCTTTGTTTGCACAACAAACCAGAGCACTTAAGTAGTTTTTTCCAAACATGGAATACAATACTTACCCATTGGACCCCTTCCAGCCAACAGGGAAAACAGTATTTATTCCATTGCTTGAAAAGTACTGAATAATTTTAAACACTCTATGTGTATTTATAAAATAACTAAATTGTGCTGCTTAATTGGAATTCTTCTGGGCTTTAGCATAAATATTCTATCACTTATTATATACGCACAAAGTAAATAATAAAATTACATCATATTAGAACTCAAAGAAAAAATCCTCTCTCCTCTGTTTTGAAATTACTTTTAAATACCTCAGATTTAACTATGGATGGATGATTAAACACACACACACACACACACACATACTAGTGCCAAAATTATATATTAGGAACTTTTCCATGAATTGAAATGTTTATAGAAATACACTTCCAAGGAACGTTTTTCATTATACTGGTAATGATTTTTTCACATATTCACCAATTGACATTACTTTTTTTAATCTATAAAAGGTTTTAAAACATTTGTTCTATTATTCTTCCTCTGACATTACCCATTTTCAGGAAATTGGCCTGATATATTAACAGAATAAGGATTTTTGGATTGGACCTGGTTTTAAATCCAAATCCAGGCTCAGGAAGAGGCCAGCATAATGAATCAATGTATTAAGTCTCTTAGCCAAGGACTTAGTCTTTTCTTGGACTATACAGGGGTTATCTGTGTGAGATTCATTACTGATGCTGGGAAATTGCTAATTTTCATGATTCTAGTTACTGCCTCAGTAAAATGGAAATGCCTTGGTAAAATCAGACTGGTAAATAAATTATGATTAACTTTCTTTAAGGAGCTATCAAAATTAAGTGAGATAATAATGTGTGTAAGGAGGCAGGTGTCGGCTTATTCTGTTTTGGGTTTTGAGTTTCCCTTGCTCTCCCCCACTGCTTTGAAAACACTCAAACTGGGTTTGGTAAAGGGAGTGTTCACAATGAGGCCCCTAGTTCTGCTGTGAAGCACTGTGCTCATGCTCCCTCTAAGGGCTTCCCTTCCCAGGGGCTACTTTCCCTGCACCCTAGGAAGAGTCAGAAAATCAGGATTCTCAGATTCATAGATACCCATGCTGCCCAACAGCCAGATTCTAAGCTTTCCTTTAAGAGTTCGCCTTGGTAAAATCATACCGGTAAATAAATTATGATTAACTTTATTCCAAGCCAAAAACAAAAACAAACAAAAAAGGACCTATAATGATAATTCTGCCTTTTTCATGCTTTTTTTAAACTGACCAACTGATGTACTGGTGTCTTCTCAGGACAGATAAAATGTACACACTAAGATGCTTTCTTTGTCTAAATTGCCCTAGTATTTATTTTGTGCCTTAGCAGTATTTTTTCATTCCCATTTCTGATTCTCTATCAGAGTTCTCTCCAACTATGAGGAAGTGGGTTTCTATAGCAAGCAGAGAAATCTATGTTGTTGGGACCTCAGAAGACCACCCTTCTTAATTTTTCCCAGTAACTCATGGATTCTTTCTGAATTTGTTCATTACACAATAGTTTTCCTTATGGAAAAGAACTCACTCCCAGATGCACTAATCTTTTGCTTACAAAACATTTTACAAGAATGGAACTGTTATAAGGCTCAATCTGAATGATACAGGATATAAAGTAAGTCTTACTACAGGAACGATTTTTAAGGTTCAAAGCTACAACAGGCTAGAAGAATACTAAAGTGCCTTGTCACACTGTTTTAGATTTTTGAAACCCCAGAGTTTTGAGAAAGTATTCTCATTGAGATGGTGAGGAAAAGTTGCCTACAGTCCTTGAAGAGACTCATCCCTCTAAACCCAGGCTCAGGGAGAGGCCAGCACAATGAATCAATGTATTAAGTCCCTTAGCTGAGGACTTAGTCTTTTCTTGTACTAAATAGGACTTATCTGTGTGAGATTCATTATTGGCTCAAGTGGAAGATTTTACCACAGATATAATCAACTGAGTATCTTATTAACTATTTGCAAAAATTAGAAAAAACTTACACATATGGAGGTCAAAGTACCAATATGAAATGTGCAGATGAATAAATTTTTTAAATTAGCCTATAATTATGCAAAAATCTGAGATCACATTGTCTTTCTTTCTTTTTTTAATTAAAAAAGGATCAATATGGAGACATTTGTGCAAATGCCAGATGACAACATAAAACTAATGGCCACTTTTAGATTTACCTGCTCCTTGTGTCATCTTTAACAAGAATGAATCTGCTACCACGAAATGGTCTGTGAGCAAACCAACTTGAAAATGGGGTGAGAAAGTGCCTCTTTATTTATTCTTCCCAATATTTCCCTTCAAATTAAAACCATACCAGCTTTATCAAGCTTAATTCTAATGCAGGTTTCACAATCTTCTTGAAAAGCTCTATTAAAGCTCAAAGCTTAAGAGCTCAATAGGTCTGTCATTGACACTTAAAAAACAAAAAAGTAAACAAAAAAATAAGTTCTAACAGCCCCCAAATTGTTTCAATATGCACCTTCTCTTTCCCATCTCTTTTTGTAAACGATAGAAGAAAAATCTGGGGAAAGGGAAATCATTGTTTTAACTTCCCAGAATTGTGATCTCTACAAACTGATTAGACGATATTGTTGTATTTTATATAATTTGTGCCCAAAAAGTGGCATTTTCATTTGTTCAGGCTAAAGTGTACAAAAGATACTCTGTATATGTCCAAACAGTTCAATTCCGTAAAAGATCACAGAGCATAGCCTAAGCAAGAATAGGTTCTGCTTATAGATTACAGCCTGTGCTTGAGGAGGTCAAAGTTAGGCAGTTAAAAAAGAACCAGAAACACAGTGTCTGAATGTCTGCAGAAGACACTGATCCTGAGTTGTAAGTCATTTAATATTTGTTTTAGAAATCATGGTGTCTGCTTATGTACAAGTGGTGGGTTTCCAAAAAAGGCCCCTTCACTGAGCCTTTGTAATTCTAAGACATTGTCACTTGTTTAAAGTGATAACTCTTAAGCTATTACTGAGCATTTTTTTGAGAATATATTCTAGAGGGATGAGATGAAGGGAAAATAATACTGAGGTTTGGGAGAAGGGCACTGAGAGAGAAAAATATGGTGAATAGGAAACCCAGGTACTCCAAGAACAAAGTCGACCTATCGCTGAAATCTCCAGGCTGAGTAAATGCCTATTTAATGAGAAGGACAGCAATGTGCAGGGACTAATATTCAGGTATCCAGAATTTACTGAGGTAGTATAGGGTGGAGTTTAAGAGTATCAGTTCTACAGACACTGGCTCTACCCTGACTACCCGTGTAGTTTTCTTTATCTGTTTGACCTTAGTATTCTTATCCGTAAAATGGAAATGATGCTATAATAGTATTTACTTTATGAATTTTTGTTGAGAATAAGTTAATATATCTACAGCATTTTGAACACTGCTTGGCACACACTTAATAAATTTTTACTAGCATATTATTTTGTTTATTTCTAATTATGATCCTTGATAGTGGGAGGATTTACTATATTTTTTATTGTGCATAAATGTAAAGAATCTTGCCTATGATTATATTAGCTTGGTACAAATGTAATGGAAGTTTTGGCACTGTTGAAATTTGCCATTTGATATTGGAATACATTCTTAAATAAATGTGGTTATGTTATACATCCTTTTATGCTTTTTTGCTAATGACATTACTTTTTTTTTTTTTGCTAATGGCTTGTTACTTAATGCTTTTTTGCTAATGATTTATTACTTGCTGTTTATTTTATGTTTATTTTAGACTATGGAACTGATATTAGACAAAAAGCAAATTAAGCGATTTTCTTATTTGAGTTTGAAGTGGGTCCTAAAGCATCAGAGACAACTTGAAACATCAAAAACACATCTGGCCCAGGAACTGCTAACGAATGCACAGTGCAGTGGTGGTTCAAGAAGATTTGCAAAGGACAGGAGAACCTTGAAGATGGAGAACATAGTGGCTGGCCATTGGAAGTTGACAACGACCAGTTGACAGCAATCATCTAAGCTGATCCTCTTACAACTACACAAGAAGTCGCCAAAAAACTCAACAGTCATTTGGCATTTGAAGCAAACTGGAAAGGTGAAAAAGATCAATAAGCAGGTGTCTCATGAGCTGAGTGGAAAACAAATCGTCATTTTGAAGAGTCGTCTTCTCTTATTCTGTACAACAACGAAGCATTTCTCGATTGGTTTGTGACAGGAAATGAAAAGTGGATTTTATCCAATAACCAGTGATGACCAGCTCAATGGTTGGACCAAGAAAAAGCTCCAAAGCACTTTCCAAAGCAAACTTGCACCAAAAAAAGGTCATGGTCCCTTTTTGGTGGTCTGTTGCCAGTCTGATCCACTGCAGCTTTCTGGATCCTGGCATAACCATTACATCTGAGAAGTATGCTTAGTAAATCGATGAGATGCACTGAAAACTGCAATGCCTGCAGCTGGCATTGATCAACAAAAAGGGCCCAATGCTTCTCCATGCAACGCCTGCCCACACATCACACAATCAATGTTTCAAAAGTTGAATGAATTGGGCTAAGAATTTTGCCACATTTGCCATATTCACCTGACCTCTCGTCAACTGACTACCACTCTTTAAGCATCTCAACAACTTTTTGCAGAGAAAACGCTTCCATAACCAGCGGGATGCAGAAAGCGCTTTCCAAGAGTTCGTCAAATCCCTAAAAATGGATTTTTATACTACAGGAATAAACAAGCTTATTTCTCATTGGCAAAAATGTGTTGATTGTAATGGTTTCTATTTTGATTAATAAAGATGTGTTTGAACCTAGTTATAATGATTTAAAATTCACAGTCAAAACTGCAATTACCCTTGCACCAACCTAGCATATACCTATAAACGTTGAAACCAGGATTTAAACCTAGGCACTCTTCATATTAATAAGTCATACGAATACTTAAAATATTTGAAATGTATTTTCTACTTTTATCTTATGTCCTAGATAAGTAGTTCTCCAAGAATGATCCCCAGACCAGCTACATGACCATCAGCTGAGAACTTAAAAATGCACATTTTCTGGCCTCATTCCAAATCTATCATTAAAAATGTTTATTACTTGGGAGGCCGAGACGGGAGGATCATGAGGTCAGGAGATTGAGACCATCCTGGCTAAAACGGTGAAACCCCAACTCTACTAAAAAAGTATAAAAAACTAGCCGGGCGAGATGGCGGGCACCTGTAGTCCCAGCTACTCGGGAGGCTGAGGCAGGAGAATGGCGTAAACCCGGGAGGCGGAGCTTGCAGTGAGCTGAGATCCGGCCACTGCACTCCAGCCTGGGCGACAGAGCGAGACTCTGTCTCGAAAAAAAAAAAAAAAAAATGTTTATTACAAGGGCATCTCTGTGCAGTTACTTTCTCTTTCCTTGGAGGATATGACAACTTAGGCAAGATCTTCACAGAATATCCTATACGAAAGGCAAAAACACTAGGACATATGTTTAGTCAAGATTGCGGGGAATTTTACCTTGAAGATTTTGAACAAAACAAAGGTGATATTTTAGGATAGTAAAATTTCAGACTTGCCCAGGCACAGGGATGATTTTATTAGCAATTTTCCGGGTGATGTGGGGCAGCTCTCCTCACCAGTCTAGGCTCCGTTCTCTCATCAATAGAATGAATAACCTTTCACACTCGTCATAACTTTATATTCTACTCAACAAACTCTAATTCTCTCCCTAACTACATTTTTACAAATATGATAAAATACAATTAAAATATCAAAAATAAAGTGCCTTTGGATTGAGTTATTTAAAAAAACAAAACTGTAGATTTTTAAATTGGATCAAAGAAGGAAAAGCTTGTAAGGGGTTTATATATTTTATTTCTAAAAGATTGAAAATAAAGGTATATAGTTAGAATATAGACAAAGATCTATATACTACTGAATTAATAATCAATAAAGTTGCCTTTGTGGAGAGGAAGAATGAAAATATAACTAAACTACCCTCACTTTAGTTTACTGTAGTGGGGAGCTGCCATTAGAAAACAAACTATGAACTTGAGTCCAGGTAGCGGGTAATACTCAGGTTAGAGATTCAGAAACCCGAGGTTTAGTCTAAGCTCTGTTTTTTACTGGGTGTGAGCTTATTTTGGCCTCTCTGAGACTCAGTTGCTTCAGCTGTAAAATATGCAGAGAAATTAAATGACATCACATCTTAGATTTTTCTTTTTTTTTTTTTTTTTTTTTTGAGACGGAGTCTTGCTCTGTCGCCGGGACTGGAGTGCAGTGGCCGGATCTCAGCTCACTGCAAGCTCCGCCTCCCAGGTTTACGCCATTCTCCTGCCTCAGCCTCCCGAGTAGCTGGGACTACAGGCGCCCGCCACCTCGCCCGGCTAGTTTTTGTATTTTTTAGTAGAGACGGGGTTTCACCGTGTTAGCCAGGAGGGTCTCGATCTCCTGACCTCGTGATCCACCCATCTCGGCCTCCCAAAGTGCTGGGATTACAGGGTTGAGCCACCGCACCCGGCCACATCTTAGATTTTTCTAAACCCAAAATCATTTAATCCTTGTTGATTCATCAGACCACAGAGGTGATGATGCATCATCATGTTGATCCCGTCCAGTGGCAGGTGAGGCAGAAACCACAAAATGAGAAAAATGTAAAGCAATTAAACAGAAGTTTCAGAAAAGTTTGGTTGAAGTATGGCCCATCGGCAGAAGTCGCGGGGTGATCTCAACATGAAATTATCTTCATAGTCAAGGCCATGCTGATATCAAATGAAAGTATAAAGTTACAATAACAAAGTCATTCTTTTTAAAGGGAAAATCACTTACTTTCAGAATATGTATATATAAATAGGTAGCATATTTATTTAACAATATGTTGGATATATATACAAACATTTTTGTTTCAGAGAATAAGGGAAAAGCACAAGTGGACTTGGGGCTCACTCCCCAGTCATGGAGATAAAGAATAAGGAAGCTTTACACAGCACTAAAATCTAGCAGGATTTTTAGAAAGGAAATTATGGAATAAGGAGGGATCATCAAAGCAGCTCTATGACTTGCCAAGGGCCCACCCATCATCTTGATCCTTTGTATATAGACGCTACCAGGCCCCCATAGAGGGCCATCGCTTATGGACTCTGGTTACAAATCACCTCCCAGGAATGAGGGCTTCCTGGCAAAGATTTACCCTTCTGGTTAAAAGGGGCCAAACCATATGATGAGTACTTTTAAAATTGAACGACACCTTCAAGTTCTTTAACAGGTGGAAAGTCAGGTGGGAAACGAATTATCACCAAAAATCTTCAGAGTCTGTGAACTTTACAATTATTTGTATTGAAAATATAATGTAAAGCTCAGTGGTGAATACTATTATTGCCCCCACTCAACTCAAGGAAACGAAGGGAAATCAGATATTTATAAGAGTTTTAAGAGGTATCAGATTCTATTTTTCATTATGGCAGGTATACTTGATGTGTCGTCACATCCTAGATCACTCTGGAAATGCATCCATTCAAAGGGAGGGGAGTCTCTTGAGATAATCCTATTTATTTATTTATTTATTTATCTATTTTTATTTTTATTTTTTTTGAGACAGAGTCTTGCTCTGTCGCCCATGCTGGGGTGCAGTGGCCGGATCTCAGCTCACTGCAAGTTCTGCCTCCCGGGTTCACGCCATTCTCCTGCCTCAGCCTCCCGAGTAGCTGGGACTACAGGCGCCCGCCACCTCGCCCAGCTAGTTTTTTGTGTTTTTTAGTAGAGACGGGGTTTCATCGTGTTAGCCAGGATGGTCTTGATCTCCTGACCTCGTGATCCACCCGTCTCAGCCTCCCAAAGTGCTGGGATTACAGGTTTGAGCCACCGCGCCCGGCCGATAATCCTATTTATTAAGAGGGGCCGTGGAACATTTAAGGAGATGAAAGAGTACCATGTGACTTGGACAAGGGAAGATGAGGGAATAAAAAAGGAGAAGATGTAGAGTGAGATGAGTCTGGAGTAGTGTCAGGGCAGGCAGGGCTTGGAAAACAATGGTAAGAACTAGGTAGGCTTTCTCCTAGGAGTGATGGGAAATATGGAAAGGTTTAATGCAAGACGGATGACATGAGCACATCTGTCTTACCAAGTGGATAAAGAAAATATTTTCTGAGGGTAAACAGGATCTAGTGTGTAGCTTCAATTCCAAAAAGTCCCTGTCGTCTCTCTGATTTGTCAGTGAAGCAAGTAATATAAATCAGGGCCCACCATTATCATAGTCCTCATCAGCTTCATAGTTTGGGGACAAAAGAAAACCTAATTTATACAAGTAAACCTCAATGGTCACACAGCTACATAGTAATACTCCTCTGGGCATAAATACCAGTGCTAACAGCAATAACAGAGAATATGCTCAGAGAAAAGCAACACAACTTAATTCTGGCAGTTATTTGGTTCATTTTTCAGAATCTGTCTTAAAAACAACAGTATTTTTTAGTAGCCAAAGATGACAGAAAATGCTGGCAACTGGCAAAATCATGGTTTGACCTACATCGATTATGCCATGCTTAGTAGCATTGCCCTTTGAATATCTTTTTTTCTTTTTTCTATGATCTGGATAGAAACATCTGTGTTTACATCAGGGAATCTGAAATACAGGCACAAAAGAGAAATGACTAAATAGGATTAAAGAGCCAAAATCACAGTTTGATGTGGCATCTAATAGCAAAGAGGGGGCCAAACCACATGACTGGGAGTTACAAAATGGGAAACTACAATGGAATAAAAATAAAACCCGGGAAGGAGCAAGATGGCCGAATAGGAACAGCTCCAGTCTCCAACTCCCAGCGCGAGCGACACAGAAGACCGGTGATTTCTGCATTTTCAACTGAGGTACTGTGATCATCTCACTGGGGAGTGCCGGACAATCGGTGCTGGTCAGCTGCTGCAGCCTGACCAGCGAGAGCTGAAGCAGGGTGAGGCATCGCCTCACCTGGGAAGCGCAAAGGGGAAGGGAATCCCTTTTCCTAGCCAGAGGAACTGAGACACACAACACCTGGAAAATCGGGTAACTCCCACCCCAATACTGCGCTTTAAGCAAACTGGCACACCAGGAGAATATATCCCACACCTGGCCAGGAGGGTCCCATGCCCACGGAGCCTCCCTCATTGCTAACACAGCAGTCTGCGGCGATCTATCCGCAAGGCAGCAGCGAGGCTGGGGGAGGGGCGCCTGCCATTGCTGAGGCTTAAGTAGGTAAACAAAGCCGCTGGGAAGCTCGAACTGGGTGGAGCTCACAGCAGCTCAAGGAAACCTGCCTGTCTCTGTAGACTCCACCTCTGGGGACAGGGCACAGATAAAAAACAACAACAAAAAAGCAGCAGAACCTCTGCAGACGCAAACGACTCTGTCTGACAGCTTTGAAGAGAGCAGTGGATCTCCCAACACAGAGGTTGAGATCTGAGAAGGGACCGACTGCCTGCTCAAGTGGGTCCCTGACCCCTGAGTAGCCTAACTGGGAGACATCCCCCACCAGGGGCAGTCTGACACCCCACACCTCACAGGGTGGAGTACACCCCTGCGAGGAAGCTTCCAAAGTAAGAATCAGACAGGTACACTCGCTGTTCAGCAATATTCGATCTTCCACAACCTCTGCTGCTGATACCCAGGCAAACAGGGTCTGGAGTGGACCTCAAGCAATCTCCAACAGACCTGCAGCTGAGGGTCCTGACTGTCAGAAGGAAAACTATCAAACAGGAAGGACACCTATACCAAAACCCCATCAGTACGTCACCATCATCAAAGACCAGAGACAGATAAAACCACAAAGATGGGGAAAAAGCAGGGCAGAAAACCTGGAAATTCAAAAAATAAGAGCGCATCTCCCCCTGCAAAGGAGCGCAGCCCACCGCCAGCAACGGATCAAAGCTGGTCACAGAATGACTTTGACGAGATGAGAGAAGAAGGCTTCAGTCCATCAAACTTCTCAGAGCTAAAGGAGGAATCACATACCCAGCGCAAAGAAACTAAAAATCTTGAAAAAAGAGTGGAAGAATTGACAGCTAGACTAATTAATGCAGAGAAGGTCATAAACGAAATGACAGAGATGAAAACCATGACACGAGAAATACGTGACAAATGCACAAGCTTCAGTAACCGACTCGATCAACTGGAAGAAAGAGTATCAGCGATTGAGGATCAAATGAATGAAATGAAGCGAGAAGAGAAACCAAAAGAAAAAAGAAGAAAAAGAAATGAACAAAGCCTGCAAGAAGTATGGGATTATGTAAAAAGACCAAATCTACGTCTGATTGGGGTGCCTGAAAGTGAGGGGGAAAATGGAACCAAGTTGGAAAACACTCTTCAGGATATCATCCAGGAGAACTTCCCCAACCTAGTAGGGCAGGCCAACATTCAAATTCAGGAAATACAGAGAATGCCACAAAGATACTCCTCCAGAAGAGCAACTCCAAGACACATAATTGCCAGATTCACCAAAGTTGAAATGAAGGAAAAAATCTTAAGGGCAGCCAGAGAGAAAGGTCGGGTTACCCACAAAGGGAAGCCCATCAGACTAACAGCAGATCTCTTGGCAGAAACTCTACAGGCCAGAAGAGAGTGGGGGCCAATATTCAACATTCTTAAAGAAAATAATTTTAAACCGAGAATTTCATATCCAGCCAAACTAAGTTTCATAAGTGAAGGAGAAATAAAATCCTTTACAGATAAGCAAATGCTGAGAGATTTTGTCACCACCAGGCCTGCCTTACAAGAGACCCTGAAGGAAGCCCTAAACATGGAAAGGAACAACCGGTACCAGCCATTGCAAAAACATGCCAAAATGTAAAGACCATCAAGGCTAGGAAGAAACTACATCAACTAACGAGCAAAATAACCAGTTAATATTATAATGGCAGGATCAAGTTCACACATAACAATATTAACCTTAAATGATAATGGACTAAATGCTCCAATTAAAAGACACAGACTGGCAAATTGGATAAAGAGTCAAGACCCATCAGTCTGCTGTATTCAGGAGACCCATCTCACACGCAGAGACATACATAGGCTCAAAATAAAGGGATGGAGGAAGATCTACCAAGCAAATGGAGAACAAAAAAAAGCAGGGATTGCAATCCTAGTCTCTGATAAAACAGACTTTAAACCATCAAAGATCAAAAGAGACAAAAAAGGTCATTACATAATGATAAAGGGATCAATTCAACAGAAAGAGCTAACTATCGTAAATATATATGCACCCAATACAGGAGCACCCAGATTCATAAAACAAGTCCTTAGAGACTTACAAAGAGAATTAGACTCCCATACAATAATAATGGGAGACTTCAACACTCCACTGTCAACATTAGACAGATCAACGAGACAGAAAGTTAACAAGGATATCCAGGAATTGAACTCAACTCTGCACCAAGCTGACCTAATAGACATCTATAGAACTCTCCACCCCAAATCAACAGAATATACATTCTTCTCAGCACCACATCGCACTTATTCCAAAATTGACCACATAATTGAAAGTAAAGCACTCCTCAGCAAATGTAAAAGAACAGAAATTATAACAAACTGTCTCTCAGACCACAGTGCAATCAAACTAGAACTCAGGACTAAGAAACTCAATCAAAACTGCTTAACTACATGGAAACTGAACAACCTGCTCCTGAATGACTACTGGGTACATAACGAAATGAAAGCAGAAATAAAGATGTTCTTTGAAACCAATGAGAACAAAGCTACAACTTACCAGAATCTCAGGGACACATTTAAAGCAGTGTGTAGAGGGAAATTTATAGCACTAAATGCCCACAAGAGAAAGCGGGAAAGATCTAAAATTGACACTCTAACATCACAATTAAAAGAACTAGAGAGGCAAGAGCAAACACATTCAAAAGCTAGCAGAAGGCAAGAAATAACTAAGATCAGAGCAGAACTGAAGGAGATAGAGACACAAAAAACCCTCCAAAAAATCAATGAATCCAGGAGTTGGTTTTTAGAAAAGATCAACAAAATTGACAGACCATGAGCAAGACTAATAAAGAAGAAAAGAGAGAGGAATCAAATAGACGCAATAAAAAATGATAAAGGGGATATCACCACCGACCCCACAGAAATACAAACTACCATCAGGGAATACTATAAACACCTCTATGCAAATCAACTAGAAAATCTAGAAGAAATGGATAATTTCCTGGACACTTACACTCTCCCAAGACTAAACCAGGAAGAAGTTGAATCCCTGAATAGACCAATAGCAGGCTCTGAAATTGAGGCAATAATTAATAGCCTACCAACCAAAAAAAGTCCAGGACCAGATGGATTCACAGCTGAATTCTACCAGAGGTACAAGGAGGAGCTGGTACCATTCCTTCTGAAACTATTCCAATCAATAGAAAAAGAGAGAATCCTCCCTAACTCTTTTTATGAGGCCAACATCATCCTGATACCAAAGCCTGGCAGAGACACAACAAAAAAAGAGAATTTTAGACCAATATCCCTGATGAACATTGATGCAAAAATCCTCAATAAAATACTGGCAAACCGGATTCAGCAGCACATCAAAAAGCTTATCCACCATGATCAAGTGGGCTTCATCCCTGGGATGCAAGGCTGGTTCAACATTCACAAATCAATAAACGTAATCCAGCATATAAACAGAACCAAAGACAAGAACCACATGATTATCTCAATAGATGCAGAAAAGGCTTCTGACAAAATTCAACAGCCCTTCATGCTAAAAACGCTCAATAAATTCGGTATTGATGGAACGTACCTCAAAATAATAAGAGCTATTTATGACAAACCCACAGCTAATATACTGAATGGGCAAAAACTGGAAAAATTCCCTTTGAAAACTGGCACAAGACAAGGATGCCCTCTCTCACCACTCCTATTCAACATAGTGTTGGAAGTTCTGGCTAGGGCAATCAGGCAAGAGAAAGAAATCAAGGGTATGCAGTTAGGAAAAGAAGAAGTCAAATTGTCCCTGTTTGCAGATGACATGATTGTATATTTAGAAAACCCCATTGTCTCAGCCCAAAATCTCCTGAAGCTGATAAGCAACTTCAGCAAAGTCTCAGGATACAAAATTAATGTGCAAAAATCACAAGCATTCTTATACACCAGTAACAGACAAACAGAGAGTCAAATCAGGAATGAACTTCCATTCACAATTGTTTCAAAGAGAATAAAATACCTAGGAATCCAACTTACAAGGGATGTAAAGGACCTCTTCAAGGAGAACTACAAACCACTGCTCAGTGAAATCAAAGAGGACACAAACAAATGGAAGAACATACCATGCTCATGGATAGGAAGAATCAATATCGTGAAAATGGCCATACTGCCCAAGGTTATTTATAGATTCAATGCCATCCCCATCATGCTACCAATGACTTTCTTCACAGAATTGGAAAAAAATGCTTTAAAGTTCATATGGAACCAAAAAAGAGCCCGCATTGCCAAGACAACCCTAAGTCAAAAGGACAAAGCCGGAGGCATCATGCTACCTGACTTCAAACTATACTACAAGGCTACAGTAACCAAAACAGCATGGTACTGGTACCAAAACAGAGATATAGACCAATGGAACAGAACAGAGTCCTCAGAAATAATACCACACATCTATAGCCATCTGATCTTTGACAAACCTGAGAGAAACAAGAAATGGGGAAAGGATTCCCTATTCAATAAATGGTGCTGGGAAAATTGGCTAGCCATAAGTAGAAAGCTGAAACTGGATCCTTTCCTTACTCCTTATACGAAGATTAATTCAAGATGGATTAGAGACTTAAATGTTAGACCTAATACCATAAAAACCCTAGAAGAAAATCTAGGTAGTACCATTCAGGACATAGGCATGGGCAAGGACTTCCTGTCTAAAACACCAAAAGCAACGGCAGCAAAAGCCAAAATTGACAAATGGGATCTCATTAAACTAAAGAGCTTCTGCACAGCAAAGGAAACTACCATCAGAGTGAACAGGCAACCTACAGAATGGGAGAAAATTTTTGCAATCTACTCATCTGACAAAGGGCTAATATCCAGAATCTACAAAGAACTCAAACAAATATACAAGAAAAAAACAAACAACCCCATCAAAAAGTGGGCAGAGGATATGAACAGACATTTCTCAAAAGAAGACATTCATACAGCCAACAGACACATTAAAAAATGCTCATCATCACTCGCCATCAGAGAAATGCAAATCAAAGCCACAATGAGATACCATCTCACACCAGTTAGAATGGCAATCATTAAAAAGTCAGGAAACAACAGGTGTTGGAGAGGATGTGGAGAAATAGGAACACTTTTACACTGTTGGTGGGATTGTAAACTAGTTCAACCATTATGGAAAACAGTATGGCAATTTCTCAAGGATCTAGAACTAGATGTACCATATGACCCAGCCATCCCACTACTGGGTATATACCCAAAGGATTATAAATTATTCTACTACAAAGACACATGCACACGTATGTTTATCGCGGCACTATCCACAATAGCAAAGACTTGGAATCAACCCAAATGTCCATCTGTGACAGACTGGATTAAGAAAATATGGCACATATACACCATGGAATACTATGCAGCCATCAAAAAGGATGAGTTTGCGTCCTTTGTAGGGACATGGATGCAGCTGGAAACCATCATTCTTAGCAAACTGTCACAAGAACTGAAAACCAAACACCGCATGTTCTCACTCATAGGTGGCAATTGAACAATGAGATCACTTGGACTCGGGAAGGGGAACATCACACACTGGGGCCTATCATGGGGAGGGGGGAGGGGGGAGGGATTGTATTAGGAGTTATACATCATATAAATAATGAATTGATGGGTGCTGACAAGTTGCTGGGTGCAGCACACCAACATGGCACAAGTATACATATGTAACAAACCTGCATGTTATGCACATGTACCCTAGACCTTAAAGTATAATAAAAAATAAAATAAAATAAATAAAATAAAACCCAACTTTGACAATAAAGAAAAACTCTTGACTATTAGCAGTGCATTTATATGCCTGGTGTGTCCCCTTTTCTCCTCCTCCAAACTTAGGCGTTTATTCAGAAAAATCAGGAGAAACAGTGGCACTGCAAGATAAGAAATGATTGAGAGCCACTCATCTTTTAGCCTGTGGCAGCTCCTGAAATTCCTCAGTTGGGAAGGCACTGGGATTTACAACAGAGACCCCTACCGAAAAGAACTCTGAGAATTTGCATGATCCTTTGCTAGAGTTTTCATTTTTTTATAGCATTGCCATTGCTTTACACCTTTAACTCATTCACAAAATATAAAGTATAAGATATCTGTAGTAGAAAAATTTAGATGCAAGTTTTATTTAGCAAACACATAGAGAAAAACATCCCCCTCTTCACAGACTGCTTTAAAGCCCTTAAAGTCAATGTTTTTATAATGTTAGGTAAGCTTTCCTATATATGCAGTGATGTTTTTGTTTTTGTTTTTTCAGACAGGGTCTCTCTCTCTGTTGCCCAGACTGGAGTGCAGTGGCAGGATTTCTGCTTACTGCAGCCTCAACCTACCAGGCCCAAGTGATCCTCCCACCTCAGCCTCCTGAGTAGCTGGGACTACCAGCACATGCCACCCCACCTGGTAATTTTTCTATTTTTCTATTTTTTTTTTTCAGAGACAAGGTTGAACCATGTTGACCAAGCTGGTTTCAAACTCCTGAGCTCAAACAATCTGCCCACTTCAGCCTCTCAAAGTGCTGGGATTACAGGCATGAGCCACTATACCCAGCCTAAGTGATAAAGAAAAAAGTGGGTTGGCTTGACTATTAAAAAAAAAAAAAAATTAAGGCCAAGCGCGGTGGCTCAAGCCTGTAATCCCAGCACTTTGGGAGGCCGAGACGGGCGGATCACAAGGTCAGGAGATCGAGACCATCCTGGCTAATACGGTGAAACCCCGTCTCTACTAAAGAATACAAAAAACTAGCCGGGCGACGAGGCGGGCGCCTGTAGTCCCAGCTACTTGGGAGGCTGAGGCAGGAGAATGGCGTGAACCTGGGAGGCGGAGCTTGCAGTGAGCTGAGATCCGGCCACCGCACTCCAGCCTGGGCGACAGAGCCAGACTCCGTCTCAAAAAAAAAAAAAAAAAAAAAAAAATTAGAGTTTTATATGATGTAGAAGAAAGATAAGCAATTTTTTTAAAAAACAACAACAAACAGGGAGATAAAAGTAATTCCGAAGTTACAGTAAAACAGTTTATTTTGGTCTTCTGAGTTTTTGACAGTATCTATCATTGGGGCTATTATGCTCTTAATAGCCTTGAAAAATAAATAGTACCAAGTATAGCTAACCTGGGGATGTGAAGAAGGAATGAATATTATTCACTCTTCTAGCTTTTAGAGCTCAGAAAAAGACACCCCGAAGGAAAGGCCTCAGAAGTCCTTTCTCTCTGACCTTCTCCTGCCTCCTGTCTCTGGCTTCTGATTCTCCCCTGAGGCAAGCCATAGAAACTAGAATTCCTCTTCCCCGAAGCAGGTCATAGAGACAGACTCCTTTTTTCCTGAACGCCATCCATAAAGTCTAACAATAGTATTCTAACCTTCCCCTGCTTTTCTGTTTGACAGCAGTCATACAGAAATTAAGATTCTCATTCCAAAGGAGTCCTACCTCATACTTGGAAGGAAGAAATGCTACAACAGAGAGGCCAAGAAGAATGAACAGACAAGCCTTGCTAGTTTTCCTCACTCAGGCCGCTATCATTAGAGCACACTCCTTTTGTTCAAGCACAATTCTATGGCTGCCCATTCTTCATTAAACCTAAGCATAAAAATGCAGTTTTCCCCTGTAAAGTTAGGACTTCATTCAGAAGGCTCCTGTGTCATCTTAATCTTTAATTAGATAAATCTACAATGCTTTTCTCTTGTTAACCTGTCTTTTTATATAGGTGTGCCAGCCATGACCCTTACGATGGAGAGGAAAGGGATGGTACCCTTTCCACCCCACATGGCTTCATCATTGTGTGACTTGTACAGAAGCATAGGGCCTGCACTTACAAGGTTCTTACACTTGATTTAATGCTGTGCTGTCAAGGTCTTTAATTTTTTATCAATTTTTGAAAGAGGTTCTGCATTTTTATTCTTCAATGAGTCCTGAAAACTATGTACTGGCTCTGTACTCACTGTTCTATATAGTGCCTATCTATAAAGCAGTAAGTTTTGTGCCAAAGAAGAATACAAAGATATTTAAGAAATAACCCTAGTTTTAAAAAGCTTATAGTCTAGAAGTGGAAATAAGCTTAGTAGTCAAATTATAATGAAACAAAGCAGACAATAAAACATATGGCAGAGATGAAGCTCCAGAGGAGGGAAAAGGTGACTTCTCAGTGTAATGAGGTAAGTATATATGGAAAGGCAGCTTTTAGTTGGATCCAAAAAGCAGAGAAGGATTTGACCATTGACAGTGATGGAGGAGAGGGGCAGGCAGAGAGGGAGTGTGCTATGAAAAATCACAGGGAAGGGATGGGTACATGGAATTGTTTGGTTTGCAGGAAGTGAGAAGAATCCAGGCTGAAAAACCTCACTGGTTTTGGCTATAGGAGGGCCTTGAATGTCCAACTAATGAGGCTGTAAATAATGCAACAGGAACTATGAGCCATTGAAAAACTTATAGAGAGAGAACCAGTTGGTCACAGTTCTAATTTAGGAAGACTAAAGCTGGCCTCAGGCAATGATGGTCATCCTGTCACCTCTCTGGACTCCCAGCCCAGTCCTACATTCACAAACAATGTGAACTTTATGTTTTATTGAGTAGCCAGATGGAAAGTGACATCCAAGTCAGCAACCACCTCTTTTTTTATTCAGCCAGTTAAACACTGCCAGCTCTATTCTGACCATCAAAAAATGTTCACTTACTTTGGAGAGCCAATTTTATTGTTTAAGATTTGAATTTGAACACACACACATGCACACAGAGTGAGACATCTCCATCTCCTGAAATAGTGCCACTAGAAAGAGTTCTTGTTAGAGTCATTTGAGATAGCATTGGCACTCAGTCCATTTTCTTGGAAGAACAAACTTATGGAAGCTAAAATCAACATTGTAAGTGTCCAAAGTTTAGGTATGTAAGATGAATAATGGACTATATTCTATAGGTAAGCATTTCATTGATTATCAGTTGCGATCTTTATCAGAGCTGCACCAGAAGAAATCAATAACTCTTGAACTTTAAGTTAAGGCTTAAAATGAATATTCATTCTCTCTGTCTCTATCTTTTATCATACACACACATACACACAACATACGTATAGACACATATATATCAACACATACATATATATATATTACCCAATATAGAAGGCACCTGAATAATTTCCTTGAAAAAGATATTAAATTTCAAATAGGAATTTACATTTCTACCTCTTCTAAATGTTTCATCCAATCACATTGAGAAAAACAATCAACACCCTGCTGACAGTAATTTTTCAACATATTATTACTTGATATCAAATTAGAATTGTATTATCCCTTTAGCATGAATATAAAAGGTCTTATGTAGAAATAAAAATGTATAAAAGATGAAGCAGTAAGAAAATAAATTAACCACAAGAAATATTCAAGTATGTAATATTAAAAATTGCATCTTAAGAAAATTCAGTAGATACCTATTAAGGTGTATCACTAAAGCAAAATGTGAAATTGACTTTTTAGCTTCATTTTAACAGTTTAGTCACCAAAAATAAAAAGCAAAACAAAAAAATTAAATATTCTACCTATCAAAAATGAAATCTTAATTAGCAGTACACTCATTATATGCACATATAACTTGTATATTACTATTTAATAATGGCTCTGTTTTCAAAAGAAAAGTAATTTTAAAAAAATAAGTGCTTTTTAAAAAGTCATGAGAATTGTCAATATTCTTTTCTATCATAAGATAATATATTTTCTTTAAAAGAAAATAAACTTAGAGACAAAGAAATTCATTCCAGTGAATATCAATGTATTCCTAAGAAATAAAAAGCTGGTTTTTATTCTAATTTCCATCCTATATTGAGTTATTATGATAATATATAATATAAAGGAAAGAAAAGCTTTTGATATTTCAGAACTGTAGCATCAAATGAATTTTATTTGGGAAATTAAGCTCAGGATTAAAGGATAATAAGCTATTTCTTGGAACTTTTTCATCTTAGTCATCTGACCTTTCATATGGAAACACACACAAGAGATGACTCAGTCTTATAGTATGAGTCTGTGCAGAAGAGGTGTCATAAATATATTAACCAATAAATAGTTGGAGATGTATTCAATATCATTTTTTGTTCAAGCACATTTTTATTTGTTTCTCTGAGTTGCTCACTTCTATGAGAGAATGGCTTAATACATGTCATGAAATTCTGAAGTTCTGACTTAACCATACGTCATGGAAACTGGCACCAGGAATATAAAGAAGCTTGTTCAAAGTCTTACATCTCTACAGATTTGTAGACTATTATGACTGAGACAAAGGCAAAAAAGTCTTCAGGGTGCTGTATTTCAGATAATAGGGCTAAAAGGAAAGTAAACACTCTCACAAGAGAAAAGAAAGCATCCTACCTTTTTAAAAATTCCATATACTCGGTATGCTTGATGAGTCCTGTCCTCATCATTATTGTTTGAAAACATTGTCGATCAATGGCCCAGAGTTTTACATTTACAAGAGCTGGAGAAAAATAAAAGGGAAACAAACAGGGAAAATTAATTAGAGAATTTCAGTTGTGAACAACATCCTGCAAAGAAGATGAGCTATTCATGAGAAGCATGAAAATGATTGACTTTTTACAAACATTTAAAGCCAATATCACAATGCTATCCTATCTCATTTAAAAAGTCCTATATGTTTACAGGCAAAATATAGTTCATAATTTTCCATATTAGCATTATTGTCTACTAGGAAGATTCCTGTTGCCCTTGCTCAATGTCCCTTGGGGGTTGACAGTGTCTAAGCACACACAGAAAGTATTTTGTAATTCAAGGCTATATATGAAGAAAATAGCATGAAGAAAAAAGAGGTTCACAAGTAATAATAGACCCTGGTAATTACCCAGCATGGTGTTAATGACTCATATGATAATATTTTAATTACAAAAAGTAGAAGTAAAATTTCAATGTTCAGGCTTAGGGGAGAATTTATATAATAGAAATAATAGTTACACAATGATTTCCACACAAAGCTCGTTTTACAAATTGAAATCTGTGCCCAAAGTTGCCATGTGGTTTTAGTAGACAGGTTTGTTCAATTTTAATTTATTCTCTTATGCACCACTATCTTTGACAAGGCATAGTTAGATGTTGAAGCTGAGTATCCCACAGCTTCACCATTTGATCTATTAAGCATATGATTAAGAGAAGTTTAAGAAAAGGACAGATGTTATAGTGTGTAACACAACAATGTATCATGATAAACTTATGTTTTAAAAGATGAGCACATTAAAAATCTTGGTTATTATATTGGTGTGATGGCATATGACAGATTTATTATTCTCTTTACTTTTATATATGTTTTCAAATTTTCATGACATAAAATATTTTAAGTTAGCAAATGAACTAAAAAAAATTCATGTATCATAGCTATGGGGTATATAGTCTGAGGAAGACCTTTGAATAGGGCCAGGTATAGTTAATTGAGCCAAACATAGAAAGAGAGAAGAGTGCCACTGTCTCTGCTTCACAGTTCTCAAGACTAAGCCCAGTGAATGTGATGGATCATGATTTGGGAGTGAGGGAGGAGAAAAAAGTTATCAGAGGAATTAGGACATGCGTGTGCCTTATGGGGAGGAGCTAGAAGTTACACACAAAGGAACAGGGAAGAAGGAGGATAAGAAGAATATTGTACTCCAGAGTAAACCTTATCTTTGAATTGTACCTATTATTTTCTTGCAAAATTTAAGCTACAAAACTAGAATATGACTTCTCCCTTTCTATATTAAAGAAAAAACAGAACATGCTCACTTAAGTAGAAATAGAACAAAGCAGCCGGAACTTGTGTGTGCATGGCTCCATTCTAAATGTTTTTTACAAATGACACTTCATCAAAAACAAAAGTTGTGAAGGTATCCTACAGCCAGATTCTAATATATCTGCTACCTCCAGACTCTTTTCCACAATACCTTTTTACTTGAGACAAACAGTAAGACCCGATGATACAGCCACAAAGAACTTGGGAAATCAGGAGAGGGTTCCTAAGAGTTGGAACAGGAAGTGGGATCTTAAAAAGTGGTAGGAGTTGAGCTACAAAAGAGGTGGGCAAAGGGTAACGGGGTGGGGAAAGCACATAAACAAGAGCACAGCTGGCAATGAGCTCAGGAGTCTACCAGGAAAAGAGATTGAAATGGCTGAGATTTCTGCAGTGTTGCTGCATGGTTTGGGGGTAGTGCATGCACATACACACATGTACTGTGGCCAAGCTATCTGCAGCATTTTAAATCTGAGTTCGCACCTCAAGCCCAGACATTGACCCTTGTCCCTCCCTGTCCTATGAATTGCTGCTTTTTTCTATCTGTCTCTCTCCCTGGTGCTTAGCATGTGTTAATATTGTTATTTCTCTCCTAGGTCTGTATCATGTTTCCTTATATAAATTTGTATATTCTTTCAGAGAAAAGTCCCTATCTCATCTCTTATAATCTCTGCTCCCCCACTAGAAGTCAGCATTTCATTTGGTAGGCATTAGGCAAATGTGTTAACGAACTTTATGTACATGAAGTTTACCTGCAAAAATCCCACAAAATAATTTAAGCCTAGGTAGCATCTGATGCTACATCAAAATATCTAAACTGAATGTATCAGATTTCATTATCTATGTGTTGAAAAATGACTTTAAAAAATAAACTGACAGAATTCAATAATTTCATTTTACTTTTTGGTTCCTGTTTACATGGGCTATTAAAATGTCTCTAGGTAAAACTGTAGTTCAATATTTTGCATGATAATAAACATGGCTTGATGAGATTGCAAATTTGTCAATGACCTTGGGCATGATACCAAAACCTTTTTTATATTTAACTTTGGCCAGCATACATATTAGTCAAGTCAGCTTTTTACAGATGGACAAGCATGATTAATAATCACCTTGACTTATTATCAAAACATGATTATATTAGAGTTGTGATTAACATTTTTTAAGCAGCCTGCTAGAATGTAAATCTATTGCTTCTATAACTTACAGAGACCATTCAAAAACATATCTTTTCATTCACCTTTGATCTTAAGTGATGTGTTAATCTCTATAGGGAATAAGCATTTCACAAATAAAATTCCTGTGATTTTCGTGATGATTACCGTTGAGCATTTAAGTCTAAATGGTATAAAGCAGAGACAGTGCTGGGAAGTGATTTTCCTTTTTGTTCAAGTATGTATCTAAAATTCTTTGCTGAAACCTGTATCATTTTCTCAGGTTAAGGTCACCCGTATCCCATTCAGTGGAAAATAAACTACCATTACTCTGAGACCTCTAAGTGCACAAGTACATTGAGAACAACTTCCATGCAGGGAACAGTTGGCCTTCACTTGGGGGACACCAAGATTACAGAGGAAGGAGCCATAAAATTGTGCTAGACTAAGAGACCACAAATCTGGATTTGGCTTAAGTTCTTCTACTGAGGAATTCATCTGCTGTTCAACTCAAATTCTGGAAGAATATTGGGAAAGCAAATGTAAGTATAATGCACTTAGAGATTCAAATATTTATTCCGCTCATATTTACTTTATACCAATATGGCAAACACTGGTACTAGATCTAAGGGATAGAAAACAAACTCACAGTCCCTGCCCTCAAGAAAGTTGTGATCTAGTACAGAGGTAGACAAACTATTATCCATGCCAAATCTGGCCCATGGTCTGTTTTTGTACAATCTACTGGCTAAGAAAGGGTTTTGTATTATTTTTAAATCGTTGAAAAATTTAAAAAGAAGCATATTTCGTGACACATGAGAATTGTATGAAATGATTTTCAGTGTCCATAAATAAATTTGTGTCCATGAAAGTCTTACTGGAACATGGCCATGCCCATTCATTTACATATTGTCTCTGGCTGAACCGAGTAGTTGCAACAGAGACCATATGTACTGCAAAGCCTAAAATATTTCCTATCCAGCCCTTTACAGAAAATGCTTGCTGATTCCTGGTCTAGTATAAGAGAAAAACAAATGAAGAGATAAATGCTATCATGGGGTAAGTTTCTGGGGCTTTGAATACACAAAAAAGGCAAAGCATACTTTCTGTGGGGAGGAGCTGAGAAGAGATGATTAAAGAAGGCTTTGCAGAAAAGAATCATTTAAGCTAGGATGCTACACCCAGGGTTAAGGACTGAATGTTTGTGTCCTCCCAAAATTCAGACGTTGAAGCCCTATCCCCAATGTGATGCTATCAGAAGGTGGTTGCCTTGGCATGAGACCAGATTTAAATAACGTCATGAGGGTGAAGCCCACATGATGGGATTAGTGCCCTTAGAAAAAGAGGATCTCCCTCTCTGCATGCAAGCACCAAGAAAAGGCCAAGAAAAGGAATAGGGGCATCAGCAAGAAGCCAGCCTCTCTGGTACCCTGATTTGGGGCTTCTAGCCTCCAGAACTGTGAGAAATAAATGTTTGTCTTTTAAGCCATTCAGTCTATGGTACAGATGGTTTTTGGTTTACGGTGGTCCCAGTTAAAAATTTTCAACTTTGCAATGGTGTGAAAGTGATATGCATTCAGTAGAAACTGTACTGCGGTAAAGTATTCAATATATTACATGAGATATTCAACACTTTTTTATAAAATAGGCTTTGTGCTACATGATTTTTCCCAAAAGGCTGATGTAAGTGTTCTGTACATGTTTAAGGTAGGCTAGCCAAAGCTATGATGTTTGGTAGGTTGAGTGTTTAAATGCATTTTCAAGTTACAATATTTTCAGCTCATGCTAGGATTATTAGGGTATAACCCCACTGCAAGTCCAGGAGCATCTGTATTTGTTACAATAGTCCAAACTGACTAAGAAATCTGGCATCCATGGAGCTCCAAAACATCTGTCAATGGAACTCAAGAGATTCTTGAACATGAGAGAGAAAAAAGAGCACCTTTATTTTTATTATCCTATAATTGATATTTAGCATTTCTTCCTATGATTATAGAAATTTGAGCAACAAACCACAGTATGATTTGTTACCAATAGAAACAGTGGCTATTTTTATATCCTCCTATATTTGCTGCCGATATCGTAATATAATTTACATTCACCACTACTTCAAAATTATGGCATTTACCAGATCTGACTCTAGATCTTAGTTTTAATAAGTTATTATATCATAATTCACCATTAAATGTCATCACTGTATTTCAATATAAATGATTTTCTTTCTTCTCTTATGTATTTTATTTCATGTCTCTAAAAAAGATTACTCTTAGAGGAGTCCATATGCTTCACCAAACTGACAAATAGGTCCATGACACCCACACACAAGATTAAGAGCCCCTGCTCTAAGCAAGTCCTGGAGGAAAAATTAGGTCAGAGAAAGAGGTAGTGGGAGTGGCAAGGGCAGGGGTAGTAGTTAGCTGATCTGTGTCCCTAGGGGCATGCCAGTTGCTAAAACATCCAAATACTTTTATACTATTTAGTAAACAGCCATTTCCCTGAGTTCCCTGACAGCCCTTCCCAGCCTTTCCCTTAATATCTCCTAGGATCCCCACAGTTCAGTAACTGAGGTGTGAGCACTGAGTTCAACAGTGTCCTCACAGACCTTGCTCCAGAATCAAGTATGCAACGGGGATTGCTAGATAATTTTGAGGTCATCCTACCAGCACCACAACTACCACCACAAGTGTTTTCCAAAATAAGGAGTCTTATTGTATACATAAAGAAGAAAAGGTGTCCCTTGGAGAAAACTCCAAGTAGTCCAGGGATGATTAGATGCTAGGAGGTAGAGAGGTGAGTCAGAAGTGATAAGGAAAGCAACAATTGTTAGATGGCAAAGGTTCTTGTGTGCCTTGATGCAGAGTTATGACTTGATCGTGAGGCCAGTGAGGAGGGGGGCACAGAAGGCTTTAAAGCAAATGATTCACTTCAGATAGATTATGCTAGCAGTACCTAATGGTTTACTGGAGGAGGACAGGACTCAGGGAAGAAAGATGTAGGAATAGAGATAGAGTCAGAAATAGAGATAGAGATAGAGACCAAGACAGAGACAGAGATTAGTTAGCAGCTCTTGGAATTATTCAGGTGGGTGGACACTGGTAATGGCAAAGAAACTAGAGAGGTAGATGAATTTGAAAGACATTTAAAAAAATAAACAAATAATAAAAAATAAAAAATAAAAAAAAAGAAAGACATTAAGGATCTCAGATAGAAAAAGTCAGGTAGAGGGAATTTGACTCTAACATTCAACTTTCTAGCCTAGATATATAAGTGAAAATAAAATAGTGGAATAATGAATGCTGCATTCATATTATTCAAAAGTGCAGACAGCATTGTATTAGCAAAATTATCTCATTTTAAGGGGTTAGAACCATGCACATTATAAACTAACCTAAGTGACTTCTAATGAGCAAAATTAGCTTGTAATTCTCTTTTACTTTCTACGTTATAAATATAAAACTATTATCATCAAAGTATTTTCTAATACTTTCAAAATTGTCATTGCTGTAATAAAAAAAGCATAATTATCTTAAAAATATTCTGAAATCACATGGTCCTACAGATACCTATAGTCTAGAAATAAATGTACCAGGCTGTGAGTCCAGGACAAACATCTTAACACTCAGATAGCTTTGGGAATGTTAGGAGGCCAAGATAAAACGTCATAAATATTATGAAGTGTCAGCCAAGCAAATTTTATGTTTTGGGAAATTTTTTTCCTTTTATCAAAGTTGGCCAAGAAGACAAATGCATACGGCCAATAAGGATATAAAAACGATGTTCACAAGACGGCCAAATAGGAACAGCTCCAGTCTACAGCTCCCAGCATGAGCGATGCAGAAGACAGGTGATTTCTGCATTTCCAATTGAGGTACTAGGTTCATCTCACTGGGGCTTGTGGGACAGTGGGTACAGGAGAGTAGGTGCAGTCAACTGAACATGAGCCAAAGCAGGGTGAGGCATTGCCTCACCTGGGAAGCACGAGGGGTCACAGAATTCCCTTTCTTAGCTAAGGGAAGCTGTGACAGACACCTGGAAAATCGGGTCACTCCCACCCTAATACTGCGCTTTTCCAATGGTCTTAGAAAACAGCACACCAGGAGATTATATCCCGCACCTGGCTCAGAGTGTTCCACGCCCATGGAACCGCACTCGTTGCTAGCACAGCAGTCTGAGATCAAATTGCAAGGCAGCAGCGAGGCTGGGGGTGGGGCACCCGCCATTGCTGAGACTTGAGTAGGTAAGCAAAGTGCCTGGGAAGCTCGAACTGGGTGGAGCCCACCGTAGCTCAAAGAGGCCTGCCTGCCTCTGTAGACTCCACCTCTGGGGGCAGGGCATAGCCAAACAAAAGGCAGCAGAAACCTCTGCAGACTGAAATGTCCCTGTCTGACAGCTTTGAAGAGAGTAGTGGTTCTCCCAGCACAGAGATTGAGATCTGAGAACAGACAGACTGCCTCCTCAAGTGGGTCTCTGACCCCTGAGAAGCCTAACTGGGAGGCACCCCCTATTAAGGGCAGAATGACACCTCACATGGTCGGGTACCCCTTTGAGATGAAGCTTCCGGAGGAATGATCAGGCAGCAACATTTGCTGTTCAGCAATATTCACTGTTCTGCAGCCTCCACTGCTGACACCCAGGCAAACAGGGTCTGGAGTGGACCTCCAGCAAACTCCAACAGACCTGCAGCTGAGGGTCCTGACTGTTAGAAGGAAAACTAACAAACCAAAAGGACATCCACACCAAAACCCCATCTTTACGTCACCATTATCAAAGACGAAAGGTAGATAAAACCACAAAGAGGGGGGAAAAACAGAGCAGAAAAGCTGAAAATTCTAAATATCAGAGTACCTCTCCCCATTCAAAGGAATGCAGCTCCTCGCCAGCAATGAAACAAAGCTAGAAGGAGAATGACTTTGACGAGTTGAGGGAAGAAGGCTTCAGATGATCAAACTTCTCCTAGGAAGAAGGAAGTTCAAACCCATCGAAAAGAAGCTAAAACCCTTGAAAAAAGATTAGATGAATGGCTAACTAGAATAACCAATGTAGGGAAATCCTTAAATGACCTGATGGAGCTGAAAACCATGGCACGAGAACTATGTGACAAATGCACAAACTTCAGTAGCTGATTCGATCAACTGGAAGAAAAGGTATCAGTGATTGAAGATCAAATGAATGAAATGAAGGGAGAAGAGAAGTTTAGAGAAAAAAGAGTACAAGAAAATGAACAAAGTCTCCAAGAAATATGGGACTATGTGAAAAGACCAAATCTATGTCTAATTGATGTACCTGAAAGAGACAGGGAGAATGGAATCAAGTTGGAAAACACTCTGCAGGATATTATCCAGGAGAACTTCCCTAACCTAGCAAGTTAGGCCAACATTCAAATTCAGAAAATACAGAGAACACCACAAAGATATTCCTTGAGAAGAGCAACTACAAGACACATAATTGTCAGGTTCACCAAGGTTGAAATGAAGGAAAAAATGCTAACAGCAGCTAGAGAGGAAGGTTGGGTTACCCACAAAGGGAAGCCCATCACTAACAGTGGATCTTTCAGCAGAAACCCTACAAGTCAGAAAAGAGTGGGGGCCAATATTCAACATTCTTAAAGAAAATAATTTTCAACCCAGAATATAATATCTGGCCAAACTAAGCTTCATAAGTGAAGGAGAAATAAAATCATTTACAGACAAGCAAATGCTGAGAGATTTTGTCACCACCAGGCCTGCCTTACAAGAGCTCCTGAGGGAAGCACTAAACATGGTAAGGAACAATTGGTACCAGCCACTGCAAAAAGCATGCCAAATTGTAAAGACCATCGAGGCTAGGATGAAACTGCATCAACTAACAAGCAAAATAACCATCTAACATCATAATGACAGGATCAAATTCACACATAACAATATTAACCTTAAATGTAAATAAGGTAAATGCTCCAATTAAAAGACACAGACTGGCAAATTGGATAAAGAGTCAAGCCCCATCAGTGTGCTGTATTCAGGAGACCCATCTCACATGCAGAGACATACATAGGCTCAAAATAAAGGGATGGAGGAAGATCTAGTAAACAAATGGAAAACAAAAAAAAGCAGGGGTTGCAATCCTAGTCTCTGATTAAACAGACTTTAAACCAACAAAGATCAAAAGACACAAAGAAGGCCATTACATAATGGTAAAGGGATCAATTCAACAAGAAGAGCTAACTATCCTACATATATGTGCATCAAATACAGGAGCACCAAGATTCATAAAGCAAGTCCTTAGAGATTTACAAAGAGACTTAGACTCCCAAAACATAATAATGGGAGACTTTAACACCCCACTGTCAACATTAGACAGATGAATGAGACAGAAAGTTAACAAGGATATCCAGGACTTGAACTCAGCTCTGCACCAAGCAGACCTAGCAGACATCTACAGAACTCTCCACCTCAAATCAATAGAATATACATTCTTCTCAGCACCACATTACACTTATTCCAAAATTGATCACATAGTTGGAAGTAAAGCACTCCTCAGCAAATGTAAAATAACAGAAATTACAGCAAACTGTCTGTGAGACCACAGTGCAAACACACTAGAACTCAGGACTAAGAAACTCACTCCAAACCGCACGACTACATGGAAACTGAACAACCTGCTCCTGAATGACTACTGGGTACATAACGAAATGAAGGCAGAAATAAAGATGTTCTTTGAAACCAATGAGAACAAAGACCGAATCTCTGGGACACATTTAAAGCAGTGTGTAGAGGGAAATTTATAGCACTAAATGCCCACAGGAAAAAGCAGGAAAGATCTAAAATTGACACCCTAACATCACAATTAAAAGAACTAGAGAAGCAAGAGCAAACACATTCAAAATCTAGCAAAAGGCAAGAAATAACTAAGATCCGAGCAGAACTGAAGGATATAGAGACCAAAAAAAAAAACCCTTCAAAAAAATCAATAAATCCAGGAGCTGGTTTTTTGAAGAGATCAACAAAATTGATAGACCACTAGCAAGACTAATAAAGAAGAAAAAAGAGAAGAATCAAATGGACACAATAAAAAATGATAAAGGAGATGTCACCACTCATCCCACAGAAATACAAACTACCATCAGAGAATACTGTAAACACCTCTACGCAAATAAACTAGAAAATTTAGAAGAAATGAATAAATTCCTGGACACAGATAGCCTCCCAAGACTAAACCATGAAGGTGATTCCCTGAATAGACCAATAACAGGTTCTGAAATTGAAGCAATAATTAACAGCTTACCAACCAAAAAAAGTCCAGGACCAGACGGATTCACAGATGAATTCTACCAGAGGTACAAGGAGGAGTTGGTACCATTCCTTCTGAAACTATTCCAATCAGTAGGAAAAGAGGGAATCCTCCCTAACTCATTTTATGAGGCCAGCATCATCCTGATACCAAAGCCTGGCAGAGACACAACCAAAAAAGAGAATTTTAGACCAGTTTCCCTGATGAACATAGATGTAAAAATCCTCAATAAAATACTAGCAAACCAAATCCAGCAGCACATCAAAAAGTTTATCCACCATGATCAAGTCAGCTTCCTCCCTGGGATGCAAGGCTGGCTCAACATACACAAATCAATAAATGTAATCCAGCATAAAAACAGAACCAAAGACAAAAACCACACGATTATCTCAATAGAGGCAAAAAAGGCCTTTGACAAAATTCAACAGCCCTTCGTGCTAAAAACTCTCAATAACTTAGGTATTGATGGGACGTATCTCAAAATAATAGCTATTTATGACAAACCCACAGCCAATATCACACTGAAAGGGCAAAAACTGGAAGCATTCCCTTTGAAAACTGGCACAAGACAGGGATGCCCTCTCTCACCACTCCTATTCAACATAGTGTTGGAAGTTCTAGCCAGGGCAATCAGGCAAGAGAAAGAAATAAAGGGTATTTAATTAGGAAAAGTAGAAGTCAAACTGTCCCTGTTTGCAGATGACATGATTGTATATCTAGAAAACCCCATCATCTCAGCCCAAAAGCTCCTTAAGCTGAAAAGCAACTTCAGCAAAGTCTCAGGATACAAAATCAATGTGCAAAAATCACAAGCATTTGTATACACCGATAACAAACAAACAGAGAGTCAAATCACGAGTGAACACCCATTCACAATTGCTACAAAGAGAATAAAATACCTAAGAATCCAACTTACAAGGGATGTGAAGGACCTCTTCAAGGAGAACTGCAAACCACTGCTCAACGAAATAAAAGAGGACACAAACAAATGGAAGAACATTGCATGCTCATGGATAGGAAGAATCAATATCATGAAAATGGCCATACTGCCCAAGGAAATATGGAGATTCAATGCCATCCCCATCAAGCTACCAATGACTTTCTTTACAGAGTTGGAAAAAAACTACTTTAAAGTTCATATGGAACCAAAAAAGAGCCCGCATTGCCAAGACAATCCTAAGCAAAAAGAACGGAGCTGGAAGCATCACGCTACCTGACTTCAAACTATACTACAAGGCTACAGTAATCAAAACAAAGTATGGTACTGGTACCAAAACAAAGATATAGACCAATGGAACAGAACAGAGGCCTCTGAAATAACACCACACATCTACAACCATCTGATCTTTGACAAACCTGAGAGAAACAAGAAATGGGGAAAGGATTCCCTATTTAATAAATGGTGCTGGGAAAACTGGCTAACCATATGTAGAAAGCTGAAACTGGATCCCTTCTTTACACCTTATACAAAAATTAAATTCAAGATGGATTAAAGACTTAAATGTTGGACCTAAAGTCATAAAAACCCTAGTAGAAAACCTAGGCAATACCATTCAGGACATAGGCATTTGCAAGGACTTCATGTTTTCCCCAGCTTCCTCTCCAGCTTCAAGCCTGCCTCTACCCCTCCAGAGGAAAGCTTGTTTTACTCTGTGCCTTTGTTCACGATAGGTCCTCCACCTAGAATGACTTTCCACCCATTTGTCTTCTAAAACTCCCACATATGCTTGCAAGACTCAACTCAAAGATAGTTTTATTAGTCAATCTTAGTCAAGATTTTCCAGAGAAACAGAACCAACAGGCTATATAGACATATAAGTGGGTATTTATGAAAGAAGTTGGCTATGCAGTTATGGAGGTCAACAAGAGAAATCAAATTTGCCCTTCCTGTACCTTTTTGTCCTAACTAGGTCTTCAGCAGAATGAACGATGCCTGCTCACACTAGTGAGAGTGGATCGTTTTACTCAGTCTGCGGATTCAAATGCTGATCTTATCTGAAACACTCTGATAGATACACCCAGAAATTACGTTTTATCAGCTATCTGGGTATCCCTTAGCCCAGTCAAACTGACATAAAATTAACCAGCACAGTACCTTTTAAATATTTTTTCCCTTTCCAGACCCTTCTGTGCTAAACTTTTACCAAACTTCGCCCTTGTTACATTTTAATCTGCACTGTCCAATATAATAGCTATTCGCCATACATGGCTATTGAGAACTTGGATTAAGGCTAATGTGAAATTGGATGCACAAGTTACACACAGGATTTAGAAGATGGCATGAAAAAAGTATGTAAAATAACTTAGGAATAATTTTACATTTATTACATGTTAAAATAATAATATTTTGGGTATATTGGGTAAAATAAAAGTTTACTAGTAAAATTCATTATACTTGTTTCTCTTTACTTTTTAATGTTATCGGCAGAAAATATAAAATCATATATATTGCTTATATAACATTTCTGTTGGTTAGTGCTGCTCTAGAATAACAATACTCATAACAGATAATCATTTCTTCACACATTTATTTTGTTCCCTGGAATAGAACAAAGTGAGAATTCATCAAATATACTCAGAATTGAATTTTGTGTGTGTCAAACATTTCAACTAAATAAAATATTCTTATAATTCTTTGGCAAATCACTACAGACCGTCATAATCTCTATTAGGAGAGAACTGGTTTTCAATATTAGTTGTGTCTGAACACCTTTCCCCTGCAGTACAACATGAGTTGAAATTTCTGAAAAGAATTCCTGAGTGAATTATTTTTCTCAAGTCAGATAATGTTTTTCAGGGAACATTCTCAGATAGTAGGTAAGTCTCATTTAAAATGTTTGCTGATCCATACTTTTTCTAAATAGACTAGAAATTGAGGGGTTGGCACAGGAAGAAAGATATGAAAAAGAATAATTAGCTTACGCTCCTACTTCATTTTTAACATTAAAGAATACCAGCTCACATCATAAGGTACTTTAATATATGCTCAAGGAATCCCAGAAGCTGTATTCTACCCCTACTTTATTGACACTTGACTCGTCTGTGATCACTCAGATACTTAATGTGATAGGATCAGAAGCTTGGGAGAGACCTTGCGGGGCTCCATCAAGCCCATAACTGCTTCCCAATATTATTAAGGCATATGTTAGCCTAAAGCTAAATTCTAACTGCCGGAATGTTCTGAGACAAATGCTTCATAATTAGAAAAGGCCATTTGCTGTTTACTATGCATCTGGAGCACGCCAAAGTCTCCACTGCACAAATTGCCTCACAGTTAGTTTGGAGGATATATTTTAATCTTTCTTAACTGGAAAAGTTACCTTTTTAATGACACATAGAGGATGGGTCATAAAATTGGACACTGCAGATAAGAATCATTATTATATACTTAATAGTAAGAAAAATTACCATCAATTTTGTCACGATATTCATACATTGGAAGGGAGTAGGCTGCCCTGTAATTAAGGAGATAGAAATAAAATAGCTGTTTCTCTAACTTCTGTTTGACTTCATATCTTGTAGAAAGCAACCTGTAAAGGCTGATGGTGACGTCTGAAAATCAATGGAAAACAATTCACCAACATAATGATTCTAAAATTTAAACTGACTTTAAAATGTTAAGGATACTAGAAGGACCAAGTGGATAATGATTTTAGTACAAATATGTTCATAATAATGATCATTATTTAGGGTATCTTTATTGAACATTTACTACACAATATGAAACTTTGTTATGTTTGCTTAACATATGTTAATCCTATGAAATATTCTTATCTCCTTTCTATAAATATGCAAATTAAGTCTCAGAAAAGCTAAATTACTGCCCAGGTCACATATGTAATAATTAAAAGAGTTTCAGTCTGACTTCAAAGCCTAGCATGTTTTACTAATATGTGTTCTTTGTTTTACTTTCTATTTTTTTTATTTTTTTAATTGGCAGACAAAATTATACATATTTACTGTGTACCACATAATGTTTTAAAGTATGTATACATTGTAGAATGACTAAATCTAGCTAATTAACAATTGTAATACCTCATATAGTCATCATTTTTGTGGTTAGAACACTTTACATCCATTTTCTTGGCATTTTTCAAGAATACAATATGTTAATCACTAATGTCACTACATATACAATATATTAATAAGTACAGCAGAAAAATATTTTCTACTTTTATCCCATGGTGGTCAGAAATACTTGATATGATTTCAATAGTCTAAAATTTGTTAAAATTCATTTTGTGGCCTAACACATAATCGCTGCTAAACAGAGTTCCATGTGTAGTCTAGAAGTATTCTACAGCTGTTGCATAGAACATTTGTACAATTAAATTAGGTCCATTTGATCTAGGTTTTACTTGATATCTGGGTTTCTTTATTGATTTTCTGTCTGTACGATCTGTTTATTACTACAAGTAGGGTGTTGAAGTCTTCTACTATTATCCTATCGCAGTTTCTCTCTTCAGAGCTATTAACATTTGTTTATATATTTAAGTGCTCTGATGTTGTGTGCATATATATTTACAATTGTTATATCCTCTTGCTGGGTTGATCCCATTATCATTATATAATGATCTTCTTTGTTTCTTTGTAAAGTTTTTGACTTAAAATGTATTTTATCATCTGGGCATGGTGGCTCACGCCTGTAATCCTAACACTTTGGGAGGCTGAGGTGGGAAACTGAGGTCAGGGGTTTGAGACTAGCCTGGCCAACATGGTGAAACCCTGTCTCTACTAAAAATACAAAAAAACTAGCTGGATATGGTGGCTTATACCTGTAATCACACCTGCTTGGGAGGCTGAGGCAGGAGAATTGCTTGAACCCAGGAGGCGGAGATTGCAGTGAGCTGAGATTGTGCCAGTGCACTCCAGCCTCAGCAACAGAGTAGGACTGTGTCTCAAAAAAAAAAAAAAAATTATTTTATCTAATATATTGTTTCCTTCAGCACTTTGAATGTATGATCCCACTCTCTCCTGACAGATTTCTGCTAAGAAGTCTGCTGCTAGGCATATTAGAATTCTTGTATACGTTATTTATTTCATTATCTTTCTGCTTTCCTCTCTGTCTTTGATTTTTGTCAGTTTGATTATGTCTTACGGTAGTCATATCTGACTTGAATTTAATTGGAGACCTTTGACCATCCAGTACTTAGATACTTATATTTTTCTTTAGGTTTGAAAAGTTTTCTGCTCTTATTTCTGTAAATATGTTATTTCCTCTTCATCTTTCTTTTCTTCTTGTTTAGCCCCTATGACTTGTACATTCACACTTTTGATGCTATCCCATAAATTTCACAAGTTTTTTGTTCTTTTCTCCATCATTTTTCTCCTTTGACTATATATATTTTAATAACCTGTCTGAGCATACAGATTCTTCTGTTCTGCATTGATGCTCTCCATTGCATTTTCTATTTCATTCGTTGTATTTTTCAGCTCTAAGACTTATTTGATTTAAAAAAAATCAATCTCTCCATTACATTTCTCATTCTGATCACAGTTTTTTGTCAGGTTGTTAAATTACTGTTCTACTTTCTTCCCCCCCCCCCCCCCCCCAAGTGTGCTGCACTTCTTTAAAATAGAGGTTTTGAATTATTTGTTGGGCAGTTCTTACATCTCCATTTGTTTGCAGATAGTCATTAGGACCTTTTTTTTCCATTTAATAATGCCATGATTCCCTGATTTTTGTTGATTACTGTGGTTGTACAGCAATGTCTGGACATTTGAATAAATATTTACTTGTTTTACTCTTTACAGACTGACTTTTTCTGGGAAAGCTCAGAGCTACCCTCTGTCTTCAGGTGGTCTTCAGTAAAAAAGCTGAATAAGCATTTTAATTCATTCTACAGGCTCTAATTTTTAGGCACAGTAATCCCCAACAGTGTTGAAGAAGTCATCTTTAAAAGTCAAAGCTGTGTGAACCATCCAGAGTTCATCTGATGGCAGGCATTGAGGGCAACAGGAATAGGTGTATCTGAGGGATCACATGTGCCAATAAAAAATCAATTCTTGCCTTTTTCCATTTTGACTGACACCCATAGGTACCAAAAAATAGGTGCTAATAAGTAACAAGTTTTGAAGATGTGGAATAGGGCTATGGAAACAAGGAATGTTCCAAGTGTCCCAGTCTTTCTCCTTGCACTCCTTGTTAACAACAATACACTATATTCTTACATTTGTTAAACCACAATTAAAATACTTGAAAATCTGTGGAAACTCAGCACTATGAAAAGCTGGTAACGGAGGCCGTGAATTGACTGACAAAGGGGGTAAGAAATAATATTAGATTTCAAGTAAATTCAATGGAGCTGTTTATAACAGAACTAAGGGCTACGCTGAAGCCAAGAGTTGAGAGATTGATTACAAACATTTTATAGGCATTTTTTGAGACCTTACTCTGTGCCAAAAACTAGGAACTGGTGGTACAAAGATAAACAAGATACAGACTTTGCTCTCAAATAGTTCCTAGCTGCTACAGACTAACTTCCTTTACTTTTCCTCTTCATTTATACACTCATATTTTTCTTTATTTTTTCCATCTTAAGCTAACAGCCTTAATTATTCCATCTTAAGCAAAATTTGAATGAATTGACCAGATAGTGTTTCTAATGGATTAAGAGTGATTTCCTTCTAACTTGTAAAGTACAGAACTAAGACCAGTAATAAGAACTTATAGGGTTGCCTATTAAGATTCAATTTGGAGACAAAAGGAATATAGCAATGGCTGAATCTTGTGCTAAGAAGTTTTCCATTATAGGAAGTGTTCAAGTAGACCAACTAATTATAATAGAGACAGGATTACTGAATTGGATGGTAAATTGAATTGGATCATCCCAAAGGAGCAACTGAGCCATAACATTTTACAGTAGCAAAAGGATCAATGCAAAGTGGAATGAAGCATACAGCTATATGATTGAGTATATTCATGATAGTTATTTTGAAGTAACTATGAGGCCCTATACTAAACCATTGATGGTTTAGAGACAGACTCTACATCAAAAGATCAGATGTCTAGAAAAAAGGTGATACCATGTGTTGACTTTAATAATGGAAATGGTGTCTCATAAGATCAATGCTCTATGAACAAATTTAAAGACTCCAGGGGATTCAAAAGAAAGAAAGGACTTAGCATGCTACACTGAGAGTCAATAATTTGGAGTTTGTCCTGTTTAAGCATTTTGACTTCACCATACAGGAGTATGTGGCTTTGGGCAATTAATTTAATCTTCCATTATTCTCTTTTAGGAAACAGATATCATAGTGCATGCCTCATGAAACTATTCTCAGATATGAGTGACATAGCTCACGGTAGATAGTCAGCATGGTACCTGGCACTTAAAATATAATTCATTCATTTATGTCTTTTAATGGTATTACCATATTATAAGTACATAGGAAACAGAGAACAAATTAGCACTAACATATTGGGTAGTGACAATGAATTCTAAGAGAATTAAAAAATAAAAAACAAAAGTTTAGAGTAGTCATGCAATTGGCTCACTAGCTCTGAGGAATAAAAGAAGCATTCTGGTAAATTTCATCCAGATTTAGACAGGCTGCAAGGTTAAGAGGGAAAAGTAAAGAATGGCTGAGGCTGGGTGTAGTGGCTCACGCCTGTAATCCCATCACTTTGGGAGGCCAAGGCAGGCAGACACTTGAGGTCAGGAGTTCGACACCAGCCTGGCCAACATGGTGAGACCCCCATCTCTACTAAAAATACAAAAATTAGCTGGGCGTGGCAGTGGGTGCCTGTCATCCCAGCTACTCGGGAGGCTGAGGCAGGAGAATTGCTTGAACCCAGGAGGCAGAGGTTGCAGTGAGCCGAGATGGTGCTACTGCAGTCCAGCCTGGGCAATAGAGCAAGACTCCATCTAAAAAAAAAGAGAGAGAATGAATGATAATGTGTTAATAAGGTGGCAAAGACAAGAAAACTGGCATACAGAAGCACAGAATTCTTTGAAGACAAGAAATGTACCACCTTGTTCATCTTTGTCTCTTCTGTTCCTGGCACATAATAAAGGCTATAAATGTTTGCTAAATGAGTAACTCATACATATTCCTGTCTGGTGCTTTTAGGTACAAATTTCTCCTAACTCTTCCATTTTAGGGTAGCCCTTATTTCCATCATAAACAGGCCTCATATAATTTAATTGATATCAAAACCCAGAAACATTCTAGAATCAATAATTATTAAACAGATGAATTGTGATTTTTTAGAAAAGGAAACAGAGACTGAGTGGCCATTGACTAATGAGATCCACTTGCATAGGCTCTTCAACATGTAGGAGGGTCCATCTCACATCAGCGAGGCTCCAAACACCTCACGTTTTGAGACTCAGTCATAAGCTTCAGTCTCTGCCAAGCTACCGAGATGGAGTTTGTGGGAGCCCTCTCATGATGACACAATTTCCTGCAGGTGGGACATTTTTAACAGTTGTCTACTTCAAAAATATCTGCACATGTTTGGTAAATGTCATTGCACATCTGTGCATCACAACAGATTTTGGCTTGAATTTCATTAGGAAAATGAGCATTACATCTGTAAGTCCTTTTGTCAGTTGCATAGGCTGTATCCCCAAATACTACACCAAGATGCTGAAAACATACGCTTACATATTTGCTGAAATTCAAGCAAACATCTTTAAAAAGCCATACTAATAAATATTCCTTACAAGTTAAACGATGTGACTTTAACTCAGAAACATTATTAAAATGTATTCTCCCAAAGGAGGGATTTTCCTTTTCCTAGTCAGTTCTTAGAATGCTTCTCTTTCTGCAAACAGTGTACATATGCCAGAAGCGATATATTTGACATATCCTTAATTAATCTCATTTCTTGAAGGGAAAATGAAGCATCAAGATTATATGTCTATTAGCCCCCTGCTGTAACTCTCCTGCAGAGCTACTGTTGACATGCTTCAGAAGTTTCCATTTTTGTTCTATACCTCTACATCACCTCAGTTCACTGCCACCTTAAGGCTAGACTCCACAGTCATAATTTATGAATCCTTTCAAGTTCTCACGTAAATATGAAAACAATGTTTCCATCTAGATCCCGTTAAGAAAGTATATGACAAGGCTGCATAAAAGAAACAGATGCAATACTACTTGGCATCTGTTTATTTTCTAAGCGCTAGTAGACTTCGAAATAGAAATGTCCCATTTTGGCCCATTTTCTCTTTAGTAAATTATATGTCCTTCTCTAAGTTTGGCAGAAATCTGGGAAAAAATCACCAGGAAAGGGAGCTCTCTAACAGCCTTCTCTGCTGGCAGATGACATCAAGAAATGTCAAGTGAGCTCAGCTGTTTTACATTTTCAAAATTGTCTGCTTTGGCATATTAAGAGAATGCCATTTTCCTTCTTGTGATTTTTTCTAGTCTGGGAAGACACACAGTGTTGCAAAGAAAATTGATCATTCAATTTTACAGAAAAATAAGCTGTAATTGACATGAATGCCGAGGTTGATTGTATGATTATGCAATATGAAAACTGATCCTCCTTATTTACACAGGTGAAAGAAACAGTGGAATCTGTACTTTACAAAAGGATCACTGGTATCTTCCATATGTAGGAAAAAAAATCTGAATGACTTCTAGAAAGATTCTGTTTAAACACATTAAACATACTCCTTTTTCGTGCATTGAGCACTCTCTTCACACAATGGCACCAATTGTGAGTGTACAACACAATGATACTCAGAGTGTTATCGAGTCTCCCTAATGACTTGCTCAACTACATAAATCCAAAGGTTGGTCGACACATTACTCACCCTTCTCCTCCAGTCCTTCCATCAAATTCCAGTTGTAACTAAGTATGTTTCTCTTTGTGTCATCTCCTTATGCCTGCCTCACCTCATAGGTAATAAGTCTCAAAACTGAGTTATTCTGAAGGTTTATTATAATAAGTAGTTTGTGAACTTTTGATTTTTAAAATAAGAGCAAAAGATAATATTTAATAATTGTTTTGATAAGACCTTCCCAAATTCTGACTTTGATAAACTCTGCCCTTGGTCAACAAAATTGTGCCAACTCTTTCAACAGGGAATGGCAGACCTGGGATAGTCAAATATTTGCTCACACCATTTGAGAATGTACACTTACTAAACGGAAATGAAGATAGATATAAATATACACAGCAGAATTACTTCTGAACTCTTCAGCCTAGCTACTACTGAGGCTTCCATGGATGTGTTGTTGTTGTGCCAGCAGCATCTGCTCTTGAGGGAACTACCATGCTGAGTAATGTAATTCCAGTGGCCAGTCCCTACCCATCCTTGGTCCTCCTTTAAGTATGATTGATCAAGTTACATTGTTGCTTAGACTAGATTGAATCTGGTCTCTGTCTCAAGCCCGCGAAGGGGTCCTCAATGCCTTACATGTTGCTAATTCTGACAAGAACACAAGACTCTTACTTATATATGCATAATACAGAAAGGATAATAAACTCTGAAAGCTTGAAGCCATTTGAATAAAATTTGACAATTTCCATGGGTTTTTACTTAAAAGGTTTTAACTTTTTGAAATAATACTTAGATAAAAACAAGTTATAATTCCATTTTGTCAGTAGACAAAAGGCTTAGAGGGATTACCTGATTTTATGACGATTATCCAACCAAAGGTTCAGCTATAGCGCTCATCTTCTGTAAGTCCTTCAAGGACATTCCCAATTCATATCACATAATTTTAACCACAATGACCAAAAATGTTCAGATTAATATTTTACCTATTTAATATTTATATTTTCTAAATCGTAAACCTGGAATGCATAACCCTATACACAGCAAATTATTTTAAAGGCAAATTACTTAAGGGTGGATATATTTCTAGAAATCTTAAAGCAGTCTGACTGAATTTCTTGAAAGTTATGACTAAGTGGTCAGGATCTCAAGACACTAAGTAGAATCATTAGTAAGTATTGATACAAAAAGGAAAATACTAAGTCACAAGTAAAGCTTGAAAGTAATGAAATATTTGTTCCACAATACATATTTAGGAAATATTAAATGCCAAGTAATATAGCTATGACAGTGAGCAAGACACATATATTTCCTCTTCTAAAAGTTTACAGTGGTTTAGTAGAAGAGAGAACAATAAAGAAAGCAATATTAATATAGTGTGGTGAGTGCCAGGCTCAACCGACATGTTCAGAGTGTGTGGGGAGCCTCCCACAGGAACATGAAACCTAGCCCTAGTGGTGAGGGAAAAAGTGCTTACAGTTAGGCCTGGAAGAGAAGGAGTTACCCAAATGAAGAAAAGAAGGCTGGTCAAATTCCTGATGTTAACAAAGCTAGCAAAACCTTACTTTACAACTTTAGAAACAAAAAATCCTATTTCCTTATTTCCTTTTATTGAGCCTCATCCCCAAAATCAAGACACTCTTTATCGAGCTCAAGGCCACACACTCCTAAAACATATGCAAGGCATCTCATCACTCAGCCTAGACACAGCAGATCCACCAGCCTAGATTGCTCTACTGCCAAATGTTTTATCACCTAGTCAGCAATTTAGTAGATCTTACCCAAAAATTAATAAGTTATCAACAAACTTTCCAACTTCTCTGACTTCACTGATACTGTTTATTCCATTCTGACACTTCACATCTCTAACAATTGACTCTATACATTCTGACAATAATGTTAGCTACAGATTTACAGGAATTTCAAATCTATTTTCTTGGCCATAACTAATACCACATGCTTCAAAGATGCAGCAAACTCTGAAAGGTGGAGACAGTACAGTTCAGGTTCTATAACTACTATGTCATTACTAGCTATAGATGAATTATTATATCATATAGACAATACAAGTTATGATCTTAAGTAACTATTGATCTATTTGTCTATATTGGCTGAATGAAATATCTCCCAGTCACCAACAAAAGTAGTAATGAGTGCTTTCTTAATTATACTATGTCCTTATCAATTTGGCTTTATGGATTTAAACACGGCATGAGACCATCATGTTTATTCAAATACAAACATGTATTGAACATGGCATCATGTTGACAAGAGCCATCAGCTGAAGTACACCTTAGTTCACTGTAGACTCTACTATACAGAGCTGGTAAATAATCAACAAAATTTGCCTTGATTCTTAATGTTCCTGGTATCTCGTCTCCACTTAGTATTGTGAAAAAGGAATGTAAAATCTTCGATGTCAATCAATAATACAATAGATAGATATTGAGTTGTTACAAGTTGCGTTCAAGTAGAAAGCCAGGAATATGTTTTAGGATTCCAATTCTGTCATTCTGCCTTCCTTTTTACCGGCTTTTCAGCTTCCCTGATCAGTGTTTTCAATGCATTTTTTTTTTCTTTTCTTGTTATTCCAACCAGGAAATAGTAACAAAGAACAAGAAAAACATCCATGGTCAAGGTTACGCCACAATAACAGTGGACAGAGGTTTGTGCAAAAGACAAACTTGGAAACCTGGAAACACTAGAGGTTATACTCAAAATCACTCTTGATCTTTCCTTTACATTTCATACACTGGTTCCCACTGACCCATTCTCAAACTTGAGAATGGGTAGAGGCAGGAGAACAAACTTAGTTTTTTCAGGATATTTATTAAAAAAAGAAGAAGAAGAAATCAAGAAGCTATTTCTAATGAGGACTTGCTATGTTCCCAAATGTTTTAATATAGTAATAATCAAATTACAATTTTATGGCCTAAAGAAGGAAGAAAGAATAACAACACCAGTAAACAACTTTTATTCTAAAAAAAAAGAGAGGAAAACTTATTTTAATTAGCCATGGTCTTTACACTAATTGCTCACCTGTCACACATTAGCCTTTTTCCATTAATAATACACTTGCCTTTTAAAAAGGGAAGATGAGAGGCAAAAACAAAAATGAATGTAATATTTTATTCCAAAAGCTATGATTATTTTTCAAGCTAAATTAATGGCAGTCTAATTGACACTAATGAAACCATACAGTCATATTTAGATTTAGGAAACTGTTTCTTATTTCCAGGGAAGGAAGTTCAATACTGTAATCATATTGTAGGTGAATGCCTGAATAAAGCATGTAGACTAAGGGTAGCCTATCAGAAGTAGATAAGGCACAGACATACCCTATAATCTGTTTCAAGCTCTAGAGTCACAGTTTAATCGGGTTGCTCCAATAACTAGCAAAGTGACAATCATTTCAGGATTTACACCAAATATAAAACACACTGGAACTGATTTTTTTCTTAAACAAATGAAAAGCTATTCTGGTTTCCTTAGAAATATCCCAGGGTAAAACTATTCATCCTTTCTGGCAGGTAGAAGTTGTTTTTTTATTTTGCTTTTTAACTTTGAAAGAGACGACCAAGCTATGCTTCTGGTTTAAGAACACCAGAACAAACACGAGCTGATGCTTAAAATCCAGTGGGGCAATTACATACATGTACTGCATTGAAATACCATGAGGAAAAAGGCATTCCACGGGCAATTTTCAGGAAGGCTACTCATCTCCACGCTAGACACAATGGCATAAAGAAGAGCTGAAGGGCTCAATCCTGCACGCACAGCATGCATTTAATCTTTATTAGAACACAACTAAGAGACTCTGCAGGGCTGCTGAGGAAATGATTGCCGTGGAGATGGGGAAGTCAGGGGCCTGTTAAAGGGCAAACTCAGCCAGAGCAGGGAAAGAACACATCAGTCAACCAAGCAAAGGAAGGCCTTTCACAAGGGGAGTGTTAAAAGCAGCAACCAAATATAATGCAATGTCAAAAGGGATGGAGAAAGAGTTAATCAAGATGACAAGAGGGCAAATCCCAGAGCCAACCCTTTCCAAAGAATCAGCTGCTTTTGCAAGAAGCTGCTATGTTCCTATTTTTAGGACTGTGGCTTGTTTTCAATGAAACAGGTTCACATCACACACTTTCCTATACATTTATAAACTGTCTCATTTGCAAAACAAAGAAACAATGTTTTTAATGAAGGCTCTATGGTGAAGTATAATTAATAATATTCAAATATTGTGCTGTTTCAGAACTTAGACAGTGGTTCTCAAACTTGAGAGGTAATCAAAATCCCCTGGAGGGCTTTTACAACACAGATTACTGGGCCCCAAACCCCCAATAGGTCTTGACGGGGGCTTAAACACGTACATACTTAAATTCGCAGGTGGTGTTGATGAACACTGCTTGTGCAGGATTCACGTGTAACAACCATTGGTCTGGCTGGGTGCAATGGCTCACACTTTTAATCCCAACAGTTTGGGAGGCCGAGGCAGGTGGATCACTTGAAATTAGGAGTTTGAGACCAGCCTGGTCAACATGGCGATGAGACCCTGCCTCTACTAAAAATACAAAAATTTGCCAGGCATGGTGGCGGACGCCTGTAATTCCAGCTACTCAGAAGGCTGAGGTAGGAGAATTGCTTGAACCTGGAAGGTGGAAGTTGCAGTGAGCTGAGATCATGTCGCTGAACTCCAGCCTCGGGGACAGAGTAAGACTCCATCTCAAAAAATAAATAATTTTTTTTAAAAAGAGCCATTGGTCTAAGGAAAATGAATAAGCTTACATAAGTTCATGCCAAAGCTTACAACTGGACCATGAGGAGCAAGAGCAAAAAGAATGCCTTATTTACTCTTTTTCCAACATATTCAAAACCTGACGGAAAATCAGGAGGCAATTTAATTAATTGGGGGTAGAAGTGTTTTATTTTGTTTTTCTTCTAAAAGAGACTTTTTTTTATAGTAAGAGTTTTAGATAAGTGCATCACAAACCTAAATATGTGTATGAATCACCTGGCAATCTTACTACTGTACAGTGAGAAGCAATACAGCACAGGAGTCAAAAGAGGACTCAAGAGTTAGGCTACCTGAATACAGGTCTGTATTAGTCCGTTTTCATGCTGCTGATAAAGACATACCCAAGACTGGGCAATTTACAAAAGAAAATGGTTTAATTGGACTTACAGCTCCATGTGGCTGGGGAAGGCTCACAATCATGGCAGAAGGCAAGGAGGAGCAAGTCCCGTCTTATATGGATGGCAACAGGCAAAGAGAGAATGGGGAAGGTGCAAAAGTAGCAATCCCTGATAAAACCATCAGATCTTGTGAGACTTATTCACCACCATGAGAACTGTATGAGGGAAACCACCCCCATGATTGAGTTAATCTCCCACCAGTTCCCTCCCACAACACATGGGAATTATGGGAGTACAATTCAAGATGAAATTTGGGTGCGGACACAGCCAAATCATATCATGGTCCAAGCTCTGTCATTTACTAGCTGTGTGATTTGGGGCAAGTTACTTAGCCTCTCTGTGCTTCAGTTTCATCTGTAATATTAGACTAGTAGAAATACCTGCCTCATATGATGTGAAGATACAGTGCTTGGCTCAGGTAAGTATTAAATAAACATTACCTGTATACACAAAGAAAGGGGTCTGATTTGCTTGTATTCAAGCTATAACAATCGTGTACAGATCTCCTTGGCTTACAATGAGGCTACAACCTGATAACCAATGGTAAGCTGAAAATACTGTAAGTCAAAAACGCATTTAAGGCCCTGACAAACCCATTGTAAAGTCAAAAAATCGTAAGTTGAACCCTTGTAAGTTGGGGACCATCTGTATTTGCTTTTTATATATTCTTCAAAAGTGCTTAAAGTCAAGCAGCCCTTGTTTAGGATGAGGAAAAAAAGTGTCTATATAAGATTAAACATTAACACTTAATTTAACAGAATTCTTCATCTCTCTATTGGTTGCTATTGCAATTTTTATAATACTTAAGACTTGCATATAGAACAAACTTGCCCCTTCAGATTTCAATACTTTTTTTTTAACATCTAAGGCAATATTGAACTAAATACAATGGGTGTTGGGGGCTGAAGTGAGGGGGAAGTGATGATGAGGAGAAAGAAAAAATTAATAAGTACTTTGCCCAATATTGCAGACATAACTGATGGTGAATGTTCACATATAACTATTTACTTAATTTGTTTGTGAAAAGGAATTATAGGGACTTCTAACTCCCTCCAGTTTTCTTAAGGGCAATAGTTATAACAGACATGGAAACATACTTGCTACATCTTACTTTTCCTGCCCCTCTCCAGTGGACAGAAGTAGTACTAATTCCAGCTATGACTACTTAAGAGTGCTTGTACTAGCTCTTGTTTTCTAATGGAGAATATAAGGCTCTGGCTGAATATTTATAAAGTGGTAAAAACAATTTTCTGTGAACAGTATAAAAAGATTTTTCATAGACCCAAACCACTGCTGTTATGATGGTACATTTTGCAATGCTTTTCTGCTTCCAAATGTCAGCATAGTGAGACTTTTTTTTGTGAGGCAGTCAACATTTTATAAAAAGGTAACCTGGGATAACTGTAGAGGCCTAAAACTTCACTTGCTATAATTTCCCTCTTGCCTTTGGGGAAACAACATCGCTTAAAATGACAACATAACACAAAAGTATTGTAACCAATGGCTTGTTTATGTCTATACTATTCATATTTGAGATCATGAGTATAAATACACATGCAGACCCAAAGACATTGGATGATTGAAATAATCCAGATGTCTGTTTTTTGTTTCTGCTTTTGTTTTAATATTTGTAAAATAGAAAGGGCATTTGGCCCTGGGGAAAAATAAAATAAAATTATATCAAAAAGTGGAGATTTTAAAATTTGTTTTAGTAATAATTATTCTCTAGATAGAACACAGTAATCATTCTTAATATCTTAAACACCACCCCATCCAAAGAGACATTTCTTTCCCAATACGCCATTTCCATTGGCTTTATTATGTATAAAATGACTTCAAAAAATTCCAGAATTTTAAATTCTGCAATTATAAGGATGATAAACATTTCTTTCAAAGGCTTAGAATTTGTTCTTATTCCATGTCAACATTTTATGTGATAACACCTGTTTCACATGAATAAGAAAAAATAGGCCATCTTCTTGGTTTACAAATGGAATGTAATACTTCCTACAAATAAATAACCAGGAACAAGCTTAATGACCTTAATTTCTTTTTATTAGAAAAAATTTCCCCAACCATCAGCTACTATATCATACAATCTGTAGTAAAGCACAATATCTAGCATCAAATTATTTAGCTAAGTAAAAATAAGTCCAACAAACCAAGTCAATTGTGGATTAATCTGAGGAACTTGGAACACAGAGACAGATTCAATTATAGGGTCCAGAAATGATTAAAAGTTACTTACAATTTTGTATGGTGTCTTAAGACTATTGGCTGCATAATGTTTGCCTGATCATGTACATGAGCATATATTTTAATATGCATTTTAAAGTTCTTTAGAATGTTTTTAAGCCTTTTTGATAAAATACTGAAGACTGAAAAATACGTGATTTACGCAGAGTCTCCCAAAATTTATCAGTTTATTTATTTATTTATTTAATGTTCGGCATCCAAATTATATTCCAGTTTGTTGAAGGTTCTTTTCACTCTAGTACAAAACCCCAAAAAAATCACTGTGGGGGTTTATGAAGAAAGTATGTAGGGAAAGGAGGAAAATTCTAAACTTAAAGTCTATCTCCCACTGTGATGCTCAGTTCAAACTCTACTCAACCCAAAGGTAAGATAGGGTACAAACTACTGCTTATTTAAAACCCACCCCTAACAACAGACTATGTTACCAGAAAAAGCCTACCTATTTTATAATCAGATTACACAGTAGGTTTTTCTACTTCTTTGTAACTAAAAGAACAGATTATGCCTAACTCAAAATGGGAGTTTCAGGCTAAATCAACTAGGTCATCAAACAGAGGAGACATCAAAACCAGGCTCACTTTAGCCCTCAACCTTTTCTGCCAATCAGAATTTTGGATGGAAAACTATTTTAAAAACCAAAGTAGTTTTTCCCCAGGCAATTCAGCTCATGGACATTGAGCAACATAAAATGAAGTAGCAAAACATCAAAATCAATAACCAGGAAATGACTATGGTAGGCAAACCACAGTAAACCACAACTAAAAAAAAAGTCACCAGTGGCTCTTTAAAAAAATTCAGAATGCAGAGCCAGGTCGCAACTACAAACAGCAGTAAGTCCTACAGGAAACAGCTGAGATGTCATCAGCCAGGTGCCATCAGAGATAAATGGTCTAGGTGGTCCAGGAGGCAGGGTCTTCTCTTCAGCCATTTCTGTTCACTCGGGGGAGAAGGCCTTTCAAGGACTCAGTAGGTTATGTGGTGTAGTTAATTTTACCATATGATTTTGGCTCAATAGCAAATTTTCAAATTAAAGGAAACATACTGTTTTATGAAAGAAAATAATAATCTTTTAATACTTGAGTTCATATGCTGACTCAGTCATTCACACTTAATAGAAGTGGGTTGTCCAGGCAGATTTTAAATTGGGATTTGGATTTGACTGTCTTTGGTATCTCCCAGTATTGTATAAGCATGAGCTGATTTGCATGGTAGACAGGGGACCCACAAGGAGAAGTCTGTGTATTGCTGCCTAAGACAGAGGACAGGAAAGGCAGAAGATTTATTCTCCAATAGGGTTATCATAAAGTTTCAAATAAAATACCAAATCATATAAGGAATTCTTGTAACCAAGTACCTAACAGGATAAAGAGTACATTGTACATGCCTGATGAATGAACAAGGGCATTCAGAAACATACCACTTAATGGGTGGTTCTTTTATGGAAATATAGGGCAAATACCGGACTATCTGGTTAAAACATACATAATAATCCTAACCTTTTCTTAAAGTTCTGTTCCTTCTGTTTCTCCATCTTCATTCTGAGAAAACCCAAATACCTCTTTTCCAGTGCAAAAGAAAAACCAATGATCTTTTCATATTCTTTTCAAAAAACACAAAAACTATCTAAAGATTACCAGTTTATTTCTAGTAGAACAGCTTTTGACTTTATTAAACAAAATACATAGGGATTTCCCTCTGAAGTACTGACATCTGGATTACTTCATTAAAGTCATCGCTATCCCAAGAACAATGAACAGATATCCTGCTTGTCCTGACACCTTCTAGAAGAAGGAAAAACTTACCCACAGAAAAATATATCTACTCTTACAACTACAAGATTATTTCTGGAAATTTGTACATTATTATGGTTTTTTCTGTCTCCAGCCACAGAAGATTCAGAAAATGGAAATCCAGTCTTACATCACTCACCGCACATTTTTTACAGAATTTAAAACCAAGAATATTCACTCTTTAAAATTATGTTCTCTTCTTTTAAACATTAATTTTTATTCTACCAAATAGAAAGCTAAAATAATCTGAGCAAAATAAAGTAAGGCATTAAACAGCATCCTGCATCCTCGGCATTCTGCTGCCTTAGAAGCACCCAAGGGCAGCACCCAAAGTAGGAACACAGCTTTCTGCTGCTGGTCAGTGGCACTGGTAGCAACAGCGGGCACCATCTTCAAATAACTTGCCAATTAGTATTGAGCAGGAGATCACAACATTCTGAGAACACAGAAATGTTCTCAGGAAGTCCTATAAAGACCTAATGGGAGAAACATCACCAAAATGTAGGCTTTCATGCCTGGTGTTAACTCCTATATCCTCACAGGCTGGCAAACTGTGGCATATTCCAGATTATATATCTGTTGAGGCAGAACCATCGGGAGGCTACCATGACAGGAACTGAAAATGCCAAGTTATTTAATCTTAAGCTTAGGCTTCACTGTGAAGAAACAATGTACTGTAGGAAAAGGCACAAGTAATCAGAATTAAGATAGAACAGTCATCAGAAGCAATCAAAATGTCTTTCAGCAGTCAATGGATATGTGAACTGTGGTACAACCAAACAATGTAATATTATTCTGCACTAAAAATAAATGAGTTATCATGTCATGAAAATACATTAAAAAGCTTAAATGCAAATTTCTAAAAGAAGGAAGCTAATCTGAAAAGGCTATATACTATACAATTCCAACTACAGTGTATGACATTCTGGAAGAAGCAAAATTATAGAGACAGTAAAAAGATCAAGGGTTGAGGTGGGGAGTGATGAAGAGACAGGGCTCAGATAATTTTAAGGTCAGCAAAACTATTCTGTATGATGCTATAATTGTGAACACATGTTTTACATTTATCCACACCCGTAGAATGTACAACACCAAGAGTGAACCTTAGTGTTAACTATGGACTCTGTGCAATAATGATGTGTCAATGGAGGTCTACCAATTATAACAAATGTACCACAGTGGTGCAGGATTTTGATAGTGAGGGAGGCTATGTATGTGTGGGGGAAGGGAGTATACAGGAAATCTCTGTACATTCCTTTGCTGTGAAACTATTAATAAAACTACTCTAAAAAATAAAGTCTATTCAAAATAAACAGAATAGATTAATGATAGATGCACAGAATGCTATGTGAACACAAAAGATAGGCATCCTATTTTGTGGGAATGAGAAGAAACTTTCTCAGGAGGGAGGATAAAGGGTATTTCCAGTACTTTCTAGATGTGTTACTTTTTATAACCAATCTGAATGTCAAATGCTTCTTCTTTGTAATGGACATAATAATGCATACCTTGCTTTATTGTGAAGATGAAAGATTATGTCTGTAAATCACCTAATAGTGTCTGTCAAACAGTAGACACCAAATACACCAAATAGGTACTTATCACTATCTTACTACAGTACAAATTAGACTACTATTTTATCAGTCCATGGCAAAGTTGTACAAATCAGTTAATTAAAAATTAAACTATAATATTCTGTTTGCTACTCTGGGAGTATTAAATGAGCTAATCACAAGAATCATTGGATTATCATTCTAATGCTTGTTTTTAAAACAATTACAATCTTTCTGTTAAGTTGTCAAGTAGAGAGTCTCCATAAGACTTCAAATGTCTTCTGTAGCATAGAATTTCCAAACACCTAAAAGACCATGTTTGCTCTTGCCGCATCACATAGACTTCTAAATTTTAAGCATTTTGTTTGTTTTGTTTTGTTTTGTTTTTGAGACAGAGTCTTGCTCTGTCACCCAGGCTGGAGTGTAGTGGGGTCATCTCAGCTTACTGCAGCTTGCACCTCCTGGGTTCAAGCAATTCTCGTGCCTCAGCCTCCTGAGTTACTGGGATTACAGATACGGCCCACCACACCTGACTAATTTTTGTATTGATAGTAGTGACGGAGTTTCACCACGTTGGCCAGGCTGGTCTTGAACTCCTAACCTCAAGTGATCTGCCCACCTTGGCCTTGCAAAGTACTGGGTTTACAGGCACAAGCCACCACACCCGGCCCATATTTTAATAGAAAGTTACTCATTGACTAGGTGATCATTAATTTGCTTTGTCATTTAAGATAAAAGATTCATTAATTTATACTGGGTCTTAAAATGTATTAAAAATAGTCCTCAGGTCCCCTTACCATCTCACTAACCTCTGATTCTAACAACTATCCCTGTATTTGTAGCTATCTATTAGATTTTTTGGTACAGACATCTTAACAAAAAGGTGTGCATTTTGCATTTACTCTAATTCTAGACAGTCACAACTAAGTGGAATTAGAAGACAAATACACTATAGTTCTTACTGGCAAATATAATAGACAACCAAAATGTTTCACCTATTTTCTTTTATTTTTAATAAAAGATTTCTTTTGCTTTTAATAAATAGAAAATAATATCAGTTTTTGAATGTTAATGAGGGGTCTTTGGGTAGATAAACATTTTACCTGGGATTACCAGGTTGTTTGCTCACAACCCACTGAAATAGGTACTCTTAATATTTTCTTTGTGTTTCAGTGGGGAAGCAGACTGAGAAAGGTTGACTAACTTGCTCTAGGCCATACCATAATGATGTAGTTGGGGTTTGAACTAAAACAAAGAAAGGAATAACAAACTAAAAAGAATGTGAGAAAATAATATAAAGGGTAACAACGAAGGAAAGCGTAACAATGAAGGATTATTTGCTGTAAATAATCAAAATTTAAAAATTAGGCTAGCGCAGTGGCTCATGTCTGTAACCCTAGCACTTTGGGAGGCTAAGGCTGGCAAATCTTTTAAGGTCAGGAGTTCAACACCAGCCTGGGCAACATGGTGAAACCCCCGTCTCTATTAAATTCAAACATTAGCCGGGCGTGGTGGTGGGCGCCTGTAATCATAGCTACTCAGGAGGCTGAGGCAGGAGAATCGCTTGAACCTGGGACGGGGAGGTTGTAGTGAGCCAAGATCGTGCCATTGCACTCCAACCTGGGTGACAAAGCAAGGCTCTGTCGCAAACAATAAACAAACAATAATAATAATAATCATAATTAAAATTAAAGAACTGGGCATCCTCAACAATATGAAAAGAGAAGCCACTTCCATTCACAAAATCATCTACTCGGATTTGTGCAAGTCTTGCAGCACATTAGCTACCATATTTTTAAATTCAAAATGTCCATGTTAGCCCTTTCAAAGTAGAGGAAAGTTATTTGGGGAGCATCCATTTGAAATATTAATATAAGTAACCGAAAGGAAGGTAAGCCAGCATCGTCTTCTGATTTGAAGTGTTCTTAAGAAATAAAGCAATCTTTGAGGACCTGTGAACTATTTTAGACCACTATAGTATCTGTGCACTAAAACAACCAGTTAGTAGAAGACAAATTCGTCACTACCAGAATAGATTTTGCCTGAAAGATGAAGTTGAAATTGTATTGTCATAAATCACAGGGCTTAATAACCTCCCCTGCAAGCAGCTCCATAAAATAGGCAACTTTTCAAAATACTAAAGTAATAGGGTTCCAATCAGTCATTTAGCCAAAACCATATTCTTTTGAAACAAATTTTTTAAAATTATATACAGAAATATATACTAAAATATCCTCTGAAGAAATAGAATATTAAATAAATTTAAAGCTTGGTTACTAATAATATTCCTAAAATCAACCAACCAAACATAAATGTCTTAAAAGGTTTATCTCAGTCTTGTATACTCCCATTTGCACATTAATTTATGAGCTTTTAGGTATACAATGAAAAATGCATCTCATCTCTGTCTTATGTATTACTTTAAACTGACCTTTTACTTCATGAAAGTACTTCTTTAAACAATCCTTGGGATTGTTTAAACAATTCCAGAACTTAGTTTTGTGCCGACTGCAATTTTTTTAAAGTAACTGCTTAAAATAAGAATGAATAATATTTTAAAATTCAAGGATTGAGCTATTGCCACTGATTTAATTGATATTCTTTCATATGATAAACACTACTTACTTGCAAAAACAATTAAAAACTATTATTGTGTGAAGAGTAAGCATACTGTACTCTTTAAAAAAAAAACCATTATACTTCTGAGACTTTGCTTTAAATTCACTGAGAATTTTAAATTGAATACTTTTTTTGGTCTTTGAATTTAAATCATTAGGAAAGAACAGTAAGGATAAACTAAGAATTTAATTGCTCACAAAAGCTTTTTTACAATGTTTGATGAGAATATAGTATAAGGGGAAAAAATAGAAATTTCCCCAATTAATTTTTGTATATTTATTTCTAATTGATACTCCAAGAAGAAAAAATCAAAATGCAATGTATCTCATTAGGCAAAGTGATATACAAAGTATAAAAACATGTGTTATAGAACTAAAGAAGCCTGAGTTTAAATCACAAATTGGCTACTTACTAGCCCTGGTACCTTGGGTAAGTAACTTAAGCTCTCTAGGTAGTAAACGAGTACCCAGACAGCTTAATTTTCTTATCCAAAATCACAGGGCCAGAAAGTGGCCAGAGACTCCACCTCTCCAATAAGGTTTTTAGAACGAGCAACTGAGATAACAATGTAAGTAAAGCGTCTTGCACATATTAACAGCTGAACGAATATTGGTTCCCCTTGTACTTGATCATACTTTTTTTGTTTTTCTCCCATATTCCACTTACTAAAATAGAAATTTTTTAACTGGGTTTACACATAAGTTTGAGGGTGAAAATGACATAGTTGCTGGGAACTAAGGCTTCTGAATCAGAAAGACCTAGCTCTGCATCACACCAGCTGTGTAATACTTAAGTGATCTAGACTTTCTAACCCTTAAAGCATCAGATGTAAAAGAGGAGTGTAAAAATATTTCAATGTGAGAATTAAACGAGATGAATAATGGTACATGGTATACATCTAAAGTGATTTACATATGCATATTTGTGTATAGGTACAGTAGCTTTTATCAGAACTTTAAAAAACAACATAGCATGAAAACAAGTTTAAGAGGCCACATTTTGAAGGAAGGAGGTAAATCATATTTTTAAAAAAGCTTAAGGTTTGTTCTGGTTTTGATCCCTAGTATGTCCTAAACCTTGACATTTTCAAGGAGCTCATCATCATGAGTCTGGTACACTGAAAATCTTCATTTAAAAGCAGAAAGATACAATCACAATCACAAACATCCTCCCAGAGCATCCCCGATGCACCTTTAAGCAGTTATAGGAAGCAAAGCTTTTGAGTACCCTGAATAGCCCCCACATTCCATTCAAGATTTCACAGATCTGTGGAAATCTATATTTGCAGAGAAGTTAAATATAAATTATGTATTGATTTTATGAGATTTTTAAATCAAAGAAACTGTCTACATGGTATAATATACATCAATATTGATTTATTAAAATGAGATAAAATGTTGGAGAAAGCCAACTATAGCATGAATCAAGGTTAAACAAGAAAGAATCATAACGAAAACAGAGCAATTGGACAGGAAAACTGAGCAATAGGATATTTCTAAGCCAAGCTGGAATTTTAATTTATGACTAAAACACTTATTTTAGTCAAATCCACTGAGCTATGTATTAAATAAAGAATGACTTTGTATGGTCCATTCCATTGAAAAGATGATTTTTACTAACTGATGCGCTCTAGTTCTGCCAATTAACATTGCTATATGAGCCCCAAAGCATAGAACATTAGACTGGAGAGCAAAAGTAATCAGATAAGTACCTTTATGATGTTTACTTTCTTTGTCAATCACTGTACATTACTGAGAAAAGGAAGTTTTAGCCATCAATCTCCATTTTGCCTAATTTCAAAACATGCTTTTCAAAATCATTATTATTCTAATGGACAACACCCCCTAGCCTGAGTTGATGAGATGTTTCCACTAAAAGCAATTAGTTATTTGAATCTCTGTGGCCATAATTATGTTTTTAAGAAAAAATATTTTAAACTAAAGAACAAACGTAATACAGATTCTCTGCAAACCAAACACACAGAAAACTCAGATGGAGAAAAAAATGCATGATTTATATTCTCACCACCAGGAAATAACCATGGCTAATTTTTTTGCATAATTTACCAGACTTTCATTCTGTATGAATATATTCGCGTTTATATAAACATATTTACAAAATCATGATGTCAGTCACATGCTTTAATGTTATTTTATCACCTAATATGAGTTTAATTCATTCTTTTTAATTCACCAGTTTTTAGTTTCTTTGTTCCATAATTAAATACCCTATTTCTAATTATTTTTGTTGTTTCCAATGTTCCACTATTAAAAAAAATAAAAACTGTAATGAATCTCTCTGAATATGTATCTTTGCACACTTATTTCTTCAGAATAAATTAATCCAAATGGAGTTACTACATCAAAATATACACATACTTCTAAAATGTTTGATATATATCTCCAAATTGCCTTCTAGAAAGCCTGAGTCAATTTACACAGACAGCAGCAGGTCTACAAGAGTGTTCATTTTCTCATTTCCTCTCCAAAACTTGATATTATAATTATTTTTAATATTCTACATATTTTATTCTTGAGAATAACTTGAAATATCTCAAGTCAAGTCAATATTTGAAACTTTTTTGGATTATGGAGGCTTCCTAGTACTAATAATTAGAAAAAATAAAAATACCATAACAATGTAATCAATTCTGAATTTCTAATTGCTTTATTTTTCTCAAGAAAGGAAAGCCATCTTTGAGAGAGTTGCTTGGAACTGTGGGGGTAATGATTACTATTATATGTATATTTAGAGTACCAGGAAAGATTAAAGGCATGTCTGCAAGCGGGGCAGATAGAAAGCCAGGCCATGAATCATGCATCCAATATTTAATGTCTGGAGTTGCCTGAAGTGCTAGGGGTGGATGTACATTTCAGCAATTTATGCGATAACAGTTTGTTCATCTCCTCTTACTGCCCTATACACCCATACTTTATTCTTGTGTGAAATTCAATACTTGCATAGCTTATTTATTTAATGATGTTTTATAAAACATCAGTAGGGGTTGTACACAGACATTTTAATCATTGAGATGTCAAGGCCAAGCATGGAATAATAGCAAAAGACACTCAAAAGGGAAAAACAAAGAATTACATAGGAAATTTGAATGAACAAGATGGGGAGAAACAGAAATGCTAAATCAGTACGTAAAACATGAAAATGCAGTGCTCTGTCCATCCTGGTACTTTGACTGACATTTATCTCCCAAGACCCAGAGAACGGAAAGCAAATTCCAGAAATGCTTCCAAGTACAACTTATTTTTTTTTTAAGAGGAAGAAGGAGAAAAAGAGAAGTCTAAGTAATCAAAGAAGTACAGTCATGCACTGCACATGATCTTTTAGTCAACAATGGACCCCATACAAAATGGTGGTCCCATAAGATTACAACGCTGAATTTTTACTGTACTCTTTTTTTCTTGGTTTAGATACATTTATTAGGTTGTCGCAAAAGTAATTGTGGTTTTTGACATAACTTTTAATTGCAGCTAAACTGGCAACTGCTTTTGCACCAACCTAACAGACACAAAAATACATTGTGCTACAACTGCTTACAGTATTCAGTACAGTAACATGCTCTACAGGTTTATTGCTTAGAAGTCATCAGCTATATCCATATAGCCTAGGGGTGTAGCAGGCTATACCATGTAGGTTTGTGTAATTACACTCTGTGATGTTTGCACACTGATGAAATCACCTAAAGACACATTTTTCAGAACATATCCCTCTTGTTAAGCAATGTGTGACTCCAGTTATTGTCTAATAAGCACCCATTTTTTTGAATAACTGTCTCTTACAGCAGCAGTTCCTAACTTTTTGGGCATCAGGGACCAGTTTCCTGGAAGACAATTTTTCCACATACGGAGTTGTAGGGGATGGTTTCGTGATGAAACTGTTCCACTTCAGATCATCAGGCATTAGTTAGACTCTCCTAAAGAGTGCACAACCCAGATCCCTCACATGCACAGTTCACAATAGGGTTTGCACTCTGATGAGAATCTAATGCTTCTGCTGATGTGATGGGAGGTGGTGCTCAGGTGGTAATGCTCACTCACCCGCACCCCTTCACCTCCTCTGTGCAGTATGGTTCCTAATAGGCTATGGGCTGGTATTGGCCTGTGGTCCAGGGGTTGGGTACCCCTGTCTTACAGCTTAGCTTGGCAGTCAGACAAAACGTTGAGAACTTAGTGCTAAGTTTTCCAAACAGCAGATCTAGATCAATTCAGAACTTTCAATACCATACTGCTAACGACCCTTCCAAATGATTGCTGATGCCATGTCCTTTTAATTAACATACTTGTTTCTTCACAGTGAGTAAATCACAAAGTTACAACCACTTTCCCTCTATGCTGCATTACTCTTTTACTGTTCAGATAGTGGCTTATTGGGGAAAATGAAGAAGGTCTCCTTAAATTAAAGAAACCAAAAAACACAAAGCCTAGAATGCCTCGTCCTGTATATAGAATTCCTTTGACTAGTCAAATTCCTTAGAGGACACATAACATCTTTTGAATGTGCCAGATTTTTTAGTATATTTGTACATCCAGTTTGAGGGGTGATATTTTAAGAGGCATTTGAAGGAGATGAAACTCTCGTATAGACATATATTAACCTAGGGAAGACTGGTACAACAGGATTTCAACAAGGTTGTACAACACACGGTCCATGGGCCACATGTGGCCCAGAATGACTTCAAATGTGGCTCCACATAAATTCATTAACTTTCGTAAAACATTATAAGTTTTCTGCTTTTTGTTTTTGTTTTTTGACTTTTTTTTTTCTCATCAGCTATTGTTAGTGTTGTGTATTTTATGTGTGGCCCAAGACAATTCTTCTTCCAATGTGGGTCAGGGAAGCCAAAAGACTGGACACACCTGATAAAATCTCTTTCTTATTTCCCCAAGAAAAGCCATCCAAGTCATCATTTAGGAAGCCAGCTTGCCATATTTCATTTGCTATAGGAAATTCATAAATATTGTCTAAAGTAGAAAAATTGACATCACAAAAGATATCCATTTCCAAATAGGCTTAATATGTCATAATGCCTTTTTTTATTAGAAAGTCTGGGTCAAAGCAATAGTACATGGATACTGAAGAATATTTCATATGTGGAATATTCCTTTGAAAAACCAAGTAATAGAGTGGGAAGAATCCTCTCAATATGAGATTACATATGTCCATGAAAATAATTGTAAATGATTTAAATAAAAATGTATAATTTTATATAAATATTTAATTTTAGCTTAATTTCTACCATGTAGACACTCAGTAATGACTTCATTTCATGCATGTGTAGTAGGCTAGACAGCTGAAACTTGAAAAGATCATTGATTCTGTCCTCTGTCTCTAATGCAGTAATTCTAAAATTTAAGTGTGAACAAGAATCATTCAGAGAACCACTCTGATGCCGATTTCAAGGTCTGACCCCTCAGAGTTCTGATTCAGTTGTTTAATCTAGGACAAATAAACAAATCTTGCACAGCTACCCCTGGATAGGTTTTTGTGCTTGCTTTGCAGATTACAGGGAGAAGCACTGTTCTAGTGAATATCGAAATCACCCAGAACAAACAGTTGTTTGTGAAAGCTCTTCAAGGACAGGAACTTTCCAGATCTGGTCCTTTGTCCTAGGTTTTTATCCCTGAGTTGTCCAAATAACTTCACTTATGTTCATCAAAGATGTCCACAATTAATTTAAAGCATGGCATAACATACTAACAGACAGTGTGGGTCACATCTTTTTTTTTTTTTTTTTTTATGAGACTTAATACTTTTTCTTTGTTGAATAGTTTTAGCTCTTGAAAGCATTTTACAAAAAAAATGGACAAAAAAGGGGCATTTTACTGTTTAAGCTAGTTAACTTCACTAGGGCTATTCTGTACTCAAAAGTTCAATCTCATGCCATCTTTTATGTTCTCAGCCCCCATTCCTTTTTCATCTTTTAAATACATTATGCCTTCCTGGGTTGTCTGATGAGGATATGTAAAACATATGGGGGAAAAAATTCCAAGATTTTCTTTACAAATTTTGTTAGTGCTCAATCCTAGCACTTATTGACTGAAAGAACAAGTGGCAGCTCAGCTGTAAGTTTTAAATTTATAGACCATCAGCATTTCCTATAAAATTTAGGTATTTGCAAAGTGGACAAAACATTTGTTTTGCCATTCCACGTGTTATTTGTCTCTATGTGTAGTCTTTAGAAAATATAGGCCGGGCGCGGTGGCTCAAACCTGTAATCCCAGCACTTTGGAAGGCCGAGACGGGCGGATCACGAGGTCAGGAGATTGAGACCATCCTGGCTAACACGGTGAAACCCCGTCTCTACTAAAAAATACAAAAAAAAAAAAAACTAGCCGGGCGAGGTGGCGGGCACCTGTAGTCCCAGCTACTCGGGAGGCTGAGGCAGGAGAATGGCGTAAACCCAGGAGGCGGAGCTTGCAGTGAGCTGAGATTCGGCCACTGCACTCCAGCCTGGGCGACAGAGCGAGACTCCATCTCAAAAAAAAAAAAAAAAAAAAAGAAAATATATATTCTACCCATAATTTTTAAAGTAAGAAAAAATAGCCAAAGAGAGCTACTTAGAGCTTAAAAGTTTTTGCTAAAATTCTGGCCAACTCCATAGATATGTGTAATCAAAAAATATAGCCAGCACAACTCTTAGCTTATGAAAAACCTGATAAAACAATCTTCCTAACTAAATAACTAAAAAAATTCTGCTTCCAGTTTTATCTAAAGAAGCATTTTGTAATAATGCCACGCGTGTATGTTGGAAATCTGGATGTTTTTTCCCCTGAAGCAGAAAAAAATCTGCATTTCATGAAAACAACTACATTTATATTATACTCTGTGAAATTATGTAAATTCTGGATACAATTTTGAAGATATTTTTGCTACGGCAATAATTTAGTGCATTTTTAAAAGCTTTTTTAATGTATTTTTTTAATTCACAGCAAAATGCCTTTACCTAGAAATCAATCTATTTCTGGACTTAAGCCTAGAATGCAATATAGACATTTCTCAATTATTAAGTAGTTGATTATCTGTCTTTTATTTTCTCTACTTTCTCAACTCCATGGCTAATTTTCCTGGAAGGTTTATAATGTCTTCAAAATAGCGGCAAAAATACCACTGCTGCCACCAAAAAAATAAAACTACAGCTATCAGAATTAGTTTCTTAACATTTTTACCTCTAATAAAATGATGGAGAAAGATAAAACAGAACTACTGATTTGGGAGATCAACTATTCATATTTTCATATGCTAAAGATTACATGAGTTTTGGAGGTCATCTGTTCTAACAGCCTGATTTCATAGGTTAAAAAAAAAAAATCAAAAACTAGAGAAATTATGTAATGTGGATGAGGTCACAAAGCTAGTGAGCCGCAGTCTGTCCTGAAACCCAAGTCTTCTGATTCAGAGATGAAACCTTTTCCTTCCACCATATTTATATAAGGTGGAGCAAGCAGTCATTAGAGAAGAGATTAAAAAGCCTACTGAAATGTATTTATAAATTTTCAGTCATCAGATAGCCTTTATCTATAAACTCTTACAAACCAAACAGTTCCTATGTTTGCCAGTCTGCAAGTCACTTTTCCACCATTTATATACACACACACACACACACATATATGTATACATATGTATCCATATATATGTGTGTGTGTGTATATATAGAGAGAGAGAGAGAAAGAGAGTACATTCTACATACTATTTAATCTTTCTGGGAATTCAGTTCAAATAGCTCTCCATGGTAGAGGGTGGAAGAATTGGATTTCAGTAAATATATGTACATTTCCGCCAATCTCCGCCTATATTCTAATCTTGGCATATGAGGATCTTGTGGTATGGGGAAGCAGAAAAGGGGGCTTCTGTGTAATTTGAAAATTTCCTGTAGGATTTTGATTACATTGCAGTTAGTGAGAACCATTTAAAGGAAGCCTATGGATTATTTACTCCTAGTAAAAAGGACTTTCAGACAAATATAAACCTTCAGTACAGTTGGTGCAACAGTTTAACGTGAGAAAAAAACAATAATCAGTAACTACTTAAAATTAAGTGGCTTCTATTGTAGAGTTGGCTTCTGTTATGTAGTAGGCTTCGGGCAGAGCAGGCAGAGAAGGGTGTCAGTCCTCAAAGTGTTTGGAAATTACAGAGTGAACAAAGTAAAAAAGTACGTGCTATGAACTGAATTTTTTCCACACTCAACTCCTCCCCCCACCCCACCCCAATTTTACATGCTAAAGCCCCAACCCTCAATGTGATAGTATTTGGAGATGGGATCTTTGCTAGGTATGTGAGTTTGGATGAGGTTGTGAAGGTGAAGCCCTCATGATAGGATCAGTGTTCTTATAGGAAGAGACACCAGAGAGTTTGCTTCCATTCTCTCTCTTCCCCATATGAGTAGAAGAGGAGGAAGAAACCTGTCAGGCAGGTGGTTAGGGTGGGTCCTCAGTAAAATTCTTTCAAATAAAAAACAGCCTGAAAAATCAAACTGCAGACACACATAGGGAAACTTGCATGGTGCGGGGCATGGGGCGGGGGGGGGGGTCTTGCCTAAGATATATATATACAAGAAAGGCTACACAGGAGACTTGCCCAGACATGCCTGCAATGGAAAATGTTGTCTCCTGAAACATGCACAGTAAGGGGAACAAAGCTATATGGAGTAACTCAAACTAAGGGCCTGCATGCGCACTAGGAGGACAGGGTGGTGATACCAGAAATGTGTGCCTTATGCAAATGAGATGTCCAGCCCCCACTACTGTTTTATAAAAGCCTCTGTATTCTACTGTGAAACAACAACCCTCTTTTGGGCCTCCTCTCTGCAGTGGAGAGCTTTCTTTTTTCACTTATTAAACTTTTGATCTAACCTCACCCTTGGTGTCTGAGCTCCTTCATGTTTTTGGTCATGAGACAAAGAACTCTGAATGATACCTTGGGCAACAAGAGACTGCTACATTGTGGTGCATTGGTGTGACTGTAACATGAGGGCACAGCAAGCAAGTGACTACCTGCAAGTCAGGAAAAGTGCACTCACTGGGGAGCCAAACTGGGTGGCACATTGATCTTGGACTTCCCAGCCTCCAGAATTGTGAAAAATGAATTCCTGTTTTTCAAGCCACCCTGTCTGTGATATTTTGTTACGGCCACCTGAGCTGACTAATAAAGTTAAAAAAAAAAAAAAAGGAAAAAAAAGAAAATCATGTAAGGCAACAGCATGCTTAGGGGCAAAACAGACTTGAATGATACAGACAGGCAGCCTTTGAGTGCAAAGAGAGCTTCATCAAAGTGTTATTTCAGTTAGCTATGGAAGTAGATTGGAAACAGGTAGACAGGAAGGAAAGTACATTCCAGGTGAGGTTAATGGTATGGGCCAAGACTCAGAGGTATGGAAATGTAATATATTAATTTATTAATTAAATATATACTTCCTGTGTGCCAGGCTCAGTGCCAAGCACTAGAAATTCAACTCTGGACAGGACAGGCAGAATAATTAAGTTAATGCAGAGAGATTGCAGTAAGCAGCAATGAGAGGTTAATTTGGAGAGGTAAACTAAGACTGAATCATAGAGGATTTGATTATTAGAAAAATGAAAAGGAAGACAGATAGCTTAAGGACAGGTACCTGTCTAACAAATAGATGCACAAAAGCATTGGAACAAAGTTCTCAGATTCCCTGAATTGAGGGAGTTTTGTATAGGAGAGAAGTGTAAAATAAGTGAAAATTGCTCTAGTGAGGCCAGATTTCACAACCTCCTGCACTGTCTATCATGCTTCCTGAAATTCCCTCAGCATTCATTTTCCCCTAGCGAGTCATTCAACGGATTAAGGTAAGCCCTCTAAAAGGTTAGGTTTAAAAATCTGGGGTACCTAAAAGGAATTCAAGAATCCAGCTGTGCTATCCACCTTCCTTCCTAACACATACTAGCACTGTCTTAGTCCATGTGAGCTGCTGTAACCAAATACCATAAGTTGGGCAGCTTATAAACAACAGAAATTTATTTCTCACAGTTTAGGAAGCTGAGACGTCCATGATCAAGGTGCTGGACAATTTGGTGTCTGGTGAGTGTCCGTTTTCTGGTTCATGGAACATGCCTTCTTGCTGTGTCCACACAGGATGAAAGGGGCTAATAAGCTCTCTGCCTATTTGATAAGGGCACTAATCCCATTCTTGAAGGCTGCTCCTGTGTGACTTAATAACCCCCCCAAAACTCTACTTCCTAATATCATCAACTTGGGAGTTAGGGGTTCAACACCTAATTTTTGGGGGAGACCAAACATTCAGACAATAGTAAGCATAAATGGACTTATTACATTAATTCTCACTTTAGGAAATAGACGGGCACTAAAAACATGAAATAAGGGGCACACTATTTCAATATTATGGAAAGCACATATGGTCACATTAGTGTCACCAGGGAAATTTAGATCCAAGGAACTGCCTAATTAGAAGTCATACTACATCCTTTGCATAGTTCCGCCTCAACCTGCACCAGGGTGACAGTTTTCTTTCTTTAGAGAGAAAACATTCACAGAGCAAGATTGACCTTGAAATTCAAAGAAACAAAGCATCAGCAACTGGATTATAATCTCAGATCTATTCTTCTCCCCAAAACATAAGCCATTTTTTTGATGTGAAGAAAAGTCAGGGCATGAGGATCTCACTTTGTACTTTTAAACCTTCCAGCATTCAGAGACTCCCTACACTAATACTATGAGCAGTTGCTCCAAAGTTTGCCTAACTCAGTATAAATAGATCCATGACAAAGAATTAAGAGTTTTAGTTTAAATGTATTTTAGAATGTTTTATGTGATATAGGAGTGGGCTTTTCCTGTTTGTGTTCTGAGGGAAAAGCCTGTAATCCTGAAGGAAAAAGCAAGAACAATAATGCAGTGGTTGGAATGTTTGTTCCTCTCTGAAACACATGTTGAAACTTAATTCCCAGTGTGGCAGCATTGAGAGATGGAGCCTTTAAGAGATATTGGGTCGTCAGGGCTCTGACTTCATGAATGAATTAATTATTTATAGATTAATAGATGAATGGGTTAGTAGATTAACAGATGATCGTAGGAGTAGCACTGGTGGCTTTATAAGAAAAAGGAGAGATATGAGCTAGTCTGCTCAGCCTCCTCATGTGATGCCCTGCACTACCTTGAGATTCTGCAGAGGCTTCCCACCACCAAGAAGGCCCTCATTACATGCAGCCCCTTGACTTTGTACACTTCTCCATCTCCACAACTGTAAGAAATAAATTCCTTTTTTATTTTTCTAAATTACCCATTTTCAGGTATTCAGCTATAAGCAACAGATCAAAGACTAAGACAGGTAGCATTATCCAGGTGATACTTTATTAACAGGTCAGCAATTAAAAGGACTGAGAATGCTTACTTTTTTTTTTTTTCATTTGATCAGTGTTTTACAAATTTTACATCATTTTAAAATATATAATGTGGCTGTGTGTGGTGACTCATGACTGTAATCCCAGCACTTTGGAAGGCCCAGGCAAGAGGATTGCTTCAGACCAGGAGTTCAAGAGCAGCTTGAACAACATAGCAAGACCTCTATAAAAATTTTTTTTAATTAGCTATGTAATTTTTAAATTACACAGGTGTGTATGGTGGCACACACCTGTGGTCCCAGCTGGCTGAGGTGGGAGGATGACTTCAGGTCAGGATTTGGAGGCTGTAGTGAGCTATTGTGTCACTGCACTGTAGCCTTGTTGACAAAGTGAAATCCTGTCTCTAAAATAAAAAAAAACTTTTAAAAAATTTAAAAACACAAATATAATGTAATATCCTTACAAGTACATGGTAAGATGATACAGAAGATTCTATTGACCTAATTTTTCTCCAAGAACCATGCAAAAGGTCAATTTTGATTGATTTACAATCATACTATCATATAGATTATAACCTTCTTCCTAAAGATGGATTCGAGATGGCATGCCTCTGAAACGATTAACCTAATTATTATTACAAGTAATTTAACTAAAGTAAAATAACTAGTCATTGACAGAGTTGGGACTAGAAAACCAGACTTTTAAACTTATCTCCTCCCATTCTTTCTATTCCACGGCACTGACTTCTTAAAATACAACGGAAATACACAGGTACCTTAGCATGAACCACTAGAATAGTTGTAGATATAGAACTATTAGTTCTAGATATAGATCTAGATATAGATCCTTCTAGATAGTTCTAGATATAGTTCTAGATATAGATCTAGATATAGATCCTTCTAGCCATCACATTGGTGAAAAGAAAGAATTAAGAGCTCAGAAAAGTAGCCTTTGCTGGCAGATATTAAATATGGTCTTTGAGGGGGAGACTAAAAGAGAGCAAGGATTGTTTATAACTAAGTAGCAGTTTTAAGGAAGCAAGTCACAGTTTTCTTCTGTTGAGAGGACTAGGAAGAGGCTGACACAGATAAGGAATTGGATAATGGAAATGTTTTGAAACACCCCCAGGTAAAAGAAAGTCATTGTTATCATTGCTATAACAGCTAAGTTTAATAGTAAGCATTCATGGCTATATGAGGGCATTTTGCATTTTATCCATCATATTTTAGATGTAGAATTTAAGGTCAACTGAATATACTATTGAGTTATATCCAATACCTTTGAAAGAAATCAACTAATAGTTGAATGTTTTATAATACACCTGTGTCTCAGGTATACACAATCAATAAGAGCTTCATCATTGGGCCCAAACACCTACATCTGAGTAATAATACTTCCCTTATATGTGTTATCTAAATATGAGAAGCCTAATGCCTAGCAGAAATGCGCAGACCTCTATAGTAATCTCAGACCTTGTAGGTGACTCTTAATCTTGTAAGGTATTATGAGAAGCTAGGAGATTCACATTAGTTATGCCTCCTTATTTATCATCCTTTGTAATATATTCACTTACCACATGGACCATGGATTTGAATCCCTGAGGGTCAATATCATGTTCTTATATCTGCTTCTATAAAACTATTAACTCAGTGAAAATTCTCTTGCTTCTTTACCATGTAAAAATCTTTTCTAAAAACACAATCCACAATAATCAAAGTTTAATACTATTTGAATTCTATGTAAACATTATGCTCAATTTGTGTCTTAGAAAGAGAGAAGCCATATATCTTTATCTTAAACAATTATTTAAATGGTATAATTAGCTCTACAAGAGAAAATAGTTCCTATGCCTGAGAAATTTTTCTTTAATGTTTAGGGATATACATAGTAAGAAAAAAAATAAATTCCAATGAAAGAAAAATTAAAACACTTTTTGAAAAAGTAATAATATTCATTCTACTTTCAACAGCTTAACACGACCTGAAAAATAAATAAACACTACTTCCTTTTGAAAGCATAAAAATGTCATTTCTTCACTTTGTCTGGATATGCATTTTTCACATCATCAGTTGTGCCCTTGGGTTCACAGATGTTTTCTACCAAAATACATTTTGTACAAAGCTCATTCAAGTAGATTGGACAGCAGGATGCCATGTGGAATCCCATTTACACAGTTAGATACTTTGAAATACATAGAATACTCAGTTGGATACTTTCATTCATTAACAACAATAAGCATAACAATAATTTCCACCAAAACAAAAAGGAAGGCACAGCCTATATTGACATCTAAGCAAAGCTGATTGAAAGCTGAAGTTCCAGCAGTAAGGTTATTTTAAAAGTTAAGAAACAATCTAATTAGAGACACCAATGTTCAAGAAAAGGAGCAAGTCATCATTATCACTGCAGCATGAAGCAAATACTTTAACAAAGAGATAATTGGTGAAATAATGGGTTCCTGTTGATCTTTTTGTTGAGACTGGGTCTCAACAACAACAGAAGTTTGAGATCAGCCTGGCCAACATGGTGAAACCCCCTCTCTACCTAAAATATAAAAATTAGCTGGGCATGATGACACGCGCCTGTAATCCTAGCTACTTGGGAGGCTGAGGCAGGAGAATCGCTTGAACCTGGGAGGCGGAGGTTGCAGAGAGTGGAGATAGTACCACTGCACTCCAGCCTGGGTAACAGGGTGAGACTTGGTCTCAAAAAAAAAAAAAAGAAGTCCAGCAATAGACTTAATAAATGAATAAGTGGTCACAGGGAAGCAAAACTAACTGGAAGCTATTCTCTCTTTAAATAGCCATTTATTTGCATATGAATGGAGTGATAGGCCCTTTTCTAAAACAGAGGATTAATCTTGAAACTTCACTTCTCCGGGTTATTCATCATGCTTACTGACAGTCAGTGATAGCCGGAGCAAAACAAGATTACACAAAAGGTAAACATTTTAAAGCACCAAGACAATAATAACTACCAAAACTGGAAGGGAAACTATGAATTGAGAAACATTTATATCATGTTAGACAAAAATTAATGCATCGAATAAAACACAGTTACATCAAAAAAATAGTGGTAGATTAGTCATTTTTAGACTGTGGTCTGCAGTGCCTTAGGTGACCATGAAGTAAGATATAATGAGTTGGCCAGGAAGATAGAGTTCCAGGACTCCAACTTTGCTTCTGCCAGACTAGTTTTGCTTTATCAATTTTATATATTGAGCTTCTGAGTAAAGCTGTTGTTTGAAATAAGTGTACCAAGGATAATAAAACTAGAACTCTGAAAACCATTGTTTTAAAAGTACCTTTATGGGACCAGAAAGATGTTTACAATATATTCAGTGACAAAAGCTAATTATAAAACTGCTTGACCCCACATTTATTTATTTATTTATTATTTATTTATTTTTTTTTTTTTTTTTTTTTTTTTTTTTTTTTGAGACGGAGTCTTGTTCTGCCACCCAGGCTGGAGTGCAGTGGCCGGATCTCAGCTCACTGCAAGCTCCGCCTCCTGGGTTTACGCCATTCTCCTGCCTCAGCCTCCCGAGTAGCTGGGACTACAGGCGCCCGCCACCTCGCCCGGCTAGTTTTTTGTATTTTTAAGTAGAGACAGGGTTTCACCGTATTAGCCAGGATGGTCTCGATCTCCTGACCTCGTGATCCGCCCGTCTCGGCCTCCCAAAGTGCTGGGATTACAGGCTTGAGCCAACCCCACATTTATTATACACACACACACACACATACCCACACCAAAACTGAGGCAGAGAACACAGGACAAGGGATCCCTTCCCACTTCTTTACACATTGTGCTGACTATGGCTGCTCCCAGCTCTATAACCTTGCAGCCACTGATGCTTCCTCTCATAAAATCAATCAATCAAACTAAAAAAAAAAAGAACACTCTAACCACAAACATCCTGGTTATCAGCACAGGAACTTTTTTTGAAAGACTCTCCTCAAATGCATTTGTGTGTAGAACCTTACCTTGCCTTAACATTTGTTTCATTTTAATTGTAGAAATCAGGTCAGGTGGGGTGACTCACGCCTGTAATCCCAGCACTATGGGAGGCTGAGGCAGGTGGAGGGTGGATCACCTGAGGTCCGGAGTTTGAGACCAACCTGACCAACACGGTGAAACCCCAGCTCTACTAAAAATGCAAAAATTAGCCAGGTGTGGTGGTGCATGCCTGCAGTCCCAGCTACTTGGGAGGCTGAGGCAGGAAAATCACTTGAACCTGGGAGGTGGAGGTTGTAGTCAGCTGAGATCGCACCATTGCACTCTAGCCTGGGGGACAGAGCAAGACTCCATCTCAAAAACACAAAAGAAAAGATCCTCAAAGACCTCGAACCAAAAATACAATTTGACCCAGCAATCCTATCACTAGGTATATACCCAAAGGATTATAAATCACTCTACTATAAAGATACATGCACACATATGTTTACTGCAGCACTATTCACAATAACAAAGACTTGGAACCAACTCAAATGCTCATCAATGATAGACTGGATAAAGAAAATATTGCACATATAACTCATGGAATACTATGCAGTCATAAAAAAGGACGAGTTCATGTCCTTTGCAGGGATATGGATGAAGCTGGAAACCATCATTCTCAGCAAACTAACGCAGGAACAGAAAACCAAACACCGCATGTTCTCACTCATAAGTGGGAGTTGAACAATGAGAACGCATGGACACAGGGAGGGGAATATCACACACTGGGCCCTGTCAGGGGGTGGGAGGTAGAGGAGGGAGAGCATCAGGAAAAATACCTAATGCATGTGGGGCTTAAAAGCTAGATAACAGGTTGATGGGTGCAGCAAACCATCATGGCACATGTATGCCTATGTAACAAACCTGCACATTCTGGACATGTATCCCAGACCTTAAAGTATAATAAATGAAAAAAAAAAAAAAAATCACAGGCCTGAGTGGAGATTTAACATGTTAATAAGGCATCATACAACCAATGGACTACTCCAAATATGTGATGATGTTACCTGGAGGAGGTCCAGAGAAGAATAAAAACCTAGACTAGTTTGCTTCCAGGGAGCCAGCTGCAGGTTTTCTTCCTGTTGTCCTCTCCACTTCTGCTCAAGCTGAAAGCCCCAATAAACTGCCTTGCTCAATCCCATCTTAGACTGTTGGTCAATTTCTATTTTCTGAGGACCAAGAACCCACTGACCAGTAACAAATGATTAATGTTGGTTATTCCATTTATAATAACATTAAGTGTTTGTTTATATAAAACATTTGTCTATTCTTATTTTCTGTAATGAACTGGTTTTTTTTTTTTTTTTTTTTTTTTGTATTTTTTTAGTAGAGACGGGGTTTCACCGTGTTAGCCAGGATGGTCTCGATCTCCTGACCTCGTGATCCGCCTGTCTCGGCCTCCCAAAGTGCTGGGATTACAGGCTTGAGCCACCGCGCCCGGCCTGAACTGGTATTTTTTATGTATATTGTTTTTAAAGATTTACACATCAAGTTGGAAGAACTGTCAATTTTACTCTCCACCCACGACTGGAACAGTCCGTTGAGAAATAACTGCAGTAATAGACTGCACATACACGGACAATTAAACAATAATATCACATAAGCACATAGTTTAAATGTTTGTTTTACAGACTGTTTCCTACATCCTAGGCTTCTGAAAACTTCAATGTGATAAATTGTGTAATTTTCTTAGCACACTACTTTACTTTGAATTTATAGACAGTTGCAGAGTAAACAGTAGTATCTACAAAACTTACATATAAAGGAACAAATGCCAGATCAAAATTACCATCTGAGTTTCTCCGGTTATCTCCTAGGCTGCAAATGATAAGACTCAGGTAGCATACAACTAAAAATAACAGATTGCCACTTTTTATAGTAGTGCTACCCAACAGAAAAACAATGTAAGCCAAAGCTTTAATTTTAAGTTTTCTATTACCCATATAAAAAGGAGAAACAGGTGAAATTAATCATAATATTTTATTTAATACAATATATCCAAAACATACCATTTTAAAAATAGTCACCATAACAAGCATTAAAAGTTATTTTACTTTTTTCTAATTAAGTTTTTGAATTCCAGTAGGCATTTTACACTTATAACACATCTCAATTCAGACTAGTCACATTTCAAGTGCTCAGTAGTCACTGTGGCTACCCACTACCATACTGGACAACTCAACTCTACGCTATTTTAAACAAAATTGAAAAGTAGTGACTTCCTTTAGTGTTGAAAGCATTACATATTTCCTCAATGATCCTAGAGCAAAATACTTTCAAAGCCTTTTATCTGTAATTTGTTCCAGTCTTATCTATACTCATTATTTCTTACTTCTCTTTAAAATAGGTCACTGAGGGGCTGGGAGCAGTGGCTCACACCTGTAACCCCAGCACTTTGGGAGGCCAAGGCAGGCTGATCACTTGAGATCAGGAGTTTGAGATCAGCCTGGACAACATGGTGAAACCCTGTCTCTACTAAAAATACAAAAAAATTAGCTGGGCATGGTGGCAGGTCCCTATAATCCCAGCTACTCAGGAAGTTGAGGCAGGAGAATCACTTGAACCCAGGAGGTGGAGGTCGCGGTGAGCTGAGACTATGCCACTACACTCCAGCCTTTGGACAGAGTGAGACCCTGGCTCAAAAAAAATAAAAATAAAATAAAATGAAAGTGAGAAAATGCAAAATTATGAAAAATAAAATAAAATAAAATGAAGTAAGTCACTGAATCCAGCCACACCATTTTTCTCAGTTTCTTGCAAATATAAGCCTTCCTATCAACCTGCCAAAATCATTTCTGTCCTTCAAGGACCAAAACAAGCTTCATCACATATAACAATGTGTTACTGATTACTCCATAAGCCCTGTAGCATACAATGTCTACATAATTACTTTTATATTTTTATTTATTTATTTACTTATTTATTTTTGAGACAGAGTCTCGCACTGTCACCCAGACTGGACTGCAGTGGTGCAATCTCGGCTCACTGCAAGCTCTGCCTCCCTGGTTCATGCCATCCTCCTGCCTCAGCCTCCCATGTAGCTGAAACTACAGGTGCCTGCCACTATGCCCGGCTAATTTGTTTGTATTTTAGTAGAGACAGGGTTTCATCATGCTAGCCAGGATGGTCTCAATCTCCTGACCTCATTATCTGCCCACCTTGGCCTCCCAAAGTTCTGGGATTACAGGCATGAGTCACCACGTCCGGCCTACATTGTATTTTTAATTGTAGGCTCTACTGACTTTTTTCTTTTCTTTTTTTGAGAGAGTCTCATTCTGTTTGCCCATGTTGGCAGTGGCACAACTTTGTCTCACCATGGTCTCAACCTCCCAGACTCAAGCAATCCTCCCACCTCAGCCTCCCGAGTAGCTGGGACAACAGGCACACAATACCACACCTGGGTAGCTTTTTAATTTTTTGTAGAGATGGGGTCTCACTATATTGCCCAGGCTGGTTTCAAACCCCTGGCCTTAAGTGACCCTCTTGCCTCAGCATTCCAAAGCACTTGGAGGGATTACAGGTCTAAGCCACTGCTCCCAGCCTCTACTGACTTTTTACAATTATTATATCTTTAATTGAATTCTAATGTTCCTGAGAATAGAGACCCTATTTTATACTTTCTACTTTCCTTGTCTGCCCCCAGTGTTATCTAACACTTTGAACATACTAAATTAAAATACTTTCTATGTTTCTCCTATCATTTTTAATTTATTGTCTGTCTCAAAAGTGTGATCCAGGATGATTGAACTTGCTTTAAATAATGATAAATGCAAAAGAAAGGAAGAACTTTCTAATAATCAGGGAGCTGTTAAAAGAAGAAATGAGTTGGCTTCTTATGTAATAAGAGTTTCATTATTGAATATATTTATGGAGATGGTTAGCCCCTTGTTTGGAATATGATAAGGAAAATTCCTAAACCAAGTAGATAGTCAGATTTATAAGTACCATTTTGATTTTAAGATTCTGTACACAAGAAAGTTAACATGTGAAAATCCAAATGCATGATGCATCTATTATTTCAGGATCCATCAGTCTGTAATAGAGAACGCTGGTTAAATAAATAATTGAATAGTAACTTAGAAGCTTGATTAGATTCCATTTAACCACAAAGGTAAAGTTAAATTTGAAAAGGTTGGTTTACAATTCTACCAAAAAGTAAGTATAAATCTAATCAGCTGTGTAAAAAATGCTTAAGTTATAAGGCAAGATGCTTGCTGGGCTATTCTTGGGTTTGTTTGTTGTTGCTGCTGCTGTTGCTGTTGCTGTTGCTGTTGCTGTTAGCAGCAGATCTCTAGCTTCTGATGACTTACATTGCTAAGTGAATTGTTTACTAGGTGAGATAGTGAGAAAGCCTAGCTCCCAAACCCATTCCAGCTTCAAGTGATCTCCCCATCTCTGCAATGTTATGAATTAAAGAACATACAAGGCAGTCAGAGTCAGTGAGCCATCAGTACTCTACATGGCCAATATTGATCAGCATTGATCTGCCCCTGACAGCATGTCAGATAGGGACACTTTCTCCTTAAGTATCCAGTGCACAGCTTAACAGTTGAGCAACTTCTGACCTCTAATTGGCTGGAAATTTCAGAGTCAGAATGATCTAAAGCAATTAAGAAGTTCAGAATTGGTTAACTCAATAAATAATTATTAAATTGGCTCTTATTCCACACTTAAAAAATGAGAGAAAATAGTATCAGTAGCTAATACGTATGTTTATCTTTTTTTTTTTTTTTGTAATAGAGTTCTTATGTTATTCCAAAGCATAATTGAGTAGGTTAACATTCCAAGTTGATTTGCCTCAGTTGACAGTGCCTGTGGGGAGCTAATCCATTCTCATCCAATCCAACACTGCTTTTCTAGTGGCAACACATCTCACGAAGAAACAAAATTTCTGGGTAGATGACCTAAACTAGCCCCTATTTAAGACTTATGCTTGCAGTATTTAAATAGCTTATCTGAAACTCATGCAGCTCTAACCTAAAAGCTATTTTGAAGGGGGATGCAATTTCCTTTAAGTGGCAGAAGGCAGCAATGGTGACTACTTCACTAATGGGCACCTTCTGCAAGACAGCAAGTAAATTCTGTGAGTCTGGGTGGAGGCCCAATAGCTCATCTGGCCATAGACTATGGAAACAAACAAATAAACAAAATGTTCCACAATGTAGGAAGCCCCATTTTGCTCTGAAAGCAGAAACACCTAGGTTCCAACTATGAGCTTGCTTCAAGCTAGCCTTATTCCTTGCTAACTCACTTAACCTCTGTCAAATTCAGCACCATCCTGAGTGAAATAAGATTAAGCCACCCATTTGGGTAAGTGAATAAAGAGGGAAGTAAATGAAAGAACAGTTAGCATATGATGGGTCACCAGCAGAAGTTAATTGACTCCTTACCACTGAATGACAGAGGAGTTGTATTGCCAGAGAATTATCAATAGGTGCAAAAGTGAAGTCCCAGGATAGATCAAGAGGGAAACCTGAGGTTTGCTTGAGATTTGAAGGACTAAATCCAAATCAATAACAGGGACTAAGTTGGGTCAGAAAAGAGTCTGCCTGAGTAAGACTTTCATTAGGGACCTTAAGAATCATTATCAAACAAAGAGAAGAGCCAGGGACTAGAGGAATGGCTAAATCCAGAGAAAAGTCAGCAGCCACAGAGATGATAGCCCAGAAGATGAAAGGAGCTAATGACTCCTTGAGGTCAAAAAGCACTTCCCATCCAGGGTTCAAGAGTCCATGTTACAATGATCCTAGAGACTCATGAGAATCCTGAAAACAAACAAACAACCAACAACAACAAAACAATCAAAGACAGAAGAGCAAAATTCAGGTATTAAAAAACAAAAAAGAATGTTCATAAGTTCATGAGAAAGAGACCTTATCATGCTACCAAGTTTTGGTAGCAACTCAGAGGGTTAAAAAAAATTACATTAAGAAAAGTGATTTCACAGTTTACAGTTCATATTTTAAGACCATATAAATTGAAGCAGAGTCAACCTATGTCAGTACATTCTGAAAAATATACTTGTTTACTATGTGTAGTCAGAATAGGCAGTTTCAAAATGTTAAAGCTATCAGCAAACATTTATTAAAGGCTTACTATGAACAGGGCATGGGGCTCTCTAAATGAAATCCAAGCATAGGTAACTTCTACTCTCTTTGACCAAATGCTTATCAATTTAATGATAAGACCAGTCATTTTGAGGAAAACTAATTGTATTGCGAGAAATTCAATATAATTAAACAAATCATGTTAGTTGCTCCTGATTTGAACAGATAGAGTGTCTTCATTTTTAACATTTTTGGGGACAGTGCTGCTATACCTGATTTTGTCAGATAAATATAAATAGACCATCTACAAAATGTATGCTTAGGTTCAAAAAAAGCAATTAAACAGTTATTGACATCTTATAATCCAAACGAATTGGTATCTAGAAATTCTCATCTTTTCAAAACAGGTAGTCTAAAGATCAAAATTTGATGATACGTGGATTTTAATCATTATATGATTGCTTCCTAAATATTTTCTTCCATAAAGTTGATTAGATTAACTTTAAAAAGGTGCCATTTTTCCAAAAGCTTACTAAAATAACACAACTATCTATCATTTGTAATGTAATTAGACACCAAGATTAAGAATTGTACACTGCCAAGTACCTAGTGACTACTAGACTCAGTAGCACTAGTTTATTTTACTTAAGTAACAGACACATGGCCCTAATTTAACTAGTTTATGAGACATCTTAACATTAGTGTTTTACAGCAATACATAATGAGCATGCTACAGAGAGTAAAATCAACACTGCAAAAAGTTCTTAGGCTATGCTTAGAACAGTTGCAGCTACAATTGTGTAGGAACTACTCAATATTACATATATATATACATATATGAATACATATTTTAAGGGTACTGTTTTCTGCCTACGAGAATAATCTTCATTGTCTGTTACTCTCACTCTACGACATATATAGTTTTTAAAGGAACAATATTCTTCCATTTCGAATCCCTCCTTCACAGAATTAAATAGCAAAATAAATGAAACAAAACAAACAGTAACAACCAAAACAGGGCTGGTATGGTTAAATGTTCATCTGCATCTATTTAACAGTAGAAACAAAGACGACATTTGATACATATGGTTGGTAGAAGACCCACTCACTAGACTAAAAGCCAGGAGCTTTTGTTCTTATACTTTCCTTGTCATTAAGTAACAGATTTGAAGAAATGGCCTTCCTACATGACCCTCTCCATCCCTAAAATTCTATGTAAGTTTTACCATTGAAAATTCAATTCAGCACAATGTGTGGAATAGCTGCTATCTCTAATATTTGGAGATCAGAGGAGACAAAAGATAAACTTCTGCCTTATAAGGCAGATAGTCTTGCACAGGTTTTCAAACTTCAGCAATTTTAGGACCCATGCAAGTTTTCAAAACACGGATGTAAAGAATGAGAAAACCAACAAATAATGATCCAGCATAGAAGAGAAGTGACACAAGTATTAAAAGGCATAATAAGGTTACATTATGTAGCTGCATTTAAGAAGGAAGTAGCATACATGAGATGGACATAAACAATGACGGAAAGGGGCAAATTATATGGAAAATGCAACATTAGGTGAGGAAACAGTGAGCATTCCAAACTGTGTGGGAGTTAATGCAGAATAAAACAGACACTGGCAATGCTAAGGAAAAGTTTAAAGAGCAATAAAAAGACTTTATACTAGAGTTGAAAAATAGTCACCAGGATGCATGTAAAAGATAAAATGTATATACACTGACTATTTGTTTATTATCCAAGTATTTGTTTATCATCCATTCAGATATTTATTAGTTTATGCAACAAATACTTATGTAGGCCAGGCACTAAATTAGGTACTAAGAATATAATGATGAGCAAAAAAAAAAAAAAAAAGGTTTATATGTAGTTTTGGCCTTTTGGAAACATATGGAGTCCAAGGACCTTAACAATATTAAACTACAAAATCTGCTGGCTACAATGAAGGAAAGCATAGGTGTCTGTGAAACTGTATACTTAGGTAGGGTTGCCAGATTTAGCAAATGAAATACAGAATGCACAGTGAAATTTGAATTTTAGATAGACAATAAAAAAATTTAGTATAGTATATGTTCTATGCAACATATAAAATATACTTATTGCATAAAATTATTTGTTGCTTATCCAAAGTTCAGTTGAACCACGTCAAGCACAATGGCTCACACCTGTAATCCCAGCACTTTAGGAGGCCATCACAGGCAGATAAATTGAGGCCAGGAGTTCAAGACTTGCCTGGTCAACATGGTGAAACCCGTCTCTACTAAAAATACAAAAATTAGACGGGTGTGATGGTGCATGCCTTTAATCTCAGCCACTCAAGAGGCTGAGGCATTACAATCACTTGATCCTGGGAAGAGGAGGTTGCCCCGAGCCGAGATCGTGCCACTGCACTCCAGCCTGGGCAACAGAGGGAGACTCCGTTTCACACAAACAAACAAACAAATAGTTTAGTTGAACTGAATGCCGTGTATTTTTTTCTGGCAATCCTACATCTGAGGGGCCTTGACTTAGCCTGAGGGCTTAGAGAAAGTGTCCCTGAGGAGGTGAATTAATCTGAACTCTGAGGGGGATTGGGGAGGGAAAAAGGACATGGAGAGAAGTGAATGGATTAACTTCAGATCTGAATCTAAAAGTCTCTCTTTAATTGTCCATTACAGGATAGAGTAGAAGATAAAAACTTCATTGTCATTAAATAACAGATTTGAAGAAATGGACTTCCTACATTACCAGAAAAGGAGCACTGATGAGAAATACTCACCTCAAGACCTCAAATATGTCATCATTTACATTTATCTTTGAAATTTTCTTCAAACTTTTTTTTGCATATGAAATAAAAGCAGCAATTGAAACTTAATATTCTTTTAGAAAGGGGTTGTTAATGGGATCACAAGCTCACAAATATAACTCATGTATATAGTTTTTCTTCCAATGCTTTTAAGCATATGTTATAATCCCTTGTGGTCTTTACGTTTCATGGCAGGAATAAAATGCTATTGAAAGAGACCCTTAGAAGTGCCGTTCAGTGCAAAGCCTCATAGTCTGTGTTAGCTTTCTTCCTGGTCCTTTAACTCTTAGCTATGGAGATTCTTCTCACAGCTCTTGATACACTACTTCATGCATTTTGGACTGTTTTGCCTGAAACAGTGAACTCCTAATAGCAAAAGTACATTTTTTCCTACAGTGTACCCAGCAGCTAGCTCATTGCCTGGCACCTACATCTTAAATCATTAGTAAATGTTTTAAATGAATAGTAAAGTTATAAGCTGTGTCTCATGGTAAAGTGTAGAGACGTCCATAAAGTCAAAATTGTTGTAAACATATTCAGTCTATGTTCATCTCTGTAATGTCTATTAGTGATTTCTTATGTCCACATGCATAAAATACTCAAATTGATAAATATATTATTGGGGTGCAAGTCAGTTGCGGGACCACACCTGCAGAATTATGGCTAATATTTGGAGATTAAAAAACAAATGACAGGCCAGGCACGGTGGCTCATGCCTGTAATTCCAGCACTTTGAGGGGCCGAGGTAGGTGGATCACCTGAGGTCAGGAGTTCGGGACCAACCTGGCCAATATGATGAAACCTTGTCTCTACTAAAAATACAAAAGTTAGCCAGGCATGGTAGCATGAGCCCACAATGCCAGCTACTCAGGAGGCTGAGACAGGAAAATCGCTTGAACCTGGGAGGAAGAGGTTGCAGTGAGCCAAGATCACGCCATTGCACTCCAGCCTGGGTGAAAGAGCAAGACTCTGTCTCAGAAAAAAAGAAAAAAGAAGAAGAAGAAAACAAAGACTGTTAGAGATACAGTTGTAATATATTTTTTAGAATCAAATTTTGTTAAGCCCACCAAACAGAGTGCTACAAGGCTGTTGAAAGTTATATAAACCTTATTAAATGCTAGAGATTGGCATCTGTGCCCTGAGGAGCAGTTTAATACAATGAGAATTATAAATGATTCTTCCAGGGAAAATATAGCAAAAGATACTTGGGAAAAATGTACTGGGAGGTCAAAACTGATGTTATTATTTAATCAGTTTTAAAACTATAGAATATAACAGCTGGAGCTGGCATCTTACATAGCATAGAACTTGCTGAGGACCATTTTACCCTCCCTGTCCATTCACAGGTTGAAACTCTAACCCTCAAATATGACTATATTTGGAGATAGGGCTTTGGGGAGGTAATTAAGTGTCAAATGCCATAATGGAGGGGTCATAATCTGATAGGTTTCACAGCCATATAAGAAGAGGAAGAGAGAGTGATCTCTTTCCTTTCTAAGCACCAAGGGAAGGCTGTGGGAGCATACAACGAGAAGGTAGCTGTCTATAAGCCAGGAACTGGGTCCTCACCAGCCCCTCCCTGGCCATGCTCGTGGCAGCCTGATGTCAGACTTCCAGCTTCCAGAACTTTGAGAAAATAAATTTCTGTTGTTTAAGCCACCTATTTTATGGTATTTTGTTATGACAGTCTGAGCTAAGAACTGAAACTAAAAAAAAAAAAAAGTAAGTATTTTCTCATAAATGGCATACACTACAACCCGCATTTCCCAGTTCAGCACTCACTTCTGAAATGTCAACGATGTAGTGTGTGTATGTTTCACAATCTTATCTTGTTAATTTCAAAGATTGTCTCATTTCCCAACTAATGGAAGGCAGGCACTTCTATGCAAGTTCATTAAGCTTATTTGAAATAGCAACAGTCACTATATATATATAGATTAAGCAACAGTAAAATGTAGAAGATTATTTTAACTTCATTTTTCTTTCTTCTCCCTATAACAATAAATTTGACATTGGACCAAAGGTAATCTGAAATATTAAACTATAAACTTAAGAGAATCTTCACAAAGAGTAATGGAAATTATAGTAGCATATAATTGGATGCTATTTTGATAGTGTTACATATCTTTAGTTACCTGGATTGTAAAACTATATAATTGTAAGTTTATAAATCTGCATAAGGTACCTCAAATATATTTCAGCTATCTAGATAATAGCATGAAATAAAGTTTGTGAACTTCAAAAGATTTGTAGCATTATTTTCATGACCTGTATTTTGGCTTAAACATCCAATTAAGACAGAAAAACAATTTCAAAGAAATAATCTTTTCAAGGAAACATTGTGGAGAGTCCTCTTTTATAATTATTGAAATGCTATCTTTCAGATTGACTCACATATCCTACTAAAAGGAAGAACTTTTAACTATATAAAACTTTTTGGTACAATAGAATTTCTGTAGAAAATACAATTCTTGCCTTAGGATGCCTTTTAAAAGATAAAACCTAAATACCAACCTATTAAAAATGTCATGAAAGATTTAATTATCATACAGACTGAAATAGTCCCTTCAGCACCATTAGCATATTTTCTTCTCATAGGCAGGCCTACACGACAGGCCAAACCATAAAAATACTGTGGCCCAGTGACCATGGAATCAGAAATGACAACTTGGTTAGTTGTGTTGAACATGTAATGGCACCTGTCCAAACAGATCAGTCATTTCCACCATTACAAGCATTACGGTCAGTCTTGAGACTTCACCCACTTCTCTCTTGGATAAGACTGGATGGGCACTGAAATATTTGGAAACTTATAGATTTTTCTCAAGTGAATAATCATCTTCTGGAAAGACAAAATGTATAACTGGTAATCATATTGTAGGACTTGAACTAGTAGAAAGACAACAGTACTAAAGGTCAGGAGTCCTGGCTCTACTGCTATATAGACCTCAGGCAAGTAAGGGCCTCACTTGGCTTCAAGTTTATAATCTGTACAATTAATAGGGATAGACTAAATGATTGCTAAGGTGCTTCATGGTCTTAGTGTTTTATAATTCAAAGAATTCTCGCTTGGACCTGGGAGGCAGAGGTTGCAGTGAGCCGAGATTGTGCCACAGCACTCCAGGCTAGGTGACAGAGTGAGACCCTATCCGCCAACCCCCCATCCCTACAAAATAAAGTCCTAAGTACTAAAAATCTATAAACTGTATTCTTTAAAATAGTTAAAATGGTGGACTTGACGTGATTTTTACCTAAATAAAAATAAATAAATCAGCTAACCTCAACACAACAACAACAAAAATCAAAGAATTCTGTGCTGGAAAGTTTGAAATGTTGCTAACCACCTGGTGTCAGTAATCTATTGAAGTTTTCTACAAACTGCCATTAACAGGCCTTAGAAGACCTACAAAATCAAAACCATGGATTTATTGGGAATTATCTCACTTTCCCTTGAGTTCACATGTCCTGCATTGTCTTTCCATCTGCACCTTCAGACATCCCAGCAGGGTGACTTGTGATTTGGGCAGAACATGAGCAAATGGTTCTCTGTGGGAAGCATGCTAAGACAAGTTCTGCCTCTGATCAGTGAGTGGCTTCTTCAACAGGCTGACCAGAGAGTGCCCAGAGTCAAATTCAGAAACAGTGACAAGCACAGCTTGCTCCTTAGCAAAAAAAGTGCACCTTTTTTCACACTAGGCAAGCACCTGCACATTTTCAGTCTGAGTTGATAATAACTGTGAACTGTAGGTGATATGGCCGACGCTGAATTCTTTCTGTGTAAATCTGAACCACTTTAGAGCAATGCAAAATAATTTATCCTTTCCTATCCTCTCCATTCTAGGAAATGCTGACTTCTCTGACAAGCAAAAATCCCCAGTGACTCCAGGTAAAATAACAGCACACAAAGATTTGTACCTCCAAGTTGTTGGCTGTGATTGGTGTAAATTAAGAATGACAGGAGAGTAATAGTCCTTTTGAAATAAGGTGGTAGCCACCCTTTAAGTTCCAGTGAAACTCCAGAGGATTGAATAGCAAAGTGTTGGCATACTTGCAAAATAATATTTTGTTGCCATACATGGAGGGGCACTGCTTGGGGAGACAGGAAGAGGAATGACTGCCAACGTGCTGGCCCCTTTCATGATACAGCAAATGCTTTCTTTTTTTTTTTCTTTTCTTTTTTGTTTTTCTTTTTTTTTGAGACAGGGTTACTCTGTCATCCAGGCTGGAGCGCAGTGACCTGATGTCAGCTCACTGCAACCTCCACCTCCTGGGTTCAAGCGATTCTCCTGTCTCAGCCTCCCAAGTAGCTGGGACTACAGGCACCCACCACCATGCTTGGCTAATCTTTGGTATTTTTAGTAGAGACAGGGTTGCACCATGTTGGCCAGGCCCGATCTGGCCAACTCCTGATCTAAGGCAATCTGCCTGCCTCAGCCTCCCAAAGTGCTAAGGTTATAGGCATGAGCTACCGTGCCCGGATGCAAATGCTTCCAAATAGGAGGGTGTATAGGGAGAGTTTGAGTCCAAGGAGGAACTCTAAGATAGAGATGAGAATGGCCCAAAGGTAAGGAAAACCTCAGGTTGGTATGCAGGTAGCAGGGATTTTTTTTTTTTTTTTTTTTTTTTTGAGACAGAGTCTCGCTCTGTCGCCTGGGCTGGAGTGCAGTGGCCAGATCTCAGCTCACTGCAAGCTCCGCCTCCCGGGTTCCCGCCATTCTCCCGCCTCAGCCTCCTGAGTAGCTGGGACTACAGGCGCCCGCCACCTCGCCCCGCTAGTTTTTTGTATTTTTAGTAGAGACGGGGTTTCACCATGTTAGCCAGGATGGTCTCGATCTCCTGACCTCGTGATCCGCCCGTCTCGGCCTCCCAAAGTGCTGGGATTACAGGCTTGAGCCACCGCGCCCGGCCTTTTTTTTTTTTTTTTAATGTAAACTAGTTTGACTACCAAATTGCTTACAACATCTACACATGTTGCTTATTTGGTTTGGCTTTGTACAAAGTACCAAATAATGGCACACAGTGTGTATTAGTCTAAATAGTCTAAATAGGAAAAAGATGCTTTTAAAGATTGCTATTCATGCCATGCATGGTAGCTCATGCCTGTAATTCCAGCACTTTGAGGGGCTAAGGTCTGAGGATCATATGAAGCCAGTAGTTCCAGGTGAGCCTGGACAACAAAGCAAGACCTAGTTTCTATAAAAAAGCAAACCAAAAACTAGACAGAGAAGATGGCATGTGCCTGTAGTCCAGCAACTTGGGAGGCTAACGCAGTAGGATCAACTGAGCCCAGAAGTCCGATGCTGCAGTGAGCTATGATCGCACCATTGCACTCCAGCCTGGGTGACATAATGAGACCCCTGTGTATTTTTTGTATTTTTAGTAGAGACAGGGTTTCACCATGTTGGCCAGGCTGGTCTCAAACTCCTGACCTCAAATAATCCACCTGCCTCAGCCTCCCAGAGTGCTGGGATTACAGGCGTGAGTCACCATACCCAGCCTGGACTTTCTTTAGCTAGGAAAAAATGACAGTATCACTATCACTTAGCATTCCTTCCTCCTAATGCATTTATTCAAAATATCTTACTACCATTAAAAATACTATAGGTAAGCTTAGAGTAGTTAACATTTACCTAAGACACACAAATGAATCACATATATATGTACATATATTTGCTATTAATAGAAAGAGTTCCATAGATAATTTCATGTTTCTAAAAATGCATGTAACATGCTATGAAGTACTAATGTCATTTCAGTCTTTTGTACTTAAAATGTACTAATCGGAATATTGACTCTTAAAAACATCATGGGTAGATGGTAACAAGAAATCTTTGTGCCTTCCTGTCAATTGTGCTGTAAACCTAGAACTGCTCTAAAAAAATGAAGTCTTTAAAAAAAAAAAAAGAGAAGAAAGAAAAACATCATGGCACCTAATGAGTTAGTTTGATGAGTTAAGAAATGTATAATCACTCTAAAAAAATCTTTTCCCAGTGATGGGCCAGAATATGTTAACAATTATTTGACTCTTAAAAACCATATATTTAAAATAAGGTGATGGTAGGATAAAGATGGTGAGTCAAAAAAATATGTAATTTTTTGCTTTCTATTTTTAATCTTTAGAATGTTTTGATAATAGTTGAGAAAAGGTATTTAACTTTCATTAAACATACAATTGTCTTATGAAGATCTATGTTAATCAGGTCTATATTAAGATGGACTAATAAAAGTCTACTTTACTATAAACACACTGTTCCCTCAACAACCAGGCAGTTTAAAAAATAAAATTTCAAAATCTCTTAGCTGGACTGAGGTTTGAACTCATTTCCAATTATTTCTCACTTAGATGATAGCTGTTTTGCAAATTAATCTTTCATGAAGCTCTCTAAGGGTCGATGTGCTTTTATTAGCCGCCAAACATGTTCAACTGGGAGACAACTGGAAGACCCATGATTAATGTGACTTGGTGTTTTTCCTAACATTTACTGCACCCATCAATAATGGTTAATGCAACAGCTTCCAGTAAGCAGCAGCCTTAAAAGCTCAAAAATCTCCAGTCATAAAAAACAAAAACATATTTGTTCTTCTTCCACACATAAGAAATGTCTTTCTCATACAAACAAGAAAATTATACATGAAATACTAATATAAAAAACTACCACTATTCTTATGTAAGGGTAGGACAAAGCTATACTAGAGAGAAAGTCTGGGTAAAATAGGATAGGAGATTGAGAGAAAGCGATCCTGGGCCCTAGTCTTCGTTCTGACACTGGCTGTGGTTCCTCTGTTCACTCTCTAACTTGAAACAAGGTTTCCTCAGCTAAAAAGCCGGACTGGTCCACAGGCCTCTCACTACAGCACAGGGCTAAGAGTTGGGATTCTGGTAGCAGCCTCCATGGATTCAAGTCCCAGCTCTACTGCTTAGGTACTTCATGACCCTGGGCACATTTCTCAGCATTCAGTGCTCTGGTCTCCTTATCAAGAAAATGAGGATAACAGCAGTACTGTACCCACTTCACAGTGGCTGGGAGAAATAAATGAAAATCTATGGCCTGCCCAAAGTAAAAGATAAATAAATGTTAGTTTATTAATACTAATATTTTAAGTATATGAATAGTGTTACTATAACCATTATTTTATTCTGAAAAAGAATGTTGGTGGTTTACAGTACAAGAAATTTAAAAGGAAATAAATCAAGAAGAAAGGACAATAAAGGTATTAAGAACAAGCTACAATTATAAAAGTACTGAATTAATTAATTAAAACAACTTGTTGAAGTCGCTTTTAAGTCAATCAAAAGAACAAGGGGAATTAAAAATCATTTCAATTTGTATTGACCGAATATTTAAAACAATCAGAAATCCCAAGTCTTTCTGTTACATTTGCTAAACATTAAAAGTTGAATGTGTAATACCAAATAGGCAACTAAAAATACATATATAATAAATTAAACAAGTGGAGAGAAATAAAGGTGAGAAAGAGGAAGAGAGAAAAAATTATTTTGGGGGGTTGGGGCAACAGTCTAAACACCAAAAAGATCCCAACTTGAGCTATTCGGGAAGATGTTACTGAGGCAACAGACTTCTGCCAGTTGCCTTATGGCTGACTTCCTCTTGAGGATTATCACATGTGATTATTTCCAAGCTGCCACTTTCACCTCCTGGAGCAGAAGCCCAGTCTATGACTAACGCCGATACTCAAAGCTTGGTTTTCTTTCCTGAAGAAACCGAAAGGGCAGCATTGCCCACATGGACACTCACCCCTAGAAAGCACATCTGGGTTCCTGCCTATCTATCCCCAGGGGACTCTGTGCACATCTGTCTGTGGGGGGCCAAAGACTGACTTTTGTTGGCTGAGCCCTATTACCGCATCTGTCCTAAGATTCCTTCCAAATAGACCCCATATTGAAAGCTAATTTGCTTCATAGTTAGAACTTACTACAAATGTCTGTGTGTGCTGTAGTTTTCCTGGAGAAAGAGCTGCCAGTTTCTGTGTATCCTTCCTTTTTTTCTCTCTCTCTTTCTCTCTCTTTTTCTTTTTTTTTAATTTTACTTTAAGTTCTGGGATACATATGCTGAACGTGCAGGTTTGTTACACAGGTATACATGTGCCATGGCGGTTTGCTGCATCTATCAACCTGTCATCTAGGTTTTAAGCCTTGCATGCATTAAGTATTTGTTCTAATGCTCTCCCTCCCCTTGCCCACCACCTCCTGAAGGGCAGCCAACTTTTACTAGTCTAGGCCAATCCCAGGTCTCTCATTCTGTGCTTTTTTCCTGGGTGACGTTGTCCATACTCATGGTTTCATCTACCACATAAAGAGTTGATTTCTCTCGGATTTCTCCTGACCTCCAGGCCAAGATATATAAACCATACTACACCTTTACACCTGGAATTAGTTTCCCCACTCCTCTTCATTCTTACCTTAAATTCAACATGACCAGGTAAAACTCAGCACCCACAACTCCACATTACCCTTTCTTGCAGACTCCTCAGCTCAGCAAATGACATCAGAAAACCAGCTCCGGCAACTTGGACATGCCTAAGTCTTATCTCTTTCATATCACCTGCATCCAACTGGTCACTAAACTTATTGATTCTGTTTAATAATCTCTCCAGTCTGTTCCCTCTGTGTGTCTTAGCTCACGTTCTTATCTCATGGCTATTAAGCAGCAAACCAAATAGTTGCTTTTGGAGTATCAAGATTATCCTTATTATATCTTCTACATTATTACTACAGTAAATCTTCCAAAAATGTAATGTCTTCATGGAAGCAGGTCCTCAGATATTAAGTAATTTACCCAAGGCCATATAATCACTAAGACATTCAGGTTCAATGTAAATCTTACCCTCTTGCACTAACCCATGAATGCTGAATGAAATATACCTTCTGAGTCCCAGTTAAGAATCTCAGCAACAGCCTCTTTCCCAGATGGTTAGGGGAGACCACACTAGAAGTAAGAATGTGTCTCTTCCCTAAGGAAGACAGTTATCTCACAAGATCACAATAATGCCACAGACAAATGCTTTGAATGGATGTGTAAGACAGAAGGGAAAACTTCTACCTGACTATGTGTTTCTTAAAGCCAGTCTACTTATAACTTTAGGGAGACATGTTTATTAAACATAGAACACTAATCTTTGACAACCAGTTATAGCTCCCTAAGAGTTTCTTCCTGCTTCCAGTTGGTGATCTGTCACTGGGAAATAGAATTTTGTTCCAAATACCAACTTAAAACGTTTTATAAAGACTAGCTACAAAGTTAGCACTGAAAACTCTGGCATTACAGGTAAATGCGAAGAACCTTATTTTTTACCATAGGATCCCTAGGATAATAAAGGCATTATTCTTCTATGAAGATTTGAAGATTTCCCTCCCAAAACTCCTAGCCATATTCCCCTCCTAATGTCAAATCTAACAGCATTTACTGTTTGTCATTCATTTTGGTACTAAATTATGTATTACCTTGCATCACTATCTAGCTTTGCCTTGTGGACATCTTAGAACTCTCAGGTTATAACCTTTTGGAATTCGTGTATCCCTAACAGTGCCCATCTTCATGGGTATTGCTCGTAACAGCACTCCGGAAGAATAATTTTTGAATAATTTAACTAGGAATTTAATTGATATTAACTGGCTAGGAGAAGAAAGGAGGGAAGATTTTAGCAAAGAGAAGGAACACAGGAAAAGGACTCCCAAATTTAAATGTCGCTTATAATAAAAGCTCGTTAATAACATTATTTTGCATAATTAATGTGAACTCTGGCACTCCTAAACTTGATAATGCAGAGCTCATAATAGTAACGAATTTAAACTGAGTGCACGACACCTATTTTCAAATTACAGCAATTGAAATATACATTAAAATGTGTATTTTACAACCAGAATGACTCAGTAATTTATTCCAGTAATTATTTCAATGATGTCTTTTTTTTACCAACGGTTTCATCCAGATCCACCTCCCATTGTTTCCCAACATTAAATTAAAAAAAAAAATAGAATGAAATCACCTAGATTAAGAAACTTAGCATTGTATGAAGGTGTCCCCACGCTTGACTCCTTCTCTACATCTGTCCATCATTTATAACATGCAAGTAAAGCAACGGCAGCAAAAGCAAAAATTGACAAATGGGATCTCATTAAACTAAAGAGCTTCTGCACAGCAAAAGAAACTACCATCAGAGTGAACAGGCAACCTACAGAATGGGAGAAAATTTTTGCAATCTACTCATCTGACAAAGGGCTGATATCCAGAATCTACAAAGAACTCAAACAAATATACAAGAAAAAAACAAACAACCCCATCAAAAAGTGGGGAAAGGATATGAACAGACATTTCTCAAAAGAAGACATCCATACAGCCAACAGACACATGAAAAAATGCTCATCATCACTCGCCATCAGAGAAATGCAAATCAAAACCACAATGAGATACCATCTCACACCAGTTAGAATGGCAATCATTAAAAAATCAGGAAACAACAGTTGTTGGAGAGGATGTGGAGAAACAGGAACACTTTTACACTGTTGGTGGGATTGTAAACTAGTTCAACCATTATGGAAAACAGTATGGCAATTCCTCAAGGATCTAGAACTAGATGTACCATATGACCCAGCCATCCCACTACTGGGTATATACCCAAAGGATTATAAATTATTCTACTACAAAGACACATGCACACGTATGTTTATTGCGGCACTATTCACAATAGCAAAGACTTGGAATCAACCCAAATGTCCACCTGTGACAGACTGGATTAAGAAAATGTGGCACATATACACCATGGAATACTATGCAGCCATAAAAAAGGATGAGTTTGCGTCCTTTGTAGGGACATGGATGCAGCTGGAAACCATCATTCTTAGCAAACTATCACAAGAAGAGAAAACCAAACACCGCATGTTCTCACTCATAGGTGGGAACTGAACAATGAGATCACTTGGACTCGGGAAGGGGAACATCACACACTGGGGCCTATCATGGGGGGGGGGGGATTGCATTGGGGAGTTATACATGATATAAATGATGAATTGATGGGTGCTGATGAGTTGATGGGTGTAGCACACCAACATGGCACAAATATACATATGTAACAAACCTGCACGTTATGCACATGTACCCTAGAACTTAAAGTATAAAAAAAAAAAAAAAAGAAAACTCTCAAATCTCTTGGTGCTTTTTTTTCAGTTTTGGGGAAAATCAATGGGCAATGCAGGTTGGCAAATATGAAGATCAAGTATTCTATTTTTTTGAGCCTCAGAGCGAAATTCCACCCACCTCAGCTAAAGGAATGGAGACAGCTATGTAGAATTTACTATCTTGATTCTGAAAAATATTGTGGCAGGAAGATGGCACTCTACTGAATCAGTTCTCAAAGTGTGGTCCAGGGAACACTTAAGAGTCCTTGAGACATTTTAAAGAGGTCCATAGAGTAAAAAATGATTTTCATAACAACCATAAAACATTTGCCATTTATACTCATATTTTTTCACAAATGTACGGTAGAGTTTTACAGAAGCTACAGGATATCACAACAGAAAGAATGAAAAGTAGATATGATTTTCCAGCTGTCCTCTATCAATCCAGATATTAAAGTGATTTGCAAAACATAAAATAATGTCACTCATCATAAAATTTGTTTGAGAAAAAAATATTTTTGATGAAAAATATTAAGTTGACATGTAATAGTTTTGTTATTTAAAAAATTTTATAATTATCATAAAAATTTGTTTTAGCTGCTCCTATAATAGCAATAGCTATAATCCACATTAAAAGCTGTATGGAGGCCAGTCATCATGGCTCCCGCCTGTCATCCCAGCACTTTAGGTGGCCGAGGCAGAAGGATTGCTTGAGCTCAGGAGGAGTTTGAGACAAGCCTGGGCAACATGCAAAAACCCTGTCTCTACAAAAAATACAAAAGTTAGTTGGGTGTGGTGGTATTTCAGTAGTCCCAGCTACCCAGGAAGCTGAGATGGGAGGATCACTTGAGCCCAGGAGGCCCAGGCTGCAGTGAACCAAGGTCATACCACTGCACTCCAGCCTGGGCGATTGAGTGAAACTCTATCACAGAAGAAAAAAAAAAAAATCTGTGTGGGTATACCATCATTTTTAAGACTGTAAAGGGCTCTAGAAACAAAAAATATTGAAAATCACTGTACTACTATTTTGTTTGTTTTGAGAGAGGGTTTTGCTCTGTCACCCAGGCTGGAGTTCAGTTGCACTATAAAGCGATCCTCCCACCTCAGCCTCCCGAGTACCTGAGACTACAGGCATGGGCTACCACGCTTGGCTAATTTTTAATATTTTTAATAGATACAGGGTTTCACCATGTTTCCAGGCTGGTCTCGAACTCCTGAACTCAAGTGATTTACCCACCTCGGACTCCCAAAGTGCTGTAATTACAGCCATGAGCCACCAAGCCTGGCCTAGTGGTTTTTGGAGTGGAAATCAAGCAATGACAAACGATGATCTTCTGTGGCCATCCTTTGGGGTCCTTTTCCTCTTTCCCTTCTCTTTGCTAAAATCTCCCCCCCTTTCTTCTTCTACCCAGTTAAATCAATTCAATTTCTAGTTAAATTAATTCAAAAATTATTTTTCTGGGAGGCTTTTAGGAGCAATACCCATGAAGGTGGGCACTGTTGGGGATATAAAAATTCAAAGAGGTTATAATAACCTGAGAAGTTTTAAGATGTCCACAAGGCAAAGTTAGATAGTGATGCAAGGCAATATATAATTTAGTATCAAGATGAATGACAAACAGTAAATGCTGTTAGGTTTGACATTAGGAGGGGAATATGGCTAGGAGTTTTGGGAAGCAAATCTTTACAGAAGAATAATGTCCTTATTTATCCATTGTCTGCCTATTTACCAAATAAATACACGATATCTCAAAAAACACACACAGAGCAATTAGGGAAAAAAAGACAATAAATTTAGGATGCATGACAAATATGATGAGGCTAAAATAAAAAACATACACTAAGATCCAGGACTGACTTTATAATTTGCAGAGCACAGAGCAAAATGAAAATGCAAGGTTCCTTGTTAAAAATAAGGATTTCAGGACAGCAATATTAAACTGGGAGCATTAAACCAGGAACATGGCCCTTCTAAATGCAGAGCCCGATGTGACTACATAGAACGCATATCTAGGAAGCCAGCTCTGCTAAAGTCTTCCATAGTTGCTTATTTTTGGTCCTAAATACAACTTGAAGCTAACTAGAAGACAAAACAAAGAGAGGAAATATTATCATTTTATAATTCACAGCATTCATTATCAGGGAGTGCCATGAAAAATTATCAGAATCACATTAGAATAGAATTTTAACTTTAAAAGGGGGATTGAAGTTTATTTCATCTAAACCATTTCACTTCTCAGTGCAAGAAATGGAGTCCCAGAGATGCTACGATTTGCCAAGGGACACAGATTGTGGTGAAGATCAAGGTGAAATTAGAGCCCAGTTGGCTCATTCTCACCAGAATACAGACTAATAGGAGGTCTTTCCTCCTCTCATAACCTCTCTACCTTCCATTCCCTTCCATCCATGTGCAACAGCAAACAAAACAAATTAGCAAAACATTTTTTGAATGTTTAGAATTTGTCATGTATTTTGCCACACATTTCATTCTTGCAACTGCTTCATGCAGGAAGAATTATTACTATGCCCATTTTAGAGAAAAAGAAACTTACAATTACATAACTTGCACTATGCCATACAAATAGAATTTGAACCCAGGTGATGTGACTTGCTCTTCTATTTCCAATCTTTCCTTCTGTTTTCCTAGACATGGGTCCTACAGTGTCCCTTTTGAAGGACTAAACTGAGCGCACAAATTTAGAAAACAAAAAAATCTAGGTATCTGGTCCATCCCCTTCACTTTACAGTTAAAGACACTGAGGACTGTGAGAGGATGTATAACTTGTGAAGATCACTAGCAAGAAACTGCCAACTTTTGATCAATACTCTTATTTTCATTTCCCCCAAATTTGCTGTGTATCAGAATAATCCTGGGAGCTTTTTAAAAATACAGAATCCAGTCGAGTGCGATGACTCACACCTGTAATCCCAGCACTTTGGGCGTCAGGAGTTCAAGACCAGCCTGGCCAACATGGCGAAACCCAGTCTCTACTAAAAATTTAAAAAAAAAAAAAATTAGCTGGGCATGGTGGCATGCGCCTGCAATCCCAGTTACTCAGGAGGCTGAGGCAGGAGAATCACTTGAACCTGGGAGGTGGAGGTTGCAGTGAGCTGAGATGGCACCATTGCACTCCAGCCTGGGCAATAAGAGTGAAACTCCATCTCAGAAAATAATAATAATAATAATAAATGTTAAAATAAATAAATAAAAATATGGAGTCCTAGGCTCCCTATCAGACCAGAAGTCCAGATTTCTTGAGATCAGGGCAGGACCCAGAAGCTTTTCTAATAGCTCTGTAGATGACTTGCACAAACCAGGCAAGTATCAGTCAATGAACTGGAGTGAGAGTCCCTGTCCGACAACATCCAGCCATTCCTTCAACACCAGTGAAATCTACCCCTTTATGTAATGGGAAATACAACAACGTGACTGCCATTTAACATCTCTGAATTAGATTGAAGGCAATAAACCAGGCAACACCAAAATCAATGCTTTAACTCTCTCCAACCTGTTTTGAGTACATAATCAGCATTTTCAAGAAGGATGGGTCGAAAGAACAAAAAGAAGCAGAGACACACTCTTTAGAATTATACCATGAAAGGTAAGAAAGGGTTTCAGCTACAGCAGTGTCTAGTGGGTATGTGAAGCAGTAGATATATGGAAAAACAATTGGCAGGGGAAGAATGTGGGAGTAGGGGAAGATGAAAAGACCGTTAACTGATTTCTCAAGGGAACCAGAAGGCACCTAGACTTCTTTATTGAAATAGTTCCTTTAGGTACATAGTGGTCAAATTTGTGGTGGTTTTTAGGCTGAAAGTGTACTTGATAATAATCTCCAAATATGTCTGTTTGTAAATAATCTTTAAAAGTTGTTAATAATCTAGTTAATAATATGTAAGCTGAAGTATTGAAGGATGGTGAACTGATAGCTGCAATTTACTTTGAAATGTATCAAAAGTAAAATGGATTTATGGGCCAGGTGGTGTGACTCACATCTGTAATCACAGTACTTTGGAAAGCCAAGGTAAAAGGATTGCTTGAGGCCAGGAGTTCAAGACCAGCCTCAGCAACATAACGAGACTCCTTCTCTACAAACAAACAAACAAACAATTAGCCAGGTATGGTAGTGGCACACCTGTAGTCCTAACTACTCAGAAGACTGAGACAGGAGGACCACTTGAATCCAGGAGTTCAAGATTATCGTGAGCTGTGAAGGCACCACTGCACTCCAGCCTGGACAATAGATTTTCTCAGTCCAAGAAATGGAATACCAGAGACACTGTCTCTAAAAAAGAAAAAAAAAGTAAGATGGATTTATTGATAAATAGAGTGATGGATAAATATGTGACAAAGCAAGCACAGTAAAATGTCATTGGTAAAATCTAAATTGTGTGTATATGAGTATTCACTCTAAACTTCTCTCAACTTTGCTATATGTTTGAAATGTTTCATAATAAAATATTAAGGGATAAATGTGTTTAATAAAAGTATCCAGCTGGGCACAGTGGCTCACGCCTGTAATCCCAGCACTTTGGGAGGCTGACGTGGGAGGATTGCTTGAGCCCAGGAGTTCGAGACCAGTCTGGGCAACATATTGAGACAGCATCTCTATTACTTAAAAGTAATAATGATAATAAATAATATTTTTAAAGTATACAATGCCAGATGACACTATGTCCACCCCTTGAGAACTTCTGAAACAAAATCAAGAAATAACTACCAGTCATAGTGACTCACGGCAGTAATCCCAGCACTTCAGGAAGCCAAGGCAGGTGGATCATTTGAGCCCAGGAGTTGGAGACCAGCCTGGCCAACATGGCAAAACCCCGTATCTACAAAAATACAAAAATTAGCTGGGCAGAGTGGCACACACCTGCGGTCCTAGCTACTCAGGAGGCTGAGATGGGAGCATTGTGGGAGCCCAGATGGTCAAGGCTGCAGTGAGTCGTGCACTCCAGTCTGGGTGACAGAGCAAGATCTTATCTAAGGAAAAAAAAAAAAAAGGAAAGAAAGACAACCTAAAGTTGGAGGGAAAAAAAAAAAAAACATACACACACACACACACACACATATACATATATATATATGCAGTCAGGCCCCCTGTCCCATATCCATGTGTTACACAACCAGGAATAGAAAACATTTGAAAACAAATTGCCTCTGTACCAAACACATATAGACTTTTTTCCCTTATCATTATTTCCTAAATTATGCAGTATAACAACTATTTACATAATTTTGTATTAGGTATTATAACTACTCTAGAGATAATTTAAAGTATACAGAAGGATTGGCATAAGTTATAGGCAAATTTATGCCATTTTATATCAGGGACTTGAGTGGATTTGTTATCCAAGGACAGTCTTGGAATAATGCCCCATAAATACTGAGGAATGCCTGTATATTTCTTGTGTTTCTTTAAGTCATGATTTCTCAATTATTGGTTTCCAAATGTCCTCATTCCCTTCTGGAAACCATGAAAAACAGGATACTGAGGAGTTTCACACATTAAGATGAGGAAAATCCATTTCTTCTCACAAAAGGCAAAATTAATTGGAATAGAAAATTACCATTTACTCCTTGTTAATAAATCCTAATGCATTATCCATAAATAAAACATACATCAAGCTCAAATGATAATTCTTTATTTCAGTTCTAAACCAAGGACTTAGAAAGTGAACTCTGAGCAAGGAATTTTCACTTCTCCACATTGACCCTAGAAAGTATTCTTCAAAAAAGAAACACATGTAGCAAACAATATATAAAGATAGCTAATCTGTCTGGAAGTGAACAATTTATTTTGGCGTGGTTTCCATTTCCATCCCCTAACAGATGTCTTCTAGGGCACAAGGATGGGATGGTAGGTGTGTGCTCTCCTGTTTTGTCTTTATAATTCCTACCTAATTCCCTATCTCACTCTGCTTCTTCAGAGCCCAAGATTTTTATTGGATATCTCCAGAAATCCCCCCACAAATGAGAATGACCAGTACTTTCCTGCAGAATCCTTCACTTGACCCCTGATCATACAACACACTATAGATGGGACCTTATTCTTTTAAATGAGCCTTATGTTTCTGTGGCTTCTGCTTACTAACAAGACAAATAGAACAACAGCCCATTTTCAGATAAGACTGAATTCTTTCTTCCTTTTAAATTACTATTGAACTCTTCAGTGGAGTAGAAAAACCATGACAGCTGCTGCAGATTTATTCTGTTTTGGAAGAAACCAGTGTTTCCATACCTCTTGGATTATTTCAGTTCATGTTTATCTTGACCTACCATCCCTTAATGAAAAATTGGAGGCTGTTCTTTAGAAATACTTATTTTATTTTGACGGTCCCTCAACTAAGAAGGAACCAAACTTTTTAGTATCTGTTTACTCCATACTGGGCATTCCTTCTCAAGGCCTACATTTGGAGCAGCATTACACTGATAATTGTGACATCTAAATTCAGTTCCTTATTCAACAAATATTTATTATGTGCTCTTGGGCCAGGTATTGTATAATCACTGGAAAAAAAAATATCTCTCATATTTAATTCATAGTTTAAAAGAGGAAGATCTGTAGATTATTTCAGTGTACAATGAGGTAAGTTTTGCCCTAACAGTATGTTTTCACTTCTAACCATATTTTAAACAGTTATTCAAATAAATGCAAGCCATTATCACCCAGCATATTTTAACATTTTTAAAATGCATACCTTGATCATCCCCAATAATTATAAAGGCAGGACATGAAATTGAATGAACGTTGACAGTTTATCAGTCATATAATGTTATTCACTGAAGGAAAATATTGGTAATTTTTAGGTTTGGTTTAAGATGCCAGGAGCCAAAAAATAATATTATTTTTTTTTAAAAAACTAAAATACTTTTTTAAAAAAGGTGATCACAGGAACCTGTTATGGAAACATCTTGTTTATTAGAATGCCAGGAATTAAATACAGAATAATAACACTATTTAATAGCTCGAGTATGTGAAGTTTTTTTCCTAATAATAATCTAAAAGTTTAGATTTTTTAACTTCAGGTATGCAGAGTTATAATTAACACCAGAAGTTCAAACTTGGGAACACAGAGAAGAAAAATAATATACAACTACTGAGGGTCCCAAGGTACTCAAAATATTCATTGCAACAACTGCAGGATCAAAATTGCTAGCATCATGACTGTTGGCAGCTCACCCATTACACCAGCAATCATATCCACTTATGGCCGAGCTCAGTATTGATTTGCTTACAGTGCTCTATTTCTATAAGACCAAAACCTCACTTAAGCCTGTTATTGGAATTCTTTTTATCAAATCATCCTCAACAAAAATTACTTTCTGATATTTAGACTCTAACTCTTAAAGATACTCAAGGGAGATCAAATGATCACTTACTTGCCTTTTAACTCCATCTTATATAGAGAAAAAAAGCAAAGTATAAGATAATAAATTTCAGATCATTGGTTCAGATTTATTATTGATGTTACTATTAGTTGGTTCAAGATGTTCCTATTAGTTGGTGTCACTAACAGTATTAATAACCTCGAGAAAAATCCTGTGGAAAACTGTATCAGCCGCCCGCACACAACTTCCTAAAAAATTTACACCCATCTAGGGCTTTTCTTCTGCATTCCAGAATTTGTCTTGAGTTTTCAGTATATGATGACTCAGGTGTTAGGCTTCTGAAAGTCACTTCTGCTATGTGTGTTTCCCCCTAAATTTCATATATTTAATCCCTAAATCCTAATGTGATAGAATTTGGAGATGGGGTCTTTGAGAAGTAATTAGGTCAGGAGGCTAGTAGTATCTTATGATGGGATTAGTGTTTTTCTAAGAAGAGACAAGAGAAAGATTTTTTTTTTTTTTTTTTTTTTTTTTTTTTGTCTCTCTCTCCTCTACCATTTGAGGACACAGTCAAAGTGTGGCTGCCTGCAAACCAGAAAGAGATCCTCACCAGAACTGAGCCATACTAGCACCCTAATCTCAGAATCCAAGCCTCCAGAACTAGGAGAAATAAATGTATGTTATTTAAGTCATTCAGTTATATTAATTTATTTCAGCAGCCCAAAATGAATAAGACATCTCCCGTCTAGTAAGATAGCCCAGCTTATAATTTCTGTTAAGGTGAGATCTTACAAGTTTCAAAATCTGTTATTTCTCTGGCTTGGTAAATTGGTTGTGTTTATTCTTTTTGCCTTCAATTTAGCTATCAACCCAGCAAAATCTAACTTTCAGCACCACTCAACAGAACTTGCTTTCATTAAGATCCTTAATAATTTCTAGTTTCCAAAGGAAAATAATTTTTTCTTCACTACTATTATTAGACATAGCTGCTGAACTTGACCAAGCCTTCCACATCATGAAAGAATTTCACTTTCTTGAATCTCACCCTTCTTGCTCTCTTTATACCTCTCTGACCGTCTTTCTGTTGCTGTCATGGATTTCCAGCCCTTTATTAATCATTAGATGTAAGTGCATCTAAGGACTCCATGCTTAATATATGTTTATTTACTGTTATTTTATGTTCTGATGGAACCTGTTATGAGCTAAATTGTGTTCCCCAACATACCTCACACAGTGACTGTATCTGGAGACAGGGCCTGTGAAGAGGTCATTAAATTAAAATGAAACCACAGGAGTAGACCCTAATCCAACTTGATTGACGTCTTTATAAGAAAAGGAAATTTGGGCCAGGTATGGTGGCTCATGCCTATAGACCCAGCACTCTGGGAGGCCGAGGCAGGCAGATCACTTGAGGTCAGAAGTTTGAGACCAGCCTGGCCAACATGGTGAAACCCTGTCATTACTAAAAATTCAACAATTAGCCAGGCGAGGTGGTGTGTGCCTGTGGTCCCAGCTACTTGGGAAGCTGAGGTGGGAGGATCACTTGAGCCCAGAGGGCAGAGGTTGAAGTGAGCCAAGATTTTGCCACTGCACTTCAGCCTGGGCAACAGAGTAAGGCTCTGTTTCAACAAAAACAAAAAGGAAGGAAGGAAGGGAGGAAGAAAGGAAGAAAGGAAGAAAAAAGGAAGAAAGGAAGGGAAGGAGGGAATCTGGACACAGAGAGAGACCCCGGGGGGGCCATGCACACAGAGGAAAGACCATGTGAGAACACAGCAAGAAAGGCAGTCATCTGCAAGCCAAGGAGGGAGGCCTCAGAAGAAACCATTCCTACTTTAAACACCTTGACATTAAATTTCCAGCCTCCATAACTTTGAGAAAATAAATTTCTGTTTTGTAAACCATGCAGTCTGTGATATTTTGTTATGGCAGTCCTAAAAAACTAATATAGCTTCCAAATCTCTCTCTCCAAATCTAAGCTTCTCCTTTGAGAGACAAAATTATATATTCAATTTTCTGTTGCACATAGGCATACAGGTTACATATACAAAAAACACTTTAACTTGACCTGTTCCTATTCAGATCTATCGTTGTATCTAAATTCTTTTCTCTACTTGATGGTCTATCTCTAGAAAACTAAATACTGGAAGTCATGAACATTTTAACCACTAAATTTTCTCAAGTCTGGGCTTCCTTCTTCAGGCCTACTAATACTGTTCTAGTTTGTGAAAACATTTCTTAAAATGGCCTATGAAGACAAATTGCATCAGAAATACCAAGGGTGAGGGAATATTAAAAATGCAGACACCACTTTGTTTCCATTTTTTTTAAAACTTGAGAATTAACTGGATACCATCTAGTCCAGATCGTTTTTAAAACACTTTAAATTAAAACATTATTCCCAAACTTGAACTCCCCCATTTCTGCTAATATTATTACTTTGGGAACATTTCTTCCAAAAACCAGTTAACTGAATTGATATTAGTTCTCAATATAAGACCTTATCAGAAGTGTTTTTTTGTTGTTGTTGCTTTGGTTTTGTTTTTGTTTTTTTGAGACGGAGCCTCACTCTGTCACCCAGGCTAGAGTGCAGCGGCACCGTGTCGGCTCACTGCAACCTCCGTCTCCTGGATTCAAGCAATTCTCCTGCCTCAGTCTCCCAAGTAGCTGGGATTACAGGCACCCACCACCACACATGGCTTATTTTTATATTTTTAGGGGTTTCATCACGTTGGCCAGGCTGGTCCCGAATGCCTGACCTCAGGTGATCCGCTCGCCTCGGCCTCCCAAAGTGCTGGGATTATAGGCGTGAGCCACTGAGCCCAGACAGAAGGTTTTTGTAAGTTGAAATACATTAATAGTTGCCTCCTTCTTATCATACATCTATTATTCTTTTAAATTTGAATAAACAGGTTTACTTTTCCTCCTATAAAAATGTTGCCTGCCAGGCAGTGCTGCAGGAAGGTTTAACTCACTTTATCTTCGTCCAAACTGGGGTGCATAGATTGTGACCAGAATATAACTAATACTAATAATTTTGTGTCAGATACATATGTGTGTATTTGATAGACTGCAACATAAAAAAATTGTTGTGGGACATGGCCAAAAAACTTGGATGCCACTAGTTTAATTTATTGCAATACATACACAATTTCTACAAAGTACGCTTACATATGAATTCTTGAAGCAAGGCGGGATGGGGGAGGGGAAAGAAAAAGAGCTATGTTTTTCACCCATCCCACTTCACATGAGTAAAGAACTCTCTGCAAGGTCAAAGTCTAAAATGTGTTATTTCTAGTCCCTTTCTTGTCAGTCATCAGTCAAACTAAATTTTCAATTGTCATTCATGTTTGCACTTCATTACTTTTGAAGACCAGAGTCTTTGTAACATATTAAACAGTAAAAGCCATTAAGCCAGTACAAAACAATGCAAAGGCTTGAGGCTATCTATCAAGCTTTAACTATTAGTGCTCTAGGTTGAGAGATCTGTGCCCTTGCCTGAGGGCACATCCTTGCAACAGCCTCTGAAGCATCAGCTCCAATTTTACTGCAACTGAAAACACTTCTATTCACAGACTCAGGTTTCATTTTAAACACAAGGTGAGTTCTTTTTAAAAAGAGGCTCTAGTTGTCCAAACCCGTAGAATGCACAACACCAAAAGTGAAGTCAAATGTAAACTATGGACTTTGGGTAATGACGGGTTAATGTAGGTTCATCAGTTGTAACAAACTTACCACTCCGGTGTGGGAGGTTGATAACAGGGGAAGCTATGGGGTATGGGAGCAGGGAGTACATGAGAAATCTCTGGATCATCTGCTAATTTTGCTGTGAATCTAAAACTGCTCTACAAAATAAAGTCTAATAATTTTTTTTTAAAGGAGTGTAAGTGCATTTGAAAACATCACTGGTTCTACTTTTACAGTAGCTGATGATGCAGTTTGAATTACCAGTGCCTATGGGTTCTCAATTTTTCTCTTTTTTTTTTTTTTTTTTTTTGAGATGGAGTCTCACTCTGTTGCACAGGCTGGAGTGCAGTTGTGGGATCTCGGCTCACTGCAACCTCCACCTCCCGGGTTCAAATGATTCTCCTGCCTCAGCCTCCTGAGTAGCTGTGATTACAGGTGCCCACCACCACGCTCAGCTAATTTTTGTATTTTTAGTAGAGACAGGGTTTCACCATGTTGGTCAGGCTGGTCTCAAACTCCTGAGCCCACCTCGGCCTCCCAAAGTGCTGGGATTACAAGTATGAGCCACCACGCCCAGCCAATTTTTCTGATTCTTGACAGTCGCTTTTGGGTTATTTTATCACTCAGGTAAAGTGTTTAAAAATAAAAGGCAAGCCATCTTTTCACTTTTCCACTAGAGATAATAAGCCCTAGAAGAATGTTTGAGTTATGCTGAGTTTACTTTGGAACCTTTTTCATTCTATTCTAGCCAAGCTTTGAACATGAGCATGAACTAGAATGAGTATGTGAAATACAGAAAAGTTCAGAAAGCTGAAGAGACTCTCTTGCCTAAGACAAATGAACAGTTCACAACTGCCTAGCTAGAATCCTATACCATCTGAATCTTAAGGGTTAGATTAAGAGTAATAGACATAGAGTAATCAATGTCATCTTTCCATGTTGCTGATTGCCTTCCTCAAGATATGCAAAGCAAGATGTGTCTTTGCTGTGTTGGTAGATTTTATCCCTCACTTTTATTTCTGTGCTAAACAGTAGATGATCATAACTTGGTTTTAGAAAGAAATAAAATGGCTTTCTAAGAGATTTGTAATTCTGAATGGGGAAAAAAGTTCATATACAATTCCAAAGTACAACATATTTAACCACACTTTAGATTTGGAAAACGTTTCCATCTTTGCCTGCATGTTGACTTGTGGCACACTGGCAACTTGTTAGCCCCCTTGCCATAATGAAGCATCAATATGTGATACATGTGCTTAAAGTACACGTAAGCCCCTGGAAGTTTCCTTTCTCATCATTCTATTCCATAACCATGGCACTCCGGCCTTTTATTTGTCACTCTGTAATTATAATAGCTAATACTTATATAATGCTTTTTATGTGCCAGGCACTATTTCAGATGTATTCCATAAAATAATTTTCATTTAATATTTATAACAACCTTCTGAGATAAGTACTCTGTAAAGACATAGATTTCTTCCTGGCTTCTGCAGTAGTCTGTGCATTCCTTGAGAGTGAGAATTTTGTGGTTTTGCTTTTGATTAAAACAACAACAACAACAACACAAAAACAAACAAAAACAAATGGAATTTTGCTATTGTTTGTTGTAAACAGCACATTTTCAAAGATGTTAATTTCAGAGAAACTTCTGCTTATTCAAGACAAAATGCGAAGCATTTTCCATGGATTTATAACATTTCCCAATTCATTTCTTTTTGAAGTTTATTTTTAAAGTAATTTGGGAGCATTATAGGCAATATTTTAGTTAGTACAGTTGGAAAGAGAAACAGAATCAATTACTTGGCACTTTGGGTGTAAAAAAAAAAAATCTCAAATTTAATATATTTCTGAATGATCTATGAATAGCATTCTATAGCTTTTACATAAAGTTTCCCAGGTGAAGTGTGCTATATTATATATAGAAAATCTTCTGTGCACATGACCTTTTTTTCTTCTATGTGGTTTAAATTTTAAACTCTGAAGGAGGTACTATTTTTGAAATAGGAAAAAAGTCATTATTCATTAAAGCAAGACTTCCAAATTGCAGAGAAGACAAGCTCTCATTTCTGCTTTTCATTTTTGTTACATACAGCAATTTGGACAGAAACATTTATCTCTTGGTGCACATGGTCTTCGTTTGAATTAAGTTTCAAATTGGGCCACTATATCAATGCATACATATTAACGAATACTCTTTTAGACTTCAATATATTAAAATATAATAACTCCCTTGGAACTTTTAATTTCAAAAGACAGTAATATAGGTTTAAACAGTCATTTATCCGTCATCCAATTTCTCTGCTAGACTACATAAATCTTATAGTCAGCTACCAGCCTATTGAACTACTCTCCAGAGATATGAGTTAAGATACAGGGTACTTGGCCGGGCGCGGTGGCTCAAGCCTGTAATCCCAGCACTTTGGGAGGCCGAGACGGGCGGATCACGAGGTCAGGAGATCGAGACCATCCTGGCTGACACAGTGAAACCCTGTCTCTACTAAAAAATACAAAAAACTAGCCGGGCGTGGTGGCGGGCGCCTGTAGTCCCAGCTACTCGGGAGGCTGAGGCAGGAGAATGGCGTGGACCCGGGAGGCGGAGCTTGCGGTGAGCTGAGATCCGGCCACCGCACTCCAACCTGGGTGACAGAGCGAGACTCTGTCTCAAAAAAAAAAAAAAAAGATACAGGGTACAGATTTAAGGTACTGCCTCTCTGTTCATCTGGGAATATTAGGGCTTCACTTAAATAGTAGAAATTTCTGTGCTAATGGCCAAAGCAAAACATTAATGTCAACGGAATTCCAGGTTTAACTCAGAGAAATTTCTATGCAGCTGGCAAAAGCAAAACATTAATTTCAATAGAATCTTGGTTTCACTCAATAGCAGTCTGTTAGAGTGACATATTGACCCCTTTCTACTTATCAGAAGATGGTTTGAACCATAATTCCAATAGACACAATCCTGAGCCCCATAATCCTGAATGCTAAAATACCAAGACATCAAAATTTCAAAAATATAATTCTGAAAAATGTAATTTAAAAAAATAATTTTTTGCAATGGGGTCTTAGTGTGTTGCTCAGGCTGGTCTCAAACTCCTGAACTCCAGGAATCCTCCCATCTTGGCCCCTCAAAAAGCTGGGACCACAGGCTTATGCCACCATGCCTAGCCTAAAAAATTATTTAAAAGACATTCATTTACATTTTTAAAGAGGAATTTATTTGAGAAGTCCATAAAAATATGTCAGACTACTTCATAGGCCACTTTACACAATGAAATAGGCATTAATAACAAATATTTTTGCAAGTATATATACCCAGTTACATTAACTATGGTTACATGGGTATAACAATTACGAACATACTATATTCATAAGGAAATTGGTAAAAAGTGCAATGTATAAACACATATCACAATGGTAATTGTATGCGCCCAGCTTTATAAGTGTGATCATCTGAAATATCGTGACAGACAACCCGAGTCATCTGACAAGATTTCTCAAAAGCTATGATGGGTCACTACTGCATATGCAGCCACCCAAATAGCTAAGAACTTGAGAAATTGTATCTTTCACAAATGTCGAGGTACAAGAAGGACATCTCTTCATTTATTGAGGAAGTTTCAATGTTTTTACACACATGCATAATGCTTACACAAAGTCGACATTGTGATAACACTCTTTTGCAAAGTCAAATTTGCAAAAAATGAATAAAATGAATTAGAACTCTCTAAAAGTCTTTACAAAATGTATGCCTCCAGTATTAGAAAGGATGTAAAACTAAAATACATAGCATAGTGACGTGTAAAATAACGCTGACGATTTAAAATAGTTGGGGTGGGGGGGAGAACTTAAAAAAAAAGACCTCAAAACACCAAAAAAGAAAATTGGACAAACAGTATTACATTATGGGAAATTGCACAGAAGTAGTATATAAGAGGTAGTCAACTTTCATGATCAACTGTATTTTGAAGTTTTGCATTGTGATGAATAGCTGTTTGTTTATTTATTTATTTATTTATTTATTTATTTATTTATTTATTTTTAGGGCATTGCTCACCTAGGAGAATATGTTTACATTCGTGTTCTATGTGGTGCTGCTCTTTTTGAAATTCTTTGGCTGGGCGCAGTAGCTCATGTCTATAATCCCAGCACTCTGGGAGGTCAAGGCAGGTGGATCACTTGAAGTCAGGAGTTTGAGACTAGCCTAGCCAACATGATGAAACCCCATCTCTATTAAAAATACAAAAATTAGCTTAGCATGGTGGCATGTGCCTATAGTCCCAGCTACTCTGGAGGTTGACGCAGGAGGATCGCTTGAGCCCAGGAGCTGGACACTATAGTGAGCCGAGAGAGCGCAACTGCACTGCAGCCTGGGCTAGAGGAATGAAACCTTGTCTCAAAAAAAAAAAAAAAAAAGAAAAGAAAAGAAAGAGAGAGAGAGAGAGAAAGAAAGAAAGAAGAAAGAAAGAAAGAAAGAAAGAAAGAAAGAAAGAAAGAAAGAAAGAAAGAAAAGAAAAGAAAAGAAAAGAAAAGAAAAGAAAAGAAAAGAGAAATTCTTCTCTGATTCCATATCCACCAAGATAAGCAAATCTATCAAATCTTCCCATCTTCTGTGCCATGCTTCTATTTTGTTTGGGGTATGTGGAAATCCATTAAGCATGCACTCATATACGGGCCACAGATTTAAGGGAAACAATACTAGTGATTGACAAAAAAAAAAAAAGTTGCCTAAGTGTCCTTTTACCCTACCATGCACATAATTATTTACAAAATAGTCAGTAACTTCATTGGCTTCTTCAGACAAATGCAGCTTTAATTCATTCAAAGCTCCTAAAATTTCATCAGCTGGAAGGAAATTCCAATGCAGACACCTGACACATTTTTAAACTGAAGTTTTCATTGTGGCCATATCATGTGGCAATCTACACATCTGATTTTTTTTTTTTTTTTTTTTTTTTGAGGCGGAGTCTAGCTCTGTCGCCCGGAGTGGAGTGCAGTGGCCGGATCTCAGCTCACTGCAAGCTCCGCCTCCCGGGTTCACGCCATTCTCCTGCCTCAGCCTCCCGAGTAGCTGGGACTACAGGCGCCCGCCACCTCGCCCGGCTAGTTGTTTTTTGTATTTTTAGTAGAGACAGGGTTTCACTGTGTTAGCCAGGATGGTCTCGATCTCCTGACCTCGTGATCCGCCCGTCTCGGCCTCCCAAAGTGCTGGGATTACAGGCTTGAGCCACCGCGCCCGGCCTACACATCTGATTTTTTTGCCAAATGCATTGGGTTGAATGGACAAAACAAACTATTGGTAACATCTTGAAATTCACTTTTAGAAGACTTGATTGTACCTAATTCCAAACCTGTAATTATGGTTTGGGGATTCAATTGTAATTCATTTTCTTCTGCAAGTTCACCAAATCTTCAAATAAATGTTTATAAAGTGCTTCATTTTTTCCACTCATTAAAACATAAATAAGGCTAGATGCAGTGGCTCACAGCTGTAATACCAGCATTTTGGGAGGCCAAAGCAGGAGCATTGCTTCAGTCCAGGAGTTAGAGACCAGCCTGGGCAACATGGCAAAACTCCATCTTTACAAAAAAAAAAAAAAAGTACAAAAATTAGTCAAGTGTGGTAGCACTCGCCTGTAGTTCCAGCTACTCAGACTGAGGCAGGAGGATGGACTAAGAGCCCAGGAAGTTGAGGGTGCAGTGAGTCGTGATAGTGCCACTGCACTCCAGCCTGAGCAACAGAATGAGACCTTGTCTCATAAAACAAAAATCCATGAATGAGACCAGGCATGGTGGCTCATGCCTATAATCCTAACACTTTTGGAGGCCGAAGCAAGAAGATCACTTAAGTTCAGGAATTTCAAGACCAATTTGGGCAATATAGTGAGACCTCATCTCAATTTAAAGAATAATAATCGTCATTATTCAAAAATTTTAAAAAATAAGTAAATAAGTTCTAGAATTTTCAGATTAAATAAGGGCATGAATTAGGCATAATTGATTAGAAACACAGTAGGGACGGTTTTGAAAGTGCCATCCATTAGCCAAAGTGAAGCATGCACTAGTTTGTCTATGTTAAATTTAGTGGTAAATATAGGAAATCTATCGTCTTCCACAGTTAAATCCGTAACCAAGAATAGTTCACCACCTTATGTACATTATAAGCACTGGAGAAACTTCCATATCAGCAAGTATATTTAGTGCAGGTCACTGAGCCTGTTGAATTATTTTTATCCTATGACAAAAGGTGTTTTTGGAAAGCAAGCATGGTCCTGTGTGTAAAGAGACAGACATTGTACACAATTGAATAATTTGGCACAGGGGATTTCTTGTATTTTTCACCTGCTTTTTTTACTCCCTCTATGATCTTTGAAACACTGGAAACATGAGGGCAGGTCTTCCCCACCTAGTCCTCTCAGACTCACAAACGTATCTCCTCATCGACACACCCGTAAAAATGCTTTACTGGTTTTACAAGTATTCTTTTATCCAGTTAAGTTGACACCTAAAATTAAGTCCACAAGTCCACCCCTTATCAGTTGAAACCCATACGAATCTCCTTAAACCATACTTCATTTCCAAATAAAGACAATAACAAGATAACAGTTTCACCTAACATGATCCAACTAAGATGATGCAACTATTCTGCAAACAACAGAAAATACATTAATTTCTTCTCCAAAATTCGGCTTTTCGGATTTCAACATCTGAGTCTTTAATCTTCTGGAGTGTGATTTTCAGTATTTTTGATGTTAAAGATTTTGATCTTTCAGGGTTTGCAGCATTCAGAATGCTGGTGTTTGGGATTTTGTCTTGGGATTGACTGGTATCATCAGATAACTTGTTTTGCTTTTCTTTTCTTTTCTTTCTTTTTTTAATCATACTTTAAGTTCTGGGATACATGTGCAGGTTTGTTACATAGATATATACATGCCATGGTGGTTTGCTGCACCCATCAACCTGTCATCTACATTAGGTATTTCTCCTAATGCTATTTCTCCCCTAGCCTCCTACCCACTGACAGGCCCTGTTCTGTGATGTTCCCCTCCCTGTGTCCATGTGCTCTTGTTGTTCAATTCCTACTTATGAGTGAGAACATGTGGTGTCTGGTTTTCTATTCCTGTGTTAGTTTGCTGAGAATGATGGTTTCCAGCTTCATCCATGTCCCTGCAAAGGACATGAACTTATCCTTTTAATGGCTGCATACTCTTTCATGGTGTATATGTGCCACATTTTCTTTATCCAGTCTACCATTCATGGGCATCTGGGTTGGTTCCAAGTCTTTGTTATTGTGAACAGTGCAGTAAACTCAATTAATCAGGATTATTATAATACCTTGGCATACCTACCTTTCAGATAGAAAGTGGTATGGTGACCACTTATGACACAAACGTCAAATTCAGTTTAAACAGGATAACATAATTTTCTCAATATCAAAAGAAGATAAAAGAGTCAAAACCTGATGTTATCATACTTTCATGAAAGAAAACTTCTTTTTTTTTTTTTTTTTTTTTTTGAGACGGAGTCTCGCTCTGTCGCCCGGGCTGGAGTGCAGTGGCGCGATCTCGGCTCACTGCAAGCTCCGTCTCCCGGGTTCACGCCATTCTCCTGCCTCAGCCTCCCGAGTAGCTGGGACTACAGGCGCCCGCCACCTCGCCCGGCTAGTTTTTTTGTATTTTTTAGTAGAGACGGGGTTTCACCGTGTAGACCAGGGTGGTCTCGATCTCCTGACCTCGTGATCCACCCGTCTCGACCTCCCAAAGTGCTGGGATTACAGGCTTGAGCCACCGCACCCGGCCGAAAGAAAACTTCTAAACAAAGTGCTGGATGAACCACAGGGAGCATGTTCATTTGGGTAAATCCTTCCAGTTGGAGAGAGATCAAGTAGGCAGAAGAATTCTACCTGTTTATTTTACATAGATTACTCACTTTTGTGTGAGACTGCAACTTAACATTTAATCAGTCCTTAGCAGTGAGATAACTCTCTCTAGTGTCTATGAATGCTTTTATAATCCTTGACTATCAACATTGAAAAATGTAGATAGAATTCTAAATATAAATATATGTATTTGTATGCTTTCTTACTGCTCTACTTGTTCCATAAAAACAAACGATGGTTTTCCAGTAAGAATAGATGTCTTAGAGCCAGAGATAAACTAGATTTAAATGCTTTCTTTGCCATAGAGGTGAAATATTTTGCCTCTCTGAATGTTGGTGTAATACGTAAAATAGGCACAACTCTGTTTAGATCATAAGGTTATTGCAAAAGATGAATAAATTATCCCATGTAAAGACACTTATACAACAGTAGATATTTAATAAGTGTGAACATAATATAAAAATAAATATAATCATTCAGGAAGATCCTTCTGGGCAGGAATGGTGTTTTATGTTCTCCATACTAAATAAGGAATCAGGTATGTTGTCATGTAAATAGAAGATAAATTGTCCGCAGTTTAAATTATAACAATACAAATCACATGAAAGATTTTCAGAAGAAAATTGTGATGGCAAACAGCCATAACTGAAAGCTATGTTATGAATATATATATACACACACACACATATATATACATACTTTTTTTTTTTTTTTTTGGAGACAGAGTCTTGCTCTGTTACCCAGGCTGGAGTGCAGTGCATGACCTTGGCTCACTGCAATCTCCGCCTACCAGGTTCAAGCAATTCTCTGCCTTTTCCGAGTAGCTAGGATTACATGTGTCCACCACCACTCTCGGCTAATTTTTGTGTTTTTAGTAGAGACAAGGTTTCACTATCCTGGCCAGTCTGTTCTTGAACTCCTGACCTCGTGATCCACCTGCCTCGGCATCCCAAAGCGCTGGGATTACAGGCGTGAGCCACTGCACCTTGCCTGTTATGAATAATTTAATGTTAAAGTATGAATCCTTCCCTGAAAAAGGCAAGGCAAAAATGCAGGTTTACAGCTACATGGATTTATTAGGCAGTCCCTGGAGAAAATGCAACACGTTAGCTTACATGGTTATAAACTGAAAATTCAGCAAAGCGTCTACGGTTGATACTTAGAGTTGGCGTTTCACACAGAACAACATGAAAATATAAGAAAATACCACTGGTTATGATAATATCCTCTATACTGCCTGGGCTACACTGCAGATTAAAATGTTTAGAAAAATATATGCATATTAATTCTATTAGCAGCAGGTGGTATCAGAGAGTGTGAGCTTCGTGCACAAAGAGAGCCACCTTATATCTTGTGTTTCACTTGGAGTAATGGATCCAAGGATACTTGTTCAGTTTACTGTGGTGAATAATGTGGATTTCCATGGCAATTTTCTACCAAAGATTTCTCTAGCTCTGGCTCTGGCTCTGAAGCAACTGCAAGAAAGCAAGGTTTCTGTTACTGAGGATCATTCTCCAAAATCTGCTTCCGGGTTTCATGTAGTTCCTGGTCACCCCTTTGGCCAGTCCATCAGATTCTTTGCCTTGAAGTACATGAGTGCATTTAATAAAACCTATAAAAAAGCCAGCACCAACTAACAGCAAAATATTGTGCTAGGTACTCATTTATTGAATGTTTGCCATTGTTAAATGTTTTACTTTTTTTTTTTTTTTTAATAAGTCTTGCTCTGTCACCCAGAGGCTGGAGTGCAGTGGCATAATCATGGCTCACTACAGCCTCAACCTTCCTGGCTCAGGAGATCATCTCACCTCAGCCTTGCAGTTACCTGGGACTACAGGCACAAATCACCATGCCCAGCTAATTTTTTTTTGGTCTCTTTTTGTAGAGACAGGGTCTTCCCATGTTACCCAAACTGGCTTCAAATTCCTGAACTCAAGAGATCCTCCAATCTCGGCCTCCCAAAAAATTCTGCTGGGATTACAGGTGTGAGCCAACAGCACCGGCCATGTTGTTTTACTAACCATCATCTTATTAGTTAAGTGCTTTAGTAATCAACATCCCAGCAATATCATTTGTATCCACGAGGAACATACCACTCAGAGAGGTCTAGTCATTAACCAAACTCATAATCCGCTACCAAGAGAGTATCATTATAACTATTAAGAGTGTGTGTTCTAAAATATTGCAATTTAAAGCTCTGCTGTGTCATTTGCTAATTTTGTGGACTTCAGCAAATTTTCACACCAACTAATAAGACCATGTGTCCTGCCTTTCCCAGAACAGCCCCAGTTTATACCTGTTGTTCCAAGGTAAGTATGGACAGTGCTTCTTTTCTGTTTGGACAATAAACTATAAAGCCATCCCACCCATTAGCATCAGCTTCCCCAAGTCCAGACAAAGGAAAAGCAAAGCACTCTTATCATAGGAATATTGTTGAGAGTTACCGAAGTGACGAAGGTAAAACTCTTCGCATAGGACATGACATGCTATAAAAGCTCAGAAAAGTTTTTTTTTTTTTTTTTTTTTTTTTCTGCTGTTATTGTTATTAACTAGCAAGACAGTAAGACGGTGAGCATGTTCTGGTGCTTTAAGAGGTGAAAAATTAACTCTTCCAGGATCTGAGATGACTCAGACTTGGAACTTTAGGTATGAATGTCTGCATGTGGAACAATATGTGTAGGAGGTAAGATGGCAAAATATGAGAAGCTATAATCAGGGACTGAATTATGCAAGGTCCTGTAGGTCAGAATGAAGAGTGTGGTCTCTATTATACTTTAAGGGGGAAGGCAGTGAAGATTTCTGAAATGAAAATTGATATGATTATATTTATATTTTCAAAAAATAACTCATTATAGTTTCTCTCTTCCCATCCCTTCCCCCTATTTTCCCTGTGATACCAATCCCATTCAGCTCATCCCCAAATCTTTTCTTGGCTACTTCCAGAACAATTCAACTATGTACCCTTCCCAGCATCTCCACCAACAACTAAGAGCCTTTTGGGCACAGTCATCATCATCTCTCATCTGGACCACTCTAGTAGACCTAGCTCTTACTGGGCTCTCTGCTTTCACTCTTGATCCTCAAACTCAGTTTATTCATCACAGAGAAGCTAGAATCCTCTCTTTTATTTGTTTTCTTTTTAAACTTTTCTGAGGATAATTTTAGATTTACAGAAAAGTTCTGAAAGCCATTATAGAGAGTTCCTGTGCATCTGTCCCGTGTCCTCCAGCTTTCCCAATGTTACCATCATACACAACACAGGTATGTTTATCAAAGCTGAAAAATGGGTACATATATATTAACCATTAAACATTATTTAGATTTCACTGTTTTTCCACTAATATCCTTTTTCTGTTTGAGGATTTAATCCAGGATTTTGTGTTGCATTTAACTGTTGTATCTCCTTAGTGTTCTCCAATCTGTGACAGTTACACAATCTTTCTTTGATTTTCATGAAGTTAACAGTTCTGAGGAACATTCACTAGGTATTTTGTATAATGTCCCTCAATTTGTGTTTGTCTGATGTTTTCTCATGATTATGAATTTGGGGGATGATTATCACAGAAGTAAAATATCCCTCTTATCAGATCATGTCGGGTAACATTAACCTTCATTACTTGGTACTAGTGGTGTCTGCCGAGTTTCTCCATTATAAAGTTACTACATTTTTTCTCTTCCCATATTCTGTTCATTGCAAGTGAGTCACTAAAACCAGACTATACGCAAAGGGCAAGGAATTAAGCTCCATTTCCTTGAGGAGGAAAGATCTGTATTTACTGCTTGGAATTTCCCTCTCTTTTTTTCTTTTTTTTTTTTTTTTTTTTTTTTGAGACAGGATCTTGCTCTGTCTCCCAGGCTAGAGTGCAGTCTTGCCATCATTTCTCACTGTAGTCTTGAACTCCTTGGGCTCAAGTGATGCTCCCTTCTCAGCCTCTTGAGTATCTTGGACTACAGGCACTTACCACCATGCCTGGCTAATTTAAAAAAAAAAATTTGTAGAGATAATCTTCCTTTGTTATTTAAGCTGGTCTCAAACTTCTGGCCTCAAGCCATTTTCCTGCCGAGGCCTCCCAAGGTGCAGAGATTACAGGCATGAGCCACCACACCCAGCCTAGGAATTCTAACTTTTTTTTTTTTTTTTGCACTCATTAACTATCCTCACTCCATTCCCTTCAACCCCAGCCCCTACTACCCTTCCCAGCCTCTGGTAAACATCCTTCTACTCTCTGTCTCTATGGGTTCAATTGTTTTGATTTTTAGATTCTACAAACAAGAGAGAACGTACGATGTTTGCCTAGGAATTTATCTGTAAGAAAGATTTGTACTTCTTTCCTCATTTATTTATTTATTCAAACATTTTACTTATATCACTATGATTCATGAATATTTATTCTATAACATGCTTTCAAAAACAGAAATTCTATATGTCACTTGTCTGCTTAAAATGCCCCAATGGCTACCCTTTAGAAGAAAATCTAAGAAGAAAATCCAAACCCCTTAGCCTTCTGACAAAGCCTATCTAACGCACCTAGCTTGATGCACCTATCTCATACCACTTCCCACTCCTTACTCTCGCCCTCCCCAGCCCACAGTAGCATAGCCACACTGGTCTGGCCTTCACTTCAGCTTGTTGAACTGCTCCCCTGTTCCCACCTCGGGACCTTGCACAAAGTGTTCTCTGCCAGGAATACTCGTATTTCTGCTTTTTATTTAGAACTCAGCTTAGAAGCGACCTTTTCAGAGAAGGCTTTCTTGATCACCTATTCCAAAGTAACCAGTTATTCTTATATTCTTTTCATAGTATTATTATTTTACCATATCAACTTGTTGCTTGTCCCCACCACCAGCCCCACTTGAATGTAAACTCTAGGAAAACAGGGGCTTCATTTCACGACACCTAGCACTCAGAACAATGTCTAGTGTGCAAGATGTAATTAAATGTGGGCTGGGTGCAGTGGCTCGTGCCTGTAATCCCAGCACTTTGGGAGGCCGAGATGCATGGATCACGAGGTCAGGAGTTCAAGACTAGCCTGGCCAAGATGGTGAAACTCCATCTCTACTAAAAATACAAAAAATAGCCGGGCGTGGTGGCATGCGCCTGTAATCCCAGCTACTCCAGAGGCTGAAGCAGTGAATTGCCCTGGAGGGGCAGAGGTTGCAGTGAGCAAAAATTGTGCCACTACACTCCAGCCTGGGTGACAGAGTGAGACTCTGTCTCAAAAAAAAAAAAAAAGAAATAATTAAATGTTTAATGAGTATATACAGAAACATGAATGAAGGGAAGGACTAAGAAACCTGAGACAGAAAGATGATTTAGAAAACTACTGTCAATATAATAATCAAGGCAGAAACCAATGAAGACTTAATTCATAGAAGACTTGTGATGTGCTGTCTGTGATGTTAATGATAAGTTCATTATTTCTTTTCTTTTTTTTTTTTTTTTTTTTTTTGAGACAGAGTCTCGCTCTGTTGCCCAGGCTGGAATGCAGTGGCACGATCTCGGCTCACTGCAAGCTCCACCTCCCGGGTTTATGCCATTCTCTTGCCTCAGCCTCCTGAGTAGCTGGGACTACAGGTGCCCGCCACCATGCCCGGCTAATTTTTTTGCATTTTTAGTAGAGACAGGGTTTCTCCGTGTTAGCCAGGATGGTCTCAATCTCCTGACCTTGTGATCCGCTCACCTCGAGCTCCCAAAGTGCTGGGATTACAGGCATGAGCCACCGTGCCCAGCCCATTACTTCCTCATTTCTAAAGATGCTTCCCTTCTTACTTGAGGATCATAAATTTCATACTCTAATCTAGGGATGTGCCTGGAGTTAAGCACAAAGCCACCTTTATATTATATCAGCACAGTGACTAGTTTTCAAAAATAATTAGCTACTCTCCTGGCTCCGAGTCACCGCACTTTATTTGACAAATCCTTCCTTTGGCCTCCCAATCAGTTGCCAAAGCTAATTCCCAAACAGTTCCCAAACTGTTGCCTAAGCTATTACTTAGAGATCATGTCTACAGAGGAACAAAACCAGACAAAAAGAGTAGAAAGAAACGAGACTGCTAAGAGGGGGACTGTCTGGTATTTGTCTACCATCTGCTTCCCCAGTCATCTTCAGTCTTGCTCTGCTCTATTTTCAGACCTGGGTATGTTGACCTGAGGGTGCTTTCACAACTTCCTTACTGGAAGAACCAGCTGGAATTCTGCTGCCCACGGTGTGTTCACATTGCCTGCCACTCCCTCCCACCCTCGATCCTGACAAGACTTTTATACTTTGCAAAAAGCAATATTATTGGCCGAGCATGGTGGCTCACGCCTGTAAACCTAGCACTTTGGGAGGTCGAGGCAGGTGGATCACTTGAGGTCAGGAGTTCAAGATCAGCCTGGCCAACATGGTGAAACCCCATCTCTACTAAAAATACAAAAAGTTAGCCGGCGGGCCTGGTGGCCTGTGCCTATAATCCCAGTCACTTGGGAGGCTGAGGCAGGAGAAGAGCTTGACCCCAGGAGGCAGAGGTTGCAGTGAGCTGAGATGGCGCCACTGCACTCTGGCCTGGGCAACAGAAAGAGCGAGACTCCATCTCAGAAAAAAAGGCAATATTATTAACAAAAACTGCCCTACATTCACTTCAGGGAGGTCAACAGAAAGACGAAACCAGAAATCAGGCAATAAAGAACTTCTTTTAATTCCATCTTAAGCCCATGTTCATAAGTATAAATTTAATGCTGAACTTCTTAAGGGGTATAAAAGCAGTAGCAAAAACAACAACACAGGGATAAAGAACCGGCATTTCCCAGCTTCTTAACTGTTGTGCAGTGGGTTACAGTCTCATCTATCAGAATACTATCTGGGAGAGTCTGCAATATCTGGGTTGCATTTCACTCTGGGCTTTGCACATTCCTTTACTTCTGCCTAGGATACTCTTGATCTCATCTTTACCTAATTAACTCAAAGCTTGAGTCTCAGCTTGTGTCTTCTGGAAAGCTTTTATGGTGACACCTATACGAACTAATACCTTGAACTTCTCTTATTCTGGCAGTCATCATACTTGATTAGCAATACTTGTTTATTTTTAGCTTTCCTGCTAGATTCATAGTTCCTCAGGGGTGGAAATTGGGTTATCTATTTATCCTCAGCTCTAGGATGAAACTGCCGGCTGAGAATAGGGGGTCAGGCTGGACTAATTAAGTTCTGGGATATTTAATCAAATGATGATTAGGAAATACTTTTGCATTTTTTACTTTCAACAAATAAGTTATTCAAAGGAAGGCACTCTTAATCACAAGATGAATATTTCAATCTACTGGTCACAGTTAACATCTAAGTATTTGCTGGTATTATGTTTCAACTGCCAAAACCTAAAATTCATAAAAGGTCATCTCCATTGTGTCAAAGTCGCCAAATAAAAAAATTGCCATAGCCTGAGTGGCTGTTATTGTCTGTTTGCATATTTGGCCACACCTTCACCTCCTTTAAACTTATTTTCAGCCCACTCATTTCTGATGAAACATGGAAGAACAGATCTGAGCAACCAAACAGAACTCTGGACTCTTCTACTGTAGAAAACTTAAAAATACAGGTGGGGCCCGTGGCTCACGCCTGTAATCCCAGCACTTTGGGAGGCCGAGGTGGGCAGATTATGAGATCAGGAGATCGAGACTATCCTGGCTAGCACGGTGAAACCCCGTCTCTACAAAAAATACAAAAAATAGCCAGGCATGGTACCAGGTGCCTGTAGTCCCAGCTACTCGGGAGGCTGAGGCAGGAGAATGGCATGAACCTGGGAAGCAGAGTTTGCAGTGAGCTGACATCATGTCACTACACTCTAGCCTGGGCAACAGAGTGAGACTCCATCTCAAAAGAAAGAAAGGAAGAAAGGAAGGAAGGAAGGAGGGAAGGAAGGAAGGAAGGAAGGAAGGAAGGAAGGAAGGAAGGAAACTTAAAAATACATATTTTCTATGTAGAAACTTGAACAATAAGAATTTCTTGGCAAGGGCTGCTTTCTTCCCTCTTTGAACTTTTAAACTACTGGGGCACATAAAGAAAATAACAGAAATCCTGCATTCACAAGTTGTTACTTACCTAATATGAATATTCCTTTAAAAACACAAATTTTATTATATCTGGAGGTTCTTCTTAAGCTTGTTGCATTATTAACTACAAATGATACTTTTATAAGGAACAGAAAACTAATGGAATATTATCATTAATTTTATAATGGATGTCAATAGGAAAATAGAATTTAGTACATAAGCAACTTTTCTGGAACAAATGCATTCTGTTCATTGAGGGTCATTAAAATATGCTTCCCACGAAATTGGGAGAACATCACTTGTCTTTTTAAAGAAGAAAAGCTACATAACTAGGTAAGCATAGAGAGTAATTTGCTGAATAAATTTTTTTTATATTAACTTTTTTTAGTATTAACAACCCAACAGCTACATTCATACTGATTCTAATAGTTCACATAGTGCTTGTAACCTTGGAAACTCAATGAAGGACAACAATTACATGGAAACATATGTTATACTTGTTTTAATTTACCCTGTTATAGAAAGGTCCTACGAACCTGGAGGCTAATCTATATGCTCACTCTGGGAATGTTGGGTTATTAAAGTAAGTAATCAGGGAACTTATTTCCAGGAAACATTTTAAGTAAAATGTTGTAAAAGACTGTGGACAGATGTTTACATACCAGAACACCTGATACTTCAGAGGTCTTGGGGTACATGACTGTCCAGATACCTGGACTTAATTTTGAGACATGAGTTTTAGAATGGCAGGGAATGTTATGTTTGACTGTAAGCCTAGATGAAGACACTCAAATATCCTCCAGGACAACTGTTGGAAACATGCAGGATGGACTGTAAATTACAAGAGCCAGGTTTCTGTTTGATAGCCAAATAAAAGGTGTAATTGCTTTTGGAAGCTGTGGGAGGTGAATTCTCTCCCACTCCCCACAAGAGCAGCAGATAGGAGCAGTCAAGAAGCAAGCAGTAGTAGCAACAGGTGGTAGAAAGAAAGAAAGAAGTGTTTCATTTCACCAGGAGAAGGAGTAATAAGGAACCATCACACTGCAAAGCAAAGAATATGGAACCACCGTGATGCTTGACGTCCACATAGCAAAAAGCCTCAGCATTTGTGGGAAGTGAGATTTGGGAGGAGAATATAGAATGGCTTGGTATCCTAATAATGCCCATGTCTATGAATGCCTAAGACCCACCCATCTAATGACAAGCTTGGAAAGGCCTGGGAAAGTAAAATTCACACAGTCATATATAAAAGTCAATATTTTCAGTGGACATCATTAAATCTAGTAAGACACATCTAAGTTTTCTAAGAAAAGTTTTCAAACATTTTTTTCCTTCTGACTTTCCATATCAGGGCCGTTTACATCATCCCCTTAGATACAAGGCAGGGTGAATCTTGGTGCAAGGAGAGAAAAATGGCAATATGTCCCCTTTACGTGGGAGGAAGTCAACAGGATAGGAGATCTAGAATAGTAACAATAGTGACAATAATAACTGCTATTTTTAATAGATGTTTATTTCTTAGACTATTGAATCACCTTCTATTCCATAGAACAGTTACATTTCAGGACACATTAATGCCCTCTACTTGAATAGAATAATAGTGATCATGTTCAAATGAAGGGTTTCTCAAAGTGAAGTCTGCATACCCCAAGGACTTGATTCCAGATGTTCATTTCAAATGCAGATTCCAGAGCTCTCTGTCCAGAGTTTAATTTAACCTGCCTAGAGGAGACCAAGATATCTTTATTCTAGTGAGTTCCTATAGAGATTTCTGACACCTGCTAATTTGATTAAGAAACCTTTTATAATTTGTAAATTTATTTATATATGAAGCTTGAAAAACAGTAGAAAAATGAAATCTAAGTTGTATATAATGAAATGTTTTTGTGGAGTGAGGTGATGAGGAACACAGGGTAAATAAAGTCTAACAATAAAGAAAAGCATATCACGAAAAACCAAACCTCCCTATTATCCTATCATCCAGTCTTCTTACACACAGAAAACTGTTATTTGTAGTGCCTTCGATATCCTTTGAGAAATACTTTATGAATATACTAATGAAGAGTTCATATATGTATGCACATCCCACTGGGGGAAATAAAACAAGAATAACGGCATATGGTAACACTGTCCTGCCCTTGCTCTTTTTCATTAAATATATTTATAAGAGATAATTCCATAAGAATACATAGAGATTACTCTCATTTTTTAAAATAGTTGCATGTAATTCTCTAATAAAGATACATTTTTATGACATACAGCTCCAATAAATATAATTCACTTATCTAATTCACTGTTGATACATATTTAGTTCGTTTTCTGCATTTCGTGAATACTAACAATGAATGATACCTTCCAACCTTTCAAAACTCTGCTCCAAGTGATGATAAGGAGAAGGATAAATCAGTCTTTCAGTGACCACAGGAAAGTGTCATGATATATCTGACATTCTCTGGAATGGCTGGTACATACTGTAGCACACAAAAATTTTGATCTACCACATCCCTACATCTTCCTCTTTATGTCATTTCTTTGCCTTCTACATCTCTTCCTTCTATCTTTTAAGACATAAAGGATGCTTTTCTCTCCTAAAATTCTACCCCTTTAAACTACCCATCTTTCTTTCATCCTACTCTTTTCGTTGTCATAAATCTGCCTTAAGTCTCCCACCTGACTGAAAGTTGCTGCAGGACAGTAGCTCATGCCTCTCCCATGGTGTTTACATGGAGTTTGTAGACACTCTTTCCCTCTCTACAAAGAGAGGTATGGTTATCCAATATGGTAAGCCTTATATAAATATAAAAAATAAAAACAATAGGCCAGGTGCGGTGGCTCACGCTTGTAATCCTAGCACTTTGGGAGGCCGAGGCAGGAGATTGAGACCAGCCTGGCTAACACGGTGTGTTATGTTTGGGAGGCCAGGTGTGGTGGTGGGAGCCCATAGTCCCAGCTACTTGGGAGGCTGAGGCAGGAGAATGGCATGAACCTGGGAGACAGAGCCTGCGGGGAGCCAAGATCATGCTACTGTACTCCAGCCTGGGTGACAGAGCAAGACTCCATCTCGAAAAAATAATAAAAATAAATAAAAATAAATAAACAAAAACAACAGTGAATACTGATCTGAATTAAAATAGCTCTTTTAGATTCTAAATAACATCTGGGATTCTAAATAATGTTTGGATGCCTTTTTCTTAAGAGATGTTAGAAACCATATAATTATATTGCTTCCCTGTCTGACCCAATACTAATATACTAAACACAATCACTTGCGTTACATAAACCTAAAGAAGCCTGAGGTGTGCATCAAGTTTTCCAGTCTGCAAAAGACTTTCATAGTTCTAAAGCTAGGAAATGTTCAATCTATCTTAACACTCTACTTATAAATAATGCCTTTTGAACATCTAAACATGAAATGTACTATTTTAAGTGTCTTCCTTTACCAAAGAATCATATATATCTTATTCCATATATATTTCTTTTGAGTGACAGTTTAAATGTAAAACAGCTTAAATTAATAGCCACCTCTTCTGCTTTACTTTTCCCTTATGTGAGATAATTTAAAGGTGCTATGCACTCTGTTTTAATAAGGAAACAACCATCAAAAATTAGAAAATAATTCAACAGAATAAATTTTCTTGGCAAAATAATATATTACCTAAATGGTTTTTATTAAATCACTTGTTCAACTGGCATCTGGTTGAAATGCTATACAATAAATGACAAAATAACTCTTTGCAAAAAAATTTTAATATTCTGTCATGTGGTTATAGATTTCAGAATTTTTTCCTGTCAGTTTTATGCTGCATTTCTTTACAAAACTGACAGGCAGCTGACAAGGCAAGAAAAGTTAGAAAATGTGGCTGCTGGTAAAATTTAATAGAATTTTTCCTTTGGGGGAATAAAACATGTATTCTAAGTGCAGCAAAATATAAATTAGAACTTTTAGGAGTTAATGATTTTCCTTAATGAAACTGCTGACAGTTATATTCCAGCTCTGACTTTTACTTGCTGCATAACCCTGGGAAAATTAGTTACCCTATGTGTGCCTCAGTTTTCTCATCCATCAAAAAGCAAAACAAAACAAAACAAAACAAAAAACCCTCATAGAGTTATTGTGCAGGTAGAATGAGCAGTTATGTGTAGAACACTTAGTACAGGATGGCATTGTAATTCTAATAATAATTGTTTGGATTCACATGGCTCTGATGTGAGGCTGAGGATTAAATAATATTTTAGAGTCTACATTTATAAAAAAGACACTTAGAGTTGTATAATTATACTGCTGTATATTAAATCTTCAGTTTTCCAAATAGTGTTGCAAATAAGCATTAAAACTTGACAATAATTTTAATAGATAAATGTTAATAGAGTTCAGGACACACTTCCCCAAAATATGGCACCTTGGCATTTGAGAAAACAGAAGAAACAGGAAGATCACTCTCACCTTCTCTGGACCTTTCTTTCTGGAACCAGGTCATAAAATCTAGTAAGGACTTTCTGATCTTCCCCTGGAGCAAGTCACAAGACCATGTAAGAGGTGCCCTCCCTATACTCAGAGGAAAGGAGACACGGAGGTGCCAAGAAGAAACTGAACAAACAGGCTTTGCTAAGATTCCCCCAGTTTACTATAGTTAGATCACAAACTTTTGTCCTCCTTTCATATTTCTCCATGACTATCCAATCTTCATCAAACTTAGCATAAAATTACTCATGTTTGCCAGTTTTGTCAGGTCTTCATTTCCTTATGAAGGCTCCTGTATCATATATAACTTATATTCATTAAATTTATATGTTTTCCTCTGCTTCATCTGTTTATTATAGGAACCTCAGCCATGAACCCAGGATGGCTGAGGAAAATATATTTTTCCTCCCCAAAATGTATATGGAAAGACTATTCAAAGAGAAAAGAAGAAAAGAATATAAGAATTACCCCCATGGTTTATTGCAGTCTTTGCCATTCTGGATCTATCTATTAAAATGTTTTCTTCTAAGTTCACCCACAGCTCAAACACTCTCCACCAATTTAACTTTTCCAACAATCCATCTTATCTGGTTTCTCACCCAACCACCCACAATCACTGACAGTTTCTTCCTACACACAGGAAAAGTGCTGGTGTCTTCCAAAGGAAGTAGACAAAAAATGCTACAGTTTTGAGATAAACAATCAGAATTGCCTTGGAGCCAAAAGGAGGGAAACTAAAGGCAAGACAACTTCAGTTTCGTATGGTGCAATTCTTTTTAGGAGAATAACTCTCCTCTACTTAGACAACAGGAAGCATACACACTTACATTTTAAGTTAAAGAAGGAGGTCAGAAAGTAATGGACATAGTGGGCAGCAACTGCAGAAACAGAACGAGAAAAAATTAGGAGACTGTATATAAAAAAGAGAGGTCAGGCCAGGCGCGGTGGCTCACGCCTGTAATCCCAGCACTTCGGGATGCCGAGGCGGGTGGATCATGAGGTCAGGAGATCAAGACCATCCTGGCTAACATGGTGAAACCCTGTCTTTATTAAAAATACAAAAAAATTAGCCAGGCATGGTGGCGGGCGCCTATAGTTCCAGCTACTCGGGAGACAAGAAGCAAGAGAATGACATGAACCTGTGAGGTGGAGCTTGCAGTGAGCCAAGATCGCACCACTGCACTCCAGCCTGGGCGACAGAGTGAGGCTCCATCTCAAAAAAAAAAAAAAAAGAAAAGAAAAGAAAAAGAAAAAGTAAAAGAAAGGTCAGCTTAGGAAGCAAAGTTCTCAAACAACATAATTAACACAGCTAGTCACTGACCAGCCCTAAAGGGGAATTGTAATTCTTTCACATGTTTAAAAAAGAAAATCCCACTGACTGGGTGTGATGGCTCATGCCAGTAATCCCAGCACGTTGGGAGGCCAAGATGGGAGGCTTGCTTGAAGCCAGGAGTTCGAGACGAGCCTGCTAACATGAGGAGACCTCCCCCCCATCTCTATTAACAAAAAAGAAAATTAAATAAAAATAATTCCCTCCCCCATAAAACAGGACAATGTATCATGGCATCAACAGGCACATTGACTCTGCTGTCCCCAGTTAGCAAGCTATCATGCTTCACTTGTGAGAAGAAACTGATGGCATCATTTGCTTTAAGTACAAATGATATTTAAATTTAATTGTAGTCATTTAAGTAATAAATTTGGTTCTATGTTTACTTATGTGGTACTTAAATATTGTTCTCAAGAAATCATGCTTTAAGGGTAGCGTTTAAGAACTCTGGCCATGAAATGACCCTTAGCTGCTCAAAGAATCAATGGCCTGGCAACAATGTACTATCCATAGAGCAGGCTTGCGTGAAGCTTCTGCTTCTAGATGAAGGGGTGTATGAGGAACTTTAGTGTTATGCTGACTTTGAGTGGAATGCTGCTATGAGTCATAATCCCTATCTTCAGTATATATAGGTAGATAGAGTTTGGGGAGTGACAGTCCTTTTCTCAGTAATAAAGAAAAATAATCTTTCATCTTGAACCCCAGAAAGAGGGTCAATGGATAGACAGCAGTTACATTTTCATTTTCTATATACCTCTCAGGAAATCAAACAAATCAAAAAATGCATTTGAAAACTCTCTACTCAAATTCTCTATTCTCTATCATGTCTGACAGAAGGGAAACTCCTTGCAGGCACGGCTGTTCTTGTGCCACAGACTCAAATCTGAGCACCATACATCCTCAGTGTAAGTTCAAGAGAAGGCTAATGATAAAGTTTCCTGTGGAAGTACTACTGAAAAGGGAAGTCACATTTTCGTTCACATTTAAACTCCCATATTGTTCAACTGTGTGCCTCCCTTCCACAAAGTATACACTCAGAAAGTATTTATAAAATACACTCTGGATAACTTTTAGTTGAATAACGAGTATCCTAACTTTAGTATCCTAAAGCATTGTCAAACCCTTGCTGCTCTGAAATGTGTCAGGTAAGTTTCCTTCCTGACGGGGATGCAAACACTTTCCTTCCCTCCCTCATCTCTGCCTCCCCATCTGCAGACACCTGCTGCCAGAAGGATTTCTCAGAACCTCTCCTCCCTGTGGAAGTCCTGCTGATAAAAATGAAGACCTGCAACAATTACCCAGTCCTGGGACCTTGGCAGCAAACTCCAGACCACTACATGGAAAGAAAAATATTGGCACTTTCTTTATTCTCCCTGCAGGCATCAGCTTCTCTTTCCTAGACCCCTCAAGGGCTATGGACCAACACACACAATTCCATTTTCAAGGCTAATAAAAGGCTGAGCCCCAGAGGAGTAGGTCATTTGCACTTTCCTGTTTTCCTGCAGGCACTTGTTTTGTTCCCCAGAGCCAGGATGGAATTGACAAACACCCGGAGGGCAGAGAGAAAAGTTTCTCATTGTACTGCTCTGCAAGAATGTATATGCAGCTATTTCAACATAAATGTCAGATGAGAGTGATAAAGATGATAGTAACTGAAAGAATTGTCGCTATTATATTATCATTAAACTGTCAAGAAAAATTGTCAATATTTTTATATGCAGGATGGAAGAGTTTGATATTTTAAAATGTACACTGTATTCACCTTCAAGAACATCATGCATTATATATGGTGTGAACTTTCTAAAGACTGTGAATTGGTGGCTAAACATTCCTCTACTGTTTTATATTAGACCATTTTTCTAACTGGAAGTCCACATTTAAACAATTCTATGAAAATGATCTATTTTTGGAAATGTTTTATGTTTTTCAGAGATTGAGAGAATGATTTAGAGGAAGGTTGTAGACAAACTTTCTCTGGCAGAATGTGCATTGGAAATGGTTGCCTAGCTCAAAACAGCTCTTTTAACTGCTCCCTTCCTTCATAAGAGTAGATCACTGAAGTATTTTTGGAATTCATGGTCAACCAGGATAGATATTCAGCAGTAACCAGTATGGCTACACCAGTGGTACAGGATGATAGATGCTCCCTCGAGCCCCTTAAGTCAGTCTCCTGACCTCTCCATGACCTGAAAGGTAAAGGAGGTTAACAACTGGCACCACAAAGGTCTGTGGGATTCCTCCTGCTCCAGCTGACTACTGGGCCCCAGCAGACGTAGACTGGTAAATGCTCTCACTATCATTCTGGCTCCAACCTCTTAACAATGCTGAATTGAATCACAGATACACATCAGAATAAAGCCAGACCTTCAGATTCCCAGTTCCGGAAAACTGGAATGACAATGGACTAGAGAGAGAAATAGGAGATCTGATCTTTCAACAGAGGAAAACCACCACAAATGTACAAACAGATGCAGTGAAGAGGGAGCGAGGAAGGGAGTGGGGAGACAGAGATTTTGAGAGAGAGAGAAAGAGTTGGGAATAGAGTATTCTGAATGCCAACAATTATCCATTTTTTCTTTTCCTAGAGGTTACTGCCTTACGGCTTGTTATGGAGTCAACTATGTCCCTCAAAATTCATATGTTGAAGGCCTGCCTGCATTGTGACTGTATTTAGAGACAGAGCCTTTAAAGAGATAATCATAATTAAATGAGGTCATACGTGTGGACCCCTAATCTAATACAATGAGAGTCCTTATAGGAAAAGGAAGACACCAGAGTGCCTGCACACAGCAGGCGAAGTGAGGACACTGAGGAGGCAGCCATTTGCAAGGTAAGGAGAGAGGATTAGGAGAAAGCAGACCTATTGGCACCTTGAATTTGAACTTCCAGCATGTAGGACTGTAAGAAAATAAATGTCTGTTTAAGTCTGTGGTATTCTAATACAGCAGCCTAGCAGACTAATTTCTGTGGGTTCTGAAAGATAACAAAATGTCATGAAAAAAACCACCACCTCCTTTGCTTATCTTGGTTGGAATTGGTTTCTGTATTTGTACCATAAAGCGCTAGCTACTACATTCCTATAAACATTAGATTTTAGGTTTTCTATCTAATTTCTAACCCAATAATCTAGAGTTAGAAGATAAATTTAAACTGGCATTCCTGAAGTAATGTTTTTCAAGGATCATTCAACCGTGATAATGAATCTAAAATATATTCTGTTAAACTGACTTTTGTTATTTTTCAACAGTCTAAGCCTGGAATCAAATGTTTCAGAAAGGCCTCTTTCCTGTAACTTGGTATAAATATAGGCACATTCTCAGACCAACCTAGCCTCAGAAGAGATATACTAGCCAAATTTCTGAAGTGAGTGGCAGTTTACACATTTCTCTGAAGTAAGGTGTTGTATTGTTCTGGTCACAGGACAAAAAAAAAAAAAAAGATTCATGCGTTGTTCCACTTAAACAGGGTATCTTTATTCAGACCTAGTTACAGGGCTTGTACTTTTCCACAGTTTATGAGGATACTTCTGCGTTCCTTCGGGTGACAGCCTGAAGCACGAATAAGGGAGCTCTGCTTCTTGTCCAGTTAGTTATGCCTTTCTATGTTTGAATAAATGGCCTATGTCTGCCAGTGCACACTTAAAAGTAGTAGTCCTAATATCACCCTGAGCAGGACTATGTGCTCAAATAGGTACCTGCGTGGCAGAACAATGTGGTGTTAAATAAGCCTATATCCTCCATAGTCAAAGTTCAGGCAGGCCCTTTAAATAAAAATGGACCAGTGGAATTCTAGCCGACTAAATATTTGAAGAGTGCATTTCATGGTTTAGTACAAGAACTTAATGTGCACCAAGATGATCAGTAAAATTCTCATTGAAATATTCTATGAGATCAAGCCTAAAAAGTATCCACTTCAACTACAAATCTACCGCAAGCTAAAATGGCAGTGTTAAGGTTGTACAACTTGAAAATAATATAATCTGACAAGACCATTAGTACAAGTACAAGCCCTTCAATAATAAAAATAAAGATACAGGCCCCCAAATAAATAGCATTAGACTAAAACTTGTGTCTCTTTCCACATAAGATGCTACTTCATCTACTATTACTACATAACAAATGTAGATTAATAATTACCATACAATGTAAGGAATAATAAAAATATAAGTACATCCTGTATTCCACCACACAACAATCCAATACGGGTGACATTATTCTCATTTAAAAGATGTGGAAATGAAACCACAGAGAGGTGAAGTAATTTGTACAAGGCCACACAATTACTTGTTGAACTAGGTAGCCAGTCTAAGTCACTCTGACATTAAAATCTCTGTGTTCTTAATTCTTTCACTCTACTGCCTTTTCTAAGGGCTGAGAGCATACTTTGGATGAGAAAAATCTGAATATCTAAATCCTTTTACAAGCTAGATCAGTAAGTGGACATTTGACCCTGGTCTAATTTCTTTACTTTCCTGGGCATCATACTCTTTATCTATTTAAAAAAAAAAAAAAAAAAATGGGGCTGGACTTCGCAATCCCTTCCAGGGAGAACATTTGGTTCTGTTCAACCTCAAGTCCAGAAATGGCAGACTCCCAGCAGTCCCAAATTCATGTAATCTGCACTTGCCAATAACAGTGATTCATCCTGTGTATAAGTAAATGAAATTCGGGGCCAGGCATTGTGGCTCACTCCCAGCACTTTGGGAGGCTGAGGCAGGTGGAGCATTTGAGGTTAGGAGTTTGAGTAAATGAAATTTGCTTTTTATTCCTCTGTATATTGTTTCATATTAAATATGTTTAACATTTTGGGAAAAAAAGTTATATACCAAATTAATTTGGGCTCTTTCATTTTATGGAAAAATGCATGCTTTAACTGGATGCCTTATAAAAGTCCTTATGTGAAGTTTAACGATAGTCCTGCAAATTGAAAAAGGAAAACATTTTCTCAATTGCTTCAGTCTTTATACCTCACAGTCCATCCGTTACCACAGCACTGATTGTGATGTCACAACTGCAGTCAGTTACATTCAGAGACAATCAGGAAAAAGGCCAAGGGAGATGGTGCCCAGGCAACAATAACTTGTGATTACTCTACTACTTGTGAAATAGAAAGTTTAAATTCAGGAGATCTGCTTTCAGATTGTCGTTATGCCACTTACTAGCTATGTACCCTTAGGCAACTCACTTAATAGAACAATGATTTATGAACTTGATTTCTTAAGTCAAATGGTGTGTGTTCAAATCCTCATTCTGCTAGTTAGCATAGGCACACTAGTGCCTACGCTAACTTCTCTGTGCCTCTGTTCTTTACCTATAAATTGAGAAACTGTGACTGCCTATCTTCAAAAGGTTGCAGAAAGAATGAAATATTATATTATAGAAAGCATTTATCAAAGAGCCTTCTCCCTACTAAGTGCTCAGAGTTTGCCTTTATAAAGTATCTGTATTTTGAGTGAGTCCATTGTTAGGTAAAGTTCTACATAATAACTCTGAGTTTCTTCATTGTTAAAAATCAGGAAACAATTGTATGTACTTCATAAGACTGTTATCAGGACTAAACATGGGAACCCAGAGAAAAGTATTTTGTAAGCAAAAGGCTCTAAATTATCATTTGGTTAACATCCATATTTTGTTATTGTAAAATGATCTTGTATTAATTTAAAAAATATTTACTAAGTGCTTAGAATATAAAAGGTACTGGACTAGGCATTGTGCAGAGTATCAATCAGATATAGATTTTATGGTAATACAAGAATATTGATACCTCTAATATAGAAGATAATGAATACCAAACCAATACTCTAAATGGAAAGTCTTTGAGGTAAGCATTGAAGAACAGAAAGATTTAAACACAGGGGAGGGAAGAGAAGAAGAGGAAAAAAGGAGGCATTCCTGACAAACAGTATCACAAAAAGCTAGGAGGTGAAAAAATACAGATTATGTATGGTAAAAAGTGAGTGGTACAATTTAGCCAGAGGAGAATATGTGAAGGGATGGCGGGCAAGTAATGAGAATGAAGCTACATAATGAGTATGTTATATGTAGGAAGAACAACTGCCACAATTTAGATTAAAAGTTATAAGGAGTTAAAAAGAACAGCCTAGGTAGAAAATACATAGAAAAGGATTAGATAAGTTTGGAATTCTTAAGCCTCTGCCATTATTATTCTATGTTCGTGTTTCAGGAGGTGGTGAAGGAAGCATACTGACTCTCACATCAAGTTCACACTCCTGAATCTGAACTTCAAAACCTTTTGTAATCTGTCCCAGAAGCCCATCTTTTGTCACACTAGTCACCAGCTCTGTTGGTTTCCTCTGAGGCCATAAAAAACACCAGGTCCCAATTTCATGCGTTGGCTATTACTAGCTCCTGGTTTATTTTCTTCATCTTCTACCTATCTATGCCAGATTATAACCCATCCCTAAATCTCATTTCCATCAGAAAGCTTTCCTTGATGATCTAGACCATATCACTCTCTTCCATCTCTACGTACTTTGTTGCATATCTATTTTATCAAATGGCAACCTGGAAGAACTATCACTGACCTAGGAATAAAATGACAAGGGTCCTGGCAGCATGTCTTCTCTTTGATTTGAGGCACATTATTCAATGCCACAGGTTCTGTCCTTGGTAAAATGAAATATTTGTGAATTAACAAACTTTAAAGTCATTTCCTGTCATGCATTCTACAAATATATAATGAACATCCACTTGTGCTGAGCTCTATCCCAGGTGTTGAGGATACAGAGGTGAAAACAAAATATTTATCTGTTTATCTATCAGCTATCTATACTATAATTGCATTCTGGTTTTGTTTTTTCTTTTTCTTTTGGACATGGAAGTTTTACTCTGTTGCCCAGGCTGGAATGCAGTGGTGTGATCTCAGTTCACTGAAACATCCACATCCCACGTTCAAGCGATCCTCCCACCTCAGCCTCCAAAATAGCTGGGATTAGAAGCACGCAGCACCACACCTGGTTAATTTTTGCATTTTTAGTAGACACGAGGTTTCACCATGTTGGCCAGGCTGATCTTGAACTCCTGACCAAATGACCCACCTGCCTCCGCCTTCCAAAGTGGCAGGATTACAGGCATGAGTCACTGTGCCTGGCAACTATGATTGCATTCTTATAATGTGGTGGTTCTCAAAATTGAGCTTGAATTAGAGTTACCTGGAAAACTTGTTCAAAGATTTCTCTGTTTCTGATGCAACAGATTTGGGGTAGGGCCCCAAACTTTTATTTTCTAAGATATTTCCAGGTGATGCTGATGCCACTGAACCAAGGACCACACTTAGAGACCTTCTGTTCTGGTAGACTGTCTATTGTTTTCACTGCTATATTGTCAGTGTTTGGAATAAATATTGATGGAATGAAATAATAAATTGAGGCACTTAGTTAACTGATAAAGGGGGATATACAATTATTTTATAGTTTAGAAGGAAAATTGCAATTTTACTGAAAGGTAAAGGAGTTACTATAACCAGAAAGGTACAAGTTATAAGGAATAGTTTATATCCAAAGAAAAACAAAATTACTTCTAACCTAGAGGAAAGGGTAGAAAGGTCATAGAAAGCTTTGTGGAGCAGTTTATTTGAGCTATTCCTTGAAGGACCCATACACTTATTTCAAAAATGCCTGCCATTACTCAAAATATTTTTAGTTCTTGTCTTTGCAATTTGTCTACTTAATCTATAGTGAATCTTTTGTTTTTTCCCTATACTCTATGGTGAATCTTTTTCTTAAATTCCCTCAAAGTTTATAGAATTTTTATATTCTGATGTAAGGTTTGATATTTGGAATTAGCTAAGCATGACATTTTTGCCAAATCTGGTCAGGAAGTTGGGTGATTTTGTTGCATAATCCTGTTCTTTGTTAAAAATAAAGTACACTGTTCAGTTAGTGTACTGATTTTCTAGTATGCCTTACAAATGAGGCCCAAAGCAATTTCAGGGTAGAAGTTCAAAAATCAGTCTGAGGCCAGGTGCAGTGTCTTATACCTATAATGCCCACTGGGAGGCTGAGGCAAGCATATCGCTTGAGTTCAGGAGTTCGAGACCAGCCTGGCCAACATGGTGAAACCCCGTCTCTACAAAATACACAAAAAACTAGCCATGAGCGGTGGCATAGGCCTGTAGTCTTTACTCGGGAGCTAAAGCAGGAGAATCGCTTGAGCCCAGGAGGCAGAGGCTGCAGTAAGCCAAGATCACACCATTGCACTCCAGCCTGGCTGACAGGAGTGAAATCCTGTGTCAAAAAAAAAAAAAAAAAAAAAATCATTTTGAGCAATGGATTAAGTTTGTAGTTTCTGAAAGTGATTAGAGGACAGCTTCCATTTGGCCATACATTCTCTTGTGTGTTTGAAATCAGTCTTAACATATTTAGTATCAATCTATTGAAAAAATCAACATCTGAACATACACTATACCATGTACACTTTTCTTCAGAGTGTATGCCATGCTATAAATATCTAAAATTTAAACTTTATGGGAATAAAAAAGCAGTATAAAAATGGATGCTCTTCCAAGTTAGATCTATAAAAAAATATGTAATGGTACCAGGAAATATACATAGGTTTCTCTGAGCTCTTGATTTGGGGCCATTCAGTTAACAATGAGTATTAGTTTATGTGTTCTAGGCATAGAATTACATGGTGGGTCACACTGGTCCTGTATGAAGGGGGGCATGACAAATCATTCTACTAGTTTGCAATAGTGGGACTAAAGAGAACATGGAAAGCCTGTGACTAAAGCACACTCTATAGTCATAACTTCCCCCTTCTTGTTTGACCGCATAGTCCTTCAACTACTCTCTGTTCACCCAGTCTTCATGTCCAGGGTATCTTCAGTAGCAGATCAGCATGTACTAGAATAGTATATTAATAGTAAATTCATAATGTTTTTAAAACCTTTACCTCAAACCTTTTAATAGAGTGTACTAAATTTAGTTCGGTCTGATATAAATGAGAAAATCTACTAACAATCCCTAGGACCAATGATTCTTAAAGATCTCCAAACCAGCAGCATCAGCTTCACCTGAGAGCTTATTAGAAATGCAAATTCTCCAGATCTGCTACAGCAGAATCTGACTTAACAAGCCGTGGCTCCAGGTGGTTCTGATGCATGTGAGGACCACTGGTTTAGATAGTATCAGCAGTAAAGAAACTCTGTCAAGCTGTGCGATCTTCTATGAATTTTGCAAAATATTATAATACCCCGTTACCATCTTCATAATTACTACATTTAATACACACACAATTACACACATATTCAACTTGTAAGTTACCCTTGATGGAACATGTATAAAAAAGGTATGGCTTCTCTTTGTAAAGTGATGGTGTAGAAGGAAGAAAAATAAATTTGTCTTCAGTTTTTTGAAATGATACTATCCTTAACCCCTCCCCTTTTGTCCCCAATAAATGAATCACACTGGGGAAACATTGGTAGCAGGTGGCTATTCTGTTTCTTTGATATAGCAGGAAAATCTTGTTAGGTGATATAAATGCACCTTATCATTTGCAAATATAAACTGTCGTGCGTCTTGGGTGAACAGCTAAGTGCAGAACCATTTCAAAAACTTGAAGGTAAATGGATGTCTTATTTGCAACTAAACCATCATACTCATGTCAAATTTATTCATTGGACAAGGATTCTGAGGATACATAATACAATTTTTTTTGCTGAAATTTAGAAGTTTCATAATCCACTTAAGAAGCATATTTCAGAATAAAATAATTCTCTGTTTTGGAGTTAAAGCACAGACTTGGAGCAGTCCAGTCCACAGATGTATAATGCAATCTATATATATAATTTTAAATTTTCTAATAGCCACATTTTAAAAAGTGAAATGAATTAACTTCAAAATAATTTTTAATCCAGTATATAAAAATATTACATTTCAACTTATAAACAATATAAAATTGATGAGCTATTTTTTACATTTTTTGGTATTTGATCATTAAAATCTTTCACGTGTCTTACATGTATGGCATACCTCAACTGGAATGTTAAATTTTGACTGGAAGTACTTTCTTTTTTTTTTTTGTCTTAGTGTTCTGTGAAATGATTTTTATTTAAAATACAATTTATTATTGCAAAAGTAGATTTTATACCCAAGTTGTCATAAATACTAAAAAAGTTTTCCAATAGCCTGCTGAATATTAGTTTTTATATTTAAATTAATAAAAAATGAAATTTAAAATTCAATTCCTCAATCACACCAGCTGCATTTCAAATATTCAATATGCGTAAGGCAGTGTAGATCTGGAGCTATGCGAGACCAACCTGGGTTAGAATCCTGACTTTGCCTCTTTCCGGCTGCTTGTATTTGGGAATTTACCTAGCCGTCCCCAAGTTTCAATTCTATCTTCGAACTGGAGTCTGGGAAACCCCACAGTGAATATGTTTTAACTCCTGCCTGCAAAGCTAACAGCAGAAGACAACCACTATTTGTTTTTCCCTTCATGGAAGTGGTGGACTCACTGCATGATATAATAAAAATCAGAACCAATTAATGTAGGGATAGTTAAGTAAATTTCATTATTCCATACTCTGAAGCCATAAAATGCTAATAACTAATCACTAATTTATTTAATCACCAATTAATATTGAAATCGGTTATTATTAAGGAAGAAAACCGTACTATTAGGAATAGCGCGACTGCTGCCCGTGTGCTCAGGAAAACCTAGAAGGGTCTGCCACCCATCCATTAACAGCGGTTATAGGAAGCAACAGAGTGGGGGAAGGGTCCAGCCGGCACACGCTTCAGTTTACATTTCTTGTCAGTTAATTTCCAAAAGCGTTGTTCTAAAAAGGAGATATAATACTGTTTTACTTTAAGGGGCAAATCTCAAATGTGCTTTGAAACGACTACGCTTTTGCCTCTCAGTCTGGAATGTGATTTGAAATCTAGCTGAACTATACTATAATAAAAGGCCACATGAAAATACTTTGTCAGAAAAAAATATGCCGCCTTAAATCCGCTTTCGGTTGGCGGTTTCCCGCCGGTGGAACGGAAGCAAAACCGCCTTTGACGTCTAGCGAGGAGTCCCCTCCCAGTTACTACGGTGAAGTCTATGCTGCCATCTTTACTGTGGTCATCTCGTACCAAGGGTGCCGTACGGGGCTGTTGGGGCTCCACAGAAAGTCGGCGGAAGGTGAAATGGGAATGGAATCATGCGATTCTGTAATAAGAAGCTGACAGAACCACGAAGGATCAGGGACTTAAAGCATTAGATACCTTGTTAGTGGGATGCAGGTTCCACAGGCAAGCAGAACGATTCAAGCGAATTAGTACGGTTTCTGCCCGGATCTTGAGAGCCGCTTCCGTTGCTCAGCGGAAGTGTCGGTCGCAAGAGGACAGACGCCTGGAAGAATCCGCTATCGGCAGTGTGCACAACCGGAATCATGTCGAGTTTGGCGGTGAGAGACCCGGCAATGGATCGATCACTGCGTTCCGTGTTCGTGGGGAACATTCCGTATGAGGCAACTGAGGAGCAGTTAAAGGACATTTTCTCGGAGGTTGGTTCTGTTGTCAGTTTCCGGCTGGTATACGATAGAGAGACGGGAAAACCCAAGGGCTATGGCTTCTGCGAATACCAAGACCAGGAAACCGCGCTTAGTGCCATGCGGAACCTCAATGGGCGGGAGTTCAGTGGCAGAGCGCTTCGGGTGGACAATGCTGCTAGTGAAAAGAATAAGGAGGAGTTAAAGAGCCTCGGGCCTGCAGCGCCCATTATTGACTCACCCTATGGGGATCCCATCGATCCAGAAGATGCCCCTGAATCGATTACCAGAGCAGTAGCCAGTCTCCCCCCGGAGCAGATGTTTGAGCTGATGAAGCAGATGAAGCTCTGTGTCCAAAACAGCCACCAGGAAGCTCGAAACATGTTACTTCAAAATCCACAACTGGCTTATGCGCTGTTGCAGGCGCAAGTAGTGATGAGAATCATGGATCCAGAGATTGCTCTGAAAATTCTTCATCGGAAGATACATGTCACACCACTGATCCCAGGCAAATCTCAGTCTGTGTCTGTCTCTGGCCCTGGCCCTGGCCCTGGTCCTGGCCCTGGCCCTGGGCTCTGCCCAGGACCTAATGTTCTGCTGAACCAGCAGAATCCACCAGCCCCTCAGCCTCAGCATTTGGCTAGAAGACCTGTGAAGGACATTCCTCCTCTGATGCAGACTCCTATCCAGGGTGGAATTCCAGCTCCAGGGCCAATACCAGCTGCAGTTCCCGGACCTGGTCCTGGTTCCTTAACTCCTGGAGGAGCAATGCAGCCCCAACTTGGAATGCCAGGGGTTGGCCCAGTGCCTTTAGAGCGGGGACAAGTGCAGATGTCAGATCCTAGAGCTCCTATACCTCGTGGACCCATGACTCCTGGTGGTCTGCCTCCTCGAGGACTGTTAGGAGATGCTCCAAATGACCCACGTGGAGGGACTTTGCTTTCAGTCACTGGAGAAGTGGAGCCCAGAGGTTATCTGGGTCCACCCCATCAGGGTCCCCCTATGCATCATGCCTCTGGTCATGACACTCGTGGCCCTTCCTCACATGAGATGAGGGGAGGGCCATTAGGAGATCCCAGACTGCTAATTGGAGAGCCCAGAGGCCCCATGATAGATCAAAGGGGTCTACCTATGGATGGTAGAGGTAGTAGAGATTCTCGAGCGATGGAGACTCGCGCCATGGAAACTGAGGTCTTAGAGACACGTGTAATGGAGAGGAGAGGAATGGAGACCTGTGCCATGGAAACCAGAGGGATGGAAGCAAGAGGCATGGATGCAAGAGGATTGGAGATGAGGGGCCCTGTCCCCAGTACAAGAGGCCCTATGACTGGTGGAATTCAGGGTCCTGGTCCCATTAATATAGGGGCAGGTGGCCCTCCTCAGGGACCGAGACAGGTCCCAGGCATTTCAGGGGTGGGGAATCCTGGAGCTGGTATGCAGGGTACAGGCATACAAGGAGCAGGCATGCAGGGAGCAGGCATGCAGGGAGCAGGCATCCAGGGAGGAGGGATGCAGGGGGCAGGCATACAAGGAGTGGGTATACAAGGAGGAGGCATACAGGGGGCAAGCAAGCAAGGTGGAAGCCAGCCTAGCAGTTTTAGTCCTGGGCAGAGCCAGGTCACTCCACAGGATCAGGAAAAGGCGGCTTTGATCATGCAGGTTCTTCAACTGACTGCAGATCAGATTGCCATGCTGCCCCCTGAGCAAAGGCAGAGTATCCTGATTTTAAAGGAACAAATCCAGAAATCCACTGGAGCTTCTTGAAAGGTTTTAGAAAATATTTGGCTGTAGTCTTAAAGTTTATTCTGTAGCATGGAGAATGGGTGCAAAAAGCTGACTTCTGCATCCCCACACTTGGATTAGGGTGTCCCTCCTCCTAGAACCTAATCTTTTTTGTTGTTGTTCTTTTTATTTCTTTCTGTTTTCCTTTTTTATTTTTAATTGAGGGTGGGGGGAGGAGGGAGTGTGTCTGTTCACTTTAAGTTACTGTAAAATAACTCTGAACATGATATTATGCCAAATAAGATTACAAAGAATAAGCAGCAATATTGAAGTGTCTACAGTATGTTAACTACATTTTTTAAATGTTGAGTAAAACTTTGTGAAAACTGCTCATAAAGACTAAAAGTTGACCTGTTAAAACATTAATGTACTAAGATGGTTTTAAGATTTTTGGTTGTGTAACAAAATAAAGTTTACCCAAAAGTATAAGATACATTTTTTGGTAAACCATTTAAAATACAAAATCCTATTGGCGGCAATAGGATAAGCATTGTCTTAGTGTTTTAGAATTATTTTTGAAATATTAGAGTTAACAGGATAAGGTTAAACTTGTATTAGAATTGTTTTTTTCTAAAGTTGTGTTACCTGAAAAATCAAGGAGTGCACCTGGTTTACTGTTGCTTCATTTATCCCAGCCTTCAGAGACCAGCAAGGTTCTGCCAGGCCCCAAGCATCAGAGCATGATGATTTTGCTGTGACAGTTCTAAAATCAACCAGGTTACTTAAGTCCACTCTGATGAAACCCTATCTCTCAATACCTTCCAATTTCTCAATAGTCTTTAAGCCCTAAATCTGAGTCAGTAATTCTCTCACATCCTTCCCAAAAATCAGTGTCTAGGGACCAGTTGATCTGGATGAGTTATACATGGTATTTGACTTTTCATAAGTAGTAGGTTTCACTAAGTAAACTCTCAGTTTCTTGGTATCTGGCTTTCATGTACAGATGGTGTCCATTTGCTCCACCAGACAGCAGTTAAAAACTTTTAGACTAAACAGCATTTAACATGCCTTTTAGTTTTCTTATTTCATAATCTACTTTTCTATCATTAATCATGTTACCAGAATAATCAAGGCCCAAGTAGGTAGAAGTTTTTATATAGCCTGAATACTCAGTTGACTTATTGCTCATTTTACTTTTTGTAAGGAATACAGCCATTTAGTCCTAATATACATACCAGTGAGACAATTAAAAATTGGTTGGAAGATGGGGCTTATCACATTGCGCTACTACGACTTTATTTTTCCTTGAAAATAAAGCCTTGAGGATGTGAACACAAACATTGGTATTATAAAACAAGTAGTAATTAATAAAAGCATAAGTTATCAAATATCAGATGATCTTCTGTAGAGAAGAAAAACCAATATCTAGTTACAGATTACAAAATGTTTAATACAAAGAGCTGAAAATGTAGAAATTCAGTTATCTTCCCTTTGCAAAACGTTTACATTTTAAATTAGTATTCTTTATTCACAAGGTTTTCACCCCTATGCTGTTGTTTTCTACTACCTGTTTTACTCTGTTGTTCATACTGCTACTTTCCCATGTTTCCTATATGCCTCCCCTCTATTGGAGAGGATAACTCACCTTTACATGTGCGATAGTTATGGTTAATACTAAATCAGAGTTGGCTTGATCACTTTGAGATTCTAGTTGCTTTATCTCAAAGCTTTCACTGAAGGGCTCTAACTGAAAATTATTAAATGTTACAGTCTTTAGTCAAATCTCTGCATTGTTTAATGCAGAAAATAAAAATACAATTAAGGCTGACGTTAGTATCTGATATGTTTATTTTTAATGAATACATTATGCAAAAATCTTCCATTGTGGATATACATGGGGCCTGATTACGTTTTGTTTTTAATGCAAAAGGCAGAACTAATGAAATTGCAGTAATGGATGGAACTCTTTTAGAACCATTATCTATATAGTTTGACAGCTGAAACAACTATAAAGACGTGCCATTTTGTGGTTGGTATGAGCAACATCTTGGTGATAGTCAGATATTAAGCTTATGTTCCCCAGAGAGAAATCCTCTGTATATAGCACCAATAGCACCTTGTAGCTATCTTCATTACTGACAACCTTAGTCATATTGCAGTGCACTGTTTACCTTTTATCTGCTACTATACACTTCCACTCCCACAAACAACACAGGGACAGTCTATCTCATTACCATATTCACAGATGGGAAAAGGACAAAATATTCGATTAGAGTTATTAGGGGGACAAATCCCATTAAGAGCACATATACTGCCCTCATAAGAGTTTAGATTCAACACGGAACAAATGAGCTATAACAACTATTTCCATTTTAAAAAAACAATTAGAAATAGGTTATTAAAAACAATCACCTCTACTCTGTGAAAGCTAAGGAAATAGATTGTCCTCACTTCTGATTCATTGAATGTTCCAATATTGATGTAGAAAGCATAGAGCCTTATTTCATTTGATAGTAAAGAATAATACAAGCAATATTGCTACAATCAGAATCTTTTATGTGTTTTTCTACAAAATCATCGGTTATAACCCCTCACATCCTGAATTTTCCCTAAGATTTGTAGACTAAAATAAAATCACCAATTCATTCATCATAATAGTTGAAGATGATGGGGTGAAACAGTGATTTGCTAATGCTTCTTTAAGGCTTATCCTCTTGGGAAGTACATGTTTCTTGGGATTATGAAATGATCAACTTTAATCAGTGCCTACCCATTAGCCCTTGCCCTCATATTACTGCTGATTAATACCAAAAATATGTTTTAACATCTGTTGGCTTCCTAGGATTTTGCAGTATTTGATAAGATATAAGCTAATGTGAATCCCAGACAAAGGTAGGCTAATCTAAGTAAGATTATGTTTGGCTTTTCAACTACACTTTTCAGAATTCTAATGGTAGAAAGACATTTTAAAAAGAAGACCGTTAACATAATCACAGCTTGCAAAGCTTCTTGTTTTTCCATGCTGTGATGGGACATTGGTTAAGCACACAGAACATAATTTCCTATGGTGTGTCAGACCTTTCCCTTAGGTCTGATGAGGTCTAAGGATAATTATGTGCAACAACCTACTGTGGCAGAGAAACTGAATTAGCAGTTACATCTGACAGTCTTCTCACAAAAGAATGTCAGTCTCTCACTACTTTATATCAGCTAATCTCTAGACGGACTTTCCTGGTTGAAGCTTGCTTTTTTCATCAGTCTCTTATCAAGAATGCTCTGGTTGAGAACTAATTCATATTAAGGACATTAATAATATATTGTAAGTATCCCTAAATATAAATTTTAATATTAAATGTTAATAGGGATATTACATGATATTGGCATACTACATAATGTGCTCATATATATTTATTTCAAATGTTAACTGACCCAGATCTTTAAATATTTTCATTTGTTTTTATGTACCCTGAAACAAAAGTTTACTTCTTTGGTTGAAAATTCACCTTCACAAATATTCATATTACCAATTACCTTTCTCATAAAATATTAACTATCATGTTTGTTCTTGATATTATTCTATAACAATATATAACATGTCATTTGAGGGCAGAATTGTGTCAAAAGTGACACTTGGGAGTCGGGCGTGGTGGCACACACCTGTAATCCCAGCACTTTGGGAGACTGAGGGGGGCCGATCACTTGAGGTCAGGAGTTCGAGACCAGCCCAACCAATGTGGTGATACTCCATGTCTACTAAAAATACTAAACTTAGCCAGGCATGTTGGCAAGCCCCTGTAATCCCAGCTACTTGGGAGTCTGAGGCACGAGAAATATTTGAACTTGGGAGGTAGAGATTAGAGTGAGTCGAGATTGTGCCACTACACTCCAGACTGGGCAAACAGATTGAGACTCTATCTCAAAAAGTAAAATAAAATAAAAAATAAGTGACACTTGGGGTAACATCATTAAAAATCACAAACCTGGTGCTTATTAAATACTGCACAAAAAGCACCCAAATATTTACCAAATAACAGCTTTTTTTTTTCTTTTTTTGAGACAGTGTCTTACTTTGTCACCCAGGCTGGAGTGCAGTGGCACAATCTCGGGTCACTGCAACCTCTGCCTCCTGGGTTTAAGTGATTCCCCTGCCTCAGTCCCTCAAGTAGCTGTGATTACAGGTGTGTGCTACCGTGCCTGGCTGATTTTTGTAGTTTTAGTAGAGACAGGGTTTCACCATGTTGGCTAGGCTGGTTTTGAACTCCTGACCTCAAATGATCCACCCAACTCGGCCTCCCAAAGTTCTGGGATTACAAGTGTGAGACACCACGCCCAGCATTTAATAACAACTGTTTATAACCAAGAGTTGGTTTAGATCCCCAAAATAGGTAACTATCCTTTAATCACAGGGTTTTAAAAGTAAAAAAAATGAAAAATAGATAGCTAATTACAAAAAATACACAACATTCTCAATCATAAATAATTTTGTATGATTAAGTATATATAATATCTGCAGACACTTGAAATGAATCTCATATGTGTTTCAAAGGTTGGTCATTTAAAAAATTATATCTGCTGGGCAGATGTAGTAGCTAATGCCTGCAATCTCAGCACTTTGGGAGGGTGAGGCAGAAGGATCACTTGAGCTCAGGACTTCAAGACCAGTCTGGGCAACACAGGGAGATCCTGTCTCTACAAAAAATGTAAAAATTAGCTGAGTATGGTGATGTACACATTCTTTAAGCGAATCTTACAGACTCACCTTAATTTAAAATGAGTGCCAACACTGAAAAATGGTATAGTTGGGCCAGGCATGGTGGCTCATGCTTGTAATCCCAGCACTTTGGGAGGCCGAGACGGGTGGATCACGAGGTCAGGAGATTGAGACCACCCTGGCTAACATGGTGAAACTCCGTCTCTACTAAAAATACAAAAAATTAGCCGGGAGTTGTGGCAGGCGCTAGTAATCCCAGCTACTTGGGAGGCTGAGGCAGGGGAATGGCGTGAACCCGGGAGGCAGAGTTTGCAGTGAACCGAGATCACACCACTGCACTCCAGTCTGGGTGACAGAGCAAGACTCCATCTCAAAAAAAAAAAAAAAGAAAGAAAGAAAGAAAAAGAAAAAATGGCATAGTTGAGTTCATAATGTGATTTTTTTAACAAAGGCCAACAAAGGGCTTGCTTGGTGCCTTAACATTTATAAAATCATACTCCATATCTGAAACATCACTCTTGTTCTCATGTTAATCAATATAGTGACATAAATCATGACTAAAAAGATTTCCAGACACAAACCTTGTATAGGAGAGTAAATACAATCATCTATTAATACAACATATTTCCTATCTTTGGCTAAGCCTATACCCAAAATGATTTCATCTTTTTATGCTTATCAATCATCAGAGAAAAAGATCTTCATCTATTTCAAGCATCAGATAAATTACACTATGGAAATTGTATAATTATTGTCAATGTTATCGAAGTTTTGTTCCCTAAAAGTTTTAAATATCTTTGGACAAGAAACCTCAAATTGGTGATCTGTGGACCAATTGAGCTTACAGATATTTTTTATTTGACCAGTCAATTTTCTTGAAAATTTTGAACTTAAATGCCTGTAGAAGCAGCTTTTTTTTTTTTTTTGAGACGGAGTCTTGCTCTGTGGCCCAGGCTGGAGTGCAGTGGCCAGATCTCAGCTCACTGCAAGCTCCGCCTCCCGGATTTACACCATTCTCCTGCCTCAGCCTCCTGAGTAGCTGGGACTACAGGCGCCCACCACCTCGCCCGGCTAGTTTTTTGTATTTTTTAGTAGAGACGGGGTTTCACCGTGTTAGCCAGGATGGTCTCGATCTCCTGACCTCGTGATCCGCCCGTCTCGGCCTCCCAAAGTGCTGGGATTACAGGCTTGAGCCACCGCACCCGGCCAGAAGCAGCTTATATTCTCCAATTTGGCCACAAGCCCAACCTCTTCCTATCCTTCGAGCTTACAACTTAACACAATTATTAGATTTGATCAATATTAGTGTCTAATTTGACAAATATGACATAGAAAAACTTGCTTAAGGCCAGACGTGGTATTTCATGCCTGCAATCCCAGCGGTTTGGGAGGCCAAAGCTGGAGGATCACTTGTGTATAGGAGTTTGAGACCAGACTGAGCAGCATGGTGAAATCCCATCTCTACAAAGCACACAAAAATGAGTTGATTACTTGGCCATGGTGGCATGGCTCTAGTCCCAGCTACTTAGGACGTTGAAGTGGGAGGATCACTTCAGCCCAGGAGGTGGAGGCTGCAGTGAGCCGGGATCTCGCTACTGCACTCCAGCCTCCTGAGTGACAGAGCAAGACCTTATCTCAAAAAAAAAAAAAAGAAAAAGAAAAAGAAAAACCTGTTTAGCAACCAGTTCAGCACACATATTTCTGCAAAACCAACCAGCAACAAAAGGAAAACCCAGGGCAAACGAAAACAAAAATCTTGACGCATTTTTTATTTGTAGATTTTGGTGAGGTATACTGAGCAAAGAAATGTCCTAGGAAAATAAGCCAATCAGTATATCTATCCCACAAATGTTTGCATTTTCAATAAATATTAATCCAAAATAGCAGTATCTTCTTTTTCAATGAAAACACATATTTGTAAAATATGATATATATTATTCATGTATATAGATATTAAATGCTAACAGCTCTCGAATGAAGATATTGATAGTATACATACTGGAACACTGGAACATAAATTCTCTTTTTTTTTTTCTTTTGAGACAGAATCTCACTCTGTGGCCAGACTGGGGTGCAGTGGTGCAATCTCAGCTCACTGCAACCTCCATCTCCCAGGTTCAAGCGATTCTCCTGCCTCAGTCTCCTGAGTAGCTGGGACTACAGGTGCTCACCACCATGCCCCACTAATTTTTGTATTTTTAGTAAAGATAAGGTTTCACCATATTGGTCAGGATGGTCTTGATCTCTGGACCTCATTATCCACCTGCCTCGGCCTCCCAAAGTGCTGGAATTACAGGCATGAGCCACAACGCCCGGCCCAGAATTCTTTAATTTCTTTATCTGTTATTGATGTACCTGTCAACCTCTGATTATGTGATTCTCTACTATCTCACTTTGTTGCCTGGAATGAATATGAAGCAACCTGTACCAATTCAGGAATCTACTTATGTAGATTTTAGAAAGTGACCCACTATATGTAACTTTCATGTAACAGTCACAGTAATTTAAACAAAACAAAACAAAAGTCCTTAACCAGATCATGTTATTTCCCTGTTAAAACCTCTCATGGCTTACATTGCTCTTAGAATAAAATTCAGAATCCTTATGTGTCCCATGTAGCCCTGATATAGTTTAGATGTGTGTCCCCACCCAAATCTCATATTGAAATGTAATCCCCAGTGTTGGAGGAGGAGCCTTGTGGGAGGTGATTGAATCATGGGGGTGGATTTCTCGTGAATAGAATCTCATTTCATCATGAATCTCATGATGGTGCTAAACCATGAATCTCATGATAGTGCTAAATTTCTCATTTCATCATGAATCTCATGATGGTGCTAAACCATCCCCCATGGTACTGTCCTCATAACAGTGAATGAGTTCTCATGTAATCTGTTCATTTAAAAGTGTGCAGCACCTCCCCCTCCACTCTCTGGCTCCTTCTCTGGCCCTGTGCCTGCTGCGCCTTTCCCTTTGTCACGATTCTAAGTTTCCTGAGGTCTCCCCAGAAGCCAAGTCAATGCCAGCATCATACTTCCTGTACAGCCTGCAGAACCATGAACCAATTAAACCTCTTTTCTTTATAAATTACACAGTCTCAGGTATTTCTTTATAGCAATGCAAAAATGAACTAATACAAGCCTTAAGCATACCAATGTCTCACACTACCATTGGCCCCTTACTCACTTCTACACATATTTTGGGCCTAGCTTTATTTAATTGAATTTGCCAGACTCATTCTCATCTGTGTACTTGGGAGTTTCTCTTGTTCATCACCCACTCTTTCCCCAGGCCTTTGAATGGCTAGTTGATTCTCTTTACTCAGGTCTTGGCTTATATACTATATCACTTACTCAGACAGGCTTTTCCTGGACACCTGGGAAACCACAGACAAAGCAAATATAAATTTAATGGTCTCCCAATTCTCTCTCATAATCTTGTTGTCTTTCTTGTTTGTTTGTTAAGAGTAGTTATCTTACCTGAGCACCACTTACACATTGTATGGGATTAATCCATATTCTCCAACCCTTTGCAAAGCATAATGGTTGTTCTATGCACCCACCAAACTTGATGACTGTCACTAATGAGTTTCTCTTCATTACGCCCATGTTATATTTATCATGTAAATCATGTTTGTTCCCAAACAAATCTATGCTAGTTGTATCTATTACTGTAATATATGAATATGCCTATAGGCATAAACATAGGTATAGATAATATGTGTATATATGAAATACGATTGTAAAAATAAAAAGTTATTTCTATGAAAACTATCTTGAATGCTTTGAAAGATAGATAGATAGATAGATAAGTAGATAGATAGATAGATTTATCATGTCAACTGTGTTTGATGGTGTATTAGTCTGTTTTCATGCTGCTGACAAATACATACCCAAGACTGGGTAATTTACAAAGGAAAGAGGTTTAATGGAGAACTCACAGTTCCACATGGCTGAGCAAGCATTACTAGCACGGTGGAAGGCAAGGAGAAGCAAGTCACATCTTATATGGATGGCAGTAGGCAGAGAGAGCTTGTGCAGGGAGATCACTGTTTTTAAAGCCATCAGATCTCATGAAACCCACTCATTATCATGAAAACAGCATGGGAAAGACCCATCCCCATGATTCAGTCATCTCCCACCGGGTACCTCCCACAACACAGGGGAATTATGGGAGCTACAGGATGAGATTTGAGTGGGGACACAGAGCCAAACCATATCATATGGTAAACCAGTTTATACCAATTGTACTATTTTTTGTTTTATATAGATTGATTGATTGTTATTAGCATGAGTGTAAAAAAGTTATTTCTTCGAAAACTATGTTGACTGTTTCTACAAGATTTTATAAAAATTAGGAGCTAAAAATACATCATTGTTAAATACTGTGGGGGCAAGGTAATTTTTAAAAATACCTTAAAAATCTTTAAAATCTAGAATTCACGCTGATACTTTGTAAGTGTCCAAATCCTTGTTTCACTTAAAAAAAAAAAATGGATTGTTACTGGCAATTTTAGACAAAGCATGTCAATGCTTTAATTTCCTCACAGAAATTTTTCAGGCAGTGGAAGAAAAATCCTTGAGGTAATGTTATCTGAGGTTTGGTGCTGCCATAGTTGTTTCCCTTTCACCTCCACAGGATTACCCAGGAGAGACAACCACCTGCCACCATTCCAGTCCTCCTCCTTCCCCTTCTTTGTGATGTTACATACCGAGGAGAATAGAATATACCCTAATCTCTTGCTAATCAAAGTGTGCTCCTCGGACCGGCAGCACCAGCATCACCTGGGAGACTGTTAAAAATGCGGAATCCGGGGCCCCACCCAGACCTGCTGAATCAAAGCCTACATTTTAATAAGATCCCCAAGGATCCACATGCAAATAAACGTTTGAAAGCACTGCTTTAATCCTACAAGAAAGTGAAAAGAATGACAACAAATAAAAGCACCATAAAATTAATATTATGACAAATAGAAGGGATTTTTAATTTACCTACATGACTTCCCTTCCATTGGCAGAGAAAATCAAGAATTGGCAAAAATCCTTACCCAATCTGAGGAAAACAGGAGATAGCCCATGTATTAGATGCCACATTGGACAAGCAAGGAGACAAAGAAAGATTTTGTTCCTTCACAGATAATTGAGGGAACATTGGATCAACTGGGAAACCTAAGACACCGTAAATGAAATTATTGTTGTTTGGGGAAGACACCTGAATGTATTTTGTCCATATGTGTAACCCCTTTTTTCCTTAGATATGGAGAAGTTGTATTGAATTGGTAGAATCGTTTATATTTATTATATATGATCACCAGAAACATGGCACACCAAAAATTGTTTCAGCCAAGTTGTGGTTCTCTGGAATGAATGCCACCATTCATCAAAAAATTCCCTCATAAAACCTAAATTGTTTTCTAATCCTACAAATTTCATTATTTTTCTGGTAAGATATACTATCCAGATAGAAATGCTAACATCAGGGTACTCCATTTTCTTTTGTAAATGTCTTTCCCTATAACCCAGAAATATTGCCTAACATCTCACAGAACTTATTTAGACTAGAAAGAAGATTTCCAGAAGAAATTTTGAAGCTGTAAAATCAGCATGCTTATGATTCAGTGTCAATAAACCCTCAACAGAATTCTGCTGTTATCAATTTTTCAAACCTCATCTAAGTATTCTAAAGCACCAAAAAGAAAGAGCAATGTAACAAGAACAGTTCAAAGGATCAGCTCAATGTTTTTTCTGTTACTTCATTTTCAGTAGATATATTGGAAATGGTAGCAAAACTCTATACTGCAAGTTGTGCTTTTCAGCTTGTCTTTGAACCTAATCATAATTAAGAGTACAAATTAACCAAATCAACATTTGTAAATTAAGCAAATTAATTTTTTTTTCTTGAAAGTTTTCATTGGCCTTAAATGAGTGAACTCAAAACATTTCTAGCAAACAACAATTTAAATTCAAATCAAGACCTTTCAAGTGGTGACATCAAACCATCCAGAGGTTGAAAAGATGGCTAGATGTGGTAGCTAATGCCTGTAATCCCAGCACTTGGGAGACTGAGGTGGACAAATCACTTGGGATCAGGAGTTCACGACCAGCCTGGCCAACATGGTAAAACTCCATTTCTACTAAAAATACAAAAAATTAGCCGAGCATCATGGCGGGCACCTGTAATCACAGCTACTTGGGAGGCTAAGGCAGGAGAATCCCTTGAACCAGGGAGATTGAGCTTGCAGTTGGCCAAGATCACGCCACTGCACTCTAGTCTTCCTCCAAAAAGAAATAAAATAAAATAAAATAAAGATTGTAAAGATAAATTGGGAACTTAAGAATCTTCCCTTTTCACATGTGTTCAGACAACTTGCATTCCAGTCCTAACTGGGGCTTTGTTTGCCTAAGGGGAAAGAAATTTTCTTAATTAGAATGTTTTGTGAATTGGAAGGAATATGTCTTATAGGATCTTTGATTGGTGGGGATTTTATTGTCATCATTTTCAGATAAACCGGTTTTTAGAAGTTTTTTCCCTAGTTAGTGCCTGTACTGAGACAAGCAAGCTAATTGAGCTTTGACTAGTGGTAACCCTGGTTTAAAATGGCCAAAGCTCCATTATCCTATGCAGTCTAACACAGGAACAGAAAACCAAATACTGCATATTCTCACTTATAAGCGGGAGTCAAACGAGAACATGTGCATACTAAGAGGGGAACAACAGACATTGGGGCCTACTTGATGGGGGTGAAGAGGTAGAGGATCAGAAACAAATGCCTTTTGGGTACTATGTTTATTACCTGGGTGATAAAATTAACTGTACACCAAAGCCCTGTGACACACAATTTACCTGTATAACAAACCTACACATGTACCCTTGAACCTAAAAGTTAAAAAATAAAGTAAAATAAAACTACTCATCCTGAGGAATTCAAGATGGATTATTCTGGGTAGAGGAAAAAAAGAGGCTTTTCTGCATCTCTTGCCCATTCTTTCATTTACCCAGGATTACGCATAAGGAAGGGGACTGATGGACTGGTCAGTGACTCAGCCCATGCCAGCCAAGCAGGATTATGAAACTGATCTCCTGTCAGGGCCAGCACTGAGACAAAGGCACACAAATGACCAGGGCTGGAGAGTGATGTTTCAGTAAAAATTAACTCTTCAAAGAAGAGAGGAGGCAGGAAAGAATGAGGGAGGAAGAGTTAAGTTTTTTTGTTTTGTTGTTGTTTTCTTTTCCCGACAAAACCACAGACTTACCCTACATATATGATCATGGCTGGCCACTCCAAGCAGGAGGAGCTGTCTCCAGCTCATTTTCAACTGCTCAGTAAGTCTTCTGGGTCTTACCACATTACAAAAGCTTTTTTGTCTAGTCTTTTATTTTAATAAAAATAAAATATAACATATTGATATAGACATGAAATATAATTGTTTAAAATGTTTTTTAATTCTAATAGGCATTTTAATTTACACAGTGAGCAAATACTTTGAGTAGATGGAAAGAGACTACAATAGTGCAATTTCAGACATCAGCCACAAGATTAGGGGGAGGGGAGTTATTTATTATTGAGGGAGGGAGGTCGTAGCAAGGCTCTTGCAAGTGCCCTAGAACCAACACATGCCACTTATGAGTTCTATGTCCTCTTTTGGAAGGCTGGGTCATGAATAACATACTAACAGCACATACTGAGAACCTACTAAATGCCAGGCATTTGACATGCAGCATCTTTAACTTCACTAAAGTTTGAGGAAGTTGACTAATTTGCTTTAAGTCACACAGCTCATAGGAGGTGGAAGCACCATTGAAAGCAAGTTTGTCTGACTTCCAAGCCCTAACTGTCCCCATTATATCAATCAGTTTTATGAAGAGACAAGTAATAAGGTAGTAATAAGTGTATCCACATTGAGGGCTGAAATGTGGAGAAATATTAGGCATCATTTTCACTAAGTGATGAAGGTCATTACAGGTCTAGAACATGTGATTTTTGGGCAATAGTGAAAAATTTATGAAATCTATCTTTTGCCCTTACATTTTTTCTTGTTTTTTCTCCCAAGAACCAAGTACTAGATGGGTTTTAGGATTATAGAGGAAAATGGAAACCAAAACTTAGAATGGAGACATACTTATATGGAATAACAATAGATTTTATAAGAAATCCATAAAACTAAATATGTAATTTTTAATTGAGATAAGATGTCTCTCTGTCACCCAGGCTGGATGCAGTGGCATGATCTTGGCTCACTGCATCCTAAGCCTCCTAGGCTCAAGAAATCCTCCCACCTCAGTCTCTTCAGTAGCTGGGACCACAGGCATGCACCACCATGCCCAGCTAAGTTTTTGTATTTTTGGTGGAGACAGGGTTTTGCCATATTTCCCTGGATGGTCTCGAACTCCTGAGCTCAAACTATCTGCCTGCCCCGGCCTCCGAAAGTGCTGTGATTACAGGACTGAGCCACTGCGCCTGGCCAAATATTTTATTTTTTTATATATATATATATATATATTTATATTTATATATTTTTACATACATATTTTATATATATCATACATATTATATATTAATTTTATATACATATTATATATTTTTATATACATATTATATATTATATATATAAAGTAATTCTAGTCAATATATAATTTAAACAATCGTGTAATCTATTTTTCCCATGGTGTCTTTTTTAACATTTTTATTAACACATAAATTACACACCATAAGATCCCCTATTTAAAGCATCCAATGTAAAGGTTTTTACAATAGTCATAGGGCTGTGCAGTCACCACCATACCTAAATTTAGAACATATTCATCACCCCAGAAAGAAACACTGGATTCACTTCCTACTCTTTTACCCTCAGCCTTAGGCAACCACTGTTCTACTTTTCCTCAGTATAGATATTCTGGATATTTCCTAAAAAGTGAATTATACAATGTATGGTCTTCAGCTTCTTTTACTTTATATATATATAAGTATATATATATATATATATAAAGTATATATATATATATATATAAGTATATATATATATATATATAAAGTATATATATATATATAAAGTATATATATATATATATATATATATATAAAACTTATCCATGTTGTAGCATTATTGTCAATTAGTATTCTTTTGTATGAATATACCACATTTTATTTATGCGTTCACCAGTTGATGGATATTTGTGTTGTTTTCATTCAGGCTATTATGAATAGTGCCGGTGTGAACATTTGTGTGCACATATGTTTTCATTTTCCTTGGGTATATACCTAGGAGTAGAATTGTTACATCATATAGGAACTTTATGTTAACTTCAGAGGAACCATTAGACTGTTTTCCAAAATGGCCACACTATTTTACATTCCCCCAACAATAAATGAGGGTTCCAGTTTCTCTACATCCTCTTGTAACTGCATTAGATCAATCTGATTCTGTTTTTTTGTAACAAAGTTGTGAGTTTTTCAGTTGCCATGGACTCCCAGGTTGAGCATGCCCAGATGAACCAAGTGTGCAATCACGAGCTGGGGGGTGGGGGGTACCTAAGTGTTCAGAGTGAGGGTCGGGGACCAAATTAAGAAGTGAACACTGCATGGCAGGGTCCAGAATCCAATCAGATCAAGCTCTGGCATCACCCTATGGTGGTAGGATACAGTCAGATCACGCCCTCAACATCACCTCATTGCAAGATCCAATCAGATTACACCTTATTACCCTATGCTTATAAAACCCTACTGAAACCCCAGGGCAGGAAGACAGATTTGAGGGCTTCCTTCTATCTCCCTGCCAGTGGATTTGCAATACAGCTTTTCTTTTCTCAAAAGCCAGTGCTATAACCTCTATGTGCATTGGGCAATGAGCCCATTGATTGCTCAGTAACACTGTCATCGCTTGTTTTTTTTTTTTTTTTTTAATTATGGCTATTCAGATAAATATGAAGCTGCATCTCACTGTGGTCTTCTGTTTCGTTTTGTTTTGAGACAGAGCCTCACTTCCTTGCCGAGGCTGGAGTAGTGGCACAATCTTGGCTCACTGCAACCTCCGCCTCTGCCTCCCAAAGTGCTGGGATTACAGGCACAAGTTGCGGTGCCTGGTCTCATTGTGGTTTTGATGTGCGTTTTCTTGATGGCTAACTATTGTCAGCATTTTCATGTGCTTACTGGCTATTTGTTTAGCTTATTTGGAGAAATGTCTGTTCCCTGTGATCTATTTACTATAAATAAAATGACATGTTTCAGATTTCAGCATTTCTCTGGTAGGTAAGTGGATAATCAGATAACAGTGTCCCTAAAATATGAAAGGAATTATTTATTTTGTGACTTAATAACTGGACTGAAATTGGAAGAGTCAAGTTGCAGAAGTAGAAGTGAGAGTTTTCAATGATGCTCTTTAACCCTTTTGGAACAGGTAGGAAATCATTGTCATGGTTTACAGCTCTTAAGACATTGGTTGAATCTGAAGGTAATTGAGAGTGGTTTTCCAAAGAAGACACCGTTATAATAAAGAGCTCAGTCTCTGCCTGTGTTCAGATTCTGGCTCTAGCACATACTAATTTTGTGACTCATTTCTACACCTCACTTTCACGCCTGTACACTGGACAAACTACCTCCAACCATAGTTGAGAGGACTGTTTGATAAAGCACTTGTACCATGATAATAAGTTCTTGACATGTGATATGTGCCAGTTATTATTCCTTAAAAAACAAACAAACAAACAAACAAACAAACCCATGGGTATGGAAACCCTAGGAGCAACATGAAACATGAGCTAGCACTGGTTGCTTCCCAGGCATTGAGAAAGAGAGAGAGGGCTAGAAGATGGAGGAAACCAGATCAGCTATGAGGACTTCTACTTCAGAAGAGGAAAGAGACACTCCAAGGAAGATTTGTTACCAAAGAAGGAGGCATTTTAAATTAGAGAGGTCTGGACTGTGTTTTGGAGCAGACTGTAAGATCTGGGCAGAGGAAGAAAAATGCCACTTTTTTCCTGCACCACTTTCCTTGTATTTCCTTATGTAGCAAAGCTATATTTTGTACGAGAAGAAATCTAATACAAAGTTGACAATGGTGAAGACAATCTTCTGTGGAAAATCCCTCTAACAGCTGACTCTGTTTGACCCAAGGAGTTTCAAGCTCCTGAAATCCTGTTTTAGACAAATACCAATAGAAATGGTATCAGGATTTTATCTGGCTCGAGCTTTTATGGCTTATGTATTTCTTTTTCCTATAGATTTATCTAGTACAATAGAGGACAGATTTTTTAAAAATGTGTGCTTTCTTTATCTAAGATAAACTTTAATAACCCAATAGAAAAGCTTGAGGAACTATTTGCACTATTTATTAAAATGTTACGTATATATAGGGTACATATATCTTCAATGTTTGTTTTATGAATGAAGTGAAAGGACTTTTGAAAGTTCTTCCTTTCTGGTTTCAAAGGTGGCACACAACATGTTATAATATCAATTAAACATTTCAGAATAAATACATCAAAATGTTATGATTTAATTAATCCTCATTTACTATATTTGTGCTTTACCTATGTCTAGTATTTCTGAGCCTGACTTAAAAAAATAGTCCCACAAAATTACATGTATTAAAAAAAGCTTTTATGAAAAACTACCAGTCAAGCGAAGTGTATTAAAATGACAAAAATCCTATAATTATGCATATTTTACCATTACTTGGGAACTACCACATTCTGAATTATATCAAAATCCAATGTTAGAGATATTAGAGATAAATCTGAGGGTTTTTTTTTTAAGGAGCATCTAATGAATATATTCTTTAAACATTCACTTGGCGTTAATTTAGCAAATATTTTTTGGTTTCTATAAGTAGATTTATGTAGAAATAGTCAGGTTTTGAATATTTACTTCTGACTACTGTATTTCTCCTCAAATTTTTACTTATGAAAAATCGAAGCAAAGAGGGTAAATTTCCAGTTTATGAACCTGCCACTACACCATTGATTTAAATTTAATATTCTATATAAAATTTAATATTCTGTATTTGTGTTTCTGGTATGGCAGCCACTATCTACACGAAGCTATTGAGAACTTAACCTGTCACTAATGAAACTGAATAAATACATTTTAAAATTTACTCAAATTTAATTAATTCATTGCAACAGCTCCCAGATTGACTAGCACAGATAAAGAGGACACAAGTTATTATTTCAATGATATTCTTTAAGATTTTTGGAACAGGTAGGCAATCATTTTCATGGTTTATAGCTCTGAAGACACTGGTTGAATCTGAAGGGAATTGAGAGTGGTTTTCCAAAGAAGGCACCGTTATAATAAAGAGTTCAGTCTCTGCCTGTGTTCTGCCAGTCTCTGCCTATGACTAGATAATATTTTGGGTAATGGTTCAAAACCATAAACGGATCAACTAACTAATGTCATCACTGATTTGTTGCATTAATATTATTAAAACAGGTAGTCAACTGGTAGTAAGTGTGTACTTGGATAAATGAATGCACCTCACTGTTAACAGATTCTTACATAATAAGAAGCGCTCAGAAAACAAGAAATAAAAGCATAACTAGCTCATTTTACTCATCTTTCTTTTAGCAAACATTTATCTAATGCCACCATGTTACAAGCAATGAGGATTCAGCAAAATCAGAATGGATCCTACTCCCACTGATTTTTGTATTTACTCAATACCTACTTTGTCCCAGTTCCTCTGAGCATATGCTTTGTTCTGAAGAAGGCTAGACCGTCTAGAAAGACTTAGTCCCCAAATTAGAGGGAAGTACAGAGTACTATAGCACTATAGTTCTATAGGAATACAATTAAAGAGAATCTGAATTCATAAGTCATCAGGGAAGTTTTCTTGAAACAGAACTGAGTTTTGAAAATTGAGAATAGTTAGTGAGAGCTAGACACAGGACTTGTATGAGACAAGGTGTTGGAATAAACTAGCATGGTGCTATTGTTATCAGAAGTCAGGCCTTGAGTGTGAATTGTCCAGATCTTTAAGGTTTTGAATAAACAATTGGACAAAATACACAATGTAACAGAGGAATGAAACCCAGGAACAAAGAAGCGAAAGCAAGATTTATTAAAGCAAGAAAGCACCCCACAGGGCGGGAGAGCACCCGAGCAAGTGGGTCAAGGGCCTTGTTTACAAATATTTGGGGGTTTAAATATTCTTTTGAGGTTCTTATCAGCTACCTTTTATCTGGATGAAGGATTTGGCTCCTGGCTAATTAAAAGCTGAGGTGAATTGGCCCGAGGCTAACCCAATGCTAGAGCACATTGACACCATATGCAGATGAAGTGGTGGCCCATGCTTGGCCTGCGGCTACTCCAAAGCACTTTTCTTTTCCATCTGAGATGTGGTGGAGGCAGGAGGTTGCAGGGAGAGTAGCCTTTGATTCTTTGTTTCTTGGGTGTGTGGAGGTGGGGTTTGTCCTTTTGGTTTAGCTTTAGGAAGTTCGTGTTAATTGGCCTTAGGTTTAATTCCTTTTGGTTTAGCTTTAGGAAGTTGGTATTAATTCCCTGCCCCCAGACCCTATTCTCCTGCCTCACTATCAGAGAACTATGTAAATGGTTTGGTGATGTAGGGAATAAAAAGGAGTACTAGGAGATAAGGCAAGGCCTAGCTCCCCAGTGTCTCCAGAGACAAGCTAAGGAGTTATAGGAAGTAACTTAAGGGTTTTAGAAAGTGAAATGAAAAATTCAGATTTCTCCAAGGGAGAGCAATTATTAAGAAAAATCACAAGAATCCAGGTGGAAAATATTTCTGTGGCTCTGAGTAATCCACAAAGGATCCCATCTCTTCATAGAATCTAAATTTTTCTGAGTGAAACATTCAGCAACTCCAGCCATCAATAACTCAGTCAAAAGCCAATAAGAGAAAGAGAGAGAGAGAGAGAGAGAGAGAGAGAGAGAGACAGAGAGAGAGAGAGAGAGAGAGAGAGAGAGAAAGAGAAAGAGAAAGAAAGAAAGAAAGGAGAAAGAAGAGAAAGGAAAACGAGAGAAAAAAAGCAATAGGTTACTTTTTAGGAACTCTGAGTGTAAAACACATCCTTTTGCAGAGACTACTGACTCAGAACTGAATTCAAAATAATGTTTCTGACTTAGGAACACAGATTTTCAGCACATGTACAGCAAGAGATTTTCAGCAAGAGAAGGACACTTGTAGGAATAAGAAACAATAGTTAAAAATAAGGGAGGAATAACATCTAAATCTCAGAGGCCTTGTCTTCCCCCTTGTATTTCTAATAGCTAGCCTAACATCTGGCATGGTACTAGGTGATCAATAAATAGTCATTACAATTTATAGATTTCTATAAATGAATGCATCCTAAAAATCATACAGATAAATTAGGAGAATGCTCAGTTTAATAATGCACTCCAGTAGTCCCAAAAGACCTCAGTGTATTATATCCCAAGACAATAACTGATGTTCAGCCTGAGGCCCCTAGGGTAGTTTGTGTGGAACATCCAGCCACTGTTTCAGACTTGACTCTACCAGACACACTCTTCTCTGTCTTTTCTTGAGCTCCAGGGATCATGTGTTTGCAGCTTGAGCCAGCTGCCTTCAAATAAGACATTTAACTATTTAAATTACTGATTTTTGTATTTATTCAATATCTACTTTGTCCCAGTTCCTCTGAGCATACACTTTGTTTTGAAGAAGGCTAGACCATCTAGATAGACTTAGTCCCCAAATTAGAGAAAAGTACAGAGTACTATAGCACCATAGTACTATAGGAATACAATTAAAGAGAATCTGAATTCATAGGTCATCAGGCAAGTTTTCTTGAAACAGAACTGAGTTTTGAAAATTGGGAGTAGTTAGTGAGAGCTAGACAGAGGACTTGTATAAGACACACTGTTTTCTGGTTAATATAAAGTACAGAAATAAAAACTACACACCCATTTTCTTAAGTAATGTCACCTTTTCATTCCTATTAAACAATGTAAAAATGCAATCTAATAACCCTTTATCATATGGAGCAAAGATAATCCAAACACCACCAGGTTCTATTTACAATCGTTCTGATGCTGACTGCATATTAGAATGTCTTGTAAACTTATCAAAAACAAGGATTCCTGGGCTCCATCCCCAGGAATTCAGATTCAAGTAGATCTAGGGTGGTGGTATATGCTAAGAATTTTTATTTTTATTCAATTCATTATTTTAAAAATCCCAATCCCAACTATGCTTGAACATTAGAAATATGTAAATTCCCAGAATGTATTCCATTCACTCAGATAGAAGGTAAAATCTACATACAATATACTTGTTCTGTTCAGAAGCCTACCCAGACCCTCCCAATCAATGGCTTCCCTTGCTTGTTGCTTGTAGGGAGCCCCAGCATGTCAAGAATAGCTTGTGGAGCTAGCTGCATAGGTATTGCCCTTTATATTTGTTAATGATTGTTTTTAAGCTAAACTTTGAGATAATGCTGGGAAAGCATGACCTCTTTCTCCCTGAACCCACTCAGCTTTTCATTTTCTAATTAATGGCTTATCAAATGGCTAAATGTGCCAACAATTTGAACAAAAGACTGATCTTTAATCCTCTTTTTTTCTCCTTTACTCAACTCACAGGGAAGAACATAACATTTGTCTAGACCCTATGCTGCAAAGAAAAAAAACAAAAAACAAAAAAACAAAAACCCTCTCATATCCAAGAGGTTGACTATGAAACCAAAATATTGGATCTTCCATGTCCCCATCTCACTTATGCTCCTGCCCAACTCCCTCTCCTTCTAATGATCAAACCAGGGATTTGTTAAAGATGCATTTGACATACACACAGACCTTGAGGTCATTTTTCCAAACTGTCCCCAAAAGCTAGTGCCTCTCTGAGCACAAATGGGGGATGAGACCCGAAATTCTGCTTCAGGGGCTGGCATTATCTTTGGACATTATGGCAACTGACTTAATCATAGCTGGAAGCAGGGAGAATTACAGAGAGTGCTTTATGAGTGTTTCTTGTTCAGACACTGGCAACTGTATTTGTTAAGGGTGCAGAATTCTTACTGTTCTGTTATGGCAGACCTGCTCCATTCTGAACTAGATAATCCTGAAAAAGCACATTATAACCTTCTTTAAAACAACACCAATACCAACAACAGAAATCCCAAACTTTGCACACTTTGCATTTGTAAAAAAGGGATGGCTGAATTATGCATTCAGTCTCAAGTAACTTCCACTTTAAAATGCAAAAAATGAAAATGCATTAAGAGGTATAACAAACAAGAGTGTGCACTGAATACATGAAAGGTACAAAAGTGTTCATAACAATACAGCAATACACATGTCCATCAATAGCAGAGTGGATTTTATGGTATATGTATACAATGGAATGCTACACAACAATAAAAATGAAAGAAATACAATCACATGCAACAATATTGGTATATCACATACATAACATTGAGCCAATGACATCACACATTAAAAAAGGCATTGTATAATTCCATTCCAGAAATAGGACAACTTCATCTGAAATATAAGAAGTCAGGACAGTGGCTACTTCTGAGAAAAAAGGAAGGGATAATTATTGGGAGGCCACATACAGGGGGCTTTAGGGGCTTGAAATGGGTGGGACTTACACAGGTGTGTTCATTTGGTGATATTTAATTGTGCTATATACTTAACGATTTGTGTACTTTTCATCATGTCATATTTAAAAAAAAAGTTTAAAACTGCTTTGAAGCTCATTTCTTTCAGGATGATCATTTAATTACATTAGCCTTGAATCAATGCCAGGAGACTAGAAAAAAGAGAATAGACAACTGAGATTAATGAGAAACCTGCTATTACTAAAATAAGTGTTGTCACATAAATCTCCACAGCAAATGGTTTCTGGCTTATTTGTGACCATGGAAAACAGCACAACAATGAGAAGCAGAAAACAAATAAAATCAGTATTTCAAAATTTAGCAGACTTTTGTTTTCTCAGATAACTTGTTATGCAGGAAAATGGAGGTAGAACTGTCTTCAAAATAAAAGAGTGCTGCTGATTGGTTCTTCGCTTCCTTTGCTTCTCCTACCTATTTTAGATCATTCTTTGCTCAGGTTAACAGTGGGAGGAAAATGGTGAATTGAAATCCTTTTTTTTTTTTTTTTCTCACTGGTAACTTTTTGAAACTCTGAGTAACATATAATGGCTTAAATGAGGTCTAACATGCTCATAAATTTTAGATGAAGGATTGTTTGGTTTCTTTGTTTGGACTGACCCAATGCTTTCCAGCAGAACTTTTTGTGATGATGGAAATGTTCCTCTGTGATGACGATCACTAGCCACATGGGCTCCTGAGTGCTTGAAATGTGGCGAGTGTAACTGAAGAGATAAATTTTTACTTTAATATAATTTTAATTAATTTGAATTTAATTTAATAAATTCAAATGACCCACATGTGTCTGGTTGCTACTCTATTGCTCTACTGAACAATGCAAGTCTTTTTTCTTTTCTTTTTTTTGTTTTAATAGAAATAGGTTTCACTATTTTGCTCAGGCTGGTCTCAGACTCCTGGCTGTAAGTGATTCTCCTGTTTTGTCCTCTCAAAATGCTAGGATTACTAGCACCGACAGTGCGAGTCTTGATGACAATCTGGTCCCACATTCTTTCATAAGGGCCCATGACACTCCCTGAAATGATGACAGGTTGGTGAAATGTCTATAGAGTCCAACAAGGCTTGACTGGGAGGATTTCAGAGAAGGTGAAGAAGGAAGTGTAGTTTATTGGCTTGCACAGTTACCAGAAGGAGATGAATTTCTCTGGAAATTTTGTTAAAGAACTACAGACTCTTAAAGTCTTTAGGAATATTACATGGGGCCCCAGGAAAAACAGATTTAAAAATTTTAAATGTATCCAAATTAGCAAAATTAGCAAACTTTAAATACTTATATTAAAACAATTGGAAGGGGAGGATTAAAATCAGTGGAGCAGCTGACTGGAAACACTTTGGGTAGATAAGTAACGGGAGATCTTTTGGTTTCAACTTAGTAAATGTTTTTGAGTAAGTACTTACTAATGCTCTAGTCTTGAGGCTATACCATGTAGAACTTTGACAACTCGGTGTCTCAAATACCCTAAAAGGGATTCTTTTCTTATTTTTTAGATTTAATGGTGTTTAAACTTTTCCCTTGATGGATGATGTCTTGACTTGAGAAAAATTGCAATTTTACATCGTTTTATTTGTTATTTGCAGAATCAGTCTTTCTCAACAAGGTCAGCAAGACATGATACAGTACACTCATATTTTACCCATTCCTGCTGTGCCAGTATAAGTGTGCTAGTATCAACTTACAAGCATTTTTTTGTCATTTCCCAAATAGTTTAGGACATAGTGATCATAATAAAACAGTCACCTTTTGAACCACTTTTATGATTTCTGGGTCAGTGTTATATTTCATACGCTATCTAATAGTAAGACTGATGTATCAGCTGTGTTTGAAGGATTACAGCTATAAAGTAACCAGAAGAGTTTCTTGTAAAAATTTTTCCCTCACTGAAAACCATTCAGTTTTCTTTTCATAAAGCAGAAATATATTAGTATTTCCATCTTTAGATACTACGTAACATTTGCTTCATATGCAAAAAAGTTTGAATAAACATAAAGCCAGCCTTGGAGTAGTTAAAACTCTACTTCTTTAATGCTAAGAGCCCTTCCCTCTCCCACATCCTTTTTTTTTAACTCGCATATTAACATTTACGCATTCAAGATGTATCTTAGAATCAACCTAGAGAATAAACTTGCCAGACTCCAAGTAGAGGAAACAGTATTAACAAAATTACTATTGCTCAACCACACTAATTATATTTTAGCTATGCTAGAATGTCTCGGGTTCATCCAAATGGTCACCTCAATTTAATTCCCTCCATTGGTAGCAGTACATTGAGTTGAAATCTAACTTACATTCGAACTCCTAACTTTTAAAATGTCTTTAAGACTACACTGTTGAGCAGTTTTGAGATGTAAAGTTGTTCTTTATCCAAAATACTACTTGTGATTCACCACACAATGTAATTAAAGGCAATAGAATCTGCCAAATTTCTTGTTTATGAAATGATAATGTTTTCATATCATAAGAAATTTAATATGATATGAAAATTTGAAGTTAAAAAAGAAGTAGGTATAACTGATTTATACATCCTGATGAAACCCCAGTCCTATGCCAAACATCTGTCAAAAACTTCCAGTTCACTTACATGGACACAGGGAGGGAAACATCACACATGGAGGCCTGTTGAGGGGTTGGGAGCTAGGGGAGGGATAGCATTAGGAGAAATACCTAATGTACATGATGGGTTGATGGGTGCACGATGGGGACAAACCACCATGGCATATGTATATTTATAGAACAAATCTGAACATTCTTCAGGTGAATATGAAAACCTCAAGTGAAGATAACTCCGTGGTGGCCTGGGTTGTGTAAACATGTATTTTCCCTTTAGGAAGACATGTAACATCCAAGTCAATTGTGATTGACTTTTAATATTTTTGTGATTGACTTTAAATATTTTAATATTTTTAGTTTTTTTTTTTTATGTTTTGCCTCACATGTATCCCAAAACTTAAAATACAATAAAAATACAAAAAAACCAAAAACTTCCAGTTCACTTTTAAGATAGGCCATTTAAATTACAGCATTGCATAATTTAATCGAAGCAAGAAATGAAATTACAGATTGAACTAAGTAGAAAGAGCCAAAAGTCTCTTGGTTTTCTCCAATATGCCTCTCTGCATTCTAATCAATACTTAGGGTACTACATGGTCACTAGCACAGTCTACGTTATAAAAAGTAAGTGAACCCCAATTGTGACACTATCCAAAGGGGGAAAAAATTCCCTGAGATTGTGTGATCAATAAAAGATTATATTCACATTAAAAAAGCAGCATATCACAGGAATGAGATAAACAGCTGCTTATAGCCAAAACTATATTAAAGCAAATCAGTAGACTTCAGATGTTAAAAAGTCTATCCTCAAATCTTGATCATGAAAATATACATTAAAGTGATATATAACTGAATAAATGTGGGTGGACTTACACTTCTGATGGATTATGTATACTGAAAGATGCAATATCCCTACATGCATTCAATAAGTAAGATATTCTTTAAAAACACAGTAGGATCACAAGATGAGAAATGAAAATTACAGTGGTCCAAACAGAGAACTGTAAGTCATATCACATCATTCCTCAGCTTTTATCACTTAGTATAAAATAAAATTACTTCACAGTGGTCCACAAGATCCTTCATGATTTTTCCCTTCCTGAAACTCCTCACTACCACACTCCCCATCTTTCTGACTTTATCTCCAGTTTCCTCACTGCTCTTCAAACAGCTCCCATCTCAGTGATGTGTACTCGTGTCTACTTCATCCAGATATCCACCTAAGTATTGCCTCACTTTCATTGGTATCTGATCAAAGGACATCTTATCATATTGGCCTTTCCTGGCTACTCTTTATAAAATATCATCGTTCTTTATTTTCTCTTTTCACTTAATTTTTCTTCTTAGCACTTGTCACCACCTTTCATATTTGTTTTTTATTTGTTGGCATTACCACAAACAGAATGGGAGCTAGGCAGAGTAGAGACTCTGCTCTGTTTTTTAGTGCCAGGCACCTAGCAAGTTGTCAGTCCATATTTATTAAACAAAAGAATGAATAAAACTAGAGTAGTAAACATGGACTGACCTTGGGATGGCTCTGGAGGCTTTTTACAGTACAAGAACCAGTCGAGGTCTTGAGTTTTAATAGACACATGGTGCGTGAAATAGAGAACTTTGGGTTTCTGCTACCTAGAAGATACAACTGAGATCCTTGAACAAATCATGTGCCTATGAAAGTTTATACCTCAGTGTAAAGGTGATATAGAAAAACCTATGAGATCATCAAGGAAATCAACACAAGAATTGGCTGGTTTCGTCTTGACTCAGGGCGTAAAATTAAATGTGAAAGCTCTCTTAAAAATCGATAACTTAGTCAAATTGGTTAGTTGTTTTAATTTTTACTACCTGTGTGAATATGAAAACCTCAAGTGAAGATAACTCAGTGGTGGCCTGGGTTGTGTAAACATGTATTTTCCCTTTAGGAAGACATGTAACATCCAAGTCAATTGTGATTTCACAAATTAAATTCAACCAAATATGACCCCACATGAAGGAGCCAGAAAAACCAAATAGCACAATTAAATACCAAGGACTTCAGACCTGTAAGATACAGACTATAAAATAGCAATGTTTATAATGTTTATAAAAATAAAACAAGTGAGGCAAAACATAAAGAAAAACTAAAAATATTAAAAAATTGTCAGAAACATCAGAAATAAACATAAAAAAGAAATTCTAAAAATAAAAAGTATAATCACAAAAATTATAAACAATGAATTAAAAAGCAGATTAGACAGGAATAAAGAGAGAATTAGTAAACTTGATGACAGAGTGAAGAAATTACTCAGAATAAAATACAGAGTTAAGGAGATATACAATATAAGCAAGGACTTAGGAGACATGGAAGATTAAGGGTAAGAAGGTCTAAAATACATTAAATTGGGGTTCTAAGAAGAGAGCATTAAGAGACTAAAGGTAGACACTATTCAAATAGCTAAAGGCTAAAAGCTTCTAAATTGATAAGAAATAGGTAACAAAAAAAATCTCAAATGAGATCAACATAAAGAAATCCACAAATAAACATATATGTCATAGTAGAACCACAGAAAATCAAAGATAAATAGATAGTTTAAAAAATAGCCATAGAAAAAAGGCACAACACTGTACTGGGTTAAATTGTGTTCCCTTAAAATTTATGTCCTTCCTAGAACCTCAGAATGTGACTGTATTTGGAAATAGGATCTTTGCAGATATAATTAGTTAAATCAAGAAAAGGTCATACTGGAGTAGGGTTGGCCGTAAATTCACTGTCACCGGTACTCTTATAAAAGAGAAGATGGGAGTCCGAGGCAGGCAGATCACAAAGTCAGAAGATCAAGACCACCTTGGCTAACATGGTGAAACCCTGTCTCTACTAAAAACACAAAAAATTAGCTGGGCATGGTGGCAGGTGCATGTAATCCCAGCTGCTCAGGAGGCTGAGGCAGGAGAATTGCTTGAACCCGGGAGGTGGAGGTTGCAGTGAGCCAAGATTGCACCACTGCACCCCAGCCTGGGTGACAGAGTGAGACTCCATCTCAAAAACAAAACAAAAAAGAAAAAAAAGAGAGAGAGAGAAGAGGCACTGAGATAGAAATACACAGAGGGCAGACAGCAATGTAAATGTAGAGGCAGATACTGAAGTGATATATCTACAAGCCAAGGAAGGTAAAGGATTGCTGGCAACAAGAAACTAGGACAGAAGCATGGAACAGATCTTCCTTTAGAGATTACAGAGGAATCATGGCCCTGCCAACATTTTGATATTGAACTTCTAGCTTTCAGAACTGTGAGAGAATACATTCTTGTCATTTTAAGCCACCCAGTTTGTGGTAATTAGTTATGGCAATTCTATGAAACTAATACCTGAAAAAGAACTGTAGTCATATTGTCACCTAACAGTAAATGTGAGAAAGCCAGATAACAGTGTCATCTTTCATATGCTAACTGAAAATAGCTGTTGACTTAGAATTTTGTACCTGACTTTCTTACTTAAGAATGAGAATAAAATAAACACATTTGAAGATTATAAAGCAGAATTCAGCACAATCAGACTCTCATTGATTAAACTTCTAAAAATATACTTTAGAAAGCGCATGAATTATCCTGTAAATAAATCTCTAAAATATAAGATAAAATGGTGACCAAATAAATATGTAAAAATATAGGAAATCTAAACAATCATTGCATAGAACAACAAAAATGGCACTTCTCAACTTGGAAGTAAAAAAAATAGAGCAAAATATTAGTCTACAACATTATTAAGAGATTAGAGGAGATGATCAGAGCTTAGTTATTCAGTATTATTCAGGAGTAGAATAAAAATACTGATTAAGTTGAACTTTTGTTGTCGATTTAAAACTGTATCTTACATTTCTAAATGTTAACTGAAGAGAAGAAACAGAAGGAACAAAACATTAAAGAAAAATAATGACATATAAATAATAAAAATAGAAACAAAGTGAACATAATTAGAGAAAAAGCAAGGTCAATATAAAGCTGAAAATAATGCTGTATGTATACTTCAACATAACAGTTATAAGAAAAATTACCACATTGAAATTAAAAATATTCTATGGGCTGTTTCAAGTGGTAAATTTGGATAAAAAATATAGGCCAACCAAGCAATATATAGATATGTTAATATCAGAAAATATAGGCTTGGAAACAAATAAAAATAACAGAGATGGAGAGTTACTTCATAATTATGAAAGAAGCAATTAACAAATAAGATATAGCAGCTTTAAACTCATTCATATCAACTAATACAGCCTTAAAATATATAAAGCTAAAAACCAAGAATCATAGGCAAATATAAGCAAAGTTATAAAGGCATAATTTTTATTATTTCCCCCCTCTGAAATTGATAGATCAAGTAAGGAAAATATGTATAAGATTTAAAAACTTAACATAATTAATAAGCTTCATTGAAGGGCCATATGTAGAATATGGACCAGAAATTAAGAATACTTTATCTTTGAAAGTATGCATGGGACATTTATGGAAACTAGTCAGATTCTAGGCTGTCAATCAAGTCTCAATGAGTTATTTTTTTTTTTAATGGTATCAATCATATTCTGTGACCATGATTTAAGTAGAAATAAATAACAAAAGTTAACTGGCCGAAAAATAGATATTGGGAAGACTAATTATATAACCCTGGGATCAATTTACTAATATTTTAACTGAAGAAATTAAAAACAGATCAACTGGATGCTTCTTGTTAGTTAGCAATTACAAAGTGCACAGTAACAGTGCTAATTAACTGTTAATTTTCCTCCTAAAACATGTTATTAAGTCCATATTATGTAGTAGGAGCTGAATTGTGCCTATTCCTTTCCCCCTCCCCAAATTCATATGTTGAAGCCGTAACCACCTGTGACTGCATTGGAGATACAGCCTTTAAGGATAGGATAAGGTTAAATTAGGTCATTAGAATGGAGTTCTGATCCAATAGAGTTGGTGTCCTTATAAGAAGAAAGATACATCAGAGCTCTCTCTTCAGCATAGGAAGACATAGCAGCTTGCAAGCCAGTAAGAGGGCCCTCACCAGAACCCAACTATGCTGGCACCCTGATCTCAGACTTCCAGCCCTCAGAACTACAGGAAAATAAATGGCTGTTGTTTAAGTCACCCAGTCTATGATATTTTGTTATGGCAGCTGAAGATGATGAATACACAATAAGATAATATTTAGACATTTAACTTTGGCAGCAGGAGAAGAGTATGTAGAACACAATGACCATTTTATTTTTAAAAATTGGAATGGTGAATTGTCATGAACAGCTCAGATTAAATAAAAATATATACATATACATTAGGTATAACATGAAAGGAATATCTCCTGATATAAAATATTATTTTGAGGATAAATGAAATGATGTACGTGTAAGCACTTCTTCCTAAAGTTACCTTCAGTTATTTTAGAAACCATAAAATTTAAAGAAATAATACAACTAATAGACCTTTAGATGCATTGAGATGCTTTCTGAATTAAGATGCACAATAATAGGTCAGGATCATTTGAGGAGATAGGCTTTGTAATTCTTTTTGCAGTTACTCTGAAACTCATATTTTTTTTTCTAAAACACAAAAACAATCCTAATTTTGAATAGAATTCTAATGATTCATACCAGTTACAAAAATGATGTCTTTAATGATTTCTTAAGGTCTTAACTATGAACCAGCTGTGTCCATCACATGTATTTTCATGTTTAACCCTCACCACATCACTATAGGGTACATATTATTTGTTCTGCAGTTGGAAAAAAAGGGCCAGCCGCAGTGGTGGGCAGATCTCTTGAGCCTAGAAGTTAAAGGCTGCAGTAAGCTATCACAGAACCAGTGTTTTCCAGCCTGGGCGACAGAACAAGACCCTGTCTCAAAACAAAACAAAACAAAACAAAACAAAAATTGTTTAAGCAAATCATGAAATCTGAGTTTTGCTCATAATTTCTATGGAGTCAAAATTCTTCCATGCTCACAAAAAATATACCCAAGTCCTAAACTCCAACAAGTGGTAAAAAATCTGGCAGAGGCTAATCCTCATCACTATATGTGGTTTTCAATTCAGCTCTGAGTCAGAAGACAGAATGCCAGTTTAGACTCATTAACCTTCCTGACATACTTCCTGCAGCTGAGCATAAATAAATTTGACTCTGAGTTGAAATTTCTTGTGCCAGATTCTTAGCTCCTGCTCACTAACTGTAGGCACAATGTTCTTCTCTCCCAGTAGTTACAAGCAAGAAAATGGCAGCAGATTTGAAATTTAAATGACCCCAGGCAATGTGTTGACCTAAATTTTATGTCAGTGATTTAAGAGGCATTCAATGGCTTTAGAAAGGAACAAAAAGAGAGCCGGAAAATTCTCCCCATGAATAATCTCAAGCAACTTCAGGGCCAGATTTTGTCTTCAGGTCTCTGCACATAACTCAGTAATGTTTTCATCTTGGGGAAATCAACAGGACCTTTGCACTGTGAACACAATATTGAGCTCAAAATACTTAGTGCTTAGGAAAAGACAAATGATGCCAGAGCCTGGAATCTTTGAAAGATTTAGTAAACAGAAAGCAGTACTTTGAAGACATGCAGAAGAGACAAATCTCAATAAATTTGAGCAGTATAGAAATATAAATAACACATGGACAAGACTGGATGAATAAGATCAATACCTAGAGGGACTTCTATGATGCTAGGAGTGTTTGTAGTCCCTGGAACCCTTTAAAAAATGTGAACTCTAAAAATATGGTTTATATAATGTTGAAATGCCACCCCTTATTTTTGCCTCAGTAAGAGTATTCCCTATATCTAATTCAGGCATGGAATCCTAAGTCATCATTACTTAACACTATTACAATTGACAACACCAAGTTAAAAACCCAGTTAACTTGAATAAAGCATTCTCAATTCCAAATAACAGAAGGAAGGCTGTACATATCTACAACTAGTGTTTTTATGCTATTCTACGTTGGTATCACTTTTTAAAAGGAACTATATACTAGACAATATATTTGACATGTAGAAGAAATTCTTTCATAGATATTCACAAGAAAAACAGGCTTTATTTCAAAACAATAGGCTTTCTTTCATTCTTGAAAAATAAAAAGTATCAATAAGTATATTGTAAATAATATTGAGATATTGTTTTTGGCAGTACATTCATGTATAATTAACAATATTTTGGAGTCTTTAGTTATTAGATATTATTTTTGTTGATAATAGAAACAAATGTGTATGGCAGCACTTTGGGACGCTGAGGCGGGTGGATCACTTGAGCCCAGGAGTTTGAGACCAGCCTGGCCAACCAACATGGTGAAACCACATCTCTGGTAAAAATACAAAAAAAGTTAGCCAGGCTTAGTGGTAGGTGCCTGTAATCCCAGCTACTCAAGAGGCTGAGGCAGGAGAATCACTTGAACCTTGGATGTGGAAGATGCAGTGAGCTGATATTGCGCCACTGCACTCCAGCCTGGGTGACAAAGCAAGACTCCATCTCAAAAAAATAAAAAAGAATAAATAAATAAACAAATAAACTTTTACAAGAGTTCTACTGAACACATTTAACGATTGCTTTTAAAGATTTAGCCAAGGAACCATGAACTTTGTGCCTGATGAAATAATTAAGCAACAGCTGCATCTACCATGTGGGTAGATTTATGATATGAAGTATTGTTCTGGAAAAGCTCAGAACTAGCAGATATTTCACTTCAAGGGTAAGTAACATTTATAGTATATTATTACACTTCAGTGCTTCTTTGAGGGGAATAGAAGGTGATCTGTCCCAAAAAATGCTATCGAGTAAATTAAGCATAATGGAATAAGGAAAAGGCCACTTATTTACATCAAAGTTGTGTCACAAGGATTCACTCACTTTTATTCCTCAAACCACTAGAGAATCTTACAAAGGAATCATTCCAATTTAATTCCCAGCCAGTGTCATCTGCTCCTTATGTAAGTTTGCTTATATTCTTTCATGTGTCAAGGGGCCAACTTAGTGCTGGACTTGTGGTTGGAGAAGCAGCCAAAGATATACTTGATTTTTATGGAGATCTACATTTTAACAGCAGAGACTGTGCCCTACCAATGCTTGTCAGAATAAAGGGGAGCTAGGGCTGGAGTCACAGGACACATAATATGAATGTCATCACGTTTCTTCCATGTAGAATGAAATCTTCCTGTTATATGGTACATACAAACATAAGGTTTTATTTATCAACACCTTAATTTCCATTAATTTCTCTAAGGCTATTGATCATTTAACCTCCCTTAAAGCTCATTTACTTTTCTTTTTAAATAATAAATGTGCTGCTATAATCACAGTTTCCCAGGACATTGCTTTCCCTTGTGTTATTTCACACACACAAACACCCACATACATATTCATAAATACCTCTAGTTCTCTATACCTCTATTTAGCAAGCAACCTATAATTATTTTTTTCTCTTCTACCAAAATAAAAATTCATTGAGGTCAATGACAATATCTCTTATATCTTAATATTCTCCTTAGACTTGAGGTTAGTATAACTTCTTTTTACAGAGCAGATATTTAAACACTGTATACATTTAAAGAAAATGAAGAAGGAGATCAAGAAATAGTACAAGGGATGAGTAGAAAGACAAATAAAATAAAAACTGTTGAAACAACATTTCAAAAACCACAAAATTCATTTGTTAATCTCTGTTTCCTTCATATCATGACCATAAACATGTTGTCTTAAAATGTACAATTAGGTACAAAAGAGAATCTTTGCTTACAAAAAAGAAAAGAGATAGACACAATACATTTGTCTTAAATAGAATGTTGTCCATGGGTGGATAATAGTTTATTGATCACATGGTCTCAAAATCAAGATTCAGATGACTAGGCAAAATAATATGGTCATATATAATCAGGACAATGGCAACTTAACATAAGATGGATTTTTGAAATTTTCCATATTAATTAATTATATTGGGCAAGGTAATGTAAAATTATTTTAGTGCCACATAACAAAATCATTTCATACCACAAACTAGGCATCTTGTTATTTTAATTTTTATCTGTCAAAATCAACTTTTCTTTCTTTATAATGTTTGCTTTAGCATTTTTGTCAGCAATTTAGATTTTTATTTGCTCAACTCATCTAATCTTTACATGATACAAATCATTTGTGCCCAGATAATTCAAGTTATTACAATGTAAGTTTTGTGAGATTATTTTTTTTTTTTCAGTTAATAATGAAAAGGAAGAGATTTATACTCAGAAGTGACAACAGACTTGGATAGCAGAACATTTGTGAATAAAGTGGCTGATGAGATCTAGAGCACAATAATTTGCCATTCCCAACCATGGGCAGCTTTTAAACATCCACAGGTCAGATGTCACTGTTGACATACTCTTATAACAATAATGAAGCAATCCCCATGCCATTGCTGGTTAAATGTCTACTGACATCCTCTCAAAAGAAGACACTATTTTATTTTACCCTCCTAATTATCTCTTGAAGTAGATACTATCTTCTTCATTTAAAAAATGAGAACATTGATGTTCAGGACATTTTACAATTGTAGAGTCAGGATTTCAATCAGATTGGTTTGGTTCCAATGCTCATCTTATTTTTCTTAACAAAGATGGAGTTTTGAGACCTTTCTATGCCAGAACCATTTTCAAAGAGAGTATCTTATTCACCCTCGGTGTCTGAACCTCTATGATGGTAATGATTATACAAAACTCACAGGGTAGGACTAGCAACTCAGTAGAACAGCCATGAAAATGCTTTAAGCCCAGTGTTTGACAATAGACTAGATGCAAAATGAGAGTGCATTTATTTCTAAGAGACTTATGTTCTTGAATATTACAAGTGGGCAGTAAGTTATAAGCTGTCCATGTTAGGACAGTGTCATAAGAAAAGAGATTCCTGTGGAAGAACACAGATCCTTATTACTTTTCTGAAGAAATGTATTTTTGTTTTGGAAATTTGGCTCTGAAAATTAATTCATGAATTGATGGGCCAAACAACAGAAAGGAAAATTATTGGTTTATTCTTCTTAAGAATTTTATTATTTTAGGTTTTGCCACAATACTGATGATATTCTGTCAAATCATGTTTGTCAAATTGAATAGAATGAACTTCTTAGTGGTCCTGAAATTATTCTGGTTTAATTTCATAATTCACTTAAAGATAAATTTCTTCACTCAAGAAAATATAAATTGTATTCCAGCAGAATGAACCCACTGTGTAGCTTATCTAAAAAATATTAATAATAACACTTATCTGTATTTAAATTCACAAAATTTTAAGGAGATAAAACTAAAGAAAAACAAAACTCAACAAAATAATTGTTAAGGTAGAAATTAATAAAATTCACTTTCTATCTTTTATTTATTCAAAGCATCATAAATGTTAAATTTTAAAACCATTATTAAAATTTAATTTTCATCCCTGGAAATATTGCCAATGTTTCTTTGAAATGTACAAAAAATGATACCTAATTAGAGATCTAATAACCCTCTCTACAATTTCTGCAGTTTATTCCATTGCAGTATCAAAGTCAGGTTTTTTTTTTTTTTTTTTTTTTTTTTGAGACAGGGTCTCACTGTTTCCCAGGCTGGAGTGTAGTGGCTTGATCATAGCTCACTGCAACCTCAAACTTCTAGGCTCAAGTGATCTTGTCACCTCAGCCTCTAGAGTAGCTAGGACTACAGGCATGTGCCACTGTACTCAGCTAAGTTTTTTTTTTTTTTTTTTTTTGTAGAGATGGGGTCTTGCTATGTTGTCCAAGCAGCTTTTAAACTACTGAGGTAAGCAAGACTCCTACTTTGACTCTGCAAAGTGCTGGGATTATAGTCATGAGTCACCACATCCAGCCAAAAAATTGTTTTCTAAACAGCTTTAAGGTTGATGTGAAATTGAATAGAGAGAATAAGTTATAAGATGAAAATCTTATGTGTAACGGTATAGAACAGGAAACTGGCCTTGGTGTATTCTTTTGGAGTTTCTCACATAGCCACGGCATCCACATCGTTGCTCAAGCTAAAAACATCCGCACTGTTTTTGACTCTTTCTACATCTTCACTTTTCATATCAAAATCTGGCCAGTCTTACCCAATCTGGTCCCATAATCTCTTTTATATTTATCTTCTCTTTCCCATCCTCATTGTAGTTTTTCTGGTTCTGTTTTCATCATTGGACACCATTACAGTTTCTACTGTAAATTTTAACTGCTAAAATTCATTATCTATTCAAAATCTAAATCTAATCATACCACTCCTTAGATCAGAAATATTTGGTAATTGCCTGAGTTTCATAGGTTAACAGTCAAACTTGTTGCCGGGTGCGGTGGCTCAAGCCTGTAATCCCAGCACTTTGGGAGGCCGAGACGGGCGGATCACGAGGTCAGGAGATCGAGACCATCCTGGCTAACACGGTGAAACCCTGTCTCTACTAAAAAATACAAAAACAAAAAGCCAAACCAAACCAAACCAAACAAAACAAAACTAGCCGGGCGAGGTGGCGGGCGCCTGTAGTCCCAGCTACTCGGGAGGCTGAGGCAGGAGAATGGCGTGAACCCGGGAGGCGGAGCTTGCAGTGAACTGAGATCTGGCCACTGCACTCCAGCCCGGGCGACAGAGCGAGACTCTGTCTCAAAAACAAAAACAAAAACAAAAACAAAAAGTCAAATTTGCTAGTAGAGCCTACAAAGTCTTTCACAAACTAGATCCAACATTCTAGTGCTACTCCCAACATTCCACCCAATACACTCCACACTTACTATCCCAGGACGTTATTCACTAACTCCATAGAAATCCTGAGTCTGTACCTTTGAATTTGCACCCTTTGTGATTCTCTTTCCCCATTTTCAGTCTTCAATCTTTTAAGGCTCAATTAAAATATTCCCTTCTCTGAAGTTTTTCTTAATCCTCCAGTAAGAATTTATGGCCTACTCCATTTGCTTCTTTTCTACTTTTCTCCTTAGTCTATGATTGTACTTTTTATAATTGATCATATAATGGTTTTATGTATACAAACCTTCCCAAAAAGAAGTGAGTTGGGAAACAGTCTTTTTCAGCTAAATTTCCCCAAGGACTAGTATAGTAACTGACACACAGCACAAATTCCACATATGTTTAATTACTAGAGTCTTAAACCACAATTCTAAGTCTTATACCATATTTTTTGTCAGATTGCACAGCACGTAATTTTGTGTGTTTATTGCTCAAAAAGGACAAAGAAATATAGTATAAATGGTTTGAAGGATTACTTTTAATTTATCTTTTATACTCAAGAAAAACATACTCTAAAACTACAGAAGATAATTTCTACATAATTCACAATGACCAGTTTCTGTCTTTATATGCTCTTATCCACACAATTAAATGTCTGATTACATCAACTACTATTAAATAATCAAATTCAATTTTTTAAAAATTATATTTTAGGTTCTAGGGTACATGTGTACAATGTGCAGATTTGTTACATATGTATACATGTGCCATGTTGGTATGCTGTACCCATTAACTCGTCATTTACATTAGGTATTTCTCCTAATGCTATCCCTCCCCCATCCCTCCACCCCATGACAGGCACCAGCATGTGATGTTCCCCGCCCTGTGTCCAAGTGTTCTCATTGTTCATTTCCCACCTACGAGTGAGAACACACGGTGTCTGGTTTTCTGTCCTTCTGATAGTTTGCTGAGAATGATGGTTTCCAGCTTCATCCATGTCCCTACAAAGGACAAGAACTCTTCCTTTTTTTATGGCTGCATAGTATTCCATGGTTTGCATATGTGCCACATTTTCTTAATCCAGTCTACCGTTGATGGACATTTGGGTTGGGTCCAAGTCTTTACTATTGTGAAGAGTGCCACAATAAACATATGAGTGCATGTATCTTTATAGTAGCATGATTTATAATCCTTTGGGTATATACCCAGTAATGGGATCACTGGATCAAATGGTATTTCTAGTTCTAGATCCTTGAGGAATTGCCACACTGTCTTCCATGATGGTTGAACTACTGTAGACTCCCACCAACAGTGAAAAAGCGTTCCTATTTCTCCACATCCTCTCCAGCACCTGTTGTTTCCTGACTTTTTAATGATTGCCATTCTAACTGGTGTGAGATGGTATCTCATTATGGTTTTGATTTGCATTTCTCTGATGACCAGTGGTGATGAGCATTTTTTCATGTGTCTGTTGGCTGCATAAATGTCTTCTTTTGAGACGTGTCTGTTCATAGCCTTTGTCCACTTTCTGATGGGGTTCTTTGTTTTTTTCTTGTAAATTTGTTTAAGTACTTAACTCCAATGTCTTAAAAAGGGGCAAAATAGGAATTTCATTAAAATAACTGGTTAATTTCATGAAAATAACCAAACACACTGGAAGCAATGGTTTTTGGATCAACAATAAGTAGGGGAAATAACTGTTATGTTGTCATCCATTCATTCATTTTGCTATCCATCCTTGTGGTATTTATTGAGTGCCAATTATGTTCCAGATAGCATCTTGATTATGGAAATACGAAGTTGAATACCTGGTCTCCTATATCTAGGCTTTTCTTTATACATGGGCTCACTCAGTTTGCTAAATCAACGAAGCACTTTTTGGAAAATCCATCCTAACAACAACAACAACAACAAAATCTCTGCTCATAGAATGAAATGGGCTCATTTGGATTCTAATATGTGATTTATGTTCCAATTTAAAGCATTCGCATTTCCTTGAATCCAAATAAAAATAGAGAACTATATTAACAGCAAAAGTGAATAAAACATTTGCAACAGTAATGAGATATGTTCTTATGATTAAATTAAGCTTTGCAATCACAAAAGTCACAAAGCATTTCAATAACTGCGTGAGATTCTTTTTACCCACTGGCAGCCATAACATGCATCACCAAGCAGGGCCACAGGCATAAAGGTGTTCAATTAAGCAGCTTCAGAAGGATCATTTTTCATTTTCAGCTCTGAATCCACATGAAAATATTTTCAATAATAAATTTCAGAACTATTCCAAATGTATTCTGAAGTTACTGTGTTATCAGAGTTATTATTTGAACTGGGTTACTAAGGTAGGGAAATGAGTATGAGAAGGAATGAGAAACAGTCACTATAATCTTTTCATAATTAGGCTGAAAAATACTTATAAAAACTGCTAGGATGATGTCCTATTTCTTTAATATACCATGATAACTTTACATTGCAATGTCTTCTTTTTTTGTGTGTGTGACCAAAAGCAATCTAAACACACTTTATGGTCCATCATTTTCTTGTCAATTTTTTCACATTCAAGTTACTTTTTACCGCTTTGTCTCTTGAAATTGCTCAGTTTACCAACGGGCTAAAAAGGATATGATGATGATAAAGGTGGCGGTGCTGCTGGTGGTGATGGTGTTATAATTATAGCTAGCATTCAGCATGATTCTGATAATGATTATTCTCAATTCTAACCATCTTCTTCAGCCTTCCTGTGTCATTTGTCACTGTGTCTTCTTGATCCCAGAAACCATCTCTGTTACTCTTTTTTTTTAAATTCCTTTCCCTAGGCCTTCTTTGAGAATTACATTGTCTCTTTTTTTCAGCAACTATTTTCAGACACTCTATTCCTCATTCTATAGAGCGACATATCTCAAAAGCATATCTCAAACTTTAATATGCATATGAATAATCTGGGGACCTTATTAAAAATGTATATTCTGATTGAGTAGGTCTAGAGTGGGGTCTGAGACACTGCTTATTTTTGCTTCTTTGATGTTCATGATAGAAAATTTTAAGTTACATATGTGGTTCACATTATATTTTTACTGGTCAGCACTGCTATAGTTGGAAGCAGACATTTCAAAAACTAACAAAGCTTAGGATTCAGGGTCTCTCATTTAATTGGCATCTTCCAAGGCTTGTGATGAGCTCTACCAAGTTTGCATTTGCAATTTTGTATACTTTTCCATAAACAGGACATTCCAAATTTGAATAGGCTTCAAGCTATCACAAAACCTGAATCTGCCTTGTTGATTGCACATAAGATAATTCACTGCTACAGTTTCAAATTCTTGATACTGTGCACGGAGATATCTATACTCATACTCCTAAATTTCCCCTGCCCTTTAGACTCATATTTCCAATGGATTGAGTCATCCCTTTTAGTCATCACATCATCATAACCCTTGATTTTGCCTGAAAACAATTATTTTCATTTGTCATAGATTATTAATTTCCTTGGGTATTAGCTCATGCTGTTCTCCCAGCCAGATGGCTCAGCTCCTCTGGGCCTATAAAAATCCTACCTGTCCTCTGAAGACTATCTCAAGACTCATCTCTAAAATGCATCTGACTGTTCAAGATCACAATTATTACCCTCTGTAGCACATTTGAGTGAACTGTCATCCCTGTGTGTTATTTGTTTTAGGGAACATTGTCATTTTAGGGTATATCTATGCTTATTCTCTACTAGACCCCTAACCCAATCTTCAAGCCTATTTTCTAGAATCCCTAAGAATACTTGAATTATATAAAAAGCATGCTTATAAAACAAACACCTTTGCCTCGTGTTTTACTAAGAACTTTGATTAGAAGAAAACATAAAACAGCCAAATCAAATGCAAAGGGGGCAAATTGCATAATAAATATAGACAATTCACTGGTGATCTCATTTTGAAAAACCCATTCCCCACTGTCGCTTTTGCATTTGTCCAAGTGTGTCATTTTTGTCTAGTAATATGGGAGTAGAAGAGATGGAAAGTACGTGTTTTTCAAAAGTAGAAAGGGTTTGGACAAAAAAATTTAAGGATTTTATATCTAGACAGGTAGAAAAATAAATGTGTCCTGGGAAAGAGAAAACTGGGAGTTTTTTCTGCTAATATTTCAAGGAGACACTATTTTCTGAAAACTGTAGAAGAAAAAAGTAAAAGTGAAAACTACCAGAAGTTAAGAGAACCACTCTCTATGAAAATCAATGGAGAAAAGCTGTAGCCAGTTTTGCGGTCAATTTAACTTTATTCTGCTCTGTGTCCTTTAGTAAGAATTCATCTCTTGTTACGAGTTATGCTTATAGATGAAGAATGAGTTTTAGATGAACTTTTTTTTTTTTTCCTCACAGCATCATTTTTTCTATAATTGTTAGCCTTGATGTAGGCCAGGTTTGAATCTAAGGCAAGGTCCTGTGGGATTCATGACATGTTTGTTGGGCTTCTTTTCATGTCACCTGCCCCCTAGGATCTGGAAGGGACATTTGTCATTTTGTGTGTGTCCTATATCTATTCTCCCACCCTCAGAGCACTGTGACTTCCCTGCCCTATTATGATAATCCTGGAGGGAAAGGAGTATTTTAATCTGGGTGACTGCCTTCTTTCTGCATTGGGTGGCAGAGAGGCTAGATCCTCCTTCTCCCTTTGTCAACAGAGATGGCGAGTGGGTGTGTGACCTAGACTTGGCATAAAGAGAGTCTTATTCCAGGAGATAAAATCTTGATCCAGTAGTGCAAGATGAAAGTAACAGTTGAATATAATTCACTGTACTGCTTGCCAGTGGGATAGTTTCTGTTAATAGATAAATCCATATTTCCTGCTTCTAAGGATCTCATGTTTCTTTTTATTCCAGTTCATTCATGAACTTGGTCTCATAACTAGCTATTGATTTTATCAATGTGTTTCCAATTTTTTCCTTTTTGCTTATTTGCTAAAGTTGATTTCTTTTTCTGCAATCAAAAAACTTGTTCAAGACACCTTCCATTTCTTTCTTCTTGACAAACAGTTTGTTTGCTTTTCACTGGAGCCCAGTACACTGGAGTCCTCAAGCAATGAGAGGGAAGACATAATTCTGCACAGCAGAACAGTCCCTTCTGCTAAATCTCATCAGGAAGTCTCTACTTTATTCTCCTTTGGAAGCCTGTTAAAAATGGGTTCCAATATAATTGGAAACTCATGGCTAAAAATTTCTTCACAAACCACCTCTCAATGAATCAAAAATGTTCCACTCTATAAACTGCTTATCAGTATGCTGAGTGTTTGAAGAATGGGCCATAATTCTCAAGGTGAAACAAAGGCATACTTAAATGTCTCTTTGACCACAAAATAAAGAATGCTGAGGGCACTTTACTACAAAACCTTCTGAATCACTCCATGATCCTGGGGCACAAGGACAATTTGATTCCTATAATTATTAAGACAGGTACTCAGAGATTGCAAATCTGACTTTTACTTTCATAATCTTCCACTCTGCATTGCCCTGCATACAATGAACAGTGTTATTGGAGTTATTCCGTGACCCAAAATTTCTGCATCCATGTTCATTATATTTCATCTGAAAACAAAATGATTTTTATCATGAGAATATTTTTTCTGTCGTTATGGCAGAAGCAATTGAGCTTAGTGGCTAAGTGTATAGACTGCAGACAAATCAACAGAAAGACCGTATAAACTAGAGTTTGAAGGATAGGTAGAATTTGGACATGTATATAAAACAATGAGAGTAAAGGAGTAAACTGGGCTTTCCAAATGGAGGAAACAACATGAGCAAAGCTTAAAGGGGGAAAAAATAACAGTATATACCACTGACTTCCTAATAAACATGCACCCAGCTCTATTATAAATGCTTGACATACATTAATCCATTTTATTATCACAATAACTATCCAGTAGGAGTTATTGGTATCCTTTTACAGGTGAGAAAACTGAGGCACAGAGAATTCAAGTAATTTGCCCAAAGCCACACAGTGCCAAGTCAGAAAAGTCAAGATTTGTAGTAAGGCAGCTAGCTTTCAGAGTCTGTACTCTTAAATTTGCCTTGCCCTATGCTACCAATCTAATTGGTACTAGCATGTAGGATGTATGAAGGCGAATGATAAGGAATCCTGTTGAAAAGGTTTGTTGGTGCCAGGTTGTGGAAGTCTCTGAGTATCTTGAGGAAGGAAAATGAGTACTATTCTGAAGAGATAAGAGGGCCATTAAGGTTTTTGCGCAGGGGATGACATGATTACAGATATGCTTCAGGAAGAATCTGGCAGTGATGTTTAAGATGAATTAAAGAGATAGTAGGCAAATGAATATGAGGTAGGAGGCTATTATAGCTAAGGCGAGGACTAAGAGAGTTTGAATACTTTGAGGTGAAAGAATCAGTTCAGGGTAGCAAACACTTCCTGAGGTCTTCTAATGTTTCAGGCACTGGAAATACAAAGATAAATTAGTCCTACCTAGCTCTGTTTCCCCATAACACCCTGTACATGATGGGCTCTCAATACAAAGTTTTTTGAATGAATGAATTGCTGTGCACATATTGGGTACAACGTCAGAGAGCATGACCAAGTGTTATCCAAACTAGAGGCAGTGAGAAGGAGGAATTTTCAGAAAATATTAATTCCTGATACCCTGTGGTTCATTGCCTACTGTACTAACTGGGTTAAAAATGCATCATACAACTGTATTTGGTATTTCTGAAGAGAAAAGATCACTTAAGAAGAACATTTAGTTACATCTCATAAGAATCGTGGATTTGAGAATAAAGTTTGTGGCTGAAAAAGTTGTATAATCTATTATGACAGTAAAACACTTGATTTGTAGTGAATATGGCAGCTGTTCTTTTCTTGTACATCTCGAACTTGGTGCCAAGATGTTGCTTACATTCCGTTATATTCAAGATTCATCCCTAATCATTGAATATATTCATACCTGACTTTTAAAAATGAATAATGTCTCCAAGACTCCAAATCTCACAGCACTTGAAAATTTAAACAGAATCACAGGTAGAATTAAGCAGTATTTACCCTTTCCTACTCAGTACCTGTCTATTATTCCCAATATTTCGTGACAGAAATTTGATTTTCAAAATTTTAACATAATGTCTCTATGCTAATTCTCTAGTAGTTAGGTTACTGGTGTCTCCAGGGAATGATCTGAAAGAATAAAAACAACCTATTGCACAGTATTTATCACTAAGTAGTAGTTGGAAGTATTCTGTTATTTAATCCAGTTTTCCATTATAATGAGAGACTAAAGTAGATTGACACTTAATAGATTCCCACTTTTAAAATTCTGAGTCATAGAGGGCTTAAAAGTATATATAATTTTTTTACTACAAAAAAATCCAAGCACAGAATTTTATCATCTGTAGAATCATGAAGGTCCATATTCTGTCATGGCCTGCTGTTCTCATTTGAAGTAAAGATTCTAAATGTGCTGAATTATTTCCTGATGTTTCTATATTTTGATTAAGTGCTGCAAATATTTTCTAACACTGTAAATAATTTAACCTGAAAAGTATCCTACCATTCAGTGTTTACAAAGTATCCATTATATGCTGGACATATATTTCCTACTCCTTGAACCTATCTTTTCCTGGTTAGTTTCATTTGCTACAGAATCTTGTGCATAACCAGTATATTTTTAATATTAAATTTCTCTCTTCCTGTGACCCCCAAATTCAGATTTCTATGAAACATGAATCCAATGGAATTGGAAACTTGAGAATGAACAAAGTAAAGTTCTTCCAGGCTCACTGCCTAATTTCAATTAAGTTCTCCTTGATTTAGTTTAGATACTGGGCATGTGGCCCAGGACTTAATTTCATGGTTATAATAAATCATGTGCACCATCAGCAGTGTCTTCTTCAATCAAGATTTACACACTTGTATAGAGTCTAACGAGTAACCCAAGATGGGAGGAAAAATACAGAAATCCTAAACTGGGCTGAAATAATTTCCTCACAAAAGATTGAAAAGCTTATTGAAATCTCTTGATTGTTTTGTTTTTAACAAGAAGACGTGCACCCAGTAGGAGGGTATTTGTGTACACTGTCAGCTTCCTCATGCTTAAAATGTGCAGAGAAATTTAGAACAGTGAACAGAGATGAGAAACCAAAATAATTAAAGTTTAAACATTAATCAACAAATTTGAGATCATCCAAATCTGAGTAAAAGGATAAAGAGGTGATTTATTAACTTTTAAAAATATAAAAAGAAGTATGAAGAATATGTTCTCCAACTTTCCATTTTTAGCTATTAGAATAAGTTTAAATTCAGAGAGATGACACAAGGAAAACCTTCTTATTTTAAAGATGTGGTAGATTCCATTAATAAGCAGCTTCCTGAGTTTGGTTATGTGTTGTTGTTTTTTTTTTCTTTCCTTAAATAAATCTCAAAACTAATAAAATACCATAGAAGACCATAAATCACCAAAGAAATCTTCAGCAAAATGCACTAAGCTGAAGATATCACACTACCTTCCTTCAAGATACATGACAAAGCTACAGTAACCAAAATAAAATAGAACTGGCATGAAAGCAGAACATAGATGAAAGGAATAGAATAGAGAGCTCAGAACTAAATCCACATATTTACAGTCAATTAAACTTTGACAAAGGCACCAAGAACACACAACTAGAAAAGGACAATCTCTTCAATAAATGGTATTGGGGAAATTGAATATCCAGAAGCAGAAAAATGAAATTGGATCCTTATCTTACACCACATACAAATATTAATTCAAAATGGATTAAACACTTAGACATAAAACCTAAAATTATAAAACCTCTAGAAGAAAACATAGGGAAAAAGTTTCTTGACATTGATCTGGGCAGTGATTTTTTTATAATATGACCTGAAAAGCAGAGGAAACAGAAACAAAAATAGACAAATGGGATCGTCTCAAACTAAAAAGCTTCTGCACAGCAAAGTAAACAATAAAATGAACATATAATCTTGGATTTGGGAGAAAATAATTGCAAACTATACATCTGATAAAATATTAATATTCAAAATATATAGGGAACTCAACTCAACCTTAGCAAGAAAACAAATAATCTGATTTTAAAAATAGGCAAAGAGGCCAGCCGTGGTGGCTCACACCTGTAATCTGAGCACTTTGGGATGCCAAGGTAGGTGGATCCCTTGAGGTCAGGAATTCCAGACCAGCCTGGTCAACATGGTGGAACCCTGTCTCTGTCAAAAATACAAAAAAATTAGCCAGGCATGGTGATACATGCCTGTAGTCCCAGTTACGCGGAAGGCTGAGGCAAGAGAATTGCTTGAACGTGGGAGGCAGAGGTTGCAGTAAGCTGAGATCACACCACTCCACTCCAGCCTGGGCAACAGGGCAAGACTCTACAAAAAAAAAAAAAAGAAAGAAAGAAAAGAAAGAAAGAAAGAAAGAAAAAGAAAAGAAAAGAAAAGAAAAAAACAAGCAAAGAAAAAAAATGAGCAAATGACTTGAATAGATGTTTCTCAAAAGAAGACATACAAATGGCCAATAGTTATATGAAAAAGTGCTAAATATCATCAATCATCAGGGAAACGGAAGTCAAAACCTCAACGTGATATTACCTCTCACGTTTTAAAATGACTATTATCAAAAAAGACAAAAGATAAGTGTTGTTGAGGATGTGGAGAAAAGGGAATCCTTGTGCACTGTTTGTGGGAATGTAGATTGGCACAGTTATAATAAAAAACAGTATGGAGATTGCTAAAAAAAAAAAAATTAAAAATAGAACTACCATATGATTCAGCAATCCCACTTCTGGGCATACATCCAAAGGAAATGAAATCAGTATGTAGAAAACATATCTATCCTCTGTGTTCATTATAGCACTATTCAAGATAGCTAAGATATGGAATCAATCTAAGTGTCTACAAAGGGATGAATGAATACACTAATGTGTATATACCCACTATGAAATACTATTTGGTTTTAATAAAGGGGAAATCTTGTCATTTGTGACAACATGAACGCACCTGAAGAAGATTATACTAGGTGAAATAAGCTAGGCACAGAAAACAAATACCACATGATGTCACCTATATATGGAAGCTAAACATGTTGAATTCATAGAAACAGAGAGTAGAATAGAGGCTGGAGAGGAGTAGTAGGAGAAGATGAGATGTTGATCAAAGGGCTCAAAGTTTCAGTTAGACAGGAGGAATAGGTTATAGTGATCTATTGCATGGCATGGTGACTAGTTAATAATGCATATTTCAAAATTGCTAAAGTAATAGATTTTAAACATTCTTACCACAAAAATATATGCTAGGTATGCTAATTAGCTTGATTTAATCATTCCACAATGTATACATATATCAAAACATTATATTGGATCCTATAAATACATACAATTATTTGTCAATTAAAAATAAAATAATTTAAAAATCAAAAAGGCCAAATGACAAAAAATTTTAAAAAGAAATGGGACCAATGAGATGAGAAGTGCTTCCCTAGGAGCTCTGGGAAAGTTCTTTCTTGACGTTCCCTCCAAAGTATCTGGCGATGACTCTTTCCCTCTTTTTCTAAATTCTATATTTAAGAGATGCTAAACTTGTTTAGCCAGCAGTTTGAGGATGTTAACCCTACCTTTGAATTTCCAATTACAAGCCAATCAATTTCCCTATACTTTAAAGAATAAGTCTGAGACTGTTTTTTTTTTAATTTGTGTCAAAAATCACTTAACTAACATAGTGATTATTTCCTTAAACAAAAAGTATTAACAACATCATTGCATTAGTGCTATTATATCAGAATCCTTTTGTTAACTATCAAAGGGGTTGTAATAATATAATATCTATAATAGCTTGGTGGTTATAGTTCAGTTGTGGCCAGTTTTATATTAAGCCTAAATATTTTCTTTCCAGAAGAAGACAGCTCTTAAAATAATGTTACTACTAACAGTAGAAACTTAATTCTTGTTAAAGACATAGACAACTTTAAAGCCAATGATAAGGTTTGAGCTAGAAATCTCTTCTCTAAACTAAATAATGTAATTCAATTTAAGTATTTATGGAATACATCTATTAAAAGCTTTATAGGACACAAAGTTGTTAATGATGCCATTGTTCAAATATTTACTGTTTATTAGAAGGGTTGGGCGCAATGGCTCACACCTATAATCCCAGCATTTTGGGATGCTGAGGCAGGTGGATCACAAGGTCAAGAGATCGAGACCATTCTGGCCAACATGATGAAATCTTGTCTTTACTAAAAATACAAAAATTAGCTGGGCATGGTGATGTGCACCCGTAGTCCCAGCTACTTGGGAGATTGAGGTAGGAGAATCTCTTAAACCTGGGAGGTGGAGGTTGCAGTGAGCCAGGATCACGCCACTGTACTCCAGCATGGAGACAGAACAAAACTCCGTCTAAATACAAAAAAAAAAAAAAAAAAAAAGAAGTAAGATCTGTAAAAATGTTGTGCCAATTGTATGCCAAATATGAGGAAAACAGAATGCTAAGAGGGTCCAAAGGAGAGAGAAATCACTCTTTTAGGGGAGTAGTAAGAAGAAAATCAAGGGAGACTTCCTAGAGGAAGTGACATTTGGGCTGGAATGGGGTAACCTATAGGTAAACAAGAGGGAAGGGCATCCCACCACAGGTAAAAGGATAGCACACAGAACGGAAAAGTAGGGAAGTACAGCTTGTGTCGGGGGAGGACTGAATCATTTGATTAGACTGGAGAGTAGTATGTATTGAAAGGACTAGTAGAAAATGGCCTAGAAAGGGAGGCTACTGTCAGATTGTGAAGGCTTTTGAATATCATGCCTGAGGGTATGAAATTCCTTAGGTATGAGATGGAAAACAAGTGATAGTTTTAAGGAGTCAGTGGTATAATCAGTATAGTGTATTGATATTCTGAGGTGTTTGATTCTCAGTAGCAAGGGCTGTCTTGTGCATTGCAGAATGTTTAGCAGAATCCCTGATCTTTACCCACTGGACTTCAATAACATCTCTTGCTCCAGCCTGAGTTGTGACAACCACAAATGTCTACAGACATTGCCAAATCTCCTGGAGGGTACTATCGCCCCCAGTTGGGAACCACAAATGTAAGAGGAGTTTTAGGACAGATTCTTTTGGTGATATCACAGGTACCAGTGATTACACAGTAGGCAACTGATGAGTCCAGTTGAACTAAAATGAATTGACAGAGATGGGGACCGTTAGAGGTGGGGTGGGGGTAACATCCCAGGGAAGTGCTAATGAAAGCTTTGCCTAAGGCAGCAGCAGTGGAAATGGGAAAGACAACAGGAATCAATATAGTGTTAGTGATATTACTATTTTCTAAAATATTCCCAAACTTATTTGATCACAGAAACCTATATAACACTCATCAATATCCCATGGAACACACTCTAGGAAATGCTACGCTACATGATTAAACCTTAGATTTAAAATTAATTACTTTCAATTACAATACATTAAAAAATAAGGCAAAGGTAATAGTTTGATAGTCAACACTGAATTCTTTAATACATTAAGAACTAGGCCGGGCGCGGTGGCTCAAGCCTGTAATCCCAGCACTTTGGGAGGCCGAGACGGGCGGATCACGAGGTCAGGAGATCGAGACCATCCTGGCTAACATGGTGAAACCCCGTCTCTACTAAAAATACAAAAAACTAGCCGGGCGAGGTGGCGGGCGCCTGTAGTCCCAGCTACTTGGGAGGCTGAGGCAGGAGAATGGCGTGAACCCGGGAGGCGGAGCTTGCAGTGAGCCGAGATTGTGCCACTGCACTCCAGCCTGGGCGACAGAGCGAGACTCCACCTCAAAAAAAAAAAAAAAAAAAAAAAAAAAAAAAAAAAAAAAGAACTAAGAGTAATGTGTTTTCATTGGTTTTGTCATTGCTAATTAATTTTGTCATTGGTTATACAAGAAAATTTTTTTCTCAAACTCACATGAAAAGGTACTGTGCTTAGTATGTATGGGATATAATAATTCTAGGGACTCTTGTCAAAGAGTACACAACTGAGATGAGATAAAAAGTAAAACAATATTAGAGAGCCAAGATTTCAATTAAACAAAAACCATGAGGTTTCCTGACATGGTAAACGATTAAGCAGCAAATGGACTGAAGAGAAAACAAGTCCAGATTTCACAGGAGGGAAAAAGCACAGTGGACTGGATAGGTTCCCTCCTGAACACCTTGTGAATACTGGGGCTATGCTTTATTCTGGTTGCTAAAATTCTGACCTCTAGGAGTTATTGGTCTATTCCAGCTTCACTAAAGAAAAAGCCTTAACCCAGAGGGTGAGAGATGAGAAGAGTTAGACATAGAGAGAAGATGGTGACTTTTGGGTCGGCATCATAGGCAAGAGACCTACGTAGTCTCACAGGACTCTTCACTAAAAAGGGCCATACACTTGGTTTAATGTTTTGCAACCAATCAGATGTTTGCACAGGAATGTGACCTTTGTAACTTCATTTCAGCCTCTAGTTCGCTGTTTTCTGCAACCAGTCAGACTGATTGTGGGCTACCACTTCAGTTACATGAGGTGAGCATGAAGTGGCCAATGGGAAACTTCTAGGGGGTATTTGAACCCAAGAAGATTCTGTATCCGGGCCCTTGAGCCACTGCTCGGGTCTGCCCCCACACTGTGGGGTGTGCTTTTCATTTTCTATAAATCCCTGCTTTTGTTATTTTGTTGTTTCATTCTTTCCTTGCTTTGCTGGGCATTTTGTCCAATTCCTTGTTCAAAACACCAAGAACCTGGGCAACTTGCAGTCACGACTCTCAGTGACATGAATATGCCCTAGTTAAGTGTTAATTTACCTTCAGAATAATAACACAGGAAGGCATTACTTATCTGTGGGGAAACAAATTCAGCAAGAGTGTTCTGTAGCAACTGAAGAGTTCGCCTTAACTGAAAATGATTACAAAGATACTTTGGGGATCCCTTTTAGAAGAAAAAAAATTTTAATCATATACTTAATTAAATAAGACTGGTTGTACAAAGAAGGCATCCAAAGTGCTTAATATATTAACAATAAATGTACTATCTAGTGATTATTTCTTCTCTTTAAAACAGCAATGACTCATCATGGATTCCTTTTGCTCTATATACAATGAAAGTGAATTACTGGGTTTGACAAAGAAAGTAGAAGCTCCTATTTTCTATGACTATCTACCAAAACCTGAAATCTGCATTTGAATCCTAGGGGCAAAGGGCAAAAATGTAGTGCCAAAAACACAGAACTGATCACCAAATCATATATTGATTAATTAGGCATTCTATAGATACTTTAGGCATTCTGGTTTTATTTATTTATTATTTATTTATTTATTTATAGAGATAGGGTTTAGTTTTGATCCCCCAGCCTCAAGTGTTCCACTCACCTCATCCTACCAAAGTGTTGGGATTATAGGCATGAGCCACCATGCTGGGCCTACTTTAGGCATTCTTGCAGTGGATATAATGTACTGCAAACATGATGAAAAATACATTTACTGGAATATAATTACTTCCCCCATGTGACATACTTAATGCCTAGAAATGCTCTATTTTTCTTCTGTGCTCCACAAACTTTTTATGAGAAAGATGAAGGTTAGACATTAAAGTGACATACATTTCCATAATTGAATATTAAATGTCACTAAACAAAACCCTTATTGATAATGCTGAGGTCACTTGGCAGTTAAAAAAATGTTCAAAGAAAAATATTTACAGAGCAAATTGACATTTTCAACCACTCTAGGTCCAGCAGGAAAAGATTATTAGAGAAAAAAATATCTAGTGCCACCTGCCTTCTTTCTGTTTACAGATACGCTGGGAAGATTAGTGAGTTCTCTGAGTTTTTAGGAAAAAGAAAAGAGAATAAAAATTAATATATTACGACTGTGTACTCTTTAGGCAAATTCTCATTACTTATGATTTTCAGCCAGTGTGGGCAATATACAGTGTCATATGATTCAGAACTACAGCTTAAATTAAGAGTTAATTGTCTGTTGAAAATAATTCTGTTTCATTAAAAATTCATGATTTTCTTTGAAGTTTACTTTGGATGGGGTGGAGATAGAGATATGTGCATCGCGTCTCATTATCAAGACTTAAAACTTTCTAAGTGTTAGATTTTTGTATGAGTTATCATTTATCCTCCAAAGTTTCTAAAATTAGGGCTTGTTCAGGGGAGGCACCCAATAAATATTTATTGAATAATAAATGATAGACATAAAAGATTACATAGTTCAAAAATCATCGTGGTAGATTATTTATTTTTTTTTTTTTGAGACAGAGTCTCGCTCTGTCACCCAGGCTGGAGTGCAGTGGCCTGATCTTGGCTCACTGCAAGCTTCGCCTCCGGGTTCATACCATTCTCCTGCCTTAGCCTCCCTGGTAGCTGGGACCAAAGGCGCCTACCACCACGCCCGGCTAATTTTTTGTGTTTTTAATAGAGACGGGGTTTCACTGTGATAGCCAGGATGGTCTCGATCTCCTGACTTCGTTTCTCGCCCGCCTCGGCCTCCCAAAGTGCTGGTATTACAGGCGTGAGCCACCGCGCCCGGCGCTTCATCATGGAAGATTTTTAAACATTACGTGTGTGTGTGTGTGTATAACCAGAAAATGTAATTTTTAAAATTATACCTAAAAGGAAAAATGGCTTTTATTACAGAGAAAGATAATTTTATAACAAAGGGACATGGACTTTTAAGTCTGGAATGCATATAAGGAAAACTCAAATACCGTATCAGGTCCTTACAAACCTTCCTGAAATGTAAGTTTTTTTGTCTCCATTATATTGATGAAGAAAAGCATCTGAAAATTTAAGTGTGACTTTTTCAGGGCTACACATCACTTCGTTGGGCAGAGCTGAGATTTTAACTCTAGACTGTTGGATCAGAAAACCTTCCTTTTGTAGATACCTTGCAATCTCATTTCAGAATGCTTCACCCCAATTTTTTTTTTAAATCTTGATCTCATAACTCACTGGCTCCCCAACAATCTGAACATCCATTCTATCAGAGAGCAGTTAGCAGATATATATTATGGGCTGGAAGACCAGTTGAAAAAATAGATTTATATTTTAATGCCAATAACAAATGGTTCTTTTAAATAGTTCTTTTTAAACTAACTTCTCTGAAAGTTTTTTTATTTATTCTTCTTTCTGTAAAAAGGGAAAATATTAACACTAAGGAATGAGCCTCTAGTAGCAGCATTTCATTGAATTAAGTGGGCTAGTAGAAAAGATAATTTAGAGAAGTGGCCACATATAAGTACTTTGAATAATTTACCTAGGCATCTATTTTGTCCATCTTTTATTAGGCTGGTCTCACAGTTAAGACCAAACATAGCTGATTTATTACATTATTTATTTTTAAATTTGTACTGTTTTTACTTAAAAAATACATGGAGATACAAAGTTCAAGCCTAAAACAAGAGAAAGTATAATATGTCAAGTGTTTGCCTCACTCCTCTTTCCTTCTTTAAGCAATTTGCTCTCCAGAGGTAAGCTCTTCTTAATTGTTTTTAATGAAACTTTTCATAAATTTTTATGGATATAAGTATATAAGCTTATATATGTAAATATATATCCACATGCTTTGATTAACACAAATAGATCCTGCCTTAAAAACAATTATATAAAGCTTTCAGTTTTCATTCAGCAAGATGATGATGATGTAAGATAAAAAAATGCGAAGGGGAAGGAGGACAAAGATGAAGAAGAGAAAGAAGAGGATTAGAGGAGGATGAGGAGAAAGCTAGACTAAATATTTATCATATACAACAGGCATTCTTTTAGTTAATCCTCACAACAATCCTCAGAGGTATATATTATTATAATACTTATTTACAGATTAAGAAAACTGAGATATAAAATAATTAGGTACCTTGCTCAAGGTTGTACTAATAGTGTCAAGATTGAAGACCTGCTCCACAGCCCATGTTTCTAACCAACAAACTGTACTAAACTTAGGAGATTTCCATAGCAGCACATATAGATCTGCTTCATTTTTTTTTCCCGTGACTGAATAGAATTTATTCTACTACTATACTCTATAATTTTACTAGCCTTCTAGTGACACACATTCATTCCCCTACTCCCACCCAGACAGGATTTTTTGAAAGTTACAATACTTAAGAGTTCAGCCTTAATACTTGATTTTATGCATATTATACAAGTCAAGTTTAATGAAAAACTGATGAATTTTAAAAATTCTTCTAAATAAACTAAATAACTTCCTTCAATTGTCTATCTTCTTAGTTGCAGATATCCAGATTCAACTCTTCTTCAGCATACAATTTTTTCTTAGCCTTTAATTGTACAAAAAGCTAAGACAATATCCAGTAATACTAATTTTGCTATTGATGTATCTGAAGCTTCACTGTCATGTTTTATCAGGTGCTCAGAAAATTTTGAAGGGAAAATAATGAGTACTTGGTTTTCTTTTGTTTTCATTTTGCCTATTAACTGGTACTTTTTATATTGCAATGCTCATCAAAACAGGTTTTTGCATGAACATCATGACATAGCTATTATCAGTTAATCAGACTCCAAAAAATTAAGATTTCACACTCTAATTAGAAAAATGGCCGGGCGCGGTGGCTCAAGCCTGTAATCCCAGCACTTTGGGAGGCTGAGACGGGCGGATCACGAGGTCAGGAGATCGAGACCATCCTGGCTAACATGGTGAAACCCCGTCTCTACTAAAAATACAAAAACTAGCCGGGCGAGGTGGCTGGCGCCTGTAGTCCCAGCTACTCGGGAGGCTGAGGCAGGAGAATGGCGTAAACCCAGGAGGCAGAGCTTGCAGTGAGCTGAGATCTGGCCACTGCACTCCAGTCCGGGCGACAGAGCGAGACTCCGTCTCAAAAAAAAAAAAAAAAAAAAAAAAAAAAAAAAAAAAAAAAAAAAGAAAAATGGTGACTAATTTGCCAGTGGATTCTAATTCACTAATATATTAACATAATTATAAGCCATTGTGTATTTCCCAGCATATAAATCTATTTATTAGAAATGATTTTCAGGAGAAATTGAACGCAAAAGATTGCTTATTTATACATAATTCAAATATGAGACATAGAATTTTTTTTTTTTTTGAGACGGAGTTTCACTCTTGTTGCCCAGGCTGGAGTGCAATGTCACAATCTCGGCTCACCACAACCTCTGCCTCCCAGGTTCAAGCAATTCTCCTGCCTCAGCCTCCATAGTAGCTGGGATTATAGGCATGTACCACCACGCCCCGCTAATTTTGTATTTTTAGTAGATAGGGGGTTTCTCCATGTTGGTCAGGCTGGTCTCGAACTCCTGACCTCAGGTGATCCACCCACCTCAGCCTCCCAAAGTGCTGGGATTACAGGCATGAGCCACCGCGCCTGGCAAGACATAGAATTTTATATGTAGAAGATGTTGTTGCAAAATGTTTTAATATGACTTGAAATGCTGTCTTCTAATTTCATCGGAATGAACACTCTTGTGAAATATAAGCTGCTTTATATCTCTCCTGGGTCAAGCAAGTCTTACAAGTAAAAAATGTACATGTAAATGAACAGCGGATATTTAATTTGTAAATAACATAAGGGAAAAAGATAAACATGTTTAAAAACTCTAATGTGCTAATGAGGCTTAGAAATAATGACCAAGATGCTGGGTGTGGCAGCTAACACCTGTAATCCCAGCACTTTTGGAGGCTGAGGCAGACAGGTCACTTGAGATCAGGAGTTTGAGGCCAGTCTGGCTCACTTTAGGTTAGGAGTTTGAGACCAGCCTGACCAATATGATGAAACCCTATCTCTACTAAAAATGTAAAAATTAGCTGGGTGTGGTGGCATACACCTGTAATCCCACCTACTCTGGAGGCTGAGGTGGGAGAATCGCTGGAACCCAGGAGGCACAGAGGTTGTAGTGAGCTGAGATCACACCACTGCACTACAGCCTGGGTGACAGAGCAAGACTTGGTCTCAAGAAAGGAAGGAAGGGAGGAAGGGAGAAGGGGAGGGAGGGAGGGAGGAAGGAGGAAGGGAGGGAGGGAGGGAGGGAGGGAGGGAGGAGGGAGGGAGGAAGGAAGGAAGGAAGGAAGGAAGGAAGGAAGCCAACCCAGTAGCAATGGACAACCGTAGTGCTCAGATTGTGCATCTCTTAAACACTATTTCCCTCTGAATGGAATTAAGGGTTGTTGAAGAAATAGCTGATTCAGGCCTGAGTCATGAAATATACAAGATAAGCCTGGACCATCTTATTATATCTGATAATAATAAAGCTGTTAAAGACTACTAGATTCATGTCAGAAAAACTCAGAATAAAACTTGCCTAGTTTCCCACTGGTCTAAGTTGGAACAATTCAGGCATTAATAAGAACTAAAGTGAATTAAAACATACAAAATTATTTAATTCCATAAATTCCCTTGGTAGAAGTATTCTAGGTAATAAATCAAGAATTTGAATATCTGAAATAATAATGAGCAAACGGATCTAGATGTTAAGCATGAACTCCATCACAAAAAAGAAAGTCAGACATTATATGCCTCCTCAAAGGAAGAATGAATACAGCTATGACATAATCTCATCAATAAAAAAATAAGAACAAAAACACAAAACAGAATCTGGATCCAAAGTTTAGATCCAACGTCCAAGCTACAAAAACTACAGAGATAGGTTAGAAAAATATGTTAAACTATGTCATAAATTTGGAGATAATTGAAAATTTGAACCCTGACTCAAAATTCTGTGATACGAAGAGTTTATTAGATTTAGGTGTGATACTGGTATTGTAATTATGGTGAGAGTAACAGGGAACTCATCTTTTAGAGACATACAACAGGCATGCTTTTAGTTAATCCTCACAACAACCTCACAATGAAATGATATAACATCTGGGATTCATTTCAAAGCAATATGAGAAGTCAGGGACAGGTTGGGGATGTGGATGGGGCAGGATTAGTGATGACTGGTTAGTTTAATGGTATTAATGCTGGGTGATGGGACAGAAAGTTTCATTGATTGTTTGCTTATTTGGAAGTTGTGTATATTTGAAAGTTTCTATAATTAAAAATTTTGTTTTATGTTTTTGTATTTCTTTGTTTGTTTTGTTTTTGTCAGCAGCACTTAGAAGTGCTGGAGAACTATTTCAACACTAAAACCTTTGGAGATTTTTAAGAAACAGTTGCACTTAAAGACACCAGAGAATTACTTTGACACCAAAGAAAGCTTTTATTAATCCAAGCACTCAGCAAAAGATCCACCACAGTCTATGCCAATTAGCTATCTCTTCACTCGGATTCAGTTATGTCAAGCTTGTCATTTTCCAAATATAAATATTACTTCCTTTAAATGTCAAGTTTTTAAAAAAGCTGCCAATGTATAAGAGCTTTATTAAATATGAATATGAATAATTTTCTCCCAATATTTGTCAAATGTCAAAATTTTTAATATCTAATTAAAATTTCTTAGAGAGACGTATGTGTAATAAATTAGCATGGAAATTCAGAAAGGGGAAAATCATCAGGTTTTAGGATGTCTGAGTTTTCTACATTGTGACTAAATCTTTTTGGCATTAAAACTATTTTTCATTAGAATGAAAATAGCTTGTTTTTATTAAGTGAAATAACATTGACAGGAAATATTTTAAGATGTAGAAACATACAGTTGGATAAAATCACTGATGTTATATTCTCAAATACGACACCTGTTACTGAAAGACAGAATATCCAAAAATCAGCTAGCATTTCATTGACTAATTTTTTTTAACTCAAGCATGAACAATTAGTAACATTTAAAAAAAAAATCACAGTGTCTATCATTACATCTCAGTAGCTCTGAAATCCTGGGGCTTTCTTGTCAGAATAAATTAACTTTAAAAAGTGGGAAAAACTTAGCGATTTTAGAAACAGACATTTTAGATAAGAACATGGATTACTTTAGTTTTAGAAACAGTATTTTTTCTTGTGATTTCAGAGAGCTCAAAATATAATTTGGATTGAAGATAACTAATTCTTTCAGGGTCAGACGGAAATCCAGAGTTTCCAGACAGCCTTCGGTTTCTTCAATCAGTAAGTTCACGCTGGTACCATTGTGACAGCCATTTAATTTGTTTCCCACACAGCCCTTTGTTATAATAAGCCCATTAGTAATTATTCTTAGGAGAAATATAAACAGTTGGGTTTCTTCCTTGCTCTCTAAAAACTAGCATGACCAAAATATTATCATGTACGATTAGTAGATAAAAACTCTAAAAGAGAAGACTTAGAATTATTCGGCGACAATACTGTATATAAAAATCAAGTAGTCTTGTGTTCTACCAGTCTTGAAAACTTGAGTTATCTAGCAGAAATGCAGATTAATTCTTTTTTTTTAATTTTTATTTATTTATTTTTTTTTGAGACGGAGTCTGGCTCTGTCTCCCAGGCTGGAGTGCAGTGGCCGGATCTCAGCTCACTGCAAGCTCCGCCTCCCGGGTTTACACCATTCTCCTGCCTCAGCCTCCGGAGTAGCTGGGACTACAGGCGCCCGCCACCTCGCCCGGCTAGTTTTTTGTATTTTTAGTAGAGACGGGGTTTCACCGTGTTAGTCAGGATGGTCTCGATCTCCTGACCTCGTGATCCGCCCGTCTCGGCCTCCCAAAGTGCTGGGATTACAGGCTTGAGCCACCGAAAATGGGAAGCTGATGTCTTGAATAGCAGGTTCAGTGACAGGACTAATGGTGCATAATGAGGGGGAAAATACTTAAATAAGTATCTATGCATTGTTTTATTTTATTTTATTTATTTTTTGAGACGGAGTCTCGCTATGTTGACCAGGCTAGAGTGTAGTGGCATGATCTTGGCTCACTGCAACATCCACCTCCCAGGTTCAAGTGATTCTCCTGCCTCAGCACCCTCAGTAGCTGGGATTACAGGCATGTGCCACCACGCCTGGCTGATTTTTTTTTATATTTTTAGTAGAGACGGAGTTTCACCACGTTGGTCAGGCTGGTCTCAAACTCCTGACCTTGTGATCCACCCACTTTGGCCTCCCAAAGTACTGGGATTACAAGGGTGAGCCATGACACCCGGCCAAGTTCTATTTTAAATTCTATTTTGTAGAACTTTAAGTTCTATGAAATGTAGAACAAGTAACTGACAGAATAGCTGATCAATAAATACTAGCTATTTTAAAAATTGATTTACCATGGATGGACTGCAAATATTCTCCTTTTCAGCATTGGATAGTTTAAAAAGTAAGCCTCTTCTTCAAGGGAAACAGAACTGCTTTTTCTGATTGATTTTCAGCCCTGGTTTTAATGAGCAATCTAGATCAATTGTTTAGAAAGAAGAGAACAGGGTTCCAAAGGAGGAAACTTAAAGGAAAGAAACACCTCTGGAGAAAAACAGTTGAGGGGAAAAGTATAATTTGTCTGCATTTTTAAAAGGGGCAGTGATGAATACAAAAGATGGTGGGAGGTTAGAATGAGCCAGTACAGCTATTAGACTGGTGCAAAAGTCATTGCGGTTTTGCCATTACTTTCAGTGGCAGCAACCGCAATTACTTTTGCACCAATCTAATAGATCACTTGGAAGTTGCCTAAGAAAGAACACCCATTGCCTCCAAAAAAACCAGTCAATCGAGCACAGCAAGGGACTGCCAAGATGGAGACTGTTTAGGGGTCCGAAAAACACAAGGGACCCACGTGAGCACAGACTCCAGCAGAAATATTCTCTCTTGGAGAAGACATCATTCATTTATCATTATTCCCTACCTTACCTGTAGACTAAAAAATTCATCACCTAGAAGTTTGTTCCATTCCTATCTGATTATTGTTGTGAACAGCCCACTAGTCCCCTCAGTGACCCATAGGATTTGCAAACTCAAGGAGGAGGGACTCAGGACAATTAACGTAGTAATGTTCTCCACTCATGAACTCTTGAGAGCGGCACTAAATACATTGGAAACCCCTGAGCACAGCTCATTGTTTATTGTTTTTCTCTCCCCAGTCACTTCTGGATGCTAACTCAGGATAATAACCCAGGATAATTTTTTTTTTTTATCTTGGAAGTCATTTATGATTGCTTAATTCACTCATTTGGCAATATTATAAAGGGCTTTTTCTGATTATCTGATTCCTTTATCCTGTTATATTTGTTTCTTTATTCATATCCCTCATCTACACTTCGACCAGTAATAGCATGTATTTGCCTAATGTGACAGTATAGTCAGGGTTACAAAACTCTATAAATTCAGCAAACAAACAAAAAAAGTAAATGTGAAAAAATACAAAAGAGAAACTTGAATATTTAGAGAGAAGAAATATTTTATTCCAAAGTCATGTCTTTTATTCTGACCAAACATAAAAAGAGACATATACACGTACTGCTTATTTGCTAAGAGCAATGTCAGAGAACTTTACAAGTTTAAAAGCTACATAGAGAATTTGAACCACTAATTTGAGCCTCACTTACTAAACTTGAAGGACTTAAAAAATTCAAATCTTAAAAAAAATTCAAATCTCAGCCTTAAATCTCCAGAGAGACCCTAAAAATGTAGTCAGATGGTTTTAATTTTTTTTTCTGGAAGCACTTTCTCCCTCTTTAACAAGAAAAAATAATTTACAGCTGCAATAGGACAAATGAGAAAGATAACCAGTGTCTTAGTGTTGGTCAATCCTTTATACGTATTTTCTGATTTACTTTCTTTTATTTTTCCTACTCCAGCCAACTAACATTACTCTTACACGTACAAGCTCCACCATGTCAGAAAAGAAAGGAAAAATAGAAATTGAAAAACCAATTTCTTAAAAAAATTCAGGTGTTGAGAGAACTATAAATCAGCTTTCCTCTGGTAGCTTCAGATTCTTGACATCATAAAACCTAATGTAGTTGTTATCAGGGACTACTGCTGGTTTAATAATTTATGTTCTAGATACTCCTGAATACATACAATGTTATTATAAGCAGGGTGGCCAGCTGCACTGAAATAAGAATTCATTTCCCCCCATCTACCATGTAGAGTTGGAAGATACATTGCAGGTCTCTGGAAGTGTTGTGGTAGAAATGGTGATGATGATGTTGAGGACAATGACAATGAAGACTGACCTTAGCTTTATTGAACAATTACTCTTTCAGAGATTTTGCTTTTGGTGTATTACCTTTTTTAATCTTTACAACCATTCCTTGACAAAGGCACTAGGATAGCTATTTTGTAGATCTAGAGACTAAGGCTGTGAGAAATCACTGACTGACAGTCATACAGCTAAGAAGAGGCCAGAAACAAGAGAAAGCAATACTCTTGAATAGAAAAATGATTAATTTACATGCTTCCAAAGATTCAGAAGCTTTATTAAATAAGGCAAATGTTTAATTAGGTTGGTGTAAAAGTAGTTGTGGTTTTTGCATTAAAAGCAATGGCAAAAACCGCAATTACTTTTACACCAATCTAATATTACGTAAATATCATTTTATAATTAATTCTTAACAAAATAATTTATATAAAAATCTGTATATTGACTTTGATTTGGAATTCTGTGGCATAAAAGTTTATTTCCTATAAGCAATTTATTTATTCTTTTGACAAAAATGAAAGATAAGGAGTAATATTTTAGGTTTTAAAATTAGGCTTCCAGGAAGCTCAGAGTTAACTTAGCTTTTAAATAGTGCCTTCTACCTCAATTCAGTCTTTTTTTTTTTTTTTTGAGACGGAGTATGGCTCTGTTGCCCAGGCTGGAGTGCAGTGGCACGATCTGGCTCACTGCAAGCTCCGCCTCCTGGATTCACGCCATTCTCCTGCCTCAGCCTCCCGAGTAGCTCGGACCAGAGGTGCCTGGCACCACACCTGGCTAATTTTGGGCAGTTTTAGTAGAGACGGGGTTTCACCGTGTTAGCCAGGATGGTCTCAATCTCCTGACGTTGTTATCCGCCCGCCTCGGTCTCCCAAAGTGCTGGGATTACAGGCGTGAGCCACCGCGCCCAGCCTCTCATGTCTTGTTTTATATATGACTTATAAATAGACTCAATCCTCACCTCTCCTGTTCTAATATACATAACAATTATTTTAAAACTGCTGGAAAAAATCCAAAGCAATTCCTTAAAAAACATTACAGTGCTTAAGGTCAATCCACAGTCTTCTTTCGTAATTCTGCAGTATATAAAGATAGTGGCTGTTCTTATGTAGAACTTACAATCTTCTTTGAAGAGGCATATCCTTGTCTGCCCTATGGGCCATTTAAGGTATTTCATTTTCATTCATTAAGAATGAACATATCCCTTTCTTTCTTAACCTTAATTAGTTAGTTGACTTTCTTCTTTCCAGTCTTAGTTAATTGGGAAATAATGGTTTCAACGTGTCATTATTTCAGTAAATGATTACTTCCTGCTTTCTTCTTCTCCATGATTCTACTGAAGAGACAGGCTCTCCTGCACATATTATTCCCATTGTAACTCTTCTGCTTTATATTCCATATTATAACAAAGAATTTCTTGGTTATCTATATGCCTTTTGAAGATGGCGGGCAAAGTACATGAACATCAGAGACAGCTTGAGACAAAGAATCAATGTCTTATTTCTCTTTGTGGTTTAGAGACTGGAGCATTTGGCACAGCAATGATTTGATGAATGCATAATAAAATTCAACTGCATATCAAATATTGAATATTTATAATATGTCTTTCCTTGTGGTTGCTTAGAGCAGCTAGGTCACCTTTCTGCTTATCTGCTCACCACCAAGCTACACACACCACATGCTCACTCATTTTGGAGACTCAGCACTGTGAGAATTGCTTGGAATGTGTCTTTATGGCTGTGGTTTCAAAATAAGACTTCCATTACTATTTTAAGAAGAGATTCCCAAATGGAGTATACTTATCTAAAATAATAAAACTGCTAGTCAATTTTTCAGAAACTTCACAGAAAAAGAGATCCAGCCAGACCATATGATTTCTCTCATAAAATTTTTACTTTTGTAACAAGTTTATTAGTACTAGCCAATAGAATTTTCAATCATAGCTCTAAATTGTTATGATCATTTAATTGGTGAAAGACCGATGATGCTTACTCATATCTAGGCAAATCTGGGATCTCTCATCTTGTTTCCTTTCTCACTCAACTGCACTTAGCTAGTTTCATTATTTCATATTTCCAAGGGCCCAGGATGACAATCACTTTTTTTTTCTTCAACTTTTAAGTTCAGGGATACACATGCAGGATGTGCAGGTTTGTTACATAGGTTAACATGTGCCATTGTGGTTTGTAGCACAGATCATCCCATCACCTAAGTATTAAGCCCAGCATCCATTAGTTATTATTCCTCATGCTCTCACTACTTCTACTCCCTGCCCAACAGGCCCTAGTGTGTGTAGTTTCCCCCATGTGTCCATGTGTTCTCATCATTCAGCTCCCACTTATAAGTGAGAACATGCAGTATTTGGTTTTCTGTTCCTGCATTAGTTTGCTGAGGATAATGGCTTCCAACTCCATCCATGTCTCTTCAGAGGACATAATCTCATTCCTTTTAATGGCTGCAAGGTATTCCATGGTGTATATATACAACATTTTCTTTATCTAGTCTATTACTGATCAACATTTAGGTTGATTCTACATCTTTGTTATTGTGAATAATACTGCACTGAACACATACATATACATCTCTTTATAATACAGTGATTTACATTCCTTTCAGCATATACCCAGTAATGGGATTGCTGGTCAAATGGTATTTCTGCCTCTAGGTCTTTGAGGAATTGCCACACTGTCTTCCACAATGGCTGAACTAATTTACACTCCCACCAATAGTGTAAAGGCATTCCTTTTTCTCCACAACCTCTCCAACATCTGTTGTTTTTTGACTTTTTAATAATTGCCAGTCTGACTGGTGTGAGATGGTATCTCACTGTGGTTTTGACTTGCATTTCTTTAATTATCAGTGATGTTGAGCTTTTTATTTTTCATATGTTTCTTGGCTGCAAGTATGTCTTCTTTTGAGAAGTGTTTGTTCATGTTCTTTGCCTATATTTTCATGTGTTTTTAAAATGACAATCACTTTTTATGGAGAAGGTTTTCAGAAGAAAAGCCTCAAAAATGAACCACCATATTGAATGATTACAAGATGTCCAGCTGCTAAAGTAGCTACTGTCTATAACCAATCCAATTTGTTGCTAAGCTAAGATTTAGTAATGGGTGCCTTATTCTCTCTAGTCAAGAATTTCCCTGTGAAGAATAAAACTGAAGGAAAACAAACCATCAAGTAACACACCCTGTTCTCCTCACGTGTTACCTATCACATCAAAGAATTTGATACAGGTGAAAATAGCTCAAAATAAAATAAAAGGAAATTGGTTAGTTAAAAGTAACAAACTAAAGCCACAAGCTGAATCAGCCAGGAATGAGCCAAATAGATCTTTACATTATGGCTGGACAGACAGTCAAATGAAAAGTCCCTTCTATTTACCTGGGCACATCCTTCCCAGATCTTATCCAAGTGTCCAAAGTTCATCATTCATGTGAGATATCCAAATCACTTCAAGCTCTTAGGGTGGCCTAGAACCACTAGTTAATTAAGTAATTATTGATCACTGTTTTATATCAGGCACAATATTTGATGCTGTTCTCACACACATAGCTGTATTCTCATGGAGATCTTTAACATCAGTCAGCTTACTCTTGCACTCTCAATTCCAACTATTCAGTAATGTAAATAAACAAAACATGAACAGAATAACCAACTATATGATGAATAGGATCCAAATATTTTTTATCTAACCCTGTTAATTTACAGAATTGATTATGGAGAGTCAATGGTTTTGCTTTTGAATATAGCTGACTACTGAAGAAGCTAAAGGCAAAGCCAAGGTTTCCAAAGTCCTAAGGTGGTGTTATTTCCCTCTTCTAAAATCAGTTGTCAAATATATTCATAAGTCAAGAAGTGTGAGGCATAAAAAGTGAAAGTGCAAACACATGCATTTAGACTCCACTTACTTCTATAAAAAACTTAAAGCAGGGTATGCTTTAAGGAAATAAAATAAAAATAAGACCAAGCCACTTAACAGAAGTTTCCCATTTATTTATGACTTCATAAATTTCTTCATAAATGTTAAGTGCTACCATAGATTTCCTGATCTATTTACTTCAACCAAGGTACCCCTTTGCTTCATGATGAATTTGTTTCAGGAACCTTATAGGAATTCATTTTTTGCACTTCTCTATTAACTGCAAAATATTAGAAGCTGAAGATTTATCTTTTTTATTTTCTTTATTGTGATCTTGGACTATTTATTTAATATTGCTTAGCTAAATTGTTTCCCTGTCTCTAAAACATGTAAATGAGCAATTGGCAAATGATAAACCAAGAGATTAATTTAGACACACAATTACTCTTGAGTTGATGAACAGGAGTCACATGGATTCTACATTAAGTTTCTTGGAAGACAGAAATCATGTGTTAAAGCAATTCACATTAATTCATACATTGTTTATGCCAATTGTGCCAAAATGGCCATCTGTCTAGGACATGTTTTATTTAATTATAATTTGGCACAATGGTTGATTTTCCTGACCAACACCCAAGTATGGTCAAAAGGTGCCTTTTATGACACATGACCCACAAGCAGGTTTTGGCCACGGGCATTTTAGGAAGAAAAAACATTTATTTAATCCTGTACTTTCTCTTTAATATAAGACAATTTTCTCATGATTGGTAAAATATTTTTGCTCTTATTTTGAATACATGTTTTAATATAAAAATGACACTTTTATTGTCTTATATTTACATATTGCATATTCATTCCACTTTCATACTGTGGCAACTTCATATATCTAATCTTTTTTTTTTTTTTTGCTAAAATAATTAAGGTCATTGCATTTCCTTTCCAGTCTATTTCAATGTAATTCCATCTAATTTTTGTTTTCATGACTTCTATTAGTTGATTCTAATAGAGGCATAATATTCTCTGCACAGAACCCAAATGCAAGATAGGCTATTCTGTTCTGCACATCAGTCAAATTACCAGGTATTCTTTTTTTTTAACTTTTATTTCAGTTTCAGGGGTATGTGCACAGGTTGTTTTTGTACATAAATTACATGTCATGGGAGTTTGGTGCGCATATTATTTTGTCAGCCAGATAAGAAGCATACTACCCAACAGGTTGTTTTTCAGTCCTTAGCTTCCTCCCACCCACCTCCCTGAAGTATGCCCTGGTGTATTTTGTTCTCTTCTATGTGTCCATGTGAATTTAGTGTTTAGCTCCCACTTACAAGTGAGAACATGTAGTGTTTCATTTTCTGTTCCTGAATTAGTTTAGTTTGCTTAGAATAATGACCTCCATCTTCATCCATGTTGCTGCAAAGAACAGTATCTCATTCGTTTTTATGGCTGTGTAGTATTCCAGGAAATTACCAGGTATTCTGATAGCCTCTTGAACATTGCTTTCTAGCTTCATTTGGAAATCATAAGGATGTAATTTATCATGACTAGCGTAAAGTTGATTCTTAAGAATTGTCAGTACCTCCAGATATCATATACCTTTTTAGCCAGTATCTAGGTAGGGTCCTTATTTTTATCCAATTCCTTACAGAAAGTGTCCAATTACTTTAAGGGAACTCAAACCAAGATTTAGAATAATAACATGCAGATCAGATAATCTCAGATCAGATGACGTATCTTCCCTGGTCTAAATCCAAATGGCTCCCCTAACTATATACTCAAGTTTTAGATATATAGACTGATATTTGAGGTCCCTTTGGCCTGGTCCCAATTATATGTTTTCATGTATCCTACTTTCCAATTAAACCCCATCAATCACCATTTTAAGACTTAGCAAAGCCCACAATGTAACTGCTTATACTTTTTCCTCCCATGGCAAATCCTCTCTTCTTTTTCTATAAAATTCCTATTAATATTTCATAGTCTCATTTTTTGTCACTTCCTTTGTGAAGTTTGCTAGTACCTAGGGTAGGTTTATTACTGTCATAGAACGTGCAAATCTCTATGGAAGCACATATTTCATTCTGCCTTAGTTATCATCTTGTCTCCTTTCTCCAAGCTAAGTAATATGTCAACAATCAAGAAACTTTTGCATTCTATGAAATTTTATAAATTGATGACCAAAACATTTTTTATTAAATCCCAACATGAGGATTCTGCTTCCTCAAAAGGGGGGTTCCAGAACCCCTCTAAATTATTACCCTAATTAACAAAGGAAATATTCCATCTGTTCTTGTTAGGAAATCTACAGTGGAGGGGTCATCAATTGACAACCAATAGGCCAAATAGCTTCTGGATCAATTTTGTTTGGTCTACATGCTGCCCCCAAAAATTGAGCCAACATTTATAAGCCAGGACATTTCATGTTAAAAATCTGGATTTGGCTTCTTTGAGGAAAAAAGTAAAACCTAAAATTGCTGGGACTGACTCCCCAAATGATAACCATTTGCTGGAGCTGAGCATAATGTCTGATAAAGGTAGGGCACACATTCTTCATTTTGCGACAGACCACACCTATCTCTTCCATCCCCATAATGAAGATGCTGGTTGTCATTCATTATCATGTTTATACCTTCTCTTTTTTATGCTTCAGAAATATTTTTCTGTAACCAGGGATGTTACATACAAGAAAACAAAAGCTTGACCAGGAATACCATGTTTTCTTTTTTTTTTTCTTGAGTCATTATTTTAAGTGATTTGATTTATATGTGCTTTTGACTTTGCAATGCCTGATTTACATTTTCCCTTGCTTGCTTCAGGATGCTGAGCTAAACTGTTAGAAAGGGTGAAAATTTGTTTGAAAAGAGTAAGTCTACTATCGTCAGGTTAACAATATTACTAATCTATTTTTTTTCTTTTAGTATAGAAAATAGAAAGTTAATAAAACAGACCTGGAAGAATTCCAAGGGAATTATTATTATTTTAAACATGTGAGTAGTTGCCTCTAGATCTTTACTCAGGCCACTGAGAATTAATTCAACTATTGTTGTACCTCTGAGTGACAACAATGGGAACTGCAGTACCTTTGCTCAAATTTAAAGGTGTCCTGCTAGTCAGAATCACTTGCTGATTAGCTTTAAGCATAGTGGTCCAAATCTAGTGATAAAAAACTAAATGTAAAGACTACATGAGTTTATAAACAAGATTCATTACATTGGACATAATCTCTAAAAATAGGAATTTTATAGAGGCTGGTAAGAGTTGGAAAATACTAAGGTCTCCAAGCATTACTCCTACAATGGAACCAAGAAAACTACTGTTTAAAAGGGAAACATTTACTCCTCTGTCATTATGGACTCACCATATTCCAAACTAATTTCACCAGCAAGGAGAGACATGCGTCAGTAAGTGCAGTTTTACCATAGCCCAATTCGAGTTCCTTACATAAAACGACTGGCCCCAACTCAACCAATAAATAGAGCACATTTTAAGCTACAAGCATAACTTTGCACTCAATTTTACACTCAATCTAAAAAATCTCATTCCCAGAGTAATTAGGAAACACCTTACAGTGAAAGAAAATATCAGCTCGGCAGGGGACTACAGATAGATATGATTAACCTCACTGTCTCAAATAAGCAACAATTAGAATGGATGATAATGTAAGAACAGAGAGGAAAAGCAAAGTTTGCTTCCTGAGCTTCCCACTCCTAAAGCCATCTGTACTTGATTGTGATGGGTGTGCATGTGCACAAGCTCATAAAATCATTGGAAAAAGTTCAGTCTATTTTTCAAAGTCCTATTTACATAATTCCAAAGATCAAGCAGTTTCTGAGTTTCCAATAGACAGCTGAATGACAGCATTTTCCCATGGCATCCCCAAAACAACCTGTACAGTTCTTTAAAATCATGTGGGGGTTTATAACAAACTCTTTCTTTATTGTTTTCTAATCTGCTAGGTTCTATTTAGATGAGGGATATCCAATCTTTGGCTTCTCTGGGCCACATTAGAAGAAGAAGAATTGTCTTGGGCCACACAAATAATACATTAATACTAATGATTGCTGATAAGCTTAAAAGAAAAATTGCAAAAAAAAAAAAAAATCTCATAATGTTTCAAGAAAGTTTACGAATTTGTGTTGGGCCACATTCATAGCTGTCCTGGGCTGCATGTGGTTCACTGGCCGCAGGTTGGACAAGCTTCATTTAGATGTTACTGCAATCTGGGATTCTGATCCAAATAAGGGAGAAACTTGTAACTTGCTTTTCTATCCTTTAGAGCAGGGGTCCTCAACCCCTGGGCCATGGAGAGGTACTGGTCACAACCATGTTCCTAACACACAGCAGGAGGTGAGCAACAGGCAAGCAAGCAAAATTGCATCTGTATTTATCATCACTCTCCATCACTGGCATTACCGCCTGAGCTCCACCTCCTGTCAGATCAGCAGCAGCATTAGATTCTCACAGGAGTGTGAACCCTATTGTGAACTGCACACTCATTGGATCTAGGTTGCATGCTCCTTATGAGAATCTAATGCCTGATGATCTGAGGTGGAACTGAGGCAGTGATGACAACACTGGGGGGAGTGGCTTCAAATGCAGATTAACCTTAGCAGAGAGCTTTGACTGCATAGAGACCACAACAAATCAACTGCTTGTAGACTCATATCAAAACCCTATCAGTGAGTGTTAGGTGACAATTAAGCTGCATCTGGTGGCAGGCTTTATAGTGGCAAGTGGGTTGATGTACTTCAATTGTACAGCTGCATCTGGTGGTAGGATTTAAGTCAGAATCCGACACTAATTTTAGTCCATGCGTGGCCCACTCATTAGTTTATTTAGTTTGTTAGTTTATTTACCACTTCTATCCATGCCTCTTTCCCTGCACTGCACACTTGTCTCAGTCAGAGTTTTGGTAAACCCACAAGCTAACCCTAGTGCAAATGAGTGAAAACAAATGTAACTGGAGAGTTTCTTTGAAGAGGGGGAAAGACCCAATGATGAGACAGCAGAAGACTCTAAGAATGACAACAAAAGGAAAGTTGCATTTAAAATAAATTACCAAGAGTACTACTTAAGTTATGGGTTCATCACAACAGGTGATTTACATTCTCCAACCCTTTTGTGTATAATATGTGGTTACTGGCTATGCAATGAAAAAGCCGTGAAACCTTCAAAACTGCTTTGCCACGTGGAGACCAAGCATGCTGAATTAAAAGACAAGCCTTTGGAGTTTTTCAGTAGAAAAACACGTGAACACAAAGAACAGAAGAAATTATTGAAGGCCAGCACTTCATCAAATGTGCCTGCACTGAGAGCATCATTCTTAGTGGCTAACCACAGTGCTGAAGCTTAGAAGCCCTTTACTATTGGTAAATAGGTGATCCTGCCTGTGTCATGAACTTTTAGGAGAGGCTGCAGTTCGAAAGATAGCACACGTTCCTCTTTCGGCTAGCAACATAACTAGACGATTTGATGAATAGCAGAGGATATTGAGGCACAATTGGTAGAGAGAATTAATGAGTCACCATGGTACGCAATTCAGGTTGAGGAGTGTACCAGTATTGACAACAAGGCAACAATGCTTGTTTTTGTGAGATATATTTTTCGGGAGGATGTGCATGAGGGTATGTTTTGTGCACTTTTGTTGCCAACCAACAGCACAGCTGCAGAACTTTTCAAGTCTATCAGGAAATCTGAACTGGTCATTTTGTGTCAGTATATTTATGAACAGAGCAGCTTCCATGACTGGATGGCTTTCCGGTTTCGCTACCCAGGTCAAAGAGGTTGCTTCTCATTCTGAGTCTATACACTGTGTCATCCATAATAAAATGCTGCCTAGCTGAAAAATGTCACCTGGACTTAACAATGTTTTGCAGGATGTGATTAAAATTAACTGCATTAAAGTACATGCCCTTAACTCATGTCTGTTTGTGCAGCTCTGAGAGGAGATGGACACACAGCACACATGTCTTCTCATACACCAAAGTGAGATGGCTTTCTAGAGGTGGATCAGTGGCCAAAGTTTTCGAGTTATGACAGCTGCTCCAGAGATTTATTTTAGAAAAACAGTCATCACTGGCAGCACATTTCAGTGACACAGAATGGGTCGCAAAACTTGCTTAACTTGTGTGATGTTTTCAACCTGCTCAACTAACTCAATCTGTCACTTCAGGGGAGAATGACAACTGTGTTCAAGTCAGCAGATACAGTAACTGCAATCAAAGCCAAACTGGAATTATGGGGGCGATGAGCGAACTTGGAATTTCTGACATGTTTCAAGCATTAGCAGAGATTTTGAAAGACATGGAGCCAGGGCTTCTTTCTCCCAGCTGGTACATGATCATCTATCTCAGCTTTCAAAGAGTTTGAGCATTACTTCCCTATCATAAACGACCCCTAAACTGGGAAGGAATGGATCAGCCACCCATTTGTTAGTAAGCTAGGTGAATTGACTTTGTCCACCTAGAAGAGGGTCAATTGCTTGAAATCACAAATGATGATGGCCTTAAAAGTATGTTTGAGACAACTTCAAATCTCCATATGTTCTGGATTAGAATCAAGATGGAATATCCTGAGTTTGCCACAAAAGTACTGAAAAGCCTGCGTCCATTTCCAACATCCTGTGTTTGTGAAGCAGTGTTTTCTGCAGTGACAGCAATCAAAACGAGATTATGGTGTAGACTGGACATAAGCAACACACTTTTTGGTGTCGCTGTCTCCCATCACCCCCACATGGGACCATCTAGTTGCAGGAAAACAAGCTCAGAGCTTCTAATGATTCTACATTATGGTGAGTTGTATAATTATTGTATTATTATTACAATGTAATAATAATATAAATGAAGTGTACAATAAATGTAATGCGCTTGAATCATCCTGAAAGCATCCCCCCACCTCAGTCCATGGAAAAACTGACTTCCATGAAACTGGTTTCCGGTGCCAAAAAGGTTGCAGAACACTGCTTTACAGCAATTACTTTCAAACTCTTTGACCAGGAACCACAGAAGGAAATAGATTATACATAGTGATTTCATATACACATACCTGAAACAAAATTTAATGTGAAAGAGTGCTCTTACCTATTCCTCTACACCCCATATTTTCAATTATGATCCTTTCTATTTTATAAAAACAAAGTGCTAGTTGTTAACCACTAAATTGATTCTGTGGCTCACTAACATAACTTGCAGTTTTGAAAAACTTGAAAGCTTTTTGATTTCAGAGGCACTTTACCAGCATAGTCTACTTAATTTATTAACTAAATGGAGAAAAGAAATAGGAAAACTTTAAAGGTGGTGAATAAAAACTTAAATGGTAACAATATATACCAGAGCTATTTTATTACCCCAATGTTGAGAGAAAACATGTGTACTAATTTACCACTGAAAACAAGATGAGGCTGGGGGCGGTGGCTCATGCCTGTAATCTCAGCAGTTTGGGAGGGCGAGGCGGGTGGATTGCTTGAGCTCAGGAGTTAGAGATCGGCCTGGGCAACACAGTGAGACCTCATCTCTACAAAAAATACAAAAATTAGCTGGGTGTGGTGGCACACACCTGTGGTCCTAGCTACTCAGAAAGTAGAGGATAGATTCAGCCTGGGAGGTTGAGGCTGCAGTGAGCCAAGATTGTGCCACTGCACTTCAGTCTGGATGACAGAGTGAGACCCTACCTCCAAGAAAAAAGAAAGAAAGATGAAAGAAAGAAAGAAAGAAAGAAAGAAAGAAAGAAAGAAAGAAAGAAAGAAAGAAAGAAAGAAAGAAAGAAAGGAGGGAGGGAGGGAGGGAGGGAGGGAGGGAGGAAGGAAGGAAAAGGAATGGAAAGGAAAGGAAGGAAGATTTTGACTTTAAGCTACCATTCTACCATTTCAGAAGGCTTTCTAGGTGCTTGGTACTCTGCTAAGCACTTTCAAGTCTCAGAGAAACAGTGAGTTAGATATACTATTGTTATCCCCATTTTGCAGATTAGAAACAAGAAATTTGCAAGTCTGACTTCAAAAGCCTGACCTATCAATCACTATGGTGTTCGGCTTTCCAACTATATTTGCTGTATCCTAATGATTCCAGAAAACAAACAAACAAACGAACAAATACCCCTCATAATTAGTAAACACTTCTAAACAATAACAGGAAGCATACATCTATCTGAGTCCAAACTGTCAGGCTTTAGAATTTCATGAAGAGATTGAAAATTAATTGGGAGATTTTCCTTAGTCCTTATATGAAAGTCTTACTTCCACCCTAAAGAAACCTGAAGCATGTATTATATGTCTGCACTCTGTTAAGCAACTTGTATTCACTGTCTCCACTTTATTGATAAGGAAGAAACAGTTTGCACAACTTGCCCAAGCTTTCACTAATATCATTTTTTCCCCATGTATCCCATTCCTAGTAAGCTGAACTACCTTGAGTTTCCAAAATCCACCATGTTATTTTGTGTGTCTACAACTTGGCACAAGCATTTCTTTCCATTTCCTTCTCTCCCTTCTCCAGTGGATTTATTTCTTCAAGCGTTAATTGAAAGATTGTAGAAAGTGGCCGGGCGCGGTGGCTCAGGCTTGTAATCCCAGCACTTTGGGAGGCCGAGGTGGGTGGCTCACGAGGTCAGGAGATCGAGACCACAGTGAAACCCCGTCTCTACTAAAAATACAAAAAATTAGCCAGGCGTGGTGGCGGGCGCCTGTAGTCCCAGCTACTCAGGAGGCTGAGGCAGGAGAATGGCGTGAACCCGGAAGGCGGAGCTTGCAGTGAGCCAAGGTGGAGATCGCGCCACTGCACTCCAGCCTGGGCTACAGAGCTAGACTCTGTCTCAAAAAAAAAAAAAAAAAAAAAAAAAAGGTTGTAGAAAGTTACCATGACTCCTTTTTTCCAATGTGTTAAGTGCCCTACCTTGCTTCCTTTTCTCCATAATAGAACTTGTATTTTCACTGTCAGTTGGTTTGTTAGAGAATCTCTTGTGACACAGATTATGTCTCTCATTTCCATACTTTCAGTACCTGGCACTACGATAGGTTTTCATAAACACTGGCTGGTTGAGTGAATGAATGAACCAATGAATAATGAACAAAAAAAGAGCCCTGAAAACTAAAAAGTTAACATCTAGCCTTATGGGATTAAAATACAAGTTCAAACTCCTGCGTAGGTACTGATTACAAAGGGAAAACTGATGGAGACCCTCCCTGCAATACAATTTTCCTAGAGTGATCTCAGCACTGACCAATTAGTCCCCAATATGATGTCAATACCAGGTTTAGCTGAGTTGGTAATTAATACTACAGAATGAAGAAATTGCAGAAAAATAAAAGAATGCTAAAATTGGCCCAAAAGATGATGGATTGTTGCTATATAAAAGATCAAAAGTAGAAGAAATATAAAAGTCTGAAAATCAATGCTGTTCATTATGATTTGTAGATTTTTGTGGGTTGTTTGGATAAAAGTTAAAAAAGAAACAGAAGTTTAAGGAGAAAAATTCCCCCTAGGATTTCAAAAAATCACTTTCAACCATTATTAAAAAGAAAATGAAATAGAAATGTGTTTCCCTAACAACATGCAGGTAGGATTTCAAAGACAATATTCACACATTCTTGAACACAATATCTAGAAATATGCCCCATGATATAGAGGTCCTAGTCACTAAAATGACAACTATGTTTTCTAAAACAAAATTATACAGTTCACATTTCATGCTCAATGTCAAGTGATTTTTAATTGTAAAAGCTCACTGAAAAATGAGTATCAGTCATCCAGCTTTCACAGGGATTTCTGCTGCTTTGTGACATTCATGAAAAGTGGTTACTCAGTCATTCCCACAATTGTGGTAAATATTTCTACTGTATACACCAATAAAGTGTTAAGTTTCTTTCCTTTGTGACAACTTTGATCGCATAAGATGCCTGTACATATTAAGGCAAGAAATAGTAATTGACTTCAGCAATATTGTGCAGTAAGTAAAATAAAATTACTATTACATTTTCAGTATTAATGTTAGGTAGGTTCTCAAGCAATTTTCAAAGAAAATAGATTGCAAGGTAGAGTGAATGACAAGTTCTGCAAGAATACACATGGGGAGAAGTACAACTTAAACTGATGTTGGTCTGGGAGAAAAGCTATAACCCAGAACATAATTTGCCTTTTCATTAGCTGTGGCTCTCTGTTCTGTTTTGAATCTCCTGGAGGTTTCTTTGATAATAGTAACTGGAGAAATACAAAGAAAATTAATCTATATATATATAAGATATATATATATATCTTAACAGTTTTATTGAAGCATAATTAAAATATCATAAACTTCACCTATTTTAAATGCACTATTAAGTGATAATTTTTAGTACATTTACAGCTATGCTACCACTATAAAATCCAGTTTTGGAACATCTCCATCAACTCACATCTCTCTCCTGTCCTTTTCAATTAATCCCCATTCTAGCACCTGGTAAACCACGAATTTACTTCTGTGTCTATGGATCTTTCTTTCTTTCTTTCTTTCTCTTTCTCTCTCTCTCTCTCTCTTTCTTTTCTCTCTTTCTCTCTTTCTCTCTTTCTTGACAGAATCTCACTCTGTCACCCAGGCTGGAGTACAAAGGCATGGTCTCAGCTCACTGCAACCTCTGCCTCACGGGTTCAAGTGATTCTCCTGCCTCAGCCTCCCAAGTTGCTGGGATTACAGGTGCCCATCACCACACCCAGCTAATTTTTATATTTTTAATAGAGATGGGCTTTCACCATGTTAGCCAGCTTGTCTTGAACTCCTCACCTCAGGTGATCCATCTGCCTCAGCTTCCCAAAGTGCTGGGATTACAGGCATAAGTCACCACGCCTGGCCTATTTTTTATTCATAATTGACACATGATAATTGTACATATGTATGGGGTTCAATGTGATGTCTCAATATGTATACACATAGTATATTATCAAGTCAGGGTAATTACCATATCCATCACTTTAAACATTTATTATTTTTGAATGATGACAACATTCAAAATCTAGCTATGGTGAAATATACAACACATTGTTATTTGTTATAGTCACCCTACTACATATTAGAACACCAAAACTTGTTCTTCTTTTCTCACTGTAACTTTGTATGCATTAACCAATCTCCCCAGACACCCTCCCCTCCCCAACCTCTACTATCCATTATTCTACTCTCTATTTCTATGAAATCAGCTTTTTAAAGATTCAACATATGAGTGAGATCATGTGGTGTTTGTCTCTAATATAATGTAGTTTTAATATTTTCCCATAATCAGACATTTTCTTTTAAAATATAGTTTAAAGATTTCATAACAGTCTGTTCTGAGAATGTACCATTATTTAATCATTTATTTTGCTCAACATTTTCTAATTATTCACCTCTGTGATTAATCCTGTGAAGAACATCTCTGTGGCCACAACTGTGTCCCAAATCCCATTTGAAGGAAAACACTGATGTGCTGAAGCTCTTCCAGAAGGGGAAATAATTGGAGACCCTGAGTATATTCTGCTGAGAAAGAAAAGACTTAAAAGATTATGCCAGACAGAAAGATCTGAAGCAGTGATATGAAAGAATTGTACACTGAGCTTCAGTGATAAGAAGTCAAACAATGGTATTCATTACAAGGAGGCGGATTTCTGTTTATTATAGAGACCAACAACCATTTTTAAAAAACCCCAAATAAACTGAAGCATCTATAGAAAAGAAAGCTTAATTGAGCAGCTTCCTTAGTCCTCAAGAAAATAGGGTCCATTCTCACACCATAAATCCTAAAGGAACACTTACATCTGAATCACTTCATGTAATGAATGGGTCTAGCAAGCAGGTATTTGTCAATCATTACTGCTAGCCTTTGGACACGCTTTAACTTTATGGTTGTCATTCTCTCATGACAGGCATACAGCCCCAAATGTATGACAAGTTTTTAAAAATTAGATTCTCTAACATATGAATCAAAGGCCTGGCTTAAAAAGCAAGAGAGTCACTTTTCTGTCATTTCATGCTGGACTAGGGAAAACATATGAGTGGTTAATGGACATGTGATGCAAGTTTTAACAATTTCTGGCTCACTAATCATCTCTTGGCCCCAGGGGTTGTGGAATGGTGTCTGGGGTATATTTTTTATAGAGAAAAATAGCAAGCATAAGAACAATAGACATTACATGGTAATCCTGTGCTGCTTTTCCTGGGAAGCAAAACAAAACATTAGAATCCAATGTCAGAATGATCACCAGCTTCAGGGTGTGAGGATAAGGGTCCAGTCCACAGACGGAAACATGCGGGAGGGGAGCAGAAGCAGCTTAGGAGATGCACTCCTGAGAATCAACTGAAACAAGACCAACTCTCAATGAAATGTTTCCACTTGTTTACTCTTTTGACTTTTCTCTACCAACAGGATGCTCTGTGTATATCACTATTCCATAAGCAATTCCATAGTTTCTTCTTTCTTAACAACTATAATTCCATTATGAAAAATGAAAAGTAACATAACCTGTAACAAGCTAAGTTGCCATTTTAAGTGCCCAATTACTAAAAGTTTGCTTCAAAACTGAAATTGAGGCTGTGCACAATAGCTCATGTCTATCTGTAATCCCAGCACTTCGGCAGGCTGAAGCAGGAGGATTGCTTGAGCCCAGGAGTTTGACACTGGACTGAGCAACATAGGGAGATCCTGTCTCTATAAATAATTTAAAAAATTAGCCAGTCATGGAGGCACATGCCTGTGGTCCCAGCTACTTGGGAGGCTGAGGCAGGAGGATTGCCTAAGCCTGGGAGGTTGAGGCTGCAGTGAGCCATGATCACACCACTGCACTCCAGCCTGGGCAACAGAGCAAAACCCTGTCTCAAAAAAATGAAAAACAGAAAACTGAAATTGCTTCAGCTATACTATCTTTAAAGCACACCTTTCTCTGTCCCCACATAGCTTTATGAGAAACCTATAATAGATATCAATGTGATCTGTTGGATATGAAGATATTTGTAACTGTTCACATAAAACAGGCAATAAAAATGTTTCCATTGATTGTGATGTATTGTTTTGGTATTTTTAACTGAGAGAAATTTGAGTAATTGTCATTTACAGAGCTAATTATGTGACTCAATCTCTGTCTCATGCATTAGTTTTACTTTGAAGAAAATATTTCATTTTCTCATAATGAACAAACAGGATCTTAGCACTATGAATGAAACAGGATAAAAAATTACATTGAAATCTTGCAATTTGAGAAAGTGAAGCCCAAAGTAATAATTTCCTTAAAGAGATCTGATTGGCTTTCAGACACAAGTCTGATGGCCAAAAAGCACTGTTCTTGCTTTTGACAATAACGGTCAGCTTTTCTGTTTATAAGTCTCTGGGGAGGAAAACATTGCATAATTTTAATGAAAAGGCCTTAACTTGAACTCTGGCACTTACCAGTATCTTATTTGTAAGTTAGAGTTTACTGATTTATCTCAGATATAAACAAAGTATCTCATTTCCACGACCATTTTCAATTAATGACCAGGCAAGTAATTCCAGTATAGATTCCCTGGAACTGTCATAGAAAGCAGAAAGTTTGGGTGACTGGTCATGCGCAAATAGCTGCCAAAGAGTTTCTGTGGTCTTTCAAATTGGGAGAAGTCTGGAAAGCACTGTGGATATAAAGATTCCTCCTTGGTATCTGATCAGGATTCACTAATACCCCAAAATTGTAGGTAGAACACTTTCTTGGGGAAGGTAAAGAAGCCTGAAGGTGAAGAATCTATATTCCCTGAAGACATTGGTTTCCTCTAATTTGTTGAATTAGTTTCCTCTAATTAGTTGTAACTACTTCAAGCTCTTCCAGGTGACCTGAGTCGTGGGATCAGATCTCATTCTCCTTTTCAAATTGATATGACACAGTATATGACTAAGAGAGGCATGGTATATATGCTTATGAATGGATTTTCTATATTTTTATAATGGTGCACATTGTCTGAAAGTATTGACTTACACTTTGAAGCAGAGCCACATATCATCAGATCTGGCATACATCAAATAGTCGGAAAATAAGCAAATCCAACCGATACAGGGTGAGGAGAAATCTGAAGAAATATTCAGGGCTGATGGCAAGTTGCACTTTAAACATTTCAATGACCTTTGATTTTGGTTCCTAAGTAAGGAACCAAATCAAGAATCCAAGTTTAACCTAGAAATCTGTGGTTAATAAGGAATTTCAGTTAAAATACTGCAAAAGGAGAAACAAGTCAACTAAATTTTAAGAAGTGTAAATACACCAAAGGTGAGAATTATTCACTGGTGTAACTTAGGAATCAAGTTGAATTATACAAATAGAAAGAAACTTTAAAACATCAGGTTAAATTGAGAATATTCTAGAGCAGAAATAAAATTGACAGAATTCTAGAATAGAACGAAGGTAACAATATCTGAGTTAGTTAACTTAAAAGAGAGAGAGGTTTTGGATTTTCCTCATCTAAAAGAGAGGTCTGCATCTTTGAAGGAATACTAAACTTGGCATGATACTTGCATGGACACTGAGCAGCAAAAACAAGATGGCTCTAGGGACTAAGGTGGCCAGTATTATACACTTTTGGCTGATTCATTTAGACATCCCTCAAATATTCAAATGCCATCTTGAGACAATGCAATTACATTTATTTAATGTAATTGCATTAAATAAAAAGAGACATTTAAAAAAATGTTCTATGAGATGATGCTCACAAACCAAAAGTTTTGAGACCTTTAAAAACTGTTTAAATATAAAGGGATCTGGAAACTAAGAAGATTGAGAACTGTTGACATATAGTTTCAAAACTGTTTCATCTGATCTCACCTAGCCAACAAAGATAAAGTGATTCCCCTTCAGGTGCAACCAGTCTGATGACAGCTGAATGCCCTTTAAGGAACAGCTAATGAAGCATCAAAAGGCTTCAAACTAATGCCATGGGTCACACATGGCAGAATTTCAGCACATATATAAATATATATCAGTTTATGACTCACATATATAGGTGTCAGTTTATGACACACATATATGTAGGAGTCATATATATATATACACACACACACATATACATATATGGAGTCAGTTTAACCTAATAGTTAAATGTTTAAGTCTTTGAAATTGCAGTGGATTCCAATCCTTGATCCATAATGTCAGATTAGGACATCTGAGTCATTTCCCTAACTTTACTTACGACCGTCAAAAAGATAGTGGTCCAAACTCTAATTTATTGCTTGCAATGTGGTCCTAAGAAGTTATATAATTTATTTGTGCTTCATTTTTCTCTTAGGTAAAATCAGGATAACAATACTACCTAACTCATAAAATCATTGTGAGGATTACCTGAGTTATATGTAATTTAACTCTAGAGCAGTGCTTAGCACATTGGAAATAATTAATAAGTAGAAACAATAGGAATATTAACATTAAAGGCACAAATAAATAATTGAGTATAACACTGGCCCTAGAAATTACACAACAATGTATAATAATGTTTAACAATGACCTGAAAACACAAGACTTTAAGTCTGAAATGGCTCAAAGTAGTAGAGATGATAGTTGTATCATCATCACTGTATTTTTACCATTACCTAGGGCTGTACCAAAAGTGAGGCAAGAAGAATTATTTCTTATGCCTCTAAGTCAAGCATAAGGAAGTGATTTGTGACCTGGTACCTTCAGTTTCCGGGGTGAATAGAGAGCCAAATGACCACAGAACTTATAAATAATTTATTTTATTTTTACTTTCATCTTCAAAGCCATTCTGGGTATTACTAACTACAGGTTAATCTAGGGGAAATCCTTGGATTATTTTTCAAGACTTTCTACAATCTTCAGAAGGGTTTTATATAAATTCATAGAAGATTTACTATGCTAAAATTTCCCTGTAGTCCAAATTATCCTCAAATATATGATCTACTTGAATAAAATTAAATATGTTAGTGTTTGTTGAGGTGTAAGGGGCAAACAGCATCTACCAAACACAATAACCATTCCGATAACTACTCTGCTCATTTGCCAACTTCCAGGAGGCATGAAATGAATTCAAATTGTCATGGCATGTTTCAATCCAAAGTCCAACCTAAAAGAAAACTCCAAAGTTAGAGAAAAAACTACAATTAGGACTCATACACAGGAAGCAAACTCAACTGATGATTCTCTAGCAGTGTCTTACTAGATGACAATTTGTTTCTTCTCTTCCCTTTCCTTGGAAACATCAAAAATAAGGGACTAGAAATGACCCACTTGCACTTACCTATGAATGTGCTTCAGGATAGACCTGACAATAAACAGAAACTTACCTATAATCTCTAAAATCCTTTAAAACATGATTGGAGAGATATGTAATAGTTTTCTATCTCTCGCACAGAGCAGTTTAGCTGTCCTGTCTGGGATGATAATGCAATCATCTGTAGCAAACACAAATCCCCTAATTAACATAAGAGCCCTGGGAAACTTTCTCTATAAAAGGCAAATTCAGGCAGGCCCCTCCACAGTTATGAAGCCGAGAGGGTTTGATTTGCTTGATTTGATTGGTCTTAGTTTAGTGTCTTATTTCCTCTTTCTTATTTGGCAGGGAAGCTTCAAAACAAAAATGTCTTTCAGAGAATCTTCCCCACCCTGTCTTTAATCAAAATAATGGGGAAAGACCCAGTCAAATGAAAACCTCCTTCATAAAGCAAAATGGGCTTGCTAATATCAAGGCATTACTCAGAAATACATAAGATTGAGCATTAAAATCTACCTGCTTTCTTTTCTCTATACATTTACTTTACTTGGGACATTGATTTCTTCAGCTGCCCCCTCTCCTTGAAAACTTCAAGTACCCAATATTGTACATGTAAGCAAATTATTTAGCAAACCAATCCCTTTCTCTGCTCTTTCCCCGTCACCACTACCTCTGGAGTTCTTATCACATCCAGCCTAGTTTTTCTTCCTCTATTCTCCCACATGATTTAAAATGCCTGGGCCAGGCATGGTGGCTCATGCCTGTAATCCCAGTACTTAGGGAGGCTGAGGCAGGTGGATTGTTTGAGGTCAAGAGATGGAGACCAGCCTGGCCAACATGATGAAACCCTGTCTCTATTAAAAATACAAAAAAAAAAAAAAATAGCTGGGTGTGGTGGTTCACACCTGTAATCCTAGCTACTCTTGAGGTAGAGGTGGGAGGATTGCTTGAACCCAGGAGGCAGAGGTTGCAGTAAGTCAAGATTATGCCACTATACTCCAGCCTGGGTGACAGAGCAAGACTCTGTCTCAAAAATAAATAAATACATACATACATAATAAATAATAAAAAATAAATGTCTAAATGATTTGAAATGCAAAGCAGACAATGCTACTTCATTACTTAAAATATTCAGTGGCTCTCTATTACCCATAAATCAAAAGCTCTATATTACTTGTAAGTGCAGACTTTCTTATGCTTCAGTTTCTTAATCTGTAAAGTAGGGACTATAACAGTATCTAGTCATAGCATAGTTGTTAGTACCAAAGTGAGTTCATATATGCAAAATACTTAGAAAAGGTGTTAGTATATGTTAAGTTAAACATTTGTTTGCATTGATGACAATGATGATGACAGTGACAATGATGACCATTTTTCTTAGAGGCTTGGCTCTGGGCTCTGGGGATGCCTCTCCCTCCCTGTGTTTTAGCTCTTTCTTTCATTAAGCGATTGTATTTTGTTCTGAAGCACTTGAATGGGTAGGATTACCTTATATGACCTACATATATAATTTCCTGGACCATGGCTATTCCCAGGTTTGCTATGGAACGCAGAAAATAAGGGCCAGTTTTCCCAGGGAAATCTAGGCCAGCTGTGGTATAAACCTCAAATAAAACAAACTCTCTGCAGCCTCCAAGTTTCCTTAATCTCTGAAGCCAAGATAGAAGTCTCATTTTGAGCAGTGGTCACCATGCTACTTTGATGAAACTGCTGCAGCCAGACGCTCTGAACCAAAAAAAAAAAAAAAAAAAGACCTTCTCTTGGGACAGTTACAATTGCAATGAGGATGAAAAGACTATTGATACAATGTTGAAAATATTAGAGTATCAGAAGCATCCAGAATGATTATCCTTTTTCCAGATGTTCTGCATCTGTTGTCTCATGCTTAAGTTGTCTGGATAAAGGTTTAACCTCTTACATTTTAGCTGGATGCTTTGCCACCATGTAAGCATGACCAATACTTTGCTTGAGAAAAACAAGCAGGATACAGAGAAACAGGGATTTTTATTGTTTCATAGGTTTCAAAATATAGTCATGTGTAACTTAGTGACAGGAATACATTCTGAGAAATGTGTCATTAGGCGATTTCATCATTGTGCAAATATAGTATGTACTGACACACAGATGGTATAGCCTATTGCTTTGAGGCTATATGGTATAGCTTATTTCTCTTAGGCTACAAACCTATAGAATATGTTACTGTACTGAATACTGTAGGCAATTGTAACACAATGTAAGTATTTGTATATATAAACATATCTAAACATAGAAAAGGTACAACAGTTCATGCTGGTGTTGGCAATGGCTATGGTGGGCTAGGAAAGCCAGTCTCCAGTCCTCCAGATGACACATGCAGATAGGTGCTGGTAGCAGCACCTTGGGGGCTTGAGATTAAGCCTACTCACCCTGCTGCTACCACCAGTGCTTACCTCCTCCACTATAAACCAAAATAGCAAGTAGATAATCACACTTCAAATAGATCATCCAAAAGTGAACACTGGAATTCAACAGAAAAGTGACAGGCTACACCTAATAGCAGGAAGAAGAAGGAATACCTAAAGCAAGCCTGCGAGGCGGAGACCATGAGTGAACTGGAAGAGACTCTTCAATGCAAGGGAAAGGTCAATGAAAGACCCCCAGTGGTCTATATTCCCACTGTGGACTTCTGCAATCCTAGCCATGAGAGAGCCCCTTGAGCCTCATGGGTCTCAAAACTAACATAGAGAGCTGCTGAGAGACTGTGCAATGGCATTGCTCCAGAGGGAAGCTCATGCTGGGTCCCACAGACTCCCTGAGACCTAAGCAGCTACACCAAGGCACCACTTTAGAGTCCTGCCCCCAACAGATTGCCTACTGTCCTGGGTCCTAGTGGTGTCAGAGATGAGGCACAAGCAAAGTGTGGGCTACTGCCACTGGGACTGAAATGCAAGAAAGACATAGGTCACCACCTTCTTGGTGCTGAAGAGCAAGTGGTGTACATATTCCCACCCACCAACTTACAATACTTCCAGCGAAGACAGCTCCACCCTACCCACTGGCAGGGCTACAGAACAACCACTACCATCCCTCACCTGTGGATCCCACCAAGGGGGTAGGGATTACTTCACTCCTGCCTACCATAGCACACACCACCCAGAGGCCTGAGGACAAGTTCACCCAGTCTAACCACCCCTTCCCTTATGCCAGAATATGCAGTCAGGGACCAGTGGATTTCCCAGCCCATTCCACCAGTGTTGGCACCTGAGCACTTATCTTGGGGACTTGAGATTGAGTGTACTCACCCTGCTGCTACCACCAAAGTTAGCAGAAGGAAAGAAATAATAAAGATAAGAACAGAACTAAGTGAAACAGGGACTAAAAAAATTACAAAGAATCAATAAAATGAAAAATTGGATCTTCAAAAAGATAAACAAAATTGATAAACCACTAGCTAGATCAACCAAGAAGAGAAAAGACCCATAGAAACAAAATCAGAAATGAAAAAGTAGACATTACAACTGGTACCATAGAAACACAAAAGATCACTAGAAACTATTATAAATAACTATACACTAACGAACTGGAAAATCTAGAGGAAACTGATAAATTCCTAAAAACATATAACCTACCAAGATTGAATCAGGAAGAAACAGAAAATTTGAACAGACCAATAACGAGTAATGAGATTGAATCAGTAATAAAAACTTTTCAAACAAAGAAAAGCCCAGGACTGGATGGATTCACAGTGTATCAAATGTATAAGAAGAACTAATATCAATCCTCCTTAAAATAATACTACAGGCCAATACCCCTAATGAACATAGACAAAAAATCCCTCAACAAATTCTAGCAAACCAAATCCAACATCACATCAAAAAGATAATATGTCATGATCAAGTGGGATTTATGCCAGGTATGCAAGGATGGCTCAACATATACAAATCAATAAATGTGATATATTATATCAACAGAATGAAGGACAAAAAGAACATGATCATCTCAATACATGCAGAAAACCCATTTGATAAAATTCAACCTTTCTTCATGATATCAAGCTATCAATGAATGAGGCATAAAAACAACATACATCAAAATAATAAAGGTCCTATATGATAAACCAACAGCTAACATCATCATGGGGAAAATTTGAAAGACTCTCCTTTCAAACTGAAACAAGACAAGGATGCACATTTTCACCACTCTTACTCAACAAAGTACTGGATGTTGTAGCCAGTGCATGAGGCAAGATAAAGAAATAAAAGGCATTCACATTGGAAAGGAGAAAGTCAAATTGTCCCTCTTTACAAATGACACAACTTTATATATACAAAAACCAAAAGCTTCCACAAAAAAATTTTTAGAAGTCATAAATTCAGTAAAATTGCTAGATACAAAATCAACATACAAAAGTCAGTAGCATTTCTATACGCCAATGATGAAATCACTGAAAAAGAAATCAAGAGGGCAATCCCGTTTACAATAGCAACACACACACAAAAACCTAGGAATATATTTAACCAAGCCAAAAGATCTCTATAAGAAAAATTACAAAACGCTGAAGAAAAAAATGGAAGGGGACACAACAAATGGAAAGGCATTTCATGCTAATAGAGCAGGAGAATTAATATTGTTAAAATGACTATCCTACCCAAAGCAATCTGCAGATTCAATGCAATCCCGATTAAAATACTAATGTCATTTTTGTCAGAAATAAACAAAATAATCTTTCGAATGTTTATGAAATGAAAAAAAGAGCCAGAATTGCCAAAGCAATCCCAAGTAAAAAGTACAATGCTGAAGTCATTACATTACCTGACTTCAAAATGTATTACAAGCCTACAATAATCAAAACATCATGGAACTGACACAAGGACAGACACACTGGCCAACAGAAAAGAGTAGAAAACCAAGAAATAAATCCATATATTTATAGCTAACTGATCTTTGACAAAGCCATTAGGAACACACATTGGGGGAAGGACACCCTTTTTAATAAATGGTACTAGGAAAACTGGATTACCATATGCACAAGAATGAAACTGCATTTCTATCTCTCACTGTGTACAGAAATCAACTCAAGATGATTTAAAGACTTAAACGTAAGACTTGAAATTATAAAAGTACTAGAGGAAAATATAAGGCAAACTCTTTAGGACATTGGTCTAGGCAAGCAAAGATTTTATGAATAAGACCTCAAAAGCACAGGCAGCAAAAAAAAAAAAAAAAAAGACGGAAAAAAAAAGACAACAAATGGGACTATATTAAATTAAAGGCTTCCGCACAGCAAAAATAACCAATCAACAGAGTAAAGGGGCAACATCTTGAAACGGAGAAAATATATGCAAATTACTCATCTGACAGGGGACTAATATCCAGAATACACAAATAAACAATTTAACATTTTTTTTTTAAAGGGCAAATAATCTTATTAAAAATTGGGAAAGGACATGAATAGACATTTCTCAAAAGAAGACATACAAATGGCCAACAGACATATGAAAAAATGCTCAACATCACTATTCATTAGGGAAATGCAAATCAAAACCACAATGAGATATCATCTCACCCTAGTGAGAATGGCTATTACTAGAGAGACAAAAAATAATAGATGTTGGTGAGGATGTGGAGTGACAAATTGTTACATACTGTTGGTGGGAATGTAAATTAGTACAACTATTATGAAAAGCAGTTTGAAGATTTCTCAAAAAACTAAAAACAGTACTATCACACTATCCAGCAATCCCACTACGGTGTATTTATCCAAAAGGAAATAAATCAATATATCAAAGGCATACATAAATTTCTATGTTTATTGCAGTACTACTTTTTTTTTTTTTATTGTAAGTTCCAGGATGCATGTGCAGAACGTGCAGGTTTGTTACATAGGTATATGTGTGCCATGGTGGTTTGCTGCACCTATCAATCCATCACCTAGGTTTTAAGCCCTGCTTGCATTAGCTATTTGTCCTGATGCCCTCCCTCCCCTTTCCCCCTAAGCCCTGATAGGCTCCTCTCTGTGTCCATGTGTTCTCATTGTTCAACTCCCACTTATGAGTGAGAACATGCCATGTTTAGCTTTCTGTTCCTGTGTTAGTTTGCTGAGGATGATGGCTTCCAGCTTTACCCATGTCCCTGCAAAGGACACGATTCATTCCTTTTTATGGCTGCATAGTGTTCCAAAGTGTTTATGTACTACATTTTCTTTATCCAGTCTATCATTGGTGGACATTTGGGTTGGTTCCATGTCTTTGCTATTGTAAATAGTATTGAAGCACTATTAACAAGAGCAAAGAAATGAAATCAATCTAAGTATCTATCAACAAATGAATGAATAAAGAAAATGTGATATATATATATATAGACAATGAAATACTATTCAGCAACAAAAATTAAAATTATGTCATCTGCAACTTCATGGGTGGAAATGGATAGAGGTCATTATGTTAAGGGAAATAAGCCAGGCACAGAAAGAGAAATATTACATGTTCTTACTTATATGTTGGAACTAAAAACATTGCTCACATGGAGGTAGTGAGTGGAATGATGGATAGCAGAGACAGGGAAGGGTGTATGAGTGGCAGCGGGGATGAAGAGAGGTTAGTTAATGTGTACAAATATGCAGTTCAATAGAAGGAGTAAGCTCTTCTTTGATAGATTAGTAAGGTTACTATAGTTAATGACAGTATATTGTATGTTTTTAAAAAACTAGAACAGAGAGATTGAAATATATCCAAAACATACAAATGATGCTCATTTGATAGCTACCCTAAACGTCCTGACTTAATCATTATACATTCTATTCATGTGACAAAATTTCACATGTACCCATAAATATGTACGAATACAATGGATCAAAAATTGTTTTTAATTTTTAAGTTCTGGGGTACATGTGCAGGATGTGCAGGTTACATAGGTAAATGTGTGCCATAGTGGTTTGCTGCACCTATCAACCCATTGCCTAGGTATGAAGCCCAGCATGCACTACCTATATTTCCTAATGCTCTCCCTTTCACCACCATAATCCCTGAGAGGCCCCAGTGTGTGTTGTTCCCCTCCCTATGTCTATGTGTTCTCACTGTTAGGCTCCCACTAAAAAGTAAGAACATGTGGTGTTTGGTTTTCTCTTCCTGGGTTAGTTTGCTGAGGATATGGCTTCCATCTTCATCCATGTCCCTGCAAAGAACATGACCTCATTCCTTTTTATGGCTGCATAGTATTCTATGGTATATATATACTGCATTTTCTTTATCTAGTCTATTGTTGATAGGTATTTGGGTTGATTCCATATCTTTGCTATTGTGAATAGTGTTGCAGTGAACATATGTGTTCATGTATCTTTGTAATAGAATGATTTATATTCCTTTGGGTATATACCCAGTAATGGGATTGCTGGGTCAAATGGTATTTCTGGTTCTAGATCTTTGAGGAATTGCCACACTATCTTCTACAATGGTTGAACTAATTTACATTCTCACCAAAAGTGTAAATTTTTAACAATATTAAAAAAAGACACACCCATATAGAGCACTTACAATGAATGGAGTTTGCCGGATTCTAATAAAAGTTGCTTTGGGTGAGTCAGTGAGTGAGTGGTGGGTGAATGTGAAGGCCTAGGACATGAATAGTGCAGATTTTTTAAACACTGTCCACTTAAGCTGCACTAATTTATTTTTTAATATTTCTTAATAATAGACTAACCTTAGCTTATTATAACTTTTTTACTTTATAAACTTTTTATTTTTTTAAACTTTCTGACTGTTTAGTAATAACACTTAGCTTAAAACATAAACTCATCATACAGCACTGCAAAACTATTTTTATATCCTTATTCCATAAGCTTTTTTCTTATTTCAGTTGTTTACTTTTTAATATTTCATTGTTGCTGTTGTTAAAGACTAAGACATAAATACACACATTATACTGGACCTACATAGTGTCAGAGTCATCAAGATGTCACCAGGCAGTGAGAATTTATCAGCTCCATTATAATGTTATGGCACTGTCATCATACTGAAGTCATCCTCACAAGGTTAACAGAAATTTTGGTCAGAAATGTAGTTATAATTAAGCATTAATTAGGTTGCATTTTGATTCACTTCCTAATAACAGAAAGTCATGTAACACTAGATACTGACCATCTGCATCCCTCTGTTCCTATAGATAGGATTTCTGATGTTATAATCACAAGGCTTTTATTTTTAGATAGGATCACTGATGTTAGAATCATAAAGCTTTTGTTTAAAAATCATTTAACCAGATCGTGAATTCCAGCAGAACAGCTGACACCAACCACTTTAAAGGCTCTCACAGAAGAACTGAATCAGCATGAAAATACAGTTTCTTCAACTCCCTGTCCCATGGCTTCAAACTGCACTCTTTGAACAATCAAAAATCTCTACACTCTGGCCCACTCCAAAACCCATAAAAACTCTAGCCCCATACTTCTCAGGGAGAAGGATTTGTGGTTTCCTTCTATCTCCTCATTCAGCAGCCCTACAATTAAACCTCTTTCTCAGTAGCATCCTAGTGCCTTGGTGTATTGACTTGCCATGTGCATTGGTCAACAAACCTATTACGGTTATAGTATATGCAGTCTGTTGTTGACAGAAACTTTGTTACGCAGCACATGACTGTATTTGAGCCAAGCTACCATAAATTGGCATTAAGATGTAGTCAGAACCAGTATTTAATTGATAGCAAGTAGGATTGAAGGTGGATTTTGAAAATTCAAAGGGAAAATATGTTTTCAGCAACAATACTTGAAAGTATCTGAATTTATGTATTAATTGAGCCAATCACTACAAAACATTATTTGGAAATGAAAACAAAACCGATGATATTTTAACAGCTAAATACCCTCAGTACAAAGAAACACTAGTGGTAGCCACTAATTATACATATGGTTTGTTCCAAGAGTTTTTTTTTTTTTTTTTAATCAATTATCTGGACTTAGAATTCTCTACACTCCTCCTCTCTCCAATTGAAAGAACTGACCAGAACACAAAGACCAACATACACTGCTAGTACAGCTATCAAGGTTCCCTATTTCAACAGGGAAAAGTAGGCACTTACCTCTCTTTTCCTTCTACCTCATGGGCAGCGGGGAGGGATCCAACTGGGGCCACTAAGGTAGGTCCTGCTGACTGTAATGTGAGTATTATTTATCAGATAGAAGATATAGAGGGAGAACAGAAAGTTGGGACGTGGGAATGAGAGACAGGATGATGGTCTGTGGAGGCTGGAGCTCCCAGGCAGAACTAGATAATTGAGAAATGTCATCAACTTTCCTTTTCTCTCACTTAGCTGCTACTGAGAGCCCACAGCTTCCAGGCAAACAGGACAAGGGCAGAGGTTTTCTCTTGTTCTATAAGCAGCTACGTCATGTATTCAATTTTACCTCTTAGCCCACAAAGTCTCAAATATTAACTACCTGGCTTTTACAGAAAAGGTTTGCCTGCCCTGTTCTAGATCGAACTTACTAAGCACGGTAAAAAATTAACTGCCTCTCCTCCTATGCATAGCTGCAAATAAAGAAAAGCTGTTTAAGTATCCACTGTTAAGTTAGTGAAGCAGAAACTCCTTCCATTGAAGCCTCTCAGTGAGAGTCTACTAATTCGATATGCACATTTAAAGACCATTTTTACCACATAGGATGCCAGTGGCAAAACTGGTTTCAGATCGCTTTCAGGATTACTGGGCTTTTCATTAGCAAACACAAAGGAAAACACCACACACACTAGGGTTCTCTTCAGAGGGCTGCAATACTCCACCCTCCCAGGGTAATCTGGGCCCATTCAATTACAGCAAGGCAGTGCAACAACCACCAAGAAAATTAGCAATCAGCAGATTAGCTTGGGTAGCCTACTACTTCCTACCCATTTGCAGTTAAGCTACTATGTTTTAGTCACAGCCACTCTCTTTAGATCGCTTCCTTCTGAATATAGGATCTCATTCCAGGAACAATTGTTTCCCTAGGAACACAAGCAGAAAGAACCTACTTAGATTCACTCATTTAAGAAATGATGATAGAAGAATGTGCTTTACCAAAATAAAACATCTCCCTCTAGCTTGTTGCTAGACTTTTTTTTTAAGGAAAATACTAAGCAGGCATACTTTGATTTGCATTCTAAACTCTAAATGAGTATTTTAAATATTCTCTTTTACTCAGATGACTCCCCTAGCCTCTGATTTACCCTTTTTGGTGAGGCATGAAAAGATGCCATTAGTTCTTTACCGGATATGACTTGTATAATTACTCTGTCTTCAGTTGGAAGCTTCACTGTTGTGTTGGTCAGAATAAAATGAAGTGAAATAAACCACATACATACTTCTCACTTATTTCTATAGCAAAGGAAAACACTTAAATACAGTGATGGCTGTGTAACAGAACTCTCAGAACAGCAACTTCTTCAGGCCTCAGAAAGAGTTACCAGTTTGATTACCAGGTTTACAGTAATGAAAGATCCTTGAAATTCATAGGCTGTCTTTATGCAGTTGTTAGTTACCCAATTAGTCTGGAGAGACAGAGGGAAAAAGTTTTGAAAATACTTTAAAAATGAGAAGAAAGGAATAGATGTGAGAAATACTGAATCAAGCCTGTAATAAATTAATCTCCCATTTATTCAAAATTTACTATTGAGCTAGAGTTAGCCATAGGAAATTACAATATAAAAATAAACCAACAATGTCATCCAAATTACATGTAATTTTAAAAAATGGTAAAATTTTTTAAAGTATTTACTATTTACCAGGTATCGTGTTAGCTAGTCACAGATGTATTAGCCATGTAGTCTTTAGAACAACCTATGAAACAGGTACTATTCACATTTTAAAGATGAGTAAACGGGGGTATTAGATATGAAGTAACTTATTTGTCCACGACAACAAAAGTGGCAAGTAGATGAGCAGTGCCTTGCACTCAGGTACTCTAAGACCAAGTACTTTAGCCCTATACTCTAGTGGTTCCCCCAAAATTGTTTCCCTGCTTTTTTATTTATCATAAGTCAATGAAGGAAATGATGAAAAGATGGGATTTGGTGAAAAATGATAAAACATACTTTAAATGTTTACCAAAGGCTGGCTCTATTGCCATTCTACTTTCTGAAGCACTTTGCAGGATGGTATTAGATGGAATGGTTACACTCTCTTGTACACAGAGCATTATATGTTACATTTCTTAGAATGGGAGGAAATTTGAGAACGAGTAAAGTATTATGTTTGTTTCTCTGCCTCCTATTCAGTGTATATACTCTTGTAAATTTAGTGAAGGGCTTAGCAAGCACATATGTCTGTTTCCCAGGATAAGCCAGAAAGCAACCACCTTTGCAATGTAAGGTGTGATATGGGGAGTGGGGCAGGGAAGTGCTGGGTAGAGAAGGGAAGGGAGCCCTGATGAGGGCTCCATCCTCGGGCCTGTGCCCATGGATCTAAGTGAGAACAGGAACTTCTGTTTTCATGTCAAAATGTTGCATTTTCCAAGACTACTCTGGTCCACCATGCCCCCCATCCGATGCCCATATAAACCTGAGATCTTAAGCGGACACAGACATAAGCAGCTGGATGTTGAGAGGAGCAAAGGAACAGACCTGCGGACACCAACAGACACCGCCAGACCAGTGATGGCAGAATGATGCACATGTCGAGGGGAGTTTAGCCTTGGGCTGCCCGACTCCAGGGAAAGACCACCTTCCCATTCCATCCCCTCTTCTGGCTCCCAAACCATCTCGCTGAGAGCCACCTCCACCCACTCAATCAAACCTTGCTCTCAACCTTCCAGCCAATATGTGATCTGATTTTTCCAGTACATTGGGCAATAACTCAGGCTATCACAATCGCCCCCTGTCCTTGCAGTAAGGCAGAGGGTCTATTGAGCTGACTAACACAGGCATCTGCAGATGGCATGGCTGAAAGAGCACACTGTAACACACACCCACTTGGGCTTTGGGAGTCCTGGAAGCTGCCATGGGCCAGATCCCAAAAGCACTCCCCACGGCCTCTGCAACTGCCTGACTGAATGCTCCCCCTAGGGTTTTGAGGAGTGGGCACCAAAGAAGTGAGCCACACCCCTGTCACATGCCCTGTGATTGGAATAAAGAAACTCTCCTGTATCAGCAAAACAAATGCTATTTTCTGTGAAATCGTTTTGGATAAGGTTCTCCCCACACATTATTAAGAAAAATTTACATTGCATCCACTTTCCTTTTTAGATTTTGATCTGTGTGGCAAGAGCCCATATTGTGGTTGTGAATCAGATATGGTTTGGGCCTTTAAAGAACTCACGATCTAAAGGGGGAAGAAAGAAAACATAGACAATTATTAGTGATTTGTTGTAATACATGGGATGAAATAACATTTTAGAAGGTTAAAAAACAACTTTTAAAAACACCATCTTAAATGGTTCAAAAAATGAGGCAAAACAACACTCATTCTTTCCTCTGTATGAAAGAACCGGAGCAAGTTTCAGATACGGGTAATGACTTAAGATGTTATTTTAAAAACTAGGAACTTGAAAGGGAATCATTCCAGGCTGAAAGAACCACAGCTCTTCTTAAGGCTTGGAATACCTCAAAAACATAAACAAATTTAGCATTCATGGGAAATAATGTTTAAGACACTGGTGTGGTAAGGAAGAGGGTGGTTAAGAGGGTTAACAAAAAGAAGACAGGGACCAGATCTTCCTTCATCCTGTACAGCTATGATGATTCTCATTTCACAGATATAAAATAAAATATGTAAAGTCTTATAAGGACACAGAAGTGGGGTAAACACCTAGACCTTGGGATTCCTAATGTAGTGTTCTTTCCACTGCACCATCCCAGCATGATAGCCTCGTTAGAAATTGAAGATAGCTCTCTTGAAGACAACAAAGGAGTAGAGGTATGCATAAACTTTATGTCACCTCCTCCAAGAGGCCTTCTCTGATCTCAGCCCCTTCTAAAGTCACTCAATGTCATCACCTTACCTGGTCATAGTCTGAAATTATCTGCAATACGCATTTACTAGTGTATTATTTGTCTTCCTATGCTAAAACATAAGCCTCATGAAGCCTTTCTCTACTTGTCCGTGGTCATATTCCAAGATCTCCAGTATCCTAAGAACCAGTGAGACACATAATAGGCACTCACGTAATTGTTGAACAAATGAATCCAAAAAACACTGACCATGCTTTCAGGCAGAGCTGTCTGACCTTGAACAAAATCCTTTGTATCTTAGTAGCAAATGGACAGAGTTAAAGTGATTTATGGCTTTGGAATTGAACTCCAGGAAAGGGACAGTGCTTTCCCTATCCTCTTCACCTACATTCCTTCTTCCTTGGTTTTTCAATTTGATTTAGTGTTTGAACTTTGGGGTCCACTTAGCTTAAGTAAAGAACTCACCAGACAAAAAGATTGAAAATAACTAAACTAATTGATTTGAAAGTCCTGGCCATCTCTAAAATTTCATGTTTCTAGTGTGCCTTGCAGTCTAATGATTAAAAATTTGAGGGTGGATGCTGTGGCTCACACCTGTAATCCTAGTACTTTGGGAGGCCAAGGCGGGCAGATCACTTGAGGTCAGGAGGTCGAGACCAACCTGGTCAACATGGTGAAACCTCGTCTCTACTAAAAACACAAAAATTAGCCAGGCATAGTGGTCTGCAACTGTAATCCCAGCTATACAGGAGGTTGAGGCAGGAGAATTGCTGGAACCAGGGAGGCGGAGGTTGCAGTGAGCCCAGATCGCAACACTGTACTCCAACCTAGGCAACAGAGTGATACTCCATCTCAAAAAATAAAATAAAATAAAATAAACGTGAATTTTTTCATCGAAAAGTTAAAGGCAGCCCATAAAATTTTTTTTGGGAGGACAGGGTACAAGAAGACTCACATTTAAAAAATTATACCTAGGAAAAGGAATACAAATGATTATAAATATAATCTAATTTTTTTTATTATACTTTAAGTTCTAGGGTACATACGTATAACGTGCAGGTTTGTTACATATGTATACATGTGCCATGTTGGTGTGCTGCACCCATCAACTCGTCAGCACCCATCAACTCATCAGCACCCATCAACTCGTCATTTACATCAGGTATAACTCCTAATGCAATCCCTCCCCCGTCCCCCCTGCCCATAATAGGCCCCAGTGTGTGATGTTCCCCTTCCCGAGTCCAAATGATCTCATTGTTCAGTTCCCACCTATGAGTGAGAACATGCGGTGTTTAGTTTTCTGTTCTTGCGATAGTTTGCTGAGAATGATGGTTTCCAGCTGCATCCATGTCCCTACAAAGGACATGAACTCATCCTTTTTTATGGCTGCATAGTATTCCATGGTGTATATGTGCCACATTTTCTTAATCCAGTCTGTCACTGATGGACATTTGGGTTAATTCCAAGTCTTTGCTATTGTGAATAGTGCCGCAATGAACTTACGTGTGCTGAGAAGAATGTATATTCTGTTGATTTGGGGTGGAGAGTTCTGTAGATGTCTATTAGGTCTGCTTGCTGCAGAGATGAGTTCAATTCCTGGATATCCTTGTTAACTTTCTGTCTCATTGATCTGTCTAATGTTGACAGTGGGGTGTTGAAGTCTCCCATTATTATTGTATGGGAGTCTAAGTCTCTTTGTAAGTCTCTAAGGACTTGCTTTATGAATCTGGGTGCTCCTGTATTGGATGCATATATATTTAGGATAGTTAGCTCTTCCTAATTATTGTTGAATTGATCCCTTTACCATTATGTAATGGCCTTCTTTGTCTCTCTTGATGTTTGATGGTTTAAAGTCTGTTTTATCAGAGACTAGGATTGCAACCCCTGCTTTTTTTTTTGTTCTCCATTTGCTTGGTAGATCTTCCTCCATCCCTTTATTTTGAGCCTATGTGTGTCTCTGCATGTGAGATGGGTCTCCTGAACACAGCAAACTAATGAGTCTTGACTCTTGATCCAGTTTGCCAGTCTGTGTCTTTTAATTGGACGATTTAGTCCATTTACATTTAAGGTTAATATTGTTATGTGTGAACTTGATCTTGTCATTATGATATTAACTGATTATTTTGCTCGTTAGTTGATGCAGTTTCTTCCTAGCATAGATGGTCTTTACATTTTGGCATGTTTTTGCAATGGCTGGTACCGGTTGTTCCTTTCCAGGTTTAGTGCTTCTTTCAGGGTCTCTTGTAAGGCAGGCCTGGTGGTGACAAAATCTCTAAGCATTTGCTTCTCTGTAAAGGATTTTATTTCTCCTTCACTTATGAAACTTAGTTTGGCTGGATATGAAATTCTGGGTTGAAAATTCTTTTCTTTAGGAATGTTGAATATTGGCCCCCACTCTCTTCTGGCTTGTAGAGTTTCTGCCGAGAGATCTGCTGTTAGTCTGATGGGCTTCCTTTTGTGGGTAACCCGACCTTTCTCTCTGGCTGCCCTTAAGATTTTTTCCTTCATTTCAACTTTGGTGAATCTGACAATTACGTGTGTTGGAGTTGCTCTTCTCGAGGAGTATCTTTGTGGTGTTCTCTGTATTTCCTGAATTTGAATATTGGCCTGCCTTACTAGGTTGGGGAAGTTCTCCTGGATGATATCCTGAAGAGTGTTTTCCAACTTGGTTCCATTTTCCCCCTCACTTTCAGGCACCCCAATCAGACGTAGATTTGGTCTTTTCACATAATCCCATACTTCTTGAAGGCTTGTTCATTTATTTTTCCTCTTTTTTCTTTAGACTTCTCTTCTCACTTCATTTCATTCATTTGATCCTCAATCACTGATACTCTTTCTTCCAGTTGATCGAGTCAGTTACTGAAGCTTGTGCATTTGTCACGTATTTCTCATGTCATGGTTTTTATCTCTGTCAGTTCGTTTATGGCCTTCTCTGCATTGATTATTCTAGTTATCCATTCTTGCATTCTTTTTTCAAGATTTTTAGTTTCTTTGCGCTGGGTATGTAATTCCTCCTGTAGCTCTGAGAAGTTTGATGGACTGAAGCCTTCTTCTCTCAACTCATCAAAGTCATTCTCCATCCAGCTTTGATCCGTTGCCGGCGATGAGCTGCGTTCTTTTGGAGGGGGAGATGTGCTCTTATTTTTTGAATTTCCAGTTTTTCTGCCCTGCTTTTTCCCCATCTTTGCCCATCTTTGTGGTTTTATCTTGGTCTTTGATGATGGTGACGTACTGATGGGGTTTTGGTGTGGGTGTCCTTCCTGTTTGTTAGTTTTCCTCCTAATAGTCAGGACTCTCAGCTGTAGGTCTGTTGGAGATTGCTTGAGGTCCACTCCAGACCCTGTTTGCCTGGGTATCAGCAGCAGAGGCTGCAGAAGATAGAATATTGCTGAACAGCAAGTGTACCTGTCTGATTCTTGCTTTGGAAGCTTCGTCTCAGGGGTGTACCCTGCTGTGTGAGGTGTAGGGTGTCGGTCTGCTCCTAGTGGGGGATGTCTCCCAGTTAGGCTACTCAGGGGTCAGGGACCCACTTGAGCAGGCAGTCTGTCCCTTCTCAGATCACAGCCTCCGTGTTTGGAGATCCACTGCTCTCTTCAAAGCTGTCAGACAGGGTCGTTTGTGTCTGTAGAGGTTTGTGCTGCTTTTTTTTGTTTTGTTTAGCTGTGCCCTGTCCCCAGAGGTGGAGTCTACAGAGACAGGCAGGCTTCCTTGAGCTGCTGTGGGTTCCACCCAGTTGGAGCTTCTCAGCGGCTTTGTTTACCTGCTTAAGCCTCAGCAGTGGTGGGCGCCCCTCCCCCAGTCTCACTGCTGCCTTCCAGTTAGATAGCAGACTGCTGTGCTAGCAATGAGGGAGGCTCCGTGGGCGTGGGACCCTCCCCGCCAGGTGTGGGATGTAATCTCCTGGTGTGCCCTTTGCTAAGACCCTTGGTAACGCGCAGTATTAGGGTGGGAGTTACCTGATTTTCCAGGTGTTGTGTGTCTCAGTTTCCCTGGCTAGGAAAAGGGATTCACTTTCCCCTTGTGCTTCGCAGGTGAGGGGATGTCTTGCCCTGCTTCAGCTCTCGCTGGTCAGGCTGCAGCAGCTGACCAGCACCAATTGTCCCGCACTCCCTAGTGAGATGGACCCGGTACTTCAGTTGGAAATGCAGAAAACACCCATCTTCTGTGTCGCTAGCGCTGGGAGCTGGTGACTGGAGCTGTTCCTATTCGGCCATCTTGTTCCACCCTCAATCTGATAAATTTTTAACCCATGTCACCAGTTGGAAAATTAATTTAATTATTCTTCCCTTGCTATTTTCTAGTAAAAACAAAAAATAATCAGAAATACATATATATTCAAAGTCAGCCAGGCACAGTGGCTCATGCTTCTAACCCTAGCACTTTGAGAGGCTGACATGGGAGGATCACTTGAGCCCAGGGTTTGAGACCAGCCTAGGCAACATAGGGAGACCCTGTCTTTACAAATATAAATTTAAAAAAATTAGCCAGGCATGGTTCCAGCTACTCAGGAGGCTGACACAGGAGGTCGAGTCTGCAGTGAGTCGCTATCATCTACTACACTCCAGCACGGGTAACAGAGTAAGACCCCATCTCAATACATAAGAAAAGAAAAAGAAAAATAGAAAAAAAACAAACAACAACATAAGTGACACAGGATAAAAGAGAATGAACAAATGAATAGTTCACAATGTCTACAGGTAAACATAAGGTTATGGTAAATAACTCGAAGAGTTTCTGATTCATTTATTTTAGTACCAAGCATTAGCCTACATCGTCTAGTGTTCGATATAAACAAAACTCCTTGAGGTAGCAATAGTTCCATTTACCAGTTTAGACACAAATGACATGATCATAGAAACCTAGGGTCATTCAAATCTCAAGTATTTTCTAATATTTGTGTTGAGCAAACCCCTCGGGCTAATGTAGAATGATGCCTTACTGTGGAACTCTAACAAAGATTCCAAAATCACCTTACATTTTAAACTCGGCAAGTGAAATGTGTTGAATATAATTCCAATTTACAAGGGTCGAAGAGACATGAGGCATAAAATGCTAGACATTTTGTTGCATTACTGAAGAGAGGTTAAAAAAATCTGTGACAAATGATGGGAGCTGGTTAAATATTTTTGTAATATGAAAAGCTGTCAGCATCAAATATTTTAATTCACAAACCAGATTACCATCTATAACCTGATTTTGGAAACCACTCAAGTTGTAACACTCTTCTCTTATTTCTCTGATTTCCAAATCAGATTAGATCACCCAAACCTCTACATTTCAGGCAAAATGGCTCAGCTTACAAAAAGAAAAATAAGAAAATTCAATCAGCCACTTTATTTCTAAAGTAATGGTGATAAAAAATGACATATGATTAAAAAGAAAACAGAAACTCCTTTACTGAGCAGGCTGAAAGGGTCACATGCTCACTTTGATTTGGCTTTTTTCAAATGAGAAAAGGCAGGGAAGGGATAAGGAAGCAGCAATGTGATCAGGGATCTGGACACATCAATGATGTTCTGGCAACATCCCCTGCCAGGTGGAACCAAAACAATGTCAGGGATTTATGTGCTTCTCCTTGTTTACAGACAAAATTCTTCACACAGCAAGAAAAACAACATACAGGGAAAGAATACCAGTCTTTTACATGATTTCCCTTCACTTCGAATTGTTAGCCACTCCTCCCTTCGCCTTCCTAAAATATTCATGTACAGTTTTATTTTTCAAACTATTCCTTGACAATAATATTTACTTAGTCTTGGACTCAATCACAAAAGAGATTCATTCATTCATTTAATAAATATACGGGGAGTAGCCAATCTGTCCCAAACATTCCCTTCCCCAAGAAGTTGGGAATACAACTGTGAACAAGTAACACCAAATGAGTTCAGAAAACCTAGTTTATTCTCAAATTAATTATAATGAAATAAAATAACATTAGATTATAATAAAATAGCACAAAATAGCTGAAAAGTTGCATCTTTCCAGTTGCTTTCCCTCCTTTCCTCTCTCCCTTCCTCTCTTCCTTCTTCTTTTTCCCCTCCCCCTGCTGTCTTCCTCCTCCCTCTTTCTCCCCTTCTTCCTCCTTCTTCATTTTCATCTTCTCTTTCTCTCTTTCTCTTTCAAATGAACTAAGAAAAAGTTTTCCTAATCATTTAAGTATTCCTAAGACTTAACAAAGGGCCCCCAAACTAGTAAGCGAACAATAAATAAGAAACTTTGTTGTATGACTGACTTTGATTGAGATCTAAAGCTCAATATGTCTAATATGGTAGCCGCTAGTCACATGTAGCTGAAGAGCAGCTGAAATGTGGCTCAGTTGAAGTGAGATGTGTTGTAAGTGTAAAGTAACTACTGAATTTCCAAGATTTAATAGAAAAAAAGTTTTAAATGTCATTCAGAATTTAAAAATATTTATTACAGATTGAAATGATATTATTTTGGATATATTGGGTGAGATAGCATGTCATTAAAATTAATTTTACCTGCTTTTTTTTTTTTTTTTTTTTTACTTTTTAACTTAGCTACTAGAAAATTTTAAATTTTCTATGTGGCTGTATTGTATTTCTATTGGATGGCACTCCTCTAGAAAGATATGTGGTGAGCAGATGCTCATATTGCTAATTGTGACAGAGTTAATAATAGAAGAAAAGTATCCGAACTTCCAGCTTTATGGCTTTTCAAAATTTGCATGAGATTCTTAGCCATGGGAATTTTGTTATTAGTTTTGATATAAAGAAGGCCATAATCAGTAGTCTTATAAAGTAGAGTCCACCCATAATCATGAACATAGTAAGACACACATGCTTTCACATTTTTAGAGTTCAAATGACCCATCTAAGGCAGAGGTATAAATACTTGGAAACAGGAAGAGATTAAAACACAAAGAACAAGATAAGTAAATCATGAAACAAAGAAGGGGAGCTGTCATTAAACAGTTATATAATTCGAAGAAGGAGAAAAACAGCTCAAATCTGAGTTCATCCAACATTATGAAAATCAGTTTAAAAATAATAGTATCACCTAGATAAATCAACTGTTACCTTTCTTCTGGAGATTTTAGACTTCGGTTTTTACTATACTCTAGTCTTCTATAAGGCATGCAAGTAGAAGCACACACATATGCATGCATGTACACATATATATTTTGAAAGCAAATTTACAAGGGGAAAAAGCTTGCTGAAAATAAAACAGCATTTTGTAGTCATAGCAACCCCAACTTTTTAAAAAGCAGCATTAAGGCAAGAAGAGCTCATCAAGAGCTACATCAAGTTGTTATAGCAACCAAAATATGGCTTTACAGAAACAAGTTTGCATTAAAATAGCCAGAAGGTTATAATGGTAAAAGACTAATATAAAAATACATCTTTGGAGCTCAAAGGCTTAATTTTTCCTGGTTTTAATCAGGACTGGTATTCTGTTTCATTAGAACAAAACATTTTCTCAGAGAATCCTCCTAAAAAACACACAGCTGCAGTGAAAACCAAGAAAGATACAGTGTTGTAATATCTGATAATAATTATTAAGGCCAAAGTTAAATCATCAACACTAATAATTTGATCCTTTGTGAATGATGAAATATATTAAATTAGAAGAAAATTAAAAAGTAGTCAAATGGGATTTGGATTCTTAACAAAGTCTGGAAAGAATTTGGAAGAATAGGTCTAGAACAGTGTTTCTTATGTTTGGCGCTATAGTATTCCCATTTTGGATTAGTCAATTCTTCATTGAAAGGGCCTGTCCTGTGTATCATGGAATGTTTAATAGTGTCTCTGGCCACTACCCACTAGACATGAGTAACACCCAACCCCAGGTATGACAACCAAAAATGTCTCCAGACATTACTAAATGTTTCCTGGGGGAGAAGAGGATAACCAAATCCAAATCACCCCCTGGTTGACACCTTCGTTTCATCCATACTATCCTGAAACTCATACAAATTCAACAAATGTGGAAAAATGGCTAGTGAGTGAGCCAATCACATTCTCCTTCAAGGCCAGATCATCCAAAGTCTGTCAAATTTTCAGACCTATGCTTTATCCAGCTTATCATCTCAGATAAACATTTTATACTTTATTGTAGCTCTAAACAACTCTGGCACATGGTGGTGTTTATCTTCCAGAAACTCTCTTCCTTTTCCTGTTTCAGTAGCACACTCACAGGTGCCCACATGCTCCTCCACACATGCAAAACGGGAAACTTTACAGTCATCCTATTCGTTCTCTTCTCATCCTTTTTATTTTTAAATTGTTTCCCATTCTGTCTAAGATTTTATTTGGAAAAAAATTTATACCATCTCAAATGTCTACCTCTCCTTTTAGTCAACTGCCACATTTTTTCTCAATCAATCTTTGTTTATTCAGTTGAATATCATTTAAGTGCTATTGAGCATTTAATGCTCCACTTAGGTTAAACATCATACAGCCTGGGACCATTGGATATTTTACTAAAACCCAGTAAGTTAAAACAAATAAGAACACATGTGTTCCACTTCTATTGAGTGACTAATCTATTATTATATTAAGAGTCTTGGGCAGGCTAGCCACGGTGGCTCACGCCTATAATTCCAGCATTCTAGGAGGCCGAGGCAGATGGATCACTTGAGGTCAGGAGTTCGGAACCAGCCTAGCGAACATGGCAAAACACTGTCTCTATTAAAAATACAAAAATTAACCAGGTATGGTGACATGCACCTGTAGTCCTAGCTACTTGGGAGGCTGAGGGGCTGAGGCAGGAGAATCTCTTGAACCTGGGAGGCAGAGGTTGCAGTGAGCTGATATCATACCATTGCACTGCAACCTAGGTGATAGAGCAAGACTCTCTCTCAAAGGAAAAAAAATAAAAAATAAAAAAATAAAAAAAAAGGCTCATGCAACATAATAAAAAGGCTAAAAGAATGAAGATGCAGTTCCCTGCCAATGGCAGTTGTCAATAGTCTTTAGATGCTAGTATATGGAATGGTAAACTCCCAATGGTAAACTCTTTGAGAGCAGGGAGTATTTTTGTATCCTTGGAGGCTACCATGGTATCTGACCCAAAATAGACAATTGATGACCAATGCTAGCTCCTCTAAAGTAAGGTCTATGCATCGACTTAGTCTTTTTAGATTTATATCAAGTTATTATCATTAGCACAACATGTGGCTATTAAGGTTTTAGGGATATATCTCCTTCTAGAGTTTTTTTTTTTTTTTTTTAATCAACTTTATCTTACTGTTTCTCTAACTTATATTTAAATAATTTCATAAAGCAATTTTTGGAGGTATCTGGTTTTTAAGAATTTCTATTATGTTTCTCACAGGTTTTCTATAAAATCCCACTCTTTTAAGGAATATCAGAGTGATTCATTGTGCTTATATAAGTTATATATATACTTTTTTTTCCATTTGGTTTTTCAATACAATTCTCACACTTCTATTACTTTCTGGAAGGTCACACGTACTGCTTCAGACCCTTGTACCTTCTTGTGTATCCAATATTGACTTTCTTGTCACAGGACCCTGAGAGAGTTGGCAATAATCTGTATGGAAACTTCTGAAATGTAAATAGTGATTTTTGGTCAATCTTTTTCCCTGGAAAAATTGACATATGAACAACCCACTAACCAGAAGCTTCATTCAATGAGATTTAAAAATTGATTTATGAAGGAATATGAGATATGCCAAGAGATATCAGAATATAGTACTCTGAATATTCCATCTGTTAGTTGAAACAGATCATTCTCTTATATTGCAAATACTATTAAATAAATGGGTTCTTGAGAAATAGGGTAGCCACATACAGTTGTCAGGGGTGATGTTAGAGTCTCATGTGATTGGTAAGTGTGTGTGATTAAACTGAGACAGCGTGCAAACATTGTCTAACTTTTGGACAGATGATCAATGTTTTACCAATAATGAATTAAAGGGAAATTATTTTAAAAAGAGTATATAGCATTAAATACTTTTGATTTTGCTATTATCAAAACATAACGATGAAAATACAGTTTTTTTTTTTTTTAACTCTAGAAGGTTAGCTTAGTTTTCTTGCCAACAGGAAGACATATACCAACTAGAATAAGAATGAATTTGAAAGGAAATGGAAAAAATATACTTTTCCTAACCCTAGATAAGTACCTTTAAAGTAAGCTGATTCATGTGAAGCTTGTTATGGGGACAACAAATGCTCTTTCTGCCACCACAGAAAGTAAGTAATCAGTCCAATTGTATAAGCAGTCACTTTTTTTCATACATTATACACACCAAACAGAGAGATTACTTGCTAGTGCCTGGTGTTGCTGTTGGAACAGCACTGGTCACTGTTGGCCATCATTTCAGCTTGAATAGGCCTTTACAGTCTCCTCCAGAGAAGGGCATTTAAGAAGCAATTTAAAAAAAAAAAACTGGTAGTGTTTACTTTTATTTTATCCTTCCCCTAGCTTTCAAACTGTCGCATTGATTATTTCTTTAAAGGGTATTTCCAGCTTAGAAAATGAAGAGATAACGCTGTTCTGAACAGCCAAGTGGGAGACAAAAATGTACTACGCTGGACAACATCTCAAATACCTTAAAAATACCTCATAAATTTACGGAGAAATAAATATTTGGATACACTTTAAGTAAACAAAGGCAGGACTGAGCTGTTTGAGGAAGAGGAAGAAAAGGGAGGCAGAAGTTACCATCTTTCTTTGCTTCTTCCATTCTATTGGAAGGCCATTGAGCTAACATAATTTAAAATTTTGACTCTGGAATTCTCTTTCATTTCAGGTTATTTTTCATGGAAAATTGGTTCCCACGGACTATAATAACTGAAGTGTGTCCCTTAGTAAGAAGATAAGATATTGAGAAGAGGGGACACCATAGGTAAAAGTTTCTAGGTTCACTGAAAATTGTGCTCATTTAATCTTACATCAATTCACGCAACAATTATTTTTTGAGTACTAATCTCATGTCAGAAGTGCTTTGTACTGGGAATAAAATATTCAGCAAAAAGATGCATAGTTCTTGTTTTTGAAGATCTTATAATTTAGCAAAGGGGCCAAAATCAGTTAAATGATCAGTTAAATAAGGGCTGGGTGAGGTGACTCACACCTGTAATCCCAGCACTTTGGGAGGCCGAGGCAGGTGGATCATGAAGTCAGGAGTTGCAGACCAGCCTGACCAAAATGGTGAAACCCCATCTCTACTAAAAATGCAAAAATTAGCAGAGCATGGTGGCAGGCGCCTGTAATCCCAGCTACACAGGAGGCCGAGGCAGGAGAATCGCTTGAACCTGGGAGGCGGAGGTTGCAGTGAGCTGAGATCGTGCCACCGCACTCCAGTCTGGGTGACAGAGTGAGGCTCCATCTCAAAAAAAAAAAAAAAAAAAAAAATCACATAAGTACTAATGGTAAAAGTATGTATTACTATGGGATAGGTGAATAGATGAATTTGATCTGGTCTGGGACGTCAGAAAACGTTTACCTAGAGGAGTGATGATTCAACTAAAATCACACTTAGGTAAGAAGATCCAGATTCATTATGAAAAATAGCTTGCCAGAATTAATTAATTTTTATTTATTTATTTATTTACTTATTGGCAGAGTCTCACTCTGTCACCCAGGCTGGAGTGCAGTGGCACAGTCTCAGCTCACTGCAACCTCTGCCTCCCAGGTTCAAGTGATTCTCCTGCCTCAGCCTCCCAAGTAGCTATTATTACAGGCATTCACCAACACGTCCAACTGATTTTTGTATTTTTAATAGAAATAGGATTTTACCATGTTAGCCAGGCTGGTCTTGAACTCTTGACCTCAAAGTGATCTGCCTGCCTTGGCCTCCCAAAGTTCTGGGATTACAGGCATGAGCCACCACCACATCTGACCTATTTTTATCTATTTATTTTTTGCCCAGGTCACTGCAGTCTCAAACTCCTGGGCTTGAGAGATCCTTCCACTTCAGCCTCCTGAGTAGCTGGGACTACAGGCATGCACTACTACCTCCAACTAAACTTTAACATTTTTTGTAGAGATAGGATCTCACTACGTTGCCTTGACTGGTCTTAAGCTGCTGGACCCAAGCGATCTTTCTGCGTTGGCCTTCCAAAATGCTGGGATTGCAGGCTTGAGCCACCACACTTGGCACAGAATTAATTTATATCACCAATGGCATCCACAGGATTCCATTATCACACATCCAGGAGCACTGACTCATTTTATAACTCGAAATCATTTAAAAACTGAAAGACCCTTAATATAAGATTACCTAACCTTTATTTTTTTTCTAATCCAAATTTTATAATTCCCCAGCCCATGCCTTTTTGGTTGAGTATAGCAAGAAGCCAAGGCAGTCCTGCAGTTACTAAAGTCTAAGACAAACAATGTTTGCTAATGTAAGTGATCAAATAATGCCCCATTTTATGTGCTAAAGAAAGCCATATGAGTGGTTCCAGTAGCATGGCACACCACATCCCCCAGGCCAGTGTGATATGGAAATGGCTGAGTGATAATCTGCAAAACTGGGTTAGATGATTTGGGAGTTTGTGTTAGGCTAAAGGAAAAAAGTTTATTTAGTGAAATTTGAGGAAACACATCAAAAGTTTATTTAGTAAAATTTGAGGAACCTTATCAACATATCACAGATACACATACAGAGATAGATGTAAATGGAATGCTCACACATTATGTTCCTTGTAATTTTGCACATTGCACTAAACTATGCATTGGTAATATGAGACAACATATTGAATATAACATTCATTGTGATGTAATATCAACAAACCATTTATTATGTATATTCAACAGTTTCTAGACTTTATAGCTACCTGCAGAACATGATCGAATGTCTTAGGCTTCACAGGTATTTAGTGATGAAACTGCCTTGGCCAGGCATGGTGGCTCAAGTCTGTAATCCCAGTGCTTTCAGAGGCTGAGGTGGGAAGATGACTTGTTGCCAGGAGTTCAAGATCAGCCTGGGCAACAAGACCCCAGCTCTACAAAATTAAAAACTAAAAAATTAAATGGGCATGGTGGCATACACCTCTAGTCCTATCTCCTTGGGAGGCTGAGAGGGAGGCTCACTTGAGCCCAGGAGTTTGAGACTGTAGTGAGCTATGATTACACTACTGTCTCATAGCCTAGGCAACAGAGTAAGACCCTAACTCTTAAAAAAAAAAAAAAAAGGCCGGGCGCGGTGGCTCAAGCCTGTAATCCCAGCACTTTGGGAGGCCGAGACGGGCGGATCACGAGGTCAGGAGATCGAGACCATCCTGGCGAACACGGTGAAACCCCGTCTCTACTAAAAAAAAATACAAAAAATTAGCCGGGCGAGATGGCGGGCGCCTGTAGTCCCAGCTACTCGGGAGGCTGAGGCGAGAGAATGGCGTAACCCGGGAGGCGGAGCTTGCAGTGAACTGAGATCCGGCCACTGCACTCCAGCACCGGCGACAGAGCAAGACTCCGTCTCAAAAAAAAAAAAAAAAAAAAAGGTTGGGGGGGACCAGGTGTGGCAGCTCACACCTGTAATCCCAACACTTTGGGAGGCCAAGGTGGGTAGATTACCTGAGGTCAGGAGTTCAAGACCAGCCTGGTCAACATGGTGAAACCTCATCTCTACTAAAAATACAAAAATTAGCTGGGCGTGGTGGTGGATGCCTGTAATCCCAGCTACTCTGGAGGCTGAGGCAGGAGAATCACTTGAACCTAGGAGGCAGAGGTTGCAGTGAGCCAAGATCACATCACTGCACTCCAGCCTGGGCGACAGACCGAGACTCCATCTCAAAAAAAAAAAAAAAAAAAAAGGAACTGCCTTCCTTTTGGTGCCATACTTTTCTAGTGACATACGATATCACTCTAATTTACCTTGTCTAATCTAAATTTAAATAAATTGGTAGATTCTAATGCCTTTATCATGTTGAGTAGTAGTTTTCAAAGATGGCTCCCTGACCACCTGCATTTGAATAATTTGAGATGTTTGCTAAAAATGGAGATGTCAGAGCCCTGTTCCAAATCTATTCAACCAGCAGTTTGAGAGCCTACACTCAACAGGCATGCACTCAACACTAGTTAATTTCATAATCAGTACTGGCCGTGATGGACAGGAGGCTAAGGTAAAACAGTTGCTGGAATTGGTAAAGTCTAATAAGAAAGCAAATACTTAATAACCAACTATCAGTTAGTAATTGCAACAGAAAATTAGGTCTAGTTTTCTTTTTTTTTTCCTGAATATAGGGTATTAACTTCTTAAAGGAAATCAGCATTTCTCTTGAAGACAATGTACCTTATATATGAGAAATGTATTTTCAGTAAGCTTCAAAATACTATATACAGGGCACTTTCGTGATACTGCAAAAGCAAAATAGGATAAATTAATCTAGAAGAGATCTCCAAATGGAGCTATGGCATTCTAATACTTAAATTATTCTTACACTCCATTAAGCTAAAACAATTATTGTCTGAAAAAGCAAAAGTACAATACGCGAATCTGATGTGCCTAATGTTGATATCAAAACCTGCCTTTTATATTGATAGTGATGACTTAAAATTAAACTCAGAAATGATTACATGAGGAACAAAGCCATCACACTTTATAACAAAAAGAACTGCTCCCCTTTCAAGTAGCTGTATTCAGAAGTGAAGGTCTTATTTGTAATTTACTAGTCCATACTTGTGAGGATCATCAGAAACATTCTATATGTTTCCTTCATAAGATATAGTATACAAACTGGTCAGAATATTTGAGTTGGACCTCAGTCAAAATTAAGAAATCAAAGTCCTCTTTTCATAATTAAAACAGTGGTACTGAGTCCCCAGAATGCCAGAATGTGCACTGATTAGCCAGTAATTTATATTTAGACTAAAACTCAAAATGGGAAGGAGAAGGGAAAGTGCCCTGGATCTATTTGTGAATGTATGGTGTCTGCTGTTCTTGGCTAGTCCTAGGGATAAAGGCCATGGGATCCTCTTGGAAGACCCTGATCAATAATCACGGCAGGCAGGAGATGGGCCTCTCATCAATAGTCAAGTATTGATTGTGGGAGTCTGATCCAGTTAGCATATCTGAGCTATGGAAGTCAACACAAGCAATGGTGGAGCACACAATCCCTCCTCTCAAAGACTGTACTTTCTAGTGTCAGAACTGAAATTAAACACCCAGAAACAAGTAGAATACTAGTAGATCCCACTCATGCATTGTGGCAAGAGTAAACATGTGTTTCCTTAACTGCAGCAACTCACCAAACCATTCAAAGGCAATGGTCTGGAGGCTTTACTTCAGTTTCATCTTATCATTCAATCTTCTAAGCAGTTCTGAATACAGAAAAGGGCAGCCTCTTTTGATTTCCTCGAACCTTATTTTATTTCATCTATAACCTTCAATCAAATGAGAAAAAGTCTCTATTCAATTTTTCCCAGTTTGAGTTCTTTCCCAAGAGCGTGCAGCTACAGAAATATGCTTCTTTGCAGACTGTCCTCCTGGTAAAATTGTCCAGCAGCTTATACTACACTAATTAGAATTAGCAAGGCAAATTAGAAGCTGTATCGGAATGTGTTTTTCCCCCTGACAGGGGGAATAGAGGCTGTTGGGTCATTTTTTAATTTGCTTATGCTCTTAAAAGGGGCCCTTAAGTGTGAAATGAAAGCATATACCTCACCCAATGCAATGCAATCTAATACAATTTTCCTGGCATATTTAATTACTGGGATTCTTAATTACAAAATCAGAAATGTTTTTTATAAGTAGAGATTCTCGATCTTTTTTTTTTTTTGTCTAATTGAAAATCAGACTCTAGGTGGAACTATGCATCTACATAAATATTCAAATGGGAATGAAAGATTATCTCAGATAAGTTTTTACTGAAGATACTTTTTTAACACCCCCCTCCCCACAGCCTTCATTCCAGTTTGAATATTTTATTGCAGCATATTCTTAGTTACTGGGTGCCAACTGTATCTTGCTAATTAGACTGAACACTTTCTGCAGTGCTGGTGACAACTTACTCTTCTCTGTTTCTCCAGTTCTAACAAAGTATTCAAACCAGTCACTTCTTAGTTAATATTTACTAATTGAATAGATACCTATGAGGAAAATCCTCAAAAAATCAACAGCTAAATCTTTCAAATGTGTTATTTAAAATTATTTTTGTCTAATGACAGAATTGATCTTAAATTTCTTGATGCATTTTATGAGGTGAGGGGCGTTGATCTGTGATAATGTAGAGATATCCCATGAATAGAGATCAAATAGCTACCAACAATTTTACATTTGATACAGGATTATAGAGTTCATCTCTAAAAGTCTTTTCTTAGAACTTTAATATGCAAAAATTGTTCTCCTTTCATATACATGTGTATGCACACACATATGTGTGCACACATGTGCGCGCACGCACACACACATACACACACACTACTTTTCCTTACTGACTCTTACTTATTCTTCAATCCAGTTCAGGCAATTTGTTTCTACTGTTCCTTGTATGTGCATCATCAACATCCCTACTGTGTTTGTCTTTGTTAAACTATTTACCATCTGAATTTAGAAATCAGTGTCCAGTACACTCCCTAACTGTCAGTTGTCTCAGGTCTGTTAATTGCAGGTTTCCACATTCCTTGTGCTACCAATGTTTGACAGAACTAAGTGTTCAATAACGTGTTGAAGAAATGAACAAGGCACCTGATTTCCTTTCCTTTTTTCTAAATGTTATTGAGGTTGCAATACCGCCCCACCCCCTCATATCTAAATGGTAGGTTACAGAAGAACAGAAGAGAAGTGCAAAGCCTAGAGAGCTCACAAACTGCAAAATCAAAATCAACCCTAAAATTCATTGTGTCTGGTGACACAGCTTTAGATTTCAGCTTTGCACCCAGAGTGCTGACAGACACAATGGCTGAGCAGTATTATAGTGGGGAGAATTGATTTTACTAATGCATGAAGAAAGTGCAGCATTTTTATGCTAAGCAATTAGTTTTTGGCAAGGTAATCGTTATGTAGAAAGAGGAACCTTTTTTCTTGGTGACAGAATAATTTTCTTCACTGGAGTAAAATATTCTTCTTACAATCTAAATGTTTGGGGAATATATGAAAGTAAAAATAACATTAATATCCTCTTTATATGATTTGTGATTCCACAATAGATGGCATACAGTGGGGAAAGAAAATTAGCCAGAGAGACTCCGCATTTTGATTCTAGTTCCCCCATATGCCACCTATTCTCCAAGTGAAAATGATTATGGGGGGCAGGTAGCCTCTCCTAGCCTCAGTTTCTTCACTTGTGAAATAGGAAGACAAAGAAGGAAAGCTCATTGCTAACTGGTGCTTTTCTGCTTTCCAGCTAAAATCTGGATCTACAACTTTGACTTCTTGGACATGTTTGTAGCAGATGCTGACAATGAAATAATTTCTCAAAATTAGTCACAACTATGTTGCTCTGACCATCATTGAAGAGAAAAACATCTTGTTTTTGACAAGTTCTGCTTGTTAAACACATAAACACAGAGCTCGTAATGACCTTGTGAATGTATCTAACCTACTTTCTCACAACAGTAAGCAGGCTGCACCTAAATTTTCTACTGATCTTCTATGATCTTCTATTCATCATAGTAATCGATTGCTTCCATTTCTGATTATTTCTCAGTATATCTCACAACTCTACAATGTTCTTGTGAGAAATTTCTTTCTCTAATTAAAATACAGTAACTTTAAGTTCTACTAGAATTAATTTTACCTTCTTAGAGTGAATAATGTCACTTTTACCACTTAAACTTCATTTTTATTTTTTGACTTTCTTACAAGTTTTGCACTTGAACACACAAAGGTATTTCCAAAAGGAAAATGAAAGGGAAGGTGCATAGCCTGGTAAATACCCATGTTATACTGTAAATCACATAGAATAAAGTACTGCATTATTCTTTTTTTTTGTTTTGTTTCTGAGACAGAGTCTCCCTCTGTTGCCCAGGCTGGAGTGCAGTGGCACCATCTGGGCTCACTGCAACCTCGGCCTCCTGGTTCTGTTTCCGCCCCTGAGTAGCTGGAATTACAGGCACACGCCATCACACCCAGCTAATTTTTGTATTTTTAGTAGAGATGGGGTTTCATGATATTGGCTAGGTTGGTCTCAAAAACCTGACCTCAGGTGATCCACCCTCCTCAGCTTCCCAAAGTGCTGGGATTACAGGTGTGAGCCACCATGCCCGGACTGCATTATTTTTTTCATTAGATGGTGCAACAAAATTTATTTTTCCTAGGTTATCCAAACTTTTTGCTATGAAACCTTACATACGTGAGAGGTTTTTTCCCTTGTTTGTTTTGTCTTGTAGCCTCCCTCAGCAGAAGCTAGCAAAGTATATAGTAGCTAGTTAACACAACAGTGGATGGAATAGTTAATAGAGCACCTAGTTCATGAATATCCAGTTAGCAACTCAGTAACAAAATATTACAACATTCCCTTACAGCCCGTCTAATGACAAGGAATGGTTTCGAGACAAAACAACAGCTCATCTAGATGTATGTATTCATATTAACTTCACACCTAACATATATAACCCTCTCCACAAAAACAACTGCATATCAATTTTTATTTTGTATCTATCTAAAACTTTTGCATATTTAAAATAGTCATAGAATCATTGAAAAAAGGGAAGTAACTGTATTCTTGGACTTCTATCAAAAGACAATTACTATAACTGATGTTATATATCTCCTAGCCTTTTGACTGAAAGCTCAAGCTATATTTTTCCTTTTAATTGTGGTTCACATGGCACATTAAAGAAACCTTTTGGATTATCCTCTTAATAACTAACTGGATCACTGGAATCTCAACCCTCAGTTGATTTTCTAGTCATAGATTGGCTTATTTCAATCAAATAGTAAAATATGTTCATTTGGAAATTTGATTATAACCAGAATTTATTTTCTCCTAAGAAGAAATCACCTTCTAGTTCTTTACTGTTTTTGATAAGTTTTCCTTGTTAAAAATAGCAAAGTCCATTTAGATATGAATACTCTGGCTATAAACATCCTGAGTGAAATTGAGAAATGCAGCTGTAGACTAGCTTGTTGATCAAAATCTATTGAGCAGATAGTTGTAAGGCCTACCTCATATTTTGAGTTATTGTCTCTAGAGAAGGGGCTCAGGAAATTGCATTTAAAACTGCAGGCAATTTTTATATTTAAATTTCCAAATCTCTGTTCTAGAGAAAATATTTTAGGTGCTTTAATCCAAAGAACAAATTAAACTGATAAGATCATGTCAAAGATATGGATGATAGTGTTTTCCAAGATACACCAAAACCAAGGTGTGATGCTAAAAAAAAAATGTGCACTGTATACTCAATGCCTGGGGCAATGGCTGACACACATTAGGATTCAAAATGTGTTTTCTGGTTTAAATGAATGAGCATGTTCTGATCTCTGATAAGTTTGTCAGGAGACAGTCCCTCCAGGATATGGCCAATGAACTTTGCACTTGCTTTGATCAGCATCTCTGAACCATTTTCTCTTTGACTTCCTAATGATTGTTTACCTTGGGGAAAGTAAGGCTGAGCAACCATGATATCCAAGGGAATAAAGTGAAGGTTCTACATATGTTTTAATCCATATATGTTTTGTATGGTGTAGAAAGTATGAACAGTTTATGAGTAATCTCTTAGTATGTCCATTGTCTCTTAAATAATCCCAAAACATCATTATCTGAAGTAGATATTTATTATTCCCATTTTCAGATGAGAAGATTGAGGCTCAGAGTTACTTTGAAGCTTGTCCAGGTCAAATCCAAAGTTTCTGGAGCCAGGATTAACAGATCCAACTTACTTCAAAACCATTTCTCTTGTACTATCTGTCAATGGATTGGTATTTAAATGAAAAGCAAGCTATCTATGTGTAAATTTGCTCTAGAGAGTAATCCTACCATCCGAAGTTATACAATATTTAATACTAAATACTATACAAATATTGTGCTTAATTTTTAGATATTAATGTATTAGAATTCAATAGCAGATGAAGCTGCTTTAAAACTTTCCACTTCATCTTTTAATTTAAGGTAAGGATTAACTGAAAAACATAGACTCTCTATGGACTCACTGTAATGTACACTTGGCTTTGGGTAAGGAGTTAAAATTCTGACACAGAATGAGGATTTGTTTGGTCTTTGACATGGGTAATTTACAACTATGCAAATACACCTTTTAAGGAAGAATCAAACTGCTGCTATTCATTACAGCTTTGCTTTAGCAAAAATTCCCTTTCTGCAGTTTTATTCTTTCTTCCATTATTACGATTATTAATATTATTGTTATTTTCTCTGGAAAGGAAGATGATCTCTCTATGAGCATTTAGAAGTGGATTTAAGTTTTAGAAGTCTTCCAACTAGAAGGAGCCAGTTCCTACATTTCTCAGATGACAAAAAATTGAGGCCCATCTGAATATGTTGTTCCCAGAAAAAAGTTTAATAAGTGAATATTAAAGGACACAGTGAGACCCATTTTTAGTGAGGTTTGAGTACAGGGTTTGTGAATTAATCAAAGAGTGATTCTTATATTTGTATTTATAAAATATGTCACACTTAAATAACTAGATTTCTCTTGAGAAATGTTTAGTCTGTCTTGAGGTATGAATAATAATACAAGTTAGGAAGACAGGAATACATGTACATCCTTTTCCTCATACCAGAAACAGCTGCAAGAAATTTAAACACGTTAACTTCCTCTAAGATTAGGAGTATATATCAACTATCTCTTCTTTCAGTTGCTACTATTTGAATTGGCTAAAAATATGAACATAATTTGGGTATCAGACAGTAGGAAAAATAGCACAGATACTCTCTGTCATCAGTGAAAAACTTATTTTGTAAATTTGTGCTCAGAAATTTTTAAACAGAGCTACTTTTAACATTTACAACTCTAACCTAAGCTTGGACAAAACAACTCTTTGGGGGAAGCCTTGACTTAGCTAAAGGAGGCTAACATTTTAATAAAGTTTTAATAATCATGAAGGGAGAATAAAAAAGAAATTCCATCATTGCAGGAAATGCACAAACACATATGCACACATAACTGAAAAGTTATAGAATGTGTACATTTTAGGCCTCAATAAATCAGAAAATACCTCGTATCAATTTCTTGCTTTTATCCTCATTCCACCATCTAACTACTTTTTCCCTGAAATGCTACAGTGCTGTCTAGGTTTGTTTCTTCCAATTCTAAACCATATACCATCATTTTTAGTCTAATTTTTCAAAACTATAATTTTAGTGTGTAATATGTCTGTAAACCTTCAGTGGCTTCCTATAGCTTAACAAATTAAAGATGAATGTTTTCCTATCTTGGAATTCAAGGCTTCCACAATGCAAACATCACCTGTCTTTTTCTTTACCTTTTCTTATTACAAATTCAACATTTATTTTAGATTCAGAGGGTATATGTGCAGGTTTGTAAAATGGGTATATTGTGTGATACTGAGGCTTGGGGTATCATTGATCCTGTCATTCAGGTAGTGAGCATAGTACCCAATAGGTAGCTTTTGAACCTTGTCCTCTTGCCCTCCCTCCGCACTCTACTAGACCCCAGTGTCTAGCGTTCTTATATTTATGGCCATGTGTACCCATGTTTGTCTCCTATTTATATGTGAAAACATGTGGTATTTGGTTTCCTGTTCTTGTGTTAATTTGCTCAGGATTATGGGCCTCGGCTCCATCCATGTTGCTGCAAAGCACATGATCTCACTCCTTCTTACAGCTGTGTAGTATTCCATGATATATATGCACCGCATTTTCTTTATCCTATCCACCACTAACAGGCTCCTAGGTTGATTCCACGTGTTTGCTATGGTGAATAGTGCTGTGATTAACATACAAGTGCATGTGCCTTTTTGGTAGACCAATTTATTTTCTTTTGGATATCTACCCAGTAACAGAATTGCTGCGTTGAATGATAATTCTCTTTAAGTTCATTGAGAAAGCTCCAGGAATCCTCAGAAAGTGGGCAAGTATTTATGTTATAAATATATTATAAAACTTTCTTAGATAACCTTAAGCCATCTGTAGGTAATATTAAAACTAAGACAATTAGTTTAGTTTTGAATGAATAAAATGATGCATCAAGTTATTACTCCTTGAGAAAGTGTAGCATCATATGGGAAACATATTCTTACTGGAATATTGTGTAAATTCACCAAAATATTTTAGCAACCTGAATTAGCTTTGAAATATTAATATTATTCTTTTATAAATCATGCAAAGGAGCATGATCCTACCTTATCTTTCCAGTTTTATTTTCCTTGATCAAACTACCCTTTTGAGAAAGAATTTAAGTGATAATGAAGAAGACGACAGTCACAGAAAAAGGTTCACTCTTAAATTTTACCGTTGATGCTTCCTCTTTTATAATTAATTATGTTTATCTATGTATCATGTTAAGTTTATGAATTTCTTGACAGAAGAGACTAGGAGTCCTACTGAATGGTGATTTGATTACTCCATTTTATCATGCATTTTGCTAATAAGACCCATTCTATTGCTTGTTATTCTTAAACTTACTGGGGTAAATCATAAAGGAAACTAATGAAAAGAAACTAACCAAATCCTCTCAAAACATCTACAATAATTCCTCTTTGTACTGAATTGCTATTATAGAGTTTCATTCATTTGTTTGTTTGTTTTAACTGGTAGGTTATATGATGCTGCACAAAGTAGCTTGGTAAAGAGAAGCCTAAGTCTTCCTAACCAAGCTATCTGGTGCAAGTTCTTTCCCTTCTCTGAGCCTCAATTTTCTGAACTGTAAAATGTGCACAAATAAACCTATTTTTCCAGATAATTATTAAGATTAAATGATAAAACATGTAGACATAAGTAACTGAAATTTATTAGGTACTCAGAAACAATTTGTTTTATTACTCCTCTCTCGCCCCTTCTCCTTTCCCCCAGACAGTCTATAAAAGTTGACAACTAAGAATAGAAGCTCAGGCAGGATGATAAACATGTAAGTAACTTTCTACTTAGTAGGGTGTACTATGAGAATGGAACTCTGTTGAACTTTGGTATCAGTTATCCCAAGAGTTTTCCTATCATTTATTACTTTTATACTACACATTGCAGAATCTTAGTTATATATTATATTCCTTTGAGATGATTTTGTAAGTTGCTCTTTTCTTCCCAACTAGATTTTAGTTTTTGAATCTAGGAACCTAGTAGTCTACTCTTGGAGTCCCTACAGGGCCCTGGCACAAAGTGGCTCATAAGGTAGGCATTTAAAAATCACTTTAGTTAATTGATTGACATTGACAGAAGAATTTTATTCACACAAAAGGCTATTGCATCGCACTTGACAAATTAGGTCCACACCATTATAATGAGTTACCCTGAGGTTCAACAGAGTTATTAAAGCTATAGTGGAAACAAATTAATTAATGGAAACTAATTAATTTTCCAAAAATACCTGGAAAATGTTACTTCTGAGTGGAAAAATAAGTAAATGGAAGTAATTTGACTACAAATGTCTGATTAAGTGCTATAAGTGCTAGCGGTAGATCATGCTCTGTGGAATTCCAGTTCTTACTCTAATTTATATCCCATCAAAAGATTTGAAAAACCTTAACTCAACAGAATTGTGCCATACCATTAAATACTGTGAATTAATACCATGAAAAATGAAACTGTCAATACAAAACTTTGTCCCTACTCAATTATAGTATATATGCAAACCTTAAGGGCACCTGAGGTATAATTCATCCTACTCACATTAAAATGATTTCCTGCCTCAGTTAGCACTTTTCCAGTAATTATTTCAAAATTATCCTGACATTTGCTTAGAAAATTTTAAGCCACTGAAGACTAAGGTAAATGGCATATTCTCTGCACTATATTCTAGATAGAGAAGATGGTGGTCTAGATAGAATGCTGAAGTGTAGATGGAGAAAAGTGAATGCATTGTGAAGATGTTTTGGTAGAAAAGCAGATAGGACCTACTAATGGGTTTCATGTGTTTAGAGTAAAAACAGAAATGAAGGAAACATCTATGGTCTAGGTCTGGGCAATAGAGCAGATGGTGCTTTCATTTAATGAACAGAGAAGACTAAACAATGATGAGATAGCAGAATCCAAGTCTGAAATAGTAAACAACTTTTAACTATTAATATTTCATAGACAGAGAATTTGACTCAGAAAAGACTCAGAGAAGTCAAGACATTGCCTAAATTCATATAATGGAACTATAATTTTAATAAACGTCATCTGACTTTAAAGCCCATGTCTTTTAAACTCCATTCTGGCTCTCTTTGCACTCAGTTTTGAGAAAAGCAAACTTGAACCTAAAAATGTTCAGATTACAAAGTAGCTTACTACTGTGCTATATTCTTTCATACTCTCCTATATAGAAACATAATTTTATCTATAAAGTTTTTACATATGACAATTAGATACACTGCTATGTAAAGTCAAAACCAACTATATCTTCCAATGAACATAAATCTTGCCAGCTACATCATTACAGGTTGAATTAAGTTCAAAACAGTAAAGTAGTAATATAATAGTTGTGATTCCAATTTATCTTTTAATTTGGTGGCTGACAGTATTAAGCAAATAATCTCATAGCTAAATGGGAAAGTATTCATATTTCTTATTTTATGGACTCAATATGGTAAAAATCCCACGGAATTCCCAATAAATTACCCATGAGGGTTTCTCTGTCTAATGGCTCACATATATTAAAAGCAGCTACTCTTCACTATTCACAACGGCAAATACATGGAACTAACCCAAATGCCCATCAATGATAGACTGGATAAAGACAATGTGGTACATGTACACCACAGAATATTATGCAGCCATAAAAAGGAATATTATGTCTTTGGCAGGAACATGGATGAATCTGGAAGCCATTGTCCTCAGCAAACTAACACAGGAACAGAAAACCAAACACTGCATGTTCTCACTTATAAGTGGAAACTGAACAATGAAAACACATAGATACAGGGAGGGTTGGGGAGGGTGGGTGGAGGGAAGAACATCAAGAAAAATAGCTGATTCATTCTGGGCTTAATACCTAGGTGATGGGTTGAGAGGTGTAGCAAACCACCATGGCACATGTTTACCTATGTAACAAACCTGTACATCCTGCACATGTGCCCTGGAACTTAAATTACAAAAAAGAAAAAAAAGCAGCTATTCTCACTGCAGAGGTCACAGGCAAACTCTCTTTAGAGCCCCAAGAACAAGCAGGGCTTACATAATGCATTTTCTCAGAGAAAAGAATATTATAGACTAGTTGTTAAATTGTTTTTTACTCATCTATTTTATTTTATTTTTTATTATTCAGGTTCTGAGGCTATCATAGCAGAATAGCAGTTATTTTTTTTTCAGCCAACTCAATCCTTTTTTCAGTTATATTAATTTAAGAACTTACCTGAACAGTTAGTCTCTACTTAGTCTTTAAATTTTAGCATATTCGTTCTAGAAAAATATAGGTTCCAAATTTGAAACAAACATGTTTTGTGGACCATTTCAAAGGCAGAACCAGCCCATTTTTTTTTTTTTTTTTTTTTTTTTTTGAGACGGAGTCTTGCTCTGCCGCCCAGGCTGGAGTGCAGTGGCCGGGTCTCAGCTCACTGCAAGCTCCGCCTCCTGGGTTTACGCCATTCTCCTGCCTCAGCCTCCCAAGCAGCTGGGACTACAGGCGCCCGCCATGTCGCCCGGCTAGTTTTTTTTGTATTTTTTAGTAGAGACGGGGTTTCACCATGTTAGCCAGGATGGTCTCGATCTCCTGACCTCGTGATCCGCCCGTCTCGGCCTCCCAAAGTGCTGGGATTACAGGCTTGAGCCACCGCGCCCGGCCCAGCCCATTTTTTTTAATGTACTTATTCCTTCACTGGGGTGTGTTTTAGACGAACTAGGTAGAGTATGTAATACTAAGGAAGCAGGAGGCCACCCCCACTTGGTGACAAGCAGGTGATGATTTAATCATTTCACTCTAATTGATACATCTCCTTAAAAGCAAAAAAAAAAAAAAAAAAAAAAAAAACTAAAGACATGAATCCTTCTGTCTCCAGTGAGCTAATTTGGAAAGAGCATAGTTGCATAATATACAAATATATTTTTTCTGTGTTTAATGAAAAATAGCTGCCCCTCAAATTGATATTTTCTTTTCTTCTTATGAAAGACAAAAAGCTGTTTGAGTATATTAAACTAATGTAGGTAAGCGTTGGACAAGAGCTTAATTCTCTTCCATGAAAATGGGATTTTCAAGAAAGAAGAGTGGTATAAAAGCTTAATAATGTTTTTAAAATATTTTAACACAGAAAAATATATATTTTTTTAAATTCAGAAACATACCAATTAAAAGTACAAAGTGGTACCATTTCCAATCTATTATACTGTCAACAGCTAAGGTCTAATAATACCATGTGTTGGCAAGAATACAGGATAACAGAATTTCAGAATTCCCATGCAGGAATAGTAATTGTAATATTGTTTGTAATATCAAAATTTGGGTGAATGATCCCAAAATTTTAACAATAAATAAAGATCAACAAACCACATTGTACCTGTGCAATAGACTATGATACAGAACTTAAAATTAACAAAGCATACATACATATGACAGCATAGATATATCTTAAAAACATAACAGAGTGGCAAAGACAAGTTACTGAAGGATACATAGATTGTGGCACCTATTTATAAATCTCATGAACACTCACAAACATCGTATTTTGTGTATAGACACATACATATGTAGTAAAAATATGAGAATGTGGATGAGAACGACACAGACCAAATGGAGAAGCATTGTTACTTCCAGAGAGGTAGAGAGAGAAGAATGGGATGTGGAATGATTTTAAAGAAAACATATATTAAAACGTAACTGTCAGATCCCAATTCCAAATGAAAGACAGTTTGATTTCATATATCCATTTAATGTACATTTTCTCTTGTAATTTATGCTAGATGCTTATGCTAAATTCAAGACTTCACATGAAAAGTGATTGTGAGGATCGCTAAAGTCTGTAAGTGCTAATAGTCATAGGAGAACTTTGTTGACACAAATATCAACATTTATAAATTAAATGGAAATATAGTAAAAACGAAATTATTACCATAGAAGTAGTTAACAATGGCCGGTCTCCTCATATAGTTAATAGATCAGAAAAGGACTTCATGAAATCTAATCAAAATATTATGCTGACTTTTTCTCTTCCATTTGTGACTTTGTATTCCAAATAAAAATTGGTAAATATGGTATAATTAAAATATAACATTTTGTTAAAAGATATGTTCACTTTTAGCTATTGTAAGTGACATGTTAGTCTTTCTGAAACTTTATTTTCCTTAATCTAACAATATCACAAAACTCAGTGACAAAGGAAACATTTATGTTAATGTTTCATCGTGAGAGATATTAAAAATTGTAAATATATTGAAGACATCACACTTCACCTTTTCTATATGTGTATTAATTTCATGTGCATTTCACAAAACTCCCCCAGAATTACTAAGACATCTATTATGAAAAATAAAATCAGCTGGGTGCGGTGGCTCACGCCTGTAATCCCAGCACTTTGGGAGGCCAAGGTGGGCAGATTGCTTGAGGTCAGGGGTTCAAGATCAGCCTGACCATCATGGTGAAACCCCATTTCTACAAAAAATACAAAAATTAGCCGGGCGTGGTGGCAGGTGCCTGTAATTCCAGCTACTCGGGAGGTTGAGGCATGATAATCGCTTGAACCCAGTAGGCAGAGGTTGCAGTGAGCTGAGATTGTGCCACTGCACTCCAGCCTGGGTGAGACTCTGTCTAAAAACAAAACAAAACAAAACAAAACCCAGAGATTATTCCAAACTCTTCTGGGAAAATGGCTAAATGGCAACACACAGGTAAAATTAAGACAAAAGTCCTCAACACAAAACTGATTTAAATATGCTATATGTTCTATAGTTGGTCCCAATCTCATTAAAACATAATTTTATTTCAAAGATTTTCAAATAAAAAGTAGAAAAAGATCACTGTAATTAACGTAAACTTGCATACAGAGCTAGCATGAGTAACATGGTGCGTTCTAACAGACTCTATTGAAAATGTTGGCATTAATCGCCCATTTCAAGGCTATCATTAAAAGACATTAAAGGATAAATAAAAGATTTATTGCTGACAGTATGGCTTAATTAAGGGGCATATTTATTTATTTATTTATTTATTTTATTTTATTTTTTTTGAGACGGAGTCTCGCTCTGTCGCTCAGGCTGGAGTGCAGTGGCCGGATCTCAGCTCACTGCAAGCTCGGCCTCCCAGGTTCACGCCATTCTCCTGCCTCAGCCTCCCGAGTAGCTGGGACTACATGCGCCCGCCACCTCGCCCGGCTAGTTTTTTGTATTTTTTAGTAGAGACGGGGTTTCACCGTGTTAGCCAGGATGGTCTCGATCTCCTGACCTCGTGATCCGCCCGTCTCGGCCTCCCAAAGTGCTGGGATTACAGGCTTGAGCCACCGCGCCCGGCCAAGGGGCATATTTATTTGAACGCATCAGCCTTCTCTTGGTTTCACTAATCCTGAAGTTCTTGGCCCTATGAGAAGGCAGACTTCAATGTTGCCCTCTCACCACTGTCCAGCAAAGAGGGATAGATCCATTCTAGGCTGTTTCTCCTTACTTCTACACTTACTATGAAAAATCCAGTCATGACGGACAAAATTTAGGACTGTCAAAAGATGAGGATTGGACAGAAGAATGTCTTTAGATGTAATCCCAGCACTTTGGGAGGCCGAGACGGGCGGATCACGAGGTCAGGAGATCGAGACCATCCTGGCTAACATGGTGAAACCCCGTCTCTACTAAAAATACAAAAAACTAGCCGGGCGAGGTGGCGGGCGCCTGTAGTCCCAGCTACTTGGGAGGCTGAGGCAGGAGAATGCCGTGAACCCGGGAGGCGGAGCTTGCAGTGAGCCGAGATTGCGCCACTGCACTCCAGCCTGGGCGACAGAGCGAGACTCCGCCTCAAAAAAAAAAAAAAAAAAAAAAAAAAAAAAAAAAAAAAAAAAAAGAAGAATGTCTTTAGAAACAGAAAATGACAAGGAAAAATTATCATCATTATCTTTAGAAAAAATTATGAGTGTGAATTACAACCTAAAAATAGTATGGTTTCTGAAGGCAATGATCACATTTAAAAATTCAGGTTACTAACTTGACCATCTGGAGTTAAGTCTTCAAGCTAAAGGAGTAGAAAAGGCAATTTTGGTAAGGATTGCTATTTACCAATAATCTAATTGAAGTGTGCTTAGATTTATCTATTAGGACTTATCATGAAATTGTTAGAAATATCCAGAGAAGAGAATAGGAATGAAGAGCATTATCTTTCTGTTTTAACAACTCTCTAGGAAGAGGGATTTAATAGAGTACAACTTACAAGCCTCTGGGCTGTTATTACATCCTGAAAACGAACATGGTTGGAGAATCCTAACAAAAAACAAATTTGTTAATTTCAGTGTAGCCTACTAGTCACAGAAACAACTTTCAGGTGATTTAGTACCTCTGTTACTGAACCAAAGTTTAAAAAAACTGCCTGTCAATTAAATATATTGAATGAACAATATTCCAGGAAGTATTGAAATGGCACAGAAGAGAGACGAAGCTAGTAACCAATGATGTAAAGTAACTTAGATAAATGTAGACAGGATATGAAACTAAACAAAACATAGGTAATCAAAACATTACTACAGGTAACCAAAACAAAACTTCAAGACGTCAGCTGTTTCAGGTTTTGAATATTTATAGGATGGTGTAACTTGGTAAATATCTTATTCCATCAAGATATTTATTTTATAAACCTGATTGATTCACAAAATTGACTTGCAAGTGGTAAAAGTGAGAAAAATGAAAAGATTCAAACTACTTATCTATATCCTCTATCATGATGAAATTTCAATACTGTGCCTATTTCTTTTTACGAGTCAGCATTTCAATAGGAATACCACATTTAAGATTTTCATACATGCAAAAAGGAAATGCACATAATTGTAAGAAGTCTGTGCAGCATTAGTATTATTTTAAAACAGCAAAATAAAGTAATATAGTTGATTTAAATTTAGTATGTCTTCACATTTGTGTTTTTACTAAAACACTAGTGAGGTACTGCTTTTTATGGTAATACTACATGGGAAATACTTTTGCTTTTTTACATTTTTTTAGGTCGGCAGATTGACTAATATGCAAGTGTACAATGCTAACACATTTGGAATATATTGCTTTATGAGAAATAATGTCCCAAAAATATGAAACCATTTATCTCACCATAAGTTCCTCCAGGAAAAGCTTTTAAAGTGACTTTTACAGCAATATGAAGACACACAGTACTGTAATATTTTAATCCATCTCAGAAATGGTAAGTTATTACCTTAAACTTTTTGATAGTAAACTTTATAGAATCCAAGTATGATAGTTCTGTTTTTTAAAAAAGCATTAGATTTTGAAGTGAGCAACATAAGTGAAACAGAAAAGTATTGTGCATTTTGCTAATATTATGGGATTCTAAGAGTTTAAGCTTGCTTGTAAAAATATTTATTTGGATCATAAGGCTATTTAAAAGCACAAGTTCACTGATTCCCCAAGTAGACACAAATGACAATAGAAAATGAAAAAAATTACTATCACATTTGGAATTCAGTTTTTTTAAAAAAAAGAAAATAATTCCATCCTCAAACAATTACAGCTAGCAAAGTTTAAAACGACTGATATAATCTAATTTTGAAAATAACACTTAGAAATGGGATATCGCTCTCTTACCTTGGTGCTGGGAGGATACATTTGCAATGCCTTCCTGTTTGGTTGCTTAGATGGACGTGCCACAACATAAAATGGGTATGTCCTTTGTCCCACTATTCCCATCATTAGGATTTACTCCAAAGAAACAAATCATCAGTGTATAAAGGATCCGCACAAGGATATTCTAGGGAAATTATATCTCTCTATTTATGAAATAGGATATAACACATATTCATTAAAAGGGCCCTGCTATTTTTGAGATATAGAATATTGTGTATGTGTATCAATCCTTTTATATAGAGGAGAAGGCCCATGACACATTATTGAACAAAAGGTAGTGTACATAACAACATGGAAAGTAAGATATCATTATATACAATTTTATGTCACTATACATGTATGGGCATACACATATTCATATATATATATAACTGTTTTGAAGGATGTTAATAAAGAGTTATAAATTCGGGTTGAATTTGTAACTAGTGGTTGAGAACCACAATTCTGTAATCAGGGTGCCGAACTTCAAATTCTAGCTTCACTATAAAGTGCGTGACCATGGGCAAGTGACTTCACCTCTTGAAGCTGCCATTTGATTATCGGTGATATGGGAAAAACAAACCCTACCTCATGATGTAATATCTTAGCCAAGTTCCTGGCATACAGTAAGACTTAAGTGAATATTAATTGTTACAATATGTTTGTATTTTTCTTTATTATATTGTTTTCATAACAATGAACATATATTATTTGTATATAATCTATCTTTAAAACTTTTAAGGTTAAATCTAAATTTAATAAAAAGTTACTGATTTGTTTCATATTTAACTCTAAAATTTCAAGTTATCTATTTGTAAAATTGTTCTTATGACTAGTGTTAGTGTATTAGAATTAATATACTATAGGTCTCTAAAATGGCTCCATTCTCAAAGTTGTGCAGGTCCTTAGGAGTTGAAGAAAAGTCCTAGGTTGGCCGGGCGCGGTGGCTCAAGCCTGTAATCCCAGCACTTTGGGAGGCCGAGACGGGCGGATCACGAGGTCAGGAGATCGAGACCACCCTGGCTAACACGGTGAAAACCCCGTCTCTACTAAAAATACAAAAAACTAGCCGGGCGAGGTGGCGGCGCCTGTAGTCCCAGCTACTCGGGAGGCTGAGGCAGGAGAATGGCGTGAACCCGGGAGGCGGAGCTTGCAGTGAGCTGAGATCTGGCCACTGCATTCCAGCCTGGGTGACAGAGCGAGACTCTGTCTCAAAAAAAAAAAAAAAAAAAAAAAAGTCCTAGGTTAAAAACAATGATGAAGCCATGAGTGATCTCATATGGAAAAAGTGGGGCAGTTATACACAAGTATATAAACTTATTGATTATAATCTATATCGTTTTTATATATTCAATTTACCATCGTTTTCCTGGTAGCCAAGGATAAAAGGAACTCATCACAATGAGTTATATACATCTCTAGAAAAAGAAGAATCAAGTCTTCCCACTGAAGTTAAATCACCCTAGGTAAAATATAAAGCTTTTTCTGTGGCATTCTAGAAAGAATATCTCAATCCAAGAAGCAATTTCCATGGTAGAGATCTCAGTCATTGTAGCAAACTCTTGAGTAATTAAAAAATGAAAATACAACATTGGCAGAGATATGGAGCACACCTCAAACTGCAGTGTGGTGTTGGTCTTACTGGAATCTTATGCTACTATATTACTACCTGGAGAGGCCTGACCCAAAGGCCAACTTCTTATTTATTAAGAGTAAGGAAAAATGCAGAGAAGGTGATGACAAACACTGTAATCCTAAATTGTGATCCTTCTTGTCACTTTAAAAGAAAGCATTAATAAACTTCTGGAACCCAGCTTAGTTTCTCAGTACCACATGTACCAATGCATATAGGGCTCCCTTGGGAACTCACAGCTCTCACTTGTAGCCGTGAAGGCAGAACATTTAACAAGCTACCAGCTTTTAAAGTAGAGTATCAAGACAAAGTACAACCAATTCCATGTAAGTGACTATATCATCTGTAATGTTATCAAAAGTTCACAGGAAGAGCATGGCCGTTACTTGTCTCTCCTGTTCTCACCATTTACTCCCACTATGTCAGCAAAAGCTCTAGGCTTTTGTTACCCAAATATAGACACACGTAGGCAAGAGGCGCTTTCATTCTCAACCTAGTTCCCCCAGGTGATCTCATGTATATAAAATGTGCTTCAAATGTATTCACTGAAAAGGCTATAAAGTCTGTTTTGTATTTACTGACTGTGTGCCAGATACCATCCTAGAAGCTTAACGTATTGATTCTCACAAATCTGTAGTAGGTGTTATGTATCTTTGGTGGTTGAAGAAATTGAGGTTCGAAGAGACTAATTTACTTGGACTAGAATACAACTAGCTAACAGTAACACTGAGGAAAGAGGTAATGAGTCTAAAACTCTAAAGCAATTGAATCTAAAGCCTCAATATATTAACACATCAGAGTGAGCTGGAATGTTGAGTGCTACCATTTGCCTGCTGTTATTATTTAGAGATATGACATGGCTTGTTTCTCCTTCATACCTCCCATCCCTATCCTTGACTAACCTAAAAGCATCGCTGGCAACATTTCAACTTTTAAAATGATAACCAAAAAAGAACATAGCAATCATGCAACCCTCCCCTTTGGAATTTTGAAATTAGCTATAACATCCAAACCTACTTACACTAGGTCATATTTACAACTGAATCATTTTTTGTCTCCTTTCAGTGATGAAAAAAAGTGCCTTCACTAAAATGAAGATGTAAATCATGCTGTCGCTGTAAGGCATCAGAGATGAGAGCCATACAAATCAAAGAAATATCTATTTAATAAGCATTTGTCATTTATTTCAGATTTGAATCCAGATGCTTTCTCTTCCAATGTTGAAACTAAGAAGTGTTTTTGAATTCCTGGGGCCAGAACTAATCGACAGTAAGTTTGCCCTCCTTTTGAAAGCATTTAGAGATATACATTTTTACATGTGTGAACACACACCTCATTGCCTAATGTTGTGGTAAGCTGCTAAGTGCTTCTTGTCTATTTCTATTCAAGAGAAAGGAAATCTAAAATGCTAAAGAAGTGATTGACAATCCAGTCTAATGCTAATCGAAAACCACTCACAACTGTCAAGGTGCTTATACAGAAACAATTTCTACCTGCTTTAAAACTGGCACGGGTGCTCATTTTGGTTCAATGTTCACTGAGCATAAACAGAAAGACTTTTACCGAGTTCAACAGGTTAAGTATTTCTGCTCACTGACAGAGTAACTAAGACTCCACAGCTGAAGGTGGATCTAGATTTTGTGGGGCCTAAAGTTTATTGAATTTGGGAGGCTCTGTTCAAGAAAAAGAATACAAAATTACAAGTCCAAAAGTAGGCACTGGATTTTGGAAGGACACTGAGTTTAAGGTGTATTAGCTTCATGGTAAATTGGTTTCTGTCTCCAAATAAGATTCTCATTGTTTCTTCTTGAATTCACCAATGAAAAACATGTACCTGATTTGTTTGCAAAAGGTCCATTACAATAATTTTATGGGAGAATTATAATGAATCTAAGTAAACCCATTTTAACCAACCAAAAGGAAAATTTATATATCATCCAGAGTTCAATAATAGTAATCTACTTTTAGTGATTAAATACACTATGTATTAATTCTTATCTGTTCCATACTCAGCATCCTAAAATACCCATTAAGTATTCAGAGCATTACACATAAGCTTACAGGGTAGTCAAGGAAGTGTTTATATTTGCAGGGCAAGGGAGAAAATTCAAAAGATGGCTGGGGCTCTGTTTACCAGTCTTTGCAGTTCTTTGTTAATCTAGATGCAGGATAGGTGAGGTGATATAAGATTGACTCATTTTAATCAAAATATTAGGGCTGTTTCTAAATAGTATGAGGCTAAAGCAGTGTTCCTGAATATCTCTTAGAGATTGTAGTTTAATCAGTTTCTATGGAGTAGGGAAATGAGACAGTTATCTACAATGTTAAACCTTAAGAATACTACTTTCATCTAACAATTCTTGAGTCTGACAAAGGTGTTTTAAGAGCTGCGTTACAAAATTATTTCCTTGATTTTCCCACTATTTTGGTATACGTGGACACAGTTGAGTTTAATTCTTACCCCTCTCAATTCTAAAGAGTAAAACTTTGATTGAAAGAGAGGCAGCAGCATGGTACAAATATGAAAAATATTGGGGTAACTGTTAGAAAAATTAAAAGCTAGTCCAGTGGTTCTCAAGCTATCATGCATATCAGAATCATTCAGAGGGCTTCTTAAAATACACAGACCCCCATCTCAAAAAACAAACAAACAAAAAAAGATTGCTGGTCTTATCCCAGATTTTCAGTAGGTCTGGGGAATAGGCCCCTGGAATTGGAATTTCTAATGTATTCCTAGGTCATTCTGATCCTAAAGAAACCATAATTTGCAAATAGAATCACTGAATTAATCCATTGTGTGGCTCTATTTTTTCATCTGTAAATAGGGATGTTGACCTGGATAATGTCTAAGCATCTTTCAGCATTAAACACTTCATAATTCCCAGATTCCAACATACTGCCTGGTCTCAGCCTCAAGAGTCCTATTCTTTTGGATGGTATTAAATTTCTCCAGTGCACCTTGTAAAATATCAAAAGCCACTTAGTTTTAAACTGATTTCCTTTTGCTACTCTGTAAGGTGATTCTTAAAGCACTCTAATATATTTTTTATTGATTGAAAGACCCAATATAAATGCAAAATATCACATGGCACACTGTATGGCTGACATGATTTCTGACAGATACTTCAGATTTTCAGATAGAAAGGATTGTCAGAAAAGATTAAAAAGTATGTTTTACTCAGAAATTTACAAAAGTAAAAATGGAACCATCAATAAAGCAAACTGCTTTCTGAAAAAAAAATAATTTTATGTGTTCAAATGTGACAACCACAAATTGCTTTATATTGCCCCTTTGCTAGAAACCAACAAATATGAAACTTTGACATCCTTACCCCCTTTTCTCTCTCTCTCTTTTTCTCTCAATCTTCTTTTACTCTCTTCACTCTCACAATATTTCGAATGCTTTTTGGTAGATAAGAAATTTTATGCCAGTACTTTTCTCAGGGCTTGCAATATATGCCAAGCTGATTTGCACATCTCAGAAAGGTGAATTATCCACAATAATATATCTATCTTACATCATCTGATTAAAGTACGAGTAGAAATTCAAAATCTGCCATACAGAAAATAGGAAATCCTCCCTCATTATAAATTATAATCTTTGTTATCTCATCTATGCTCCTTTGTAAAAAGCATTTCATATTCCCTAAGTGTCAAACAGAAATCTGCCATATCAATATGTTCATGCCTTTTTGATATTCTCTCATTTTCAGCATGAGTTTCAGCTTTTCACCTGCCTGTACCCAAGACCTTGTGAAAACTTCTTCCTGCTTCTCTTAAAAGGGACTGCCTCATTCCCGATGAAACATTTCTTCAGTCTTTCTCTCAGTTTCATTCTTTAATATAACATAAATATCACTTTATGTTTACATAACATTTAGCAATTTTCATATCACTTTCACCAATAGTATCTCATTGGATTCTCAGAATAATCCAATGAGATAGCCAACACAAGTATTATTATTTCTATTTTATTGATGAGAAAATCATAATGTTGAGACATTAACACACCTTTCAGATTAAACATAGGATTTGTCTATTAATTCAGTGTTGTTTTCAATAAACTACTTTTTGAAAATGAGAATTATAATAATGATTTTGATAATAATTGTATTAGTAGCAGCTAACATTAACTGAGGATTGCTACATGGCAGGCACATAAATGCTAATGCTCATGACAACCATAATTACTTAAGTGACTATTATCTCCATTTCACAGGTGAGCAAGTCAAGTGCAGAGAATCTAAACAACTTGTGTAGGAGTACATGCTAATAAGTGGTGAAGCAAGATTCAAATTCTGGCAGTCTCACCACAGAACTTGTGTAAGGAAGAAATTGGTGGCATAACCTAAATTGTAAATATATTTATACACCTGTTATATTACAAGTCAAAATGTCCATGCAAGTTGTGAAGCTTCGGGAAACACACATTGATGGGTCAAAGTTCTATTAGGAATCCATTCAATTTCAAAACTATATTGGGGCTGTAGGATAGCTAGTACAAACAATGACAAAGTTTAATTTTAAAAAGAAGTGATCTCATTTATTTTGTCTGGCTTCATTTTCACACCCCATACATCAATTTTTAAAGGATGTGAAAATCATAGTCTATTTTCAGGGTACTTTGGGATTTTTTTTTCAAAAATTCTTCTAAATTGGGGATTAAGAGAAAATTTACAGGTCAAAATAACAATGGTTTAAGTATATAATTTCCATCAGCAATTGGAAAACACATACCCATATTTAAACGCCTGGGTTTGAACTGTGCAGTTTCATTTATTCATGGATTTTCTTCCACTTCTGCCACTCCTGAGACAGCAAGACCCTTCCTCTTCTTCAGACTACTCAATTTGAAGACAATGAGGATAAAGACCTTTACGGTGATCCATTTCCACTTAATGAATAGTAAACATACTTTTTCTTCCCTATTTTCTTAATAATAATTTTTTCTCTGGCTTATTTTATTGTAAGAATACATTATATAATACATAGAGCAAACAAAATATGTGTTCATTGACTTTTCATGTTATAGATAAGGCTTCCCCTCATCAGTAGGCTACTAGTAGTTCAATTTGGGTGGAATCAAAAGCTATATGTGGATGTTCAGCTGTGCAGGGGAATAGATCCAACTCCTGTTGTCATTAAAGGGCCAACTGTACATATATACATACATACCATTATATTCCCTGTATATCACATAACCTTATATCATACACACACACACACACACACACACACACACACACACTTCTTGTTCAAGCCCATACGTGTTTATGTCAGGAGTAAACCAAATACTTGGAGGATATAACCACCTACCATGGGAGATATATATATATATATATATATATATATATAGTAGTTTGGGTGATTATATCAGGATGAGAGTCTTAGTTATGACATCTTATCATCAGATCTAAATTAATCTATTCAAAGGAATATCAAAAGGCTCTAAAAAAATCAGAACTTCAGATGAGCAGCTGCCAATAAAATGAGTTGTATTAGAAAGACACCATACTAGCTAGTAAAACCGGCCTACCATGCACCAGGCAGAACTGTCCGCATTAATATGCATTATTTCACTTAATACAAAAGCCTGATCAGGGAGGCATATGTTTTAAACAAATTAATAGTTAAAGAAACAAATGCAGAGAATGACATGGTTTGTCCAATGCCAGGTAACTGCAGTTCTGGTTGGTTTCTGATGCTCAAACTGCTCTGTATGAAACCTGGCTCCTCCATTTCCTACCTTAGTGACCCTGGAAAGTTTCTGCCACAACTTTCCTGTTGTGGGTTTTCTTCTCTGTGAATAACAGCACCTGTCTCATGCATGGTAATTTAAAGAAGATAAAGTATATAAAGTACTCATCTCAGTGCTTAGTACACAAAGCATTTCACAACAAGCAGATATTATTATTACTACTATAATATTATAGTTCATGATTTAACCTGGCACAGAAGCAGATCACTTAAGCTGCCACTCATGCATTTAATGAAGACAAACACTCCAAAGTTCAGTATCCTTTCTCCTGTGTTTTGGTGTGTTAAGAAGCTAAGACAAACTATATCAAACCCGTGAATTCATAAGAAGCTGTCCTAGTCAGGCAACCTTTGACATTCAATACTTGCTATACAATTATTTAAGTACAAAGGTTTGCTGGAGAAAACACAACCTTATTTTGCCTTTCAGTCCCTACTGTCTTCTAGTCTTAACCCATGGTAGGTGGTTATATCCTCCAAGTATTTGGTTTACTCCTGACATTAACACGTATGGTCTTGAACAAGAAGAAAGAAGAAATCAAAACTCTTCTAAGTATATAGGAATTTGGTATAAGGTTAACAGCTCATAAAAACTGGCAAGTCATATTATATTGTAATAGTTTCTGAATCACACATTTTATGTGCTTGACTACAGATACACACCTGAAATAATCTAGTCTACTCAGCCCACACCTAGCATCACCACCTCCCTGTCCTCGTAGCCACCACTTCTTACTACAACAATATTGGTTCTATGCCCACTTCCAAACCTTCCCTGATCATTACAAGTTGACCAATGGTCTCTTAATTATCTGTTATACTAGCATCTTACAATCTTCTCCTTCTTCTTTCTCTTCCTCCTTTCCTCCCCCTCCTCCTCCTCCTCCTCCTCTTCCTCCTCCTCCTCCTCCTCCCTCTTCTTCTTCTTCTTCTTCTTCTTCTTCTTCTTCTTCTTCTCTTCTTCTTCTTCTTCTTCTTCTTCTTCTTCTTCTTCTTCTTTTGCAGTATATGGAGTGTAAGATGTAATGATGTTGTAAGAATTCTTATACTGCTCTGGAAGTTACTTAATTTTGTTGTTTTACATTGGGTAGAGGAACACTAAAAAGCATTTGCTATTTACAGTTAACCTTTGACATTCAATACTTGCCATACAGTTGTTTAAATATAAAAGGTTCCCTATTTTCTGACAGAAAAGTCAACAATTGTACAAACTAAGGTTACCGGTGAAAAATGGGGCTAAGCCCAGTGGTTCATTCCTGTAATCCCAGCACCTTGAGAGGTCAAGGCAGGAGGGCTGCTTGAGCCCAGGAGTTCAAGAACAGCTTGGGCAACATAGCAAGATTCCATTTCTATATAAAAAAGTAAAACTTAACAATTAAAAAAGTACAAAAAAAAGGATTCAAATTATTTATGTTAGGCTCTACATGTAACCAATTGCTCCTCAGAGGAGACAGTGAGTGTATCGGATCCTCATCAATCAAATTAAGAAATTTATTCCTTGCACTATATATGTATTTGAATCAGAAAAATCTGCCAATAAAATGTCATCTTATTGCACTCATTGGGACAATATTCTGAAAATACATAAGAAAAGGGTGAAGATTGTTCAACATGGGAAAGAAAAGAAGATACCTAAGTCCACTTTGCAACTCTAATGAAGCATTTTGTTTTTTTCATGGGAGGACAAAACATGACTCAGCTTCCCATTTAAATTACACATTCTCTTTCCAGATTAGCAGTCATTGACATTTTTCCCATGAAAAGGAAAGAAGTTATTCTGATAATGATACTGCCAACAAACTGAAAGGCAAGAAAGCAGCCCAGAAAACCTTTCTCCATCAAATTTAGGGTCCAATATTTGCCAGTCCTGGCAAAACTTCACATGAAATGCTTTAAGGCCGAGCGTGGTGGCTCACACCTGTAATCCCAGCACTTTGAGAGGCTGAGGTGGGCGGATCACCTGAGGCCAGGAGTTCGAGACCAGCCTGGCCAACGTGGCGAAACCCCATCTCTACAAAAAATACAAAAATTAGCTGGGCATGGTGGTGTAGGCCTGTAGTTTCAGCTACTTGGGAGACTGAGGCACAAGAATTGTTTGAACCCAGGAGGTGGAGGTTCCAGTGAGCTGAGATCACCTCACTGTCTTCCAGCCTGGGTGATAGAAGGAGACTCTATCACAAGAAAACAGTATGATTTCTTAAAATGATCATTTAATTGCATTTTGCACCATATCTGTTTGAATCTTGTAATGTAGAATTCTTAGATTCTCCTGTAGAAGGATGTACCTTGCCAAATAAAATCCCAGTGGGTAAGGTGGTCTCCCTTGAATGCCCTGATGTACAAAATTTAAACTAACCACATAAGTGCTGCCTGGAAATTAGCCCTTGTTTACTCAGAAAAGTGTCTAGGAAGGCAGATGGACTTTGATAGGGAAAGGTCCCAGGGACCAGCATCCTGATAGTGATCCCCGGAAGCTTTCTTTTGCTTTTGGTGCTGCAGGTGCGAACATGGAAAAGCGGTTCATTTCTCCCATCCCAACTATCAGCCTACTACATTATTTCACATAAAGTGAGTAGGGAGGGGCACATATATTCAAAAAATAAACAGAATGACAAATTAGTTGAAAGAAAATTTTTAAAATTAAGTTGAACTGAATCCTCAAGTTATGTATAGCATTTTCTAATTTTTCCAGCTTTATTGTGGTATCATTTATAAATAAAATTACTTAAGATGAACAACTTAATGTTATGATATATGTACACATTGTGAAATAATCACAATTAAACTAATTAACATATCATCACCTACCATAGTTATCATTGCCTTATTTTTTCTTTCTCTTTCTTTGTGTGTGTGTTTGTGCATTGACAACATTTAAGATCTACTCTCTATTTTTTTGTCTTCCCAATGGGGTGTCCTTATCATATTGAAGTGGGAACTTATATTAAAAGAAGAACAATCAGTGATCACAGGATAATGCCTGCTTCCCAATTCCATATCTTTGTTTACAGGTATGGAATACCTCCTGTGCATCCTTCCTCCAGTCAAACATTTTCTTCCCCCAGAGCTTTTGATCCTTATTTTCTCACTGCTGGAAATGTTTTCCTGCCCATAGCTGGCTCTTTACAATTTAATTCTCTGTGTGAATGACAACTTCCCAGAGAACCCTTCACTATCTTACCTGCCCACCCCAACCCCATTACACTCTTTTCACTAAGAAAAATTATTTTCAAAAATATAAACTCACTGTGTATATAATCTACTAGAATGCTAGTTCCATTACATCAATTGATTTTGTAAATTTTGCCCACTGTTTGGTTCAGAGCAGTGTCTGGAACATATAGGCACTCAAAATCCTTGTTCAATGAGTTTATTTACTCACAAATGAATAAAAGAACTGCTTGGTTTAGGGCTTAGGCAGTCTTTGCTGTAGGCCCATTTAACTTGCAGCTTTGTGACACTGGAATTCTTAACATCTGTGCGATGAAAAACTGAGCCAGGTAGTCCCTATGTCCTGTTCTAACCTTGACATATCATAGTCAAGTGCCAAGTCTTATCCCTGGAGAGAGAAATTTCTAGGAATTGTCGGTGTGCTATAATTTCTCCCTCCTTAGGATTCAAACATTACATTTTCTACATTTGGCATTAAGTCTTGTTTCTGGTATTATAGTGATACCAATCATTATATTAATTACTTTACTCCTTAATCTCTATCATATATATGTCTTATCTTCCCAAGATGCTCTTTCAGGAAGAAGTCTGCTATATCCATTTTTCTTCTTTAATTTCCTCATTGCCAGACATATAATAAATAAGTTCAGAGCCCAGTGTGAAAGAACACCAAAAACATTGCCAACTTCATCATTGCCTATTTCCCAAATGGGTTAGTTACTAAGAGTTAGAGTCAGTATTCCAATCCATATATTCTGATAAAAATAGCTGCTGCATTTTTTTTTTCACCAAAACTAAATGTCTTTGCATTTAACCAGAAGCTCATGAGGTTTATTCCTTTCTAATTTGAACAGAGGCTATTTCACAAGAATTTTCAGGAACAAGTGTTTTAATTTTCAAGGGTAATTTTGGAACCTGCTAGATAAAATGGCTACAATTAGTTTGCACATTGGATACACTCTAGTTCAAGTTCATATCCACTTTAATGCTTAAATTGCAAGTAATTTGCACTCATCTGAACCCAACAGGATAATTCACCTTCAGGCTTCTACATCCGGGCCAATCATATAGCTCATGGCATGAATGGGATGGCACTTGAGCACTTTCAGTAGTGACTGTACTGTTTGATGTATGCTTCATATTTTTCTTGTTTTATTCACACAAAAAAATCATTGCCACTCATTCTCTTGGTGGAGCAAGAGAACAGCAGCAGGGGTTAGGGTCTGCTCTGTCACCATACCCTCTTGGAAAGGGGGGTCTCTGCTCATCAGAGCTCCCTCAGCAACATGAGGACAATATGAAGACAAAGAGCTTATTCGAATTGCAGGACAAAACTCAAGAGAAAGGCCTTTGGAAAGTGAATCCTTTAGGGTTTTTGCTTTATAAGAAAAAAAATGTATCCCAATTTGAGAGGGCAGCATTAGACTATTGTTTCAAAGAATTTGGTATCTATTCTGTTGGTTTGGTGTTTCAATTATGAATGCTTATTTTGCAGAGGAGTACTATTCATTCACTGAGCTTTTATCATTGAGCCGGCAATAGGACAAATGACCTTTTGTATATAATGCTTTCAGGGATTTTCTCTTTCTCTTCTGGGTGAAGCTATTCAACAAAGCAAAAATAAAGGAAGGAAGAGAAATTGGTGAATGCTATTCTCCACAAAGCATGAAGACAGTTTACAGAAGAAAAAAAGAGTCCAATTTCACAGCCAATTACACTCCTAGAAAAAGCAATTCGCAATGATGAGAGAAAGTTACAACTGTTTAAAGCATTAATATGAAGAGTGAATGGAAAAACAGGGCTTGAAATGATATGAAATCCTACATACGAAGCAACCTGTCTGTTTTCAGTTTGTGAACCATATTTGAATATTCATGTCAAATTCAATTCTATTACCTGTAGGTAAAGAAAGAATATCATTGAATTAGACCATAATGTATGGAAAAACACTTAATATCTTGAAACCTAGTATTGATTTAATGAAATACGCTCTGCATTCCTCCTATATGCAAGGTCGTGTGTCATGCCTTAAACTTCCAAACGTGCCATTTTCAGGGCCTTTACACATGCTTCCTCCATCTGGATGCCCCGTCTTTAACATCTGCATAGCTCACTCCCTCATCTCCCTAAAACTTGTATCCAACTGTCCCTCTTGAGTGATGCATCCCTGATTTCATCAATAAAAGCTGTAATCTTAACCACTGCCCCCAAACTCTAGGCTTTTTTATTTCTCTTTATAGCATTTACCACTCTCTATTATAACAAATAATACAATCTCCTTATATATTGTATCAGTTGTCTAGCTTTTTCCCATTAGAACATAAGTGAGAAAAAGGTTTTTTCTTTTTTTTGGTTGTTTGGCTGTTTTTTTTTTTTTGGCTGTTTATTTTGACTGTTTATTTTGTTATTAGTACATAAAAAAGTACCTGGCATGTTGTAGGTAAGCAATAATAATTTCCTGATGCCCCAAAGGTACATGAGATTATGATGAAAGCAGAATATAATTAAAAATAGTTTTATCCTAAGAAAAATGATGCCCCGATTCTCTTAGCTGACCTGATCAAAGAAAGCTTACTGATTGGTCTTAATTTACTGGGAAGCAGTTACCTAAAGAGTAGGATTGTCAATTAATAGAAGTTAGTTCATTTCCATAACACTTATCTCATGTATCTGGGTCTTTATCAATAAACATATGTCCTAGTGAGATGATGTAGAAGCAGCAAATTATGATGTCTTTGATAAATACCAAGCTATTCCCCGGGACTCTCCCATTTATATTGCCTTTGCAGAGGTCAACATAGTGGCCAAAATTAGTATTTGTTTGGGTTCTTCTGAGAAACATCCTCATTTTTCAAATATTATTTGGAAAAAGATAAAAATGTTTGTAAAATGTCCTTCTGTTACCAAAAACATAAATTACTACTATACACATGCTTTTCCAATTTGGGTAACAGAGTAATAACAGTTGACAAACATTTTGTTGCTGCTGTTACAGCTGCAGTGTATCAAACCTTTACTTAATATTTCTGTGTTTTTTAGGCTGAAATATGAAATCTCAAGCTGTATATCTGATGATTAAAAAGAGAGATTCTGAATCCAAAAGCAATTAGACCACTGAGAAACTCATTTAGCGTTAACTCTACTTTTTAAAATAGAAAATAATTGTATGTATTCATGGGGTACATAGCGTTTCCATACACAGAATGTATAATGATCAGATCAGGATAAATAGCATATTCAATAACTCAAACATTTACTATTTCTTTGTATTTAAAATGTTCACTCTCCTCCTTCTAGCTATTTGCAGCTATATATTATTGCTAACTGTAGTAATCTACAGTGGTATACAACACTAGAACTCATTCTTCCTGTCTAGCTGTAATTTTGTATCCTTTAACAAATTCTTCCTAGCCTGTTCTTTGGTTTTGAATCTTACTTTCTACCTAATAAACAATGTTGAAGCAAAACCATTTTCTGAAGATTGAATCTAAAGTATGATGCTGGTTAGGTGTGGAGGCTCATACCTGGAATCCTCACACTTTGGGAAGCCAAGGCAGGAGGATCAATTGAGATCAGGAGTTAGAGACCAGCCTGGGCAACATAGTGAGACCCCATTTTTATAATAAAAATAAAAATAATTAAAAAAATAGCTGGGCATGGTGGCATGCACTTGTAGTCTCAGCTACTCAGGAGGCTGAGGTGAAAGGATCACTGGACCCTAGTAGTTCAATGCTGCAGTTAGCTATGATTACACCACTGCACTCCAGCCTGGGTGACAGCACAAGACTCTGTCTCATAAATAAATAAATAAATAAAGTATGATGCTTACGTTTAAAAATAACATTGATAAATGCAGATTGTTACTTACATTTTCAAAATAGTCAAAAATACCCTGTTGGAGCCCCCAAATTTAAGAGACTCCAGCTATGACAATCAGACACAGAAATTATAGTAATCAAAGAGAGATAATACATTTCCAGATGGTGCCCCAGGTATATTTATCTTGCTATTCCCTAAACAAGAAAGGAATTCAGGGTCAGGAATATAACAAGAGTCCCAAACATCCTAAGCCTCTACCTTATAACAGAAAGATGCACACATATCTATGCATTACTAAACCGAAAGAAAAGTTTCCCCTACTATCTCCACTTAGAAATCTTGAGTAACAGAACCCACAACTCTGCTAAAGTAATAATTCATTTTAATGCCTTATATGAACTACTCAGTTTAATATAATTTTTATCTCTCGGCCTCTTTATAAATAACCACCACAAACGTCTCCTTGTAAAAGATGAAAATTTGTGACATAAAATTCATTAATAATTTTCACACGTTACAGTAGCCTTTTTTTGTTTTTGTTTTTGTTTTTGTTTTTGAGACAGAGTCTAGCTCTGTCACCCAGGTTGGAGTGCAGTGGCGCGATCTCAGCTCACTGCAACCTCCTCCTCCTGGGTTCAAGCAATTCTCCTGCCTCAGCCTCCCAAGTAGCTGATATTACAGGCATGCATCACCGTGCCCAGCTAATTTTTGTATTTTTAGTAGAGATGGAGTTTTTGCCATGTTGGCCAGGTGGGTCTCGAACTCCTGATCTCAGATGATCTGCCTGCCTCAGCCTCCCAAAGTGCTAGGATTATAGGCGTGAGTCACCTTGCCCAGCCAGCCTTTTGTATTAAACCAGTTCTATATCACTTCCCTGATAAACCTACCAGTAGCACTATTTGAAAAAAAAACCTAATTTGCAAAAATGCCAATGTAGACCAATCATTCTCATTTACGTAATGCAAAGATGACTAAATACTCTATTCTATTAATCAGGATTGGATTTAAATACTGAATCTCCTGTTATAAACATGAGGTATACTTTACACTTTAGCAGATTATTTTCCCTGGACATATTTTCTCTTCTTCTTCTTCCTCCCCTTCTCCACTTCCTCGCTTTCCTCTCCCCACCCCTTCTTCCTCCTCTTTTAAACCTGTATCGATCATTTCTTGGCTGTTTGTCCCTAAGCTACTTTCTATGCTTTGCTAAGTTTCAATTTCCTCATCCGTAACGTAGAAACAAACATTGAAGGGCTGTTGATAGGATGGAACCTAATGTGTGTCAAGCACTTTGCGAAACACCTAACACACAGTGCTTAGTAAATGGCTATTACTGAGATGATTGACTTTACAATATAATACTTAATTTTTTCAAGTTAAATGGGAAGATATCTTTCTGTCGAAAACTTTTTTTTCTTTATTTAATTTTTTTGAGACAGGATCTCACTCTGTCTCTCTTGTCACCCAGGATGGAGTGCAGTGGCACGACCACGGCTCACTGCAGCCACAACTTCCCAGGCTCATATGATTCTCCTGCCTTAGCTTCCCCCCCTGCAGCATATCTGGAACTATAGGCATGTGCCACCACACCCAACTAACTTTTTTTTTTTTTTGTAGATACGGGGTCTCACTATGTTACCCAGGCTGTTCTCAAACTCCTAGGACTCAAGAAATCCTGTCATCTCAGCCTCCCAAATCGCTAGGATTACAGGCATGAAAACACCCTGCCCAGCTCTGTTCAAAACTGTCTAAACACACAATGTTTCTTGCAGAATTTATTTTAGATGTGGTACATGAAAGTCTACATAAATATTCTATTGAAATAAATTATAACACAATAGCATCTACAAAACTGTATATTTGTTATACATTTCTATCTGGTCACCTATATTGAATCACAAAATCATTTCTTATGAATTGGTATGGGATGCTATTCTTGCTATATACATTTTCTAATTGGTCTTTATTTTAAACCTGAGAAACAATCAATTAATTATATATAAAATATTTTCTTTTCAATATAATGCATTTTTTAAATGTTAGGACTGGACTTTAGTCAATAATAATGTATCAATATTTGTCATTAGTTGAAATAAACACAAGATATTGCCAGTAGGGAAAACTGGGCATGGGGCATGGTATTTTATTTGCAACTTTTCTGTGAATTTTAAATCACTCTAAAATAAAAAGTTTTTTTTTAAATTAGAACTAAATTTAATCCTATTAAACTTAATCCTATTAAGTTGCAAGAGGGAAGGTCTGTTATGGTGTCAGAAAGAATTTATAATAGATTTTAAAAAGAAGTAATACGTTCCTATCTATTAAATCAAGTTTACTTTTTCTTACATATTCTAGAAATTAGCTTGGCTTTTGTGCAGAGGCCATGGATTTCTAGGTCATCAACATTCCATTCATAAATCTCATACATCCCATCATCTTAACTGAAAATTTAATCAGTCCTTTGTGCTTTTGCACAGATCCCACTCGGGAGTAAGGGAAAAAAACATAACCTACCCACTAAAAAGGGACTGAGTTTGTTTTACCATTGAAAATGTTCATCAAAGCCAGATATTGAACATAATATAGAAGGCTCTGGGAGATAAAAAGCCTGCAGAAATAAATGTTATACAAATCAGTGGTACTAAAATTAAATTAACAGTGCTTCTGTAGTGACAAAGTCAAAGTATGTCACTGTTGCAGAATTTACTAGAATAAAATATAGTTCAATTAACATTGTGCAGATCATATACAAATGTGTGATCAAGCAGAGGATCCTTTTTTTTATTTATCAATAATATGAAATTCTATGGAAGAACCATCCTGCTTTATTGAACATCTACCATAATTAAGCAATGAAAGATATAGTAATGGATTAAGATGTATAGTCCTTCCCCAGGCTATACAAATTATTGAGACAATCACATAAGGCTTGTAACATCAATTTGTTTATGATTATCTTGCCTAGGTTAAAAAAGAAATAACAACAACCAATTTAAGAAGGATCACAAAGGATGATATAATATTCCTTTATGAAAACCTTTTATGTCTTTTCTTAGCTGATAAAAATTTCATGCATTCAAAAAGTGTTCCATAAAATAACATTTTATTTTTATGACACAAAGGAAGGCAATATATGAGCCAACTATGAAAATAGTCTTGTTTGGTTGCTTTGGCTTGTGAGTTTCCCATTTGTGACAGTCATTAGGCAAAGAGACTCTGCAATCTGGAACTGATTCCAAGTCTGTAACGCACTAATAATGCCTTTTGACTTATGCATGTAATAAAGAGACAATCACCTCTAATGCAATCTGTTGTATGCATTATTTACATCCTCAAGTGCATTAGTAAGGAATATGAGGAGCCAGGGAAAATCAATGGAGCCTGCTTGTTTTTCTGTCCCATTGGTATCATTTCTGTGTGTTATAGCAATATATAAGGCATTTTCCCTGATGAAGTAATGCATGCTGTGCTTTCCAATTCTTAGTGTATTGCAGAAGTCCCCCCCTTATCTGCAAGGGATACTTTCTAATACCCTCATTGGATGCCTGAAACTGAACAGTACCAAGTCATATATATATATATATATATAACCATGATAGGTTAATTTATAAATGAGGCATAGTAAGAGATTAACAACTAATGATAAAAAAGAACAACTATAACCATACAATATAAGTTATGTGAATGTCGTCTCTTCTGTTCTCTTTTTCTCTCTCAAAATATCTTATTGTACTGTTGATACAACACAATGACATGAGTTGATCCTAGGTAACTGAAACTATAGAAAGTGAAATCTTGGATAAGAGGGGACTGCTGTATTCATTCCACTCTCTTCACACCTTCAGTTCATTGATCTGTCTAAAATGTCATGCTGAAGACATGACAGAGCTTTTTATCTACTTGCTTGTCCACATGTCAGTTTAAGAAATCATTCCATTACCATGCTTTCTTTGCCAAATCATTTTAGCTGTTGTCTCTTCAAATAGGAACAAGTACTTGTTTTTCTTAAACCAAACATAATTGTATAATTAAACCATTTTTATTTATCACTGAGTATTTTTATAGCTAAATCAACTAAGCCCAACATTTGCTCTTATTCTACTTGGCATTTAGCATTTAGGAAGACTCACTTTACCACTGATGACATCCATGCATATTGACAGGTATAGAATGAGGAATTCATGCCTGCCTGACAAGAACACTTCTATTGGGGTCATCCTGGGAATAGTGTAGATATAATGAAACTTATGGAAATAGGAATAAATAAATAAATATTTTTTAACCTGGTATAGTCCTCATTTGATCACAAATGTTTTCTATTTGAATAGCACATTTGTGGCTTAATTTTTCTTGATTCTTGGTGAAGATTAGATCTTTAACCACAAATTCTCTAGGACACAATATATATTGGTAAAAACTTCATTTAAATATTTATGTACTTATGACATAGAATCCCTTTCAGTTATTCTCTCAACTTGAAAACATCCCACACAATTGAAAACGATTAAACTAATGTCACACTTAAATTTAATATTTGTGAATGACCAGGCACTGTGAAAATATACATTTAAAAATTTGGTCTCTTCGTAATTGTTATTCAAAAGTTATGGATGAAGAAACAAGTTATTCCAAATACACCTACATCAAAATGTATTGTTTTCAGTACAAATGTACAGAAGATAAAGAAAGAATATTTTTGAAAGTACACAGTAGAAACCTTGATTGGAAATTGAAAACTACATATTGAATCCAATATTTCTATTGATTTTTATTTTTAAATTGAGGGTAAGTCTCTGGGGCAGTGTTTCTGAAACATCTCGGTGCCAAAGCATCATCCAGGATCCTCATCTAAATCCATCCCCTCAGCCCCACCCACAGAAGTTCTGATGCAGTAGTAGACACAGATGCAGCTAGATGAGAACCACACTCTGAGGCATGGTCTTCAGGCATGGTCTTCAGGTTCAACCCCAATACATTTTTCACATCTCCAGATGAAAAGTAAAGTTTACTGCGCTAAGAGCTTTATGGTACATTATCTTATTTAATCTTCACAAGATGAAGAGTTACAGTACATTCATCATCATCTGTCTGCTACATGAGGTTTCTAAGTGTCAAAGAATGTATATGACTTGCCCAAGATGACATAATTAGTTGAATTCAGAACTGAAATTCCAGGAGTGTATGACAATAAAGCCCATACTCATAACTCTCTTATAAGCATATTTCTCCTACTCTAGAATGGATAAAACTTCAGCCTCTCTTTCTATCACTTAAGATTCATCAAGACAAGAGGTAGTAACAACCCAAAGGCAGTACTAATTATGCGTTTTTGTGTGTGGGTGGAAGTGGGGGTGTATGCTGGTGCCCAGAACATTAACAAGGTCAGTGTCCATATCATAAGGATTCTTTCTGACACATCTTTCCTATGGCCCCTTGTGAAGTAACACTTAGTTATCTAACCCAGCAGCATTTCTTAATCTGCAATATTAGAGATATTACAGAGTTTCATGTCCTACCTTAGCAACTATAACAGTTAAAGACCACAATGAGAGGGAAAAAGCATAAGAGAAGAAAAAGAAGCTGGGAGGAAGAGAATAGAAGCATGACTATTTATATGCATTTATATGTGTGTGGGATTGGGGGAGAAGTGGGTGGTATCATCCGATCAAGAAGAAAAAGAAGAGTCAAAAGAAAGCCGTCTGTCAAAGTGATACATTAGAGATACAGAAGGAGAACAGATTGAAATTCCATAAAGGTCAACATAACTGAATATTTATGGTTATTTAGTGCTTTCTAGCAATATGTTTTGTTTACAATTTCAACATTTATTATAGATTAAAGGTCACATATACAGGTTTGTTACACGGGTATATTACGTAACACTGAGGTTTGGCTTACAAATGATCCTGTTGCACAGGTAGTGGTCACAGTGCCCAATAGGCAGTTTTTCAGCCAATGACCCCCCCTCCCACCTTCCCTGGTCCGGTAGTCCCCAGTGCCTATTGTTGCCATCTTTATGTCTACTTGTATTCGATGTTTAGCTCCCACTTATAAGTGAGATAATATAGTATTTGGTTTTCTGATCTTGCATTAATTAGTTTAGGATAATGGCCTCCAGCTGCATCTATATTGCTGCAAGGAACCTTTTTTGTGGCTATATATATTCTGTGGTGTATATATAAGACATTTTCATTTCCAGTCCACCATTGATGAGCATCTAGGTTGAGTCCGTGTCTTTGCTATCATGGCTAGTGCCTAGGAATATTTTAAGCGTAAAAAAAAAGTATCATACCATGCAAAAAATCATTTTAAAATGTTACGAAAAATTATTTTTTGAAATATTTATGGACATTATTTTTTCAAATTATTTGTGGAAGTTTATATAGTATATAAAATAAATAAGTTTTAAATTATATCTTTAAAATTTTTATTATCAGAAAGCAACTTCACTTCTTATATCATAGGAATGATAATCTGTTTACTACTAATAAACCAAACTTATGCATGTACGATAGGAATTATTCATATTTGGTATTATTAGAAATAACTTCTTTACTGCAAGGCTTGAGAAAGTAAAGTTTTTGAAACAGTGAAGTTTTTGGAATCTTTCCTTTCTTTCTTACTCATTTCTTCCTTCCTTCCCTTCTTCTCTGCCTCTATTCCTTATAGCTTACCTTATTTTCTCTTTCTCGCCTTTCTTTTCTCTCTTCCTCCTTTCCTTTCTCCCTTCCAGCTTGAGAAAATGGGGTTTGGTTGAGGTGAAAGAAAGTTGTACCTGAAGATATAAAAACTAGGTTTGTTTAGAATCTGGTAACTTCAGATCTAAGGGGTATCAGAGAACAGCTAGTCCTGCTCATTCATCATACAGATGAAGAAACAGACACTCAAAGAAGCAAAATTAACCCTTCTTCCTGCCTTACCTTCCAGCCAAATCACCAAGTCAAGAAGTAGAATTAGTTTTTCTGGGTTTTTGTTTACTAAACTTTCTGATACACTTGATTTTGTCCTCAATAGCTACCTCAACAGCTACCCTGCCAAGAGGAAGAAGGAACATACTTAGTGTTCCATTGGTGCTTCTTTCAGAATTAGTCTTCTGTTCTTTCATTTAGTATGTAAAATCCGATAAAGCTGAGAAACTTCTGAAACTATGGCCTAGGAGATGGTAGTTTTTGTAGCTTCCCAAATTACTAATCTGACTTTCTGTTTTACAACACATTTAAAGCCATTTTTTCTCTTCAGTTTTATCTCTATATTTGTTCTTCAATAAAGACAATTGCTAGTTGTCTTTTTCTTAGGTTTGGTTTCTCCAGTGAACTGAACATCCCAAAACAATAAAATTTCACTCTACCAAATAATGAAAAAATATAAAATGCCAAAAAATATTATAAAAATAGGAATGTGTTATTGCAGGATTTTATTTTTGTGGGCAGCTTGTCAATTTGATTAGCGAGTTCTGAGTTGAAATGTTATTACCAATCTTATAGTAAAAGAGTCACCTTTCTTACTCAGCACTTGGAATCAGAGAGCTATAAAGCATTAAAAGAAAAACATGACAAACTCCTTGTGTTCCTATAGCAAAAAAATACTCCTAGGGACTTCAGAAAAACAAGTGAAAAAGAAAAGATTCATAACTTCAGTTTATTTTTCTCCCTTACTAGTCTCACCCAATTGCTGCATAAAGAATATGTTTAACAATAATGCTATCATCTTCGTATCTTTTTTCTTTTGAAATTTCAAGGAACTTTTACACTGCCCTTAACAGTTATAACAACCCACCTGAGGCAAGAATCTCTATCCTTATATTAAAAAAAAAATTGAGGCTTTACAGTGAAGTATTGTCAGAGCCTTGGTTTGAATATAGAAATCTTTACCACTCATGGATTTAGCAAAGGTTTGCTCATGGAGGACCTATTACATGTATCCAAGGACAGCCCTGGGCACCTAGAATACAGTGAGGAATGTAATACTGTACTTTTTTCCCTTTAAAATGCACATAGTCTAATAGAGGGAGAAACATAAGGAAACCAATGATTAGAGAACTATATGAAACATGCAGCAGCTACTACTGGACCACAGACAAAGAATCAAGATAGTGTCTCTTGGAAGTCTTCCTGGAAGAGACGATCATGAAAAAATCTTGAAAAATCATTGAGTAAGTAAATGATTAGGATTTCACCAGGCAGAGAGGGCAGAGAGAAACTAAAACAACACCTCTTAGTGATATACACACACACACGATAAATATACGCATATATTTATATATATACATATATGTATATATAATACATATGTATATATTATATATGTACATATTATGTGTGTATCTATATTATATATATCTTAGGTTATCTTAGTTATATGTATATATCATACATATGTATATATATTATATATAAGATATTTTATATATATATCTTAGTTAGGTGAAACAGAGGTGTCAAAGTCAGAAGGAGATGCCTTTAGGGAACAGTAAGTCATATGGTTGGAGCAGAGCATGTGAGCTGGGGCAGAAGATGAATCTACAATTGTAGACAGGGAATATGATATCAAGAACTTTGTATTCACAACCCAGGAGTTTGTAATTTTCCTTGAAAAGCACAGTGAGGCAAAATAAAGATTTTAAGAAGAAAGTGACATGGTTAGATTTCAATTTTACAAAGATCACTTTGGCTGCCTTTTCAGGAGAGAATGGAAAGAGGCAAGATTTGGAGCAAGGAACTTATTTTTAGGATGCTAATACAGTGATCTGGCTGATAAATGATACTGGTTAAAACTATTTCTTTTCAGAGTACAGTATTTGTCATTCAACTATGTAATCAATTATTTTCCAATTCACCTTAATTATGACAGTTCACACACAAAAAAGCATGAAAGCCACCTAGATTATTTTCCCATGGCCAAATAAAATGATTAAATAACTGGCCCCAGAAGTATTCGCTGCACTGCTTTCTGTCACAGCAAAAGAATTAATACAAGGTTTTATTTACAGTCTAGTGAAGGGAGTTACAGCTTTTATCATCCATTATGGCTTCTCCTTCTTGTACCTCTTAAAAATTATGTGAAATCCCAAGACAAAACAAATAAGAGCTCAGCAAGAAGATTTTTGAATGAGTCAACAAAATGATCAACTTTAAACAAAGTCCAGATGCATTTAGGTACTAAATAATCTGGTATTATGTTAGTTGCACAGGTCTTCCAAGAGAAAAGCCAGGTGAAATTTTTTAAAAGCACTTAAGTTAATCTTTACTGTCCTCATTATGTTATTTTGAGTCCATAATTTGCTTGTTTCAGTTATGTCATCTTCCTCAGTAGATTTAAGCTAGTGAGACTTGAAATTAGATGGAGTTAAGCTGTACTTTCCAGTATCTATAGTCTGCCTGCTGACAGGAGTCAAACTGACTAGACTTAGATTTCTGCCAATAAAAATATGGTAGGAGAAACCTAATGGTAAATAACTGATAAAATTTCTATCATGCCAAAGTTTTTCAAGACAGAGAAAAGATACTTGATTTCAGAACAGCCTGGATCACACTAAACATTTCATACCAGCTTCTAATTGATGACTGTGATTGAATGAAAATTGTCGTTTTAGGTTGTTTCTTGTGAGCTAAGGTGGTATGGTCGCAATAAATGGGGGAGGGTTGATTGATTACATAAAGCAATTTTCAGGACCTTTTCTTAAATAAGAAGAAACTTATTTGTTTTTGTGACTGTAATATTGGTAACCATGGTTATCTGGATTGAATGATATTGAGAATTATGGTCTAGCTACTATATGTGAGAAGAAGCAGAGAGCTGCCTGAACTCACCTTTATTAAATAAACGATATGTCCAGAAAAAGTATGCCAGAAAAAAAACTATGAACTACCAAGAAATCCAAGGTGTATCTCCCGTTATTATCTAATCCAAGGTTTGGAATATCCTTTATACTTGCTAAATGTATACTAAATAGAAAGAAAATAAAATAGACATTATTAGAAACTTTTTGCTGTATAATTTTTGAGGGAAATTTAAGAAAACACATTATGGTGCTAGAGGGAGGCCAGCACTCATTCTGAAAGATTCAAAGATTTTTCTAGTGTTTACATAATACATCTTTAGCATAATCATCATCTGAGATAAGACTGAAAATATTTCTTTATTTTAAAGTAAGAATCACTGAGTCTGTAGGGTATATAGCTATCAAGATATTAAATACTATTTATAAAGTCAGTCTAAGATGGGAAAAATGAAATCTGGCCAAATACTAAGAATGATTAGCTTATTCAAAATACTATTATTTCTCCCCTGTTAATAAAAAGAAAATTAGTCCTGAAATACGTGCCAAGGGAAGAATAAAATGTATAATGACTAATTTAAAGGCTGCAGCCAAGGCACAATCTTAAAAAGTGAATCAAAGCTTTTACTATGGTTAGTCTTCTCCACAGAGATAAAAGAAAAGTACTTCAAATAAGGACATTGGATCTTTCATAATTAAATATGAAAAACAATTTCCATGATGTAGTTGAAAGAGTCTCACTCAATTATTAGTTTTTCAATGATGGAGGAGTCTCACTCAATTATTAGTTTTTCAAAGATAGCTCACATGTATCAATGTCATTCCCTCAAAATATCTAGGATATTTCTAAACCGAATCCTTTAATCTCAAAGCATTTAGTGAATATTTATCTGTCAGAGCAAATAGAAAAATTTCTTTCTGTCCAATAACTCATTCATACAAACACATATAGCATATTCAATGAGATTAACAGCTTCATTCTCTTTCTTAAAATTTGTTTATGAGTAAATTTTCAAAATTATGCAACTTGACTAATAAATGAGCTATTCTTATATATCAAATGGCTGTATTATATTGCAATTTCAGGATAATCATTAATGATCATCAAATAGAAGTTTTAGTATAAAGCAAAAAATCAATTTTAGAGTTCTAATGATGATTTTCAATAATTTTACTAACTGAGAAAAAATTGGAATTCCTTCACAAAGGATTCTTGTGCACCAATCAGAAGTGAGGTCCATATATTTGAGGCCCATATAAATAGTCTTTGGAGCATGATATGTAGAGTTGTCAATGTGAAATGCATGTTCGTTGCAAGTTAAATACTCATTATGTGAGTATTTGCTTTTGTGATGAATTACTAAAAGCGATGACAAAAGTTACATCATTGTACACAGAACATATTTAAAAATTTAAAAATTTAAGTTATAAGGGCCACTTATTAAAATGCACAGTTGTAAATCATGGTACTATTTTGTATATGCCTGAATTGGGACATTTATTTCTTAATAAAGGTTTAAGCATCCTCCTAGAGACTCATTTGTTGACCCCAACATATCCTTTCCAATGAAAAGCATATATATTTAGGTTTGCATTGTCATTTAGGATTGGAAAATAGTAACAAAATTTGGACATTGAACCAATGTCAGATTCCTTGACATGATCAATTTCAGTTTCATGTTTGAAACCATAGTTTTCCCATGAATTCTTGATATATGTGGCAAATATCTATCAGCACTTACACAGATTCCTATGCTACCTCACTTTCAGCTGCTTTGGGGCAGAATGGCCCATATCTTTTGTATAAGCCATGGAACCTATCTTTTTTTTCCCCCCCAGAGTCTTGCTCTGTCATCCAGGCTGCAGTGTAGTGGCACAATCTCGGCTCACTGCAAGCTCTGCCTCCCAGGTTCACACCATTCTCCTGCCTCAGCCTCCCGAATAGCTGTGACTACAGGTGCCTGCCACTACACCCGGCTAATTTTTTGTAGTTTTAGTAGAGACGGGGTTTCATCGCGTTAGCCAGGATGGTCTTGATCTCCTGACCTCGTGATCTGCCCGCCTTGGCCTCCCAAAGTGCTGGGATTACAGGCGTGAGCCACCACTCTGGTGGAACCTATCTTTTAAGTAAGGCCATTCCAATTATGATCTACTAATTTGATGAGAATCTATCAAACTATCCAAAATTAGTATTATTTACTTAATAATGGGAAATCTAGAATAGTGTTAAGTTTGAAAACTAGCATTTTGTATCTATAACAGGTTTATTCCCAGGCATTTATGAAAATAAGGAAGATAAATAATGACCATAAGCACCACGGTCATCTCAGATAGTAAATACATATCTCAGAATAGTCTCCTTTTGGCATTTGTATTAAAATTATAATGGAGATTTATTTAAAAAACTAATTTTAAAAAAGAAGACAGCAAAATACAAGACAAAGCATAGCATTAGCTCAAATCTTGTTTAGAAAATGACTTCCTTAATAAGATGACTTTTGTTTTCTTAACTAATCTAAACATGAAAATGTCTTTCTAACTACAATTGGGGCATGACAGGAATGTTGCAATGGTTAGATTTCATAATTTTACATGTTCACATTCAGAAAGGTAACAATTGGATTTTAAAAGTTTTAGGTTTTCGTAGTTCCTAGCAGAGACTTAGTTATTAGAGATGATCATGGGATTCATGTGCATTTGATGATACATAGGAAGGGAATTGAATGTTAGTAAAGGTGACACAATTCTATTATGATCAGTAAATACTGCCTTTATTTCAATTCTGATAAGCCTGGCAACTGAACTCTGATGAGTCCAGGCAAAAGAAATAACAAAAACAAAACCTCCCTTGCAAGGATACTTCCCCCATCCTAACTAATAGTTTATGGAAAGCTTCTCTTAGGGAGCTTTGGTTAGGTTGCTATTGCTTTATCAGAAAGCTAAAAACTTGGCAGCTACTCTCCAAAAGTCAATAAGGCCACCTGACATAAACTGGTAAAACCTTAGCCTCATCACCCTAATCTTAAGACACTGAGAGACTTCATAATCCAAATAGGGAACACCAAGAGTTACTGACACTTCTTCAGGAAAACAAGGTCAGCTTAATTAGGTCACATGAAAATATTAGGAGAAATGCAGCATTTTTAAATAGGTAATCTGATTTTCAAAATAGCTGTCTAGTATAAGGACATTGTAATATACCATTTTTTTTCCTTGAAGGCAACAATGCATTTAAAATCAGGTAATAGAGATTAAATAATAAACCCACAGCAACTAGTAGCTAAGTGATTATTGTAAAACAAGAGACGCCACTGTAGACACATTGAGTGAATATTCCATATTAGTTTAGGCAGGGTGTCTAGTAGAGTTCAGAATGATGTTCTTCTTAACAAACATGGTATCTCTAGGAGATCGAGACCCTCCTGGCTAAAATGGTGAAATCTTGTCTCTACTAAAAATACAAAAAAATTAGCTGGGCATGGTGGCACGCACCTGTAATCCCAGCTACTTGGGAGACTGAGGCAGGAGAACTGTTTGAACTTGGGAGGCGGAGGTTGCAGTGAGCCAAGATCACACCACTGCATTCCAGCCTGGGCAACAGAGCAAAATTCTGTCTTGAACAAACAAACAAACAAACAAATAAATAAATAAATAAAAGAAAGAAACTTGGTATCCCAAGGTCTAAAGGACAAAAAGAACCACATATATCATCTTGACTGAAGCCAATCAAATCTCTCCCTTTTAATTTTTGTTTATTAAAAAAAATAAAGTTCTAGGGTACATATGCACAACGTGCAGGTTTGTTACATATGTATACATGTGCCTTATTGGTGTGCTGCATCCATTAACTCGATATTTACATTAGGTATATCTTCTAATGCTATCTCTCCCCTCTCCCACCACCCCATGACAGGCCCCGGTGTGTGATGCTCCCCTTCCTGTGTCCAAGTGTTCTCATTCTTCACTTCCCACCTGTGAGTGAGAACATGCAGTGTTTGCTTTTTTGTCCCTACAATAGTTTGCTGAGAATGACGGTTTCCAGCTTCATCCATGTCCCTACAAAAGACATGAACTCATCCTTTTTTATGGCTGCATAGTATTCCATGGTGTATATGGGCCACATTTTCTTAATCCAATCTATCATTGATGGATATTTGTGTTGTTTCTTAGTCTTTGCTATTGTGAATAGTGCCACAATAAACATACGTGTGCATGTGTCTTTATAGCAGCATGATTTGTAATCCTTTGGGTATGTAACCCAGTAATGGGATGGCTGGGTCAAATGGTATTTCTAGTTCTAGATCCTTGAGAAATTGCCACACTGTCTTCCACAATGGTTGAACTAGTTTACAGTCCCACCAACAGTGTCAAAGTGTTCCTATTTCTCCACATCCTCTCCAGCACCAGTTATTTCCTGACTTTTTAATGATCGTCATTCTAACGGGTGTGAGATGGTATCTTATTGTGGTTTTGATTTGCATTTCTCTGATGACAAGTGATGATGAGCATTTTTTCATGTGTCTGTTGCCTGCATAAATGTCTTCTTTTGAGGAGTGTCTGTTCATATCCTTTGCCCAATTTTTGATGCGGTTGTTTTTTCTTGTAAGTTTGTTTGAGTTCTTCATAGATTCTGGATATTAGCCCTTTGTCAGATGAGTAGATTGCAAAAATTTTCTCCCATTCTGTAGGTTGCCCGTTCACTCTGCTGGTAGTTTCTTTTGCTGTACAGTGGCTCTTTAGTTTAATTAGATCCCATTTGTCAATTGTGGCTTTTGTTGCCATTGCTTTTGGTGTTTTAGACATGAAGTCCCTGCCCATGCCTATGCCCTGAATGGTATTGCCTGGGTTTTCTTCTAGGGTTTTTATGGTTTTAGGTCTAACATTTAAGTCTCTAATCCATTGTGAATTAATTTTTGTATAAGGTGTAAGGAAGGGATCCAGTTTCAGCTTTCTACATATGGCCAGCCAGTTTTCCTAGCACCCCAATTATTAAATAGGGAATCTTTTCCCCATTTCTTGTTTTTGTCAGGTTTGTCAAAGATCAGATGGTTATAGATGTGTGGTATTATCTCTGAGGGCTCTGTTCTGTTCCATTGGTCTATATCTCTGCTTTGGTACCAGTACCATGCTCTTTTGGTTACTGTAGCCTTGTTGTATAGTTTGAAGTCAGGTAGCATGATGCCTCCAGCTTTGTCCTTTTGGCTTAGGATTATCTTGGCAATGAGGGCTCTTCTTTGGTTCCGTATGAACTTTAAAATAGTGTTTTCCAATTCTATGAAGAAAGTAATTGGTAGCTTGATGGGGACGGCATTGAATCTATAAATTACCTTGGGTAGTATGGTCATTTTCATGATATTGATTCTTCCTATCCATGAACATGAAATGTTCTTTCATTTGTTTGTGTCCTCTTTTATTTCGTTGAGCAGTGGTTTGTCGTTCTCCTTGGAGAAATCCTTCACATCCCTTGTAAGTTGGATTCCTAGGTATTTTATTCTCTTTGAAGCAATTGTGAATGGGAATTCACTCATGATTTGGCTCTCTGTTTGTCTGTTACTCGTGTATAAGAATTATTGTGATTTTTGCACTTTGATTTTGTATCCTGAGACTTTGCTGAAGTTGCCCATCAGCTTAAGGAGATTTTGGGATGAGATGATTGGGTTTTCTAAATATACAATCATGTCATCTGCAAGCAGGGACAATTTGACTTCCTCTTTTCCTACTTGTATACCCTTTATTTCTTTCTTCTGCCTGATTGCCCTGGCCAGAAATTCCAACACTGTGTTGCATAGGAGTGGTAAGAGAGGGCATCCCTGTCTTGTGCCAGTTTTCAAAGGGAATGCTTCCAGTTTTTGCCCATTCAGTATGATATTGGCTGTGGGTTTGTCATAAATAGCTCTTATTATTTTGTGATACATCCCATCAATACCTAGTTTATTGAGAGTTTTTTTCATGAAGGGCTGTTGAATATTGTTGAAGGTCTTTTCTGCATCTATCGAGATAATCATGTGGTTTTTGTCTTCGCTTCTGTTTATATACTGGATTACATTTATTAATTTGCATATGTTGACACAACCTTGCATCCCAGGGATGAAGCCAATTTGATCATGATGGATAAGCTTTTTGAAGTGCTGCTGGATTTGGTTTGCCAGTATTTTATTGAGGATTTTTGCATCGAAGTTCATCAGGGATATTAGACTGAAATTCTCTTTTTTTATTGTGTCTCTGCCAGGCTTTGGTATCAGGATGATGCTGACCTCATAAAATGAGTTAGGGAGGATTCCCTCTTTTTCTATTGATTGGAATAGTTTCAGAAGGAATGGTACCAGCTCCTCCTTGTACCTCCAGTAGAATTGGGCTGTGAATCCATCTGGTCCTGTACTTTTTTTGGTTGGTAGGCTATTAATTATTGCCTCAATTTCAGAGCCTGTTATTGGTCTATTCAGGGATTCAACTTCTTCCTGGTTTAGTCTTGGGACAGTGTATGTGTCCATGAATTCATCCATTTCTTCTAGATTTTCTAGTTTCTTTGCGTAGGGAGTTTATAGTATTCTCTGATGGTAGTTTATATTTCTGTGGGATTGGTGGTGATATTCCCTTTATCATTTTTTTTAATTGCATCTGTTTGATTCTTCTCTCTTTTCTTCTTTATTAGTCTTGCTAGCGGTCTATCAATTTTGTTGATCTTTTCAAAAAACAGCTCCTGGATTCATTGATTTTTTGAGGGTTTTTTATGTCTCTATCTCCTTCAGTTCTGCTCTGATCTTAGTTATTTCTTGCCTTCTGCTAGCTTTTGAATGTGTTTGCTCTTGCTTTTCTAGATCTTTTAATTGTGATGTTACGATGTCAAGTTTAGATATCTCCTGCTTTCTCTCGTGGGCATTTAGCGCTATAAATTTCCCTCTACGCACTGCTTTTAATGTGTTCTAGAGATTCTGATGTGTTATATCTTTGTTCTCACTGATTTCAAAGAACATCTTTATTTCTGCCTTCATATCGTTATGTATGCAGTAGTCATTCAGGAGCAGGTTGTTCAGTTTCCATGTAGTTGAGAGGTTTTCAGTGAGTTTCTTAATCCTGAGTTCTAGTTTGATTGCACTGTGGTCTGAGAGACAGTTTGTTATAATTTCTATTCTTTTACATTTGCTGAAGAGTGCTTTACTTCCAACTATGTGGTCCATTTTGGAAGAAGTGTGATGTGGTACTGAGAAGAATGTATATTTTGTTGATTTGGGGGGAGAGTTCTGTAGATGTGTATTAGGTCTGCTTGGTGCAGAGCTGAGTTCAATTCCTGGATATCCTTGTTCACTTTCTGTCTCATTTATCTGTCTAATGTTGACAGTGCGATGTTAAAGTCTCCCATTATTATTGTGTGGGAGTCTAAGTCTCTTTGTAGGTCTCTAAGGACTTGTTTCCTGAATCTGGGTACTCCTGTAATGGGTGTATATATATTTAGAATAGTTAGCTCTTCTTGTTGAATTTATCCCTTTACCATTATGCAATGGCCTTCTTTGTCTCTTTCGATCTTTGTTGGTTTAAAGTCTGTTTTATCTGAGAGTAGGATTGCAACCCCTGTCTTTTTTTGTTTTCCATTTGCTTGGTAGATCTTCCTCCATCCCTTTATTTTGAGCCTATGTGTGTCTTTGCACATGAGATGGGTCTCCTGAATAAAGCACACTGATGGTTCTTGATTCTTTATCCAATTTGCCAGTCTGTGTCTTTTAATTGGAGCATTTAGCCCATTCACATTAAAGGTTAATATTGTTGTATGTGAATCTGATCCTGTCATTATGATGTTAGCTGCTTATTTTGCTTGTTAGTTGATGCAGTTTCTTCCTAGCATCACTAGTCTTTACAATTTGGCATGTTTTTGCAGTGACTGGTACCAGTTGTTCCTTTCCATGTTTAGTGCTTCCTTCAGGAGCTCTTGTAGGGCAGGCCTGGTGGTGACAAAATCTCTCAGCAGTTGCTTGTCTGTAAAGGATTTTATTTCTCCTTCACTTATGAAGCTTAGTTTGGCTGGATATGAAATTCTGGGCTGAAAATTCTTTTCTTTAGGAATGTTGAATATTGACCTCCACTCCCTTCTGGTTTGTAGAGTTTCTGCCAAGAGATCTCCTGTTAGTTTGATGGGTTTCCCTTTGTGGGTAACCCGACCTTTCTCTCTGGCTGCCCTTAACATTTTTTCCTTCATTTCAACTTTGGTGAATCTGACAATTACGTGTCTTGGAGTTGCTCTTCTTGAGGAGTATCTTTATGGCGTTCTCTGTATTTCCTGAATTTGAATGTTGGTCTGCCTTGCTAGGTTGGCAAAGTTCTCCTGGATAATATCCTGCAGAGTGTTTTCCAACTTGGTTCCATTCTCCCCATCACTTTCAGGTACACCAATCAGACATAGATTTGGTCTTTTCATAGAGTCCCATATTTCTTGGAGGCTTTGATCGGTTCTCTTTACTCTTGTTTCTCTAAACTTCTCTTCTCGCTTCATTTCATTCCTTTGATCTTCAATCACTGATACCCTTTCTTCCAGTTGATTGAATCAGCTATGGTAGTTTGTGCATTCGCCACGTAGTTCTCATGCCATGGTTTTCAGCTCCATCAGGTCATTTAAGGACTTCTCTACACTGGTTATTCTAGTTAGTCACTTATCTAATCTTTTTTCAAGGTTTTTAGCCTCTTTGTGATAGGTTCGAACTTCCTCCTTTAGCTAGGAGAAGTTTGATCATCTGAAGCCTTCTTATCTCAACTCATCAAAGTCATTCTCCGTCCAGCTTTGTTCCATTGCTGGCAAGGAGCTATGTTCCTTTGGAGGGAGAGAGGTGCTCTGATTTTTAGAATTTTCAGCTTTTCTGCTCTGTTTTTCCCCCATCTTTGTGGTTTTATCTACCTTTGGTCTTTGATGATGGTGATGTAAAGATGGAGTTTTGGTGTGGATGTCCTTGCTGTTTGTTAGTTTTCCTTCTAATAGTTTGGATCCTCAGCTGCAGATCTGTTGGTGTTTGCTCGAGGTCCACTCCAGACCCTGTTTGCCTGGGTATCAGCAGGGGAGGCTGCAGAACAGCGAATATTGCTGAATAGCAAATGTTGCTGCCTGATCCTTCCTCTGGAAGCTTTGTCTCAGAGGGGTACCTGGCCATGTGAGGTGTCATTCTGCCCCTACTAGGGGTTGCCTCCCAGTTAGGCTACTCGAGGGTCAGGGACCCACTTGAGGAGGCAGTCTGTCCGTTCTCAGATCTCAATCTCTGTGCTGGGAGAACCACTACTCTCTTCAAAGCTGTCAGACAGGGACATTTAAGTCTGCAGAGGTTTCTGCTGCCTTTTGTTTGGCCGTGCCCTGCCCCCAGAGGTGGAGTCTACAGAGGCAGGCAGGCCTCCTTGAGCTGCAGTGGGCTCCAATCAGTTCGAGCTTCCTGACAGTTCTGTTTACTTACTCAAGCCTCAGCAATGGTGGGCACCCCTCCCCCAGCCTCACTGCCACCTTGCAGTTTGATCTCAGACTGCTGTGCTAACAATGAGTGAGGCTCCCTGCACGTGGGACCCTCTGAGCCAGGTGCGGGATGTAATCTCTTGGTGTGCCATTTGCTAAGACCATTGGAAAAGCGCAGTATTAGGGCGAGAGTGACCTGATTTTCCAGGTGCCATCTGTCACCGCTTCCCTTGGCTAGGAAAGGGAATTCCCTGACCCACTGTCCTTCCTGGGTGAGGCAATGCCTCACCCTGTTTTGATTCATGCTCGGTGGGCTGCACCCACTGTGCTGCCCCACTGTCTGACAAGCCCCAGTGAGATGAACCTGGTACCTCAGTTAGAAATGCAGAAATCACCTGTCTTCTGCATCGCTCACGCTGGGAGCTGTAGACTGGAACTCTTCCTATTCGACCATCTTGGAACCACCCACCTCCAATCAAATCTCTTAACCGTATTCGCGGGTGAAACTGTGCTTCTTAAAATAAAATTCACTAAGAAAGTTTTTTATCAGGTAAAATTAAAGTAAGCAGTAAACATTTTGGGAAGGTGTTATTTTGGGTTTTCACACACAAATACCTGAGATTTATACAAGATCTAACTAAGCCAACAATCTCTTATCGTTTTATGTGAATCAAAGGACTGAGCCTCTGGAGATTTGTCTAAAACTGAACACCAAGTTTTGAAATTGTGTTAAAATCAGTCTAAGGCCAGTACACCCAAAAGAAAACTAAAGTTGATAACTCAAATACCTCCATAAATATAAATAGGATGCAAAAATGCTTTTGAAATAGTTTATGAAATAGTAACACAATAGAAAGGAATCAGCTGATAATCTCAGGCATATCATAGAGTATTTACACGTAAACACCAAGGAAACACTGAGCTAAAAGAGGATAAAATAAGAACAGTCGAAAGTGAATCATTAATGATTTCTTATTAGCATTTGAAACTTTTCTTAAAAATGGAGGCCTTGATAGTTTCCAACTTTTCTGGTCTGTGACATGCCAAAATACTATTAAGGAATAAAAAATAAGATACATTTACCAAGTTTGGTACAAATCTACTATAATTAACACAGAAGATAATGTTTGTCTATATTAGACAGATATAAGGACTTATAAATAAGTAAATCCAACTTATGTTTTTTCAAATGATGGGTTCAGATCAAGACATGGAGTCACTGTGTTCAAGTTTTTGGAGACATAAGCCCTTTGTGCTGCTCTGAGTCAAAAAGGCCAGCAATATGCAGGTTATAATCAGGGGGACAACAGAGAAAGTACTGCCCTAACCTTGCAGGGAGCTGTGGGGCATCAGTTTCTGGAACATTATGTCTTTTTCTAGCCACTGCTCTTCCAGAGAACAATTTGTTCTTCCAAATTGTTCTTCTAAACAATTTAGGCAAAGCCAGATCATCAGGAAAGGCAAAACAGCCTATTTTTAGGGATAAATATTAAGAAATCAACCTCTTATTTTTGGTCTGGGAAATTATAAAGCTTAAAAAATGAATTAAGCCTTAATAATAAAGATGTGCGGGGGCGGAGCAAGATGGCCGAATAGGAACAGCTTCAGTCTCCAACTCTCAGCGCGAGTAACACAGAAGACCGGTGATTTCTGCATTTTCAACTGAGGTACTGGGGTCATCTCTCTAGGGAGTGCCGGACAATCGGTGCTGGTCAGCTGCTGCAGCCTGACCAGCGTGAGCTGAAGCAGGGCGAGGCATCGCCTCACCTGGAAGCGCAAGGGGGAAGGAAATCCGTTTTCCTAGCCAGGGGAACTGAGACACATAACACCCGGAAAATCGCGTAACTCCCACCCCAGTACTGCGCTTTAAGGAAACAGGCACACCAGGAGAATATATCCCACACCTGGCCGGGAGGGTCCCACGCCCACGGAGCCTCCCTCACTGCTAACACAGCAGTCTGCGGCGATCTATCCGCAAGGTAGCAGCGAGGCTGGGGGAGGGGCGCCCGCCATTGCTGAGGCTTAAGTAGGTAAACAAAGCCGCTGGGAAGCTCGAACTGGGTGGAGCTCACAGCAGCTCAAGGAAACCTGCCTGTCTCTGTAGACTCCACCTCTGGGGACAGCCCACAGCTGAGGTCCAATAGGGAAAGCAGCGGGGGCGGTGCAGAGGCGAACGACTCTGTCTGACAGCTTTGGGGAGAGCCGTGGATCTCCCAACGCGGAGGTTGAGATCCGAGAACGGACAGACTGCCTGCTCAGGTGGGTCCCTGACCCCTGAGTAGCCTAGCTGGGAGACATCCCCCACTAGGGGCAGTCTGACACCCCACACCTCACAGGGTGGAGTCATCCCTGAGAGGAAACTTCCAAGGAAGAATCAGACAGGTACACTCGCTGCTCAGCAATATTCTATCTTTGGCAACCTCTGCTGCTGATACCCAGGCAAACAGGGTCTGGAGTGGACCTCAAGCAATCTCCAACAGACCAACAGACAGTCCTTCTGACTGTCAGACGGAAAACTATCAAACAGGAAGGACACCTATACCAAAACCCCATCAGTACGTCACCATCATCAAAGACCAGAGACAGATAAAACCACAAAGATGGGGAAGAAGCAGGGCAGAAAAGCTGGAAATTCAAAAAATAAGAGCGCATCTCCCCCTGCAAAGGAGCGCAGCCCATCGCCAGCAACGGATCAAAGCTGGTCAGAGAATGACTTTGACGAGATGAGAGAAGAAGGCTTCAGTCCATCAAACTTCTCAGAGCTAAAGGAGGAATTACGTACCCAGCGCAAAGAAACTAAAAATCTTGAAAAAAAAGTGGAAGAATTGACAGCTAGACTAATTAATGCAGAGAAGATCATAAACGAAATGACAGAGATGAAAACCATGACACGAGAAATACGTGACAAATGCACAAGCTTCAGTAACCGACTCGATCAACTGGAAGAAAGAGTATCAGCGATTGAGGATCAAATGAATGAAATGAAGCGAGAAGAGAAAACCAAAAGAAAAAAGAAGAAAAAGAAATGAACAAAGCCTGCAAGAAGTATGGGATTATGTAAAAAGACCAAATCTACGTCTGATTGGGGTGCCTGAAAGTGAGGGGAAAATGGAACCAAGTTGGAAAACACTCTTCAGGATATCATCCAGGAGAACTTCCCCAACCTAGTAGGGCAGGCCAACATTCAAATTCAGGAAATACAGAGAACGCCACAAAGATACTCCTCCAGAAGAGCAACTCCAAGACACATAATTGCCAGATTCACCAAAGTTGAAATGAAGGAAAAAATCTTAAGGGCAGCCAGAGAGAAGGTCGGGTTACCCACAAAGGGAAGCCCATCAGACTAACAGCAGATCTCTCGGCAGAAACTCTACAAGCCAGAAGAGAGTGGGGGCCAATATTCAACGTTCTTAAAGAAAAGAATTTTCAACCCAGAATTTCATATCCAGCCAAACTAAGTTTCATCAGTGAAGGAGAAATAAAATCCTTTACAGATAAGCAAATGCTTAGAGATTTTGTCACCACCAGGCCTGCCTTACAAGAGACCCTGAAGGAAGCCCTAAACATGGAAAGGAACAACCGCTACCAGCCATTGCAAAAACATGCCAAAATGTAAAGACCATCGAGGCTAGGAAGAAACTGCATCAACTAATGAGCAAAATAACCAGTTAATATCATAATGACAGGATCAAGTTCACACATAACAATATTAACCTTAAATGTAATGGACTAAATGCTCCAATTAAAAGACACAGACTGGCAAACTGGATCAAGAGTCAAGACCCATCAGTCTGCTGTATTCAGGAGACCCATCTCACATGCAGAGACATACATAGGCTCAAAATAAAGGGATGGAGGAAGATCTACCAAGCAAATGGAGAACAAAAAAAAGCAGGGGTTGCAATCCTAGTCTCTGATAAAACAGACTTTAAACCATCAAAGATCAAAAGAGACAAAGAAGGCCATTACATAATGGTAAAGGGATCAATTCAACAGGAAGAGCTAACTCTCCTAAATATATATGCACCCAATACAGGAGCACCCAGATTCATAAAGCAAGTCCTTAGAGACCTACAAAGAGACTTAGACTCCCATACAATAATAATGGGAGATTTCAACACTCCACTGTCAACATTAGACAGATCAACGAGACAGAAAGTTAACAAGGATATCCAGGAATTGAACTCATCTCTGCACCAAGCGGACCTAATAGACATCTATAGAACTCTCCACCCCAAATCAACAATATACATTCTTCTCAGCACCACATCGCACTTATTCCAAAATTGACCACATAATTGGAAGTAAAGCACTCCTCAGCAAATGTACAAGAACAGAAATTATAACAAACTGTCTCTCAGACCACAGTGCAATCAAACTAGAACTCAGGACTAAGAAACTCAATCAAAACCGCTCAACTACATGGAAACTGAATAACCTGCTCCTGAATGACTACTGGGTACATAACGAAATGAAAGCAGAAATAAAGATGTTCTTTGAAACCAATGAGAACAAAGATACAACATACCAGAATCTCTGGGACACATTTAAAGCAGTGTGTAGAGGGAATTTATAGCACTAAATGCCCACAAGAGAAAGCAGGAAGATCTAAAATTGACACTTTAACATCACAATTAAAAGAACTAGAGAGGCAAGAGCAAACACATTCAAAAGCTAGCAGAAGGCAAGAAATAACTAAGATCAGAGCAGAACTGAAGGAGATAGAGTCACAAAAAACCCTCCAAAAAATCAATGAATCCAGGAGTTGGTTTTTTGAAAAGATCAACAAAATTGACAGACCACTAGCAAGACTAATAAAGAAGAAAAGAGAGAGAATCAAATAGACGCAATAAAAAATGATAAAGGGGATATCACCACCGACCCCACAGAAATACAAACAACCATCAGAGAATACTATAAATGCCTCTACGCAAATCGACTAGAAAATCTAGAAGAAATGGATAATTTCCTGGACACTTACACTCTCCCAAGACTGAACCAGGAAGAAGTTGAATCCCTGAATAGACCAATAAAAGGCTCTGAAATTGAGGCAACAATTAATAGCCTACCCACCAAAAAAAGTCCAGGACCAGATGGATTCACAGCTGAATTCTACCAGAGGTACAAGGAGGAGCTGGTACCATTCCTTCTGAAACTATTCCAATCAATAGAAAAAGAGGGAATCCTCCCTAACTCATTTTATGAGGCCAACATCATCCTGATACCAAAGCCTGGCAGAGACACAACAAAAAAAGAGAATTTTAGACCAATATCCCTGATGAACATCGATGCAAAAATTCTCAATAAAATACTGGCAAACCGGATTCAGCAGCACATCAAAAAGCTTATCCACCATGATCAAGTGGGCTTCATCCCTGGGATGCAAGGCTGGTTCAACATTCGCAAATCAATAAACGTAATCCAGCATATAAACAGAACCAAAGACAAGAACCACATGATTATCTCAATAGATGCAGAAAAGGCTTTTGACAAAATTCAACAGCCCTTTATGCTAAAAACGCTCAATAAATTCGGTATTGATGGAACGTACCTCAAAATAATAAGAGCTATTTACGACAAACCCACAGCTAATATCATACTGAATGGGCAAAAACTGGAAAAATTCCCTTTGAAAACTGGCACAAGACAGGGATGCCCTCTCTCACCACTCCTATTCAACATAGTGTTGGAAGTTCTGGCTAGGGCAATCAGGCAAGAGAAAGAAATCAAGGGTATCCAGTTAGGAAAAGAAGAAGTCAAATTGTCCCTGTTTGCAGATGACATGATTGTATATTTAGAAAACCCCATCGTCTCAGCCCAAAATCTCCTTAAGCTGATAAGCAACTTCAGCAAAGTCTCAGGATACAAAATTAATGTGCAAAAATCACAAGCATTCTTATACACCAGTAACAGACAAGCAGAGAGCCAATCAGGAATGAACTTCCATTCACAATTGCTTCAAAGAGAATAAAATACCTAGGAATCCAGCTTACAAGGGATGTAAAGGACCTCTTCAAGGAGAACTACAAACCACTGCTCAGTGAAATCAAAGAGGACACAAACAAATGGAAGAACATACCATGCTCATGGATAGGAAGAATCAATATCGTGAAAATGGCCATACTGCCCAAGGTTATTTATAGATTCAATGCCATCCCCATCAAGCTACCAATGACTTTCTTCACAGAATTGGAAAAAACTGCTTTAAAGTTCATATGGAACCAAAAAAGAGCCCGCATTGCCAAGACAATCCTAAGTCAAAAGGACAAAGCTGGAGGCGTCACGCTACCTGACTTCAAACTATACTACAAGGCTACAGTAACCAAAACAGCATGGTACTGGTACCACAACAGAGAAATAGACCAGTGGAACAGAACAGAGTCCTCAGAAATAATACCACACATCTACAGCCATCTGATCTTTGACAAACCTGACAAAAACAAGAAATGGGGAAAGGATTCCCTATTTAATAAATGGTGCTGGGAAAATTGGCTAGCCACAAGTAGAAAGCTGAAACTGGATCCTTTCCTTACCCCTTATACGAAAATTAATTCAAGATGGATTAGAGACTTAAATGTTAGACCTAATACCATAAAAACCCTAGAAGAAAATCTAGGTAGTACCATTCAGGACATAGGCATGGGCAAGGACTTCATGTCTAAAACACCAAAAGCAACGGCAGCAAAAGCCAAAATTGACAAATGGGATCTCATTAAACTAAAGAGCTTTTGCACAGCAAAAGAAACTACCATCAGAGTGAACAGGCAACCTACAGAATGGGAAAAAATTTTTGCAACCTACTCATCTGACAAAGGGCTAATATCCAGAATCTACAAAGAACTCAACAAATATACAAGAAAAAAACAAACAACCCCATCAAAAAGTGGGGAAAGGATATGAACAGACATTTCTCAAAAGAAGACATCCATACAGCCAACAGACACATGAAAAAATGCTCGTCATCACTCGCCATCAGAGAAATGCAAATCAAAACCACAATGAGATACCATCTCACACCAGTTAGAATGGCAATCATTAAGAAGTCAGGAAACAATAGATGTTGGAGAGGATGTGGAGAAATAGGAACACTTTTACACTGTTGGTGGGATTGTAAACTAGTTCAACCATTATGGAAAACAGTATGGCGATTCCTCAAGGATCTAGAACTAGATGTACCATATGACCCAGCCATCCCACTACTGGGTATATACCCAAGGATTACAAATTACTCTACTACAAAGACACATGCACACGTATGTTTATTGCGGCACTATTCACAATAGCAAAGACTTGGAATCAACCCAAATGTCCATCTGTGACAGACTGGATTAAGAAAATGTGGCACATATACACCATGGAATACTATGCAGCCATCAAAAAGGATGAGTTTGCATCCTTTGTAGGGACATGGATGCAGCTGGAAACCATCATTCTTAGCAAACTATCACAAGAAGAGAAAACCAAACACCGCATGTTCTCACTCATAGGTGGGAACTGAACAATGAGATCACTTGGACTCGGGAAGGGGAACATCACACACTGGGGCCTACCATGGGGAGGGGGGAGGAGGGAGGGATTGCATTGGGGAGTTATACATGATATAAACGTTATGCACATGTACCCTAGAACTTAAAGTATAATAAAAAAAAAAAAAAAAAAAATAATAATAATAATAATAAAGATGTGCATGAATATGGGGAACAATAATTCATTCACCAATTTTGAGGTGACAGCTTTTTGTCATAATAGGAAAGAACTTGAAAGGAACTACAAAAGGTAACAATAATTGCACACAGAACATACTTTAAAATTATAAAGTTTCTCAATTTAAGAGACAATACAATATGCATTGACCAGCTTAGGAGACCTATAGAAATTGACAGATTACAGCTAACATTATAATAGATTGGCAAGAGAAGATGGGACACATCTCAACCTCTTGAGATTTGTTTTTTTTTAAAGACCGTTACTCATCAAGTGTCACTGGGAGCTACTATTAAAATCTAATTGCTGTAAGGACTTGTGTCCAAACAAATTCAGTCATGAGATCATTTAGACAAGAATCAGAACTTTCAGTGGCCTATAATATCAAATACAATTCTTCTAATTGTCTATACAATATGTTCCATAAAAGCCTCTTATTTACTACTGTATCCATATATATTGGCCAATGTTAGGTTGAACCATATAAATTTGCTGATGTTCAACCACATTTGAACTGTAATATAATTTTGCATCATTCAACCCACAAGTCATTTTACTATTTTTAATATATTAAATAAATAAATGATTTAATCTAAATATTTTGACATATATTTTATAGGATCAATGAAAGTTCTTACTGATAGGGAAATGCCCTTGCAGATGTGAATATTCTCAAATCCTCAGCTGCTCTGCTTTGGCTTAGATGAACACTTTCAAGTTTGAAGTCTTCCAAATTTATAAAAGTCATTTATTCCATGTCTATATGTATATATTAGAGTGAATATAAAAACCTTTCTGTGATGAGGCTCTTGTTTTCACGGTGGTTACTGCCCCACTGGCAGAGGCAATACCTACATATCTATAATAAGCAATGCTATTATAGTTCACAAAGTCTTGCACCCATAGGAGGCTCAACTAGAACTGCTCAGTTTGGGCTTTAATAAGATTCAATAATAATTCAACTTTCATGGAAAAGGAAGAACTTAACCTTGTCTTCATCTGTGAGTAAAATTTGTAGGCAAAGGGTAACGGGGAGGCATTTTTTGATATAAGATTGAGGGAAGAATAAGCAAGTGTGTGGGGATGCCCATGAAGCCTTTCTAGCCATAAGAGAAGTTCTGTCTTGGAGAGTTGAGGATAAAACTGTGGATAAATAGGATGAGATTTCTGTGCAAATGGCTGAGTTCTAGGTTTAAAATATAAAATTTATTCATTATGCATAAAAATCTTCAGAGGTTTATGAGAAGGAAGTACATAGAAAACCATTAAAGTTTTTTTTTTTTTGAGGCGGAGTCTCGCTCTATCACCCAGGCTGGAGTGCAGTGGCCAGATCTCGGCTCACTGCAAGCTCCGCTTCCCGGGTTTTACGCCATTCTCCTGCCTCAGCCTCCCGAGTAGCTGGGACTACAGGCGCCCGCCACCTCGCCCGGCTAGTTTTTTGTATTTTTTAGTAGAGGCGGGGTTTCACTGTGTTAGCCAGGATGGTCTTGATCTCTTGACCTCGTGATCCGCCCATCTCGGCCTCCCAAAGTGCTGGGATTACAGGCTTGAGCCACCGTGCCCGGCCCATTAAAGTTTTTAAGTAGAAGGTAAACCAAATTTAAAGAAGATTAGCTCAAATTATCAAAGACTGTACTTTCCTGATAATATCCCGAAGAGTATTTTCCAACTTGGTTCCATTCTCCCCATCACTTTCAGGTACACCAATCAGACATAGATTTGGTCTTTTCGCATAGTCCCATTTTCTTGGAGTCTTTGTTTGGTTCTTTTTACTCTTTTTTCTCTAAACTTCTCTTCTCGCTTCATTTGATTCATTTGATCTTTAATCACTGATACCCTTTCTTCCACTTGATCGAATCGGCTACTAAAGCTTGTGCATGCATCACATAGTTCTCATGCCATGGTTTTTGGCTCCATCAGGTCATTTAAGGTCTTCTCTATGCTGTTTATTCTAGTTAATCATTCATCTAATCTTTTTTCAAGGTTTTTAGCTTCTTTGAGATGGGTTCGAACATCCTCCTTTAGCTCAGAGAAGTCTGTTATTACTGATCACCTGAAGCCTTCTTCTCTCAACTCATCAAAGTCATTATCCATCCAGCTTTGTTCCATTGCTGGTGAGGAGCTGCGTTCCTTTAGAGGAGAAGAGGTGTTCTGATTTTTAGAGTTCTGCTTTCTCCCCATCTTTGTGATTTTATCTATCTTTGGTCATTGATGATGGTGATGTACAGATGGGGTTTTGGTGTGGATGCCCTTTCTGTTTGTTAGCTTTCCTTCAAACAGTCAGGTCCCTCAGCTGCAGCCTGTTGGAGTTTGCTGGAGGTCCACTCCAGACCCTATTTGCCTGGGTATCACCAGTGGGAGGCTGCAGAACAGCAAATATTGCAGAATGGCAAATGTTGCTGCCTGATCCTTCCTCTGGAAGCTTTGTCTCAGAGGGGCACCTGTCTTTATGAGGTGTCAGTTGGCCCCTACTGGGAGGTGTCTCCTAGTTAGGCTACTTGGGGGTCAGGGACCCACTTGAGGATTCAGTCTGTCTGTTCTCAGATCTCAAACTCTGTGCTGGGAGAACCACTACTCTCTTCAAAGTTCAGTAGGAAATGCAGAAATCACCCGTCTTCTGCATCATTCATGCTGGGAGCTGTAGACTGGAGCTGTTCCTATTCAACCATTTTGGAACCAGCGAACTTCCTTCAAAGACTATACTTTCTAAAATAAACTATTTGTAGCATACATTGGGTTGTCTCAGTTTAAATAAAGACCAATTACATTTTTAAGTCAGTATTTTAAGCAAGTTTACAGGACACACTCATATTTAGAATTAAAAGTATTATGTACAAAAGGGTAAATCCTTTTCTGGTAAGAATTAATACACATTAGTATAGTTTTTAACTATCATTTTTGAACTGTAAAAGACAATTCCAAAAGCTATTAGTCCATTTCCAGACGAAACCTCTATGACAACTGCTTAGTCACTCAGAAAAAAAACTAAAGAAGTATTTTATGTGCTTATATGCACAGCATGCACACATATAACAACGTTTATACCTGATTCTACATTTTGCCACTGTTGTCAATATCATGTCTTGCAGAGATTGAATAAGCATAATTATATTTTAAAATAAACTCATGAATTATCTGGCTAGAAACACAAATAGCAGTTGTAAAATATACTGGTGATAATTTGAAGCAAAAAAAAAAAAAAAAAAAAAAACCCAAAAAACAAACAAAACACCTGTAGATCAGAAAGCACAAAACAGAATAACTACTGAGTTACTAAGCGATATGCATAGCCTTCATTAAGTAACTTCTATTAAGATAAATGGGAGTCATGCAGCTAAAGCTAGTTTAGAGAAAAAGAGAGAGGGAGGGAAACGGGGGTGCTGGATGGTGTAGGGGAAAGGGATTCTCTTTGATAAGAAGGAAACCAGACCAATATTGAAATCTTCTGGTGACTTGGGAGGTCAAAAATCATTACAAAGTCATTCTTTCTTGCAACTATCCATTGATTTCCTATTACTAATGTGGACTATATATGTTTGTAATATTTTAAGAATATGGTAAAAGCTAGCTATAAAGAAATTCATTTGTACATACACCGGGAGAATGACAAGCCTAATCACAATTCCTTTAATATACTTTTCTATGACAGAACTTGTTATACAGATATTTATTCTGGCAACAACATAATAAAAGGATTCAAATTAATTATTTTGCTGCTGTGCTTCTGTGTAAATTATTTTTAAGCTTGTTGTCCCTACTTCTCTAAGAGATAGAAATTGTCTACATATTCTGATTAGGTGTATGCCCAAGGAAGGCATGGTTTCCATCCACCAAGGAAAACGTGCTCTGTAGGAAAAGAGCTGGTTATTAACAAAGCAATGAAGAGCACTCACACAATTGCCGGTAAGTCACAAATTCCCATGAGGACAAATTCATTACTAATACCAGGCCAAGGTATAGTAATACATGCCATAAATGCACTAGAGAATAAAAGAAACTCCTTTCAAATGTGGGTAGAATTTAGTTTGAAGGAAATTGTTGAATTTGATCTTTATCCATGAAGGCTGATTGCAGGCATTGGGGGCAGGGGAGGATGGCATTTATTTTTCAAGTAGATTGTCTACAATATTTTTTTGATTAGGTTTTAATGGTGCACATATTAAGTGTATTATGACCCTTATGACCTATTATTGACATACCAAGAGCAGATAGCAAATAAATATGAGTCATATCTGGCAGTACAAAATACACAGAAATAAATACTGTATCACTGGGATGGAAAGTGCAAATTAAAGGGAAATTAAAAAAAAAAAAACCTCATTGTGGTTTTGATTTGCATTTCTCTGATGGCCAGTGATGATGATTTTTTCATGTGTCTGTTGCCTGCATAAATGTCTTCTTTTGAGAAGTGTCTGTTCATATCCTTCACCCACTTTTTGATGGGGTTATTTGATTTTTTCTTGTAAATTTGTTTAAGTACTTTGTAGATTCCAGATATTAGCCCTTTGTCAGATGGGTAGATTGCAAATTTTCTCCCATCAGAATGGCAATCATTAAAAAGTCAGGAAACAACTGGTGCTGGAGAGGATGTGGAGAAATAGGAACACTTTTACACTGTTGGTGGGACTGTAAACTAGTTCAACCATTGTGGAAGACAGTGTGTTGATTCCTCAAGGATCTAGAACTGGAAATACCACTTGACCCAGCCATCCCATTACTGGGTATACACCCAAAGGATTACAAATCATGCTGCTATAAAGACACATGCACACATATGTTTATTGTGGCACTATTCACAATAGCAAAGACTTGGAACAAACCCAAATATCCATCAATGATAGACTGGATTAAGAAAACGTGGCACATATACACCATGGAATACTATGCAGTCATAAAAAAGGATGAGTTCATGTCCTTTGTAGGGACATGGATGAAGCTGGAAACCATCATTCTCAGAAAACTATCACAAGGACAGAAAACCAAACACTGCATGTTCTCACTCATAGGTGAGAACTGAACAATGAGAATACTTGGACACAGGGTGGGAAACATCACACACCAGGGCCTGTTGTGAGGTGAGGGGAATGGGGAGGGATAGCATTAGGAAATATACCTAATGCAAATGTCGAGTTAATGGGTGCAGCACACCAACATGACACATGTATACATATGTAACAAACCTGCACTGCACACTGTTCACATGTACCCTAGAACTTAAAGTATAATAATAAAAAAACAAAATATTTATTTCATCCATATATTTTACAGATGTTTCCATTGTGTGACATGAAGAACATGTGACTAGATTATCACCATTCATAATCCAGAAAAATTGTTTACATAGGCTGCCAGAGAATGAATTGGAAAGGGCATCCATACTTACAAATTATATAAGGAGAGTTTTCCAAATCCCTGTTAAGTCTCTTCCTCTCAGAGCTAAAGCTTCCTTATTCTGTCAACTTTGATTTGAAGGACAATCTCCACGATTAGGAGCTCCATGTTAGGAGCTTTGTTCACATTTTTGCTTTGTTTCTGCCCTTGTTCACTCATGGCAGTAAGAAGTTGCTTTATAGCCTGAGGATAACCTTTCTGTGTGGTTCACATCTACTCTTCACAGCAGAGCAGGTGTTCACAACCACTGAGACCTCAAATGGTAAAGGTTTGAACTAACAGGCTGCACATTCTGAACAATTGGTGGCTGTTGCTGTTAGCTATGCTGCCGTCTGCAAAACTTTTAGTATATCTGTAGAAGCTTTATTTTTCAGGTATGTAGTGGGGGAAAACCACTGAGCCCCACTACTCTCTCTATTCATAGGGTTACCTCCATGTGGATGCTATACTTCTTTTGTAGCCTGTGATTATAGTTTTCAAACATCCTCCTCATACTGTTGAATACTGAACCTGTGTCAGTTAATACGCTGTTAGCCAGACTTTTCCATGGTGTTCATAAAAATTATTTTAATCATTGACAGAAACAAGGTTTCATTTGCTGAATTTACCTCAGCAGTCACACCTTTCAAGAATTTAAAATACTTTGTTTTATAGATGATAATATGAATTACTGCAATGTTTAGGCATTAATCAATTTGACAAGCACATTATATCCTCAGTTATATTATTGGTAATGTTAGATGGGACAGGGCGAAGTTCAAAACTCTATTGCATAACTCTACAAGACAACTTTCCAACTGCACTGGGGTTGATGCTGACCCCAAAGGGGCCTGTACAGTGTAGTAATATGTACCTGATTAGGAATCAAGAAACATAGTTTTGAATGCCAGCTGTGCCACTCCTGTGTGTGGGTTTGATGTCAACTAAAACACCGAATGTTCCCCATGCTCCTATGTTGTCACTTATGACAAAAGAAAGAATCAAAACATTAATGTTTGCAGGGTCATAGGTAATTGTGTAATCTAATATTTTATTATAGACGTGGTAAGAGGCCTAGAGAGAAACGTAACTTGACTAACGCCAAACAGAAAGAGAAGGCAGTCTTCAGATGGCTAGCCTGGTGCTCTCTTTCCTTTCTATTTCCCACCGTGGTAAATTAGAAAAATTATAGAACACAAAATGGTTTCCAGTCAGACTGCTTCAATAATAGTTTGCAGACTGTCATGTGAAATACAAGCCCGGAAACAAACTTACCATACAAAATAATGAACCAGAGCTCCAGCCTCAGTTAAGCATTGACACTGGCCCCAGTATGGAGTTAAAAATGAAGATTTCATTTCCTTAGTATTATTGTTGTTTTAAATCAAAGAACATAGAATAAAGATTGCAGTTAGTCAGTTACTTGCAATGGTTGGGAACAGGAGATATACCCCAGCATTCCTACTCATTACCTGGGCACTAAACCTCTCCAAATCTCAGTGTTCCTATTTAAAAACAAGGGCAATAGTAATCTCCGTCATAAGATTATTATTGGGATAAAATTGATGGACGCACATAAAGTATTTAATGCAGGACTTACAAGACACGGAATGTTTCAGGCATGTTAGTTGCTGTTATGTTTTTTCTGGTGCAGACCCTCCAAGTTCTTTCTCTCTATTCCTCTCCTATTCAGTCTACTCCAAGAGCATTTTTCTGGAAAGAGTTGGGGGGTAATTCACATAATGACTTAGTGGGGAACATGCTCTGTGTTTATATGGAAACATGATTCTCTCGGTAGGTCAGATCCGACAAATCAAGGGTTTCTAAAGAATATTTGTCTCATCTGTCATCTAATCCCATCCTGTAGTTACTAATGAAGAGCCTGGCTGACTGGGGTCAAGAGCCTGGAGTGTCTCTGGTGGTAAAGAGCAAATCAAAGCCACAGGAAGTTTGGCAAGACATCATCACCATGAAAGAATTATCTAAACTTGTTATGCTGCTAAAAATTAATAACCACTGTCTTATATTTTACATTTATAAGGCACATTATTTTTAAAAGATTTTAAAATACTAGTTGAAGTAAATTGGAGGGGAACCTAGGTATCAGTTAAATGATATTTCTGAACAAAATATTTGAAGACTAATCTATTCTACAAAAAACGTTTAATACATTTTTTTCAAAAATGAAACTTCATTATCTTTCCTTTTAAGCAATTGGAATGAATACTATAGAAACTATGAGTGATCAATATAAGTAATATTGAGCAATATACTGCAATATCAAAATTTTAAACCAAGTGATAAACTTCACTGATTTTATTTGACCATTATCCATTTTCTTTATTGCTCTTCATATGCTTTTAATGCAGTTTATTTTAAACCTCTGAATTGTAATCACAGCTTTATTTGGTAAGAAAGCTCAAAAGAATAGCATAGCAATTGAATATCAATCCATGAACATGGGATCCAAGACACAGTTTACTCATCTATCTGTTTACTTTAGTCCTCTAACACAGGGGTCCTCAACCTCCGAACCAAGGACCTGTACAGGTCTGTGACCTGTTAGGAAGTGGACTGCACAGCAGGAGATTACTGGAAGATGAGTGAACATTTCTACCTGAGCTCTGCCTCCTGTCAGATCAGCAGTGGCACTGGATTCTTATAGGAGTGCAAACCCTGTTGTGAACTGCACATGTGAGGGATCTAGGTAGCATGTTCCTTAGGAGACGAACTAATGTTTGAAAATCTGAGGTAGAACAATTTCATCCTGAAACCATCCCCCACCACAACCCTGCTCTGTGGAAAAATTGTCTTCCATGAAACTGGTCCCTGGTCCCAAAAAGGTTGGGGACCGCTGCTTTAACATAAAAACCTCCACACAAAAACTACTATACTGGGCCGGGTGTGGTGGCTCACGCCTGTAATCCCAGCACTTTGGGAGGCCCAGGCGGGGTGGATCACAAGGTCAGGAGTTCGAGACCAGCCTGATCAACATGGTGAAACCCTGTCTCTACTAAAAGTAGAAAAATTAGCCAGGTGTGGTGGCGGGCACCTGTAATCCCAGCTACTCAGGAGGCTGAGGCAGGAGAATTGCTTGAACCTGGGAGGAGGAGGTTGCAGTGAGCCGAGAAGGCACCACTGCACTCCAGCCTGGGCGACAGAGCGAGACTTCATCTCAAAAACAAACAAAAAACAAAAAAACTACTATACTGGAAAGATGAAAAGGAAATAAGTGTAGGTTCAAACACTAGTCATGATTACTTAAAAATATAAAATAAAAGCTCATATATTCTAGATGTGAAATTTCCCTGACATACATAGCACACATTGAATGTGTATGTATATGTATAGATGTAATTATATGTATATTATTTATCTATTATCTATCTAATTTATTGAAATGAATAAACAATTAGATATCTTTAGATCATACCTAAAGATACGATGTCATCACATACTGGTTGTCACTACTACTTTGACATTTACCATTGTGCCATATAAAATTATTCTTACCCAATATCCTGAAATTTTTCAGTTGACTTGGTTGAGATGCTAATAGTATCCATTGATGTGTATGTAAATGTTTTATAATAACATAAAAGAGAATAGTTGTTATAGAATGTATTCCTGCTCAGAGGTTACGTATTTTAAATCTAATGAGATCACACCCTAAAATTTTAGAAAAATCATTAGCTTCTAGACACATTTTGTGTACATTATTATACCTTACTTCCAGAGTATCCAGCAGTATGTCCAATTTGTATGTACCATGGTATCACAGCCTGACATTTTTAACAAATGCCTACAGTTATAGCAGAGAAAAATTCTTGGGTAGTACTCTTGAGCCAGGTAGCAAAAAGACCATTTAGTTCTGTAACTGAGAAGACATACAGTTATTTCTTGGGCTAATAAGAAACAGATTTTCAATAAAAATTGACTTGGCAGAAATGAAGCAATTTTAGTGAAGGCAAAAGAAGATATTGTTAGAAATAACAAAATATTTAAATATCTGTTTTACATGCCTAAAATAATTCCTATTGATTTTTTGCTAAAATTGTGTAAACATGTCAGAAATGAAACTATTAAGATTTTAGGCAATCAAAGTTATTCTCTGTAATTCTTACTGAGATAATTTGCATTTATTATAATTTACCTTCATGGGCGAACAGATTGCTTGAGACTTTTTGGACAAAATGCAAAAAGTATGAATGAATGAGCACATATTTAATAGACTGACATCCTGGACATTTATGAGTACTCCAGCCTTGGATATAATGACACCTACGAAATTGAACAAGACTGATTTTTTTTGCGTTTTGCATTGCCCTTGCATCCGTTTGTATGCAACTTACTGTTATCTGGGGTAATAAGGGAGAACACAGTATATAATTTTTAAAAATTAACCATTAATTCCAGCTTTTAAAAACTAGAAATGAATCATTTTTGCATTAAAAAACATTTCAGGTAATCAACAAACCAGTCAAAAATCACTTGGTTGGATAAATTTGAAGTAGGCCAAAAAATTCCTTTCATCCTTCTAAACTGTGATATTTTGACCCTATCTCCTCTGGTGGAATTTTTTTCCTTCTGCTTTCTTCTCGCCATCAATATATTACATATAATCAGTGTCATACAGCAATGCATAAAGTCCTTAAAAAGAATTCATCTGTGCACTTAACAATTTGGTTTGAATATCACTGATGTGTGGATGTTTTAGAAGTTGGTCAAGTCTTGAGAAAATCATTCAAGTCAGCCTATAGCTCCAAATGCTTCCCAGAGATGTATCAGTGTTTGGCACTAACTGATAAAAGATGAAATCCCTATTTGGGAGACAATTTTGCTTCATGCCCAATCTTTGTACATTGTTTTAAGAATACAGGGATAACTTACATATCTTGTTATTTCTTGCAATTGCTTTTTGTTAAGATGGTAAGCATGCTATTTTTGGGTAAACTCTCTCACCTTTCCTTTAGGTTTATGTACAGATCCAGTTACATTTACTCTGGGGAGTATAATTATGAACCCATCACTTTTTCACAAGGGAAAAAATAAATGAAATTAAGTCCTAACAATGACTTTAGCAAATCACTATACCGTGAATACCGTTTATTTAAAAGAACGTAAATAAAAAGGCAAAATCATCTGAAGTTACTCAATGCACAATTATTTTTCAGATTCAATTATACTGTATAAAAGCAACTGAAAACAGATAAAATTAATTTCCTCTTTTACATAATATCAATTCAATTTGCAACACCTAGCTTTTCAAGTTTAATGAAATAAAAGACCTTTGCTTCCATTTATATGTGTAAATACACATACATAAAATCTATTTGATGGAGTGAATGGAAAAAAAGCACAATTACTGAAGTAGATAAATGTTATTGTAAAGTAGCAGCCTAAGTAAAAAAAAAAAAAAATGATATGTGCAGACTATAATACCAGCAGTCTAAGGTAAGAGGAGATAAAAACTGAACTGTGTTTTTAATTTGGAAATTATTTAATGGCTGGAAAAGTTCAGGTCAACCAATTATTTTCTTCTTCTCTTTTACCTCACCACTAACTGAAGCATAGATGCCACAGAAAACAATTAAAGGGATTTTTTTTTCATTGTTAGGGTTTCCAAATGATAACTTCGTGTAGGGTTAACATTATGCCACAGTCAGGTATGGTAGAATTTTCAGACATTCATCATCTTTTTTGTCCTCCATAACAGCCAGTTAATTTAAAAATCAAACTGGTTCTCTATTAGTTTTGTATGCGTGTCCAGATGAAAAAGAAACTTATGAATATACAATGTGATAAACATCATTATATATTATATAATATATATAACACATCATTATATATTACATATCATATATATTGATGTTCATCACATTATATATTAATAATTTTCAGCAAATTGCATTACATAAGCTGCAAATACTTAGAGGAGTATCTTTTGTATTCAACATTGAATATAATGAAATGCTACTTCTTTGTCTTCAATTGTTGAAGTTATGCACATGATTAAGCTACGTGGACAAACACATTATTGCTTGAAACAGTCACCACTAAGATCCTGAGAGAAATGGTGCAGTGTAGTACAGGGAAATGGGCCTTGGACTAGGGAAGGCCTGAATTTCAGTTCCAGCTTTGACACTTACCCAATATTTACTAGTAGATACATAATTTAACCTGTCTGATATTCAATTTTCTCACTTGGAAAATGAAGACACTGAAGCAGAATATTTTTATACATTTGTCTAGCTGAAAGCTAAGATTAATTTATCTTTGGATGTGAGACATACATGGATCTTTTATATAAATCAGTAGTTCTCAAAGTGTACTGTTCTTGTTTGTTACCTGAAGAGATTTAAATATTACCTGTCCCTAGAAGCAGGTCCTGAACAATTAAAGAATACTCCCCATGGGTGGAGATAAGGCATTGGCATGTTTCAAAAGCTCCCTGAGTAATTTTTTTTTTTTTGAGACAGACTCTTGCTCTGTCACATAGGTTGGACTACAGTGGTGCAATCTCGGCTCACTGTAACCTCTGCCTCCTGAGTTCAAGTGATTCTTCTGCCTCAGCCTCCAGAGTAGCTGGGATTACAGGCACGTGCCACCACACCTAGCTACTTTTTCTATTTTTAGTGGAGATGGGTTTCACCATGTTGTCAGGCTGGTCGCCAACTCCTGACCTTGTGATCTGCCCGCCTCGGGCTCTCCAAATTCTGGGATTGCAGGAGTGAGCCACCACACCTGGCCTCCCTGAGTAATTTTAATATACAACCAGGATAAAGTGGTCTGTCTTTAGAGCCCATTCTTAAAAATAGCAACACTCTCAATAGAGGCAATATGATATGTATATAAGTTAAGAACTTTATTTTCTCATTTCTGGGCATTCATTTTCTCATGCGTTTCCTAAAAATTTATTATTCACCTATTACATGCTATGCAATACATTAGGTGCAAAGGATATAAACATTAAAAAGTAAACAAATCACAATTCTTGCTATCATGAAACTTATTTCAGCACATTGAAAAAAGTTTAATTATAAAAAATTCTTATGATCATTACATAGGTAGCAGTCTGTCAGAACCCGTTTTGCACATCTAGCTGCTATTGGCTTTAAAACTTACTATGCAGGAAGAATGCACCTGGACATCTATCTTTACCATAAACAAAAGTCAATTCAAGATGGATTAAAGATTTTAATGTAAGAACTCAAACTATAAAAATCCTTGAAGAAAACATAGGAAGTACCATTCTGGACATCAGCCTTGGCAAAGAATTTATGACAAAATCCTCAAAAGCAATTGCACCAAAAACAAAAATTGGCAAGTGGAACCTAATTAAACTAAAGAGCTTCTGTACGGCAAAAGAAACTGTCAACAGAGTAAATGGAAAAATATATTTGCAAACTATGCTTCAAACAAAGGTCTAATATCCAAAACCTATAAAGAACTTAATTCAACAAGCAAAAAACAATTAACCCTATTAACAAGCAGGCAAAGGTCATGAAGAGACATTTCTCAAAATAAGACATACAAGTGGCTAACATGAAAAAACATTCAATATCAATAATCATCATGGAAATGAAAACTTCTTAATAGAAAGAGCCCTAGGATCAGTGTCCTAGGCCAGCACTGCTGTTAGCTAATGTGTGACTTTGGGCAGATTACTTAACTTCATCAACTTATGTTTTGTACTTCTTTTTATGATTCTTTCCACACAAAACAATCACTTTGTTGCATTAGTATCCTACCCTCTACGACCTGGACAAATCAGAAACACAGTTTCAATCTCTTTCTCCTTCTCTTTAATTTATAAAAAGCATTAATTTTAGGCCGGATGCAGTGGTTCATGCCTGTAATCACAGGGCTTTGGGAAGCCGAGGCGGGTGGATCACCTGAGGTCAGGAGTTCCGGACCAGTCTGACCAATATGGTGAAACCCCGTCTCTACTAAAATTACAAAAATTAGCCGGGTGTGGTGGCGTGCACCTGTAGTCCCAGCTACTCAGGAGGCTGAGACAGGATAATTGTTTGAACCTGGGAAGTGGAGTTGCAGTGAACTGAGATCGTGCCATTGCACTCCAGCCTGGGCATCAGAGCAAGACTCCGTTTCAAAAAAAAAAAATTCATTGATTTCAAAATCCTTTCCTTTTGATCTTTAAAAAATTGTATATTTTTATGTTTTACTCTTCCTCTCTCTTTTTAATTTTCTTGATTGTTGCCTTTTCATTTAAGCTACTACATTTGAAATATTAACTAATTGCTGATAGCCAAGAAAAAGACAAAACTACTTTCTTATAATAAAAATTGATTTATTCAGCTGCTTCAAAACTTGTTTGATGTGAATCAGATCATAAGACACAAAACACTTTAAATTGGGTTTCTTCTTTACTTCCTGTCTTCTTTTTAAAAAATAGTCTCACTTAAGTTCTGATTGGTGCAGTTGGCTTGGTAAAATATAAAGATCCTGACAAATGTGATCCTTTAATGTCATTTTTGTTATATTCTACCATCCTATTTTTTAAATACATTTTGTCTACCTGGTACTTAATTTTCCCTTAACAATATTTCCTCTTAAAATATAAAAAACAATTTTAAGACAGTTTTGTGTGTAAAGAACATGTCAAGAGTTATAAAAGCCCATTCATAGGAAAATAAAATGTCAAAAATGTTAATAAGGTTATCTGGCTAATATTGCTAATTTTCTTTCTGCTTTTGTACACCCTAGATACCTTTTATTATTTAAGTAAAAGCATTCTATATTTCTTAAAGATTATAGCGATCCCAGGAATAAATTAAATACCTAAAAAGTTAAAAAATAATACATATAATCATGTTTATTTTTAAAACTTCTTGGAGTAACATGCATGATAAAAGATAATCATCTGTCATGTTGTAGAATGCCCCAAAATGTTGATTAAAAAGCACACCCTTTGGAGTCAGTCCTGTGCCAGCCTCTAAAAGATCAAAAGCATAAGGTATAGTCCCTGATTTCAAAAACCTGCCTATTTATTTTGGAGACAGATGAGACAATAGAAAATAAAAAATTTCCACTGTGTGATTCAGACTAAGTGCTGAATGTGTTGGGAAGATAGCAAATCAGTGAAGGAGTTGGCCCTGAAAAGACACATGAAGTAGGAAAGACTTCACCTGAGCCTTGGAGCACGTCCGGGGTCTGAATAAGCAGTCGGCAATCTAGGTGAAGGTGTGCAGGCAGAAGTGACAATGGCTTCACTGTTGCCCATGAGAAAAACAACTGGGAAGATCACTCAGGTGTTGAGAAATAAGTTTGGTTAGGTAGAAAGGTATATATTGAGGGCCTCAAAGACCTAACCAAGAAGTTTCTAATTAAAGGCAGAGAACATCTGAAGAACGCGTTCTTCCTCTTACTGCTAAATAGCGGATACACAAGGAGTATTTGACAAGAGCATCTAGCATCCTGCAAACTTGTGGTAGAAAATCATGTTTATTGGGTGATGTGAAGTGGAGAACTGAGAAGGACATGGGGTTTTATGAGAGAAGAATATCCAAAGAGCAAACAGGAAGAGAGGAAAAATCAAGGAATAGTTAAAATCAGGTACCCCTAATTTCTTTTTTGTTGAAATAATTAAAAAAATACTTCAACCTTACAGAAAAAGTTGCTAGGCTAGCATAAAGGTTTGTTGTTGTTGTTGTTGTTGTTTTTAAAATACGTTCTTCATCTGGATTACCATAAATGTTTTAAAGTAAGGAAATATCAAAGAGAACCATGTCTATGGTCTTCTAACAGAGTTTGCGAGACAGGTTAGAAGGGGTCACAGGAACACTGACTCTGTAGGCTGTTTCCTTCCGTGAGAAAATACGGCTAGTGCAGAGATTACACACAATGAACAGAAACATGTGAATGGCTGAGGCCTCATAGCAGAATGAATGGATATAAGAGAACTTCCAAAGAAGAAATGGCAGGATTAGGCATACTATGGCAACTGGAGGGCACAGAATGGAGATTTTAATTAAGATTATGAAGTTTCCAAGGTTGGATGACCAGGAGGAGAGTGGTGCCACTGCAGGAGAGAAAATGGTTGAGTAGAGGGCACTGGGGCTGGCAATGGGCACTGTGGATGCTGTTTGGGGCTGTCGCTTCTGGGTTTCTCTATCCAGGCTTTCTTACTGCCTTCTTTTTCTCTGTTCTTCTTCCATATCTGCCAGATGCCACACCTATCTCTATGTTAACACTGTCCTGCATATTCTTCCCCTCGCTTCAGATTTTATCTCTATTTGCTTATCAAAATGGTTATGAAATGGGAAAAAAGGCTTATAAAATGCAGAATAAACTCACATTAAGTAAAACAATTCAAACAGTAGTAAAAATATGTCCATCATGTACTTTCAGCATGAGTGATTCCAACTCCACTTGGAGAGTGAAAAAAGCAGAAAACAATTTATATAGTTTGGGCAAGACCTCCTTAAAATCTTTTCCTTTAGCATCCATCAGAATCACCCAGAGGGCTTGTTGAAACACAAATCGCTCTCCCTGCCCCAGAGTTTCAGATTCACTGGGTCTAGGATGGAGCCAAGAATTTGTTCCTAAGTGATGCTGATGACACTGGTCAAGCTGCAGTGATACTGATGTCACTGGTCAGGGATCACACTTTGGGAGCCACTGCCATAGGATACACTAACAAAAAACATCTGTTCACTCTGCCTCGACAGCAAGGGGATAGAGCAAAAGATGGGATGCAGGATAGGAAGACAGCATTCTCTTCCACTTTTTCTTACTCATCTTTTCTTGTTTGTATGAAGATAATTTGCCATTAAAAGGCTAACTCCCATAGGTTCTCACTTTCAAGGGGGAGCCAAACATCGGGTACTCATGGACACAAAGATGGCAGCAATAGACACTGGGGATTACTAGAGGAAGAGGAAGGAAGAAGGGCAAGGTTGAATAACTAACTGTTGAATACTATGCTCAGTACATGGGTGACAGGATCTCTCATACCCCAAACCTCAGGAGCATGCAATATACCCAGGTAAAAACCTGCACATGTACCCACTGAAACTAAGAATTTTTTAAAAAGCCATTTTTTTTTTTTGCAAAAAATAAATAAAAAGATAGTTTCAAAAGAAGTTAGGTATTTGTTTATTTATTTTATTTATTTATTTTTTTGGAGATGGAATTTCGCTCTGTTGCCGAGGCTAGAGTGCAGTGGCACAGTCTCGGCTCAGTGCAACCTCTTCCTCCCGAGTTCAAGCGATTCTCCTGTCTTAGCCTCCCAGTAGCTGGGATTATAGGTGCCCGCCACCATGCAAAGTTAATTTTTGTATTTTTAGTAGAGACAGGGTTTCATCACATTGTCCAGGCTGGCCTCGAACTTCTGACATCAGGTGTTCCACTCGCCTCAACCTCCCAAAGTGCTGAGATTACAAGCATGAGCTACTGCGCCCGGCCAGAAGTTAGGTTTTGAAGGTAACTGCTACAGGGGTTCCCTGGGGAGCCACAGTTGGCAGTTTTATCAAGCCATTTTGTGTCTGGCAAAGGCCGTTTAAAATAAGCTATTTGTAACTTAGCAATTTTTATGACTAGGAAACAGAGATAATATTGCTTAGGGAGAAGAAGGGGAAAATAGATGTTGAATTGTAATATGTTAACATTTCCTATGCTGAATTCCACTTTTATTATGAGAACACACCACATAATGTTACCTATCCATAAAAGACCAATTGTACCAGTATATTGACTTACCATTTAGAAGTGAGTTTAAACTTTGTTTAAATAAAGTAGATTGACTATATACACCACACTCAAGTCTCAAAGGCATACTTCCAAAGTACCCCATCCTTTCCCAAAAAACTTCTATTTTTCTGTGATAATTCATATTCATAAAGGGTACATCAATTATTTTTTAAAATATTGACAAAAACCAGGTAACTATTGTTTTGCTTGTTGGTTGGCATGATATTGATTTATAGAGATCTATGTATAATAAATTGAGCAATATACCATTCAAACCAAGTTTTATTCTGAAGGGATAAATATATTAAATCAAGCAAAAACCTGTAATATATTTCACCAATCCTCCTAGATAAAATTGGTTATTCATTTCTTCACTACTTATTTTTAAAATAAATACGTTTTTTCTTCTCATTCTTGGCTATTTTATCACATAATAGCAACCATAATCTTATTGATATGGGCAGAGCTGCCTTTCATTTTCATTTTCTCCTTGTTGAATATTGGCAATTTCTCATTATGCAAAATACCTTTTGCATTTAATAGACAAGCAATTAGTCATGAAATTGAATTTGTAAGTTTATTGATTGTATATTTAATAACCAGAAACATCACTTTGTTCATATACATTAATGAACAAATACACCTGTACAATTACAATTTTAATTGGGCATTGGAAATCCCTTTCAATAATCCCCTTCTCAGTCTTATTCACAAGGGATTTTATGAGTCTACTAGGATTGTAGCCTTTTTCCTTCTCTTTTCTTTCTTTGCCCCAAATCCTAGTTCCTTGATCCTGCTAAGCATAGATTTTACCCAGCTTTGGATTATACGGAAGATCATCTGAGTTTGAATCATGCTTTTCCTCTCCCATAGCTTTATGACTTTGGACAAATCATTTCCCATCTCTTGCCCTTAGTTCTCTCATCTGTGAAATATCAAGGTTAAGCTAGATAAAATTGGCAGTTCTTGTGACCTTTCAATTCTAAGGCAGAACAACTTTTTTAAGACTGTTTTCCAGCAATAATTTACAGGTTTTCACCCATAACTGGAGGATCTCCTGGTATAACATTGTAAAGTTCCAATTAAAAGTAAATTAAGAGTTTTCAGCTTTGCTTTAAAGATACATGGATATCCTTGGCTCCAGAATATATAATACATGATTTTATAAAATATTCAGTTTGTTTGAGGAAGTGGTAAGGTGGTAAATGTTTGACAACTAGCATATGTATATATATATATATATATAATATATAGCTTTTAGTTGAATTGTTCACTGATTTCTGTGGCATAAATACTCCCACCATGGCTAATTTCATGCTGTCAGCACAATGTCACTGAAAACTGAACATGAAATTAAATTGATATCAGTAGCAGAATTGGTAAGCTGTTACAAGCAAGTTCAGGCCATGGAATTACTGAAGACAATCAACGCTTGAGGGTCAGGGACTTAGTTCCAGTACTACCTCTAGTTTTATGTGAGATTTTAGACAAGTTATCTGATCTTTTCAGACTCTTGCTTCGTCTGCCAAATAGAGGAAAGCAGTTGTGCTATCTTCTGTGGCTATAATAACAGATGTAAAAGAATTGTGAAACAGTTTAATTCCTTGCCAAATGCAAAACTACTATTATTTTTATTGAAAGGAAAAATCCATACTTGATAAATGCATTTAAAAATAACCTTTAATAAACTAAAGTTTCAATTGTACTGATTAAGTTTCTTTCCATTGCAAGAAACAGAAATCCACTGAGGCTAACTCAAGTAAATTCAACAGAAGAAAACTAGTCATTTCTGTATCATTTGAGAACATGAAAATCTCACAGGTTGAGGTCAGTCATATTTCCTCAGAACTGTCAGGTTCTCCATCTTTGGCTTTCCTCAGTCTTTTCTTTCTATGCTCATACATTAGGTCATTGCTAATAAATAGTTTTCTTGCCCCCAAGCTATCCTGCTCATCAATACCCAATCACGGACTTTCAAATTTGAGAAAAAGAGAGAGGATAAAGAAAGGGAGAAGCAGAGAGGGGAAAGAGGGAGAGGGAGAGAGAGATATTGATTTAGGTGTTTGTCCACTTAATAAAGTCAATAAATTTGGGAAAAGTGTAAATCCCTGTCTCGAACAGGAATGTCCAGGGATAAGATGCTCTGGGGTCAAAGAGCTGCCTTATGTGGTTATAGCAACCACAGAAATAACATTGACCAACTATTGGATGCTACTTCTGTGAAGCCACTGGTGTTTTTGTGAGGTCAAGAGCTGTTTGTCAGTAATGAGAAATCCAGAGAAACACTTAATTAGCACCAGCTTTGCCTGGTGGCCATATAACGTTCCTTGAGATTCAGCTGAGGCATGACTGCCGATTTTAAAACTCACTATGATATTAAAATATTAGTAAAATAATGTAAATTCACTTGGAGATCACATCAGGAGTTGGAATGAAAGGGAATCATGCTTTCGTGAAGTCCCATGCTTCAGGAAAGTCAAATGATACAGCTTAAACAGACCAGAAAATTGTATATGGGGCATTTTCACAAGAGTCAGGGATGTGAGAAGCTGCAGATTCATAACAAGTAATGCCACCTGAAATAATAGGATTTTTATGTCTCAAGCCTTGTTAGCACTTTATAAACCACAACCCACTGAAACAATAGTCACCTATAGATAACATATGAACTAAGGTGTGACAATAAGAGCTGTCAACCAGTTGAAAAAGCTCTCCAAGCTCCTGCTGCAGCTTTAACTTCCCTCACTGAGATAGGTAACAGGTAGGTCAAGAAACAAACTAGAAAGTAGACAAGTGAGACATACTCTGCTAACACAGTGAGCAAAATTGAGATGAACTGGTTTTGTAAAAGTACATTCTTTCTAGCAGACTGGGACTAGCATAAATTGCGTGTCCTGATTGTCATTTAAAAAAAATAATTCTTTGGCCAGGCGCAGTGGCTCATACCTGTAATCCCAGCACTTTGGAAGGCCGAGGCGGGTGAATCACGAGGTCAGGGGTTCAAGACCAACCTGGCCAACATGGGGAAACCCCGTGTCTACTAAAAATACAAAAATTAGCCGGGTGTGGTGTTGGACACCTGTAATCCCAGCTACTGGGAGGCTGAGGGAGGAGAATCACTCGAACTCAGGAGGCGGAGGTTGCAGTGAGCCGAGATCCTGCCATTGCACTCCAGCCTGGGGGACAAGAGTGAGACGAAGTCTCAAAAAGAAAGGGGGGGCGGGAATTTTTTTTTTTGTAGTCCAAAACAATGTCTTCATTCAAAGGGGTTAAACGTGAAGGACTTTGACAAGTGGCAAATTTGCTCTGGTATAAAAATATATACATTGCATTAAATACAGAGTTTAAAATAATAGGTCAGTTTGAAAAGGGTGAAGGGCTCTATTTTTTATTCCAGGTATTATTATTTTTGAAGAGTAAAACTACGTATGAGATTCAATGAAGCAGATAATTCTACAACCAGAGCTTCAGTATTATGTACCTATTACGTTCAGTGTTTTATTTTGTTACTTACTGAATACAGTTGTACAATGCCATGAAAATGCTGATTATTACCATCAAGATTATCTTGAAAAGTTACCATAGTTCCTTTAAATTTGTGACTTTTAAGAGCTTATTGCATACTTCAACTTAAAGGCCAACAAAGAGGAAGGAGCAAAACCACTGTGGGCTATAATAGGACCATTTACAAGGCAGATGCTCAATAGCAGTAATTATGAATTTTAAGATTTATATTGATTTTTATACTGAGGAGTAAAATTGAAAACCATTATGGAGGTTTACTAATTTGTGCTATTAACCTATGTTTTTCTCCTCTCAGTATTTATGATTTCTTCTTACCCCCATTCCATCAGAAAATTGGCCCTGTGCTCACTGACTCAACAGAGATCTGGCGGGATAGAAAATAGAAATTTATTGCAATTCACTCTGGCTTTGTGTTTCCAAACCCCAGGCCCATAAGGAGATTTAGAGCACTTACAGAACTGGTAAGAGAAACAGAATCAGCACAGAGAACAAATATCTTCCAAAAAAAAAACAAAAACAAAAACAAAAAAAAAAACACACACACATGGGAAAAAGGGTTTCCTATCAGACAAAAGGAAATTTCTTGGGGTGGGTGGAAGATGGTGTGTATGAAGAGAGGGAGGGTTCTTGATGGCCTGTGTGGGCTTCCTGGCAGCCCCGCTGCAGATGGAAAAGTTTGTGTGACGCATTAAGGCACACGGGACCCAGGCAAAATATCAACAAAGGATTCTGTGTCTTCAATATGGAAAATAAAGAGCAAAAGGCTATTGGTGACCATGACGATGGTCACCTCGGTTGAAACCCATATGGGCAAATGGCTCCAATACAAAATGTGGAAAATAGGAGAAGATTTAGGAACAAGAGTGTGAAGTGGGAGAGGCAGGCAGGATAGGTAGGTGCCTGAGACAAAGTTGAATTCTGTTATGGAAAATTAAGATAGTGAGCACTATTTTTGCCGACCCGAGAGTTGCAGAACACTATTTGCTTAATAATATATGTATCTGCTATATGAAGAAAAGCTGAAGTGATATTTCTTCCTTTAATATTTTTAAAATAGGAATCAACAACATGCTTACAAAATGCTAACACTGTTTAGATACCAGGAAAATTGCAAACATCTGGGAAATCTGAAAAATAATGATATTCTTATGAGACATACATTATTTGAAAGGTCAGTACGTTTGATAAACTACTTGAAAATATGTATCTGGACACATAAAGCTTAAATTTTTTCTTATGCAAACTATAGATAAATGTTATGATTCTAAGGATGCATGAAAAAGTAATACCAATATTATGTGGAAGAGGAAGTACTAAAAATTAAATAATGCAATCTGAATAGCCAGTCAGCAATTACGTCCAGACTAGTTAAAAAAGAGCAAGCAAGTATCTCCAGGCTACTTAAAAAGAAGGCAGGCTAGGAGGAGACAAGAATAATTACAATTAATTAAATCAATAAAGACTTGTTTCATAATGTCATTAGATTAGAATTATAAAGTGACAAATTCCACTACAATAACCATCGCTCATATTTAAATAGAGCTTTATAAAGTGCTTTTACATATGAGGTCTGTTTAAATCTTCATAATTTGATGAAGTATATAGGACAGATATATAAACAAATAACTAAGATAGTTTCAGTAGTGATACTGCTCTGAAAAAAAAATAACAGAGGACTGAGAAGCATGTGTGTGTGAGTGTGTGTGTTTGTATTGCTATTTCAATGAGGGAGGTCAGGAAAGAAAGAAGTGACATTTGTGCAAAAACCTGAGTGCTAAGTGGAATGAATGATTTGCCATGCAAAGACACAACAAAAGAGTGTTTTGGAAAGGAAGGCAAGTATATTAGCAGGGATTGGAAAGATGGGGAGTCTGGCTATAAAGAAGTGAGCAGGCAAGTGGTAGGTGACATTGTTAGAGAGTCTTGGAAGAGCATCTTAGGTAAAATTCAGGAATGTGTATTTCAATATGAGCATGATGATAAGTCACTGAAGAGCTTCAAGCAATGAACAAGATCTGAATAAATTTTTAAAAATGTGACTGGGGTTGCAGTATGGATAAAATGACTGTAAGATGGTTAGAGTGGAATGAAAGACATCAATGCAATAGTGTAGGTCAGAGAGACTTAGGCCTTGAATAGGTTGGTACCATGGAGGTGGCAAACTGTAGCTGGATTTGGGATAGATTTTGAAGGTCAAGTCAACAGGATTTGTTGGTGTATTGGACATGGCAGGTAACGGAAATGAGTAAAGTCAGGAAATAGTGGTGCCATCTATTGAGATAGAAGAGATTTGGAGGTTGTGGACAAATTAAGAATCTTCTTAGTTTCTGAAATTTCTTAGAATTTCTAAGAATTTTCTTAGAATCTGAAAGTTCAGGACAGCTACTATCCTGCCTTTGAATGTTAATTCCTGTGCATTTAGGAGAAACACTCTTAGAACTTTTATGGATTTTAATCAGTAGGTATGACCTGTTTGGAGAATTCCCTTATTTCCATGTACATTGGGGACCAGATATGTGGAACTATTGTTTGAAGATTTCTAATTATTCTCTTGAGTGCTCTTTGGTTGGTTGATTGACTTCTGACTTACTTGCTAAGGGTTTGGAATCCTCCACCTGTGCTATCCTCTGCATGGTTAATGCAGCAACTCACATGGGCTTACTTAATTAGCCCTCTTGCCCCCCGCACCACGTCTTCCCCTGACCCCAGGAAGGAAGGATAGCTGTGCCTGTTTAAACTTTGAAGCCCTTTTATCTTGCGCAAAGGAACCCAGGATTAGCCTCTGATTTTTTTTTTTTTTTTTTTTTTTTTCTGTACTGAATGTAATTTAGAAAAACTATGACAGGAAACAGGAAACCTAATGTTCCACTTAAGCCAAGTGATTTTCCTTCAAAAGAAGATAGACAGTCTTAAAATGCGCGCTACCAAATTTTCTTTAAAATAGTTCTTCCTTTAGGGGAAAGAAGTGTGTTTTAGATAGATTTTTCCCAGTCCTCAGCATGCTGTCTTCACATTTTGCCATATTTACACATTATCTTTACTTAATGTTTTCTTACAATCAACTCACTTTCTAATATGCAAATGAACATTTTAACCAGAATTTTTACATAACTACCACAAATGAAAAATCAGGATTATTTGTTATGAGAGGAGGTACTGACATAAATAAACACAATGAGATTAGTGGCTCTGGCTCACTGTTGTGGTGCGTTTTCCTTGTTTGAGCAGAGTGACTCTTTTATCTCTAGATGATTTTGAAAGCTTCTCCCTAATGACATTTGCTCCCATGAGCTTAGAGGTATCCTGAAATTGGATGACAGGGAATGTTTCAAAGCAAGGCAAGCTATAAACCACCATGGTGTGGGTTTCCTAACACCAACTTCCAAGGTTCTAATGGTCAGTATATCACAACTGGGAAATACTAAATCATGAACTCTTTAAGTCACAACCCAAGAAGGAGCTAAATTCATAGTATGATCACTGTAAAGATGAATTTTAGTATTGGCTAGTTCTGCATTTACTTAACTAGAGAGATATTTGCCTGAAGTTGCTTGAAATACAAGTTTAAAGACCTCTTTCAAACAGAAATAACTCTTCTTAGAGAAAAGGAAACAAAAGACTTTGTATAACTCTGCTGCTATCTTTGCTAGGATCTAAATTACAATTCCTGGGAACTTTGGCATTAATGTTTAGTTAAGAGACTTTAGGCCGGGCGCGGTGGCTCAAGCCTGTAATCCCAGCACTTTGGGAGGCCGAGACGGGTGGATCACGAGGTCAGGAGATCGAGACCATCCTGGCTAACACGGTGAAACCCCGTCTCTACTAAAAATACAAAAACTAGCTGGGCGAGGTGGCAGGCGCCTGTAGTCCCAGCTACTCGGGAGGCTGAGGCAGGAGAATGGTGTAAATCCGGGAGGCGGAGCTTGCAGTGAGCTGAGATCCGGCCACTGCACTCCAGTCCGGGAGACAGAGCGAGACTCCGCCTCAAAAAAAAAAAAAAAAAAAAAAAAAGAGACTTTAAAGCGCTAGAAAATTGAATCCTTCTACAATGTCTAGAACACTTTTCTATTTATATTGTTTTGCTGAACAATAAGATAAAGTATCACATTTTACTCTATGCATTTTAGCAAACTCATAGTTAGTAAGTCTTACTCATACTTTTTTCCCCTTGAAATAGACTTCTAACCTTCTCTAACAATGTGTTCATTTCTATCTAGCTTCAAAATCCACCTCAGCTCATTTCCACTGTTTTTTTTTTTTCTTTCTTTCTTTTTTTTTTTTTTTTTTTTTTTGAGGCAGAGTCTTGCTCTGTCGCCCAGGCTGGAGTGCAGTGACCGGATCTTGGCTCACTACAAGCTCCGCCTCCCGGGTTTACGCCATTCTCCTGCCTCAGCCTCCGGAGTAGCTGGGACAACAGGCGCCCGCCACCTCGCCCGGCTAGTTTTTTTTGCATTTTTTAGTAGAGACGGGGTTTCACCGTGTTAGCCAGGATGGTCTCGATCTCCTGACCTCGTGATCCGCCCGTCTCGGCCTCCCAAAGTGCTGGGATCACAGGCTTGAGCCACCGCGCCCGGCCTTTTTTTTTTTTTTACTTTTTAGTACTGCTGCAGCACCTAATGTCTGGACAGCTAATTTCACAATTTGATTATCTTGTTTAATTATTTGTACATGTTTACATTTTATCATCTCAAATCTAATATTATGGCTGCATAATACCTATATTATTATATATAGGATTATATTTTATTACAATATAGAATATGTTTGCTCCTTTATTCTTTTTTGTTATTCATTTAGAGTATCTCATACAATCATTCCTCAGCTATGTCTTTATAAAGTCATATGTTTCACCTTTGCCATAGGCTAAAACATCAAAAGAAATACAATAATATCCTGTGACACATTAAAATTATGTAAAATTCAAATTCTAGTTTTATTGGGAACACAGCCATGTTTCTTCAGGTATGTATGTATTTTCCATGGCTCCTTTTGTCTAAAATGGCAGGTGGGAGTAGTTCCAACAGAGGCTATCTGTTTTACAAAACCTACAGTTTTTATTATTTGGTCCTTCTAGCAAAAGTTTGCCAACTCCTGGCTCCAAAGAGCATGGAGGAGGTGAAACATAATTATATTCCCGCTAGATGACAAGGGCAATATGGTAATAAGGGTCTAAAGTACAGAGAAGTCCTTCACAGTACAGGACACCTGAAAATGCTAGATAAAAGAATATTTTTTAGAAAGCATGGCTGAGCTGGTAGGAGAAAAAGAAAACATCTGAAGGTCAGAAATGAACAGGTACAAGGAGACACTGGAGCTGGTGTTATTACAAAGGGTGTTAGCTAAATAAAATTGGATTTTTAAAAAACTTTTAAAATAGCAGACTGCCTAATCTCGAGTCATACATGTATGTGTGACTCTAGATTAAAAGCTGGGAACTTACTATTAAAATTTTTAAAAATGTTTACCTCAGAGTAGGAGATTAGGGAACGGTACATTGGAAAACTCAAAAGTCTTGGTAGACTCAGAACTCTTTAGCAGTTCTGCCCAATACAAATAAAGTGTGAACCACCACAAATGTGAACCATACATATTAGGTTGGTGCAAAAGCAATTGCGGGTTTTAGCGCTGCTTTTAATGGCAAATACTGCAATTACTTTTGCACCAACATAAGTAGAATTTTCTACTAACCAAATTTTTAAAGTTAAATTTATTTTAATAATATATTTAACCCAACATATCCAACATCTAACATTCAATATCTAACAAATACAAAAATTATTATGAGATCCTTTATATTCTTTTCTTTGTACTGAGTCTTCAAAATTGGATTTGTATATTTTTCTTATAGCACACCTCAATTAAGGCTAATCACATTTTAAATGTTTAACAGTAGCCAAGTGGTTGGGCATGGTGGTCTCACACCTGTAATCCAGCACTTGGGGAGGCCGAGGCAGGCAGATCACCTGAGGTCAGGAGTTTGAGATCAGCCTGGTCAACATTGCGAAACCCCATCTCTACTAAAAATACAAAAATTAGTCGGGCATGAGTAGCTGTAATCCCAGCTACTCAGGAGGCTGAGGCAGGAGTATTGCTTGAACTTGGGAAGAGGAGATTGCAGTGAGCCGAGATCATGCCACTGGGCTCCAGCCTAGGTGACAGAGTGAGACTCCATCTTAAAAAAAAAAAAAAAAAGAAAAAGAAAAAGAAAAAGAAAAATAGTAGCTAAGTGTGATCGCTACTCTACTTTGATAGTATATTTTAATACATTAAAGTTGGTGGTAGGTATATGGGAGTTTATTTCATTATTTCATAAGCTGTGCATTTCTTATTTATTGCATGCACGTCATATTATTTTTAAGTGCAAGGGAAGATACCTTAACATTTAGAGCCTACTTTCAAATAAACACATTCTTGTTCTCTAAAATTTTAAATGTTAATGTTTTCCTTCCTTCCTTCCTTCCTTCTTCCTTCCTTCCTTCCTTCCTTCCTTCCTCCTTCCTTCCTTCCTTCCTTCCCTTTCTTCTTTTCCTCCTCCTACTCTCCCTCCTTCTCTTCCTTCTCTTCCTCCTCCTCCTTCTCTCTCTTTGTCTCTGTCTCTCTCGTGTGCACATGTACCACATTCTCTCATCCTTTGTGTGATGTGCTTTATATTGATTTATATTGTGTGGATTGAAATGTGGAATTTCACCCTCTGATTCCTAACACTGTTATTTTAAAGAAATCTAAGCAACTGCCATGTTAAAAAAAAAAAAAAATCATCTTCAACCTCTCAGTACCTGGTGTTGTATAATCTGAAGAAATCCTAACACCATGGACAGAGTTACTGGACAAAACAGTTTAGAAATATTTCACAATAAAGACATTGCTTTGAATATTCAAATGTATCAATAAGGAATAGGATCATTTAAATAAGATTGTCAGGACCCAAGTAATTTGTTGTCTCCCTTAATTTTTAATAAAGTAATAATCTAAAACAGGTGATTCCAATACATTTCTTGGATCTGCTTAAAGCCCTTAGGAAACATTCTTTGTGTTTACTTGGCACAAAACAAATTCAATTAAATATGAACCTATTTTCTCCCATTTAATGATATCATTTTAAATAGGCATCCTTGAAAACACTATTCATTAAAAATGTAATTAGAAAACAAAAGTTAATGGTTGAAAAATAACAAGCAGCTTTTGTGTGAGCTTTCTTCCCAAAAAAAATTTTAAGTAGGAATTTATTAAGAGAAAACATAGTGTTAGTATACTGAGCATAGTCAAAATACTTCCTTTATCATCCTTATTCGTTTTAGACTCACTTTCTACAAATGTTTATACATCACCCACACTTGTGAGGAAACATACACGGGGCAAAAATGGCAGAGTGGAATCATAGGCTTAAGTCAGAGGTCAGCAAAACATGGCCTGTGGGACAACTCCAGTAACTTGCCTGTGTTTGTATGGCACATGAGCTAAGGATAAATTGTACATGTATTAAATGGTGGAAAAAAATCAAAAGAATAATGCCCTATGGCACACAAAAATTATGTAAAATTTAAATTTCAGTTTGATTGTTACACAGCCATACCCCTTCATGTATGTATCATCTATGGTGTTTTGTCCAAGAATGGCAGTTTTGAATAGTTCCAACAGAGACTGTATTACAAAACCTACAATTTTTACTATTTGGTCCTTTCAGCAAAAGTTTGCCAACTCCTGGCTTAAATCACTATTTATCCCAGATGATGATCAGTTTCCTGTATAACCACTATATTAGTCCATTCTCACATTGCCATAAATAAATACTTGAGATTGCATAATAAAGACAAGACATTTAATTGACTCATGCTTCTACAGGCTGTACAGGAACATGACAACCTTAGCTTCTGAGGAGGCCTCGAAACTTTTACCCAAGGTGCAAGGCAAAGCAGGAGCAGGAGTCTTATACAGTAGGAGCAGGGACAAGAAAGACATCCGGGGGAGAGGTGCCACAAACTTTAAAACAAGCAGACTTCCTGAGAACTCATTTACTATCACAAGAACAGCCCAGAGGGGACAATGCTAAACCATTCATAAAGGATACACCCCCATAATCCAATCACCCGCCAGGTCTCATCTCCAGCATTGGAGATTATAATTGGTGAGATTTGGGTGGGCATATAGATCCAAACCATATCAATTATCAAATCAAAAACATGATATAAATGTTTGAACTATGGAAATCATTATTAGAAAACAGTTGTAAAGTGATCATTGAGTGTTACCTGTGTTTATTTTCCACTGTAATACTTTGAGCTAATAACATACAATTCAGATTTGCCCAATTTAGAGAAAGCAGAGGCCAGATCTGATGGCAGCTCTGCTTTGTCAGTAGCTTTAGCTATGTCCACAATCTTAAGAGAGTCAGAGCCTCTAGGGGCCTCTGTTGGTCTATAAAACAAATAAGGATAAAGTTGGATTGTCACCATGACCCCTTCTAGTTTTCTAACTAATTATGGAGAAAATTAGTTAAGAAAGAAACAGTAAAAAATATTATCCTAGAGAAACTGAAGTTAACTGGTCAGTTTTGAGCACTGTGCTTCATGTTTGTAGACTTTGTCAAGAACTTAACAAGTTTGCTGTATGTTCAATGAGATAATGTGTTGGGGGTCTGCTTAGTACAGAGTAACCAACTTAAATAGAAAATACATTTGCTGAGCTGAACTGCAAAAATCACTGACACAGGCATCTTATTACTGTTCTCATGGACTCACAGAGGTTGAGGCAGAGAAGTCACTGTTTTGACAAGTAGAGATGCTCCCCAAGCAAGCCCAGGGTCCCTTGACAAAATGAGTGCAGAATTGTTGCCATGTGGATTGAAATGCTGAATTTCACTCTCTGATTCCTGACATTGCTATTTTAAAGAAATCTAAGCAACTGCCATGTTAAAAAAAAAAAAATCATCTTGAACCCCTCAGTATCTGTTGTGAGGTGTTGTATAACCTGAAGAAATCCTAACACCATGGACAGAGTTACTGGACAAAACTGTTTAGAAATATTTCACAATAAAGACAGACATTGTTTTGAATATTCAAATATATCAATAAAGAATAGGATCATTTAATCAAGACTGTCAAGACCGAAGTCATTTGTTGTCTTCCTTGATTTTTAATAAATAAAGTAATAATCTAAAAGCCTTCAGACCTTAAGAGCATTAAAGTTTCTAAGTAAATAATTTGAGTGAGAATGTATCATCTTAGCAACAACACATTTCAGAATTGCCTATGATTGACACTGACATAAAAAAAAAAACAGATAGATTTTTCATTGTACCAATATTTTGTTTGGAGATGAGGCTAAAGGGAATGATTTCAATCTATTAAAGTGAAATCTCAAACTTAAACTGATTCACAATAAACACATTTTTATTATTTTCACCTGATTTCTACACACCCTCATTCACATATACCCCTCACTGTCCCCAAAATGTCATTTAAGAAGGAAGTATCTGAACATGATGAAAATGTTAAAGATGGTAGCAAAGGCCACACGAAATTATTAATAAATATTTGGAAGAATCAGACTGAGTTATTCTTATCTCACCAGACTGCTTTCTGCTTAGTCTAATTCCCACAATGAAGGTGGAAAATCAATTTCTTACCAAGCAACGTCTTCAATCACAGCCCTCTAAACTATTCAAAATCAGAGTTAAATTTTCCCTGCTATTTTATGATTGGTCTGCCTCAATACCTATGTGATGGTTGTAAAGTTTTCTTGGGAATAAAAAGGAAAAGGAAATACTCCCAATTTGGGAAAATGTGTCAAACATGAAACATGATCATATTCTACATGATCTTCAATGTCATATTAACATTTCCCAAAGCTGAACGGTTATATACTAATGTGAAATTTAAAAAATTTCCCAGAATTACTCTTGCACTAGACCTACAGAATTAACAAATACAACCATGAATTCTGCTCTTTTTAAAAGCAGTGGATCCAACTAGGAATATCTGAAAATAATAATCCAAAAAGGGATTGAAAATTCCTTTCTCTTAAGGCTCAATTTGTTGGCTATAACCTGATTTTTCTGCCTCCCATGCTGTATTAGAAGTATATTAATTAAATGATTACAAAGAAAAAAGATGTTGTGGTATTTTGCATATTAAAGTGCCCTAAAGGATTTCACAGTCTTATGTCAAATGCAGAGGAGTATAAAAAGAGCAACTTAAAAAAATTATTCACATGACTTTCATTTATAGTACTGAAATGACTAATTACTTGCCAAGTTCTATTTCTACACAATTCTCTTCAAGAAGCTCAAAGTATTTTATAGATCTCTCGAATTGATCTTTGCCACTTTACAGATGCTAAAGCTATTTGTAAAATTAGAATTCTCATGGAAAAAAATTAAAGGCAAAGAGAAGTGAACTAAATCAGCTGAGTAAAGGGTAAAGCTTAGTTCAGAAGTGTTCTTTGTTCTTAGCAACAATTCTGTATTGTTTTAAAGTATATTTTAGACCAGTAGAGAGTAGACTCAGTGCTTAATCCTAGGTGTTTTCAGCAATTAATTTTGAACACAACTCATGTGTCCCAACAGTTTAGTCAAAATCCAATGTACAAAAAAATTAACAGTCTTCACCTTTCATATAAATCATAGGGTTGAAAGGCATTTTGGGGAACACTTATTCTCAGTTTATTTTCAATTATTTATTTACTGTAGAGTAAGTAACTGCTATGTGTCGGACAATATTCTAGGCACTGCAGTTTTTTGTTTTGTTTTTTGTTTTTTGTTTTTTTGAGACAGAGTCTCTCTCTGTCACCCAGACAGGAGACTGGAGTGGCACAATTTCGGCTCACTGAAACCTCCACCTCCTGGGTTCAAGCGATTCTCCTGCCTTGGCCTCCTCAAGTAGCTGGGACTGCAGGCGTGCGCCACCACACCCGGCTAATTTTTGTATTTTTAGTGGAGACGGGGTTTTCCCATGTTGGCCAGGCTGGTCTTGAACCCCTGACCTCAGGTGATCCACGCACCTTGGTCTCCCAAAGTGCTGGGATTACAGGCGTCAGCCACGATGCCCAGTCAGCACTATAGTTTTAATAATCAGCAAACCAAGTATGGTCCTTCCTTATACACATTGAGCTTCTGATTAAAACCTCCTAAAACTAGCCAAAGTTGAAATATCTTCCCCTAATTTTACATATGTCTACGGAAGGCTGCATGCTTTTCGTAAGTAATACATCCAAACACTAACCACTTTCAATGGACAGAAAATTCTCCCATGCATGACATAAATCGTTCATTCTATAATTCCAGATAGTTCTTTTTGCTGGATATTTCATGAATATGAAGAACATGAGGTCAGTATGCAAAAATCATTCTTAGGATTGTAGAATATCATCTATGTTATTTAATTTATTTCCAACTTACTTTTCTTTGGATAACAGGTTTCCTCTAGCTATCATTGTGAATTTCTAGATAATCTGGGAGTTTTGCTTGGGTTTTAATCATATCAATTATTTGTTTATCTAAAAATGTTTATTATGCATTTATGTGTCAGGCACTCTTCTAGACACTGATGATAACTGTATACAGCACAGACTGCCCCTGCATTCCCCATGCAATTTACAGACTGGTGCAGTGATTGCTTCTCCCATGTTAATGACATTTAGAGATTAATTTATACTTTATATAATCTAGAGCCTCCATTCTGTTTTATATTCAATTATCCTATATAATTTAATATATAATATATAAAATATGTAATATGTATTGCAAAAGCCAATTATTTAATGTAATATATTATATATAACTCATATATATGCATATATATAACTCTATATGTATATACATATATGTATATACACAATATAACATTTAATTTGTATATATTATATAAATAATGTTGTCTTTTTTTTTTTTTTTTTTTTTTTTTTTTTTTTTTGAGACGGAGTCTCGCTCTGTCGCCCAGGCTGGAGTGCAGTGGCCGGATCTCAGCTCACTGCAAGCTCCGCCTCCCGGGTTTACGCCATTCTCTCGCCTCAGCCTCCCGAGTAGCTGGGACTACAGGCGCCCGCCATCTCGCCCGGCTAATTTTTTGTATTTTTTTAGTAGAGACGGGGTTTCACCGTGTTAGCCAGGATGGTCTCGATCTCCTGACCTCGTGATCCGCCCGTCTCGGCCTCCCAAAGTGCTGGGATTACAATAATGTTGTATTAAAAATTCAGTACAGTGTCTCACTAGTGACTTACCTAAATCTATGTTAACCAAGATATTGGAGCTCTTTAGACTCAAAATATTTTATCATCAGTTTGAGAATGAAATACCCTTTACCAGTATTTGTTAATGTATTAGACAAGTCATTTGACTTCTCTGGATATTAGCTAGATCATCTATAAATATAGCATGCACCTTATAGGTTTGTTGTAAAAATTAAATGAGATAGTTAAATACTAAGTGCCTAGAACAGGGTAGAAATACAGTAACTGGTAAATTTCCTGTTTCTTTCTGAGATAAGATTACAGCCAGCTGTGAACTCATCTAGTCATTATATCATCTGGGTCAGATTTCTGCTAATTTGGTTGTTGCATGAGGTAGAACTTCCCAGCTCAGGGAAAAAAAAAAAAGAAAGGTGATTGAGTTATTTTTGAATAGCTGGTTTTGCTGTTCTTATATAAATGGTGACAACAGGTATATTAAACTTTCAGGGGATGAGATCATAGTTAAGAATTTAGAAAATATATAATGAGATGCCTCAGGATTCAAGTTAATAAGAGAATGAGCAGCACTCTACTCTCACGAGTAAAAATACTACTTGACTTGGAGAATTTAGTTGAGATTATTTTTACTTTATTGAATAATGAAAAGTTTTCTTTAAATAAATCTAAAATTCTGACCCAGATTTTCCCCCTCATGTTTTTTTCCAAGCATTTCTCAAAATGTAAGAAAGCTCTTAGATTTGTTAGACCTTAACAGGAGAAGACAGAATAGAACAAATCGGAATCAGTTTTCAGTCCTGGTTCTGCCACTTACTAATTGCATTATTTCAGGCAAGCTATCCCAACTTTCTGAGAGTTGGCTCTATAAAATATGGGAAATACCTACCTTACTTATAAGGTTGTTGAAAAGGTTGAATGAGAATGTACTTAAGCAGTCACCATTGGATTTCTGGTTCTATAGCAGGCACTAAAAATGATCACTCATCTACCTCTTATAATACTACTTATTTAGAAAAAATGTCACATATCAAATGCATTGTTAAATAATGTATATCACCAAACCAGGTCAGTGTTTCTTCAAGTTGAATGATTCAAACTTCTTCCCTAAAATATTGTTATCTGAATAATAATAGAAGTTTGGTTTTAAATATTTTCAATGCTTTCTGAATTACAGAGCACATGGCTTCCTTCAAAGCGATCACTCACATAAAGGCTAACTTAAGTAAGTTCTTATTTTGAACAATGAAGGCAGATTAAAATACATTTCCTCTTCACATCCTTATAGCTAAGAATAATAGCGGAACCATGAGAAATCTCAAAGAGTAGATTATATTGTTTGGCCACCAGTCATCCTTGACCAGCCTTTAAAATTATGGGGAACACAGAATTAATGAGCCAATATGTCATTCTTATTTTGACACAGAAATAATATTTAAGAGATACTGACAGCTAAATTTTCCATTTACCATCATTTCAAATCCACCCCCTAAGTATTTCTTGCTTCTATTTCCTCTTCTGCATTTTAAGCTCATTGCCCTACTTCAGGTCCTCATTATCTCCTACTGGAATGTGGCAATTTAAAGGATCTGTTTTCCTGGTTTCTCAGCTTCTATATGCTACCTCTCCAATGCATCTTTTATATTGAAGATAACGGAGCAAACTATTTAAGAGACAAGTCAGACTATGCTAACAGGATGTCAATACTACAAGAGAGTCGCATGTTGAAGACTCTAGACCCAGAAGAGAAGGAAAGCAGAGATAAGTGAGCCTGACATTGTATGGTTTGATAATCCTAAATTGAACAAGCAGCAGAAAATTGGGGCTAAAGGCTAAGAAATTAGAAGAACCTTAGGCCATCTCACAATTTCAAGAAGACAGAAATTAGAATCCATGCAGGGCACAGTGGCTCACACCGGTAATCCCAGCATTTCAGGAGGCTGAGGTAGGTGGATCACCTGAGGCCAGGACTTTGAGACCAGCCTGGCCAACATGGTGAAACCCCATCTCTGCTAAAAATACAAAAATTAGCTGGGTGTGGTGGTGCACACCTGTAATCCCAGCTACTCGGGAGGCTGAGACAGGAGAATCTCTTGAACTTGGGAGGCAGAGTTGCAGTGAGCCAAGATAGCACCACTGTACTCTGGTCTGGATTCCATGTCCTGCCAAGTAGGAAGTCTTGCACACATGCCAGACTTTACCCAGAGGTTCCTTAAGGGCTGCACCATGAGAATAAAGGTGAAACAGAAATAGATCAGAACTTATGAAAATGGAAACCCAGGCTTGAGTCAGTTCAATCCCTGGCTGGGTTAGACTGACCTGTTCTTTCTATAACAGCCTTCCAGACGAAAATGAAAATCCTCTCTGGAGGAAGAAAACATTCACAAGAATTTTTTACTATTCCTATATACATTAGTCAAAATCTAATAAAATATTACTAGGCATGCCAGGAAACAAGCCCACATGAAAAATAAATAAATTATAGAAACAGACCTATAAGTGGGCCAAACGGTAGAGTCATAAGACACAGACTTTAAATAACTGATTTGCATGTTCAAGAAGACAGAAGAAGGTGGAAAATTTCATGCCCTTCTGATCCTGTCTGTTTTGTCAATCTTGGAGAATGGCACCACTATAAGACAAAGCTAAACCCTAGAAATCATCCTTGGTGCCTGCTGTCCCTCAATCCCCAGATCCAGGCCATCAGCAAGTGTTGACACTCCCTCAAGTACACATTCCTTAATGTTTATTCTCTATCTCCACTGCTACTACTCGAGAGGTTCCTTCACCCTACCCAGAAGAAAGGGGGAGCATCTGTCTCTGAAGGCAGAAGGCAACAGAGAGGTATCTGAACAAATAGGTCTAGCTAAATTTTTCCCACTTTACTGCTCTTAGTTCACACCCATTTGTCTTACCACATTTCTCAACTTTCCACTCTTTATTAAACCTCGTGTGAAAACATTCAGTTGTAAATGTTTCTTCTGATCTTCATTTCCTTAAAAGGCTCCTGTGTTGTGTAAAACTTACATTCTTTTGTACGCTTTTCTCTTCTTAATCTGTCATTTGTCAGTCTAATTTATAAGGCCTTAGCTGTAGAACCTAGGAGGGTAGAGAAAAAACAATATTTTTTTCTACCTTACAATTTATACATCCTCTCCCCAGAGAGAATTTTTTGTGATTCTCCTTTCTATAAAATAGGTTCCTTGATTTTCTTCAATAGTTCTTCCTATGGTTCTTTTCTCAACTCATAACTTATTTTTGTGTATTTGTTTATTGGCTACCTTCCCCACTAAAATAAAAGCTCAACAAATACATGAACCTCTTCTGTTTTATTCATCCTACATTTCCAGTGCTTTGAAGGGCACTAATCTCAAATGAAGAGTTGAAAATCATTTGTTGAAAATATTATCACATCAACATAGTCAACACAGGTCTTCACTGATTTGACAAAATTTGCAGCTAGAAGGTGTTTCAGTCCCAAGACTTAGTCTGTACCCACCAGGTATTCATTCCTTTATGTCTTTTTCCTTCTTATATATCCTTCCATAATTCAGTGTCATTGTGATAGAGACAGAAGGCAGAGAAATTCTAGGCAGAAAGCAGTGGGTCCCTGGCAAAACCCCACCTTCAAGCCAAAAAGCCTGAAACCCATGGCCCAAACTGGGAACTTCTATCTGTGTGCCTGCTCTCTCCCAATTGGTTCTTTTTTTGATTTTTTTCTTCTTCCAATTGAATGTTTTCTTTTCCAAAACAATCTATGGCTCACCCCACCTCCCATCTTGTGCCTATAAAGACTGTAAGCTCAGTAGAGAGGAGAAATGGCTGGACATTGAGGAGAGGCGACTTGACTTCAGAGACAGCAGCTAGACATTGGAAAGAGGCAACCTGGCTTCAGAAGAGAAAGGCAGAGAGGTGACTTGACTTCAGGGGAGAGCGACCTTCCCTTCCCATCCCCATTCCAGCTCCCCTCTCTCCTGAGAGCCACTTTCATGGATCAATAAAGTTCTCTGCATTCACCATCCTTCAGTTCGTCCACATGACCCCATTCCTTTTGGTCACCAGACAAGATTTCAGGTTGCGCTAAGTGCAGGTACCCAAAAAGACTTCACACTGGCCCTTTGCCCTCACTGGCAGAAGGCAGCTGCCCCACATGACAAGGCAAAAGGCCCACTGAGCTGATACGCAATGCTGTCTGTGGACAGTGGAGCTAAGAGAGCATTTTAACACACCCTCTGTGGCCTTAGCATCCCACCTGGACAAGGCCGCAGGGTCCACAGGGAGTTTGCTCCTGCAGGCACCAAAGTGGTCCGCTGGTTCCTGCCCTGGTTTCCTCATGTGCTCCCTCCTGCAAGGGGCTGAGTGGGCCAGGCTGAGTAAACAGGGGACCGCTGTTGCAAGTTCCACAAAGGAATCAGGAAAATATCCTGCATCAATTGGAACTTGATTGAGTATTCATTATGTGTGAAGAACTGGGCTAAGCAAAAAACTGTGATGAAAACCGGCAATATTAAAATTCAACAGAGGAAGAGAAAGATAAGGACAATTTAGCAACATGCTTGGAATGGCAGGTCAAGTCATTTTGAAACAAGCAGATAAATAGGAATTTTACTGTAGCTGCTAATATCATACAAATGAGCAAAAAAATTTTCAGGTTGAATAGTACTGAGATTTCACCAGTGTCTCATTCTCATTTTCCTAGAAATAACCATGAATTATATTATTTGGATATACCACACAACCATTTCATACTAGAAACAACCATGAATTATATTATTTGGATATACCACACTATCCATGCTGCAACTTGTCAGACTTTTGCCCATTTATGCTGATCATTCTTGTTCTTTATTGATAAAAATGATCCACCTAAAATTTGAGAATAATTTAGGTCTATTAGTAATAAGTAAGGATATTAGTACTATAAATGGTATTGTCTCTCAATGACTTGTGAACAAAATAAAACTGCTGATTCCTTATTTTATCTTTCTTGGTTGTTAATGTAATGTAAATACTTTACATGACTTTATTATATATATATGTGTGTGTATAAACATAAAATTATTTATTTTACTTTTAAAAAAATTTTTTATTACACTTTATGTTCTAGGGTACATGTGCACAACGTGCAGGTTTGTTACATATGTATACATGTGCCATGTTGGTGTGCTGCACTCATTAACTCGTCTTTTACATTAGGTATATCTCCTAGTGCTATCCATCCCCCCTTCCCCCACCACACAACAAGCCCCGGGGTGTGATGCTCCCCTTCCTGTGTCCAAGTGATCTCATTGTTCAGTTCCCACCTATGAGTGAGAACATGCAGTGTTTGGTTTTCTGTTCTTGCGATAGTTTGCTGAGAATGATGGTTTCCAGCTGCATCCATGTCCCTACAAAGGACACGAACTCATCCTTTTTTATGGCTGCATAGTATTCTATGGTGTATATGTGCCACATTTTCTTAATCCAGTCTGTCATTGATGGACATTTGGGTTGGTTCCAAGTATTTGCTATTGTCGATAGTGCCACAATAAACATACGTGTGCATGTGTCTTTATAGCAGCATGATTTATAATCCTTTGGGTATATACCCAGTAATGGGATGGCTGGGTCAATTATATAAATCGACTTATTCCAGTCATTCTTATGGGAGACAGGGTGTCAGTTTTACTCCCCAGGAAGCATTTGACAATATCTAGAGACAACTTTACTTGTCACAACTGGGGGAAGGATACTACTGACATCTGTTGGGTAGAGGTGAGGGATGCTGCTAAACATCCCACATTGCACAGAATAGCCTCTCACAGCAAAGAATTATCTGGCCCCAAATGTTCATAGTATTGAGGTTGAGAAACTCAGATTTATGTAAAAGTCTGCAGTGCCTAGACTTAAGTCTTTAAATTCCCAGCAATGAAAGTTTGAGTAAGTCTCCTGAAGACAGAAAACCTGGAAACACTCATCTCCTTTTTTCAACTCTTGGCCATCCCTTCCTGAAACAGTCCAGATTCATCTAGATTTAAAATCTGTTAAAGCAGGTCACCCTTCTCCTTATTGACTTCAGTACATGCCTCGCAGTTGTGGCATCAGCACTTGCCACCTTGCCACATAATTTGATATTCTACAGATTCAGACTGATTTCAAGTCTTTGGAAGCCACATCATGGCTTTTCAGAAGCATATTTACCATGCTTTGCCTTTACGTTTGGAATAAACTCCCTGCCTTTCTTTGAGCTACCAGGAGGCTAATCAATATTTTACTTCCTTACTTTTATTATTTTTATTCTTTTTGTGATCAATTGTTTTTTTAATAAGCATTTTTTAAAAGCAGGTCATTCACACAAAGCGTACACATTTAAGTATAAAGCTCGAGAAATTTCAGATAGTGAACACACTAGTATCACCACAACCCAGACCAAGAAACAAAAATTAATTAGAATAAAAGTACACTCTGTGTCCCCTCACAGTCCTACCACCACCCTCTTTCCCAAAGAAAATAACCCTATTCTGACTACTGGATTATAGTTTTGCCTATGTTGGTACTTTATATAACTGGAATCACATGACATATACTATTTTATGACAGTTTTGCTCAATATCATATTTTTCAGTTCATTTGAGTTGTCATGCATAACAATTTGTTTATTTTCATTACTGTACAGTATTTTAGTGTATGAATACACCATAGTTAATTTATATATCCAACCATCACTGATTTGAATTGTTTCTACTTTATGACTATAATAAACAGAGATGTTTTGAATATTCTTGACTATGATTGTTGCTACCTACATGTATTTCTGTTGGTATGTGTTCAGCTTTAACAGACACTGCCAAATGGTTTATAAAAGAGAGAGTAACAATTTACATTCCCCCAAGCAATGGATATGAGTTCCAGTGGCTCCATATCCTCACCAGCAATTGGTAGAGCCAGTCTTTCTCATTTTAACAATTGTAGTGTTACTGATATCTCATTATAAGTTTAATATACATTTCCACTATGACTAGTAAGGTTAACTCATATTTCATATGTTAACTAACCATCTGGATATTCTTTTTGTATGAGTATTTATTCATGTTTATTGTTCATTTATATCAGATTATCACTTTCTTATACCAACTTGCAGGGTTTCATTAAATATTCTGTATATGATCCTTTGTGAGAAGTAAGTCGCTCAAATAGCTCCTCCCAATCCGTGGGTTGTACTTTCATTATTTTAATTGTGACTTCTCATAATAGAAGTTCTTCATTTTAACATAGTCTAATGTGTCAGTCTTTCCTTTAAGTTGTGTTTTTGATCAGTAAAATCAGCTGGGTGTTTCATAAATTTCCTGAACCTTGGTGTACATTTGATGATGCGTTCAGGTCTGATTCCCCACAACAAGCCTTATTTTATCCAAGAAGAGTGAGTGTCATAAACATTATGGGAGTCTAGCAACATCTTGTGTTCAAAGATTGCATTATTGTATACTAAATAGTATATTTCAGCTCATTTTTAAACTATGTAATGAAACACTTACAAATTTCTGTTACAAATAGTACAATACAGGCCAGGCATGGTGGCTCATGCCTGTAATCCCAGCACTTTGGGAGGCTGAGGCGGGCGAATCACAAGGTCAAAAGTTTGAGACCAGCCTGGCCAACATGGTGAAATCCCATCTCTACTAAAAATACAAAAAAACAATAGCCAGCGTGGTGGTGGGCACCTGTAGTCCTAGCTACTTGGGAGGCTGAGGCAGGAGAATTGCTTGAACCCAGGAGGTGGAGGTTGCAGTGAGCCGAGATCGCGCCACTGCACTACAGCTTGGGTGACAGAGTGAGACTTTGTCTCAAAAAAAAAAAAAGTACAATGCAGGGAAAGGAGTAAAATATTTAACTTATTTTTTCATTGGTATTCTAGTGTATATACATATGCAATGATTGTTTACTAGTGACTTCTCTAATCATATAGGAAATACAAAATTAGTTTTATTTAAAAATGTATAATACTCTCAAAATTTGATAATTCAGATCATTTCTTGAAGAAAATAATTAAAATTGTAGACCTGTACAGAAAGTCAAGGAAATTATACTTCAAAATTTGGGAACCTATAATACTTTTGGTAAGTATAAACATAACTTTCATATGTGCTGAGAAAGCAACATTTCATATGACTTGCTTCATTGCAATGGTCTGGAACCAAATCCACAATATCTGTAATGCATTGTATTTTGAAATTCTCTAAGAGAGTAGATTTTAAATGTTGTCATCACCAAAGAAAAGGTAGAAATATGAAGTAATGACATATGTAATTAGTTCAAATGAATCATTTCACTGTGCATATACATACACAAACATTATGTTGTACAGCTAAATATATACTAAATTTATTTGCCAATAAAAATTAAAATAATATTATTGGTAAATTCCTAAAAAAATAGAATGAGGAAAGGTCAAGTTTTCTTCCTTACAAACCATGTTTACAAAAAAGCAGTGAAAGGAAAGGGAGGTTGGTATAACTTAACTTTTTCAGAACACAAAGAATAAATGCTCTTATTATGCCATCAATTGATCTATGGACTTCCATATTAAGTGCTTCCTACATCTCAGTCTTATCATCTCAGTGAAACGAGAAACTCCTTAAAAGCAGCTTCTAGGTCTCCCACCCAACTTCAACCCCAATAACACTCACCACAGTGCCTCATCTTGAACAAACTCCAGAAGCATCTTATTATATTTCAAAGGATATCCACACTTGGGCTTTAATCCTAATACTAGAATTTCACATTGTTCAGTCACGTGCACCTGTTTTGCCTTTGGTTTACATATCTATAAAATAGTGATGAAGCCACTTCCCTAATGAGATGATACAGCATATATAAAACCCCAACATTGTGTGTGGTCCGTATTAGATACTCAGAAGATATTACTGCTGGCTAGGCATATTGGCTCCTGCCTGTAATCCAGCCCTTTGGGAGGTTGAGGGAGGAGGACTGTTTAAGCCCTAAAGTTTGAGACCAGCTTGCTCAACAGAGTGAGACCCCCATCTCTACATCTAAATGAAAAAGTAAAAAAGAAAAGAGATATTAGTGCTATTTTATAACCTCCGCTACCAACCCCTTTCAATTAAATTTGTCCTGTTTTTATCCTTACAAGTACCTCTACAGATATATTTATGACATAAAGTTTAATTTGTAGAAATGACAACAGTGATAATGAACTTAAGACTTGAATTTGTGTTTCAGATGTTTACCATGATGATTCCCCCAAGTAACACATTCAAAAATTAGTCACTCCTTGCATAGTGGTAGGTCTTATCAGCTGAAGTATATTTCTAAAGCATTTATTTACTTAGTCTAATACACAGGCATACATATTAATGGTTTTCCTTGACATTACTGGGTTGTTTTTTAATGCATTGTGTCAATCAGGGCTTATTGTGTGTATAGTCCAACACACTGTTTGAAATAACTATTCAAATCATTACAATGTTGTTAAGGAGTCACCAGCTGTAACATTACTAATGAATATTAATGTTCTTTTATATCTGGCTGGCACTGAAATAATAGCAGTTGTCATGTAGCGTTAACAATTTTAACTCAGATATTCTAGAAAGTCATTTGAAACCTGAAATGCCCTTTAGATTACATTTTGTGGTCAACACACAGCCATGAAGTCAGCTGTGATCAATATAGCTAATAGCAATACCACTGGAATAATATAATAATAAAATGGGATTTAAAAATAACTCATTTCCCCCTTCTATTGCTTCTACTTTTATACAAGGTAGATTAAATGCCTTCTAATTTGCTCAGTTTGGGTAAAGAGATCTGTAGGAACAAATGTCAATGCTTTTCAATCACATTGAATGAACAGAACAGAACTGGACGGGAATGAAGAGAGCTAAAATAATAGCAGTATGAAAGTACTGAGACAGTTTTCTGCCATTTGAGAAAGATCTGTTATGAGAAAAATTTATGTCTGTTGGCCAAATCCACAAGAGTGATCAGACTATTTGGCTGTGGCAAAAGATTTAAGACTTTTTAAAAAAGTCATTCTCACAAGATAAAACTGACTGCTTTAAAAAAATATTTCAAGGCAATCTGCTAATTTTATATATCTATGCCATTAAAATTAATAGAATGCTGCACATATTCCTTGATAGTTTGTCATTAATGCATGGCATAGCCGCACCCTTGCCCCGGGTTCTTTCCAGCTTAAGTAACTATAGTTATTTTTTAAAATATTATCATGAAAGTCCCTAATCACTAAGGCAGACCATGCGCATATTCTTTCACATAGAAAGTAAAACCTAACGATTAATAGGTATATTGTGTGGCAATTGCGCTTCTTGTGATACATTTATACTAACAATATCAATAACTGACTTTCTTGAGCATTAACACTTTACTAGGTCCCGTTTAAATGCTTTACATGTATTATCTCATTTGATCCTTGTTCTAGCTCTATGGGGTATCTATAAGTCATCTGCATTTTATAGATGGAGTAACATAAGGTCACACAGCAAATGACAAAGCTAGGACTTGAATCTGGGTTATCAGACTCCACAGCCCAAACACTTAATCATTAAATTGCTGTCTCACAATAGTATATTCACCATTCCTTGTTTTAGACATGGAGTTATTTAAGTTTAAAAAAATTACACATGTTTAACTGCTTACCTTTGTATTTCCTAAAACAGAAAGAAGAGTTCATTATTAGAAAAGCAGAATGGACTGTAAGCTATAGACATGGAAACTGTCAAAATCATGTAATGGTCAAGGAGAACATCTTTGATGGTGTAACTGAAAGAGCTCTAGCCTTCCTCTTCCAAGGTGCTCCATCCGACATCAGTTCGGCTATTCCAGTCATCTTCACTGTGTGGGGAGTACTGGGGTGGGAAGTGGATTTGTACTGAGTCAGCTCTTTTCTCTCAACCAGGTCACTCATGACCTGCAGAAGGATGACCTCCTTAACAAACCTAGTGTAAAAGTTCAATCGTGTCCTAGAGATTGATAGTTACAAAATCTTTAACTGCAACTAAGGACTTTCCTTCTCTGAAACACTGTACTCACAATACAAAGCAAGCCAACAAAATATGAAATAATTTTACAGCAAGCTCAGACTGTTGAGTTATACACACAAGGAAGAATTACAAGCAAGTATACAAGCATAAATTCCCATACATGTGTTTTCTTTGGATAGCTCATTTAGCCAACTGCTTTGTCAATAGAAAGAGACCTGACACATCTTTGTCACCCTATTCTGAATTCTTTCCATATGTTTGGTGTGTCAAGAAGTCTATGCCAGTTAATCAGATTCTTAGCACCTTTAAAATCTAGGGAGCAAAATAAGAATGGAAGAGCTAAAGCAATTTCCATGTTTTGTGTTATGAAGCCCTGAAATAATTAGAGGCACCTCTTTCTTATCCTAACAGGGCTCCACTTAATAAGAATGCAGTCATTATCCCAAGAATTAAGCTTTGCTAAAGAAAGAATCTGTAATCTTTCTCTCTTACTTTTGTTCTTTTGTTTGGTACTCAAACAACAGTGGATGCACCCAGTAATATTTTTGGTAAACATGGACTGTGAAATATCAATTCTAAATTCTGCATTATTTGTTTAAAATTCTCAAGTATTTTTAAATGACTGATTTTGTATTGTTTAACTATTATTTCACCATCAACACTGTAAAGAAAAGTAAAGCTCTTTCAACATTTTCTACTGTTTAACTATTTTACCATCAACACTGTAAAGAAAAATAAAGCTCTTTCAAAATTTCCTATTGTTTAGCTACTATTTTACCATCAACACTGTAAAGAAAACTAAAGCTCTTTTAAGAACTCTACAAACATTCCTACCTTTATATTTTTACCCAGATGTAAAAAAGAAGAGGTTAAAGAACTAGAGGACTGATTGAGGTCTCAGCTGATAAGCCAGGTGCATATGTATTGTTTTCACAATAGTTACATGTAGGCAAAGGCCCAGAATTTGATGATTCAAAGGCTGGCCCTGACTTAGGCCAATGTCCTGTTATAGACAAGGTCAATGCAATTTGAAGAGGTTAAGCTCCTACAGCTCCATGACAATAAGACAGGGATGACAGTACAGCTCTCCTGAGGACATTCTACAAACAAACCAGCATTTTACACAAAACACGCAAACAACACTCTTCAATGGGGTTTTCTTTGAAGAGTTGTCACCTAGGATTTCATTGAACTCTTACAGATATGAGGGCTACGGCGGATGTATTTTGTCTTTAATTTATAAGAAAATATTTCCTTCATCTTCTTTGTTTTACATATAAAAAGAAACAACTGAATGAAGAAAAAAAGAGGGTTCTGTGGGAACAAACACTGGAGAGAGATGGTGGTGGCAGAGTGAGGATGGAGTGAGAGCACTCAGGAAAAGTGCTGAGCATATTACAGGGCTTGGTACACTCAAGGTGGCTAACAATGCACACTTTCCCTTCTCCTTTAAAGAAGGATAGAGTATGACCTACATGATGATTTGTTAGAAGTTAGGGACTTCAGAAATTGAGATTAAAATTTAAAAATGAAGTGAAATGTGACCTTTCTTACCCTAAAATTCCATTTCTGTCTCAGAAGAAAATTTCGAATTATTGGATTTCAAATGCACTCATCTTTGAAAAACAGGAATATACATATAGCCTTACAGCTGATTTATGAGCCAAGCAACAGGATCCGATAATCAGCAAACCTGGAGTTGTAATTTAGCTTGTTCATTCAAGAAGTAGAAGGACTTAGATTCATAATTCAATGCTCACCTCTAGACTTGAGTAATCATTTCAAAATGCATGATATACCACCTGCTGGTAATAGCCCAAAAAGACATTTTATAGATCATATGCATGATTTCATTTGATGATCAGAGTAACTGTGGGATTTGGATAGCATCATTATCCCCATTTCACAGACTAAGGAATTAAAGCTCAGAGTGCTTATATGTTTCAACCAAGGTCACAGCACTATTAAATTAGTGAAGGTTAAATAGATTTTAGTTCTTCTAACTTCAAATCCTGTACATTTTCTGAACTCTAGGGAACTGGTAAAAAAGAATGTAGGTAAATAAACAAAGACTCATTCCTTGTATCAGCAAACAGCTCCAGATACAGCTCTCTAATGACAGAAAAATGTTATTTTCATATATAACCTAGATGTGTTCAGATAGCAATTTGTGTTCCTCGGAGCTGGCACTTGATGAAACTGAGCACAAGAATCTATGCTCCAATGTCTCCAAAGGCACTTGATGGGACTGCACCAGGGATAGGATTATTTTGAGTGCCCCAGGAAACTTTTTTACACTTCCCTGGCATGTATTTAAATTGGCGGCATAACAGAGATCCAGCATGTTATCCCTCATAATATGGTTGCTCACTTCTATTCTAACAAATTTGGAATGACTTCAGGCCTGGATAGAGATTCATTCATTTTTAGTATGGATTCAGACATTAAATATTCCATAGCCTAATAGAAAAGTCATGCTTGTAAGTAATTTTTTTAGGTTATTTGTGGTTTTAATTTGTTTTTATTTATTAAACATTGAAAATCTTTTAATATCTGACTCTTTTTATAAAAGTATATACCACATCAAATGCTACGTGAAATCACAAAGAATTCATGGACCTATACAACCTACCCACAGATACCTTCTTATTCATGATGAGCAGTTTTGCTGTACAGTAAAAGAACATCTGTGCCCATATTTGATCAATATATAATTTTGTATAGATGCTTGAGAAGAGCCAAAACTGACAAAAGAAAGAAACTAAAGTTGGCTGAATTTGCTTCCACATAAAGAGTACTCTGTTCTGCCCTCTTGAATAAAGAAAGGGAGTTTTGCCAAAGTGTTAATAATACATCAGGTCTGAAGGAATGTCAAGCCCCTTTATCAAATAACAAACACTATGTAAGCTATCCTGAAAATTTCACTAAATTGGAAAATGGACAAGAAGCCAGCACAAACATGGCTGGTACAATAGAAATAAACAAAGCAGAGATTCATGGAGAAGCACAGATGGAGAGAGCTTGGATGTCAGCATAGCACTCCCATTAGACAAGACACACGCCAGCTACAGTGGAAGATGTTCTACAGGAATCCATCCAGCAGGTTGTATAGCCTACCCAAGATGAGGAGTATCCAGCAGATACCCGCAGAAACCTCCTTCTCTCTGAACTTCAAAATTATGATCCAGATTCAGTCCAAGCACTTTTACTGCAAACTCAGATTCAGAGATCTCAAAAATATAATTTATCTGGTTGTTTCCTTCACCAAACAAAACAATCAACCTATTTTAAAGATGAGAAATAATTCCAGTCTAGTGGGCCCCCAATACTGCTATAATCCTTTGGTTATAAACAACAGAAATTTAGGCAAACTTGAATATGATTGCATATTAAGCAAAATAAGAGATTTGTTGGAAAGATATTGTGTGATTCAGAATCACAGGAAAACTGAACAATATGGCCACATAAAGACAGGAACCAGGGAAGCTCTGAGTGCTAAATATTTTCTTAGGTTGGTACAATTAATTTTGAACCAACCTAATATGATATGTAGCACTCAGAACTTCCCTAGGTCCTCTTTTTTGCCATTAAAATAATAATGGCAAAAAACATAATCACTTTTGCATCAACCTAATAAACCAATGGACAATTGCTTTAAAGAAAAATGCAGCTCCAATTGTTTTCATCCTTGTGTGTCATTTTTTTTTTAATTAATTAATTTTTTTTATTATACTTTAAGTTCTAGGGTACATGTGCATGACGTTTATATCATGTATAACTCCCCAGTGCAATCCCTCCCTCCTCCCCCCTCCCCATGATAGGCCCCAGTGTGTGATGTTCCCCTTCCCGAGTCCAAGTGATCTCATTGTTCAGTTCCCACCTATGAGTGAGAACATGCGGTGTTTGGTTTTCTCTTCTTGTGATAGTTTGCTAAGAATGATGGTTTCCAGCTGCATCCATGTCCCTACAAAGGACGCAAACTCATCCTTTTTTATGGCTGCATAGTATTCCATGGTGTATATGTGCCACATTTTCTTAATCCAGTCTGTCACAGATGGACATTTGGGTTGATTCCAAGTCTTTGCTATTGTGAATAGTGCCGCAATAAACATACGTGTGCATGTGTCTTTGTAGTAGAGTAATTTATAATCCTTTGGGTATATACCCAGTAGTGGGATGGCTGGGTCATATGGTACATCTAGTTCTAGATCCTTGAGGAAACGCCATACTGTTTTCCATAATGGTTGAACTAGTTTACAATCCCACCAACAGTGTAAAAGTGTTCCTATTTCTCCACATCCTCTCCAACACCTGTTGTTTCCTGACTTCTTAATGATTGCCATTCTAACTGGTGTGAGATGGTATCTCATTGTAGTTTTGATTTGCATTTCTCTGATGGCGAGTGATGACGAGCATTTTTTCATGTGTCTGTTGGCTGTATGGATGTCTTCTTTTGAGAAATGTCTGTTCATATCCTTTCCCCACTTTTTGATGGGGTTGTTTGTTTTTTTCTTGTATATTTGTTTGAGTTCTTTGTAGATTCTGGATATTAGCCCTTTGTCAGATGAGTAGGTTGCAAAAATTTTTTCCCATTCTGTAGGTTGCCTGTTCACTCTGATGGTAGTTTCTTTAGCTGTGCAAAAGCTCTTTAGTTTAATTAGATCCCATGTGTCAATTTTTGCTTTTGCTGCCGTTGCTTTTGGTGTTTTAGACATGAAGTCCTTGCCCATGCCTATGTCCTGAATGGTACTACCTAGATTTTCTTCTAGGGTTTTTATGGTATTAGGTCTAACATTTAAGTCTCTAATCCATCTTGAATTAATTTTCGTATAAGGGGTAAGGAAAGGATCCAGTTTCAGCTTTCTACTTATGGCTAGCCAATTTTCCCAGCACCATTTATTAAATAGGGAATCCTTTCCCCATTTCTTGTTTCTCTCAGGTTTGTCAAAGATCAGATGGCTGTAGATGTGTGGTATTATTTCTGAGGACTCTGTTCTGTTCCATTGGTCTATATCTCTGTTTTGGTACCAGTACCATGCTGTTTTGGTTACTGTAGCCTTGTAGTATAGTTTGAAGTCAGGTAGCGTGACGCCTCCAGCTTTGTCCTTTTGACTTAGGATTGTCTTGGCAATGCGGGCTCTTTTTTGGTTCCATATGAACTTTAAAGCAGTTTTTTCCAATTCTGTGAAGAAAGTCATTGGTAGCTTGATGGGGATGGCATTAAATCTATAAATAACCTTGGGCAGTATGGCCATTTTCACGATATTGATTCTTCCTATCCATGAGCATGGTATGTTCTTCCATTTGTTTGTGTCCTCTTTGATTTCACTGAGCAGTGGTTTGTAGTTCTCCTTGAAGAGGTCCTTTACATCCCTTGTAAGCTGGATTCCTAGGTATTTTATTCTCTTTGAAGCAATTGTGAATGGAAGTTCATTCCTGATTTGGCTCTCTGCTTGTCTGTTACTGGTGTATAAGAATGCTTGTGATTTTTGCACATTAATTTTGTATCCTGAGACTTTGCTGAAGTTGCTTATCAGCTTAAGGAGATTTTGGGCTGAGACGATGGGGTTTTCTAAATATACAATCATGTCATCTGCAAACAGGGACAATTTGACTTCTTCTTTTCCTAACTGGATACCCTTGATTTCTTTCTCTTGCCTGATTGCCCTAGCCAGAACTTCCAACACTATGTTGAATAGGAGTGGTGAGAGAGGGCATCCCTGTCTTGTGCCAGTTTTCAAAGGGAATTTTTCCAGTTTTTGCCCATTCAGTATGATATTAGCTGTGGTTTGTCATAAATAGCTCTTATTATTTTGAGGTACGTTCCATCAATACCAAATTTATTGAGCGTTTTTAGCATAAAGGGCTGTTGAATTTTGTCAAAAGCCTTTTCTGCATCTATTGAGATAATTATGTGGTTCTTGTCTTTGGTTCTGTTTATATGCTGGATTACGTTTATTGATTTGCGAATGTTGAACCAGCCTTGCATCCCAGGGATGAAGCCCACTTGATCATGGTGGATAAGCTTTTTGATGTGCTGCTGAATCCGGTTTGCCAGTATTTTATTGAGGATTTTTGCATCGATGTTCATCAGGGATATTGGTCTAAAATTCTCTTTTTTTGTTGTGTCTCTGCCAGGCTTTGGTATCAGGATGATGTTGGCCTCATAAAAAGAGTTAGGGAGGATTCCCTCTTTTTCTATTGATTGAAATAGTTTCAGAAGGAATGGTACCAGCTCCTCCTTGTACCTCTGGTAGAATTCAGCTGTGAATCCATCTGGTCCTGGACTTTTTTTGGTGGGTAGGCTATTAATTGTTGCCTCAATTTCAGAGCCTGCTATTGGTCTATTCAGGGATTCAACTTCTTCCTGGTTTAGTCTTGGAAGAGTGTAAGTGTCCAGGAAATTATCCATTTCTTCTAGATTTTCTAGTTGATTTGCGTAGAGGCATTTATAGTATTCTCTGATGGTTGTTTGTATTTCTGTGGGGTCGGTGGTGATATCCCCTTTATCATTTTTTATTGCGTCTATTTGATTCTTCTCTCTTTTCTTCTTTATTAGTCTAGCTAGCGGTCTGTCAATTTTGTTGATCTTTTCAAAAAACCAACTCCTGGATTCATTGATTTTTTGGAGGGTTTTTTGTGTCTCTATCTCCTTCAGTTCTGCTCTGATCTTAGTTATTTCTTGCCTTCTGCTAGCTTTTGAATGTGTTTGCTCTTGCCTCTCTAGTTCTTTTAATTGTGATGTTAGAGTGTCAATTTTAGATCTCTCCTGCTTTCTCTTGTGGGCATTTAGTGCTATAAATTTCCCTCTACACACTGCTTTAAATGTGTCCCAGAGATTCTGGTATGTTGTATCTTTGTTCTCATTGGTTTCAAAGAACATCTTTATTTCTGCTTTCATTTCGTTATGTACCCAGTAGTCATTCAGGAGCAGGTTGTTCAGTTTCCATGTAGTTGAGCGGTTTTGATTGAGTTTCTTAGTCCTGAGTTCCAGTTTGATTGCACTGTGGTCTGAGAGACAGTTTGTTATAATTTCAGTTCTTGTACATTTGCTGAGGAGTGCTTTACTTCCAATTATGTGGTCAATTTTGGAATAAGTGCGATGTGGTGCTGAGAAGAATGTATATTCTGTTGATTTGGGGTGGAGAGTTCTATAGATGTCTATTAGGTCCGCTTGGTGCAGAGATGAGTTCAATTCCTGGATATCCTTGTTAACTTTCTGTCTGTTGATCTGTCTAATGTTGACAGTGGAGTGTTGAAGTCTCCCATTATTATTGTATGGGAGTCTAAGTCTCTTTGTAGGTCTCTAAGGACTTGCTTTATGAATCTGGGTGCTCCTGTATTGGGTGCATATATATTTAGGAGAGTTAGCTCTTCCTGTTGAATTGATCCCTTTACCATTATGTAATGGCCTTCTTTGTCTCTTTTGATCTTTGATGGTTTAAAGTCTGTTTTATCAGAGACTAGGATTGCAACCCCTGCTTTTTTTTGTTCTCCATTTGCTTGGTAGATCTTCCTCCATCCCTTTATTTTGAGCCTATGTATGTCTCTGCATGTGAGATGGGTCTCCTGAATACAGCAGACTGATGGGTGTTGACTCTTTATCCAGTTTGCCAGTCTGTGTCTTTTAATTGGAGCATTTAGTCCATTGACATTTAAGGTTAATATTGTTATGTGTGAACTTGATCCTGTCATTATGATATTAACTGGTTATTTTGCTCGTTAGTTGATGCAGTTTCTTCCTAGCCTCGATGGTCTTTACATTTTGGCATGTTTTTGCAATGGCTGGTACCGGTTGTTCCTTTCCATGTTTAGGGCTTCCTTCAGGTCTCTTGTAAGGCAGGCCTGGTGGTGACAAAATCTCTAAGCATTTGCTTATCTGTAAAGGATTTTATTTCTCCTTCACTGATGAAGCTTAGTTTGGCTGGATATGAAATTCTGGGTTTAAAATTCTTTTCTTTAAGAATGTTGAATATTGGCCCCCACTCTCTTCTGGCTTGTAGAGTTTCTGCCGAGAGGTCTGCTGTTATTCTGATGGGCTTCCCTTTGTGGGTAACCCGACCTTTCTCTCTGGCTGCCCTTAAGATTTTTTCCTTCATTTCAACTTTGGTGAATCTGGCAATTATGTGTCTTGGAGTTGCTCTTCTGGAGGAGTATCTTTGTGGCGTTCTCTGTATTTCCTGAATTTGAATGTTGGCCTGCCCTACTAGGTTGGGGAAGTTCTCCTGGATGATATCCTGAAGAGTGTTTTCCAACTTGGTTCCATTTTCCCCCTCACTTTCAGGCACCCCAATCAGACGTAGATTTGGTCTTTTTACATAATCCCATACTTCTTGCAGGCTTTGTTCATTTCTTTTTCTTCTTTTTTCTTTTGGTTTCTCTTCTCGCTTCATTTCATTCATTTGATCCTCAATCGCTGATACTCTTTCTCCAGTTGATCGAGTCGGTTACCGAAGCTTGTGCATTTGTCACGTATTTCTCGTGTCATGGTTTTCATCTCTGTCATTTCGTTTATGATCTTCTCTGCATTAATTAGTCTAGCTGTCAATTCTTCCACTTTTTTTTCAAGATTTTTAGTTTCTTTGCGCTGGGTACGTAATTCCTCCTTTAGCTCTGAGAGGTTTGATGGACTGAAGCCTTCTTCTCTCATCTTGTCAAAGTCATTCTCTGACCAGCTTTGATCCGTTGCTGGCGATGGGCTGCGCTCCTTTGCAGGGGGAGATGCGCTCTTATTTTTTGAATTTCCAGCTTTTCTGCCCTGCTTCTTCCCCATCTTTGTGGTTTTATCTGTCTCTGGACTTTGATGATGGTGACGTACTGATGGGGTTTTGGTATAGGTGTCCTTCCTGTTTGATAGTTTTCCGTCTGACAGTCAGAAGGACTGTCTGTTGGTCTGTTAGAGATTGCTTGAGGTCCACTCCAGACCCTGTTTGCCTGGGTATCAACAGCAGAGGTTGCCGAAGATAGAATATTGCTGAACAGCGAGTGTACCTGTCTGATTCTTTCTTTGGAAGTTTCCTCTCAGGGGTGACGCCACCCTGTGAGGTGTGGGGTATCAGACTGCCCCTAGTGGGGGATGTCTCCCAGCTAGGCTACTCAGGGGTCAGGGACCCACCTGAGCAGGCAGTCTGTCCGTTCTCAGATCTCAACCTCCGCGTTAGGAGATCCACGGCTCTCCCCAAAGCTGTCAGACAGAGTCGTTCGGGTCTGCAGCGGCCCCGCTCTTTCCCCTAATGGACTGCAGCTGTGCGCTGTCCGCAGCGGTAGAGTCTACAGAGACAGGCAGGCTTCCTTGAGCTGCTGTGAGCTCCACCCAGTTCGAGCTTCCCAGCGGCTTTGTTTACCTACTTAAGCCTCAGCAATGGCGGGCGCCCCTCCCCCAGCCTCGCTGCTGCCTTGCGGATAGATCGCCACAGACGGCTGTGTTAGCAGTGAGGGAGGCTCCGTGGGCGTGGGACCCTCCCGGCCAGGTGTGGGATATATTCTCCTGGTGTGCCTGTTTCCTTAAAGCGCAGTATTGGGGTGGGAGTTACCCGATTTTCCAGGTGTTGTGTGTCTCAGTTCCCCTGGCTAGGAAAAGGGATTTCCTTCCCCCTTGCGCTTCCAGGTGAGGCGATGCCTCGCCCTGCTTCAGCTCACGCTGGTCAGGCTGCAGCAGCTGACCCGCACCGATTGTCCGGCACTCCCTAGAGAGATGACCCCAGTACCTCAGTTGAAAATGCAGAAATCACCGGTCTTCTGTGTCGCTCGCGCTGGGAGTTGGAGACTGGAGCTGTTCCTGTTCGGCCATCTTGCTCCGCCCCCCCCTTGTGTGTCATTTTAAGATTCAAATTGAGGAGTAAGAGAATCCAAGTGGCCAAGCTTGAGTCCTGTGCCTACCCTTTGGGGATGGCAACACCTTAAATGATAGCTCCTCCAGGACCACATGAAGTGAGCGAATGTAAAGGGAGAAATGCTGAATCAAAACAGAGAAAGGGGATTGTGGTAGGCAGAACAACAGAATAAAGGCAGAGATTTCCCCCAGGGAGATAGGGTGGGGATCACTTGAAAGATAACCAGGCTCTATATAATACTATCAGTCCCAATGTAAGATTTATGCAGTGTGCGAAAAGCTCTAAGCAAGCCTGGATATTGGTAGAAACTGGGACTAGAATCTAATGTCTGATATCTGAACCTAAGTTTTTGGTAACTAAACTGTATTTATTGAATAGCTCAAGATTTTCTGCACACTAACTTTCAATCAGAGTGATCACAAATTCTAAATATGATCCAGTGAAGACCATATATGGAGAAAGGTGGTTGCAGGAGATTTTACAACAGTGGCATTAAACAGTAAACGAAGTATTCTATGACACTATTTATTGGAAATATTGTTAAACTGCCACGCTCAAGTGGAAATATTATTCAGAAAGGACAGCCAGAAATGTCGATCTTCATTCAAATCCTCTCTGCTACTAGGAAAGCAGATGTATTTAATTTCTGACATGAAGTCAAGAAAAAGTGAATGCTGAAGAAAGAATAAACTTGGATACATCTGATCTTAGAACAATAAAATCACTTGAATGAACAATAAAAATAATAAATATTGAATCCGTAACATAATATTTGAGCAGGAATATAATGAGAAGGAAAGAGAGATCTTCCATGTGCCCAAGATTTTGTTTTTGTTTGTTGGTTGTTGTTGTTGTTGTTTTCTTTTCTTTTTATTTTAGAGACAGATTCTCATTCTGTCACCTGGGCTGGAATGTGGTGGCACGATCATGGCTCACTGCAGCCTCGACTTCCTGGGTTCAAGTGATTCTCCTGCCTCAGTCTCTGAGTAACTGGACTACAAGCACATATCAACATGTCCAACTAATGTTTCATTGTTTTAAAATTTTTTAGTTTTAAATTTTTTGTAGAGACGGGATTTCTTTATGTTGCCTACACTGATCTTGAACTCCTGGCTGCAAGCGATCCTCTTTCATCAGCCTCCAAAGTGCTGGGATTACAGGCCTGAGCCACCACACTTGGCCCACAGTGGTATATACTACCAAAATATTAGGGGGAAATTGTTCAGTTTGTACTCATATGCTTACTTTTTTGTTGCCTATTTTCACACTTAAAATGAACATTAGAGGTTGTGGATAAGTGAATTTGGTCCCAATATTTAAGGAGATAATTAGATAAAATTACATGATATAAAATTTCCTCTTAAGGGATAATTCCACTAGATGATTTAAAACTCAATTATAATATGCAAAATATCTTTCCCTTCTCTGAGTGCCTCTCATCAATATCTTTCTTACACTTATTTTCTTCCTGATGTTTTGGTTATTTTACTGGAAGGCTTTGAGAGTGTCTTCCAGTTAATCCTGACAGATCCTATGGTAATGCCAAGTATTGGCTATGCCTATAGTTCTCTTCTACACTCATAGAGTTGCACAGCTGTCTCTTCTAGATGGCCAAGATCTTTGACCACAGCACTGACCCCTTCTTCATGTACTCAGAGCTCTTGTCCCAACTCCCAGAGGAATCTCATAGTGTGTTCTTAAATTATGTATCTTTGGTTTGTCTTATAGGAACCAAAGCCTCCTTACCCGAAAAAGTATGCAAAACTGTTGTTTTAATATGATAACTTAACATTCTGCTCACTTTACCTCTTATGTCAGAGCTTGACAGAACAGAGTCATGACTAGTTTCCTCTAAAACAGGTCAGGTCTACTCTATTGGGAGCAAGAAGATGTTTTCCTTATGTATATGTGCCAGGTTTTTTTTTTGTTTTTTGTTTTTTGTTTTGACAGAGTAAGGGTAAATAGATTTAGGAATGGTAGCAAAAGAAGGGTAGGGAGAAAACATGGAGAAAGAGTATTAGATAAGAGAACCATCTACTGCTGTAATGTAGAGGAAGAGTATTCAGAGAACGGAGACCCAAGTCAACCTCAGTGCATTTGGATTTAGTGCACTTCCTCACCCACTTAAGAGATTTAATCATTCAACCAAAACTTCTAGGGACAAAAAAAATTACTAGCTTTTGCTTCACTTACATATGTTGTTTACTCAGGGTTTATAGACACCATTTATCTACTTATTCACTTATTCCTTCACTCATCATAATTGACAGAGAAAATTATATGTACAACATGATATTTCTAAGTATCAATACATTGTGGAATGACTAAGTCTAGCTAATTACACATGTGAATTACCTCCCATAGTTACACCAATTTAAAGTGCCAAATTCAATGTTAAAAATTTCAGCCGTGGTAAAACTTCGACAGATAGTGCCTGCTTTTAAAACTTCTAAGGGAACAATTCTATTTTTCTTGAGAAATGTAAACATAGCTAGATTATTCCATTTGAAATTAAATGTTATTTTATAAATAACTACTCCATGTTGTTTGTCTGTGATTATTTCTAAAAGCCAAGACTAATTATTTCTGTATATTCTCAAATTCCACATACAAGGAAATAATGGAAGTTGCTAAATCATTAGACTTTGAGCTTATTAAATTAGGAAGTTACTAAATTATGAACTTCATATATCCTTAATCATCTACATAGCCTTTATTGCCAGCACAGTGCTTGACACCGAACAGGTTCTCCAAATATTTGTTAAACTGATTAGCACTGTCCCATGAACAAGAAACTCCTAGCATCCCACTGCTTAAAGCACTCCTTGAGGTTCAGAAAAAGGCTTACCTATGCTGAGCAGAATCAGACTTGAGAGGTAAGGACTGGTAGCCATTTACTAATACATCTACTAATATAGCACCAGAAAGAATCTCTACACACAAACACATCGAGATGCACCCATGCCTAGAATTTGTGGATTTTCCTCCCATACTATTCTTCTAAATGTAAGTGAAAGAGCTCACAGAAAGCCACGGATAACCAGATTTGGGTTAATTAGGTTGCTCCTCTAAATTATAAGTCCCATGAGAGTTAGATTTTGTCCCAAACACTCAATCAACATTTCTGCAGAGAAAAGACAGGATCATAAAACAGATACTTTACAGGACTCCTACCTGATCTCTAATCTATTTGCACACCTTGCTCTTACTTGCTCTTTGTCAGAAATATCAACATCCATCAGACACATCACTGGTTAACACTTTCCTTAGCAATTACCTTTATTTTTTGAAAATTTGTCAGTATACATTATCATGTGACCACATTGTTCTCTAATTGCAGAATGCATCACATTTGTAATTTCACATTAAATAGTCTGATTTTTTTCATTAATCTTTTTTTCTCCTGCTAGACTACAAGCTGCAGAAGGGCCACTTATTTTTTTCCACTGTTGTGACCTTAGCATCTCATGCAGTGTTTGAAACATAGTAGGTGTTCAGTTAGTGTTTATCAAATGATTGAATGGATGATTCATGGGAAAACTACTGAGTATCCAAAGGCTGTTAAGAAAGAAAATCTAAAGAGGAAAGATAACTATGTTAAGTCAACTAAAGTCATAAGGTAAGAATTAGTTGTAAATTTAAGAAAACCGATGATCAAAGAAAACCCTTTATTTCACTCCAATAATGAAACTAAAGTTCAGAAAGGTAAATTGACTTAATGTAGTTATCACAACTAGCTAGTACTGTATGTGGGTCTAAAACTTAGATCTCTCATTCAAATGATCTTTCCATAAGTACATGTTTTCAAATACAAGCAAATGACTCTTTCTGATAACAGACAACAGACCCACTTAACTTATTATTGAAGTCATTTTGCTAAAATAAACAGGAATCAGTTGAGAATGAAGGACATATTAAGTTACATTTCATTTCAAAAATTCTTACTTTTAGAAGGTACATAGAATGATTAGATTGCATCTATTAATTTGTTATGACAAGTCAACTCAGAATATAGCTTCAAAGTGATTCTAGAACTGGGAACCAGTGAGAATTTAACAGGGTTTTACTAATCCAAAACACACAGCACTCAAAAATATTATTTATAATTATGAGTGTTATTACTAATTACAACACTTATAGATAACAAAGGCCTGAGAAAATAGACCATTTGGATGAAGATGGCCATCAGTAATGGTCTGAACACTGAGGTGTTTCTGATCAACATTGACTCAGTGAGCACCTTGGGAAAAGAAGTCATACCCTTTGAAGTAAAGGGCATTAAATGTTATCTACTTTTCAATTTTGCCAAGGGACAGCTGGATCTGTGAACATTTCCATTAACAGAACAGGGCCCAAGGGTGATTCTATAATTCTCTACTTGAAAGTGAGGCTGAAGGCCTTTCATTCTCTGTAGAGCTGGTTACAAACTTCTGTAGATTAACCCATGCTGATATGTTTCACAGTCCAATTCAGAACTCTTCTGTCTGCAACCCAATAACACATCATCCCAAAATGTCACTGATTTAGTTCCTAAGTAAATCAGATATTTGCCTCTAATTGTGCAAGGTAACACCTATAAACTAAAATGAATCTCTCTATTCTTCCACACAATAAACACTTCCATTGAGTCAGTCATAAGATGAAATTCTGACAAGGCAGAGTAACTTTACATAAGATGGCATTACCAATCCTAAGAGCAGAATATCACTTCATTCTTGAATTTTGTACCAGTGCATTTCAAATATGAAACAAATAAGCAAACAAAGAGTAATGTACCAGAGCTTACTGGATACTCTACAGTATACACTTAAATATATTGGTTAAAAATATCTAAGGTACTTAACATCTACTTTGAAAATATATCAAGCATTGATTTATACAAAACAGCTTAAAACTTGTGTGCTCTATTACTTTATTTTTAAGATTTAATCAAATTGGCCATATGGCTTCTGCACTGGGTAGACAAAATAACAACTATCCCCTCAATCATACCTACATCACTTTTAAGACAAAGCTATTACTTTTCTTACATAATTCATGTTGGCCGAAGTATGCTCTCTTAACTCAGCTGAATATACATTTACCTCCTTACTGAGGACACATTTACAACATTGCCAAACTCTTGCAGTAATGTGTTAAGTTTCTTAAAAGCAATGCATATTTGTGAGAATCAGTGACAAGCATTTGATATCTTAGTCAATGTGATATCCCTTCTGGGAACTAAGGTAATAGAAATATAAATTAGTCTATTTTCAATTTTCAAATATTACTTGAGACACATCCACTTATTTTCATAAACCAGGTGATAACACCTGGTTTCCTTGAAGTTCTTGCTCTATATGGAATGATATTTTTCCTTATTAATCCAAATCTGAAATGAGGCTATAGGAAAAAATCATTCTAATACTAATATTCAAGTTCAAAGTCACTGTGAAAGATTCAGGGCCGGGTGCGGTGGCTCACGCCTGCAATCCCAACACTTCTGGAGGTCGAAGTGGGCAGATCACTTGAGGCCAGGAGTTTAAGACCATCCTGGCCAACATGGTGAAATTGGTCTCTACTAAAAATACAAAAAAAATTAGCTAGGTATGGTGGTGCTTGCCTGGAGTCCCAGTCACTCAGGAGGCTGAGGCAGGAGAATTGCTTGATGAGGCAGAGGTTGCAGTGACTCAAGATCGTGCCACTGTACTCCAGCCTGGGTGACAGAGCAAGACTCTGTCTCAAAAAAAATAAAAAATAAAAAAATAAAAAAAGATTCAGATATCACATTTGTACATCCCATGGACTTGGACACAATTTTTAATTGGTAAAACTAACAAAAACAATTTTCTCCATCAAAATCTTCATCTTCCCCCCTGAAAGACCCTGACTTTTAGCAAAAATGGGCAATACATTTGCAAAGTGATCTAGGGTTAACAAAATGCATCATTTTGCCTGATTTTTCAAGAATAATAGCAACCCATAATATGCTTATTCTTCTAGATAAATAACTAATTACAAATAGCATAATAAAATGAACAGGATAAATCTAAAATCTATAAATTTTCAAAGTCACAAATACCATTAATATAAAAACACTGAGAGCACACATTGTTTTGAAGTCTACTGAAACTATCCTGGTTTTAGACTTCACAAAGCAAACACATTAAACTAGAACTAAATCATGCAAGATGATTCAAATGTAGGTTCTTATTCCAATTAACTAGTGAGTAAGTTATAGTTTGCAATTACCATTTTTTGCCTACCTGGCAATGTTTGCTATCTCCATTTGTTCTGGACTGTTAATTACAGTTCTCTGCATCTCCATTTCCACCATAGCAGTGAGAGGCAAACAGACGCATTTCACATCTACGTTAAGTTTTCCTATAACTCCCCTACTATCATTTATACTACTTTCAGTTTTCTCCGTTGAAAAGCAATTTTACCAGTAATTAACAGATACTGGCAATAGTCACCCATGTTTTTTAAATGAGTTCTTTTTTCTTTTGCATTATCAACTATTTAGAAGACACTGTGCAGAAAAATATGTCCTTTCAAGAGAAAATAGAACAATGGATTTGAAATCATTCTAATTTTTCTGTGTTTCTCTAAGACTAAATCAAAGCAATAGAGTTGAGTGCTGTGCCTCAGGTTTGTAATCCCAGTGACCTGAGAGAGTGGGGTGGAAGGATCGCTTGAGCCCAGTTCAAGGGTGCAGCGAGCTATGATTCTGCCAGTGCACTCCAACCCGGGAGGCAGAGCAAGACCCCAACTCTAAAAAGAGAATAACAAACAATAAATTAAAAAATCAATCAATGTATAAGCACAGGTAAGACAATTTTAAATAGAAAAAATAGCTTACAGTATGAACAGGTGTCCATTCCTATTTGATTCAAAGTTGCTTGGCCATGCCTAAGAACCTGAAATCTACAGTCCCTGTAATTCTGAGCTAGCTCTCCTGAGGTTTATTTCAAACTCTTGGAAGGAATCCTTAGTTTTCTAACAATAGGCCATTCATTTAACTATTTATTGAGCAAATGATGATATATTCTCTAATAGAATTTGAATTCTAGTAGGTAAAACAGGGCACAAATAAGAAATGACTGTTCATCATGGTCTTAGGCAGGGTGAAGGCTCTGATTTTGAATCTTGTGGCTTTGAGACATGCCTCCTAAATTTTGCCCAGGAAGACTGGTTCATAGTATAGAAACTCATCCAGATCCTGCAGCAGAAAAGCAAGCAGAAAGTTATTTCTTTACCTTCAACTTTTACTTTTTTCCCCAGAATCAAAAATTATTATAATATGTGTATGTAAATAGGGAGTTATTGGAGGAAGCATTTATTTTAATACCTAGAGGATTTCTTTGCTCTTCATGCCTATTGCCTTAGGAGGTGATGGGCCCTTTTATTGCCAAAAGCAATAACTTCATTCTTTATCTTTGAAATAGTAGTGGCTGCCTGTTCAAAGTTATTTTGCCAACCTTGCTATCACTGCATCCTTACGGGATGAAGTAGCAATAACCAAAAGAAATAGAATTTTATCTAATTTTAGTCCTTCTGAAGTCCTCTGGGTTCCTTTGATCACATCAGCTGAGTTATTTTGTACAAGTACAATCCTCTGCTTTAAGAGTAGCTCTAGATTTGGAGGAGATGGGTGCAGGCTCTGAATGGAAATTAAAAGACAAAGTTTTGGAGGAAGCGACAAGAGCAGTTAAGAATGGCTACAAATTTGAGAACAGGGAGAACTGGAGATGGGCATTTTAAATCAGAGGGAGCATTTCAGGGTCATAAATAATTTGACTGCCTATTAATGTTACAACATTAAATAATGTAAATCATTTTATGGTTAGAGAGCAGAAAAAATAACTATTTTAATATAAACTACAAAAAGTAAAATTTGTATTTATAAAGGGGAAAAATAACTATTATTTTTTCATACAAAGTACAAGAAAATAAAGCTTGGGTTTCACATAACTCACTCAATAAGGGGCGTGTCCAAGGCCTTACAATTGCAGGCCAAAAAGAAATGATTTGGTAAGCTACATATTATCTAATTTAAGAATTTTTGTTTCACCAGCTCTTTCTGCTTACCTTTCACTTGTATACTCCCATAATAAAAGTTCAACTAAGTACTTTTAAAAGGTTAATTCAAAACACAGTTCAGTTAAAGAATATTGATCAAGAGTAAGTACATCATGCTGTTTATTCATTTACTCAGTTAATATTAGGTGATCTCCCCAAAACCAAAACAAAACAAAATAAAATTTGCAACAAAGGTCATATGATAATTCTGAACTAATGGCAACTACTCATAAAATTCAAGAGCAGCTGAAACTTGACATACTGACAAACAAATTCAATTTTTTCCTCCACTAAAATTCCATTGCATTTCCTACAATTGTCAGTGGAACCACTACCAATCTAAGCAAAGAATCTTGATTCATTTATTCTCTCAAAGCAGAGCAGCAGATTAAGTAATATTATGTTGTGTCTATTTAGTCAACAGCTAAAAAAATTCAGTCAATAGCTAAAAAATATTTTCTGGTGATACAAATGGAAAAAATGTCATCATATGCAGTATAATTGTTTTGTCACACATTATTATGATAATAGTGATGACTTAGTTTAAGGAGGTCCCAAAAGGCAATTACAAACCATCCACTAATTACAACAAATTTTAAAATTATCGCCTTAAAAAAAGACAACACTTGGAATTTGGAAATTGGTCAAAATCCATGTTTGACAAAGCAAAATTTTTCTGCATATTTTTTGTATTTTGGAAATGAGTAAAAAAATTGCTAATCCTTTTTTGGAGTAAAATTTAAAAACAGCAATTAAATGATTTGTCTAAATATTCAAGGGGAGTGGTAATAGGAATAAGATCAGGGTAATGACCTATAATTAATGCTCAAGCTCTGTTCTCATCAATTAATATGATATAACCTGGTTAAAGTCTTCTACTACTAGGTAAATGGAAATGGGGGCTATTTCTTAGGGAGAAATGAAGATATAATAGGTAATTTAAGAGAAATAGACTAAAGACTGGTTCAAGGAAGTTTATATACAATCAATTTTAATGAATTTCCCACATTTTGAGATAATTAAAAGATCTAATCATCTTTTATCTACTTGATGTGCAGTCTAACACTTGTCACTTATAATAATCATGGCACATTCATTCAAATTTTTATTCAAAATTTATTCAACTTTCATGCCATCCTAAAATAACTCTGAAATACCTATAGTTTCCATTTAATTCCTGTAAGTTCAAGTGTCTCGAGAAAACCATTCAATTATGCTAACTGTTTAAGTATACTAAGGCATAGGACTCTTTATTTCACTCATTTTGATTTCTTTACTGTATGTATATTTCTGTTTTTCAATTTAGCTGAGCAAAACCAATAGAAATTTACATACTTATGTAAATAAGGAATTAAATTAGTATTACAAAAGACTGTATTTACATAGCACAAAGGGAAGTTTAAAAGTGCCTGCTTTCTGATTAACTTGATTAGCTTAGAACATTACATCAGCTAATTTGGACTTAATCATCTTATCTTTCACTGGTGATTTTCTAGATCAATTGCAAATTATCATTCGTGTCATATGTTGACATAAAGCCTCAACACCTAATGCAAATAGCATTGGCTTTCAAAAGTTGGATTATTTGGTTGTATTAATAACATTAATATTTCTTCTAAGAGTTCTTTCTTCAATAAGAAAGGAAAAAGAATATTCTTATAAAAACATTCTACATGTTAGCATCTGCCTCTCCAAACACAAAGAGACGTCTAGAAGCAGAACTTTGTTCAAGTTGGACCAATGGCTTCATCTATCTAGCTCAAAACTCCTTAGAGCCAGCATTTAGATGGATAGAGATTTTCAAATGAATAATTTCCCTTTTAAGCACATACACATTATGGTTGAGCAAAACGAGGACAGAGATAAATTGACCTGACCTAGATTAGAGAGTGGCAGAAATATTTGTTGAATTGAAATTGGCAGAGCCAAGGCTTGTACTGGGTTTGGAATCAGCTGTGGTTCTTCCCTCAAGAAAACCATTGCTTTCACTCAATATTCATGAAGGAGGTGTAAGTGTTTAGAGGGGAAAAAGAAGCAAAATAGGATGACTTCTATAAGACTTAGTGTATATAAAGACCAAATTGCAAGACCTCACAATAACAAAATATTCAGCCACGGTCCATTCTATGTGATTTCATGAGAATGTGACTTGAACATGCTTTCACTTTTGGAGTTAATCTGATGCCTCCTAACTGATCCCAGTTGAATTACTCGATCATTCACAGACATGAAAAATATTGCTAATTTGCTAAGAAAATAATCTAACATAGCATTAGTAATGCTACCCGTTTTTCAGGAATTTAGAGGCAGCTCAACAAAGTACTGAGTATATGGAGATCCAAGTAGTGGTTATAGTCATGCTCTGAACCATTTTTAATGCCTTGAATAAGTCACTAATTTTCCCTGGCTCTCAGTTCCTTCATCTGTCAAATGGGTTTGATGACTCTGTGGCTTCCATAGGTATTATTTTTATAACTCTACTTTTTAATCCTTGGAAATGTCATTGTTTTATTAATAACATTTATTCATTTAAATTCACATCTGTCAAATTTTCCATCTGAGGTATCTGCCATGCTTAACAGCAAAGGAGAGAAAAATCCTTTAGGAGGACCGGCAGTAGTATATCTCAAAGTGGTTAGAAAGTTTTTTGAAGTCCATCACTTTGTCATAACATTTATATACTTCCTAATTCTACTAATACAACATCTGTGTGTAATATAAAATCAACCTCGCCCCAAGTCATCAACTAAAGCTGATGATTCAAGGAGATTCATCAGATTTATCCTTGACTTAATGACCCTATTTTACATATCCAAGTCTTCCTGGATCTCAAGGGTTTGGATAGGCAGAAGCACCCCGACACAAAAAAGTGAGAACCTAGTTCTATGAAATCACCTAGAAGGAGTCCCATGATGCCGCAAATGTAGGGCCTCACTTTTCACATTGGGGTGTTCCTTTCTATCCAAACCCTTTCTCCCATTTCAAGTATTTCTGAAAAACATCAGAATACATGTTTCTTTGTTGCATCTGAAATTATTTCCATAGACTAGTTTCCTATAAATCCCAGAAATGAGGTTTCTAAATCAAACAATATGGACACTTTCATGCTTCTGAGTAGACAGATATAGCCCAGTTGCTTTCCTGAAAAACTGTATCATTTTATATTCACACCAAGAATATGTGAGAGTTCATATCTCTCTGCACCTGTATTAACATGGTCTTGAAATTCTTTTTCAGAATGATCTGTGAAAAATGGACAGTATTTCTCTTTGCTTTCTTGTCACACTGTTCTGAAGCTCAAACAGTCTCAGCTCCTTATTAGGAGTGACAGGCTAGTTAACTCCTTTAATCTCAAATCTTTATTGAAATAAAAAACAATAGTATGAGCTTTGAGGATTAAGTAATAATGCATGTAAAGTACTGAGTAAAGAGACTGATGCATAAGAGAGTTCAATAGATGTTGAGAACACAGTGACTCTTGAATCCTATTTCATCATCATCCTAATCTGGTATTATATATTTAAAGTATGTATCAGATAAGTTTCACTTATGTTGCTGCATTATAGTAGGTGCTAAATACATATTAGTAAATGTAATAAATAAGTGTTTACCTATAATGCAAGAACCACCAATGTGGAACCACTAGAAGAACTGGTAAATAATTTCCTATTTGTTTTTATTTTAGTCAGGACAATAATAAAATTATTGCTTACACCATAAGGAAAATCCTCTCTGCTATACATGTAACTTTGTTCGAATGAGTCAGAGACTGTAAAGGGAATTCTGATTCAAGGCCAGAGGAAATACTCTGATATAATTGTGTCTGGATACCAGAGACGGAAACCTAAACAACTGTTTCATCTTGTTTAGATATGAAATTGATCACTTATATGGGAGGAACACTTACTTTTTTTTTTTTTTTTTTTTTTTGAGACGGAGTCTTGCTCTGTCGCCCAGGCTGGAGTGCAGTGGCCGGATCTCAGCTCACTGCAAGCTCCGCCTCCTGGGTTTACACCATTCTCCTGCCTCAGCCTCCCGAGTAGCTGGGACTACAGGCGCCCGCCACCTCACCCGGCTAGTTTTTTGTATTTTTTAGTAGAGACGGGGTTTCACCGTGTTAGCCAGGATGGTCTCGATCTCCTGACATCGTGATCCGCCCGTCTCGGCCTCCCAAAGTGCTGGGATTACAGGCTTGAGCCACCGCGCCCGGCCAGAACACTTACATTTTAAGTGTTCTTCAAAGAAAAGGTTCCAGTGGCCAGCACTAAAAGTAGGCCCAAAAGATAGGAAGAGGGGTAGTGATGATAAATGAGTTCACATTCAGTTGAACTATAGTAAATAGGTCATAGAACATTCTTAATAATCTGAAAATGACTAGCTATTGAATATTTTTCAAATCCTTATTCATCACAACTCTTAAGTTCATGCCCTATTATTTTCACCTGAATTACTGCAATAGTCTATTAAGCATCATCCAATTTTATTCCCTACCCTCCATCTTATTCCCTCACCTCTCATCACATGTGCACTAATTTATTCTCCACATTGCTTTCAGACACCTCTTTTGATTTAAAAATATCAAATCCAACACATGTCATTTTCCTGTTTAAAATCTATTGACTTTAAAATAAGAACTTCAGTCTACAGGTGTGACATAATCCAGAACAGTGGTTTTTCAACTTTAGTGTGGATCAGAAGTTCCCGAAGGGCTAGTTAAATCACACTTTTTGAATCAGAAGTCTTGGGTGGCGTCTGATAATTTGCATTTCTGATAAATTTCCAGGTGATGCTGATGCTGCTAGTTGGGGGAATACATTTTGAGAACCAGTGATCTGGCAGTTCATGCCTACCCACTGTGCCTCATTGCTCAACATGGTGTCTTCAAGTCCCAAAATTCATTCTGTTCTTTCTTGCCTCTATGTTGCTGCTCATGCTAATTCCTCTACCTGGCATGCCTATCCCTTCTGCCTACAGATTAATCATTTCCCACCTTCTGTGTTCCTGTGATAGCATATATTTTCTTCTTTTCCGTTGTATCCTTATCACATTGTGCTATAATTGCTATGTTATTTACATTCTATGGTGAGGTCTTTGAAGGCTAGCTGTTTCTTATCTCCGTATATTCAATGCCTAGCAAAATGCCTAGAAAGACATTCAGATAATTTTGCAATGCATGTTGCTAACTCTGTATCAAGCAGAATGACTCTAATACCTTGACATCCTGCCAAGGCAGTTTTTTTTGTTTTGTTTTGTTTTAATATCCCACTTTTCTTTAGTGATTAGTAGAAATATTCTAGAATAAGAGGGCCTGTGTGCTTGTTGTCTGAGATGGAAACAAGAAACTGAAGAGACTGTAGTCCACTCTTGACATATCAGAGAGAAAACCTGAAACAGATGAATAGTAGAGGAAGAATGCAGCCTGAATCCCTGGGATAACCAGAGAAAAGGTTAACGCAGAAAGCCAGTCTAGATCTAAGCTACCAAAAGCCCTCTGTGGGGCTCCCAGTGAAATATTTTTATTGTCTAGTTTGTATAGGTGATGTGTGTGTGTTTAAATTTTTAATGTCACATAGAATTCACACTCTGCTTAGTATTGGATAGTAGATTCAAGGATTAGGATCCTAGTTAAACATATCTAGGCATGATTATATTTCAAGCCAAATAAAAAGTCTGCACAAACATCATCTAATAGTAAATATAGATGTCAAAGTCTACTACAGAGCTGGTTTATAGTGCTGTCACCAGCCAAATAAAATATTTCCATTCCAATTATATTTAGAAAGAAAATCTAATTCCTGAAATGTAATGAGTTTTCACACTTCCAATGCTAAGAACCTGTTATTAAAATGTCTTTCTACTGTTGTATTGATTGAACTTGTACCCAAACACTCTTTAAGGGCATGAGTTAGGAATTAGAACTTGTAGTCCATTTAAAAACCTAGAATGACCAAAGTACATCTAGAGAATTGTCACATTAAGATGTTATATGCAAAGCTCAACTTCCATATATTAAAGAAGGATAACAACTATAAGAATGAATTTTTAGAAAACCATTCAGCCTGCTGTCAATATTTCATACATTTAGGACTGGACTCGCAGTCACCCAGTGAGCCATAGCTGATCTGGCATTTATCATACATGTTACACAGAATTCAAATTAGATGATGACTGATTTTTTTCCACTGACTCTATTGATTAAAATGTAGTCTCATTTTAATCCTAGAACTATATATTATCAATATATAGTAGAAAACAGGCACTCTATAAATGGTGGTAGAATTTCTTCTTAAAAGCTGATTGTCTACTTTTACAACTATATTAACATAGTTGAAATCCTCAGTTGTTTCTTCATCATCATCTCTCTACAGTCTCCAAACATTAGAAACTGAAATAAATCTAAGAATCACTCAAACACTTTTTGATTATATGATAATTGCCATAAAGTGATTTCTAATGTGTTTCCAATTGCAGTACTTTTATTTGGCAGATATATGCTCTCAGAAATTATATGCCAATAAATGACGAGCTTCGTTGTCCGGGGTATTTTTGGCTTAGCTTTTCTCCATTGATGAGACATACTCCTTAAGATATTCTTAACTGTTTGGCCCATTTTCAGTAATCTGGCTCTTCCTTCTCTTTTCCTGTATTCTCTAAATTAGAAGCAAGTCATGAGGTCCAGTCCATCCTCAAGGGAAAGGGATTATACAAGTAGCAGGTAGGGCCTCTGGGGGGCCACATCCACCTCACTACTGCAACTCCCTACTGAGTTTTTATATCTTGTCTCTAACGCTTACTAATTACTACCTTAATATTTATTTAATTTATAGAGTTCATACTTGTAAAGTACAATTCTGGTTTTCAAGATGCTTATATATTAGTAAATGTTAAATACCAAAAGTGCTCACTCAAAAAAATACCAACTCAAAATATCCTGGTAAATTATTAACATAATCTCCTCTAGCAGAAATATGTCGGATTAAAATTCATATTTTGAACATGTATTCTTATTTTTTTTGAATTACAAAATGCAGAAGCTTAGAACTTCTAAGCTTTAAGGGTTTACATTCTCAATATTATGAGATTTTCTTTTAATGTCTTGAACAGGTGTTACTGGCTTGGCAGTATTTATAAAGTTTATGTACTTTTAACTCTACATTTTGCTTTTTCCCCTTTCAACTACTAAGTTGAATTATTGATGTAGGCATTCTTTATATCTAGCAAATGCTCTTTAATACCCTCTCAAGATCTAATGACACCCTTTAACAAATGTGAAAGAGAGAGTAAAAAGCCTGTGGTAATCTGAATATTAACTGGAATTTGACAACAGATCACCTCTTGAAGGACAATATCCTTCAGAAAAAATAACTACTGCACCGTAGAAATTAGAAATTACAGAGTGACAATATAGCAAGCACTGGTGAATTGAGTTAAGTGATTTAGAAGGTAAAATTCTTTCATGAGATAAGCAAAATACTATTTCAAGTCAATGAACCCTAAATTGTTAATGATGGTAAAGTATACTAAGGAAGCTCAACATTTCCTTACTCAGCATTCACTTGAAAAGTCAAAGCTTTGCTAGTCCTTAAATGAGAAGCTCAAATAGTAGAGAATGGAAGATTTTCCTCCAAAAAGCTATTTCGGTTTTGAGATTATTCAAAGTAGGTGGAGGGCTATTCACATGTAGCCATTCAAAAGCCAGAAAGAATGGAAATGCCATACTCCAATCAAACCTTTGGCAAGGTTTGTGTATTTTAGAAGCCACTTTATTAAGGTAAGACTTATATACTAAAAGTTGTATATATCTAATATATGCAACTTGATGACTTTAGAGTAAGTATGCAATTGTGAAACCATCACCAACATTTATGCCATAAACCTATCCATAACCTCCAAAAGTCTCATCCTGCTCTCTTATTTACAAGATACTACTTATATGATGAATCTAAACTTGTCAAACTCACAGAAGTAGAGAGTGGAATGGTAGTTGTCAGAGGCTGGGGGAAAGGAGGATAGAGAGGTATCAGTGAAAGGGGACATAAGTTTCAGTTACATAAAATGAAGAAGTCTCAGAGAGCTACTGTGCAGTATAGTGCCTACAGTTAGCAATACTATATTCTGTTATGTGTTCTTATTGCAAACAAAAATAATAATAATGTATTTTATAATGCTGTACTTAATGATTACAAGATGAAGGGAAACACTTTGGAGAGGGGTCTCAAGAAATTTGAGGGATAGATCGATAAATGAGGGTAACTAACATCTTTATAAAATGAAGAGATGAAAAGAGGCTTCTTGTTCTAATGAGAACTGTTGCCTATAGAGAAGCTTGGCTGGGGAGAGTCTATCTTGCAGTACATCAACAATAGATGTAAATGGCTTCTAACATAAGTTGCCACTGTTAGCAAGCTGCTACATTATAGCACATTTAAGATGTAACAAGACTCTAATAAGAATTCCTGAACCTAGCTCATATCTCAAATCACTACTCAAAGACAAGAAAGCGTCTTGTCCCCTTTGTTTCCAAAGAAGCTTTTTGCCAGCTTATATGAGGTACAAAAAATAACAAAAGCAAACAATGTTATTTAACATGTTCTGATATTTAGTAGCAATATAAAAGTTTAGTAGAGCCTCATAAGTAGATGCTTAAGAATTGCCTCACTTGAACAATGATTTTAATCCCTTTTTATTATACTAGGGGATTTGTATGTGGGCTGTCATTCTTCATAATATTATTTTCTTATTGTTTATTTAAGAATCCATATACTGAGTAAGGCTTGTGAAACTACGCTACAAAGCAATCTAATTATTTCCAAGATCAGGTACACAGACACTTGCTGCAAATGAGTTCTGTCTAACTACCTTCCGCGGAAGATTTATTCAAAACAAGAAAATCTTCAAGGTAGGAACCTTAATAATCACTTGTCCTGTGAAGAATTCCAGGTAGTTTCTTCCCAATAATTGGAACTCCAAATGAATTGTTTCAGATATTTATTAATATAACTACAGTTAACCAAAAATGTAAAGAGGATAACCAGGACACTACATACTCTTTATTAAAAAATAAAAATAAAAGGCAATTGACATTTACTAATATGGCTAAAAAGGTACCTCAGTATTAAGAAACTCAACTTCATTTTGAATGTCGAGCAAAAGGCTTGTATTAGATTTTCTATTTGTTGAAAAAAACTTTTGGCCCTATTCCTTAACAATATGGAACAGCCTGAAGCTCAAATTTCTCTAGTATCCAATGTTTTGGATTTTGCAACTACTTAGTTAATATTATTAATACATATATCTCTTTGCTAATCAGTGCTAATTACCTCTATCTTTAAAAGAATGAAGAAATATTGCCAGATAGAATCTGGGGGTACTTAATAGAACAACAACAGCAGCAACACAAGTGTTTCTAACAAGGATAAAGCTGACTGTGACTTTCTGGACAAAGCAAAAATTATACACGCATAACAATTCAGATTTAAAAAGCAATTTTTGTTTAGTCAATTTAAGGAACATTTTTATAGGGCACATTCTTAGCGCTCTAGGGTTAACTAATAGAGGAAGTCTACCTTAAATGGTGAGTCTTATTTGGGGGCTTAGAGATAGTAGGTGCTCAATAAAACTTTGATTGAAACAGAGTATACATTAAAAATGATCAATGACAATAAATGTGGGGGCCAGGTGCAACCGCTCATGTCTGTAATCCCAGCACTTTAGGAGGCTGAGGCAAGTGGATCACTTGAGCCCAGGAGTTCGCGACCAGCCTTGGCAACACGTTGAAATACCATCTCTATCAAAAATACAAAAATTAGACAGTCTCATAACCTGGTCTCAAAATGCATAAATGCATAGATCAATATTTTAAAAAGATAAAATTTCTTTTAAAAAGTAAATAAATGTGGGATTTCTCTTTGATATGACAGGGAAGAAAGTCGATGGCCTTCAGTAAAGACAATGATCGCTTTTGTTATGTGGAAACTGCTAATAGGGCTCAGGTAAAGGGACACAGGCTTGACAATTTACTCTTCCCTATGAAAGGGCATCAAAAAGGCAAGTGCAGGTTGAAACCATATTAGTGAATCCTGTTTCATGCCATAGACTACTCCAGGTGAAGGTTTTACATCATTAGCAAGTTAATTCAGCTCATCCATCAAAATTTACTTCAACTCTATCATTTTATGCATCAAAAATATTTTCAGAGTCACTAGTAGAATCAGATAAAAACAAAGCTTAGGACGTCATTATTTCACAGCTACTCCTCCATTTTCATGTGTCAGGAAAAAGCTTTATGAATTTGCTTAGATTATTAATTTTCTAAATTAGCTAACTGTCAAGGTGAAGGAGGAAAACCTTGAAAAGCAGTGTCACAACTTAAGTGTATAAATGAAAACATCATGGTTTTGGCACATATTTCCTGCTGATTGTTTGAGACCCTGCAAAAGAGTATTATAAAGCCTTATGAAATAGTAATGAATACTCCAAATATATCATCACTAAGAAATCGTCATAGTTTAGTTGAAGGAATGCCTTCGTATCAGCATTTTAGCTTCTAAGAAGTCAACATCCTTGAAGACCTGTCACACATTGAACTCTTCATTTCCTAAGTATCGTCTCCAATTTCCAGGTTCAATACAAGTCTCCTGAGAAATGTGAAAAACTGGAATGTGGAAATGTGGAAAAAAGTTAATTAAGGCATAGTCTACACCTGTAAAGGCCTGACAAGTTAGTGAAGAAATTTCGACTATTCAGCGTGAGATACAAATAACAAAGGAACTAGAAAAAAGAAGGAGGATGTTGAATGGGACTTTTAAAAGTAGGTGTGAGTATAATAGTCAAAGATGGGGTAAAAAGAAATTTTACATGGAAGGCATTAAATGGAAAGAAATCTCTGCATAAAGGCACCAAAATAGAAATGGCTCAGGGGGCTGGGTGTGGTGGCTCATGCCTGTAATCCTAGCACTTTGGGAAGCTGAGGCATGTGGATCACTGAGGACAGAGTTCAAGACTAGCCTGGCCAACATAATGAAACCCCCTCTCTACTAAAAGTACAAAAAATTAGCCGGGCGTGGTGGCATGCACCTGTAGTCCCAACTACTTGGGAGGCTGACGCAGGGAATTGCTTGAACCCAGGAGGCGGAGGCTGCAGTGAACTGAGATCATGCCACTGCACTCCAGCCTAGGCAACAAGAGCAAAACTTCATCTCAAAAAATAAATAAATAAATAAATAATAAATAAATAAATAAGAAAAGTTTCAGGGAACCCTAGAAATCTCTGTTTTTCTAGTTATGAGGTAATTAAAAATGGTTGTCCTGGAACAGGAAGCCATTATAACAATCATCATTTATTGAATACTACTTTATCTGGAATGACACTCTGCATTTGACATATATTACCTTATGTAAGCCTTGCCCGTGAAATATATCTTATTATCCCCATTTCATGAATGATGAAACTGAAACTTAGAGAGGTTAAGCCACTTGTTAAGGCCCGAAGTATATTCAATCTTCAACCCAGACTGAGCAACTATGCTTCTGCCACTATGCTCCCTTGCCTAGGAGAACCATGGGGATTAAAAGCACAGCTTGGGGAGTCAAGGTGAGCAATATAACCAGAAACCTCTTTAGAAAGGTTAGAAAGTAATAGGATTAACTCAGTATCCATGTCCAGGGTAGATGTAAGGGGAAAAAGACTAGAATCCACTGTTACCCTTCAAGGGAGAGGGGAAAGTCCTAGTTAGCCAGGTCAATGGCAGTATGGATAAGGAGGCATGATAGAGCCAATGGACACAAAACACTATTCATTTAGGTGGTTTTGATTCTCCTCCTCCACAGTTTGTATCCCTTCTGTCTGTTCTTTTTCACCTACCTTGTGCTCTGTAAAAAAGGAAAAGTATAGACATTCATTAAGTATCTATTTAATACTGTATATCAATTACCAAATCTCATAGTGTTTGATTCTAGAAATTTAAACTCAGAGGGGTTAAATAACTCACTTAGGGTAAAAATACTCAAGCAACAGAGATGTCATTCATACCTGGGGCTAAAGTCCATGCCTCTTGCCATTATTCCCCAGTCCGTGGAGGTGAGTAGAGTTTGTACTGGAAGAACTGGAGTATGGGAAAGTTGAAAAGGAAGGTGGGAAATCATTCTAATTCCTTATGTCACTTTGTATATCATGTGTGTCTCTTTTTCAAGCTATTTCCAAGATTTTAATAATGCTTTCGAACTACAGTCAGAGTAGAAAATGCTAATTTATCCTTCAAGTTATACAACAGAATTATTGTACATGAACGGGGAAAAAAAAAAAGTCTCATGATGTATAACCCCCTCTTAAAAAGGTCTTTAAATGCTGGCAAGCTTCTGTGATTCAAATGAGCTTGACGTTCTGTTCACAATTTGCTAAGATACTTGAAAATCATTTCAAGGTGAAATAATGAAGTGCATTAACTCTTTAAAGAGGTACTTGAAATGCTAAACAGAAGATACTAGCATTAACAGAAAAAAAAAAATGAGCCTTTTTACAATTACTAGTGAGTTCCAAAGCTACTATGATTTCTCACAAGAGAAATAAAAGCAAGAGCTGATAGAATTATGTCAATAATGAGTTACTTGGGATTTAAAATTTCAAACAAATCCAAAATTAACAAGAATTTTTAAATTCATAAACACTAAAATAATGTATTCTATTGAACCAGAGTCTGGCCGGGCATGGTAACTCACGCCTATAATCCTAGCACTTTGGGAGGCCGAGGAATCCTAGCACTTTGGGAGGCCTGAGGCCATGAGTTCGAGACCAACCTGGCCAACATGGTGAAACCCTGTCTTTACGAAAACCACAAAAATTAGCTGGGCATGGTGATGGGCACCTGTAATCCCAGCTACTTGGGAAGCTGAGGCACGAGAATCACTTGAACCTGTGAGGTGGAGGTTGCAGTGAGCTGAGATCATGCCACTGTACTCCAGCCTGGGTGACAGAGTAAGAAAAAAAGAAAGAACGAGAGAAAGAGAGAGAGGGAGAGAGAGGAAGGAAGGAAGGAAGGAAAGATCGGTCTGAAGAGTAAAATAGCCTCATGTTAAAGAAATATTCAAAGTTCCTTCATTTTTCTTTTTCTCAGTAACATTCCTTTATAGCAAATTGACTTTTTTCAGAAAGATAGATTAATTCTACTGTGTATGAGTTTCATTAAATGTCATATACAGCAGACATTATATGTATGACTCATACATTGTTGATTTCCTTTATTTGTAGATACTCCCACATGCTTTGGTACTTCCTAGACTCACACCACCACCACCTCCCCCATTCTCCAGTCCCTCATATACCTAGCTAAATTTGATTTTATGTTTATATTTCTTAACATATCTTCTGAAGTCTTTCATTAATCCTTTTTGATTGTCCATTACATCTCATGGCCACATTTATTTAGAAACATTTAAGGCTAAAAACATTACAAATCTTCCCATATTATCAATAACCCCTATCAGTACTTTTCTATCAATATTCTCTATGAGCTAAACACCATTATTAAAATAAAATGTGCTTTGTAAAGTTTTAAATACCAGTGCTAAATTCAAAGTTCATGGCTCCTTCACCATGGTCATACCCAAAGACTGTTCACCATGAGTCTCCTACATAACCTTTCAAGTGTTTTTTTGTTTGTTTGTGTTTTTTTGTTTTTTGTTTTTTTAGATGCCAAGGAAATGATCTCAGCTACAATACCATCATTCTACTTCCAAAGATGACTCCTGAAGAATGCTGAAAAGGGTATAGAGAACACAGTAAGGTCCAATTTTTAATTATGAGCCCAATGTATAAGTCAAGTATGATTAAATGACACTCTTGGGGAGTTTGAGTAGAGGGACACTTCTTATAGATAAGGCATAGGAATATTCTAAATGGTTATAAAATGGTTTACTTTATAAGAACACCTTTGGCAAAAAGATTATATCAGAAGACAGTTTACCTGTACTGTGGGTGTTAGTTTATGAAATGTGTCTTAAAATTTGAAAACTTTTCTGGGTAGCTTACCACATGGACTAATACATTTTTCTCAAACATTAATAATAATTGAGAATCAGTTCATAGGAGAAGCAGTGCAAATATGTTCACCCAAATGCCATGAATTTATGTGCCTTAAGATCTCATCTAGAAGAGAAATCTAGTGCCTATTTAACTAATGCTCAGAGACGTTAATGACACGGTCGTAAATAAATCAAGCTTGCGAACATTTAATTTTTTTTTTTTGAGATGGCTCTGCTGAGCAATTAAAATCAATCAACATAATTATTCCATAAATTTTAAGCTACTGGTGATTCAACTGAGTGAAACATCTAAGTCCTAAAACAGAATGCCAGACTGTCATCACAAAGATTGGGAGAAACCTAAAATTCAAATGCTCTGAAGGCATGCCAAGTCAACCACTAGACATGTATTACTGTTGAACATATCTGTAGAAAGACACCAATTCTCTCATCACTACTTGCTATTCCAATTTAATCATGTCTGTTAACAAAGGGCATGCATAACAGCTTCCAATTCAAAGTATTCATGAAACATGAATACAAAGTATTAATATTCTAGTTCAAGTTATTAAGTTGCATGGACCAACAAGAATATGCACATCGAGAGCAAAAAAAACCCCACATTTTTAATAGCAAAAATGAATTGAAAAAAATTGGAAGATGAGTAGAAGAAAAAGCACACTAATAGTATCATATAAGTGAAAAGCTCAAAGGGAAAATGAAAACAAACTCCAGCTACTTTGACCCAAAATAAAACCTTAAGAAAAACAAAAACACATACCAACTATAAACAAACAACTAATATTCAGAACTATTAAATTCAGATTATTAAAAAGCGGAATAGTATGGTCTTCCCTTTTCAGATATTTAGGAAGAGAAAGAATAAAGGCCAAAATGTCAAAGTATTCTTTTTTGGGAGTGGGATTATAAGTGATTTTTTAAATCTTTACATGTATGTATTTTATAAACACATTACTTTTATGATCAGAAAATTATGAAAAATTTTAAAAGGCATGTTAAATAATTTCAAATAATTATAAGGAAAACAGTCTATACAGAAAAATATTCTGCTGTTTTTATAATTGTGTACTGTTGTCCATGGTCTAAGTTTATCGGATTGAAAAAATAGAAAGCACAAGCAGGAGATTCAGAGAATGAGTAAATACAAAATTACATCTTTCATTTAGTATTTTCTCTTTTTCTCTTTTTGCTTCTGAGACTTTTAAGGTATTTTGATGTATTTAAACAGAGTTCCAAAACATCTAGAGCTCATTTCTATTTTTATTAGTCATGAAACTAATAGACAAAGGGCGTTGATTTTTTTATGTCTAAGATCTCTTCCAACTGAAATTTGAGTTGCAGAAGATATTTAGCATTTCAGAAATTCTGCTTTTAAACTTTCAATAATTTGGTAGCCTCAAAACTTCATGTATTACATTTTGGGCTCCACATAGATTGGGCAATTTCAGGTTGGGAGAATCCCATTTATTTTTTTTCAGTATCTCACTCTGTTTCATGTTATGCTTAAGCTTCATGGATAACTTTTATTGGTTGTGTGTCAGAGACAAATTCCACTTAAATTGGTAGATTTTTGCTCCATGTATTAAATGGCAATAAAAGGCAATGAATATGAGCAATTTCAAGAACTTGGTTAACTATAGTTTTAGGGAAACTGGGAATTGCTAAATTAAAAATATAGATAAAAGGATTCCATTTATAAAATAAGGATATAAAATTATAAAATATAATTTTATCTATCTGGGTCAAGGATTTGGCCAGAAGAAGCTTGAATCTTCTAGGGGGTCAGTTTTTGCATTCTTATTAAAATTATGGCCATCACCAGCAACTTTACCCAGAAGGAATGTGGTGATTATAGATTCAGGTTCTTCCTTAAGGCAATTAAAGAAGACAGATGAATTGAACACCACAAGTCCTGAATTTCCAGGCTGCATCTTAAGTTACATTCTGCATTTGTCATTTGTCTGAAATAGTACTTTTTAAAATAGTTAATGCTTTAAAGGCATGCTCAATAGCCATCTATTCGTAATTTGTCCAAAGCCTTGGTATACTTGGCGCATCCTCAGGTCTGTGTACACGCAGACTCAAAATACACAAACACTTCTCATGAAGTCCTAAGAAATCTGGCCAGGAGAGAAGTGACAGCAACAGGACTATGGGACAACACAGATGAATACCCTTTGCCTCTTCACAGACCAAAGTCATACCTCCAAACAGAAGCACTGAATTCAATGCCCAGTCTGTGTCATTCAATCTCTACCCCTATATCCTTACCTGTAGTTTGGTTTTGACATCAGTGCCTCTTGTACAAGTTAATTCAAAGCATGCATATGAACCAACTTCTCCAAGTAAGGGCTGTAATGAAAAAATTAGGGTCTGGGATCCTGCCAGAGCCTCCAGTCTCTGGAGTGTGGCCCTTCTTTCTTATTCTTCTTTATCTATGGGTTTCAAATTGTGCTTTTAGTTCCTCGGATTCTGCAAATGATGAAAGTTCCAACTCCTTTCCGGATTATTTCTTGCTTTTATAGCATCAATTGTGATGATAACGACTGTTACAGAACGGTAAGTGTTTACTGACTGCATTATGTTCATTTCTGCCTAAGCACATCACAGGCATTCCCTTCTTTAATCCTTGCCACAGTCATAAGGTGGGTCCTTACCATTTTGAAGGTAAGAGAAATGAGGCCCAGGAACACTAAATTGTTTTCCCAGGGACACAAAGCTAGTAAGTGGCAAAGGATGAGAACCCAAGCAATATGCTTCTGGACACAAATGCTCAGAACTATTCTTCTCTTTAATTTTGGCACAGGTCAGTTTCTATCTCCTCCACTAAATCTGTCAATGCTAGTCCAGAATAATTTTTCTCTCCTTCCAAATTCCTCCATTTCTTTAGATCTAGTTTGCCAATAATTCCTTGTAATCTTCCTATATTTCCTTTCTTTCCAACTAGATTACAAATATCTTAATTGTAGGGCTATGCCCTCTTTCTCCATGATGCTCCCCAGAGAGTTCAGCAGTGCCTCACATGAATTTGCTATGAGTCTTAGAAATTCTTGATAAATGACAGTGCAGACCTAGAATTCAATTTTTATATATCAACTACCCAAAACAACATTTGAGATGATGTAGTTCAATGTTTTACTGGTGACTGTTAAGGAGAGAGATACAGTTTAGAAATCCAGGTGTGTGACCTTAAGGAAGTTTCTTAACCTCCTTAAAAATCAGCTGCCTCACCTATGCAATTGCAGTATCAATCCCTAAAGTGCAGGACTATTGTAAAGGTTAGAGATTCTACATATAGCCAAGCGGCATGTACACAGTATACAGTTGATAAAGAATTATCATTACTTAGGTATTCAGAGTAACCCTGGATTCAACTAGAAAAGTGGTCTTCAAACTATTTTACCTGACTTGAACTCAAAAATTTCAGAGAAGAACTTAATCCAGGGGGAGGAATGAGAGAGAATGAATAGCAAGGGAATTTAGGGCAACTGGATGGAGCTCCTGGAGGCTGTTCCCCTATTCTGTAACCAGAAGAGTCTGTTCTTATAAGCTTCATAAACAGAAGTACTCTACAAAATTTTACTTTAGAAATAAAGCAACAACAACAAATAATCCACTTAGGAAGATAATTTAAACAATGCTGTTTGATCACACTCAGAAGGTTATAGACAACCACACTTTCAGGTCAATAAAGTGTTGCTCTTCTAGAAGTGGAAGGAATTATAAGGGTATAAAGTGAGTATTTATCAGTGAGGCAGACTGTTTCTCCTTTAGAGAAAACAGGTAGTAAAGAATACTTAGCTACCCCAGTATGTAAGTATCCTGGGGTACTACCTGAGTACCCCAGGAAAATGTTCAGCTACCCCAGATCGATTCTTGAATCTTTTTTTACCTGCCTTCTGAGTAGTCAGTATTTAGTCTCTAGGATCTATTGTCACCTTCACAGTGAAAACTCAATTCTTCAGGACTCCTGCAAATATTGACTGGCTCACCTCCTTGCCTGTATCCTTCAATACTCCAGGCCTCAGATCTCTACTGGTCTCAATTCCAAGGAACTCCCCATTTCTTTTTCAGTGACTGTGATATATGGATGTCTTTTCATCTTCTAACTATAGAAAGTAAAGAGTTATGCAACCCACCTAAGACTACCTGGATCACACTATGAATTAAGTCAATGGCCACCTATGGAAAGTACAAAAGACCTTTTCATTATGAGTCCAAAAGGTTGAACTTAATACATTAATGAGAAATGTATTTTGATATTGGACTATATAAAGACATTATCAACTCAGTTGTTTTCTTAAAAATGTCCATTCACATTTGTTTTCACTTAATCCAAACTATACTCATGACCACGAAAAGGAACAACAAAAAATCAAATGAAACTTTTTCTTTGTTCTGTTTTTCTACCAACATCCTAACCATCAAGTTTAATAAATCTAAAAGTGATTTTTGTTAACAACATGGCTCGACAGTCCATGATTTTTTAATTTTTCCCTCCCTCTCAATCTGTTCTTCTTTTAATTTTACTTCTCACTATTCTTCAAAAGAATATGTTAATAATATGTACAAAGCTGATACTCTTTACTAAGGCTGTGTTTTACTCCTTAAAAGAAAAATGCAACTTTCCTTAAATATCTATGCTCAACAGCAACAAAACAAGTAAAAAGCTGCAATGATGCCAATAATAACACTGACTACTTATTATAGAGTCTGGAATTCTCTTTTAAATTCCTCAATATAGACAATTTGATGAACATGATAGTGTGCATATGTGTAGGTTAACACTAACTGGGCACCTATAGGGTGTAGTTCAGTCCTCGAACTATAGGGGCATTACCTGGAAGGCCTTGTTACACACAGATAGCTGTGACCCACCACCAAAATTCCCATTCAGTAAAGCAGGGGCCATAGGTTTTTCATTTCTAGTGATGGCCTAGGTGATGCTGATGCTGCTGTTTCAGGGACCACACTTTGAGAAACTTTGGGGTAAACAGTTGAAGTTCCCTTACCAAAAGTTCATACATTAGGTATGGGTAGTAGGCATATTAAGAGCCTTATTCAGGAGTCCACACATGGGGGTGGGGAGCAGGAGGAGTAAAGGAGAGGTGCTTATAGGAAGGAGTTTAAATTACTGCTGCCTAAATTTGCATCAGAGACTCTGTTAATGAACTACACTAACACACTTCATGATCTTGGCCTGCATTTTCTCATCTGGAAAATCAAGGACAATCTCTTTCATCTACTAGATGGAGGTATTTTGAAGATTACATTACAACATGCATGGGATGACAGGTTGTAAATTATAAAGCATTATTAGCATGATAACTTAGAAATTTAGTCAACAAAGAACATCTCATAAGCAGAGCGGGCTTTTCAGATTCACCAATGAAGTGCCAGGGTTACATTTCCTCAGTAGTCAGAGGAAATTATAGGGGAAAATGAAGTCAAACACACTTGTCACGACTCACCTTATCCTTTTGTTATGTTATATAAGAAAAACAGTAATTTTTCCCCAATCTTCATTCATTGTCGTTAGCTGCTGTTTAAATTTTCATAATTCCTCCTTTGAAGAAATTGATTAACTAATATATTTTATGTAAAAAAAAATGTAACTACTTAGTAACGTCTTAAACACTAAATCATGAAGTTTCATCTCATGAAATCTCCATAAGGATTTCAATGCATTACAAAAACTAGATCCTGCAATAGGTTCTGATTGCTCATTATATGTCTCTAAGGTGTTAAACTTATGACCTTCTCATCACTATGTTACAGAATTCATCCTTTCATAACAGATGTACTTAACATGGATCCATGTGCTAATATTTTAACATTTTTGAAATCATAACATGCTGTATAAGTTTTTGTGCAAGTGGAGTCCTCAGACCAACAGAAGTAGTCTTATAGATACACTTGTGCTTAAAAGCAAAATGAAACATTGCAGACAAAACTCAAATGCTTGTGACAGCAGCTAAATAGCAAAATAGTGTCAGACTTACGGCCCTCCTTCTGACTAGTTACGGACATGGGCCTAGTTGCTTAACTGCTTTAGGTCTTAGTTGCTTTAGCAATAAAATGGGGGTAACAACACAACCCATCCCGAAAGCGCTGAGTTTTGTGTGTTCGTCATAGTCTTCAAACGTTATCTGGTTTAATTACTTATTGTTACTGTGGAAACATCCATTAGAAATTCATCCTGACCCTGACCTATAGGCAGGAAGGTTTCCTTTAAGAAAAATAATTACAGAAAATACAGTATTGGTCTATGTTAGTAATTTGCTTTTTATTCTTCAGATCAGTTGAATAAATACTAAAAATGCCCTTAAGCAAATTGTTAAATGAATGAATGTAGATTCATTATACCAAAAACTGACTCAAGCTTTACATGTGTGGGAGCTTCTTGTGGTGCAGGTTTTTGTGTGAAAATTGCTGCTTCTGCAGGATTAAATAACAAAAACTGCTAAAAAAAAAAAAAAAAAAAATCAGTATTTCTTGCCTATTGTTTAGATTTCCTCGTAAATTGCTTGTGATCTTTAAAACATAACACCCTATCAGCTAAAGTCTGACTCTTCTTTAGAAATAGAGAATATTCAAAGTATTCAATGATTTAGTAATTAAAGGAGGGAGAGGGAGAGTAATTTATCTAGCCTTAGGAAGGAATTAAATTTATTGCCTTTCTTTGACTATGGAAGGTAGCTTTTGCCTCAGAAGCACTGCTAACATATGACTATCTACCAGGCCTGGTCAATATAGAAATTGGACATGAATTTTTGGGAAAGTAGTTACATATAAATTATAAATACATTTTGATTGTAACAGTTTCCCTCAAGCCTAGGGAAAAAAAACTTCTCAACCTATAGAAGAAAATATAGTTTAATAATAGTTTGCCTCTTCCCTGAAATTCATTTTTAATCTACTTAAACAACAAAAAAATGAGATTAAAACATTGCTTTTATATGTGCATTTGTTCATGTTAGTCTGTTATGTAGCAGCATTGGTACCTAGTGAATTGATTCCTTTATTAAAGAAATTTATTTCTCAGGGATTACATAATTGGATTTATGTTACTAATTTCACAGTATTCTTTAATAGACAAATGCAATGAAAATTTTACTAAGAAGAATATTGTCTAATTAACTCACTAAACAAGTGTACTAACTTCCCCAAGATGCTGCCAAAATATACTGTTCGCTTCATTGTCCGCAATGATAAAACTCGCAGGAAGTCACTTAACCATCCCTTCCACAACCAGGGTCATGTTTCTACTCATCATTGACCCAAATTTAATTTGTGCCTTCTGTCCTTCTTTCAGGATTCTTGGTAAAAAGCATGTATTAAACTGGGAGAAAACAAACACGCATCTCTTTAACTTACCTCTCAAAGGCAGCACAGTGACTATCTCATCAGCCCAGTTATCTCTCCAGCTCTTTTGCTGTAGCACAGCAAGCATGATAGTACCTGGGTACTTGTGCTCATGAAAACTCAATAATAATGGTATTCTAGCAATTGTTTGTGCTAACGGACAGTGTTGCTTCATTTTCACATGTGAATGTATCTTTATCAAAAATCTAATACTTCATGGTGCTCTACAATGATATTTTCTTAAAAAGTATCTGATTGCTTGCTTCTTGGTTTAGGCATCTTAAGAAATTTCCCAGGTTTGCAGCTATTATAAGAGCTTCATCAATGACTCCTTTTCATTCACAGTAAAATCTAGCATCCACGTCTTTTGTTCCTTTACCAGTAAAAAGCATAGTGTGGATGAATGAGATATAGAGTCTAGGTATTAGGTATAGGCATTATTTTTACAGCATGTAAAAGTATTTACAGCAAAAAATTCAGTCGAATCTTCTATTATTTAATTCTTGTTCATCATTTAGGTTTTTGACAGTCAGCAGATTTTTCTGATACAGTTTGAATAATGTAATGCTTAAAACAGCTGCAAGGGAATGTAAAGCTATTTCACTACATAGACTCAAATTTATTTTAAAAACAAAAATAAACAGAAAACTCCAGACCTTTAAACTTTGTTTTTAAAATGTCTATGACACTTAGTAAAATATCTTAAGTAGTCAACTTCCTCTTTACTAATATCCTAGGAAAGTTTAAGTATGGAAACTTAAAAAATATTCAAACCAAGGCAGAAAAATAGTTTTTTATCCGATATTGTTAAAGTCATCAATTTGTCAGATTTCTTGTATGCTTTTTAGGCTTTTTGGCATTAGTAATGAAGTATTTTAATAAAGAAAAAAACTAAATACTTGTTATTAACAATTTAAGGAGAAATAATTAGTCAGATATTTGGCCCAAGTAATGTCATAAAATATCTACCACATCCACCATAGATGTTCTTTGTGGATAACTTTCTGTGGTGATTATATTGACCAGGCATCAAGATGTTTCCCTGAAAAATGCTTTTTATTGGGTTTCATTGGAGTATAGTTGAATGAGACCATTTGAATAATACATGACCAAAGGTCTGGAGGCACTGTGAGCTGAAACTCAAAGTAAGAGAGGCAGGGCTTCACTTTAATATTTACAGGCAAAAATACCCCCAGTACAACACATGTCACTGAATTCCTCTCATTGTAAATGAAACGCCTTTTCCTTTTAGGTTTACAGTAACTTCAACTTCTCCATTTTTGTTATTTTGAAGAACTTTGGGCACAGAAGCAAGGCCCAGGGTAAGTGCAAATTGATATTGCTATAGCTGTGAGGGTAGTAAAAGTGAAATCACACCCAGGAGTGACACTTTAGGAAAACGTGATAATGATCTGCTTCCAGGTGTGAGGATTGAGTAAGTAAGGGGTATTCAAACAACATGTGAGACATTCTTGCCCCTGTGGGGTTGAAAATGGATGATAAAACTCCTTTCACTATACAATGTCAAAATATTTCGAAAACATTTTTAAAAAATCAATACTGAAAATATTAATTGGTGCGGTGGAAACCAACTCTAACAAGTGATTCTTTTCCCATCCCCATGCCACTGGGAATGTTTGTGACTGGAAAGATACAAAGTGGCCATTTTCAGATCACAGTTAATAAAGAAAACTTGAGGCTATTAAGCCATGAACAAACTCAAGACTGTTGTTAAATTTTGGTTTCCAATATAATGTTAATTTTATATATTTTTATTTCTTCATTCCTCAGGGAAAAATCAATAGTTATTTTATAAGGCAGAGGTAGACTATGAATATAGATCTGAATCATACCAGGATTTTTTTCTTTCTATATCACTGTGGTTTTGATTTTTAAAAAATATTCTTCCTGGTGCTATCAGATCTTCCTCCTAGTGCTATCGTGATAACCACTGAAAATAAATGTTATTTAGTTTCAGAAGAATGCCAATTTATTTTTTTCCCAGATGAAAACCGAAGAGCTTGCTTCAAACTACCATGGTGCTTCTTTCTGTTGGATCACTATGAACAAGCTTATAATCATATTTTATAGCATATGTCAATATAGAGTTTTAATAAGAAAACTACTTCTTGATAACGTAAGCTTAGAAGAAAAAAAACCACAGGTGTTCTGATCATATTCATGAGCTAGTGAAGTCACTGAAATTTATTTATTCACGCCTGATACACTTGCAAAAACTGCTCTCCTGAACAGGAAACAAGTAATGTACATTGAAAAACTATTGAATGCTACCTAGGATTTAGTTACTACTGTGAAAATAAAATGCATTAAGATGCCAGATAACTTTCAGGCGGATCAAAGAAAATAGAAAAGGAAAAGGATCATCAACATTTTCAATCATGAAGGAAAGTTGGTGATGTTAGGGTTAAGGAGGTCAAAAGCCAAGGTATGTAAGAAAGAAGAAGCTTGGATAAGTTAGCTATTGTGTAGAAAAATATTCCCCTCAGAATTAGACTATTACGCCCAAGTGGATGAATCCATTTTGAATGATACTCCAAATGGTCAATACTCTTGTCATTTGAAACTACAAATGACACGATGACAGGAAAAAATGGACAAGTTGATGTAATCTTGAATACTAAGAAATAAGTGAACCTTAAAAGCCAAATAAATTTGAAGACATGTTTTTATTACATGTAAAGAATAAGACAGCATTAGGAGTTATATTCCGTAGTCATTTTGTAAAAGTAGCATCCACAATGTGAGCTAATTAGAACCATAACATATCCAACCTGAAGGTTTAATTAAAATATATAGAAAAAAACAGCGCTTGAGGCCTACAGTCACAAGTACAATCTCCCTAGATAGCAGAGGTGGCAGGACAAAAAGTCCTGAAACAATAAACAATCATTATTCATACTTCATAGTGCTTATGAAACATTTGGAAAAAACAGTTGCTCATAGATATTGTTTCTGATTCATGCACAAAACCTCTGTACCTCTAAATGCAGGTATATATTTGCACATCACCAACTCTAGGCTCTTTTGTCAACACAACCTTTATATATTAAGAAGGCACTGTGAAGAAACAAACACGCACACATGCACAGATGCATTCTTGAGCTTTCTCTGAGTCTGTGTTAAAGAAGAACATGTCCCATTACTCATTTCCCTCTATGATGGATGCTCTGACCCCAAAAGAGTTAGGCTTATAATTTGCATTCAACATCTAGCTTCTTCTTGTTGAATTAGATTCATAGTGTCTATTTAAATTTGCCAAATAAGAGTACAATAGATGTTAGTGCAGATGAACATCACTATATAGAAATCTAATAACAAAACTGATGTTTATGAAGCAAACAAATCATTTTATTAAAAATCTTCGCTGTAAAATTCATGTAAATAAACTATTTAAAATTTTTCTTTAATAAAAATTCCATGTTTCATAAGATTAACTACCATGTTATTTCCAACTATTGGCTTTTGGAAATTTTGTAGTTTCAATTAGATGAAAGTATCAAGCCTGAAATATTTAAAAATGTTAAATACTTTAAAACAAAAAAACTACTTATAATTCTGAGATATCATCAAAATATGGCATTCTGGTCTTTTTTTTAATCTGAAAAGGAATATATTTCTCATGAAAATGAAGCATAATTGTAAAACCAGTTTCACTTAATGGAGCCATGACTATTCTTTTCTATAGTTAAGGTTCTTTTTAAGTAAGTAAAAGTTGTGGCAGATTCTATTATGGTTCACTGAGTCTCATTCTTTGAGCTATGCAATTGAATGATCACTTGAAGTAAAACATGGCAGCATCTATCAATCAAGAGTCCTGTGCTTTCAGAGATCAAGAATCAAATGCCAAGGAAGACTCATCCTAAAAGAGGCCCATTTACAATTGATGTTACAGTGAATCCAATGAATAAAAAGGTGATTCACTAATAAGATGCGTAAGACAATTTCTGGGAATCCAGCTGGCCATGCATTCTTATGTTTTTTTAAATCCAATTTCACTGTTGTATTGTCAGTTATATGCTGCACTTCTGGAGGAAAAAACTAATACAAAAAGTAGTCAATGAGATCCAGATAAAACTAATTGAAATTCACAATGTACTTGTCATTTTGCCAATAGCATTTTTTTTAAATGACAAAATCTAATCAAAGTAATCTGTGATTGAAATCAACCACAGGAAAATGTATCAGAAAGACTTTTCAAACATGAAATACATACATTTGCCTAAAGATGCAATGAACCCTACATTGTTGACTTTTGAATTCAGCTCTGTTTGTTATACAGTCATTATATACTTACTCAGGAAGCAGATTTAAAAAAAAAGTCTTTTTCCTTCTAACTATCGCAGCTGCTTCTGCCAAACAACAAAAGTTGCTAGAGAAATCATATATACACATACATGTAAAATTAGGGAAACAAGCTGCTTTATTGCCCTGATTTAAAATAAGCTCAATCAGTAGAAAAGAAAAATGCTATAATATACAGCTTGATGAGCAGCTGAAGGCAAAAATACACTCAGATGCAGTTTTAGAATTCAGGAGATATTTTACTCAATGATGTTTGAATGAGATGAAGGACATTTCTTCTCTTAATTTTTCTAAACCACTGAGTAAACAAGTGGAATTTATGTGAGGAATATAACCCAAAATAGACAGACATGTAAAAATTTCTTAAATATGATCTTGAGACTATAAAGAGAGAAAAGAAAAAGACCTGCTCTTATTTGATTCAAATGTATAAAATTATATCATTTAAAAAATCCTAATTATGAGAATTTATTGATTAAAGGATAATTTTCAGAAATCAGCAAGAAAATGTAATTTATACAAAACTGATTGTTAACAATCACCTTTAGGAGGAAAACAAATACATCAGCTATATAGCAGGGTAAAAATTAAAATACAAAGTAATAAAATTATAAAGATTAAATAAATGGGCATTTTAATCAACATCTCAAAGGCCTAGGGAAAAGACATTACACATATTTTAAATATATGAAAATAGTCTTACTCTTGACGGTCGCTGTCCGGGTACAGTTGTAAAGAATAGCCAACTCCCCAAACACTTTTCCTGGACCCATGGTACACAACTTCACACCTTCTTTTGTAACTTCAACCTTACCATCTAAAAAGGAGGAGGGAAAAACATGTTATATAAATTCTTTCTCATGCTTCATTTGTTGCATTTTTAATGTGAAGAGGAATGTTAGGCTCATTTGTAAAAATGCAGTTACCAATTTAAAAAAAGTCACCAAGAGGCAATGCAAGAAATGAAACAAAATATGGAAGTTAGGAAAAGTACATATTTTCTTACATTTACTACTGAAAAGATTTGATATGAGATCCAAAACAACAAGAAAAGATAGAGACAAACAGGCAAACATAATATTATTCCAAATCTGTTATTAGTAAACCATGGTAATTCCAATTTTAACGTAATTTTGAATCTGAAAGAAAACTTGAGTAAGTGGTACATTTTCTACAGCACATTTCATACTTGAAAATTCTCATTAGTAAGGCAGTTATTATGAAGAGGGGAATTACTTTGACCCTTTGCCATTATTTACTTCTGCTCTTGGTATCTTTTTATTTAAAACATCTTGCCTGACTTGGGCAAGACTGTCTTATCTGCTACCCAGCTCTGCAATGTTGACTGTAGGAGAAAACAAACTACAAGGGTTGAGGGAAAAGAAAACTATGTTATGACAGTTTATGTTTGACAAAGGGCTTGGAAAATGAAATGTTAAAGGAAGAAAAAAGCTAAGGAAACACCACGTACTGGGTATACATTGTTACCTGCAAGTAAGAAAAATGCTATTTATGAGAGAAATGAAAAAAATACATATTTTTGAAAGTCATACCTATGTAAACTAAGAATTTCATCACCGAACACAATCAGGGTAGAAATAAAAAGGCAACAGAGTCCATTCTTGACTGACTTCTCCTCTTCTATTTTTCTTCAAGTTACTTATCCACGGTCTACAGAAGAGAAGCTTAATACCTGGCAAGAGAGTTAGCTTGTGTTTGAAAGGAACTAATGCTCCTCCAATGTTTGCCAAGCTTCAGGCCTTTATACTTTGATTTCATAATTGTTCCTTTATTTGTGTGCTACCTGTAATATTTAACCTTTTAGAGTATTGACATTAAATTCACTCCTTCACTTTTAAAATAACCTGGTTTTATCTAGGCAGTAAACTTTGTAACAACTGAGGTTTAATGTGCTGATTAATTATTTTCAAATACTATGGAGATAAAATATTAAATATATATATTTTTTATTTTAAGTTTAATCCATATATTAGTGGTACATGATTTACCCTTCAGAGGACATTATCCTACCCTGAAAACCATTTCACATAAATAGTATCAATGAAGAGAGAATTCTGCAGTAATTAGAATAAAAGTCCATAAAAAATATCCTCATTATTTTTGACTGGTGTATGCATGACCCCTCTGTACATAAAGAAACTAGTCAGGAATGAACAAATTCAACAATTCAAAAGGTTTAAAAAGATTTGCTTACACAGGTATGGCCAAATATTCTAGCTTTCTCATGGTTCACTTCTTGACTGTAGGAAAGAAAATTCTTCCCCATCAAAATCAGTCCAGTAAATTCATCTTTTCATAAACTTCAGATAGTTCCCATGGCATTTTCCTCCCTTTTTTTCAGTGGCAAGTCTATGCCCCTAGAAATTTCATCTACCACTCAAGAATGAACGACAGGACAGAATATAACACAGAGGTTAAAAAATTTGTACATCATCTAAAGATAGACCAAAAGTTTGGTTCTGGTTCTCTTTTCTGTTCCTTACTGGCCTTGTGGCCTTGGGCAAATTGCTTAACTTCTCTTTGCCTCAGTGAAACGGATACAATAAGAGCACCTATTTCACTGGATGATTGTCAAAATTAAGTGAGATAAAGCAGGTAAAATTCTTAACACAGTATCCTGCACATAGCAAATGCTTAATAAATGCTTGCTCTTATCACTGGCATTATTTTATTATAATTTATATAGAAGTATGATTTATTAGATGACATTTAAGCACAATATTCCATCATCTACTACAGAAACTAACCAAGAACAATGTAGGATAAGAGGTTTTTAATTTCCCCTCCTCCAGTGGAGAAAGAATTTGTTTTCAGATTCCCTCTCTATGGGGGGTTGAGGAGAGAACCTTTTAAATCACATCCAAAGAAGAAAATAGAAGCTCAGAAAATCATACCAATCTTCCTAGATTAATGCAATGGCTTTGTATTTTCTCCATTTGCGTATGTCTGGCCAACATTTGATGTAATGTTTCTTCAGCCCTTACAGCCTAGTGGTAGAGACTCCAAAGAATAATATGTAACAATTTTTCAATATTTTATAAAATTTTCTTGACCTACAGATCTAGTGTCAATTATATTAATAGATCTAAAAGCAAAAGGAATAATTCCTAAAGAACTTTCATAAATAAATGATTTGTAAAAGTCTGTTTCTCTGACTCTTTGGGTTTGATAATTAAACATTTTTAGTGGAAAGAAACCTATGGGCCATGCGAGTAAAACCACTACTAAGAATTCTATTAGACAGTTTTGAAGTTTTTATTTTTTAAAGGAGGAGGAACATCAGGACTATTGTTTTAGCTCAGTGGTTTCTTAAAGGAAATCTACGGACTCATTACATCAGAACTAATTTATAAAGATCAGATATTCCCCCCATAGGAAAGAGTGAATGTCCCTTCACTGCCACGACCACCATACTCAGTTGCACTGCCACTTCTTTCCTGAAAAACCATGCTCATATAACACTGATCTGTTTCAACTTACTGACAATTAATTTTCTAATGAATTATGTTTCCTATTCTCTTATGATATTACAACCAGAATTGTATAAGTCTCCAAAGTTTAACATTTGTGAACAAGCTCACTTCTGGTTCAAACTTATTTTCCTGATCTTATATTTGCCTAATTTTCTGTTTAACTTTTTTTTGATAAGGTAGGTATAAATTATACATATATATATATATAAATTATTCATATATATGAATAATCAGTGCTGGTAACTAAAGGTTATATTTCACATTAATTGGAATAGCTAAACATCACTTAGCTATATTGTATTTGAGAAATAGCAGTTTTGACATAAACATATTTTCCAGGCTAAGTTAAACACTGGAAATTCAATATCCTCACAATAGTCAAAAAAGTAAGGGATGTGATGTCATATGATAGATGAGAATGATCCAAAAAGCACTGCTTTTTTTTTGTTTTTTGTTTTGTTTTTTTGTTTTTAGATGGAGTCTTCCCTCAGCCAGGCTAGAGTGCAGTGGTGCTCTAGCGCCACTTGGCTCACTGCAAACTCTGCCTCCCGGGTTCAAGTGATTCCCCTGGCTCCGCCTCTCGAGTAGCTGAGATTGCAGGCACGCGCCATCATGCCCGACTAATTTTTTTTTTTTTTTTTTTTTGAGTATAGTAGAGATGGGTTTTCACCATGTTGGCCAAGATGGTCTCAATCTCCCGACCCCATGATCCACCCACCTCGGCCTCCCAAAGTGCTGGTAGTACAGGCGTGAGCCACGGCGCCTGGTCCAAAAAGCACTGCATTTTTTAAGTAAACAGAAAGACATAAATGATAAACAAAACCCAGTGTCTGTACTTTGTTACCCTGAGTCAGAATTTGTTATCCTTTCTCACACCTGTTATGTGAATGGGGAATGGCAAATTCAAGGAGGCAGGACACACTGGGTACTTTAATGAAGGCTCTTTCAGAGACATTTAGAAGTATCCCAATTTTCTAAGAGTCTAGTGAGTTACTGGTCTGATACGTGAAATTAGTTAAGCTAATTTACTAGACCACTCACCAGTCTTGTAGCAAAATTAGAAGTGATTACACATTTACAAATGATTTCCAAGTATAAATGTGTGGTTCACTTAAGAAAGCTAAGAATAATAAAAGCTTACTGCCTACATTCAGTTACCCCTAATCTCACCTAATCAACTTCCTTTCTTCCTCTACTATTAAGGTAGTCATGAAGCCATTTCCTTAGTTTTATACTCCCATAAGGAGTTGTGCTTTTTTTTTTTCTTCTTTTTCATTCTGTGGCTACCTCTGAGATTAGTTTTACACTGACTCCATTTGCATAGAAAGTAGCTGAACTTATATGTTATTATTTAAGTGGGAAAGAGGGTAAAACAAAGGGAAAATGTCAGGTAGGCTGAATATACAGCATGCTTTTGCCAGAGACATACCAAATTTAGAAACAGCTCACTTTGGAAGTTTTTATATATTACAGTTTGCTGCTAAGTTTAGAAATGCATTTTGATGAGTTTACTGCTGGTCATCATTGATTAATGTGATATTTATTTCTTAAAAAAAAACAGACATTCATTAGCATTTATTCATGATTGTTTCAATACTTCAGTTTCAAATATGTTAGATTTCAAATCAAAGATTTCTTTTTTAAAGAGTATCAGAAAGTTGTTTTCTGAACACCTTACTAAGTTCTAGACTGTTTCTAGTAATATCTCTAAGCCCAACAGTTACTAGAGGCTATTAGATCTTTTACTTGGGGAACAAATGATAATCCAAAATGTGGTAATTTATGTATTCTGCTTCTGTGCATTTTACTATTTATATTTACTTTTTAAAAATATATGACTAGATTAGTATAATGTTCATTGTGTCCTCTTACCGCCATATTCATAAAGAAGAAATATTTTAAAAATTCAAATCATTTTAATTTGAATTCTACTAAATTGCTGAAGTTGCTTGTATAAGAGAAGATTTGAAACAGTAGGCTAAAATGAGGTTTAAAGGGTTAATTATAGTTTTATTTAGCTCTTTTATCGCTCCTGGCATTGTCATGAATAACTGAAAGATGTATCATGGTAACTTGAATGCACTTTTAAATTTTACTTCAGGTAACATATGCCCATTTATGCTCTGGAATGAGCTGAGTCATAAGTCCTAAACCTTGTCATTTTGAGAAGCAATCAATCTTCTGGTTTTTGGCACCACTATACACATACCACCCTTGGAAGATGGTAAGCATTAAGGGATCCATTATAGTATATCTACACCTTTGTTTATCTTTCATAAGGCCCTATAAATAATGGAAGAAACTGAGTTCTCCGGGAGACTCAGAACCTCCCGGCTTTGTTTATCCTGATGAGTTTTTTCACTAACCTGTGGTTTTGTGCCATATGGACTTTCATGATAAGTAGAATCAGCTCAGAGATTTATTACTGGCAGGCAGAAATAGAATGGCTGGCAACAACCTAATTATAATCACTGTGCTTAGTTCCAGAGATCTTGGTTGGAACATTCAGGACAACTTGATTGACTATTAAAGGGAAACAGGTGTTATAACAAAGGTCTTGTCTAGACAAGAACTCTTATCTCCTTCCTTCTGTAATCTGTTTGACTATGCCTTCATGATTTTGTAGGTTGGAGTCTGTATAAGGGCTTCTACAGTTGCTAGATTCAAAAGGAACTTTCAGCATTCTGGTAGTGGGGCTGTGCTGTCACCAGGGAGGATGTAATTTCCTCTGGGAGATGGGGTTCATCTGTGGATCTGCTTTCTTAATAGATTAGGCATACTGTTACATCAAACTTGCCTTGCAGGGTCATTTTAGATGGAGGGGGGTGCTGTCACCCAGTAAGAAAGTAGAAATTGATGAGGCTGGTATGGGGCTACCTATGGGGAAAAGCCATCCAATTCCCAGGGACAGACTATACACTTAGATATCTCCCTTAAACCTGTACTACTTATTAGTCATTTATGTATGTCTTTATTAAGCCACTGTAAGAAGGAAAAGGATGACCGCACTGTGAGATGCAATTTTGTTCTTGAATTAAAGAATGGCAGTGTGTCATTGTCTTATCAGTTGTCAGTTTAAGATTGCTTTTGAATCTGAATAGATCAAGTCTCTCTGGATCTGAACTCTTACCCCCTAGATGATGTGTTAACTCTTCACAGTATTAATCTGGATGTTTGAAAATCATTCTTTGTTCATTGAATAAAGCCTATGAGAAACGGCCCTATTTTAGTTTGTTTTACTCCTAGTTGGTTATGTATCTTGCTTAGTAGTTTCTCATTACACATATATATGTATTAGGTTTTTTCTAAACCTTTTTGTATTCATAGTTTCTAAGACCATCATGATCTTAGAATATTTTAGTTAGAACCAAGCTTCTCATTCAAAGAAGTCACTTTTCTTTGAGATCATCATAGCAATAATTCTTATAGGGTGCTCAAAAGAACTAGTTATCCAAATGGAATGAAACAATGTGAGAAGGAAAGGTGTAGTTGAGGTTGAAGCTACATGAGTGAAGACTTTTGCTTCTCCTTAAATTAGGCAAATCTGATTTCCCTTGTGGTCATGATTGCTGTAAACATACTTGACACAATTTTCATTATACTAAATTACAACAGATTATAATATATATTGCATATGAACTAAAACCATTATAGTTATTCTTGACTGTGAATCAAAAATGTAATAAGCTATCCAAAACTAAAAATCTCATTTATGCAAAAAAAGAGTCAACATACTTTCAAGGTATCTCAAATTCAAAATTGTTTCTCATTCTGAAGTCATAGGGCATACATACATATTCACAAAGAAAACTTCTATGAGGACACAGACTGAAATTTAAGCAATCTGAATATTTAGATATAGAGAATGATCTGAACCATCAGAATGAAAGTCTGGAATGAGCAACTTACATTGCTGCAATTCTGTCCTTGGAGATATTTAAGGAAAAGAGAACATACTAAACCTATTGTAGATGGTTCAATCACTTATCTGACAATGAACAGGATTCTGAAAGGAGTTCACAACATCCTTCCCCAGCATCATGATTCCATAATCTTTCTATGCATTATGTTTTGAAATGTTACCACTTAAAATACATGGCGAGCACTAGATAAGTGTTTGTGGACTGATTTCAATTTCCAGTAATGAGGAAAGCTAAAGACAGGCCATAGATTCAGTGTGCACCCACAAAAAAGAAAGGAAAATAGACTAATCATCCCCTAAATAAATGAGAGCTGAACATACAATTTAATTGTCTTAATTAAGTCAAGTATATTAAGCTTAATTCCAGCAATGTGTAATACATTCTTGCTCTATTTTTTTCTATAATACATGAGCACCTTCAATTAGCCTAAAGAATGAATGGCTATTTCCATAATTGCTTAGAGGCAGGCAAATGGCAAGAGTATTACAACCACTATCAGAATTGTGGGCAGTCTTAATGTGATTTTTATTTTTGTTATGCTTTAATATTAAGCTTGGGTGAGTTTGTAATATAATGCAACAGATCTCAACTGGGGGCAATTTTACCCGCAAGGGTACATTTGGTAATATCTGGAAACCTTCCTGGTTGTCACAACTAGGGGGGTCCTCTGGCATTTAGTGGGTAGAGGCTAGGGCTGCAGTTATAATGCAGAAGATAGTGCCCCCACACAAAAGAACTATTCTGCCCAGAATGTCAGTAGTGCCAGAGTTGATAAGTCCTCATGTAAACAACAGTCCATGAGCATACAAAATACTCTATATTTGAAGGGAAAACTTTGACTTCCACTATTTATCATATTAACTTCCACCAAATGTAAATTACAACCTAGATAAAAGGGCAGCATCAGGTTGCATATTTAACTAAACCACATTGCCAGCAGATTGAATAAAGCCACAAAGTTACTTTACTGAATAATTTTCTCCAGCAGATGTCACCTGAAATAGAAGTAATTATAGAAATTTCTAAGCTTATGAAGACACTACTGATGTTAGAATAACATCCTTTCTCCACACATACTTGAGAATTTCAGATCCTGCCTTCACCATTGACTGGCTGTGTAAACTTAGATAACTTATCGAACTCTCTGTGCATAGATTGCCTCACTACAGATTTGGGATAATAGTATTTTATTTCGTAGGGTTATGATAATTGAATTAGATAATACACGTAGCAAGACAAAGAATATATAGGTTGAATAGTTTTTCAAGAGAAAATTTTCTTTCTTTTTAAAAAGTAAAATACATTGAGAAGCAGTTTTAAGTGGGGATAAGCAGGCCTCTAGGTCATGGTTCATAAAATGTAGAAGGGAAAAAGAGCAGAGTCATAAATATACAGGAACAATGAAGAAGTTAGAGGTTACAGAGAAAGAGGCCAGAAGTCTCATATTTCAGAGACTGAAAGACTTTTGGTAAAAAGGATGTCTAATATACAGTATTCAGTTATTTGTTGCCAGAATGAATGCCCTACCTCTCTCGCTGAATTATTAGTAAAGTCTGTTTCATACTAATTTATTATGTAAGGGGTTTGGGGGAAGATGAAAGCTTGATGGAAGATCTATTGCTTAGGTACGTCAAAGAATAGAGGGGTCAGGATATGTTGAAGGAGTGACTAGGAAAGTTAAAAGACAGGAGATTTGGAGTAACTGTGCAAATTACATTAATATGAGAAACTAAGGACTCAGGAATTTGCATATATCTTAGGATCATTTCACAAGATGTCAAATGAATACTAAATCCAATTTCATCTAAATTTCAAGGTATTAGAAAAGTGAATACAATCATTCTTCAATATACCTGGGGATTGCTTGCATGACCTCTATGTATAACAAAGTCCATGAATACTCAAATATCGCAGTCAATTCTCCTTATGTGTGGGTTTCTGTAGTTTCCTATGTTTGGTTGAAAAATACCTACATATAAGTAGACCCATGAGGCTCAATCCTACGTTGTTCAAGGGTCAACTATACTGTCAACAAGATATTGCTTCAATCAGAGATTACATGTCTTTTTTCTAAGTCCATTTGTTTAGCGTTGTCATGGCTCTTAGGCAGAAAAAGGAAACAAAATTAGTTCTAAGGAGATATCTTGGCCTCACTGCTCTTGGACACTTTGGACCTTTTGGCACTCAGTTTCTGCAACAACACAATGGGAATAATAACTACCTGCTTCACAGTATTAATATATAAAATTTATGTGAAAGATCTTTGTATGTGATAAAGCTTTCTGTTAATATTAGCATAAACTAATTGAGGGAACAATTATTTAATTAATACCATGTCTGGTTGTAAAAAAAAAAAAAAGAGGGTTAGCAAATACTCATTGATGAATATGTTAAAATGTTAGTCAAAATGTTTGTCGCTACTCCTATGAACATGCTTGTGTGAAAGCCTTAGGACTACATTTTAATTTCATTTCATATAGCATTCAAAACAATAGAAACAACAATAATTCAAAGTATCAACCGCCTTCTCCACTTATTAAAAGCATTTCTGGACTATAACTTACTTCACCCAGTAGTATAATACATTTCCTACCACGAGATTTGTTACTTGACAGTTTAAAATATCTGCACTTGACATTATATATGTATTTATTCACTTTTTATGAGGTTAGGATTCTCCAGAGTGTACAGCAAGCACTTATCTACTTGCACATTGTTTTAAAGCAGAGAACAAACTAAAATGAAGAATAACCACATACCCTGCAAAAAATACTAAACATCTACTTAACAAGATGAAAAATAATGCTTTTAAACCTATTTTCTCAAAAGCCACTGTACAAATGGCCTGGGGCAGGTTGCGGGTGAGAGGACTTTCTTTGAAAGTCACTACCCATACAGAGAATGATGACTTTTGTCCTCCAGCACCATTGAGGACAAATTAAGGAGGAGTCAAGAATATATTTTAAAAAGAAAAACTGAGGGTAGAAGAAAACTGATGAACAACCCTCTACTTGGCAGTCAAGAAAGATGGTATACTAAAGTAATGCATAAGAAGAGCTTTATCAACTGATGATTGAATAAACAAAATACAGAATGGTATTCAGTCACAATAATGACCTCCTGATACATGCTACAATGTGAATGAACCTTAAAAATATGCTAAGTGAAAGAAGTCATTCACAAGAACCACATGTTATATAATTCCCAAATGTTTGGTATTTTATTTTATTTCAATAATTTTTGGTAAACAAGTGGTTTTTGGTTACATGGAAAAGTTATTTAGTGGTTATTTCTGAGATTTTGGTTCACCCATCACCTGAGCAGTGTACACTGCATCCAATGTATAGTCATTTATTCCTTACCCCCTTTCCCCCTTCCCCCTGAGTCCCCAAAGTCTATTATATCATTCTTATGTCTTTGTGTCCTTATAGCTTAGTTCTCACTTATAAGTGAGAACATAACATATTTGGTTTTCCATTCCTGAGTTATTTCACTTAGAATAATGGTCTCCAACTCCATCCAGGTTGCTGTAAATGTCATTATTTCATTTTGTTTTATGACTGAGTAGTAACCCATGGTGTATATATACTCCATTTTCTTTATCCACTCATTGATTGATGGACATTTAGGCTGGTTCCATATTTTTGCAAATGCTAATTGTGCTGCTGTAAACATGTGTGTGCAAGTGTCTTTTTCATGTAGTGACTTCTTTTCATCTTCAGTAGTGAGAAGCCTGGATTGAATGGTAGATCTACTTTCAGTTCTTTAAGGAATCTCCATACTGTTTTCCATAGGGGTTGTACTAGTTTATATTCCTACTAGCAGTGTAAAAGTTCTGCTTTTTCACTACATCCATGCCAAAATGTTTTTAAATAAAAACATTTAATATGTTTGTATTGTTTTTATTGTGGCCATTCTTGCAGGCGTAAGGTGGTATCTCATCCTAGTTTTCACTTGCATTTCCTAATAATTAGTGATGTTGAGTATTTTTTCATGTTTGTTGGAAGTGTGTATATATTCTTTTGAGAATTGTTTATTCATGTTCTTAGCTCACTTTTTGATAGGATTATTTGTTTTTGTACTTGGTGGTTTGAACTCCTTGTAGATTGTGGATATTAGTCCTTTGTCAGAAGCATAGTTTGTGAATATCTTTTCCCACTCTGGGTTGTCTAAATAATACTGATTATTTCTTTTGCTGTGCAGAAGCTTTTTAGTTTATTAGGTCCCATCTATTTATTTTTGGTTTTGTTGCATTTGCTTTGGGGTTCTTGGTCATGAATTCTTTGCCAAAGCCAATATGTAGAAGAGTTTTTTTTTCCCCTGTGTTATCTTCTAGAATGTTTATGGTTTCAGGTTTTACATGTAAGTCTTTGATCTATCTTGAGTTAATTTTTGTATAAAGTGAGAGATGACTTTCATTCTTTTACATGTGGCTTGACATTTATCCCAGCACCATTTATAGAATAGTGTGTTGATATGGTTTGGCTGTGTCCCCACCCAAATCTCATCTTGAATTGAAGCTCTCATAATTCCCATGTGTTTTGGGAGAGACCTGGTGGGAGACAATTAAATCATGGGGGGTGGTTTCCCCCATACTGTTCTCCTGGTAGTAAATAAGTCTTATGAGAGCTGATGGTTGTTTAAGAGATTCCCCTTTCACTTGGCTCATTCTCTCTTGTCCACAACCATGTAAGATGTGACTTTGCTCTTCCTTCATTTTCACCATGATTATAAGGCCTCCCCAGCCATGTGAAACTGTGAGCCAATCAAACCTCTTTTCTTTACAATTTACCCAGTCTCAGGTATGTCTTTATCAGCAGTGTGAGAACAGACTAATATAGTGAACTGGTACCAGGAGTTGGGTGCTGCTGTAAAGATACCCGAAAATCTAGAAGTGACTTTCGAATTGGATAACAGGTAGAGGTTGGAACATCTTGGATGGCTCAGAAGAAGATAGATAAATGTGGGAAAGTTTGGAACTTCCTGGAAACTTGTTGAATATCTTTGACCAAAATGCTGATAGTGATATGGACAATATCCATATCACTGATGTGGTCTCAGATGGAGATGAGGAATGTGTTGGGAAATGGAGTAAAAGTGACTGTTGCTACGTTTTAGCAAAGAGATTGGTGGTATTTTGCCCCTGTCCTAGAGGTTTGTGGAACTTTGAACTTGAGGGAGATGATTTAGGGTATCTGGCAGAAGAAATTTCTAAGCAGCAAAGCATTCAAGAGGTGACTTGGGTGCTGTTAAAAGCATTCAGTTTTAAAAGGGAAACAGAGCAGAAAATTTGCAGCCTGACTGTGCGATAGGAAAGAAAACCCCATTTTCTGAGGAGAAATTAAAGCTGACTGCAGAAATTTGAATAAGTAATGAGGAGCCAAATGCTAATCACCAAGACAATGGGGAAAATATCTACAGGGTATATCAGAGACCTTTGAGGTATCCCCTCCCGTCACAGGCCTGGAGGCCTAGGAGGAAAAAATAGTTTCGTGACCCAGGCCCAAGGACGCTCTGCTATGTTCAGCCTAGAGATTTGGTGCCCTGCATCTCAGCTGCTCTAGCCATGGCTAAAGAGGTCAAGGTAGAGCTTGTACCATAGCTTCAGAGGGTGCAAGCCCCAAGCCTTGGCAGCTTACATGTAGTGTTGAGCCTGCGGATGCATAGAAGTCAAGGATCGAGGTTTGGGTACCTCTGCCTAGATTGCAGAGGATGTATGGAAATGCCTGGATGTCCAGGCAGAAGTTTGCTGCAGGGGCAGGGCCCTTATGGGAAACCTCTGCTAGGGCCATGCAGATGGGAAATGTGGGGTGAAGGCCTCCACAGAGAGTCACCACTGGGGCACTGCCTAGTGGAGCTGTGAGAAGAGGGCCATTGTATTAGCCCCCTTTCACGCTGCTGTTAAAGACATACCCAAGACTGGGAAGACAAAAAGGTTTAATTGGACTTAACAGTTCCACGTGGCTTGGGGAGGCCTCAGAATCATGGCAGGGGGTAAAAGGCACTTCTTACATGGCAGAAGCAAGAGAAAATGAGGAAGAAGCAAAAGCAGAAACCCCTGATAAACCCATCAGATCTCTTGAGACTTATTCACTATCACAAGAATAGCATGGGAAAGACTGGCCCCCATGACTCAATTATCTCCCCCTAGGTCCCTCCCACAACACATGGGAATTCTGGGAGATACAATTCAAATTGAGATTTGAATGGGGACACAGCCAAACCATATCGGTCACCATCCTCCAGACCTCAGAATAGTAGATACACTGACAGCTTGCACTGCACACCTGAAAAATCTGCGGACACTCAACACCAGCCTGTGAAAGCAGCCAGAAGGAAGGCTGTACCCTGCAAAGCCACAGCGGCAGAGCTGCCCAAGACCATGGAAAACCATCTATTGTATCAGCATGACTTGGATGTGAGACATGGAGTCAAAGAAGATCATTTTGGAGCTTTAAGATTTGACTGCCCTGCTGGATTTCAGACTTGCATGGGGCCTTTAGTCCCCCTTCATTTTGGCCAATTTCTTCCATTTGGAATGGGTATATTAATCCAATACCCGTGCCCCCATTGTATCTAGAAAGTAACTAAGTTGCTTGGATTTTACAGGTTCATACATGAAAGGGACTTGCTTTGTCTCAGATGAAACTTAAAATTTTGGACTTTTGAGTTAAAGCTGAAATGAGTTAAGACTTTAGAGGGCTGTTGAAAAGGCATGATTGGACCTGAGATTTGGGAGGGGTCAAGGGCAGAATGATGTGGTTTGGCTCTCTCCCTATCCAGATCTCATCTTGAATTGTAGGTCCTAGAATTCTCACATGTTATGTGAAGGACTGAGTGGGAGATAATTGAATCATGGTGGTGGTTTCCCCCATACTGTTCTCATGATAGTGAATAAGTCTCATGAGATCTGATGGTTAGATAAGAGGTTTTCCCTTTCACTGGGCTCTCAGTTTCTCTTGTCTGCCATCATGTAAGACATGACTTTGCTCTTCTTTTGCTTCCACCATGATTATGAGGCCTCCCCAGCCATGTGGAACTGTGAGCCAATTAAACCTCTTTTACTTATAAATTACCCAGTCTCAGGTATGTCTTTATTATCAGCATGTAAACAGACTAATACAAGTGTCCTTTTGCCACTTCATGTTTTTGTTTGCTTTGTTGAAGATCAGTTGGCTGTAAGAATTTTGCTTTACTTCTGGGTTCTGTATTCTGTTCCATTGGTCTGTGGCCTACTTTTATACCAGTACCATGCTATTTTCATAACTGTAGCCTTGTAGTATAGTTTGAAGTCAGGTAATGTGATGCCTCCAGATTTGTTGTTTATGCTTAGCCTTGCTTTGTCTAGGCAGGCTCCTTTTTAGTTCCATATACATTTTAAGGTTTTTTTTTTTTTTTCTAGTTCTATGAAGAATACTGATGGCATTTTGATGGGAATTGCACTGAATCTTTAGATTGCTTTTGGCAGTATGGTCATTTTCACAATATTCATCTACCCATCCATGAGCATGGGATGTGTTTCCATTTGTTTGTGTTGTTGATGATTTCTTTCAGCAGTGTTTTGTAAGATTCCTTGCAGAGATCTTTCACCTCTTTGTTTAGGTATATCCCTAAGCATTTTATTTTTGAGCAGCTATTGTAAAATGGCTTGAGTTTTTGATTTGACTCTCAGCTTGGTCGCTTTTGGTGTATAACAGTGCTACTGATTTATATACATTGATTTTGTATCCTCAAACTTTCCTGAATTCATTTATCATATCCAAGGCTTTTTGGATGAATCTTTAGAGAGTTTTCTAGGTATACAACCATATCATCAATGCACAGCAACAGTTTGACTTCCTCTTTACCAATTTGGATGCCCTTTATTTCTTTCTCTTGTCTGGAATATTCTCCAAGATGGACCATAGAATAGGTTGCTAAATAAATCTCAATAAATTTAACAAAATCGAAATTATATCAAGTATCCTCTCAGACCACAGTGGAATAAAAATGGAAATTAACTCCAAAAAGAACCCATAAAACTATACAAATACATGGAAATTAATCTGATTTTAAATGATCTTTGGGTCAATAATGAAACCAAGATGGAAACTTAAAAAATATTCAAACTGAATGATAGCAGAACACAACTTATCAAAACCTTTGGGATATAGTAAAAGCAGTGCTAAGAGGGAAGTTCATAGCATTGAAAGCCTACATCAAAAAGTCTGAAAGAGCACAAATATACAACCTAAGATCACACCTCAAGGAACTAGGGAAACAAGAACAAACCAAACCCAAACCCAGCAGAATCAAAGAAATCACAAAGATCAGAGAGGGACTAAATGAAATTGAAACAAACGAACAAAAATAATACAAAAGATGGATGAAACAAAAATTTGGGTATTTGAAAAGATAAACAAAATTGATAGACCATTAGTGAGATTAACGAAGAAGAGAAGAGAGAAGATCTAAATAAGCTCAGTTAGAAATGGAATGGGAGATATTACAACCAATACCACAGAAATACAAAGGATCATTCAAGGCTACCATGAACACCTTTATGTGCACAAACTAGAACATCTAAAGCAGACGGATAAATTCCTGGAAATATGCAACCCTCCTAGACTAAACCAGAAAAAAATAGAAACTCTGGACAGACCAATAACAAACAGTGAAATTGAAATGGTAATTTAAGAAAAAGCATCTAGAACTAGTTAGGTTCACAGATGAATTCTATCAGACATTCAAAGATTAATTGGTACCAATGTTACTGAAACTATTACAAAACATATAGAAAGAGAAAATCCTTCCCAATTCATTCTTTGAAGCCAATATCACCTTAATACCAAAACCAAGAAAGGACATAACAACAACAACATAAAACTACAGACCAATATCCCTGATGAACACGGATGCAAAAATTTTCAACCAAATGCTAGCTAACCGAATCCAACAGCATATGAAAAAGACAATCCACCATGATCAAGTGGGTTTTATACCAGGGATGCAGGGATGGTTTAACATACACAAGTCAATAAATGTAATATATCACATAAGCAGAATTAAAAACAAAAATCATATGATCATCTCAATGGACACAGAAAAAGCATTTGACAAAACCAGCATTCCTTTATGATTAAAACCTTCAACACAATCAGCATAGAAAGGGATATACCTCAAGGTAATAAAAGCCATTTATTACAACCCCCCAGCCAACATTGCACTGAATGGGGAAAATTTGAAATCATTCTCCCTGAGAACTGAAAAAAGACAAGGATGCCCACTTTTACCACTTCTGTTCAACAAAGTACCAAAGTCCTACCCAGAGTAATATAATTCCCTTTATATAAAATGTCTAGACTAGCCAAATCTACAGTATACAGACAGATGGGAGGTTAGGGTTCCTACGACTAGGAGGAAGGGAAAAATTGGGTATAACAGCTACAGTTTCTTTTTAGGGTAAGGAGAATATTTTAAATTTGTCTGTGGTGATGAATGCACAGGTTTGTTTATACGCTAAAAGACACTGATTTGGACACCTTAAATGTGTAAATTGTATGGCATGTGAATTATATCTCAATAAAGTGGTTAAAAATAAGGATTAGCACAGGTACATAGTAATTGCTCAAATATAAGATTTGTCACTAATGCCATTAATATCATAATATCTTTTATGAAAAGATTAAAAGTTAGAGATGCTTTGACTTCTCACTCTTCCTTCAGTAATTTTCTCCTACTCCCTTTCGAACAATTACAACATATGTTTCACCAACTGTAATAACCTCATCTGCCTTCCAAAATTACCATCCATCCCTTCCCAACCTCACTTTCAAAGAACACCAAATTATCTTTAATTCATGCAATTGATGATACAAATACTTATTGTGAGCACAGTTAATCCACACAAGTATATCCATTTCTTAACTGAAACTCTACCTTAAGCCCTTGTTTACCTGGATTCTTTATCAAACTATACTGCAAAGAGAAAAGAATAATTTATTGAATATAATTCTGATAAAGTATCCCCCTGATAAGGAATTCAAACTAGTTTCAATATTCATATTGCTAGGAATATGTGTATCGTATTTCCATGAATACAGATCTTATCTAAATTAACCTGTGTTTGAATCTTCATCTCTGACTTTCTCTTACTCAAACCTCATGGTCTAGCTCAGAGGTTCTTACCCTAATAGAACTCAGGGATCTGTGAACTTGGATAAGGAAAATAATATATACATCGTTATTTTTACTAACCTCTAGTTGAACTGTGGTAACAAACAATAGTAATAAACCACATTAGTTTAAGAGTATTATGAATATTGTCACCAATAAAAAAAGTTTACTTACTATATGACAATTGTTGCAAGTAACTTTAAACATTGCTTATGCTCACCACTTCCTCAAACTCATGGCAGTTATTAGACATACTGTTAGGTCTTATTATTTAATGTGTTAAATAGAAATAACATCTATTAGCAAATCACAAATTTATTTTATATTATTTTAGTTATTGATTCTCAATATAAATAGTTGCTTTGGTAGTTGAAAGTAGTTCATTTTATGCACTTAAAAATATTCTGAAATGAGGTCCATACACAGCAGACTTCCAAAGGGGCCCCAGCACACAAAAAAAAGATTAATAACCACTAGTTAGCAGAATAAACTTCTAATATTTTACACAAAATGTTTAACTTTATTCATCATTGAATTTGCCATTCTCTTAGGCTTCTATAATGCTTTTGCCACAATGAGGGGTATCTTTTTTTTTATTTTCAAGGCGAGGTGTTCCTTCTCTCCAGTCATCCAAGTGCCTGCCTGCCTTGTAAACACCACTTCCAACTCAGCTTCTCCACAAAGCACTCTTAGGTCAGTCTAAGTGTCTCATCCCTTCCGACATGGATAAAACTCTGCTGTGAAGTTGAAAGATTTGTATAGCTGCAACTATTTATTAGTTGGTATTTTCTTTAGATTGTCCATATATATTATCTGTGTTTGTTCTCTTCTAATGAACTGAAATGTATCATGGCCCAGAATCTGTCTAACAGAGAGAAGACAAAGTAGAATTCTTTAAAACCATGTTATGTTAGTTGGTTGGAGCTCTTGTTAGAAGTCCAACATCATGGATTCCATCTCATTGCTTGCCGGCTAACTTTAATTGGCTCCCTGGCCGTATAGTTTGCCTTTCACCTTAGAGTTATTAATATGTCTTTGATCATAGGAGGAACAGGGGAAATGTTTGACTCTGTCAGCACAAATCCAATTATAAAAAGTGAAAACATTATATACACTGCTTAGAAAAATGAAAACGTAAACTGGATACACTTCTTAAATGGAAGCTATAAAAATATAAACTTTATCTTGAATCTTTTAAAAAACCTTTTGTTTCTTAACACATTTATGTTAACCATTCTTTTATTACTGAAGGACTTTTTATAAAAAAACCTAATAGGTTTAAAATATTTAAAAGGATGTGGAGTTCAACACAGTCTTGAGCAGCAATAAATTAATTTAGGGATCTAATTCCTATAAAAATATTATTCCTAATGAATCAGGACCATCTATGAATAATTTGTCCCTTTCAAAAATGTCCTAAATCATTTATCTTTTGAATTTAAATATCTCTAAATGGTATTAATGTCCATAATTATTTTTCAGTTTTTCCAGATTTTAGTTTATTCACTGATTTGTATCAAAAACAAATAAGCAGTTTTCATCTGAGCATCTGATTTCTTTCTTCTTTTATAAATTCTCTCCCACTATGCCCAGATTTCAGAAAATTAAATTTAAAAAAAAAAAAGGAATTTGCATTCTGCCTCAAGACAGGGTAAAGATTATCAACAGATTAAAACTAAATATATTGTATTTTAGATACAAAAAATATGAAATAGAAGTTAAACTAAAGTTGTGCTTCCATCCAAGAGATGGCTTTTACATAAACATTGGGATATAAAAATATATCCAAATAATATTATAAGAAAACTCAGGTGTCTAATATGTGAACATTCAGAATATAAATACGATATGCTGGACGGGCGCAGTATCTCAAGCCTGTAATCCCGGCACTTTGGGAAGTCGAGGTCGGCGGATCACGAGGTCAGGAGTTTGAGACCAGTCTGGCCAATATACTGAAACCCCATCTCTACTAAATATACAAAAAATTAGCTGGGCGTGGTCGTGGGTGCCTGTACAGAATCCAAGCTACTCGGGAGGCTGAGGCAGGAGAATCACTTGTACCCAGGAGGCACAGGTTGCAGTGAGCCGAGTGAGCGCCATTGCACTCCAGTCTGGACAATATATAATATGCTGTTGGTGCAGAGTGGTTTTAAATTATGCTTGAATGTTAAGAAAACATGCTTCCCTGTACATCATTGCAGTGGCACAGGAAATAGTAATGTTCAAGTTTGCTAGCCTTGGGCCTTTATTTTTAATGTTCTCCTAACAGACTTTGAAGTCCTTGGTCTCTGTAAAGTATAAAGTCCACGAAAAGTGCCATGGGGCCAGTTGATACCTCCTGGATTATAAAGTAAGAATAAAATTAAAGCTCTTCAGTGAGACCGAGACAAAAGGGCTTACATAAGTTCTTCATATTTCCCACATATTTTATTCATTACAAAGAACAGCGAAATCAGAAGATCTTTTCTGTGCTAATACCATCCTGTAGAAATGAGTAAATATGAGAGGAACTGAAGTATTTTTGTTTATTTATTTATTTATTATTTTTATTTTTAAGCACTGGACCATTTAACTTCATGTTGAATAATATGCAAGTTTGACACAACTAAAATCCATATGTTAAAATGAGCAGGTTTTGGGAAGGTGAAAAATCTAAAACAAGTACTGGGCAATATTACACCAAATAGAAACCAATTTATCATGGCTATTTATATTAGGTGAGGTAGCTTGAAAATTCATTACTTGAATTTCTATATTCACATTTTTCTTTTTGCAATGTCATTTTGGTCTCTATTTTTGGACACATAGCATGTTTTAATAAATCAGTTTTACATGTACAACTTTTTATAACATCAAAATAAATAAAATATACTTTTCATAAATTCCTTGTCACTGTGAGTTTACTTTCAAATAAATGTAAGTAGCAGGGTGGAACAATGTGTTTCTATATACAAACCAGTACAACACTGATAGTCACAATTAAGGTATTCAGGGAGCTTGAAAATTAAGATTTATGTAAGACAAATAAATCTGCCACGAGTCCCAGGCCATGTGCGTCCAGACCTCCCCAAGATTTCTATTTAAAAAAAAAAATGTGATTGGTATATATGAAACAGAGACATGCTTAATAGCATAGAAACAGATCTGTTTTTGCTTGCTGTTCGTTTGTTGTTTGCTACTGAAAAAATAGTACAAACTGGTAGTAGTTGAATATATGAATAAGGATCAGCCTCTTCAGCTCTACAGGTAGAAAATGCAGTCACAATCCTCAGAAAGAACCTGGTCGAATTTCAAGGAAAAGTAATACACTTCATGTGGTTATCATGACAGTGTCAGAATGAATTAAAAGCAGGGACAGATTAAACCCTTTAGAGATGATCCACAACTGTGGTGAGATGTGGATATATTTAGAGGCAGAGACCACAGAATAAACAAAATCCCTACTTGATGGGAAAACATGAATGTCAACTTGATGAAAGATTCTTTGTTTGTTTTTCTTCTTCTTCTTCTTCTTCTTCTTTTTTTTTTTTTTTTTTTTTTTTTGAGACAGGGTCTTGCTCTATTGCCCAGAATGGAGTGCAGTGGCATGATCATGATTCACTGCAGCCTCAACCTCCTGGACTCAAGTGATTCTCCCACCTCAGCCTCCCAAGTAGCTAGGATTACAGGCAAGTGCCACCATGCCCAGCTAATTTGTGTATTTCTCTCTGTGTGTGTGTATGTGTGTATGTGTGTGTGTGTGTGTCTGTAGATGAGGTCTCACTATGTAACCCAGGCTGATTTTATGCTTTTGACAAGCATGAAACATATTTTTGTGACCAATACAAAGATATAATTCCCTCAAAAATATTTGATACTGGGTTGAAGAGTGATTACATATACATATTAAGAAGCCATTTATAATTTTGAGTTTTATGGTCATGTGCTAGATGATAAGGGAATGTTCACTGGATTATTCTAACTAGACATATTACAGTCTTTTGCAATTCCACCCAGGCATGTTGCAGCTAAGTCATCCAAAGTAATTATAGGAAGGAACTGGGTTAGTTATGACTTCTTGCAGAAGAGAATTAGGCAAAATTTCAAGCCCTGTGCATTATTATGTCTGGCTATGGAAATGGTGGTATGTGGTAGATGGAATATGAATGTCATAGAAACTGCAGGTAGAGAGGAAGAGGTGGAGAGAAGACTCAGAGAAAAATGGAAATCGTGGGTGAATGTAATGTGGAATAATAGAAGAGAATTAAAGTTAAGGAAATAGGATGCAATGTAGCAGCAGCAGGTTTTAAGTTAAGACATCAAAAATAGCAGTTTAGTGTAATATTTCTGATTATCTGGGTTTTCATGTTGGTCATTAGAACTCTTTCTTTCTTATATATCTCCTGAAAATTGGTCAGAGCTAAACTCACAAGAATGAGATCTTGCTGATAGTTCTTCATGGGATTCTTCATGTGCAGAATCCAAAGGGCTTACTTATGTTCGTCAGCTGAATACACATGGTCACTGGGAAAGTTGCAGCACTGGAGTGGGTCTGAGAGTGATATATCAGTTACCATGATGTCTGCAATCCCTTGTATGCTCTCTAAATCCCAAAGGTGTTTCCTCATTTGTATCAAAAAATGATCTAAATGAATATGAGACTACTTATAGCCTTTATTTATTTGACCTAAATGACCATTTACAGACTCTGCAGAAAGGTTAATGTGTTTGGCTATAGGTGACGTGCCAGACTCAATTAGCAGTATTATAAAACACAGTATATGTGCTATATTAATTTTTAAAAATCTGAAAACATGAATTCTGAAACAACTGGTGCCAAGGGTTCTGGAAAGAGGCTTATGGATGTATACTACTTTATTGTAACATGGACAAAGCTTTTCTCTTTATCGTGGGTGGGTCTTTGTATGATTTAGGAAAAGATTTGTCTCTCAAATGAGAAGTGGCTGCTGAGAGCAGGCAGTTTTGGAATGTACACACATAGCTATTTCTTACTTTCTTGAATTCAACCATAAGATTGTCAAAATGGACCTAAGAAAATGCCTTTGGTGGGGGCCATCCTTCTCAAAGTGTAAGGCCAAAATGGAGAAAGTGTGTGATGAGAAAGCTATATTTTAGAAGAGCAGAACTTGAACAAAAGGATGAAGATCACACCTAATGAGCGAGGACCGCTGTTTTCCTTTGATTGAAAGTTCAAAGTGGCAAGTTTCCTTCACATCATTTGGCTCATGGGGAGGATGTAAACTTTATATTCTTAAATCATAAAACAATTTTCAGAAACCTTAAAATGTTTGGTGGAAACGAACACATTTTAGAAATTGAAGAAAAGTTTACAAACTTATTCCAAAAAAGGTTTGGGATGAATTACAGTGAAACCCTATAGAGAGATAGTCAAGAACCAGGAAGTAAAGGTTGAAGAAGAAATGGATCAAGAATTCCTAGATCAGGAATGCCAGAGTGAAAAAACATAAACTCTGAGCTTCCCAGCAACCAGGGAAATTAGGCAAACATGTTACTTTTCTCACTTTATGTATCTAGGAATAGGAAGAACACTTCCAGTTAAAAGAAAAGAAGGAAAGAAAAGAAAAGCTTTGGGTGGCAAGGTAATTCTAGGATGTGCGTCATTGCACTGACACTTTCAATAGCAGATTTATTCACACAGAATTATTCATCATATGAATATTCTGTAATGAATTACTAAGTATCCACCTTTACTGAACTACTTAAATGAGAAAAAAGTTGCAGAATATCACTAAATTGAAGAAAATTCAGGACCGTTGGATCAATGAACATTCACCATTGAACTCTATTTCTTAAGGGCAAGGGCAATCTTTTCAAATGTATACCCCCACTTTCAAGCATCCAGCAGAAAAAATGATAGATAAACATTTCCTGATTGAATGTTTGAGCAGGGTTTAGAGGTTAATGTGAAGATATTTCTTCAGAGAGATGAGCAGTATTTTTTTTTTTTTTTGAGTGTTTTAGTGTTGAAGAAGAGCTGCAAGACTATTTTTAACCTACTTATTCAGTTAGCACGGCAGGCAGTTGTAGACAGTGGAGAATTATGTGTCCAGTCACACAAGACATTTTAAGACCTATGAGTCTTCCCCAAACACAATGTTATAAAATGTCCTTTTGCTAAAAATACTGGAATCAAGTAATTATCTACTTTTGAATTTTAATGAATAGGCCATCTGTTCATTCAAATTGAAAAAATGAAATTTTTCTACAAATTAACTACTTGATGAGATGTCCCTTGTGACTAAATCTGCTTCACTGTTTTTTTTTTTTGTTTGTTTGTTTGTTATATTTAACCTAAAGGTGACATGTGGCATATTATACCAAGTTTTGTAAACTGAAGTATGGAAAAATGGTTTCCTTGATCATGTAATAATTGTAGTTTTGACGGGCTATTTTTATAATGATCAAAGGCTAACTTTTATTAACAAAATTTCCACAAACACTTTATTAAAATAAATAACTAGGAATAAAAAGATGTCTATTTTCACCTGTGATGATTATGATAAAGCTTTAAATTCAAAACATACTCTGTTTTATGAATTATTATTATAATGATGAACAACAATTGGTTTCCATGTCCTCATTTTCAATTCCAAGAACACTTTATTTCCTTTATGTTGTGCTTTCCTATATAGTAGCCAGTTGCCACATGGGGCTATTTAAATGTGAATTAATTAAAAATATATAAAATGAAAACTTCATCTCAGTTGCACTAGCCACACATCAAGCGCTCATGTGGCTAACGGAGACAGCACTAGTGTAGAACATTTCCATTCTTCCAGAAGTTCTGCTGGACAGCACTGTAACATCCCTCTTACTCTCTAACCATTGTCCCTGTGAAGAATCATTCCTTACTTCAACAATGAAGACTATTTTATTAACCCAGTCTCAAGATTCCTCCCACTCAGTTCTTCAAAATATCATACCTTTCTCAAGTTAGTTGACTTATGTAACATCTCTATTAGTTTTGAAGTTCTTTGGAGTGGAAAAAGGCAAACTTTGTATTTTGTTTTGTGAAACAAAAACAAAATTGATGTTACTCTACAAATAATGCATTATAGCCACATGACTTTGGGAGAAAAAATACTTCATGCCTACCAGCAGCTGATGCTTTCAGCCTAATTAAAAATGAAAGTACTATTACAATCAGATATTATATCTAAGATATCAAATTGATATGCCTGACATTACAGTTGCAGAAAGTATTCAAGATGCTGCCTTTTAGAAATGAGTTTGCTTTGTCTTCTTTTACCATCCTAAGATAAAGACAGATTCTTTATATATTGTAGTCTTATTGAACTTGGACTGAACCACCTCATTTGAACTTACTTGATTACAGCTTTAAATCTGTATACCCCTTCCATATGGAATTTCATCTAGAAGATGGAACTGGTTAGGGAGGCAATACATATTTCAGTTTTTCCTTCAAGTTCTGACCTTTGCCTTAGGCTGTGGCTATCATTTCACTCTTCTCTCCTCCACCTCCAACACACAAACACTGCAGCAGCCTGCCTCCTGCAAAATGATGAGGTGCAATTCTCTGTTGTCTTTTCTTTCCAGAGTCCTCCATGCAAATGTCCTCACTGTTTCCCAGACCTCGCCCATTTCAAGGCCTTTTTTTCATACTAGATATTTCTAGTTACTGCAATACACAACTGGTATAATAATTACACTTCCGTGATAATATTGCCATATATTTTCTTCCTGTACTCTCTTTATTCCTCCTCTGATCATGGTTCTTTATATAAGAAAGCATTTTTTTTTTTTTCCCCTAAAGACACTTCGTCTTCACCTAAGAAAATAGTGTTTTTCTAGAAGGCAATGAGTGCATTTTGTCTATTTGCAGACCAAATTCCATTCACTTCTTTGCAAGAGATGAATGTATTTTTATTAATTTACAGAAGACGGGTTGCTTTATTGTTGATTTAACAAGACTTCAACGCAACAGTTATCAAGTGTTCTTCCGTAGGCACACTACAGATTTTTAAGTACTGATGTCTGTTAACTGGACCAGGTTAAGTAAACCAGGATTTCTACAGAGTGGGATGCTGACTTCCATAGCTCTTAAAGTTCCCCAAATTATTTCCACTTGCTGACAAGCTTAGGTTTGAAGACTATTATAATGTATACAATATCTGACAAAACAGAGTAACCCCATAAAACAATAAAGTCCATATTTGTGGGGCAGGAGTGAGGGCTGAAGGAAAAGCTTCTATTTTGAAGAAAAAAAAAACAAGTTTACTTTCCCTGAAATTATCTTTATCAGAGAAGTCACAGAAGCTATTAGAGTTGATACATTCAGCCTGGAGAAAAAAAAAATAGAAAAAATTCATGAATACAGCCAATAAGAATTTAAATTAATGTAATTATTAATGCATGCCTTCAGACGACTAACAGTCTTCAAAACTTTTTTGCAGAGGTTGGCAAATCTTTTCTGTAAAGGGCCAGAGACTAAATATTTTTAAGTTTTGCAGGCCATATGGTATCTGTTACAGCTACTCAACTCTGCCACTGTATTGTGAAAGCAGCAATAGACTTAATTAGCAAAACACATAAATATGTAAGCATGGCTATATTCTAATAAAACTTTATTTACAAAAATAGGCTGAGAGCCAGATTTGGCCTGCAGACTGTACTTTGCCAACCCCAGCATTAAGGAATATGGTAGAACATTTCTTTAAAACTACTATGGTGAGTCATATTCGCTAAAGATCTCATAACAATATATCTCATGCTGCATGCTTTTAAACGATGTGCCCTTCTAGAGGTACTTCTCAACATCCTTAAATATGCTCAGGCCCTATAACTGCTTTGACCAATAGAATACAATGGAAAGGGTGCTGGCCTGGCAGCTTCTGCTTTCTGTCTAAGTATCCAGGTAACTCTATCCCTAGTTGCCATCTGACTCAAACCACAGGAAAGAGCCCACACAAGAAACACCCAAATCCAGGTAACCCATAGAACCGTCAGAGATAATGAATTGTTCTAGGCCACTAAGTGGTTTGGTACGCTACAACCTAAGGAGAACTTTTGGTTTTGGTTGTGGACCAATGACATTTTTTCTACTAAGGTAAATGCTTTTAGTTGAATAGAAGTTTGACAATAAATGAAGACAGATGCTTTTTCACTCCCCTCAATTAGTGAAAGGAATGTATTTGTTTCAAAAATTCATAGATTAGCCTCATTTATTTTAATCCACATGTTCATGCCACCGGTAAGTACAATGACTATATATACACTCTTCTTCACCCATGTTAATTGTCATTGATAAATTCAGTTACATTTGTTGTACAAGAACAAAGATATGCTGAAAAATTATCATTTATATTGTAGCCATATCTAAATCTATTACAAATGAGGGAGGTAGGATAGAGTCACTAAAAAACTGTTACAGCACTAATTTTGAAACAGAAGTGCCATCATAAATTAGCTAAATGATTAAATTAGATAAATTCTAAATAGAATTTGGTTTTCTTTAAACAAAATTAAAACCAAAATTTTGAGTAACTTAGTATTAAAAACGTATGTTTTAGAATTGACAAAGATATAGCACTTAAATAAGAATTGTTTCAAAAACTGGAACTTCCAACAAAAGTGATTTTAGACAAGGTGCTCCAGCTTTAAGTGATTGATTCGCAAATACTTTCTATTCCACAATAATCACAAAATTGAAAAAGTGAACTTTAGTGAGCAAATATGCAGAGTTTTTTTTTTCCTGGTAAAAAGAGACAAAAAGTGAAACTTTCCAAGTTTTTACTATAAATAACCATGGATAACTTAAAGTTGGAAGAATATTAAAGTTAGAAAACTAACTTCAAAGGCACTTCTATGAATTCAGTAAAGGGTCAGATGCTGAAATGTGAAAGAAATAGCTTAGAGGCAAGAATCAGAATTCTGAATATACAAAGTGAAAAAGAAGAAACTATGTGAGGCAAAATAATAAACTTTGGCTCAAGACAGATGAGAGTAGTGTAATACGACTCAGGAGATCAATTCCTTTAGAGTCATCAAATTTAGAGTTGAAATATACACTCAAAGTTATAATGATCGACACTTAATCTTATAAGTGAGAAAAAATTGAGTCTTAGAAGTTCAATAACTTAGTAGGGTAAAAGAGAATAAAATTTCTGGTAGAGCAGAACCAGAACTAAAACTCAGGTCTCCATTCTCAACTCCCGTGTGGGTTCTAGTCACTTCACCTAGAAGAATGAAGATCAGTGCACAGGAGGGCAAAGTCACTCCCACCTCTCCATGGTGGACTAAGCATCTGCCTTACCATCAGGGCAGCCCATGAAACATGAGAATATAAGCATTCAGGACTTGATGCTAGAGGAGGAATGTCAATAGAATTTTGAAACAAGTATCATATAAAAAGTGTGGCTGAAAATAAAGGTGCAAATTGATTAAGATAAAGGAAGTTACAAAATGGAAAAAGTTTTAGATTAGCTGATAATGACATTCTCTTCTTCCATGCTTTAGTTTCTCTTTGATAAGTTCCCAATACACCTATCAGAGCGAGCAAGAGCAAAACTGACCAAATATAAAATTGAGATGGTCTAAGTAAGAATAAAAAACTGGCTCTTAGGCCTTCAGTGTTAAGTTGATACTTTTTTTCAATAAACTGCCCATCATGGTCACCATCCAATACCAAAACAGAACATAGAAGTGAAACAGTACTTCCAGAGGTTGAGAGTTTGGAAGGACCCAGGTACTCAAGGATAAAGTTACAAAGAATTACTATTAGAACTAATGTTTGCTTTCATTTGTACCATGTTTATCTCTTTTAAACTTCAAAACATTTTTATGTTTAAAGTCCACAGTTATTGTACCCATTCTTGTCCTGATTTTATAGGCTTCAACATATCCTCTTATTGGTTCCATTTATTTGAAATAAAGATAAGAAAATTGTTTACCTGAAATTTTTGCCTTCTTGGCTGTTTTAGTTGCTCTCTCGTAACTTCTTTAAGCACCCTCTACCATTCCTAGAGAAGTTTCTCCAGAAAGATTTTTTTTTTTTTTTTTTTTTGAGACGGAGTCTCGCTCTGCCGCCCAGGCTGGAGTGCAGTGGCCGGATCTCAGCTCACTGCAAGCTCCGCCTCCCGGGTTCACGCCATTCTCCTGCCTCAGCCTCCCGAGTAGCTGGGACTACAGGCGCCCGCCACGTCGCCCGGCTAGTTTTTTTGTATTTTTAGTAGAGACGGGGTTTCACCATGTTAGCCAGGATGGTCTCGATCTTCTGACCTCGTGATCCGCCCGTCTCGGCCTCCCAACGTGCTGGGATTACAGGCTTGAGCCACCGCGCCCGGCCTCTCCAGAAAGATTTTTTAAGCAGAAAAATGCAATTGCATTTTACCATGGCAGAAGCATTGGATTGACAAACACGATGATGATTTGACCTTCTGGCTTGTAGCAACACCTCACACTAAAGTTACTATGACAGAATTTATAATGATCACAAACTCTAGTTCAGATGTTGAAATCAGGTGCAGGGTGTAGATACCATAATTGAATTTTGATACATTCCCCTCAAAATATGTTGCTTTATGCATGCTAATATTGAAGTAGATCTGACACTGTATCTGCTCATGTAATCTCTTGAAATCTTCCTGGAGTTTTCTCCTAATTTTAATAGTTCCCAAGACAAAAGAACTGTGATTTTTACATTTTTTTGATCTGAAAAAAATTCTAAAATGTTACCTAAAATTTTCCAAAGATACAATTACAAATGCTCTTTGAGAATGTAACCCTATCATAAGTACAGGGGTGTACTGAATGTGCATCTCTTCGGCACCATTGTAAAGCTGAAAAATTATAAGTCAAGCCATCGTAAGTTGGGGACTGTCTGTACTTATACTATACCCAGAGAAATGTATATGTTTTTATAGAATTTTACTTAAAAAATCAAACTGCACTATCTGGAGATAAGACACAGCATGAAAGATTGAATGAAGTATCATACTCAATGTCAAAAGAACTTTATTTTTGTCCTGACTCAGTAACTAAGAAGCTGACTGTATAAGCCATTTAATTTTCCATGGCTTCAGTATTCAACTGCACATATATCCTGGGTAGTTTCAAGTTCAATTTTAGGATTACATGATTCTTAAATATTTACTTTAAAAGAAAATTTTAAAATTGTTGTGGAACTCAAATCTACTTTTCAGTATTTTATTTTTAAAGGAACAAAGAACTCCTCAAGTTCAACAAAAGCTCTTATGTTAAACATTTATGGGGACATAAAAAGCTAGCATCTTACTCATCCTTAGACACCTATTTTCCACTGTTCAACTGAGTCCCTTGACATGTCACTTGCACAGACAAACACAAGCAGTTCAGAATGGCTCCTGGGTTCTTCAAAATCACAGAGAACATCCTGCCCTTGAGAGCTTTGAAGAAGTTGCTAGTGGATATTCATATTTGCAAGGTCAAAATTTTAGAGTGTTCTTTGCTGAGCGGAATTTACATCTTTAAAACATCAGTAATGCTATTTCTATACTGCTTGACTGTACTTGGAAATCCACTGATATTTCTATTGTTAAAGTATAATACCAAGCTGAGGTCCCTAGGTGGAAAAGGAGTTTTCCGTTTGCTGCAGAAGACTGTGGGAAGATAGCAATGCCAACAGTGCAAAGGTAGCAATGCCAGAGAGGGAAGAGGAGCTAAGATCTATCTTGTATTGGTTAAGCGGTAGTAAAAAGTAATGGCTGGAATTTACAGTGAGGTAGATTTTAAGATAAATAAGCACTTGTTCACATCTTTTATTTCATTTTATCCTTACAACACACCCAAGGTACATAGGTTAGAAATAATTATCCAAATCTGATTAAGGCATAGTCTAATTGTACCTACTATATGACTACTTATAAGACATGGGTATTCAGTGAAGGAACTGTGATCCTTCTCTTCTAGCTTCTACAAAATCACCCTACCACACCGTCAAAGTCATGACATGTTTGTAAGTGGGGGAGAAACATTCTCTGCAACTACCCATTTGACCAAAAGCATTGATTTCCTATCTAATATATTTCAAAATTCAGATCTGAAACTGCCAGTTGGATTGGTTTCTCTTTTTTAAAAAAAATAATCCCAATTAGTTGTTGGTTCCAGGTGGTTTTTAGCTCTTTTGATTAATCAGATTTGTCCTTTACTGCAATCTGGATATTTCCCCAGAGTAAATCAAGTCCACTATGTAATCTGTGAAACTATTCATTTACAAATGTACAATTTGCAGCTCCACATGTATAATAAATCTGGTGATTATAACAAAGTAGGCCTTTAGAATTCCAAAACAAAAGGTAGCTGCTGAAGGACAGACCCTTCATTGGCCAGTAAAATGAACTTGAATCAGATAAGAAATAATGGTAAGCTGTAGAACTAAGTACTGAGCAAAAACACCTCTGCCAGGTAATCAATGTCAGTATCACCAGTGATAAATCATCATTGATAGTATGTACCCTTGACATGATATGATTAAGATGGTACTCTACCTCTGTGGTCTTTCTCCAAAAATACTATAACCCTGGTTTAATCATGAGGAAAGGAGACAAATTTTAATTGAGGAACCTTCTATAAAATATCTAACCAGTACTTCTCAATACTGTCAAGGTCATCAAAAACAAGACTAAGAAGCTGTCATACCTAAGAAGAGCCTAAGGAGATAAGATCACTAAACATCATAAAGTTATATCTTCAATAAGAATCTGGAACACAAAATAGACATTAGTTAAAAACTAATAAAATATGAATGAAGAATGGGCTTTAGTTAATGATAATGTATCAATATTGGTTTGTTAATTCTAAAATATTACCATAATGTAAGGTATTTATTATAGAGAAAACTGAGTGTGGGTATATGGGAACTCTGTAATTCTTCACATTTTTTTTTTTTTTTTGGGTAAGTCTAAAACCATTCTTTTTTTTTTTTTTTGAGACGGAGTTTCGCTCTGTCGCCCAGGCTGGAGTGCAGTGGCCGGATCTCAGCTCACTGCAAGCTCCGCCTCCCGGGTTTACGCCATTCTCCTGCCTCAGCCTCCCGAGTAGCTGGGACTACAGGCGCCCGCCACCTCGCCCGGCTAGTTTTCTGTATTTTTTAGTAGAGACGGGGTTTCACCGTGTTAGCCAGGATGGTCTGGATCTCCTGACCTCGTGATCCGCCCGTCTCGGCCTCCCAAAGTGCTGGGATTACAGGCTTGAGCCACCGCGCCCGGCCTAAAACCATTCTTAAAGATAACATTTAAGAAAACAGTATTATGTGCATCCAGTGCCTTCCAAACATTAATGCATATGCAAATCAGGTGAGGTTTCTGTTAAATGCAAATTCTCATTGTAGTAGGTCTAAAATAGAACCTAAGAGTTTACATTTCCAATAAGCTGTCAAGGAGGCCAATATTGTTGGCTCAAGAACCATAGTTTCAGCAGCAATGTTTTTAATCTAGAGCAAGATTTCTTAGCCTTTGAACAGTTGACATTTTGGGTTAGACAATTCCATTGTAGGGACTGTCTTGTCTTGTAAATTATGGAATACTTAGCAGCATCTCTGACTCTGCCTACTAGATCACATTAGCAACCCTCTCTCCCAGTTGTAACAACCAAAAATGTCATCAGACACTGCAAAATGTTTCCCATGAAGAGGGAGGTCACCTCTGTTTAAGAATCACTGATTTAGAACATTCATTAAAATATGGCTTTGGGTTGACTACTTGGAAAAAATCTCTTTACTCATTTACTTACCATATTTAAATGCTTAGTATGTTTTGGGCATCCAGAAAGATAATTTTAATTATTCTATTACATTTAGTTGCTAGAAATTATCTACACACTATCATCATGGAACACATTTTAAAATATGTGTTTTCTCTCTTCCAGGAATTTACCATTAAGCAAGTGTGTGATGTACGTGAAATACGTGGAAAGATAGGGAGCTACACCATAAATACTGGCCATTAGATAAAGCATTTACAATCAAAGGTGAAGGTAAGACTGGATGTCACAAATGTAATATATTTGTATAGCATTGGGCAACTTAAAGATGTTTGCCCATGTGTATATCTCATTTCAGCCTGTTAATGACCCTTCGAAAACAGATATTATCCAAGTTCGGGAAATAGGCTCAGAATAGTTTAGTTCCTTAAATGAAAGAAAATTTATTTTCTCTATAAGAATAAATGAAAGGTAGAAGGAAGATCAGATCTAGGTGTTTCAAATTCTAAGTTCCCATCACCCTACTACATTAATGTAATCCATGGGGAAAATTCTGTCTCCTAGTTAGACTTCAAGGGGAAAGATAAGACCTCATCTAGACAGAATTCAAGCAATCAGGGGTTAGCTAACAAGGACGCCACAAGATAGAATGTGAATAACACACCAGCTCATTGGCAAAGAGATGAAAGGCAATTATGGTAAAGCACATGGACCGGGGTGAAAAGGCCTGGCTACCAATTCCATGCCGCATAACTCTGATTGGGGCAACCTCTGGCAAGTCAATTAGCTACTGTGGACAGTTCATTATTTTATTCTCATTTGAGTAATAGGGATAAGATAATTTAGCTTAAATTATTATCTAGTGATGACCGAATAGCCTATGCAGAAGTAAGTTGAGTGGCCACCATGTGCAGGCAAAGAAGTTTACAACCATTGCTTAATCTCACCTAAGTACAGTCTAAAATTGAGATCCCAGCAAGCCAAATTGAACATTTTGATATTTCATGGTAAGATATGTTCATATCCAGAATGTGACAACAATATTACATCCAATTATTAAGGCTACCTTGAGATTAGTGTGCTCCCAGTCCCTCTGTTCCCTTTTAAGAATTCATTAGGAGCCATTTTTCAGTGTGACAGGCAAAGTTAAAGTCAACTTGAAATGTCTTGCTTGTGCTCAACGGATGTTAGTCACACCCTTCCCAAGGCACCTCAGGAAGGAGGAAAAATCAATGAGCTGCCATTAATTTAGCTCACCCAGGACATACTTTTAAAGGCATGTTGATGCTGAGAAAACTGCAGCATCAGTCGGTAGACAAGAGAATACAAAAGTGTAATTGGGAGACGTCTATGGCTGCTAAAACTAAACACAAACACACACACACACACACACATACACACACACACACACCACAAAATCCTTGCCTTTATCCTTATGCTTCCCTTTCATAGGTAGATAGTACTACTGATCAACAACAGTAGAGTGATAATTACTTTGGACTTGCTATATGTCAGGAACTATGCCAAAAAAAAAAAAAAAAAAAACCTTACAGATAGAAACTCTAAACCTTCCCAACACCCTGTAAGGGCGTTATTGCCTTTGTTTTACAGATAAATGATGATTAGAAAGGTCAAAGTACTTGTTGAAAGTCACATTTAGTTGACAAATCAGATTAAACCTTATTATATTTTAGCACCTGTTCCCTTTTCTCCTGAAGTTTGCTATTGTGTTTAAAGGTTATCTTTGTGCCATCCACCAAGATACTAAGAATAAAACCTCAAGAAAATATCCTAGGAATAAACACAGTATCTGCATAACATACTTGGGACCAAGAAGACAGAAAGCAAGCTCAGACACTCAAATAAGTACTCACAGCCCACTTTCAATGATCCTTTGGCACTTGGCACCTAGTCTACCATAGCATATATCACACTGCAATGAAATTACCTGTTGACATGCCTGGAATTCCCATCCCACCTGATGATCATGAGTTTAGCTTGTTCACCACACTATTCCCACCTCCCGGCATAGCATCCAGTACTGTAAGTCATGATGGATAAGTGACTGGAGTAAGTAAGCATAAATACAGTTTCCAATATACTCTGAACCAGTCCAGGAAAGGTAGAAATTTCAAACAAAAGAGGCCAAGTATAATAAATCAGAAGAATGTGATTGCACATAAAGTCCATGGGACAAGAAGTGAAAAACACAAGCAAGAGTCAGGCCAATAGCATTCTCCAATGTTTTGCCTATATATATACACACACACATATATATACACATGTGTGTGTGTGTGTGTGTGTATATATATATATAAAGAGAGAGTCAGTAATGTCCCTCGGCCCTCGGTGCCCCTGGGTGTAGACAAGTGCATCACACTGCAATGAAATTACCTGTTGACATGCTTGGAATTCCCACCTGATGTTCATGAGTTTAGCTTGTTCACCACACTATTCCCACCTCCCGGCACAGCATCCAGTACTGTAAGTCATGATGGATAAGTGACTGGAGTAAGTAAGCATAAATACAGTTTCCAATATACTCTGAACCAGTTCAGGAAAGGTAGAAATTTCAAACAAAAGAGGCCAAGTATAATAAATCAGAAGAATGTGATTGCACATAAAGTCCATGGGACAAGAAGTGAAAAACACAAGCAAGAGTCAGGCCAATAGCATTCTCCAATGTTTTGCCTATATATATACACACACATATATATATATACACGTGTGTGTGTGTGTGTGTGTGTGTATATATATATATATATATATATATATATATAAAGAGAGAGTCAGTAATGTCCCTCGGCCCTCGGTGCCCCTGGGTGTAGACAAGTGCAAGTCAAGACCAGGAGTCCACACCTGTGGTTAAGCCCTATTGAAGTTCAGGAAATGCAAACTGAGGCCAATATTGTCCTAAAGCCATGAAACACTATTTGTAAAGATCATTCAGTTGTAAAACAAACAAACAAACAAAAATCATATAATGCCATTACAAGCCAAATATGTTTATCAATTTGTCATGCCAGAGCTGCCAACCACTGTGCAACTAAATGGGATCTGGGCTATATAAGGTACATTTCATACCAAACTCCTCCCTAGTCATTATCATGAAAGTGTCTATAATTCCTGCCTTTTATAAATAGAGCTGTAGTGCAAATCATTCAAATAACTGGGAAAGAAAGAGAAAAATTTTTAATAGTGATCAAAATGTTCTTTAGCACACACAAAGTAGAAATAATACAATTTCATGCTGAAATATCTTACAACAGTCTGTTTGCTTTGTTGTACATAACTTCAGTTTTATTACATGTAAGGAAATAAGAAATGAAGACATTAATAGTTAAGGTGACATCCATTTAGCATGTTCTTAGTCTGCTCACATAGGTAAGAGACATTTCCCCAACTGAAAGGATGTTTCATGTAAACAACCATCAGAAAATTAGAATCTGTGTAGAGTTTCTATTTCTACTTCACATGCATGGAAACCATAAACCTGAACTCCCGTAATTCCTAAAAATCAGATGAGGAAGATAAAGAGAAAAGAAAACACCATATGCACTCTATGTTTTAAACAGCTGATTGTCCTCTAGCTTGTTTAGTATTCATTCTATGGAGATATTTCCACCTAAGTGCTAAATTTCAGTCTCATAAAGAAGAGCCATAGGATAAAAATTGCCTTTCTTTCTGAGCAGGTGTTTCAGCTGCCACTGAAATTTACCCCAGGGTAGCTGCTATGTTCATTTAAAATGCATGTTTTGGCCGACTGATCCTTAACCTGGAACAATTTCCACTCTCTACTGACTGGCAGCTGATACCTCTCTCAACGCCAGAAAAATGCCATTTTCTTAAGGTGCAGTTTGCTCCCTTTAAATCGCTACTTCATCTTTTGGCTTTACTACGAACACGATGAACTCGCAGATACAGTAACTGATGGCAGCAGACTGGACTGGGCAGCAGAGAGATTAAAGGTTGCTTGCAGCCTGTGATATGGATTTGAAGGCACACTGCCTTGGGGTTAAGTAACCCAAAAACACACTCTGCTATGGCTGTGTATTTCAGCAGCCAGGCACCAGCTGCAAAACTTTCGAGCATTGTTTAAAGAGGTACACCTGCTCTGAATGACAGTTGCAATGCACTGTGAAAAAGCATTCTGGACTTGGTGTCAGAACACCAGGCTTTGAGTTACACCTCAGCCAGGTACTAGCGGTGGCACCTAGGAAAATCCCTTAAATTTGAACTCAGTTTTCTTACTTATAAGGTAAATGTTTTAATACCTGTTTTGAAGTATATGATGATGGAGAGAAATGATGGATGAGACTTCCAAATGATAAAGCAATATAGAGACTAAGTATGGTTAATACCATCAGTCTATTATGGAAGATTTATGTGTTAGACTGTTAGGCACTGTGTCTGAATATTCTGTTTCAAGTTATATAGTAGATGTTATTAATTTAAAACATTGTTTTATTTATAGCTCCCACACAATTGTCACTAAAATTAAGTCTACATTCACATAGTTCTATGTGAACACATAATATCCTCACCACCCACACAGTGGGACCTGTAGATCACTAAAAGGCCCCTATTGCTGGTGTCTAGTATTTTACAAAATTGGTCCTTTGGATTGAGTCGTTATTTAAAAGCCAAATGCCTGGCAGGGGAACACTGTGATTTTCATCATTCATTATTCCTTTCATGCGGTTTTATTTCCCAGATTCTCATATTGAGTGTCAGCCATATACTGGACTTTCCATCTGTGAACTTTAATCATTACAACAAAATCCTTTCATGTAGGAGAATCCCAAGGCTCCAAGAGGCTACTAGAAACACCCAAGCTACTATATGGGGCAACCAGGATGCACACCATGTTTCATCTGATTTTAAAGCTCATACTCTTTTCTTCTATGTAAATAGTCTCATTTCTTAACCCTCTTAATAAGTTTAACCAGTCTACTCACTCATAGTATCCATTAAGCAACACATTCCCATTTATTTTACCCTGTTCTCAGATTAATAGAAAAAATTGTGGCTCTAGAACCAGGGATCTATCTAATTTCAGACTCCCTCCGCAACCATTTTAATAACTTTTTCCTGTGTAACTCTTTTTCAGAAGACATGCATCAATAATCCACTGCATGCTATATTCTCTTAGCTCATAATGTCCCAAGATCCATTTGGCTATTTTTATTTTTAGAAAATGTCTATACTGTAAAGAGGAGGATTTATCTTCTTCATGCCTCAACATCTGTCTTAAGCTATACATTCTATTTTCTGAGGTGGTGGTTATTCTAACTATTCAGATCTAGAAAGAGTGGTCATGCTCCCAGCAAGATATTGTGCAACGCTTGATAAATGTGATGAAAGGGACGTAGTTAAAACACCCAGTGGAGGAGAAAGAAGTTAGAAATAGGAGAAGTAGACCTAGAAGATGTGATGACACAAGTGTAAAGAACAATCTGTATGTTTGCTGGATACGACCCTCGTCATCTTAAATGATTGCTATTATATTCAACTTTGAGTGTTAGAAATATAGATGTAAAACTATAAGCAGACACCCTAAGGTACAAATGACTTGAGCTCTGCCCCGGTAGACCTTTTGTTCCCCAACCATTTTCCAGCGACTATTGCCACTTGGGTGATCTGCTGCAGTTGTCAGTACCAGGCAGTATTCTTTGAAATTCATTAGGAATTCACAAGGCACATTTCATTCATCTGTTGAAACATCTGTTGGACTATGCTGCTCAACTTCTTTGTGTACTTTAACTCCCTAAGCTTTCATTCTAAAATCTCTGAAGTTGCGTTTTTTGTTTTTTTTTTTTCATTTCTTGGTTTTACAAATACCTGAAAGTAGAATTTATGTCCTTGTCTAAAAATAAAACATGAGAGTTGGTAACATCTGAAAACTTAAACTAGTTATGGTTATTTTATATAATTATTTTATGAAAATGAATTGCATGTATAATGTACACAAGCAAATAACAGGGATATTAATACATTTCAGTCTCACATTAGTCTGAACCATAAAAAGTTATCAGTTTAAAAACTCTTTCAATAAGTATATAAAAACTAATGATAAAGATTTGAGGTTATTTGTTCTCTTACAAAAATCAAACCTTGATTGCAGCATACTCCATTGTGGATTATCATATTCAAGGAGTCACCCTTTTTGGTACATGTGTCAAGCCTCTATTAAATCCATTACTGGTAAAGAATGTTTTACCTAATTTTGCTGCCAAATGTCAATGTACGTACTAGAAGTGCACGCTGTAAATGTGAAAAAGTACATATAAAATGGCTATATTTTTCCATATGTGGTAAAAACAAGTGGGCAGGCTTTTTTTGCTTTGTTTTGTTTTGTTTCTTCCAGAAAAAAAAGAGAAACAACATAACAAATTATTGTTATTAAAATATACTAAAAAATAGGAAAAAGGAGCTTCCAGTTTATGCCATTTAAATTGTCCTTCTTTCTGTGTTGTCTTAGGTTCCGTATTTGTCTATTGGGCAACTATTAATCAAAAAGCTAATTGTATTAACTATGTTTTCTGTATTCTTGTTGCACTGGCATTTGTAGCCTACCAACTGAGGATAGACTGCCCCTCTCAGAGCTGTCCAATTATTAAAAATAGCAAAGGCCTCAGCAGGGAGCATGCCTTCCATTTGCAAACTAACCAATCCACCTTTAACTATCTTCTTAAATTCTCACATAGCAAGCCAATATTCCTCCTGCCCTAAATTAGCACAGGGCCAGTATCAGACAACTGAGGACTGCCTCTCAGAATTATTCAAACTAGCCAATTCAAAGCCATTTGCCTTCTCCCGCCTTGCCCTTCCCATGGAAACTCCTACCCCTTCCCTGGGATCTCTTTGGCTACTTGACCAAACTGGCACTTCCTCGTGTAGCCCTACATGGTGTGGCGTGCCCCTTTGTCTCGGAAAATGTAAGTGATAAATTCTTTATTCAGTTACAAGGATCTCTCCATGTCATCATTTGGTCACTTCCATAAATTAAAATCCCATGAGTATAACCACTGATACACATTCTCTTCACTCAATGTCATTGTCCAAAGCAGTTGCATCTGACAGGGAGCAGCTCACTCTCCCTTTCTCTCTCTCTCTTTTTAACAGGTTTATTTCAGTCTAATTCACAACCACCACGACAATCCAGCTTAAGAACATCTCCACCACAAAAAAGATCTCTCATGCCCACTGCATTCAATTGCTGCTCCCATTCTCTGCCTGAGGCAACCATTGATCTGCTTTTTTGTCTAGATGTGTCTGCTTTGGATATTGCCAACACATAAAATTATATAATATGTAATCTTTTTCATCTGGCTTCTTTCCCTTAGTTAATGTTTTTGAGGTTCATCCATGTTGTAGTTCATTCATTCCTTTTCATTGTTAAATAGTACTCCATTGTATGGGCATAACACGTTTTGTTTTTCCACTCACTAGTTGATAAATACCTGAATTGTTTCCAGTTTTTGCCTATTAGAAGTGAAGTTGCTATAAATAGTTGTTTGCAACTCCTTATATGGACATATGTTTTTATTTCATGTACATATTTAGGAGTGGAATTGGTTCTTTACTTAAGAAACTGCAAAACTGTTTATTGAAGAAGCTATATCATTTTATATTCACACCAGTAGGAGTGTATGAGGGTTCTAGTTTCACCCACTGTCACTAACGATTGTATTGTTTGTCTTGTCTTTTGTTTTTGTTTTGTTTTGTTTTGTTTTGTGTTTTGAGACAAGATCTTGCTCTGTTACCTAGGCTGGAGTGCAGTGGTGCAATCTCAGCTCACTGCAGCCTCAACCTCCCAGGCTCAAGTAATCCTCCCACCTCTGCCTCCTGAGTAGCTGAGAACACAGGCACATGCCACCACAACTAGTTAATTTTTTCTTCAATTTTTTGTGGAGATGAGATCTTGCTATGTTGCCCAGGCTGGTCTGGAACTCCTAGGTTCAAGCAATCCTCCTGTCTCGGCCTCCAAAAGTGCTGAGATTACAGGAATGAGCCACCATGCTTGGCTTTCTTTTTCTTTTCTTTTTTTTTTTAATTGTAGCCATTGTCATAGCTAGTTTGGCTTTCAATAATTTGTTTATGATGTATGTAGCTTTGGAGGTCTTTGTGTCTGAGGTCTTCCACTCTGAGTTTGTTAAGATACCTGAATGTGTAGATTAAAATTCTTTTATTTAATTTATGAAGCTTGTAACTATTTAGTTCAAATGCTTTTTTCTTACCTGTTTTCTTTCTTCTTCCTTTCTGGGACTGCTATTGTGTGTATATTGGTATGATGCTCCATGGTATACTAAAGGTCTTTGAGACTCTGTCCCCACGCTGGAGTGCAGTGGCACAATCTCGGCTCACTGCAAGCTCTGCCTCCCAGTTCATGCCATTCTCCTGCCTCAGCCTCCTGAGTAGCTGGGACTACAGGCACCCGCCACTAAGTCCGGCTAATTTTCTTGTATTTTTAGTAGAGATGGGGTTTCACCGTGTTAGCCAGGATGGTCTCAATCTCCTGACCTCGTGATCCGCCCACCTCGGCCTCCCAAAGTTCAGGGATTACAGGCATGAGCCACCGTGCCTGGCCCTTCATTTTCTTTTATATTCTTTTCTTCCTTCTGTTTTTCTTCTTCTTCTGTTTTTTTTCTTCTATTCTTTTCTCCTTCTTTTTCAGGATAGATACTTTCTATTGATCTATGTTCTTCCCTCTGCTATCTCGAAGCTGCTAGTGAGCTGCTGTAGTGAATACTTCATTTAATCATACTTCTCAAATACAGAACTCTGATTTGTTTCTTTTGATAATTTGTCTATATTGATATTCTGTATTTGATAAGTCATTGCTGTCATACCTTAATTCTTTAAACATGATTTCTTTTAGTTCTTTGAACAGAATCATAGCAGCTAATTTAAAGTTTCTGTCTGCAAAGTTTAACATCTGGGACTCTTAGAGTCAGTTTCTTTTTTTCTCAGTCTGGGCCACATTTTCTCTTTCTTTATGTGTCTCATGATTTTTGTTTTAGTGAAAACTGGACCCTTTAGGTAATACAGTACAGCAAGTCTGGATTCTGGTTTTGTTAGTGGAGGTTGTTTACTTTGATATCTTATTGTTTGTAGTGATTTCTTCAGTAGCTTTTCTAGATTAAGTCAGTGCATTTTGTCTCCCCATGAGGGTGTTTATGTCTCTATTCAGTTTTTTAAAACCTTATTTTTATTTTAAAATTTGGCTTCTTAGTGATTACTGCTGTGTCAGAATAACCTAGTGGTCAACCAGTGATTGATCAGAGGTTGTGCTCAAACATGTTGAGCCAATAAGCTCTTACTTTTCCCAGTGGATCTGTGTGTCAGTTAGGGAACAAAGTTCAGACAGTTTAAATTACACTGGACCCTCTTGTGTTTCTGCACTGGAACGCAGTATCATGTCCAGCAAGGGATGTATAGATAGTTCTGTAGTCTCTTCTGACTGTGAGTGCAAATTTGCACATGTGTACAGACTTTAAGACCTATAGGGATGTATGAGCCCTCAAGGCACACAATGGCTGTCTTATTCACCAGATCTCCCTGTTTAATTTTTGGTGAATCTACCGTCCTGTTGTTTGTCCCAACCAGGACCATGATGTCAGGCTAGTTGAAGCATTGGCTTTCCTATTGGTTTGTTACCCAGATCACTATTGTTTCTGACAATGCACAGGGGCATGTGGTTTTTTCACTTTCTGCTCCAAACCAAATCAGTCCTCTCTAGCAACTGAGTACTGGTTTTCACAGTATGCCCTTTCCTGGTAGAGTTACCACAGTGAAGTATTTGGAAACAATAAAAGAAGCCCCAGGCAAAAATGCTATATACTCATACTGCCCTTACCCAGGGTTCAGACATTTTTCTTAATAAATGTGTCTCAAATTTTTGTATGCCTATGGCCAATTTCCAGAGTAATGAAATGGTTGTTTTATCAAATATTTGGAGGGTTTTTGAAATTTATTTTGGGGTGGAGGGCTTGCCAAGCCCCTCCCTCCATCATTCTAGAAATCCCTATGCTTCTTTTTTCATGGCTTCATCAAGATTTAGTGAAGCCATAAATGATATTAAAATTCAACTTTCCAAGAAGCTAAACTTTGGCAAAAGAATGAGGAACAAGACCTGGGAATAAGAATTAACTCTTTGAGGCTTTTTGAGATTGCCAGGATTAGTGATATTCCTAAATTACCTTGGTTAATAGAATTTGCCACAAGTTTTCAAGACAGTAAGAATTGATGGTGTCAATTTTAGCAGTTGCATAACAAGGATGCATGGAAAACAGAAAGCTATTCAGACGCAACAGAAGTTCTAGCAGTTAGAAAGCAGCTAACTCAACATCAATTTTAGATGTCATCCACTCAAAGAAGTTCTTCATTGCCCTCTCCTTTTTTTTTTTTTTTTTTTTTTTTGAGGCGGAGTCTCGCTCTGTCTCCCGGACTGGAGTGCAGTGGCTGGATCTCAGCTCACTGCAAGCTCCGCCTCCCGGGTTTACGCCATTCTCCTGCCTCAGCCTCCCGAGTAGCTGGGACTACAGGCGCCCGCCACCTCGCCCAGCTAGTTTTTGTATTTTTAGTAGAGACGGGGTTTCACCGTGTTAGCCAGGATGGTCTCGATCTCCTGACCTCGTGATCCACCCGTCTCGGCCTCCCAAAGTGCTGGGATTACAGGCTTGAGCCACCGCGCCCGGCTGCCCTCTCCTTAAGGGCATGTGCCCTTAGCTTCTCTCTGTCTCTACTTTTACTGTGTTCTGTCCAGCAGCTAATGGGACTTTACTCATATTTGTTCCACTCCATGGATTCCATTAACTCATGACTTTTGGTGACTCATGGCATCTTTACTATTTTCCTTTTTATGTCTCTCTAATTCTTTGCCACCTGGTGTTTATGACATTCTTCATGCTGCACATCTAAACTTTTCAGAAAAGAGGATCCAATTGAGTTTTATAGTACACGGCTCCTCAAAATTTAATGTGAATATTAATCATTTGAAACCTTTGGTGAAATGGAAATTTTAATTCTGAAGTTCTGGGGTGAAGCTGGAGCTTCTCATAGGTAATACTAATGCTGCTGTTATATGGATCACACTTTCACTAGCAGGGCTCTAGTAAGCACCTAAAAGAGGATGCAGCTCTTGCAAAGGTGCCATATAGGCCACAGACAAGCCTTTAGTCTGTGGTTCTTGCCAATGAATCCCCTATTAATCAGTCATAGTCTGAGCCACAGGATTATATGGTACAAAGTTTGGTGACCTATGTATTAAAGAAAACTTGGGAGGGATTTTTATAGGTGGTACATATTCTATATATCCTACTCAGTACACATACATTTTGGTGATTTTGTCCTAAATGGTTCATGTTATCTTTGCTGATCAAGGTAAGAACTCACCTTGGAACTTTGCTAGTATATGAAGAGTTGATGGACAAGTCTCCACAATTTCAAAATTTCTCAAGGAAGACTTAGCATCAGCGTTTGCTCACATGGTACTGTAGAGCTGTGGGTTTGCTTCTTTCTCTCTCATTCTGTTTATCTCCCTCCCTCCCTCTCTGTCTCTCACTTCCTCTCTTTCTGTATCTCTCTCCCTATTTTCATGTTTTCTTTGTTTTTCCTTTGCAACTGGATTTCTGAGTAAAACAATTTTAGATCCTCAAATTAATTTATTCTTGGAGCTAATAGCTGTGGAGAAATAAACAAACAATATTTTGAAATTCATAGGACCGGACTATGCGGGAAATAGCAACATAGAAGCAAATATTCTAAATGAGCTTTAAAAACAATCACCAACCAACCAATCAGACAAACCTTGAGATTAGGTGAGACAGGAAGAAATGAAAAGTAAGAATAACAAAGGTAAAAGAGAAATAGTCAAAAAAAGAAAGTCATATGGCAGACATCCTGCTTGCCCTCTTTACTCCCCAGCCTGTTTACTGTAAGTCCACCTTGTACAAATCACCTGTAGTTTTATACGTGTTCACAATGAGAATTTATGAAACAAAACAAAATCTACCCAGCAACAGAAGGTGACATGGATGACAAACATGCATACGAATACTTTTATATATGTGTGTGTGTGTGTGTGTCACACACACACATATATTTTTGTCTTTTGGAAATGGAAATAAACTCAGAGTATTCTGTATCTATTTTTGTCTACTTAATTGGATATCAAGTTCTCTGTATTTTCAGGTTAATTTGAGTACCTTGCATACTATTTAGTACCTACCCATTTTAGTGATATCTATCTCTCTATCTCTAGCAATCTATTTGTCTATATGTCTATCACCATAGTAGATAATGCTCTTTTATGCTTTAATTAATTAAAGACAGTCAATGATGGGTCAAACATTGCCCTACTGCTTATAGAAAGGACTCATTCTTATTCATCTCCATTTCCCTGGTGCCTAATGCAGTGCTTGGGTACATATCTAACCCTAACCCAGTATGGGTCTGACTCCTCTAAGTCTTTTGTTTGTTTGTTTGTTTGTTTTTATTTATTTTGAGACGGAGTGTTGCCCTGTCACCCAGGCTGGAGTACAGCGGCATGATCTCGGCTCCCTGCAACCTCTGCCTCCCAGGTTCAAGCAATTCTCCTGCCTCCGGCTCCCTAGTAGCTGGAGTTACAGGTGGGTGCGCATTACCACATCTGGCTAATTTTTGTACTTTTTAGTAGAGATAGGATTTCACCATGTTAGCCAGGCTGGTCTCAAACTCCTGACCTCAGGTGATCCTCCCACCTTGGCCTCCCAAAGTTCTGGGATTTCAGGTATGAGCCACCAGGCCCAACTGCCTTTTGTTCATTTATAAAATAAGGAGCCTATACAAGATGGCCCCTTCTCCATTGTATTTAAAATGCAGATTTATTTTGAAGGTTAAAGAAAATTGAGAATTAGCCTACGGAATTGCCATGAAAAACACATCCACCTAAAGTGTCCATTTTCTGCTGACATATGGCTGGAAGACAGATGCAAATGATAGGCATTTCCTCTAAAACCTCAAAGCCAGAAACATATATCCTGTCTATGTCCTGTGATCAGTAGGTATAAGGCTGGCATGTTTTCTTTGGAATCCAGAAAGCATTTGGAACCACACTGGGCTTGGCAGAAGCTGAAACCAGCCAAGGCCTGATTCTGATCATTTACAGCTGCTTCCCAGTCTGTTGTCATCGTACCAGACTCTAATGAACCCCAAGCAAGGCCTCCCTGCTGTGGCTTCCGAAAGGGGTGGAGGCAGCAACTCCTCTATTAAATCAGCCTTCCAGTTAGTACATGGGAATATTGTTGCTGGAGTGCTCTTATCAACTGAAGAAACTAAAGAAAATCTCTCCCAACATGTCAACTGGCTTGATTACGAGACAACATTGATCTCATTTGGATAAATGCAAAAATACAAAGTAGCAGAGCCGTAATTTTTAATAGATGATGGTAGTTACATGAAAGAAAAAACATTGATTACCGAGTTATGTACACATTTTCTTCACAACTGGAACAATTTAATTAAGCACAATCTATTAGGGTAATGATCGAAAACATTAATAGGTTGTGTTTCAGCATATTCCTAAAGAGATTACTATAAAGACTAAAATAAAATATCACATAATTTTCAGAATATGATCATGAATTTGATATATAGTGCTAGGAGTTAAACAAAGAAAATCAAATCTATGAAGTAATCTTTTCAAAATCTCAAGAAATACAGCATCTAACAAAATACCTGATATGTAGCAGGGGCCAGGACAAATGGTTTATGAAGAAGGAAGGGAGAAAGGAAACATGGGAGGAAAGGAAGGAGGGAGGGGTGTATTCAGTTCAGAAAATTTAAAGAGTAAGTAGAATATTAAAGAATCAATCAGGAAAATGATTTTTAAAGTGTCTATCCACATTCCTTACAGTAATATGGGGTTGAACTGTTGTAGAACAAAACATCAGGGAAAATAATCTGTCTGGGGCATTAAAAGAGGGAATTAATTCTTGACTTCACTAGAAGGATCTATTTGCTACTATGACTAGTCTAATGCGTCAGGAAAAGAAGCAATATGGTATCATCTTAAAGCACCCTTGAAATTTAAACACTAAGATAGATCAATTTAGAGAAACATGGAGGACTTTCATCACCTATTAATAACAACAAAATTTTAGTAGGGGTCGAGTAACTATTCCACAGTTATTCTTACTTTAATGTTTCATGGCAGATGACAAAAAGTACCTATATAGGAACATGTTGTAAACATGATCACATAGATCTAATCAATGCTACCCTCCGAAGCAGCCTTGCAAGAAGACAGTTAATTTTAGGCAACAGATCAAATCATTTCAACACAGGTACCTATTAAGATTATAATGCCACAGTTGCCTTTCCTTTTTTTAAAAAAATCTAAAACGTTCTTGAAATAACTTTTCTTTTAAATTACTTCTTTAAAAAATATTAGAAAGGTATCATATTTGAAAGATCTGTAATTCATAAGACAAAATTTATAAAATATATGTGGAAAAAATATAACAAGAATATAGATATCCATGTATATATAAATAAAATGAATGACACTCTAGAATGGTCCAAGGAGAACTGGATTCAACTTTGGTGTAGAGATAGCTATGTGACCCCTGGATAACGTTTGCTTTCTGGGCTTCAGACTCTTTAATGTTAAAATTAAGAGGGGGCAGAGTATGTTTTATCTTAGGCATTTTCCAACAATAAAATGCCAGAGTCTCAAATATCTGCAATTTGATATTTCAATTTAGGTACCATAATAGTCCAAAAGGCACAGAAGAGTCTTTGTATTATTTTTGGAAAGCATGGTCTCAGGACAATTGCAGCGTGCATGACACAGCTCCAAATGTAGCAAACATAATATGGTAGTATAATTTAATATGATGATCACAGTTCCATTTATGCCCTATTTTTACCCTAAGTAAAACTACTATTGATTTATTTCTAGAATCTGCTTTTGATCAACATATTTTAAATAAAAAATAATCACAGAGATTAAATATTCCAGTGACCTCTGTGAACTACGTCCTAAAATATTCATCTTACCCTTCCAGATAAATCCTCAGGAGGGTTGGAATAATACTGCTATAGCCATTGTAATATAGATATTGCTTTTTTCATATTATTAATTGGCAATTGTTATTCATATTTAGGTATACCAATATATTGAGATCATTGCAAGGAACATTTTCTCAAAAATTGAAAAATAAATTCAATTCCTTTGAATTACTTAAGTAGATGAGAACCACTGAGAGTCTTTATGGTGAACAGAAGGTTTTGTAGGAAGAAATCTGGAGATAAAAAATCATCAGAATGAACCAGAAATAGGGAAAAGGAGACAGAATAGATGTCTATTTTTGGAAAAAGGAGGAACAAGGAAGACAAAGAGATATGAAGAAAGCGAATATCTCTTCTTCAACATTATTAGAAAGACGGTAGGCTGTTGTTTTAAATACGCAATTGCAACTGCAAGAATGGAATTTATATTCTCAATGTGAAATTCTGAAGTCATTATTAAGAGAAAGAGATTGCATAACTACTGAAGCTCAGGCTAGAAAGTCAGACATATCAAGTATGCTGATCAATCTGGTGTCACTTTGGAAAAATCTCTTCTTCATGTGGAAAGAAGCAAGATGCCACACACTTTATTTGAATAGAGAAATATAACTCTGCTTGAATAGGGCATGAATATTCTGTCTTCTCTTAGATCCTTGGGTTATTCACTCGTCAAACCACTATTATTTGGCTCCTAAAAGTAAAGAACTGGTACATTGGTGTTTTTAGGGTTAGCCTCTCAAATCCTTTTTCAGAGAAAAAAAAAAAAAAACTATTTCAATGGAGATCAAGTGCTGTATACTTTGTAAAAACATCTTCACTCTCCAATCAGAGTGAAGTGTCTCCCTCAAACCAGAAGCAGTGTCTGAATAATTCCTTTAGTAAATTCTAACCTAGCCCAGTTTTGATCAAAGATAAAGGCAATCATGACATTGTGGTACCTCCACTAGATGGCAGCAGCAGGCACCCGTGAAGTGCCGGGTCACCAGGGGTTTAAAAACCAAAAAAAAAAAGAAACTTAAAAAGGAAAGGCAGGAGAATTTCAGCAGCAGAATCTTAAACAGAGACCTGGAAACATACAAGATTCAAGATGAAAAAGAACAGGAACAAGGGACTAGAAACAGAAAACAATCACTAGAACTTGTACTGTTAGGGCTGTTGAAGTTGGAGCTGACAAAGTATGTGGAGAGTCCCCCAAGTCTGGCCAAATTCATTCTGCCCTGTGTGGAGAAGCTGGCTGGAGAAGGGACATGCTTAGCAGGACTTCTCTGAATTGCTGCAAAGCAGAGGGGATGGGGCCGGCTACTGGCCCATGAAAGCACGTGAATAATCAATGTAGGCACAGCTTTTCTGCCCTCTGTACTACCCATCATGCTAAATGTCTAGGACTCACCTATCTGTGGCATCCCATGGACTCCCCTTTCTTACAGAAACCTCACAGTGCAATCCTTTCCTAACTACAGAATTTGGATCTCTTACCCAAACCAGAACACTTTGGAGTGAAACTATTGTGGTTAATAATCATGCCTGAACATCAAGCACAACTTAGGTCGTTTGGGCAAATAGAGATGTGCGGAGATCCAGTTCCTCACTTTCCTTCATGACAACTTTTAAAGCTCTCAGAGCCCTGGTAAGTAGATGAACTGAACTTTTCTTTTCATTATCTCTTCTCCACTCAAGGGTGCCTGGCACAGAATAAGCAAACACTCTATAAATAGAGCTTGTGGAGCAAATGAGTAATGGTGGCTGATGCTGTGTTAGCATCTTCAAAAGACATTTGGTCCAATCTCCAAATTGTATGATTTTACAAACGTGGAAAACTAAGATTCAGAGAAGTTAAGTGACTTGTTCAGTATCAATATAGCAGTAAGTAGCAGAAACAGGCTAGCTCCTGACTCCTACACACGTATTTTTCTGTATCAGTGTTTCAATAGGGATCTTAGAGTGAGTGGGCAACACAAACCAAACTAACAATTTAGCATCTTTGCCCTGTGCGAGTCAAGAACTTAAAGGAAGAATACATTACAAATCATTCATCCAAGAGGAGACATGATGACATGATGCTCTGGAGGGGGCACCAAAGCAAGTGTGCCGGAGACAGACATGGAGAAGAGATAACAAAAAGGTGAGTTTAGGGTTCTGAGCACCTGAAAAGCTGCCATGAAGAAAAGCAAGGAACTGGGGAAAGTGACTCTCCAGGCAGGGGTGACCTGGAGAGACTATGACCTATCTAAAAGGTATGGGGGCCAGGCACAGTGCCTCACTCTTGTAATCCCAGCACTCTAGGAGGCCAAGGCAGGAGGGTCACTTGAGGCCAGGTGTTCGAGACCAGCCTGGCCAACATAGCAAGATACCATTTCTACAAAAAACAATTTTTTAAAAAATTAGCTAGGCATGGTGACATGTGCCTGTAGTATTAAATACCTGGGAAGCTGAGGTGGGAAAATTGCTTGAGGTCAGGAGTTCAAAGCTGCCGGGAGCTATAATCATACAACTGCCCTCCAACCTGGGCGACAGAACAAGACCCTGTTTCTAAAACAAACAAACAAGAAATAAAAGGCACAGAGTGCCATAGCTGCAGCAGATGGTAGCCAGATTGAAACACTGTTTCTTCAACAAAGACTTGTGATATAGTTTGGATATTTGTCCCCACCCAAATCTCATGTTGAATCGTAATCCCCAGTGCTGGAGGTGGGGCCTGGTGGGAGGTGTCTGGAGCATGCGGGCAGATCTCTCAAGGCTTGATGCTATCTATGTGATAGTGAGTTCTTACCATATCTGGTCATTTAAAAGTGGGTGGCACCTCCCCACTTCCTCTCTCTTGCTCCTACTTTTACCATGTGAAGTGCCTGCTCCCGCTTCAGCTTCCACCATAATTGGAAGCTTCCTGAGGCCTCACCAGAAGCAGATGCTTGTACTATGCTTCCTGTATAGCCTGAAGGACCCTGAGCCAATTAAACCTCTGTTTTAACAAATTACCCAGTCTCAGGTATTTCTTTAGAGCAAGGTAACAGCAGCCTAATACAACCTGAAAGTACAGATTTTATGTGAGATCTTTCCATGTTTTTAGTGTAAGCGAAGTTGTGAAACCTTTGTAAGCCAAATAGATATACTTTGGTTCACCTTTGACCTATCGCTACTGTGGTTTTCAGCCCCTAGATCATACCTCTGGATTTGCTGTTTTCACTGGTATAGGGATGTGGCCTGGGCAGCAATATTTATCAAAGCACCCCAGGTGATCTGTGGTGCAACCACAATTGAGCCTTACAATTTAAGATGCAGTCATCATGGGCATCAACTGGAAGTTTGCTAGAAATGAGGAATCTGGAATCCCACTAAATTCTGTTGAATCTACATGATTCCACTGAACCAAAATCTTTATTTTAAGCAGACTCCCAGGTGATTGATTTGAGAAATCCTGCTCAAGAGAAGGTCTATTCAGATAGTAATACTAATACTATGTCATTTAAAAGTGTGTGGCACCCATCTCTCAGCTCTCTTGCTCCTGCTTTCACCATGTAAACTGTCTGCTCCTGCTTCAACTTCTACCATGACTGGAAGCTTCCTGAGGTCTCCCTCAGTTTCCATTTGGCAAACAACCCAAGCCAATGCCAGACATAAAAACTGTGACTTCACTCCCCTTCCTGCTTATCTTCCAAACCTGCCCCCCAACATCCCAGAATGGAAGAGGAGCCTTTACATTTTCTTTTATTCTGGAGTGTTTTTGTTTTGTAACAGTTTTGTTCTTGTGACTGGGTATGAACAAGCATTAAACTAGTTCAGAAGAGAATGTATCTAAACACTTGTTCTTTGATAGGGCAGAACTTTAATTATGCTCCTACACTAAACAAATCTTGTCCCAGGGTCTCCACAAGAAGATAGCTCACTGAAAAATTATTATCAGCTCTCTCTCTGAACAAGAACTCGATAAATCTTAAATCTAACCTCTGGCTATTTTTTTGGTTCCACATCACTAATTTTATCATATATCTTTTTCACCTGTCAGATGTCCCCAGCATAAATGTCATGGCACTGTCCCTTATATGACATAATCTCTAAGTTTAAAAAAATCTCTCCACTGTGCAACAGAGAGAATTTAACGTTTCTTTGTCATCTGGCAGTCCCAAGTTCATTAATAGCTCTTAGAATGCACTGGCTTCCCTTTAGGGAAATCTCATCTCCATTTATTTTTTTCCTCCTGAGAAAAAATTGATTAGCCCCAATCCCATCCAGGCAGTCAGTCAATAAATGTTGAAATGCAATAATAATAATGACCAAAAAACATCATGTTCTTCTTTATCCATGGAGGTTGCCATGGTTACCACTAAAATCTTGTTTTGTTTCACTAGTCCTTAAATTCTTTTACATAAGATTTATCAGGATTTACTGCTTACCCTCTCCTTCTCCCTTCACTTCCTTGAGAATCGGTGATTGTCACTGATATACTGCACCTGTGCTGTATACCAGTGACTATTTCAATTTGAAATAAAATACATTATTTCTCATATAACTTTAAGTTCAAACTATATGAACACATTTAAAGGATAGAAATATGAGAATGTTGTCATAAAAATCACAATACATGACTTTTCCAATTGGATCAAATTGCAAAAGTAAGTGAAAAAAATAAAATTTTTATAACTAAGCTACTATGGTTTCCTATTGGATTAACAAATGTTTCTTCTTTATCAGAAACATTTACATAAGACTATTTAAATAAGGCAAAAAATATTACTTTCACCCCCAAAACAATCTAAAGCAACTCCTGCTATGTGTGTCTGCAACCCTAAACAATAGTCTTTCCCATAATATATGCATGGAAATTTTCCCTTGGATTATGAGTGGTGTTAATGAATCTTGATGATGTGCCCCTCCCAGCCTACAGTATTACCCAATAGTGCTCCCTAAAATATTCATTGCATTAGTATGTGTGTCTGCCACATTCAATAGCCCTCCACTCTAGTTTTCTATGGGGGCCACAGCTTGGCTACACATTACAAAGCTGCACATTCATTTGTTAAACAGCCTCACTCATCATATAGTAGCAGCTATTGGCTACATTCTCATTCATTCATTGCATCAATACAGCCCTGAGACTTGATTGACTGGCTTAGATCTCATCTTTGCTTATTTCATTTTGTGATGTAACATTTATCAAAAGATTGGGCTTCCAAGAACTAGATATATCTGTAGTTAGGTCCGTATGTTATAGGCAACCAATGTCTACTTGTTGCTAGTACCATGTTGAGTGACCTTAGCTACAGGGTAGTAATGAATGTTCTTTCCTCTGCCCATAGGCTCAATTATACAAAACTGCCTATTTGGGGCCATGATAATCTACAAATTGATAGCGTTGTATGATTCAGCCAACATCCCTTATTCAGTTAGGGACTAGAAGAGAAGAGGATGCTCCCTCTTTAGTTTGGGTATACCTACAGCTCTCAAATTCTGCAATTCTACCCAAAGTTCCAGACTCTCAAGCCTAACTAAAAAGCTGGAGGAGCTCTGAAATTCTTATGAGTTACATGAACTTATTCAAAGTCAGGCAGATAAATCATAAATGAGTTAATTGTGCTTTCTCCTGCTCTTTTATCTCACTCACAGTTGCTAGAAGGCCAGCATAAGGAAAGCATAGAAGAATAAACACCATAAACATTTACTAACAGAAACTGCAAAGGGTAAGGAAGACAGAAAGGCCAGCATAATTGCTTTCTTTTGGAACAGGGAGGCTAACGTAAAACTTGGGTCTCCCACAGGGCTTTACCATGTTCCATATCCAAGAATATGTGGGGATTCCTTTGAAAGGGAGATAGAAAAATCAATGGCTAATATTTTCCAGTCCCATCCAACCAAGAGATACAGGATAGTTATTATACTTGGGACCATAGTGCCCAGTGCAGTTCTATTTGTTCATGACTATGATGAGGATACTGAATACAAATATAACTTAACTAAATATAAAGAGAAGTGTCAGTTTGAGACAATACATACCAAAAATGGCATAGGGGAAAATGAGAAAACAATGAAATAAGAAGTATGTCCACCCCATGAACTCACATTTCATAATGATATATAGAAGACTCAGTCCTATTACGTTCTACAACTTTTCACTTTACTCACCCCCTACAATTCTATGGTTTGCTTTATCAATTTACGACCTTAATCACAGAAGTGGTGAATTTTATACCTACATACCTGTTAACTAATTTTCTCTTGCACATTCTCCACAGTATATCATACACAGCCTCCAACAAGCTGTGTGCCCCTTTCACATGTTATTAAAACCTCTATGTTTCATATTCTTCATCTTTAAAATAAAGAGGCTGAATGCCACAGCTAAAGAACAGCAGGAATACTGGATTCCAGTGGGGAAGCTTTTGTGATCAACTTTGTGTTCCTGAAAGTAATGAGGAAAGATACTGTGGTTGAGTTTTTCCCAGATGTGGAATAAATGTCATGTAGGACCATGTGAGGGGACATAAACAGACCTTCTTTTGAATAATTATGTATTTTTTAAACTTCTATTATGTCAATTGATATTGGTTTCTTGTTGGTAATATAATTAAACAGAAACAAAATCATTGAAACAATTTAGGGTTAAAAGTGAAAATATGTTAAGAAACGTAGGAAGTAAATATTGATAAGCTATTTAAAAAGGTGACAGTGAATCACTGGGGTCTGGAAACAATGCAGGGGTGATACTCAATGAAAAAACTGGAACCATGTTTACTAGTTTTTTTTCCAAGTAGTATTATCTTGAAAATCTGATAAATAGAACCATCTTTTTGGAATTTGCTAACAGTATGTTTTTATGCCATGTTCTTCATTGAAAGCCTGAATTCTAAGAGTCAGATCCATTCACAAAGCTGTTCTTTGAATTCTGAGGAGTTCTGACCTTCTTCAAAGCCATCGCCAAAGAATTGGTAAGACAGAGATGTGTGGGTCACGACTGGAAGAGCAGTAAATGGACATGACCCTCTGTAGCCCAGGAAAAATCACTATCATTTCCATGTTCTTACACCATCACAGATTCCCGAGGGCTTGCATTTGCCTGGCACTGTGCTAAGCCCTTTGCAAGTAGTATCATGTTTCCTTGTAACAATCGTATAAAGTAGATTATTTTATCTCCATTTTATGTAGAACAAGATTACTGTGTCCTGGCGGCGTAATTTGAAACTGGTTGAGACAAGGTTCAAACCCAGATCTTTGTAATGACAAACCATGGCACTATTTTGGATCTTTAATAAGGAGTGATTTTGAGAGAAATCTAATTGTTTCTGATCAAGATCCAGAAGTTTTCATTATATTTGGCTAGCACTTCAAAACATGGAATTGTTAGGTGCAATGTTCCACTTTAAATTAGGTGACAAAATATTGCTATGACCAAAGGAAAAAGGGGAATACTGTAAATGATCATGAGTTTTCATCCTAATTTTCACCATGATAAAATGATTTATTTCAAAGGATTTTGCTATTAATTGAATTATTTGATTAGAAAGCCATTTTTTTTTTCTAGAATCATTTTATCTTCTGCCACTAAATACAAAATAAAATTCACAATGTGGGAAGTTAACTAATAAGTGTAAAGCTTTCTTTATTTTTATTTTTAAAGGTTTAAGCTCGCCTTATACATAATACAGTCATTTTCTGATCTCATGTGGTGTCAATCTAAAGATAATGCGTTCTAATAAATTCTGAGGACAACAGAATCTTTGTGGTGCCTGTGTACACACACACACACACACACACACACACAGGAAGCTCTAGCATGCCAGTTTAGGCCCCATGGATAATCTAATTTCCCCCAAACCCAAAGACCTTCTAAGGAAAATATTAAAATGGATATAGGGCCTGGATCACGAGGTCCTGAAAATGGAATTGGGACTAATAAAGAGGGGGGCAGTCTTTCTTGGGATACTTTTGGTTTTGTAGTTTGTGTTGGGAAGGATTTTTTGTGTCTCCTTAGCTGGTGCCACTCATGTGCCTTCTGATGTAACTTCCTCGGGCTTTCTTTCAATGTTTCAAGAAGTGGCTATTAGATAATTTTGATCAATGATCCCTTTCTGCTTGTATGAGCAATCTTAGAGAATAATACAAGTTCTGTCTATAGAGAGCCCTTTCACCTCAGGGGAATGTATATTATTAGTACTTAGGAGGAGAACAAGTCAATATAACTAAGACCAAGTGACCAAAGAGATATACATGATGGTGGCTTAATTTCGGGAAACCTCCCCAACAGAAACATCAGAAACAGCAAAGATGCCAAATAAGGCATCAGAATAGTGAGTGGCACCAAAAAATAATAAGAATTAAGCAAATGACTTCATTTCTATAAGCCACCTTTTACTTACGTGTAGAATGAGTACAACAGTCATTCTTTATAGAGATATTAAAGGGGTTAGACTATATGAAATACAATTTGATACACAAAGTTCTCAGCATTGACCTGGCACATACTATGCATTCACTAAACGGATGCTACTGTAGAAAGGCAGCATATTGACAAGGACATAGACTCTGAGATCAGACTGCCTGAACCATTGATCACGCTGACTGTGTGACCTGGGGCAAGTCAGCTAACCCCTTTGTGCATCATCTGTAAAATGAAAGTAGTCATAACGTTGTTTTATAAGATTGTTGTAATGATTGAGTTAATACATATGAAGCCCTTAAAACAATATCTACCATTTAAAGAGAACTCAAAGAATGTTAGCCATTATTCATCATTATAATCCAGGATGCTAATTAAATCTTTATATTGTTTGAATAATTAAGCTACTTTTATAATTAAAGTTTTTCAGCTCAAGCAATTAAAATTTTTAGTTATTTAAAAACCAAATAAAAATGTAGAAAAGAATTATGTAGTGTGAGTGTAGAATCAAAATATTGGTTTTTAAAAAAATTTTGAAAAGATGTTGTAAATGTCAAGAATAAAAAATCATCCAGTTTGATGTATTTTATAGTAAATCTCTAAAATGTACACATTTTGATATTAATACAAATGTTAATAGACATTACAGGGGCATAAAGCTGAATTTTGTAACCACATAATTTATGTATTTGGCATATTGTTACCACGAGCTGCTAAACAGGTTTAGAGAAAGTTATACTATTCACTCCAACATTTCCCCAAAATGACTCTAATTCAGAGCTTTTTATTTTCATAGCTCGTCACACACCTCCTTGAAAGCATAACTTATGTCTCAGATGACAAAAAAGTTAAGCCTGAAATATTAACTCTACTATTTATTCCACAGTGTTGAAGAGTGAAAAAATGAAAACCACCTGGTCAAGATTACAAATCCAGCAGTGGTTATTTTTGCCTCTCTTCAGAACTCCTCCTTCTAGCACCCTCCTGTTTTCCCCTTGGACCTACCCATCATTATTATTTTCACCATTTTTGTTCCACATTTGCAATGTTCCTGCTGTTTGTTGGAGAAGGAAAACAGTGAACATGATACTGAGGCGAGAGGTGTCAGTGACGGGGCACATTGCTGTAGGGGCCAGGGTTCATGACGGGCACTGCACACATGTTAGCTGTAGTCTTCATATAGCTCTAAAAAATGTGTATGGTTATCCTCTTTTTCAAACAAGGAAACTGAGACTCAGAAAGTTCAAGTTACTTGCTTATGGTCACACAGACACTGTATGTCACAGTGAATATTCACAAACAAGTCTGTGTGACGTTCACGCCCTTACTACATGTCCCTATCACACTGTTTCTGCTGAAAGTCCCTTTGTGGAAGGGTTTGGGTCTTTCGTTATCAAACTAACAACAACAACAACAAAAACAGAACTCAGCAAAGAAACAAAAAAATAATGAAAGAAATGCAGCAAAAGTTGATTCTTGGGTTTTTTTGGCTTATAGAACAATGAACATATTGTCTTTATTCTTTATCCCCAAATTTTCTAAAGTGAGCATTCAACCTCTTAATAATGTGAACAACACAAATCTAGGATGATGAAACAAGTATTTTTAAAAAACATTTTTTTTTTTTGGCCAGGCGCAGTGGCTCACACCATAATCCCAGCACCTTGGGAGGCTGAGGCAGACGGATCACATTTAACAGGAGTTTGAGACCAGCCTGGCCATCATGGTGAAACCCCATCTCTACTAAAGATACAAAAAGTTAGCCGAGTGTGGTGGTGTGTGCCTGTAATCCAAGCTACTCAGGAAGGTGAGGCAGGAAAATGACTTGAACCCGGGAAGCAGAAGTTGCAGCAAGCCGAGATAGTGCCATTGCACTCCAACCTGGGTGACAGAGAGAGACTCCGTCTCAAAAAAACAAACAACAACAACAACAACAAAAACCATGGGTTTTTTTTTTGTTGTTGTTTTTTTTTAGGAGAAAGTGCTTTCTAATAAGGGCTTAAGTTATTACTCTTCCCACTTGTGTTGGTGTTTATATGGGGAACACAAAGATTTCATAAAGAAAGAAATAACAACAATGAAAAACCAGTCAAACAAATAACAACAATAGCAACAAAAAACTCTTCAAGATGCAGAGAAATGTATAATTTAGTTTGGAATGGGAAATAGCAAATCATATTTGTCATTTTGAATTAGGAACAATCTTAACATTTCTCACGCCATTCAGCTAAATGTCTAGATTTGCTGTGATCTGAATCAGAATTAAGATTCAAAATGTCTTTTCCAAGTTTTTGATCTTTATAAGGCCTGGATTCCAAACCTTGCCTCATGGAGTAAGCCACTTACTCAGTAACAGCTCCACCAAACACCCAGAGGCTTGAGTCCCCTTATTTCCTCACTGTCTCAACCTCTGTCCCTCACTCCCTCCCTTCCCTTCTTTCCACCTACACTTAACAAAGGACCCTGTTCAAATGGACAGTATGGTCTGTATGCACCACTGAATCAGCACAGGGGAACTGGGACACACCAGACATGCCTCTTCACTCCCTACCTCAGCCGTTTCTCAGTATGTTTTCTTCCAGCCACACCATTGTGCTTCCCCATAAACTGAATGTCTACCTGAACTCTTAGGATGGTTTTATTTTATTTGTTTATGTATTTATTTTTTGAGACAGAGTCTCGCTCTGTCGCTCAGGCTGGAGTGTAATGGTGCAATCTTGGCTCACTGCAACCTCCGCCTCCTGGGTTCAAGCGATTCTCCTGCCTCAGTCTCCCATGTAGCTGGGATTACAGGCGTGCACCACCACACCTGGCTAATTTTTTGTATCTTTAGTAGAGATAGGGTTTCACCATGTTGGCCAGGCTGATCTTGAACTCCTGACCTCATGATCCACCTGCCTCATCTTCCCAAAGTGCTGAGATTCCAGGCGTAAGTCACTATGCCCTTAGGATGGTTTTGGACAGGTGGTTTTCAGCACAATGTCGCTTCAAACATTAACATCTAGTTTTGAGTTTTGTGTTTTTTCCTGAGGCCCTGTTGACATTTTTCTGAATAATTTTCTGAAAAATTATTTCTCTTTTTCTCCTTCTCCTGCTCTTTCTCCTTCTCTCTCTCTCTCTCTCTCTCTCTCCCTCCCCCACCCCCGCCCCCCACCATTTACTCAGCTTGGTTAAGTTTAACCTGGTAGAATCCATGTATGCCAATATTTCATAATGTGATGAAAGATAAGAGAAATATTATCAATTTAATTACATATTATTCATAGATATTAAGATCAGATGAGACACTCTTTTCTGTTTAAGTGTGGGGAAATAAGTTAATTCTAAATCAAATCTAAATATTGTACCTCATGCTATAGTTTTATTTTACTTTAGTGCTGCCATTACCTTTCCTCCCCAAAGCAATGTGTTTTCCAGCCACAATCCTCTAGTTGGTTTTAAATCCATGTCCTTCATTTAGAAGCACAATTATCCCCAATAGCAACTTTGTACTGACCCATTGTCATAAATATAGTCATAAAATATTCAAGAGCAGCATATGGGTGAAGGGCTTTGTTCTATTTTGACTGAAGGAAAAATATAAGTAATTTTGATCAGAGTCTAAAGCAAAAAGAGACAGAAAAGAGATCAAAGTTACAACTTAAAGCTTGCTGAGAAAATGCTAAGCATTATGTAAAGTGCAGGGCATCATCAGATACAGATGGGAATGATGCTGAGTCTTAGAGGAACCTTTCTCTCTGCTTCATGTTTCTCTCCACCTCATCCCTCTGCCGTTATCCATTATTCTCCCACACAGGCGCAGATGCACATACAAATGGACACATACCAAAAGCAGGGGGTAGAAACATGAATTTAACATTATGTAACATTTCCTTTAACTTCCTGTAACTTCATTCTATAAGTTTCCTGTCCTTATGTAAACATTCCTTATCATACCATTAAACGAGTTGATTAAACCCTTTCAAGTTTAATTATCTAGCATTCAAAATTAACTTGTAGGCCACTTGCAGTGGCTCAGGCCTGTAATCCCAGCACTTTGGGAGGCTGAGGTAAGCTGATCACTTGAGGTCAGGAGTTCGAGACTAGCCTGGCCAACATGGTGAAACCTCATCTCTACTAAAAATTCAAATAATTAGCCAAGCATGGTGGTGCACACCTGTAGTTCCAGCTACTTGGGAGACTGAGGCAGGAGAATCGCTTGAACTTGGGAGGTGGAGGTTGTAGTGAGCTGAGACCATGCCACTGTATTGTACCCAGCCTGGGTGACAGAGAGAGACTCCATCTCAACAACAACAACAAAAAGAAAATTAACCTGTAAAATTACCACATTCTACTTTTAAAAGCTGAAAATCACTAAGAAAATTTGTGTACATCCGATTTACCAAAAGAATTTAAAAATAAATGTGGAGTGAATAAAATAAATATAAATATAAAATATATTTCAATGTAAATATATTTAAATATAAACATATATTTATACCATTTAAATATAAACTTTTATTTATATTTAATATATTTATTTTATATAAACATAAAGAAGTTGAAATCATTTTTTAAATCCAAAACCTTAATTTCCTTGTTTGCACAATGCAAATTATCATACTTGTTTTACTATCTGCGATGAAGGTTTGTGACGATTAATAATGAGTAACTGGATTGGATTGAAAGATGAAAAGTATTGATTCTGGGTATGTCTGTGAGGGTGTTGCCAAAGGAGATTAACATTTGAGTCAGTGGGCTGGGAAGGCAGACCCACCCTTAATCTGGGTGGGCACCATCTAATCAGCTGCCAGCAAATATGAAGCAGGCAGAAAAACGTGAAAAGATTAGACCTAGGCCCTCAGCCCTACATTTTTCTCCCACATTGGATGCTTCCTGCCTTCAAACATCATACTCTAAGTTCTTCAGTTTTGGGACTCGGCGTGGCTCTCCTTGCTCCTCAGCTTGTAGGTGGTCTATTGTGGGACCTTGTGATTATGTGATTAATACTTAATATGATACAATACAATATTTTATATATATATATATATACACACATACACACATACACATATATATATGTAAAGGGGAGTTTTATTAAGTATTGATCCTATAAGTATATGTAGTATATATATCCTATTAGTTCTGTCCCTCTAGAGAACCCTAACACTGATTTTGGTACTAGGAGTACTCACTAGTATATACAATACAATACTATATATATACACACACACACACATATATATATATGTAAAGGGGAGTTTTAAGTATTGATCCTATAAGTATATATAGTGTGTGTGTGTGTGTGTGTGTGTGTATATATATATATATATATATATATATATATATCCTATTAGTTCTGTCCCTCTAGAGAACCCTGACTAACACCAATTTTGGTACTAGGAGTGGGGTCCAGAACAGGAGAAGTTTCTGCAACAGGTCCAGGCTGCTGTGCAAGCTGCTCTGCCACTTGGGCCATATGACCCAACAGATTCAATGGTGCTTGAGGTGTCAGTCGCAGATAGGGATGCCGTTTGGAGCCTCTGGCAGGCCCCCATAGGTGAATCACAGTAGAGACCTCTAGGATTTTAGAGCAAGGTCCTGCCATCTTCTGCAGATAACTACTCTCTATTTTTTTTTTTTTTTGACATAGTCTCTCTCTGTTGCCAGGCTGGAGTGCAGTGGCGCAACCTCCAATCACTGCAACCTCCGCCTCCTGGGTTCAAGCGATCCTCCTGCTTCAGCCTCCTGAGTAGCTGAGATTACAGGCATGCACCACCAAGCCCAGCTAGTTTTTTTGAATTTTTAGTAGAGATGGGGTTTCACCATGTTGGCCAGGATGATCTTGATCTCCTGACCTCATGATCCACCCACCTCAGCCTCCCAAAGTGTTGGGATTACAGGCATGAGCCCCCATGCCCGGCCACTACTCTCCTTTTGAGAGACAGCTCTTGGCCTGTCACTGGGCTTTGGTGGAAACTAAATGTTAGACTATGGATCATCAGGTCACCACACAACCTGAACTGCCCATGGGTGCTTTCTGACCCATCTAGCCATAAAGTGGGTTGTGCACAGCAGCATTCAATCATCAAATGGAAATGGTATACATGTGATCAGGCTCAAGCAGGTCCTGAAGGCACAAGTAAGTTACATGAAGAAGTTGCTCAAATGCCCACGGTCTCCACTCCTGCCACCCTGTCTTCTCTTCCCCAGCCTGCATCGACGGCCTCATTGGGATTTTCCCATGATCAGTTGACAGAGGAAGACAAGTCTAGGGCCTGGAAAGCAGATGGCTCTTCATGATATGCAGGCACCACCCAAAAGTTGACAGCTACAGCACAGCCCCTCTCTGGGACATACCTGAAGGACAGTGGTGAAGGGAATTCTTCCCAGTGGGCTGAACTGTGAGCAGTGCACCTGGTTGTACACTTTGCATGGAAGGAGAAATTGCCAGATGTGCAATTATATACTGATTCATGGGCTGTAGCCAATAATTTGGCTGGATGCTCAGGGACTTGGAAGAAGCATGATTGGGAAATTGGTGACAAAGAAATCTGAGGAAGAAGTATGTGGATGGACCTCTCTGAGTGGTCAAAAACTGTGAAGATCATTGTATCCCACGTGAGTGCTCACCAGCGGGTGACTCAGCAGAGGAGAATTTTAATAATCAAGTGGATAAGATGAACCGTTCTGTGCATACACCACTCAGCCTCTTTCCCCAGCCACCCCTGTCATCACCTAATGGGCCCATGAACAAAGTGACTATGGTGGTAGGGATGGAGGTTACACATGGATTCAGCAACACAGACTTCCACTCACTAAGGCTGACCTGGCTATGGCCACTACTGTGTGCCCAATTTGCCAGCAGCAGAGACCAACACTTCAATATGGCACCATTCCTTGGGGTGATCAGCCAGCCACCTGGTGGCAGGTTGATTATATTGAACCTCTTCCATCATGGAAAGGGCAGATGTTTGACCTCACTGGAATAGATACTTACTCCAGGCATGGGTTTGCCTATCCTACATGCAATGCTTCTACCAAGACTACCTTCCATGGACTCATGGAATGAATGCCTTTTCCACCATCATGGTATTCCATACGGCATTGCTTCTGACCAAGGCACTCACTTTATGGCTAAAGAAGTGTGGCAGTGGGCTCATGCTCATGGAATTCACTGGTCTTACCATGTTCTCCATCATCCTGAAGGAGATGGATTGATAGAATGGTGGAATGACCTTTGGTAGTCACAATTACAATACCAATCAGGTGACAATACTTTGCAGGGCTGGGGCAAAGTTCTCCAGAAGGCCATGTATACTCTGAATCAGCATCCAATATATGGTACTGTTTCTCCCATAGCCAGGATTCATGGATCCAGGAATCAAGGGGTGGAAATGGAAGTGGCACCACTCACCATCACCCCTAGTGACCCACTAGCAAAATTTTTGCTTCCTATTCCCATGAAATTACATTATGCTGGCCTAGAGGTCTTAGTTCTAGAGGGAGGAAAGCTGCCACCAGGAGACATAATGATTCCATTAAACTGGAAGTTAAGATTGCCACCAGGCTCCTCCTACCTTTAAGTAAACAGGCTAAGAAGGGAGTTACAATGTTGGCTGGGGTGACTGACCCAGACTATCAAGATGAAATCAGTCTACTACTCCACAATGGAGGTAAGGAAGAGTATGCATGGAATACAGGAGATCCATTAGGGTGTCTCTTAGTATTACCATGCCCTGTGATTAAGGTCAGTGGGAAACTACAACAGTCCAATCCATGCAGGACTACAAATGGCCCAGACCCTTCAGGAATGAAAGTTTGGGTCACTCAACCAGGAAAATTTAAAACACAACCTGTTGAAGTGCTTGCTGAAGACAAAAGCAATACAGAATGGGTAGAAGAAGGTAGCCATCAATACCATCAACAACCACAGGACAAGTTGCAGAAATAAGGACTGTAATTGTCATGAGTATTTCCTCCTTCTTTTGTTAAAAGCATATCTGTGCATATATACAATTGTACTAAGAAAATATCTTCATTTTATTTCCTTTCTCCTTTATAATGTGACATAATATTTATTGACTTCATGTCATTATTTAAGTATTTTTTACTTTATGTAATAGCATTTGGATTGGGGATTGGTGTGTTTCTGGTTGTACAAAGGATAGTTGTTTTACGATAGGTGGAATTATGACATTATTGTCTTTATTTGAAGATTATGCATGATCTCAGGAGATGTATATGGGTTCAAGTTGACAAAGGGTGGACTTACGATGGTTAATACTGAGTGACAACTTGATTGGACTGAATGATGCAAAGTATTGATTCTGGGTGTGTCTGTGAGGGTGTTGCCAAAGGAGATTAACATTTGCGTCAGTGGGCTGGGGGAGGGAGACCCACACTTAATCTGGGTGGGCATCATTTAATCAGCTGCCAACAAATATAAAGCAGGCAGAAAAACATGAAAAGACTAGACTGGCCTAGTTTCCCAGCCTACATCTTTCTCCCGTGCTGGATGCTTCCTGCCCTCAAACATCGAACTCCAAGTTTTTCAGTTCTGTAACTTGGACTGGTTCTCCTTGCTCCTCAGCTGATTGTGGGACGTTCTGATCTTGTGAGTTAACACTTAATAAACTGTCCTTTATACGTATACATATATCCTATTAGTTCTTTCCCTCTAGAGAACCCTGACTAATACAGGGTTACATGAAATAACTCATCTGAACATATCCAGTGCATTTATTTCTTGGCACATTTTATTCAATAAGTATTAGCAGAGAATCCACCTATTATTGCACATACTGAAATGAACTGCAGCCATAGAAATATATGAAAACAGAAGGGTCTCCAAAAAAAAAAAAAAAAAAAAGCAGCATAATGCTTATTTTCTTGCCAAGAAGCCTAGTAGTTAACGTAACGCTTTCCTTTCAAAGCATCTTCTTGTTCTATATAGAGAATCTGGGTCTTCAAGACAATCAAATTGGTTTTTCCTAAGTGGATTCCATTTGCAGCAGGCCCCCAATGAAAACCATCTATCTCCAGTGGGCCAAGATTAATCAGTTCTACTCTGGCTTCATCTCGCCTGAGTTTCATCTGCTAGTAAAATGATAGTACAGCAATGAGGAAGACGGTATGCCATGAAGAAAAAAAGTTTGAAATCAGCGGATCTACTCATTTCCCCTGCACCTGGGCCAGGGTTTACGTCCCAAAGAAAAAGGGGAGGAATGATCTATAAGCTCTTGAATGAGCAGGGAGAAGAACAGCTGTCGACAACAAATTGATTTCATTGGTTGAGTTCCGCAGCAGCAGGCAGCGGGGCTGGAGTGGCTGCGGGCTGCTGTGCTTACCCACCAGGGCAGTTAACATCATTAAGACAATTCCAGAGCGCCTAACTGGAGAAGTAGAGGGAAAGAGGATCGCTGCAGAGAGAGGAAGGCAGAGAGGTAGAATCCTGACCGACAGGTCACTCCATGGGCCTTAAACAGAGAAAGGAACAAACAGCAGGGTAAATTGCAAAATACTGCTTGCTACCCTATCTTCATGACAGCTGTTTCCAGATGAGAGAACTATTTCGTCTTTTCAGTTCCCATTGTGCAGCTTTCTTTTCAGTACACTGAGTTCTCTGTGGAACTTGCCGTATCTCCCTATGGCTTATGCAGATGCTTTATGAGATGAACCCCATGTGGTTTCCACATCCATTCTCTGTGTGCAGGAAGGCAGAAGTCTCCACATCTTTCGGATACCTTTTATGGGAGCAAGTTTGCCTCATGTCAAAACACAGGACCGGAAAAGCAGGATGAGACACAAGCACAGGAAACTGCTGTCTACAAGAGCCAAATATTTAGATCCTAGAAAAAGTTTGCTAAAGGCTTCATTTCCTGCATATATGTGCCAGACATACATGTCTAAGGGTCAAATTTCTGATATGGTTTTAATCCAGTTCTTAAAAGTACATGGTTTACATATTTGAAATCACCTGTGTGTATAAAAGAAGAAATTACATTCATGGTGTGGAGATCCTTTTATTGATGAATTTTAGCAGTGGCTATCTCTGTATTTACTTGACTAGTGGTAATTGTCTGGCATTGTTTGAAAATGCAGATGTAAAGACTTCTTTCAAACAGAAGTAACTCCTGTAAGGGATAAAGGAAGAAAAGTCTCCTGTAATTCCACTGTTGCCTTCTCTAGGATCTAAAGTACAGTCAGTCCCCAGTTTAGGATGGCTCAACTTGACTTTTTTAATTTTATGATTGGTTTATCATGATGTAACCCCATCATAAGTCAAGGAGCATCTGTACAGTAAATTGTCAGAAATATGCCACCTCTATTTAGAATGATGGATGAGTGGCACAAAAATAAACATTATCCAACTGCTCTCTACTTAATGAAGGCAAATTTATAGAATATTATAATTTCCCAAAACATATATAAGACTCATTGCCATCTTTTTTACCTTTTAGGAAGGCTTAATAATCAAAATCACAATGTTTACTCATACTGCAGAAGTGCATAGTTTGGATTTTTTTTCCTTAATCGCATCTCAAAAAGAAACAAGAAGAGTAAGAAAGTCCTGTGTTCACAATTTTCTCCAACATTAGGGATGACCCCTTGCTCACCATTTATTTCCTAAAGCACTGCTTAAGTTGCATAGATCCAGAGGTGACAATAAAAGGACAGAAGAGATTTCTGCTCTTCATGGCCAAAAATGTGCATTTGACATTACTAAGTCCTGCATCCTCCATGATTCTTATACATGTTTTGATGTTGAAAGGAGAGCCTCTACAACATTCCAAGTACACCTAATTGGCATGATCTTATTAGCAGACAGAATTCACTCAGGGAGATTACTTGGCCAAGCTCTCAGGACACATAGGTGTTGAAAACATGGATTTCAACTCAAGCAAGTATGTTTGATTCCAAAGCAAAATATCATACTATTACCATATTGACTTATGCATTCACAGGTTAACCTTTGTCCATCATATTACACTTAGGTAGTTGACATTTCCACTTCAGACCCAAATTAGACTTGACAAATTGGCTCAATCCAACTGGGTTTGTTTTCTGACACTGCCAGCAAAAACATTTTGGCCTCTGTAACATATAACCTGTAGATTCATGTCCCAGTTATTGTTTCATCATAATTTATTATCAATCTACAAAATTCATAAATATACATGTAGAAACCATGACACAAAGTATTCGCATTTGTTGAAATACTAAGTTAAGGAAGATTTTCATATCCTGGGACTTGTTAAGCATGTGATAACTTTCTTTAGACACAATGACGCTAACTATCTGAAATACTTTTGATGCAGATTTGAGAAAGTGTGAGCTACATCATGTTTGTTCACAGGGCCGTTCCTAATGGTACCAATCATCTGTTTAGTTTTCTTGGCTGTAACAGCACTATGCACTAATTTTTTTAGAGAATAGTAAACTATTTCTAGAACACTGAAATTCAACAAAATGTTAAGTATCTGGGCAAAGAACATTCATAGCTTTAAAAAGGGAGTAGTGTTAACAGGGGAAAAGAATCCAAATGGCTTTGTTACTACCTAGTAACATTAATTTAAAATGACGGATCACTTTCGAAATTCTTAAACTAAAATAGATTTATTTTTTCTTTTATAATTGTTATATGCCAATATATTAGATAAAGCATATAGATTACAGAAACCAAGGGACAGAAAGAAATGCAATGGTTTGTATAGAGCAACAAATCATCCCATACTTCTACCTCCTTTCCTGTGCCTTTGCCAAGTATTCTATTTAAAGTTCCCTGTGAGGAGCTCTGTCTTGGGAAAGTGTTTGATAGCAGTTAAACAAAAGGATTTATTTAAAAAGGAGACCTGGGTTTGGTTCATATCTTGGCTCTATTACTTACTTAAATGGATTATTGGGCAAGTTATTGAGGCTCTTTGAGTCTCATCCTTAAATGAGGAGAATAATTTATTTCATATGGCTGTTGTATAGGAGTAAATTAAGTGTCAAACAGTATCTTGCACAGAGCAAATAATCAATGCCCATATATGGACATTTTTGACACTAACTCTTAGGAAATATTTTAGTTCCCTAGAAAAGTACATTTTAGATTTCTTCAAAGTCCCCAATGCAACTTTAGATCTGAAAATTTTAAGTATTTCAAAATAAGAGCATTAACATGCCATATGTAGCTTGAATGCTATATTTCTCTTTGCCAAGTATTTAACTTTGCAAATCATCTGATGGCTTAATTACAAAGCTGGGCTCTGACATCCATCACTCTGCACAGGGGAAATCTGTCCAGAAGAGACTAGAAGTGGCTTCTTCCTGCATGAGTTATCAATCAGGAATTTTAATTTAAATCCAGAGAGATGTGTCCAATGCTGAGTTTGTTTCCAGGATCTCTTGGTTCACTAGAGTTTTATATATTCTTTTAATGTCCTAAAATGTGCTATTCCATGACAAAACAGTTATTTGCTTTGTGTGTAGTACTAGCTTTGCTTTTTAATCACTTAGAAGAACCCACCATATAGTAATCTGGCTAATCTTGTGAGATATGAGGCCATCAATGATAAGAGCTCCCTTTTACAATCCTCTTCTTGGGTGTAAGCCAGGCATTCCTAAAATAGAGTTGTCCTTGCAATTTGCCATCCATGAAACAATATTCTGAGCCATCTCCCAAAAAGTAGTTCCTACCACTAATAAGGCATTTATTTTAGTTTTTCCTCCAATAGTAAAAAATCACTTACACTTTCTAGGCCAGAGTTTCCAGCCACTGGGACACTGTGAATAGGTTACAGGTGCTCAGGTATTGATCTGACAGCCCTTATCACCACCAGGAGAGGCCTGGTATACAGCATCATCTCTGATCATTAATACAGTCAACATATAAAATAGTTTGTGCCTGAGTCTTGACATGAAAAACTTTGAGAAACACTGTGGGTCCTAGCTGATTCTTCCTTAGGTAGCTGAAGGAAGTCCAGTATTCTAAGTGGTGTCTGACCATGCAACATACAAGTGTGGTGCTTCTATGGCAGAGGGTAAATGCAATGACTCTTTTTCATGTTTCCCACAGACGTGTGGGGAACTGAATGTGTGACTTTTATATAATTGGTGGGTCTTAATTTTGCACCAAGTAGTTGGGATTTTTGTCATGGAGAAAATGGATTTTGCCTCCCTTCCAATATCAAGAAGGTGGTTGGCTGATTAATAATCCATGACTTACAGTATAATAAGTGAATGAAGATAAGGAACACATGGATCCCTGATAAACTCATTTAATAATTACTTGTTTTCTTTCAAATATCAGGAAGGATAAATATTAAGCATAAATGTTAATGAATATATCAGTACTAGTATATTTGTATTGTTCTTATGTTATGATTTCTAATATTTATATAGCTTTTCATAGTTCACAAAAAGAGTGGACCTCTTCAAATTACATGTACAAAACAAAAAAGGCATGGTGGAATCAGAGTGGTCTATTGGATAAATAGAGAGGCAGCATTTTTTGCAGGAGGAAACACTGCACAAAGTTCATTTTTGTCACATTAAAATTAAGTAGATGTGTAGAAATAATATTATCCTAAACTGAAAATCAGCTAGTGACTCAGGAAGGAGAAAAATCTATCACCATATAGAAAGAAAACCTAGAGTCCCTATTTTTGTGTTTTAAGCCTCACGGATAGACACTTCTTGGTTCCTTTTATAAACTCTTAATTATGGGAAGGGAATGAGATATTTGACAAAAGAGGGTGTGGGACTGACTCAGAGGGGTTCATTATGCTTTTCAGGATGCCTTCTTTAAATGAAGGATAAAGCAAAAAGTAAGTCACCAAAAAAGAGAACTGTAAAAACAAAAACAAAAACAAAGAAAACTTATAAAAAAAAGTTTTAAAATGCTTAACAACTTTTCCCTGCTTAGAGAACTTTTCAGGGAAGAGGGGAAAAGACAGCACTGGTGACAGAGGGGTGGTGAAATGCAGAGGATTTACAAAGGAGCCAGCGAATGTGGAAAAGGAAGCAAACATAACATAAACAGACACCTAGGACATTACAAGGATTCATGAAGTGATTTATCCCACTTTCTGGTCTCCAAGCACTCTGTAACCAAACCAGCCTCAATCTAAAGTTGCTCTTTCCAAATGGCAGTCACCAGCCACATGTGTCTTTTCAGCATCAGCACCTGATACGTGGCAATTGAGAGTTCATGTGTGCTCTAAGTGTAAAATATACACAGATTTTAAAAACCTCACTAAAAAAGCGTGTAAAATAACTCACTAATAATTTTTGGAATAGCATTTTGGATATACTGGTTAAAATATATTGTTAAAATTAATATTGCCCGATTTGTTTTAGCCTTTAAAAATTTTTATAGTGTAGGTACTAGAAAATTTAAAATTACATACATAGCTTATGTTATACTTGTATTTGGAATCACTGTTTTAGAGTTTTTAAAAGTTATTTAAACCTGCTTACTCACAAATATTTTTACAGTTGAGAAGAATTGTATGTAGTGGTCAGTCCCAAATGTAGCAAACTTCTCATTGGTCCGTTGACCATCTTAGTATTTCTTTACTGACTCATACACTTGAACTACACTGAAATTTATTCCCATTCCCATCATTACACACCTGAGGAAAGCCATTGAAAGAAAAGGGTTGCTGCTAGTTCACCAGTTCTCCTAATACATGCTGTTAAAAAGACAGGAAAGACAAAACTGGGCTAGAAAAATGTGAACTCAGAAAAAACAAAGAAGAACCAAAGGGAAAACATTTGTGCCGGGAGTTTCAATGTAAACAGAAACACACTCACTTCCACGTTGCACTCTGCTTTTTATTTTTCACTATAGTTACAATTTGTTTACTGAATCCCTTAAGGGTCCTCGCAGAAGGCTTGAAAAATTTTTACACTTCAGTTTCTTTCTAGGCCTGGATGTTTGAATCAGAGGAGCCCTAAAATCTCCTGGAGTTTAAACTTGTATTGACTTCCTGTTTCAGGGCCTTTGAACTGACCATTATCCCGGCAGAAGACTCTATCTCTCTATTATCTGTGTGGTTGGCTCCTTCTTGCCATTTAGGTCTCAACGTAAAAGTTATTTCCTTAGAGAATGCTTCTTTGAACACTGTTTCTGGTCCTCCTATCCCTTTCTATCACATCACTCTATTTTATTTTCTCCATTGCTCTTACATCAAGCTGATTTTTCCTTGTTTATATTCTTGTTTACTTATGTATTTATTTATTCGTTTGCCCTATTCTTAGAAAGAATACCATCTTTCTTTTTTTTTTTTTTTGAGGCGGAGTCTCGCTCTGTTGCCCGGACTGGAGTGCAGTGGCCGGATCTCAGCTCACTGCAAGCTCCGCCTCCCGGGTTCCCGCCATTCTCCTGCCTCAGCCTCCCGAGTAGCTGGGACTACAGGCGCCCGCTACCTCGCCTGGCTAGTTTTTTGTATTTTTTAGTAAAGACGGGGTTTCACTGTGTTATCCAGGATGGTCTCGATCTCCTGACCTCGTGATCCGCCCGTCTCGGCCTCCCAAAGTGCTGGAATTACAGGCTATCTAAGAGAAAATATGCTGTCTGTCTTAATCATTGCTCTTTCTATCCCACCCAGAAGTGTGTCTGGTATATAGTAGGTACTCAAAAAATTATTATTAGGGAAATGAATACATGAATCAGACCTGGTTCTTAGATACAAACAACCAAGAATGACTTTGTCTAATTTAGCAGAAACTGAGTGTATTACCTAACACAATTGCCAATTTAACCTGGAGAGCCAGATTTGAAAAAATGGGGAGAATAAAGGGAAGCCACACAGCCAGAACTCCTACAGCCAAAATTACGCTGTGGATCCTGCCCAGTGAGGGGACCTCTGCCCCTGGCACCCACATTCCATGCTCTAGCTCTCCACCATGGGCTAACACCAATGGATTCAGACATTGGTTTCCCCTGAAGTCACCATTTCCACTGCTGTACTTAGAAACTAGATACTGTTGTCACTTGAACCATCATCAAAAAAAAATTCTGCATTGACCCTTCTCTGTATCACAAACTCCATGTCGAAAATTCAGAGTATGTGCCTCAGGTTGTTCAAACCTAGGTCACAGGGATCATGCCTACCTACTAGGAAAAACAATGATGAGAATCTGGCTTTGGTTTTGATTTTATTTTTCTTCTACATAAGAAAAGGGGCTTGGCCTCTCATTAATATTTATAAGGCACCATCTTCACCAAACATAGGCAAGGGGTTCAGATACTGCGAAGATCCGCCAAATGACAAATATTCCCTATAATCTTCCATGTGCTTGTGGATGCATTTTTTTTCTTTGATCAGATATACTCTACACTGTTGTAGGTCACATTGTTAGGTTTCTTAGACTGTAGTGAATTTCCAAATGACAGGCAGCATGCTGTATTCATGAGTTCTCCAGAGAAACAGAACCAATAAGATTTCTCCAATTTCTCTGGGGAACACTGATTAACACAGCATGCTATGTATCATATGAAATTCATAAGCCATTTCCTTATAACAACAAACCTCTTTATACATACATAACACATAAAATTATCCTATATATTAATATATAACATAACTTATAAAATATCTTTATGTATCTTATTTATATATGTATACATATCTTATTTACACATATATAAATAAGATGCATATAAAGAGATTTGTTATTGGAAATTGGCTGAAGCAATTGTGGAGGCTAAGAAGTCCCAAGAACAGCAGTTAGTAAGCTAGAGGCCCAGGACTGCTGATGGTAGAGTTACAGTCTCAATCCAAGCCCTGAGAACCAGAGGAACTGAAGATCTAAGGTTTAGTCTGAAATCTGAAAGCCTCCACAACCAAGAAGAGCTGTTGTTTCAGTTCTAGTCTCAAAGCAGCAAAAGACTGATGTCCCAGCTCCAGGTCTTCAGGAATGAGGAAATCCCCCTTACTGGCTGGAGAGTCAGCCTTTTGTTCTACACAGGCCTTCAACTAATTAAATGAGAGCCACTCACGCTGGTGAGTAAAGCAGTCTGCTTTACTTAGTCTACTGATTCAAATGTTAATCTTATATAAAAACACCTTCACGGATACCCGGAATAATGTATAGTCAAATATCTGGGCACACACTGTGGCCTAGTCAAGTTGACACATAAAACTAACCATCACGCATGCCCTTCTGGAGACAAACAACAATCCAGTGAGCTCTCAAAGCCTGAAGCTTTACCATGGTCACTCTTCAGCCCACTGTTTAACTAGAAACCTATTATTTTGCTCTTAGTTCCTTAAGGCATACGTCTTTAAACCCTGGGGCATGGACCCCATATCAGTCCATGACCTGTTAGGAACTGGGCCACACAGCAGGAGGTGAGCAGCAGGTGAGTGAGCATCACCGCCTGAGCTCCTCCTCCTGTCAGATCAGCAGCAGCATTAGATTCTCATAGGAACATGAACCCTATTGTGAACTGTGCATGTGAGGGATCTAGGTTGCACACCCCTTATGAGAATCTAACTAATGCCTGATGATCTGAGATGAAAGTTTCATCCTGAAACCACCCCCGCACCCAACTCTGTCCCATGGAAAAACTGTTTTCCATGAAACCAGTCCCTGGTGCCAAAAAGGTTGGGGACCATTTCCTTAAGGGGGTTACTCTTCCCTTTGTGATCCCTGGGTGAATATTTTATCTTAAAGATGCACAAAATGAACTAGAGGGATAGGAAGTTCAGGAATGGGTGAGAGGTGGAAGGTAAGCTGTGAAGAGCTATAATAATTACACATTCAAGGGCTATCATTTAGGTTGATATATCAACTGCTGCCAATAGAAGGCACAGAAGCCACATGCTCACTTGCAAATTGAAATGTGAGGTGAGTCTAAGTAAGTGACACATTCTGCCTTCGAGGAGGAAAAGGACATCTGATTCATAGGAAGCCCTGCCAAAGTACAGCTGCCTGAGCCAAGTGGCTCCCTGCCATTTAACCCTGGGAAATAAGGAAAGGCAGTGGCAGGTTAGGTAAAGGGATAAAAGGTTTATTATAAAAAGGTACTTGATAACTGCTGTGATTTTAATTATATTTCCACTGCCAGAATCCCATCAATATTTAAAAGCAGCAAAGAAAACAATTTCCTGAGATGTTCCCTGTTTTTAGGATCAAAATTTGCCCTCAGAAAATAGTCAAAGGAAGTCAGAAAAAACCTCAAGTATGAAAGAAATGAACATAAACAGAAAAGCAAATGGACCCTCTAAACCATAGCAAGTCAAAGTCCAACTCGAGGGCCTCTAGGCACGAGGTTTTCTTGTTTCATGAAGTGCCCTCGAGTTGCAGCAGCCAAGGTTTAGTGATCCTGTAAAAGGTTAAACATTCCACATGTGCATGTATGATTTATTGGTCATAGGCTATTAAAGGAAAAACTACAATCTTTGACATTTAAAAAGGGTGCTTAGAAAGCATTCGTAACTACATAGAAGGTTAATCATGATGGCCACAAAGGTCTTGTCTGCATCTGGGATTTGAATTTTAGAATTCTGAATCTCTGAGTTAAATTTTTTAAAAAACTTACACACCAGAGCCCAGATGACAATGCTCTTGGGGCACTCTTTCTTGGAACGCAGTTGCCATGCTGTGTGAAGTTCAAATCACAAGTAGAGACCATGTCTAGGTTTTCCTGTCAGATCCCTCAGCTGAGCTCCCAGCTCACAGGCAGGGTTCATGATCAGCCACATGGTGGTGACTTATGTTGGCTGTTCAAACCCCTATATGACAGTCTCTAATCATCAACTCATCTTAGCTGGGTCTAACCAGCCCACAGACTGTGAAAGATAATAAAATGATTGTTTTTAGAAGCCAGTAAGTTTTGGAGTGGTTTGTTAGGAAGTAATAAATAATCAGAACGCCTGCTCTCAGCCCCTGTGATTTCACTATACGTATGGTCCAGAGCTGATGGCATTCTCCTGGGCCCCTCAGAGGTCAAGAGAAGTGAAAACTGCTCCTGTACTTGAATTTCTTCATATATTAATTTATAAAGAAATGCCAAGATGGGATGTCAAAATGTTTACTTCTAAATAACATTTAAAACATAATGCTTTTTACCATATATAACTCCAAATAGTACAGTGTGATTGTATTACTCTCAAGATCATTCCAAGATGAAACAGTTATTCACAGTGTACTAGCTAGTGTTTTTCAACAATAAGACAAAAGTCATATAACTAATGTATTCTTCCTTTAGTTCTGCTGTTATATCTATGTGAGAGTAGGAATGCTCTCCTTTGGAAGATGACAGAAGTCAAAATGTGAAGTTCTTTGGGATTACAAGTCCTGAGTCAGTGCCACCTGCCTCAACCCACAACTATTTCACCTTTTTGACTTAGTGTTAATGATCATCGTATTCATATTTCTGTAGATAAGGCATTGATCTTGGTCTCATTTGCTTCTTATTAATTATATTCAAATACCACCTTTGTTTGGTCATCTTGACTTTTAATATAGATAAAAATTCGTCACGTAAAAATCCAGTTCATAGAACCCCAAAATTTATTTAATTGTTGGTCAGACTTAGAAGAGCAGAGGTAGAACGTAGTTTCTTTGATTTCTATGGGATTTTTGCTTATTTACAATATTTATTACGTTTTGTCAAAAGATTTTTCAGAAGTTCATATAGTGGGGTTTGAAGAATGAGCAGAACCAGTCATAACTTTCATGGGCAAGGGAAAATATCCACTGGAGAAAATAAGAGCATTTATTTTTATCCAGATAGAGTTCACAGTGATTCAGAATATTCTATAGTGGCTGCTGAAAACACCACCTCATATAAAATAAATTATCCCACTATGGCAAAAAAGCAGTCAATGCATTTGTCAACAAGAGAACAAAATATTCAGGGAAAGTAAACAGTTTTGCAAATAGCAACTGATGAGTTTCTATTATCCCCTATTTCTTTTTGGCAGGAAAACAAAGGAACAAAATCGGCCCTATTGGCTCTGATAAGCCCTGATCCTTTCTCTGCCTAGAGCATTCCACCTAACTCGGAAGGTGGTAAAATCCTCCCTACCACCAGATAAAAAATGATAATGTACTTTAGTGATAATGTGTGTAAGCCTCAAAAGGCAAAGCCAAAGTGTGAATATTCTCTCCTAAAAGAATAGAACCATAGATCTTCCTTAACAAATACATTGACTAGCACAGGTGCAAGCAGTAACTTAAAAATAGAGAGAAACCTAAAGAAAGATTTCATCAGTACTCTTACACCAACCACATTAGCAAACTTTGCCTCTAGCACACCTCTAAGGAAAGCAATTCCAATGGTACCCTAAATCCAAAGTTACACAATATGTGAATTCTTCTGTTGTTTTAAACAAATTTTTAAAACTCATTCACTCTGCTGGAAGTAAGTTTTATAATCATTCATCCTAATAATTAATTAAGAAGGCAGGACTGTGTTCTGGAAGCAGAAAAAAAGAGTTCTGTTTGTGACTCTACCCTTAGAGAGCAAGGATGAAGAACCTAGGTTCTAGATTAAGCCAAATTTGCACTCCTCCACAAGTTCTAGAATCTTGGACAGCCTCTCCCCTTCTCAGTGCTACAATTTCTGCTTCTGAAAAATGAGGATAACACCATAATCTACCTCAAATGATGTTTATGAAGACTAAATAAAAACCAATTACCTTTGTGCAGAGTTTTTCAACCGTAGGATTATATAATAGATGTTTTAGAATGGCTAATTTTTGTTGTGGAGTGACTTCCTGTGCATTGTTGGATGTTTAGCACCATCCATGGCCTCTACCCTGTAGGTAACAGTAACGACAATGAAAATGTCTCTAGTTATTGCCAAATGTTCCCTCAAGGCAAAATTATACTCGGTGATAATCAATGCTTACTGCCTAACAAATGGCAACTCCTGAATAAATATGAGTCCCCCTACTAGAGTACTTCAGTTGGTGTTACCTGCTGTTATAAGGAAGAAGCCTTAACCTTACCTTAAGAAAGTAAATACCACCATGGACTTTAGGTATACCAATGTAATAATTAAGGAAAAAGAAAACTGTTGACAGACTAAGTATTATGCACTGTTGCAATGATATTTACACGTACACATGAACTCGTGTTATCTTCAAAGCTGTCCCAGGCATTCAAGACTAAGGTTTCTCCAAAATTCTTTCCCATGAAGATATTGCTTAATTAATGATAATTTTATAACCTGAAGTTGAATTGTATGTAAACATATTCATTGTCACCTTGAAACAAGTTTCAAAGTGCCTATGAATATACGCATGTCATGAATGTGTATATCAATGTATTTAGCAGCCTGCAGTTTCCAGGAATATGAACCCGTCTGTAAAGTTGAAGCCAACTTTATGGGCCATAAGTGGACACTGCCAAGAGCCTCATCCAGTGATTCCAGTTAGTCATTTCAGATGTAAAGCCATGGTATGTGGCTTGTTGGAATTCCCACAGAGTTTTGCACTTTGGATGTGTTCCACATGATTCTGCCTTAAATGCTGTACTATCAACTGAAGTGTGTGTGGAGTTTTGAAACATTTTAATTCAGCTTATTCAACTGAATGCCTCGACCACAAACATTCCTGCTTACCAAGCACATTGGCCCTAGCTAGAATCAAGGAATTAGGGAGAGATGACATTCTGCCAGATTCTGCATATGGCCAGTGGACTGAAATTCATTTGGGTCCATAGACATACTTTTCTGCAGATGGGAATTTCAATAATTTGAAAGAGTCAAAGCAACCTGCTAGGAGCCCTTCATTTCCCTATCTAAGATGTAATATAGCTGTCTGGGCTGCTGGCGAAAAGGACACTGAAAGTGACTTTTCTTAGTTCTAAGATGTTCTTGTTCCCTTATCATTTAATGGATTACTCAATAATCCATCTGTATATGGGAAATAATTTGTGAGCGAACCTAGCATTATTATTTCTCTATATATGGACAATTAATTTATAAGCTAATCTAGTATTATTATCTCAATTTTTAAAAAGAGGTTACTGAGAATAAGGGAGCTTAACTAAGTTGGCCAAGGACTACTTGGGACACCCACCAAGTAGAAGAGTGAAAGCGCAAACCTAGAGCTGTCTGCCTGCCCCAGGATGCCCCCTAGTGGCTGATGGGCAATACCAAGGAAATTGTATAGCTGTGGCGGCATGTTAGGGGTGTTCAATAGAGATGAAATTTAGTTAAGATAAGTAATTCTAGCACTGTGAGGAGTATAAAAGAATGATCAGTGTTTGAATCTTATTTTTAGGTTTCCTGTCTGTAGGGTTCTTTTTCTAGCCAGGACTGACTGCTTTTATTCTGTGGTGTGAGGCACCAGGATAAGGAATAAAAAAGTTATTTCTCTAAGAGTAACGTCTTTGCATAAGATTAAAAGGCCACTTGCATAACGGAAGCGAAGTTGTAAAAGTTATGAAAATTAGTCATGAAGAAAGAGGAAAAACAAGATATCTTTTAAAAATATTTGTACTAGTTTCTTAAGAAATATTTAATCAGAACTCTTGTTTCCAAACTATAACAGAGGCAACTTTTCCTACAAAAATCATGTAATTGGCTATCACAAGTTATATGACTGGTCAGTACAATTATATTGCATCCCTGGAGCATTACCTAGATGGACAAATTTAAGAAGAAATCTATTTTGGTACTAATAAAATAGCAATTTGGAATCAATTACCATGTTTCAAAGGACCCTCATTAGACCTGCTGTCAGTTGCACAGAATTCATAATTTGCCCTTATTGCAAATGTATTTCTATTATTTTCCACTAGCAACAAAAAAACTAGAACACTGGTGAGAAAAAAAGTTCCTTTTAACAGGGCCATCTTGCTGGTTGATATTCCTTATTACAGTACAGAATCAACTACATTATTTTCACAGTGTACTTACTTTGACATGAGTTTACTGACAACTTTGCTAGACAATTTGTTTTTATAAATTATGTTATAGAATTATAAAATTACTAAAACAATCTAGAGGCATCATTGTGTGTTAGAAGAATTTAATTGGAAAGACAGAAGTTTTTTTTTCCTCACATGACATTGAACATTTCAAAAACACTGTTGCCCTTTTACTGAAAAGCCAGTATTTCCCTCCAGATTTCTGATTCTCATATTCATAGAGCCTTTGGTAAGCTAAACTTTAACTTGAGGCTCAAGACTATATAAATATTTACCATGGACAGAAAATTCAAAAAGAAATCTTAGTGATTTTAGGCATCAAAAGAGATTTGTGTGGTGTAATAAAAGAGTCCTGGACTTAAATTCAGGGGGGTTGAATCTGATCTTTGCTCTGTCACTGAGCTAGTCTCATTGGACTCGGTTTCTTTACCCGGGAAGTAAGAGAGTACGATCAGGTGTCTTCACATATTCCCCCAAACTGTGGCAATATGTGATGGATATAGGGAACATTTTAAAATAAAAGGGGGAATATACATTACTAATGGAAAGAAAGTGTCCCAATTCAAAACACCAACTCATAGTAAAGGTCTCATATATGGCTTTAAACAAAAATGTATTTTAGGGTTTGATAAAAGTAAGTTTCAAAAATACACCACACCATTTCTTCAACTCTTAAATTAGAAAATTAAATATCAAACACTTTAAGAAAAAAATGAGAAAACAAAAATATTGTCAGTCAACCCACTAACTTCAAAGCTGACATTCTTAATTTAGATAGTAAAAAAATTAGATTTAATTTTTAAAATGACTTCACACCATATGCCCAACACTAAATGTTTATTATTAATAATAAAATATCTCGGTAGCAGAAATCACTTTTAGAAAACCAATGCAACTTAGATAAGTCTAAATAGAATGAAATATATTAGAACATACTGGAGGAGAAGGGAAATGATTCCATGTGTAGAAATGAAAATACAACTTAATATGTTTAGAATAAATAACAACTAAAGGCAGTTAGTAAACTACATGAAATAATTTTGTGTCCTGCTATGTGGCACTTAACCAGCCAGAAAGCTAAAAGTTGGCCTTTCGAATATTTGTCATATGAATGTTTCAATATCAACTCAGGTACCAAGCCTTCCTAAGTGAAACAGGCAGAAAACAGCAAGGGTGCACCATTGGGTTGGCAATAAACAGGTAGTAACTATTCCTGCCAGGAGAATTCATCTCTAAAAAGAGGTGTGATGGACTAGAAGGACTTTATAGCCAAATAAAATGACTGACTACATAATTTGCAGTGCCTAGTGGAAAATGAAAATGCAGGGCCCCTTATTTAAATATATATCTATATATATAATTTAATTTTAATATATTTGTATATAACATTTATATATTTAAATTTATTATATATATAATATAACATTTCAAGAGGACCATAGCAGAACATTAAACCAAGTGCAGACCCTCTTGACCATGGGCTCTGTGGAACTACACAGTTACCACATTTATGGGACTGCTTGTCCTGTAGACAGTTCGTTTCTTGTTCAGCCACTTCAGTTCTGTATGGGACCTTGTGGCAGATGATTGGCCGCTCTCACCTTCAGTTCTTCATTCGTAAAATAACTAAAACTATAAAAGTACCCCCATAGGCCTGTTGCAAAAGTCACCTTGACCAATAAGTATTATTTTTTATATGTACTACATAAAAAATAGCTTGATGGGTGAGGACACTCCTTTTTATAATTACAATTCATAAAATTCTATTTGTAAATCACAACATTTTTTTTTTCTCATGAGTTCTTAAGGGGTGAATTGATAAGCAATGAACAACATGAATATTCAAAAGCAGATAACCTTTTTTTTTTTTTTTTTTTTTTTTGAGACGGGGTCCCGCTCTGTCGCCCAGGCTGGAGTGCAGTGGCCGGATCTCAGCTCACTGCAAGCTCCGCCTCCCAGGTTTACGCCATTCTCCTGCCTCAGCCTCCCGAGTAGCTGGGACTACAGGCGCCCGCCACCTCGTCTGGCTAGTTTTTTTTTTTATATTTTTTAGTAGAGACGGGGTTTCACCGTATTAGCCAGGATGGTCTTGATCTCCTGACCTCGTGATCTGCCCGTCTCGGCCTCCCAAAGAGCTGGGATTACAGGCTTGAGCCACCGCTCCCGGCCCAGATAACCATTTTTTATCTCCAATGCAAAGGCTTTGTGGTTCTTACTGATTTCCCTCAAGTGATTTATTATAAGAATACAAGAGTGCTGTGATGATTAATTTTATGTGTCAACTGGACTTGGGCCATGGGATGCCCAGACATTTGATCAAACATTTTTTGGGTGTGTCGCTGAGAGTGTTTCTGGATAAGATTAACATTCGAATTGGTAGGCTGAGTAGAGCAGATTTCTCTCTTGAATGTGGGTGGATTTGATCCAATCAATTAAATACCTGAATAGCACAAAAAGGCTGAATAAGAGGAAACTTATCCTACTTGACTGCTTGAGCTGGGACATTAGTCTTTTCCAGCCTTTGTCCTTGGACTGAAGCATGCAGTGTTCTTGGGCCTTTAGCTCATTGGTTTCTGGACTAGAACTTAGGCCATCAGCTTTCCTACTTCTCAGGCCTTTGGACTCAGACTCAATTACGCCATCACCAGTCCTGGGTCTCCAGTTTGCCAACTGCAGATCTGGGGAATTTTCAGTTTCCACAATTGTGTGAGCCAATTCCTTAAAGTTTCTTTAAAGAACCCTGACTAATACATGACTGTTATAGAAACAGTCATACTCATATTAACGCAAGTCCCTGATTTTCCTAGAACAAAAAGATTATAGACAATATTTTATTGCTCTCAGTTCACCATGGTATCCGAAGGACTGAAACATCTGAATAATGGAACAAGAGGAAACATTCTCTTGGAATAGGTCTAATGTGTATGCATCTTATACCATGTAATTTTCAAGAACACAAGGCATCTATACTGCTCTTTAGTAAATGCAACTTTTATTATCAGTAAGAATACTTTTTTACACTCTGATTTAAGCCAATGAGAAAATTAACTCATGACTTGTTCTACTCTTGAAGGTGAAGATTTCAGAGGTTATTAAAGTTCATTGCAACCTCTTTTGTATATATCCTCTTGATAGGCACCTATTAGTAGAATAGAAGGGAGAAATGTGAGAGTGGAAAAAGAAAACTAGGAGATAATCCCTATGGCTTCTTTTTGGCCTCTACTCCTTTTCAGTTCAAAGAAATATGGTAGAATAAATAAAGGGCCTTTCTGATTTTAAACCATCAGGTGACTATTTCAGAGTCTGGGTGGCTAAAAACTCCATGGTGGCACTTTGAATGGTCCCTGATTTAAGGACTGGTTTGTTGGGGCCAATCCCATGAATGAGGGCTTCGATTCAGAAACCCAAGGCCAGTGTAGGAGTCCATCACAGGGTCTGATTCTGAAGGTGATGAGGGCTTAGAATGATAAGCATATTTACATGTGTCCTCTGTTAACCTGACCCAGGGAAAGGCTAAGAACACATTTGGTCCATCACAGGAATGGAATGGGCTACTGTGGATAAACAGCATTCACTTAATGGATTGGGTTAAAAAATTGTTTGCATTTTAAAAATAGACAAATTAATGACTTATTTGATATATTTTCCTTAATGTATACATTATCAACCATTATTTAGAGATCTCAGGTTGCTGTTTATTTTCCCTTGTCTTTTTTGTTATAAAGATTGAATGTGTTAAATAGGAAGAAACACACTGTATGAATGTTTTAATATCCAGTCATCTTTATATACAGATGATGTTGACATCTGGAGTATTTGTCAACCAGAGCACCATTACATTTTTTCTGATAACACATAATATATTGCATTACCCAACCAAAGCCATTTCACAATGCCTCAAGGCATGCACTTTGAGTACTTCTGTGTTTTTATTAATAACTTTAATATGTACTAATGAAAACATCCATTAGGACAACTTCATAAAAATATTTTCCTACATCAACAACAAGGTTCAAGAGATAATTCTTTACTTACAGTACTTATTATAAAGGAGATTATGCTCTTTTGTTTCATTTGTTTGCTTTTAGTTTTTACAAAAGGAAATAGTACAGAACGCATGAGAACAGAGTTATGTGCAGTTTTAATTTACTATTTTATCATCTTCAGTGTCACTCAACAGTTATTTCATGTGTAGCTGGTATCATTGTAAGAGCTATGGGGAATTCCAGGGGAATATGAGTTATGACCATTGCCCTCAAAGAAAGTCTAAGTAGGGAAGTGGGAACAGCAATGAGGCTGTTGCTGAGAGTGGAAGTTGGGTAGGAAAAGAAATAATGTCAGGAAGAGTCTAATAACAGAGAGGAGAGGACCAGAGGAAGAATGGAGGGATTCACGATGAAAAATAGTCAGGTGACAGGGAGCAAGTGGGTGGATGAGGGTTTATTAGTAAAAATTGTAGAAGTGGAACAATTCTGATTAATAATCAAACTTAGAATGTGGCCCTACAAAAACATTTTACAGACAAGAAAACTGAGTTTCAAGAAGTTCACACAGCTGCTGAGCGATGAAGCCACAATTGAAGAACAGGCTCCTTGAATCTGAATCTCCCACATCACTCTGCCTCCCTGAATCCCTCCGCCTCTTCCATAAACACTGAGGTCTTAAGGCTTTTCTGGGAGTGATTTATTTTAGTGTCCTTGGGAATAAAGACAATTTTACAACATTTGTTTTTATGAAGATAGAACTTGTACATGTAGCTGACCACACTAACATATATTTGGAGTTTTAGAATAAGACTTAATTCTAAATTCAGATTGTTCTTTGAGTTGGGCTCTGGCCGCAATCTTAGCTCCCTCCCCTAAAACAGAGTTTCTCATTTCCATCTCTGGTCTTTGAAGAAGGATGATAAAATGAAAAAGAATTTTTTTTCAAAAAGAATTCATTTAACAGTTATGTTGATGTCTTGATCAAACAGAATTAAATCTTTCAGGTGGTGCTTTTTTTCCTCTTTTTGTTAATGTACCTCATTTACAAGTCATTGCTCTCTTACTCTTTCCTGCTCTTTGCTTAATCAACATAGGATGAAGATTACAATAAGACAGCAGAATAAACATAAAGAAGTACAAGCAACCTTTCAGGAAAGCTGCATAATTGAAGACAATTCACAGAGTTATGCTCTCATTCATTAAAAAGAGTTGAAAATCAAAGACAAATTCATCAGCACAGAGTAAGCAGAAGGGCTGTTTCACGTAGAGGCAAGCTGAATAACATGTGAGGTCCCAAACCCAAAGGATTAGTCTCAGAGGAAGAAGAAATACTGGAATAGGCCAGTAGTTTCCCTCATGGTTACATCAGGAGCTTTGATATGGGGCAGGTCAGTCAAGAGATGGTTTTAGAGTGGTCACAACCAGGTATTCTAGAGCTTCCTGGTTCCCAGCATTCAAAACTCAGCTTCACAGGATGTGTTACATGTACTTGGGCAAGGTACTTAAACTCCATGTGCCTCTGTTTTCTCAACTGCAAAGTGATAATTATACTAATAACCCCTACCTCATAGGCTTGCTGTAAAAACTAAATGTGCTAATTTCTATTGCTATGTAAAGTGCTTAGAGTGCTGCCTGACACAGTAAAGTACAATATAAGTGTTTGCTGCCTTCTAATTGTCCTCTTCCGTCATCTTTTTTTCCCTCCTTCTCTTTCTTCTCCTCCTCCTCATTCTACTTGCCCGATCTGGGACAAGTTGATGAACCTCTTTACAAGTTGTGGCTTCCATACCTGTAAACTCAGGATAATAAGACTGTAGCAATATTTGGTTGTCTATTGTCTATTCAGCACCTACTCTATTCTTCCTAACAAGACTTTGGTGTTGTTCAGGGATCTTCTTTATCCTCCCACAACCATGGGGAACAGGGGAAGTAGACCCAAATCACTAGCTCCAGGGGTAGATCTTATTGGTGAGCCAATCATTACAAGCCCATCTGCTTTGCTAGTGAGTTGGTTAAGTAACATAGAACTAAGACGAACAGCATGAGACATTTCCCTAGAGAGGGTTTTTGGTCTCGGTATGGGCATATGACACAAATTTACCTAAGCACACTAAAGGGAAGGATTTATACTCTATGTTTGGGTTCTCCTTTCTCCCACTGGATAAGAACAATGAACCATGGCACCCTAGACCCACTGGCAGTTAACTTTTGGTTAAATGGAAAAGAGAAGTTGACACATGGAGAAGGACACAGTTGGAAATGGAGCTGAGAAAATGGAGTCAGAGATTTGTTCTCCTCTCACCACAGCCCATACTAACACTGGAGTTTTAAATGTGTAGTATATTGCATTTCCTTACTGTTCAAAGTACTTTCAGTAGGCACTTTGACACTTTCTACCTAAAGCATCTTAACTGACACAAATATTAATACCTACCCCACAGCACTGTTTGAGGTTGTTTTAAAAATGAGATGCTTATAAAGAAGCATGCATCTTACAGTATAGATCACATAATAAACAGAAAGCCGATGATATGTTTACTCTGATAATGGTCCCCAAAGGACTTGCCCCAAACAGCATTATTATCTTCCATTAATTTCAAGAGGTTAAAGACAGCCCTTAGCGATTCCAACCTTACTTAATCACAGATGGGACTCAATCATTGGATCTCTGCCTTCAACTATACCTCAGCATTCAGTAGAAGATTTCATAGATACTACTTTGAAAAAGAAAATTGTTTTTATTATTCTCATTCACCTTATCTACACTTTAAGAATAGCCTCCATTCTAAGATGTTAATAAACAAATTCATCTTTTCCCTTTTCTATATTATTCATAACTCTTTAAATATGATTTTTTTTCTCAATTTTAAGCCCTTTCAGACTCAGTCCCATCTTTCTTAAGGTCATGCCAAACAAATAATGATGTTTGAAATCTAATTACCAATTTTTACATCAAAAAGCATGAAAAAAACTGAAGAGAACATTCTGAGGGAAAAAAAAACAACAACAAAAATAAATTCTTGATTATATTTTAGGTAGTCTGTTTTTATCCCTGACCATATGCTTTATTTCTGAATGTCTCTTTTCCTTCCAGAAAGGGAGGTACTTTAAGGCAATCCCAGAGCTCGTGACACAAGGTAATACAGCTCTCAGCAATCAACAATATTGTATGATAGGACTTCCATGTAATGCAATTATAAACAATCAAGCTAAAAAATTGGGCATCCTTCTTGTTTAGGGTGACTTATATTTATAAATCTGAGCTGGTGAAATGAAAGCAAGCACAAGTCAAATTGTCTTAACTTCCCCATGGTATACATGCAATGTTTTCCTTTTTCAGGTTTCTGTTTACATATTCTTAGTTCTTTTCCATTTTAATGACTAAGAAATGAGTAGCTTGATTTACTAAATCTAACTAGAAAAAATTTCATTGGCTCAAGGCCAAAGTTTTGAGTCAAGAAGAGAGAAACTTGAAACTATAGACTAGATGTCCAAGTTCTGTGACTCAGTTCTGCACTGGGATCTAGTAAAACTCATTTAGCAACTAAGCTCTCCATGCCCAGGTTGTGAATCACTCAATCACTGCACCAAGAAAAGCAGCTATGATGGCTGATTCTACCTCCATGTGAGGGGTACTGATTGACTTTCATTTCTTCATTCATTCATTTATTCACTCACTCACATACATTTATTCATGAGTTTATTCCATACTTTTTTCATTTCTTTTCTTTTTTTCTTTTCCTTTTTTTTAGATGGAGTCTTGCTCTGTTGCCCAGGCTGGAGTGCAGTGGCATGATCTTGGCTCACTGAAACCTCTGCCTCCTGAGTTCAAGTGATTCTCCTGCCTCAACTTCCTGAATAGCTGGGGTGCCACCATGCCCAGTTAATTTTTGTATTTTTAGTAGAGATGGAGTTTCACCATGTTGGCCAGGCTAGTCTTTGTGAAAAACACACATTCACCCATCCAAATTCAAAGAATGGACTCAGAGGCACAGTGAAAGTGAGACTTTTAATAGAAGTCTTGCAAGATGGGGTGTCTAGTAGGCAGGTACACCCAGGGCAGTTACAGCAGATAATTTATCTCCTAGTACACAAGTTCTTCTCCCAGTTCCTCAGTGGTCAAGTACTATGGGGTTACAATCTTCCTGGATGTCGCCTAAGTTTCATTATTCTCCATATAAGGTTATACCCTGGTCCCCTTCCCCGGTTAAGTTTCAATTTCCCAATAACAAAACTTTCTTCCCTTTTATGGGCTGACCCCTCCTCTACATTCTGTTCACTTATTGTGACCTTTTAGATGCATGACCTGTGCTATTTGTTACATCCACAAGCTGGCTGTCAGTACTTAGATTTATCATGCCTTGAAAATAGACCATTTAAAATGTTTTACCAGTCTTGAACTCCTGACCTCAGGTAACCTGCCAGCCTCAGCCTTCCAAAGTGCTGGGATTACAGGTGTGAGTCACTGCACCAGGCCTATTTCATACTTTTTCAACAAATAACTTTTAATTACTATGTGAAAGGCACCTTTTTAATTAGGATGATAGAGAAATAAACAAAATAGACACACAAAAAATCTCTTCTTTCATGGAGCTTGTGCTTAACAGGGAAGCAATGGTGTTCTGGCAAACTACCTCTCCAATATCAAAGTCCCCATTGGTAGCATTTGCCAATTTCCATAGTGTAAATACTCCCACTATGGATAACCAGCTTGCAAAACTCCCAAATAGTTAGCAATTTTCTTTTGCAAACCAGCGTAAGCAGGCTCCCTATACCACTGGTGGGGGATTAGACAATAAATAAGTAAAATGTGGAGTCTGTAAATAGAGGTCAGTGCTTTGGAGGAAAATAAGGCAGGGAAAGGGAATATTTAAGGGTTTGGGTGCAGAGAGAGAGAGTGCAATTAGAAATAGCCTGGACACAGAGGACTTCACCAGAACTGATCACACATCTGATGGTGGAGAAGAATGAGCCAGGAGTGAAAACAGTATAGTATCTCTTTGGTCTAAATAGCATATCAACCAAGAATATTAGTTTTAGTCTGTGTATAAGATCCCTTAGTCTCCTTATTTTAGCCCAGTATGGTCCCACTTGTGCTTTTCTTCATAGCTATAGACTGTGCAAAAATGGATTAGAGATTCAACAGGTTGAAAATATTTACCTCATCTAATCTGTTAGTAACACAACCCTCTGCCTACCAGTGTGCACTGTCCAAAAGTTTTATTCCTTGTATCAATGGTTAGCCTGATGGCCTCACTCTCTCAACTCTTCAGATAAATCTGTCAAGTGAACAGAAGGATGTAAAATTTATCTCAGAGCTAACACAAACAGGCAGACAACTTCTTGGGTAAAACGTGAAGAGTTTCCAAACTTGCTCTTCATGTGAATGTCATAAGAATAACCAAAATGTCCAGCCACAGAAATTTGGGTAAGTTCTACAGATGCAATGGAATTACAAAGAAGGAAGTGAATTTAAAACCATGATTTAAATACAATTGTAATTAACTGGAAAGATGTTCATTTTATTAAAGATAATGATCACAGCAACTAATATCTCTTGGATATTTTGCTTCTTACGCTCTTGTTTCCTCATCTATCAGAGGGACTAATAATGAAAATGACTTTATAGGTAACTGTGAGGTTTACATAATACATCTAAAAGTTAGTGCATCAATTAATATTAACTATATATAATAAATATAATGTACTAATAAATAGAATATGTGTGATAAATGTTAGCTTTTCTCCTACTCTTCATTATTGTTATTATTACCTTGTGCCAGACACCACAAGGTATGTGGTATCAATAATAACTGACACAAGGTATGTTGTATCAATAATAATTGACACAATCTATGTGTCAATAATAATGTCCCCATTTAATAAATAAGGATATTAAACACAGGAAGTTTAGTAAGGTGCCATATGTCACAGAATGAGTAAGAGGTGGGATAGAGAGTCAAAGCGAGATAGTAAAGCTCACCATGACTGTGCTATAAGACAAAAATACATTCAAGGTCAGCATAAACCCTACTGAGATTCTTAGGTCCATAAGGACAGAAACTGTGGCTTGCATTTACTATTATATAGAAATTTCTCACCACTCTGCATTAATACACAGGGAAAACCATAGTTAACTCTATTTACTAAGTGCCTATTTATGTCTGAAACGTCTAATATGAATTATTTCATATAACCCCCCCATGAGTGACACTAATGCTATCCCATTTTTTTCAGATGAGAAAATTGAGTCAAAGATAATTTAAATAAATCACCCTGCATCACACAGGTCATAAGCAGCAGTGCCAGGACTAAAACTCAGGTCTACTGGATTCTTCATCACTGTGATTTTTCTGCTTAATCTGCTTAGCTAGCAACCCCAAGAACAACTACATAATGTTTTCATTAGCCCCCCTATTATGTGCATGGAGGTTAGAGGTTTTATGTGAATGTACAATAGTCTCCTCTTCTATTAATTACAATGTGTAAACAAGAAAAAATGCAGAGCTCAGTGGGAAGCTGAACACTAGCGCTCAAATGCCTGAAAGAACCAATTAGCTGAGGTCTACAGATCCCTTGTACTACTAAATGGTCAGCTAGTGCTATGGAAAACTGCACACTTCTACCATAAGATCAATCTCTCTGCCATTTCCAATCTGTGTTATGCATGAATCATGCATTTTAGACTAGATAACATGGAGTAATGGCTTCAAAAACTCTCCCAGGCATAAAAATAGAAGCTTAGTGCTACTGGTATGGATTCCCCACTGTCTCAAAGTAACCATTTTCAGTCTTTTCAGAAAGAGCACACAGACTTTTTTTTTTTTTTTTTTTTTTTTTTTTTTTTTTGAGACGGAGTGCAGTGGCCGGATCTCAGCTCACTGCAAGCTCCGCCTCCCGGGTTTACGCCATTCTCCTGCCTCAGCCTCCCGAGTAGCTGGGACTACAGGCGCCCGCCACCTCACCCGGCTAGCTTTTTGTATTTTTTAGTAGAGACGGGGTTTCACCGTGTTAGCCAGGATGGTCTCGATCTCCTGACCTCGTGATCCTCCCGTCTCGGCCTCCCAAAGTGCTGGGATTACAGGCTTGAGCCACCGCGCCCGGCCTGCACACAGACTTTTTGCAGCAGCATTTTAGGCATTCTACTCTTCCTTGTAATTTTCTCAATTCATACTTCTTGCAGACTAGAGGAAAGGATGTCTTTGGCCCGAAGGCCAAGGCTAAAACAAACAGAGCATCTCTCATACTGAGACCTCCCAGAGCCTGGTAAGAAATGTACTCTGCCACTCAGTGCTCTGCAATGTCTACTGACATAAGTGATCAATCAGCTAACTTGGAGTTTCATTAGTGATTAGGCCAGAGCCAAGAGTCTAACCCAGGTCTCTCAACCTTCAGAGGCCAAGAGCTCACTGTGCTGGTGAAATTCTCTAGAAGCCAGCAAGGTCATGTAAATGAGTGAAGCAGGCAAGGTGTAAGCAACAGGCAACGAAGCACAGCTGGCACTTGGGGAATGTGTGGTCCTTTCCAATACCTCTTCTAACAAAAGCAGTTGCTGTTCTGCTCCAGCTGACAGTTGCCATAAGCAAAACAGCCAGGTTTTGTTTTATCTTTCATTTTTTTTTAAGAAAAACAACAAATTAGGATTTTAGGTGAAAATTCAAAATTGTTCAATATTAGCAACCAATTTAGAAAAAAAAAAAAAAAAAAAAACCATGTGGTATAAACACACATAACCAGATAAGGCCCATAGGTGCCTGCTTCATGGCTTATATTCTACTATATTGTCTTTTCGGCAGTGCTAGCAGAGCCCAGGCTACCACTAGCTGCTGCTAATGTTACCAGCAAACTTTTAACCCTTCATGGTGAGTTCAATAAGTTCTGATCTACAAATAACTTAAGAACACATAATATGATAATAATAGCTTTCATTTATTGAGCCCCTATCATGTATCAACTGAGACAAAGGCTCTAAAGTGGGTATTCTTATTAACCTTATTTTACAGATAACAAAACTGAGGAAGAACTTGAGCAGGTGTATACTCTGTCCAAGGTCACACTGGTAGCAAGCAATAGAATTAGGTGTTTGTCTAAATATTCAGGTTTCAGATAACTCTGAACTACTATGTGAAATAAAATATCCAGTTAGGCATACAGTTAGCATAGAGACTCCTGAGAGCAAGATTTCTGTTTATTGCCTGAAGGGATAAATACTGTTTTTTTGTTTGTTTGTTTGTTTGTTTAACTGTTAACAGGTTATAACATTAAGTGTATTCAGAAATAACACAATCTACAGACAATTGGTTTATCACCAATCTATGGTGATATTTTTTGTTACTATTAAAAATGGACTGACCAGGCACAGTGGCTCACACCTGTAATTCCAGCAGTTTGGGAGTCTGAGGCAGATGGATCACCCGAGGTCAAGAGTTCAAAAACAGCCTGGCCAACATGGTGAAACCTCGTCTCCACTAAAAAAAGTACAGAATTAGCTAAGCGTCATGGCAGGTGCCTGTAATCCCAGCTACTCGGGAGGCTGAGGCAGGAGAATCACTTGAACCCAGGTGGCAGAGGTTGCAGTGAGCTGAGATCGTGCCTTTGCACTCCAGCCTGGGCTACAAGAGCAAAACTCTGTCTCAAAAACAAACAAACAACAACAACAAAGAGAAACAAACAAACAAACAAAACCCTGGTCAGTGTGACTTGAAATAAATGGACTCCATAAAATGTCAATGTCCTTTGCAAAAGTAACCCACCCTTGAGAATTTATTCTAAAGCTAATTTAAAATAGGAAAAAAGGTATTATCTCAGAATTGTTAACAGCATCCAAATTTTTTTTCAGTAGAAAACAAGATAAAGATAACCAAACTGCTCAGGAGAATAAGACCAAGTATTTTTGATATACCAATATGGTGAAAGATTTAATTATTAAAATGAATCCCTAATAATTATTGGTAACAGAATATATTTCTCTTATGAAACACTGAGAAAAGAGAAAGAGACAATTGCATCTGTGTTCTGATTAGAACTATGTAAAAATGGTAAAAAATATAAGCTAGAAGAAAAAACAAATTAAGCTTTGGGATCATTTCATGTTTAATTAATTGAATTATCAGTAGTTTAGAAAAGAAAAGGGGTTTTCAACTGCTTTTATTGGTCCATTGTTGTAGTAGCATTTGCTACAGCTAGATTTAACCCAATCCAAATTTGAATAAATACCCAAGGCATCACTCAGCTTAATCCAAGATTCTGGATTAACTTTTTACTGTCTCTGTTGAGCATAACCTCTTGTCGGTTTGCACATTTTCTGCAACAATTTCTACAGAGTAGTGTTTTGCATACATGGAAGAGCTATCTGGGAATAAACTGTCATGTGTGAATAACTACCATGAATATTTATAAGTTACAATGTATAGTTTCAAAGAAAGCCTCCATGTGGTTCTTAAAGTAAATGCACTCTCATTTTAATTACTTCACTCTTGCTATCCCTAAGATGTATACAAAGCTTGCTCCTTCACATCCTTCAGGCCACTGATAAGAACTACCCTGATCACTTTATATAAAACAGTAACAGCCCCCCCAACACTCATATTGTATATTTATATGTTTATCTTCTGCCTTTCTCCAGTAGATTGTAATCCACATTAGGGCAGGATTTTGTCCTTGTTACTCAGTGTTAAGTCCTCGCACCTTGAATAGTATATGGCACTTCACATATTACAGGCTGAGTATCCCTAATTTGAAAATCCCAAACCTGAAAAGCTCCAAGTTCTGAAACTTTTTGAGTGCTGACATGACACTAAAAGGAAATGCTCACTGGAACATTTTGGATTTCAGATTTTCACATATGAGATGTTCAACCAGTATGTCTTCTACAAATATTCCAAAATCCAAAAAAAAACCAGATCCAAAAACACTCTGGTCCCAAGCATTTCAGATAAGGGATGCTCATTCTGTAATAGCATCTAACAGTAATTCAGTACCTCCTCTATCCCAGCCGCTATTCTAGCTGCTTTATTTATATAAATTATGTATTATTCCTAATGACCCTGTAAATAGGTACTGTTATTATTTTCACTCATAGACTCCAATGCATATACAAGTAAAAAATCTGTCTAACTTACTGTAGTAGATAGACTCTAAGACGACGCCTGATTATCTCTACATTCTGGTACGCATGCCTTATTTAATTCCCTCTTTTCCAGTGTGAGTAGAATAGGTACGTTGATTCTAACCAATAGAGTATGGCAAAAGGTAATGGAATGTTACATCAATTATTACGTTACCTAATATTGTAACTCCTGTCTTGTTAGCAGACTCTACTGACTTTCTCTCTCTCTTTCTGACTTTGGTGAAGTAAACTGCCATATGGAGAGGCCCACATGGCAAGAAACTGAGGGCAGACTCTAGCCTACAGCTATGAAGGAGCTCAGTCTGACAACCAGCAAAGAACTGAATCCTGCCAACACTCACATGAACTTAGAAGCAGATTTCTCCTTAGTCTGTCTCGTGCTTCTACAACAAAATACCTGAAACTGGGTAATTTATAAAGAATAGAAATTTATTTCTCACCATTCTGGAGGCTGAGAATTCCACCGTAAAAGCAGCATCAGGTTCAATTGTCTGGTGAGGGCTGCTCTCTGCTTCCAAGATGGCAACTTGAACACTGCATCCTCTGAATGAGAGGAATGCGGGGTCCTCACAGGATACAATGTGAAAGGGCGAAAAAGAGACCCAACTCCCTCTTTCAAGCCCCTTTAGAAGGGCACCTAATCCCATTTACGTGGGAGGAGTCCTCACGACCTAAACACCTCTTAAAGGCCTTACCTCCTAATCTATCACATTAGAAACACCTGGATTAACTACGTAGTCGTAGAAAAAGATGAGTTCATGTCCTTTGCAGGGACATGGATGAAACTGGAAATCATTGTTCTCAGAAAACTAGCACAACAACAGAAAACCAAACACCGCATGTTCTCACTCATGGGTGGGAGTTGAACAATGAGAACACATGGGCACAGGGAGGGGAACATCACACACCGGGGCCTGTCAGGGGTTGGGGGTGGGGGGCTCGGGGAGGAACTGCATTAGGATAAATACCTAACGTAGATGACAGATTGATGGGTGCATCGCACGTGTATACCTATGTAACAAACCTGCATGTTCTGCACATGTATCCCAGAACTTAAAGTATAATTTTTTTAAAAAAGAAAAGAGACAGAATGGATAAAGGAAAAAAAAGAAAAAGAAAAAGAAAAACCCCTGCATTAGTTTGCTGAAAATAATGGCCTCCAGCTTCATCCATGTTCCTGCAAAGGTCATAATCTTGTTTCTTTTTATGGCTGCATAGTATTCTGTGGTGTACATGTACCACATTTTGAAAAATACAATCTATCATTGATGGGCATTTGGGTTGATTGAGGGAACAACACATACTAGGGCCTGACGGGGGCGGGTGATGGGTGGTAGAGAACATCAGGAAATACAGCTAATACATGCCAGGCTTAATATCTAGGTAACAGGCTGATTCGTGCAGCAAACCACCATGACACACGTTTATCTGCATAACAAACCTGCACATCCTGCACATGTACCCTGGAACTTATTTTATTTTATTTTTTAAGAAAGAAACACCTGAATTTTGGAGAGGACACATTCGAATCATAGCACCTCTTCATCAAACCTTAGGTAAGACTCTATCCCTGGCTGATGCCTTACTTACAGTTTTCTGAGAGACCCAGAAGCAGAGGGCTCAGATTCTTGATTTCCAAATTCTGGATCCACAGAAACTGTGAAATAATAACTGTGTGTTGCTTCAAGTTGCTAAGTTTGTGAAAATTTGTTATGCAGAAATAGATAACATATAGTTACAGTAAGTTTTTTTATTCAAATGTAGGAAGTCTAGAATCTCTATTTTAAACCACTATGCTATATTGCCTCTCAAAAACTGTTTGTGTGATTAATGAATTGATGGATGTATGGATGCATGGATGGATGGATGGATGGACATAATGGTAGCCTTTAAAGCTATGTTTTAAGATGCTAAAATAACCCTGATCCCTAATCCTTTCAGAGGCATTACAAGAAAAAGAACACATCAGTAAACTCTCCATCATGAACATAAGTTAAAAAATCCTAAACAAAATATTAGCAAAAGAAATCCAATGACTCATACAAATATAATACATTATGATCAAGTTGGGTTTATTCCAGGAATATAAGATTGTTTTCTCAACTAAAAATCAATAAATTTAAACCACCATATTTACAAAATGAAGGAGAAAAATCATATGATTATCTCAATAGATGTAGGAAGAGTATTTGATAAAATCATATCTCCATTTGTGATTTTTCAAAGCCCTCTTAGCAAATTTGAAATAGGACAAAATATATTTCCATTTGTAATCTTTTAAAAAGCTTCAGGAAGAGAAGGGTATCTACATGGAACTACAGGAAATATCATACTTAATGATAAGTGTTGAAGGCTTCACTTGATTCTGGAAGTGAGAAAAGGCAGTCCACTATTTCCACGTTACTCATCGTAGTAGCAGAAGTTCTAGACAGTGTTAAATAAAGCAAGGTAAAAGACTGATAAGGAAATGGAGAATTAAAATTCTCAAAATTTGCTGGTGACATGATTACACAAGTGAAAAACAAAAGAATCTACATAGAAGCTATTAGAATTAGTAAAGTGATTTAGCAAGGTTTCTGGATACAAGATAAAGAACTCAATTTTACTTTTATATGTTAGCAAAAAGATATTTAAAAAGGAAATTTAGAATGTAATTTATAAAAGCTCAATACACACCAAAATGCAGGATTAAATTTAATAAAATATGGACATGGCTGATATAAAAAACTATAAACCTTACTTCATTAGAAATAACCAATTTCACTTATACAACATCATCACTAGTAATTCACTAGCCGTTCCATTAGAGATATGACAGAGGCCATAACCAACATGACATGAAACACTGAAACATATGATCAGTTATCCATATTTTTTTAATATTTCTAGCACTTCAGATGTATAGAAAACGAAATGATGCAGGTTTTGACTTTTCTTCCTTCCATTTCTTCCAGTGGCAGTGTGTACTGGTTGCCTAGGAAACTGTTACAGCAGGGGACAGAACTGGCTGTACCATCACCCTAAGCTGGGCATAGTTTTCAGTGGTAGCTTGTTAGCTCTCAGCCCCCATGGAAGGGCACCTGTGCAGCTCTATTTGGTACCAGAGTCGATCATTTCCAAAAAGCAGAGGCTATATATTTTGCTGTTAGCATTTTGGCAAAAAGAAAGAAGAAAGGGGTTAATAATGGTAACTGAGGAGGAAAACCTGAACAGGGGCTGTTGAAGGTAGAACTAAGATGCACAGGTGATGAGACTGCAGAATACAAAGAATGAGATACTTAAGTAAGCTTACTGATCACTTAACAGCATGCTCTGTGGCACTGCTGGCAGATGGGAATGGGAGTGTTATCCACAAAAGCAACTTGAAAAGTAACTCAGAAAGAGAAGGAAATTTTAACTATTATGTGCCAGGATGTATAACTACAGCACTATGTGTCTTTTTAAAAATATTTTTTGTTTGTTTTGTATTCATTACATTAGTTTTTTTCTTTCTCTCTCTCTCTCTTCCCACCACCCCCTTAGATTCACACACACACAGAGTAATTACTGTCCTCATGTTTTTTTTTTTTTTCTTTTAATTTTTTAAAGAGATGGGTGTCTAATGCTGTCCAGGCTGGTCTCAAACTCCTGGGCTCAAGCAATCCTCTCCCAATCAACCTCCCAAGTAGCTAGGACCATAGGCATGAGCCACCATTCCTGGCATGATCATAATTTTAAAGATAGGTATTGTAAATTCAAAAAGGCTAAATGGCTTGCTTAAGGTCACCTAATTATTAAGCAATGAAGTTGTAATTAAATCCCAATCACAGCCCTTATAGACCCTTAGCAGGCTGTCTCCAAAGCTGGGACATGTTTTGGGACATAGATAGAGGAAAGGGAGGCAAAGGCCACTACAGAAATAAAAAAATGAAAAACTATACCATGCTGACAAATAAGAAGGAAACTGGCGAGGCTGGAATATAGAGGGTGTAGGGCACACAAAGTTTAAAAAGTTATAGGACAAAGTAAGAAGGATCTCAAATACCAAACTCTAGAGCTGGTTTTTACTCTGTAACTACACTGTCCATTACAGTCCCTATGCATGGCCATGTAGGTAGTCTGAACTGGCATGGGCTTTGGGCATAATATTGACATTGGATTTCTAAGACTTAATGTGAAAAGAAAAACTCATGCAAAATACCCGATTAGTAATTTTTATATTAGTTCACATTGACATAATATTTTGCATGTACTTGATTAGATAAAATATATTATTAAAATTAATTTTACCTTTTTTTAGATTTATTTTTTAATATGGCTTCTAAAAAATTAAAATTACATTTATGGTTCACATTGTATTCCTATTGGTCACTGATGGGATACATTATAAAGCATGGGAAGGGTAAGCTGGGACTGGCTGCTGCTGGGACTAACCTTTTTCCTTACATTCTTTCTCTCTCTCTACCCCATATTATTATTTTGTTATTATTATTTTCAACCTCCAGCCTCCTTAGGAATAGGCCGCTCAAGACTTTCATCCTGCTAGGAAAAACTCTGAAATAAAAATAATTTAACCAAACTCTTTTGCAAGAAATAAGGATGGATCCATTTAGCACCCAGAGAGCATTTACATCTTAAAGAAAAAAGTACCTGTGGCGAACAAAGCAATAACAATGGTTTTGTAAGAAAAGTAAGTTTCTAAAGCCTTTACCCCTCCAGAAACAGCATTCAAGCAGGGAGCTCTGGCTTCCAAAATCACAGAGGAGGCAGTCTCATAGCAGTCACCCAGTGACTCACTCTTGTTTGCCCTATGATGCTCCAGCCACTCTGACCTTGATATTTCATATGGTACCAAGAAATTTATCATCTCATCATCAAAATGGCAACCACCAGAAGGCAGCAATCACTCCAAAACTGAGTGGCTTGAGCTGGCTTGCTAGAGTTAGTACAAGAAAAAAAAAAGTAAGCAATAAACTCATATTTGATTGTTATTCAGGCTTTCCCATTTTAGTTGGGCTTTGACATTTTGGTATACTTAAATGTCTTTAGTGTACATGGACATTTTTCATGGGTTTTCTTTTTCTCTCAGAGATGATGTTGTAGAGCAGTAAGGTGCATAGGTGACACATGGTCCTAAAGCTTTTTGCAAAAACTGACTTGGAAATCCCTCTATTTAATAAAGGTGGTGAGAGTTGTAAGGCCAGTCAAAGGATGGAGAGGAGCTATTAACTGGATAGTGTGATGCTAAGCAAACAGCACTGGACTGGCAACCAAGAGACCTGGATTCCAACTAAGAAGCTGTACAGCCTTGGGGAATTACTAACTCTTCTACACCCTACATATCCTCTGTCAGATGAACATCTTCCAAATTGATGGTGTTTAACCTTTGCTTACCTTCCAGGCATGAAACAGATGAGATGCTCCCTATTGTAGGCTGAGTGTTTGTTTCTCCTCCAAATTCATATGTTGAAATCTATTTCCCAGTGGGATGGTATAACAGAGGCCCCAGAGACCTCCCTCACCCCTCCTGCCATATGAGGACACAGTGACAAGGCGCCATCTATGAATAAGGAAGTGGGCCGTCACCAGACACTGAATCTGTCCGTGCCTTGATCTTGGACTTCTAAGTCTCCCTAACTGTTCATTTTTCAATAGAAAAAATGAATTTCTATTGTTTATAAGTCACCTAGCCTATGGTATTCTTGTTATAGAAGCCCAACAAAATAAGACACTCCATTCAGGAATAGTCTCTCCTAATGGAAAAAAAAGATTATGAGCACCTCCTATTGGCAGGCACTTATTGTGCATTACGGCAGTGATTTTCAGCTGAAGAAACATGAGCCTTGGGCTTCGAAATCTCCAGGTATACAATCTCACTTTCAGAATCATAGAGACTATCTCATTTCTAAGATTTTTTTTCTGGTGTTATGAAGATGAAGGAAATATCTGAGATTCCTTCAACTAGAATTTCATAACAGTACATTCCTTTTCTCCATTTCTTCTTACTCTCATTTCTCCAATCCATATACCTCACTTGTGGATACTACTTCTTGATGGTTGTTGATTTGAATAAATCACTGAGGACACTATGCTCCCATGAAGCAAATCTGGTTAAGCCAATTTAGTCCACAGTTTCTCCACTGTGGCAAAATGATTTTGATCGGGTAGCTTTCTGATACATAGTTTTCTTCCTGAAGATGTCCTCCATTCTAGTACTCTAGTCTTGATCCACTAGAAAGAACAGAGTAAGTCTATTGTTCATAGTAAATACTCAACCTTTAAACATTTCACTCTGTTTTGTCATCCCATGTCACTCTGTAATTTTAAATTAGGTCAGCTAGCATTTTCTGAACACCTTTTCTATGTAAGATTTTGGAAGAATATAAAGCCAATGTGTGAGAAGTACTGAAATGTATAGATGCTAGAAGATCAAGACTCTAGACCATGACCTGAGGTAATACAAAATTCATTTTACACTAAACTTCAGAAATACGAAATTTATATTGCTCCCATGAAGCTCCATCCATAGCAGGTTCTTGTCTACTAGGTGAATCGCTATTAAAAGGTCAAGAGAAGCTGTAAAATTTCTTGTATTCTTGACAGTCCTCTACAAGGAAGGTGAACAAAACTGTAATATGTTTCAGTCATGAAGTAGTCAGATCTGAAGACTGCATGCTTTTCAAATAACATAATATCCTAAAAAATCTAGGCTTGAAATAGGTAAGGAAATGCCTTGGATAATATTCACATTGAAAACATAAAAGAGAGTTTATTTGTAGCTAGGAATATTAGATAAAACTGCATAAGAAAATATTCTGGCTCTATGACATTCTTAAGAATTAGTATCTGAGATGGTTTCCAGGAAGCAGGTAGGATTTAGGAAGAGGAGGAGTTGGGATGTTTCCACAAAAGGAAATAAAATCAGCAAAACACAATAATCAGAAAGTAGAGGTAAGCCTTGTAAAACAGTTTGTTGATTGGTTTGGCTGGGCAGAGGGGTCAAGCTGAGGTGTAATAAGCAATATAAATTAAGGACTGGATCTTTTGAGTACTCTGAATGTCAACAGAAAAGATCTATTTTATTATGTAAGGAATACATTTTCTGATTAAGAGAATACCAATTTAGCACTGGACCAAAAAATGCTGTGTTAGTAGTTGTGCTGTATTAATCAAATAGTAGGTAACAGAAGAGCAATTTAGATCCCAAAATTGGTAGAGAACTTGAAGTTCTTCTACTTCAAAAATAAGTAGTGTTTGCTTGCTTTAGATGGAATAGAGAAATTAGCAAATCAAAGGACATTAGAAAGGATAAAAGTTATAGAACTAAGGGGGACAGACACAACAAGAAGGAAAATATGGTATCTATCACTAGAAAGACTCTTGTCTACTTCCTTTTATGGAGCTAGTTGTTAAGTGTGAAGAAAGAAAAAAGGAGTAAATTCCAGCCCTGGACATCATAAGAGATGTTCCCTCAGCAGCATTTGTACATATGCACATTTGGTTCCTAGTTCTGCATATCGACACACCTCTTTAAAGGAAAACAAAATGCCCAAATTGCCATTTTTAACTAGTAAGCTCTCTTTCAGCTGAGTTACCCTGTTGCCAAAAACACCCTCTTGCTCTTTTTGGAATTTTAATGTTTTCTTTTTGAGCCCTTTTTACTGGTAGAAGAGATAAGATTTCACAAGCTTATTGAATGCGTGCAGCATAACTGTTAAGAGCCTCCCTGTTGAAATCCATGGAGCTGAAAATACTTTCTTTTCAGCTCTTCTAACAACATGGAAAAAAAAAAGAGTCTTAGTTTCTAAATGAAACTGCTCAAAGAGAGGAAAAACCTAGTAAAACAAATCAGTAATCTCTCACTGGTTTTCTTAAATGATAAAGTAACGAATTTAAAATTTCCCATCCGATTGCTATGATGTGAGTTATTTAATGGCACAATGGCTCAGAACCCAAGACACCTGGATTACAACACTTGGCTTAGTCATTAATTTTTGCGGGGAATTGAGGGTTGGGAAGGGTAGACTTAGAAATGTGTTTTTACCTCTCTCAACAACAAGGCTTAGTAAAATGAGGTAAAATTACTTTCTATTTTCTGTTAAAATAATGAGAGACTTGATTCAGAACATGAAAAAAATGAAGAAATTTTAAGAAAGCTTTCATGTACATGCTGGAGAAATGATTTTTTATAATCTTGTCTAAATATGTAAGGACATATATGGATGTATAACACAAATACACACAAACATTTAAATAGTATGTCTTAGTTCTATGAATTTGAAGGCCAAGAAGAACCTCCAGTTTGTTTAAACAGATTCCCATGTTAATTTAATAGAGAGATAGAATCTGAAGATAACTGTAGTTACAGATGGGGATGTTATCAGGTCTACTAATTTGTGGAAAAGAGTAGATAAGTAGAAGCTTGACAGGCTATAGAGAAGTTATCTCCATAAAGTACGGGCTGATCAGATGCTTCCAAAGTTTTAAAGTTTGTCTTGACAGGAACATTGTTTTCTTGGAGATCAAACTCATTGATTATAGAATGCTCTTTAAAATCTAAATGGATTTAAGAAAAAACTGGTGGCTTATTTAATATCCACTTATAAGTGGTTGCAAACACAGATGAACTCCATGTTCTACTAGGAAAAACTGAAAGACAAAGAATTTCCAAAAGCACTGCCAGGTTTCCAGTTGGTTGGTGTCAGGGTGACACTGCACTTCCTTCAGCAGCAGTGACTGAGGAATCATACCAAAGAAACAAAATGAGAAAAAAATGAGAGACTTCAAAGAGATGACCAAAAATAAAAAAAATTACCTCATGCAAAAGCAAACTCTAAAAAGTAGAACCAAGTAATATAAAACGATCTTTTCCCTTAAACATAAATGAGGCCATCTGCCAAGATATAGAACTTGAGTGATAGAGTCGTTTTTAAACAAAGACTTAGAAACAATTTTTTTTATTTAGTCTCTTTTACACAGCAATTTATTTTTCGTATAGTGATTGAGAGGAAAAAAAGATTTAGTATAAAGCTATGCAGCTTGGAAATAAGATTACTTGGGGATAAGTTTATTCTGTTGAAGGGAAAGTAGTAAGAATATACATATAGTGGATGAGACTAGGTACCTAAGAGAGATACTAAGGAATATCCCCCAAAATGGATGTTTCTCAAACTTGATTGTTCATTTGAATCCCCTACGAATCTGGTTAAAATGCAGATTCTAATTTACCAGCTCTGGGATTGGGCTGAGATTCTGCATTTCTAAAAATGCTCCTCGGTGACCCTGATGTTCAGCATCCTTTCACCACATGTTGTTAGAAATAAACAGAAACAATTAAAATTATTAGAATAGTCAGCCCTAAAAAATTAACCCAATTATTGGGCCTGAATGGCAGGACTGCTTCACTGTAGAGACAGATGTATCAAGCACCCAGAGTTGGAAGCCACAAACATTAAGATTATTAAGCTGATTTCCTCTTATCTCATGACATTATACTAACTGCCTTCTGATTATAATTTGATTTCTTGTGCAGGATTTCCTCTAGAGCAAATTGTGCTAGTTAGTCAACCCAGCTCCGCAGGAGGATGACAGTACGGAAAGAGATTGGGTTTTGAATCAGACAGAATAGGATCTGTTAGAAACATTGTTAATGATGATGAGTGGTGAAAACAAGGTGAAGACGATGATGACGATAGTGACAATAGGCATTTTACTGTGTGCCTACCATGTGCCAGATACTGTGCTTAGTGATTTACACATATTAGATCAATCTTATGACTTAATTCTATCACCCCTGACAAATAAGAAAACCCAAGTTATAAAGATAGTAATGGTCTGTAGAGACTTAAATTCATCACTTCCCAGTTCCAAATTGATTTTCTGTGCTAATATATACATCCCAGCAGGAAAATAGCCTTTCATTATAATTGTTACTAAAGTAGGCACTCAGTAAACGGTAATTATTTGTTCAACTTATTATATAGAGCTTATCTGTGTGGTTATATTTGAATCCCTTGTGCATTTGGTTCACATGAGTCAGACTTCATAGCCTTATCAACTTGGATAATACTGACTTCTTGAATCTGTAAAGCTGAGGACTAAACTCCTAATTATGGTAAAGCCACTCCAGGGAGTCTATCTGAGCAATTATTTAAAAAATTCAACCCAGACAAGTGAAACATTTCTCAGATATTTACACCAAATAATTATTATTTTTTCTATCTATAGGTTTTTTCTGAAACTTAAAAATATAAATCCATCCATTTGAGCTTGGCTAGATATTTTCCTTATAAAGGGAATTTAGGTTTTTCCCTCTTATTTTTAACTTAACAATTTCTAAAGTAATTGTTGGAGTCCTAGCTCCAATTCACACAGACAGCTTGAAAGTGGATGTGATGAAAAGTATGTATTGGCAACGGCATTAGACATATGGACCTTAGTGGATGTTGGAAATGCTCAAGCACATACCACAACTTAGCAAAGATCTCATTTCATGAAGGTTATTGTCAATAGCCTTTTATGATGTCATATCTCTGAAGGATATTGTGTGCCCAAACCAGATATTTGTATATAAAAGACAAGCAGTGATCAAATGGTTCCTCCCATTTGCCTGACTACTGAAGAGCCCATCCGAAGACAGCAGACAGGCTAAATGAATGGTCAGTTATAAAAAGCTAACTATAGAGTGAAGATCCAGTTTCAAGTAAATGGATTAAAATATAGAGAAACCAGCTAAGCGTAAGATTTAGCGTGGGCAGATCACGAGGTCAGGAGATCGAGACCATCCTGGCTAACACGGTGAAACCCCGTCTCTACTAAAAAATACAAAAAACTAGCCGGGCGAGGTGGCGGGCGCCTGTAGTCCCAGCTACTCGGGAGGCTGAGGCAGGAGAATGGCGTAAACCCGGGAGGCGGAGCTTGCAGTGAGCTGAGATCCGGCCACTGCACTCCAGGCCGGGCGACAGAGCGGGACTCCGTCTCAAAAAAAAAAAAAAAAAGATTTAGCGTGGATGATATTTTCCCCTTAGCCATCTAATAAAAAACTTCAGTGACTTTAATCTAATTCTTGTGCTAAGAAGGCTGAGCATGTCCTGCCAGTTTTTAGTTCAGCCCAAGAAAAGAAAGGTCAGTGTTTCTCTGTCACTATTCAAATCAAATGCACCTTTTTTGGTTTAGCATTTTCTAAGAGGTCTTCTTCTTAAATTTCCATTTGTACAAAACACAGCTATTTGATTTGTTTTGATTTTTTTTTATTTAGTATGCACATACTCACTCTAGAGGAATAAGAAACTTTTCAATTAAAAGTACCTTGCCTTTGTGCATGCAAAAAACCTTACATTGACGTAGTCAGGGCAGAGAAGGGCAGAGAGCTCCACATGGACTGACTAATGGGTACCACAGGGTTCACGCGCTTTGACTTTTCCTAAAGTAGTGCAGGGGGGCAGAGTCATGGTGAAAAGACTCATGACTGCTACCACCATCACCTTAAGCCATCTACCAGTAGGACAACAACATGTGTCTCTAATGATGATCTGAATTAATAAATAGCAGCTATAGTTAACCAACAACAAGGTAATACATAAACTGAAGTCACTAGGTCCCCTGGGAGGCTTCCCGGTATTATTGACACCTCTGTTCAATTTTACCTATTTCACTTCCCCCTTCTTGTTCCATTTTACATCCACATACTAGCATTTTTCCTTCTCACTATATTTGATTTAGTTCTGTGAAGAAATGGATCAGCTGATATTCACAATCTTCTGCTCTCAATATCAAAGTATATACATAGGTAGATTCCATCAGAGATGAAGAGAAAGTTGTAAAAGCAGTGTAATATACTGGGCAGTCAGTCTGGAGGGGGCATGCTTTTCAATACAGAGTCTCCAAAAATTATTTTTAGTCAATCTACTTTTGATGGAGTGCAATAATTTTTTTTTAAATAGGATTATACTGCCCTCTGGAAGACTTTATTTTGCAGTCTCTTAAAAATATGCAATGATTACCATTGTTGATTATACATTAGATTCATATAAGTACATTTTAAAAGTAAGAACATCTGAGATTCATATAGCATCTTTTGAATTGGACTCTAAAGGGTTTGGGGCAGGGCATCTGTACTTTGAAAAGGCATTACACGTAATTCTGGAAAGTGACTAGAACAGAGAATGATTTGCTGTTTCAAACTGAATTCCTTGTTCTAAGCTGATTGTAACACTACATAAAGCTTGGCCTTAAAATAAGTCTCAGCAAACTAACACAGGAACAGAAAACCAAACACCACATGTTCTCCCTCATAAGTGGGAGTTGAACAATGAGAACACATGGACACAGGGAGGTCATCATCACACACTGGGGCCTGTCAGGGGGTGGGGGGCTAGGGGAGGGATAGTATTAGGAGAAATACCTAACGTAGATGATGGGTTGATGGCTGTAGCACCACCATGGCACGTGTATACCTATGTAACAAACCTGCACATTCTGCACATGTATCTCAGAGCTTAAAGTATAATAAATAAATAAATAAATAAAATACAGTTTCAATGTTTTTCCTTAAAAGTATAATTAAAATCAAAGCCACTTTTACATAATGCTAGGTGTTAGTATTATGGAATAAATGGTGGTCAATATTGTCAAAATCAATGACCTTTTTGTAAGTTCCTTAATTAATAATATATTAAAGGATACTATGGCATTATGTTTTTCTAAAAATTTAATGAATATAAATTTACATTTTTACTATCCAAAGAAAAGGAGACTCACATAAAAGTTTAAAAAGAAGCCATGATGGGTATTAAAGAAAATTTGGTTTTCCTGGAAAAGTCATACACTTTTATGAGCACATAGAAAACTTTAATATTTTTATATGGCTCCATGTCTTAAATATCTAGTCTAATGTAGGAGGTTGAGAATGGAGGATCCCGTGAGCCCAGGAGATCAAGGCTGGGAAGAGCTATGATCATGCCATTGTACTCCAGCCTGGGCAACAGAGTGAGACCGTGTCTCAAAAACAAACAAACAAACAAAAATGTCTACCTTTCAGTTGAATGCCAGTTAAGGACTAGATGTCCAAAATGTGAATCCACTTCACAATTTTGTAACCCTTATAGTTAATTTTTATTTCAGTTTTTTTAAAAATAACTTACTCCTGCTACAGAGACAGAAAAGTGACCATGTAAACTTATAAACTTGTTAAAACAGATCTAAGATTTCTAAATAATGCTATGTTTCCAGAAAAATATCTAGTTTACAAGAAAATTTATGAGGCAAAACTAGAAATTGATTAATGTAATTTCAATAGATTGATTAGAATTAATGAAATCAAACAAAAATAAGTTTTGAAGGTGATTGTTACCACTAAAAATCCAACGTAAGGAATAATACACAATATTTCTGCTTGCACTTTTGTTCCTAGAATGACTTACATCAGAGATTCTGTCTTAATAAGAACAAGCAGTGGCTAATAGGTAATAATCTGGTATTTCAGAAGTAACTGGATGATAATTATCATGCATGAGATAGGTTTAACCTAGATAACTCTTAACTATTCCTAATTCAGAGATGCTAAGAAGAAAAAAACCTCTTAAATTTTTCACCATGGACCTGAGAGCTCTCAATAATTCCACGAACAAGATTTCAAAAACATCTTACTAGTAATTTAATGAGTTACATAGACGATGACTCAGAGGCTGGAGCAATTCTCAGTCACTATTTTACTAATTTAAGTTGGGTAGGGTTTTCTCTTATGTGGGTGTCAATTAAGTTGCACTTGGTACAAAGATAAAGTAGAGCAAAACAATGACTACAAATGCCAAGTGAGTATAATCATGGTACCTATACTGTTAAACAAGGTTTAATGAGATAATATAGGGAAAGTCTTTATAGTGGTTCATGCCATGTAGCATGGGCTAAATAAATGCTAATGAGGATGGTGGTGACATTAGTGGTGGCAGTGCACCTGTTGTTTGGGGAGTCTTTTGTCTTTGATATCATATACCAAAAAATTGTCTACACATTTCCAGCAATAAGACACCCCAGAATTGTATTTATTTATTATATTATTTAAAAGATGATTCCTTTTTATTGGAGCTGAGAATGCTGATAAGTGCCCTAAAATATACTATAGCTCCAATGACACATTTTCCTTAAATTCCTTTACTCGATATTTTAAGTGAGCCATAACCTGTTCTTCACTAGTGTCTTAGAACAAAAAATGCCTGAGTGGTTGGTTATTTTGCTAGACCATGGTTTGATGACATAGCAAATTGATTCGTTCAGAGACACATCTCACCTCTATGGCCATAGCTTATCATGAAACGTGTTGCTTGCTCTAAAATAAGAGGGCCAAGCAAGAGTATGTGGATGGCTCAACCACCTACTACTAAAGGAAACAACTTAAATTGTGCAGAGGGTGAATTCTATGATGGGAGGAAAAAATGTTATTGTCATAGCAAATACAGGACTAAAAAAATGTGCAGGTTTGGCAGGATCTGTCTATATAAAGACGTGCTAACATTAGCAGTGCTGTAGCTTGGGCTTTTCCCACCCTTTTTCCCGCAGACATAATCTGCAATACTCTGTGAAAACACCGGTGTCAAGAAGATCCCATTCACAACATAAATGTGATGGTGGCATCCACACTGGCATCTACTACTGTCATTGGGGATATTTGCAAAGACAACATTCATCAAAGACCAGCCACCCACATTAAAAATTCTAGGCAATTTTAAATTTATCTTATAATTAAATAGTCTTTAAAAACAAATTCATGACCCCACTTTATTTTCCCAACTTCCACTAGACAGTCTTACATGAATGAAAAAAATCTGGGTGGGTATCCTTTCTAACAACTGAAAAGAGGTAGGGAGGGCATGTCAAACATGCTCTTATCGGGATGGTTATACCTTCACTGTGGCTATTAGCTTTCTTTTCAGAAAGGGAAAAAGCAACAACAAAAGCTTTTCTCTGATTAATGTTTCAACCTTGATTTAATTTTGGTATTCATGAAAAGAAGCACAGTGTAGGGGAGAAAGAATGACAGAATACAAAGGATATTTCTATTAGGAACCTACAGAATAATCTTGAACAAGACACCGTATATGTGATCCTAGTTTCTCTTCTGCAAAGTCTGAAAAATCATCCTTTAAAAATATTCAAAGGAACTTAAAGAAACAGTATAAGTTACTTAACATTTTCAGGGTGGATGTTGTCAAAGAAGGTAAACAAAGCTAAAAGATTAAGGGATTCTTGAATTTTGTATTAAGTGCCTCTAAAATATAGATAGAAATAATAATAGTAATGAAAGCTATCCTTTACTGAGGACTTACTATGCACCAAGTACCATATTAAGCATTTTATATGTGTATTATTTGATTTCATGATTAAACAATCCCATGATGTATGAATCCATTTGTAGGTGAGAAAATTAAGGCTTAGTCATGTCACAAATCTGTAAAAATCATACAGTTAATAAATGGAAAAATAAGACTCTAATGTATGCATCTGAGTCTGAAATCTGCTGTGCCATTCCTATGCCCAGACATTTGCTACCATGCTCAGAGGGAGGGTCCCTATAACTGTCAGCATCTGAGCCTACACAGCACAGATGAAAGACCCTTAATCTGTTTTTTGATATCTTTAATCAAAACAGACAAGTAATACTGGCTTGATTATCTCCCCCACCCAAGCCTTCCCATAGACGACACAGCCTGTCTCCTTTGAAAGTTTTAATATTATGAAGACCTGGAAACAAAGAAGTTTTCATCAGATTCTTACATTGATTAATAACTACCTCAAAGCAATATGTGTGAGACAGAAAAATTATACAACATGGAGAATAAATTGGGACATCCATCCAGTTGGAAACAGGATGTTAGGCTATTCTGATGTAGAGCGTGTAGTTGATTTTCACATTTGTTGTATTGTATTGTTCAGTTATAATTTTATATGGAAGTTATATATGGGTAAATGAGATTTTAAACCTCAATTTATTGATAAAAATGCAGAATAGAATAAGAGATTTTATTTTTAAATAATTTTTCTGGGTACATAGTAGCTGTATGTATTTCTGAGGTACATGATATTTTTTGATACAGGCATGCAAAGTGTAATAATCACATCATGGGAAGTTGGTTATTCATCCTCTCAAGCATTTATCCTTTGTGGGTACAAACAATCCAATTATACTCGTTTAGTTATATTTAAATGTACAATTAAATTATTATTGGCTACAGTCCCCCGTTGTGTTATCAAGTATCAGGTCTTATTCAGTCTTTCTAATTTTTTTTGTGCCCATTAACCGTCCCCACCTCCCTGCCCCACCACGACCCTTCCTAGCTTTGTAACCATCTTTCTCCTACCTCAATGAGTTTAATTATTTTGATATTTTGATATTTAGAGCCAACAAATAAGCGAGAACATATACTGTTTATCTTTCTGTGTCTGGCTTACTTCACTTAACATAATGACCTTCAGTTCCATCCATGTTGTTGTAAATGACTGGATCTCATCCTTTTTTATGGCAGAATAGTTGGATACTTTATACCCATTGGATATAGATACCACATTGTCTTTATCCATTCATCTATTGATGGACACTTAGGTTGCTCCCAAATCTTGGCTATTGTAAATAGTGCTGCAACAAACATGGGATTCCTGTTATCACTTTGATTTACTGATTTCCTTTCTTTTGGGTATATACCCAGCAGTGGGATTGCTAGATGATATGGTATCTCTATTTTCAGGTTTTTGAGGAAATTTCAAACTGTTCTCCATATTGGTTGCACTAATTTACATTCCCACCAACAGTGTACAACGGTTATCTTTTCTCCACATCCTCGCCAGCATTTGTTATTGCCTGACTTTTGGATAAAAGCCATTTTAACTGAGGTGAGATGATATCTCATTGTAGCATTTGCATTTCTCTGATGATCAGTGATGTTGACCACTTTTTTACATGCCTGTTTGCCATTATTGCATGTCTTCTATTGGCAAATGTCTATTCAGATCTTTTGCCCAGTTTTTAATCACATTATTACATTTTTTTCCTGTAGAGTTGTTTGAGCTCATTCTATATTCTTGTTATTAACCCCTTGTCAGAAGGAGAGTTTGAAAATATTTTCTCCCATTCTATGGGTCGTATCTTGACTTTGTTGATTGTTTCTATTGCTGTGCAGAAACTTTTTAACTTGATGTGATACCATTTATTCATTTTTTGCTTTAGCTGTCTGTGCTTGTGTGGTATTACTCAAGAAATTTTTTGCCCAGATCAATGTCCTAGAGAGTTTCTCTAATGTTTTCTTGCAGTAGTTTCATGGTTTGAGGTCTTAGCTTTAATTGTTAATCTATTTTATTTTTGTGTAAGATGAGAGAGAGGGATTAAGGATCATTCTTCTGCATATGAACATCCAGTTTTCCCCACATCATTTATTGAAGAGACTGTCTTTTCCCCAATGAATGTTCTTGGCACCTTTGTTGAAAATTAGTTCATTGTAGATGTGTGAATTTGTTTCTGAATTCTCTTATCTGTTCCATTGGTCTTTGTGTCTGTTTTATTTTGTTGTTGTTGTTTGTTTTGTTTGTTTGTTTTGCCAGTACCACTGTTTTAGTTACTAAACCTGTGTAGTATAATTTGAAATCAGGTAATATGATTCTTCCAGTTTTGTTATTTTTCCTCAGGATAACTTTGGCTATTTTGGATATTTCTGATTTCATGTAAATTTTAGGATTTTTTTTTTCTATTTCTGTGAAGGATGGCATTGGTATTTTCATAGGGATTGCATTGAATCTGTAGATTAATCTGGGTAGTGTTTGGTTTGGGTAGTATAGACATTTTAACAATATTTATTCTTCCAAGTCAAGAACATGGAATATCTTTCCATTTTTTGGTTTGTGTCCTCTTCAATTTCTTTCTTCAGTGTTTTATAGTTTTCATTGTAGGTATCTGTGCCTTCTTTGTTAATTCCTAGGTACCTAATTTTATTTGTGGCTATTATAACTGGGAATATTTTTAAAATTTCCTTTTCAGATTGTTCACTGTTGGCATATAGAACCACTGCTCAAGGAAATAAGAGAGGACACAAACAAATGGAAAAACATTCCATGTTCATGGATAGGAAGAATCAATATCATGAAAATGGCCATACTGCCCAAGGTAATTTATAGATTAAATGCTATCCCCATCAAGCTACCATTGACTTTCTCCTCAGAATTAGAAAAAAAAACTACTTTAAATTTCAAATGGAACCAAAAAAGGGCCTGCATAGCCAAGACAATCCTAAGCCAAAAGAACAAAGCTGGAGGCATCATGCTACCTGATTTCAAACTATACTACAAGGCTACAGTAATCAAAACAGCATGGTACTGGTACCAAAACAGATCTACAGACCAATGGAACAGAACCAAGGGCTCAGAAATAATACCACACATCTACAACCATCTGATCTTTGACAAACTTGACACAAACAAGCAATGGGGAAAGGATTCCCTATTTAATAAATGATGTTGGGAGAAATGGCTAGCCATATGCAGAAAACATAAACTGGATCCCCTTCCTTACATCTTATAGAAATATGAACTTAAGATGTATCAAAGACTTAGATGTAAAACCTAAAACCATAAAAACCCTAGAAGAAAACCTAGGCAACACCATTCAGGACATAGGCATGAGCAAAGACTTCATGACTAAAACACCAAAACGCCATGGCAATAAAAGCCAAAATTGACAAATGGGATCGAATTAAACTAAAGAGCTTCTGCATAGCAAAAGAAACTATCATCAGGAAGAACAGGCAACCTACAGAATGGGAGAACATTTTTGCAATCTATCCATCTGAAAAAGGGCTAATATCCAGAATGTACAAAGAACTCAAACAAATTACAAGACAAAAAAAAAAAAACTCATTGAAAAGTGAGCAAAGGATATAAAGACACTTCTCAAAAGAAGACATTTATGCAGCCAACAAACATATGGAAAAAAACCTCATCATCACTGATGATGGGAAATGCAAATCAAAACCACAATGAGATACCATGTCACACCAGTTAGAATGGTGATCATTAAAAAGTCAGGAAACAACAGATGCTGAAGAAGATGTGGAGAAATAGGAACACTTCTACACTGTTGGTGGGAATGTAAATTAGTTCAACCATTGTGGAAGAGAGTGTGGAGATTCCTCAAAGGTCTAGAACCAGAATTACCATTTGGCCCAGCAATCCCATTACTAGGTATATACCCAAAGGATTACAAATCATTCTACTATAAAGACACATGCACACATATGTTTATTGCAGCACTGTTCACAATAGCAAAGGCTTAGAACCAAACCAAATGGCCATCAATGATAGACTGGATGAAGAAAATGTGGCACATATACACCATGGAATATTATGCAGCCACAAAATGGATGAGTTAATGTCCTTTGCAGAGACGTGAATGAAACTGGAAACCATCATTCTCAGCAAACTAACACAGGAACAGAAAACCAAACACCACACGTTCTCACTCATAAGTAGGAGTTGAACAATAAGAACACATTGTCACAGGGAGGGGAACATCATACACCAGGGCCTATCAGAGGATGGTGGGCTAGGGGCGGGATAGCATTAGGAGAAAAAGCTAATGTAGATGATGGGTTGATGGGTGCACCAAACCGCCATGGTACGTGTATACCTATGCAACAAACCTGCATGTTCTGCACATGTATTCCAGAATTTAAAGTATATATAAAAAAAGAAATGCTACTGATTTTTGTATGTCGATTTCGTATTCTGCAACGTGCTGAATTTGCTTATCAGTTCCAATAGTTTTCTTGTAGAGTCTTTAGGTTTTTCCAAATATAAGATCATATCATCTGCAAGCAAGGACAATTTAACTTCTTCCTTTCCAATTTAGATGCTCTTTCTTTCTTTCTCATCTGATCTCTCTCGCTAAGGCTTCCAGTACAATGTTGAGTAACAGTGGTGAAAGTGGGCCTCCTTTCTAAAAACTGAAAAGAAGCTTTCAGTTTTTTCCCATTCAGTATGATACTAATTGTGGGTCTGTAGTGTGTGGCTTTTATTACATTGAGGTATGTTCATTCCATACAGAATGGGAGTTATTTAGCATCCTATCCAAGTTTTTACAGATAGAACCCATGTACCCCATCCCCCACTACCAATATTTACCGAGATCTCCTGTACTCAGGGTTCCTTTATCATCTATGTTAGTGAATTGGAATGTTTGAGCTTTTAATGGCCTTGTCATTAAGTCAGTCTGTCTTAGGGAGGGTACATTGTGGACTGGCTGAGGCCATGTGATTCTGACTGGATGAATTCACGTAACTGGTCCAGCTCCATTTGTGGAAACTTCCATAACTCTACTATATGAACGATACGGCAAATTCATTATGAATTCAAATAATGAACTCAGCACAGTGATTAGCACTGAAGTGATTAAAATGATTTATGGTTATTATTATATGACCCTAAGTTTTATCCTTCCTCCTCCTAACTCCATGGTATTTATGTTTCTTAAAATTAAATTTACTTGGTTGCATCTTGCTCTTGCCTTTTCTATAGAGAGTAAGCTCATTTAGGGCAGAAGCTGTGCCTTATAATTATCGATCCAATTTAGCAATTCTCTTCATTTCTTGGTACTCCACTGAGACTCTCTAGAGAGAATGTGTACTCAGCTTAAAGATACACATACATGGTGGGGCAACAGTGGCTCACATCTGTAATCCCAGCACTTTGGGAGACTGAGGCAGCCAGATCACTTGAAGTCAGGAGTTTAAGACCAGCCTGGCCAACATGATGAAACCCCATCTTTACTAAAAATACAATTAGCTGGGTGTGGTAGTGCATGCCTGTAGTCTCAGCCATTCGGGAAGCTAAGGCAGGAGAATCGCTTGATCCTGGAATGCGGAGGTTACAATGAGTCAAGATTATGCCACCACACTCCAGCCTGGGTGTCAGAGCAAGACTTCATCTAAAAAAAAAAAAAAAGGTACACATACACAAACACACATGCACACACACATAGACACATACAGAAACAATATGAACTCAAAGTAAGCAATTTTTTATCTTCTCTGAACAAAATACATACTAAAATTTCTCACTCAGGATTTTGGAAAATATAATTTTGGTCTAAGAAGATATCCTAAGCTTTTACTATTAGGTCAGAAATGATATAAGGATGGTTCTAAACTCACCTTGACAATAGGTCACTGGCCATATATTTCACTGCATGTAAGAAACAGTGCTTCCACACAAAACCACAAATGCACACACTTCCAGCACCGGCAGGAGACACCAATATTAGCAGGTATGAGATGTGCTACGTTAGGCAGCTATTTTACTCCTCTAAGTCTGAGGCTCCTCATCGATGAAGGAGAGGTAATACAGTGCTTATGTTGGCTTTGATGGAAGATGACGATAACACTTGGACATGCCAGGTCTGATTTATGGTAAGGGATTAATTAGCATAATCTCATTATGGTCTCAAGTATGAATGCCGCCAAGTGAGCTGTTTTATATCTTCCTAGCTCTGGATTTCACCTGCTACCAATGAGCAGATTTTTCCCTAGCCCAACATGATATCACATAGGGAAAAAAAAAATGAAAAAGAGCTCAGAAACCCCTACACAAATTAAGGAAACTCAAATGTTGTGACACACCAGTCACACTGAAGAATGGGTGCACTACACTTCACTCAGTTTTTTATATTGATGGGATATGTCAGAATATGTGGTAATGTTAGAGGTAAGTGCAGTAGATACATGTTAGTGCAAGAAATGAGACCTAGGTGGAGTTCTCACTAGACTTCCTTAAAGTTTCACTACAGGTTGATACCTGAAGCTCAAGAGAGGTATCAGCTGCTAAGAGAGACAATCCGGTAAAAAAAAAACAAAAACAAACAAACAAAAAAAGTATTTTAAAAAAGGTTTTATTTCTTCAGTGAATAAACATCATTGTATGGGATCTCTAATGGGCTTGTTTTATGTTTCTAGGCAGGATCCATTCTTGATGCGGAAGGTCAGAGTACAATTCCAAGGCACTCACCTGGAGGTTGTGGTTACTAGCAGGTTGCCTTAAGGTGTAAGGAAAATTACTGAACCTCTTTGAAAAGTTAATTTTATTTTGAAAGATTATACATTTAATTTGTTGTGCATCTCAAGATTCCACTGACGGGCTAACAGAGATCAAATGTATAATCTTTCTCTGACTAACAGAGAAAAGGATGATTGCACATATTGTAGATATCTGTCCCTTCTTTGGGCTTAAGGGCAGGAGAGTGTGTTTGGGAGGTAAGGTACAGAGTAAACTTGGTATGTGGTCTTAAGTGGTCTTTGGTGCAAATTTTTCATTCCAGTGTGGTAGGTTTATTATATTTTAAATTAAGATTTAGCATTACTTTCTCTTAAGTTACGTGTTTTCTCCCCAAACTTTGTTGACTTTTATGTTCTGATAACCTGTGCTAAATCTGGCCTGTTACACCACTGAGAATCCCGGAAGAGAATGTGTACCGATTACAAGAAGAACAATGATTGTAAAGCCTTCTGTTAATCTTATTTTCATTTTAGACCCAGAGACATGGGTAAACAAGTTCATCTGGATGTCCATAAAAGGACCAAAAAAGCTACTGTCTGGTTGGTATTCCAGCAACCATCTTCCTACCAAGCAATTCATTCATAAGATCAAGTTTTATAAAAGTATCAAGAGTTCCAGGAAGTGAGGAACTGAAGTATCCATTCTTCATTAGGAAGAATATTGTACGTAGTCTATTGATCCCTAATGTCTTCCATCTTCCAAGTTTTTCTGTTGTTAAAAGAACCCTAATTGTATTCAAATATTCACTCTTCTTCAACATTCACTCTTCTTCAACATGAGCTAGGGCGAGGTGCTTAACCCCAACTCCAAGGGTATATACTCTTAGGTAATCAGTATGTTGGCATTCTTCTAGTGACTCTTATTGATGCAGGGATGTGCAAGTATTCTAAATTGTTTCAGTGGTAGAAAGAAACCTTTTTTTTCTATATTTTTTCATGAACAGAGAAGCATGTGGCCTCAGTGGCTATTGGCATTCATCTATGGCCATGAAAATAACCAGACTCAGGATGCTGAGGCCATGAGGTGAGAGGGAAGCAACCCAGGTCCTTGGCAACATCATCAAGCTACTGACTGTACTGAGCTTTGAAGCCCATTCGATGTCTGTAAAATAAATTTGTTACTGAGTAAGGTTTGAGTGATTTACAGAAGAGAGCTACAAAGTCTTTATTCAATTTAAGAGAGCCCCACAAATAAAACAGAGGAAGGTTAGGTCTTGTGAGGTAGTATTCTATAATATTGCCAATGCTACCAAATTACCATGTCATTATAATTGTAAAGTATTATCTAAAATCAAATATGCTTTACAGATATCAAATTCAGTGAAGTAATACTCATGCAGGAAATATCAGTTGGATAACAAGAAAAGTGATTGCTTTTATTGTAATATTCATAATAGGCAATGGCATTAAGCTTAACAGCTCAAGTAACTCTGCCTTTAATTCTGCCCAAAATATGTGTATATGGCCCTCAAATCAGTGATTTCACTATAAAAAGTAACATAAAACAGTTGTTTGATTCTACTTATATTGCTGCATTTCCTCAAAATTTCACTTAAGAAATATTTATTAGGATTCTAGATAAAAACCTTAATTTCTTTATGCAGAAGTGGCAGTATTTTATAACTTTCACTAGAAAGTTGAAAGCATTAAAAATAATTAAGTGTGACAAGATGGCGCCGAAAGCGAAGAAGGAAGCTCCTGCCCCTCCTAAAGCCGAAGCCAAAGCAAAGGCTTTAAAGGCCAAGAAAGCAGTGTTGAAAGGTGTCCACAGCCACAAAAAAAAGAAGACCCGCACGTCACCCACCTTCCGGCGGCCCAAGACACTGCGACTCCGGAGGCAGCCCAAATATCCTCGGAAGAGCGCCCCCAGGAGAAACAAGCTTGGCCACTATGCTATCATCAAGTTTCCGCTGACCACTGAGTCTGCCATGAAGAAGATAGAAGACAACAACACACTTGTGTTCATTGTGGATGTTAAAGCCAACAAGCACCAGATTAAACAGGCTGTGAAGAAGCTCTATGACATTGATGTGGCCAAGGTCAACACCCTGATTCGGCCTGATGGAGAGAAAAAGGCATATGTTCGACTAGCTCCTGATTACGACGCTTTGGATGTTGCCAACAAAATTGGGATCATCTAAACTGAGTCCAGCTGCCTAATTCTAAATATATATATATATCTTTTCAACATAAAAAAAAATAATTAAGTGTATAATAGACATTTTGGTCCTAAAAGGCATGCTTGCGTTTATCTTCAAATAAAACACAGCCACAAACCCATTTTTAAAATAAACAACATAGATATCTGTTGTTACTTTACAGACTATCTCCTGCACTTCTTTTCTGAATCCAATTGTATGCTAATCTAGAATTTGAAATAAATTATCAGAGAACAGTATTCCACAATGATCATCAACAATTTTTGTGGAATTCAGCATCCCTTTGTTGAGTTTAATATAGACTGAACAAAATGCATGTCTTAAAGTGACAGCTATTGGAAACATCACGCAGAGCAGGCTATCAGTGATAAAATGATCAAGTAATCATTTATAATACCAGCTAGACTTCCATAGAACCAGGTATGTTAAAAAAGATGAGAATCAAAAGCCTTCAAATTATACAAATAATGCTATCTGTGCTGACAATAATCTCCAGAAGAAACATCAATAACTTCCTGCTGAAATCAAGAGCAAGATCCAGAACTCATCATTGCCAGTCCACCAGACTTGAATCATCCCATAGCATGGCCTTTGTCACACTGTACCATAATTGTTCACTTTCATGTTCCTCTCATTGGCTTTGTAAAATCTTAAGGGTGTCTTGCACAAAGCACATGCTCAATAAATAAATGAAAAATGAATAAATAAAAATCCAGGACTCAATAGAGTCCCCAAAGCTCTTATCAAGGATAAGGCTATTCCCCTTCTTTGCCTGTTTTATATTATTTGCTTGTTCCAAATGAGATTAAGTCTGGGACTTTAAATTTGGCATTTTAGAGCAAATGAGTAGCCTCAAAAGTGATTACTGTCTGCCCAACATTTTCAAGCAGCCTAGTAGAGGTTACATATTTACTCTCAGTGAAATATCCCATAACTAACTATACATCTCATGGTTTTGCTTTAGTCTGGGATTATGTCAATCAAGCATAGTAACACTCAAACTATAACTCAAAAGCCCTGATTAACAGTTACCTATTACAGTTAATAAAAAAAGACAACAAATTAGTCATTATTTAGAAAATACAGTTTTAAAGGCATTACTATTTCTAAAAATGAGCCTATGAAGTAGAGGAAGATTAAGAGAGTTTGCAGTAATAAAAAGACTAGAAAGCACTTGATTAATTATTCTCATCAGCAAAGAATTTGCAACAATGTTAGAAACAACGTATAAAATAGGGTAATTTAATATCCCTTTATTTGAAAACTTTATATTCTAAGATTTCACATATTTTAAAGTTTTCAGACTTAAATGCAGCACCCTTTTTTTTTTTTTTTTTTGGTTGTTGTTCTCTGGTTATATTTCACCAAGAATTACTAATTATTATTGTTTTCAAAATCATCTTGGAGAGGTAGACTAATTAGTGCACCTATTAGTCTGTAACAAAGTATTAAAATAAAGAAATAGTCTTGTTATTTGTATGTATATATACATTTACAAGCAAAACTGAAGAAATCCCAGTGTTCCTATTGTGCATGAATTTTGTTGGACCAATTAGTGTGAAATGCAATTTGCACTAATTCATCGGGGACAAAAGGAGCATGCAATTACCTTGACTTGTTAATTTAGCATTTTATCGTAAATTGTTCATATCGAGAATTTTTCCAAATGGTAATAATACTCCCTTGTTATAGAAAAACAATCTGGGCAGTAACATCCTGAACCTTCTCTTCAAATTCCCATTTTATATTACATTTATAAGACGGTGAAAAAAAAACAGGACAGCTTGTACCCATATCTCTCAGTAGATCTCTCTCTTCTGAGTAAGACATCATCTCTAGAGTCATCTTGTAAAATACCATTCACATGCTTTTGACCCCACTTGATTATGCTAGAATGATTACTTAAGCAGAGCAATTGAGAGTTGAGGAGGTTTACCGTGTATATGAGCACAATCCTAACGTTTAAGCCCTGAGTGTGTCTGATATAGTTTGACTATTTGCTCTACTCAAATCTCATGTTGAAATGTAATCCTCAGTGTTGGAGGTGGGGCTTAGTAGGAAACGTTTGCATCGTTGAGGCGGAATTCTCATGGATGGTTTAGCACCGTCCTCCTGATGCTGAACTTGTGATAGTGAGTGAGTTCTCGCAAGATCTGGTTGTATAAAGGCATGTGGCATCCGCCTGCTCTCTCTCCTGCTCCTATTCCTCTGGCCATGTGACATACCTGTTCCCCCTTTGCCTTCTGTCATGATTGTAAGTTTCCTGAGGCCTCCCCAGAAGCCATGAGAATGTCAGCCTCATGCTTCCTGTATAGCCTGCAGAACCATTAGTCAGTTAAATCTCTTTTCTTTATAAATTACCCAGTCTCAGGTATTTCTTTGTAGCAATGCAAGAATGACCTAATACTGAGTCCACAACATAGAAATGTTCAGAAGTAAAAGCAGTTTATCTTCCAAACATAATAATGTATTGCTAGCATACATTATCTAGGTTTTTCCTTTAGTATTTAAAAAACAAATCTCTCTACCAGTTGATTCCCATTGAGCTGCTAGGTATTGTAGAAGGAGATTTTAGCTACATATGAGGGGCACATTATTGGTGATACAAAGACCTGATCTTCAATTTGGCTGTATGTTCCCTGGCTGAGTGATCTGGGGAAAGGCACAATCCTGCTTTACAATTTATTTATTGAGGGCCAACCTTAAACTAATGTGCTAAGTGAGAGAAACATATATTGCCTGCACGCTTCATGACTTTTTGTTAAGTAATTACATGTGAAAATTAAGTGAAAAATAATTTATAAAACTATTCATTTTATTAAAACATATTATTGTCAATATTTAAATAAATATACCAGTAAGATATCTACCAAATTATGTATTATATATTATTAAATATGCTTTTATATCAAATAATTATTTAAAATAAAAATGGTAGAAAATCCTATCACTGTGTTTTTAAAAGATACTTTGCTTTGGTTACTGATATCAAATACACATTGGGCAGTCAGAACTGCAGAATGCCAACTGTGTCCAGAGCCCCATTCTAACAGAAATAACCACATTCAGTTAACATCCCAGATGGGAGGGCAGTGAAAGATAATCTGTTCCAACCATAGCCAATCTGTAAGCTAACTAGTGGACAATAGGGTAATTATCTCTCCCTAGAGTTTGAACTGGAGATACAGAGAATCAAGTCAGGTAATAGTGGGGAGGGAAGGTTAAAAAAAAGATATACAAGAAAAACTATAGACAACATGAGTTGAGTTACTGATTCATGTTGTTGAAAGAGATTCTGAAGTCCAAGAAGTAAAGTGGTAGCATGGAAGCTCATGTTGCAGTGAATTTTGGGCAAACATCCAACTAGCAAAATAATTTAGTCTACTTGAGGTCCAACTGTATAGCCGTTTCTCCTTTTCCTATGAAGTCTACCTTAACCCCTACCCCTGAATTCCTGTCTAATGTGGTAATACATAGGGTAAAGTGTGTTTTCTTTTGGATTTTCACATTTCTCATGGATGAGCCCCTCCTAACTTTTAATCCAAGGACTGAATGTTATTGCAACTGAAAATAATCTAATACAGATGAATATTCATAGAATGAACCCCTGAACATTTGTTATTCTTCATATTGCGGTCTTACTTTAGGACAAGAAACAATAAGCATAACCACTAATGTTTTTCGACATATGAGGCTATTATAATTCTCTGATTGTATTACCTGTAATAGTATTTGAAATATTTATAAGTCTATTGTATAATATAAACTATATTTTTGGTGATAGGAGAGTATAGAAGTGACTCAGATGAAAATTAGGTCTGCATACGATGTAGTAGAAGTTAAACAGAGCTAAAAATTAAATCAAATGTGATGACTCAGGACTTTGATACAGATTTAGGAAGTTGTCCAGGAAATTCTGAATTGGCAAACAAACAAGTTCCTGACCTTGACTCTGATGTTTTATTTCACTTAAAAATAGTTCTTGTTTCTCTACGTTTTAATTCTGTGTCTCTCAGAAAGTTTGATCACATCTTGTCCTTTCTGTGGTATTTCTCTGTATAAGGAGGTGAAAAAAAATTTGAGCTATTTCTCTTAATCCTTTAATACCTTTCTCTGCATGACGTTTTTTCTAATCTTAAAATGAGAATCCCCTTGTAAGGAAGGCTGGACCCAACTACCCGCTGTTGTACACATCCACAAAACCTCCTTCACCCTTCTCCTATTACTTATCCTACAAATAAGCATTAGGAGTCTTCACCTTACTCCAGAATATTTAATAAAATGAGGTGTTACCATTATGCCCGGATTTAAGATTCAACAGCAAGGGCCTCTTGGCTAAAATATGTGTCATCTTCAGCTCTGCTTTCTCTCTAGTACCTAATATCGGATACTGATATGGTTTGCCTGTGTCCCAACCCAAATCTCACCTTGATTTGTAATAATCCCCATGTGTAAAGGACAGGGCCAGGAAACCTCATGGGGAGGGGGTTTCCCCATACTGTTCTCATGGTAGTGAATAAGTCTCACAAGATCTGATGGTTTTACAAATGGGATTTCCCCTGCACAAGCTCTCTTGCCTGCTGCCATGTAAGACGTGACTTTGCTCCTCATTTGCCTTCTACCATGATTGGGAGGCCTCCCCAACCATGTGGAACTGTGAGTCCATTAAACCTCTTTCCTTTTTAAATTACCCAATCTCAATTATGTCTTTATTAGCAGCATGAGAGCAGACTAATACAGATACTTTACCCTTGGAACTCCATTGTTCCTTTAAGTCACTATACACCACTTTCTATCAAATATCAAGTGCCGGGGGAGAAATGTACCACATTAAATCACAAGTGGCTCTAAAACAATATGGAACATGTTGGAGACACACTTTACACCGTGAGGTTTAAGAATAGGCATTTAGGTTCCCAGCCGTAACACTTGCCTTAGGGAAGACAAGACAAGTTAGAGATCCTTCAAGTATCAAACGTAAGCAGAGCACTGTGTAGGGGTCAGAAGAAAATGATATTTAAACAACAGTCCCAACAATAGGTTTTACTTCTGTTTGTTCTGCCTCTATCATGCTCAGCCTCTGCTCAATCACAGGGTGTGAATCATGATAAATATAACTTCCTGTTGACTTTTACAATATAAAACCTCAAAAGAATAACCTGGCTTTCTTTTTCTAATACAATTCTATGTAGATAGATATTTAAGAAAATTATTCACATAAATTGCCTTAAAAAAAGCAATAGTTTACAAAATCTTTTGAAATACATCTTTCTCAGGCACCTCTTGTTAAATCCCTTTACTCCCTTAACTGACTTCAAGGTAATTTAAACACTAGAATATGTATTTGAGCTGTGATGATAAAATATGGATATTTTATGGAAATCAGTCTGGTTTCCCACCAAGTGCATGGAGTAGAGACTCTTTGGATGAATGGATATTTTGAATTAGCTAATGGGGAAAGGTTCTGAGGAGGATTTTTTTCTATCAACAAGCTGCATGTAGGTCTATGTGAGACATAGAGTCAAGTAGTGAGAACTTTGGTTTTTAACCTTTTTAATATGGATAAAATGACCCTCTTACTCCATCTGCCCCCATTAGATTATCTTATTCACCACATTCCAGACATATGTTTTTAATGAGACATCGGATATTCTCTATGGTTTTCTTTTTTTGTTGTTTTGTTTTGTTTTGTTTTTTGAGACGGAGTCTAGGTCTGTCTTCCAGGCTGGAGTGCAGTGGTGCAGTCTCGGCTCACTGCAACCTCTGTCTCCTGGGTTCACGCCATTCTCCTGCCTCAGCCTCCCCAGTAGCTGGGACTATAGGCGCTCGCCACTACGCCCGGCTAATTTTTTGTATTCTTCAGTAGAGACGGGGTTTCACTGTGTTAGCCAGGATGGTCTCGATCTCCTGACCTCGTAATCCACCCGCCTCGGCCTCCTAAAGTGCTGGGATTACAGACGTGAACCACCGCACCCGGCCCGGATATTCGCTATGGTTTTCTATTGACTATCAGGCACTGAACTTTTCTCAAAGAAAAACCTCTCAGCTGTTTTTCCAGACAACTGAATGCATTAAGTTAGGTGTTCTCTGAAGCTAGATAGCTTTAATGAAATGATGAGATATGTATTGGTTTGGCTCAGGAGTTATTTGATGTAGTAATTTCTTCTCTTAGTAGGGCATTATGCCCGGCTCGTGACCTAAAAGAGACTTTGCAATTCTAAATCCAAATGGCTTTAAGTCTTTGCATATTCATGTATGTTTAACATGCATTATTGTAGTAGCAAGTACTTTGAAATGAAATAAACATTTGGAAACTTGTAGACATGCAAACTGTGAATAAAAATACAATCTTAACATAGATGAAACTGAGAAGAGGAAGATGATTTAAAAGGATTAAATGACTAGAAATGAATTTGCCAAAGTCAAAACCTTGTCCAGCGGTTAAGTACAATACATTCTTAGAAAAAACCTCTTAAAAAACAAATGGCTTAGAGTTATAAGCATGCTAGAATATCAGTTCAAGCTATCAATGGAAAATATCAGAGCAATAGGTTTCTTTTCTTTAGAATTTCTTGATATATAAAAATGTCTTTAACCTGACATAATGAAATGAAGGCTAATGCTACAAAAGTAGACAGAACAAAGTGGCAACTATTTCAAAAAGTCAATGGATAATCGTACTAAGACTGATTCTCCTATAAAATTGTTCTAAAGCTGGGATCCACTAGCAGAGGCTTTTATTCCATCTGAAAGTAAATAAAGCAGTTCATCATACTACTGATGGAAGTATAAGTTGGTGCAATCTTTTTGAAAGATAAAAGCCTTAAAAATGTGATAATATCTTGTCTCAGCAAGACTTCTAGGAATTTATCCATAGGAAATAATCACAGATGACCAGAGATTAAGCAGCAAAAATATTATTTAGAGTTTTTTAAAAAAGTAAAAAACTGTAATAAAGCCAAATGTTCAACAGTAAGATAATACTTAAATTATAGTGCTTTCATCATACGGAGTTCTTGTATATGGCTTTTGAAATGATACTGTAGAATAATGTTTAATTACATGGAAAGATGTTAATTACATACTTTGCATGAGAAAATAGTTAAAAACAGCATATACTACCTGAACTTATATGCAAAGTAATATATACACAAATATATATAAATATAGAACAAAGATTGAAATAATGTATACAAAATATTATGGTATCTTTTGAAATTTTTGTTTAATTTCTTTTGTTTTCTAAATTTTCTATAGTGAATGTGTATATATATGTCTTTCTAATAAAAATTAAAATTATTAAAAATATTTAAAGTCAGAAAAAAGCTGGAAACTTGGAAGATATCTTGAAAACTGCATGCTTTCTGAAATAAATATTTCAGGATGAATTATGCTTTATATCTCCTTCTCTTCTCTAAAATATAAACATTTTTATACTTTCTGATGGACCTTTCTAGAAGATAATTTGAAGACACAGCTCTCCTCTGGTATGGATTATGTGATTTTCCAAAACCATAAGTCAACCATACTTGGTCATTCATAGCAAGTACTTCACAAACTCAAACAACTTGAGCCTTTAAGTAAAGTAAGTAGGGTAAGTGAAGGAGAAGGTCAAAGAAATTATATTTATTATATGTTTCAAGTATTAAGGCTTTTGAAGATTTTGCATAGAAAATAGAGCTGAAAATTAAGCTTTGGCAAAATTTAAGACTACTCATGGGAATTCCCTTCTCCCAATTTATTCCCCCGATTTAATGAATACTTACATGTGACAGTGAAATGGATATATGCTACCTAGCACTTTCAAAACATGGCCTGTTATTAAGTTGGTCATTTCTTAAGGCAATCATATTTCATTTTGATTTTTTTCCAATTATTCTCCAAGACAAACTTAGCATTGCCCTAGATATCTTTTGTTGGCTATTCTGTGAAAATCATTTTACAAAAAAAAGTGTAGGAACAAAATTCTGTATCCTATTAAATATTTCAACCTCAGGTAATATTTCTAACTGTACAATCTAATTGAATCATAGAATCACTAATCAGGCATCCCAAAGATCCCCCAGATTTATCTGAAATGATGAAGTTCAATGAAGACTAATGATAACTTCCTTAGAATAAAAGAACCAATATCCTTGACTACCCAATTAATGGCAGTGCTTCATGTAAGTATCTCATTATACACAATCCAGGGAGATGCTTCCCACTGACAATTCTGACACTAGTTCCATGGCCCCTGGTCCATGTATTTATAGGAAAGCTATCTCATAGCTAGCTATGTGGCTATGTTTCCACGTCCTCCCTCCTACAAGACTATTTCAGTGTGGCTAACCCCTAGCCTAGAAACCCTTTTTTTTCTTTAATTTTAATTTTTTTATTTTAAGTTCCAGGGTACATGTGCAGGATGTGCAGGTTTGTTACACTGTTAAATGTGTGCCACGGTGGTTTGCTGCACCTATCAACCCATCACCTAGGTATTAAGGCAATCATATTTCATTTTCATCAACCCATCACCTAGGTATTAAGCCCAGCATGCATTAGTTATTTTTCCTAATGCTCTCCCTCCCACTACCCCACTCACCAACAGGCCCCAGTGTGTGTTGTCCCCCTCCCTGTGTCCATGTGTTTTTATTGTTCAACTCCCATTTATAAGCAAGAACATGCAGTGTTTGGGTTTCTGTTTCTGCATCAGTTGGCTGAGGATAATGGCTTCTAGCTCCACGTGGCTGCGTAGTATTCCCTGGTGTATATGTACCACATTTTCTTTATCCAGGCTATCATTGATGGGCATTTGAGTTGATTCCATGTCTTGCTATTGTAAATAGTGCTGCAATGAACACATGCATGCATGTATCTTTGTAATAGAATGATTTATATTCCTTTGGGCATATATCCAAAAATGGGATTGCCGGGCCAAGTGGTATTTCTGGTTCTAGATCTTTGAGGAATCCCTACACCCTCTTCCAAATGGTTGGACTAATTTATATTCCCACCAACAGTGTAAAAGCATTCCTATTTCTCTGCAACCTCACCAGCATCTGTTGTTTCTTGACTTTCTAATCATTGTTCTGACTGGCATGAGATGGTATCTCATTGTGGTTTTGATTTACATTTCTCTAATGATCAGTAATGTTGAGCTTCTTTTCATGTTTGCTGGCCGCATGAATGTCTTCTTTTGAGAAGTGTCCCTTCATGTCCTTTTTAATGGGGTTGATTTTTTTTCTTGTAAATTTGTTTAAGTTCCTTGTAGATTCTGGATATTAGATCTTTGTCAACTTGATGAATTGCAAAAATTTTCTCCCACTCTGTAGGTTTCCTGTTCATAATGATGATAGTTTCTTTTGCTGTGCAGAAGCTTTTTTGTTTAATTAGATCCCATTTGTCAATTTTTTTTTTCTTTGCAATTGCTTTTAGCAATTTCATCATGAAGATTTTGCCTTTGCCTATGTCCTGAATGGTATTGCCTAGATTTTCTTCTGGGGTTTTTATAGTTTTTGGTTTTACATTTAAGTATTTAATTCATGTTGAGTTCATTTTTGTATAAGGTGTAAGGAAGGGATCCAGTTTCAATTTTCTGCATATGACTAGCCAGTTCTCCAAGCACCATTTATTAAATAGGGGATCCTTTCCCCATTGCTTGTGTCAGGTTTGTCAAAGATTGGATAGTTGTAGAGGAGTGGTCTTATTCCTAAGTTCTCTGTTCTGTTCCATTGGTCTATGTGTCTGTTTTTGTACCAGTACCATGCTGTTTTGGTTACTGTAGCCTTATAATATAGTTTGAGTCCAGTAGTATAATACTTCCAGCTTTGCTCCTTTGGATTGGAATTGTCTTGGCTATATGAGCTCTTTTTTCAGATCCATATGAATTTTAAAATAGTTTCTTCTAATTCTTTGAAGAATGTCAGTGGTAGTTTAATGGGAATAGCATTGTATCTATAGATTATTTTGGGTATTACGGCTATTAGAAACCCTGTTTTTCATCTAAGGTTAATCGTTTGTTTTGGCCAAATCCTGTCAACCAATTCCATGAAGTGTCCATTTATTACTGGTCTGCCCCCATCTCCACCTTGCTCCTGTCCCCAAGTGACTACTATAAGTTTCTTTGCTTTACAATGTTGGAAGTAATGGCATCTCTATCAATGAAATGCCAAACAATTTCTCTGCACCAGGTATAACTGGATAGTAGCAGTTGCAGAAAACACTGTTTTAAGAAGGATTTTGAGGTTGAGAGCTTAACAAAAAAGGAGGCCGTGATCAATTAGCAGAGTGTGCCATAAGAGGGGGAGAGGATGTGGCAGCTTATTGTGTTTTCTCTATCCTATCACAAGCTAGTTATTCTCTTCTTCTATACCAGAATTTAATATAATTTGGATGTACTTTTAAATTCAATTATATTTTATTTATTTCTTTATTTTTTGAGATGGAGTCTTGCTCTCTTGTCCAGGCTGGAGTGCAGTGGCATGATGTTGACTCACTGCAACCTCTGCCTCCTGGGTTCAAGTGATTCTCCTGCCTCAGCCTCCTGAGTAGGTAGGATTACAGGTGCACACCACCATACCTGGCTAGTTTTTAGTAGAGATGGGGTTTTGCCATGTTGGCCAGACTGGTGTCGAACTCCTGAGCTCAGGTGATTTGCCCACCTCAGCCTCCCAAAGTGTTGGGATTACAGGTATGAGCCACCACTCCCGGCCTGCTATAATTGCTCTCTAATTGATTTTTGGTATTCTAACATTCTTTCCTACTTTTTATTTCAAATATATCTTGGCTAACATGAATTAAATATGGGGAAATCAAATCACCATTTATAACCATTATATCTGTAGGAAAACGCATTTGAAATTCTACATAATTGACTTTCACAAAGCAATTCTTGAAACTTAATCCATTCATAAACAGAGACCTGCACCCACACATTTTATAACCAGTCATAGTTCTCTGCATATAGTAACTACTCAATTATCTTTGTTGAATGACATTGAATTATATAGAAGTTGGCTGCTCCTTGAAAGTAAGGTGACATCTCTGTAGTATTTTAGTACAGATATCTAAAAATCACATAAAACTAGCTGGGTGTGGTGGCATGCATCTGTAATCCCAGCTACTCGGGAGGCTGGGGCTGGAGAATCACTTGAACTTGGGAGGCAGATTTTGCAATGAGCCGACATCATGCCACTGCACTCCAGCCTGGGCAATAGAGCAATATTCCATCTCAAAAAAAAAAAAAAAAAAGCATAATTGAATTTAAAAGTAGATCTAAATTATATTAAATTCTGGTATAGAAGAAAATGACTAGCTTGAAATGGGACAGAGGAAAATATTTTGGAAAGTAATATTTTAGAAAAGTTTAAAAACTCAGTTTTATTCTCAGATTCCTAGGCCTGGGAAAAACCTCCTTTCATACAATGTGTCAAAAACAACAGTACTAAAATGTACAAAGATGGTAAATAAAATAAGAAGTTGACCAATCACAGAACATTGATAAACTAAAATATTACAGATCTAGATAGAGGTTTTAAAATTTGGGGGAATTAAGAAACCTGCCAGGAAAAACCTTTTTGCTTAATCAAAGCACTCATATTTTGTTTTAAACATATCCTCCTGTTTTTCCCTTAATAGAAAAGGCAAACATCTCGACATCACATCTGTGTGAAAGTCTTCTCCTACATTACCTTTTAGGCACCCTGATTCCCTCTGCCTTTGTTCTTCTCTAATTAGGGCTCATTTAGTCACCATGCACCGTTTAAGCTTCTTTTACTCCTCTATTGTTTCTGTGAAAGCAATAACTGCTTCTGGTTCCCTCCTTTACCCTCTCTCTGCCATTACAGAAGATTTTAGAAATGTGCAGGAGTTTATAGCCAATTTAGTCAGATAAAAGTTGGTCCTTGGAAATGGATTACTTTTGTTGGAGTTGGGGCAAGCAAAAGTATGGCTTGGCTGAAAAGAGGCCATGGAAGAGAGGAACAAGGGATTAGATTGCTTGAAATACAGTGGTAGTGAAGAGGTTCTGCAAGAAGCCATTACTATGTCAGACCTCATTAATTACTAATCTCTTCATTCATTCATTCATTCATTCATTTATAATAATAAATGTTTATTGAGTGTATATTATATTCCAGGCCACAGTTTCTTCCCTCATATAACTTGCATTCTGGAGCAGGCAGAAAATTAATTTCAGATGATATGATAACATACACCTTAGAAAAGTATCTGATTTGTACTTGAAGGAAAGATATATATCCTGGAGAATTTGCATTTTAGTTGAGATCTGATCTGAAGAGTAGTAGAAAGGGACACCCAAGCAAAGATGTTCAATGCCTGTGTGTTTGTGTTTGTGTATGGTGGTTGGGGGAAGACGGGGTGGGGGGGAGAGAGAGAGAGAGAGAGAGAAAGGAAGGGAAGCAAACTCCTATTACAGGCCAATAAAACCAGCATGGGAAGAAGACCAGAGGCAAGAGATGATACATCAATGGTCTTATTAAAGAGTTTCGGCATTATCATAAATGCAGTCTGAATCAATTAAAAGAAGAGTGACACAATTGGTTTGATTGAAAAATAATTCTGGATGCAATCTGTTAAAAATGAATTTAAGCAGGGCAAGAATGAAGCTGAGAGACTAGTTACAGAGCTCTCAGATGCAGGCACAAAGTGATGAGAACTAGTTAAAAATGAATTTAAGCAGGGCAAGAATGAAGCTGAGAGACTAGTTACAGAGCTCTAAGATGCAGGCACAAAGTGATGAGAACAAGAATAAGATGATTAAGGTGAAAGCAAAGGATCAATAGAGAAAGGTCTGTTGAAGGACAACCTGATAGAACTAGCTTGGATTTTCTGTCTTCCATCTGTAGCATCTCTAATACCTGTCAGTGAGAGCATGGGAAAGCATGTTCGCTGATGTATTTGAGAAACATGGAAGCTGCCTAGCACTTCAGTACTATTACTTTTAGAAACCCAGAAAAAATATTTGAAATAATTTTATACAAACATTTTGGATAAACAGGGAAAACGGATGGGCATTCATGATGGGTGAGCACCTTGCTATGTTCCACACAGTCAACATGTGCTAAGCTTTTTTCTCTCCACAGTCAGAAGACCAGAGCAGTTAGAAATTATGTGGGTTTAAACCTCAGGTTTACCATTTTCCTGCTGGGCGACTTCAGGCAATTCACTTAACCACTTGTACCTTAGTAAAACTGAGGGTGATAACAGTATCCTCTTCATAGTTATATTGTACAGACTACTGAGTTAATTCATAAAGTGTTTGAAACAGTGCCTGGCACATAGTAAGCACTAACAAGAGCTAAGTTTACTATCTTCACAGCAAATAAGAAAACCAATACTGAAGGTTGAATTAGATAGCTAGTGTCACACATTGAGTAAATGACTAGGCTGAGATTTGAGTTTACATTATCTTCAAAACCCAAGCTTTTTCCACTTCAGTCATGGGCATGAACACTGAGTAGACTTATACCAGCTTATTTAAGAGATGGCTTTAAGAAAGTAGTTAAAAATGTCATATCTTCAGTTAAGACCACGATGTCCACCCACCGTTGTGTGGCTTTTGGCAAGTTACGTAAGCTGCCTGAACCTCAGTATCCTCATGTTTAAGATGAGATAATAATTGCACCTACTTCATACAGCTGTTAGGAGGTTAAAAGAGATAGCACTCCCTGCTCTAGTTAGCACTGAATAATGTTGACTATTACTGATCTCTGTTCTACTCTACAGTGATGGGGACATCAGAGAGACCAACAGAAGCTTGCCTGGGTCACTCAGAATGTAGGACTGTTTCCACAGGGCATAAGTAGAGTGGTCTTTCATATTTCCCAAATCGTGGTTCCTTCTAGGCAAAGATGCCAATGATTGAGGCCAGCGAGATGATATGAGAAAGTAACTATTCTGATTGATTCAGTGGATGAACAGTAGGTCAACAGAAGCCAGAAACTCACTCTCTCCCTCTCCATAAGAGTTTCCCTGCAGTCACTGGGTTAATCTCATCTTCATTTTTTTAATACTACTGAAACTCGTGACTTTTTTTTTAATTTTTGTATTTTTTTCTTTTTTATTATACTTTGAGTTCTATGGCACATGTTGACAATATGCAGTTTGATACATATGTATACATGTGCCATGTTGGTGTGCTGCACCCATCAACTCGTCATTTACATTAGGCATATCTCCTAATGCTATCTCTCCCCTCTCCCCCCACCCCATGACAAGCCCCAGTGTGTGATGTTCCCTTCCTGTGTCCAAGTGTTCTCATTGTCCAATTCCCACCTATGAGTGAGAACATGTGGTGCTTGGTTTTCTGTTCTTGCAATAGTTTGCTGGGAATGATGGTTTACAGCTGCATTCATGTCCCTACAAGGGACATGAACTCATCGTTTTTTATGGCTGCATAGTATTCCATTGTGTATATGTACCACATTTTCTTAATCCAGTCTGTCATTGATGGACATTTGGGTTGGTTCCAAGTCTTTGCTATTGTGAATAGTGTCACAATAAACATAAGTGTGCATGTGTCTTTATAGGAGCATGATTTATAATCATTTGGGTATATACCCAGTAATGGGATAGCTGGGTCAAACGGTATTTCTAGTTCTAGATCCTTGAGGAATCGCCACACTGTCTTCCATGATGGTTGAACTGGTTTACAGTCTCACCAACAGTGAAAAAGTGTTCCTATTTCTCCCCATCCTCTCCAGCACCTATTGTTTCCTGACTTTTTAATGATCACCATTCTAACTGGTGTGAGAAGGTATCTCATTGTGGTTTTGATTTGCATTTCTCTGATGGCCAGTGATGATGAGCATTTTTTCATGTGTCTGTTGGCTGCATAAATGGATTCTTTTGAGAAGTGTCTGTTCATATCCTTTACCCATTTTTTTATGGGGTTGTTTGGTTTTTTTCTTGTAAATTTGTTTGAGTTCTTTGTAGATTCGGGATATTAGCCCTTTGTCAGATGAGTAGATTGCAAAAATTTTCTCCCATTCTGTAGGTTGCCTGTTCACTCTGATGGTAGTTTCTTTTGCTGTGCAGAAGCTCTTTAGTTTAATTAGATCCCATTTGTCAATTTTGGCTTTTGTTGCCATTGCTTTTGGTGTTTTAGACATGAAGTCCTTGCCCATGACGATGTCCTGAATGGTATTGCCTAAATTTTCTTCTAGAGTTTTTATGGTTTTAGGTCTAACATTTAAGTCTCTAATCCATCTTGAATTAATTTTTGTATAAGGTGTAATGAAGGGATCCAGTTTCAGCTTTCTATTTATGGCTAGCCAGTTTTCCCAGCACCATTTATTAAATAGGGAATCCTTTCTCCATTTCTTGTTTTTGACAGGTTTGTCAAAGATCAGATGGCTGTAGATGTGTAGTATTATTTCTGAGAGCTCTGTTCTATTCCATTGGTCTATATCTCTGTTTTGGTACCAGTACCATGCTGTTTTGATTACTGTAGCCTTGTAGTATAGTTTGAAGTCAGGTAGCGTGATGCCTCCAGCTTTGTTCTTTTTGCTTAGGATTGTCTTGGCAATGCGGGCTCTTTTTTGGTTCCATATGAACTTTAAAGTAGTTTTTTCCAATTCTGTGAAGAAAGTCATTGGTAGCTTAAAGGGGTTGGCATTGAACCTATAAATTACCTTGGGCAGTATGGCCATTTTCAAGATATTGATTCTTCCTATCCATGAACATAGAATGTTCTTCCATTTGTTTGTGCCCTCTTTTATTTCACTGAGCAGTGGTTTGTAGTTCTCCTTGAAGAGGTCCTTTACATCCCTTGTAAGTTGGATTCCTAGGTATTTTATTCTCTTTGAAGCAATTGTGAATTGGAGTTCAGTCATGATTTAGCTCTCTGTTTGTCTGTTATTGGTGTATAAAAACGCTTGCGATTTTTGCACATTAATTTTGTATCCTGAAACTTTGCTGAAGTTGCTTATCAGCTTAAGGAGATTTTGGGCTGAGATGATGGGGTTTTCTAAATATACAATCGTGTCATCTGCAAACAGGGCCAATTTGACTTTTCCTTTTTGAATACCCTTTTCCTACTTGAATACCCTTTACTTCTTTCTCATGCCTGATTACCCTGGCCAGAACTTCCAACATTATGTTGAATGGGAGTGGTGAGAGAGGGCATCCCTGTCTTGTGCCAGTTTTCAAGGGGAATGCTTCCAGTTTTTGTCCATTCAGTATGATATTGGCTGTGGGTTTGTCATAAACAGCTCTTATTATTTTGAGATATGTTCCATCAATACCGAATTTATTGAGAGTTTTTAGCATGAAGGGCTGTTGAATTTTGTCAAAGGCCTTTTCTGCATCTATTCAGATAATCATGTGATTTTTGTCTTTGGTTCTGTTTATATGCTGGATTACGTTTATTGATTTGCATATGTTGAACCAGCCTTGCATCCCAGGGATGAAGCCCACTTGATCATGGTAGATAAGCTTTTTGATGTGCTGCTGGGTTTGGTTTGCCAGTATTTTATTGAGGATTTTTGCATCGATGTTCATCAGGGATATTGCTCTAAAATTCTCTTTTTTTGTTGTGTCTCTGCCAGGCATTGGTATCAGGATGATGTTGGCCTCATGAAATGAGTTAGCGAGGATTCCGTTTTTCTATTGATTGGAATAATTTCAGAAGGTATGGTACCAGCTCCTCCTTGTACCTCTGGTTGAATTTGGCTGTGAATCCATCTGGTCCTGGACTTTTTTTGGTTGGTAGGCTTTAGTTATTGCCTCAATTTCAGAGCCTGCTCTTGGTTTATTCAGGGATTCAACTTCTTCCTGGTTTAGTCTTGGGAGAGTGTAAGTGTCCAGGAAGTTATCCATTTCTTCTAGGTTTTCTAGTTTATTTGCGTAGAGGTGTTTATAGTACGCTCTGATGGTAGTTTGTATTTCTGTGGGGTCGGTGGTGATATCCCCTTTATCATTTTTTATTGCATCTATTTGATTCTTCTCTCTTTTATTCTTTATTAGTCTTGCTAGGGGTCTATCAATTTCATTAATCTTTTCAAAAAAACAGCTCCTGGATTCATTGATTTTTTGAAGGTTTTTTTTGTGTCTCTATCTCCTTCAGTTCTGCTCTGATCTTAGTTATTTCTTGCCTTCTGCTAGCTTTTCAATGTGTTTGCTCTTGCTTCTCTAGTTCTTTAAATTGTGATGTTAGGGTGTCAATTTTAGATCTTTCCTGCTTTCTTTTGTGGGCATTTAGTGCTATAAATTTCTCTCTACACACTGCTTTAAATGTGTCCCCGAGATTCTGGTATGTTGTATCTTTGTTCTCATTGGTTTCAAAGAACATCTTTATTTCTGCCTTCATTTCGTTATGTACCCAGTGGTCATTCAGGAGCAGGTTGTTCAGTTTCCATGTAGTTGAGCGGATTTGAGTGAGTTTCTTAATCCTGAGTTCTAGTTTGATTTCACTGTGGTCTGAGAGACAGTTTGTTATAATTTCTATTCTTTTTCATTTGCCGAGGAGTGCTTTACTTCCAACTCTGTGGTCAATTTTGGAGTAAGTGTGATGTGCTACTGAGAAGAATGTATATTCTGCTGATTTGGGGTGGAGAGTTCTATAGATGTCTATTAGGTCTGCTTGGTGCAGAGCTGAGTTCAAGTCCTGGATATCCTGTTAACTTTCTGTCTTGTTGATCTGTCTAATGTTGACAGTGGGGTGTTGAAGTCTCCCATTATTATTGTGTGGTAGTCTAAGTCTCTTTGTAGGTCTGTAAGGACTTGCTTTATGAATCTAGGTGCTCCTGTATTGGGTGCATATATATTTAGGATAGTTAGTTCTTCTTGTTGAATTGATCCCTTTTCCATTATGTAACAGCTTTCTTTGTCTCTTTTGATTTTTGTTGGTTTAAAGTCTGTTTTATCAGAGACTAGGATTGCAACCCCTGCCTTTTTTTGTTTTCCATTTGCTTGGTAGATCTTCCTCCAGCCCTTTATTTTGAGCCTATGTGTGTCTTTGCACGTGAGATGGGTCTCCTGAATAAAGCACACTGATGGGTCTGACTCTTTATCTAATTTGCCAGTCTGTGTCTTTTAATTGGAGCATTTAGCCCATTTACATTAAAGGTTAATATTGTTGTATGTGAATCCGATCCTGTCATTATGATGTTAGCTGGTTATTTTGCTTGTTAGTTGAAAATTCTTTTCTTTACGAATGTTGAATACTGGTCCCCACTGTCTTCTGGCTTGTAGAGTTTCTGCCGAGAGATCTGCTGTTAGTCTGATGGGCTTCCCTTTTAGTCTGATGGGCTTCCCTTTGTGGGTAACCCGACCTTTCTCTCTGCCTGCCCGTAACATTTTTTCCTTCATTTCAACTTTGGTGAATCTGACAATTATGTGTCTTGGAATTGCTCTTCTCCAGGAGTATCTTTGTGGAGTTCTCTGCATTTTCTGAATTTGAATGCTTGCCTGCATTGCTAGGTTGGGGAAGTTCTCCTGGATAATATCCTGCAGAGTGTTTTCCAACTTGGTTCCATTCTCCCCGTCACTTTCAGGTACACCAATCAGACGTAGATTTGGTCTTTTCACATAGTCCCATATTTCTTGGAGGCTTTCTTCATTTCTTTTTACTCTTTTTTCTCTAAACTTCGCTTCTTGCTTCATTTCATTCATTTGATCTTCAATCACTGATGACCTTTTTTCCAGTTGATCGAGTTGGTTACTGAAGCTTGTGCATTTGTCACGCAGTTCTCATGTCATGGTTTTCGTCTCTATCAGTTTGTTTGTGGACTTCTCTGCATTGGTTATTCTAGTTAGCCATTCATCAAATCTTTTTTCAAGGTTTTTAGTTTCTTTGCTCTGGGTTCGTAATTCCTCCTTTAGCTCAGAGAAGTTTGATTGTCTGAAGTCTTCTCCTCTCAACTCGTCAAAGTCATTCTCCATCCAGCTTTGTTCCCTTGCTGGTGAGGAGCTGCATTCCTTTGCAGGGGGAGAGGTGCTCTGATTTTTAGAATTTCCAGCTTTTCTGTACTGCTTTTTCCCCATCTTTGTGGTGTTATCTATCTTTGGTCTTTGATGATGGTGACGTACAGATGCAGTTTTGGTGTGGATGTCCTTTCTGTTTGTTATTTTTCCTTCTAACAGTCAAGACCCTCAGCTGCAGGTCTGTTGGAGTTTGCTCAAGGTCCACTCCAGACCCTGTTTGCCTGGGTATCAGCAGCAGAGGCTGCAGAATAGTGAATATTGCTGAACAGCAACTGTTGCTGTCTGATCGTTCCTCTGGAAGCTTCCTCTTAGAGGTGTTCCCAGCCAGGTGAGGTTTGAGGTGTCAGTCTGCCCCTAGTGGGGGATGTCTCCCAGTTCGGCTACTCAGGGGTCAGGGACCCAGTTGAGCATACAATCTGTCAGTTCTCAGATTGCAAACTCCATGCTGGGAAAACCACTACTCTCTTCAAAGCTATCAGACAGGGACATTGATATCTGCAGAGGTTTCTGCTGCCTTTTTTTGGGCTATGCCCTGTCCCCAGAAGTGGAGTCTACAGAGGCAGGCAAGCCTCCTTGAGCCATAGTGGGCTCTACCCAGTTTGAGCTTCCTGGCAGCTTTGTTTACCTACTTAAGCCTCAGCAATGGCAGGCGCCCCTCCCCCAGCCTCGCTGCTGCCTTGCAGTTAGATCTCAGACTGCTGTACTAGCAATGAGGGAGGCTCCATGGGCATGGGACCCTCCGAGCCAGGCATGGGATATAATCTCCTGGTATGCCATTTGCTAAGACCCTTGGTAAAGTGCAGTATTAGGGTGCGAGTGACCCGATTTTCCAGGTGCTGTATGTCATGGTTTCCCTTGGCTAGGAAAGGGAATTCCCTTCCCCCTTGAGCTTCCTGGATGAGGGGATGCCTCGCCCTGCTGCGGCTCTCACTCATTGGGCTGCACCCACTGTCCTGCCCTCACTGTCCTACATGCTCCAGTGAGATGAACCTGGTACCTCAGTTGGAAATGCAGAAATCACCTGTCTTCTGTGTCGCTCATGCTGGGAGCTGGAGGTTGGAGCTCTTCCTATTTGGCCATCTTGGTGCAGCTCATTTAGTTTTTCACCTTGTGATTTTTTATCTTTACATACATAGATTTTCCCTCTATCCAAACTGCCCATTCAACAGCTCGTAGTTTTACCTAAATTTTGGCCCTTGAAATATATTCAACACAGCTAAACTAAATTTTACTAAAAAGTTCTAAAAAGCTGATCTTTTTCACCTTCTTCATGTGATTTTTTTTTTTTTTTCCATTGGCGGGGTAGAAAACTTGAATTGGTCACAATTGAGGTCCGGTACCAAGTTCTATAAGGAATAGCATGGCTCGTTTTCCTCCCTGAAATTATGAACACCACTGCATGAACTTTCTGACATGGAACTGCTGTGAATTTCGTTAGGACCTATAAATAATGTTTTCAGTGTTGTGCCTTCCCTGTAAAAATAAACATTTCAAAGCATTTCAAAACTGGTCTAAGGAAGAGAAAAATCATTTCAAAAATCTTCGAAAGCATACCAGGCATTTCTCCATATTTTTTAAGGGATTTGATTGATATCTATCCATTTTGATGAGGTAAGTCTTTCCCTTCATTAAGATTTCATGTCAAAAAATGTTTACCAAAGAAATATTTAGTTAAGGGCATGATAGTGTTTATGAGAGTACCTTGTTCAGAATGGGGGTTCAGTAAATATTTGTGGGTGATTATAATCACAATTAATGATAATCATGACCTTTTTGTATCTCCCCTTTAGGATTATACTTCAAAAACATTCATTAAGCCACATGACAACCTAAAGGCCTACTAAAACCAGCTGACACAAGATATAGTTCTTATTCATTTTAACAAAATCATAGATTAGAAAAGCAGAGAAAGATGATGGAGTGGAACTCTCTAGTGATTGTCCTTGCTCCAGGAGAAACATTGATTTGTACATATATCCATGCATGAAAATATGTTCACAAAAGCTAAGGAACCCAGGTAAGAGGTCACGGTATCTAGTTGCAGCACAATAATAAAAAAGACATATTGATGATGATAGAAAGGGCAATTTTACATTACTCACATCATCCTCCCTCCAACCCCAGGTTGCGCAGCTAAGCATGGAAAGAAATACCATCTACTTGGAGAAAAGAGAAGAAAGTGAGCACAGGACTTTGCCTTGGACCCCAACACTGGGTCTGTCACAGTGAAACACAGCTGGACAGAAGCCCCCAGACCTGTATTTCAGGCTAGTACTCACAGACTGAGCCTCTAGAACACTCTGGCTTCAGGTAAGACCACACAGCTCCAGGTTTCACACTTGCTTGGTGAACCCAGTCTCCAGCTTGCACCACCATGGGGCTTACATCAACAGCCCTGGGCTCTGGACATCCCTCAGCAACAGGCAGTCCTGGCTTTAGTGGCCTCTGGCTTCTAGTGTGCCCTAATTTCATGCCAGGTACCTCTGACCCATGTTTCTAGCTTGTCCCCACTGGGCGGGCTGTAGTGGGTCCGAGGATTCTGGAAGCACCATCTGCCAAGGGCTTCTGATCCACCCCAGGACCATGCCTATGACAGTGAGCCACAGGCTTATTGAATGAAGCACCATGCTGGCCACATCTGCCCTGGCCTTCTGAATTACCCCAGGACTGCAACTGCTGTGGCACACCCGAGACTATGAGGAGCACTGTGCCAGCCACAGCTGCCCTGGCTTCTGATGCACCTCAGTGCAGTACCTGCCACAGGGCTTTTCCTAACAAAGCCAGTCTTCAAAGACTGAAATAAATACCTAATTCCTCTAGTGAGCAGACACAAGGATCAATAACTATTGGGGAAATATCATATCACTAAACAAACATAATTGCCTGAAAAAGATTCCAAATAATTGTTTTAAGAAAGCTCAACAAACTCCAAGAAAATATAAAGAAACAATTCACCAAATGAAGAAATCAATAAGTGACCAGAATGAGAAATTTAATAGAGGATTTGAAAAAAGTCAAACAGAAATCTTGGAAGAAAACAATACAAAATGAGAAAATGCAATAGAGGTCATTGACAGTAGAGAAGATCATGCAGAAGAAACAATCTGTGAAACTGAAAACATACAGTCAGAAATATATGGAAATATACAGTCAGATAAGAAAAAAATATGAAAAGTAAAGAAATTCTTGTACTACTTCTAGCTTACAAGATGTATGGAACAGCATCAAAAGAGCGAACGTGGCCGGATATGGTGGCTCACGCCAGTAATCCCAGCACTTTGGGAGGGCAAGGAGGGTGAATCACCTGAGGTCAGGAGATTGAGACCAGCCTGGCCAACATGGTGAAACCCTATCTCTAGTAAAAATACAAAAATTAGCCGGGCGTGGTGGCACATGCCTGCAATCCCAGCTACTCAGGAGGCTGAGGCAGGAGAATCGCTTGAACCCAGGAGGTGGAGGTTGCAGTGAGCTGAGATCGCAACACTGCACTCCAGCCTGGGCAACAGAGTAAGACTCCATTTCAGAAGGAAAAAAAAAGGGGGGGGGGAGGAGCAAATGTACAAGTCATGGGAGTTAAAGAAGGAAAAGAGAAAGATAAACGAGTTAGAACATTTCTTTTTAAAAAAGAGAAAGATAAAGGGGTTAGAACATTTATTTTTAAAAAACAGTTGCAGAAAACTTTCTCAATCTGGAGAATGATGTAACTATCTAAGTACAAGGTCAAAAGTCTCCAACCAGATCTAATCCAAAAAAAAAAAAAAAGACTTCCCTAACACATATTAGAATCAAACTCAAAAATCAAAGCCAAAGAGAAGATCCTGAAAACAGTAAGAGAAATGAAGCAAATAACTTACACAAAATGATAATACAGCTAGCAGAAGACTTTGCAGCAAAAATACTACAGGCCCGAGAGAGTGGGATGACATATTTAAATGGAAGGGGAAAAAAAAGGAACCCAGCTAAGAATACTGTAGCCAGCAAAGCTGTCCTTCAGAAATGAAGGAGAAATAAAGACATTTTCAGAAAAACAAAAGTTGAGGGAGTTCATTACCACCAACTTCATTACAAAAAATGCTAAACAGAGTTCTTTAAGCTGAGAGCACGAATACTAGTGAGTATCACAAAAACTCTGAAAATATAAAATCCGCTGGTAAAAATAAGCACACAGTTAAATTCAGAATACTCTAATACTGTAATGATATTTGTAAATTACTTATGTCTTTTGTATGAAGGTTAAAAGACAAAACTAAAAAAGATAGCTAAAATAATTTTTAAGAGATACACAATATGAAAAGACAGAAATAGTGACATCAAAATTCAAAAAGAAAGGTGGGAGTGGAGAAAAAGTGTACAGATTTGTTTTTATCAACATAGAAATTATCAGCTTAAAATAACTTTTTATAACTAAAGATTTTTTATAAGCCTTATGGTAACCACAAAGCAAAAACCTATAGTAGATACAGAAAAAGAAAAACAAACAACAAAAACAAAACAAAACAAAAAAACAACAGCAACAAAAGAAAACAAAACCTAAGAAATCAAGACATTACTAGAAAAATTCACTTAGCCACAAGGGGAGACAAAAAGGAGAAAGAAAGGAACAAAGGATCTACAGAACAACTAGAAAACAATTAATTAAATGGTGGTTGTAAGGTCTTATTTATCAACACTTACCTTGATGTAAATGAATTCAATTTTCCAAATAAAAGAAATAAAGTAGCTAAAGGAATAAAACACCAATACTCAACTATAGCAATGGAATATAACAATAGCAAACATATATATATATATACAACATCAGAGCACCTAAATATATAGAGCTAAAAAAAATCAATGGATCTAAAGCAGGAGATAAAGTGCAATACAATAATAGTAGGTGAGGGACTTGGGAGAGTTGGAGTTGGTTAATGGGTACAAAAAAATAGAAAGAATGAATAAGATCTATTTGATAGCACAACAGGGTGACTATAATAAATAACAACTTAATTGTACATTATAAAATATCTTAAGGAGTATAATTGGATTGTTTGTAACTCAAAGGATAAATGCTCGAGGGAATAGATATCCTATTCCCCATGATATGCTTATTTCACACTGCATGCCTGTATCAAAACATCTCATGTACCCATAAATATATACAACTACCATGTACCCACAGAAACTAAACAAAAGAATAGGGGACTCTACCACCTCATTTTAAGCAATGGACAGATCATCCAAAGAGAACATTGATAAGGGTACATCTTAACGCTTTAAATCAAATGGATCTAACAGACATATACAGAGCATGTCATCAAACAGCTGCAGAATACAACTTTTTTTTCAGTTGCACATGGAGCATTCCCAGGATAGATCATATGTTAGGGCATAAAGCAGGTCTTAACAAATTTAAGAAGACTGAAATCATATCAAGTATATTTTCTGACTACAATGGTATAAAACTAGAAATCAATAAGAGAAGGAACTTCAAAAAAGTCACAAATACAGGAAAATTAAATGACATACTCCTGAACAACCAATGGATCAATGAAGAAATTAAAAGGGAAATTTAAAAACTTCCTAAGACAAACAATATGGAAATACACCATACTAAAACCTATGCAATACACAAAAAAGTTTGTAGCAATAAATGCCTATCTTATAAAAAAGAAAAATTTCAACTAAACAACCTAGTGTTGCACCTCAAGGAACTAGAAAAACAAAAAACTAAGTGAAAAGTTAGTAGAAGGAAGAAAATAATAAGGACCAGAGCAGAAATTAATGAAATAAGGACTAGAACAATAGAAAAGATAATAAAATTAGGAGTTTGTTTTTTAAAGAGATAAACAAAATCAACAAAACCTTGCCTAGACTAAGAAAAATAGGGACTCAAATCAATGAAATAAAAAATGAAAAGGTGACATTACAACTCATACAACAGAAATACAAAGGATTATAAGAGACTGTTATGAGCAATTATATGCCAACAAATTGGATAACTTAAAAAAAAAAAAAACCTACAAAGACTGAGTTATAAAGAAATTGAAAACTATAACAGACCAATAATGAGTAAGGAGATTTAATCAGTAATAAAGTGTCTCCTATAAAAAAAGACCTGATGGCTTTACTACTGAATTCTGTCAAACTCTTAAAAAATAACTAATGCCATTCTCAAACTATTCAAGAAAATTAAAGGCCAGGTGCGGTGGCTCACGCCTGTAATCCCAGCACTTTGGGAGGCTGAGGCGGGTGGATCATGAGGTCAGAAGATCGAGACCATCCTGGCTAACATGATGAAACTCCGTCTCTTCTACTAAAAATCTACAAAATATTAGCCAGGCAAGGTGGTGGGCACCTGTAGTCCCAACTACTCGGGAGGCTGAGGCAGGAGAATGGTGTGAACCTGGGAGAGGGAACTTGCATTAAGCAGAGATCGCGCCACTGCACCCCAGCCTGGGTGACAGAGCAAGATTGGCTCAAAAAAAAAAAAAAAAGAAAAAGAAAAAGAAAATTAAAAAATTAAAGAGAAAGAAATACTTACAAACTTATTTTATAAGGCCAACATCATCCTGATACAAAAGCCAGACAATAACAAGATGAAAAAGGAAAACTACAGGCCAACATCCCTGATGAACATAGATACAAAAATCTTCAACAAAATACCAGCCAAATTCAACATCACATAAAAATGATCAGTCACCATGGTCAAGTGGGATTCACCTCAGGGAGGCAAGGTTAGTTCCACATATGTAAATCAATAAATAGCTACATATCATTAACAGAATAAAGGACTAAAAACATACAATCATTTCAGTACATGCAGAAAAACCTATGACAAAATTCACCATCCTTTCATGATAAAAACTTTCAACAAATTAAGCAAGCATAGAGGGAATATACTTCAGCAATATAAAAGTACTATAGGACAAACCCACAGCCTATATCACACTCAACAGAGAAAATTTAAAGCTTTTCCTTTAAGATCTGCAACAAGAGAAGGGTGCCCACTTACACTACTTCTATTCCATATAGTACTGAGGTCCTAGTTTGAGCAATACATAAAGAGGAAGAAATAAAGGCTCCAAATTGAAAAGGAGGAACTTAAACTGTCCCCATTGGCAGATGGCATGATCTTATACATACAAAGCCCAAAAGACTCAACCAAAAAAACTGTTAGAACTAATAAACTCAGTAAAGTTGCAGGATACAAAATCAACATACAAAAACTCTAGCATTTCATATGCCAACAACAAACAATATGGAAAAACTGAAGAAACTGATCCCATTTATAATAGCTCCTCAAAATACCTAAGAATAAATTTAACCAAGGAATGAAACATATTTGCACTGAAAACTAGACACTAATGAAAGACATTGAAGAAGATCCAAATATATGAAAAGAGATCCCAGATTCATGAATTGGAAATATCCATACTGCCCAAAGTGATGTACAGATTCAATTCAGTCCCTATGAAAATACCAGTGACATTCTGCACAGAAATAGAAAAAAAATCCTAAAATTAATATGGAACCACAAAAGACCCCAATGAGTGAAAATAATCTTGACCATAAAGAACAAAGCTGGAGGCACCTGACTTCAAAATATATCACAAAGTTATTGTAACCAAATTATAATGATCCTGGCAGGAAAACAGACATGTAGACCAATGGAAAAGAAGAGAAAGAGCAGAAATAAATCTCCACATTTACAGCCAACTGATTTATGACAAAGGCACCAAGAGTATATAAGGGGGAAGAGAAGGTCTGTTCAATAGATGGTGCAGGAGAAACTGAATATCCACACGTAGAAGAATGAAATTAGACCTTTATGTCACATCATATACAAAAATAAACTAAAAATGATTTAAAGAGTAAAATGTAAAGCCGAAAACTATATAACTATTAGAAGAAAACCTAGGGAAAAGGTTCCATGACAGTGGCCGGGGCAATGAATTTTTGGATATGACACCAAAGGCAATGGCAACAAAATCAAAAATAGACAAATTACATCAAAATAAAAAGCATCTACATAGCAAAGAAATAATCAACAGTGTGAAGAGACAATCTGCAGAATGGGAGAAAACATTTGCAAACTATATATCTGTTAAGGGGTTAATACCTAAAACATGTAAGAAACTAAGACAATTTAATAGCAAGAATACAAGTAATCCCATTAAAAATGAGCACAGCCTGTTCCTCAAAAACCTTTTGAAATAAAATATAAATTAAAAAAATAAAATGTACCTAATATCCCCCCAAAATGGGCAAATGTCCTGAATAGACATTTCTCAAAATAAGATAAACAAATGGCTAACAGGTATATTAAAAATGCTCAACATCACTAATCATCAGAGAAATGCAAATTAAAATTCCAGTGTTGTATCACTTCACACTTGTTAGATTGGCTATGATCAAAAAGACAAAAGATAACAAGTATCAGTGAAGATGTGAAGAAAAGGAAATCCTGGTGTACTTTTGGTGTGAATGTAAATTAATACAGCCAGTATGAAAAACAGTATAATGTTTCTTCAAAAAGTTAAAAATAGAAATACCATATAATCCATCAAAGCCAATGTATATACAGTTATATACTAATATACACAAACACTAGGTATATATCCAAAGGAAACGAAATTAGTATCTTGAAGAGATATTTGCACTTCCATGTTCACTGCAGCACTATTCACAATAGCCAAACTATGAAATCAACCAAAGTGTCCATCGGTGGATGAATGGATATAGAAAATGTCACCAATACGCACAATGGAATACTGTTCAACCTTCTAAAAAGAAGAAAATCTTGTCACTTGAGACAACATGGATGAACCTAGAAGACATCACGTTAAGTGAAATAAGCCAGGCACAGAAAGAAATTTATTGCATGATCTCACTTATATGTGGAATCTAAAAATTTATCTCACAAAAGTAAACAGTAGAATGGTGGCTACAAGGGGCTGGAGTGGGGAGGGATTTTGGAAGGGGTTGAGAAGATATTGATCAAAGGATACAAAATTTCAGTAATGTAGGAGGAATAAGGTCAAGAGATCTATTGTATAACATCGTGACTATGGTTAATAATATTCCTGTGTTCTTGAAAAATGCTAATAGAATGGATGTAAAGTGTTCTCACCACAAAAATGGTAACTACATGTGGTAATGCATATGGTAATTAGCTAGACTTAGTCATTCCACAATGTATATATACTTCAAACTATCATTTTGTGCATGGTAAATACAGTCATGTGCCACATAATGATATTTCGGTCAATGATGAATCATATATATGACGGAGATCTCAATTAGATTGTAATGCTGTGTTTCTACTGTGTCTTTCTATGTTTAGACATATTTATATACTCAGATATTTATCATTGCTTTACAATGACCTAAAGTATTCAGTAGAGTAACACACTGTACAGGTTTGTAACCTCGAAGCAATAGGCTGTATTGCATACCTTAAGTGTGTAGTAGGCTATAACATCCAGGCTTTTGTAAGTATACTCTATGATGTTTGCACAATGAAATTACCTAACAATGCATTTCTCTGAACATATCTCCGACCTTAAGTGACCCGTCTGTACATGCAATTTTATCTGTTAATTCTTTCATTTTTAAAACAACACTTTTTAAAAAGAAAAGAAAACCACATTTTTTGCTACCTTGTTTTAGTTTACCTTTTTTTTTTTTTTTTTTTTTTTTGAGATAGAGTCTCACTCTGTAGCCCAGGCTGGAGTACAGTGGTGCGATCTTGGCTCACTGCGACCTCCGCCTCCCGAGTTCAAGCAATCCTCCTGCCTCAGGCTCCCGGGTAGCTGGGATTACAGGCACACACCACCAGGACTGGCTAATTTTTTTTGTATTTTTAGTACAGACAGGGTTTCATCATGTTGGCCAGGCTGCTCATGAACTCCTGACCTCAAGTGGTCCACTCACTTTGGCCTCCCAAAGTGCTGGGATTACAGGCGTGAGCCACCATGCCCAGCCTTGTTTTACTTTTCTTTAACTGGACAGTTAACCACTGTTGTTACTTTTTGGGAGCTAGGTTATATTTTTTTAGGTTCTTGATTAAATGGTAAATATTCCACAAGACACATATGCAGTATACATGCTGACTTGATTAAGTTTTTGTAATACCTTTGTATTTTTGTAATACTATTTTCATGATCAACATAATAAATAAGAGACAAATACCTTTGTTTGCAAGAAAACAAAGTTTCCCAAGCATAATATGATTACATAAGTTTTACTATTTTTTAGCTTCTATGCACTAATTCTAACCTAATGAAAAAAGTCAGGGTTTTTATTCTACGTTGAAGAAGATATTTAAGTAACTGTATTTAGCACTTAAATAATATATGTCCCAAAGATAAAGCACTGGGAAAGCTATTATTTTTAACTCACATGACAGTCAGTGAGCTGAGGCTTGTATTTATGATAAAGAAATCATTATGTTGAAAGTAACTTTTGTTTTTACTCTCGCCAATCTCTTCTTGCCCACATATCAAAAAAAAAAATTAGCTATTTTTTAAAGGCAAAGCTAGCAAACTTAAATGCATCTTGCATATTCTCTGGAGTAATTACTTGGGTATTTTATGCATTAATTTGATAATTTGCAGGATATTAATGAAAAAAAATTTACTACAGAATTGATGTCATTATGTCCCAGAAACTTATTTACTCCTGTCATCAAAATTTTCAGAAATATGTGTCTGGAGAAATTTAAATAGCTGTAGGAATGCCAGACCTTATATCCAGACCCATGCTGATAAACTTGTAACGCCGTTATCTAAAAAGTGCTGTCACTTCAAAAATATGCAAGTTGACGTGAAAATTGAAATGAGGTCAGTAGTTGCATTTAAACTTCTTCCAGTCTTCCTAACTAATTTAAAGTATGAATAGTAAAATAAATTGAGCACTTGCAGACTATTACATTTCAGATAGGAATCTGAGTTCTTTAATAGAAACACATAATCATAAGCCTGTTCAACTGCTTCAGGTCTAGTGTTATTAGGCAATCCTAGGGACTTAGGTTAATGCTACAAATACCTAGTGCAAAAGTGGGAAACTCCTGACGTGTGACACAAGATGAGACAGACCAGCAGCTTTCTAAAGTTGCTGGGCACCTCATCAAAGTCAGTACTCGGAAAACAGTATCCTCTCCCTCTCTTTTCTAAAACCAAAAAGGAGACCCCTTTCTCCTTGGCTTAGGCAGGTGCATGTCTCCCAGCAAGTTTCAGCACAGATGGGATGGTTTTCTAACTGCAGTAGGATGGTTGGAGCTGAGACTGGGTCCCTGAGGGAGTCTGCTGTCAGGCCAAGGCTGGAGAACCAGGTCTTGTTGGCTCAGATGGGGCTTGCATCTCACAGCAAGTCCCTGCACAGCCAGGAAAGAAACTATAAAACTATTAGAAGAAAATACTGGAGAAATACTACAGGACATTGGTCTGGGTCAAGATTTTTTGGGTAAGACCTCCAAAGCACAAGCGACAAAAGCAAATATAGGAAAATGGAATTACAATAAGCTAAAAAGCTTCTGCATAGCAAAGGAAACAATTAACAAAGGGAAGAGACAACCTATAGTCTCAGAGAAAATATTTGCAAACTATCCATCTGACAAGAGATACATTGAAAAACTTGACGAGCCAGGCATGGTGGCTCACGCCTGTAATCCCAACACTTGGGGAGAATGAGGCAGGTGTATCACTTGAGGTCAGGAGTTCGAGACCAGCCTGGCCAACGTGGTGAAACTGCATCTCTATTAAAAATACAAAGATTGCTTGAACCCAGGAGGCGGAGGTTGCAGTGAGCAGAGATCACGCCAGTGCACTCCAGCCTGGGTGACAGAGCAAGACTCCGTCTCAAAACAAACAAAACAAACTCAAACAATTCAAACACTTAAAAAACATCATTATCATCAAATTTAAAATTGGGTAAAAGAGCTGAATAGATATTTCTGGAAAAAAGATCTACAAATGGCAAACAGGTATATTTCAAAAAATGCTCAAAATCACCAATTATTAGGGAAATGCAAATTAAAACCACAAACAGATATCATCTCACCCCAGTTCAAATGGCTATAAAAAGACAAAGAATAATAAGTACTGGAGAAGATGTAAAGAAAGGGGTTCTCTTTTACACTGTTGGTGGGAATGTAAATTAGTACAACTATTATAGAAAACATTATGGAGATTCCTCGAAAACCTAAAAAGAGAACTACTACATGATCTAGCTATCCCACTGCTGAAAGGAAATCAGTATATGAACGCGATATCTGCACTCCCGTGTTTACTACAGCATTATTCACAATAGTCAAGATATTCAAGGAACATAAGTGTCTATCAGTGGATACATGGATAAAGAAAATGTGAGATATACACACAATGGAATCTCTTCTTTTCTTTTCTTTCTTTTTTTTTTTTTTTTCTTTTTTGAGATGGAGTCTCGCCCTGTTGCCCAGGCTGGAGTGGTGCAGTGGTACGATCTTGGCTCACTGCAAGCTCGGACTCCTGGGTTCACACCATTTTCCTGCCTCAGCCTCCAGAGTAGCTGGGACTATAGGCCCCCGCCACCACGCCCGGCTAATTTTTTTTTTTTGTATTTTTAGTAGAGACAGATTTTCACCATGTTAGCCAGGATGGTCTCGATCTCCTGACCTCGTGATCCGCCCGCCTCGGCCTTTCAAAATGCTGGGATTACAGGCGTGAGTCACCATGCCCGGCCCATAATGGAATCTTAATGGGCCATAACAAAGGATAAAATCTTGTCATTTGCAGCAATGTAGCTGGAACTGGAGGTCACTGTGTTAAGTGAAATAAGCACAGCACAGAAAAGACAAACATCACATGTTTGCACTCATAAGTGGGAGCTAAAAAGGTGGATCTCATGTTGGTTGAAAGTAGTATGGTGGTTACTAGAGGCCTGGAAGGAAAGGAAGGATGGAGAATAAAGAGTAGTTGATTAATGGGTACAAAAGTAAAGAGAGAGAAGCTTTCAGTTCTAGTGTTCAATAATAGAGCATTTTGATTCTTCTCTCTTTTCTTCTTTATTAGTCTTGCTAGCGGTCTGTCAATTTTGTTAATCTTTTCAAAAAACCAACTCTTGGATTCATTGATTTTTTGGAGGGTTTTTTTGTGTCTCTATCTCTTTCAGTTCTGCTCTGATCTTAGTTATTTCTTGCCTTCTGCTAGCTTTTGAATGTGTTTGCTCTTGCTTCTCCAGTTCTTTTAATTGTGATGTTAGAGTGTCAATTTTAGATCTTTCCAGCTTTCTCTTGTGGACATTTAGTGCTATAAATTTCCCTCTACATACTGCTTTAAATGTGTCCCCGAGATTCTGGTATGTTGTATCTTTGTTCTCATTGGTTTCAAAGAACATCTTTATTTCTGCCTTCATTTCGTTATGTACCCAGTAGTCATTCAGGAGCAGGTTGTTCACTTGCAATGTAGTTGAGTGGTTTTGATTGAGTTTCTTAGTTCTGAGTTCTAGTTTGATTGCACTGTGGTCTGAGAGACAGTTTGTTATAATTTCTGTTCTTTTACATTTGCTAAGGAATGCTTTACTTCCAATTATGTGGTCAATTTTGGAATAAGTGCGATGTGGTGCTGAGAAGAATGTATATTCTGTTGATTTGGGGTGGAGAGTTCTATAGATGTCTATTAGGTCCACTTGGTGCAGAGATGAGTTCAATTCCTGGATATCCTTGTTAACTTTCTGTCTCATTGATCTGTCTAATGTTGACAGTGGAGTGTTGAAGTCTCCCATTATTATTGTATGGGAGTCTAAGTCTCTTTGTAAGTCTCTAAGGACTTGCTTTATGAATCTGGGTGCTCCTGTATTGGGTGCATATATATTTAGGATAGTTAGCTCTTCCTGTTGATTTGATCCCTTTACCATTATGTAATGGCCTTCTTTGTCTCTTTTGATCTTGATGGTTTAAAGTCTATTTTATCAGAGACTAGGATTGCAACCCCTGCTTTTTTTTGTTCTCCATTTGCTTGGTAGATCTTCCTCCATCCCTTTATTTTGAGTCTATGTATGTCTCTGCATGTGAGATGGTCCACTGAATACAGCAGACTGATGGGTCTTGACTCTTTATCCAGTTTGCCAGTCTGTGTCTTTTAATTGGAGCATTTAGCCCATTAACATTTAAGGCTAATATTGTTATGTGTGAACTTGATCCTGCCATTAAAATATTAACTGGTTATTTTGCTCGTTAGTTGATGCAGTTTCTTCCTAGCCTCGATGGTCTTTACATTTTGGCATGTTTTTGCAATGGCTGGTACCGGTTGTTCCATTCCATGTTTAGGGCTTCCTTCAGGATATCTTATAGGGCAGGCCTGGTGGTGACAAAATCTCTAAGCGTTTGCTTATCTGTAAAGGATTTTATTTCTGCTTCACTTATGAAACTTAGTTTGGCTGGATATGAAATTCTGGGTTGAAAATTCTTTTCTTTAAGAATGTTGAATATTGGCCCCCACTCTCTTCTGGCTTGCAGAGTTTCTGCCGAGAGGTCTGCTGTTAGTCTGATGGGCTTCCCTTTGTGGGTAACTCGACCTTTCTCTCTGGCTGCCCTTAAGATTTTTTCCTTTATTTCAACTTTGGTGAATCTGGCAATTATGTGTCTTGGAGTTGCTCTTCTCGAGGAGTATCTTTGTGGTGTTCTCTGTATTTCCTGAATTTGAATGTTGGCCTGCCCTACTAGGTTGGGGAAGTTCTCCTGGATGATATCCTGAAGAGTGTTTTCCGACTTGGTTCCATTTTCCCCCTCACTTTCAGGCACCCCAATCAGACGTAGATTTGGTCTTTTTACATAATCCCATACTTCCTGCAGGCTTTGTTCATTTCTTTTTCTTCTTTTTTCTTTTGGTTTCTCTTCTCGCTTCTTTTCATTCATTTGATCCTCAATCGCTGACACTCTTTCTTCCAGTTGATCGAGTCAGTTACTGAAGCTTGTGCATTTGTCACGTATTTCTCGTGTCATGGTTTTCATCTCTGTCATTTCATTTATGACCTTCTCTGCATTAATTAGTCTAGTTGTCAATTCTTCCACTCTTTTTTCAAGATTTTTAGTTTCTTTGCGCTGGGTACGTAATTCCTCCTTTAGCTCTGAGAAGATTGATGGACTGAAGCCTTCTTCTCTCATCTCGTCAAAGTCATTCTCTGACCAGCTTTGATCCGTTGCTGGCGATGGGCTGTGCTCCTTTGCAGGGGGAGATGCGCTCTTATTTTTTGAATTTGCAGCTTTTCTGCCCTGCTTCTTCCCCATCTTTGTGGTTTTATCTGCCTCTGGTCTTTGATGATGGTGACGTACTGATGGGGTTTTGGTATAGGTGTTCTTCCTATTTGGTAGTTTTCCTTCTAATAGTCAGGACCCTCAGCTGTAGGTCTGTTGGAGATTGCTTGAGGTCCACTCCAGACCCTGTTTGCCTGGGTATCAGCAGCAGAGTTTGCGGAAGATAGAATATTGCTGAACAGCGAGTGTACCTGTCTGATTCTTACTTTGGAAGCTTCCTCGCAGGGGTGTACTCCACCCTGTGAGGTGTGGGGTGTCAGACTGCCCCTAGTGGGGGATGTCTCCCAGTTAGGCTACTCAGGGGTCAGGGACCCACTTGAGCAGGCAGTCTGTCCGTTCTCAGATCTCAACCTCCGTGTTGGGAGATCCACTGCTCTCTTCAAAGCTGTCAGACAGAGTTGTTCGGGTCTGCACAGGCCTCTGCTGCTTCCCCTGTTGTTTTTTAGCTGTGCCCTGTCCCCAGAGGAGGAGTCTACAGAGACAGACAGGTTTCCTTGAGCAGCTGTGAGCTCCACCCAGTTCGAGCTTCCCAGCGGCTTTGTTTACCTACTTAAGCCTCAGCAATGGCGGGTGCCCCTCCCCCAGCCTCGCTGCTGCCTTGTGGTTAGATCGCAGACTGCTGTGCTGGCAATGAGGGAGGCTCTGTGGCCGTGGGACCCTCCCGGCCAGGTGTGGGTATAATCTCCTGGTGTGCCCATTTGCTTAAAGTGCAGTATTGGGGTGGGAATTACCCGATTTTCCAGGTGTTGTGTGACTCAGTTCGCCTGGCTAGGAAAAGGGATTCCCTTCCCCCTTGCGCTTCCCAGGTGAGGCAATGCCTCGCCCTGCTTCAGCTATCGCTGGTCGGGCTGCAGCAGCTGACCAGCACCGATTGTCCGGCACTCCCCAGCGAGATGACCCCAGTACCTCAGTTGAAAATGCAGAAATCACCGGTCTTCTGTGTCGCTCGTGCTGGGAGTTAGAGACTGGAGCTGTTCCTATTCGGCCATCTTGCAAACACCTCTACGCAAATAAACTGGAAAATCTAGAAGAAATGGATAATTTCCTGGACACTTACACTCTTCCAAGACTAAACCAGTAAGAAGTTGAATCCCTGAATAGACCAATAGCAGGCTCTGAAATTGAGGCAATAATTAATAGCCTACCAACCAAAAAAAGTCCAGGACCAGATGGATTCACAGCTGAATTCTACCAGAGGTACAAAGAGGAGCTGGTACCATTCCTTCTGAAACTATTCCAATCAATTGAAAAAGAGGGAATCCTCCCTAACTCATTTTATGAGGCCAACATCATCCTGATACCAAAGCCTGGCAGAGACACAACAAAACAAGAAAATTTTAGACCAATATCGCTGATGAACATCGATGCAAAAATTCTCAATAAAATCCTGGCAAACCGGATTCAGCAGCACATCAAAAAGCTTATCCACCATGATCAAGTGGGCTTCATCCCTGGGATGCAAGGCTGGTTCAACATTTGCAAATCAATAAACGTAATCCAGCATATAAACAGAACCAAAGACAAGAACCACATGATTATCTCAATAGATGCAGAAAAGGCTTTTGACAAAATTCAACAGCCCTTCATGCTAAAAACGCTCAATAAATTCGGTATTGATGGAACATACCTCAAAATAATAAGAGCTATTTATGACAAACCCACAGCCAATATCATACTGAATGGCAAAAACTGGAAAAATTCCCTTTGAAAACTGGCACAAGACAGGGATGCCCTCTCTCGCCACTCCTATTCAACATAGTGTTGGAAGTTCTGGCTAGGGCAATCAGGCAAGTGAAAGAAATCAAGGGTATCCAGTTAGGAAAAGAAGAAGTCAAATTGTCCCTGTTTGCAGATGACATGATTGTATATTTAGAAAACCCCATCATCTCAGCCCAAAATCTCCTTAAGCTGATAAGCAACTTCAGCAAAGTCTCAGGATACAAAATTAATGTGCAAAAATCACAAGCATTCTTATACACCAGTAACAGACAAACAGAGAGCCAAATCATGAATGAACTTCCATTCACAATTGCTTCAAAGAGAATAAAATACCTAGGAATCCAACTTACAAGGGACGTAAAGGACCTCTTCAAGGAGAACTACAAAACACTGCTCAGTGAAATAAAAGAGGACATAAACAAATGGAAGAACATACCATGCTCATGGATAGGAAGTATCAATATTGTGAAAATGGCCATACTGCCCAAGGTTATTTATAGATTCAATGCCATCCCCATCAAGTTACCAATGAGTTTCTTCACAGAATTGGAAAAAATGGCTTTAAAGTTCATATGGAACCAAAAAAGTGGCCGGGCGCGGTGGCTCAAGCCTGTAATCCCAGCACTTTGGGAGGCCGAGACGGGCGGATCACGAGGTCAGGAGATCGAGACCATCCTGGCTAACACCGTGAAACCCCGTCTCTACTAAAAAAAATACAAAAAATTAGCCGGGCGAGATGGCGGGCACCTGTAGTCCCAGCAACTCGGGAGGCTGAGGCGAGAGAATGGCGTAAACCCGGGAGGCGGAGCTTGCAGTGAGCTGAGATCCGGCCACTGCACTCCAGCCTGGGCGACAGAGCGAGACTCCGTCTCAACAAAAAAAAAAAAAAAAAAAAAAAAAAAAAGAGCCCGCATTGCCAAGACAATCCTAAGTCATAAGAACAAAGCTGGAGGCATCACGCTACCTGACTTCAAACTATACTACAAGGCTACAGTAACCAAAACAGCATGGTACTGGTACCAAAACAGAGATATAGACCAATGGAACAGAACAGAGTCCTCAGAAATAATACCACACATCTACAGCCATCTGATCTTTGACAAACCTGAGAGAAACAAGAAATGAGGAAAGGATTCCCTATTTAATAAATGGTGCTGGGAAAATTGGCTAGCCATAAGTAGAAAGCTGAAACTGGATCCTTTCCTTACCCCTTATACGAAAATTAATTCAAGATGGATTAGAGACTTAAATGTTCGACCTAATACCATAAAAGCCCTAGAAGAATACCTAGGTAGTACCATTCAGGACATAGGCATGGACAAGGACTTCATGTCTAAAACACCAAAAGCAACGGCAGCAAAAGCCAAAATTGACAAATGGGATATGATTAAACTAAAGAGCTTCTGCACAGCAAAAGAAACTACCATCAGAGTGAACAGGCAACCTACAGAATGGGAGAAAATTTTTGCAATCTACTCATCTGACAAAGGGCTAATATCCAGAATCTACAAAGAACTCAAACAAATTTACAAGAAAAAAACCAAACAACCCCATCAAAAAGTGGGCAAAGGATATGAACAGACATTTCTCAAAAGAAGACATTCATACAGCCAACAGACACATGAAAAAATGCTCATCATCACTGGCCATCAGAGAAATGCAAATCAAAACCACAATGAGATACCATCTCACACCAATTAGAATGGCAATCATTAAAAAGTCAGGAAACAACAGGTGCTGGAGAGGATGTGGAGAAATAGGAACACTTTTACACTGTTGGTGGGATTGTAAACTAGTTCAACCATTATGGAAAACAGTATGGCGATTCCTCAAGGATCTAGATCTAGATGTACCATATGACCCAACCATCCCACTACTGGGTATATACCCAAAGGATAATAAATCATGCTGCTATAAAGACACATGCACACGTATGTTTATTGCGGCACTATTCACAATAGCAAAGACTTGGAATCAACCCAAATGTCCATCTGTGACAGACTGGATTAAGAAAATGTGGCACATATACACCATGGAATATTATGCAGCCATAAAAAAGGATGAGTTTGCGTCCTTTGTAGGAACATGGATGCAGCTGGAAACCATCATTCTTAGCAAACTATCACAAGAAAAGAAAACCAAACACCGCATGTTCTCACTCATAGGTGGGAACTGAACAATGACATCACTTGGACCCGGGAAGGGGAACATCACACATCGGGGCCTATCATGGGGAAGGGGGAGGGGGGAGGGATTGCATTGGGAGTTATACCTGATATAAATGACGAATTGATGGGTACTGACTAGTTGATGGGTGCAGCACACTAACATGGCACAAGTATACATATGTAACAAACCTGCACGTTATACACATGTACCCTAGAACTTAAAGTATAATAAAAAAAAATAGAGCATTTTATAGTTATACAGTTAACAATAATTTGTTGTATATTTCAAAATAGCTAGAAGAATTGTAATATTCCCAACACAAAGAAAAAATAAATGTTTGAGGGGATGGATATCCCAATTACTCTGATTTGATCATTCTACATTGTAGATATGTATCAAAATATCACACGCATCCCAAAGATATGCACAACTATGGCATATAAATTATTATTATTATTTTTTAGAGACAGGGACTTGCTTTGTCAGAGTTCAGCTATGTGATTATAACTCACTGTAGCCTCAAACTCCTGGGCTCAAGCAATCTCCTGCCTCAGCCTCCTGAGTAGCTGGGACTACAGGCACGTGCCACCATGCCCGGCTAATTAAAAAAATTTTTCTTTGTAAAGACAAGGTCTCTAGACCCGTCTTAGCTTCAAGTGACCCTCCAGCTTTGGTCTCCCAAAGTGCTGGGATTACAGGTGGAAGCCACTGCGTCCAGCCTGACATATCAATTTAGAAAAAAGAAAAGATCATTCTTTTCCAGGCATTGTGAACTTCTTGTAGAATGCAGAAATATATAAGATTTTTATTATTATTATTATTATAACAACCAACCTAATATTCATGAAGGTCTTTCTATGTGTATGACACCGTGCTAACTGCGTTAATCTATTGCAGTTATTACTTCCATTTTGCAGATGAGAAAAATGAGGTTTAGGGGAGTTAAATAACTTGTTCTTGACTACTCAGCTGGAAATTATTAGAGTCTGAATATAGGTCATCTAATTCTGGAGCTTACACTTTTAATCAGTACTAAACTCTTTAATAACTAAGTCTAATGCTGACTATTTGAAGCAAAAACAACTTCTTGCCCTGATTTTTGTAATCTAGACTAATTTTTCCACAATGAAGAGATGAAAAAGTAATTATTCCATATAATTTTTGAGGAAACAAATTACTGTATTATGCATAAATATATCATATCATAGCAATATTTTATTTGGTAATAGTATGCTCACAAAACCTTTTTGAGGTTTGAGGTTTGAGTTCCACCTCTGTCAATTAGTGTCTTTGCGAAAATAGAAGTGGTTTATTGTTTTTTTTGTTTTGTTTTGTTGTTAATATCACTGAGCATCTACTTTTCCATATGTAAGTGAATCTAACAAATGAATATAATGACAATATAAATGTCTACTATTTAGTTTCCATAGGGATTAAATGAGATAATGTATATAAAGTACTTAGGTCAGTGCTCAGCATATTGTAACTGCTCAATAAATGCTTTCAAATAATTTAAAAATTGAGCACTAAAATAACAGTAATAATATTTGGTTGTTAGGAAGAGTATAAAGAAAAGTCAACCTTAGTGTGCATGAGCTTTTGAGGAGCAGAAAGAAAGGTACCCTTTAAGAAAATTACATTTAATGTGGTTAAATTACATTTAATTCAAGCTAGTAGTACTGTATCTAATTTGATAGACCTTAGTTTTTAAATAGGTCATCTAAATAACAGTCTTTCTGTAAAATCTCAGGAGATCCAATTTTTAAAATACTATATTCTATTAAATTAGATGATGGATATCTAAGACAGCACACTTCTTGGCACATAGGCCTCAGAAAATGCTAGAACATATGCTAGTGAAAGTGTAGTTATTTATTCTATTACTATTACTATTATCTCGTTCTCTCTGTATCTGTATTTTCTCTGCTTCTCTGAGGTACTAAAATGAGAGCCTCACAATTACCCAGGGAAGCAAGTTCTTGGACCTGGAAAGGCTGCAGAATCAATTTCAGGGTCAGACAGTCTTGTTTGATTTTTACAATCTAGAGACCGGTCTCATGTCAAACTGCAGAAAGAAACACATTCCAGATTTACACAAGGGTTAGAGAAAGACTGACTGACTGCATTTGCTCAAGATGACTCTCAGGATGAGAGATACACTTTTTTTTTTTTAAACATTGATGCCAAACCTTCTTTTAGTAACGTAGAAAAGCACAGCTGTCACTGGCCTCAGGACTGACAAGCAAAATGCAGAGATTCCCTTTTTCCAGCTGAGATCATCTCCAGATAAAGAATTACTCAACCGGGAATGGGAAGGTGGAAATTGTACAGTCCTGAACTGTCGAATATGGTGTCTTCACATAGCAATTGAGATCTTGAAATGAGGTTAATCTAATTGAGACGTGCTATAAATGCAAAATATACACCGAATGACAAAGACTTTGTGTGAAAAATAGAATTTAATGTGATGTAAGATTTCCTAAGACTCACCATCTGTGGCTTAGTAGCATTTATTTTATTTATTTTTTAATTTTTAATTTTTGAGGGTACATAATAAGTGCATGTATCTATGAGTCACATGAGATATTTTGATACAGGCATGCAATGCATAATAATCACATCAGGATAAATAGGGTGTCCATCACCTCAAGCATTTATCTTTTGTGTTTCCAGCAATCCAAATATACTCTTTTAGTTATTTTAAAATGAAGAATTACATTAATTTTTACTATAGTCACCCTCTTGTGCTAGCAAATACTAGGTCTTACTTATTCTTTCTGTTTTTTGTACCCATTAACCATCCCTCCGCTACTACCCTTCCCAGCCTCTGGTAACCATTTTTCTACTGTCTATCTCCATGAGTTCAACTGGTTTTAATTTTTAGCTCTCACATATAAGTGAGAACATGCGATGTTTGTCTTTCCGTGCCTAGCTTATTTCACTTAACATAGGCTAGCATTTATTCTGCATATTTTTAACTATAATTAGGTTCCATAGAGTCTAAAAAGGGAATTCATTTCATCTACTTTATAGATAAGAATAAGTATGGTTAATAGCTATTGTATGCTTCTTATGTGCCATGTTCTGTGCAAAGCATGTTTCATTTATAATTTCATTTAATCTTGCTTTATTAAAAAGTTACACGCTTAACTCCATTTTATAGATGAGCTAACTGAGTCTTGGAGGATTTAACATGCTTAAGATTACACAGCTGAAGCCTAGTTATGTAAAGAGGTCGGTTTGACTTCAAAGACGACACTAATACTTATTTTTTTTTTTTTTTTTTTTTGAGACGGAGTCTGGCTCTGCCACCCAGGCTGGAGTGCAGTGGCCGGATCTCAGCTCACTGCAAGCTCCGCCTCCCGGGTTTACGCTATTCTCCTGCCTCAGCCTCCCGAGTAGCTGGGACTACAGGCGCCCGCTACCTCGCCCGGCTAGTTTTTTTGTATTCTTTTAGTAGAGACGAGGTTTCACCGTGTTAGCCAGGATGGTCTCGATCTCCTGACCTCGTGATCCGCCCGTCTCGGCCTCCCAAAGTGCTGGGATTACAGGCTTGAGCCACCGCGCCGGCCTACACTAATACTTATTTCTATGGTCTCCCATTGAATCATTTGTGGAAAAGCACTGAATTGCACCATATACACAAAAAAGTTAAACAAAATGTTTTTTTAATTCCTCTAAATCTCCGTGTGGTACAAGGATATCTTCTTGCAGATAAATAGTTCTTCTGAAGTATCTGACCTTATCTGCTTCCTAGAAAATGCAGTCAAGTTGCAAATAAGGTGCAGTGTTTCTTTCTGTTACTGAATAAAACAATTTGGGTCAAATTGTACCTGAAGGTACTTAGAATCCAATTATACTTGATTCCTTGTTAAATCACTTATGCTAGTAACTGAACTTGTTAAAAGAGTAATTCCCAAGTATTTAAGGATAGAATGTTGATTTATGAAATACATTTTGCCTTTTATTGTATGTCTTTATTTTTCACGGGCACATTGTATTTATTTGAGAGACAGCAAGAAAGGACAGAAGTATTGGTGAGAGAAGAAGCCAGAGGCCCAGCCAATGTCCACCCCTTATTTGTTACTGACTGTCAGGTGTTTCCAGCTAATCTTTTTTGATTTGTGATTATTCTTTTTTGGTTGTTCTGGATTCACCTGCATGTGCTGCCATGGAAGTACTCATATGCCTCAGAACAGACACATTCAAACACACAGGACACACCAAGCTGGAAATGGCCAGCAACTGGGGTAACCCAGGGGCTGTTCCTCACTTTGAATACCTTCTTCTGACCAGTTAAATATAAGTTTCCTAGTTCTGGGGGCAGAAGGGTCAGGCAGTTGCCCCGAATGTGTTCTTTAAGTTGGGCAAGCTCCCCAGTTTCCCTAGGCTGCAAGATCAGGTTGTTATCCCTAAAGCTGGGTATCTGCAACTTTGTGAGCTTCCTAATATCTGGTTGCAGGATTTCAAAATCATTGTCACTTACAAAAGAGTGCACAGAAGGTGGTAAGGTAGATGAAGTTTCCAGGAATAGAATTTTCATTCAAAGTGTACATCAAGTTCAGAAGGTCAAGAGCTGGGTAGAAAGCAAAATCCTTCAGGCAAAGTATTTAGCCCATTCATGCCCAGGTTCACGTGTTTGAGTTTCTGAAGGCTGCTGATCTGTGTGGGCAGCTCCTCAATTTGGCTATTAAGGAAGTTGAGCACTTCCAAATTCTTCAGTTCTGCTGTGTTTGGTGGCACCACTGCAAGCACGTTATGGCTGAGGACCAGTTGTATGGTATGGGATAAGGAAAATGTGCCATTGACATACAGCATGTTGGAGATGACCTAGTCACCCTGTCCACTTCCTGGCTGTCCACAGACTGTTTCAGAGTCTTGGACATGGTTGCAAAGAGCAGCACCTAACAGCATGGGCATGGAATGACAGACTGCAGCAGGATGCACTTTTATTGTACTTCTGAAGCTACTTACATTTATTAGCTAGAAGAGCAACCTTTCTTTTTGAACTTGGCCAAATGTACAAAGCCATGGTTATCTGACATGGTTATTTTATGACAGGGTAGTGATTAGGGAGATGGTCAACACATTTTGGTAGAAAGATGCCTGGGAGATAAATTCCAGACTGAAACTTGAACTGTATCCTCATCTGTATGCTACTTCTAAAAGACGGACATTGTCTAATAGCTGAGAGTAAAGAATCTCCTTTCTGTTCACCAGTTTATGTGCCTAAAGTAGTGATAATAAATCGACAGTAGTCCACAGATCAGAAAGGAAGGAAAAAACAGCAAACAAAGACTACTACAAACCCAGCAATAGTACAAAGCAGGCCCAAAATTGTTAACTAGGTCAAAGAATTATGTTCTTGGTTCCTTTCTTCTAGGGATCTATAAAATAGTTCAAATATGTTGTTTCACTTATCTGTACACTTCTTCCCTGGAGGAATAGAGATTGGTAGAGATTCCCATTCAGCAAGAGATAAAATGGAAGCAGAAAAGAGAGCACTGACTTGGCCCAAGTCCATTAACTAGTTTGTAATAGCTGCTAAAAGCACTCAAAATCTCCTTCAAGGGAGTATCTGGAAAACTCAGTGAATTCTGAGCTATCTAGGAAGCTTTCAAAGAAGAGAATTCAGAATTCACAAGAATGTGTAAGAATCCAATTTGAGACTGTATATTTTAACAAAATTGTCACAAATTTTCATGGTATATGCTTATAAAAAGAAATGGCAAGGATAATACTATAGTTAGCCAGCAGTTATGCATGAAGTGTTATTACAGAAATTATCTAACTGCCATGGGAAATGTCCTGACTTAAGACAAAATGAAAGCAATTCAACAGTGTAGGACTTCTATCAACAAAATGAAGAGAAGAAATTTAAGCTCAGATTCCAAGCAATTTATCAAGATAGCCTCTAATTTAAAATATGTCAAATTGATCACAGAGAAACTTTTAAAAAATACTCAAGAATTTCAGCTTATTTAAACATAATATACTCTAGCTTTCCTCCTCTGTTGAAGATTTTTATGAAAAAAAAATCTTGCGATAAAAGTAATCTTTAAATCCCCTGATCTGGTGTCATGATTCTTTGTCCTTGGAATTTCCCTCTGCTTTCCCTACTCTGCATTCAGATGCCTGACAGTGTTAACTCCTCACCGGACTCTACCCCTTTATGCAATCTTCTTCAGTATTTCCATAGCATTGAAAGTCTTTACCATATACTAATCTTTTACTTATTTATTCTTACATAATCTTAAAGACCTATCTATATTGAAAACTGTGTCATATAATGATACTAGTCAGTTTCATTTGCGTCCTTATCAATGCTTTGACAACATGCTAAATGTGCTAAATGTTTTACATGGACCATTTTATTTAATCTTCATGATAACCTAGTGAGGTAGGCACATTCATCATCCTCATTTTACATCCCTATAGAAAAGTAAAAGCTTACCAAATCCTTATGACATTTTATCTTTAGAAAGTGAGACTGGAAGAGGACCTTGGATGCTAGGCTAAGAAACATAAATTTCCATATTTTCACACATCAAGCAGATATCTACTGAATGCCTATCGTGCCACAGTCTCTGAAGAAAAGGCTGAGGACACATAAGTAAGCAAAGTATAATTTCTGTTTCCAAAGAGTTCCCAGTCTAGTGGATAATCTGGCTAGGGAAACATACAATTGCAATTATTGGATCAAATAAGCTACACTATAAAGTGTGTAGGAGGTACCACAGTGCAGAGGATGAAAGGATTAACTCAGAGAAGGTTTTGCAGAAGATGTTTGGGCTGGCTTGTGGAATGGTTAGGAAAGAAGAAAAAGAATGGCAGGCACAAATGCCCATTACAGGAAAGAGTGTGGTGAGACAGGCTAGATCAGGTATGCTAGAGGAACAGATGGGTCAGGTTTTGGAGACCCTGGCATAACCTGGCTAAATAATCCAGACTTTATTCTATAGAAAATAGAAGGCATTGATGGATTGTTAAGTAACAGGGAACTGCTGGTGAGGAGCATGGTGACAGGAGTTGCAATGTTCGGAATAAACAGCAGCCTATCCTTGACTTTCTCTATGAGTTTCCCATTGTTCATCTTCCTTGTCCTTGAAGTCTCACCTGTCCTGGCCTCCCTACTACTGTGGGCTCTTTACAATTTTACTCTTTATGTTAGTTGCTTCTTTCCCTTTCAACTAATTTGAGATGTCACCAGTTTATTCTGTTTAGGATTTATTATGTGTATTTAATGTCATTTACACATAAGGAGAGCCAAGGCTGTTTGTGTGTGTTAGGAAGAATAATATGAACTAAGATGAATAAGACATAGCTCCTGTTATTTCAATAAAATTGGGGGTTACTAATTTTAATCTTCAAATCAAATATTTGTGACTGTATTTTTCTCTCTTGAATACTAAGTTAGTTTTGCCCACATGTGACTCTTGATTGACTTGTAAAATATCTGTAGTATGTAGGTTGTAAGAGGGGAAAACACTCATAAAAATTAAACACATAAACACCGTGTATATAAAAATTTCAGCAATAGTTGGGTGTATAGTTGGTGCTTGCAAAAAGTGTAAATTGAATCTGAATTTAAAGTGCTATTGGCTAGCAGAATTTCAGTCCCTGTGATACCTGCAGGACAGGTGTGAAGGGGAAAAATTAAAGGACCTTTCATACCCATTAAATTACATCTTGTAGGCAGACACCTACCAACTTACCTGACCATGGAGATCACCGGCTACTTGCAACTGGGCTGCAGATTGTGTGTGGGAAGATTTCTTGGCTATCAGAAAAAGCCAAGAGTTCATTTTATGCACCCAGCTCAAAAAAAGTTTAACTATCCACTCATTTTTGTACAATATCTCAAGCCTCATTCAGAATAAAAAAGCCATGTCATGAGTTGGTGACTGCTGCATCAAGTTTTCTGTAATAGTCCTTGAAAATAAACTTTGAAATGTATTAATATTTGAAACTAGAGTGTCCTAAATTTTAAGGCATCAGTAATAATACCATTATCACAATTCATTTTTGTCAACTTTGACTTTTTTCTTTTTTTTTTTTTTTGAGATGGAGTCTTGCTCTTGTCGTCCAGGCTAGAGGGCAATGGCAGGATCTCAGCTCACTGCAACTCTACCTCCCAGGTTCAAGCGACTCTCTTGCCTCAGCCTCCTGAGTAGCTGGGATTACAGGTGCCCACCACCACGTCTGGCTAATTTTTATATTTTTAGTAGAGATGGTGTTTTACCATGTTGGCCAGGCTAGTCTCGAACTCCTGACCTTGTAATCCGCCTGCCTCTGCCTCCCAAAGTGCTGGGATTACAGGTGTGAGCCACCGCACCCGGCCCCAACTTTGTCTTAAGAACAAAATATTGCTTACATGATTTAAGAACTCTTCATTCTATGAAGTAATAAAGTCACACATTTGTCAGCTTTAATAATATAAACACAGCTTTCATTTGATTTATCATAATTATTTCTTTACATTTTTTGTTCAACCATCAAAGTAGTATCTCACATATTAGCTCTGAAAGTCTCCATATAAACTTTACCCAAGGAGACATTTGAATAAAATTCTTTTTTTTTTTTGTTTTGACTTTTTAATTAAATTTTCTATTTTGAGATAATTATAGATTAACACGAAGTTGTAGGAAATAATACAGAGAGATCATCTTTAGTCTTTACCCAATTTTCCCCAATGGCAACATCTTGCAAAACTATAGTTCCACAGGCATGAGGTTGACATTGATGTAGTCAAGATACAGGATGTCTTCATCACCACAAGGATCCCTCCTGATGCTCTTTTACAGACATGCTTACTTCCCTCTCACTCTCACCTCCTCCTTACCTCCTGGCAATCACTAATTTGTTCTCATGTCTATAATTTTGTCCTGTCAAAAATCCTGTATAAATGGAATGATACTGATTATAACCTTAGAATTGGCTTTTTCATTCAGCATAATTATATAGAAATTTATTCAGGTTGTTGCATGTATCTGAATAGTTTTCCTTGGTATGAATATACCACAGTTTTTCAACCATTCTTTTCTTGAAGGACATCTGGATTGCTTCCAGTTTGGGCTATCACGAATACGGCTGTTATGAATGTTCATGTGTGTGTTTTCACTAGAACATAAGAGCTATTTATGACAAACCCACAGCTAATATCATACTGAATGGGCAAAAACTGGAAAAATTCCCTTTGAAAACTGGCACAAGACAGGGATGCCCTCTCTCACCACTCCTATTCAACATAGTGTTGGAAGTTCTGGCTAGGGCAATCAGGCAAGAGAAAGAAATCAAGGGTATCCAGTTAGGAAAAGAAGAAGTCAAATTGTCCCTGTTTGCAGATGACATGATTGTATATTTAGAAAACCCCATTGTCTCAGCCCAAAGTCTCCTTAAGCTGATAAGCAACTTCAGCAAAGTCTCAGGATACAAAATTAATGTGCAAAAATCACAAGCATTCTTATACACCAGTAACAGACAAGCAGAGAGCCAAATCAGGAATGAACTTCCATTCACAATTGCTTCAAAGAGAATAAAATACCTAGGAATCCAGCTTACAAGGGATGTAAAGGACCTCTTCAAGGAGAACTACAAACCACTGCTCAGTGAAATCAAAGAGGACACAAACAAATGGAAGAACATACCATGCTCATGGATAGGAAGAATCAATATCGTGAAAATGGCCATACTGCCCAAGGTTATTTATAGATTCAATGCCATCCCCATCAAGCTACCAATGACTTTCTTCACAGAATTGGAAAAAAGTGCTTTAAAGTTCATATGGAACCAAAAAAGAGCCCGCATTGCCAAGACAATCCTAAGTCAAAAGGACAAAGCTGGAGGCGTCACGCTACCTGACTTCAAACTATACTACAAGGCTACAGTAACCAAAACAGCATGGTACTGGTACCAAAACAGAGATATAGACCAATGGAACAGAACAGAGTCCTCAGAAATAATACCACACATCTACAGCCATCTGATCTTTGACAAACCTGAGAGAAACAAGAAATGGGGAAAGGATTCCCTATTTAATAAATGGTGCTGGGAAAATTGGCTAGCCATAAGTAGAAAGCTGAAACTGGATCCTTTCCTTACCCCTTATACGAAAATTAATTCAAGATGGATTAGAGACTTAAATGTTAGACCTAATACCATGAATAAAATTCTTAAAGAGAATCTCTCTTAGATTTTCTTGTGTCCATTCAAAATGAGATAAACTCAAAAGTTCGTTGAAAATAGAATGGTTATTTCTACCCCATCCTTCTGTTAGTCATATTGTAAAGGCTCTGGGAATGTTACTGGTTAGTGTTTTCATTGATCCTCTTGTGATTAACCTCATCTATCCCTGACATGGAGGGTAAACCCAATTATAGGAGATTTTGCAAGAACAAATATCAAATTAAGTGTGATATAAACAGGCTACAAAACTCTGAAGATACAGATTAGATGCAGACCAATGAGTTATCCAAACAGGACCTGCTCATCTCTACACATAATTTTATCACTTCTCCCTCTTGACTGAAATGCTCACTATATAATTGTGCAGCTTTCTCTCAAATCCCCGTGCATAACTATTCTGATATTTAATTCTTTCTAATATCACATATTTATGCAAGACCTCTAGGACAGTAGAAATATCATTGAAATTGACCCACAACTGAATTATCTTTGCCATTTATTGGCTATGTGGTCTCAGGAAAGTTACTTAGATAATCCATGCTGTATTTTCCCACAGGATTGCTTATAAGGATTAAATGGGATAGTCAGTGCCTAGGCCAAATTCAAAATATAGTAAGAACTCAATAAATGGCCCCTCTTACCAATAAAATTCCAGATTAGTATTCAAGACGTCCTACCTTACCATAAAAATACTGTGGTCACATATTCTCTTTCTTAAAGTTTCTTTATTATTTATAACTTTTACACTAAACTTGTTCAAAGCTGGATTTATTAGAACAACAAATGTCACCTGTTACATTTGCTTATTTGCACCCATATATTCAGCATAACCAATCACCTCTCACATGAGCAATTACAAAACTCATTACACTTCTAAAGTCAAGGCCATTAAATTTTTCAATACATTACAATTGTGACTTGCTGGAAGAACAGTGACAACTGTTTCTTTTTTCGTCTCATGTTATAAAATCTCAAGAAATCAATCAGTTTTTTTGATTACAAAAAGTTCCTTTATTTGGACATAATATTGAAATAACTTGTCAGAATTTTAAGAACTCAATACTCATTTCTCCTAATTGCTTTGAATAGAAGTACAGAATCTCATTACAAACTTTGTTCTCTACTGTAATGTAGTTTGAAAATCATACCCCAGCCAAGTTAATATTTGCTCATTCAATTTTTCTAGTAATTACAGTCGTTTTGAAAAAAATGGCATGAGTAGAAACCAACCCAAGGGCATAGATGTGAGACCAATGGAGACATACAGTTAGAACTACAGAACTTGATGAGGTCCTGCTAGCTGTCTCATGTTGAAAACTTAAATGGCCATTTCCAAGACAGTGTAATAATGCATATGAAAATTTCACAGAGTACACAAATTCAGTTCTCATAAGAAAAGTGAATGGGCAGCTCAGAAATAGAATCTCACCTTTCATTTCTATCACTTGTTTTTCTTGGATGAATGCTTACTTCCTATATGATGAATGTTCATAATTCTTTTTAGTTGTCAGTAGTTATCCAAGTTTCCTAAGCAATGTACTTAGAAGATGGAAACCAAGGGAAGAGAGTTGAATATTGCAACTGAAACAGCTTGCAAAAGAGTTAATCTGATGTGTATTTCATCATCCACATAATTGTTACTGTACTGCTTGGTATTAGCTGTGAATGATAAGTGGTTCATGTAAATGAGCATATTGCAACTATTACTAATATAGAAATCTTTTGTAAGACCTTAGAATTTACAAACTGTGTTCACATGCATTATCCCATTTAATTAATTTCACCTTTATCTTTTTTTTTTTCCTGCCAACTCCAGCATTTCAGGGATCAGCTAGAGGAAAGACAGACAGCATGTGATCATATTACAGAGGGACTCGGAGATTCTCAGCATCCCTGAGGGATGTTTGTGGTTTAATAAATATTGAGGGAGATGTAAAACCTATGCTACCTGGTAAGCCCAGGCTCTACCATGACATTACTCTGTGACCTTGCACAACATTCTTAAGTACATAAATATGTACATACATGTACACAAATATATCTGTGTATTAAAGTTTCTGAATCAAAGTTTTCTTATTCGTAAAAAGGTGAGGACCAGCCTGCCATATGTCAAGAAAGATTAGACCTCATTATACTTCTTGTTTGTGTCCTTTACCAGTTGCTGCGCAGACTGAATACAGTAGGCAGCTCTTATCCATGAGTTCCACACCCATGGATTCATCCAAATGCAAATCAAAAATATTTAGAAAAATGTTTTCATGAAATTCCAAAAAGCAAAACTTGAATTTGCCGTGTGCCAAGTACTACAGTGAATCCATGAGAATGAAGTGGTATGTAGGGCTTTTATTTGGTATTATAAGTAACCTAGAGATGATTTAAGGTATACAGGAGGATGTGTCCAGGTTATATGCAAATATTATGCTATTTTATTTAAAGAATTGAGCATCTGCAAATTTTGGTATCTTCACTGGGTCCTGGAACCAATCCCCCATGGACACCGAGAGACAACTGTATAGGGCTACATACTACCAAAGTCAGAATTAAGAAGCATTTGTTTTATTTCTTTTCCATCTCAGTCTTTAACCTATAGGAAAGAGAACACTTCTTTCTCATGCTGGAAGGTCCAAAGAAGTTACTCTGATTATTCCTGGTTCATGCCTTTGAGAAATGAGGACAGATAATGAGGTCTAATCTTTCTTGACATAGGGCAGGCTAGACTTTACCCACTTTACCCTTTGTAGTAAAATTCATCCATAAAAGCAAAGTAAAATAAGATAGAATAGACTGAATAGGAGGAGAGAGAGGGAAAAGTAAGGGTAGAACCGTGTCTTACTCTTTACTCATCTAGAAAGGGGAATAGATGTATTGAAGTCAGAATTCAGTAAGCTTGCCTCTCTCTTACAGGGTCAATCTGACACAGATTTTCAGGTTATGGCCCTTCTTCCCAAACATTATTTAGGTTTAGACTTTGCTCAAGACTCCACAAATTAAAATTTAATCCAGAATATCAGTTGAGGAAGAATGTTCTATATGAGTCAAAAACAATCCCACATACATATACCCTACACACACACACACACACACACACACAATCACACAATCACACACACTGAAACTTAATGGGAAGTGTGTTTGTCTCTATCTTTCTTTATCAATTTGGAATAATGATATCAGCCCATGTCACAAGATTATGACAAAACTAAACTGAGATAATGAAACATTACAATTACCAACTGCTAAAAGAATGTTGTTAGATAATATTGCCCACAAATTAAATGTCACCATATGGCCTCCAGGTTAGTTCCATAGTGAAAAACTTGGCAATATGTCCTACCAAAGAGTGAGCTTTTACAGTGAGAATAAAATTGTGTAACCCACTATTTGAGGGCTGGAAATAGTCTATTTGTGAAGATTCATTCATCAGCTATGAGTCTATAAATAAGTTAAAGTATATGTTTACATAAACACTGAAATACACATACACACACACACATCCATCTGAACACTCCCTATGTTTGTTTACATATCTCTCTATGTCATTGTAATTTTAATATGGTCCTTCACACATGTGCAGAACCAACTGTTTCTATTATCCTTTCTCACGTACCCCTGTCTCATTTGACATGAAATGTTATACCTCATCTCAGAGTGCACATTAATCAGATTTACAGCCTTCGTATAATGATCATTCCCACCCATTAGGACTTCTGGGTCACCCTGATAGTGAGTTGGCTGCCTCTCACTCTGGGACTATTTGTCATAGTGCAGTTTTCCTTAGAAGATGCAATTCTGCCATAACTATTGACTCTAACACTATTGTAAAAGAATGTTGAGTAAGAGTTTTGTAGTTTTCATTTTCCAGCTATTTTTCTATTCTATCGTAAATGCCAATGAATGAGCATATTCTAGGAAGATAAGGGAATACCTAGAACTCGGTCATGAGTACAGGGGAATGGTTCCACTCAAGTTGTTGCAAAGAGACCTAGAAGATATCAGGAAGGGCTGGGAGTAGTGGCTCACACCTGCAATCCCAGCACTTTTGGAGGCTGAGGTGGGTGGATCGCCTGAGGTCAGGAGATGGAGACCAGCCTGACCAACATGGAGAAACCCCATCTCTACTAAAAACACAGAATTAGCCAGGCATGGTGGCGCATGCCTGTAATTGCAGCTACTTGGGAGGCTGAGCAGGAGAATCACTTGAACCCGGGAGGCGGAGGTTGTGGTGAGCCGAGATCATGCCATTGCACTCCAGCCTGGGAAACAAGAGTGAAACACCATCTCAGAAAAAAAAAAGATATCAGAAAGAAGGCCTACAGGTGTGATGCTTCCCCCAGGCCCTCCTTTCCATAGTATGTTTACTTTTCAGAAGAACCTCTGATGAAATCCAAGTGTTTTGCAACAGGCAGATGATCATCTTCTCCTTGTCTAATGACATGGAAATCAGGACAAGCCAACACAGATGGTGAAACAAAAAGATAAAGCAAATTTGGTTGGTTGAACCTACATTTTGCAATGCTACAGATTTACGAACACTTTTGGTCAAGCAGCCATTCATTGCGATTCATGGAGATCTAAGGTACGGCACTCAAATTCCAAACTTCTGTCTTTCCCAAAGTGGGCCAGTGAATACTTCTTCACCTGTTATACACAAATGTCAAACAACTGCCAGTGTTCTCCAGGGACAAGTCAGTTAGTAATATGAGACACTGAATGAAAGAAACAGTTACACTGAACTGTTCCATGTAGCTGAACACACCATCTAAGTGCTAACAGGCATGCTGAGGAAGTGACCTTATTCAGCAAATATTTTTTGAGAATTCATGACACTGAAGGATACAAAGATGGGTATGAGATAAATTCTTGTTTCCAGAAGCTTACAGTTGAGCACAGACAATCAAACTTGCACATAAATAATCACAAACCAAGGCAGTATGTAATAAACACCCTCAAGAGAGATACACAATGGTTAAGAGCTAAAAAGAGGGAGGATCTTTTTACTGTTCAAGTATTTTAAGAAAGATTTCATGGAGGAGGTGCCTTTTGAACTTGACCCTGAGAAATGCTTACTATGTGAAAAGTGCTGTACACACTCCTCATTCCCCTTTTCCGCACCCATAATGACGTTTTCTCAGATGCACACTCTGCTTCTTCTGGTCCGAGATCTGCACAGGCTAGAAACAGCCTTCTTATCTCAACCTAACCTAACATCTATACCTCAGGGAAGCCATTTGTGACTCAAAAATGAAACCTGATCACCTTGCTAGCACAGCAGTTTGCACCTGTCTTTTCCAGCACCAACCATAATGTGCAATTCTGCATTCATTTGGGTGACCTTTTAATATTAAGAACTGCCTACCCACCTAGACAGTAAGTTCCATGAGGAGGGCACCTTGTCTCATTTGTTCAATGCTATATCCTTACAACTAGCTGTAAGCACCTATAGAAGGCACTCAGTAACATTGGCCATATGCCTAAGTGACTGACATGAGAAAAAAGTATACAGTTAAGAAACACTGAAGGCTAAACAGGAAATAGTTACATAGTAGCCAAAAAATAAAAATATAGGTATAATGAAAAGTCAGCCAAGCATAAGAGGCCACACTATCGAATGTGAATTTTTACTTATCCTTCCATGAACTCTTCCTGAATCTCACCAGCCAGGACACATTCTTGCTTCTAAGTAATTTCTGCATTTTCTATGGAATGGTTTCTGTTAACCTTGTTCTTCATTAAACTGTGTGAGGACAGAGAAACATCTTATTCATGTTTATATCCTCCATAACCCAGAGCACAATGTTCATAATAGGTTCTTTTTACAAGCATAATTTTGCTATATAGATATATCGTGTAGTGGTGAGGTCTGGCCTTTTAGAGTATCCATCACCTGAATAATGTACATTATACCCATTAGGTAATTTCTCAACATCCACTCCACATTCTACTCCCTCACCTTTCAGTCTCCAATGCCTATCATTCTACACTCTATGTCCATGTGTACACATTATTTCTTTCTCACTAATAAGTGAGAACACACAGTATTTTTCTGTTTCTGAGTTGTTTCCCTTAAGACAATGACCTCCGGTTCCATCCATGTACTAGAAAAAGACACAATTTCATTCTTTTCTATGACTGAGTAGTACTCCACTGTACACATGTATAGCACATTTTCTTTATTCAATCATCTGTTGATGGACAGTTAGGTTGATTCCATATTTTTTATTATTATGAATACTGTTGCAATAAACATACGAATGCAGGTATCTTCTTGATATAACAATTTTTTTTTCCTTTGGGTAGATACTCAGTAGTGGGATTCTGGGTTGAATGGTAGTTCTATTTGTACTTATTTGAGAAATCTCAATACTGTTTTCCAAAGAGGTTGTACTAACTTATATTCTCACCAATTGTGTATGAGTGTTCCATTTTCTCTGCATCCTCATCAACATCCGTTATCTTTTGTATTTTTAGTAATAGCTATCCTGACTGGTATAAGATGCTAACTCATTGTGGTTTTAATTTGCCCTTTTCTGATGATTAGTGATAAGCATTTTTCATATGCTTGCTGGCCATTTGTATATCTTCTTTTGAAAAATACATATTCATGTCCTTTGCCCACTTTTTAATGGGATTATTTTTGTTGTTGTTGCTGTCATTTAGTTGTAGGAGTTCCTTGTAAATTCCAGATATTAGTATTCTGTTGGATGAATAGTTTGCAAGTATTTTCTTCCATTCTGTAAGCTCTCTGTTCATTCTGTTGATTATGTAATCCAATCTTTATAAAAGAGACTGGGATTTGAAAGATATTTGTGTTGGTTACTAAGATATTGCCTCTTAGCTCTAAACCCATCCTTCTGTTCTTTGTTTTCTGATGCAGACCCCATGGTTCAGCAAACTACATTTGCTGCACTTGAACAACTGGAAGACTGTTAACATCTGCCAGAAGAAACTCTGGGGAAGGCAAGAAAGCAAGAGGAGGGAGAAGGAACTTACCCCTTCCTGCTTTGCTGTCCTTTTTGATTACGTTACCCCAGGATTAGAACATCACCTGGGCAGCAGCAGTTGGTCCCACTTTCTAGCTTCCTGTACACTCCCAGAACCAGCCTCATCATACCCTCAGCACCAGCACCAGTTGATGGTGCCCCCTCCTCAAAGGTCTCAGCTCCTTGCCAAGGTCTCATAAAACTACCTCCTCAGAAGACTGGGTTCCAGCTCAGTGAGATCTTGTCTGAGCTTGCAGGTCCTAAAACCCCACTTTTTCCCTTTAATTTACCCTAAATATGCAATTGCTTCTTGCAGTTATTCACTCTGTGTTATTCTAGTATTATTTTTCTAGCATCTCTCCTCAACCTGCTTGAATAATTTCTATATTAGATCACTTCTGGTAAAATATCTCACATTATCTAGTTTCCTGGCCACACACCGACTATTGATTGTTAGGGACCAGTGAGAAGGTTAATGTAATAGCCTTGCTATTACCTTGCTCAGGAAAAAGACAATACGTCCCTGAAATCACGAGATGAGAATAAGAATGAAAATATATTAACAATAACATCAGCTAATGCTTACTGAGCAATAGGCCCACATGCTTTGTATGAAACATGTAATTTAATCATTGCAAAATCCCTATGATGTAGTTAGTATCAATAGACCTACTACTAACAAGGAAATTGAAATATGAAGAAGTTAAATGGCTTGTGCAGGATCACCAGAGAGTAAATAGTGAAATAGGCAGAGACCTGTTCCTATCTAAGCAAAAAGCCAACACTTTAAGCACCTCTGTACTTACCCAGTTTCCCTGACACCACAACTACTCACAGAAATTACAAGTAATCTATACAAAGTAACATAACAAAGCAAAAATATAGTACAGGAGTACAAGGGAAAGGAATTCACTTTGACAAGTTCTGAGATGTAGCAAAGCTCCATGGGATAAGTTAGCATATAAATATTTAATATACCTTAGGTACTTGAATTCCCAGTTGTTAATTGTTTCATTTTCTTATTTGGATTTCAAATTACTTTTCTTTGATTTAAGAGGCAAATAAACTAAAATGTGGAGCTCAGTAGACATAATCTACATTTGTGTTTACTGAATGTCTGAATTTTGACAACTAAAAACCTAGTGAAACAAAGTGAGATTAAATAGACTTTATTTCTCAGGGAATCTCTTCTTTCCTTGGGGCTATATTAGTCTGCTCTTAACACACAGAAAAATTAAGTTATTAAAATTATTTGGAGTACCTCAAAAGTATAACATAAAACTTTATAAAAGATGGATAGATATAAATAATATAGAACCTATTTCAGTCTCTGGTGGTTTATGTTCATCAGAGCTATTCCAAAAATTAACTGCCATAAAGTACATAGAGTATTTGGTCTAATGCCTATTGCCTCTACTCAGGACAGCCTCTACTTTACATATTTAAATAAAAGGTAAGTAAACGTAGAGACCAGGAGTTCAAAAATAAACATGAACTTGAGGAAAATGCAAGATGCATGTGAAATATTGAAGCACCATTCTACTAGAAAAAAGAACCCCACTTTTCACCACCACTATCAGAAAGAAGGAAAGGAGAGTCAATAAAACAGAGTGTTTAGTAGCAAATGCTCTGGAAAAGATAATCTTGGAAGTCAAATCCTGGTGCCACCACTGATTGCATTACCTTGGACAAGTTACTTAACCTCCACAGTCTTCTCAGCTTCTTTTTCTACAAAATTAAGATAATAATACTTTCCTATGTTAAAAAGCTAAGCGCAGTATCTGGAATATGCTAAGCACTCAATAAATGTTAACTCTCATTTTACCTGGAAAACATGGAGTATAAAGGGATTGTGTGTATGCATGAACCTAAATATATTTGTGTAGTAGTTATATATTATATTAATAAGATACATAAATATATTAACACTGTATACATTATCCATTGATAATCCATTGATAATACATCCAATGATAATGTATTATACCAACAATACATTATCATTAAGTATCAAATTCTTACACAAATTGCAAGTTTGTTGATATTTCTCTAACTCAGGAAGGGAGTAACTGATACTCAGAATCCAGGAGAAACAGTCTGCTCCCCATTTTCACACTTCTGAAATATGTAAGGCACAGGTGGAAGATGGTACTGCAGACAAAAGAATCCTTGAGTGGGAGCCAGAAGACTCCATGACTTCAAACAAATCCCTTTGACCTTTCTAAGTTGAAGTTTCTTCATTGGATAAATGGAGATATTCTCAACTTCCTTAGAGGAGTTTTGAGGGATTTAGTAAAATCACATAACTTTTGGCACTGTAAGTAAATGAACTTTGCAAAACACTCTGTAAGGTCCTTTCATAACTTCTGCTAATATTGTCTTCAGTGGGATCAGTTGGTCATGAATCCTGCCTCCCCAGAGAAGAACGATGAGACTAAGTCTTCTTTACTAGATATTATATATGGAGAGCAAAGCACAAATTTCTTTCCTGAATGGCTGAATTAATCCAGACATTGAAAACATATACTCCGGAGTGAGAGAAAGCTGATTAGCATCTCTCACAGGAAAAGGCATTCAGATTGGACATGTTTATTTTCTCTGTCTCCCCTTCAAAATACACGTATCAATTATGGAAACTCCCAGAACTACACAGGGGTACAACCAAGGCCATATTGGGTAAAAGCCTGGCTTTATATGGAAAGTTGAAGAGGGAAATATGCACATCAATTTCAAATAGGTGATTTTCAAGCCCAAATCCCACTCTTGAATTCTGATATGCAACTTACCATTCTCTCCTGTGAAACTAAAATTTCAAAAAGAAGCCCCAAATGTAAGTCAACTATGAAATTTGGGTACAAATGCCATATTCTCTCTTCAATATACTCTCTGAGCCTATCCAGTGTAATGGAATGAAAAGAAAGCAGACTTTGACTCAGATCAAACTTAATTTCAATCCAGGTTCTGTTACTGTGAGGCCCTAAATAAGTCACGAAGTCATCCTTGCTGTAGCATTGTCTTCAGTAAAATAATGATCATATAATATCTACTTTCCAGAGCTATTCCAATAATTAACTGTCATAAGGTACACATAACATTTGGTTTAGTGTCTATTGCATCTACTCAGGACTGCCTCCAAGAAGTGATGACCCGAGGCTTCCAATAGTCAGACAGAAATTGAACATATTCAACCTCTTATTCCTCTGTGATGTGTGATAGTTATTCTGATTACAAAAGCCCTCTATATCAGGAATGTGATATTAATTCACAATATATGTGCTTAGCAAGTCAAATTCTCTAGGAAGAAAATGATATTTTCATCCAGAAAAACATAAAACAATGCAAAATGTTATACTTTCGCACAGTCAAAACAATTGCTCCAGAAAGTTGGAGCAGAGAAAAAAGGAATGCTATTTTGGTGTTCACATGGCTATAAGGAAGATGCTGAAATCTGCACATTCTCCTGAGTGCATGGATCACTCAAGGTATAGAACATTCTGTTCACGCTGCCCTAAGGCTAATTGAAAGGCTTCTGCAAGGCAAACAGATCCTAGAAAGTTTTTGATTTTGGGGATTTTTCTGGAAAAAGTTATTTATTTACTTATTATTTGGAGAGAGGCACCCTTTCCAGTAAAGCAGTCTCTTGTAAATTAGCCCTTTAACAAATGCCTCTACCAGTCACCCCCAACAGCTTTTCTGCGCAGGAAGCCAACATAAAGGAAAGTTAGTAAGTCAAGCCACAAAAGTATACATATAATTCAAGGGCATTTCTGAAAATGTATAAAGCAGGATAGGAGGCCTATCCTTTAAGGTTACTGTTCTATTTCTAAAACGAAACTCTACTACTGGAAGAACTAGGGTAGCAGTCTCATAGCTATTGCCCTAAAATTGAAGGGCTACCTTTCTAGGGGTGAGTGTTCCCATAGGATGCAAGCTCAGTCCTGTGATTCAATGCATCCCCAGACCTTCAGGGAGGCTCTGGAAAATAGGATCTGTCCAACTGACAAGTGACCAGTTGATCAAAGCTGCTGAATGCACCATGACAAAATCTTCACTCTCTAGCAGCACATAGAAAGAATGGCCTTGCTGATTCTGGCCCTGGGTTGAAGCACTAGCTCTGATCTCTCTACCCCTTACAAGTAATGTGATGTAAGGAACTGACAAACTTCTGGTCCCCCATTTCTTTATCTGTAAGATATTTAAAGTGTCTCTGGATCTTATCAGAAAGTCCAATCCCTGGCATATGATTGAAATAGATTTTACATCATCCTTTGATATTCAACTTAATTATTATATCAGTTGTTCACATGTTTTTTCCTCAGAAATATTTGATTCTATGTAATGTTTTCAAATTAATTTTTTAATATTACACCACTATATGATATTTACTATATCAAGGTTTCCTTTTGCTCTATATGTATCTTTTCTAACTTATTTGTCAAGTGCTTACACTGATTTATTTTTATTAGTACATTCCTCTTAAGGTTTTTCTTCCAAAGAAAATTCTGATTTGGACCACTGAAACCTAATGATCATTTACAATGTCTTAAAATATTTTGGCTGGGCGCGGTGGCTCATGCCTGTAATCTCGGCACTTTGGGAGGCCGAGGTGGGCAGATCACCTGATGTCAGGAGTTCAAGAACAGCCTGGCCAACATGATGAAACCCCATCTCTACTAAAAATACCAAAATTAACTGGGCATGGTGGCGGGTGCCTGTAATCCCAGCTATTTGGGAGGAAGGAGAATTGCTTGAACCTGGGGGGCAGAGGTTGCGGTGAGCTGAGATCACACCACTGCACTCCAGCCTGGGTAACAGAGCAAGACTCTGTCTCAAATACGTATATATATAATATTTTGGATATAGTTTTATTTTAAAATGGAAAAATAGTTTGTGATATCTTAGAGAGAATTAAATACTAAAGATATGTTTTATTTACTTTTTCTGTTAGAAAAATGCAATAACACTGGAGACGAAAATCAAATTTAATATTATTATCTTCTCCAGAAAGTAAGAATGTATTTATACTTTCACTGTTTATATTAAAAAGCAAATAAGATCCGCCATGCCCGGTAAGATGAGAATTTTTAAAGAAATTTACAGCAAAGTTTTCTAGGTTAGCAGTAATTGCTAATCATTGAGTTGAAAGAGTAAAAGAGACTGATCAGTTTTCCATCAAGCAGAGACCAGGGGCATTTCTCACAAATAAGACATGGTTTTGGCAGACGTCACTGACCGCTCACACAGGAGGGACATCTTAAACTAAACAGACCTGTTTGATCTTCTACTTGGTGACTCATCTCATAGCCATTGATTGCTGTGAAGACTAGCAGTGAACATTTAACTCTTAGAAAATCTTGAGTTAAATAAAGTGATAGAGCCATGTAAAACATATTGTATTATTCATATTAAAAAAATTAAAGTGAACATTGCACGGAAACTTGGGAAGTCTTTGAGAGAAAAGAACAGAGGAGGATGTATCTTCCTAAAGTTTTAATGTCGGACAGAAAATGGCATTTTGTTAATATCTTACATTTATGTCCCTTGTGGAATAGCTTTCTCTGGGTATATTCTTGACTGCCCCACATTTGCAAACAAACCAATCTTAACCAGGTTTCAAACCAATCTTAACCCGGTTGAAATAGCATCCATTCCCTGGGGCTTACTTTACTCCCTTCTTTCCCTGGTTGGAATTAATCTCTCTATCCTACAAAGGGCCAAAATACGTTTACAAGAAGCTCCACCACACAGGCTGTGTGACCTTGGGTGAAATACTTAACTTCTCTGAACTTTAACTGTAAAATAGAGTTTCAAGTTTCCTATTTTTAAAAGGAGGGTAATAATAGTACCTTCTTTATAGACTTATTATAGTGATTAAATGAGGTCACATTTACAGCAGATGTTCCACATTTCCTGCTTGGAAGACAGCCTGTCCATTGTGAGTGCTGGATAAGTGTTTGTTAAGTAATGAAATAAAGTACATCGCAAATGTGACTCACTGTCTTTCTCTTCTCTTGTAGCCTAGAAGCTTTTCCCAGTTAAAGACAGTATCTTCAAACCCCCATATTTAGTAAACTTTTCCTGGTTTTGGTAGCAGTTATAAATATCTGCTCATTAAAAAAAAAAGTGAACTCCAGGTTTTGCTACCAATTAGTCATTTTAAAAGATTGGCCTGAAAGAACCAACACTGAAGATATTCATATTTTTTCATACTTTCTTAGGCTATGATTAGGCCTCAATTACATCATCAGTGCTTATGACACACCACAGGCACTTAATAAACAGGTGCCAAGTGAATAAGATCTAGTGAGCAAATAACTATTTATCTCAAATTACTAAAATGTCTAATATTTTACAGGGAATAATTCTGTTTCTACATTATCGCATTAACTAAAAATGTGTGTCAAGGAGATGTTATATACAATTTGAATAAAAGTTTTTCAACGTCTCTGGAAGGCATGTTTACCATAAGGCCCTACATTAATTAATGTACCAGTTAATCAACAGGTGTCAATTAAACCTCTAGTAGTGCTCCTCCCTGTGCTAATGGCAGAGTGTATTTCAAAAGAAGTATAAGATACATCCTCAGTGGATTTACAGACTAGATGGAAAGGATATAGCTAACACTGGGGTTCCAAACCATTTGATCAGCACTCTGAGTGAAGTAACTCGAGAGAGGTCAGAGCACCAGGAACTGGACTAGAGGCTGATGGATGGGAAGAATTCACATGAATGACACATGAGAAGAGAAGGCAGTGACACATCCATCCTGATACCTCACTGCTCATACTGCTTTGCTCATACTCATCACACTAAGCTGAACTGAACTCCTCTGACTGCAAAACCATAGCCAAGAAGCCAAACCTGCAATGTCTGGTGGCAGCGGGGGAGGCTCAGGAGACAAGATCAATTAGAACAGGGCTTCTTAAGGGAAAATGGTCCCCACACTGGTGATTCAGCTCACATGCCCACAGACTGACTGGGCCAGCTTGCCTTCCATTGTCTGCCAGCCCCTGCCTGGCTCTCCTGACTGCATCCTGACCTATTCCCAATCCTTTGGTCTTTTTTTTGGATAGATTACTATGGATTTTTGTTGCTCCATTTGACTTAAACATTAGTTTCCAAATAAAATATAAGCCAATTCTCTGCACATTTTGAAGTGGCTCACTCAAGGCTGTAATGTTTAAAAATTGATATTTCTCAGAGGGTTTTGTGTATTTTTCCCCCACTACTTCAGAAATAATTAGGTGAGTTATATTAAACAGGTCTAAAATAAGGTATCTTTCTTTTAGGCATTTTTTCCCCCTCTCATTCCCCAAACATTTCATTACTATTTTATCCCTTCTGAGCCTAGCCAGAAACCTGGCCTCCTTTGACTCCCAAACATACCAAGTTATTAAAAATACCTTTCAGCCAATATTAAGGAAGGGTCAGCGAAATGAACTCAAAATGGGGCTTAAGCAGAGCACAATGATTTCTTTGACTTAGTGTAGGAAATGAATAATGATGATTTTGGACGGCCAGTTTCTTTCACTAATCTGTTCCTGAACTCTATCAGACATGAATGTTTCTCCTTGTCAGATTTCCTAATATTTCTCCATTGTGCTGTCACCAAGACATGAGAGTTAGTTGACATGACAAGAGCTTATCTCACTCAAAAAAAAGTCAACATTCCACAGAAAGTTATGGGACCTTCAGTTAGTATTAAGAGGAAAGTGAAGTTAGAAGCTTAGCACTCACAAGGTTTATACAGGAAAAGAAAGGCATACACACTATTTTCAGGCTGCTGCTAATTGAGTCTTATTTGGATTGGAGCCTTCTGAAAGGAATCAACACATCAGGAATGGGTAAGCTAACAGGGAGAAGACAGCTGCTGAATATAATTCTGGAGACAGCAGCCCTGCTGCTTAGATCTCGGATAACACAGAGGTTCAGTATGTAATTGACTACGGAACAAGAAGAACATTGTTTTGTAAAAGAAGATACCTTTGCTGGGGTCCACAGAAACAGTTATGGTTCTTACCTCTAAGGGAGAACTGTGTTTAACTGTGGCTTTTAGATTTACCTTACCAAATCTGTATTTGTCGCAAAAGTAAACCACACTCTAGAGCAAAGCAAAATTCATCAGTAAGGCTAAAATTTTGCAGAGAGAAATAAGAAGGGTGTATAGTATTTAAATAAGAACTCAGCATCCCAGCAAAGATCTTCTTAATCAGAACAAAAGAGAGCAGATCATTAAATGCAGTAATCCACTGAGATTCACCTGAAGGTATGTCACACAACTTTCATAAATCCCACATTTATGATACCACTATAATATACTATTACTACACAAGAAGTAGCTGTGAATAACTCACAAAGATTACTGTGTATGACACAGAAAACGAAAGAGAAGAAAAGCTGCATGGACAGCAGCTGTTCTGACTGCATGTGCACTGGCTCATTCACCAGCACACAATTCAAATTCAAGCCTCCGCAAAATAACTTGTCATAAGCCATGATCCCCTATAAGGTCCTCTTCAAATAGACAAAATAGTGACATTTAATTCATAAAGACAAGGTTCCACTCTCTTGCTGAGCAAGTAATCCAATCAACTGTAGTGTAGTTTCATCAATTTTGGAGAAAAGGCAATTTTCTTTCAAGATTTGACACCCTTCATACCCTCTGCCTATAATTCCAGATGGTAGGTGTAGGTGGTAGAAATGTTAGGTTGAGCAGAATGATAGTACCTAAAGAGGAATGAATAGTACCAGGAAATGCATGACTCATGGCATTCTAATTTTCTTGAAGTTCTTTTGTACATTTGTATCAAGATTTTCCACAAAATTCAATCCTGACTTTAATTGTAACTTTAAGAGTCCTTTATTGAATTTCTATTATTGCACAGCACTTACACCACATGAGGTATAAAAGAAGCACATAATGTCATTGAGAGGCCAGAAAAAAACAAATGTGCAGAGAACAATATACCTATGGCTGTCAGCCTGTAACATAGGTAACCTGTATCTGTAGTCCTAACTTGGTTCTAAATCCCATAGTGCCTTCTCTGTTTTTCCCAAGGAGAAGGCACCATGGGATTTGGAACCAAGCTAGGGCTACAGACATATGTTATAGGCTGACTGTGAAAGTTCTACCAAAGTTTCTACTTTGAAGAACGAGCAAAAAGAGGTCGGGCAAGGTGGCTCACACCTGTAATGTCAGCACTTTGGGAGGCCGAGGTGGGCAGATCACCTGAGATCAGGAGTTCAAGACCAGCCTGGCGAACATGGTGAAACCCCATCTCTACTAAAATTACAAAAATTAGCCAGGCATGGTGGGGGATGCCTGTAATCCCAGCTATTCGGGAGGCTGAGGAAAGAGAATTGCTTGAACCCAGGAGGCGGAGGTTGCAGTGAGTCAAGATCATACCACTGCACTCCAGCCTGGGTAACAGAGTGAGACTCCATCTCAAAAAATATACTTAAAAATAAATAAAGATAAAAAGAAGGGGCAAAAAGAGATACTGGCTAAAGTCTTAAGCAATAAATTCAGCAAAGGCAAAAAGACAGGTAAGTGTGTGGGGCTTTAAGGAACCATTAACTGAACCATCTTATTGGAGCAAAGGGCTCATTTAAAGGCATGAGTGAAAGTGACAGATGGAGTAATGGTCATATTCCTTTCATTATCACACTTTACACAACAAACCTTTGTGCTCCATTGCACTTAAATACCAAGAAAACACTTACCAAAGGACAATATTAACACATTTATGTCAACCATATGATCTCTGCATACAGATCATAGCAATCAAGCTTCCAACCTTCTGTTGCATGCCTGCTATGTGCCAGGAATTGTCCTAGCACTTCCCTTCCAATTCCCCATCCTATTTAATTGCTTCACATTCTACCACTCACAAATTGTAGATTTATTTTACTCTCAGCCCCACATAAAATACTCCAACCTAACAATTTTTAATTCTATCAGCATGATATTCTTTCATCCATCTAATGTTTCCACCTTAGATCAGAACCATTTCACATTTCAATTTCTACATTACCCCCTAGACTCCAGGCTTATAGTTTTATAAAATAAGACTGTAAAATAAAAACCCATCTTCTCCCTCCCCTCAGAAAAGGAGAGAAGTAAGTGTGTAACAGCTAATATCTATAACGGTTTTACTATGCTGAGTGCTTTCTAGGTAAAGCTGTTTCATTTAATGGCCCAGCAACACTGTTGAAAAAGGAAGAACCTGGAGTATGGAGAGACTGAATAACTCCTACCAGGTTCATGTAATCAGTAACTGGTGGAGCTAGACTTTTTAATCAGGTCTAACTCAGAACCTAAATCTTTTAAGATCACAAGCTTAGTCATAATATTTAATTCAGTGCCTTTTCTTTACCTATAAAATAAACCATTTTTTGTAGTACTGGCAATGTAACTCTTGAATTAGATTGTGTGGGTTCAGATTTCAAATGTGTCATTTACCGGCTGTGCAAACTTGGACATAATAATTAATACCCCTAATTATGAATTTATCATCTATAAAATGCAAAATATTAGTTTCTTTACACACCATTGTTATAAGGTTAGGAGATAATGCATGTAAAACATATACAGGGCCTAACATAGTAAGTGCTTAATAAGAACTGATGAAGGAATAATTGTTAGTTACATAAATGAATGAGTGAATGAATTTCCTTTACATACATCTCTTTATATAAATATATCACTCATAGTAACAAGTGTAGGTAAGGACATCTACTCGATCCCTCATTGTTAGGGTTAAAAACTGCTTGTGTTATTTTTTAGGAGAAGCCATTAAATGCCTTATACTAAAGGGAAAATAATGGGAGGCATTATCATAATCATTATCATCATGATGACAACCACCAAAATTAATGAAAACCTATTACATATAAGATATCAAGGTTAAAAAAGAGACATATGGCAAAGATGCCATCTTCAAACCTACATAGTAATGCAGTATGTGTATCTTGATCAGTGAATAATTAGATTGTACAACTGCAGTGGAACAAAAGTTCTACCATTCCTGTTGCTCATACATAGAGATGCACATGGGTCACCTACATGCTTCCTGACTTGCTTTTGCTTTCTCCTCAGATATTACCCAAACCTAAAAGTATGATTTTTTACAAGTTAATAATTTTCTTTTAAGAAGTGTTGTCAAAGTTTCCCCTCAATCCTAATTTAAGGTAAGTATAAAATCATAATATGAAAATCTAAGAATTCACATGTTTTAAAAGGAAAAAAGATAAATCAGTAGCAAAGAGCTGGTAACAGATGGCGACTTAGCAGTTAAAGCAGCATTTTTATTATATTTCATATAGTAAAGTTTTTCTATGACTCTACTGTTCAAATGAACACCCACAGGTTCACCATCTAGAAGTGGCATGTCCCCTAACTTTGGAGAACAAGTTTGTTCCCAGAGTTCAATACCCTCAAGGTCATTTACTTTCTCTAAATGTCTACCCTCCTCACAGCATGCACTTGTTCTCCCTATTACAAATCAACGAATCTTACAGCTTGTAGAACAGAAGTCAAGAATTCACTGAATCTTAAAATAATATTATAATATCATTGCCAGGGAAGATGAACTGTTGCTTTTCTTCGCTTTCGGACTCAATGCTTTGTATTTATTGTTTCCTTTTTTGACCAGTCCTAGAATCCCAGGTTAACACAGAGGAATATCCTCCAAGAAGGAATGAAATAACCCCCTCATTGCTCACTCTGTTATATTTATCCAAGTTAAGAGATCTTAAATAAGGAGGGAAAGAATAGATAAAGGTAAAGCTAAAAAGCAGACTAAAGAAAACATGGAAAAGCAGAGGTGGCAATGTAACTAGGTTTAATTTCAGAGCAAATGAAAACAAAAATACAACATAAACACCTACACTAAAAAAGAACGTTCTCAAATAAGCAACATGACTTTACACCTCAAGGAACTAGAAAAAGAGGAAGAAACTAAGCCTAAAATTATCAGAAGGAAGGAATTAATAAAGATAGAGAAGTAAATCAAATAACAGACAACAATAAAAAAATCAATAAACAAGAGTTGATTTTTTGAAAACATCAACAAAATCAACAAACTCAGCTAGGCTAGTAAGAAAAATTGGAGAAGACTCAAATAAATAAAATCAGAAAAAAAAGAGAAGATATTACAATGAATACCTCAGAAATGAAAACTATCATTAGGGACTATTGTGAACAATTATATGCTAACAAACTGGATAATCTAAAGGAAATAGATAAATTTCTACAAATATGCAAGTTATTGAAGCTGAATCAAGAAGAAATAGTCTAAGTAGACAAAGTGCACAAGGAAGACATTTCATTCAGTAATCAAAAGGGTCTCAAAAATGAAAAGCTCAGGATCAGAAGACTTCACTGGTGAATTCTAGTAAACAATCAAAGAAGAACTGATAATAATCCTTCTTTAACACTTCCAAAAAAAAAAAAATAGGAGAAATCACTTCCAGACTCATCTTATGAGGAGAGGACCATCCTGATTAAAACCAGACAAAGATACAAGAAGAAAGGGAAACTAAAAGCCAATATTCCTGATAAATGCAGATGCAAAAATCCTCAATAAAATACTAGTAAACAGCATTCAGCAGAACATTAAAAGGATCATACACCATGACCAAGTGGGATTTATCCTCGGGATGCAAAGATGGCTCAACATAAGGAAATCAATCAATATGATGCACCACACTAACAGAATGAAGGCCAAAAACAATATGATCATCTCAATGAATTCAGGAAAAGCATTTGACAAAGTTCATCATTCTTTCATGATAAAAACTCTCAACAAAATAGATATAGAAGGAAATTATTTCAACACAATACAGGCCATATATGAAAAGCCCACAGCTAACATAATAATCAATGGGCAAAAACTGAAAGTTTTTCTTTAAGTTCTTGTATAAGATATGGATGTCCATTCTCACTACATCCATTCAACACAGTACTGGAAGTCCTAGCCAGAACAATTAGACAATTAGACAATAATAAAAAAGAAAGAAAGAAAAGACCTCTTCAAGGAGAACTACAAACCACTGCTCAGTGAAATAAAAGAGGACACAAACAAATGGAAGAGCATTCTATGCTATGGATAGGAAGAATCAATATCATGAAAGTGGCCATACTGCCCAAGGTAATCTATAGATTCAATGCTATCCCCATTAAGCTACCAAGGACTTTCTTCTCTGAATTGGAAAAAACTGCTTTAAAGTTCATATGGAACCAAAAAAGACCCTGCATCACCAAGACAATCCTAAGTCAAAAGAACAAAGCTGGAGGCACCACACTACCTGACTTCAAACTGTACTACAAGGCTACAGTAACCAAAACAGCATGGTACTGGTACCAAAACAGAGATATAGACCAATGGAACAGAACAGAGCCCTCAGAAATAATACCACACATCTACAGCCACCTGATCTTTTACAAACCTGAGAAAAACAAGAAATGGGGAAAGGATTCCCTATTTAATAAATGATGCTGGGAAGATTGGCTAGCCATTAGTAGAAAGCTGAAACTGGATCCTTTCCTTACTCCTTATACGAAGATTAATTCAAGATGGATTAGAGACTTAAATGTTAGACCTAATACCATAAAAACCCTAGAAGAAAACCTAGGTAATACCATTCAGGACATAGGCATGGACAAGGACTTCATGTCTAAAACACCAAAAGCAATGGCAACAAAAGCCAAAATTGACAAATGGGATCTCATTAAACTAAAGAGCTTCTGCACAGCAAAAGAAACTACCATCAGAGTGAACAGGCAACCTACAGAATGGGAGAAAATTTTTGCAATCTACTCATCTGACAAAGGACTAATATCCAGAACCTACAAAGAACTCAAACAAATTTACGAGAAAAAAACAAACAACCCCAGCAAAAAGTGGGCAAAGGATATGAATAGACATTTCTCAAAAGAAGACATTCATACAGCCAACAGGCACATGAAAAAATGCTCGTCATCACTGGTCATCAGAGAAATGCAAATCAAAACCACAATGAGATACCATCTCACACCAGTTAGAATGGCAATCATTCAAAAGTCAGGAAACAACAGGTGCTGGAGAGGATGTAGAGAAATAGGAACACTTTTACACTGTTGGTGGGATTGTAAACTAGTTCAACCATTGTGGAAAACAGCATGGCGATTCCTCAAGGATCTAGAACTAGATATACCATATGACCCAGCCATCCCATTACTGGATATATACCCAAAGGATTATAAATCATGCTGCTATAAAGATACATGCACACGTATGTTTATTGCGGCACTATTCACAATAGCAAAGACTTGAAACTAACCCAAATGTCCATCAGTGACAGAGTAGATCAAGAAAATGTGGTACATATACACCACGGAATACTATGCAGCCATAAAAAAGGATGAGTTCGTGTCCTTTGTAGGGACATGGATGCAGCTGGAAACCATCATTCTCAGCAAACTATCGCAAGAACAGAAAACCAAACACCGCATGTTCTCACTCATGGGTGGAACTTGAACAATGAGATCACTTGGACTCTGGAAGGGGAACACCACACACCGGGGCCTACTATGGAGAGGGGGTAGGGGGGAAGGATGGCATTGGGAGTTATACCTGATGTAAATGACGAGTTGATGGGTGCTGACGAGTTGATGAGTGCAGCACACCAACATGGCACAGTATACATATGTAACAAACCTGCACGTTGTGCACATGTACCCTAGAACTTAAAGTATAATAAAAAATAAAAATAAATAAACAAATTTAAAAAAATTTAAAAAAAGATAAATACAAATCGAATGCATCTAATTAGGAAGGGAAGAAATAAGCTTATCTCTGTTTGCAGATGACATGATCATATATGTAGAAAACTCTGAAGACTACAAAAAAAGAAAAAATGTTAGAACTAATAAAATAATTCAGTGAAGTTTCAGGATATAAAATTAATATACAAAAATAAGTCATGTTCTATACACAAACAACAAACCATCTAAAAGGAAAATTAAGAAAACAATCCCACTCACAATAGCAACAAAAAAATAAAATACTTAGGATTAATTTAAGAGGCAAAAGACTTACACACTGAAAATTATAAAATATTGATGAAGAAAATTTAAAAAGAGACAAATGGAAAGACATACGTGGTTATGGATTGTAAGAATTAATATTATTAAAATGTTCATACTACCCACAATAATCTACAGATTTTATGTAATAGCTATTAAAATCCCAATGACATTCTCTGTAAAGGTAGAAAAAAATACTAAAATTCATATGGAACCATGAAAGACCTCCAATAGCCAAAGCAATCTTTTTTTTTTCCTTTTACAGACAGGGTCTTGCACTGCTGCCCAGGCTGGACTGCAGTGGCACAATCATAGCTCACTACAGCCTCAAACTCCTGGGCTCAAGCAATCCAGCCTCCTTAGCCTCCCAAGTAGCTGGGACTACAGGAAAGTGTCACCATTCCCAGGAAATTTTTTTATGTTTCAAATTTCTTTGAAGAGACAGAGTTGTTTTGTTGCCCGAGCTGGTCTCAAACTCCTGACCTCAAGTGATCCTCCAGTCCCAACCTCCAAAGTGATGAGATTACTGGAGTAAGACACTGTGCCTGGCCTCTCAAAGCAACGTTGAACAAGAAGAACAAAGGGGAAGGTATTGTACTTTCTGATTTAAAAATATCTTACAAAGCTATAGTAATCAAAACAGTATGGTAGTGGCATAAAAATAGTTATATTGACCAATGGAACAGAAAGAGCCCAGAGGTATCAGGTTAGTGCAAAGTAATTGTGGTTCTCCCATTACTTTTAATTACACGAATTAAGATTAAAAGTAACGGCAAAACCACAATTACTATTGCACCAACATAATAAATCCACCCATTACCATCAACTGATCTTTGACAGTGGGGAAAGGATGGTCTCCTAAATAAATTATGTTGGGAAAACAGTATGTCCACCCACAGAAGAATGAAATTGAACTCCACTTACACCACATACAAAAATCAACACAAAATGAACTAAAGACTTAAGCATAAGGCCTGAAACCATAAAACTAGTAGAAGAAAACATAAGAAAAAATCTTCTTGAAATTAGTTTGGATCATGATATTTTTGGACATGACACCAAAGCACAAGAACAAAAAGTAATAATATACAAGTGAGACTGCATCAAATTAAAAAGCTCATGAAGAGCAATGAAAACAATCAACAGAATAAAAAGGCAACCTATAATGGGAGAAAATACTGGCAAACCATATACCTGATAAGGAGTTAATATCCAAAACACATAAGAACTCATCCAACTCACTATGTAAAAAAAAAGAAACTCTATTAAAACATAGATGAAAGGTATGAATAGACAGTTCTCAACAGAAGACATACAAATGTCCAACAGCCATATGAAAAAATGCTCAACATCACTGACCATCAGGAAAATCCAAATCAAAACTACAATGAGATATGACCTCACACCTCTTGGAATAACTAGTATCAAAAAGACGAAATATTGGTGAGGATGTGAAGAAAACACAACTTTTATACAGAATGGCACTTATATTGGTGGGAATGTAATTTGGTATAGCCACTGTGAAACACAGCATGGAAGTTCCTCAGAAAGGTAAAAACAGAACTATGATTTAGCAATCCCACTTCTAGGTATATATCCTGCCACCAAAAAAAATCATTATGTTGAGGAGATATCTGCACTCTCATGTCCATGGCATCATTGTTTACATTAGCTAAGACATGGAAGTAATCTAAATGTCTGTCAATGGATTAATGGATAAAGAAAATGTGGTATAGGTACACAATAGAATGCTATTCAGCCTTAAAAAAGAAAGCAATTCAGTCATTTGTGACAACAGAGATGAACCTGGAGGACATTAAGTTAAGTGAAATAAGCCAAACATAGAAAGACAAATACCGCATGATCTCATCTTGAATAGAATGGAATCTTAAATAGTCAAACTCACAGAGACAAGAGTAGAATGGTGGTTGCCAGGAGTTGGTTAACAGGGGGAAATGAAGTGATATCGGACCAGGGCATACAAAATTTTAGTTATGTAAGATGTGTATGATATGGATAGCTTATGTAATTATAGTTAGTTATAATGTGCTTTAATTAACAATAATGTATTGTGTATTTGATATATGATATATGTTAAGTGTTCTTGCAACAAAAAAAGAAAAAATGGTAACTGTCAGGTGATAGGGATATGTTAATTAGTTTGATTGTGGTGATTATTTCACAATGTATATGTATATCAAAACTTCAAGTTGTATAATTTAAAGATATAAGTTTTTCATTTTTCAATTATACTTCAATAAAGCTGGGGGGAAGAAAGAAGTAAGAGCAGATATGTAACCAACCAAGATACTGTGAGGGTAGAGATTGGGTCTATCTTGAGCACAGTCGTACCCTAGAACTTAGCACATTGAATCCTCCAAAGTTCATTAGAGAAACAAATAAGAATAAAAAAGGGGTGGCTCCGATCATTAAGTAGATAAAATGGGGTTGAGTGTAAACCATAATAAGTCTCAGAGGAGTTTAGTACAAAATTTAAAACTATAGAATAGTATAGGTACCAAAACGTATATCTTGGTAGATATACAAGTTGGTATATACAAGGTGCATAAACACCCACAGGCAGACCTAGAAAAGGAAAATATTTTGCCATAGCTGAAAGACATAAAATGTCTATATGTGTTTGCAAATCTATAGACAAGGTCAGTTGAAAGGAACCGATATAATTTTATTTTTTTTTATTTTTTTTATTTTTTTTTTTATTTTTTTTATTTTTTTTTTTTTTTTTTATTATACTTTAAGTTCTAGGGTACATGTGCATAACGTTTATATCATGTATAACTCCCCAATGCAATCCCTCCCTCCTCCCCCCTCCCCATGATAGGCCCCAGTGTGTGATGTTCCCCTTCCCGAGTCAATTTTAAAATAGCATTTTGAGCTATTGCCTAATGCAGAAAAACCAAATCCTATTCCATTTAGAGTAATGACTCTCACTTTAAAAATAAACATGACTTAATATTGAACAAGATTCAAAGGTATTTTGTACTCTTAATTCCCCAAAATAGCACTGAGGTGAATAGTTCTGTTAAACAAATTATCATGTAGAAAATATGTCCTTTCTTTGTTCATTTAAATAGCAGGCCTATGTCACTTGTCCTAAAAAATCGGGCAAGTCTTACCCATTCCGTGAGCTGCAGTGAAGCAAGGAGAAAGAGGGGTGAGGTTTGAGAAAATGAAGGCTTGAGGTTATGCAGAGTGAGATTGTGAACAGTGTTTTTTCTAATTTATGGAAGATGTTAAACCCAGAGTAATGCCAGCTAGAATTCAGAAGTGTTCCCTCAAGCTTGATAAATAAACAACTTTAAGGTCAGAGTAACTAAGAAGGTCTGGTAACAATACTAGCTGTGGTTTTAGATTGTGTTCATTTCCCACTGTTTCACAATATAGCAGATAATTCAAAACAGAATTTAATAACTGCCATGTTGCAGCTCTGTCTTTTTAAGGCTCCTCCTAAAAAAACAGATTGATTCCAACAACGTTAAACAAAAACTTTGCACAAAAAGAAGAGTTTCCACAAATTATCAAGGTGTTTTAGGTTTTAGACTCAGAAGTACTCCAAGAATGTTAAAGGGTGATTTTAAAACACTTAAAGGTGATTCAATGTCTCAAGGACCTCAACTTTATAGTCGGGGGGAGTAAAGCAAAAATAAGAGTAAGAAAGATTAAGGTATAAATGAGATAATACACTAGAATCTAAACACATCTGATCATTTTTAAGGTACTTATGAGCTACTAAGAAGCCATATTTGCATAAACACTCTAATAACCATCTGTTTTAGCTAACATCCATTCACCTCTTTTTAAAGAACACTCTTTCTTTTAAGGGGGGAACCATTCCTCTTAAGTTTTGTGGCTTAGGTGAGTCAGTTTTCAGGGGTTCAGCCTTGATTGATTTCAAGGTAGCCATTCTCATTGGTTACAGTGAATGATTCAGATATGGGCACATGATCGAATTTGGGCAACGAGACTCAGACCAGAACTTCGGCTTGGTGCTGAAGAGAGACACTCTCTTTTCTACTGGACCTAAGCAGCAGACTCTGATTATGTCTACAGTTACCTTTATCTTGTTACCACGAGGAGATAAATGAGAAAAGGAGATCTGAGTGGGGCCCAGAGACAGAGAAACGACTTCCTCTTGATAACTGTCAAGCCTCTAGACTAAGTTATGCCTGAAACCAGCTTGTTCTTGTATTCTACAGGTAAGAAAACCACTAAATTAACTTTTGGCTTAAGTCAATGAAGGCTGGGTTTTCTTTCATCTGTTTCCAACAGAATCCCAACTGACCAAGGAACCCTCTTGAAAAAGGTCATGGGCATTAACTTTCAATAACAATGCTTCAGTTTTTGGAAGAGAGGAGTCATTTTGATAACTATTACTCAGTTGTCTTCTGTGTTCTATGAAGAAATAAGTGTAAAAGAAAAAACAGAAAAGGCTCACTTCACTGAAGACTGTATTTTTATTATGTATACAAAGACTATTGACTGTTTAAAGCAAAATATTAACCATATGTAGTATAACTTATAGTATATATTGAAGTATATAATAAAATATATATATAATATATAAAAACAAGAATGCAATAGGTAAATGGAAAAATATGGAATTTTACTCTTCACCTCTTCATCTGGCAGTGACTAAGAGAACACAGGGACTTGTTCAGGAGCATACAGTGGAGACACACCCTATAACCTCCCAGAAATAAGTCAGAGAGACTCCAAAGGGATCAGAAAGTCCACAGGTGGTTGATAGAGATGCGGGTCAGGGAAATGTCTTTGGTAGACTGTCCATATAATCCCATGTTTACCGGGGTGGGGTAGCCTAAGGAGACATAGATTATACAACCTTAATTTATTTCAACTGAAATGAATATTTTTCTTTCCTTTACTCAGGAAGAAGAGAAACTCCAATTCTACTACATCCTGAAGCGCACAATTATTTAAAAGAATCACACTATCATAGATTTGAGAGCTAAATGGATCTCTACATATTGTGATGTAAGAAGTCACACTATTACAAAAATAGTCTCTAAAAGTAAAATAAAATAAAAAATTGATATATCATAGTGATATATATTTTTGGAAATCCTGGGCTCAAGTGATTCTCCTGCCTCTTAGGCTGATTAGCTTTTGCCATGTCCCTGGTAATCTGAGCACAAAATGCAGCATTTATGTAGGTGCGCCTGTAAATTTAATGGTATCATATATTAGAAATGAATTTTGTATAATTCTTTGTTAGTTGTCTTTTTTTGTTTTTGTTTTTTGCTTTTTGAGACAGCATCTCACTCTGTGTTCCAGGCTGCAGTGCAGTAGCACAATCATAGTTCACTTTAGCCTTGAACTCGTGGGTTCAAATGATCTCATCTCAGCCTCCTGTGTCCAACATGAACATACAAGCGTCTACATTTCCTCAAAGTTGATAGTGATGCTCTGAATGTATATTTATCTCAATTCACTTGACAACAGTAAATTATCAAAGAATAATCCCCAATCCAAGTAATTTCAAAGGTGTCTAAGTCAAAAACTGAACCTGAAAAAGAGAATACCATCCAAAAAGGAGGCATGAACATCACATAAATTCAAAGAGGAATGAGACCACCACAACTTCACTTTAAAGCTGCAGAGTGGTCAGGCGTGGTGGCTCACGCCTGTAATCCCAGCACTTTGGGAGGCCAAGGTGGGTGGATCACGAGGTCAGGAGATCGAGACCATCCTGGCTAATACGGTGAAACCCCGTCTCTACTAAAAATACAAAAAAATTAGCCAGGCATGGTGGCGGACGCCTGTAGTCCCAGCTACTCAGGAGGCTGAGGCAGGAGAATGGCGTGAACCCAGGAGGTGGAGATTGCAGTGAGCTGAGATCACGCCATTGCACTCCAGCCTGGGCGACAGAGCAAGACTCCGTCTCAAAACAAAACAAAACAAAACAAACAAACAAACAAACAAAAAAACAAAACACCTGCACAGTGAAATGCACGGTCTCAAAGTTAAAGCACCCTTAATGCCATCTAGACTTGTGTTTCTCAAATTTGGTCTGAGAACAATGTTGGGTTTTCTGTGCGAATGTTTCTTGGAGTACCTGTTTACAAATATTACACACACACAAACCCACCTAACTACCCATGCCCACCCATCCACCACCCAGACACACACCCCACAAATACTCTCTCTCTCTCTTTCTCTCTCTCTCTCTCATGGAATCTACCACCAGAGATTAGTACTCAGAAAGTCTTAGGTAGAGTCAAGAAACTGTGTTTCCCAAGTATCCTATGTGACTCTGCTGCCTACAGGGTTAAAAATGATAGATCTAATACAACCTCTTAATTTGGACAGAGATACTCCTTAAGGGTATTAAAGTGCATTAAGGGGAAGAGAAGTGGTAGCTTCTATTCAGCCACAGACCATTGGAAGTTATAGCACTTGGAGGCTCTAGTCCACTCTTCTCAAGCTTCACTGGGAAGCATCAGCAGTGATTGGATGATGTCACAGCAAATGACAGTACTAGTAGCAACAGTAGCCTTAGGAGAAGCAATAGCAATGCTACCCAGAGGTAATGGCTACCAGTGTTCCTGATAACAGACAGTGGAGCCCAGTAAGAGAGGTGGTCCTAAGCAGAAAACCAGTGATGTCCATTAGTGTTCATGAACAACCAGAAGGAGCAAAATGGTGGCAAAGTTGGCTGCCTGGACTTGCTCATGGACTTGTTAGGACACATTCATGGGTTGCTTTGGACTGTGCAAGTATACTACACCTTTCTTTTTATTATTTTTTTAAAGTTAGCTATCCAGTGGAACTTTCTTGTTCACATTTACGATATCCCTGATTGTCATTTTCCTAGCCTTTCCAGTCTAGATAATAAAAGATTCTTATATTATTAAACATGTAAATCTATTTTATGCACTAAGCACTTTATTAATATATAATTTTACATATCATACATAATCATATATGCAACACATGAATACAGAAACATCCCAGAAATTAGTGCTGAAGTAAAGAAATTTACTTCTAAATAAAACTAAAGGCATTTAAACCACACAACCACATACAAGATACAGAACAACTACACATGCATTTTTGCTTCCCTCTGTCATTCCTTCTTTCAGAAAGTACTGTTACTAAGCAGTATTATTAACTTTGTTAACTTTTCAGCTTATTAAATTCATTATTATTCTAGTCCATGGAGTATGTTGAGATGTATAAGCAGTTAAATATCTGTGGTCAAATATTTTCACAGTCAAAGATAAGATAATAATAGAATTTGATTTCTTATTCACTCAGAATCTCCTTGAACTATCATAATGATTAACAACCTCAAATGATGAGAAATTTGATGACTATGGGTCCATAAAGCTATCAAAGACTCAGTCCCTTTAAAACTGCATTGAAAACAAATTTGTTCTTCACACCCACTTTCAAGTAGCAGAATTAGGAGAAACATCAATAATTAATCTAAATGCATAAAATCAGGCCTTGGAAATTTCTTAACATTTTACTGCAGCACCTAATATTTGCAAATACATTGTTCAGTATAACACATTTGTACTCTCTTTCAATATATAATAGAAGTTTAAAATCCCCACAAAAAAGTAGCATTTTAGCTTCTCCATATTACTCCTGAAAAGCACACTCATCTAATTAAATGCAGGTCTAAGAAAAAAAAAAAAAATCCTCTAGCTGTGTAATTGGAGTTGTTAAATTATGATTGAAATAAAAAAGAACAGATGAAGAATAACAAATCAACACATGCTATTTTAATTATCTGTGGGTACAAAATACATGGGATCCAGAACTCTATCTTATGGCGTACTGCATTTCTTTTATAAAAGCTCGGTATTATAGACATCATCTGGCCCAATTCTCTTATGCTGTAGGAGTAAAGAACAAATCTTAAAAAGTAACAATATAATTTTTTAAAGCTCTTAACAATAATTGCAAAAATAAAGAGCAAATAAATGTGAAAATGGATAATAAAATCTCTAAGTCTAATAACTGTGGAGGATCACTGTTTAGATATATACGTATCTCAGCCTGGCCCAGACCTGCAAAATCACCCTGTTCTCCCCATTTAAATCTTGTCTTAAATGTCTTCCCAGAAAACCTTTCCCTGACCACCTTCTCTAAGGCAGTCCTATCTAGGACATTCCCTTTATAGATTTATTAAAATCTGAACTTATCCTGTTTATTGTTGGTTTGTTTCTTTTTAACCTTAATAATCTCAGTTCCTCTCTTCACTCTACTAGAATTTAAGCTCCATATGAACGGGACCCTCATCTGAACTGCCCATAGTTCTGTCCCCAAGACATGATCTTAATGTGAGTTCAAGCAGTGGACACTTAACCAACATGGTGGGAAGAAATTACTGAGAGCCAAAAATCCTACTACACACAGGTATCTTCTCAAATTATTTCAGGGAATTCCCATATCCTCTGAAGCCAAATCAAGTATCTCAGGCTGAGGGCCATGATAGTGAGTATCTATACACCACCTGGCCCTTAGTAAATACTTGACAAACCTGAGCAAATGAATGAACAAATGAATGAATGGTGGAATCCAGACCTTGTGAAGACTGTGTAAGGCTATGTAAATAGGGCCAGGCACAGTGGCTTATGCCTGAAATACCAGCACTTTGGGAGTCCAAGGTGGGAAGTCCATTTGAGACAAGGAGTTCAAAACCAGCCTGGGCAACATAGCAAAATCCCATCTTTACAAGAAATATTAAAGTTAGCAAAGCACACGCCTGTAGACCCAGCTACTTACTTGGGAGGCTGAGGTGGGAGGATAACTTTAAACCCGAAAAGTCAAGGCTCCAGTAAGTCATGATTATGCCACTGAACTCCAGCCTGGGCGACAGAGTGAGACTCTGTCTCAACAAGACAAAACAATACAAACAAAAGAAAACATTATGACTTTGAACCTCTCTCTGTATCTTACTGAATTGAACCACATTCTTAGCTCTCAGCTGGATAAGAGGAATAAGTTCCAGTGTTCTATACCACTGCAGGATGACTATAGTCAATAATAATATATTATGTAGTTTCAAACAGCTAAAGGGGGATATTGAATGTTCCCAGGACAAAGAAATGACAAATGTTTGAAATGATGACAATATTAACTACCCTTATCTGATCATTTACCTCGTAAATAGGTATAATTATAATAACTGTACATGTCAGTTAAAAATTTAAGTTAAATTAAACTTAAAAATAAGTCAAAGAGTGAACATAGAGCTAAGAGAGGAAAAGCAATAAAGAGAGGAAATTCAAGTTAGAATATATAATATTTTCCAAAGGAACAAAAACCAAAAATGGAACGAGAAATAAATGTTATAAGTAGGGAAAGGTAGAAAATGGAAAAGAAAAAGGGATGATTCATAGTCAGAGATGTTGTGATGGGAAGTCAATCATACATAATTGTCCATGCTGTGTTCACTTCCTTTGCCAAAACCACATTATTGTAAACTTGAAAGGATTCCTTTGAAAGATTCCTGCTGGGCCAGGTTCAGTGGCTCAGGTCCGTAATCCCAGCACTTTGGGAGGCCGAGGCAGGCAGATTACCTGAGGCCAGGAGTTAAAGACCAGCCTGGCCAACATGACAAAACCCCATCACTACTAAAAATACAAAAATTAACCAGATGTGGTGGCACAGACCTGTAATCCCAGCTACTCGGGTGGCTGAGACCCAAGAATTGCTTGAACCCGGGAGGCAGAGGTTGCAGTGAGCCAAGATTACACCTCTGCACTCCAGTCTGGATGACAGAGCAAGACTCCATCTCAAAATAAATAAATAAATAAGTAATAAATAAATAAATAAATAAAGGCACCTTCTGTCCCTACCTCACAAGCCCCTTTAACTCATTTCCAGTGGGTCTGGGTCCTTAGGTTTCTCCTAGAATTACAGCTACACCTGTTTTATCTGCTGTGTCTGTTTCATGAAAGGTTACTGTCAGCGTCATAAGCTGGGGAGGGCTTCAGAACTCTTCAACTCTGTACATATCACTTTGCCTCAGCCCCTTCATCTCCGTCTATGTGCACTGCTAATGGTAATTTTTCTACCATGTAAACCAAAACACTCCCCATCCTCTCATTTGTTCCCTTAGTCTCCTACAATTTTGTCCTAGTCTTCCCTTCTCAGAAATTCAGTTCCTAGAGCTTATTGGTCTCACTCATTGCAGGGCAGAATCAAGTCATCTCATACAACCTACACATTACCTTCTCTTGTCTAAAGGAAAACATACTGTTTTAACAGATCATGTTGCTTTTGACTGTGGGTGTTATATTCTTAGAGATAAAGCACCTGTGCAAAGGTCCTGAATGAAATATTGAAGCCAAAATCATAAAATTTGTATTAATGAGGGCTGAGCCAATTTTTTGCTTCATTTTTCACTAAAAAGAAGAGAAACAGAAAAAAGTTGTGATCCTAGGTAGACATACTACATGAATTCTACTGCTTCTTGTACTAAAATCAATAATGTTTTATAGTATAGGGAAAGCATTTATTGAAAGAACACATCCTTCAACTAGAAATCCATTGTTCAGTCCAAAGAAAACTTAGGAAATGTCTAATAAAATAAGATTAAAAAAAATACCCACAACACTTGAGCCACACCTAGAACACAATAAAAGACATTATTTTATCTATCTCAGATATTCAACTGCATGGTTACAAAAAACATATATATATATAAACATGGTCCTGCAGCATGAGCTCTGTGGATAGAAAACATAATAAGCCTGCAGTTTAGTAAGGAAATTGTTGGGATAGAAGTAAGATATTGATTTGTATTTTTGCTTCCAAGCTAACAGTAAGAACCTTTACAAAACACCTTTAAAAATGCATAAGCACTATAGACTTTTTATTTGCAGGAAGTGTCTTCAAACACATCCTTTAATAACAAAAAATACAAAGCACTGATAATACATGTATTAGAAAGAATTCTGTTGAAATACATTTGCAAAACAGAACAAACCTACTTCAATAATGTGCAAACCAGTGTAACATAGAGGAAAATCAGGCCTGAGTTTTAGCTTGGGCCATGTCAGGTACTAGTTTTGTGTCCTTGGACTAGTTATGTAACCATTCTGAGCCTCAGCTTCCTAGTACGTAAAGTGGGGCTAATAATAATGTCTTTACAATGTGGCTGTTGGAGGACTAACCCCTCTAGACATGCAGTAAATACTAGTTCCCTTTATGAGTCACAAATATATCTTTTTTCTTTTAAGGCTTTTCTTGCTTTACAAAAAGTAATGTGATTTCATATACTTTTCACCAGATTTTATTTTGTAGTCCTTGATTTAATGTGAGCAATTTGAAAAATTCTCCTTGTTTCTTGCCACCTGGCATGTTAACTTTATAAATATTTTATTTTCAAATTCTTCATATTATAATCCAGCATGACAGTCAAATCTCTTTCTTCATGTCTCAGCATTTTTATATCTATATAGCAGGCAGTTCTGTTTACAGATAAACTACATTCTAAACTATGTTTGCAAATTGGTTGATTAGATGCAAAAATTCACTTCTTTATTGACTACTTAAAATCAGTTAGATTCACAGTTATAGCATAAATATTTACTGATAAAATTGGGTTTTAGCTTGAAGTTGGGGTCTTGAGTGGATGCTGCAAGAGTGGTTCATAACAAAGTGTGGTAAATCAGTTTTATCAACTCTGATTTCACTTAGCTATAACACAATTTTAAAGTAGCTGGTTTATTCTTTGCATAATTTTATCTTTATTTGTGGACACCATCAAGATCTTTCAGGATTCACACACAGTGTACTTCAGTGTGAGGTACTCTCAGTGACTTCCCCACTACCTCTTCAACTGAAGTACCCCCTCCAATCTTGTCCCACCACCCTAAAAGCTCAATAGTGTCAAGCTAGCAATCTTTAATTTACTCACACACACTCACTGCCTCACTGCCATTGATCTCAGTGAAACTGATTAAAAACACACAAAAAATATAATGGCCCAATAGCTCTAGGACACATATTTTACTGCTTTCAAACAGTATGCCTGCTCAGCTCAAGTAATTATCTAGTTGGTACAATTGCAGGCAATGTAACAGAAGAGAAGGGATTCTTTTCTTTATTGGGAAAAATATTTCCAAGTAACTAGTAGGCTGTTTATTATCTCACAGCAGGTAAGCCTTGCCTAGGAATCTATCTCCCTAAGGTTAGGGTTTTTTTGTTTGTTTGTTTTTTCTTATACTTTCTATGCTTCTCCATGATTTTCCTTGTTTCTTAATAACATCTCCTAAAGTGGCAGTAGCAATGGTTCTGGCAATTGGAACTTCTTGTTTGCTTTTGGGGGACAGAGAGATAGAAATGTTGAACAGGGCATGAGAAGTTCTTTATAATATGGGTCATTTGTAAGTAAAAAGGCTTTGGTTTTTCTCTTTGCTAAGAGAGAAGGTGCATCTGTCCTTGTAATTCAGCCATAAAGAAAATAAAGGTAGAAATTCTTGAGTTTAAAAATTTAGTCAGCCCCAACCTCAACATCCATCACACAATATACCCATGTAACAAACCTGCACATATACCCCCCAAATCTAAAATAAAAGTTGAAATTATAAAAATAAATAAATAAAAATTCAAAAAAGTTTAATCAGCAAGATGGGCACCCGGGATATTTTTGTTTGTTTCTTTTGTATTATTTGTAAAACTAATGCACTTTATACTCATACAAAATCTGAAAGTAATCAAGTGAAACTCGTGAAATGTGAATGTTGTTTCCATTGGTTAATGTTTAGTAAAAGGATATAAACTAGTTTTTAACATTTGCAGTGTCAAGTAAATTTTGCTGTTTAAAAATTCTGTATTATTTAAAAGTTCTCCCATGTAACAAACTATAAATTCCCAGAATTTAAACAGACAGTGAATACCTTTTGTCTTCAGTTACTTGCTTTCCTTCATGAGCTCCTCTCCTTGGTTCTTAAATGTTGATGGTTTTCAGGACTCAGTAATTATCCCAATTCTCACACCACAGATTCCCTAAGCATTGTTGCTTACTCCTGTGACTTCAGTTCCCATTATATGCTGGTGATTCCCCATCTCTCTATATACATATATAACCAAAATATTTCTTGAGTTTCAGACATGTATAGCTAATAGCCTTCTAGACGTGTCTCACAGAATTTCAGGCCCAACCTGGACAAAATTCTGTCTTTCTCATTAAGCCATATGCCCGTCATATTTTCTACTCTGTTGAATTTAACCAACATCTATTCCGAGCTCAAAAAACTAGAAATGTAAGGAATATCCTACCTGTTTTACTCTCCTTCTCCTCCAACATTGAAGCATGTCAGGTTTGCATCTTCATATTGCCTGAGTTTTTATGAGCTTCCAGTTCAAAGTGTTGGCATTGTATCACTTTACACTCTGCTTACTAACATTTAGAAGAGTAGTTTGCAACTAGCCATACATTAGAAATTATCTGGGGAGATTGTTAAAAGTATTAATGCCCCAGCACCACTCTGAAAAATGCTGATTTCGTTAGTCTGAGATGGGCTCAGTGATAGTGCTTATAAAGTTTCACAGGTGACTCTAATGAGCAGAGAATCCCTGCTTTAGAAGCTACTCACTTCCCTCAGGAGAAAGCCCAAGTTTAGTTTCCAAATTAAGAAACCCCCTCAAGATCTGGTCCATAACATTTCTGCAGCATCCCTACTTGTCACTGCCCCTACCCCTTGCCATGGGGGCCCTAAATGACAGGCCATAAGAAAATTTCATCTTCCCTGCTTTAGACATTTTTCTTCTTCCCTTAATATCTTTGCATATGCTGCTTACTATGATTAAAATATTCTTTCTTTCCTTCCTGGACCATTTTTATTTGCCTTTTCTTTAGCAACAAGAAGCCTTTCCTGATATATCCCAGTCAACCCAAGATAGAGTAATGTCTTGCCTACAGTGTCACAGGTCTCTTTTTTGGGGGGCATTTGTCACTCTGTTTGTTTTTGAAAGTTTACTTCTCTGAGATTGTATACACAGGGAATGTACCTTCTTCTTGTTTTATCAGCTCCTGCCACAGCAGCTTGATAGGTGCTTGTTAAATGAAATTCACAGGAACATATAAAATAAAATTATACTCTTAAACTGAATTTAATTTAGAAATAAAGGTATTTGTATCATGTCAATACATTTATAGCATTTTCAAACGACTCACTAGCCTTAAACTCACTCCATTTGCATTCAACTCATCACACTACGAGGAAATACATTATGAAATGACGTGGAAAGACATTTTCCAAAGAAAAATTAGGATTTTCCCAATTTCACTGCTTTCAGTTGAAATCATTTTTAATAGAAAAAAGTTTTATGAACAAAAGAAGTATGATTTATCAGTATATTAGGGACATAAAGATCATTTTCACATTCTGGCATTCATCTTGAACTCTAAACTGCATACGAAATTAAAATTATAAAATATAAGAGCTAAGAAAGATGATGGAAGATAATAAAGACAACTTTATAATGTGGGAAAAAACAAAGGACTTTATTTTGACAAGTGTGGCCCTCAGATAAACAGGGATGTCATGTCCAATACTTTACCACTTTCCAATCCCAGGGAACCTCAAATTCCAGGCCAATGGCTATAGAATTTAATTTCAATTTTCCTGTTAGAAAGACTGATTCATTCATGACACTTTAAGGCCTAATAATGACAATAACACCATTGCAATAGCAGCAAAGCAAAAGTAGCCACCACTTGCTGAAAGCCTCCAGGAAGCAGGTATGGTGGACTTTCAACTCTCCCAGCATTGCTTGTTGTGGCAGAGACAACTATCCATCCTCCATGTGTTTGTACTCCCTGTCCATAGAGAGAGACTATACTTCCCACTATTTTGCAATTAAGTATGAGTGAAATAAAGTGCAACTCTTCCAGACTTGAACCATAATAATTTCTCACATAATTCTTCTCCATTGTCTCTTTCCCTTTAGGTACTAGGAATGGATTTTTAACTTTTTAAGATGTGTTTTAAGATGGCATCAGCCACTGCATGAAGAAGAGGAGTCCTGCTCTCTCTTTAAACACTCAACACTCTAACATGATTAGTCAATGATTTTCTATAGTGTTGAGCATGGACATTTTGGGATTTATGCTCTATTGGAGCTAGCATTACTCTAATTACTATGTTGTAAAACACCGTCATCCCAACTTCACGGCTGGGGAAACTGAGGCTTAGAGAGAATGACTAGAAGATACAACGTTTCAATTGCACTTAGAACAATTATTACTTGATTCCTCTTATTTTCATTTCAGGGCAATTTTTTAGTGTGCACTAATCAAACTTCAGTGGAAATCCAAATCACAGTCAAAATGCATTTCAGTGGACATGAAAGTTATAAGGTGATATATAACAAGTTCTCAGAAGTCTACAGGATCTAGAAAAGGAAAGAGCAGCAATGGTTTCCAAGGATGACCATACTTTTTTATCATTGAAAGTGGTGATTACTTTGAGGTAGTAGTTCCAAAGCACATTTTCTAAGTTAACAGTAGTAAATACTCTCACTTCAATATAAATAGCTAGAAAAAAAAAATGACACCAGGAAGGTGGAAGGATAATAAATATTCACTGAGCATTTAATATGAGGAGGATATAAATTTGGGCTCTACATGAATGGTATTTTATTTAAAATTCACAAAAACCTGGGAAGAAACCTGCCTTATTAATAGATGTGAATGCCAAAGCTCATGGAGGCTTGGAGATTTGTACACATTCCATCTTTGGAAAAGAGAGGATCTGGAATTGAACGTAGATCTGACCTGCGTATGTGCCTCATGCTGTCTACTTAGGAAACTAATACTTATTTCCAGAGATCTAGTGCCGAAAGCATAAAGTGGGTGGTATAAACATCCAAGGCAGCCAGATGGGGAACTGTGGTATATGAAAGTGCACAGGATTCATCTGATGAGGGAGTCCCAGTTTCTCTTCCCCAGCCAGATATCGTCATGTAGAAATGTGGGCCCAGGGTTGTCACACTCTCCAAATTTTAGAAGTTAGAAATCTGTCTTCTTATGTGAGATGTCCCAGTGCTTAAATATTGGCAACTAGTTACATTTGACTGAGCTGGCCACTGAGCCCATCTTTGAGCTGGACTAGGTTTAAAAACTGCCAGATTACTGCTTCTGATTTTATTTTATTATTTATTTATTTAGAGACAGGGTATCTCTCTGTCACCCAGGTGGCAATGCAGTGGCGCGATCATGGGTCACTGTAGTCTCGACCTCCTGACTCCAGCAATCCTCCCACTTCTTAGCCTCCCAAGTAGCTGGGAGTACAGGTGCGTGCCACCACACCAAGCTAATTTTTGTCTTTTTTTTTTTTGAAGAGATAGAGTTTTGCCATGTTGCCCAGGCTAGTCTCAAATTCCTGGGCTCAAGCAATCCTCCTTCCTCAGTCTTGCAAAGGGCTGGATTTACAGACCTGAGCCACGATGCCTAGCCTTCTGATTTTAATGATCATTCATATCAAATTTGGCTGTTCTGCAGCAAGAAAGATAGCAGGAATTTCATGCAACACTTCTACAAACACCAAATGTGAACTCTTAATGCTTAAGAAGACTCCATGCTGAGTGATGCAGAGGCAAGGGCACTTTTTTGACAGGTCAAAAATATATGTAAATTCAACTTTATGTCTGTCAATGAAAAAAATGAATAGTAGTTGTGTATTTCCTGCCTGACTCTTCTAACACTACAGGCTAATTTTGACATGGCTATTTTCAGCTCAGAAGAGTGTGAACTTAGGATTCTAATAGAAGCCACAACAGTATTATTATATTATTGCAGGGTTGGGCTCAGAGCAAAATCAAGACTTCTGGTTCATTCTCAGATGGATCCCATTTATGCTAAGCTAGCCTTATCAAAAGGGAAGAGATTCCCCAGGGAGACACTGGGAACAATCCCAGCTAATTAAAATATGGATCACCCGCACAGAGGCTGGGCAGCATCCTTTGAGACTGCTAAGACCAAGGCAAATTTCCTGACCATGCTACTGCAGATGTTCACCCAGCTGGGAAAAGGCCAAGGAGCCCTAGAACATAAAGCATGCAACCATTTGTCCTGTTCACTTCTCATCCTCCCTTTCTACTAATTTTTGACCCTAACTACATTTCTTTATAACATTAAAGTGGAGAAGAGCCATTGGCTAAGTCAGACTACTTAAAAAAAAAAAAAAACTTTAAATTCTGGGATACATGTGCAGAATGTGCAGGTTTGTTACATAGGTATACACATGCCATGGTGGTTTGCTGCACCTGTCAACCCATCATCTACATTAGGCATTTCTCCTAATGCTATCCCTCCCCTAGCCCCCCCACCCCCATTGAAAGGCCCAGTGTGTGATGCTCCCTTCCCTGTGTCCATGTGTTCTCATTGTTCAACATGAGTAAGAACATGTAGTGTTTGGTTTTCAACAACCCCATCAAAAACTGGGTGAAGGAAATGAACAGACACTTTTCAAAAGAAGACATTTATGCGGCCAACAAACATACGAAAAAAAGCTAATCATCACTGGCCATCAAAGAAATGCAAATCAAAACCACAGTGAGATACCATTTCACACCATTTAGAATGGAGATCATTAAAAAGTCAGGAAACAACAGATACTGGAGAGGATGTGGAGAAAAAGGAACCCTTTTACACTATTGGTGCGAGTGTAAATTTGTTCAACCATTGTGGAGGACAGTGTGGCAATTCTTCAAGGATCTAGAACCAGAAATACCATTTGATTCAGTAATCGCATTACTGGGTATATACCCAAAGGATTATAAATCATTTTACTATAAAGACACATGCACATGTATGTTTACTGTAGCACTATACACAATAGCAAAGACTTGTAACCAACCCAAATGCCCATCAATGATAGACTGGATAAAGAAAATGTGGTACATATACACCATGGAATACTATGCAGCCATAAAAAGGGTGAGTTCAGCTGGGTGAGGTGTCTCATGCCTGTAATCCCAGCACTTTGGGAGGCTGAGGAGGTTGGATCATGAGTTCAGGAGACTGAGACCATCCTGGCTAACACGGCGAAACCCCATGTCTACTAAAAATACAAAAATTTAGCCAGGTGTGGTGGTGGGTGCCTGTAGTCCCAGCTACTTGGGAGGCTGAGGCAGGAGAATGGCATGAACCCAGAGGCGGAGCTTGCAGTGAGCCAAGATTGTGCCACTGCACTCCAGGCTGGGGGACAGAGCAAGATTCTGTCTCAAAAACAAACAAACAAACAAACAAACAGAACAAAAGGTGAATTCGTGCCCTTTGCAGGGACATGGATAAAGCTGGAAACCATCATTCTCAGCAAACTCACCCAGATTACTTTACGGAAGTATGCAGAAGAACACACGAAATTAATATTTGGATTTTCCCAATCATATTAGGCCATAGTTTTAAATATTTTGAAAATATTCTTTGAGAGTAAAAGCCATCTAGATCTAAAAACTCCATTTAAAGTTAATCACTTTATTGGTCTATTCAGGGATTCAACTTCTTCCTGGTTCAGTCTTGGGAGAGTGTAAGTGTCCAGGAAATTATCCATTTCTTCTAGATTTTCTAGTTGATTTGCGTAGAGGCATTTATAGTATTCTCTGATGGTTGTTTGTATTTCTGTGGGGTCGGTGGTGATATCCCCTTTATCATTTTTTATTGCATCTATTTGATTCCTCTCTCTTTTCTTCTTTATTAGTCTTGCTAGCGGTCTGTCAATTTTGTTGATCTTTTCAAAAAACCAACTCCTGGATTCATTGATTTTTTGGAGGGTTTTTTGTGACTCTATCTCCTTCAGTTCTGCTCTGATCTTAGTTATTTCTTGCCTTCTGCTAGCTTTTGAATGTGTTTGCTCTTGCTTCTCTAGTTCTTTTAATTGTGATGTTAAAGTGTCAATTTTAGATCTTTCCTGCTTTCTCTTGTGGGCATTTAGTGCTATAAATTTCCCTCTACACACTGCTTTAAATGTGTCCCCGAGATTCTGGTATGTTGTATCTTTGTTCTCATTGGTTTCAAAGAACATCTTTATTTCTGCTTTCATTTCGTTATGTACCCAGTAGTCATTCAGGAGCAGGTTATTCAGTTTCCATGTAGTTGAGCGGTTTTGATTGAGTTTCTTAGTCCTGAGTTCTAGTTTGATTGCACTGTGGTCTGAGAGACAGTTTGTTATAATTTCTGTTCTTGTACATTTGCTGAGGAGTGCTTTACTTCCAATTATGTGGTCAATTTTGGAATAAGTGCGATGTGGTGCTGAGAAGAATGTATATTCTGTTGATTTGGGGTGGAGAGTTCTATAGACGTCTATTAGGTCCGCTTGGTGCAGAGATGAGTTCAATTCCTGGATATCCTTGTTAACTTTCTGTCTCGTTGATCTGTCTAATGTTGACAGTGGAGTGTTGAAATCTCCCATTATTATTGTATGGGAGTCTAAGTCTCTTTGTAGGTCTCTAAGGACTTGCTTTATGAATCTGGGTGCTCCTGTATTGGGTGCATATATATTTAGGAGAGTTAGCTCTTCCTGTTGAATTGATCCCTTTACCATTATGTAATGGCCTTCTTTGTCTCTTTTGATCTTTGATGGTTTAAAGTCTGTTTTATCAGAGACTAGGATTGCAACCCCTGCTTTTTTTTGTTCTCCATTTGCTTGGTAGATCTTTCTCCATCCCTTTATTTTGAGCCTATGTATGTCTCTGCATGTGAGATGGGTCTCCTGAATACAGCAGACTCATGGGTCTTGACTCTTTATCCAGTTTGCCAGTCTGTGTCTTTTAATTGGAGCATTTAGTCCATTTACATTTAAGGTTAATATTGTTATGTGTGAACTTGATCCTGTCATTATGATATTAACTGGTTATTTTGCTCATTAGTTGATGCAGTTTCTTCCTAGCCTCGATGGTCTTTACATTTTGGCATGTTTTTGCAATGGCTGGTAGCGGTTGTTCCTTTCCATGTTTAGGGCTTCCTTCAGGGTCTCTTGTAAGGCAGGCCTGGTGGTGACAAAATCTCTAAGCATTTGCTTATCTGTAAAGGATTTTATTTCTCCTTCACTGATGAAACTTAGTTTGGCTGGATATGAAATTCTGGGTTGAAAATTCTTTTCTTTAAGAACGTTGAATATTGGCCCCCACTCTCTTCTGGCTTGTAGAGTTTCTGCCGAGAGATCTGCTGTTAGTCTGATGGGCTTCCCTTTGTGGGTAACCCGACCTTTCTCTCTGGCTGCCCTTAAGATTTTTTCCTTCATTTCAACTTTGGTGAATCTGGCAATTATGTGTCTTGGAGTTGCTCTTCTGGAGGAGTATCTTTGTGGCATTCTCTGTATTTCCTGAATTTGAATGTTGGCCTGCCCTACTAGGTTGGGGAAGTTCTCCTGGATGATATCCCGAAGAGTGTTTTCCAACTTGGTTCCATTTTCCCCCTCACTTTCAGGCACCCCAATCAGACGTAGATTTGGTCTTTTTACATAATCCCATACTTCTTGCAGGCTTTGTTCATTTCTTTTTCTTCTTTTTTCTTTTGGTTTCTCTTCTCGCTTCATTTCATTCATTTGATCCTCAATCGCTGATACTCTTTCTTCCAGTTGATCGAGTCGGTTACTGAAGCTTGTGCATTTGTCACGTATTTCTCGTGTCATGGTTTTCATCTCTGTCATTTCATTTATGATCTTCTCTGCATTAATTAGTCTAGCTGTCAAGAAGAAAATCTAGGTAGTACCATTCAGGACATAGGCATGGGCAAGGACTTCATGTCTAAAACACCAAAAGCAACGGCAGCAAAAGCCAAAATTGACAAATGGGATCTCATTAAACTAAAGAGCTTTTGCACAGCAAAAGAAACTACCATCAGAGTGAACAGGCAACCTACAGAATGGGAGAAAATTTTTGCAACCTACTCATCTGACAAAGGGCTAATATCCAGAATCTACAAAGAACTCAAACAAATATACAAGAAAAAAACAAACAACCCCATCAAAAAGTGGGGAAAGGATATGAACAGACATTTCTCAAAAGAAGACATCCATACAGCCAACAGACACATGAAAAAATGCTCGTCATCACTCGCCATCAGAGAAATGCAAATCAAAACCACAATGAGATACCATCTCACACCAGTTAGAATGGCAATCATTAAGAAGTCAGGAAACAATAGATGTTGGAGAGGATGTGGAGAAATAGGAACACTTTTACACTGTTGGTGGGATTGTAAACTAGTTCAACCATTATGGAAAACAGTATGGCGATTCCTCAAGGATCTAGAACTAGATGTACCATATGACCCAGCCATCCCACTACTGGGTATATACCCAAAGGATTATAAATTACTCTACTACAAAGACACATGCACACGTATGTTTATTGCGGCACTATTCACAATAGCAAAGACTTGGAATCAACCCAAATGTCCATCAGTGACAGACTGGATTAAGAAAATGTGGCACATATACACCATGGAATACTATGCAGCCATAAAAAAGGATGAGTTTGCATCCTTTGTAGGGACATGGATGCAGCTGGAAACCATCATTCTTAGCAAACTATCACAAGAAGAGAAAACCAAACACCGCATGTTCTCACTCATAGGTGGGAACTGAACAATGAGATCACTTGGACTCGGGAAGGGGAACATCACACACTGGGGCCTATCATGGGGAGGGGGGAGGAGGGAGGGATTGCATTGGGGAGTTATACATGATATAAACGTTATGCACATGTACCCTAGAACTTAAAGTATAATAAAAAATAAAAAATAAAAAAAAAAAAAAAAAAAAAAAAAAAAAAGTTAATCACTTTAAATTATTTTAAAGGCTCAGTGCCTAAGTGATATATCCTATATCCATAATCCAAAATAAGTACTAATATAAGCACATCTCAATTTATAGGACAAAATTTTTTACAAAGTTTGTCACAAAGAGATTTTCCATAAGCAAACCCAATTTCCCTTTGGATTTTGTTACACAATTAGAGCTCTGTATCCATGGAAAACTAGCTCAAATAGATGGAACTAAACACTTGTGGCAAGGAAAGAATTTAGATGATGACCAGGCTGAAAAAAATTGTTAAAAAAAAAATCATATTTCTTCTTCAATAAAATCGCCAATAACACATTTTTTTACTACCCCCCCAACCATCTAGTCATATATAGCTTCTCTTCATACCACAGACATTTATTACAAGTGTAGAGATTCCTTTCTTCATAGCTGAATGGCCACATAGGAGATGTAGGTCCTCAGCTTTGTCATACCAGGAGCTATTGGATGATCCTGAATGAGGTGAATGACTCTAGGTTTTAGATTTCTCACTGACAAAACAATTAGGTTAAGAAGGAGTATCTCTAAAATCTTTGCAAAGCCAATAATTCTCAGTTCTAAGTAGTTATTAGAGTGTGCACTCCTTTTTTTGCCTGTTATGTAATGTTCGATAGAATTGAATCAATAAATTATCATGTTTTTCTGCTACTTGTAACATCCTAGTCTAGATTCCTTTACATTTTCCCTCAAAAGAGACAACTCTTGGTTTTCTCAAAGTTTCATGACAACTAGGGAGTGGAGGGTTCTGGACACCAACAAAATTGACAAAGGAGTGGAATTGGTGCAGATCTAATGGGAAGTTCACATGTCATGGAAAGGGTTGATTTTTATCAGTTATTTTTTAAAAAACTGATTTTTTTCTGAGAGAAAAGCACACAACAGTGAAAACCAAAAAGATTTAAATCCTGATTGCATGAATCTTTGTGATCTACTCACAGTTTCCAATCTGTTGAGTGGTCCAGGAGTAACTCATTATATGATCCACCCATGAAATCCCTCCAATTTATGTTACGAACTTGATTTTAGTGAACGACTTGGAAATTTTATAAACACAATAACTTTAAAGGGAGTATTTATTTTAACTATGGAAAGGTATTTGAAGGCATAAAATATCCAAAAAGTAAGTAGTTTAGATGATCTTCCACCAAATTATGCTTAAAAAATCCAAAATGAATGATCAGAGCTTGTTGTCACAAAGATAATCTACATCTACCTTTTAAAAGTCAGGGCATTAATTTTACCATTAAATAAGTTAACAAATAAATATTTTAGCCACCCTAAATATTTCAAGTACAACCTATGACCATTTGATACAAAGTAAGGCATGAATACATTTTACAAATCTAGATGTAATGATATGTTAATACTGTGAAATTAGTTTCCCCTTCTACAAACAGAAGCTATCAACAAACATGAATAACAAGGAGAGAATAAAAAACCTTGATAACCTGGCCTCAGCCTGAATATGTAGTTATTGGTGGCAGACAGTCAAAATACTGACCTCTTTCACCTCAAGCTGTGAGCAGTCTCTATGGTTTTCTACGTGCACTGAAGTGAAACATGTTGGAAAGCCCTGATCCAAGTGCACTAAAATGTTGTATCAAACAATAAATTATTTATTTATCTTTTCAAAGATAGCATTTGATTCCTTTTTTATTTCAATAGTTTTTGTGGAAGAGGTGGTTTTTGGTTACATGGATAAGTTCACGAGTGGTGATTTCTGAGATTCTGGTGGACCTGTCACCCTAGTAGTGTGTACTGTACCCAACATGCAGTGTTTTAGTCCTCATCCCCCTCCCACCCTTCTGCCCGAGTACCTAAAGTCCCTTATATCATTCTTATGCCTTTGTATACTCATAGTTTAGTTTCCACTTGTAAGTGAGAATATACGATACTTAGTTTTTTACCCCTGAGTTACTTCACTTAGAATAATGGTCTCCAACTCCATCCAAGTTGCTGCAAATGCCATTATTTCATTCCATTTTATGACTGAGTAGTATTCCATAGGGTATATATAATATATTTCTTTACCCACTCGTTGGTTGATGGACATTTAGGTTGGTTCTATACTTCTGCAATTGCTAGTTGTGCTGTTATAAACATGTGTGTGCGGGTGACTTTTTTATACAATGACTTTTTTTCCTTTGGGTAGACACCCAGTAGTGGATTAAATGGTATTCTATTTTTAGTTATTTAAGGAATCTCCATACTATTTTCCACAGTGATTATACTAGTTTACATTACGACTAGCAGTGTAAAAGTGTTCCCTTTTTACCATATCCGTGCCAACTTTAATAATATTTGTAATTTTTTTTAAATTGTTGACATTCTTACAGAAGTAAGGTGGTATCTCATTGTGGTTTTAATTTGCATTTCCCTGATAATTAGTGATGTTGAGGATTTTTTCATGTTTGTTGGCTATTTGTATATCTTCTTTCGAGAATTGTTTATTCATGCCCTTTGCCCACTTTTTGATAGGATTATTTGTTTCTTCCTCACTGATTTGTTTGAGTTCCTTGCAGATTCCGGATGTCAGTCCTTTGTCAGATGCATAGTTTGCAAATATTTTCTTTTTTTATGGAAATATAAGTTATTTATTAATCAATCCACTTACAAAGCAGGTGGTTTAATGCAAGCTTATTGACATCTTCACATATGATCCATGGGAACATGTCCTCCATATACAGACAGTGATATTACTGACTGGATGCATTAGTTTGCAAATATTTTCTCCCACTCTGTGTATTGTCTGATGATTATTTCTTTTGCTGAGCAGAAGCTTTTTAGTTTAATTAGGTCCCATTCATTTATCTTTGCATTTGTTTTTGGGTTCTTGGTTATGAATTCTTTGACTAAACCAAATAGAAGAGTTTTCCCAATGTTATCTTCTAGAATTTTTATGGTTTGAGACATTAGATTTAAGTATTTGATCCATCTTGAGTTGATTTTTGTATAAAATGAGAGATGAGGATCCAGTTTCATTATTCCACATGTGGCTTGCCAGTTATCCCAGCACCATTTGTTGAATAAGGTGTCCTTTTTCCACTTTACATTTCTGTAGTAAACCAGCTTAGTATATGAAATTACCTGATAGAAATAAACCATCAAGGAAGAGCAGAAAGATTCAGATATAAAGATATATTTTTGCAGAAATATTTAACATAGTAAAAACTGAAAGACACCTAATATTTTTACTTATGTAGTAACTTATTATATTGTACATGACAGCTACATAAACTGTGTTTTCAAAGAATAATAATTAGCATAAGAAAGTTTATATGTTGTCCGGGCGCGGTGGCTGTCAGCCCTTCGGGAGTCCGAGGTGGGGGGATCACAAGGTCAGGAGATGGAGACCATCCTGGCTAACACGGTGAAACCTCATCTCTATTAAAAATACAAAAAATTAGCCGGGGGTGGTGGTGGGCACCTGTAGTCCCAGCTACTCAGGAGGCTGAGGCAGGAGAATAGCATGAACCCGGGAGGCAGAGCTTGCAGTGAGCCGAGATCGTGCCACTGCACTCCAGCCTGGGCAATAGGGCGACACTCCGTCTCAAAAAAAAAAAAAAGAAAGGAAGGAAATTTATATGATATTAACTAAAATCAGTTCACAAAATCATATATACTATAGAGAGGCATATATACCAAAGTGTTTAATGTTTATCTGATTGGTAAGATTATGTAATTACGTGTGATCATTATGTTATTCTTTAGATCTTTCCCATGTTGTTTCTAGAAATACACATACAATTTTCATAGAGAAAAAGTAATTAAAATTTACTAAGAATCAGGGGTGAAAATTTGTAAGTTTCATGTCGGCAGCAACAGAGCTAATCTTCAGCAGTGCTAATCATGGTTAGTGGAGTTTGTGACAAGCATTGTGATTCTTCAACGCCCCTTCCATATCAGTTTTTAGCTCATTTGAATGTCACTCCTAAGAAAGGACTCTTTTACTTTGTTTATATATCTAAATCAGATCCTATGATAGATTCTGGCAGAGATTGGCCTATAAGAAATGTTACATCTAAATAGGAGTTAAATCAATAATTGAGTATAGAAAATACAGCTGCCCTCAGAAATACGTCTTAAAGACACAGGATGTATTCCTTGTGAATTGAAATAAGATGTCAATGACACAATCTGTGAAACCGCATTGCGTGTCTATCAATTTTTCTGTTCAGCTTTATGCACTGACCTTTGTGCTGCAAGTATTCCATTCTATTTTAATAAAAAACAGCCCGTACTTTAACTGATTACTGTTTAATGAGAAAGTTCTGTTGTAACCAAACAGGCAAAGGCTGCTTATTTAATTTGAAAACTTCAGTAACTATTTTCTCAAAACTTCAAGCACTCTTGGAAAACCAAATTCTTATCAATTTTGAAACTGGCTTCTTGGGAAGAAAGAGTCCGCTAAAGAAAATCTACTGCCTGATTCTCTTACACTTATACAGATAACAAGTAGTTCTTAGAAGCATCCATCCTTTCTGATATTACCTCTCCAGTTTGGGCTTTTGACTTTCTGTTCTGTCTAATGTAATAGCTACTTAACTAGCCTTGCTTCTCTGGTCTGTCGGTACTCCCTTCAATCAATCCCATACACTACCACCAGATAAGTCTTTCTAAAGTACAACTCTTTTATGTCACTTCGATCACCAGCCTTTAATGGCTCCCTAATGCCTATTAAACAAAACTCAAGCTCCTGAGCAAGACAGACAAGGCCCTCAGGATCCCAACCAACCTCCCAACCTTATATTCCACTAGTTTCCAGAGCTGCGTTCTATTTCATGGTTCCCTAATTGTGGTCCACATACTGACAGCATCAGCATCACCTGAGAACTTGTTAAAAATGCAAATTATTTCCCCATAGGGAACTCCTGAGCCAGAAACTCTAGCTAGGGGTCCCAAAAACCTATATTTTAACAAGCCTTCTAGATGACTCTGATGTGTGCTGAAGTTTGAGAACCACTGTTCTAAACAAACTGTAATTCCTTAAATACACCCAATCGTTTTCCAAATGAATGCTTTTTCCAGTGCAGTTCTCTTGCCTGGATGTGCCCTTTCCTCTCTATCTCCAGGTGGGTAAAAACATGTTATACAAAAATTAATTCAAGATGGATTAAAGACTTAAATGTTAGACCTAAAACCATGAAAACTGTAGAAGAAAACCTAGGCAATACCATTCAGGACATAGGCATGGACAAGGACTTCACGTCTAAAACACTAAAAGCAATGGCAACAAAAGCAAAAATTGACAAATGGGATCTAATTAAACTAAAGCGCTTCTGCACAGCAAAAGAAACTACCATCAGAGTGAACATGCGACCTACGGAATGGGAGAAAAATTTTTGCAATCTACTCATCTGACAAAGGGCTAATATCCAGAATCCACAAAGAACTCAAACAAATTTACAAGAAAAAGACAAACAACCCCATCAAAAAGTGGGCAAAGAATATGAACAGACACTTCTCAAAAGAAGACATTTATGCAGCCAACACACACACGAAAAAATGCTCATCATCACTGGTCATCAGAAAAATGCAAATCAAAACCACAATGGGATACCATCTCACACCAGTTAGAATGGCAATCATTAAAAAGTCAGGAAACAACAAGTGCTGGAGAGGATGTGGAGAAATAGGAACACTTTTATATGGTTGGTGGGACTGTAAACTAGTTCAAGCATTGTGGAAGACAGTGTGGCGATTCCTCAAGGATCGAGAACTAGAAATACCATTTGACCCAGCCATCCCATTACTGGGAATATACCCAAAGAATTATAAATCATGCTGCTATAAAGACACATGCACACGTATGTTTACTCTGGCACTCTTCACAATAGCAAAGACTTGGAACCAACCCAAATGTCCATCAATGACAGACTGGATTAAGAAAATGTGGTACATATACACCATGGAATACCATATAGCCATAAAAAAGGATGAGTTCACTTCCTTTGTAGGGACATGGATGCAGCTGAAAACCCTCCTTCTCGGCAAACTATTGCAAGGACAAAAAAACAAACACTGCATGTTCTCACTCATAGGTAGGAATTGAACAATGAGAATGCTTGGACACAGGAAGGGGAACATCACACACCAGGGCCTATCATGGGGTTGGGGGAGGGGGAAGGGATAGCCTTAGGAGATATATCTAACGTAAATGACGAGTTAATGGGTGCAGCACACCAATATTGCACATGCATACATATGTAACAAACCTGCACTTTGTGCACATGTACCCTAGAACTTCAACTATAAAAATAAAACAAAAAACAACCTGTTAATCCTTTCAGGCTAATGTTAATATCAACTGAATTGTCCCTTCCATGGTTTCCTCAACCAGAAGTAACCTCTTTAGTCTCTGAATGGTCAATGTACTTCTTCTGGAGTGCTCACTTCAGTTTCCCTCAAAATATGGTTAATCACACATTTCTTATTTTCTCTGCTAGAGTGTAGACTCTGAGGAAGGCAAGTACTCTGTAACTTCCACAAGAAATAGGGTCATATTGTTACATAGAAGATATTCTACAGGTGTTTCTCCAAACATAAAACAAAATAATAAAATAAAATAAAATAAATGTAACTACTGATAAACATTAAGGGGGTTGCCAGATTTAGCAACTTAAAATAAGGGACTCCCCATTAAACTAGAATTTCAACAAATTTTTTTTTAGCATAAGTATGTCCAAATATTGCATTGAACATATTTATAAAATTAGACTAAAAAGTATTTGTTGTCTCTCTGAAATTCTAATTCAACTGGATATCCAACCCTTTATCTGACAACCCTAGTAGTATTGTTTGTATGTTACATTGTCATTATTCATATTTATCTCCTTACTACTACTACTGTCTTCAGGAAGAAGAACAAATAAAAATAAATTAACTTATATACCCAAATAAGTGTTTTCCCTTTAAAAAATCACTTGGAAAAACAAGTACCTATTTGGAAAAAAATGTACTTATTCATTGATACTGATGTTGCCCGGAACATGTTTGAATTTCTTTTTTTTAAAAAAAATTCCACACACAACTCTCTTATTGGTTATATAAGAAAAGTAGCCTCATTATCTGAAACCTGTGTGTTTAAAAAAATTCATAAGCCATATTACCTGTTTTTATACCTTATCTTATTTTTCAGCATTGACATCCAATATCATTTTACACTTTTTGAAGATCACATTTATCTTGTAAGGGTGAATAATTGCCACCATTGAAAATAATTTTAAGATATACTTACAACTTAAAAGGACAATTCCCAAATAAATGCAAAACTGTTCATGAAAGGCCTCTGGATTAAACACATAGCTTCCAAGGTATTACTATGAAGACAATATTCAAAGATATGTCTCATGTCTGGTTCTCTTTGATTTTGTTTAAAGTCATATTTCCTTATAATCACTATTACTTGAAGATTCCAAACATACACCCATGCCATATCCCCATGTCACCAAATACTAAGTTCTTACAAAGCAAAGCCCAAGTGCTATGGAATCTTCCCAAAGATTTCCAGAGATAAGCAATAAAAAGGACGCACAGTCAAACCAACTAATATGTAGCCCATTTGCCACAGAATACCGTGATACATATGTGGATACCAGTACATCTCCACATATATTTATCACATTGTATTTCCATACATAACACATATTATTATTATTTGTATGTTTATGTATGTCCCCTCTTTGAGATTGAAATACTTTGAAAAAGGAACTTCTCTATCTTCCGAACCAGGCTTTTACAGGACATGGTACACAATAAATGATGCCAGAGAAGGCTCAATTTATATTCAACAGTTCAAGCAGTTTGTTTGCTACATCATAGTAGTTAAAATTCCTGGAGCATACTCAATCAACATTTTGGATGCAACCTTCAAATATCTTTAATGGAGAATTTACTTATGCTCTTGACATACACCAGGTTCAAAGCTTTTTGGCAATTTACTGTTCACTCTTCTCAATCTCATGCAGGCAAGCAAAGAAAAGACAAAAGAAGGATGAAATAATTCATTGATAATATTCATCTTTCCTCAAAAACAAAATGAATCAACATGACATGAGTGATGGAAGTTCCATGGAAATCAGTTTAAGCTTTCTGGAATTTGGAATTTAAAACCTGGTTTTCAAAGAAAATTTCCATATCAATGTTCAGTTCTTTGGGGCTGTTCTTCAAGTTCACTGATTCAAATAATATATTATGGATTACCATATTTGAGAATAATCCCAAAGTGACGTGACACTCTAAAAGGGAATTTTAACAGTTAATACCCTAATCATTCTAATAACCTCTAACTCTTCTCTTTCAACTCTACAAGAGCATTTTAATAGGTTGTTACCTTACTCATTCAACTAGCACTAGCATTTATTCTTCCATAAATCAGCAAGAAATTTAAAAAATATCACTCCCTTTCTTGTATCAATGGACTATACTAATGAAATAACCACCAATCTACTTTATCATATAAGTTACATGCACAGTAACTTTTGTATAAGAAAAATTAAGTTCATTTGAATTGCATGAGGACATACAGAGAGCAAGATTTTATTCCTCCTTGTTTTTGTTTTCAGTGTTTCCATAATAAAAGCAGTTCTATAAGTACTACCTTCCCAAGGAGTTTTGCCTGATGCTACCACAGACATGAATGGTTTAATTAGAGCAATGTCTGGAAGCTGAGACAGCCAAGAAGCAGCTTCTCCACTGAGGCAGAAAGAGCTGTAACTAAAAGTCCAACCAGGCATGTAGAACCCAGAATCCAGAGGAAAAAAAAAAAAAAAACTGGAAAGGCAAGTCACTGAGATATCAGTGATATCAACATGAAACAAAGAGCCTTGAAAATCAAGAAATTTTAGAAAGAGAAATTTCAGAAAGATTAAGAAAGTCAGGAAATTGGCATTAATGAAGTCTGTTAAATAACTGAAGGGCTCAAACTATAAGCTTGCAGAAAAGGGGTTGAACATTAAACCCTAACCACACCAAGTTTATCAATGGAAGCCCCAATCCTATAGAAGCTTGGGTTCTGGGTGTGATTTTTAGGAACAGTAAATAAGACGGTACAAATCTCTAAAAGTGGAATATAAGATAAAGACTTTTCTCAGGAAGAAGAAAGAATGCTTGATAATAGCACCAGATTAGTAATAAGATTGGAGACCCTTATGTGGGCTGATATAGTTTAGTTCTGTGTCCCCATCCAAGCCTCATGTCAAATTGTAATCCCCATGTGTCAGGGAGGGGCTTAGTGTGAGGTGACTGGATCATAGGGCCAGATTTCCCCCTTGCTATTTTCATGATTGTGAGTGAGTTTTCATGAGATCTAATGGCTTATAAAAGTGTGGGCACTTCCCCCTTCTTTCTCTCTCTTTTCTGTTGCCATGAGAAGACATGTTTTGCTTCCCCTTCCCCTTCTGCCATGATCTAAGTTTCCGGAGGCCGCCCAGCCATGCTTCCTGCTAAGCCTGTGGAACTGTGAGTCAATTAAACCTCTTTTCTTTATAAACGACCCAGCCTCAGGTAGTTTTTAATAGCAGTGAGAGAATGGACTAATACACAGGCTTTATACTATGACAAACCATTTCTTTTTAGTTCAAGCATTTCATCCGCAGACAGGCGATAAAATGGAATTAATTAAGGGAAATGAAGATTCAGGAGCAAAGAACCAGGCAGAGCAAGCCACTACTAACAAACATCAGAAGACCTGCCAGAGAACACACTCAGAGCTCAATAAATATTTATTTGATAAAGATGTCATATGGTGTCATGCTTTAGTCAAGAATTTGATGATCGATGATCCTCAGATCATATGTGGCTCACAGATATGGTTTATCAGTCTATGCATTTTTTAAAAAAAATTAACTAGTCCATAGCATATAGAAATCAGGATGTTTCACATTAATCATACTAATAAAGGAATTTATATGTCCTTTTACAAATTAGAAAGTCCTAACCACACTGGCTTTAAATTTCCATCTGCCAAGACTCCGCTGAAGCTGAGTAGCTGCTGATCACTTCAAATAGGGGATCAGTTTGCAATGTCCCCACCTTCAGTCACATACTTCCCCTGCCAAGCCCTGGAGACATTTGTTTGAAACCTCTGCTTTAGAGGATGGTGACAATAAAATAAAATATTATGGCTAATACACAGTGTATAATAAGCTGCCAAATAATGTGTTCTTAAAATATTCTTTGCATTGGACCAAAAGCAACAAAAACAAAACTTGATCTTTACCTGGCACAAATTGGATGAACCTAGACAAGACTGACAACAGACATCTCCCTGGAAATTTTTCTTGGATATGTACATGCTAGCTTTGTTTCAACAGTTGTATTGTTTATCATTGAAACAGTTCAAATTCTATTCACTATCTTAGATTTCAACTATTTGGGTTCGTTTTTGGAAAAGAAAATACAGTGAAAGGATGTGATGAGTACTTTTTTCTTTGCAACTATTTTGTAATACCCCAAACAAAATTAATCCGGAGAAATACAGATATTTGATTTTAGGCTCTAGGAATATCTCAGAATCTGGAAGTGTTGCAATCCAAAATTTTCTAAATAAAACACAAGTTTTAAAAAATATTAATCTTTCTCTGTAAAATCTGATGACCTATAGAAAACAATAATACTCAAACTTTGGATAGGGAAGAAATATATCAAAATAACAACCTATTCAACAATTTCAAAATTCTCTCCATTTGTATTTAATAATATCTTCCTTTGGGATACCAAAAGGAAATATTTTATATCTTTGCTTTGAAAAGTTTGGGAAATGCTCCAATCCCTTGAAAATTTGCTGAGGAATATTTGCCACACACACACACATCACACACATATATGCCAATTTAAGTTATGACATATTTTGTAAACTGCAGTTTTAAAGAAAGAACAGCACAGTTCTTATCAAATAAGAAACAGACACAAAGTGTTCTTGTCTTATATATTATGGTGCTTGCTAAACTCTACATTCTAAATATTCTCTCTTAGAAATCAGATTAGTTTCTGATGGCTAAGTCTCACCTACACCATTTTTAAAAATTCATATAATTTCTTGGTGACCAAAAATTGTCGGTACTTATACAGATAAGTATAATCACATCACATTGATTTTGGACTTGGTATTTGCTCTAAGTCTTTAATAATCTCCATGAGCTGAATTGATTTCTGATGGTATAACCCTGGAAAGTAGCACTCCCTGCAGAGATGGACATTTCAGCAGGAAATTGGAGCAATCTGCATTTCAGCACAAGCATTTTTGCAGGGCATACTCTCAAAGTCACTATATTTCCCAGTCATTAGTTCTAGTCTAGAAATACACCATTTATGCAATATATGCAGACTCTTTTCAAATTCCCTAGAGAGATCATTGGCATTACCCAAAGGAATAAGAAAATTAAAAAAAAATTGTAGCACAACATGAAAAAATAATCATCCAGGAGAGTAAAACATACATGCTAAAAATCTTCAGAAAAAAATTAAAAATGTATATAAAAATGTAGTACAACCCCCTTTCATATAAATGGTCTCATATTGGTCTCATATTATATCCAAGCATCAGGAAACTAAATCAGAATAGCAATTTAATAAATGCTTTCTATTTCATGGAATGCTTTTTATTAAAAGTGGTTTTCTGGCCCATATCATGCTTTAACTGAAGTATGGAGCTGTTTCAAATGGAGCTGAAGAGCAATGGAATTGACAGGCAGCAGTTCACACAATCAGTAAGAGAACAATCACATCTCACTCTCATTAAAATGTTAGGTAAGAACTGGTGGTTGCACACATGTCAGTGTATGTATATGTGTGTGTATACACATGTATACATTTATAGAAAAACACCAATGTACAGCAATGTACTATATTTTAGATTTCACAATTTGCATAAAGTAAATGGGTCATAATAAATAAGTCAAGCATATAAGCACTTAGGAAGGGTGACTACATAGCTCTAAAACCTATAAAATGTTTTTATAGTTTATACAGATACACCTCCATATGGGGCCTGGCTGTAATTCACATCTCAGCTTCTCAGCTCCCACACATATAAAAAAGGGATGAGGGCCAGGTGTGGTGGCTCACGCCTGTAATCCCCGCACTTCGGGAGGCCACAGTGGGTGGACCATCTGAGGTCAGGAGTTTGAGACCAGTCTGGCCAACACGGTGAAACCCCGTTACTGCTAAAAACAAAATACAAAAATTAGATGGGCATGGTGATACACGCCTGTAATCCCAGCTACTCAGGAGGCTAAGGCAGGAGAATTCCTTGAACCTGGGAGGCTGAGATTGCAGTGAGCCAAGATTGCGCCCATTGCACTCCAGTCTGGGCAACAAGAGTGAAACTCCATCTCAAAAAAACAAAAACAAGAACAAAAAAAAACAAAAGGGATGATACCACCCCATAGGGTTACTGTAGAGGTGAAACGAAATAAGACAATGTAAGTAAATCACTTAGCACAGTTCTCAGCACATGATAAGGACAAATAAAGTAAATGGGAAAAATCACAGCTGTTGTTATGAGTATATTTTTCAAGAAAAATACATCCTTGAGATATCTGCTGAATGATTTTCTTGACAAGAAATGGCAAGCATAAAACCTCATTCTCATGAAAGCTATAGGTAACAACTGATGGCTGTACATATGTGAGTATATGTATATATGTATGTGTGTGTATATATAGGTACACACGTATATAGAAATATACCCATGTACATAAATATGCTGTATTTTAAATTTTACAGCTTTCATATAGTAAATGTGTCTTAAGAAATAAGCCAAACATACAAGCACTTGGCAGGGGGGACTATATAGCCCTAAAAACTATAAAATGTGGAACTAAACCAAAATGCATCGAAATGACTAAAAGCAGAAACAAGAAGGAATATTCAAAAAGTAAAATATTGAATGTGAGGTTCAGATCAAAGAACAGAGATCTGGCTAGCACTAAAGGGACTCACTCTTTCTTGAGATCCACGATGCATTTCCTGGAAAAAAATAAGATCACAAAGGAGTGGGTTTCTGCATGGAGTGATGCACTGACGGCTGGCATTTACAAAAGTGGGTCGATTTGTAATAAGAATCATGACAGTAATATTAATAATCACATATATTTGTTGAGCACTTACTATATGCCAGTAAAGGTCCTGAGAGCTCTGATGAGCAAACAGAATATTTTCTGACTGTGGCCACACGAGTCACTGAAGCAGGAGTACTGGCCCATCCTCCACTGACTAAACTGTGGCAGGACTTATACCTCACAGAGGAGGAAGAAAAATGCACAGTGGAAGCTGAAGGGCAGAGTGACAATAGAGCAAGGCCAGCTTCTGCCGGGCTGAAGCTAAGCAATGACTGGGTAGGCCTTAAAATATATAAAGAAAACAAAGAAACAGAAGCTTTGAATCATTAAGTACTGACATGTGTCCACTTCCCTCTCCTTCTTTTGAAAACCCTGAGCTATAAAAGCCAGAAAGAAAATCATTTATTTAGGATGCTCTCTCTTCTTAAAATGTCTAAGAATCTGGTAACCAAAGACAATAAGAATGGTAAAAGTAGCTATTATTTCACTACAATCTGGACTTTTGAATGTCTTGCTGTATTTCTAAATTACTGAAAAGAAACTACCCTGCAGGGATGGAGACATTGTTACATTTTATCCAAGGGAATATGCCATTTTGGGGTCCTGTCGTGTCTGGAGAAGCCTTACACAGAAGTCACATATCAAGAAATGGACCCAAATAACCCCTGTCTGTGCTTCGTGATCATCAATCAGCCTTCCCTGTGGATTCATTTGTTTTCCCTTCACTGTCCCCACCTTCTTCCTGCCTTGGAAATATGAGTATACTCTAGGCCCAGGCTTTAGCTCGTTTTCTTTTCTCCTAATTCCAATAGAGGACATATATTAAATTTACCAGCCTAGCATCCCTACTCCTCTCTTTTGGCAAAAGAATCCTAATTTTCTTTGAATCTAACCTCATCCTTATCCCCTTTTAGGTTTTGTTTAAGTGTATTTTGGTGAGCACTATGCTCACTGCCCCTGATTCTAGGGAAGAGCCTAGTTCATCAGAATCACAGTGAATAGTTCAGGAAAGGTGGAATGTTTCAAGTTTTTCCTGGTAGACTGAATCCTGGTAGTTACTCAGAACTTGTTGGGGAAAAAATGAGCTTTCTTTCTGCAGAGTTGGCTAAGCTGGTAGAATGTGACAGAAAAGGAGGGAGCTCACCAAGAACAAAAGCTAACACACAACAAAGCAGAGATGAGAATTAGAAATCCCTAACCCTGTGAATATGTTGATCCAGTCATGCCTAAAGCCAGCCCTGTTCCTGAATTTCTCTGTTACATGATCCAATACATTCAAATTTTAAGTCAGTTTCTGATGCGTTTCTGTCACTTCCAACCCAAAGTATTCTGGTTAAAAAGTTTAGTTTTCATTCATTAAATATGTATTGAGATAAACATGTGCTAGGCATTTTGCTAAGAGCTGCAAATCTCTGACCCACACATGATTTTGCCTCTCACCTGCACATGCCATCCATCCTCTCTAATCTGTAACACTAGCTCTGCTAATCTTAAAATTCATTTGCATATCTCCAGCTGTCTGATGGGCATCTCTAAGCATCCCACTGATGCTGCAAACCCAAACCATGAAACAGAAAACTAATCATCTTCTCTCAAAAAAACAAGACCCTTCTCTGAACTTTGCTATTTCAGTTAATGATGCCGTCATTTTTTCAAAGCTTGACACCTAGGAATTTTGCTTTAATCTATCCAAGCCCCTGTGTCCAATGAGTTGTCTTGTCCTGTCAATTCTTCGAAATTTATCTCTTCCTTCCCTTCATGTGAATTTTTTTTAATTTTAATTTTTGAATTTTCATTTATACTTAGGCTACTTTACTGCTTGACTACTTTTTCTCTCTTACATCCCATTCTACACATGGTTTAAAAATTAATCTTTATAAATGTTGATTATTTTATGTCAAAATTCTGCCCAGAGAGTTTCAATAGCTTCCCCCATAGTCCAACATCTTACCCCAGATTAGAAAGTCTCTACCATCTCCCCTACTTTCTAGTTCCCCAATTTCATTTTTTCTACTCCCACTAACAGAATACCTCATCAAACTAATCTATCACTCCTAAAGTAAATCCAACTTTTCTTTCTTAGTTCATCTTCCTGGATTGGATCTTTGTCTTTCTATTGTCTGTGTTCTACTCTTCCTTCAATTCCCAGTCCAAGTTCTCCTTTCTCTATGAAGTAGTCTCCAAACACCATGGCCCTCTTCACTGAACTTTGCTGAAGTCTGAGGGCATTTATTATTTGTGGTGTTCATCTGGCATCTTACACAATCTATCTCATATTCTTCTGTTTGCCTATCCTTTATGTAGCCTTTCTACCACACTATCTCAGTACATGGGACAAGACCATGTCTACATGTTACCTAGAAGTACATACATTAATCTTGGAACACACAACAATGCTTAAACGTGTTTTATAGCTATGGGACTGAAAAATCTTAGGATTTATGTGCTCATTCTTTTGTTGAGTACTAGACAAAAAGTGGGCTCTATCTCATAATGTTTACTAAAAGGAAAAACTTGTAATCAAGTAATCATAGTAATTTAAAACTCCGCTGTGAAAACTTCTAAGAAGGAGAGGTCTGTGGGGCCTCTTGGGAAGACAGAGATCTCTTCCCTGAGAAAGGAGAAAATCAAAGTGGTTTGTTCCAGCTGTTTTTCAACTGAAGACACTCTATTGAGTAAAATTTATCTTCACTTGCAAGTACAAGTATGAGCAGAACAACATGTTAAAAAAAGCACTGGGGACATTTTGTAAATAATATAAAAAATAATACTGGACTAAATGGATCTATGTTTGTGATCTGGACCCGTTAGAAGTCTTCTCTGGGCCCTTATTTCCCTCATCTGCAAAAGGAGGTGGCTATGACTGATGATAATCTACACAACATCTATGTCTTCTTTTCTTCCTTTCAAATGAAAACCCAGCTTTAGTAAGTTGACCCTCCACCACCATGTGACTCAGGAAAGTAGACCCTTATTCCCAGTTTCAAAGATGGTCAGTATCTCTTTATATAAATCATGGTATTTGCTCATCTCTGGCATAAGGCCTAACCATTTAATAAGAGTGCCTCTGCTGGGAAGCACCTGAAAAGTTACTTCCTCTGGAAAAAGCAGTGCAGGAAAGAAAGATTCTCACAGCTTTCTCTGAACATCAAAGGCATGGCTACCACATCCATCTTGTTGACAATCTTGGCAGAAAAAGCAATGCTTTGTAGAGACCAAATCCAAATCCCAAGAACATCAGGGAAACTGCCATATCACACTCAGAGTCCAGTCTACCTCAGAAATTCTTATGTGAGATAATAAATAAATGTCCTTGTTTAAGCCAGTTTGAGACAGTTTGAGGCAGAATTTTCTGTTACGTGCTCCCAAAAGCATCCTGGATGATTCTTGAGAGAACCTGGGCTACACAAGCCCTTGCAGTTCTAAAGTTCTGTGTTTCTACATATTTAAATGATTTCTTTTACTACAAAGATATGGGCCATGAAATCAATTGCTTAAACCTAGAAATTAAGACATCTGTTTGCCAAATGAGGTGAATAAATTTGGTAATTCCCAGCTCTTCACAGTCAAAACATATGTAAAAATTGAATTCCACAAATTATTTATATTCTTAAAATTCTGTATGTTTACATAAATTATTATCACTGCTTATACTTGTCACTTAATATTGATTTAATTCAATGTAAAGCATTCATATATGCTGGAGGGCCACTACATTATTGAACAAATTATTTTATCATGTTCTTATTTTAAAATCATCAATTACATCCACAGTTGAGAAAACAGAAATTACTGTAATTCTGACTAACAAAATTGATGCTATTATTTGGGGCATTCTGTCCTGAATTACATTTCCTTCAGTTCATCAAAAGGAACAGAATTCAAATGTTTGTCATATCATTAATCCGGGCCAAAGAGCATACCATAGATCTATATTTGACTACTACCTATCCCTCAGGTAACATAAATTTGGTTTCAATGAAAATCTCAGTTTTTCTTCCCAAGTTCCTTTATAAATTATAATTTCAGTCTAAAGAAATAAATAATGACTTGGTTGCTTTCCATCTTTATACAATATCTAAAATAATTATGAATACAAATGAACACATCCCAGGCTAGTCAGGTACTTAAGCTCAATTAAGTATAAATCCAAATTCTCTAAGGAAAAGCAAAGAATTAATTAATTTTGCATTCCATAGCTTTCTTTGCTGCTATGTATTGTTACTGTTTTAGTAGTCTGTGATTACAAAATTCACTCCTTAGATTGACTTGTTTCCTCTTACTGAATTGCCTGGTGAAAAGGTTGAACAGAATGACTAATTTGGAGCCCTATAGAAAGGTCTGGATCAGACTGAGAGTACTTAGCCTGAAGAAGAATAATTTCCCTTATGACTAATGCAAAAGTCTAATATTTTCACAATACCATGCAAAAATGTATACATTGGATAACATTATGAGTGAGACATGAAAATTACAGCACTTTATAGGTGTACAAAATACAAAAAGAGCTAAATTTTTCTAGGAAAATTATGTTAGAATAGTTATAAGCTTGCAAATCAAAAGAAACACTTGGAAAAGTTAATCAATGTTTCAACTATAAAATTTCTTTAAACAATCTATTCCAATCCAAAGGGTAAAATCTTGAATATAGTGCATGTGTGTGTGTGTGTGTGTGTGTAATATTAAACACTTTTGATCTTACATCGCTTTTATTTGCAACTGCCACTCAGTTGAAACATTAAAAGTTCATGAGGATGAACTATCAGATTTATCCATAATGATCATAGTTTGTGCTGCTCTTTCAAAAAACATGGCAAAATTTTTCTTCCAAGCTGTTTGATTTACAACACAAAAACAATATGCGACTGTTGATATCACAGATTCCTTTTGAGAAGAAAAATAACTTCGAATGTTTTGATGATAATAGTATAAGATCTTAAAGTCTCTTTGACACAACACATTTTGCATTTACAAAGATTAAAGGGATGCAAAACTCTAAAGTCTTTCCATCCTGATGGGCACGTCTATATTCTGGCCTCCTCTGCACCTGTCTGATAATAACGAAAGGCTTCAAAGTGAACATGAAGTACAATACAGCAGAGGAAAGTCAAAATTCTTCCCCTTCTCTGGCCAACCCTGACTTCTCTGAGACTCACTGATTGGATTTAGAAAGTAGAATTGTAACATAATTGGCTTGGAGATGAATGAAATATGTAACATCCAACTCAGAGGTTAAATAAAACTCTTTAATCTCAAAATCAGACTGGATACCTTGTGGTAAAAGGAGAGGTCTATTGGGGGAAAAGATGAGTTCTTTTTCCCAAATTAAGCCAGGGAAGGGAAACTTGTAATCTTATAAAATCAACCTTATAAAACAGCTATATTTGAACTTCATCAGTACAGAAGGTTTACAAGGAATAACACTGATCTTGATTTGTAGTTTTCTACCTCTGGTAACATTTGGTGAAGTAGTTCTTCCTTTCCAAAAAATGATGGACTGATTAGGTGAATTAATTTCTGAAATGACTGATTTGCCTTTTTATCTTCATGAGCAATACAGTGATATTTCCTGCACAAATCTAAATGAGAATACTTTCATGATTTCTATAGTTTCCCTGCTTTGCCATACTAATATTGACAACTGTAACTCTCTGATGAATTGAAAACTTAAAAAGGGCAGTATTTTGCAAGTGAAATATACTCAACTGGTGTAGAGGGACTGTAAAAATCTCTGCCAATGATTTTAATTATGAATGAGTCTCACTGGTGGGTTGGTTTGATAATCACACATGGCTCATCTCCTGCCAGAATGCCTTTCATTTTATCAAAATCATTCCCCTCCTCTGTTTTTTCTTGCTTCCAATCCAAACAACAATGATTGCCAGTTTCAAGCTTTTACTTTATTTCAGACCTTACGCCAGGAGCTTAATATGTTTTATTTTTAACCTTGAAGATAACATTACAGTACATTTCTATTTCTGTTTAAAGAATGAAGAACCTGTCATTCAGGACTATTCAATATAAAGCAGCTAAGAGGTTGGATTTAGATTTAAACTCTGCTCTGTCTGGTTCAAAATTTCATGTTTTTCCTAACACTACACTACTATAAGAAATGTTCAGGTCAATAAGGGCAATTGTTATGTAGAGAGTTGAAAGAATGCTAATCCAAACTGTCGTTACTTCATGCAAAAAAGAATATAACTTACTAAGGATTCTATTTTTCCCTCACATTATCATCAGTGCAATAAAGTAATGAGTCTCTGCTCAAATGAAATAGAGTTTATCTGTTTTCTGAAGAATTTGATAAAGTTTATAAAATAATTTTCTAGTAACATAACTTTGTGCTCTCTATTATAATAAACATGTATTTTATATTTGGGCTTAAAAATAAGCACCAAGTGTTTGATAAGTATTTATCTACGTGTTGGTATGAATTTATAGCAAAGACATTTAAAAAATCAATGACATTTATTCCAAATAACAAAAGTGTCATCACCTGAAGACTTGCAATTCCTACTCCATTAGATGACAAATACTATACAACAGAGCACTCAGATTCTAGACTTTGTTTTTCGCTTTTGTGTTTGTTTTGCTTCTGTCATCTGTGGGGCTCATTGTGCCAGTATATGGTCTGATCTGACATACCTGGAGTTTTCCTCAAAAGAGAAGACGCCCATGCATGTGCGCACACAGACACATGAATTACAGTAGACTAATAACATATATATGCAATAGTATGCAATATACTGCATATTATATGCAACATAAATATGCAAATAATATGCTACTTATTGCTTGAGTCTTCATTTATTAATAGCAGCAGTAAATTATGATATATCAATGTCTCATGTTTATGGCCAATATCTAACAGGACTGGAAAGAACTTTCAGCATTCAGTAGCTAATTAACTCAAGATCTAGGAGAAGCTGTTGCATTTGTGAACCACAAAACTTCCACACACATTTTGAGTAGAGTTATGCCTTTTATTCCAAGTATTTAAGAGCCAGAGGTTGATTCTTAGCAGAATTCTATACCAGAAGTATACTAATTAGCTATTATGTTACCTCTTCCCAAGGAGTGAGTTCCTAAGAACTTTATGGGTAAAAACAAACAAACAAACAAACAAAAACCTTTTAGCTTATATAGTAGAAAATTGCAATTTTTTTCTGTGTTCCTAAAGATTTCTGCATATAAGTTGAACTTCATTCAATTACCATTTGATCACTTCTAATATGAGGGTCTTTAATGACTTTAATCATAATTTAATTTAAAATATGCAGATATAAAGGAACACTGCACATTCAGCTGGGTGCCTGGCAGATACAATTAGCTGTTCCAAATGGAAATGAATTACACATATCCTTCCAAGTGGTATTTCCTCTTGTAGGTCAATCCATGCCCACAAAGAGTCTGTGGCTAAAAAATGCTTTTAAGAGGATTGACACCTTGTAGAGAAAGAGCAATTTACAACTTCCTGCCAAGGCTTTGATTCTGCCAGAGTAAAGACGCAACTTGCAGATGTCCTTGCCAATTTATGAAACAGGTGCCTGGTCTGGCTTAAAGGAAAATATAACACGACTCTATATTAAAATAGGAAAAGGAAGCAATGCAATTTGTCTACCATGTGTTACTATAGGAAATTTATTATAAAAGGTGGAACACATGGGTTCATGTGTATCAGTGAAGCGGTCAGAAAAACTATCCCTTATTTAAGACATATTAACACAATGAACATTCAGGAAGTAAAATCTGTCCATAGAACTGGGCAAGAAGCAATATACAATAACATAAAAAGGAGGGGAAAACATTGCAGTTAAGACCTCTAGTTCTATATTCTCCCAGAACCTCAACTTTCTCATCTATAAAATAGTAATAACAGTAACACTACTAACAAAGGTGTAGGACTGGAAGGCATAGAGACGGCTTTATATACAGTAGGAGCTCAATACCAGTTCTTCTACTTCCTCCTCCTCTTACAACTGTCACTGTAATAATGTGAGCAAAGGGGCTTGCATGGCCTGTCAAAGGAGATGCATTTCCCATCCCTTCACTACTCTTGCACAATTCCATTTTGTCGTAGATGGAGTTTTGCATGGTCACTTGTCAGAAATAGAAAGGCAAGTAAGTGACCGGGAGCGGTGGCTCAAGCCTGTAATCCCAGTGCTTTGGGAGGCCGAGACGGGCGGATCACGAGGTCAGGAGATCGAGACCATCCTGGATAACACGGTGAAATCCCGTCTCTACTAAAAAAAAAACTACAAAAAACTAGCCGGGCGACGTGGCGACGCCTGTAGTCCCAGCTACCCGGGAGGCTGAGACAGGAGAATGGCGTGAACCCGGGAGGCAGAGCTTGCAGTGAGCTGAGATCCGGCCACAGCACTCCAGCCTGGGTGACAGAGCGAGACTTCGTCTCAAAAAAAAAAAAAAAAAAAGAAAGAAAGAAAGAAAGGCAAGTAAGTGCTTTTCTAAGCTGAAAAAGGTACAAACTTCTAGAAATAAAGGATGGTGTGTCCCTGACCACTTTTGGAAAAGTGAATTCCAGCGAACCTCCTTGCTTTGGTAGTAAGTTGGGAGACACAACACATTCAGAGAGAAAACAGCTGACAAAAAGCATCCATCAAAGTCTGAGACTGCTTTAGGGAATTCACCAGTCTCCATGAAAGGTCTTTGCCTTTGCATGACAGGTTATTCCATCACTCTGAAGCATTCTTCCCACTTTCCCATGGGTTAAACTTGTTCTATGATCGGCAGTCCAATTTAGGTTTCAAGCAATCATTCACTCTTAGTTCTTTCAAATGTCATAAATTGATAGGCTGCTAAACATTAGTTTTTCATAGAGGGTTTCCTAGTATTTCTCAAACTGTGATCATTTTTACGCCATCAAATATTCATTTTCTTGCCAAAAGCAAGATAAATTTAGATGTCTGCCTTCTCCCAAGGTATATTGAATAAATTGATCTTTTGCCAAAAGCTGTTTAGGGTAGGCTGGGGAGTTAAACCACAGCAGCCCTGGAATGAGAGGGACAAGCCTCGCTTTTTCATTCAGTACCTGTAGGCTCATGGATGTCAGTAAGCCTTCCAGGGTCTCAGTTTTCTCCTCTAATAAACAAAATACTCTAGATGATAAGAATTACATAAATGCATGTGGATATGTTCTAAGCTATGAAGCATCATCTAAAATAAGATATTACTTATGCTTTTAAATGCACTTAAGCACAATATGACATTTTAGAGTTCAGAATTACAAATGTGTCACCTGGAATTCAAAGATGACAAATATGCCTGGCTATTAGAATGTACACTTCACAATGATAGCAGTGTTTGTCATGTTCACTGGTCTGCAAAAACACTGGAACAGTGCCTCACACATACTAGATGCTCAATCACTACTGTTGAAAGAAAAATATGTATAGAGTCCTTTGTTAAAGATAACAATTTATAATATGCTGCTACTTGTGATTGTATTAATAAACGGTCATATTTTTTCATTTATGTTCTGTCTCCTTTCTAGGGAAAGTTGAATTGTTTCACAAATAAAATTACAAAACCTGAGTCTAACACTATTAGAACTCAAAATATCACCTAAAATATATCTGATTAAAAGATATCAATCAAATTTAATTTACTTTAAATAGTCAAGAGCGTAGGAACAACATATATAGCCATTTATAAACAGGATATAAGAAATGACAGTTTCCAGATTTATATTTTCTACATATTTTAGAAATTCCTATGAAATTTACATGTTCTCACATGTTCTGCATGTCAAAAACTTTTCAAGTTAATATTCAGTGTATTTTCTAATGTTGATAATTCTTCAATATATGCACTGCTTAATGTCCACTGATCTGGGTCCATGGGGATGACCCCATTACTAACATTTTCTTATAAGCTATTCTTCCAAAGCATATATTACAACTCTTTAAACTAAAATTTGTTTGCCCCTAGTTTTTTGTAGAGAATGATTTTAAAACATAAGTTAACTATGGCTGCTATTTAAAATACAGCATTAACTGTCTTCCTCACCTCTTAAAAAATTTATCATGTTTTTAAAAATTTTATAAATAATAAATTTGCATTAAATCTTATATTGCTTTTAATCTCCATGAGCCAGATAAAATTTCACCTTTGGTTGTATTTAATTTTGTCTGTAATCTGATCAGGGTCTTGATTACTCAATTACCAATTTCTCAGGCCCATTAACATTTACAACATCTTTAGAATATGGGGGATGATGTTTATAAGAAGAATACATTTTATTTGATATAATGTAATTAAAGCATTTTACCTTAGCTGTAATGATCATTAGTTTTTTTTTTTTTGTCATTTCTATGTAGCCATCTACATGACATAGAATTTGTTACATTGTAGTTGCAATAGAGAATAAACTTTAAAATTTTACATGCACTTTTATATGAAACTTTAAATTGCACTATTTCAGTTAGCACTTCTCTAAATACATAAATGAAGTTCAATAAAGTTTGCCATAGAGACCATTTCTGTGATCAGAGTTTTCTCATCATAAAAATCAAGAGAACAAACTAAATGGATTCTATCCGTTAATTTTAACCTTAAGATACCATCGTTGTACAAACCTGATTTTACTGCTGACCACTTTTTGACAATTGCAAATGTACTTAGATGAGAAAATGTGAAGTTGGATATAATATCATGGCTACAAATGCACAGACCATTTTGAATTGCAGGTCTAAAAGAGCGATTTTTTAATAAAACATTAATAATAATATGCAAACTATTCTCTTCCAGCCCAAATATTACCAATGTTTTGATATGTACTTGAAACAAGACCTAGAAGAAACATAGATATTACAATCCATCTTATCTCTGGAAGATCTGGATGTATGGATATTTGATCCTGACTTTCTCATACCACATTGAGCAGAGAATTAATATTTATTGAGTGTGCCCTATAGGTCAATAACTGTCCTGGGCAGCCTGAGAACATTTTCAGGAGCAACCCTTAAAGCTTTACAATGTAAGTAGTTTAGTTTTTCAACAGCCACAGATAAATTCATTCCTTCTAACTTTCTACCTAAGGGTTCATTTACTCCCTTTTATGATTGTTGTTTAACATTTCCCCTACCACTTTGCCATTACCTTTATTGTTGTTGTTAACAGACATGGTAATTCAAGTTATAGGAATGTAAGCAGGCAGACACAAACTGAAGATTACACTAGAGAGTTGAGAAAATGCCCAAGCTGAAGTGAACTTCATGCACAGGTAGAAAATGGAAATCAGGAAATGACTTGGCCAAAAGTAGGAAAAGATCAATTTAGTTTTTAAAAGAATGGAAGAGGAAGACAAGAGAAATAGAAGGGAGAGAAAAGAATGCCATCAGAGCAAATTTTAGAGGCCAGAAATGAAAGATAAGATGCAGCAATATGGGATATAGGTGGAGCTCTATTTGCTCATTCATTCATGTATCATTCATTCTACAAATTTAGCAGGTGCCTTCTATGGGGATGCACTATACTGGCCCCTGAGGATTTGGGAATAAACAAGTTCAACAAAGTCCTGTCCTCAGGGTAATTAGCTGAAAAAGCAAACAATTTTTGTTGTATATATTCAATTGTTAAGGGTGTAAATTTTGCTGGATATTTATTTAAACTTAATATCTCGTGGAAAGTAATGTTTACTCTGAATTTTTTCCTTGAATATTTCCTTCTCCCCAAATGCATATGAAAAGGGCCAAGAAATGTGGTTTGCTCGTGTAATTCTTTAATCTCCTTTATTTTCTGATTTAAATAGATATCTAAGTTGCAGATGCACAATTAATTCCTTTCTTTTCTGGCATTTTCGAGTAACGATGAGTATGGAGGGAAAACTGGTTCAATAAACATAATAATAAAAACTGTCAGTATACTTGAATCATTTTTCTAGTGCACCAAAAACTAATTTAGCTCTAACACACAAAGTTGACCTATAGGAAGAAGCAGGATTTTTTTCATCGTCTTGACTACTATTCTTATCTCTTTCACAATATTATCAGCCACGTGAGAACCATATATTTAATACTCCATTCATCTTCTTGTACAGTTTACCTTCCCATATCTTTTCCCTTCTCTTTTCAAATTATGTCTTGGTCCCAAATCCAGAATCCACAAATGCATGGTCATGAAACAAATCCAGAGCATAGAAATGTTGCTTTTGGGTCCCCAAGGTTTAAAAATATTTCATTTTGTTAGCTGCCAGTGTTTACAGACTGGAAGATGTAACATACCTTTCCCAAGGTACATGTTCTTCTGAAAACTGGGAAGATTTGGCCACAGGGCATCAATAAGGGGCTGAATAGCAGTGAACAAGAACTCTCCAATTCACCACAGTCCCCAATTCTCCTATTCATGCCTGAGTCTGAGGCCAAGGGTTTGCCAGTTGACATTTATCATCATGTTTCTTTCTACTACTGTTTCTTGTTGGAAATATTTTCCTGTATCAACCTCTGTCAGAAAAGTTGAAAAATGATAGATAAATCACCCCATTGTTTTTTGTTTGTTTGTTTGTTTGTTTTTTCTGCTGCTGTTTAATGCCAGGGGTTAGAAATATTCTGCAAAGGGCTGGAAAGTAAACACTTTGGGCTTACCTGGCCATACTGTCAGTGTCTATACTACTCAACTCTGCTGTTGCAGTGCAGCATGGAAGCAGTTACAGACAACATGCGAAAAAAATAGGCCTGTGTTCCAATAAAACTTCATTTACAAAAACAGGAGGTGGGCTGGATTTGGGCCAGAGTTTGCGGAGCACTATCTGTCTACCTATGCTACGTGTCTGGATCCTGCAGACATGTGGGTTTACAACCTCTGCTCCCATTTCTTTTCAGTTTCATTTTCTATCAAAACAACTTTTTATCAGTTCCTTCTCCACCTCACTTTGGACCCCTTTATAAATGTTGATATTTGTTTCAAAATGGCTGTTATAAGATAATGTCAAATTTGTCTATTAACTTTCTGGGTCAGAGAAAGTCATCCCATCTTGGAGAGCAGCAAGTGCAAATCTCAAGGACAGTGGAATGGTAGGTGCATAGCTGTGAATTTGCTGCTCTGTTCCTCAAAATCTTTGAGGCTTCTCTATAGCCTAATAATACAATAGAGTCTGATACCTATGTACTGTCTCAGTCATATTTTTTCCTCCTTTGCCCCACCCATGAATTATTTGCTCAAGCCATTCTGGATTATTTGCTATTATCTAAGTATAACTCCTAGATTTTGCTCTTCATTTCTTTGATCAAGCTTCCTACTGTCTAGTACAGAAGGAGGTTGGTTTAAGGGGAATCCAGTTCCACCCATATTAAGAAGCCTTACTAAAATGATATGCTTCCCATGAAGCCTTCTCGAATTCCAACAGTTACAGTTAAGGTCTTCAGTCTCAGTGTTCTCTTAACACAATGAGAGCACTTTTGGCTAGGTTGTATCATATGAAGTTGTTACACTTTCAGGTCAAATATTGGCAAACATATATATATATAAAATATTCTGCTTAAGATTATATCAATAAATTATATACATGTTTGTTCCACTCCTCAAAGGTAGGGACTGCATCTCCTTCATCTTGCTACATGCCTGGTGTCTAACACAACATCTTGCTCAAAGAAGAGAATTACTGAATTGACACACTGAATTTACAAAATCTTCAGTATTAACATAGTAAGGAAGATAGTGTGCACATCTCCAAATTCCTTCTAACTACTGCAAGGAGGGCCTTAATTCCTGATCTAGATTACTTAAATTTATAAAAATAGTGCCAGGGTTTGGGGGAAAGGGGACAGAGTTGTAGTTGAAAGATGCATTGGCACTTCGCTGGCTGCTGACATTCTGCTACATTCACTAGATAACAGGGACCCAGATGTTGTTATATGATTAAGTCTGTTTCAACTAGAAATATTGTGAAAATCTTGTGGCCAGAGGAAGCCTCTCATATTCAGAGTAAAAAAATTCTAATTTAGTAAAATGTGTGATGTCTTATGGGCTGTCTTATATCCTTAAATTCTTTTCAATAGGAGAGCAAAAGAGAAATCTGTTGGCAATATAGCACTTGCCACATTCCTGTTGCTAAGCAAAGGAAAGCTAGGGAGAAGAGGAAAAGTGAAGGCCTGTGAATCAGGGGCAGTAAAATTCTAATCACCTCTTGGTGTTATGCTTGGCTTACTTTCTAGAGGAGGAAAGGCAGCAGCAGTCTGAATTGGTATATCCAAAGGCTCAGGAATGTAGTCCCAGTATTCACAAAGGAAAACGTTTCCACTGTGAAGTTTGCAGTTAAAAAGATACAATCTCAGTTGTAGAAAAAAATATGATAAGGTAACCTCAAGCAGCGGATGAGCTCGCAGACATTTTTTCCAATAAGTGACTATAAAACAGCTATAAAATGGAAAAATTATGATAAGGTATCAATCTCTTTTAAAAGGATAGTAGGATAATTTTTTATCTTAAGAAGGTTTTCATTACAAGCATGCTAAAATGTAGTCTTTTTTTCAGTAATTTGAAAATATATAAGTTTAAAAGTTAGGAAAGAAAACAAAAACCTTACTGTGTTTCATCTCTCTAAGGATCCCTTAAGGCATTTTGAGGTAAAGAGCAATTAAAATGGGGACTTTGGATTCTTTGAAATAGAGACCCCACAGCAGCGGGAATTGGGAGAAGGAGGGAGAGTGTGTGTGTGTGTGCAAGAAAGAACTACTGAATGTTCTATAAATAAATGTGATCTATTCTGCATATCCCCCTAGACATGAGGGTGAACTCAGAAATGACATTGAAATTTCAGGCTACCTGCAACAAACCATTATCTTGGATTCACCTTGACAATATAAATGGTAAAAAAAAGGAAGAAAGGGAATATTCCTACACTCAGTTCAAATGCTTGGTTTTCTTAATTTCAGTTTGCCACATAAATAAATGAAAATCTAATCAAATAACTAATAAGTCTTAAATAGCCCTATAGGTATTACATTTTATGTAAAGTATCTATGATATATTTTAAAAATATTTGTGTTGTTTCTTCTTGGGAAATTTTATTGATTGTGTGTTTATATGTCCTCAAATAAGAAAAAGGTGATTTGAACATTGAGCCAAGAAAGATGCTACTGCTTGCAAAAGAAACAAAACATGATTAACATCAACAAAATAGAACAAAATTCAAAACTCATTTGTTACACTTGTTAGGGATAATTACTCCACACTCTGAGCATCATTGGTCTAAGAATAATTTATTTACCAAAGCAGTAAGAAGAGTTTTTAAAAATTAAGCAGGAAAATGGTAGAAGGCAATATAAGAAGTCAAATAATAATTTCCTGCAAATGCAACTGTTCCGTTTCCAGTCCTACTTCTCTAGAAGTATATATATTGATATCTGCCAATTAATTAGCATTTCCAGGTCCATTTAAGTCTTGGCATCCTGCCCATACTCCTTGTTCACAGGTATATGAAAAGAGACCTTGCCAAATGCTCACCAGCACTATGGGGGATGAAACTGCCCATGCCATGATGGATTACATCAGGAAAGATCTATCTAATGAAGGTCTTCAGAAGCAACAAATCAACATAGAAAAATGACTGCTGTCCACAGAAGAGAAAACAATTTCCTTAGGTCTCTGTACAGATGATGAGTCCAGGGAGGAGGAAGGACATGGAGAAGTAGGTAGGCACCTGCACATACACCATAGCAGGGAAAAACATGAGGTCCACCAGAGCAATGCCAGGAAATGGTGATCCTAAACCTTGGCCAGGGCAAGAGCCTGCTGCTGACTGCTCTGGCTTCATAGCTATTTCAGGGATGGATCTTTTCTCAATAGGCCAGTGGTGGCGAAGAGACCTGAGACTCTGCATTATTCCTTATCAGTTCCTTTAAAACATGCCCACATGTAAATAGTTCTTTTAATAAACTCTCCTCAAATTTCCCTGCTTAAGTCAGCTGTCTATGTCCTGTGGGGTCTCTCACTGATACATCATCCAAGTCAGGAAAGAAAGGGTGAACACATTTACACTAAGGCTAAGAGGCCTACAATCCCCCACCAAGAAGCCTTCCTTCTAACTGATATCTACCAATTAAGGGGCATTTCCAAGTCCATCTCAATGTATCAGCACCATATCAATTCTTATTATTCACAAGCATGCCATTGAAGACCAGTGAAACATTCACAGAAATCCAGTATGTCTATTCTGGGTCTCCAGCCTCCCTCTAAATCTAATGTACTTTTTCCAAGAGGGAAATTAAATCACTTTAGTATAACCTGTCTTACTAAACTCAAGATGATTCTTAGTGATCACCTGCAACCTGTCTTAGTGTTCACTATATTTTCACTAATTGATTCTAGATTTTTCCTCATGATTGGCATCATCCCACCAATCTAATTAATCTAAAAATTGGGGGATTGAGCTTCTTTTCAAAAATTATATCGACCTTTGGTCAATTACAATCTTCCTGCTCCTCTCCCATTCTTCATAGCTCTATAAAGTAACAAAGATCAACATAGCATTGCATTTATCTCAGTGTTACATAATTAAGTTGTCTAATGTTTGTTTTACCCCTAGACTGTGAGCCTTGAGGGCAGGGATTGTATCTTACTCATCCCAAAACGGACATCATTGCTGGTACCTAGGAAAATGTCAGGGTACTACAGATGCACAGTAACTGTTTGCTGAATTGAATTTACTGCACTAATGTAGTGGTTTAAAATTTCCTCATATCTTTGGGCTTCAGCTTCTTCTCACTAGTATTATACCCTATCCAATCTAATATTTATTTCCTTTGATAGAGAAACTGTTATGTGTTGGGGGAAGACAAAGTATGACTTTTTATCCTAGAGGGACTTTTGGTTGACTCATCCAATCACCTTCTATCTTCTTGTTCTGAACATACTTATAAACTTTTCTCATCTTTGGCATTTTCAGTCTTTGACATATTCTACAGGATTCTGACACTTGTGCTTGGTTATTGGGCTCTTCTCCCAGCCTCCTGTCTTTTATCCTGTATGTGCTCATTAGAGAATTTCCAACCCAGTCATTTATATACAGGACAACTTCCCTTGCCTTCCTCATCACAATCCATGCTATTATTCTATTTGAATTTCAGTTCTGGGGGCCTCCCACCTTATTCAGCAGTCTTTTTGTTTCAAGCCAGACTGCTGCATTATCCATCTTTTTTTTTTTTTTTTTTTTTTTTGTTCCAGCATAGAGGGCAAAAAAGCCATTCTCCACTGGCAATGAAGTGGATCTTTGGGATCCAGGGTTCTGAATATTGCTTATGCAAATAAAGCAGTTTTGAAATTGGCTTTGGACTACTGGATGGTTGATTTTTTAAGGGTGTTTTCACTAGGTCAGGCATGACCTTCTCAGATTTAAGGACAGCACAGGACAGGGAGAAATAATTCTTTTCTCTGCCTCTGAAGTTCTACAGGTTGTCAGATGGGCTCTGATGATCTAAAAAAAAAAAAAAAAAAGAATCTGGCAGAAAGGGTAGTTGACAACAATTGCAATCTAAAACAACATCTGTTATGTGAATTGCGACATGTGCTGTCACTTTATAGGTTTGGGTTTGCAAGACTAATCTGTAAAGCTGTTTATTCCTGCCTTAGGAGGAATTAGCACTAGGGTAATATAAGGAGACCAGAGTTCGGATTCCAATTCTGCTACTAATTCACTGACTTAAAGCAGGGTATTACTTTACCTCCCTTGGCTTAAATTAAGATGAGCTTCCTCGTCTTAAATCGTGTGATTATCTTTCCTTTTCAAATTATGTGAATAAATGTTTGCTAACTCTCTCCCAACTCTGATATTCAATGATTCTCTGAAAGAAGCAAGGAGGTGGTTTGGCTTTTTTGTTTTTTGTTTTTTGTTTGTTTGTTTTGATTGGAGCAAATGAGCTAGCTCCACAGGCTGCCTGTGCCATGACGCCATGACTATTGTCTTCGGGTAGAGCCTTAAAAATATCAGCCTATGAATGAACAACATGGTTCTGATATCAGGCAGATTTCATTTCAGATTCTAACTTTGCCAATGATTAGCTCAGTGAACTTAGGCTAAACATGAGCCTCAGTTTCTTTGTCTTCAAAACAGGGATCATAATAGAACCTACTTCATGAGGTTGTTATGAGGGTTAAAAGAATAAATACATAGTAAGCACCCAGCTCAAAGAGTGGCATGTGGTAAATTCTCAAAAGATGTCACAAAATTAATGAAACTTACAAAAACTACTACAAATGGAAGAATTCTATTCAATCCATCTTTTAGAAAAGATAAAAACTCTTCATTTATTATTCTTTTAGAAGAGATCCACTTCAAGCCTAGGTCCATTCTGGTCCAGAGTCTTCTCCTTAGATCCCTAAAAGGTCAATACTTTTATTGTCCAAGCCTTTTATTCCTTTAAGTAGGGAGTTTTCTTCCTTTGTAGCCTCATAGCATTATATATTTTAAATATGTCTTCTCTTACTGTCCAAGGATGTTTAGGCATTTTCCATCCAGGCTACACAGAGGAGGCCCCTCTTGGTGTTCAAGGTGACAGTCCTTTTGATATTTTACAGGTCCCTGCAGGATTTTGTCTGATCTGGAGGTATTTCTTCAATTAGATACATAAATACAAAACATCTGTCATGTGAAAAAATTTCTAGACATTCATCACTGGCCATCAGAAAAATGCAAATCAAAACCACAATGAGATACCATCTCACACCAGTTAGAATGACAATCACTAAAAGTCAGGAAACAACAGGTGCTGGAGAGGATGTGGAGAAATAGGAACACTTTTACACCGTTGGTGGGATTGTAAACTAGTTCAACCATTATGGAAAACAGTATGGCGATTCCTCAAGGATGTAGAACTAGAAGTACCATATGACTCAGCCATCCCATTACTGGGTATATACCCAAAGGATTATAAATCATGCTGCTATAAAGACACACGCACACATATGTTTATTGAGGCACTAGTCACAATAGCAAAGACTTAGAATCAACCCAAATGTCCATCAGTGACAGACTGGATTAAGAAAATGTGGCACATATACACCATGGAATACTATGCAGCCATAAAAAAGGATGAGTTTGTGTCCTTTGTAGGAACATGGATGCAGCTGGAAACCATCATTCTCAGCAAACTATCGCAAGAACAGAAAACCAAACACCGCACGTTCTCACTCATTGGTGGGAACTGAACAATGAGATCACTTGGACTTGGGAAGGGGAACATCACACACCAGGGCGTATTATGGGGAAGGGGAAGGGGAGAGGGATTGCATTGGGAGTTATATCTTATGTAAATGATGAGTTGATGGGTGCTGACGAGTTGATGGGTGCAGCTCACCAACATGGCACAAGTATACATATGTAACAAACCTGCACGTTATGCACATGTACCCTAGAACTTAAAGTATAATAATAATAATAATAATAATAATAAAAAGAAAACATTTCTAGACATTAAAGAGGCATAATTTGAAAGAGAGAGCTCCTGACCTTCAGAACTACTGATGAGACAAAAATATATAAAATAACTGACTTTGTAAAAGGACAGTAAGAGAAGATATATTTAAAATACATAATACTATGAGGCTACAAAGGCTACAGGGTAGGAAGGGGCATCTGAAATTAATTTTGAAGAATTAGTAATATTTTCTCAGGCAGAATTGATAAGAAAGAGCTAGTTGAGAAGACTGGATCTCACAAACAAAGGTATATCTATAAAAAACATAGAAATGCTGAGAGGAAAGTAGTAATTCAATTTGGATATGTTGGGTCTATCAGAGTAGGCAACTGAAAGCCAATGAATGTTCTTGAGCACTGGAGGATACTATCTGAGATGGGCAAAGGTAATATCTATTTTTTATTTAACAATTAAACCACAGTCCACTCATTCTGCAGAATATATTGGGTACCTATGATGTGCCTAGCAAGGGAGAGTCTTTAATATATAACTAGAAATGTTTGTGATCGCACCTAAATTAATACCTGCTCAGATGTGAAAGGCTGGGAGCCATGTGGGCCGTGTGCCTCAGAAACACATTCTGTACCTTCCTTGGGTCTTCAGTTACTGATAGACAATATTTATTGGAAGTTGCCATATGCCTGGATTTACTCCCATATTGGCCCTATAAAGGTGGGCACTACTACCCCACTCTACAACTGGACTGCTGAGTCTCCCTCATGTAAAACAACCTGCCTAAGGTTATACCACCAGAAAATCTTGGAGCTGGAATTCCAACTCAGGTTGATCTGGTTCAAGCTTTCAACCACTATGTTACATGCTTTCTTGTAACCACTTCCTCAGCCCACGCACTCAAACCACTTCATTACAGAGAAATAGAAATGATGCAAGGATTTCACCCTTAGCTCCTTGTCTCTCCACTGCAGATCTGTCCAGCATTGAGGGGGGTGCACTGAGACCTCATCCTCACTCTCAGCATAAGGAAAGTGTAAAGATATTTTTAAAATTGGAAATAATTTCACACATTATTTAAATGTGCAAAAACCCTAAATGCCTAATGCCTCTATTTAGCCATTTGGCTAACGGTGTTTTTCATAACCTCCTTACACAGGCTCCATTATAAAAGAAATACCTGGGAAGCCCCAATTTGAACTTTTGTATACACTTGTTAGTGTGCTACTTAGGGTCAGAAGGTGTTAAAATTGTTCTTCTGCTAGTTATTTTTTACTTTTTTAGAAAATAAAATCATGAAATCTGGCTCGTTCCTGCATTGTTTTCATATGTTCCAATCCTTCTATTATTTACTTCTGGTTTCTGGGTTACAGATGCTATTTAAGAACCAGTTTCTTTTTGCAAGGTTAGAGAAGGGTGTGAACTGATATTTAGCTAAGAACAGAACTTCTATTTTAATTTACTTCTACAGAGCAGCTGGCTAAACTCCAATGTTCTAATATTGTTTATCATGTTTTCAAAATCATAGTTATTTTCCAAAAAGGTTTTTTAGTTGTTATAAGCTCAAATTCTTTAATTAGATTTTCATCCATTGGTTATCTCAAGCTTACTATATTCCTGTTGACTTTACCATTTAATTTTAGGTCTAAACATACCAAAATAAAAAAATTCAAAAATTATTGTATAATAAAAACCAATTTGTCTAGTTACAAATGTAAATATTTAAACTTTAGGACTATATTCTAGAATTTTCACAGCAGCTCTTTATATTGTAAATGTGAAGGACCTATGTTAAAACTGTATGAAAAATACTTTTTTTTTTCTTCTTGAGATAGAGTCCCCTTTTGTCTCCCAGGCTGGAGTGCAGTGGCACAATCTTGACTCACTGCACCCTCCTCCTCCCAGGTTTAAGAGATTCTCCTGCCTCAGTCTCCTGAGTAGCTGGGATTACAGGTGCGCCACCATACATGGCTAATTTTGACTTATCATTTTTATTTTTTTAAGGCAGAGTCTCACTCTTGTCACCCAGGCTGGAGTGCAGTACCACCATCTTGGCTCACTGCAACCTCCTCCTCCCAGGTTAAAGAGATTCTCCTTGTTCAATTCCCACCTATGAGTGAGAACATGCAGTGTTTGGTTTTTTGTCCTTGCGATAGTTTGCTGAGAATGATTTCCAGCTTCATCCATGTCCCTACAAAGGACATGAACTCATCAGTTTTTATGGTTGCATAGTATACATATGCAACAAACCTGCACGTTGTGCACATGTACCTTAGAAGTTAAAGTATAATAATAAGAAAAAGAGATTCTCCTGCCTCAGCCTCCTGAGTAGCTGGGATTACAGAGGCCCACCACCATGCCCAGCTATTTTTTTTTTTTTTTTTTTTGTATTTTTAGTAGAGCCAGGGTTTCACCATGTTGACCAGGCTGGTCTCAAACTCCTGACCTCAGATGATCTGCCTGCCTCAGCCTCTCAAAGTGCTGGGATTACAAGCGTGAGCCACCTCACCAGGCAAATACTTTTAAATAGGAACAAAATTATCTATAGCAACTCAATAAAGTACAACAATAAAAGTTTGATGCCCTCCAACATTTTATGATTCTGTTTATTCTACTACTACTTATAAGTGAAATAGTGCTTTCCTGGCTACAGTGTAAAAGAATCATGCTCCTAACTTAAGAAGCATGATTTGGAAAATTATTTTATAACAACTCTTATTTTCCAGTATTAATAGTAGATTCAATTTTTTTAATAGAAGAATCTGTAATTCTCTACCTTACAGATTAACAATGAACAGTTTCAGTGAGAATACTACCATTTCCACATAGAAAATACTTAACAATATCTAAACATAATACTATAGATATCATTAAGTGAAATAAATCTAGAATTCATTTGTACCAATAATACTGTCTAAGGCTACATCTAACCATCTACTTTGAAGTCCCAGGGACTTAAACTTGTCAGGGATCAAGGGGCCTGAAACACTAAAGTCAACAGAAGGATATCAGTGCTTTCTTTTTTTTCAGAAATATATGAGAATATTTACTATCGCTTTGTCCAAAGTGTTTTATAATCAGAACCTTCTGTCTTTATAGATATTTAGGGAGGTACTGTGGCAAGCATTTTATCAAAACATTTTCTTTAGTTACTTATTTAATTATTCTCAAAGATCAAAGGACTTCAATTTGGACGTGTCCTTTATGTTAGGAGAAGCCTGCTCTGAGCATGGGTGCCAGTCAATGCTATCTCATCTGGAACACATAGTAAGGATTCCTTTGGGAGTGAGCTCCATACTTTCTCAGACCACCGAAGTTGGTCTATCTGTTCCAACATTAAGGGATAACTAAATTCTATAATCTTTCCTAAATGACAGATCCCACTGGATATGCAAATGTGCCCTGGGACCCATGGAAATATACTGCTATGATATTCCCAGCAAATCTCTGTGTGTTCCCCAAGCGTGTGTCCCTAGAACCTTGTGCTTTCATTCTACACACATTTTTGAGTAACTCTTTGGCACCAGTAGCTACCATCACCCTGAGAATACCAAAGTATGAATGCGGGGATCAGAAGATCATTTGGTAAAAATGAAATCAGAACAAGAGACTTTAGTAAGGTAAAACATTATTTAATGTCATCAGGCAAAGAAAGTTGAATTATAGGGATGACTTGCCCATGAGAATGGAAATATTCAATGTCCACTGCCTAGAGTTAGAAAGTGTATAAAATTTATTATCTGAGCAGGTGCAGCCCTGAAAATAAGAAGGGCACTGTTAATAGTTCTGCCCCAACAGGCATGAACCAGAGCAGTCCTGAGCAAAACAGGAAGTATGATTACCTTAGCCAAAATCTTCCACATCTGTTTTCACATCGGGAAGAGCCTTGTGACCAGAACTCTACTGGGATGAAGACTGTCTAACTACCCTTTATGACTGCCTATGTTGCTTCTTTATGTAGGTTAATTCAACTGGGTTATTCTGGCATCTCACAGAACTGGAAAGAACCTGGTTTATGGCTGAGCGTGGTGGCTCATGCCTGTAATCTCAGCACTTTGGGAGGCTGAGGTGGGTGGATCATGAGGTCAGGAGTTCGAGACCAGCTTGGCCAATATGGTGACACCCCATCGTCTCTATTAAAAATACAAAAATTAGCTGGGCATGGTGGTGCACGCTTGTAGTCCCAGCTGCTCAGGAGGCTGAGGCAGGAAAATCGCTTGAATCTGGGAGGTGGAGGTTGCAATGAGCCAAGATCATGCCATTGCACTCCAGCCTGGGCAACAGAGCAAGATTCAAAAAAAAAAAAGAGGAAAACCTGGTTTATTGGATAGATGAACATCTGTACTATTGCCCAAATGCATATTCAGAAAGCAAATTACTTTCCTCATTTCTGAGTTCACAGGGAGTTGGGAAAAATACCACATGAAAGCTGACAAATACTGACAACAAAGACGCATGATACCACAGGAAATAACAAACATTTCTACACTGTGTATAAAAATAACATAAAATGGCATTTGAATTATCAGTATAACAGGTTATCACTGCAGAGTTAAGGGTAGCAGTTACGGGTTATCAAATTTATTGATTAATTGGCCCTCCCCTGTCAATGAGGTAGCCATCTAGGTATTATCCCTATTGTACAGATAAAGAAAATGAGGCTAAGAGGTCAAATGACTTGTGAAAAGTCATACTCTGGAACTGAAATTAACTGTTCTTATTCTTAGAACAGTGGTTCTCAAAGAGTATCAGTACCATCTGGGATCTTGTTAGACTGCAAATTCTCGGTTCCACCCCAAAGCCGCTACACCAGAAACTCTAGGGGCGGGACCAGCAATCTGTTTTAACAAGCCTTCCGGGTGATTCTGATACATTCAAAATTTGAGAACCATTGATCTTGGGAAAAAAGAAATCTTGCAAATTTCCCTCCCTTCCAAATATTAATTGGTTCTCTCTTTTTTTAAAATTTTTTAAATTTTTAACCATTTCTGATGGAGTTTTTTCTAAATTGTTTTTACATACTTTCCTGGTTTCTTAGGGGTAAGCTAGTGTATGTGTATATAATTTAACCTATTTTCACCATTTTGATGGCTTAGTTTTTAATTTTTAAACGGTTTTATCCTTTTCATTTTCATCTCTCCCTGTCACTTGTTCTATCAGAAAATATCTGTTTTTCTAGCATTTTGTAACAAAAACAGAAAAGTAAGCATCTAGAATTGTATTTTAAAATTCATCATAAATTAAAAAGTTGTAAGAGCTCGGAAGAGGCCTTGTGGAGGAACGGCTTCAGCAGTGGGGCTTTACAAAATCCATCTCCCAGGCATTAAGTGACAAAAACCAAAAGAACTTTCATCAAAGGCAGACGGTAATATACAAGATGATATGTAGAATGGCAATTATTAGTATTTTCAAAGCAAAGAAGTAATTTTTTTTCCTGCAAGATGCAACGTGATTTAGAACAAATTGCCTGACAGTGACTTAAACATAACGGGGCTCTATAAATATTTGGTGAAAGAAAATCTGCCATTGTGTCCAAAGAGGAACAAAATAGTAATACTTAATCTTAAAATTGAGAAACAAGTAAGCAAATATCTGCCTTTCCCAGATACCACAATAAATAACAGAAAATCAGAATCATTTCAAAGAAGGCATGGCCAGGGAGTTGAAAACTTTTATTTGAGCAACTGTGTTTCTATGGAAGGTAACTCTGGCTTCCTGCATGGAATAATGTTCTTAGGAAGAATATGTTGCTCTCTAACACTCTTGCCATAGTTAGGTATTACGGAAAGCACGGGCTTAAATGTCCATGACCGGGTCATATTTTGGTTCTTTGGAAAAAGAACATCAAAACCATTAATGATTTTATTTCAAGCTACTTACAGATAGTATATACTCTTAGGCAAAATGTGTCTATTCACAGCCTATAAATTATGAGAAAACATAGTGTGTCCAATATATTTGATAATCAATTTGGCAAAAATCATAAGTTATTATACTGTGTTGTTTTGTTTTTGGTGAAATATTTTTATTTTTTTCTTTTCCATTCAGAAAGAATATTTTTGGTTGACTTGAATGTTTATTGGTTAGGACTCTAACTGAGAAAAAAAATTACCAAAAAGGATGAAAAAGATTAATTCCTGTTTAGAAGGAATTTTTTTTCTAGATTTCCTGCTACTGTTTTACTTTCTTGTTGCTGAAATAAAATTATTTTGTCTTCCTGTGTTCTATTTAATGTGGAGAATAAAAATGCCAAATTAATGCTATGTATTAATGAAGCAGAGATAAATCCTGTTTGGTAAGAAAACCTGAAGGTTCGATCTCAATCCAGTTATTAAAACTAAGACTGATTTTTATTGTTTTATTTTTGCCCTAAATGTATTCAAGCAATATTTGTTCTAAAAAATTTTTATAGGGAAGTAGATATCTTTATGAACAGGTTGAATTTTCCTTACAAAGAAGCAGCAGTTTCTGTCTTTCAGTGCAATTTTGGCAGAAAAGACTAGCTCATCACAATGTGGAAAGGGGATTTGTTAGTTAAAGCTGAGGAGTGGCCCCAACCATAAGCAGAAGGAAATTGTTTGACACAGAAACTCTGGTGGGTTCCATAGTGAGGAAGTGGGTTTTACTACCATGCAGAATCTCAAAAGGCGAGAGGATCTTTGGAAACCTTTGATGAATTCAGAAAGACTGACCTTAGCACCATGGCCCTGAGAAGTTAAAAAGCTTATTTAAAGTCACACAGTGGGGCAGTGTTCCAAGGTCAGATTGGATACTAAACAGGCCCCCAACTTGAAATGGTCCATATGAATTTGGAAAATATGCATCTCAATTCTAACTCTGATAAACTAAAGAGACCCTTCCCTAAATTTTCAGGAAGACATAAGATCTCCAGACTCTTGAGAAAATAATCTGATTCATAAGAAGAATGTAACAAGACATCTGAGAGTCATAAGGCAAATTCGTACCTACTACCCACAGATAACACTAGAATAAATGGTACTGCTTATTGTGGAATCGAATACTAATATCAAGAAAATGTTTTGTTAGATGGCAAAATCTTTCTCACTAGTCTCCCTTAAAGGTATAAGAAGATTTCTCAAATTTCCCTAATTTGTCTCAATCACCTATTAAGGATCTCTCTCACATGCATTTATCTGAATCTTAAGCCATACATTGAGGTAATTAGTTTCATTTATCCGCTTTCTAGTTGGTAAAGTGACATTGCTTATTCGAATGAAGTTAATCCTTTTTGAGTGCCATCTGGTTCTGATATTGAAGAATTTGGTGAACATATTCATGTTTACTCTAGACTGATAAGCCCTAATAACATTCCATCTGGAATACATTTCCCATATCAGAATGCTAACTATTTTTATTAAACCCTAATACTGAAGGTTGTTCAGTCTTTTTGGTTATTTAGAAGCTTTCCTTAGAACAATCTCATATGGCACATTTCAGTGTAGAAATAGATCCCAAGTTGTAGTTGTGCACACAGGATTATATTGTAAAATGCGGTGTTCTCATGAAGACTTTTTTGGTTACAGGAAATAGAATTCACTCAAAGTAGCTTAGGTAAGCAGATGGTTATTATGTGAATACAACAACATTAAGCGTGGTCTCAGAGAAATTGGAATGACAATGTCAATCCTGACGTTGCTCCTTCTAGCTCTCTCTCAATTCTGCTTCTATATTATCCACCAGGTTCTTATCTTTGCCTGCTCCTTCCATCTCTACCCTTCACATTCTTGTGCACATGTATCTTGCATATCATCAGCATGGTCACCTACACAGCCCATTTTGTACACTGCACTGCAGTTTTGGGGCTCATTACTGAATATCTTAAGTCTTTGAGCCACTTTGTTCAAATTCTTGAGAGAAGTAATCTGCTTTACCTCTGTCCAATGAATGAGCTAGCTTCCTTTTGATTAGGCTCCACCCCTAACTAAATAATCATGGCTAGAAATGGAAATGGGTCACCTGATAAGTGGAGCTGCCAGTTCTAAGAGACAAGGTAGGGGCAGGTTGATTCTGTTGAAGGAGCTGTGGATTCAAGCAGGCAAAAAACGTGTCTAGTACAGGGGAGGACAAGAATTTGCACTCGATTTTAATCATAATGTCATATATTCCAGAAACTGTGCCACTACTTCTATTTGATCTTTTTGTCAAGAATTTTTTTTTTCATTGCACTGAGGCACCATCATAGGTCTTTTCTCTCAAAGGACAACAAGACAGAAAACATTGTCACTTTGCGTCTTTTGTAGGTTTTTGAATGACAATTGGTATAGAATAATAATCATTGGGGTATAAAATGTTTACTGTTATAGGGCTTGAAAAATTTAAACACACACCACATATTCATTTTTTCAAGTCCATATACCATCAAGCAGCTCGTTTTGCATCAAAGTGTCTATTTCAAATAGTAGCATACCTTCAAATAGCTGCTCCTTCAGTAACCAAGTCTAATTCCTTATTAGAGTAAAAGATGGCACAGCCAATCCTTCTGCTTTATTACTCATATCTGCAATTATTAATCTGTCTCTCATTAAAAGGCCATATGTTAGGTTTTGCCAACAAACTAGCACAGAGGTTCAGCTGAAGTACGTTGTCACAAATAAATCAGTCTGTTCTACTTTTAGAGTCCTGGATACTGTCTCTACTGGAATTCACAGATTTAGTTTGTACATACACATGCCCACAGAAATTGCTCCCCTACATGTATAAGTCTCTACTGTGAACCTCTTTTTAGTACGTTTAGTTTGCCAAGTGAAAAGCATTCAATCAGAACCACTTGGCAATGTGTCAGTTTGTGCAACCACGTAGGACAATAAAAGTATGACTGTTTACTGTTTTCAAAAATAGAGGCAGTAAAAATGAGACTGGTACTCAATGACCTCACCAAAAAGACATAAAAGCTCAGATTTTTAAACAATGTAAAAAGCTGTATTTTTATTTGAGCTTTTGCCACATTCTCTAATAAATGTCATTACATGACAAGGAACAATATATTTAGATTGCAATGTAAAACTTGGCTTGGTAGCCACTAACAGCTACCAGATCAGTTATCAATTTTCCAGAAAACATCAAATCTAGAAGGGTTGTAGGGAAAAAAATATTTCAGATGTTGCCAAATAATTCCAGAATGGTCTGAGCTCAACAGAGGGTCTAGTTTGAAATGGAAATTCTCAGTGTGCATATGTGTGGCCAGGTCATGTTCAGGTGCAGCACTCCATAAAAAAGGATGATTCCAAAGAAAGGTACATTCCGTACACCCTGAGTACAAGAAAAAGAATCCCAGATTCAAGTAGCAAAGGAATGACCATTCACTTTGTAGTGGAGAGGGTCTGTGCTTTGAAGAGACTAAAAGTTAGGCCTCCTCCTCAGGGGACAGCCATGAAACTGAAACACACAATTTGGCTGCTCGCTCTGACATGGCAATATAGACCCTGAATATTGTATGAATACCGAAGCTGTATGCAGCTTTGACTTGGTCTTTTTCGATGTGCTCAATACCTGCTTTGAAAACTCACATTACCTTCCCTTACTGCCAGTAAGGGAAGTAATGTTTCCAAGTTTTAATTTTAAGTAGGAAATTATACAACTTTAGTAAGAAAGTAACCAGGGATCCCCCCCTAAAATATAACTTTCCCAATTTTTAACGTAAAACATGTTTGCTTTAATCTAGGCTTTGGAGACTCAGCCTAGAGTCTTTTTACCTCCTGGAGTAAATGGGGGACTCTCTCTCCCTTTTCACTCCCAACAAGAAGGGCTGAAGCCAACCCAGCTGACTAGGACATGCAGAGGTAAATTTTAGACTTAGCAGCTAACAGTAACCAGAACACTGGGGGCAGCTGAAACTCTTGAGGCTTCCAAACTGGAAGCTCTCTGCAAGTGCAATTCAAAATGGCCACATTTTTCCTTTAAAGTGCCTACAACTGGCCCTCCATATTCATGGGTTCTGCATCCATGAATTTAACCAACCACGGATCACACATATTTGAAAAAAAATTGCATCTGTACTAACATGTGCAATGCAGGCTTTTTTTTTTTTTCTAGTCACTATTTCCTAAACAATGTAGTATAACAACTATTTACATACCATTTACTTGTATTTGTTATTATTAAAGTATATGGTAGGATGTACATAAGCTATATGCAAATACTATTTTATGCCATTTTATGTCGGAGATTGAGCATCCTTGGATTTTGGTATCCGTCAGAAGTCCTGGAACCTATCTCCCATGGATACTAAGGGACAACTGAATTTAACTCTTTAGTGTGGACCAGACATTTTTCACACATGAGTGTATCTAATTCTCAAAACCACCTAAGAGGGTAATATTATATTTTATGAGGTTTTTAAAAAAATTATATTAGTGCTACATATTTTTGGTAAAAATACAAACAGTAAATAAAAATATAGTGTGAAAAGTAAATACTTCTATCCCTATGCACACATATATGAACCACTCATCAAAATTCTCAGAGGTACCCATTAGTGCCAATGCTTTGAGTATCTCCCAGAAAGCTTCTATGCATGTCTCTTTGTGCATATACTCTTCTGAAACTATTTTATTTCACATTGTATCTTGAACATTTTCCTATATCTAATTCATGTTCCCATATCTAATTTCCCATAACTAATTCATTTTTATTCTCTTTAGTGGCCACTGAATAAACATTCTTTCATTTACTTAGCTAGTTTTCTGAATATTTAGTTTCTAGTTTTTATCATTAATAATATTGTAAAGAATATCCTTGTACATGTTGAAAAATAGCACCTACAAGTCATATTGCTTAGTTAAAATTAGGACTATTTTAAATTTTGATAGACATTACTAAATTTCTTTTCTTTTTTTTTTTTTTTTTTTTTGAGACCACCTCACTCTGTCACCCAGGCTGACAGAAGCAGTGGCGCAAACACAGCTCACTGCAGCCTCAACTTCCTGGGCTCAAGCAATCCTCCCACCTTAGCTTCCCAAGCAGCCGGGACTACAGAAGCATGCCACGATGCTAGGCTAATTTTTACTTTTTGTGGAGACAGAGTTTTGCCATGTCTCCCAGGTTGGACTTGAACTCCTGGGCTCAAACCATCCACCTGCCTCAGCCTCCTAAAGTGCTGGGATTGTAGGCATGAGCCAACACACCTGGCCCATTACTAAATTTCTGAACTGAAGCTTTTTGCCCCATTTTTATGTGTTAGGGAAACTGAGTCTTGGAAAGACTAAGAAACATTTCAGTGGTCACAAAATCTCATAAGCAAAGTTGTAGAGCGAGGATTTGAAATTAAGGTTATCTGGCTCTGAGCTTCACCACTTCCACCCTTGTCACCTGACTTCTTAAACCTTAAAGTGACCCTCAGCCTAATAGTAGTCCTTAAATTTCTGGAAGAAGTACAGTCAGTTTGGTACTGGCATGGACAATGGAATATTTATTCAGTGTGAGACAAACCATTGACCTATACCTTCTTAGCTGGGAAATGAGTTTCCAAAAGGGTTTAAATATAATATGTCACTTATTCACTCATTTATAAAATAATCTTTGAGCACTTCCTCTCTGCCAAGTATGGTGCTATACCATGGAGACCCTTGCTGAACATAATTGACAGGTTTCTACATTTTAGTGGAGGAGAGATATATTAACAAAATCATCATAAAAATTAATGTAAAATTATAGCCAACCAGTACAAACATGTCACTGATATCTGAGCTTATAAGAGGATTTGACACAGACAAGCTTAGGATTCCTGGAGGTAATGCTAATTGAAATGAAATCTGTAGGAAAGGTGGGAGTGAGTAAGGGGAAAAGGTAGAAAAATGCATTTCACACCAGATAAAGGAATAGTATGCATAAAGGTCATGATGGAAAGAAACCGTACAAGTTCCAGAGACTGAACAGTGCAAAGTGTGGTTATAAAACAGGGATACAGAAAATGTAAGCAAGATCCAGCCCTTGTAGGGATTTATTAGTCTGGGGAAGGAGTATTATCTTCAGTAAAGTGGGAGACATTGAAAGGTTAACAGGAAGGTGTAAATCACTGTGGCAGCAGAGAGGAAAATGATTGCTTAACTCCTAAAGCAAAGCTCTTCAGTATATTAAATGTACATAGTACACAAAATTGAAAGCAGCAACTTTTCTAAGAAGAAACTCCACATGCCTAAAAACCATACTTGATGCTCACTAGTGCTCTCTCGATCTCCCCCCTCTCTCTCTTTCTCCCACAAGTAGGAAGACAACAAAAAGCAATTTACTTAAATGATATTAAATCTAAAGATGCAGTGAAAATTATCATCATCATGATCAGGGGACAGGATTACATATGAAGAGTTAAATTAGAGAGCTTTCCAAATGAACTTTGCTGCAAATGCTGGCATCAACTTAAAATTAACCCACTGCATAACCAGTATAAGTAGCCACTTGGGGAAGCAAATTTCAGGAAGAATCCACTTAGACTAAGAGAGTATGGCAGCTGCCTCAGAAAAGAGACCTGTCACTTGCCCTATAAACTCAGATTCTCTGAACATTCTAAGCAGTAAGGCTTCCCTGCAAAGTAAAGTTTCCAAAGGGCAGACACAATAACAGAACTCCTTGGCTAAATGCATCCATCCCAGACCTCTAAACATCTGAAAGAATAATCAAGACATAAACTGTATGCACAAATAACAATGCTAGCTTCTGTGCCAAAGAATGTTTGATTTCAACACCTGGTACTGTGAAGCCTCCAATGTCAATCCCAAGTCTAGGTCACTTTGCTTGACATATGAATGCTCCCCTGAGATTCTCCCCACCACCTCCAACAATCCCTAAAGAAAATGATCCAGTGACTGGAAGATGTTCATACAGGTTAGAGTTCCTCTAAAGTAGAAGAGTCTAGAGATGTCCATGAGATTAAATTCAACTTCCACAGTCGTTTGGCACAACACTCAAGGCCCTTACTTGATAGTCCCTGCTGTGATTAAAAGCAATTTTGTGCCACTCTTTCTTGCCCCCTCGTCCCTGCCATGCCTTATGCCCCAGTCACAGGGATGCTTTACCTGATCTTAGCAACACTAAGTTGTACCCCTTGGTTCATGTTTCTTTCTCCACATTAAATTCCTTTCCCCATTGCTGAACTCTGGCTCATCTTTTAAAACCAAACTCTAACGTCTGGTCCGGGAGCAATTCAACTTTTTATGAGAACCAGCTGTACACCAGGCATTTGGGATACAAAGATAAATAGGCCTCAATTTTTGTCACTCAGAAGGTCATATTATGATGTGTCTTTACATTCCTAGTGGCTAACAGACTGCTGCTAGTAAATAATGTTCAACAAGGTAAATTGGATATATCCAAACAAGAATAATAAATCGAGGATACTAGCACTCAAAAAGAGAACAAGAACACCTGAAGGGCTAGTGTGGTGTGCACCATACTGTTATAACACAGGGTATACACAGTATCCTCAAGAACTTAGGATGTCCTGCACCTAGGAAAGAAAATATATTGTTACAGAAATCATTCATTCACTCATTCACTATTTCTCTTTTGATGTACAAGATATTATGCTAGGCACTATAAGCCTAGGATGACTGACAAGTCTCTATTAAAAGAACTTAAAGTAAAGGGATAGGATATATATACACACACATATATGTATATATGTATAAAGTAAAGGGATAGGATATCCATATATGTGTGTATATATAACATATATAATATATAATAATTATTCCCGTGTAATGTATAGGATTATAATAATTATTCCTGTGTAATATACAGGAATAATTATTAAATGACTTAAAGTTCCACAAGAGTTCAAAGGTGAGAGATTTCCTCTAAATAATGGAGACATATTATCTACTCATCCTCCACCTCAAGAGCACTGTGGAATCTGATGCTGAATGCCTAATGGAAAATGTCATCAAGTGGTCCCTGGGCATGTCCAATTGTTGCTGGGACATCTATCTATGTCAACAGTTGAGTATCTCCTGAAGTACTCAATTTCAGTTTCAGACTACTATAAATCTTAGTAATGTATTTCTTTTACTAAGCCAAAATATAGTTTCCTGGAACTTCCATCTGTTAGTCCTATGTCTTCCTCTCATGCCTTTCAGAGTTAATTCATTTCTTCTTCTACATCCATAATTTGAAAAAATTAAATAAGTGTTATTCTCCATCGTTGATTTCTGTGGATTTCTTGGGTCTGCCTTCTTATTCAAGATATGAACTAACCCTCCTAGCTTCTAATAACCTCAAATTGTATTAGTATGCTATTAAGCTTCTCTGTGAATTTACCAATAAATATATTGAACCAGACTAAAGTTTCCATCAAATTGGCATTAATGAATAACATTGCTACAGTTGATTATACAAACAGCCAAAGATCTGCCTAACAAAATTATCACTCAGCTCACAGCCCTCATGCTCATCGATAAAGATATTATAGGGAACTCTGATGCACATCTTGCTAAAAACCAGATACACAACATCCATGACTTTTCCAGTAATCTATCAGCCGATTAACTCATTCAAACAACAACGTGAAGTTTGACTGCATGACTTGATCATGGTGAATCTAGCTGAATCTTAGTAATCAACCTTTTCTTTCCTAAAAAATAATTTTGTAAATAAATAATCTGCCCCACATTACACCAGAATCATTTTTTGTTTGTTTGTTTTTGGAGACAGAGTCTCACTCTGTTCCCCAGGGTGGAGTGCTGTGGAGTGATCTTGGCTCACTACAACCTCCGCATCCCAGGTTCAAGCAATTCTCGTGCCTCAGTCTCCTGAGTAGCTGTGACTACAGGTGCCTGCCACCACACCTGGCTAACTTTTTGTATTTTAGTAGAGACGGGGTTTCTCCATGTTGCCCAGGCTGATCTCAAACTCCTGAGCTCAGAAAATTCATCCACCTCAGCCTCCCAAAGTGCTGGGATTACAAACACGAGCCACTGTGCCCAGCACAGTGTCAATTTTGATTACTTAAATAAAGATGAGGGATCTACATTCTTCCCAGACTTTTTCTTAGAAGTTGAAAGAGGACGAGTTTCTCTGCTCTAGCTACTATTGGGTATTCTGTGAGTTCTGTACAGTGAATCTAGAACTTTCCTAAATCAGTATTTTTTATTGACAATTAGATGTTTTTAAAGTCTCAGTTTATAGCCACATTCACTTAAAAAGCAACGCCTTCACTATAGAGAAATACATACACACTGAATTTATATTGGTATTAATAATAATGTGTTTATGTATAATAAGTGAACAAAAAGTTAAGAAAACATAATTTTCTACTTTAGCAATGGCAGGGATTCTCAAAACGAAAGATTAAAAAGGAAAATAAGCTAAAATATGCTTCCCTTTGTTTTGAGGAAATGAAGCATATTAAACAAGCAAATCAGCAAACAAATATGGGTTCCTGATAGAGCTTTCTTTGGATACAATTATATATTAATAAATAATTCATAATTTGGTGTGCACAATGGACTGAATACCTATGTCCTCTCAAAATGCAAATGCTGGAATCCTAACCCTTAAGGGGATGAGATTAGGAGGTAGGGTCTTCAGGAGGTAATTAGTTCATAAGTAAGGATAGATCCCTCATGGATGAGATGAGGGCCCTTATAAAAGAGAACTCAGAGAGCTAGGCGGCTTATTCCACCACATGAGGGCACAGAGAGGAGGCAACATGTATGTTAAAGGTGGCCTTCACCAGACACTAAATACACTGGCACCTCCAGATAAAGAATCTTCCAAACTCCAGAACTGTGAAAAATAAATTTCTGTTTATAAGCTACATGGTTTGTAGTATTTTGTTATAACAGCCCAGATGGACTAAAACATTGTATATTTCCTTTCATGTGAACTGCAAATCAAAGTTCTCTCTTCCTATTTTCATCACCAACACTAAATTTATAGGCAATTTGGAAGGGGGGCAGGGAGTAAGCAATGGGAAGCAGGGGCATGGCTAAAACTGCCAAACAGTTTTCATGGATTATTTCCAAACTGGATGATTCCACTGGGCCAGATTCTGCCCACCTCAACCCTCCCTATAATTTCAACCATATGTGGTCCTCTTCAGTTCTATTCTCAGAATAAACATGATGATGAAATAGGGCTTGGATTTTACTTAAGAGGCTGCATACTTCAGTGACAAGGAAGCTCATTCTTCTAAGTACCCTGTAATATCGTTTACAGAAATATAAGACGCTCTGTAGGAGAAAAATAAAATGAAAGTAAATGTGTTCTTATGTATGTAATAATTTTCTCAGTTACAACAGGATATACCGTAGGAGAAAAATAAAATGAAAGTAAATGTGTTCTTATGTATGTGATAACTTTCTCAGTTACAACAGGATATAAAATATTGTACCACCTGGGAAAAATTTCTCAAGCACAAATGCAAATTAGTTTGATGTCTGAAAATATTCACTATCTGCTAAATCTCTGAGCAATAAATATTCATTGCTAGACAATGACAACTTCTTATTAAAGAGAAGAGGATGAGAACAAGGCTGAAGAGATCGTTAGGATGGAACATGCTGCCATGGAAGAATCTGCCTGGCACTCAGGCCCTTGAATTAGGTGGACACACCTTTCTCTGACTCCTTTAGTGATTCTAATGATGATGCTGATGATACCTGAACTAAGAGACAGAAGGAACTGAAACCCAGAACTTCCCACTGAAAATGTTAACTTTTCCAATGTGTCCAAATCTGTCACACTTGGCAGGTCTAGATGAAGGCAATGGCAGGCTTACACAAAACCACAAAATACAGTTTATCTTCTGTCTTCCAGCAGTGCCTCTTTTGCTATTTTCCCACTCCATGGTCCCTCTCTATTCTGGTCTATGTGTCCTTATGCTTGCTTCTTTTTTATACAAAGATACCATTTGCAGGATGGGCATGTGGAAGAAAATTATAAAACCCCGCACTTAATCAAAACACACTTTCCCTTAGAGTCAGTCATTTCAGCAATGTATTCAAAGTAAAACAATGAAATGAACTATATTTAATCCAGAGCTAAGAATGAATGAATGCTTCAATTTATTCTTCAGTAGAGTATTTACATTATATTTGTGAACCAATATACTTTTATCTGTCAAGTCTATTTTTAAGGCTTTATCATTAGAAAATAATTATATGTGCAGAATGAAATGGTGATGTCTTTCTCGAAGAACTGTTTTTATAATAACAAATTTAAAAATGGAAATAGGGCAAAAGAAAAATAAGAAGAAATTAGTAAATTATGCTATATCTTATACAGCCATTAAATTTATGTCTGTAGAAATACAGATCTTATATGGTAAGATATTTATGATATACTAAGTAAAAGGACAAATTTTTTATCGATTGTAGAATCCTATAGTGAATACATTTATGTAGACATTCACGGGTATATGTGTGTATATATGCACCAGGCACAGTACAAAGCACTCTGTAAACAAGAACACATATGGCCTCTACTTATATGAAGTGTACATGTGGGGTAAAATACAGACATTAACTAAAGTCAGCAGACAAAAATTTCTGTCTTCATGGGGCTTATATCTTATTCTTGGTTCTTTTTGCCTGGCACATATTACTTGTGACATTAAAATAATAATTTTGAACTTTTTTATAACTATAAATATAAATATAAACTAATCTTTCCCAGATTGCTTGAAACACAATCAATAATCAGAATTTAGGTGGTTTCCAGGAGCTAGAGAGGGTGGGGAAAATTAGGATATGTAGATCAGTAGGTACAAACTTCCAGGTATAAAATGAGTAAGTTCTGGGGCTATAATATACAGCGTGATGATTACAGTTAATATTACCCTATTGTTTACTTGTAATTTGTGAAGTGAGCAGAATTTAAGTGCCCTCACCCTGCCACCGACCACACACGCACACACACGCAAACACACAGAGTAACAAATTACAATGATGGATATGTTATTTAGTTTGATTATGGTAATCGTTTCACAATGTATACATATGCACTTTTACAACGTATACAAATACAATGTATACATATGTATACCTTACATATATACATTTTTTGTTTATTATATTTCCATACAGCTGGAAAAAACTGCAGAATTCAGAAAACTTAGAGGGGGTGTTGTGGGCAGGAATACCATAATTCCTACCGTCAGAGCCTCTTCTCATGAAGTACTCATACTTATGGTGGCCACCCTAATATAAAGAAATATAAACTACCCCTGTGCTATAATTCTTATATCTAGAAGCATAAAGCCATGAGACTTCCTTCTGTGAATTTCTCAGTGTTACCTCTAAATCCATTACTTAAACTTTGGCCAAGAGTTATTTATGAAACAAATAGACTAAGCAAATTTCTCAACCTTATTAAAGAAATGAAGAAAGGCAGTTTTGCTAAAGAAAGGGCCAGAACTTCTATGAAAAGATCAGAACAGAAATGAATTAAGCATTTCTGACCACAGCAAATTAGAAAATCCCTAGAGAGTTAGTGCCAGAGTGTTTGGACCGATTAAACCACCAAGACGAGCAGAGACAACATTAACGTTCTACTTGAAAATCAAGTTTTGTATTTAGGTCTGTGGAAAAAGAAAATAAGGCAGATTGCTTTCCTCAACAAAACCCTTATTTTGAAGTAACTTTGGTCTTAGAGTAGACAAGTGAAAGTGGGAGGAACAGTCTCTCTATTTCCCCACCACAATCCAATTTTTCCATAGAAAAATACGACCCACCAAAAAAAAAAAAAATTAGCCGGGTGTGGTGGTGGGCACCTGTAATCGCAGCTACTCAGGAGGCTGAGGCAGGAGAATAGACTGAACCCGGGAGATGGAGGTTACAGTGAGCCAAGATAGTGCCATTGCACTCTAGCCTGGGCAACAAGAGTGAAACTCCCTCAAAAAAAAAAAAAAAAAGAAAAAAGGAAAAAAAGGAAAGAAAGAAAGAAATGAAAAGAAAAATATGAAACAAAAATGTAAAGGGGAAGAAAAATGCTCCTCTTTTATTATTTTCTGCCTCTGATGCATTGCTGGTTGGACTAGATAACTACCTTTCATTGTTATCTTATCAAAAGAGATTTATTTACTGCTCACTATTTTCCTCTTTGGAAAGATGAGCTCTACTTTAAAGTTAAATAACGCAGAACATGGTTAGAAAAAAAGGGTTCACTATTGCCAATCTTTTTTTTTTTTTTTCTTTTTGGAACATATTGTATTGACTTGCTGAAATTACCATGGTGGCTGCGGTTGTAAATCAAGGAACCATGTAAAAACACTGGTCTCTAAGCCACGTTTACAAACATTGTAAAATTTACTGTAAACTGGTTGATCAGAAAATGGTGCTAGTTTTATAAATCTTGGAACGTATACAAAGAGAGATTTAGAAACTTATCATTTTAATTAATTTGTGAACATCTTAAATATATATATTTTGATATCATAGATCTAGATGGTTGACATAATAATACAGAAATAATTTAAACTCCCTTTAGTCATTCGATAATTTTAAAGCATTCATTAGAGATGTGATATGAGAGACCATTTTATTAAAAATACATCAGATAAAAAAAGTCATTGTCTTTTCAAAGCATCAATTAGTAGAGGACTAGTAAGTTACTCTGAATATGTCTTACATTTTTACAAAATTAAAAAAAATTAAAAGCAAATTGTATTTGGTAGAAATACATTAACTTTAGTTTACTTTGCTAAAGCAAGTGTATTTTCCAACTCAGAAAATCTACTTTCAATAAAATTATTTTATCTAATTATTGGACAAATGTACTAAATGATAACCCAGTGTTGAATCAAACATATTGGAACTAAGCATCTTATTAATAAATATTATACTATAAGATTAGATTTCAACATACTACAATCCCAACACATAAAAAAGTTTCTTATCCCTTTTCCTTTTCCAATTTGTCTTTATACTCTTTATTTAATTCATTGTAAATTTTAGTACACCTCATTCCCTCTTCTCCAAGTTGAAATTACTCATATATTTTAATTTACACCTACTTTTAATAATCTTTTATTCAATGTATATTATTCCTACATCTCCAAAAATAAACTTCCCTATACAAGCATAAGATCCTTAGATAGACATAACTGAATAAGAATTTTTACCTTTTAGTGTTAGCTAGTTTATCATTCAACCATGCCAAACAATGAATAAAATGCTGTTGATCCAGATACTAGATGTTTATTTATAGCTCCATACCCTTGGTATAGTGGTAATTGCTGTCACTAATACTGGTGTCCTATACTATGAGTTTCTGCATTTTTTAAGCCCCCATGACTGTGACTTCTCTGTTAGATTTTTCCATCCGCCCTTTAAGTAGAATTTTGGTCTTCGTTTCTTTTCCTGGCTGTTTAAAACATGCCCTTCAAAATTATATTATCTTTTTATTCCTTTGTAACAAATTCATGTAAACCTAGTGACTTAAAACAACACTCATTTATAATCTTTTAGTTTCTGTAGGTCAGAAATCAGGTGGGTTTGGCTGGGTTCTTATCTGAAGGCTCTCTGATGAATAATCCACTTCTAAGTTCTTTCAGGCTGTTGGCAGAATTCAATTCCCTGTGGCTGTAGGACTGTGGTCCCTGTGTCCTGGATGATTGTCAGCCAGTGGTCTCTCCAAACTCTGTAAGGCTGTTTATATTTCTTCTTGTGCTGCCCCCTCATCTTCAACCAAGCAACAGCGTATCAAATCCTTCTTGTACTATAGATCTCTCTGACTTCCTCTTCTGCCCTTCTCTTCTGCCTTCCTTTTCTGCCAGGAGCTGGTAAAGTTCTCTGCTTATAAGAGCTTATGTGATTAAACCAGGTCCAACCAGATAATCTTCCTATTTTAAGGTCAGCTGGTCCATATAAGAATACAATCAGGGCAATGAGATCACATCACATTCATAGGATCAGGACATGTGGAATCTTAAGGGTCATTCCTAGAAATTCTGCCTGTCACAGAAATCTAACTCAAATTTCACCACTGACAGAAAACCTTAGGTATCCACTCATTCACTTCTCCCGCCAATCCTTCACTTCCTCTCTATTTGAAATTTTTTCTTTTTTTTTTTTTGAGGCGGAGTCTCGCTCTGTCGCCCGGACTGGAGTGCAGTGGCCGGATCTCAGCTCACTGCAAGCTCCGCCTCCCGGGTTCACGCCATTCTCCTGCCTCAGCCTCCCGAGTAGCTGGGACTACAGGCGCCCGCCACCTCGCCCGGCTAGTTTTTTTGTATTTTTAGTAGAGACGGGGTTTCACTGTGTTAGCCAGGATGGTCTCGATCTCCTGACCTCGTGATCCACCCGTCTCGGCCTCCCAAAGTGCTGGGATTACAGGCTTGAGCCACCGCGCCCGGCCTTGAAATTTAAATAGATGATCCTTCTTACCTTTCTTTCTTTCTTTCTTTTTTTTTTGAGATGGAGTCTCGCACTGTTGCCCAGGCTTTAGTGCAGTGGTGTGATCTCGGCTCACTGCGATCTCTGTCTCCCGGGTTCAAGTGATTCTCATGCCTCAGCCTCCTGAGTAGCTGGGATGACAGGCACCCCCCACCATACTCGGCTAAATTTTTTTGGATTTTTAGTAGAGACAGGATTTCACTATGTTGGCCAGGCTGGTCTCAAACCCCTGACCTTGTGATCCACCCGCCACAACCTCCCAAAGTGCTGGGATTACAGGTGTGAGCCACTGCACCCGGCTGCTCCTCCTTTACGTCTACAGCATCCTACTGTGTACCTAGATTAAAGCATTCATCACACTACAGTACATTGTTTGCTTGTCTACTATTCTGACAAGACTTAACTATGTAAGAGTTTAGTCCAGTGCCAATCTACATAATAGATGTTCATCTGATAAACATAAGTTTAACAATTTATATGTATGTACCTTTAAGATCAATGAAAAAAATAAGTTATGTTCAGTATAAACTATAGTATTGAAGTATGTTCACCACAATTTTTGAAAATGAGTAATCTGCATTCATAGGTAAAATTCTCAGCTGATACTACTTGTTTAATTAAAATATTATATTCATTAAAAATAATTTGAAAATATTTCTAAAATGTATTAAGAATAATTGCTACTGCACTACCTGCTTCATTTCATTTAATCAAAACAATTCCATTTCAGAGATGAGGAAACGGAGGCTTTGAGAGGTTAAATAACTTGCCCAAGGTAAAGTGACTACAAAGTTACTGAAGCCACCATAGTATCCAAACAATCTGAACATTCTGGCTGCTATGCTATCTTCTTCCTTCCTTCCTCCCTTTCTTCTCTCCTTCTTCCACTCCCTCCCTCTCTCATTCCTTTCTTTGATATTTATTGATATTGATTATGTGTAGGCATTGGGCTAACCATTATCAGTAAAATAAACTTGGATCCCAATCTTTGTTTCTTTCTAGAAATAATATCTTTATCATATGTATTCACAGCACTTATACAAACAAAATATCAAGACATTACCTCACAAAATAATATTATTATGCATTGGTGTTTATATTTAATATGCATTTAAAATTATCCATCATCTTGTTTTTATGTAAATGCCATACATATATATATATATGTGTGTGTGTGTGTATATATATATATATGAAGATAGATGAGCTATAATGTAGTTCAAAATATGCTAGTCATTAGTAACTTTCTGTGGGAAAAAACTGATGAGAAAATTTAAACAAGGAAATTCCATCTTGCCCAACTGTGATCTCATCATAGTTGAGGATAGTGTATGAACCACAGATGGTGGGAATGAGGAAGCCACACATGTTTATAGTGACTTCAACTTCACCAAAACAAAGATCTGTGCCTTAGAGCAACTTTTTTGTTACAAAACAAAGTCATACTCAGATACATTACATCTTTCTGCTAAGGGCCTCCAATGCAATGTTTAAAAACATTTAGACCTAGTCATTGGTATAACAGATACTATATTTACCTGGTTAGAAAATACATGCCTTTCAAAATTTTACAAAATTATATTGTTAAATAATAGTTAACAACATAAGTATCACAGTTCATTTACAGTACAAAGTATGTAAACATGAATTATTGCTATTACTAAAGTGCCCTTGAAATGTACAAGTGCTGAAACCATAGTAATTATGTGATGTTAATCACTTATAAGACCTGAGATTCAGATGAAGGAGGGACTTGAAAGAAAGGAGGAATTTGTTACCCTTGCAGAGAAACTCTAAAGAAATCCTTGGAAATTATTTTACAAAAAGAAATCCAAATGGTAAAAGAATTATCTTTTCCGGCCGGGCGCGGTGGCTCAAGCCTGTAATCCCAGCACTTTGGGAGGCCGAGACGGGCGGATCACGAGGTCAGGAGATCGAGACCATCCTGGCTAACATGGTGAAACCCCGTCTCTACTAAAAAAAAAAAAAATTCAAAAAACTAGCCGGGCGAGGTGGCGGGCGCCTGTAGTCCCAGCTACTCGGGAGGCTGAGGCGGGAGAATGGCGTAAACCCGGGAGGCGGAGCTTGCAGTGAGCTGAGATCCGGCCACTGCACTCCAGCCTGGGCGACAGAGCGAGACTCCGTCTCAAAAAAAAAAAAAAAAAAAAAAAAAAGAATTAGCTTTTCCATTTTTCCTGCTATACATTTGCCATCCATAATCAGATCTGAATTCAAATAACTGCACAGGAGTGTTTATGAGGGGTAAAGAGGAACTGATTTATGTAAATAATAGATCATGTTTATAAAGGCCATCTGTGTGAGCCCAGAACTAAGGCCAGAAACAGAAGTACCAATTTATACCACAGGAAAATTATTCCTAACTCATAGAAGGAATGTTTGTGGGCAGAGGCATTTTATTTGTGTAAATATAAATAGAAAAAAATGTGTTTCATTCTCAAAATAAACACTGAATTCTAATGTATAAAAATTTTGATAATCCAACACCCTCGCAATGTTCCTTTTCAGTCATCTCCAGATCTCCTCTTTTATAGTCATCCACTTGCAAATTTATTATTAAGAGAGAGAAGGTGATAGATTTTCATTACTCCTTTCTAAGGCATTTTTCCACACACCAAACTTATTAGGTAATGAGTTCTTAAACCATTTAGATACTGCTAAAGAAAAAATGGATTAAGATGCTATGAAGATATGTATAATTTTGCATGTGTAAAAAAAGCCATTCCCTTCTCTCATGTATACTCAGAGAATATTTCCAGGTGTAACTTTTATATCTATAAAAGAAGGTCACATATCTCTGATTTAGTAACAGCTTGTGTTGTAGAAGTGCATATAAAGGTACACATATATAAACACACAATTATACACAGTCAAATTATTGCTATTCCTAAAATGGCCTCAGTGGGTATTAAACTTTAACTATCACCCATGAGCTTTTCAATTTGACTATCTGCACAGGACATCATTTTCTTATTTTTTATTTAATGACAATGAAGGCTAAACCAGCCTAGATTTATATTTTGTCTTACAAGATGGAAAACGACAATTTTATTCTCATGTATACAAGTTGTAAGTCTAGAAGCATTTGGGGGAACAAGGTGGAATTTATATTATAGTAGCCTGATATTCAGCAAAAAGACAATTTACTACCAAATATACTTTTTAAATCCCCCTGAAAATATCAATGCTGAATTAGGTGAAATATTTACAAGCACCCATACCATGTGAATACATTTTTTAACCCTTTTAGAATTCCTACCTTTCCATTCAAATCTTCGTTCAAACATCGTATTTATGAAGACCTCTATGGAAGTCTCAAGCAGTTAGCGTCCCTATTTTCCTACATAATCTTGAAAATGATGATGACAGCATTTATTATGAGAAACGTCACATAGTGCCAGTTACTGTCTTAAGCATTTTGCATACGTTAATTGACACAATCCTCACACCAATGTCCTGAAATGGTTATATTCGGGTTTTTTAAAACCAGTGAAGAAACCCAGGCACAGAGAAGTTAAGGAACTTGTTTAAGGTCATAGAGCTGGCAAGTGGAAGTACTGTTACTCAACTCAAGGCTGTCTGGCTCCAGAGTCCAAACACTGAAACATTGTAACACAGATTCTCTGTTGGTTTTCTGTTTACAAAATGGGAGCAATAACATGTGTTCATAGCATCGCTTTTTACATTATGTAAGATAATTTATGTAACGATCTTAGTGCCCTACCCAAGAGCAATACTGAATGTTGTTATTGCTACCAAGTAGTTATCTTTAGTCAGACCTCCATCCTCTGCAACAGTGGGAATTCCTTGGGGATGGGGTCTACATTCATTCATCTGCTCATTCATTCAGCCCACAAATATTCAATGAGCAACTCCTGTGGGCCAGGTCCTATACCAAGTCCTGCAAGCACTCATCTCTGAATACCCAGCACTAACAGCAGACAAACACAGTTCTACCTCAGAACCTTGGCGCTTACTACTTGCTCCATCTGGAAAGCCCTTTTCTATGTCATTTCAAGGCTTGTTTCCTCACTTTATTCTCTCTCCTCTAATGTTATGTCTTCAAAGACACCTTCCATGAACACTTCTGAAAAGCAGTGCTTTTCAGGGCTCTGTATTTCTTACTCTGCTTTAGGTTTTCTACATACACCTATCACTGTCACAACTACTAGAATGTAAGCTCCGTATATAGAGGAATTTCCAGTTCCATAGACAGAATCCAGAACGGTAGGCCACCAAGTTTTCGTCATACTAGTGAAAGAAAGAAGTGGAAGGCAGAAGGTAAGAAGGGAGGGATGGAGAGGGAGAGACAAAGAATGTTGATCAATGACTGTTTTATAAACATGAAAACATTTTCATCCCTTCTTGACCAAAGTTTATTCTTACCATGAATAAACAAAAGCCAGCATTCTTCTACTCCCTTCCCCCTGCAAAAATTCCACAGGGTTCCCCAAGCTTGCCCCTCAGCTTCTATTCAGTTGTCTTCCCTATGAACTTAAGGTTCTTACCATTTAAATTTCAACACCTGTTTTCACTCCCCCTAAGAAAAAATGTATATGACCTCCATGGAGACCAGCTTCCCTTTCTGTTTCTAACAATGCCAAAGAGCTATAATTTAGCAGCATAAGTGGTAGCTGTAATCACTTGTAATTTATCATCCAACTGCACAGACTAATTCATGATTTTTAAAAAGCTCTCCTTATTTGTCAATGATTAAAAATACGCATTTGTGGATTCTTTCTTCAAACATGACACCATTAATTAGCAGGAAATGTGCTGTTGAACATCTTTTAAATAACAGTAATGAGTTTACACTAACCCTTTCCCTCCTGGGATCAGGATAATCATTTACATTAGTTCTGATTGGCATTAAATGATTCACATTTTTTTCTCTTTGGAAACATGATAGGATTGCTGTCCCTGCCCTTTTGAAGTTAGACGCCCACCCTGTAACTTGCTTTAGCCAATGAGTTGAGAGTAGAAGTGAAAATGTCACTTAAAAGAACATTTCAAAGAGCAAGTGGCAATCTTTCATTTTCCCTTCAGTGGTGATTTGCAAACGTGTCAAGAGTGAGTCTTCTGTGGGTTTCTGTGTAAAGATATTGGGCAGAGGTCCCCTGCCAACCCACGCGCTCATGTAAAGTGACTTTAAAAACAAAGCTTTGCTCTGTTAGATCATTGATATTTGACAGTTGTTCTCCGGGCTCGATTGTGGTGGTTCAAACCTGTAATCCCAGCACTTTGGGGTGCCAAGGAGGAGGATTGCTTGAGCCCAGAGGTGGGAAAATCATTTGAGCCCAGGCGGGAGAGGCCTCAATGAGCTGTGATCATGCCACTGCACTCCAGCCTGGGCAAGAGAGCAATACCCCGTCAAAAAAAAAAAAAAAAAAGAGAGAGTTTTTCTTTTTCTGTGGCAATACTTGGTCCATACTGACTTACTAAGTAGCAAGATAAGATCTGTATCCATACAAAGTAGAGGTAATTCATACTGCTGGCCCTATTTCCTGGTAACCTAACATAGATATTTCAATCATGCTACAGAAATGTCAGGGGACAAATATCATTGAAGGAACAAACTTCATGTGGATAATGAAACCACAGTGTAACACCTTTTCATGTGCTCCATTGACAATCTGAGACTTTTTAAAGAGGCTATTAAGGAATCATACATATGTATGTACATATGTGTACACAGGTGACATATACACAATATCACATATTGTGTATCTCTAAAAGGGTTTTTAGGGGAATCATAAAACTAACATTCCATTCTTCTAATACTAGAAATAACTCTAGGTGCTTTAGGATCTCTAATAAAGATTTTGAACTCAGTTGTGAAGTTTTTCGCTACAATATTACACTTTGGAAAATGTCTAAATATGTTTTTTCTTTTTGTTTAAGTAAGAATGATGAATCTGATTCCAAATGAGAACTATAAACAAAAGGCCATTCTTTTGCCTCTAAATCTTACGGATAATCCTCAAGATGCTAGAAATATCTCATCAAATAACACATGAGTAAAACAACTTCCCATTCTGTAATATATTCTTTCAGTTTCTTAAAAAATTGCCTCTCTCTTTCTCTCTCACCCCTGCACACACACACACACACACACACACACACACACATTACAAAACACAATATTCAGAAGAACCAAAGATTCAGTTTAAGTCTTTTATAAAATAAGTTATGTTATCTTTATGAAAATAATATTTTAAAGTAATATTGCATTAGTTTCAGCCTAATTACAACAATGACTTCAACAGGCATGGTTATTGAATATATTGCAAATTCTTCTAACATCTTCCCAGGCAATGAGCAATTCCAAATGAGTGGTCACTCCATGTGAGATACTTCAGTTATCTTTTGCAAAATCTCACTACTAGAAAGACATGTATAACTATACATTTTTTTATTGAGAGAACCACAGGTTCCTTCCCCAGCATCCCATCCTGCACTGGCTCTGAGTGTCTCTCAAGACATGCTTCAGCAAATAACATTTGTGGTTCCCTGGGGTCTGGTGAAAAGCCCCCAAATGAAGCTAGAGAGGCAATTTCTAATCTGGACTCACCTGGCAATTTTTTCAATCCGTAATATCCACAGGTTTTTGAGCTGTGGGAATAATTATAATACTTGTCTAGTTTACTGGTAGCAGAGTGCCAATGAGGCTAGAGAGATTCTCTAACTACAAAAAGATCCTGTTGAAAATGACCTGACAAAAAGCATAGGACAAGTATACTAGAGAATTCAGAAAACATAATCAAGCATCAAAATCCTTTCCTGAAGGATAGGAAAAAAAATGGGAGCACAAGAATGGGTACACACATACACACACACACACACACACACACACACACAGAGAGAGAGAGAGAGAGGAGAGCGAGCTACTCAAATAATCTAAATAAGCTGTTCCAATGGAAAAAAAAATACCAAAGAGGAGGTCACTTTTCATCTTCCTATCATTTTCAGGAAATACCGAAGAGTAAAAATAAAAGATGCAACAACAGTTTTTCCATGTGCTAAGCCAGCTGCAACCACCTCAGCAGGATACTGTTGTTTAAATAACAACAATAGAATCCAGAAGCCTATCAGAAATAACACAATGCTTTATAAAGAGGGGGAAATGAATTTAATTCCTCCTAAATGAAATACATAAGTTTCTAGGTACTAAAGTCAAAACAGATGGAGAAGAAGAAAATAGTTTAGAAGAAAATAGTTTTTCATATCAAAAAACTTTCCAATAAATCTTTTCTTTCCTGTTTCTTATTTCAGAAAGGCCAAAGGAGAATGAACTACACAGACTGTCACTTATATCACCCTAGGCAAAAATTCATTCGTCCATCCATATGAGAGACTTTAATGAAGAGTTACTATGTACCAGGAAAGATGCTGAAGAAAAGAAATAAAAGAAAAAAGAAGTTTTTGTCCCTGAGGAGGAAATAGCAGCAGGAGTAAAATCTACTAACATTCATTTTGTAAGTTTAAAGAAAATTACTCACATTATTTCAATTGTCCCTCAGAATAACTTTTTGAAGAAAGTATTGGCTTACAGATTTGAAAACTGAGGCCTAGAGAGCTTAAGAGATTTGTCCAAATGTGTGCAAGTCTCTGTTGGTGGAGCCAGGATTCAAGCCCGGGTCTTTTCACCCAAAGCCTTTCCACAGTGCTGTTTGAGGGTATTACCGGGGAGGTTTTTCTTGGGCATTGCAGCACATCCAGCTGTGCCCTCAGTTGCCTAGAAAATTCCATTCGGGCATTCCATTTGCTCTTGATTTTTAGTCAGAAAATAGTCTGAATGGGTCTCAAATTGTCATAAGTCATCATGGTCCTCATAACACAGCATCGAACTTGTAGAGCAAGAATTTACTCAAGGAGAGATGAAAATATAACAGAAGGAATGCCATGATAGGTATAGTCAACAAAACCCATTAATATGTTTACCTTTCTTCATAATTTTCAGAATGAATGAAAATAACAATATCATTCCTGCCATTAAATTGTCACCAATGTTTGAAAAGGGACAAAACTCAGTATGTGCATTTTATAACAGAATGTTTAATATGTATATCCTCCAGTGCAACAATTCCACTTTGGGGAAGGCATTAAGAAGTGATCATTTAAGTAGGCTCAAGATCCTTGAGACACTGTTCTCTTTCTTTCTCTCACTCTCGCTCTCGCTCTTGCTCTCGCTTCTCGCTCTCTGTATTCAATTACTCGCCAAGTCTCATGAGTTCTACTTCTAAAATGCCCCTCACATTTATGTCTCACCCCACTGTCACTAGGGAACATCATTGTTTCTCATTTGTCTATTAGCTTTCTTACTGGTCTCTCCAATTCTCATTTTCTGCCACTAATATTTACTCTATAGAGTCAGCCGGATGTATCTTCAGAAGCCCAGTTCCAACAGAATCAATGTGGTGCTCAAAAAATACTCAATGTCTTTCCATTGCTTTCAAATTAAAAACAAACACCTTATCCTAGCTTTCAAGGCATGACACAACATGGCTCCATCACAACCTTCCACTTCTTGCCCAGACAAAATGGCCTACTTGCAATTCTCAAATGAACCTCAAGTCATCTTGCTTCAAGGATTTCTCATCTTACCCATAATCTATGTGAAGAATTTCTTCTTTTAACCCCCGTACACTACCCTTGTATTTCTTTTAACTCACTCTATATTCTAGTTGAAATTATTTCAAACATATTCCACTGTTACACTATGCATTCATTTAAAAGAGTCTATGTCTTTGTGTGTGTGTGTATCCGTCTAAAGTGGGGTTTCCTTGAGGCAAAGCCTAAGATAGGAATTATTGCAGGAGATTTACTGAAGTAGTGTTCTAAGGAGAAATCTTCAGGGGAGTGAGAAAAGCAGGATAGAATGGTGGAGGATGGCAGGCAAAGATAGAGGTCCAAGAGGAGTCTATATTCAGCCTGACCCCATTAGAGCTCTACAGCAGAGACTGCACCTAGACATTTTCTCCCAAGGGTGACAAAGCTGGGCTGTTATACATTATATCAGTCAGTCATTGACCACGGGCCATCTGTGTAGAGGAGTATAACTTCCCATGCATCTCTAGGCTGGGCACCTCCCATCAGCCACAGATAATGCTTTGAGGAAGAGTGTAGGTGTGAACCTTTAACAATCAACACCCACAACAGCTGGGAGGTGGGTGTACTCACCTAGTAGAGAAGGTCCAGAGAGGGCACCAATAGCAAAATAACTTTGAAATACATTAGCATATTCTTACAAATGGAAACTTATTCACTTGCTGTCTGTCAGTTTGGGGTATTGTAACAAAGTACTGTAGACTGGGTAGCTTATATACAACAGAAATTTATTTTTCACAGTTGTGGAGGCTGGAAGTCTTGAGATCAGGGTGCCAGCAAGGTTAAGGACTCTTCCAGGTTGCAGACCCACAACTTCTGTTGTATCCTCACATGGCAGAAACAGAGCAAGCTGGCTCCCCTGCCTCTTCTGATAAGGTCACTAAATCCATTCACAAGGACTCCACTCCTAGGAAACAATTAGCTCACAAAGACCCCACCTCTATGGACTATCACATTGGAGATTCGATTTCAGCACGTGAATTTCGGAGAGACACAGGCATTTATTCCATAGCATTTACTAATGACAGCTAATAAATGAATAAACACAAATAAAAATACACAGCTTTGATACATTACTTTTTCCTGCTTTAATTTTTTTTTTTTTTTTTTTTTTTTTTTTTTGAGTCGAAGTATCACTCTTGTCCCCTAGGCTGGAGTGAAACCACACAATCTCGGCTCACTGCAACCTCCAACTCCCAGTTTCAAGCGGTTCTCCTGCCTTGGCCCCCTGAGTAGCTGGGATTACAGGCACCTGCCACCATGCCCGGCTAATTTTTATATTTTTATTTTTAGTTTTTATTTTTTTTTACATGAAAATACATAATATCTTTATTGAAATATCTTCACAGAGGTAATCAGATTCAAATGTTTTCTCTTAGCTCTCATTCATATCAGAAAGTATAGGCACAACGGAATCAAAATGTTACAAAGAACCATTTTGCCAGATTCTTTAAAAGTTTCCAATAAAGTTGGAATGGTAAGAAGTAATGTGTAAGTAATTTTATTTCCCCTATGGTTTCTGCACATGGGCAAAATGCGTATTTCATGTTAATCATAATTGCCTACCTAAATAAAAATAATATTTCATTGTAACTCTGCCTCTTCTATTACATGTTTTCCTAAAATATTTCTCCCTGGAATAGGAATGAATTTATAAATGAGCTTTATTTTCATCACTCTTCTATGACTTTAATTTACAGGCAAAGTGTAAAAATCATTTAATAATGAAAGGGCAAGGTAATCACTTAATTTTCATTACAGAAAAAGAAATTCTATGTTTAGGCTAAATTAGCAATTAATACGTAAACCATATGAATCCTGGATAAGGAAGAAATAAGGAGCATTCACCCATTAGCCCTTCCTCTAGCTTTCATTGAGATATTTAGATAAAACCATCAAAAATCATCAGACAGGTTACTTTTTAAAGGGCTGATGGCAAGATTAAACGAGTTTTATATTATGGTTTTATTTAATACTGGGAAATCAATGAAATGGTAAGCATTTTATGTTACTTATTTTGCATATCTTTATTAATACATGTTTGTATGTCTTATTCAACTATAATCATTTGGCAAATAAAATCCTCTGTTTTTAAATAATTTGGCACAAACTCATTAAAAATCCTAAAGAAACTTTCAACAATATGTACACTAAAACAGGATAAAACTAAGGAAATGGATAAATTGTCCTGACTTTGAAGTAAAAAAAAAAAAAAATTAAAATAAGGAATATGCAAAACACAAGTCTCAGATGGCTTTACTAAATCCAAGAACAAAATTTATAGTTTCAACTTAAATGGATAAGCTTCAGGCAATTCCCTATAAATATTATTTTCCCAAATAAGCTTTATTTTATGACGGACACATAAAAATTATACATATTTGTGGAGTAGAATGTGATATATCCATACATGTATAAGTTATGCAATGATCAAATTAGGGTAATTAGAATGTCCATCACCTTAAACATTTATCATTTCTTTGTAATGAGAACATTAAAAAACCTCTCTTCTTGGTACTTTGAAATATATACTATATTTAACAATACATTATTGTTAACGCTAATCATCCCACTATAAAATGGAACATTAGAATTTATTCTTATCTAAATATAGATTTGGGCTTGTTGACCAATCTCTTATCACTTCCCTCCTTTACACCCTCCAAATCTTATGATACCCATTATTCAACTCTCTACTTCTATAAAAACAATGTTTTAGATTCCCATTTTAATAAAATCATGTGGCATTTGTCTTTCTGTGCTTGCTTATTTAACTTAATGCCATTGGGAGTTATACCTGGTATAAATGACGAATTGATGGGTGCTGACGAGTTGATGGGTGCAGCACACCAACATGGCACAAGTATACATATGTAACAAACCTGCACGTTATGCACATGTACCCTGTAACTTAAAGTATAATAAAAATAAAAATAAAAAAATAAAAAATAAAAAATAAAAAATAAATAAAAAAAAAAGAAAGTGTGATATATATACACACACACACAAAAATGGAATACTATTCACCATAACAACGAATGAAATCATGCAGCAACATGGATGAATTTTTATATTTTTAGTTGAGATGGAGTTTCACCATGTTGGCCAGGCTGGTCTGGAACTCCTGACCTCAGGTGATCCACCCACCTCTGCCCCCCAAAGTGTGGGATTACAGGAATGAGGTACTGCGCCTGACCTAAAATATTTTTTATACTCATTAACAAGTCTGAGCCAATATATTTAGTTTTACATTAATTCATACCAATGGAAAAATTGAACAATTTGTAACTCTTAGAGATTTAAGATAAAGATTAGTGAAAATAGTGATGGAAATTTCTGATGAAAAGTGATCCTTTTCATTCTTAAGGACAGAATGTTCATTAGTGGCCCCATCAAACCACTGATTATGGCAATAAATATTTACAGAAAGAGCCAAATCTTTCCCTAAAACCCTCAAGAGAATCTCTGAGCTGTAGTCAATCATCTTCCCAGTTGAGGCCTTCTGTGGATCAATGATTAATAAAAGAACAAATGATATTTCAGTAGGCAGCATATTAAACCCATCAGTGACATTGTGTTTCTGCTTTCAGTTGCATCATGTTTAAATCAATGTTTGAGATAAAATCAGTATGGTTTCATTTTAAAAGCTCTAATAAGAATGGTTAAAATAAAATGCACATGCTATTAAAACTCCAAGCATGTAATTTATACTTGCAATAATTCAGCAAGCAGATTTTGGGGGCCAACAATGTATGAATCCTTTCACTCAGAGATAATGGGGGTATATAGATAAATAAGACTTGTTTCCTGCCTTCAACATGGTTACAATCCAGTAAGGGGGACAATAAATGTACTGATAACTGAAAGGAAGAATATTACAATGCATCAAGCCCCTGCTCAAAATCATTTTCTATGTCTCTATCATTTTAGTTGTGAAGTACAAATTCCTTAGCATTCAAAACCTTTCACAATCTGCCTCCTGCCTACTTTTGTATTTATTGATTTACCTATTTTCTTAGCAAACTATTATTGAATATCATGTTTGTGCTAGGCACAGAGATCTTGGCAGACAAGATATACACTAGTTTTGCTGCTGTCATCTTTATGTCTCCCACCTTTTCCTTTCACACATATTAGGCTTCAACCACACATCCCTAACTATTCCCAGAACCAGCTATTGAATTTACAACCTCTGTGATTCTGACAAGTGTGTTTCCTCCCACTCGTATGCTTTTTTCCATATTTTTCATCTCATAAATTTTCTGATCCTTCAAGTGTTAGCCCACATGCCACCACCTTGAGCTATGTGTCCTAATACTTACTATTCAGAGGAGGCGATCCTTCTTTCCTTTGTATGTCCCTAGTGTTTTGTAGGCTTTTTTTTTACCCAACTTATATTGTTAAATAACATGTAGAGAATCCAAGAGGAAACAACTCTCTTACATTAGGATCACTTGAGAAGTGTTCATTTAGAAAAGGACTATCATCTGAATTTGGGGTGGAATATAAGGGAGACACAGGATTTAGCACTGTAACCCAGGATGTGTAACAGCAGAGCTGTCACCAACCCTAGCTCAAAGAGTCAAAGAGAGGGAATGATTATCAAAACCTGAAAGAAGAGAGTTGGCAAAAGAGGCTGCCTTGAGAGGAGCAGTGAAATTCAGTGAAGAAACACAGCCAGGCCCTGAAGAGTCACAGGGAGATGAAACACCCTGACCTCACTTTCAACTTCCTCTTATCTACTGCTGGGTTGGCCCTGTAGTAGCCTGAATCCCGCTTTCTGATGGCCAGGAAGCCCTTTGGTAGTCCATACAGGCCATTGTGCTGGGCCAGGTAACACAGCTGATAATGGTAGAAAATAGATCTGCAGAGGCAGAGGGAGGAAATCTGCCATGTTCATACATGTCTCCTTTACCAGACTCTGAATTTTTTAGAGTCTGGATCTGAATTCACACATAAACCTGATACCTAGGACAATATCTAGAACACAGCACATGTTTATTAAGTGTATTCTTAATGGATGTTGTATCATAAAAGCAATTAAAGGGATACTAGCATTCAGAAGAACACATGGTTATATTTGACTGAGAGCCATGCATACAGATGCACAGGTACCACTACTTGCTAAGTTATACAGATTGAATATTCTAATTGTTGAACTTATTAATTCAACAAAACTAGACTGATACCTCAACTCCCAAATTTTTCAGACTGATTACATGTGTAGACATTTGGCTAATTGGTTCTATGGCAAATAGTTTAATGTACAATTATTTTGTTTGCAATTTTGCTCCAGAAAAAAGGAATGAGAAGAAAACAATGCTTTAACAATCAGATGTTCGTCATCCTTGTTGCACCTCTGATATTTCAGTATCACTTCTTATCAAAGATGAAGCTATAAATTACCTCCTTCTCCCAGGCATAAAATTTCAGCTGCATTTCCAAAAGTGCTAAAAAAAAAAAAAAAGGATTCTTGATATTTTTGTGGTAATTTGCAAGAAGAAGATTATGGATTGATTAAATCTACAGAAAACTCTAAATCTTAGGGGTTTCAACATCCTTTTCTATCAAACCTTTAAACGAAACTGTAACTGTTAACCTAATTGACAAACTCAGGTCTAACTTTCTACATGGATAGTCTTGTCAAATAGCTAATGTAGGAAATGGTCCAAAGACTGACAGCATAAGAAAAATGAAAGGTCCAATAACCTGTAGACTGGATAATCAGATGCTGAAATTTTGAGCTGAGTGTATGTTATAGAGCCTTCCTCCATGAATGCTTTAATGCAATTTTCATAGATACTTTATCAATTGTACATAAAATCACAGCTCTAGAAGTACAACACTGTATTCAAGATCTAGAATTCGTCTACTGGTGCTCAGAAAATTTTAAATTAAGTTACACTAGTTTATGGGAAAATTTCTCACAGGTTTTTACATCTGACTGTGAATTTGATTGGATATTTATTCAAATGGAAGATTTTGCCAGAAGTTTTACAGGCTTTACACAATGCAGCCCAAATATCTCTCCTTAGACCACTAGTACTATGATATGACAGATATATGCAGCTCCTCCTAGCCATACACTCTAGAGGCTACCTCTGCTGCTGGAGTTCTATTATCATGCAGAAAAAAGGAAGGGGAGAATATATGACAAATTCCAGTTGAGTCTAAGAAAGCCAAGAAGCCCATATCCATATAAATAAGATCTAATACCAACATCACCAGTGCCCCAACTATCCTGCCCAAAACTATGACTACTGACTTGCAAACATTTTTTTTTTATTTTTGATGACCAGGGAATCATATGTTTCATAAACAAAGTAATAAAAGCAAAATAATCAAAATTTGAAATGAGGGTAAGGGTACCAAAGCTCTTTCCTTTGTCCTCTCTTTCACCACAGATTTGAGAGGATTCCTTAAAGTATCTTGGGCTTTATGGAAACACTTTTAAAGTCCAATGTTTGTCTAAAGGATAGTATGGCAACTGGTGATACATTAGGGTGGTGCAAAAGTAATTGCTGTTTCTGCAATTACTTTTAATGGCAGAAACCGCAATTGCTTTTGCACCAGCCTAACAGCATCTCTTAAGCCTGCTAAGCTGTTCCTTTGTTACTTATTTTCCTCTGAAAAAGAAGAAAAAAAAAACGCACCTTATTTAATTTAATCCTGGCTAAAACTATTCTAGGATGAGATAGCCTTTTAATGGTTTGTCTTGAGTGTATACACTGAGTATATTGCTACATATGTGTACCTCAGTCCTGTAGAATTTCTGGATTCACTGTATCCTTTCAATAAACACAATGTCCGCCAGGCACAGTGGCTTACGCCTGTAATCACAGCACTTTGGGAGGCCAAAGTGGGCAGATCACCTGAGGTTAGGAGTTTTTGAGACCAGCCTGACCAACTTGGTGAAACCCCGCCTCTACTAAAAATACAAAAATTATCCGGGCGTGGTGTCAGGCACCTGTAGTCCCAGCTACTCAGGAGACTGAGGCAGAACAATCGCCTGAACACAGGAGACAGAGGTTGCAGTGAGCCAAGATCGTGTCATAGCACTCCAACCTGGGCAACAGAGTGGAGACTCCATCTCAAAAAAAACAAATAAATAAATAATAATAAAATAAATAAAATATAAACAGGATGTCTCAAAACACAACAGATATTTTATTTCCTTTTTGAAACTTTCCTTTATTGCTTTCTTGAAATCTGTCTATGTCTCAATTTTCAATTACAGCTATTCATTCAACAGTTGTTAATAATTTTTTTTTATTATACTTTAAGTTCTAGGGTACATGTGCACAACGTGCAGGTTTGTTACATAAGTATACATGCGCCACGTTGGTGTGCTGTGCCCATTAACTCGTCATTTACATTAGGTATATCTCTTGATGGTATCCCTCCCCCCACCCCCTCCCCACAATAGGCCCCGTGTGTGATGTTCCCCTTCCTGTGTCCAAGTGATCTCATTGTCCAATTCCCACCTATGAGTGAGAACATGTGGTATTTGGTTTTCTGTTCTTGCGTTAGTTTGCTGAGAATGACGGTTTCCAGCTGCATCCATGTCCCTGCAAAGGACACGAACTCATCCTTTTTAATAATTTTTTAACTAAGTCACTTAAATAGGTACTGTACCAATTAAAGCCATATCAAAGACAGCCTTTGCCCTAGAAAAGCATAATACCTAATTGAGGAAAAGGCATAAGTGTAAATAATCAGAACACAAGCAGAACAGAAGTGTCAAAGTCAATAGAGGTTGAGTACTTTGCAAGAGGAAGGATATATATCTCCACACATTATTACGCTTCTTACGAAACACAAATTCATTCCAATGCTACTCATATATTATGAAACAATTTTAGGATAAAGCAAATTTTATATTTGCTTCTGCATAATTCCATTTGCAGAAAGTGGTCAACTTGAACTGAGCTGTTTAAGACTACAAAAGATACACACATGCATATAACTCAAATATTTACCATCTACCTCAGTGTGTTATGAGTCACACCTATCCACATCTGAAGTTTAAACTTTCTGTCAAATTTTAGGTCATATTTCTTCTATTACTTCACAGCTCACAAGCTCAAATATTTCTCATGCTCACTTCTATTATCAAACTTAAGGCATTTTCAAGGTAAAGTACCATAGTTACTATAGTATTTATGTATGTTCTTTTTTTATAGTACATATAGTTTTTAATGTAAAAGTATAACATTTACTTATAAAGTCAATCAGTGAGAAGCATAGGAAAATACAAGGAAAATTTATTAAGTGTTTGTCATACAGTAGAAGTGGTTAGGTTGAGTGGGTAGGTTGGTTTTTAAAATAACAACAACAAAAAAAGAGGCTGTTCTAAAAACACAAACATTTGAAGGATGGGTGATGGATATAGTTTTTTTTTTCTTTTTGTTTTATTTATTTATGTATTTATTTATTTATTATTATACTTTAAGTTCTAGGGTACATGTGCATAACGTGCAGGTTTGTTACATATGTATACTTGTGCCATGTTGGTGTGCTGCACCCATCAACTCGCCAGCACCCATCAACTCGTCATTTACATCACGTATAACTCCCAGTGCAATCCCTCCCCACTCCCCCCTCTCCGTGATAGGCCCCGGTGTGTTATGTTCCCCTTCCCGAGTCCAAGTGATCTCATTGTTCAGTTCCCACCTATGAGTGAGAACATGCGGTGTTTGGTTTTCTGTTCTTGCGATAGTTTGCTGAGAATGATGGTTTCCAGCTGCATCCATGTCCCTACAAAGGACACAAACGCATCCTTTTTTTATGGCTGCATAGTATTCCATGGTGTATATGTGTCACATGTTCTTAATCCAGTCTGTCACTGATGGACATTTGGGTTGATTCCAAGTCTTTGCTATTGTGAATAGTGCCACAATAAACATATGTGTGCATGTGTCTTTACAGCAGCATGATTTATAATCCTTTGGGTAGATACCCAGTAATGGGATGGCTGGGTCATATGGTACTTCTAGTTCTAGATCCTTGAGGAATCGCCATACTGTTTTCCATAATGGTTGAACTAGTTTACAATCCCACCAACAGTGTAAAAGTGTTCCTATTTCTCCACATCCTCTCCAGCACCTGTTGTTTCCTGACTTTTTAATGATTGCCATTCTAACTGGTGTGAGATGGTATCTCATTGTGGTTTTGATTTGCATTTCTCTGATGGCCAGTGATGATGAGCATTTTTTCATGTGTCTGTTGGCTGTATGAATGTCTTCTTTTGAGAAATGTCTGTTCATATCCTTTGCCCACTTTTTGATGGGGTTGTTTGTTTTTTTCTTGTAAATTTGTTTATGTATGTTCTAAGCAATTAACATGCATAAAAGTTGGTACAATTTTTATTATGGTCTTTTCTTTATTATCTGTCACTGACAAAAGTTTCTAGTGTTGTCCTGCTAATTTCACTCTTCCTATAAGTGCTGTGATTATTTTTGTGCAATTTTGCATAACATGGTGATAATAAGAAATGTGTATGTTGTTTTACAGCAGAACTGAATGTATATGTGCATATTAATTTTAAAAGTATATAAAAATAAATTTAATACATATAAGCCTTCAAACACATACAATTCTTCCCTCTCCTCCACACATACATACACACATATACTAGTTTTCAACATAGTTGATACAACTAACTCCCATTTGGGATACAGAAAGGTTTTAAACTCCTGCAAAGGCAATAATGCTAAACACCATCCTTATCCTACTAAAGACCGATCTATAGCCTCTCCTTCCTACCATCCCTCCTACTCCTTTCTACTTCTTGACCATAATTATAGCAAGGATCCTCCCTTCTCTTTCTCTTCCCTTCAATCATCAAGTATACACTAGAACTTAGAATTTACAAGATTGAAGTATGTTTTCAGTTGAAATCCTGACGCAGCTCAAGTGGAAAATGTGTTCTACCCAACCCAGACTTAAACATAAAGTCATTCACAAACACTGTCTCTCTCTATAAAATTGGAATCTAATCTCAAGTTCATATCACAGTGTCTGGCATGCCATAAGTACTTAATAGATATTAGTTGAAATTTAGTATAAAAGAATAATCACTTTGATTGCTATCATCACATTTATCTTCTTCAAGTAAAATAAGACTTATGACAATTTTCTAAGAGACATAAAATAAATTATATATCCGAACAACCATAGTCTTAAGTCTTTAAGAAATGGAGAGCTAAGATATCATCTGTTTTCCTTAAGTTAACATTGAAGTCAGTATTAAAACAATCTTATCTGAGCCCTAACTTATTGTTCAGAGAACTCTATGCCTCGAACTTATTGACTAATAAAAGAAAAGAAAATACATTTCTCATCCTTATTTTTGAAGAGTGTAAACAATGAAAGCTGAAAATAACCAACCTTGTTTCTGAAGTTGTCAGAATGTGACACTTGTTACTATAGGAATGGAGACAGCAATTATTCATCTTTTATTTGTTTGATTATTTTAAACAGCAGAAGAATTAAAAAATTGAAAACTGACGTTTGAACTGAATTAAGGAGGTAATTCAAATGCCAGTAACACTAACCTGCCTCAGGGATGAATGGGTCCAATTCAAAGATACTTAATTATACCACAAAGATAACTAAAATAAGCATAAACTGATGAATAAGATATCTTCATCAGTGGCTAATCAGCCTAAGAATCAAATGTGGATTTATTTGAACTGAACTTATGGTTTTTTAAGCATATTTTATTGTTAAAAAACAATAAGTTTTTTAAACAACATCTTGTTTCTCAAATAAGTTTCCATCAATTTCTAATACATCACTGAAGGCTATGGGTTTCCTGCATGGGCAAACATGTATGGCATTGGTTTTAGCACAAGGCGACGGTTTGAACACGTCCCTCCAAAGTTCATGTGTTAGAAATTTAATCCCAATGCAACAGTGACAAGAGGCGAGACCTTTAAGAGGTTATTAGGCCATGAAGACTCTGCCCTCACGAATGGACTAATACCATTATCTGGAGAGTGGTTTCCTTATCACCAGAGTGGGGTCTTTATACAAGAACTTGTGGTTCCCGCTTTCTCTCTCCCATCCTTTCTTTGCTCTTCCACCATGAGATGATGCAACAAGAAGGCCCTTGCAAGATGCTGGGCCCTTGGTTTTTGACTTCCCAGCCTCCAGAACTGTGAGTCAATAAATTTATGTTTATTATAAATTACCAAGTCTGTAGTAATCTGTTATAGCATCACAAAACAAGCTAAGACACACACACTGTGAAACTACTAAAATATGGCAATCTGAACACAAATTTTTTCATTCAGTGTAACCTAGATAGAGACAAAAAGCTCCAGGACTGTTGAAACTCATTTCTACCTAAAAAGCAAGTCATGAGTAAAATAAAAGATTACAAGTTTTACAATATTCAACAGAGGACAATTACCCCCAAAAATTTGGACACAGAAACGTCATTATGAGAACACATAGACACAGGTAGCAGAATATCACACACCGGGGCCTGTCGGGAGGTGGGAGGCTAGGGGAGGGATAGTATTAGAAGGAATACCTAAGGTCGATGACAGGTTGATGGGTGCAGCAAACTACCATGGCACGTGTATAGCTATGTAACAAACCTGCTCATTCAGCACATGTACCCCAGGACTTAAATTAAAAAAAAAAAAAAAAAAACTAAAAAAAAGTTGAACCTTGACACTAAATATTAATCTTTTACTGTGTGCCAAAATGCACCATAATCTCACATACTACCAAAGGGGTGAAATATAAGAAAAGGTGAAAATATACTTAAGAAATATGAAAAAAAATCAAAATTAATGAATTTGAATTAATAGAAAGGTCGTAATTTAAAACTATTAAGGAGAAAACATTCTGCTTTCATTCTGAACAATTTACAAAAACAGTGGTCCTGACCTGCCCCAGCAAGAGTCTTGCAGTGAAGTTTTAGAGTGTTGCTTTCCTAAGAAATGTCATCACATCTGGTCTGTCTTGGGATTATAGGCACAAAAGTGCAGGTTTGCTGGCTGGAATTAGGGGCTGAGCAAGGTTGTTGGTGGATGGATCAAACAGAATAATGTTACTACATATTTTGAGAACATTAACCTTTTTCTCATTGGCTTATGATCTCTGATGACCAGCAACAGAGAAGTTGGATCCAGGGATAAGAATCAATAGTTGGAGGTTTGGTTCTGAAAGTTAGTCTTTTTCTCCCAAAGTAAAATAACTAATTTACTCCTAATTTATAAACATTTAATTTATAAACAAACATTTCATACAGGAGCTCCCTTCCACAACTCTTGACACTTAGGTGTCCAAAAGATATTGGCACTGATGGTGCAGACAATCTATGGTTTTGACAGATAGCATGATAAAATGCAAATAATGTAATTTCATTAATTTCTAATATAAAATCTGTGGCAGTGGTTCTTAACATTATCATATATATAATAATAATGCACCTTGTGATACAATGCTTATTAAAAAGGTCAAGATCCCCTGACCCTACTCTTGACTTGGAATCAGCGTATATAGGCTGGGACACAGAAATCTGCATATTTAACAGTACCTCCAGGCGATTTTGATGTAGATGGTTTCTGAGGCATACTGATAAAAACTACTCTATGCTCGAGCTATATTCAAGTACCTACATTCCCCAAATTGTCATACTCTCTTAGTCTTCATGACTTCCTTTTTTACCATTTCTGTCATTCAACTAATAATTACTGAGCATTAGTCAATGTCAACTCCTATTCATCTTTCAAAGCTAAATTAACTATGGGTTTCCCTAGTAAAGATTCCATGATCTCAGACAGCTAAATTAGATGTCCTTTTACTAACTGAGAACGCTGACCTTAGCTTTATTCTAATATTTAAACAGGTATATTAAAATGACTAGTGTACTTCTCTGTTTTCCTCCACTAAACTACAAACCTGGTAGAGACCAGATTTTTCCAACAAGTGCTCAATAAATAAACAAGACAGAATGGGTGAATGAGTGAATGAACGAATGACTTGAAAGGTAGAATTCCAGATATGAATGGCCATTCTATGTGATGTTACTAGACTTCCTCTCTACAAATCCTCCTGCCTCCAAGTGGTCCCTTTGTCCAAGACCACAATTTTTTACTTCTCTTTATCATGTTGACTGAAAATCCATTAATTTAGAAGTTAATTTGGCTTAATAAACATTTCCTTTTTAAGATGAAAATCTCTTTACTGGGTAAAATACTCACAGTTTTTTTTCTTTTATTGCAATAAAAATGTTTTAATCAGATTATTTTCCTCTTCAGGCTCAGCTTCCTAACTCCCCAGTAACATTTCTAATCTTTTGGTAGGGTATTAAATAAGTCTGAAGAATATTTTAGAATGGAATTTTAAATAAAAGTCTAGACTACATTTTTTCTGTTGAGATTTCTTATTCTAAAATAGTCACATATATGAATCACAACTTTTTGTGTAAAGAGTTTTAGAATTTCAAAGTTTAATACAGTCCCATCTCAACCCATTCTATTTTACAGATAAGAAAAATGAAATGCAGAGAGGCTAAGAAAGCTTCCAAAGTTCAGGAGGTCTTCCCTGTTTCATTAAATATTATGAATTTTATTTCAAAATGGCAAACAAAGCTGATGATTTGGAAATGCATGCTTTATTTCTTGATAGAAACAATTCTACCCTATATAACTTGTATAGAAATATTGGACATCTCTATGTGGATTTTTTTTTTTTTTAATGAAGTACAATGGCTTGAGGGATAGTATTTAAATCTAGGACTAGGAGGAAATGGGAAGTTTTTCAGCATATGCGCATGGCCCTCGTCCACAGGCATCATCAATCAGGTGAAGAAATTCTTGTAATTAACATCTGCACTACAGATTCAGTGGAATTTTAATAACCTCAAAATCACTGACCTAAGGAGGGCCCTCTTCAGTATGACCCACAGAATGATCCTTTATTTACTGTTCATTTTATGTTAAAGTAGATCCAAAATTCTAGTAGGAAGGCTGGAAAAACTCACTATGTCCAGGGGATGTAATGGACCTTCCCCAACTCGTCAAATAAGCAAACTTATCTCTAAGATTGAGTTAAGGCACTGTAGTCTTACTCTTGGTTCTAGTAGTGGCTCTGATACTTACGTAGATTGGTCAAGTTACTGAATACCTCTAAGCCTCAGTTTGATGGTCTATAAAATGAGGATAATGGTAATACCATTCAGGTTTGGTATGAGGAGTAAATGAGATAAGGCATTAAAAAGCATTTAGCACAGTATCTGGCCACTAATAAGTCTCAATAAATTATCATAATAATAATCATCATCATCATATTACTTTGACAGTTAGAAAACAAAATGGATGGAAATAAGGGATAAAATTAAGTTTAACTTCACCTAATTATATTTTGAATGCTTACTATGAGCTAGACACCGCTCCAATTATTTACATACGTTTATTCTTCACCACAAGCCTATAAAGTAAGCACTATTTCACTTTTCTTACATATGGAGAAACTGAGGCTTAGAAGTTAAATAATTTACCCACAGTTATGCAGGTGGTGAGTAGAAAAAGCAGATTCAAATAAAAGCAATCTTATCTCCACTATACTAAACTATTTCTCAGAGAACAATTACTCAATGTGGTTCTGGTTCTCAGGAAACCACACTGAGTATTATTTTCTGAGAAATTCCTTAATTTCTCAAGAGTTATATTTAGTTTAAGGATTAATATTTTCTGTTAATAATCTGGATGGTCAGAGATTCAATGAGTTCAAACTGATAAACAAATCTTAGGAGGAATATATCAAGGTATAACAGTTTACTCTACTATTTTTCAGCCCCTGCTGTACTGTATTAGCCAAAGCATTCTAGTGAACTAGGGAAAGACCAAAGGTACAGGAACACAGTGTAATCACCTGAGCATAATAATTATAACAACCACATGTTATTGTTCATCCATAGCATGTCTGGCTCCATAGTAGAGACATTACAACCTTTGTTTCATTTCTTCTTCTCACATTTACATAATGACAACATGGGAAGGATTTGTACCTTTATTTTACAAAGAAAAAGTGGAGGTTCAAAACATTTAAATAACATGCTCTGCATTTCACTGCCGATCAGTGGCAAAACTCATATTCAAACTCAGCTCTGTGATTCCACAGAATAATAATATAAAACTCAACCACTGTCCTATATGTAAATATGAATCAAGATCAAAATCAGAAGAACAAAGGAAGGACAGCACAAAGAAAGAGAACTCCTAGGTCTTCCCAGATTTGTCCAGCATTTCAGGCAAAAGAACAACCTAGAGCATCTGGTTCTCTAGGTCTTCTTTTAGCCTATCTTCCTGTCTTCCACTATACCATGTCTCTCACTGGCCCTGCCAAGTTGTTTATTCACATTTAATCCATACTTTGTTTGCATTCTCACTTCCATTAGTACCCATCTAACTTGCTAATGTCTTTCTTGCACCAGTTTCTCAGCAGCCATTTATGATTGTCTAGATTTTTATCATAATACTGCTCCATTAATTTGCTCAGTTTGCTCAATTATAGACCTCAGTGCAATAATTTTCATAATCCATCATCTGTAGGCTAGCTTTGGGTATTTAGTATTACATTCTATGTTTACAATGTTGTTATATATGAACTCAAGTGTTTAGTCACACATATAACCACTCACACACATAACCAACTGCTTTGACTCCACATTTCTAAGGTTCATGTATAGTAGGTTACCAGACAAAGAGTTGGAAGATCTGAGTTAAAATCCAGACTCTGCCTATTATTTCTGTAGCCTTAGGTAAGGCACTCCACAACTATAATCTTCAGTTTTCTCCCTGCAAAATGGGCACAGCAGGCCACCCTTACAGAGTCATTTGGATGACATGAGCTAATAAATAAATACAAAACATATAGCATAGTGTTCAACACCTAGGCTCTAAATGCATATCCATTTATTGTTTATATAGTCTTGTTCTCTTTTTAATTACAATTATACATTCAAAATATTTTACTTTAATTCCAGATTTATTAGTGACTATGTAGAAATGATATCTGATTCAGGCCATGTCCTCAAATGGGGTCATATGTTTAATAGGTATTCAATAAATGTTTGTTGAATGAATAAACAAACAACTGGGACACAGGAGTTTATTATGCAACTTCTGCATTTTGTGTTTATAAATATGGGTTTGAGAGCCTTAATATTAAAAACAAAATATGGGTGAGCCCCATGGGCAACAAGAAACTAGTTTCATTCTCCACCACCTTATTTACTGGTAGGAATTTGGTAGTACCATAAAGCAAAATGGCTAAAATATCCACCAGTCTGCCTGCAAACCTTACTGTTTCTTTAATTAGGTTCCCTGTGTCTTTCTTACCCATATACCTACTTTGTTCCTAGTAAGAACATATGTTTTTGTTTGACTTATAGAAGTCAGAAATTCAAAACTTTCAAAAGCAAGAAGTTATTCTGACTAAGGAAATCTTTTTAAAAACCTGGAAATTCAGTTTGCTATGAGTACCATAAAGAATATACGGGCCTGGAAAAGATGAGTATCCTCTTCTCCCAAAGAGAGTTTTTTTTTTTTTTTTTTTTTTTTTACTGGATCTTGGCACACTCCACAAAGAAGAGCTTAAGATGCCAAATGCCCCTTTCCTAAAGGGCCTCATCACCTCGTGATAGCACTGTTACTCTGAGACCCTCAATAGATTATGACTGTCTTAATGGGACAGGTCCAGAGTAATACCTTCCAGTGGTATCTTAGTGCGGCCAACCCTGTCCCACAAAAGGGAACTAAATCAATAAAGCTAAACTGCAGACATTCTGCTTCCTTCATAAATGATTTGGCATCCTATTGAATTTTCTTTTTGGTCTTTTTCATTTCAGTTCTTTTGGAGATTCTGAGCCTTGAATTTGCCTGATTTTGACCCAGGTCTTTGCCCTCGGAATGGGGTAACGATGTTCCATTGCCTTGAGTTTTCTTTGGGATTAGATACAAACTTATCCTCTGAGGTCTTTTTATTTCTGTACACTTAGTTAGGATACCCACCACAGTCACCCTCTAGAATGTCAGCCGTACCCCACCAGGAACACCAGGCTCCCACAAATTTCAAGTACTAAATATCTTGTCATTTTAAAATGTGATTGTGTCTTGAGTTGTTTTCTGAAGGATCTTCTTGCCATGGTTTTATTCATCAATTTGTTGCAATTGTATCTTGAAAACATAAAAAGCTGACACATGGGAAATATATTTGATATATCTTATATATCACATAAGATAGACATTGAAAAGCTACTTTGGTTAGTTTTATTAATGTAAAAGAGACTCTGAAATAAAGTAGTCTGTAATTGTGGTATATAGTTGTTTGTCAAGATGTAAAAAGTACATGAAAGCCTTATGTATTTCTAAAGTTACTCTCATGTGTTATTCTCCTTAGAATCTGTGTCATCAAAAAAAAAGCCCATGTCCAGCTGAGGTCAGTTATAACTAAAAGATCCTTTATAAAGACAAGACTGAGGGCAGCCAATTGACAATAAACACAGCTGGCTTAGTCATCCTTTCATTTCCTTGTCAGTGTTTATCGTATAGTGCCACAAAATGGCATTAAGTGTTTAGAGCCTCAGACTAAATCAACTAGGAAAATTCTATACTCCTAATTTCCCATTCACATTGTACTAAAGTTAGGAGCAACAGAGGACAGAAACATGAAAGCATTGTGCCAATAAGAACCATGAAACAAATGAAAGCTTAATTACATAATTTTCTTCCCTATCAGCAGAGTAACTTTTGTCTCATAGGTCAAATGTATTCAAGAAATCAAAACAAGCAAGATCTAACAAGCTTTGGGTCGTTTTAACCATCCTAGTGGTACTTAAGCACGTAAAAAGAAATAATCTTTTCATAAAAGAGTAGAGAATTCCTATTGTTCATTCTAAACTTTATATCAACTATGATATTTAGACATTGTAACCTTATGTTCTGAGAAACGGCAAATGTCTATAGACATTTGTGTAATATGACATTCACAAAATCGATAATTTATTAGAAGAATGATGGGCCACATTTTAGACCCATCACCAAGGCACGAAAATAAATTATTCTAATTTCTACCTAAATAATTTGAATTTGGTTTGCCCAATTTATTCACTTAACAGCCAAACACTCAGAAACAAACTCAAGAATTTGGGTGGTAAGACAAGCAAATACATGGTAAAATCTGAATGTCTGAGAGAAACCAGCACAAGGAGAAAAGGTCAACTTTTAAATAACTCCAGTCTATTTATACAACTTCTTAAGATTTTAACATTGTCATTTTGTACTAAAATTATATTTTCTTGTAGGTATCCTGTTCTTAAGAAATAGCCAAGTTTTTCAAATTAAATGGGACTTACTTCATTGCCCTTATTTAGAGGTAGAACCAATTTTAAAAGTTCCTTTTACACATTTTCCAGAAAAGATCCAGATGGGAGCTTCCCTTACTAAAACTTTAACAGTGAATTTCATATATTTGGATTTTTTAAATACAGAATCAAATTCTATATGATTTGATTCATACCAACCCAAGATTATCAAGATTTCTGGCAATAATTTCAAGGTAATTCTGATTAAATCATTAGAACAATATTAAGTAGTTTGGACTTCCTATATACAAACAGGAGAAGACTCAAAGGTTACAAACCTAAATAGTGACTTGCTACATGGAATTTTAAAAGATTTTAAGTTTATCTTTTTGGTAACATATATTCTAAAATAAACACCTTTCTTTTATAATTTAAAAAGTTTTAGAATTAGAAAACATGAAAATTAAGTAAACTTCAATTCATATGGATTTGAAAACAGTAATGTGGAACCTATTTCAACTTGGTGTTATTTTATAAATAGAATGGCATTGTGTATGAAAAGTCAAGGTACAAAATAAAAATCTGGTCTAAACTAAAAATAAGTATAACTTATTGCAGACTTAATATTCACCATAGATTCTTATAAATATTTCTTTTTTATTATCTTATTTACATCACAACATTCCGTTGAAGTTTATATTTTTATTGTCCCATTTTATGGATGATAAAAGAGAGGTTAAGTAACCTTTTCAGATCCAAGATTTCACCCTGTGAAATATCTGCAAGTTTAGCTAATCTGTAATGTTACCCATAATGATAAAATAAGCTAAATATTGGTCAAATCTCCACTTGATGATGTCAGGTATCACCATTATCAAAATGAATTTTAGAGGAGAGTGGCTGCCCTGTAAAGTTAATAACCTGGGCCCGGAGCAAGATGGCCGAATAGGGGCAGCTTCAGCCTCCAGCTCCCAGCACCTGCGACACAGAGGATGGGTGATTTCTGCATTTTCAACTGAGGTACTGGGTTCATCTCACTGGGAAGTGCCGGGCAATCGGTGCTGGTCAGCTGGTGCAGCCTGACCAGTGAGAGCTGAAGCAGGGCGAGACATCCCCTCACCTGGGAAGCACAAGGGGGAAGAGAATCCCTTTTCCTAGCCAGGGGAAACTGAGACAAACAACACCTGGATATTCAGGTAACTCTCACCCTAATATTGTGCATTACCAAGAGTCTTAGGAAATGGCACATCAGGAGATTATATCCCACACCTGGACGGGAGGGTCCCATGCCCACGGAGCCTCCCTCGTTGCTAGCACAGCAGTCAGAGATCTAACTGCAAGGCAGCAGTGAGGGTGGGGGAGGGATGCCCGCCATTGCTGAGGTTTAAGTAGGTAAACAAAGTCACCTGGAAGCTCGAACTGGGTGGAGCCCACCACAGCTCAAGGGGCCTGCCTGTGTCTGTAGACTCCATCTCTGGGGACAGGGCATAGCTAAACAAAAAGCAGCAGAAACCTCCGCAGAGGTAAATGCCCCCGTCTGACAGCTTTGAAGAGAGCATTGGATCTCCCAGCATGGAGGTTGAGATCTGAGAACGGACAGACTGCCTGCTCAAGTGGGTCCCTGACCCCTGAGTAGCCTAACTAGGAGACATCCCCCACTAGGTGCAGACCGACACCTCATACCTCACACGGTGGTGTACACCCCTGAGACGAAGCTTCCAGAGCAAGAATCAGACAGCAACACTCGCTGTTCAGCAGTATTCTATCTTCTGCAGCCTCCACTGCTGATACATAAGCAAACAGGGTCTGGAGTGGACCTCAAGCAAATTCCAACAGACCTACAGCTGAGGGTCCTGACTGTTAGAAGGAAAACTAACAAACAGAAAGGACACCCACACGAAAACCCTGTCAGTTCGTTACCATCATCAAAGATCAAAGGCAGATAAAACCACAAAAATGGGAAAAAAGCAGGGCAGAAAAGCTGGAAATTCAAAAAATCAGAGCGCATCTCCCCCTTCAAAGGAATGCAGCTCGCCAGCAACGGATCAAAGCTGGACGGAGAATGACTTTGACGAGTTGAGAGAAGAAGGCTTCAGTCGATCAAACTTCTCAAAACTAAAGGAGGAACTACATAACCAGTGCAAAGAAACCAAAAATCTTGAAAAAAGAATGGAAGAATGGATAAATTGAATAATCAATGCAGAGAAGGCCATAAACGAACTGACAGAGATAAAAACCATGACACGAGAAATACGTGACAAATGCACAAGCTTCAGTAACTGACTCAATCAACTGGAAGAAAGAGTATCAATGATTGAAGATCAAATGAATGAAACGAAGCAAGAAGGGAAGTCTAGAGAAAAAAGAGGAAAAAGAAATGAACAAAGCCTCCAAGAAATATGGGATTATGTGAAGAGACCAAATCTACGTCTGATTGGTGTGCCTGAAAGTGAGGGGGAAAATGGAACCAAGTTGGAAAACACTCTTCAGGATATCATCCAGGAGAACTTTCCCAACCTAGGAAGGCAGGCCAACATTCACATTCAGGAAATACAGAGAACGCCACAAAGATATTCCTTGAGAAGAGCAAATCCAAGACACATAATTGTCAGATTCACCAAAGTTGAAATGAAGGAAAAAATGTTAAGGACAGATAGGGAGAAAGGTCGGGTTACTCACAAAGGGAAGCCTATCAGGCTAATGGCAGATCTCTCGGCAGAAACTCTACAAGCCAGAAGAGAGTGGGGGCCAATATTCAACATTCTTAAAAGAATTTTCAACCCAGAATTTCAAATCCAGCCAAACTAAGTTTCATAAGTGAAGGAGAAATAAAATCCTTTATAGACAAGCAAATGCTTAGAGATTTTGTCACCACCAGGCCTGCCCTACAAGAGACCCTGAAGGAAGCACTAAACACGGAAAGGAACAATTGGTACCAGCCATTGCAAAAACATGCCAAAATGTAAAGACTATCGATGCTAGGAAGAAACTGCATCAACTAACGAGCAAAATAACCAGCTAATATCACAATGACAGGATCAAGTTCACACATAACAATATTACCCTTAAATAAAAATGGACTAAATGGTCCAATTAAAAGACACAGACTGGCAAATTGGATAAACAGTCAAGACCCATCAGTTTGCTGTATTCAGGAGACCCATCTCACATGCAGAGACACACATAGGCTCAAAATAAAGGGATGGAGGAAGATCTACCAAGAAAATGGAGAACAAAGAAAAAACAGGGGTTGCAATCCTAGTCTTTGATAAAACAGACTTTAAACCATGAAAGATCAAAAGAGACAAAGAAGGCCATTACATAATGGTAAAGGGATCAATGCTACAGGAAGAGCTAACTATCCTAAATATATCTGCACCCAATGCAGGAGCACCCAGATTCATAAAGCAAGTCCTTAAAGACTTACAAAGAGACTTACACTCCCATACCTTAATAATGGGAGACTTCAACAACCCACTGTCAACAACAGACAAATCAACAAGACAGAAAGTTAACAAGGATAACCAGGAATTGAACTCAACTCTGCACCAAGTGGACCTAATAGACATCTACAGAACTCTCCACCCCAAATCAACAGAATATACATTCTTCTCAGCACCACATCACACTTATTCCAAAATTGACCACACAGTTGGAAGTAAAGCACTCCTCAGCAAATGTAAAAGAACAGAAATTATACCAAACTGTCTCTCAGACCACAGTGCAATCAAACTAGAACTCAGGACTAAGAAACTCAATCAAAACTGCTCAACTACATGGAAACTGAACAACCTGCTCCTGAATGATTACTGGGTACATAATGAAATGAAGGCAGAGATCAAGATGTTCTTTGAAACCAATGAGAACAAAGATACAACATACCAGAATCTCTGGGACACATTTAAAGCAGTGTGTAGAGGGAAATTTATAGTACTAAATGCCCACAAGAGAAAGCTGGAAAGATCTAAAATTGACACCCTAACATCACAATTAAAAGAAGTAGAGAAGCAAGAGTAAACACATTCAAAAGCTAGCACAAGGCAAGAAATAACTAAGATCAGAGCAGAACTGAAGGATATAGAGACACAAAATCCCTCCAAAAAATCAATGAATCCAGGAGCTGGTTTTTTGGAAAGATCAACAAAATTGATAGACCGCTAGCAAGACTAATAAAGAAGAAAAGAGAGAAGAATCTAATAGATGCAATAAAGGATGATAAAGGGGATATCACCACCGACCCGATAGAAATGCAAACTACCATTAGAGAATACTATAAACACCTCTATGCAAATAAACTAGAAAACCTAGAAGAAATGGATAATTTCCTGGACACTTACACTCTCCCAAGACTAAACCAGGAAGAAGTTGAATCCCTGAATAGACCAATAGCAGGCTCTGAAATTGAGGCAATAATTAATAGCCTACCAACCAAAAAAAGTCCGGGACCAGACGGATTCACAGCCGAATTCTACCAGAGGTACAAGGAGAAACTGATACCATTCCTTCTGAAATGATCCCAATCAATAGAAAAAGAGGGAATCCTCCCTAACTCATTTTATGAGGCCAACATCATCCTGATACCAAAACCTGGCAGAGATACAACAAAAAAAGAGAATTTTAGACCAATATCGCTGATGAACATCAATGCAAAAATCCTCAATAAAATACTGGCAAACCAAATCCAGCAGCACATCAAAAAGCTTATCCACCATGATCAAGTGGGCTTCATCCCTGGGATGCAAGGCTGGTTCAACATATGCAAATCAATAAATGTAATCCAGCATATAAGCAGAACCAAAGACAAAAACCACATGATTATCTCAATAGATGCAGAAAAGGCCTTTGACAAATTTCAACAGCCCTTCATGCTAAAAATTCTCAATAAATTTGGTATTGATGGAACGTATCTCAAAATAATAAGAGCTATTTATCACAAACCCACAGCCAATATCATACTGAGTGGACAAAAACTGGAAGCATTCCCCTTTAAAACTGGCACAAGACAGGGATGCCCTCTCTCACCACTCCCATTCAACATAGTGTTGGAAGTTCTGGCCAGGGTAATCAGGCATGAGAAAGAAATAAAGGGTACTGAAGGAGGAAAAGAAGAAGTCAAATTGTCCCTGTTTCAGATGACATGATTGTATATTTAGAAAACCCCATCATCTCAGCCCAAAATCTCCTTAAGCTGATAAGCAACTTCAGCAAAGTTTCAGGATACAAAATCAATGTGCAAAACTTGCAAGCGTTCTCATACACCAATAACAGACAAACAGAGAGTCAAATCATGAGTGAACTCCCATTCACAATTGCTTCAAAGAGAATAAAATACCTAGGAATCCAACTTACAAGGGATGTAAAAGACCTCTTCAAGGAGAACTACAAACCACTGCTCAGTGAAATAAAAGAAGACACAAACAAATGGAAAAACATACCACGCTCATGGATAGGAAGAATCAATCGTGAAAATGGCCATACTGCCCAAGGTAATCTATAGATTCAATGCTATCCCCATCAAGCTACCAATGAGTTTCTTCACAGAATTGGAAAAAACTGCTTTAAAGTTCATATGGAACCAAAAAAGAGCCCACATTGCCAAGACAATCCTAAGTCAGAAGAACAAAGCTGGAAGCATCAGGCTACCTGACTTCAAACTGTACTACAAGGCTACAGTAACCAAAACAGCATGGTACTGGTACCAAAACAGAGATATAGACCAATGAAACAGAACAGAGCCCTCAGAAATAATACCACACATCTACAGCCATCTGATCTTTGACAAACCTGAGAGAAACAAGAAATGGGGAAAGGATTCCCTATTTAATAAATGGTGCTGGGAAAATTGGCTAACCATAAGCAGAAAGCTGAAACTGGATCCTTTCCTTACTCCTTATATGAAAATTAATTCAAGATGGATTAGAGACTTAAATGTTAGACCTAATACCATAAAAACCCTAGAAGAAAACCTAGGTAACACCATTCAGGACATAGGCATGGGACTTCATGTCTAAAACACCAAAAGCAATGGCAACAAAAGCCAAAATTGACAAATGGGATCTCATTAAAATAAAGAGCTTCTGCACAGCAAAAGAAACTACCATCAGAGTGAACAGGCAACCTACAGAATGAGAGAAAATTTTTGCAATCTACTCATCTGACAAAGGGCTAATATCCAGAACCTACAAAGAACTCAAACAAATTTACAAGGAAAAAACAAACAACCCCATCAAAAAGTGGGCAAAGGATATGAATGGACATTTCTCAAAAGAAGACACACATACAGCCAACAGGCACATGAAAAAATGCTCGTCATCACTGGCCATCAGAGAAATATAAATCAAAACCACAATGAGATACCATCTCACACCAGTTAGAATGGCAATCATTAAAAAGTCAGGAAACAACAGGTGCTGGAGAGGATGTGGAGAAATAGGAACACTTTTACACTGCTGGTGGGATTGTAAGCTGTTTCAACCATTGTGGAAAACAGTATGGCGATTCCTCAAGGATCTGGAACTAAAAATACCATATGACCCAGCCATCCCATTACTGGGTATATAACCAAGGGATTATAAATCATGCTGCTGTAAAGACACATGCACACATATGTTTATTGTGGCACTATTCACAATAGCAAAGACTTGGTATCAACCCAAATGTCCATCAGTGACAGACTGGATTAAGAAAATGTAGCACATATACACCATGGAATACTATGCAGCCATAAAAAAGGATGAGTTTGTGTCCTTTGTAGGGACATGGATGCAGCTGGAAACCATCATTCTCAGCAAACTATCGCAAGAATAGAAAACCAAACACTGCATGTTCTCACTCGTGGTTGGGAATGGAACAATGAGATCACTTGGACTCGGGAAGGGGAACATCACACACTGGGGCCTATTGTGGGGGGTGGGGGGAGGGATGGCATTGGGAGTTATAACTGATGTAAATAACGAGTTGATGGGTGCTGACGAGTTGATGGGTGCAGCACACCAACATGGCACAAGTATACATATGTAACAAACCTGCACGTTGTGCACATGTACCCTAGAAATTAAAGTATAATAAAAAAATAAAAAGAAGTTAATAACCTGAATGCTTAAGGAAAGGGGCTGGTGGTCTCTCGACAGTGAGAGATCAATTGGTCTCTCATATACCTGCTGTCACTAGGTTTCTCCCAGGGGATATAACTACCAGAACTCCATTTATGTACCTGAAAAGTGGTGAAGGTCAGCCTCTTGACCTGGGTGAGGTAAACAACAAACAGCTTTCCGTTCCTGTTGACGTTAAAAAAGATAGGTTGAACAGTTGCACAAATTAAAATTAAGAAGTCTATAGCATTAGCTAAGGGATATTGCCTAATTAGATTAGATATGAAATAGTAAAATCAAACATAAAAATATAACCTGCTGATAAAAATCATATTTTTGGATCTAGCTAATCATCCTAAAATGAAAAAAAAAAAAAAAAACTTCATTAGTTTCACCACAGTCATTACTAAATGACATGAAAGGCAACTACAACTTATATAAATAACTTCCTACATGTTCATTTTCTTCTAAATTACCATGGCTACTGCAGAATTAAGATAAATAGCCTTTAGCAATGTTTGGAAACAAAATATGGTGATGCTCATTGATGTATAAATTTACAAAATATTTTACTTTGCTAATGGAACAAAAAGCAACAATATTCAGGTTAAAATTTCTCAAATTTTATAAGAACAAATTGTTAAATAATAGAAGTGAAGATGCAGCATTCTCCACTAACATTGGTCCATCAAAAAACAAACAAAAAAAGCTTCCTTATGGAAAAAGGCTAGAGATGAATCGACTTTTTTCTTATGAATGTTAAATAAAAATGGAATATAATAAGAGAGAGAATCCAAAACACCATGAAATGTACTTGTTTTCTGTTACCACTGATCTTTGGAAGATGTCATAAGAGTTAGATATCAGAGAGGAGACTGAGGTAAATGTTGTTCATCCTTGTGCTATAAGACATGGCTGAGACAAAAATAAATGTTAGTACAGGAATAACAAAGAGATTTAACTTGAGAGCCAATACCAATCCATTGGTCATGCCTGTCTAGAGTGATGGGTGGAAAGATAATGAGGTTGAAACTGGCTCAGTGAAGATTGCTAAGATTGATTGGCTGATTGGCTATGTCTGCCCAAGGAAAGGGATAAGCAAGGACTGATATCCATGCTACAGATTTGCCCATCTCTGGGCTAACAACTAGGCAGACAAGGAAAACACTGCTAGAATCAGCATCAGAACAGTAAAGAAACACTAAATATGTTTTAAGAGTAAGAATATGTATGTATTTATACATAAGAAAAAGATGTTCAGATTAATATACAGATATATAAATACAGGCAAGTAGGAAAAACGCAATGGAAATGCAATGGAATATCAATGTCCCTGGTTTATCTCGATATGTTGAAGCTTCATAACTTTGATCTTGGGTAAGCAGATTTACCTCTCTTAATTGAAATTTACTCATTTACAAAATGCAAAAATAATACAACATATCCCACAGGGTTCTCAGAGGACCAAATGTGACCATGTGCAATAAATGGTAGCTATTGTAATATGCAGAAATGGTGCTAGATGTTCAAAACTCTTGCCTAGCATCAAGAAGAATGCTTAAGGTGAGCTCCATGGAGACTTAATGCATGAGATCCAGGGTACTAGCTAATTAGCAAGGCTTGGATCTGTAAGGTATAATATAGAACAGCTTATGTCAGGGGAAAGCAAAATGATTCACTTCACTCAGTAATGAATCCCTTTCTGCACTGTTTATCTATGCTTTCCCACAATCCAGCACTAACTGCATATTTCACTAGAGCCCGCAGGGTTAGGTGGCATTGTCATTACATACAAAGCAGGACAATTGTTATTTTGGTTGTGCTATTATTTTATTTCTTGATAATAACTTTAATATTTCTACCAAAACCCCCCTTTCCATCTAGCAACACTTTAAGGAAGTAGAAAGACCAGAAAAACTATTAATAGTCTTTTTTCCTTACCAGATTGTATCTTATAACATAGTTTACAGATGTCATTCTTTTTAATCAACATGAAACATGTCCAAAATCAATAGAATTATTGTGATTCTACTTTTTTTTCCTACTTAAATTGAGCCTAGGTTCAACCCTTTCATCCCAGGACTGCCCATTCCCAGGAGGAAGGATAAAACAAAGCTAAAAGAAAAGTACTTATGCCTAAGTATGAATTCAACAATTCTTGAAGGCTGTTAGAATCCAAACGGAGTGATGTCCCCTGGACTCTAAAGTTGCTGGGCATGCTGACATCAGACCTCATAGACTCAAGACCTGAGAGCCTTGCTGAATCTTGCATGCAAATCTGCCACTTGAGACTTTTGTTAAAATCCTGTTAAGACCCATTACCTGTCTAGATCTATATTACCTATCATATCCCACTGGAGGCCCACACACATGCACTCCTAGGCAAGCTGGGTCTTATTACCCACTCTAACCCCCATGACATGCTATCAGTTATAAATATGAGCAGTAGTAAGCCACAGACCAGGATGACAGGGTTTGCATCCATGTATTTGGTCACAAACAGACCTGGCTGAAATGTCATGCAAAGACCCATTGCTAAAGGAATGTGGCTACACTAAAATGGATACCACCATAGCTGCCCTGGGACACAGAAACCTTCTGGCCTTTGGAACTGTTGATAAGGAATCTCTAAAACCAACTAAATCCATTCTCAGGCATAATATATTTGTCTTAACAAAGCTAAAACAAACATAAAATATCAAGAAAGAACTCTGGGTTTAGAATGAAACAATTCCATAGCAGATTTCTCATTCTTCATTCCAAAGTCTTCAATACCACACACACAAAAAAACTCAGAATACCATCAACTTGAAAAAGAGAAGCACTTTTGTGTAGTCAGCTCAAAGAACTGGTGTTATATACCAGAGGTATGTTATATTCCTTTGGTTGTTTATCCAATTAAAAAATTCTTTTGGAAAAAAAATGACAACTGTGCATAAGTCATGGGAAATTGGAGCCCCATGATAAAGGTGGATTGGGATTACAAAACACTTCCCCAAAAGTATTGTTCCAACTATGCACTCTGCAACATCAGAAGTAGTTTTTCAAAAAAAAATATATATATATATATATAATGTTGATTAATTGTTAGACTGACAAAACTGTTGCAATCCAGCTTTCACACGTGCAAAACACCTCCAGGAGGCAATATCATAGAGAGATGAAGAACAAGCTCCATGGTCATGCCAACCTGTGTTGAATTCTCCTTTAATAGATTGCAGTAGAAGACAACTTGATCTTCAATTTCCTCACTTGTAACATGAATAGAATAGAACCTATCTCTTTTAGGGATGCTGTGAGGGTAAAATGAGATAATACATGCCATGAACACACTAAGAACATGCTATGACATGCTAAGAACAGTGTCTGGCACATGGTGAGCATCATTAAATGTAGTCCTGGCTATATGTTCTAAGAACAGCTTTTTGTTCCTTACCTAAAATAAGAAAAACTCCCAGGAAAACATTACAATTAAAAAAACATTCTGTATAATAATTTTGGTCAGCTTTATTTGCAAAGTGCTCTTTCAGGAAATGGAAACAGAAGATTTTGTTGTTGTTTTTGCAATGGGTTGGGATGATATCGTATTTGTCCCAGAATCCTTTCTTCTCGTCAGTGCAGTTTGTATGATGCTCCCTGATCCAAGGTGTAACAGTAATAAATGCTATCATTGATAAGAATTATATTTTATTTTTCATTTTTTATTTATTTTTTATTTTTTATTATACTTTAAGTTCTAGGGTACATGTGCACAACGTGCAGGTTTGTTACATATGTATACTTGTGCCATGTTGGTGTGCTGCACCCATCAACGCGTCAGCACCCATCAACTCATCATTTACATCAGGTATAACTCCCAATGCCATCCCTCCTCCCCTCCCCCTCCCCATAATAGGCCCCGGTGTGTGATGTTCCCCTCCCCATATCCAAGTGATCTCATTGTTCAATTCCCACCTATGAGTGAGAACATGCAGTGTTTGGTTTTCTGTTCTTGTGATAGTTTACTGAGAGTAATGGTTTCCAGCTGCATCCATGTCCCTACAAAGGACACGAACTCATCCTTTTTTATGGCTGCATAGTATTCCATGGCATATATTTGCCACATTTTCTTAACCAGTCTGTCACTGATGGACATTTGGGTTGATTCCAAGTCTTTGTTATTGTGAATAGTGCTGCAATAAACATAAGTGTGCATGTGTCTTTATAGCAGCATGATTTATAATCCTTTGGGTATATACACAGTAATGGGATGGCTGGGTCATACGGTATTTTTAGTTCTAGATCCTTGAGGAATCGCCATACTGTTTTCCACAATGGTTGAAACAGTTTACAATCCCACCAACAGTGTAAAAGTGTTCCTATTTCTCCACATCCTCTCCAGCACTTGTTGTTTCCTGACTTTTTAATGATTGCCATTCTAACTGGTGTGAGATGGTATCACATTGTGGTTTTGATTTGTATTTCTCTGATGGCCAGTGATGACGAGCATTTTTTCATGTGTCTGTTGGCTGTATGCATGTCTTCTTTTGAGAAATGTCCATTCATATATCCTTTGCCCACTTTTTGATGGGGTTGTTTGTTTTTTTTCCTTGTTAATTTGTTTGAGTTCTTCGTAGGTTCTGGATATTAGCCCTTTGTCAGATGAGTAGATTGCAAAAATCTTCTCCTATTCTGTAGGTTGCCTGTGCACTCTGATGGTAGTTTCTTTTGCTGTGCAGAAGCTCTTTAGTTTAATTAGATCCCATTTGTCAATTTTGGCTTTTGTTGCCGTTGCTTTTGGTGTTTTAGACATGAAGTCCTTGCCCACGCCTATGTCCTGAATGGTATTACCTAGGTTTTCTTCTAGAGTTTTTATGGTTTTAGTTCTAACATTTAAGTCTCTAATCCATCTTGAACTATTTTTCGTATAAGGAGTTCCAATCAATAGAAAAAGAGGGAATCCTCCCTAACTCATTTTATGAGGCCAACATCATCCTGATACCATAGCCTGGCAGAGACACAACAAAAAAAGAGAATTTTAGACCAATATCGCTGATGAACATCGATGCAAAAATTCTCAATAAAATACTGGCAAACCAAATCCAGCAGCACATCAAAAAGCTTATCCACCATGATCAAGTGGGCTTCATCCCTGGGATGCAAGGCTGGTTCAACATATGCAAATCAATAAATGTAATCCAGCATATAAACAGAACCAAAGACAAAAACCACATGATTATCTCAGTAGATGCAGAAAAGGCCTCTGACAAAATTCAACAGCCCTTCATGATAAACACTCTCAATAAATTTGGTATTGATGGAACGTACCTCAAAATAATAAGAGCTATTTATGACAAACCCACAGCCAATATCATACTGAATGGGTAAAAACTGGAAGCATTCCCTTTGAAAACTGGCACAACACAGGGATGCCCTCTCTCACCACTCCTATTCAACATAGTGTTGGAAGTTCTGGCTAGGGCAATCAGGTAAGAGAAAGAAATTAAGGTATTCAGTTACGAAAAGAAGAAGTCAAATTGTCCCTGTTTGCAGATGACATGATTGTATATTTAGAAAACCCCATCATCTCAGCCCAAAATCTCCTTAAGCTGAAAAGCAACTTCAGCAAAGTCTCAGGATACAAAATCAATGTGCAAAAATCACAAGCATTCTTATACAACAGTAACAAACAAATAGAGAGCCAAATCATGAATGAACTTCCATTCACAATTGCTTCAAAGAGAATAAAATACCTTGGAATCTAACTTACAAGGGATGTAAAAGACCTCTTCAAGGAAAACTACAAACCACTGCTCAGTGAAATAAAAGAGGACATAAACAAATGGAAGAACATTCCATGCTCATGGATAGGAAGAATCAATATCGTGAAAATGGCCATACTGCCCAAGGTAATCTATAGATTCAATACCATCCCCATTAAGCTACCAATGACTTTCTTCACAGAATTGGAAAAAACTGCTTTAAAGTTCATATGGAACCAAAAAAGACCCTGCATTGCCAAGACAATCCTAAGCCAAAAGAACTGGAGGCATCACGCTACCTGACTTCAAACTGTACTACAAGACTACAGTAACCAAAACAGCATGGTACTGTACCAAAACAGAGATATAGACCAATGAAAGAGAACAGAACCCTCAGAAATAATACTACACATCTACAGCCATCTGATCTTTGACAAACCTGAGAAAAACAAGAAATGGGGAAAGGATTCCCTATTTAATAAATGGTGCTGGGAAAATTGACTAGCCATAAGTAGAAAGCTGAAACTGGATCATTTCCTTACTCCTTATAAAAATTATATTTTAAATAAGATTAAGATGTCAAAATATTTAAATGAATCTTTTTAGAGAAAATAATAAAATAGATGCATCAAAGAGATCAGAGCTCTAGAGAGTTCATTTTTACTACTTTTTGAGTACTTACAGAAATTAAGAACTCATAAAATAATCTGCCTTACATTGTAAGAAACAGACAAACTAAAACTTCTCCCCTAGTCTCTCCATTTAAATACAGGAAAGAGCTATTTGCAGCAAGACTAGAAGTTTGTCTAGGAGCACTGTTGCTACCAGAAAGAACCCTAATGAGAGATGCCATGTATTTCTGCAGCAGCCATTTGTATGCAGACCCACTTACTCCAAAATCATGCAAGCTCATCTTAATAGGGGTCTAGCTTCATGAGCAGACAGGGTGAAATTCACACATTTGGCTTAGATCACTGTTTACAAAGGAAACACAGCTAGTCACTACGTTTAATTAGATTGCAATTATATGACAGAATATCATACTTACATTTTCATATATGTTAAACGGGTATCTTTCTCTGCCAAATAAGATTTATATCTTCTACACCAGCTGTCTTTAGTTCAAAGATGGGGATCTTTGGAATGTTGGTATGTGGGAAAGTATGTTAAAAGGGAGGGAAGCAGACAGCAAAAGCAAACTAAGTCTGCTTAACTACTTTTGCCTTTAGGCTACCCCTGAGGTTAGAAGTAAAAAAGAATCAGACAATAGGCACAGGTGACATAACCAACCAAGCTGACCTTACATGTACAGAGAATAAGTCTCCATAGGATGATCTGAAGAGTGCTGACAGATTTCACCCCTCTCATAAACGTCCCCTCGGAGAGAGAGTCCGTGAGTGGTGTTGAAAATACCTGCAGTATTTGCCCCTGTGTGTTATATCTGAAGGTTCTCACTCAAAAGCCATGGAGCAGAGGGGAGACTATAACACATTAAGACCTTATCAATTATTATGGTCTCATTTGAATTAGATCAAAAGAACAGATATGTGGCGGGCTCACAGAGGTCAGAGGAATGAAACAAAATAATAAAAGACGGACATTTATGGAAGGTTTTCTTTATAGGCAATGTCCTTAAAAACTTTATATAGGGGATTTTGTAGTAGGGACTATTATTACAAAGTAGGGACTATGATTATTTTCATTTTGCAGATAAGGAAACAGCTTCCCGGAGGAGCTAAGTAATCTACTTGAGATCACACAGCTAGTACAAGCATTTGAACTTCTGACTGCCCCCCTTAAGAGAATGACTTCTCCACTGCTATCATTTGATTAAGGGAAACCAGACCACCTTTGGTTAACAGGTGTCTGAGGGACTGGAGCACTGAAAGGTAAGGGTTATTTGTTCATAATCTGTAACTCCAGATTAAGAAGGAGGACTCAAGAAGAATGACCAATCTATTATCACATGATTAGCGTGCTGAATAAAGTCAAAAGCTTTCAGCCTTCCAGTGGTTCTGTGGGTTTCAGGCTACTAACGCTTTCCAACTGTCATATTCTATTTTGTCAGAAAGCACAAGAAGATATGAATTAATCAGTTAGATGACCACTTTAAACAAATATGTACGGATAAGGCCAATAATTAGCTATCACCTATCAACCATATTATCCTATAACCTTCTCTAAATCATCATTTTTAGCTTCATTTAAGTTTTATCTGTGGCTACTATTCTATATACTCCATTTTAAAAACTTCTTTTTAAGAAAGCAAAACATTGGATGCAGGATATGTCTTCTTGACTAGTCTTGAAATAGATGCTGGATAAAGCTAGTGCATGTTCTACAGAGTCCAAATAATTTACTTTTTGACATATTTCTTGATAATAGTAGCCTCTTAGTATTTACAGCTGAGTTCTGAGCACCAATTTACATATTCATAACCCCTGGTTGACTGAAATTTGACATCATTAAGCGCAAGTCATCAATATCTCATGAAGCTGTAGTGAAAGTTTCTCTGGGTGTTTTACGGAAGTAACAAAATACATTTGCTCATACATAATAAAAACTACATTTCAACAATATAAAAATGTAGAGCATCAGTAGTTTTCATTTTACTGCATTAAGCTCTCTTATTCAGTCTAGGGTACTAATATTATGCATACAAATGTTATATTGGTTAGTAGAAGGTCAGTGTATTTGGAAGATATGTTTAAGGGTTTTTTTATATATAGTTACATCACAAACAATTTCATTACATCATATATGTTATCTTGTCATTTTTTTCAATTATCTTATTCTAGCAAATTTGTATTTTACAAAGACTAAGATATATGAGATATGCCTCAGGCCAACTTCCACCACAGCATAATCATGTTGAAAAACAGGAGAAAGGATTTGGGATATTTACATTTAATACTAATTTTATTTTTTGAGACAGGGTCTCACTCTGTCTTCCAGGCTGGAGTGCAGTGGCATAATCAAAGTTTACTGCAGCCTTGACCTCCTGAGCTCAGGTAATCCTCCCACATCAGCCACCAGAGTAGCTGGGACTACAAGTGCACACCACCATGCCTGGCTAATTTTTTGTATTTTTTGTAGACACAGGGTTTTGCCACGTTCTCCAGGCTGGTCTAAGTCCTGAGCTCAGGTGACCTGCCTGCCTTGGCCTCCCAAAGTGCTGGGATTGCAGGCGTGAGCCACCGTGCCCAGCCCAATATTTTTTAAATGTATGCATTATGTGGAGGATATTATAGATTTGTAGTCAATTGCATTGTTCCTCATTTAAAACTATTTCTTAGAGCTTACTCATAAGATTTATAATATATATGTATGATAATGTACACATTTAAACAAGGTTAATATGTAGTTTTTAATATGTAAATCTATTTTTAATCACTCAATATATCTACATAGAAACACTTCTCACTCCTGTCAACTGTGAATGTGTAGCAGACAGACATTTGAGGGTGGCTTTTTCACAATAACTGTCTTCCCTTGCCATTTCATTTTATGTGAATCCAAATGATACTATATCTCAATGATGATATAAGCAAATGATTTTAAACGTGTTTTAAAGTAATGTAGCAATGTTAGTTATGAAAACATTTTTCACTATTCTTACACAGTAAACTTTTGATGGTTGTAGGCACTATGGTTATAGTATATATGTGTGTGTGTGTATATATATATAACATATACTAGGAATTAATATCAGTCAGAATTTCTAAAAATAATTAAATATAAATGTAATCATATTGATACTAATCATATTAATTAGGTTAAATTTAATATATTAATCCTAAATTAATTACAGTATAAATATATATGCATAACATATACATCAGGAATTAATGTCAGTCTTAGGATTTCTATAACAAAAATTAAATATATTATATATGATATTCCATTTCCATAGAGTTGGAATAATAATTCACAATTATTTGGTTGCACATGTTAACATCTACTTCATTCAACCACTGATTCAGCAAACATTAGTGGTGGTTATTAATGTCAAGTTTTCTGCTAGTTCCAGGAAATACAAAAAGAGGATACAATGTGGTCACTGGACGGCTTGAAGTCTTTAGGGTAGAGTAACTAGCAGCCACTGTTTACTACCCTTAGTCAAATAAGAAATAAGTAAAGTTTGTTAATAGAAAAAAGCAATTAAATTGAAATATTTACATTTGTAGTTAGTAGTGGCTTCCAAAGAGTTACTTGAATCTTACACAAGGTTTTATTACAACTTAGTTTCACTTTAAATTCATCCATTTTGCTCAGTGATTCAAACCACCACATTTCCATTCTATATGTATTGCAGACTTTATATCAAATGGTATGATTGTGAAGGAACGTAATCTGAGAATTTCTAGAAGAAATGCCACTGTAATCCAGTTAGGAAATAGTTCAACACATTAATCATGGACAAAGTGCTCCAACCCATCTGGCATCCTCAGTTATTCTTAGAAGGCTAGGAAGAAAAACTAGAGGATATTGTACTAAATTCAGGTTTGCTCAAAATACTGACTTAACCGAACTCTAAAATATTCAGATTTCTGTTTTCTTTTATGTCTTCACTCTTTTAAAAATGACTTATTTGATGACACATTTACCACAGACTTTTGCTCCCAGTGGAACATTTATATATACTTTATTGTCATATTGATAACATTTTATAGACTTATCTGGAGAACACAAAGACTTAGGATTGGATAAAATTTGATAGTATGTAGTACATTTAGTGTCACATTGGTCTACTGCTGACTTTCCATCTCCATCATACTCCAAGTGTTAGAGCTTGGCATATGCAGGTTCTGTGTCTGAGGTGCTCTTCTCTTAGTTTGTCACCTGGCCAAATGACACCTGTCATTCTAGATCAGCATCCCTGTCACTGTTTTAGAAAAACTTCCCCTGACACTGAAGCTAACTCAAGAATCTTTCTATTAACTTCCTTATTAACTTTCCATCTTTGCACTTTTCACAATTTTTGATTGTCATGTTTAACTATTGCTTTGATATCTGTTATATTTAATCATCACACCAGCTCCACACGGTACTAAGTACATTTATTATCCACATTTAACAGGTGAGGAAACTGGCTCTTTGTTCCTACATGTTAAGCACCTAGCATGCTGCCTGGCTCATATTTATATATGCTAAATGTCTGTAGAATAAATTGACTGAATCAGCTATCTCTTAGAGTTGAAATTTGACCATCTGGACCTGATGGGCAAAATGCATCAAAGAGAACGGGATTTGAAACCTGCCTGCCTATATGACGCTGATACACAGAGAAATATACACCCTCTGAACCTCTATTTTTCATTAGTGAAATGAATCTAACATCGATTTCATGGAGTTGTTAGGACTTAACGAGATAATGTAATCAAAATAACCTAACTTTAATACTTTGAAATCAAATTTTCAATCATAGTGTGTATTCATATATCTTGATTCTAGCCCTGATATTTTAAGAGCACCTCTCACCTCTCCAAATGATAGCCTTTCAAATTAAAATATCTTGCCCTTTTTCCTTACAGTTAATTGTCCCATCTTTCTTAAACTGTACTTCTATTTATTGATATATTACTTCATTTAGTAAATATTTTCTGGGTACTTACTATATGAAAGATGCAATTACTCATAAATCCTGTCCTCATAGAGCACACAACTAAATAAAAAGCTATGCAATTAACCATTCAGAATCAGGATCAGACACAAGACTTGTCAAAGCACAGATTGCTGGGCATCATTGCTAGAATTTCTCATTCCGTAGGTCTAGGGTGAGCCCCGATAATTTTCCTTTCTACCAGATACTGTTGCTGCTGGTCCAGAAATCACATTTTGAGAACCGGTCAACTAGAGTATAATGATATATTTGCCCAAGAAGATGTGAGAGACTTGGGAAGGAAGAAATTACTTTTAAAAATATATCTCAGGAATTTTATGGAGGAAACGGTGTTGGCTCTGGCCTTGAAAGATGGGAAAGGATTTGAATGAGGTTTTATGTTTTTATCTTCTGGGAGGAAATGATCATATTGTAATCAATTTGACAACAGATAATTTGATAATTCTATAATTGAAAATAAATTGAAGATAAAGTATAAAATTATGTTTGATAGAAATAAATGGTAAACATATATCAAAAGTGGCAGCTTTCACATATGAAAAAACTCATGCTACAGGTTTATTGGTAGGAACGAATGTGTGTGTATGTGTGTGTATATATATGTGTGTGTGTGTGTATATATACTTACACACACACAGAATGGAGGAAATAAATTAAAGAACATTTGAATTTATAGCTAATATTGCATGAATTAGAAGAATTAATGAAATAATGTACATTACAATACCTGACTCTGGTCTAAGGAACACATACTGACTACAGCTTAGTAATTTAGCTATTACACTGTTAGTATGTGTGTTTTTTTAATTCTAGAAATTTCCTGCTTTGTAAAATACATATTTTCTCTGCAAAATTATTGATAAGTTAATAGAAAACTAGCTGGTTGTAGGTTAAACTGAGTGGGAATCCACGAATCCTTTTACATTGTCTTTCATTGAAAGACAAAAATTACTCACAATGTACAAATAAAAAGGTTGCACACGTATAACAGAGCATGCTACTGTCAGGACTGGCTGAACCTTAACACACCTGAGGTGTTATTCTCAAGTAGGGCAAATGCAGGTTCTGAGTCAGTTGCAACTTCAAAGGTGAGACTCGAAGGAAAATCTGAAATTTCACAGTTGAACAGAATTGACATCAAAAATATAATCAATAAACTGTCTGATGGAAAATACAGTTAATGGATCATAAAATGTAACATGCAAATTCACATACCAATTCTGCCATTGTCAATATGATTAAGCAGTTCTTATGACCACACCCAGGGGTGCACCACAATGGACTCAAACACATTAGCAACTCTGCATTTTCAGGCATCATGTTGGTAGTTTGAAATTGGCCATCATGGGAATATTCACACCATAAAAACTTGCAAAGACTAAAAATCAAAACTTGTTTCTTCCTTTTTTTTTTTTTTTTTTGCGAAGCCGATTGTCAACCATTCACCTTATTCAATTTTAAGTTCTCACTTCTTGAGACTGATATAATGAAAAATTTGATTACATAGACATTGTAAGGAAATGAGAATAAAATTAAATATTTGGATTTACTATGCTAAAAAGAATTTAGTATATAGTTAAAAAACGTTTACAATGTTACAAATGAATTCTAAATATTTCACATTCATGATCACAAGCACCTTTGGAGGAAGGCGTTATTTAATAATTATGTAACAGAGAATGAAACATAAGTTCATAATGGTTAAATAACCAAGGCTTATTCTTTTCTTAATTGAAAAAATATATATTCTTATAGTGCCCAACATGATGTTTTATTATATGTGAACATTTTGGTATAACTAAACCAAGTTAATTAACATAATCATTACCTCACATACTTACATTTTTGTGGTGAAAACATTTAAGATCTATTTTTGACTAGTAAGATTAATTGCCTCCTTAAGTCAAAAATATACTTGAGGGATACTTCTTTCTCCCTCATTCTTGGGAACAAATATAATTGAACAGAAGTTGATAACCAGTTCTCTATTTTTTAACAATAAAAATAATTTAATTTAAAAATAGAGTTTTAGGTTGTATTAGTTTAAGCATAAGGAAAAACACTCTCAATAGTAAAAGGTTTTATGAAACGCAGTTCTCTCAAACATTTTACGACACACAGCCTAATTTTAAATACAAACCTCAAGAAAAATTTTATTATTTTTTGAGCTCCATTTAAATCTAGTAATTTTGTGATATGGATGGGTATTTTTAGAAAGAAATACATTTGGTATGAGGAATTGAAGAAATACACTTGTCATGCATGATAAAAGTTTATTAAGTTTCACTTTAGTTACAGGCAAGCCATTGTAAGACATCGAAAGCTAAACATTTCTATTCAAATTTTTTTCCAATTTTCTTTTATTTCCTTAGGATGAAGTTTAGTTCAATAAATTATGTCTTGAGCATAATGGCATATGCTTCAACACTGATGACAGTTTTACATATAGTTTTGTGAATCTCCTCACTATCTTTAAAAAGCTGAGAATTTACACAACACACACACACACATACACACACACACACAGCCCAACTCTAATGATCTTAATTGAAAATTTGCATGGTCCAGGTGTATTATGTTAGGTCAAACAAATAATTTTTAAAGCTCTGGCTTATTATACTTCAACAGAAGTTTTAGAAACCTTAAAAAACTAAATGTGTGAGTTTTTAAAATTAAATGAATAAAAATTTCATATAGAGGGAAAAGAGGTAGATAATATCCAAAATAAGTCAGATGTTTAATAACATCCTGGTTAAATGTTTTCAAAGCTGTATTGTTTATTATAATTATAAAAAGATAATTCTAGATGTGAAAACAAAGTTTTGTGTATGTGATATGTCTTTGCACATGAGCAGGTGTATTCCCTAAAATAAACTGCAAATCAACTGTGAAGTTTCAGTGTCAAGAAGTATATTTGGCATTCAAGCAAGATTCAAATACTAATTTTTTGTTAAGTGAATAAAACACCATCCATGTTCCAGTTCAGGGCTAGGCATTGGGGAACACCAACAAGGTTTCTACCCACATGGAACTTAGAGTACATTAGACTAAAAATGTTCCTTAATATCCATGTCTTCATTTAATTCTTTGTACTAGTAAATTCATAATGTATATCTGATTCATAGACCTAGGCTTGAAGATGTGCACATAAATTCAAGCATTCCCATTGAAGGTGTTTGGAAAATAGTGTGCAGTTTTCCACACATATGATGACCTAACAAAATATACACATATAGATAGACAGATAGATAGATAGATAGATAGATAGATAGATAGATAGATAGACAGATATAAATAGAGAGATAATTGATCTTTAAAAAAGGACAGGGCCAATTTTCAAAATGGTATATTATTAAGAAGTAGGCACTTTCCTTTCATATTAATAGCCCAAATCCAAGCTTTCCAAAAGATTCATAATATGTTCTGTGTGTCAACTCTCAGGTGTCTTATTAAAAAATACTTTATTGTCTTAACAATTTTTCTTATTAAATTTTATCTTCAAAATAGTCTTTATTCCAAGATATAATTCTGAAATGTTATATAGTTGATGCCCCTTTTGTTTAAAAATTTTAAACCCAAATACAGTTTCTCTCACTTTTAAGCTAAGTAGTACTAAGAAGACAGCAGCAGCATTCAGCTTAAACAGAGTGTTAGGTGAGATTTTGAGAGTTAGGCAATTTAGAATTGGTGATGCAATTTTATTATATGGAAGTGACTCATTATTTCATCACTGAATATGATTTCTGGAATTGTTATTTGGAAGCAAATGTGTGAAGAAAATACTCCTTGAAAAACATAAATAATTGCTCATCATGACTTCTTCATCCTGAATAATAAATAAATTTAAGACATTGACTTAAAGGTAATTGAAATACTACACTTTCTCTTCATTAGTAATGAAGATACATTAAAATATAGCCTAAAATATAAAAAAGGAGTTACATAATTAATTCAGAAGTACACAGGAGGAAACACACTATCAAGTATAAAACAATTTCTGTTCCATAAAATTAATTTATTATTAAGAAAACCAACATATACTGAACATGTGCTATGTGCTGGAACAGTGGGCTTAGAGAGAACAGAGTAGTTCTTGACCTTAAGTTGCTTAGGAAGGTGAAACAAATATGGCAAAAATGTCCCCTAGAATCCATTCTGTCCTTCATTTCAATAAAGAAATCCCCACAAATTTTTTACTGGACAAATTGCTGCCTTTGTTGAGGTTACTTTTCCTAGCCTTTCCGTAACTAAGTACTAGACAGGAGGATGAAGGCAGGTGAAGTGTGCAACTTAGAGCATGAAGCTATCTGCCTTGTCATTTCTCTTTCTTCCCTTCCCATAGGAGAGAATATCAACAAGGTAATGATCCAGCTTCAACCATGTAGAAAAGGACAACAGTTGGGTGATGCCGGAGCAAACAAGATGAAATAAACCTGGGTGCCTGAATGACTACAAGGGGTAGAGCTGCTCCACCAGCCTCCTCCATTCACTTCTAGGATATTGCACAATAAAGAAACCTAAATCTTATTTGAGTCATCACATTTTAAGAGCTCTTTGTTATCACAATTTAGCCAATCCCTGATACAATAAATAAGCACACAGTTATTATTGTACCCTAGATATTCCCTGACAGTTTTGCTTGTCAATTAGTCCTCAATTTCTGTAAAAGGCAACTCCATTATTCAAATTCTTTAGGCCAAAAACTTAGAGTCATCTTTCACTCCTCACTGTGTCTCACATACCATTTCCAGTTCAATCCATTAGCAAATACTATTGGCTGAGCTTTCAAAATAGTTCCTAAATTTGACCATTTCTTACCACCTCCGATTTTTTGGACAATTACCTTAGTCCAAGTCATTATCTGCCTCTTTGACTATTTAATAGCTTTCTAGCTAACATGTGTGCTTGTTACCAGAGAGTTTATTCTCCATAGCTGGAAGAGAGTCCTTTATTTGCCGCAACTTAGAGTATGCTGCTCTTCTGCTCAAATCTTCCTGTGGATTCCCATCTTGATTTAAAAAAATAATAATGAAAGTTCTTAGAATGGGCTACCATACCATCAGAGCTCAGTTATATAATTGGTTTTGTTACTTAACTCTCCTACCCCGACCCCTGCAATGACTCACCCCACCTATGCCACACTGGCTTCCATACTGCTTATTGAACATGCCAACCATAATCCTGACTCAGAGCTTTGCATATTTATTCCCTCTGCATAAAATGCTCTTTTCCCCAGATATTAGTGCTGCCTATTGCCACCTCATTGATATCTCTGCTCAAAGTTCAACTTACAGAGGCCTTCCCTGAGCACCTTACATAACACAGCAATCTCTTCCCCATCTCACATGTCACTCTATCCCCTTGCCATGCTTTGGTTTTCATATCCATTATTATCTCCAGGTTTTTTTTTGTGTGTGTGTGTGCATGTGTGTGTGCATGTATACCCACAAATTTTTCAAAATAAATTGTGAGCTATCAATTGAATGTTATAAACTTTAGCTATTTGGTCTCAATTGTCTTGCAGAGAAATGACCACAAGCCTAAAAGCCATAAATCCTGGGAGTTTATTCCTTATATAAACACACTATAAATATTTGTTTATTTTTTAAATTATGTATTTTCCTCATTAAAATATAAGCACCATGTTAACAGAAAGTTTGTATTCTGTCTGGAATGATTTTTATGCAAAATAAGCATTTCATGAATTAATAAATTGGAGAAACGAAATGAACAAAATCCAATCTGACCAATGCGCTTATAGAGTGGAACACAGAGGATGTCAGGAACTTCAGAGACAACAGTCCAGCCCAGTCAGAAGGTGTCAAAGCAGGCTTTTTAGAAGAGTCAACTTCTACATCAACTCTGAAGAGCAGTAGTCCTTCAGGGCATGTATGCCAGGGAGAGGAAAATGTACAAGTCAGACAGACAAGGGAACATTCAAGGAAATTGAGCCAGAGCTATGAAGTGGTGAGTGCAGAATCTAGTAGGAAAGCAGGGCAGATCAATGGGTAACGGCCACTCTCACGTGCCAGACACAGGACTTGATGCTTGACATATATTAAGTGACAAATGAGGAAGGAATGACTAAAAAGGTTAGATAATTTCCTCAAGATTACGTAGCTGGTTATACGGCAGAATCAGAATTCAAGTTCATGTCTGCCAAGTTCCAAAACCTAGCTCTCTTCATTTCACTGTAGTCTTCCACCCTAAGGCATCTGAAGTCTTACCATGGGAAGGCACTGGAAAACATTGAGCAGGGGGGTGGACATGAACACATTTATGCTTTTAAAAGATTTTGCTCATGGTCATGTAGAGAATGTAGAAAGTCACGTAAAACTAGAGACAAGAAGACCTATAAAAATTGTTGGGAAAATTCGGGCAAGAAGCTATGAAGTCCTCAATTAAAGCAGTAGCACACAGGGACACATGATTTTGATAGCCTGATAGACTGAATAGGATTTGTGCAACAGATTTTTGAAATAATTCGTGGGTTTCTAGTGTAGGCAAATGTTAGGGAGAAAAAGAGGTGTCATCCACAAAGTTGGGGAATAAAGTAGGTAATGTACAGAGTGTTTTCAAACATTTCAATCTGGTCACATGGCCACTTAATGCATGGATATGGAATAAACTCCTAGGATTTATGCTTTTTAGCCTTGTGGTCATTTACAAGAAAATTGAACTACATGGCTAAAGTTTATAACATAAAACACACAGAGACAAGAGGCAGAAAGCTAGTTCAGAAGTCTAGTTATGTCAGGAAAAGTCTATACTTTGTAAGAAAAGGAAACAGCATGTACTGTTGCAGAAAATACCGAACTATATAATTTGCATAAAAAACAAACCCTAAAATTAATTACTCATAACAATATAACGCCATATGTGTTGGAATAAGCCTTTTATCTTCCAATGTTGCTTACCTCATAAGAGCTGTATTTTTAAGAGAAGAAACAAGAAAATTGTTTTTCCAAAAAAAAGAAGTTAAAAACAGCATTTTAAAAAAATTTAACTTATCTCAAGAAAATGCTAATGGTGCTGAAATATCAAAAACAAGCAAAGGTACTAGCAGATGTAAAAGCTCTTCGCAAAATGCATCACAAGAGAAATATGTAGACATTTCAAACATTTACTTAGCAAGAGAACTTTAAAAGAGACATCCAATCAGTAGCTCACAATGTAGGTTTACATATACACTGGGAGTACTACACTGGGACCACGTATACAATAATGTATTATCTTGTTTAATTAGAAAACATCAGGTATTAGAGAAGCTGTTGTACTGAGACTTCAAAAGATGAAATGTTATATCTTCTAAGACTATTTTAAGTGAAAAATAAGCACAGTATAAAATCATTTCCTCTCTACAAAATCCTAGTTGAATTCAAAGAATATCTGTTTTCCTTTATTCCTTTAGAACTGCAAGTCTAACTACAAAAAAAAATTTCAATGTTCTGCAACACTAACTCAGAATAAGCATTGGGGAATCCAATTCAGTTTCCAAATCTTGAACATCGGAAAGTATACAAACAGAACCCATAAAATGTATCAAGGATACCTTTCATACTGTGAAATGGAATGGAATTAACACAATAATAAGCACTTCAATGGAATTGACTTGCCTATTGTTGATCTGTATTGGCTATTTGCACTAGATTTAAATGTTGACCTTTACAGAAATTTTTCTGCTTCTAATTTATCAAGACTATTTAAGAGACATTTCTTTTGTAACACAGTCCTAGATATGTGTGATGTGGAGGAGGAGCATCAATATCTGATATGTTGAATCTTAAACTAATCAATTTTAATTTCTGTAACAAACAACCACCTGGTCATATTAGCCCTCAAGTCATATGGCTTAAGGTTGTGGTTCTCAAACTTAGTCTCCAGACTTCTTTATGCTATTAAATATTAGTGAAAACCTTAAGAAGCTTTTGATTATGTGGGTTACTTCTATGGATGTTTACTCCATTTGATATTAAAATGGAGAAATGTTTCCAGTATTTATTCACTTAAAAATAATAATAAATCTATTACATGTTAAAAAATACATTTTAATTAAAATTAACTACACGTTTAAAACAAAAGTGTGAATACAAAGCAGGCCATTGTTTTACAATTTGGAGAAATCTAATTGATGTCTAGCTTAATAGAAGACAGCCGTATTCTCTGTTTCTGCATTTAATCTGCTGCTATACCACACACCATGTGGCCTCTAAAAGCCTTCACTGTATACTACTGAGAGAATGAGACAGAAGAAGACAGAAAAGATAGTGCTATTATGAAAAAACTTCTGACCTCAAGGATCCCCTAAAAGTGTCCCCGACCACACTTTTAGAACTGCTGCTTTAAGAATATTAGTCTGCATAAAATAAGAAGGAATTTTCAGTCTACTAAAAAGATTTCTCATAAAGAATTTAAAAATAGTTATGAATATCTATATCCATGAAATCTGTTAAATATCCAAATTTACCATTTAATCTGATGCATGTAAAACAACTACTTTAATTAGAAGAGAACAACTTTCATCAACCTTTCCCCTATGCCTGGTTTAGTCAGCAGAACACTACCTTCACACGCTCACCTCTCAACTGAGCTTTCAGGAATGCATATCTGAATGTATATCTACTGTTAGGACAGAAATCTTGACTTGCACTCTTAAAGATGAAATATCTCACTTTTTCTCATCTGAGAAAAATGGTACCACCATTTACTTAATTATTTACATAAACAACATACAAGTCATTCCTAATTTCCCTTTCTCTCACACCCACATCTAATCCACGAACTGCCAAATTATACCACACTTCCTTCATCGCCTACTCTGTCATCTTGGCCCAAGTCACCATTATATTTTGCTGGGATTACTGCTATGGCTTCCCAAGTAGTATTCCTTTTTCTCCCACCACTCTACAATCCATTTTTTCTTCCAAGATTATTAGTGGAATCCATTTTTCTATTCATAAAACATAAATCAGATTATGTCTCATCTCAACCTAAACTCCTCTAATGCTCACTAAATCTCTTAGAAAAGCAATCTACTTACAGGGTCCTGTGTATGACCTTGCCTCTGCCAACCATTCCAATCTGACCTCATGTTTTCCATCTCTTTTAGCATGTCAAGTTTTTCCTCACCTTACTACCTTTCTATTGCTGTTTAACTTCATCTGGAATCCTCTATCCACACTTTTGTTTGATTCTTTCTTGTCATTCAGGTTCAAACTCAAATGCTACCCTCCCAGGGAAGTCTACCCTGATCCCCACAGTCATTGCCTCCATGATCCTCTTTCATCACCCTGTTTTATTTACTTTTCCATAGCACTTATTACCATCTGAAAGTATTTTGCTTATTTCCATACATAGTTTTATCTTTTTCCCCTGCCACTATCACCAGAATGTGAGCTCTAGAAGAGACACCTGTATATGTGTTGTTCACTGTAATAACCTCGGTGTCCACTGAGACATAGTCATCACTGGGTAGGTATTTCTTGAATATAAGAACTAATAAATAATCAAATGAATTCTAATAAAGGAGAATAAAGACTATATATTGTAAAAGGAAGTTCATTGTATACTTTTTTTGCTATTATCTCTCTTTGAGGAATATACGAAGTTTCAAATGTTCATGGAACACACTTGTCAAAGTCACACCCTGCTTTATCTCTAGCACCCTTTCCGCTTGTAGAAACACACCATCTAAAAGAAGAGGAATGCCTGCTTTGTACAGATGTAACTCGTTACTCAGCACGAAGAAAAATTTCCAAAATATTTTTCCTATTTCATGTGCCTTTGGATACTAGAATTGATATAATAAATGATTTAAATTAATAGAATTAAATGAAAAGAAATTTCAAGAGTTTCCATACAAGTCATCTTAATTTTCTTTGAAAAGGATAATATGCAAAATGATGCTGAAAAACCGTTGTGGCTTCTTTAAAGAATCATTTTTAATTCACTTGGGAGCTTTATCGTCAATACCTACAGTTACTGCTATTCATCTTGTTTTTCTTGTAAATTTGAATTTAATCATTGATAACATCCTTTACATGCTATACCACCAACCCCACCATTTTCTGAAATATGATATAAACTCAGGGAAAAAGCAATGTCATGTAAATTCATATACACATATAGGTACAAAGTATAAACATTTGCATATGCATATTTCCAAAAGGTTGAGTCAATAAAAATCTTTGCACTGGTAATACTGGAGCAAGTTATTACAAATCTTTTTTTTTTTTTTTTTTTTAAGTGGCTTTAAATTGAGGGCATGTACCGTCATTGAGTGAACCATCAAGGATCACACAAATCTATATTAGGAACGTTGCTGAAGGTATTAAATATTCTAAAACAAGATGAAATGCAATGTAATAGAAATGTAATAAAAAATAATACTCTAAATGTAATCCACATGACCCATATATAAAGTGTAACATTGAATTATGTTCTGCCAGCCATAAAAATTAAAAAAACAAATTTCTTTGATGAGTATGTGTGAATGGCTTTAAGTGAAAGTTATTACAATAGGCTGTTAATTAAACTCTACAGGAAACAAATGTTCACACCCTTCTTTTTTCCAGTGGGGAATAAAAGATCTTTTAAAGAAGCCTGCTCAATTTTAAAAGGAAAATTTTATACACATTGACTTCATTTATGGCTTTGGTTTTCCTTAGTAAATATATAATTACATATTTGTGAAATGGAAAATCATCTTTATAAGAGTTTGACAACCTTCACCAGATGCTTTTTCTAATAAAGCTTTGCTATTAATAAATGACTAAGGTAATTTAATTAGCTTTTATATTGAACAGTGTACAGAGTAACTTAACTGTTCTTGTTCAACTACACAGACAGTGAACAGCAAATAGAAAGTAAATACTCTATTTGTGTTCTGTTTTTGCTTTTGTTTGAGACCGAGTTTCACTCTTGTTCCCCAAGCTGGAGTGTAACAGTGTGATCTTGGCTCTCCCTAGCCTCCACCTCCAAAGTTCAAGAGATTCTCCTGCCTCAGCCTCCTCAGTAGCTGAGATTACTATTTGGTTGTAAAAGCATTTGCAGGCCAGGCACGGTGGCTCACGCCTGTAATCCCAGCACTTTGGGAGGCCGAGGCGAGTGGATCACAATGTCAAGAGATTGAGGCCATCCTGGCCTGCGTGAAATCCCCGTCTCTACTAAAAATACAAAAATTAGCTGGGAGTGGTGGCACGTGCCTGTAGTCCCAGCTACTAGCGAGGCTGAGGCAGGAAAATTACTTGAACCCGGGAGGCGGAGGTCACAGTGAGCCAAGATCGTACCACTGCGCTCCAGCCTCATGACAGAGTGAGATTCCATTTTAAAAATAAATAAATAAATAAATAAATATAATAAAAGCATTTGCTTTTTATTTATTTATACTAGATTGTTCTAATACTAATTCTAGTATTTATTTTTTATTTATAAATAAATAAATTAAATTACATAAGCGCATTTGCCCCATCAAACAGGGTCCACTTGGTAGATCATTTCTGTAATCCCTAAACTTTGAGAGGCTGAGGTGGGAGAATCGCCTCAGGCCAGAAGTTTGAGAAGAGCCTGTATAACATAGCGAGAGCTTATTTCTACAAAAAGTCCAGAAAATTAGCTGGGTATGGTGTCATGAACCTGTAGTTTTAACTGCTCTAGAGGCGAAGGCAGGAGGATTGCTTGAATCCAGGAGTTCAAGGTTACAGTGAGCTATGATTCAGCACTGAATTCCAGCCTGGGAGACAGGGTGAGACCCTCTCTCAAAACATAATAAAATAACATTTAAAATAAAATAAAAGCATCTGCTCCTATGTATTTTTATGAATAACTTATGGGTGTTTTGTGATACAGAGAAAAAAATTCCCTTCAGTCAAGTTGGATCAATTAGGCAAAAAATGATACTATACAAATCATTAATGTAACTACATACTCAATAATAAGTCCTTGATATTTTAAATACACATAAAGTGTGAATTCTCAGATTGATTTTAATACCCTTTTAAGTCATCCACCATAATTCTAAATATCTGTGTACTACTTTTGGAGCCTTAGCACAAAAATATTTTCATTTTATCAGAAAGGAGTTTATAGAAGGACCTAAATATAAAGATCAGATTCAGACTGCAGCTTTCTAAAGCTACAGTAGTTAAATTCAGATGAAGTAGGTGCAATTACAGCCTGTGTTTCTCAAATGTAGAGATATGGGAGAATTCAAACAAGAACTTCAGAGACCAATTCTGATGTTCTCTGTGGTGGGGGTGGGGTAGACTGTTGCCATGGCAGCCACACTAGTAAGCTCCCCTGCGCTGGGAAGTGGCTCCTATGTCCTGCCCTTGGACAGTGTGCCAAAACAATTACTAAACATTCAAGGCTTTCTCATTAGAGGGATGGATATTAAAAGCATTCATCTATCCAGTTCCACAAAGAAATCATTGAAAATCATGTTAAAGTCCCTGAAGAAATATATCTATGTGTATTTTTAAAATGAACACATAACAATTGTAGATTGTGTGAAGTGTTCAGCATGCAAACTCTTCAACAGTTATGTAATGATGGCTGAAGTAAATTTTACCTCATTAGCAAGAAATCAATGTGTTATTACACCATTGCCAAAAAAGTACTAATCCACATTTTCTTCTCACTTTTTACTTTTTCAGTTCTGCTGTTTTGTTTCTAATTTTTACCAAAAAAAAAAAAAAATACACTTTTAAAATTTCCAATCTGGCATTCCTCAAAATGAAGAATGGAGAGATTGATATCTTAGCAAAATGAGAAAGCAAAGAAATAAAATAAATAACTGGTTGAAGTAAGAATAAGAAAGGAAAAATGTGTACCTTTTTAATGTGACCCATGATTTGCCTTATTAATGTCAGATTGATTTTTTTGAAAAAAATTGATGGCATTTAACCATTATCTCAAAACAAGTACGGCAATTTTCAAACATTTTAGTTTTCAGGAGACTTCCAAAATAAGAAAAGCCACACTAAGGCTCTTCCTAGTGTAATAAACTAATTTCCACTAGTAATACCTTAGAAAGAATTTGAGAACTGTACATTAGTAGAACCACAATGAGATAAGGCTATATTTTTAAAAATCTCACAAGGACTTAGTAACCAGATAAGTATTAAGAACATTATCCTTCAAAATATGTCACTTTTTCAATAATGATGTTCTAGAGTAAAACACCTGGTCAATTCTTAACTTGAACAACAAATACCATTACTTTCTAAAGGTACATATACACACATTCTTATATATTTTAGCCAAAAAATAAAATAAAATAAAACTGTATTACTCAGCTTAATCACCTACTCCTATTCATCAAATCTGTCACTAAATGACTTGTGATTATTTCCAAATATAAAATCCACTATCACAGGAAAAGAAATTGCTGTCATTAAGTATATTCAAAAGCATATTTACTGTCCCAAAGGACAATTTATAAAGAATTCTTAAAATATATTGAAAAAAGAACATAAAAGCAAAAATGTATGGTTTTTCAGGACTCCTACTTTGAAAAGTACAACTACTCTTTCGATTACCAATGTAGAGATAATCTAAGCTATGAACCTCATATAACTAAGCTATGAAAGTACCTTTACGGATACGCACACGCACACATACACACACACAGACACACACACACACGAGCATGAAAAACACTGGTTAACAGGATTTCTTTAAAAACATACAAAAAGCACAAACCAAGAGGAAGACTGATATATCTGACTACATTAAAATTAATAATTTCTGTTCATCAGAATATGTCACAGAAGAATAGGAATACAAGCCATAGATAGGAGAGATATCTGCAATGCATGTAACTTCGATAAGGATTAAGTTCCAATGTATATAAAGCCATCCCCCCAACAGTAAAAAAGGGAGAGGACAATAACAGACTTTTCATGGAAGAAATACAAATAGTCACAACCTCATTCATACCTAAGGAGATGAAAATTAAGATCACCAGGTATCATTTCCCATCCACCAGATAGGTAAAATTTAAATGTTTGTCAATATAAATTGTCCTGGATGCGAGGGACAATCAGAAAACTTAGGCATAAGTTACAATCAGGTATAATCAGATAAAACCACTTTGGAAAGTAATTTGGTATTATTTAAAAAATTTTAAGATTCACATACATTTAAGACCCAGGAATTCTACTTCTATCTATACACACTAGAGAAATTACTGAACATATTGATAAGGATTCACCGTTAACACTGCTTACACAAGCACAATTTGGGAGAGCAAAATAACAGAAAATGATTCAGGATACCATCAATAGCAGAAAATATCAATAAATTGGGTTATACAATGGAACATAATACTGAACAAAACAATTAAGTGGTAGAAGAATACATGCAAAATTATTAGATTTATATAAGTAAAAGAACATTCAAAACTAAATATGTACATTACATATAGGAAAAGATTTACAAGAAGAAATCTTTTGAGGGCTAGGCTCTTATAAGCTGACTTGTAGAGTATTAGTTCACAGATTCACAGACTCAGAGTATTGGAGTTTGTGAAAGGTACAGGAGATACATTATGGTTCAACCACAAGGAATCCCTCCTCAACCCACACAAACTTTCTCTAAGCAGATGCTATGTAGTCACCTCTAGCATGCCTCATGAGATAAGGTTCTTGCTATCACATCAGGCTGCTCATTTCACTTTTGGTCCATTTTTAATTAGCAAAATGTCGATTCTCAAGTTGACTCAATTTAGACTTCACTATAACCTGCATTTCTTCTTTGGCCATCTAGATTTATGCAGAACACTTCCCTTTTTTTCCCCATGTGACTGTGTTTTCAGCACTTAAAAACAGTTATCCTTTCTTCCTAAATCTGTCCATGAAATATTATCAGTTATTTTAAATACATTTTATGCTTCCTCAACTTGTTCAAGTATATTAAAGTCCTTTCCGAAGCAAGGCACCCCCAAATGAACACGATACCCCACATGGCATCTAAATATTTCACATCCCTGCCTTTGCCACGGCCTCAATAACTAAAACACATCTTAATATTCACATTTAGTGCTTCAAGACTCTCCTTATTTATGATAACCTTTTATAATCAGGTGTTTTGTTTTGTTTTTACGTAAGTAGTACACAAGCTTTCTCTTTAACAGAAACATTGTAAGCTTGGTCCCATAAAGGAGTTGCAAGAATAACTTTAAGTACATTTGTATTTGAACTGTTCTAAAGATAGCTTTTAGATTAACACGAAAAACTCATAAGGCCAAAGGCAACATCTGATTGTAAGAATAAAATGACCTGTTTCTCATGTTAAATTTACTGAGAGCTAATCAATATGAAAATGCATTCAATTCCTTCACACTCTCAGGTAGTGTTTTGAATGCCATCTGATATCGAAAGGCTCATTTTTAACATTCAATTTTATATAAAATCCCTCTTTGAATGTCAACGTTCATTACATCATTTAATTGTATAAAGACAGTAAAACATGTTTGGGGAGGGAAAATAGAACTTGTAGTTTGAAGTGGTATAAGTTTACTGTTGATGGTGGTTAGCATGATTCACGTCCACTCTGAATAACAAATAGTGTTGAACATCAGTATAAGAGGCAGACCACATTGTATCAACTAACTTACTGGAAAAGGAAGCAAATCTTTATAAGTGAAGTCTCAGTTCAATACCAACAGAAACGAGAGTCTAGTCTTTTGAGAGTCGATGTGAATAATCACATAACACTTAGAGTTAGTATACAAATGCTCCGTTAAAAGAGTCATTTGTGTAATAACTTGAAAGAATTGTTCCTTCTTAAAAAAATAAAATAAAAATGAAACCAGTGAGAAAAACAAAATCAATGCTATTGATTGTAGATAGAAAATAGGGCCTCCAAAGTACATGGTGGAGTTTAATTCTAAACAATAAGGACACAGAGGTGGACCAAGAATTAAGCCAAATCATAGCCATTCTTTCAATAAGAAAAAAGGAACTAACAAGAGAAGAGGAATGGATGCCAGATGATCTACAGAGGGGTCAGTAAGAAGTTTAATATTCAAAGGATGCAGAGAGGCCTAAGAAGTACTTATAGGAAATACATTGAATTTTTTTCTTTTTGAACTATTGCTGTTCAAGTTTTACTTCTTGCAAATAGTCAGATCATTTTTTAATCTCATGGTTTAAAGCTATGCATCTTTTATGAGCTCCTCAAGCTGGAGTACACATAATAGACATGTAACAACAGTACTTCTAATCGGTACTTCAAAAGTTAGCACCGCATAGTCCTTAGGCATGGGGACTCCATGGCCAAGATGCGTATTTCTTTTTTTTTTTTTTTTTTTTTTTTTTTTTTTTGAGGCAGAGTCTCGCTCTGTCGCCCGGACTGGAGTGCAGTGGCCAGATCTCAGCTCACTGCAAGCTCCGCCTCCCGGGTTTACGCCATTCTCCTGCCTCAGCCTCCCGAGTAGCTGGGACTACAGGCGCCCGCCACCTCGCCCGGCTCGTTTTTGTATTTTTAGTAGAGATGGGGTTTCACCGTGTTAGCCAGGATGGTCTCGATCTCCTGACCTCGTGATCCGCCCATCTCGGCCTCCCAAAGTGCTGGGATTACAGGCTTGAGCCACCGCGCCCGGCCCAAGATGCGTATTTCAACATACTGATTGCCTAGTCTTGGCCAAGTTATTAACTTCTCCAGGCATCAGTTTCCCATTTATTAACATGTAGATAACAGAATGCCTATCTCTTAAGGTCATTATGAGAATTAAAATTTTAAGACCTAGAAAGTGACTAAACAGTACCTGGCATATGAGTAACTAACAAAAGTTATTATCATTAATAAGCACCTCATGAAAAACATTGGTAAGTTCTAGTATTTTATAGGATTGTAGGATGACTACAGATAATGATATTATATTGTATACTTCCAAACAGCTACAAGGAGGATATTGAATGTTCCTAACACAAAGAAAATGAAAAATGTTTGAGATGATGGATATGCTAATTACCCTGATGCGGTCACTATACATTCCATGTATCAAAACATCACCATGTCTACATGACTATTTACAACTATCGTACATCAATAAAATGAATAAAACAAAATAAGTTAACTTAAATTAAATAAAATTTGAAATGTAAAAAGAGAATTGATGATTTCATCAAAAAAGTTTACCTTAAAATAACCAATAGTCAAAGGACACTAAACAGACACTTGCCATTTCAAAAATTAAAATGAAATTTATCTGCTTCCACTATGAAACATCACGTAATATGAACAAAACCAATATCTCTAAGCAAATCAATCACTATAATAGATATAAGTTAGACATTTCCAATACTAGAATATTAGGTAAAATTCACCCCAAATAACACATCACCAATTATAAATCACTAAATCAGAGTCTGTTTCATTTTGAATGAATGTAGACTGAAGTTTGTCTTTATAATAAAAAAGGAAAACAAGAATATAAGGGTATTAACACAGGCTACCTCATAATTAAGGCCAACGTCTATTTGTTTAAGAAAATAAACTGTATCCAAATATTCTGTAAGACTCACTAAAATATATTAACATAATTAAAACATAAAATGAGCTTTAAGCAATATAATCTACTTACACTACTGCCTTAAAAAGTTAATTCCAAAACAACATTGATCAAAACTTGAAATTGAAACTTCTAGGTAGCACTTTTAAGTATCTGAACTCATCTTGCTTGAAAATACATGAGAATGTACACATACTACACCCAGATGACTCTTTCCCAGTCATCCTAATTAATAAAGTCTTACCATATGAGTATTCTCTTTGTTAAAACCGTAAGAACCTTTGGCATTTAGGTATACAATAATACTTGGAACACTGTCCGGGATGAAAACAAAAAAATGTGTAAGGCACACCATTCTATGAAGACCACTTAATTTCACTAAAGAGAGACAGGAAGAATTGGACTGATTTTCCACATAAACTCCCTGGGTGTTTTGCTGAACATCTTGATAGTAAGAAAGTTTGTGGAAGATCCTTTACAGCCTATTCACTCATTGTGACCATGGTATACTCTTTATAAATATTAATGTTCACAGATAACAAAGAATCTATATCAAAAACATTGCTACCGAAATTTTGAGAAGATTGAACTAATTATACAATGAAACATTTCCTCAATTAAAACTTTTTAAAATTTAAATGATTGTTTTTTAAATTTTAAATTATTTTGACATAAGGCTATTAGCACAAGATCTGCTAAAGTTACACTGAGCTGGCTAGAATTACCATTTAGGGAAAGATCGGCATCAGATTATAAAATTGTAGTCATTTTATTGAGTTTAACTGAAGGCAATCAACAACACTGCAAAAGCTGTGACTCTGAAGGCAATCAACATCATTGCAAAAGCTGTGACTCTGAATATTGATACATTATTTAGAACCCTGTTTTTAAAAGGATAATTAAGATAATGTGCTGTTTAGTCAATGCAGCAATAAAAGGAAGATAAAGAAAATTTATTAAAATTATCATGAAGCAACGGGGAAAATATTAGTATACTTACCTGGGGAAGCAATATTGTCTATCATGAGTATTTCTATCTTATTTTGTTACATTGGTGTGTGTGTGTGTGTGTGTGTGTGTGTGTGTGTGTGTGTGTGTTTGCATCAAACATCTTTGTTTGCTTCCCTCTCTTATCTCCTTATCATGTAGTATAAGATGTATTGACTTTATATCATAGTATTTAAGTATTGTTAACTTCACATCATAGTATTTAAGCTATGGGATATCAATGAGATGAATAAACATCACCCAAGAACTTTGTGTCTTCTTTTGGGGAAAGGGTTAGTAAATTTGCAGTTGCACACAGGGTTGTTGAATCATGTTAGGTGGAAGTATGACCTTGTTCTTGTCTTTATTTAAAAATTAAATGTGGTTTAAGAAGATATGTATGAGTGCCAAGTTGACAAGGGGTCGACTGACTTGTGATGTTTAATTTTACATGTCAACTTGGATAGGTCACAATACCAGAAAGTTGCTCAAACATTATTTTACTGTAGACGTTTTGGTGAAGATACTCTTTAGTAACATCTAAATGAATAGACATTGAGGAAAGCTGATCACCCTCCAATAATGTGGGCAAGCCTCATCCAATCAGTTGAATAGAAAAAAGTCCCACTTTTCCCCTAGGAAGAGGAAATTCTGTCAGCAGATGGCTTTCAGGCTCGAATTGCAGCATCTCTGAACAATGGGCCTTACCCTGTAGATTTTGGACTTGCCAGCCTCCACAATCACATAAACCAATTCCTTAAAATAAATCTCCTTCTCACTGTATATATACACACACATCCTATTTGTCCTGCTTTTCTGGAGACCCCTGACTAATACATAGCCCCATAGTTAACAGTTTGAGCTATGAATCCAAATAGCCTGGGTATCAATCCTGACTCTACTATAAACTAGTTGGGAGACATGGGCAAATTACTTAACCACATTAAGCCTCAGTCTCCTCACCTACAAAATGGAATAATAAATATTAGCCTTTACCTGACAGAATTGAGGTTTAAATAAATTTTATATATAAAAAAAATTGAGAAAAAGCATGCTCTGTGTGTTGGGCATTTTCTAAACATTAACAAATATTAACTATTATTCCCAAGTTTCTTCCAATATAGCTAGAAAACTTTCAGTTAGGCTTAGTAACAAGGGACAACATGAATAAATTTTAGAAATAATTTCCATGGTTGTTTGGGAATCTATTTTTGTAAGAAATATTTAAGATAAAGGAACATTGAATACACAGGTGTTCAAAATTGTGGTTTCTTGAACGAAATAGCAATAATTAGCATTTGAAAACAGATGAAGCAAAAATATACTTTCTCTTATACAAAACCTGTTTTATTAAAAGGTGCTGACCAATATAATATCTGAAAAATAATATCATATGAAGCTACGGATATAATCTCAGAAATGCTTTAAATGTGGTTTCTAATTGTTAGTAGTTCTTAAGATATTGCCTCTATCTTTATATTCTATACTTGACCTCTATATATTTTTGTCACTTTTCCATCCTTTCTGCTCACTATCCACATATAGCCTTGTCCTATAATTTCATCTCTTTTATTTGCAATTCTCTGCCAAGTGTACATTATGTGTATTTTTGTTTGTTGTGTTTTGTCACCAGAAGAAAGTCTAAATGAGTATTTATTTATTATTCTAAATGAATAATATTTTTGGCCTTGGAAGAATTTTATATTGTTGACATAGAGGGTGAAAACTATAAGGGAAAAAATGATAGAAATTACTACTAAAAAACTGAATGCCTAACATATATCCAAAAAGATTACAAAGAATAAATAAAAGGTGCATGCTGAGAAGAAAGAATATTTCTTATATACTGTCAATATTTTAATAGAAATAATAATACTTATTATTATGTTGTGGTGTTCTATACTTTACATTAAACATTCATACAAATTATCTCATTTTATACCAATCCTATAAAAAAGGCAGAATGCAGGATTTTTTATCTGTTGGCTCTAATGACATTTTGGGCCAGATAAATCTTTGTTCTGGGCAGCTACCCTTTTGGGCAGTATGCCTGGCCTTTACCCACTAGAAAGTCAGCAGTCCCCCAAACATTACCCCCTTTGTGACAACCCAAAATGTCTCCAGATGTCACCAAATGTCTCCTGGGAGACAGAATCATCGCCAGTTGAAAACCACTGGCAGAAAGAAAGAATATCTTCTTTTTTCACAAATTGGTTACTTGAAACAGAGAAATTAAGTGACTTGCCCAAATACATCGCTTCTATGAATGACCTATAAGTTTGATAATTATAGGACACTATTACACAAATCTTTTGGATAAAACCTTAATCACCACCTAAGAAACTGATTTTCACGTGTCACCATCTTACATTACAGGTATTTCTGAACTCACTGTCTTCCAAGCTGATTCAGTCATTATCTCAAGCTACTTTCTTACTACAAAAGAAAAACATGTTATTATAGATTTCAAGTCAAAAATAAGTATTATGAAAAATTAGCTAGGCATAAAACATATTTACACAGTGGGTGCCTCAGTTTTTTTTTTTCAAAATACTTTCTATATTAGTCTTTACAGGATGTATGAAACAAGCTATCATTCCTATTAATTAGGCAGGTAATATGCCATCCAATCTTTATTATCTGCCTCTGTCATACACATGAAAAACATTTTCTTTTTACAGAAGCAGGAAAACTAGTCACATATTAAAAGTTAAGGGTACAGTTGAAGATGCTTAAATTATTGGACCAAAAATACTTCCAGTGATCTTGAGCTTCTGCTGAAGCTTTGTATGTTAGCTCAGTGACCTGACTGCATGCAGAATATTTAGTGTAATAAACTACCTTTCTTTTTTCACATTTTAAACTTTTCCATGTCTGAAAAAATAGTGGATTCTCATATTAATATTCTAAACACAAACACTTCACATAATTAGTTAACGACTGTAAGTAGTGTTTCAACTTTTTTCAAACTAATTTCTCAATAAAAGAAGGAAAAATTGAATTTTCCATGTAATGCATTGCCATCTGTATGCAGCTGATAAGATGAAAAGGGAATATTTGAATGTCAGAGGATTGGAGTTACAAACCGTACCTTCCATGACATACACCAGTGATCCCACATCTCCTTCTTTGATGATGCAACTGTCCTTGCCGTACTCCACTGGGTACATACAATCCACAATCTCCTGGATCTGTGACAGCTCCAAGTTCTTCATAAAGTCATTATCAAGGATAGCTTCCTTTATAAGATCCTTGGACCTATGGCAAGAGAGGGAAGATTTACTGGCACATCTGACAAGCTCTTTCATAGTTTGTGAGGTTTAGCAGAGCCATACAGTGCTCTGGCACACCACAAATGTATTTTCTTGTTAGGAATCCAATAATTTTCTGGAAGACTGGAGAACAAAGGAGCTCCATGGCAGCAAAAAAGAGCACTAGGAATTTTTTAAAGTATTCTATCATTTAATGAATAAGTGACCTACCAACCAACCAACAAACAAAATCAAACAAGTTCATTTTGCTTTAGACTTTTTCTTGATCACAAAGATTGCCAGAAAACCAATGGATACATACTTTAAATTAAAGTTTGTAATTTAGTTTAAGAATATGTGCCTCTTCTGCTAGACTTTATGCTCCACATAGGCAGAGATCATTTTAAATTTGTTTTTTTACTGTATGCCCAGTGTCTACTAAGATGCCAGTCATCTATAAATAGTATTTTAAAAAATACCAACCCAATAGCTTTATGTGTGAAGACTGGTGAATATAATGTTACTTTCAGTAAATGGTGGGAGATAATACTGCTCAAATAATACTTTGGATTAAAAAAGATACGACTTGGATTCCTACTTAGCTGTTTGAAACAACTGGTAGAAATGCAACAGTTCTTTATACATGTCCCATGCTTTTATAGAGAATATTTCTTTCTTCAAGCAGCTTAGACTGAGGTAACCAAGCAAATAAACTCTATTGAACAAGATGTTTGAAGTGCAACACATTTTAGGTATGGGATTCAATACAGGTAGTCAGTAGGAAACATTCATAAATTTTGTAATTGGAATTCAGCAGTTAATGAGAAAGTTTTAGCAGAACTTAAAACATTGGGATGTTTATTTGCTTGGATAAGAAGTTCCAAATGACTTTCTAAGAATGCAAAAATCAAAGTGGAAGAGACAATAAGAAATAATTTATCAGGAGGACAATAAGAGCACTATCAGAGAAGTCAGAAGCCGGATAAGATGAAAGCAAAGACCTTAGCAATCCAGAGAGGAGACAGCACATTTGGAATGTCATATTAAAAGTCTTAATTTTAAAAAAATTAAACACAAACTGACCTTTGTCCTCACTTGCTTAGCAAGTGGCTTCCAGGGAAATGACCTGCAATAGTGAATACTGACTAAAGCATTAGTCTTCTCTCCCCATTTCTGGGAGGCTTTTCATCTAGACCTCAGTCTAACTAGCCTAGCCTTCACCATTATGTTTTGTAATAATTCAGTTTTAAGTAGTGCAAAGATACACATAAAAATAAAAACAATTGAAATTTCATTACTATGAAGAATAATCCTAGAATGGAATGTTATGCTACCATTAAAATTATGTTTATGAGGAGTGTTAATGGCATGGAGGAAATTCTTCTATTATTTTTAAGTGAAAATGCAGGATACAAAATTGATTTTAGAGTAAGAATGTATGTGCCTATTAAAATGTAAAACACACACACACACACACACACACACATACACACAAAACAAAACATAGGTTTTGAAGAGGCATATATTTGGGTTTCAATCCTAGCCCTGACACCTCAAAAATTTTGAGTGGGTTGTCTTACTTTATTTTCTGAATTTCCATGTTATCATCTACAAAACAGTATTTTAAAAATACCAGCTTAATAGGTTTATATGTGAAGATCAAGGAATAAAATGTTACTTTCAGTAAATGGTGGGGAATAAAGATTGTAGCAGTATTAATTGCAGTATTATCTTCACCCTTCCTTATAATTACCTTCACCACTCTTGGTCTGAAGAATAGCAGTGGCACCTTCATACCACTTCTTCATATTGACTCCTGAGATCTACTGTTCTGGGATTATTTTTCCAAGAATCTGGGCTTATTTGGTACTCAGGAAATTAATCTTGGTCAAATTGTATTACATTTTCTCTTTCCTAATTTTTTTTTTTTTTTTTTTTTTTTTTTTTTTTTTGGTCAGAGAGTGAGGCCATTTGATGGGATCACAGTTTCTTGCACAATAAAAACTAATCAAGAACCACAACTTGTTCAGCTACATACAGATGGTATATTATCCTTTGTGAAGTGTTAAGAGTGCCCTATAAAGATTTAAGTCCTAGAAATGCAGCAAGATTAAAAATGAAGCCCTCTTCCAAGAACATAATTATAATTAGCACCATCCAAATACGATTGAAGTTGCTTTCTCTCCTCTCATATATAGGATTATTAACCTGTTTGATGAAGATATTACAAAAGATTAAACAATGAGCTCTAACACAATTCCTTAGAATTATCCAAACTTTCCAACTGTTTATCACTGACTGTAGAGTGTGGGATGCGAAGGACGGGATTTCAGGATGTTTTTGTTTCTCAAATTGTATTTTGGATGGAGGACGTTTAATTTCAGGTCTCTGAAGAAACAAACTGGAAACTTCCATATAGGCTGTTGTGTCACTTTAAAGGAAACTAATCAATATAGGACCACATATTACTATATATACCTTCATACAGGTATTGCCAAATAGCATTGTTTCTGAATTGTCACAAATAATTTGTCTCTACTCTCACAGCAAGATAGATACCTTGTGCTTCTGTGTAATACAACCCCAAAAATGTTCTTGTCAGAGAATAATACTCAAAACCCTGACTTTTCATGTAATTTTCTTTTAAGTCCTTTCCTACTGAGGACTGAAAACCTTAGGTCAACTCTCATTAGTCTTTACTTTCTCTGACATTATAGACTATAATTAATCAGGGCCTCCATTATTGGGGACCACGGTGGTGGTGGTGGAGAATGAACAGACACAAGAGACAAAGACAAACAGAGAACATGACGGCCGCGCCTAGAGCCTCCGCCTCACTTTATTTATACTCCATAAATCCCACGTCAGCAAAAATAACACAATGCAAAACAAACTTTCTGCACCCAGATGTAACCTTCTGCTTAGTTCCTTGTCTCTAACCTCTTTCTTATTTGTCTGCCTTCTTGGCGCCTACTAGAGTTCATTAAAAGTTCAACTAGAGATACTGTCCTTGACTACTGGAGTTCATTAAAAGTGCAACTAGCTAGAGGTACTGTCCTTGAGCCTTATCTATTCTTAGCATATTATTTTCAATGGCCCCTGCACTCCATCTCACTCTTCTTTGAATCCTTTTCTTTCCCCAAAGAAATGGTCTAAGACACTCACTGTAACTAAGATACGATGCATATAAAAATCAGTGACTTGAGCTGTGTTATTAGTATGGGAGTTGGGGAAAGGTGATATCACAAGTTACAGAAGGTAGCCATCTGCTTAACCCTGAGTATATATTTTAACAATATTTTGAAATAATTCAGCAGCCTGACCTGGGAGGTATAAGAAGCAACCACAAAGATCATGATTTTTTTTTAATCTTTACTATCTGCCTTTGTGTATAAATAATTTATTTTTAAAATCTTTTTTCTTTCATGCCCAAAAGGTGTGGCTTTTTAAATCTAAACACCCATAAACGTGACTTGACTAATTTGAGCTAGCCCTACTCCTTTGTCATCATTGGATTGTCAGCCTCTGAAATATTAGCTATATATAAAATGATATGCTGGTACTCAGGCTGTCTGGCTGAGTTGGAGAAAAGCGGGGGAAGCCATGGTATGTAGCATTTGCCAATTTCCATGGTGTAAATACTCCCACCACAGCCAATTTCAAGCTTTCATGCAAAATCAACCTGTTTGCAAAGTTCCTGGAAATTAACAAGCAGATCTTACATGAGCCAGTGCAAGTTGGCTCCAGCACAATACTGGATATAGAGTATTTTTCTAACACCCTAAGAATTTAGTGTAACTTAATTTATAAATTCTGAAACCAACATGATAATCCTTTCTTTCCTTAAAAAATCTCATGAGGTGGTATAATATCCCCAGATAATTTAACGCCAGGATTAGCCATAGTTCTTCCAAACGTAAAAAATACTTGATAGAAATTGTCTTTCTATACAATCTTAGTTAAAAATGGACAATTTTAGAGTATAGGAAAACATATACCTACTTCTTAAATAAGGGAGCCAGGACTATTCACTGTTAATAAACAGTCCCCCACTAGTTTTTCTTAAGCTAATAAAAGGATATTCTACATAATGGTTACCATACAGTAGGCTAGCAATATGTAAGTGGCAGTAGGGTTATTTCAAGGAGTAGGGAAGGCTAGTTCAGATTAAGTGGTCAGGAAGGCCTCTCTGAAATAAAGATTATATGACAATGAGAACCAACCATTATCTTCTCTGTTGCAATGATGATGAGGAAAATCATTCTAAGTAGAAGTAAAAACAAGGACAAAGGTGTACAGTTTGGAATGACCTTGATACATTCAAGGATCAGAAAGTAGACCTGTATGGTTGAAGCATACAGTGAGAAAGAAGGAATGGGATAGGAGAGTAAGATCATTGAGGTAGGCAGGGGATGGGTTTCATAGGACCTTGAAGACTACAATAAAGAGTTTTATTTTATTCCAAACACCAGTGAAGGACTACAAAAAGGGGTATGATTTATAGACAATATAACAGACATAAAGAATAAATGATGTAAATTTACTTCAAAATGTTACTGAAGTTGTGGAGGTTTTCTGTTGCGGACTTCATCAATTAATGAATACCAAAAACAAAATTGATTATCATGTTAATAAGGGAGTTTTATAATTGAAATTCTTGAGAACCATTGTCTCATAAAGCTTACATTTATTTGGACTTTAAATCACTTACTCTCAGGCAACTCTTACATATTAGGAGAGAATGAAGTCTCATCTCAATTTCAAAAACTATCTCCAGAGGCCTGAAGTGTGCCCACTCTCTACTTTCACTCATGTTTTAGAACAGTTTCCCCCTCAGTCAGGTCACAGGCAATCTCTTCAATTAAAAAAGACTTCCAGGCACTTTAAAAGACATAATCAAAGCTATTAAGTTATTGCTAAGAATGGAAATCAGCTAAAGCAATTTGAAAATGTAGCACAAAACTTCTATAATAAAAATTTGTGAGCAAAAACATCACTCACTAAAGTTCTTTTGCACTGAATGGTCAATTTTGGGATCAAATGTCAGAAGAAGCAATAAACGATTTTCATGGTCACCTTGACCTACAGTATTGTCTATCCATTTGGGAACTCAGACATCCAAGTCTTCATTGAGGACGTAATGACAGTCCATAGCTCTTTCACACAAACTTACTCCTTGCAGAGCCTCTTAAAAGTTTCTAATTCCAAGTTATTGCAAAAGGACAACTCCATCCATCTATTGTGAAATATTTGATTAATACCTACAAGCAAGAAAAATAGTAGTCCTGTTGCTGCCACAATTGTTAAGATTCTGCCCAAACCATGGATCCTATTTCTTGCCTAACAGCTTTTCTGAATGAACTCCATAGATACAAGCTGGCTAAGAGCTAAGAACTATCAACCAGCCCAAATAAAGATAAAATTTAATCCTGCAAAGTTATTGGCCAATTTAGATATTCCCTCAAATCTACAAACCAGTTTTCAACAAGGTTCAGACTGTATTTTCACATCAACCAACTCTGCTATAGCTATCCCAATCTTATGACAAAAATAGTCGTGAGGAAATCAAAACTGTTTGCCGAATTCAGACCTATAATTAGCATTTGATACAAAACAAAGGAATCACTGGGCCAAAATTAATGATAGCAACATAGTTCTTAGGTGAACAATAAAATTTATCTTTTATTACATACATTGTAATATTTACCAACTGTCAATTGCCTTCTAACTTTTTTCCTGCAGTTCTAAAATAGATTATTTAGTTCCTTTTAATTAAATCATGAAATCATGATGAAATATTAATACTCAATGATTGTGGAAAGGGAAGATAGCCCATAAAATATTTATTTGCCCAAATGTCATTCAGATGGTAACTTAATTTTCCTTCTTTTTTTTCATTTTACTTTTAACTGACATGTAGTAACTGTACATACTTATGGGATACAGAGTGATATTTTCATACATGTACATAATGTGTAATGATCAAGTCAGGGTAATTATCATATTCATCACGTTAAACATTTGTTATTTCTTTGTGTTGAGAATATTTAAAATTCTTTTAGCTTTTTGAAAATATACCATAAATTATTGTTAACTATATTTATCCTGCAGTGCTACAGAACATTGGAACTTATTCCTCCTATGTAGCTATAATTTTTTATCCATTAACCAATCTCTCATTATCTTTCCCTCATCCCTACTCTTTGCAGCCTCTAATAACTATAATCCTGCTCTTTACTTTTATGCATTCAGTTTACATATTAGTGAGAACATGCAGTATTTATATTTCTGTGACTGACCTATTTCACTTAATACAGTGTCCTCCAGATTCATCTATGTTGCTGCAAATGACAGGATTTCATTCTTTTTTATGGCTAAATAATATTCTGTTGGGTATATGTACCACATTTTCTTATCTGTTCATCTGTTGATGGACATTTAGATTGATTCTGTATCTTGGTTATTGTGACTAGCGCTGCAATAAATATGGGAATACAGATATCACTTTGATATACTAATTTTATTTTCTTTGATAAATACCCATCAGGACTTTTAGAAACTAGACCTCTAGCTCTTACCATATACAAAACATCACCTCAAAATGGATTAAAGACCTAAATGTAAGACCCCAAACTATAAAACTACTAGAAGAAAAAGCAGGGGAACTGCTTCAGGACATTGAGTCTAGGCAAAGGTTTTAATAATAAGACCTCAAAAGCATAGACAACAAAAACAAAAATACACAAATGGGACTATATCAGAAAAAAAAAAAGGCTTCTTCATAGCAAAGGAAACAATCAGCAGAGTGAAGAAGCAACCGGAGGAATGGGAGTACATATTTGCAAGCTTCAGGCGAAGGACTAATATTCAGAAAATACAAGGAACTTAAAATAAATAATAATTATTATTATTTGATTAAAATATGGGCACGTGATCTGAATAGACATATCTCAAAAGAAGACATACAAATGACCAAGTATATGAAAAAATGCTCAGCATCATTAATCTTTAGGGAAATGCAAATCAAAACTATAATGAGCCATCATCTTAAACCAGTTAGAATGACTATTATCAAAAAGACAAAAAATAACAAAATGCTAGATAGGATGCAGAGAAAACGGACCACTTTTTACACTGTAGGTGAGAATGTAAATTAGTACAGCCAGGGAAAACAGTATGGAGTTTTCTCTAAAACTAAAAATACAGCTAGTGTTCTCCATTTTAACTAATACTTTCACCTCATTGTCATTGACTAGGAGCAATGCTAAGTAGATCTTGAAATTACTAGTTAGATGTTAACAGATAGTGCAGGTTTATATTAATTGAGGAAAAGGAAAATTGTTGTTCTTTTAGGTGTTCATCCGCTTCCAAAACATCAATATTAAAAGTCTCTCATTCAACTATTCAAGTCATTCAGCTCTCCAGAGATGCATTTTACGAGTGAGCCTAACTAAAAATAGAGCAGTCTCCGAAAGAATCCAGATCAAACTCTTCTCCTATAAGCTCCCTCTCTCATATCATGGAATTAAAACCGTGAAGTTTCACAGAAGTAACATAAAGTGCTTTGCTTGAGAACAAGTAAGATTGTACACATTTCATTGCAGAATTTAAGAACTATGTGGCCTGATCTATTAAGAACTAACTCTATTTCTAAAGTTTAGATGCCCAAACTGCAAACCAGGGTAATAATTGAGAAAAAAAAAATGTCAGATATTTATATGTCTAATTGCAATTCAATGTTTTAAAGTATTTTTTTCGTATCTTTCAAGGCACTAAATAATTGAAATTTCTTAGAACTCATTTGTTTCCAACAAGGTCAGCATGAATATACTCTGAACAAGTTCCTCACCACCCTGGGCAACCCTATCATCAGGGCATACATTGAGTGCCATGATGTTACTGTTAGTCCTTTGAAACCCAGCAACTCACACCACTACTATGTATTACATGTTGTAATTTCAATTACTGCAATGACTTGATTTTCAAATTGATCATTAAAGAAATCATTTTAGAATAATTCTGTTGTTAAGATGCTGCTAGACTTAATCTCTGAGATAGATTATCATATATTTTAAATTTTAAACTAAAAATACAGCTAGTAAAAATACAGTTTGTATTCAATGGCAGAAATACAGCATGATTCTCTATCACCCCCTTACGCCAAAGTATATACTTTCTCTTGACTGGAAATGGCGACTTGGTTACTTTACTCAATTCACTTAATTCCAGAAAATTGGAGCCAAATTTTGCTTCATTACAATGTCCTACATGTCTCACAAGGCAGATTTTCTACTCTGACATACTCAGTTCAGTTTCACCTCCAAACATTATTTTGCATGAGGCTTTAATACATTAGACATTTAGAGTCTGCCTTAAGTGAGATGGTGTGTATATTGAATAATTTTGAAAATAACTAAGTTTAAAACAAATAATCATGCTCCTAGTCACAAAAGCTCTGTGGTTACCAAGCTTCGTAACCAAACTGAAAAATTAACCCAATACTGACAATAACATTAGTCATTATTTTATAGTAGTCGTATTACTACTATTAACATTTATTATTATCACTATTAATAATCATTAAGTAGTTATTCTATGTTCCACAATGTACAAAGAGCTTTCCCTCATTTAAGACTCATTTTTGACTCTGTAAGTTTGCCATAGTGGAACTCAGAGAATTACATAAATTGTCCAATGTTGCACAATAGTAAGTGACAGGTAGAGTCAGGATTTAAAGATAAATCTGTTTGACTTCTAAGCCCACAATATTTAATTTCACTGATAATTTGAATAAATTATCCCACTTATAAAAATCCAAAAGCAAATGTTCCACTCATTTATCTCTAATTTTTCAAAAGTAGGAATGTTATACTTTTGCAGAAGAATGAAATTAGACCCTTATCTCTCACCATACACAAAAATCAACTCAAAATGGATTAAAAACTTAAATGCAAGGTCAAAAACTATGAAGCTACTAGAAGAAAACATAGGGGAAATACTTCATGACACTGATCCAGGCAAGGATTTTTTGGATAAAACCTCAAAAGACAGGCAGCAAAAACAAAAATAGACAGATATGATTAAATCAAAAAAGCCTTACAGTTAAGGAAACAATCAAAAGAATGAAGACACAACCTATAGAACGGAAGAAATATTTGCCACCTATATGCATGACCAGGGTTTAATACCCAAAATAAATAAGAAACTCAAATAACTCAGTAGCAAAAAACCCCAAATAACCCAATTTAAAAATGGGCAAAAGAACTTAATAAACACTTGTAAACAAAAAAACATAAACATGGCCAACGAGTATTGAAAAAATGATCAGTGTCACTAATCTTCAGGAAAATGCACATCAAAACTATGAGGTCTAACCTTACACCTGTTAGAATGACTATTATCAAAAAGACAAAAGATAAGTGTTGGGGATGGTATGGAGAAAAGGGAATCCTTATACACTGGCGGTGAGAATATAAATTAGTATAGCCTTTATGGAAAATAGTATGAAGATTCCTCAAAAAATTAAAAATAGAACTACCATGTTATCCCACTACTGGGTATACATCCAAAGTAAACTAAATTAGTATTTTGAAAACATATCTGCACCCCATGTTTATTGCAGCACTATTCGCAATAGCCAAGCTATGGAATCAACTGAAGTGTCCATCAATGCATGAATGAATAAAGAAAATGTGTTATACAGACACAATGTAATATTACTCAATCATAAAAAAAGAAGTAATTTCTGCCATTTGCAACAATATGGTTGAACCTAGAGGATATTATCTTAAGTGAAACAAACCAGGCACAAACAGATGAATACCACACCATCTCACTCATATGTGGAACCTTAAAAAGTTGATCTCATAGAACTAGGGAGGAGGAGGGTTGTTACCAAAGGCTGGGGTAGTTAGGGAGGAAAAGGTGTTGGGAGATGTTGGTCACAGTTTACATAATTACAGTTTAATAGGGAGAATAAATTTCAAGAGATCTACTGTACAGCAAGGCAACTGTAGTTAATGTTATATTGTATTCTTGAAACATGTAAGGAGAGTGGAAGTTGTATTCTCACCTAAAAATCATAACTATGTAAAGTAATGCACTTGTTAATTAGGTAGATTTAACCATTGTACAATGCATGTATATTTTAAAACATCATATTGTACATGATGAAAGCATATGATGTTATCTGTCAATTAAAAAAATTTTAGAAGAATGTTATCCTTGGATAATATGACTTTTATCTGCAGAGAGCATTTTATGCTTTCAAAACATTTCTACATCTAACGTTTCATTCTATCATTGCCACAGACCTGTGCAGTAGGTAGAACCTTATTTGTCCTTATTTGACAGATAAGGAAACAAAGGTATAAAGAAGAAGTTAGATGCGTACCAAGTTCCTGGTAGAGACTAAAGTAGGATTCGGGTCCACTATCAGCCTGCAATAAAACACTTTTTAAACCTTCTTTTATTTGACACACATTCATATTCATTCATTCATTCATAATCTCTCTCTCTCTCTCTCTCTCTCTCTCTTTCTCTCTGTCTGGATCTTCCTATCTCTCTATTTCTCTCTCTGTTTCTTCTCTCTTTTTCTGTCTTTTTCTCATACTTTTGGCCTTTTTTTTTTTTTTTTTTTTTTTTTTGAGACGGAGTCTCACTCTGTTGACCAGGCTGGAGTGCAGTGGCGCAATCTCGGCTCACTGCAACCTCCAACTCCTGGGTTCATGCCATTCTCTGGCCTCAGCCTCCCGAGTAGCTGGGACTACAGGCGCCCACCAACACGCCCAGCTAATTTTTTTCACATGTTTAGTAGAGACAGGGTTTCACCGTGTTAGCCAGGATGGGTCTCGATCTCCTGACCTCGTGATCCGCACGCCTCGGCCTCCCAAAATGCTGGGATTACAGGTGTGAGCCACCGCACATGGCCACCTTTGGCCATTTTAATGTTTAAACTCACCTGAATAGAGTCAACAAATTCACTGCAACAGTTATCAGCAGGCAATTGTGGCCATTTCACAATAATTCTGTAGTTTGAAAATTCTGTCATAGTTCATTCAGAGATTCCCTTTCTGATCTAGTTCATTCTCTACATTACAGAAGTTTGAGCAAGGTATATGGCTTTTACAGAAGGATAATCTCTAATACAGAAACACTTCTTGAATTCAGCAATGGATTCAACTTATTTTGATTCCAGTGTGTTCACATTTGTTTTCCCTTCTCTGACTTGAGCACACATCTTTCTCCTTTTCTCTCCTTCTATTCCTACATACCTTGCCTCAGATGACTTCAATATGCAAATATGGAGGAGAAATGAAGCACACAAAATTTGTTATCAATTTGGATGGAGATCCATATTTGAATTTCAAATAAAAAGGAAGCTCCCATTATAAAATATAATATTCTAAAAACTGCAAGATGGCAGATTTTGTAATTAATGTAACTAATGACCTATAATATTTCAGAAAAATTATAATAGTTCAGAGAAGTCTGAATACAAGATACAAAACATAAATGCTTTCCAAATAAGTACTTTACAGTAGAAATTTAATATGTACAATTTGTAAACTTAAAGCATGTTAGTATAACGGTTCATACACTATAATCTGAGCTAGCTACCTTAGATTTTCACGGCATAAGACAGAAGGGGTAGGAAGAAAGGAAGGTTGAGAAAAAAGAAGATAAATCAATATGACTTTATAACTTGAAACCACTATTATCATGTACCACATGATTTTTTGAAAATAAGGTCACAACAATCACTGACAGAAGGACAAGAAGAAACAGAGAAGCAATAAAGAAGTTTAGGCAGGCCATGCAGCCAAGGAGGTTGAGTATAAAAAGTAAATGCAAAAGACATGGGGTTCAGAGCACTAAGATGCTTGAACTGCAGATGACTAGGCAGGCACATGATGTAACCCTGTGTGAAGGCCTCCAGCTAGTTAAAGGATGCTGCTGAGATCTTTTTCAGGCTGAGATTCCAGAAATCAGGGACAGGGTATAGAGAGATGAGTGTTGGTCCCTCAGGTTGTGGGACACTGAGCAAAACCGTGGTCTAGAGAGAAACAGCTTAAAGAATAAATCCAAAGGGAGTTCAAGCAAACAAATGAAAACTAAGCCCAAGATATAGGCTCTTTAACCTGAGGGTGCTGGATGAAACAAAAGAATTCAGAGGGCAGACAGAAGGCAGCACTTCCAGAATATTTCTGGAGCAGCGGTTCTTAGGACTTCAGGGGACTCTTTCATGCAGTGGTTGGGTTATGACCTACCCGCAGGTGGGAATATGCTATTAAAGGTGCAAGAATTGCTGGACACACACTCTGCACACAGCCACGCCACAGTCTCTAACGTTCTTGTTCATTTCCCAGAACAAACAAAGAGAATAGAGAGAGGGATAAGAAAAGGGGAGGTATCATATGAGGACACTCTCACTTTTCTTGGCCATACAGTCTAGTACAAGGAGGAGAGCTGCACAGAAGACAGCCTTTTGAGTACGACATTTTTATTTTAGGCATCTTTGCACGTTATCTCACCCAATCCTCCCAATGGAAACTAAGAAACAAATCAGTCATGTTAGTTAAAATAATGGTTATGCAACATTTAACTTCCACCCCAGACCTCCTCTTAACAACCACACTTCTCTGGGTGTGTCACTTTGCCTTTACACAGTACTCTACTCAGACTGATCCTTACACTGTTCATTCGTTTACTCATTCAACAAGCATTTTTTGAGTACCTCATATATGACATTGTGCTAGGGATTAGGGGTAAGGGGGTAAGTGAAATAAACAGAGTATCTGTGTTCTCAGAGCTAAAATTTTAGTAATACATCTTGTTAATACAGAGGCAAACAAATAAATATGTTGTTAAGACAGAGAAAGTGTTCTAAAGGTCACAGAAAGAGTGCTGAAGACAGAATAAAGAGGAAGATCTATTTGGCATATAAAATGAAGACCTGTTTGACAATGTAGCATTTAGGCTGATATTGAAGGATCAGTGAGCCACCCCATAAGGAAATCTAAGGGAAAGGCTCTCAAAGCAGAAGAAACAGAATATTTTCTGGCTCTAGTTTGGAGAAGGAAGCTGGTGAGCCAGAGCCTTTAGATCAAGAGAAAGAATAGCTACAGGTCAATTTGGAGACATAAGCAGAGTCTGTTTTAGACATGGTCTTGCAGATGGTGAGAAAGAATTGAATTCTTAGTGAAAAGAAAAGCTATTAAAGGGGTAAAGCAAAGATAGTGAGTGAGATGGTATAATTTATATTGTAAAAAACATCTCTAGGATTTCAGCGAATAAACTGCAGCAATTCCAGGTGGAAGGAGAGGGGAAGGAAAACTCAGAAAGGATGCTATTGCACTATTTTCAAGTAAGACATAAGGATGGCCTAGATTAGGATGGTGACATCAGAGAGGAATAGAAGTAAAATGAACTTGAAAGTATATTTTGCAAGTGGGCGCTATAGGACTTACTGGTAGAATGAATGTAAGGATGGGGGAAAGGGAACAACCCTAGGTTTCCAGCTTGAGCAACTGAATAGACATTGGTTGTTTAGACTTAGACAAGTAACCGGTTCTTGAAGACCAAATAAACCTAGAGGTGGGGTCAAGAGCGAGGCCCCACAAAGGAGACTGAGAAATAGCAGAGACACAAAAAGACAACCAGGGCAGTGGACATCAGGGAGGTGGTGGGAGGGAAGCATTTCAAGGAGAAGGAATGGCTCATCCTTTGGATTCCTGCCAGAGCCATATTTTCTAGTATTATGATTACTTTTAAATCATTGGCCATTCTATCTGTGAGGTCATCCAATGATTCATTAGAAATGAATATTGTGCTTTAGTCTAGCAATAATAAACACTGCTCTCCACTGTGCTAATTTTTAAAAATCATTTAAAAATGCATTTATCATGGTCTTATTTCTCAGATTACTTTAAGCATAAAGGTATCACAGCAACTGAAACTTGCTTGAAAACAGACTTACCCAGAAAGAAAGCTAGTAAGACTTACTGCTAAGCTCTACATTTAAAAAACTATACACAAACACACACATACCATACAAAATAAATAAATACTAAAGCCTACAAAGCTTACTGTGATAAGTTTACACAGAGAGTAGGTTACGTCACGTGTTCAAAAAATGTGGCCGGGCACGGTGGCACATGCCTGTAATCCCAGAACTTTGGAGGCTGAGGAGCACTGATCACGGGGTCAGGAGATTGAGACCATTCTGGCCAACATGGTAAAACCCTGTCTCCACTAAAATACAAAAAATTAGCCAGGCATGGTGGTGGATGACTGTAGTCCGAGCTACTCAGGAGGCTGAGTCAGGGGAATCATTTGAACTCAGGAGGCAGAGGTTGCAGTGAGCCGAGATCATGCCACTGCACTCCAGTCTGGTGACAGAGCAAGACTCTGTCTCAAAAAAAAAAAAAAAAAAAATGCTCAATGTCCAAAAATACTGGATTCCTCCTCATTTATCAGAGCAAAATAGCAATCAACCTGAACTAAATCAAAATTAGACTGCCACATTTGTAGTAAGAAGAATTCATTAATATTGAGGAAATACACTTCTTAGCAACCTAACAGGATAATCCATATAAGAAATGTATTGAATAGATTTGATTTTCATACCAAGTTAGTGCAGATAAAAAACCACTTTGCAGAAAGGTAGGCAATAGTGAACATGAAAGAGACTCAATATTAATCATATGTTGACTCATTCAACATCATATAAGCCTCATTACCCTCCCCTCCATTTATTTCCTAAGTTTAGAATTGCATTATAAATGACACCATTCAGAAAAATGACTGCACCATGAGGATCATTAAGGTTTCTGTGCTAAATATAGTGTTTTGAAATTCTAAACACCAGTAAAGCAAAGCTCCTATTTATAGTTAATAAAATGAATACCTCATTTCACTTTTGACTCAAAGTTTCCTTCATGTTTATTATTTATTCCTTATGTTCATAGATATTTTTAACCACTGAAATTAGACCTTCTTAGATACTTACATTCTTTTGAAAACATAATGAGGAGTAAATCTAAAAGTAAAAAGTAAATACTTTCAATTAATAAGCTACTTTTAGAACCACCAATACATAACCTCCCCTCCTAGTGAAAGTCCCCAAAGTAACTTTCAGCTTATTATTATCCCCAGACGCATGTCTAGCAAAATTCATATGTGTTTCTTCCCACAACATTTAATCATCAACTTTCTCTTGCATCATTCCTTTAAATAAAGCTTTATTTCAACCTTCAGTTACCTCTTATTTAATGAAATGATTCTGAGACATTTCAGCTTGTCATTCTGAACTTGTCACTCAGCTCCTCATAGCATAAATCTACCATAAATCAACCCCCTGCCTCATTCACTCCAACTTTCAATACGATTTGTGATGATGACTTCCAAATTCAGTAGGTCAACTCAAAATTTCTTGTCCTCTATTTCTTTACCGGCTACCTCTTTTCTTTCAAGAAAAACTTATTTGACATGCCTTTTGTTATACTGGTATCAGTGAGGTTTCTACATAGTCATAGCATTCAAGTCACTGTATAGAACCCTCTCACCACCCCTAAGATTCTCAGAGTACTTAGGTGTTCCAATCATTCTCAGTCCACACTAGGCATCAGAATCAATGGGAGAGATTTTTAAAAACACAGATGCCCAGGACTTATCCTGAAACTTTGATTTTAGTTAGCTTGGAGTATGATCCAGTTGTTGGTATATTTACTGTCATGTATTTATAGCTTAAATATACGTAATTAAAATATACTTTAATTACAGGATTTTGTTAAACCTAAACGTTTATGCACAATTTACCACTCCTTGCTGCCCCCACCCCGCCCCCACCGCCATAGTTTTTAAGTTCCTACTCACTTCAAGAAACAATTAATTAGGCTGGGTGTGGTGGCTCACCCCTGTAATCCCAGCACTTTGGGAGGCTGAGGCAGGCGGATCACGAGGTCAGGAGATCAAAACCATCCTGGCTAACATGGTGAAACCCCATCTCTACTAAAAACACAAAAAATTAGCCAGGCATGGTGGTGGGCACCTGTAGTCCCAGCTACTTGGTAGGCTGAGGCTGGAGAATGGCGTGAGAAACCAGGAGGCGAGAGCACGCCACTGCACTCCAGCCAGGGCAACAGAGTGATCCATCTCAAAAAAAAAGAAAAAGAAAAGAAACAATTAATTAATAGTGACTAAAATGTGGCATATTCAAGTATTCTCAATCCGAAATAACATTTTGAAAGATGTAAAATATCACACTTTATCATGAAATTGAGTTTGCGACATTATAAATACTAAACTTTAAAAGAATGGCACACATAGAGAACTACAAGAAACCTTCCAATTATAACTTCAGAAGAAATCAAAGAAAAGAGACAGAGCTTACTAGGACTTTGCTTATATGACATAATTTTGCTATTTTTCCGTATCTCTCCTGTCTCTTCATCTCCCTTCTTCTCTCTCTCTCCCTTCCCCCACCCACCTCCCACACACACACTAAAAACTCTCTCTCTGTTCTTCATTGTTTCCTCTTAGTCCCTTTACCAGCTCATTCTTCTTCCCAAATCTCTTAATATTTTTAGTTCCCAGGGCTCTATTCTAAACTTTCTTTTTATCTTTTCATTTAACATATTCTCCTGAGATAATTTCACTGAAATTACTATCCATATGCTGAGAATGACTAAATCTATATCTCACACCTTAGCTTTTCCCAGAGTTCCAGGCCGAAAGCATTCTTGCCTACATAGGTACCTGAAGCTCACCGAAGTACCAGCTGAATGCATCTTCCTTTCCCAGAGAATCTGCTTCTCCTCCAGGACTTTTAACCTCAACTAGGAACATTACCACCTACCCAGCTGCACAAAATAGAAATCCATAGGTCACCTTCAACCTTATCCCCTCTCTCACATGCCACTCGCCACTCACCAATACTCACTGATCATTTCTACCTCCTAAATATTTCTTGAGTCCATGCCACTTCTAGGTTAAGATACCTTCATCTATCAACTGGACTTCGCTTTTCATTTTACAAACTGCTCCCCCAGTGTCCACATTTAATCCTTTTCAGTTCTTTATAAACATTTTAGTAAACTTTTGAATACCAAAACCAAACAATTTTTGCATGTAAAAACTGAAAAATTCAAATAACATCTACAGCATGGTTAATAACATTGTGTCAACATAAATTTCCTGATTTTGACACCATACTATGGCGATGTACCATCTTATCATTGAGAAAAACTGGGTGAAAGGTACACAAACCTTCTCTAAACTATCTTTGCAAATTATTGTATTCAACTATTTCAAAATAAATATTATTTAGAAAAACTAAATCTGGTTATATACTGTTTTTTCCCCACCCCTTCTTAAAACTTCTGAGTGCCCCTGAGTAAGTCCATCATTCTTACATTGACCTTTATACCCACTGGAATTCTAGTCTACTCCATGCCCCACTTACCTTCTTGGATTTGCCCTATAACTCTACTAGTCTTCTTTTTATTTCTCAAAAAGAACACTCACTCCTGCTTTAAAAACGTCAAATAAGCTATTCTCTCTGCCTAAAACGGTTTTCCCAGATCGTTGCTTGGCATATTATCTGCTTATTTTTTCAGATAGCTGCTGAAAATCCCTTAATTGGGAAAGATTTCCCAGACATCCTCCACTGATTCAGCCATCCCTTCAAATTAGATGAATTAACTCTTCTTTTAGGTTCTCACAGCACCCTCTACTTCTCCTTTTGTAAAAGTCATCATACTTAAACTTTTTTGTTCAATATATTCCCTCACACAAGTACTCCACAAACTCAACGTGGACAGGAAATGAATGAATGGTGAGTAAATAAGTTATTCAAATTGCTGCTAAAATCCCAATTTTTTTATCCATTTTATCATTTTCCAAAAGAGTCTCTGGGCTGTATATATATTGGTTTATTGGGTGATACTCTACTTTTCTATGATTAACAATATTTTTACAGTAGTTTATGAACCAATATTTCAGGGTGGTGGTATGCCAAATATTATACACTCTAGGGAAAGAGGTATGCCATTCTAGATATTAAATTAAACTGTGGTGTAGTTTAGATACAACTATAACGTCATTCAAATATCTAAGAAAGGGGAAGGTTTTCAAATACAAATTTCTGTTCCAAAAATAGTTATCTGTGAAGTCCACAGACTCACATTCCATTAAATCTATGATAGAAAAGGAGCTACAAAAGGTTGACATCCACTATTATTTTCTCCACTATTATTTGGCCATTTGTGCTCAACTTTCCACATTCATGGTACAGTTTACAGTAACATAAAGTACTTAGAATCCTTTTAAAGCATTTTCAGGACTGCTGCATGTTATCACAATAAGTACTACCTTTTTCAAAGAAGTAAAAGATATTTGAACTATAAGAGATCATCAGTTAGAGATCATCCAATTCAATCCTTGATTTTAAAAATGAGAAAGCTAATGAGAGCAGAGTTCATTGATGCTACAACCACAGTGAGAATACAGGTTGCTTGAAGTATTGACAAAACTCCCCACATTTGCAAACAGATTTTAGGAATTCCAATAATTAAATTGATGTGCAAAATTTTTCATCTGGCACATTAAATCCTTGACTCCTATTTACTGAAGTTTTTAAAAGTACAAATAATTGTTAGACCTCTAAATTTGGAGGCAACAAGAATGCATTCAGATTTCTCATAATGGCGGATGTTAGAATCAATTAACATTAAAATTTTGAATTCAGTTTTGAGATCTGTAAGACTTTTAAAGATATTGAGTTCTTAAGTTTTGCTTTCTTATAAGTTAACTTTAAATAAGATTCTAAACGAGGGAGCAGGGAGATAAAATACAGAGTTTTATTATGTCAAGATCCAGGAATAAATTAATTAGGAAGATAAGAGACACAATGTTGTTGATTTTAGGCTTTAACAATGTACTGTCTCTGAGTAGCGCCTCTCCCATTTATCTTTTTAATGTATTTTTTTCACAAAATGCATACAATACATATCTATCCATTTATGCAGATTTTTTTAGTCTGTGAATTAGCGTTCACCATAATTTATGAGTGAGATTTAATATCCTCCCTTTGATATTAAAATCACGTATAAAAGTTTGTAGGGGATAAGTAAATAAAGAACTAGGCCATCTCTTTTTCATTATTAGCTGTGCTGCAGTTTTAGAAATCAAAGCTCTCCACACCCTTGTCCAGAAAGTCAGGCAGTAAATGTTTGCATGGCAGCAGCCCAGGAGAGTGGCTGCAGAAAGACCTGAGTTTGAATCTTTTTTCCTGCTATTTCCTCAATGTTTATCCATGATTCCATAGCTTATCTGAGCATCAGTCTTCTTATCTGTAAAATGAGCATGAAAACAACACCTATCTCTGGGATTGCACTACAATACATAGAATAATGGTTTAGGTGCCTAGAAGTGATCAGTGCAAAACTGATGGTGGTTATCATCAAATTGTAAGAGCAGTGGACAAGGGAAAGGAGAGAAAAGGTACCCTACTTTGCAAGAGTGGCACAGTTATGGTATAAGAAGACTCCTGGTGAAGACTAGCTGCTACAATTGGCACATGTGGGATTGGGAGTATAGTATAGAACGTTGGTTTTGCCATCCACATGCAGATTCCCTTTCAGATAACTGAAGACATTTTCACTCTGGCCCCCATCACTCTGATTTAGCTTAGGAAAGGATTATCCATATAAGACAGCCATCACTGAGGGTATTTCTCACCATCCACCCATCTATGTCTCAAATTTCACTGTAAGGCTCATTTGGACAGGTTAAAATGCAGACACCAAGGCTCCAACCCAGAGACTGGATTTAGTAGATCTCAGCTAGTACTTAACCATATGCATTTTTTGATTAACAAATCATAATTATATACATTTATGGGGTACACTCTGATGTTTTGACATATGTATATGATGTGGCATAATTAAATGAAGCTAATTAACATATCCATCACTTCACTTACTTATCAGTTTTTGTGATGAGACATTTGAAATTTACTTAGCTATTTTACCATCTGCCTTTTTAACGAGAATCTTAAATTATATATATATATATTACATTAGGTATATAATATATATAAAACATAATATATATAATATATAAAATACATATGGTATGTATGTGCTGATGTCCACAAATCACGCTTGGAGAAACACTGTTGTAGATTGCACAGGCTCTGTCTTTGTATTAAATCAGACAGAGTTCTGTCTCTCAGAGTTACTCTAGCTTCCCCAATAAAGTGTCTTCAAAAAAAACCTATATTTTAGTAATAAAGTTTAAACTTTTATGTACAGAAGACACAAGAAATAGCCTTATGATGACATTTGTAACATGTAAGATGTTGACTGTTAAGTTTTTCATTGTCTTTTACCAATCTTATTAAATAGAAATATCTTATTATAATTTGTCTTAATATTTTTAATTGAAAGAGATGGGGTCTAGTAATAAATAATTTCAAGTTTTTCTGCCTGTTACTCTGAAAACCAGGAATTTCTCTGCATTAGGGCAAGTAGCCTCAGGCAGGCAACAGCTAACTAGCTGTCCAGCCCAATCAAACCCAAACCCAGAAGAACTAAATGTGTAAATCAGGATAAGTGATGGAGAGTCTGTCCTTGATTAGAAAGACGTATCTCTAATATCTCTCTATGCAAGAAAGTTTCAGCTCAATTTTTCCTATATATATATATATACACACACACACATATACGTATAGATATTTCAAACCCACACCTGAGGTTTACAGGTAATTTTAATTTTTGTTTATTTCTCGAGCTAAGACAGAGGGGTGGGCTGGGAATAGATCCTTTTAAGCTTTGTAAAAAATCTATTTATTGTATGTTAGATCAAGCAATCATTTCTTGAGAAAAATTACAGATAATATAGATATTTCAAACCCACACCTGAGGTTTACAGGTAATTTTAATTTTTGTTTATTTCTCGAGCTAAGACAGAGGGGTGGGCTGGGAATAGATCCTTTTAAGCTTTGTAAAAAATCTATTTATTGTATGTTAGATCAAGCAATCATTTCTTGAGAAAAATTACAGATAATATTTACCTCAGCCATTTTTCTGGCATAAAAATTCTGCCAGAGCTGTCCATCCCCACCCCTTCAACAAATGCAAATGGATTTCAAGGTCCACCAAATCTTGTAAGAAGCCTGCATAAAGTGAGAAAGTCTCTAAACACTAAGCTGAGCTCTTCTTACCACACATTTGTAGGCACTCAATGAAAGCTGTTTGAATGAAAAAAGAATGAAGAACCATATACCATTAACTGCCACTAGGAGACAAACAACTTGATATTGCAATGCTTGTGCACAAGTAAACAAACTGTACCTTATCTTTCCACATTCATCTTCCACTGTATGTATGTATGTATGCATGCATGTATATAGAGATGGAGTTTCATCATGTTGATCAGGCTGGTCTCAAACTCCTGGCCTCAAGTGATCTGTCCACCTCCGCTTCCCAAAGTGCAGGGATTACAGGCATGAGCCACTGCTCCCAGCCCATCATCTTCCATTTTAATAGGTTAAACAAAAGTTACATGAACAATGATTTATTTATATGTCAATTTTAACTAAAATAGTTATCTGTAGTACTGTTGTGTGGAGTTTTAACAATGAGATAATTAGATTTTTGCGGTAAGAAAAAGAAAAAAAACTTCAAGAAATATCTCTTTAACATATTTCAGAAAAATAAATTTCATCTGCTATTTTTTTAATTTTATTTTTTGCCATGCATCACCCACTAAATTTTCTGGTTGAACAATAAAGTATAAAAAGCTAAATAATCCTAGCACTTTGGGAGGCCAAGGTAGGTGGATCATGAGGTCAGGAATTCAAGACCAGCTTGGACAAGATGGTGAAACCCCGTCTCTACTAAAAATACAAAATAATCAGCCGGGCATGGTGACGGACACCTGTAATCTCAGCTACTGGGGAGGCTGAGGCACAGATTTGCTTGAACCCAGGAGGCAGAGGTGGCAGTGAGCTGAGGTCTGAGATCACGCCATTGCACTCCAGCCTATGCAACAGAGCGGGACTCCATCTAAACAAAATTAAAATAAAAACAAAAACAAAAAAAGAAAAAGAAAAGTTAAATAGTGATTAAACTGGACAAACTGACATTCTACTCAAGGAAATGAAACTGTGCAGGATACAAATGAGTTTTATTAAAGCCCACATATTTATCATATGCCATATTAAACAATAAATAGTCAAAGCATTTATTTCTTTTTAGTAACAATTAAGGTTCCTGGTAGATTTTCCCATCCTCTGAAATATTTATATGGCATGCTTTTGTTTGATTTCCTTCATTCATAATTTCAGTTTCCTTCGTACTTCTTGATCTTCAAGTATCGAATAATGTTTTGAAGTACAATTAGAAGCATCCAGAATTATTTCATATCTGAGTTAACCTTTCAGACAAATAAATGAAACATCTTATTTTTGTAGAGTTTATTCTACAAAAATATTCTGAGGAAGGCCCAGGGTCCCTCCGGCCCCAACCAAAAAAAAAAAAAAAAAAAAAAAAAAAAAAAAAGCCTTTTACCTTTCCTAGAAAAACAAAGAAATGATTTTTTCTCCCTGTCCAGAACAAAGGGTCAAAAAAAGTTCTATAGTTTTGTAGTAAAATAACTATAAAGCAAGCTCTAAAGGGAGAGGGTTGGCTGTCTCACCTATTCAACTTTATTTAAGAATCCTGCACAGAGGCTTAAAGAATGTTATTTCTGTAAGTACATAACTCATCTCTCATATCTGAGGTGCCACTGCAAGTAAGAGGAGTGACAACATTTTGTCCCTAAACTGGAGTCCCTATGTGTAGAAGGCTGCAATCTTTCTCCTACAATGCTCTCCTGTAATGTTTCCAACCTTGAAAAACAGTGTGTCGACAGAGCCCATTTGACTCATAGTTATGTTCTATTTGCCTGCACTGGCATTTCAAAGGAATGAAATAAAAGGGAGGGAGTAAGGAAAGCTTTAGGCAATGTTTAAAAGTTAGGTGATTTCCCATTTTTTTAAACACCGGATTTTTTGTTTTTCTTTAAAAATCAGCACATGTGGCATCACCAGGCCCATTTCCCAAGTCAAGGATCAGAAGAAACTAAGACTCATCTGCTTCCTTTGGAGGGAGCCTGTGCTCTGTAATTTATTCCAGCTCCCAATCTGGTCCACTTGACTCAGCTGTAGACATCTGAGTTAACCTATCCACACGATACCGTAAGTGGGTTACTGAAAGGGTGAGACCAATCTGCAACAGTGGATCTCACCCCTGGCTACACATTACGTTCACTTCCTAAGCTCTTAATTCCTGGGTCCCATTCCAGATCAATCAAATCAAAATCTCTACCAGGGAGACTCAAATATTAGTATATTTAAAGTTCCCTAGGTGGTTTCAATGTGAACCATGGTTTAAGAAAATGGTGTTTGAATTTTTGCTCACATTTTCCCTTAAAAAAAAAAAAAAGATGCTGGAAGTGATGCTAAATGTAAGCCCTAAAGGGAAGAAATTAAGACATTGCCAGCCAAGTGGGAATTGGTTGTTTCAGAAAAAGGGAATTTCAGACAAAGGAAATAATATAACAAAATACATAAGATTTAAATTAGGATGATGTATTCAGGGAACTATAAATAGTTTGATAGTGAATGAGCAGACCAAGAGATAATGATGAAGAGAGACAGAGGAGCCTAGCTATACTAGACTGTTTATGTAATGCTTTTGCAAGCAGATAGTTGGAAATATTGCTATTTTTGTTTTCTTTTTCTTTTATTTATTTTTTTATTTTTATTTTTATTTTTTTGAGACACAGTCTCACTCTATCGCACATGCTGAAGTGTAGTGGCGCGATCTTGGCTCACTGCAACCACTGCTTCTCGTGTTCAAGCGATTCTCATGCCTCAGCCTCCTGAGTAGCTGTGATTACATATTTTTAGTACAGATGGAGTTTTGTCATATTAGCCAGGCTGGTCTTGAACTCCTGACCTCCTGTGATCCATCTGCCTCCACCTCCCAAAGTGCTGAGCTTATAGGCGTGAGCCACTGCACTCGGCCCTGTTTATGTTTTCTATTGTGTTTTCCTGTTGTGAAAAACTTGGAGGTGGTGATAAAGACACTGAGATGATGCATATAAAAGCATGTCAAAAGCCAAAGTGCTTACAAACATAATATGTCAATATCATCATCATTAGGTCACCTGAAAAATTTACAGAGACTGTATTCCAGATAGCCAAGAGGCAAGAGTAGGAGTCACATTAAAACTCTAATAAGATGCCTTCTCGCAGGCCATCATTACAAGTAACTAAAAATGACTCTGCCATTAAAATATATTTGTTTTCATTGTATTGGCATAAACTTTCATCAAATTAACGTCTTTGCTGCTAAATCGGTGGTTATTAATGCTAAGCTTGAGACATGAATATTAAATTTTTACTTTTCTTTTTAAGCATTCTGTGTATCTTTCTTACTATATAAGCAATAAAATCTAACTTCTAATTACCAAGTATTTAATTTTAATTACTCCAAATGTATAATGTATTCCTATGGCAATTAAAAGTAAGATTCTACAAAAGGCCCTTTATCAGACTTTGGAAAACTAGATGCATTTGATTTACAATTCCACTTACCCTGGTGTGAGTGGAGATAGATACTAGGCATTTCAGCTTGAAATCTGTTCAACCTAGAGGTCATGTTGCTGCCATACATTTTATTTTTTTCCTTTACTTTGCAAATTGAGTTAAAAGTTACACAACACTAGTTTTTCAAAGCAAAGCCACAGATGCAAAGTAGATGGATTAACTTATGACAAAGAGGGCAAATGGAAATTCACTTAATTTTGATGTCTCACACAAAAATACTGATAAAAATAATTAACATATTCTTAAAACATTAGAATAGCTTGTGAATTCCATGCAAATGGTATCACTTAGAGTTCAAATTCACCTGTGAAAACAGTTTGCTATACGTGCAACTCTGGGTTCAATTAAATTAGATAGGGAATTGATATTTATATTCCTAAGTCTAACCAGTTTTTTTTTTAAGTATTACAAAAATCTCTCATTTCTTAAAGCAAAGAAAAAATGTTAATTGCCTTTTTGCATTTTAATTTTTTAAAATATTTTATTTTACTTTAAGTTCTAGGGTACATGCCCCAAACATGAAGGTCTGTTACTTAGGTATACATGTGCCATGGTGGTTTGCTGCACCTATCAGCCTGTCATCTAGATTTTAAGCCTTGCATGCACTAAGTATTTGTCCTAATGCTCTCCCTTCCCTTGCCCCCAGCCCCTGAATAGGCCCAGTGTGTGATGTATCCTTCCCTGAGTCCACGTGTTCTCATTGTTCAACTCCCACTTATGAGTAAGAACATGCGGTGCTTGGTTTTCTGTTCCTGTGTTAGGTTGTTAAGGATAATGGCTTCCAGCTTCATCCATGTCCCTGCAAAGGACATGAACTCACTCCTTTTTATGGCTGCATAGCATTCTATGGTGTACATGTACCACATTTTCTTTATCCAGTCTATCACTGATGGGCATTTGGGTTAGTTCCATGTCTTTTCTATTGTGAATAGTGCTGCAATAAATATATGTGTGCATGTGTCTTTATAGTAGAATGATTTATATTCCTTTGGGTATATATCCAGTAATGAGATTTGCTTGGTCAAATAGTATTGCTGGTTCTAGATCCTTGAGGAATCATCACACAGTCTTCCACAATGGTAGAACCAATTTACATTCCCACCAAAAGTGTAAAAGTGTTCCTATTTCTCAACAGCCTCACCAGCATCTATTGTTTCTTGACTTTTTAATAATCTCCATTCTGGCTGGTGTGAGATGGTATCTCATGATGGTTTTGATTTGCATTTCTCTAATGATCAGTGATGTTGAGCTTTTTTTTATACGTTACTTGACAACAAATATGTCTTCTTTTGAGAAGTGTCTATTCATATCCTTTGCCCACTTTTTGATGTTTTTGTTGTTGTTGTTCCTGTAAAGTACAGTTCCTTGTAGATTCTAGATATTAGACCTTTGTTGGATAGATAGATTGGAAAAATTTTCTCCCGTTCTCTAGATTGTCTGTTCACTCTGATGATAGTTTATTTTTGCTGTGTAGAAGTGCTTTAGTTTAATTAGATCCCATTTCTCAGTTTTGGCTTTTGTTGCAATTTCTTTTGGTGTTTTCATCATGAAATCTTTGTCCATGCCTACATCTTGAATAGTATTGCCTAGGTTTTCTTCTAGGGTGTACATGGTTTTGGGTTTCACATTTAAGTCTTTAATCCATCTTGAGTTAATTTTTATACAAGGTGTAAGGAAAGAGTCCAGTTTCAATTTTCTGCACATGGCTAGCCAGTTTTCCCAGCACCATTTATTAAATAGGGAATCCTTTCCCCATTGCTTGGTTTTGTCAGGTTTGTTGAAGATCAGATGGTTGTAGATGTGTGGTGTTATTTCTGAGGTCTCTTTTCTGTTCCATTGGTCTATCTGCCTTGGTACCAGTACCATGCTGTTTTGGTTACTGTAGCCTTATAGTATAGTTTCAAGTCAGGTAGCCTGAGGCCTCCAGTTTTGTTCTTTTTGCTTAGGATTGTCTTGCCTATATGGGCTCTTTTTGGTTCCATATGAGATTTAAAGTATTTTTTTCTAATTCTGTAAAGAAGATTAATGGTAGTTTAATGGGAATAGCATTGATTCTATAAATTATATAATTTTTAAATTTATATGATTCATATATTTATAAATTATATAATTTATATATTTATAAATATATTATATAATTTATATATTTATAAATATATTATATAATTATATAATTATATATTTATAAATAAATTTATAATTTATATAATTATATAATTTATATATTTATAAATAAATTTATAATTTATATAAGTATAAATCATGTAACTTTATTAAAATTATATAATTATAAACAATTATATATTTATAATTTTAAATAAATTCATATAATTTACATATATATAATTAAAATAAAACTATATAATTTTATATGTATATATTTAAAAATAAATATTTTTTATTTAAATTATATAATTTATAATTAATAATTTTTTTTTTTGAGACAGAGTCTCACTCTGTCACCCAGCCTGGAGTTCAGTGGCTCAATCTCGGCTCACTATAACCTCTGCCTCCCGGGTTCAAGTGATTCTCTTGCCTCAGCCTCCTGAGTAGCTGGGATTACAGGTACCCGCCATCACGCCCGGCTAATTATTGTATCTTTGTAGAGACAGGGTTTCACTATGTTGGCCAGGCTGATCTTGAACTCCTGACCTCAGGTGATCTGCCTACCTCGGCCTGCCGAAGTGCTGAGATTACAGGCTTGAGCCACAGTGCCCAGCCAAATTTTTAAATTAATTTATATAATTTATACTTTATAGATTTTAAAATAAATTTATATAATTTATAATTTATTAATTTTTTGAGGGAAGGTCTCACTCTGTCATCCAGGATGGAGTTCAGTGGTGCTATCTTGGCTCACTGCCACCTCTACTTTCCAGGTTCAAGTGATCCTCCCACCTCAGCCTCATTAGTAGCTGGGACCACAGGTGTACGCAAAAATGCCCACCCAATTTGGTATTCATATGTGTTTGTAGAGACAGGGTTTAATTATGCTGCCCAACCTGCTCTTGAACTCCTGGGCTCAAGGAATCCACCTACCTTGGCCTTCCAAATTGCTGTTAATAAGGCATCAGCCACCATGTTTGGCCAAGTGCCAATATTTTAAAAGCAATATGGAGAATGTCTAAGTTGACTCAAGGTTGATATGAAAATTAAATGAGGTAAAATGCATAAAGCACTTAGAACACTGCAGGTCATATGTCAACCCAAAGGACAGCATCTTTGTGGGAGAACTACAGATGAGCACAATAACAGGCTATTTCTGAGTAGTTTTGCCCAAGAGTTTAGGAAGAGCAAGGATATGCAAACTGGATGGGTAACTAAAGAGTAAATTAACTCAAATCTTTCATTCAGCCTGTTTGGAGTTTCCCTGTTTTTTGTAAGCAAACAAAAGGATTATAGAACAATTAGGGCTAAAGCCAGGTTTGTTTTACATGGTGAAGTTATACTGTCAATCTAAGAACAAATTTCATACATAAGATCTTTCATACATAAAAGCTTCATATATGACTTCTTCCAATGAAAACACAACTACAAATCAGCAAATTAGAACAAAATCTTCAGCATTCTAGCCTTTAGGGATCAAAATCATGTGAGTTATCTCCCTCCCCATGCTATCAAGTCCCACACCCACAAACATGGGTCAACTTTCCAAATCCTCGTTCTCCTCAATGTGAATAGGTAATCAAGGTCACTTCTATAAGGTGAAAGTGAAAGAACAAGACCCTCCACCCTCCCATTCCACTCCCCCACACACATAGTATTTCAAGGGCAAGAAATGATTTGAAATAATATCATCAATAAAAATAATAATTACATCAAATTTGGGTCCACAAAAGAGAATATCAAAAGGACAGTGTGCTGACAAAAGTCTAAGGAAACACAATGAAGAAAAGATAATCAGAGAAAAAGAAGTACTTGGAAATTAAGAATTAAGGATAGTAGCTTGATCAGGTTCTGATCAAAAGTAGATTGACCCCCAGATCATATCTTCTCTGAGGAATATGGGGATGAAAAGAGCATGATAGTGTTTGGATCCCTGTCCCCATCCAATCTCATGTTGAATTCTAATCTCTAATATTGGAGGTGGGCCCTGAAAGGAGGTGATTGGATCATGGAGGTGGATTTCTCATGAATGCTGTAGCACCATTCTCTTTTTTTTTTTTTAATTATTATACTTCTAGGGTACATGTGCATAACGTGTAGGTTTGTTACATATGTATACTTGTGCCATGTTGGTGTGCTGCACCCATCAACTTGTCAGCACCCATCAACTCGTCCTTTATATCAGGTATAACTCCCAATGCAATCCCTCTGCCCTCCCCTTCCCCATAATAGGCCCCAGTGTGTGATGTTCCCCTTCCCGAGTCCAAGTGATCTCATTGTTCAGTTCCCACCTATGAGTGAGAACATGTGGTGTTTGGTTTTCTGTTCTTGTGATAGTTTGCTGAGAATGATGGTTTCCAGCTGCATCCATGTCCCTACAAAGGACACAAACTCATCCTTTTTGATGGCTGCATAGTATTCCATGGTGTATATGTGCCACATTTTCTTAATCCAGTCTGTCACTGATGGACATTTGGGTTGGTTCCAAGTCTTTGCTATTGTGAATAGTGCCACAATGAACATACGTGTACATGTGTCTTTATAGCAGCATGATTTATAATTTATAATCCTTTGTGTATATACCCAGTAATGGGATGGTTGTGTCATATAGTACTTCTAGTTCTAGATCCTTGAGGAATCACCATACTGTTTTCCATAATGGTTGAACTAGTTTACAATCCCACCAACAGTATAAAAGTGTTCCTATTTCTCCACATCATCTCCAGCACCTGTTGTTTCCTGACTTTGTAATGATTGCCATTCTAACTGGTGTGAGATGGTATCTCATTGTGGTTTTGATTTGCATTTCTCTGATGGCCAGTGTAGCACCATTCTCTTGGTGCTGTCCTCACAATAGTGAGTGACTTTTCATGAGGTCTGGCCCATTAAAAGTACATGGCACCTCCCTTCCTCCACTCTCTTGCGCCTGCTTTCACCATGTGAAGTGCACCATGTGCCTGCCTTTCACCATGTGCCTGCCTCCACTTCACCTTCTGCTATGATAGTAAGCTTCCTGAGACCTCCCCAGAATCATATGCTGCCATGTTTTTTGTACAGCCTGCAGAACCTTGAGCCACTTAAACTTCTTTTCTCTATAAATTACCCAGTCTCAGAGCCTCCAGTAATTTTTCCTTTTTTTTGAGATGGAGTCTCAATCTGTCGCCCAGGATAGAGTACGGTGGCACATGGCATGATCTCAGCTTACTGCAACCTCCACCTCCCAGGTTGAAGTGATTCACCTGCTTCAGCCACACAAGTAGCTGGGATTACAGGCAGCCACCATCACACCTGGCTAATTTTTGTATTTTTAGTAGAGATGGGGTTTCAACATGTTGACAAGGCTGGTTTCGAACTCCTGGCCTCAGGTGATCTGTTTGTCTCAGTCTCATAAAATGCTAAGATTACTGATGTGAGCCACCACGCCCGGACTCAGGTATTTATTTGTAGCAATGCAAGAAAGGCCTAATACGGAGCAGGCAAGAAGTTATAGTTCTTCACTGTAAGTCTTTTTTTTTTTTTTTTTTTTGGCTGATTTTTTTAAACCATACATATGTAAAATAAAATTTATTTTTAAAGAACTATCTTAATTAAGACTGCTGTAAAATGTTAGGATTTTTATGCAATTATCTGACTTCAGTCATTGATAGAACTAGTTTTTGGAAGTGTCAATGTCCATCAGTTAAAAATGTAAGTGAACAAGTTTGGTGTATTATTTATTGCAGAGGGAGAATGCATGCCACAGGGGAACCACCTGTGAAGTAGCCCAGTACAACAGTGTCAGAAGAACCTATTATAGAATAGGGGCTTTTGTTGAATAATTTTGAGGAAGGTTCTAAGGAAGTGGAAGTTGGTCCTACATTGTGCATTGTCAGAAAGCAGAGGAAATTTTAGGATTAGATATCTCAATAAAACTTACAGAGACGGCAGGCTACAGCAAGCCTAAAATTGAACCTAGTAAAGAAGGAGTATTTACTGAGACAGGAAGATACCTGGTTTAGTAAGAGAGAGAGAGAGATCTGATATATATTGTGGTATGCACAGTGACACAGTCTGAAGTAGGTGGCTTATGACATTATTTATGCTCAACAGGAGAACAACATGGCATAGCTGCCAGTGTCAAATCAGTTTGTAATAACCTGAGGTCCAGCTATGAGCATCAGATCAGTTGCTGGATGTCACTGGCTGCTTTCTTCTTTCTTAGAAGAAAACCAAGAGGAATATGTCTAGAAATAACTACTGATAGTTTGTGATTTTGATTTACATGAATTGAGTTTTTATGTGTGAGTTTTTCCTTGGAAATTATAGTTTCCTTAGTAATCAGAGACCAAATCTTAATCACATGTATATACCCACAAGAGGCAACCCAGATGGTTAGGTTTTTATTCTTCCCACAGAGATTAAGCCACAAGGCTAACATCACTCAGCCATTATCTGGAAGAGTTAGGACTAGAAATGGTGTTTGGACAAAAGCTTCTTGGTGCTGTGTTGGTATTGTCTCACGTGGCATCCCAGTAAGATGGATGTCTCACTACTGTTTGGAAGAAGGGCGTGATGCATTATTGTGATTCGTTCCACCAGATGCCTTTCACATGGGTTTTGCCCTTTGCTACACATGTGGGATGGTAGAGCTCTAAGGATTTAGTTCCATTGCTTTAGACCAAAGGGACTTCTGAAGAAGGCTAAAGCCTGAACTGCCAAGTGCCATCCTCATTTAATAGGGAGCAGCTAGTTTGTTCCTGGACTAAGGCAACAGATGTTTCTAAAGTTTCTGCCAAATGTTTAGCAGCAACATGACGCTAGAAGTACAGCAGAAGGTACGACAGATGTACGTACAATACGAGAAGCAGAGGGCTGGCAATGACAAGGGCCTGCTCTTGAGTTTAGTGCCAACAATCACCATCAGAGAGAACATTAAGTACAATAAGTGTAGCAGTGTTCCTTAATACTATGCCATTAGAACCATATTTATCTCACTTGTTAACTGTACAATGCAGAAAATTCATAAAATATATTACCGTGCAAGACCATTCACAAATCCAATGAACAGTAAGTGGGTGCCCATTGTGAATGATGTACTGATGGGTGATGATGACATTTTCAAATAAATATGCATATCCTCAAGGAATTTTGACACCAATCTTGGTACCATATTGCCTGTGTTCTTATGGTTGTCACTTACTAGCTGGGTGGCCTTGGAAAAATCATTAAAATTTTAAATCTTCAATTATGTTATTTATAAAAATTAGGGAAAAATACCTTCTGCAGAGAGCTGTTATGAGGATTAAGTGAGATATGACATAAAAAGTTCTCATCCCTGAGTGTAGTACTTCATGAATGTTATCTATTATTATTTGTAATGAAGTTCTTCCCTACTGTATTTATTTAATAGTGATAGTTTGAATGTATCCCAAATAATGTAGAATGCAGAGAAAGAAAAACTCATGAGCCAAAACTTATGCTTAAATGTATCAAAAAAAATATAGTAATTTCCTCCATCAAAGACACATCTCTACCATTAAACAAAAATTCTGCATGCCTGCAGAAAGCAAATAATGGCTCCTCAAAGATGTCTACTTTCTGATCCTTAGAATTTGGATATATATTACCTTATATGGAAAAAGGGGCCTACAGATGTAATGAAGGGTATGAACATTGAGCCCGGAAGATTGCTCTGGATTATCCAAGTGGGTTCAATTAATCACCACGATGTTGAAAGTGAGGAAGGCAGGAGAGATGATCTCAGTAATGCAATATGAGAAAGACTGGACCTAGACTTGCATTGCTGGCTTTGAAGATGGGATGGGGCCAAGAGCTGAGAATGTGGGAAGTTTCTAAAAGATGCAAAGACAAGGAACAGATTTTTTCCTAGAGCTTCCAGAAAGTAACAACAGCCCCACTGACACCTTAAATGTAGCCTAGTAAGACCCTCATTAGACTTCTAACCTGTAAGACTATACAGTAAAAATGTGTGTATTTTTATTGTCTCTTTGCTTTATTAAATTATATTGGCAAAATGACTAAGAGACACTCAATACATGTGTAGTGTATACGCTAACAGAAAAGAACGATAGCCCTTTAATGAAGATTCATTTTGTCTATTACATAACGAAGTCAAATAGACCAAGTCCATTATAGAAACTTAAATTCTAGGATGTCATATCTGGATGGTCATTGCAAACTCCTCTACGTGTACTTTAGAAATTCCTTGAATTTGAGAGAGCTGAAAAGTAGTTCAAAAACAGGGGCCAGAAAATGTAGGAGGAAAGTAATTTGAAAATGTTCTGAAGGAAAGACAGAGAGAAAAATTGCATAGTGGGCCTAAAAAAAATAGTGATATATGTGCAGATTGACTTCAAGACCTTAAATATCCCTTTGCACACCTTTTATCTCTTCACAGGGGACCTTATAGTTTGTTGTGATTTGGGCAATACCAGAAAAATCGGAATCAACAACCCCAACAACCTTGCCTTCCCTAATATTCATATAGTTAATCATTATTTAGCTTAAGGTAATTTTCTCCATTAAAATTGTAATCTTAGGAGCAGTGAGCACACTTCGTTATTTATACTGGGATTTTACTAAGCTTCTAAATTCTACACAGCGAGTTCCTCCACCCTGTTCCATAACTGTCTTTCAAAAAATAATAAAATGCTCCAAAACTTTTTCTTAAAAGTTAAAAAATTAAATCCCCAATAAGCCTTCAAACATTATAAATGTAAAAGGGAAATTTGAAAGTAAGGCCTCATTGACATTGATATATGGAGAACCCACTGAAACTTAGGACCTGTGATCATTTGTAAGCTTTCATGTCTAACCTCATGATCACTGTTTCTTCTCATTAAAGGAGAGATTAGTTTTCTATTTTCAAGTAGACTTACTTCTCCATCGATAGGCATAAATTATAACTTTTCGAGAACATTGACTAAAAAATTAATTACTTTTATATCAGTCCAAAGTCTTATTTTAAAATTCCAAAACCTCTCAACTTAATTCTAAGTTTCATTTTATTTTAAAGTGTATCAACATGATCATACTGTAAAATGGAAAGATTTGTCTTGTGGTAAAGTTAAAATTGTCATTATATATTTAGACCATGAATTTTAACACTCTCTAGAGAGTTAGTGTTGGAATTATGTCCAAAATCAAAACAGGAAATGAACAGGGTCATTAAATTAGAGTAGTAAGTGGTTTTACATATTTTTGTTTTGCCAAAAATTTCTCTATCAAAATAAGGTCTTTCCTAGATTAAGGCATGATTCTTTTTTCTTGATAAGCATATTTAACTGTACACATCTGTACCATGAGTCTAAAATGTGTATTTTTGATATTCCAGATTTCTCTTCAAAATTTAATGGTGTATCCTAGATAATCAGGAAAATTTCTCTAATTATGCAAATAATTAAGATTTGTAAAATGTGTTAATATTTTCAGGCAAAAGTATAAGGCAGTGAAAATCACAAAGATCAATAACTCAAAGACTGTGAACACTTCCTTTTATTTTCCATCGCTCCCTGAAAATTTAATTTAGTTTACTTTACCTAAGACATGATGTGGTACAACTGAACCATACTAACTGAATAGGGACACCATAGCCTATATGTTACAAATAATATGAATTTAGCAAGTGAACATTAAGAAGGCTACATTTTCAGACTACTAAGACAGTGAGTTTATTGTGTTTTGGAAGTAGTGCAAGAAATGAAGAATTATTCTAAGGCCAACTACTCATTGCCTAAAGCAACCTATATTCAGGTCCAAGATATGGCTTAGGATTTCATTATTTCCTTTTTATTTTATCTAAAATGTAACAGTAACATATCAGTTACTAAGAGACCAGGTTCCAAAATAATTTGAAGCTTAACATTCAGAACCAATAGGCTGTTGCTTTTCCCTTCAATTAACCTAGCTTATTCCATCAAGAATTCTTTAACTCTTTGGCAAGCTAAACCGTAAATAGGCACAACAGCTATAGTCATCTACTGTAAATGAAATAGAATATTCTGCAGAGACGAATAGAACAACAGTAGGCTGCAGAGGGAAGATGTAAGAATCAGAACTGTGTTCTAATTGAGATACTGTCTTCAGGAAAGTTTCTTTACTTTCCTGAACCTCGAAGTACTCATTAGAAAAACTGATGCTAATAAGAATACCTATCTCATGGTGTTAGTGTAGAAATTATTGAGAAAATTCATGGAAAACATTTAGTACAATATTTGGCACAGATAAAAGTACTGTACGAAAGCTTTCTATAATGATAATAAACAGAGTTATCATTTTAATGCTTTCTTGAGAATGTAAGCTAATTTAGAAACTCACTGAATTCAAACATTACTTTTAGAACCATTTTAACTGTCTTTTTTAAAGACCAGATATTAATTTACTTTCTATAATTAAAATGGCATGGCACTATATTGATCTAAGGATTCCTTTTCTAAAATTTACCCTTAAAAGTTATCTGCTTTTGTACAGAAAGTTACTCCAACTTTTTGTTTTATTTTTTATTTTTTTCAAAATCCCATTATATCCACTTCTCTTTGCTCCATCAACCTTTAAATGGCCTTTGGCCAAAAGCCATAAAACACTGACCTAAAGGTTGCTGCTCTGCTCTTAACTGTGTCCTGAAATAGTTTTAATGGAACTTAGAACCTCAAAGACTCTCAGGGTTAGGAAGGATCTCAAATGCCATTTAAATCAACTTCCCTTCCCCCTCATCCAACATCTATGACATCTGCAAGTCATCACCGAGATTTTAGTGAAAACCCCCTAGTGATAAAGACATCACTGCCTCAAGAGACAGCTAACTTTCAAACAGCTGCCACAAAAGTTAGAGCAGTTGTTAAGAAGCCACAGAAGATCTCCCTAGAAAGAAGCAGATGTTCTTGACTCATTTTTAAACATAGAACTGCAATCATGTCTAAGAAAACAACTTAAAAGCTCAGCCATATCTCATCTTTACTCCGTTGAGAGCTGTTGCATAATCTATTTTATTTAAGGAATCAATAAGGTATGTTATATGAGCATAGCTTTCTTACAAAGATATCAAAAATTGTTTCTGCTGTAGTAAAGCAATGTCTCCATTAGAACTCTGTCTTGTCTCCTTTATCTATGAAATGGAAGAAAGAATGCTAGCCACTTCCTAATTGTTGCGGAAACTACCTGAGGTTACCCACATCAAACGCTTAGCACGCAGTACGAGGGACATAATAAGCATTCAACAAACAGTGACAAGCACTAGAAATAATGCCCATGACGTGCCTAGCAGCATGCTTGGCTCATTGTGTATATTCCAAATATGTAATTATTACTCATTAGGCCATTTGCTTCATCAGCCAAGACCTCAATTATTGCCTGCGAAAAAAATATAGCTTGACAAGTGCTACTACATGAGGAGCAAGATAACTGGTTAAAATGTTGATAGACTATAACAAGAATGTGACACCATTACGGACTTTCCCAATAAAGAGAATTTCACCACACTGTGAACAAGGAAGCATTATGGGACCCATGGCAAAAGCAGACCTATGATTGCTTTGTACCAGAGTGAAAGACCATGTTGTGCTGTGTTTAAGAGTCCAGGTTCTCTATAATTAGGATACAGGGTAGCTGAAATTGGGGAATACCCATGAAGCATTTCCATGTTTATTACAATACAGAAATATTACTTCCTCAAAATTGGCTCCACTATAAGACAGAGCAGAATAAATGGTCATGTACAGGTTAACTAAAAATGTCACATTTCAAGTAAGTTTCTCCATTATCTCTCAGATCTACCCATTCCCTCTTATGATTCCATAGCCTACATCAACCCTGGTACCCCATGCCTTCAACAGCCACCTATCTGATTCTCCAGCCTCCCACCTCTACTTATCCTGCACAGAGATGCCAAAGGGTAGAACAATCTTCCTCTGATAGCAATGTTATCTTCTTGCTCAGGAATTCCCCGCTGGTCAATATTGCTCATCCTATCAGATCCTACCTTCTTGATCCAGCCTTCTACCCTCTCTCCCATCATCTCCCACTGGTCTATGAACTACATCTTGAATTCAACCCCCTCCAGGGATTTCAGAGGATTTCAGAGGAAACGCATCCTACCATCATCCCACCAGTTCCTGCCTTTCCTCCTCCAAGTCTAGCTCAGAATTCAATTCCTGTAAGAATTCCCGCAGACACCTTTTACTGATGGGAAGACAGCTTTTCTGTATTCTGTTTGCATCATATTAACATTCACCTCCTTGCATGTTGCTTTCAAATGGCTTTAATCCCCATGATACATGAATATTGTTCATCCCAAATGTACTGGAATGTGGAATGTCCTTCCAGGATTAGTTCATGTCCTTCATTTCATACAGAAGCCCAACAAGCTGTGTCTTCAGGGACTGAGAAGTTCTAGTTCTTTGAGGGATTATAATTACATTCTACTCATTTTGAGTGAGGTGCAAATCATCCCAGTGTCCTCTGTTTTGTTTCTCTTCTGCAAGAGGCAGGAAATGTAGGTTGAAATAATTCAGAGGGGCAGAGTGCTTATACGCTCAGCCAGTCTACTGTGGAAAATGCCACATATTGATGCAGCATTTTACCATTCACAAACTGACCTCACATTTGTTATTTAATTTGAGCCTCAAGTAAATTAAGCAAATTACTCACCTTTCTCAATCAGTTACCAACTGGCAGAGATGAGAAAGAACTCCAAATCTGTTGAGTAAAAGCCCCGTACTTTTCCACCACCACACCAGAACTGCCTCCCTATGGTGAAGCTCTCTCTTTCGCCCTGCCTGTACATGTACTCAGTCTCCTCTACAAGAACCACCTTGCCTTGACTTTCCATTGCTACCCTTTGTCCCTGATTTCTTCTCTATGTTTGCACTATGACAATTCTTAAAAGGGAACTTTGGTACTTCTTCTTTATCATTACTTTTTTTTGTTTTCCAAAATGGAGTCTCGCCCTGTCACCCAGGCTGGAGTACATTAACACAATCTCAGCTCACTGCAACCTCCACCTCCAGGTTCAAGCTATTCTCCTGCCTCAGCCTCCTGAGTAGCTGGGACTACAGGTGTGCAGCACCACACCCAGCTAATTTTTGTATTTTTAGTAGAGATGGGGTTTCACCATGTTGGTCAGGCTGGTCTCGAACTCCTGACCTTGTGATCTGCCCGCCTCAGCCTCCCAAAATGCTGAGATTACAGGCACGAGCCACTGCACTGGCCTCTTTCTTTAAATCTTTAAATATATGCTTCTCTGTACTTTGCACATAATATATCAGATATTGCACATAAATACTCATTGGATAAGCCAAAGCAAACATTCCAAAATAAGTTTTAGTTTCCATTAATCCAGTAGTAATAACCAAATTTCCAGGATAAAATACCATTATATTGGTAAATACTTAAAATGCCAAAATTAATTGCCCATCTCCTTGGGCTCCAAGTCATTTGTGGAAACCTATACAATGTTTTAGCATGCACCTTATCTAACCCCTCAATACACTTCAGTAATGTCCAGCTGAAAAAGTACACCAGGCAGAAAAAAATAATAAAGCTGCCTCTTCCTCTATCCTCAGGAAAATCAAAATATTTTCTATGTAAATGACTACTTAGAATACCAGTTCCACACACTCTAGTTGATGTTATCTACTTGATTCCTTCCAGACTTTTTTTGAAAGTTTGAAAAAAGGAATAATTGAAAAAAGGAAAAGTGTTACTTACCTTTACATTTCTCTTGTTCCCCTTCCCACCTTGCCCCCCTCCCCTTCACATTTTGTCCTGTAAACATAGGCATGTGCACATCCAAACACACACACACATACACAGTCACTCATGGGTAGCAGACAGTCAATACAACGGACAAATTGTTGACTGACTTTCTTTAGGAAATCATAGAGTTGGAAAATGTCACCAAAACAAAACAAAACAAAATATATCAATGAAGTTATTTTTATTCTTTATTGCAGAGAAAAGAATCCATCCAAAAACCCTCCTGAGTTTCCACAACCTCCCAAGATTTCATATCAGTATGTTCTTTTGCATATTTAACCTAAATCATGTTGTATAGGAGCAATGTAGTGTTAAAGGAAGTTTGACTAGAGTATAATCTTCATGTTGAAAGACAACAAGGAACAGAAGTGAATAAGCAAAGTGAAGCTATATACTGGAGGATGTTAAATGCTAGTTTGTTTCTAAGCTAAGGAAATCAATTAATTAAACTATGAGGCAGGAAAGAAACACAGTTTTAGTTAAAATGATCAAAGCAGCACACACACACACACACACACACACACACACACAAACGTTTACAGGCTGACTTTTTCTGAAGCGCTCCCCTGGAAATCCCCCTTCCCTAAATGCATCTCGTGTTCTGAGTGTGAAGCTCATAGGTGCAACGCCAACTGCTACTACAGAAATAGCTACTTTCAATGGAATTGAGTTATGTTTGGCAAAAATGACATTTTTTTATTGAGGCTTTCACTTTTCCTCTTCTTTCAGTTTTTTTTTTTTCTTTCTTTCTTTCTTTTTTTTTTTTTTTAAATAGAATGCTCAAAATATTCCTACTGCTTTGGCTGGTTTATGCTTAAAACAGTTCCTTTCTACTTATATACAACATGCTAATGTAATTTGACTATGCAAACTGCAAAATTTCATTGTATTTTAAACAGGATCTCCCTCATAAAGATTAGTTGCTCTCTACACATGTATAGATGTGAGTTAAAAAACACTTAACAGTTTTTACTTGATAACTTTTCTTTCCTGTGAGGAGCAAAATAAGATAAAAGAGTAACAAAGAAGTGGGACGGGCAGCTAGGGAGAAGATGGCTCTGGTTGATTTCATTGGTGGGATATCAGCTATTCACAGATAACACCCTGAATAACACACTGCCACCCTTATGCTCAACTGAAAAACTCTGAAGGAACAGAAAGGCATAAAAATATAGTGGCAACTGCATTGGCATGATTGAAGATTCATCAAAACTAGCTCCCATTTCTACCTGTGCTACTGACTAGCTGTGCATCTTTCAGTTAGTCACTTAACTTCTCTGAACCTCACTCACTAGTGACTGAATCAGTATCCATGTCTATTTTACTGCAAAGCTAAATGCTTTTTCCACCACATTGCCATACATATCAGAAAAGCAAAGTCTATGGGTGTCTGGTAGTTTATGAGAAAATGGGAGTTGGCACAGAGGTGTAAAATCATTGCTCCATGTCATCAGCTAATGAGGGATTTTGGTAGCTGTTAAATCAAAATTAAAGTCTCCTTCTGCCAAGTTGAAGCCTATAGAGCTTTTGCAGATTTTTATTACAATTTCTGCTGAATACAATCTGGTATATTGAATAGCATCATAATATACTAATAGTGTTTTTAAACATCTTTTTATATACTATGTCAAACTAGTCTAGCATTCATATGAATTTGGAAAAATGGAAGTTAGTTAACATGTTGACACTAAGCTCATAATATTATGGACATACATATGTTTAAGAGTGAATTAAAGAAGGCTGAAAATTTAAAATGCTGCATGTAGTTCCTAATTCCACCCTATCCTAATTTTTCCAAATATACCATAAAAATTAAATATCTGAACAAAAGAAACTAGTCTGGTACTTTAATCATCAGATCTATTTCCATAATACATCCAGATCTGGTTCAAGCCTCATATGTCACAGCAGTTTTGTAAATTTTAACTAGCAACATTTCTGGCAAATGTTCTTATGAATCTAATGAAAGGCAAAAAAGAGACTCCAGATTCAGAAATTCATGAGGATGATAAAATCTGGCAAGATCTGTATTATATATAATATTTATTTTTAGTGGAAGGATCTATTTTGAGGTTGTGGGGATTTTTTTGTCTCCTTTGTTGAACTAGAAAAAGCAGCTATACTATTCCAACAACCTACATTTTTATTTCTGTGTTAAAATCCGAAAGCTTATTTCTGCTGAGAAATTGTATAACTAGTATCTATGGTAAAGTTTGGTTATACAGTAGTCAAGGCATTGTTTCCTAGGAAACCAGTAAATGTTTTAAAAGTATTAAATGTAAGCTAGCTAGTGCTTACCACTGCGATACAATGATGATTTGAGACCTCAACTGCCAGAACTCCTTCACCCAGGAAAGGTAAATAAGACATGACCAATTACTAGGAGGAAAAGATTATTTACTGTTTTTACACAAAAAACACATATACTCCTGTACTTAACCTATTTCCTACCTTACACTCCATCCGTAAAACAATGCTTTCAGCACAAAATAAAGACAACTACAACAATTCAGATAGGCTCCATAGGTGGTGCATAGTAGCATGGCAAGAGAAAATAACACCCTTACTGCTCATTCTTGACATATACTGTGGCTTTACAAGAAAGATCTTTAGTTCAGGAGAAAATAAAGAACTATTATCTGTTCTCGGCTCTGCAGTTTTCTACCTTCGGGTAAAAACACCTCTCTGAACTTCAGTTTCTTCATGTGCTAACTTCATCAGAGAGCTTTGTAAATATCTGTTTTAAAATACATGAATGAATCAAACAAATAAAGAATTTAGTGGAAAGTCAAGTCCCGTAGAAATGCACACAAACTTATTGGATTTCAGCGACTGTTATAAGCATTCTGCATCCTGCCATTTGCCCAACTGTGAAGGTTCCCCTTCTTCTCACCCACCAATCAATCAGCATCAACTCACAAGCCCCATAGGTAATCCTTTTACATCAATCATCTTTCCATCTTTACTTCAACAGTTCCAAGTTAAGACTTCATTAGCTTTCCCTAACTTGTCTGCCTGCCTAAAACATCCTCCAAACTTTAGGGCATCCTACAGATAGCTCCAAATTAATCTCCTCCAAAAATCAACAGGGTAACTGGATTGTTTGTAACAAAGGATAAAGGCTGGAGGGGATGGATACCCCATTTTTCATGATGTGCTTATTTCACCCTGTACGCCTGTATCAAAACATCTCATGTACCTCATAAATATATAAATATACTATGTGCCGACACAAAAAATTACAAATATAAAAAATTAATTTAATTAAAAAAACAACAAGGTAACTTTCCTAATTAAATGATTCAATGGTTCTTTACTGCCCACCTACTGCATAAAGGAGTAAAAATGCAAGGCTCTCCACAGCTAGGCTCAGTTCTACATTTCGAAACCTCTCCAGTCCTTTCTCTATCAACTCTGTACTTTACCAGAACTGAAATATTCAGGATTCCCCAAAGAACCACACAGCTTCATCTATCTGCACCTTTCCTAGGCATTGAAGTGTATTTGTAAATCCAACACAGGGATGACAAAAAACTCTCCCCTTTTCGACAAGCTTTTTCAAATACAGTTAGAAGGTTGACTATGGAGATAAATTAATTTCACATACAGTTACTATGGCAGTCCACTCCTTCCCATTTGCTCAGCTATCACCAAGTTGCTGCTACTCTCATCTTTTAAGTGGATCCTGCAGTTGGGCTCCTGGCTTTCAGTTTCATCCTCTTCCTCACAGTTCATTCTCTATTTAGCCCCTAGAATGAGCTAGTCCTAATTTTTTGCAGCTCTCTTGAGGCATAACTGACATGCAATAAAATACACAAGTTTTGTATAAAATATACAAAAATATATAATATACAAAATAATATAAATCGAAAAATTTTGGCATATGTTTATACTAATGAAAACATCATCACAGTCAAGATAATGAACATCCCATTCCCCTCAAAGGTTTCCTCCTGACACTTTGTAACCTCTTGCACTCATTTCTCTAGATTAGTTTGCATTTTCTAGAATTGTATATAAATGGTATTATACAGTATACACTCCTTTGTTTCTAGATTATTTCACTAGCATAATTTATTCAGGTTGTAGTGTGTTTCAGCAGCTTATTGCTTTTTATTATTGAGTAGTATTTCATGTGTGCATATACCACAGTTTCTTTATCCATTCACCTGTCGACAGACATTTGCATTGTTTCCATTTTCTAGCTATTACATATAAATCTGCTATGGACACTTATGCACAAGCCTTCATGTGAACATCTTTCGTTTTTCTTTTGGGTAAATACAAAGGGGTGGAATAAGTGGATCTCATGGTAGATGTATGTATAACAGTTTTTTAAAAAACCCATCAAAATGTTTTCCATAATGGTTCTATTATCCTACATTCCCACCATCAGTGTACGAGTTCATTTCTTCTGACTTGGTATGATCATTCTTTTAATATTAACCATTTAACGATTCACATCATGGTTTGCACTTTTCTAATGACTAATGATGTTGAGCAATTTGTTCATATGCTTATTTGGTTTTCATATATCCTCTTTGGTGAAATGTCTGCTTAAATATTTGCCAATTTTTTTAGTTGTTCTTTTTGAATTTTGAGGTTCTTTTCACATTTTGGATATAAATCCTGTATCAGTTATTTTATTTCCAAAACATTATCCCAGTCTGTTACATTCCTTTTTATTCTTTCTTACATACAGAAGTTTTTAATTTGATAATGTTCAATTTATCAATTTGCTCTTTTATGGATCGTGCTTTTGTTGTCATGTCTAAGAAATCTTTGCCTGCTCAAACCCAAGTGCACAAAGTTTTGATCTTATGTGTTCTTCTAAAAGATGGAAGGTTTATATATAAAACTATTTTATTAATAGTTTTAGGTTTTATATTTAAGTCTGCAGTCCATTTTGAATCTTTCTGTATTCGGTGAGGTAAGGATGATATTTTTGCAGGTGGATATCCAATTGTTCCAGCACTCACTGTTTCTTGAAGAATATCTCTTTTCCATTTAATTGCCTTTGTGCTTTTGTCAAAAATCATTTATCCATATATATGTGGGGGGGGGCTGTCAGTTTCTGGACTCTCTATTTTGTTCCATTTTTCTATTTGCCTATATTTATGCCAACAGCACACTGTTATGCTCTTGAAGGATAAACCTTAAGTGGTGTTAGTCATCCATCTTTTTTCTTCTTTTTAAACATTTTTTGGTTATTTTGAAGTCCTTTGCATTTCCATGTGAATTTTAAAATTAGTCTATCAATTTCTACAAATACACCTGCTTGGTTTTTTATTGGGATTGCCCTAAAACCATAGATCAATTTTCTGAAGAATTGACACTAATATTATGAATGGCACATGAATGTATTTTATATTTCATAAATGGTCTGTAGTTTTCAGTTTACAGGGATTTTTTACATCTTTTATCACACTTCTAAGTATTATATATATATATATATATATATATTTTTTTTTTTTTTTTTTTTTTTTTTTTTTTTGAGACGGAGTCTCCCTCTGCCGCCCAGGCTGGAGTGCAGTGGCCAGATCTCAGCTCACTGCAAGCTCCGCCTCCCGGGTTTACGCCATTCTCCTGCCTCAGCCTCCCGAGTAGCTGGGACTACAGGCGCCCGCCACCTCGCCCGGCTAGTTTTTTGTATTTTTTTAGTAGAGACAGGGTTTCACCGTATTAGCCAGGATGGTCTCGATCTCCTGACCTCATGATCCGCCCGCCTCGGCCTCCCAAAGTGCTGGGATTACAGGCTTGAGCCACCGCGCCCGGCAGTATTTTATATTTTTATGATATTGTAAGAGATATCATATTTCAATTTCTGAGTGTATATAGAGAAATACAATACATTTTGCATATTGACATAGTATCCTGCATCTTACTAAACTCATTTCCCAGTTCTAGTAGCTTTTCTATATATTCCATCTGATTTTCTACTTACATGCTAATATTACCTGAAAAAAGCTATTTATACTCCATCCTTTCCAGTATAAATATATTTTTATTCTTGCCTATCACATTAGCTAGAAGCTCCAGTACAATGTTGAACTGAAGTGGAAAGAGAGGCAGCCTCATCTTGCTCCTGATCTTAGGGGGAAAATATTCAATTGCCCACCATTAAGTATAATGTTAGCTGTGGGGGTTTTGTAACTGCCCTTTATGAAGTTAAGAGTGTTCCCTTCTATTCCTGTGGAGAGCTTTCAGCACGAATGGGTATTGGCTTAAGTCCAATGCCTTTTTTGTGCCAATTGAGATGATCATATAGTATTTTTGATTTGTTTTTTGTTGTGGTGGTGCTTTTTTTTTTCTTTTTGCTGGTTAATTTAGTAAATTACAACTTACTTTCAAACGGAAAACCAACCGTATATTCATAGGATGTACACAAGTGGGGATAATGAAGAATTATCTTTATTAAAATTTTGTTAGATTCTATTTGCTAAAATTTTGTTAGAGTTTTTGCATTTATGTTCATGAAGCATCTTGGTCTATAGCTTTCTTCCCTTCTAATTTCCTTCTCTTTCTCATATCAGGTAATTCAGGCTCCATAAATTGATCTGAAAATATCCCCTCCTTTTCAATTTTCTGAAAGAGTGTGTACAGAATTGGCATTGTTTCTTCTTTGAATGTTTTATAGAACGTACCAGTGAAGCCCTCTGGATCAATAGTTTTCTTTGTTGGAAGCTTTTAAATATAAACTTAATTTATTCGATAGCTATACCACTGTTCAGGTCACCTATTTCTTCTTGAGTGAGCTTTGGTAGTATGTGCCTTTTAAATAATCTGTCCATTTCACATAAGTAAATTTCATGTAAAATGTATTGGCATAAAGTTGTTCAAAAAATTTCCTTATTATCCTCTTGATATCCGTGAAATTTATAAAATGCCTCTCTCTCATTTCTGACATCGATAATGTGTGTCTTCTCCCTCTTTGCTGATTAAGTCTGGTTATATAGAGAGGTTTATTTATTTATTTATTTATTTTTGAGACAGAGTTTTGCTCTGTTGCCCAGGCTGAAGGGCAATTCCATAATCATGGCTCACTGCAACTGCGACTTCCCAGGCTCAGAAGATCCTCCCAGCTCAGCCTCCCAAGTAGCTGAGACTACAGGAACATGCCATCATGCCCAGCTATATTTTCGGTTTTTTGTAGAGATGGGGTCTCACTGTGTTGCTGGTCTCAAACTCCTGGTTGGTGATCCTCCTGCCTTAGCCTCCCAAAGTGCTGGGATTATAGGCATGAATGCGCCCAGGTGAGGTTTATCAATTTTATTGATCCTATCAAAGAACTAACTTTTAGATTCATTGATTTTTTTCATATTATTTTTACTATTTTCTATTTCATCGATTTCTAATCTGATCTTTATTATTTCCTTTCTTTTACTTACTATGGGTTTAATTTACTCTCATTTTTTTCTAGTTTCTTGAGATGGAAAAATAATCCTTTTAAACTTATGAATCATATAATATCGCACTCCACTACAAAATCCTCGCAATGTCTGCTATTGCATTGGGATAATATCCAAGCTTCTACCTAGCCTCACGAGAGCTGATGTCTACCCAACCCTTTATCTTGTGTCCCACCGCATTCCCACTCACCCACCGTGCTCCAGTCCTACTAGCCCTCACGTACATGAAGCTTGTTCCCACCTTAGGGCCCTTGGACTTGCTCTTTCTTCCCAGATCATTTCATGGCCACTCCCTTTTAATAAGTACAATCTCAGATCAAATAAAAGTCCTTCCCAGACTCTCCAGTCTAAAGTAGCTCATCCTCTTACCCCACTCAATCATTAACAGCAGGTTGTTTCATCCATTCAAAACATTTGTTACCATCTGCATTCACTTATTTGTATTTTATTTTTATTGTTTGTCTATTTCTTCGGCTTCTGTGAGCTTAATAAAAATTAACACACTTTTATCTGTTCACTATTGTGTCCCTGACATCATGTTTATTGGGAAGCAGATAGTAAGTGCTCACTAAACACTTGATGAATGAATGAATGTCCAGACACTATGAAATTCATCTGTCTGATATCTCCACCATGAAGGTTTGTTATGCACGTAGCATTTCAGTGACATATTCAAATCACAACTTAATTTGCTTTTCTATTCCCTGGCTTCACATTACAAGTCTTCCAGAGGTAACAAGGCCTTGAATCTGGGGATTCAAGCTCATTTTTTGGCTGGCTCCATGGTGGGACTTTATCTGTCTCTGCTGCTGAAGAAAGGTCAAGATCTGAGTGAATCTGAGCAAGGCGGCACAGACTTCTCCCCTTCTAAGAAAGGTGCTGGTATCTTAAGAAATTGCTAGTCTATGAAGCTGAGTTAAGTTGTAATTCCAAGTTTAAACTTCATTAGGGAGTTTCTTAGAATTCATCAGTCCAGCAAAAAAGAATTCTTCCTCATGTAAAGCTGTATACATCTGTTTCTCTAGCTGAACCATCGTGTCTTGAATGATATATTCTCCCGAGGGTTGTGATGCTAATGTCTGCACAATTTTCAATCACACTAACATTTACTGAGAATTTACCATAATTCTATGCCAGGCACAGAAACATGTATTTTAATCTGAATTTGCTAATTTAATGGCAATAATCCTGTGAGGTGTATAGTATTCTTGTTGCTATTTTACATTAAGGAAACTGAGGCATAGAGAAGCTTAATAACTCATCCAAAATTCAGTAAGTGTTAACTTTCATAGAATTAAGTAACTCAGCTAACTCAACCCCGTTATCTGATTCTAGGGTGCTCACCTAACCATTACTTTCTACCTCATCCTTTCCCAGAGTGGAAATCATGCTGGGAAACAGGACCCTGGTTTGTTCTTTGCTATTTTTCTGTCTTGTCTCTTATAAAGTAGACATTTCATAACTTCTATTGAATTGAATTGGCTGTTATACAAAATCATATATTCATTAATTTTGCTCTAATTTGTCTTCCAGGTAAGGGCCACAGGGCACTAAACCTTGAATATACATATTCAAAGTTTAGTTTATGTTTGGTGTTGTGTCCTCACAAAAACAATAAGAAGGCAAAACTAGTAACACTTTCAATAAAATTGATTGTCCTAGTAATTATACGTCATCAGACTCAGAATCACTTTTTTAAATTATTTTTCTAAATAAAAGCAAAAAAATTATAATGTCTATTTGTCCCCACTCTCCAGGTTTAGGATAACAGCTTGTTGACTACCAGTGCTCATTTATTCCTTTGTTAAGTTATAAAACATTTCAAAGATGCAGAGAATTACAAAAAATAATAGATATTGATATAACTCCTACTTAATATTCATAGATTTTAACGTTTTGTAATATTTGACTCAGCCTACATTTCTCTCTTCATGCACTGTCTTTGAAACAAAAAGAATTTGATATAGCTAGCGCCTCATTTCCCACACTTTTATCTCCCGCCTTCATCACATAATACCACCCATCCGAGGTAGGAGATCAGTCTAATAGAGATTTTTATAATTACACTGTATAACCAATAAATAATACCATTTTACATTTGGAGATTTTACGTAAATGATGTCGTATTATACATACCCTTTTACATCTTTATTTTCTCCAGAATATTTTTCAATTTATCCACAAATTACACTTGAATACATTTTAATTAAATATAACACAACATATTTTTCAGAAGGAAAGACTGGGCCAGGCGCAGTGGCTCATGCCTGGAATCACAGCACTTTGGGAGGCTGAGGTGGGCAGATCACTTGAGGCCAGAAGTTCGAGACCAGCCTGGCTACCACTGTGAAATCCCATCTCTACCAAAAATACAAAAATTAGTCAGGGCTGGGCGCGGTGGCTCATGCCTGTAATACCAGCACTTTGAGAGGCCAGAGTGGGCGATCGCTTGAGGTGAGGAGTTCAAGACTAGCCTGACCAACATGGTGAAACCCCATCGGTGTGGTGGCACATGCCTGTAATCCCAGCTACTTGGGAGGCTGAGGCAGGAGAATCGCTTGAACCCAGGAGGTGGAGGTTGCAGTAAGCTGAGATCGTGCCATTGCACTCCAGTCTGGGCAACAAGAGCAAAACTCCATCACAAAAAAAAAAAAAAAAAAAATAGCCAGGTGTGGTAGCACTCCCTGTAATCACAGCTAATCCAGAGGCTGAGGCACAAGAATCACTTTATCCCAGGAGGTGGAGGTGGCAGTAAGCGGAGATCGCACCACTGCACTCCAGCCTGGGCTACAGAGCGAGACTCCATCTCAAGAAAAAGGGAAAGACTGCAGTTTTATTCAGAAGCATCAAAAATGTGTTCCAAAGGCTTTCCATTTCCTCTCAGTGTCTTAACATACTTATATCTTATATACAACTATCTCTTCTCACTCATTTTGCCAGTAATGCCTTTCAGTATCACAATATATAGTTTAATTTGGGTTTTGTTTTTAGCAAAGTTATATGTGAAGATTGTACAAAGAGTCAAACCATTCCACAAGGCTAGTTACAACAGCAGTTTCCCACTCTGGACCCAAATTCTGCACCCTAGAAATAATCACTTTTAATTTTGGGGGATGATTCTTTTTTTTCTCTCTCCCTCTCATATATCTAACTAACATATTTATATTGCTACTGTTTGTTTTCTGTTTAGGAATTATCTATTTACTTGTTACTGTGGGATACAAAAATGATTCAGCCCTCTTTCCCCTTCCTGCCAGTCCTACTACACGCACATGCATATACACACAAACAAACACACAGATTTCCAATCTACCTCTTCCTCCCAGTTCTATGAAATATCAAATATGGTGAGATCATTACTGAAGGCTCACATTGTTATGACTCTATAAATGTCCATCATAGCCAATCCATGCAGTACATTATGAGTAATTGTCCTTTTCTGAAGAGCATTTTGTTTTCTGATTGTTAGCAGCTGCTGTTTTTGTGTTCCTTTCTGTTTTAGGTAATTAGTTGTTTATGTACTTACTCCAGACTCTTTCCTCTCAATACATTGATTCATACTAGTAGGTGTGCTACCAAGTTCATCTACATGAAGTCACTCCCAAAGATACTGGCTTTGCTTCAGTCAGGATCAGGAGCTCCTGAAGCTTGACACTTCCTGCCTGTTAACCTGAGTTTTCTTGTCACCTCACGCTTGATTCAGCTCATCTGGATCCCACTTTCTTGACCCCCTCCCCCCACTTATTTGGTGAAGCACATCCTTTATTACATTTCAGAGAAGGGGTGTGAAGTAGGTAAAATTTTTGAGACATAAACTATCAGAAATGTCTTCGGTCTATCATCACAATCAGTGACGATTTTATTGGGCTCAGAATTCTATGTTGGGGAATTCATTTTTCTTGAGAATTTTGAGGACACTACTCAGCTTTTTTTTAGCTCGAAGAAATATAGAGGCATTCTGCTTCTTAATCCTTTGAATAGAAATATATTTCCCCTTGAAGCTTGCCCAGTATTCTAAAATTTCATGATCAAATGCCTTCATTTGTGGATCTAATTCATCACTATGTTGGGCCCTTACTGGGCCTTTATAATCTGGAAACATTGTCCCTCAATTCTAGGAAGTTTTTTAAATTTTTCTTTAATGACCCCCTTCTATGGATCATCTCTTTTACTATTGAATATCCTGGATGAATACTCTCATTTTCTAACTATTTTTATTTACTTTCGAATATTTAGCCATTTGTTCAATGTTCTAGAAGATTTTCTCCATTCCATATCTTAATCGAGTTTTTCACTCTGCTATAATATTTTTCATTTCATTTCTAAAGAGCTGGTTTTGTGCTCTGCCAGCTTTTCTTTCTCTCTTACCAATATCCTCTTCTTGTTCCATTCATATAATATTTTCTCTTATCTTTCTGAAGTTATTTATGGTAGATGATTGCTTTAAAAAGTTTCTTCTCCATGCATACTTTGTCTCCTCTAAGTAGCAGTTTTCTCTATGTGTGTGTGTGTGTGTGTCTGTGTGTGTGTGTGTTTCTCTTTTACATTATTTGCTTTACCAAAATACCTTGTGAACCCTGACAGATGCTTACATTTGCATCACTGAAAGTGCTGATTTGAAGCCCTGTTCACAGAGATGGGGCTTGTTAACTGTGGTCCTTGCAACAGACTGATCTACCTAGTGTGTTTTCTTGTAGAATCTCAATGTCAAAACCTTTAGAGTTTGTCCCCTCTTTCAGCGGGTCAATTTTCCCAGAAAAGGTGCTTCCAGTCTCTTACCAAGAGGGAATACTTGGTGCTTCCAATGTAACAGGAGTCAGATGGGAAATAAGAACTAGGAAATTTCTAAATTCATTTATGAACTTCCATTTAATTTTACCTTTTTAGGTTAGAAATCCCTGTGTTTAATTCTGCCTGTTTTTTTTTTCCCCCAACGACAGAGACCCTTTATTTTAAACTTAGAGATAATAAATATCCAGTCTTGCCAGAATTGAAAAGAAGCTATTGTGGTAGTTTATAGAAGTCAATTTGTCCTCCAGCTCACAAGAGCAGTTTGTTAAATTTTCGGAAGTTGTCATGCTGATTGTTAAACACTATCATTATTAAAAAGTAAATTATATGAATATGCAATTAAATAAATTTATATTAAACAAAGGTAATAAACACAAAGAAATTCATCATTTACTAGCTATTATACCATGTTTTATGCTTTTGAGGTCACTTACATATTGCATTTCTACTACATGAGGTGTGCTACTCACATCTCTTCCCAACTCTGCATTCAGTGAGGTCATGTGGTAGCTTGACCTCGGCCATGATTGGTAGTATTTACTCCACAGAAATTGGCAAATACCACAAATCACAACTATTTTGAGACCTAGTTGTTAAGTATTTGCCTGCACACCACTGGGCAGATGCCCAGTTTCTCAAAGTCAGGGAGTGGATCTGAGGTCTTACTAATTCTTAAACACATTTTAACCAATTCCTCTCTTTTTAGCCTCAATTTTACCCCAGGCCCAGGGGTAACTGGGGCCTCCAGTCCTTATGTTTCCTGAAATTGAACAACAAAAATCCAATTGCTTCTCAGCATTTCGGTTTTCTTTGGTTTGATAATCAGAAGTTTCTCTCTCTTCCATCCTTTTCAGCTTCCAACATGTTCTCACTATGATCTCCAACTCTGTTTGGTTTTTGTCTTTGTAGAATTGAGCAGTTTTATAAAAAATATTCTTATTGTTATTTCACGGATGTTTGGGGAAGGAGTGGAAATATGTGCATCTGTTTAATCTTCCATTGCTAACTAGCAATCATGTCATATACTAAAATGATAGGATTTTAGCTTCCGAAAGGAGAATACAAAGTTCTCAAAACACAAGACAAGTAATCTGGAGTCTGACTTTTGGCGACTGTATTAGTCTCTTCTTGGGTTGCCATAACAAATGCCGCACACCAACTGGTTTAAACAACAGAAATGTATTTCTCACAGTTCTGGACATTGGGAAGTCCAAGATCAAGGTGCCAGCCATTTGGGTTTCTGGTGAAGCCTCTCTCCTGAGCTTGTAAATGGGCATCTTCCTGTTGTGTCCTTACATGGTAAGGAGAGAGAAAGAGCAAGAGACCTCTCTGGTGTCTTTCTATGATAAGGACACTAATTCTATCATATCAGGGCCTCATATTTATGATGTCATTTAACCTTAATAATCTCCTTATGGGTCCTGTCTCCAAACACAGTCACAGAAGAGGTTGGAGGGTTAAGGCTACAACATATGAATTCTCGTGTGGGGGAGAAACACAAATATTCAGTAATAGGAAAAAAAATTTTCCAACTTTCCTTAGTGCCTAGCAAGAGGGATGAGAACCAAGCCAGAAGATACTCCCTTGGCAAAAACTTCTTCATCCTCATGTTGGTTCAAAACCACTTTGCATTTGTGACAAGAGGCATAGAAAGATGAGTAAATAGACTCAGAATCACCCTTTGTTCACAGCCCAGGAACCCATTTAAGCAATGCCTCAGCATTGGGCTAATCTCCCCAGAGTATAGCTTTCCTTGCTTCCAACATTCATAACTCTTTAGAATTGTTAGTTATTTTCTCCATCTTCCTTCAAGAGTCAATATCCCTGTCTTGCCTTTCAAAACATGGGTAACAACTCTATCACCACTTCCTCCATCAGTTACTTTGGTCCTAATACCAAGATTTGAAAGACTTCTTACCTGTAAGTCTTTAATGAAGTCTGGTTATTTTAAGGAATATATTTCTTTGGTAAGATAGATATATTAAAAATAAGGGCTATGCTTACTGGCAGTCATAGACATAATAGTTGCAGAAATTTTGATATTCTATCAACCAATGAGGTATTTGTACTTCATTGTGTTACATATGGGAGAAATTGTAGAATTTGGACTGAAAAATGCAGGCAATTCAGCAGTGAATGAATCAGGAAATGGATATCTAATGGAACATACCTTTGAGTGGCTGAGTGTGGTTTCTTAAGTCATTGCAACACTGTAAACATTAGACATTTTAAATTTTCCAGAATACTCCCTTATAAATTTCAAAAGCCTACAGCATCCATTTCAAGATTACACTTCACATTTTCTATTTTCACCTTCCTAATGCCTCCCTATTTTCTTATCCAATTGAATATGTTAAGTAATTTAAAACATACACACAAAACTAGACCAGGTATGATGTCTCATTTCTGTAATCACAGCACTTTGGGAGGCTGAGGCAGGAGGATTACTTAAGGCCAGGGGTTCAAGACCAACCTGGGCAACACAGTGAGATCCAGTCTCTACAAAAATAATAAAAATTAGCCAGATGTGGTAGTGCACACCTAGAGTCCCAGCTACGCGGGAGGCTGAGACAGAAGGATGGCTTGAGCCCAGGAGTTTGAGGCTACTGAGCTATGATTGTGCCACTGCACTACAGCCTAAGTGACAGAACAAGAACTTGTCTCAAATAAATAAAAATAAAAATAATCACAAACTGAAGGCATTAAGTTTTCTCACTAAATGGGCTCACAATGAGCCAAACACAATGACTAAAATTATACATACAGCAAAGTATATTATCAAAAAAAGTTATTACATGGGAACAGAGAGGACATCCTACACATTTCCAGGGAGAAGAACACATTCTAATGACAGTCTCTTTATTAGCAATATCTAGCAGAGTGCCTGGCTCAGGGTGGGCACACGAATGTTTTCCTCATTAACTTTATTCCACAGAGTCCTGGGTTAAAAAAAAAAAATGCCTCAATATAGGTCGTCTATCTCTACTACATTACTAAACCATTTCCCTCAGGTCAAGTATTTCAAGTTAGGAACACATTTTCCCAGAGGATAAGGAACATAAATCCTAGTTAGATTCCCAAGACAGTCCACAAACATCTCCTTAACCTAGAGAAATAAATACAGTGTTGCAATGCTAGTTATTAAAATGAAATGCATGTGAGTGTGTGTGTGTGCGTGTGTGTGTGTGTGTGTCTTGAAAGCTGGTATGTAAGGTAAAAACAATTTAACCTAACCACCTACAGCCATGTCAAATTATAAAATGGGTACTTTTGTCTTACTGTATAATGTGTAAAAATAACTTCTTCAATTCTTTCCCCATCTCTGCCCCTCACTCCAGGGTGATCTTCCTTAGGAATGAGGATTCGTGTTGGTATGAGGCTCCTATATGAAGTGAGCCTCAGAGAAGGGCTCCTTTAAAGTCCCCAGAAACAGATCCTGAGACAAGAGTTCACACACAAGAAACTATTAAGGAAGTGCTCCCCAGAAAAAGAAGCCAAGCGAGGTGCAACTTCAGGCAAAGTTCTATAGAATGGGTTTCACAGAGTGCAGCAAGGGAACTCTGGAGGAAAAATTACAACTCCCTGAGGCAAGGGAGCTAGACTTTTATGCTTTTATGCTCCACATGTGAGCAACTGCAAGGTTTGCCCTGGGGTGGGTAGAATCTCCTTGATGCTTCCAGCTTTCTCTCAATGCCTGAAAAACCATCAGTTACCCAAGGAAAGTTCGCTAAAGAAGAGTGGCCAGTGCAGGATATCGGAAGCAAAAGTGGATTTAAAGTGGGGAATGGCATGTGGGGATTTTAAAAGGAAACCAAGAGGATCTGCATGGAATACAGGTGTCCTTTAAAACTTGTAAACAGCCCTTCATGGACAGCTTGACAATTTCAAAAAGTTGAGAGTTTAAGGGTTTGTTGGTTTGTTTCCCCATTAGACCATGTCAAAAGTTATGTACTCTGTTTAAGCATATATTTATACCTTCTTTTGCCAAAGCATCATTGCTTCTAAAAAAAAAAAAAAAAAAAGGCTAACACAGGCCCACATTTTCTCACTTTCATCCTTCCACATATTCAGTGACCCACCTTTATGAGGAATATCTCTACCAATTCACTTTGCTCCATTCCAGTCCACCTTGACCCACCTGCTCTGGCCTGCTCTGACACCCACAACCCAATCCACACTCTCTCCAATTCAGGACCTCTGGGACATGGGAAAGGTGAAGGAATAGGTAAATGAAAAACTCTCATACAGTTCCCAATTTAATCCTCCCAACTATGCTCTGATATCAGTACTATACATATTTGATAGATGTGAAGATGAGACTGAGGCACAGAGAAGTACCTTGTCCAGGAACTTACAACTAGAAAGCGGTAGAGCCTGAATTCAAACACAGCTGCGTGTCAAGGGCCATGCTCGTAACCACTATGCATACTACCTCTCCTAACAATCTCTCAGATATGTATTATTAGTGATATTTTAGCAAAAAAAAAAAAAAACTAATGAAAGAGAGATTAATGATAATCCATCCATGCTCACATAGGAGCTAAGGGGCATAGTGAGAACTTCAACACAAGTGAGAGGACCCCCAAACTCATGATCTTTCTGTGATACTTCCCATGAAAAGAAGGTTGGCTTTTTTCCCAGTTAATTGGGGGTGGAGGAGATCCAGAAGAGCTAGCCCAAGTCCTATCATTTCTCAAGAATCATGCCAGGATCCAAAAAAGAGTTAAAGCATTGAAAGTTGAGAGATAAAAATCTCTCTGGAAGAAGAAAATGGCCTCTGTCCATTCCTGCCTGTGGGCCATCCAGAAGGTTGAGCACAGAATTCAACTGAAGATCTATGTCTATCAGGAGGGTATTCTGCATTAAAAATTCCTGGGAGATGAGCTGTTCTGAAGGAGGGTGGGCACTGCAGTGCTTGTTGGAACTTTGGACAAAGAGAAAAACCCTACGGAAAGGAGGTAAGAAGATGGGAGTAACAGAAAGTGGGGCTCCTAATCAGTCTGTTAGCCACAAACGCTCTGATACTAGTACTAAGATGCAAACAAAAGGCAGGGTGTGGTGGCTCGCACCTATAATCCCAAGCACTTTGGGAAACCAAGGCGGATGAATTGCTTGAGCTCAGGAGTTTGGGACCAACCTTGGCAACATGGCGAAACCCCATCTCTACTAAAAAGACAAAAATTAGCCAGGTGTGGTGGCGTGCACCTGTAATCCCAGCTACTGGGGAGGCTGAGACAGGAGAATCACTTGAACCTGGGAGGTGGAGGTTGCAGTGAGCCAAGACCATGCCACTGCATCATTTCAGCCCTGGCTGACAACAGTAAGACTCTGTCAAAAAAAAACACTTCAGGTTGCAGCCCGCATGTTTTCCTCCTATTCGGATCCCCACTGCAGGAAAGTCATCATTGAGATGGCCAGCCAGCATTATATGTACCCATGGCAGTATCTGAGCCAACCAGAAAAGATACCAGGGAACAGACCACTAGGCTGAGACCTAACATTTGGGGAAGATCCACTGTAGGTACCAGAGGGACAGTTATGGAATCTGGGGTAGAGGGAACTAGATTTCCAAACAGGCTAATGCACTATTGACATTCTGGGACAGATAATTCTTTGTTATGAAAACTGTCCTGTGCATTGTAGGATACTTAGCAGCATCCCTGGCATCTACCCTCTTCTCAGTTGTGACAAGCAACATGCCTCCAGAACATTGCCAAATGCCCTTGGGAAGCAGTCTTTCCCAGTTGAAAGTCACTGGGCTAGCGGAATGAAGAGGAGGCCTAGCATCTGCTGAGTGCTTTCTAGCTGTGAGGCATGGTCTAAGAGCTTTACACATATAATCTTTTGTAATTCTCCTAACAGAAATCTGGGACACCATTATTGTCTCTGTTTTACAGAAGGAGGACCTATGGCACAGAGCTGTTAAACAACTTACCTAAAGTAACACTGCATTAAATTGGCAGGCCTAAGATTCCAACTGGGAGGTGTACTTCCAGAGACCATGCTCTTACCTGGTATACTCTGCTGCCTCCCATTTTATAGATGAGAAATCCAAGGTGCAGAGAGGTGAAGGGCACAAGCACCATCAAAACTCAAATTTGAATTCAGGTTTCTCTGACTCCAGAGCCCATACAATAAACCACCATGGTCTACTAACTATCAAGTTTCTGCAACCATGAGGCTAGTAGGAATGCCAACCGGGCTACTGACCTAAAAATTAAGTATCTAAACACAGGCTCAGTCTTTAGTTCATGGACAAGTGCAACATAAGAGTTAATTTCTACCTTCAATGACTAGACAAATGTGGGATGAGGAACCAAGAGCTCATTACACAGAGTTCTGGATCAGTTTCAAAGCCCCATCTTTCCTTCTTTCACCTCCCTCCTCTTTCCCTTTCCTTCCAGTTCTATCCCTCTTGAACTGCTGTGCCTTAATTTTATCTACCATTTAAAAAAAACTTTACTAAATTTATTAAACAAAAAAGAGTTGCCTATTTCTAATTCTTACATAATAATATCACAGACACAACTTCTATGGGAGCATATAACACATAAATTCAAGCACAAACAAAACATAAAAGCTCATGATTAAAAACGTTACATTTCTATCTCTGAAACAAGAGGTAAAAACAATACATCTAAAGTTTTCCAGATGCTTTTAGCCTACCCAAAGCCCTCAATTTATTTTTCCTGAATCATTTGCCTTCAATAAAATGAAGAATACTGTTTCTACCCTAAATGTGAATTTCACTAGGAGGCTTCAAACCCTTGATTTACAAAAATTTATTCTTACAAATCTCATTGGGAAGGTGTGTAAGTCTGTAAAGTCCTCAAGCAGACAGTAAACTAATTTGTTTTGACTCAGAATGCAGTTCCCCAGTATTGAGTATCACACTGCGCCAATACTTGAATTTGTCTAAAAGCAGCAAAGCTGGGCATGCGGTCTGACTGCTATCAAAGAATTCCCTTGAAATAGTGCTGAAAATAACTGCAATTGCTGTTAACTATAAGGTTTTCCTAAGTGAATAAGGTAAAAATAAGATTGGGGCTATTAATTTTAAATGAAATTGCTTACTTTACTCTTCAAGGCAACTAAGGAAACAGGGAATTACAATACAATCTAGCTGTGGCCAAGTAAATAAAGCCCTCCGCTCATACCTGAGTTAAGTGTGCATTACCAGCATTTAGATATTTGATTACAAAACCATGGAGAGCCACACTGTTTGACCAAAACATTTTGGGAGTTCATATAGAAGAGAAAAACTTGAAGAAAACTGCCTTTACCTCTGCAACAACCATGATTTCTGAGAACAATAATTTAGAAGCATCCAGAAACTATAAGTCCGCATGGAAAATGAGAGAGTACAGAACCAGATATTCCAGATATTAAGAGACCTAGATTCTGAATGTGCCCCTTAGCAGTGATGTTACTATAGATCACAAACCCTCTAGACGTCTTTGTCATTAATTATATAATGAAAGGGATACACTTTGCAACTTTTATAGCCTTTTTTATCTGTAACGGGTGATTTTAAGGAACAGAGCTCTGTAGGGAAAACAGTAAGGAATGTGGATTCAGTCAGACCCAAGTTCAAATTCAGCTTTTATTTGTATACAGTGCTGTGACTTTGATCAAGTTACTTAATTTCCCTAAGCTTCAAGTGCCTCAAATGCTAATTGTGGACTAATGTAGCTTTTGAAGATGAAAAAAAACTCTGAAATATAAATGTTAGTTTTGCTTATAGACTGTAAGCTCTATAAACCCTTACACATAAAGCCAAAACCAAAACTCTAAACACCAAAGCTTTGTACATTTGCAGAAACTCACTTGTTCACAAAACCCAACCTAATTTGACCACAAGGGTTTCAGTAGCTTTTGTGTTTCCTATTTCGGTAAATATCCATATGTTTTGCTGAAGAAATGTAGATATGTTTTTTATGGAGCGCAGTCCTAGACCCCCAGTGGGTGTTACAGAATCCATTCTACATGTATCTTTCATGATACCTTTCAAAAACCTGAAAGAAAAAAAAAAAATCTGGATTCTAAAGCACACTGGGATCCAAAGGCTTCAGGTAAGAATTATGCATTTATGTTACAGATTTTAATTGTCTAGCATGTATTTTAATTTTTAGAATTTCTTATATTCATAGCTCAAAACCAAACATGACCCATTCAATAAGTAATCCATACAAAATGAAAACACAGAGAACACTGATATATTCTGTTTTGTTTCCTAATTGCTAACACTAAGATTTAATACTCTGTCTCAATTGTTATGTTCATTTATCTTCAAGTACAAACTCAGTGCAGAGAACTGTTAGAAGCTGAGAGCTACAAGAATAATAAAAGGGAAATATACATATATTTTTATATATATTATATATCAAGCTATATACACACACATACACACACACACACACACATATATATCAAGTCAAGTACTAGCAGAGTGCAAGGAGAGACAGCTCCTAACTATAAATCTCTGCACCATTATTATTTTGGGCACTATGATAAACTGCTTCCAATAGTGTTCATTATACAGTCTGCCACATTCAGCTCTAAATTCCCATCCTATATTATTCCAGGGGTTCTCTACTTTTAAGACACATCAGAATCACCTAGAGCAGTGGTTAAAATACAGATTGCTAGCCCTCGCCCGGAGTTTCTGATTCAAAGAGTTTGGAGAGATATCTCAGAATCTGCATTTCTAACAAGTTCCCAGGTGATACTGAAGCTGTTAGTCCAGGGCTCATGCTTTGAGAACCACATGGTCTCTATATCTTTTAGGCATTGCTCACCATTCTGGACTCTGCAAACAAACAAAACACATAGAAATAGTATCAACCTGCACAACGATTTATAGTGTGTTTTCAAAATCCTGTTGCATCACATGCATTTTTATAAAATCCTCTAAATCCTTTATGTGTATACATATGTATGCCTCTAATATTTTGAATTCCTAATTGCTTTGTACCTAGTTATTTATCCACGCTGGTTCCCACCTACAAACATTGTTCACTATTACTTATTTAAATATAAAAACCTGTCACTGAATCTTAAATCTCAACTTACTGTAAACACATGGAACAGTTTATTGTCTATGAAATTCCTTTTATCAATATCCAGTGAATCCTCAAAGTAAGACCATTCTTTATTCTCTCACACTGAAACTTCATTTCTGGTACCTGCACAATAAGAAAACAAGCTAACAGTGCTACCTCATTTCACTGCTGAATAAGCAACAGATTTGGCAGCATCCCCAGTTGGCTCATAACCCAGAAGCCTTTGCACCAGGAAGGACTGATAGGCATCAGAGCAAAGGCTTCTGGGAAACACAGTCAGCCAGTTAGCAAGCCAGATCCTTAGTGAGACAAAGTGGAGTCAGCTTCAGCCACCTAAATCAGCTATGACCCACTGGGGTTGGGACCACCGACATTAGAGACCATTTCATCTTCTTCATCTGCTTTCAGCCTCACTGGCACAAGAACCCATTAGAATTCTTCCTTTAAAATCGTTTCTATTCAAAAGAGAGGTTTAATTGAAACCCTCCACTTTCTTCATGAAATCATCACCTCAGACACATCTAAAGAACTGAAATTTCTCCCTTTCTCTCTAAGCCTGTAAAGTTATTTTGTATTACATTTTTCTCATGTATGCTTCTCCATTCCTTTATTTCATGAATCAAATCTCTTTCCTCTCTGCCTCTCTCATTTCACAAATAGCTCCCTGATCAATTCTATATTCACCTCAGGGATCAGTGCTTATCTTTAACCTGTTGACTCTGTTCTTTTAATACTTCATGGTAGAATTTGCACAGGAAGTAAAAAAAAGCAAGTTGGAAGGTAATTTCAAGGAAAAATCTTAGTGCTGAAGAAAACAGAAAGAACTGTAAAGCTGTAGAAAAGCATAAGCCATACAGTTTGCTTACCAGAGTACCTCAAGATTAATCATTCTTAGTATAGGCACAGGCAGCATCAGGTTATCTCGGCAAATTACTTAACTTTTCTGAGCTTGCTTTATTTTTGCTGTCCCTAAAATGAAGCAATTACTCCCTTTACTTCAGAACTTTTATGAAGATTAGAGGTAAAAGGTATATTAATCCTCAGTAGAATGCCTGAACACCATAAGTATTCTATAAATGGCAACCTGCTACTACTGCTGTTGTTACTGCTAATCAGATCATTAATACACTAATACACCTGATCTAGGTACAAAACTAAATCCTCCAGAAACAACAACAAAAACTAGGCCATGATTGAGCTTGTGTGACACTAATGACATTTAGTGTCCAATATAACAACAAATGCCCTGGGTCCAAATACAACCTTAGCATTCTAAACTTCATTGAATAAGCTATAAATTGTGTCACATAGTCATTCAAGTAAATTCATCTTTGTAAAATAAAATGCTTATTTATATGAAAGGTACAGAAAAGGAAAATTTATAAATAAAGAAAGCAGATTAGTGGTTGCCAGGGCCTGGGGGTGGAGCAGCGACTGACTGCAATTGGGTTCTAGGAAATTTGGGAGGTAATTGAAATGTTCTAAAACTGGATTGTGGTGATGGTCATACAAGTCTATCAATGTAGTGAAAAACCTTATATTTTACATGTATACAAGTAAATTTTATGGTATACAAATTATACTTCAACAAAGCTGTTACAAATAATCTTTCTTGTATTACATGACACATCTCAAAATAAACTACTGTTTTTATTTTTATTCTGAAGCATTCCATTATCAGCTCATCATCATGACTGTCAAGAATATGTCCAAGACCATTAATGTATTCCTCTACAGGCAAGCAGGGCTGTTATCATTGCTTTTACCCACAATCATATTGTTTTTGGAAAGACATCTTGAGATGCAGTATCAAGGTCATTAACAGAAAGCATTTATAAGCTAAGATTATGTTCGACGTATGATAGCTTCTTGGTCTGGACAGAAAACATTCAAGTTGGGAATGAATGGTTTTCAAATAGAAATCCATGACTAGTGAATGACTTCTATGCAAACATTTCAAGAAACAGAAAAGCTACTTTTCTTTAAATACTTTTGATGGACTGAAATCAAATCATTAAAGCAGTGGGTCTTTAAAACTTTCCTCCAGAGCAGCAATGCCATAGTCTACATATATAGTGGCTGCAAATGCTAAAATAAATGTTACGAACAACATTACTATAATTTCACATACATGTATCTGCACGGAATAACCACTAAATATTAATACTTCCTGTCTTTTAGAGCACAGACAGCTTTCCTTTGGGATAATACAATTATTTTCATGATTTTTTTAGCATTGTTTAAATACATAGTGCTCAGTACAAACTTCATCAATCCATTCTTAAAATTTGGTAGGCCTATAACTGCTCATTGAATACAATAAATAACATTATTATGGAACTTCACACTTGCCTATATTCAACCCTTCTTGCCCACAGTTATCCCACACAGAAATTGTGTAGGATCCTTTCTGTCACTCAATCTTCCTCTGAGTCATACTCAGTAAAGCCAAGCTGGGTTGTGCTGGGCTCTGCTCCAGGACCTTGTCATTACTGAACTTCTTTCCATCTCATGCTCTTCCATTTGGTTTAGATAAGTACACAGCACTTTAACAACGGAAAATGGTTTAACAAAACTAATAAAAATTATGATAGTAATGAGAACCTCAACAGCAACTGTTTATTTAGCCCCATACTATGTTTTGAGCACTGTGCTGAGGGATTCACAAGCATTATCTCTAATCATGATATATGTTATAATCCTCATTTATAGTAAGAACATGGAAGATTACACAGATTCAATATTACACACTTAGTTAGTAGTAAAGTAGCAATTAAATTAGAACCCATTCTCCTATCCATTGAATATGCCATGTTCTGAGCTTACCTACTGCAATTTCCATAAATGCATTGTTGAATCACAGGACTCAGTGGAATCTCCAGGTAATCTCCTGAGTACATTAATGCTCCACAGAGTGTGAAGAATGGGTTGAACTAGGTCTGATGACCTACTGAGTTTACAGTGCATTTAAGAACTATTAGATTAAGGTTATATTACCTTACCTCTTTGATCGTTAATTTTCTCATCTGTACAACAGTGATGATCTGTCTTCCATTATGTATTCAGATATTGTGAGGCATAAATGAAATCATACACATATGTATTTTTCTAGCCAATTAATATGTTGCAAAATATATAGCTGCATTGGTAAATAGGTCACCTGGAAAAATTACTTCAGATACTCACATAAGCATATGACTAGAGGAGGTGAAAAGTTTTTTATAGCATTAGGTGTTCCCAGTTTCCATCCTGAAGAGTTAAAAGACAATATACAAGCAAATTCCACCTTTACATTTTTCCTGGGTTTATTTTGATTAATGTGGAGGCAAGCACTTAGTTAAAAAGTATTTCCTTATGAGATTAATGGTCTCTACCAACTCATAATTTTAAATCTTTAAGAATTTTGGGAGAATAAAAATTATATCTAAATTTGAAAGGATTTTCTTAGTGCGTGTTCTGGCTGTGTCTGCAAAATAAAATTAGTAAGAATTTGAAAAGATTCTCTTCTGTTTCCATTAATCTGATGCTTGCATTTATTAGGAATCAGTCTATCTTATTTTTAAGATTAACCAATATATGAGATTTTATGTTGCAGAGTTTGGGATTACAAATTTATTAGTGTTGGAGAACAAGTGTGCTTCCTTGGAAAGGCATTACAAATCACAGATTATTCAAACTAGAAGGAACTTTTCATGACTGTAATCCCAAGTTGAAAAACGAAAATGCCTTCAGAGGGCAGGCCAGTAACATAAACAAGGGGTATAGGCTAGATGAAGACAGTATGGAGTGACAGTGGCCATCATGACCATTTGGAGCACAGGCAGTCCACAAAGGCATCCCAAAGCATCCAAATGCAATACCAAACATGCTTGGAAATTCTACTGAGCTCAGTGACACAGGTTTCCAATGTTAGAAACTGGAAATTAAAAACTGAAGTATCTAAGGGCCAGAAACATGAAGTAGTTTTATCTTGTGCTTCACTTGACAATATATACATATATATATTAAGTAACTACTGTATGCCATCCCATTTCTGGGCTCCAAGGATGTAACATGGAGCAACAGAGAAATTGACTTTGTTTTCATGTAACTTACCACTTTCTGGGGGAAGTAGTTGTTAACCAATAACAATCAAAATATAGAAATTCAAACTCTGATGGATATGGAAAAAATGTACACAGCACTACAAACCCAAACACTGAGAAGTGGAAGCACAATTCCAACCTAGGAATGCTGGGTCCAATCCATGTTGGAAGAAACAAGGGAGTGTCTTTTTTAGCATATTACCTACAACCACTAATTTTCACATATTCAATGCTATGTGAGTGAGAAGAAGACACATATACTATAGTCCTACCCTATATTAGTTCCTTAATAAATATTTGGTAAATGATGAACCAAAAAAAAACAAAAAACCTGAAAACCAATCCATAGAAACTTGTATTAATTGCTAGAATAAAGAATCAGAAAGCATTTGGTACACTTTCAAAATTTTTCTATTAAGAACATTAATATTTAAGGGAAAAGAGGGAAATAAGTCAGGAAGTAAACCATTGGAAAAATTGAGGGAATGTTTCTTCAAAATGGAAATTTGATTCAAGAGGAATAAGCAGATGCTACTTAAAAATTTGAAACTAAAAACAAACAAAATACACAAGTACAAGATGGGGAAAACTTTCTATGTATGAATCAGCTAGAAATGCTTTAGGTATATGTAGTTGTGTTTAATAAAAATTTGAATATAGAGGTTGGATACAGTGGATCATCCCTGTAATCCTAGCACTTTTGGAGGCCAAGGCTGGTGGATCATTTGAGCTCAGGGGTTCAAGACGAGCCTGAGTAACACAGTAAGACCTCATCTCTACAAAAACTACAAAAATTAGCCAGATGTGGTGCCATGCACCTGTAATTCCAGTTATTTGGGAGGCTGAGGCAGGAGGATCACTTGAGCCTGTGAGGCGGAGGTTGCAGTGAACCAAGATCGCACCACTGCACTCTACCCTGGGCACTAGAGTGAGACCATGTCTCAAAACAAAACAAAACAAACAAAACAACAAATCAGAAGTGAATATAGTAGCAATACAGTATTATTGAAAGAACTATCATGATACTAAGGCACACTAGTCTCTAAAAGAGAATATACCCATGATCATCATGAGTATGGGTATACAGTACATTAAAAATTACCAAAGAGCTGTCTATATAAATGAAACAAAACTGCACAAGAGACTTCTGCTAAAAATGAGTTGATGAAACAAATAGCTAAACAACACAGCGTATAGAGAGTGAGCATGAGCTCTGGGCTTACATAACCCTGCACTGCAGCACTTCAGTCCATTGTTTTGTTTTGGACAAGTTGCCTAATTTCTCTGTGCTTCATTTTCTCCATATGAAAAATTGGGATGATAATAGTACCTACTTTATCAGATGGCTATGAGAATTAAATGAGATCACATATATGGTATATAGTTAGACAAATATTTTAGTAGTTATCATTATAATCATCATCAATAATTCATCATTAAAGACAAGGCTAAAAAGTAACAATTACTATTTCCCTTTATCAAAGATTTCTTTGGAGAAGAAATTGTTTCTAGGTCCAGAAGAAAAATGAAGAAAAAAAAAGTGAGCTTAGTTTGAGCAAGAGAAGTTATTAATATTATATTCTTCCTTTCATGATGATAAAGCAATGGATTGAACTACAAAAAGAAGTGTTGAAATCTATTAACGGAGTCAAGAAAGAGGGAAAAGCTGTCAGAGATGATTTAAAAACTCACTAGCAAGGGTTTGCTGAGATATTCTTTAATAACCTCTAAGACCATCTAGCAGAGAATCTCACTCTTGAAAAGACAAATAAATGTATACTTGAGCCATTTTCCATCCATCACCCTGACAGTAACCCTTAAGAATCCAGAAGATGGAGCACTGCTCTATTATGATAGATGACTTACATAGCACAGGACTTCAGTGGCAGCACCAAAAGATAAGACGAACCTCAGATGAGAAAGGGTCACTCGGGAAGAGTATCCTCCTCTTTGATGATCAGTGTTTTTGCTTTTACACTTCAGGATAAAGGAGCTAGTAATCTGTTTGTTCAACTTGATTCACCTGTCTGCACAACAAATTTGGTATATTCACTAAAATATTTCAATATTGGTTCTTTTGATCTCCATTTTCTAAGGGTGTGAGTTGCCTAAAACTATCATGATTATATAATGAATAGAATATGAATTTTTTTTATTATACTTTAAGTTCCAGGGTACATGTGCATAACGTGCAGGTTTGTTACATATGTATACTTGTGCCATGTTGGTGTGCTGCACCCATCAACTCGTCAGCACCCATCAATTCATCATTTATATCATGTATAACTCCCCAATGCAATCCCTCCCTCCTCCCCCCTCCCCATGATAGGCCCCAGTGTGTGATGTTCCCCTTCCCGAGTCCAAGTGATCTCATTGTTCAGTTCCCACCTGTTACACTGTTGGTGGGATTGTAAACTAGTTCAACCATTATGGAAAACAGTATGGCAATTCCTCAAGGATCTAGAACTAGATGTACCATATGACCCAGCCATCCCACTACTGGGTATATACCCAAAGGATTATAAATTACTCTACTACAAAGACACATGCACACGTATGTATATTGCGGCACTATTCACAATAGCAAAGACTTGCAATCAACCCAAATGTCCATCTGTGACAGACTGGATTAAGAAAATGTGGCATATATACACCATGGAATAGAATATGAATTTTAATGGATACTTTTCAAATATCAGAATTTTTGGAAGCAAGTTATTTATAATTATTTTAAAACACTCAAACACCCAAAGACACGTATACATAATGCTTCTAAGTGCCTACATTCTCTATTTCTGGAAGTTTCTTCTCCAATTATTGTTATTGGAAAGGACATGGGCTACACTCTTTTAGCTGTTATCTATCAGAAAGAAAATCCTTTTATTAAGTTGAGCATTTCCCACCAAAAGCCAAACGGAACGGAAAATAACTATGTTAGTGCCTTAGGCAAACCAACAGAAAGGCAAAGGCTAGATAAATTCATGAAGTATGTAAAAGGTGTCAAGAAGTTAAAAAAGATAATTCATTCACGGTGAGCTTATTTTATTTATTTGCCACTCCTCTCCATGAGGACAGTTTCAAAGTAACATCTATTTATTTTTATGCCATTCAGTGCTACATAAACAGGGAATCACTTAATTCTCACTTAGTTCCTTTTCTTCCAATAAGAGAATACAGGTCTCCATACTAAGTAATGGTAAAACATCTGGAAAGCAGAATCAGGCAAGTTATAATTTTTCAAGTCATATTTTCCTTTTATGAAGAACAAAAAAATCTGAAGTAAAATTTTGAAGAAGAGAAAAATGACTTTTTCCTGACCAAGGCTAAAACTATTTTTAAAAATCATAGCATACTGTCTTTCACATTATTTCTAAAGCTTTTCAGATCTATAACAAGAAACACTGCTCATACAAGTGTATGATGGAATTCACATTACATTTTTATAAAGCTAGGTATTAAATGAATGACTACAAACTTTGAGCAGTACTTTCATTTTGCACTGTACCATACACTATGGGGGAATAAGATTTTCCTCTAACATTCAGAACTGAAAAAAAGTTACATTAAGTACAATCCATTTGCTCAGAGAGGAACTCACTGAACTGATCTCCCAGCCAAAAAAAAAAAAAAACACTACTCTTACTTTTCTAAGTGTCTTTGGGCATACTTTTCTAAGCTTTGATATCCTCCAAAAGTTCCAAAATAAAAGAGTAGCAATTACTGAGAATGAAGACCATGATTCACATAAAGTTCTGTACTCAACAGTGCATGCAGTGTACACTCTACGGTTCATTCCAAGGCATATTTTCTTATTTCTCTCTGCCCACTGACATAATGAGTTGTCAACACAGGCTTAGCAAAATGGTACCTGTCACTTTCAGATGTTTAATATTTCTCTATGAAGGATATGGTGACACTCTGTCAAACCAGCACAAATCTAATCTAAGGCTATCTTCTCTGACTCACTTTAATACAAAACGTGTTACTTAGTCACCAGTGATTTAGGTAAGGTGGGTATTAGGAAGATGGAAATGTGGAGCTGTGCTTCCTTTTACAGCATGTTTGCCAGCCACCTGCAGGCATAGTAGCTTATGACCAACCCACCCTATCTTCCATCTGTGGCAATAACTCCAGAGGAACAAAACTTAGATTTTGCACTTTTCTTTTTTGTCCTGACCATATTTTCTTCTTTCTTTTCAGTCCAGACTTAGAAGCATTGTCAAAACCATAATTTACTGAAAAAACTGGACCATTAAGATGATGTACAGTATACCCAGAAGATACGTTTTTTCCTCACATTATCTCCTTATTCCTTGGTCAAGATCTGGTGAAAGCTTGATATCACCATAATACAATTGTTTCCGAAAATAGTCCAAGTATTTTGCTTAACTAGAGTGTATTTGTCATCACTGACATTCAATCCAATTAACCAAATTAAACTGACTGGCTGATACTATAATTACTTCATGTTCAAAGAAGTACAATGTTACTTAACAGTAGGTAGAGTCTAAAAGTGAGAAAATGAAACTAAATATTACAAGGTCAATCACATTAGATCTGTTTTGATGTATATTATAATCCCATAAAAATAATGTAAACTATTTACTTATGCTTTGGCTGGGCGTAAAGCATAAGTAAATACCTTACATTATTTTCTCTCCACCTCTGTGTAGAAGTGAATTAAATTACATCTATCTTAAAGCAAATCTGTTGAAGTTTAATTTACATTTATGATCTTTAGAAAGGCAAAAGTAATTAACATTATTTTATTTTTGATTCAGGTGAAAGTAGTATATTTTGGTAGTAAATTGTCACTAATTTCTTCTTTTTATATGAACTCCCATCCTTTCATAGGCTGGAATAAAAGACTGCAAAGACACAGATATTTTCCCAGTGTCCTACCACCAACTTCTGCCCATCATTGTGCTTCTAACCGCTAAGTCATAATAATTAAACACATGCTTTTGGTCATGTTTTTCATTGTTTCTAATTCCTCTTATCCCTCCCCAATTACGTGCAATAACCAAATGCACTCCATGAAGCTGGATTCATAATGAAAGTGTTTACTTTACTTATGATTAACTTCCCTGCATAATTAATGTCACCAATCCTCTGGGCAGCCTTATTACATCTATTCTGTTTTAACATACTATCTGTCAGCTGAATACATTTTCATATTTTAGGAGTGGGGAAAAGACAGAAAAGCTCCTTGCTGACTCCGAATCTAAGATTATTTTTATCCAAAAGTATTTGCAATCATATTAGCTATTTTCATTGCTTATATAAAGTGCTATATTAGCTGATCCTCAACTGAGAAGATAATGATTAAATTACAAATGTAATCAGGCTCCTATCAGAAACCACTGGCAACACCTTGAGGAGTTTGTAACAAGGATCTAAGGGAACAGAGGGCAGGAAAGACACGCAGAGCTGGCAACAGGGTCAGCAGTGAGATCTGACCACAGGGTTCAGGAATTCTCATTTCTCCTGGAAGTCTTCATGAAGGACACACCAAGATCGTTTATTGCAGGTGTCATCTCAGACCTCTCATCTGCCAGCAATGCCCAGATCTGTCCACTTAAACCAAGCCACCTGGAAAGGGGGTTGAAAGGTTGATGTGCTAGTTCTGCTTTCTCTGAAGTCTCCTCAGAAAGTACTCCTCAGCCTGAGCTCATGCTGTTTGCCTTAAAAGGATAAAATATCTGTAGGAAAAAAAAAAAAAAACACTGTAGCTGGCTGCAGAGACATCACATACCAGAAGGAGAGACGCTACAAGTCCAGGATTGCTCTTCCAAGTGGCGCTCTTCATTGTTTCACCTTCAACTTAGCATTGGATAGCAGGAGCTGGGACCCAAAGAAACTATCTGGTTACAGAGGCAGCTGCCCTCAGCGAGAATTAAAAAACAAACTGACAAACAAACAAACAAACAAAAACTTGGGACGAAGGCTGATCCTAGTGTGTGTCACATTTGAACACTGGCCAGGAACCCTGGCTGGCAGGAAAGGGGAAACATATTTACCCATTGAACAGAGCTGCTGCCACTTTTGTGTGCCCCAGGTCCTTAACAGGTAACCTCAGAGATTAAAGTGACACTAACAGATTCAGACGCCAGGGGGATTGCAGAGCTGAAGCTGCCTGGCTCCACTGCAAGCCAGGGATTTGGGTTGCTCAAAAAGAAACGAGAAAGGTGCTTTCCCAAAGAACAGGAATTCAAGTAGTCTGTAACAATCAACACTGAATGGGTCATAGCAGGGGTTCTCAACCCTGGCTGAATATTATATTCACTTTGGGAGTGCAGATAATATACCTATACCTCAGGTCTCCCCCAGAGCAATTAAATCATAGTCTCTGGAGGTGGTGCCCAGCAAAGATATGTTTTAAAGCTCCCTAGGTGATTGTAACATACAGCTATGTTTGAGAACCAATGGGCTAGGAAAGGAAATGATCACTTATTTAGGAGAATAAACAAGAAGGCATCAACTAAACTGTCTACATGTATAATTTGGCAAAAAATCCAGCTATGCTTTTGCAGGCCCCTAGTGCTTAAAGGTTTTAGCCAATAGAGACATTCAACTCTTTAGATGAACATTTTATCCTGGTCTTTTGTTTAATATCACACACAAACGTACACACACCATACAAAGACACACACACACACACACACACACACACCCCTTGTCATCTTCCTATCAGAGTGGTTCTCAAATTTTGCTGCACTTTAAAGTTACCTGGAGACTCATTAAAAATTACTGATATGTAGCTTCCAACCCCCAGACATTCTGATTTTAATTGGTTTGTGGTACAATCTAGGAATTGGATTTTTATGTTCCCCAGGTGATTCTAATGTGCAGGAAAGTTTGGGAACTGCCATCCTACATTATTTCTTCCACTATTTCCAGTGTCATTCTGCTTCCTATTTAACTATTGGTGAACAGATACACCCCAGAGAACAACCTATATGTTATTCATAAAGTTTTCCTGCAACTACCTAATCCCCATGGCCCTTTGGACAGTAAGACAGCCTAGCAGCTAAGGAGAAAAGCTCTGGAGCTCAAATGCAGGATCAACCTTGTGTGACTGTGGGCAAGTTGCTTCACCTCTTTGCGCCCCAGAGTTCTTTTTATCATGCTGTGAAATGGGGATAATCTGGAATCTTCCTCACAGGGTTGTGTGCATCCTAAAAAATAGATGATCAGGCTGGGTGCGGTGGCTTACATACGTATTCCCAGCACTTTCTTTGGAGGCCCAGATGCTGGAGAATCATTTGAGGCCAGAAGTTCAAGACCAGGCTGTGCAACCGAGACCCTGTCTCCACAGAAAATTTTAAAAATTATCCAGGTGTGGTGTTATGTGCCTATAATCTTAGCTACTCTGGAGGCTGAGGTGAGAGGATCACTTGAGCCCAGGAGTTTGAAGCTGCAGTGAGCTACTGTTGTGTCACTGCACTCCAGCCTAGACAGTAAGACAAAGAACCTGTCTCAATTAATCAATCAATGAATGAAAGAGGCAATCTATATAAAGCACAAGAGCAGTGCCTGGCACAGAGTTAGTGCTCCATAAATGTTACCCAATCTGATGATGAGTAGTGTGATTCTTGACCCTTTTTATCCAGAAACAGGAGGCACTGAGTTGTTGCCCTTATTCTTGTCCTCTGCACTGTGGGCTGCACAAATACCACCAAGTCCTCACTGATGTCAGATTAAGGAGTATTTCAAAGGGACAATACAATGCATTCAAAACAAGCACTGGTCTAAAGGGAAACTATCTTCAGTATAGCTCCCTAAGAAGACAAGCCTTCGATATACTCCAATTTGCATGTCTCTTCTCTATGGCAGTCTTTCATCCATAAAGTACCATCTTACTTGTAAGTTCTTTTTCAGTCTTGTCACCTGTTTACCTGCACACAAAGCCTATCACTATTTTCCAGCTTCCTTGCAAATATGGCATAGCTTTACCAATACCCATCTCGTTTTGCCCTTTCTTGTCCCCTCAATATGCATTTCTTCTTCTCACTCTACTCTCCAGCTTTTTTCATTGCTTATAAAATTCACGCTTAAAATACAGGCAGCCTGTAGAAGCTGAAAAAAAACAAGGTATGGAGTCTCCTCTAGAGCCCCCAGAAGGAATGCTTATATGAATTTTATAAGCAATAAAAAAGCTGGAGAGTAGTATGCTTATAAAATTCATTCAGAAATAAGACACTTTTGAGAGTGTACTATTAATTCCATCTTGCATTAAACATCTGTTTTGTGTAGCTGAAGTTTTGTGCTATTGTTTATATTTACATGACAGTTTTGGAGGGAGAACATTCCTCTGCTCTTACGAACAAAATTATACTTACAGAGTTCAAACAGGTTGCACGCACTGAACTTCTCAGCAAATAAATGTTAAGGAGATGCTGAGGAACACAGTCGTTACAGAAGATGGTGAGAGGGAAGTAGAACCGGTGTCAGAACTGAGTGCGAGGAAGCAGAGAAGGGCTGTCGGGGAAGGGGTGGCAAACAGTACCAGCTCAACAATTCAGATTAGGATTCAAAATGCCAAGGATGTGATTGCATAATAAGCTGTTGAGCATACTAGTAAATGCTGCTCTCAGCATGTGCTTATTTATCACATTGTCTTACATTCTCTGATTTTGAAAGGTTCAAGTTAGAGGATCTGGAATGCTAGCAACAGATCCAGTCTCTTGGGATGGGCAGCAACACCTATGGTAGAGATGGCATAAAGAGCAGCATCCTGGAGTTCGAATATGGTTGCTAGGATACCATGGAGACCCTCCACTGCTAGGCAGACAGAAAAAAAAAAATGTGTCCATATGCCTTATAACCTGCAAACAGCAACAATAGAAACATCATCTGTGTTCTTCTACCCTTTCCCATTAGGAATCCAAAGAACAAGTATCAGGAGCTTGGAAATGTGGCCCAGTAGAGCAAGGAAGCTGGTCATTTATATTCTCAGGCAGTTTCTAGAGCCATTCTATTTAAGGGCTTACCAGTATCTTCATTATAAGATCCATTTTGGGGGCATGCAACTTGAGTGTGCTTCAAAATGCCTTAATAGGGTTTTAGCCCCCTGGTCTCATACATTTTTATAAATGCTTCCAGGACTTCAATTCTATTGCATAAACTATAATGTCAAATTAACAAACAACCTTATATTGGAAACTCTATTAGAATAACATTAGGTTGGAATTTAACTCCTCCACAAAAACAAGAAAGATGACCTTCAAAAAAACAACTTCAGGTTCAATTCTCATGATGTTCAGTTTGCCTAGGTATGTGAGGAATCTGCAGTGCTAGTCTGTGGCATGAAATTCGATTATTTTCAATGGAAACATTTGGAAGTGAGTGGAAAAAGGAACTTGGAACTTGGTTTCTTTAAGACTTCTAATCATCTGCTGTTTGCTTAAATTAACTACTCTTACCTAGTTGGTATAGTTATAACTATCAACAGGACTGTCATGGTGGGGGTTAGAAAGCTGAACTGATATTCTGGCTTTCAGAACTGTATTAGTGGGTAACTATTAGTCCTTGGTGTAAAACATACACACACACACACACACACACACACACACACACACACACACAAATGAGCCTTAGCTATTCTAAAACCCAGAAGAATGCCCTCTCACCTACTTTATCAAATCATAGAAACTGAGATTCTCATTCTCACTGGCCTAAACTTGCTTTTCCACAGTTCCCACTACAGTACTTTAGCACAGCCACCAGTTGCTGCCAATTCCCAGAGAGGCCCTGCTTTCTTTTTCTGTCCTGTCACTTTGCTAATGGCTTGTAATATGTTTCCCCAATCCCTATCTCTATCCCTCCCTCTTTCCTCTCATTTCCACTCACCTAAATCACAGCCATTTAACCCTTCTACTTCCACATGAGTTTCTGACACCATAAAACTAAACAGGCTTGATTGTATTTTGCCAACTGTCTTAGTTATCTCTCCTGTGACTTCCCTTACTCTATCTACTTTCTAGAATATTTACTTGTGCAGTATTGTTAACCCCTTGTTCACTCCTGGATGGTAGGACCTATGTAGCTCTTACCTCTAATGCCTTACAATATTTGGCACGTCACAGGCAATCCCATAGAAGTATTGAACTGAGCTGCAGGGCACATTTGGAATTAAATTTCTATCTTTCAAGACATAGTATGTTTTTATATTATGCCATCTATTATCGCACTAGCATTCTAGAATTCTCTCAACTTCCAACAGAATTTAATATACAGTTTTTAGGAACATTTTGTTTTTCTTGAGATATATTAGTATAAAGTCTAAAAGATCAAATAATCTCTTAAAATTAATGCCTCCCTAAAAATAAAAATAAATATTTTTATCCTCAACTCCTCCAAAGTACTTCAGGTGTGGTGGCTCACACCTGTAATCTCAGCACTTTGGGAGGAGCAGGTGGGCTGATAACCTGAGTTCAGGAGTTCAAGACCAGCCTGGCCAAAATGGTGAAACCCCATCTCTACTAAAACAAACAAACAAACAAAAAAAAAATAATACAAAATTAGCCAGGCATGGTGGCATGTGCCTGTAATCCCAGCCACTCAGGAGGCTGAGGTGGGAGAGCTGCTTGAACCGGGAGGTGGAGGTTGCAGTGAGCCGAGATTGTGCCACTGCACTCCAGCCTGGGTGACAGAGCAAGACTCCGGATCAACAACAACAACAAAGAAAAAAAAAGGAAACAAACCAGAACATGTCACAATTCTCTGAAATTCAGCTACCTCTGGAGTGAAAGCAACAACTTACAAAAATACAAAGAAACTAACAACTTTTAGGAACTCAAGTCTATGTAATCCAACTGAAATGACTGAAACCCTGTGACATTAAAATGGAAAGGATTTGGGAATATTTTCAAAAGATAAGGGGTTTAGATCAAAATTTCAGAGACTGTTCTAACATGATATGGAATCAATTTCAGGAATGAAACTTCATGAAATAAAATTACTTAAGTCCATAAGAACTAGTCTATATAGGCAATCAACAGGCTATCTGATCTCACATAATGAATGCTTAGGTTTTGTATTTTCATTTTAAGGGTTTGTTTGCTCAATTTATTTCCAAATAGAGTTTAGTAGTTTTACATTCTCAAGGAGTTATTTGGTAGCAGTGGAATATAGATTCCAATTTGCTACATCAATTCTTTGCTTCACATAAGTACTGTATACAGATTGTGAAAGAGATCAATAAAAACACTCCTCCTACCTCATAGTTATAGCAGGAGTGTCCTGTCTGTGTGCTGGAATCTGACAGAACCTTCCCCTCCAATTCCCACATTACAGGAAATATTACAAACCAAAAATGTTAAGATGATTCAAGTTATTAAGTTAATTTATATTTTACACTATTTTTAAATGACCAAATTTACCAAGAAAACAGAACTAAAAAAAAAAAACTATAATCCTCAGAAGGCAACCTCAGTAAGCAAAAACTAAACAGATATATTTGCATATATCAGATAAATGAACAGAACATTAGTGGGGCAGTCACCTACATCTAAAAAAAAAAAAAACAGAATCAAAAACTAGCATGAATGTGAGCTGAAAATTAATGTGTCCATTTAGATACCTTCATTTTAACTTGAACTCACAATAATCTATATGTGTGTTTAAGAAAGATGGCTACATTTAAGATGTAGTAAAGATGAAATATAAAGACACAAACACTTGTTGCCAGTAAGTCTGTGTAATCAAATTATTCATAGTGAAATACATTGAAATGCAAACAAGTCTTCTTTGGTTTGGCAGGTTTTCTTAACTCTTTGTGGAGCTACCTTGTACAACCATTCATATAACATAAGATTTATTCATTTTGAATACAATGTACTTCTATTTTCCCTAAGAAAGGTACACTTTCTACTACTCAAGCCAATTTTTTTCTAGTTTTCTTTATGTAAGTGTGAAAAAAGAACAGATGTTTTTCCAAAATTATTTAAGCTTGGAAGGCATTCTATCATTTTCCTCAATAAAATACTTCAGAGTCACCCAAAGCATCATGGCAATATCTTAAGAGCTGAGTCCTTTAAAATACAAGTTATTAGCAAGAAATCAGTGTCAGGACACACAGCATTGTTTGATAGATAAAATGTGTAATATAATGGGAGGCTGTAAATCATTTGCCACACCAGCTTTATTTTCCACTCTGGACCTTTTCTGTTTGTTAGTTTTTCAATCTAGTTATTCTACAAGTCATGTACAAAGAGGCTTTTAAACTTATCACATTGTATAGTTCATTCCCTACTGCCTAGAATCTTGTAAATCTCTGATGGAATGTTTAACTGGAGTTATCAGCTGGCTTGAACATGCTTCACTATGAAACCTATTAAAATGGCCTTTTTGTAAAAGCAGAGTTTGCTCTGTGTCACTCAAAAGTCCTGCAGATACGAAAATGAGATCCTATGGAATGTTTAAAGATGCAGAGAGCTGTCTTTGAGTTATTTTTTCATTATGCACAACTTGGCCCAGGAGAGATGGTCCTGTACCTCGTTAGCTAAAACAGTCAGGCATGTCAGGACTGCAAATTAATTTACCAGAGAAAGCTGAAGTTTATTCAGATCACTCAGGGTTTTAAGGCAGACCTAAGTCTGCTGAACTATTAGGGCAATTTGGTGAGGTCGGAATCTCAGAAATGTTTATCCTTATTGTCTCTTTCCGCCTCCCTCGCAGAATACAAACTCCTCCCTAAACTAAGCCTGCATGAACAGTAAATGTTCCATGGGAATCAACATGTATAGGTATAACTCTAAGTTTTCAAAAGTAACGATTGGTACACACTGTGATTCCTCCCAAAAAAATCCAATAAATACAAATAGAGATAATCGAGTATTTACTTTCTCCTTATATTAACTTGTTGGGTTTATGAAGTGGAGGGTTTCGATGGACCTTGCATTATTATGTAACACGTGCCATCCAGCCAATGTGATGTCGTTAGTAGTAGAGTAGCAGTAACATCCTTGGTTTTATCAATTATGTTATTATCTATTAATTTAAAATGCCGTTCTTTTGGGTGCTCTCCCACATTCTCTGTTAACCTCATGTTCCTGTAGCTTTACTCTCTATACGAACTCTGAGTTGAGTGTTGTATAACAAGTTTCATTAAATTTTTTCCATCCAAGTTATGAAGCCCACTAACATCAGAATTGCACAGTTCTCTAAAAGGCTAGAACAATGCCACAGTGGTTGCATTAGAAGCCAAGAGTAAGGCAAACAATGGGTCCACGTTTTAAATAAGGTAAGTGTGCTTATCTGTATCTAACCCTGGAAACAAGCAACCACGTCTTGGGAGATGGAGATGCTCCATTAGTAACATTATGCACGTTCCTTAAGGAAAACAAGCAATCTTCTCCCTCATATGTTATGAAAAAATATTTCTTCAAAATCAACAGACTAGTCTTCCATTTATGGATTGTAAATGTCATCCAATTCAGGAAATCAAAAATTCTTCCTTTTTCTAAGCGTATTTGCTTATGTTTCACACTTTGATGATGACAAGAACGTCAGGTTTGAAGGGTACCAGCGTGAAGCGCCAGCAGGTAGAGAAATCCGGGAGAGCCACAAAAGCATAGAAAGTATGGGTGATATCAGACGCATTTCATTTCAAGTCTGATGAGCCTGCATTTAGGATTTTCCAGCTGGGCTGGTTTGCCAGGGCTTTTGGGAGACAGGGGGGCTTTTTATTTCTTCTCTCACACTCACACACACGGTCGGACACACACCTGGGACGCGTTCAAACTCTACGTACACTAGGTGGCTTATACGAATGTATATGTATATTTAAAAATAATACCTTGACATCTGACAAAGACACCAAGGCAACGTATGTGCAGTGAGTCTGGCTCTGAGAAACGTGCACAGCCCCGCAAGAAGTGCCCGTTAAAATGAAACATTTCTGAGGATGAGGACAGACATGGCAAGCGGGAGGGGCGGGGGCCGACAGACAATACAGAGACCCGCAGCTCCCCACCGCCAGGGCGCCACATGGACCCAGCGCGTCACCCCTGCTTACTGTGGGCTCTTGGGGTAGAAGGGCAGGGTCACATGGCTGAGATCCTGGATGTCGAAGGCGGTGGGCTCGGCGGAGATCGCCTGCCGCTTGGTGCGCGGCTCGCCCTGCAAGGTGCTCGCGCTCTGCTTCTGCGCCTGCTGGGTGGCGGGTCGGATCACCGAGCGGTACTTGTCCAGCTCGTTCTGCAGCTTCTGGATCAGTTCGTCCTTCTGATCCAACTCCAGCTCCAGCTCGTCGATAAGAGCATCCCGCTGCCTCAGCTCCTCGATCTTCTCCTGGAGCGCGTACTGTAAATCCCGCAAGGTGCCCATGCTCCTCCGGGCTGCCGGGGGCTCCTTCCTGCCGCTGCTCCGCGTCTTGGGGCTTCCTCCCCTCTCCGATCAACTTTCCCCAAAGTCGCCGCTGCCTCCCGAGTGCCAAAGCTTCCTACTTGAGACCAAAGCCAGCCCTGGCTTCTGAGCATGCCCAGTCCGCCGGCTTCAGCCACCCAGAGTTTCAGTGCAGATTCCACTTCTCTGGGCTGGCTGTGAGGCTCCGAGTGGGGAGAGCAAACCAGCAGGTCCAACCCGGGATTAAACCTGAGACGCGGTGGGCGCCGCGGCACGGGGTAGAAGAGCCGGGAGGCGCGGTGGCTGGGGAGCGGGAAGAAGGGACGTGAATGGGGGCTCTGAGGCAGCGGCTGAGCTCTCAGGGTCCCTCGCGCCGGGCGCCCAAGGAAGCTTGCGGGGCGTACGGGGAGCCTGATAAGCCTCCGAGGCGCGCCGGGGGTGTGCGGGCGGAGCGAGGAGGGAGCTCTACTTCGGGGGTGGGGAGGTGGGAGGGAGGGGACAGGGAGGACCCCAGGCAAACTCCGGAGGCCTCAGCTGACTCCAGAGCCGACCAGCCTGGAGAATGTTGGGCTACGATCCTAGCGACGTACGAGGCATAGGGGACTCTGTATCATCCAAGCTCTGAGTTCTGGAGGTATTTTGACGGCCGGCCTCACTAAGGAAAGATCCCGAGCGGTGTGGCCGAGCTGTCGCTTCTCCCACACCACCTTTTCCACCCGGAGCGCCTCACACAGGTGGCTAATGCTTGCGAAGAAACTTGCCTTTCAGGAGCTGCGAGGGAGTCGGCGCCCGCGAGGAATTTCCCCTTTCAGCCTACTACCTTTGGGAAAGCGTTGTGGGGTAGGGGGTGGGGGTTCTGATTTTACCCCCCCGAGGCGTTGCTACTCTTTACCTGCTCCAGATAGTTACTCTCCTTTCTGCCCCTTCCAAACTCTGATCAGGGAACTCTTTTAGGGCAAAGGCCAAAAACGGATTTGGGCCCTAGCAGGCCATTCAGCTTCCCCATGAGCCCTCCGCCTTGAGCTGGTGCCTGGGAATAGTTCTCTGATGGGCCTTACTTCTTACATTTGCTGGATTTGGCGGGGAGAGGGTGGGGGTTAAAAATCATTCCTGAGCTCCAAAAAGTTCATCTTGAAACTGAACCATACCTTTAAAAATATTACTTTCCTCACAATCAAGCTGTTAGGAATGTGTATTTCCACTTGAATGGCCAGGAAGACATCCTGACACAAACTTTGAAGAAGAGGGAAAATCGTGAAGGAGCCAGGGAGACTACGCCGGCTGCAGTGAATTATACACTATACTGCAGTCACCCCCACCTCTACCCGCTCCCATCCCCATCCCTGCCCACTCAATATTCCCCAAAATGATCACAATTAGGTAACATCCTTTCTATCCAAGTGTTACTCTCCCATCATGGGAACACATGTATAGAATCTTTAAACATCTGCCTAATATGTACCTAAATTCCTAATATTTGCTTAAGACTTGAACAACTCATCCAATTTTATAGCATCTTTATTGGCAGACTTTTGACCACTATTCTTGGGCACTCAATATTATAATCTTCAATGCTCTATTTGGTCATTCCTTAACACTAAAACAAAGTGGATAGAAAATAAAATTGAATTGCAATGCAATTCTAAAGTTAACAAAGAATAGTATCAAAATAACTTGCACACGGTTGCTTTTGAATACACAACTTTTTGTATTTAAGCTAGAGACAGAGAAAGGGAGGAAAGGAGGGAGGGAGGTCAAGGTATGTTAACAAGCTTGTTCATTTAAAGTGTGGTTGTTTGTAATTACTGGACTAAATGACAAAAGATATGCAGTCCTAAATATTCTTTTATGTAGATGATTATCTAATAATTCAATGCAGATTACACAAGACACTTCATTTTTCTGCTTTCCAACACAGACTTTCAGAAGTGCATTTAGTTCTAAATGTGATACATAAAATGGATCATTCTCAAAACATTTTCTTTTGCAATGAAGAAATGAGCAACTTACAAATATTGAAAATAATAATAGCTCTGAATTATTGTTGTTTTAATTAAAAGTAAACCAAGCAGAAGTACTGTGACTTTGTATAACTCACTGTATTCTAAAAAAACTTCCATGAAAATTTCCTTCTTCTGGGCAAAAGGCCAAATTCTTATTTAACCTGTGGGAATTCTTTATTTCCATGAGAAAATGTTTAATACAAAATGACTTTTTCCTATACATCTATTATTGAGGTTCATGAAGCCATGAGTTTATGTCTAAAAATATATCAGATACAATGTATACAGGACATAATTAGACAACTGCTAAGTTGGGTTCAGAATTCCAGGATTTTCTCTTCCTTTTTTTTCCTTTTTTAGTTTTTCTTTTCTTTTCTTTTCTTTTCTTTTCTGTGATGGAGTTTTGCTCTTGTCACCCAGGCTGAAGTGCAGTGGCACAATCTCAGCCCACTGCAACCTCCGCCTCCTGGATTCAAGTGATTCTCCTGCCTCAGCCTCCAGAGTAGCTGGGACTACAGGCACCTGCCACCATGCCGGCTTGTTTTTGTATTTTCAGTAGAGACAGGGTGTTACCATGTTGGCCAGGATGTTCTCAATCTCTTATCTCGTGATCTGCCCCCGTTGGCCTCCCAAAATGCTGGGATTGCAGACATGAGCCACTGTGCCCAACCATCTCTTTCATTTTTAAAGTGAAAACAAATATTCTACGCAAGTTTTTCATTGACGTTTTAGAGTTTATTTAGGGTTTAAATGGGGTTGCTTAATGTTTTTGAGCAGCACAAAGTAGAGAAGCTTCTTCCTCATTTGTAGGAAGTCTGTCCACATGTACAAAGGAAAATAAAAACTAAAACACTTTCCCAAAAATAAAAAATAAGACTTCAACCAAAAATATGTAGGCATTTTGGAAAAAAGTGAGGTTTTTTTACACTAAAATATGTAAATATTTTTTCACTATTTTAGCTGGCATGTCTACATGTAATTATAGGATGTATACACATTACATTTTCATTTTCAATGTACATCTCATGATATAAAATCTGTTCCAGGATGAATCTGATATTGACAGTCAGGCATCTGTTATAACAAACACAAAGAGAGTAAACAGCTGAAAAGACATGACTTTTACCATTGACTTTAAAAGGTGTTCAAGGAATAGAATCTAGTTATGTCAGGCTGTGTTATTTTTTAAAATTTATTTTCCCTTAAATGCTTTATAATTTCATATGCAAAATCCAGGATTCTAGCCTTTTCTCTTTCATTTTTAAAGTAAAAATAAATATTTTAGCTATGTTTTTCAATGATGTTTTTGGCTAGCTGTTTAGATCTTGAGCAATCAGGTTTCCATCTCAACCTTTTGAGTGTTTCCAATATTTTCTTAAACATCTTCTGCCTTGTACTTAGTAAATGCTGGAAATAAACCTTATGTGAAAAATCAAAGTCCTGCAATTACGTCTTAACAGACAAATTATCTTTACTATGTGTCATATAGTAAACTTAATTGGCTAAATTACAAGATCAAAGATCAGGCACAAGTCTACTTTCTGCTAATTAGGAAGCATCTACCTCAAATTCCTTCAGGGATAGAGTAGAGGAGAATGGCTTGATCTGAGCCCTGCCCCACTGCCTATCTGAGATGAAGCTTTGACATTAGATGCTGACAGTTAGAACAATGGAATTTTGAAGGAACTGAATTCATACTCTAGAATTTCATAATCAACTCACAACCTGCTTTTCAGCAGTCTTCCTTTTTCATAACTTTAATAAAAGCAAAGTTCTACTGGTAGCCAGACCAAACTGAGGCCTGTTAAACTCTATTATGCTCTTCAATCTTGCACCCAACCCTCATAATTGAGAATAAAAACTGACATGTCTTCCTTAATGGACCCTCAGAATCATTTAATGAGCTATTCCAATAAAGTATCTTTATTATAATACTAGCTATTCAAAAATAAATCTGTAGAATTTATCATCCTTCACTAAAAACATTATTAGTCCAAAAGAACTGTGCTAATTTTATCCACTTGTCCATTCCACTGACACTGTATTTCCTGGAAGAATCTTAAGTTTTGAAATTTTCTTCTGCCATGTCATGTGTGTATCTTGAATGGGAAAAAATAAACAAACAAAAATATAGCTGAGTCCTTTAGGTGATAGAAGCTACCTCTTGCAGAAGATTGCTAAAAGTAACAAGTCCTCCTAAGAATCTAGATTTTAAAGCTACTATTACTGGCAGACATAATGGTTTGTTCTAAGTTGCTAATCATAATCAAGATCACAAAAAATAACTAACTTCCTTCACTTCTTATATGTATTGTTCATATAACCCTATAAGTTGAATATTATTAATATTCTATTAATATTAGAGAAAAATGAAGGCACAGAATCATTCACCTAACCAATGGAAAAGTCTGGCTTCATATCCAGACTAGGTGATGTACAGCTGAAGTCCCTACCCCTCACTACTTTTTGTAGAACTTATAAATGTTGCTACTGTCCTATTCTGCATCCAGAGACAGAAGAGTATCCTTGACATCAACTTGCTTGACTTAGGCGTCAGGGAGTGAAGAGGACAAATTTTAAAAATCCTGAAAGATCAGCAGCAAGGTTTTCAAAAAGTTCCTTTTTCCAAAACTGTCTTTATTTCAACAAGATTACATTCTGGTTCAGGGTACAGTAACTTGAACCCATTTGCCAGAGATTGTACTAATCCTAAAATTGCTTGAAACTGTCCTGTCTTTAAAACTAAAAGTTCTAAGTATCTTCCAGTCTGAGGCAAACCAAGAGAGTTGGTCACCCTATTTAATTCAAAATATCTGAGCCTCTCTAGTTTATAAATATTTTCAAATTTTGCTTTCCATGTTACTGATAGAAAAGTAAAACCAAGGAAGATCTGTAATGATAATACCTATTATTTTAGGCACATTACAAACCCACTTATACATTACTTTGTGTGAATATGTTTTAGGAAAGCAATCATCCTATTGCAATGAATAATAATGCACAATCGGAATTGTCTTTGGACTATAAAGAGGGATGAGTCAGACAATAGAATTTTAATTATACTTTGATAAATTAGACAATAATTCAAGGATCCCTTTTTGCTTTATTTGTTTTAACAGAAACTGGAACTTACATTGATTCCCTACTAAGTACAGTGACTCAAGTACTGGCTATTTTATTAATTCCTGTAGAACTAGTTTTATAATTGTGTTTAGTGGATAGATTTGGCCATAAGAAATATATATTTACATGGATATAAGTAAAAATCTAAATAGTTTGGCTGTTTTCAAGTTATAGTATTTCAAATGGTAAGTTCTGCATGGAAAAGAAAAAAAAATAAACCATTAATGATGAAAACCTTACTGTAGAGACTTGGAAAGTAATAGCGCACTGTACCATAATTGCTAATGTACTTAGCATTTAATACCGAATTAGTGTCACGCTTAATATTAGGTGAAATGAATTTTTATAGTCCCCTTCTTAAGATGACAGGAAGTTATTATTGGGCCTCAGGCTAAACTGGTTCTCATGAAAACTCATGAACTATCTAACAAAACGAACATTTTTTTGTACTGTTTAGTCAGCTGCTCATTTCCAATAGCCAAAAGAAAAAAAAATCAAGAAGAAAAATATTAGGCTTTTTGTATTTTGAAATAAGCATAAAATTTTTAAATGCATAAAATAGAATCTAAAATGCTTTATTCACAAGACACCATTTTACTGCATCTGAAGCTTAATGTATATGTATGTGAAGCTTAATGTACATGTACATGCAACATATCTACCTGTATTATAAATAAGTTAAGAGTTGCTCAGTTCCATTTCAGTGATTCTTCTGGTATATTAAATGTGCATCTTTTACTAAGGCAAATCATCAATATTTTCCACAAAATTTTCTAAAGTACTTTCAAAAGTAATTTTGATTCTGAAAACAGATTTGATATCATGGGGCTTATAGAATAGCTCTACAGTCTGTGATTTTTTTCTTTTTTGCTCTTGATTTTATTTTAACTAGTATTTAGCAGTTGATATAACTTGGCCATTTTCTTCTTACAGGTTTTGTAACCAAAATTTAAAGTAAAGAAAACCTAAATTTTGTTAGCAAACTGTTTAAAAATAGTAAGGTAAGAAAATACTGAAGATGTAAGAAAGACAATAAAACAGAAATTTGGGTGAATTGAATTTTTTTTTTATTAGTAGGTAAAATGACTGCATTGGGCAACAGAAAGATGTCAGGAAATTTGTTTATATTGTGAGAATGTCAGTGATTCAAGGGAGAGGGGGCTTTGCAGGCAAAAAGACTTAGTAGGGAAAAACATGGAGATCTTCACTCTCATTAATTTAATAGGCATGTAAATATCACCTAACTTCAAATTAAGGAATCTTCAAATTGTGACTTTTCTATAATCATCATGAGTTGGAAATCTAGACATCCACTTTTCTAACGAAGGGCAAATGGAGCAGTAGGCTAGTAAAGCAAATGGGTATCATTCCAGGGCCAAGATATTGCCAAGTATTATTCTTGAAACAAGGATAGGAGCTCCAGGCTGGGGCCCAGGAGATGCATACATTCACTATGTATTTGTAACTAACTATAACATTATCATTCGCCTCGCCTAATGTAGGTTTTTAGAAAAGATTCAGTAATTCCTTTATGGTCTAGGCTGGATTTTTAAAAATTCATTTTTCAAAGCACAGGCATTTAATCTGGTAGGTAAAGAATACTTTGAATATTAGTGGTCCAGATTTAAACTTAAAAGACAAATGTGCAAACACCTATATAATGAAGAAGTTACCCAAAACAGCAATATCTAAAGTATCATATAGTTTCCATGCACCATATAAATAAATGTACAATAGGAACTTTCACACTTTTTTGATATTAGTGCAAAATACAATTACACATCTAGAATCTAGTGTCTAGAGTTACTGTATTACATACAAATTTTTTGCTCAAAGAGTTAATGTAGAGAGTCATTATGGAAAATTCATCTAATTTTTCCCTAAAATACCAAAATTCTAATCATCCAGCTTCTTTAGAAAAGCATCTATGTTGACTACAACTTTTAAGTGGAAAAAATGACAGGGAAATCTTCACAATGTTTATTTGTGGAATATTTTTTTTTTTTTTTTTTTTTTTTTTTGAGGCGGTGTCTCGCTCTGTCGCCCGGACTGGAGTGCAGTGGCCGGATCTCAGCTCACTGCAAGCTCCGCCTCCCGGGTTCACGCCATTCTCCTGCCTCAGCCCATTTAAAAGCAATTGCTGCTGTTAGGAACATAGAGAACTTAGTGAAAATTGCTTGCTTTCATTTTCCAGTTTCCACTGGTCAGATCCTCCATCGGAAAACTGCAAGTAATATTCTCTCAGCAGTCACAGAACCAAAACTTACCTAAGATAACAGTGTTTCCACATTTGCTCTATTTTTCAGTTTACTTTATGTCACTCTCAAGGGTACACACAAATAACATGCATATACATACATACAAACACACAAATACAGAGAATTAAAGGAGTGACAGCAACATATGCCATGGTTTAACATTCCATCCTATCCCACCTCCCACAGAAAAAAAAAAAAAAAAAAAAAGCAAATATGTCAGCTATGATGTGAATGTCTCCCCCAAAGTTCATATGCTGGAAACTTAATCCCCAGTGCAACAACATTGAGAGGTGGAATCTTTTAAGTGGTGATTCTTTCAAGAAAAAAAGTAGTTGTATAAAGACACATATTTTCTAGAAAATATTCAAAGTGACAGGAAGAAAACATGGTTATCATGGATCTTAAGCAGGCAAATATGTTGTTCTAAGAGGGGTGTCAAAGTAAAGCTCTGCTAGCAACCAGGCAACTCTAATGCAGAGCTTTCCTCAGAATGTTAACTAAAGAACACTAGTTCCTTAAAATGGTAATAAATGTAATGAAAAAGAGTTTTATGGTAAAAAATGTTTGGGAGACATTGAGAAAAAAATAAGAAAAGAGATTTCTTTCTGCATTATTATCAGTACTTTTAACTTTCCAGTATATATTATGAATTTCCAAAATAAATGTACAGTAAATACAAAAAATATTACATACTGTATACACTATGTAAATAAATGGTAAATATATACAATTGTTTAACAACTAAACCTTCCTTCTTCTAATACTTTCACTGTTGAACCTGAATATTCATGGCATTTAATACCTTAAAAGTCAGACAATTTAATAGAAAGTACAAGCATTTTCTCCATTTGTGAAATCCCCTATTACTATCTACATACACAGCAATATGTGAGACAAGAACACACAGTTCTATTCCCACAAACAGTACTGTCAACTACTCGCATCTCCCCTTTCAAACCACAATTTGCCCAGCCTGTGGCCACAGCCAATGACATGACAGAAAACCATGAACATATAACAAATTTGGTGCCTGCAGGAAAGATTAGCCTTGCCATTTGACCCATCATCACATTTCCGCCCTTTAAAATTAGACTAGGTCACGGGATTATTGCTTAGGCTGGGAAAATGTTCAAGGAAGGACTACAATGGGATCAAAATAGGTAGAGCATTTGATGAGTAATGAATTACTTAAGTGTTACAGTGATCCTTTAGTTCTTTAAGTTCTCCAAGCATTAAGCAATTATGTTTTAACATTTCATAGCTTCCAATGGGAATTCTCTTTTTGCCTGTGAAGCCCTGTTCCCAACCCCTTTCACTACCTTCAAATCCTAGCCCCATCACTGCCCCATCACCGCCTCTCATCTCTTGAGTTGTTTATTCAATAAATCTATTCTTCAGTTCTTCCCTAAAATAAAACTACCTCTAATAATCCTTCAGAATCATCCCCATAATATTTTCCCTTCTAAAAGCACTTTATCAGAATGCATAATTATATATTATGCATTATAACCCTAACCCTAACGCTAACCCTAATATTTGCATACATATTTGTTAAATAGATACATCTCCCATTAGACTGTAAACTATAAAAGCAAAGAATTATGTCTATTTTGTTCACCAATACCTAGAACAGGAAGGTGCTCACTATACTTGCTAATTGTGTTGAATAAATAAAAGTAGGAGTAAATGCAGTCAACAATTATTTATTTAATATGCAAAACACACCTCTCTGTGGAAAAGAATCAAAAGGGACAAATTTTCTGTTTATTGATGGTGTTGTGTAATATTTAATAAATCAAACATATCAGAGGCTTAGTTTAAACCTTTCTGTATGTAATAAGTCAAATATATCAGAGGCTTAACTTTAAAATGAGTTTTCTTCCACAGAAAAAAATAATAATAATCCCTATTTGAACAACATATTTGCCTGTTTAAGGACCATGATAACGATGTTTTCTTCCTGTCACTCTGATTTTTTTTCTAGAAAACAATGTGCTTGATATCCAACTACTTTTTTCAACTCTATTAATGCACTTTTAAATCACCATAATCTCACCTTCTTTCTTACTCTTAGACTTATAATATGTTGTCTTCAAGGTACAGCGCTCTTTTATGTAACACTGGCAATGTCTACAGAATCAACAGTTTTGCCATTTCTTTTTTGTTTCTTCCACAGTTTCAGCTACCCCTTCAAAAGCCGACTGCTTTATTTGGAGTTGGCCTTCTTTACTAGTGCTTCTTAATACATACATCTTGTAGAAAACTATTCATATCATTTGATATTATTTCAAAAGCAGATGCTTTCAATTAAGATACGTAATATCTTCCGTGATTATTAACCAATGCTTGTGTCCTACCTGATCATTTATAATTTGAAAGTTAAGATTCAAAGTCCAAGAAGCAAATTTACATCCATCTGCAAAATTCCTTCACTAACTTAATTCTTAACATACATATACTTATTTCCCATCTCCTCTCCCTTGTTCTTGCTTTGCTTTTTCCACAGAATGTCAGAGTAGGCCCTAGATATAAAATAATAAGCTTAACATCACAATCAATTGAACATAAAAGTGCTAACTCTTGGGAATTAACAATAATTATAAAGTCACAAAATGCTATGTTAAATAGCTGTTCAATTAAATCAAAAGACAGGAATATATGGTTTGTTAATGCAAAAAAGAATATTTCTCAGGTAGATGTTTTCTGTAATTTTAAAAAGTCAGAAAGAAGACTTCATAAGCTCTTCAAATTTATTAGACTTGAATATAGGTCTTGAAAAAAGTAATTGTTGTCAACCTTAAAAAACCTAAAGACAAGCCATCCCTATGAGAAAATAAAATAAATCCTTATCTATTAAAGAGTCAAATTTGAAGATAAAAAGTCAAAGCCTTGCATATATATATCCCAAAAATCTTTATAAATTAAGCTTTTAACTGCAATGTTATAATGCTGCTTCAGTGTCTAAATAGAAATCTAAGTTTCTGATTCGCAACTGTGTGAAACTTCTAGATCTTCAATAAAACCTTACCATTAATAACCATGTGAATGTAAGAATCCTTTTGGCATTGCATCATTTATCTTTAGCGGTTTTAATTATATTTTTCCTCCCACAAACTGGGAGTCTCATGATGCAGTCATCAATATACCTAATCCTTTTGGAAGCACAATTTCCCAAGAGGAAAAACATATGTAATTAATATTAATAAAGCTCCGCAACAGAAAAATGGCATGTTGATATGTATATGCCTTTCTATATGTAGAAAATATATTCTTTATTTTATTCAGTTAAAAATAGTATTTTTCGGAAAATAGTTTCTGATTGAGATTTAAATGTTTCATTTTTTAAAAGTACAAGGTAAAGCAAAGCATCACGATTGTGAAATTTGTACTCCTTCTTTATATGATTCATTTTATTTTAAATACACTTCCATAAATAGCGTACAGCTTCAACAAACAGTACATTCTCCAAATTTATCTCTCACCCATTAAATACTAATTTCTAATGACTAAAATACAGAACTAAAGGTACAATTGCACCCTCTACTGTCCAAATATTGAGCACCGGGCTGTGCATGTTTGTTTAACACATTCATTATAAAAGTAACAAGTAAGTAACATTGGTTTCCTTTTGACATTAATTAGCATATCCTCAAAAAATTAAGCTCTAATTATAAAATTTCCATAGCGATGTAAATGGAAGTTTGCCACTTTTATAGTTACTTGTACTAAACTAATTTAGAAAATGACTCTTATTAAGGTACAGTTATGCATCATGCAATAAATTTTCTGTCAATGACAGATCACATATGCAACAGTGGTCTTGTAAGATTATAATGAAGCTGCTATACATAGCTGTACCTTTTTTATCTTTTATACCATATTTTTACTGTACCTTTTCTATGTTTAGATATGTGTAGATATACAAATACTTACCATCATGTTACAATTGCTTACAGTATTCGGGAGCAATAGGCTATGTCATATAGCCTAGGTGTGTAATAGGCTATATACCATCTAGGTTTGTGTAAGTACACTTTTTGATGTTTGCACAATCATAAAATTGCCTAAAGGCACATTTCTTAGAATGTATCGCTGTTGTTAAATGATGCAACTGTACTTGAGTGAAGTATTCATTAACTTACTGCAATATCAATCACCTTTTCAACAATATTCATAACAAGGAAAAATATGAAATCATTCAAGCAAACAATTGGCATATTTTTCTAATAGTGTATAAAGTTTACCAAATTTTATTTCAAGTTAAAAATCAGGAAAGCACTAATGTTTCTCTAAAACTGTGCTTCAAAGTTTTTAAGAAAAGTTGTGAGTTGATTGTCAAAATGTGACATATCACTATGAGCTAAAATTAATAGGTTATTTGTATTTTTTAAACCTATCTTTAATGTTTCAATAGAGACTGGTGGACCAGGCACGGTGGCTCATGCCTGTAATCCCAACACTTTGGGAGGCTGAGGCAGGTGGATTGCCTGAGATCGGGAGTTCGAGACCAACCTGACCAACATGTAGAAACCCTGTCTCTACTAAAAATACAAAATTAGCCAGGTGTTGTGGTGCATGCCTGTAATTCCAGCTACTCAGGAGGCTGAGGCAGGAGAATCTCTTGAATCCAGGAGGGGGAGGTTGTGGTGAGCCGAGATCACACCATTGCACTCCAGCCTGGGCAACAAGAGCAAAACTCCGTCTCAAAAAAAAAAAAAAAAAGGTACTGTTTTGAATTCAAAATAAATTATTATTCAAAAGATTATCTTATCAATTTCTTCTTCTGGTGATGAAGATTCGTTTACTGATAATCAACCCTCCCACCTATAATAATTAGAGAGGCTGAACCAAAAATATGAAAATAAGGCATTGGAAAACTTCCAAGCAGCAAGGAATTGAGGGGCCAATATCCCAGAGAAAAGTGAAGTCCAGAGATGTCAGCCTAATGTTCAGTGTTTTTCTGAGGTATTCACCAATTACAAAATACTTCTAAGAAAATAAATAAGTAAACATAAATTAAAAGCTGAGAGGCTAAGAAGTTGATCAAAGCTTCTAAAGTCTAAAATGGTTGGAGGGACAAAAATTGGAATCAGGCCCAACAAGTCGAAATCCAGGGAGGCTAAACTTTAACTGCTAATAACCATGTACCCAATAAGACCAAATCCTGTTTTATATCTGTGCAATCTATAATTGGATTAGGTGATCTGACCCTAGTCTTCCTGCCTGTCAGGAGCAAAAGCAAATCCTCCATGAAGGAAGATCACATAATCCAGAGTATCACACTCTTTCTACAATTTTTCATGCCTAATGTTGGGTTCAAAAATAAAATAAAATTAGGCAACACCCCATAACCTAAAACTGAGAAAAAAGTAGAAGTCATGCAACAGAAGGAGACACATGGGAGATTGTGATATTGGAATTATCAGAAATGAACTTTAAAGTAATTGTGACAAATATGTTTCAGAAAAGTGATTAAAATGTTAGTTATTTTAGCAGAAAATTGGAAATTACAAAGAACTTTTGAAGCTGAAATTTTAGAAATAAAAAAGCAGTAACTGAAATTTAATAACTCTATAGTCAATTTTAATAACAGAAGACACAATTAGTAAACTGGAAGATAAGTCCAAATAAAATAGCTACATTAAATAAAGAAAAGGAATTTTAAAACATAGGAAAAAGGACATGAGATGTGGAGTCTTGGGAGAAGTTCTAACCTCTGTACAACTGGAGTCTCAAAAGGACAGAAAAGAGAGAATATAGCAAAAGCAGTATTTGAAGAAATAATCACTATGAATTTTCCAAAACTGATAAAAAAAAAAAAAAATCAGGCCACAGATTTCAAGAGGCACTGTAAATGACTAGCACAATAAATATAAAAGACACTGATATGGTTTGGGTGAGTCCCCACTCAAATCTCATTTTGAATTGTAGCTCCCATAATTCCCAAGTGCTGTGGGAGGGACCCAGTAGGAGGTAATTGACTCATGGGGGTAGGTTTTTCCAGTGCTATTCTCATGATACTGAATAAGTCTCACAATATCTGATGGTTTTATAAAGGGGAGTTCCCCTGCACATGCTCTCTTGCCTGCTGTCATGTAAGACATGCTCTTCCTTCATCTTCCACCATGAATGTGAGGCCTCCCCACCCATGTGGAACTGTGAGTCCATTGAACCTCTTTCCTTTATAAATTACCCGGTCTCAGGTATGTCTTTATCAGCAGCATGAGAACAGACACACACACACACACACACACACACACACAGACACATAGGTATAACACAGTAAAATTGTTACATGAAAAACAGAAAGCTCCTAAGAGCAGACAGACAAAAATATCTGCAACCTTCAAAGGAACAATAAGAAAACAGCTTTTTAATTGAAGCAGTGAAAGTCACAAGACAATAGAATGGTAGCCTCAAAAGGCTGAAAAAAAATCTGACAACCAAGAATTCTATATTTGACAAAAATATCCTTTGAAAATAAAGGTAAATAAGTATATTTTGAGAAACAAAAACAAGAGAATTTGTTACCAACAGATCACACTAAAGGAGATAATAAAAGGTATTCTTCAGACAGAAAGAAAATGAATCCACATGAAACCACAAAGATTTAAAGAAAATGTAAGTATCATACAAAGGATAAATATGAGGGTAAATGTATATAAATTATTACTGTATAAAACAATAACATCTAACAACAATAATATAAAAGAGACTAAGGGGCTAACAGTTGAATGTTGTTAGGTCATTTCACTGTCTGAGTATTAATAAATGTAATGACTTACCTCTAATTTTACTAATGCCAGAATGTATTACATGTTGTACTCTCTAGAGTAACCACTTAAGGAAGCAGAAGTTGTATAAATAACAAATTGATGGAAGGATAATTGAATATTAAAAACAATAGATTCATTAAAGTAGAGGCAAAAAAGGAAAGAAAACTTAACATAGAACAAAAATCACAAATAGAAAACAAACAGTACAATGATAGATCAAAGATTTGATCAATGATAGATCAAAATGTATTAGTAAACAAACTAAATAGATTACTCCAGTTGCTAAACAAAGAATATCTGACTGAATAAAATAAAAATTATATATATTTTATGAGACAATTGTTATATAAGGAAACAGAAAGGCTTATAGTAAAAATGGTAAATATAATCCAAACACAAACCAAAAGAAAGTTGATATAGCTCTACTACAAAGCAAAGAAGTAAGAACACCAGTGTTAGTAGAGTTAAAAAGGGATCTCTCTTAATAATAAAATAATTTACCAGAAAGTGATTATAATTCTAAATGTACATGCACTAAATAACAGCCTTCACATTGGCAAAAGTAAAAATTAATAATGCTAAGAGGAGATATAGACAAACATAATATCTTATTAGATTGTGACTCATCTCTTAGAATAAGTGATAGACCTAGCAGGCAGAAATATAATCAGGCTATAAAAGATAGAAACAATAAACTTAACAAATGTGAGTCAATTACACTACATAGAACACCTCATCTCAAAATTGCAAAACACATAATTTTCTAGTGCATAGGAATATTTATTAAAATTGATTATATGCTGGACCATAAAACAAGTCTCAATAAATATCAGAATATTAAAATCATGGTATCTTGCTGCAGAAGAATTAAACTGGAAATGAACACAAATTATCTCAATAATCATGAAAAAGTATTTAATAAAATTCAAAATCCATTTATAATTTTAAAATAATTTTGAAAATTTTGAAATAAGCCAGGTGTGGTAGCTCATGCACATAATCCCAGTACTTTGGGAGGCTGAGGCAGGAGAATCACTTGAGCCCAGGAGTTTGAGGCTGCAAAGAGCTATGATTGCACCAGTACACTGGAGCCAAGAGGACAGTGCAAGATTCTGTCTCTAAAAATATAAATTAATTAATGAATAAATAAATAATTTCAATGTAAAGAGTACTTATCTGATAAAATGTACACACACACATGCACAAAAATCTACCAAAAAACTCATACTTAATGGTGAATTATTAAAACACTTCTTTATGATACCATAAAAAGAAATAGATGCCGATAATCACCACATTAATTCAACTTTATAATTGAAGTCTGACCACTGAAATAAGGCAAGAACACTAAGTAAAATGCCAAAAAATTAGAAAATGTTGCATAATTATTGACACAGACCTACAGAAAAACTATTAAAATAAGTAAATTGGAGGTCAGCATACAGAAATTTTATGTTAAAAGTTAAAAATGTATTTCTAGGGGGCAGTTCCAAGATGGCCAAGTAGGAACAGCTCCAGCCTCCAGCTCCCAGCGTGAGCGACACAGAAGACAGGTGATTTCTGCATTTCCATCTGAGGTACTGGGTTCATCTCACTGGTGCATGTCGGACAGTGGGTGCAGGACAGTAGGTGCAGCCCACTGAGCAAGAGCCGAAGCAGGGCGAGGCATCACCTCACCTGGGAAGCACAAGGGGTAAGGGAATTCCCTTTCCCAGCCAAGGGAAACCGTGACACACAGCCCCTGGAAAATCGGGTCACTCCCACACTAATACTGCACTTTTCCAAGGGTCTTAGCAAATGGCACACCAGGAGATTATATCCCGTGCCTGGCTCAGAGGGTCCCACACTCACAGAGCCTCCCTCATTGCCAGCACAGCAGACTGAGATCTAACTGCAATGTGGCAGTGAGGCTGGGGGAGGGGCGCCCGCCATTGCTGAGGCTTGAGTAGGTAAACAAAGCAGCTGGGAAGCTTGAAGTGGGTGGAGGCCACCACAGCTCAAGGCCTGCCTGCCTCTGTAGACTCCACCTCTGGGGACAGGGCATAGCCATAAAAAAGGCAGCAGAAACCTCTGCAGATTTAAATGTCACTGTCTGACAGCTTTGAAGAGCGTAGTGGTTCTCCTAGCACACAGTTTGAGATCTGAGAACAGACAGATTGCTTCCTCAAGTGGGTCCCTGACTCCCAAGTAGCCTAAATGGGAGACACCTCCCAGTAGGGGCAGAGTGACACCTCACATGGCTGAGTACTCCTCTGAGACTAAGCTTCCAGAGGAACGATCAGGCAGCAACATTTGCTGTTCAGCAATAATCACTATTCTGCAGCCTCTGCTGCTGACACCCAGGCAAACAGGGTCTGGAGTCAACCATGTGCAAACTCCAACAGACTTGCGGCTGAGGGTCCAGATTATTAGAAGGAAAAAAAACAACTAGAAAGGACATCCATAGCAAAACCCCATGTGTACATAACCATCATCAAAGAGCAAAGGTAGATACAACCACAAAGATGGGGAAAAAACAGAGCAGAAAAGCTGAACATTCTAAAAACGAGAGTGCCTCCCCACCTCCAAAGGAACGCAGCTCCTCACCAGCAACGGAACAAAGCTGGACGGGAATGACTTTGATGAGTTGAGAGAAGAAGGCTTCAGTCAATCAAACTTCTCTGAGCTAAAGGAGGAAACTTGAACCCATCACAAAGAAGCTAAATACCTTGATAAAAGATTAGACGGATGGCTAACTAGAATAACCAATGTAGAGGAGTCCTTAAATGACCTGATGAAGCTGAAAACCATGGCACAAGAACTACATGACAAATGCACAAGCTTCAGTAACCGACTCGATCAACTGGAAGAAAGGGTATCAGTGATTGAAGATCAAATAAATGAAATGAAGCAAGAAGAGAAGTGTAGAGAAAAAAGAGTAAAAAGAAATGAACAAAGCCTCCAAGAAATATGGGACTATGTGAAAAGACCAAATCTACGTCTGATTGGTGTACCTGAAAGTGACGGGGAGAATGGAACCAAGTTGGAAAACACTCTGCAGCATATCATCCAGGAGAACTTCCCCAACCTAGCAAGGCAGGCCAACATTCAAATTCAAGAAATACAGAGAATCCCACAAAGATACTCCTCAAGAAGAGCAACTCCAAGACACATAATTGTCAGATTCACCAAAGTTGAAATGAAGGAAAAAATGTTAAGGGCAGCCAGAGAGAAAGGTCGGGTTACCCACAAAGGGAAACCCATCAGACTAACAGCGGATCTCTCAGCAGAAACTCTACAAGCCAGAAGAGAGTGGGGATAAATACTCAACATTCCTAAAGAAAAGAATTTTCAACCCAGAATTTCATATCCAGCCAAACTAAGCTTCATAAGTGAAGGAGAAATTCCTGGATATACACACTCTCCCAAGACTAAACCAGGAAGAAGTTGAATCCTTGAATAGACCAATAACAGGCTCTGAAATTGAGGCAATAATTACCAACCCAAAAAAGGTAGGTATTGAGGCAATACCTACCAACCCAAAAAGGTCCAGGACCAGACAGATTCACAGTTGAAATCTACCAGAGGTACAAAGAGGAGCTGATACCATTCCTTCTGAAACTATTCCAATCAATAGAAAAAGAAGAATCCTCCCTAACTCATTTCATGAGGCCAACATCATCCTGATACCAAAGCCTGGCAGAGACACAACAAAAAAAGAGATTATACCAATATCCCGGATGAACATCGATGCAAAAATCCTTAATAAAATACTGGCAAACTGAATCCAGCAGCACATCAAAAAGCTTATCTACCATAATCAAGTGGGCTTCATTCCTGGGATGCAAGACTGGTTCAACATACACAAATCAATAAATGTAATCCAGCATATAAACAGAACCAAAGACAAGAACCACATGATTATCTCAACAGATGCAGAAAAGGCCTTTGACAAAATTCAACAGCCCTTCGTGCTAAAAACTCTCAATAAATTCGGTACTGATGGAACATACCTCAAAATAATAAGAGCTATTTATGGCAAACCCACCGCCAATATCATACTGAACAGGAAAAGACTGGAAGCATTCCCCTTCAAAACTGGTATAAGACAGGGATGCCCTCTCTCACCACTCCTATTCAATATAGTGTTGGAAGTTCTGGCCAGGGCAACCAGGCAGGAGAAAGAAATAAAGAGTATTCAATTAGGAAAAGAGGACAACAAATTGTCCCTGTTTGCAGACAACATGATTGTATATTTAGAAAATCCCATCATCTCAGCCCAAAATGTCCTTAAGCTGATAAGCAATTTCAGCAAAGTTTCAGGATACAAAAGCAATGTGCAAAAATCACAAGCATTTTTATACACCAATAACAGAAAAACAGAGAGCCAAATCACGAGTGAACTCCCATTCACAATTGTTTCAAATAGAATAAAATACGGAATAATCCAACTTACGAGGGATGTGAAGGACCTCTTCAAGGAGAACTACAAACCACTGCTCAATAAAATAAAAAAGGACACAAACAAATGGAAGAATATTCCATACTCATGGATAGGAGGAATCAATATCTGGGAAATGGCCATACTGCCCAAGGTAATTTATAGATTCAATGCCATCTCCATTAAGCTACCAATGACTTTCTTCACAGAATTGGAAAAAACTGCTTTAAAGTTCATATGGAACCAAAAAAGAGCCTACATTGCCAAGACAATCCTAAGTCAAAAGAACAGAGCTGGAGGCATCACGCTACCTGACTTCAAACTATACTACAAGGCTACAGTAATCAAAACAGCATGGTACTGGTGCCAAAACAGAGATATAGACCAATAGAACAGAACAGAGCCCTCAGAAATCATACCACACATCTACAGCCATCTGATCTTTGACAAACTTGACCAAAACAAGAAATGGGGAAAGGATTCCCTATTTAATAAATGGTGCTGGGAAAACTGGCTAGCCGTATGTAGAAAGTTGAAACTGGATCCCTTCCTTATACCTTATACAAAAATTAATTCAAGATGGATTAGAGACTTAAATGTTAGACCTAAAACCATAAAATCCCTAGAAGAAAACCTAGGCAATACCATTCAGGACGTAGGCATGGGCAAGGACTTCATGTCTAAAACACCAAAAGCAATAGCAACAAAAGCCAAAATTGACAAGTGGGATCTAATTAAACTAAAGAGCTTCTGCAGAGCAAAAGAAACTACCATCAGAGTGAACAGGCAACCTACAGAATGCGAGAAAATTTTTGCAATATTCTCATCTGACAAAGGGCTAACATTTAGAACCTACAAATAAACAAATTTACAAGAAAAAAACAACTCCATCAAAAAGTGGGCAAAGGATATGAACAGACACGTCTCAAAAGAAGACATTTATGCAGCCAATAGACACATGACAAAAATGCTCATCATCACTGGTCATCAGAGAAATGCAAATTAAAGCCACAATGAGATACCATCTCACACCAGTTAGAATGGCAATCATTAACAAGTCAGGAAACCACAAGAGCTGCAGAGGATGTGGAGAAATAGGAACACTTTTATATGGTTGGTGGGACTGTAAACTAGTTCAAGCATTGTGGAAGACAGTGTGGCAATTCCTCAAGGATCTAGAACTAGAAATACCATTTGACCCAGCCATCCCATTACTGGGTATATGCCCAAAAGATTATAAATCATGCTACTATAAAGGCACATGCACACGTATGTTTATTGCGGCACTATTCACCATAGCAAAGACTTGGAATCAACCCAAATGTCCATCAATGACAGACTGGATTAAGAAAATGTGGCACATATACACCATGGAATACTATGCAGCCATAAAAAAGGATGAGTTCATGTCCTGTAGGGACATGGATGCAGCTGGAAATCATCATTCTCAGCAAACTATCACAAGAACAGAAAACCAAACACCGCATGTTCTCACTCATAGGTGGGAAGTGAACAATGAGAACACCTGGACACAGGAAGGGGAACATCACACACCAGGGCCTGTCGTGGGGTGGGGGGAGTGGGGAAGGATTGCATTAGGAGATATATACATATGTAACAAACCTGCACGTTGTGCATATGTACCCTAGAACTTAAAGTATAATAAAAAATAAATAAATAAATTTAAAAACATGTATTTCTCTACCAGTAACAAACAAACATTTGTGGCATAAGGATAAACAACTGGCTTAATAGATTACAATGGAGAGCTCTGAAATAAACCTACATACATATGCTACATCATATACAACAAATGTGACACTACACAAATATAGTCATTTAAATAAATAGTACTGCATCAACTAAATACCCATACATAAAGTAAAAGAATCTTGTGCCCCTTTTTGTGTGATATACACTAATTCTATTTCAGATGAACTGTAGATCTGAATGTGAGAGATAAGCTTCTAAAAAACATAGGAGATAGGAGAGAGTATTCATTCATTAACTTAGAGTAGGTAAGAATGTCATAAACAAGAGAAAGCACTCACTGTAAGGAAAAAAGCTGATAAAATGAACCACATTAAAATTAGAAAATTTGTTTGACCTTTTGGTCAAACATCAAAGTAGATGCATATTATTATTCATTGTACAAACCTAGAGAACAAAAAATGAACCGTTGTGTGAACTATGAATTTGAGGAGATAATGATGTACCAATAAAGGTTCACTGATTGCAACAAATGTACTACTCTGATAGTAGGGGAGGTTGTGAATACTGGGTACTGGGGTAGGAGATATATGGGAAAACCTCTGTACCTTTTGCTCAATTTTACTGTGAGGCTAAAACCTAAAAAATTAAGTCTACTTTGCTTTTAACATTTTTCACTAAAAATATTAAGTCTATTTGTAAAAAGGAAAAAAGACACAATTAAGACAATCAAATGGCAAACTACAAAGTAGGGAAAGATATTTATAATATGTATTTAATTAGCAAAAAGGTTACAGTCAAATGCTATCTCAAATTCCCAAAATGCACAAGTCAAGACAGACAACCCCATAAAGAAATGGGCAAAATACTTCAACAGGCATTTCATAAAAGAGGGTATCCAAATAACCAAGAAACATGAAAAATTGCTGATTTCATTAATCATCAGGGAAATATAAATTAAAACTGCAATCTTACACATCTACCCAAATGGCTAAAATTGAAAAGAATTCGCAGTAATCCTTAGTTTGTGGAACAATAGGAACTTTCATCCACTATTAATGGGAGTATAAATTGTTATGGCCACTTGGAAAAATTTAGGTGGCAATGGTCTACCTAAACTAACTATATGAATATCCCATAATCTAGAAAGTCCAATCCTAAGGATACCTCTAAGAGAAATACATACCTATTATCACCAAATAATGTGTGCCCAAGGCTACAGATAATATCCCAAACTGGCAGTAGTACAAATGTCCCTCAACATTAGAATAGATAGGTTGAAAGAGATGGCCGAATAGGAACAGCTCCAGTCTCCAACTCCCAGCATGAGCAACACAGAAGACCGGTGATTTCTGCATTTTCAACTGAGGTACTGGGGTCATCTCACTAGGGAGTGCCGGACAATCGATGCTGGTCAGCTGCTGCAGCCCAACCAGCGAGAGCTGAAGCAGGGCGAGGCATCGCCTCACCTGGGAAGCGCAAGGGGGAAGGGAATCCCTTTTCCTAGCCAGGGGAACTGAGACACACAACACCTGGAAAATTGGGTAACTCCTACCCCAATACTGCGCTTTAAGCAAACGGGCACACCAGGAGATTACATCCCACACCTGGCCGGGAAGGTCCCATGGCCACGGAGCCTCCCTCATTGCTAGCACAGCAGTCTGCGATCTAACCGCAAGGCAGCAGCGAGGCTGGGGGAGGGGCGCCTGCCATTGCTGAGGCTTAAGTAGGTAAACAAAGCCGCTGGGAAGCTCGAACTGGGTGGAGCTCACAGCAGCTCAAGGAAACCTGCCTGTCTCTGTAGACTCCACCTCTGGGGACAGGGCACAGCTAAACAACAACAACAAAAGCAGCAAAAACCTCTGCAGATGCAAAGCACTCTGTCTGACAGCTTTGAAGAGAGCAGTGGATCTCCCCACACAGAGGTTGAGATCTGAGAAGGGACAGACTGCCTGCTCAAGTGGGTCCCTGACCCCTGAGTAGCCTAACTGGGAGACATCCCCCACTAGGGGCAGTCTGACACCCTACACCTCACAAGGTGGAGTACACCCCTGGGAGGAAGCTTCCAAAGTAAGAATCAGACAGGTACACTCGCTGTTCAGCAATATTCTATCTTCTGCAACCTCTGCTGCTGATACCCAGGCAAACAGGGTCTGGAGTGGACCTCAAGCAATCTCCAACAGACCTGCAGCTGAGGGTCCTGACTGTTAGAAGGAAAACTATCAAACAGGAAGGACACCTATACCAAAACCCCATCAGTACGTCACCATCATCAAAGATCAGAGGCAGATAAAACCACAAAGATGGGGAAAAAGCAGGGCAGAAAACCTGGAAATTCAAAAAATAAGAGCGCATCTCCCCCTGCAAAGGAGCGCAGCCCATCGCCAGCAACGGATCAAAGCTGGTCAGAGAATGACTTTGATGAGATGAGAGAAGAAGGCTTCAGTCCATCAAACTTCTTAGAGCTAAAGGAGGAATTACGTACCCAGCACAAAGAAACTAAAAATCTTGAAAAAAGAGTGGAAGAATTGACAGCTAGAATAATTAATGCAGAGAAGGTCATAAACGAAATGACAGAGATGAAAACCATGACACAAGAAATACGTGACAAATGCACAAGCGTCAGTAACTGACTCGATCAGCTGGAAGAAAGAGTATCAGCGATTGAGGATCAAATGAATGAAATGAAGCGAGAAGAGAAACCAAAAGAAAAAAGAAGAAAAAGAAATGAACAAAGCCTGCAAGAAGTATGGGATTATGTAAAAAGACCAAATCTACGTCTGATTGGGGTGCCTGAAAGTGAGGGGGAAAATGGAACCAAGTTGGAAAACACTCTTCAGGATATCATTCAGGAGAACTTCCCCAACCTAGTAGGGCAGGCCAACATTCAAATTCAGGAAATACAGAGAATGCCACAAAGATACTCCTCCACAAGAGCAACTCCAAGACACATAATTTTCAGATTCACCAAAGTTGAAATGAAGGAAAAAATCTTAAGGGCAGCCAGAGAGAAAGGCTGGCTTACCCACAAAGGGAAGCCCATCAGACTAACAGCAGATCTCTTGGCAGAAACTCTGCAAGCCAGAAGAGAGTGGGGGCCAATATTCAACATTCTTAAAGAAAAGAATTTTAGCCAGAATTTCAAATCCAGCCAAACTAACTTTCATAAGTGAAGGGGAAATAAAATCCTTTATAGACAAGCAAATGCTTAGAGATTTTGTCACCACCAGGCCTGCCTTACAAGAGACCCTGAAGGAAGCCCTAACCATGGAAAGGAACAACCGGTACCAGCCATTGCAAAAACATGCCAAAATGTAAAGACCATCGAGGCTAGGAAGAAACTGCATAAAATAATGAGCAAAATAACCAGTTAATATCATAATGGCAGGATCAAGTTCACACATAACAATATTAACCTTAAATGTAAATGGACTAAATGCTCCAATTAAAAGACACAGACTGGCAAACTGGATAAAGAGTCAACACCCATCTGTCTGCTGTATTCAGGAGACCCATCTCACATGCAGAGACATACATAGGCTCAGAATAAAGGGATGGAGGAAGATCTACCAAGCAAATGGAGAACAAAAAAAAAACAGGGGTTGCAATACTAGTCTCTGATAAAACAGACTTTAAACCATCAAAGATCAAAAGAGACAAAGAAGGCCATTACATAATGGTAAAGGGATCAATTCAACAGGAAGAGCTAACTATCCTAAATATATATATGCACCCAATACAGGAGCACCCAGATTCATAAAGCAAGTCCTTAGAGACTTACAAAGAGACTTAAACTCCCATACAATAATAATGGAAGACTTCAACACTCCACTGTCAACATTAGACAGATCAACGAGACAGAAAGTTAACAAGGATATCCAGGAATTGAACTCATCTCTGCACCAAGCAGACCTAATAGACATTTATAGAACTCTCCACCCCAAATCAACAGAATATACATTCTTCTCAGCACCACATCGCACTTATTCCAAAATTGACCACATAATTGGAAGTAAAGCACTCCTCAGCAAATGTAAAAGAACAGAAATTATAACAAACTGTCTCTCAGACCACAGTGCAATCAAACTAGAACTCAGGACTAAGAAACTCAATCAAAACTGCTCAACTACATGGAAACTGAACAATCTGCTCCTGAATGACTACTGGGTACATGAGGAAATGAAGGCAGAAATAAAGATGTTCTTTGAAACCAATGAGAACAAAGATACAACTTACCAGAATCTCTGGGACACATTTAAAGCAGTGTGTAGAGGGAAATTTATAGCACTAAATGCCCACAAGAGAAAGCTGGAAAGATCTAAAATTGACACTCTAACATCACAATTAAAAGAACTAGAGAGGCAAGAGCAAACACATTCAAAAGCTAGCAGAAGGCAAGAAATAACTAAGATCAGAGCAGAACTGAAGGAGATAGAGTCACAAAAAACCCTCCAAAAAATCAATGAATCCAGGAGTTGGTTTTTTGAAAAGATCAACAAAATTGACAGACCGCTAGCAAGACTAATAAAGAAGAAAAGAGAGAAGAATCAAACAGATGCAATTAAAAAATGATAAAGGGGATATCACCACCGACCCCACAGAAATACAAACTACCATCAGAGAATACTAAAAACACCTGCACGCAAAAAAACTAGAAAATCTAGAAGAAATGGATAATTTCCTGGACACTTACACTCTTCCAAGACTAAACCAGGAAGAAGTTGAATCCCTAAGTAGACCAATAGCAGGCTCTGAAATTGAGGCAATAATTAATAGCCTACCAACCCAAAAAAGTCCAGGACCAGATGGATTCACAGCTGAATTCTACCAGAGGTACAAGGAGGAGCTGGTACCATTCCTTCTGAAACTATGCCAATCAATAGAAAAAGAGGGAATCCTCCCTAATTCATTTTATGAGGCCAACATCATCCTGATACCAAAGCCTGGCAGAGACACAACAAAAAAAGAGTATTTCAGACCAATATCCCTGATGAACATCGATGCAAAAATCCTCAATAAAATACTGGCAAACTGGATTCAGCAGCACATCGAAAAGCTTATCCACCATGATCAAGTGGGCTTCATCCCTGGGATGCAAGGCTGGTTCAACATTCGCAAATCAATAAACGTAATCCAGCATATAAAAAGAACCAAAGACAAGAACCACATGATTATCTCAATAGATGCAGAAAAGGCTTTTGACAAAATTCAACAGCCCTTCATGCTAAAAACACTCAATAAATTCGGTATTGATGGAACGTACCTCAAAATAATAAGAGCTATTTATGACAAACCCACAGCCAATATCATACTGAATGGGCAAAAACTGGAAAAATTCCCTTTGAAATCTGGCACAAGACAGGGATGCCCTCTCTCACCGCTCCTATTCAACATAGTGTTGGAAGTTCTGGCTAGGGCAAACAGGCAAGAGAAAGAAATCAAGGGTATCCAGTTAGAAAAAGAAGAAGTCAAATTGTCCCTGTTTGCAGATGACATGATTGTATATTTAGAAAACCCCATTGTCTCAGCCCAAAACCTCATTAAGCTGATAAGCAACTTCAGCAAAGTCTCAGGATACAAAATTAATGTGCAAAAATCACAAGCATTCTTATACACCAGTAACAGACAAGCAGAGAGCCAAATCAGGAATGAACTTCCATTCACAATTGCTTCCAAGAGAATAAAATACCTAGGAATCCAACTTACAAGGTATGTAAAGGACCTCTTCAAGGAGAACTACAAACCACTGCTCAGTGAAATAAAAGAGGACACAAACAAATGGAAGAACATACCATGCTCATGGATAGGAAGAATCAATATCATGAAAATGGCCATACTGCCCAAGGTGATTTATAGATTCAATGCCATCCCCATCAAGCTACCAATGAGTTTCTTCACAGAATTGGAAAAAACTGCTTTAAAGTTCATATGGAACCAAAAAAGAGCCCACATTGCCAAGACAATCCTAAGTCAAAAGGACAAAGCCGGAGGCGTCACGCTACCTGACTTCAAACTATACTACAAGGCTACAGTAACCAAAAGCATGGTACTGGTACCAAAACAGAGATATAGACCAATGGAACAGAACAGAGTCCTCAGAAATAACCACATCTACAGCCATCTGATCTTTGACAAACCTGAGAGAAACAAGAAATGGGGAAAGGATTCCCTATTTAATAAATGGTGCTGGGAAAATTGGCTAGCCATAGTAGAAAGCTGAAACTGGATCCTTTCCTTACTCCTTATACGAAAATTAATTCAAGATGGATTAGAGACTTAAATGTTAGACCTATACCATAAAAACCCTAGAAGAAAACCTAGGTATACCATTCAGGACATAGGCATGGGCAAGGACTTCATGTCTAAAACACAAAAAGCAACGGCAGCAAAAGCCAAAATTGACAAATGGGATCTCATTAAACTAAAGAGCTTCTGCACAGCAAAAGAAACTACCATCAGAGTGAACGGGCAACCTACAGAACGAGAGTAAATTTTTGCAATCTACTCATCTGACAAAGGGCTGATATCCAGAACCTATAAAGAACTCAAACAAATTACAAGAAAAAAACAAACAACCCCATCAAAAAGTGGGCAAAGGATATGAACAGACATTTCTCAAAAGAACATTCATATAGCCAACAGACACATGAAAAATGCTCATCATCACTCGCCATCAGAGAAATGCAAATCAAAACCACAATGAGATATCATCTCACACCAGTTAGAATGGCAATCATTACAAAGTCAGGAAACAACAGAGATTGAGAGGATGTGGAGAAATAGGAGCACTTTTACACTGTTGTTGGATTGTAAACTAGTTCAACCATTATGGAAAACAGTATGGCGATTCCTCAAGGATCTAGAACTAGATGTACCATATGACCCAGCCATCCCACTACTGGGTATATACCCAAAGGATTATAAATCATGCTGCTATAAAGACACATGCACACGTATGTTTACTGTGGCACTATTCACAATAGCAAAGACTTGGAATCAACCCAAATGTCCATCAATGACAGACTGGATTAAGAAAATGTGGCACATATACACCATGGAATACTATGCAGCCATAAAAAAGGATGAGTTTGCATCCTTTGTAGGGTCATCGATGCAGCTGGAAACCATCATTCTTAGCAAACTATCACAAGAACAGAAACCAACACCGCATGTTCTCACTCATAGGTGGGAACTGAACAATGAGATCACTTGGACTCGGGAAGGGGAACATCACACACCGGGGCCTATCATGGGGAGGGGGGAGGGGGAGGGTTTGCATTGGGAGTTATACCTGATATAAATGATGAATTGATGGGTGCTGATGAGTTGATGGGTGCAGCACACCAACATGGCACAAGTATACATATGTAACAAACCTGCACGTTATGCACATGTACCCTAGAACTTAAAGTATAATAATAATAAATAAAAAAGGAGAATGAAAAACAACTTCTTGAGGAAGATGATTTCTTTAAGAACCAATCCACCGGGGCCTGCTGTGGGGTGGGGGGAGGGATAGCATTAGGAGATATACCTAATGTAAATGACAAGTTAATGAGTGCAGCACACCAACATGGCACATGTATACATATGTAACAAACCTGCACATTGTGCACATGTACCCTAGAACTTAAAGTATAATAAAAAATTTTTTAAAAAAAACATTAGAATAGATAAATATATATTAATCCAATGGAATATAAAGAACAGTAAAAGTAAGTGAACATTGCTACAAGCAACACCACCAATAAAACTCAAAACAGTACTCAGCAAAATACACCAAACATAAATGAACATGTATCACATGGGCAAAAAATGTATGGTGAATATAATAGTTACCTTTGAGGAAAAAAGTGGGTCTGGTGATTGGGAAATGGCATGAGGAAGGCTTTTGGGGATCTGGGAAAGTTCTGTTTCTTAATCTGAGTGGTGATTATACTGGTGTAAGGATAACTCATTGAAGACTTATGAATGAAGCACTTTTATTTATGTGTGTTACAGTGTATTACAGAAGCATAAAACAAAAGCCATATTGATTTTACTAAGAATAACTGTCAAAGAATTACTGAATACTATTTTAGATATCTACAAGTTGCAAAGGCTCTATGTCCTATCCATCATCAAACACAATCCACAGTTATACTACACAATCCACAGTCAACTGTTAGATTTTGGAAAATAAAAAGTTAATTAGACATATATCCTGACCTCAAAATATCAGATATAGAATTATCTACAGAAAACTGACTTGGACCATCATACGTGCATGTGTGTGTAAGTGTATGTGTGTATATACACACACACAATGTATATGTGTGTATATGCGCATAATGTTTATATTCCAAATCTCAAAAATATCATGATTTACTATATCTTAGATATTTCAATAAAAGAACTTACTAAATGTGTATAACTCAGGTATGATTTTCATGTATATATATTCAAGAAATCAGAAAATAAGCTTTTATTAAAAATATGTCTTAAGAACTGGTATATAACAGGAAAAGGCTCCATTTGACATCAGTTCAAAAGAATACAGTAGGATGTGAATAGGTGGAGGAAGAAAAGGAAGATTTTTGAGACAAGGTAGGAACAGCATAAGGAAAGGTACAATGTAGGGAAAGCAGACATGGGGTCAGGGGTTCATTTTGGTGGGAGGAGAGCAGAAAGGTGAGCGGGTGAAAGGCAGATAGAAGGCAGACAAGGACCAGACTGAAGAGGATCTTGGAACATCAAACTGACAAATGTAGACTACATGAACTTGGTAATGGAAAGGTAGCTACAGTTTCAGCAAAGTGTCATGATCAGAGTTGTGTTTCAGGAAAAGTACTCCAACAGCATGATGTCAAATGAATTGGATACTGGAAAGCCTAGAGTCAAGGAAACAGGTTAGGAAGCTGCTGCCATACTAAAGGTCTAATCAAGATATGAAACTGGAAATGGAAGGAAAGACATGGCCAAAGATAACTACTGAAAACATAATTTCCTTAATATTAGTATTAATTGCTCTTATAATAACAAGCATTCCCAAGTAGTCACTTTGCAAACTGCTGTACATTTAACAGTAAAAGTAGATGAAACTCCTGTGTAACCAGGTACAACTTTTAAGAAAGTTAACTCTTCTTATTGAGAATATTTTCTGAGCGTATCCAGTCTTTACAGAGCTAGGGCTCCTCTTCCTGAAGGTGCCTTCCCAGAAACTCAGCTAAATACAAATAGCATATCTAGTACTACTTGGAGAATAAGTGAAAATTATTGAAGGCCTATTGAGTGGGCACCCTTATATATAACCTTACTCCATCTTAAGAGTGCCTTCATCACAACTGCTGCCCCTTCATGCCCATCTAGGCTCATCTCAGAGTCCAAGGCTCCAGATATTTCCTTTTGTTACCCCCAGTAATCCATGTTAAACTAGTGAACTTATGGGTTTTCATTATCTGATGCTTGACTTGATTGGCTCAGTTTTCCCTTCCCACTACTTTTTGAGGAGAGGACTTTAGCTGGACCAATAGTCTGTCCATAAGTGATGTAGAATAAAGAGGAAATAAAAGGAGGAAAGGAACAGGAGACACAGGGGCTTAGAATAATGGTGGGATTTTTACTAAGATATGGGATGGACAGAGAGGAGAGCAGTTGTAGATTGGGGTTGGAAGAAGAAAATGGGATTTGTAAGCATCCTTCTTTTGGGACATTTTAAAAATCCAAACAAATTTTTTTTTTTTTTTCATAAGGAGTCTCATTCTGTCACCCAGGCTGGAGTGCAGTGTCATGATCTCTGCTCACTGCAAGCTCCACCCCCTGGGTTCATGCCATTCTCCTGCCTCAGCTTCCCAAGTAGCTGCAGCTACAGGCGCCTGCCACCACACCTGGCTAATTTTTTTATTTTTTTATTTTTATTTTTTGTATTTTTAGTAGAGACGAGGTTTCACCGTGTTCTCCAGGATGGTCTCGATCTCCTGACAAACAAAATTATTTTTAATGAACATTTGGTTATTGACCTGTCTATTTGACCCTGCACTGAGAGACTGGACCATATAGATTCTGGCTTTATAAGATTGCAGTGAATAAAATAATCTAAAGAACCTACAATGGTACATGAAGGGAATTAAGATTTTTTTTAATGAGGGGGCGGGAATTTTTGTTGAATTTCAAGTCAATCTGTAGGAGGCATCAGCCACTCCAATTCCTCCAACTCTGATTTTGCATGGCAATTTGGGCAGGAACAATAGACATGAAAGACTCAATGAAGAGCAAACCAACTCTTGCCATTGAACACTGATAAAGCTTCACATGGCAGCACATCCACTGGGATACTGAATACCACTTCTGAGATACTTCTAAATCAGACAAAGGAGCCAATAAAGCATCCCACTCATGCAGCTCTTGGGAAGTGTGTGTATTATACTCATCAAACCTGGAATATGGTCAGGGATACAGGGGAAATTAAGGGAAGAGGATCATGAATAATAATAATTAATCATTAGTCATTATTATATAATAGTATTTGGCATTTACTGAGTGCTTATTATTACAGTGCCTTATACATATGAGTGTGAAGATTGTGCTAAGCACTTTTCATAGACCATCAGAAGCCTCACAAATGTATGAGGTGGGCATTTTTGTTATTATCCTAATTTTAAATGTGAGAAAACTGAAAATGATTTAACATTGAAGTAATTTGTCCAAAGTCATATGATCACACAGCTTGTGGGCTTCAGACTCAGGAATTTCTGACTCTAGAGCTACAGTATTTATGACTATGGTATCATGATCCAACAATTACAATGATGATGATAATGAAAAGTTCATTAAAATCTGTTCTAAGCACACCTAGATATGCCTATCACCAAAGCTCATGCTTTGGCAATCTGTCACACCATTGTCTTCTCAGGATTTGACCCCCCAAAGGTGATAGTAACAACTACCATAATGTGGACTTAGCTCCATTCTTAAGGACATGAGAGGCTCCTCTAGAATTCTGGAACTAACTCTACTGGAATAGAGCATCTACTTCATGACCTATATCAACTAATTAAGCTGATTATATAACTATGTAGCAGCAACCTCCCTGGTAACATTTAATTTTCAGCTAAAATACGTGTTGAACTTTTAAAAAGTTTAAACAAATTAAATCATTTTAAGGAGCTTATTTTATACTTTATTATTTCATTTGCTAATTTTGTAACTCTCTTGATGCCTTTTATGTAATTGCATTTTAAAAACATAATTGGAACACATTCCTCAGAGCTAGAAGTCTCCATGGACTTTTTTTTCCTATGAAAAATTTGTGGGAAAATTAATGTGTATTTATGTGTGGTTTAGTTCAAAATGAGGTTTAGTTTAAGATGAGAAAGTTTCTCAGAACTAGGACTTATTATCAAAAGTTATAGCTCAAAGGGGTACAATAAGATATTGCCAATTAGAAAAAAAAAGCAAACATTTTAATACAAATGCTGGTTTCACATATAGTCTTCTAATAAAAAGTGTTTATATTTAGTTACATCATTTTTACTGTACTTAGCTTTGAAGACTGTAAGTTGGACTCAACATAAGACAGAGTACACTAGAGAAGCAGTTATAAATAACTTTATTTCACCAAGAAGTTGAGAAGAGTCAGCTGCCAATATAAAAACCCACAAACCACCAACTTTTCCAAACTTCAGTTCCACAATGTCTCAATATATTCAAAAGTAAAAAAAAAAAAAAAACACCATAACTACTGAGCACTATAAAGGCTGTGTGGTCAAGCAATTGTGAAGCTTAAACTACATTCAGTTTAATCTTTTTGATAAACTGCTCAGATTTTAAACCCAAAGTTTTAATGTTTTCCTTTTTAAAAATAAAGATGTCACTTGTGAAGGTTAAAATCTAGTTCCCATGTTACTAAAGGAAAAGAAAGCTTATCCATAATCAAATTGGCAATTACTGGGTGGGGATTTACCATGGGAGGTGATGGATATGTACCTCTGAGGGCGGGAATGGCCCAGCATACCACAGAAATGTCATTCCCAGTGATGAATACCATTAAAAGGGGCCAACCATACATGCCCCCAAGTTGCCAAGATAAAACTACGATTTCAAAAACTCTGTCTTGTAGCCAGATTACGTGGCATGAAGGTTTCTTTGGAGAGTATATCTCCACATCTCTACTATTATATGGGAACAGTAATTAGTTCTTAGAATTATGAGGTGGCAGTGGAAAATGGTTACTTTATTTTTTTATTTTTTATTTTTTTGAGAAGAGTCTTGCTCTGTTGCTCAGGCTGGAGTGCAACGGTGCGATCTTGGCTCACTGCAACCTCCACCTCCAAGGTTCAAGCAATTCTCCTGCCTCAGCCTCCCGAGTAGCTGGGATTACAGGCGCATGCTACCAAGCCTGGTTGATTTTTGTATTTTTAGTAGAGATGGGGTTTCACCATGTTGTCCAGGCTGGTCTCGAAATCCTGATCCCTGGTGATCCACCCACCTCAGCCTCCCAAAGTGCTGAGATTACAGGTATGAGCCACCACGCCTGGCCACGACTTTTTCAAATCTACATTTTAATATTTGAGTATCATCTACTAGTTATCACAAAAAATCACTATGGGCTGTCAATCTGATGGCCATTATCAGACCCGTTATATAAAAAAAAGCTTCATCTCCCCATGACAGGCAAAATGCTAAAAACAACATGGAAAATTAGCTGGTTTGGTGATAAATCTCTTCTCACAGGGCAAAGCCTCTACACTGAACATATAAATATTATACGTGAAGCATTCAATGATAAAACTGATTTCAGATTAAGAAGTGATCTCTACCAGTCATGTATTCTCTATCATTTGGGTTGTTATTAATTATTTACGTGAAACAAAGTTGTGTTTACTAAACTGAATCCAATGTGGAGTATGGAGTAAGGGCTAAAGCTAGTTAAAAATAAAACAAAGGGATACATTTGCATTCTAAATAATTTTTCCACAGCCAGTATTTTATTTGGGCAACTTTCTTCTTAAAGCTTCTGAGTAATGAAAATGGCAAAAAAGAATTTGTGCACATCTGTTTATGTCTTCAAAAAAAGAATATTCAAACTGGGCATTGGTCCATGGGAAAGCCTGCACAACATAATCCAGTACACCAAACGCACTCCTCATTTATTAATAAGAAAATTCCAGGTTAAATTCTTGCCAAGATATGTTTTCTTTTCCAAAAATTATCTTTGGCCATATTTTATATTTGATTTACTCCCTTTGGTGCATGAAAGAAATAAAAGGCAGTCCAATACTAGTGGTTGGAATTTGAACTCTGGTAAAAGAAATATAAATCTATTCACTGAAATCATTTTTGAGAAACAATAAAATTTTACAAAATATCCCTATTGTCTTTTATTTTTATTGTACTATAAAATTCATATGCATTTTGCTGTAAACCATTTGCAAAATATATTTTAAATAAGCATAATTCAGTAGGTCCTTTATCTTTTTTGTTACCAATGATATAACTTGTATTTTAAGTATCAATTTTTATTTATCAAGGTATTTTAATATCACTTAATCTACCCACATGTGTTAGTTAGGGTTAATACCTACTTGTGGTATTATCATCCTGGACTGATTTTTCTCAATCCTTAAGAATGTGCTAATTTGAAGGCTTATACACAGAAGTGCAACTTTGCAATGTGAGTTAAGCGATATTTGTTCTTCATGTAAGATGTCAATAGGTGACAGCAGGCCAATGTATTATGGGGAATTATAAAGGAAGCAGATTCTTAACTTATTTAGTTTATTTATAGACGGTAAACATTAAAGTCTCAAAACCATGAGCAACATTTTTAAGTAAAGGTCAGTTATAGCTAAACCTGAATGTACATATGTGTTAACAGATATGCTGAAGTCCTAGGATCATGTAGGAATTACTCTGGAGAAGTCAGAGAAAAAAGTTTTTGAATCATGAAAACAAATATGATTGGCAAATAGGAAAGAAGGGAGTACATTTTATTGATAAATGAAGTAATGGGTCAACTGATCTTCAACATGGGTGCCAAGAATAATAACCGGGGAATGAATAGTCACTTCAATAAATGCTATTTGAAAAGCTGAAAACATGCAAAAGAATAAAATTGGACCTTTATCTCACATCATATGAAAAATCAACTCAAAATGGATTAAAGGCTTAAATGTAAAACATGAAATGATAAAACTCTTAGAATAAAACTTAGGGGAAAATCTTCTTAACATTGGTCTTGGCAATGATTTCTTGGATATGATATCAAAAGCACAGGCAACAAAAACAAAAATAGACAAGTGGGATTCTATCAAACTAAACACCCTCTGTACAGCGTAGAAAACAATCAACAGAGTAAAAAGGCAACCTATGTAATAGGAGAAAATACTTGCAAACCATTTATCTGATGAGGTGTTAATATCCAAAATATATAAGCAACTCCCATGACTCAAAAGCAGAAAAACAAAAACAAAAAACAAGAAACCCAACTAAAAAGTGAGCAAAGGACTTGAATAGACATTTCTTCAAAAAAAGATATATAAACAGCCATGAAGAATATGAAAAGGTACTCAACATTAATCATCAGGAAAATCCAAATCAAAACCACAAGGAGACGTCACCTCACATCTGTTAGAATGACTATTATATTAAAAAATAGATAATAAGTATTGGCAAGGATGTGGTAAAATTGGAACCCTGTTTGTGGAAATGTAAATTGGTGCAACCACTATAACGAACACTGTAGAAGTTCCTCAAAAAAATAAAAAATTGAACTACCATAGGATACAGCAATCTTACCTTCTGCGTATATAGCCAGAGGAACTGAAATCAGGATCTCAAAGAGATGTCACCATGTTCATGTTTATTGCAGCATTATTTACAATAGCAAAGACATGGAAGCAACCTAATATCCATAGATGGATGAAAGGGTAAAGAAAATACAGTGTATACATACAATAGAATATTATCTAGTCTCAGAAAAAGAAGGAAATGCGTTGCAACAACATGGATAAACCTGGAGAACACCATGCTAAGTGAAAAAAGACAGTCATAGAACGACAATACTATGTGATCTCACTTTTATAAGGAATCTAAAGGAGTCAAATCTGTAGAGGCAGAGAGTACAATGGTGGTTGCCAGGGGCTGGGGGAGGGAAAAACAGGGAGGTATTAGTCAAAGGGTACAAGGTCTTAGTTATGCAACATGAATATGTCCTAGAGGTCTAAAGGTGCAGAACAGTGCCTATAGTAAACAATACTGAATTGTATTCTTAAAACTTTGCTAAGAGGGTAGATCTTATGTTAAATGTCCTTACCACAAATAAAATAAAATAAAATACATAATAGAATATGTTCGTGTTTTCAAGAGAAAACATGTAGAAGACTATCGTACTCTTTTGGGATGGAGAACAAAATAATATGTAGAAAATATAAAATCCATTGAAATGGGAGAAGCAATTGGCAGACAATCTCCATTGACCTGAATGTAATGACAAGTAAGGAAACTGGAGTTTCCACATGCTTCCATAAATGGAAGTGGCATTCTTACCTGAGCTCTAATTGTATGAAGTCTACAATTTATTACTATGTTTGCAAACGAGAATACCCATGCCATGCATATGGGTACTTTTGGATTTTATTTTAATGTTCATAAAGCAAGAATTATTACAAAATAAAACCTTAAATATATTGCAATGGACAATACACAAAAACCCATACCAGCTAGAATCAGTAATTATATGTTGGGCATAAGACCCAGTGAAGGTGTCATTAGGTGGTAAAACAAATAACAGAAAACATAGACCTTTTTAGTAGTAGTAGTAATAGTAGTTGCAGCAGCAAAAACAGTCATTGAAATATCTTTCTATATGGTTGTTTTCAGCTTAAAAGTTAAATCAACCTAGCAGGCAACTGTGCCTTTCTAAAAATGTAGCACTTATATTAAGTTAAATAAGCTATACAGGAGAAATGTGTGAATAAATGAATATCGTTCTCAGAAAAGCAGGAGAATAAAAAAAGAGTGACATACAAATCAGTAGCTTTACTCAAATATTCTGCATTAAAAATCGTTTCCTCATTGGCCTGAAAAATACATGAATTATAACACCACGCATTGTTATTCACACTCAAGTGGCAGTTATGAGTATTAATTTGTGTACATTCCTAAGTGTGGTTTAGGTATTAGAGAGTTATTAAAGATATTCACAAATATACCAAGTCTCTCTCTTCCTAGGCACATGGTAAAATGGCATTTTCCTACCTGCTGAAACTCAGCACAGCCACACAATTCTATTTGGCTGTTGAAAATAAGCAGCCATGACATGTGATGTTTCTGGACAGAGGCAGTTAATTGCCAGTGTGGGACGCAGGAACTCTTCCTTTCCCGGCCCTGTCAGTCATGGCAGCATGCATCTAGACAGAGTCTCTCTCAGCTTGGTTCATGAGCAATGCTCCAGCAAACCCACAATGGGCAGGTGAGCAAGAAATAAATCTTTGCTCAGTTCTAGGCCACTGAGAATTTAGGACTGTCTGTTACCACACCCAAGCTTAGTGTTATTGACTGACATGCGGTGCATGGTAACAGCATTACAGACTCGTTTAAAAATAAAAATAAAAAGTCACTATACTCCCTCCTCTCAGTTGGGGCTTATTTTCTCAGTTCAGTCACTCCCTGGAAGGTGTACACATATTACTAAAGTAAATTAATTATCACTGTTGGCCACTAGTCTAGTGGAAATTATTACTCTCTTTTGGAAAGTAGTGATTTGCAAGTGTTGACGTATGTCTAATTGAATACTAATGCTTTTAGTCTCTTGAATCAAAGACTAGCAGTTCCCAGCTAATATAAAGAAAGCAACTTTTCCCACAGAAAGATCCACATGAAGCTTAATACCCTTTGGGAAGTGGGTGTGGTTGTACCATTGATTTGAAGCCCAATAATATAAACCAAGATTTTTTGCACACTCTTGAGACACTGATAAAGAATTAATCAGAGAAACTAGCCCATAACATGGAAAACAGTGCTAGTGGGATTTGGGTTACTTTATTATTGTTATACTCTTTGTAGAATAGATACAAATTTAAATGGAAAAACAATTGAACAATGGTGCTAAAATACTATAGAAGTACAAGGAAGAAATGGAGGGCAGAAAGAGGGGTACAGAGAAAGGAGGAAAGAGAGAGGAAGTAAAAGAAAGAGGGAGCAAGAAAGGGAAAAGAAAACAGACAGGAAGAAAGGAAAATAGGAAAGAATGAAGGAAGACTTGTTAGTGTTCTAGTCCAAAAACATAGAAATAATGGGAAAGAAGATATAAGAGACCTGAGGTTTTTGAGTGATATGCAAGCATCAACAAGGCCCCTTTATGAATAGCAGGGCTACATGAACTCTGAAACACAGCAGATGACTCTATGTGCTATGAAAACTAAGTATTAATATCACAGGCCACTTCTGACTATTTCAGGCTCTAGAGAACTCTCTTTCCTCCTTCCTTATGCCCTGTAGATCATGGTTCACAAACTAATATGACTACAGGAACCACAGAGATATTATCAATCAATAAAGCAGGCCAAGCATATTATTTTATACTTTCCTTGTGTAGTAAATGCCTAAGGATATTCCTCACTCGTACAAAAATATATGCTCTCGACCCTCTTGTTATATCTTGATTTTTTTTTCATTTTTGATAGAAAATATTGTTTCTGCTATAACAAATATGGCAAGCTGAATGCCAACTGAAACTGGGCCCCAGGGATGATAGGGAGTGGTGGGAATTGCCTGAAGATGACTGTCACAGAGGACTGAAGTCCTTTTTTTTTTTTTGGAAATAATAACAGATATGGTTTTGTGTTAAGTCTGTCACCTTTAAATTACTACTCAATTATTTCAAAATGTCAAAAACATATCAATAAATCTGTAAGCTCAATTTATCTCATGTACCAACATTCCATCTCTCCTATTCCTCTTTCTAGAAAACTGACCTAGGTTACCCATCTACTCAACAAGTCCAATCCATCAACATGGATTTCACATGATACGACAGGCAATAAGCTAAGTGTTTTGCAAAATGTATCTCATTTGTTCCTCACAAGAACCTCATAAGTACAGACAAGGAAACTGGGACTTACAGAGTGTAAGTAACTTGCTTTAAGGTCAAAGTAAGTGGTAGAATTGGAATTCAATCTCTGGCATAATCTATCTCTTTAACCATCATGCTCCATTATGCTTCTCACATGACTTAAGAGCCTATCCCAGACTACAGACCTTGAGGCTGTCACCTTTGGATAGTACCAGCTAAAAGACCAGTAAGTGACCACCAAGAAGGAAACACTCTACATTCCATGTGAGAAAAACTTTTATTTCCCTTTCACTGTTTTCTTTACTTAAATATTGTGGTCTGGTTTTACAGAAAGAATATTACATTGTTATTCCATTTTATCAAAAATGTCAGAAAAAGAACATGGATATTTCCCGCTGTGTTCTGAGCACCCGACTCATCCCATGAGCATCTGCTCCATCCAAGCAGTCGACATTTTCAATGAAAGCACATTTCAAGCATGCTCCAAGACGAGAACTGCCAACTAGAGACATGAATTGCCCGACAGTAATTAGAGCACTTAATATTCTCCAAATCTTCTTAGCATTCTGCAAAGACTCCATCATGCCTAATAGCAGTTTGTGCTATCTGCCTGGGTTGACACATGTATTCCACCCATGGGTTTTGACTGACCAAAATCCCAGAGGTTAAATACGGAAACCTTTCTCATTTCCGCTGGTCTGACAGTCTCTCGGTGTGTAGTGAACCTTGCAGCAGCCTCTGTTCAAGACCTGTAGTCTCTCTGCAAAAGCGACAGCTCAAGCCTGTGCAAACTGAAGACATGCTGCCAAAGGAAAAATCGTTTTTTTCTTTCCCAGGAAAGAGCTCAAATCTTTCACAATAACCTGATTTTCATCTTGATACCAACCTGGGCTTTCTTCAGAGTCAAATGAAGATTTATGTTTCATAACACTTACCAAGAAAATGCCCTAACAGTATGCCAGCACTGCCTTCTCTTCTAGATTCCTCTCAGAATGTATCTCCTCTGCCAAGAAAAGAGCTACAGAAGGACGGGGATCTCAGGCTCAAAGCTTCCTTCATCAAGTTCCATATACAGAGGTCTCTCAAAGCAACTCAGTCAAATATCTGGAATGCACTTACCTGGTTGGTTAAAATTAGTAAACCCATCGTTGGAGAAGACGAAGCAAACTCTTTAGAACTTAATTCAACCAAGGTTCCTATGCAAATAATTGTTACATATTGGAAGAAGTTTTCACATGCTTTTACTCTGCAAAAATGTTGGCTTTAGTGGTTGCGTTTCTGAGGCTGGGCATAGACCCTGGCACTATCTACTAACTCTCAGGGAAGCTCAGTGTCTGCCTCTGAATTACATTGCTTAGTAAAAGAGTAGTTTTAGTGCTTATGTGGCCATATGGTGTTTTACAACATTTCAACATTAGAGATATTCATTCAAATCTTAAATGTGAAGAAAAATTAAACTATAAATTTTTTGATGATTTAAAATTATGTATTTAAGTTATAAATAAATTAGTCCATGAGGAAATGATTAAGTTATATATGATTATAGTGATTTAATGAAGATTTTGAATCCTTTCTGGCTATAATTATAAAGGCTATCATAAGGTAGAAAATATTTTATGACATAACATTTAGTTTAAAAAACATAAACACCAAGTTTTATAGTGATTATGAGCACAGTTGTGGAAATGTGCATGTGCATATGGACAAGGACAGGAAAAAACTTAGAAACTAAAAATAGCTCCTTTACAATGGTAAAATGTACAACTTTAAAATATGTTCAAGGTGGGCAGATCACCGGAGGTCAAGAGGTCAAGATCAGACTGGCCAGCGTGGTGAAATCTCGTCTCTAGTAAAAATACAAAAATAATTAGCTCGGTGTGGTGGCACATGCCTGTAGTCCCAGCTACTTGAGGAGGCTGAGGCAGGAGAATCACGTGAACCCAAGAGGCGGAGGTTGCAGTGAGCCAAGATCGCGCAACTGCACTCCAGCCTGGGTGACAGAGGGAGACTCCATCTCAAATAAATAAATAAATAAATATTTTTCTATGGTAGTTCTAAAATAGGCATTTTATTTGAAATGTATATATATATAATTTAAATAAAAGATTGCCTGATACAATTCAGTCTAACAGTGTTAAAATTCAGATCTCTAGCTGTTTCAAAATGTGACCTAGAAGGACTTTTTGATTGCTTCTATGAATTTTACTATTTATTTCACCAAGCAATAAAAATTAGTAAAAGTAAATGTATTAAAAGTGTTTTAAGAGACAATTTTCTTCCAAGAAAAAAAAAGTCTATTTTTTAAGACAACATACTTCCCATGCCACACAAGAGCTACCAAATACATGCACTAAAATATCATAGCACAGCCTAATAATCTCCTCAAGTGTTCTTTGGAAGCAAGTTAGCTAAATCCATTCCCAGACATTTGGCCTCCAAGACTCCTTTTAAAATAAAATGGCATCATGATAAAACACTCAAATTCAATCTAGTTTTCAAAGTATTTCCTTGAAGTAAAACAATTTAGGATTTTCTTAAGGGTTATCACTTTGGAGGAGAGTGGGATGATTAGAAATAATAGAAGAAGGGCTCCTATCACTCTCCCCACCTAGACCAACACTTCCTAAGGTGCTATGACAGCTTGACATCCATCTGTGATCGACCCAAGGCACCACAGTCTGCCTTGTCTCTCAAAGGAGGGGAGTCTATAAGCTATCTGGTATGGAGAATAAAGCCCTCCTGCTCTCTGTGCCCTCTACTCCCTCCTCCAATTAAAAAAAAATTCCCTCTATCTATTAAGCTCTGAATGATAAAGCTTAAGGTTATTTTTTGATGTAAGAATTTGCTGTAACTTTTCTAAAGGGATAGCCACCAAAAGAGAGGAGGAAGGTCTTCTACGTGTATAAGTTTTTCAGTGCCTGGTCTCACTTTCCCCCTTCCCTTCCCTTCCTCCTCCTTTGATGTTTAATCAAAGGATTCATCACAATTCTGGCATCTCCCATATCCACAGGAGTATCCTTACCAAAACTCTTCTGTGAAAGTAAGGTCTTCAGTCACCTTACCCCCATGACCTTCACAAGACCCAGTTTAGGCTCATCTATCCACACAGAGTCTATTGAGGGGAAGCACTGGGGCACATAATGAGGTCTGAAAGATCCAGAAATTCTACTGAAAAAAAAGATGAAAGATATAAGAGTGAGTGTGTTGGTCTTCTCATTTGGGAAAATGGAAGTCATGGAGGATTAATGTCTCTCGCCTGTACTACTTCAACTTTGTGACTTTGACCAAGTTATTTAACTTCTCCATACCTCAGTTTCATCATCTGTAAAACAGACAGTATTTTCTTCTTAGGATTGTCATGAGGATTCAGTGAGTTAGTACCTGTGAAGCGCTTGGCTAAATGTGTGGGACAGAGAAAAGTTTAGCTAGTGTTCCTCAGTACTGCATATAACTGAGCAGTCCCATTACAGGACCTTTGAATACCAGGGCTGTCAGCAATCTAGAACTCTAGATATGCTCTCCCCATCCAATGCCATTGTCTTTATTCTCCCTTCCCAGGGAAATGTCAACATTCACTCATTCATACACCAAAATATTTATCAGGCTCAAACTCTATTCCATGTACTGTGCTATGGGATAAAACAGTGAGAGAAAAGAAAAAAAAAAAAAAAAAAACAGATATTGACCTGTTCTTGTGCAGTTGGTGGTATAGGTGGTTAATCACTATAATCACAATATAATGCAGGAGATGCTTAGAGTAAGAAAAGTACTATGGCCTGTGGCTCCTGCTCCTTACAGTCTGATGAGGAGATAGGCCATTACTGGAAATTGTCATATTGTACAATAATTGCTGCCACAGGATTAAATAAATAATGCTATAGAAGCCAAAAGGGTGACCTGTAGCTTACTGCAGGTTGGAAGGTGTGTAGTCAGGGAAATTTTCCACAAGTGATTAGATACAAGGTGAGACCTGAAGAATAAGCATATATGTGTATATGTGTGTGCTTTGGGGGGCGTGGCACAGGAATAGTTACATTTATCATAATTACCGTAAGAAATAGGTATTCACTCTGCAGCAGTGAAACCTTCAGATTATCCACTTCAGAACACAAACACTTATTCCCCAGCTGCTGGGAGTATTGGTGCTGATGGATCTCGGTGGAGTCCCTCTTCAGGACCTAACCTCTCCTGAAGACAGTAGCCTCACTCAAGGTTACCCTGGCTTTCCAAATTCAGCCTGCATCCAATGACTGCTCAGTAAGGAAGTATAAAGGCTCAATCCCCTTGTCCCTTGTCTTAGTCTATTGGGGATGCTATAACAAAATGCCATAAAGGGAGTGGTTTATAAACAACAGACATTTATTTCTCACAGTTCTGGAGGCTCAGAAGTTCAACATTAAGGCACAGGCAGGGTTTGATAACTGGTGAGGGCCCACTTCCTGGCTCATAGACAACCATCTTTTTGTTGCACCTTCACGTGGCAGAAGGGACAAGGGAATTCTCTAGGATCTCTTTTATAATGGTATTAATCCCATTCATGAGGGCTCCTTCCTCATGACCCCATCTTCAAATACCATCACATTGGGGGTTAGGATTTAACATATGAATTGTGGGGGACAAAAACATCCAGTCTAGAGTACCCTTATTCCAGCACTCTGCAGAGCCATCCCAAGTCCAGTGTCTCCTATAGGTCTGGTGGCAAGGCAGGCTGGCATCTTGCTCTCTCAAAGTCTCCTTTCTTCTCTGTTCTGTGGGTGACAGATCTTAGTGGAGATTCTGAGAGCACTCCCTAATAAAGTTCTTGCATGCAAATCTGGGGCAACATTCTCTATTTATTAATTTAAAAACCAAACTTGGACAGGTTAAGTAACTTGTTGAGGATACGACAGTATGGCTCATTCAGAGAAATGAAAGTAGCTCAGTTTGACCAAAGCCCAGAATTTGAAGGTATAAGAGGCCAAAGATTAACTATGTCTTAAAGTATATAATAGGTCATAATAAGAAATTAAGGCATTATCCTGAGGTAATGGGAAGTATCAGAAGTGTTGACTAGGACTGAGATGGTCAACTTGTCCTTTAACATGACCAGTTCGAATATTGTAAGCATGTTTTTACTGAGTGAAAGCATTTTCTTACCAGAGAGAGGTTACCAGGGGTTTTTAATCTGACTAATGCTTTACTATTCACCATTATTTTAAGAGTCCAAGACCAGGAGGAGGTGTGGGAGTTATAAGTAAAGAGGAAGAGAAGAGATTGAGAGAGTGGACAGCTGGCAAAATGAGCTGGGCTTACAGGTGTTTGCAGAAAGAAGACAACCTCTACCTCCTCCATTTTACTTCGCTGGCTCAGAGGACAATGGTCTAAGGATGGGGACTCAGGTTCAGGCAGGGGTTGCTGCCTGTCCTCTTTTACTGTCCCACTCAATAACAGGTACTTTGACTGTAAGTGAGCTTAAGTGCTTGAAAACTCTCAGGCTTGCAAACTTCATTTACTGTCTTGCAATGATTGTATATACTGGAGGTATTCTGTATTAAAAACATTAACTTACTCAAAGCAAATTCAGATAGGTTACACCACTCCTCATAACCATGCCTTTTTTCAGAATATGACTTTCTGGTTTCCTCCATAAAAAGGCAGAGTATATTTCTTTGATGTAAAGAGGACTTTGTCTTGCAATTTGGATACCAGCTGAACCGCAGTAGGACAGGATACCAGGTAGAGTCCTGGGGTCCCATTCCAAGCCCTAGTTCCAGGGCAACATTTCTAGATACACCTGGACCAGAAGGGAACCTACTGCCTTAAAGGGAAGGACCTACTCCTGGCAGTATCCATCACCTGCTGGCAAAAGAGCCACTGGATCCTGAATAATCAGCAATGGTAGCCAGGCAATACCCACCACGGGCCTTGGATGAGACTCAGACCTATGCCAGCTTCAGGTATGACTCAGCACATGCTCAGCTGTGGTGGCTATGGGGACAGACTCCAACTTGAGAAAAAAGAGAGGTAAAAATACAGGAGAATTTGTCTTGCAGCTTGGGTACCAGCTCAGATACAATAGGGTAGAGCACCAAGCAGGCTCCTGGGGTTCCCGATTCCAGGCCCTGGCTTCTGAATGGCATTTCTGGACCTGCCCTGGACCAGAGGGGAGCCCACTACATGGAAGGGATACCTAGGGACTGGCATCATTCACCACAAGCTTACTGAAGATCCCTTGGGCCTTGAATGAACTTCAGTGATAGCCAGGCAGTGCTCAGTCCAGACATGGGGTGGTGGTGGCCATAGGGAGAGACTACTCTTCTTGAGGGAAGGACAAGGGTGGGAAAGACTTTGTCTTGTCGCTTGGGTGCCAGCTCAGCCACAGTAGAAGTCCTAGCTGGAGCAACCAGACAAGAGAAAGAAACAAAGGGCACCAAATTGGAAAGGAAGAAGTTAAATTATGCTTGTTTGAAGATGATACAAACTTATATTTGAAAAAAACCTAAAGAATCCAAAAAAGTGGATTCTATACAAAAAACAATCCACCATAAAACTATTAGGACTGACAAATTCAGTAAAGGTGCAGGAAACAAAACCAACATACAAAAATCAGTAGCATTTCCATATGCCAACAGCGAACAATCTGAAAAGAAAACAAGAAAGGGTAATCCCATTTACAATAGCTACCAATAAAATTAAATACTTACAAATTGCCTTAACCAAACAAGTGAAAGACCTCTACAAATAAAACTATAAAACACTGATGAAAGAAATTAAAAAGGCTGGATGCTGTGGCTCACGCCTGTAGTCCTAGCACTTTGGGAGGCCTAGTTGGGTGGATTACAAGGTCAGGAGCTCGAGACCAGCCTGGCCAACATGGTGAAACCCTGTCTCCACTAAAAATGCAAAAAATTAGCTGGGCGTGTTGGCAGGCACATGCAATCCCAGCTGCTCGGGAGGCTGAGGCAGGAGAACTGCTTGAGCCTGGGAGGCGGAGGTTGTACTGAGCCAAGATCGCACCATTGTACTCCAGCCTGGGTGACAGAGCAAGACTCCATCTAAAAAAAAGAAAAAGAAAAAGAAAGAAAGAGAGAGAGAGAGAGAGAGAGAGAAAGAAAGAAAGAAAAAAGAAAGAAAAGAAAGATTAAAAATAACACACACACACACACACACACAAAATGGAATCGAAAGATATTCTGTGTTCATGGACTGAAAGAATCAATATTGTTAAAATGTCCATACTACCCAAAGCAATCTATGGATTCAATGCAATCCCTATCAAAATACCAATGACATTCTTCACAGAAATAGAAAAAATAATCCTACAAGTTATATGGAGCCATAAAAGATCCAGAGTAGCCCAAATTATCTTGAGCAAGAAGAACAAAATTGGAGGCATAACATTATCAGACTTCAAATTATATTACAGAGCTATAGTAACCAAAATAGAAAGATAACTGGCCAGAAAACAGACACATAGACCAATAGAACAGAATAAAGAATCAAGAAACAAATCCATACATCTACAGTGAATTCGCTTTTGACACATGCATCATGGAAGAACAGTCTGTTTAATAAATGGTGCTGAGGAAACTGGGTATCTATATGCAGAAGAACAAAACTAGACCCCTATCTCTTATCATATAGAAAAATCACATCAAAATGAATTAAGGACTTAAATCTAACACCTCAAACTATGGGACTACTAAAGAAACATTGGGAAAACTCTCCAGGACATTGGTCTGAGCAAAGATTTCTTGAGTAGTACCCCCAAAGCACAAGCAGCCAAAGCAAAAATGGACAAGTTAAAAAACAAAACAAAAACACACACATACACACACAAAAAAAACTTCTCCACAGCAAAGGAAACAATCAAGAAAGTAAAGACACAACCACAGAATGGGAGAAAATACTTTTAAACTATCCATCTGACAAAGAATTAATAACCAGAATATTTAAGGAGCTCAAACTACTGTGTAGGAAAAAAATCTAATTATCTGATTAAAAACTGGGCAAGAGATGTGAATAGACATTTCCCAAAAGAAGACATACAAATGGCAAACAGGTATATGAAAAGGTGCTCCACATCCCTGATCATCAAAGAAATGCAAATCAAAACTACAATGAGATATCCTCTCATCCCAGTTAAAATGGCTTTTATCCAAAAGCAGGCAATAACAAATGCCGGCAAGAATGTGGAGAACAGGGAACCGTCCTACACTGTTGGTGGGAATGTAAATTAGTACAGCCATTATGGAGAATAATTTGGAGGTTCCTCAAAAAACTAAAAATAGAGATACTATACAATCCAGCAATTCCACTGCCAGGTATATGCCCAAAAGAAAAGGAATTAGTATGTCAAAGAGATATCTGCACTCTCCTGTTTTACTTCATTAGTAAATTGCCCGCTGACATCAGGGAAATATTCAGGCCTGTTTTTGCATATAGGCCTTAACAAAATTGTATTTTTCTTCTTGTTGCGATTCTTACTCTACATATTATGCAAACTTTAAAACAAATTGTGGGTACATAGTAAGTGTATAAATTTATGAGTTGGATGAGATATGTTGATACAAGCATGCAATCTGTAATAATCACATCGGGGTAAATGGGGTATCCATTACCTCAAGCATTTACTTGCTGTTTATTGCTGCACTATTCAGCCAAGATTTGGAAGCAACCTAAGTGCCCATCAAATGATAAATGAATAAAGAAAAGTTGGTATATATACACAATGAAGTAGGATTCAGCCATAAAAACGAGCAAGATCCAGTCATTTGCAAGAACACGGATAGAACTGAAGGACATTATGTCAAATGAAATATAACAGGCACAGAAAGACAAACTTCACATGCTCTCACTTGTTTGTGGGAGATAAAATTCAAAAGAATTGAATTCATGGAGATAGAGAGTAGAAGGATGGTTACCAGAGGCTGGGAAGGGGCTTGGGAGAGGGGTAAGAAATGGGGATGGTTAATGGGCACAAAAATATAGTTAGCTACAATGAATAAGATTTAGTATTTGACAGCACAACAAAGTGACTACAGTCAACAATAATTTATTTTATATTTTGAAACAACTAAAAGGGAATAATTGGATTGTTTGTAACACAAATAAAGGATAAATGCTTGAGGTGATAGAGACCCCATTTACCCTGATGTGATTTTACGCATTACATGCTTGTATCAATGTATCTCATCCAACTCATAAATTTATACACCAACTATGTACCCACAATTGTTCTTAAAGTTTGCGCAATGTGTCGAATAAGAATACTAACAAAAAGAAAAACACATTTTTGTTAAGGGCTGTTTGCAGAAATAGGCCTGAACATTTCTCTGATGTCAGCTGGCAATTTCCTAATGAAGGAAAATAAACACACAAACACATACTTGGTTCTGGCCTGACATTTAGTAATTAATAAACAAAAGCAATTACTAAGTTAAAAACAATAAAGTCAAAAGTTTATAACTCCTGTTAGTTACATTTCTAATTAAAATAAAAGTAATATAAGAAAGACACTCCTACTAAATTTAAAAAGTGTGAGGCCATGTAATTAATTACCTCTGAATGTACACTTTGTAAATGCAAAATTATAAAATATTTTTGACCTGAAATCCTTTTTAACTTTTTTTTTTTTTTTTTTTTTTTTAGAAAGTATCTCACTCTATCATCCAGGCTGAGTGCAGTGGCACAATAACAGCTTACTGTAACCTCAACCTTCTAGGCTCAAAGGATCCTCCCACCTCAACTGAGTAACTGAGACTACAGATATGCGCATGTGCAACCATGCCAGACTAATTTTTTATTTTATTTTTTTATTTTTTGGCAGCGATTGGGGGGGTAGGGGCCTCGCTATGTTGCCTAGGTTGGTCTCAAACTCCTGGACTCAAGCAATTCTCCTGCCTCAGCCACCCAAAATGCTGGGATTACAGGTGCAAGCAACCACAACTGGCCTTTCAACTTTTTATGTCTCCTTCAGGTGTTGGTAAAAGATCTTGTCTAAAATTTTAAGGCTAAGTTTTTAAATGGTTTTATTTCTATGGATGAGTGTTTTTATTTTCCACTCTCTAAATTAATCATCCAAGACAAACATAGAAATAGCCTCACTGTTACAGAAAATTTAGAATTTGTTAACATTAACTGAATATCATTTCCTCATTTAACCAGAGAATTCATCCTCTCTGATATTTAGACCTGAGGAAGTGAATGCAGCAATCACATGGTCCATAGTGGAATGGTCTCCCCTTGTTAGTTCTCACTCCTCAAGTTTGCTGAGCAGACTGAATGCAATAATGTAGAAACATCCCTAGCATATAGAAGGCACTCCCTAAACACTGGTTCCTTCCCTCCCCCACTAATATGTGCTAGATACACAGTTGGAATTTTTTTAAACATGTCAAATCTTGGAATTGGATTCTTTGAATATAATTCAGACAGTCCCAAATAGGAACAAACATGCCCCCATTTACTTAATCCTCTAACAGGTAAATGAAGGTTGTTTTCCTTTCCTTTCCTTCCAATAATTTTGTCTTAAAGGTCAGTGGGAAGAAATGAAGCTACTGATGAAAAGCATGAAAAGAAAAGATGAGTCATTTGAAAAATTTTCACTCCCCTTCCCAGATTCTTCTCCCCTGCCCCTCAGCTCCCACTCTCAGGTCATTCCTCAATTCCCTCACTTTACTCCCCACCCCACTGCCACCCCAAGCTTCATATCCCTTCTCCATGCTCATATCCCAGGCACACCTACCTCCAAAGAATAAACCTTTATATGAAATTTCAGAACGGGTTTTTTAGCATTATCCTATGAAAGTAATACCTTTCATTCATCTGTTCAACAAATATACATTGAATACCCTTTATGAGCCAAGCAGTATACTTCAAACTAAGATTGCAGTGGTAAAAATACACAGGGTCTCTTTTTTCATGGAGGATGTTGTCTGATGAGGAAAAAAAGAAGAAAAAACAGAAAAACCTAATGACATGGGTAGGCTCTGTAGTAAGTAAAGCACACAGTAGTATGGAAGCACATTGGCAGAGGCGAGGGGACAGCAAGGAGTATGTCAGTACTTAAGAACAGTGATTTGAATACAAAGGCATAAAGTGGAATACGATTGAAATGTTCAAGAATAAACATGGGATAACTTGTATCGGATGTTTCAGAAGGCTATGTAATTACCTAGACAAATATGAATTAAATATTATTGAATTAAAAAGTAGGCTATCAAAAAGTAGTGTTTATGATTGTCTTTCCGAAAAAAAAAAAAAAGGTGCGTAGTCATGGATAAACAGTAGAAACATATATAAGAGAATGTTAATGGCCATTGTTAGATAACAGGATAATAGGTGATTTCAATTTTTAAGCTTGTAGTTTCTTTAAGCTCCATTGTTTCCAAATGATCCACAAAGTGCATATAATAAGTTTATAATTTGGTAAAGGTATATTTTTAATTAAAAGTATTTTTTTAAAAAGAATGTACCTGAGCAATTCACATATATCAGATGCCTACTGTGTATAAAGGACTGTGCTAGATGCTGAGGCTACAGAGCTAAGTAAGGAGCACTCTGTGTCCTTGAGCAGGTTATAGCGCTGGGATGCAGGCAAGCAGGAAATACCTGCCAGTCAGGTATCACCCAGGTGTTATGTTAATCAAGCCATATTATTGACCTATAACTGATTTTATCCTGACACTACAACCGAGTCCACAAGACAATTTAATGCTGCCTTTGTCTCTTATGACCAACAGATTATGAAATGACAGAATGTTGAGAAAAATATGCTGCTGTCTCCTGCTCTAAGATCTATAGTTGTCAGGGGAGGAAACTTAATTTTGTTAGTTACAATGTGAATCATGAAAATTTATCCAGCATGCATTTCACATAATCATCAAATAACCCTATGAATTAAACAACATTATTATTCCTGTTTGCAGATGTGGAACTGAGGCACAAAGCGGTCAAGGTTAAGACCGCACTGCTCATCTATAAGGGACCCAAGATTTAAATGCAGGCATCTCAACCCAGAGCCCAAAACCCCATGACCGTGTATACTTTGCTGTCTCCCTTTTATGACCGTTACCATCATCTCTGTTCTTTTCCCAGAATATACGTATTTTGAGAATTCCAAATAAAAACACACCATCACACAGAGCTCATGTTAGAGAAGATTGAGGGCAATGGCCTGAGGGCAGGGTTAATGTTCTCAGCACCTTAGCACAGGCCTGAGACATGTGGAGCCTCAATAAGTAATTTGCTAAATGAATGATCCAGAGAGCAGGTTCATTTTTGAAGCTTCCCGCCCCCGATATCAGTTTTTTTTTCTTACTGTTTTCTAATTTTTTCTAAAAATTAGGTACAGAATGGGGAAAGATCTATTTAACTAAGGGTTTCAATGTACATCTTTCTGAATTTTATACAGCAATTTTATCATAATTTTAAGGCATATATATATAATATTATATATAATTTTGATGATTTGATCATTTAAGGCAAAAAAGTTGTGAATTCTAAGTATAAATTCTTCTATTTAGTGTATACCAGGAATTAGAATATTTTTTGAGTTGGGATAAATTTAATTGGAGAATTATGACATTGCCATTGAATGACTGTAAAAATTAAGGTTTTTATTAAAAATAGACATGGATAATTTTATGTTTCTAGAAATGGCAGAATTGCTGACACAGACTGTGAAGTGCATGATAATATTCTGTCTGTCTCATAGATTAATGTAAATTACCAACAAACTGCTTATTATTCATTGCCTGAGGAATAAAGATATCAACTCACTTCCACTAGTTCCTGTCCTGATGCACTCTTCAACTTAGCTACTGCTCAGAAACTGAGAAAGGATCACGTTTTTAAATTCAGATGAAAAGTAATTAAAGTATAGGGAAATACATTGTGGGTCTTAATCTCTAAGTTCACGAAGAGTGCTTGCCACGTAATAAAAATATTTAAAGCAAATTAATAGTTGTAATGTCCAAATGTGATTTCTTACACATTTCACTGATTAATAATTATATCTCTTTTCTTCTATCTGAATTCCTATCATTTGAATTCTAATCATCTAGAAGCATCTCACTGTCTCTGGTGTGAGGCATGCTATGGCCTACATAATATTCAAAGTGAGTTAAAGAGAAAAGGAACCCTCAAAAGATCAACAGAGATAGTATGAGGCATAAAAACAAATGAACAAATTTGAAATAAGAGCAAACACTGTAAGATATAATGCAATGGAATGCTGAAATACCATGAGTTGAGGGTATTTACTTTCTTTTTTCCTCCATGTCCTCAATTAGCTTAGATTAAAAATGGCCTTTCTTCTGCAAACATAGATCTCTGGATGACAGGTATTTTCCACACTAATTTTCATCACTAATACTTGGGAATCATATCTTTTAAGATATGTGATTTAAACATAACTCTTCTCTCTGAAATGTATCTAGAGGACTGTGTGGTGGATACAACACATATTTACTGGGTACATCCCATGTGCATAGCAGTGCCTAAATTGGCCAATCTAAATGCCATTATCCTGATATTAAGGGATGAAACTGATTCCTGTTATTCAAAGATAAGGATCAAACAAAGCAGTGTGGGAAAGGGTACATGTCCTATAGTGAGACTGACTTCAAATTGTGGCTCCATCACTTATGACTTACTAGCTGTGAGACTTAGCAGTTATCTTTCCCCTCCAACCCCAGTTTATTATTATTATTATTATTATTATTTTGAAGGGTGCCTATATCAGGAATGGAAATAAGGTGCCCTGTTGTGAGGATATGATGGGGTGGGCATTGCATATTTGAAGGAGGACAGCATGTCCAAATGAAGATGTCCTATGAGTAACTGGACATAGGAGACTGAGACTCAATAATCAGAACTCTAGTTATGTCTAGAGATAAGGGAATATAAGCTATGAGAAGGATGAGCATTCTAAGACAGGGGATATAGAAAGTCATTGAAGTGGCCGGGCACGGTGGCTCAAGCCTGTAATACCAGCACTTTGGGAGGCTGAGACGGGTGGATCATGAGGTCAGGAGATTGAGACCATCCTGGCTAACACGGTGAAACCCCGTCTCTACTGAAAAAAAAAAAAAAATACAAAAAAACTAGCCAGGCGAGGTGGCGGTCGCCTGTAGTCCCAGCTACTCGGGAGGCTGAGGCAGGAGAATGGCGTGAACCCGGGGGTTGGAGCTTGCAGTGAGCTGAGATCCAGCCTGGGTGACAGAGCGAGACTCTGTCTCAAAAAAAAAAAAAAAAAAGTCATTGAAGTTAGAGCACAAGAAAAGAAGAAAAAAAGCAGAGTAGTTAAGGAAGTAATTAGAAACTGTAGCAGAAATAAGATACCTCAGCATAGAGAATAGCTATTCCACTCTTCATGACGTGATTATTTCACATTGCATACCTGTATCAAAACATCTCATGTACCCCCAAAATATATACATCTACTATATATCCACAATTTTTATTTAAAAAGAAATTAAAAATGTTTAAATAAGAAAGCTTAGAATAAACATACACATACACAAGTACACACACCCCAAAATAATATTTGTTTGTTTGTTTGAGATGGAGTCACCCATCCACTGCACGGAGTGCAGTGTCGCAATCTTGGCTCACCGCAACCTCTGCCTCCTGGGTTGAAGTGATTCTCCTGCCTCACCCCCCCTCCAAATAGTTGGGATTACAGGAATGAGCCACCACGCCCAGCTAGTTTTTGTATTTTTAGTAGAGACAGAGTTTTGCCATGTTGGCCAGGATGGTCTCGAACTCCAGACTTCAAGTGATCCACCTGCCTCGGCTTTCCAAAGTGCTGGGATTACAGGTGTGAGCCACCATGTCTGGCACCAAAATAATATTTGTATATTATATTGAACACATGCATTATCTTCATTATCTCTGGCAATAAAATCTATTAAATTCAAAGTTCAGAAGTTTACAAAATCGACAAAGGCAAAAAACAAAAAGAGGAAAGAGGAAATAATAATAGTAGAAGAGAGTTGTCAAGAGACCTTTGGGGGTTAAAATTGGAGAAGTAGAGCTGAGACTGTCAATACTAAATACCAGCAGAGGGGTAGTACCAAGGAGCTGCAAGTCACAGATCCTCAGAGAGGCAGGAATTGGAGACAACAGGTACACATGATCCTGGCAGCCTGTTGTCTCTCTGCTCAGTTCCAAGGACACTGGCAGCTGCTTCAGGAGTCTGGAATGTTCTTCTCAGCATACACTGAACAGCTGGAAGATTTCCCAAGAAAACCTGCAGTTCCCCCACTCAACTTCAGTGAAGCAGTCCAATTTTAATGTTTTTCCTATACAGAGCATCCAACTAGCTTTGAGATAAATATGCTTCATATAAATGATATTCTATATTGCTCAATAGGCTTAACATTTCTTTAGGCTTTCTTGTTCAATTGACAAAACACCTAAAATCACAGGTTAATTTCCTAGTTCAAGGTTTAATAGTGTATACTTTTCTGCTTAACATAACTGGCATATTTTTATTCATATGATGAGATATATAATAAACTGTGATATGTTATAATCCTGCATGAACAAGAAAAGAGCATGGGAAGGCATCAGGTGGACTTGCATTTTGACCACATACTGGTCTTGTGATCTTGGATAACTCATGTAACTTCTCTAAGCCTTAATTCTACCTGTAAAATTGTGTCACAGTATTTATTTCATAGGGCTGATATGATAAAAAAAAAAAAGAGATACTGCATGTAGACAGTAAAGAGCAATATGCTTGATGCACACTGCCCACTCAATAAATATGTTTCCTTCTTCCTCATTCTTTCCCATTCACCTCCTGCCCTCTGCTCCAATCCTTGTGTCTAGAAAATAAATAATATCTATTTAGAGACTCTTGGTTTAAGAACATTCTAAAGCATTTGTTGAGAAGCTGCCATCTCTTTATCTTTCTGCTACAGTCTTTGGTCTATGGCCAAGGTCTATGAAAAGTGGCTTGTCCTCCAGAAAATTTAAATTTAGTTGAGAAAACCAACATTGTCACAAATTTAAGAGTTACAGCTTGACCTATTTTGCAAACAGGGTAAATATGCCTCTACATATGAAGAACCTAGGAAATTAATTTTAATAACCTTTTATTCACCCCCTGTGAATTCCAATCTACCAGCTAGAAATTTGTTAGACATAGGACTGAATTCTAAAGGGAAAATTTAGAAGATTCATCAACGAATACGTTTGAAAATGCAAATAGAGTCAAGATTGATCTTTTCCAGACAATATAATCCTTGCAGGTAGGAAAGCACTCAAGGAACTAGGTGACCTCTTGAGTCCTTTCCCCATAGGAATCTCTAACTAGTGAAAAAATTAAAATCAGTGAATCAAATGGGACCTTCTGAAACTGAGGGTTAGTTTTGTTAGTGCATTTTGTGTTGTCATAAAGGAATACCTGAGGCTGGGTAATTTATAAAGAAAAGAGGTTTAAATGGCTGATGGCTCTGCAGGCTGTACAAGACGCATGGCACCAGCATCTGCTTCTGGTCAGGACTTCAGAAAGCTTTCAATCATGGTAGAAAGGGAAAGGGAGCCGATGTATCACATGGCGAGAGAGGGAGGGTTCTCAGGCTCTTTAAACAACCTGCTCTGGCATGACTTAATTGAGCAAGAACTCATTACAGCAAGGATGGCACCAAGCCATTCATGAAGGATCTCCTCCCATGATCCAAACACCTCCCACTAAGCCCCACCTCCAAAACTGGGGATCACATTTCAACATGAGATTTGGAAGGGACAAATATCCAAACCATATCAGTAATCCATCAGAAAATTTTGCAAATATGTTTCTTTCTTTGGTTACAGAGAATGAGTTGCATCAGGAAGCACTTTGTATCAGAAAGAATTTAAGCATATTCTAACAGACAAGTAGTCCTTTGGGAAAAAATCTGATTCTTTGATCAATTTCTTCTCTGATTTTATAATTCATTATAATTTATGTGATCCTTTGGTATATGAGGCAAGTAAAAACATGTGACAATGATTCACATATTTAGATATTTATAATTCTTTTAAATAATATAGTGCTATTTTTTGAAAAAGAAGAACTTTTCTTTGACGGTTATAAATTATAGATAATTTATCAAAAGACTTATAAAAAAACAGCGAATATAGTCATTGGTATTTATTTGACCCTAAATATAAACACAGTGTTCAATTTACTATTATCCAACAGCTATTTATTGAAAAATCTACCGAAGGAGGCATCATAGAAGTATACTAAAATGCATGGAATGATTTGAATTTCTGTTTCTGTAACAGTAACAATTAATAGTTGTTTGCTCTTTTCTCTATCAGAAGAATATTAATTACTTTACAAGCATTATCCTAATTAATCTCCAAAACAGTTCTAGGAGATAGATTTAATTATTATTATTATCGAAATCATAATCTTCTCCACATGAGAACATGTGAGAAGTTATCCTACTTGTCCCAGGTTACACAGCCAGCAAATAGGGGGAGCCCTGGTTTGGATGCAGGCAGTCTAACTCCAGAGCACACACTCCTACATTCATATAATGTTTTGTACTCATATCAAAGCCATGATTTCATTTGATCCTCACAAGAAATGGATGAAATGGAAAAGGGGCTAATTTGTTCTAAAATAAGCAAACCAAGAACAAATTTAAATGACTCATCCACGGGTACAACTTGCTCATGTCAGAGTTGGGACTGGAACCTAATTTTTGAGGTCTGTTTTTTTAGTAGGGCTTGCTCCCCCAGAGCTGAATCCAATGAGCACATCCCAACACATTTCCTAATGTGTCCTGCAAGATCTCACAAGTTTTATGACTTATGACATTCTAGCATGAGAAATATGGCAATAAAGGAAATGGAGGAGGTGACTTTCTAAAAAAATAGTTACAGGCTAATGACATAGACTGTTAAACTCTGGGTACTGAGACCTTTCTCAAATATAAACCGTTAGGTAAAGATGAGGAGCTTCTTTCCAGAGCAGCAGTTGCTGATCTGATGACACAGCCCTTGGATATAATGACTTCATTTCTGTGATGCCAAATGAATAATACCTGTGTGATTACACTGAGTGATGACTGTTGGTGAAGTTGTGTGACCTGATCACCTCCCTGTTATTGAATTGTTGCCATAAAGGTTGAGTCTTCATTTTCCTAGCTATTATTTTGAAGCAAATTTGCCCAAAGTGAAATGGCAGCTTGTGCTTTTTGTAACCTTACACTGCAAATTTAATATCTGACACCAAGATGGAAATAACAAAATGGCTTTATTTGGTACCTTTCCATTCACACAGCGCTGCCCATGGACAAACGGAGTAGAAGAAAGGAAGTTATCTTGTGTTCCTTGAGAGAACAGCTGTTAATTTATGCTATTGGTTATTTTTAAATAAAACTTTTATTAAAAATAAACACAGATTGGGCTTTGGATCACAGAATTAAATTTAGTAAGGCAAGTTAGTTTAGATAACTTGTTAAATTATGAGTTTATATTCTCGAATGAACAAACATCTAGTGATGACAGCTGCAAAAATAAAAGAAATCAGACATATTTCGAAAGAAAAATTACTCTGCCTGGTTTTGCCACTCCTCTAGAGTAGGAGCTTCTAATGAGCTTCTTACTCACTTGAGCCAACAAACTGAAATCAATCCTTGGTTTGAACTCCTGGTATTTTACTCATTCTTCTTCCCTGACAATTTCTCTGTCTTTCCACTCTGCCTCTTCCTTTCTATTATCTGAATTCTTTTTTTTTCCTGGCTTCTCTTCCCTGTCTTCTCCCAGCAATAAAATTAGGCAGATTATTGTAATTTTGTTGTTGTTTCCCCATCTGACTGCCAAGCTCATTCTTTGATAGAGCACTAGGCTTTCACTGAGAATACAGCCAAATCCAATCAACAGATAGTTACTGGCCAACTTACATGAAGGCACAAGTAAAAACAGTGCCACTCAACTTCACTATGGCACTGGATTCTGACCTGATAAATCACTGGATTAAAAAACAATTTAAAATCATTTTATGCTTTCTGATATGTAATTGTTTAATTTCATTCCTGAAAGCCAGGAGGAAAATAACCTGGGGCTTCCTCAAAGATATTTTTCATTTGGAACTCCTGTATTTAAATAAATTAGCATATCTGCTTTTTAAACCAGGACATTTTTATATTTTTAGGAGTAATATGGGGCAACAGAGCTATTTGTCTTTCTCAAATATGCATCAGTTTCCTCTTAGTGGTTTTGAATAACAGAAATAAGGTCACTGGAATAAAAGCGCCTCACAAGAAAAAAGATCTTTCACTTTGTCTCAGCCCTGCCTCAGTGTGTTTATCTACGATAAATGCCTCGTCTTTGTCTAGCATTATCTACCAGAGACAAATCAGCTGTGTATAATTATTACAACCAGGAGATTGTTTCTTTTCAGTTTGATATTTTAAAAAACGAATGGTTGTCAAAATGAGCTGACACGGAAGACAATTAAGGGTTCCTGGGTTGCATATAAGAAACTAGGAATCTTAAAGAGCAAAACATGCTGGTAATAAATAATCACTTTCCACTTGGTGTAGCACCATTTTGATCTGGTTGACTTAATGACCTCTGAAAGTTGGAGTACTATTCTCCCATCTGAGAATAACCTTGAGAAGATTCGGTAAAAATTAGGATTTTCTTACATGGTTTTAAAGCTCTGTTTACTTTAATTTTTGGAAAACATTTTAAAATAGCAAGATTTCATGATAATGTTCTCAATGTGATCATTTTAATTTCCATTCAAAAATATTGCTACATACTAAGTTTTAGATAGATCTAAACAAAAATCAGGTTAATGTTGATGAAATCATTGAAGGTCTGTAAAAGGGGCATGACAAAGAATAAGTACCAAAATTGATTATGCAACAATCTTATTCCAAAAACTGCCCAATAGCCTTTAGATGAGCTAGATAGGTGGACCATCCATTGAAAACCTATGGGACACTAATCTTTCAAAGAGAACACTAGGTCAATATACCTTTCACAAGTGTAGTGATACAGATATCAATTGATTTACTCCCTTGAAACACACAAGATCAATGAGATGCTAAAGCCAGCTAATAAGATTTGTGAAGCATTCAGATTCCTCAACATTTCCCCAGCAGAGTGTTGTGGAAGAATCAAAGAAGGCTGGCTTCATAAGTGTGCAATCTGGGCAGCCACACCAGAGCAGTTGGTTTAATGCTCTGCAGTCTTGAAACTCTTCATGATTTTTTAACAAGGAGGCACACATTTCATTTTGCACTGGGATCTAAAACTTACATAAGTAAATCCTGAGTAAGAGATTTGGATTTTTTGAGTAAGAGATTAGACAGATATAGATTTGATTCTAGGTCCAGTACTGCTTTAGTGAAATGCATACAATTTGGGTAATATCTCTGAGTTCTCATTTCCTCTTTGCAAAAGCTAATCTTAATGCTTATTTTCAGAGTTGTAATAATTAAGGAAGATAATGCACATAACATATGCAGCATGGCCCCTAGCAAACATAGGTGCTTAATAAATGTTAGTTATCTGCTCTGTCTTTTCCTTCACCCTATTTAATTCCCCACCATCACTGACAGCTATTACAGAGATGTTACTGCTAGGATGAGATGTACCTTTAATTTAATATGCTGAAGTTATCCACAACTAGCTGCTCTGACTTGAGAAGACAAAAAAGGGAAAAGAGATAAAATTTAAGCCACATCTCAGCAAGAGCCTGGACCCAAGGCAGCATGAGTAAAGGGTTCTCACTCGGTACACTTATTCCCATGAATAAAGAAACCAGGATGGCTGATTGGCACTAGGTTCCATGAACCCTTGCATTCTAAAGTGAGGTGTAAGATCATCCAGGCAGGACTTGTGAAGGGAGTGGTTTAAAATCTGTTTTGTGAGTCTTAGCTGATTGTCTATCTCTGGCTGAGGTAAGAGGTTGAATTTGGAGAGACTGAAAAAGAATTTATTTGACAGTCTCTGTTCCATTTCTCCCCACAAGGGCATGAGAGAGGGACACAGGATGTTTATTCCCCCTCTGTATTAGCTTCCTAGGGCTGTTATAACAAAGTGCTACAGGTTGGGTGGCTTAAACAACAGAAATTTATTGTCTCTCAGTTCAGGAGATTACAAGTCCAAAATCAAGGTGCTGGCAGGGTTGGGTCCTTTTGAGAGCTGGGAGGAGGAGTCTGTTCCATGCATCTCTCCTAGCTTCTGGTGGTTTGCCATCAATCTTTGGTGTTCTTTGGCTTGTAGACACATCACCCCAATCTCTGTTTTTATGTTCATGTGGCATATTTTCTGTGTGCAGTCTGTGTCCAAATTTCCCCCTTTTTATGAGGACATTAGTCAGATTAGATTAGGGGCCCATCCTACTCCAGCATGACCTCGTCTTAACTGAACTAATTATAACTACAATGACTATTTCCAAATAAGGTTTCAGTCTCAGGTACTGGGGGTTAGGACTGCAAATATGAATTTGAAGGGACACAATTCAACCCATAACCCTCCCTCAAGCCAAGTGATAAGATCTACTTTATGAGAATCAGATAATTTTGCCCATATCTTCCATAGTTTAAAGAACATGTGGTGCCTGAGTAGTCTAAAGCTATGCCTTGAACAGTTTCAGCCTGATGACAGAGTAGAGGTGGCTGCATTGAGATCTACTTGTTCTCCTACTGACAATAAGACAAAGGGGACCAAACTTGCAGCCAATCCAAGAAGACCACTTGGAGGAGAAAGGGACACCAGCATAGCCTCTGAGCATGACAGAGTTGAGCAGCCAATGGGAGGAGAAATGGGCTTGCATGAAGAGAGGTCCTCAAGGAGCTTTTCAGCCAGAGCCCCCAGAGGAATCTCAACAAGTGTCCAAAGCAGAAAGTCAGCTGTGGATGTCAGCTTCAATCAGAGGGTGTCAACATCCCATGACACCAGGACCAGCCAGTTAAATTCAGGTCCTTTTCCCTGATCAGATAAAGCAGTGATTGAGTACAGGAAAAGGTGAGGAAGCAAAATAAAATGAGCCCAGACATACCACTCTTTCTCAATGCAACTGTCAAGCCTGATAGAGGATAAAGCCAGGGGAGGAGAAATTTGGAATTTTGATATTTCACTACATAGGAAATTGTAATGTATTAAAATGAGGCTGTTATTGTGATTGATCAAGACTGGAAAGGTATACATACTATCTGCACAAGATTTCATCTAGGAGACAGGAGGAACAAGTCTATGGAGCAAGTTTAGAAGGGAGTGGTTAACAACACTGGGTTTTTAGACTGCACCCAGTCCAGTTGGTCCAATCAATTGAGTAGCTGGGCTTGACAGTGCCCAGAGTGAGCCATGGCATGGCACAAGGAACTCAGGATTTATGGTTACTGATATGGTTTGGGTCTGTGTCCCCCGCCCAAATCTCATGTCAAATGGTAACCTCCAATGTTGGAGGTGGGACCTGGTGGGAGGTGACTGGATCATGGGGATGGATTTCCCCTTTGGTGCTGCTCTGGTGATAGTGAATGAGTTATCCCAAGCTCTGGTTGCTTAAAAGTATGTCGTACCTACCCATTTCTCTCTCTTTCTCCTGCTCTGGCCATGTAAGACGTGCCTGCTTCCCCTTCACTGTCTGCCATAACTTGTAAGTTTCCTGAGGCCTCCACAGTCATGCTTCCTGTAAAGCCTGCACCAATTAAATCTCTTTTCTTTATAAATTACCCAGTTTCAGGTATTTCTTTTTAGCAATAGCAGTGTGAGAACAAACTAATACAGTTACATAAATTTTTTCTCAAATTATTCAATTAATCAGTCTCAATTTCTTCATCTAAAAAGTATCTATGCCATAGGTTATTATAAACATCAAATGAAATAATATCTAGGTCAAGTATGTAGAACTTAGTACAAGCTTAATGAACACCATTAGTACCATTATACATATGAGGAAGGTACAGATCCTCCGTGTGATACTGACCAGAGAGAGGAAAGAAAAAAATCTGTTCTCTCTACATTGTCCTCCAATATAATTAACCCTACAACATTGGCTATAATTTGAGCCTCAGTAAAAAAAAGTAGTGATTACTCATATAGTTATGAACTCATGGAAAAAATACAAATTATTGTAAGTACTTAATTCTGACCAATACTGAGGAAGATCCCAATTTAGATTTAGAAGCCTTCTTTTCATGTGTAAACGCAAATTAACACCAAGTCTTACCTGGCACAATCAGGCAGTAATGACTGCTTGAACATCTGGAGTTCTAATATCGAGGTTGTGTTGGGGCATATGTGTTTCAGCATATTCTAATATGCTGAAAATTACAGTGTCAATTAGAATGGCATAAATGTTTCACTATTCAAAATAGAATGCTTAAAGCTTGCAATATTTGCCTGGAAATCTTTGGAATATCAGAATCTCTGCCAGTTCTGAATGTTCTTGGCTAAATTTTAAAGTGAACATTGTTTTTGTGTTATGTGGCTTTCTTTTTGTTTGTTTTCCTCAGAGCATAACCAGGGTTATCTAAATTCTAAAGATAGTTTGGTAAGACCTAGAGGAAAACTGGCTTAAACTCAAATGGAATTGAACTATGAAAAGCAGTGAATTTTGAGAACCTAGAGAAAATGCCCAGGTTATGCATTACTTATTTTTACTTCTAATCTGCTTTTTGTGTGCTTTAAATGATTAATTTAAACAAATCCACATGATTTAATTTACTAGACGCCATCTCTGTGAATCTACCTGGTAACAAAAAAAATCAGTGCAGGATAATATAGGTGCACAGGTCACGATTTCTTCTAGTTTTCTGAGTTTCATCTCTGTTTTTACAAACCTATCATTTGACAGTTATTGTACCAAACTTCTCAATGCTTTATAGATAAATCTCACTGGACAGGTCACTGTGAAACGGGCCATGACTTTCCCTATGCTGTTACATAAGGATTGTGTAGCACATATAAAAGACAGTGTTCAGGCTCAATTTTTCACACAGCAAATTTGGACAAGTGCTCTTTGTTTAGTAAATGATGTTTCATAGTGGTAGAAGGGCAGTTAAAATCATAAAGTGTTTGAAATATTAGGGCATTAGAGATATCTAATTTTGCCCCCGAGCCTGACAAAGTTGAAGCTACGGCAAGAGAATTAATACTCTTCCTTGACTCTCAGGGTAACACACAGCTCCATGAGAGCACCAGTATTAGAATCCAGATATTTTCTCTTCTGTCAAATGGCCTTTCTACTTAGTCAGGCTGCCTCATTAGCTAACTGATTGCATGCTATGGATACAGATGTTTTTTGTTTTTTTTTCTTTTGTTTTTGAGAGGGAGTTTCGCTATTGTCACCCAGGCTGGAGTGTAGTAGTGCGATCTCAGCTCACTACAATCTCCACCTTGCGGGTTCAAGTGATTCTCCTGCCTCAGCCTCCCAGGTAGCTGGGATTATAGGTGCCCGCCACCATGCCCAGCTAATTTTCAGTACAGATGTTTTAAGTCTTAACTCATCTGAATTTTAGCATATATGTTAAATCCTATGTTCTACTTTGAGTCAATTAATACACATTTCTATATTTGTTATTCAGAGTAAAAGTGGACAAGAATCATCTTGTTTTTCTAATTGATTTACTTTTGGGGAAAAATAATGATAATTCAAATATCAAGGTGTGTTTGTTCTTCCTATATTGTGTTCACTTCTTTCATCTCAAGTAGCTCACATGGGCTAAGTTTATATTAAAGAGTTGAGAGTACAGTTTGTCTACCAGAGACTCCCTTCCCATCTTTGGGAAAAGCCCATTGCTCTAGGTTTCCAAGAGAAAGTGGAAAGACAGGGGAGGACCTTGGAGAGGCAGCAAAATAAAAGACACATGGTTTCCAGACCTGGAAGGAAAGAGAAATCAGCATGCCACAAAGGTGAAATGGATCTGAACAAGGCTGAGCAACAGTGCCCTGAAGAGGAGATGTCAAGAAATGAAGTGTTTTGAACCCAGACACAGGGGGCTCCAGCCCCACCAAAGACTCCTATGCCCTAAGAGTGGCTCAGAAACAGCTGATCCACCAGACCTGAGGCCTCCATGCAAACTGAGGCAATGGGTAGCTCAGTAATGATCAACACAGTCTGACTACTGACAACTGGAGGAACTGTTCCAATGTTCTGATGATGGGTCAAGATCCTAGGACTTCTGCACAACTTCAAGGAGGAGAGAACTCCAATAATGATTAGAACTGAATGCTCCAATGGGAACTCAAGCTCAGATATTAATTGATTTTATAAAAATAAAGAGATGTGTTGATTGTGCATTTGAGTTTGTGGAATAAGATTCATACTCATTATAAGAACCATGCTTGGCCGGGTGCAGTGGCTTACACCTGTAATCCCAGCACTTTGGGAGGCCAAGGCAGGTGGATCATCTTCCACCTGGAAGTTCGAGACCAGCCTGGCCAACATGGTGAAACCCCGTCTCTACTAAAAATACAAAAAGTAGCCAGGCATGGTGGCAGGTGCCTGTAATCCCAGCTACTCAGGAGGCTGAGGCAGGACAATCGCTTGAACCTGGGAGGCGGAGGTTGTAGTGAGCCGAGATTGTACCACTGCACTCCAGCCTGCTGGGTGACAAGAGCGAGACTTCATCTCAAAAAAAAAAAAAAAAAAACAGGCTTTTTATTTTTAGTTGATAGAAGATCTGTAGGCAATTAGATTAGGAGGAAAATTCTATGTTTTATCTACTCCACACAGTCTGCCAAATCTGTTGAGGAAGAAAGATTTCCAACGTGACTAGCTAGAAAGAATTTGTGCTGTCTTTTAGAAAAATGGGTAAGAATTATTAACTGATGATATAATTGTGATGGAGAGACACATTGAATAATCAAATAGGAAAGTTTCCTAGATTTGGTAGCAAGTTCCAGCAAAAGTTAGATTTGCTGAGAAATGTATGGGAACTAAGAGGGTGGGCTATTCTTTGGTAAAATTGTTATGGACGTATGGTTGGTCATTAGGACTTTACTCTCTGGGATTCTTTGGCCGTATTAGATTCCTTTAGGAGCTCTAACCCTGCAGTGATGCTGTTCTCATGAAATTGCTTTGGACTTGATTTTCTTCCTTCTATATCAAAATTTATCTACTTTTCCAGGAATCTGCAAACTAATCTGATTAAAGAGTGTACCATATTTGATAACTCTGGTCTTGATTCAACAGATTAACCTCTCCACAATAAAATGTACATTTTTATGGGGATCTTCACTGTTTTAACTTACATAAACACACACACACACACCCCTACACTGGTAGGAATTTAAACAGGAACAGTTTTGAGACACAAATACTTCATTAAACTACAAGTATGGACTCCAAATTCCAAAGATGGTCTTACCAACATATCTCCTCTAGAATGCATCTTAATAACATTTAATATTGAGGAAAGTTTGGTAAGCTAAATTCAATGGATAAATCAATTTTGACTCATTTATGAAACTTTCCCTACTCCATCTCTTTTTTACCTTCAGAGCCCTGAAGTACAATCATGTGGGAAGACTGCTTTTATGGGGGAATCTGGTGAAAATCCTTCTGACTAAGGTGGACTGAGACTGGGATTAATTTCTGAGGCATAATTTTGGTGCCTTCTAATTTACAGAATCTATGAGAAAACTGTTCATAGTGCCAAGAGACACCTTTGAGCTATTTTGAGAATACAACATGATCTCTGAAGTGTTGAGGGCTATTAATAAAGTTTTAGTATATTTTCATATTTTTAAAGCATTATTTAAAATACTGACATTATAACACACACACCTCCAGAATGTAAGCTATGAAAGCAGGGATTTTTGTCTATTTTGTTCACTGATGCAGCCAAAGCATCTGGAACAGTGCCTGGCAAATGGTATGATGCTAAAAAAAGTTGTTAAATGGAGATGTGTTGACACGTTCATAGCACATGTCTCTTAGAGACCCTGTTTTCAATTCTTTGGGGAATATATCCCAAAGAATAAAACTGGCCAGGCTCAGTGGCTCACGCCTGTAATCTCAACACTATGGGAGGCTGAGGCAAGTGGATTGCTTAAACTCAGGAGTTCAAGATTAGCCTGGGCAACATGGCAAATCCCTGTCTCTACCAAAAAATAAAAAATAAAAATAAAAATTATTAGCAGGGCATGTAGAAGTAGAATAGTTAGGTCATAAGGTAATTCCATTTTTAATTTTTGAGGAACCATCATGCTATTTTCCTCAGTGGCTACTCCATTGTACATTCCCAGCAACAACACACAAGACTTCCAATTTTTCTATACCCTTGCCAAAACTTGTTATTTTATGGGTTTTTTCTTTATAGTAGCCATTTTAATGGGCGTGAAGTAGCATCTCATAGTTTTGATTTGTATTTCCCTAATGATTAGTGATGTTTAGCATTTTTGATGCACTTATTGGTCATTTATATATCTTCTTTAAAGAAATTTCTATTCATGTCCCTTGCCCATTTTTAAATTGAGTTTTTTTGGTTTTGTTGCTTAGTTTCAGGAGTTCTCTACATATTCTGGATATTAATTCCTTTTAGTATATAGGAGTTGCAAATATTTTCTCCCATTCTGTGGGGTTTTTTTTTTACTCTGTTGATATTGTCTTTTGAGACACAAAATTTTTTAATTTTCATGAAGTCCAATTTGTCTATTTTTTTCTTTTGTTGCCTATTTTGTGTCATCCCCAAGAAATCATTACCAAATCCAGTGTTTTGAAGCTTCCCCATATGTTTTATTCTAAAAGCCATATGATTTTAGGCCTTACATTTAGGTCTTTGATTCATTTTGAGTTAAATTTCGCATACGGTGTTAGGTAAAGACCCAACTTCCTTGTCTGGCACATGGATATCCAATTTTCCTAGCACCATTTGTTTGAAAAGACTGTCCTTTCCACATTGAATGGTCCTGGTAGCCTTGTCAAAAGTCATTTGATCATACTTGTTATTTATTTCCGGTCTCTCTAATCTATTCTATCAAACTATATGTCTGTCTTTATGCCAGTACGACATTGTTTTGATTACTGTTAGTCCATCTTTATTATATAAAATCATGATTACAAGCTCATACTACAATATTACATTTTTTTCTTTTCCAAATCTTCCATAGCATTGTGTTCTTCTTCCACCAGAAAGGCAGACTGTTTAGAGGTATGATAGTAGCTGTAAGTGGGCAGTAATGAATAAACTTGAGAATTACATAACTTTCTGATTACAGAGTTCATAATGACAGGAAGGGTAAGACTGCAGATCACTAATTCCCAGTCTTTTCACCAGCAAGGATCCCTTTTGTAACATTTACTTATAAATACCATTATTTAAAAGTGCCTTGTCTCATAAAATGTATTTCCTAAGTAATAATTTTCTTGTTTCCCTATTTAAGTAATCAAATAAATACATAATTACCAATCAGAGTTTCTGATGTGAAAGAGGAAGCTAGATGAGCAGCCTGAGTCAAATGCTTCTGTAGGCCACTGTACTTGTATCATGAGTCAGTGTGTGATTTATAATTTTTAAATATTGACACTTCTTTTTTGAGCCCTACTATCTAGAGGTCAAAGGGATACCAGGTTGGAAGTAATTGCCCTGAACTTTTAAAAAACATATTCAAAAAAGCTTATAGAAAAAGTTAGGTATGATTCCGTCCTGAGTGCTTAATGAAACTAAGAATGCTGACCTTGGGAATCAGAAGACCTAAATTCACCTCTTTCTGCTTCAGTGTCCTTATCAAAAAAACTGATTTTATCTATCGTAAAAGAGGCAGCATGTTCAACTGGTTAAGAGCAGGGCCTCTAGAGAAATATTAGCTGAATTTTAATCCTGACTCCACTAAATTATTTAACCTCTCTAAGGCCATAAAAACCATTTTGCTGAAAATGCATGATTAGAGACAATCTTAAGGACAGGAAAAAAGAAGACATATTGCATACAGTAGAACAAATATAAAAATTACCCAGATACTGTGTCAAGAACCAATGCAAGCCAGAAGAAAATGAAATGACACTTATAAAGTGAAAGGAAAAAAAACCAACCTAGAATTCTACATCCAGCAAAATTATCCTTCAGCAATAAAGGGAAAATAAAGATAAGTTCTTCATTTGGAAAGGTATCTCCTAGAATAGTTATGGAAGATTACATTAATTAATATATGTAAAATTTTCCAAACACTGACTCAGTGGCTCATGCTTGTAATCCCAACCCTATGGGAGGGGAAGATGGGTGGACTGCTAGAGCCCAGGAGTTCAAAACCAACCTGGGCAACATGGTGAAACTGTCTCTACCAAACAAACAAACAAACAAAAAACAATAAGTAACCTAATGTGGTGGCATGCACCTGTGGTCCCAGCTACTCAGGAGGCTGAGGTGGGAAGATCAATTGAGCCCAGGGGTCAAGGCTGCAGTGAGCCATGATGGCGCCACTGCACTACAGCTTGAATAACAAAGCAAGACCCTGTATCAAAAAATTAAGTAAATAAATAAAAATTAATATTCAAATAAGCAGTTGGGGCTTTTGCAACTCTTTTGTTTTACCGGAAGATATAAAAATGATGATTTAAAATGACACCTATGCCAATGTAAAGACTGTAGGAGATCATAAATTAATAGAGTCCCAAGAAAAAATTTGAAGTCAGTGCAACTGTTTTATAACTGGGTCATATCAATAAAGTATCTACTGGACTAGAAGATAAACTCTTTGAATGTTTGAAACTATATCCCAATATAACATTTTGTACCCAGTGATTTGACTAAGAAAATCTCATACACGTAAGTGTTACAAAGCACTTTCAAATACATTATCTTATTTTCATTCTAACAAGGTTTTAATTATTTAGCTTTCTCATTCAATAAATGATTATTGAAAATCTTCTCTGTGGCAGGTACACTAAAAGGGGAGTCAGTGAGAATGAAGATAGGATACTTCTCAAGTTGTTTGCAAGTGGAATTGAGAAGACAGACTTGTAAAAAGAAAATTTGTTAAAAAAAATTTACAAAATGAGATATTGTAAAAATACAATATCGATTCCAAGTGCTACTTTGGATGATGGATAAATAGAGGGTGCTATAGAAGCACATAAGAGGGACTCCCAGGCAGTGCTGAGGGATCATTGAAGGTTTTTTACAGATGTATTTAAGCAATATCCTAAACAACAGAAAGAATAATTTAGTCAGGATTGGCTGGAGGCCGGGGAAGTTACATGAAGAGAGCATCTTGAGCAAGTCATTCGATTAATCTGAGCCTCAGTTTTTTTGGTCTTAAAAATGGCGATAATAGGCCAGGCACGGTGGCTCACGCATGTAATCCCAGCACTTTAGGAGCCCGAAGGGGGCAGATCATGAGGTCAGGAGATTCAGACCCTCCTGGCCAACATGGTAAAATCCCATCTCTCCTAAAAATACAAAAATTAGCTGGGCATGGTGGTGAACACCTGTAGTCCCAGCTACTCAGGAGGCTAAGGCAGGAGAATCTCTTGAACCCTGGAGGTGGAGGTTCCAGTGAGCCGAGATCGCACCACTGCGCTCCAGACTGGCAACAGAGCAAGATTCCGTTAAAAAAAAAAAAAAAGATAATAATACCTTCTTCACTGGGTTATGGTTAGAATTAATGAAATGAAATAATAGAAAACTGCATTATAAACTGTAATGCCTTATATAGAGGAAATGTTTAAATATTTCCCAAAAGTATTGCCTATTAGTCTTTGTCCTTATTTAGGAAATAAACAATATTTGGAAGAAGTAGAAAAGGAAAATAGCATTTTCTATTTATTACAGAAGCCTGAAATGACGATTTAGTTAACCATTCTAGCCTGAAACATGAACTACATTTCTGCCAAAAAAATAATAGTTTTTATTCAATCATAATAACAAAGATTTAATTACAATGACATACATAAAAAGCAAGCGAGGGCCACTGGTGAAGAGGAACAAAGAACAGAAGTTTTAAAACTTTCAGGTAAAACACAGAGCTGGCAGAGTAATTAATACAGTGTAACTTGATGTTTTATGCTTCACTGAAAAATGAAAGAGGAGGAGCCCAGGGTCAATTATCTCTAAACCTACATCATTCCCTTGCCAAATCCAATGCAATCAGTAAAATGTGTTTATTAAGTGATTGCTAAATTGAAATAAAAGCAACTGAAACTTCTTTCTAGAAGGTTGATGTCCTGCAAACACATATGCAGAATGTATCACTCAGATGATCATCTCCAATAAACTTTCCTGACTTTCCCTCATTGCTAAGCTAATGATCTTCTAGTCCCTTTGCCTCCTCCATCGAGCATGCTTCAATCATAGTGCTTAACACAGATGTGAGAAGACCCTTCAGAGGGCTTCCTCTCTTTCTTTTTTTTCTTTTTTTTGAGACAGAGTCTCACTCTTGTCTCACCCAGGCTGGAGTGCAACGGCACGATCTCGGTTCACTGCAACCTCCACCTTCCAGGTTCAAGCGGTTCTCCTGCCTGAGCCTCCAGAATAGCTAGGATTATAGACGTCTTCCACCCTGCCCAGCTAATTTTTGTATTTTTAGTAGAGATGGGGTTTCACCATGTTGGCCAGGCTTGCCTCAAACTCCTGACCTCAGATGATCTGCCTGCCTGCCTGGCCTCCCACAGTGCTGGGATTACAGGCATGAGCTACCAAGTCCGGCCTCCTCTATCCATTTCTATGAGCTTCTAAACACTGCATGTAACTGACTGCATCTGTTTCTATGCAACTTAACACAATGTGCCTGAACTATTGTAAATACTCATTTAAATATTTACTGAGCTACAATGATGCAAAATAGAACTAAGATTGGGGTCGAAGAATTCCTACTTGCCTTCAAAGTTAATGGGGATGCTCTTTTCCAAACCTATAATTGGAACAAATAGTGTAACAAGAAAATGACATGTTTGATATACAACAGTCTCAGAAAACAGAAAATATCTTGAACATAGTAGGTTTCAAATAAATAGTTGATGGAGATATAGTGAGCAATAATGTTTAGTAATTGTAACTTGGAATTCATTCAAGAGCCTGGGAGAAAAATGTAACTGCATCTAGACATTCTTTCACAATTCAGTAAAGGCATTACTGAACTTAGAAACTTTTTCAGTAAGGGTTGCAATCAAAGTATTTTCTCATTTAAAAAGACATTTTATTTAGCCAGAAGACCATTCCATAGAAATATGGGTATGGTTTTTTGCTGGATTTCTTAGTAATGGTTTGCAATGTATTAAACACACATGATGAGAAATGATTGAGAGTTTCTATCACATAGTAATCAAAGACACTTCTGCTCTAAGAAGTAAAAATATCAGCTTTGCCTTATTGCTTGAAAACCAGGAAGCACAGAAGCCAAATATTTCAACCAAGTCTTTGTTTACTTTTAGCCAGAACCACATCTAAGTCAGACTACAGAGTCTGAATTGCAGAATCAAACAAGTAAGTGTGAGGTCACAGAACAGTTTTCTCAGCCCTTCATCTATTTAAAATTTATTTAAAGAATTTAATTGACACATAAATATGTAAATATGTAAAATAAATATGTACTTGTACATATTTGCAGGGTACAACTTGATACTCTGATACATATATATGTTGTATAATGATCACATTAGGGTATCTATGGTCTCCATTGCCTTCAGTAATTTGTGCAGTAAGACCAAAGTGACCTGTGATACCTGCACGTGCAGCTTCATCACGGATACGTTGTGCTAAGAAGACCTAAAGTGTGAAAAAAAATGTTTTCAAGATAATTTTTCCCTGCAAAAGCCCTATTACTTACCTCTTGGATTTTATTATTATCATTAGTGTTTTAAGGAACAATTGGCCTCAATACCAAGCTATCAAAGACAACTCTGATTCATAAAAATAAAGACAATGCCATCTTACATTGGCTGATGCAATGAGAAACTGATAGTGCCCTTTGGGGCATCTCAAAAAAAAAAAAAAAATGAAGAGAATGGCTGCACGCAGGAGTAGCTCCTATAAGGAAACAACACTTGTTCTGTCCATGGGAATCAGTGAGCCTAAAGCCCTGGTGCACTTCCATCAGGAAGCAACATGGCAGATTTGAAAACAGAGCCAAAAGCAATAGGAAGAGAAGATACAACATACCTATAGATACAGCAATAGAGGAATCCAATTAACATATATTCACCATGTGCACATTCAAAATAAAGGCTTTTCATTCTTTCATTGCCCTCAAAAATGTCAAAAATTTCCTCTTTATTTCTAAAGGACCCAGACACTTGTGCTCCAAAACTTGGGATTTATTATTATCCCAGTATTCCTTCCTGCATATTAATATGGCTGGTTATATATATTTTGTAACCCAGAGATGTTTTAGAGCCATCGATTAAGATGATTTAAACCAAATAGTGCTCAGTTGTTGAATAGCCTCACTACATTATTGCCAAATGACTCAAATCATGTAAAGGGAATATTCCAACAAAAGAAAAGTTTATCCTTTATAACTTAACTTGTTTTGTTATAGATGTTATGTTCAAAACCTTAAGATAAGTAACTATACATGTTTTCTCATTAGGCTGAGGTTATAGGTTCTTGTTTAAAAGTGTTATAGGGCTGGGCGCAGTGGCTCACGTCTGTAATCCCAGCACTTTGGGAGGCTGAGGTGGGTGGATCACGAGATCAGGAGATCGAGATCATCCTGGCTAACACGGTGAAACCTTGTCTCTACTAAAAATACAAAATATTAGCCAGGCGTGGTGGCACGCACCTGTAGTCCCAGCTACTCAGGAAGCTGAGGCAGGGGAATCGCTTGAACCCGGGAGGCGAAGGTTGTGGTGAGCCACTTCGCTGGACTGTCGTGAGTGCAGTCCAGCCACTGCACTCCAGCCTGGGCGACAGAGTGAGACTCCGTCTCTAAAAAGTAAGTGTTACTAAATGGTCTAAACTGAAAAGCCCTTCAATGGCTTTGCCTTCTTCTTAACATAGTCTGCAAGGCTAGCAGTGGTAGTAATAGTAGCAGCAGCAGCAGTGATAACATCCAACATCCATAACTGCAAGCACTGTTCTAAGCACTTTCTGTATAATCTCATTTAATTCTCACAATTACTCTATGAGGGATATATTTTTCATAATCCATTTTGCAGATGAAAAAATAAGTATAAAAAGTAATATAATTTGAATGCAGTTTCTCTTGTTCCTTGGTCCATGTTCTTAACCTTTAAGCTTTACTACCTCTGGATGAGCTGGACCTTCTATATTTCTGGAAACTCACTGCATGCCACCATTCCTGCCACCCACTGCAGTATTCCAGCTACATGACTTTCTTTCTGGGCCTCAAGCACGCCAATGTCTTTGCCCATGCACATCCTTTCCACATGTTCTTCCTTCTGTCTAAAGTGCTTTCCCACTGTTAGAATAAACTATTTCTCATCTTTCAGGTCTCAGTTTAAATGCCACCTGAGAAGAGAGTTTATCGCCAACCATACCATTTAAATAGACTCTTCCTTCTCCCTTTTATTTTCTGCCATTGCGCCTTTATTTACTGCTTTGTTAGAATTCATCACAATTTGAAATTTTTGTCTTTTTATTTGTTCTCTCATTTGTTTGTCTTTATTACTAGACCAGGGGTCCAATGACTTGCATTATTGTGCCCTCAGCACCTAGAATGATGACTGGCACAAAGTAAGCACTGAATAAATAGTTGCTGAATGAATGAATGAATGAATGGTCTTTTAAATATGTTTTAAAATGTGTGCCTTAATTCTGAATATTAATGATACCTTCTCAGCCACTCACTGATTGTATGCACATGGGTGGTTGGAATGGATGATCTTGGAAGGGAGGTAGTCTGGTATGGAACTCTTTAATTACAGAGGTAATGACTACTTAATATGATGCTTGTACAGGGGATAGAAGTACTGAATGGATAAAAACATATATATCACTCTTAGAATTATCTCCAACCTTAAGATGTTAAGATTTTACTTTCTCAAGGCCAGCTGTCAACAACTCTCTCCTTGAATATTCACTACTTATTGTTCCTCCCAAAGCAGCTCAGTCCAGAACCACCAGGAAGCTCTGCTAGAAAGATCCTCCTTACTCTGAGCTGGAAACACCACTCTTTCACTTGCAACCATGTCTTCCTTCTATCGCCTGACACTATGCAGAACCCATCCAATATGGTTTGCCTGCTTCCCACCCCAATCTCATCTTAAATTGTAGCTCCCACAATTCTCACATGTCATGGGAGGTAATTGAATCATGGGGTTGGGTCTTTCCCATGCTGTTCTTGTGAGAGGGAATAAGTCTCATGAGATCTGATGGTTTTATAAAGGGGAGTTCCCCTGCCCAAGTTCTCTTCTTGCCTGCCACCATGGAAGACGTGCCTTTCACCTTCCACCACAATTGTGACGGTTCCTCAGCCACATGGAACTGTGAGTCCATCAAACCTCTTTTTCTTTATGTTACCCAGTCTCCGGTACGTCTTTATCAGCAGCATGAGAATAGACTGATAGCCATGAAATACCTTTCCTCAAATATACAAATAACTGTCCCTGTTAAAGTACCCACGACTAAACCCAGAGTAAGGCAAGAATGGCACATTTTAGGCCGGGCGCGGTGGCTGAAGCCTGTAATCCCAGCACTTTGGGAGGCCGAGGTGGGCGGATCACAAGGTCAGGAGATCGAGACCATCCTGGCAAACACAGTGAAACCCCGTCTCTACTAAAAATACAAAAAACTAGCTGGGCGAGGTGGCGGGCGCCTGTAGTCCCAGCTACTTGGGAGGCTGAGGCAGGAGAATGGCGGGAACCCGGGAGGTGGAGCTTGCAGTGAGCTGAGATCCTGCCACTGCACTCCAGCCTGGGCGACAGAGCAAGACTCCGCCTCAAAAAAAAAAGAAAGAATGGCACATTTTCCATTAGTGATTCTATACTTTTGATTAAGTGACTACAAATCCTTCATTGAATAAAACAGGAGTTAAACCAAATAAAATAAATGTAGGCATTTAAATGTTGATATGTTTATGTATATAAATCAATCATTAAATAATTTTTCGCAGTCATTTCTCCTGATTAATTCATAAACTGCTTACAGACAAATCCTAAATCTTTTCAAAACTGCTTCTATGAGGCTACTTCTAATTATGACGTTTCAAGGTTTCCAGGGAAAATTTTTCCATTAATTCTTCATTAAACATTTTTTTATTCTGTTTGGTAGTTTCAGTTGTGGGTGAATTTACCCACCATGGGACAAGAGGTGGTGTCTGCAGACATTCTGGTTTCCCTAACTGGTGGTCGAGAGGGCTGTTACTGGTGGGTAGAGTATTACTGGTGTTACTGGTGGGTAGAGTCCAAGATGCTGCTGAACATCCTAAAATACACGGGACAGCACTCTCTCCCCTCAACGCCGACCCCTCCCCGCCCCCACACACAAAACAAATAATTCTTTGATCCAAAATCCAAAATATCCATAGTTGCAAGGCTGAGAAACACCATTTCCCAGCAATTCTCAGTGGGGGTGGTACTGCCCCCTTGTGGTAACTTTGGAAATTTACTGGTGCTTTTTAAAAAGTTACGATGTCCTAGGATCCACAGGAGAATCCCACAATTTGAATAATTATCCTTCAACCCATGTGCCTTCAAATCTCCCACCAGCCATTCAGACAGGAGAAAAATCTGTACATATTATCTAAGCCTAGAATCAAATCTATCTTACATGTAAACCAAGTATTTATTTATTTATTTATTTATTTATTTATTTTTTTTTGAGACGGAGTCTCGCTCTGTGGCCCAGGCTGGAGTGCAGTGCCCAGATCTCAGCTCACTGCAAGCTCCGCCTCCCGGGTTCACGCCATTCTCCTGCCTCAGCCTCCCTAGTAGCTGGGACTACAGGCGCCCGCCAACGCGCCCGGCTAGTTTTTTGTATTTTTTAGTAGAGGCGGGGTTTCACCATGTTAGCCAGGATGGTCTCAATCTCCTGACCTCGTGATCCGCCCGCCTCGGCCTCCCAAAGTGCTGGGATTACAGGCTTGAGCCACCGCGCCCGGCCCCAAGTATTTATTTTTGCGTGGCTATAAATTGCATTAAGTTTGCTGGAAATTCAACAAAAATGTAAATTAAGGAAAGAAGGTATTTTATTTTGTTAAAAAATTTACAGAGAGTTGTTCATCACTTTGAAAAACTGGGTCACTTAATACAAACACCACCAGTGGCACCAGAGTAACCTGTGAAACATATCAGTTCCAGTATTTGTTTTCAGTTGTTACATCAAATGATTTCAGGATGAGGAAACAAGCACTTCACATCTTCAGTTCAACTTAGTGTGTAGCCCTTTTCCAGCAATTGTCTCCAACTTGGACAGTTCAAGCCCTTCCTAAAGCACGTATTATTTCATTATACACGTTCCCCTATCTTTTCTTTATATTATAGTTAGGATACTATATATACATGCATAGATACACACAATTATGTGTGCAGATGGGTTATATTATTGATGAATTTCATTTCAGCATAGTGAGGGAGCATTAGGAAATATTTGGTATGAAAAGGAAAGCATTGTCTGTAATAGGGTTATAAATCACTACTCTTGCCCATCATAATCTTTGGGATCTTGATTCTGTTTCCCAACATAACAAGCAATCCTCACAGCATCTTGCCCTGTGCGAGTCTGAGTGAGATGCCATTAATGGCCTTACCCAAATAATTGGCAAAGATGCTTAATACAGAGCAAATGATTTACGTTGTGTAGTAGAATTCACTTTTCTGCATGTGCTCCATGGAATTCCACACCTACCCTTCAACCTACATTCTTAACGTAACATCGCACAAACGATGGCCCTGGAAAATTCCCACAAATCAGGGGCCAATCACGCTTCCCAATGGAACCACCCTCTCCTGACCCCTCCTCCCACTACTGAAGGCACTTGAACATTTCCAGTAAAGCTTTTATAAAATGAAATAACCATTTGAATCACACCTGAGATCTTTTACAACAAAGAGAAGAGAAACTTTCCAAAATCTCTGATAGCAGGCAGACAAGAATCAAGGCAAAGAAGGTATAATTTTGAAGAGAATGGAGAATGATACTTCTCTCTGGGTAGGATGAATGTTCTGGCAGATTTTCTTTCCAAAAAGTATGTTTCCATATTGAACGATGCATTGTCAAATATTTTATATCTTCAAGAAGTCCAAAACCATTCCCAGAAATCTGGATTCTTTGAACTACCTTGTATGGGAGTGTTTCAGAATTAAATAGACTCAGAAAGAAATATATTATCATAAATTTCCAAATTATATTTTCAGATGAAAACTGGACTGTCCTTCATTATATAATTTATTTTATATAAAACTAATTCACTAATAAGACTATTCAACTAGCTCATGCTGTCTCTTAAACTTTTCTTAAATTCTTAAGAAAAAGCTTAAATTTTCAGTGGTATAATAGTAAAACAGAAATACCATAACAGAAATCCTCCATTTCTATTATAGGCTACATTAACAAAAACCCTCTAGTAAGGCTAAAAGCATGTGTGTACACCTTAGATTGAGGTGAAGGTGGGAGAACTATTTAAATTCTACTTTTAAATGCATAAAATAATGTTAACTTAAAAATAGTTTATTCCTAAATATAACCATGTTTTAAAATATGTAATTTAATTGGCACTTAAAGCTTTTCTAAATTACTTAGATAAGCACACCAAAGAAAATCTATCTTTATCCTAATATATCTATTTGTGGTTTATTCCATTTGTTCTTTGTAACCCTAAAGAAACAAGTTACCAAAATTAGAGGGAATTAAGGCGTTGAAATTATAGCATAAAAGGTTTTTTTTCCTTCTAAAATTACAGGTAAGAAAACTACAGTCTACAGAAGTGAAAGTCACTAGTTGTCTCACATTTTAAGCCCAATTTTGTTTCTCTATAAATCCTTATAAAACTCATACCATGAAAACAAGAGAACCATAAACCATCACAGATGTGTGACATTTCACAGAGCCACCAGAGACTAATACTTTCATCTGAACCAAAGGACAATCAATCAACACCATATCCTTTGAAAAATAAGAAAAGGGGAGAAGGAGGGAGGGCAGATGGGAATGGCAGGTGAAAAAGCCTCCACAAAACCTTGTATTATAGATACCTAGATGTGTCCTTTACTCTCCTCATCTCATCCAAAATCTTTTATTTCCATGGGCTCAGCAGACTTCAGAAGTCACAGCTCCATATCTTGGGGTTGAAGGAAAATAAATACAGGTGTATGGTACAACTGTGACATTATTTGGACATAGCATCTTTACAGATGTAATCAAGATGACATCATATTGGATTAGGATGGGCCCCCAGTTGAATGACTGGTATTCTTACAAGAGGGGAATTTAGATACACATACTCATAGAGGAAAGACAACCATGTGGAAATGAAGGCAAAGATTGGAATGCAAGTCCAAGTCATGGAATGGTAAAGGTTGCACAGCAACCACCAGAGGCTAGGAAGAGGCAAGGGAAACTCCTCCCCTAGGGTTTTCAGAAAGAGCATGGCTCTGCTGACACCTTGAAATTGAATTTCTAGTCTACAAAGCTGGGAGTAAATAAATTTCTGTTGTTTGAAGCCACCCAGTTTGTGGCAATGTGTTCCAGGAGAACTAGGAAATGAATGCATATAGTCACCCTTCTTGCAGTATATACCTACAAAGCTGCTTCTCAAGGAGTTATAGCAAATTTCCTGGTCCCAAATTCCCCAAGCCTATTAAGTCAGAATCTTTGGAGATGGGCCTAGGAGTCTTCATTGTAACAAATGGAACCCAAGAGATGTTTATATGTACTACAGTTTGAGAAGCACTAGGCATATGAATGATCTGAAGGTCTTCACAAAGCCCAGTTTCCTCCAATTTTCCCCTGTGTTCCTGCTCTTGATTATCATGTTGTATAGTGTCAGAGCCCTAGAGCCAGACAGTCTTGGACCAGCAAGCCTTGGGATGAGTCACTTGATGTGTTTGGACTGAGTCTCCTCTTCTTTAGAGAACACATGGAATAATTCCTGCCTGGAAGTACCATGAAACCACCATGGGATTGTTGAGAAGAGCAAATTAATTCATGTCAATAAAGTACCTTGCACAAAGTAAGCTCTTAACAATGCTGAATTAGTATTTCCTACTTTCCCATTATATCTCAACTAAAATTCCTTCTGAATCACATTTTAAATTTGACTTTGTCTCCAAAATGTTAATATTAAAACTATAGAAGCAATAGCTATTGTTTAGGGCATGTTTACAATAGGTGTTTTGCATAACATTAGTTTCAGGTGGGCCTTCTTATTCCCATTTACAGGGGAAAATTGAAGGTCAAAGATGTTAAGCAACATGACTAAGATATCAGAAACTTGAAACTCAAGCTCATCTGATTCCACTGCCCTTGCTCTTAGCCTTTATATTCAACAGCTGTGTGTGCTTATGGCCTAGACGGGACAAGAATACCAGAAGGTTTCCTGTAGGTTTTCCTAGGTAATGAGTTCATCTTATAATGTAATCCCTGTTAATGTATCATTAATACCTTAGTTTGCATTATTGTGTCTGACTGCACTTTATTTGTGTAGAATACTTAACTTGGATGGTAAAAGGAAAGGAGGAAGGAACTGGAGAGAATCAATTAATCCCTTGCTATTTAATGGTCTTCAGGAGACCAGCAGCATCAGCAACACCTGACAGATAACTACAAATTAAGAATCTCAGGCCTGGCCGGACACAGTGGCTCAGGCCTGTAATCCCAGCACTTTGGGAGGCCGAAGTGGGTGGATCACGAGGTCAGGAGTTCAAGATCAGCCTGGCCAAGATGGTTAAACCTCATCTCTATCAAAAATACAAAAATTAGCCGATTGTGGTGGCGGGTGCATGTAGTCCCAGCTACTTCAGAGGCTGAAGCAGGAGAATCGCTTGAACCCAGGTGGCAGAGGTTTAGTGAGCTGAGATCGTGCCACTGCACTCTAGCCTGGGTGACAGAGCAAGATTTCCATCAAGAAAGAAAGAAAGGAAAGGAAAGGGAGGGAGGGACGGAAGGAAGGAAGGAAGGAAGGAAGGAAGGAAGGAAGGAAGGAAGGAAGGAATCTCAGGCCCTTCCCTAGACCTACTGAATCAGAACCTGCATGGAAGGAAATTCCCCAGGTGATTCATACATAAACTAGAGTTTGAGAAGCCCTTGGTTTATTCAGCTCAGAGAGTAGATAGCTGCAGAGGTGGTCCTAGCACAGCTAAATATATCACTATACAGAAGTTTCTAATATTTCCTTCTAGAGCCTTAAGTTTATATTATGATGGACTGATGGGGAGGGGCATGAAATGCATGGAAAGAACACTGAGACTATACCATGGATGGAAAAGAAAGAAGGGAAAATAAGTCTTAAATATGACCTATGTCAGAGTACCATCTGTGATTCAGGAAATGACTCCGAAAATAGGGTCAGAGCTATTTCAATGAGCAAAATTATATCCAAGTATAGAGTTAGAAATATGGGAAGAATACGTATGGGCCCATTCCTATCATAGGGTTAAAAGTTATTTTATGTATTAGGTGAATGAAGTCAGAATCAATAAATAACAATGAGTACTAACATTTATTGAATGACTACATTCTATAAGGCAATAAACTAAATCTGTTACATGCATGAGCTCATTTAATCCTCTCAACAACCTTGAGAGGTTTTTAATAATTGAAGAGGCTGTGGCTTTGTGCGTATTTTTGCATGATAGCATCGGGTTAGTAAGGACACAAAGTGTCTTTGGATCTCCAAAATAGTTCATATGTCTTCCCACATATTAGCTGATTGACTGATAGATCCAACTGTCTTGGGAGAAATAAAATCTGAAATAGTGTTTGTCTACACGAAAAAGCTCAAATACAGTAAAACCAGTCTCTAAACTGCAAACAGGCACTGGGGCTACAACGTAGACTTAAGGAGATGGGCACATATAGAGAAAGTTCAGTGGAAGCACACTTCCCCTTCTAGCCTTCAGAGTTTGAAACTGAGGTCAACTGCATTGTTGGAATATCTACAAAGAGTCCCTCACCCATATCTATACATCTGCAATTCCACCAGATATGAAAAGGTGTGCCCTCATTATTTCTGGGGACTCAACAATGAATAGACAATGAGAGGAGGGGAGAGAAAGGCTTTTGCAAAATAAGGCACCCAACCTGGAAAAATATGTACAACTGTCAATGATCCCTGGCCACTCAGACATTCTAGCACTCTGCACAGCTCCTCCAGCACTTGCAGTGTCTTTCCCTCAGCCTGAAATAGCTGGTCCACTCACGATTCCTGCTTTACGGGCAATTCATAGCAGGGTTTCATTTAAACTATCGTTGTCCCCATTTAATATATGTGGAAACTAAAGTTCAGAAAGACAAAGTGATGTGTCTAGAATCACACAGCCAGCATGTCAAGGAGGAACCAGAATTCAACATCAAGTCTGTGACTCCCAGGATTTTTTTTTTTTTTTTTTTTTAATCACAGCCTACCCTGTTACTCCTGCGCAAGAGTAGACTGAAATTTCTAAGGTAATCCTTCCTACTCCTCCAAAATGATTTTACTTTTTGGCTCCAGTCACATGATTGAGTACCCTTAATATGATTGAATTCTGATCCAAATAAATGTTTGCAAAGATATCGTTCAGTAAATCTAGTCCAATATCATTACAATGACCAAGAAAAAATTAACGAAATGAAATATCTACCGAGGTTGCCGTCCTATAAAAGGAAATCTCCACTGAGTGGTTCCAATACCATATATGTCCAAATCTCCCCACTAGCCTTTTGAAAAAAAAGTAGCTGAGAGACTTGGAATTTGTTATTTTCCCAAGTGGGAGCCAGAATATCAAAAATTTATTTTGATGAAAAGAAAAACAAATCATTGTGATTCTTAAAGAAGGACTTGTAGTTATTTTCTTTAAGAGCAATACAGTTTTATCCTTATTTTCCAAATTACACTGTAGCAGTTAATTTTTTTTCAGCCTAAACACACACACAGGCACACACGCACAAACATCAAACCAAATGCACAACATGGATTTTATAAATCTGAAAAGTAAAAGGGCATGTAAACATCATTCCGAAAAGAACATTCTCATAAATGCAACTCAAGTATAAAAAAAAGAACCTTCCACATGTTTCTAAGTTTGTAAGTTTGATTTTTTTATTCTGTCTGTCTTTAATGTAGAATATTAATTTTGCTTATGCCGTCAGCCTACAGTTTATTGTTTTGTTTTGTTTTGTTTTTGTTTGTTTGTTTTTTGAGACGGAGTTTCTCTCTTGTTGCCCAGGCTGGAGTGCAACGGCACAATCTCGGCTCACCGCAACCTCCACCTCCCAGATTCAAGCGATTCTCCTGCCTCAGCCTCCCCAATAGCTGGGATTACCACGTCCAGATAACTTCATATTTTTAGTAGAGATGGGGTTTCGCCATGTTGGTGAAGCTGGACTCGAACTCCCAGCCTCAGATGATCCGCCCACCTTGGCCTCCCAAAGTGCTGGGATTACAGGTGTGAGCCACCGTGCCTGGTCAGTATATATTTTTTAATAGAAAAGTTTATAGATCATTTATCTCATACAGAAAGTGTATGTATAATCACATAAACTAAAAAAGTCAAATATTAATAGTTTTTTGACCTAGGACTCTCACTGTTTGGAATTCATCCTATAAATAAATAAATACAAAAATAAATACATAAATAACATATGAGAAAATGTGTACAATAATATCAATTGCAGCACTGAATGCTTGCAAAAACAAACCAAAATGTCAGTATCAATAAGCTGAGGTACATGAATACTATGGAATTACTATTCCATAGCTATTAGAAAGACCAATACGAACTGATCTGGAAAGAAGCCTAGGTACTATTATTAAGCAAAAACAGCAGGTTACTGAAGAGTGTTATGGAATTATTTTATTTCGGGTGAAAAAATAAAACCCTCCAAATGGGCAGGTGAGTTCTCTCTCTACATATAAAGATTTACGGAAACATACAGAAAGTTTAACATTGGGTATCTGCTGGAGGACAAGTAAAAAAGATTGGGAGGAGAAAATAAAATGTATATGTCTTTATTATCTGACAACCAGTACACATTGTTTTTGCAACTAAAACAATCAAGGAAGCAGACATAGGCTACGAAGAGATTAAAGTCAGCAAGTCTGAGATACAGCGTATGCTCATAAGTATCATTAAAGCATGTTCAGACTTTTAACATAGTGAATGGGGATTTGGGACCACAAAACAGAAACTTTTTCTTCTTTTTCTAATTGCTCTAATATCAAGAAGCCCAGAGAGCTCACAGCCTGTCTCCTCTTGTGTGGACAGCTCTCATGATGCCCTGGAGTCAGATGGTGAGGCTGGGTAACCGGGGAATTTCAATGTAACATGTTTCAAACCCTGCTGCTATACTTCGGGAATTTGTCTTGGCCTACATAACAGACTAGAAAGATCAGAGAAAATAAAAGATATTACTATTTATTGCTTGCTTCACCATGTCTAATGGAGGCTAAGTTTTCTTTTTTGGCCCTGCACACACCAGAAAGCACACCCAACATTCAATCTACCCTTGGTTCTCTCTGGCAGTCATAAATAGTGTAACGTTGTTTTTGTTTTTTTTTTTTGTTTGTTTTATTGTTTTTTTCTAATCTAGGAAAAATATTGACTACCATCCTGGAGAGCATTTCTATATATTGATAACCTCAAATAAATATATCACAGAATTTCAAAACACTTTTTATAGAAGCATCTTATTGTCAAACAGGGCATGAAAATGTGAACTGTTCTAAATTCTCTAGTTCCCTTCTTGCCTATTTATCTAAGTATGATCTAACACAGTATCTGAGCAAAAAGACCAGTTAAAGAGGTCAAGGAATAGCATTAATCCAAAACTGACTTGTTTTGACCCAGAATACAACTTCCTTTCACCACTGACCCTTGCTTGCTAGGACAGACCAAAATAAGTACATTTCTCTTCAGCGCTAAATCACAAATGATGCCAGCAGCAAGACTGCTTCACATCCAGGCCCCTGGGGGGTTTCACATGAGAGGGGTCACAGACTGAATGAAATAGCCTTTTACAGGAAGGCTGAATGGCACTTTCTGAGAGAATATTGATCTAAAAATGTGTAGCCCACTAGATCCAACCCACAATGTAACCCTGTGTGGTATAAGCCAGACTACTCTTTACCCTAAAATTTTTGAGAGGCAGTTTATATTCAGAGTATCTCATAAAACACTGGGCTATTCTTTTAAAAATATTTAGATACAGGTAAATAATCATATTAACTTGATTATTAAAATATTTCTGTAATGGGAATCTCAGATTACAATAAGCCACATTAAGATTTAATTAGTTACATTCTAGAATCACAGAATTATCAAGGAAATCAAGCAGCCTATTATAAGCTTCATTAATAACTGATCTATTTTTTTCCTATAATAATTTTCTTTTAATTTGTTATGGGGGTAGAAGGGAGTGAATAGGAAGCCATTCCTTCAGTCTCCTCACACATACATTTTTTTTTTTTACTACTATTAATTTCCCATTATTTCTCTGTTTTCTTCTCTCAGCCAAGTGTGAGTCCAGAGGTTTCCTCATAGGGGTTTTAGGAATTTCCCTCAGTCTATTATCAATGTTCAAAGTACTCTCCATGCAAACTGTACTCTTTGTTTCTGTATTCTTTAAGACAAACACTGAGAAGAAAATTTAACTTTAGCTTTTAAAATACATTCCCCAAAACCACTACTAACTGGAAAAAATGTAAGGCCATATGTATTTGATGATACACTTTTCAAACATATAAATCCTGATATTAAGAAAGTTATATATTTGACAATATATTTTAAAATTCAACTAAGAGCCATTTCAAACCACGAGTGGAGCCCACAATTGTTCAATATTATACTTCTGCTGCCATCTTGTGGTAATTGTTGCAATCCTCTATGTCTCCCCCTATCTTCTCCCCACCATAGCCCCTCTTTTTTGTTGTTTTTCCCACCTTTAGGAGGGTACTTCTATCCAAACCTTAAGGATTCCCTTTCTTAAGCCACTGGGGAGATGACCTGAACTATGCTCTAGGGAGAAAAGTGGATGTTTGCAAATTCCTCATCCTGTTGGTAATATACTTCTTTTCTCCTTGCATTTTTCTCATTTAACAACAAAGCCATTCCTTTTAAAAACATAATTTTTTTAAAAAATCATAGTTATAATTTGGAATAATCTAATATTTTTCTACAAGGAAAGGGAACAGATTAAGGGGAAATAAATGTGTATCCGATCAAAAATGTTTCCCTTCCAAACTTTTTCCAAATTGTTTATTTACAAAGAAAGGGGTGAGGGAAAGCATCATGTATTTCTGCTATAAAATGCCACATGATGGAATGGCCCTTCACAGCCACAGGCATCTACTGTCAGGAATCAAGAAGGAGACTGCAGGAGGAAACGAGAGGCCTCACTGCGGAGACAGTACAGGAAGTGAGAGCTCCCCAGGGAACCCAGGATGGATGGAAGTGGGTGCCCCAGCATCCTTTATTATTTCTATGCTGGCCTGTTCAGCTATGGACCTCACTGACTCATGGCAAGAGAGTTTATAAATCTGAAGAAGGATGAGAATCAAATGTTTTTCTGATGATGTATTAACGTGAGCAATTTTTAACCAGAATGACTTATCCTCAAAGCAAGAGTATACTTTATGAAAACCACCATCTCCATCTAACTCTATGTCCCCACTGCAATTCCCATGAAGGAGCTGACAAACAGCATGCAAGGAGTCATTCAAACACAGATACAGAGAGAATTAGGCCAGAATTCTTCAAACAGGGCAGTGGGAAGCAAAAACACAAACAGGAAAACTATCCATTTTATTCCTTGTTGAAAATGACTTTAAAACAATCTTTTCCAAACCTTTCTTGTGTACCCATATTGACATTATGCACAATCTGTATTTTTACACCTCATTCTTAAAAAAAAAAAAAAAAAAGAAGTCTATGAACTCTTAATACTTAGCCTCACTCTCAACAACATAGCTACACAGCATGGATTTGATGTGATTGTTACATGTTTTCTCACAACACGTTTAAAATGTCTATAACTATAAAATAAATTCACTTGTCTACCACATAGAAGCATCCCTGGTGCCACCAGTTACATAAATATCACACTTTGGGAATCATTGTTATGAAATATAGGTGCTGGCTAAGTAGAATCTAGTGAATCTTACAACATTTACTTATAAATAAGTAGCGTTAAGTGACACAGAGTCAAGATTCTGATTTTTAGAACCATAGCTCAGATCAGAGGCTCTCAAACATTTTTTTCTGCAGTGATTCACAAGATAGATGACATTCCCATGTGCAACATACTCTTGTGAAAAGACAAGACTGTCTGTGGATTATGTGCAATTTCCTGCCATATATTTGTAATCTTCCCAGTCAAGAAAGCCAACTGGAATGCAAGAAAATGGCTATCCCTCGGGAGGTGCCTGTGAGTGCGTGCAATCTTATTTTTGAGGAAACAAATTATTCATGAATTTTGATTTTTAAACCATTATTTACTCGTTTCTACCTTACAACTAATCAAATACACACCATTGTCATGGCACCACAGTTAAAACCTGCCAGAGTAAAGCACAGGATATTGGATTGAGTATTTTGGAGTGATACTTTTCTCTGAGAGGAGACTAAATTGAGTATGAACTGGTTTTATTCTTAGGAAGGCTTCAGGGTTTTTAAAATTTGTTTTTAATAAACTCTAGATAGTGCTGCTCTTACCTCTTCTCTGAAAAGTAGCATGTAGGAAGAGAAATGTATGGCAAGCTGAGGGTTTTACTTGGCTGGAATTTTTACTGTAAACAGACCTGGTTTCTACCCAAGGGTTTACAACCTGAGATACAAAAGAATTTTCTATTTGGAAAATGTTTAGCATATGTAGCCAAGGCCCTTGGTGACCACGTGATACATGAAATTAGAATTATCTGCACTAAGATAATAAGAAGCATCAAGAAAAATATGAACATTTACCCAAATTCTTATAGATTTGCTTGTTAGACAATAACAGTACCATATAGTTGAATAAACAGACCCACGAATATTTGTAAGAGGCAAATATACAATTATTTTTAGAACCCTATAAGGTTTTTGCCAGTACTTTTCCAGTGTTTGAGGTCAGAGACACATCTGAGAATTTAAAACACATTTTAAAGTACTCTCTAAATTGGACTAAAAAGGAAGGACAGTCTGAATTAGGAATAAGTCCGAGAGGATAATTGAAGAAGTGTAGTAGCAAAATACCTATTACAAATAAAACAGTCAAACTAAATCCTAACAAGCTGATTACAGTAGACATCTTCCTGGATTTGCCTTAATAAATAAACACTCAGATGAAATCAGCACAGTCATGTTATCATCTTGCACATGAAAGTGCTATCAATGGGATCAAATACATAACAAAATCAATCCAAATCAAATCCTAGAATAACAAATTAACTGCTTAGGACTAATTTCCAAGAATATATAAAATCAATATGCACTAGAAAAAGGTTGAAGATGCGGCTAGTACATTGGACAGGAAAAAATTACAAGCAGTATTTTAAAACTTTTGAGTCAATATAAACTTAATATTGATTGAATTTAAAACTATATAATTGTCTAAAGTAGTATGAGTTCCTATCATATTAATATGTAAGAAACAATTTTAAAATGTTTAAAATAAAATCAACATACTATACCCCAAAGTTGGTGATCCATCAGTAATGTTTAGTGAGTAGCGCAGAGAAAGTTAAGCATTTTAAAAACAAATTCTGTTGTTTAAGAACAACAATAAATAAAACAGGGGATTAGTTTCTACTACCAGTCATTCTATAATAAAACAAATCTATTTAAAAGATATACATTTTCTGGATATATCCATTTTGCAGTGTGCAAATATTTTAAAGCATTGGTTTGTTGCTGTCGTTTTGTTTTGTATTTTGAGATGGAGTCTCACTCTGTCATTTTGTTGTCTAGGTTGGAGTGCAGGGGCACGATCTCTGCTCACTGCAACCTCTGCCTCCCAGGTTCAAGCGATTCTCCTGCCTCAGTCTCCCAAACAGCTGGGACTACAGGCATGTGCCACCACGCCTGGCTAATCTTTATATTTTTAGTAGAGACGGGGTTTCACCAGTTTGGCCAGGCTGGTCTCAAACTCCTGACCTAATGTGATCTGCCCGCCTTCGCCTCCCAAAGTGCCAGGATTACGGGCGTGAGCCACCATGCCCAGCCTAAAGCATGTATTTTCAACATGAATGATTAATAATTATTTCTGAAACCTTAGAAAATTTAAATTATATAATATCTGAAACATCTGAGAACATGAAAGATTTTAAGAGATTAGAGTAATAGTTTCAGTAAGAAATCTGCTCCATATTTGCTGTTATATGACTTCTACAAAGAAAATAGATCTAACAGGAGTTAAAGATGTTAAGCCAGAAGAAACACAAGGACCCGAAAGAGAAACACACAACACTGGCAGATCCAGGAGCATGGAAAAGGAGATGAAAAACCATCACTGGGTAAAAGAAGGATGAAATACGTCAACAAGGAGTGGCAAACACTGAATCCAGTACTTTGTTCTGGGCTAAGCACTGGGCTATGTGACTAACATGAAGCACAAGCATTTTACAAACTATAAGATGCTGTGATCTAATTTATAATAACAAACCTAAGAGTAAACCTTCCTTTCTGCAGGAAACTGATTTGGACCAACCTAAAGGGTTTTCCCAGTAATAATTACTATAAGAAATGTACATTTGTAAATTTAATAAAGTGGTGGCAGTTTGACACATGTATGTGTTCATATATACACACATAAGTATAACATATATTTTTCTTTTCCCTTAAACTATTTTTTCTACTTCCTCTTTTCTCTTCAGGGAGCCAACAGCACAGCATACCAATGACTCTAGACTCAAGGTCAGTATTCCTTTCTGACAATTCCCAAACTTCTGAGCTTTCATTTTTGTGAAACAGGATATGCTATCCCTGGTTTATCTCAGAGCTCACAGTAACTTCCAAGAGCTACAAGAAACCTAGATAACAAAGGTCCTGAACTCTGATAAGCAGATTCTCAACGGCAAATGAAAATAATTATTCATACCCTGAGCAACTATGAAATCACCTGAAAATCTTATCAAAAGAAATGGTTTTAACGCACTCTCAGCATCTCTTACATTCTATGGTGAGAGGGCACTAGGAAACAGGCCCTTAGTCAGGAAAGAGGAAAAAGATACGACATCTTTTGTTTTTTCAGGTCTGTTAGAAATAGTTTCATGAGGGTCAGATTTCCAATGAATACATGATTAAATGTAAACTTTCAATCTGTACATATATTGGTAATTCAAATGGAACAAGAACTCCTGGTGTATTACAAATACATTTGGAAAACACACATGACTCTGGAACCTGAACTAACCCCAAAGCAAAATCAATGTGTCTTAAATAACAAGTATAAACAGATACGTTGAAAACATCAGTTCACCAACTCTGGTACTGATGCAAAAAAAAAAAAACAAAAAAACCCTAAATTTTCTTTCTGGTCTTATTTCTGAGATCCCTTTAAAGGACACTTCCACAATGATTTGCTCAGTTTTCTCGTCACTAAAATCAAGACACTACCACCTCCTGTACAGCTCTGACTGAAAGCATGTGTGAAGTGCTTATGCTCAAGCCCTGTCCTCTTCAAATCACATATGGCAAGATACAGGGATGTTTACATGTCGTGCTGCCTAAAAATCCTCCTTTCCTTTCCTCAGCCTGCCTCCCCTTAAAATCTTGTCAGAAATATTACTCAGCTGAGTAAACTAAATAAATATCCTCTCCCAAAAGCTCCTGTTAGCACATTACCATGTTCATCAGAAAGAGGTAACAGGTTAACATACTGGCATATTATCATGCAGTAATCAATCCACATCAATGGTGGGAAAGGTAGGGATGAAGGGATTAGCATGAATTACACAAGTGACAAATAGCAAATGGTATTCAAAGGAGGCAACCAAGGTCATTTTCACATCCTTCATAACTGTATTATTCATCTGCCCTGCCTGTAACACAGCACTGAGCTAGAGAAGTTGGATGAGGAAGGAAGAAGAGGAAGGACTGGTAAATGGCAATCCCAAGAGCAGGGCTGAGGAAATTCCAGCCTGGCACAGCAGATCCAATAGACATGTCCTAGATACAAAGGTTCATTGGTCACTTTTTCATGAGGTTAACCTATCACTGGCTCTAAGACTTCTAACTCCCATTCTAATTTAGGGAATGCTCATTATTTCCTATTTGGAAGGATTCCCCACTTACTAAACTAGAACAAGTCCTATTCCAAGCTTATATAGTATAGTGGTTGAGTACTTGGGCTCTAAAATCTTCGAGATTTAGGTTTGAAACTTTATGATGTTTCCTACTAGTGATACCTTAGACAGGTGACTTAAATTTCTTCAAACCTCAGATTCCTCACCTGAAAAGTGGGGATGCCTTTTAGGGCTGCTGTGAGAAAACAATGAGCTACTGCAGGTAAATAGCTCAGCACGGCGCTAAGATTGCTAAGATTAGCTATCTCTATTATGGCTTTCATTGCTATTTTACAGCATTGTGTATTTTCCATGTGAACAAATAATAAATAATTGACTCTGGACCCAGAATTCAGCTGAGACCTACTCACTTCAGTGACCTTGCTTATATAAGAAGTAGGTCAAACTCCTTGATTTAGTCGTAAGGTGAAGTCAAATGTGAATTGGATCAGAGAGGCAAAAGGTAATGAGTTTTCTGGGGCATCCATCCCAAGGCATCCATGTCCCAGTGAAAGGAAGTTCCACTTCCAAATAATCAACTTACATTATCAAGAATCAAGGGATTCATGACAAGAATAACTTAATGAATCTGGAATACATCTATTTTTATTCCTGTAACAGGTTAATATTGATTCTAGTCTTTCCTTAAACTCATTAAAAAATTGTGTGCAGTTCCTGAGCATACACTGGCTAACTAGGCAGCCAAAATAAGGAATTTGGTGCATGCAAAAAGAGTAAGGGAAATGATTAAGGATAATAGGTAATTCTTGATGTGGAGTATATTCATTAAGAAAATCAAGAGTTCACAGAGATCTATGTAAAACACTTGGAGTTCTTTCGCAGAAAAACAGTATTTTAAATATAAATGTAAAATATCATCACCATCATCCAAAACAGCTTGCAGTTTTCAAAGATAATCACTTGATCCTTACTGGGCATTTCTTCAGGGGTCTAAAAATGAGTACCGCAATAAGTCGGATATGTTCTTTTTAAACATGATCATCATATTGTACACTTGATACTTATGCTGAGAGCTCAGATCTTCCTTTCCTAGTATAATTTTCATCTAAGCATTCCTTAGATACTTAGATCATTCTTAATGGAGATTGTGCATTATACCCTCTGTGGACACATAGAAATCTGACTAATTGGACTGACTAGATTACAGTTGTTAATGAATTCCATTTCCTTCATCTACAATACATGCTTAAGATATATTTGTCACCTATTACACAAATTTTTAAGATTGAAATCATTCATTAAAGCAGTGTTTAAGGCAAAAGTTTTTCATCATTCTTTTCAATAAATAAAATTCCTACACAGTCATCCTTCAGTATCCATGGGGGATTGGTTCCAAGACCTCTGAGGATACCAAAATCCACAGATACTCAAGTCCTTTATATAAAATGATGTAGTGTTTGCATAAAACCTACACACATCCTTTCATATACTTTAACTCATCTCTAGATTACTTACAATACCTAATGCAATATAAATTATATGTAAATAGCTGTTATATTGTATTGTATAGCTGTTATTTACATATAAATTATATGTAAATAGCTGTATATTGTATAACATGTATATACATGTTTAGTCCAGGCACAACCATTCTTTTTTTTCTTTCCTGAATAGTTTTGATCCTCAGTTGGTTGAATCCATAGATGTGGAACCCATGGTTAGAGAGGGCCGACTGCACTTTCAGGCTACATTTCTGTTCTTGTTGGTATAAAAACTGGGTGTCTTGAAAAAGTTTGAAATGAGCCTGTAGCATTAACAGTTATCATTCGAATGCTACAGAAATCATAACTGAACACAAACTTTGCAATAAAGCATTCTCTTTCAGCCCCAGCATGCCCTTCAGAATGGCACAGCCTTTTACAAAAAACAGGTGAGGTGATGGAATATCTACTCATCAAATCCTTATCTGAACATTTTAAAACAATTTTTATTTTAAAAGTATCTTGTTTCATATTAAATGTTGTATCCCAGAAATGCCTTAATAAATTATTTCCTTTCTTGGCCAAAATAAGTTATCTAGCCAATGATAATTTCGTACTGTCTCTTTAAGTGCTAGGAAGAGTACCTAATTCTAATGGTTACTATCCCCATATACTATACCTGTCAAAAATTTTTAAACTCTAATGAGTCAGTTCGCTGAAAATAAACTCCACACTTCCATTCAAAAGTATGAAACTAAACGCTGAGTGGGAAACAGTTTACCCTCACGCCCAGTGTAAATCAGCCCAGAGAGGAAGCAGAAAAGTACTCCAGCTATTTGCTACAGACACAAATATGCACTGACCGCTACTGCGCATGATCCACTCATGATGAATGTTCCTACCCCTAACATGAAAATGTTGGAAAAGGGAGGGGAAGAGAGAAGGGCAGAAGAAGGATGATGTGTGCATACCCAAGATCAGCCATTTCCTCCCAGTACATACAAGAAACAACAACAACAAAACACCTCCTTTCATTCTTAGAGATTTCTTGCCTCTTTGAGAGCAAATCCTGAATGAGAGTGGACTCTGGGAAGGAGGGCTTTTCTCCTGTCCCCTCCATACCCTGGTTAAATCTCCTCCCTGCTTAAAAGCGTTGCTGTGACTGTTTGAGGGGCATAGCCCAGACACCGAAATCTGAAATTTCAAAAATGCGATAAAGCCCTAGCCCGGCAGCCCTGGGAGGCGAGCAGCTGCCGGGTGACCGCTGATGAAGTGGCTTCTTAAGGAGGTGGGCAGATTGATTCCAGCTGCTGAGCGCAGGGCAGGGCAGCCACTCGGAATGCACAGTCCGGCTGAGACAAGACTCAGCAGCAGCTTCCCAGGCAAGGGCAAAGTCAAATATTAGCTCTGTTTGCAATCCTGAGAAAAGTAAGGAAAATGCCACTGTTCCATCCAACAGGGACTTTCAAGGCAAGATGGGCCCAAAGGTGCCATGTGGACAGTGTCACTTCGTAAGTGGAATGTCACTCAGGAAATCTGAAAGCTGTCTTCTGAGATGGCTGTTCAGAAGGTCCCACAATTCCTAAGAGGAGTCCTTTCTGTCTGATTCCTGTTTTTCTCCCCGCTCTGGCTCCCAGCTCCTGGTCTTCTTCTAATAACTCTGAACCCCAGCTCAGCCTCCCTGGCTCCCCATCCCATATAATCAATACACAAGAGGGACTCCAGAGGCAGACACGGAAGAGGTGCAGTGGACCAGTGGGAGACACTAAGCACCCCAGAGCTGACCTGGATGGGGACAGTGGAGAGGATATGCTCTTCAGAAGAGCTTGTCTCAAAAATGAGAGAGCTAAACGGAGAGAGGGGGACTAGTTTAGGAGTCCCCTGAGGGCCCCAAACTCAGACAGCAAGTGATCTAAGAAGAGGGAAGGAGTAAGAGAGGTAGGCGGGCATGAAGGCATGCCTAATGGAATATTCAATATCCTGAGAAATGCACTTTCGGCCCTGCACTTCCAGGGACTAAAAGCCAGTAATGGGCTTTGGAGTCTGCACTTCCTCTCCCTAATGTCCAGAGGCGCTTTAATGCTGCAGCCAATCGATCAGCCTTCTCCGGTGAAGGCGACGAGTGGAGTGCAAAAGCTTCCTACTTGTGGCCAAAATCCACCCAGCCTCCTCTGCACACCCCAAAGGAGCGACATACAACTTTGAACTGGCAGGATCTGTCTCTTAAAGTGCCGGAGAGGAGGAGAGGAAGGAGCCCGGAGGCGTCCTGAGAAACAGCCTACCCTCACCCCTCCGCCCTCCTCATCCCAACTTTTCCAGGGAGGGATTCAGGGGAAAACAAAAAGGGAGGGCGCAGTATCCACTTTGGGACAGGGTTGACGAGCAGCCCCAAATCTGCTTCAGGTGCAAGGCCACTGAGTGGACTCCAAGCCCAGAACAGCTTAAGGTGTTGCACTTCTGGAAGAGACACGATCAGAGCAAAGGAACGTCCAGAAGGTGGGGTTTCTTTGCACTGTCTTGCTGACATCACAGCTGCCTTGAAAGTGACCCTGTGAACAAACCTTACCCCGCCTCGCCCCCATGCTCCAGGCTGGATCCCTGCCCTAGAGACGAGCCCCTGTCCCGCTTCTCCCCGTCCCCGCGCCTGCCAGCAGAGCTCAGGTTCTGGGCAAGTTCAGTCCCTAAGTTGAGCCCAACCCCATCCAGCCTCCAGTCGCCCCTCCCCGGGAGGCTCGGACAGCCCCACTGAGCATGTCCGGGGGGTCGCCGCTAGGAAGCTCTCCAGGCCCCTGGATGGGCAGGGTTGGGTCCCTGCGTGGACGCTCCCAGCGGGGCGCACGGTGGACAGCCGCGCGACTGCAGCCGAGTGTGGAGGGCACAAGTTAGCCCGCGCGAGTAAACTTTCCGCGGTCCTCCTCCCCACCCCCACGCCACAGGGGCGCGTCTCCCCGTGGAGCTAGCCTTTCCCAGCCCGGCGGAGACAAGCACAGCACGTGATGGGCAGAAATAAAAATAAACACTTCCCATTCCCGGGCCGCCGGGCCACCCCCACTCTGCGCGCCGCAGCGAGCAGGGGGCGCCCTGGGCCGACCCGCCCCCGGCCTCTGGCCAGAGCCCCCAGCCTCTGCGCCGCGGGCCGAGACGAACACCCGGGCCCACGGCCTCCGCGCCTACCTTTCGGACTTGGTGAACTTCCGGAATGCCTGTCGGAGGTCGTGGAAGGACCTGTACGTCTGCGGCTCGGCCGAGATGCCCTGCGCCCGGGTGGTCCGGGGGCCGATGTGGGTCGAGGGCACGGGAAGCACCGACTGGCATTTGTGGAGTTTCCTCTTCAGCTCCTGAATTTCCTCCTCCTTCTCTGACAGCCGCTTCTCCAGTTCTTTGATCCTCTCCTCCTTGAGCATGAGAATCTTGGCAAAGTCTTCCTCTAGCTCGCTCATTTTTTCACTGAGCCCCTCCGCGAAACTTTTTCTCGGGCGGCGGCGGCGGCGGCGGCGGCTGGGACGGCAGCCGGGAGCGGAGGGCGCGGGTGAGCGAGTGAATGGGCGCTAAGTACTCGAGCGCGGCGGAGTGCGCCCCTAATGCGGCGCGGAGAGCCTCCTGCTTCGATCCGCTTCTGCTGAATGGACTAAAAGCACGGAGGGGAGGATGAGAAGTCTAAAAGCGATGGAGAGGAGAGGCAGAGTGCTAATCTCCAGTCTCTCTGGGGAGTAGGTGATTATCTTTCATTGAGAAACCAATTAGAGCTGCCCTTCCTCCCCTGAGACCCCCTCCCCCGCCCCCTTTCCTAGTCACTTCGTGAGAATACGCGCGCGCCACCCCACCGACAGTCGAGTTGCTAGCAGAGGGTTGGATCAGACAGCCTAGTCCCACTCCATCACACAAAACTCACTCTTCCACGCTATATGGTACCAAGGGAAGGGGGTGGGGTGGGGGGGAGCTTTATGCCACTTGATCCCTGAAATAGCAACAATTACCATGTGATCTGGCGGATGACGCAGCGCTTGTAACTGGATCCTAAAGAGTGTGAGTGTGTGTGTATGTGTGTGACATTTCATAAATATTAAACTGCCTTTAGACAGTAACCTGCATAAATTCATCTTGGTCTTTGCCTTTTGCCTCTTTTCTATTTTTGATGCCTGGATGGATTCAGAAAGGAAGGCGGGTGTGTGTGTGTGTGTGTGTGTGTGTGTGTGTGTACTGTGAAGTCCCATGGTTCTGACCCTAGTAAGAATGACAGGGCAATACCAGTTCCAAGGTTTTTCAGCGTAAAGCCTTACTGGACGTAGTGAACTATAATTGTTGGTGGGAAAGTGAACTAAAATTGTTAGTGGGAAAGTTGGATGAACATACGGTAATGAGCCAAATGATTATGGAAAAGAGAAAGGCCATGTGTTAATTGTAATCGTTTTGTGTCTGGCTTTTTTTTTTTTTTTTTTTCATCTATTATCCTTCAGTCTTGTATACAGGGCATTCAAATTATATCACAATCTCTTTCTCAATGGCTCAGAAGTGGTGGCCACCAGTGCTAAGCTGGGTCACCCTACCAGTTCCAGTTTGGGGGAGAAATTGCATCTTTAATTATCTGTGTTTAGGTCTTATCTGTGCATCCACCATCTACCCTACGCTAAAGGGATTATTCCGCACAGTAGAATAACCGCGTATTCACGGATTCTTACAATTTCATTTTTTATATCTATATATCACAGACAGCATTTACATAACATAAGTCACTATTTGAGAGTCTGATTTGGTAGTCAGTGAGAGGTATTTCTTCCGATAATAGTGAATACATTGGTAATTTTTTTAAGGGAAAAAATAGTTGCAACTAAGATACCAGAAGATTCTTTCCTAAATAGTAATTTTTCTTAAAAAAGAAAATTCAATGTGTAATTACTGGCTACTTACAAAAAAATTATTCTACCTTTTCTGAAACAAGTGTATATTTGATTCTGGAGATTTGTTTATTATTTACTGTTCTACTTATCTGATTTTTGTACATTAAAAATGTTTTATACCACATCTGAATTTCTTAATTGCACCAGATGCTGAAGTCTGGCTATGTCTACTGATGTTTGAGAAAGGGTTCTTAGTGTTGTTGACAGTTGCTATTCTGTTGCTTCTGTCTATGAACTTAATCTGCTATTATCATTTTACACAGACTAAAATAATTGATATTTTAAAATAATACATTAGAGAAAACCTTTGATCACATTAAAAAATCTAGGCATAGCTTTAACTTTATTTACAGGAGAAAAAAATAGTTTTAAAATGACTCTTAAAAGGTTTTTTTGTAAGTCTTACACTATCTTAAATAAAGATATTCAAATGTTTCTTCTGCTCATTAAAAAATAAACCTTTAAACTTAGATTTCACACATGCACCTCAAAACCCTAAATTCATACCCATCTTCCAAAATAAAACTTATTTTTGAATAGATCAGTTTTAATTTAAATAATGTTGATTGCTAGTGACATTAAATCTTGTCCATTGGCTTAAGAAGTATTTAATTTAGACCACAAGGAAAGCTTGAGAAAAGACATGCTGGTAGAAGAATAAACACTGAATTATTAAAAATCATGTCATAGTATATTAGAGCTGAAAGAACTTTGAAGATGATCTAACCCAACAACCTCAAGTTATAAAGGAGGAAAATGAGATCTTGAGAGGGAAAGTCCAAGATCACTTCAAGGGCAGAAGTTTGAGTCCAGGACGCCTAGGAATACCCACGAAGCATGCTTTCCCTCCCACGCTGCTTCTAGCATGGATCCAGAAAATTTAGAAACTCTATGATTCTGATGATCCAGTGTTGAAAGATGTGACCTTACTCTCTGTTTCTTATTTCTAAATCTGTAGTAGTAATATGTCAAAGCAGAGTATTAATGAAACCTTAGGTTTTTTTGTTTTGTGTGTGTGTGGTTTGTTTGTTTGTTTGTTTTTTCTTAAAGGAGAAGGTCGCCATCTAGTGCCCGTGGAGAAATTTGCTAAATAAAAATCTTAATCACAATTAAATTGGGGTTATGTCCTTAAATACCTGTCTGGGTATTTTCATTTCATATTTGTGAGAAATAAACAACCAGAATTTTGTGTCAAACTAAATTTTTTTTTACATTTGATATATTTTAGCCTGTTTGATGACAGTTATGATTGTCAACATTTATTATTTAATGTGTGCCAGCACAGGGTTAAGCCCTTTATGTAACTGATTTTAATCCCCACACTTACTCTGTAAGATAGGCACTATTACTCATTTCTATTTTATAGATGGAGAAACTGATGCTTGGCCAGATTAGATAATTTGCCCATGGTCACATTGTACAGATTTGACGCAGGCTATCTTAATACCCTATGCAGCACGGCTTCTACTCAAAATGCATTAAAATATTCACTTCTCTATGAGCCCAGTGACAAGAAAAACTAAAATATCTTTCTTGCTGGGGACACAGTAAGTGTAAAGTCACATATAAACCCAGATAAATTCCTAAGATTCTGGTGTCTAACAATCAATTTCCTTACCAAAGTTGTTTCCCTAGTGATATTTTGGGATATATTATACATTTTATATATAATTTCAATTTTTAAGCATCTGTGCTTTCAAAAACTATGATTGCGCTTTGCCTCCCTTTCTCTCTTCTGTCTAATAAGGAACACTTTCTAGAAAGGCTGAAAGCGTGTAAGATGTAAGCTGCTCTTCCAGGATTCCTGTACTTTAATCCAGGACAGTGTCACAAGGGCCAATGGGAGGACAGGCCTATAAAAAACTCAAAAACAATAATTAAACTGACTAAAAGTCAATCTGCTTTTTATTGTCTCTATTTACTAGAAGTTACAAGGATCAGTAATAAAATATTCCTCCTCCTCCCAAAAATATTCTCTTGGTCTAAGTACAAAGGATTGCTGTGTTTACTGTTGAGCAGGTGGACTCAAGAGAGATCTCCTGTTACTGGCTTTGAGAATGGAGCAGGCTGCATGGCAAGGAATGCAGGTGGACTCTAGGGATGTAGAGCAACTCCTAGCTGACATCCAGTAAGGAAGTGAGGACCTCAGTCCTACAACAGCAAGAAACTGAATTCTGTCACAACTGCATGAGCTGGGAAGAGGACCTCTAGCTCCAGGTGAGAAGGAAGCATGACTGACATTTTTTTCAGCCTGTAAGTCCCTGAGCAAAGATCCTAGTCATGCTGTCCCCATACTTCTCACTACCAAAACTGTGAGATAAGTTGGTGTAAAGTATTTAAATTTGTGGTAAAAATTGTCAGGCAACAAGATAAAACTCATAAATGACTCGACTGCCATTTCTAAAATATCCTTTTAAAACACTAGAAATGTATTGCCGTTTTCAGAAGGCTGCCTTTCCAAAAGGGTCATTTTCAGTGAAACTATAGTGCATTTCAAATGGATACTTGAGCAACATTAAACATTGCTATAAATTGTGAACTGCTTAAAGCATACTGATGACAATATGAACAGCCCTTCATTATGTTTAAAGCAGAACACTAATGTGATTGAAGTGTAAATCTTCCAAATATAGGTTCTAGAAAGGATTGAAATCATTCATTAGTTTACTACACAGCAGAAATGTTACTATAATTTGCCCTATGTAGAAGACCAGCCTTGTGACTTTGAACAAATTATGTAGTCAGCTGACCCTTAGTTTTCTTATCTGTAAAATATCAATAACTCTCTCGTGTAGTAGTATTTATTTTTTATAAAGTATTTAGCTATGAGTATATACTTAAATAATTTTAGACTCTTATTAATTAACTGAATGTGCTTCCATAGTTATCCGTGGAAAGTAAGTGCTCCTACATCATGTTACCTTCCAGATCAAATCCTAATGTCATCTATTTGAGGAGACTTGGAAGATTTTTTTTAAAATACAAATCTTTTTTGAGTTTGGTTTTTGATTGGAATTTTTGTTTCATTGTAGAAATGATAGAAATTGGACTTCTCTGCTTAGAACATTTTTTGTTTGTTTGTTCTTGAGATAGAATCTCAGAGTCTCACTCTGTCACCCAGGCTGTAGTGCAATGACACGATCTCGGCTCACTGCAACCTCTGCCTCCCGGGTTCAAGCAATTCTCATGCCTCAGCCTCCCGAGTAGCTGGGATTACCGGCCTGTGCCACCCCGTCTGGCTAATTTTTGTATTTTTTGTGAAGATGGGGTTTCACCATTTTGGCTGGGCTGGTCTTGACCTCCTGGCCTCAAGTGATCTGCCTGCCTCAACCCCCAAAAGTATAGCGATTACAGGCGTGAGCCACCACACCCAGCTAGAACATTTTTTAAATAAATAATTTTAATAGAAAATACATGCAGGTGATCTAGAATTCAGAAAGTACAAGAGGATGTACAATGAAAGGTAAGTCTCTCTCCCATACCTGTTCTCCAGTTCCCTTTTCTGGAGGCAATCATTCACTAGTAACATTTATTTGTGTATCCCTCATAAGATATTTATTCATAAACACATTTGTATAAAAACATGCATTTTTACACAAATAAGATTTAATACCTAGTTTCTATGCTAGTAGATTCCCTAACTTAGAGCTATTATTTCCTGCTTTTCAGGACCATTATTCCAGTGCAATATGTCACACTGTTTCACTTTGTGATAAAATGTCAGTAACAAGGCAGGAACATGGCTGAATTTAGACAGTGTGCGACCTTCCTTCACTTAGCCATTATTTATAAATTTTCTTTCCCTTTCAAAAAAATTAGGTACTTCTTGTTTTATTATATATATTTAATAACAATTTTGGAATGGTCTAGTATTTTCAGAACAAAAGCCAAACCTTATAAGACATATATGTCTTTTAAGAATATAATAAAAAAACCTCTGGTCTTAGTCTTCCCCACCTGCTTTGTGTTAATGGAAACATTCATCTGAGTTATCTCAAGTTATTTCCAATTAGCAGTTTCCATGTAAACAAACAAACAAAAAAAAGCTAGGCATAAGGAATATTCTATTTTGATAGTCTCTCAAGCCTTTATAACTGTCATGATTTTCTTGGTCTCTAATCAAAATTGCATAGTTAGTTCAATAGTTCATTTACTATTTTAGATTCAACGAGGACAGATTTATTTGGAAATGATTTTATCAGAATGTCTAGGCAGTTATTATAAAAATAAATTATAATTTGTTTTGTAAAAAAAATAGTTTCACAGAACTTGCAATATTCCAGGAAATATTAGAATTCTCATATTTACAAGTAACAATTCCAAGTGCTATATTGATTATATTTTCAAATCTGTGTTATATATGGCTCCATTTTAGCAGCCTTAATAAAAATGAGAAGGCCAGAGTAACACTCAAAACTTTCCCATAACAATTTTAAAGAACTCTATGAGTTACAATGAGAAGTCTTTGCATTGAAAAATGCTTTGGCTCAGCACTCCTCTCCCCTTTCCACGGCATCCTTTGCAGCCACCCCTAGTCTGCAGAGAGGCGGCAGAAAGACAACAGATATTGAACTAGGAAGACACAGTACCGTCACCCTTCATTCAAGATTTCATCTAATAAAGGGAGATCACCTTACAACACTCAGGCAAGCAGACATTACTCAGACTGTGGCTAAAATCATCAGCAAGAAACTCTGCCAGGAATACCTCGGGGTAACATAAGGTGGTGCTGGGTGTGCGTGTGTGTGTGTGTGTGTGTGTACACACTACCCATGTGTTTGTGTGTGTGTATATGTGTCTATTTCAGTCACAGTAACTTTCTTCTAAATCATTCTTCTTAGGTCAGTAAAAAACAAACTATTCCTTTAAAAGTCTCCATTCAGAACATTTGGATATTTTAATGTTAAGAGCAGAAATGGAGTGATGTGAAGACCAGATGGGAGATGCCACAAGTGGCTGAGGGTTAGACTCTAGTGCATCGTCATCAATCAGGACTGACAACATCTGCCCCTCCACAGTCAGACAAACTTACCTACCTTTTGTGCAAATATCAAATTAGCATCCTAGGAAAGACACAGACGAAGAACCACTTATGCCAGGAATCTTTTTATTAAAGTTATCATGAATCTGGCATTATTCTTCAGAAAGAGAAATTAAAAATAAATGTTGGTATTACCTGAGCAGATGTATTTAATTTCATTCTTTCAACAAGTTTTTTTTTGCTTACTTTACTACAGGTCCCAGGCCCTCTGCTAGGCATTAAGGATACAGAGATGAGTAAGACAGAGTATCTGCCCTCAAGAAACTCAGGAGAATGCGGAAGAAGATGCTGTAGGGTTAGGGGACACAGATATGCATATGACTACTGGCAGAGCAATAGTGAAAAACTTAGAAGCCTTTTTCTCAAAGTGCTGTCATACTACAGAGGAAGGGGAGGGAGCAATCAGTAAGATGTGAGTGTGTCTGCCTATAAGAGAGAGAGAGAGAGACAGAGAGAGAGAGAGAGAGAGAGAGAGAGAGAGAGAAAGGTAGGGTAGCCTTAGTCAATTCTCCACAATTTAATTTGCCAAAAAGCAATTCACAGAAAGCCAAAATCACCGTATAACCAATTTGACACATGCCTACTTTGTTGAAGCCAAAGAAATAATTTTCCAAACAAATGTAAAAACTAGCTAAATTTCTATAATTTAAAACTAACCAAAAACTGTCACTAAGAAAGAACCTTTCTGAGTATGTGTATAATCTCTCTGAATGGCTTCTTCTATAAACATGTCCTCTGAAAAGCTCAGGTACCTGCTTGTGTAACTGGTCAAGGGATAGGAAGGTGGTGTGATGGGTGGGGCAAGACAAGGCCACACGCTTGCTGGAAAGTACATGGGGAGGGCCTTTTGGAATGCCTCTCCGAGGACTTGAAGTATTATACTAAGAGGCGCTGATTTAATATAATGCCATAACCAGGGACATTTTTACAATAAATAACATATGGAAGCTTCCAAAAAGATATTTGAAAACAACCAAATATTATCTGTGGCACCAGTAAAGCAGGACTATAGTCTCCTCACTGGGTTTAATGTTCATTTAAAATAAGCCTCTTTTTTTTACTTCTCCTGTAAAGACTGCTTTTCTTTGTGAGTGTGAAAATTTATTTGCCAGGAAAATCAGGTTAAAATGATTAAGTTGCTTAAAGAAATAGAGTACTCTGACAGACCTAACCTTGCAAATTCAAATATGTATACTTGTTAATTTAAAAATCATATATTTGAGTTATTATTTTATTAGAGTAACAAAATTCATATTCTAATTTTATACAAATTAAATCATTTTCCAAAGAAAGAAAAAATTAGTAAACAGTTAATACATTGTGTAATAGAGAATGCCTGAGTGTGTATCATGTGAATTAGCAGTTTTTAAATTGCTACTATCAATGAAATACTATATTACAGAAAAATTGGAGAGTATAGGTGTAAAAAATTACACAACATTTCATAAATAAGAATAATTTTCAATAGCAAAAATTATTTTTCTATACTTAGAAAAGAATAATGTGATTAACCAAAATACTCTGGATAACTGTGATATATCTCCCCAGATATATTTATCCCTAAATTCAGTGTAATTTCAACAATACTTTAAAAATAGAAGTGGATGAGTTGATTTGAAAATTTATATGAAACAAATATTATAATAGAGTAAGAAAAATAGTTGAAAACAACAAAAATTGTGTTACTGCCCTACCATCAAATATACTATGAAGCTACAGTAAGTAAACCAATGTGGTGAATAATTTTTAAAACTGGGTCAATAATGAAAACACAAAGTTTAGAAACAAAACAATGTTTTTTATTTTCCATTTTGTTATTTTGGTAAAAAATATAAAATTTGCCATTTTTACCATTTTTTAAGTGTATAGTTCAGGGGTTTTTAGAACATTCACATTGTTCTGCAACCATCACCAACATCCATCTCTGGAAAATTTTTATCTTCTCAAGCTGAAACTGTGAACCTCATTAAACAATGACTCTCCATTCCCTGTTTACCCCAGCCACCAGCAACTACCATTCCACTTTCTGTCTCTATAAATGTGACTGTTCTAGGTACCTCATATTTATTAGACAGGGTTCCCTAGAGGGACAGAACTAATTGGAGATATATATATATATATATATTTAGAGTAACAAAATTTATATTCTAATTTTGTACAAATTAAATCATTTTTCCAAGGAAAGAAAAAATTAGTAAGATTATTAGTATTATATATATTAAAAAATACATATATATGAGTTTATTTTATATATATTAATTAACTTACACTATCAGAAGGTCCCACAATAGGCTGTCTGTAAGCTTGAGGAGCAAGAAGAGCCAGTCTAAGTCTCAAAACTGAAGAACTTAGAGTCTAATGTTTGAGGGCAGGAAGCATCCAGTACAGGAGAAAGATGTAGGCTGGGAAGCTAGGCCAGTCTTGCCTTTTCACATTTTTCTGCCTGCTTTATATTCACTGGCAGCTGATTAGATTGTGCCCACCCAGATTAAGAATGGGTCTGCCTTCCTCAGCCCACTGACTCAAATGTTAATCTCCCTTGGCAACACCCTCACAAAGCCACCCATGATTAATACTTTGCCATCCTTCAGTCCATTCAAGGTGACACTCAGTATTAACCATCACATCATATAAGTGGAATCATACATTATTTGTCTTTTTGTGACTGGTTTATTTCACTTAGCCTAACGTTCTCAAGTTTTATCCAAGTTGTAATATGTACCAGAATGTCTTTCCATTTTGAAGTCAAATAATATTCCATTGTCCGTATAGACTACATTCTGTTCATCCATTCATCTGCCAATGGATACTTCAATTGCTTCTACCTATTGGTTGTTGTGCATTATGCAACTATGAACAATGGTGTACAAGAATCTGTTCAGGTCTCTGCTTTCATCTCTTTTCAGCACATATACAGAACTGGAATTGCTGGATTATATAGTAATTCTATGTTTAATCACTGACAATGCTTTATAAATATATGAAACAGTTAGTATTCATAAGATGTAAAATGCTCCTACAAATCAACAAGATACTTAATCCAATACAAAATAAAAAATACAAATTTCCAATACAAAATGATTAAAACAAAGACATTCATCCTGAATAAAATTTACTTTTGTCTGTCAAATTAGCAAAACTTAAGAGATTGATAATATTCCTTATTGTCAAAGTTGTGATAAAGGGCCCTTCCAAATATTGATGAGAGGGTAAGTTGTTGCTAAAGCCCTTGGTAGCAAGCAATTTAGCAGTAGCCATCCAAATCGCAACTTGTATTAGCTTTTATTCAACAATCCTACTTCTAAAGTTCAGATTATAGACATAATGATCACGTATATACACAAAGTATTTTTGCTGTTTGTAAAAGAAAAAAAACCCTTAAAATTAAGGGATTAAATAATGGATGATACATTATAAAATTAAATGTAGCCACAAAAAAAGAATGAAATAGACCTATAAGAAGAGTGCCAAGGTAGGACAAAGTGAAAAAAAGCAAGGAAAAAAAAATTGTGATTTCATTTACATGACCATGTTTACATGATATATGTAAAATACATGCATATGTATTGAAATAACCAAACTCAACAGTGTTACCAGAGGGAAGGAGAGTAGGAGTGAGGAGAGGTGGATAACTGTCAAGTTTGGTAAGATATACACTGTTTGAACTTCCTACAGTGAGAATGTACTAATGTATACTGTATACAATTCTTACAGTGTTATTGAGGAAAATTATATACAATAAACTGCACACATTTAAATTGTTAAATCTTATCAGTTTAGACAGATATATATGTATACATATATATATACACCCATGAAATTACCACTGCAATCAAGATAACAAATCATGAAAATTTTTTAAGTCATTGAATTCCTATGATCTCTTAAATATATAGATATCACAATAAAATGACTTAGCTTTACTAATAGACAGTATCCAGAAAGAGCAAAAAACATCCTTCCCTTTGGCCTTCCCTTACCCTCAAACTTGATTCTATTTACACTAAGTATGGAGACCACCAAAAGCTGTCCTCTCACTGATGCCATATGTCATTCCAAGATGTGTTCTAAAAAGCATTAACCTTCATATTTGCTGGATTTCTATAATTCCATGGCCCTCTTCTGGATAACAGTCTCCAAAAGAGTAAAATAAATGGGTAGCCTAGGACCTTACAGTTCAATGGATTATAGAAATAGCCTAATTTCCTGTGCACACGCACAAACACAAACACAAATCTTTTCTAAAACATGCCTGAGAGAGAGCCATGTATACCAATGGCTAGATGGCTTAAGCAATTAGAGCTAGTGCAGTTTTGTTTATGTAAATCAGGGTTATATCAACCTCAGCACTATTCACATTTGGGGCCAGATAATTTTCTCTTGTAGGGGACTGTGCTGTGCATTGTAGGGTGTTTAGTAACATCTTTGGCCTCTAACCACTAGATACCAGTAGCCAGCCCTCATCCTGGATTGTTACAACCAAAAATATCTCCAGATGTTGTCAAATGACAATCCTCCCCCTCCCAGTTGAGACCCATTTGTATAAATTGATGCTGAAAGCTAATCCTCAAAATTAATTCTTATGTGGAATATTTCAAATCAAGTTTATTCATATTTTTACCTTTAACCAGCATTCACTTTCAATAAGTACATGGGAATAGTAAAGAAGTAGTTTATGCCATGTTGCAACACAAAAGATACTGACTGTTGAGTGATGTATAAAGGCAGCATTGAAAAGTAACACCAATTTGACTCCTGGTCAGGGATGCCTGTTCTGCACTTTCCTGCCATTTTGGCCTTAACAGAGTATTAACGAACTAACCTGGAGAACTCCAGTCCTTATACTCTCTCTGCCTATTCTGTCTTTGATTTCAAGTTAATTATAAGAGAACAGAGCAACCGAAGAATTAATGAGTCATTTACACTTAACTTTGATATGAAAATTATCATTCAATGACTAGATGTTGGCATTTAGTATTTTCTTGGACTCCATTCAGGAAAATGGAAGAATGTTATCAAGTGTAGCATAAACCTGTTTCACATTTCCTTAAGGTATCCTTTAAAGATTCTTTTTAAGGCTGAGTGCGGTGGCTCACGGCTGTAATCCCAGTACTTGGGGAGGCCAAGGTGGATGTATCACCTGAGGTCAGGAGTTCAAGACCAGCTTGACCAACATGGTGAAACACAGTCTCTACTAAAAAGTACAAAAAATTACTGGGCATGGTGGTGGGTGCCTGTAATTCCAGCTTACTCGGGAGGCTGAGGCAGGAGAATCGCTTGAACCCAGGAGGCAGAGGTTGCAGTGAGCCGAGATCAGGCCATTGCACTCCAGCCTGGGCGACAAAGCAAGACTCCATCTCAAAAAAATAAACAAACAAGTAAAAAATAAAATAAAAAGATTCTTTTTAAAACAGGATTTCCAGTTCTATTCTTTTCTTACCATGTGACTAAAGCAGAGGGTAAAGGTGATATATATACATATTTATACATATATATCATATATATCATATGTGTATATGTATGTGTGTATATATGTATATATATACACACACACACACACAATATGTGGAATTTAACATCCTTCCTTCAAATAAGCCCTTCTACTTTTAACCAAAATGAATAATAAATGGCATCCATAAAGATGTGATAATGTAATCATTGAAGGAATAAAGAGTAGCTAGCCAAATATTTAGTGTTTGGGTAATGGAGCTGCAGATTTAATGACATAGCTTAATGAGTGGGGCTTGAAAAGTTTGATTGTTTCCTAGTGAGCTGAGTTACATGACTTCCCTGAAAACTAGAGTTTATATTGGATTTATAGTCAGTTCCAGTTAAAGCAAAATATAGAACCAATAATAGATATGTCCATAATGGGAAATATATGTTAGTGAGTTCTTAGTTTTATAGCTATATGTGACCTGACTTTTAAAATAAATTAAAATAATCTCTCATACTCAACTATTATGAATAATATTATAATATAAATATAGCATCCATATACTCTTTGAACACTCTGTGGAAGGCACCATGTTAAGTTCCTCATATATATTAAATTAGTATATCCTTAAAGTTCCTCGAATGTTATTCCCTCAGCTATGGTGACATTGGGAACATCTACAATTTCTCTAAGTCTGAATCTCCTCATGTGTAAAATGGGAATAACAGTAGTACCTTTATCATTTGGATGATTATGAAAGTTAAATATTTTTGGTAGTAGCGATAAGGTTAAGAGCAATGGTTTAGTATAGTATTTAATTGAAATAATAATATTAAGTGTCTTCATGTAATTTCTAAGTATAATTACTATATTACAATAGCCTTTTCTGTAAAATTATGTGAATATAAGCATATTGTTTCATTACCACACATTATTATTTTGAAAGAGTGTCCCTGTGGTAGGTTGTTTAGAAAAATACTTATAATAATTTCTTTTTCTTTCTTTCTTTCTTTTTTTTTTTTTGAGAAGGAGTTTTGCTCTTGTCACCCAGGTTGGAGTACAGTGGCACCATCTCAGCTCACTGCAACCTCTGCCTCCCGGGTTCAAACAATTCTCCTGCCTCAGCCTCCCAACTAGCTGGAACTACAGGTGCACACTGCCACACCTGACTAATTTTTTGTATTTTAGTAGAGATGGGATTTCACTGTGTTGCCCGTGCTGGTCACAAATTCCTGAGCTCAGGCCATCTGCCCACCTTAGCCTCCCAAAGTGCTGGGATTACAGGTGTGAGCCTCAGTGCCTGGCAATAATTTCTTCTCATATTTATGCCTTTGGGAAATACCCTCTCACACTGACTCTCGGCTTAACCGTGTACCTTGCTTTGGCCAATGAGAAAATAGCAAGTCTGACACAAACTGAGAAAAGAATTTTCCCAAGAGCAGCAAGAGAGGGCAAGCCCCAGATGCTCAAGCAAATGCTCTCTTGCTGCTCTTGGGAAAATTCTGAGCACCTCCATGATAATAAGCCCTGTCCAGCCTCTAGATGGTAAGTGGGACATGCTGCAGTTACTTCAATTGTCCCTGCCAACAGGCAGCCAACTATTAGACATGTGAATGAGATCACCAGCCCCTAGTTGACTGCAGGAACCAAGACCCATCACAACAGGACTGAGGCCAAATTGCTGACCCTCAGAATAATAAACAAATAAAATTATTGTTGTTTTCTGTCACTCAAATTTGGAGTGGTTTGTTACACAGCAAAAGCTAACTGATACTACTCCCATAGACAACATAAATAAGGGTTTTAAAAAAATCATAATTCAGGATGTAGCTAATAGTCTAAATTTACATTTCCAGGCCAGACCTGGTGGCTCAGGCCTGTAATCCCAGCATTTTGGGAGGCCGAGGCGGGCAGATCATGAGGTCAAGAGATCGAGACCATCCTGGCTAACACGGTGAAACCCCGTCTTTACTAAAAATACAAAAAACTAGCTGGGTGAGGTGGCGGGCGCCTGTAGTCCCAGCTACTTGGGAGGCTGAGGCAGGAGAATGGCGGGAACCCGGGAGGCGGAGCTTGCAGTGAGCTGAGATCCTGCCACTGCACTCCAGCCTGGGCGAAAGAGCGAGACTCCGTCTCAAAAAAAAAAAAAAAAAAAAATGTTTAATACATTTCCAAATAAAAATTCTGGCTTACTAATACGATATTGTCAATAACATTATATAATAATTCAGCCAATAAAATGAAACCAGTTCTATTTGGTTTTATACTCAGTGGTAAACATTGGACAGCGATATGACATAGAAAGGTAGGATCCTCCTCTTCACAGAATAACAATGCTAGCAAAGCTCTATCTTTTGTACTAACTTCAATATAGTAAATGATGGCATTTTTCAGTGCTGTGTTTAGAGATTCTAAGGCCATCTCTGATTTTGATGGGGGTGGGAAGTACATACATGTCATGCATTTCCAAGCCTTCCATAGATTAGATGTACCCCTGGAACTTTTTTGCCCGTAAAAAAGTATTCACTATTTACTTTGCATTGTCCATCTCTCTACAGAGTCCACAGGTAAGACATATTTTTCATTTACTGGCAACTTTTTAAACAATTTTAATTCAAGTTGTGAAACCATTATGGAAATACTGCCTACTTGTCCTCTTTGAAAAAGTAGGCTTTGTTTTTAAGAGTGTAGCCCTGTGGCAATCTAATCCCACTAGCACAGCTAGACAGGCCACTACAGTAGCCTTGTTCCCTCACCAAGTAGAAGTGTTATCGCCACAAGAATTAACAGCCAGAAAGAAGGCTCATGATGAAGACTGCTAATGTCTGTTAGTTCACTCAGACCAAATTGCCTGGGGGATGCTTGCACTCTCAACAGGATGGCCAGAGCCAAGGCAAGAAAATAAATGCACCAAAGAGGTGAAGAAGCAAAATGAATCCTGACCTATGTACTTTAAACCACGAGTTTCTTCCCTTTCTCCAGAACTCTTTAATTCCAATGTCTGTTCTAACCAGCCAGTATGTGACTGTTTTCTGTTACTATTATAAGCATCTTAACTAAAGGTACCACATACGAAACTTCTCTTGTGTTCTCTCATAGTTCCAAATAATCCCCTTCAGAATAGCTTTTATGATAACTATTAAGTCTTCATTAGGTACCAAACACTATGGTAGCACTCTACAAAAATTAACATAAAATTAAACATTATAATAATTTCAAGGTAGGTAGAATCCCCTTTTCACAGATTTAGGAACTGAATCTTAAAGAGCTAGAGTCATTTGCCTAATGTTCTACTATAACTAGGTTGTGGAGCCCATTTTGGAGTCCAGATCTTTGTGACTGCAATGGTAATGTGCTTATCCACTGTGCATCACTGCCACCCAGCATTCAAATGCAGTTCCATGTGTGCATGATGTGTTCATTAAACCATGGACTTGGATACAAACTCCTACATTAGCACCTTTAGTATAGTGATCTTAAGGAATTTTCTTAATCTCTGTGGGCCTCAGTTACCTCATTAGCAACTTGCTTTCCACACAGAGTCCCAGAGAGATAAGGATGACTTCCTCAAAATAATATAATTAGAGAAGTGTTTATCAAACTGATTATCTACAAAAGTGTGGTGTAAGTGTAAAGGACAGCACTATATGTGGTGAAGGAGCCTGAGCGTGGTAGTATTGGGCTGTTACCACTCCTAGTGTAAAGGGAAAAGGCAGTGAGCATGAGAGATCCTGAGACTAAAGCCATCTTGAGAAGACCTGTAACTTTCAGGAGAAGGTCCCAACCTGACCCAGGCAACATCACAATGAAGGGATCAGGAAGTGATCAGCCCCCATTCCTCCCTCCTGTCTCCCTCTGATCTCCAATCTGTGCCTCCCAATAGCCAAACCCACACAAACCAGAGGGAAAGAAGCCCCACTGTGGTAGTTCACATGGGCCCACCTCCTGCAACAGAGAGAAGGAGAAGGGTTGAGATCAGAATTACGGGGTCAAATGGAAGGTATTAGGTCACATACTGGAATAATAATACTGCTTTATGGAGTTTTAATGATTAAACAAGCGAATGAATATAAAACACAAGAAATTGCATCTAGTACTCAATAAATATTAGCTATTATTTTAATTAATTTATTCATCTAGTTAATAAAAGTTTATTGAGAACTTACTATGTTCTAGGCACTGTGGACATGAGCTCTGTCGAAAGGAAGCTTATAATGTAGTCAGGTTCATATGAGTTAAGCAAAGAGGAGCAATCTCAGAAGGAGCCTTCATCATCTCCACAGCTGTTTTTAAGGCATGTCTGGAAAGGTCAGGAAAACTAGAGTAATAAAGAGGTTTTAAAAAAAAAAAATTTAATCTGTATTTTTTATAGAGATGGGGTCTCACTTTATTTCCCAGGCTGATCTCAAACTCCTGGTCTCAAGAAATCCTCCCGCCTCAGCCTCCCAAAGTGCTGGGATCACAGGCGTGAGCCCCTGCATCTGGCCAGAGAGGTTTTATTTTTTAAGTAGCCTTTAGAATCTTGTTGGACAATGACACATTCTAATGGGAAAAGTAGCAGGCCCACAAAGGTTTAATCAGTAACAAAACCGCAGCTGTCAGAAGAAGGTGTGGTGTGGAGTACAGCATGGTGTTTGCCAGGACAATTTATCTTCTGGCCCAGCCTTCAAGAACTTTGGACTGAGTCCTGCAGTGATGAAGATGGGAAAGTTGTAAGGAAACAAAAGCTAAAGCCTCATAGGTGCTGGAGTCTTAAGAGTAACTGAAAATAGAGACAGACATTCATCTCCATTTTGCAGAGATAACCTACCACGTTTCAGCTGTGGCAAATATGGTGCTGGAAAGTCCACAATAAGAGCGTAGCAGAGGCACAAGTCACAGAGCCTTGTTCCCCCACCAAGTGGAAGGAGCAAAGGATGACAGTGAGGGACTCCATGGTACTCACCAATGTAGGACTAATAAAGAGACAAAGTGCCAAAGCTACATGGTGACAGACCAGATGTGTTTGTTGGTTCCTACTGATCTTCAGGGGAACTCCCAGAAATACATAGGACATATAGGCTACTACAAGAGTCTGGGGATGGTCTGGTGAGCATGCAAGAGAATTATATGGAGAGAGTTTAGAGGAGAGAGTAAACAATCCACTTTGATTGCCAGAGGTCTGAGAAAACCAGCCTTGGGAATGTGGTGTTTATGCCATAAGCAACTGAAAATTTTCAAGGGGCAAATGATGAAGGGGAGCAGTGAGCTTGAAGAATATGCAGTGCCAAAGTGAAGCAAGAAGGAACCAAAGCAAGGGAAATTACTCCGGGTTTACTTTAACAGCTTGCTAATAGAAAATAAATGCACATGATGTCAGTTTTAGGTGTCAAACACTGTCATGAATAACACGGCTATCAGAGCTACCATTTATTTAGCACTAGGCTCAATGAGACATAGGATATATATATAGCTTTTTCAGCAGCCCTGTGGAATTGATATTTTTATTTCTGTTTTACACATAAAGACGCTACAAATCAAGAGAGATGTGGCCCAAGCTCCACACATGTGGTTGTTTTGAAGCTAAATCATGCTCTTAATCACTATAGGTCCAAAAATTCTGCTAACAAATAATTAGGGAGAAATAAAAAAACTTTTAGTGAGGTCATTGCTTCAAAAGAGACCACGTACTCTGAATAAAAACATTTTTTCAATATGACAATAGTTATAAAATTTGCCCTTATAATCTTCTTCATCACTGGAGGCTGTTAAGAACAACCCAGGAAAGAAAATGAAAACCCAAACACCATTATCATTAGCATGAGAAAGCAAATACATATATTTGAGAGAGACTGAGTTGAATTATGACCTCAAATTAGTAGGTTTGTGTTGACATGAGTATTGACAGCAGCATGCTGATGTCGCTATGAGTGCTTACGTGTGTTTCTCCTTCCCAGAGGAGAGAGAGTCTTCTCTAGGCCCAGAACACAGTAGGTGCGCAGTCAGTTTTCATAAGGGAATAAGTGAAGACATTAATAAGTGAATGATCTTTCTTCAACTTTAGAAGTAAATCACCAAAAGGAATGCTAGCAGCCTTTTTCCCAGAATAAACACTCAAAATCCTTATTGATTAGATTTAAATCATACTGGGTCATCGGAAATAACACTGGGAAACATATTTGTCTGTGATTTTTCTGTGCCCCACACCATCTCCCACCCCTTCCCTGTCCCCCCCAGTGCTATCGCACTGACCTCTGGGTCCTTGGATTTTGGGCAGATGGTTTTTCTTAATCACACATTTTTTTCCTCGCCTGCTGACAGGCTCACTCAGTGCTAAACAACACAATTAGAACTATTTGATGCTGACTGTGTGCTCAGAAACAGTTCAAATCAAAGCTATTTTATCCACTAGGCACTGTAGTGCCACAGAAGCTATGAATTTTTCAAGAGCTAAATATGCATGAGAAAATGTGTTGGCTTTACCTGTTAAATTAATGTATAAATGTACAAATATAAAATGTAGCTTTCTATTAGTTTTACTTCTTATTAAACTTAGTGGTTTTATATTGTTCAACTTATGGGCCTATTTTTAGATGTAAAAAGAAAAAGAGAGAAATAATATCAACTAATAAATATAGAGGGAATGATAACAGAAGATCACCCTTTTGGATTCCCTAATATAATAAACAACTCAGGCAAGGATCATCCATGAATGCTACAATCATCAGATAAAAGATTATTAGGATAACCTCAGTATATTTTTTCATATTTTTTCCAATGTACCGACCCCTGCTATCCACCACTGCCCATTACTTAATGATTGAAACAGGGAAAAATGTACCTTTATAATGGAGAGAGCTGGGGTTACCATGCTTGGCAAGTAGTCAAGCCATTGGTCTCTGGTACAACCTGCAATGAGCCTTGTCTACTGTGATACAATATGAAATTCACATCACTGTGATGTAGTATTCCAGAAATGTTGAAACTGAACTTAGTCAAGGATCTAGACCTAACTACCAGTTGATAAGATATATAAAGGAGATGGAGGCCATCACCATGAAGAAATAAACGAACGCAGAATGGAAGCATCCTAAAAGACATGAGCAAGTCAATGTCATGAAGAGAAAAATGGTTTTATATTAAAAGATAAAAATGATCATACTCAACACAATACTAACATTTCATTAATCCTGGTTCAAGAAATCAGCTGCAAAAGACATCTGAAAATGGACCGGATATGAGATATATTTAAAGAATTTTCATTAATTTTCTTAAGTGTAATAAAGGGACTATGATTATGTAGGAGATGCCTGCTGATAATTTAGGGATTATGCATTATTATACTTGGCAAGTTTCAAATATTTCAGCCCAAAAAGAAAAATATATTCATATTTGTTGGTATAGATAAATGTAAAACAAATATGGAAAAAGATAAACAACCGGTAAATCCAGGTGAAGGGCATAAAGGTGTAAATTAAACTATTTTATCAGTATATGTGTTAAAATATTTGTAATAAAAAGTTGGAGAAAACTTCCTTTGCTTATATGAAGCCTCACCAAAACATTAATATTTATAAAAATGTTATTGCCTTAGAAAGAATGTATAAATTTGACTATTACTTCAAACAGATTTCAATGTAAGCATAGTGATTTCTGAGATACCACAAGCAATGTAAGTTCAATAAGTTATTAATACTAATTTTAAAAGCACAGTCATAAAAATCTTTTCAATATTTTACAGCATAAAAGGATATTTAATGGAGAACATGTGAGATTGAACCTATAAATTAAAAGGTTCTTTTGTCCTGTGATTTTCTTAAAATGCCTCTGGTACAAATTGGACTTGATTATGCAGCACTACTTCCAACCAATTGAAGCCTGTCACACTCCTGTCCTTTGGATTTCCAAGATATTAATATCACATCTATTACTAGTACTTATAATATCTATATGCTAGGCACTGTGAGAAGTTCTTTACAAGTGTCATCTCACCTAAACCTCATAAAATCTCTGTGAGTTCAGTACAACTGTTGTGCCATTTTACAGGGAAGAAAAACTGTGGCTTCAAGTGTAATCAAGTTGCTCAGCATCACACTGATAGTCCATAGTAGAGCTGGAATGAAGGTCTGCATCTACCTGACCCTAAGGCAACTATGCATTGCCACTGGAGGGCAGAGAGAGTCAAAGGCACCTGGTGTGTTCACCAGCATACGGAAACTACTGATAGTTGGAATTTTCAGGTAAGAAGGAGAGTCTGTGGTCAGTGAGAAAGATGGACATTTTGGAGCTGGTATCTTTTCATCATGCCACTTGATTCATACCTTGGGACGCACTGACACTTCACAACAGAGAGCTGGCCCAGATCAAAAATAACACAGAGGAAAATTCAATCTAAATTTAGAGCTCTTCAAAAGCATCCCATTTTGTAAGTGTTGGAGGAGTTGTTCCCAAAAGAAATGACCAACATTCTACAAACATAGATGCATGGCACTAATCTTGTCATTTCCCTGTTCATGTTACTTAGTGAATTATTATAGACTGTAGAAAAACAAAAATTTAAGTAGAATTGCCAGAAAGTTTGGAATCAATGGAGACAAGCTGTGGCCAAGAGCCTGCCAGAGTTTGTTTCTGATGCCATCGCTATTGGCACTGGCATTGGCATCCCCTGGACCCTGGATGCTTGACTGCTGGGTTCCTCTGTAGCGGGTCACTCAGCCATATGCCACTGGACTCTCAATTCTGCTGCAATCACTGCAAGATCATCACTGTCTCTTGGGTCTTTGCCTTGATTAGTCAAGAATCCCAGGTCTCAGTGGGAACATTAAATCATGATACCAATTTCTATCTGCTAGGGAACAGGGAGAAGGTTCATCTGTTTAAATGTGGTATGTGAGTGTATTAGTCCGGGTTCTTTAAAGAAATAGAACCAATAGGAGATGCGTGTGTGTGTATGTGTGTGTGTGTGTGTGTGTGTCTGTGTGTAGAGATTTATTACAAGGAATTGGCTCATGCCTTTCCTTGTAATATTTCACCTTTCAATATTATGAAAGGTGAGAAGTCCCAAGCTTGGCAGTCCCCAAGCTAGGGATCCAGGAGAGTCGGTGGTACAGTTGTGTCTGAGTCTGAAGGCCTGGGAACCAGGAGAGCTAATAGTGTAAGTTCCAGCCAGGGAAGAAGACTAATCTCTCAACTCAAGCAGTCAGTCAGGAGGCTTTCCCTCTTACTCAGCCCTTTTTGTTCTATTCAGGTCTACACTTGATTAGCTCAAGTCCACCCACATTAAGGAGGGCAAATTGCTTCATTCATTCTACTAATTCAAATGCTATTCTCAGCTAAAAACATCCTCACAGACACACCAAGAATAATGTTTGATCAAATGTCTGGGCACTCCATGGCACAATCAAGTTGACATAACCCTCATAATAGGCCTAGGGTTATTTATTTTTGATTACTTGTCAAAATTTTCTGTTCATCCACATAGACTTTATGCATCCTTGCTTTTTTTTTATTATTTTGCCAGAAAAGCTCTTTAATTGTGCACACCCAGGAGTGTGTGCGTGATTCTTTTGTTTGCTAGGGGGGGTAAGGGGTGGAGGTGTCAGTTCCAGCTTCTCCACCCATCAAGTGTCCCAATCTGGCTACTATATCTCCAACCTTTACGGCTATAACTGGGACAAGCATCTGAGTGGAACTCCAGGACTTCCCATCTGCTCACCACTCTGCCTTTGATTTCTCTGTTTTTACTGTGATCCAAAGAGTTCTCTGTATTTTGAGTTCAGAAAGGTATTGTTACAACTTTAGTAACTGTTACCTTTTATCTAGAATATTCTTTGTATTAGAACTTTGGTACCCTCATAGTTGGATTTTGTTGCTAAAAATCTTCACCTTATATTTTAAAAACTTTTTTTATATTTAAGGCAAATATTAGTGATTATTTATATAAAATAACATATTTACTTTTAAAATAAACTTATTTTTAAAAACAGAAACTAATCGTCAAAACAGGTGTTACCTAGACATGACAAATATCAGAAGACTAACAGATAAGGGGGAAATACCTATCTAACACACTGGCTGAAACACAGCAAGCCCACAGTAAGTATTTGATGAATGAGAAAAGAAGAAAAAATACTACTCGCTTATCAAAAGTTTTTCTTTCTTCATCAATTGTATATGCCTTAAGACCAGTGCTATCTAACAGAAGAATTTTCTGTAATGTTAGAAAAGTTATTCTGTGCTGTCCAAGATGGTAAGTACCAACCCAGCCACATGTGACAGTTGAGCATTGGAAATGTGCCTACCGTTACTAGGCAACTAAATTCTTAATACTATTTAATTAGTTTAAATTTAAATGTATATAGCCACATGTCACTAGTGGCTACCATACTGTACAGTGTAGTTCTAGAAGATCACATTTCCACCTACACATTAAATCACCTAAAGAGTTTCAAAATATGTCAAAGCCCAGATCCCATTCTAGACCTACTAAATCGGGATCTCAAGCTGCTGTAGCCTAGGCATTGGGCTTTTTTGTTGTTGTTGCTTTTGTTTGTTTACCTTTTAATTATGGGAAGTTTACTTTTTCTTTAAGTTGTCTTTTATATTTAAAAAAATAAACAAATAAGAAAAATATTGTCTACTAGGTGCAGAATCCAGTCTTATCTCCTTGGTAAAATCCATGGAAAATCTGATTTCTTACTCAAGACCTATGCCCTTGTGGTAAATCAATTGACTAGATTAAACCTATTTCCAAATGAACTTCTTATGATTTCAGTTTTTTCACTTGATCAATTTGAATACTGATGGTTTTGCTTTTTGTAGGTCATTTAGTTCTCACATATCCTCTGTGAGATAGGCAGAGCAGAACAAAATATCATTCTATGGAGGAAGATTCATGCGGCAGGTGAGGGGCAAAATTAAAAGTCAGGCCTTCTGGTGGCTAGTGCAATGTTATTTTTATTCCACAGTGAGGCACACAGCTATTAGAACAAAATAAATTAATACAGTGTTAAGGCTGGAAGTTCTTTCCTTTCTTCTGTTTACATTTACCATTCTAAATATGGAGACTGGAAAACACATTTCCAAATCTATTTAAGGGTAATGTTTTATAAATAGAACACTGGTGTCTAATGTTATATGTTTAGTTAAACTTGATTTTACTCAGTCAAAAGTAGGAAATCCTGGATCTATCAAAACTAAACAGGCATACATTGAAAATGTATGTCAAAAGCTAAAAACATGGTCATTCCCTTTGACCCAGTAATCCTGGGTCTTGAAATCTGCCATAAGATGCAACTAGAGATCAATTAGTAAAATAGTATATATAATTACTGATTTCATTACAGAGTTGTCTAAAGTCTTAGAAGCATAGTTATGTTCAACAATAGGGGAAGAATCAAATACATGATAATGTATCCTTACAATGAAATATTATGCTGTAATTCAAAAAACTCACGTTTTAATACCAACTAATGACACTAGAAATTGTTTGTATTAATGTTAAATGTTAAAAAGATACAAAATTTTATATAGTACAATAACACACATGCGTGTAGAATGTAAAAGGACCAAAAGTAAAGTTTTAGAGCAACAGAATTTCTTCATCCATTCTTAGTAGGTATAAGTTACAATAACAACTTCAAAAATAGTTTGGTATTTTGAGAAAAACATGAGCATACTCTTTGATCCAATAATTCCACTACTAGGTATGCCCTGCAGAGTTTTGCTTTTTAAACTGAGTTTTGATGAATGAATAGACTTTGAAAATCAATTTAGTATGTAGCAAGTAGCATTATTTTTTAATAAATCTGTGTGCATAAAAACATACTAAGGGATAATATTTTCTCATGAATTATTTGTTTCAGTTATCCACACACATATGTGTGTTTCAGTGTTGTGACATAAAATGTATTACTTTGGCCATGATTAAGAGAGTTTTTAAGGCTTTGAAACTCTCGTACATATGCCCTAAGAAAGGAATCTTACCAGCAGACAAGTATGGAATGTTCATAATGACTCAAAACAAACTTCAAATTCCACTAATAGTGGAAGAGTTTATACAATATTTAGTATATTTGTCCCCCAACTCGCTAAACGTCAATAAAGACAGTAATTGTAACAACAACAATGACAAATGTGCCCATACATTTTCAAACACCCCTCTGGGGAAAAGGGGATGTTACCATCCTCTATTGACAATTCCAGACTAATACTTTGTAAGCACTCAACTATTACTTGTTGAATAAATTATTAACTAATACATAGATAAATAAAATAGCTTGTGCCTGTGCTGATAAGAACTACTGGTTTCCAATGATTAACAGGATCGAATTAGATTAAAGCGTGATTGGACCCTGAGTTTTACAATGAAACTTATGGCATTATTTGTTTAATTTCTGGAAGAGTTATTTATTCAACCACCTTTACAGTTGTTATTCAAAAAATATTTATCTAGCATTCACCATGGATTAGCTCTTCCAAAGGATAGTCAAGGTTCTTGGCCTCAATAAGTTTACATCCTACAGAAAACCTATTAACTGAGGAGCACATGTATGGTAGGATTTTCCTCTTCTGCATATAGTAAATAGTGCTCTTCACATACTATTCTATACCCAGCCTCACTTCATCCTTTCCAGTTGCTCATGTAGAAGAAGAAATCAGAGAACCTGTCTTTTCCAAGGTCTACAAGTAGGAAATCAATGCAAGCTAAGCAGTTTAAAGCATCTCATTTTTCTGGTCCAACATGGCGGCACCCAGCGGTGACGTGAATTGTGAGGTGTTTCCTAAGTTCCAGTAACTATTCAAGGTGATGAGGAACATTGATAACAGAACAGTACATGAGTTAAACACTATGGTTCCCACAGCTTCCTTTGCAGGGAAAAAACTGATGCCAGCCAAACCTATAAATAATTTTATGAGTTTTTGATAGCAGCTCATGCCAGTAGGGAAAGAGCCATAAAACAATTGTATAGTCCAGACCTCAGCAGTAGTAAAAAACTTCCAAGAAGAGAAAGATAAAAATTTGGATGACTTAACATTACTAAAGCAACTTAGAAAAGAGCAGAAAAAGTTGAAATGGATGCAGTGAGAACCGAATGTTGAAGAGTGGTAAATGAAAAGATCTGGAAGGTGTTTAACAAATACTGCCAAATTCACTTCAAGCCTCCAAATGTGTGTGGAATTGGTGGGTTCTAGGTCTCACTGACTTCAAGAATGAAGCTGCGGACCCTTGCGGTGAGTGTTACAGTTCTTAAAGATGGTGTGTCCCGAGTTTGTTCCTTCAGATGTGTCTGGAGCTTCTTCCTTCTGGTGGGTTCATGATCTCGCTGTCAGGAGTGAAGCTGCAGAACTTCGTGGTGTTACAGCTCTTAAAGGCAGCGCCTCTGCAATTGTTCGTTCTTCCCAGTGGATTCGTGGTCTGACTGGCTTCAGGAGTGAAGCTGCAGACCTTCCCAGTAAGTGCTACAACTCATAAAGGCAACATGGACCCAAAGAGTGAGCAGCAGCAAGATTTATTGCAAAGAACAAAAGAACAAATCTTCCACAGTGTGGAAGGGGACCCTAGCGAGTTGCTACTGCTGACTCTGGCAGCCTGTTTTTATTCCCTTATCTGACCCCATCCACATCTTGCTGATTGGTCCATTTTACAGAGTGCTGATTGGTCTATTTTACAGAAAGCTGATTGGTCTGTTTTGACAGAGTGCTGATTAGTGCATTTACAATCCTTGAGCTAGACACAGAGTGCTGCTAGACAGAAAAGTTCTCCAAGTCCCCACTAGGTTAGCTAGACACAGAGTTAGCTAGATACAGAGTACCAGTTGTCATATTTACAAACCCTGAGCTAGACCTTTCCAAAGGACATACTCTTAGCTTCTTGAGTAATGATGACAGTATTTAACTATAAATTAATATTCAAATGTTAATGAAACACTTTCACTAAATACTCATTTAATTCTTACAAGACCCCTATCATGTAGCTAAAACCAGTTGAGCTAACTAACATTAGAATTAAGAAATTTTGATTTCAAATCCACACCTCTTTCTCTGCAGTGCCTCATTTACAAATGGAAATTCTTACTGCCTGGGAGACCTAAGCTTGTCATCTGTAGTGAACATGTGCTTATTTTTTGCTACCTAGTATGTATTTTACTTTCTTTTAGTTAATGCTAATCCGAACTTCTGGGAGAACCACCCTTTCTGCCACTCTCAGCCTAACTAAAGTTGACTCTATCAAATCCAGGGGAGAACATGTGATTCAGACTGGCCAATCAGAAATGGTATTCCTCTGGCCTGTAGCCCAATATAGGCCAATGAGAGTCAGGTCCAGACATCATTGCTAGAGAACTATCTGCATTTGGGAATTGATAACAATTATCAGTGCTACTTGTTCTGGTTTTTATTAATTTATTATACATCTTTACGTATGAGAGGCAGTGATAAAATATGCAAATAATTGAGATAGACTTGGATTCAGGTATTAGCTCAGATACTTCGTAGATAAGTGATCTTGGGAAAGTTACTTAACCTTTGCATATGAGAAACCTTTGCTTTCTCATATACAACAGGGATGGTTGAATTGTATCACACAAGATGTGGCAAGTCATCAGTCGTAACAAATGTACCACCGTGGTGCAAGATGTTGATCGTGGGAGAGGTTGAACATATGTGGAAATGAGGGTATGTGGAAACTCTTCATACTTTCTGATGAACTTTGCATAAACTTAAAAGTGCTCTAAAAGCCAAAATTTACTAATTTTAAAAAATCACAGTGAATTGCAGTGCATGATATACACAAAGTTTATACACACAAAAATATGCAATATTTAATCAGACCCTGTTCACTGTCTATATAAATCATATCTTTCCTTTAAGTAAGTTCCATCTTAACACTTACCCTCTAGGAACCCCTTTTATTCTCCCTTCCTATGTAGATCTTTCCTGTACCTGAAATCCCATGTGTGTAACCCATAGGAAAAACAAATAATGTGTCCTCCAAAGATCTATTATTGTTTCAGGTTTTCACATAAAATGTCTTCAAAACTGTAAGTTTTTCTTTGAAGAATGGGACTATATTTTTCAGATGTTCTTGGTCTTTTTTAGCAGCTTGATATTTGCTTAATAAATGAGGCCTAACTAATCCCTAAAGAAAAAAAAAAAAATTACAGTGTATCCAAACTATTTAAACTCATGTGAAAAGAATCTTCCCCTTGAAAATAATGTCAGAATTCATCTTTAGATTTCTCACCATGTAAAGTGTAAATACTACAGCATCTGTGTGTGTGTTGATAGTATTTTATGCTTACATAAATATTTGTATACACCATTTAAATCTAAGGTTCCCCTTCCTACCCCACATCTTATTTTCTGTGCCAAATGATCAGTGTGTGGGATTAAATTTTCTAGGAGTAGCACACAGCTGTTAGTTGCCACAAATATATTAAGCTACAAAAGTCTATTTGAAGGCAACATTTCTGAAAAAGGCTCACCACCTCATCTGCGATAAGTCATAGAGCCTTTCATTCATTATAATTAGGTTCAACAGCCAAATAAAATTACTACATTTAAGCCTGACAATTGAAGGTCATGTTCAAAGTTGGAGAGAGGACACAGTGGAACATATGAGAAGGAGTTTCTATAAAAACTTTCCCTTACTCTGTGGTGTTTTAACACACGTGGTCCATGGTTTGCTGCTGGTTATTCGTTTTAGTCCTACAGATGAAGAAAATAAAAATTCATTCCAGGTTGGGAGAATCTTGCATTAGGAAAAACAATTAGCGTTTTAAAATTATAAATAATTGTAACCGTTAGACTTTATTGAATACCCACAAGTAGGGTAGTTTTAAAATATTAGTAGGCAGTAGGCAGAAGGCAGGCTTCTCTTTGAGACTTCGAATCTTCATTACATTAAATATATTAACCAGGCACACTGACTCATGCCTGTAATCCCAACACTTTGGGAGGCTAAGGTAGGGGGATTGCTTGAGGGCAGGAGTTCAAGACTAGGCTGGTCAACATAGTGAGACTCCATTTCTATTAAACAAACAAAATGACATTGAAACATACAACTGTGGCCAGGCGCGGTGGCTCACACCTGTAATCCCAGCACTTTGGGAGGCCTAGGTGGGCAGATCATGAGGTCAGGAGATTGAGACCATCCTGGCTAACACGGTGAAACCCTGTCTCTACTAAAAATACAAAAATTAGCCAGGCGTGGTGGTGGGTGCCTGTAGTACCAGCTACTTGGGAGGCTGAGGCAGGAGAATGGCGTGAACCCGGGACGCAGAGCTTGCAGTGAGTGGAGATTGCACCACTGCACTCCAGCCTGGGTGACAGAGCAAGACTTTGTCCCACACAAAAAAAAAACAACAAAAAACAAACAAACAAACAAACAAACAAAAACCTCTCAATAAATCAAAATTTTGAATTTTAAAAGGGGTTTTATAATTTTTATTAACATATTTATTCTAGATAAGCCCATGGAAATCTTGTAGGCTGTGAGAACTCAGCTTATATCACTAAATGAATAAATGCCTTGTTTACATCAGGTGATTTGCCAACATTGTCTCCTTTTAACACTCTTTAAGGTAGAAATTGTTTTCCCTTTTCCAAATGAGGAAACTGAGTCCTGGAAGAGCCTAATGAGCATTCCTAGGATCATGAGAGCAGTAAGGAGCAGAGCCAAGGTTCAAATCCAACTTAATCTGCCCTCTGTGCCCAGACTCTTTCCCGCCATCCTCTGCCCATCCAAATAATGTGGGTCTTGACATACCTCCTTAACTTTTATTGGACGCAAAACAATTTAATTAATATTTATTGTCTATAACTCAATAGTAAATTAATTATCTGCCTTGGGACCACCCTGATTCATATGTAGGTATCTAACTTTTGACACAAGTGTCACATTTTTTCCTAACTACAACTGCAAATAACATGAGGGCACCTCCACCCTTACTCTCCCCTCCCCAGCATCTGGCCTGTATGACATACATATGGGAAGCTTGGTAACATTGTCGAGGAGCACACAACTTTCGCTAACAGTCAATGTCAAGTCCCTATGTGAAAGCCAAGTGAAGTCCCAGTTTTCTGTAAATATAATTCTACTGAGTTAAAACCAAAATTGTTATGTAACAAATTATTCTATGTATCATGTTAAATTGTATACACATAAATATTGTCCTATAGAAGTTATCAACACAGACTACTCTTTCTTCCCTTGAGGCTTGGGTAGAAGGGACCAATCTCATTAACAGCTGAAGACAGATTGTATTTGAACATAGAGGGATAGAAGAAAGAGGAATGTTTTTCTGAGGAAGAGGATAATCCTCTGGTAGGTGGGAAAATCTTGATTTAAAAAGACTATGTCCCCAAAAGATTCTAATATAGGGACAAATGTAGAGTCTATTTTTCCTTTAATTTTTTACAAATTAGTATTTTGACATAACTTCAGATTTAAGATGAAATTGCAAGAATTGTACAAAAAATCCATAAATCCTTTACCCAGATTAGCCAAGTGTTAACATTTTACCATAGTTGCTTTTACTTTCTCTCTCTGTCTCTCTCTCTCTCTCTGGGTGTATATATACATATATATACACACACACATATACTTTTCTCCGAGTCTGAGGTTAAGTATGAGCATGATATTCCTGCATGCCTAAATACATCAGTGCAAAGCATTCTTAGATAACCACAATATAATTTTCACAGCTAGGAAATTAATATTAAAGCAATACCATTATCTAAATTAAAAACTTTACTCAGATTTTGCCAATTGTCCCAATTAAATCCTTTATGGGAAAAAAAAAAAAAAGGCCCAGATCAATCATTGTATTTGGTTGTATGTCTTAACCTGGAACTGTTTCTTGGTCTTTTTTTGTGTGTTTTATGACATTAACATTTTTAAGAGGACAAGTGGACAATTTGACCTTGTCTGATATTTCTTCGTGATTTGATTCAGTTTTGCACTATGGGCAGGACACAAGGATGTCACTTTGTTCACAATGCATCATATTAGAAGGCATTTGAGGCCAATTTTCCCCATTAATGGTGATGTTTACTCTGACAGGTATTAAGGTGATGATTGTGAGGTGTCTCTAGTAAAAAGTTACAATTTTTGCTTTGTAATTAATTGGGATCTTGTGGGGAAATATAATGTCATTTTGTAAATATTATTTTAATTCTAGTATTATAAAGCAAGTGTTTTTGTCCTATTTGATCTTATTAGCATCGTATAAGCTATCCATAATGCTGAATTTTCAAGAGACTAAAAAAGTTGTATCTGGAACACACATGTGTTTTGAATGAGATGAATTACAGTGTATATATTCTATCCAAAACATGGACTTTTCTACATATTTTGAGGGCAAAAATGTTCTCATGGTTATAGGTTAATAGTTGTTTGATAAAACATAAAACATTGCCACTTTTATAATCATTCTTATTGTTCTTGAATCTAGGACCTTATTCACCCAAAACAATTTAATTGACAACTAATTTTAATTTAATGTAAGGCAATATTTATTAATATTTTCTAAGAAATGTTTATTTTGAAAAGGTGTCCATTGACAATCTTCTCCTAAAGACTTCAATATAATCTAATTGTTGGGAGATAAATGCCGGATTGGGGATAGTTCATAATTATTGTGACCTCCAGTTGGATGAAGTAGCAAAATATTTGCCTTCAGATAGACCCTTCAGGAATCTTGTTACCTAATAAATAAATGTATGAGTTTGGCAAAGATCACCCTGGCTGCTCTATGGAAAATGGGTTAGAGAGGGAGAAGTGGTGGAAACAAGGAGACCACACAGGAGATTGTTCAATAATCCAATGAAGAGACTACAATTACACCAACTCAAGATATAAATCAGAGGCTGGATCAATAGGAATTTATGATCATGTGGATACAGGGACTAAGATACACAGAGATATCAGGACAACTGTCTGAATTAAATTTGAACAACAGTGTGAGTGCGGACAAGTTGCCAGTTACTAAGAAGGGACTACTAGGGAAGTAAAAGGAGTTTTGCACATGTTGCTTTTGAGATGTCACTGAGGTATCCCAGTGGACATAACCAGGAGGTCTTTGGAGGTACAAGGCTGGAGCACAGAAGAGACATTAAGGTGGAACAACTGTGCTTAGTGCTTCATTTATTAAGATTAATCTAGTACCATTTTTTGATTAGCCTCCATCAAATGTGATTTTTGTTTAAAACTCAAAACCACCATCTGAAACAGATGAAGTAAGCATTAACCAGTTTTATAGTGAGCTTGTACTCTTGTGATGGCAGAGCCAAATCAAGCAATAATAATAATACGTTTAGTTAGGCACTGTGCAAGCATTTTAAGTACACTCTCTCATTTAAATCTAATTTTTAAAGTAAAAAAGGGAGTCCTGTACTCACTGTAGTAAAATATCACATGACTTTTCCATCATGAAAAATTGATTGACCTTTCTGTCCATGCACCAGCTTCCTTCTCTGAAAATGATCTATGTCCATACCACCATGCTGTCCTCCTCATCACCTCAAGCTTCCTTTCCCTGCCCTCCATCCATGTTGGTAAACACGGCCCAATCTGCTGTCCAGAATTGATTGTTCATGGAAAGGCAGGATGGAACCAAGCCAAAGTGGGACCAAAGTTTTTCTCCAGAGATTTATGATCAGAGTCAAAGATTCCAACTCAGTCTAGGTGCTCTCTGAATCCGAGGAACATAAACCGAGGAAAGGGTTGCATGTCTTTGTTCTACACTGTGGGCAAAGAACATCATAAAAAACTGCTCAGCAAGAGAGGCCACACGAAGCTGATCCAAAGGGATCAGTGAGGATGAGATTCCGGGGGTTCTGACTCCTGAGGAACAGTCATATTTCCATCCTCTGACCCACGCAATAGCCCAGTATCCTTACCTTGCTCAATTGGAGCTGAATTTCCATTACTTGCACTTGCTAAGGCTGATCTGGCTACTCTACTGCTGAGTGCCCAATCTGTCAGTAGCAGAAATCCACACTGAGTCCTCAATATGGATCATTTCCTAGGTTGATCAGCCAGCTTCCTGATGGCAAGTGGATTACACTGGAGCATTTATTTTATGGAAAGGGCAGTGTTTTGTTCTCACTGGAATAAACATTTAATCTGGAGTTGAATTTGCCTTCTCTGCTTCTTCCAAAACTACCATCCATAACCTTATCCACCATCATAGTATTTCACACAGCATTGCTTCTGATCAAGGAAATCACTTCACAGCTAATGAAGTGCAGTAATGGGCCCAGGCCTATAGGATTAACTGGCTTCACCAGGTTCCCCACCATCCTGAAGCAGCTAGCCTGATAGAATAGTGGAATATTTTGGCCGGGCATGGTGGCTCACACCTGTAATCCCAGCACTTTGGGAGGCTGAGGCAGGCTGATCACAAGGTCAGGAAATCGAGACCATCCTGGCTAACACAGTGAAACCCCGTCTCTACTAAAAAATAAAAATAAATAAACAAAATTAGCCAGATGTGGTGGCGGGCACCTGTAGTCCCAGCTACTCAGGAGGCTGAGGCAGGTGAATGGTGTGAACCCAGGAGGCGGAGCCTGCAGTGAACCGAGATCATACCACTGCACTCCAGCCTGGGCGACAGAGTGAGATTCTGTCTCAAAAAAAGAAAAAAAAAAAAAAAAAACAGTGGAATACTTTTTGAAGACTCAATTTCAGTGCCAATTATATGACAATACCTCCAAGAGGCTATCTATGCTCTGAAGCAGCATCCAATATATGATACGGTTTCTCCCATGGCCAGGATTCATGGGTCCCAAGAATCAATTGGTAGAAATGGCACAACTCATATTACCCCTGGTGATATACTAGCACAATGGTTGCTTCCTATCCCTGCAACCTTGTGTTCTGCTGGTATAGACGTATTAGCTCCAATGGAAGAAATATTTTTACTAGGAAACACAGCAATAATTTCACTGAAATAGAAGTTAAGATGACCATTAACTAGTCACCTTGGGCTCCTCCTGACTCTGAATTAACAGGCAAGGAAGGGAGCTACTGTGTAGGATGGGGTAATCAGTCCTGGTTACCAAGGGGAAATTGGACAGCTGCTACACAAGGGAGGCAAGGAAGAGTATGTCTTAAACATAGGAGATCTTTTAGGGTGTTGCTTAGTACTACCCTATTCTTTGATTAAAGCCAATGCAAAACCACATCATCACAATTCAGGTAGGACTGCTAAGGGCCCAGACTCTTCAAAAATAATGGAAATTTTACTTCGTTGTGTTTTTTGCCTACCAGGCAAAGAACCATGACCAACTGAAGTGATTACTGAGAACAAAGGAAATATGGAATGTATACTAGCAGAAGATAGTTACAAATGACAGCTATAACCATGTGTCTACTTACAGAAATGAGGACTGTAATTGTTATGAGTATTTCTTCCATATTTTCTTATAAATATGTTTGTATGTATATGTGTATATATATGTATTCATGTATGTATCTGTATATATATGAATCAAATATTGTGTTTTCTTCCTCTCTTATTCCCTTATCATCTAACATAAGTTGTATTAATAATAGTTGAGTTTATATCACCATATTTAAGTTATATTATGAAGAGTGGACACCATCAATTTAAAAAAACCTGTCAGGCTGGGCACAGAGCCTCACACCTATAATCCCAGCACTTTGGGAGGCCGAAGCGGGTGGATCACCTGAGATCAAGAGTTCAAGACCAGCCTGACCAACATGGAGAAACTCATCTCTACAAAAACACAAAATTAGCTGGACATGATGGTGCATGCCTGTAATCCCAGATACTCAGGAGGCTGAGGCAGGAGAATCGCTTGAATTCAGGAGGCGGAGGTTGCGGTGAGCCGAGATCATGCCATTGCACCCCAGCCTTGGGAACAAGAGCGAAAGTCCATCTCAAAAACAAACAAACAAAAACCAAAACCAAAACCTGGCAATATCAAGGGTTGGTTAAGAAGTGGATCAGCTTGAGCTCTTATACATTATGATGGAATGTAAAAATGGTACAGCCACTTGGAGAAGAGTTTGGCATTTATCTATACTTGCCATATGGCCCAATAATCCCACTCCTAGATATTTATCTTGGAGAAATAAAAGCTTATATTAAGCATAAAAACTCTTATGCAAATACTTATAATAATAGTATTCATAACTACTCCCACCAGGAAATAACCCAAATGTCCTTCAGTACATGAATGTGTAAACCGTAGGTACATGCATACAATGGAATACTACTCAGTAATAAAAAGGAATGATCAATACATTCAGCAATATGAAGGAACCTCACATGCACTGTGATGAGCAAAATGTTATATACTCTATCATTCCATTTATATGGCCTTCTGGAAAAGGCAAAACTATAAAGATGGAGAACAGATTAGTGGTTATCTAGGGTTAGGGTTGGGGAAAGGTTCTGACTACAAAGCAGCAGCATGAGGGAATGAGGTGAAGCTAACTGTTCTATATCCCGATCATGGCAGCAGTAGTTACAAAACTCTACGGATTTGCTAAAACTCACGGAGCTGTACAACAAGTAAAAAGTGAATTTTAATGACATATTTTGAAAGTGTCATTAAAAGGATTTTAAGCAAGGTAATACGTTTTAGAATGAATCAGTGTGAAGAATGGATTAGATCAGATGTATCAAACACCAGAGACATGAAATTTGCCTGGGGCTGTTGCATTAATCCAGTAGCGATTAAGGTTAACTAGGGTAGTGATAGCGAGGATGGAGAGAAGTGGATGGGTTTGAGGGTTTGAGAGACACTACATAGTAAAATTTGCAGACTATGATGATTGAGAGATAATACTCATGTTTTTGACTTAAGCAAGTGTCATTCACCAAGACAAAACTGGATACAGAAAGATTTTAGAGAGAGAACAGTTGCTCAGTTTGGAATACATTAAGGTTTGTGATATAATTGTGTGTTTCTAGGCAGATAGTTACATAGTACCATGGCTGAACTAAAATACTTCTCTTCTATCTAAGTAAGGGTGCTGAGGAGTGACGTAATATACTATAATTATATAACTGACATTTCCAGGAACCCAAAGCAGTTCATGAAAAATGCAACATGTATCTTCTCAGTTCATTGAATTATTCCTCCTGGAAACATTTTCAGCTTGGGACCTGGAGCCTGTTCACATCAATTTGTTGTCCGCACAAAGGTGCAAAAACTGATGAGTAGAGTTTGAATAACAAGGGCAATTACTTAGCCCCCTACAGTAGCTTGAATCTCTAGCTCATGCCAGTTTTCAGCTCCACTGAGAGCATGCTCTTCTGCCTAAAGAAACAAAAAATGCTGAGAGGAGAACAGATGTTTTCAGAAGTCCTTGAAAGCCTTTCTCCAATAATGTGGCTAAGGTAGCCTTTAATTTTACAGCTCAAGGACAATGAGAAAAAACATATTTGCCTCTTGTCACATAATATTTCTCAGTAGGATTAATTATGGTTGTGGTACTTAATACTTCAAATCACTAGTTGGGTTTTTGTTCTCATTAGTGCTGAAAGAATTGATATGATGCCTGCCCTGCAGATCTAGATATTGTCATTTTCCCACCACCCCTCCCAACAAAGCAAAAAATGAGCCAGTAAAGTATAGGGGTTCTCAAAGTTACAGATGACAATACTTGGTCCTATGTTGTTTTGAATTATTTTAATTGTTTCATTTGTATAGATCTGGTCTTCAAGAAAATCAAGTCCTTTAAGAAGCATATGTTTGCTCTTTCTGTTGACTCCTTCCCTGTCCTTTGTGCAGTGCTGGATACACATTCTGAATTCAAAAAGTACCAAAAAAGTAGTGTGATACACGGTAATGAACCTTAAAATGTTCTTGGTTGAGCTTTACTTTGAATTAATGTTTAAGTCTCCTTCTTTCACCCTCTTATCGTCTGTTTCTATCACGCTCTACCCCGGACCCCAACTCACATACAAACCATTTTTTTTTTACTTCTGCATCTCTTTCTCTCACTCTTTCCCAGGTTCCTAAAGGCAAGGGGGAGCCTGTTACACATCTTAGAGAATGAGTTAATTTCGTTATGACAGATGTTTTCAATATGTCTCAGAGCCCCAGCTGATCCTAATCGGGATTTAGAGTTTGCCTGATTGTGAGAAACTAGTGGTTTCACTGAGAGTTGTCCTTTTTAGAGAAGTAGGGGAAGGATAACAGGACCCAGAGGATAAAATTTTATGTGTGCGTAGGCTTATGGCAGAGGGGAAAGTGAAGCAATAAAGAGAACAGGATGGCATTGGTTCCCTAGGCCAGAGCCTAGACTAGGTCTGATTCCTGGGAAGATGGAAAGTTATAGTAGTTGTGCCGTAAACACAACTACTTGTAATAATTCTTGAATGACTTTATGAGTCATAGAACCTAAACAGAGATGTTTTGTGGGAAAGGTAATCAATTCTAAACCTTCATTTAATACCCTAACAGCTTTCCACAAACATCACAAAAGAAGCTTCTGGGGTATGACTCTAGGAATTCCATCCTCATGAAAACATGAGACTGAATAAGTAGGAGATAATCAGGTAAAGACATCTCAAGTCTTTACCTGATTATCTCCTAATGTCTTTACCTGATTATCTCCTACTTATTCAGTCTCATGTTTTCATGAGGGTCAGGAGGACATTTCAGGCAAAACAGACATCTTGAGCAAAAGCACAAGAAACAGCTCAATGTTTGGGAGAATCTCAAATAATTCATTATTGATGGAGCTTGATGTTACAAGACATGGAGTAGCAAGTGTAAGAATAAAGAATAGGCAAGTCCTGCTTGCTATGCCTAAAAGCTGGGATTCCATCTTATAAACCAGGGATTGCCAACTCTAGTCCAGTGGTTGTGGCTGCCTGAAGGTCTGAGTGAAGAAGTCTGGGGTGTCATTTAGACTCAACAGGATCAGAGGCAAGAGAAGCAAGTGATAGCACATATGCGAGGTTTTGATGTTCCTGCTTTGGCAATGAGGAGCCATTGATAGTTCTTTGCCCCCAGCAAATGAGACCTCAAAGGCATATATTATACACCATCAGAGTATACTTATTGTTTAATAAATTTGGCCTATTTTTTTAGATCCTGAGAGATCACTGATTATTTTAATCACATTTATTGTGCCCTCCTCGTTCTGTCAAGGTCTTCTGGTAAGGTTGAAACACACGCTGATTTAGCCAATAATATCAGTCCTTTCTGAGTCTTTAAAAATTGATCTGTACAAAGTTTAGATGAGGTCTATAGTCCTTAATCCTTCTATTTCAGTGTGACCTGCAAACTAATGAGTCTCTCAAAAGTTGCTTTGAGTAGATCTGCCAATTAGCAAATCACTTTATTATCTTAGGTGCTAACCCCAGATTAGTTCCATAAACTCGACTTCTCATCTTTTCTGTTTTTCCTGGGGTTCTCCTGAGATTTTAAGTCAAGGAAGAATCTCCACTTAAAAATACTCAATAATAAACTAGCCAAACTAAAAGAGAGTGACTTAAAACATTCTATTACTTTAAAAGTTACCTTTAATACTATTATATAATGCAGATGTTAGAGGGAGGAGAGGGCATCACTAAACCTGACTTTTGCAGGTTTGAGGTACACAGTCTGGAGATCTCACTGAGCAATGGCATGTTGAACCATAACAGAATTTCAGAGGAGAAAGTATGTAAGAGGAACAGACAATTGACTTAGATTAGCAAAATGTGGCTCTGGACATGTGAAGCTCAGCTTGTATTATATCATTCTAAAAGTATATATTCAGAACTGATCAATTGCCTGTCCATAATAGCTTCTTTTTAACTACATTATAAATAAAATTTTAAGATTTTTTCATATACTAAATAATCACAAATTTTTAATATTATGGTAGGCTTTCCTTTCCAGCCATATTTTTATCTTTATTGCTCACCACTGAGTTTCCTGTTTTTCTTACATTTTGGTGCATAACATTGGATATAACTGTCAAGGCTGGCAAATTTTTGTTTTTTGACTTTTTAATTTTTCTCAATTATTTGGATACTCTCATGCTTCCAGCAGTTTTCTAGAGTTTTCCATTTGGGTACTCCACCCTCAGCTCACACATTGCACTTGATTCCTCTATACCAGCATCCTCATCATATTGGCTTTCATTCTAAGACTTTTTGCTCACTGTAGCAAGATAGCTGCCATAGTCCAAGCATCATTATCTCACATGACAGTATCCCAAAGAGGAAGAAAGGGGACAAGGACAAAGTGTAATTTCACCCAATTTTATCTAGGGGAAAAAGCTCTTTAGGAGGTCATGCAGGTGACATTCCATTACTTTTCATAGGCCCAAAATGAGGCAAATGGCCATGCGGTGCAGAAGAATATAGATAAATGAGTATGTGGCAGAAATGGACGGGATTGCCAAGACTAAAATAACCAATTCATAGCTCTTCCTTTTGAACTAGACACATGGCTCCTCCAAACAATTTCTAGATATTATTTATCAAGAAAAAAATTAGGAATGGCTTTTGGCCAGGCAATCAAAAATTTCTGACACATTACTCCATTAAAGGAATGGATATAATGTGGAGGTGAAGGGTTTTCTTGATTTAGAAATTGGGTAGATAATAGAGAATGGTGGAAGATGAGCAAGTTGAGTTGAGAGAAGAGAGATGATTTTCATTTGGGGCTCATCAAATTTGAAATGCCTGTGGTGCACCGAGGTGGATGTGGTCAAGAAGATGTGGGACACAAGGAACCAGATCTTAGGAAAAAGTTGTGTGCAGAAGAGAGATTTGAGATCCAGCAGTATAACTAATGATAGTTGAAGCAGTAGGTTTGAATGTAACCAGTGAGGGGAAGTATAAAGAGAGAGATGACAGAGGAACTAGTATGAAATGCCAATCAATAATTTAAGAATGGGAAAAGAAATTCAGATGTGGAACGCAGCTTGGAAAGATATGACAGAGATAAGAGAAAAACCAGGTGGGGGTAATGTCATGAAAATCCACAAAGACTTCCAAAAAAAGGACTGAAAAAGAGAGTCAAATGCTGCAGAAAAGTCAAACAAGATGAAAGTAGAAAACAATGAGACAACTTGGACAATTAGGGCATGTTGTTGCATAGCAGTATTTTCAATAGAATTTTCTTAGAATTTTCAATAGAATGACTAAGAAAATAGCCAAATCATAGTGGGTTGAATAGCAAATGAGAACCAAGGAAAAGGAGAAAAGTATTTAACTAGTTACCACACATACACTCCAGTTATCACTAAGGTTTACGATATCTTAATTTTTAAAAAGAATGAAAATGGTAGAAATTTTAGTCACTATGATTTTTTCTGCATGCCTTTTCAGTATAATCATCAATAGTATCTAATCTGTCTACCCAGAGACAGATGTATGTATTTAGTATGTATATAAGTATTTAGTATGAATTTTTCAATTTCATAATACTATCATTCAACTTGAGATCTAATCCTAATTTCAATCCTTATTAGCTTTGTGACTTATGTGGTTCGTCCAAAGGTCACACATCTAGTCTGTAAGATAATTCAAAGTCCATATTCTTCACAATAGAGAATTCTGGTGAGCCTAATGAAGTGAGTCAGTTCCCACTTAATAAGTGCCAGTGTGACTTTAATTTTTCCACATGAATCTATCTACCTCCCCTTCCACAGTGCAACAGACAAAATAAGGGCTATGAGAGAAGATATTGAATATATATACACACACATATATATATTCATAATATATATAGTTATATTCAATGTTATTCATATATATCCAGAATTCTACCAGAGATAGAAGTAAAGAGGGTAGTCTCCATATTCCTGAGGATGAGAAACTCATTCCCTCCTCCCATCCAGCTATCCCCTCTCTTAGAATTTCCAGCCAGTTATAGCTGAGAAACAGAGAAACTGTTAAACAGAGAAGCTCTCCAACAAAGGGCTGTGTGAGAGAGGAGTGTAACTCAGTGGTGCCAATAATATAAATCCATCACATAAGGCCAAGCATGGTGGCACATGCCTGTAATCCCAGCATCTTGGGAGGCCAAGACAGGTAAACTCCTTGAGCCCAGGAGTTCAAGGCTAGCCTGGGCAGCATGGTAAAACCCTGTCCCTACAAAAAGTACAAAAAACTAGCCAGGTGTGCTGGCACCTGCCTGTGGTCCCAGCTACTCAGGAGGCTGAGGTGGGAGGATCCCTTGAGCCCAGGAAACAGAGGTTGCAGTGAGCTGAGTTGCATGCCACTGTACTCCAGCCTTGGCAATAGAGCAAGGTCCTGTCTCAAAAATAAATAAATAAATAATAAATTAATTAATCATATGCAGACTTTACTGGTTGTGATACATTCATTGTTAAGGCTTTCAAAATAGCATCATCTTAGATAATAAGCAGTATGTTAATTATGTCATTAAAGTAAAAAATGTGGGGGGAAAGCTCTACACATTCATTTGAAGTCAATCATTTATATTTTAAATGGTTTAGATGTGTAACTTAGGAAACTTTTACATTGAAATAGAGCAAACAAATTATTACAAAGCATTTCAAAAGGAAAAAGATTGTTATCTGAAATTTTGGCTACTCTTCATTGGTTTTCCATAGCAATTGGCTTGTCCTTGCATTTTACTTTCTCTCTTCTACTAGTGAAGAAACAAAAATGACAGCAGCTAATGCCAGATCCTCTGAGCTGTTGCTCTCTAACAAATTAATTTAGGGAGGCAGAAAGGGGATGGAGTCAACTTTTATGAGAAAACTGCTCATGTTTTCCTCTCATAGAACTTTTCCATTCAGATGTTTTATGACAACTACAGTCTCTAAGGACTAACTCTACAAAGACTGATACTTTAAAATAAGATTTCCCTTATTACTTAATCATTGCAATCTGACAATAAAACCATCCGCCTGTAATGAGCCAGCTCTGCAAACCACTCAAGTCCAAAGAACTGAATGTCTGAATAGAACTCATTGTGTTATCCTGGGATGCCAAATTTGACTTTCAGACAGAAACTTAGAGTCTGACTTTTCTTATGCCATCAGTGGGATAAGACACTTTCCTACTTTTTTTCTCTACTATGGGCATCTAATTTTTTTAATCTGGTTTATTTTACATTAAATGATGAAATAATCATGTTCAGAAGCCCTTAGGGTAATATAGGTTTTCACATGTGCTAAATTGTTGCTGTTCTACAGCCACAATAGCAATTATTTCTGAGATTTATTGGGCTGTTATGCTAGGTAGTATGCTTCATATGCAGTTTACTCTTGAATACATGCAAAAATCTTACAGAGTAGGAAATATTATTTTCTTTATTTTACAGAAAAGAAAACTGAGGCTTAAAGCCATTGAATAAGCTGCCCAAGTCAGAGTTATTAAGTGGTAGTAGTAGGACTCAAACTCAGGTATTTTGAGGTCAGAGTTTAACAGTCCCCAACCCTTATTACAAATAAAACATACAAACATAAATTACTATAATCAATGAGAACTCTCACTTAGAAGGCCACATAAATAGTTAATAAGTTAATGCAGGCCGGGCGCGGGTGGCTCATGCCTGTAATCTCAGCACTTTGGGAGGCCAAGGCGGGCAGATCACGAGGTCAGGAGATCGAGACCATCCTGGCTAACATGGTGAAAACCTGTCTCTACTAAAAATACAAAAAAATTAGCTGGACATGGTGGCGGGCGCCTGTAGTCCCAGCTACTCAAGAGGCTGAGGCAGGAGAATGGCGTGAACCTGGGAGGCGGAGCTTGCAGTGAACCTAGATCGTGCCACTGCACTCCAGCCTGGGTGACAGAGCGAGACTCTGTCTCAAAAAAAAAAAAAAAAAAAAGGTTAATGCAACATCAAAAAGAAGACTAATTAATATTTATTTAAACAATATAGAGCATTCAAGATATCCGTAAATATGAACTTTTTTCATTTTTAATATAAGAATATGTTGAAAAATAAACAAGAAATTAAGCAGATGACTTTAGGTCAGGACTATTTTAAAGGAACCAAATCTTGGTAAGTAGAACCTGTTATACTAAGTACTAGGGAAGTTTTGAAACACTTCTGCAAAGGAGAAGTATTTATGCCCAGTTCATTAAGTTTTTAAAGACTCAATTAAAAAAATAAAAATATTCATTTTGTTATTAGTGACAGACTTTCTAAATAAAACATCTGTTCCCTGAGCTGATGCTTCATAACCAGGTTAACAGGATCCTTGTGTCACACATGGTTATAAAATGACCAAGTGAAGGTCTATCATTGGCCCATCCATAATGGAACAACACAGTAAGACCAAAGTCATGGTCTCTGTAGTGCAGCACTTCATAAGTTTGATTTTGTTTAAATTTGAATAAACAACATGCTTCCAGTCGCTCTTATCGTCAAGTCAGTGATTAGCAATACATTTGAACTTTTGCCAATTTTACACATAGAATCCAGTATAAAGTTTATAGTTATAGTCATAATGAGCTTCCTGTCTTACCTAACCTAATAATTAAAAGTTGTCCCCAAAATAAATTTCATCAGTCCATTTTATTCTGTCTTCTAGATCATTCTCAAGATGGTTCTCCTCCTAGGGGAAGGTAATTCCTTCTTTTAGGAAGATTGGGGTATGAAATATCCACCATGCAAGAAAATACTTCAATTAGTATCACTTGACTCAGAAGAAATTGCTCTGATCCAGTGGTCAACCATACCTCGGTTATTCCCTTTTCTCTATATGTTCCCTTAGGAATGCCAAGCAACTAACTAATATTGAGGCTCTAAAGATATGCACCTGAAGGGGGCAAAGATAAGCCCACTTTCCATCTGTACCAAAGCTCTGACCTGGTCAGGCATCGTGGTTCACGCCTGTAATTCTAACATTTTGAGAGGCTGAGGTGGTGGGTCACTTGAGCCCAGAAGTTTGAGACCAGCCTGGGCAACATAGCAAGACCCAGTCTCTACAAATCTACAAAAATTAGCTGGGTGTGGTGGTGCACGCCTGTAGTCCTAGCTACTCAGGAGGCTGAAGTGGGAGGATCACCTGAGCCTGGGAGGTTGAGCCTACAGTGAGCCATGATCATGCCACTGCACTATAGCCTGGTGACAGAGTGAGATCCCGTTAAAAAAAAAATCTGACTGGGGCAGGAGGAAAGACTAATTCAACACAAAATTGTAAGAGAAGAGACTAATAGTCGATTGAGATTGAAAATATAGTAAAGCATAAGAGCTAAATCATCAATTTTTAATCAGAAAGGCCTAGATTTTCATCCTGGTTCTACAATTTAGCCATAGGGGTTGCTGATAAACGAAAGAGGAAAGGGGACTATGACCAGTGAACTGAGTCACAGCCTCACTTTGTATATCTGAGAATATTAATTCTCTTACCTGGTGTGGCAAAGATATGAAGGTGAAAGAAGTCTCAGTGGGCATAGAATCATGAAGCCAAAGTGCTTAGGGGATGGAAACCAGGTTCAGAAAAGTCCCTGGGAATGAGAAAAACAATATGCCTCTGTTCAAGTCTTCAGGGAAAGGCCAAATAGGACGATGTTAAATGAGGGCAGGTGACATCAGTGCTAATTTGAAGATGGTCGTTTTAAAAGAGGATTAACTTCTAGCATGGAAATGGATAATAATACTAATATCCAACATATAATTAGCATTTGAAACCTGCTAGAAACGAAGTGCTTTATATGTATCACCATGTTTAAGCTTCGCAGTCTTGAAAGGCATATACTCTCCTTACACGTATTATACCGATGCAGAAAGGAAAATCCTAAGAGTGGAAGTATTTTGCCCAATGGCACAGAGGTTGTAAATGGTGGAACTGGGATTCACACCCAGGCTGATTCCAGATCCTTTTCTTTCACCTACAGCCATACTGATGCCTCCATATAATAAATCCAGGGAACAATGAGAGAAGCAGGCTCTAGTCATTGAGGAAGGGGCTTTCTTTCTAATGACAGTAATGAGCTGCCAAGCTTTAGGAAGGATAGGAAGAGATGGGAAGATAAAAATGTAGAGGATAAGAGGAATGTGACAAGATAAAGTTATTAATTTGTGGGGATTCACAGCTTTCCTCCTTCTCTTTCCTCTGATCTCTGAGGAGAGCAAACACAAGTCATCAGAGAAGAATTATATTCACTAAAGGGACTCTAATGTGAGCAAAGAAAATTTGGGGGCTATAAGCATCATACAAGAAGAGAGCTTAGATTGTATGTTTACTTTTGGGGAAGGTTGACGGAAATTGGGATCAGGAGAGAGGAGAGGGGGAGAAAGTGAGAGTGACCACAAAGTTTACAACCCAAGCTAAGGCACTTTTGTGAGTGGAAAGGGGTGGCATTAATTATTATGATGAATCAACAGGTACAAAGCCCTGGACATTTGATCATTCTAGCCAAAGTCCCCTCTAGTCACCTCTTGGTGCTTCCACTGTCTGTTGAAATTAAAATAGTAAGACCCATCCTGAGATTAGACATGCTGCAGAATCCAATGGGGAAGAAAGTTTGATCGGCGTTGGTGTGGACAACCTTGGCCCCACTAAAGAGAAAAGATTGAAATTCCTTTTCTGGCCATGTTTTGTGTGTGTGTGTGTGTGTGTGTGGAAGAACATCTTTATTTATTATTTGTATAAATGTGTGGGCTATAAGCGCAATTTTGTTACATGCATAGATTGCATAGTAGTCAAGTCAGAGTTCTTAGAGTATCCATCATCCAAATAAGGCATGTAATATCCATTAGTAATTTCTCATCATCCAGCCCCAGCCGACTCCCTCACACTTCTGAGACTCCATTTCACTAATATTTCACTCTCTAAGTTCATGTCAGACCATGATTTTTTAAAATGCAAAACCACTTCAGAGCTGCATTAGTGGGTAATGGTTTATGGGTTTTACAGGAGTTTGTACTTAAAAGAGTCCATATAATACGTAAGGACATAATCAAAGTGAGGCTGGTAGAGGGTGAGGGGATAAAGTTCTTGTGAGAACAAGAATGAAAAATAAAAGTGCATGGATGGACCAGAAGGAGGGTGAGGGAACAGTTTAAATTGTAAGAAATAGACTTAGGTTCCCCTGCAGTAAGTTTTCTTGTAAAATACATGCTGGAATAAAAACGATGAGATGGATCTCTAAGTAGCTTCTGCTTACAAAAACTTATAAATAGCCATGCAGTTTGGCTTTGCATGGAGTGAAATGTAATTCAGAGACTGGAAGCTTGTTTACAACTCAACATAACTCTAGACACCGGCTTGTCTGCTCCCCCTGGGCAGCAGGGACTTCTTGTTTCCTACTTTGCCATGATTGTAACTCAGTTACCCTCTCTGCCTCTGCTCCTTTCTGTAAAGTCATTGGCTTCCACTCTTCCAATCAGGATGTCCTCCTTTTATGGGTCTGGCATGCAACATCTCCAAGGCAGAGGATCCAATTTGTTCATTCCCCCACTATCCAGTAGACAGCCCTGCTGGGAAGATTACCTGTGTTGGAAAGCCTCATGTGCTTCTGATTAGCCTGCAGACTAGCTGTACTTAGTTCAAATGCCTACCCTTCATCCAGTATCTATGATCAAGGTCATGCAATCACAGCAAATAGAATGTGGTTACCCATGAGATGGGGACACCACACTCTCCTAGATGTCCTACCACCTCTCCAGATACTTGTCTGTGTAGTCACTAAATGTTGGATATCCTTGAGGTTGAGGCTTAGGCCTTTTTCTCTTTTCCCACTATCTTTCTCCTTACATAATGTCTACCATGCCCATCACTTCAGTTCACACACATGGGTCAATGATTCCCAAATGTATATCACTTGCCTCCATCTCTCATTTGAATACCAGAGATGATATCTAATTGCCAACTTGACATTTCCCCTTTTATGTCTCCAAGGCATCTCAAATGCAATATATTCTGGACTTCACTTATGCTATTCTGCCTCTAACCTATCTGTCCATCACTGTCCATTTAGTTACAAACGCCTCAAGGATCCATCCTTGACATATCCTTCTACCTCAAATCTCTTTTCAATCTACCTCCTGGCTCCATCAATCTCACTTTCTCAATGCCTCTAAAAATCTATCCACATCTCATGCTCTTTGCAGCCACCACCATAGTTCGCAGTACCACCATTGCTCTCTTGGGTCACTGCAGGGGCCGTCATATTGTTCCCTGTCATCTACTCTGGCCCCCTTTCAGTTAATTCCCAATACCATAGTCACAGTGAGCTTTACAAAAGATAGCTCCTATCAGGTCACCTCTCCACCTTCCCACTTAAAACCCTTCCATGAATTCCTATTACTCTTGGAATTGTGAATGGCATCTTTAATGTGGCTCTGCATGTCTAGTCTAGCCTCTGTCTACCTCCCAACCTTCGTTTTGCATAATGTTTCTTTGTTCCAATCATTGGCCTCATTTCAGACCCTTGAGTATGCCAAGAACTTTCCTGCTACAAGTCCTTTCAATGAAATAACCTCTTGCATGAACAGCTGGACACTGTCTCTTCATCTGGATAACTTCTATCCAATCTTCAGGACTCTGCTTTTCCTGATCCCTGTCCATGTTAGGATCCTTTGCTATACAGTCTCATAGGTCCATATTTCTGCTTTTGAAAGGTTACATTAAGGATGTGATTGTTATATTTTTTATATTTTCTCGCATATCCCCAGACTTTAATATTCATATTAATTAAGATTATATCTATTGTTATTTACCATCATATCCCCAGAGTCTGGCACCTAGTAAGTGCTGAAGAATATATTTTGAATGGATAGGTGAATGAACAAATCCTCAAGAAACTACCAAGGGTCATTTCCTTTAATACAGGACTATAGGAATGATGCACTTTCTCTTTGAGGAGTGTCTTAGTCCACTTGGGCTGCTCTAACAAAATATCATAGGCTGTGTGGCTTTAAAACAATAGATGTTTGTTTCTCATTGTTCTGGAGGCTGGGAAATCCTAGTTTAAGGTGCTAGCAGATGTGGTACCTAGTTCACAGATGGTTATATTCTCATTGTGTCCTCGTATGGTGGAAGGGGCAAGTGAACTCTCTGGGGTCTCTTTTTTGAAATCAGTAATCCCATTCATAAAGGTTCCCCTCTCATGACCTAATCACCTCCTAAAATTCCCACCTCCAAATATCACCATATTGGGAGTTAAATTTCAACATATGAATTTGGGGGAAGGGAGACACAAACATCAATCCATAGCAAAAGGATTTTCAGCATGTTTCTCACTCAAATTAGTCTAGATTTCTCTTAAGATAAGGTAAAAACAAAAGCAAAAAACCTTTAGGTCTTACCCACTAGAACATTACTGTGGTATTAACAAAGTTAGATTATTATATTCAAAAATGTTATTAACCTGAGGGGGGGTGAAGGGCAGCCTAAGTTTCAACTTGAACAGAAATTTATTTTTAAAAGCATGAGGGAAGCAATCTAAACAAAAAGGAAGTCAATAATTAGAAACTTTGGTTAGAGGTAGACCTTTTAGTTGTAATTTTAAGGGCTTCTGTGTAGGGAAGACAATAGCAGAGATTTGAAAATTTTCAATCCTAACTGGAGACTGGAAGTACAATATGTTGTGAACAATATTTTCCAATACCAAAGACAATAAACCAAAGACAATAAACTAAGCAGATTATATAGCAAAAATATAAGTGAATTTAGGAAGATTTAAATATATTAATATATGACAAATTCATAATTGGCTGACAAAAATAAATGCATTGTAACTATAACTTTTGTTACAGTATTTTACTCTATAAAGAACACATATGTCTCTTACTCAGAGCCAAATTCCTTTACAGTCTTGATATGGTATGTAAGCACAGCATCAAAAACAAAAAGCACCAAAGAAAAGATTAGTAGCGTTGATGCTGTAAAAATGTCAAACTTCTGCAAGTCACACACAAAGGCACACAAGCGAAACAATAGAAATATTATTAGCATGGAAAAGAAAACTACAAACTAATCAAAAATTGGCAACACAAAAAACATGAAGAGTCAGTGTCTCAAATATAAAATAACCTTTTAACAATCTATTGAAAAAGACAAACATCCCAAAGGAGTAGTCACTAGATCATACAAGCATATGGTTCAACAAGGAAGAAATAGAAATGGTAAAAGAAAAAAATGTGTAACTTCACTAATAATTTTTTTAGCCTGCAGAATAAAACAATACAATATTAATTGCTCAATTCTCGTACTGAAAAACACTCAAAAAAATAAAAATACCCAATGTCGGCAAAAATGCTGAGAAAATGGGATTCTCAAGTACTCCAGGCAGCAATAGAAATATATTGATTTAATAATTTTGGTGAATAATCTGACAGTAAGGGTCAGATGGCCATCTTCACATTTTGTCCTTGCATGGTGTAAGGGGCAAGTGAACTCTTTGGGGTCACTTTTATAAGATAAAATAAGTTAAATAGAAATATGTATAACACTTTACCTAGAAATTTAATCTGAGGAAATAATTGGAAAAGTATAAAGAGGTATTAAGAATAAGGATGCTAATTTCAGCAATGTTGTAATAGCAAAAATTCCAAAACAACCTGAAGTTACAATGATAAATTGGCTAAATAAATAATTATGACATATATATATATATATATATATTTTTTTTTTTTTTTTTTTTTTTTTTTTTTTGAGACAGGGTCTGACTCTGTTACCCAGGCTGGAGTGCAGTGGCACGATCATAGCTCAACTGCAGCCTCGACCTCCCAGGCTCAAGTGATCCTCCCATGTCAGCCTCCTGAGTAATTGGGACTACAATTTTGTAGAGACAGGGTCTTGCACTTTCTTGCTATTACAAGTGTGAGCCACTGCTCCTGCCCATGATAAATATATTCTATGTAAAACACTGCAACTATAACTATTTTTATGGTAATTTATATACAGTGACATGAAAAACGTTTTTCATTTATTTGATAGAATGCATTTTATAAAATGGCAATTTCCAGATATATATCTATATATCTCTATAAATATGCATATTATAAAATGTCATTTTCCAAACATCTATCTATATCTATCTATCTATAAATGTTTACATATGCATCAAGGAGTCTCAAAATCTCAAGAAAATTTACCAAAAGGTTAACATAGATATTTCTAGGTAATGAGATTATAAGTCATTTTCTACTTTTATTTCTTTCTATATTATTTAAAGTTTTTTTTTTGACAAGCATTATTACTCTTATAATTAAGTTAGAAAAGGGGAGTGTAATATATACTCAGTTAATAGTTTTTAAAAGTGTGAAGATAAGTCATACTTGTTTCTATAGCAAGCTATATTTTGTTACTTCAGTCATTTATTTTTCAGTCATTTATTTTTCCCAAAGCAAAGAATTTCCATGCTTTGGAGTGCACTTTCTTTCCCAAGAATACTGTGATAACTCTACCATGCCATCTAGTGTTCAGAACTTGGGATGTCTTGAGAAAGGTTTCCAACCAAAAATAACCATTTCAATTCACAATTCTATAGGCAATTTGAGCAAAACAAATACGTCTTTTTAAAAAGGTCACAGAGATTCATTTATGAGTGTATATCTAGATCAAAGCCCAGGTTGCAAACCCTAACAGCAACTATGTCCTTTCAATTTAGTAGTAATTGAAGAAATCACAAAAGTATCCAAAGCCTAAGTGATTAGATACTAATTTAAACTGATAGTGGGAAGGGGAAATCTCTGCTCACATCCTCATCATACACAACACCCACACAGACACATACACCCACACACCTCTACCACTACTACCAACACTGTCATCACCTACAAAAGTTGAGAATCAACCAATTTTTAAAAAAGATTACAAATCCAAAGATTCCATTTGATGACATATCCAGAGCCTACTTACTTTTGCTGAAGGGTTGAAAAACACAAAAGGTAGATAGCAGATTTATTTCCTCCTGTCTCATCTTCACACTTTAGTACACAAAGAAAGTTGATTTTTTTTGATAGCTTGGTTCTAGGTTCATCTGGGAATAACTTAATCAGTACAACTAAAGTAGAGTCATAAATCAGTCAGGCAAAAATTTTTATTTTATACCTATATGCCAGGCTTTTTTAGGTGTTAGGGAACTACTTGAGGTGTCAGGAAACAATTGTTTAAAAAGATAAAATATCTGCTGTCAGGGAACTTATAGAGTAGTGCTAAGTTTATAAACTTAGGAAGACTTTTCCAATTTGAAACCATGTATCAAGTTCCTTACAAATGTTCCTACCATGTGAGTGATAATTTGATTTCTGTGATTTTATCCTAAATAAATAATACAAGAAACTTATTTCAGCAGTATATTATAGTTGTAAATTGTAAACAACCTAAATGATCAAGATTAGAAGGTTGATTAAGAAATGAAAAATATTCAAGGAATGGAATAATATGTAGTTATCTAAAATAATTTATCAAAGATATTGAATAGATTTTATAAATATCTGTAATCTCAAATGAAAGAAGAATAAAATGATGATATGCAAAAGATCAGAAGTTCTTCTGCAGACAAGGTAATAATGAATGATTCAACCTGTCAGAATTTCAGTGACTGTCCTGAACACTGGGCATGGCAAAGTCCCAAGGCAAGGATAGATAGTGGAGCTATTCATGATTCACAAGATTCTCTAAAGCAAGTCACTAATACTGTGACAGACACATAGACAAACAAGTTCCTTCATATTCTTTAGAGGAAAGTTGGTACAGACTAGGTGTAACTACACCTTATCAAACCTTCATCACTCAGAATGAGGCAGAACTAGGTAAGTTTGAAGAATGTGAGAATACTTTATGCTAATAGCTGCCTGGAAACCAAATACTGGAGCAATAATAGAGCTCCCTCCCAACACCATTTGTCCGAATATTTTAATATATTGGGCTACTGATATGGTTTGGCTCTGTGTCCCCACCCAAATTTCACCTTGAATTGTGAATTCACCTTGAATCCCCACAGGTCAAGGTGGGTCCAAGTGGAGGTAATTGGATTATGCGGGCAGTTTCTTCCATGCTGTCCCTGTGATAATGAGTGATTCTCATGAGATACGATGGTTTTATAAACCTATGGTATTTCCCCTGTTTGCACTTGTTCTTTCTCCCGCTGTCCTGTGAAGAGGTGCCTTCTGCCATGATTGTAAGTTTCCTGAGGCCCCCCAGCCATACAGAACTCTGAGTCAATTAAACCTCTTTTGTTTGTAAACCACCCAGTCTTGGGTATTTCTTCACAGCAGCATGAGAATGAACTAATACAGTGGCCAAGAAAATCTTGTTTCCTATCCTATAAAATGGAGTAATTGTGATAACTGCTAGCCATATGCAGAAGACTGAAACTAAACCCCTTCCTTATACCATATACAAAAATTGACTTAAGATGGGTTAAAGACTTAAATGTAAAACATAAAACTATAAAAGCCCTGGAAGATAACAGTGGAAATACTACCCTGGACATAGGTCTTGGCAAAGATATCATGATGTGAAGGGGTGGCCTGCCCCTCCACACCTGTGGGCGTTTCTCATTAGGTGGAACGAGAGACTTGAGAAAAGAAATGAGACACAGAGACAATGTATAGAGAAAGAAAAACTGGGCCCAGGGGACCGGCGCTCAGCATACAGAGGACCCACACCGGCACCAGTCTCTGAGTTCCCTCAGTATTTATTGATCATCATCTTTACCACCTTAGAAAAAGGGAAGTGGCAGGATAATAGGATCATCGTAGGGAGAAGGTCAACAGTAAGACATATGAATAAAGATCTCTGTGACATGAATAAGTTTAAGGAAAACTGCTGTGCCTTGATATACATATACAAATATCGCCATAAACCTTTTTAGTGTATAAAGAGCAGCATTGCCGCTAGCACATCTCACCTTCAGCCCTAAGGTGGTTTTCTCCTTTCTTAGTAAACAGAACATACAATCGGGTTTTACATCGAGATGTTCCATTGCCCAGGGATGGGCAGGAGACAGATGCTTTTCTCTATCTCAACTGCCAAGAGGCCTTCTTTCCTCTTATACTAGTCGTCCTCAGCACAGACCCTTCACGGGTGTCAGGCTGGGGGACAATCAGGTTTTTCCTTTCCTACGAGGCCATATTTCAGACTATCACATGGGGAGAAACCTTGGACAATACCTAGCTTTCTAAGGCAGAGGTCCCTGCAACCTTTTGCAGTGTATGTGTCCTTGGTTACTTGAGATTAAGAGAATGGTGATGACTTTTCACAAGCATACTGCCTTCAGGCACTTGTTTAACAAAGCACACCCTGCACAGCCTAAAATCTGTTAAACCTTGAGTCACCACAGCACATGCCTCTTGCAAGGACAAGGTTGGGGGCAGGGTCACAGATTAACAGCATCTCAAATACAAAACAAAATGAATTCTCTTATGTCTACTTATTTCTATATAGACACAGTAATAGTCTGATCTTAAGGTGGTTTGATGATGATGAAGAAATCAAAAGCAATTGCAACAAAAACAAAAATTGGCAAATTGAAACTAATTAAACTGAAGAGCTTCTTTACAGTAAAAAAAAAAAAAAATCAACAGAGTAAACAGACAACCTACAAAATGAGAGAAAATATTTGCAAATTATGCATCTAACAAAGATCTAATATCCAGAATCTTTAAGGAACTTAAATAAACTAACAAGCAAAAAACAACCAACCACATTAAAAAGTTGGCAAAGGAAATGAACAGATACTTTTCAAAAGAAGACATATAAATGGACAACAAGCATATGAGAAAGTGCCCAATATTACTAATCATTAGAGAAATTGAAATAAAATTCATAATGAGATACCACCTCACACCAGTTAGAATGGCTACTATTAAAAAGAAAAAAAAAAACAGATGCTGGCAAGGTTGTGGAGAAAAGGGAACACTTATACACTGCTGGTGAGAATGTAAATTAGTTCAGCCATTGTGGAAATCAGTTTGGTGATTTCTCAAATAACTTAAAACAGAATTACCATTTGACCCAGCAATCCCATTATTGGGTATATACCCAAAGGAATATAAATCGGTAGACTGGATAAGGAAAATGTGACACACACACACACACAATACACACCATGGTATATACCCCAAAAAATATAAATCGGTAGACTGGATAAGGAAAATGTGATACACACACACAATACACACCATGGAATACTACACAGCCATAAAAAGAATGAGATCATGTCCTTTGCAGCAACATGGACGGAGCTGGAGGCCATTATCCTAAGCAAACTAACAAAGGAACAGAAAAAAAAAAAAGCCACATGTTCTCACTTATAAGTGGGAGCAAAACATTGAGTACACATGAACACAAAGAAGGTAAGAACAGATATTGGGGGCTACTTGAAGGTGGAAGGTGAGAGGAGGGCAAGGATTGAAAACTACCTATCAGTGCTTATTAACTGCATGATGAAAAAATCTGTGACACACAATTTACCTATATAATGAACCTATACATGAACCCCTGAACCTAAAATAAAATTAAAAATAAAATAAAATGGAGCATTTAAGCAGGAGTTTTATAATGCCTTTTTCAGCTTCAATAGTCTATTGTATTGGCCCTTTTGTATCTCTGTTGGTTAAAGTTACATGTGTCTTTACAAAGGAACTGGGGAATGATCCATCTGTGATGGAACCAATTATCACAGAATTTAAACTGGCAATCAGTAGGAACATTGAGCTAAACCAGGAAATAGAAAAAGTTTGTCTTCCTAGCAAAAATCCTTTTGTTTGTTCTTTCTGCATCCTCTTAGTAACTCAGCTTATCCACAACTTCAGCCTCACCAAACCCGCCTCAATGGAAATAATATATCCATCCACAGCATTCATTCACTTAACAATACATATTGAATATGTTCTGGGTATCAGTCACTATGCTGGCGACAGAATGGGAATGAAAAATGAAAGGACAGTCCACAGGGGGCACGGTGAATATTAATTTAATAAGCAAATAAATGTAAGTATGAAAACATGATGAGAAGGCAAGAGATAGGAAAACATGCTGGAGGAGGTAATAAAGCATTAGTAAAAGCTGATGGTTGAGTAGGTATTAACTAGGGGAAACCTGTGGGAAAAGTAGTCCAGCTAGAGACAGCAGCAGTTTGGAAATCCGTGATATAGGAAGAGGCTGGTGCATTTGAGGAACTGGAAAGGGCCAGAGAAGAGTAAAAGGAGCCTCTGATGAGAGACAGAGGCAGCCAGCACATAGGGCTAGGCTCCAAGTTGTGGTCACTATCCCAAGAGTCAGAAGCTCCACTGTGCACAGGGAATTTTGTTTCTGCTTCTGGCTTCTCCCTCACTTTATGACAAACATACTGTTTTAACCCTCACAGTCTGGATGATCTTTTCCTCCCTTGTAAAAGAAAAAGGTTGAATTAAATGAACACTAAGGTTTATTCAAGCCATGAATGTGTACCTTTTACACACTCTGCATTTTGCTTATACTTAAGTTGCAAGAATATGATGAAGATTCCCAAAGATTTATTGTGATGGTGAAGCCATTTGCCCAAGTAAAAACTGTCTTTTGAGGGGCTTGAAATATTTGTGAACTGCAAAGTAAGTATTCGTGATCATCTTACAAAGCAAACTGATCCGCAATAGTGTGTATCAATCACTTTAGCTATCAGTGTTTGTTTCCTTAGTATGGAACACAACATAGTCAAATGCAGGACACGTTTCAGCCACACCACCAATAAACTCTGAGGTCCCTTACAGTAAAGCCAATTTGGAATGATGTTAACGCTATTCTAGTGTTTTCTATTCCTTTTTTCTAGTCATAGCCTCTGCCTTAGCAAAACAGGCTCTAAGGAACAGAGATCGTTCTTTAGAATCCTGTGCCATGTAGTGTTATGTACCTGCAACTTAGATGTTTAATCTTGCTTTGGTTCTAACTCCAATCTAACACAGTCTTTTTGTACGGGTTTAAAGAGGGCTCAGTCTTGTTATCCTCTCAGTGTATTTCTAAATTCACCTTCTAGTGGTTTACTATTGTCAGGAATGGGAAAGCCTGAGTATTAAATGACAGCTAAGAAGAAAGTAATTAAACATCTTTACAAAGCCAGTTGAACATACATAACAGTACTTATTATCTGCTTAGTTTTAAGACATTCTTGCCACCAAATTCTACTGAATCCTTTCAGAATGTTGCGAGTGACAGAAACGTGTTATACGTAGACAATGAATTGGCTTCGGTAAAATAACACTAAATTTCTTTCTTCCTGCACAGTGAGCTTATTGTATTTCAAACAAGAAGTTACTACTTAAGACTTGAAATTGAGGCAAAACAATTTTCTCAGGTTTTTCAGTTTTGTCTAAGTGGTTGCTTCAACTCTTACCTACTGCTTTTATTTGGCAGAGGAGAAGGGCTGTTTTCTCTGTGTAAAGAATCTGGAATTTAAAGTTCAGAAAGTGGTGACTTTTTCAGATGTCATAAAAGGCAGATATATGTGAAATGGAATGAAAATGTCCTTTCAGAAAAAAGCCTGAATGATGTTGCAAATATGTGAGAAAGGCTTTAAACATGAAGAGGAGACAATAGAACATTTTGGCTGTTGTATTCTAAACTGTTCTAATTCTTTACCTCTAGCGTGTGTGTGTGTGTGTGTGCGCGCGCGCACGTGCGTGTGTATGTGTGTGTGTTTGATATATGTGGCCTTACAGGAGAGGGTGGGGAAAAGCAGCAGGTGGCAGACTAGTGGGATAGCAAACACCAACAGGCTGGCCATGATGGTGTTTCTACAGGAAGGAACTACATAGTGAAGGTTATGGATGCTCGAGTTAGCCAGCCAGCTCTATCATCCACTTGTCTGAGTTATTCAGGCTATAGCCATTTAAAATAAATATCTCTGTGCCTCAGACTCTTCCCCTAGGAATTAGGTTTAACAGTACTTACCTTCTAGGATTGTGGTGAGGTTGAAATGAGATAATTCATGTGGAATGCTCAGAAGAGTGTCTGCACATTATCTTATATTATAGCAATGCCACATATGACCCCAGCTATTGTATGTCATGAATAATAACTTTTAACAGTGATCACCACCACATCTGAGAGATTAAATAAGGCTGTTCATCACAAAGTTTATCATACATAAGTGAAATAAGTGGTGTCAAATAGAAATCACAGATCAATGAGAAACTCTTTGAGTAATCTTTATGCTTCCAGGGAGATAACGTCTTACATTTTAATGTAGAATAATGACTGTGTAGTCAAAAATTCAATATTTCATGGTGAAAGTTTCTAATAATCAAAAGATATATTACTCTGCCATAATAACTTGTAACCTACTGAGATACTAACTTTATAAACATTTTCATTTAACTTTCATGCCTTAAACGTATTGTGAGTCTGACTCATCCTACAAAGTTGGCCTCTTTTCTGGAATACTTATCTCAGATAATTTCACCTAAGTAAATTGCTACCATGTTAAGAAAATATTTTCAAAACATCAGCGTTTCAATGATCTGGGCGCTCCTTTAAGAGAAAAGTCCAATATGTATTATTCCTTTAAATTATCTCTTAACTATGTCAGAAGAAAAATAAAGTTCTTATTTTAGAATTGGGTGATTGATGTGAGCATTAAGGTATAGCAATTTAATAGATCCTGGTCTAAGCTAAAGAGTCTATAATATATAATTCATTAACCTAGGTCTGCCATACAGATTTATAGATAGTGAAAACAACCTGAGCTAGGAAGTTGGTAAGTATTCAGATCATGTCTGGTGTCATAGCATGTTGGAGATTTTGAAGATTCATTATCTCTTTAAAATCCAGGAACTTCCTTGGATACCTAGTGACAGGGTAAAAAAAAAAAAAAAAAAAAATCTAAATTGAAACATTAGAAAGTGTAGAGATAATGTAAGTACTACTTTTTAAAAAGTTCAGTAGTCTAAAAGTAAGTTAAAGAGTGTTAATTGAAATAGTTTTGAAAAATTTGTAACAAAAATGGTTTTAACTCCTTGTAATATTAATTTTATTCCTTCAACAATATGAAACTAGGATAAATTTTAGTGTTTCTTAGTACTAAGACTAAATGTTGGTGGTGTTTCTTACTACTAAGACTGACAAATATTTACCCATATTTATGACTCTGCCCATCAACTATCATCTGATTTTGAACTTTTAAAAAGTTACTATTATGAAACTGAAAAATAACTAATTTCCAGAAGAAAGAGGGACCTGAATTGAAGGGTATTTTTTGTTGCTGCTTCTGCTGCTACTACTACTTTTTTAGAATAAAGCTTTAAAAAAAGTACTCATTCCTCTATGTTTTTAGAGGGACTGATTTTTAAAAATCACTTGCTATACCCATCAAAAAGAAAACGCTAAATAGAAAAATAGTAGATGAAAAATATGAACAGGAAATTCACAAGAAAATAAATACAATCAACATGTTGACCAATTTTAGCCTCATTCACAATTACGGAGACATAATTCTAAAATTCTCTTGGTATACAGACATGTAGATATTTCACTTGTATCATATTCAGGATATGGAGAACCAGGTACTGTGATACACTACAGGTAAGAATCTAAGACTAGTGAAGCCACATTGGAGGACACATTCTTGGATCTGGTCATTCCACTGCTAGAAATTTCCTTTCAAAGACTTCTACAAAATTATGCCAAACTATCTATGTACAAGAATATTTACTGAAGCATTGCATGTGCTAGGAAAAAAACCAAATACAACCTGAAAGCTCTTCAAGAAGGAGCTGGTTATATGAATAACAGTCCATCCATCCAACATATTATGACACAGCCTTGCATTGAGTTTCCCGGGGAAAAACAGTCTTTTGTGGAATCTGAACCACATTAAACAAATGCCTAGTTTATAACAAGACTATCTGCTTTTGAACAACAGGCCACTCCCTAAATTAGTTAAAACCTGCAAGTCTTTAGAAAGATGAAATTCAGTTGAAATTAAATTATAATGTAGTCATTTAAATACTGATGCAAATGAAGTGTCTTCTTATGAAATGATACATGCATTAAAAGATTGATAAGATAGTTGGTTAGGGAAAGCTTAGCCTCTGAATTCCTAGCCTCTCAATAATAGGGGCTCTGATAACCTGCAATGATCTCCATAAAAGAGCAGGCTCTCAGCTTCTCTAGAATGGCCAGAGGTAATAGGCTGTATTTGTAGTTGGGGACACTGCTGTAACAATGGCTGGAACTGTCATCGCTGGAGAGTCTGTAGACTGTTTGAAGACCCCCTTGGTTATAGAAAAAAAAATAAGTTGCTCCTAATTTCAGCATTGAGCAAGAAAGTAGCCTTTCACCTAACTTAAAAAGTCACTAAAGACAAGGTTCCTTTGTATGGAATTAATTATCACTTATTTCATTCATTTAATGAACAAATACTTATTAAGTACCTACTACCTGTCAGGCAATGTCCTGTGTGCTGGGGATACAGCCCAACCTAGCAAAATCTTTGTACTCTTAGAGCTAACATTCTCATAGGGGAGGACAAAGAAATATACTATATATATGCACACACACATATAAATATATATATATAGAAACAATATATTTAATGGGAGAGAGTAGTGAGACAAAGGAGAGTAAAGAAATAGAGTGACAGGCGTAGGTATTAGATACGGAAAGTCTCTCTGCGGAGGTGATGTTTGAGCAGAGACTTGAGAGTGAGGGAGTGAACCATGCAGTTCTCCAGGTGAACCATGCAGTTCTCCGGGAGATTAGCCTTCTTGGCAGATATGAAAGGAGAGCCAAGCAGAATGCTTCATGTGTGCAGAAGATGATCCTTTCTGGTCAAATAGAAAGCATATACCAATCATATCCTGCTATATAGATAAGTTTTGTTTCTGGACGGATACTCAGGCAGTTTTTGATAGTACAGTACTTATCTCTGGAAGAGAAAGAAATGGGACCCAAGGATGAGGGGACAAAAATTTTACTTAATATTTTTTACTTGTAGTACTTTTTTTATTGTTTCCACTATGTGCATGCTAAAAACGGTTTACCTAGATGTTAGGGTTATAGGTTATTTCCATTTTATTTTGTATATTCATATGTATTTTTAAAAGACAATCATCCAATAACAACTTTTTAAAGGAATAAGCAATAACTTCTACAAGTATCCATTTATGGAATATTAATACGTATGTACTATGTAACAGACCCATAACAGGCTTTGTTTTTTTGTTGTTTTGTTGTTTTTTTAAAGAGAGTCTTGCTCTGTTGCTCAGGCTGGAGTGCAGTAGCATGATCTCGGCTCACTGCAACCTCTGCCTCCTGGGTTCAAGCAATTCTCTTGACTCAGTCTCGCAGGTAACTGGGACTATAGGCTCATGCCACCACACTTGGCTAGTTTTTGCATTTTGGTAGAGATAGGGTTTCGCCATGTCAGCCAGGCTAGTCTCAAATTCGTGATCTAAAGTGATCTGCCCGCCTAGCCTCCCGAAGTGCCACGTCTACAGCACACCTGACCTTTACCTACGGCTGTGTCAGACACTTTCCTGCATGCTGAGCGTCCTGCCCCAAGTGTCAGACTCTGTTTCTAAGGACTTTCTCTGGCACCATAGGAACAAGTACTTCCAGGAAGGGAGGGGGCCCCACGCCCCTGGAAAGAACCCTCAGTCAACACCATTGGATTCATGCCACAGCCCTTGTCATCCAGTGGGAAGATGCTGAGGTATGTTGAACAGGTATATTCTCAGAGGGTCCCCAAGGGGACTCAGTCCCCAGTGCCAGCGGTAGCAATCTAGTAATTAATGCACCTTTCCTGACTGACTTTCTTTACTTGTACTTCCTGGGATCAACTCAGATAAATTTTCTGTACCCAAGTCTTTGTTTCAACATCTGGTTTGGAAAGACTCCAGAAAGATAAGGCCACAGAACAGTGTGTGGCAGAGTGGGTGCCCTGTAAATGTTATTGAATTTATTTTCCAAGTCCTGCCGTGTACCCCATCACCAGCCAAAAGGGAAGCCTAACATGTAAACCCATATAAGTGTATGATTACTTACCCTGTTGGTACATAGTTTGTTCTAGAAGCAATAAGAAAACCATGTTATCTTTGAAATTCAAAAAAGAAAAAAAACTACTCAAGGAAAGTGACATTTTAGATATGTATTGAAAGATGAGGAGGAGTTTTCCAAGGAAAATCTAAGTGAAAAGCATTCCAGAAGAGAGAATAACATGCAGAGGCACGCAGTTATGGGAATCTCATGATGTTACTCAGAGAATGACAATGAGCTGCCCAACAAAGCCTAGAGCCAAGATTTTAAAACTTTGTAAATGAGACAAATCAAATTAAATGTAATAATAGATATACAACTGCCTAAGACTTAATGCATAGCATGTACAAGTATTCATACTGTTCAATTAACTTAAAACACACATTTGAAAAACAGTGGTACCTTCTGTACTACTGTGAGACTTATCATTTATTCAGCCTAGAGATAATGATTGGATTGTGAATATAAGGACTTTTGCAATGATGTGCAGCTTGCCATGGCTGTGATCAAATAGAAGAAGTTGTGGCATGCTCGATCTATGCATTCAGATGGGTGGTGTAGAGGAGAGACCAAAGGAAGGCCATGCAGGAAACAAGCAAGAGGGTAATATCCCATCAGTCCTTATGGTTATGGGGTCCCATCAGTCCTTATGGTTATGGGGTTATGGGGTCTAAAAATAACTTCCAGCTCTATTATTTGGAAAAGCTCACAGAATTTAAATTTATAACACTAAGAGTGAAAAGAAGAAGAGCCTTATGACAGTAAGCATGAGAGGATAGTCTGTGGCCATAAGAAGTTGTAGATCTAGGAAGTCAGAGACCAAGAGTCATCTGGTCCCATCTTACTCCTTTTCCACTTGACAATAAGGTAACTGAGTTTGATAATAGTTAGATTATTTGGTCTAAGATCATGAAGGAGGAAAAAGGATGAGGAATCACTATTTGTTGTACAGGGTTTACTCTTTCTGTTTCCTCTGAATGGTGAGGAACTGAGACAAAAATCAAATAGTGCTGCGGATTTGCCATTACTAAAGTGTAAGAAATATTAGTTGTCTTGGTCCAAAATTAGTTCCTTCTTGTTTGGTGGGACACTATACCTGTTGCAGTGCAGATGACAGAACAATGGTGAAAATATGTCCAGAAAAGCTGCCTTTTAGAAGATGTAGGTTATGTCTATATGTTTCTAACATCACTGGCTAAATTATCTTGAATTCAAAGTAGGCAAAGCTACAAGAACAGCAGTGAAGTATTTTTTTAGACCCAATTTGGGTCTTTTCTGGTCTCAGTTCCTTTGAACTTGAAGCTGCACTCCCAACATCCACATTATACCCCCTCCACAGACAATACTGCAGCATGTAGAGTGGTCAACCTTCCCAGTTACCCAGGATGCAGGACTTCCATTACTAAAGTAGGACAATCCCAGGCAAACGCAACAGTTGATCACACAAAGTACTTATTTCTCATGGAGGGAAAGGCTATGGCAATGTGACCACAAACAAAGCCCTGCTCTCCTGGAAGCCTGATGCACTTAGCTTGATCCCATTGCTGAGAACTTGGCAGACCTTCAGCAAAAAAAAAAAAAAAAAAAGTGATGAGGAAAGGAGAGGGGAAAACTACCTGCGTTCCTAACGGTTTTCTAATTCCTGATTCCAGTGGCACACAAGAACCACCAGCAACTTTATCCTCTTAGTTACATAACACACTTGTATAACAAATTGCATATTTTATTGTTATTGTTGTTGTTTAGATCAGTGCAGGTTGGTTTCCATAACACAGAACAAAAATAACTTTGATTATTATATTATCCATCAGCATCACTGTCCAAACAAGTTTTAAAAAATTTTAAATCTCATGCCTTATTGATGGAAAGTCAGTAGTATAGTATTTGGGGAGGTTTATAGGAGTAGTATTTTCAAGGGGAGAATTATTAATAGTTTCTAGAGCAGTAGCAAAGTTCATTAATGCATCAGAAAGCAAAGCACTAATGGAAAAATGCTGCTCAGTTTCCAATTTTCTTTGTTAATGAGCACATTTCATTCTCAGGCCAACAATGACTAGTTCAGATTCCCTGGTGCCGGGAAAGTTCTAATCTCAGTACTATCTTGGTCTATTTTGAAATCACAGTGCAAATAAAGGCTGATATGTCTAGGCCTTAAAACATTTTTGGAAGCTAAAATTATATAAACAACACATTTTAAAAAAATATTATTACATAAAGTCTCAAGTCAAGGGTGCAGCAATTAACAATCCAATGGAGGATAGTAAAAAGACAGTTTGGAAAACACCATGATCTGTTTGAGCCCTGAATTGCTTCATCCTCACAAGGCATAAATTCCCTATCCCCAGCCTGGGACTGGTTGGTCATCTACTTTGATCTCTCCCACTAGATCTGAGGATAGAGAAGTATAAGCCCCAAAAAGACAAAGAGAATGTCCAAAGTGGGTTGAAAGAGCTCTCCCCTGCCTAAAAGAAAGTAATAAAAGAAGCACAATCTTGAAGTGATGATCTATTATGAATCTCACCACTTCTCACCACTTCCCCAGCACCAACCTTGTCCACGCTACTGCCATCTCTCACTTTCATGGCTAACAATGTCTCCTGCTCCTCTTTTGTATCCCAAGAGTCAACCACCCGCAAAACAGCTAGGCTGTATCTTTTGAAAATGGAAGCCAGACTGTATCTCTCTTTGCTGAAAACATTCTGATTTCCCATCATACTCAAAACAAAATGCAAACTCCTTACATTAGCTTATAAGGTCTTACATAATCTGACTGTGAAGACAATATCAGTCTTCACAAATATTTTTTGTCCTCCTTACTACAATGTAAAGTTCATAAGCGCAAAATCTTGCTTTCTCATGCACTGCTGTGTCCTCACTTTCTGGCATATAGTAAGTCAGTGAGAGAATGATGGAACAAATGAACAAACAAAGATATAAAACACATCAGTTTCAAGTCTTAGCTCGTTCACCTCCAGGCTCTGTTAATTTAACAAGTTACTTTACTTTCCTAGACCACAATTTTTTTCATCTCTAAAACATGCAAAGCTACCTTCTCCCTCCAGAAGCTGCCATAAATAATAATGGAGATAAATTATGTAAATCCTCTAGACCAATGCTAGAACTTAGTAAGTGATATGGTTTGGCTGTGGCCCCACTCAAATCTCAGGTTGAACTGTAGCTCCTATAATCTCCACATGTTGTGGGAAGGACCCAGTGGGAGGTAATTGAATCATGGGGAAGAATTTTCCCATGCTGTTCTCATGGTAGTGAGTAAGTCTCACAAGAGCTGATAGTTTTATAAAAGGCAGTTTCCCGGCACATGTTCTCTTCCCTGCCACAATATAAGACATATCTTTGCTCCTCCTTTGCCTTCCACCATGATTGTGAGGCCTCCCCAGCCATATGGAACTGTGAATTCATTAAATCTCTTCCTTCATAAATTGCCTAGTCTTGGGTATTTCTTCATAGCAGTATGAAAGTGAACTAATACAGTAAATTGGTACCAGTAGAATGAGGTGCTGCTGTAAAGATACCCAAAAATGTGGAAGCAACTTTGGAACTGGGTAACAGGCAGAGGTTGGAACACTTTGGAGCACTCAGAAGAAGACAGGAAAATGTGGGAAAGTTGGGAACTTCTTAGAGACTTGGAGAGCTCAGAAGACAGGAAGATGTGGGAAAATTTGGAACTTCCTAGAGACTCACTGAATGGCCTTGACAAAAATGCTGATAGCGATATGGCCAATAAAGGCCAGGATGAGGTGGTCTCAGATGAAAATGAGGAACTTGTTGGGAACCGGAGTAAAGGTCACTCTTGCTATGCAAAGAGACTGCTGGCATCTTGCCCCTGCCCTAGAGATCTATGGAACTTTGAACTTGAGAGAGAGGATTTAGGGAATCTGGTGGAAAAAATTTATAAGCAGCAAAGCATTCAAGAGGTGACTTGGGTGCTCTCAAAAGCATTTAATTTTATTCATTCATGAAGATATGGCTAGGAATTGAAACTTATATTCAAAAGGGAAGCAGAGCATAAAAGTTCAGAGAATTTGCAGCCTGATGATGTGATAGAAAAGAAAAACCCATTTTCTGGGGAGAAATTCAAGCCTGATGCATAAATTTGCATAAATGAGAAGCCAAATATTAATGCCAAGACAATGGGGACAATGTCCCCAGGGCTTGTCAGAGGTCTTCAAGTCAGCCCCTCCCATCAGAGGCCCAGAGACCTAGGAGGAAAAAATGGTGCCATGGGCTGGGCCCAGGGCCTTGCTGTTTGTGCAGTCTTGGCACTTGGTGTCCCGTGTCTCAGCTGTGGCTAAAAGTGGACAACATATAGCTCAGACCATTGCTTCAGAGGGTGCAAGCCCCAAGCCTTGGCAGCTTACACATGGTGTTGGGTCTGTGGGATCACAGAAGTTAAAAACTGAGACTTGGGTACCTCCATCTAGATTTCAGAGGCTTTATGGAAATGCCAGAATGTTCAGGCAGAGGTGTGCTGCAGGGGTGGAGACTTCATGGAGAAACTCTGCTAGGGCAGTATGGAAGGGAAATGTGGGGTGGGAGCCCCCACACAGTGTACCTACTGGGGCAGTTCCTAGTGGAGCTGTGAGGAGAAGGCCACTGTCTTCCAGACCCAAGAGTGGTAGATCTATCAACAGCTTGCACTGTGTGCCTGTAAAAGCTGCAGGTACTCAATGCCAGCCCATGAAAACAGCCAGGAAGGGGGCTGTATCCTGCAAAATCACAGGGGCAGAGCTGCCCACGACCATGGGAACCTACCTCTTGCATCAGTGTGACCTGGACTTCAGACATGGAGTCAAACGAGATCATTTTGGAGTTTTAAAATTTGACTGCACCGCTAAATTTCAGACTTGCATGGGGCCTGTAGCCCCTTCATTTTGGCCAATTTCTCCCATTTGGAACAGGTGTATTTACCCAATATCTGTACCCCCATTGTATCTATGAAGTAACTTGCTTTTGATTTTACAGGCTCATAGGCAGAAGGGACTTGCCATGTCTCAGATGAGACTTTTGGACTGTGGAGTTTTGAGTAAATGTTGAAATGAGTTAAGACTTTGGGGGACTGTTGGGAAAGCATGATTGGTCTTGAAATGTGATGACATGAGATTTGGGAGGGTCAAAGGGAGGAATGATATGGTTTGGCTGTGTTCCCACCCAAATCTCATGTTGAAATGTAGCTCCTATAATCCCCACGTGTTGCAAGAGGGACCCAGTGGGAGGTAACTGAACTATGGCAGTGAGTTTTCCTTTGCTGTTCTCGTGATAGTGAATAAGTATTATGAGATCTGCTAGTTTTATAAAGGGCAATTCCTCTGCACATGACTCTTGCCTGCCACCATGTAAGATGTGCCTTTTCTCCTCCTTTGCCTTCTACCATGATTGTGAGGCCTCCCCAGCCATGTGAAACTGAGTCCATTAAACCTCTTTCCTTTATCAATTACCCAGTATTAGATATGTCTTTACTAGCAGCATGAGAACAGACTAATACAATAAGTGTTTAACAAATTTTCTTTCCCCTTAGTTGTTCCTCCACCCTCCCAAGAAAACCAATAGCAACATAAAGGGAGCTTCACAGGTTATCAGAGCAGCTGTTGGGTTATATATGCCATGAATTCATGAACTCGCATGAGTTTGAAATTGTCTTTATTCAGTTAGATTTCTTTGTGCCTGTACATTTATTAAAGATTCAAATATTCCCAGAAGAAAACATTCATAAAGCCATCCTTCATCTTGGTAAAAGTAATTTTTCAAGTGAATTCTTTTTGTGACTAAAAGTCCTACAGAAGATATCAAAAGCAAAAACCAAAGATGCCAAAGAGGAGCTTCACAGATGTCTAGAGAGTTTTTGTAATCTAAAATCAAAGCCTGACATCAGAGTCACAACTAAATCATGAGATGAAACAGCTGGTTCTTGAACAAGAGTAACTGAAGATATATGCCTTTAGTGTGGACATCACTCAGTGTCAGCAGGTTTGTTGCTACATGACCAATGCGTACACATGCTGAGAAATTCCCCAGTGGCTAAGCCAAAAACAAAGTGTGAATTTTTTCATTCGCTACAGAAATTATTGTATTAAAATTAAGCTACTGATACGATAATTCCAAAAAGCCTTAAGATTTCTGCATAGTTCAGCTAAGATGACCAGATGGCCCAAATCCTGCTATAATTCAGCCTAATATATCTATGTCTTCCACTCTCCTTTTACTCTTGGGGTAGAAAAGGGAGGAACTAGCCATGATCAGCTACCCTTCTTTTCTTTCCACCATCCTTCCACAAAGAATAGATGTACTGAAACGAACTCACTTAAGCTGCTCACACTACCATCCTAGCCTTTGAAGTAGTCTGAACCTCTAATGTTGCTACCCTATCATCTCACATCTCTTTAGTGGCCCTGAAATAAATCACCAATTCTGTCTCTTCTGTCCCCATAGACAGTGTAGCCTAAAAATGCCTGGGCTCCCTGGATCACAGAGAATTTGGAATCAGGAAAAAGTCTCTGGAAGCTGAAGAGCTTGAGGGCCTGTAACACTGAGGGATTTCAAAGACTATCCTTTTATCCATTTTGTCTTCTTCAGTGACATGCTTCCTTTCCCCATACCTCCATCGCCATCCCCAAACTAGATATATTTTTGAAGTTGAAATCTTCTTTGAAAAATCAATAAAATTCTATCATTTAATAAAATATATTCTCTTTTTTTGGCCCAGATGTGTTTTTAATAGTATATCACACCCAAACTTCTGAAGTCATATGTGTAATCATGGGGTAGATTGTTAATAATGAACCTGGTTTGGCTGAAGTATTGTAGCTTTATTTTATTTCCTCACATATTCCTTTATGTAATTTTGAACTCACATTCTCAAAATGAATGGCTCTGGTTCAGTAAACAGATATAAATAAGACTGATCTTTGGACAGACATAAACGTTATTTTTATAGAAAGAGCTCATTTCTTGCACACCCATACCTGAAGTTCAGCCAAAAATGTCTTCTTTCTTCAGAAATCTGTGCTGCTGGTATTTCTTAAAGAAAGAATTCTAAATCAGGGAGGAAAGAATGACCTGAAATCTCATCAGTGTCCTAAATTCTGTACTAGTAATTTTAGAACCATAATTTTAGAACATGAGATTGCACTGAGGAGCTAATAATAATATTAAAACTTGTTGCTATCTTTTCTCAGCCTAGATCAAACGTTTTATAAGCAAAGAACACCATAGCTCTAAAAACAATTGTAATTATTACTATGTCATTTGCAGGGCAACCTAGATTAATTCTTTGTTTTGAGAGGCCACCTTGTCTTCTCTGTATGCTAAAGGTAGAGGGAGTAGAAGTAAAAAGCAAATTCTTTTTAAATATCAGCTTACTCAAATGGTTAAAAAATATTTTTCAGGTGCAGTTCCTTGGTCTGTGGTTTAACATTCTGTAGAGTTTTCCCTTGCTATTCAAACTTTACTCATTATTAAAAGGAGGAAAATAAAACCTGAGAGAGCCCCTAGGGTCTTGTTTTATTTAAAAGTCCTTCAGGGATCTCATATGATACATCAGTGTTGACTACATCCCCCTTCATTGTTTTCTGTATTTTCAATTATTTTTTGATAATTGTTGACTGTTACTAGAGGCCAAGCACTGTGTTAGGATCTGAAGGTATTAAGTTGACTCCATTCCTGTTTTCAAGACAATAACTCAGTCTATTTTTAACTTTTAAGTTCAGGGGTACAAGTGCAGGTGTACTACATTGCTAAACTTGTGTCATAGGGGTTTGTTGTGCAGATTATTGTGTCTCCCAGGTATTCAGCTTAGTGCCCATTAGAATAATTCAGTCTTAAAAACTGCTGGTTCTAATCAGTGCCTCTACTTACAATGAAAGTCATCATCATTTGCTTCTGGAATCTATCAACTCTCCTTTTTCCTTTCAGTCCTTTGCTCTCTCCAAAAGCTCTTCTCTAAAATGTAGCTACTGTTTGACTACTAACCTCTCCTTTTACTCTCTTCACCTTCACCTACAATACACTTTCCCCAATAGACTAAGAATCTACCACTGTAGAAGATATGCAATGATATAGGAGTATAGCCTTTCAAGGAATATAACTTTTTAAAGAGGACCTTGGGAGAGGACAAAATTTAGCTCAGGCTAAAGCTTCTAGCAATGAACTTTCACAGTGTGACACATATGGCTACTTGATGTGTTAAATCTCTTATGTTTACAAAAAGCAGAAATATACAAACATAAATACAAAGTAGGATTAATGGTGAGAATACAGGTATTTCATGGACCAAGGACAGAAAATGAAGAATAGATGGGAATTCAGTGGCATTTTTACTGGAAACTAGAAAAATCAAAGGGAGTTATGGTTCTCCATCTCTCTCTTTCTTTCTCAAGGTTTCTAACTTCTACTTCTCTCTGAGCTTGGTGCATCTGCCTTTCTCAATGAGCTGATTCTTCTCATTCACCTTGCACATGGCTGAATGTAGCCAGCAGTCCTGACTCCATATCATAAAGTTCTAGTCCTTCTACCCCTCACTAACTGGTATCAATCTTGACCCCTCAATTCAAATATGAAGAAGGGAGAGAAACTGGGAGAAAATATGTGAGTCAGAGTCTAATTAATCCAGCTCATCTCTTCAAACCAGGCTACAAAATTTGCAGTTTAATGCATAGGCAAATATTGGGTAAGGCATTCCTCTTAGCCCAGAAAGTATCAAGGTAGCAAAGTAGATAGGGCTGTCTAAGCGGGATCTAGATAGGGCAGAAGTTTTAAAAACCCTGTGTGTAAGAACAGGCAATGACATATCTTTAATGGACCTGGATTCTGTATCCTATCATAATATATCTGTAGGTTTTCACATATTCAGCCCTTCCTCTCTTCCTCCTTTCCAATTATTATCACTATTATTTAATTTGAAATCCATTGTAAATTTGTTTGCTTGTTTTCCACATCTTTTGTATTATCCTTCATTTTGGGTCCTCAACCTTCAGAACCTAGTTAGCACTGAAACAAAATAAAAATCTACACAGATGCTCTAGTGGCTATAATTGTCCACTTCTAAAGCAATCATGATAAGAAGGTACTCAAACCATATCCATCTGTCATGGCACACTGTGGCTGGAACACTGTGTATCATAGAGACAAGTGGGCAAAAAAGATGAGATATTCTAAATGCCCTTCAAAAACATAGCCAGAAAGGTGCGGAGGGGCCTCTGAATTGCCTGCTCTTTCAACTGACAAGATTGAACTGGCCCTGCCTCAAAATATAATTTGATATATTTTCTATACTTACCTGATCTCTTTACAACTCTATCTCCCTTTGTTTTTCTCTCTCTTCCTCCTCGCAATATGTTAGCCCTAATCTTAGCTGTTGAGAGAAAACAAAACATTTTACTACAGATGGGTAAATTGCTCACTTGCACACAATACATAGTGGTCCAAGAAACTGTGCCATGGAAGATATAAAATAAAATCTGCCCTGATAAAAACTCCCTTATGAAATGCTCCAACATTCCCTAAATTCAACTAACCAATAGGATTATATTACACACCTCATTTCATAAAGATGACTTTGATGACACAGACAACTTGAAAAGTAAATTCTAATTTCTGTCCTTTAGAAACAACTTTTTGGATGAATAGGAATGAACTGAATGCTAGAAGAATGGTAAACAAAATAGAAGGAGTACTCAATTAAGTTTCCCAGCTCCATTACTGGATCTATAATTGACTAATCTTGTGAGTTTGGCAAATTACCTAACTCCTATGGGGCTCAATTTTCTCAAAAGTCAAGCACTGGGTTAGATGCTAAAGCAATCACTGTTGGTTCCAGGAGTTATTCTCTCCCCTTGTTTCATTCTGTTATAGCTTATCTCCTACTATAGAAAATAAACGTAATTATTTTCACTTCTTTAGCCTCCCCTGCAGCTAGGACATGGGCACCTAACCAGTCTTAGAAAATGAAACTGATCATTCTGCCTGGGGCACTCTGGGAAAGGTTTTCATTGCTATTGAAAATAAATTTCCCTCCTAACTACATGTCTTTGGAAGTTTTCATGGCTGCAACTGTGAAAGCCATCATACAAACCATGACATAGCTAAGAAGATTACACAGAATCTGACCCAGAGCCCTGCCAAATTTTTTAGATGCTGAATCATCAGCCCTAGAAGTCAATAAACAATGTCTCATTATATAAGCTATTTTTATTTAGGTATTCCATTACTTATAGCCAAAAATGTATCCTTATTATGTTGATACCATTATTTCTAAGACCCCTACCAGCTTTAAGAACACATGATCCTATATAAAAAAGAGAGAAAAGCAATGAAAGTTGTCCCATTGATAAGTAAATTATTTTAAGGATCAATAGAAGAGAGACTTCAAAAAGGGATACTCCAAGATGGCAGACATATAGCTAAAGTAGATAGCTGCTTATATGGCATGGCCCGTAAAGCCCAGAGATGAACCTACCCTAAACATCTGCTGCCTTTATACCACAGTTAGTGGAAGGGACATCTATGGTGTACACCTGCAATACTTAAACTGACCATTATTGTTAACACTCTTTCTACATTAGGAATCTGCCTCCCACCGTAAAAGTCAAATAGAGATTTTCCCCCTTGCTGTCCCTAACAGCCAGAGTAAGAGAAAATGACTAAGAACTGGCTAGTTGAATGTTCCTGGACAAGATTTTGGATCTTAGGGGCTGTAAAATAGGGATGTCAAGGCAGTTATAAAGCTATTGATGGGAGACTCCTTAGCCTTGATGGAGTAGTGAAGGTACCACTAATTGTGCCTTCTTAACCAGACTGTTTTTGTGGTGTGAACTTGGATAAGAATTCTTGATGGGCAGTCTCCCTCAGTCCTGCCTATGTTTTGAAGCTGGTTTTTCAATTTTCCAAAAGCTTTGGGTGCTATCTCCAATATATTCCAAGTAAATTATTTTTTGGTTTTGGTTAACCAGGACCCATTTTTGTTTATCACAACCAAGAAAGCTGGCTGAGTCTCAAAATCTTCAGTGCAAAGAAGTGTGTCTTCAGAAGTCTAGATTTCATAAAGACTTGTGAAACTAAAATTTAGAAGAACAACTTCAGCTTTCGAATAACATCTGGAACTTTCCAATAACTTCCGGCCCTATCAAAGAAAATAATTTCAGTCCTGGAAGGTATCAAGGGAACCAAGTCAGTCCTCCATGAGGCAGCCGTGAGTATATTGGCTGCTCACCCCCTGCAGGTGCATACCTTCCCCAAGGACTTTAGAATAAGTGGTGGTCATTCATGACATCAGAAAACACCTTCATTTCTCACTGTCATTTTTCAAGGAGAGCTATGACTATCCTTCAAAAGTGTCTCCAACATATACTCAGAGAGGTGTGTGTGTTTGAGAATCAACATTGAGTAGAATATGACCTTTATTAAGAACAAAACCTGCAGAGTCGGCTGGAGAAAAAGAGGCCCACAATTGTTCCATTTATAGTGGAGTTGCTCCCCTATCCACCGAAGACCAGACTTCCTGCTACAATTATAAAAACAAGTTACAAAATTATAAATAAAATAAAAGGAAAATATAAACGAGAGCTATATCAACACAAAGATAATAAGTTAATTGTAGGCTAAAGTGGTTGGTAGAAAAATACACTGAACAAAATAAGTGCAAAAAAGATTATCATTAAAAAGAAAACAGGAACTGGGACAAAATTCAATATAAATTAAGAAAAATAAAAAAATTAAACAGATAAAAGGTAATGAAAAATCTCAGATTAAAATGAATAGTGAAAAGGAAAATAAGTTATAAATAGAGATCAAAAAGATACTATGAATCAATAAGAAAACACTATTTTTAAAAATCCTTTTTCAAAACAAAGTGTACCAAACAATGCAAAGCTCTAAATGGGGGGTGTGTGTGTTAAATAGTAGCAATACCATTCTCAGTAAAGATAAGGAAAACATAAACAACTGCAGGATGTAGCTGGAAGCCCTCAAGCATCAAACCAATTCCTTTGTAGGAAGGTGTAGAGAGAGCAAAACAAGGACCATCTATAACATTCTAGGGGCCGGGCGCGGTGGCTCAAGCCTGTAATCCCAGCACTTTGGGAGGCCGAGACGGGCGGATCACGAGGTCAGGAGATCGAGACCATCCTGGCTAACACGGTGAAACCCCGTCTCTACTAAAAATACAAAAAATTAGCCGGGTGAGGTGGCGGGCGCCTGTAGTCCCAGCTACTCAGGAGGCTGAGGCAGGAGAATGGCCTAAAACCCGGGAGGCGGAGCTTGCAGTGAGCTGAGATCCGGCCACAGCACTCCAGCCTGGGCGACAGAGCGAGACTCCGTCTCAAAAAAAAAAAAAAAAAACATTCTAGGACAATTATCTTTGTCAATTTTACCTAATTAAGATAACAATACTGTCTCAGAAAACATAACCCCGGAAATTAGGCAAGTGTGTAGTTGTCTTAATGTTGCCTTTGTCGTCTTTGGTAGCCAAATACCTTTTCTTGAGTCCCCACTATATATACGTCAATACGAGTCTCATCATTTTCATATTGGCTGTCTTACATAATTTCCTCAACAAAATTGGCCAGGCTCAGTGGTCTTCAAACACTATCCATACACTGTGTATTAGTTTCCTTCTGTTTCTGTAAAAATGGCTTAGTGGCTTAAAACAATGCATATTTACTCTCTTACCATTTAGGAGGCCAGAAATCTACCATGAGTCTCCCAGAGCTAAAGTCAAGGCATTGAGATAGGGCTGGCTCCTTCTGGAAGCTCTGATAAACTATTTGCTTGACTTTTCCAGCTTTTTGAGGCTGCCCTCATTTCTTGGCTCACAGGCTGCGTCACAATGCCTTTTCTCCTTCCACTTCCATTATCACACTGCTTCTTCTCTAATCCTAACTCTTCCTGTGTCCCTTATGATTATAAGGACCATTGTGATTACCTCCGGTCACCTGGATGATCCATGCAATGTCCCCATCTCATGATTCCTAATTTAATCACATCTGCAAAGTCTATTTTGCTATACCAGTTGACATACACAGGTTCTGGGGATTAGGATGTGGACATCTTCAGGGGCTGTTATTCGTCTAACAAAGACTAGTCATGTCAGAATTTCCTGAGGAGTGAGTAGTCAACAATATTGTACCAATGTTAATTTCCCAGTTTTTATTATTGTATTGGGATGAGATAAATGGTTAACAACAGGGGAAGGTGGACATCTGGAACATCTGGAACTTTCCAATAACTTCCGGCTCTATCAAAGATAATAATTTTGGTCCTGGAAGGTATCAAGGGAACCAAGTCAGTCCTCCATGAGGCAGCTGTGAGTATATTGGCTGCCCACCCCCTGCAGGTGCATACGTTCCCCAAGGACTTTAGAATAAGTGGTGGTCATTCATGACATCAGAAAACACCTTCATTTCTCACTGCCATTTTTCAAGGAGAGCTATGACTGTCCTTCAAAAGTGTCTCCCACATATACTCAGAGAGGTGTGTGTGTTTGAGGATCAACATTGAGTAGAATACAACCTTTATTAAGAACAAGACCTGCAGAGTTGACTGAGAGAATATAAACTCTCTACCATTTTAGAAACATTTCTGCAAGTCTAAAATTATTTTTAAAAAACAATATAATTGAGGATATAAACAACAACAAAGAATTTCCTGGGAGTTTTAAAAGATTTCCCAGCTCCTCCCAAGACTATAGAATCACATTCACCAGAAATGGAGCCTAAGATTATGCATTATAGAAAAGCACACGATCCTGTTTCATAGCCAGGTACGAGAACCACTAACTTGAAGATCGTGCTAGTATTATTCAACGTGTCGCCCACTATCAGCATCATCTGAGGTCTTATTAGAAATGCAGATTTTCTCAGGCACTACCCAGACCTACCAATCAGAATCTGTCACAGCCACAGGGCCCAGGAATCTTGGGTTTTAACATATTGTCCAGATGAGTCTTCACACTAAACTTTGATAAGCACTGGATTGCACGTATTTTAAATCACAGAACACAACTATTGCTATCTTGTGTTTGTAACCCAAGGCAACTGAGGCTCAGTTAAATGAGATACTCAAGGTAACACAGCTAGTAAGTGCCAAAACTGGGACAAAATTTGATGTTTGATTGAAATCTTCATCAAATTGGCATTGAATTCTGATATTTTACCTTTAGGCTTTATACGAAAGTATCAAAGTCTTTCCTCAAATGAAAATATATTACTCTGCTTGGATAAATCATCAAGACATTAAGAATTAATAAAATGGCATCCATTCATTAAACATAAATAAAGTAAACTGTTACCAGCAGAGACTTGAGGGAATGAGACTCAGAACAGTCAGCTTGACAGCAAAAGCAAAATTTTTTTTTTTTTTTTTTTTTTTTCTGAGACGGAGTCTTGCTCTGTCACCCAGGCTGGAGTGCAGTGGCGCGATCTCGGCTCACTGCAAGCTCTGCCTCCCAGGTTCACACCATTCTCCTGCCTCAGCCTCCCGAGTAGCTGGGACTACAGGCACCTGTCACCACGCCCAGCTAATTTTTTGTATTTTTTTTTTAGCAGAGACGGGATTTCACCATGTTAGCCAGGATGATCTCGATCTCCTGACCTTGTGATCTGCCCGCCTCGGTCTTCCAAAGTGCTGGGATTACAGGTGTGAGCCACCACACCCAGCCAGCAAAATCTTATATCATAGCTCATGAATATATTGACTCAATCGTATATTTCAAAAATTTCAGACCTAGTCCTTTCTTTAGTTATTTTGGTCTATAGTCTCCATATTCATATTCTCAGATACAACTTCCAAAAAATAAGACTCAGAAAACATGTATCTTACATATGGAGGAACAGCCAAGGAGACGGGTCCACATGTGTACTGCGAGAAGGAACCTATCCTCACTCCAAACCCGCTCCCTGCATCCTGGGACCCAGTACATTCAAAGACCTAGAGAGCAAAAAGAGGCATTTGGTAAGGAAACTCAAAGCCAAGAAAGAATAGGACACAAGGAAGCAACTCTAAGATGTTGGCCATCATAGCAGAGTACCAGGTCTGATTGTCATGCTACACCAGGGATCTGGGCATCTTCCTCAGTATATACTTCATGTGGGTCCACATTGCAAAGAAAAGATGAAACTGAATGATTGAAAGTTGACACTAGAAAAGAGGCAGGGCAAGAGAAGAGGAGGTAGAAATTTAAAAGCATTAAAAAAACACACACACACACACACAACAATTTTCCCCTAGTGACATTGGCAAAAGTAGTTAACTGAAAGGGCCCTGTGGGATAGGTGTTGTGAGTGGCCCACACTCACTGTGGGTTGGAAAAACTAGTGGTGAAAGAAGCAGAGCCACTTCTACCCCACCTGTGGATTCCATAGAAGTGATAAGATAAAAATTGGACCTGAAGGACTTTTCAGTTCATTTTTCTGGTCTTGGATGTGCTTATCCAGTTGATTGTAAGGATGCTTGATGAATTGAACTACTAATCTATTTGCAAGCAGTGATGAGCTCTGAGAGAACAGTAGAGCAGGCACAAGATTGAGGGCTTGAAGAACCTGAGGGAGGTTTGGTGGGAAGAAAACCAACTTGCCCTAAGCCTAAGGGAGCTCAGTGGGTGAGCCTACACCCACACTGTGGGCCTCAAGGCCAGGCCATCCTCTTTCTGTGGACCCCAGAACTTTGTTCTCTGTATTGTGTGGGAAGGTGCCCTACCTTCTGCTCAGAACATTTCCAAATGCTAAGGACCCTTGGAAAGCTCATTTATTTCAGATCCTCACTTTTTCAGCCCGTAAAAAGTTCTGGTATGGAGAAACCCAGTTGACTTTTGAAGGGACAAAGATGAAGAAAATAAATCCTAGAAATGATTCTGAGCCCTGTTTGCCATTGGTTCAACGATTCCCATAGTTAACACCTGAAGCCTGATTAGAATGAATTTTGAAGTACTTTGTAAACCACTCAAGTACTTAGTGGCTCTTGCTCAAGAATGAAGTCTAAATGCCTCCAAACAGATTGGGAGGGAGGGAAAAACATGCACTACCCTCTCTGAGCTGTCCTGACATGCTGGTTGCCTTTCAGACTACCTGATTAAATCAGGACCTAAATTTGTCACTGGCCTATTTTCGCATCTCTAGTATAGGCAGTTAATGTAAGTCCAATGCTCTGTGAATAATTTTTGTGTGAAACTTAGGGTTAGCCCATTCTATTTTCTTATCTGAATCTTGCAAATGATGGCCTATGATTCTAATTATTGTCAGAAGTGGGTCACGACCTAATTGTGTGGGCAAAAGAAAACTGGGAGAGAGCCAAGCAAAGAAAACAAGATTCACCTCCACAAATGACCTCCACGAATGACCTCACACACATGCTACTACCAGATACCTGCTGAGGACACAAAAGGCCAAGGAGAAATCAGAAAATCATTGAACTGATTTCAATTCAACACTTTTGAAATGTCATAGCTCTGCACTGATATTGAGAAGAATTCTCACCCCAGTATCATTCTAGCTGCTTGAGGCTGAGAAGCTCTTTGGTGTTCAATGCCTACAATGCTAGAGCAGGTTATATAAAAATAAAACACTCAGCTTCTGGCCTCAAGGAATATATAGTCTAGTGGAGGAAAGACAAGTAAACATATCTATGAAACAGTGTGGTAGGTGCTATGATGGAAGCGAGCCCTGCGTTGTAGGAGCCAACTCACAATGGCATGGCCAAAGAGCAGAGAGGGAGGAAGAGAGGGAGCTGGTAGGGGAAGAACAATGAGCCTCTTTATTATTTTGTGTGTGTGTGATCCAGTGAGGCATTTGTTTGTTTGTTTGTTTGCATAATTCCATATTTTCAGAAGACAGGATCAGGGAATAACTCTGTTAATGCCTCCTGGGTTTCCCATCAAAGACTAGACCCTAAAGAAGACCTATCTTTCCCTGAGGCATCGAGAAGAAGAAGAAGCTTGAATGGGCTGATGGCAATAGGAGTCATTCCAAATGAGAAACATTGTATAAGACAGTTTATACATGTCACCAATCACCAGAGAAAAACAACGTAGAACACACAACCAGACACTACTTTCTCTAACTAAATTAACCTTATTTTGTCAGAATTTCCTGTAACCATTTTCTAATAGATTCTCTCCATACCCAGTGAGGTCCCTGACTCCTATGCCTCCATCTTAACAATCTCCCACCCACTCCCATCATTTTGCCTCTGCTCTTGCTTGCATAACACAGTCTAGAGCCTGTTTATGTCTTTCTTGGTGGTCCATAGTAACAGGCTCAGAACCTACTCACTCCAGTGCAACTCACCAGTACTGCCAATTGAGTATTTGCAAACTATGGCTACTGCCAAATGAGTCCTCTGCTTGGTGTCTCTGCAGCACTTCCATGAAAGAGCTTCTTCAACATTTGAAGCCAACATCACCCTATGCAACAGCCAAACAGACATCCATGCTATTTTTCTCTCAGGGGCTGACTCAAATGCTCCTCATTTTGGTTGTTGTTGCTGCTTTTAAACTTTATTTTCTAAAATTCTATAGGTGCATATGGTAAATATTCAAACAGTACAAAGGATATGAAGTTAGAAAGTGTGTCTTCTTTCACCATTGAAACTCACTCATACCTCCCTGAATTTCCTAGAGACAATGATGTATTTGGTTTCAGCATCATTCATTGCACCTATAAGCATGAATATATATATATTCATATATATGTGTGTGTATATATATACACACACACAATATGAATGCATGAATCTATATATGTATATATACACACACCATACGTATACATACATATGTGTATATGGATCTATATCAGTACAAATATATAGAACTCCCTTATCCTTCTTAGCAGCTGCATAATACTCCATTATAAAATATGTCATAATTTAATCAGTACTCTACTAACAAGTTGATTAGTTTACTCTTTGCCTCTAGAAATGGTGCTAAATTATACATTCTAACTATAATTAGAGAGAGCAGAGAAAGATTTTTATAATAAAGCTAATGGTGCTCAAGCCTCAGGGTCCCTCACTTATACGGGCTCATTGAATTTTTTTTTTTCCTCACAGCAAAGGAACTGCAAAATTATATGTGCTTCAAGGTACACAGAACTTAGATCGGCACCTGGATGTATTATAAATGTTCTGTGACAGCAGAGTCGAAGTATATGTGTATATTACATTTTGAATGATGTTGCTGAATTCTAAAATCATGTCTGTAATCCATGCTGATGAAAATTCTCTTCACTTCTTTAGAATTCTCATGGCCTTCCATTGACATTTCTACCAGGATACATCTCTTTAGGCCTTGTATGTTATTCAGGTACTTATCTCACCTTCTTCATGCAGCTGTAAGCATCTTGAAGTCAGCACTCGATTGTTCTGTCTCTGTATTCTACCCAGTGCCTACCAAGGTGCCTTTCACATAATAGACATGTAAATGTTTGTTGAGCCTGCTTGAAGTTGTTTTTGGATACGATAGATATATAGCATAATAAATCAGTTAATAAAATACTTACATAGAGTGAACAAATAGACCACTTCTACACTGTCTTAAGTACAATTTGAATTTGGATTCTGTCTATAAGATACCAGCACTGCCACCTTTGCAGGTTTAACAGCTGTTCTTTCCTTCCATCATTAAAATCATGTAAAAATAGTATACAGCAGTGGCCTAAGGCCAAAGGCCTACAAAATAGTATCTAATTTGTTCTCTTCCCAACTTTTCCAGTTAATATTAAGCAATTAATATTACATTCTAAATATAACTTTGTGCCCAAATTTATAAATATTAAAAATAATCAAAATCTTACTGAAGCCTAAATACACGCTGGCAACTACTTTCTTATTATCTATGTGCAGTGTTTGCCAATCAGTTCAGAGCATTCAGGTTAAACTCATCAGAATACGTAAATGTTAAAATGAATGGGATATGTAATTTCTCATTTTAAGCAATTCAAAGTATAGCAATGTTGGAATCACTGCTAAAGACATAGTTTTTCCTTGATCTAAATAAAAATTCAGAGTCTCTCAGAACCCCAATTAAGCCTTATCATACATTAATCTCAGTCTTTTTGATTGTCAACTGATATTAATTTGATTCTAACTCTGCCAGTCCCTCTGTGCTTCCTAAAATCTCTATTTTTTTTCTCTCTCATTATTCCTAGTAGTCCTCTCACTTTGATATGCATCATGGTCACCTGGGAAGCTTGCTAAAAACACAATTTCCCAGTCCCATCCCTACAGTGTCTGATTCAGTGATTTCTCAAGAATATGCTACTCAATTTATGGTCCCTGTGACATGGCCTTGACATCACCTGGAGGCTTGTTAGACACTCAGGATCTCAAGCCCCACCCCAGCCCTACTAACTTATAATCTGCAATTTTAACAACATCCTAGTAGAGTCATACGCACATTAAAGTTGGAGAAGTGCTAAACTATCGCCCTCTTCCTTCCCATCTTTTTTCAGTTTGTCTCCTTGACTCCATCCCCTCTTATCCACTCAAAGACATCAGTCTTCAAATAACCTCCTCGTTTTCTTATATCTTCACTGTACCCAGTGCTTAAAATATACCAGTGAATGAGTCCAACAAAGCTCCTATCATCATGGAGTTTATGTTGGCTTTGGGAAGACAGACAACAAAATCAACAAATGAAATAAAACAAGCAATGACTGGAATAGGTTAAGAAAGAAATAACATCGCCGAGTGCAGTGGCTCATGCCTGTAATCTCAGCACTTTGGAAGTCCAAAGGGGGCAGATCACAAGGTCAGGAGTTCGAGACCAGCCTGGCCAGCATGGTAAAACGCCATCTCTACTAAAAATACAAAAAAAAAAAAAAAATAGCTGGGCATGGTGGCACACACCTGTAATCCCAGCGACTCGGGAGGCTGAGGCAGAAGAACTGCTTGAACCTGGGAGGTGGAGGTTGCAGTGAGCCGAGATCACGCCACTGCAACCAGCTTGGGCAACAGGGCGAGACTCTGTGTCCAAATAAATAAATAAATAAATAAATAAATACGTAAATACATAAATAAACACAGTAGAATGAGGTAGGAACTATTATTCTTATTTTACAGATAGGGAAACTGAAGTTGGAGGTCACACAATTAGTTGAGGGTCACGTAGCTAGTAAATGGCAGTGATCCAAGTCTCTGTAATGCCAGGCCCTATGGTCTTAGTCACTCTGCTAAAATGCCTTCATTGGAAATCCAGTTGGGATTTATCCACAGCCCTTCTCTGGTCACCTGTGAGACCTTTTGTCTCATATTCCTAGGATCTTTGAAGCCTTTGTCCCCAGTTTCAGACATTTTTGCTCTAATAAGTTTGAACACATTTCTGAAGCTCTGATCCTGGCACCACTAATACATTAGCCCATCCTGCAGCTCATCACCGTGATAGGGAAAATGACAGTGCAAACTTTCTTTGCCACTCTAGAAGCTCCAACTACCCCTCTCTTGGTTAATGAAATTAGACACTCCTGGCCGTTTTGTCCATAATTTAATAATTTTATCATCTTATCTCTTAAAAAAGAAGAACATAATTCTCTATATCTACAAATTACCAGTAGTCAGTGTCTTCTTGTATCTTTTCCAAGAAGTAGAGCAGATAATACAATATAAGCCCAGGGTATAGAACAGATCTCATCTTTTCTCCCAGATTCAGAAAATGGAAACTATTCTTTTTCAAAGGCCTAGGTTACAAAGACACTCGGTTGATACCAGTTAACATTAGACAAATATATTCCCAGAAAGCAGTGTTTAATTTTCTTAGGTACTATGCTAAAATATCCTCACCCAACTTTGATTCCCTGAAATGTTGATACCAGTTATGTTACAATAGAAATATTCAAGTACTAGAGTATTCTAACAAATAAGTCTGAAATGCTTTGTACATATTTGCTTCAAGAAAATATTTTATAGTTTGCCATATGTAAATATTATAATTGCATTTCATTTTACTATTTTATTTTTTTAATTACACTTTATGTTCTAGGGTACATGTGCACAACATGCAGGTTTGTTACGTATGTATACATGTGCCAAGTTGGTGTGCTGTACCCATTAACTTGTCATTTACATTAGGTATATCTCCTAATGCTATCCCTTCCCCCTCCCCCCACCCGACAACAGGCCCCAGTGTGTGATGTTTCCCTTCCTGTGTCGAAGTGATCTCATTGTTCAATTCCCACCTATGAGTGAGAACATGCAGTGTTTGCTTTTCTGTTCTCGTGATAGTTTGCTGAGAATGATGGTTTCCAGCTGCATCCATGTCCCTACAAAGGACATGAACTCATCCTTTTTCATGGCTGCATAGTATTCCATGGTGTATATGGGCCACATTTTCTTAATCCAGTCTGTCATTGATGGACATTTGGGTTGGTTCCAAGTCTTTGCTATTGTGAATAGTGCCGCAATAAACATACGTGTGCATATATCTTTATGGTAGCATGATTTATAATCCTTCGGGTATATACCCAGTAATAGGATGGCTGGGTCAAATGGTATTTCTAGTTCTAGATCCTTGAGGAATCACCACACTGTCTTCCACAATGGTTGAACTAGCTTACAGTCCCACCAACAGTGTAAAAGTGTTCCTATTTCTCCACATCCTCTCCAGCACCTGTTGTTCCCTGACTCTTTAATGATTGCCATTCTAACTGGTGTGAGATGGTATCTCATTGTGGTTTTGATTTGCATTTCTCTGATGGCTAGTGATGATGAGCATTTTTCATGTGTCTGTTGGCTGCATAACTGTCTTCTTTTGAGAAGTATCTGTTCATATCCTCTGCCCACTTTTTGGTGGGGTTGTTTTTTTCTTGTAAACTTGTTTGAGTTCTTTGTAGGTTCTGGAAATTAGCCCTTTGTCAGATAAGTAGATTGCAAAAGTTTCCTCCCATTCTATAGTTTGCCTGTTCACTCTGATGGTAGTTTCTTTTGCTGTGCAGAAGCTCTTTAGTTTAATTAGATCCCATTTGTCAATGTTGGCTTTTGTTGCCATTGCTTTTGGTGTTTTAGACATGACGTCTTTGCCCATGCCTATGTCCTGAATGGTATTGCCTAGGTTTTCTTCTAGGGATTTTATGGTTTTAGGTCTAACATTTAAGTCTCTAATCCATCTTAATTAATTTTTGTATAAGGAGTAAGGAAAGGATCCAATTTCAGCTTTCTACTTATGGCTAGCCAGTTTTCCCAGCAACATTTATTAAATAGGGAATCCTTTCCCCATTTCCTGTTTTTGTCAGGTTTGTCAAAGATCAGATGCTTGTACATGTGTGGTATTATTTCTGAGGGCTCTGTTCTGTTCCATTGGTCTATATCTCTGTTTTGGTACAAGTACCATGCTGTTTTGGTTACTGTAGCCTTGTAGTATAGTTTGAAGTCAGGTAGTGTGATGCCTCCAGCTTTGTTCTTCTGACTTAGGATTGTCTTGGCAATGTGGGCTCTTTTTTGGTTCCATATGAACTTTAAAGTAGTTTTTTCCAATTCTGTGAAAAAAGTCCTTGGTAGCTTAATGGGGATGGCATTGAATCTGTAAATTACCTTGGGCAGTATGGCATTTTCATGATATTGATTCTTCCTATCCATGAGCATGGAATATTCTTCCATTTGTTTGTGTCCTCTTTTATTTCATTGAGCAGTGCTTTGTAGTTCTCCTTGAAGAGGTCCTTCACATCCCTTGTAAGTTGGATTCCTAGGTATTTTATTCTCTTTGAAGCAATCATGAATGGGAGTTCACTCATGATTTTGCTCTCCGTTTGTCTGTTATTGGTGTATAAGAATGCTTGTGATTTTTGCACATTGATTTTGTATCCTGAGACTTTGCTGAAGTTGCTTATCAGCTTAAGGAGATTTTGGGCTGAGATGACGGGATTTTCTAAATATACAATCATGTCATCTGGAAACAGGGACAATTTGACTTCTTCTTTTCCTAATCGAATACCCGTTATTTCTTTCTCTTGCCTGATTGCCTTGGCCAGAACTTCCAACACTATGTTGAATAGAAGTGATGAGAGAGGGCATCCCTGTCTTGTGCCAGTTTTTGAGGGGAATGCTTCCAGTTTTTGCCCATTCAGTATGATATTGGCTGTGGGTTTGTCATAAATAGCTCTTATTATTTTGAGACACATTCCATCAATACCAAATTCATTGAGAGTTTTTAGCATGAAGCGCTGTTGAATTTTGTCAAAGGCCTTTTCTGCATCTATTGAGATAATCATGTGGTTTCTGTCTTCAGTTCTGTTTATATGCTGGATTAAGTTTATTGATTTGCGTATGTTGAACCAGCCTTGCTTCCCAGGGATGAAGCCCACTTGATCATGGTGAATAAGCTTTTTGATGTGCTGCTGGATTCGGTTTGCCAGTATTTTATCGAGGATTTTTGCACTGATGTTAATCAGGGATATTGGTCTAAAATTCTCTTTTTTTGTTGTGTCTCTGCCAGGCTTTGGTATCAGGATGATGTTGGTGTCATAAAATGACTTAGGGAGGATTCCCTCTTTTTCTATTGATTGGAATAGTTTCAGAAGGAATGGTACCAGCTCCTTTTTGTACCTCCAGTAGAATTCGGCTGTGAATCCGTCTGGTCCTGGACTTTTTTTGGTTGGTAGGCTATTAATTATTGCCTCAATTTTAGAGCCTACTATTGGTCTATTCAGAGATTCAACTTCTTCCTGGTTTAGTCTTGGGAGAGTGAATGTGTCTAGGAATTTATCCATTTCTTACTAGGTTTTCTAGTTTATTTGTGTAGACGTGTTTGCAGTATTCTCTGATGGTAGTTTGTATTTCTGTGGGGTCGGTGGTGATATCCCCTTTATCATTTTTTATTGCATCTATTTGATTCTTCTCTCTTTTCTTCTTTATTAGTCTTGATGGTCTATCAATTTTGTTGATCTTTTCAAAAAACCAGCTCCTGGATTCATTGATTTTTTTGAAGGGTTTTTTGTGTCTCTATCTCCTTCAGTTCTGCTCTGATCTTAGCTATTTCTTGCCTTCTGCTAGTTTTTGAATGTGTTTGCTCTTGCTTCTCTAGTGCTGTTAATTGTGATGTTAGGGTGTCAATTTTAGATCTTTCCTACTTTCTCTTGTGGGCATTTAGTGCTATAAATTTCCTTCCACACACTACTTTAAATGTGTTCCAAAGATTCTGGTATGTTGTGTCTTTGTTCTCATTGGTTTCAAAGAACAACTTTATTCCCGTCTTCATTTCGTTATGTACCCAGTAGTCATTCAGGAGCAGGTTATTCAGTTTCCATGTAGTTGAATGTTTTTTATTGAGTTTTTTAGTCCTGAGTTCTAGTTTGATTGCACTGTGGTCTGAGAGACAGTTTGTTACATTTCTGTTCTTTTACATTTGCTGAGGATGCTTTACTTCCAACTATGTGGTCAATTTTGGAATAAGTGCAATGTGATGCTGAGAAGAATGTATAGTCTGTTGATTTGGGGTGGAGAGTTCTGTAGATGTCTGTTAGGTCCACTTGGTGCAGAGCTGAGTTCAATTCCAGGATATCCTTGTTAATTTTCTGTCTCGTTGATCTGTCTAATGTTGACATGTTAAAGTCTCCCACTATTATTGTGTGGGAGTCTAAGTCTCTTTGTAAGTCTCTAAGGCCTTGTTTTATGAATCTGAGTGTTCCTGTATTAGGTGCATATATATTTAGGAGAGTTAGCTCTTCTTGTTGAATTGATCCCTTTTCCAATATGTAATGGCCTTCTTTGTCTCTTTTAATATTTGTTGGTTTAAAGTCTGTTTTATCAGAGACTAGGATTGCAAACCCTGCCTTTTTTTGTTTTCCATTTGCTTGGGAGATCTTCCTCTGTCCCTTTATTTTGAGCCTATGTGTGTCTCTGCACGTGAGATGGGTCTCTTGAATACAGCATACTGATGTGTCTTGACTCTTTATCCAATTTGCCAGTCTGTGTCTTTTAATTGGACAATTTAGTCCATTTACATTTAAGGTTAATATTGTTATGTGTGAACTTGATCCTGTCATTATGATGTTAGCTGTTTATTTTGCTTGTTAGTTGATGCAGTTTCTTCCTAGCATTGATGGTCTTTACATTGTGGCATGTTTTTGCAGTGGCTGGTACTGGTTGTTCCTTTCCATGTTTAATGCTTCCTTCAGGAGCTCTTGTAGGGCAGGCCGGGTGGTGACAAAATCTCTCAGCATTTGCTTGCCTGTAAAGATTTTATTTCTCCTTCACTTATGAAACTTAGTTTGACTGGATATGAAATTCTGGGTTGCAAATTCTTTTCTTTAAGGATGTTGAACATTGGCACCCACTCTCTTCTGGCTTGCAGAGTTTCTGCCAAGAGATCCGCTGTTAGTCTGATGGGCTTCCCTTTGTGGGTAAGCCAGCCTTTCTCTCTGGCTGCCCTTAACATTTTGTCCTTCATTTCAACTTTGGTGAATCTGACAATTACGTGTCTTGGAGTTGCTCTTCTTGAGGAGTATCTTTGTGGCGTTCTCCGCATTTTCTGAATTTGAATGTTGGCCTGCCTTGCTAGGTTGGGGAAATTCTCCTGGATAATATCCTGCAGAGTGTTTTCAAACTTGGTTCCATTCTCCCCATCACTTTCAGGTACACCAATCAGATGTAGATTTGGTCTTTTCACATAATCCCATATTTCTTGGGAGCTTTGCTCATTTCTTTTTACTCTTTTTTTTCTCTAAATTTCTCTTCTCACTTCATTTCATTCATTTGATCTTCAATCACTGATACTCTTTCTTCTAGTTGATTGAGTTGGTTACTGAAGCTTGTGCATTTGTCGCATAGTTCTCGTGTCATGGTTTTCATCTCTATCAGGTCGTTTATGGACTTCTCTGCATTGGTTATTCTAGTTAGCCATTCATCAAATCTTTTTTCAAGGTTTTTAGTTTCTTTGCACTGGGTTCGTAGTTCCTCCTTTAGCTCAGAGAATTTTGATCGACTGAAGCCTACTTCTCTCAACTCGTCAAAATCATTCTCCATCCAGCTCTGTTCCATTGCTGGTGAGGAGCTACGTTCATTTGGAGGGGGAGAGGCATTCTCTTTTTTTGAATTTCCAGCTTTTCTGCAGTGCTTTTTCTCCATCTTTGTGGTTTTATCTACCTTTGGTCTTTGATGATAGTGACGTACAGATCGGGTTTTGGTGTGGATGTCTTTTCTGTTAGTTAGTTTTCCTTCTAACATCAGGATCCTCAGCTGCGGGTCTGTTGGAGTTTGCTTGAGGTCCACTCCAGACCCTGTTTGCCTGGGTGTCAGCAGCAGAGGCTGCAGAAGAGAGAATATTGCTGAACAGCAAGTGTGGCTGTCTGATTGTGCCTCTGGAAGCGTCGTCTCAGAGGTGTACCTGGCCGTATGAGGTGTGAGGTGTCAGCCTGCCCCTAGTGGGGGATGTCTCCCAGTTAGGCTACTTGGGGGTCAGGGACCCACTTGAGCAGGCAGTCTGTCCGTTCTCAGATCTCAACCCCTGTGCTGGGAGAATGACTACTCTCTTCAAAGCTCCGTTGGAAATGCAGAAATCATCCGTCTTCTCTGTCGCTCACGCTGGGAGCTGGAGGCTGGAGCTGTTCCTATTCAGCCATCTTGGCACCCCTCCCCATTTTACTATTTTATCTTTTAATTTTTGTGACTACATAGTGGGTATATATATTTATTATGCACATGAGATATTTTGATACAGGTATACGATGTATAATAATCACATCAGGGTAAATGGGATATCCATCACATCAAGCATTTATTCTTTGTGTTACAAACAATCTAATTATATTCCTTTAGTTACTTTAAATGTGTAGCTAAATTATTTTTTATTATAGTCATCCTGTTGTGCTATCAACTACTAGATTATATTCCTTCTTTTTAACTATTTTTTGTACCCATTAACCATCCCCACTACCTCTCACCCCCATTCCAACCTCTTGTAACCATCATTCTATGCTTCATCTCTATGAGTTTGTTTACTTTTGGCTCCCACAAATAAGTGAGAACATGTGAAGTTTGTCTTTTTATGTGTGGCTTATTTTACTTAATGTAATGACCTTCAGTTCCATCCATGTTGTTGCAAATGACTGGATCTCATTCTTTTTTATAGCTGCATAGTACTCAGAATATTGTTATGTACTACATTTTATTTATTCATTCCCCCATTGATGGACACTTAGGTTGCTTCCAAATCTTGCCTATTGTGCATACTGCAGCAATAAATATGGAAGTGCAGATATTGCTTTAATATACTGAATTCCTTTATTTGGAATATATACCTAGCAGTGGAATTGCTGGATCACGTAGTAGCTCTATTTTTAGCTTTTTGAAGAACCTCCAAACTGTTATTTTATAGTATTTTATAGAACTAATTTACATTCCTACCAACAGTGTACAAGGATTCTCTTTTCTCCACATCCCCGCCAACATTTGTTATGGTCTGTCTTCTGCTTTCCACAGTGGCTGAAAAATTTATATTCCCACCAAAAGCATAGCATTCCCTTTTCTCTGCAACCTCACCAACATCTGTTACGTTTTGACTTTTTAATAATAGCCACTCTTACTAGTGTCAGATGATATGTCATTGTGTTTTGGATTTGGATTTCTCTAATGATTAGTGACATTGAGCATTTTTCATATATTTATTGGCTGCATTTATGTCTTCTTTTGAGAAGTATCTGTTCAAGTCTTTTGCCCGTTTTGTAATGGAGTTCTTTGTCTTTTGCTTGTTCAATTGAGTTCCTTATAAATTCTGGATATTAGACTTTTGGTGGAGGCATAATATATGAGTATTTTCTCCCTTTATCTTTGCGTTGCCTGTTTACTCTGTTGATAGTTTCTTTTGCTATGCAGAAAGTTTTTAGTTTAATTAGATTTCACTTATCTATTTTTTGTTTTGTTGCAATTACTTTCAAGGACTTAGTAATAAACTTTTTGCTACAGCTGAGACCAGAAGGGTACTTCCTAGGTTTTCTTCTAGGATTTTTGTAGTTTTAGGTCTTATATTTAAGTCTAAGTATTCTTAATTTTTGCGTGTGGTGAAAGGTAGAGATCTAGTTTTATTCTTCTGCGTATGGCTAGCCAGTTTTCTCAGCATCATTTATTGAATAGGAAGTCATTTCCCTATTGCTTGTTATTGTCAACTTTGTTGCAGATCAGAGAGTTATAGATGTGCAGCTTTATTTCTGAGTTCTCTATCCTATTCCATTGGTCTATGTGTCTGTTTTTGTACCAATACCATGCTGTTTTGCAAATAAACCTATTTTCTTTAGAAATTACCCAGCCTCTGGTATTCCTTTATAGCAATACAAGTGGACAAATCCATTTCCATATCTTGGCTATTGTGAATAATTCTGCAATGGAAGTGCAGAATTTCAACTTTAATTTCTTTTGATATATACAAAGAAGTGGGATTGCTGGATTACATGATAGTTCTACTTTTAATTTTTTGAGGAACCTCCATACTGTGGCTGTACCATTGGACATCCCACCACCAATGTACAAGGATTCTTATTTCTCCACATCCTCATAAATAATTGTTTTCTTTTCTATTTTTGATAATGGTCATCTTAACAGGTGTGAAATGTTATTTCACTGTATTTTTGACTTGCATATCCCCGATGATTAATGATACTGAACAACTTTTTATATACCTGTTGGCTATTTGAATATCTTCTTTAGAAAAATGTCTATTCAAGTTCTTTGCTCACTTTAAATCATGTTTTGTTTTGCAGGTATTTCTATTGAATTATAAAAGGTTCTTATATTTTGCATATTAACCTGTTAACAGACAAATTGTTTGCAGAGATTTTCTCCTATTCTTTAGGTTGCCTTTTCACTCTAATTGCTCCTTTGTTGTACAGAAGCTTTTGGATTTGATGTAGTTTCACTTGTCTATTTCTGCTTTAGTTGCCCGTAGTTTGCTATCATATCCAAGAAATCACTGCCAAGACCAATGTCAAGAAAATTTTCCATTAGTTTTTCTCCTAAGAGTTTCATAGTTTCAGGTATTAAGTCTTCAATCCAGTTTGAGTTGATTTTGTGTATGGTAGAAGATATAAGACCTATTTCATTCTTTTGCATATAGATACTCAGTTTTTCACACACCATTTATTGAAGAAACTATCCTTTCCCCATCACATATTCGTGGCACCCTTGTCAAAGATCAATGGACCACATACACATGAATTTATTTCTGGGCTCTCTATTCTGTTTCATTTGGCTGTATGTCTTTATGCCAGTACTGTACTGTTTTAATTACCATAGACTTTGTAACATAGTTTGAAGTCAGGAAGTGTGATGCCTCCAGCTTTGTTCTTCAAGATAGATTTGGCTATTCACAATCTTTTATGGCTCCCTTGGGAAGTTTAGGATTGCTTTTTCCATTTCTATAAAAAAATGCTATTAGGGTTTTTCTGGGATATCATTGCATCTACAGATTACTTTAAGTAGTGTGGAGATTTTAACATTAAGTCTTCAAACCCATGAATACAGGATGTCTTTCCATTTATTTGTGTCTTCTTCAATTCATTTCATCAATTCTTTAGAGTTTTTAGTGGTTAAATCTATTCCTGTTGTTCCATTTATTATAAATTGAATTGTTTATTGATCTTTTTCACGTATTTCATTGTTTGTATATAGAAATGCAAATGATTTTTACATGTTAATTTTGTATTCTGCAACTTTACTGAATTTGTTAATTAATTCTAACAGTTTTTTTTTTTTGGTGTATTCCTCAGGCTTTTCTACATATAATATTATATAATCTGCAGAAAGACACAAAATATATTATATTTTGTGCAGGTAATTACCAGAAATTTTGATGCTTATTGAATCCAGTAATTGGAAGAGATTTAGGTTTCAACAAAAGTGATACACTTTAAAAATGTGCCTTGACACTATTAGTTTAAACAAAAAGAAAGAAAATCATCGTAGTGGACACTATGCGGTTGCCTTTCAACATTCTTTCCAGCCTCTTCCCTTTGTGTGCCAGCCCATGTAGATTTCAAATTGTACACTGATTAATCATAATCATTATATTGTCATCCTCTCTTGCCAATAGTCAAAGAAATGAGATGTAAGCCAAGCAGTGTACAGCTTTTCCCTACAGACAGAGTTTATAGGAGAATGGCCCATGAAGATTGTCTTCCTCTGGACCTGTGTGTGAGGATGTGAGGCTTGAACCAACCTAAGCATGAGGCTGACACATGAAACCAAGGGCATTGGCTGGAAAATGAAGCCAGAAGCTCTATAGCAAAACCAAAGCCTGTGCTACTTGAGGATCTCCAGCTACCATATTTTATCAAATCGAACACACTGCCAGTGTAAGGTATCCTACTTTATGTACCAGTAAGACAAGAAAAACACTGCCCCGTGACATAATGCTTTCTTATCCCTTAGATTTTTTAAAAAACTTTCTTGCTGAAATAGTTCTTTAGATTTATTTGGATATAGAATTTCATCACATAGGCTTTTATACATAATAATAAGGAGCAGATGGAAATCAAATTTAAGGTCATCACAAAACTTCTCACACTCAGTCTAGCTATCGTTAGGTCTAGGTTTCTCCACATACTTTCCCTCCCTGTGCCATTAAGGTCACTGAATACACATTTTTTTTTTTCTTTTTTGAGACGGAGTCTCACTCTGTCGCCCAGGCTGGAGTGCAGTGACGCGATCTGGGCTCACTGCAAGCTCCGCCTCCCGGGTTCACGCCATGAATACACATTTTTAAAAAGAATCGCACACTTCTATCTTCAGGACTTTGTTCCAAACCAGTGATAACTAATCCTTCAAACATTGATTTGCATGTCCAAGTAATAACGTCATTATACTCACTATCTGGTCAACAGTGATTGTAAGATGCAGTTTGAGATATTAAAATATGGAAAATGCATATTTTAGAATTGCTGAAATACAGTAGGTATGCCAATAAATGTCCTTATTTTTTATTACTTCAGTGGACCCTGTCAACATGAAAACATGCCCCCTGAGAGGCCACCCTGCCTCCTGTCATCATTGCTGAATTACGTCTTTAGAGAACCATGTTGAACAACTAGAGAGCTGGAGCCAAGGAGAGTGTTTGAGTTGAAGAATTTTGTAAGGCAATCGTGATTTGCTGTTTGAATGGTGAATTATTATTGCAACTTTCCACATTATTAGAAAACAATTCTTAAAGGGCGCAGAAACTGGTTAGCAGTAGATATCATAGTCACAGTCATATTACAATTTGTGGTCCAACTCACCCAAACTGAGTAATATTTGACATTACTCATCTTAATACAAATTCAAATTTGGTATTATTAATTTAAAAGAAAATTTTCAAAAGTAGCATTCTATGTAAGTACAGTGAGTGATGATCTGTGCTCTGGGTCATTAACAAGAGGGTGGGAGGTAGGGTTTTCATAGACTATGAGGTGTGGCAGTTAACTAGAGCCTGGAAGCTATCTTTATAAATTAGAGAACAAGTTAAGAGTAAATATATTTCAGTTAATAATATTATTTTTACAAAAGAAATAATCTTATCTTGAAACTAAATATTCTTCAAAACCAGTTGTGTACAGCAAATGAGTTTTCAGCCCAAATCTCCTGATACTCCATGATAGTCCTCCACGAAAACAAAACATTATTTAAACCCTCAAATACATTTTGATCTCTAGAGAAGACAGAAGACAATGACAGCAGTAACAAAAGATATTTTAAAAGGCTATCATATATTTAGTTCTTTATATGTGACAAGCACTATGTTATGCACCCTTTAATCTTCACCTGTGAAGTGGGTAATTTTAATATCACCATTTTATTAAATATAGAAGAAAAAACTGAAGCTTGAAAGTACTAGAGAACTTGCCTGCAGTTCTGTTGGGAAATGCAAAGCTGTGAATCAAACCTGGTCTTTTAATATCCTACATGTATTTGCTTTCCTTTATACTTCATTACTTTTCAACATCAATTTCTAAGGTGACATAATAAATCTAAGGACCCCTTCTAGGTCTTCTCAGGCAGATCAAAAAGCTACTTTACTCAACTCTCTCCGGTGTGTTCAATTAGCTAATACTGATTTAAATATATAACCTGCTCAAATTTTTTAGTTCCTCCAGCAAACTGGGACATGGGAGAAATGTTTGTTAGATGTATAACTTAGGCACTGAGTACAGGATTGGCAACATTTAAATATTTTCTTGAAATGTATGCTGACTTTTGGGGTCCATTTTTAATAGACAATATCTAGTTACATATAAATATGGAGAAAAAGAAAAAGAGAGAATTAATGAAAGAGGTGGTTATAGGCACATGGATATAACTTTAGGGTTTTGAACATCTATAAAGTATTTCTCAATAGCAATATTCAGGGTCGCGTATGGGCATAAGGTTGGGCAAACCTGGGTTCAAGTTCTTGCTTACTGCCTGAGTGACCTTAGGGAAGTTACTTAACTTATCTGAGTTTAATCCCTTCATCTATAAAATAGGGAAAGCATTACTAATGCTTTCCTTTGACAACTGTTTTGAAGTTTTGGAATGGTATACGTAATGTGCCTTACACAATGTTAATACATACTTATACTCGTTCATTCATACATTTCTCCACTAATATTCACTGAGCATCTACTATGTTCCAGGCACACTTATAAGTATTGAGGATACAGCAATCAACACTCAAACAAAAGAAGATACCTACCCTTCCCCCATAAAGTATATGATTTTATGAAGGGAAACTACATTAAATTTGAAAGTTATACAAATATATGTAAAACTACAACTGAGAAAAGTGTGCCTGGATGCAGCAACTAACTGAAAGAGCTCCCAGTAGCCACACTGGAACAATTTGAATAATGAAAGTATTGTTGGGTTACAACCTGAAGTGTAAAATAAGTATTCAGGAGTAAATACTGATTTAAATAAATGAGTAAATAAATAAATAGGGGCAAATAGACAAATCTCCCATGCAGAAGAATTCCAAATAATATATGCAGATACTATATCCAAAAGGAGAATGAACATAACTTCCCACTTCTTAAATGTGGGCTATGCATAGTGACTTCCTTTCAAAGAGTACAGTATGAAAAGAGAAAGGAAAGAGTAATTTTTCAATGGAGAAACATGACAAACACTATTTCATCTAGATGATCAAAGTCAACATCAACAGTCATATATAATGTTGCTAGAATATATCCTTGATAGAATGTCATAAAGGCAGCATTTTACCTCTGTGATCTTCCTACCAAAAACCTGTAATCCCAGTCTAATAATGAGAAAAGCATCAGATAAATTCCAATTTTGGGACATTCTGTAACATACTTAATCAGTACCCCTCAAAACTGTCCAGGTCTTCAAAAACAAAGTCTAAGAAACTGTCACAGCAAAAAGAGAGCTTAAGTAGACATGATGAATGTCTATGGTATCCTCGATGAGATGCTATGATAGAGAATATGAAGTAAAATCTAGCAAAATCTGATTGAAGTATGGATTTTGGTTAAACATTAATACCCATATTGTTTCATCTATGATAACATGTATACTGTGTTAATACTATGCTAATAATAGGGGAAACAGGGTGTTGGGTATATAGAAACTGCACTATCTTTACAAATTTTCTGTAAATTTAAAGCTCCTGTAAAAATAATGTTTATCTTAAAGAAACAGTTGCAAAAACATCTAGAATGCACTTGTCCTACACCTTAATAAACATTCTTTCAAAAGTTAAAAAACGTTACCCTAAAGAGAGGAGGAGGGAAGTAGTAGAGCAGGCAATAGCTGTATTTGACTTTTGTATGTGTAGGTATATAAATGACTTCCTGAGGCAGTCCTAGTGAAGCTGAGTTAAGACTCATTAAAGATTAGCTACTGTTTTTATTCTGATAAGTTTTGTTTGTTTAATTTTTAGAAAAAGGATCTTTGCCTCTTTATCTATAAATCTACACTAGTAGAGTCACTCATTGAGTTAGCCTATCCAAGGACCATTGCCTGATTGCCTGGGAGAGAATGAGGTATATAAGTGTACGTTCTCTCCAAGACAGCACCATTAGCCATTAGTCTACAAAGGAAATCAATGTGTATTAAGTGCTTACGTGCTCAGCAAGGCAGCAAGCTCTATATAGAGTATCCATCTCACTTTTTCTAGCACTCCCAAAGATAGGTATGAAAAACCCATTCTACAGGTGAGGAAACTAAGGTTCAGAAATTATGTGGCTAGACCTGCCAGAGCTCAGAATTAAATCTTTGACTCCTGCTTTTTCTATACCACCTAGAATAATTTGTTTGTATTGTATGCCATGGATAGCATAGCCCTAATGAGATAAAATCATTTTTAAAGGCTTGTCTTGGTCACAGTTATATAAGAATATATATAAGAATATATAAAGTTTACAGGAGGATAAAAAATGTCAATCGACTACTCTGCTAATGTTTTTAAGTATAGTGAAAAAATAATTCCTCTGGCATAAAGTCAGCAGTCAGATGTTTGAACTCAGAGGAACTTAGCAAAGGAGGTCTTGCTGATTTAAGTGTGCCTTTAATTGGTGCTTTGCTTGAATGTCCTTTTTGCAGCAAATGAATCCACAATAACTATCATTAACACGAAGCTCATTTTCCAACTGAGTGAACAGAACTGGGTGAGGTTGTAAAGTGTGGTTGTCCCATTTTCAGTGGTGCTTCATTGTGTGAAGTTAATACATTAAAAGTAATCCATGTGGACAGGCCAAAATATTTCCAGCAACAAAACCCGGAAACATTTTGGTTGGCCAAAGTAAACACGATCTGGGATGCATTTTAAACCATGAACTGCCTTCCTCTCCAATCCTCTTACTCCAAGATTTAGATATAATAACACTACCATGAGCTCCCAACACACATTTAAATTTATGTTTTGACACAAACTCAATGTACTGTGAGCCCTTTCACTTTCTCTTTTATATTTTTGTCAGTAACAAATAAAGGACTCTCTTCTTCTTCTCTTATTACTAAATCCTTCTGAATAATGAACTAATCATATTATTGGAACTCATATTTCACTTAAATAATCTACAGTTAACATTCATTAAATACTTACCGTACACCGACAATAGGCTAAGTGTTTTATAGAATTATCTTAATTAATCCTCAAAATACTCCGTTTTATTTTAAAAAGCAGTTAAGATACATGGAGAGTAGTTTGAGACATTTCAAAATGCATTTAATAGTGGATAAAGTGTACATCATGTGAATTGCATCTCAACAAAACTGTTTTGAAATAGAGCTATTATCTATCATCTATCTATATATCTCTATCATCATCTATAAGTGAGATCCAGAAGAGAATAGAGGGAATGGTGCAGAGGTGAAGATATAGCAGCTGATCATTTCTAGAATTGAATAATGTCTAAGTTCTCTTAGAGGAAGCCCTAGACACACTCTAGTGAATCTGGAAAATAAGAGAGTGAGAACATTTTAAGAGAATATATGCTTTGGAAGTCCTCCTTTATCTATCCCCTCAATCTCACATCCTCTTTCGCAAACCACTACTAGTAAAATTTGATGTATGGGAATACATATATAACTATATATTTATGCAAATATATTATGCAGTTTGCTATGCATGTGTTTTTGCTTTGTTTTGAATTATTTATTAAAAGGTATCATACAATACAATTGCTGTGCAATTTTCTCTTTTCATGTAACAGTAAACCATGAGGATCTTGACATGTAATTCTATATGAATCCAGCTTTTTATTTATGGTAAGGTTTTCCATTTTTAATGCTATTTAAAAATAATCTTTGTTAACTTTTTTCAAAATCAGAGAAAAATAGAGAAGTTCATGATCCTCTCAAAAACAAAACAAAACAAAAATACTCTATTTTAGAGAGAAGGAAACTAAAATAATTTCATCAAGATTTCACAGCTAGTGAATAGGGGTTCTAAACTTGAGGTAAGAAGGAAATCTAGCTTGAGGGCCCAAATGCTTAGCCCCTGCACCTTCCTACCAGGTACTTAGTAGTGTTACTTCTCAGCATGTCTTCCCAGTGCACTCCAGTACTGACCTCCCAGTTCAAACCTAGAACTCACCAAGTTCTAATGTCAGAATTGAAGTGTTGGAGTTTCTTATCTCAGTTCCCTATGTTCTCCTCCAGATTGATCCTTTTGCCAGCCCTGTATAGGTCATTTCCTTATGAGACTCAATTACCTCAATTACTGAAAGAGACGGTCAGACTAAAAAAATTTCAAATCTCATATTCTCTCTCTTTTCCTGTTGATTGGAACTTCTGATTTGATGGTCCACACACAAGTTCACTCTGAGCTTCCTACTTACCAGAACTTTAACCTCATCAAGTGCACCTGCACTCTATGAGTCATGGTACAAGTTGGTAGAATCACAGTCACAGAATGAAAGAATCACAAGATCTTACCACTGGAAGGGAAGTTAATGGTTACAGGGTGCCGATGAGTACTCAGGTGATGAGGGGCAACACAAAAGCAGAGGCCAGTAGCCCCCAATGCCATTTCTTCCTAAAGCCAGACTGAACTTAGCTGCACATCAAGGCATTTATACCCAAGTTCTGTTTCTTTCTCTGATTATTTTAGTAGAACAAAATGTGAGAAGGAGATTGGTGAACACTAAATAAAGATCACAAAAAAATGAAAAAGAAAAGAAGGCAAGAGAACATCAACTGCCACCACTCTACCGGTAGAGAGTGGAGAAGAAAGAACATTTGCCTGCTACTTAAAATATGCCCATTCTGCTCTATGCACTGTAAAAAGCATTCTTTTTAAAAAGAATAAAAAGTAAACAGCCACTCTTCAGCAGAATAAGAATATAAAACAAATGGCAGTGAGCAACCCCAGCCCTCTCTTTTTTTGACCCAACTCTGTTCCAACACATCAAATTCAATTGGTTTAAACATCTCTTTACCAACCACTTTACTCAGCAACCTCATCACCAGTAACAGTAGGTTTAACTTTTTAGAATAATATTCTAGATACTTCTAAGATATCTTAGTGTCAAAATTCCAATAATACTGAAAATAATATTTTTAGTTGTCCAAGATTTTTCTTTTATAATAACCTTTTTTAAATGAAGGCAACTTTCTATCAAATGTCTCTGAGAATAATTCTTTGACAATCTACCTTTGGAATTTGTTGCTGCTGTTTCAGAGTTGCTGTTTTAAAATACTTATTAATTTTGTCTGTTCGTTTCTTAATTTATCATCCCTGTTTGATTACTGTCAAATTTTAAATGTAGGTTGTATAGTGGTCTGCTTCCAGCAAGTGTGTGTGTGTGTGTGTGTGTATGTGTGTGTGTGGAGAGAGAGAGTGGGGCGGGGGGAGAGGGAGAGAGAGAGAGAGAGAGACAGAGAGAGAGAGAGAGAGAGAGAGAGAGAGGCTGTGTGAGGACTGCTGAAGTTTACATAGTTCATCCTCTGGGTGCTGGGGTTCCTCATGCTACAGTCATAACCTACCTGGGCCCATTTCCCACTTTTCTAGTGCCAAAAATCACTAGCAAAGTGCTCTTAGTGAGGCTTTAGAGAGCAGTATGCCCAGCTGTATCATTTCACCTCTCCAAGTGATTCTCCACATTCATAAAACAGAATCAGAAGACAGGCTTTCCTACTTTCAACTGGAATATTCTATGATCTAGAAAGCTGTGTTAGTAAGGGTTCTCCAGAGAAACAGAACTGGCAAGGTGTGTTTATATGTGTCTCTGTGTGTGTGTGTGTGTGTGTGCACGCAGATGTAAAATGTATATATGTATGTGTGTGTATATATATTTTACACACACAGCTCACTTATGGTACAAACACATAGATCAATTAATTATTTTTAAAAATGCAACTTGGAGATCAATAGCCCTACTTTACAAATAAGAACACTGATATTCAAAGACGTTAAGATACCTTCCAAGGCCTCTTAGTGAGTCGAGGGCCAAAGCCTGTATGTTTTTCTGTACCCCAACCTGGTTCCTGGTGTGAGAATACTTTGCACAAAACATTTAACCTCATTATCTCCTCTTCTTCAAAACAGTTTCCTCCTCTTCTTCAAAACAGAAGAAATTGCACCCCCTGCTCTAATTACTTTCCAGAGTTGATATAAGGATAAAATACAAATACATATAACAATGTCTTAATTTCCAAAGTGATCTATGAAGCTCAAAGCACAAAGCTCAAAACACTCCATAGTGTAAATACATGATGTTTGTAACCAAACCATGCAGATGGGCTTAGACCTTGTAACAGAAAACCCTATGGTTTTCAGGCCAGTGTATTTTGAGACCACATGGAATCACAGTTTCATTTTTGTTTGCTAGGATAATGGAAGAAATACAGTTAATGTTCAAGACTCCTTTTAAAACTGATTAATATAAAATTAATATAGGTGAATATTTTTTATTTCTTGTTAAATGTAAGGGGTAGAAATGCAGTTCCATTACATGAATATATTGCATAGAGTTAAATCTGGCCTTTTAGTGTAACCATGACCCAAAAAGTGTACATTGTACCCATTAAGTAATATTAAGTAATATCTCATCCCTCATCCCCCTCCTATCTCCCCACTCTTCCAAATACAGGTAAATATTTAACATGAATCTGTCATTGGACTAAACACTTGCCATCACATCTCTCCTCTGAGTCTCATGGGAACTCTTCGAAGTGGGCGCTATTATTATCCCCATTTCTAGATGTGAAAATAAATGCTTTGAGAGTGAGGTGACTTACCTGAAAGTAGGTAACCAGTGAGTAGTTGATTTGGGATATTAACCCAAGTAACCGGGCTGTAAAACCCATGCTTTTTAACATTATACTCTACCAGCTTCTAATACTGACATGATTGTTGTTAAGATCCACTGAAAGTATAATAGAAACTGCAAAGCACATTTGAAAGATTATTTTCCATTTTGTATAAGCTACAAATAACGCAAATTGAGAATTTGGCTCCTCAAACACAGCCTCAGTTTTGTTTGAAAGGTTAATATTCTTTTCACAAAAATCTTGCCATTAGTTTCAGATTTCTTTTTTTTTTCCATTTGAAAATGTGTGAATGCATACAATTAGCATTTCATTATTCCACTTTTGTTACTCTTAACTCCCAAGTTATTCTAGTATTTATTGAGAAAATTAGAAAAAAATGCCCTTTTTATTTTATTGATAAATGTCTTCTACTTGGATATAGAAAGTATGGATTTGATGAATTAGTCCTGATTTAAATTCTGACAATTATAGTGTCTACAGCTAGTTTGTATTGGGAAAAAAATGAAAGAATACGGCCTAAATTGCCATAGTTAGCTTCTCAGAGTCATTTGTTAGTCATCTGTCACATGTTTGTGTGGTGCACACACAAACACATGTGTATACTTATTTTAACTTTGCTTCCTCCAGTGTCCCCTACCTTTTGAAAAGAATATATCTCTTTCTATCAAAACTTGGTAAAATTAACTCATAGAAATAGGTAATGACATGATTATTAAAAGAGAGGTTATTTGATAACTTTTTCTCAGGTCATTATATAAAAGCTAGTGCAGATTTTTCTGTGAGAATTTGTTTTTACAGTAAAGAGAATGGGGCAGATTCTAGTACAGATTAAAGACCCAATGATCTGTATTTTCTAACATGACTAAAAGGAATACACCATATTTGGTAACTGGATTTCTTTTTCTAAAGTTGCTCTTTTACGCAAAATCAGTATTTGCATTTATGTTGGTTGAGCTAAATAATATTTCTTTAAAAAAACAAACAAGATCACATTTTAAAATTCTAATTTCAAGAATATTCATTAAACAAAGGAGTAAGGATGAAAAGGAACAAGGAAAGGTGGGAGGTACTTAAGTCAGGGTGAAAGGTCAGGGCCAGGATAGCATCCCACTGTTACTTTTTTAGATGTAGCCAGGACTTTACATTAATTTTTAAGTTCTCATCTGATGCTACAATTATGTTATACTAAAACACCATCTAACATGCCAGGAGAACGAGATGTAATTTCCTAAAGCACAAAACAAAGGGAGAGAGAGAGAGACAGAGAGAATGTGTGTGTGTGTGTGTGTGTGTGTATACCTGTGCGTGTGTACCTGTGTGTATGTTTAATCAACTCAACACTAGATGGCTCTAGTTACAAAACCAATACATTTTCAAAAATCTAAAACTCTGGGATAAGACATTGAAAGAACAGATGAATTCTAACCCACTGAATCAAATTCCGCTGTCTTCTAAAGTCTTCCAAGCATTAAGAATAGCATTGAGCATTTAGGTTTGAAATGTTTTGAATCTCCAAAGGAACAGGCATAAATCCTAGAAGTTCTTATTTCACAGATCAAAACAAGAAGTTGCACTGACATCACCTCAAAGGCTACAGATCTAATCCACTTTGTAATCATCCCACTCTGTAAATACATGGTACTCTATTCTTTTCAAGTCATTTTTACATATATCAATTCCCTTGGCCCTCTCAACAATCAATGAGGTAGATAAGGGATGTAGTTATTTTCCCCATGAAAGGCAAGGACTCACACTCAGAAAAGGGGCAGAAACTTGCTCAAGATTAAGTAGCTCATAAGTCATAGTGTCTTGGGATTGAAGTGGTAAGGTCCTGACTCCTAGATCAGAGTACTTTCTAGTCAATAGGCAAGGAAAGAGAATGAGGCTTTTGCACTACTCAGTGTGTCTAATGTGGCCCCCTCAATTTTTTGAAATGCTCCCTTCCAGTGAATTCAATACCCCCAGCCACCCACTAAACACTCAAAAATGGAATGTTGAATTCTGAGGAGATTGAAATCAATGAAGATTTTTTTTTTTTTTTTTTTGAGATGGAGTCTTGTTCTGTTGTCCAGGCTAGGGTACAGTGGCGTGATCTCAGCTCACTGCACCCTCCACCTCCCAGATTCAAGCCATTCTCCTGACTCAGCCTCTCAAGCAGCTGGGATTACAGACACCAGCCACCATGCCTGGCTAATTTTTGTATTTTTAGTAGAGACAGCATTCACTATCTTGGCCAGGCTGGTTTCGAACTCCTGACCTCGTGATCCACCCAGAAGAGATAATTTTATTGAGCCAGGGCGGGGAGGATGGTGGCAGGGAAGGAAGCTTCTTATTCTTAGTAATCTTTGACTTTTAGTTATATTATAGTTTTTTTTTTTAAAGCTTTACGTTTTACCTTCACCAGCAAAACTTAATTATTTTTACCTAAATGTAGTCTGATAGTGAAAGCAAGATTTGTTGAAATCCATAAGCCTGGCCGGGCGCGGTGGCTCACGCCTGTAATTCCAGCACTTTGGGAGGCCGAGACGGGCAGATCACGAGGTCAGGAGATCAAGACCATCCTGGCTAACACGGTGAAACCCCGTCTCTACTAAAAAATACAAAAAACTAGCCGGACGAGGTGGTGGGCGCCTGTAGTCCCAGCTACTCGGGAGGCTGAGGCAGGAGAATGGCGTGAACTCGGGAGGCGGAGCTTGCAGTGAGCCGAGATCGTGCCACTGCACTCCAGCCTGGGCGACAGAGCGAGACTCTGTCTCAAAAAAAAAAAAAAAAAAAGAAATCCATAAGCCAAATATTTCATGTATGAATGATTGATCATTGCAACCACCGAATGAGTACTTACTAAGGACCTGGTATAGCCTATTTTTGTAAGTCTCTTCCTTTTTGAGCATTTTCATTTCAGCAAATAGTATCACCATCCAGCCAATGGCCACATCCAGTAATTTGAGACTTGTCCTTTAGATGTCATGCCCCACTCAGTTCCCACATCCTCTTGATGATTTACCTCCTACACATTTCATGGACCATGTCTACTTTCCTCTCTTCCCAGAGCCACCACCCTAATCTTAACTACCATCACCTACCACCTCCCCTCTTCCTGGTCTCTTTTAGATGCTTTGCCTCCTTCAAGTTCAAATCACCAATTTACTTGAATATGTACATGAGTAAAATTATTCTAAGATAACCAAGAAAAAAAAAAAAAGGAGAGAGGCAGGCAATATTATCCCATGGCAATTTATTCTCCACTCTACACCCAGAATCTATACAAATAGTCCATCCATGTGGCTCCCCTTCTTCAGATGCTTCAGTGACTTCCCATTGGCCCAGGATAATGCTGGGAATCTCATGATGGCCCTTTATGAATCGTCTGACTTAGCTACCTACTCCAGTCACTGTCCCCATCATTTTCCCTCTTGCCCTTCACAACCGACCTTCTATCAGTTGTTTGAATGTGCCAAACTCAGGCGAACTCAGGGCATCCATGTGAGCTATTTCCACTCACTAGAACGCCCACTTCCCATCCACACATCCTTCAAGTCTCAGCTTAAATGTCTTGGGTTCTGGAAGGCTTTCCTCAAGTACCTCCCAACCCACCCAGCCCTACATGAGGTTAGGTCCCTATGTTTTGTGTTCTGTTTAGTATTCTGTACTTCTCCTTCATAACACTTATTACAACTATAATTAGTTAATCATTGGGGTATTTGCTTAATGTGTGTATCTTGTATCTGGTCTGTTAACCACTGAATCCCTTAAGACTAGCACAATATTTTCCAAATACTTAAAATTGTGATCCACAGTAAAAAATAAAGTTTACTTCATAACCAATACACACAGATAGATTCATAATTAGAAAAAAAAAGTTTTCTAAATAATATTACCCTTTCCAGATGCAATTCACTTGCTATTTTCTGTTCTATTTTAATATGTTAGATACAACCCACTTTATTGATTTTATAGCCTACTAATAGACTCCAATCTCATTTTAAGTAATCACCTTTCTAATGCAACACTTAGCAGAGAGAAGTGTCTCAGTAATTGTTTGTAGAATAAAGTAATAGAAAATTCACGTTTACCAGCCACTATCTAAACTGGGTTTATTTTTACAACGTAAAGGCAAGCCTTGCCATCCTGGGTACAGTTAGCTCTCTTGATTAGACTGATGAGATCAAGCTCATAAATTTGATCTCATTCTGATCAATTGGTTTCTGTGTGCCAGGGCCACAGACTTTCTCTCTTAAAGTAGCCCTCAGAAGAAGAAAGGCTGATCCATTGTTTTTATTTTTATTCCTGATCAACGCATTCCTATCCTTGTAACAAAATGGTTTAAAAAACAAAAGCAATAAAAACAGAAAGCAATAACCTAATAATCCATTACTACCAAATTCATTACTACGATTGGCTTTTAGGAGTAATATATGAATTGTCCTACCAAAATCATCAGATTTTGGGTTAATGCGATTATAGTCCTGCCTTGTTGAATGCCAGGATCCATATCAAATAAGAAACTGGCATATTTTTAATAACTGGTTACAATAGACTGAATGTTTGTGTTCCTCCTAAAATTAATATATTGAAACCCTAACTCCCAATGTGATGGTATTTGGAAATAGGTCCTTTTGGAAGTAATTATGGTTGGAGTAGGTCATGAGGCTAAGTCCCTTATGATAAGATTAATGCCCTTATTTTTAAAAAGGAGAAGACATGAGATCTCTATTTCTGCATGCATGCACCAATGAAGGCCAGGTAAGGACATAACCAAAAAGAGGGTCCTACTGGCGCCCTGATTTTGGATCTCCAGCCTCCAGAACTATGAGAAACAAGTGTTTGTTGTTGAAGCTACCCATTGTATGGTTTTGTTTCTGTTTTCTTTGTTTTGTTTTTAGATGGAGTCTCGCTCTGTTGCCCAGGCTGGAGTGCAGTAGTGCAATCTCTGCTCACTGTGATTTTCACCTCCCGGGTTCAAATGATTACCCTGCCTCCACCTCCTGAGTAGCTGGGACTACAGGTGTGCACCACCACGCCCAGCTAATTTGTTTGTATTTTAGTAGAGACAGGGTTTTGCCATTTTGGCCAGGATGGTCTCGATCTCGTTACCTCATGATCCACCCGTCTCGGCCTCCCAAAGTGCTGGGATTACAGGCGTGAGCCACCGCACCCAGCCTTGTATGATATTTTATTATAGTAACCTGAATGAACTGAGACACTAGTTAATATCATTCTTTTTACCAGTTGGGTTTTGATGTTCTCCTTAAATACCTACAAATCCTAGCTTTCCTTTCTTTATCTCCACTTATCACCATCTAAGCACCTATCACAAAAAACAGTAAAGGAAACCCTTCCAAAACTGTCCATCTTACAATATCAACAATTCTTTGTTGTACCAGGCAAACTCGAAGTAAGAATTCCCCACTCAACTGGGAACCATGCAACCCCAGACTGAGCTTTCACTAGGAAACCAACAGGTCTACTTTGTGAGGGAATCCCTTCCTAAGAAGGAAGTAGAGGGATGTGTCCCTCATTCAGCTATCTAGCTGGGTGGGGCATAAATGCTTTCTCTAGGTCTAACATGAGGGGAGCGATTCTGGGGCTAAACAATTGTTCCTGGGATGTTTTTGTTAAACCCTGTCATCCATAGCTATGGGAAAATGATAAATCATTTCATGTTTGAGAACTGAAATAATTTCATGTTTGAGAACTAAAAACTGTAAGCAGAACTAGCATTTCAACAGTATCTTTCATCTCTTCTCTTACGTATTCACAGACGTGCTTAATTGATGGATCTTCCTTTGCGTCTATATTATAGAAGAATTGTTTGTTCTGTGCTTTTCTATGGACAAAAATGCTCCCCTAATAGTTGGTTCCTAGAAAATTAGACTCTTCTTACTAGAACTAAAGGCAAGTAGGGGTATCCTTTAATTCTAGTTTTGGAATGTGTGGTTTCCAAACTCTTAAACCAAAACTTACTCAAAATTAGGAAGGTTTTGGTTCTTCTTCCTTTTTTAAAAGTAGGCTTTATTACCCTTAGGGATTTCTCGTGTAGACTACAGCTCTTACCAGAGAACTTAGAGTATAGAGTTTGTATTTCTGAAAATACCATTTCTCTATTTTTCAAGAAACTCAGTTAGCACTGAGATTTCAGGCAATGAACAATAGCATCAGCTATCATATAACCCCAGTTTGTAGCTGATTATTGTGCTTCTCACAGAGTGGCCCCCTCTTAAAATCTAAATGAGCAGCTTGTATACAAAGAAGTATGCTTTCCCCAACCTGATCTGGCCTAAATCTATCTACTTTGTTTTATAAATGCTTCGTGTGTTTTCTGTTTATAAGCCAGCATTTATCAATGTACTTGACCTAAAACTCTATACTTTACTCCGTGTAATACAGTGATATAAAAAGTGTAAAACAAAGAAATATTCTCCTAAATTACCTTAGCCATAATATCACTTTGGCATAGTAAAAAACAAAGGAAGTAACATAAAGAAAAGCTTAGGTACCAAATTACAGTGAGTTTTACTTTTTAAATATATCGTATAAGTCAATAAAATATCTTCAAAATAATATTTACCCCAATATCTTTACAATATTTATTTTAATTTTGTAAACAAATAGCAAAGATAGTTTTAGTAGATTATATCTGGGCTGTAGTGACCCAATTATCTGGTCAAAGGGCTGCATGGATGCAAGAGACAGGGTGAGTTAAAGTTTAACTCCCAGGAATTGTAAACCAAACCTAAAGCCACTGAACCTTTGGAGTTTGATATGACGATTAGAGCATAACCCGAGTAACACGTTGAATTCGCCATAATCAAGGAAACCTTTTCCGGGTGGGGATCTCTGAAATTACTCAGGTATGATCCATGTGTTTTGCTTTTTTCTATTTCAACTCTGTGGGACTGTGCATTGTGGTATCAGTGAGAATGCAGTGAAAACAGCTTTTACCTTCTTCTATTATCGAGCCTAATTCAAGGAATTATCTAGCTTGTTTTTAGACAAATGAAACAACCAGAAAACAAAAGAATAGATTGGAATTATTATATAATCTCAAAATGAGATAGCTGCCAGGATTTAATAAATTTCTGTAGACTTACCACGGAGGGTTCAAGAGTGGAGCCAATGTTGTGAGAAGTTTATTTAGCTCTAATCAGACAGCAGGGAGAGTTGTGGTTGAGTGCCTGTCCAGATCCTAGGACCCTGAGAAACAGAAATGTAATTAACAAAAGAAACAGTTTTAACATCACCGGCAGATTTTCAGTTCTGCGTGTGGGTCGTAATTCCTATCATACTTTAGACTTCATGTATTCGATTATCTCCTGAGCTACTACCACCATAAAAAAGAAAGTCTTGGTAAACTCTTGTGATTTTCCCTGCCATTATCTTGCTAACCAAAGGAATGTTTAAACTATTCACTTCTGATTCCGGCCCAAAAAATATTATGGAAAATGACTGGTTTTCAGTGTGTTATATCTCAATCTTGGAATGGCTAATTATTATATTGTTTCCACAATTTGGGCAACTGTGCTGAGGTGGATGTATTTTCACATTTTTTTCTGTACTCTAAAAACATTATTCACAACCAGAATATAATGGTATTTAAAGAAAGAAATCAATCTGGACATTTACCAAAAAATCCCGTTTCTACCAGAAGCCCCCTAAACTCTCTTTTTGTCATGATTACCTATGTAAGTTCCAAGAAGAATGGATTCCAAACTAAACGAGTTTATTTACTATAGGAATTTTCAGATATGTATTGTAATTCTCCAAGACGATGAAGAACATAGCATTATTTGCACATTGTGCAGCATTAGTGTTCTGTAGAGCGTATTTTGGTAAATTCAGCTCTAGCTATAATTTAGGAGCTTCAAAAAATATGTTGATCTGCTCTGAAACTTTTTTTATAATGTGTGCTATGGAGCATGCAATGGGAGCATAGGTCTGGAAATGACAGTGATATCACCTATTTGTCAAAGCAGTAATGTTTTGCCCTGCTAAGTACAGAAAAAGAGACGAATGACTTATAAGGTTCATACTTTCTGGAATAACATTGACTCTGCCCATCTTAGACAACTCTTAACATTTTACTGCTCCGTTTTACTATTTATCGATTTTAAGGGAAAAAAGAAGACAGCTGGCAAGGAAAAGAAATATTGTTGTGGGCAAACATTATAAAATGACATAATGGATATTAAAACACTATAAATACTTAGTTCTTATTTTCTACTGCACTAATACCAACCTGGTTTTATGTTATTTCAAATATCAACATTTCCGGCACTATATTCAGTGGATGTTAATGAATGTGGCTCAAAAGAAAAGTGACTCCATTGTCAAGTAAGTTGAGGAAATGGTGTTAGAAAAGTTATAGCAGGTCTTGTTACCACATGAGTGTTTTGAGTAATAATGATAGCACGTATCTATGAAGTACTATATTATCAGGTCTACTTCTTTTTTTTGTTTTGTTTTGTTTTTGTTTTTTGGTTTTGTTTTTGTTTTTTCTTTTTGTTTGTTTTTGTTGTTGTTTTATTATTATACTTTAAGTTCTAGGGTACATGTGCACAACGTGCAGGTTTGTTACATATGTATACATGTGCCATGTTGGTGTGCTGCACCCATTAACTCGTCATTTACATTAGGTATATCTCCTAATGCTATCCCTCCCCGCTCCCACCTCCCCACAATAGGACCCAGTGTGTGATGTTCCCCTTCCTGTGTCCAAGTGGGTCTACTTCTAAGTTCTCCATGCATTATCTCATGTTATTCTTAGAACAACTCTATGGTGTAGATACTATTATAACAGTTTATAAATGGGAAAATGGAGGCACAGACAAGTTACCTAACAGGTTCAGCTACTCAGTTAGCAAGTGGCAGAGCCAGGCTCCTTTGTCTGGCGGTCTCATCCAGAGCCCAAACATGTAACCATTATATCACACCCTCAAGCACTGGGGACTCATGACACATGCAAATATTGTCATTTATCACAATTATCTAAGAGAGCAGGCAATGTTTTGCTTCCTGGGCTTAATTTACAACAGAACATCTTCTTTCAGGAACATCTATCAATATCTCTCAAAATTGGTATTTATCAGAATACAGGACAAGAAAGAACAAATTGCTTTTATAGCCCATGTCCAGCATTCATAACAATGAGAATCAATTGAAATAATCACAATTGAAAAATCTAAAGGACTTTAGAGTCTAGTCTTCTTCCACCAAATAGGACTATGCCTATCTGAGAAACTTTTAAAATTAATTACAGAAAGAACACTAGGCTTTTTGCCTCGACACAGCTAAGTGGAAACACCTATTGCAAAACTCCCTAGGTTTGTGACCTTGGGCATATTGTTTGACTCCTCTGAATCTCAGATTCCTCAAATGTGAAATGGGGGTAAGATCTGACCCACAGTATTTTGTGAAGGTTAAATTAGATGATAAAGCAAAGGAGAGAAATGTGGTCCCGGGTGCTTAAGAATTCAGCAAAAATCCCACTTCCCTTTTCACTTTCCTATTTGTAACAACCTCCAGAAAAATTTTCTAAAATTGCCCAAGTATACCTATTAGGCCTTGTTTGTCAAAACAATACTAATAAAGTTGAAATCATAAACTGTACTTAAAAAAATTCTGATGAATCACAAATAGTAGCACTATTCCATTTATTCAGAGCAAGTCAGCCTGTAATTTTTTTCAGTATTAAAGCACACACACAGAGCATATTTTTATTTTAGAGATTATTGCTGAAGAAAACTCTTAGTTATAAAACCCCAACACCTTTTCACCCAAACCCATGGGACACCCTGACACAGGGCATGCTTATTTCATCATGGAGGCAGTTGATGTTAAAAATTTGTTTCAGAAACTGTCTTTTCAAATATTGTCATCCCTTAGAAAGCTGAGTAGTACTGTGGGTACTATTGCACAATGGTTTTCATTGCCTTATGTGTCTCTAAAATGACTCAATAAGTTCAAACAAGACAGTATTGATCGACAGAGGATAAACACTATTTTATCTTATTCACAGAAACAGTAACCAGGCTGCTGCAAAGTGCAGCTCTCACAATCCAACTGCCCCCAGGAAAAGCATCTGGAAAAGGAGCAGCACCCTTGCGGTGACATTCCATATTAGAAATCTGTATCCCATCTGCTCCTTGGCCTGATCCTGTAAAATCCGAAGAGTTATTAACAAATGTTTGCTGCTGATTCAACCAGGAAAGCTAGTTCATTGTTTTATTTCATCAAATCTACTCCAACTAGGTTATCAGTTTTTTGTTGTTGTTGTTTGTTTGAGATGGAATATCGTTCTGTTGCCTAGGCTGGAGTGCAGTGGTACAATCTCAGCTCATCAGAACCTCCGCCTCCTGGGTTCAAGTGATTCTACTGCCTCAGCCTCCCGAGTAGCTGGGATTACAGGTGCACACCACCATGCCCAACTAATTTTTGTATTTTTAGTAGAGACGAGGTTTCATTATGTTGGCCAGACTGGTCTCGAACTCCTGACCTCGTGATCTGCTTGCCTCGGCCTCCCAAAGTGCTGGGATTACAGGTGTGAGCCACCACGTGCATCCTAGGTTATCAGTTTTAATGACCACTTAGAATTTTTAATTTGATAAACTAAAATTTTGTATTGGATATTTTTTATTGATGCAATCCAAAAATTAAAACATGTCCTTTTGTAAAAAAATTATTGTCTTGACTAAAACATGCTGGTATCTTGAGAGCTCTAATTTGATTTCTTTTAAACATATGTAAGCTAAGATATTTTTCCTACATAGATTTATATGTGGAGTTTTATGCATATATGTATTAATCACATGGAGAACATTTTCCAAATTTGTTTATTCAATAGGAATTGGTCCCTGGTAATATTAAGAGGGAAATATTAATAAGGATATAAGATAAATCCCTCTGATTTGCACAGTTAGGTGCAATGCTCTGCTCCAGACATAATATGACTAAAGAGAATTAGCTCATGACAATTTAGGCAGACAGAATGTCTAAGAGAGCAGATTGGTTTGTAATTCTATAAAATCTCACTTGCAATGATGTAGTGATGCCTTCTCTTCCTCCAGCAATTAAAAAATAATCATTGCTTTAGGATGCCCAATTGATTTAAAAATCACTAGGTTGAAGTAGTAGAACTAACTACAACAATACCTTATTTCTATAGGATATTCTAGTTTATAAAGCTTTTCATATAGTACTTATATAGATTTTTAATGGCAAATTTCTTCATAGTTGATGTCAATTCAGTATGTCTAGTTTCTTCAAGGTAACTGTGTCAATATTCACCATTCCAATTGTACAAATCTGATTAACTGAAAGATGCTCCCACCTAACATTTATAAGCCCAACTCTGTTTATGTAGCGCAATGATGATTAGGTAGTGGGCCTTCAACATCTTCACTGGACATTAATGTGTCTATCAATTAAGAGGTTAGATGAGGACAGGCGCAGTGGCTCATGCCTGTAATTCCAGCACTTTGGGAGGCCAAGGTCGGCAGATCACCTGAGGTCAGGCTAATATGGTGAAACCCTGTCTCTAGAAAAATACAAAAATTAGCCAGGCGTGGTGGTGGGTGCCTATAATCCCAGCTACCCGGGAGGCTGAGGCAGGAGAATCGCTTGAATCCAGTAGGCAGAGGTTGCAGTGAACCTAGATCATGCCATTGCACTCCAGCCTGGGCAACAGAGTGAGACTCAATCTCAAAAAAAAAAAAAAAAAAAAAGAAAAGAAAAGAAAGAAAGAAAGAAAAAGAGGTAAATGAAAACAGTGAAGAGCGGACATATGGGTTCATGTGGAAGGTGAGAGAAGAACCACTCCCATATGGGACCTAGAAGAAAATAGCCCTAAAAAGATGTAATTATAACTCAATCCAGATGCTGTAACTAACACAGTGAAAGATATAAAGGAACAGAGGTTTATAAAATCTCCTACCTGCCTGGCAGGGGACTGGCAAAGCATTGTGTACAAATGAAATTTTTTATTTCTATTGATTTTAGTATTCTTCTATCCAGCTCTTCTATTGGGATTCTGCTTAGTGCTTATCTTTCCAGCTGGGGCTTTCAGCATGAACTAAATAGTACTTTAAATTATTAGGTGTAATTAAACCCTAATGCCTCTGACTTTTTGCAATGGAAGTCAGAAATCAAAATCTGGTTCCATGGGGAGAAAAGTGTGTTGACACATATAGATGTTCATCTCAGGAATCCTCTTTCTAACCTTCTTTTCTGAAGATCCCTAACAACCCCTCACCATTCATGTATTTATTACCAACTAATTATAATTGGCACTCTATGATGATGATAACGATGATGTGAATAAAAGCCCTTACATCCTGTTACATCCTGCCACATGCCAGGCACATAGGTTAACTCATTTAATCCTCCATCACTCTATGGAATGGGTACTATTGCTACTCCATTTTTCCCGTGAAGCAACTACGGCTTAGGGACACACAGAAACTTGCCCCAGGTCACACCACTAGTAAGTGGTGTCGGAGGGGCTCCAGGCAGTCTGGCACAGGCCACCCTGCGAACAAAGGACAAATGGAACACTGGGAAGCATCGAGGCTTAGAACTAGAAGAAAACTTTTGAGATCCTTTACGTGACAGAGAAAAGCAAGTTGGCTTCCCCAAGTTAGGTTTTTGTTAGAACGACAACCCAAGGGCAGAACCCGAACCCTCAGGGGGGACTCTTCCATTGTACCACTTCCCACTGTATAGCATGTCTAATTCAGGCCGATTCTCTATGAAAATTCTGAGAGATGAATTACTAGAACCCCTGTGGTTACAGAGGAATACTCCATTCACTCCAAGACTCACCTTCCTTGATGTGCCCAGACTCATGAACTGACGTAGCCAGAGACGTAGCCTTTAACTAAGGAGACCCATTCTGTGACTTGGAGAGACTGAGAGGCCCACATCACAGAGGAAATACATGCAGACACAGGCATGGATATGGTTTAGCTTTTTGTCCCCACCCAAATCTCATCTTGAACTGCAATCCTTAGACCTGTAGGAAAGAACCTGGTGGGAAGTGATAGGATTATGGGGGTGGTTTCCTCCAGCTTTTTTCATGATAATGAGTGAATTCTCATGAGATCTCATGAGGTGGTTTTGTAAGTGTTCGACTTTCCTCCTGAACACGCTACTTCTCTTTCCTGCTGTCATGTAAGAAGGCCCAAGCTTGCTTCCCCTTTGCCTTCCACCATGATTGTGAGTTTCCTGAGGCCTCCCCAGCCATGCAGAATTGTGAGTCAATTAAACCTCTTTTCTTTATAAATTATCCAGTCTCAGGTATTCCTTTATAGTGATGTGAGAACGGGCTAATACAGGCACCATGAACATAGTGACAGGATAAACCACGGAGACATTGCTAAAAATACAAAGTAATTGTCATAAATGACTTGGTTGCCTTACACTCAAATTCTGTTAGTGTCTGAAGAGGACATAGCACCTCCTACCTGGAGGACATACCGTTTTCCCCATGGAAAAAATAATTGGGCTGCTAGGTCTGTATCTGCTAAGGGAGCCCCATATTTAAACTGACCTAATTTAGAACTTTAAATTGAGACTCAGATGCCCCCAAATAGCAGCTCCACCAACCTGAATAGAGTTATTCATTTAGAATAAGAGTTTGTTTCCATAAGTTTTGTTAAAATACAAATCAGTTGGGATGTAGGGTGTGAGCGATAGAGACTAAAATCGCTTAACAGAGTAGCCTGGCAAAGCCTTGTGGGAAGCAAGTTTTGATGATGGGGAAGAGAAGATGTCAAGAGCAGATGGTCCAGGGAGGAAGTGTCACAAGTAACTTGGGGGTGATATAAGGGACATGAGTAGCAGGTATTTGTCCGATCTTTAAGGAATAATTAACTTATTAGAGAATTTTGTCAATAAAGTCATTTGAGTATCACACTTGCAAGATACTAATTCATCCATGTCTAGTTTTCTCATTATTTCACAGATATTTAACAGGTGCATTGACTTGAATTAACATCATGCAGGAAATGCCATTATATGAACCCTTAAGATATTTTAAGAGAAAAACGTATAATGCCTGGAAACTCTTAGTTTTCTCTGACATTTAAAAACAGCTGTAAAGTTAAATCCTTTCTATAATAATTTAGTAACTCAGAATTGCAAAGGATTTCCTAAAACCCAAGGATCCAAAGCTCTGACCTGTGGTGTTGGCATAGCAGAGTGAGAGATAAATGACATGTTCAAGCAGAAGGCTCTGGACCCAGAATGCTTGGATACAAATTCTGACTCTACCACTTGCTACAGTTTCACTCTAGGCAAAGTACTGAACTCTGTGACTATTTCCTCTTCTGTAAAGTCAGGGTTGTTTTAATAATTAGATCAGAAATTATAAAGTGCTTAGAGTAATACTAAGCAAGTGTGCATAAACTTTAGCCATTTAGCTATAACTCTTATCATATTTCTATGTTGATTACAAAATGCTTTACTAGAGGAAAATAGATGAGAAAGAGGCCATGAGGTAAAAATGTAGAGTGCTTTTTAGAGTAGAATGAGCTTAGAAATTAACCCTATCCCCATCACTGGCTTGCAGTGGAAATTTGAAACAGTCTCTCCCTAATTTTCTTGTAGTGTTTTTTTTCTTTTTTTTCTTTTTTTTAAGAGTCTCATTCCATCTCCCAGGCTGGAGTGCAGTGGTGCAATCTCGGCTCACTGCAACCTCTGCTTCCCCAGTTCAAGTAATTCTCCTACCTCAGCCTCTTGAGGAGTTGGGACTACAAGCGTGTGCCATCACGCCCGGCTAATTTTTTGTATTTTTAGTAGAGACAGAGTTTTGCTGTGTTAGCCAGGATGGTCTTGAACTCCTGACCTCATGATCCTCCTGCCTCAGCCTCCCAAAGTGCTGGGATTACAGGCACCTGGCCCTCTTTCAGTTTTTTTTCTAAGACAGAGACACTCCCTATCACAGACAGGGTCTTCTAAATTAGTACAGAATGATTTGAAGGAACCTGGGTAATTATCAGAGGAAGCAAAAGAGAAATACAGATCCTCACACCAGAAAGCAAAGCTCTAAGACTTTATCATTTTCATCGTTATGAAAGAAAAGATCAGTACTCAAAGCCACTTATGATGATGCATGAAAATTAGTATAAAATCAGAACAAATATAATATGGCTTTTAAAATAGAAACATAAGGCTATCTTTCCTTACAAGTGTCAGATTGCTTCTGTGCCACTGTAACACAGATGGATTTTTTTAAGCTTCAATCAGAGATCAAATATATTCCATTAGTCGGTGATTGACAGACTTGGTGAAAACTGAGTTTTCGACTTAAACTTCTCCAAACTGTCGAGAAAACCACATGCAGCAACTAAGTTCAGAAGGTCAGAGTCTCAGGCTAAAAAGAGAGGGAGAAACCTAACACTAGAAGAAGAATGAATGAAATAGAGCACACACAGCTCATTAGGTCTCTATAATATACCACGCAAATCATTGGTACCAGGACTATCGAATAATCAACTGCTTTTAAGCTGAAGAATATCTACATTGTATGCCATGATTACTGCTTTACCGATTCATAAGACAACTTAAAAATTAAACATATACACAAAGACATTCTACTTTTCTCATTAGTCCATGCCGTTCTATAATTTCTAAGTTCTGCCAACTCTGTTTCCCAGGAATCTTCTAGAAGTCAGGCATTTTGGGAATAGCTGAGTATCATAACTGAATAAAGACACCACAACAGTCACCTGTAGTAGTCAGATCTTACAGGTACTAGAACAATAACAGCACAAAGACAGAGTTATGTGTATGTATTAGTCAGCATTCTCTAGAAAAAACATAATATATGTATATATAGGCAATAAATTTATACATGCATAAAACACATAAATATATAAATTTATGTAAATATATGTATAAATATGTAATACTACACATATAAATACAAATAAAGAGATTTATTCTATGGGATTGGCTCATGCAATTATAGAAGCAGAAGTCCCAAGATTTGCAGTAAGCAAGCTGGAGATTCAGGGGAGCCCATGCATAGTTCCAGCCCAAGTCCAAAGGTTTGAAACCCAGAAAAGTCAATGATATAAGTTCCAGTCCAGAAGCCATCAGGTTAGAGATGCAAGAAGAGCCAATATTTCAAGTCCAAAGATCAGGAAAGGCCAATGTCACTGCTCTGTCATGCAGGCTGAGCTCCCTCTTACTCAGTTTTTATGTTTTATTCAGGTCTTCGGTTGATTGGATGAGGCCCGCTCACATTGCATCTGCTGTTAAAATTTTCCAAGATCTTTTTGGGGTGAAAAAATCTATCATTCATCTTTCAATCTTCAGTGTTGACAAGGACAGGACATTTATGAGTATTCCTGTTTCTGAGTTTCTGATAAGCTTGTCCAAGTTGAGCACAGGCTGGAAAATTTATAAGAGAGTATTGGAGGCAGAGCAGTGACAAAAGGAAAGAGGCATATACAAAGGTCTCTTGTGTGATGTTGTGCTGTAAACACTGACCTCTCAGAGTTTATTCACCCCTGTGTATATATACATATTCATGTCTGCACATGTGTGCTAGTACCCTTATACATCTATACATACACACAATCACATATACCCGAGACCTAATGGAATAGACATGAATTTGGCTTAGCCAGGGAAATTATAGAAAGAATAATGGGAATTCTAGGCATGTGGGAAATGGGAAACAAGGACAAAGGCACCTAGATAAAATAAAAAGCAACTGGTGTGCCCAGGAGACCTGATGGACTTGAGCATGGAATAGCTCCAGACTTGCATTGAAAGAAAATCAGGAAAGTCAAGTTAGGACCAGGTCATGGCAGGCACTGAATGTCAGGCTAAGGGGCTGAACTGTTTCTTGCTAGTTAGTGATGGGTCCAGTGAAAGATTTAGGGCAGGAGAATACTAGAGGAAATATTTTAGGGAGATTGATCTTCCAGTGGTGTGTAGAACAGATATGCCATGCCTACAGGGTAGTAAGCAGTGACGTGTCTTTCACTCTACACTTTAGCCAAGCTCAGGTTAAGTCCAATAATGGAAGATGGGGTGGGAAATAGAGCTAGGAGTGTAGAGGGGGCAACAGGTAAGGATACATATGTACCGAAAGCAGAAAACATGTTAAGATCTAGGCTTCATGAGATGCCTATATTGAAGATTGCTCTGGATAAAGAGACTGTTAGGACTTCAGAGTTAGAATTCATAGCAATTCACAGAACTGCTCAGGCTCTTCATTATTCACCTAACTCAACTTTCCTACATCTGCTCCTTTCTCATAAGAGCTTTCCTTGCTCTCTGTCCTTTTTCTACCCCACAGCTTTTGCTTCCTTTCCATACATAGAACCACACAACAAGTATTAGTTGTATGCATGCAGTGGTCATATAAATATCTTATTGGCTAGTCCTCATCAAAACTAAGTTGAAAGAAATCATTTGAGCCAGAATCTACTAAGAGTCAGATTTTTTAAGGTAGTTCAAGGTTTTTATTTATAAATACTAACAACTAGGAGAACATTTACTCATTAGAAATGATGAAAACATAGACAAAACAATTATTACAGAAAATTTTGAATTATTCTTTTCTCCTGCTATCTAATTTCTACCTTTCTCATGTAGTCTTTTTCTTTTTAATTAGATTTTTTATGTGAGTATATGGCCCATTTATTTGGCAGGTGGAATAAATTCAATTACTCTCAATTGTTTTGTTTGACCTGTAACATGTATAAGTTAGAGCTTAAGTCAGCTGTTCTAGATGCAACTGCATATTGTTATCACCTGAGAAGCTTTAAAATCTATCATTTCCTGGGCCCCATTCCAAACCAGCTGAATCAGAATCCTTCCAGGGGTGGGGAAGATGATGCCTAAGCACAGGTGATTCTACCATGAGTCCAGGCAGGGAGCCGGTTTTTGTGCACAGATTCTGTATGTCATAGCTATCAGCACCTGGCTCTGCTGTGGCTGTTCTTAAGTGATCTTTTAATGCCAATTGGGAGTATGTTTTAATAGTGGTACAATATTTTAAGAATAAGGGTTTAAAGCAAGTTATTGCAAGTAACAGTTAAGGGATTTACTCAAACTGGACACAACCTCTGTTGGAGCAGATTACAGTGAAGTTTTGAGGGCATGGGATAAAAAAGAGGAAGGAGAGATTTAATGGAATGAACATTATTTGCTAAAATTTAAGAACGCTTGCAGTTAAATCTCGTGCTATTTTTGACAAGATGTGCACAGGTGCATAGGTGAATGCTTCCTCTTCTGGTATTTCCTTGTGTAATTTATAGTTCAAACTAAATCCTAGGGATTGAAAGTGCTTCTCATTGATATTTAAAGGGCATTTTAAACCAGTGGAAAAATGTCTTTCTAAACAGATAAAATGTACCTTTATAAAATCCACTTAATGAGAATATGCTAAAAAGCAAGATGTGTTTCTATTGGATCATAAATTATACAATTTTAAACAAGTTTTAAAATGAAAGTAAATTGTTTCAACTATTTGAAATTACTTTTTCCTCAAACAAAACAAAAGAAATTTCTAGATGTCAGGATTGTTTTGCAAAAATGATGATCTGATGATCTGTTGGCCAGATTAATATGCTTAACTTTCCTAAGAGTTAAGGTGACATTATTCCTTTAATGAGCTTGTATATGATTTCTGATTTGACATAGTTTTTTAAAAATTGGGAAAACATGCCTTCTCTACCCCTTGCATGTTTTAATGCCCTGATTTAATACTGGTGTGTGTGCATATGTGCATATACACAGATAAACACATATATACACAAACACATATTAAAATTATAATAAAATAATCATTTGTTCATTATATATTTGCTTGTTCTTTTTCTCTGATAAACTCTAAGACAGTGGTTCCTATGGTACTTTTTTTCTCTGATATAGTTTTTCTTTTCTCTATAGATATTTTCACTACAGTGCAATTTTTCCAGTATCTTAGGTTTTGCTATCTTAAGTTACTCTACTTAGGACTCAGTAGGATTCCAAATAGGGTGGTATATAGATTTTAAACCTCAACAAACAGTAATCAAACATCAGCTAGCCCTATACATCCTTGCAAAAATAACAATTTATTTAGAAATTGTATCAGCATTACTCCTTCACAACATTTAATATCTTATCTTAAAAGTTCAATATACATGTCAGATGGATTCAGAAACTTCTTTAGCCATAGATGTCACCAAAAGAGCAGGAAAGAGAACAAAAAAATTAAAGAATAAAACAGAAAAGGAAATAGAAGAAGGAAAAATGAATTATATGAACATTTGAGAATGGAGAGAGAGAAGACCCTACTCATTCCCTGTGTGTAGCTGTGTGTAACACAACTACACAAAGTAGTTGTGTTGGGTGTCTTGAGAAGCACTTGAGGCTTTGATTACCTCCACTGCAACCTCATGAGATATTTGGTCTATAGACAATTTCTTCCTCTCTTGCTATCTACAATCCGGAAGAACTAAAGATCAGTGGAAAGAAGAATCAACATCTTAAATAATTTAAATGGCTGGGCACAGTGGCTCACACCTGTAATCCCAGCATTTTGGGAGGCTGAGGCGGGTGGATCACCAGAGGTCAGGAGTTCAAGACCAGCCTGGCCAACATGGCAAAACCCCGTCTCTACTAAAAATACAAAAATTAGCCTAGCATAGTGGCATGCATCTGTAATCCCAGCTACTCGGGAGGCTGAGGCAGGAGAATTTCTTGAACCCAGGAGGAGGAGGTTGCAGTGAGCTGAGATCACCCCACCACACTCCAGCCTGGGTGATAGAGCGAGATTCTGTCTTTTAAAAAAACAAAAGAATTTAAATATAAGAATAAAAGTAATCACGAAAGCTGAGCCAGATCTTGCCAAATGATACATTACTTGGTAAACCACGAAGGTGCCACACTTGTCAAGGAGTAACATTTCAATGAGATGTGACTCAGTGCATAGCAGACAGCTGGGTCCATTTGGACCATATCCACAGGGGGTCAATCCTTGATATGTCCGAGTGAAGCATCAGACAATCCACCCACAACACTCCTCAAAGGAGCTGTTACCATAGTTCACTTTCATTCTGGCAAAGAGGCTAAGTTACCATAGTGCTTCAGATGCTCCAGACCATGTGTCCCTAAGGAAGAGAATGTGGACCACAGCATCACCCTCATCGGCTCATTATGGTGTCCTGTGTTCTTCACAGCAACACTTTAAGGAAGGCAGGGTAGCTATAATCTCCACACCTCCTGCCTAATTTTTTTTAACATGAGGAAACTGGAAAGAAGTAAAATTAGTAATTAGGAACACAATCTTAGCCTCCAGGCTACCTAAATTCAAATCATCTGTCTGCCACTCATTATCAGTGTAAACTTGAGCACTTTAACCTCTCTATTCCTTGATTTATTACCCGTATCATAGGAATAATAATAGCTACACAACTGAGCTTTTATGAGGATTAAATGAATTATGTTTAAAATTTTCAGAACATAGCATATGTGTTCAGTAAATGTTAGCTATGTTTATTATTCTTATTTAAAATATTTTTAAATATTGCCACATAATAGGCAAAAAAATGTTATCTTGGTTTTTTGTTTTGCCTTTTCCTGATCACTAAAGATTATCATTTTTAAATCATAAGTTTATAAGCTATTTTGATTTCATTTCTTTAAATCGACTGTTCATTTCCTTTGCTCATTTGTCCACTGATTTGTGTCCATTATTTATTTAAAAGTAGTCTGTATATTACAGATAATATTTCTCCATCTACTATATAAATAACAATTATTCTCTTCCAGTCTGTGGGCTTTTAAAATTTCACTTATTTTGCCATGACAGAAGTTTGTAATACTTTTGTAATCAAATCTGCTAGTCTTTTCTTTTATGGTTCTTGATATGCTTGGTTCAGAAGACCTTCTGTACCATGAGATTATAAAAACACGCCTACATTTTCTTCTGGAAGTTACACAATGTTTTTAAAGGTTATTTCTTTATTCTAGTTAGAATGCTGGCATGTTATGAGGTGATATGCCCACTTTATTTTTTTTCTCAAATTGTTTATGATCCCCCTATGAATTTGAAATAGCACTTATTGGTGAATTCCAGTATAAACAAAACTATGGGTCCAGAGTTTTTATTTTACTCCATTCATCTGGTTCTCTATTTCTATGCTTGTTTTAATCTTAACTGTTAATTAGGGTGGTTCCAAATCATTATTAACTTTCAATATAGTTATGGCATTTATTGCACATTGTTCCTGCCAGGTGAACTTTGAAATCAATTTGTCAAATTTCAGAATAATTTCATTGGACTTTAAATTAGAATTGCATTAAGGCAATAATCTGGGAAAAACTGATCCTTTTACATCAATAAGGCTTCCATTTCTTAAGGCCTTTAGATTTTTCAGTCAAATTTTATCATTTTTATATAGGTTTTAAATATTTCTTATTAAGTTATTCATATTTTATGTTTTTATTCTATTGTTTAGACCTTATTATACTTCACTTGTTATTTCTGTTAAATACAGAACATTTATAAGTTCTTTGCAGTAGTCTTTCATTAGTTTCAATTGTATTATATAGTTGATTTACTTGTTTTTAATGAGAATAAATGATTATGGTGTTTCATTACTAAGTATAATGTTTGTTTCATGTTTCTGAGAGACACTTTTTATCAATTTAAGGATGTTTTGTTCTATTGCTAACTTATGAAGATGTTTTCTTAAACCAATCGTGGGTATTAACTTTCATTAAGTACCACTTTTAGATTTACTGTGATGATCGCATGTTTTCTCTTTATCAATGAAATGAATTAAACTTCCAGAATTCCTAATGTTCAATAAACTTTATATTTTGTAGTGCTCCCATCTTGCTCATTGTATATTATTATTTTGTATGCTTTTTCATATATAGTTCATATCTATATACTCCTATATTTGTCTAGTATTCTACTTTGCAGTAAATTTTTCTCTATCATATATGATGAGTTTGTAGATAATTTCAGAAGTTTTCTATTAGTTTCTACTCTCCAAAAGGCTTTATATAGCAAAGGAATAATTTGCTTCTAAAGTGATTTATAAAACTTGCCTAATAAAACAATCTGGACCTGGTGTTATTTGGGAGGAAAACATTGAATGTTTTCAATGTAGATTATGATTACTAGTTTATTCAAATTTTTAACTTATCCTTGAGATAATTTTAAAACTTCACACTTTTCTAAGGTTTTGTCCACTGCATGTATATTTTTCAAATTATTGGTAAAAGTATTCTCTTTTGTAAAAGTCTATGACCCTTTGGTTATATCCAATTTTTCTCTTGTTTTGAAAATTTATTTACTCCTTTTTACCTTGTCAGGATTGCTAGCTGGATGCTAATTTACTACTACAATCAGCTGTTACATACATTTATCAAGTATACAGATCTGTTTTATTAATTATACTTTTATCTTTTATTCCTTCTAATTTCTTTTTGTCCATTTCATTCTTTTCCTAGCTTCTTTAGTTGAATGCTTATTTTCAGTGTTTATTGTCTTGTAATTAATAATAAACAGACTATAGTTTACAAAAATCTACTGTACATTTCAAAATGGCTAGAGAGAATGATTTGAATGTTTTCAGCATAAAGAAGAGACAAATGTTTAAAGTGATAGATATCCCAATTATACTGCTTTAAGCTTTACAAACAATATAAAAGGATTAAATTATCACATATACCCTCAAAATATGTTACACCTATTATGTATTAATTTAAAAAGAAAAGCAAGAATAGAAACTTGACCACATCTTAATGAAAAGCATGACATTTTCATTAACATTCATTTATTAACATAATTTTAACTTTTATATTTTGTATTATGAACAAGAGCTATATATCATAGAAAGCTAAAAATAGTCAAATAAGCAAGAATGAAGAAAACAAAATAATTTGTTAATCCACTCACCCAGAGATAACCAATTAGCCTTGTGTAATCAAAGTATTTTTGAATATAAAAATTAATACAAATGAAATCAGACCATTCTGTTTTGTAACCTGCCTTTTCCACTTTATTATATTTCACAAATATCTCTCTAAATTATTATATATTATTCTAGAACATTGATTTGATTAGCTGTACTGTATCACTGCTTATCCAAATATGTCTTTATCATTAGATATTTCAGTTGTGCCTACCTTTCATAACAATACTAATATATTCTATGAGAGGTGACAAGCATGAACATTCTTAGGACCTTAACGACTTTTCTACTAGGTAGCAAAAACAAAGATAAATGAAATAACTGGATGCATTATTAAGGCAACATAAAAGAGCTCAAGATAATGCATTCAAAATTGAATTTTTCTCTGCATTGGAGAAACAGGAGGAGAATAACCAATGAGAAAATCACAGATCATGGCTAAGATGAGTTAAACAAAGCAGCAAATAAAGAATAAGAATGGAGTATTTCTATAGCACCTTCTACATGCCAGGTACTATGTTAGGCACTCTCACATTCATTACTTTATTTATTTCATGCTTAAAAAAACCTTCAAGTTAGGTATCAGTATTCTTATCCTTTTTTAGACTAGAAAACCAGACCTCAGAAAAGTTAAAATCATGGTGGCAGAACTATTTTTTTTTTTTTTACTTTTTTTTAAGTTCAGGGGTACAAGTGCAGATTTATTACATAGGTAAACTTGTGTCATGGGGGTTTGTTGTGCAGATTAGTTCATCACCCAGGTGTTAAGCCTAGTACCCATTAGCTATTTTTCCTGTTCCTCTCCTTTCTCCCACCCTCCATCCTCCAAAAGGCGCCAGTGTGTGTTGTCCCCCTCTATGTGTCCAGTGTTCCCATCACTTAGCTCCCACTTATAAGTGAGAACATATGGTATTTGGTTTTCTGTTATCCTCCTCTGCAGCAGGTTCCACAAGTTTAAAGATGCTTACATTTACATTTCAGTTCTGTGACTGTGTAAGTTTGCTACAGATAATGCAGGAACAGAACTGAAATTTCAATGTAAGCTTGTCCTTCTTTAAAAATGTGGAAACCTACTACAGAAGAAAATTTTTGTCAATACTTATAAGTAAAATTAACATGTCCACTATGAACAACTTTTACATTTCTTTTCTTTGTTTAATTTAAGCCTTATCTTGGCCCAAATTGACAAGTTCCAAATTAATATATGATTTATTACTAATGCCTTAATAACATAGAGGAGGTTCTGGTTAATATTTTTTTCTGGTATTGTTTTAAAAAACTAAGATGTTGCATATTGGGACTTTGTGTGATGTCTTCATGGCTACATTTTGAAATTTTATGTATACGTATTCTCTATTAATTTTGCTACAGCTCATGATGCATGACCAAAATGCATGCTGCCACATGAATTAATTTCCAAAATAGACTTAAGATTAATTGTAAATATTTTTCCAATGTGGATATTAGAGCTTTGTATCAAGCAATGCAAAGTAATATTTACTTAGCATTGTCAGGCAAATATACAGACTTCAGTCATAAATCCTTCACCAACCACTTCAGTACTATCTAGAATTTCTTTCATGTAAAATTCCCAGGAGATACTCAAGGGCTGAAATTCATGCTAAAACCACTTGTACAACTCACATGTTACAGAAAAGTTATGTCAAGGCACAATTAAACGTTGAGGAAAGACTGGATTCAGTTTGGAGAGGTCCCAGTGGCAAGTGAAGCCATCATGGATTTGAAATGCACATGGAGCACATCACTGTACAGGCCCCAGTGGCTTCTCACTCAATTACAAAAGAACACTTCTCTGCTTACCAAGTCAGAAATAGTCTTTGTCCCCATTCAGTTTTCTTATCTAATTTCTTCTGAAAAATCAAATCAAGATAGTAAACATACTATTAAGAGAATGCCCCCATTTCCTAACTCTAAATTGTTTACCACGGTGCAGATATTAAATTAATATTTGCTGACCCTTTTGTTAAAGTCGAGGATAATTACTTTAATTTTTAACCAAGAAATCTTCTAACTTTAATTCTGTGTTTATCTTTTGTTTCCTTTCTGTTCTTCTCTGCCTGTCATTCACACTGACCATTTCTTTTGTTTGTATAAACTTATGGGGTGCTAGTGTAATTTTGTTATATGCCTAGATTACAGAGTGGTCAAGACTTTTAGGGTATCCATCACCCAAATAATGTACATTGTAACTATTAAGGAATCCCTCATCATCCTCCATCTTCTCACCTCATTACCCTTCCAAATCTCCATTGTCTATCATTTCACTCTCTACCTCCATGTGTACACGTTATGTAACTCCCATTTATGAATGAGAACAGATTTGTTTTTCTGTGCTGACTTGTTTCACTTAAGAAAATAGCCTCCAGTTCCACCTAGGTTGCTGCAAAAGATAAAATAAAATGAAATAATTTCATGATATTTTATGGCTGAATAAAATTCTACTATATATTATATATATAATACATTAATACTTAATATATATTCTATATATAATTTTCTTTATCCAATTGTTGATGGATACTTAGGTTGATTCCATATCTTTGCCATTATGAATATTGCTGCTATAAACATATGAGTGCAGGTATGTTTTTGATATATTGATTTCTTTTCCTTTGGATAGATACCCAGTAGTGCCCAACTACCATTTCTAGTTCTGTTTTTGCCAAGCTATGCTTTCATGACTCTTTAAGTGTGTTTTTCTAGTATGTATTCCTCTTACCTTCGTCTTGTATCTTTCCCAATTTACCATTTGAAAGACTTTAAGAAAAAAAAAAACAGGCCAGGCATGTTAGATCACGCCTGTAATCCCAGCACTCTAGGAGGCCAAGATGGGAAGACTGTTTGAGCCCAGGAGTTCGAGACCAACCTGGTCAACATAGATAGCTCCATCTCTATTTTCTTTTAAAAAAATTTATACATATATAATAAAATACTCATTTTCCCTCTTTCTCTGTTTCCCTAGCTGCCAACTTAATGGTACACTAGGGCAGTAAGACCTTCTACCATTCTCATAACTTCAGGCAAATCTAGATAACAAATCTCACTCAAAATCCTCACTTAGTTTTCTTTCCATGACTTAGTTTTCATGTGGGATCAGTTTTTTAGGTACAAGATAAAAGTGTTTCCTCTTTCTAGCTCAGGGTTATAATCAAAGAGCAGGAATATACTATCCAGCTAACAGGTTTAGATTTAGAAAAGTCAGAATGTACTACCCTGCCTGTACCTCTCTTCCAACTTCCTTCTCATCTGTTTCCCTGCCAACTTCCCTGAAACTGAACCCACTGGCACCTGAGGCCAACAAGGTCAGGAACTGCAGCTCTAACTTTGCCCAATTTCCACTGAGTAGTTGCAGCCAAGTGACAAGGTAAGCTATTCATTCCAACCCCTCTCTGCCTTTCAGGAAGGCAGAAGTCTTGAACCCCCAATAATTTCTAGATCTTTGTTTTCTTGGTCAAATAGGCACTGATGTTGCAAATATAAAACCAGAAAGAGATAGAAAAGTGTGTACAAATATCAATTTTATATTTTAATCACTCTGCACTCTGAATTTTTTTACTTTTCTTGTCTCTCTCACTAGTACGATGACATATTCATAAACGCGGAGAAACCACAAAGATCAATTTCTTATATAAAACAAATCCATTCCAGGATAGAACTTTCAGGAAGTAACTGGAAAAAGAGAAATAATAAGTATCAGGACTTTCAATTCAGATTAATTGTACTTCTGATTAACTGCAAGTCACTGTAACTTATAAAATTGCTGACCCAAAGTTTTGCATTTCTTCTATAAGTATCTATTAAGCACTTAGCATAATGTCAAGCTGAGCCTTCTGAGCAAACAAAGATGAAGTACAAGATAGTCCCTGTGCTCAGAAAGCTCACAGTTTAGTGAGAAAGTTAGACATGTACGCCGATAAATACAGTCATGTGTGAAACAATACAAGGATGTACAGGTTTTTTTGAGAGTACTGAGGAGCTGACACTTAAAGGTTACCTACAGAGGTTTTCATAGAAAGAAAGCATCACAGAGCAAAGAAGATGTTAATCAAGTCTAGAAGAATCAGTCAGGCCAATGTGGCGAAGTTAGGAGGCATGGGAAGGAAAAGGCATTCCAAGCAGAGAAACTGGAGGTGTAAGAAAGCATGGGAAGGCCAAGTGGCAGGGCGTGTGAATGACACCGAAAGGGGAGTCTAGGATCTAGTCCTGAAGGGACAATGTGTCATGCTAAGGAGCTGGGACTTTATCCTTCCCACAGTTGGTTTTGAAATTCTGCCTCTTGGATTTAGAGATTGATAATTATAATAATTAAAATGCTATAATAGCTACTTTTTATTGGATATTTATTAAATGCCAGAAACCATTTTAAGTATTTTAAATGTATATTCATTATTTAGCTCCCAATATTAATATTGACTCCTCAAAGAACCCTATGATGGACGTATTATCATCCTAATTGTATTTATTTTAGTAGTGGTAGTAGTAGTAGTAGTAGTAGTAGTAGTAGTAGTAGTAGTAGTATTTTGAGACAGGGTCTCATTCTGTCACCCAGGCTGAAGTGCAGTGCAGCTCATTGTAGGCTCAACCTCCCAGGCTCAAGCGAGTCACATCCCAGGTAGCATGACTACAGGTGCATGCCATTCCACCTGGCTAATTTTTTGTATTTTTTGTAGAGGTGAGCTTTTGCCATGTTACCCAGGCTGGTCTGGAACTCCTGGACCTCCCAAAATGCTGGGATTACAGGCATGAGCCACCGCATCCGGCCCCCTCCTAATCTTATATGTAAAGAAACAGGCTCAGATAGCTTCCTCTAGGACGAAAGTGGAAGAAGAAAAGATGGGACCTGCCGGGAGGATTGGCCAGGCTTGGTGGCTCACGCCTGTAATCCCAGCACTTTCGGAGGCTGAGGCGGGCAGATCACCTGAGGTCAGGAGTTTGAGACCAGCCTGACCAACATGGAGAAACCCCATCTCTACTAAAAACACAAAATTAGACAGGCGTGGTGGCGCATGCCTGTAATCCCAGCTTCTCAGGAGGCTGGGGCAGGAGAATTGCTTGAACCCCGGAGGCGGAGGTTGCGGTGAGCCAAGATCATGCCATTGCACTTCAGCCTGGGCAACAAGAGCAAAACTCCATCTCCCCCCCAAAAAAAAGAAAGAAAGAAAGAAAAGAGGTGACCATTTTTACATAGCAGGTTTGGTGGTGAGGATACATTTGAACCAAGTGTTCCGTTGCTAATAAAAACATAGTGTCTGAGAGGACAAGGAGACACAGATTGCCAGTTAATGGAAGCTGTAAGAACTAGAGGAAGCCCTGGCTTTCAATACTTTGTGTCCTTTCCTCATCCCATTGTTAGAAGGGATATAAAGAAGAAGGGAAAGGGGAGGAAATCACACAAGTGGGAGTTGACATTTCATCAGGCCCTTTCTGGAGTTCTTTTGCTGTTCCTCTACTCTGCTTCTCCCCTCCAACATGAGCTATTAGCAAACCTAGCGCAATTCCTCACAGGTGTTTTCTCATTTCACCTTCACAACAATGTGATGCACAGCCTGCTCATCACTCCAATTCACAAATGAGGAAATTGATGCTTAGAGACAGTGTGTGAATATATGATTCTTTCCTGTAATATTGACTGTAGCCTTCCCCTCCATCCAATCTCCATCTTTTTTGACCCTTTCTGCTCTCAGCCATCCTCAACTAGATAACAGTGCTATGGCACAAACCTGTGGATTTTCTCCACAGAAATTATATAAGTACACTATGTTTTACTTAGTCTGTATTGATATATATTAGTTGTACATATTTTGAGGGTACATGTGATATTATGATACCTCTATACAATGTATAATGATCAAATCAGGGTAATTAGAATAGCACATCAAACATTTATTTTCTCTTTATGTTTGCGACATTATGAATCTTCTCTTCTAGTTATTTTAAAATATATAATGAATTATTGTTAACCGTAATTTCCCTACTATAGTATCAAACACTAGAACTTCTGTCTTGCTGTACCTTGTACCCCTTAACCAATTTCTGTTCATCTCCTTCTCCCCATTACCTTTCTCAGCCTCTGGTAACCACCTTTATACTTTTAACCTCCATGAGATCCACTTTTTGTATTCTAGTTATTGATCTTATTTATTATCTCTCTCACCCCTTGTAAAACTCCATGATATTTTGGGGGATGAGAGGTTTGGTTTTTTTTCTCATCTCCATCCCTATGTCTTGAAAATTCTTAGAAGACAGTAGATACTCAATAAATAATTTCAGAATTAATAGGTGATAAATACTCATGAATGCTTTTCTCTATCTTTCCAAAGTCTTAATGCCTGCCCTGTTTGTTTTAAATTATATTGCTTCAATAAGATAGTTTGAGAACTATCCTTTCATAATTCTGATCTGAAGAACTTACAAGGTGCTAAATTAGAAGATGTATTGCAAAGCCTTTATTTCAAATTGGCCAATATTTTTAATAAAAGTTTGACTTGCTTAAAAGAAATATTTATCTGGGATTCAAGTTCACTCCTTAGAATAGGTCAACACTTTGAGAGGGGGTTGTTTTTGCAAAATAAAAATTAAAGATTAAGTGTTTCTTGTGGCAAATTTTGAATTTTATTTCCATGCCCTGATTCCCAATGATGTGACACTATAATTGAGATATTATACCGATTTTCTCAATAACTTCAGAATGAATTTATAGGTGATCAAAGACCTTTCTGATTTCAAGATACCTTTAATAACCTTTACTAATTATTAACCAAAACTAAAGGCAGATTTTGCAAATACAAACTTGTCATTTCACCATGACTGTTATCTTTTTGATGGAAAAGATGAGGTTCAGCAAAGAACAAATCTACAACTTGGCCAGAAGACGGTAGACTTTGCCTTCAAAGAGCTGTAACACGTACATAAATAATCTCATCAAACCCCATCCACAGCCTCCTTGCTCTTGCAGGTTAATTAAGCACAGTGGGAGGGTTTGAGAGTATCCTCATGAAAAGACAATTTTAGTAACATTTAGGAAAAGAGCAAGGGTTAAATTTTATCTGAAAGACTAGTTTCCTTTGTAAGTCTTCAAAATGTTTTGCCTTTTGCAAAGTACAGACGCTGAAGCTGGCATGTTAACTTACTAAGTTAGCAGATTCCCCCTAAAACACGATGCCTTAAAGCCAGGCAGAGGGTAGAACTGGCGAATGGAGAGCATTAACTGTATGCTTCTTGAAACAATCAGTGAATGCAAACTGAATTGCCCTGGGTCAGCAGCAAGCAAAACCATCAGAAAGGTGAAGGCAAGAATGTCCATGTTTATATAAAGAGGATGACATTGTTCTGCCCTAAAAAGAGCTAACTCTGTATAATCTCATGTTTTCCTTTGATATTCTAAATTATACTGAAAATATACTTCCTTTTTTTTTTTTTGAGACAGAATCTCACTCTGTTGCCCAGGCTGCAGTGCAATGGCATGATCTCAGCTTACTGCAACCTTCACCTCCCAGGTTCAAGCAATTCTCATGCTTCAGCTTCCCAAGTACCGGGGATTACAGGCATGCACCACCACTCCTGGCTAATTTTTACATTTTTGATAGAGATGGGGTTTCACCATGTTGGCCAGGCTGATCTCCTCCTGACCTCAGGTGATCTACCTGCCTTGGTCTCCCAAAGTGCTGGGATTACAGGCATGAGCCACTGCGCCTGGCAAAAATATTGCTTTCTAAATGATACTTAGCTTGGGGATATTTATTTAATTATACTACTTCAGTAGTAGAATACCTATTTCTATTACTAATAGTAGTACTATAGTAATAATAATCATAATGATAGTAGTAATAGTAATAACTAGTACTTATAATACTCTAATGATACTAGCAATAGTAATATTAATAGTATTAGTAATACTACTATTAGTATTGCTATTGCTACTAATATTCCTATCGCTACTACTATTACTATATTGGTATTATTGCTACTATTAGTAATACTAGCACTGTCATTACTAATAGTGCTACAATTAGCAATACTAGTGCTACTAGTAATATTAGTTCTAATATTAGTGTTATTAGTAATAGTTGTACTATTAATGCTAATATTAGTAGGTAGTCCTAATAATATTGTTATTGTTATTAATAGTAATATTCTATTACTATTCTGTTATTCAAATAATAGCAATTTTAGCAATGGAATACCTTAAAGTTGCATTTTTCAGAAATGATCACTTCAGCTTCACTTTTTTCTTTCATCCAATTTTTCACCCAGTTTCTTATATTATAAATGATGTCTTCATTCTGAGTATTTAAAGGACAATATGAAGCAGTACATGCATATGACAGAAAATTTTCAAAAGTACCTATATTCAAAACATTCAAGTTGCATTTGATTCAGATCATTGTAAAACATATTTCCTCTGTCCTGGTTGGCAGAGCACAGTCAGCAGGGTGAAAACCCAGCATAGAACCTGCCCTGAGCCACTGATAACTGCAACCCAGTGTGGCAGGCTTCACCTCTGTGTATGTGCAAACTCCAGGACCTCACAATCCCACAGCTTAGAACCTTCAAAATGGACATTATCTTGTTCTGGGAACCTGTGGATGTGAGCAACCATCACATTTGGAATGTGATTCAAATCATGTTCCCAAAATATAAAATATAGACAATGAAATGCTGAAATTATATATTTATATCTGTATACACAAACATGAACATATGTAAACTTTCATCACTCTTTAGAATTTACAGAAGTTTCATTGTACTCTACCGAACACGTCTGTGGTATGTGATCTGGATGTTAGCAAACCCTTCCATGTCAACTCAAAAGCATCCATTGTTCTTGTTTTGTTAAAATTAATGTCACATTTTTATTACATAGAGTACTTTGCATGATGACTTCTGTGTATATGATACTGGCACATTTTGTTCTAAACGTTTATCTTTGGAGAATAAGTAGATAACTATATTAGTGGACACATAGGCTAAAGATCAATCTCTGAGAATTCTGATGCCTTATCTTAGTCGTTAGAATTAGCGACAGTGCCCTCTTCCCGCATCTGTAAGGAACATCCTTCATATTATTTTAATAGATGTGAGCTGATCTGTTTTTGAGTATTTGGTGACATACTGAGATAAGTGGATTCAGAATTACTAATCTGCATTATAATTGGAGAATGGGTATTGTTCATTTTTTTGGTTTCTAAATTTCAACTAATATTGCGCATTTTTAAAAGTTTTTTTTAGAGTACATTTACACGGCCTTGTTTGTATGCTACTCTTAGTTGCTCTAACTTTGATGACTCATTTACAGAGAATATTTCCTAAAGATGTCCTTCATAAAAAGGAGAAGTTTGGACTTGACAACAGTAATTTACTTAATTTATCTTAAATTTGGTTTCAGTGAGCAACCCTAATTAACCTGATTTTTTGCTGATAATCACTCTCAATGGAATCAAATCACAAATCCGGGGATGGATTGAGCGGCACCCAGAAGGAAGCAGCCCTCCGCGCACTGGTCCAGCGCACAGGATATAGCTTGGTCCAGGTAGGAACTTCTTGTGAAATCTGCTGAGACTCACCACTGAATTTGCACAGTGGTGGGAATAATAGTGGTCCTAAGATGCAAAATGGGAATGGTCAGTTACATAGCTCTTTAAAGAAATGTCCCTTTCTAAAAGAGAAGGAAATTGCAACATTTCTGTTTTGTAGATGACCCTGAATGTAACCTTCTTTCTACTCTAAGTTATCAGTTCAACCTTAACTTGCCACAGAATCAGTGTCCACAGTTATAGAGACTATTACAAAAAGGCAGCTAGAATTTGCCACCCAACGCTGTGAAGTAGAACCACATTGGTGTTTCAGGAATCAGCAGAAAATAAACTACAGCAGGAACCAGGCTTAGTTTCCAGAGAGATCACTGCACACGTAAGACTTCTAGATGTGGGATCCGAGGAATGAACGTTTTGTGTCTAGCTGCTGAAATTTATTTTCTCAGAACACTTGCTCATCCAGTCTAGGATATGTAATACTAACTTCTCTCCATGTTCAGCGTTTTGTAAAAGGAAAAAGAAAACACCACAATCTTAAAACTGTCTATTTATAGACACTATCTTTTAGAAATTATCTGTATATTATTATTATCTTTATGATATCTTCTTTTAGAGAATTAAAATGCGTTAAAAATGTAGTGTTAGATACATATATTATCTTATTAAAAGAAAAAAATGTTGCTTTTCTACAGTAGGACAAAGTATTTTAATTTCTCAGCTATTTTCTTTCACTTACATACTTTCCCAACTTAACCAAATCTAGACACTACTATGAATTCAAATGTCATGTGTGATTAGCAATAAAATATACAGTAGTGTCCTTGCATTAGATGCTCCTTTGTCAGTTGCAAATTTTACATTTTATTTATTTATTTATTTATTTTTGAGATGGAGTCTCGCTCTGTCACCCAGGCTGGAGTGCAGTGGCACCATCTTGGCTCACTGCAAGCTCCGCCTCCTGGGTTCACTCCATTCTCCTGCCTCAGCCTCTGGAGTAACTGGGACTACAGGCGCCCGCCACCACGCCTGGCTAATTTTTGTGTGTGTGTGTGTGTATATATATCCATATATATGTGTGTGTGTATATATATATGTGTGTGTGTGTATATATATATATATATTTTTTTTTTTTTTTTAGTAGAGACGGGGTTTCACTGTGTTAGCCAGGATGGTCTCGATCTCCTGACCTCGTGATCCATCTGCCTCGGCCTCCCAAAGTGCTGGGATTATAGGCGTTAGGCACCGCTCCCGGCCAAAATGTACATTTATTTTTAATTAATTTTTATAAATCACAGCCTGCTTTGTTAGACATAATAATAAAGTTATTTTCTTCATCCTAATTAAGAGTGTTAGTCTTTTTTAAGATTTCAAAAAGTTTCTATTATTTCATAGTTGACTTTTTGAAGTTTCATTTAAGTCAATGGAGATACTGACATATTAGTTTTTTTAACAATTAAAAGTCCAATTATTTTAGGCTCATTAATAAACTTTTGAAAAAAGCGTTTTCTTTCTTTTTGCAATTAACACTTTCATAAATGTTATAAAAACAAGAATGTTTTTGAATCTTTTTAAAATTTTGAACTTCTTGATATTAGAAACATTTGTGCAAAGACAGTGGAAATAGAAAGCATTTCAACCCTTTCAAACAGCAATCTGTTAATATTTATATATAAGAGTGTTCCCTTTCTGGAACCGTATTTCTAATGACCCATAATATAAGATAGAAATATGTATAAATCTGTCTAGGGTGAGATTAGCTGTAATGCATATCACAAACTTAAATGTATAAATATAAGAAAATTATTAAGTGAACTATGAATGTATAATTATTATACTCAATAAGCAGAATTTATGAAAAATAATCCTAAAACAATATAAATTGTCAATGACATTAAATTCAATTCTGGGTACTGGTTCTTCCTTTTCCCCCAGATGAAATTCAGGTTAAGTCTCATAACTTTTCTGATAACGTTCAGGTAATAAAAAGATCCTTCATTAAAAAAACTGACATTTTTTCATATTGATGTTATTCCAAACTAGATTGTTTGGAATCTAGTTTGGAATAATAGTAAAGACATAAAATCATTGAAAGTTACAGTTATTTCCCTTTCCCAAGTATGTCAGAGTGGAGGATAATTTCTTTTCTGTTTTTCTGCACTGCGTTTTCCTCTTTTAACACCGGTTTGGTAACTACAATTTCTGACTCCTGATGGAAGCAGAAGGGAGAAATGAAAGCAAAGGAAATGATGAAGGAAAGTTTTTACTGAGCTACCTTCATTGGGTTCTTGGGCCTGACAGGTATCGAAGCTTGTGAGATTCTTTGTAGGATCCTCAGACACCCAGCCATCTGCTCCGTTCTCTTTGATATTTGAAGCAGCCCTCATGGAGAGGATGGAAGATAATCATGAATTCCTACATGTGGCCAAACTCTGGTCCCCTGGAAACACACATTCCCTGGAATGTGGAAACACCTAGCAAAATCTGGAAACACCCCTGGAAACACCCAGCAAAATCTGGAAGTTGAGGTGACACAAAGCAACCACCTCTCCTTGCCAACAACAAAGCTGCAGGCCAACCCATTGTTCACAGTGAGAGATTTCAGAACTGAGTTAGACCCACCAGCTTAGTGTGTTCCCCAAACACAAAGGCGGGGAATACACATCAAGCTGTCTAAGTGGTTTCTCCTGCTTTAGGCAAAATGATAGGCGCCTCCCAATCCCTCCCACTTAGGGGGAACTAAGACTCACAACACAACAGCAGTTGTCTCCAAATATCTTTGTGTAAATTCTAAAACTCCTTTCAAACTCTCCAATCTCTTTTCTAAGCTTAGGGTGTAGGGTGATAGTTAACAATAGAAAAATAGTTTCCTACTACCTTCTCATCCTGCTTGGTGCTCTAGTCACTTGGTTTCGTACCTAAACCAGAGGCCAGAGTTAATGATAATTTATTACATATTTCAAAATAGCTAGAAGAGAAGATTTGAAATATTCCCAACACAAATAAATGTTTGAGGTGAAGGATATCCTATACCCTGATTTGATCCTTACCTGATTTGATCATTACATATTGTATGCATGTATTAAAATATCACACATGGACTCCTTAAATGTGTAAAATCATTATGCATCCATTTTAAAAGTCCAATTCCATCTTAAAATCTTGTTACAGATGAAATACTATTCAGTTACTAACAGTAATCACATAAAAAATTCTGAAGGGCAATTGTAACACATTACTGTTAAAGCTATGAAGAAAGCTTGCAAATAAGTTTTTTGAAAAGAGATCCAAATAACAATGGAGATAATCTTACTCCATTAAAAAATTTTACTCCATTGTAAGGTCAAATGTTATGATTTAAGGACATTTATCTGATACAGAAAATAATGATATGTATAATTTAAAATATTTACATATAAAATACTCCTAAAATATATGGCCAATCTTTCTTTTACTTTGATCTTATCTATTCAATAATATTCAGAAAATGTTTATAATAACGACTTAGACCACAAGTTAATTGTAATAATAATAATAACAAAAAATATTCTAACTGCTTTGTGTATACTAACTCAAATAGTCCTTACTATACCCTGTGTGGTAGCTACTATGTTTATCCCCAATTTCCTGATGAAGAAAACAAGGCACAATTTAAATAACTTGTGAGATGAAGATTCTGTTGTTATTGACCAAAATTTTTGGTTAGACTCAGAAAACTAAGAATTGTTATAATGTTGTTATAATGTGACTTTTAAGATTGCAATTTTAGAGATCAGCATGCTAGAGCATATGAAAAATATTTTTTTGGAACCTAAACTTTGTAACATGATTCACTTTAAGTAGTATTCATTAGCAGCGTGACTGTTGAATCAGAAGTGCTTAAATAATGTAGAAGCCTAACGTTCCAAAAGCTAGTTATCTACACCTAAGTCCTCTAATCAAAATGTAAATACCTATATAATTCAATCATTTTGAATGAATTGAAGAATGCCTCCTGATTTTGGCTACAGAGTATGGAAAATTATCCAAGACTTCAAATCAGAAGGCCTATAATCTAATCTAGTCCCTAGGGCATATGAGTTGTATGATCTTGAATAAGTCCCTTAACATCTCCAGGCCATAATCTCCTGGAAGATCAGCTAGGCAATACCCAACTATTTGTCCATGATTTTTGTGATTCTAGTATCTTCTGAATCTAGTCACTGGTTAGCACACTGGACTATTCAGTCAAAAGGGTAGCCTAAATATGTAGAAACACAACTTCAAACTCTTTGTAACTTAGGGAAAATCCTTTAGTCTTGCTAATACTTCAGCCTTCCTACGCTGGATTATACAAAAGATTAATACGATTATCCAAAAAGAAAGAAAGGCAACATTAAGAACATCAAGTTTACTTTTTAAAAAAGTTTTTGTACAAAAATTAAGATAAAGAAACATCCTAATACAATCCAAGAAGCATACCAATAAAATGATAGTTTAGAATTTTATAAATTAGGGTTTGAAGGATTTACTTTTGCTGTATCTTTGCAGTCTCTGATATTGAATGCTGAATATTTGCAGAACAAGAATTCAAAAAACAGAGGGTGATGAATTTGTGCTCTCTTATCACTAGCAGGACAAATACAGCTATCAAAAATAGAATTTTGTGAGTTACTTAATAACGTGACCCAGGCTTTTATGCAGCAACTGATGCAATAATGCCTGCTTCTAAGGCTTTGGAAATATGCTTTGTGATCTCTTTTTAAAATAATTAAATATCTTTGGATATTGATGGCTGAAGTTTTTATCAAAGTACTTTAGAGAATAAAAGACACGTAATGCAGTACCCCGCATATGGTAAGTATTCAATACATACTCTTGATGAAAATTGTGTAATATTACTAAGTTAAACTTTAAGTTTCATAATTGTATTATGCCTTGTAAAAATATTTTTAAAGAAAGTATGCTACAGTATTAACATGTGAACAGTCTTTGTCTCTGGGTAATGGAATTATGTATGGGAATTCTTTTCTCTACTTTTTTATTCTTAACTGTACTTACAAATTTCAAAAGCTAGCATATACTTCTTTGATAGCTAAAGACAAAAAAAAATCACATTATGATGAGCCTTTCCTCAAGAATGCATTAATGATGTGGGTCATAAACCCCGTCTCTACTAAAAAAAAAAAATATATATATATATATACACACACACACACACACACACGTATATATATACACACACACACACGTGTATATATATATATACACACACACACACACACAAAAATTAGCCAGGCGTGGTGGCGGGCGCCTGTAGTCCCAGGGGGGACTATGGGGCCGTAAAATGTACCAACAGGACCCTCTTCAATGTGATTTTGCCTTTAGTCTCTTCCAAAGTTTTTGTTGTCTGAGCACAACAAACAGTGCTGTAGGGAATATTCATTTTTAGATTGTGTATAAAATAATTATTTATTTTGTATAGTTCGTTCACCTTCACATCTTGTTAAAATCAGTGACTTCATGTTGGTAAAATCTGTTTTCAGACTGGAATTTAGAAAGCAGAATTTATTTGGCTTAATATACTGTAGAAGTTGGCATTATTTCTATTAGTTATTTTCTACAATTTTTACAAGGTGTATGCAACATGAATGCCAGATATAATGTTCCTAAAGTATGAAGAGTAATAAAAATTGTGATATAAAGACTAAATGAGTTGTGGAAATTTTGTAGAGATGTAGAATTAGAAACAAAGACAGGAAAAGCTAGGATATGAACATAATATTCAAATATTAATTTAGCTTTATCACCATACAGCCTAGTGTTTCTCAAAATATATCAGGATGATATTAGGTAGTTTATAGGTCAATATTTCTTATTTTAATAATTATGCATTTATTTTAATGTACATTAGAAAAAGCATAATTAGCATACATGAAAGTTTCTCTTTAGAACTAGAAAAATACATTCTCATAGGTGAGCATATTCAGAAACATATACACTTCCACCCAATGTGGTGTCTGTTGACATCAAGTTTAATTCTATTGCAACTAAACCTAAATGTATATTTAATAAAAATCACCTTCAAGTAGTCTGAATATTTTTTAAAATAGACTCATTATATCTAATATATATAAAATTTTAAAAGGGACGTGTATTAGCTTTGTTTACCCAGTTATCCTATTGATAATCTATTTTCTAAGAATCATTACAGCACAATTTTTATGAGGTATGATAGTCCCCTTGCTTTCGTAAACCAGTGGTCATCCTAAATAAACATCAAGATTTTTTGTTTTGTTTTGTTCTTCTCTTTTGCTTCCTTAGTCCCTATTATTGAGAAAAATGTATTAGTGCCGGGTCTTGGGATTATAGAATACAAAAATGCAGTGCCTGACCTAAAGTTCATATAAAGTGGGTGAAATGAAAAAGAATGCATCCAAAATTTACAACAACAACATAAGGCAGCCTCAAATGAGCAATACAGCTGTGAGTACCAAAAAGATCAGCATTTTCTGTATAGAGCCTTAAAAGTGACAATGCTCTTTGACCTGAGGAATGAGGACAAATATTTAGGCATAATGATGTTCATCATGTTGAAATTTATAATTTTTTAGAAATTTAAACTTAAACATATCCTAAATATCCAATATAATATTAATGGTCAAATAAACTGTGATCATTCTTATATTTTCAAATTATCTAGTAATATAAAATTATGATTTCAAATAATTTTCAAAGACATGGAGAAGTATTCAAATTTTAACATTTAGCTAAAAATCTGAAGGCTACATATAAATTTGTGAAGAATAGTTTAAGAAATTATTCACATATAATAAAGAACATTGTAAAATAACGAAGTATAATCTCTTAGTTTTTCTTGCCTGATGCTCTTCTTCATTTTCTAAATTTTCTATAATAAATGCAGATCATTTTTATTACAAGCAAAAAATCTCATAAGGCAGAAAAGATTTCTAAGGGTCATTCGGTCAGGAGTAAAAAAAAAAAGAAAAAAATCATGGAAAAAAACTTCATGATTAAATTTGGGTGATAAGTCCCTAGGTTCACTAGACTATTCTTTCTAATTCTACATACACATGAAATTTGTTTAATATTGATATAGTCCAATCCTTTTGCTTTGCAGTTAGAAAATAAGCCCCAGAGGTACACAATTATAAATCAGGGGTCAACAAACTATGCCCCATGAACCAAATGTGGCTACAGCTTGTTTATGTAGTAATTGCAGGCTATGAATTTTGTTTTTTTACATTTTAAGGATTTTTTTTAAAAAGCCTAAAATATCAACTATTTGGCCTTTTACAAAAAAAAAAAAAAAAAAAAATTCTGACTCCAACCTGATTCCTTAACCTAGTGCTCTATATTAGAAGCGAGTCTAGGTTTTAAAGAAAATTCTTTTATTTAGTATTTAATCTTCTGTAAAAGAAGTAGGTGCATCCCTTCTTTGCTGCCTATTCACACCAATTCAAGCACTGGGCCCTCACTTATTCATTTATTAATTCATTTGTTGATTCCACCACAAAGAGAGACACATTTCTACCTTTATGAAGATTAGTCTCATAGAAAAGATAGAAAATAAACAGATAAAGAAAGAAGCAAAGTAACTACAGATCATGGTAAGTGCCAAGAATGTGATAAACCAGGTTGTATAAAACAGAAAGCCAGGTGACCTTCTTTAGAAAAAATGACAGTGGAGGCTAAGATTTATAAGATGAGAGCAAATGTAATTTACAAGGAGCCAAGTATCCCTGGAAGATGGAACACACAGGCAGTACTCCTTAAAGAAAATATTGATAAAATACAGAACACTTTTGGGTAGTGAAGACATTAATGTGTCTTAATTTCAAAGATCTAGTGAGATTACAGCAGATAAGTAGGTGGCTTTCATCTTTCCCTTCCTCTATTAATCAGCCATGGACCTGGTGTCCTGGGAACAATCTCCTCAAGCTAGGAGCAAAGTACAGTATTCAATTCCCACCCCTCACACTTTCCTTTCTATGTATACTCTCTTGTATGGAATTTCAATGAAATCACTTGTTTTGATTCTAATTTGTTCAATTCTTCAGCAAATACAAGCCATCAGGTACAAAAGATGGTGCTAGATCAAGTCTAATTAGAATGCCGTTCCTCTTCTAAGAGTGCCCCAAATTAAGTTAACTCTCCATCTTTCCGGTTTGAGATAATGTATTTAGGTAATTTTAATTGGATGTTTCTCAAATGGCATTTTTCCCTATAAATAATACAATAAAAATAACCTGAGGGCCTCGGGTTTACTAATTGACTTCATCTAGACTGTCTCCAAGAGGAGCAGATGGAAAAATACTGTGGCATTGACATTCTTTTTCGCCGGGCGCGGTGGCTCAAGCCTGTAATCCCAGCACTTTGGGAGGCCGAGACGGGCGGATCACGAGGTCAGGAGATCGAGACCATCCTGGCTAACACGGTGAAACCCCGTCTCTACTAAAAATACAAAAACTAGCCGGGCGAGGTGGCGGGCGCCTGTAGTCCCAGCTACTCAGGAGGCTGAGGCAGAAGAATGGCGTAAACCCGGGAGGCGGAGCTTGCAGTGAGCTGAGATCTGGCCACTGCACTCCAGTCCGGGCGACAGAGCGAGACTCCGCCTCAAAAAAAAAAAAAAAAAAAAAAAGAGACATTCTTTTTCAGCCACTGCACAAAAAATCCTAGGGACAGAAATAGGAATTTGACTTCATGGCAAAATATAGCTCCTGGGTCCTACTTTTTCCTCTATTGCCTGTTCTCGCCACCTGCTCACATCCCTGCTATCCAAGGACTTAGGTCATTCACCAAGTGCATGGATACCAACTCTTTAAATAGGTAGCAATAAGCATCAGAACAGGATGGGACCAGTAGATCATCACAGGGTCATGCTTCCCTAAGCCTATCACCCCAGCCACCCAGAGGCCAACTTGATTTTAAAGCTCAGAAGCAATCTTTCTTCTACTAGCCAGAGATGCCATAGCAAGGTGCAAAAGACTCCGAATGAAGGAGCAGTTCTGCGAATCCCTTTGTGGAGGGGGTGTGTGCCCAACATTTGTGGGAACTTCATTACCCCAAGGAACACAGATATGTTCCAGAAGCTATTATTTCCAAATAGCAATGAATTTCTCCTCAAATAGCCTCATAGGGTGTTGGCTAGATATGAAGTCTTTGATATAAGATTCAAAATCTTCATAAACTACACAAGGTAGTGTTTTCCCTTAAGCTAGAAGCACACAGTTTTTCTATTTTATCAGCTTAAAAATTGGTGTGAATCTCATGACCCAAACACGCAGAAGCATGACCAGGTCTTGTGAACTTTGGACTGTGTGTGCTGACAAATTCACAATTTTTTAAAAGTGCTATTCATTTGTTAGTACTGATTGGCAAATAAAATTAAGTGACTCTTCAACGTCAGAACCTGAAAGCTTACCATTATGATATGCAAAGACAGCTTTCAAACAAGCTAGGCAAAGAAGAAATTATTGAGATCACAGTTCCTTGCAGTCATGAATTTGTATAGGATTTCAGCAGCTGCGATCTTTTATAACATTGTTAAAGAGGTGCTGAGCAGGGAACCAATACGACATTAAATGGTACATTGTCCACATCATTAAATAACATCCAATCCCATATAGAGAGAATTATTCCACTTTCAGTTCTCTTTTAGGCTTTCAGGTGGGGAAAGTTAGTTGTTGGAGGTATGATTTAAACACCTCTCCAGGCCCTGCTAACCTTTTTAAGTCCCAAGAGCAGGACTAGAGTGCAGAGCTTTTAGTAGACGACAGTGTCTAGGTAGAAGTTGATCATGATTTCCCTTGTTTGCAATTGTTTTTATAATTACCGTCCATTTGTGGGAAATGATACTGATATTCCACTTATAAGAACAATATATATTTTCTTTTTGGTATAAGTTTATTTAAGTAACAAAGTGAATCCACGCATAAAGTCATTAGGTAATTAACAGAATAGGTGGCAATTGGACATGGAATTGGAGATACACTGATTTTTAAAATTACAACAACATCCTCTGAAGGCTCCAATTGACTAACTCACAAAACATCCTATGGACATTTTCCTCCATTAAACATGATATCAAAGTCAGCCTTCCTTTCACAAGCACCCTCACACTCCCACAGGACTACTGCAATCACCTAGTCAACCCTCCTACTCCTTCATAAATGAAATAATTAAAGTCAGAAAAGATTCAGTGCCTTGCCGAGTCCCTCAGCTTGTCAGAAATTAAAATTCACAAGGGTGTTGTAAGGAGAAGAATGATTAGATGGGATTATGTTTGGCATATGTTGAACTAGGAAAAGACAGAAGAGCAATTAACCAAACCAAATGTTCTTTATTATGTCTTTATCTGCACATGGGAATTTTCGCATAACTTAATCAGATCTAGCGGCAATAATAAAGTTAATTCCGAAAGGCAAATTGTATCTGTAAGTAAACAAAATGTTATTGGGCCTGTTGAATAAATTACACATTCTGCAAGGATAAAAGCCCCAAATGGATTAAGGAATGACTAAAGTTGTCATCTAATTACTTCTTGGAAGGAATTTAGAGGTTCCTATAGATGGAAGCAGTGTGTCTGGGCACATGCCCAGAGCCAGAAGTGAGCATGAGCACAGCAATTCCTGACCTCAAAAAAAAGGAAATAATGCTTAGCAGCCTATCATTATGCAAACTTTGCTGGAAAAGGTAAGCAGAGGGTCTTAGAAGTGACTTGGCATTTTACAGATTCTCTTTTATAGAAAAACACACACACATATGCTTTTTGTTTTCTAATTTTGAAAAACACTCAAAAAATTTTCTGTTTTGTAATTTTGAAAGAAGAAATGTTTTGTTTTCTAATTTTGTTAATAATTTTCTAATATTGAATTTTCAAATTCAATATTCTTACGAATAACCAAAATCTTACATTATAAGAAGTTTTGCAAAACACAACATTTTAAAAAGCCTATTCGCTTTTGAATGCTTCAAATGTTGATACTGAATAGTCCTTAAACACAAAGGGAAATTATTAAAATATGTTATTAAATGCATAAATTTGATAACATAAATTGCTTCTGCTTCCATAAGATAGTTAACAACTTCAAGTGAAATTATGATTAATTTCCTTGGAAATAGACTTTTAATAGTCAACCTTCCAAAGTGAAACAGGAAGGTGACTCATAATTTATTAATAGTTGTTTCCTCAGAAGAACCATATCATACATTTTTTAAAGATAAAATGTCAGGGCTTTGTAAAAAGTGAAACCAATAAATGAATTTTCAAGAGCCAAGAGCCATTTGCATCTTTCTTCATGATTTTTGCCATAGATACATGCCACCAATATTATTTATTTAGAATTCATTCAATCAACTCACTATTTTTAGTCATTTATTTTCAAAGTAAACTTTTTCTCACTTATGTAAGAAACCCACAGGTTTTGCGTGCTAATTATGCTTTTTCTAATGTACATTAAAATAAATGCATAATTATTAAAATAAGAAATATTGACCTATAAACTACCTAATATCATCCTGATATATTTTGAGGAACACTAGGCTGTATGATGATAAAGCTAAATTAATATTTGAATATTATGTTCATATCCTAGCTTTTCCTGTCTTTGTTTCTAATTCTACGTCTCTACAAAATTTCCACAACTCATTTAGTCTTTATATCACAATTTTTATTACTCTTCATACTTTAGGAACATTATATCTGGCATTCATGCTGCATACACCTTGTAAAAATTGTAAAACATAACTAATAGAAATAATGCCAACTTCTACAGTATATTAAGCCAAATAAATTCTGTTTTCTAAATTCCAGTCTGAAAACAGATTTTACCAACATGAAGTCACTGATTTTAACAAGATGTGAAGGTGAACGAACTATACAAAATAGATAATTATTTTATACACAATTTAAAAATGAATATTCCCTACAGCACTGTTTGTTGTGCTCAGGCAACAAAAACTTTGGAAGAGACTAAAGGCAAAATCACATTGAAGAGGGTCCTGTTGGTACATTTTACGGCCCCATAGACTTTCCTTAAACTATCTATCACATAATGAAGGATCTAGTATATAGGTGGAATACAATAGAAATAATGTCTAATAAATACTTTTATTCAATTTCACAAATCAATAACTAGGAAAATACAGTATAGACTCATGAAACACAAGTGACATAGTCAAGAGAGATGTCCTCCATGCCTTGTTGTCAACTTTAAGAACCATACACAGGAGTTTGGTCACAGAACCACTGTTCTGGGCATGGTCCTGGTGACTGGCAAGCTGGTAAAGACTTGAAGTGCTACTAAGCAAGCGTAGATTGGCCAGGACCCAAGGGAACAGGAGCAGGAATAAATACAAACCTGGTCAATTGGAAAATGCATAGGAAAACATCTGAAACAAGTTTAGTTATGAAAAATACACAATTGCTTCCCTCTTACGGAGGGGGGAAAAGAAACAAAGAACCAAAGAGAACCACAAAGATGATTACAAACTTGAAATATGAACTTTCCAAAGAGCCATTAAAGAAACTGAAATTACTACTCAGGAAAAAAACAGGCTCAATGAGGGTTCGTTAATTAATGTCCTTCCAGTTATGAATGAGCTTGTTTATGGGAAACAGTAAGCATCTGGTGTCCATGTTTGGTGAAGTTGAGCAGGAAAATAAATGTAACATACAACATGAGGATTTAAGAGGCTGGTAAGCCTGAGAAAAATAATCATCACAATTTTTGAATACTATATAGGCCATAAAGTTCACCAAATTGAGAACCGCAAGGAAGTCTGGAAAAATCAACGATAGAACCTTTATTCTAGTGTTTTCTACAATAAATTAAACCAGTGTGATATTAGACAAGTTGTGTATCTCTGGCCTTAGTTTCCTCATCTATAAAATTAGTATATTGTGTTAATGTAAAAATGAAAGAGAGATAATGTAACTACAAGTGTCTTCATATTTTGTCTCTGCTGTTTACTGCTTGTACGAATTTGGCCATATTTTATGCCTTGGATTCCTTGCCTATAAAATGAAAATAATAGTAGTAGCATCCTCATAGATTTGTTGAGAAGATTAAATGAATATAAAACACTCAGTAAAATACCTAATTCAATTGGAGATAGTTGTTTTTGCTGCCATTACTATCATGTGCAAGTAACAGAAGCTAACTCTAACTGGCTAAGTAGAAAAGAGTTTATTAAAAGGATAATGGTTCACAGAAACTTTAGATGTGGAGAATCCGAGTCAAGGGTAAACTTTTAAGAACAAAACCCAAAACCACATCACATATTTGTCATGATAAGAAAATGTTATCTACCATCACAGAATGCTCAAAATTAAAGTTTGCACCATTTGTGACTTTTGCATCAGAACTCAATTTTAGTAAAGGAAACCATGATTGTCCATGGTTTAGTAAAGGAAACCATGGTTTTCCAATAACCATGATGACCCCAGCTGCAAGGAAGCCTGGAAAAATCAAATGTCTGTCATTTTTAAGTTCTATAGGAGAAGGCAATTTTTGCCCAGATTCCCCAGGTATATAACAAGTTCAAATGCTCAGTGGCCAAAATTAACTCAGTTCATTCAACGTCCATGGTAAGACTTATGGCTTAGAATGAATTATTGAGGAAGGTTTTGTGGGTTTTGTCCAAGGTCAAGAAGATGGTAGACATAATCTCTTGAAGACTCAATGGCTCCATCATGAAGGACTTGAAATATCTGTGATAGGAGGAAATTTCCAAGTAATTTTGACATATAAACTGAGTAATTGGGTAGGCTCAGCATCCAATATTTAAATTAAAGCCACTAGATTTATAGTTAGAAATTGTGTCCTCAATTGTTAATTTACATAGGTGAAGACTTTCCAGCTATTTGTATATGACTCTAGAGAGACAACGGTTTCTAAGTGTTTGATTGGAAAAATAAAAGTTTCCAGAGTTTAATAAACATTCTCTCATGAAAAACAAAAATCTATATTCCTTTAGTCTGAACTATTAATACATTTGTGCTGCTGGGGAGAATGCTTCCCTTGAGGAAGACATCAGCTAGGAGGGAAAAGACCAGTTATAACCGGGCTTTATCTATTTTAAACTCCTCAACTGAGAAAACAGTGCCTGACATATTAGCAACCCAGAACCCAACTGTCCTTTCTGAGTAATGGACAGCTATTCTAACCCCATGACTAATGCCCAGTGCCCGTCTTAAATTGATCTGAATTTCCTTTACTGGTACATTCCAAGACCAGTGGGTGGCTCACAGAGCAAATCTCCGCCACTGAGTGAACTGCAGGGCATTCCTGAACTGGTCAGACTCTTTACAGTCTCAAAAAATATTCTTTAGACTTTTTTCATGTGTTTATAAAAAACAAAGACAATTAATATGCTTTCTTGCCCAATTATTTCAGATTGTAAGCAGGTAAATCCTGCTATACACATCTTATGCATAAATAGTTGGCATTTTGCAATTATAGCAATCAAGCAAGTTGAAGATACATTTTAAAAGGTCAATCTGATGGTTGCCTATTTATTTTCAAACTACCAAAGCTTTTCAAAGCAGAATTTCTAGAATTACCACTTTACTATTATGGAATGAAAGTTTGGTTTCCTCATCTTGAAGGGTAAAAATACCACCGAATGTATAGTAAATTTATTTCAATAATCTGTTGAATGTTATAGACATCAAAGATATACAAAAATGGGCTCAGGAATCATTGTCACCTAAATGGAGAGAGTTTGTCCAGGGAGGAGGACGGTAATTTGGCAACTCAGGTTGAGTATCTTTTATCCAAAATGCTTAGGACCAGAAGTATTTTGGATTTCAGATATTTTTTAATTTTAGAATTTTTGCATATGCATAATAAAGATATCTTGGGGATGGGACCTAAAGTATAAACACAAAATTCATTTATGTTTCATATGCACCTTACACACATAGCTTGAAGGTGATTTTATATAATGCTTTTAATAATTTTGTGTACCCCTCACATGAGGCCAAGTATGGAATTTTCTACTTGTGGCATGATGTTGACACTGAAAAATTTTGAATTTGGGATTTTGGGGTTAGAAATATGAGATACATTTTTCCAAATATTTTATGTAATAAAATGATTGCAAATTAAAATGATTTTAAATTGTAGTGGGGAATTTACTATTTAATGGCATGATATTATTTTTTCATAAATAAGGAGGTTTGTTTGTTTGTTTGTTTTGAGACAGAGTCTCGCCCTGTCGCCCAGGGTGGAGTGCAGTGGCGCGATCTCGGCTCACTGCAAGCTCTACCTCCCAGGTTCAGACCATTCTCCTGCCTCAGCCTCCTGAGTAGCTGGGACCACAGGCGCCCGCCATCATGCCTGGCTAATTTTGTGTATTTTTAGTAGAGACGGCGTTTTACCGTGTTAGCCAGGATGGTCTCGATCTCCTGACCTAGTGATTCGCCCGCCTTGGCCTCCCAACGTGCTGGGATTACAGGCGTGAGCCACTGTGCCCAGCCCATCCTTCCTGCCTTCCTTCCTTTCTCTCTCTCTCTTTCTTTCTTTCTTTCTTTCTCTCTCTCTCTCTCCTTTCTTCCTTTCTTCCTTTCTTCCTTCCTTCCTTTCTTTCTTTCTTTCTTTCTTTCTCTTTCTTTCTTTCTTTCTTTTTGAAACAGAGTCTTGCTCTGTCACCCAGGCTGGAGTGCAGGGACACCATCTCAGCTCACTGCAACGTCTACTTCCCGGGTTCAAGTGATTCTCATGCCTCAGCCTCTCAAGTAGCTAGGATTACAGGCATGTGCCACCATGTCCAGCTAATTTTTGTATTTTTAGTAGAGACAGGGTTTCACCATGTTGGCCAGGATGGTCTCGAACTCCTAGGCTCAAGCCATCCACCCAGCTCAGCCTCCCAAAGTGCTGGGATTACAGGCGTGAGCCACCATGCCATGCCAATAGGGAATATTTTAATGTATGTATCTGTCATAAGTGGCTTCCATACATCAAAGGAGCAAAACGGAGAAATTAAGCTGATGAACTTTGATGCCTGACTGCCTGGGTTCAAATTCTGGCTTCTCCACTTCCCAACCATGTGACTTTGGCAAATTACTTAATTTATCTGGGCTTTGGTACCTTATGTAAATGGGATAATAACAGTCCTTAACTCATGACATTAAGTAATGATAGAGCATTATCTGACATATAGTAAGTGTTATATAGGTATTTGTTTGAAAAAAAAAAAAGAAAAGAAAAGAAAAGAAGTAAATAAATGTGTCTGAAAATATCAATTGCACATATTTAAGGTAATTATTGGTTGAGATATAAACCACTAAATTACCACGGTTTGGGGTTTTTTCTATAAGCATAAAGACTTCCATTTCTCAGGTTTCTCTGTGATATCAAAGTTTTACTACTGGACAAGAATATTAGGGTAAGAAAAAAATACAAGAACTCTCTAGGCAAAAATTTAAATATTCAGTTAGATTAAAAACATACTCAGTTGTTTAAAACAACAACAAAAAAAAGGAATCCAGGTAAAGTAGAAGACTCATATGACATTTTTTAAATTACTATTTTTAAAAACGTTGTAGGAATTATTATAAATAAAAAAGTGATCATGACCACAGACACCACAGACATCAAGTAAATAATGTGATCCAAAGAACCTTTGTGCTAACACTTACAAAATAATTGAGACTCAAGTTGGTGTATATGAAGATTTAACAGGGACACCACAAGCTGTTTTACTTCAATTTTAAACAACAAACAACTGTCATACAAAACAGTGTCTTTAAACAACTAACATATGTCTTTTAAAAATCTACATAGAAAAATATTTGAAAAGGCCTATGAAATTTTAAACAATAACTACTTCTAAGGATGAGTAGAGTGATACATTGGAGAATTTTTTTTTTACTTTACATGTCATCATGTTTTTTCCACAACATGCATTATTTTATAGGATAAAACTTCTTAAAATATTAGTTGTAGAAGTTAGTAATGAACTCCTGGGCTCAAGGCATCCTTCTGCCTCAGCCAGAGTAAGTTCTAGTGTTCTATAGCACTGCAGGATGACTACAGTTAATAATATATTCTCAATATGTAGTTGTAAATAGCTAGAAGAAGGCTATTCCTTGCGTTCCCAACACAAAGAAATGATAAATGTTTGAGAGGATGGATATACTAATTACCCTGATCTGTTCACTCTTTAATGTGGTAAAAAGATAGATCTCTTAAGTATTCTTACTTAATGAAATTAAAAGAGAAAAAAAAACATATTTGCCTAGCGGTTTACAAGTTTTCACAATGTTTATCTCAAGCAAGCTGCTGAAGCACAGAGTGTGGTATTATAATCCACATAAAAAACTTTAATTTTTCTCCTTTAACCAGTCCACTATTATTATTTGTCAATGATAAATACATTCCTTACTGTGAAATGATTTTGAAAAATACTCAAGGAAACTGAATTAAAGACTTGATCATTTTCTTCTCTCCTTCACACCTGCCCTGGATTTGCAGGAAAATGGACAAAGAAAATATGGTGGCCCTCCACCTGGCTGGGATGCTGCACCCCCTGAAAGAGGCTGTGAAATTTTTATTGGAAAACTTCCCCGAGACCTTTTTGAGGATGAGCTTATACCATTATGTGAAAAAGTAAGTCCAAGTTTAACATTAATTTTTCTTATCTTTCAAGGGAAAAATACTATTCTCTTCACTTTGCTTTCATTCTCAGCCTTCTTGGTCAATGATTGTTTCCATTCAAATTACCATTCGTCAATTATGGACAAAGTTTCTAGTGATTGTCCCTTTATAATCACTGCCTTGACCTAGCTCTTGTCCTGTTACTGACAACTTGAATTGCTACAATTTCTAATGACTTTCAAATCTATATCTTGTTACCCAATCTTTCCACTGTCATGCCATCTAACTACAAATTATCCATCTACAATAATCCTACAACAACCTGTCTAAAATTAGATATTGCTCCAACTTGACATTTTAATATGATTTTATAAAGTACATTTTCATTTTAAAAGAATGTATACGTTTGACATGGCTCAACGTGTACCTATAATCCAGAATGAAATCTTCTCCAAGTCTGAATTTTTCATCTACCTAAATGCATCAAGAAGATTAAGAATATGGCTTTTCAATTAAAGGAAGAATACAAAATTCAATTTCATTTTTAATAATTTACCAAGCAGTTTTTAGCAACAAGCACATTCCTGAAAAATTTAGTAAATATGATAATTTAGCTCTCTGCCTAAATGCCAAAATTGAATTTTGTGTGTGTGTATGTTAACAGCCTCAGATTCAGAACTGCACCTAATTTTACACATACAATCCCTCTTGGCACAAGGACAAATGATGAGGACTTAATTCTGTAAGAATCTTATACATTGAATCGGAAAATGAGCATCAAGAAACATAGAGATGAAACGTGCTCAAACTCTTTCCTAATGAGCCCAGAAGAAATAGGTGTTCATTACTGAATACATGGGGGTGTGGTAGGGTAAAGCTGAGCTGAGAAGTGACCAACCACAAAGGTAATGGCATGTGCTTAATGGCACTTCTCTCCAGACATGCCCCATCATATTTATTTGGGCAACCCTTCCTACAGCAGCCAGCAATAGTAAATTGCTCAGTCTAGACTGCTGCAGGACAGTTGTGGGGGTAGAAGGGAGTATTATATGGGCAAGTAGAGTCACTATAGCCGGGGGAATAGAGTGCTCTCCTGCTCTGGAGGCCCTGGCCCTGAGTTAGTAGCATTTAGGCTAGCATTTATATTCAGCCAGCAGACTGAGAAAATGACAAGCCTCCCAGATCATACCCTGAAACATACCTGTGTTCATTTTGATGTCATGGCTGAGGAAAATGACAGCTAAGAAGTTAGTCTGGCGAATGAGCATTCTTGTATTTTGTTTTAAAGATCAATGATAGAATAGGACCAATTGGAAATAAAACTGGAGATTTCAGAGGACAGTTAGAGGGAATGGACATATACATCGAAAAAGTGCTTTTTTTTTTTTTTTTTGAGACAGTGTCTTGCTCTGTTTTCCAGGCTGGAGTGCAGTGGCACAATTATGGCTCATTACAGCCTCGATCGCCTGGGCTCAAGCAATTCTCCCACCTCTGCCTTCCAAGTAGCTAGGACTACAAGCATGTGCCACCATGCTCAGCTAATTTTTGTATTTTTTGTAGACTCAGGGTGTCACCATCTTGCCCAAACTGGTTTCAAATTCCCAGGGTCAAGCAATCCACCTGCCCTGGCCTCCCAAAATGCTGGAATTACAGGTGTAAGAAACTATACTTACGATAAAATGTGTTTTCATGTCTCTAAGATGTTCCAGATAATTATGTGATGAAAGGTAATTTGCTCTACTAAAAACACATTCTGTTAACTCAGGCTGAAATGTCACTTGGACACATTTTATTTAACTTAAGTTCTCTCACGAATCAGATAACTGATCTGAACCCACATGAAAATATGCAAACCATTCCACATGAGATGCAAATGCCAAATAGTTTACTGGCAGGAGGCAAACTTCAGAAAACATTGTGTGTGTGTGTGTGTGTGTGTGTGTGTGTGTGTATCAGCACATGCACACATACATTCAGAAGTACAAACATATATATTTTTCATTTCTATTACTTGCAGATTGGTAAAATTTATGAAATGAGAATGATGATGGATTTTAATGGCAACAATAGAGGATATGCATTTGTAACATTCTCAAATAAACTGGAAGCCAAGAATGCAATCAAGCAACTTAATAATTATGAAATTAGGTAAGCTCTACCTCTTCTAGATTAAAAGTGAAACAGACAATGCACCTGCATCTGTTTTTCTATCAAGTTTATCTAATATGGTATATGCCAAAAAAAAAAGCCAAGCCAGAAATGACACAGATTAATAATTTTCCTTGGCAAAAATAAATTTGATTAAATATTTATTTAATATTAATACTATATGAAGTACCAAACTAAGTTCTATGAGTGTTCAAAGAAACAAAACTTAATAATTTGCCTGTTTCATAAATATATTTTGGGCAGTGTTCAAAATATTGGGAATATATCAAGGTATAATTTCCTACTCGCACAGCAAATATATAAGATCACTCAAAATAGTATGAAAAAAAATCAAACCAGGATAGGATAAAGTTGTGTGAGAAGGTGGCTACTCTAATTTTGTGTATTTAAGAAAATACTCTCTGGCAGAGTGAAACTTAATCTGAGATTTGAATGAAAAGAGCCAGTCATGACAGTCAGACCTTGGGAAGGTTATTTCAGGAAAGGAGAGAACATCAAATGTAAAGTTCCCAAAGTGAACAAGCATGATATGTTTGAGGGGCAGAAAGCAAGCCCATGTGGCCAGAGAGGGTAGAGAGGAGAACTGAAAGCAATACAGTTGGAGAGCTGTGTACTCAGTGGGGAAGTATAGATGAAGTACAGAAGTCTCTGCGGTAAATAATTTGAATTTTCTTCTAATAGAAGGGAGGAAAGAGTTTTCATTACATTTACAGTTTTTTAAACATTCCTCTGCTGTTTGGTTGAGAATGTACTATGGCAAGTGAGGTTTGAAAGAGGACACCAGTTAGAAGGCTGCTGCAGTTGTCCAGATCTGGACAAGAGATAGTGGTAGTTGGATGAGGGGAATCAGTGGTGGACAAGATTAGAAAGGGTGAGATCTGGAATATATTTTAGATTGAGTACACAAAACTGGCTAGATGTTGGATTTAGACTGTGAAAGAATTCAGAAGTTTGGGAGGAAACCCAGGATTTTGGTCCAAATATCTGTGAACTTGTTAGTGCCATTGCAATGGAAAAGACTGGAAGGATAGCACAGGAAGGACTCTTTGGGGCACTTTACATTTGAGATGCACATTGAACATCCCAGGGGAGGTGCTGAGAAGGTGACTGTCTGCATTGTAGTGGAGTCAGGAGACAGGTCACAGTTGGAATATAAATTTGGGGGTCAGCTAAATATAAATAGCAATTAAGACCACGGGACTAGGGGAGAGTCCCATGTAATTGACTTTGTGCAACCAATAACCAGTTTTGATAAACTGGAAATAAAACTGATATCATGAAATTGTCTGATTTCTAAAAGCTTCACTTGGAGAGAGAACTGTCATAAATTCTTTCTTAAATGAAGCCCTGAGCCATGTGAGAGGAAGATTAGTGCAGCAGTTAAAGATCAATAGTTTTGGAGTCAGCCATGCTTCGTTTGAGTGCCACCAAGTAACTTCACCATTCTAAGCCTCAATTTCCTCATCTATAAAATGGGGATACTATCTATTTCATAGGTTTATTGCAGTGATACTACAACAACTTTACAGTGCTTAACCCAGTGTTTGGAACACAGTAACAGGTTGACAAATGATTTTTAAAAATTATATTTTAGCACAGTTCATCAATTCTAGATGCAGTTTTTTTTTTACATCTAATCCCTTTCTGAAACAGAACTGCACCTTAAAATGGGTAGATCTTAAATCTGATGAATGCAGAAAGAGCAGATTTACCACAATTATTTTTCTCTCACTTTCTATAGGATGAAAAGAAGTCATACATTATCCTCACAGTCTGTAAATCAATTAACTACTGGCTCATTTTATTAAAAACTCCTGGGCTGGACACAGTGGCTCACGCCTGTAATCCTAGCACTTTGGGAGGCTGAAGCGGGTGGATCACCTGAGGTTGGGAGTTTGAGACCAGTCTGACCAACATGGAGAAACCCCATCTCTACTAAAAATACAAAATTAGCAGGATGTGGCGGCGCATGCCTATAGTCCCAGCTACTCGGGAGGCTGAGGCAGGGGAATCGCTTGAACCTGGCGGGGCGGAGGTTGCAGTGAGCCGAGATCACACCACTGCACTCCAGCCTGGGCAACAAGAGTGAAACTCTGTCTCAAAAAACAAACAAACAAACAACTCCTTAGCCACAGGAAGATCAGCTAGATTCGGCAACTACTTGTAGTCTAACCATTCAGCTCCAAGGTTGGATTCTAGAAGAGAGTCTTGGAGAAAACATAAAGGAGGTTCCCCTCCCACAGGGGCCTCCATAGACCCAAAAGAGCTTTGTGTAGTATGTGGAGGATTGTTTGCAGTAGGAATCAGGAGACCTGGGGTCCAGCCCAGGTTCCTTTGGACAAATGCTTTAACTTCTTTGAGCATCACTTTTATTATTGGCACCTGAACACAGAGATGTTCTGAGCATTCACTATATGAAAGAATATATACTAAAGTACTTTGAAAGGGCTACAAAATGCTACATTATTGTTTTACAATTTCCAGAATTGGAAGGTTCCCCCATTCCTTGGTCTTTCATGGAACCTGGACATCGTAACACTAAGGGTTATTCCCAAAATGGTATCTGAGTTGAGATGGATATGGAATTGGCTCTGCAGGGAATCAAGTGGATTTGCTGTATCTACTTAACACATTGTTACCCAATAGGGCCTGTAAATATTCATAGGATATGAATAATGAATACAATCAATCCCCTATGGCCACTGATAATTAACAGTATCCTCTGTGAATTTTAGTGCCTTTGTCTGTAAAATAGAGATAAAAATATACCTACCTCATGAGGTGTTTTGAAAAATAAATGAGATAATGTACATACATTGGAAAATAAATGAGATAATGTACATACATCTCAGTGCTGACACATACTAGGTGCTCTGTGAATGTTTGCAGAAGGTTATGGTGGTGATGATGGAGGAGGAGAAGGGAAAAGAAAAGGAAAAATACGACAGAAATTAGGAAGAGAAAGTTACTGGCCAGGATTCCAGTTAAAGCACAGGTTGGATGCCAGAAGCAAGGTAAAGGCAGAGTGTTGTCTTAAAAATTAGGGGGTAGAATAAATGGAATAAGACAAACCAGAATAAACACCCCATAGACAACCTCACCTACTTCCACTCTGCCTTGGGTCAGTCCTGCCAGGGAGAGAACTTTTGTTGCAGAGAAGAAAACTTCAATTTGCTTTTATCCATCATTTCTCACCCACATATCATTACATGAGCTTCTACTTCATCAAATATTCACTGATCATCATCTAAATGTCTGGCTTCTAGAGACATTAAAGTTGCGGCCTCAGCTTTTGAGAGGAGATGGCTCTTTGTCTCCAGATAATTCCGGGAAAGGCTCCTGACAGACCACAACAGTTTAAAAATAAAATATGGAATTCTAGGCTCCCCCTGCTGGTAACTGATATATGACCAGCCCTCTAACTATCAAAAATAATATAATTTCTAAATACATTAATACTGTGGAAAATAAGGTTTTGGTGTTTTCTTTTTAAAATGAAGTTAAAAAAAAAAAAACTTGGAAGATTATTTTATCAACCTTTCCCTCCCCTTGAGAACCACGCTCCTGGCACAATTCTTACTTGACTGAGATGGACCTGTCACACATCTGACACACGGTCCTTGCTTCTTCAGCAAAGCATAGGAGACAGCTAGGACAGTGGCCTAACCCTGGTCAGAAAACCTGCCACACAACCAAGAGCCACTCGCTCCATGGATAGCAGACCAATCGCCCGCCCACTCAGCTGGCTGACAGCTTGTGTTCACTGCAAATGGGTCATTTCTGCTAAGCATGCTTTACTCATTTTTAATAACTTAGTGTTATTACAAAAGTCATACAGCCTAATACGTAACACATGGAAAACATCAAAAAAGTATAAAGTAATAAAAGTTAAAACCATTTCTCCGTAACTCCATTGCCCCAAAATAACCACTATGTTGACATTTTATTGTCTTTCCAGATTTTTCTATACATTTTTAATCAAAATGGTCTTCACATATACTTATTTTATAGCTTTTTAAAGCCAACAGCCTATTGTGAACTGGTTTTTTTAAACCAGTAAATATTCTTCTACGTTACTCTTTTTCATGACTGCAGAGCATGCAATGGTATGAATGCCTGTCTTTTGTTTTTCAGTGATTCTCAGCCAGGAGCAGTACTGTCCACCCAAGGGGGCATTTAGAAAGGTGGGGAGGCATTTTTGAATGATCTGATTGGTCACTATTGGCATGTAGTAGGCAAGAACTAGAGATGATAAACATACTATGGTATGCAATGAGATAATCTCCAGTTCAAAGCCAGTAACATCTCAGCTGAGAGACATTAAACCAGTTCTTTACCGTGAGGTATTTTGCTCATTTCCAATTTGGGGGAGATTTTAAAGAGCAGTAATAAATATCCTTAAACATAAATTCTAGTGCTGATTTTTATTTTCCAGGGACATATTCCCAGAAGATACTTTATTTGGTCAAAGGTTGTGCACACTTAAGACTTTTGATAAATTTTGCCAAATGTTCTCCATAATAGTTTAATCAATGTATACTCTCTGCCAGTGCAGGTGTATATACCTCAACTTGCTAAGAAGCAACTCTGAACAGTGGAAGAAACAGGAACTAAGATCCCAGAGCTAGGTTTCATTCCTTAAAATCTATAACATTTTAAGCAAGTCTTTTAATTTCTTGGAGTTTCAAGTTCATCTGTAAATGGAAATAACATCTACTCTGCCCATCCCACAGTCTTTTTGTGTGGGCCAGATAAGATCATATATGAACATGTGTTCAAGTATAAGAGACTGTTTTTAACAGAGGTCACATCAGAACAGCTTTTCTCTTTGGCTGCAAAAACAAAGGAATGTCAGGTGTTGCAAACTCAAGTGACTGCAGGGCCAGGCAGGTGGCTTCAGTAACCTGGGTTAGGTGTAGGGGCCTCAGTGTTAGAGTTGCTTCAGGGAGTGGCGAGGATTCACAACTCTTGAATCCAAATCTAGCCCAAAGAAAGCAGATGCTACTCAGCTTCAAATAGCTTTTTTCTTTGAAAATGTAGAGCACATATTGGCACATCTAATAATCTTGCAAAAGAAGCCACAACTCTACAAAAATGGTTTCAACACTATGAATCCAAACATCCCACATCTTCAGGCAACATCTGGCCCAGGGCCATACATTTTCAACCTGAATCCTACAACGATTCTCATCAATCAAAATCCCTGCTCTTTTTGCAGAAATGGGCGCCTCTTAGGGGTCTGTGCCAGTGTGGACAACTGCCGATTATTTGTTGGGGGCATCCCAAAAACCAAAAAGAGAGAAGAAATCTTATCGGAGATGAAAAAGGTTACTGAAGGTGTTGTCGATGTCATCGTCTACCCAAGCGCGGCAGATAAAACCAAAAACCGAGGCTTTGCCTTTGTGGAGTATGAGAGTCATCGAGCGGCTGCCATGGCAAGGAGGAAACTGCTACCAGGTTAGCAATACCCTCCTCAAAGATGAGATTGCTCTGCTCTATCCTGCCTGCCTCCACAAAGAAAATAAGCATTTTTAATTTTTTTGGCTCTCTATCTTTCATTGTGTTGCATTTTAAATTTTTTTATCCTTCTTCACTATCTCACAGTTGATTCCATTCCCTGAAGTTTTCACAGACTCAGTTTTGAAAAATATTCATTCTGTGCATTGAGGGTAATTTACATGCACTAAAGAAACCCAGAACTTTAAGTGACAGCAATCCTATGATGAATAAAGAGTCTTCTTAAAATTAAGTATATCAATCACAGTTACTTTTGTGTATAGATTTTGTTATCAGGCTTATTAGAATTAGGGTATAGTCTCCATTACGATGTAGAAATAAAAACCTCAAGTGATACATTATTCCAATGACAACTAGGTGACATACTTTCATTATGACTCCCTGTTGTCTAATAATTTCTGTCTAATTTGAGAGAAGAGAGATAAAAGCTCCCCTTAGAAAGGCACCTTTATTTGTTAGTTATTACAACCACAGGATAGATCCCATTTGGTGAATAAGTATCAAATTCTCTATCCACCCCAACACTGCCTCGGTCAGATCAACTTAGGAAAGTTGTTTAGGGTTCTTGACTCATTCTACAACATTCACTACAACTTACACAGGTTTTTAAATGAATACTAAAATAAGAAGATTTCAAGAATGACAGACTGGACATATTGGAATGAACTTTTCTCATGAAAATTAAGAGAGCCACCAGAATTCAAAACAAAACCACCACAACAAAGACGTCTACATTCATGTTGCCTTTGTACACACTCTTCAAAACAAACCAATACTAGATCAGCCCCCTAGATATCTTCAAAACTAGGAGACAGCTTCTAGCTTGGGGAAGATCTTTCAATAATACCTTCATGAAGGCAACTTAAAGTGAAAAAAAAAGGAGACAGTTCCAAAGATTGCTGAATCTTTTACAGAAGTAGATATTTTTAATGTTGAGTCTTTCATTCACAACTTCTTCACTCTTCACTGGCCAGCAGTCAAGTCATCAAAATCACAGGTCCATAGATAGACTCACTAACACTCCTCATAGGGACATACTTTTTGGTGACCTGGACATAATATTTTGCTATCTACTTCAATTCTTTCTTCTTCAACATCGACAACTCTACCATTGAAAAGTCTTTTGTATCCATCCTGTTCTCAGGCCACCACTGAAGTATAAACACACATATTCTAAACCTTATGTAATTTTTTTTCAAGATCTAATTACTCTCCCAGCTCTGCTTTCTCTTCCATGTGCCCCACCCTCCGACTTCTCTATCCTGAACATTACCACCAGATTAATGTTTCCAAAATATTCTATTATCCTTTCAATACCTTCTTGCAAACAGTAGGAATTCAATCTCTATCTATAGGCTGAATGATGTCTGTCACTAACTGGCCAGTTCAAAAATATTCATAACTCCTTGTTGTGTATAAGAACTAAGTATGTGATTTCATTATTCAAGACCTTTTATTCATTTCCTGGTCATTTATGACCATATTTGCTACCTTCTATTTCCCAATAAAACTCTTCCTTCTATCTGGACAGACAACGCAATGACCTAGACACTTCCATGCTTATGTCTGTCTCCTTTATTCCTAATGCTATATCCTCTACTAGGAATACCTGCCCCTCCCTCACTTGTGACATTCACCCCAGTTCAGCCAGCACCTTCTTGAGAAACCTTCCTCCAGTATTCCAGCCCGAATTAGTCACTTTCCTCCCTCAATGTAGGAAGCTGTTCATTATCTGTAAAAACAGATATGTGAAATAATTTTGGGTGTGAGAGAGTAGGACAGTGAAAGAGGGTCCAAAACAGGTGAAAGACAGTTTCCAGGGTCAAGACAATCCAATAATCCCAGAGAAACTCAACCTCCTGAAAGCTTCCCCATCTCTTCAAAGAGAATGGCACATTGGCCCACTAAAGGAACTTCTTTATGTAAGTCAAGCTGACTGGGCTGGCCAGGGCCTATCAGATAAGCTTAGAAATTCTCAAACACAGTCCTGACTTTTCCTTGTGGATTCTCTGTCCAGGATACACCATAGGGAGGCTACCTCCCCTCCCCATTCACTACTCATATTCACCATGATCCAATGCAACTCCCTTACCTATGGCCCTTTGAGCCAGTCTCAGGTGGATTTCATTCAGCTGGATTTTAGTCAGCAACTAACTCATCAGCAAACTAACAAGATGAGGCACAGTGGTGAGTAAGCCAGCCAGAGCAAACTCCTTCGCCTCTAATGAGATCTCAGAACAAAACCTATCACCCATTTGGATCACTCTACGGGTTACCCCATTGCAGACTCACCCACGACAAAGGAATTCTGTAATTGCCAACCCTTTGAGAAGCTAGTTTAAAAGAACAAGGAGACTGTTGAGAAAAAATGATAAGTGAAGACAACAAGAAACTTTTCTTTCTTAATTGACCCAGACTTGAAGACAGAGACAATGGTTGTCTAAAGGGATGTAACTGCTCCTCAGCCAGTTACCTCCTCTCTAAACAGTGGCAGTTCCCCCTTGACAAATCTCACCTTTACTGAGCTCTTTACAGGACGAAGTTGCTGCATCCCACTCAGAAACTAGAAAGGCATTCTAAGAATGCTCTGAAGAAAAGTCCTGGCAGTGATTCTCAACGTCAGGCTGCATCAGCATCACCTGGAGGGCTTGTTCTAGCACAGATTGCTAGATCCCACCACCAGAGTTCTTGATTCAGTAGGTCTGGTGTCAGGCCAGGTAATTTGCATTTACAACAAGCTCCCAGGATACTACTGCTCCCAGGACTGCACATTTGAAAACCCATGATTTGAATCAATGATTTTCCATCCTAGGCTGCACATTGGAATTACCTGATGTTTTCAAACAATATTAGTACCCATGTCAGTCTCTAATCAATTGAATCTGCATCACTGGAATATAAAGTTAGGGAACTGGTGTTTTAAATTTTCCAGATGATTCTATTCTTCAGTCAAATTGTGTGATTCACGGCTAAATCTATTAGCTAATGATACTGGGTATTCATCTTCATGGCATGTAAATAGGAATACCTGGGAATCACTCAGTCAGTAAATATTTATTAAGCATCTAGAACATATATTGCTCCCTTCTGAATGACATGAGAGATTCTAAAAAAAAAAAAAAAAAAAAAAAGTACCTAACCATTGCACTCGAAGAGTGCATATTCTGAGAAAACCATACACAAAAACAGGAAAAATTATTAAGAGGAGAGTGTATTGTTGAATCATCATTTAAAAGTTATTAAGTCTTATCTGCATCATCTTTTCTTGACCTCACAACAATAGTAGGTTGTAGATAAGGAAACTGATGTTAGAAAGGATATGTTTTCTAGCCAGGATCATTGTTCTGACATTTGAACTTGTCTTACTTCAAGTTCGTGTTCTCAAATCACTCTGTAACACTCACTTTCACTAGAGGCCTTCACAAGGATATTGGTGGAAATCACTGCTTCCTATATTTACTCTCATGTCTGTTCTCTTAGCCTTATGCAGCAGTTCATGGTCCTAGTTTCTGAGAAGACTAAAGCTAGAGCAGTAGTACTCAACTGTAGCTGCATTTTAGAATTAACTAAGCTACTTGTAAAACTCCTGAGATCCAGCCCACTTATATCAGAATTGGGAAGGGCAGTCCGGAGGTCAGTAATGAGCTGGTAAATGTTTAACAGCCAGCTCCTAGAGAAAAAAACAAAAGCCCTGATTTGCAGCATTCGCCAATTTCCATGGTATTAACACTCCCACTGTGGCTGATTTCAAGTTACCAATGTGGCTTTAACTGGTTGATAAAATCCTGATACTTTCTTTGTCTATTTATCTGTTGATGAACATTTAGGTTGATTCTATACCATGGTAATTGTGAATAATGCTTCCATAAACATGGGAATGCAGGTATCTCTTTAACATAATGATTTCATTTGGGGAGAATATATACCCAGTATGGTGACTGCAGGATCATATGGTAGCTCTATTTTTATTTCTTTGAGGAACCTGCATATTATTTTCCATAGTGGCTGTACCAACTTACATTCCCATCAACAGTATGCAAGTATTCTCATTTCTCCAAATCCTTGAAAACATTATCTTTGATCTTTTTCATAATGGCCATTCTACCAGGTGTAAGGTGATAACTCATTTTAGTTTTGATTTATATTTTCCTGATTAGGGATGTTGAGCATTTTTCATATACCTGTTGGCCATTTATATTTCTTCTTTTGAGATATGTCTATTCAAATCCATTGACTTTTTTTTAATTTTTGAGACAGAGTTTCACTCTTATTGCCCAGGCTAGAGTGCAATGGCATGATATTGGCTCACTGCAACCTCTGCCTCCCGGGTTCAAGTGATTTTCCTGCCTCAGCCTCCTGAGTAGCTGGGATTACAGGTATGCGCCACCACACCTGGCTAATTTTGTGTTTTTAGTAGAGATGGGGTTTCTCCATTTTGGCCAGGCTGGTGTTGAACTCCTGACCTCAGATGATCCACTGGCCTTGGCCTCCCAAAGTGGTGGGATTACAGGCATGAGCCACCACACCTGGTCTTTTGCCCATTTTTAATTCAGTTATTTGTTTTCCTACTATTGATTGTTTGAGTTATTTGTGTATTTGGAATATCAATTCCTTATCGAATGTATGCTTTGTAAATATTTTTTCCCATTCCTTAGGTTATCTCTTTCCTCCATTGATTGTTTCCTTTGCTGTGCAGAAACTTTAGTTTGATGCAATCCCATTCATCTATTTTTGCTTTTGTTGCCTGTGCTTTGGGGGTTATAGCCGAGAAATAATTGCCCAGACCAATGTCAAGAAATTTTCCCTTATTGTTTCTTTCTAGTAGTTTTACTGTTTCAGGTCTTAAATTTAAATCTTTATTCCATTTTAACTAGGCTTATGTGTATGTTGTAAGATAAGGGTCCCATTTCATTCTTCTGCATATGGATATCCAATTTTCCTTACATCATTTGTTGAAGAGGCTGTTCCTCCACCATTGTGTGTTCTTGGCATCTTTGCAAAGATCAGTTGACCTTAAGTGTGTGGATTTATTTCTGGACTCTATTTTGTTTCACTGGCCTAAATGTCTGTTTTTATGTCAGTATCACACTCTTTTGATTACTACAGCTTTGTAGTATATTTTGAAATCAAGTAGCGTGATGACCCCAGCTTTGTTCTTTTGGTTCAGATTTCTTTGACTAAGGTCTTTTGTGGCCCCATACAAATTTTAGAATCATATTTTCTATTTCTGTGAAAAACATCACGGGATTTTCGATAGAGATTGCATGGAATCTGTAGATTGCTCTGGGTAGCGTGGACCTTTTAACAATAATAATGCCTCCAATCCATGAACATAGGCTATTTTTCCATTTATTTGTTTCTTCTTTAATTTTTTATCAATATTTTATAGTTTTAAGTATACAGATCTTTCATCTTGTTGGTTAAATTTATTTCTAAGTATTTTTGTGGGGGGATGGTATTATAAATGAGACTGTTTTCTTTATTTCTTTTTCAGTTTTCTTGATTTCTTGTTGTTAGTGTATAGAAAGGCTACATATTTATGTATGTTAGTTTTGTATTTTACAGCTGTACTGAGCTTATTAGTTACAATGGAATATTATTCAGTATTTACAAAGAAGGAAATTCTGTCATTTGCAACAACATGGGTGAACCTGGAGCACATTATATTAAGTGAAATAAGCCAGACACAGAAAGACAAATATTGCATAATCTCACTTATATGTGGAATCTAAAAAGTTGAATTCATATAAGCACAGTGTTGAATGGTGGTTACCAGGGCTGGAGGCAGAGGTGTGGAGAGATATTGGTCAAATGATACAAAGTTTCCATTAAAATGAATAATTTCTGGAAATCTATTGTATAATATGACTATAGTTAACATATTTGTATACTCAAAAATTGCTAAGGGAGTAGATCTTAAATGTTATCACCACAAAAAAAAGTATGTGAGGTGATAGATATGTTAATTACCTTCATTTAATCATTTTACAATGTATACATGTATCAAAACATCATGTTGTATACCATAAATAGATGCAATTTTGATTAATCATACCTTTAAAAAGCTTGGAAGGAAAAATGCAAAAATAGTCTATTTTTGCAAGTAGAGAAGAACTGGTTCTAGTACATCATTGGGTGGAATCCAGGTTTCATTATTTTTTAAACCTCACCCAATATGAGGCCAAGGATGAGCTTGGCCAAAACCAGAGCTACCAAAACCAGAGTTACATGGGAGCCTTGGGGATCTTGGGGATCTTGGGATAATACAAACAAAAAAAGTCTAAGGTAAAGCATAAAAGGGGAAGGGAAGAGAGTAATGAAGAAAACTATCCCCTGGAATGCAATACAGAACAAGATGGTCACAGCTAGGGTAACAAGAGCCAGCTTCTCTAAGGTCAGTTATCTCTTAAGACATGCCTATTCTTCATTTGGGTTTTAGAATGCCAGTGCCACGGACACTTTTATTGACTGCTTTTCAAGGAATATAAAGATGCATTCTTATTGAAAATAATTGCTTCCCACGTGTAGTAATTAAACAAATAAACCCTTACCAATACTGAGAATTCCTGACTGTTCTCTCAAGCTTTGTATTGCTTACGGGATAAAGTTTATTCCCAAACAATGAATAAAAAACAAACTAGATTTCCAATCAAATTTAGAACTTGGGTTGACTCTCACTCCCCTCTCATCACTTCAACAAGATCTGCACTGTGTAGGGGTACAGGAGCAGAGTCACCAAAAAACCAAACCAAAACAACAAAAAAAGGGGGAGGTGGTTAAGTAGAACAGATCTGGGAAAGTTATCCTCTCTAAAGCTCATTTCCCATTCTGTAAAATTGGGAGTCATTCACTTCCCCACAGGGTTACTGTGAGAAGGAACTGAGATAGCACATGAAAAACAGATGGTACAGTACAAGACACTCAATAAAATGTGTTTATAGTAATACAAAAATATATGTAGCCATGGAGAACAACTACCCTTTTCAGAAGAGTTAAATTTTTCATCAAAGACTCTTCCATTGCTTGTCATCTGTCTTCTTAATTAGGATTTTTTTTTTAAAAAGTCTCCAGATTCCAGATTTATTCATGTTGTGAAAGAGGATTAAGAGGGAACACAGCTGGTCTAAGCCTTGACCAAGTGTGAGGGACAGAAAACAAGCTAAGGATGCCTGAGCCCCACCCACCTTTGCCGAAACACCATTTTTTGAACAACTCAATTGTGGTACCTAGCCTAACCAAACAGCAGTAAATACTCTTCCTAGTAACCTTCTCAATGTTCTGTGGAGTCCGACTCTATATCTGGGCCCTAAATCCATACTTTTCCTTTCTCCCTTTTGCTATCTTACCTTAAGTGACTACCTTCATCCAATGAGTGTTGTTGTGAGAGCCAAATGTGCCCTCTGCTGCCTCATTTCCATTCAACCTCAAACCGCATCCTGGTTCCCTTTATAATCAATAGTTAAAACAAGTCACTGGTCACACAGAACTCCCTTCTAGTCAGTTACTCCATTTATTTGGAATGTCTCTTAAGATCAATACTCACCAATTTTAACGGTCTTCTTGCTCATTCAAGACCTCAAGGGTCAGGCCAATTTAAAAGACCATCGGTATAAACTGAGATGATGTTGTCCTGATTTCTACATAATTAATCATAATTGTGATCATTTTCAACAGGAAGAATTCAGTTATGGGGACATCCTATTGCAGTAGACTGGGCAGAGCCAGAAGTAGAAGTTGATGAAGATACAATGTCTTCAGTGAAAATCCTATATGTAAGAAATCTTATGCTGTCTACCTCTGAAGAGATGATTGAAAAGGAATTCAACAATATCAAACCAGGTAGGACATATATACAAGATTAGTTTTTCAAAACATTCTTTAAAAGCACCTATGCTTGAGATGACTTCCCATAACATTAAGTAGAAATGCTTTTATTTAGCTCATCTCATAATTGCATGCAAACCTCTCAAACTATATTCCTAACTTTGGATTAGAAAATCAAGCCATATGGTCCTATAATATTTATCAGTATTATAATTTTATATTTATCTATGTGATTATTTAATGAATACCTATTTTCTTCACTAAACTATAAATTTCAAGAGTTCTTTTCCCCTCTTATTGTTTCCTCCTTCCTCAGACATTTAAGCTCTGGGGTACAATGATTGCTCAATAAATATTTACTGTAATAAAGAATGCATGCCATAACTATATGTCTGACGCAGGGTTTCTCAGCCTCACCACTATTGATATTTTGGAACAGATCATTCTTGGCTGTAGGGGTCTGTCCAGTGGTTTGTAGGATGTTTAGCAGCATCCCAGGCCCCTCCCTGTTAGATACCGGTAGCAACCTCCAAGATGTAATAATCAAAAATGCCTTCAGACATTGCAAAATATACTCTATGGATGGGCAAAATTGCCCCCAGTTTAGAACCACTGGCCTAATGGAATCCACTTGTGACGTTAGTAAAAAGGTGACAATCCTAGGAACCTCGTTTAAATGAAGAGGAAGTGAAAGGAATAGAGGGAAGGTGGAAGGGGATAGTTAGTTGCTACTCATCTTGCCAATATTTTTCAGTATCAATTCTAAGCCATCAGATTGACTCCCCATCTCTTTCTTCTCCATATAGGAGCTACAACACTGAGAGAGGTAGAGCATTTCAAGAAACAATGTGCAAATTACCATTTCCCAAAAACAGTTCAAAACATTAATTCTACAATCTTTTGGTAGATGTTACTGATAAAAGAGCTGCATGGTCAAATAAGCTCGTAAACACCAGATTCTGCAAAATTAAATTAATTTCTTCATTATGGAACTTACCAAAGTCTTTAGCCTTCTGACATGCTTTGAAATTCTCCAAGATACAGAAAGCTTCATTTTTCAATTTTCTGAAACATGACTGCTCTTTTTTGGCACATCGTCTTGTGGGATTACTGTGTCTTTAAACATACTCTGGGCAGTAGTGGCTTAGGGTTATCATAGTAGTAATATCCTTTCATAACTGAGAATGTCCCAGCCTCCTGGCAAATTCTCTAGGTTGTTAATAAGCATAGGCCATGGTACTGTCATGTTAAAGCTGCCTGAGAATATTCACTTACACATACTCACATTGTCTGTTTCCAACTCTGGGTGCTATTTCAGATAAATAGAATGATAAGCTGATGATTTGCTCTGAAGGATATTCAGTAAGGATGTCACTGCTCCATTTTGAAAGACTCACCAAGGATCTTTCTCCAGCCTCAAGAACTCTGCCTTCCCTGAAATATTAGTGTGATGGTGTGGCTCCACACCAACAGCTGTGAATCCATGACTAAGCTAGAAACTGCAAACGACGGACTACCGTACTGTGTGCCAAGTATTGCAGTGGGCACTTTCACAGCATGTGTCATTTATTCATCACAACTCTATAATACAGGTTGCTTTATGAATTCCATTACTTTATAGATAAGAAAACCAGGACCCAGAGTAGTTAAGTGGTTTGCCCAGGGTCACACAGCTAGCAGGTGGCAGATCCTGGATTTGAACTCGAATCTGGTAAAGGACATGTTCTTAACAACTTTAATACTCTCATGCCCAATCTTTATTCCATTCACTCACTCATTCATTCAACTGTCTTTCCTTCAGTAGCTCCTATGTGTGAGGCACTGTGGAAGGAACCAACAAGTATGATGTGTGCGTGGAAAAAGTTTAAGAAATTCCAGAAAAACTACATCTTAGACAGACTACTCTTGGAGTGAAGAGAAGATTTGTGTTTCAAAGTGACAACTAAGCTGAGATCTGAATGTTGATGCAGTTGTAGACATAGGAACCATAACGTGTGTGTATAAATATTGCTCACTATTCTCCCCTCATTGCATGTTGACTTTCTACCTTCCCAGAGTGAATAATACTTCTTATTTTTATCTAATTAAAACAGCACCCCTTTTTTTTTTTTTTTTGCCAAGGGCTAGAATGAGAAACTACTAAAAGGCTGCTTCCTTTCCTAGGCCCTGGTCATTAGCTTTCCCAGTCTGTGTATTGGCATATAGTGAAGAGACATGTGTGCCCGGATCCTACTAACTATCATGAAAATAATGAACGTCACATATCTCTCTGTTGCTTGCTCTCTCACTTTCTCTTTCTTCTTGGGACTAAAGTGTGTCCAGAGATTTCAGGTCATAGTCTGCAGCTGGTGGCACAACTCTCAGGGCTATATAATGATGTGTGGCTTGTTCTTCCTGGCCCTCTGCAAAAAAAAAAAATATGAATTGCTGAAGGTGAACAACTAGCAGACATCTGCTGCATTGAGAGGGAAAAGTCAGAGCTAACTAGTTTGTTTTATCTTGGAAAGTATGTACTGTGCCAAGGCTATACTTACCTAGAAAAATTTATAGAAAGAAACAGGAAAATGACTCTTTAAAAATTCCATTTAAAGTTTAGGTCCCTCAGAGGAACCTACATATTACCTCAAAATATTTGACCATGTATCATTTTAACCATGATGAACTTGAATAATACTATATTGCCACTCAGAGACACAAATGATAATTAGAACAAAAATTGGGATCTGAAGATGGTTTGTTCTTCCCCACTGTAGCCTAAGGGTATCTGCTGAATTTCCAATTATAGTCATTCTACAAAATCTGATCTTCCTACAAGAGTTTAGCAGTATTAGAATCACCTGAAGTGCATGTTAAATCGCTGATTGCATGGCCCATCATGGGTAGGTTCAAGGATTTCCATTTCTATTAAGCTTCCAGACAAAGCTGATTCTGCTGGTCAGGGGACCACACTTGGGGAACCATGACACTCTGATAACCTTTCCTTTGGCATACAGGTGTATTTCTCCTCAGGTTTATGTGTTGCTGACAAGTTGATAATAAACACAGCAATAATTTTTCAATTTCTTGCATCATGATTTCAGAGGATCTTTTTCTTCTTTGCTAATGGATGATTGAGTAATAATGATCATTCATATTCTATGGACTCATCCTCTGCCAAATGAGAATCAATTACTAAACAAACTCCTATGCACTAAAGAAGAAACATATTAAAATAAGCCATGTGGTGAATACTATTGTAGAGAAAACCAACTTTTATCACACAAACTCTAACTTTTTAACTTGTCTGTTTTATGAGACTAAATTTTTAAATATCAAATTTTCCAAAACCAGATGCATCTGGAAATTATCCAACAGCGAAGATAATTTGAAATATCTGCAAACAGAATTTCAGAAAATCTAAATTCATTATCATCTGAAATGCCACCTAACTGGTGTAGATGACAGAAGTCGGGGTGTGAATTAACTGATAATATTCCCTTATTCCATGTGTATTTATAGAGTAACTCCTATGTCCAAGGCAGTAGGCAGGAACCAGGAGAAGATGATACCACAAAGTCTCTGAAGCAGGTTCTCTTCTCAGGGAGATAACAGACCAGGGGGTCTAAGTGGAGAATGACATTGAAATATGAACTGGAAAAATGCAAAGACTGGAAAGGTGAAGGTCATCATTGGTCAACGTCTTTCTTCTCAATTACAAAAACGAGTCATGGGATTGGGATTGAGTCATGATCATCACCCCATGTGACACTGAAAGGAATGAAGAGACTATATTGGATATTCAGTTAATTATACGTCCCATGCTTCATGGTCTCAGAGAGCTTTATTTATCCTTAGCCTGGCCAGATAATTTTGCTCTGTATAACCATTGCCATAAGAAGTCAAGGGTTGAATGTTGAAGGGAGTGTAAAGAGAAGTATCACAATGTCTTTAATTGTCCTTATGTTACAGGTTCACTATTATTCCAAAGGAAGATAATTCTTAGTCATTGAACCATGTGGGAGAGTAAAAACTCTAATTACCTTTGTTACCTTGAATCTAAGAGGATAATGAAACTTTGATAGGTACAGAAAGGACTTCCCCATCTTCTTTTCCCTGGAATAATGTCTCATCCTATGTTGTCTCCCTAGACTCTCAAGGTACACCCAAGTGAGTGTAGGGTAAAAGAAGATAATTGGCATGCTAAACTACAGTGGTTAAACAAATTTCCACCTTACCTTCACTCTAAGCAAAAGGTCTATTTTTAAAATTGAGTAAGCAACAACATTTAAAAATACAACATCCAACTATCTCGGTACAACTATCTTTTTCATTTTTATATGTTGCTATCATGTTCAGCAGTTCCTTTACATAAAAATAGATGGTTTGTTTGGGTTTTCTACACAAATAACATAAATAAATTTTGCAAATATTTGTAAAATGCCAAATACATCAATTACAATATGAAAATCCCCTTCATTCTTCCCAACTTTTCTCTCCATTCCTGAAGTAACCCCTGTTAAGAGTTTGTCTCTATCTTTTCAGTTTGCTTTCTGTATGAGTGTATTTAAATTTTGTGCATATATATAGTTTGGGATTATTAAAAACACAAATGCCATAATATTGTACTTACTATTTTATAACTTTTTAAAACTTAACAATAGATCTTGGGCCAGGTATGGTGGCTCATGCCTGTAATCCCAATACTTTGGGAGGCCGAGGTGGGCAGATTACCTGAGGTCTGGAGTTCAAGACCAGCCTGATCAACATGGTGAAACTCCTTCTCTACTAAAAATACAAAATTAGCCAGGCACATGGTGGCACATGCCTGTAATCCCAGCTACTAGGGAGGCTGAGGCAGAAGAATCGCTTGAACCAGGGAGGCGGAGGTTGCAGTGAGCTGAGATCACGCCATTGCACTCTAGCCTGGGCAACAAGAGCAAAACTCTGTCTGAAAAAAAAAAATAGAGAGGTCTTTAATCTTCCCGTGTAATCACATACAGGTCTATTTTCTTTATAGACTCCTTGGTGTTGGTATAAATGTAGCAGATTTAATCACTCATGAAAATAGACATTAAATTGTTTTATTTTTGCTCTTTCAACAATGTTGTAATTGATACCCTTATGCATGATCCTTGTACATGTGTGTGAGTGTTTCTGTATGAGACATTCCTCAAAGTAGAATTGTAGATATTTACATTGTTTCCAGTCTTTAGCTATCATGACAGCAAGGCAGGCAACTTATCTTGGTTCCCAGATGTTCTTTCGGAAACAACTTTCTTTTTCTTCTTTTTGCTTTTCTATTTAAAGATTAATGGATAAGGATATAGGGAATACAGTTGTAGTTCCTCTCTGTGTGGACTCTAAATCTCAGTTACCTTGTCAGAATTGTAGTTACCTAATATTTAAGTTTTAAAAAGTAATTTAAAGTTAATTACATAAGACAAAAGAGATAAAGACATTTTGCTGGCACGAAAAGCATAAAACTTAAAAAAGTAATCAGCTAAATATATATTTATAAAATGATCAATAATTGAGTTCAACTCAACAAATATTTTACCATGCAAAAGGTACTATCTTTTACATTACATAAGATGCAAAGGAAGATGGAATTCCCACCCTTAGAGACCTTATAATCTAGGAAGTGGAAAGCACAAATCCCAAATTATAATAAGTCAGAATATAAATTTTATTTTTAAAACTGCAAAAAAAAATCTTCAGTTGAATGTTCTTGAAGAGATCCTTTCTTAAATATGAGATATCCATGAAAAAATCCAATATTCTTTGCAGCTAGGTGCTAAAATATATCACTTTCAGGGCTCTCTTAAGTTTGTTAATGGGGCAACCTTCACTCTATTTTACAGGTGCTGTGGAGAGGGTGAAGAAAATTCGAGACTATGCTTTTGTGCACTTCAGTAACCGGGAAGATGCAGTTGAGGCTATGAAAGCTTTAAATGGCAAGGTAAGGTAGAACAAAGAAAAAAATATGCAGATTCCATCCAAGTTTGATGTGGACATTACATTCAAAAGCACGGTCCTGCAAGTCTGTCTCACTCCAGCCTTCTCTGACATGGCCGCCTCAGTCCATTTAAGATGTACTAAAGAGAAATGATGGAAAATACAATGGAAATTGGAGATATACCTAATATATCCAACTTTAGCTCTATTTTTTTTCTAATTTGGACAAGGCACTGACACTCAATTTCCATGGAAAGAGGAGATTGAAGTAGATTATTTCAAGGTGTTTTTCACAATTCCAGTTTTCTCTCATTACTTCAAAGAGATTATCATCATTTTATTGCAGTATTTTAGAAGCCAATGAATTAAAAACATGTCAAGATAGCTGTTATTCTGCCTTCATAGTTTGATCTTCCACTTGGAAAGCTTAGAGTCTCTCACTTTGCCAAGAGTAGGGGCTGGGGAAGCTTCTATATCCTCACTACTGAGTTGTATACAGAAGCCAATATAATATTTATATATCAAGCCAATAAACATTTAAAACCTTCTGTAGACCACTTATCATGCTAGGATACAAAAAGAATCAAAGATGTTTGACAAGTAGTTAAAAGTTGGTTGGAGGAATAAGACAACTACACAAACACATGCAAAGTACAGTCAAGTAAATATCATAAAAAGAGATCAACGTGGTGAGCAAGTTCAAAGGAAGAAGTGGGCCATAAAGAATAAAACATCTTCATGGATATGAGAAGATAATATTTAAAAGAAGCCATGAAAATTGGGTATAATTTCAAAAATCAAAATATGGAAAGACAAGCAGTCTTAGACAGAGGCACAGAATTTGAGAAGAGCAAGACAAGATTGGAGAACAGGAAAATGTGGAGTAACTTGGTTGGAACATAATGCACATGGGACTGTTTTACCTATCGGATCTGGCATCAGCCAGGGTCCCAAAAGAAAACAAATAGCAAAGGAATTAATTACAAAAGTGTGAGTTGGGACTAGGGAAATCAAAAAAACAGTGTCAGAATTTGGGGCTCACAGCACTCTGGAGTGAAAGGTACAAGGGGCTGGAGAATTAATAGAAATCCTGAAAGGGGAGAGACTTGTGTAGAGCAGATCTCTGCAAGAAGTAGCTGGGTGCAGTGGCTCACACCTGTAGTCTCAGCACTTCGGGAGGCTGAGGTGGAAGGATTGCTTGAGCCCAGGAGTCCGAGACCAGCCTGGACAAGATGGCAAGACCTCATCTCTACAAAAATTAGCCAAGCATGGTGGCATGGACTACTACAGTAGTCCCAGCTACTCCAGAGGCTGAGGTGGGAGGATCTCTTGATCCCAGGAGGCTGAGACTGCAGTGATCTATGATTGTGCCATTGCATTCCAGCCTGGACAACAGAGTGAAACCCCATCATTAAGGAAAAAAAGAAAAGAGAACAGAAAAAAGTAGTGATTTTGGTCAAAGGACACAGTCAGCCCAAGGTGACCTTTCAAAGAGGGATCCAGCAGAATAAATGCCCCAAATTCACTGTTGTCTCTTTCTCCAACCTCCTACCAGCATTCTGCATTGGCTAAATCCAATCACAATCTAGAAGGCTAAAGAGGACCCCATGTAGAATAGTCTCCCAGAGCAGAGAGCAGGCTGGAGCTGGTAGGTGGTGAATTCCATAGGGAGTGGATCCAGATGGCAAAGGGAGTATCTCTTAGCCTAGGCCCTTCAGACACTGTGGAGCCTCTTGCATCTTAGCTCCTCAGGGGCCCACTCAAACTCAAAAATGTGTGAGTGCTGGAGGGTGGAGTGGAGAATATATTCACTCTGAAATACAAAAACGACAACTGCAAAGCAAAAACTAATGCATAGTTAAATACATGTCTATAAAGAAAAGCATTATTTCATCTTCATTGATTATCACATTTAATATCATAAAAGCGTTATTACTTGGAAAACAATCTATAAGTTAGATTTTCTCTATATGGAAACATTCCTGAGTATACACGATGATTGCTGGGAAGGAACAGCCATCACAAATTAAATGCCAATAATTACATTGGAATAATTACAATGGAAACATATTCAAATTATTCCCAATTTTTGCAGCTAGATATTTTTATAGTAATATTTACACATATTATTTAGTTAAATATATATTTAATATTATATTTGACTATAATGTTGTATGGAAAAATCTACAGTAAGTTTTCCTAGGAACTATGGTTTTTGAGCATATATATAGAAATTTATATTTAATTTATTAGATGAGGTGAGATCTTGAATTTTTTTGTGCAGTAATTATCACATTTACAATTTAGGAAAATTAGCCTAGTAAGAATTGACTTTTTAATACAGATGAGAGAAACATGTCATAGAAACTAGTTATAAAGCTATTATAGTCACCCAAATGGGACAAAATAAGGTCTTGAACTTAGGTAGCAATGGAATGTAGGAGACAACCATATACAGAACAGTAGGGATAAATTCAAAGGACCCCGGAACTGATTGGAGATAGGGGTGAAAAAGAAGGAGAAGTCATATAAGCTTCCAATATGGTAGGTTGTTATGAAAGTCAGGAAAGGAAGCCTATTCAGAGAGAAAAATAATGAATTGAGCTTCAGAATGATTATTCATTTACTCCAAGTGTGTGAAGTGAAAGAAATTTTACTAAGCTTGGGCTATACAGATTAATAAGATGTTGTCCTAGCTCTTGAAATATCTAAACTAAATAACTAAAATACAATATTGAGTTTAAAATGCTTTTGGATGGGACAGAGGAAGGCAGAACAAAATTTATTACGACAAGAAATCTGAATTTGCAGCAAAGAATCATTCCATGCAAAATGTATCTTGATATGGAAGTGTCTATAAGCAGAGACCTATTTGAGTCTCTCATCTTCCTCAAGACCAGACAGAAGATATAAATAATCTTATACCCAAGGTCCTCCCCTATTTTCAGTATGCCAGTTCTATTTTTTCTAATTATATCAACATCAATATAAGATTGTTGAATATCAGCTGGATTCTATCAGAGTATTCCATCTAACTTATTTGACACTGGCTCCTGCTACTAAAAAGTAAGATAAATACATAATACTGGAGACAAACCGACCCATAGGCTGAACAAAATGGTCAGGATGATCATGAAGCACAAGCTTTGTCCAGCAGACTTCGATAATCCAGGAACCACTGAGTCACTGTTGAAATCAGAGGGTAAGGGTACACACTCAGCTGCTGTGAATGTGAATTTCTGTAGAAACACTTTAAATAAAAGTGTTCTGTATATAAAACAGAAGATCATCACATTCTTATTCAAAAAAAAAAGCCACAAATGCTTTCTGACAATACTTTGTTCCTTTGATAATAAATACATCAATCTATCAAGAATTTGTTGAGAGCCATGTTTGTTTCTTGTGTAGGTAAGCAATACATAAAGTTAGTAGCACATGTAGATCTACATACATTCATTATCTTTGACATCTGGAGCTGTTCACACTCTCAAAATTTGTGTCAATAATTTGTGAGGACAAGTTTTAAGCGGTGCATGATCTGAGAACCTCAATACTACTCTCACTCCCAACTACTCCTGACCACTGTCATCCCTGTTTATTAGTTCCCAACTGTTCGGCAGATCAAAAGGTGGCTTCACAAGGAAGAACCTGTGGCAGGCAATGCAACAGCCTCCCAGATTCCTCTTCCTTTGGTAGAGCCACAGTATGCCTCTCTTCTCCTGTGAAAACTTACTTGTGTGGCTGATCTAAGGAGCAAGGCAGTTAGTAGGCTATCAGCTGGAAGGGCCTGATTTGGCTGCCCATGCTAAATGCTAATAATTGATAAGATTTCATTATTGGTCTCCTTTCACCTTCATCTTATTGTGCTAGGTAATGGAGATTTTATACCATCCATGACAAAACTAAATTTTATTGTAGTTATATAATTATATAGATATGTAATTTAAAACACATATATGACCTAATAAAAATATTACATAAGTTTCTGTCTCAGTGACTGTAACCAGATTATAAATTTATAATGAATATGTCAATGGACACCGGCCAATATGTCACTGTCAAACCTGTTGGCATCTTATGCATCTTACCAACAAAATGGCTCAGAAAAAATTCAACTGGCATACAAACACAAACCTATAAAATGACAAGATACAATCAATAAACCTATAGCAAATAGTCTAACACTTAGAAGGAATCATGTTATTAGGGCTCAGCCACGCTTGGTTATCTTCGTATCATCTCATGCTGATTTTTCTTCGCTCTCTACAACAGGTGCTGGACGGTTCCCCCATTGAAGTCACCCTAGCAAAACCAGTGGACAAGGACAGTTATGTTAGGTACACCCGAGGCACAGGTGGAAGGGGCACCATGCTGCAAGGAGAGTATACCTACTCTTTGGGCCAAGTTTATGATCCCACCACAACCTACCTTGGAGCTCCTGTCTTCTATGCCCCCCAGGCTTATGCAGCAATTCCCAGTCTTCATTTCCCAGCCACCAAAGGACACCTCAGCAACAGAGCCATTATCCGAGCCCCTTCTATTAGAGGTAACTCCAATCACATCTTGCTTTAGAGTAATCCCAAGATTTCAAATGACTCAAATTGCAGTAGCCTTAGATACATTGGATGGGTCCACTGGGAGAAAAGCACTGAAAATGTTTTTTATTAAAAATCAAGTATTATATCAATAGTTTTCCTTTAATAGGAGCCTTTTTTCACATTACAACTGGTTATTGAAAAAACGTGGTCAGAACATTGTGCAAATGAGCCTAGTGCACAGATTCAAACTTTACATGGGTCCATAAAATTTGCACACACTAAAACCTAGTTCTATAATTGTTAGCTTCTTCTGTATCACTTGTCCACCATTGTGCAGTCATCTGTGGCTCATTACAACACTTCTGGAATAGACTAGTATAGTCCAGTGGAAACCAATTACCTCAACTAGCAAAACCCGTGTGTATTTGATGGTGACTCAGTGGCATTGTCTTAATATACAAATCACAAATTATTATAAATATAATCTAACAGACACATGAGAGGTTATCATCTGATGTCCTCCAAGAAATATGTGTTATACTTTCTTAAAAGCCAAATTATTAAGGAAATTACTATATTTCTTTAGTCTATGGAGAACTAAATAAACACCAAATAGAAAAAAACCCTCAATCAGACTGCTAATAACACAATAAACATTTCACATTTGAATCCTGTAAGAATTCTAAATGTTTGAGTAGTTTTCCAAGATCCATTTCTTCAAGGAAGCTAGAAGATAAAGAAAGCCTTTATTTTATTTCCAAGCAACTAGCTTGTCCCTGCCTTTTTGGCTCCTTCAGATTAGTTTTTCTAGGATATGGCTAATGCCAACTGAATCCCAGTTCTGTCCTCTAAATACGACACGAATCTGGGCAATTCGATAAATAAACTGTGTATTTAAGTCTATTCTTGGGTTTGGCTTAGAAGCAACGAGGCACATCTAGATTACTGTAGAAACAATTATCTTACTATGTTTTACTATTTCTCAGTATAACTGAATTGATCATCCTAGGAGCTCTAGTCTTCAACGGCCTTAAAAGTTTCATCCTCATAATTACTTGCCCCAAAATTTTAATGCAAATTAAATAATCAGGATTTCCTTTAGGATAACTTGTCTATGTGACAATAAATTATATCATTGTAACATTATGCATTTATAATGAAAAATCACATCATTAACCAATCCATACATTAAATACAAATTGTCAACCAGTTATGATGTAGAAAAAAACAAACTCCACTATAACAGAAAAAAAAGCCTATCTAACAAGAAAGGAATCAATGAATGATATTCATGGATGAAGGGTAATCAATTTAATTTTGTATCTCTATGCCACCAACATAAAATCAAAGTAGCAACATGGCAAAACAAAAATCAAAAGGAATCTATGCATGAAACTCAATGGAAACTTAAGCCTCACATTGACCGAACATCAGAGAGAGGATGGTGAACCTAAAAGCATGCTTTCTAAATGCTTGTTTTCCAATAAGTCACTGGAGGTGGGATAATTAGAGAAGCCAGAATTTATTTCTAATATAGTGATCAGCGACAGTCTCTATGCAAGACTGATTTCAAAACAAGTGGTCGCATTATGTAGGAATGTTATAATAAATACATTCCCAGTCTTTATTAGTCTATATTAGAAAATATCAAGAAAAGGTAACCTAAAGACAAAAATTGCAAAATTTCCCTCCCAACATTTTTAAGTTGCTTATGTACTTATCAACAGTATTATACTTATCAATGGCATGGCTTTCTTCTGAAGCTAGTTTTTCAAAAAAGAGAAAGACACCTATGTTAAACCTTGCCTTATGTTGAGTTTCATTACATTAGAATCCTAGAGTTTCCCACCCATCTTCAGGGCAATAATCAACGTGAATTGGGCTAACTTTTCCATTACAGTAAGATTCAGGGTGATTTTCTGGTGGTTTGATTCAGTTTAATGCCTTCTTACATTCCTAGAAATTTACATGAATGTACCTGTAGGGGCTGCGGGAGTGAGAGGACTGGGCGGCCGTGGCTATTTGGCATACACAGGCCTGGGTCGAGGATACCAGGCCAAAGGAGACAAAAGAGAAGACAAACTCTATGACATTTTACCTGGGATGGAGCTCACCCCAATGAATCCTGTCACGTTAAAACCCCAAGGAATTAAACTCGCTCCCCAGGTAGGTAATGTTATTCCAGAAATAGTTTCTTTAAGTTGTGCCAATGAGCATCATTCACTTTTACCAAATGATTTGACTTGATCCCTACTCAAGCTATGGGTTTTTTTTTTCTTTTAACATATAAAGCATTCAATCAATGTCACACCTTTGAGGGAATGCTGGGCATCAGGTGCCGTTTATTCTATTATAGGTCCTTTCTCTTTTTAAAAAAATCATAAAACTTAACACCTTGAACAATATTCCACTGAAATGCAAAGACTCTGAGAGCTATTAAGAATTATCAACCCATACCCTAAATGAAAATAAAATGAGGCAAAGACCCCATCTCAGAATAAATGCCTATTGTATGTGAGCCAGGTTGGTTAGCAAATGAAGGGCATTATGGCAGAGCCCTGAATAGACCATTTAGGACATCTTTTCTTGGAAAGACTATATCTAAGAGAAAACTCCACCATGATATCTAGGTGAATTATTCACTATGAGATGTCATCAGTCATACCAAATTAACTCTTCCTCCATAGTTACATTGCGGCAGTAGCATTACAGAGAGGGTTTTTTTGTTTGTGTTCATTTAAGAGTTCTAAGTTTCCATACTTCAACATTAACCTGTGTTTTTTATTATTGGAAAATTAAAAGTTATACAAGTTTCAATACGGAAACTGACTCCCAGGGTTAAAAATAAAACAAAATAGGGTCTATGCTAACCCTGAGACTGTTCCCTGTGGGAGTGTGATAGGTGCTGATCTCTCTGAAATATATTTTGGCTGAATAATCAGTTACAGTTTGTGCATCTTGAAGGAAACTTCCCTATTCCCATGACAAAGGTGGGCTTATAGCCCCACATTTATGGAAGTAGCCCTTATAATTTCAATCCAGAAGAAAACTTGGTTTTCTAAAAGCTCATCTTGGGTAATTTTTTTAACGGGATTTCTGACTTTCTTTTATGCACAAATTAGCTTATCTAAGGTTTCTGCTAGCCCCACCCAGGGAATTAAAAAAAAAAAAAAGAAAGCCTACCAGAGTGCTAAACAGCAATCATTTGTTTGTTCACAAAAGATTTATGCACCATGTAGTGCACCTTATGCACCATGTAGTGCACTAGGTGCTGGAGATGCAGAAGTGAATATAAAAAAACCCTTACCATCAAAAATTAGATGGCAATCCAGTTGGAAAAAAACTGACACATAAACATATAACCATAGTGAAATCTGGAAGTGATATGATGAAGTTTGTTCAGAAAATATAAAAGCCAGTCACCCAGTTTCTCTTGGGTTAAAACCCAAAGCCAAGAACCTGATTAAAGTACTGGAATCCTTAGAAATCTTTTAAGAAAATAAAAAATAATAGTCACAAATTCTGTATAATAGTAGTTCTGATAGCTGTGATAGTATGAAAAGAGATCTCTTCATTTCACATCAAACTCAAGTTAGAAATTCATCGTGTCTTATATTAATATGTCAGTAATAATCTCTATCAATTAATAAAAGTGTCTCTGTCCCCAGAAAAATAACTGGGGACAGCCAGTGTACCCGCTGCACTCTGCTATTGGACAAGACCAAAGACAATTATTTTTATACAAAAGACAAATTAATAAAATTGTTCTCTGACCTTCTACAACTATGGCTTAGAAATGAAGACCATGCCACCACCAACCAATATAGATGGGGCCTAAACAACCCCAAAGTAGAGTTATGAACTTCCAGCCAGAAGCAGAGACAAATACTGCCCTGCAAAGTCAGCAGTGAGAGCTGGTGTTCCTTCCACCCGGGTTTGATCACCTGGCATAAACAGGCAGGCATCATATCTACCAGCAAAAGCTCCATTATTATTGCCCAAGAACTGTAAAGAATGCTCTATCCTACACAACAAGAGTATTAAAAAGAAAATGTCAATAGAGAAAATAGGAACAATCTACAAATTAATAAACTGGAAAATATCATGCTATTGCAGCTGGGTTAGTCAGCATAAATGAGGTAAGAAACCCCAGAGACACCTCCTGAGGCACTGTTCTGTCTTCCAGAGTTATTTTCTCAGTCTTATGCCCTGCTTTCCACAGTCCACTGAATCTGCTGACTAATGAGAGCATCAGGACCTCTGGACAATCAAAAATGGCTTCAGAATAAAGAAACTATGAATCTTTAGAAAATATTCAGTTTGGAGTAATTACAGAAGAAAACAACGTGCAGAAAGATGCTAAAAAGCATACTGTCATTAAGCAAAAGGAAAAAAAAGCCAGAAATAGTGTCTTACCAAACAAATAAAAACATTGCAACTGTCAACACCCGTCTAGGAATGCTCAGTAAACACCAATCCATTAATAAATAAATTATTTATATTTATATATAATAAATAAAACATTTATCCATTAATAAATAAATTAATAAAATAAACTTTTTAATTCTATTTTTACGAAATTGTGAGATTAAAACCCTATGGTAAATGACATGAAATAGAAATATATTCTTAGGTTATCATCTTTAAACCATTATAAACACAGAGACTGAGGGTAATAATGAGTAAATCTATACAAATCTATGCACACAGTGTTGGAGCAACAGTTTTTACAAAAACAAATATTCCAAACAAATCATAAAATTAAGCTTTTGGTAAAAAGTTACAGCTAATGGACTAAACTAAAAACATATTACAGTAAATGGTGTGAAAGTGATTTTATGAACTAATAGACCTAACATTTTAAATGGAGTTCAAATTGAGTTTATCTTAAATTTTATGAGTCATTAAACCATGTGGCATTTTATATCTTCTGATATTAGCTTGAACTCTGAAAATTAGAGTTTAAAAATCTGAAAACTTGGGATATAATGTGAATGTGTCATTTGAGGGGGAAATAACTGTTTTTATTCCTGTAGATATTAGAAGAGATTTGCCAGAAAAATAACTGGGGACAGCCAGTGTACCAGCTGCACTCTGCCATTGGACAAGACCAAAGACAACTATTCTTATACAAAATAACCATTCCTGCTCTAGCCAGCCAGAATCCTGCAATGTGCGTAACTTCTCCAAATTCCTTACCATTTTAGAGCAGGATATGCTTGTAAATTAAATGCACTTAGTCACCATCTAAACAAGATACTGAAGTCTACTACCTACTCATTTGTCATTAAATGTAAGCATTGAGATGTATAGTTGGGATGTGCCAGCCATGAAGCTGGCATATAAAGGCCCCCAAATTTCATATACACAACGAAGGTTGTGTAGTATCACCAACCATTGGAAAACAGTCAGTAGTGTAAAATGTAATAGAAATAAAACCTATAGCCCATTCTTGGCTGGGCGTGGTGGCTCATGCCTATACTCCCAGCACTTTGGGAGGCTGAGGCAGGTAGATCACTTGAGGTCAGGAGGTTGAGACCAGCCTGGCCAACGTGGTGAAACCCCATCTCTACTAAAAATACAAAAATTAGCCGGGTGTGGTGGCAGGCGCCTGTAGTCGTAGTTACTCGGGAGGCTGAGACAGGAAAATCACTTGAACCTGGGAGGTGGAGGTTGCTGAGATCGTGCCACTGCACTCCAACCTGGGCAATAGAGTGAGACTCCATTTCAAACAAACAAAGCTATAGCCCATTATTTCATCTGTGCAATGTTTAAGTTGAAGCATATGAAATTACCATTTTTATACATAATAAGACAATGGCCCATCATTTAATTTTGGACCAAATATATGACCTCTCTGTTAGTGGATATCACCTCCTGAATTTTACCATGAGCCTGCATTTCTATATCTTTTAGAAACAATTTGTTTCACTTGTGCTTTAGAAAAGGCATGTAGTGAATTATTTGTATGTCCCAGGAATGTCATAAACCACTGATGTTCTAGATGAATTTGTAAATATTCCTATATGCAACCTATATTTAGAAGCTTTAATAGCAAACAGAATGTAAAACACCCACTCAAAAAACCACCATCCAGTCATTTTACAAAACTGATAGTGCCTTAGGTTTTCACCTGACTCAGTTGTACCAGTTTAAAAATGCCTAACCTGACTGATTTGCTTTCCAGCCACCCTTTCACACCTCCGAAGCTGAGTGCCTATGTGGATGAAGCAAAGACGTACGCAGCCGAATACACCCTGCAGACCCTGGGCATCCCCACTGATGGAGGCGATGCTGGCACCATGGCTACTGCTGCTACTGCTTTCCCAGGTATGGGAAAATTGTGCCAGAAATGGCGCCCTGCAGAGAGTATTTGGGAAACCCTTTTTTGGTACCACTGAATCATAGAAATGTTTGTGTACCCCACTTACAGCAATCTGACTTGCCCCACCTTGGGACCGAAAGGAGTTTCCCAAATGAGTGACTCATTAAAACACAAGGCAAGAAAATCAAGCTGGGCAACAGAGTGGGTTCTGGTCTCGGCTCAGTTTTAAACTGCTGTGTGATCTTGAGTGAGTCAGTCTCTCTGAGTCTGGTTTGTTTTGGTTTTTACTTTTAGTATTAGAGTTTGAAACTACCTATAGATACATGATGTTTATTGGAGCTCTTACTGTGTGCTAGGCACTCACCTAAATGGTCAGGAAACATTATAATATATTAGTAATGCTCATGATACCACCAAGAGTTAGGTTCCATCAGCAAGTCTAGTACACAAATGAAGAGCCCACGTATGAAAAGATTAAGTAATTTGGCCAATGGCAATTAGCTTTTCAGCAATTTTTTCTCCCTCTCCAATCTTCAATCTACTTTTATTAATTTGATTCCAAAAATTGTGTGTGTGAGAGTGAGAGACAGACAGAGATCCTTTCAATATGTGAATAATCAGGACTCAACTCATTTGTTCTATAATTTTGGTCTGGGGCATATGCTGATTGCTTAAAGCAAAGCCTATCTGTGGATCAACAATGCATTCAGAGGTCACATGTTAAAAGATTTGTCCCCATTTATTATGTACCCACAACAAATGGTAATAATTAAAAATGAATCCTTTAGAGACTGAAGGGGACCAGGAAGAAAGTTGTTTAGGAAATTTTTTCTCAGGTGAAAATTTTTATCCTTTTTTTTTTTTTTAGTAAAAGATTATTTCTATTGAAGAAATCTATCATTTTGACTTGTCATTGTGTCAGCACGTTCCACATAAGTCCAAATTAGAGCTCTAAGTATACCTAGAAACATAACATTCTTATCGATTAATTAATTCATATATTGGTCATGTGTAGGTGTGAGAAATTTTATATTCCTCACACCCACTACACCTGGGGCTCATTCTCAGCATTTTGTTTTGTTTTGTTTTGTTTTCTCAAAAGTTGTGAATATATCCTCCATTCTGGTCAGTGAGGCTAACACTAATGATGTTTCACATCTGAAAGTGACCTCAATTCTGGCTTTGTTTCTCTGTAAGAACATGGAGACGCTCTGTGGTGAGTCCCTCGGAGGTTACCAAGGTAACAGCTGACACTGCAGAGGGCAAGGTCCTTCCTGGGCAGTGCAGGGCCAGCAGCCGGTGCTTGCTTTCCACATAACAGGGTGTTTACATGTCCATGTACTCAGGATGCCTGTCAGGGCTTCTCAGTTCTTAGAGAAAGTTGAGCCCCTGTCTTGCAGAAAGCTGCACCCCAAAGACACCTAACAAATGTACTATTAAACTAATGAGCCACTGTCAGAAGAATTTCAAAGTTTGTTTTCACATTGGAAAGGATTTGCTTTTACCCAACAATGTTTTATCTTATTCTCACTTGTATTGGCTTCTGTGAAAAGTTAAAAATATTTGGGGTATGAGTGTTGTCTGGGGAATGCCTAAGAATCTGAGAGCCTCTCTTATAACTTTGCTGTGGAGTCAAGCAAAGAATAATAGTCTCCAAGGAAAGAATCGGTTTGAAACCCAAACACCCTGGCACTTAACAAACTGACCAAGTTGAAAAAGAAAATTCAAAATCCCTGAAGGTAAAATCTGTGCCACAAACACATGCATGCATGTGTGCACATGCTCACACAATTATATTACTCACTTAGTTTAGAAATACTGTTTCCAAACTTACGGAAGTAACTGTTAACACATGTCTCCTATCCTTGGAAAATGGACCAAACATCTCTAGTGCATTAATCAGCATTACTGACCAAAGTGAATGCGCCAAGAGTGGATTCAATTTTTGTTCAAAATAATCCAACCAGCTTCCTGCCACCACTTTCTGAGAAGCCACCAGAAAAAAATCAATGTGTCTGGGGTTGGGCAGGCTTCTACCGCACATAAACCAAATGAGGTTTAAAACAACGATGAAAAACAGGTGTCCATTTGTACTTAAGTATACTTCTCTCTTTCTCTTGTTATCTTTTACAATTTCTGGATCATCTCAGAAATACTCAGGTTTTTAGACTAAAACAACACAGAAAAATAATGCTTTAGATAGTAGCTAATATGCTCTCTTCTTCAAAAGTGAATGTTCATCCACTAGACATAATGCTAACATGAAAGCACATAGATTAGTTTTTTAATTCTTGGATACTTTGGCTCTCTGAGGGGGAGAACCAGCATCAAGGCCTCTGAATACACCAAGCACAGACTTGATGAGGGGCTTGGGAGGTACGAAGGTGCTTCTGCCATTCATAGTTAGATCTAAATATGGACAGGTTAGGCATTTGCTTTTAAGGTATTATGGAGAAGTACACTTAACCTTTACAGTATTTCTCCTACTGATCTCCCAGTCTCTACACATCTTCTCGGGTAAAGGCAAATGTTTCAAATGTTTCATTTAGGCAGGTGTGGGGTTGCAGGAGAACCGGTCCCACAGAGCCCCACCTCCCCACATACCATGCCCGGCCAGCCCCTCAGTCACCTTTTCTCATTTATAAATTTGGAAAGCTTCAAAAAGTTATAAATCACAAGCTTTAATCAACTCAGTATCCTGTTAAGTTTCTCTTTCTTGGGCCCTATCCCAAGTATCTTTAATTCTCTTAAGTATGAAGTGATTCTGACACAGGTGGGAACATTGTCCTAGGACTTTTTGAATGTGATTGAAAATTACTGAGTCCACATATTGTGTCCTTAAGGGCACTTTTAAAAACATACATATTAACTTTTAGCTTTAAGTAATATATTAAAAGTTCGTATGTCTAAAAGAAGACAAATAAGCCAAAAGGGAGCAAATGTGAATTCCTTTCATGAAGTTTTCTCTGCCTCTTCCTCCAGGATATGCTGTCCCTAATGCAACTGCACCTGTGTCTGCTGCCCAGCTCAAGCAAGCAGTAACCCTTGGACAAGACTTAGCAGCATATACAACCTATGAGGTCTACCCAACTTTTGCAGTGACTGCTCGAGGGGATGGATATGGCGCCTTCTGAAGATACTTTTTTAAATTTAAGAATAAGACACACAAAACTCTATTAAAAAAAAAACTCTAACTCGGTCCCCCAATGATCATAAATAATATCTTTCCTAAAGAAATGCCTTTCCAGAGACAGTATAGCTTATATCAATTGTAGAATTGTGAAGAAAGTTCATGACTGTAAAATCGGAAGAACGTAAGAACGTTATTCTGAAATGAAATCAAATGTTAAAGAGCATTTTGTTTAACAGAAAGCTGGAGAGCCACTGCCCCAAAAGTTGTTCTTCCAATGTTCCTGAGTGTTTGGGGAGCATGTTTACAAATCCTGCCAGGGTGGAGAGAGATCTTTTAGCTGGCAAGAGTTGGGAGGGACAGAGCAGACCTGGGCAGTCAGTTAACAATCAAGGGAAGCCAAGTAAACTCCAGAGTCTTACCTCTGGCTCACAGCTGCTTTTGTGATACACAAAGTCACAAAGAGGAAAAGGGAAGGGAGGAGGCTGCTTTTCAAAATGCATGCACCATGGCTCACTGTGTGGGGCGTGATTGCAGGGCTGAGCCCATGAGAGACTAGCCAAGATTTTGTGGGTTCAATTTCTCTTCAGCCTGAAAATTCCATTCAGTCCATTTGTCACAGATCAGGATCTTCCCGTCCCCTGCAGCCCATGGGGACTTCCTAGAAATAGATATGATATGTTGTAGATATGGTCGAAACAAATACAGGCTCCATTGTTTATTCAGCTCATTAGTCCACACCTATTTTTCCCTAGATCTCCTACCTTTTCCAATAATCATGCCAACATGAAATGACCTTTTCCAATTTAAAATTTTTTGACTTGTTCATAGTGATTGATTTTCGTCATCTCAGACTCATTTTTCTCCTACCTAATATCATAAAAAAGTAAATCAGATATACAGAATATCATTTATGATACTTCTTCCTTTCAGCAAATTGACTGAAAAGTCATTTTAAAGAGAGAAGTGCAGATTTGCTCTCATCTCTTTGATATTGTTGCAATATCACGAACTAGCAATCAGAGACAGTTATATTAACTTGGGGTTAGCTTTGAATTATCTAACCCATTTATTTTAAATCTGCCAGGAAATCCTCTAACTTTCCTTCCTTTCTGTTTCAATAAGTATCAGGCGGCTTCACCATACCTGAGTCCTTTTGTCTTGAAGCTGCCACAGAAAAATCTTACATCAATCATTGCTGATTAGAAACTGTTTCAGACAATCAGCATGGGTGTTATTTACGAAGTTCCCCCTGGAGTCCTGGACCTCTTCTCCAGGAACATCTGATGATGAAGTGGGGGAGGGCAACGGCGCTACAAAACCCGGAACTGAGGTAAAGAGAAGGCACTACTTTCTTGCCATACTTGTAAATGATTGCTTTGTTCAAACATAAATAATGTAAGTCCAACACCAAATACCTGTTACTCCTACATCAGTCTCATTAGTGGTTTAAGACACAGTACTAGAATTTTCATTTTTTAAAATCCCTTGGCGGCCGGGCGCGGTGGCTCACGCCTGTAATCCCAGCACTTTGGGAGGCCGAGGTGGGCGGATCACGAGGTCAGGAGATCGAGACCATCCTTGCTAACACGGTGAACCCCGTCTTTACCAAAAATACAAAAATTAGCAGGGCGCAGTGGCGGGCGCCTGTATTCCCAGCTACACGGGAGGCTGAGGCAGGAGAACGGCGTGAACCCGGGAGGCGGAGCTTGCTGTGAGTGAAGATCGCGCCACTGCACTCCAGCCTGGGCGACAGTGGGAGACTCCGTCTCAAAAAACAAACAAACAAACAAACAAACAAAAAAATCCCTTGGCCCTTACAAAAATTTACAGAACACAAAGGAAAACATAAACACAAAGACATGGAAAATTTTGTCAACTCCTTAATAGAATTCTGTGATCCAAAAGCAGGCCAGATTCTAATCAAAATCAGGTAAATTTCAATCACAATCAAAAGTACTTGTAACATTTCCGTTGTCCTAACTCCAGTGAGATAACAAAGCCTCCAAGTCTACAGATGAAACTCTGAAAGGCCCTGTACTTTCTATTTTACATTTAGCTTCTAATATTTCCTAAGACAGTAGTCCCCAAAGTAGGCTGTACATTAGAATCTCCTGGAGAGCTTTTAAAAATGCTAATGCCAATATCATATCTCATAACATTTACACTAGAATTTCTCTGGATGGGTGCCTGGCATTAGTATTTTTTAATGATCCTTAGGTGATTTCAATGTGCACCTAGGTTTGGGAATTGCTATATTCTTGTATTTATACTCTATCTCTTAATTTCTTTTCCTTTTTATTTCACTTTTATTAAATAGAAAAAATGCAATTAAAAAATCATCTAAGTTAAGACAAATAGCCAAATCATATTTGTCCCTTAAATAGTATAAATTTAAATATAATTTATGTAGGCTTCAAACTAACTCTAAAAATGAGAAAGTAAAACAACCTTGTCCTAAAACAATTCTTAGATCCAAATTTACACTCCCCCACAGATCTGCTTTTATTCTCAAAGACAGCAATTACATTGACATAACAAATGCCCATTGGAGCAGGAAAATTTCTACTCCGTCTAAAAAGCATTCCAAATTCTAGGAGCAAAAGTTCTGATTTTCCTTAAAATCTTTGCAAATAAATAGCAAAGGTTTTTTGTCTTGTCAATGCAAATTAGGTTTGATTTAAAGAAGTTTTAAATTTAATCAAAATGAAAAGATTAGTTAATACAGGAATCTCTTTATGAGAAAAAAATCATTATTCTGGATAAAGTCATAATTGCTTTTTTACAAGATTAAGAGCAGATGCCTAAACATTCAATAATACCAAAATATTGAGAAAATTACCACTGGAACACCATCTCAGGTTTTCACACCATTTACCTCTTTGGAGCCAGTTTTCTACAAGTAGGTAGATGTGGTTTTGGTTTTTTTGCTAAACTTTTACCTTGCTTTAGTAATATCTAGGGAATACTTTGAATTCCATTAAAATAAATTCATAGAAAGTGTTAATGTGTCTACCATGCCATATGTTTATTTTTATTTTCCCCAAGTTAAGTAGATAAAGCAAGTCCTGCTACCGTAAGTTTAAAATTGTTAAGACAATGGGTTTTTTTAAATTGCTGGTAGAACCAAAGGCTAATTCTGCATAAGGTTTATATTTTTAGACTTAAGATAGTAGCACCTATTTAATACCTTCATACCTTCTGCATCACTATCAAGTTTTCTATAATTTCTTATTTGAATGCTTCCTAATTCCTTACAGAGAAAATTAAAATTAGTCAACCAACCAGGTGATGATAACAAAACAATAATTTAGGAACATCCAGTCAATTTGAATTGGTTCTATAAATTTTGGTAATTAATAGCTTATTGATAAATAAAATCACCTTAATGTTGCTTAAGTAGGAGGAAATTGATCAGCAATGAGATTGGGTATCTATTTTCTTTCATATAAAAATCTGCCTCTTTTCAAATTGCTTTATTTCTCTCCTACTGCATTAGTAACAGCACCTTCAACTGCAACAACATATAATTCCCCTAGTTGACTAGGGGATATCCTCCAATCTGGTATCATGCCAAACAACACTGTGTTTGGGGAACAGCACCCAAAATGCTGCTAAAAAGCTACCTCATGTCAAGAAAATATGGATTTCAAAAAATACTTGGCACAGTGGCCAATGCCTATAACCCCAGTAGTTTGGGAGGTCAAGGCAGGAGGATTGCTGGAGGCCAGGAGTTCAAGACCAGCCTGAGCAACATGGAAAGACGCCTACCTCTCCAAAAAAAATGTAATTGGCCAGGTGTGGTGTGGGCCTGTGGTCCCAGCTACTTGGGAAGCTGAGGCAGGAGGATTGCTGGAGCCCCGGAGGGTAAGGCTGCAGTGAGCCATGTTCACATCACTGCACTCCAGCCTGGGTGACAGAGCAAGACTCTGCCTTCAAAACAAGCAAAAATAAATATCTAACAAAAAGGGACCTGTTTCCAAATCACAGTTTCTTAACTTTTTCAAGGTGGAATAGAAATTAAACTATAAGTATATACTGATAACAGCTGTGCAGGAAATTGGTTTTTATTTTACTTAAAAGTTTTTTTTAGAAAAAAATCTTCTGATTGCATAGATTAGCAAAATATTGCATCAATATAATTTTCCATTTTCATTAATTTTTGTTATATTCTAAATGACTGTTTTATAATTCTGTCTTGGACAACTGGACCACAATTCGAATGTACACAGACAGGGATGTTCTTAGGTGTGCCATTTGTAGAATAAAGGGCAATCAAGTTAATATTTGGAGTAAATTTTCATTGCATTTTAACCTATGAAGTTTGATAAAATATATTATCATTGAACTGCTCCAACACTAAGATTTCCTAAAAGTGACCTACAAAAAAAAAAAAATGAACAATGTGCTCAACATTCACATAAAGTCATGATTATTCTCTTCTTGCGTTCATATAAAAGTTCCCAGGGGGATGAAAATGTATCTAAAAATTAGACTAGAAACTTGGCACTTTTATATATTGTAGATACACTTTCAGATATTGTAAATACATCTGTTAAAGATAAAGCTAAGTTTCTAACATAGGACTACAAGGAAACTTTGGATAAATATTTTTAAAAAGAGAATATTAATAGGATAACTTAACATTTTGTGTATACTTATTGGAAGATAGAAAGCAACTAGGCAGTAAATATTCCTACCTGACATGCAACCATTGTCAAATAAGTTTTGTTAAATTGTCAAATTTGGTTTTGAAATTTTAGTTTACTCGAATAATATCTTGAAAATGCTCTGTAATTTGCTAGAATATATTCATAGAAAATGTAATGTATCTACCAGGCTCTATGTTTGTGTCTGCCAACATTAGAAAAACAAAGTAAGTTGAGGTATAACGAGTGAAACTAAGGAAAATGAGATTTTTCTGACTCCCATTCCTTCTCTTTATTTAAGCAGTAAAATATTTAAGCTTTTTTTATTAAATGAAAAACGGGTACAGAATACTCTATTACCCTCCAAATGTCCAATATTTTTAAAGCCATGTTGTCTAACAAAGTTTATACAGAAAATAGAATTATAGGTTTAATATAGATAGCAATGTATATGTAGGCTCATTTGTGGGAGATTGCAAACTTTATGTGCCGCCAGTTCTCCTTGGTTTTGTAGGAAAGCTAAAAGAAAAACTTGTACTCTCACTAATAATGAAATTCATAACCAATTTAGATAGGGAAAATAACCTGGAAAGCAAAAGACCTCATTCATTTAAACATGCCTGGAATAAAATATGGAATACTTCTGTACATACCTCCCGCTCACAGACTTTTCTCCTATTTTGAGAGAGAAATTCAAGAAGAATAATACAGCTTTTTCTCTCTCCACAAATAATACTTTGTCTAAGGGAATAGGAGATACCAAGAAACAGTACCTTAAATAAAGTAAGCTGCCCACAGGCCTTCTTGGAGACTGAAAAATATCAGCCCCATTCAGGGCTTAGCAATGTCTCTCTGAGGTGATAACACATCCTGGTTTTCCAGGACGGTCCTGGCTTAGGTCTGCTGTCCTTCTATAAATATTAACAATGGTCCCTCTTATTTCCAAATGTGTCTCAGTTTAGACAACAAATTATACAGTGTTCGCCCCCAAACACACACACTCACACGCACACACACACACACCCCCCACCATCTTTATGGGTTGTTGTTGTTTTCTTGTTTTTAATTTTGTAGAATTGGCTTTGCTCTCTCCAAAGCAGATAACAGCTTAAACTAAAGAGCCCAGCTACTTCTTTCTGACTGAGCAGGGTCATAGTAAACAGAGAAGAATGGATCACCTCCTCCTCTGAAATCTCCATCAATCCACTTTCTGTCTAACTCTCTCTCTACCCAGCCCACTTTTGGTCCTAGTTTTCCTCTCATTACTCCTGGGCTGTGAGTCCTGAGTTCTGCCTTCATGTGGCAGAGCAAGCTAGCCATTATTATGCCAGGTTAGGTGGCGGGGCAAGACAAAAGATAGCTCTTGGGAACACTTGTTTGGTCTGTAGAGACCCACAGGGCACTAGTAGGGTATTAGAGCATTTACTAGTTTCTTTCTTCCTTGAGTCAAGTTACTTCTATCCCAAAACAGACAGGTCTTATGTAAACCTTCACCTTAAAAAGCATATTGCCTTTTTTCCTTCTGCTTCACAAATTTGCTCCAACGCTAATTCCCTTGCATTTGATTTCATCATTATGATTGTTCATCAACCATTCTTCATGAAAAATTCTCACATCATTTCACATAAAGGTTTTATTATTTTTAATGGAAAATAACATTGACAGATTATTTTCCTTTTTCATAAAATTTCCCTTTTCCCCTCCCTCTGTTCTCTTTACTAACATTGGAAATTAAATTTTACAGGCTCTATTGTTATTAACCCACAAATCTATTCTTCAGAGAATATATGATCAGCCTGTGTTTACTATGCATCTACTCTTATACCAGAAACTGTGAATACAAATACATATATTTCCTATTTCTCTCTTTAATGGGACACACAGTCTCATGGACCCATTGTGCATTTTTCAAAATTGAATATAATTGCATCAGCTGATAGGTTTGCCATTTAGAATTCTGAAAATAAATCAACTCTGTTCTAAACCTTAAGTTTCCACTATTATTGCCAAGCTCTGGACTGATACAATAAGCCTTTTAAAAGGTGAATTTAACACTTGACCTATTATGGTTATTTAAGTAAAATGAGTTTTCAAAGACTTCCCCCAGGAGAAATATAAAGGACTATGCAAAAAATCGAAGAAGGAGAAAAAGGTTAGTTGGAGGTCCAGAAGGAGAATTAAAACATGGAATTGATAAATTCACATACTGATTTATGATGTTAATGAGCAGGTACCTACACATTTTATTTACTTGAAAACATTTTGGCCATTAACTATTTCTGTTTTCTAAATATACTTGTGTTTATAAAATTTTAAAATCTATATCACAAGCCTTAGTCATGCCTTTCTTTGCAATAAATGATTTGCAATGAAGTATATATACCTTTTTACAAATGTAAATTTTATTTTGAAACTTGGCATATTCTTTATAATTCCTAAGATATCTTTGGGCACACAGACTACAGATAAATCTATTTAAATCAATTCATCATTATCACTGGTTTAAATATTTAATGTAACCATTGGAATTTTTATTCTTATTCCTTCACAGAATTCTCCTTTTCTTCTATGTTTCTGACTGCAATACAGCCCAATATTGTTATTCCTTATATCTTAATGAAAAGCAAGCTGTCAGCAAAATGCATTTATAGTTTCCAGATGTTAAACAATCTCTTTCTTCTTTTCTTTTTTGTTATTATTTTTATTTATGTGAAGTTAGTTAGCTGAGGTACCAAAAAAGAGACAAAGACAGTATTAAAAAGTGTGCATAAAGCACTTATTTTTGTACTTTAGTACAATGTTTTATAGAACTTTGTGATCTATCTAAATATATTAAGTAAAATTATACCATTCACTTGTTGGGAAAATAATCTTTGGTTTGGAAGATATGAGCATAATGGGCATCTTAGAATCATAAATCACATGAAATGAGAGACAATGCAATATTGTATAATTCCTGGATGATGCAATTGTTTTAATTGAATTTTCAAGTGCCATTATAAAGTTTTAAAAATTATTAAGATGAGTTGTTGGCTAATTTTTTCTTTCCTGAAAATAAAAGTTTTTCTTTTTGTGAGTAAATACCTGAATATTAATAATCCATAACTGCAATGTGGTTTTGACAACTTCTTTACATGATTCACATCTTCCATATAAGTTCACTCTTCTGAGATTAAATGCAACTTTTAATAATTAAATGCATTATTTTTAAATCCATAAAAAAACAAGAGAAATACTTAGCAACTAAAAATATTGAGGAAACATGACTCCAGAAAGGTAAGTGGGCCCCAAAGTTAACATTTGCCTGGGGGCATCTGCTGATCCCTAAGAACTAGAGCTAACACAGCAAACTATTCCTCCAGGACCAAATCCAGCTGCCTGACGCTTGTTGGTCCTTGAGCTAAAAATGACTGCTATGTTTTCAAAAGGTTGAGCTGAGAATGTTTTTCACATTTTTGAAAGGTTCGTTTAAAGAAAAAAAAAAAAAAGGAAGAACAAGACCATATATGGCCCACAAAGCCTAAAATATTTACTCTCTGGTCCTCGACAGTGAAAGTTTGCCAAGCTTGCCCTAAGCTAACACCACATATTTTAATTTCTGTTACCTGTAGCACCCCACTTCTTGATGCCAAATTCTGAATTAGCTAGGATTAGGTTTGGCTGGCAGTGACAGTATTCCCAAACAGCAATAGTTTAAATAAGATAGCAATTTATCGTCTCTTACCCAAAAGTCCCAAAGGGCAGTACAGTGCTGGTACTGTGCTTCACAGGTTCATGAACATAGGCTTCCTTTTGTTGATTTGTTGCTTTTGTTGCTTCCTTTTGTTGCTTTTTGTTGCTTCAATCTCATCGTCTAAGATTTACATCCAAGTAGAAAGATAGAAAAAGGACAAAGAAAGGGAAGGACACCCATGAGCTGTCCCTTTAGGAGAGCTACTGGAAGCTGCCACAGGACACTGTAATTTACAACACATTGGCCAAAATTTAAGCATGTGGCCACACCTAGCTCCAAGAGAAGATGGGAAATGTAGTCTTTATCTAGGCAGGAAAAAAATTATTTTACTATGAAAGAACGGAGTAGTGAATACCAAGAGAAAACTAGCAAAGTCTGCTACAAATTCCTACATCACAGGAAGGATGTGATGTTTAAATTAACTAGGCATATGAGAACATCTGGCACTGGCCTTTCATGATGGGTACTTATGAATCTTGGCTCTGTAACCAACCACCTGACAGGTTCTTCCTGCCCACTGCACAGATAAAACCAATTCACTAAGACCATGACATTGCAATAAAGAAAGAGTTTAACAGACATGTGGCCATCCATACCACATGGGAGACAGAGTTATTACTCAACTCAATCTCCCTGAAAATTCAGAGACTAGAGTTTCTCAAGGATAGTGTGGCTGGCTAGGGAGTCTGCTTCTGAGTGGGGCCATGGGACCAATGACTCAGAGGGAGTCAGTGGGCTTAGGTGAAGCCTCAGGTAGTCAGAAATGCAAAAACCTGAAAAGACACCTCAAAAGGCCAATCTGAGGTTCTACTATAGTGATATTACTTGCAAGAGTAATTGGGGGAGTCACAAATCTTGTGACCTACAGAATAATGGCTGGTTATCCTTTAGGTGGACACCTTAGAAGAATTCAGGCTCTTCATCCTCCTAACCTGGTAGTGTTTCATGAGCTTTCCAAGGCAGTTAGTTTGAGGGAAGGACTGCTATTTAAACTATAAACTAAATGTCTCTCAAAGTTAGCTTGGCCAAGCCCAGGAACAATTAAGGGCAGCTTGGAGCTTAAAGGCAAGATGGGGTTTGGTTACATTAGATCCCTTTCACTGTCAAAATTTTCTTAATGTTGTAATTTTTGCAAAGGCAATTTCAGCTCTTTTATCCTGCCTTTACCAACTAAAAGGAAACTGCCAACTTACCTTAGAGTTTCTCGAAGCATTATCACCCATTGAAAGTATAACTGTGTAGGGAGGATCCCATTGGCCCCACTTGCTGGTATTCACACAATCGTATAATCTCCTTCCTTCGTGTACATAGTGGACCTAGTAACTCCATTCTAATGAACAGAATATGGCAAAAGTGATTGGATATCACTTCCAAGGTTATGTTATGAACGATTATGATTTCTATCTTGCTGGCTCTTTTTGCCTGTTTACTGTGATGAAGCTGGCTGCCATATTGTAAGCTAGGCTGTGTAAAGAGTCACATGGCAAGGAACTGAAGGTAGCCTGCAGCCAGCAGCCCGTGGGGAACTGAGTCCCGCCATCAACCACATGATTGCACTTGGAAGTGGGTCACTCCTCAGCTGAGCTTTGAGAGGACTGCAGTCCCCCTGGCTAATACATTGAGTGAACTTTATGATAAACTTCAAAGCAGAGGACCAAGCCAGCTGCACCTGGCTCCTGCCCCACAGAAACAGCGATATAATAAATGTTATTTTAATGTGTTAAGCTTCAGGATAATTTTTTGTGAAGGAACTGATAACCAATACAACAGTGAAAAGCTACAAAATTACAGTGAATGTAAATGTGTTTATCATCTGAGAGTCACAGCCATCAATGAATAACATAACAGTGAGAAGTTCTAAAGGTACGGGGAATTCAAATGTGTTTATACCTAAGAGTCACTGAAGCTGTTGTGCAAAATCAGAGAAACCAACTCAGGTTTTGAGTTTATGGATAATTGTTGGTGATGTCAGTATCCAGGTGCATATGCCCAATGTTGGAGAGGATAAGAAGCTAAAGAAATGCTATATATCTGATACAAAGTAGGTGCTCAAAAATGCTGGTTGAGTGGAAAGAAAAAAGGGAGGAAGTGATAGATGAAAGAGAGTATGGGATAGAGTGGAGGAAAATGAGAGGAAGGGAGGAAGACAGAAAGGGAGGAAAGAGAAGCGAAAGAAAAATGGAGGGGAGAGGAGAAGAGATAGGAGAATCTGGATGTCTGAGAACCAGGAATGATATTAAGTAATGGCAAGTGGGTGGTATCTTTTGCTCCCATATTTCAAGTAATTCAGAGTAAAATTTCCTTTTGATGAGCAATGTCATGATAAGAACAACTTTAGATCCAAAAATTTTCACTAAGAAAAAAAAAAATCCTCTAAGTCTGAACATTCACAAGGACACTTGATATAGTTGCCATGAAAAGAGTGAACTCTGAAGCAAGAATCCAGAATTCTGGCCCAAGTTCTGCCACTGTTTTATAAATACCTGACTCAGACTCTCAGACTCTATAGTAGAGACTATCAGTTGAAACATGTGGCTAACAGTGGTGGGCAGACTGTATTAGTCTGTTTTCACACTGCTGACAAAGACACACCTGAGACTGGGGAGAAAAAGAGGTTTAATTGGACTTACAGTTCCACATGGCTGGGGAGGCTTTAGAATCACGGTGGGAGGTGAAAGGCACTTCTTACATGGCAGCAGCAAGAGAAAATGAGGAAGAAGCAAAAGCAGAAATCCCTGATAAACCATCAGATCTCATGAGACTTCTTAACTATCACAAGAATAGCATGGAAAAGACCAGTCCCCATTTTTCAAATACCTCTCCCTGGGTCCCTCCCACAACAGGTGGGAATTCTGGGAGATACAATTCAAGTTAAGATTTGGGTGGGGACACAGTCAAACCATATCATTCTACCCCTGGCCCCTCCAAATCCCATGGCCTCGCATTTCAAAACCAACCATGCTTTCCCAACAGTACCCCAAAGTCTTAACTCTTTTAAGCATTAACCCAAAAGTCCACAGTCCAAAGTCTCATCTGAGACAAGGTAAGTCCCTTCCACATATGAGCTTACAAAATCGAAAGCAAGCTAGTTATTTCCTAGATACAATGGGAGTACAGGTATTTGTTAAATACAGCTGTTCCAAATGGGAGAAACTGACCGAAACAAACGGATTACAGGGCCCATGCAAGTCCAAAATCCAGTGGGGTAGTCATATTTAAAAACTCCAAAACAATCTCCTGTGACTCTAGGTCCCACATCCAGGTCATGCTGATTCAAAAGGTTGGTTCCCATGGTCTTGAACAGTTCCACCCCTGTGGTTTTGCAGGGTACAGCCTCTCTCCCAGCTGCTTCCACAGACTAGCATTAAGTGTCTGAGGCTTTTTCAGGCACACAGTGCAAGCTGTCAGTGGATCTACCATTCTGGGATCTGGAGAACAGTTGCTCTCTTCTCACAGCTCCACTAGGCAGTGCCCCAGTAGGGACTCTGTGTGGGGGCTCCGACCCCACATTTCCCTTCCACACTGCCCTAGCAGAGGTTCTCCATGAGGGCCCCACCCCTGCAGCAAACTTTTGCCTGAGCATCCAGGCATTTCTGCACATCTGAAATCTAGGCAGAGGTTCCCAAACCTCAATTCTTGACGTCTGTACATCTGCAGGCACAACACCACATGGAAGCTGCTAAGGTTTGAGGCTTGCACCCTCTGAAGCCACAGCCTGAGCTGTATGTTGGCCACTCTCACCCATGGTTAGAGCAGCTGGGACACAGGGAATGAGAATAGCATGGGAAAGACCAACTCCCGTGATTCAATAACCTGCCCTGTGTCCCTCCCACAACACATGGGAATTCTGGGAGATACAATTTAAGTTGAGATTTGGGCAGGGACACAGTCAAACCATATCACAGACCAATACTCTTTCAGTAGCACACAGTTAACATACTACTACCACAAGACCTACTTCCTTGCCACTTGCCGAATTTTCTACCCCCTCTGTATGCTCCTAACAATAATAAATATGATAAAACTCCCCAGGGAAAGCAAATATCTGGCACATGGGCAGACACTCTCCTCTCCCACCCTTGGCAGACATTGAGGAATGACTCATTGATCTCTTGGTCTAAGTCACAGCCTCAGAATCCTTTTCAGCATAAGGGTCCAGGTAGTCATTACCCATCAATCAGCATACCAATGAATGATACCACTGTAAATTTCCGCTTTCCTCATCATTACATATTCAAAAAACTGAAGTTATATTAACAAAACCACTTCATAAACAACTTATTTTAAAAAGCGAAAGCTTTCTACAACCAGTACTTGAAATGTTGATCTATGGAATTAACTACAGATTTCTTAGCTTACATGGCTATGTAAATATTTTCTATATTAACTTTCTTCTATTCTCACTGTATTCTTCCCCTTTCTCAGCAGGTCCAGCTGTTTATCATTGCTTCAGTAAAGGTATCTGGCTAAACATCAAACAGAGATTTTCTGCAAGGCTTTCTGGCTGTGGTTTTTAAACAGCTTTAGGGACTAGAAGAATTTGTAGGGTTTTCGAAGGAACTGAAAGGGTGGCAGGAAGTGACAAAAGCAGAGACAAACTATCATGGAGAAGCAAACGGAGAAATGTGTATCCTCATGCACAAAACACCATGGGGATGGGAAGAGAGAGAAGGAAGAGACCTCAAGAACCAAGAACATATGGAATTTAGTTCCCGCTTCCAAGTAGCACTATCCAGAAGTAACAAAATCTCAAAGAATGGCTGCAGAGCAAGTTCAAGCAGCCTTGACTATATATCCATGACTCAAACATGGCAAGGGCTTCTCTAAGGGAATGAAAGGCACTGTAGGGACAGAGACATTGGCCTTCTCATAAATCATCTCTATGACTCAATGATTAAGATCAAACTCTCCAATTCTTTGGCTACATTCTGGCACTATACAGGATACTAAGGATTGCAGCAGAGTCTCAGGAATGGGAAGATGAGTCTTGGCAGGTTTTTATTTTTACCTGTCCAGTAAGATGTGAGCTCAGTGAAAAATCAAGTTGAGTTGCAGAAAAATAAAGCAATGTTTTCTTTCATGTTGTGTTTATGGGCTGAGACTTGCTACTTTAACACTCAAGGTCCACCTCAACATGGCTCCCACTGGGCTTTTTAATCTCATGCTATCTTGCAGAGTGGCATGAGCACTGGCTTGGGAGTATGCACTATTTGATCTTGGAAAATCACTAAAACTCCCTGATTTTCTTTCTTCATCAGTAAAAGAAAAATCATAATGTTTTCCTCACAGGGTTACTGAGGATCCATTGAGATTATGTACATTAAAATACCTATCACAGTGCCTGACATGGTAAGCATCATATAAATAACAGTCATCATTATCACAAAAATCTGCAAAGGTAGCCTAGTAGGGTTTTCACAGAAATTTCCAGGTTCTTTTCTCTGTGGAAGAAGTAAAAATTAAAATTCCAGATTGGAAAGAAAGAAGTAACACTGTCTTTATTTAAACACAACATAATAGTCTGAGTAGAAAATTCAGTGGGCTCTACAATAAAGCTACTTGTATCTTATTTCTTCTTTAACAAATAAGAATAAATTTGCTCTTAAAGAAGAAATAAAATATAAGTAGCTTTATTGTCAAATTATTTGTTTATTTGTCCTATTATTTATTATTATTTGTTTGTTTATTTGTTCTAGTTTTTCTTAATAAAGAACCAATAAGTGAGTTTAGCAAGGTTTCAGAGTGTAAGATTAATATACAAAAATCAATTGTATTTATATATACTAGCAACAAGCTACCCAAAGTTGAAATTTAAGAAGCAATACAACTTGCAATACCATCAGAAAATATGAAATAGGGATAAATATTTTAAAAAGACGTAAAAGACTTGTGTAATGAAAACTAAACATTGCTGAGAGTAATTAAAGAAAACCCAAATAAATGGAGAAATACACCATGTTCATGGGTCAGAAGACCCAATGTTACCAAAATGTGAATTCTCCCCAATCATAGTTTCAGTGCAACCCCAGTCAAAATTCCAGCAGATTTATTTAGAAGTTGACAAGATGATTATAAATTTTATATAAAAATGCATATAGGACATACTAATAGAACTTTGAAAAGTAGAACAAGTTTGAAGTCTTGTATTACCTGATTTCCAGACTTATTTTATAGCTAAGGTAACTAAGACATTGTGATATTGGTGTCAGGATATTAAAGCAGATCCATGGAACAAAATAGAGTCCAAAGATATATATATGGCCAATTGATTTTTGACAGACGTGTAAAGTTAATTCAGTGGAGAAAACATAGTTGTTTTGACAAAGGGTGATGAAAGCAATTGAATATCTATTGGTAAAACAATAAAGCTTGACTCATATCTCACACCATGCAGAAAAACTAACTCAAAATGCATTCTAGAAAAACATTTAAAACTTAAAACAATAAAACATCTAGAAGAAAACACAGGAAAAACGTTGTTACCCTGCGATAGGCAAATATTTCTTAGATATAACACCAAAAGCATGATCTATAAAAAACCAAATTGATAACTTGAAATTTATCAAAATTTAAAACTTCTGGTCTTTAAAAGAAGATGAAAGAAGCCATAGACTAGGAGAAAATCTTTGCAAAGAATATAGCTTATAAAGGCTGTATATCTAGGAAATATAAAGAGCTCTCAACATTCAACACTAAGAACAAAAGCCTCATTTTTAAAAATGGGCAGAGACTTGAATGGACATTTCACCAAAGAAGATATATGGAGGACAAATAATTACCTAAAAAGATGTTCAACATCATTAGTCATTAGAGAAATGCAAATTAAAATCACAATTACATATCCTTAAACATGTATTAGACTGGCTAAAATTAAATAGACTTGCCATAAGAAATGTTGGCAAGGTTGTAGAAGAACTGGAAGTCTTATACACTGCTCTTGGGAATGTAAAAGGATACAATGAATTTTGAAAACAATTTGGCAGTGCCTTAGAAAATTAAATGTACACTCACTGTATGATCCAGTCATTCCACTCCTATATATTTACCCAAGATAAATGAAAGTATATTTCCATATAAAAATGTATGTATGGATGTTCCTATCTGCTTTCTCTGTAATAACCAAAATCTATCCATACAATGGAATACTACTCATCAAGGAAAAAGAAGTAAACAATTGATATGCTATATCATGGGTGAAATGAAAAATAATTACATTGGGTGAAAGAAGCCAAACATGAAATAGCACATATTATATTATTTCATTTTAAACAATTCTGGAAAATGGAAACTACCCTATAGTGACAGAAGGCAAGTCTGAGTTTCCCTGAGTTTGGAGCTGAAAAGGGTAGGGAGATTATAAAGAAACACCAGGAAGCATCTGTGGGTGACTGATATGTTCACTATCTTGAATGTGTTGACATTTTCACAGGTGCATACATATGTCAAAGTTTATCAAATTGTGTAATTTAAATGTGTACTATGTATTAAATATCAATTGCTCTTCAATAATGCTGCTTTTTAAAATAGTTTAACATATTCTTATCATACAATCCAGCCATTCCATTCCTAGGTATTGATCCAAGAGAAACAAAAGCATGTATTCATACAAAGACCTGTGCATGAATGTTCATAGTGGCATTATTTGTAATAGCCAATAACTGGAATAAAACCCAAACATTCACCAACGGGTGAATGAATGAGTAAACAAATTGTGGCACATTCATTCAATGGAATGCTACTCAGCAACTAAAAAGTAAACATGCTGCCACATGGATGAATGTTAAAATAAGTATGTTGTATACAACAGAAGCCAAACAAAGGAGAGTACATACTGCATGATTCCATTTATATTATATTCTTGAATATGCAAGTGCATGTAGAGTGAGACAAAGCAGATTGTGGTTGTTTGGGGAGAGGGGCAAGAGGGAAGGATTACAAAGCAGCACTAGGAAACTTTCCAGGATGGTAGATTTCTTCATCATCTTGACTGTGATGATGGTTTTGTGAGAATAGACATGTCAAAACTTATCAAATGTTATAATTTTATTTGTGTAATTCATTTGTGCAATTTATTGCATGTCAATAACACCTCAATAGAATAATTAAAAACAAAATGAGCATAAAATAGCAAAAACAGTAAATACTTTCTGGGTACAAGGAAGTACTGGCTCAGCTAAATTGCTGTCTACCCTTCAGCAAGTCCTCTATCACCTCCAGACCCCCATTTCTGATTTTGTCATGTGAAAATCAGCTTGATGCTCTTTCATATTTGTTCCACTTCTAACAGTCTATGCTACTATTTTTAATCATTGACATCGGGGTCCTTCAAAAGACTTTAAAGAGCCTGCCTGTAAGCTTCCTTAGGAACCTTCAAAATTAATTAACTAAGGAGAGAGACATGGCTCGCCCTCCACATTTCTGGGTTCTCAGGAAAAGAACCACATCCTTCCCAACTTGTGCAGGATCTCAGAACAAGTGCCCTTCCTGGGAACAAGTGCCCCAGGTAGTAAAATGTTTTATAAGGAGATCTGTCTCACTCTTATCTTCGTAGCGCCTATAGGTCTGCAATTCTGCCACCATAATCCCCAAAATAACCTACAATTTTAGTGAGAACACAACCAGGGAGAGCTTAATTTGAAAGATGATGATCCTTACTGCCTTTCCAAAGGCAGTGGGTATAGTTGAAGGCGATATTAGCCTATATCTTCCATCCAACAGTTATGAAAATTTAAACTTCTATGTTTAAGAGTGTGTACCCGCCATGCATGTGTATAGTTACCTTATAACTTATTAGTACGCAGAGTGAGCTCTCTTTGCTTGCTTTTTCTAACAAGAGCTGGGATAAATCATAACCCTTGACTTGTCTTACTGATTTCCTGTTGGAAGTTGTGGACTTTATTGTTAGCCTAATGTTTCTCTGCTAAGTGCCTTGGGACTCATATTCCAACCACAGTTCCATCCTTGAATCAAAATCATGAGATAAAATATTCATGAGATAAAACACTCAATCAAGTGTCAGGGTGAAGGCTAGAATATTTTGTGCCTTGTCATTAGACAGAGCTTAGGAGAGAGGCAGAACCAGATAATGATTTGTCCCATCTGCTTTTGCATAGTAGAAATTTCCTAAAGGTGCATAATTTTGTTGTGGTGCTAAAGTGCCTGGCTTAATGCCAGGGACTAACTGGGGAGTGCAGTGACCTGAGTTCTAGGTCCAGATTTACAACCAATTTAACCTGTGTTTTGGTCAAACCGTGTAAGGTGCCTGGGTGGTCAGGCTCCTCCTTTGTAAAAGGACGTAAAGGGCTCCTACACTCCTTCCCTTAAGGAACTAGTTAGTTGACCCAAATGAGTGAAGCACACCTGTAAGACTCCAGGGAGTAGGACACAGTTGTCTCAACTCTGATCATTCTGAAGAGTGCACCCTTTGCCTTGATGCATCCAAGTCCAATGAATACTGAGAAAAATAAAATATGTGCAAAATAAAACTTGCCTACAACCCAGAGTTTTTAAACTCTGGCCTCAAAGATTGCCAAAGTCTATTCTAATCCTAAAAACCTAAGATTGTCCAAGCCCAAGTGCACTGGACAGTGTGTGTACAGTAGCTTAGATCAAGTATGACATCCAGTGGCCTATTTGGCTAATGACACTTGGAGACTTTGAAATACTCTGGGGAATTCTGATCTCTTCAGCACTTAATCTTGCAGAAAAAAATTCAGTTGAAGAAAAGGAACTGGAACTAACAAGTATTCTCCACTGGATTGCAAGTACTGCAAGAGGAATTTTTGCCGTTTATTTCCACCCACACCTTACAGTAACTATGCAACCAATGTTATTAACTACCAAAATGGACAAGAAAACAGAAAGAGACATAGAGATGAACTCACTTGCCTAACTATCTTACCAACCCTGCAAATAAGAATTTCTGAATACCATCTGACTCCTGAAAACATGCTGCACCCATCATTCCAAGACTTCAGAGGACATGTTTCCAAGTTTCTATTTTACAAATGTGGAAATTAACCTGAGGAAAGATAAGTGATACCCAAAACATAGCTACTTAAGGACAGAGATGAGGCTGGAACCCAAGGCTTGCAGATCTACCAATTAATTATGAGATCCGATATATCATAGAAATGTCTTTACCTCCAAACAAGGCCTTTAAAACACAGACTATGCTCACAAAGACCTTTTGCCTTACTTCAGAAAAAGAGGTAGAGCTACAATTAAGCCCCTACGCTGACAATTGGGAGACTAGAAATGAACCTATTATAAAGAGTTGGCAGGAGAAAAAGGACAAAAGAAGAATTAATAATTTTTAAAAATATCTCTTGAATGTGTATAGTGCTATTAGCATTGGGGCAAAAAGTCTGATGCACTTTTAAGTTCCAAAGGTTTCACTCTATACAACCTGGCATAATAACGAATATCCATAATGATGACACTGGGCCATTAAGAGAGATTGAATTATTCTTACAGCCCTATATTTAATCAAGTACAGAAATATGTAATCTAATTTGGAAATCTTTAAGATTCAAAATAATGAGAGTTAACATTTTGTGTGCAGCTAAATATCTTATCTTGAAGACAGGCTTTCATTTGCCACATTCTTAAACCCCTAAGTGTGGTCTATAGAAGTAGTCAGAAGTCATCTCCCATCTGGCCCAAAATTCTTCTCCCATTACTCTTTGGTTTATGCCACAAATATAAGTGCACTATTCCCAGATAAGGACTATATTCAATATCCACAGCCAGCCTGTTTTGCCATGACAAAACCTGGTCCCTTTCAGTTCAGTCTCAGAACAGAGTCAATTCAAGAAGCAGTTTATCAGGAATTCAAATTTTTACTTACATTTCCCAAATGACTGAAAGGAATTCAAATAGAAAGTCCAGAGTAGCCTTATAAAGGTGTCATCTCGCCTTTGTCCACTTCCCTCACATACTGCGTCTTCTCTGGGATTTTCAGTGAATGTTTTTTCTGCTCCCCTACCAACAAGACTTATCTTCCACCTGAAATTTCTCCCCAATATCCACCTCCTTTTTGGTCTCCTTTATCTTCTTAGCCATTCCCATTTGTCAAAAGTTAACTCCTACTTTAGAGTTTAATTCAAATACAATAAAATCTCCTTTTCATGGAATTCTACAATCCTGTCACTGAAAATGAATTCCTTCTCCTATTACATTACAATGACTTCTTTAGTTCACATCCAAGAGTAATAGTTAGACTTAAAGAAAAGATTAGAACAGGCTCTAGAGTCATCAATCCTATTTTACTTGTTTAGTTACCATTTATTATGCCCCTTCTGTATGCCAAGCATGTTGCCTGCATTTTGCATGTGTTAACTCTTTAAGTCTCACTGCTTGCCTATGAGATAATTACTATAAATCTCATGCTTTAAGATATGATAACTATAGCTTAAAGAAATTAAGTACCTTGCCAATAATCACATAGCCAATAAGTGGCATAACCAAGTTTCAAAACCAGAAATGCTGACTCCAGAGCTGAGGTTATTAACTACTGGGATGGCCATGGAGGAGTGCCACTCAGACGTCCTTTAAGGGAACCTGCCATGGTGAGCATAGTTGGATCTGCCACATTATTCATACTGTTACAGTATGTAGCTAGTCAGACACGAGTAGGGCAGGAGAAGGCTCCTACTACCCCCAAACACACCAAAAATGTTAGACAACTATCAGGTGATGATCAGGCAGTTGTTAGCTCTCACTCTAAAATAATAATTGATCACAGCTGGTGTCAGGGAACGGCAGCCTCCCAATAGATAGAAACACCAAATCTGGTAATCAGCAGCTTCCCAACAAGATCTCAGGAGCTGAGTGAGTGCGCTCAAGCATGTGCATTAAGAGGCAAATGGTAGAGTTTAACTGATATATGATCTTCTAGGATCCTTCTACTGAAAAGGAAAGAACGTCTCAAGCGAGCATTCATCCAATGCCAATAAACACACCACGCATGCGTACTTCCCAAGTGCTAGCAGGCCACTGCACATGTGGACAGCCCAACCCAAGAGAAGAATCACTGGATGAGGGACGCAAGACCCCAGAACAATGCTGATGTACAAAACCTAAAGTCAAAAGGTCAAACCACACACTTGATCTCTGAAGTTGCCCGCTTGGCTCTCTTCTTGCTTCCTTTCATTCCTGGTCTCAAACTTGCCTCCGTCTCTCCTTCTGCCTTATCCTCTCATTCAAATTCTTTCTTCTGAGGAGGTGAAAATTGAGGTTGCTGCTGACCCATATGGATTTGCCAGTAACAATAACAAGGTCATACTTTCCCTGGGTTACCCCCCAAAAATGACTAAGCACAGTAGAAGGACAAGAGCTGGGCCATTATTGTCATTCTCGCCCAACACAAGATCCCTTTATCAAGCATTCTTTGCTGAGGAACTCCTCACTAGCCTGACCAATGCTTTCTCAAGACTGCACTGTAGTCTGAGAATCTTCCTTTTCAATCATGCCTTCCTCCATCTCTCCTTTCACAAATACCATATCTGTACTGCAGTCTGAAGGTTCACCAAACTGTTTCTGCTCCTTTCCCTTTTACCCTAAACAGGTATTTTTCCATTAAATCTCTGGCATGCCGAAGCTCATCTCCGCTTCTGCTCCTTGAAAGACACAGGTGGTACCATGACTGGTCCAGGAAAACAGGTAATAAAATGGGGTTCCAGGACTGGCTCACTCACCACCCATTTGGCAAGAAGGACTCCATCCCAAATAGAATATCAAGTACAGATAGTCCTTGGCACAGGTGACAGGCCAACTGCTGAAGGTTTCATTGATGTTGACCTGGGAAAATGCCCTAGTCACAGTTCAATGATTCAGTGGGAACAGCTCAATGATTCAGGCATTTGAAAGATATTTGGGATTTACTCCTACAAAGACAGCAGAGCTGGTAAATAGTTATCAAGTTATATTAATGCTTCACAGAGACATCATGTGAAAGTGAGGATGACTGGCAACCAGCTACAAGCTAAGTGAGGAAACCATGGAGCCTCTTTTTTAATTTATCTCTTATAATAAAAAAAAGACATGGCTGAGGGGTAGATTCAGAACTTGATAGTTAGAAATGCAGAACTCCAGAGACATTTTAATACACAGCCAAAGTAGGTCTGTTATACTAAGGCCAGGACTCTGGTTAGGAAAACATGGGACCTGGAATATAGGATGGTGATATCTGAGTGGATGGCCACAAGGATTTTGGCTCTGGAGACTATCCAGACCTTATAGAGGTAGCCCACTGCGCCACAGTAAGAACCAGCACTTCACTTATGTGGAAGACACTGCAGAAGCTTTAACTCCACAAGGCAACGGGTAACTTCCAAAAGAGATGCTCCCATATCCTCTTCTTACTCCCCACACCACACCAATGGGTACGATTAAACCCAACAAAACCCAGCTCAGGACACACTGGGCTTTATAAGAGGGAAAGGATTATATATACTTCAAAGGAATGGCAATAATTACCTAGTAGGTGCACACAGGAGCTGGGATTGGATTGGATTGGGCTTTGGCTTGATCAAGAGGCCAGAGCATAACACTGGATAAGGAAGAATTCATGGACTTGAAGGCACTTTCTTGAGATGTAGGATTTAATGCTCTGGGAAGGGTCCCTGGATAAGGGGCAAACTCACTACTGAGTGGCATACTAGTTTCCCATTGTTGATGTAACACATTATCACAACCTTAATGGCCTAACACAACACAAATTAAGTAACTTACAGTTGTGGAGATCAGAAGTCTGAAACAGGTCTTACTGGGCCAAAATGAAGGTGTTGGCAAGCTGCATACCTTCTGGAGACTCTAAGGAAGGATCTATTTCCTCATCTTCTGTGGTGTCTAGAGCCTGCTTATGTTCTTTGGCTCATGGCCCCTTCATCCATCTTCAAAATCAAGTGTAGCATTTTCAAATTTCTCTTCCTCTCTAACCATCCTTCTTCTGTTTTTCACTTACAGGGACCCTTGTGGTTATAATGGGATACTGGGATATGTGGATATCATGGGATACTGGGATACAGGATAATCTCCCTATCCCAAGATCCTAGATTTATCTGTACCGGCAAAGTTCATTTTGCCATGTAAAATAGTATGTTCACAAGTTCTGGAGATTAGGATATAGACACCTTTAGGGGGAGGGGGCATTATTCTGCCTACCTCAGGTAACTCTTTGGAACCTTGAAAAAGTAAAAGCCCACACTGATTGAAGCAGAAATACTTAGGTTTTCCTGGAATATGGGAAACACCTGGAGACTTTGGAGATTATTGGATATAGGATTTGAGTTGATATTAACGCCTAGAAATATCATCAAATCATCATCATTATCACCTGTTAAAGTGGGGCTTCTCAGGTATCAGGTAATAAATGGAGACTGGCTAAAGTCTGGCTTACTGGGGCCCCACCAGGTCCACAAACCCACTTAATGCTCACTGCTATTCACCTGAGCCAGTGTTGTTGAACAACAGTCTCCCCGAGTAAAGAAAATAAAAGCCCAATGCCTGGTGGTCCTCTTTGTTTCTAGAGAGAGAACATCCCACGCCTAGATATACTGTTCTGGCCAATCTACAGGATGTGATACAAGCTGGCCTGCCACTGGGGCCATATGAGCCTGCAGACCCCGTGGTATGGGAGGGATTGGGGATAGGATGAGGTGCACTGTGGAGTGTATGGCAAGCCCGAAGGAGACATTTACACCGCAGGTCTGTACCTATCTAGCCAGGCCACATCATCCGCAGTGAAGAAACAGCTCCCAGCTCATTACAGGGCCCTGCTACCGATGAAATGCCTGACACCTGCTTCTCAAACGGTCTGAACCCACAGCCCGTCTGTTAAACTGAATCACTTGTTTCAGCCTCCCTCCTGCTGGAGCTGAGAGATAGTCCAGAGGAGGCCAGGCTAGAAGTCGAGCTGAGGAACACCACACACTAAAGCATGCAGAAGCCCCTTCACGCCAACAGTGTACCTCACCTCAACCCTCTACCAGAGTGAGCTCCTTCCCCATCAAGTACAGGGTGTGGTGTTTAAATGATTTCCTCCAAAACCAAGAGGGGTTTTCTGGAGGAGCCTCACTCCAGGAGTATATTTTTCCTTCTGCCAAGCTCCTCAACTCCTAAAGCAAGTAGATCTATGGCACATTTGCCCTGGAATCTCAAGAGCTTTGCCCCTTGCTCTCAGGTCCCTGGCGCAGTCGTTTACTATTCTCTCATTCTATGCCATTTTACCAAAATCCTTCCTCCAATTTCACCACCCTCTCAAGGCCACAGCAGCTTACAGGCAGATTCTGAATATGGAGGATTGCACAACCATCTTGAAAGTGAACATCAGCCCCAGTTCACTTCTAGCCATGGAGTTTTATAACTTCCCCTGGAAGGAGAAGAAGAGTAAGAAAAGATCTTCTAACTTGGGAACCCTAAAGGGAAGTGAAGGGCCAGAAAGCCTACACTAGCACCTAAATTCAAACCAAACACACAGTTGGGATGAAAAGATACAATTATTTTCATGATGTTCCATAATAAGATTTCTAATCCGAAGTCTAAGCTTTCTTCCTGTCTCCTCAAACCTTTTCATCCTCCTTTTGTAAGTCCACAATTTGAAGAACTGAAGCCAGGGGGCAGGACAAAATGAATTCTACAACATGGAGCAGACACTCAAGTTTCCTCTACACACTTCATAAATCTTATCACCTGCTTTCCTACATAATTGTCTTTGTGGGGTTTTATAGACCCATAAGAGCTTGGAATGAGAGAATGAAATATCCAGGATCTCATTTGGTACTCAGTTCAGCCCGAAGACATAAGACACACTATTTCCTGTTGATATGTGGAGAAACTGAGCCACAGAGGCACAGAGAGTGAGGGACACAGCCAGGATTCAAAGAGCCTACCTTGTCCTGTCCCCTATCCTGAAGGGAAACTCTCAACCAACTTTCAGATAAAAAGGACCCAAAATAGTCATCTTAAAAAAAGTAGCTCTGGACTAGTGACCTTCTAGAGTTACCCGTTCTTTAATATTTGTTTCTTATTGGTAAGATACAAAATCTGTGATCTCTTCAAGAGAGAGGCTTTGAAAATTGAATCCCAGATAATTGAGTTATAAATTCTGCTTTCATAGCTAAGAAACCCAGAGCTTAGTAGAGACCTAGAGGTGACATATCTTATCCAAATTAAGAATTCCTTGGAGACATTCTTTCTCTCCAAGTATCCCTCAAAAAAACAGGGCCAACTTTAGGAGTAGTAGATGGCTGTGTTTTTGAGGAGTGACACCCAAAGACTACTCATCACAAACAGGATACAATTTCCAACATTCAAAGGAACAAATCACTTGCTTCTCCAAGAAGAACCTTTAAAGTGTCTCTATCCCAGGGAAATGTAACTGAAAAGGGGGTCTCTTGTGACTCTCCTTGTCAAGCTGATTATCTTGACCTCAACCACGTGAAAACCAAAACGACCTATTGAAAGGCCATGTAATTCAGTGGGAATAGAATAAGCTTAGAAATCAGGCAGGCCTGGGTTTTAATTCTAGCACTGCCATTTTCTACTATATGCTTTGTACAGGTTGCTTCAACTCTCTCAACTCCTACTCCCTCCTTTGTAAACCAGGGATAACATCACAAAGCTGTAAGGAGGTGTAGTCAGTTAACATGGCTGAAGCACCTAGCACCTGGCACCTGGCAGGTGAAGCATCTGGCACCTGCGAGACCGGTATTGCGAACATATTAAAATAAACAGGCCATGTTCAACTAAACGTAAAAAACATTGAATTAGACAAACTTAAACATGTTTATTGCCTTCAGAGTTTCTGGAAACGTGTGTTGTCCTAATGTGCATGGTAAATCTTCAAGAGAGGGACTATTATAGCAATTCCCAAACATATTGGATCATAGAACTTTTTTCACGGCACTAACATAAACAATGCTGAAAAAAAACAATTTGGAGCAAATCCTAATAGACCCTTAACAGACATAACTTTCCTCCTTTCTTCTCCCACCCAGACTTCTTTTTTTTTTTTTTTTTTTTTTGAGACGGAGTCTCGCTCTGTCACCCAGGCTGGAGTGCTGTGGCCGGATCTCAGCTCACTGCAAGCTCCGCCTCCCGGGTTTACGCCATTCTCCTGCCTCAGCCTCCCGAGTAGCTGGGACTACAGGCGCCCGCCGCCTCGCCCGGCTAGTTTTTTGTAGTTTTTTTTTTTTTTAGTAGAGACGGGGTTTCACCGTGTTAGCCAGGATGGTCTCGATCTCCTGACCTCGTGATCCGCCCGTCTCGGCCTCCCAAAGTTCTTTACCTCCTAAAACTAACATACAAATAAGACACTTTGGTCTTTGTGACTTCAGTGACATCAGAAGTGTACTTTTGGGTTTTGATATTTTCATCTTAAACTTTATCGTTTAAAATAGTAGTTTTATGAAAGAAAACAGCCAGGCACTGTGGCTTAAGCCTGTCATCCCAGCTACTTTGGAGGTTGAAGCAGGAGGATGACTTGAGCCCAGGAATTTGAGGCTACAGCGAGTTATGATGACACCACCGCACTCCAACCTGGGCGACAGAGTAAGACTACAAGATCTATCTCAAAAAAAACAACCACCGCCCCCCGCCCAAACTCCCTGCCAAAAAAAAAAAAAAAAGGAAAACAAATGTGTTAACATGTATTGACAAGATACTTATGAATGAGTGCTATTTATACTGAATTTTTAAAGATAGCTTTGAGAACCTCTCCAAAGAGCTCAATCAATGCACTATAAGGTAAGTTTAGGCAAATTATGAGAGTAAAATATATGCCCTTAAATAAAGAGCAAAACATTTTCTTTCATTGTCATCTGGCCTACATTTACAGTCTTTGCATTATTTTCTGTTCAATTCAGTAGATGGCGCTGCAGATTGAACATAGAGAAAACCCATAGCGTTCATGTGGATTCATCCTTGAATGAATACTCTTGTTTTGTTTTTGTTTACCCTCTCTAGTTTCGATGTTGTTCATCTGCTAAGAGGGTAACTTGTGTATTTTGTGGGAGCGGGATGGGGCAAAGTAGTGTAAGTAATGATTTTCTGCGCCTACTGGACGCAGGAAAAAACATATATATAAAGATGGTCACTATATAATGAAAAAAGGATCAATTCAACAAGAAGATATTATAATCCTAAGTTTATATGCACCAAACACTGGAGCTCCCAGATTCACAAAACAATTACTACTAGACCTAAGAAATGAGATAGACAGCAAAACAATAAGAGTGATAGACTTCAATACACCACTGATAGCACCAGACAGATCTTCGAGACATAAGGTCAACAGAGAAACAACACACTTAAATGACATGCTAGAACAAGTGGACTTAACAGACATTTACAAAACATTCTACCTAAGATCTGCAAATTACACATTTTTCTCATTAGCACATGGAACATTCTTCAAGATAGACCATACAATAGCTCACAAAACAAGTCTGAATAAGTTTTTTTAATGAAATCATATCAAATATCTGTTCAGACCACAGTGGAATAAAATTAGAAATCAATTCCAAAAGAAACCCTCAAGACTACAAATACATGGAAATTAAGTAGTGTGCTACTGAATGATATCTGGGTTAACAATGAAATAAAGATAGAAATTAAACATTCTTTGAATTGAAAGATAATAATGACACAAGCTATCAAAACCTCTGGGATATAACAAAAGTGTGCTAAAAGGAAAGCTGATAGCACTAAATGCCTTCATCAAGAAGTTTGAAAGAGCACAAATTGACAACCTAATGTCACACCTCAAGGAGCTGGAAAAACAAGAACAAACTAAACCTAAAGCTAGAAGAAGAAAAGAAATAACAAAGATCAGAGCAGAACTAAATGAAATTCAAACAAACAAACAAAAAGATCAGTAAAACAAAAAGCTAGTTCTTTGAAAAAATAAACAAAATTAATAGACCATTGGCTAGATTAACCCAGAAAAGAAGAGAGAAGATCCAGATAAAGTCAATTAGAAATGAAACCAGAGACATTACAACCGACACCACAGAAATACAAAAGATCATTGAAGACTATTATTGTGACTGCCCAGTGGGTTCACCTTGCCTGCTGCCAAGACAGAGCAGATTTATCAAGACAGGGGAGTTGCAGTGGAGGAAAAGTAATTCATGCAGAACCAGCTGTGCAGGAGACTGGAGTTTTATTATGACTCAAATCAGTCTTCCCAAGTATTCAGGGATCAGAGTTTTTAAAGATAATTTGGTGAGTAGGGGCTTGAGAAATGGGGAGTGCTGATTGGTCCGGTTGGAGATGAAATCATAAGGGGTCAAAGTGAATTTGTCTTGCTCTCTTCTGTTCCTGGATGCGATGGCAGAACTGGTTGAGTATTCTTGCCAAAAGAAAAAAAAATGACCTGAATCTAATCAAACTGTTAGATCTAACTAATATTTAAAGGAAACAGCAAGGATAGAAGAAGAAGTTAAAACACACCATGAATAAACGATTGGTCAGAAGAAGCAATGGGAAAATCTACTGGATAAACAACACGATTTCCTTAACAAACAAAGGCACGAGAGAAGAGACCATGAGAAATGTTACATGTTAAGAGTGACATAAGAGACAAACCAAATGTTATGCATGGAACTTGTCTGCATTCTGGTTAAACAAATCCAGTGTAAAAAGATTTTTTAGATAATCATGGAAATTTGACCATGGACTGGGTATTGGATGATGTTAGGGGGTTATTGTTACTTTGTCAGATATGAGAATGACCCTGTAGTTAAGATTTTTTTAAGTCTTTATCTGTTAGAAAAATATACTAAGGTATTTACAGGGTAAATACTCTCCAGCTCAACCTCCCTCTCCATTCCAGAGAATGGTGAGGAGACAGATGAAACAACATTAGCAAAATGTTGATACCTTCTGAAGCCGGACAATGGGGTAGCTGGAGTATCATCAGACTGCTCCCTCTAGTTGCTTGTATGTTTAAAAGTTTCCATAACAAAAGGATTTTTTAAGGTCTCAGAATAGTCAATGACAGTCTAAGGTTGGAATCAGAGTGGAATTCTCACAATGCTCCTCCCACGGTGGAGGCACAGGAAGAATAATATGTATGGAAGAGAATCCTCAGGTTTCCCTTGTCAGGCTTCATATTCCCCAGCAAGGAGGAAACATAGTATTTCTACAGGACCCCGCTACACTTTCTGCTAAAAGATGGACACTGTTTAAAGAAAATTAAAAGCCCCCCAAAGATTGGAAGATCTCTCTTCAATAGAGTCTGTAAAGCATTCTCTATTTATAAACACATTTCCTGAAATAGAACATATTCACATATTTAAATGTAAAGTGAATCACTCACAGAAAACACTGTTATTACTTTCTGCAATGCAATCTGAATACAACTGTCTCTTGCCTTAATTTAAAACTAGGCCTACCACAATTTTTAAAGTACATCACAATTCCTTTCTTGTTTTGCCTCCAGGTAAACAGAAAGAAGGACTATACACTGACATTTCCCCTATTTGCTGCAGAGCTTATAATACTTGCATAATAAATTGGAGAGGAAAAAGACCAACTCAGTTCAACTGCAACTGAGAAGAAACATGCATAATGATACTTATTCTGATTCTGTCAACTTGTAAATGTATATAATAGATATTCACACTTACCCACAACCCATAAAAGATCAGTTTCCAAAATTGCTGAATATTTATTCTCTGTAAAATTTTAGTTAGAGCTGCATCCCAGCTGATTCATTTGGCATTTAATGGTATGTAAATTAGTTTCAGAATTTGCTACAGTCTTTGACAATGATAGATGACATTCATAGGCAACCAATGATAGACAAGATCACTTGACATAAAATGACCATGTTATCCAGGAAAGTAAAGAAGAGACATAATTACTGGTCCTCTAAACTGGAAGGCACTCAAGAATCTCTTTTAGCAGGTGACTAAAGGGGAAGACATTAATCTCTTGACCAGTATATTTATTTCCAAAGCCTGCCATAGCAAAGTAACACAGATTGGGGGTGCCCTAAACAACAGAAATGTATTATCTCATGATTCTAGAGGTTAGAAGTTTGAGATCAAAGTGTCAACAGTGCTGGTTCCCTCTGAGGGCTGTAAAAAAGAATCTGTTACATGTCAGCCTCCTAGCTTCTGGTAATTGCTGGCAATCTTTGGCAATCATTTGCTTGTAGAGACATCACTTTGATCTCTGCCTTCCTGTTCACATTTCATTCTTCCTGTATGTGTCTCTCCATGCAGCATTCTTTTTTATAAAAACACCAGTCATATTGGATTACAGGCCCACTTTACTCCAGTATGATGTCATCTTAACTAATCACATCTGCAATGATTTTATTTCCAAACATTCTGAGATACTGAGGGTTAGAACTTCAACATATCATTTTGGGGATACACATTTCAACCCATAACAACTCAGAGAGTCAAAAAAACAAAGAGGCCACCATACCATTTTCCATAGGTCAACTAGTAAAGACCTGCTTTCTGATTGTACACAAATATGTTGACATTTGTCCTAACCACAATAGAAAAAGTATATAAGTGGTAGCCTTCATGGGGCTATAAGAGGTATATTATTTAGAATCCAGGTTCCAGATACTTTAACAATGAGATGATACAGTGAAAAATGAGATAGAAGTTTATTTTCCTTTCAGTTAATCATCTGAGAATAAGCACTTTAGGGATGATTTAACAAAACTGAACTATTAGGGATGCTGGGATCTTTTATATTATTGCCATCTTCAACACGAAGTTTCCATCTCTGGGCTTTTGCCATCTTGTTTGCTACATACCTTTTAAGAAGGAAATTAGGGCAAGGGAGGTGTATTTGTCCATTCTTGCATTGCTATAAAGAAATACCTGGGCAGGGCGTGGTGGCTCATGCCTGTAATCCCAGCACTTTGAGAGGCTGAGGCAGGTGGGTCACCTGATGTAAGGAGTTCGAGGCCAGACTGACCAATGTGGTAAAACCCCATATCTACAAAAAAAAAAACCCACAAAAATTAGCCAGGCATGGTGGCATGTCGCTGTAGTCCCAGCTACTTGAGAGGCTGAGATAGAAGAATTGCTTGAACCCAGGAGGCAGAGGTTGCAGTGAGCCAAGATCATGCCTTTGCACTCCAGCCTGGGCAACAAGAGCGAAATTCCATCTCAAAAATAAATAAATAAATAAATAAATACCTGAGACTGGGTAACTTAAAAAGAAAAGAAGTCTAATTGGCTCTCGCTTCTGCAGGTTGTACAGCAATCATCGTGCTGCATCTGCTTGCTTGACTTCTGGGGAGGCCTCCAGAAACTTACAACCATGGCTGAAGGCAAAGGAGAGCAAGTTATCTCATGTGATGGGAGCAGGAGCAAGAGAGAACATGACTGGGGAGGTGCTGGACACTTTTAAACAACCAGATCTTTCTAGAATTCATCATGAGAACAGTGCTTAGAGAATGGTGCTAAACCATTCATGAGAAACTGCCCCCATAATTCAATCATCCCCCATCAGGCCCCACCTCCAACACTGGGGATTATAATTCATCATGAGATTTGATGGGGACACAGATCCAAACCATATCAGGAGTGTATGCCTATCACTTTTGCGAGTACAACAGGAAAGTAGAACATATCACTTCTCTCATCTCATTGAACAGATCTTAGCTATATGGCTACAACCAGTTTCTAGAGGCAACCCTAGGCTATACCAAGGCTAGGAAATACAGTCCTAATCCATAACCAATTAAAACCATCACTATGGAAGAATGGGAGAGCAGATTGTGGTGTGGAGTCTAATGGTCTCTTCCACAGCCAGTCAACCTAATAAAACTCCCCACCTCCTTAAAATTCCCTTCCATTCTTGTGAAATTGCTGTCAAGTTTCAAAGGCTTAATTCAGTCCTTATCCCTTTAAGCTTCTCTACAACATTTGATATAATTGACCTGCTTGGAGTTCTTTCTTCCTGATATGGTTTGGCTCTGTGTCCCCAGCCAAATCTCATCCTGTAGCCCCCATAAATCCCACCTGTTGTGGGAGGGACCCAGTGAAAGATAATTGAATCATGGAGTCCAGTCTTTCCCGTGCTGTTCTCATGTTAGTAAGTCTTACAAGAGCTGATGGTTTTAAAAATGGGAATTTCCCCGCACAAGCTCTCTCTCTTTGCCTGCTGCCATCCACGTAAGATGTGACTTGCTCCTCCTGCCTTCTGCCATGATTAAGAGGCTTCCCCAGCCATGTGGAACTGTAAGTCCATTAAACCTCTTTCTTTTGTAAATTGCCCAGTCTTACGTATGTCTTTATCAGCAGCGTGAAAACAGACTAATACACTATCCCTTCTCCTAACTCTTCTAATTGTTTCTTCTTATTAATATTACTTTCTGGCCCTGCTTCTGTTCATCTTCCTTAAAGTAGGTGGTTCCAAAAGGCCTGTCATCTAAATCTCTTTTCTCTTTCTTATACACCCTCCCTTTTGCAAAATCATCAACTTCCTTGATTTCAACCATCAGTTTGAAGTTGATGCTTCCCATATATCTAATCTTTTGCCCCACTTTCTCTCCAGTGTCTCTACTCCACATTTCCCACTGTGTGCTGGACTTTTGCATATCTTGTCAATGTCTCAGACATCCAAAACTAGATTTACCATCATCTATCTGAAATCTGCTTCGTTTTACCCTGGCTCTTGTTTATAGCATTACTATGACCCAAATGTTTTAGGGTTTGGGCGGTTGTAACTGTCTTCTCCCTACCTTATCCAGTCAATGAGTACATTGTGTCCATTGTAACTTTAGAGTTTTATACACCCACACCTTTCTGACTTGTTCCTAAAGCCATTGTTCTTGTTCTTGTTCTGACTTCATTACCTCTTAGTCTAGATCATTCTACTAACTTCTCTCCTCATTCTAATTCTTCCTACACTAATATCAGGGATGCCAAAGCACAACTTTGAAAAAGATCAGGGAAAGGACAGTCATTGTGGCTAACCATGATTCCAGTCTCAATGGTAGAATTTTTTAGTTCCTACTATTTTCCAGATACTTACATGCAATATCTCATATAATACTCAGTAACATCTAACTAAACTAACAGCTAAGTAAATTAAGTGCATATATACACCAGGCACTGTGTCAACAACTGTATCTTATTTTAATCTCACAACCTAAAAAGGTAAGTACTATTATTGGTCTCTTTTTGTATATTAAGCAACAGAGAGGAAGAAACCAAGGCTTTACAAAACTAAGTAATTTACTCATGGTCTGATATTTTTAAATGGTAAAACTAGGATTTGAACCAGTTAGTTCCAAAATATCCTCTCATAAACATTAACTTAACCTCATAGCAATTATAGAAGGTCATTATTAATATTATTATTTCATAAAGCAAGGAAGTTAAATAATCTTAAATTGACCAGACTTCACAGCCCAAGTTCTTTCTTTTCTTTATACAACTTCCCATTTATGTCCCTCAGTTATAAATGACCTTCCAGTCTCTGTGAGATTTCTTGCATTCGTGGATTATTGAGATTGAGAGAAACTGAGAAGAGACAGGCAACAAGTCAGCATAACACAGTCCACAGTGTGGGAAAGTCTTCCAGAGGGTGTATTCTCCTCATGATAGTGGAATCAACTTTGTAAAATCACAGACACTAGTTTCTTGAAATTCCACTTAAGGGTGTCTTTCTCCACGTCATCATCACTGTCCCTTGGCCATTTAGGGAATGTGGTTGGACTTTGTCCTAAGCTTGCAAATGCTGGATTATTAAGTTCTTTTGTCCATTTAGCTTACTTTGGTTCGGAAAAAAAAGGGTAAATCTTTTATACTGAATATGAAAAAATACAATGAGACAGAAAATATGGGCAAGTCAATGTTTCCAGATATCTGATTTCAGACAGGGATAGTCGATCTTCTATTCTCTTCTAGCTAGTATTGACCCCATACGTCCAGGCTTCTACTTTTTCATTATGGTTGAAAAACATCCAGAAATAGGGCCAACAGAAGCTGGGTCCCTGATAACTTGGCAGTATGCAGGTCAAGATGCTATGAATTTTATGTGGGTGGTTCAAATTTTTAGTATTCACAAATATTTATGAACTTGTAAGGCTGGAACTCTGAACCCTATCTAAAGGGAGAGAATGGTCTTCATTGGCTATACGTGCCATTTTAGCAGGTACAACAAACAAACAAACAAAAAACAAAAGAAATCATAGATTTGGAAACATGAAATTGACACAAGCAAAAGAAGTCTGAATAAATTCAATTCCATGGTTTGTCTATGGACAGGGTTATAGCCCTAAAGACAGAAGGATGACACTAACTGGCACTGGAAACTGGGAGCCAAGGTAAGTTTTTTTGGTTATAGAAAGTGTATTTTATTATTAGAGCAAATGGCAAATACATTCAAGGACTTTGATGTTACAGGGGAACAGTCTCAAGGGGGAAAATGCTAATACAAGTATAAAACCAAATTGCTATTTATGAAAGTAAAGTTTAGTGCTGCCTCACTGTCAACTCTTCCCTTATACTCTAACTACAACCTTGATAAAGTACTCAATATTCCCTCTACATGGAATAGTCTATTTGCCCAGTACACAAACACAAACACACACAAATACACACATACACGCACACACCATTGCCTTTCTTCTAGCTAATTTCTACATATCTTTGAAGTCTTAGTTTATATGTTATTTCTTCCAGGAAACTTACTGAAACATCCCCAAGACCATATTAGGTGCTCTCTCTAATTCCCTGAACAATAACAATATGGGTCACCCTGTGCAGTAATTACTTGTTTATCTGTTTGCTTTGTTCATTAAACTGTAAGTTTCTTTTGGCAGGGAATAGCTTTGCCTTCATTATTGTTTCATTCTTAGGATTTAGTATAATTTCTGCCACAAAGTATATAGGTGCTTGATATAAAGCTGTTAAAGGAATGTAAACATTTTGCAATACAGAAAGCAATTTTTTCATCATGATTCCAATGTGTGTCCTTTTCCAAAATATGTTTTCTAGAGTAAAACTAGTTATAATTATTTCAAAGAGCAGTTAAGTTGGATATACAGATATTATTCCTTGCCCATTGTGGTAAACTTTAGGGCTGCTTGCAAACATCCTGGTTCCGTCACCTGCTCAGTGAAAAATGCACAGTAATGTGGGAGCTTCACAAACTATTGCATGATTCTCCCTGTCCCTTCCCCCAGTCATGGAAGCACCTGTTCCTGTTCCCTCACAATGGAAGAATGTTTAGAATGGAAATCTCTGTCAGGCTGTGAACCCAAATGAGAAGGGTGTGGAACAGATCCTCCAGCTAACCTCAATGGACAGGTCATGAAATCAAGAAATAAATCTCTAATGTTGTAGCATAACTAATCTGTCTTGACTGACGTACTTTTATGACAGCTACTTCAACTGTCTCTTTTTTCTTACTATCAGAACTTGCCTCACTCTCTAGAAGCACAAAATACTAAATATTCTTTTCTCCAGCCTCCCTTGCAGGTAAGAGTAACTGTGTGGCACCGTTCTGAACAAGGAAATAGAAGGAAAATTCAACTTGTGTTCCTACTACTTTCCACCTTCCAAAAGGATATTATAAAGAGAACTCTTTTCCCATTTTCCTGCTTCATTCAATTGTATGTAGACACGAGGTAGCGATCTTTTAGCCAAGAAGATAAGCCTAAGAATTAAGTAAGTATGTTAAGAAGAGCCACTGAGTGGCTGCACGAAACCTGTATTTATCACTTCAAGACTTACTGCTATGTGAGTTTATAAATGTCTTCAGTATTTGGATGGATGTTGATCAGGAATATTTTCTGAGTTACAACTGAATGCATTCTAACTAATTGTGTAAGGAATGTGCAAATTTCCCTCTCCGATACCCTATCACTCTAAAATTTTGGAAGCCAATATAGACCAGCAAGTCAGGTTGGATACCCAGGAAGCAAGAGCATCATTTGGAAGAACTAAACACATGAGAAGTTTATCTAGTGATGAAACCTTTTGGCTAAAGATAGAATCCATGCACTAATAGTAGAAAAAGACAGTAAGCTTGCTTACGTTGGAGGAGAAGCATAAGAGGGCACATTAGAAAAGGACATTCATAAGTGAATTCATTCTTGGTCTTTTTGTTCAGAATTAGCTCATGAAACCATTTCATAGTTAGCCACCTACCTAGGAAATTTTTTTGCCCAACTAGTAAAAACGAGAAAGAAAATAAAAGAAATGCCAACCATACATGTGTTTTTCCAGCAGTACATCTTCAGAAATTGGAAAGGAACTGATAAAGAAGTGGTTCCCTTGTGCTTCAGTGGTTAGTTATTAGTCATTTGTATCACTTTCCAACCTAATTTACGTGTAATCTAACATCTTTTTTTACCTCTTTTTTTTAAAAAGTGTTCATTTGTCTACGTTACCTTTCATTAGACATACTTTTGTGAGTGTAATTCTTAATTTATTATTAAATAATCCATTGAATGTTGACAATTTTACTCAGTACTCACCAAAAAAATCTAGACCTGGAAAAGAGATTATTCAGCGCTTTTCGAAGAAGTCACAGAATCCTTAAAACCAGAGTAGGCAGGGTACAGCAAATAAAATGCAGACACTTTAACATGAAAAACAAAATCTCCACAATTGTTCTCTTACCTACCTAATCTGTCATATTCCACTTTTTCCACCAATTTCAGGAGTTTACGCCACATGGTTTGGCTCCAATGAGCCAGTCCCTGCAGCACCCACAGACACGAATTGGATCTGTGTTTTTATATCAACAGATAAGTTCAGTAACTTCATGATATTCTTTTATGCATAGATACAGAACTGATATTGATAATCCAGGAATTTGGTTTTATTTTTACACATGAACTGCAAACATAGAACTGCATGGCCTAGAAGAAATGACAGCTGGTAAGAAAATAGGTTTCTGTGGGTTATCTGGGACCAAGAGTGCTGGATGCAGAAGGGTCAGTAGATGATACAGTAACCACCTTGGTACAGTTGCCAGTGAGCTATCAGGAATCACAAGTAGATTGAGGAAAGCTTCAATAGAAGGCATAGAGGTAGTGGAAAATGATTCATGAACCCTTCTGAGTAATAACAAATACTTTAAAAAACCATATCATGAGTTCTAATATAATTTTCTTGTCTGGGATCAGCTACTTTCAGGATCACTTGTTCTTTTAGGCTTCTGAACTTTTACACTAAAGACTGTGGTGTCATTAGAAAAATGATCACAAGACTTGGAAGACTTGGAATCCCTGATTACCTAATCCTCCAGCAGTTAATGTCCATGGAAACAGCCTCTAGGATACTGATTCATCAAAAAGTGTTCCAGGTTCATTCTATTTCAATAAATTATGTTGAGATTAAGTTATACATAATGGATGTTAATATTACCATCATTAATATCGTTATTATTTTCAGACCTCAAAGTTTATTTTTGAAATACAGATTGATTTTTTTCCCCTAAAATGCTAAAGCTTTTACATACATACAAAAGTATGGCCTGGGTTTGGAAATTTGCTTTGCAGTCTGGGAACTCCTAGTTAATTTAAAGAATTTTAAATGCAATTAGTACTTTCAGGCAATCGATGTCAGATTGTCATATCTTACTCTTTGGGGCATGAGGCTAGGTATTTTACAAGGCCCAAAAATAACTTTCAAAATAGTATTTAGCAAACTGTCTGGAGCCTCTTTACCCTAAAATTAGAGTATCCAACACAGATGATACACAAGATATAACTTGAAGATTACTGATTTTTTAAATGCCTCCCCGGAATTTACATATTAAATTGATTATTTTCTCCTTTATAATAGTTACCTTTTGACACTTATACATTCACCCCAAGTACAATGTCACTAATTATCAAGGCCCAGGTACCATTATAATTCTGGGCATATAAATCATGAATATTCTATGATTGAATGGGTCCGTGAGTGAGTGAGCAAATGGTAAAAAGAACAGATAAATTAATTTAGAACCTTTGCTCTGAGGAGTGCTTTCCCAGCCAGTAATACTTTTAATATCTACACTAATGGCAAAGCTTTCTGGTTTGGGGTGAATTTGATTAATGAAAAGAGTCAAAAAAAAATTTGGAATAAGTCTTGGGAGTAAGAGACACAATCCAGTGGGATAAGGACACTTAGAAAAACACAAAGCATGATCAAAATATTGCAAGTCTGACTTTCTCATAATTGGGTTCTGAAGGCAATTCCAGAAATGATTTGAGCATCCACAACAACTCTGAACTAGGCATGTTAACTCCAGAATGACTGCTTAGAAAGGCTATGTTATTTTGAATGAAGAAAAACTGACATGCTGATTTTCTGTTTCTCTAATTAGGCTCATACATTTATGGTCAAGGTTTATATCATATTTTGTAAATGTGATTATAAGAAAAGACCATTTTTCTTATCTGTAAGATGAAGAATAAGACTAGATGATTTCTATAAACTCTCCCAGTACTAACATTCAATAATTACATATATAAATAGATAGGTTAAACATTGTTCACATGTATTCAGCCATTCTCACTAATATTTCAGAGGTTTTATATTGAAGGGACTCTCCGTTAAACAACCCCAAGGCTTCAAGGGAATTCATGCTTTAGGCTGTAGACCACAAGGTGTATGGCTACTGGAACAAGATATATGGGACAAACCTCTCTCTCTCTCTCTCTCTCTCTCACACACACACACACACACACACACACACCTCTGCCCCATTAGCAGTAAACTATCTGTCCCCAAATAAGGACGATTATAGAAGTCAACATAGTAGTTCACTAGTTCACATTCATTTGAAATCACTTATATAATGCGTACAGAGTAACGCTGTTCTTTACATGATCTGCCAACTTTTCACTAAGTAGTTACAACTTCAAACGTAGGGGAAGTGCCTTCAAATGAAAGTATGACAGCAGGCTTCAGAATGTCCTGCTTCCGATTGTGTCCAAAATATCTTATTCTGTAGATTCCAGGCTGGGCAGTGTCTGGAATATGCCATTCCATTGTTGCATTACTCAGACCCAGGAGTCCCTTGTGCCAATAAAAACTGTTGATAGAAAACAAACAAGCAAGCAAAACTCAATTTTACTCTTAAAAATGTGTAATTAGAAAAATACTGATTATTCATTTAATGAATATTCAGGGAGTATTGCTCACCTACAATGAGCAAGACACTATGTAGACATTGAAGATACAGCAATGAACATAATAGACAAAAACGTCTATTTTCTAGAAGAGAAACTTTAAAGAACAGCAATTTGTAGAAATAGCTTTACTTGTTCCACCTTTCTACCTACCTAAATTATAGTCATCCCAGGAAACCTTACCTGATAGCCACAAGATGTCTCTCCTGTTGTAGAATTGCAAAGCACTCTTTTAGCCTTTATCTGACACTTATTTTCACATCTAGATTCATTTGTTTTATATATATAGATATATATATCTATATATATAATGAATACATGTCAGACTCTCTTCTAGAAGTACTGAGGGTACAGTAAGGAGCAAGATAGATATGGTCCCAAGTTTTATGAAGCTTATGTTCTACTGGGTTGAGGATGGAAATAAATACAATAAACAAAGCAATAAATATAAAAATCTTAAGATTGATAGATGTAATGTAGAAAACAAGATGGAAGTTTTTTTAGGGAGATGTCATTTAAACTGAGTCTGCAAAAATCTGGAGGGAAAAACATTCTAACAAGAAGGAACAGAAAACACAAAGTGTCCAAAGCAGGAACAAACTTGATGTGGCCGCAAAGCAGAAAGCAGGTTGTTTGGTACAGGGAATAGTAAACCACGGAAGAGTGCTTGAGATGAGAGAAACAGATGGAACCAGATCATGTTGGCCCCTGCAGATCACAGCAGAGAGTTCAGACACTCTTCTAGACTCAGTGAGATACAATGGGCTGATTGACATCCTCAGTTATGTTGAAAGTTAATCTCTTGGGCACAGAGAGTGTGCTCGACATTCTATGTTTCTCAGTGATGGGTTCAGTACTCTCAACAAATATTTGATTATTCTGCTGCTAATGAATAAGGCAGGGATCTAAACATATCCTCAGTATTGACTGCTATTAGCTAAAATCTTTTAGCATTTAAATATAAATCATTGTTTTTATTACCTGTATAACCTTTTAAATGATAAGTATACGTTACTTGTTTAAAATTTTACCTATACTCTACAGCTCTAAATACCAAAGAAAACTTACGCCCATATTTGTATATGGTTATCAAATGGGCCACGGTCAAATTCCTATTTTCAATTAACCATCTGAACCATACTAACATATTTACTTTTAACAAACTAATATCACTTAGTTTGAGGCAATCTGAATTAGACCCAAATAGCCAAAAACTATACCTACTTCCATGCCACTGTCCTGGAATGCGAAATTTATAGACTTGGGAACAGAAATATTGTCTTATTTCAGACACATTGTCAAATCTTTAAAATATCTATTCAGCTCAGGAATTTGGTAGCTAAAAGCAAAGAGATATGTCTCTCTGAGGAAATTGCATGAGTATATCATCTCCTCACTCAAGTCATTAAGAGTTAAACACCCAAGTCTATAGTGTTTTAGTAACTCAAATGAAGAATCATTGATCACATACAAACATGCAACACATATCAGGTATAGACTCATTTTCCCTATAGAAATATCAAGCTCTACAGAGACATCTCAACACTTTTACTCCACACTCCTTTCAATCAATTTGCAATAAAGCTAGTTAGATTTTAGAAATAATGCCTGTGACTATGGGGGAAAAAACAGAACAGATGTCTGTAAGAATGGAAGCCATAACCTCATTAGCACCTAATCTTACAGAAGCACACACCACACTGTTTTGTAGAAAAGTGAATCAAAATGAAATCTAATAAATCAACTAAATATGTCCAGAAAGCTCCTTGAGAATTTGATATCATTAATACCTTGTATTGAGCCAGTCTTTTCATTTGTCTTCCCAGCATTACAAGCCAACTGTTTTCAAAGCTTGAAATACAAAAATATTCAATAGATGTGCTCACCGAGTCTCCCAGCAGGCATCATTACACACTGTCTGCCACGATGTTGAAGTAGCCTCATATTTCTCCACAGTGAGGAAGGTCTGATGGGTCTGAAATGCAATTAGGAATCCGTTTGTAAATACTACCCTTGTTGACCATATGTTAGCCTACCAGTACCTTGTGTGAAAATGTGTTAGAATTTCATCCATATTCTTAGGCTTTCCTCTTAACATGCTATGCAATATACTCAGAATGTTAATTTATGCAGTCTATTAAAAAAACATGACTTTTTTAGAAATTTGAAAGAAGCATAATTTTAGAGTTAATAGCAAATTTTGGAAATTAGGGCAGAAAAGAGGCTGGAAATAAAACTTACTTGAGATTTTAAAAAGGTATAAGTCGAGCCTTTTCGTGACATGCTTATTGATCTATATAGCCCAAGACTTTCTCTATTCACCTCAAGATTTAGAAGGAAAAATGGTAAAGTTTAATCTATTTTCCATTTCTAGGTGAATGAATTATTAGTTAATGTACCTCCCTGCGTGAAAGAACTGAAAAGAATACATAAATCTTCCCTATCCTGGGGTGCTAAAGGAGGTCTCTAGATTTTTTATAATAGATTCCTAGAAACCACATCATAAAAAGATTTTATTTCCCCATTGGAAGATTATCATAATAGAAGAATGTGTTTCAGACGAAGAATTCAGCTTCAAACAAAGCGCAGATTTGAATAATATGACAAGTTAATAAAGATAAAGGCTATAAATTTCTAGTATCCCTTTAAATCCCTGAGATTGTGACCCTAAAAGGCACATGTCTAATTCACCTATATTTATCACAGTCCTTTACATCTGTCATTTACTGGTGCTCAAATAACCCCTTGTTAAATGGATCACCTATTTACATGTGGGCCATGAAATTGTTTAAAATTCTTCTTTAAGTATTCAACTGATGAATTACATCCAATAAGGAAGTTTTCATAACCATAGGAACTTGTAAAGAGAGTTATTTCTCTCTATTTAGGGCAAATGACATTGGGAAGGCCTTAGATGGAGAAGATACAGTAGGCTTTTTGAATATGTCTAGAGTATAGACTGAAGACCAAGTTTAGGCCTCTGAATATCAGAGATAAAACATATGACAATCTTTTCCCAACTACTCTACCATAATCTCTTCCAGATGCATAATTAGTTAATGTAAGTTACTTTCTGTCTCCAGGTCTCAGTTTATTCATCTGGAAAACAGAGGTAATAAAACTTAACTCATTGGGTAGTTGTAAGGATGGAATTAATCATGTGATAATGCATATAAAGCACTTTAATAGAAATACTTGCAAATAGTACCTGCAAAATAAGCATTCCATAAATAGTGATGACAATTACTAATAAAGGAGGGTACTGGAAATTGTTTTATACCAAGTCCCAGAGCATTCTTTAAAATTAATTCTATTACCACTACAGTACTTTAAATGATTTGTTCTCCTGCTTCTCCATGGCAATAATGATGATAGAATTTCTCTACCCTAGGCATATCAGATGACAGCTAAACCTGCAGTTTTGATATAACACTTTGATATCTTCAGAAAATAATGTTATAAACATGTAACTACTATGGCACAGATTGACTTCCTAAAGAAATTACTTCAAACAGGTGCATATTGACTACCTAAGAAGTAGAAGACTATCCCCCAATGTCATATTTTTTTGAGAATGACATTTGAGAATGTCATATTGCCACAACTGTTATCTTGGCAATAATGACATTTTAATGAACAGGAATGGGAAGGTTCTTTTGGAAGGAAGGTATTTTTGGATTATAAGTGACTATGCACTCTGGGAAGAGCAGCTAATTGATAGAAGGAATGCATCCTCAGCCATAGTAAAAACCATGACCTTGAAATCACAGTCATATGCCCACTGTTTTTCCACTATAAATTCCTTTATTATTTGAGGTTTTACAACTAGAATGTGTCCAGTTATTGCTTGTGTAGTTATAAGTACATGTTAAGGAAGCTATAGAAGTGTAATTTTATTAATAGATATACTATATATGTATATAGTTTATCATACATATGATAAAAACAAAAAAGTCTGAAATGCTTCATTAAAAAACTCTTAACAGCTATTATCTCCGGAAAGCACGTTTGTGGGTAGAAGAGAACATATATATTCTATTTTCTGCACTCCTACATTGTTTTAACATTGGACATGTATTTTGAATGTCATTTTTTAAGTTGAATAATTAAATGCCCTATTAACACCAGTAGTAAATAATAGGGAAATGGCCAGTGCAAGATAAAGTAAAGCACATGTGCCAGGACTCTAAGCCATGAGAGTATCCGCCCAGGGATCCGTGACAATTCCACAACAGTATAGGTAGGACCAGAGATGGTAGTGTAGAGAGAAGACAGGCAAAAAGAGAAGAAGGAGCTAAAGACACACATCCTTCAGTTGGCCCTTTGATTATTTCACAACATTTGGTAGAGTGCTATATATTTGAATACAGTCATACATTGGATACATCCTGAGAAGTGCATCGTTAGGCAAATTCATCATTGTATGAGCATCACAGACTTAGGCTTACACAAACTTAGATGGTGTAGCCTCCTACACACCTAGGCTATATGGTATAGCCTCTGGCTCCTAGGCCACAAATATGTACAGCCCATTACTGTATTGAATGTAGGCAATTGTAACACGATGATAAGTATTTGTGTATCTAAACATACCTAAATGTAGAAAAGGTGCAGTAAAAGTATAGTATTATAATCTCATGGGACCACTGTCACAAATGCAGTTCATCTTTGACTAAAACATCATTATATATGGTACATAACTATACATATATGTGATTGTATTCAACTTAACATCTTCTTGACAGACAATGCAGTCATACATACATTATGCTATACTTGGTCCTAAATAGAGCCAATTATATATTTCCTGTGTGCTTTTACCCAGACTCAATCCACATTAGCTGTACCCACTGAATATTTTCCCATACCTACAAAATAAGATGGAAAACAAGTTGGAACATTTTGTCTTTATGATATTAACCTCTAGAGGGATATTTAAATGAATGAATGGCTGAAAGGTGGATTTACATTTGTAAAAGAAAATCATTGATGCCTACCTGGTTTTGTGCCGAATTCTTCGGGTTAGCACCTACAAATATAACTTCAACAACTTCTCCCTGAAAATAAAAATTCATTTAATGATTTCTAATAAAAAGCTTTTTGCTATACTCATATTTTGGCACTATTTATTATAAATTTTATGATTTAGGGTGCCTTTATAGATTTTATTCTATTTAACCAAGTAAGTTATTTTCTAAGAATATTAACCCTTGCAACAACAGACATAGGAATGTTTGGCCAATGAATTTGCTTTTGGTAGACTCAGATACAAGTGAAGATCTAGAGCTGTAGTTCATATTAGTGACAGCACATTAAAATGGCTTCTTCAGGTCTTGATAATTCCTCACAACTCCCTCCCAACACAAATACAGGGAATATTTGAATCAAATTAGAACAGTGAAAACTTTCCACAGATGACTCATATTTATGCTTACATTTATAGTTAAGATTATATTTTTACAAGAGATGGAGTGGCAGGATGTGTATTTATCCTCCCACCTGAAACAATTAACTAAAACACTGGAAAAAATATATATTAAACAATGAATTTTCAAGTGACAATGAAAGACAGTGATATTTGAGTGCCAGCAAACAAACAAGATGAACCCTGTAATTCACCAGCTCAATGTCATCAGAGTTTATGGGCCATGGCAGAAGGAGGAGAATTCAGGCCAAGTCTGGCAGTCTAAGTTGAGGATATGGAGCTGGGAGTCCACAAATGGCAAATAGTCTTGAGTTTATAGCACAGAGCATCATAGAGAGAAGAGCTGCACAGAGACAGAAACCTGGAGATTTGCAGAAAGTTCCCCTCAAGTTTGCATGCATACAAGGGAACTATTGGAAGTCAGGAAAAGAATGGGCTAACAGAATTGCAGAGAACAGTCCCCAGGCTCATAGAGAGTTGTGACGAGATTCCGTTCCCACCAGGCCAGACTGGAAAACCTCATAATTCAAAAGAATTTTACCTCAGTGCGTGAGGGGATGGGGGGTGCTGGGGGAAGTAGGGAAGGGATTTGCTCAAGATGAAAAGCTGCTCTGGTCTTGCCAAAAAAGTTTAGTAATAGGTAATACAATAGGTAAAAGCACTAAAACTAAATGCTAGCTCTTTGAGAACACAAATTACCAAAATTAGAAAGAAAGAGGGGACATCATTGTCAACTCTTCAGAGATTAAAAGGATTAGAGGGGATTATGATGAGCAATAACAACTTTTATATTACACCAACAAAGTAAACAACTTATATGAAATGAGAAAATTCCCCTAGAATGATATCAATTCCTGTAAAGATAAATTCCTATAAAGACACAAAATCGATGCAAGGAAAAAACAGGAAATATGAATGGGCATATAACAAGTAAAGAAATTGAATTGGTAATAAAAATTTTGCCATAAAGGAAATCCAGGTCCATATGGCCTTGCTGGTCAATCCAATCAAATATTTAAAGAGTAAATAATGCCAATCTTTTGGATACTTTTTCAGAAAGTACAAGAGGAAACATTTCCCAACTCATTCTTTGAAACCCCTATTGCCCCAATACCAAAGGCAAACACATAAAAAGAAAACTAAAAATATCCCTCATAGACATAAGTAGAAAACTCCTTACAATATGTTAGCAAATCAAATTCAGCAACATCTAAAAAGGGTTACACACCATGACTAAATGGTATGGCATTTATTTAACATCTGAAAACCAATGAATGCAAATACCATATTAAAATAATAAAAGACAAAAACACATTGTCACCTCAGTAGAAACAAAATTGCAAAAATCCAATACTTATTTCTGACAAAAACTCTCAATAAGCTAGGCATAAAAGGTAACTTTCTCAACATGATAAAGAGAATCTACAAAAATCCTAAAGAAAACATCACACTAAATGGTGAAAAACTGAATACTTTTCTACTAAGATTGTAAACAAGACAAGAGTGTCCAGTCTCACAACTTCTATTTGACATTGGTTTGGATCTTCAGCAAAAAGAACAAAACTGAAGGTACCACACAACCTGACTTCAAAATATACTACAAAGCTATAGTAATCAACACAGCATGGTACTGGCCTAAAGTAATCAACACATCATTGGTACACATAGACCAATGGAGCCCAGAAATAAGCCCGCACATCTATGGTAAATTGATTTTTGACAAAGGTGCCAAGAATGCACAGTGGGGAAGTGACAGTCTCTTCCATAAATGGTGCTGGGAAAACTGGATAGCCACATGCAGAAGAATGAAATATAAAAATTGACTCAAAATTGATTAAATATTTAAATATAAGACCTGAAACTATAAAACAACTGAAAGAAAACCTAGAGGAAAAGCTCCATGATGTTGGTGTAGGCAATGTTGTTGTTTTTTTTTTCAAATGTGACCCCTAATGCAAAAGCAACAAAAGCAACAAAAACAAAAGCCGACACATGATATCACATCAAACTAAACAGTTTCTGCACAACCAAAAAAAAAAAAAAAAATTAACAAAGTGAGAAGACAACCTAAGGAACGGGAGAAAACATTTCCAAACTGTGCATCCAATAAAGAGTTAATATCTAAAAGATACAAGACACTCAAACAGCTCAATAGCAAGAAAACAAATAACCCAATTTGAAAATAAGAAAAGGGCCTGAATAAACATTTCTCCAAAGAAGACATACAAATGATCAACAGATATTTTTTAAAATGTTTGATATCAGTGATCATCAAAGAAATGCAAATTAAACTACAACGAGATATCACCTCACACCTGTTAGAACGCATAATATTAAAAAAGACAAAAGATAAGTGTTGATAAGAATGTAGGAAAAGGTAACTCTGGGGTGCAGCAAGATGGCCAAATAGGAGCAGCTCCAGTCTCCAACTCCCAACGCAAGCGACACAGAAGACCGGTGATTTCTGCATTTTCAACTGAGGTACTGGGGTCATCTCACTAGGGAGTGCTGGACAATTAGTGCTGGTCAGCTGCTGCAGCCCGACCAGCAAGAGCTGAAGCAGGGTGAGGCATCGCCTCACCTGGGAAGTGCAAGGGGGAAGGGAATCCCTTTTCCTAGCCAAGGGAACTGAGACACATAACACCTGGAAAATCGGGTAACTCCCACCCCAATACTGCGCTTTAAGCAAACGGGCACACCAGGAGAATATATCCCACACCTGGCCAGGAGAGTCCCACGCCCATGGAGCCTCCCTCATTGCTAACACAGCAGTCTGCGATCTAACTGCAAGGCAGCAGCAAGGCTGGGGGAGGGGTGCCCACCATTGCTGAGGCTTAAGTAGGTAAACAAAGCCGCTGGGAAGCTCGAACTGGGTGGAGCTCACAGCAGCTCAAGGAAACCTGCCTGTCTCTGTAGACTCCACCTCTGGGGACAGGGCACAGCTAAACAACAACAACAACAAAAGCAGCAGAAGCCTTTGCAGACGCAAACGACTCTGTCTGACAGCTTTGAAGAGAGCAGTGGATCTCCCAACACGGAGGTTGAGATCTGAGAAGGGACAGACTGCTGGCTCAAGTGGGTCCCTGACCCCTGAGTAGCCTAACTGGGAGACATCTCCCACTAGGGGCAGTCTGACACCCCACACCTCACAGGGTGGAGTACACCCCTGCGAGGAAGCTTCCAAAGTAAGAATCAGACAGGTACACTCACTGTTCAGCAATATTCTATCTTCTGCAACCTCTGCTGCTGATACCCAGGCAAACAGGGTCTGGAGTGGACCTCAAGCAATCTCCAACAGACCTACAGCTGAGGTTCCTGACTGTTAGAAGGAAAACTATCAAACAGGAAGGACACCTATACCAAAACCCCATCAGTACGTCACCATCATCAAAGACCAGAGGCAGATAAAACCACGAAGATGGGGAAAAAGCAGGGCAGAAAAGCTGGAAATTCAAAAAATAAGAGCGCATCTCCCCCTGCAAAGGAGCGCAGCCCATCGCCACCAACGGATCAAAGCAGTCAGAGAATGACTTTGACGAGATGAGAGAAGAAGGCTTCACTCCATCAAACTTCTCAGAGCTAAAGGAGGAATTACATACCCAGCGCAAAGAAACTAAAAATCTTGAAAAAAGAGTGGAAGAATCGACAGCTAGACTAATTAATGCAGAGAAGATCATAAACGAAATGACAGAGATGAAAACCATGACACAAGAAATACGTGACAAATGCACAAGCTTCAGTAACCGACTCGATCAACTGGAAGAAAGAGTATCAGCGATTGAGGATCACATGAATGAAATGAAGCGAGAAGAGAAACCAAAAGAAAAAAGAAGAAAAAGAAATGAACAAAGCCTGCAAGAAGTATGGGATTATGTAAAAAGACCAAATCTACGTCTGATTGGGGTGCCTGAAAGTGAGGGGGAAAATGGAACCAAGTTGGAAAACACTCTTCAGGATATCATCCAGGAGAACTTCCCCAACCTAGTAGGGCAGGCCAACATTCAAATTCAGGAAATACAGAGAACGCCACAAAGATACTCTTCGAGAAGAGCAACTCCAAGACACATAATTGCCAGATTCACCAAAGTTGAAATGAAGGAAAAAATCTTAAGGGCAGCCAGAGAGAAAGGTCGGGTTACCCACAAAGGGAAGCCCATCAGAATAACAGCAGATCTCTCGGCAGAAACTCTACAAGCCAGAAGAGAGTGGGGGCCAATATTCAACATTCTTAAAGAAAAGAATTTTAAACCCAGAATTTCATATGCAGCCAAACTAAGTTTCATAAGTGAAGCAGAAATAAAATCCTTTACACATAAGCCAATGCTTAGAGATTTTGTCACCACCAGGCCTGCCTTACAAGAGACCCTGAAGGAAGCCCTAAACATGGAAAGGAACAACTGGTACCAGCCATTGCAAAAATATGCCAAAATGTAAAGACCATCGAGGCTAGGAAGAAACTGCATCAAGTAACGAGGAAAATAACCAGTTAATATCATAATGGCAAGATCAAGTTCACACATAACAATATTAACCATAAATGTAAATGGACTAAATGCTCCAATTAAAAGACACAGACTGGCAAACTGGATAAAGAGTCAAGACCCATCAGTCTGCTGTATTCAGGAGACCCACCTCACATGCAGAGACATACATAGGCTCAAAATAAAGGGATGGAGGAAGATCTACCAAGCAAATGGGCAAAGTCTCAGGATACAAAATTAATGTGCAAAAATCACAAGCATTCTTATACACCAGTAACAGACAAGCAGAGAGCCAAATCATGAATGAACTTCCATTCACAATTGCTTCAAAGAGAATAAAATACCTAGGAATCCAACTTACAAGGGATGTCAAGGACCTCTTCAAGGAGAACTACAAACCACTGCTCAGTGAAATAAAAGAGGACACAAACAAATGGAAGAACATACCATGCTCATGGATAGGAAGAATCAATATCATGAAAATGGCCATACTGCCCAAGGTTTTTATAGATTCAATGCCATCCCCATCAAGCTACCAATGAGTTTCTTCACAGAATTGGAAAAAACGGCTTTAAAGTTCATATGGAACCAAAAAGAGCCCGCATTGCCAAGACAATCCTAAGTCAAAAGGACAAAGCCGGAGGCGTCACGCTACCTGACTTCAAACTATACTACAAGGCTACAGTAACCAAAACAGCATGGTACTGGTACCACAACAGAGATATAGACCAATGGAACAGAACAGAGTCCTCAGAAATATACCACACATCTACAGCCATCTGATCTTTGACAAACCTGAGAGAAACAAGAAATGGGGAAAGGATTCCCTATTTAATAAATGGTGCTGGAAAATTGGCTAGCCATAAGTAGAAAGCTGAAACTGGATCCTTTCCTTACTCCTTATAGGAAGATTAATTCAAAATGGATTAGAGACTTAAATGTTAGACTTAATACCATAAAAATCCTAGAAGAAAACCTAGGTAGTACCATTCAGGACATAGGCATGGGCAAGGAGGGCAAGGACTTCATGTCTAAAACACCAAAAGCAATGGCAACAAAAGCCAAAATTGACAAATGGGATCTCATTAAACTAAAGGGCTTCTGCACAGCAAAAGAAACTACCATCAGAGTGAACAGGCAACCTACAGAATGGGAGAAAATGTTTGCAATCTACTCGTCTGACAAAGAGCTAATATCCAGAATTTACAAAGAACTCAAACAAATATACAAGAAAAAAACAAACAACCCCATCAAAAAGTGGGCAAAGGATATGAACAGACATTTCTCAAAAGAAGACATTCATACAGCCAACAGACACATGAAAAAATGCTCATCATCACTTGCCATCAGAGAAATGCAAATCAAAACCACAATGAGATACCATCTCACACCAGTTAGAATGGCAATCATTACAAAGTCAGGAAACAACAGGTGTTGGAGAGGATGTGGAGAAATAGGAACACTTTTACACTGTTGGTGGGATTGTAAACTAGTTCAACCATTATGGAAAACAGTATGGCGATTCCTCAAGGATCTAGAACTAGATGTACCATATGACCCAGCCATCCTACTACCGGGTATATACCCAAAGGATTATAAATCATGCTGCTATAAAGACACATGCACACGTATGTTTATTGTGGCACTATTCACAATAGCAAAGATTTGGAATCAACCCAAATGTCCATCTGTGACAGACTGGATTCAGAAAATGTGGCACATATACACCATGGAATACTATGCAGCCATCAAAAAGGATGAGTTTGCGTCCTTTGTAGGGACATGGATGCAGCTGGAAACCATTATTCTTAGCAAACTATCACAAGAACAGAAAACCAAACACCGCATGTTCTCACTCATAGGTGGGAACTGAACAATGAGATCACTTGGACTTGGGAAGGGGAACATCACACACCGGGGCCTATCATGGGGAGGGGGGAGGGGGGAGGGATTGCATTGGGAGTTATACCTGATATAAATGATGAATTGATGGGTGCTGACGAGTTGATGGGTGCAGCACACCAACATGGCACAAGTATACATATGTAACAAACCTGCACGTTATGCACATGTACCCTAGAACTTAAAGTATAATAAAAAAAAAAAAAAGAAAAAGGTAACTCTTACACACTGTTCATGAGAATGTGAATTAGTACAGCCATTATGAAAAGCAGCAAGAGGTTTCTCAAAAAATTAAAAATAGAACTACTGTAAAATATTATGCACAATACCATTTCTGGGTCTATATCCAAAGGAAATGAAATCAGTTTGTTGAAAACAGTTGCATTCCCATGTTTATTGCAGCACTGTTCACAATAGCCAAGATATGAAACAACCTAAGTGTCCATCAATGGATGAATGGATAAAGCAAATGTAGTACATATACACAAAGGGATACTATTCAGCCATAAATAAGAATGAGATCCTTACATTTGACACAACATGGATAAACCTGGAGAACAGTAGACTCAGTGAAATAAGCCAGGTACAGAAACATAAATACCACATGATCTCACTTATAGGTAGAACCTTAAAGAGTTAAACTCATAGAAGTAGAGAGTAGAATGTTGGCAGAAGGTTGGTTACCAAGGGCTAGGAGGTTAGGGGGTTGGGGAGGTATTGATCAAGGAATATAAAATTTCATTTAGACAAGGCGAATAAGCTCAAGAGGTCTACTGTACAACTTGATGACTTCAGTTAAAACAATGTATTGTTTTTTAAAAATTGTTAAGAGAGTCTCAAATTTTCTCACAACAAAAAATAATAAGTATGTGACAATTCATATGTTAATTAGCTCAACTGAGCCATTCCCCATGTATACATATTTCAGAACACCATCTTGTACACAATAAATATGTATAATTTTATTTATCAATTAGAAAATTAAATAAAATTTTTTAAAAAGCAAAATATTCTATTGAAGGTTCTAGCCAGTCCAATAAGGAAAAATAATTAGATGCATTCAGAAAAGAAATATAGAAAAGAATAAATACATTTATTTTTATTCGCAGATGACATGATACTATATGTAGAAATTCCTAAGGAATCCAGACTCCCATCTTACTCATCCCCCACCCCCAAAAAACAATTGAAACTAATAACTGATTCAGCAATCTTTCAGGGCATAAGATTGATATAAAATAGTAATGATGCAAATTCTGCTTCATTTCAGTATGTTTTTCCTATCCTTGATTTAAGAGACAACTCTCAGTGCCAGTGAATAGTTCCATGATCATTCATTTAGGAAAAGGAATAATTTGGATTTTAGAATTTCAATTTGACACAATTACCCACAAAAAAAAATATTTTCCCATTCTCATTACTTTTGCGGAGATAAGAACAATTGTCAAAATTATCATTGCTAACAGCTAGTCTACAGCATGATTAGAGGCAAATGGTGACACTAAGTGTCATCCTTCCCCTCATCCCCAAAAACAAGCCTCTAAAGGATTCCAAGGTCTGCACGTGAGTCTTACCACTCTGTATTCAGGTTTTGCTGGCTGCAGGACATCCCCGAAAGTTCTGCCTGTTGGTGCTCTATCCGCAATATTAAGAATTAATGGAACTATTAATTGTTGGAAAAATGGAGGTTCTGGGCCTCTGCTCAGGTTGGCTACTGTGTCCTGGAACAGAGAGCATTTGTTAAGGAGTGCATGCGTAGAGTCAAAGACCCTTTTCCTAGGCTTCCAGTCCCAGAAATGCCTGCATTAATGGAAGAGTGCACACACACATACTCATACACACTCTAAGAGCTAACAACCTTGACAAAATAGGAAGGTAGCCTTGCTAAGCATGAGCCTAGAAATTAACAATTTAAACTCTTGTCACTGGGAGAAAGCTTTGGTCATAGGCAACTCTTTTATTCTCCTAGAACACATAGTGACAGTGACCAGAGTACAAGGTTGGAAGCATACTTTCGAATTGTGTGACTTTGTACAGGGGCCTACCATGCAAAAAGGTAATTATAACATGACACCATAATTACTATTTTAATTTTTAAAAAGTCTTGAGTCACTCTCATCTGGAGTCAGTACCAAGTTTTTTCCTAGATTCTTGTCTGTTCTAATAAAAGAATATAATAAACATATTTTTAATTTAAAATTTAAGATCATCCCATATCCTGACTGGTTTAATCTATGTTGCCCACAATGTTTACCATTTTTAATAGTGTCATAAAAATACAAATCTCAGTTTTCAAATATCCCTTGATATATATTAGGTTGGTACAAAAGTAATTGGCATTTTGCCATTACTTTCAATGAATATTTAATGTTCTTTATTCCTCACATTATAGATTTAATCTCTACAACTGCATATGAGATAGGTTATGTATTACCATTCCCATTTTGCAAATGAGAAAATAGGCTTGGACATATTAAGCAGTTTTTTTCAAGATCACATAGCTAGTTTTAAGGTGCTTGACCAGAAATTTGACTGTAAAACAAATTTCCACCAAATTAATTGCATTTTTCTCCATTGTCACTACAAAATTTGAAGAATCTATTTTCATGGGAAGAACTATAGATCTATGAGCATAGTGACAGTTAAACAGTAGTTACCTCTAGGGATGGGTTATAGGTTTATACTTTTCTGTATAATATGAATGTCCTACAAATAGATTTGGCTTTTATAATAGAAACAAACAAATAAATAAATAAATAGACAGTTATTCAAAAAAAATTAACCTAAAACTGAGAGCAAAATTGTAATAAAATGAAAATAAATATCAATTAATTAAAATATGTGCAAAGAAATTATATAAAATACTGAAATTTCAAACACATCATCAGTAACTAATAATACAGCCATATGAAATGTTCAACATTCGACTGACGCAACCTACAGAGACAACCATTTCATTTATTTCCATTTAATATATCCAAGCTCTTTCATTAAAAGGGCTTTATTTTCTTTGCTATGCCACAATTGTTTCACATTTTTTATTGAGGCTTACATATTATGATATAAGGGGCTGCTTACTATTTTGAGCTCTTTATCCTGTTTGTTGACTAACCTTCTGACATCACAGTTACAGCTTCATAAACAACTGCATCCAAAGGGAAGATTTCCACAAGTGAAGTTCCTTTAAATCAAGTAAACTTGTTCAGTGGTATATATTTTAGGTAGATGCAATGTGTTCATTCCAAGGCACCACCGTTTTTACATCAAATCTAAGCTTCCATTGATTTAACAACTCATATTATCTTTTGAACCACCAAGAAAGTAAAAGCATGCTACTAATTATAATAATAATAAGATTCCTCTGATTGGAAAATGCTTCCCAATTTCTGAGATATTATAATGTGGAAAATGGGCATCTTAGAATGCTGACCTACTCAGCTCTTGGAGTGAGTGGGGAGAATCTGGCAAGGATTAGAGAACACAGGTTCAACTCCCAGGTGTAGTAAGCTTCCTCACTTATCTTCAAGTCTATGTGCTCCTCTGAAAACTGGGGAGAAATGATATCTCCTTAACTTCACATGATGGTTGTAAAAATAATGAGATAATATATATGAAAGAAGCTGCCACCACGAAAGGATGTTAACTAGATCCAAAATTTGGAAAGAAATTTTATTTTTCTGAGATACCACAAAGCTATAAGTTTTGTAAAATAGAAAGGTTGTCAAAGAAACTGAACACTCAAAGCTAAGGTTCTCTTTTGCTTCTCTCTGCATTTTCTCACCAGACACAGACACATACAGACACACACACACACACACACACACACAAACAAACAATATTTGATTACCGTAGCAATAGCCTTAGCAAGGTTTCTGAAAAGCTGAATGTAAGCAGATAACGTGTGAGGTCCATAAATTGTCGATGCTGCCTCATATCGCTGAGCCTGCAGGAAAGGCAGGGAGAGTTGTACATGGTTCTGCATATTTAAATCCATTTACAGAGGTGTAGCATTTTAGGTAAATGTGATGCTTGACATCTGACATTATTCAAAACTGGCATAATATTCAAGATTATGTATGACGAAAGAGGATGGGCATTTCCATTTACTGGCCAAGGTAAGTGATTCCCATCAACTACCTATTAAAAGCAGTGGGTTCTCTCTGCTTATGCCATTTAGACTGTCACTCTATTTACTATGAAAGAGGGTGCTAGCTCCTAAGCTTTAGTCTATTGTAAGTACTTGTAATACAAATGCTTTCCCCCAGTGCATATATCAGAAGAAAAACAAAATAAAAAGAGTCCTTATAACTTCTGGATAAATAGTTAGAAGGTACTAACTGGAGAAGGACATTTAATCCATCACAGCCATGAAATGGAGCCAAATGCATCTTTCACCTGGCCTCCAGGTCTTTGGCTCTTTTACAGGAACTTCAGAGTCATCAAATCTAAAACCAATCTCACCACTCCAGACATGTCAGCTTCCTCCACAACATTCTCATCTCAGCGAATGTCATCTTTCCAGTCTCCCATGTGAGGATCAGCCTGCAGTTTCCTTAGACTCCTCTCTCCCTCATCCTGTATCCTATCAGTCTCCAAATCTGGTAATTCCATCTCCTTCAAATCTCCTGAGTTCTTTCGTTGTCCTATCTTACTTTCTCCTAAGGTATAAGTAGATTTTACCTTAGTTCAAACCCTCATCTCTCACCCAGATCTTTTTTTTATTATTATTTTATATTAGGTTCAGGAGTATATGTGTAGGTTTGTTACATAGGTAAATCACATGTCATGAGGGTTTGTTATACAGATTATTTCATCAGCCAGGTAATAAGCACAGTACCTGATAAGTAGGTTTTTGATCCTCTCCCTCCTCCCAGCCTTCACGTGCCCATGTCTTCCCCAGATCTTAACTACACTATGGCTTCGTAACCAGTCCTCTGCTTATACATAAGCCCTTCCAATTCCTTTTCCACACTGCCATCCTATTGACCTTTCTAAATCACAAAATTTTATCAAAGCATTCTCTTGCTTAGAATCCTACTGCAGTTCCCCTAAAGCCTTCCTTACTGAATGAAAGCTCTGTAGCATAGCATGTAAGACTCTCCATTAGCTAACCTGTGTCTCCCACTCTGGCCCCCATCTCCTTACCATCACCTTCCCATACTTACTCCATGCTACTCAACTAATTATGCTCCATCGATGAGCCTGCCCTCTGGACCTTTGCATATATAGTTTCTTCTATATGGGATACATTCTTACCTTTTATTTGCCTAACTCTCACTTGTTCTCAAGAACTCATACAGATGTTACATCTTCCTGAACAGTCCCAGTCCTCAAATACCCAGTCTGGGCTGGTGCTCTTTCTTTTTATTTTTATAACACCTTGTGAATGCCTTTCATGAAAATGTAATCATCTGTTTGTACTAGACCCCTGACTTTGTACTAGACCCCTGACTTCTAGTGATCTTGAGGGAAGGGACAGATTCTTTTCATCATTATGCCCCAGAAAGTGGCTAGCACAGTATCTGTAACAATACATATCTGTTGAATGAATGAAGTAATTAATAGTAATCCTTGCAGGATTATATTCCTGTGATATGGACAGGAAACAGGAAAATACTGCCTAGAAAAGAGTGGTTCCCTGGCAAAGGTTCCACCCTTAAGCCTGGAAATCTGTGGCCCTAAACAAGAACAAGCATTTTCGGTTTTGCACCCAAACGTTTCTGTTTTGCGTTTTCATTCACTATGCCCCCCTATCCTGTACCCACATAAACCCCAAACCCCCAGCTCCACAAGCAGACAAGGAGATGAACAGAAAAGCAGAATGGCAGAACAGCACAGCAGAGAAAAGAGAAGGAGCATCTGAACTCTGAGAGGAGTTTGGCTGGGGATGGTTGGAGAGGAGATCGCCTGCTGGACAGTCAAACTCCAGGGGAAGATCATCGTCCCACTCCATCCCCTTTCCAGCTCCCCATTCATCCCACTGAGAGCTACCTCTACTGCTCAATAAAACCCTGAATTCATCCTTCATGTCCATTTGCAACCTGATTCTTCCTGGACACTGTACAAGGACCTGGGTACCAACAGGGCACTGAGCTGTTTAACACTCAGGCCATCTGCAGACAGCAAAGTTAAAAAAAAAAGTGCACTGCATGTAACACATGCCCACTTGGGCTTCCAGAGTAGCAGGCACCCAGACCTAGATACTGCTGCAGGGCCCTCATGGAATTTGCTCCTGTGGGCACCCAAAAGCACTTGCCCTTGCTCCTGCACCTGCCTGTCTGCATGCTCTCCTTCCCATAAAGGGTTTCAGCATGGACAGCAGCCGAACAGATGAGCCACACCCCTGTTGCACATACTGCAAGGGGGTTCAGGGAACTCTCCCATCTCACCTGGACCAGGAGACAAGCTAGTAGGGGTTCCTAACCTTGTTTGTGACATAGACTCCTTTGGCAGCATGTTGAGACCTAAGGACCTCCCTCAGAATAATGTTTCTAAAGGTGTAAAATAAAATACATGGAACTGACAAAGGAAACCAGTTAGGTTGAAATATGTTTACCAAACTATAATAAACAAATGTTGTGTATAGTAACGTATGTGCTTCTTTATTATGCTATTGAATAACAAGTTATATCTGTGGATCTAATAACTACTGTGATTATAAAACAGCAATAAGAGTAAAAGATATTTCTAGATCTGCAATCACTATATGTGATATGAAAGTATCTGTGGTTCCTATTGGTGACAGAGGTACTGCTAAAATAATTTATTTGTGTTGCCTATATTTATAATTGACAGAAATGCTTAGTAACAGAGGTAGTGAAGAAAGGATGTAGTTATTCCTATCCAAGTTTAGCATCATTAAGATCACTTTTTCAATGGGAATTCCTAGAAGGCAGGGACCTTCAGGAAAGCCAACAGAGGGTAGCAGGGCAGAGTCCACTCTTAGTATGACTGAGTATTTACCAAGGCGCAGACTGTATGCCTCTGTATGCACTGCTGTTATATACCAGCAGATATATTATTAACAGAAATTATTAATCATGAGACTCTGGACTGTTTTCATGTTTTACTTAAAAAGTACTTGGGCTGCTTTCTGGACTATTTATAAACAATGAAATATTACCAGCTACCAGCCTCCCTCAAACTCTCTGGGACTCTGTTTCTTAATATATATCATCAACATAATAATACCCGACTTCCAGATATACTGTAAGGATTACTTTAAATAATATTTGCAAAGTCTTAACTAGTGCACTCAATAAACAGCTACTAGTAGGAGTTTTCTCAGGTGTTACAGAGGCTTAAGGCATCAAATGCATTATGAGTAGTGTTAGAAATGTTTTATGCCACAGCTCAGGCTTATTACCAGTGCCCCTGACAAAATAATTAGTTTCAGGGAAAATGTAAGTCAATAGAACTAGAATTCTGACCTGGAGTTAAAAGGATATATTTGAAACTCTTAAATACGACCTTTGGTTTATCATTCTCTTATCTGCTATACCTAAAACATAATCATCTCTCAGAAACATGACTGGGACAGTTTACAAAGCAAGTCTGCATTTGACATGACCGGGGTATGATTCATTTAAATTATGAAAACCTTTAGCTTTACCTGGTATTCTTCATAAGTGGTAATGTAATGTGTATAGACATTGCATAGACCTGAAATAACAACAGTCATGTTCTGCATCCCATGAGATGCAAATTCCTAGGAGAGAAAAGTAAAACCCAAGAAAATTACTCTTCATCTTTAAGTATAATATCATTCTGTTATCCTTAACACACAAGCATTGATTACATTATTAGTTTAAGATATTTTTCTTAATAAAATTTTTCTGACTGCACTAAGCTGGACAAGTCAATGGATCTATAAATACCTTGATGATCACAGTTGCAGATGTAGAAACTTCTTACTACTAAAACAGGGATTTAAAAAATTAACTTATTAAAAAATCTAATGGGTGGCTATTAGCTAACCAGAATAGTAATTTCCAGAGCTAAGTAACAAGACATTTTTGACATGTCAATTTAGAACCATTTACAATACTACCTGAATATAAAGAAAATTAAGAATACAGCACAGATAAAATACAGAATTCCCAAAATGTAATGCATTTTATTTAGACTGTTCACAGGAACTTAAGATATTGAGGTACTCAGAGGTTACTTAGTATTTAATATATAAAACCATTATCAATTTTTAAATTATTAATACATAAATACCAATAAAATATTTTTAACCTAATGATAAATCCCTTATGTTTTCTAAGTCTGGTTCTTATACTACCAATATTTCATATTCACCTTAGCCATTAATTTCAAGAAATGTGGAACTCTAGTCATCTTAAAAAAGATTAATTTAAAAGACATAGGATCACAGGGATAGGATATAATTTCCTCTTCGCCAAATATGAACATGTAGATATGTTATTTTATTTTTAACTTACTGCTTGAACTGCCTCTCGAAGTCTTCGTCCAGACATGGTCCTGAGTCAAGAAAACAATTATGTGTACATTTTCCTACTCAGACTGTGTGCAGAGTATGCAGAAATACTTGCAGTGAAAGCCAAAAAATTACCCTGGCTCACCACGCAATAGTAAAATATGTAGGAACCCAATGACCTTGAAAAGCTAAACTTGAGCTTTTTTCCTGCCTGTCCTAGCTTCAAAATAAATCCTAAACTGAAAATGGTCAATTTAACTAAAAGATGGAAACAGAATCAGTGGTTATCGCTGGCAAAAGATCATCATTATTTTCCATTCTTGAGTCAACAAAATGATTAGTTGCATTCTATGTTTGTAAAAGCTGAAGCAGGTAGAAAAATACATTACTGCCCCTTCCTACAAAGAATTTACTGTATCATTCATTCATTTAATTCTTCAGTAAAACACTGAGCACCTACTACACACCAGGCCTACTTCTAGATACTAAGGATTCAACGTATGGAGCTTACCTTCTAGGGAGAGGAGAGAGTTAATAAGCAAATAAAAACAGATGACAAGAAAAGCTATAGAGAATAACACCGGGGGCGGAGCAAGATGGCCGAATAGGAACAGCTCCAGTCTTCAACTCCCAGCGCGAGCGACACAGAAGACCGGTGATTTCTGCATTTTCAACTGAGGTACTGGGGTCATCTCTCTAGGGAGTGCCAGACAATCGGTGCTGGTCAGCTGCTGCAGCCTGACCAGCGTGAGCTGAAGCAGGGCGAGGCATCGCCTCACCTGGAAGCGCAAGGGGGAAGGAAATCCCTTTTCCTAGCCAGGGGAACTGAGACACACAACACCTGGAAAATCGGGTAACTCCCACACCAATACTGCGCTTTAAGGAAACAGGCACACCAGGAGAATATATCCCACACCTGGCCGGGAGGGTCCCACGCCCACGGAGCCTCCCTCACTGCTAACACAGCCGTCTACGGCGATCTATCCGCAAGGCAGCAGCGAGGCTGGGGGAGGGGCGCCCGCCATTGCTGAGGCTTAAGTAGGTAAACAAAGCCGCTGAGAAGCTCGAACTGGGTGGAGCTCACAGCAGCTCAAGGAAGCCTGCCTGTCTCTGTAGACTCTACCTCTGCGGACAGCGCACAGCTGCAGTCCATTAGGGGAAAGAGCGGGGCCGGCGCAGACGCGAACGACTCTGTCTGACAGCTTTGGGGAGAGCCGTGGATCTCCTAACGCGGAGGTTGAGATCTGAGAACGGACAGACTGCCTGCTCAGGTGGGTCCCTGACCCCTGAGTAGCCTAGCTGGGAGACATCCCCCACTAGGGGCAGTCTGACACCCCACACCTCACAGGGTGGCGTCACCCCTGAGAGGAAACTTCCAAAGGAAGAATCAGACAGGTACACTCGCTGTTCAGCAATATTCTATCTTCGGCAACCTCTGCTGCTGACACCCAGGCAAACAGGGTCTGGAGTGGACCTCAAGCAATCTCCAACAGACCAACAGACAGTCCTTCTGACTGTCAGAAGGAAAACTATCAAACAGGAAGGACACCTATACAAAAACCCCATCAGTACGTCACCATCATCAAAGACCAGAGACAGATAAAACCACAAAGATGGGGAAGAAGCAGGGCAGAAAAGCTGGAAATTCAAAAAATAAGAGCGCATCTCCTCCTGCAAAGGAGCGCAGCCCATCGCCAGCAACGGATCAAAGCTGGTCAGAGAATGACTTTGACGAGATGAGAGAAGAAGGCTTCAGTCCATCAAACCTCTCAGAGCTAAAGGAGGAATTACGTACCCAGCGCAAAGAAACTAAAAATCTTGAAAAAAAAGTGGAAGAATTGACAGCTAGACTAATTAATGCAGAGAAGATCATAAACGAAATGACAGAGATGAAAACCATGACACGAGAAATACGTGACAAATGCACAAGCTTCAGTAACCGACTCGATCAACTGGAAGAAAGAGTATCAGCGATTGAGGATCAAATGAATGAAATGAAGTGAGAAGAGAAAACCAAAAGAAAAAAGAAGAAAAAGAAATGAACAAAGCCTGCAAGAAGTATGGGATTATGTAAAAAGACCAAATCTACGTCTGATAGGGGTGCCTGAAAGTGAGGAGGAAAATGGAACCAAGTTGGAAAACACTCTTCAGGATATCATCCAGGAGAACTTCCCCAACCTAGTAGGGCAGGCCAACATTCAAATTCAGGAAATACAGAGAACGCCACAAAGATACTCCTCCAGAAGAGCAACTCCAAGACACATAATTGCCAGATTCACCAAAGTTGAAATGAAGGAAAAAATCTTAAGGGCAGCCAGAGAGAAAGGTCGGGTTACCCACAAAGGGAAGCCCATCAGACTAACAGCAGACCTCTCGTCAGAAACTCTACAAGCCAGAAGAGAGTGGGGGCCAATATTCAACGTTCTTAAAGAAAAGAATTTTCAACCCAGAATTTCATATCCAGCCAAACTAAGCTTCATCAGTGAAGGAGAAATAAAATCCTTTACAGATAAGCAAATGCTTAGAGATTTTGTCACCACCAGGCCTGCCTTACAAGAGACCCTGAAGGAAGCCCTAAACATGGAAAGGAACAACCGGTACCAGCCATTGCAAAAACATGCCAAAATGTAAAGAACATCGAGGCTAGGAAGAAATGCATCAACTAACGAGCAAAATAACCAGTTAATATCATAATGACAGGATCAAGTTCACACATAACAATATTAACCTTAAATGTCAATGGACTAAATGCTCCAATTAAAAGACACAGACTGGCAAACTGGATAAAGAGTCAAGACCCATCAGTCTGCTGTATTCAGGAGACCCATCTCACATGCAGAGACATACATAGGCTCAAAATAAAGGGATGGAGGAAGATCTACCAAGCAAATGGAGAACAAAAAAAAGCAGGGGTTGCAATCCTAGTCTCTGATAAAACAGACTTTAAACCATCAAAGATCAAAAGAGACAAAGAAGGCCATTACATAATGGTAAAGGGATCAATTCAACAGGAAGAGCTAACTCTCCTAAATATCTATGCACCCAATACAGGAGCACCCAGATTCATAAAGCAAGTCCTTAGAGACCTACAAAGAGACTTAGACTCCCATACAATAATAATGGGAGACTTCAACACTCCACTGTCAATATTAGACAGATCAACGAGACAGAAAGTTAACAAGGATATCCAGGAATTGAACTCATCTCTACACCAAGCGGACCTAATAGACATCTATAGAACTCTCCACCCCAAATCAACAGAATATACATTCTTCTCAGCACCACATCGCACTTATTCCAAAATTGACCACATAATTGGAAGTAAAGCACTCCTCAGCAAATGTACAAGAACAGAAATTATAACAAACTGTCTCTCAGACCACAGTGCAATCAAACTAGAACTCAGGACTAAGAAACTCAATCCAAACCGCTCAACTACATGGAAACTGAACAACCTGCTCCTGAATGACTACTGGGTACATAACGAAATGAAAGCAGAAATAAAGATGTTCTTTGAAACCAATGAGAACAAAGATACAACATACCAGAATCTCTGGGACACATTTAAAGCAGTGTGTAGAGGGAAATTTATAGCACTAAATGCCCACAAGAGAAAGCAGGAGAGATCTAAAATGGACACTCTAACATCACAATTAAAAGAACTAGAGAGGCAAGAGCAAACACATTCAAAAGCTAGCAGAAGGCAAGAAATAACTAAGATCAGAGCAGAACTGAAGGAGATAGAGACACAAAAAACCCTCCAAAAATCAATGAATCCAGGAGTTGGTTTTTTGAAAAGATCAACAAAATTGACAGACCGCTAGCAAGACTAATAAAGAAGAAAAGAGAGAGGAATCAAATAGTCGCAATAAAAAATGATAAAGGGGATATCACCACCGACCCCACAGAAATACAAACAACCATCAGAGAATACTATAATGCCTCTACGCAAATCAACTAGAAAATCTAGAAGAAATGGATAATTTCCTGGACACTTACACTCTCCCAAGACTGAACCAGGAAGAAGTTGAATCCCTGAATAGACCAATAGCAGGCTCTGAAATTGAGGCAACAATTAATAGCCTACCCACCAAAAAAAGTCCAGGACCAGATGGATTCACAGCTGAATTCTACCAGAGGTACAAGGAGGAGCTGGTACCATTCCTTCTGAAACTATTTCAATCAATAGAAAAAGAGGGAATCCTCCCTAACTCTTTTTATGAGGCCAACATCATCCTGATACCAAAGCCTGGCAGAGACACAACAAAAAAAGAGAATTTTAGACCAATATCCCTGATGAACATCGATGCAAAAATTCTCAATAAAATACTGGCAAACCGGATGCAGCAGCACATCAAAAAGCTTATCCACCATGATCAAGTGGGCTTCATCCCTGGGATGCAAGGCTGGTTCAACATTCGCAAATCAATAAACGTAATCCAGCATATAAACAGAACCAAAGACAAGAACCACATGATTATCTCAATAGATGCAGAAAAGGCTTTTGACAAAATTCAACAGCCCTTTATGCTAAAAACGCTCAATAAATTCGGTATTGATGGAACGTACCTCAAAATAATAAGAGCTATTTATGACAAACCCACAGCTAATATCATACTGAATGGGCAAAAACTGGAAAAATTCCCTTTGAAAACTGGCACAAGACAGGGATGCCCTCTCTCACCACTCCTATTCAACATCGTGTTGGAAGTTCTGGCTAGGGCAATCAGGCAAGAGAAAGAAATCAAGGGTATCCAGTTAGGAAAAGAAGAAGTCAAATTGTCCCTGTTTGCAGATGACATGATTGTATATTTAGAAAACCCCATCGTCTCAGCCCAAAATCTCCTTAAGCTGATAAGCAACTTCAGCAAAGTCTCAGGATACAAAATTAATGTGCAAAAATCACAAGCATTCTTATACACCAGTAACAGACAAGCAGAGAGCCAAATCAGGAATGAACTTCCATTCACAATTGCTTCAAAGAGAATAAAATACCTAGGAATCCAGCTTACAAGGGATGTAAAGGACCTCTTCAAGGAGAACTACAAACCACTGCTCAGTGAAATCAAAGAGGACACAAACAAATGGAAGAACATACCATGCTCATGGATAGGAAGAATCAATATCGTGAAAATGGCCATACTGCCCAAGGTTATTTATAGATTCAATGCCATCCCCATCAAGCTACCAATGAGTTTCTTCACAGAATTGGAAAAAACGGCTTTAAAGTTCATATGGAACCAAAAAAGCGCCCGCATTGCCAAGACAATCCTAAGTCAAAAAGACAAAGCTGGAGGCGTCACGCTACCTGACTTCAAACTATACTACAAGGCTACAGTAACCAAAACAGCATGGTACTGGTACCACAACAGAGATATAGACCAATGGAACAGAACAGAGTCCTCAGAAATAATACCACACATCTACAGCCATCTGATCTTTGACAAACCTGAGAGAAACAAGAAATGGGGAAAGGATTCCCTATTTAATAAATGGTGCTGGGAAAATTGGCTAGCCATAAGTAGAAAGCTGAAACTGGATCCTTTCCTTACCCCTTATACGAAAATTAATTCAAGATGGATCAGAGACTTAAATGTTAGACCTAATACCATAAAAACCCTAGAAGAAAATCTAGGTAGTACCATTCAGGACATAGGCATGGGCAAGGACTTCATGTCTAAAACACCAAAAGCAACGGCAGCAAAAGCAAAAATTGACACATGGGATCTCATTAAACTAAAGAGCTTTTGCACAGCAAAAGAAACTACCATCAGAGTGAACAGGCAACCTACAGAATGGGAGAAAATTTTTGCAACCTACTCATCTGACAAAGGGCTAATATCCAGAATCTACAAAGAACTCAAACAAATATACAAGAAAAAAACAAACAACCCCATCAAAAAGTGGGCAAAGGATATGAACAGACATTTCTCAAAAGAAGACATCCATACAGCCAACAGACACATGAAAAAATGCTCATCATCACTCGCCATCAGAGAAATGCAAATCAAAACCACAATGAGATACCATCTCACACCAGTTAGAATGGCAATCATTAAGAAGTCAGGAAACAACAGGTGTTGGAGAGGATGTGGAGAAATAGGAACACTTTTACACTGTTGGTGGGATTGTAAACTAGTTCAACCATTATGGAAAACAGTATGGCGATTCCTCAAGGATCTAGAACTAGATGTACCATATGACCCAGCCATCCCACTACTGGGTATATACCCAAAGGATTATAAATTACTCTACTACAAAGACACATGCACACGTATGTTTATTGCGGCACTATTCACAATAGCAAAGACTTGGAATCAACCCAAATGTCCATCTGTGACAGACTGGATTAAGAAAATGTGGCACATATACACCATGGAATACTATGCAGCCATAAAAAAGGATGAGTTTGCGTCCTTTGTAGGGACATGGATGCAGCTGGAATCCATCATTCTTAGCAAACTATCACAAGAAGAAAACCAAACACCGCATGTTCTCACTCATAGGTGGGAACTGAACAATGAGATCACTTGGACTCGGGAAGGGGAACATCACACACTGGGGCCTATCATGGGGAGGGGGGAGGAGGGAGGGATTGCATTGGGGAGTTATACATGATATAAACGTCATGCACATGTACCCTAGAACTTAAAGTATAATAAAAAAAAAAAAAAAAAAAAAAATAAAAAAAATAAAAAATAAAAATAAAAATAAAAAATAAAAATAAAAAAAAATAAAAAAAAAAGAGAATAACAAAGCAGGATAAAGAGGAAAGGGAGTGGTGGTGGTCACTGTGGTGCTGGTGGTGCTGGTGGTATTACTGGTGCTGCTGGGTGCTGATGTGGTGGTGGTGGTGGTGGTGGTGGTAGGTAAAGATTATACAGTGCAGGCAGCACTGGCATCCCGGTTAGATATTTGAGCAAAGAATTAAAGGGATAAAAGATTTAGTCATGAAGATAACTGGAAGAAAAGTCTTCCAGACTAGAAGAAACCATAAGTTCAAAGGCCCTGAGACAAAAGTATCTTTGATGAGTCTGGGAAGTGTAATAAGGCCAGTGTGGCTGAATCAGAGGTGAGTAAAGAGGAGAAAGTTAAGAAGTCAGACAGGAGGGTTTGCTGAAGAACAGATTATATAGGAGATTGCAAGTTTGAGGATTTACCTGGAATGAAATGAGAAGCTACTGGAGGGTTTTGAGCAAAGACATGACATTATTTAATTTATACTTTAAAGGGCTTAATCTAGCTGCTGTGTTGAGAAAAAACTGCAGAGGAGTAAAGACAGAATGAAGCAGAACAGATAGCAGGTTATTGCAATAATCTGTGTAAGATTGTGGTAACTTAGATCAGGAGGGGAAGTGACAGAAGGTGTTGGGTAGAGTGTACGAAATTTGCTGAAGAATTCAAAGAGGAAAAAATAGAAAAAGAGAAATCAAGGATGACTCCAAGAGATAGGACCTGCTGAAAAGATACAAAATTGCCAGTTACTGAGATAGGAAGACTACATATCAAGCAAGTTTAAAACATTCTTCCATGCTTTTAATACCTAATCTGATTATTTCAAGTACCTGTATTTTAACATGACTGCAAATCTTTCTACTGACATAATAACTCATGGCATCATTTTAATTTGGGATAAGTTTTTTAAAAATTTTCATGTCTGCTTCAGGTTAGCTATCAATAATAAGCATAGAGATAGTTATTCTTCAGAAGCCCCAGCAAAAGAGGGTAGGAATATTTGTCACTGTCACCAAACAGTACAGGAGAATACCAAGGGGTCAGTACAGAATGATCTTTTCATTATAAGAAGCAATTCCAACAGAACCATACAACAGACCAATTTTTAACTAAGTAATAAAAAGAAGAACTTACGTAAACTCCCCAGGGATAGCAGTTATGGCCAAGGACCCAAGGGTAATAATCTGAACATCAACAATAGCTGGATGCCAGGGATGAGGTTTTGATAGCTGAGAACCCAAAACAAGAAAATTATGTTAGGGATAACACTCTTTCTATGGTTAACAGACACATAGTGGTCCCAGAAGTTCCTCTAGTTTCTAATTTATGATATAGTATTAAATATTCCATATGGGCATTTATTTCCTAATCATAACATGAGAATTTCAAATGCCAAAGTCCCATTAACCTGCACTAATCAATGAAGTTTTTGGTGGATCTGTCATCGTGAAATCACAATGTATAACAGATAACCAAACGTTTTCCTAGAGTACTGTTTGTGACTATTCTTATACACAATAAATAAGGACTTCCATTTGGAATGGTTTAACTTAATTTCTCTTTTTATTATAATCGCCCTTTAAGTTTACAGTTGCCAAGTCTTGTCTTATTTTCCAAGATTTTTCCCAAGAGAATTTACCGTTTCCATATTCAGAATAATATAGCCTGTCCCTCTATTCCTTCCTTTCCTCTCTTTCTTCTTTCAAGAATTTTAATAGGATATTAGGAAGAAAATACTTTTAAAATGCTTCTAACTCAACAATCCAAGTTTTTATGAATACTGAAATGACCTTTTGACATTTAGAATGCAAAATATATGTTTCAAAGGAGCGTAAAAGAAAATTGCTGTAGTTGATAATGTTGCCTGAACTGTGAGAAAATTTAGACATGAACATGTTTCATTTTAGATGACCTGAAATGTTTTCTTCTGCAGAAAATTCGTTGCTGATTCCCTTCTTGGAACCAACATAAATAAATTCTGATAAATGTTCATCTTATTCTGCCTTTCCCACTGTCCTAATTATTGTATTTATTAATCATAAGTGCAATAGGTAAATCAGTATACATCATAATCATAACCTTCATTCCTTAGAGTCACAGAACCCATTTTTTAATATTAAAAACTTGATATGGGAATATCTAAGTTAAGATCTCCCATCTCAGTAGATATCTATCATTCATTATCTGACAGTTCACAAATTTTAAAATAACAATATGCCAATTTCACTATGATAATGAAAATGCATTACTTCTCCAGTGTGAAGAAGGATGGGCTTTGGTTTATGACATTCTTTAATTTCTTCAGATGGCTTTCCCAGGATCTGGTCCCGAATGGTGTCCCAAAATGGATCCCCTTCTGTTTTCCCTATTAGAAATGTTATGATTAGCATACTTCCTTGAATCAACCCTCTGAAAAAAGTCATTATTTTGACAAACACTGTACAATAATCTTTTAAGGAGTTTCAGAGATTTTATTAAGGTTGTTGTTCAATGATTCCAAACAGTTTGAATAATAGAATAGGAAAAATGTCTTGTGCAGCCTAAGACATGAGCCATTGTTTAATTAGATCTTCAGTGTGGTCGGCAGAATGACAGAGTACATTTTGTCAATATCCTTAAAGTTTTGTTTCTATTACTCCTGCTCATCCATGTTGCAAATAAAAACAGTTTGACATAATTAACTGCAGATTCGTTGACTAAATCACTTTTTTCCTGTTTTGAAAACTAAAAATGACACCTCCAACTCTCAATACCCAGTTGCCTGACTTATGGTCCCCGAAATAATTTCTCCTGAATACCCATTTAATTATCTACACACACATACACACACACAAAAAAAGAAAAAAAAAAAACCAAAAGCAGTAAAAAATGAAAACAAACTTCAAATGCATAATCTGAGGAAAAAGGTTGTGTAACCATAAAACCTATGAATTAAGAATCTATATACTTTATCTGAAAAATGTAATAATCATAAATGTCTGTGTAGCATAAACTGAAAACTCACAGAATGAAGGAAGAAATACACATTTCAGTAACAATACTGAAATTTTCAATACCCCACTCTCAATCATGGGTAGAACAACTAGGCAGAAGATCAACAGCAAATTTGAACTAAACCTACCAATCTGTAGAATACTCCACCCAACAACAACAGAATATACATTCTTTTCACATGCACATGGAACATTATCTGGGATATATCATGTGTTGGCCAAAAGATAAACCTCAATACATTTTCAAAAGTAGAAATAATACAAAATATGTTTTCCAAACACAGTGAAATGAAATCAAAAATCAATAATAGGAAAAAAAGGGGGAGCTCACAAATATGTGGAAATTAAGCAATATGATCTGAAATAGTTAATAATCAAGGAAGAAATCAAAGGAAAATCTGGAATGAAAATGAAAACACAACACATCGAAACTTATGGTAGCGACAGCAGTGCTCAGTGAGACATTTATAGTTGTAAATGCCCATATTAAGAAAGAAGAAAGATCTCAAACCAATAACCTAACTTCCACCCGAAGACATTGGAAAAGGAAAGCAAACTAAACCAAATGAAAGAAAAAGAGGAAATAATCAATATTCAAAAGAAAATCAATTAAACACTGAGTAGAAAGACAACAGAAAAATCAACGAAACCAAAAACTGGTTTTTTGAAAAGGTCAACAAAACTGGCAAAACTTTAGCTAGATTGACTAAGAAAAACAGAGAGAATACTTAAATTATTAAAATCAGAAATTAGGCCGGGCGCGGTGGCTCAAGCCTGTAATCCCAGCACTTTGGGAGGCCGAGACGGGCGGATCACCAGGTCAGGAGATCGAGACCATCCTGGCTAAGAGTGACACCCCGTCTCTACTAAAAAAAATACAAAAAAAACGAGCCGGGCGAGGTGGCGGGCGCCTGTAGTCCCAGCTACTCGGGAGGCTGAGGCAGGAGAATGGCGTAAACCTGGGAGGCGGAGCTTGCAGTGAGCTGAGATCCGGCCACTGCACTCCAGCCTGGGCGACAGAGCGAGACTCCGTCTCAAAAAAAAAAAAAAAAAAAAAATCAGAAATTAGGGACATTACTACTGACTTTAAAGAAATAAACAGAATTCTAAAGGAATACCGTAAGCAGTTGTATGCTAACAAATTAGATAACTCAGATAAAATGAAAAAATTTCTAGAATGATAAACTACCAAAACTGACTCAAGAAGAAATAGGCAATCTAAAAAAAAAAAAACTATAAAAAGTAAAGAGATTGATTTCATAACATATTTTTAACTACCTACAACAAATAACAGAACTCAGATTGCTTTACTGCTGAATTCCACCAACCAAAGAATTAGTACTAGCTTTTCCAAAACTTTTTCAAAACTTTTCCAAAATAATAGAAAAGGGAACACTTCCTGATTCATTCTATGAGGCCAATATTATCCTGATATAAACCCAGACAAAGATATCACAAGAAAGGAAAACTACAAAACATTGTCTCTGATAAATGTGACACAAAAACCTACAACAAAATACTAGCAAACTGAGTACAGCAACATAGAGAAAGAATTGTTATAGAACATGACTAACTAGGATTTATTGCAGGAATATAAAGTTGGTTAAACAGTCAAAAACTGATTAATGCAGTACAACATATTAAGATAACTTTTTAATTACATACAGAGAGAAGCATTTGCCAAAAATCTAATACCATTTTATGATAATAACACTCAACAAAGTAGGAATAGAAGTAAATTTCCTCAACCTGATAAAGGATTAAAAACCCAGAGCTAACATTATACTTAATGATGAATGACTGAATGCTTTTTCTATACTATCAGGAACAACACAGAATGTATACTCTTTCAACATTTATTCAACATTGTTCTTAAGGTTCTAGCCAGGCAATTAGGCAAGAAAAAGAAATAAAAGGCATTCAGATTGGAAAAGAAAAATTAAAACTATTAATATTTCTATTTCAAGATCACATGATCTTGTATAGAGAAAATCCTAAATCATCCATTAAAATATTAGAATTAATAAATGAGTTCAGCAAGGTTGTAGGATACAAGGTCAACACAGCTATCAGTTGTATTTCTATACATTTTCTATGAACAATCCAAAACTGAAATCAAGAAAAAATTTCCATTTACAATAGCATAGAAAAGAGTGAAATACTAAGAAATAAACTTAACAAAAAGTACAAAATGTATACTCTTAAAACTACAAAACCTTGTTGAAAAAAGTTAAAGACTATCTAAATGAATGCTAAAACATCGATGTATATGGATCAGATTACATAATATTGTTAAGATGGCAATACTTCCCCAAATTATTCTATAAATTCAATGACATTCCCATCAGAATCCCAGCTGACTTCTTTGTAAAAATTTATAAGCTGATTCTAAAACTCCTGTGGAACTGCAAGAAACTCAGAAGTCAAAACAATCTTGGAAGACGAGAACAAGGTAGAAAGACATACTTTCTGATCTCAAGCGAAACAGTAACCAAGAGACAGTTTTACTGGCACAAGGCTAGGCATACAGATCAATGGAATAGAATTGATAATCCAGAGATAAAGCCACGGGTCAACTAATTTTTAACAAGTGTGCCAAGATTATAGAATGGGTAAATAATAATCTTTCCAATAAGTGGTGCTGGGATATCTGAATAGCCATATGCAAAAGAATAAAGGCAGGCCATTACCTCCATGATACACAAAGTTCAACTAAAAATGGATCCAAGACTTAAATGTAGAGCTAAAACCATAAAAGTCTTATAAGAAAATAGGGGTAAATCTTCATGACGTTGAATTTGGAAAAAGATTCCTATATATGACACCAAACCATGAGTAACAAAAGAAAATTTAGACTTCATAAAAATTAAGAATGTTTATGCTTCAAAGGATACAATTAATAAAGTGAAAAAACCTACAGAATGGAAGAAAAAAAAATTTATTTTGAGACAGAGTCTCACTCTGTCACCAGGCTGGAGTGCAGTGGCGTGATCTTGGTTCACTGCAACCTCCACCTCCCAGATTCAAGCGATTCTCCTGTCTCAGCCTCCCGAGTAGCTGGGACTACAGACATGTGCCACCACGTCTGGCTGATTTTGTGTTTTTAGTAGAGACAGGGTTTCACCATGTTGACCGGGATAGTCTCAATCTCCTGACCTTGTGATCTGTCTGCCTCGGCCTCCCAAAGTGTTGGGATTACAGGCGTGAGACACCACACCTGGCCCAAAAATATTTTTATATCACACATCTGATAAGGGAATGAATACAGAATACACAAAGAAAACTTATAACTCAATAATAAAAAGAAAAATAACCTGAATTTTAAAATGAGAAAACTACATAAATGACATTTCTCGAAGGGAGATATACATGTGGTTAATACGCACATGAAAAGGTGTTTGACATCATTAATCATTAGGCAAATACAAATCAAAACCACAATGAGATATCCCTCCACACCCACTAGGGTGGCTAGATTCAATAAGTCAGATAATAACAAGTATTGGCAAAGACATTAACAAGTCAGAAACCTATACACTGCCTGTGGAAATATAAAATGGTGCAGCCATTTCAGAAATAATCTGGCAGTTTCTCAGATGATTAAATATAGAGTTATATAATCTAGCAATTTCACTCCTAGATATATACCCAAGAGGAAAGATGAAAACAAACACCTACATAAAAATCACATAAATATTTATAGAATATTTATAGCTTCATAATAACCAAAACATGGGATAACCCAAATGTTCATCAACTGAGGAAGGTTGAAACAAATCTGGTATGTTGATACAATGGAATATTATTCAACCATAAAAAAGAATGAGGCTGGGAGAAGTGGCTCACACCTGTAATCCCAGCAGTCTAGGAGGCTGAGGTGGATGGATCACTTGAGGTCAGGAGTTCCAGACCAGGCTAGCCAAATGGTGAAACCCCATCTCTACTTAAAATACAAAAATTAGCCAAGCGTGGTGGCAGGTGTCTGTAGTCTCAGCTACTTGGGAGGCTGAGGCAGGAGAATTGTTTGAACCTGAGAGGTGGAGGTTGCAGTGAGCTGAGATGGTGCCACTGTACTCCAGCCTGGGTGACAAGAGCAAAATTCTGTCTCAAAAAAAAAAAAAAAAAGGACTGATGCATGCTGCAATATCAATGAACCTTTGAAACGTGATGCTAAGTGAAAGAAGCCAACGAAAAAATGCCACATATTATATGATTCCATTTGTATTAAATGTCCAGAATAGGAAAATATAGAGACAGAAATATTAGTGGTTGCTTAGATCTGGGGGGGTACATGGTCATGTGTAAGCCTGGAAAACCAGCAGACCCTGAGTTTAAAAATTAATAAATGTATTGGCTACAGTGAAACCTGATCAGAGAACGGAACCCAGAAGCTTCAGAAGCTGAAACCATAGATTTCACTGGACTTCACCTTACCCTGTGTAAAATTGAGGCCTCCAACTCCATCAATAGTGCCAGCCGCAAAACTGTAGCCCAGTGCTGGTTTACATGTTTTTGCCTAAAGGAAAAGTTTTAAAAAACAAAAAAGGAACAGATAAAGAAACAAAAGTTAAGCTGAAAGTAAATAATGAGACCAAACCAAAACTTCACCCTTGGGGCATAATCAGTGTTTCTCAGCAGCACTTACTGTATGTGTGGAATTGAGCCAGACCGTCACATTTGTCATATCCACCCACTGGTGTGCTGAAGCCAGTGGTCCCGTTACCTCCTGGGAGGCAGAGGCATACAGTTCCTAGAAAACACACAGGCTTACTATTCCAAGCAAAAAGGCTAAAGTGAGTATCTCCAACTGTACTCAGGAAGTACCAATTTGATGTACTTTGGAAATGCATCTCTCAGCAGAGCTTTTGTTTTACTGGTTGCTTAGAATTGGCCACCAACCACGTGGGTCTCTCTGCCAAACCCAGGAGTTTCCCAGAAGCTTGAAGTCTCCAAGGCTGTTAACCTGTGTCGACTTCCACGAAAATGAAATTATAGTGATACAGGCTGTGGCACAAAAGGCCCCAATCTCACTTGAAAGATCACCAAGAAAATTTAAGATTAGGAATAACTGGACCAAACTATTTTCTTTGCTAGAGTGAGAGTGTATTTTGGGGTGTTCTTATAGGGTCTCCCTTTCACAATACTTGAGTCCTGAAGCAGGTTGGGGCCAAGGGAGGCTTGGAGGATTTCAAGCCCTACTTTGTCTGCAACAGCTCACCCACCCACAATCCACTCTTTGGTGCTTTTGCTTTTATGTTTTAATATGGTCAACTGATGCTTTTTCAATCTTATGGGAAACATGAGTCAAAACATGTTTAAAAAACTCTTTGTATTAATTCATATTATATAACATAGGCAAATCCTGTTTCATCAAATGTTCTCTTGCCTGACACTTAGCTCATTTCTACTCTGTCCCCACCCCAGTTTCAACAGCCACATGAGAGCTCTCATAAGTCATCAGCAAGACCAGCTGCAGCCTGCGGCTCCTAATTAAGTTGTGCCTTGCTGAGAAGAGAATGCAGAATGTGGGTCAAATCTCTATGACTCTCAGGCTCAGAATGGGAGCAAAATTTCTGACACTAAGGTGTGTCACAGGTGAATTTAGAATAGAATAGAATCTGTGAATTTAGAATAATCCACTGATAATACCACAGTAATTAAAAAGAAACTGCAGCAATTAGGCTGGCTGTTGCTACCAATTTTGTGTCAGATTGTTCTTTAAAGGTGCTTTTGTCCTTCTTTAGTTGCTCTTAAAAGATTTTAGAACCCTTGGAATAAACTATTTAAACACACACACACACACACACACACACACACACAGAGCAAAGGTATGAATAAGCTATGAAAAGAAAGAGATTTAATCATATCAAGGACATCTCAGCTCGAGATTCTTTTTTTTTTTTTGTCTTTTTGCCTAGAAATCTGTCTCCATAGGAGCTGAAACAAAATATGGGGACAAAATGGGAAATAAAATTTAGGAGAGGGAGGAAGTCAGAGTAATTCATAGTAATCTCAATGGAGACCAGATTCTCTCTTCATCAAAAAGTTGTGCAAAAAGAAAAGAATAGATGGCCGAGACGGGCGGATCACGAGGTCAGGAGATCGAGACCATCCTGGCTAACACGGTGAAACCCCGTCTCTACTAAAAAAAAAAAAATACAAAAAATTAGCCGGGCGAGATGGTGGGCGCCTGTAATCCCAGCTACTGGGGAGGCTGAGGCGAGAGAATGGCGTAAACCCGGGAGGCGGAGCTTGCAGTGAGCTGAGATCCGGCCACTGCACTCCAGCCTGGGCGACAGAGCGAGACTCCGTCTCAACAAAAAAAAAAAAAAAGAAAAGAATAGATGGATGATCTTTGCATATTGAAGAACACCGGGAACTAATTTAAATCCAAGTTTCAAGAACTGGAGTTCTATGGCTCAGCTTTCTCTTGTCACCAGAGGAAAAGTTAAGTGATAGTTGGGTGACTTTTGGAAAGCAAAGGCCTTAGAGACTTCCGAGAATTTGAATCAATCTGGTCATATCTAATGCCACAAGAAATTGAAAACCTTATAGTCTATCTTCCTAGTGTCTGAAGCAAGCACTCTGGCTTTCTAGACATTCTAAACTAGAATGTTTTCCTGAGTACTTGGTTTTAAATGTACTTCCTGGAGGGCGGAGCAAGATGGCCGAATAGGAACAGCTCCAGTCTCCAACTCCCAGCGCGAGCGACACAGAAGACCGGTGATTTCTGCATTTTCAACTGAGGTACTGGGGTCATCTCTCTAGGGAGTGCCGGACAATCGGTGCGGGTCAGCTGCTGCAGCCTGACCAGCGTGAGCTGAAGCAGGGCGAGGCATCGCCTCACCTGGAAGCGCAAGGGGGAAGGAAATCCCTTTTCCTAGCCAGGGGAACTGAGACACACAACACCTGGAAAATCGGGTAACTCCCACCCCAATACTGCGCTTTAAGGAAACAGGCACACCAGGAGAATATATCCCACACCTGGCCGGGAGGGTCCCACGCCCACGGAGCCTCCCTCACAGCTAACACAGCCGTCTGCGGCGATCTATCCGCAAGGCAGCAGCGAGGCTGGGGGAGGGGCGCCCGCCATTGCTGAGGCTTAAGTAGGTAAACAAAGCCGCTGGGAAGTTCGAACTGGGTGGAGCTCACAGCAGCCCAAGGAAGCCTGCCTGTCTCTGTAGACTCTACCGCTGCGGACAGCGCACAGCTGCAGTCCATTAGGGGAAAGAGCGGGGCCGCTGCAGACCCGAACGACCCTGTCTGACAGCTTTGGGGAGAGACGTGGATCTCCTAACGCGGAGGTTGAGATCTGAGAACGGACAGACTGCCTGCTCAGGTGGGTCCCTGACCCCCGAGTAGCCTAGCTGGGAGACATCCCCCACTAGGGGCAGTCTGATACCCCACACCTCACAGGGTGGCGTCACCCCTGAGAGGAAACTTCCAAAGAAAGAATCAGACAGGTACACTCGCTGTTCAGCAATATTCTATCTTCGGCAACCTCTGCTGCTGATACCCAGGCAAACAGGGTCTGGAGTGGACCTCAAGCAATCTCTAACAGACCAACAGACAGTCCTTCTGACTGTCAGACGGAAAACTATCAAACAGGAAGGACACCTATACCAAAACCCCATCAGTACGTCACCATCATCAAAGTCCAGAGACAGATAAAACCACAAAGATGGGGAAGAAGCAGGGCAGAAAAGCTGGAAATTCAAAAAATAAGAGCGCATCTCCCCCTGCAAAGGAGCGCAGCCCATCGCCAGCAACGGATCAAAGCTGGTCAGAGAATGACTTTGACGAGATGAGAGAAGAAGGCTTCAGTCCATCAAACCTCTCAGAGCTAAAGGAGGAATTACGTACCCAGCGCAAAGAAACTAAAAATCTTGAAAAAAAAGTGGAAGAATTGACAGCTAGACTAATTAATGCAGAGAAGATCATAAACGAAATGACAGAGATGAAAACCATGACACGAGAAATACGTGACAAATGCACAAGCTTCGGTAACCGACTCGATCAACTGGAGGAAAGAGTATCAGCGATTGAGGATCAAATGAATGAAATGAAGCGAGAAGAGAAAACCAAAAGAAAAAAGAAGAAAAAGAAATGAACAAAGCCTGCAAGAAGTATGGGATTATGTAAAAAGACCAAATCTACGTCTGATTGGGGTGCCTGAAAGTGAGGGGGAAAATGGAACCAAGTTGGAAAACACTCTTCAGGATATCATCCAGGAGAACTTCCCCAACCTAGTAGGGCAGGCCAACATTCAAATTCAGGAAATACAGAGAACGCCACAAAGATACTCCTCCAGAAGAGCAACTCCAAGACACATAATTGCCAGATTCACCAAAGTTGAAATGAAGGAAAAAATCTTAAGGGCAGCCAGAGAGAAAGGTCGGGTTACCCACAAAGGGAAGCCCATCAGAATAACAGCAGACCTCTCGGCAGAAACTCTACAAGCCAGAAGAGAGTGGGGGCCAATATTCAACGTTCTTAAAGAAAAGAATTTTCAACCCAGAATTTCATATCCAGCCAAACTAAGCTTCATCAGTGAAGGAGAAATAAAATCCTTTACAGATAAGCAAATGCTTAGAGATTTTGTCACCACCAGGCCTGCCTTACAAGAGACCCTGAAGGAAGCCCTAAACATGGAAAGGAACAACCGGTACCAGCCATTGCAAAAACATGCCAAAATGTAAAGACCATCGAGGCTAGGAAGAAACTGCATCAACTAACGAGCAAAATAACCAGTTAATATCATAATGACAGGATCAAGTTCACACATAACAATATTAACCTTAAATGTCAATGGACTAAATGCTCCAATTAAAAGACACAGACTGGCAAACTGGATCAAGAGTCAAGACCCATCAGTCTGCTGTATTCAGGAGACCCATCTCACATGCAGAGACATACATAGGCTCAAAATAAAGGGATGGAGGAAGATCTACCAAGCAAATGGAGAACAAAAAAAGCAGGGGTTGCAATCCTAGTCTCTGATAAAACAGACTTTAAACCATCAAAGATCAAAAGAGACAAAGAAGGCCATTACATCATGGTAAAGGGATCAATTCAACAGGAAGAGCTAACTCTCCTAAATATATATGCACCCAATACAGGAGCACCCAGATTCATAAAGCAAGTCCTTAGAGACCTACAAAGAGACTTAGACTCCCATACAATAATAATGGGAGACTTCAACACTCCACTGTCAACATTAGACAGATCAACGAGACAGAAAGTTAACAAGGATATCCAGGAATTGAACTCATCTCTGCACCAAGCGGACCTAATAGACATCTATAGAACTCTCCACCCCAAATCAACAGAATATACATTCTTCTCAGCACCACATCGCACTTATTCCAAAATTGACCACATAATTGGAAGTAAAGCACTCCTCAGCAAATGTACAAGAACTGAAATTATAACAAACTGTCTCTCAGACCACAGTGCAATCAAACTAGAACTCAGGACTAAGAAACTCAATCCAAACCGCTCAACTACATGGAAACTGAACAACCTGCTCCTGAATGACTACTGGGTACATAACGAAATGAAAGCAGAAATAAAGATGTTCTTTGAAACCAATGAGAACAAAGATACAACATACCAGAATCTCTGGGACACATTTAAAGCAATGTGTAGAGGGAAATTTATAGCACTAAATGCCCACAAGAGAAAGCAGGAGAGATCTAAAATTGACACTCTAACATCACAATTAAAAGAACTAGAGAGGCAAGAGCAAACACATTCAAAAGCTAGCAGAAGGCAAGAAATAACTAAGATCAGAGCAGAACTGAAGGAGATAGAGACACAAAAAACCCTCCAAAAAATCAATGAATCCAGGAGTTGGTTTTTTGAAAAGATCAACAAAATTGACAGACCGCTAGCTAGACTAATAAAGAAGAAAAGAGAGAAGAATCAAATAGACGCAATAAAAAATGATAAAGGGGATATCACCACCGACCCCACAGAAATACAAACAACCATCAGAGAATACTATAAATGCCTCTACGCAAATCAACTAGAAAATCTAGAAGAAATGGATAATTCCTGGACACTTACACTCTCCCAAGACTAAACCAGGAAGAAGTTGAATCCCTGAATAGACCAATAGCAGGCTCTGAAATTGAGGCAACAATTAATAGCCTACCCACCAAAAAAAGTCCAGGACCAGATGGATTCACAGCTGAATTCTACCAGAGGTACAAGGAGGAGCTGGTACCATTCCTTCTGAAACTATTTCAATCAATAGAAAAAGAGGGAATCCTCCCTAACTCTTTTTATGAGGCCAACATCATCCTGATACCAAAGCCTGGCAGAGACACAACAAAAAAAGAGAATTTTAGACCAATATCCCTGATGAACATCGATGCAAAAATCCTCAATAAAATACTGGCAAACCGGATTCAGCAGCACATCAAAAAGCTTATCCACCATGATCAAGTGGGCTTCATCCCTGGGATGCAAGGCTGGTTCAACATTCGCAAATCAATAAACGTAATCCAGCATATAAACAGAACCAAAGACAAGAACCACATAATTATCTCAATAGATGCAGAAAAGGCTTTTGACAAAATTCAACAGCCCTTTATGCTAAAAACGCTCAATAAATTTGGTATTGATGGAACGTACCTCAAAATAATAAGAGCTATTTATGACAAACCCACAGCTAATATCATACTGAATGGGCAAAAACTGGAAAAATTCCTTTGAAAACTGGCACAAGACAGGGATGCCCTCTCTCACCACTCCTATTCAACATAGTGTTGGAAGTTCTGGCTAGGGCAATCAGGCAAGAGAAAGAAATCAAGGGTATCCAGTTAGGAAAAGAAGAAGTCAAATTGTCCCTGTTTGCAGATGACATAATTGTATATTTAGAAAACCCCATCGTCTCAGCCCAAAATCTCCTTAAGCTGATAAGCAACTTCAGCAAAGTCTCAGGATACAAAATTAATGTGCAAAAATCACAAGCATTCTTATACACCAGTAACAGACAAGCAGAGAGCCAAATCAGGAATGAACTTCCATTCACAGTTGCTTCAAAGAGAATCAAATACCTAGGAATCCAGCTTACAAGGGATGTAAAGGACCTCTTCAAGGAGAACTACAAACCACTGCTCAGTGAAATCAAAGAGGACACAAACAAATGGAAGAACATACCATGCTCATGGACAGGAAGAATCAATATCGTGAAAATGGCCATACTGCCCAAGGTGATTTACAGATTCAATGCCATCCCCATCAAGCTACCAATGACTTTCTTCACAGAATTGGAAAAAACGGCTTTAAAGTTCATATGGAACCAAAAAAGAGCCCGCATTGCCAAGACAATCCTAAGTCAAAAGGACAAAGCTGGAGGCGTCACGCTACCTGACTTCAAACTATACTACAAGGCTACAGTAACCAAAACAGCATGGTACTGGTACCACAACAGAGATATAGACCAATGGAACAGAACAGAGTCCTCAGAAATAATACCACACATCTACAGCCATCTGATCTTTGACAAACCTGAGAGAAACAAGAAATGGGGAAAGGATTCCCTATTTAATAAATGGTGCTGGGAAAATTGGCTAGCCATAAGTAGAAAGCTGAAACTGGATCCTTTCCTTACCCCTTATACGAAAATTAATTCAAGATGGATTAGAGACTTAAATGTTAGACCTAATACCATAAAAACCCTAGAAGAAAATCTAGGTAGTACCATTCAGGACATAGGCATGGGCAAGGACTTCATGTCTAAAACACCAAAAGCAACGGCAGCAAAAGCAAAAATTGACACATGGGATCTAATTAAACTAAAGAGCTTTTGCACAGCTAAAGAAACTACCATCAGAGTGAACAGGCAACCTACAGAATGGGAAAAAATTTTTGCAACCTACTCATCTGACAAAGGGCTAATATCCAGAATCTACAAAGAACTCAAACAAATATACAAGAAAAAAACAAACAACCCCATCAAAAAGTGGGGAAAGGATATGAACAGACATTTCTCAAAAGAAGACATCCATACAGCCAACAGACACATGAAAAAATGCTCATCATCACTCGCCATCAGAGAAATGCAAATCAAAACCACAATGAGATACCATCTCACACCAGTTAGAATGGCAATCATTAAGAAGTCAGGAAACAACAGGTGTTGGAGAGGATGTGGAGAAATAGGAACACTTTTACACTGTTGGTGGGATTGTAAACTAGTTCAACCATTATGGAAAACAGTATGGCGATTCCTCAAGGATCTAGAACTAGATGTACCATATGACCCAGCCATCCCACTACTGGGTATATACCCAAAGGATTATAAATTACTCTACTACAAAGACACATGCACACGTATGTTTATTGCGGCACTATTCACAATAGCAAAGACTTGGAATCAACCCAAATGTCCATCTGTGACAGACTGGATTAAGAAAATGTGGCACATATACACCATGGAATACTATGCAGCCATCAAAAAGGATGAGTTTGCGTCCTTTGTAGGGACATGGATGCAGCTGGAAACCATCATTCTTAGCAAACTATCACAAGAAGAGAAAACCAAACACCGCATGTTCTCACTCATAGGTGGGAACTGAACAATGAGATCACTTGGACTCGGGAAGGGGAACATCACACACTGGGGCCTATCATGGGGAGGGGGGAGGAGGGAGGGATTGCATTGGGGAGTTATACATGATATAAACGTCATGCACATGTACCCTAGAACTTAAAGTATAATAAAAAAATAAAAATTAAAAAAAATAAAAATAAAAATAAAAAAAAATAAATGTACTTCCTATAAGAAGTCAGACCTGAGCAGGCAGACAGAGGTTCCCGTGTGGATTGCAAAGGCCACCTCCCAAGCTGACCTCTTCCAGACTCCCCAGCACAACCTGAGCATTTGCTGTTTTCTTTACAATATTCAACTTCCTAATGAACCATGTCAATGGATTTTAAAGGACAATTTTAAATGAAGATGAAAGGAGCGAGGCCCATGGCTTACCTTTGCTCTCTGATACATGGCCCGTCCTATAATTTGTGTGCTGTCGAACATATCCCGTCCAGGTCCCATAGCAATGCACATGTTAGACTGGAACAAAATAAGATAGGATGCATTCTTGGCCAAGTAAGCAATTATGTTAAGGAATGAAGAATTATAACTGAATCTAAGCAAACAGATTTTTAAAACCACATTCTAGCAGTTCTTTTTGGGTAGTCTCTCAAAGTACAGACTATAAAGACAAAATCATACCTGGAATTAGAACAGTGAATGTCTTTAGAAATTATCTATTCTGAAGCCTTTCTTTTAAAAACAAGGAAATTGAGGCTCAGGTTAAAAGATGTGTTGATGATTATCCAGGTATCTAATATCTGAGCTAGGACATGAAGCCAGGTCTTTCTATTGACTGCACATCTTTCTACTTGCTTGTTCTTGCCTCTGATTCTTACTCATGATCACCTTAAACTGAAACTCAGTTAAAATTATATTGGAACAGCTAGCTGGACTTCTGGGGGAAAAAATCAATAAACAAATCTGGCCCTATTTCCTACTTCTTATGTCAGAAAAAAATTGAGATTGATCAAGCACTTAAATATTATAAGTAGAATCAAAAATTACTAAAAGAAAATATGGATAAACATATTTTGTAGTATGAGGGTATGGGCAGACCCTCCTGAAAGTTATCTAGAACAAGCTTAGTTAAATCGGACAGCTTAAACATCTTAAATTTCCATAGGGGGCAAAAGGCATAAATAAGACAGAAAGACAACTGATAAACTTTAGGAAAAGTTTGTACTATTTTGGCAAAACTAAGACTTTAGTATATTAGGAGCTTTAAAAAGTCGATAAGAAAAAAATATCCTTATTAATACTGGTATTAACCCAATTGGGTAGAGTTGACTGGGATGGAATAAATATTCCAGAAATAGTATACAAAAAAAGCATTATCACAGGAGAAATGTTCTACAAACACAAAGAATAAGAACCCAAAAAGTAGCATCTACTACTCATGTCAAAGTTGAAGACAAAGCCAAATGAACGTTGTGGGAGTTAAATAAATGGTGGTATAGCCTTACTTATTGTCTTTAAAACATATCACACAGATCTGGATATACTCATTGTAAACTCTTGAAAGATTTCTAAGACAAATTAAGTGGAAAACTGAAGTTCTGGATACAAAACTCAAAATCCATAAATAAGTCATAAAATGTTGTTTATAAATGCATAGATAAATACATAGGAGGAGGTATAAGAATAGTAACTTCTGGGAAGAGCAAAGTATAGAGGAAAGGGAGGTGAAGAGGGACTTTCACTTTTTACTATTCTCTGCACTTCCACATTATTTGAATTTTTTACAGCAATTTTTTTTTTTGCTTGTAATTTTTTAAAAAGGAAAAGGAATTTTGGTCTTATATGAAAAATCCTGTAAACTGTATAATCCATGAGAAATGTCTCAGGCAGACAGTTTTTAGTACAAACTTGTGACTTTTGAAATGCCAAAGCAAAATGTTTCAGATTGTCCAAGTTTGGGGAAGGGTAAAGTTAATTTCTGACAGTTACTGAATTGTCTCATCATTCAAAAAACGTAACAGTCACTCAAATGGAAAAGTATAACTTCACTCAATTAAAATTTAGTGGGTTTGGACAGGTGCTTTTGAGAAGAGCAGATGCTAGGAAGAACTAGGCCAGTGTATGCTAGAAGACAAGGTATTTAAATATTCAAATATAAAATGTATTTGAGATGCAAAAACAAAGATTTCATGTGCCATAATTACCTACCCCACCAATGGGACAAGTGCTATTGGCGTTATCACAGGACTCTCCCGTGTTGATGCAATGTGGGCCGAGAATGTTGGGGGACACATCTCCTAGGTTTGATGAAGCAAAGGCTGCTACAAATGGCCCCTGACGAAAGAAATACCAAGTTGCCTTTTATTCTTTCTTATTTCCTGTAATGACTGCCATTAGAAATGCAAACATTAAATCCACTCTGGTAAGCTATTCAAAATCATTTGCAGACAATAAAAAGAGGATATAAAATATTCTGTAGGTTGCCAGTTCACTCTGATGATAGTTTCTTTTGCTGTGCAGAAGCTCTTTAGTTTAATTAGATCCCATTTGTCAATTTTGGCTTTTGTTGCCATTGCTTTTGGTGTTTTAGTCATGAAGTCTTTACCCATCCCTATGTCCTAAATGGTATTTGCCTAGGTTTTCTTCTAGGGTTTTTATGGTTTTAGGTCTTACATTTAAGTCTTTAATCCATCTTGAGTTAATTTTTGTATAAGGTGTAAGGAAGGGGTCCAGTTTCGGTGTTCTGCATATGGCTAGCCAGTTTTCCCAACACCATTTATTAAATAGGGGATCCTTTCCCTATTGCTTGTTTTTGTCAGGTTTGTTGAAGACCAGATGGCTGTACATGTGTGGTGTTATTTCTGAGGCCTCTGTTTCATTCCAATGGTCTATATATCTGTTTTGGTACCAGTACCATGCTGTTTTGGTTACTGTACCCTTGTAGTATAGTTTGAAGTGAGGTCAACCATTGTGGAAAACAGTGTGGTGATTCCTCAAGGATCTAGAACCAGAAACACCATTTGACCCAGCAATCCCATTACTGGGTATATACCCAAAGGATTATAAATCATTCTACTATAAATACACATGCATACATATGTTTATTGCAGCACTATTCACAATAGCAAAGACCAGGAACCAACCCAAATGCCCATCAATGATTGACTGGATACAGAAAATGTGGCACATGTACACCATGGAATACTATGCAGCCATAAAAAGGGATGAGTTCACGTCCTTTGCAGGGACATGGATGAAGCTGGAAACCATCATTCTCAGCAAACACACACAAGAACAGAAAACTAAACACCACATGTTCTCATAAGTGGGAGTTGAACAATGAGAACACATGGACACAGGGAGGGGAACATCACACACTGGGGCCTGTCGGGGGGTGGGAGGCTAGGGGAGGGATAGCATTAGGAGAAATACCTAATGTAGATGATGGGTTGATAGGTGCAGCAAACCACCATAGCATGGGTATACCTGTGTAACAAACCTGCACGTTCTGTACATGTATCCCAGAATTTAGAGTATAATTAAAAAAAAAAAAAATCCAGAAAAAAATATTCTGAGAAAACCTTTTATTCCTGTAAAGGCTCGCATTACAATCAGTATACATATTATTACTGAAAATATTCGAATTATCAACAAAGCTGTTTCAAGTGGGAGAGTTTCAAATTATGCCTCAAACAGAAATATTTTAACCAGAAACACTGTGTGCAATAACAAACTACAAAATGCTGACCAGTCAATCTAGTCTATTGTGTTTTATCTGGAGCTCAGAGATCCATTTGCCCTTTAAAAATAAATATGCTATTGGCTTAAACAGGAAAAAGCAAATACAGACTTTCCTGTTGCACAATGAAACTAAACACAGCATCCACCATCTGGACTTGCCCTCGGTGTATCTTTTCTCTCTCTCTTCAACCTAATTAGAGCCATGCAAGGTCTCTGCCTCAACCCAACCACTCTACTATTCTACCTTAAATGCCTCGAATTTTCTTAGGGAAAGAGGTAACTAAGTATTAGAGATATAAATCTTCTTTGATACTAAAAAGATAATTTATTTCATAGTGCCTAGCACTCAGGCAGTGATCATAAATAGAAAAATCTCTTCTCTTCTCTAAAATTCAGGCTAAAGTGAGAAAATAGAGTGAGTTTTGCCAACAAAGGAGCTTGCTTTGGTTTGGATGTGGTTTACTCCTGCCAAAACTCATGCTGAAATTTGATCTCCAATGTGGCATTGTTGAGAGCTGTAGCCTAGTAGGAAGAGACTGATCCCTCATGAATAGAATAACGCCCTCCCACAGGGTGAGTGGCTTCTCACTCTCTAGGGAATGGATTGCAGTAGTTCCTGAAGGAGCAGGTTGCTAAAAAACAGCCGGACTTCCTCAGTATTTCCTCTCTTGCTTCCTCTTTCACTTGTGAACTCTTTGCAAATCCTAGTTCCTCTTTCTTTCTTTTTCTTTTTTTTTTTTTTTTTTTTTGAGACAGAGTCTCACACTGTCCCTCAGGCTGGAGTACAATGGCACGCTCTTGGCTCACTGCAACCTCTGCCTCCCAGGTTCAAGCAATTCTCCTGTCTCAGCCTCCCAAGTAGCTGGGACTATAGGCACACACCACTATGCCCGGCTAATGTTTTGTATTTTTAGCAGTGATGGTGTTTCACCATGTTGGCCAGGCTGGTCTCAAACTCCTGATCTCATGAATCACCTGCCTCGGACTCCCAAAGTGCTGGGATTACAGGTGTGAGCCACTGCGTTCGGCCTCCTCTTCTGTTTTCTATCATTATTTATGTACAATATTCTGAGAAAATTTTTATTTTATTGGTAATAGCATGAGGCCCTCACCAGATGCAGTTGTTCAGTCTTGAACTTTTCAACCAGCAGAATCATGAGCCAAAAAAACCTCTTTTCTTTATAAATTATCCAGTCTCAGTTATTCTGCTAACACAAAACAAAGACAGAGCTAAATGATCAGGCTGAATGTTAATGGAAGCTAATATCTTTATAAGGGAATATTAATTGTAGGTAAGGGCCTGGGACTCTTATCCCATTATATAGTCTTCCGAATTTGGGCCTGGCGCAGTGGCTCCTGCCTGTAATCATAACACTTTGGGAGGTCGAGGCGGGCAGATCATTTGAGGTTAGGAGTTCAAGACCAGCCTGACCAATATGGCAAAACCCTGTCTCTACTAAAAATACAAAAATTAGCTAGGCATAGGGGTTTGCACCTGTAATTTCAGCTACTCAGGAGACTGAGGCACAAGAGTTGGTTGAACCTGGAAGGCAGAGGTTGCAGTGAGCTGAGATCATGCCACTGCACTCCAACCTGGGTGACAGAGTGAAACTCTGTCTCAAAAAAATAAAAATAAAAATAAAATGGCGCTTAATCCCTGTATAGCTCTAAAAACAAAAGTAAGTAAATATCAACAGTTTGTCATATTTTCAGTTTAATCAAAAACTACTGTTATTACAAAAATCTTGAACTTTGCCCTTCCTTATTCAACTAATCACTTTATGAAGCAATTAATACAAGGACTATGTAACAAAAAAGGCAAATGGATTAGTACTCATTTTTTATTTTTCTTTCCACGTTAGGGAGGATGGTAAATGCTCTCTATCCAAGCATATCAATATGTGAGATTGATGATGACACTTTATTCTGGAGATTTGAATCACCTATTCTGAACGCAGTATGAATGATGACACTCAGTGAATCAAGATGAAACTTTCAATGATATAAATTCTCACCTGCCCAGGTAGATATCCTTTGTTCTTCTCTTGCTCAAGCAGGTAAGATGCATAGCCCACATTGTCACTGTTTACAAGATGGTTACTGTTGTTCATGCTGACCGGGTGGATGGCAAACCAGCTGTAAAGGAGCAAGAAGCTCTAAGTTAATCAGGAGAACCAGAGAACTGAGGCCAAGAACTATGACTGGAAGCTTAAGCTTTCTCCAGCAGGAAAAAATATTTTTAAATGATAGATATTCTACATCTAGATTCCTTCATTGTTCATGGGCTTAAAAATACAATGCAAAAAATGTACTCAAGAAGTCTGATCATTTTCTTAAATTAAAAATACAGAACTCCATTTTCATGACTATTTCATCGTTGGCATCGTCATTAGACTGGTCAGTTACCAGATGGCATACCTAAAGAACTGTATATACATGGACTTTGTCCTTCAAGATAGGCACACAGATAGTAATTATTCAAATCTATCTAATCCAACATTTACTAAGGGTTACCTGTATGCCAAGCACTGAATAAACTGTGGTTTACTTTCAGAATCTCACCAAAGACATAGATGTGAACAAATGGCTTTAACACAGTGTAACAAATGTTGCAAAGAAACAGGCATAAAGTGTTTAGGGACCACAGATGACTAACAATTAATTCCTGAGGGCATTTCAGGGAGAGGAAACAGCAGGGTAAATGCACAGAGGCATGAAAGAGGATGTTATGCATAATTCAGTATATCCTTATGCCTAGTAATATCTTGTTTAAGCGTAAAGCTATACAGTTTACAAACTAATTTCACATCTGTTACCTTATTTGAACTTCACAACAACTCTGAGAGACAGGCTGTTTTACCTCTACTCTGCATAGGTGACCCACAGAAGCAAAATAATGGTCCACTGCTCATAGAGGCCCAGGACTCAAGTCTGGGTCTTGTGACATCGTGTCCAGTGGTCTTTGTAGGCTCAAACCCTCACACAGGTGAAAAGGATATTTACAGAGTGGAAGGCAGTAAAGCAGATTAACTGGAACTCTCAAGAAAAGAGAGATGCCAGTTCATAAAGTGTCAAGTTAACTTAGAATTTTTTTTAAAAAATGTTGATTCAAGTCTTCATTGAAAAATCTTTAAATGTTTTCGCTTACATTCCTACCTAAGCTATGTAATGCACAAAACTAAGCATCTACTTAATGGCTAGAAAGGGTTTAGGACTTTAAGATCATCATTCAAGCATCAGTTCTCATTGCCTATCAGAAGCAGACGTAGGGCTGAGGTGGCCTGCTCAAAGCCCACTGGCGCTGCTAGGCAGGCAACACAAATGAGTCATACTAGTTGGTACAATAGGGACTGGTGTGGACTGTAGAAAACTTGCAGTGTCTAAAGTTCACAGCCTTTACTCAGCTCCAGCCAAGTATTGCCTTATGGGAGTATAAACCAGTGCTGCCAGCTCTTCTCATTTATTCAAAAGGAGCCACAAATCCATGTTTTCATATTTATTTATCAACTTTAAAATTCTTCAGGAAGTAAATGGCATGGAAACAAAGGACGAGAACTGCTATACTTTAAGAGACTTAAGACATGTAGCCAACAAATGTAGTTTGTGGTCTGATTCAAACAAAATAACTATTTGAAACAACAAAAAAAGACTTTTTGGTATAATCAGGGAAGACCGAACGCAGATTGGGTGTCAGATCATATTAAGAAATTAATTTTAATTTTATTGGTTGTAATAAATGATTGAGGTTACATATTTTTTAAAGTCTTTATCTGATGGAGATACACACTGAAATATTTCCGAGTGAAATATATCTAAAGACTCATGCACACATACGTTCGTTGCAGCACAATTCACAATAGCAAGACATGAAATCAACCTAAATGCCCATCTATGATAGGCCAGATAAAGGAAATACGGTATGTATACATCGTGGAATACTTGGCAGCCATCAAAAGAACAAGATTATGTCCTTTGCAGGAACATAGATGGAGCTGGAGGCCATTATCCTTAGCAAACAAACACAGGAACAGAAAACCAAATACCACATGTTCTCACTTACAGGTGGGAACTGAATGATGAGAACACATGGACCAACAGACACTGGGGCCTATTGGAGAGTGAGGGGTGGAAGAGGGGAGAAGATCAGGAAAAATAACTAATGGGTACTAGGCTTAATAACTGGGTGATGAAATAATCTGTACAACGAAGCCCCATGACACACATTTACCTATGTAACCAGCCTGTAAATGTACCCCTGAACTTAAAATAAAATGCAAATTTTTAAAAAAGAAGCGTATGATGTCCTGGTATTTGCTTTCAAATACTCTAGCCAAAAGAAAAAAAAGGAGGGGGGATTAGGGGAGGGGAAGGATAAAACAGAATGACAGAGTCCTGCTAATTATTGAAGCTGGGCAATAAGTTACATGGAGATTCATTACATTAATTACTGTAATTATTATGCATTCAAAAATTTCTATATAGTTTCTTTTTTCATGTTGGCATCCATTTTGAATTTTTCAAAACACAGTGTCAAGCCAAATCACCAATGAGTGAGCTGAATTCAGTTCCTGAGATGGCTACTCGCCCCTGTGCTAAGGAATAAACATTTATTAGTCTGAAGATATTCTAGAGTTATCCCCTCGCAGTTACTTGCAAGGTGTTTACACTTAGGAATATTCTTCTATTAGGTTTGTGCGTGTGGTTTGTCTCTTTCTCTTAGAACTCAAGTATTAGGAAATCCTAATCAACTAGTGTTTTCCAGTTACATGGATTTTGCTTTATTGGAGTTTCTTTAGTTTGGAAGAAAATGCGGTGGTGGCATTTTGGCTTCCCAATCAAAACATTTCCATCTGATACCATCATGCTGAGGTCAGCCAGCTTCAGCCAACACTGAATATTTCCATTACAATCAAAGGAAAACTATAGAACAATTCTGCTGACATTGACTATTATTTAGCTTTTATTAGACAAAGGACTTTATGTACAAGATCTCATTTTATTCTCACAGGGAACCCTTTGAGTCAAGTACTATCATTATCTTCATTCTACAACTAAGAAAACTAAGTCCCAGAGTGGTAACACTGGAACTGGTAACAGTGTGACGACCTGACATAGGTCATACAGTGGTAAGTCAAGAAGCAGGGCAATGAATTCAGGTTATACATGTGTGTGTGTGTGTATGTATGTGTAGATAGATAGATAGATAGATAGATAGATAGAGATATATGCTCTTATCCACTGTGGAATCCTGGTTCTGTCCCTTCTCTTCATTCACTTGCTCATTCACTACACATTTAGTTAACTTTGACTCTCTGCCAGCCACCAGGAACATAAAGATGAATGAGGCACCATCCTGGCCTTGAGAAATGCTTAACAAAAGAGGTGACACTTGAGGTGGATTTTAAAAGATGAGGAAGATCTAGCCAAAGGCATCACTAGAGAAGAAGTACTCCTAGCAGAGGAAATAACATCTGCAAGGGCATGGAGATGTGAAGGAGGGCCCTGTGTTCAGAGAATGGGTAGTTAGGGTGGCCAGAGCAGAATGGATATGGACAAGGAAAGATGGCAGTTGTATCATTCATTCAATCAACATGAATTTATTGGGAACCATGTTGATAGGCATTGTGTGAAGGATCGTAAAGAGGAGTCAGATGCATTTCCTACCATCAAGGATCTTACACAATTGGCCACAATGGTATCTGTGGAGAAAGTATGTGCTGAGAATTTCAATCTACTAGTTAGATATAGCCTTGATTTCTTCTTCCTCTTTTGAAAAAGTGTCTCACTCTGTTGCCCAGGCTGGGGTGCAGTGATGCAATTGTGGCTCACTTCAGCCTTGACCTTCCAGACTCAAGTGGTCCTCCCACCTCAACCTCCCAAGTAGCCAGCACTACAGATGTTCACCACCATGCCTAGGTAATTCTTTTTATTTTTTGTAGAGATGGGGATCTCACTATGTTGCCCAGGCTGATCTCCAACTCCAGAGCTCAAGCGATCCTCCTGCCTCATCTTCCTAAAGTGCTGGTTTTACAGGGATGAGCCACCACACCTGGCTTAATTTCTTCTTTATTCCATTTATTTTAAGCCTTAGAAAATAAATTGGGCCGAGCACGGTGGCTCAAGCCTGTAATCCCAGCACTTTGGGGGGCCGAGAGGGGCGGATCACGAGGTCAGGAGATCGAGACCATCCTGGCTAACACGGTGAAACCCCGTTCTCTACTAAAAAAATACAAAAAAAAAAAAAAAAACTAGCCGGGCAAGGTGGCGGGTGCCTGTAGTCCCAGCTACTCGGGAGGCTGAGGCAGGAGAACGGCGTAAACCCGGGAGGTGGAGCTTGCAGTGAGCTGAGATCGCGCCACTGCACTCCAGGCTGGGTGACAGAGCGAGACTCCATCTCAAAAAAAAAAAGAAAAAAGAAAAGAAAATAAATTAAACTTTTTCTCTAGAAAATTAAAATAAGTGTTTAGAAAAAAGCTATTTAAATTGAAGGAAAGGAAGATGTCATATTTTTCCTCCTTTGTCCTTTGAAATGTGCACTATTAAAATAGCAAACTTGTCACAGGAACCAAAGTACTACAGTTATGGGTGAATATTTATAAAGATATGCAGAAAGGTGATCGTTTTAATTTTAAAACATAGTACTTATATTTTATTTTATCTGGCCAAAAAATATTCTTCAAAGCAAAGTTCAAAAGAAAGGAAGAAAGCTTTAGTTTCAGAAGTTAAGAATTCAGACATAAAAAGATGAATACATCTCTGATAGTAAGCATTTTTAAATAATGCTTATGTCACAGCTAAATGTAAAATAGGAAGCAAGGTGCTACTTGAATCAGCATGATGTAATTAAAACTACTGCAGAAAGTCAAGAGATTGGGGACCTTATCCTAGTTTGTAGCAAAGTTAGTCAAAATTTCCAGACTAAAATTTAAAAATTACTGAGACTGAAAAATAATAGATTTCAACTATACTTCATGAATCAGTAAACAACATATTAATATAAAACACTACAATTTTTTTTCCTTCTGTGTAAAGGAGGTATTTGGAGAAAAGGATCTCTAGTGACTCTTTTAATTCAGACATTGTGTGTGCCCTACTCTGAAACAAAGAGAAAAGCAGGTTCCATATACTCAGACCCGGGCTTGCCTGTCCAGTGTGCAAGTTGTGTCCTGTACAAAGAACACTGGCAAAGGGGGTAAGTAAGGGGTTAAAGCCAGCCTCTGTGCAGCTCACTGAGCCAGGCACTTCAGCCAGCCCAGAAAAGAGGATGCATTTGTGTAACTTAGACAAAGGTTCTATGTGCTAGCACGGCCCTCCCTGACCTAAACGTCCACAAATAGGGAAATAGAATACTGTGGACCCATTCAAAGGTACTGTTCAGAAGATTCATAGCAACATGGGAGCTCTTCAGTAAATAAAATATAGGAGGCTGTAATGGGCTGAATAGTATCACTCAAAAATGCATGCTCATCTGGAACCTCAGAATGTGACTTACTTGCAAATATGGGTTTTATAGATGTAATCAAGGTAAAGATTAAGTGATATTATGCTGACTGCATGTAGGCTCTGAATCCAATGACTAGCATCCTCCCAACAAGAGGAAAGGAACAGAGAGACACCCAGAGACATAGAGAAGAAGGTGATATGAGGATGGAAGCACAGATTGGAGGCATGTGTCTACAAGCCAATGAAGCCAAGGATTGATGGGAACCACTAGAAGCTAAAAGAGATGCATGGAACAGATTCCCCCCTCAGAGTCTCCAGAAGGAACCAACCCTGCTAATGCCTTGAATTTGGATTTCTGGCCTCCTGACCTGTGAGAGAATAAATTTCTGTTGTTTTAAGTCACCTAGTCTTTGATAATGTGTGTCTTCCCTAGGAAACTAATACAGAGGCTAATATTATATTACAGTAGCTGAAAATACCAGCTCTGGGGTCAGACATGAGTTACTTAATTTATTTGAACCTCAGTGTTCATACCTGTAACATAATGATGATAGTAGTATCTGCATTTGACAATTAAAATAACTAATACATGTGAGGTGCTTAGCACAAAGACTGGCTGATACCAAGAATGGAATAAATGTTCACTACGAGAATGTGGGCGATGCTATACTGATACTACTGCTGCTGCAGCTGCAGATGATGATAATGATGATAAGGGAAAGAGACACAAAGCTCTGAGCATAAATATATATATATATATATATATATATATATACACACACACACATATATCTATGATTCGTAAGATTAATACAATGTTAAATATATGCGGGCGGTGTTCAACATTCACAACACATGTATATTCAACCCACGTGGTATGGGCATGAAATGATTCAGTGAGGAGAGCCTGCCCTCTTGTGACAGGGACGTGAGTGCTCACAAAATGCCCATGTGCTCTTCTATTTCCCAGTCTCATTTGCAAGGAGGGGCGTGTGAATAGCTCTGACTATTAACATGTGTGCAGAAGGACTACCCAATTTTCATTAGACTTTCCATGAGTGGAAATAAGACTTCAATGTGTTCAGCCACTGGAATTTCACATTCTATCTTGTGTGGCACCTGCCATCAATTACCTTCACACCCTCGTTTTCATTCACTCACAATCATCCTCACCCCAACCCACCGCAAACTGGAGAAGAAGAGGAAATGGTGTTTCATCGTCTTACACTGGAAGGATTATTGGGCCCAGACTTTTACCCAAAGGGCAAGCTAAATTTTAAACCAGCAGAAGGAAAGAATACACACTGGACTGCTCAGATTTTAAAAAGACAATGAGCTCTGGCCAGAAGAGCCCTCCTCAAGTTACAGGCACACCTGGGACAAGTATCTGGCAGAATATTTCTACCATCTCCACCCCAGAGAAGAGATGTACATTCTCAAGGAATCCTTTTGTTATCTTCAAACATCCTGAATGAAAAAGTCCTTCTAAATACCAATATTGGAGAAATATCTCATTAGGGTAAATTCTATTAAGTTACAGCAGTCAAAATCTCTGCACCACGCCTTTAATCCCAGCACTTTGGGAGGCCAAGGCAGGAGTTCGAAACCAGCCTGGTCAACATGCAAAACCCCATCTCTACTAAAAATACAAAAATTAGCCGGGAGTGACACCGCACACCTGTAATCCCAGCTACTCGGGTGGCTGAGGCAGGAGAATCACTTGAACCCCCGGGAGGCGGAGGTTGCAGTGAGCCAAGATCATGCCACTGCACTCCAGCCTGGGTGACAGGGCGAGACTCTGTCAAAAAATAAAAATAAAACAATTTTAAAATCCTTGCACATTACATGGTAAGTGATCAACAAGAAACAGGAAATGGCCAATAGAGTATTGTTTTTTTAATTGAGCCAAACCGTGAATTGAAGAAATTCAAAGGAAAACAACAGTGATTTGACTTTTTTAAGCCTGTTACTTAGCAACAATTGTAAAGCATGATAATACTAAGATTGGCAAGAGTATGACAAACAACATTCTGCTCATGTTTGAGTAACAGGAGAGTAAACCAACAAAGGAGTGTTTGGCAATTTATAGGAAAAACTTTAAAATATAAACATTTTCTTTGGCTCAGGAATCCCATTCTAGGAATTTAGCTTAAGGAAATCATTGGCAAATATGTATCCGTTCAAGAATGCTTATCACAGGCCAGGCATGGTGGCTCATGCCTGTAATCTCAACACTTTGGGAGGCCGAGGCGGGCAGATCACCTGAGGCCAGGAGTTTGAGACTAGCCTGGCCAACATGGTGAAACCCCGTCTCTACTAAAAAAACTACAAAACTTAGCCAGGCGTGGTGGTGCACGCCTGCAATCCCAGCTGCTCAGGAGGCAGAGGCAAGAGAATCGCTTGAACGCAGGAGGTGGAGGTTGCAGTGAGCCAAGATTGCACCACTGCACTCCAGCCTGGGCAACAGAGCAAGACTCTGTCTCAAAAAAAAAAAAAAAAAATGCTTATCATGATGTATTTTATAACAGAAAACACTGAAAACAACCTAAATAACAAATGATTGCTGATTAGTTGAGTACAGTATGATACATAGAATGGAATACTACATAGTAATTTTTAAATGGTGATTTTAAAAATACTAACTGGCATTGAAAGATATTCATAAGGTATTGCTAAATTTAAAAAAAAAGAGTTAACAAACTGTAAATATAATAAAATCCCACTTTTTTAGAAAAAAGTATAAATGTGCTTAGAAAAAGTCTGAAGCTATCTCTGAGTGTCTGGATCCCCAGATGATTTTTTGACTTTTAATTTTTTTTCTTACTGTGGAAATTTTAGAAAATATATAAAAGAAAAGAAGATTGTAAAAAATTACTTGATATAGCACCAAGAATGAACCCTAAGGTAAACTATGGGTGATAATGATGTGTCAATGTAGGTTCCTCAGTTGTAAGGAATGTACCACTCTGGTGGTGGATATTGATAGTCGTGGAGGCTGTGCGCGTATTGGAAGAAGATGCATATGGGAACTCTCTGTACTTCCTGCTCAATTTTGCTGTAAACCTGAAACTGCTTTTAAAAATATAGTTTATTAATTAAAATAATAATCAAGTCTATTAAAAAACAAAAACTATCCCCAGCACTGGCACAGTATCATTTCTGCATTGTTCTATTGTTCAAAGCAGTCACAGGACCAGCCAAAGTTCAAGAACTAGGAAAATAATCTCTACCTTTTAATGGAGAGTGGCAAGGTCACTTTGGATAAAACGTGGAATAAGAGCAATTATTGTGGTGTTGCAGCCATTTTTATAAACTACAATCTGCCATTTAAATATATATTTTAAAAATAACTATTAATCCAAAAAATGTAAGAGGTGAGAGAGGAGGAAAAAGAAGCACTGAAAAGGTGAGACAAATAGCACAAAGTGAGGAGATACAGAAAAGTTCAGATATCATCATCACAATTCCTAAAAATACATTAAATTTGCTTAAAAAACAAAGATTGTCAGAGTACAAAAGAAATAACTAAAGCTATATGATATTCATAAGAGACCCTTAAAATGTGAGAACAAAGAAAAGTTCAAAGAAAATTGCAGAAAAATATACATGGCAAATTCTGCATTAGCGACATTAACAGACTATGTAGACTTTAAGACAAAAAAATTATTAGATAAGAAGAGGATCACTACAAAAACAAACAGATACTTGATGGTCTCAGTACATGGAAATAACACTGTTAATATTTTTATAGTATTTTAAAGCTTCTAGCGCACAGTGAGTGAAATCAAGTGAGCATCCACATTTACAGAAAGACCTTTTAGTTATGTGTATTTCCTATTATATGTTTTACATAGAAAAATGAACAGAAGCAAATGCACCTGAATATTAACCATGATTGATTTGAGGTAGTATAATTTAATTTAATTTTTCCTTCCTTTCTACTTTCTTTATTTTTCAAGTTTTCTATGATAAGCACACACTATTTTTATACTGAAAAAAAAACTTAGAAAAAAATAATAATCTCCCAGATTTTTTTTTCAGGTTAAGTAAGAACTTTCCAGAAATCTAACAATCAAGTTGTCCAATATCTCCAGCCAACTGTTTTTTTATGACTTTGGTTTCTAAACTTGGGACAATTTAAACTACACAAGGGTGATCAATCTCTGTTATCAGTCAACAGTCATCATCTTTGTCATCAAAAAGTCCTTACTAGGCACCTTCACCTACCGGGCAGGGGAGGGGGGTGAACCTGACCCGGGATGAAAGATCACTGCACAACCATGACCAAGCCCCACTGAAGAAGAATACAGGCAAGCAGAAAGTAAAGTTAGAGCAGGAAGACAGCACCAAATTTCACAACATGGAGCAGAACAAGAAAAAGAGGTTCAGTGAAAGATGTAGAAACAGAAAGCAGGGGCCAAGCACAATGGCTCAGGCCTGTGATCCCAACACTCTGAAATGTTAAGGTAGGAGGATCCCTTGAGGCCAGGACTTCAAGACCCGTCTAGGCAACATAGCAAGACCCTGTATCTATTTATTTTTTAAATAAAAGCAATAAATAAAATAAACAGAGAGGAAGGCTTTCTAAACCAGCATTCATGCTAATGATAGAGAAGGCATTTAGGAAGACAAAGACAAGATGAGATGAAAAAAAGAGAACAAGAATGGTTTGACAGAGGGCAGTCACTAAGGTTTCAGCATTTGCAATTTGAGTGGGGTTAAGTGGACAGAGGGGAAAATATAGAGCTGGAATAGAGAAAGCCACAGAGAATAAATAGTCAGACATTACAATTCAAGAAAAATAATTCAATTATTCTGTGTCAATTAAAAACAAAATATTTTATATAAAAAAGTTTTTAAATAAAGAAGTCATAGTCATAGATGAGAGAGAAGATTTTTACATATACTGCAACTGAGTTCTGTAAGTCAATACCATTGGAATAAATTAGTGTAATAGCACAATAGGATTTTTCTAACTTTTTACACAAATGATTCAAATAGCTTATACAAATCACTGCCCTTGTCATCTTAAAAATATGCTTTTAAAGGGCCCCCTTACAAGACCACTGACTATAAGAATAAAAGGTTTGCAATATATAAATAGAAGGCAATGGAGAAGAGAGGAGGAAGAGGAGAAGGAGAAGGGAGATGAGGAGAGGGGGGAGGAAGAAGAAAAGAAGAGGAAGGAGAAGAAGAAGGAAGGAGAAGAGGAGTCCATGTGATGCTGCAAATTCAAGGAAGAAAACTTGGCAGAAGAAAAGAGGAAGGCAAAGGGAAGAAAAGCAAGACAAAGCCTTTTCAGTTGCAGTATCCTTGAAGAAATAAGTTGGCCTCCTCACCTGTCTCAGAGCTGCCTTTGTAAGTGTAGCTGTGTAAGTAGTACCTCTTCCACTGACCACAACTGCCACTCAGATTATCTGCACTTGTGACTTTCTTTTTGATGTAGACATCTGAAACCTGTTTTGCTTTCTCCCTTCATGTTTTCTTCATACACATAGTGTCTTATTGCATCCGAGACTCTCAAGTTTCTGTTTATTCTCCTCCATTGGATGACAGACTCTTTGGGGTACCTTACAGAGTCTCCCAAAGTGAATTTTGTAAAGTTACACAGCTTATATTTTAATTCACAATTCAGAACATCCCAAACATGTTCTCCATGTCTGGAGAAAAAACATTGAATGCTTTCGTGTAAGGGGAAAAAGGCACAAGATAGCAATTTTTTTCTGACATAGAATTTTCTACCATAGATTTTTCTGACATAGAGCAACTAGAGCAAATGGTGGCCTAACAATTGTAAAGGGCTTAATGGTTCATGGAACAGTTCCAGGAACATAATTTTATTTCATTCCTCAAGTCTACACTCTTCCCAACCCTTCGACAGCCCCAACTCCCAACGCTAGCTTGAAACACTTTAATGAGTTTTCATTCGTCTTGGTATAAAACAACAAATTCTTTGTCATGCCATCTAATCTCTATCTCTTACTTTCTTGCATCACCCTGCCCCATTGACCCCTGCACTCCAGCCACACACACCTTTTACCAGTTCTTCAAATGCTTCCCCATTTGTGTTAAATGTTCTTTTCCAATCCCCTCATTTTTCCAGTTAATTCCTACTCCAGTTTCCAGCTCCCATTGTTGTCACTTCCTCAGGGAAACCTTTCCCAACCTCTCAGACAAGGTCAAATTCCTTTAAGATAGTTCAACACATCTGCCTTTCTTAGCACTGAGCCCAATTATAATTTTACATGTATTGTATGCCTATCTGTATGACTGCTGTCTCCTTCAGTAGACTGAAGTCCTATAAGGGCAGCAACTCCATGTGTATTTGTTCATCAGTGTATTCCATAATAATTTCTGTGTGGAGAGAAGATATGATAGCCACATTTGAAAATATGGCAACTGAGTCTCAGAGAGTTTAAGGGATTCATTCCAGTAGTACAAATATGGGTACTGGATTCCAAGGTACTGGATTCCTGATTTCAAGGCCAGGGAATACATCATTCCAAGGAGGTACTACATGGCTCATAGTAGGTCCCCAGTACAGACTTGCTGAATGAAAAACTGAAAACAAAAATGAAAGTAAGAAGTAATGAATTATGAACTTGAATATGGTTTTCATTGTGAAGAAGATAATCTTGGCTGTGATGCTGGGCAGGTCACATCACCTTTCTAGGCCCTTGCTCCTCTGCTGAAGGTTGAACTAGGTCATTTCCATGTTCTGTGATTCTGAGTTGCTGTGCTTCCAAACTCCTCTCACCTTGGGATTCTGTCTAACAGCAGGCACCTACATGTGGTGGGTGAGTTACTTAGCAGCCCAGATTTGACTTTATATTTTGGATCATTTTTAACGTGTTCAAAGAGCAATTACACTATGAAACAAGAGGCAATTGCAGGAGCAATTACATCAAAGATAACATACGGCAGCTACAGAAACAATGGAAAGTTATTGCAGGGTGTTAAGCACAACAGATGGAAAAGCTTTGCTATAACCTTGACAGTTGACCGAAGGACTTCCAGATACGTGCTATAATTGTATGTAAGGAAGCAAAGAACATCTGGCCAAAAGAATAGTATTTTTGAATTTTCTGTTCCAGTTATTAAATGATTCAAAAACTGACCAGGTGCAGTAGCTCACACCTGTAATCCAAGCATTTTGGAAGGCCGAGGTGGAAGATGACTTGAGGCCAGGAGTTTGAGATCGGTCTGGGCAACAAGCAAGACCCCATTTCTACAAAAAATAAAAAAAAAATTAGCTAGGTGTGGTGGTGAGTGCCTGTAGTCCCAGTTACTAAGCAGGCTGAGGCAGGAGGATCACTTGAGCCTAGGAATTTGAGGCTGCAGTGAGCTATGATCACGCCATTGCTCTCCAGCCTAGGCAACAGAGCAAGAGCTTATCTCAGGGGGAAAAAAAAAAAAAAAGGTTCAAAAACTACTAAAAGGGAATTGTAAATGGTCTTGGTCCTTCAGCCAAGAGTTAAATAGAAACTGTAAGGGCGACTCTATCTCCTTGTCCCAACAAATTTTGGATAGTCAGTGTAACTATCAGAGATGTATGCTCTTATCCTGCCCTTCTTGTAACTGAATGCCCCACTAAAGTGCTCTAGAATCCAGACCTGTCTTACCTTTCCAGTCCACCTCTTACCCACACCCTGACCTCACCCACACTCTGGCCTCACGACTCTCTGTTTTTCATGACCCCGTGAGAAATCCCATGACTCCTTGAAGGTCCAGTTCAAATGTCATTTTCTCTTGGAAGCCTTCCACAGTGCTCTCAGGAAAAACTCAGGGCTACCTCCTCCAAACTCCCACAGAATTATTTACGCCCATGTGATAGTGCTGTTGGTCATCTAATTCATGTTATGGTTACTTGTCTATCTATTTATCTCTGTCTCCTGCCCTAATCACCCCACCGGCTTGTGAGACCCTTATAGATAGAAACGATGCCTTATTCATCATAACATACCCCACTCACACAGTTACACGCCTGACATTTAGAAAGTGTGCTGAGTTAAATAAATGCTAAGGAGCAACTAATCAAGAGATAAATTCATTGTAATAGAAGAATAGGTCCTATTATGTCAGCCCATATAGCAAATTTTATTAGGGAGCTTTTAGTGACTTCACTTTTAACACAAAAGAGGAACTCAAATGCTAAGAATTGCAAGCATTCTAATAATGGAATTATTTAGAAGAGGTAGAATGTTTTCTATTCCTTTTTAGCTAAAATGATTAAACTTTTTTCTGTGTTAGGCACAGAACTAGAGTTGTGTATGCATTATCTCATTTAATCCTCAGACAACCCTATGGGGTATTAATATTCCTATTTTCAAATAGGATACTTAAGGTCTAAGTGGATTAAGTTACTTTCTTCAGGCCACAGAGTTAGTAAGTGGCAGAGGGCTGGGATTTGAAGTCAAGTTAACCTTACCTTAAGACCTGAACTTTTTATTACCATGTTGTTCTCCACCTACTTTTAGGGCCAACTCTAGTGTGTGAACTGTGAATCATAGTTTTTAATGTTTTTCTTCACCACTTTTTTGTCACTTTTACTGCGAGTTTTATTCATATAGCATCTTTCACTTAAATATTTTATAATTCCATTTGGCAGACCCTTTATCATCTTTCTAATCATTATTATCAACATTTTAAATACTCACTTTATCCCACAGTATGCTCAAAAATACTTAGGGATGAGAAACAGGAAGACAGTCACAGAACTTGTCTAAAGTCACATTGCTAATAAGGACAAGAGCCCAGAGCGAACCCAAACCATTTGACTCTAGCACCCAGCTCTATCTGATACTTCCCTAGGGCATGTCTGCATCATTTGCAAGTCCATAGGTCAAAGAGTCTGGAACTGTGCTACCCACCCAGTCAATTCCTGAGTCAGGCCAGTTGCAGTAACCAAAATCACATATGAATGCAAATGCCTTATTTTCAAGAAAACAAAATTCATGTGCTTTCCTAAATGCTGTCACTCCCAGACAACGGTGCTAAAAGCTGGCCCCAGCTGTAATTTTCCTTCACTTGCTTCCTTTAGGTGTTCTCAGTTCTATTTTATCCCCACTTGGCATTGTCCTACATTGGACTTAATCCTTTTAGGGAAACATAGGTAAATAATCTCAAAAACATAATCACTTTCCTGGTTGGTCAGATTGTTTTTTTCATTTTATTAAATGAAACAGAACTGTTTACCATCATGGAAGCTCCACATGTGAGATCTTGATAACGTAATAAGCATTAATGCTTGAGTTTTTATGTCATATGTGAGATGCTGTGCCAAGCTCTTCACCAAGATCCCTCATTTATCATCCCTGTATTAAATCTGTTTTGCAAGTGCAGAACTAAGCCCTGAGAGGCTGAGAACCCCGTACAAGGCCCATGGCTGGACCCCAGTTGTGTCTGACTCCAGAGCCTGGACTCTTAACCACACAACTTATTCTCAGTGTGTGCTGGTACTATTCTGGTCTCTTTTCCCCTCTCTTTAATTAAGAAAAGCTACCCTGACAGAATTATTTTTAAAAAGGAAATAGAGTACCTGATAAGGCCCAAGTCATCTCCATTCAAATCTACCATTTTCAAGACTACCATTTCCTTGTCTGTATTTGAAGAATACCTAGTCAGTAAAACAGAAAAGCACAGTCAGTTCTGTGTTAGAGCCTGACCCTCATGTAAGATGAACAGTAGCAGCTGACACAAAAACAAAAATGCCTCTCAGTAAGTGAGACGTCTTGACAAACAGTGGTTCTGTGAACTGCATCCAGTACCTCATTTCTCAGCTAAGGAAAGGGTATGTAATTGTGATCAAAGTTTGGGGGACTAGGGTCAAGTAACTGGAGCTGAAATACACATACTTTTATATAATATACAATATTATATAACATATATGTATTTCTTACAAAAGAGATTTGTCTTTGAAATTTCCACTCATATCAATTTTTAATGAAATCTCTTTAAAAGAGCAGGGAATTTGCAAAATCAAAAGCATTCAAGACCTGCAACTTAAGTGTTCTTTTATGTCCTCTCAAGGGAAATCAGATTACATTTTCTAAAAATCATTTCCTTTGAAAGCTATTGAAAAATATGCAGAAAAATGTAAAATATCAAGTGGTCAAGTTAAAACTGTGAGATTATTTTACAGTGTTACAGTAACCAAGCACTTCTCTTCTGTCACAAACCTGGTTCACCACTTTAAAAAAGACAAAAAGGCAAAATAATGCTCTCCCTTAGTTTTTCCATTCAAATATGTGGGTTTTTTTCTTACTCTTCTGTCCACATTCTTTATCCTTTTATTTTCTCTGTCTAGCCACACTCTTGTGGACTAAGATTATTTATTCTGGATAACACATAATAAAAGAGCTATTCATTAATTTAATAAATATGCATTGTGCACATTTTTATCTCCATTTACTCATGAAGAAGCTGAGTGACAATAAATTAAGATAAGTAAATCACTAAAGGTCACAAAACTAGAAAGCAATAAAACTAAGCTGAGGCCACAGTTGTTCCTGATTTCAAAGCTCAGAGTACTTCAAACATCCACACTGGCTCCCATAATCAACAAAGTGGAAAGATTCCTGAATAAACTGGTGTTTGTTTCTACATCACTTTTTGTTTCTACTTGTCTTAGATTATAAAGATGCTTCTAAGACACTGTAGCTGTAATACTCTCTTAGGACCTCACCATATTCATCAAGTAACAGCCCTGTACTTAGATTTTGTTGCTGTTCCCTAAAGGGAATGAAACGATATCATTTTGAAGATTTCTCCTCACCTTGCTCTCTCTGACTGCGGATTTTGAAGGTAAGAATAGGGACTTCTGTTGATCTGCACACCATCCACATTTCCTTTATTGATGAAGATTTTACCTGGTTTCATATTTGTGTGTGCTATATCAATGCTCTGAAGGTTAAAAAAGAGGGCGCTGTTATAAGCTTAGAAATCCTGGTGGGGATAATGACTTGACTGTGAACTACGGTGAGAGATACATTTTTCATCATAGCTTAATACACATCAACATATGCATCCCAAAACAAAAGTTCACAAAGCAAACTATACCCTGACTGTGTGTTATACATTATATCTTACAATCTATTTTTTAGCATTGTTTTGTAATGTATTTTGCAATCCATAAAATTGATTTCATAAGCCTTTAATACATTGCAAGCCTCGGTTTGCAAAACATCATTGTAAAGCAATTTCTGCCTATGCTAGTTGGATCCCTGAATTTTGGGGGTGACACTGTAAGAAAAAAATAGAGAATAAGCCTAGAATACAATAAAATGAAGCAAAACATTAGCAAGGATCCTATGCAACAAAATAATAAGCTGGAAGACAGAAAAGAGAGGAGTATAAGCTCAAACCAGAAACAGGAGAGGAGTTTAAGGGTATTTGTCAGGAGCACCACGGAGGTCTGTATCTGTAGTAGAGAACTTAAAAAACTGGGATGTGTATTTATAAGTTGGATTCTCTTTATACTTTGGGAACTATTTTAAAATCTTAGAATTATTTGTAATTACTTTTAGCTCCTTCATGGGTTTCTCTTTGTGTGACTTTGTGCAAAGAACAGACTATGTAGTGCCCTCTACAAAGAACCCCAAACCAAAATGTTTTGTCTATTTAAATAACTACATCGGGCTTACTCCCATAGAAGCCTTCTTTTCCAATCATCCATGCCTCAGCCCTAACAGCCCATAGCTCAGAATCAGAAGCTAAGAGAGAGTCAGGGAGGAGAAAGAATGGTACATGCTAATACTATGCTCAGGGTCAAATCCCATACGGATTCTTCATATCACATCCAATCACTCCTAAAATACTTATAAGCAATAGTAAAGAACAGCTGCCTCTGGGGCTCTTTGCCTACCTTCAAGATACCTGTGACCATGTGCTGAAAAGTTCGATTGCTAAATCCTTCACTGGCAACTACAAACACAGTATACTGGAAATATCCTGCAGGACCTGAATGAGTGTGAGTGCCACTCAGGATGACATTGTCTCTTCTGTACAGGGAGCCATATTTACTCTGCAGTCTGTTCAGGACCTTCAAGAAAAAAAGTAATTGAACTAAGAAGAGGGATAACGTAAGAGCTCAACATAGGAAAAGACTTTGATGAGTTCAATCACTGATCTATACTAATTACATCTGTATTAATCCATTCTCATGCTGCTAATAAAGACATACCTAAGACTAGGTAATTTGTGAAGAAAAGAGGTTTAATTGACTCACAGTTCAGCATGACTGGGGAGGCCTCAGAAAACTTATAATCGTAGCAGAAGGGGAAGCAAACACGTCCTTCTTCACATGATGGCAGGAAGGAGAAGTGCAGAGTGACAGAGGGGAAAGCCCCTTATAAAATCATCTGTTCTTGTGAGAACTCACTGTCATGAGAACAGCAGCATGGAGGTACCCACCCCCATGATTCAATTACCTCCCATGGGGTCCCTCCCACGACACATGGGGATTATGGGAACTAAAACTCAAGATGTGATTTGGGTGGGGATACAGCCAAACTATATTAACATCCCTTTCTTTTTTTTTTTTTTTTTTTTTGAGACGGAGTCTCCCTCTGTCACCCAGGCTGGAGTGCAGTGGCCGGATCTCAGCTCACTGCAAGCTCCGCCTCCTGGGTTCACGCCATTCTCCTGCCTCAGCCTCCCGAGTAGCTGGGACTAGAGACGTCCGCCACCTCGCCTGGCTAGTTTTTTGTATTTTTTAGTGGAGACGGAGTTTCACCGTGTTAGCCAGGATGGTCTCAATCTCCCGACCTCGTGATCCGCCCGTCTCGGCCTCCCAAAGTGCTGGGATTACAGGCGTGAGCCACCGCGCCCAGCCAACATCCCTTTCAAATGGCCCCTCACTCTATGTTTGAGGATATTATCATAGTAATAATAATGAAATAATAATAACAATACTTAACATTTTATGGATTCTTGCTATGAGCAAACACAATGCTAGGTATGTTATATATAATATGTATTTTAAAATCTTTATTATAATTTCAAGAGCTACACAGGTATTGCTAAGCCCATTTTTAGCTGAGAACATTGAATTATACAAAAGTTAAATAATTTGCCTGTTGATCTAATAAGTAGCAGAGCCAGACTCCAGACCCACGTCTAACTAGAGAACCAGTACTCTTATTCATTCATCATTCAACAGCTGCTCTAAGCAAAAGAATATATGAGGTTCCTGTCTTGAAGATATTTTTATTCTAATGAAAGACAAAGACAGTAAGCAAGCAAATAAATAGTAAATATTATATCATAGAGTGATAAATGCTATGAAGAAAAATATTATTGCATAAGGAAAAAGAAACTAGTGGGTGTTAGTGAGGAAAGATCTTCTAAAGAGGGGCACTCTTTTAGCAGAGGCTTAGATGAAGAAAGCAAGCTGGCTGTGCAATATCTGGTGGAAAAACAACTCAGGCATAGTGAGCAGAAACTGCAAAGGTTTTTAAGCTACTCTACTACCTCATTTCCCAGATGAAGAATTCAGTACACCTTGAAACTAACTCTTAGACTTGTTGGTCTAGGGGAAGCCATCCCCTATGATGCAAGGACACCCTAATAATCCTGTGAAGAGACCTAAGAGGATAGGAAGCATCCTGTCAGCACTAACTTGCTAGTCATCTGAGTGAGCAACCTTAGAAGTAATTTCTTCAGCCTTGGTCAAGCCATCAAACAACTGCAGCCCTAGCCAGCATCTGAATGCCACATCATGACACAGAAGTGATGATATATGACTTGTTCTAAAACAAGTCAGAATCGTCTAACCAAGTCACTCTGGGAATCCTGACACACAGAAACCTTGAACAACATGTATTATTGCTGTTTTAAGCCACTAAGTTTTTAGGCGATTTGTTGTACAGCAATAAACAACTAATACAAAGAAACCCAGTAAATGTTTAGTGAATAAGTCAATCAATGAACATCCAAATGCAAGACTAATGTCTTCATGTGGTGCACATACATCAAGAAAACACCAGAGAGAATACTGATGATGTTGCTGAGTACCTGTTGCTGATTATGCTTTAATAAGCTGCAATCTAAAGTTTGGTATCATTGCGACTTTTTGTGAAAGATAATTTAAAAATGATCCAGCAGTTTGTAACACAAAGGATAAACGCTTGAAGGGATGGATACCACATTTTCCACGATGTGATTGCTAGGCATTGAATGCCTGTATCAAAGCATCTCATGTACCCCATAAATATATGTACCACATACACACAAACATTAATTAAAGAAAAAGAAAGATCCAGCAGAAGTGTCAAACCCAAAGCAATTGTTAGCAATGTTTACCTTGAGGATGGCATAGACCCTCTGATGAGCTGTCTCTCTGGAACATGCAATAAAATTAAAAGCCCTCATTTGTATTCGCCAATTTCTGAGGTATAAAAACTCCTCATCATGATCAATTTCAAGCTACCCAAAGCTTAACAGCCAGCTCACAATGTTCCTGAATATTTACAAATTGGCTCTTATGAACTTGTGCAAGCCAGTTCCAGCTCACTGCTGGTAAGTGGGGAGTAGCAGCTTCTGTGCTATGTACTTAATATACATGAAGATAACCATTCAACCTCTTCTATTGCAGGTGAAGATCTACGCCATTCTCATTCCAGTCATAACCATCTTGCCTCATTAACCTCTCCATGTCCCAAAGACTGATTGTTTGGTTACCATGTCCACATAAGCAATCCTATGATGCAAGACAAATACAGAATGGAAGTATAATCTAACTAGATTAACATCCTTTTATATTCCTTCTGTTTGATCCTAACTCCAGCCCCAATCCCTCATCACTCTCATATATTATTCCATACTGTAACCACCACACTCATGAAGAAGAAATGTCTGTAAAGAGAAGAGAAAATGATCAATGAAGGGACACCATGAAAGCTGAACTAAAGTCAGAAGCTGATGTTTTAACAATTTACAGGGCCGGGCGCGGTGGCTCAAGCCTGTAATCCCAGCACTTTGGGAGGCCGAGACGGGCGGATCACGAGGTCAGGAGATAGAGACCATCCTGGCTAACACGGTGAAACCCCGTCTCTACTAAAAATACAAGGAAATTAGCTGGGCGTGGTGGCGGGCGCCTGTAGTCCCAGCTACTCAGGAGGCTGAGGCAAGAGAATGGCGTGAACCTGGGAGACGGAGCTTGCAGTGAGCCGAGATCGCGCCACTGCACTCCAGCCTGGGGCACAGAGCAAGACTCCGTCTCAAAAAAAAAAAAAAAAAAAGAAAGAAAAAACAATTTACAGCTAAGACAGGAAGGTAGTAGAGAAAAAGAGCCACAAGTCAACTTTAAAGCTCCTTAACCCCATCCTATTTATTCCTAAAGAACTGTGACATTAGGGCTTTAGAATTAAATGCGTTTCTTCATGTCTACTCAAGAATCAAGCCCTTAAAAAGACAGAAATTGTGAATCTTGAATTTTAAAACAAAAAAGACTACAAACAGTACACATGAATTTTATTTTAAACTACAATCTCTAATATGAAGTCAGACATATGGGACTTCTAGGGGGGAAAAAAAGAAAAATGTAAAACCTAGTTATATATATAACAATGCCAGGAAGATAGCCATTGAAAATAACATGTTTCCCAGTTCATGAAAGGAAGGCATTTTAATACAGGACAAAGCAGCTACATTTATGTCTACAGCTCACTTCTGTCTTCAGTTTCTATTCCATTTCCTATCGCTGACACTCTTGGGAGCATGACATAGAAAAACCTAGAAAGTCCTTCTGTTTTCCTGTCCTGCCTCACTGCACAGAGATCTTCCATAATCTTCATTCTGTGCTGGAAATTTCATCTATCTTAAAGCTGAGACTGAGAACTTGCATAGAAGTAGGTGTTATAAATAATCTTAATAGCACTTATTTAGCCACATTTATTTCTCACACCTTCCCTTGGATTAATTTGGGAAAACTAAGTGGGTTCATTTAATGGCCTTCCCACTGGGTCTCAGATTGCACGAGGATGTAAAAATAGGAAGAGACAGATAAATGGTGCCCACTATTGACTTGATAGCATCTACAAACACATTAAACTCCTCCCCACTCTACCTGCCAAAGTCTACCTTTTGGTTCTTTCCTTTCTGCTAATGATCATACTATTTCCCAATTAGAACCATCTCATTTTTCAGAAAAGCAGTATAGTATAGTAGAAATGAGCATGAATTCTGACACCAAGATGCTTAAGTTTGAATCCTAGCTCTGATAGTTCCTAGCTGTGCAACCTTGGATAAGTTACTCAATCCTCTGCAAACTTGGTTTCTCAATCTGTCAAATGACATAATAATAATAGCTCCCTCATAGAGTTGTTTGGAGGAGTAAATACATTAATCCACACAAGGCACTGACAAGAGTTTCAGACTCAGCATGAATATTATGTTAAGTATTGGCTTTTACGTCTATTCATGTCCAAATCTCACTCACATTTAATTTTTTTCTTTCTTTCTTTCCTTCTTTCTTTCTTTCTTTTGTGTGTGTGTGTGTGTGTGTGTGTGTTGTGTGTGTGTGTGTGTGTGTGTGTGTGTGTGTGTGTGTTTTGAGTCAGAGTCTCATTCTGTCACCTAGACTGGAGTAGTGCAATGGAGTGACCTTGACCTTGGCTCAATGCAACCTCCACCTCCCAAATTCAAGCAATTCTCCTGCCTCAACCTCCCAAGTGGCTGGGACTACGGGCACCTGCCAGCATGCCTGGATGATTTTTGTATTTTTATTAGAGATGGGGTTTCACCATGTTTGCCAGGCTGGTCTCAAACTCCTGACTTCAAGTGATCCACCCACCTCAGCTTCCCAAAGTGCTGGGATTATAGATGGGAGCCACCGCATCCGGCCGACTCACATTTAATTTCCTATCCCACCACCATGTAGTCTCACTGACATCACATTGGTTTAAGATCTTTGTGCCAGCCTCACATGATAAAGGGGGAAATTGTTAGGCAAAGTTATAAAAAATAAAAACCCTTCCAGCAACTCCAGTTTCCCTTTCTTGTTCCTTCAGCCTTTTAACATCTTATAAAACTCCCCTGGGTGAAATACCTCTGTTTGAAATACCTAGTATGATGATTACTGTTTTCTTAACTGGACCCTCACCAACAGCACCTCAGTATCACTTTAAAGAGTCTGCTAATTTTTGCCCTCACTTCTAGTTCCATTCTATTCCAATCCATATCAAACATCTCTACCTGCTTAATCATCCTAAAACAAAATGGTGTTTACATCACTCTGCCACTCAGAAGATTTCTCAGAGTCCATATCACCCACAGAATTAAAAACAAGCCGGCATCTCAGGCCCTCTGCAATTATGACAAACATATCTTCCAGATACATCTCCAACTACATGCCTCCGTATGTCCTAATAGATCTCCTCTGTTCCCTCATAAGAGTCTATATCCCTCCTTCATGCCTCTCTGTGTTCATTCTGTTTTTTCCATCAGATTTCTCTCCCTTCCCATCCTAACCATTTAAAATTCTGCTCACTCAAGTGTCATTTCTACCATGAACATGTTTTCCTAATTTGCATTTATTGAATCCCCATTGGTGATCTTAAAAGACCATATGTCCACAAAGTCTCAGATACTTTGCCCTTCAAGAAGTAAAGCTTACTTTTTCACCACTGAGTGTGAGCTGGACTTAGTGACTTGCTTAATGAATAGAACAAGGTGAAAGTAATGGTGTATAGCTTCTAAACCTGGGTCATACAGTACACTGTAGCTTCCTCCTTGCTCGTTCTCTTGGGTCACTCACTCTGAGGGAATCTAGCTACTGTGTCGTAAGGATAGGAAGAGTGAGGAACTGAGGCCTTTGGCCAACAGCCACATGAACAAACCATCTTGGAAGTGGACCTTCAAGCCTGGGTCAAACCTTCAGATGACTCCTCCTTTGCCATCACCTTGATTACCATAGAACCTAAACCAGAGCCACCCAGCCAAGATAGGATTCCTAACCCATAGATCATGTGAGATAATAACTGTTTGTTGTTTTAAGCCATTATAGTTTAGGGTAATTTCCTACCCAGTAATAGACAATTGCTATCCTACCGTACCTTCCTTCGGTTAATTATAGCTATCTGTATACTTCTGTACATCTCTATATTTCACAGTCCTTCCTTCTATCCACCAACTAGAAAATGATCTCATAAAGGAGATGAATTATGACTTACTTAGTTATATGTCCCCTGAAGTGACACTAGCAAAGTACCTTACAAAAAGCAAGTGGTCAATGCATTTTTTCCCTCTAAGAGTATAGAATAATGTCACTTTTAAGAATGTACCTACTATAAAGACACATGTACACACATGTTTATTCCAGCAGTATTCACAATAGCAAAGACTTGGAACCAACCCAAATGTCCATCCATGATAGACTGGATAAAGAAAATGTGGCACATATAAACCATGGAATACTATGCAGCCATAAAAAAGGGTGAGTTCATGTCCTTCACAGGGACACGGACGAAGCTGGAAACCATGATTCTCAGCAAACTAACACAAGAACAGAAAACCAAACACCACATGTTCTCACTCTTAAGTGGGAGGTGAACAATGAGAACACATGGACTCAGGGAGGAGAACATCACACACTGGGGCCTATCGGTGGATGGAGGGCTAGGGGAAGGATAGCGTTAGGAGAAATATCTAATGTAGATGATGGGTTGATGGGTCCAGCAAACCACCATGGCACGTGTATACCTGTGTAACAAAACTCCACGTTCTGCACATATATCCCAGAACTTAAAGTATAATTTAAAATGACAAAAAAATAAAAAAGAATGTGGACTCAGGGATTAACCATACCTGTGTTCAGAATCCAGTTCTACCATTTGCTAACTGTGTGAAATTTGGAAAGTTACCTATCTTCTCCAAGACTCAGTTTTCTTACCCAGAAAATGGAAATAACAACAAAGCCACCTCACTGTTTTGTGGTAAGTGCAGGAGTGGAGAAGACACTTCATCCCCTGTCCTCATGTCTCCTTAGATGGGGGAGGCTTCAACTCTCCTCCCCAAAAGGGAACAATGTTAAAGTGATGCTTTTAGGCCATCTCATCATCCCTCTCACGGGCCCCTTCACATGGCATGAGAAGAAAAGTGTTTAATAGGTGAGGCTAGCAGAACCTGACATTGCATAATGGACCTTTATGGTCATTGTTCTGGTCAAAGATCCAGCCGTTCCTCTTTCTCACATTCATGATTATGTGAGCAGACATTAACAGAACACATTCTCTCTTAGTGACCTGATCCCATGCAGAAAATATAACTGGGTCAGGGATTAGAAATTGCCTTAGAAAGATAGAATCGGAAGTTCTATCAGTCGCTTGCTTGCTAGCTCGCTTTCTCACTCTCTCTCTCTCTCTCTCCCTCTCTCCTCCTCCTCCTCCTTTTGTATGGCTTTGACCATTTCAAATCCATACAAAAACAATCAGAATACTATAATGAATCCCTATGTGCCTATTACCCAGTTTCTATAACTACTAATTCATGGTCAACCTCATTTCAATGTTGTATTTTAATTCACATCTGATTCCTCACATGTATTCTCAATTGTCTGAGAACCTGAGGAAGGGCTTAGTGATTAATTGGTACTCTCCCAACTTCTAACAAGGAGGATTAAATAAGGGAATATATATATATATACACATATATAAATGTAACCTGGCACATTATAAACTTTCAATAAAAATATTAGCATTAATAATGACAACGAGTCGGCCGGGCGCGGTGGCTCAAGCCTGTAATCCCAGCACTTTGGGAGGCCGAGACGGGCGGATCACGAGGTCAGGAGATCAAGACCACCCTGGCTAACACGGTGAAACCCCGTCTCTACTAAAAAAAATACAGAAAACTAGCCGGGCGGGTGGCGGGCGCCTGTAGTCCCAGCTACTCGGGAGGCTGAGCAGGAGAATGGCGTAAACCCGGAGGCGGAGCTTGCAGTGAGCTGAGATCCGGCCACTGCCTCCAGCCTGGGCGACAGAGCGAAACTCCGTCTCACAAAAAAAAAAAAAAAAAAAAAAAAAAAAAAAAAAAAAAAAAAAATAATGACACGAGTCATCAGCAATTTGAAAGCAACTTTTGACCAAGATAACTTAGACTGAATAGTGAGGATCATTCTCCTTGTAAGATTATCTGCTATATTGTCAAGAGTCATTAACATTGAAGGTAGTAGAATTTCAATGAATGAGAAACCAAGAGGAATTAGTTCCTGTCACATGCATCAACTGTTCCTTAAACCATATCATTTCTTCACTCCTTTCTCCTCTCAAATCACTTACCTCCAGCCTGAGCCTTTGGGATACCATGCCTATGTCGATGCTGACAAACACTGTTCGATTGGACCCATCAGGTTCTGCCATGATGAAAGCACGACTGTACAGCCTGGTGAGGATGCCCTGTGCATTCTGGCCAGATTTGCTGTAGCCCATCTAAAGAGGAAGAGACAATCAGAACTGCTCTGTCTCACTCCCCTACTACTAGAAACCAGGCACAAACATACAATACAGATGACTGCAGAAAGACAAAGAAAAAACATCCATATGACATGGTGGCTCTGAGTGACAGAATACATGTTTTCAAAAATTAAAAAGAAAAAGGAAGAAAGAAAGCTGAAAAATATCATAAAAGAGGCTTGAATCTTTCATATAGAAAAATGCAAAGGCAAAGAATCGATCAGGTTGGCAGAAGCTGTTCCCTGGCTTATGGGCAGGAGGGAGTTGGTGAGACTTTGGAAATGCTATTACTAACACTAACACGTGAGATCTTTCCAGTTTGGACAATGGTTTGGGCAATGGCTCTTTTTCTCCTGCCTGTCTAAGATGTACAGGAAAAAATATTTCCTCTACCTCCACCCCACATTGCCCAGGAACGTTTTAAAGATTGAAGGTTCTCTCATGTTGGTTGTTTAGTGTACAATTTTGTTTTCTGAAGAAAATGGTATCTTCATAATTAAGTATTCTTCACAGAGGGTACCTCGCCCTGGCTTTTACCATAGTATCGTTCCTGTCGTGGGTGCAACTGGCTGGTAAATTCATTTACCGCCCATGACATGGGGTGGTAAAGAAATTTACCAGACAGTCATAGGTAAAGAAAGGCAGATTTATTAGGGAAAGTAAGAAAATATGTTGTAAGGGTACAACAGGCACCACAGCAGAGAAGGGGCTGTCTGCAAATATCAGGGAAAACCCTACCCCCAATATTCAACGTGGGTTATTTTCTATTTCCCTAAGCGTCGGCTGGTCTGAGAAATAAAGGGAAAGAGTACAAAAGAGAGAAATTTTAAAGCTGCGTGTCCAGGGGAGACATCACATGTTGGCAGGTTCCATGATGCTCCCTGAGCCATAAAACCAGCAAGGTTTTATTAGCGATTTTCAAAAGGGGGAGGGAGTGTACAAATAGGGTGTGGGTCACAGAGATCACAAGCTTCACAAGGTAATAAAATATCACAAAGCAAATGGAGGCAGGGTGAGATCACAGGACCACAGGATGGGGTGAAATTAAAATTGCTAATGAAGTTTTGGGCACGCATTATCATTGATAACATCTTATCAGGAGACAGGGTTTGAGAGCAGACAACCTGTCTGAGCAAAATTTATTAAGCGGGAATTTCCTCATCCTAATAAGCCTGGGAGTGCTACAGGAGACTGGGGCTTATTTCATCCTTTCAGCTTCGACTGTAAAAGACAGCTGCCCGCAAGGGGGCCATTTAGAGGCCTACCCTCAGGGATGCATTCTCTTTCTCAGGGATGTTCCTTGCTGAGAAAAAGAATTCAGCAACATTTCTCCTATTTGCTTTTGAAAGAAGAGAAATATGGATCTGTTCCACCTGGCTCACCGGCAGTCAGAGTTTAAGATTATATCCCTTGTTCCCTGAACATTGCTGTCATCCTGTTCTTTTTTCAAGGTGCCCAGATTTCATATTGTTCAAACACATATGCTCTACAAAAAATTTGTGCAGTTAACGCAATCATCACAGGGTCCTGAGGTGACATACATCCTCCTCAGCTTACGAAGATGATGGGATTAAGAGATGAAAGTAAAGACAGGCATAGGAAATCACAAGGGTATTGATTGGGGAAGTGATAAGTGTCCATGAAATCTTCACAATTTATGTTCAGAGACTGCAGTAAAGACAGGTGTAAGGAATTATAAAGGTATTAATTTGGGGAACTAATAAATGTCCATGAAATCTTCACAATTTATGTTCTTCTGCCATGGCTTCAGTCAGTCCCTCCATCCCTGACTTCCTGCAATACGCAAAGAAGCAGGGGCTGGAGGGAAGTTACATAGGGTCATGCTGGAGCGGGACATATGCAGAACGAGGTTGGGCTGCTGGGGCTACATGCAGAGTGAAGTATTTGGGAACAGGATGTTGTGGCAGCAGGTTATCTATGATTAGCCATTTCTCAGAACAGTTGTTCTCCCCAATGCTGGGGCCCCTGACTTATTAGGACTCTACAACTCTCTAAGCCAAATCAGATCACATACACCTATCCCAAGTCACTTCTCTCACCGTGTCATAAAATTTACCCATAAAACTACACCTAGGTCTTCAGAATGCCCCCTCTACTGTTTGCTTTACCCCTCCTGGGAGTGTTTATTTAGGGTTCACATTCCAGGATTACTTTTTCAGAACATACAGTCGAGAATCATACCTGGAATGTAAAGATTACTTAGAGGGAGGGAGTGAATCCCATTAGACAACTTCATGCTCTGGTTTCCTAGAGAAGCACTGACATAAATGGGTATTTCCATCACATAGACAAGACTAGCAGTCAATAGGCCACACCTGACACATAGAAGTTTTATTTGCTTTCACATATTGGTGCAACCTAGGTTTCCAGTTTTAGCTAGAGTTGCCTTTATTTTTTAAGTAAGATATTTGAAACTTCAACTCTTTAATCTGGGGATTTTGGGGCTTCTTCTAAAATACTGCAAAATAGGGCAGCCCTGAGCCCCCATTCTTACATGGCAACAATCAGCTAAATCCATATACTTTCTTTGTGCTTTTTTTCCCTTCAAAGTCCCCACCATTTCCTACTGCATCCTACTCCCAAACTGAGGATTCACTAGACATTTACTATGTTACACTGGCCTGGTGATGTCATTTACGGTACCTGCTCACCCCCTGTCATATTTGAGTTTGCCATCTCTGCCACTTCTGCTCATAAAAAAAAAAAAAGAAAAAAGGCCAATGGACTTTACAGGGGAGTTATGATTGAACAAAAGTTTTCCTCTTCCTTCTAGTATGAAATTCATAGTGCTAGACAGCAGCAAGGTCAATTAAAAAGCTAGAAGAAAATAATGATGATGTTGTAATAATCAGAAATGAATGCAGGTTGTAAAATAATAAAATTGGTTGTTTCACAGTCTCCTTAAGGAGTCCATTGTCTACTTACCAAATTGATATCTGCTACTTGTCCTGTGCAGTCAGCTCGTCCAACACCAATATGATAGCCACTGAAGTTCTGAAATAGAGGTGGCTCTGGGGTTGAAGTCACTGGAGAAGTTTGAGTGGCTGTGGAGCTCTGGGTGGCTGTGGAGCGCTGGGTGGCTGTGGAGATCTGGGTGGCTGTGGAGCCCTGGGTGGCTGTGGAGCCCTGGGTGGCTGGAGGGTTTGGGGTGGTTGAAAAAAAATGGCCTCCTGAATCCAAAACAGAATAAGAGATTTGAGAAACAACATTTCAGCCCTCTTATTTGTCAACATCAATTAGAATACAACATATAGGCTCAGGTTCATGAGGAAAACTCTTTATATATTTTCTTATACATAAAAATATATAGAGAGAAACATCTCAGGAATCTGTTTAAAAATCATAATCCTAAATGGGATCTTTTTCTTGGATGAGAGATGTTTCAGACTAATGATCAAGGCCTCTGTCAAATGTCCTTCAACTCCTCATCACGAGCCATTCCTTGTCAAACTCACTGCCTTCACTCAACACCCTGCTCTTCTTTTCCAGCTAAACTAAACAGGTGCCAGGTTTACTGAATCCAACATCTGGGGATTGGTTTCTTCCATTCTTTCTATCCAGACTCCTCACTCCTTTCCTCTCCACCTACCAAACTCCACCACCTGCTTCAGAGTTAGTCCATTTCCATCACACCTAGATCTGACTCAACTCCTCACCTGCAGGATGCCACCCTGCTGACTCTACCTTGGCTCTGATCTTCTTTGACCTTCTAAAGACTCATTTTTAATGCAACCTAGATCACTGTATACATGTTGATATAATTTCATGTTAATTATTCTAATATTTATATATTCATATCTACGTGTGTGTTTATACACATATATTCTATATTAATGTATGCATATATATTTATTATACACACACATACAAATATCAAGGGAAGCAGAATGACATACAGGATTTTTGTGACAAGACAGTTGACAGAAACAAACTGCCTGGTTTGAAACCTGAATCTACCACCTACTAAGTGATCAAATTCCTTAACCTATTTCACCCCAATTCTTGTCTATAAAATGGAGATTATAATAATATCCTGCTTTCTGGGGTTGTTTTGAATAATATCTCTGTTCACTAATATTATAAACTTGGAACAATGGCTAATATGTAGCTTTGATTTTCTTTACCTATTTAAACATTTTATATATTCATTATTTTGTTTATTTCCATTCCCCAGACAAGAGTCAGGAGTTGCCAAGGCATCAAATATCAGTGTCACAAGGCATTCATGGTCAGAAAGTACTTAGGCAAGAGCTTTATAGCTGATTCCTTCAGAAATCCTAGAAATTCAGAGCTCAAAAAACTTAGAGATCACCTAACATAATCTCCTCAGTTTTACAGATGAGAAAACTGAAAATCAGAAAATTGACTTAACCAATAGTTAATGGAGACCATGTGATGATTCCGGTATGCAATCCAGATCCTCAAACTCAGAATCTGATGCTCTTTCGACCAAATTCTAGATGGAGTTAGAATCCATGTCTTCTCATTCCCAAGTCGAGATTTTCTTCAAGACATCAAGTATTGCAAGGAGTGGAGCAGGCATCTTCGCTATTGCTTCATTGCTACCAGCATAGGAATGTCATGCCAACTAAAGCCAAAGCTAACACATAGCTAAGGGTATGTTATTTGCAATCTCAAGGTCTCCATTTCCCCAAGTGTAAAATGAAACTAATGTAAACAGTAGGGCTAGCATCAACCCTTATAGGATTTTTGTGATAATTTGATGAGAAAATATTCTGGAATCCTCACTATAGTGCTCAACACAGAAACCATTTAATAAACAGTAACTACAGCTATAAGAATAGTTACTATAATTATTAATAACCTCCCTGAGTCTCAGCCTCCTGATTTCCTAATTTTAAGAGCTAAAATTGAATAATTCCTTTTCTTATTTTTTTTTTTAATGGAGTCTTGCTCTGTTACCCAGACTGGAGTGCAGTAGTGTGACCTTGGCTCACTGCAACCTCCGATCCCTGGGTTCAAGTGATTCTCCTGCCTTGCCTCAGCCTCCCGAGTAGCTGGGATTACAGGTGTGCACCACCATGCCCAGCTTTTTTTTTTTTTTTTTTTTTTTTTTTTTTTTTTTTTTTTTTTTAGCAGAGACAGGGTTTTGCCACATTGGCCAGGCTGGTCTCGAACTCTTGACCTCAGGTGATTCGCCCACCTTGGCCCTCCAAAGTGCTGGCATTATAGGCGTGAACCACCAGGCTCAGCCAAAACTGAATAATTCTTAATGATCCTTTCACTTCTATCAGTCTATGACCCTGCTGTGCCTCATGCTGGATCAGAGGATCTCTTATCCTCTGTGTTTGCCAGGAATTCAAAGCCCTGGGACATGGTAGAGAATATGCAGGAAAAGAGGCTACAAAAGGGAAAAGTGAGGTAGAAAATACCATCTTCTCCATTTGGCCTAAGGCCAGCCCTATCTTTATTTTGGTCAGAGCTTCAATCTTCACCTATCTTCTCTACTCATTTAACAGTTATGTAACCTAATACTGACTGAAACAGAGGCTCCACCAAGACCCACTGCCAATCTTGTGTGTAAGTGTAGCCTACATTGTTCTCAAAAACTTAGTTTCCAACATTGAAAAAAAATCATGAGATAGAAAAATTCTAATTTCCAGCTTCTCTGCAAAACTTAGGAGATCTGAGATCATGTGTTCTCTCTACAACAAACAGCTGCCACCTGGGAGTGGCTGTAGGCCTTCTTCACCAGAATTGTACCTGCCTCCTCCTTGGTCCACCTCCTTACTCCACCTCATTTGCAAAACTTGATTAGCCCTTGTAAGGATTTATGTTTGAGACCCCATTCTCTAAGGCACTTCACAGACTAGTTGACGTTCATTCAGTGAGTTTTTCATTCTCCTTTTGCCCCCAGGAGAAGATGATGTCTACAAGGAGGCAAAGAGAAAGATTAGAGGCTCAGGGCAAAAGCTGCCATTACTAGACCTTGACAAATCTTGAGCTGTGCTTATATCAATGGAAAAACGAATGGCAAACAAGTACATGTCAGAATGCCTGTCACCTGGCTATTGGGGACAAAGGTAAACTTGATAAAAACTGCTATCAATACAGAAAGGGCAATTAATGCAAAGGGAAACGGCTATTCCAGGCTGCTTAAGTACACGTAGAACTATCCGCAGACACTGTTTTTCTCTTTGGTGTCCACGGTAATCAAGAAGTTTCCTACAGGCCTAAAAATTGCATCTAAGAGAGCCCATGACACTTGCCTTTGTGGTTTTCAATTGTCCCACTGGTGGTAAACAAAAGGCTGAGAAGGGCCACTGTGATGGCAGTCATCATTACAAGGAGGAAAATCAGGAATGTCTCCAAGTTAGAGAAGGTGCGTTTGGCCATTTCTTCTCAGGTACAGCAGAGATGGAAGAAGAAATATTGAAGAGGAAGAAATCACAAATTAAAATGCAAAAGCTTTAAGCCAACCGAAGTTAAGATATCTTAACTCTTTCATATTAATAGACTATACCAAGGATGACAAGTACAGAGCACTTACCACTCATTCCATAGACCAAGCCCATGGCAGACAAGACCAATCAATTACAGCATTCTTTTTGAAAAGCTCGAATGTGGTTTCCAAATCTTTCTCAACACAACACTCCTCCTGGCAGCAGCCATTCATGATTTAGCTTGGCCACTGAGCTAAAATCTACTTGCATTCTTTAGCCATATCACACTGCTTTCATTTACGGTGATGATGCTGTTTATGGATCTGTATGTGGGTCTGGGCTCAGAGTGCCTTTGTTGACAAGGATGACTGATGCACACATACTTCTTGTATTTGGGAGAAGGCTGGCTGGGGTTAGGAAAGTATTCTGTGGTCATGGACTTAGTAGAATTATCTTGTTCACCTGGAGATGAAACTCGTAACTTTGGCCTTTACACTTTATGTTTTAACTTTCAATTACTATCTGGTGAGAAATGGGCATGGAAAAGGGAATTAGCATCTCTGGTCTGAAGGCAGGCATTACAAAACACATCCCTCTTCAGTGATCAGAAGGATCCCAAACATTTTGCAAACCTTGCATCAAAGAACGATAATTTAAAATGCTCCTATGTTCTACAAAAGTATCAAATGTCATTACAGATTCCTTAAGATGTTTTAAGGGAGGGAGAATTAATCATTACTCAGAGGAACTATACAAGTTAAAACCCCATAAAATATAATAATAAGAAGAAGAATGTGGTGGTTAAAAATTTAGTTCTGAAATCTGACTCCAGCAGTCAAATTTCATTTCTGCCACTTACTGGGTGACTTTGGGAAATCCTCCCCCAATACTGAACGTCAGCTTACCCATCTGTAAATAGAAATATGATCATGATCATCTTATCTCAAAGTTCTTGTAAAACCTATCTCTTAAATTTCTTATAAAAATAAGATGAGATGAAGCAACAACACTTCTTTTGTTCAATAAATGCTCAAACTGGTAGCATTTATTAATAGATTCCAAAGTAGCAAAGAGTCTGTGCTCTTCCCTGTCCTTTAAGGAAATTTACAGGAGGCTAGTGTTAAAGGATGATTGAAATCACAGGTGGGACCTTCAGAGCCCATTTTCTTAACCTGTGCTTTAGGAAGCCTGAGAGGTTAAATGGTATTGGAATCTCAGGATTTGCCCCCAAAATAGGGGATTTGTGGCTAAGATGCTGCTACCCCCAAGAGTTAAAAAATGGTAACAATGTAGATATATTTAGTAGAGTCCATTTCTTATTCAATTTGACTTAGGTAAGAAGATAAAAAAAAAAAAAAACAGCATTTAGAGTTTATAAAGAGTTTACATTTACAATCCTGAAATTTCAAATTATCTCTTAAAATAATTCATAAAATATAGCAACACTGAGCCAGCAATCACATGTGCCAAGAGTTTCCTAAAACTCAGTGCTGCTGTTCTCTTTAGATGAGGGATATATTATTCAACCTGCCAGTCTCTACCCAGCAGGCCTTATTTATCTAAGTTACTGCCTGGTCTGTGCAAGCATTTGATTTTGCAATTCCTGGGCTAGAGGTGACAGAACAGTCTAACAGCAGATACTTTAGAGGGTAGGCTGAACTGGGAGTGGGCAAAGAGACTGGAACATCTTCCCAAATCTTCTGATTATTTGGAAGCTTTCCTCATCCACTTATCACCACCATAATCCCGTTACCCACCAGCAGCAGGGACAACTTCAAATGTAGAGCAAAACAAATCAGATCTGTGACTTATGACCAACTTCTATTGTCGGTTCCCAGGAGTCGGGAAACACATCTAAGATATGCCTCTGAACTCTAAGTATCTACTGAGAATTACTACTCATTAGCAGCTCTTCTGCCAGAAAACTTCAAACCCAGTATCTCTAGTTCTTGCTCAGAGCTTTGGTTCTCTAAGCCTTCCTACTAGCCAAGATGACTGACAGTTGGATCTCCCAACTCCAGAGCATGGACAGGCAGATTGTGCATGTAAATGTGGTCATGTAGCAGAAGGCTGTGTATCAAACAGAGAGGGTACAAAATAATACTTCTTTTTTGTTTCTAGTTTTGCATTGGTGAGCTGATGACATTTTATACCACTCAACAATGGCACTTGATTTAACATTAGCATTTCCACATATTACGTGGACTTGAATGATCTACCTCACATGTTTCACCATTCTGTTTAGCTGCCACAATTGTTGCCAACACAGTAACATTCTTTTTGAACCACTTTAGCTGACTTTACCACCACCTTTAAGGAAATTAAAACTTGGGTTAGCACTATTTATTTCTCATTGGTGACTAAAATCTGAATTTGAATGTTAAAGCGGATGCCTTCCCCGCCTTTAGAATGCAAACACACCTTGGTAGAGCTAAGCCAATAATTATATCTTAAAGGATTATAGATTTTATAATGGTTCACACTTTATCTGTAATAATCCTGAAAACTCAAGAATGAGGCTCTAATGGCACAATAGCAAGCAATTTGCCACATCTTCACAGAACAGGGTCCCTGTTGATCAAGGAGAGACTAAAAGGTAACAATTTGGCAAAAGAGGGTTCCAAAGCTATGAGATAAATGGAAGCTTTAGGGTCTCTTCAAGATCTCCGAGACAATAGGGTAATTCAATAGCCCTCCTTCCCTCCTTCTCCAAGAAAACACAGCCATCCTTACCTGATTCTAGTACTCAAAAGAACTTTCACATCCCAGGGAAGCAAATGGCTATCCAGAATCGTGTCCCCTTTCCCCTTGCACGTTGCTGGGTTTATATTTCCCAGCACTTTCTGAAACCTACTGAGAAAAAATTTTCAGTTAAGTTCAGGAGTGTTAGAGCTCTCATTAGCATACCGTTGTGGGCTTAGTACAAGTATGAGATTAAAGAGTATTGATAACAAAAAGCTTATGCACGAACTCTCTCTTAGGGCAGCCTGTTATCAGAGGTAGAAGTTGCAGAAGGCCTGCTGGACTGAAGGTCGTTTCACTTTTTCTGTAACTTTTCCAGCATGACAAATTCTGCGCAGAGCCTATAACCTGAATCACACACACACACAAAATGCATCTACTTCATTTACCACTGGTCGTTCTACAGCAAACAGAGTAGTAATATATGCTGGACATCAGTGTGGGCTGTGGATAGCAATAGGCAATATTTTCACCAATTTCAGAACAGGAAACTAATCTTAATTTTTATGAGTGCTCATAAAAATAATTCTAAATTTTAGATTTGCTAAATGTGAGTAGTAAATAATACAGCAAGACTGCTATGCAACTATTAAAAATCATACTGAAAATAATGACATGCAAAAATTGCTGAATATTAAGTAATTTTAAGTTTACAAAACAATATGATCCCATTTGTAAAGTAAACATTACTTATGTTTGCTTTATATATATTATATACTTTATATATGTTTTATATTAAAGACTGTAAGTACAGGAAAACGGTAAGAAGTAATTATCTGGTGATTATGGGTGGTTTTGTTTTCATTGTTTTGTCTCTTGGTATTTCCTATCATACGCATGTATCACTTTCCAAATGGGGAAATAAAATGTTTTTCTTCCTCTTGGAGAATATAGACTACAGCACGAAGTTAAACAATGGACCACGGAGACAAAGAAAGCAATAAAGAAACCAACCAATCCATTCCCTTTTTTTCCCTAGTAAAATCTAAGCTGTCTAGGACACATTTTAAAGAAGGCCACAAAGGCCGCTTAATTCCTTGCAGAGTTTGATCAGAGATGGGCCTGCAAAATTCCAACTGAAGTATTAAAGACACAAGTTCCTTCAGATAGGGCATTTAGTAATGCATCTTAAATTTCTCTCTGCTACTACAGAGGGGGAAAGATTAAATTATGATATTAAACAAGGTTTTTTTAGTGCATTTATGTAGAATTATTGGTTACAAGCAAACACCAAATCTAGTTAATGTAGGACAAGAGGGGAAAAAGAGGAAAAGTAAATTCACTGGAAGACAGCAAGAAAAGCTGCAGGCCCAGGCTCAGGATGGCCAGGAATCAGAGCATCTCTGCAGATCTAGGTAGCAGGAGCTATCAAACAATCTCTTCAAGGCATTACCATTGAGATGGATGGACTCCAACTATTTTAGGTCTTGTGTTGCGCCACTCAGGAGCCAGTTTCTGAAAGACAGCTATATAATACCTTTATCCTTTCATTTGAGGGGATACTTAACTGAGAATCTTAAAAAAATTCACAAAGAGAGAAGAGTAGTTCTCCAAAATAAAATCAAGGTGCTATTTAACTTATGAGCCAGTAAAAACAACAAATACCCACTAGTGACTTCCCATGGGATTTCCTTCTCCCACCTTTCTCCCTTGCAGTAGGGAGGCCTCTTGACTGCCCCTGTGGTCTCCTCCAGACTTCCCCAGCCATCTTCCTCATCATAAAAAGGAGCCATGCTATGGCCCATTCAGACTCCTGCTCGGTGACTCACAATCTAGACAAATGAGATTATTTTAACCAGGGTTTTGGTAGACAACAATGGCATAACATGTCACCTTTCCTAGACTACATTTGAGGGTCCATACCTGAACAATAATGGGGTGAGAACTGAGAAGATTCCAAGCGCTCTGGAGGGCCAGTGGAGAAAAGACGTTGGACCCCGGGGACTCATAATGTCCATCAAAACAACTGACTCCTACAGACAGGAACAAGACTCAAGACTCCCCTGGGGTGAGATGAAGATAGGGTCACTGTAAATATTTAACTTGTGCACCCATTTTATTTCTGTCTGGAATGATCTTCTCATGAATCCAATTAGCTAGGATAAGCTAACTGTTCTTCTCTATACTATACCCCCCCAAAATTCACTCATGTACACATACTGTACCCATTTTGCAGAGGAGGAAACAGACATCAATTTTCAGAACACATAAGGGTGGTTAAAAGTGAGCATGATTCAGCAATGGTATTGAAGGATATAAGCCCAAGTCTCCAGACTCCTAGATAAGAGCTTTTGCCTCTCACCAAATTCTAATTGTCTCCATTACCTTGACCTGAACCTTGGCATGGCGACTCTGGTGATATAAAAGTCTGTGTGTTCACTCCTTACTAGCAATTGATGAAGCAAAGCTATGTCCTCTGTCTCTTAACACCCCATCACAGAAGGAAAAACTAATGAGCACAAAGTAAAGGCAGCTGATGAATACTTGTATTCAAGCTGGAAAAATATTTCTCCCAAAACCCTAACTCCTAAATCATTAAGCAATAATCACTAGCATCACAATTTTTCTTAATATTTTACTTATGGAGTCTTAGAAGGCATGGTGCTAATTTCATATACTTCGTGTTAAGGGTCATATTCTTTCATTCTTTAACTCTTAGAGTAATTAAAGATTAAATTACTTCTGGCTGGGTGCGGTGGCTCACACCTGTAATCCCAGCACTTTGGGAGACTGAGGCGGGCGGATCACGAGGTCAGGAGATCAAGACCATCCTGGCTAACACAGTGAAACCCCGATTCTACTAAAAATACAAAAAATTAGCTGGGCATAGTGGTAAGCACCTGTAATACCAGCTACTTGGGAGGCTGAGGCAGGAGAATCACCTGAACCCAGGAGGTGGAGGTCACAGTGAGCCAAGATCACACCACTGCACTACAGCCTGGGATACAGAGCGATATTCTGTTCAAAAAAAAAAACTTCTAGAAAAAATATATTATTATATATAGCATCCAGACTGTCATCTTTAAGTAACATTTCTTGCTGAAAGGAACTGGAAATCCTTGGAGAAACAGCTGGTTCTGGGTCTGGCGCGGGAATTATAGAACTAAGCTGGGAATATTTTATTATACTAGAAATCAAAACAGTCATCAAAATTATGAAGACAGTATCTAAAGAACTAGAGAGCTTCCCACTAACTAAATATTAGTTAACTTGAGCATCAATTTAAAAAATAACTGCAATGGGTTGAAGCAAATCAAATATGCTTAAATCCATGATGTCATAATGATACTTTTTAAAAGATGCTAAGGAACCAATTTGTTATTCTGAAAATTGGTTTTAAAAAAGGACAGGAGTAGGAATCAAGAAGTCAAGGATGTACTCTGCTTTTCCTGCATACATGTACAGCAGGAAAGCCAAATAGTTGGTGAGGGACAGTTTCTCATGATCCAAATATTCCAACTAATAAATGAGGAAGGAATGACAAACTGGAATCTAAATATTTTGCAATCCCTTATGAAATGATGGATCTAGGCAAAGATCATCAATAGCTGATTAAGTCACCAATAGAGAAAAAGAGAGAAAACAAGATACTGCAGCCTCTATACCACATACACAACTGCATACTGCAACCTCTGAACCACATACACAACATTCTCAATGTTACCAAAAAGCGAAACCTAAATCGGATCAGCCTCTAGATCTAAGTGCCTGTTCACAGGAAATACAAAAGACAACTGAATATGTATGTTAAGGATGACATGGGGGTACAGGAAGCGAAATTTAGACTGTGAGATAGTAAAACCAATGATCCAGTTTGTTTAAAAAATGTGTTAGAACTGAAAAGAAAGGAAGAAGTAGGAAGGGGAGGTGGTGAGGGGGAGACAAGAACAAGAGCAAGAATGGGTTGTGGATGGGAGAGAAGGGCAGAGGCAAAGGACAGGGAGAATGGCCAGGGAAAGGGAGGGGAGAAGAGAACAGCTGGGGCAGAGGAAAGGAAAGGAGAGAAGAGGCTGCAGATTAAAAGACACTTAAGAGACAGGTCAATCCACTGTATGTTCTAGGCTCAGAACCAACATTATTTGGAAGCTGATTCAAACAAAAACAAAAAAATTATGAAACGGGACATTTTAACACTGACTAGATACATAACAATGTTCAGGGATTGTTTAAAATATAATAATGGTACTGTGATTATACTTTTTAAAGAAATTTTTGTGTTTTAGAGACACGTTCTGAAACACAGATTTTAAAAAAAAGAAATGATGTATTGATAAAAAGTGCAAAAGTCAAATGGACGGATGGATGGACGGATGGATGGATGGTTGGACAGCTAGCAGAACAGATGGGAGGACAGATGGATGGACATAAGCTTTGTTCTTGAAAATACCAGTTGACGGGAGATAGGTAGGTAAGGAGCACTATGGCAGATACTGCAGAACGCTCCACTCAACACCCATTCCAAATTCTAGTGTACACAGAAGCTGGACCCCCATTTGCCTAGAGTTCCAGATCGACTTTAGGTTCTGCCTTTCAGACACATTGGCATGAGACTTTGATTCAGAACTGAGCCAGTTGGACAGTGAAACAGGCATGGACCATCCATTTTCATGGTTTGGATCATGGCAGCACGGCCCTGAGCTGGTAGTTTGGTGGCTGTTTCCAGAGGCCGCAGCCTGCTTCCTTACTGCGTGAACATAGTCAAGGTAGCCCACCACTAAGAAGCTCAATTCTGCAATTTAAGCTGGGGAGTTGTTCCTGAGGGCTCAGCTTCAACGCTCTGTCTTCAGCCTTCACAATAATACTGCAAGTAATCTCAATCCTTTAATAAATCCTTTTCTTTTTAAGTTCCCTGGAGTGGATTCTGTTATCTCCAACTAAGAACATGGCCAAGCTAAATCTCACAGAAGTGAGTGCTGGACCTCTCTGTAAGGAATGCATGCATTCTAATCAACTGGACCCTGTGTATGCCACATTGCCTCTGAGAACATTTTTAAAGTTAAAAGTAGTGAGCAGTCTGCATAATGCATTTTTATTGGGTCCAAAAAGAATTTTTTTTTCGGTACACAGGGATGCTATGGTGGTACTTTAACACCTCATGGGTTTTTCACAAGACTGAAAAATCTCTTTGAACCCCGAAGCAGGCTCATCATAAGTTAACTGTAGATTCACCTTTTCAATGGTCTCAGTTCTACTTTGAATTCAACCTGCAAGCAAGAGAGGAGGAGCATCTTTTGTTCTGAGCTGAAATGAATGTTCTTATTTAACCCCTTATGCATCCATCATATATTAAGCCTGAGACTGCAACTAAAGATGGCCCAGTGTGGTGCAGAGCCCAGGCTGATTCCGTGAGGGACTTCTCAGCTCTGACCAAAGTGGCAGGGCTTGGAAGAAAATAGAGCATGACAAGGGAGCACACCATTACCCTCCTTTCTCCAGGAAATTTACAAAGCCCATGATCCCAGGAGAGTACAAGTAGATGCTGACAATCTTCTGCTTTTCTCAGAGAGCAGGGCAGGTAAAACTACTCCAGGATTACAGAGTTTCTCCCCTCAAATTTACCCCAGTTCTGCCTTCAAAACAAAGGAAAAAGATAAAGGGAAACATTGTAGATATGAAAAGAACTGGGATTTAAATCTAAAGTTTAAGATGTATATGTTTGTTTGTTTTCAGTGACCTTAATTTCCCTGAGCTTCATTCATTTCCATATATATATATATATATATATATATATATATATATATATAAAATCAGGGAGTCTAACAAGAACCTACCTTGTTAAAAGATTACATAGCTACTATGTTTTTTAAACTTCTCTGTTTGCTCTATAACAGGAGGCAAATTAGTTATTTCTTTAATTATGGACTAATTAATTCTGGATGCCCCAAGAGTGGCAGGTTCTGTGCATTTTAAACTCTATAGCACAGTTACGTTTTCCTGGTATATTCCTCACACTTGGTTCTAAAGATCTACCCATTCAACTTTGATAAATTCAAACTTAAGGGAAAAAAGTATCTTTTGCTATTTTTGACACACCCAGAGAGTTTAAAATCTAGATAAAATTAGAATTGCAAAACGTCCCTATTTCTCCACTGTTAGATAAACACTGGGGGGCTGGATAACCTTTTTCAGAGTCTTTGGAAATTATTCTCTGATGATTTATCTTTTTCTAAAACCACAGATACGAATTTATTTCATTTGGCAGAGACAAATTTGACCTGTGTGCTATATAAGATTACAAAGTCAGATTGGGAGAAAGCAGGATGCAGTCGCATTTATCATTATTTCAGGGACAGGGTGGCAATATCTTCTGATGTAATGCCCTCTACATAAATCTCAAATGGTTCACATCTCCCACCTGTGCTGTGCACCTGTGGGGAAAAAAAATACCACACTGTCCTTTGATAGACTTGAAAAAGAAAGGACTAAGAGAAGCAGAAAGCAAATGATAATATCAAAGTCCAGCCTGACTCAGTCGATATTCCCTCAGGCCAACGTGAGGAAGGAGGGAGGAGAGTCTGAGAGGAGCTTGGTGTGGAGGCATATGGTCTTTCTTATATTGGACAGAATCAAACCTGAGGAGGAAGCCTACCAGGTAAGAATTACTTTCTTTTGTGGAGCAAACTCACTGGCAACTATTCAGAGAATCCCCCCATTAGATCAGTCAAGAATTAAAAGGAGAGGGGAACCCGACCTTCCCTATGCCAGGAAGTGAATGTACGGCATTTCTCACATTCTCTCTTGCTGCAATTGGCTAACTCCTTCCCAAGGACAATCCACTCTAGACCCAGGAAGAAAAAGAAAAAGTTATTGCTCATGTATATCTACCTGGAGGGATAATGCCTGCAGCAGGACTTAACATCTTGGATTTATCACTGATGTGGGGTGGTTATAAGGGCCAGGAGACATCTGAAATACCAGGCTCAATGGTGCAGTCAATGAAATAAGAGTAGGTAATGTAGGAAGTATATCATGTTCCCTCAACTTTATGGAGGCCAAGACATCTGAACTGGAGACTGAGGCAGGGGTTGGATCCTAAGAGGCTGAGGTTAGGGCAGGAAGCTCCCACCTGGGCTACGTGGGTTCCCTAAGAGTCAAAGGGGCCAGCCCAGGAAGTTCTGTGAGAGAAAGGCAGAGCTCAATGACAAGGGAGAAATCACGAAGAATCTTGAGCTTGCAAGAGCCAAAGGCAGGATCCAACTCAGATTCCAGAGCCAAGATGAGGCCAGGCCAGGATGGAATCTAAGCTAAAGCAGATGAGGCACAAGTTCAAAGGGGTTGGCGGTCTTGGCCCCAGGCCACCTACAGGTAGCATTTATGACTCCATTTTATTATGAATCCGTAGATTAGAGAGACCTGTGTGGGTTGGGCTGGCTTATCCAGCCAGAACAAGAAAGATGATCATTAAAACGACAATTTATTGAGCTCTTACTATGTAGATACTTATCAAGTGAGGGCAAGAAGGACAGTCATCTTTTTAAATAATAAAAAATAAAATGCAATTAACTTACTGAACTTATTATGCTCCAGACACTGTTCTGAGGCCATTACAAGAATTACCTCATTTAGTACTCATAGTAACCCTGTGAGGGTGGTACTATTTCTATCCTCATTTAACATTTGAATTAAAAAATAAAAAACTAAGTCATAGAGAAGTCAATCAAAGAGCTGATAGTTGGAGGTCGTATAGCCAGTAAGAGGTCAAGCTGGATTCAAAACAGATCATCTGCCCTCAAAGCTCTCTAGCTTAACCATCAGCTACACTACGCAACATAAGCATCTGCCTTCTACTGGTATCAATCTATTCATGTATTTATTTATTTATTTATTTGAGATGGAGTTTTGCTCTTGTCATCCAGACTGGAGTGCAGTGGTGCAATCTCAGCTCACTGCAACCTCCACCTCTCGGGTTCAAGCAATTCTCCTGCCTCAGCCTCCCTAGCAGCTGGGATTACAGGCACGCACCACCACACTTGGCTAATTTTTATATTTTTAGTAGAGACGGGGTTTTGTCATGTTGACCAGGCTGGTCTCAAACTCCTGACCTCAGGTGATCCACCCACCTGGACCTCCCAAAGTGTTGGGATTACAGGCGTGAGCCACCACACCGGCCTATATTCATGTCTTTAGAGTAACAAAAAGATAATGCATGTCAATTAGTGAAAGCCATAAAGCTGTTGTAAGAAGAAATCAAACCTTTAGTCTCAGAGATTGTGAGAAGAGGTAAGGATTCTGAAGTCATCTAGGCCAATCCCCTTGTCATAGAGATAGTTACTCACCCAAGGTCACTGTGGTGGAGTCTTGCAGTGCTCATTCATATCTGGTTCTCCATTTCTTTATGGACATATGGGAAGATTATACTTTCCAGTCTCCTGGTACTGGCGAATGGGCTGTGAGTGGCAGTGACATGCATCACTTCTGGAATGAAGTATTTAGTACTGTGGCATTTGAGAGGGGGTGGGAGTTCTGCATGCTCTTCCTTCCTCTGCCATGGTGACCCTGAGTGTCACGTGTCCCAGATGACAGGTTACAAGTTCCTTGAGATACCACTTGGAAGCAACTGACCTCCAAGAGTTGCCAGACCAAGAATGGGCTTTGCATAAACAAGAAATAAATGTTTACATATTAAGCAACTAAGATTCAGGGAATTTGTTTGTTACCACAGCAAGCCTCCTGCCCATCCTGACTAATATGCTCATAATGTCGGCTCATGGAGATGACTTCTTAGCTAAATTATAAATCTTACTTTTAAATTATTTCAGTCCAATAAACATGTCAATCAAATGATTTTATTTCTACTTTTCAAAACATATTAAAATCCCTCTAATTCAGAGATAAAATTTCATACAACCTCAAATACAAAACATGGCTAAAAATATAAAGTAAATATGAGAGGCTTGTAGGTTACAGAAATTCATGACATAAAGTCCACATATTTTACTCTACAGGGGAGGCTTCATTCATATAGAGGTAACCTTAATTTACATACAATTCTAACCAGCTGTCCTTTTTCTTTCGATCATAGAAACTTAACACAGGTTTCTAGAAGCAGACACACAGGTAGTAAAAGTGATAGCTTAAAGAGACTCAAGTGAAAATTACTCTGTCCAGGACAATAATCAGTGGTCATAGTGACAATCTGAGTCTTTTAACAACCTCTAAAACAGCAGAATCTGAAACACATTTAAAAAGAGAATTTTCCAAGATTTTTTTTTTTATTTTGAAGTTTAAAAGAAAGAACTCCAAGTTCTAAAGCTACCAGTAATATGAAGAGGGAGACAAAGAGACAACTAGATTAATCCATCTCAAAATGTAACAATGTTTTGTTAGCATGGGATTTAGGGAACTCTTTTATTTTCTGCATTTTACTTAACCATATTCATATTTTTCTGCAATGATAATGTATTACTTTTGTGATATAAAGGTAATTTTTTTAAAGGGTTGAATTCAGGTGTACAAAAAGTTCACGTAGAGTGAATACTTTAATTCCCCAGATAGATTAAAAAAGGAAGTGTCAACTCTACGAGGCTATTTTTATGCATCATCAAATAAAGAACAACCACTGCTAAAAATAGAGTTTCTGCTTCTTTTCTTAGATATATGAGGAGGACTGTGCTGACCTCAGATTCTATCTCAGATGAGCTCAGAAGTCAGTGGTTTGGGTGCATGGGACTTTTAGAAGTAAAGAATCATCAACCAATTCATTCAGGACTAATGGAACAGAACAAGTTCTACTGCTTATTCATGTCACTAATCAGAGAACCGGCTGAGCTACCTTTTCGTACCCAGATGAGCTGAACCTTGGATGCACCATAAGAGATAAAGATTCTTCTGAATAGGATAATTACAGTGGTGTTTACAGAAGGGATTTGATAAAACCAGGTTGCATGGAGCTGTGACCAAGTTGTTGCCTCATAAATGAGTCCAAAGTTGAAGATAATCTTGAAGACTAGTATTTTTTCCATTCCAGTGTGTTGGTTCTATGACTGATATATTCAAAATATGTAAATACTGGTTCAACCTGGGCACTGATCAATCAGAGAAGAGGCAAGAGTAAACATGTGGTAGACCTGTGTGGATGTATTCCTGCTGAACTTCAGCCTTGGTGAGATTCTCTTTAAAACATGGAGTTATGCATTGGCTGAGGGGTTTCTTCCTTCGAAGTCCCAATTATTGAGTTATAAGCCTTATAAATAGAATGAGTAGTTATTTTTTAAAACCTTCAATTTCATTATCTCACACTGCTGAAAAACTACTTCAATCCATCATGAGGGGGACATGCCACCCATAGCACTTATATGTTGCATCTTAAGAGTACCACTAGAGGGAAAACCATCAGAAAACTGGCATGATGGCTAGGCGAGGTGGCTTGCACCTGTAATCCCAGTGCTTTGGGAGGCTGAGGCAAAAGAAGCGCTTGAGCCCGGGAGTTCAAGTTCAAGACCAGCCTGGGCCACATAGCAAGACACTGTCTTTATGAAAAATACAAAAATTATCTGGGCATGGTGGCATGTGCTTATAGTTACAGCTACTTGGGAGGCTGAGAAGTTTGAGATCTCAGTGAGCTATGATCGTGGCACTGCATTCCAGCCCTGACAACAGAGTGAGACCCCATCTCTAAGTTAAAAAAATAAAATTAAAACAAAATGAAAAGGAAAGCTGGCATGACATCTTTCAGGCCTGCCAGCATGGCTGGGTGTGAATGCTTCCAACCAAAGCACAATTGCTACCCTAATAAAACTGAATTACATGAAAAAGGAAGAAAACAGTTTAGGCAGGTTATAAGCTGAATTATCCTTGAAAGCCCTTTGGAGGGAGAGAAAACAAACCTAATTTGTAGAAGAGGAAAGTGAGACCATAAGGAATGCTTAAAATTGTGCCCAGGAGGGAGGCTGCCTACATCACACTCATATTTAAGGCAGAAGTAAATAAGTGGGCATATTTATCAAGTGCTCTCCTAAGTGCTGAGTGCTTTACAGCAGGTAAGTACGTGAAGGAAACTTGCAGATGTCTGCAAGAGAACAGCATAGATGTGATGACCAATAACCATGGATGTGGATGAGACAATAGGAAAACCTGCAGGACTGTCACAGTCAGAAAGTATGTGCCCCATCTAAAGGGAACAGCCACTACTCATTGGTGCCATGAGAAAATGCAGGCCCAATGTTGACGGATCCTCCCATTGCTTTTAATGAGAAGTCAGTAATGCAGGTGTTTATCTCAAATTTCTTGATTTTCAAATGGAGGCGAACAATTAAAACAGAAACCCAAACCTGTTTATCACTCTTCAGGTCAACACTATGCTGGAAAAACTGAAGATAGGCTGTCCACAGTTGCAACCTCTGATTTAATCCATTCTTTCCTTCATTCACAAATACTTTCTGAGAATCTCTGGAGTACCACACACTGTGCTAGAACTAAAGCATACAATTCATAAGATGAAGTTCCTGCCCTAAAAATTTTACAATCAAACGTCAAAATAGAGATGATGTCCAAGTAATTACAATATTGAACTATGCATACCTCTGGGGTATGTAAGAGGAAACCCTAACCCAGACTTGAAGAGGATCAGAAATAGCTTTGACAGGTGGAGATCAGAAAGGTAGCTGTTAACTTAGTGCAACCCTGGCTGCATAACAAACCACCCCAAAACATAATAGTTTAAAATAACAATGTGTTTAGCTCATAATCTTGTGCATTAGCAATTTGGGCTGGGCCCAGCTAGATAGTTCTGACTTGAGACTTTCTGATCCATCAACCAACAGAGAGCTGCTGGGTTGGCTGGGGGTTGTGTGGGGACTGAGGTTTGGGATGGCCTCAGCTTGGACCACTTGTCTCTCCTCCACATCATCTCTCATTCTCCAGCAGGCTAGCCCAGGTTTGTTCACATGGCAGCTGGACAAGCTTCCAAGAGAATTGGTGAAAACATGCAAGCCTTTTGATGCTGAGGCTCAGAACTGGCACAATGAACTTCCTCTGCATTCCGTTACCAAAACAAGCAAGTCCCAGAACCAGCCCAGATTCAAGGGGAGGGGAAATGGTCTCCACCTAGCGATGGGAAGTCACCCTGAAAGATGTGGTCACAGGATTGGGTGAAGGACAGTGGTTATTTTGGTAACATACTTCACCTGATAAGAAGGCATGACATGTGCAAGGCCTGAAGATAATTGAGACAGAACATGGAGTTTGGGACATTCCAAGTTGTTTAGGATGGCCAGAGCAGAGAAGGCAAAGGGGCTTGAGGGAAGGTATGACAAGTGTGGTCAGAAGTCAGATCATACAGGACCTACCATGTATGCAACCCAGTGAAATAGAGAATCTAGGGTTTTTTTTGTTTTGTTTTGTTTTTAATGGCTTTTTTGTAAAAAAAAAAAAAAAAAAAAAACAAACAAAAAAAACACAGATGATTTTGCCTTGTCAATACAAGACAATAATTGCAAAATAAATACAATGCAAGCTTAAACATAGCATCCTAAATAAAATGCTCTGGGGACTCATAAAGAAGATATACCTTATCTAGTTGGAAAAATTACAGACGTTGTCTTTAAAATGTAGAATTCAAACTGAACTTTGAAGGACAAAAAGGATTTTGCCAGGCAGGGTTATAGAGGTGAACCAAAAGATGAGCATCCACTGAAGTGCAAGAGGGAAAACCTTGCTTGCTATATGGAATAGCAAGCATTGTGGCTTGGCTAAGCTGAGGGCAGCAGTTCTCAATCTTATTCTGCATTAACCTCCTGAAAGATGATATTCATACGTAAGTCTCCCACATTCATACCCTGATTATGCCAGAGTTAAGACAGGCTATGGAGTTATGCACAATTGCCACCCCTCGGACTATAATGCCACCCTCTCTCGCCCCATGGTGTACTGTGCGGCTGAGTCTGAGATGTACTAATGAAGGACTTTGTAGAGGAGCCATGAAGATTGCACCTGAAATAAGTTACAGGCAGAGCCTGAAGGTGCTTAAATGACAGGATAAGGGATTTAATCTTAGTGAAGGCAGTTAAGAGTCCCTGAATATTTTTAAGCAGGACAGTACAAATAGAGCTGCATTTTGCCAATATTCGTCTGGGAGAAGTGGGTAAGTAGAGCAGGGCGAGGCTAAGAGAGGATGCTTCTTCCCTATCCCTGCCCATGGCAGGCACGATGCATCGATTGAGGGACTTATTTCTGAGAAGCCCAAACAGATCCTCCAAATTCTTCCCAGTGTAGTGTTCTAATGGTGGAGGAAGGGGTGGAACTGAAAAGCCAACTGAAACCTAATGGCCACTCTTGGACAGAAGAAAGTCAGCTGTTTAAGAGGTGAGATGTCATTTAGGTGGGAAGCAGAGCCAGGATGGCATTTGGAAGTGGAAGTGGAAATGAAAAGGAAGAATACTTTGAGAAGTGTTGGCAAAGTGTGTCAGTATGACTTGGCACTTGTTTCATGTTGGGGGGGTGAAGGCGGGGGCAACTAAATATCACTCCAATTTTTTGAGCTTATGAGAGAATATGGAGCCATTACCTACAAAAAGAAATGAGAAAACAAACTGATTAGGAAGGGAAGAAGAATATACATGGAGTTTGAGTCTTTAGTATAAACTTCAGGCCTAAGATTATTAGAATGAAGGCTGAGGCTAAAGTTTGTAAGAATAAACACGAATCTCATGAACACAGGATTTTCCCCAAGATACTCAGCACTGAATGAATGCATGGGGGAGAGGAGCCAATTTCTTATTTCCCCTAAAAATACTACATTATCACTCAAGAGTCAGGGCAGAACCAAAAACAACTGGAAAGGTGAAAAAGTAAAAGCAAAAGAGTTTTGGGGTTTTTTTCTGCATAAGACAAGAGTAGGAAAAATGGCTCCTGCATTGCACGCTTGACCATGGATGCACAAGTGGAAACCATGGCATCCTACCTCATCTTTCAACCTATGCCCTGTGTCTGAAGTTTTGACATAATAGGACATGTGAAAGACTTGATCAAATTATGAAATGTATTGTTCTGCTACCTCCTGATAGAGATAGTTTGTCATGCAACAAAAGTGGGTGCCCATGTTCAGAGGAGGGGAGCTGAATTTTAAGTTATTCCCCTGTCAAGGAGGCAATAAAGAATTGTGGTTTTTGAGTATGGATTCTGGATTAAGATTTCTTGAGCTAAATCCCAGCACTACCCTAATTTGAGAAAGGCACTTAATTTCTCTTCGCATCCATTCTTTCATCTGTAAAATGGGCCTAATAATAGTATCCATCTCTTAAGGTCATTGTGAGAAGTAAACAAGAAATACATGTTAAATTCACCCAATTATTAAACATAATTGTTTCATAATTACCTTTTTAGTATAGATGCTCTTATCAAGTGCTAATGAATAATTCTTATACATTAATATAGTCCATGGAGAGTTCTCACATTTTCTAAAATGAAAATCCCTTTGGTTTAGGTTTAGCATGACTGGATGAGAATCTTTAACGACCTGTACATGAATGAATGCCTCCTATAAAGAAGACTTTTAGAGGCTTCCCCAATCTCTGAGAAGGCGTAAAGTGATCCTAGCCATAGAGTTCATCTGCTATGGGGTGCCAGTCATACCCTGTCTCCATGGATATGAGATTAGGAAGATGGATTTTGAAAAATGACCTTCCACCATTGGGTTTGGAGAATTTCTTGTTTCTACTTCCATTAACTCAGAAAAGTAAAGGAGCTGAAAAAGTATTCAAGTACTCTTCATTTCAGCTTCAAAGATTTCCTTATAAATTTTTCCTTCTTAGGGGAGACCCCATCTCTAAAATAAAAGCAATAATAAACAAAAATAATTTAGCTAAGCATGGTGGTGCACGCCTGTGGTCCCAGCTACTAGGAAGGCTGAAGTGGGAGAATCTCTTTAGCCTGGGAGGTTGAGGCTACAGTGAGCCGTGATTGTGCCACTGCACTCCAGCCTGGGCAACAGAGCAAGACTCTGTCTCAATTAAAAAATGTAAATTAAAAAAAAACTCCCACTCTTATAGTAACATAAAGTTGGAGTTATGTGACTGATTAAGCAGGATGAGAAGTTTGAGCACTTAGGGGGTAACTTACCCAGAACACTCCCCATTTGCAAACTCTTAAAGAGTTGTCTTGCTAACAAAAATTGATCTTGGATCTGTCATGATGTTCTGTAACAATACAAAGCCATTTTTTCCTCCTAATTTCTTAAACCAGAACATCATGTCTTTATGAAAGAATTTCTGGAAAAATATTGGCAGTGGTGTGATGCTAAATGTTAATAACTGACTCTTTAGGAATAAAAAGCTCTAGTGTGTAACATTCACCCATCTCTATGACATGAATACTCCTACCATAATTGCTTTCAAACAATCAAACGACATTGCTGAAAGTGAAGCTGGGAATATTTGTGCACAATTGGTTCTGATGAGCCAATAAGAGCTGTCCCCAACACACCATTGTCCCTGTACAAGCCACCTCTTAGGCCACCAATGAGGCATTTCTCAAGTTAACTTTCAGACGACAATGCTGCCCTAGGAGCTGGGAAAGCAATGGGGGGCAGGAATTGAGACTGGATTCTCCAGGTGGTGTCAAAACCATATCCAGCCAGTGCAAGACTGCTTTGTTTTGTATCATGAATAGGTTTTGAGGCTTTTCCTTATGTCAGCTGCTTTTCCCAGACCAGGCCAGTCTAAAAGAGCAATCAGGAAATGTGAGTAACAATAAAAACAACATTGAAAACAGTTCCAGGAGATTCTCTGAGACCTTCAGGGACCTCATTTCCTGGCAGAGTCCCAAAAAGCTCATGTCACCCTCCTGAGTGGACATTAAAATTCTCCTTCCCAGTCACCAATGTCATTATCTGCACTGCCCTCTGGTGGCTTCCGTGGCTGCCATAATCTGGGGGTGACTGAGCCCAAATGTCTTATTGTGGCTGAAGCTTTTCTCGGTAAGGAGTGAGGAGCAGCCTCACTGAATCATAGGTACAACTGTTATTGGACTCCACTTTTCCGGAGGAATTTGGGACAAATTCCCTCATACCAAATGGGAAGACAGTTGATCAGCACAACTCAGAATCAAATTGGCTTTGAGTCACATAGTCCCTTGCTGCAGGGAGCTCTGGGGTGTCAGAGTTCCCTTCTCACTAAGATGATCCCTTGACACTCAAATCTAGTGATACGGGGTGATTCCTGTTTTGGAGTCTTGATCCTGGAGAGGAGTAATGGGCCATCTCAAGGCTTCTATTTCCATTTTTTCATAGGCACCCATTTCACTCTGATGCTAGCAAAACTCCTAGTGCCTGTCACAGGGGCAGTTCAGATTAGCTTGATTCCTTTCCTCCCTCTCCATGATGTATTTGCACTGGAAATTAGACGTATTCTCCACTTTTCTCACCTACGTTGACTTGACTTTGCCTCTTAGCAGAGAAGCAGGCACTTCTTTCTCTGAGGAGGACATTAAGAGACTGGCAAAGTGTTACTGCAGAGAGGCTCTGGAAAGGTGCCAATCTGGAAGAACTTCAGAGCCTGCTCCTGGCTGCTTTAAGAAATGAAGCAAGATTTCCGGGTATCACCTCACATCGCAGCTCTTTTCCTTTGTCAGCAGTGATAGGAATGGGGCTTGCCTTCCTCACCCTCCCACCAAGAATCTACTTCACAGGACCATGGAGGCAACACAGAGAGGGAGTGTGTAATAGTGCTATGTGAACTACAGAGTGCTTGAAAGATGTTATTTATTGGAAAGATGATCCCGCAGGCAAAGTTAATTGCATAATCCAATTCTTCCTCTTAAGCTTAGTACACTCTCTTATTTTGGTACTCAATATGTAATGAGTGTGTGTGTCTCCATTAGATGATTTAGGGTTAGAGTCCCATCCTATCCCTCTGTGTCCCCAGCACCTGTGCAGAGGTTGGCATCCAGGATCCCAATTCTACAAATGGATCAACTGAACCCCCAAGGAAGTTCAAAGAGCTAAGAAGTTGCAGATATAGGATTTGAATTCACATCTCTTGACTCCAACTGCAGTGATCACACCACCCTGACACGTGATAGATGCTCAAAAAAATGCCTAATTAATATATTTGTGAATAAGCCTTCCTATTCTTTTTTTTTTTTTTTTTTTTTTTTGAGACGGAGTCTCGCGCTGTCACCCATGCTGGAGTGCTGTGGCCGGATCTCAGCTCACTGCAAGCTCCGCCTCCCGGGTTCACGCCATTCTCCTGCCTCAGCCTCCCGAGTAGCTGGGACTACAGGCGCCGCCACCTCGCCCGGCTAGTTTTTTGTAGTTTTTAGTAGAGACGGGGTTTCACCGTGTTAGTCAGGATGGTCTCGATCTCCTGACCTCGTGATCCGCCCGTCTCGGCCTCCCAAAGTGCTAGGATTACAGGCTTGAGCCACTGCGCCCGGCCAAGCCTTCCTATTCTTTAACCCTTGCCTTAGGAAATCTGCTCTGGTATTGTACATTGAAAGAGCAATCAGGAATTGTGGATAATAATAAAAACAACATTGAAAACAGTTCCAGGAGATCCTATCTTCACATCATTAGACAACTACTAAATACATCAAATAAACTAACTAGCTGGTTCACATATGAAGTGGTGTAGAGACTGAACAAGGATACTACAGGACCTTGAAGTTGCAGGGAAAAGTCGCAGGATCCTGGAGGCACAAAGCCAGGAGTAGACTTGATGGTCATCTGAGGGCAGAAGCACTTGCTATAAGACAAGGCTCATCTCACCTCAAGGATAATGCACATCAGTGTCTTTTACCAGGTTTCACTTATGAAACCCCTAGAAGAATTTTTTAACATCAGCTACTCCCTTGCACATTTTTTGGAAATAACATCTAAAACTCTTATAGGCTTAAATAGAAGTTAGTTGCAAGACTTATATTATCTAATTTTCTGTACACTGTACACATATTTTAAATGTAGTTTGGCTAATACTTTGAACAGCAGAATCAACGTATTAAATTTACAGAAAATATCCACCACAGATGCTAATTAGCCAAACCAACTTCATCATCAAATCAGGCAGCGCAATCAGAATTGCTGTTTAAAAAAAAAAAAAGACTGCATTTTTTACTTCCGATAAAGGCGTTCATACATATACCCTGTCCCCATGATAACCTTCTCACTCCTCAACTATAATTCTAAGACAGTCAGAGACAAGGCACAGAGCCTTTTGCTTGAGTTTGAAACCAGGACAAAATGAGACATGATCTGCTTCTTTTTGCTTTGTTCTTACTGAACCCTTCCTCTGAATCAATGTGTACTGAAATCATCCATTTGTGTGACACCAGGAGATCCCTATACAACTTGGGACTGTCCCACAGTGAGATTCCAAGTGTGTGAGGAGTTTGTCTTTATTTTCTGAAGCAGGAAAACTCAGATGAATTCCTGGACAAAAACAAACAAACAAAAGTTTGGAAAAGAGTTCAATTGGAAGTTGAGGACCTGGACACTGATTCCCTCCAATGCTGACTATACCCAGGGGCCCCTGAACGTCTTTAGCCACCTTCACCTCTGCCACTATGCACAATGCTTTCCAGATCCTCCTCTCATGCCCCAGTTCCCCTCTTTCCAGGACTCGGTAGTATCCTCAATCTGGCTTCATTGACCACCACAGAGGCACCTGCCCAAGTTTGTTTTTGGTTGCCAGCCCCCAACTTTCAGAGCCCAGGCTCCAAATTCCTGGTTCTTGCCACCTTTCCTTCCCCTTGGCAATGCTCAGGGAGAGCAATTTTACAGAGGCATTAAACTGATTTGTACAAAAGTATTAATGACTAATAACCTGCCCAAGTTTTAAGGTACTGTTTGCATCTTTCAAAAGAAATTTGTTTACCAAAGGAGCCTCCCATTGGTTGGAAATTCAGGATAATAGAGAAGCTGTGGGTGCTGGGGAAAAAATATTCTAGATGATTCCAAGACAGTTGAAGATCATCTTGAAAACTGTGCTGGGAAGCAGTAATTTGTTAGGTAGGATCTAAGTCTGACAAGCAATATTCCATATTTTCAATCTGCAAGGGATGCTATTTCCTATAACTAGGAAAGAGTCCCCAGTGTCCTATAGTCAGTTGGTGGCTGATACTGCAGTGCTAAGATTGAGATAGAATGAGATCCAGACAAACTTTACTTAAGTCCCTGCATCCTTGGAAATTCTATCAAATCCAAGTCTTTTGGGGTAGTTCTAGTCTACCCTGAGTCTTAGATAATTTTAAATTCATAGAAAAGAGAAAGACATCCAAAGTGATGGGAAAGGCCAGTGATTCAATCTCGGAGACTCATTAAAAGACTGGGAAACTGAAGGTTATTTCAGGGCACACTGCGTACACCTGAGACTGAATTTGTCAGGTTGTAAGAAAGAAAATGACCGTATTCAATATGAAGTTTCTCTCATTCAGGCATATGGTAAATTTGGAGAAGTTTGTTCTCTAAGTCTAAGGATTGATTCTTGCCTTCCAAAATGGGCTAGGGAGATGGATTTATGCCACTTAGTTTCACCAATTCAGTAAATAACTCTTTAAATGAAATCCGTATCTCTGAATGTAAATATGAAGATTCACAGAAAGAACAGCAAAAAGATATCGTTTGAATTAGACTGTAACCATGACATTCAAATGACCTGACCACACAGCACTGGAATCCAGATAGAATTAAAGAAAATCTGCCATTGCAACCAGAAACATAAATGAATACGAGGAAACTACCCTTCCACTCCCCTGCTCCCAGCTACTTATTTTCATGATAAACAGCAGGTTAATAATCATCTGTTCCTTCTCAGTGCCCAAGGGATCTTGTTTGCAAACATCAACCACCATTGCTTTGTTCTCTCAGGAGAAAACAAAACACTACCAATCAAAGCAAAGCTACATACCCAGACTTGCTGCAGCAGCTGCTTGTTCAAAACCGCATGTCATTCCCCTGCAAGCCAGAGTGCCGGGACGCTTTGGTATCCTCTGCCCCTGCTCTTCTGAGCAGTGCTGCAGGTTAACTCTCAGAGGCTGGACGCTCTAACCAGGGAAGCCCAAGGCTCGCCAACTTAACTACTTACGTGCTGACTCATGCACGGGGCAGGACACACCTCCGCTGAGCCTGCTGATGGACAAACCCCTGCACCATCCTTGGAAGGTCACACCTAGAGTTCCTCATTTTGCACTCTGAGCAAACATAACCTAGGAGATGGTCATTCATTTTTTCAGACTGACCTGCTTGTCCTATTCGGTTTGGAAAGTAAATATTAATTCTTTCTCTACCCTACCAACTACATACCACTGACAGGGTACTTTACGGGACAAATTAGCACAGAGATGTAAGTTAAGACCACTTTGGGGCCCAGCGCGGTGGCTCAAGCCTGTAATCCCAGCACTTTGGGAGGCCGAGACGGGCGGATCACAAGGTCAGGCGATCGAGACCATCCTGGCTAACACGGTGAAACCCCGTCTCTACTAAAAGATACAAAAAACTAGCCGGGCGAGGTGGCGGGTGTCTGTAGTCCCAGCTACTCGGAGGCTGAGGCAGGAGAATGGCGTAAACCCGGGAGGCGGAGCTTGCAGTGAGCTGAGATCTGGCCACTGCACTCCAGCCTGGGAGACAGAGCCAGACTCCGTCTCAAAAAAAAAAAAAAAAAAAAAACCACTTGGATGAATGAGTTAAGCTCTGGGAGAGAAGATGCCCCCATTTTTCTAGAGAAATTACAAATATATGGAGGAAACTGATTGCACGTAATCACCTTGGTACTTTGAGGAAGCAAATGAGACAGTGTTTACATTTTCCCTGTTGTCCTTTCCAAGCAAAACCAAAAATCAGCATTCTTCATTATTGTTTTCATTCTAATCTACCTGGTAGTTGGTAGGGTTCCCAGGGCAAAAGTTCATTCTTCTAACTCTTTGGGGTCAGATTAGCAGGTATCAAAGGTAGGGAAAAGACAGCTGAAGCTTTTATTGTTTGATTAGATCTTCGAAGTTTGCTTCATTCTACCTATGCCAACATGCAAGAGGCTCAGAAGCTTAGAATTCCTGAAGAAAAATGGTGCTGTTTTTCCAGTTATTGGTGGATCACTTAGAATAGCACTATAGAGGCAAAAAACTTGCCTCCCAGCCTAGAGCAAATATATATATATAGCTTTCTTTAGGCTATGACAGAGTCCACCGTGGGACTTGCATGGAAGTAGAAGTTGGGTGCAAGGCGGACAGGTGTTGTACAAGTGTTTGGTTAAAAAAGAAAAAAAAAAGGAATTGTTGACAGCAAGCATGAAGTAGACATGCAGCCCTGTGGGCTCTGGAGTGAGGCAGTTACTGCACAGGCTCTTGCTTCTTCCCACTGACTGGAGCTGCAGTGATGCCAGCTGAGCTTCATTAGCTACTAATTGGGCTCCAAGGCTCTGGGGCTCCTTTATCTAAAGGTCAAGAGGCTACAGAAAAGGCAGTGAAAATCCACCTGCGCACAGAACACAGCTTGTAAACTGATGTGTAATAATAGTAATAATAATCACAGTGATAACTATAGCAGCAGCTACAACATTGAACGCTTACTGTATGCCAACAAACTGGCTGCTTTACTTACGTTCTGTAGCAAGGACTGTTACCTCTTCAACAAAATCTGTTTTTCCTTCTCCTTCCCAGCCTGCCCTGCCGTCAGCATAGCCATATCAACTGAGATCTGGACGATGGAAAATGAGCAAAATTGAATGCACTAATTCCATTCTTGGTCTATAAAATCTTCCCCATGTGTGATCTTCCAGGCTCCAGGCACAGACTTGGAGGAAGAGATCCACCATGACCTTGGAGATATGGGAGGAAGAAAATGAAAAGCCTCCATCAAAATGAATAACCACATGGAGGAGAGTTGCTGACCTTTGCAATTACTTTTAACTTATGGGAAGGAAATGAATGCCAATCTAAAAATGTGCTTTTCAAAATTATTTTAGGGCCATGTAAGCAAAACAGTTTGGATACCACTTGTATATAAAGACTAGAATCCTTAACTAGGTGTCTTAGTCCATTTTCCATTGCTATAAAGGAATACCTGAGGCTGGATAATTTACAAAGAAAAGAGGTTCATTTGGTTCAAGGTCCTGCAGGCTTTATAGAAAGCAGGGCACTAGGATCTACTTTTGATGAGGCCTCAGGAAGCTTCCAATCATGGCAGAAGGGGAAACAGAGCTAATGTGTCACATGGTAGGGTAGGGAGCAAGAGATGGAGAGAAAGGGAAAGGATATCATGTCCTTTTAAACAACCATGTAAATAGAACAAAAACTCACTCATTACCGTGGAGGCCACCAAGCTATTCATAAGGAATCCGCCCCTTGACTCAGTCACCTCCCACCAGGCCTCACCTCCAACAATGGGGATAAAATTTCAACATGAGATTTTGAGGGGACAAGCATCCACACTATATCACCAGGTATTCATATTCACCCTAACCCAACCAAACCTTTCGCTTAATATTTGACTCTCACACCTCTCCTAGTCATTGTCTCATCCCAGATGCACAGGTCTCTTTATGGTTCTTGTTTTCTTTTTTGCTCCTCTGCTGTCTCACTCTGACTGTAGTTCAGTGGCACAATCAAAACTCACTGTAACCTCAAAGTCTTGGACTCAAGCCATCCTCCTGCCTCAACCTCCCAATCTTTATGGTTCTTGAACGTATCTGTACTTGCCTATCTCTGCTCTAACTTTTATTCTTCCCCTAAACACTTTCCCAACAACCCTCCTCTTAACTGAATCTTATCTTGATTCTGAGGCAGTCTGAAAAACATGGCTGCAAATCCTTTGACCCTCCATCTATCGAGAGGTGGGGATCTGTGTCCTTTCTACTTCAATCTGAACAGGTTTGTAACTGTCAATAGAGAATGTGAAAATGATGTCATGTGACTCTTGAGGCTGGGTCACACATGGCCTTGCAGCTTCCTCCGTTTCCTGGAAAATTTACTCTTATAAATCTTCACCGCTTAAGAACTCTAGAAATTCAGAAGCTCCCACACTAGAGAGACCACATAGCTTTGGTCACTGTTCTAGCTATGCTCATCCTTCCAGTCAAACTCACCAAGGTATCAGATATGTGAGTGAAGCAGCCATGGACCTTTCCAAACTGGTCCATCCACCAGCTGAATACCTTGGAGTGAACTCATCAATGCTGCATCGAACAAAAGTGTCACTCAGCTGAGCTCTGTTCAGATTCCTACCTACAAAGTCATGAGCTATAATAAAAGGATTGTTGTTTTAAGCCACTGTGTTTGAGGGAGATTTTTTGTATTAAGAGGCAATTAGAATACCCTCCTTTAGGTCCCAAGACAAGGGTTCATGTTTTGCAGGAAGCATTTTCTGACCACGATCTGAGTTTTCCCATCCTTTAAATTCTGGTCTTGAACGGTTTTTTTAAAATATAATGAGTTGTCCTATTTCACCTGGAGTCAAGCTCCTTTTATTTCACTATAACTGTTTGTAGAACCTTATATAATAGGCCTTCGATGAACATTTGTTGAGTGATAAGAATGGTATTCATATAACATGAGGCATATCTGTAACTGTAAGATGGAGAGGCAGAGGCTGCAAGAAGGTAGTGCTCACTAGCTGGTTTTTCTCTTTCTGGGCAACAGAATCTTGACTGTGATGGGCAGGTAGCATTTATCTGATCTGGTATTTATTCATGTTTTTACTAAGTGCCTACTATTTGCCAGGCACTTTTTTTTAGGCCACAGTGATAAGAGTAATGAACAAAACAGTGTCCTTTTCATGGTGCTTCCATTCTAACTGGAGGGGGATAAACCAAAAATAAAACTAAGTTTAATGTTATAAGTGCTAAGAAGAAGAAAGCAAGACAATAGGTAGAAAAGTTGTTTTATGTAGCATAATCAGAGAGGTTCTCCTTAAAAGGTGATATCCCAATAGACACCTGAAGGAATTGGGAAGAGAGTGTTAAGTCGTGGTTCTGCCTGGGGAAAAAGTATTCCAGGAAAAAGGAGTGGCAAGTATAAAGGTCCCCAGAGAAGACTGATGGATTGAAGGAACAGAAAATGGCTAGGGTGACTTGAGCAGAGAGAAAAAAAGAAGGAGCAGTAGGGTACAGGGTCAAAACACGCAAGGTAGAGGTACAGGGATTGAAAGTCTGGAAAGGCTTTAGAGAGCAATGTGAGGACTAGATCTGCTCCCAGTGAGATGGGAAGTCATGAGAGATTTTCAAGCAGGACAGTAGAATAATCTGACTTTAGGAAACGTATTCTGTTATATATCACCTAGATTCTGTGCAGATCACACAGTACAGAGGGTCAAGGTCAGAAGCAATAAGTCTAATTTAGGGGCATTTGCAATATCTAAGCAAGAGACTGAGACTAGAAGGCTAGAAGTGGAGATGATGTGAAGTGTCACACTATGAATACATTTTGAAAGATTTCCTGTTGGTTTTAAACTATAAGAGAGAAATAGGGATCAAGAATTATTCCAAAGCTTTTTGGATTCTAGTACTGACAGAAGGGCATTGACATTTTCTAATATGGAGAAGAGTGTGACAGAAGTAAGTCTGGACAAAGAGAATCAAGACTTGGGTATCTGCAAAATGGGATTTTTAATTCAAGACCTTATAAAAATGACTTACTAAAATTGGTTGACCATAATCTAATATCTGTAAAGACCATAATAGACAAAAGTATTTCCCAAAAGGTGATAGGCTTTTAGGTAGTACAGAGTACATATTTTTTAATTGTTACATATTGGTTTCATTGTGAATTAGAAATATACAATATATAGAGTAAGACTAAAGCAATTTTTAATGAAGTCACTTAAAGAAAAACACTAATTAAATAATAGTACAAGTGGTAAATAGTTATGGGGAAAAATCATGTTAGTTGTACACTAATAGATACATTTTGGGAAATACTGAAATACAATTTAATATCCAATTAATTTAAGTATGTGTAAAGATCAGTTTACAGATACAGCTGCCACTGAATCTTTTCTAATCCACTCCAAATTCTTATTTGTCTTCAGTTGGCTAATTGCTGTCTATGACCCCCCATCACCACCATATTTTTTTTCACATGAGGACTTCTCAGGGGCAGTGTGTCTTATACCAAAAGTCAAAAATAGCATGTGTAGATTATTCTCACTCCATGTTTGCTCCATATGATTGCTCAAAGTTTGCTCTAATTGGAGTTCTTAGTGATTTGATTGATTTATAGACCAGAATTTGCTTTCCTCCAGTAAATGCTGCACAAGGCCAGTTGCTGCCTTAACCACTCTCTCCTTAGACAGCTAAAGGTTACAGGCAGCTCTATCTTCATCCTTTAGCAAGTGGCTCCATTTGGGTCTGCCCCTGTGCTGCCAGTCATTTTCAGTCTTTCAGTCTTTCGATCTTTCAGATGACTGTGTTTGGTAGGAAGAATCACCTCCTGCTTAGAGTGGAAACCAGAAAGAAATTATTCCACGAACCAGAACACGGTCCTTGCTATCTACTGCCCCCACAATACATTTAAGACCTTTGCACTCCATCCCAAAAGACAATCCTATAAAGTGGCTACTATTATTCTACTCATTTTACAAAGAAAATAATATCTGAGGTTCAAATAGCTGAGTGTCCAAAGTCATTTGGCCAGCCTAAGTGACACCACTTAGTCTCTGACCCCTTAGTTTTCCAACAGCTTCAGCGGGGACAGTAAGCACTTTGCAGGGTTACTTTATCATAGTGGTCCCCTCCTTCCCAACTTCCCTCAACCCTGAATCCAGAATAACTTAAGGCAAATTCAGTGATTACTGTTTTAGCTAAGTATTGGACTTTTCCCTTGCTGAATGAAGTGTGCAGACCTGTATTGACAGTGTGGCTGCACGACAGGTTTGGAGGACGGAGAGAAGCCAGGGGAAAGAAAGAATATTTGAGCAAGAATGAGGGAGGTCTAATTTCATTTTTGTAGAAAATTGGGTTAATTTCCTCCTTAAATACTTGGTAGAATTCACTAGCGAACCCGTCCAAGCTTCTAATTTTATTTTCTCATTTCTAATTTTTGTGATGTGTGAGCTATAGTCTCACTTCCTCAAGGCCACCTTGGTGCCAGCAGCATTGTATTTCTTCACCTGGAGGCCAGCTACTCAGGTATATTCAGTCTGTGAAGATTAATCTCTATGTGCTTTTCTGTATATATGTAAAACTTTAGTAAAATTTATAAAAACAATTTTACTCTGTAAAATTAAAAAAGAAAAGGATCTCTGACTCAAACTGGCATAAAAACTAAGGAAAATTGTTAACTCAAGAAACAGAAATTCCAAAGAGAATAGCCCCAGAGTTGGTTATTTCAGCATCCAATGATATCATTAATGATCCAGGTCCTTTCCATGTGTCAGCCATTCTCCAGAGCTACAAAAGTTCTATGTATTACATCTAGACATAACGTTGTTCAGAGGAAGTGGGTTTTCATCAGTAGGTATTATTTTAAAAGCAAGAAAAATTTCTAGAAGCAGGTCTGATAACTGCTTATAAAATTAAATGTACATCTACCCTGTGACCCTTCAATCCATCACCTGGGTATTTATCCATGAAAAGTGAAAATGTATATACGTACACACATATACATGTGTGAGCACACTCATGCACAGACACACACAAAACATATACAAAGATCTAAGCTGCTTTATTCATAATATTCAAAACTTATAAACAGTCCAAATGTCAATCTATTGAAGAGCAGATAAACAAACTGTGGTACATTCATTCAATGGAATACTGCTCCCTAATAAAAGAAGAATGAATTACTGAACTACAACATCGATGAATCTGAAAAATATTCTGCAGCATGAAAAGAAATCCACCCACCCCCCCTCCACACACACATATACACACACAGACACACATATAAAAATACATGGTGGGGAAAAAATCTATGGTAGAAAACTAGTGTAAATACAGTGAATATTTACCTAAGGGAGTGGAGGAGCAGAGGGCTGGCCAGGATCGAGCGAGAAGAGGTATAGGGAACTTTCTCCGTATCTTGAGAAGTGTTTGAGTTACTTAGGCACATGCATTTGTCAAAACAGCAACTATACACTTAAGATTTGTGCATTTCATTATCTATAAATTCTATGTCAAAAGAAAAATAGACTGTGAACAAATTTTGAATTTTAGTTTATGATATGCATGCCAAAGGATTTAGGGAGAAGGGCACATGTATCTTCAGTTTACTTCGAAATGCATCCAAAAAATGCGATTAATTGATAGATGGATAAAGAGATAGATAGTTTGATATGTGGCAAAGTAAGTAGAGTAAAATACTGGGAGAAAAGAGGTGTGGTTAGATGGATTATCATTGTGAAATTCTGCTCCAAAGCGGAACAGAAACCAGCAGGCTTTGCTATTGAATTTGGCTGCCTTTCCTGCTCTGACCTCTTTTTAGCAGTAGGAAGATTGCCATCAATGTCTCATCATTTTTGTCAAACGAGAGAGACTTGGATTTGGGCCCCCTTCGTTTCCAACAAGAAAACAGATTTCCTAAGGCCTGGGTAAATTCATTGTTGATACTGATTTTAATTGGTGATTCAGCCCTGAACATCTTGAGAATTTAAGCCAGTGTTGATAGCCCAGATCTGCAGGAAGCCAAATTGTCCCAGTTCTCCATACTTGCAATGTGTTAAAGTGACATTTCAGATACCTTCCCATCTAATTTGGGGGACTTTTTGTTTGAATTCACATTTAGTGAATGTTAATAGTGTGTGGGGGTTATGTGTGCTGAATACATTGACATTTTTCTCTCCTGGAGGAAGAACCATTTTCTCCCTTTCCTTCTTTCCTCAACTTTTACTGTGTGTTGGGTGCAATTGGTACAGAGATTGTGGGACAAGATCTTCTGGCTATTTCCCTATCTTCAATTCCTCCACCCTCCTGCAGTTGCATGCCTCTGTGCTCAGAAACCAGGAGCCCCAGAGGAAACTTCGTTAGGCAGCCACTTGCCCATAGGGGTTCAGAGTGTCCTCTGTAAGCTGCATGGGAAGGAAGAGCAAGCCCTGTCGAGCAATCCCTCTGGTGTCAGCTCATGAGCACAGGAATGTGCACCCAGATCCGGCACAGAGACATTTCCAAAGGGGACATGTGCCAGCAGCACTAGTTGGACACAATTCCTTTTCAAGCCATTTGCTGTACATGTTCATGCCTACAGCCTATGGAGAACTGGAGCTAGCAAATGCCTACAAATTCATCTGCTGGCCTCTGGTATGAAGCCCATGAGGCTCATGGAAGCAGCTGTAATGTTGCTGCTAATGTTGCCTGCTGTGAAAAAAGAAGTTGCTGACATATCTTCACCTGTTACCCGCTGCTAGGGGACCCTGTCACAGCCAAACGCCAGCCAGAGGTCTGAAGGCTCCCTTGGCCAATAAGGTGTGTAATGAACACACTTCTCATAGGCCTGGCAATGATGCGACTCTGGCCAAACTCAGAGCCAGTGATTTTAGAGAAGCCTTCAAAACAAACATTTTAACAGCCAAAGCATACCTGTTCCAAAAATGATTTTTGTTACTTAATTTTAGTTTTTTTCTCAAAAAAACCTCCTTACATACCGAGGAGCATTTCTACACATCCCCAAAGGGAAACCAGATATGTGCCTTTTCATGGACGCAGGCTCTTCATTAAAAAGAAAATGCATAAGAGGCAGTGTGCTCTGACTGAAACCTCTTCTCATGGTGCTAAATACTACCAGCAGAAAGCAATTCAAACTCCACCATTTCCTTCTTGTGATGACACAGAGCTGGCAAAGGAAGCAGACTTTAGGTGCCAATAAATCATGGTGACCACATGTGTTTCTGTTTCATTGCTACCCTGTATGGGTACTCATCCTCCAAGATCCTGTGTCACGCTATTTCAGAGTCCATCAATACTCCAACAACCATTGTCCATGCACATCAGGCTTGCACAATGCTAGAACAATTATGTTACCAAAGGTTATAAGACGTAATATGTTTGGACAGAAGTTCAAATAAAGGTTGAGTCTGGGCTTGTCCTGGTTTCCCACCGAGTTGGCCTCACTCTCTCTGGGGCCCATCTTTCCATTAGCTGGGACTTCTTTCTTGGCTCCACAGGGGCCTCCTTTTCATTTCTCTCTCTATAAAAACAGTGGTCATTTACTGTGCATTTAATCTGTACTCACAGGCCATCATTGTCCCACATTAAGCTACAAGATAGATCTCTATCTATCTATAAGACAGATAACATTGTCCCTAATTTGTCAAGAAGAAAACTAAGGCTCTGAAAAGAAAATGGTCATTTTCTGTAGGGCACAATACCTATAAGTTAGTCATTTTCTGTAGGGCGTAATGCCTGTAAACAGCAGAGTTGGGATTTGAACACACAGCTGAATTCCCAGTCCATGCCCTCTTGGATACACCATACTTCCTCTATCTCCTTCTGTAGTTTCTTTTTTCCCCTGGGTAATTACTCTCATTCTTCATAACACAGTAGAGTATGTATATTCATTGATCCTTTATTCAGTGCCTAATACACAAGTTAAACAGAAAGAAGGTGCCTAGCTCATTTCCCAAGCAGAAGTATTTTCTTTGAACTTGTTATTGCCCCCCTTATTCACTCCCCAAAGGCTTTCTGGATCTCCCAGACAAGTGGGTACCTGCACAATCCACTGTGGTCTGCAGAGTACATTTCATTCCCAAACAGCACAACGATAAATGGTAACACTGATTTTAAGGGTTTCTAGTTGTGATGGTGTAAACTAGAGCAGCTTCTAGGATCAGGAGGCCTCTAGGAGATTCGATCACTCTATCAATATTCTGAATGATATGTGTCCTTTCAGAAACTACTCTGGGTTTATACAGAAGCCCCTCAGATTGTGATGGGGTCATGTCCCGATAAACTCATAGTAAGTTGAAAATATTGCAAGTTGAAAATGCATTTAATATGCCTAACCTCCTAAACATAGGTTAACCTAACCTACCTTAAATGTGCTCAGAACACTTACCTTAGCCTGCAGTTGGGCAAAATAATCTAACCCAAAACCTATTTTATAATAAAGTGTTGAATAGCTCGTGTAATTGATTGACTACTGTACTGAAAGTAAAAAACGGAATGGTTGTATGGGTACTTGAAGTATGGTTTCTGTTGAATGTGCATCACTTTCACATCATTGTAAAGTTGAAAAGTTGTACGTCAAACTATTGTTAAGTTGGGGACCGTCTGTACTTGGAAGTGATTATACCTGTCCAAGCACTACCGCAACTTGATTCAAGCCCATGAGAAAAGAGTTGGACAAAGCTTTAGGTGTGAAATAAAGATCCATGCAGTATACTGGTTGAAGTTCTTGCTAGAAATAATGCAAACTGGGATTGTCTACAGGAATAACAATCCTGCCTATTTCATACTCACACTGAAAAATGCTTTGGGTAACCCAAGTTATTTCAGAACCTATCTTGGGTCATCCAAGCCAAAAGAAGGCTCATCAAAAAGAATGAAAGAAAAGCAATTGACTAAATAAATAGAGAATATTGCACACCATAACTTGACAAAGAATTATGCACCATAACATAGGCCAAGCATTTTAGACTGTAGGCACCTGACATTTTCTCTTGATGTTCTGAGGTTCCTTCTAAGAAATCATATTTGTTACTAACCAATGTCCCTGATGATTCTTTATCAGGCACTAGTTTGGGATGTATCCACGCTGCTCTCAGACAAGTAGAATAGTCAAGAGAAAGAGAAAGTATTCAGGAGTAGCTCTGCAGTTTGGTCTTTGCTTTAACACTGGGATTTTGTCAAACTATTTTTCTTGCTACAGGCTTATTTCTAATCATCAGGGCCACCTATACCTGGAGTCGAGGACTGCTGGAGATAAATCTCTCACAACCTCATTTTCTCTTTGTCTAAAATTTCCCGATGTACTAGAAGTCTTGATAATCATGAAGTTGCCCAAAAAGGAATTTTCCATCAAACTACTGAGATGGCATTTTGGATAGTCTTTGCCCATCCTAGTCAGAATTACCCCACACATCTGGGTTACTGATTTACCTATCAAGAGAAAATGGAACAAGAAGGAGTTCTAGTAGGAAGGAAACTAAAATATTGAAAAAGTGAACTAAATTATGTAGAAAAATGGATACTGAAGGGAAACTGAGCTTTAGGTTTAGGTCAGGGATCACCTCCATGCCTTCCTTGAGGCCCATGTTTTTAGATTAGGAGATTGCCAGGCCACAGATCTCAGGGTGGAAATTCTTATGTTTATGCTTCTTCCTAAGGTTGAGTTTTAATAGACATTAGACAAACACAGAATGCAACTTCCAGGCTATTAACTTGTCTTTTTGGAGAAGGCTTTTCTGAAGTCTGGAGTAGAAGTAGGAATTCTATGGATGCTTCTCAAGACTCTCCTAGGAAAAGTCAACAACTTTAAGAACATGCTTTGAGCACTGTGCTAGGCACTGCAAAGGAACAATATTGAAGCAGAAAAATCTCATAGTGAAACTAGACACATTGAACCACTAACTCATTAGACTCCTAACTTCTCCCACTTCATCTGGGCTTAATCTGGAAGTTTCTTTCAGATAGTCTCATAAATTCTCAATTAAAAACTTGGGCTAATGAGACATTCTGGGTAATTGAAATTTCTAATTTAAATAGGGCTTATTCAGCAAACCTTTTTCAGACAGAAAAGTCTTTCTAAAATACCTATTTTATGCTTTTGGAAACAGAGCAGAGGGAAGCATTTAATTATTTCCTTGATGACTAGAAGAGACTTCAATGTCTGAATATTAATGCTCTTCATCCAATGCTAAAGACATATACATAAACATATACAAGGTGTCAAAGTTCAAGAGCAAGCCAACGGCATCTCTGAGAGAAACTGCTTTTAAGGAGGAAATAATTTCATCTATCTATTTGTATTTCTCATAGTTTCTTTTCTTAAAATCCAAACAATCTGATTTGGTAGAGTCCTCATTGATTGAGATTTACTTTACCATCCTTTGAAAATAGCCCAGACTATAAGTTTTTATGAAGGCAGGCACCCTTGTCTACTTTGTTTGACACCAGCTCCCAGTGCTAACACAAAAAATATTTGTTGAATGAATAGAGGGAGGTGAGGAGAAGAGGGAATGATTAATGTATAAGTGATTGAATGAAAGATTAGCCTTGAAATTCACAGAGTTCTGTGGTCAGCCTCAATCTTGGGCATTCCTTATTGTCAGCCCATTTTTATTCCTTTATTACCCAAGAATGCAACTGATGATAATTTGTGAAATCCCAAGGGCCTGTGAGGCAAACTAACACAAGGATTAGGAAGCAAAAATCAAAGATTACAACCACTCCACCCTCCAAAAGAAAAACAGCAGAACCATCCATAGCCATCAAAAACCAATGAAGAGGTATATTTACAAGTGCTCTACAAAGTTAGCCACAAGGGGATGCTAAAGGCTACTGGTAAAGTGTCATGCTTGGAGCTAGTCAATACTTAGGGGTCCATCATGTGATGTCAAAGATTTTTTTTAATAAGCCACTAACCAGATTTTAAATTTATCACCTTGAAAGAAAACCCACAAACCACAAAATAATGTTCTACTTCTCACTATCAATCAACCTTCCATGAAAAGCCTGGTGTGATTGGGGTATCACAGAGCCAAGAAGTAGTGCCATGTTCCAGTCCATCATCACAATGGAGACCCTTATCACTCATGCAGGGACAATCCTGCATGAGTGAATATCCGATCCATCAAAATGCTTGACAGTTTCTGAGACATGAATTATACATCAGTATAGAGTTGACCTCAACTTATTTCCACAAAATTTTTTATTAAACAAAGACTAATAGAAAGAAATTGGAGCAAAAGAGAAAAATAGAAAAAAAAAAGATAATACCAAGAGCACAAATACATACACTAAAATTCGGTACAGTTATTAAGAATGGACAATAAATTAGACTCAGCTTCCCAAACGCCAAAGTAAAAAACACAACATAATCAGTATAAAATTTAATGTCCATGAGAATCAGTTGCAGAGAAGAAATTCAATTCTACTTCATATGAAGGCTAAGAAAAATCTCTGCCTATGTGATGTAATATAGTATGTAGTAAACATATGGACCCTCTTCAATGAGATTTTGTTGGTTTGTTTTATTTAAAAGATGGATTATTATTCAATGACTATTAAAAAGAGCCACACTTGATGTTCTGACCTGTTTGGGATGGTTGCTGTGGTGGTGGTGGTGGTACAGAATATCTTGAAGGATGCGACTGGAAGCTATCCTTCATAGTATTCCGTATGGGTTATAAGAGTTACAACTGAGTGTCCGATAAAAATGCAGTACCTCAGCATGATGACTTATATTTTGATTCTGTACCAGAGATATTCCATGCCAATTAAACAGGCAGATCCATTTCTGTCTTTTTGTAATTCAGAAGGAAAGATCAAAACTGACACCCAGAAATTGAAATGCCCACAAAACACTCTGATGTACTCTGAAGTAAAAATAAAAATAACATTGCTATAGGCATCCCCAAATATCTGGCTGTTTGCAGAGCTAAGAACCCCACCACAAAGGAAGCTACCTCAGAGGATGGAACTTGCCCTTTTTGACATATGTTACTACACTTCAGCCTATATTCATGGCACCCATCATTGTTATAAGGTATATTGGGGTTCCATTTTCAACTTGCTCCCTTGAGAGGTATTGTTTTTTCCCTGATAAAGTTATTTCAAGAACATGCATTTTCATAGAGCAGTATAGCTGAAACTGCCTTGCGTAAATTAATAGTTGTCCATTAGACACTTGGACTTGCATACAGCTGCATCCTGGGTCCTCTCCAGGAGAGTCACAATGCACATTAGCACATTAATGGCTCTGACAAGTCTTACAGCTAAGAAACCTAGAGAATAGCCTCAAAGTTACCAATATAATGAGAATGAAGCCCCTCCATTTTCTACTTCAATGCTAATTTTTTTCTTGTTCTTCTGGACATCTTTTGTGTTGAGAGTTGGAAGTCATTAAAGCAAACTGATAACGCCTTATAGTTCAACTTTGTTAGGACATACATTTGTGTACCTGGTCATTAAGGATACTCTGCCAATAACTGCTTATTTTTTCCCAAATTTATTTGACCATGCAAACTGTGTCACCAAGGTCTTCTGGTTTCAGCTTCAACATTTAAAGAGCTTGAGAATTACCACTACCATCCTTACAATAGGAAGAAGCTGAACAAACTGCAAAATAAGTTTTTTTGGAACCATCACAGAAATGAGGTCATAGGTACAACCACTGTTCCAAAATCTGGAGAGACAGTTGCATTCAGAGTCAAGGCCAAGATCTGCTTACATGGAGTGGAAGCCACCAGAACCATCTAAGAACATCTACATGGTAACTGACAAATTGCTGGAGGCCGCTCCTTGTTCTCTAGCCCTTTCTAGCCTTCCCATCTGACTTAGGGAGAAAACACAGTCAGCAGGGGTTAAGGCTTCAAGGAAGCAGACAAAGAATGCTGTAGTTATGGAATTTATGTAGAGTAGAGGATAAGAGGAGTGGGTTTACTACCATACTCACAAAGGTCAAGCCTAGAGAAACAGACCCACTAAAAGACAGATTCATGGCATGGCTTTAAGATGGTTGACCAGAGGCAGCTGGTATTTGCCTCCCCAACAAAGAAGAACCAAAATAGTGAGTAAGTAATCATACTTTGGATAGGTCACCTATGAGAGAACACTGGAATTCAACAGAGAAGTGACAGGAAACATATAAGGCAAGGGAGGAGAAGGAAGTGTGGCAGCATGCTCAGCTGGGGGCCTGAAGAATCTCCCAACTGTGGTGAAAGAGAAACTGAGTGACTCCCAGCAGTTCACATTCCCACCGCAGACTCCTGCAATTCTTGCCACAGGATAGCCCTTCAATCCACAAGGCCCCGAGACTAATCTAGGGAGCTACCTGGAGATTTCTTGATGGAATTGCTCCAGAAAGGAAGCTCACACCAGGTCCCATGCCCACTCCCAGTACTAAGCAGCTATATCAAAGCACTATTTTGAGAGCCCAGTCTCCACCAGAATGCCCTGGGGCCCAACATCCCCTGCATCTTCACATCCCTGGAGCCCCATTGACATCCCACATACACAGCAGGGAGCTGCTGCTGTCTGGCACTTCCAGGGCCAAAGTATGAACCATAGGCAGCGACCCTACCACTCCCAGTAGCAGGGCCACCATGCATTTAAAACTGCCCTGAGGAAAGCCTACTCTGTTTATACGGCTGCCAACTGTGGCCAAAGAGTGTGCTCCTTAGCTGCCTGTTTATGCTTCTTCTACTGCCACTGAAAGCAACCCTCCCCTCTCCAGGAGCAGAGCCACAGCACAACTGTTGGCACTCCAACCTAAGCATTCCTCCAAGAGCCTGGTGATTGATTGCCCTGCCCCTGCCTACCGTACCCAGTTACTACACACACCACTGGGGGCCTGAGAACAGGGACACTTAGCCTGGATCTACCCAACCCCATGCCCAAGCACAACATCTAGGGGCCTGGGATTCCCCTGCCCCATCAGCCATTGTTGGCATCTAAGCATTCCTTCCAGGCTCTTGAGGATAGGTCCACTCAATCTGCTGCTAATACCACAGATGGTATGCATCACTAAATGCCACCTAAAGCCATGGAGACGGGCCTACCCAGCCCACTGCAGCCACCAGCACCACCAGTGCAGGCTGCTTGGAAGTCAGAGGATTGTCTCACCACTGCTACTGCCATTGCCCATTCCACGCCTGCTGCCCAGGCACCTGGCCCACTTCTGCAACTGCTGGCACCTGAGATGGCCACCTGTGGAGGTCCAAGAATCAGCCCACCTGGACCCATTAACACCAGGGTCAACATACGCTGCCCTGCAAGGATAGGCATGCTTGGCGTGCTGCTGCCACCACTGGGGCCTAAGTGCAGGTTCAACTGCTGTCCCTGTCTCCAGCAAAACTTTACTACAGCTTTCACTAACAGTATTCTAAACCACTGAGTAAATCAGACATTACTGGTGGTGTTTATAGCCAAATAAATTATACAGAGATTATACCACTGCACATACCCAGAATCAAAGCCAAAGTGCCCTACTCAACCAATACTATAGATATACCTTCAGGAAAAAGTCATTCCCAACTAAAAGGCAAATGCAAACAATTTTAAGAAGTGACTGTTACACCAGACGCACAGATACCAATGTGAGGATAGAAGAAGCATAAAAAGGCAATGAAATATGACAGCTCCAGAGGAACACAATAATTCTGCAGCAACAGATTCCAACAAAAAAAGTATAAAATCCCAGATTAAAAAATTCAAAATGATACTAAAGAAGCTCAGTGAGATACAAAATAACTCAAAAAGCAAAACAAAGAAATCAGAAAAACAATTCAGGATTCAGGATATGAAAGAGAAATGTATCAAAGAGATAGATATCATAAAAAATAACCAAACAGAAATTCTGGAACTGAGGAATTCAATGAATGAAATACAAAATTTGAAAGCTCCAACAATAGGCTAAATCAAGCAGAAGAAAACATTTCAGACATAAAGACAGGTCTTCTGAAATAACCCAGTCAGGCAAAAATAAAGAGAAATCACTTCAGAACATAAAGACAGGTCTTTTGAAATAACCCAGTCAGGCAAAAATAAAGAGAAAAATTTAAAAAGAATGAACAAAGCCTATGTGACATACGGGACACCATAAAGCAACCAAGGATTCAAATTTTCGTGTCCCAGAAGGTGAAGAACAAATAAAAGGGTTAGATAATGTCCTTAATGAAATAATAGCTGAAAACTTTCCAACTCTAGCAAGAGATTTAGACAGCCATATACAGGAAACTCCGAGATCCCTATATAGATATTATCATTCAAAAAGGTCTTCTCCATGGCACATTATAATAAAACTGTCAAAAGTCAAAGAGAGAATTCTAAAAACAGCAAGAGGAAAAGCATTTAGCCACTTATAAGGGAATCCCCATCAAATTAACAGCAGATTTCTCAGCAGAAACCTTCTAGTCCAGGAGAGATTGAAAATAATCCATGTGCTGAAAGAAAAAAATTGCCAGCAAAGGAAACTATACCTAGCACAGCTATTCTTCATAAATGAAGTCTTCCCCAGACACACATAGTGGAGGGAATTCACTAGGGTGATCCTACAAGAAATGCTTAAGTGAGTCCTACATGTGAAAACAAAAAGACAATACCCACCATCATGAAAACACACAGAAGTATAAGACTCACTGGTAGAGCAAACACATAAATGAGGAAGAGAAAGAGCTCAAATATTACCACTGCAGAAAACCACCAAGCCACAATGATAAGGAATAAGAAAGAAACAAACAAAAGACGAAACTACCAAAATTAATGAATAAAATGACAAGAATAAGCCCTCACACATCAATAACAACCTCAAATGAAAATGATTAAACTTTGCAGTTAAAAGATATAGACTGGCTGAATGATTTGAAAAACAAGACACAACTATATGCGGCCTACAACAAACTCACTTTGATGTAAAGACACATATAGACTAAAAGTAAAGGAATGGAAGAAGATATTCCATGCAAATAGAAACCAAAAGGCCAATCCCTTTATCATTATGTAATGACCTTCTTTGTAACTATTTACCATATTTTACAATTTAGCAAGAGGATATAACAATTCTAAACATATGCACCCAGGACCAGAGTACTCAGATATATGAAGCAAACATTATTAGATCTAAAGGAATAGAATCTAATGCAATAATATTTGGGGATGTGACTCTCAGCATTAGACAGATCATTTAGACAGAAAATTAGCAAGGAAACTTTGGATTTAAACCACATTCAAACAAATGAACCTAAGATATTTACAGAACACTTCATTTAACAGGTACGGAATACATATTCTTCTCATCAGCATATGGAACACTCCCCAGAACAGGCCATATGTAGGACAAAAAACAAGTCTCAACAAATTTTAAAACACTGAAATCATATCAAGAGTCTTTTCAGATCACAATGAAATAAGACTAGAAATTAATAACAAAAGAAACTTTGGAAATTGTACAAATACATAGAAAATAAACAACATGCTCTTAAATGACCTTTGGGTCAAGGAAGGAATTAAGGAGCAAATTTTTAAAAATTCTTGGAACAAATGAGAATTGAGACGCAACATATCAAAGCTTATGATATACAGCAAAAAAAGTGCTAACCGGGAAACGTATAGCAATAAACACCTACCGCAAGAAAAGTAGAAAGATTTAAAATAAACAGTCTAATGATGCACCTCAGGGAACTACTAAAGCAAGAAGAAACCAAACCCAAAATTAGTAGTATGAAATAAATTATGAAGATCAGAGCAGATCTAAGAAGAATAGAATTCATCCCCCTAAAAAAAACGCAAAAATTCAGTAAAACAAAAAGTTGGTTTTTTGAAAAGGTAAACAAAATCAAACCATTTGCTAAACTAACCAAGAGAAAAAGATCAAAATAAACAAAATTAGAAATGGAAAAAGAGACATTACAACTGACACCACAGAAATACAAAAGATCATCAGAGATTATTATGAACCACTCCATACTAACACACTAGAAAACCTAGAAGAAATGGATACATTTCTGAGCACATACATCCTATTGTGACTGAATCATTAAAAAATGAAAAACCTGAACAGACCAAAAAAGAAGTAATGAGACTGAATCAGTAATAAAAGGTCTGCCAACAAAGAAAGGCCCAGAACTGAACAGTTTCATTGTGGAATTCTACCAAATTTACCAAGGAAAATTAACAACAATCCTCAAATTATTCTGAAAAATTAAAGAGGAGGGAATTCTCCCCAACTCATTCTATGAGGACAGCATTACCCTGATACTAAAACCAGACAAAGATGCAACAAAAAAAGAAAAACTAGAGGCCAGTATCCCTGATGATTGTTGATGCAAAAATCCTCAACAAAATATCAGCAAACTGAATCCAATTGTATATCAAAAAGATAATACACCATGATCAAGTGGGATTTATTTCACAGATGCAAAGATGGTCCAACATATGCAAATCAATAAACAGGATACATCACAGTGACAAAAGGAAAAACAAAAACCATATGATCATGTCAATAGATGCAGAAACAGTGTTTGATACAATTCAACATCCTTAATCATACAAATTCTAAACACCGAGCATAGAATGAACATACCTCAACATAATAAAGGCCATATATGACAAATCCACAGCTAACATCATACTGAATGGGGAAAAGCCTTTCCTCTAAGAACCGGAACAAAACAAGGATGCCCATTTTCTTCACTCTTATTCAACATGGTATTGGGAGTCTCAGCAATCAGGCAAAAGAAATAAAAGGCATTCAAATTGGAAAAGAGGAAGTCAATTTGTCCCTCTTTTCTGATGATATGATCTCATATCTAGAATAACCTAAAGACAACAAACTCTTAAATCTGACAATTTCAGTACTTACAGGATACAAAATCAACATACAAAAGTCAATAACTAGTTCATACCAATAATGAACTAGTTGAGAAAGAAATCAAGAAGGCAATTCCATTTACAATAGCTAAAAAAGTAAATGAAATACCTAGGAATAAATTTATCTAAGGAGGTAAAATATCTTTACAAGAAAAACTACAAATCTCTGATGTAAGAAATTGAGCAGAATACAAAAATATGAAAAGACATCCCATGCTTATGGATCAGAAGAATTAATACCATTAAAATGATATTAACTCAAAGCAATTTGCAGATTCAATGTAATCCCTATCAAAATACCAATGTCATTTTTCACAGTAATAGAAAGAACAATCCTAAAATTCATATGAAACCAAAATAGAGCCTGAATAGCCAAAGCAATTCTGAGCAAAAAGAACAAAACTGAAGGCATTATATTATCTGATTTCAGTATACATTACAAGGATATAGTAACCAAAACAACATGATATGGATATAATAACAGACATATAGACCAATGTAATGAAATAGAGAATCTAGAAATAAATCCCCATATTTAGAGACAGCTAATTTTCTACAAATGTGTGAAAAACATACAGTGGGGAAGGGACACCTTCTTCAGTAAATGGTGCTGGGAAAATCGGATATCCACATGTAGAAGAATGGAACTGGACCTATATCTTTAACTGTATAAAAAAAAAAACTCAAGATGGATTAAAGACTTAAACATAAAATTTTATAGCTAAGACCTCAAAAGCTCAGATAACAAAAACAAAAACAGACAAATGGGACTATATCAAACTAAAAGGCTCTGCATAGCAAAGGAAACAATCAACAGAGTGAAGACTCCACCTGCTAAATGGGAGAAAAATATTTGCGAACTATTCATCCAACAAGAGACTAACATTCAGAAAATACAGGGAACGCAGACAACTGAACAGTAAAAAAAAAAAAAAAAAAAAAAAATCATTGAGATCACTTGGACACAGGAAGGGGAACATCACACACGGGGCCTATTGTGGGGAGGGGGCAGGGAGGAGGGATAGCATTAGGAGATATACCTGGTGTAAATGACGAGTTAATGTGTACAGCACACCAACATGGCACATGTATACATATGTAACAAACCTGCACATTGTGCACATGTACCCTAGAACTTAAAGTATATAAAATAAAAAAAGGGGGGTGGGCAAAGGACAGGAATTGAGATTTCTCAAAGGAGAAGACATACAATGGCCAACAGGTATATGAAAAAATGCTCAACATCGCTAATCATCTTACCACAGTTAGAATGACTATTACTGAAAAAGACCAAAAAAAAAAAAAAAAAAAAAAAAAAAAAAAAAAAAAAACGATATGATCCACCAATCCCACTACTGGGTATTTATCCAAAGGAAAAGAAATCAGTATATGAAAAAGATACCTGCACTTATGTGTTTATTGGAGCACTATTCACAATAGCAACAACATAGACTCAGCCTCAGTATTCATAAATGGACAAATGTTTAAAGAAGATGTGGTATATATACACACTGGAATACTATTTGGCCACAGAAAGGAATGAAATGATGTCATTTGCTGCAATGGATGGAACTGGAGATCATTATGTTAAATAAGTCAGACACCAAAATACAAATATCGCATGTTCTCACTCATTAGTGGGAGCTAAAGGAGTTGCTCTTTTGAAGATAGAGAGAAAAATGGGTACCAGAGGCAAGGAAGGGTAAGTGGGGTGAAGACCGTTTGGTTAATGGGTACAAAGATACAGTTAGATAGAAGGAATAAATTCTAATGTTTATAGGGTGATTATGGTTAACAATAATATATATTTCAAAACAGCTAGAAAAGAGGACTTGAAATGTTCCCAAGACACAGAAATAATAAACACTTGAAGGGAGAGATATCCTGAATACCCTGACTTGATCATTCCTCATTCTACGCATGCAGCAATACATTACATGTAGCCCAAATTATGTATCAACAAAAAAAGTCTTGAAAAACTGAGATTCAATCAGGTGGTTAAACTCTCCCCCTATCCAACATCTAACCACCACACCAATAGAGCTCCAACAAGAAAAAGAGTGGATTACAGTTAAAACAGATACAAGACACAGACACAGACCCTCTCTGAGGAGGACTATTTAGCAAAGCCCAAGTCAAAAGGGAAGGCCAAAAATATAGCAGAAGAATCTGGAGCTAAGAACCAAAAGAAACTGCTAGAAATAGTCAATATTGTAACAGAAATGAAGAATGCCTTTGATAGGCTCATCATTAGAACAAGCATGGCCAAGGAGAGTAGTATCAGTGAGCTTGAAGATGTGTCAATAGAAACTTATCAGACTGAAAAAAGTGGGAGGCAAACATCCAAGAACTGTGGGACAATTTCAAAATGTGTAACTTATCATGATGGGAGTATCAGAAACAAACGAAAGGGAAAACAGAGAAGAAAGAAGTAATAATGGCTGACAGCTTTTCAAAATTAATGACAGACACCAAACCACAGACCCAGGAAGCTCAGAGAACACCAAAAATAAATACCCCTCCCCCCAAAAAATCTACACCTATGCATTTCATCTTAAATCTGTAGAAAGGCAAAGATAAAGAGAAATTTTTGAAAGAAGCCAGAGAAAAAAACATATTACCTATAGAAGAAAAGAACAAAATTATGGCAGACTTCTTGTGAGAAACTAGTTAAGCCAGAAGAAAGTGGAATGAAATATTTAAAGTGTTGAAAGAAAAAAGCCGGCCAACTGCCCTGAAAGAAATGGGAAGTTCTTCAGGCAAAATGAAAATTATGTCGGTTAGAAGATTGAACTACATAAGAAGAGCATCAGATAATAAATAAGTGAAGATGAACAAAATCTTTAATTGTTCTTAATTGATCTGTAAGGTAATTGCTTGTTCAAAGTAATAAATATCATAATGTATTGAAAGATTATACCATACGGATGAGTGAAATGAATGACAGCCATGTTCTAAGGGCAGAAATGAGAAAATTTGGGAATATGTTGTTATAAAATGTCTACACTACACTTGAAGGCAGGCTTGTATTTGGAAAAAAGTTTATATTGTAAACTCTAGCGCAACCATTAAAAAATTCGTAAAGAGAATAACTGGCATGCTAAGAGATAAAATAGAATCATAAATTGTTCAAAACTAAAGGAAGACAGAAAAAGGAAGGAATGAAGAGAGGATAAATGCAACAAACAGAAAAGAGTTACAAACATGGTAGATATTCATTCAGTTATATCAACTATCACCTTAAATGTGAAAGGTCATTTAATTTCCTTCTGACTTGCACTGTAAACTAGGAGGTGGATAAGTATTTTAAGGTGCTAATAAGCAGAATACTAAGTCAACAGCTTTGACTTGTTCAAATTGTTTCTTGATCCCAGAGAGAGAAAAAAAACAAAGGATGTCAATATCTAGTGATCCAAACGCATATTGTTTTCTAATAAATTCAGAAATCTAGTTGACTTTTTGTATATTGGTGGTCAAATTAAGGTTGGCATGCATTTCCATTGTATGAGGTATTATGAGATTTATCAAATGGATCAAAATTTGGCATGTGCTTGGGATACAAATAAAACATAACAGCAATTAGGAAATCAGTCAAATTTTCCTCTCACACCTTATGGTGTAAATTTCTTGCTCCTCAGTCCACAGTAAGAGTATGCTTTACCACCATAGGCATAGGTTTCTCTCACTGCAGACTCTTACTGAAGAGTTTATGAAAGCTCACAGTACTGGTCGGGGAGGGTGGAAACTTGGGTTCCAATAGGATTTTTACCAGTTACCAGTTGCATGCCCTTGGGCAGGTTATTTAATATATCTGAGTCACTTTGGTCTATCTGTAAAATGGGAACAATAATTACACTTTGTGGTTGTGTGAGGGTTAACTAATATATATAAAATGTCTCACTTGTTAAGTGAGCCAAAAAAAGAAAAGACATTGAGAAAGCACGTGTCCTTATACAGGCAATCCTTACCAAGTGTACTGCAATTCTCTAGAATACAATGAGCAGAAGATATGTCAATTCATGAACCAGTGTAGTCAGCCATGAAGAACAATCAGCAGTGGATTTCATGATACATATGTGGCATGTAAACTCATAACAATAAATTTTTATATAATTATTTCTAGTTTTTTAGGGAGAAAAGATCCTATTTTTAGTAAGTGCCAATATATCATTTCCACTTACTCAATTTACTTTCCCTTCCATATGGCAGCAGTCAATAGTCAAAGTTAGTGAAAGGCTGTAACAGTTAAATAAAGACCTATCCAAGGGTTTGGCTCTATTTGCCTAAAGAGGCCAGCACATTTCCCCTGTCTGATACACAAGTTTAAAGACCCACACAGGAAAAGTTTTACTGGTTTTAATTTCCCTTTTTTTTTCCCCGGAGATGGAGTTTCACTCTTTTGCTGGGACTGGAGTGCAGTGGCATGGTCATGGCTCACTGCAGCCTCTGTCTCCCGGGCTCAAGCGATCCTCCCACCTGTCTCCTAAGAGGCTGGGACCACAGGTGTGCATCACCATGCTGGGTGGGTTAATTTTTGTATTTTTTGTAGAAACAGGGTTTCATATTGATCAGGCTGGTCTTAATCTCCTGGGTTCAAGTGATTAGCCCACCTTGGCTTCCCAAAGTGCCGGAATTACAGGCGTGAGGCACCACACCTGGCCTCTGGTTTTATATTTCTAGCCTCCTTGACACATCCTTTATCAAAGAGACATCTCTACTGTTGACATTTTCCTTTAGTCACCACATCAGAAATAATAATAACCTTTTTTTCTTTGTGAATAGTTCTTTTCCATTACCACTGGTTATCATAGTACTATTACTCTATTTCTCACTTTGCATTTACTTTTCCTTTCCATCTACACTGGAGAAGCTATATTACTGCCAGGTATAGGAAGAAAAAAAACAACTTGGTTGAGAATTAGAGAATGCAAAATGTTAGTAAACATTGTTCTAAAGTTTGAATTTAAATTATATGTGACTCTTTTTATATATTAAAAAGCTCCATAGAATTTACTGAAGATTAGAATATATTTTAAGGAATCCCAAGAAAAAAAAAATCTAGATAATTATTAAAAGTCCCATGTCAAGCAGAAACACTCCATGAAGAAATTCTGAAACTGATTTTCTATCTTGCTTTAATGACTTCATTTATGACTTCTATGGAGAATGTGAACATAGTAGAAATAACAGCCATTTATTTTAAGTATCAGTTTTTATTAAAAAGTGCATTTTGATTAATTTATGATCTAGGTAAGCTGTAAGATACCAGTATACTCTCTGGAATAATAACTTTACAAAGATTTAAAACAAACAAAATTTTAAAAGCCTTTTTATTTCCTTCACCATTATTGTTTTACAATACAAATATCACCTTGTGAATACACAAAAAAATCCTACGGAAGATAATTCTGCTGCACGTAAAATACAGAATGGATATATATACTTCTTCATTCTTAAAAAACTATTTTGTTCTCCACATTGGCAAGTATAGAATAGAATACTTCCCCAAACATACGTATGTTAGGAGTAAAACTTAAGAGTTACATGCAGTTTCTGCACAAATATCTTTTAAAGAAATAGATCTCTTTTTTGTTGTTCACCAACAAAATTGTCATGAGAGTATGGATAACTATTTCATAGCTTTCAAGTTTTAGGTAAGTGATCATTTTCAAAACTCTCTTTAAGAAAAGATATTCATGGCTGTTTTCATTGAGTAGTTAAAATCGAACTACCAAATAGACGATAAAATAATTTAAGTGGTACATGTCATTGCTACCTGATCACAATATGTGAACAGGCTCTGACTCTAATTAACAACCTCATTATTTAAGTCATTGCAATTTTAAAACCATAAGCAGTCTTCTGATTCAATTTAGCTATAAATGCAAAATTTAGTAGTGTATACATATATTTATATTTTCATGGAATACTTTATTTTAAATAAAAACATTTAAGATTGCCTACTGACCATACAATCAAGACAAGAAAGGCACTAGAAACATAGACAAATTTCTCTCCCAAGTTGCATTTTTAAATTTTAACTCTCTTCTCTCTGACACGTTAAAAATCTTTAAATTTGGTTTTCATAACATCTTTTTGAAAAATAAAGTTAGGAAATACTTAGAAAATCACTTTATAACAGAATCTTTTTTTTTGCACTTTTTGAAACACTGTCTTTGCTGATTTTACAAAACCCAAAGTTACCAAACCTTTCTGTGTCTATCATTTTTATTTGAATATCGGTGCAACAGGTAGAAAGATTTCAGAATCAAACCCCATTCAGGTACTTAGAAACCTTCATAGAGACATATGCTAGAAAATGGCTTACAGCCCAATCTTTGGGGCAAGAGATATGAAAAGTATGTTTTCCCAAGAAAATAATACGCTTTATTTCCAGATGTGACTGGAAAGACCAGAACTTATGATATAAAAGCTTACATTTATGCTGTTGCATCATATACAAAGGAACATGGTGGTTGCGGGTTATGTAAATCCCAAACTTATGAACAGGAAATGTGTACAGTGCATGATAGGTTAAATTTTTCTTTATTGTTGTCCAACGCAGGTCCTTTGGAGAGAAAAAAAGATCACAGTGCTGACCAGGTAACTCAATAGGTTAAGTCAAGGTAACCGTTGAAAGATAATAGGAATAGGGAGGTGTTTATTTTATGGCATCTTCTCTCATGGAGTTCTTAGCACTTCGGACAATTTGTCTTTTCCCAACTTTGTACAGCTGTTATGTGTCATTCACCAGCCGGCTGTATTTAACTTGCCTACTGAGGTGGACTACTGGCCAGGGGAAAGGCCAATGGTAAGATCGAGGTACAATTCCTTGGACATTCTTTTCAAAGTACTGAAATGGCCTGTACCACCACACCCTGGCCAGGAGGTTCATCTGGGAAGCTTCCTTTAGCACCTAGGATAACAAAGAAACATAAACACATTTCTTACAATCTTTCACTTTAAGTTCAAATACTTGCCATGCTAAAATTCCCAAAGGATCCCATACCTACCCTGCGTGTCCACCCACATATCCCAGCTTCTCTCTGTCATCACCATTCTACACTCCACACTCATCCACAAGCTGAGCCACATCTCAGTAGAAAAATAACGCCAATTCTGGGAGGGCAAGGAGAACTTACGGCTCACTGATCTCTTGCGTATAAATAAATACCTCAGTTAGCTTTTTTGGTATTCCTCTTCTATGCTAAAATATTAACACTTAATTAAACATTAAGTATTAAGCTTGTGATGTGCCCAGGGTAGCGAGAAGAGGGTAGGAAAGTGAATCAAGCAAGGAGGGACACAAGCTTAGAAAATAGTTTTCATTTTTAATGGACAATGAAAGTGTGCTACTTATTCTAGAAGGAATTCCTTACACCATTATATTAATCAACTTTTTATTCTCAATTCTGAAGAGAATCAGTGTCACAAAACACAATACAATCTTAGTTGATTACCTCTTAAGAAAGAGAAAGTTAAGACATCCATGGGTTCTTTGCACCCTGCCCAAGCCAGCAACACCAAGCCAGAAGCAATAGAAGCTGAAATCAAAAGGGGAGAAACTCACTTGCTGATTGGCCATAGTGTGATACCACCAGAAGAGTCTCGTGGTGATGTAATATGCCACCACCACGTCCACAGTGTAGTGGTCATGCGCTAAGAGAATACAGAAGATTCCAACTACGCTGAGAAGCCAGCAAATCCAGTGATACCACCAGAGTCGTCTAGGGGAATCTGAAAGGGAGAGAGATTTGCAACAGTCCCATTATTCAAATGACATTAAGGGCACTCAACTATGCCTCTACTAATGCTTCTGAATCCAGTTACCTTGAGTCTTCCCTTCTGAAAACAGATCTAGTGAATCTAAGGGCTTTCATTTATCTGTAACCGAGGTTAGAACAGAAACTGCTTTTTATGATGTGATTATACTAGTGATAGTAATTCATATTTGGTTCTTGATTCATACAATCATAAATAGTGTTTAAAAGATGAGTCTAATCAGATAAGGACAGGTTAATGCACCATGCTTCATTTTTAAAAACTGTCCATTGACATTTAAATTTACCTCTAGTTAATTTGGGGTTGATGCTCTATATAAAAATCAATACCTTTGGTCCATAGAGCCTAATACAAGGACTAAGCAGTCATAATTGATTTAACTGTACTGCTTTCCAAGTTTTGCAACCATACACTAATCTGAAAGTCTTTGAGATTTTCATTTCTCAAATACAAGCAGAAAAGCATCCAGATGCCTGGGAATTCTAGTTCAAATGCCTCCTCAAAGGCTGAATTGTGTCAGATAAATACTTGTCTGTACCTCCATTTGGGAAATTACCTGAGAAAAACATCAAAATTTCTATTAGTGCAGGCCTTTCTACCTTGGATTCTCAATTGTGGGATTCAGAGGCTCTGCAATGTTAGGCAAAATGTTGTTTGAATATGATCTACACTCTCCACACCAGCATGAGCAGTTCAGGCTTTTATTGGATTCTCAAGGGGTCCAAGAACCAGCCATTCATTCAACCAATATTCACTGAGCCTCTTACATGCCAGGGACAGGCAATGCTCTAGGTATCTGGATCAATGAATACAAAAGGCAAGAAGCCTGCCTTTGTGGGAAGATCCCTTCCTAGTGGGGAAGAGAGATAAGAGACAACACTTACAATAAATAATTTACACATTATGTTAGGTGTTAAAGGCTGTGGAAAAATAATAAAGTTGAGCTGGATAAGAGGGATCAGAAGTATAGGGAGTGAAGGGCAGTTGGTAATTTTAAATGGAGCAGTCAGGGTAGCAATATTCTAGTTATATTAGTATTTGATACCTTGACAATGCAAAAACAAGAAACAGCTACCATTCAATCTCTGTGTGACTCTACAAGTATCCATATATGCCATCTAATTTTAATTTTCATAAACTTTTTCCCACCCCATGAAGCAGATGTGAATATTTCATTCTAAACATGAGGAAACTAAGACTTAGGTTAAAGTTTCTTCCCAGGGTCATAGAGCTAGTAAGTGATAGTACCGAGGCCTCTGCCTCTCAGTGTGACACGCTGCCTTATTGTCAAGATGGATAAGGCTTGACCCCATTAAAGAATTTCACGTATCAGGCAGCAGGAGCCAGGAATCCCTTCCCCAGGGCTGCTGACATCTGGCCTATGTGATTCCCACTGTCCACATCCAGTTACATCCCAGTCCAAGGGCTAGATTATGCCCTGACAATTCTGAATAGATCTTGCTAGAATTCACTGTATCTGCTCACATACTAAGTATAAGCATTGGAACATCTATTCTCCCTTTTCTACCTCAGTGCCCTGAAGTGCATCTCTCTCCTCTTCCTGCATTTCCTTATCTTAGTTTTTCAAGAACAAAACTAGGTTTCGGCCCAGTCTGCTACCTGTTTTCTCTACCCCATAATCCATCCTGTTATCTGCTGACTCTCTTTATTAATGTCTTGAAGTGTCTGCCACTTCTCTCCATGCCTGATGCCATCAGGCTAGTTTCCTTTGTTACTGCAGCAATCTCCTAACTTTTCTCCCGGTCTCCAGTTTTGCCCCCCATCCAGTCCATCCTGCAAGCTGCTGCAAGAGTGATTTTTCTCTCTTCAAAGACAAATGACACTGCCCCACTGGTTACAACCCCTCAATGGGCACCCGATCTCCATCAGCTGAGAGTTCAGACCCTCTTCTCGTGGCTTAAGCACCCTCTGTGATTTAGTTCCCACTTACCTGTCCGTTCTCATTATTACCCCTACTCTGAATTCCAACCACTTAAACTCCCACAGAGTACCACATGCTCCCAAGACACCTCCAGAAGGCAAAGCATCTCCCTCCTCTGTGCCTGGTTCTACCCATTGCTCTTCATGGAAACCCTCTGCATAACGCTTATCAGACTGTTTCTAACAATGTGATATTGAGGATAATAAAATTTTCTGTAAGTAGGGAAATGAATAAAAATGTGTAGTTCATTTCTAGCACTGTAATATTGACAGCAATTAAAGTGAATGGACCAAAATCTCGTATCTCAAAAACATAATCTGAGGGTAAATAGTGGCAGAAGAATATAAATGGCATCATGCCATTTATGTATATACATTTTAAAAACCACAAAACAATACACAAGTACAAAAAAATGGATGGAAATGATATAGGAAAGGAATGAAAAGGCTTTAATCATATATTAACATTTCATTTCCTTTCTAAAAGGGTTACCTGAATTAAATATGACAAAATGCTAATATATATTAATTCTGAGCCATGTATGCGGTATCTATAATATTATTTTGTGATTTCACGATAAAGTATTTTAAGTACATTTCTTAAGGGAAATGTCCCATTTAGTATCTGCCTCAGCCCTGAGCCCATAGCCTTGTTGAGGACAGGGATGAGTCTGACCCATCACTGTACCCTCAGGCATGTAGCATAGTGCCAAGTGCTGAAAAAACAGTTGTTGCATCAACACATAATCTACCATCACCCAATCAGGCTTGATCCTGGATTTCTGTGTCCCTTTGAGATTTCCATCTGGCTCCTTACAGCAGCTGTATAACTGGCTCATAACACACCCTGCAGGCTGTGCTTGGAACTCCCTCCACCCCAGTACTACAGATGACACTCCAGGACACCTCCTCCTCAGGAAGACCAGTTCTGTCCTTCCACATATTTCCCTGGGTGCCAGTTGCATGGTGATGCGATGAAGCTGCGACCCTCCTGAAGCCTCTAGTCTTGCTTCAGCAGATTTTCTAGAAAACGAGCTTTACCAGAGGACCAGAGTTCATGAGAAATGGCAGGTGAGGAAATTACAATGGAAGTCTTTTAGACTTACACTCTTTGATAAATAAGTAGGTGAGTGTTAGCATGACCGTGTGGCCGCTGTACAGATAGTCCCCACACATGTTGTGAGAGCCAGTGATAGACAAGCCACCTCCAGCAATGAGCTTCATTATTCTCCGCAGTTGGGCTTCCCAGTCTCCAAAAAGCTGGCAGAAAAGAAGAAAAAGAAGATTCATTACAAGCCCACATGAAAATATGCTAAGATTACTATTCATATCCAGAATTAAGCTGATATTAAGACACATAAAATCCCCACCATGAAGTTTGCCCACTCAGCGTTTGCCATTCCAAGAGTAGCCCTTGGGGGGAAAAATGGTCCTATAGATGAATCATGTGGCTTCAGGACTTTTCAAAGTTAGCACTTTTTAAAGCACATGTCAGTAGATGTTTACCCAGTTTTTCAAAACTTACAATGATAGAGAAACACTACTTCTATCTGACTGACTGAATAATTGCTTTAGTATAACTATCATTTAGGGAAAAGAAAATTTAAATCTATAGTCTAGGAAAAATTTAAAGATGTATTATTACCATGGTTGGCCTAGAAGACAACTGTCCTACTAACTTGGCTAAAGGTTGGGGTAGTCAAACATATGAATATTTTTGATATGTGGATGTTCAGGGATCATGTTGAAACAAGGGATGTGCCTTTAATCTTCTCAAATTACTTGGGGAGCATTGGATAATTTTCCAGATTATAAATTAATTTACCTGTCTATGATACAAGTCTGTGCTCAACACCAGAGTAATAAATAGCTTCAACAACACATTCAATGCAACCTTTATTTGCTCTGTCAAGTAAAATGTGTGACTGTCTATATTTTCTACTTGTCAGTACTCTTTTAAATTCTGGTTGTCCAATTTAGTTACCATGATCCCTTTTCAATATTTAACTGATAAGAATCCAGCTTTGGGAAACATGTTTTATTATAATTTCCTTCAAAAAAATTATCAAGACTTCTGATTAAGGATGGAAGGATGATATGTCAGTGAAGTGTGGGAAATTTTTTTAAAAAAGGTAGATTGAGCACACCACACAGGATATAAATTTCCAAATCCAAAGTGATCACTGAATGCCCAACATAATGGAAGAAAACAGACCTACAGATCAAGAGTCAGCATCATAGAATTTCAGAATCTGGGGACTAAGAAGAGACTCCAAAGCCTCCAGAGATTAAAAACAAGCTTTATATGAAGGATCATTAGAGTAAGACTTTTCAAAAGCCATACTGAAAAACAGAAAGCTTTGAGAAAATGCCTTTAGATTCTGCGGGGAAACGATTTCCCACTTAGAATTCTGTACCCAGCCATATTACCACTAAGCATAAACTAAAGGATAAACTAAGGATAAATTAAAGCCTTTTTCATATATACATGATTTTAAAATATTTACCACTTGTTTACTCTTTTCCAGGAATCACAGAGGGTACAGTCTCGATAGTAAGGGAGTAAACATGGAGAAAAGAAGAAACAGGACTCACTAGGATGCCAATAAAGGAGAGATGAAGGACTGTGCAGTAGCTCACAAGTTTGGGCTGGAAAGCAAGCAGTCAGAATGCTCTGGAGAGATGTCATCACGGAGATGAACCCAACAGAATACCCAATGCCTCTGGCTATATCGAGAGGAGTTTCATAACTTGGGGGTAAGTGCAAAGAAAACTACTAAAGCTAAAAACCAAGGCAATTACTAACTCTACAGGAAACAAAATGTTGTGCAGAGAAGGAAAGTAATTCTAGGAAACTACATGTCTTGGCCATGAATAGCATTTACAGAACTGGAATAATGTAAGCACTGCATATTGAGCTAAACAAAGGACAAAGGACTGCACAGCAAAGACAGGATAGGAAGCCTGAACATGTGTAGTGGAGATGGGGTCAGAGAGTAGGGATCATGAAGGAGGAGTCACAGAAGGACACTAAAGCTTTGCCTTCTACAGCAGAAGTCAGTAACAGAGAATGCCTATATTCAAAAATTACAGAGTAGCAATATCTCATGTCATGTGGAGACACAAAAGTAAACACATTTAAAAAATCTAAAAAAAAGAGTGAATGACATAGAGTTAAATAACGCAAAGTTCAGCTAGAAGAGTTGAAGCAGAATAGGAAAAGGTACTGTTGGGGTCAGGACCAGGAGACTATTGTTTTTTCACATCAAGTTGTGTAGAACCATTTTATTTTTTAAACTGCATGCCTGTATAAACATGATACATTTTTTTTAAGTTTCAAATTAAAAGTTTGGTCTAGTTCTGTTATAACAATGGATAAAATGTAGAAGAAAATTATGGCAAAAAAGCTTGGGTATTTCTTCATTTTACAGTATTTCATAATGCCCTTCAAACTCCCTCTGTGTTTTAAAAATTATAAATCATATCCTCGAGACAGCATCACCCATAATTTGTCCTCTCATTTGAGCATGAAAATCTTTGTGGGCAGATGTGTTTGGGCAGAAGGGAGAAATTATCAAGTAAACCTGGCACTGAGGAAAAAAGCAAAAATTTAATGCTGTATTTCTCACAGGTGCCCTTAAAGCCCCTAAGCTTCCTTTTAAAAATATCTTCCTATGTTTATCAAACTTCTGCAAAAGGAAAACCTCTTTAAGTTTAGTGGGAAATAGAAAAAGAGAAAGAAAATGTTAAATTATGTTTAAAAAAAGCAAACAAAATACAAGACAAATTACAAAACAGTTTCAGCAGAAACAAGTTAATATCTGTATTGTTTACACAGCACAGAGAAATCAAGTAAAGTAAGACCAACTTAGGAAACAAAATTTATCAAAGGACAAGGGAGGTGACCAGTTAGAGGCATAAACTCTGTCAAACAAATATAAATAAAAATGAACATAACAGGAGCTCATTTTCACATGTTGAATTAGCAAAGCTTAAAAGGAAAAAGAGTGAGCCAATGGTGAGGCAAGCACAAGCAGAGCGAGGCTTGTTTAAATGGAGGGGATAGGGGGAAGCAGTGGCTGTCTCTGAAGTAGTGCAGGGGAAGAGCAGGCTGCGAAAAAGATACCTGGGGGTAAAATCACAGCTCTTCGAACGATTTGCTGTGTGACCTCATACAGCTGAACCATTCTAAGCCTTGAATGAGGCTCAGATATAAAGAATATATTTATTATCATTGGCAAAATCTGAGAAAATAATCATCAATAGTTTGTCAGCAATTTAAATAGTCATAACTTCTGACCCAGTTACATTGCTTCTAGGAGTCTACTCCAAAGAAATAATATCAAATATGAAGAAAAGTTCTATGTGCAAAAATATCCCACCATCACACTAATTACAAAAGCAACAGGCTGGGAGTGATGGCTCATTTCTGTAATCTCAGCACTGTGGGAGAGTAGCTTGAAGCCAGGAGTTTGGGACCAGTCTGGGCAACACAGCGAGACTGTCTCTACAAAAAATTAAAAAGTAAGCTGGGTGTGATGGCATGTGCCTGTAGTCCCAGCTACTTGGGAGTCTAAGGCGGGAGGATCCTTTGAGCCTAGGAGTTCAAGGATATAGTGAGCTATAATCATACCACTGCACTCCAGCCTGGGCAACAGAGTGAGACCCTGTCTCTAAAAAAAAAAGCAACAAACTGGAAACAACCTAAATGGGAACTGTTAAATAACTATTCAAAACCTGGTCTTTCCGGGGACAGTATTGGCAAGATGGGGTGCCTGCTGTATGTAAATGCATTCTCAGGTCCCAAGGTAGATCAGTGAACCAGAATCTAAGGTAATTTAAATGCACATTAAGATTTGAGAAGCCCTGAACCAGGCTACAGCTGCTTACCACATTATTTAAAAATAAGTTTACAGTGACTGTATAGTAAGTTTAGATTATAAGCATATTCCTCTATTAAGAGAAAAAACAGGAAACACAATGTTTGGTATAACTATAACTGTTTTACAAACACTATGCGCAGAAAAAGTCTAGAATGTAACATATTAAATGTTAACAGGGTTAGCACAGAAATTGGTAGGATTTCTTCCAGTCTGTCCTCGTGTGGCTTCCCTTCCTCTCCTTTGGTCAGAAAGAGAGGGATTCCCTTGGAGCTCTGTCTGTACCCAGAGTGCAATTCTGGGATGCACACTGACTTTGAATCCAGGCAGGAAATGTGAATGGAAAAAAGAAAAGAACAAAACGAAACAGGAAACTCTGGACTGGGTCTTTCATACCTTGCATTTTGGTTTCCTTCCTCCATCTGCCCGCTATCATTTGCTTTTGATTCCTCAAATAGCTGATCCATATATTCTGCCCAGTGTTTTTTGGCTGCATTCAGTGTGAAAGAAAGATGGAGTGTGCTTACTCTATTATAACTGGAATTGCAACCTTGCCTATCAGTAGCTTTGGAATGTCTATTTTTGAAAGCAGAGATAATTTAAGGGAGACATAAAAACTTTCAGTGGATACTACAAAGCTGTGACAAGAAAGTCTCATATCTCTACCACTTTGTGCATTATGGTTTCCCAGGGTCACAGAAAACCAATAACCAGTAAAAACAGGCAATATTCTTCAAATTCTAATGAACTATCAAGAAATTAGGTGAATTGGCCAAATCACTTACACAATACCAAAGCATAGAAAGAAAGAGCAGAAGGAAGAGGGAAAGGTTTCTGAATGAGACACACTGGCAAGTACATTTAGAACCAGTGAGCCTTTGGTTATGAAAGACACACAGGTTTCCCCAGTGTTTTTTCAGTGCTAACACAATGTACTGATGACAGTCTGTTTGCCATTGTTCAGTTTGCAGATGGCCTAGAGCACTGGCTTTTTCTAACTACATTTGCAGAGCAGGGGTACTGACTGCACTTCAGCCCTACTAGGAGGAAGGGGGTATAACCTAGATCTAAAACCCATCTAATAATGCTGCACAAATCAATGGCTTTCATAGCTTTGACGGCTTTGGGATAGCTTTGTTGAAGAGCTGAAAGTGAGTACTAAGGACTAGAAATGCTATTTAAAATAAGCATTGACAATGGCTAATGCTGCAGCTTAGAGCAGCCCAGGAAAGTCAGCAAGGCAGACCCTAACTGCTGTAGACCTCCAGTGTTGGAGCCGAGACTGGAATCCAAGTCCTCTGACTATTTAAATGTGCTGTTTACAAAACTATATGCTGCCTTGTGCAAGCTTGGCCCTCACAAGCTTGAATAAACCAGGAACTCAATACATATAAAGGAACTTTTCCTTCAGCAGCCTAGGTACCTTGCAGAAGTAATATCATACTATTCCAACTACCATGAACAGCCAGACATTTTCTCAAAAGTCCCTTCCCCACCTCCCTCCCTCCCTCCCTCCTATTAAGACAAATTATTTTGTTTTGTTCCCAAAGATCAGTCTTCCTCTAGAACAGAAAATTCATTATCATCCACAAAATGCAAAAAGGCTGCTGTTAAACACTCAGACCAAAGACCATATCCAATACAGGGATCAAGTAACAGGATCAGGAGGAGGATTGGTGGAATCCTCATCAGTCTGCATCTTCAGCAGTCTGCAGCTGAGAAACACACATTACACACTGTGGTCTCCCTCAACATCAACTTCTCAAGTGGCCCAGAACAGCAAAACTACGCCACTTCCCGAATTTCCACCGGCATGTAACAGCCCTCCTACCCATGACACTTAGAACCAGTGAGTGAGCCTCTGGCTATGAAAAAAGGTTTCCGCAAGTATTTTTCAACTCTAACACCACGTGCTGATGAACAGAAAATTCATTTCATCCATGAAATGCCAAAAATGCTGCTCTTAAACCCTCGAAGACCAGATCTGATAAAGGAATCAAGCAGCGGAATTAATGTAAGTTATGGAATGTCCTTTAGCCTGACTTTGTAGTCCCCACCGGGAAGGTAATGTGTGTGAAAGTGTGATGAATGCTTTAGATTTCAAAGCAGCAATGAAGAGGCTCAAAGCTGCCTTTTACAATTTCTCCTGCCTTATTTTACTGTTGGTCAGTAAAAACAGGACTTGTAGGGTAGTTTTACAAAATAAAATATCTTTTGTTTGTACAGAGATTCCAACATTTTAGCAGTGTTTTCCCATCAACTATCTCACTGTATCCTCACAAGCTTGTCAGTTGGTGAGTGCAGATGTTACTATGCCCATTTAAGAGAGTGGCTTACCGACCAGTACCAAGGTCACACAGAGTGACTCAGGTGGGTTCAGAGCCCAAATGTCTTACATCTGAGCTAAACGATCCTGCCTTTAGGTCCCTGGAAAAAGCCTGCTATTGTTGCAAACACCTTTCCAAATGACAAGGACAATGCCCAAGGCTGGACAATTTCTCCAGGTTTACTTTTTGTTGTTCTTGTTGTTGTTCTAATGAAATTTAACCAATTTTACGTATGTCATTTATTAATACACAATTGAATAGCTAAAACAACATTTATTCACTATTCACTACCTATTTTTCGTAAGTACAGTTTTTATTTAAATCAAGCTCCCCTGTCTCTATAAAAGTTCTTTTTTTTTTTTTTGAGACAGAGTCTCGCTCTCTTGCCCAGGCTGGAGTGCAATGGCACAATCTCGGCTCACTGCAACCTCCGCCTCCTGGGTTCAAGCGATTCTCCTGCCTCGGCCTCCCAAGTAGCTGGGATTATAGGTGCATGCTGCCACACCCAGCTAATTTTTTGTATTTTAGTAGAGACGGGGTTTCACCGTGTTGCCCGGGCTGGTCTCGAACTCCTGAGCTCAGGAAATCCACTCACCTTAGCCTCCCAAAGTGCTGGGATTATAGGCGTGAGCCACCTTTCCTGGCCTATAAAAGTTATTTCTATGGAATTCTTTCACAAACAAATTGCAAATTTTCTGCCTTCTCTCTTCTTAAACAAAGCATTCTCAATTGATTTTAACTTTCCTTGTTTTATATTGTGCTATACTGGTCTCCAAGCTCACTTTTATAGGAACAACAAGGAGCACCAACTTCCAACTGCAGTTTGGGGCTACCATGCAGGTGGCTCTAGACAAACCATTTTGCCATCCTAGCCTCAGTTTTCTCACCTGTAAAATGGCAAGAACATTTTCTCATCCTCAGCCTCCGCCCACCAAAGCAAGACAATGTTTATAAAAGTGATTGCTAAAATATAAAGTGTTATACAAATTTTAGGCAGCATTGCTTAATAATCCAAGTTAGGTTCATCTTTTGGGGGGTTCTTAAGGGAGAACTCAATGCCCAACAGCCAGCAAGTGAAATATATAGATGATTTTCCTTAAATACAGATCCCTGCAGGACACTCACTGGTGGCCATCTCTTGATCACTCAAGAGACTTTATGTATTCTCTATACATATGGTAATCACTCCACTCCTGGAAAGATGTGGTTTTTACCCACAAATATTATGCCTACCACAACTGATCTAAAGTACAAGAGATTTCACTCCTCTTAGAATTCATATATACAACTTTTAAAATAGACTTTTCCCTTTACTCAGCTATGAAGAATCTGGCTGCCTGCATTTCTCCATTCTCAAATGTACTCATCAATTCCTATACTAAGCAGACTTATGTTTGGGGTAGGGGGTGTCTCTAAGCAATTATCAGCAATAAAACACTAATCTCCTACCAGCCTCTCCTTCCCCCAGCAAAAAAAAAAAACAAAAAAAAAACACAAAAAACCTTTTAATTTTGTTGTAGTCTCTAAACAGAAGACTTATCAAAGGCTTCATAAAATCTTAAATATAGGTCAGGTATGGATTTCTATTACCCATATTCTTCTTTGTCACATTAAACAAATCCAGCATTTCAGTCAGGCAAGAGTTCCCTTTACAAAATCACATCTCCTTTTGTTAGGAGTGTTGGAGGATCCTTCAGTCTACCGGGTTAGGAAGTGAGATTTGCCAAAAAAAAAAGATTGCCCTTGGCTTTTTAGTTTGAAAAATTATAAATATGAAAAAGTAGCAAGTGAACACCTGTACACTTGTAGACACTTCATTTTGGCTCATTAATTATCAACATTGTATCACATTTTCTTCTTCTTTCTCTCACTTTTTTTCCTGGGTCCTTTGAGAAGAAGTTGAATAAATTAAAACACCTCACATCTAAATACAATAACAAGGATATTTGCTTCTAAAATCACACTCATGAAATTTAACAATTTATAATACTGCCATACTTAAAAAACAGTCCATATTCAAACTACCCGATAGTGTCAACAACATCCTTTAGAGCTTTTTTCCCCCAGTCTAGGTTCCAATCAGAGAATACACATTGAGTTTACTTGTCATGCCCTGATTTCTTCTTAGTCTACTACAATTTATCAGTCTTTTTTTCCTCATGACACTGAAGAGCCCAATCCAGTTTCTTTATAGAATAGTGCTTGATTTGGTTTTACCTGAATGTTGCCTTCTGTTTAAATCCAGCTTAAACATCGTTGCCAGGAATATTCCCGAGATGATGCTGTATCCCTCTCAGTGCATCACATTCAGAAGCACCTGATGTCATTTGTCCTTCTACGGGTTTGAACACTTGACTACGGGAATGTCTACCATATTTCTCCATTAAATACATACCTTTGCCCCTTTATAATTAATAAACAATCTGTTATTTCTTAAAATTATGTAAATATTATGATCGCCAACCTTTTACACAAGGGCCTTAGCATCCAGTGATGATTCTAAATTATAATTCTTTAATTATTACTGTAGTGGTTGCAAAATAGTAATTTTTTATTTCTAAAATTTCTCTTATTAGTTTTATGATTAGTAACTATATATTAGTTATTTAGAGTCACACACGGTCAGCTCTGAGGCTTTTTAGAATTCCCCAGTAAAAGCTTTCTGACCCTGGTTACCTCTTCATACCAGATGGCTTCGGCCATTTGGATCATCTTTTTCACCTTCCCAATGCCTCCCAAACATGTCCTGCTTTGCCCTTCCTCATCTCTAATTCAGAAATCCATGCAGAAGCATCATCCATCTCCCTCACTTGAGTACCAAGAACAGAGACCTGGCTAGTCTTCAGCCTTTGCCATTTAGTACCTATGCGATATTAGGCTGGTCACATAACTCTGAATTAACTGCAATTTTCTACCACTCAATGTTATAAGAATTAAATAAAAACACAACATTTAAATTCATATCTGGCACAAAACAGGTGCATATAATTTGATACTATATAAGTCTACTTCCCTCCGTTCCTCCCAAACACCCTACTACCTCTATCAATGGAGAGAGATGTTTCTAAAGACAGATGTGATCAAATAATATCCCTGCTAAAACTTTTCCTGGCTTCCTATTGCCGATAGATAGAGCCGCAACTCCTTAGTTCGGTGTCAAGGCCCTTTAAAATCTGCCCACAAGATTGACTGCCTGTCTGGAGTCATCTCTGGCCACTTGCTTCATAAGATCCCATTTCCAGATACATCTAACTTCACCTTATTCCCCAATTCTCTTCCATACACGTTTCCTCCACCTGGAAAACCTTTCCTCCCTCCATTTCCATTTGGCAAACTCCGATTCCTCCTTCGAGATTGGGCTCAGAGGCACATCCACAGGGCAGCTCATGCTCCCAGCAGAGGTGCCTCCGGTGTCTGTGCACCCATGGCAACTGGCTCCACAAGTCTACTACAGGGAGTCAGAGGGGGATCTGGGGGTTACACTGTCTCTTTCACAGCTTCTGGATGCCCAGAGGGAGAAGGCGCTTGTCTTATACTTTGTGTGTCCTCAAAATTTACCTGTATGCCCACATAAGGCAGGTTCTCTAGAAACGTTTGCTCAGGAAATAAGCAACCTTCTTGACTATCAAATGAAATCACATCAACAATCTGCCTGTCTCACATTCTGGGAAAGTGGTGTCTTCCTTTTAGTAAGAAAGCCTTTCGAAAGGCTAGCGTTTATAAAATAATGTAAAAATTCATACATCAAATGTTAAATATAAGGAGACATGAATAACAAATGCAGAGATAGCACCATCAGAAGTATGTAAAAAATGCATAGATAAGGAACTAATATACTGAATTGTTAATAGTAGATAGGGTCATGAGTGGTTTTTTAAACCTTCTTCTTTTTGTAGTCTTTCAATATATCTACAAAGAATGTTATAGTTTACTTAAAATGAAAACTTCACTTAATGACAGAAATTATTTAGTACATTGCTATCTTTAATTATTGAAAAAGGAAAAGAATAGTAGCAATGAGAGAAAAGGAAAAGCAAAGAATAGATTTAGGATGTGAAAGGTTACTGGAAAGTATATGCAAGAAGTAGCAAAAAAAAGAAAATTGAGAACAAACGAAAAGGAAATTTTTAATAACAATCAGAAACTGGAAGACAAGCAGAAAATTATGCAAAATCAAGCACTGACAATTTAAGTTGCACACCATCCAACAGGATGGCAGAAAGTTATTTTGGTAATGGAACACAAGCCATATCCTGAAATACTGATAAGGTTAGCAGGAGCTAATCAGAATATCAAACTTTGTCAGTGTGGAAGGCACCTGGAATACTCTGCTACCCAGGAAAGTAAGAGAGAACTGAAGAAGGCTGTAACATCCTAAAGAGCAATGAGTCTGTTGCCTTTTAAGACTGAACTTGTACCAGCACAGGGACCTGTTAGGCTGATGGTTGTGACATTACAGCTCAGCAGCAAGTCAAAGGAGGTGGTTTCATCTTTCGAATCTGTGCATTGCAGAAAAGCTGACAGTGGCAGAGAAGAATATGAAGGCTGTTCTGCTGTTGCATTTGTATTATATTGTTCCACTGAGCGATCAACCTCAGATGCCTCCCAGACATAACCCTGTCCAAAAGTGGGCTGTGTTCACTTACGTCTGAGGCAAAAAGTAAAACAAAACAAAACAAAGCAAAACATGTTTTTCAAGTTCAAGAGAATCATTTCACTGAAAACTCCATATTGGATTAATGCACTAGCCAGCTGAGTGTCCCTGTCTTAATGTAATCTCTCTCTTCTCAAAGCTTTTCAAATCTAAGGTCACCATGGAGACCACAAAACACACCCAAACATGCATCTCATTTTACTGTTTAGTCACTATTAGATTAACTCATCTGATTATTAAAATGAGAGTCGAAAACAGTGTAAGTTATTTCTTCTCTTCTATTAGCATTAGGCTGCCTGTTTATCTGTTTTTGTTTTTGTTTTTGTTTTAATTTTAAGGAGTTTGTTAAAACAGGAAAAACCTTACTGACAGGAAGCTTAGAACACCAAAGAATTCTCAAATATTCTGCCCCTTTTCTAAAAAAACCAGTATCATAAACAGTTGTAACAAGATGAGAAGAGGTTGTTTTCATGATGGAACACATGGTCTTCGGAGCTATGATGAGAGTAACATGCGCTAATCAAGGTATCAAAAACTTTGCCAGCCTCCAGTGTAAGCCACGCACATGTATACCACCATGGGATATACCAGAAATTTGCAATCTAGAAACTGAACACATCCACTTCCTTTTTAACTTCCTTTTCCCAGGGGCTTATTATTATTGCAGAAACATTTATGAGAAGCCCACTTTTCCTCACAAACTGATCATCTCAAAGGATGATTATTTCTCTGAGCGATTACATTTTGTGAAGCGTATACTGCCATCGAGTGAATGAACAGTAAGACCAATTTTTAGAATCACTACTGTATACTTGTTGGAACATTTTTCTTAGAAGCTGCATATTTTGAGTACTGGCATTAAGGGAAGCATTAAGTAAACTAATTATGGGTTTTAATGGCATAGTGAAAGCTTAAGTTCATATGACTGTATTAAACAGGAAGTCATATTCTAAAGCTCAGCTCTCCCCCCTTACAGTTTAGTGATGACTGAGTAACCATCAGAGTATCCACCAAGTGACAGGCCTTAATTGGTGTCTCAAATCATGGAATATCCAATTCTGGAAGCATTGTGCTTTCTGTGTCTTATCTCCGGGCCTTCTCATCCATATCCACAGCTTTAACCACCATCCAAAATATGATGATTCACAAATACTTATTTTCCAGCCCTGATATTTCCCTTAGCTTTAGACTATATTGCTAACTATCCTCAACACCACCACTTAGACATCTCACAGATACTTTAAACTCTGTGTTTAATCCAAGTCATTAACTCTCGTTTCCTCTATACCATGTCATTATACCAGTGGTAAAATCCAGTCCTTGAAATCTTTCCCTATTCTCATTCCCTGCATGAAATCTACTATCAAGTTGTATTGATTTGGTCTCTTAAATATTGCTCAAGTCTGTTTCTTCCTTTCCATCCATCCTTAGGGCCAGTAGCTTAGCTTGAGGCCCTTATTACAGCATTTTACACATTTACTACATAAGTTACAAATTTAAAGTAACAGATTCTAAGGTGTTTTCCACAAAGGTAGGAACTATATTTACCTTACTCATGCCTCATGCTCTAGCACCCAAAGCACAGTAGGTCCTTAATGTATGTTTGTTAGGTTAGTTCTCACTGGATGAATAAGAGTCTAGGGATTGAAGCATGATGACAATACCAAGTCCTCTTCTTACTTCTGTAGAGCACGTTACACTGACACAGCCCCTAGAAACTGTCTCCTTTCACACCTATAACTCCTTAAGACAGATTTCAAAAAGCATCATTAGCTCTGCTTTGCCATTTAGGGAGGGAACTGAGGCTCTGAAAAGTTAAATGACTTGCCGAATGCTAGTAAGTGGTTGTGTAAGACTGTCTTAACCTTGACTTCAGTGTTCCTTTTACTATTAGGTAAATTTGTATTTTTACAGGGGCAATAAGTTCCCTCTCTGTACAATGGTTCAGAGACAGATTGAAGATTCAGTGGCGATGATGTTCAGACATCAAATGGAACTTTGGCCTGAGTAACTTTTAATAAGGTTCCTCTCACTTCTGATTCCCTCAGCCCTAGGTATGATTCTAAAGTAGGCAAAGTTGTCCTCCGAGGCTTCTCTCCAGTGTCACCCTTTTCTCTCTTCAGATACTCGTTCTCAGTGGAGGATTCTAGCCCTTGCCTGACCACTTAATTTCTTAAGCTTGATCTGCCATCCAAGAGGCAGCACCAAGCCTTGGAAGCCTTTCCCAATTCTTGTGCCTAGCTTCAGAAATCTTTCTGTTCCACCTGGCAAGTGTTCTGTTAACAAGCTTAAATTGAATCTAATTAAGTCTGCAGAGCCAACTTTCTATTCAGAGGAAACATAGAGTGACACAAGTCACTTGACACCACAAACAAACGGATAAATCCAGAAAGTGGGATATCCTATAGGACAATTAATCTAATGTCTACAGGCTACTGGCAGAGGGGAAAGGAAGAAAGGACTGCTCTAGAATTATCGACTTAAAAGACAGAACAAGTAAATGTAATATAAAGATTTTGGACCCTAATTTATACAAACCAACTGTAAAAAAAGGAAAAGCATTTTAAGACAATCAAGATATTCCATCAATTTGTAATTGCTGATATCACAGAATTACTATTAATTTTGTTGAACACCAATAGCATTATGATTTTGTACTAAAATGTCCACAGTTTTTAGATGCATACTAAAGTATGTGGAGGTGAAATGACATTACCTGGGAGTTGCTTTAAATACTTCAAAAAGAAAAAAGAGAGGAAACAAATGTCGAAAATCCTGATAATTATTGAATCTGAGTGTTGGGTTTTTGGGAGTTCCTTATACCAGTTGGGATACATGTGAAAATTTTCAGAATAAAAAAGTGTTTTCTAAATCCTTTCTTCCAAGAGTCTTATTCTACAAAATAAGCAATTAGATTTAATGAGTTTTAACTAGTACTTTTTTCTAAGGTGTGCTAATATTTCACCTCCTACTGTTTAAGATTCTAGTTTCCAGAAGATCCTCATAGAATGAATGATGGCCCTAGTTGGGATTTCTGGCAATACAATAAATGAGCAACATGCTTGAGTTTGGCTTTTGTGCACAGTTCCCGCTGCTGCTTCTGTGTTTACAAAGAAAACTCACAAGCTATTCTTAGGCAAAGAATCTTGGTTAGATATGTTGATGACTCAAGCTGACTCTGTAAGAACCCATGGCTCACCAAGTATGGGCTTGCCAGCAACTGGTGGAGCTACAGTAGTCCTCAAGAAGAAACAAGTTTAGAACCACAGTAGGGAGAAAGGCTACATGGTACGGCCCTTCAATACTGGATCCATCTTCTAGAACTAGATGTACCATATGACCCAGCCATCCCACTACTGGGTATATACCCAAAGGATTATAAATTACTCTACTACAAAGACACATGCACACGTATGTTTATTGCGGCACTATTCACAATAGCAAAGACTTGGAATCAACCCAAATGTCCATCTGTGACAGACTGGATTAAGAAAATGTGGCACATATACACCATGGAATACTATGCAGCCATCAAAAAGGATGAGTTTGCGTCCTTTGTAGGGACATGGATGCAGCTGGAAACCATCATTCTTAGCAAACTATCACAAGAAGAGAAACCCAAACACCGCATGTTCTCACTCATAGGTGGGAACTGAACAATGAGATCACTTGGACTCGGGAAGGGGAACATCACACACTGGGGCCTATCATGGGGAGGGGGGAGGAGGGAGGGATTGCACTGGGGAGTTATACATGATATAAACGTTATGCACATGTACCCTAGAACTTAAAGTATAATAAAAAATAAAAAAAGAAAAAGGAAAAAAAAAGAAAAAGAAAAAGGAAAAAAAAAAAAAAAATACTGGATCCATCTTCAACACGTGCTTGGCCAGAACCTACATCCACCTACCCCTTGGTAGCAAAATTTCCCAATGCACAGACATTTTAAGGAGTTGAATTAAACTTAGGTGAATATCCTAAACTATCAGTTTACTGCTGAGAACATGCTGCTTATCAAGCCAGGCTCCCAGCAAGAGTCCACATCCTTGGATTTTCAATGACAACAAGATATTCCCTATAACCCAGGAGCTACAGGTGAGTGCTTGAGAGCTTTTGCAGACAATAAAAACAACGTGAAGCTGGCTTCTTTGGAAGGGCAAAAGAAACCGCAAGAAGGAGAGTGCAGGGAGGCAGGATGGCTGATAGAGAAGAGTGGAATGTTGAGAACATTCCTTTTGTATGACAGCTTTTCTGGAGCTAAGGAAGTAGTGTATAGCCAAAAAAAAAAAAAAAGAAAAAAGTTAAGTAAGAAATGAGTTATCTCTGTAGGCACATATGTAAGTTTAGGAAAGAAAGGAGTCACAGGAGACACACAAATTAAAGAGATCCAAAATTGCATATGATCAAATTAAAAATCCAGAGTGAATTCTTCAGCTCTCTTTCCAAAGGTGCTATTGAAGAGAACATCTCTTCTGGGAGGAACAGAAGTACAAAGCAATGAGACTGAATGTGTTTGGCTATTTCACCCACACAGGTGTAATGCAAAGAAATGATCTCAAATACATCAGAAAATATACATTTTCTCCCACCAAAAATCAAGGAGAGAAATTAGCCGCTTTTAAAAAAATGCATTAAAGAGCTTTAATGTACATAAATATTTTAACAATACAATCTTCTGCTAGTTATTTCATAGAGTTCCAATGATCACCCTAGTTAAAAATTCTTCCAAGGTAAAAGTTAGGAGGTGAAGAGGGTCATGTGAATCTGATGGAAAGGTAGAGATAATAAGAGAGGAATAAAGTTTATTTTTAAAAAGACTTCTTTGTTACTAGAGAAAATCAATAATGCAAATATATTACCCCAGAGAAAAGTGATCTTATTTGGCTTGGTTGAGGACTGCAAGGAGATAGGAATACTTTCTCTTCCTGGCTCTGCTGTAGGGATTAATAGAAGGAAAATGGAAAAAATATCACTTGAAATTGAGCTCTCCCTCTGAGAGACAGGAAGCATATAAAAGCTTCTGGATGCGTGTCAAAGAAATGAGTGATATTTTAAAAATTTGGCAGGAAACCAAGGAACCAAGCAAGCTTAACTGCTTCCAACACATAAACTAGACCACATATTTCCTCAGTTGGGAGGCACTGGCAGGGCTTAGAGATTCTGGGAAGGGTGGGGCTGCCTGGCCATATCATTTAGTAACATTCTCAGATGGAGGAGGGACTCCACTGTATTCTGGAGAAATGTTTTCCTGCAACCTCACTCAAAGAACCCCAGGGCAAGACGAGAAACAAACAGAAAGGGAAATTACAGCAAGGAATAGTTTACCTTCGGAGAACAGTTGAAATGCATACCAGGTACTGGGAGTGTAGTTACATACATTGTAATACACCGATACAGGTACAGCGTGCCAACTATGCAGAAAAATCTTCTGCTAATAATAGACCTAGAAAAAGGGAAAAACAGGGCAGATTCTCAGTCAAGAAATTCTGTAGGTTCATTTACTTTAATTTTTCAATGACTCAATAAAAACAAACCCCAGAAACTACTTGAGAGCTTAAAACCAGAATGTTCTAACTATGGCTAATACCAGATTAAGAAAAAGATTTTGAGAACAACGTTGTGGTGCTTTTTAAAAAATATATTAACTGGCCAAAAGCGTTTAAACCGGTTTATATTGCTATTAATTAGGCTTCATGAGGCCTTCAACCTGAGTTGAGGTTCAACTGTTGGACATACAAGTGGAGCCCACTGTGATTGGTCAGAACCCACTTAGTATGTGTGGTTAAACATTTAGACAGTATCTTTTCTATCATCAAAGGAAGATCTTCAGAAAATCAGAATGATATTAGAATGAGAATTTAAAATTTTATGCCATTTAATGGGTCAAAGATATTAAACAATTTTAGTTGTACATCCCAGAAACTGATTCTCTGAGGCAACATGATACCAAGAAAGAACCTATGGAAAAACAGCGTTCAACCTCATCCCCTTCCCCGACTACCACTGCAGCTTGGGATGCACGATTTACTTCTCTGAATCTCAACTTCCTAAGAAGTAAAATAGGGATAACATTAGAAATAATGTCTGAAAAATTCCTACCATATAGTAGGCACAAATGGTAGGTATCAAATGTATAGATTAAGTGGATGAATACAAATATAAGCAAGAATTAGAAATAGTTTTATTAGTTATTAGGTTCTAACAGAATTATTTGATATATACATGTAGGTATGTATCTATTTATATACATATATGTGTATATTGAGTTAGATAACTTCTCCTAATATAAAATTCCACATAAGTTTGTACAACTTAACCTCATTAAAGTTTGGTGTATTCTTGAACAAGAACATTCTTTCCCTCTCTACCTCTCTCTTGTAGTACCACAGGCCAGAGTCTTGTGGGTAACCCTGTGGGTCTCCTCTTCCTTAACCTTGAGGAGTTCAGATTTTCCTAAACAAGGAAAATTTAGAAACAGTGGGCAGGTGTTCCTCTTAGGATCTTGGCCATTCAATCATTGTAATCATATAGTGTAGCTCTAGTTTTATGCAGGATGGGCACGCCTACTGAGCTGTGGCAGCCAGAGGAAAATTTGTTTCACGTATATTTTGTTTTAACAAGAGAAACAAAGATATGTCACTCGTGTGATTAAAAATTAATTTTTAAAAACCATACAATTATATTAGCATTTTATTCCACATCTGCACAGCCTATGTATATTACTTAGGTTTTATGAGTAGAATTTGGGTGTTGGTCTCTTTACCTAGATTTGAGAAACTGGGTCAGAATTATTTATGATAGAAGCCATCTTTGCTTATTTTCTCTCAGTCAAGCTGCATATGCCTCCTCCAAAGACATGAATTTATTCAGCATAAAGCTGTCTTGGCAATCTATATGCCTCTAATTTCAAGTAAAATAAAAAGCACAATTAAATAATATAAAGAGGGACAATACGAGAGAAGAATACCAGCCTATAAATTTCTCTGCCAAGAATACTAAAAAAGAAATATCAAAGTAAATTTTACATTGTAAGACATAATGGTCATCTTTCTTTAAAAGAAAACGCCCTCCTTAGCCATCCTGCTCAAGTGAACAGAAATAATTCTCAATTTCACTTGAACTGTATAAGAAATACTTAAGTCAGCACACTTTCAAGTCTAGATCTGCTGAACTCTTCAGAGGAAGAAAAAAAAATTATTGCTTTTGCTAAAGATTACTATCTTAAAATCACTTTGCCTGATTATTTTCTGGCACACAAAAGGTACATATACACACACACACATCACCCCAATAACTATTTCCATATTTCAAACTTGAGTTACATGTGAGTACCAATGGAAGTGATTTCAGAATTATCTAAAAATCTAAGAATGAGGTATAAAAAGATGAGAAAAGACAAATACATAAAATTGTTTTAATTAAAATATTGAAGGTTCAGTCACATTTACTGTTTGACTTAAAGTGAAAGAGTCAAATGACTTTGAAAACTGAAATGTGACATTTCCATGTGAAATTGTCAATGTTAACAACAAGGTAGGCCGGGCGCGGTGGCTCAAGCCTGTAATCCCAGCACTTTGGGAGGCCGAGACAGGCGGATCACGAGGTCAGGAGATCGAGACCATCCTGGCTAACACGGTGAAACCCCGTCTCTACTAAAAATACAAAAAACTAGCCGGGCGAGGTGGCGGGCGCCTGTGGTACCAGCTACTCGGGAGGCTGAGGCAGGAGAATGGCGTGAACCCGGGAGGCGGAGCTTGCAGTGAGCTGAGATCCGGCCACTGCACTCCAGACCGGGCGACAGAGCAAGACTCCGTCTCAAAAAAAAAAAAAAAAAAAACAACAACAAGGTGACAAGTGAGAAGTGGTTGTTTTTAAGAATTTTCTGCTCTTCGGCATTTAATCTTTTTGAAATTAAGCTTAGAATGTCTTTGGTGTATATGTTAAACAAGGATTTTCTACAACAAACTTTAACAGAGTATAAAAGTGTTTCAAGAAATTGTATGCACTTCTGGGCGTTCACTTCCCTAATCAAAGAATTTCATACACTTAGAATTCTTATTTACTTAAAGGTTTAAAAGTTCAAGATGTGCTTTACAAAAACTCACAAAAGAAATGTTAATGAAATATTGCTAGAAATTGGGCAGATGCCAACAAGAAGATGCATGGTACAATTTTCAAAATCACAATGGTGTTCCCCTTACATGGGATACACCTCTCCTTCCACATTCAAAGGAAGCCAGTTTCCCATCAGCACACACTTGGCAAGGACTATCATCTCAGAGACTTGTGTTTGGTCACGTTTATCTATTTTTCTCCCAGGTGTTAGAGCACTAGGCTCATTATTACTTTTTCTGAGAAAAAAGGAAAATGTATCTGTCCAATTTTATTATAAGGAAATATGAAAAAAAGTGTTAACATTTTATAGATCATTATTAAGACTTACTAGAATAGCATGTTATGTCAAGTACATGCTAGTATTTTATTAAGCTTTTTTATATTCGTAATTTTTTAAAAAATTGCTCAGAACTTGACTAAATACTACCAGCACTAGTGTTTTTGACATTTGGTACAATGATCTAAAATTCTGAAGAAAGGTCAGGCATGGTGGCTTACGCCTGTAATCCCAGCACTTTGGGAGGCTGAGGCAGGTGGATCACTTGAGCCCAGGAGTTCAAGACCAGCCTGGAAAACGTGGCACAACCATGCCTCTATTTAAAAAAAAAAAAAAATTAGCTGGACATGGTGGCATGTGCCTGTAGTTCCAGCTACTCCAGAGGCTGCAGTGGGAGGATCACTGGAGCCTGGGAGTTAGAGGCTATAGTGAGTTATGACTGTGCCACTGCACTCCAGTCTGGGTGACAGAGTAAGACCTTTCTGTAAATAAATAAATAAATGAAAAGTGGTTAAAAAAAAATTACTATAGTGCAAAGTAAAATTAAAATACTAGAAAAAGTTTGTTTTCCCATGAGTTGTCTCTTTCAACTAATCCACAGTAGGAAGACATATACAACTCTTTCAATGCCTAGACCTGGCCTCCTAGCTCTTTCTGGAAGCTATTAGCTTTTAGAGATAAATAGGACTTGACAACGGTACAGTGGAACTAAGCAACAATTCAAAACTAAGAGGCAATACACAAGGGAGAGCACGTGTAACTAACACAGAATTGGGAGAATCGAATCTCTGGAGCAGTCATGGAAGAGTAATGATTCAGGTCTCTGATTAGTGATTCCAGTTGTAAAACATGAACGGACAGATAATGCATTACTGAGCTGTATCTTTATATAGATGCTAGTTTTACCTTTAACAAAGGCTCACCTGGTGCCCTTGACCACCTCAATTAATTTCCTTAGAAATTAGCTTCCTCATCAGCAAAAGGAAGAAAAAGACGTCACTTTCTTATGAATCAGAAAAATGGGTGACAAAAAAACTGGAAAGGCCATCAAATAGCACTAAGAATGAGCATCAGAATAGTCATATTTTTCTTAATATATAAGGTTGAAAATGAAATAATTTTGTTTAGAGCTACAAAAAACGAAGTTTCTATTGCGGTATTTCCCCAGGCATGGAACAGGAATTGTTTTGCCAAAATTCTCTTATAAAACAAGCTCTGTGTCATCTGCTTCTTAAAACCACCTGGCAATGCATGGATATGATCCTTATTTTACAGATGGGAAAAGTGAGGTTCAGAGTTTAAGCTGAAATATAAACAAAACAAAAAGATTCAGGAAACTGCATCACATTGTGTAACATTGTGTAAGAAATCTCAATTTTGGGTATTTATAGCTGAGCCAACATCCTGTCCCATTTCAGCCACATTTCAAAATCTACTTAATGACTATATTAGTAAAGTACTGAAAAGAATTATTCTAGCACACATAGCTATCTATGTTAAATCAGTCATTCTGAAATGTCGTCCATTTCTCAACACTCTATCTCACGTGAACATCCACAATGACCTTCTTTCTACCTGTTGGCCTTAACATCACTCTTGCCTCCTGCTATGGTCTGAATGCTTGTGTCTCCTTCCCCTCAAATTCCTATGTTGAAACCTAATCACTAGTGATTAGATCACAAGGGCAGGGTCCTCAGGTCTGAATTAGTGCCCTTATAAAATAGACCATAGAGAGGTGGGCTCACCCTTCTGTGTGAGGACACAGGGAGAAAGCGCTATTTATGAACCAGGAAATTGGTCCTCACTAGATGCCAATCAGCCTGCACCTTGAGCTTGGACTTCCAGCACCCAGAACACTATAACTCACCCAGTCTACAATATTTTGTTATTGCAGCCTTAACAGACTAGGGTAGCTTCCTAAAATGCATTGTTTAGAACTGCCAGAATCATCTATTTTGAAACAGTTAAATAGGTATGTCCCTTAAAGCCTTCCAATGGTTATCAAACTCATTTTAATAAAATCCAAATCTTTTCCCAAGACTCTGAGGCCCTATATCTGGCCACCTCCCTCTAGCCTGCCCTCTGGCCATCCTCCCTATCATTCTCCAGGCTCTATCTCAGCCCAGTGCCCTTGGTGCCTTGGTGCTCTTTGAACACAGCTTGCAAAGTCCCTCCTGCCTTGAGTAGGATCTCTGTGCCAGCCATTCTCTCTGCCTGGATTCTGCCTTCTCCTGGGACACTTGCTTGTCACTGACACATTCCATTCAAATGTCATCTCTCAGAAAGGTCCCCTACTCTAAGGAAGCCCCTGTTCCTCTCTATCCCATCCTCCTATTTTAATTTCTTTACAGCCCTCCTGAAAACATTCTGCACCCTACATTCCCATGTTCTGTGGAAGCCAATTCCAAAGAAATTCTAAAATCTGTTTTCCTTAATTCCTCGCTACCAGCACCTGGATTCCCCGGATTGTGACAACTCCCCTCACAGGTTTCTTCAAATACCTTCAACATGACACCTCCTTTTTTTTTGAAGTTTTTTTTTTTTTTTTTTGGTGAGACAGGATCTTGCTCTGTTATCCAGGCTGGAGTGTAGCGGCATGATCATGGCTCACTGCAGCCTCAATCTCCCAGGCTCAAGCAATCCTCCTGCCTCAGCCTCCCGAGTATCTGGGACCACAGGTGCAGGCCACCATGGCCAGCTAATTTTTTTTTAATTTTTCTGTAGAGACAGGGTCATTCCATATTGCCCAGGCTGGCCTTGCATTTCTGGGCTCAAATGATCCTCCTGCCTCTACCTCCTCTGTCTTCTCGTAGATGTGAATCCCACTGCCAGGGGCATAAAGAGCCACTCATTGTTCCCTAAACACAAACTCAATTTCTTGCTTTTGCCTGCCAGTCTCTTTCTGTGGCCTCTCACATGATTATCTCTGCTATAATCCTATGCATCTACCTCATGGCTTCCAGATGTCCCCAACTGGACAGAGCCACTTCATCCTCCCAATTCCTTCAAATTTTGTTTCTACTGTATGGTATTTTTTAATAGTGAGACAGGCATCACCATTACCAACAAAGGTAACGTCTCATCCCTTTGTGAGAAGACGCTCTTAAGAAGACCTGTGCTTTCTTGTCTTTTAGTTTCAGGGAGACTTATGATGGTAACGTAATACGACGGCAGTACCAGCAACACTACACAGCTTTGTGCTCTAGAGTTTTACTTCTTATTCTCTCTGAAGTCCTTTTCTACTTCTTCCTACAAATATTTGTTGCTTAAACCCTTTTATATATCTGCCAGAAATACTCTGCCCTGATGCTCACTGTCCCTTCACTCTGCATCCTTTCTGCATTCATATTTTAATTCAAAACACTTGCTGAGATTGCTCCATTATCCAACCAGAACTGCAAACCCCTAGAGATTGGGGCCTGTGAGTTCTGTATGCTTCTCTCTTCTTTCTAGTCTCATTGTCCTCTAAGGCCTTTCCACCTGTCACAGCCTCAGGTATCTCAATGGCTACAGACTCCATGAAGGAAAACCCAGGGCTTAATTCAGTACTTTAGAACAGAAAATTCTAAGGAAATGTTAGTAAAACAAATGAAAGAACAAGACTAAACATGGTAGAACAAACAAAATAATCAAAATAAATGCTTGCCTGGGAGATTTAGAACTCATTTAATAATTCTTAGGTACCCAGGCCGGGCGCGGTGGCTCAAGCCTGTAATCCCAGCACTTTGGGAGGCCGAGACGGGCGGATCACGAGGTCAGGAGATCGAGACCATCCTGCTTAACACGGTGAAACCCCGTCTCTACTAAAAAATACAAAAAACTAGCCAGGCGAGGTGGTGGGCGCCTGTAGTCCCAGCTACTCCGGAGGCTGAGGCAGGAGAATGGCGTAAACCCGGGAGGCGGAGCTTGCAGTGAGCTGAGATCCGGCCACTGTACTCCAGCCTGGGCGACAGAGCGAGACTACGTCTCAAAAAAAACCAAAAAAAACCAAATAATTCTTAGGTACCCATACAGGGTAGATGGCACAGTTCATGAATCCGGAAAATGAGACATACTTGTGCACCAGTCCAGAAATGTGTCTGTACATACACTATGCGTTTTTGCTTTTTAAAATCCAACTCAAAGAAAATTCACACCTTTGCTATTAATTATTTTAACAACATTCCTGTTTAGCATATGCCATTATTCCATTTTACAGAAGGAGAAATTAACGTATGAAGAATTTAAGTACTAGCCTGGGGCCAGAGAGTAAGTCAATGAGAAAGTCACTACAAAACCTAGGTCTTTCTAGACTTTGAATCAGCTGCTCTTTTCGCTAATGAAATTAAAATGTTACTTCCAGAGTTATATACAGGTTGTAACAGGAAGTAAAGAAAAATATGCTAACCTATAAGACATGAACAAAAACATCAATACTATCTACTTGAGACAATTATGTAGAATTAAAATCAAGTATCCTCCAGAAACTGCTAAATAAAACTGTAAATAAGAGGTGTTATATTTCTGTGTTGGTATTTTAGGCTATCAACAAAAATAATATATGTATATATGTGTACATATATGTGTGTATACATTAGTGTATATATACATAGAATACAAATGTGTATATGCATACATGTGTGTTTGTGTGTGTGTGTATACACACCCAGATCTCTCCTCATTCCTTCCCATCATCAAAACTTATCCACCTTGAATCACATTGTTAGGGGCTTGCTTAGTCACAGCCAGCAGAACTGAACAATTATTGTTTACTCTTGGGCTAAGGGATTATCCTTAAAAGTAACACTTATTTTAACAGGGGGTTTCTGAAAACATAACAGACACATCACCAGCAGTCGCTAACATTTATTGAATTCTAGGCACAGTAACTAGCATGTGCAACACTTAACAAATTTTAGTGTCTATTAAAATTCACATAATGAATATACATGTGCTATTCTATGTATGGGAATGTGTTCTAGTGAAAGAGGCAGACAATACACAGGTAAAGAAATAAGTAAAACATAGAGCATGTTAGATAAGTGCTAAAGAGGAAAACCAAGTAAGAGTCTCATTAGGGGAAGGGAGGTTAGGATTGGGGGTTAAGTTGGTCAGAGAAGGTCTACCTCTGTATGATGGGTCAACCAGGAGGTTGTGGGAGAAAATTCCAGAGGCTTGTGTGTGTCAGTGTTTGTTGATCATCAAGGGAGTACAGGGCATGAGGCCATGAAGTCTGGGAGGACTTCTTAGGTCACCATATGAGGACACTGGCTTTAATGCCCTATGAGGTGGAAGAAGAGAAATGCACTTTGACTTACTCTGTCTGCCAAGTTAAAAGCCCATTAAAAGGAAGCAAGACCAGGTAATAACCTAGGTAAGAGATGAAGGTGGTTAGACCTATGGCAGCAATAGATAGAAGTGGTGAGGAAGGTCAGAGGATCACTTGAGCCCAGTAGTTCCAGGCTACAGTGAGCTGTAAGCTATGATCATGCCACTGCCCTCCACCCTGGGGGATGAAGTGAGATCTCATCTCAAAAACAAAACAAAACCCAACACATTTGGGCTGAGCACTGGGAGGAACAGAAATGCCACTGGTGGGCTTGGGAACCAGGAAGATGCCAAGTACTCTGTCAAGTGCTTTGTGCATATCATCTCATTCAATCCTCAAAACAGCATTACAGAAACGATAATTCTCATTTTGTAGGTAAGGAAACAATGATACTACAATAATCAAGTAGCTTGGCCAAAGTCACGCAGACAGCAGGGATCTAAATCAAGAATGATCTTCCAGCGTAAGACTGAGGATAACCACACGCTTCACCACCACAGCCACGGCACTGACAGGCTGGTGGGACTGACAGGATGTGGTGACTTCTAAATCAGATCATGAGTAATTAGACAGACATCCATGATGGTGTGCTGAGAGGAGGAAAACAGACAATCCCTGGACATGCTATAAAAGAGAAGGCCAAAATGACACCACTTAAAAATACACGTGTACACACATTACTCATTTATGAGCACATGCAGAAAATATCAAAAGTTACATGAACCCAAATATGAGCATTATTTATCTCGGGTGAGATGGTAAGTTGGTTTGTCTTTTTGTTTATCCTTATCCTCTAATCTGCCTACAAGTCAAATAGATGGGATTACTAAATTTAGAGAAAAATCTACAATTTCCCTATAATTCCTATGGCTCAGTCCAGTATTTAGGTCATGGGACCTAAAATTGTAAAAATTAGAAAAGGTAGAAGCAAAGAAGACCAGCAGTTCACTAACATGAGAATGAGAGACGAGGCACAATCTGGGACTGAGTCCATCATCGAGCCTCTAGAGTGTCCTTCCCTACTCCAAAAAAATGCCCTCGGTAAACAAAAAGAAGACAGAGGAGGCACAGCAAGGCCTGCAAGAGGCTAGGAGATCCAGATGATCTGGGAAGAGAAGGGATCAGAGAAGGTCCCCAGGAAAGGAAAGAAAATGGGATCTCAGCCCAGGCTCTGAGTCTAGATAGGTAATAGGTCAGAATCAAGGGAGGAGAGAAAATGTACTAGAAACAGAAAGAAAAAGAATAAGGTTCGGCATGCCTAGTCAGTGGTCTTAAGTGCAGAAATGTGACTGAAGTTGGTAGCAAAGGAAGCTTTATCAGATTAGTAGTGTGGAGGGCCCACACTTAGGAGGTTCCAGAGCTACGACAGAGCTAAGGGCATTTTCTACAGTCCACAGGGAATTGCAAAAATGGACGGCTATCAGAGTTGGCAGATCCATCCTGAAACACATGTACGTCTCCCAGATGGAACCCAACACATAAAATTTATAATTAAAAAACTGAACTCATTTGTTTTTATTCTATCTGTCTCATGCACGTGGCATCTACGACACTAAATCTGTTAAAAAAACAAAACAAAACACAAAAAAATACATCTCCAGAGGACAGGTACCTATAATGCCAGGCAATTTACAGACTGGATGCATATTGAAGAGCCTTCAGCGCCCAAAATATGCCACTGTACGATGCTGGGCAAGTCAATAGCTTCTCCAAGTCTCAATTTTCTTCACTGAGAGAGGAGAATAACACTACTTGTTTTAAGGGTTGATTATATCAAATGATACAATACACATTAATGCTTATTACTCTAAAATCAGTTGGTTTGGAACCTGCCTCTTGAATAGGATAATAATTTTTGACAACATGGATTAAAAGGAACAGAACAAAACAGATTTTGAGTAAGCACATAATTGATGCAGCTACATGTGTGGAAGGAATAGAAAGGAGGGAAAGAGGTAATCCCTGAGCACTTACCTTGCTTTACTGCTGGAGAGAACTATTACAGCTTATCAGGGAATTAAATAATGGGTAAGTATCCAAAAAAGCACCCGTAATATGAGGGAATTTTATCCTCATGAGTTTCATACATGGACGGAGTTTAGACAACACATTTTCAAAACTGAGATGTCACTCTGAGAACAAATATTTCCCAGAATATAACCCCCATTCAACTGTTTTGCTAGCTGCTATATCCCTAGCTCATAGTCTCCAATAATTTTTGGTAAACAACTAAACATAAAAATGTTCTGAAGTTCCATTAAAGACTACCATTACGATCTACAGTATAGGGCTAATACATAATAAAGTGAAATGACCTTATGAAAAGGCTCTTCTGGAACTCAGAAAATAAATTCTATTGAATAGAAACCCCCCACTCTCCCCCACTTCATATCAAATGCTCTCTGTATCAAACGCTTTTAAGAACTTCAATCACAACCATCGAAGACATAAAACAAGAGAAAAATTGTTGATGGTATCTGTGGGTCATAAACTACCTTTGGGAACAGAAGAGGAGTTAAGTATTTTGATTCAATCAACTTAATAAAGAAACTCTGATGGAATTAAAATAGGGTAAAATGAAAGATAAATGTTAGTGGAGAATCTAGTCTATTGAATAAAACACAAACCAAAAACAATCAGATTAGCATCTGACAAAAGCAACTGCCAATCAGTACAAAGATTATGTCCTTGGAAATTAGATTCCATTCACAGAAGAGAGGAAAATGCTATAGATAAAATCTTTTATGTTGGCAGATACCCACTTAACAAATAAGGCCCCACAAAGGTTTAGCAAAGATTAAAATACAAAAAAAAAAAAAAAAGAAAAGAAAAGAAAAGTCTTCCCCAAAGTGACCTCCAAACATTAAATACAGAATGCTAGTAAACTTCTAAAAATCCATCCTAGTTCTCTCAGCATACAATCCCAGAAAAGCCACACTGGAACGTTGTACCTGTTCCTTCCTGCAGGATTAACAAAGCCCCCAGAAACAGTTATAAAACTTGATGTCATGGCAGGTCCCAAGCAGGATCTGTGGTCATCATTTTTCTTCTTTACTTCCTTCCCTTTTGGCATGGGACCAATTTTCAGAGAAAATTGTCACCCACTAAGTGACCATTTCCATTTCACCAGCCTCACTACAAATCAATGCGACTGTTTATGCTAGAATGTTTTACCACTGAGTTCTCTCTACCCCTGACCCCAACCCATAACCCAACTGTCCAATGGTTTCTTTTCTTCCTTCAAATCTTTTCACCACCAACTGACTAATATACTCTGTGACATTTAATTTCTCCTTATGCAACTGTCTAATGCTATTCCTTTTAGGCAAATGTCTGACCCAAAAGAAGCTATGGTAGAAAACACATATCAAGATACACACCTGACTTGACTTTGCTCTGAAATAAAATATATTCAAACAAAGTTGGAGATTTCCCCAAATTAGTAAATGCTGTTTCCCCACTAAATTCCATATACAAATCAGGGATTCACAGAGAGCCCCAAAAACCTCATATGAGAAAGATACTGCAACAGGAGTCAGCCCTGTCATTATAAAAGATGAGATGCTCTAAGTGTCACAGCTTCTAGAAAGAGTTCAGCCCTTCTCATTATCCTTCCACAAAATTTATTCACTAAACAAATGTTAACTGAATCTAAGTCGTGATCATCTTCTACCTGGACTACTGCAATGACTTTTTTTTTTTTTGAGAGTTTCACTCTTGTTGCCCAGGTTGGAGTGCAATGGCGCGAGCTCAGGTCACTGCAACCTCCACCCCCTGGGTTTAAGCGATTCTCCTGCCTCAGCCTCCCGAGTAGCTGGGATTACAGGCAAGTGCCATCACACTGGCTAATTTTGTATTTTTAGTAGAGATGGGGTTTTTCCACGTTGGTGAGGCTGGTCTCAAACTCCCGACCTCAGGTGATCCGCTTGCCTCCACCTCCCAAAGTGCTGGGATTAGAGGTGTGAGCCACCACACCCAGCCTGCAATGGCATCTCAACCAGGCCCCCTGCTTCAACTCTTGCTTCCCTAGTCTCTGTAATGCAGCCACATTCTTTTAAACGCCAGTTTCATTCTTTTAAAACACCAGGTTTTTCATATCCTTCTCCCCTAATGACTTACTGCCACGTTTGAAATAAAATCCCAACTCCTCATCCATCCACGGTCCACAAGGCTAACACCTCACTGACCTCCTGCATCAGGGTTCTCTCTCAGCTAACTCAGCCACATGGGCCCTTGACCATTCCTCAGGTAAGTGCCAGAACTCTGTACTTTCTGTGTCTCCTGCATCAACTACTCTTCCCCAAACACATGCATGGTATTGTCTCATTTAATTCAGATGTCTGCTCAACCATCATCTAATCAGAGGACTCTACTTTCCGATCAATCTAAAATACCAGCCTCTCCCCACTCTCTCCAACACTTGCTAGCCCTTTGTACTGCTTTATTTTTCTCCATCACACTAGCCAATATCATGTATTCATTCACTGCCTCCCTTACACTGGCCAGAATATAAGCTTCACGAAAGCATTGGGATCCTTTGCTCAGTGCAGCATCCCCAGGGCCTCTCAGTGCCTGGAATATGGTATACTGCTCAATAAATACTAGATGAATGAATGAATGAATGAATTTTAGGTGAGCACTTTCTATGTGCTAGGCACTGGGATAGAAAGGTGAACGATGAATAGAATCTAGTTCTTCCCCTTGAGGAACTTACAATTTAGCAATGAAGGAGACATATATACAACTAATAGAATGAAATGTGATATGGGCTTAACGTGTTTGAGGAAACCTGTGGAGTGGGGTAGCTAGAGATAAGGCAGGAGAGATTGGGACCAGATGCTGAGGGCCCTTGAGCTTCAGGCTAAGGAGCTGTTTCTCCATCTGGGCACCCATTATGGAGTTCTAAATAGAAATGGAAAGAAGAGATGGATCTAAAATTAGAACCGAAAGAACTTAGTGACTACCTGGATAAAAGGAACTGAGGAGTTCTAGGTTTCTAGGAAATGCCACTGGTCAAATAGAAGGAAGAAAAAGTTGGAAGAAAAATATAGTAAATCTGGTTTTACGCAAGTTGAGTTTGAGGAACCTATGACCACCACACTAACTCATAATTTCTCTGGTGACTTGGAAACTCTATAGTCCTGCTCCTTGGCTAAGAAAGCCACTTTTTCAGGTGTTCACCATGTCCCAGTAGAGCTGAGCCACACGTATCACACATAGGTGCCACTGTGTTAGCCATGATTTAGTCATGCATGAAAAATCCTTACATCTTCAGCCTTCATCAAATCTGTAAGTTTAATATGTTCTTTATCATGCTTTCTTAAAACAAGGGATACCTGTTTTGCAGTGAAGTCTGACACAAATGCAGAGATTTCCCAGGATTTTTTCCTAGTCAATGGCTTGAAAGTCCAATTCTAAATGGGGAGACAACATTATTTACAATTTTAAAAACCAAAAAAGTTCTCAAGGACAGGCATTATTGTTGCTTTCCATTTTGAGAGGCCATGGAAATCCCATGTGGATTTATGTGTATATATATATATATATATAAACATATACTCATATAGATATGCAGGGCAGACATTAAGAATGAAAGGAGGAAAAAATTTAAGTACAAAAAAAAAATCAAAACCTATGTTTAATAGTAAAGGACAATTGTTTACAACATAAAGATAGAACCAAATGTCACAATGTCATAAATTCAAGATTAAGATTTTCCAGCACCTCAAACATTTGGTTAAAGGGTTTGTTGTTGGGATTTTTTGGCCAAATTCCAGTGATCTCATTTCTTAAGTGATCCTCCATAGTTTCATCCCATGATTCTTTTCTAAAAAGTAGAAGATACTGAAATATGAAGGAAGGACTGATTTTTTAAGGGATCAAAGACTTTTAAAATCAAAGTAGAAATATCCTGTTGGGAATTACTGGCCAAATAGGGTTAATTTGGAGAAGTCATATAAAACAAGCTCCTAAGTGGCACACCTCCTAGTGGAGATTGGGGATGGGGTCAACACTCAGAAGAGTCAAGTACAAAAAGAGGGAGAAGTTAATTCTCTGCTAAGAATATCCCATAAACAGAAGGATCAATTTCTCCAAAATGCCAGATACATAAAACTGCTATATTGCAATAACCAAATAACTAGAAACAAAGGGTTCCTCTGACACTACAAAAGATTTTAATCTTCTCTATGAGAGCCAGGAAAAGGTAGTTTATCCGTCTTCACTGCTTGATATGTCATCTGTATCTATCTTTCTTCCTACCTCCTACCTGTCTGGTGGGCCAAATACACTGAAGTGAGGTCACAAGGAGAGAGACAGGAAACCAGCAATAGACTCCAGTAGAAGGACAGGGTGGATGATGCTTACGATGATCATGACAACTCTGCTTTCATTTCCCACATCCCTATCCCACCAGAGGTGAAAATCAGAAAGGACTTAGTTGGATGCATTCTGGACACAAATGCCCTGAAGCTAATAAAATTCAAATATAACTGGCCCATCCAATTATGTTAGAATCAAATAAAATGTAGTCGTATATGACAACAGAAATCGTGTAGACTGAGACGCCATTATTTTGTGAGAAAAACAAGGCTCCTGAGATGTAAGGATCCACCCAAACTACTCAGCAAGTAGGACATACCTGAGGCCAGATCCCAGGCTGCCTGCGTTCCAGCACTGAGTTAATTTTGTCAAATCAACTGGTTTCTTGCTTTGAGCAATTTAAATATATAAATGACTACAGTATTGGCAATAAGTACCAGGAAAACACAAAATCATAAAGCTTAAAGAGAAACAGATTTGAGGAAAACTCCCTGTTGGGAAAATTGTAATTATTAATGTACTTCAAGAAAATTAGTTTTACGGTTAAGAGGATACTTTATAAGAATAAAATTACTTAAAAGTCACAGTTCTGTGAAAAATTCAGATTTGTAACTGTTAAGACTTACTCAAAGTTATATTCTGGGGCAGTAAATTATTTGCTTGAATATAAAAGTTTTTGTTGAAAAACCAGAAAAGGAGCAAACTTACAAAAACAAAACAACAAACATCAGGAAAACCCAGGAAGCATAATTTGAGCTGACCTTGCTTTGCACAGTACTGGCATTTTGTTCCAATGGGATTTTAGGAAAAAAGTTTAAAAGTCAAAAAGGCAAAAGCAGAACTAAAGTTTGGCAGCAAAAATAATGCACTTAATAAACTCCAAGTATCTTGTATTTCTAAAGCCTATTCCTATTTATTAGCCTCTTAAAACTAAAGGAACAACAACAACAAAAAGGTCTTCCACCAAATTAAATGCAGCCCAGACCATCAATTCTATTTCCGATTCAGCTTGAACTCTAGGATTGTCAATCTGTCTGTAAATAAACACTGATCAGTTAAATGGCTTTCTTTATACCAGTTAAGACCATCCATTCCTGGGAAAGTGTCAGGAACTGCTTTTATTTCAATTTGCAGGTATATAATTTATCAGGTTAAAAAAAAAGAGTCCTTATAAAACATACTAGGAAAAACCTTATCATTTCTGTCAAAGAACATTCAGCATGAACTCTCGGTGTGCATTTTGTTTTCTTGCTGTAAGATGAATTCCTTAATATTTAACCACGTGGTGGATCATGAAACACAGTCCACCGGACAGAAACTCAGCTCTTTAACAAACCAATTTCCAACCCTCATTCATGGAAATCGTAAGGTGTTCCTTTAACTAAGGAGAAAATCAAACATCAATGAAGGGACAATGTAGGCAACCTGAGTAAATAGCCTGTCTGAGGGTGTCCACGCTGAGTTTACAGCTTCGGATGTGAAAGCCATCTTGGATACACCTGAAACTAAGTGGGAGTTGCCTACTTAACACTCTGAGAAATCTGAATGGAACAATCACATGTTGCTTTAAGTAGCAGTAGTAGAAGGTGGGAATCCATTTAGGTCCATCCACAACCCACCTACCCAAAGTCATACCCTGAGGGTATTGTTTTCCCAACAACCCAAGCCACTCTGGAAGAGGTGTTCTGAATTCTGTGTGAAACATCTTTAAATACATATTGCTAAGGCTCCAGATATCTGACTCTGTGTGGGAAAAGCTATGCAGCCAATTTATAGTGCTTAGGCCAACTGTCGATTTATTTAATGGGTTAGTAACACCAACAAAGACTAGGTGGTTGATCTGTTGTTCAATAGCCTGTACTGTCTGAAGATGTCTGAGAGTTTTCTTTCTTATCAAGTGAAAACAGAGCATCATCTCTAACAGTCTGATTCATCATTCTGTATGAATCTTGCATAAAACAGGCAACGAACAGCATTTTCTTTTAAAGCTTCCAGACAGTAAGTTAGTCCAATAGGGTATGTGTTTAAAAAAGAAAAAAAAAAATTAGTATGTTTTGATCCCAGCAAGTTGATAAATTTCATTTATAAATAATAATTAGATGTTTGGAGTGCAAATCCCATAATCATCGAATCTTAGAGCTTTTACTTGACTTACTTGTATTTTAAGAGCAGCCACTGAATTAACCAGAGTCCTACAAGGATCATGCCATTAATTTCACAAATAGAAAAGGCCCACTGCACCCGGTTAAAATGGTCAAAAAATGTGTCCGGTAGTGGAGGCTGCACCTCCTTAGGAGGTACTCGTTCATGGACGACCGAGATCATCACTGTGGTGAGAACAAAACAGGAAAGTGCGTAAAGAAACGCCAGAAAAGTCTTGCCCCACTCCATGGGGTACTGAGAGCGCTCCAGTTCTGGCATGGGGATCTTTATCATCTCTTTCCTATACCCATTTGGCATCCCGTTGGGTTTAATCTTGATGCTGAAGCTGCCATCGGGGGTGGGGATGTCTATGCCAATGTTGAGGTGCCCGTTGGCATGACCATTCTTGTGTGCTTCTAAATGGTGCTCCATTTTCAGGGTTTCTATCATGTCCAGGAGCCGCTGCCCGTTGTCAGAGGAGACTCGGCACAAGGGGGGTTTTTTGAAATCCTCTTGGGTTAGGTTGATCAAGTCCTGGCCTGTGAAATGCTCCAGAGGCTCACAGTATTCTGGCATAGCATTCTCCAGCAGCCAGTCTGCCACCTTCTTGGGTGACCAATAAACCACTTCCTTCATTGTACTGGCAGACAGCAGGCAGTCCCCAGCTCACTCTTGGCAGGTCAGCAGTCACTGTTTCGACAGGGCAGGACACTGTCCTGCCTTGGCTCGTTCATCCTGTGGGGCCTCATGAGCAGAGACTTGTTTGGCAAGATGGTCAGGGCAGTTTTTAAACACCTCATGTAGCCGTCCAGGGTTCCTGAGCGTCCAAGCATTAATTCACCTCATTTCTGAGCAGGATTCTTCCTTCTGTGAAAGCAAGAGAAGATATCAAGATACTGTACTTCCAAATCACCCCTCTCGAAATGCAAAGCCTTATATACATAAGGAAAGTAGAAAACCAGTTATTGGTAAACTTAATAGTTTTCAAACGTATTCATTTCAGGGACCACTGATTTCCTGGTTATTAGTCTTTTGTGACACACATTAAATTGGATCTGAAAATGGATGTTGTCAAAGGAGACATATTTTATATTATTTCCAATGGTCTATTTTCTAAGAAGCAATTTGGCAGTGCTTTGGACACTTTTCAACCTGGTCAAGAGACCAGGTATTCTCTTTGTCCTTACATGCTTCCTGAGATAATTTGAAAGAATAAAATATATTTGCTTACCCTACCTCGTGAAGAATGTTTAAAAATGTACATAACATACAGCAACTCATAGAATTGCTGAGCTTCAAAATCAACTGGTTTAATTCTTTTTCCAAAAAAAAAAAAAAATCAGTGAGTCCCCTTTTCCGTATGTGCTTAGGTCCCAAATGTATAAAAGATCTACAAATGCCACTGCTTGGGTTGAAGCACAGGTGAAGGGCCAAGGTCCTGACGGCTCTGTTGATCTTTCTTAATCTCAGCCCCTCTCGGGTTCTGTGGGACCCCACGGTTTAAAAATAAAGGATCTGGTCCAACTTCTTCATTTACAAATGAAGAATCTGAGTTCTAGAAATGTCAAGAAACCTGCCCATGGCCAAGTGGCAGTCGGCATAGAAGAGTTACAAGTTAAGTTTCTGAGTTCTAGTTCAGTGGATGTACTTATTAAAATATTTTACTATGTGAAAATAACCAAATGCATATCTGTAGGGAAGATTCTAAAGTAGGATTCAAAATTTTATAAATTTGTGCATAAATAGAAACATACATGTATAATGTGTATATATAATACATATAACTATAATTATGGCTAACTATGGTACACAGACTGAGAATCCCTAATGCTAAAATTCAAAATCCAAAACGCTCCAAAATGCTAAACTTTTTGAGAACTGACATGATACTCAAAGAAAATGCTCATTGGAGCATTTCAGATTTTTGGATCGGGATGCTCAACTGAGTACATTCTGGAAATATTCCAAAGTATCCCCAAGATTGAAATCCAAAACACTTCTGGGCCGGGCGCGGTGGCTCAAGCCTGTAATCCCAGCACTTTGGGAGGCCGAGACGGGCGGATCACGAGGTCAGGAGATCGAGACCATCCTGGCTAACATGGTGAAACCCTGTCTCTACTAAAAATACAAAAATAAATAAATAAATAAATAAATTAGCCAGGCATTATGGCGGGCGCCTGTAGTCCCAGCTACTCGGGAGGCTGAGGCAGGTGAATGGCGTGAACCCGGGAGGTGGAGCTTGCAGTGAGCCGAGATTGCGCCACTGCACTCCAGTCTGGGTGACAGAGCGAGACTCAGCCTCAAAAAACAAACAAACAAACAAACAAAAAAAACAAAAAACAAAACACTTCTGGTCCCAAGCATTTTGGATAAGGGATACTCAACTTACACAATATTGTATAAAACAACTGGAAAGAAATATATCACATATTAACTGGAGTTATACTTAATGATGGTTCTGTAGGTATTTTCTACTTTTCTCCACCTATTTTTCTTTAATAAGCATATATTGCCGGGCACGGTGGCTCAGGCCTGTAATCCCAGCACTTTGGGAGGCCGAGACGGGCGGATCACGAGGTCAGGAGATCGAGACCATCCTGGCTAACACGGTGAAACCCCGTCTCTACTAAAAAAATACAAAAAATTAGCCGGGCGAGATGGCGGGCGCCTGTAGTCCCAGCTACTCGGGAGGGTGAGGCGAGAGAATGGCGTAAACCCGGGAGGCGGAGCTTGCAGTGAGCTGAGATCCGGCCACTGCACTCCAGCCTGGGCGACAGAGCGAGACTCCGTCTCAAAAAAAAAAAAAAAAAAAAAAAAAAGCATATATTACTTTTATAACAATCATACAAAATGAAAAACAAGAAAAGTTAAAAATAAAAGACCTTAACAAACTCCTTAACAAAGCATAATAATGGCTAATGAAATGTGGCCTTTGGCAGAAGATGGACCACAGTTTGACTCTCAGCATCTCCCATACATAATCCATTATGTGAGTTTCAGCTTATTCACCTCTAAAATGAATAATCAAGTATTTCCTTCACAGGGTTGTTGTTGATATTTAAGAAATCATATCTGAAAGTTCATGAAACATAACCTAGCTCTAAAACCAGTGATTTTCAAATGGATATGTGGGTACCCATATCCTTTTGTTTTTCTTCCTCAAATTACCTGTCATATCCAGTAGCCACTGTCCACTACATCTCACTATGAAAAAAAACTCTATCTACCAGTGGGCTAATTTTTTTTTTCTCAAATGATGACTGTTGCAAAGATCTGAAGATTTAAGGGCTTGAAATGCTATTTCCCTGAGTATGTTTCTGTGAAATAATAATCTGATAAAATCGTCCAAGCTTTTAAAAAATATATAGCCAAATAAGCCTAGGAATGCATACTGTAATCTCTCCTGGGGACAGCAGTATGCATTAGGATGTTAAAAGCTCCAGGAAATCTTCCAATTAAGAATCTATTTTGAGAAAAGATTTTTCAAGCTGACTTCATCAAGGCTATCCTACTCCTTGCCCCTTTTCCTACAGGACTCATTTCTACTGAATCCCAAAATCTTTTGCTTGTCAGGGGGAGACAGGGTCTTACTCTACTGCCCAGGCTGGAGTGCTGTGGTGCAATCATGGCTCACTGCAACCTCTATCTCCTGGGCTCAAGTGATTCTCCCAACTCAGCCTCGCAGAAGCTGGAACCACAGGTGCATGCCACTGTATCTGGCTAATTTTTAAAATATTTGCAGAGATGTGGTGGGGTGGGGGCTCACTATGATGCTTGGGCTGGCCCATATCCTACTTTAGAAAGAATTCCATCTTATTCTGGGAGTCCCAATCTTACTCTGAGAGTCCACTCTCAGTTATTCAGTCCATTTAACAACCAATCAAGTGGCAATAACAGCTTTTAAAGATATTCCAGACTTTGCAAACAAACTGGGTGTTCCCTTCACAGAACTTTCCCTGTCACACCTTCCTGTGACTAAGTGTCTGTCTAGACTCCCCTAAGAGCCTATGAGTGAATGTGAAGTAGTTACAATGTTAAGTACCCATAGATCTACATGCCCAGGGCTCAGAAGGTGCTCAATCAAAGTCTGCTCAGTATCTTCAAAAATATTATTTAGACCTAGTAACGTGTAGATGGCTTAATGGAAAACAAACCTGCTGAAAATACCACTGACAATGAAAATGGCTGTAAAACAATTTGGATGCACAAGGAGATTACGATGGGTATTCTCCAGAGAAATGTATAAAACCAAAGTACATCTCTGACCACTTAAAAACCACCGTAAAGAACTTCAGTTGCCACCGGTACTGCCCAGAGAGTGTCGAGAAGACACGCACACCAAACGGGAGTTCTGGCAGGTTAGGAAGAAAAGGGGACCTCCCTGGCCTCAGACCCAAGGCCTCCCCTCAAACCCTCTCCAGCAGAGTTAGGAAAACAGCCAAAGGAATCCTCAACATCTTGAAATGGGTATGAAAACTCTAAAGAAATATTCTCAGTGGAGTGTTGAGGCCCAAGGGAGATGAACAAAGTCTTTTCACCTAGGTTCTTCATTTCCCCCTTGCCCAGCTCAGGAAGTCAGCCAAGATAGGAAACTCCCTGAGAACCATAGCGACCAGACAGAAGCCAAAGTGTTATTTCATTTCTCTCTGATGGGATGAAGAGTCACATAATCTCTCAAAAGATAATCAACATTTTAAGAAATATTTATTTATTTATTATTTTACTTTAAGTTCTGGGATACATGTGCTGAACATGCAGGTTTGTTACCTAGGTATACATGTGCCATGGTGGTTTGCTGCACCCATCAACCCATCATCTAGGTTTTAAGCCCCTCATGCATTAGGTATTTGTCCTAATGCTTACCCTCCCCTTCCCCCCTACCCTATGACAGGCCCCAGTGTGTAACGTTCTCCTCCCTGTGTCCAGCTCCCACTTATGAGTGAGAACATGTGGTTGTGGTTTTCTGTTCCTGTGTTACTTTGCTGAGGATGATGGGTTCCAACTTCACAAACAGCCAATATCATACTGAAAGGGCAAATGCTGGAAGCATTCCCTTTGAAAACTGGCACAAGACAAGGATGCCCTCTCTCACCACTTCCATTCAACACAGTATTGGAAGTTCTGGCCAGGGCAATCAGGCAAGAGAAAGAAATAAAGCGCATTCAAATAGGAAGAGAGGAAGTCAAATTGTCTCTGTTTGCAGATGACATGATTGCATATTTAGAAAACCCTGTCATCTCAGCCCAAAAATTCCTTAAGCTGATAAGCAACTTCAGCAGTCTCAGGATACAAAATCGAAGTGCAAAAATTACAAGCATTCCTATACACCGATAATAGACAAGCAGAAAGCCAAATCATGAGTGAACTCTCATTCACAATTGCTACAAAGAAAATAAAATACCTAGGAATTCAACTTACAAGGGATGTGAAGGACCTCTTCAAGGAGAACTACAAACCACTGCTCAAGGAAATAAGAGAGGATACAAACAAATGGGAAAACATCCCATGCTCATGGATAGGAAGAATCAGTATCATGAAAATGGCCATACTGCCCAAAGTAATTGATAGATTCAATGCTATTCCCATCAAGCTACCACTGACTCTCTTCAAAGAACTAGAGAAACCTACTTCAAATTTCATACGGAACTGAAGAAGAGCCCGTAAAGCCAAGACAATCCTAAGCAAAAAGAACAAAGCTGGAGGCATCATGTTACCTGACTTCAAACTATACTACAAGGCTACAGTAACCAAAACAGCATGGTACTGGTACTGAAACAGGTATATAGACAATCAACTTTAAAATAGGAAAAAATCAAATGCTAGGAGCCAATTTCATAATGGTCCATCAAGTATCCATCTGGCATTACAAGCATGGCAAGCACACATCTAACAAAGGAACTCGAATCTTGCAAAGGTGTGCCCATCAGGGCCCCTTTGAGACAGTGAGACAAATTAATGGCTTCTATTAACAAACTGGGACAACAAATTATTCCTTCCTTAAGATAACCCCTGTGCTTCCCCATAACTTGGAATTCTGTATGTATTCATCAAGAAGTTTAGATTCTTCCTTTAGTCTTTAAGGTCTTTCTCTGCAAAGCCTTAGCTGTCTACTCCACTTCATAATCCTTTTCTCCTCCCTGAATTCCTAAACCACGAATACTTGTGGTACACAATACAACTGAATGGTCTTATGTGTGTGCTATGGTAGAAAGAGTATTAGCCAAGTGAGCCAGGGAGCCTGCGTTCGAGAGTCTATCCAGCTACTTCCCTTCTTAACGAAGTCCTTTAGCCTTGCCAAGCCTCAGTTTCCTCTGGGAAATAGGATTAACATCTACTTTACCTACTGATATAGTTTGGCTGTGTCCCCACCCAAATCTCATTTTGAATTGTATTCCCATAATTCCCATTCTCCTCATGTGTTGTGGGAGAGACCCAATAGGAGATAATTTGAATCATGGGGGTAGTTCCCCCATACTGTTCTTGTGATAGTGAATAAGCCTCATGAGATCTGATGGGTCTATCAGGGGTTTCCACTTTTGCTTCCTCCTCATTTTCTCTTGCCACTACCATGTAAGAAGTGCCTGTCACCTCCCGCCATGATTCTGAGGCCTCTCCAGCCATGTGGAGCTATAAGTCCAATTAAACCTCTTTTTCTTCTCAGTCTTGGGTATGTCTTTATCAGCAGCATGAAAACAAACTAATACAGGAAATTGGTACCAGCAGAGTAGGGTGTTGCTGAAAAGATATCTGAAAATGTGGAAGCGACTTTGGAACTGGGTAACAAGCAGAAGCTGGAACAGTTTGGAGGGCTCAGAAGAAGACAGGAAAATGTGGGAAAGTTTGGAACTTCCTAGAGACTTGTTGAATGGCTTTTCCCAAAATGCTGACAGCAATACGAGCAATAAGGTCCAGCCTGAGGTGGTCTCAGATGGAGATGAAGAGCTTGTTGGGAACTGGAGCAAAGGTACTCTTGTTATGTCTTAGCAAAGAGACTGGAGGCATTTTGCCCCTGCCCTAGAGATTTGTGGAACTTTGAACTTGAGAGAGATGTTTTAGGGTATCTGGCAGAAGAAATTTCTAAGCAGTAAAGCATTTAAGATGTAACCTGGGTGCTGTTAAAGGCATTCAGTTTGATAAGGGAAGCAAAGCATAAAAGTTTGGAAAATTTGCAGCTTGACTATGTGATAGAAAAGAAAAATATATTTTCCAGGGAAAAATTCAAGCTGGCTGCAGAAATTTTGGTAAGTAGCAAGGAGCTTAATGTTAATCCCCAAGACCATGGGGAAAATGTCTCCAGGGCATGTCAGAAGTTCTTCACGGCAGCCCCTCCCATCACAGGCCCAGGAGGAAAAGGTTGTTTCACGGGCCGGGTCCAGGGTCCCCGTGCTGTGTGCAGACTAGGGACTTGGTGCCCTGTGTCCCAGGCACTCTAGCCGTGGCTGAAAGGGGCCAACATACAGCTCAGGCTGTGGCTTCAGAGGGTGGAAGCCCCAAGCCTTGGCAGGTTCCCCGTGGTGTTGGGCCTGCAGGTGCACAGAAGAATTGAGGTTTGGGAAATTTCGCCTAGATTTCAGAAGATGTATGGAAATGCGTGGATGCCCAGGCAAAAGTTTGCTGCAGGGGCCTGGCCCTCATGGAGAACCTCTTTTAAGGCAGTGCCGAAGGCAGATGCGGGGTCAGAGCCCACACATAGAGTCCCTACTGGGGTACTGCCTAGTGGAGCTATGAGAAGAGGGCCACCATCCTCCAGACCCCAGAATGGTAGATCCACTGACAGTGTGCACCATGCACCGGGAAAAGCCACACTCAATGCCAGTCCATGAAACTGGCCGGGAGGGAGGCTGTACCCTGCAAAGCCAAAGGGGGGGAGCTGCCCAAGACCATGGGAACACATCTTTTGCATCAGTGTGACCTAGATATGAGATCTGGAGTCAAAGGAGATCATTTTGGAGCTTTAATATTTGACTGCCCCACTGGAGTTTGGACTTACATGGGTCCTGTAACCCCTTTGTTTTGGCCAATTTTGCCCATTTGGAATTGCTGTATTTACCCAGTACCTGTACCCCCACTGCATCTAGGAAGTAACCAGTTTGCTTTTGATTTTCAGATTCATAGGCAGAAGGGACGAGTCTCAGTTCAGACTTTGGACTGTGGACTTTTGGGTTAATGCTGAAATGAGTTAAGACTTTGGGGGATTGCTGGGAAGGCATGATTGGTTTTGAAATGTGAGGACGTGAGATCTGGGGGGTACACGGGCAGAATGATATGGTTTGGCTGTGTGCCCACCCAAATTTCATTTTGAATTGTATTCCCATAATTCCTATATATTGTGAGAGGGACCCAGTGGGAGATAATTTAAATCATGGGGTGGTTTCCTCCATACTGTTGTCATGGTAGTGAATAAGTCTCATGAAATGTGATGGGTTTATCGGGGGTTTCCATTTTTGCTTCCTCCTCATTTTTCTCTTGTCACCGCCACGTAAGAAGTGCCTTTTGCCTCCTGCATTATTCCGAGGCCTCCCTAGCCATGTGGAGCTGTAAGTCCAATTAAATCTCATTTTCTTCCCAGGCTCGAGGTGTCTTTATTAGTAGTGTGAAAACGAACTAATACACCTACCTTCACACAGGCTGCTACTGCTGGGAGGATTCAATCATGTAAAAGGAATAAAAACTACTAATTACTCTAGGAAGTATATCTTGGTCTTCTTGTCACAACCTACACTTCTTTTCTGTTGCCTAACTGGGTCCACAGTAACACTTCATAAATATATACTGAAGCTGCCACTTACAAATGACATAATTTATAAAGCCCAATCATTCTGGCACACGAGTAAAGACAGCCTTCGAAATTTCAAGAGCAAATAAACTTTTATTTTTTCAAGCAAGCTTTAAAACTTGAAATAAAGGTATACATGCTGTTTTCCTGCAACGGATGCTGAAATTGTACAAAAAAGGGAAAAGCTCATTGCTACGGAAGTGAACTGTTGGACAACTATTCAGTACTTCAAAGGTCACTGCTAAAAGGTGGACCCCCAAAACCCCAGAGCACAGCTATACAGGGTGAGGTAAGATTTACTTTTCCCTGAGTTCACACACTGTGGTGTCTTTGAAAAGGGAAAGACAAAATATCATATCTAGACCCAGAAGACTGTACGTTATTAGCCTGGGCTCAGAGAAGAACTGCCACCATCACTCAGAAAAGCCATGCTGAATCCATTACTGGGAGAATGTTAAAAAATAACATACAGCCCAAATTACTAGACATTTTTCAGAACTGGGAATAATATAAGAGTAAAAATATGCATACATTCTTTATCCCAAAATAACACAAAATTTGAGAGACAGAAGCAGCACAGAAATACTTCGTTCATATCTAACTTTTAGAGATAAGTAAACTAAAATGCAGTGAGGTTGTGATTGGTCTAAAATCTCATACATAGCAAAGAGTCGCCTTGGGGCTAGACCAAGACCTAAAGTGCTTTTCAGGGCTCTCCCACTGAAAAAGATTCAACAGTCTCACAGATCTAAGCTTGTATCAAGGGTAGTCTAAAAAGCTTCTTAAAATTATAATGGTGTTCTTTAGGATAAAAGCAGAGAAAAACAGCACATGTTCATTATAGATTCTAAGCTTACCAGGATTTTATATTTAGCCTCAATTTAGTAAAAAAGAAATCTGCTAAATTCAATTTGGCTCCAATTCTTAAAATACATATTTTAGACTTTAATATTATAAAAACCATCAGACAATATGACATGACATGGTAAAAACTATGTATATTATTATCAAAGCCAAGCAGGTCTTTAAACAAAAAAGTAAAAGCAAATTATTCTGGTAATGAAAAAAAAATTACTAACCAAAATTAGTAAATAAATCATTTATAAATTTTTTATCCTTATTCGCAAATAATCTATTATACTATCTTGTTATCTGGAAGTTACTAGAAGCAAGACACAGTTAACAATTTACCATGCAAATTACACATTGAACATAAGTTTTCAAGAATCAGAATACCACAATGCAACTAGACCTGGGGCAATTGCTCAGAAAATCTGAATTCTAACGCTTGCTCTAGTACTAACCTGTGCTCCAACCCCAGTGCCTCAGTTTCCTAGTATGGAATAATTTATTCCATCCACTTACTCCACTAGTTAAGGGAATTTGCATGTACCTGACAGTGCTTTGGAAAACATAATACATAAAATATAAGAAATTATTATACTGAATATAATTTATTCTTTCCTTGACGATTCAATGGACTTTTAAAATGAATGCCATGAAATTAACAATTTAATTTTTATGATTTTTTTAAGGCATGAAGGACTCAGGTTTGAACAAACAAGCTGGCATGTCGGTGAAAAAAGCACTGAGAAACTACAGGATTCTAGATGTTTCTAAATGCTGATAATGATAAAAGAATGATGAAAGTAGTACATGCATAGTTAGTCTCATATACAGAGTGAACCAAACTTTTGGCTTCACGTATCATATCTCTAAAAACAAAAGCAGCTGGGCACGGTGGTTCATGCCTGTAATCAATCGCAACACTTTGGGAGGCCAAGGTGGGAGAATCTCTTGAGGCCAGTTCATGACCAGTCTAGGCAACACAGTGAGACAACATCTCTATTTTTAAAAATGTAACAAAAAATAAATACATTTAATAATAAAAACAAAAGCAAAAGTAACACGGAGTACATACATGACTTTACTCTGATAGCTTATAGTTGACTTAAAGCAAGATCAAAATTTTGCGGGCATGTAGCATTTAGCTCAAACTTTATAACACAAAACTACCTGTGGGGTACCTTGTTAAAGAGCAATATAAATCAAGAATTGATATTATTTTATTATGAAACAGACTAAGTGTCTCTTTGTAAAAGCTTTAAGTTCAGACAGAAGTTTTTACATCTTCTAGAACTTTCCATAAAATAATAACCAGAACAGGTACAATGGCTTATGCCTGTAATCCCAACATTTTGGGAGGCTGAGGCAGGCAGATAACTTAAGGCCAGGAGTTCGAGACCAGCCTGGGCAAAACCCGTGTCTACTAAAAATACAAAACTTAGCTGGGCGTGGTAGCTCATGCCTGTAATTCCAGATACTCAGGAAGCTGAGGCATGAGAATTGCTTGAACCTGGGAGGCAGAGGCTGCAGTGAGCTGAAGTCCTGTCACTGTACTCCAGCCTCCAGCCTAAGCAACAGAGCAAGACTTTGTCTCAAAAAAAGTAAATAATAACCTAACAGATCTTTTAAGGCAATGTAGCCCACTGAAATACTCATGAGATAGGTGTTCAATTATTCTCTAATTCAATGTGGATAGCTTTACTCCAAACAAATCTAATAAGCTATAGATTTGTTATTTAGCATTTGAAGAGTTAAATAGGAAGAATTCAAAAAATGGTATAGATCTGAAGAACAAAAATGGTTAGAGTAACAGCCACATAGTTTCAGCTGAAGGACCTACATACTTATGTCAGTCTACCGTTGAGAAAAATTTAGACTACTTTTGATGCCTTAACCTTTAAATTGTTCCTTATTTTAAATTGCTATTACATGCCGTGCTCACAATTCCATAGTCCAACTCTGGTTAGCAAATAAAATCATCCCCTGTGAGATGGCCCCTTGAACTAAGTGTGTGCTGACCTACTTTGCTAAGATATAAGAAGAAGGGCTTGCTGGAGTGTACGTATTTTGCCTTTTTGGCTGGTAGACTTTAGGCTGTTAGAAGAGCCTTACTTAATGACATCTTTTGGTCTCCTCCACACTGTGTTTATTCAACAACGTCTAATATTTAGATTTCACAACATCTGAAATATATTTCTCTCAGGGGTTGCCCTGTAACTTACGCAATTGATAGTTTCCCCCCTTTTCCCCACCTCTCCCCAGATGACCCATTCCATTGTAGTAGCCCCCAGTGTTGTAAAAGGAAAGAGAGAATTTGGGGAGACAAAACAGCTATGATACAATGACAATAAATCAGCCATGTCCACTGTAAACCATAAATCATGGTTTTATAGTTGTTCACCGAGGATATAAAATGTAACACTGTTTCATACACTTCATGGAGAGTCCTGGCACCAGCAACATCAGCTAATTCTGCCTCCCCTTCCCCAAGCCTCCACTTGAGTCATTTTGTGACAGAATATATGTAAATATTTAGTGATCAGGAAATCCAAACAATCATTTATTATGGCAAAAAAACTAGGAAAAAAAAATCGAAACGCTCTGGAGTGGAAATTGATTAAATACACTGTACAACAGAATACCAAGCCTCTGCCACAGACTGTAGTGTATTTCCATATCTATAGTAATACATATTTATAGCTTTGTCACATAAACAGGTTACAAATAAAATGTATTATTTTTGTAAACACATATTGCAAATATCCACAGGGAACAAAGTCTAGAAGGTATACATTAACTTCTTAACCCTTACCTCTGGGTAATAGAATTGTGAAATAAATTTCTGCTTTACTTTTTTTCAGTATATTCTAATTTCTCTGATAAACATATATTACTTGCATTTAGAAGGGGAAAGGATATTTTCCCCCAAACATACTCTGTTTTTGAACATGTAGCCTGCTTTGTAAATTTAAAAATACATATTTCCTTCATTAGCTTTCTTAAAAAATATAAAATGAGCTTGCAGATTTCTCTAAATAATTGGAATCTTGGCTTTCTGTGTATAATTATGTTCCCAAATTCTTCATATTCCCAAGACATAATGGTCCAGGCGTACAAGCCAAACCACCAAAAAAGATGAAGCTGAAATCTGAAACAAAGTGCATAAAGGAACTCCAGTCTCAGATATTTCCCATCATTCCAGAGGGAAAACAATAAGCTATTAGCTTTACAATTGTTCTATCATCCTAAATTTCCTTCAATATCCATCCATCCAGGCTGCTGCAAAACAGCAAAGCCTATAAAAAACTCTGCCTGTTGTCATTATAATAAAAACTAATCTAATAGCTCTACTGACAACTAATCGTATTGTTTTTCCCACGGGATTTCATTCTTAGTACTAAATTACCAAAAACTCAGGAGATAATCTACTCCCACTCAACTGATTAACTGCCCCTCTGAGTCCGAACCAGCAGGACTGTTTCAATATTTGCCTAGTTAATCTGCAGAACTTGGACACGGATTCACTCTAGCAGTACTCAAGAATGTAGGACCTAATCAATGTTTCCAAATTCCATTAGCTCTCACAGGAGCTGCTGCACACAGTACTGATCTCATCTGCCCTGAGAAGCCTGGAAAAGTCTAAGACAGGCTCTCTATTTCTATCACACAACACTCGGTTCCTTTCACCCTTCTTCCTATCTTTTTCAAAATGAGAGCTAAATTCCTTCTAATTTGCTCCTCATTTAGCTGGAATAAAAATATTGCATGTGCCCTGGAATCCATCATAAAAGTAAGTTAAAACTGTAAAAAGCCAGATGGCTTAGGAAAAGGGTGAGGCCATGCTTTACTATCCTTTGCTTTTTAAGAATCTTTGATGCCATATTCTAAAGCATATCCACAGTGCCCAGATTACTAAAACTACCTCTGTTTACTCATCTATAAAGTAAAAATAATTCTGCATTCTTTTGGGCAGCAAGAAAGATCAGAAATCTGACATGGAATTTAGTAGGGTCATAGCAGCAGGGGATTTTCAAAGCATCTACAGGAGAAAAAGTTCAGGTCCTTCTTTTCCTCCCTTTCCTACAGAAAACCCAACAGTGATCAGTCAAGAGCTGGCGCTGGGGGTGGGGGTGGCAACTGGAGGTTGGGGAGGTGGCAGAGTCAGTGTCTGAACAGAGGAACGAGATCAACCTCCCCCACCATTCCTCGATCCCTCCTCATCCCTGTCTCTCCTCACATCTCCAGGATTAAGCAAGCATAAACTAAAAAGGTTGTCCAAGGAAGTCATTCCATCAGGCTCTCAAGTTCACATACCCGTCAGAACCCAGGCACATTAAATCAACCTGGATCACAGAGAATATGCAATCGTCAGGACTGCGGCAAACAGGATAGGGCAAGCCATACCTAGTGCAGTTAAAGATCAATTTTTTAAGGGGCAAAAATGAAAAACATGGAAGCTGAATCTGGCCCAAGGGATTGCCCCTTCCAACTTCACTTGCTCTCTCATTCATTATATCTAATAATGAATTCCTGGAGATCCTATCTTGAAGGCTCTCTCGAACTATTCCCTTTCCCTATTCCCATTTGCTTCTGCTTTAGTTTCTGCCTCCAGCCTGGCTCAACTGCAACCTTGTGCCACACTGCCATGAGATCTAGTACATAATCTGATCTCTTCACTTGAGGCTTAAGCTCCCCACAGTTCTCAAGATGACGTTCAGATGCCTTGACTTAGCTTCAAGGCCTTCCATGACACAGCCTATTTATTTACCTGTACTTTTCAGCCTCGCTCTACAAGCTCGGGGCCTGTATCATACCCATACTCAAGTGTTCCAGTAGATTCCCACACAAGCTAGTCATTTCATACCTTGAAAGTTGTTCCTTCTGCCTGGAATATTCTTCCTACCTCATACCTTCCTTAGTCCTTTCATTTGCTTTGGAATCTCTAGAGCTTGATGCATAGTACACACTTAATAGATGTTTCCTGAAATACCTAATTAAATGAGAATGCAAAGGAGATGACTTACGGTTCCAGAACATGGACCCAGTGATGCGTATCTCCTTTATACATCAAGCACATAAAAATCTACATAAAATATAACTGCTGACATTTTAACACCATAATCGGTTTCAAAATAAAGAAAAAGAATTTCTCATGTGTCAAAAGAAGAATAATCTCAAATTCAGAGTAGAAAAGATATAAGTTAACACTTACATCCCACAGGGACATCAGACTTGGACTCTACCTGCTAGGGGTTGGGGACTTAAGATCCCAGCCAAGGCAGAGGACTGAAACTTAGACCTTGAATAAAGCAAGAATCTCGCTAAGACCAGAAAAACTGGACCCATGAAACTGGCACACAATGATACAGAGTCCAGATTTACACTATCTGCATAGTGTGAAATTTCCAAGCCAATAAATTAAGGTAAATATAAAAGAAAAACATATAAATAGCTCCTTAAAGATGCTTCAAAAAGCAATGGTTCACAGGACTCCCACGGAAAAAGTAATCTTTGCTGAGGATGAGCAAATAATTGAAAAGTATAAATCACACAAGGAAATGATCCACCATGAGGGAGATTTGGCAGGTGTGACAAACAGGAAGTTTACCAAAGCATGAATTTGATCATATAAAACAGGTTTGAAGAGGCTACTAAATAAAGAATTGAAACCACAATGTAAAAACAAGACACGATTTTTTTTTTCTTAAAGATAGATGTGTTTAAAGAAGGTACAGAGAAACCCTAGGTTATCTCCTCTGGCCTGTGACCCACTGATACTTCAGGAGGAAAGAAGAGAGAGCAATATATTAAAAGCTGATCAAAAAAGGAAGCAAAATCAGCAAAAATGTAAAGTATACAAATACAAAGGGAACTGACAAATTTTGTCAAGCCTCAAGGATCTTAACAACCGAGCACCCACATCCTTTTTTGGGGGGTGAAAAGGGAAGTAGAAAACTGAATCCAGTTAATTAAAAGATGAATCAGATTTCCAAAAAGGCATTTTCACTGAACATATACGTTCTATCTCGTGGTCTCCAAAAAATCCTCTGAAATGGTAGTAAAAGGATTTTTTTTTTAAAAAAAAAAGGGATAAGAAATCAAAAGAGTCAAAGAGAACAGAAGAGGAGAAAACAGGGACACAATTTTGGAAGTTGGGAAGCACATGAATCAGTGGTGACAGATCTAGCAGACCCAAAACAAGGAGCCCCAAGCCAACAAAGGGGAAAAGAAGCACTCTGATTTACATAACACTAAATATTTCCTATAGCCTTAAAAGTATGAGGAATTGGTGGCATCAAGTACCTTGGAAATGGTGTGAAAGTGGAGTTAAAAGGCCACTTAAGAAGTTCCTCTAGATTCTCACTTTGTACGGCTAAGCAACTGCCTCTCCCCCACCCCACAGAATACTGAAGTTTATCCTCCGGAAAACAGAAATGGAGAGTTTCTAGAGTAGGGGACATCAAACACAGTTAGAAGCAGTGTGCCTTTTACCTCTTTAGGCACCTAGAATAACTTGCAGGTGAATGATCAGATGAATTTTTTTCTAGAAACACCCAAGATTTTAAGAAAAAAGACTTAAGGATACTGATATCTTACACTGAAACCAGATAAACAAGCTCACCTCATGCAGAGTTTCCAAATAGTTTTATTTGTGCCTACTTTAAAATATGAATGGACAACTAAAAAAAAAAAAATCACCAGATATCTGAAGAAACTCCCTAATAAATATAAAAGCCAGAGATGAAGATAAAAAACAAGCAAACAAAAAGAACTTGGAAAACAGACTATGAAAAACTACTGCTAACATTTTCAAAGACATAAAGTATCAAAAAAGAACAAGATGGTACCACAAAAAGGAGAGAGAATTTTAAAAAGAGAGCTCCTACAAATTCCTAATCAATATGAACAATTCAATAGGAACAATAGAAAAAGCTGAAAAGAATTTCAGACGTGAAACAAAATGAAAAGATGGAAAATTGAGAGAAGAGGATAATAAAAAAGCAATCTAGAAGTCCAAGATATAAATAGCAGGAGTTCAAGAAAATGCAAGAAAAAACACAGATTTAAAAATATTTTAAATCTAAAAAGAGAAAATTTTTTAAAATTATCAGAACTAAAGGGACATGAGTTGCCAAATTGAAAGTTCATCAAATGTCCGAAAACAGTGGCTGAAAGTACACTTTCTGTTATTATCATTCCACATTAGTTAATTTTTAAAAAATGGTAAGAAGATGAAGAATGCTCCAGTCCCATCCTGCTTTTCACTTTCGTGTTGTGCTTCCCTCCATCTTATCCCAACCAGAAGGGCTAGTCTCCATCCTTGACCTTCCTTATTAGAACTTCTGTCCCTAACCAGAAGAGCTACTGAGGACCTAAAGCACAATGACAATGTTCCTGATATCCAAAAGCAGAATTTTGATTGTACTTTCAATCACAACCTTGTAATGGGCAATAGTGCCTCCTTAATACTATAGAAGTGATGAGAACAATAATACCATAAACTTTACATACATGTTATGTAAAATAATCATTTCTTCCAGCTTTTCTAAAGCAATTCAGATTTCAAATATATTTTTCCCTTGTCTCATATACCATCAAAATGTCCTAGAAGATGCAATATTTAAGTTTCTAAATTACTTCTCTCTCAGCATGTTTCTCTACCCAGTAGTAGTTAGAAATTCTTGATGCGCTGACAATTTTTACTCAGAAGCATGGCGACTTTAAATAACCTGAGGACTTTGGAAAGCTGATTAGGGCACCCAATCACCATGCCTAACAAAGATAATCAAAAGCAACCAGGCCAGGCGTGGTGGCTCACACCTGTAATCCCAGCACTTTCGTAGGCCGAAGTGGGCAGATCACCTGAGGTCAGGAGTTCGAGACCAGCCTGGCCAAAATGGCAAAACCCCATTTCTACTAAAAATACAAAAATTAGCCAGGCATGATGGAGCATGTAGTCCCAGCTACTCGGGATGTTGAGAATCGCTTGAACCCGGGAGGTGGAGTTTGCAGTGAGCTGAGGTCATGCTACTGCACTCCAGCCTTGGCAACAGAGTGAGATTCCATCTGAAGCAAAACAACAACAAAAACAAACAAACAAACAAAAAATACTAATTTAAAGTATGCCTTTGGTTTTTACATTGGAGACTTTCTAGTGTTGGTAACAGATTGATCGGCTGAAAGAAAAGAACACAATCTCTTGATTAATATAACATATTCTAAAAACTAATTACACCGAAGTTTTTTCAAAATTTTATTTTACTTAAAGTCACAAGATACATGTGCGGAGCGCGTAGGTTTGTTACATAAGCATACGTGTGCCATGGTGGTTTACTGTACCTATCAACCCGTCATCTAGATTTTAAGTACCACATGCATTAGTTATTTGTCTTAATGCTGTCTCTCCTCTTGCCCCTGAACCCCCGAAAGGCCCCGGTGTGTGTTGTTCCCCTCCCAGTGGCCATGTGTTCTCCTTGTTCAACTTGCACTTATGAGTGAGAACATGAGATATTTGGTTTTCTGTTCCTGTGTTAGTTTGCTGAGGACGATGACCTCCAGCTTCATCCATGTCCCTGCAAAGGACATGATCTAATTCCTTATTATGACTGCATAGTATTCCATGGTATATATGTACCACATTTTCTTTATCCAGTCTATCATTGATGGGCATTTGGGTTGGTTCCATGTCTTTGCTATTGTAAATAGTGCTGCAATAAACATGTGGCGCATGTGTCTTTATACTAGAATGATTTATACTCCTTTGGGTATATACCCCGTAATATAATGGGTCAAATGATGCAATATGTTGGGTCAAATGGTGTAAGTAATATGTTGGGTCAAACGGTGAAAAGCAACTGCAACAAAAGCCAAAATTGATGAATGGGATCTGATTAACCTAAAGAGCTTCTGCACAGCAAAAGAAACTATCATCAGAGTGAAGAGGCAACCTACAGAATAAGGAACTTAAACAAATTTTTAAGAAGAAAAAAACAATCCCATCAAAAAGTAGGCAAAGCAGTTAGAATGGCGATCATTAAAAAGTCTGAAAACAACAGATGCTGGAGAAGTTATGGAAAAATATAAACGCTTTTACACTGTTGGTAGGAGTGTAAATTAGTTCAACCATTGTGGAACACAGTGTGGTGATTCCTCAAGGATCTAGAACTAGAAATACCATTTGACCCAGCAATCCCATTACTGGGCATACACCCAAAGGATTATAAATCATTCTATGATAAAGACACACGCACATGTATGTTTATTGAGGCACTATTCACAATAGCAAAGACTTGGAACCAACCCAAGTGTCCGTCAATGATAGACTGCATTAAGAAAATGTGGCACATATACACCATGGAAAACTATGCAGCCACAAAAAAGAATGAGTTCACATCCTTTGCAGGGACATGGATGAAGCTGGAAACCATCATTCTCAGCAAAGTAACACAAGATCAGGAAACTAAACACCACATGTTCTCACACATAAGTGATGAGAACACATGGACACAGGGAGGGGAATATCACACGCTGGGGCCTGTCGAGGGGTGGGGGGGTAGGGGAGGGATAACATTAGGAGAAATATCCAATGTAGGTGATGGGTTAATGGGTGCAGCAAACCACCATGGCATGTATATACCTATGTAACAAAACTGCATGTTCTGCACATGTAACCCAGAACTTAAAGTATAATTTTTTAAAAAGTGGGCAAAGGATATGAACAGACACTTCTCAAAAGAAGATATCTATGCAGCCAATAAACATAGAAAAAAAGCTCAACATAACTGATCATTAGAGAAATGCAAATCAAAACCATAATGAGATACCATCTCATGCCAGTCAGAATGAAGTTAAGTTTTGCAGTCCACTGAGGATTATAAATTCTCATTAGCCGGGTAATCAATGGTTTTCCATTTCACTGAGTAAAAGTCTACAAAAGTATGCTTATAAAAATAAATTGGAGTGACTGAGGTAAAAAGCCTAATTTAAGGAACATGACCCTAGGGACTAACATCGAGTTTCAAAATTAGCAACAACTCACAGGCCCAGACAGGAGAAATCAAGTTCAAGTCTACCTCCCAAAATAAATTTCTAATACTTTTTAGATAGCTACGAATTTCAAACTATTTTCAGACTAGAGAACATGCAAAGGGATAAATTCTAAATTCATGGCACTTAAACATACATCCTTTGAGCATTTGTTGCCATGACGGCACTGCTCGCGTGCCCACCATGTTCTTTGCTCCCATACATGGTTCTCCCTGTCTCCTTCTCCTGGTCTCCAGGAGGTAAAAAAAAGAATCAAAGATTTTAAGAAAAGCACATATAGGTCTCTATGTAGATCTCCACACCAGTACCTACCCTCAATGCATTAAGGTTTTCTTTTCCTGACAGCAATTACGTTAATTCTTTGAAAACAAACATCCATCCATCAATTCATTACCTTCTTTCCACTCACCACTGACTGTGACTTCTTGCTTCTAAGATCTGCTGATTTCCCAAACTCCCAGGTCCCACTTTCACTGAGCTTCTCTATTAAATAACTGCTGGTTAATAGGACCAAAGTTCGGCTCTCTAGAGAATAATCCTTATCCATGAAGTAGGTCACCACTGGATCACAGGATCACGTTGTAAAGTGACTACAGCTCTGGTTTTGGACTAAGGTAGAATACCACCAGGGGGCAGCACAAAGTCTGTGAAATTACACACTTAGCCCAGCGCCCTTCTCAAGTTATAAAGCATCTTAGAGATAGCTTCCAGTAGATGTCCTGGGACCAAGTGACACAACCATGTAATGGAATCGCAAGAACTAGAACCCCTGTTTTCTGAGTCATCAACTGATGTGCTCTCCTCTACACCCATGTGATTTTAACGTGCATTTAGTGACTCTACAATTAGTTGTTTCCGTAGTTTTTCATGTAAACATACTGCATATCTAAGCTATCTTGCAGTCATACAAGACCATATACAGGACACTTCAAAGAAGTATAAAAGCCTAAAAATTAAAGAGCATGTTGTTTTCTAGAAGGACCAATTCAAGACCATCACTACAAATATTTATTCTTGTTTTATACTAATTTATTTTTTATTTTTTGAGCCAGAGTCTCGATCTGTCACCCAGGCTGGAGTGCAGTGGCGCGATCTCAGCTTACTGCAACCTCTGCCTCCTGGTTCGATCGATTCTCCTGACTCAGTCTTCCAAGTAGCTGGGATTACTGACACCCACCATCATGCCCAGCTAATTTTTGTATTTTTGTAGAGACAGAGTGCTGGTCTGAAACTCCTGACCTCAGGTGATCTGCCTTGCTTGGCCTGCCAAAGTGTTGGGATTACAGGCGTGAGCCACTGCGCCCAGCCAATGCTAAATTTTAATTAGCTTTCTTCTCTCATTTTCATAACTATAATTCAATGTAACAAAACTAGAGCCTTGTAACTAATCAATGACCACTGAACTGTACAGAAATTATATAAATTATGTAAGTTTTCAAATTAGTTAACCAAAGGCATTATAAAACAATTTTTAAAATAGATAAAAGATTTGAACAAACACGGCCAAGGCTATTTTGCATTAGTTCAAATAAGTACTTTACTCTTAGAAAGCTTTGATTATATATTACTGTGGAATGTTACACTTAAAGAACCAAGGTTCAAAATAAGTTATACATAAAAGTGTTCACAAGTTCACAAGCATTTACGAAGTCTCCAACATTAATGTACATGTAACATTAAGTGTATGAACCATAGCTTTCAATAAATTATTATTAAAAACATGTAGACAAAATACTCCATAAACAAGCCTAAAAGATAAAGGACAACAGGGGACATAATATTTTAAAAATCCATCATACACTGTAAGTACGAAGAGCAGATATTTTCTTAAAAATCTGACAAGAAAAAGACTTTATGCAAAGATTATAGGTCAGGTGCAGTGGCTCACACCTGTCATCTCAACACTTTGGGTGGCCAAAGCAGTATTGTTTGAGTCTAGGAGTTCAAGACCAGCCTGGGCAACACGGCAAGACCCTGTCTCTACAAAAAAATTAAAAATTGGCCTAGTGTGGTGGCACATGCTTATGGTCCCAGTTACTTGGGAGGCTTAGGCAGGAGGATCCCTTGAGCCTGGGAAGTCGAGGCTGCAGTGAGCCATGTTTGTGCCACTGCACTCTATTCTGGGTGACAAAGTGAGATTCTGTCTCAAAAAGTAAAATAAAAATAAAAAATTACAAATAAGTCAATCACATACATATGCAAAAAAAAAAAAAGCAAACAAAAAATCCCACCAACAAATGTGGAAGAAAAAAGTTCAATCTCACTAGTTACCAAAAAATGAAAGAAATACTGAAACAACAGCAAGACGCCATTCTTTAGCTATCAAGATGGCAAAGATGAAAAAGGGTCATACTGAAAAAAACCAGTTTCAACAAAGATCCAAGTTCTACCAATTCTACCTCTTAAGTATATCATACATCCATCTACAGTCACGTGTCACTTCACGACAAGATACCTTCTAAGAAATGCATCATTCGGTGATTTTGTCTTGGTGTGAACATCAGAGTAAATGTATTTGGACAAACCTAGTGGCATAACCTATTACATACCTAGGCTATATGGTATAGCCTGTTGCTCCTAGATTAAACACTTGTATAGCATTCTACCATACTGATTATTGTAAGCAACTGTAACACAATGGTAAATTCTGTGTATCCAAATGTAGAAAAGGTACAGTAAAAATATGGTATAAACAATAAAAATTGGACAGCTATATAGGGCACTTACCATGAATGGAGCTTGCAGGACTGGAAGTTGCTCTGGGTGAGTCAGTGAGTAAGTGGTGAGCGAGTATGAAGGCCTAGGACATTACTGTACACTACTGCAGACTGTCAACACTGCACACTTAGGGTACACTACATTTATTTAAAAGTTTTTCTTTCTTCAATAATAAATTAACTTTATCTTACTGTAACATTTTACCTTTTTAAAATGTTTTGACTCCTTTGTAATAACACTTAGCTTAAAAGACAAACGTATTATACAGCTGTATAAAAACATTTTCTTTATATCCTTATTCTATAAGCTTTTTTCTATTTTTTTAATTTTAATTTTTTACTTTTTAAATTTTTTTAAAAAAAACAAAGACACAAGCCAGGCACGGTGGCTCATGCCTGTAATCCCAGCACTTTGAGAGCCCGAGGTGGGCTGATCATGACGTCAAGAGATCAAGACCAGCCTGGCCAACATGGTGAAACCCTGTCTCTACTAAAAATAAAAAAACTAAGTGGGAAAGGTGGCGCATGCCTGTAGTCCCAGCTACTCGGGAGGCTGAGGCAGGAGAATCACTTGAACCCAGGAGGCAGAGTTCGCAGTGGGCCAAGATCGCACCACTGTACTCCAGTCTGGCAACAGAGCGAGACTCCATCTCAGAAAAAAAAAAAGACACAAACATACACATTAGCCTAGGCCTGCACAGGGTCAGGATCATCAATATCACTGTTTTCCACCTTCCAAATCTTGTCCCACTGGAAGGTCTTCGGGGCAATAACATGCATGGAGCTGTCATCTCCTGTGATAATGATGCCTTCTTCTGGAATTCTTCCTAAAGGACTTGCTTTATAGTTAACTTTTTAAAATACATAAGTAGGAGAAGTAAATTCTAAAATAATGATAAAAGGTATACCATGGTAATTACATAAACCATCAACAGAGCCAATGATTATCATTATCAAGTGTTATGTAAGGTACATAATTATATATGCTATGCTTTTATACAGATGGCAGTGCAGTAGGTTTGTTTACACCAGCATCATCACAAATGTGAGTAATGTGTTGCACTAGGATGTTAGGACAGCTATTACACCAGTAGGCTATATAGATTTTTCATCTGTGCTATAATCATATGGGACCACCGTTGCACAATTTGTCATTGACCAAAATGTCGTTATGCCATGCATGACTCTCCTTTCCAATGCAACCACCATGGTTCAGGTGGCACTACATTTCATCTGAATTACTGCCACAATTTCCTCAATACTACTCCTGTACACACCCCATCCCATCCAAACTCCAACTGCACAAGGCAGCAAGAGAACTTTTAAAACTGTGTAATTCTCATCTTTGAATTCTTGCAGTAACTTCCCACTGTTCTTAAAACCCACACTTCATTATTTCATATGTACAAGACCATTCCTGTCTCTGTATGGTGGAATTCTACAACTGCAAACTACACTTCAATTACTTTGGCCTACTTGTAGTTCCTACCTCACAGCCTTTGAACATGCTATTATCTCCACCTAGAACGCCTCCACCCTGTTTCACATGATGGGCTTCCAGTCAATATTCAGGCCTCCACTCCCATGTCGTCTCTTCAAATAAGCCTTCTCTGAGCATCCTCTTTGACTTAGTACATTCTGTGCTGCTATAACAGAATTGAAGGCTAGGAAGTTCAATCTCAAGGGGCTGGCATCTAGTGAGGGCCTTCTTGCTACGTCATCCCATGGTGAAAGGCAAAAGGGCAAAGAGGGGGTGAGCTCATCCTTTTCTATAAGGGAACCATTCCTGTGATAATGGCATTAATCCATTCATGAAGGAAGACCCCTCATGTTTGAACCACTTCTTAAAGGTTACACCTCAGAACACATTGCATTCAGGATTAAGTTTCCAACACGTGAACTCTGGCAGACACATTCAAATCACTGCATTCTTATCTATATAATCTTACTTGCTGAATATCTTTCTGCCTTACCAGAATCAAAGCTCCCTAAGGGAAGGTCCCTTGGTTGTATTTTTCATTATTGTATTCCCAGGAGCTAGCACAGTGCCCGGCACATAGTAGGCACTCAATATAAATATGTTTCATGAACAACAAAAAATGAATACTAGATAAAGAAGGTAGCCAACTATATTTTACCAAAACATACTTATTACATCTAGATTCTTTGCAGTGTGAGACCTACTATATTAACTTCTTTAACATTTCCCCCAAATGTTACAAAGAACAAACCTATAAACTTTCATCAAAAGAAAATTAATTTTTTAAAATAAGCAATCTCTTAAAAAACACAGCTAAGATTTTTACATGGGAAAGTATATCTCCTTTAATCATACCATTTCTTCTTGAGATATGCTCAAGGAGGAGAAAAAAACAGTGAGTCCTACTGGCCTTGGTAAAAAGTTTCTTAAATATATAAAGGGAATCAGTCAACCTTAAGAGAAGGTCCAGAGAGGTTCCTAAATTTTTTATTCTTTGCTATAAGAAAAGGAAACTTAAATCCAAAGTCAGTGCTATAACATAAAAACAAAAATACTCAAAACATTATTTCATGTTTGTACAACGATAAAATAGTCGACTTTTTTTCTTCAAATTGTATATATAGCCATCTTCCACATAAAATTAAGCCCCCATTCTTTTCAAAGCTACCAAAATCCTCCTCAGCGTTCCATTTAATCAGATTTCTAAAGGTATCATCATAGGAAATACAGCCTAAATATAGGCCCTTATAGATGTTTCCCAACAGCTTTTGAAAGATGATAATTTCCACATCCTTTATAGATGAGTTGTTCATTAATTTGTACTAGCAACTAAGACACTGGTAGGAATAATAAGATAATACAAGCACATCTGAGCAACACAGTATCAGGATGGCATGTCCTTAATTATTGCTTCCCAAACAGGTCCTACACACTAAAATAGAACTGCAGGCATCACTGTCCTAAGTTGTCTTTTTAATGTCCACATCATGTAATGTTCAATTTTTCAAAATTCTGTATGCATTAATACATAAACCATTTGACAAAAAGTCAGTCTCATATATGATGAGAGCATTATGTGATCATAACCTGAGATGGTGGCATGGCTCATTAAAAGCGTTTCAAAATCTTGTCAAATGATCTAAAGATGTAAACTGTAAGATCAAACAATTTAATTTTCAAATGTTGCAGGTTACTTCAGTACAAAAGAAAAATAAGGAACAAGGAAAAATATGGATTTAACTTGTAAAAGAACAAAACGTCAGTCATAAAGATAAAAACCGTAAAAATGACTAAGAGTGGCAATTATGTATTAATACTACACTGGGAGGCAAAGAATCTCTCAGTACAAGAGGTAAAAATCTAGCACCTAGAAATGCCCAAGAATGGCTTTTAAAATTATTTCTGGAAACTACTTTCTTACCATAAAATAACCATAGCAGTCTCATAGGTATCTATTCCACATCTTGACCATGTGCTACTCCTATGGTAGAGGAGTCAAACTACCCATGTAATATTAAGAGTCTCACGACCTAAAGTAAGTTCTGTTTTTATAAAGCTAAGTATACATTACATAGACATCCTGTTCATTTTAAGAATTTGATCAGCATTCAGAGAACAGATTATAAAAGCACTCTGGTAAAGGCACAGCCACATCAATTGCACTAAAGACACAGCTGAAATTTATCTTCTATTTATAAACCTAATGAGCTTTTCTCTTTGGCACAAAGCGGGCCAGCACTAAGCAGCTAATGACTGATTATATTAATACATATTTACAAAAGCCAAATCACTGAATCAAAATAAAATCAAACATTTACTAAGCACCTACTATGCACAAAGCATTGTCCTGGGCATTCAGTGAGCCACAAAGAAACTACATCATGGTTCCTGCCTAAGTAGGTTAAAACGTCCAAAACCAAATTCCTGCTCTTCTCCTCCAAGCCAACTCCTCCTGCATGCCTTCTTCAGCTTAGTAAATTGCAATTCCATTCCGTCATTTGCTCTGGCAAAGATTCGCAGCTGGTGGGTACATATGAGAGTGCACTCTCTCCAATCTGTGCTCCCCCCACCCCTACCCCCACCCCCACCATCTAATCTATTAGAGCAATCCTATCAGCTTTACCTTCCAAATATATCCAGAAACTAACCACCTCTAATACTGTGTGATCTGTTTCTACCCTTGCCTCTTTAAAATCACTTCTATGTTCAAAACCCTTTGTGCCGGACCTCACTCCAAGTAAAAAAACCAAACCTCTTTCTTACTAGGCTCCATAAGGTCCCAAGCGATCTGGTTCCTGCTACCTCCTTGATCTCATCCTCTTCCCTTCTCCTCACTCATCTGGCCTCTCCCCACTTGCCCATTCTCACTTCAACCACTCTGGCCACTGTTTCTCTAATATGCCTTCCATGCTCCACCTGAGTCTTTGCACTTGAGGGCCCTTCTTCTGGAATATTCTTCCCCAGACATCCTCATAGCTCACTCCTTTGCCTCCTTCAAGCCCCTGTTCAAATATCCTTTATATCAACTGAATGTTCCTTGATCACAACCTTTCATACTCTGTATTTTACTTGTTTAATGCCTTCGCAGCCGAGGCAAGTGAAAAGTAAGCTAATCTAGGATTGAGAATGGGGATAACAGAATTTGCAGAACTCAGGACAGAGGAAACAAGAAATTCTAGGGCTGTGGTCAAGACTATTAAAAAACTGTGACCACAGGTTAGGTTAGGGAGCCTGAGCAACCAAGCAGAAAGAAGTAAGGAAGTGGGATTAGGTAATTTCTTGGAACTTGAAAGGAGAACAGATTTGGTGGCTGTCTTGAGGGACTGGTGATGACTATAACATAAGAGGTGGGAAGGCAGACAAGGTAGAGATTCCTGGGCTAGAACAACCTAAGAGACAAAAAGATTTAAGGGTGTGACTGGTGCTTGTCAGTCTAGTCACAGAACACTGAGCACACGGATTTGTAAAATGGGTCATGGTTGAGAACACAGAAGACATCAAACTTGCTGTAGAGAGGAGGAATTTTTAAGAGTCAGACACTACCTTGTGGCAAGCATGGCTCATGATAGCTATCAACTGGAGTGGATTCCAGTGAAGACAGGGGGTGAGAGCACTGTGATTTATTAGTTGGCCAAGGCACAAACCTTGAGAAGGAGGGTTTGGCCACCATGGGAGAAATGATCAGGGGACAAGTTGCTTTGCAGAGTGGGACACATTTCTCTCAAGACAGAATGGAAGAGAGAGGAGTCAGGTGGTATCAGATGGAGAAGGGCTTGTCCTTTTAGCCTCACAGCCTGGCTGAAGTTCCACACAGAAGTGAGAGATGGGAAGTAGTATAGATGGCAGAAGGCAAACACTAGTTTGCCCAGATTAAATCATTTGATCACATGTGGAGGTGTACAGACATCAAAACAGCAAAGCACACAAGATGTATGTAAAGACTTAGAATGATATGAAAATAAAAATAACCCTTTTTTCCCTAACTAGTTTTCATCACATTTTTTTAAGAGATGGGGTCTCACTATGATGTCCAGGCTAGACTCAAACTCCTGGGCTCAAACAATTCTCCTGTCCCAGCCTCCGGAGTAGCTAAGACTACAAGTGAGTACTACTGCAGCCAGCTTTTATTTTTACTTTTTTACTCTTACAAGTCAAAGGTTTGGTCTCATGCTTTTATTCCTCCCAATTAAAAGGTAGATTTACTGGGCGAAATCCAAGAAAATGCAAAACAAATTTGTTTCTAGGAGGTGAAAGCATTTCACATGGCAATTAACAATGTCACAAGCCACATCTTCTGAGGGGGTATGTTTGATGTGGCGTGGTGATAGAGGACATATACTAAAATGCACATAAGACTACAAAGAGAAATACAGTATTTTTGTTTTGAAGTGAATTACCTGTCACCAGTCCCTAAAGATGTGCCTTACTCTTGCTGATTTCACCTTAACAGACATCTTCTTACAATTAGGAACCAGAGAGTCCCTCGACCTCCCAGCTGAGTTAGACAGGGCAACTGATTCTCTAAAGAGATTCCCCCAGATTCTATCAATAGGCATTTTTTAAGATGGGCAGCTCTATAGACACAATTTCCATGAAAAAAGGTTACTCGTATCCAGAGTGAGCACAACGTTAGACTAAGAAAGGCAGTAAGGAATTATCAGTTGAGGAACTTCTTGCAATAGTCTCCCTGGAAATGTTCTGACACATTCTACCTGCTGATTGTCTTAGCCTGTTTTCTGTTGTTAGAAGAGAATATCTGAGACTAGGTAGTTAACAAAGAAAAAAAGTTTATTTTGGTTCACAGTTCCGGAAACTGGGAAGTCCAAGCTCAGGCACCTACATCTGGTTGACTTCAGGTGAGGGCCTCATGCTGCATCAAAACATGTCAGAAGGCATCTCAGGGTGAGATGACTCATGACAGAGAGCCAAACCGGCTTTTATAACAGACCCATTTTCATGATAACTAACCCACTCCCATGATAACCCATTCATCCACTAACCCATTAATCTATTAATTCATGAATGGATTACTCCATTCATAAGGGCAGAGTCCTCATAACCCATTCACTTCTTAGAAGGCCCATCTCTTAATACTGTTACATGGTGAATAATCTTTCAACATGAATTTTGGAGTGGACAAACATTCAAACTATAGCACTGATGGAAGATGTTCTTATGTCTTCTAATCTTTAGATGTATGACTTTTATTACAGCAGTCACTTCTTTTCTGGTACCCTATATTTCTCATCTAATGAGATTTTGGACTCTATGTTGAACTGCAATGGGTTGAGATTCGGGGGACCTCAGAATGATACATTAGTTTCCTGCGGCTGCTGTAACAAATAACCACAAACTGGGTAGCTTTATACAGAAATGTATTATCAGTCTGGAGGCCAGAAGTCTGAAATCAAAGTATTAGCAGGGACATACTCCCTCTGGAGGCCCTGGGGAAGAATTTGTTCCTTGCTTCTCCATCTACTGGCATTCCGTGGCATTCTTCGATTTGTGGCCACATCACTCCTATCTCGGCCTTCACCTTCACATTGCCTTCTCTGCATGTCAAATCTCCCTCTGCCCCTCTCTTATAAGGATACACGTGATTGCATTTAGGGCTTACCTGGATAATGCAGGCTAAGCGCCTCTTCTCAAGAGCCTTAATCACATGTTTTGCTTCAAAATGTTTACTCCTAATAACCAAGATATCCAAATGCGAGCTCTTGAAATATTTTCAGTGATTTTGCTTTTACCTTGGATTTTTTAGGGGCCATAATTCAAGAGCAGGGCATCTTCTTTTAAAACCTTAGATCTGTATTTATACATTTAACTTGCAGCTTTTATACTAGCTTGTTTCCTGGAAAAGTCTTTTACACTTGATTAATGAAGCCATCTCCTTCTTTTTACTGATTCCTCTTCACATTCCTTCTTTAGAGCAGAACAACCCAAACAAAACAACTTTTTAAACTGAGGGCATACCAGAGAGAGACGTGAAGAGAGAAAGAAACAGACTACAGTTCTCTCATGTTTTACTTAAGTTTTAGAACCTATGGCTAAAAATTTAAACTTTGATTACATTCTATAAAGCATCTAACCTGAAAAATGTAGATTCTTAGCAAAAACATGCAGATTATAAACAGAGACTGAGACAAATGAGTCCTAAAGTCTGTCCTTAGGCAAAGTTTCTTCATTCATAGCCAAGTGCAGCAGTAAAATTTAAAATGTTTTCAGAACACTCAAAGGCATGATTCATATACTAATTTGTAACTTCTATTCAAGTACTCCATACTCGCATATATATAGTCAGATATAAAACCTTCGGTGGATTAGGATAGCACTTAGCACAGAATAGGCTCTGAAAAAATATTTGCTGAATGAATAAGTGGATTTTTTAAGTGGGATTAATCACTATTAGTGTCTAGCAAATATAGTATTTTCTCTTAATTGATATCTTAGTTCCTACCTGATGGTTACTATCCATTTTTAAGGAATATCAAAACAGCATCCACAAAAATGACAAAATAATGCACTGAGCTTGGGGTTACTACATTATTCCTAAATGAGTCGGGAGGTTTTTTCTTTCTAAAACCCATATTGTATTGAACATCTACCATTAAAGCACTATGTATTCCTGACAGTGAAGGGAAAAAAGGAGCACATGCTAAGGCAGAATATATGGAATAAAATATCGCGAAGTATGAAATAGTAGACAAGTACAAATAGCACATGCTCAGATTAAATAAGAGCAAAAATTAGTTAAGACCGTCATAACCTTTATGACAGTCATAAGGCAATGTGACATTATTTATCGAAATGTATAATATACTTTAAACCCCAGGAATTCCATCTCTTACTTACAGATGTATTAAAAATGAGTCAAGATGTGTGTTCAAAAGTGCGGCCCTATTTATGTAACACAATTTCCAAAAGCACCTAAATATCCTTCACTGTGGTTTGGGTAAATAAAGTTGATGCCTCTTCACAACAGAATACCATATGGTCATTTCAAAGAATGTGGTATATCTGTACCTACCAACATGTCTGTGATGTAGAAATATATATTATTTTCATTGAAAATGTATTTATCATTCACATATATATGGGCATATACACTTACATATATGTGCACATGTATAAGCATAAAACATCTAGCAACATATACATACAGAGGTTACGGGGGGACAGGGATAGAGAATTGGAGAGGGTCAGGGAATTTTGTTTGTTTATACATGATTTATAAATAATAATTACATATCATTCTATGCTTTCAAAAAACTAAAGGTTACAGAGAGAGTAGGAGGAAAGAAGAAAAACAGAGAGAAGAAAGGTTTCCTAAGAATTCTCAAGTCCAGGAGTTACACATGTATTTTAAAATACATGCAGCAATTGTGACACAGCCACCAAGGCCAGGCAGTCATGGAATTCACCTTCTCCTGCAGTCATATTTTCTAGAGATTTCTACTCCCATCCTTCTTTGGGAACCCATGTTGCTTGGGACCTACCCCAAACTTCCTAGCAATGGCAGTTCTGGCAAGAGCAACATGAAAGTAAAACAGAAGCTATTTTGCCCATCTCAAGGCCTGAAGCTTGAGTAAGTGGCGAAATTACCAGCAGACTGAGCATTATTCAGAAAGACTCACCCGGCCAGGACCTATCTCGGTCACCAGAATAAAACTTCCTTTTTCTATCCAAGATCTGAATCAAAAAAAGGGACAGGGTGAAATACAGACTTTTAAAAATCCTCCCTTGGCAGGGCGCAGTGGCTCATACCTGTAATCCCAGCACTTTGGGAGGCCAAGGTGGGTGGATCACCTGAGGTCAGGTGTTTGAGACTAGCCTGGCTAACACAGTAAAACCCGTCTCTAATAGAAATATAAATATCAGCCAGAAAAGGTGGTATGTGCCTGTAGTCCCAGTTACAGGGGAGGCTGAGGCAGGAGAATCGCCTGAGCCCAGGAGGTGGACATTGCAGTGAACCGAGAGTGCCACTGCACTCCAGACTGGGCAACACAGTAAGACTCTGTGTCAAAAAAAAAAAAAAAATCCTCTCTCCTTTCTAATGTTGCAAGCTGTAAAAATCACATGAGCAGAAGAATACAATCAGAGGGATGGGGCTACTCAAGTCTGGAGTATGTTCCTAGAAACCTAGACTAGAAAGAGACTGGGCTTTCTCAGTTCCCCCAGGTCCTCAAGCTCCTCCTCAGCCCATTAGCAGAATCAGCACAGAAACATCCATGCCACTGCCTACCTAGCTTCAACCTGCTGCCAGGAGAGTGCCAAAGCTATGGAATGAGGTGTGTGGGCTACTGAAAGACCATTCAGAACCTGTTCCCCAAATATTACTTGTACACCGATTTGCCACCTCTTCATACCACCTATACTATTATTTACTTAATACTGTTCTTTAAACTGACCCACACTCTCTTTTCTAAAACTAAGTCTTGCTCTAAGCAACAATATCTGTGAAAACAGGTATTTGATGGCATTTTTCTTTTTGAGACAGAATCTTACTATGTTGACCAGGCTGGGGTGCAGTGGTGCAATCACGGCTCACTGCGGCAATGAGCTCTTGGGGCTCAAACGATCCTCCCATCTCAGCCTCCCGAGTAGCTGGGATCACAAGCATGTGCCACCACACCTGGCTTTTTTCTTTTTTTTTCCAGAGATGGGATCTCACTGCTACCCAGGCTACTCTTGAACTCCTGCACTCAAGTGATCCTCCTGTCTCAGCCTCCCAAATTGCTGAGATTACAAGTGTGAGCCACCGTGCCTAGCCTTGATGGCTATTAAAGGAAAAAAAAAAACAAAAAACTAATGAACATTAAAACAAATACATAACTAAGAATTTAAAAAGTGTTTGCCTGAGTCCCATGGTATATGAAAAAGTGATTGTAAACAGTGTTCTGAAAAAAAAAAAAAGGGAAAGAAAAGAAAAAAAATCCGTAACATTCTGAAAAAATGTTCTGAGGTGCAAGCAAAAGCACTGTAAATAAACTTTGGGAGTACTGCCTACACAAAAGCATGGTTCTGCCACCCATGACTACAGCATCTTTTGTCTTTAGCTAAAAAAGTTGGAATAAATAAATGGAGAAAGAAGATAATGAGAAAAAATCCTTTTGTGAATTTTCTCTATCACTATTATTCAGTTTTCTTTAGATCCAATTGTTTTTGGCCTTAGGGATGTCTTTTTGTTCTGAGTCCAAGTATTTAAAAGACAACTTGAGTTTGAGATGATGAAAATGATGATTCTATAACAATATGAAAAATGATTAAAATGGTAAGTTTCTGTGTATTTTGCCAGATTTTAAAAATTAACAATAATAAAAGCCAACTACACTCAGCAAATGAGCTAAGGAGAATCTAGAGAAGTTGCCCACGGTGGGCTTGGGCAGGTTCTAAGGGTGGCCTGGCACAGTCTATGTAAGCAGGTCAGCCTTTACCCCTTGACCTTCTCTGTTACCATTCAGGGGGTTTAACTGTGGTGTGGAAAGAAAAATAGGGCAGTTCAAGAAAGAATGAAAATGTAACCAGTTGGTTGGCTGAACGTCAGTATCTTTTTGCTGCAAAGTTTGAAAAAGGAGGAAGTGGCACTCTGGGTCTCTTTCTAGCTGTAAAACGCAGGATGGAAGGTGAGTTGTCTTTTTCTTTCCTTTTAATACATTTTTCTGAGACTACTGAGGTTGAAACTATTAGATAAAACTAAATGGTGACATTATATCCGGATACACATATGTATCTCTTTTATATTAGGTAAGTTTTACATGTTAGTAATATTAGGAATTAAGAATTGGGATTATATTTAATTGACAGCTGACCTGTGAGTTTCAGTTGGTATCAGCCAATATAAGGGGGAAAAGAAGAATCCCCATATACAATAGGAAATTAAACAAATCAGTGCCCTTAGAAGCAATTCCATATGATTGTAAAGTATCTTCTTGGAAAATATTCAAGGGTATAGAAAATGCATGATTATGATTTTGTGACATCTATATCACAGATACATATGCATAGAAAATAAGAATTTAGGTCTATATACAAAACTGATGCAAGTTACCCCTGGTGACTTAACAATTCTGCATATTTTCTCATAGGTAAAGATTTCTTATAATGAATAGTTACTATTTTTATAATCAATAAAAAGCTATAAAGACTTTTCAAAGGTGGAGGCCCTTCCAGAAAACACACACACACACACACACACACACACACACACTCATCCTCTATTATAAACAGCAACTGAGAAGAGGAACCCAGCGAGCCGACAGACTAAATTTAGCAGACAGATCTAAGTTACAGCTCCTCTCAAAAACCATCCCTGAAATAGTCCTGGTCTTATGAAATTGAATTTCATAGGTCTGTCACTCTGGGCTTCATTTAATGAGTTTCTAGTTTCATCAAATGGCCACAGGAATTACTTATTATTAAAAATAGCGCCACACTATGCTAGCCGATCCAATGTCTTGGCAAACAGCAACTCGTTTTCTGCATTTTCATGAAATGCCTCACACATACAAATCAAAATAACAAAGGTCAAAGTTTTCAAAGTCTTTAGAAGGAAGTTATTAACTTCAGGAGTCATAAACTCCACAATAGAGTCTTATTAAGAAGAAAAAAAGTTTTTTTTTAAAGGAGGAAATGTATACTGAAGTCTTTTAATAGAAAGGACTTTATAAGATTATCGAATTATCTTGGCAAAAATTTAGGGTTAGTGTATTTTACCTATTTTACAGATGAAGACACGGAGGCTCAGAAAGAAAGTGATTTTAAATTAGATCTTTGTACTACATTTCTAATCATATCACATAGAAGGACTATGTAGAATTTATCATTAAATTGTTTACAGATGAATAGAGCCAAAAGATACGTTTCTTCAAGTTTAAAAAGATTTCTATTGTAATTATATTTTATCAGTATTTAAAAATACTGCAGGAGTTTCTTTTAAACATGTATTCTTCTTTTTGGTTTAAAGTCTCAAAACAGTCTACATATCTTTTCAAACTATCAATCTTTTAATAATATAAAACAAAAAGATGGCTTTCTTCTTTTATCTTTTGAATTAAACAGTATGAGCATTGCTTGTATAATTGTGCCAATCATATTCATACCGGAAAGTTTGGAAAAGGGGGGCAGCAGGAAAAGAGATAAACATGACCTTTATAATCTGGAGACCCAGGATGTAGAAAATTTTTTTAAATTACAACACTTAATAATGACTAGTTTCATTTTCCTTGATTTAAAAAAACAACTTTGATTTGTATACTTTCTCATGTGTTGTTTTAAATTGCCTTAATTCTCTATAAATATTGCTCTATTCACACATACACATATAATCTATATATCCTATATTATTAATAAAACTTATCCATTGCTTTTCTTCAATAGGCACAAAGATGCCATTTTTCAGTATAAAATAAAGACTATGTAATAGAGACAGGCTTTGGCTCAGGGCCAGGGCTATGTTTAATAATATTTAACACAGGGTAGCTATAAAGCATAGCAGTTAATGTCGTGCTATAGACTGAATATAGACCTTTTGGGGACAATTAGATCATGATAGTAGAGCCATCATGAATGGGATCAGTGCCCTTATAAAGGAAACCCTAGATAGCTTCCTTGCCCCTTCAGCCACATGAGAGTACAGTGAGAGGACAGCTGTCCAGGAGAAGGAAGGAATCAGCTGGCACCTTGATCAGGGACTTCCTAGCCTCGAGAAATACATTTCAATTGTTTATACACCACCCAGTCTATGGTGTTTTGTTATAGAAGACTGAATGAACTAAGACACATGGGCTTTGGAATCTCCAAGACTATTAAGATTTTTTCTTCCTTCACTCACTAATGATTACCATTTGTGTGATCTTGAGTAAGTCATCTAACATTTGAGGCTTTTGTTTCCTCATCCTAAAATGAAAATAAATAATATCAACCTCAGATAGATTTTTAAACTTTCTTTAGCTTTCTTTCTCCTTCTTTCTTTTTCTCTTTTTCTCTCTCTCCTTTCCTTCCTTCTTTCTCCTTTCCCTCTTCCTCCCTCCTTGCTCTCTTTCTCTCTTTCCTTCCTTCCCTCTCTCCCTTCGTCCCTGCTTGCCTTCCTTTCCTTTCTTTTTTCTTTTCTCTGAAATGCAGTGTTGCGATCACAGCTCAGCAGTCTCCCACCTCAGCCTCTGGAGTGTTGGGGACTACAGGTGTGTGCCACCATGCCAGGCTATTTTTATTTTTATTTTTGTAGAGAAGAGTTCTCACTTTGTTGCCCAGGCTGGTCTAGAACTTCTGGGCTCAAACAATCCTCTTGCCTCAGCCTCCCAAAGTGCTGTTACTACTATCAGGAGCCACTGTGCACGGCCTACTTTCTCTTTTGAAATAAGTTTAGGTTTAAAGAAAAGCTGCGATAGTACAAAAAACTGAGGCATACCCTTCACCCAGACTCCTTTATATTATCAACTTAGATGAGGATAGTACAATTATCAAAACTAAGGAATTAACATGCTTAGAATTCTGTTAACTAAATGACATATCTTCTGTTAATTTCACGAATTTCCCCTCTAATAGCCTTTTCTCTGTTCCCACAATTATTTCGTTGTGTGTCCCCTTAGTCTCTGCTAATACGTGGCAGTTCCTCAATCTGTCTTCACCATTCACGACCTTGACAGTTCAAGGGTGCTAGTTTTTTTTTTTTTTTTTTTTTTACCAAATATCTCCAATTTGGGTTTCTGTGACGTTTTCTCTTCATTAAATTGAGGTTATGCATTTTTGGCAAGAATGCCCCAGAAGTAATGTTATGTCCCACCCTGATCATATCAAAGAACAGATGCTGTCCATCTGCCCTGCCCCACTACTGGTAACACTAACTTTGATCCATTTTTGAAGTTGATAACCTTGGACAGTTGTTTTTGTACAGGTTCTAGAACACAGGTCTTCAATAAGTGGCAGCTATTATTATGGCAAAGTTCAAACTAAGAACAAGTTTTGAATCAGGTAGATTTGGGTTCTAGTTCTCACTCTCCCACTTCCTGCCATGTGATCATAGGAAAGCTTTCTTAACTTCCCTAGACCTCTTTCCTTCAGTGTGCCATAAAAACAAAGCTACCTGAAAAGTTATAAAGTTTTAATCAAGTTATTATAAAGGTTAAATGAAATAACATATGTAAAAGTACTCAGTACCTATGTTTTATAAGTGCTCCATGAAATCAATCACTGTTCTTTTAAGCGAGTTGTCATGTTTCTGCGCAATAATCACTATGAACTAAGATAAAGGAACCTGAGATCTGATTTTAAAAAAGGTGACTTAGGGGCATGCTGGGAGTAGGAGAGAAAGATGTCAGATGAGCTAGGAAGGCATGGGAGAACCTTGGCCGTGTGACAGCCAATGGCATGTCTCTCTTGTTTCATTTTATGCTTTCCTTGGATAAACAAGGTTTGCAATTAGAGCTTGAGAACACAAAAGGCATTCATGCTTGATTTCTAGCACATTAACCAGATGATGCAAGAGCCAAACCCCTGCTATGTGCTGTGAAGGGCTCTGTCTCACTCTCACTTGTTCTCGCCTGTAAAACTACTATCCTCTGCTTGCTAGACCCTCTTGCTGGGATTTTTAGGCGATGACATAGGGCATCAAAAATTTTTCTTCTGCAGCTGTCTTTGCTGTTATACTTGAGTTTAGATTATCAGATGGCAATTCTGGGATGCCTAACACATGGCAGTTATAATACGTTATGAAAGAATCCCGCCTTTTAAAATAGAAATCTAACACTGAAGAAACAAGAAAATAAATGTGAAACTAACCCTAGAGGGGTCTTAAGAGGCAAGTCAAAATTGTAAAGACTTCTCCATCAGTCTGCATGAAGAATTATAAAGCTAATTACTGTGTTGCAGCCTTCCTGGATTTAATCTCAACTTTGTAAACACATGCCACTATTTATAACGTAGGAGTATAGTAACATTTACTGCATTGCAGGATGGAATGCATTACTTCATATAGCTTAGACAGTAATTTACAAAAGCATTACAGCATCTTTGTGGGTTGAAGTAATTAGAAAATCAGTATGTGGTGCCATAGCTTTTTCTACAGGATACTGTCATTACTAGCTAAGCTCTTCAGCATCCACCCCTTAAAGTCAGGAGTTAAACAGCTTCCTATGTTCTCTCAATGCCTAAGTGGGAACCTGTATGCTGCTAAAATAAAACGCATGTGTAGTTCTCTGAACAAACTAATGTGACAGATGGATGGAGCTTTGTGCTCTGGCTCCTAGGCTGGGAAGGGGACCATAGGCCCAGGTGACTTCTAAGTTGCTATGAGGATTACTGAATTTTCAGAGGCCCAAACTGCCTAGCAGGTTAAGCAGAGAAACGAACAGGGGCCAAGGGTCCCAAGTTCTCTTCTCAGCACACCCCTGCCCCACCTGTGAGATGGAGGGGAGGAACCATCAACTCCCCACTGTCCTGCTCTGCCTAGCAAGGAGGGTGATGATAATAGCTAACACGTACTGAAAGCCTACTATGATCCGAGCTTTTTAAAAGTATAAGCTCACTAAATTCAAAGCAATTCTACAAAAAGGGATAAGAATACCTATTGACAGGTGAGGAACCTAGGTACTCAAGGTTCCTGGTACTCAAGGTCAAGTGGTACCAAGCAACCTGGTACTCAAGGTCAAGAGCTCTAAACAGGGTCACACGTTGAGTGGAGGAGACCCAACAATAGGCTCCAAAGTCTGTGCACTCCCCCACTGTGTAGTGCATCTCCAACAGGGGATACCATCGACGATGCAGATAGAAGATTCTGGAATATGCTTTCAGGTCCTTAAAATGAGGTATCAAACATGGGGACAAATGCTGCCTAAAGGGGGAAATCCATGTAGTTTCACTTTCCTTAATCATTAAGGCAAAGTTATAAAAGCATTCCTTGGGGGTTCTTTCAGAGACTTCCCCTGGTCACTACCTATCCCGGGTCAAAAAGCCCTCCACAAACACATACACTCACTTCCCCCAAAACTTCCACCATGGAGGGAGCTATTAGAAGAATCAAAGATCTGATTTATATGTGTTTATGTGGATTTATTTACTTTCGCTCTCTCTTTCTTCAAAAAGGACTTTCCCTCATTACCAAAAAGGCGATATTCTCCCTGTATTCAAGCAATACAGAAATACAGGAAGTTAAATATATAGACAGACAGATAAACAGACGCCGCAAGCCAAGCCTCCTCCATCTTATCTTTCAGAGATAACTAGTGCTAACAGGTATACATCCTTCAGGACAAATCTAATTGTCAAATTAGCAAACTATCACAAGAAGAGAAAACCCAACACCGCATGTTCTCACTCATAGGTGGGAACTGAACAATGATGAAACTTGGACTCAGGAAGGGGAACATCACACACCGGGGCCTATCATGGGGAGGGGGGAGGGGGGAGGGATTGCATTGGGGAGTTATACATGTTATAAATGATGACTTGATGGGTGCTCACGAGTTGATGGGTGCAGCACACCAACATGGCACAAGTATACATATGTAACAAACCTGCACGTTATGCACATGTACCCTAGAACGTAAAGTATAATAAAAAAAAAAAAAAGAAAAGAAAAAAGCAAGCCTGCAGATTCATAGGTATTGTATATGCTAAAAGAAAATCCTTAGCTAAATTAAATTTAACAGAGGTTAATTGAGCAAAGAACGATTCATGAATCCAGCAATTTCCCAAGCCATAGTAGGCTCAGAGAGACTCCAGCACAGTCACATGGTAGAAGATTTATAGGGAGAAAAAGGAAAGTGATGTACAGAAAATGGAAGTGAGGTACAGAAACAGCTGGAGTGGTTATAGCTTGGTGTTTGCCTTATTTGAACATGGTTTGAACAAGTGGCCCCCTTTGATTGGCCAAAAATTGGTGATTGACAGGAGAGTAGGTTACAGTCTGTTTACACTTTCATTTAGGTACAGTTCACTGTATACAGAGAAACCTTTACACTGAACTTAAAACATTTAAGGAAGCAGCTTTAGACTAAACTTGATTAACATATGCTACCATTTATGTAAGAGAGGGAAGGAAGGAGATACATACATATTTGGTAATAAAAACATACAATATCACTTAAAGGCTTTAAAAGCAATATCCACTATCTCCAGGAAGTAGACCTGGGTGGCAAGGGTGGGAGGTACACTTGACATTATATATCTTTTCATGCCATCTGAATTTTGAACCATGTGAATTTGTTATGCACTCAAAATGTTACCAATTTAATTAAATGTTTAAACAAAGCAAATGTACTCATTCAAAGCCCAAAAGAGGCTGGGTATGGCAGCTCATGCCTATAATCCCAGCACTTTGGGAAGCCGAAGTGGACAGATCACTTGAGGCCAGAAGTTCAAGACCAGCCTGGTCAATATTGCAAAACCCTGTCTCTACTAAAAATACAAAAGAAAAAAAAATTAGCCAGGCATGATGGCGGGCGCCTGTAATCCCAGGTACTCAGGAGGCAGAGGCTTCAGCGAGCTAAGTTCATGCCACTGGTCTCCAGTCTGGGCGACAAAGCGAGACTGTCTCAAAAAGAAACAAAACAAAAAACAAAAACAAAAGTCCAAAACAATGCCTAACATATAGCGGACGCTTGATGCATAGTGTAGAATAAGTGGAAAAAAATGTTTTAACACAATTGGAATTACACTACTTAGATGGCACATATTGTTTTAAATAACCTACTACATAAAACAACAATAAAACAAAACACCTGATTACAAAGATAAAAAGGCATCTATGATCAGTTCTTAGATATGAATGATATAAACTTAGAGCGAAATAAGATTGTGGATGTCATCTAGCAACCGGCAGCAAGTCTAGAGCGCCGATGTACAATATTAGGACTATAGATAATAAAATCATACTGTATATGGGATTCACACTAAATGAGTAAATTTTTAGCTCCTTTTGCCACAAAAACAAAAATTGAGTAACATATGAAATTATGGATATATAGTTTCACTATAGTAATTGTTTTACTATCAATATGTATCCTATAACATCATGTCATATACCTTAAATATACACAATAAAATTTATTTAAAAATATATCAACTGTCTTTCTGAATATTTTCTCCCAAAAATACTATGGGTAGAGGTCAAAAACAGCCACCTGAATGTCTAGGTGCATCATCCCAAGGGGCTCTAACAAAAGGTGCAACTTTTTATGTTTACAGTTTACCTTAAAACTACATGTAAATTTTGTGCTTTGCTCTAATAATATAGTCACAGCTATACTAATACAAAAACCAATCTTTGCCTAAATCTTTAAAAAATATGTGCTGTATTTAGCATGTTACCTCATACTTCTTGGCTTACCACCTTGTATCTGGGGGGAGGTCAAGTACCCAATGTGAAAGTCACAGGTTCTAGTTAAATCCTCAAATTGTACACAAACTGGGACCATCAAATCAAAGTGCTTTACTTGAGGTCACAAGGCATACACTGGCAAGGCTGAGACCAGGCTATGACAGCAACTTCCCAATGAAAGCAAAAGATTCCATTTTGCTATTTTCTCCTCTTCCTGGCCATCCCCACATGCACAGAGCCACTAAAATAAAGGCCTCTGATGTCTCATCAGGCTCTACCAATTTCCATTTATGAAAAGGTTCTTTGGTGGCCCTCTGACCATAACTGGCTAATTCAGCCTAGCTATGCCCACAAAACATAAAATCTCCAACAAGCCCCAAATCTCATTAGACTTTCTATGAAGCTTTTTGTTTGTACAACAAAAAACCATTCCTAAGCAATTTAGGAATCATTTTGACTGTATTATTTATAAACGTTTAATGTACTAATTGCAGATCTGTTTTATTTGTTAAAGCCAGAACTTTGGTTTCACAACATTTAGGTAACCAATGACTTTGACTACTTTATGTATTTGAAAATAGCACTGCCTACTGTTAAAAATATTCCATAATACCCATTACTCCTGATTTTAGCTGGTGTTCCTTTACTTTTTCCAAAGCAACTTCATATTTGAAATTATATTAACCTATTTTATATAAATAATTCACGGAATAATAAATGATGGTTAAAATATCTGCAATGAAATTATGTTCAATTGTTACTCAAACTATTCGGTACTATAAATACATGTAACGTCACTAAATGAAATGCGTAAATCATGTTTTATGAAATACACCTGCAGCAGGCAAGACATTTGAGCAGGAAATCAATTTTAACTGATGTTTCTCTTTGGGAGAAACAAAGTACACAAATGTGTAGATTGCTGGTATAGTAATTTATTTTCTTTTATGCTTTACTGAATAAAGCAGAACTTTGTTTTATTTGTTAAAAACCAGAACTTTGGTTTTGAATAAAGCATAAACCCTGAAGCATCATTCTATTCCATAGAGGAATTTAAGTCAATAGAATGTTCATATCAGCTGGGCGTGGTAGTGTACACCTGTAGTATGTAGTCCTAGCTCTGTGGAAGGCTGGAGCAGGAGGATGGCTTGAACCCAGGAGTTGGAAGCTGCAGTGAGCTGTGATCGTGCCACTGCACTCCTGCCTAGGTAACAGAACAAAACCCCATCTCTTAGGGAAAAAAAAAATTAATATCTAGCAATTAGAATGTTCATGTCTAGATACTTTAAAATTCTTTTTTGGAATTACTCCCTTTGAAAGAAATTGGGTAATTACGTGCTTGAACCAAAATTTCTATGAGTATAAAGGAATCTGAGAACAATTTCTTTACTGTATCAAGTATCTTGAGTCTCCAGGAAAAATTCCAGACACTTTAGGTTCAAATAAATTCCACTCTGTCACAAAAGTCACCAGCATACCCAAATAAAAGTCCCAGGCAATGGTCACAGCCTGGGTCTGGGGTAGCAGTGGAGAGGTAGAAACCGAAGTCATCGGGGAGAGATGGTAATGTCAGGAATCAAACAGCTCCAAGAGGGGCTGTGCACGCTGCCCTGGCCTTGTCCTGGAATAGGATGCCAAGAAGCGTGTAGTTTGCCCAAGCATCTCCAAGACCTGGTTAGAGGTACTGAGAATTTTCCAAACAAAAGACAAAATTTTGAAGAAACAAGTATAAAGAACAAGGCACATTTCAATTTCAAAATCATTCCAAAGCAACTCAAAACACATTTAAAAGAGAAAGGACTCACAGACCTAAAATCAAGTCATTAATCCCCTCTCATCTTCCACTTTTCTCTGACTTAACTGGGAGGAATTTAATACTTTTCCTTACTCGCAGTGCTGTTGTGGGACTTGAACATGATAACTTACATGGAAACCTTTAAAAACTGTAATTTTTTTTAAAAGAAGACACACATGCAGCCAATAAGCATATGGGAAAATGCTCAGCATTATCAATCATTAGAGAAATGCAAATGAAAGCCACAATGATATCATCTCATACTAGTCAGAATGGCTATTATTAAAAAGCCAAAAGTAACAGATGCTGGCAAAGTTGTGGAGAAAAGGGAACACTAACACACCGCTAGTGGGAATGTAAATTAGTTCAACTATTGTGGAAAGCAGTTTGGTGATTTCTCAAAGAACTTAAAACAGAATTACCATTAGACCCAGTAATCCCATTATTGGGTATTTACCCAAAGGAATATAAATTGTTCTGTCATAAAGAGTGTGCACATGTATGTTCATCGTAGCACTATTCACAATGGCAAAGATGTGGAATCAAACTAAATGTCCATCAATGATAGACTGGATAAGGAAAAGGTGGTATATATATGCCATCGAACATCATGCAATCATCAAAAAAAAAGAATGAGATCATGTCCTTTGCAGCAACACAGATGGAGCTGGAGGCCATTATCCTAAGTGAAGTAATGCAGGAGCAGAAAACCAAATAGTGCATGCTCTCACTTATAAGTGGAAGCTAAACACTGAGTACATAAGGACAGAAAGAAGGGAACAACGGACACCAGGGCCTACTTGAGGGCACAGCGTGGGAGGAACATCAGGCTTGAAAACTACCTACCGAGTACTATACTTATTACCTGGCTGACGAAGTGGTCTGTACGCCAAATCCCCGTGACACGCAATTTACCTGTGTAACAAACCTGTACGTGTACTCCTGAACCTAAAGTAAAAGTTAAAAAAAACTGAAATGTTGCACAAATAAATTATTGCTGTACTCAAAAGACGGCAAACTTACAAATGATTAATTTGTAATGCCAACAGTTTTCTGTCTAGGTAATTAGAAAAACAAAACATAATCTAGCCATACCCATTTAGAGAGTCTTAAAGCCATGGTTTCTTCATGAATTTAATAAATAATAAACATCATCATGACTTAGATTCGAGTCCATTTCTTCTAAACATATCATACAAGCGCACAGTCTTTCACCTAACTGTACAAGGTAGGGAGGTAGCAGTGATACCGCTGGGTTCTACTGGTGACTGGGTTCTACTGAGACGTGAACTACATACCAGCAGAGCTGTCTTCCTCAGGATCTGTGAAGACCAGCCCAACAAATGCCATACAAAGGACAACCCCACCAGAAAGTGTACCTTTATAACATCACCAGGGCACAGTCCAAGTGTTATTTCAGAAACAAGAGAAAGAAAGGTCAACAGACAAAAGGTAAATAATTGAAAAACGGACATGAGAACAAAGTATGGGAGTGAAATGGTATGATGTCTGGGATTTGTCTTAAAATACTGCCCAAGATCTGTCGTAAAATACTGCCCCTCTTTCCCCAGAACTAAGTAGGGGAAATGGAGAGAGAGAACAAGAATCCAGAAAGTTGATTGTTAATGCTGGGAGATAAGGATATAGAGTTCATTCTACTATTCATTTTACATTCTGTGTTTTTTAAAACTACCATAATAAATTATCTTTAAGCTGAAATTTCATCTGGTATGAACCCAATTTAGTTAAAAAAAAAAAATACATACATACAGCACCCAGAACATTTTTTTTTTTAATGAACCAAAAGATTTATGTTGGGTGGTGGGATGAAATCAAAGAATAAGTCAACTGATTTCACACAACTGCTGAGCAGAGGAGCCACTATTCACAGCAAGCAACTCTTCCCACCAAGTCTATACATACACCAATATTTACTGGGGCCACCACCTTATTAATAACCTAGCCATGCATACAGCGTTCCTTGAACAAAGTGGGACCTAACCCTGAAAGGGCACCCAAATATTACCCACTTCACACTCTCTATGGGAGGGCTTTTATCCACTAGTCCTTTCCTCAAAGAAAGAAAGAAAAATATGTCCAATTTCTCAGACTAAAGAAACCAGGTCAAGTCAACAGAAGAAGAGAAAAGAAAGGCAAAAAGATCTAACCTGATGCACAAGAATGACTCACATTAGACTGATGATAAAAACCAAAGAAGCACAAATCACTGCCTGTCGCTTAACAGGAAGATATATGCTAAAGCTTTACTCTGCATTTTCTCAACCTCTCCTTATTTCCTTACTAGCTCCAAAGGCATACAAGACAGGCAGGAAATATGTAAGGAACTCCATTATGGCAGATAAGGAGGCATATCAGGTAATGACACACCGCTCCTAGTAACTCCATTTCATAAAGGCACTGATCTGTCACCCACTGATCCCCAGAGCTGATTAAAGCCATTGAGTTCTAAGACCAATTACTAGAAGTATCTACAGAGACTGTGGACCATTTCTGAAACCTGTCCCACAAAAAGACAAAAGATTTTCTTGGCAAAGTATTTCTATATTATTAATAGTATAAACAACCAAGATTCAGGTGATAGCAGCTTTGGCTGAGCAGGACAGCTTAAAAGATTTTGCAGATGAGTTGACAAAGGTCCAAGCCCCAACTAAGGGGATTATTTGATCGTACATGTCCTAGGGACACTGTGCTCAGTTTATCTTCCTAGGGCAAGGTACTCATTACCCAAATGTTCAGACTCCTGACCTTTGCCAAGTAAGTCATATATCCTATCTCTATTAAGGTACCACAAAAGGAGTGTAAAAAACTGCCATACAAGCCAATTCCCTAGGCTGAAGAGAAAAATTACTTAAATCCCATTCTGACATCTTTCTCCTCTGAGTTTTAAGAGAAGTTTTCTTTAAAAAAATAGTCTGTTCCTATCTTACAGATAATGTGACTCTTGTGATGTTTCCTGTTTTCCTTTGGCCACCGGGAATCCCTGAGCCAAACGTTACAGGCCAAATCTAGCAACTGGATTGAACTTAAAAGATTCAGTGCTGATACCTGAAGAGTCTTAGCGTTTGTGTCGTGTTTCCTAAAACGAAGACTCCATCACAAGCCTATGTGAGTTCCTACTTCAGGAAAGACAAGAGTCAGAAGTGGTAGCACAGAGAATGGCATAAATGATTTTCCCTTGACACTATAGATGCATTCTGAACCGTATTTTATGATACCTGACAACGCAGAATTTGTCAAGCCTTATTCAAGAGTCCCAGTTGGAGCACCCAGTTGGAAATCCCATTTGCCATTCAATTACCCGTAACTATCAATAGTGTTGGTTTTTCAATGTGTGGTTTTGAAATAGGTCTGTACAAATTCTGGTGCCAGCCACCAAGAAATGGAAATCAAAATAAATCTAAGGTTATATGAAATAAATACGCAACAGCAAAAACAACTTTTTTAAATAACTGCCTTGGCCTTTTGTTTTAATTAATCTAACTTAATTTCAGGGGCAGAAAAACAAGTCAAGTTTGACAATGACTTTCAGGCTGTTAGACCCTCATACTCTAAGCTGTCTTTTTCCAGGATTTTGCTTTTCATTCAACACCAAACTGTTTAACGACTAATAACTGACCTGAATTATTTCTGCCTATCTAAAAAGTAAAAATATGGAAGTTGATAACTATGATTGAGCTTTTTAAAGTAATGAACCAGATTAACAAATCACTATACCATCACGAACTAATCATCATATACAGAATAACTTCATAATCTGCCCACTCCTTTTTGCTTTTACATAACAGGAAGAGCTTGGCAGATCTCTGGCAACACTTGTGCGAGCTCACATCTTACAAGCTTGTCCCTTTAACAAGAGCAACATTGAGCCCCTGTGGTGAAAAATCAATTTCCTGCCCTCTCTGATCATACTGATTGTGTGTGCGTGTGTGTGTGTGTGTGTGTGTGATTAGACCCCCTCCCAAAGAAAAAAAAACACCTTCATGGTCTGCTGTTATGATTAGTGTACTGAATGTTTACAATTCCAGGTGCAACTCATAGTAAAAATCAAATCACACGAGTTGTTGGGATCCCTGTAATAAACAACTCCTTCAAGCTATTAAGGAGCAGGTGTAGCATTTGACTACAGTTAAAGTGCTCTTAAACAATTCTACTTGACTCTCACACTGGATTAGTTACCCCTCACTCAGACATACTGATGCATGTGGATGATGAAGCAACTGCTCGTTGTCATTCAAGTATTAGCCAACCTAAGTTTGGCAACTCTGCTCCCATGAGTCAATGTGCAATGCTTACCAAGACTCACTGTATTTGTCTCCAAACTTGCTTGTTTCCATTATTACATAATTTAAATAAATATTGAGTAATCAATGAAACTGGAGTCTGGAAAGAAAGTGAGCTGTTGTTTCCACAAAACTAAATTGAATGCTTTAGAAAGATTTGATAAAGGTAAACAGCTTTACCAAAAGATTGCCACAAAATTAGGGGTGGTTGAGACAACTTTAATATTCTTATGAGGAAAATGTGACTTAAAATGTGGAAGGATTCAGTATTGGGCTGCTGTGAAGTTTTGATGTTCTGGCATCACTTTAAAGAAATAAAGACCGGACATCGATGAAGCATTATGGGTGTGGCTTGTGCAGGAAAGACAAGAAATGGCATAAATCAGAGGATCCATATTCAAAAGAAAATTTCTTGACACTACATAAAACATTGACAAATCCTAAACATTTCTATTTCTAAAGTTAATAAAATGTTTACGGTGGGTATGTATACTTCTGAAAAAATTATTTCCACCCTTAACTGATTCATCATTCAACTGTGGATCCCAATTCTACTGAAAAAAGGAACTAAACCAAGGTCTGGACCCTACAGTGCATTTCCTCCCTTTCCATGATGAAAAACTTTAACAAAACCAGAAGGGGGAAAGTTAGCCTTTGGTGAAATCTTGCTCTCCTTTTAGTGGACATCTCCTCAGGAGTCTTTGATTCTCCGAGCCCTCAGGGTGGGGTGCCCAGTCCCACCCCACTAGAGGCCCAAGCTTAAAGACTACCTCTTCTCCGCTCTCTACTTCCCACATGCAGCCCCCATTATCTTAAGTCCAGGTATTCTCAGCTAGGAGTTGAGCAAAGCAAAGCAAAAGTCAACTCACACAGTAAGGTACCTTTCTCTTCCCTAGGATGTTTTGCATTTCAGAAGGTCTATGTTCTCACAACTGTAAATGCCTCCAGCTCAAGAGTACACAAAAGAGAAGTGAAAAAATTCAGGACTGTGGAAGGGGAGATATTTTGGAATTAGAGAGAAGAAGGAACAGGTTAGTCTTAAGACAAATTAGTTACCAATAGAAAGAATTAGACTAACTCCATCTGTTTTTGTTTGTTTGTTTGAGAAGTATTGACCTTTCCAAGCCAGTTTCCATCTCTATAAAAATATGGATACCACCACCTGCCTCACAAGATTAAATGAGATAATAAGCTACAGAGTACCTACTAGAGTCTAGGCACACAATAGGTACTCACCAATCATGGCTGCTTTTAGCAGTCTATCGTCTCACATCCATCTCCACCCCACCCACAAGTGGCATTATTTTTCACATCTTCCCTCCCCCAATTTCTGTACCCAAAGATTCTCTTAAAAGTAGCTAGGTCCCCTCCCCTCAATGCATCCCAACAGCGGCGGCCTCCAGTGTTCCGTTAGAAAGAAAGCTGTGTGGGGCAAAGGCGGTATTACTTGAAGATAAGCGCTTCGCCCTTCTGCACACTCTCAGGAGCTCAAGAATGGGACACTCAAAATGTGAATATCCATTGGTTGACTTGTACTACCAAATTTACTCAAAATTAATGTACAGCAAGATCAAAAGCAAAAACAACAACAACAACAACAACACTTCTTCTCTTAGCATGAATACTTCCAACCCATTCTCTTCAAATGAATCATCATCTAAGATCTCTGATGTAGTTGCTAGATTTAGAGATCAAACCTATACATTCTTTGCAAACGGCAGATAATCGCCCTTGAGGAGACAGTTAGCGGCACTCTTAGAGGACTCACTCAGTGTAGGGCACTCTGCAGGACCAGGTAGGATAGATACGTGGTCTCTGTGGGCGTCTGTTTAAGTTGTCACTCCCCAGTTCAAGGATCTAGAACCTCAAATCATATACATGCACAATAAAGCAAGATGAAGATGTTAAAGAGGACAGAAGAGACCAAGTATGGTTAGCTGGTCTTAGAAAGGAGACAGGCATGACATCAAAGCAGAGGAGAAGGAGTGCAAGATGGATAAAGTCAGTTTGCTTTAGCAACATCCTGGCTACACACACAACTGATCACATCTCACTCACCACAAGAGAAAATGCCTAAGTTTAAAAGTTGTGAAGAACAAAGTGGCTAGGTTTATTTAGATGTCCACATCTCTTTGCCTCTGTGCATATGAATTATCTTTTCTGGATAAACATCAGTCGTTATATACTGCTTTGGTTTTTCCTTTAGAAGACAAACGCCAAGTTGAGGAAGCTGCCTTTCCCATTTGCCAATGATGATAAAATGTAACAGCTGTGTTACCTAAGCAACCATTTAGGTTTCAAAGGTATTGAAGATAAATCTGTTATTTCCTCTAAAGAAAAGCTTTTTCCTCTTCAGGTGTTAATTACTAATTTTAAATAAGTCACTAAAATCAAGTACGTTATGGGACCCACGAAGGGCTGATGGTGACAGAATCTGCCTGAAATAGGTAGAGTGGCACCTAAGAACTCTGCCTCTAAGCCATTTCGCCTCTCTTCAGCATGTGTCTTGGGAATGCCTTCTACTTATAGATACATTTCAAAAGGTTATACACAGAAACTTTTCCATCCCTGACTTTGTATTCTGGTGTGCTAATTGGAATATAGTTAATATCATTCTGTAAATTTTTTCTCTGAGTGATAAAGAGAGGCAGACAAGCTTGGTGGTTATTTTTCCACTCGCTCGGAGCTTCTTAAAAAGTAGAGATCTTTAGAAAACATTAATTATTCACATGAAATGACAAAAAATAAATAAACACACCATATAAAAACAATCAGGCTCTAAACAGATGTATAAATGCAGAGAGTAGACATCTAAAATACTTTCAGGAACTATCAGATGACTTCAAAACATGATCATATCATCAGATTTTGAAATATTAAATAATGAAACGAAATTATCCTAAACTTTAAAAAATATCAGCTTTTAATCCAAACTGGTTTATAAAGGCAATAAAATAATATTTTAAAAATTATTTTAATAGTACAGAGTTATTTAATCCAAAAGAATTGCAGAACTTTTGTAAACAATTTGAAGCTAACAATACCGAGGTCATGAGAACTTTTTAGTGTTACTTCTCATGGGGGGAGGTTCTGGTAAGTTCTTGCTATATTTTGGTGGCGAGTCTTCTGTGAAATCAATGCATATTCAGTTCTCAATCAAACCAAGCCAAGAATCACAATTACTATCAAGCCACCACATGAAGAAATTAACCAAACAAGTTTAACAGTTCTCTTGTAATATGGCAAGTATTACCAAACAGGCCTTATAAACAGAGAAACAGTTTGTCTCTGTGGAATGGAAAAAATATACATATAATTATTACTATTAAAGACAGTATCAAGCCCTAATATAATGAACAGTTCTAGCTAGGAGTTGTATATAGTCCAAATTATTCAAAATAATCAGAAAAGAAATACTACTTATGGATATCAAATTCTTAAAAGTGACAGGTTATATGAAAAGTCCAGGGAGGGAAAATCTTTAGGGACAGAAAGTAGATTAGTAGTTGCCTAGGGCTGGGTGTGGAAGTAGAGATTAAATGTAAAAAGATAAGAGAAGAATCTTATCTTTTAAGAACTGACAGAAATGTTCTAAAACTGGTTTATGGTGCTGGTTGTATAACTCAGTAAATTTACTAAAAATCACTGAATTATATAGCAAATATACAGCAGTAAAGTTGGTTTTTTAAATGACAAGGTGATCATCTGGACTTAGCATTTTAATTGGGACTGGGAGGTAACTAAGGAAGGATGTGCTCAAATTCCAAGTTTTGAGAATATTCATCCCTGTACCTTCTAATAATCTGAATTTTGAAACAGGAGATTATAGTACTTTCGTACAATAAAAGGCATGCAACTGTTGAAAATAATACAGAATATACAACTATTGAAAATAATATAGAAAAAATGTGACAACAATCTAAATGTCCATCAATGAAAGTGGAGCACTGAAATTATAGTACAGCCATCCTACAGAAGTGGTATAGTTCATATTAAGCAGTCAATTTAAGAATGTGTTAAATTATATACAATGACACATATATAAATATTTCCAGGACATACTGAGTGAGAAAGAATGTCAAGCAGAACAAGGCACACAGGAGGATATATGAGAATGTGTATGAATTACCTATATATGTACAATGCAAATAACTGCATGTATATTTGGGAAGATAAATGCCAGATTGTTCATTATGCTTAGCTCTTGGAAGTAGAAAAGAGTCGAGGGAGACAACTTCCCATCAAAGCTCAAGGAAGGAGGCTGGGCATGGTGGCTCACACCTGTAATCCCAGCACTTCGGGAGGCCGAGGCAGGTGAATCACGGGGTCAAGAGATCGAGACCATCCTGGCTAACACAGTGAAACCCTGTCTCTACTAAAAATACAAAAAATTAGCCTGGCATGGTGGCGGGCGCCTGTAGTCCCAGATACTCGGGAGGCTGAGGCAGGAGAACGGCGTGAACCCGAGAGGCGGAGCTTGCAGTGGGCCGGGATCACGCCACTGCCCTCCAGCCTGGGTGACAGAGCGAGACTCTTTCTCAAAAAAAAAAAAAAAAGTTCAAGGAAGGAATCTGGAAGTAGGTGCTAGGAATGGTTGTCACTGGCTAGATGGGTTTTACAAGGTTGTTTATGTTCTTTTTATATATATTCAGTATAACTGTCTATATTTTCTAATGGAGAGGAAGGTTAGTATAGTTGTCAAAAGATTCTGGAGTCAGATGGTCTAGATTTAAAACCTAGCTCTTCTGTTTACTTGCTGTGAGACCTTGAATAAACCACTCTGTGCTGCAGTTTTTTGCCTTTGCAAATTGAGAATAACAATAGCACCTGCACCACAGCTCGTGAAGATCAACAAAATAGAAACACAAGATCTTTAGAACACAGCCTGGCATACATACATATACATATTTTTTTAAGAGACAAGGTTCTCACTCTGTCACCCAGGCTGCAGTGCAGTAGTATAATCACTGCTCACTTCAGCCTCGAACTCTTGGACTCAAGCAATCCTCCCACCTCAGCCACTTGAGTAGCTCAGACTATAGCTATATACCACCTTGCCCAACCAATTAAAAACAATTTTTTTTTTTCACAGACAGGGTCTTGCTGTGTTGCCAAGGTTGCTCACTATCTTATTAGCAAGAAGAAAATATGAAGGCAGCTTTATTTTTGTGAGGAAAAAGGTAAGAAGTACAAAACCACAAGTGCTGACAGTTCCTTTACTACCTGTTCAATATCAGTGTGTGACCAGAATGTATCAGGCAATAATGAAAGTCTGGACAGTTGTCAGATCTTGTCTTATGGCCAATACTGATGTAACCAATCTCCCAACGGACCACATCAAGGCCAGAGGGTTTCTGGGCAGGAAGCTCCCAAGTGCCTCCATTCACCCAGGCAACTGCAATGCCTCAAGATGCTGATAATTAGTGTGTGTGACCAGACCAATGGCAGAGACACAAACGGTTTGACATAAACACTTATGCCTAGTAATTGACCTCAGTGGGGCTTGTGGCCTCATCTTAAGACAGACGACATAAACCAGGGTCAATTATCTGACACTTGAGCCAGCCATAGGAAAAATCATTAATTGTCACATTCTAATAATACATAGCAAATCTCTGCCTTGCTGAAAAACAGCAAGTTCTAAACTAGCCCCAATTTCCACACCTTATACTGTAAGTATTTTATTAGCCTTTGGTAGTCCTGAAAATATTTTCCAGGGGCCACCCTCTTAATCTGAACAATACTAGAAACTCTTTCTTTAAAAATAACATATTTGTTGAGTGATTACTATGTGCCAAATTTATTCTTTCAAAACTCTTTGATGGAGATATTTTAATCTCCACTTGTGCAAATGAAGAAAACTGAGGCTTGGAGAGAGTTACTGGGGTCTCCAGTGAGTGGCAACACTGAGAACCAAACACAGAAGCTTCCATTTCCAAAGCCTCTGCTTTTCCACCCACAGGAGAAATCCCTCTAGTTTGATTCTCAAGTGGTTCACACTCTATTCCAACTACAAAGTACTCCTTCAAAAGGTCTATAGGCCACCAAAACTTTACACCAACCAACCAGAAATACCCCCCACCAAAAGCTCCTGAGATTTTCTTAAGGGATACATGTTTTACATTTGTCACAATCAACATTACACTTCTATTTTTCATTTGCCTTCTTCAGTGCCAACTGGTTTTCAACAAAGCACCAAGGTCTCACCCACAGATCAGTCCTCACTGAGGCTAAGAAAATCCAAGAAACACCTACTTTCAAACACACGTTTTTCAAAGTAGTATTCATTTATGCTCCCGCACAAAATGTCAAAGACAAATTTACAAATGAATTTCTGTCAGCCTTACTTAGTCACCTTGATTTTTTAAGATGAAGCTAAAGATGCAAAAGATGGACCAAAGTGGTATAAAACTGTTGTACCCAAGAAATTATTTGTGAGCTTTTTGTTGACATTTTAAACATCTTCATTTTGTTAAAAAAAAAAAAAAAATCTCCATTTACCTTTCATTTCAATATTCTGCTTAGAAAATTACCGGCCGGGCGCGGTGGCTCAAGCCTGTAATCCCAGCACTTCGGGAGGCCGAGACGGGCGGATCACAAGGTCAGGAGATCGAGACCATCCTGGCTAACACGGTGAAACCCCGTCTCTACTAAAAATACAAAAAAAAAAAAAAAAAAAACTAGCCGGGCGAGGTGGCGGCGCCTGTAGTCCCAGCTACTCGGGAGGCTGAGGCAGGAGAATGGCGGGAACCCGGGAGGCGGAGCTTGCAGTGAGCTGAGATCCGGCCACTGCACTTCAGCCTGGGTGACAGAGCGAGACTCCGTCTCAAAAAAAAAAAAAAAAAAAAAAAAAAAAGAAAATTACCAAACTACAAAAAATTTGTCTGGTCAAAAGCCTAGTTAATGGCATTATCCATCAATTACTGCATCAGTCCGCATTGAAATGGATGCTTAATAAGCATCATGATCACTCAAAACAACGACTATTTTTCTAATGTTCTGGCGTCCAATTATTTTTGCATTGAATGTCACTGAACAGTAACAAAAGTCAAAGCTTAGCATTAACTTTTTCAAAAATTAATCTATCTTCCTATTGTGGGCTTTTATTTCAGTAGATTCAAATTAATGGAGTCAACTGCCTCCATAAAACTATGAAGAATAAACAAAACCATTAGACATCTCAGGTCAAATGGCAAGAAAAAGGGGTCACGATCCTACTGGAAATTAAGATTTATTGATATTTTCAGGGTATAACATTTATATGCCAAGCCAAGAAAATACTGCACAATATTGCCCTTTATACGATATCATTAAAAGACTTTCCATATGTATGAATAAGTATATAAATATGGATTATTTGAATTGTGAGGAAATCTTTAAAAACCTTCTCTGGAGATGTTTAATTAAACAAAGAACTAGCCAACTATTTTTCCGGGATTTAGGTTGAGTCATAGTTTACATAGTATGTAACAAGCCATTTGTATACTCAATTTTTGTTAACCAGAACCATTTTTTCTTTTAATTTCAATAGCTTTAGAGGTACAAGTGGTTTTTGGTTAGATGGATGAATTGTATAGTGAAGTCTGGGATATTGGCGTACCTGTCACCAGAGTAGTGTACACTGTACTCCGTAGGTAGTTTTCTATCCATTACCCTCTTCCCTTCTGAGTCTCCAATGTCCATTATACCACGCTGTATGTCCCTGTGTACCTATAACTTAGCTCCCACTTACATGTGAGAACATGCAGTATTTAGCTTTCCATTCCTGAGTTACTCCACTTAGAATAATGGCCCCCAGTTCCATCCAAGTTGCTGCAAAAGACATTATGTTGTAACCAGAACCATTTTAAATGTTCAACGAAGTTTGTTCTTTGAAGAAATTTAGACAGAAATCCATTTTTGATCTATTATTTTAAAATCCGATACACATAGTTTTAATAACACTACTTACAAAAGAACAGACATGATTATTACTCACTGGCCAGTCTAGACAGAAAATTACGTAAATACAAAGAAAGAAGAGTTACAACTAAATAACACTTGGCACAAGTACACTGTTTGCATGTTCAATGTCCAATGAAGTTTATGAGGTAAATAATATACTATTATCTTAAACCCATCCCAGCTGTCAAGAGCCTGAGGTTATGAAGATAAGAAATGAAAGTATTCTAGACTCTAGGGGTACATTTGTCAGGCATGCATATATCTAACTGACTAACGTGTTCCAAAGTGAATCTTCATTCCAGTTCTCTATTTCTGCTCAACCTCTGCTCTTGCTCTTCTTTGTCTTCATTCATTCATTCAACACATGGTGTTTCAAAAGCCAGATGCTACTCTAGGTGCTCAGGATACAGAAGTGAGCATTACCTACAACTCCTGGCTACCAGGAATGATCTCATCATGTGGCTAAATTCTGATGTTTCCAGACAAGGTTGTTCACAAGCTCACCTGCTCTTAAGAGGCTCAATAAACTGATGAAGGTTTAGGCAAATACAGAGGGGAAGAACACCAACATCTAGTATGTCTTAAGAATAATTTTGCTGTAAGATTGTACAGGGTCTCCACAGGTATGGGACATGGTAGTGTCAGGTGGGATAATCTTTGGTCCCAAACTACAACTACTCAGGCCACAAAAACAGCAGAAGGTACGGCCAGATTTCCTCAACTCCTACCCTTCTTTTATTTCTTTTGTTAAAGAACATGTTTAATATTCCTTACACCAAAATAAAAACGTTTTTAATGGAAATCAAAAGATAGACAATAACATGGGGGAAACAGGTATAATACATATGAAATAGGATGAATTTTCCTAATTTAAAATGAGCTCATACAAGTCAATATGATAAAGACAAGAAGACACAAGGGCAAAAGTAAGGAAAAAGAGGGTGAAAGTGGAAGAAGAAAGCACATGAGTGAGCAGTTTACAGGAAGAAACCCACAATGGACCTATGAAAAGATCCTAAACCTCACCCAGAGGGAAAGTAAATTTTTAACTTATCAGATTGGCAAAAATGTTAAAGCTTGGTGAATGAAAAGTGTTGATGGAAGCGTGGGAAAGATAAAATCTTGTTGTGTGGTTTTTTTTTTTTTTAAAAAAAAGGTCAGGCTCACAGCTGTAAACCCAGTGCTTTGAGAGTCTGATGTGGGAGAACTGCCTGAGGTCAAGAGTACATGACCAGCTTGAGAAACATAGTGAGACCCCCATCTCTATGGAAAATACAAAAAACTAGGTGGGCATCGTGGTGCATGCCTGTGGTCCTAGCTACTTGGGAGGAGGGAGCATCGCTTGAGCCCACGAGTTCGAGGTTGCAATGAGCTATGATTGTGCCACTGCATTGCAGTCTGGGTGAAGAGCGAGACCCTGTCTCAAAAAAACAATCAGTGACCTTTCCAGAGAAGAATCTGGTGATGCTTATCAAAATTTGAATGTATTTTCCCACTGATGTAGCAATCCCACTCACAGGAATTTAACCTACAGGTATGTCAACAAGATGTTTACACAAAAATATTTACAGAAAGGCAGACTACAATATTTCCAAGAGCTAAACACAATCCCCCTACTGGCCACTACTAAAACAGCCAGAAGAAAGGCAAAAATAAAATCAATTATTATACACCCATAAAATAAAATATTGTACCATCATTAAAGAGAATAAAGAAGATCTGTATGTGTTGACAGGAATATATCTCTAAAATAGGTAAAGTACAAAGAAAAAGCTAAGGAATGGTATGTATGTTAATTCCTTTATTAAAAAATGCAAAAAGCCAAAGCAAGATAGATGCAGATATGTGACAAAATATGTATTGTTTTTCCTGGAACAAATCACAAGAAATGTAATAACAGTGAGGGGAGCCTTTTACATCTCTTTCTAAATCATTTGATATCATTTGTATACTAACCATGTACATGCACCATTTTTATTTATTTTCATATCTTAACCATATCCTCTCTCTTACACTCTGTTCCTCAACAAAACCTGATTTAAAAAAATAAAACCAGAAAATTTAAAGCATTTATAATAAACCTCAACATCCGAAGCTCCCAAAATATATTTAACAAATCAAAGGCTTTTCAGGAGAGTTCTGACGAAGAAAAAAATACAACAAAATAAGAGACTAAGTAGAGAAAAAGGGGGCAAGGCACACGGATAGAATGAGTATCAACTTGGGTACAAGGACAAGGCTGAGTATTTCTCCCTTTCTAATGTTTTAAATAAATTGAGAAATTATGCATTGCATGGTGTATCCAGCAAGAAGCCACACAAAAAATCAGCAGTTTAAAGTTGTAGAATGTGGAAAACAACTGAGAGGAAAAATCTCCGAAAAGCTCTTCTGGAAGAACTACCCCAATTCGTGAAAAACAGTAAAGAAACACCCTCGCAAACGAAAGAAAAGTCCTACCATGTACAAATAAAACATTCTCACTAGAATGTATTATGAAACCTTTTGGCAAATATTTATAATGTTTGAGATAAAATCCCAAATTGAATTATTTCATATGCAACTATAATTCTAGGTTATGCTACATATCTTCATAGGCATTAAACAAAAGCCTGGAATGTTATTTAGCTGAAAGTCATTTTAAAAATGTGGCTGCAACTCCTTATTATCCATGTATTTATCCAAGGTTTAAGAGACAAACAGTAAAACTAAAACACTTAATCCTCAAAAGTCCTCTAGTGATGTCACCATGAATAGCAAAGGTAATAAAACCACAAAATGTGAGTATTCTAAGGAAAATGATGAAGTACTACTGGAAGGAAAACCCCACCCAAATATATATATACACATGTGCAATTACCTAGTTGAAAAAAATAATTTTAGACTCTGAGAAGAAGGGTGGTCTCGTTTTTCTCCCTGTGTCAGTTATCAATTTACCGCCTCTTAGCTACAAATTCACCATTTACAGCCTGATTTGCAAAAGGGGATCTGAGCCCTTTCAGTCTTTTCCATTTGCTAGCTGACATGATGTTTGTTAATTTTTGTCTGTAGAAAATGCTAGAGAGGCATTGTAGGAAGGAGTTTTGCTTCCTGGTCTGATCAGGAGTCACATCAGACTCCTGTCAGATGTGTAGCTTCTCCAAAGCCTGTCTCAAACAGTTTTTAGTGGAGTGCCTCCAGTAGATATTTCCCCATGAATAGCTTTCCCTGGCACCATAAAGGATGGATTTTCAGCAACTTCTGGAAGGCAGGTTTTTAGTAAGTTGTGCTGGTGTGGCACTACAGCAACTGCTCTGCCACGCAGTGAGTCAAGGCCGTGTCCTCTCCAAAAAGGTCTGGATCTCAGCTCTGAGAGTGGGTAGGAAGTTGGTCTCTTCCTTGGGTCCTCTATCTTAGCCTTTGGAGTAGTGGATGCTCCCTATATCTGCTATTTCTATAGAGTTCTGTTTACTTCTTATTAGCCAATCTTATCATTGCTCCAATCCTTTGTTATAATTCTTTTTTTTTTTTCCTTAAGAGATAGGGTCTTCCTCTATTACCCAGGCTGGAGTGCAGCGGCATGATCCTAGCTCACTTCAGCCTCGCCCCCGTGGGCTCAAGGGACACTCCCACCTCAGCCTCCCAGGTAGCTAGGGCTACAGGCATGTGTCACCATACCTAGGTAATTTTTTTTTTTTTTTTTTTGTACAGACAGTGTCTTGCTATGTTGTCTAGGTCGGTCCTGAGCTCCTGGCCTCAAGTGATCTTCCTGCCTTGGCCTCCCAAAGCAGTGCTGGGATTATAGGTATGAGCTACCTCACCTGGCCCTAAAAAGTCTTAATATTAAATTTTCCTTGTTTAAACTACTATGCAGTTTCTGCTCCCAGACTGAACTGATGACACACTCCCTTTACTTACTAGCATTTCTGCAGTGGGCCCAATGGCAACGTGCATAAGTAAAAGACCAAGAATTAGCATTTTTCCAGTTCTGTCACTAGCATGGCTTAAACTATTTAACCTCTCTAGATTTGCTAAGTGATGTATCATAGAATGTGCCGATAAAAATCCAGGTGAAGAAGTGGTTAATTCTGTCTGCCTAACCTGAGAAAGGGAGAAGCCACCAGGAGCACTCCTCACCTTATTCTCTGTTGATATCTTTGATATCCTTTCTGGTCTCAGCTCCTATCCACCCCTGATCTCCAGACGGCCTCCTCCAATTGTCCCTTCAACCTGGGGTTGGTAATGACTTCCTGCCACTGCATCACCTGTAAGTAACTTTACTACATTCCCCCTTCCATAAATAAGAGTGGCTTTTTTTTTTTTTCCTGCTAAGCTCTGACTAACCAGTTATATTAGAATGGGTGCATATACACATGCTGAAGATCCACTGTGTCTATTCTTGAAAGCCATCATGCACTGCTAGGATTCAAAGTTTAAACCTGAGGAAATCTAAAATAATGTACCTTTATTTGGCCTAAAAGAGCCAGAGTCAAACCCCTGAAATATTTTGATTTATATAGGACTTGCTTGAAGATGGATCCAGCACCTTAATACCTATTTTGTTTTAAGGCTGAACTTTTGGCTGAATCATTTTTCCTAAATTTGTATCTAAATATCAAAAAATTCATTTTAAAAAATGCTTCCTTTAGACAGTGTATAGCACAGTGCTCTCCAGTAGAGCTTTCTGAGATGATGGAAATGTTCTGGATCTGTTCTACACAATATGGTAGCCACTAGCCACATATGTAACTATTGAGCAGTTGAAATGTGTTAGGTACAACTAAGATTATTAATTTAAATATTGGCATGTAGCTACTGCCTATTGTATTGGACATCAAAGGTCTGGCATATGGTCCTCTGTAATCTGAGGAAGGCTCTAGTAACAGTTTAAAAACATTATAACTGCCAGCTACAGTGCCTCATGCCTGTAATCCCAATACTCTGGGAGGCAAAGACAGAAGGAACGATTGAGCCCAGAGACCAGCCTGGGCAATGTAGTGAGACCTCATCTCTACAAAAAAAAAAAATTTTTTTTTAAATTAGTGAGGTTCCTGGCTAACATGGTGAAAGCCCGTCTCTACTAAAAATAGTAAAAATTAACTGGGTGTGGTGGCACGTACCTGTAGTCCCAGCTACTCGGGAGGCTGAGGCAGGAGAATTGCTTGAACCTGGGAGGCGGAGGTTGCAGTGAGCCGAGATCACAGCACTGCACTCCAGCCTGGGTGACAGAGTGAGACTCCATTTCAAAAAAAAAAAAAAAAATTAGTGGGGCATGGTGGTACATGCGTGTAGTCCCAGCTACTGGGGTGCACTCAAGTATCCCAGCTACTGGATTGCAGGGCGGTTGAGGCAGGAGAATCACTTGAGCTTGGGAGTTCATGGCTGCAGTAAGCCATGATTGTACTCCAGCATGCTGACAGAGCAAGACTCCATCTCAAAACAAAACAAAACAAAATTTAAAAAAAGATTTTAACAACCCCTACTCTGCTTGACCTCCCTCCCACTACTGGCTACAAATATGGACACATAACTTATTCAGATAACTTAGTTAACAAATTCTTAGGGAATAAAATCCATTCATTTTATTCATATAGATTAGGGTCCAGGCCCAGTAAGGGGAGACACTCACTTTGGAAAGAGGTAATGTTAGAATTCTTGCTTTGTTTTTCCTGTTCTTTCTGTTTTATTGATACATAATATTTGCACATATTTATGGAGTACATGTGATAGTTTTTGCATGCATAGACTATAATGATCAACTCAAAGTATTTGAGATATCTATGACCTCTACTATTTATTTCCATGTGCTGGGAACATTTCAAGTCCTCTCACCTAGCTACTTCAAAATATACTATACATTGTTGTTAACTATAGTCACCCTACTCTGCTATCAAACATGAAAACTTACTCTAACTGGATGTTTCTGTTTTTCCTATTCTTCAATCTCTCTGGATACAACCCCATTTATTCCTTGAATTGTTTCAGTCCATTCCATACTCTCTTCCCAAGAGGATTCCTCTACAGTCTTCCCAAGACCATATGGTTTTCATACAACATATCTCTATGTACCCTGGCACTACTGAGGCTGTGACAGACATTCCTTTGAAGTAGACTGGTGATGACTAGTTTCTCCGTTACAAACATTTAATTTCTTATCTCTGACCTTTACTTGGACATAATCAAAATAAATGACACCAGGTTTCTCAATTCTCCTGAGAATTTTGCTCCTAAATGTAAATGCTAAATATTAGCAATAGATAACTTCAGGAAGCTCATTCGATATATTAACAGGAATATAAGAATATTAAGCCTTTCGGCCGGAACCACCATCTTCCAGTAATTCGCCAAAATGACGAACACAAAGGGAAAGAGGAGAGGCACCCGATATATGTTCTCTAGGCCTTTTAGAAAACATGGAGTTGTTCTTTGGCCACGTATATGCGTATCTATAAGAAAGGTGATATCATAGACATCAAGGGAATGGGTACTGTTCAAAAAGGAATGCCCTACAAGTGTTACCATGGCAAAACTGGGAGAGTCTACAATGTTACCCAGCATGCTGTTGGCATTGTTGTAAACAAACAAGGGCAAGATTCTTGCCAAGAGAATTAATGTGCGTATTGAGCACAAGCACTCTAAGAGCCGAGATAGCTTCCTGAAACGTGTGAAGGAAAATGATCAGAAAAAGAAAGAAGCCAAAGAGAAAGGTACGTGGGTTTAACCGAAGTGCCAGCCTGCTCCACCCAGAGAAGCACACTTTGTGAGAACCAATGGGAAGGAGCCTGAGCTGCTGGAACCTATTCCCTAAGAATTCATGGCATAATAGGTGTTTAAAAAAAAAAAAAAAAAAAAAGACCTCTGCGCTGAAAAAAAAAAAAAAGAATATTAAAAGGACAATTATATATGAAAGTACCACAGGCTCTGGAACCCAAATGCCTAAGAAACTATATACAGCCTATTATCCTGAGAAACAAATGAAAGTATATTTCATAAGTCTGCAAGAATTTTAACAATATAAAATCACACTGAAAAATTCTGTGAAATTTTGGCTATGAAATGCTTTGGGTGAAAATTTCTGTAGTTGTTTAGTAATTTGTGCAATTTAAATGAGAATTATAGGACACACTAACCAGCGAAGTAGGAATTAATTTACCTTGTAATTTTAACTATAACAATATACTCTAGTTTCTTTTACTTTTGTTTACATGAGTTACCCACAGAACAGAACATCACATTTCCCACATGAATAGGCACTCAATGACATTCATTTTTCTTCTCAACATTTTCTAAATTGCAATAAAAAAGATAATATTATGATGGTCATGACACTCTTGTGTTGCAAGTCAGATAGGAAAGGGCATTCAAGGTGAAGACAAGCAACCCTGGAGAAGTCAGCTGGTCCTTAAAGTGCAGTGTCATCTGGGGGGACTCACACAGTCCAAGACTATCTTTTAGTCTTGCAAATTTATAGATACAATGATCAGAAAAGCATTCATACTGACCACACTTATGGTGACATTAGCGTTAAAAACTACAGCTGAATACCTTATTGTGAGAATGTAAACCATCAGGTGGGTTGGATGCTGGCATGTCTGATGGCAGATCTCTGAAAAGCATAGTTATGTGAAGTGGCCAAATTACCATGAGAAGGATGCATAGTGGGCATGGAACAAAAATACGTTCTGTGACTTCCTGTGTGGCCTGACACTGTGCACTGTGAGGTTAAGGAGGACTCAACGGTATTCACTGATGAGGGCAAGACCAATCTCTAATTCAGATTTGGAACTTAGGCAGATTTCAAAAGCCCTCAGACAGCCCCACCATAGGGGAAGACCCACATGGAGACCTGGTAATGCCACCCTAGGGGTAAGGCACCTTCTCTGTAGCCAGGCCAAGTTGGCCTCTCAAATTCCGTCTCCCATCCCAGTCTTCAAGTTCTACTTCTCTAAATTCCTCTTCAGACAATTTCCCTCTCAGAATAACATGTTAGTTCCTTTAACCAAGTTATAGTTCTATAACCAAGTTATAATCTCTTTATTTGTTGTATGTTTGCTGTGATACATTCATTATAGGTTAGTTTAATAATTTCTTTTGGACTAAGGTCTTTTCAAATTGAGAAGAGGGAAAGGTATATATAGTATATATACTATTACCTGAGGGCCCTCATGTATGGCATATATACCATACTCGTGGTAGAAGCCAATAATTCCAGTGAAATGAAAGCTTTGGAATTTCAAGAAGGAGGGACCTCTTAAAAAAACAAACAAACCAACAAACAAACCTATAACCACACCCTGTATTTAAAGAATTCATTGAATGTCAAGCTTAAACTCTTTAAAAAATACAAGCTAATAGACCTATGGTGTGGGTAATGAGGCATATTGTTCCACTCCACCTTGACTTAAATCTATTTGCTCCTTTATGTCCAGAACGTGTTTGAGCCTTTTGGTGAGACCCTTACTTCAAAAGGGGGGGAAAATCTATTTTTACATCTGTTAACTCAGCACAAGTCTAGAACTTGGGATTTTGCTACCAATTACTGCAAAATTACAAGTTGATGCCCAGGAGCCTTGTAAACACACAATCAGTTTTCAAACATTTTCAGCAACACTTCCTGCAGTGCGTGGTAATTTCTAGTCTCATCCATATCTAAGAAATCAAAGTGACGGAATGCACCTAAAGTGGAGAAATTGTTTTATGGGGTCTCAAGAATTGTGGTCACTGGTTGCATCTGAAATTTTAAACTGCCTAGTCTTTCTTTTACTTTATTTATTATCAGCTTGACTTTCAGCTTAGTTTGACTATCAAACTCTCAGCTTCTGACCCCATAGAACTATGCAATTTTGTATCACCACTTCAGGATTCTCTGTTAGGATCACCAGGTTTCTTTGCCAATACTGCTTACCCAGCAACTCAGGGGCGGCTTGAGGCTTGCGGCCGACAGAGTCTGGAACACCACCTTCTACTTCTGTACAATCAGGAAAGTTAAGTAAACTTGAAGGTTAGCTTAATGAAGGCCACTAAGCACTAGCAGGGCTTAGTCTATGTTAGTTTTCTCAGAAGTATGTTTTCATCTGTGCATCAGTCACATTTCACATGCCCCTTATGCTGGAACTGCTGTGCTCCCATGGGCAGTCACCACCCAAGAGGGATGAGCTAGCTGTGAATTCTCCCAATGATGTGAGCTGACAGATTTCCTTCTAGACACCCAGAGAGAGGCAAGCTGCTGGGGGCACTCACTCCACTAGAAGGTTCAAGTCACATGTTTATGTGAGGTTTACACAATTCAATGCAATAGAGACACTGAGAAAGAAAATCAAGATCCAACACTTTTCAAAAAAATTGCTAACTTCAATTCTCCAACCTGAAAAAGTGCCTTTTCCTAAGCCATGGAACTTTTCATTGCTGGACCTCTTACTGCTATCTCCCTGGAAAATTAACAGAACTGCAAAACAGTCTGCCATTATAAGGTAGACAGCAGATGGATTGTGAATACTCTGAAATCTTCCCATCCAATCCCTATCACCTAAAAAATCCACACCATTAAGTCAAATACATACAATGCCAGTTGCTCTTACGGATAAGCTCTACACCGCTATAGCTTGCTTGATACACAAGTGGAAGTGACAGAAAAAGTGATCACATGAAAGCTTTATCTTTTCAGGCAAGGCTGACAGGGTATAAGAAATCACTAAGATGACAAAACTGACACATTTGCACATACATTTGCTAGGTGTGCTGCTTACACCTTAAGGCATGGAAAAACATATTTAAGAGACATAATATCAAGAGTAAGATGAAAAAATAGAATTACACTGCTTAAGAACAAACATTACATGTTTTTATAGTGGAACAATTCATAAATGCAGAAGTTATATTATTGGCTAATTCCAGACTGATAAGAAATAGATGACTCTTGTTTTCCATACAACTTATGCCTCCCTCTAATAAGTGCTTCTCACTTTAGTGCATATTCTTCATTCCCTACAAGGCCAAAGTGGTATCTGTAAAGACATTTACTTCTCCTAAGATTTATCACTTTTGGAAAACAAGAACCCTTTTAATATTTTAACTATTAAAAAATCTAATTTCCTTATATATTCTCCTTCCAAATCTTACATTTCAAAAAGCACCAGTCAATTCTATTAACCTGGAAAATGTAAATTAAAAAAACAAAAGTTATTTCTTGCGACTGTGCCTAAGGACTGTGCTACATAATTCACATGTATATCTTGTTTATTTCTCTAAGCCCTATGAAATAGAGATTTGGTTTTCACAGATAAAGAAACTTGCCCCAAATCACACAGCAAGTTAAACTGGCAGGGCTGAGATTCCAGCAAAGGTTTATCTGACTCTCAAACCACTATAATATATTCCTCCAGGAGACAAAGCAAATATTTCACTGTGCTGCTGATAAAATGTACACACTTGCAGATTTCAGCATACATTAACTCTCAAAAGCCTTTTATAAACATACTGTTAAAGCTACTTGGTGATTTCATTAAAGCAAAGATTGGCATTCAAATGTCACAAACAGAAATACATACATTGAACTTGTAAGCCAGGATTTCTCAACCATAACACTACTGACATTTTGGACAAGATAATTCTTTGCTGTGGGGCCTCTGTCCTGTGCATTGTAGGATGTTTAGCAGTATCCATGGCAGTATCCACTAAGTGCCACTAGCACACCTTCCCACCCCCAGCTGTGGCAATCAAAAACATGTCCAAATATACCAAGTTTTCCCTGGGGGGTTAAAATTGCACCCTGCAGAGAACCATTGAGTTAAGCTAATTGCCCATAACAACTGGTTAAAGACCGTACTGATCTGATTTGGACTGGAGATAAGAAAGAGCTCTCCTAAAACCTAGTTTAGTGAAGATTTCTCATACACCATGCTATAGCTCCTTAACAGAAAGCACTTATTAAACTGGACAAAATGTACAGACTTCAAAATGTGACCATCTCTCTTTTACCACATTGGTAATAGTAAATATAAAGTACCATTTCTCAGCTTAAAAGTTTTTAATTTTTAATTTTTTTCTGTGGACCTCATCTGACTGAAAGTCTCTCAGCTTTTACACTAAGGTGAAGACGCCTATTGTTTTTGGACCACTGTTCAAATAACAGTTACTAGACACTCTCCAAACCCTAATTACAGCCAGGCATAGTGGTTCACACCCTGTAATCCCAGCACTTTGAGAGGCTGAGGTAGAAGGATCGCTTGAGTCCGGAAGTTTGAGTTCGAAACCAACCTAGGCAACATAGTGAGATCCTGTCTCTGCAAAATATTAAAAAATTAGCCAGGCATGGTGGCACACCTGTAGTCTCAGCTACTCAGCAGGCTGAGGTGGGAAGACCGCTTGAGGTTGCAGTGAGTCGAGATCATGATGCTGCACTCCAGCCTGGGCAACAGAGCAAGACTCTGTCTCAAAAAACAACAACTAACCTATTTACCACATTCTGGATATGTATTTAAACACAAACCCAGAAATGTGCATAATATTGCCTGAAGTAGTAGTAGTGACAGTAGTAAAAACAGCAGCAACAACAAAAGACTAGCAGCTAATATATACAATTTACTATCCGATTCTGCTTTAAGCACTTTACATGGATTATATAATTTCATCCTTCAACTTCTTCAACAGCCCTCTAAGGTAGGTACTATTACTATTATTCGTATTTTATGAATGAAGAAATAGAGGCATAAAGAGCTCAAATAACTTTCCCAGGGTCTGGTTTTGGAATCTCTATTTGTAACCACTATCTACAAAGAACGATGCAATTATTATCTCCTTGGTTCCAAATACTCTATCTCTTGTACTGGGTGAAGTTTTTCCCACCAGCTGTATCATATGCCTTTGCCAAGGCACACTATTGACACCTTGCTCAAGTCTGACATTATGCCACTGATCATCCCTCTTTAGGGACAAGACATAAACTCATTCACCTATACTGCTATCCAATTCATATTTTTCCGTCTTGAGTAAAGAATACACATACCACATTATTAAATGTTCTGATAAAGCAGACATTGCATATCTATAGCAATGCCCTGACATACTACTTGTCCAGTAACATTATTAAAAAACAAACGAGGTTAATTGGACATAAATAATTCTTAGCAAACATACGCTACACACTGATCATCACTTTTATTTTTGTGACCATTCTTTTAAAAAATGTGATCTACAATTCTGCTAGACACCAACATAAGCCATGAATCTAAAGTTTTCAGAATTTACCATTTCTCCATTTTTGAAAATGGACTCTCTGGCATGCTTCCCCCCTCCATGATTTTTCCAAGATTACTCCCAAGTGGTTTTATCATCACACTGGCATGTTCTTTCAACATGCTCAAGAATTCAGGTCACTCAAAGCAGTTAGGATTTAGAGCGGTTTAAGGAAGTGGGTAGGTGTTCTGTGTCAAATAGATGGTGCGGGTGATGAGGTGGGGCTGTGAGCAATGCCTAGTCCTGGAATAGATGCTGTATTTCATGGTCTTCGATGAAGGTGGCATTGTTCTCTTATATGATGACATGCCAACAGATACTCCGACAGATGGACTCTCTCAGAATTGGATGTTCCGATCAGACACGCTGAGACTTTCTCACCTCCACATAACTAGTTTTAGCGCTCACAGTGTGCCTTTCATGAACTCATCATTCTTAAACAGATTCAATGCTAATCTAGGTGCTAACATAAATTTTAAAATATTTCAGTTAGCATATAAAATACTGCAGGTATGCACTCACACTCAGGGGATTCAACTAGAGAAAGCCTGAGTTGCACATGTGAGGCGCAGGAGGAAAACGCACACCCTGAACTAAAAGGTCTTCAGAAAAAAAGTAGAAGAAAGTTACCGGAGATCAGCAACACGAAGGCGGCCACTTGCATTAACGAGCTCATCAACAGTAGGACTTTCTCAGTTAATATTTGAAAGCCCTAAGCTTCTAGAGTAAATGCGTAATTCCTTGAACTTTGATAATTTGGCGCTGGGACAATGAGGTGGTTTTAAATCACTTAAAAATCTGCTTTGAACCAAGAACCTCCTCTGGATCATTTCAAACAGAAAAATCAACACCATTTTAGGAGCAATTGGAGTCACATAGGAAAAATAACCAACCTTAAATGCTAACTTCCAACATAAACTAAATTAACTAGCTGTGAAATTTGGAGCAGGTAATACAACCTTACTGAGCCTGTTCTTCAACTATAAAACAGGGATAATAATACCTCCAGTTCTTAGGTCTATTGTGAAAACTAAATGAAGTAATGTATACAAAGCATCTCAGTACCTGATAAAAGAGATCCTTAAATATTCAGCCTTTATACAACTATTAGGTGAAACTAATAAAATTCCAAATTTAATAATCTCTTTGGATTTTAGGCAGCTTAGAGATATAACAAAATATTATTCCATTCTCACCACCTGAGGGGGCCTTTTCAACTGCCTCAGTGGACTTGAGAACAGTGGCCTTAGGCCATTTCTCCCAAGATTACAGGCTGTTTCTCAAAGAGGATTCTACGCTGTTACCTTTCACACAGAGGCATTTGATCAGTTCAACTCAGAGCAAAAGAGACTTAACAATTAGCCTATGAGCTTGAAAATAGTGTTACTAGGAGCTCATAGGGCAATTTAAAGTTTCTAACAAATTATTTTAATCATTCCATTTAGAAGTTGTTTCTTTCCAGGGAAGTTTCCTTTATAGACCTTTAAAAAAAAAAAAAAAAAAAAGCCAGCTGCGAAGAATTTTCTTTCTCTCGCTAAAAAAAGCCAGCTGCAAAGAATTTTCTTCCTCTCTCCATGACAGTCTATCTTTTGACTGCATCCCGGTCTGTATCTTCATAAATGCAGGAGTGTAATGATGCTATTCATGACTTGGTCATTCATATTCATAACTTCATAATTCAGTTTACAATTCTTCTCACCATCCTTTATGTTACTGGGACATCTTTAACCTGTCTTTCCTGTACACAATCAGTGCTGCTGATCGTGGTAACTTTCCTGTTGTATTGTGTATATCCTCAGTCATTACGGGATTCCGCTTTCCCTGTCCCCCACCTCCCCAAACTCTTGCAAGAAAATAAGTTATTTGGCACTATACAACTGCACTAATTTCTTGTGTAGAAAAGCAGATTTTTTTTAAGTGGCTCACTGGACTTATTTCTACATAAATTTAAAAGTGGTAACTCAATTGGATAAAAATGTTATGATAAATATTTGTAGCATTCAGGGTAACAGAATTTAGTCCCAGATTTCCTATTTTGGTACAACTACACAAAGCAAACACAAATAGAAAAAAAAGGCAAATGTCATGCATTCTTCTCCATGTATTTATTGACAAATTCCACAAGAGCGATTACCTGGCCACACTAAACAGGAAGCACGGTTATGAAGTAAACATGGAGTAAACACGATCAGTCCAAAACACAGGGGCACGTGCTTTCTTGTAGCACTTAATACCAAGCTCATTCACAAGCCAGTTTCCACCCAACCAAAGGAGTTGGCAAAAGGTCTGTTTGGTACAGGGACTGGAGTTTGAGAAAGTGAGTACTTCCGCAAAACTAACCAAACTAGACACAATCTCATTCTCTCAAAAACCGCCATTAGGAAAACTTGATAACCCCAAGCAGAAACCACCCCCATCCTTGGTTCTCACGCCATAGCAGTTAGCATCACGCAATATAAAGAGCACTTGTTGACTGAGCCTACCCATATCCTGACCCACTGCTTCAGCAACGGCACTGAACCGTCTCAGGTGTAAATAGCTAGTGCCTACTTGGTCATTAAAGCGCCATGCAGGAAAAATAAAGATTTCCCTTACTTCGCCGTAGTAGAAGAACTAGCACTGATTGCGGTATTTTAATCGGTCCCCACCGTCTGTGAGTGTATTTTAATGAACCACAGCATCTCGGGAGCAACACTTACGGTCTCTCCTCCCCCGAGGCAGTGTCTCCTGGAAAGTTCCTGGGGCACCAAGTTTGCGCGCGGCTCCTCCCGCTCAGGGTGCGCGCAGCCGGCCCTGGCGCGGGCGGAAAGGCGCGCGCGGTGAGTGGCGCGCAGACCCCAGGCGCGGCGCTTGCTGGGCGCCCGCGCCTCGATCGCTCCCGGCGGTCCCGCTCCCCTGTCTGCCCGGCCCTGGTGCTGGGACAGCGGCGCTGCGGAGCCAGGCGTCCGGAGTTGGGGGACGGGCAGGCGGATGCGCCGATCCTCTCCCAGGGTCAACTGCGAACTGGAAGCCCAGCCCGACCTCAGAGGCTCCAACAGCGAGGTTGGCGGGTGTGGCCCGCAGCAGAGGGTTTTTGGAATGCAGGGTGTGGCCCTCTACCACGGCAAAAAAGAAATGAGTCAGCCCGTTCAATCCTAACCAATAAGCACGTTCAGTGTCGGTTAAGGCGGAACTTTCCTTTCTTGATTTATACCAAGCTTAGCAGACTTTCACAGCCTATTCTTTACGCCTTTGACAACTTCGACACAACTTCTAGAAAAGGGTAGGTTGCCTTTGAAAACGCTTGAGAAACAAGGATTAATCTGACGAAAGATACTTCAGTGGATGTACATTAGTTTCGATTAGTAAAAGTTCTTGAGTTAGGCAGAGATATTGGGTGCAAAGAGCGTGAGACCTGGGATCAAAGCAGATTTGGATCGGACCTCTGACACTGTATGGCCTTGAGAAAATTGATTATCATCAATGAGGGGGCTAAAATGCCCACCTAACGGTTTACAGATTACGACAGTCCCCCCATATGCAGTTTCACTTTCTGCTGTGTCTGTTACCTGCCCGGCTTCAATTGCAGTCTGAAAATATTAAATGGAAAATTCCAGAAATAAGCAATGCACAAGTTTTAAATTTCATGTCATTCCGAGATTGTTAAAATTGTTATATTTTATCATTAGTTACTGTTAATCTCTTACTGTGCCTAATTTATAAATTAAACTTCACCATAGGTATGTATAGCAAAAACCATAGTGTATATAGGGTTCAGGACCATCGAGGTTTCAGGCATCCACTGGGGGCTTTGGAACATACATACCATCTGGGGATAATGGGGGAACTACTGTATGTGTAACAATACATGCAAAGCATTTACCACCGTGCGGGATGTAGAGTAGGCACTCAAAAAATGCTGTCTTGTCCCTCTGAGCCCTGAATCCGAATCTCCAAAACTGTAAACAAACTGGCTTGTAATTTTCAAAAATTCTTTCCTATGTTAAATATCTAAAGAATTTTAGAGCTGAAATAGTTCTCTGGTATTCCCTGGTCTGAGTCCCTTATTTAAGTGTTGAGAAACTTAAGAAGCTTTAGGTTTAGGATTCTTGAATTTGGTATTCTTACTATACAATAGAAAGTTTATTGGTAGCAAATAAGGCTTAAAATTGGAATGATTTCATTTAGGTCACAGGTAAACCTACTTTTAAAAAAGTACGAGTGATTTTTGGGAATATTCTATCTGGGTCACTGTGCCCTAAACATTATTTTGTAATAAAAATACTTAAAAGAAACTTTATTAAGGAATTGGCAAATTACAGGGGGCTACAGAAGTGCTAATTCCTGAGGGCCCATTAAGAAATGAGTTGATTGCCAGTGCCAAAAGAGAGTTTCTAGATGGGAAGAAAAAAAAATGTTAAGTTACAAATTAAACGTTCTTTGCTTTGGAGATCTCCTGAGCAAAGATCTCTTCGTTTAGAGTCATTCCACAGGCCAAGGTTTCTTGAAAATACTCATCAGCCAAAGATAAGATCTAAAGTGAGATCAACAAAATGCTGTTCTTTTCTCCAAAGCAGCACGGGAGAGTGGAAAGAACACTGCACAAAAAGTCAAGAGCTCCCTTCCTGGTCTCCGCTCTGCCAATAAATGACAGGGTGAACTGCTTCATCTCTCTCTGAGGATCTCTAAGAGTGTTTCCAGTTGGAAACCAAACTATGGTCAAAAGAGCAGAAGCAAGATTGGCCTACAGCCTCACATTTATCCTTAGCAACAGGTACTTAACATATTAAGTTGGGTCTGTCTCCTAGATGATGAAGCTGTCAAATCTCTCTTGACCCTCATATTCCTCATAAAGGTAATCTTACTCTCCTAGACACTTTAAGTTAAATTCTGGAATCATCTGAGCTCCCTCTTTTCTCTCTTGACAGTTCACTACCAATAGGTGTAACATGAAGGCTACTTTCATATCTGGACCATTTTTTCCATTCCTGGTTCAGGCATTCATCCCCTCTGCCTGAGTCACCGAGGCTGAGCGTCTTCTAGCTGCTGTTCCCGCAGGCGGGCCCCTCCCTCTATGCCTCTCAAAACATCATCATCATCATCACATGACAAATGTCAAAGTCGAGCATGCCATCAGGTCATAAACCTTTTCCTCTCAGACAATTAGATAATTTTATAGTAGAGATCAAAAGGAACACAATTTGCTTTATGGGCAGCTTTCCTCAAACATTCATGTAAATTAATGTGTACTTTTAAGAGCACTGATTTTCTGTTTATATAATTGTTACAATGAGCTATACTAGCTGAACTGATAATACGTTGGCTATTATATCAAGGACAGCAGCTCTTTTACATGAGAAGACTACATAAAGCTTAAGTGTATATGAACAACTCAATAAACTTCTTAACACTGTAGTCTAAAAAATACAATTGTGTTTGTGTGGACATAGAGAGATATTTTGAGATCTATGATGGAGGAAGGGAAAGGCAGCACAGACAGGAAAGAGAGATGATCTAGTTTGTTTGTATTGTTTAGGATCCAGCCAAGCTTAACATTCAGAGTAGGTGTTCTCTCCAGGAAGAAGGAAGGCTTCATAAATATGTTCAGCTGCAACCATAAAGCACTTAAAAGATGTTTCCAATAATCCTTATGCTTCAGAAATAAGAACAACACTGTGACCAATGTGGTTAGAACATCCCCACAAGAGAACAGGATAACTGGTTCTAGGATGCCTTTGTTGTCTCAAATTAAAATTCAAAGTACACAGATTCTAAATATATAGTTACCAAAAAAGAGTGACGGTGAACCTATGGGTCCAGTGCCATGACATTTACAGGCACTTGAAGCCTGGCCTCTACCTCTGCACCCCGATCTTAAAAACCCTCTGCCAAATAACCTGCTGGTCCACTCCTTGTTCCTCTAAAGCAGAGGGCACATTACTAGCACCATACCTAGGGACAGTGAGTGCTTACCATTTTATGTTGACTTGTCATCCACTTTAAATATAGGTTTAACTTTCTCACGGTCAGTTTCAAATTCCATTCCCCACCTGAATGGCTCCCACTGGTGGCAGGAGATAAAACTTAGAGACCCAAGTCCTGCCTAGCAGGCTGGGCTCCTCACTTTCCCACCACTTCCTTAAACAGACCGTTCAGACATTTGCCTGCAAATTTAAACTGACCACCTCTCAGTCACAACATGACCTCCTGGAACTAGCACCTGCTTGCTTTAAACCCACCAATTAAAGCTCCCCTTAGGAAACATATTTGGATAACACACTGGACCCCAATAAGATGTCGGCCCATGGGTCTCTTTATCTTTGCCTGTGCTCCCTGGCCTATGTAGTGGAGATGGTGGGGACCTCTGAGTGTGCCATGTACACTCAAGGGTCTAAAAATTCTTAAACTTTCACATTGTGGTTGGGAGCCGTGCTCATCCCTAGTGGAGAGGCTGCCCCAAAGGGACCCATGCAGGGGGCTCCCATGTTGGTGCTCTTTAGTCCAGGCCTCTCAGCTGCTGGGTGGTTACCAGCTAAGGTGACAGAGTTTCATTCAAAGCACTAGGCTCACACCAGGCCCCCTGCCTGACAACCTTCTTGCATTCTTTTTACTACATATCCCATTCCAGACCACTAAAACCCTTCCTTCTCCTAGAACTTTTGTCACTGGCAAAAGCCCTGGGGATCTCTCCTCTCCTCCAAATACCTACAGACCTTATTCTTTATACTTCCATTTCACAACTAACATAGGGTGTTAGCATCCTTCCTTCTTTTTGAGATCCCTGACCTTTCACTCTCAGCAGACAGTGAAAATCCATCTGAGGTAGACATTGTGTTTCTGAGCCTCTGTATCCCCCAGGGCCTAGCAGATTCTGAATAAATAGTCATTGTTGTTGATATAATGATGCTTAAGTTATATAACAGCCACAAAGGAGAAAAGAAAACGTTCCCTTTGACTGCTGACACATCAAGAAGAAACAAATATTATAGCTGTTCAAACCAGTTGGCAAGCAGAACCCAAGCAGCAGATGCGTTTCTGTGCTCTTCATGGCATGTTCCAACAATACAGAATGCTACTGAGACAGCAAATCTGATACTTCCTAAAAGGAAGTGGAATTTACAAAACAGAGTTATCATGTAAAATCCCAGTTCCGCAAACACGAATCCACTGAAGAGAACAGAAGCAACAAATCATTCCAGCTTCCCTTTCAAGTAAGGAACACATAGATACATATTTGAGAATCTTACCAAAGTACCAATTCCTCCTTAAATGTAAACATTGCTCTCAACCACAAACATCTGTTTACCAACAGATGCTCCTAACCCATAATGGTAGCAAAGGACAGTTCTTCAAGACAATTCATAACTCCTAGAACTGTCATAGGTGTACATTTATTATATAGCATTTGCATTATATGACATCATAGGTATATAAAAGTTTTACGACATTTGCATTACAGCAAGCCTCTGTCAAAAGAGCTGTTACCACCTGCACATACATTCATTCACTGGTATCCTTTGGTTAGCATTAACATATTTCTGCTTTGATGACAGATGGGGAAAAAAATACTACCACTGTTCTCAAAAGGCTGTGTCTGTCCTATTATGCAACTAAATAATTTATTAAAATTGCCCACGACAAAGGTACTGACTTTCTAAATAACTACTCCAAGTATAAACAACCAAATGAATTAGTCAGCAGTGTTTAACTTGCAGGTAACAAAAATGGCACTTGAGGCATCACGAGCAAAAGCAAGGTGAGCCACATTGGCTCTAAATATCCCAGCAAATGGAAAGCCACAGGGGCAGCTGGGCACGAGGATCAGCTCAACACGAACTGCACCAGGACAAGATAGCATCTTTGTTTCTGGTGCTTTATCACTGGCTTTATCCTTCATTCTTAAAGTGTGCCTTTTCCCACTTAACTCCTAGCTCTGCCTCCAAGACAGACAATTCCTCCTTTCACAGTTGTAATTTTAAAAACTGCAAGAAAAACTCACTGGTCCAGTTTGGAGCCATGCACTCCTGACTGTCTGGTCTACACTAGGACCACCTGGTTGGATTGGTGAGAGAAGCAGTAAGTTCTCTAGAAGAAAATGGGTTTAATTCTCAGAAGTAGAAGGAAGGTCTTGTTTGCCCCAAACACATCATCACCTATCAAGAAATTCCAAGCCATCGTCAACCAGGTAACAAATTACATTCTAAAAGTTCACTTCTACAGTCAAAAGTCAATGAACTCTTCTTAGACAAGGTGACATGGGAAAAAAAATTAAGTCCATGAACTCTTATGTAACACTTGGAATACCTTTCACTTGAAAGCTGGCTTCTCTGGCCAGTCCTTAAAAACCTATTTAACTCATAATTTAATGAAATTATATGTCAGTGAAATAGAATGCTGAATAACATTTCTAATACTGTACTCAAATTCCACTCATGACATTGTTCCTAAAGGAAAATGTATTTGAAATTCCATTTAGAACAAGAAAAACATGCTCAATTTAATCCATTTATCGAGTACCAACTAATGACAATGGCTTTCATTTTATACACATTATTTTACATTTAATCCATATACAACACTGCAAGGCAGATATTAACAACTACACTGAACTCACAAAGAAACAGGGAGTCCAGAAAGGTATATATGTCCAAGGTCAATCATCCAGACAAGTCAGAGCCAGCTGCACAGCCATGTTTGTCTGATCTGAAAGCTGGGACTATTGTGTCTAATACAAAGAGCAGCTAGCTAGGGGTGGGCTCACAGATGGGAAGATTGAGAGTGAATGTATCAGACTCTGTGTAAATACCTAAAGTGAAGGAACTAGAGAGCAGTCACAGTCACTAGCCAGATTTAACTTTCTGTTTCTTAAAAGCAGGTACTTCTCTATGGCTGAATACAGGAAAATATTTCTCTAGGTAGGCTTTAAGCTACCTGATCCTTGTACTTACATGAAGATCATTTGAAAATCAATGATTTGTAAATAATATCTTCATAGAAAGTGTCTTTTGCCCTGTTAAAAAAGAAGGTACTATCTATATATCTATATTAAAATACCTGTCTAAAGTGTTTTAACCTAGGAAATACCATTCTGGACATTGGCGTTGGCAAGGAGTTTATGACTGAGTCCTCGAAAGCAATTGCAACAAAAGCAAAAGTTGACAAGTGAGAACTAATTAAAGAGCTTCTGCACAGCAAAACAAACTATCAACAGAGTAAAGAGACACCCTACAGAATGGGAGAAAATATTTGCAAACTATGCATCTCACAAAGGTCTAACATTCAGAATCTATAGGGAGCTTAAACATTCAACAAACAAGAAACAACCCCATTAAAAAGTAGGCAAGGAACATGAACAGATACTTCTCAAAAGAAGACATATGAGCACAGCCAAGAGACACACAAAAAAATGATCAGCCATCACTAATCATCAGAGAAATACAAATCAAAACCACAATGAGATACCATTAATCACAATGGCTATTATTAAAAAGTCACACCAGTTAGAATGGCTATTACTAAAAAGTCAGAAAATAATATGTTGGCAAGGTTGCAGAGAAAAGAGTATGCTTATCCACTGCTGGTGGGAATGTAAATTAGTTCAGCCACTGTGGAAAGCAGTTTGGAGATTTCTCAAACAACTAAAAATAGAATTACCATTTGATCCAGCAATCTATTACTGCATATATAATCAAAGGAAAATAAATCATTATACCAAAAAGACGCATGCACTTGTATGTTCAATGCAGCACTATTCACAATATCAAAGACAGGGAATCAACCTAGGTGCCCATCAACGGTAGACTGGATAAAGAAAATGTGGTACATACATGCCATGGAATATTACACAGGCATAAAAAAAGAATGAAATCATGTCCTTTGCAGCAGCATGGATGGAGCTGGAGACCATTATCCTAAGTAAATTAACGCAGAAACAGAAAACCAAATACCACATGTTCTCACTTACAAGTGGGACCTAAGCATTGGGTGCACATGGATATAAAGATGGGAACAACAGACACCGAGGATTACTAGAGAGGGGAGGAAGGAAGGGAGGCTGAAAAACCACCTATTGAGTACTATGCTCACTACCTGGATAACGGGATGAATTGTTCTCCAAACCTCAGCATCACACAATCTACCCATATAACAAACCTGCAAATGTACCCCCTGAATCTGAAATAAAAATGGAAATGTTTTCAAAAGCTGTGAATATTTAAACATGTTCTGTAGATCAGGTTGACAAGAATGAATAAGTCTGACATTTCTCATTACATTAATTTGAGGTGTGCAAGTTAAAACTCTTTTTTCCCTGAAGACACTCTGGCAATGTGTATGAAAATAAAAAGTATGCATCCCTTTAATTATATCTGGAAATATATCCAAAAATATATGTATAATTGGGAGGCCGAGATGGGCGGATCACGAGGTCAGGAGATCGAGACCATCCTGGCTAACACGGTGAAACCCCGTCTCTACTAAAAATACAAAAACTAGCCAGGCGAGGTGGCGGGCGCCTGTAGTCCCAGCTACTTGGGAGGCTGAGGCAGGAGAATGGCGTAAACCCGGGAGGCGGAGCTTGCAGTGAGCTGAGATCTGGCCACTGCACTCCAGTCCGGGCGACAGAGCGAGACTCCACCTCAAAAAAAAAAAAAAAAAAAAAAAAAAGATATTCATTGATATATCATCTGTAATAGAGAAAACAGGAAACAATCTAAACATACATCACCAGGATATTAATTAAAATAGATATGATATAATAATAAAATGGAGTAGTATGTATTAAAAATTACAATATTGATTTAGAGAATGTGCTGTAGCACATTGTTAAGTGGATAAAAATGATTTAATGAAAAACAAAAGTAAAAAAAGATTCACCAAAATGTTAACAGAATCTGGGGCTGATTTTCTACTTTCTTTACATTTTTCTGTGTTGCTTGAATTCTCCAAAATAAAAGTATTTTTTGCTTATAAAAATCTTTTAAGAGAAAATTAAAATTGCAAAAAAACAACTAATACTAATGTGACTCAGTTCTGCCAAAATAAATGCAGTGGACACATTTATCAACATTAATAGTATTTCAGACCTTTAAAAAATCTGGTTATGCAGTATTTAATATATACAAATGAATATAGTTACCTGTTTGGTATGAAATATAGTATTAAAGTCACACCCATGAAGTCACCACCCATCCTATGAAGCAGACCTTACTGAATCATGGCAGCTCTCTGAGTTCCCCTTCCCTTGTCTAACTGAGGCTGACAACCATTTCTTTCTGTACATGTTGGACAACAAGTTTGAAAGCCCCTGGTCCAAGATGTTGCTTTAATAATAAATTAACCCTGTGCCTTTTGAAATCAAAGTAGAATGGTGGTCAGAAGTAATGAGACAGAAAACATCAGAATTCAACCAGGAAGAAAGGGGAACACCTAAGTCATACATGGGTTTAACATAGAAACCACTAGTCAGACAGACCTCTATGAGCTCTTGATTTCACTCCATACTCCAAAGCCAGGACTTGCCACTAGTAACATGAAATTAAGTTGGATTGCCTTGACACATGTCAGGTAGTAAGACACGGCGATCTAAAATTATGAGAGAACAACTCCAAATTATTCTAAATTGAAATAACAGAAAAAAGCACCCCAATTAACAATGAGCTCCATTTCATACATCACGGAAAAGAGAACCACTAACTTGAAGGGAAACAAAAACAATCAAATCAAAGAAAACAATAGAAAGTTACTAATATCTTAACTTTGTTGTAATAGTATGCTAAGCACTTTATAACAGAAAAAATTAATATATCATCTGTGAAATTAAAGAACTTATGGCTGGGCCCAGTGGCTCACGTCTCTAATCCCAGCACTTTGGGAAGCCAAGGTAGGCAGATCACGAGGTCAGGAGATCAAAACCGTCCTGGCTAACACGGTGAAACCCCGTCTCTACCAAAAATACAAAAAATTAGCTGGGCATAGTGGCAGGTGCCTGTAGTCCTAGCTACTCAGGAGGCTGAGGCAGGAGAATCGCGTGAACTCAGGAGGTGGAGCTTGCAGTGAGCCGAGATGGCGCCACTGAGCTCCAGCCTGGGTAACAGAGCGAGACTTTGTCTCAACAACAACAACAACAACAACAACAAACATACAATGTGTGTCAAAGAAAGAACATGTACCCTAAACCAGTGAATGAGTCCATATAAATTGACTGAAAACTACAAATTGAGAACACAGCAGTCTAGCATGTAGTACACTTTCAATGGCACAGTAAATACAAGGTAAGGAAGAGGGGAAAGAGAAGGTAAGCTGAACTAATCAAAAGCAACGACCCTTAACATCTAAGGTCGACATACAACAAAGTGGGGACGCTACATAAACACAGATCACTGAGGATCAAAGCACATCCTTCGTCAGCACCCAACATTGTCTACCTTGTTGGATAGCCACTTGAAGAGACAGCACCCAACATTGTCTACCTTGTTGGATAGCCACTTGAAGAGACAGCACCCAACATTGTCTACCTTGTTGGATAGCCACTTGAAGAGACAGCACCCAACATTGTCTACCTTGTTGGATAGCCACTTGAAGAGACAGCACCCAACATTGTCTACCTTGTTGGATAGCCACTTGAAGAGACAGCACCCTACCATATTCTTCGATTCCTGAAGGCTGGGTCCAGGGCTTGGGTTATTTTAAACCTCCAGAAATCTACTTTGACATGGAATATGTTCTACAAATGCTTGAAGAAAAAAATAAAGGGTCATCCTGATCGACTCTAAATACCTTATTTGAATTGTTAACCTCTGATGAAGGTTGAAATCTTCAATGGAGGAGAAAGACAGCAGTGGAACGGTTGATAGGGAACGCTATCCCTCGAGATAAAAAGGCTAAACTGTGTGTGAATGAGAGAGAGGGAGAGAATGTGTGTGTGTGTGTGTGTGTGTGTGTATTAGGCCTGAAAGAGAGAGGATGGTGCCTAAAGTGAGAAAAAAGAGTAGATCAGTTTAGGCTGACTTATACTGCAGGAACAAAATGTCCTCAAATTTTGGAGGCTAACAATGGAGTAAGGCTTATTTCTAGTTCCTGTCTGGCTCCTTGCAGATAAGCTGTGGTTAGACTCCATGTCCTCTTCAGTCAAAGATCAGGGCAGAAGGAACACCCCTAACTGGGGCATGCTAGTCTCATGGCAAAGAAAAGAGAAAGATGGCAGAACAGGCCATACCTATTAAAGTTTCTGCTCAGAAATGACACAAATTATTGTCACTGACATTTCACCAGCCAAAATAAATCCTAGAGGATTTATTTGGCCAAGCTAGCCATGGGGCATCAGCCTTCTGTAGAGTAGGAAACTATAATCCTCTCACAGGGACGGAAGGTGGTAGAAAGGAGCAGCAAGTGTTCTGACAATAATATAAGCTACCACAAAAAGAATGGAAAACGGCTGGAGCTTTCTTCCCTCCTGTAATGATAGAAGGTGTCCTGCTATAAAAAGCAGTCCCTCCATTTCTGTGGTACTTTATGCTGTTCTCATAATCTTTCAGATACTGTCTTATTATCTTTACAACTATCATAGCAATGTTTCAAGGCCTCAGCAGTGCCTGAACTATAACACCAAATCTGGTGCTCTCTCACCCACCTTAGGGAAGTCAGCCTTTCAGGTACCTGCAAAATGCAGATAATCCCAGACTCTTCCTAAAAAGACTGTCAACAGACTAAGTACAATAATTAACAGAGGCTCCCCAATGTAGGACGAGGTTACATCCTAAAAAACCCATCATCAAAAATGCTTTTACTACACCTAACCTACCTAACACCATAGCTTAGCTGAGCCCACTTTAAACATGCTCAGAACACTTACATTCGCCTAAAGTTGGGTAACATCATCCCAAAAAAAGCCTATTTATTAAAGTATTGAATATTGTGTTTAATTTATTGAATACTGTAGTGAAAGTTAAAATAGAATGGCTGTATGGGTACTTGAAGTATGGTTTCTACTGAATGTGTATCGCTTTTGCACCATCATAAAGTCAAAAAATCATTAAGTTGAACCATTGTAAATTGGGGACTGTTTGTATTTAAAACACACAAGCACAGAGAGGTATAGTCATGTACTGCATAACAATGCTTCAGTCAACAAGGGACACACAAAAGGCAGTGGTCCCGTAAGATTATAATATATTTTTCCTATACTTTTCTATGTTTAGATACAAAAATACTTACCATTTGGTTACAATTGCCTAAAGTATTCAGCAGAGCAACATGGTATACAGGTTTGCAGCAGCCTAGGAGCAATAGCCTATACCGTATAGCCTAGGTTTGCAGTAGGCTATACCATCTAGATCCGTGTAAGTAAACTCTATATGTTGACACAACAAAATTGCCTGAAGACACACTTCTTACAACATAGCCTCATCATTAAGCAACTCAGTAAATATAAGGTATTATTATTATGAAATTATGACATGTGTCCCCAAACTTACTTCTTTTCCAAATTGTTCTTAAATTTTAATTATAAAGAATTTAATATTCATTAAGTGTAGAAAATAAATTACTTTCCTTCACTTTTAAAAACTTCTACTCTTACAGTTTTTTCTATACACACATACACACATACACACACACAAACATACACCCTTTTCTCATGACTTCAATAACTTGTTTATGTTCTGGTTAGTTTCTTAAATCTCTCAAGAATTTTAAAAGATCTATTCTTTCTTGAGCATTTGGAACTATTTTATTTCTTCTCCAAATAAGAAAAATTAAGAACAATTGAAGCTATTCAGGGTCATTCATTTAAAGTATAACATAGATTCCAAAATGATGCCCAACTAAGAATAAATTAAAGGCTTGGTATCAAAGACCCTCTATATTCTTTTTCTAATCCTAATTAGCAGTATTCTCCTCTTTTCATTCTACTAAACTATAGTTCCAGCCTTTTCCCAAAACGTGATCTTCCTGTACCATCTCTGCTCAAACTGTTCCTTTCTGCTCAAACTGTTCCTTCTACCTAGAGTGTCCCCTAAGCACTCCTCCCAACTCTGTTCAAAGGTCTCATCTGGATAACTGAATGAATGCCCCATGATGTTCACAAAAATGTTCATTACAGCACACTTTACAAAAATAAAAAGTTGAAAACAAAAGTGTCCAGTAATACGAAACATTATAGACTACGTACATATGGAATGCTATATATCAACAATTATGTAGATGTATATTTATTGATGTGGCATCATCTTGCTATATTGTCAACTGAAGCAGATTTTAAAACAATAGTAATAACCAGACCCATTTTAGAGGGAAAATAAAGCATGTATCTAATCTAGGAATAGAAAAGTATGGCAGAATACAAAAAAAAAAAGTTAATTGCTGACATTTTCACTGTCACGCAAAATAGTTTTGCAAATGCAAAATAGTTTTTGCATTTCTAAAGTTCTTTCCAATTAGCAATGTTAACTTTTATAATTTCATAAAAGGTACTTTAATGAAAAGGCATTAATCATTAAATGTCTAATCCACATATCATCTGCTCCTGAAATCCTCCCTCAGCTAGCCCACTCCTCTTGCCACCCAGGTAATTTCTCTTTCTCTTCTGTTTTCTGAGTATTTTATATGTCTTTTATAATGCCTACCACATTCAGTTTGAAATTATAGTTTCCTCTTTTCAGGTTTGATTATCAACTCCTAACGTGCAGTAAGTCTCTCTTATTTATACTGAAATTTATCGTCAAAACCAATGAGTCCCAAGTATCTAGTAAACAACTAAGTTTGTTGATATGAACATAATGCAAGGCTATAAAATTTACACATCTAAAGACTATACACCTAGCAGTTCTCTAATAAAGAAATCATCTAGACAAGGGATGTTTGGAAACCACATTAAGGCCTATTCTGGTAAGAGAGATGATAATATAAATCAGAATGTTATATCTATAATAAAATTTCTGTATTAATTATTATTTCCATGTTTGCTTTCAAAGTACCAAAGACACACTTATTTAAGCCAAAGGTCATTATTTCATAATCCAAAGGCAAGTCTCTCAGATTTTAACCATGAGCTTCCTCTTGAAATGAACACAGATTACTTTTGCAGTAATCCAAGTCCATCCCTGACTCAGTGGGAACTATAAATACCTTTTGTTTTAAGAGGAAATTGGGGAAATGAATGTTTTACAATTATGTAAGTCTGATTCAAAGAACTGACACAAGCAAATGTTTTGAAATATCCAAGGCATTTTTGTAAGGTTCAATAAAGAATGTGTTTTGAGAACTAGGTGGGTGAGATTTAAAGTAAAAACAACCACCACAATCTTAGCTGTTACTTAGCAATTTCAGGGTTCCACTGCTTCCTTCTAAAGGGCAAGTTAGAAAACTGAAGAAGTTGCTTCTAGAAGAGACATTGAGATGTCTGATCCAGTTTCCTTTTTTCCCCTCCATTTCACTCCCTAAGATTTTAATCAAGCCAAGATGAACTTTAAACTGCTCAGATTTTGTTTTGTTTTTACTCTCTCCCTAGAGGCAACTGGCTTTCCATTAAAACTTAACTTTTAAATCAAAAGCAAAGCTGCATGGAATGCTTAGTTGGGAGGAACCCTGACTACTTGTCTCTGCAGCGCCACTACCTGAAGGAATTTAAGATTTGAAGGAATATGGGGAAGGGAGAGAAGGAAGTTCAACAGGCAGTGAGCAGAATGACTGATTGCCAATATTAGCACTTGGAGATCAGTTTAACAGCCAGAATAGGCAAGCGATGCCAGGGGTCAGTTATGAAACTCAGTCAACAACTCAAGAAACTGGTCTAAATTCTAAACTGGTTTTGGCATCTATTTTCAATTCCAGAAGCAATATGAGCATGACAGCTTGAGTTATAGCAAGCACTGACTCAAAACCAAACCTTGTTTTTATTCATCAAACGAAACTCTTACCACCAGGGCTGAGGCAGATAATTAAAGAATTGTGGCTTAGAAATGTCTTCACAACAGGAAACCTACAATTAGTGGTGTATTAGAGCCAACTTATACCGGTCCACTAGAACCAATTGTTAAATTCTCAGAATTTTTAGCAAGTTGGTTGTTAAACACAGCATTATTAAAAGTTAAATTATATAAACAAAATTAAAATAAATCATACTAAAAACAAAGGTAATAAATACTCAAAACTCATCACTTCCTAATTATTTTACTGTTAACCGTGCTCTTGAGGTGATTTGTAACTGCTTTATCTGGTTGGTAGAAACTATATAATGCTGTGCTACTGCATAACACTTCCCAGACCCGCTTTCAGTGACTTTCGCTGGTAGTTTAAAATGAGCCAGCACACTATTCACAATAGCAAAGACTTGGAATCAACCAAATGTCCATCTGTGACAGACTGGATTAAGAAAATGTGGCACATATACACCATGGAATACTATGCAGCCATCAAAAAGGATGAGTTTGCGTCCTTTGTAGGGACATGGATGCAGCTGGAAACCATCATTCTTAGCAAACTATCACAAGAAGAGAAAACCAAACACCGCATGTTCTCACTCATAGGTGTGAACTGAACAATGAGATCACTTGGACTCGGGAAGGGGAACATCACACACTGGGGCCTATCAGGGGGAGGGGGGAGGAGGGAGGGATTGCATTGGGGAGTTATACATGATATAAACGTTATGCAATGTACCCTAGAACTTAAAGTATAATAAAAAATAAAAAAAAAAAAAAAAAAAAAAAAAAAAAAAAAAAAAAAAAAAAATAAAATGAGCCAGCAACGGTAGGGGTATTTACACAATGGAAACCTGCAAAGATGACAACCCCTCCTTCTGACATTGCCAGCTTGCTAACATCTACCTGCAGACACTACCTATAATGTTAATCACCACGGCTTGGCAAGACGTAAGGAACTCGAGCTGGCCAATCTTTTGAGTCAGAATAAAGGCCTATAGATTATAAATCATGACACAAATATAAGGAAGTAAAAATGATTTATTGTACCAGTAACTATAGTGTAACTATAATGTGCCAGTCATAGCACAAAGTACTTCCTGCAACCTTTAATTTTATGAGAGATAGTATTAAATCCAATATACAAATGAGTCAACTAAGGTTCTGAGAGGTTGAATAACTACTAAAAAGCACAAGAGCAAGAATGAAGCCTAGGATTGTCTGACTCAAAAACATGATCTTTCCACTAAGCTACCCCTCTTACTAACATTATTATTATCACAGTGAAACCAAAGTCAACCATATGTAACTGTCAGATAATTAGCAAACATTAATAGCCTCTGATGTATATAAAAGTGGCATACATGAAGAGGGATATGGAGAAGATGTAGACAAAGAACTCAATTTTAATCATATTCACCAAATTTGTTCATATCTACTTCAAAATATACCCAGAAAAAAAAAAATAACTGAGAAATGGAGCCCAAGGAAACCACTAGCACCAAAAATATCTGCATATCAGAAGGGCTATTCCAAGTTTAATTTAAATGCTGACCATGTGCAGGGAATTCTCTTAATTTTTCAAATATTTATGCTCTGTCCACCAAATTAACACACTCAACTTAAAATGACACACCCTATCAAGAAAGAAGTATGCAAAATAAGATTTATCAAAGTTAGCATCAATTGTTTGAAGTGTTTGGACACTTACTTTATAAAATAGTTTCGCTTTTGCACTCAAGTTAGTTGACTGTGCTATCCTTTTACCATGGTTCCTTAAAGAAAATTTACCCAGTAGTTAAAAGAATTCCAAAAGGCCAACAAACATTAACTTACGGATTATTTAAAAACATTCTTGTCATCTTGGCTTCCTATAAGCTACCAGCTTCTCCCATTGTTCCAGTACAGTTCCATCACCTGTTATAAGAAGAAAGAATCTAATTAGTTACATGTCTCAGAAAGGCCATTTCTTGATTTCCACTAGTTAGTCTCTTCTTTACACCCAAAAGACATAGAAAAGCCCAGTTATCTCTTCTCTTTTTTACCAAAAACAAAAAGGAAAGAGAAAATAACAACACAGAAAATTACCTTAAGAGAAAAAAAATTTTAAGAGCAGTATTTCCACTGTGAAGGACTGGGGTGGTGAATCCTTAAAATTTTGCCCTCCATTATGTTTTCCAGGAAGAGATACCTAGTCTGTTTCCTAGGCGGCAACAGTATTAGAGTAATCCACTTTTTCTCTCCATCTCTCCTCCCTAACCCCTTCTTACCTCTCCTCAAAAGTGAAGGATTAATTTGCCTGGAAGGACTGAACGAGACACCAACTGATTTCTTGGCCCTGCTCTGAGCCAGGCAACAAAGGCCTCCCTCCAGTCCTCTCTCACACCTGGAGCCAGCTAATCTCCTCAGTAGGCAAGACGGTGCCTGCTTCTGAGAGACTGAGCCAGCTCTCCCTGTTCTAGCTTCTCCCTGGCTGTTAGTGGAGGTCTCGGTCAGGGTTGCTGGGGTCCAATTCATGCTTTAGTTTCAAAGGAGGGAATGGATACTTCTGGGTTCTCCAATCCTGCTTTAACAGCAATTAAGCAACTGGCTCTGTTGATTCCCATGTCAATCCTTGGTCTATTTCTCCAACTGTTTAAAACTTACAGGATGGGAAAGTTACGTAATCAAGCAACTCAAACTACCACCATCTACCAAAAGACACTACACACAGATAAAAAACTCTGGTCCAAAATCCTACCACTTACTAGCCATGTGACCTCATGAAAATCCATTCATCTTTTCCCAGCCTCATTTTCTTCATCTCTAGAAGAAGATAAAATGTCCCTTACAATACTGTGTGATAATGAGGATTAAACAAAATAAAAGTCAAAATCTGTCAAAGTCACATACGTTTTGATCCAACAAAGGCATTATATCAGAACTATGGACACCAAATCCTTAATGATCAGAATTGCTACATTGTCCACATGTCCAATTCAACAAATACTGGAGGATTCATGTAATTCACAGAATAATAAAATATGCCCAGCAAAGGGCCTTCCTTTTTCCAAGAAGTCATTCAGAACAATGTGTTTACTTTTGTTCTCCCATTTCTTAGCATTTTAGAACAAACAGGCTAGGAATAGAAGTGTTTGCTTTCTTTCCCGACTTAGAGAAGGGCCCCAAATAAAAATACCCGACTTTTACCAGGTAGAATGCAACTATTGCTCTTGTTATATGAAGAACATGTGGCTCCAAGAAGACAACATTGATAAAACAGGAACCTAAGTTAACTTTCATCACCTGAAGCCTCAATGTTAATTCTGAGATGAGATTAATACTTGTGACATGGCTCCATGCATGCACTGAGGTACCATGAGAGGCAGTGTCACCTCAGTTACCTGAACAATAGACAGAAATCTCAAGTTACCCAAACCATAAAGGGACAGGGTGGTGGTAAGGAGATTAAGAACGGAGGAGATGAGTGGCCGGGCGTGGTGGCTCACGCCTCTAATCCCAGCACTTTGGGAGGCCAAGGCGGGCGGATCAGGAGGCCAGGAGATCGAGACCATCCTGGCTAACACAGTGAAACCCTGTCTCTACTAAAAATACAAAAATAAATAAATAAATAAATAAGTTAGCCAGGCATGGTGGCAGGCGCCTGTAGTCCCAGCTACTCGGGAGGCTGAGGCAGGAGAGTGGCGTGAACCTGGGAGGCGGAGCTTGCAGTGAGCCGAGATTGCGCCACTACACTCCAGCCTGGGCGACAGAACCAGACTCCATCTCGAAAAAAAGAAGAAAAGAAAAGAAAGGAGGAGATGGCCTATTCAACATAGTGTTGGAAGTTCTGGCTAGGGCAATCAGGCAAGAGAAAGAAATCAAGGGTATCCAGTTAGGAAAAGAAGAAGTCAAATTGTCCCTGTTTGCAGATGACATGATTGTATATTTAGAAAACCCCATTGTCTCAGCCCAAAATCTGCTTAAGCTGATAAGCAACTTCAGCAAAGTCTCAGGATACAAAATTAATGTGCAAAAATCACAAGCATTCTTATACACCAGTAACAGACAAGCAGAGAGCCAAATCAGGAATCAACTTCCATTCACAATTGCTTCAAAGAGAATCAAATACCTAGGAATCCAGCTTACAAGGGATGTAAAGGACCTCTTCAAGGAGAACTACAAACCACTGCTCAGTGAAATCAAAGAGGACACAAACAAATGGAAGAACATACCATGCTCATGGATAGGAAGAATCAATATCGTGAAAATGGCCATACTGCCCAAGGTGATTTATAGATTCAATGCCATCCCCATCAAGCTACCAATGACTTTCTTCACAGAATTGGAAAAAACGGCTTTAAAGTTCATATGGAACCAAAAAAGAGCCCGCATTGCCAAGACAATCCTAAGTCAAAAGGACAAAGCTGGAGGCGTCACGCTACCTGACTTCAAACTATACTACAAGGCTACAGTAACCAAAACAGCATGGTACTGGTACCACAACAGAGATATAGACCAATGGAACAGAACAGAGTCCTCAGAAATAATACCACACATCTACAGCCATCTGATCTTTGACAAACCTGACAAAAACAAGAAATGGGGAAAGGATTCCCTATTTAATAAATGGTGCTGGGAAAATTGGCTAGCCATAAGTAGAAAGCTGAAACTGGATCCTTTCCTTACCCCTTATACGAAAATTAATTCAAGATGGATTAGAGACTTAAATGTTAGACCTAATACCATAAAAACCCTAGAAGAAAATCTAGGTAGTACCATTCAGGACATAGGCATGGGCAAGGACTTCATGTCTAAAACACCAAAAGCAACGGCAGCAAAAGCAAAATTGACACATGGGATCTAATTAAACTAAAGAGCTTTTGCACAGCCAAAGAAACTACCATCAGAGTGAACAGGCAACCTACAGAATGGGAAAAAATTTTTGCAACCTACTCATCTGACAAAGGGCTAATATCCAGAATCTACCAAGAACTCAAACAAATATACAAGAAAAAAGCAAACAACCCCATCAAAAAGTGGGGAAAGGATATGAACAGACATTTCTCAAAGGAAGACATCCATACAGCCAACAGACACATGAAAAAATGCTCATCATCACTGGCCATCAGAGAAATGCAAATCAAAACCACAATGAGATACCATCTCACACCAGTTAGAATGGCAATCATTAAGAAGTCAGGAAACAACAGGTGTTGGAGAGGATGTGGAGAAATAGGAACACTTTTACACTGTTGGTGGGATTGTAAACTAGTTCAACCATTATGGAAAACAGTATGGCGATTCCTCAAGGATCTAGAACTAGATGTACCATATGACCCAGCCATCCCACTACTGGGTATATACCCAAAGGATTGTAAATTACTCTACTACAAAGACACATGCACACGTTTGTTTATTGCGGCACTATTCACAATAGCAAAGACTTGGAATCAACCCAAATGTCCATCTGTGACAGACTGGATTAAGAAAATGTGGCACATATACACCATGGAATACTATGCAGCCATCAAAAAGGATGAGTTTGCGTCCTTTGTAGGGACATGGATGCAGCTGGAAACCATCATTCTTAGCAAACTATCACAAGAAGAGAAAACCAAACACCGCATGTTCTCACTCATGGGTGGGAACTGAACAATGAGATCACTTGGACTCGGGAAGGGGAGCATCACACACTGGGGCCTATCATGGGGAGTGGGGAGGAGGGAGGGATTGCATTGGGGAGTTATACATGATATAAACGTCATGCACATGTACCCTAGAACTTAAAGTATAATAAAAAAAAAAAAAAAAAGAAAAAAGAGAAAAAAAAAAAAAAAAAAGAGAAAAAAAAAAAAAAAGAAAGGAGGAGATGGAACAAACACCAAATAAATAAATATAGAGATCTCCCCTAGCAATAAAGAAAGAACTTGCCAGCATCAATAAAAATAGCAAGGAAGAACTGAAGAGTCAAAGATCTATAAATTATACCCAACACTGAGAGGAACAGATTCATTGGCTTTATATGCCTGGCCAATGACATGAGGCTCTTTAAATGCATGAGAAACACAGTAAGGTTTGATATAGGCTCAAAATAAACAGATTTGAACCCCGGCTGTGCTGTTTAATAGCAGTGTGAACTTTGCCAAGTAATTCACTCCTTCTAAGGCTCAGTTTCCAAGTCTGTAAAATACATACAATAATACATACCTTGCAGAGTAGTTATATAATTTAAAGATGGCATATGTACCATGTCCATCATACAATTAGTTCCCAAAAGATTACTGCAATTATTGTGCTCACTAGTGCAACTATGGTAGCAAGACTCTTAAATTCACGATTACAGTTGCAATTATGGTATGCAGTCCATTAAATTTACAGACTCTTTCCTGATGAGAACATTCTGGAAAGAGGTTCTAACAGTAACTTTTGACAACAACATAAAACTTTTCTAAGTTGATCTGATGCAGTGTTCAATTCAAATCTCCACCTTAGTTGACAGCCTTTATTAACATGGGCACACAGAAAACTCTAGCTACATCTTTGTTAGCTTTCTTCATATCAATACTGAGTTTCTTTTTTTGATGATAAATTTCTGAAAAAAGGGAATGAATCACTTCCATTAGTGCTAATTCTTCTGGTGTATACTCTAATGCTGGGCGCCACATTACAGACTCATAAGCAACAGTATGGATTTGTCAGTTATGTTAAAAACAAACAAACAAACAAAAAACACAAGATTCACCAGGTGAACACATACCAACTTTAAAACAGAAGTGCCAGAACTTAATGTCTAAAAAAAGTACTCCTTGACCCCTTCCAAGTCACCCTTTTTGGGACTCACTCCAATGATGCTGAATGCTCAGAATAAGTACTCTTCTTTTACCTTCAGAACCAGTGTGCAATGTTCACAAGAACACATGTGTCATTACAGTTTAGCTCCCCCTAATTTTAACAAAAACCACTTTATTTGCTATAATAGAAAATATTTTAATAGATGAGTTCAAAAAATCAAATTCATCCTCAAAGATCATAATTTAGCACCACTGTGGTTATTCAAAAGAATTAGAAGCAACCAACTTTATTGAACCACCCATTTGGTGGAAGACACTGTGCTGAGCACTGGGAGTGGGGAAGGGGCTATAAGGTGATTGAGATGAAGTTCATTTAAAAAAATGCAGAACACTACTAGCAGAATCACTGGAATATAAGCAATTAGTTCAGCTGATGCGCTTAAAGAGAACAATCTGGACGTATGAACCCTGGCTGTGCTTGTTACAAGCCCAGCACTTCCTAATCGCGCTTCAAATAGAATGTTAAGATTCCACAACAGTCATGGGAAAATCTGGCTAAAAAGAATACACTCCATTTTTGAATGTTCACTTTACACACTAGGGCAAAGCCGAGCCTGCTACCCCTGGGTGGAAGAAGACCGGCTGGCATCAAATCAAAAGCATTCAAGAGCTAATGTGAAAATAAGGCTGGAGACGTTGGAGGAAAAGTTCCTGTGGCCATGAGACACAGTTGTTTGATTTCTAGCCTCTTTCTCCAAATGAGCTAGTTCACTAAGAAGAATCTGGGCTTCCTCTATGGGAGACAGTATCCTGTGATCATTAAAAATATGTGCTTTGGCCGGGCGCGGTGGCTCAAGCCTGTAATCCCAGCACTTTGGGAGGCCGAGACGGGCGGATCACGAGGTCAGGAGATCGAGACCATCCTGGCGAACACAGTGAAACCCCGTCTCTACTAAAAATACAAAAAACTAGCCGGGCGAGGTGGCGGGCGCCTGTAGTCCCAGCTACTTGGGAGGCTGAGGCAGGAGAATGGCGTAAACCCGGGAGGCGGAGCTTGCAGTGAGCTGAGATCCGGCCACTGCACTCCAGCCTGGGCGACAGAGCAAGACTCCGTCTCAACAAAAAAAAAAAAAAAAAAAAAAAAAAAAATATGTGCTTTGCTGTCACACTGAACTATATTCTGCAACTAAGCTCTGAAGACCTTGAGCATGTTGTCTAATTTCTGTAAGCTTCAGTTTCCTCATCTATAGAATGGGAGCAATATCAGTATAATAACCAGGTGTTGTTATATGGGTTAAAACACATAATGTCTATACACAATTTAATAAAGTTAATGGCAAACAGTAAATGCTTATTAAATGTTGTGTCACTGGAAAATGTACACTATCCTCATCCTTTGGGGGCAATATAAGTACTAGGGTGAAGCCACAAAAAAAGAGGTATCCCAATAAGCTCAACAATGTTCCAGCCCACTTCACTAGGAGACCACAAAAGGGCTTGGGGTGATATCTCATGTAGCAATAAAGGGCAAATTGTCTGCTCTTACATCTGTGCATGTATCCTGGGAGCAAAATGAGAGTGGCAGCAGCATTCAGAGGCTTGCTGGCCAGTGGAAAATTCAGAAATGTTAGCACCAGCCACATAGAAATAAAACTGAATAACTTGCTCAAGATTACTTAGCTAATAAATGGCAGAAGCTGAAATTCAATCCCACGCAGTCTAGCTTTAGTCTTTGTTCTTAACCACTATACTATACTGTGTCTCTGGCAAAGAGGAGGAACAACAACTAAAGACTAAGACACAGGCCAGGAGCAGGCCATAAAAAAGCATGAAACAGCAGCCTACTGATGTCTGAAGAAAAGAGGAAGATAACACAAGAGTTACTGGGGCAAAAGAGTAAAAGCACCAAACTTGCTAATGATTCTAACCTGAAATTTACCAACACAGCCTTAGCAAGACATCCTAAAAGGATGGTATGGTGAAAGTGAAATGGTTTTGTAATTCAGTGCTTGCTTAAAGAGAATAGTAATCAGAAGACACAAAAGCTGATTTTGTGGTCCTTTATAGAAGCCACGCTATGATGTAGAAACAACTGTCTAGAGAAGAATGTGTCACATACCCCAAATGCTCACTGACAAGGAAGGGCCCCAGCAGCATGAGAGTTGCTTCCTAAGGCAGGGTTTCCTGCTACGTTTTCATTGCATTTCTACAGTAGAGAAGAGGAGGAAAAGCCACTCAGGGCTGTTGAATTCTTTGTAGGTCAGAAAGAAGGAAAAAGGCAGAAGGGATGAGAAACACGCTGCTAGTTAAGTAGAATGGACAGAGAGGAGAGTAAGGATAAAGAGAAGCCCTATTCCTGGCCAATCTCAGATGTGTCAGACTCTAAAGTGGCCCCCTTGATCTCTATCTCTTCTTATCTAGGCCTTGCCTAATTCTCTCGCCCTTTCGGGACAGTTTCTGTGACTTGCTTGTAGCCAATAAAATAAGGCAAAAATCACAGGATGTATGTGGGTACATTACATAAGATTGTAACATCTACTCTGCTACAAGTTTCTCTCTTGCTGGTTTTGAAAGCTCAGGCTGCCATTTTGTGGGCTGCCTATTGAGAAAGCCCCATGAGGGCAACCCCCAGTTGACAGCAAGAAACCAAGGCCCTAGTTGGAGAGCCCATGAGAAACTGAATCCTGCCAATCACACGGGCTTGGGAACAAATCCTCCTCCTATCCAGCCTCAGAAAAGACAGCAGCCATAGCTGATGCTCCACTGTGGCCTTATTAAGTACCTAGCTAAGTCATTCAGACTCCCGATCCACAGAAACTGTGAGATAATTTTGTGATTGATTAAGCTGCTAAGTTTGTGCTAGATCGTTATGTAGCTATAGATAACTACTACAAAAGGGAGGTGAAGTTCATGTCCCTGATGTCACCACATGTCCTTCTGAGAGAGGAGAGGGGAGAAAGAGGAAGCCCCAAGAGCCAGGGTGAGCAATTCTGTCTCTATATGAGCACATACCCTCCAATTCAGCTCTCTCCAACTCAGATTTGGTTTCCTCCCTTAATACACAGACAGGTCCTCCCACCCTATTCTTGTCATTTGGAGGATATAATGAAACATACTAGCCAAGGAAATAGCAATCGTATAAATGGTGATCAGGTTCCCTGGCTGGCCTGTAAAAGCTACTCAACATGTGAAACACTGACGATGTGTAGAACAGGGAGAGAACTGTGACCGTTATGAGCTATATTATGACCCTATATGGCATATAATAATTTTAACAAAGGAATATTCTAAATGTGATAGATTGGATTTAAACACTGAATAAAACATGTTCCAAGAGACATGTTGGAGACTTGTTGGATGAGTGGTTTTGAGAAATGAATATTAAAACACCCAATTTTTATCTAAGTTTTTCTAATATGGGCTTCTTAAAAACCAAATGTAAATATTCTTAAATTTTCTGAGCAAGCACCTGTAGCTTCGACAAATCAAGTAACAATCATTCTCGACCACAGAGTATACAGCTAAAACTAACTCAATGAGCCAGAGACCTCTTATCTCAGCAGGCCATCTTTCCAAGCAGAAACTGGTAGGGAAATCCTAGTCACATCATCTGAAAGCTGAGAAATGCTCATTAGTCTTCTAGTCCCAGTCTCTCAGTTGACAGATGATGACACATAGATCCAAAGACTTTAAGTGACCTGTCCAGGGTCACTCAGCAGCACAGTGCAGGCCTTCTGTTTTCCAGGCTTCTTTATAATCAGACCTACCAAACTTTAGCTTCAACATGAGAGATGAAATCAATGGCATCAAATATTCTGTTGGGGGAGAAAATAGGAACTAATATTTCATGACACTACAAAGCTCCTACAGTACTTCTAAAAACTAAGCGTTGTGGCAAGAGGGAAAAATAACACCATATAAACATTCATATGAAATGTTCAATCCAGTTTCATAAGCAATGCACGATATTTTCTGAGTAAACTGAAATGCTCTCAAAATAGGCTGTCTTTTCTTCTGAATAATCTGCCTTTAAAAAAATGAATAGGGAAGAAAATCTTTTAAAGGCTGGCACAGAAGCTTGTGCAAGGATGTCTACTCCACTGCTTTATATATCTCTATTCCTAAATTCATCAATTCATTCAACAGGTATTTTGGGGGCATCTACAATTCCAAAGCATTATGATAAGTGCTGTATATAAGGAACCTATCTGGATATAAGCAAACGATGCTTACTAATATTTTCAGCACAAGTAACCACGTCTAAACAAGCAACCAACGCAGCAACAGAGATTTCCGGTATGTATTTTGGTAGGCTATTACGAATGCAGACCACAACTCTCTTTTCTCCTAGAAACTTCCATATTTAAAATAAATAGCAACTGGTTTTTCTGTACAATGATATCGCCCCCCAAGGTAGCAATGAGAGGTATCAATAAAAGGGATTAAAACACCCCAGGTCACATCCCTCCAGAACTCCTGTTACAAGTTACAGAATTCTCCCAGCAACCCAAATTAAATATATATATATATATATTTAAAGAAAGTGGCCTTTCACTCAACATTCTCCTTTCTAATCCTTTTCTCAGTACCAAGAATAAATATATGTTTAAAACAAATTAAAAGTAAATAAGGGATTATTTTTTCCCACAGAGCCAGCAGTTTTCTCTCCTCAACATGAACTTAAACCTCTCTAGCTATTACTATCAGTGAACATTATTTAACCTCTCCATGTTTTAAATGCATCTGAATGCTTTGACATATTACTAAGTAATACTAATGTCACAAAAGGCAAAAAAAAAAAAAAAAATAGCACAAACTGTTTACCAAATGTTAGGCTCGTTCCTTTAGATGTACATAAAATATTTTCAGAAACAGGCTCTCACTCTGTTGCTCAGGCTGGGGTGCAGTGGCACAATCACTGCTTGCTGCAGCCATGACCTCCTGCCTCCTGGGTTCAAGCAATCCTCCCATCTCAGCCTCCTGAGTAGCTGGGAATAGAGGTGCATACTACCACGGCCAGCTAATTTTTGCTTGTTTGTTCTTGTAGAGGTAGGGTCTCTCTATGTTGCCTATGCTGGTCTCAACCTCCTGGCTTCAAGCAATCCTGCTGCCTGGCCTCTCAAATTGTTGGGATTACAGGCATCAGACACCATGACCGGCCTAGGCTCATTTCTAAATGTTTTACATGTACTAATTCATTGAATCACACCAAGAGCACTCTGAGGCATGTTAACATTACTATCCTAGTTTTACAGATGAGGGAGCTAGAATAGAGTTACTAAAAAAACAGGCACAGTTGTTCGGCAAACGACATTGCATGAAATGCATACAATGCATCCAGTCAACAAAGTGTTAGTGGGAAACCTCCACTCCCTCAGTTTCATGCTTTCATTTGTAGAACTTTCCATTAGCCTAATAGTTCAGCCTTCCCTCCCACCTTCTCCCTGGTGGAGGAGAAGTTAATTACGTAGATAGCCAGTTTGGGAGAAAGGCTACCCTGCTCATAGATGGAGTGTATTCCAGGCTGTTGCCTTCTACATTGTGAGGGGAAAATCAGTCTCACTCAAGTATGAAATACCAGAAGACCCATTTGGTCAACCAACTTTTATTTCCAAATCTCTATATTTCAAATTCCTATTGGTATAGCCATTGGTCCCAAAATTGGAAGAGAAAAAAAGGTGTCATTCAACTGTTCACCCTACCAAACTCTAACACAAATAACTTTAGTACCTAACTAGATGGCAAGATATTTGAGGAAAAGGTAAATATTTCTTTTACAAAAAAGGAAACCAAAACTCAAAGGTATGAAAGTACATAACCAATCCAAGTCCAACAAGGTGTCTGCAGAGGAGATCATGAATGAACCTGCTCCTCTAACTCACTGTCAAGGGACATATTAAAGGACAAGGCTATTTATCTACTTTCTTCACCATGTATAACCAGAAAACACTGTTTCCTTTCCAAATAAATAAAATGCACGCAGATAACCTTTTCTATTGGAGTATCCTAATTTAAAGTAGTAGAAAATTCCTTATCAGTAGTCTCATTATTGTCACAAAGCATGCAAAGTATTTCAATATTGCACATTATCTTCCCAATCTGTCAAAATCTGTATTTTTATCCATTGCATGAATACTTCTACCATAAAAAGCATAGTGACAAAAATACTACCCACAACTCTGTAATAGAGGAATAAAAATGTCACTAATCTCTAAGTTTGTCATTTGATCTTTCCTATCACCCTGTAAATGCAGTGTTTCTAATTTCAAAGATACATTTTAAAAAACATTCATTAACTTCCTTTCATTTTTTATTTTTTAAATTATACTTTAAATTCTGGAATACAAGTGCAGAATGCGCGGGTTTGGTTAAAGATAAAAAACAATACAAAACAAAAAGGCATTCATTCAATAATATTGACTTTTTCTGCTGTAGAGATTTTTTTTTTTTTTTTTTACTTTTAAGTTCAGGGGTACATGGGCAGATTTGTTACATAGGTAAACTTGTGTCATGGGGTTGTTGCACAGATTATTTCATCACCCAAGTATTAAGCCCAGCATCCATTAGGTATTCTTCCTGATGCTCTCCCTCCCCCACTGCCCTGCTCTGACAGGCTCCAGTGTGTGTTCTTTACCTCTATGTGTCCACATGTTCTCATCATTCAGCTCCCACTTGTAAGTGAGAACATACAGTGTTTGGTTTTCTGTTCCCACATTAGTTTGCCAAGAATAATGCCCTCCAGCTCCATCCATGCCCCTGCAAAGGACATGATCTTGTTCTTTTGGATGGCTACATAGTGTTCCATGGTGTATATGTACCACATTTTCTTTATCCAGTCTATCACTGATGGGCATTAGGTGGATTCCATGTCTTTGTTATTGTGAATACTGCTGCAATGAACATACCTGTGCATGTGTCTTTATATAATAGAACAATTTACATTCCTTTGGGTATATACACAGTAATGAGATAGCTGGGTTTGTTTAATTTGTATAAGTTCCTTATAGATTCTGGATATTAGACCTTTGTCAAATACATAGCTTGCAAAAATCTTCTCCTATTATTTATGTTATCTGTTTACTCTGTTGATAGTTTCTTTCACTGTGCAGAAGCTCTTTAGTTTAATTAGATCCCATTTGTCAATTTTTGCTTCTGATGAGATTACTTTTGGCATCTTCTTCATGAAATCTTTGCCTGTGCCTATTTTGATGCAGATAATTTGAGCTTCCTGCTTTACTATTCAAACTGCACTTAATAAGAATGGTTTCCTCAGTGTTCTATGAGCAAAAATTTCAAAACAGAAAACAAACCACATTTATCTCACAAGTTTAGAATATTTACTTTTCCATAAATGTATATAGGAAAAGTCAGTCAATCAGCACTCTCAGCTGGAGAGAACAAATAATAGCTGGACTAGCACTTAGATGTTTTGACCTTTGCAACAACCCTAATGTAGGTAAGGCATCCCTATTTTCCAAAGAAAAGCCTGAAGTTCAGAAAAATACAGTGACATGCCTAAGTTAACCTACTTATTAAGTGATGGGGCTCAATTTAAAACACAGTTCTTCTATTTGAGCCAAAGTTTGTGGTTTTTCTCCGTTAGAACACTAACCAAGAAAATCAAAAATAACAACAACAACAAAAAGTTTCTAAGTAGCCAGAGAAAAAAAGACATCATATGAGAATAAGAAGAATAATGATGGTAGACATCTCATTGGAAACAGGAGTCCAAAAAACAATAATCAACATCTAAAGAGAAGGAAAAAAAAAAAAGACTGAATGCCCACCTAGAATTCTATATACCACAAAAAATCTTTTAAAAAATAAAGACATTTTCACACAAATGAAAATGCGAGATTTGTTGCCAGTAGACCCACACTATAAGAAATGCTGAAGGAAGCTCTTCAAGCCAAAGCAAAATGATACCAGATATAAATTTAAACCCATAGAAAGGAATGAGAAACCTTAGAAATAATACATTTGTATGTTAACATAAAAGACTATTTTTTCTTAATTTATTTAAAACATATATGACTAATACATACTATATTAAAAGTATAATATTGTATTATATAGTTTGTAATATATAGATATAAAATGTATGAAGACAATAGCACAACTGGGGAGAGGCAAATGAAACCATATTATTGTAGGTTTCTTATATTCTACATGAAGCAATACCATATTAATTCAAGGAAAATTTTTTACTAAGGGTGAATATTGTAATCTGCAGAGAAACTACAAAACAGTATTGCAAAGAAAACCTGAGAGAAATTAAAATGTTATACTAAAAATATTCAATAAACAAAAAGAAAGAAGAAAAGGAGATACAGAATTTTTTAAAAATCTAAAGGATAAGACACATAGGAAACAAGTTTTTAAATGGTAGACCTAAAACTAACATGTCAATAATTACAGTAAATGTAAATAGACTAAACATTTTAATTAAAAGGCAGAAATCACCAGAATACATTAAAAAATGATACTGAACTAAATGCTACCTATAATAGATGCATTTTAAATACAAAGTCACAGATAAACATGTAATAAAAGGATATACCAGTAGTAACTCAATACGAAAACCAGACAAACATACTAAAAGAAGACTACAGACTTATACCACTCATAAAACATACATGCAGAAATCCTTAACAAAATACAGCGTTGGCATAAGGACAAATGAATAGAACAATGGATCAAAACAGAAGTCACAAATAGACACACACACATACGACCAACAGATTTTCTGACCAAGATGTTGTGGGTATAAGGATAATTTTTTCAACAAATTGAGCAGAAACAAATAAATATTCATAGGGAAAGAAAAATGAATCCTGACTCCTGCCTCACACTATTAACAAAAATTACTTAGAGCTGACGGTAATTGTGTGCACCTCTAATCACAGCTACTCAAGAGGCCGAGGTAAGAGGATCACTTGAGCCCAGTTCATATCCATCCTGGGCAACACAGAATGACCCCATTTATTTAAAAAAATACTTTGAGAGAGGTCATACAACTAATTATAAAAGCTAAAACTATAAAGTATTTATAGGAAAACGTAGGACAATGGCTTTGCCATGATAAAGTAGACAAAATACTACCAATAAAAGAAAAACTAGCTAGTTGGACTTCATCAATATCAAAACTGCTTTTTGAAAGACACAGTTAAGAAAATGAAAAGGCAACCACCAACTGGAAAAAATTCACCATACGTGTATCTGACAAAAGACATGTATCCAGAATACATAAAGAACTACCATAATTTAATTTTGAAAAGTCACACAACCCAATTGTTAAAATAGTAAAAGATTTGACAAGATAACTTCATAAATGGTCAATAAGTACATGAAAAAATTTTCAACATCATTAGTCACCAAGGAAACAACAGGAATCCACAAGATACCACTTTGCCCGCACTAGAATGCTAATTTTAAAAAGACTGAAAAAAGCAAGAGTTGGCAAAGATTTGGAGTACATTAGAGCATCTCATAAGTTGCTAATGGGCATACTGAATTACAAAGCCCTTTAGAAAAATGTTTGACAATTTTTAAATAAATTTTTTATAAGATTTAATATACACTTACCCAATAATATAATTCTAAGAACACACTCAAAAGACATGAAAACTTGCAAACTTGTGTCCACAAAAAGACGTACAATCATGTTCACAGTGGTTATATTCATAACAGCCCAAAACTGTAGACCGTCCAAATGTCCATCAATAGGTGAATAACTTCATAATATGGAATACTACTCAATAGCATGATACATGCAGTAAGAGCATGAATCTATAAAACACCAGCAAGTGGAACAAAAGACACCAGGTGCATAAGCACACTCGGTATAACTACACATCTGAAGTTCTGAAAGAGGCAAAATCTATTGATAGAATCACACTCACACCCATGTTTGCCTCTGGGATGGCATACCCGACTGAAAGTGGACACGAGAACCTTTGGGGATGACAGAGATGTTGGTTCACTAAACTATTCACTTCAAATTTGTACATTGTACATTGTATAAATTATACCCAAATTTTAAAATACATCACAAAATAATTTATTTGAATGAGTTCCAGAGGAGATATGATCTCTCACAGGTCAAAAGTGTTTTTTTCTTATCTTGGGGAACAACTTCTAAAACTTCAAAAACAAAAGGTGTCTGTGTTTAATTTACATGTCATTTTTGAAATATACACCCAATCAAAGCAAAGGAAAATGAGCTATTGTCTGCTTCCTATCTAAATACTCTTTGAACATTTGTTTGAACCCAGGGGAATTAAAAGCAATCTGTCCTTTAGATTTTATTTAATTTTACTTACCACATTAACAATTTAAAGGTTACTTTTAACAATTCAAGGGGAAAGAGATAAGAAAATAAACTATAAAACAGAAATCCAAATTTTCTAATGTCTTACTCATTCTAAAATATGTACTAAATTCCTACTATATTCCAGGTAAGATGATAATCAGTAGAGAAATGAAAATTAAATTTTACACCCTGCTGTTAAGGACTTCTAAGTCTTGTGGAAGAGACATACATAAGTCATTACCTTAAAGTGTAAGTAAGTGTTTTTGCATATAAATTGGTAAAAATCTCACTTGGGGAAAACATATCATTTCTTTCCTCTTTAAAATTATAACATTTAATATTGATAAATATTATGCAAGAAGTAAATAAAATAAAGTCAGTTATTCCTTCTGAAGGAAACAATAATTTTAAGAAAAAAATTATTTTATTAACTATCTCAATGTAGACATATTTCTTAGCTCAAAAATATAACCCATATTTTTTCTGCTTCTTTTAAAATTATTTTTTAATTGACAAATAAAAATTGTACATGTTTATCATGTATAACATCTTGTTTTGAAATACATATACATTGTGGAATAGCTAAATGGAACTAATTAACATATGCATTACCTCACACGTCATGTTTTATGGTAAGAACACTTCAAATCTACTCATCAATTTTCAAGCACATACTACATGGTTACTTACTAGAGTCATCATGAAGTACAATAGATCTCTTGTCCACAGTCATTTTAAAGAAAATAATCACATGTGCAGCAAAGGAGACTAGGCAACTTGTCCTATACCACTTCCTCACATCCTTCACCCCCAAATCCCACAGCTGGTTCAACTGGGATAGGTTCCAGTGCAAAGTAATCTGAAGGCAAGTCAGGAACTGTAGTGACTCCCTCAAAATGAAGAGATGGGTGGCCGGGCGCATGGCTCAAGCCTGTAATGCCAGCACTTTGGGAGGTCTAGGCAGGCGGATCACGAGGTCAGGAGATTGAGACCATCCTGGCTAACATGGTGAAACCCCATCTCTATTAAAAATATAAGAAATTAGCAGGGAGTGGTGGCGGGTGCCTATAGTCCCACCTACTCGGGAGGCTGAGGCAGGAGAATGGCGTGAACCCGGGAGGCAGAGCTTGCAGTGAGCTGAGATCATGCCACTGCACTCCAGCCTGGGTGACAGAGCGAGACTCCGTCTCAAAAAAATAAATAAAAATAAATAAATAAATACTTAAAAAAATGAAGAGATGGGATGGATCAATTTACAGTCTCAGGAATCCAAACTGTGAAACAAATTCTTTCTCTTCCATTTTCTTCTGAGCCTACTTTTGTCCCCACCACTGTATACTTGAAACTATCCATTTCAAAATCAACAATGACTTCTAACACTGCTGTAGGTAGTGGTCAGTTCTCAGGCATTGTCTTTAGCCAGTAGTCAGTTCTCAGCTGCGATTTAACAAGACCTGTCAGCAGCATGCAGCACAGATGACCTCCTGCTGCTTCTTGAAACACTTTCTGCACTCAGCCTCCAGAACACCACACAGTACTTTGTCCCCTTTCTTTCTCACTCTTTTTTGAGGACTCTTCCTCATTTCTGTAAGTCCCCAAGGTTTCACTGGATTCTCAGACCTCTTCCCTATCATCAATCACTCTCTAGATCAGTGGTTCCCAAATGTTTTAGTCCTATGACCCCTTTATATCTTAAAAAATTATTAAGGAACTCAAAAAGTTCTCATTTATAAAGGTTATGGTCTACAGATAACCACTGTATTGGAAAACTGAGAATATTTAAAAATATTTGTTAATTCATCCAAAAGCAACAATAAACCCATTCACATGTCAACATAAAAAAAAAATTTAACACCACATGTTCTCACTCATAAGTGGGAATTGAACAATGAGAACACTTGGACACAGGAAAGGGATCATCACACACCGGGGCCTGTCGTGGGGTGGGGCGGGGGGAGGGATAGCATTAGGAGATATACCTAATGTAAATGATGAGTTAATGGGTGCAACACACCAACATGGCACATGTACACATATGTAACAAATCTGCACGTTGTACACATGTACCCTAGAACTTTAAAAAAAAAAAATTCCCACATAACACCTATGTACTTTTAAAAATTGTCTCTGTAGCTGGGGTATTAGCCAAAACTTTCAGAACAATGTGTTTAATATTAATGATAAATGTAGGCAACCCTGTCTGCTGATTGTAATGGGAACAAACCTAATATATTACTGTTCAAAAAAAAAAGATTTTTGCCACAGTAGTGGCTCACACCTGTAATGCTAACATTTTAGGAGCCAAGCAGGGAGGATAGCTTGAGCCCATGAGTTTAAGACCATCCTGGGCACCATAGGGAGACCTCATCTCTACCAAAAAAAAAAAAAAAAAAATTAGCTAGGTGTGGTGGTGCACAGCTGTGGTCTGAGCTATTTGGGAAGCTGAAGCAGGAGGATCACTTGGGCGCAAGAGGTAGATGGAGGCTGTAGTGAGCCGTGATGGCTCCACTGCACTTGAGCCTGGGCAACAGAGCAAGACCTTGTCTCAAAAAAAAAAAAAATTAATGAAAAATTTATCTTCTAGGAAAATATAAGAATAGTTTATTTTTTAACATTTTTCTTTAATATCTGGCTTAAGAGAAAAACACGAATTCCCCTATTAACGTCTGCAGTCAATCTATTGTGATACCATATACAGCCTCTGGAAGACTCTATTGTACAAGACTCTCTTGTACACTACAGAATGACTGTGAAAAAGGGAAATAAGAATGAAAAGACATATACACACTAGGAGAAAATATCTGCAAAAGACATACTGATAAAGACCTGTTATCCAAAATATTCAAAGAACTCTTAAAACTTAACAATAAGAAAACAATTAACTTGATTTAAAAATGGGCTGAATCGGCCGGGTGCGGTGGCCCAAGCCTGTAATCCCAGCACTTTGGGAGGCCGAGACGGGCGGATCACGAGGTCAGGAGATCGAGACCATCCTGGCTAATACGGTGAAACCCTGTCTCTACTTAAAAATACAAAAAACTAGCCGGGCGACGAGGCGGGCGCCTGTAGTCCCAGCTACTCGGAGGCTGAGGCAGGAGAATGGCATAAACCCGGGAGGCGGAGCTTGCAGTGAGCTGAGATCCGGCCACTGCACTCCAGCCTGGGTGGCAGAGCAAGACTCCGTCTCAAAAAAAAAAAAAAAAAAAAAAAAAATGGGCTGAAGACCTAATGGAGAAATCACCAAAGAAGACATAAGGATAAAAATAAGCATATGAAAAGGGTTCCACATAATATGTCATCAGGGAAATGCAAATTAAGACAACAATGACATACCACTACATACCTATTGAAATTTTTTTTGGTCTTTAAATCTCACACATAAAATGAGAATAGAGGAATTTATCAAGCAAGCTCATATATGTTTTAAAAAGAGAAAGAAAAGAAAAAGCAGAAAGGGTAGTTCCTAAAATTTATCTCTTAAACTTAAGAGCTCTGGAAAACCAGGTAATAGTTTTGAGGTTCCGTTAGTTGAGCACAGAAAACTAATCAATCTGCCTACCCACTTATTTATTACTTTTGCTTGAGAACAGACACGGTTAAATCTTCAGTGCTCACAATGTATAACACATTCTGCGAGCAGCTGGAAAGCTTCCTACAACGAACAATGATTTCCTTTTAGAGTAACCTGGGGTAGTGGAGAGAGTGCAGGGCTTTGATTATGACAGATCTGAGTCTGAACAAGAGGTCCAGTGCTTATGAACTATGTAGTCTTAGACAAGGCTGAACTCCAGTTTCCTGCAAAATAAAAAAAGTATCAAGGGCTCGGTACTTAACCCAGAACTACTCTTTCCTAGGATGGTCTTGCCCCGATAGAGCAGCCTCACCCCTCTACTTTCTTCATGTCCTTACTTAGATGTTGCCCTCTCAATGAGGCCTTCCTGGCTTCTCTACAAATAGTGTGTGTGTGTGTGTGTACACACACACACATACGTCCCACTTAGACTTACACTCCCCATTCACTTCTCTGCTTTATTTTTTGCCATAGCCTCTGATCCAAGAGGTTATCAGTGATAACGCTGATTACCACTTAGCATACATGTATTTTCCTTATTAATCTAGTTTGTCATCTTTCTCTCACTAGACTATTAGCTGCATAATACATGTGTTGGTTGTTCTTTTTTTCCTACTTACCAATTTTGCTCACTGCCTAAAGTGTCTAAAGGAGGGCCTAGAAAATGAAAGTGTCACTAAAAATCCACAGAATGAAGTAAGATAATGAAGGTCCCTGCAAGATTCCAGGGCTTCATTCAAGATCATGTAAATAAAGACCTTAGGATATAAAAGGCACTTAGTTAATATTATCTTTAGAGAAGAGACTATATGAAACCATCAATAGAATTTTTTTTAATAATGAGAATAACAGTGTCAGAGATGACACAAGACAGTTGCTTAAGTAACAAAAACATGAAAGAAGAAATAATTTCTATAAATCCATGGTAGTGAAATAATATCATTCTGGGTTATTCTATATGATGAGACTAAGAAATTTATACTTTACAGGAAACAAAGTTGAAGAGAGGAGTGAGTGTGAAAGCAGATTAAGGATTACAAGTGGATGTTATTTATGTGTCCTTCGCCCCTGGTTAGCCACCCCTAACTGGGCCCAATAACTGAAACAGATGACAAAGTCAGTTTTATTTTTCTTGATTTATTCACTTTAATAACGGGAAAAGGAATAGAATGTGAGAATGCTGGGACAACAATAATGCCTTCAAATATTTTTCTTGACAACTGCTTTTCTGACTGTATGGGAGTCTATAAGTGAGTATATTAATAATTAACATTTTCCCAGCAAACATTCTAGAAGAAAAAGATTCCATAAATAACCTATTAATTACCTAATTTTTGTTTCAATTATGGTTTCTTTCCCAAAATAGTACAGGAAGAAATAAATATAGGAAGCTAATATAAAAATATCCAACATATTTTAAAATGTGATATAAAAAAATTATCAAGTGATCCAAAATTTAAAAACCCAGTATAAAAAAGAGAAAAAGACTTATCCACACCAAGAAAGCTTTCTTCATTTTAATAATTTCCTAATAAACCTTTTAAAATTAGTAAACTTTCCTTATCAACTTAAATTTATTCAATTTATTAAAAATATCATTGATATAATATTCAGAAATGTACTCATTACATTAAAAATATGAACAACTGTTAAAAGAAAAAGAAAACTCTGGGAGAATTTATACGTTCTAAAATTTGAACAAAAACTAACAAATAGTGGATGATTTGGATTAAGTAATTTTAAAGTCTGAAAATATTTATAACATGAGATGCAAACTATTTTCCTCCTTAGAAACTATTTCCAATATAAAATAAACATTCTAATTATAAAAAAAGATTTTTAATGGCTAAATGTGGAGATGTGTCAAGCTTACACATTTTACAAAATTAAAACTTCCAAACACAACTACTTAACAATCATAATAAATATAGCTTTCTAAGTCCTCCAAATATTAATTTAAAAATTTCTAATCATAATGTAGTCTTATGTTAGCATGCGGCTGATAAGTGATGCTATGAATCCAGTTGGCATGTTTACCGTGTTACGTTGCTGGTTCCTCTCATGGCAGAGATTTAAAACACACTACTAACTTTCAAAAACCTCAAAACACATAACTGTACCAGGCAACTATTATCGCTACTCTGATCATTAAAACTTGAGCATTCTACCAATTTAAATCAAGAGTTATTCCATTTAATATTTCCTTAATACCATAATACATGCTAAAAATTATTCATCAGATTAAGTCACACAAAATACATTGCCGGTTCCAGTAAATTATGCTCTAATGTGGCAATGCAGACGGAGGGCTTGGTCAGAGAGGACTACTTTCATTATATCAGTAACACAAGAAGCAGAACCCCCTCTGCAGAATTAATATAACATGGGATTCTGAAGAAAAAAATTAAAGTTCAAAACAACATGTGATTCATTCAGGTTGTGAGTGGCACACATACATGTTACATATTTCTATCAGATGGCAATGCTTCTCATTAGCTATGCCCCTATTTAGTGCTGAAGAATTACAGAATCAGCTGAATTTTCAAATTCTGCAGATCTGCACACTGTACATTTAAGCCATAACATTAAAAATATCTTCTTGAGACTGGTTTCTTTTTTTGAAATCACTAACATATTCTACTAATTGCAACTATTTTCCCTTACAAATAATATTGCACTCATTCAGAATCAAATGAAATAACATTGAGTGAAAGGACTAAGGTACCACAGAGTCTCTTTCAGAGTATCATTAAATGGACCCATGGCAGATATCATGTAACAAATAATATTTCCTTATTATTTGTTATTTATCAGTTATAGCGCATTACTTAAGAATCAAATCCTACTTAGAAGGGTAAAATATATATAGTATATATAGTAAAATATTAGAAAATTAATCTATAAATATATAGTAAAATGCTAGACAATAAATCAATGGACAAAAATAAATCTCATTTCGATAAAATAATATCTGTAAGACATCAACATCTCAGCCAACTTAGAGAGCATATTACAAGGGGTTATTCTCCACCTCACTCCTAACCTAATCTGACTGTGTAGAGCAGACATTTAAATTAAAAGAGGAGGCTGAGCTGTACTTAACTTTTTAATAATTTTTTGAGTTCTGTTGTAAATGTGTTTCCACCTCATCCATTAGAAGTACATACTAAAAACAAAACAACAAAAGAGGTCTATTTTTGCAGAATGATACACTAGATACTTTAAACTGGTCTCTCTTAATGAAAATAATTGAAAGATAATAAAGTATAAAATCTCTGTAAATGCACCAATGAGGTGACAATAAAGTATGAAATTCAGAGAAGCCAAAACAAAGTAAGAGTGAGAATGCTGGGAGGTAGAAAAGCACTAAGGCCACAACCCTAGTCATACTGAACTTCCATTATAATGATTGCATAGAACAAGAGAAAGAAAAGATAAAACCAGGACCACTCAAGCTGGTGAGTTTAACAGACCCCCGCGTAAAACTGGAACTTCACAAAACTATACCCTCAATATATAGGAAAATTAGAAACAAACTTGCTACAACAAAAGAGGAACTGCTTTTTTAACCATAGCATCTTCACGGGGTGGAAAATCTCCCTTGAGAATTCACAACCAACAACGAGTATTTATGTTGTTTTGTGGTCTAAATTTATGCTATATGCTTCAAAAAACCTCAGGCAGAGAATATAATGCAAAGAGTGTCCAGATTGATAGTAGCTATAGGCACCTGGCAGAAGCAAATACAAACAGTCTCTGGAAAAATCTACCTTCAATCTAGGCCTTGAACAACTCACATAGATAAAACTTCCAAGGAATATGAGTTCATAGTCAATAAATCATTGAAATACAAGGAAATAAGAGACCAGGAGTGAGAGCCAACAGAAACAGGCAAATGAATCAGATTTGGAAACATTTCAAATACTAGAATTATCAGCATAAAATAAGTATATTTAATATATTTCAATAAATAAGAGAAATGTAAAAGGGAGTAAAATTTTATCTGAAAAAACTACCATGTTTACTTGAAAAGAGACCAAAAATGGTATTTAAAAATTAAAAGATAAAAAACTCATGTTAATTCATTCAACATATAGTTATTAAGCACCTATGTACTAAGCATTACACCTTGGTCTAGGCTCTGGGGATAAAACAGTAGGATAAAAATAAAACAAAATAAAATTTAAAAATAGAAAAATCCCCATCATCAAGGACAGCTTAAACAGCAGATTAGAAATAGCTGAAGAAGGCTGGGCACAGTGGCTCACGCCTGTAATCCCAGCACTTTGGGAGGCCGAGACGGGCGGATCACGAGGTCAGGAGATCGAGGCCATCCTGGCTAACACGGTGAAACCCCGTCTCTAACTAAAAAATACAAAAACAAAAACTAGCCAGGCAAGGTGGCGGGCACCTGTAGTCCCAGCTACTTGGGAGGCTGAGGCAGGAGAATGGCGTAAACCCTGGAGGCGGAGCTTGCAGTGAGCTGAGATCAAGCCACTGCACTCCAGCCCGGGCGACAGAGCAAGACTCCGTCTCAAAAAAAAATTAAATTAAATTAAATAAGAAATAGCTGAAGAAAGAACTGGTGAACCAAATGACAAATCCAAAGAGACTGTCCAGAATTGTAACATAAAGATGATGATATCAAAAATATGAAAGAAAGATGTGGAAGATGAGTGAGACAGTCCAACATGTCTTCTTCAATTTCCAGAAAGAAATACTAAAGAAAATGGGGAAGAGGCATTATTCTAAGAAATAATGATAAAATATTCCTAATAGCAATCTTTAGGCCCAAAAAACCCAAAGATTCTCAGGGAGGAAGGGAGAGACAGATGGGGAGGAAAGGAAGGAAGGAAGGAAGGAAGGAAGGAAGGAAGGAAGGAAGGAAGGAAGGAAGGAAGGAAAAATGAGAGGGAGGGAAAAAAGCGAGGGAGGGGAAAAGGGAGGGAGGGAGAAAGGAAGTTAGAAGGGGAGAAAAGGAGGGAAGGAAAAGTTGGGGGAGAAAGAGTTTCCCCACTTAGATATAAGCAAATCACAGACTCCTAAAAACAAAGCAAAATCTTTAAAGCAGCCAGAAAGAAAGAAGAGATGATCTATTCAAACTAGACTCTGAACATCAAACAGGATTTACATAGGCAAAGAAAAAAAAATGAAAAGAAAGAAAGAAGTGAGTTTTCCAGATAGCAGCTTGAGCAAAAGCACAACAGGAAGGGGAACAGAAAGTCTGGATAGAGCCTAAAGTTTGCACTGAGTAAAAGCAGGGATACGGTTGGAAATACACAATGGGACAGATCATGGAGGACCTCACATACCAAGCTAAAGAGTCTGGCCTTTATCACTCTGAAGTGAGTGGAGAGTAAAGTAAAGGCTTTTAAGAAGGGAATAGAACTATAAATGTGGCATCAGAAAAACTAACCAATCAGCTAGACCAAATGCAGAGATACCAAGGGAAAGGCTATTAAAATAGACTGCCCTGTGGTAAGAAGGACCTCACTAGAGTGGTGATAGAGTAGTGAAAAGGCACAAAAAGAAACAGAGAAAAAGGACATTATATATATAAAGGGGAAAAAAGGGGGTAAAAAATCAGTGAGGCTTAGAGATCCATTCAACATGAGTCACAATGAGTCTAAGGTGCTTAAGGTAATCAGTCCAACTTCTCTCTCTTCAACCTTCATGAGCAGTATATTACAGTTTTCCCCTGAATGGACTGAAAACTTCTTTTTATATGCTATAGTCCAGCAATTTATTATTGTTTTAAAATTCTACTTTAACAAACTACTTAAGAAATGAAGTTATCTCAGTTATTAGTACTGAAATGTGACACTTGATAAAGCTTAATTTCTATAGAAAACACAATTTTGATGGAGGAAATCTTACCTTTTCTCTGAATTATTTAATGAGAGTTGGTGAATATAAAAATTTACCAACTTATACGCAGTACAAGAAGTAAATAGCCCACAAGAACATAGGTCATACATTTTAGACCTGATCTAAAATAGTCTTTCCTACCCAAAAACACTCTGTTGCCCTATTTTCTTCCTAGCATCATATTTGAAATGCTGTTTACCTCCCTCTTTATTACTTTTCTCCCTGAAGACCCTGCCCAACCCCTTTTGGACTGTAAGTTCCATGAGAGAAATGATCTTGTTTATTTGCCTTGCTCACTCTTGTGGTCTAGTACCTAGGAAAATGCCAGGCATAAGGTAGAGACATTCACTACATAAATGACTAACAGAATAAATGGCTATACCCAGGGCTGCAGCACTGCACAATTCCAGGGGTGTCATTCATTCACATCTTGTTGAATGTCACCCCAACAGTTGTAGCCATATACACAATTCATATACAAACAGCTCAGGCCCTATTTGACACCAGTGTGTCCTGTTACGTTTGCAAGTTGGTCATAATTTACCCCTTTCCTGATGGAGAAAGCAAGAATTTTCTCTCCAGTTTTCACCTCAAGACTAAGCTCATTCTCTGAATGACTAAATATATATTAACATTAAGATCTTCATACATTGATACTCCTGCACCAACTGTCCAGTAAATAAAGCTAAGATTTTTAACTGTGGTTAAGGATTCGGGGCACCAATTGTAAATTAGCCATTGCAAACTCTTTAGTTAGTTCCTCATTCTCTGCTGGTTAAAAATATCTTTGCAGAAAATTCTCTAGTCAGAACTGAGCTGTGGAACAAAAACACTAAAATTTTTTATTTGGGAGTAGTTGGTTCTGTGATTCACCGCTATAAATCTTCAATTTAAGAGAGCCCACCGGAAATGTTTTAAATGAGTCTAGAAATAGATAATGAAGATTTCACAGACTGTCTGGCTGAATTTCATACACCACATCAATCTGATGGAAAGAGCATCTTCCTACTGGGTAATACACATCAACGAGAATACAGAAACCAGTCTCCTGTGGGCCTTTAACAGGTTATACCTTCCACTACTCACTGCTCTGATCACTAAAAGGTTACTTTCTACCACCAATACTTGTAAGGCTATCACTCTTTCATCTCTCCTAACCCTAATATTTCTGAGGTGTCTCTATGGAAACCACTATCGTAAAAGCAGGCTAATCTATGGGAAGTCCAACCAGAGGACCTATGGTAAATATCAAACCCCAGAAGGACTGTGTCACTGCAGGAGAATTACAAGCATAATGGAAACTTGGAAGTAATGCTGTCTGGACGTCCATTTTCCATCTCTTTTTCATCCACCTGTAGGATCTACAATGCCCCAGTGATTTTCAGTCTTTACTCCCTTAAGCAGCAGTCCTTTCTTTCAGCAAAAATTTATGGAAGTTCAATACATAAAACATAAAAGGCAGAGCTGCTGGTTGATGGGACAATAAGGGGGTCCTCCTTATTGTCAATAAGGACAATTATTGACAATAAGGAGGCTTTGTCCTCCTCCCTCACCCCTTACCTACCCACATGACACTACAGAATCCCAAGGGAAATAAGGAACCATGTCTGAAAAGTAATGGTTTGGTGAGGATGATAGTGACTTAATTAATACAGTCTTTAAGAGAACAATAAGTAATAATAAGTCATAGTCCTAGCTTCATAGGAGCCTTTTCTGAGTAGAGTGCTTCTGTTATATGTTTACCCATTTCAGTTGTAATCAGCTTCTCAGTTTGATAACTTCAATACCTAGGAGCACAGAACTCTTTGGTTTCAGGAAAAGTCACATTAATACTACATTAGGCATGTCTCTCTAACCTCATTCATGACACCTGGGGTTTCTTCAGGTAAGTGTAGCTGCTGACCCAGGGTTTGGCCCACGTGAAATATTTAGGAGAAGAAAAAAGGTTTAGTGAAGTAGTAAAGTCAACTAGGAGAGCCAAATCACCTGCAGATCAGGATTTGAGAAGTTTCATCTAAGTATGAACACACTGAAGTTACTTGTCACAGATGAGCCACCTCAAAGAAAGAAAAATAGATATTCAAAGTTTCCCAGTCAAAAGAGAATTTTCCCATGCTACAGTCATGCACAGCATTTGTACTGGGAAACTTCAAGTCAGGTTCATTGCATGATGTGACAGAGGAAGTGATCGAAACTAGATTTTCTCATCATATCTGAAAGTATCATTAGGATATCATTATGAAAACTAGTGGCAATTATGTTCTTGTTTTTTAGAGAGGTTTTAAACTAAATTGAATGAGGATTAGGTTTACTAATAGAATGGATTCACTGACGCTATTACCCAAAGGGAATACTTATAGCCACTAAAAGTATGTTGGAAAAGAACATTTAAGCACATAGGAAAAATGTTGCAATTATACTAAGTAAAAATGGATATAGAACACTAAGATTTTAAGTTTGCATTTTTAAAAAGACATACATATTCATAGGAATAAAAACTGGAAGCATCTTTACCAAAATATTATCAATGGCTGTATCTGAGTGCTAATCTTTATTTTGTTGTTTAAACTTTTCAATATTTACCAAATTTTCTTTTTTTCCTTTTTGTTCATACTTAAACAAATGTTTTTAATATTTTTCTTCTCTTCTACTTTTATCTTAGGTTCAGGAGATACACGTGCAGGTTTGTTACATGGGTAGGTTGTGTGTTGCCGAGGTTTGGTGTACGAAGGATCCCATCACCAAGGTGGTAAGCATAGTGCCCAACAGTTAGTCTTCCAATCCATGCCTCCCCGACCCTCTCTCTCAAGCATTCCCTACTGTCTATTGTTCCCATCTTTATGTATTCAATGTTTAGCTCCCACGTATAAGTGAGAACATGTGCTTTTTGGTTTTCTGTTCCTGCATTAGTTCACTCAGAATAATGGTCTCCAGGTGCTTCCATGTTACTGCAAAGGACATGATTTCATTCTTTTTTATGGCTGTGAATATTCATCAAATTTTCTATGTAGAATCAGGAAAAGACACTTAAAAGCAGAAAGAAATTTTATTTACTGAAAAGAAATGGTGTACCTAAAATTCTGAGATTCATATACAAATGCCAGAGCTGTCTTTAACTGTGTGATTGTGTGGCAAAATTCCAGTCCCAACTTGCTTTGGAAGAAACAGCTGCTCATGCAACTGCTAAGGTGAGTCGACCCTAATTGCTGCTAGCAGCATGGTAAGCACTGGGTGGGAAATGGCATGTAGCCCAAGCAGACACATCCAGTTCTCAAGAGTGGCTCAGTCCATCATTCACCAGAATTGCCACTGTCCCGACAAAACCTCGTTGACGAACACCACCAACCCCATCTAGAAGCTTTTGCTTCTGTGAGGATGAGGCTTATTTAGCTGTTTAGGACTGCCTTTGTATGAATCCTAAACATAAGAAAATTCTTAGACATGTTTATGATCTAAATGTCACCACTGTGTATAATCAGCAAGGCAATGTAATTGTTAGAAACATTGCTGGTGAAAAACAGATCTAGGTTCAATTCTGGCCCTGCTATTTTCTAATCACATGAGCTTCGGCAAGTTTCATAATCTTATAAACCTCAGTGTATTCATCTTTCAGTGAGGTTGACCACATCTATCTCTCAGGATTTTTAGGATCATTTAAAATATTTTTCAGTATTTACATCTACTAATTTAATGAGAACATTCTAGAAGCCTAAATATATAGAAATTTCAAATTGTTTAGCCCCTTATTGAAAACAATCAGATACCATATATTCTTAAACTTAAAACCTATATCCTTCTATATAAGGCAACTTCCCAGCTGTACACATTGAAAGTGGTCACTGAGCCAAAACTAAGTACTTGAATAGATGTTCCATATTTTAAAGAATTCAGGTTCTAAAACAACTTTGTGAACTACGGGAGAATATTTCTGGCAAAATCTTATCATTCTTCTATGTCATCTTCAATAACTCTGTACTAGTAGGACCATATTAGAAATATAAAAGTCCACTCCTGTCTCCCATGCTAGACTCATAATCAACTCAGAAAACATACAATCAGTAAAGACATCAGAGCCTATGTAAGAAAGAGGGCATATTTTAATAATGTCTCATACCAATAATATATTCTCAGTGATATTATAAAAATAATAAAAGTTGAAAATTTTTAATTTTAATGGTTCAAATTAAGTGTTATAATTATAAACCAAATAAAATGTCATGAAATGGGGGGAAAGTAGCAAAAGCTGAAAAAAGAAGATTAAAATTCCACAAGATTTTTTTTTTTTTTTTTTTAGATGGAGTTTCACTCCTGTTGCCCAGGCTGGAGTGCAGTGGCAAGATCTCAGCTCACTGCAACCTCTGCCTCCCAGGTTCAAGTGATTCTCCTGCCTCAGCCTCCTGAGTAGCTGGGACTACAGGCACCCACCACCATGCCCAGATAATTTTTGTATTTTTAGTAGAGAGGTGGTTTCACCATGTTGGCCAGGCTGGTCTCAAACTCCTGGCCTCGGGTGATCGGCCCGCCTTGGCCTCCCAGAGCGCTGGGATTACAGGTGTGAGCCACCATGCCCAGCTGAATAAGAATATTTTTAAAACTCTGCTTCAAAAAGGGAATACAGCAGGGCATACTATTTCTATCATACACAATTTAAGACAGACTCAGTGCTGAATCCCATTCTTGCCACTTACTCTCTGGGAATAGCAGGCCAGTTGTTTAACCACTTGGAACCTTATTTCCTCATCTGCAAAATGGGACTCGCTTAATGCTTTCATGATGGTGTGACAAAGACACGTAAAATACTCAGCACAAGGTACATTTGTAGTGTTCTTCATTGGTAGATGGAAAAAAAAAAGACTACAAAAATCCTAAAGGATCAAGGTAACATATGACAATAACATAGGCTGTGCCTTACCAAGAGAGCCAGTGCATCCAAAGCCAGACATCCACCAAAGGTCACAGGATATGAAATAATGGATATGAAATAATGGGTGTCCCTGATCTTGATGATACATTGTTGAGGAGATAAAAATTAAAGGCTAAAAACCAAGAAAATGGGGTAAACATTTAACGGGGGTCAAAAAACAAGCAGGTCAAAGTAAATGACTAAGAGGGAACCAGTCAATCTGATACAACCACATCCAATCAGAAACGGCCTTGATGATGTTCAGGGAAAAGTAAAGCCAGTCACAGCTGATTATAAGACACATTTGCTGAGCTTTGACACTGACTGCTCTACTCCCAGGAAAGAAGGCAATGAGGTCTTTAATTAGAAATTTGCTATTACTTTCATGTGATAAGAGTCTAATGTCCTTGAGGCATTGGGAAGGACACTCAAGGGTCTGAATCAGAGTTCATCAAAGAGTGACGAGTGATATCCCACCACACAGCCAAGGTTACAGAAAGACACCAGGTATTTCAGGCCTGAGAGTTCTGCCCTATGAACAGTGAGATTCAAGAGAAGAGCTAATTCCCAGAGAATGACTCCATTTGACTGAGTAGAGCAGAGTGGGCCACATCAGGTTCAATCAGAGTTCTTTGTTAATACATACCTCCAACAGCTGCTGTTTTGCATTTATCGACAAGTTCCTCTAAAAGTATTCTCAGGTATACTTGCTGAGTCAGGGTCTTGTCTTCTATTTCATGTTTCCAAACCATACACTTTTGGGCATCCCAAAGAACTCAGTGGTGTGCCTGGAACAAAGAAGCAGTTTCAACTTAACGACTTCAAAACAGAATCACAAAATTCTAAAGCTGAGAGAGACTGTGTAAATTCAGTGGAGTTTACTATAAATAAAAGGATTCAAGTACTTATAAACTTGGAAACAAATAATTCATAATGAACCTTCCCTACCTCCTCCCATTTTTTCTTTCTTTTCTAGCTTTTAATTGTTGTATTTTTTACAGTAGTATAATATATACATATAACATAAAGCTTACTCCATCTTTTCTAATTAAAAGTTAAGTTTTTAGCCCTATGACTATAAAAGGTGTTTCTCCTTTTATATAATTATCTACTATTTTTAGTTGACAATAAATAATTGATTATCATAAATTAAGTATAACTTTGAAGTTTCAGCTTCAAACTGAAAACAAAGGTAACTACTGAGTTATCGTCTTTACAAGTTGACTTATAAAAATGTTATGATCTCTCTGGGGCCAAAACATTACCCTCATAAGTAACAGCTTTTATAGTTATATATGTGTACATGGTACACATTTCCTAGCAGCATAATCAGGAAGCTAGAGACAATGTCTTGTACTAAAGAACAAAGAGGGCTATTCATTTAGTGCCTCATTCATAGTAATTTGTACTTATGTGTGGAAGAATATGGAATCTAATGGTAGCTAGAAAGGTAGCATATTTTAGTTCGACCGTATTTAATTTAATCAATAACATTTTCTTTTTTTTTTTTTTTTCCTGTGATAATCTATAAGAAGTAGGCTCTCAACCCTTTTCAGGATCATATAAGCCCTACAGTATTGAGTATCTATGAAAACTAAGCCTGTTCCATCCCTCCCCACTTAAATTTCAGGACAATCGTTAACTCCTTAAAGCTATCCCTGGACCCCAGGATAAAAATCACAGGTGCTCTCCAGCTGTCAAGCTGGGGAGCTGATACCTTGAGCCAACTAACAGACTTAATTCTATAAACAATTCTTATAGACAAAAACAATCCACTACTCTCAATAGTCCTAAGGACTTAGTTAGGACCAGGCATCCCTCCGCACCCTCCCATCTTTTAATCATTCTTTATTCTATCTGTAAGAAATGGTGCTACATCTGTAAATAATCAAACATAGGCATACAGAAAGCAGTTATCAATTAAAACAGCAATAAAATAAAACAAACAAACAAAAACTAGGACTCTTTTGCCATTATATTAGCTTAAAAATATTCAATTAAAGTTTCAGGCCAGGCATGGTGGCTCATGCCTATAATTCCAGCACTAACCTAGGCAACAAAACGCTTAGGAAATGATGGAGATTCTGGTTCCTCAGAAGGGGAGCGGGAAGACTGAAAAGATGGGGGTGGTGAAGCGTGTATAAAAAAAAAAGACCCTTACCCCGCACCATAAATTAAAGTTAACACAAGATGGAGTAAACACCTAAAATTAAGACCTGAAACTATAAAATTCCTAGAAAAAAAAAAAAAAAAAAACCATAGAGGAAATGCTTCATGACATTGGAGTTGGCAATGATTTTTGATATGACATCAAAAACACAGGTAAAAAAAGCACACACACACACACACAAAATAAGCAAATGGGACTACATCAAACTTAAAAACTAAAGGAAGCAATCAACCAAGTGAAAAGACAACCCACAGAAAATATTTGTAAACCATATATCTGACAAAGTGTTAATATCCAGAATATATAAAGAATGCCCACAATTCAACAACAAAAAGTTAAATAATAATTAAAAATTGGCAAAGGACTTGAATGGACATTTCTCCAAAGAAGATATACAAATGGTCAATAAGCACATGAAAAGATGCTTAACATTCCTAATCATCAGGAAAATGCAAATCAAAACCACAGTGAGATATCATCTCATACCCATTAGAATGACCACTATCAAAAACAAAAATAGAAAATAGCAAATGTTGACAAAGATGTGGAAAAGTTGACTGGAATATTTGTACATTGTTGGCAGGAATGTCAAATGGTACATTTCTGCCAGTTATGGCAGTTCCTCAAAACATATGATCCAGTAAGCTCACTTCTGGTATGCATCTGAAAGAATTGAAAGCAGGGTCTTGAAGAGATATCTGTACACCCTTGTTTACTTAAGCACTACTCACCATAGTTAAGAGGTGGATGCAACCTACACATCCAATGGCAGATGAATAAAGAAAACATGGTATATACATACAATGGAATATTATTCAACCTTAAAAAGAAGGAAATCCTCTTATATGCTCTAACATGGATGAACCCTGAGGACATTATGCAAAGTAAAACAAGCCAGTCACAAAAAGACAAATATTACATGATTCCACTTATATGAGATATCTAAAGTAGCCAAATTTACAGAAACAGAAGGTGGTTCGTATGGTGGTTCGTAGTTGCCAGAGGCTGGGCAGTCGGGCTAAAGGGGTGTTGCTGTTCAATGGGTATAGAGTTTCAGTTTTGCAACATAAAAAGTTCTAGAGAGCTTTTGCACAACAATGTGTACATAGTTAACACTACTGTACACTTAAAAATGATTATATTTTATGTTATGTGTTTTTTACCACAATAAAAACAAATGAGAGATTATCCTGGATTATCTGAATGGGCCTAATATAATCACCAGGGTCCTTAAAAGTGGAAGTGGTAGACAGAAAAGGAAGTCAGAGTAATGCAATATGAGGCCATTTGACCATTGCTGACTTTAAAGACGGAAAGGTGCCAGGAGCCAAGAAATGCAGCCAGCAGCAATAAGCTAAAAAATAAAAACAAGGAAAGGGACTCTTCCCTAGAGTCTCTGGAAAAGAGTGCAGCCTGTGGACACCTGTTTTGTTCTGCTACAGGGTCTCATTCTGTCGCCCAGGCTGGAGTGCAGTGGCATGATCCCTGCTCAGTGCAACCTCTGCCTCCAGGGTTCAAGCGATTCTCATGCCTCAGCCTCCTGAGTAGCTGAGACTACAGGCATCCACCACCACACCCGACTAATTTTTGTATTTTTTGGTAGAGACAGGATTTCGCCATGTTGGCCAGGCTGGTCTTGAACTCCTGACCTCAAGTGATCTGCCGGCCTTGGCCTCCCAAAGTGCTGGGTTTACAGGCATGAGCCACTGCGCCTGGCCCGTTGATTTTAGCCCAGTGAGGCCTGCTATCAGACTTCTGACGCACAGAACTGTAAGATGATAAATTTGTGTGGAGCAAAGAAGGGGAGAAGGGAGGGAAGAAGGGAGAGAGGGAGGGAGTTAGAACCCCAGATCCTCTGCCTCACCTGGTAGAGCCAAACAAACCATCCCTACTCCTGTAAGAAGGGGCAGTTTACCCTCTCGAGAAAATGATATAGCAAGACTTCAAACCTAGACTCCAGACAAGGCTGAAACAAAAGCACTGGATCTAAGCATTCTCAGGCTTGGATGGTGAGACCTCTGGCTCCCTTCCTCCTCACTCCTCTGTGGTGCCCCAAATCCTTACAGGTAGGCTTATACCCTACAAAAAAGGTAAACAAAAAATTCCTTTTTGGAGAAACTGAAAGGTCCAAGGAAAAAAGTCTGCAGATTTTGATACGTGATAATTACCCACTGAAATGGCTAGTAAGGCCTCTGCTCAAAGACCTTAGAGTGAAGCCAATTAGGTAACAAAATTGCAGTCCATTTTTTATTGTCTTACTCTTAAGTAAGAATAGACAACTAAATCTCCAGCACTCATTTGGGAAGAGCCTTTAACATTAAAATCAGTGATCAAAATAAGAAGATAAAGGGAACACACAGGAAAATGTGCAAAGAACAGGAAAAACCAGCAAAATAGTTCAATTCCTATTCTCAAAAAAATGAGAAAATATTGCATCTATGAAACAAAAACAGGATCCTAATTTTTAAAACAAAATATTCATAGATCCTAAAAAATTAAATTCAAAATTACAAACCTGCTAGCAGAAATTAAACATTCAACTGATACCAAGAAAACCTCTCAGAAAGTAGAAGAAAAACACAGAAAGATGGAAAATAGCTAAGAGTAAGACTTAAGAAAATTAGAGGATCAAACTAATAGGTGCAAATACCCAACTAACAGACTAAGAGAAAAGAGAGAATGGGGGGAAATTATCAAAGAAATAGTGCAAGAAAATTTACAAGTTGACAGACATCGGTTTCTAAGCTGAGAAGACCATGAACATCAAAAACAATGAAAAGTGTCCCAATATTGCAGAATTCTGGAGATAAAGTATGAAACATTTTCCAGAGACAAAAAAACAGTTCACAAACAACCAACTGGGAGCCAGAATGGCTTGAGACATCTCAACTTATATCAGAGCTCAGCCACAAAAAAATATAGTTATAATAAAGTAGACATTAATACTTATCTAAATATAGACTGCATCAAGAAAATAAAGACAGGAAAAGTAGGTATGTAGTAAGGGTAAAGGGTGGTCAATATGTAGGTATGTAGTAAGGGTAAAGGGTGCAGTAACAATGACTGAATCAAGAAAATAAAGAGACAGGAAAAGTAGGTATGTAGTAAGGGTAAAGGGTGGTCAATATGTAGGTATGTAGTAAGGGTAAAGGGTGCAGTAACAATGACTGCATCAAGAAAATAAAAAGACAGGAAAAGTAGGTATGTAGTAAGGGTAAAGAGTGGTCTATGAGAGAGAACTCTTCAGCAGGAAATCAATGTATAAGTCTAAGTTTTAAAAGGAATCAATAAATGGCACTTAGAGCATATGATGTGTTGTTTAGAAATAGGTAGATGAATACTGGAAAATACAACTAAAAGGATTGAAAAGGGCTACCTTTAGGCAAAGGGGCAATAAGAGTATAAAAAATAAAACAAAGAATGGCTATTAGAGTACTATTTGAATTCTTAAACATTATACATGCAATTACCTCTAAATAAATAAAATAAATAAATGAAAGGAAAGAAGGAAGGAAGGAAAGGAGGGAGGGAGGGAGAAAGACTTAAGAAAACAATTCTACAAATTGTTACACACTAGAGATCGTCAATGTTCATCTACACAGAAAGAATGAAAACAGCAACTGTCCTAATATTATACAAATGATTACTTGAGGCTTGGGATAAAATTTCCAAATATAGTGCCATACATAGATTCCAAAAGTGCTGTACTGCAAACACCTAAAATGATAACAGGCTGTGGAAAATAATATTGAATGCTTCAAAAATATGACTCAAATAATGAAGACACTGATGTCAGATATGTATGTAAAGAGTTGGAAGAAAATTATTCTGGGGTAGGAAAAAAGCATTAGTTATAAATACTCCATTTTGTATAAATACATACTTGCTCAAAATATGTACATAACTAAATTAATTAAATGGTAATATGTATTTGACTATTTCATCTATATCCCCAAAGTATTCCTTATATATTCCAATTGCCCACAAAAATTGTTTGTTTAGATCCTTTCATTGGGAGAACACAGAAAACATAAATTAGCATAAAAGGTAAATAATTTAAAAATCCACTTACCTGAGTCATGCTGTTATTTTTCTTCATCAGTCTTCCTTCCAATCTAGAAGAAAGTAATATGTAAATTAAAGTGCATTCTTCATGCAATGAGCTGCTTATAAGAAAAAAAACCTAAAATCCAAGTTAACTATTATTCACTTCTTGTTATGTATCCATAGGAAAAAGAAAAAGCATTATTTCACCAATTCCCAACTAATTTCTGGCTGCCATGGTATTCAGAGTAAGCTTCTATTAGACAATGCCAAGCAGAAGTAAGCATGCAAATCCAATGTCAATAAAAAAATCGCACACCAAATGCAGCTGATGGTATAACAGGAGTTTTAAAACCATGTACCTTTATAAATTATCTACTCTCCATTTAGGTAAATAACTGCTAACTGACTATATAAAAAAGATGAAGCAAGAAAGTGTGTTTTTTAAACCGTAATAGTCACAACCCTGGGGTAAATTTTCATTTTTACCAAAATGCAATCAATAGCAAGTTAAGTGGAACAACCACAGACCACATACATAAGGATATGATCAAACAGCTTATAAATAACCCTAACCCACATCACCCTAAAGGCTTAAAAATGCTTCCGCGTTTTATTTCATGAAAGACTTTTTCAGCTAAAAATGAAATATGACCCTGTGTAAGTAAAATACACAAGTGAATTAGGCTACATGTAGAAAGAGGAAAAAGTAATTTTTTAAAAAATTAGCAAGCCCAGAAATCTTGTGTGGCTTAATAAATTTTCTTAAAGTGAACATCACTCTCCCAAAAAGTCAACACTGCCCTGCCTTCAAATAGCACACATTAGTTTTGCCTGTTGGGCTAGGTATAATTATTTAGGAATCTATCTGGGAGTCTAAGAATCCCTGTATCTGGTCAAAAATAAAATGCTTTAAGGAAAGGGGAGCAAGTAGTTGATGACTACAAAGTGGTATTATTTCAGAAAGATGTTAATGTGTCTGAGGAAAAAGTTTTGGCTGATTGGTTGATTATATGAGGTCAACCTGCAAGTTCTCCAGAGACCAAAGGACAGAGAAGCAGTTTATGATAGAAACAGAAGGGGAAGGGCCTTCCTGTTGTCCAGGAGGAATGGACTTCTGGGAATAAGATGGGAGAAGGCAGGAGCAGAGGGGAGAGAAGGGAGTGGGGAGGGAGGTGGCCTCCTTTCTATAAGTACAGAAATACCTATAAAGATAGTAACCAAGCTCGTCCGTGCTAGAAGCTAGATGAAATTACTAATGTATGATCTCATTTAATCTTCCAATTCCTATGAAGCCTGTTTTGCAATCCCCAGTTGACAGATATTAATACTGAGTCTCAAATCACCAATGGTGTCTGATGTAAACAGTTTGTGGGTAAAATAATGCTATTCCTCTTTACAGCTTGAATGCAGCGCTAGATTCACCATCAACAAAAAGAGAGAGATTCACGAAAATGAAGCCTTATAATTAAATACAGAATATGCTGTTTTGTCCCTACCCACAAATCATTTAAAGGAAAAGAATCCATTTATTCAGTACCCAAGAAGTCTTCTGAATTACCAGAAAGTGGAATCGTTTTGTTACTTGTAAAGTAGGCCCATGTTATCTTTTTGTACATCAAAGAAGTTTCAAAAGAAACTGAATTTCATAAGAGATAATTTTCTGACATGTTAACTGGTTTTATGGCACTGTGTGCTTTCCCACTGTAATGGGAGAAATCAGAGGAACACAGTGTCCCTCAGAGATAGCCACAGATGCAAAGAGGCAAATTACCACCAGATAATTATTGAAGAACCCATGATAGTGTCACCTTCAAATGGCATGCCACACCTGCATGAATATTTAATTTCTATCACAAGTACTTTCAAAAAGCAGGGGCCAAAATAGGAACATAGTTGAAAAAGGGAACTTTCCATTCTGCCATTTGACAGGAAGAAAATAAAATATCTACCTTTTAAGGCAATATGTAATATATCAAAGACATGTACAAAGACATGTAGCTAAAAAGATCTTCCTACATCCTCACTGGTGAACACAAAGTAATGTCTCAATGACAATAAATGATTGTGAGACATCATGAGATGCCTTTATACTTAACCCCACAAGAACCCTATGTGTGTGTGTTGGGTGAGGGGTGGAGGGTGAAGGGTTTAGAATCCCCTACTTAACCAGATGAAGACATTAGGCTCATAACAGAGGTTATGTTGTAACTTGTCCAAAGTTGCAAATTTGTCCAACGTCAAACTTTGAGGAAATGGGAAAGGGTTCCAAACTACATGTCGGATACCTTTAGGCTATTGTGTTGACCATAACAACTGTGCCTTGATGATGAATATACTTGAATCTGTTTTTCAATAAAAAATGATCCATTCACTATTTTCCAGTTTCAAATTGCTTTTGCTATCTTCCTGAGTAAAGGATCTTGACACTCCTTCCTCCTGTGAGGTGGAGTAAGTATTCTGTCAGTGAGTGGCTTGAGAAGGTCTAGAGGGACTCTTTTTAGGATAGCTGCTAAAGCCTCCGAGAGCACCCTGGTGATCTTCCTTTTATAGGATCTAGCATATGGAATGCATAGTAAAAGCTGCAGGCTTGATTTTTCAGGGGACACATGCCATGAAGATACAATGCAAAAAGTTCTTTCTGGGACTCTATGAGTAAGCAAGTTAACAATGCATACCATGCACAGTAAATCATCTAAGGAAAAAATTAACCAATTATACTTAAAAGTCTGTGGCTCTAAACTTTCGACTGAGGACTGAGCAAAGTATGGCATGAGTCTTTGCAGACATTAACCTAATGACATGCAGAATACTGGTGGTGGGGGAAGTGTGGTACAGAATAAGGTACTCTTCTCCTATTCAATAATTCTGATACAGCAATACTCAAATTCCTATGTGTTTACTACTTGTGACTTCCTCTCAAGGAAAACACACTGGAGTAGGAGAAGGTTCAAAGGGTAAAAAGGATTGGGCATAAGAACCAAGGTTGTGGAAAGAAAAGATTAAAGTTCACAAAATTCTGCAAGGCATTGGCAAGCCCTCACTTTGTAAGTTTACATTTGTAGGGTCAACCCTTTCAAAACTTATTACTTCCTCTTAGACTGGGGGTGCGGCAGGGCAGTGGTTCCATTCTGGGGCCAATCTGATTGATCAATAGGCAGTGGCTTCCTAGAAAGCACACCAGAAGACAGTGCCCAAATCAACTGCCATTGTCCGCTATGGACACACGATGTGGAAATTGCAGCAGGCATGCTTCATTTTTGGCAGCCCTGTCCCACACCCTATTATTAGAGTTCAGTTGTCAATTCTCAGGGGAAAGACGGTGTGTAATAATAAATAAATAATATAGAGAGACCAGGAAGAGCACTCCACTAAAACTGCATTTTATTAGAATAGTAAAAACACTGAAAACTTTCTCATTCTTACTCATAAACAGCATGTTTTGCAAATTAGAGCCTGGCTTAAGAGAATACAAAATCCAAAGTAGAAAGTTTGTGTTCTCTTCCTTTATACAAAGTTAGTGTTTTCTTCCTTTAATATCTAACTCTCAATAAACAGAGTTTAACTGACCCTTTTCGCCCTTTCTTCTGCTTGGAGGAGAACCTTTACTATCTCTCAAACAGGATCCTGCTGCTGTCAAAAAGCCCCAGGCATGGTCTCTAGCTTTGGTGACTGAAGGTTGCAAGTCTCTTGCTGCAGTCACCCTTAAAGCTTCTTCCTGCCAGCAGCTGGTATCACTGGTATCAGCTCTCTTCACAAGGGAGGACTTTCCACTACACTTAAGGAAAGACTTGATCTTCCCTTCACTACACTGCTTTCTTACCTTTTCTAGATTAAAAGAGTAATGCAACGGGTAAAGTCCTTCCTCAAACTTTGCCTCAATTTACAGCCAAGCATGATTGTTTCGGGTAAGTTACAGAGCTCCTCTCTTGAAACTGCTGGCTGAGATGTAAAAGAAAAACAAAAAATAAAAAAAACCATCCATTAACTACCCTGGGAGTTCAGCAACTTCCAAACTGGCCTCTCAAACCAGTTTCCCTTTTCCTGTAAAACGCATTTGAATAGAGTTTAGAATAACAGGTTCACCTAGGAGGAAGGAACAGACTTACGGATTGCAATCTACTAAAACTGTAGGAGCTGAATGAGAGATTTAATGAGAGATAAAAATTCCAAAGAAATATACCACACGCCCTTAAGGAAGTAGTTACTAAAAAAGATGATAAAGAGTGAAAGCAACTATGCTCCAGGCAATGGTGAGATAAGTTCATGGACCATAACTGGTCAAAGACTGGAAACTAAACCAGTTTTAAGCACGACCTCAAAGCAAACAACACCTCCGCTCACCTTCCCAGAAAGAGTGACCAAGTGCCTTCGCTTAATGCTGCAGAAAAGAAGAGGTACTTTATCCTTTCATTCGGCAAACATTTATTGAGCAAGAAGGTGAGATTATATAGAGATGAAAGAGCAGCTTCCCTGAAGGAGCTTAGTTTAGCAAGGAGAAAAAAAACACGTAAATCAGTATTTACATTTCTATGTGGTACCAGGGAGTCATAACACTGAGCTAAAGCACAACATCAACCAACACAAACACTTCCCTGGTAGGGGCCAGACACAATTCTGATATTTTTAGGTAACTCATTTGAATCTTTGAAACAAGCCTATGAGACTGGCAAACACTTTTCCTGGTTTACTGGTGCAATTAGTGTGTATGAGATATAAAAAAGGATCTTTCAAACACAGAGTTTACTCAAAATAAATCTTCAAATTATGCCTCCCTCCCCAAATACAAATCTCAATCCCTATTTTAGCTTTTGCAGGTTGCCCAGCAGTATCTGAGGTTCCCAGAACTCTCACTGAGAAATTCACAAATTGAAGAAATAATTTCCTACATCACAGGACTTGTTATCAAGGGCCACGTCAGTAATGCCCTGCCTACAGTAGAGCATTACTAAAAACAAACAAAATGAGAGCAGTTTTGTTTGTTTTTAAATCCTTACCCACAGATGTACCAAAATAATCTTCTACGTTATTTAATCCTAGCTTCGTCAAGGGCAAGAGTCACACCATGTCTGTGTTTAATGAGTTCTCAGTATATAAGACAGACATTGGTTAGCACCCAGTAAAATCATATCATATTTGTGTTACCAATTAAATCAAATTGATCTTCTCAGTTATTGTCAAGACCACCTTTACTTTCTATATTTATTATTTTCTTTTTTAATTTTATTTTTATTTGACAAATACTTGTATACATTTATGGAGAATAATGTGATGTATTTTGACATATATTTACAATGTGGAAAGATTAAATCAGGCTAACACATCTATCACCTCACATACTTATTTTTTGTGGTGAAAACATGTAAAATCTATTCTTCTAGCAATTTTCAAATCTATGATGCATTATTTATTAATATTACAGTCATCATTCCTCACAGTAGATTTCTTGAACTTATTCCTCCAATTTATCTCCCCATCCCTTCTCCCCCTTAACCATCCCAGCCTCTGGTAACCACCATTCTACTCTCTACTTCTATGAGTTTGACTTTTTAAGAATCTACATATATGTGAATCATGTAGTAACATAATGTCCTCCAGGTTCATCCATGTTGATGCAAATGCCCCCACTTTTTAAAGGGTGAATAGTATTCCATAGTGTGTATATGCCACATTTTCTTTATCCATTCATCTGATAATGGACTCCTAGGTTGTTTCCATATCTGAGCTATTATGAATAGTGACACAATAAACATGGGAGTGCACATATCTCTTCTGCATTCAGATCAAATTTCTTTGGCTACATTCTTAGACGTGAGATTATTGAATCATATGGTAATTCTATTTTCGGTTTTCTGACAAATCTCCATACTGGTTTCCATGATGACTGTATTAATTTTCATTCCCACCAAAAGTGCACAGGGGTTCCCTTTTCTCCACACCAGTCATTATTTTCAAGACTAGATTACTACCCACCCTCAAAGGAGTTATTCATTGCCAAGTATTTGCTCCTGCAGTTCCCTGTAATGCCCTTCCTCTATCCTGCTCCCCACACTGTTAATCCATTCCCATCACCTGGCTTAGAAAGAACAATGGAAATAAGATCCAATAAAATCTGGATTAGGAATTAGGTAATTACCACCACATGATATTGGAATATAATACAATTTCCATTAAAACCGTCTTCACACAGCCTTATTCCACTACCAACATGTTTAACTAAAGTAATACTAACATGTTTAGTTTAACTAAATAGAACTGTTAATGCTTAAAAAAAATAGTTCTCTACACTATGTTTAATCTACTGTGGTCCAAGCAGCCTCTGTCTGGAACAGTAATACTCTCTCCTTAACTAGTCAGAAAGTCCCACAAGGATGGGTTATGTCATATCCCAAACAGACAGTACATAATCCAACAATTTAATAAATATTTTTAAAACTAAATGCCTTGCCTTTTGAACTTGGATTCTTTTTAGAATTTATGGAGAATAAATATCTATTGAAAAGTAAAGGAATTCACAGGACAAGGAGACTTCCTTAATTTCCTTTTAAAATACTTTGAAGGAACATTATGGCTTCAAAAGAAAATTCAACATGAATTGTCAAAACCAAGCTATCATAATAAACTTTCCAAGTCTCAAAACCTGTCTTCTGTGTTTCTAAAAGAGGCAAAATTTGGCAAGCAAATAAGAATAAAATGGACCAATAAAAAACTTCGAGTTTACTCCAATATAGAAACAGACTAAATATAAAACCCAATTACAATGCAGATTACAGGAAATGTTTTTAATCAAGAATAAACTAATTTATTCAAACTGGATTTGTAGTAGACGTATTTCAGAGTATCTGTTCACCCACTCCCATTTCTGGGGGACTCTGCCATATTCTCAGGCCCAGTTGTCTCTCAATTGCCATCTTCTATCACCTGACACAACTCCACAAGCACACAGCCATAGCTGATCAAACCCGAAAGAACATCTGACCCAAAGAGAGCCATTCAGAAGCTGGCCAGAAGCCTGTGGCTTGGGTTTGATTACTTGCTAAAATGATGAACTCAGTCAATCAGCTTTGCTGCTGCGGGAACTAAACCCTGAAGGAACTTGCCAGTTAGATGTCATGGTGAAAGGTCAAGAGGAACACTTAAGCTCAGGGCAATCATCATGGGCCAAGTCTGCCACAGAAAGCAAGTACTGGACTGAAGCCAGTTCCCAACCTGAGGTTTCAGGGGATCTACATTTTGAACCCTCTTCTGGAGTGAGAGTGACCTGGTTTTTGCCACCAAAAGACAGAGCTTATGATAGCAACCTAAGTTAAAATCTTATGTAAAGACCTACCATTGACGTATTTAGTAAGAACAAAATCACCTTCTTTTAGATAATTAGAGGAAACAGCTTACATCACTTAGCAATCTGAAGTCAGGTTTGTTTGTTTGTTTGTTTTAAAAAAAATAAAAAGGAGTTTTATTATTTTCAAATTGTCTCCTCTGGACTTCTGGTTCTTCACCTTCAAAGTGAGGTCTGTTTATTAGACCCTCTCTAAGTCCTTTTAATGGTTTATAATCTCAGTACAGGCACCCTGAGACAAAGGAAGCCTTTCTGTGGGCAGTGTTTGGACAGTGGTGGAAAACATTCTCCACTACCTTAGCTGTCACATGATGAATTCTCATTCTATTAAATTCATAATTAGAACTAACAAATTTTTCTACAAAAATTCTTAAGATGAGTCAGTTCATAAGGCTATCTCATTTTAGACATAGGTACACAGAATATTAGAATTTTTCATACTGTTGATTGCTCTATTTTTCATTTAAAATATTTAGTTATACTAAATGCCCTGCCTCTCCCTTAGTTAAAAAAAAAAAAAAAACTAAGAAGCAGAGAGAGTGCTATCCTTTTAGTCATTAGAGGAAATACTTAGATCGGAAATGATGCTACAACCTTAACCATACATTGTCAATACTCCACTTTGGGGAGCAGGGGGCATGGTAACAAAATAAAATATTGGAAATACAAACACTCTTATCATTCAGGCTTTAACATAAATTAAAACAGCATTTATCTCAGAGTCTAAAATTGTGAGTATTCAATGAAGAAAACTGCTCCAGAAGCATTTTTTAAATATCAGAAAAAACTGTCCAAGATTGAGAAATGGGAAAAAGAGATTCCTAGGTATGTTTCCAGACTATCCACGTCAATAAGGCTATGCACTTTTGACTAACTTTCCATTTCACTGTCAGTAATTCCAAGTAATTCTTGTCCATAGCAATGTAAATAAATTTTGTCCAGTAAAGATATGATTGATTTCTACCTGGAAGAAAAGATAACCCCAAACATTACATTTTATTGCTCCATGGATATTAACCAACTGTGTTATATATTGATATATTTATTTCAGCATTCCTGGGGGGTTTTCAGTTCCTCAAATTTGCCTTTAATTCACCTTAGTTAATCCCCTCATTAACTGAACTGAACGAACCTTTGATATATGTTCAGTTTATATCTGCATGCAATATGCTTTTAACTTTTCAAAAATTACTCTTTAGCAGTAACAGTCCATTTTAAAAATCAGTCCATTATAACATCTGGAAAGGTATTTGTTGTTTACAGTTAATGATAAATACATAACTCATCAGGCTATGAATAACCAGTCCATGCTATTTGGAAGTCAGGTTGATATAGTTTGGCTCTGTGTCCCTACCCAAATCTCATGTTGAATTGTCCAATTTTAGACGCGGGGCCTGGTGGTAGGTGACTGGATCATGGGGGTAGCTTCTAATAGTTTAGCACCATCCCCTCAGTGCAATCTCATGACACAGTTCTTACCAGATCTGCTTGTTAAAAAGTGTGTAGCATCTCCCCAACCATTCTCCTGCCAATCATGTAAAGATGTGCCTGCTACCCCTTCACCTTCTGCCATGATTGTAAGTTTCCTGAGGCCTCCCCAGAAGCAGAAGCCTGTACAGCCCGCATAACTTTAAGCCAATTAAACCTCATTTCTATATAAATTACTCAGTCTCAGGTAGTTCTTTATAGCAGTACAAGAACAGACTAATACAGAAAATAGGGGATGGGTGCAGTGGCTCACACCTTGTAATCCCAGCATTTTGGGTACCCGAGGCAGTCGGATCACCTGAGGTCACAAGTTCAAGACCAGCCTGGCCAACATGGTAAAATCTTGTCTTTACTAAATATACAACAACAACAAAAAAATAGCCAGGCATGGTGGCGCATGCCTATAATCCCAGCTACTTGGGAGGCTGAGGCAGGAGAGTCACTTGAACTCAGGTGGCAGAGGTTGCAGTGAGCCAAGATTGTGCCACTGCACTCCAGTCTGGGCAACAGAGCAAGACTCTGTCTCAAAATAAAAAAAGGAGGGAAGGGAAGGGAAGGGAAGGGAAGGGAAGGAAGGGAAGGGAAGGGGAGGGGAGGGGAGGGGAGGGGAGGGGAGGGGAGGGAAAGGGGAAGGGGAAGGTAGAGAAGGGGAAGGGAGGGAAGGAGAAGGGAAGGGAAGGGAAGGGAAGGGAAGGGAAGGGAAGGGAAGGGAAGGGAAAAAACTGTTATAAGAGAAGCAGGGCATTGCTATAAAGATACCCAAAAATGTGGAAGCAACTTTGAAACTGGGTAACAGGCAGAGGTTGGAATAGTTTGCAGCGCTCAGAAGAAGACAGGGAAGACATGGTAGAAAAGAAAAACCATTTTCTGAGGAGAAATTCAAGCCAGCTACAGAAATTCATTTAAGTAAAGAGGAGCTGAATGTTAATGGCCAACACAACAGGGCAAATGCCTCCAAAGCACTTCAGAGACCTTTGTGGCAGTACTTCCCATCACAGGCCAGGAGGTCTAGGAGGAAAAAATAGTTTTGTGGGCCAGGCCTAGGACACCACTGCTCTGTGCAGCCTCAGGTCATGGCTCTTTGCATCCCAGCCACTCCAGCTCTAGCCATGACTAAAAAGGTCCAGATAAGTCTCAGGCCACTGCTCCAGAGGGTGTAAGCCCGAAGCCATCAAGGCTTCCATGTGGTGTTAATCCTGCAGGTGCACAAAAGTCAAAAGTTGAGGCTTGAGGGCTTCCACCTAGATTTCAGAAGTTATATGGAAACATCTGGATGTCCAGACAGAAGTCTGCTGCAGGGAGAACCTCCACTAGGGTAGTGCAGAGGGGAAATGTAGGGTTGGAGCCCCCACACAGAATCCCCACTGGGGTACCGCCTAGTGGAGCTGCAAGAGGAGGGCTGCCTTCCTCCAGACCCCAGAATGGTAGATCCACCAACAGCTTGCATCGAGCACCTAGAAAAGCTGCAAGCACTCTATGCCAGTCTATGAAAGCAGTCACAAGGGCTGAGCCCTGCAGTGCCACAAGAGTAGAGCTGCCCAAAGCTTGGAAGCCCACGCCTTGCATCAGTGTGTCCTGGATGTGAGATACAGAGGCCAAGGAGATTATTCTGGAGCTTTAAGATTTAATGACTGCCCTGCTGGGTTTCAGACTTGCATGGGGCCTATAGGCCAATTTCTTCCTTTTGGAATGGGGGCATATACCCAATGCCTGTACTCCCATTGTATGTTGGAAGTAACTAACTTGTTTCTTATTTTACAGGCTTATAGGTGAAAGGGACTTGCCTTGTTTCAGATGACACTTTGGACCTGGACTTTTGAGTTAATGCTGGAATTAGTTAGGACTTTGGGGGATGGTTGGGAGGGCATGATCGTGTTTTGAAATGTGAGAAGGACATGAGATCCAGAAGGAGCTAAGGGCAGAATGATATGCTTTCGCTATGTGTCCCCACCCAAATCTCATGCTGAATTTTAATTCCCAATATTGGAGGTAGGGCCTGGTGGGAAGTGGTTGGATCACGGGTGTAGTTTCTAATGGTTTAGCACCATCTCCCTAGAGCTGTCTCATGATAGAGTTCTCACAAGATCTGCTTGCTAAAAACATGTGTAGCACCTCCTCCCTCTCTCTCTTTCCATTCCCAGCCATGTGAAGATGTGCCTGATTCCCCCTTTCCTTCTGCCATGATTGTAAGTTTCCTGAGGCCTCCCCAGAAGCAGAAGCCTGAACAGCCTACAAAACTGTGAGCTGATTAAACCTCTTTTCGTTATAAATTAGTCTCCAGTAGTTCTTTACAGCAGTATGAGGGCAGGCTAATACATAGATCATGCAAATCAAACAGAGTGATACAGATGGTAATAAACAAATGGTAATGACATAACAACAATTTCACTTGTAAAGCAAGTTACATTGACAGTCTGTTATGTACATCAGTGGGTAACAACTGATGGACAACTTTGAATTTTAATTGCATAGATGAATGTCACGAATTTGCTTCTTAACAGATATAATATAAGTAAAATTCAAGTAAATGGATGTAGAAGATGGTACATGTGTGAAAAAACATAGCTGAAAACCCAGTCAGGTCCATGCAATGAAGACAGCTGGAACACATAACCAAGTAAAGGGATTCCATCTATTAAGAAATAAAATAGCCAGGTGCGGTGGCTCAAGCCTGTAATCCCAGCACTTTGGGAGGCCGAGACAGGCGGATCACGAGGTCAGGAGATCGAGACCATCCTGGCTAACACGGTGAAACCCCGTCTCTACTAAAAAATACAAAAAACTAGCCGGGCAAGGTGGCGGGCGCCTGTAGTCCCAGCTACTCAGGAGGCTGAGGCAGGAGAATGGCGTGAACCCGGGAGGCGGAGCTTGCAGTGAGCTGAGATCCGGCCACTGCACTCCAGCCCGGATGACAGAGCGAGACTCCGTCTCAAAAAAAAAAAAAAAAAAAAAAAGACCTTATCTTAGTTTTCTGAACTACACAGCTATACCTCTAAATTAGCAAAGTAACGCATGTATTTGTAAGCAAAGATTTCTAAATCCTCGAAACTTTTCAACTCCCCAAAATAGGGGCTTAGGATTCTCTACCCATCCATCCCTTGATAAGACTTCTTTAAAAGAAATATTATAGACATTAAAAAGAAAATAGAGTCAAATGATTTCTCTTTACAGAATCAGTGAGTAGGAGGTTAATTGTATCATTCATTTTTCTAAATGTTATAAGAAAACCTATCAACTAAAAATCAACGGAGAAGTTATTTTATATAAGTAACCTGATGCATAAAAATACATTTACACAAAGGATTTACACAGCAGAAATCATAAAGATTCTTGCAAATAAAAGTCTCCCACTGAGATTTAAAATAGGAATTTATTTTTGTATTTTACAAAAATGTTATTTAAACACAATTGTTCAAAGCTACAACAATCTATTCAATTAGGAAACCATTTCAAACTTCACACATATGTAAAACTGCCCCTGTTGCAACCACATAGTGTACTTAGATTTGGAGAATTAAAGATTTCATGTTACTCCCATACCTGTATAAGAACCACCTTGATCAGTAAGATCAGTTCCCTCTTTCTCCCATTCAGTTTCCAGTCTTTCTTTTCAGGGACCATCCACCCCGCAACCAGTTCCTAGATGCCAGTTACATTCCATTAAAAACCCTTCTTTGGATGCAATTACCTTTGGTTCTTTGCTCCAGAATTTCTCCAGCCTTAAATATGTTAATAAGTATAGTGAATTTCCAGTAATGCACCATCTTTTGCTCTCCAGAACTCCAAGGACTACACCTTAGAAATTAACGTCCTAGTGAAACTGATTCACTTGCTTGGCTCTTGGGTTCTCTCCATTGGGTATATTCTTCATTCAGAAGATAAGTGTCCATCCAGGTCAGTCATATGCAGAGACAAAGAGGACCTTACTAGCAAGTATGATCCAAGGTGCCCAAGAATCATTCATAAACTCACTCACTGCCCTGATGTCCTAGATTTGCATGATTAAAGCAGTAACAACTATGAGCTACCAAGCATTGTGTCCCTTACGAGTCCCAAGTAAAAACAGAAATCTAGCAAAACTCTTGGCTATCAAACAATATATTGGAGACTTAACTGTCTAGTTAACAGAAAAGTGACTTTCTGAGCTAAAGTTTTATATTCTCTTTCAGTAAGTGAAAACCTTTCTGAACTGTATTATACTTTTTTCTTACTTTTCCCATGTTTGCAAAAGTAATAGATTTCATTGACAAATATTTAGAAAATAAAGACACAAACACAGGCAACAAAAATTACAAATAATTTGTAATTTGCCCTTGGTCAAAAGCACTTACATTTTGAAACATTTCTTACTGGTCTCTTTTAGTGCACCACCAAGGGAAAAATCTTTGATTCACTGATGTATACCTTCTTTTTATATATACATCATTATACAGATACATCCTTTAATGTATGTATGGATATTTCTCATAGATAAAACAGCAACACCACAAGTATTTATTGATTTCTACAATTGAAGTACATCTTAGAAGGAATCTATTTCTTTTATAAAACCATATAATAATTTATGGGCCTCTGAGGAGTATCCCATTTAAAGGACTCTAATTAGGAATATTTTTATAAAACTAATTTCATTAATTAGCTTTCTTTTATATCCCTTCAGCCTTTTACATTCTATTAGTTCTTCTTTCTCATTAAACACAGTTATTTATGACATTTTCAACCTAAAACAAAGAAAGAAGGATGAGTGCCTATAGTATACTGGAACGTAACTCATGCAGTGAGTACTACATGAGAGGATACTTCACAGGAGAGTACCTCACCCATACTGGTAGTTCAGCAAAAGCTTTCTGGTTTTGGTCCACATGGTCCACATGACATTGAGCTAGATCTTAAAGAAAACGAGAGTATTAAGCAGTCGATTCACTGAGGTATATCTTAAGCAGCAAGAATATCCTGGCAGTTAGTGCTAAATAAATGCTTCCTTGGTTGCTTAGAAGCAGCTGTGGTCAGCAGCTCCCACCAAGCGGAATGAAAACGGCAAATGAATCCTGCACCTTCAACTGAGGTATCCAGATTCTCTCATTGGGACTGACTAGGCAGTTGGTGTGATGCGCAGAGAGTGAGGAGAAGCAGGGTGGAGCCATGGTCCACCCAGGAGCTGCACACAGCAAGGGGAACTCCCAACCCCAGCCAGGGGAGACATTGAGTGATTGTGCTACCCTGCCCAGAAAACCATGCTTTTTCCATAGATCTGTGCAACCGTGGATCAGGAGATACCCTTGTGAGCCCATATCACCAAGGCCAGGCCTTGAGTCCCAAACACAGAGCTGTGCAGACTTTCAGTGGCCTCTTGGGTTGTGGCCAGTGGCAGCAGGTTGAAGACTATCTAAGATGACCGAGTTCCTGTGCAGGGGCCAGCCACCATCACTGAGGCCCTAGTCATCTGTTTTCCCCTGACAGTGCTAGAGAGACTGGGCAGTTTGGACCGGCAGGAATTCCCCACAGCACAGCACAGTGGCTGTGGCAGATCATGGTCAGACTGCTTCTTTAGGTGAGACCCAGATCCATCCCTTCTTACTGGGCAGAGCATTCCTGGGGGAATTTCAGCAACCCCAGTCAGGGGTTTATGAACAAAACTCTGATCTCCCTGGGAAGGAGCCCCCATGGGGAGGGGTGGCCGCAGTCTCTGCAGTTTAGCAGACTTAGTCTTTCCTGCCTGCTGGTTCTAAAGATTCTAGGCAGTCTGGATAGAGTCTGAGCAGCCTGGACCAAGGAGATTCCTTGCAGCCCAGCACACCCACTTCACCAAGAGGCAGCCAGAGCGCTTCATTAAGAGGCTCCCTCGTCTTGTGCCTCCTGACGGGGTCAGATGCCTCAACAGGGGTCACCACACACCTTACACAGGAGTGTTCCAGCTGGCATCAGGTCAGTGCCCTTCTGAGACAGAACTCCCAGAGGAAAAACCAGGCACTCATCTTTGCTGTTCTGCAGCTTCCACTGGTAACACATCCAGGTGGGGGAGGGACTGAGGCAAATATTCTGGAGTGGACCGCTAGTAAACCACAGGAGGCCTACAGAAGAAGGGCCTGACTGTTAAAAACAAACCAACAGAAAGGAACAACAAAAACAACACCAACAAAAAAGACCCCAAAAAACCCCATCCAAAGGTCAGCAGCCTCAAAGATTGAAGATAGACAAGCTCACGAAGAAGAGAAAGAATCAACACAAAAACTCTGAAAACTGAAAAAGTCAGAGTGTCTCTTCTCCTCCAAATGATCACAACACCTCTCCAGCAAGGGCACAGAACTGAGCTGAGGCTGAGATGGATGAAGTGACAGAAGTAGGTTTCAGAAGGGGAGTAATAACAAACTTCGTTGAGCTAAAAAGAGTATGTTCTAACCCAGGGCAAACAGGCTAAGAACAACGATAAAACATTACAGGAGCTGTTAACCAGAATAATCAGTTTAGAGAGGAACATGTATGACCTGACAGAGCTGAAAAACACAACATGAGAACTTCACAGCACAACCACAAGTATCTATAGCCGAATAGACCATGCAGAAGAAAGAATATCAGAGCTTGAAGACTACCTTGCTGAAATAAGACAGGCAGACAAGATTAGAGAAGAAAGAATAAAAAAGAATGAACAAAACCTTTGAGAACTATGGGATTATGTAAAAAGACCAAACCTCCAACTGATTAGGGTACCGGAAAGAGACGGAAAGAATGGAACCAAGTTGGAAACATACTTCAGGATATCATTCAGGAGAACTTCTCCAACCTAGCAAGACAGGCCAACATTCAAACTCAGGAAACACAGAGAACACCACTAAGATGCTCCAGGAGAAGATCAACCCCAAGACACATAATCTTCAGATTCTCCAAGGTCAAAGTGAAGGAAAAAAATGTTAAGGGCAGCCAGAGAGAAAGGCCAGGTAACCTACAAAGGGAAGTCAATCAGACTAACAGCAGAACTCTCAGTGGAAACCCTGCAAGCCAGAAGAGATTGGGGGCCAATATTCTACATTCTTCAAGAAAAAAATTTCCAACCCAGAATTTCATATACAGCCAAACTAAGCTTCATAAGCAAAGGACAACAAAATCCTTTTCAGACATAAGCAAAGGAAAATAAAATCCTTTTCGAAACACTGAGGGAATATACTGGCAAACTGAATCCAGAAGCACATCAAAAGCTTGCCCACCATGATCAAGCTGGCTTCATCCCTGGGATTCAAGGCTGGTTCAACATATACAAATCAATAAAGATAATTCATCACATAAACAAAACTAAAGACAAAAACCACATGATTATATGAATAGACACAGAAGAAGCCTTCAATAAAATTCAACATCCCTTCATGTTAAAAACTCTCAATAAACTAGGTATTAAAAGAACATACCTCAAAATAATATGAGCTGTCTATGACAAACCCACAGCCAATGTTATACGGATTGGGCAAAAGCTGGAAGCATTCTCCTTGAAAACCAGCACAAGACAAGGATGCCCTCTCTCACCACTCCTATTCAACATAGTATTGGAAGTTCTGGCAGGGAAATCATGCAAGAGAAAGAAATAAAGGGTATTCAAATTTTAAAAAGAGGAAGTCAAATTGTCTTTGTTTGCAGATGACATGATCCTATATCAAGAAAACCCCATTGCCTCAGCCCAAAAGCTTCTTAAGCTGATAAGCAACTTCAGCAAAATCTCAGGATATAAAATCAATGTCTAAAAATCGCTAGTATGCCTATACACCAACAACAGACAAGCAGAGAGCCAAATCATGAACAACTCCTATTCACAATTGCTACAAAGAGAATAAAATACCTAAGAATACAGCTAACAAGGGAAGTGAAGGACCTCTTCAAGGAGAACTACAAACCACTGCTCAAGGAAATCAGAGAGGACACAAACAAATGGGCAAACATTCCATGCTCATGATAGGAAGAACCAATATCATTAAAATGGCCATACTGCCCAAAGTAATTTACAGATTCAATGCCATTCCTATTAAACTACCATTGACATTCTTCACAGGATTAGGAAAAAATTATGTTAAAATTCATACAGAACAAAAAAAGAGCCTATATAGCCAAGACAACCCTAAGCAAAAAGAACAAAGCATGTCCAGGTGCAGTGGCTCACACCCATAATCCCAGCACTTTGGGAGGCCAAAGCAGGTGGATCACTTGAGTCCAGGAGTTCGAGAGCAGCCTGGCCAACATGGTGAAATGCTGTCTCTACTAAAAATACAAAAATTAGCCAGATGGGGTGGTGCACACCTGTAGTCCTAACTACTTCGGAGGCTGAGGCACAAGAATCACTCGAGCCCAGGAGGCGAAGGTTGCAATGAGCCAAGATCCCACCACTGCAACAGAGCAAGTTGCCCGGCCTGGGCAACAGAGCAAGACTCTGTCTCAAAAACAAAAAAACAAAAACAAGCAAAAGAACAAAGCTAGAGGCATCATGTTGCCCAACTTCAAACTCAAAAACAGGCACACAGACCAATGGAACAGAATAGAGTACTCGGAAATAAGAGCACACCTCCACAACCATCTCATTTTTTACAAACCTGACAAAAACAAACAAAGGGGAAAGGATTCCCTATTTAATAAATGATGCTGGGATAACTGAGATAGCCATATATAGAAAATTGAAACTAGATCCTTTCCTTACACTTAATACAAAAATTAACTCAAGATGTATTAAAGACATAAATGTAAAGCCCAAAACTATAAAAACCCTAGAAGAAGGCAACACCATTCAGGACATAGGTTCAAGCAAAGATTTCATAATGAAAATGTCAAAAACAATTGCAACAAAAGCAAAAACTGACAAAGGCATCTAATTAAACTAAAGAGTTCCTGCACAGCAAAAGAAACTATCATCCGAGCAAACAGACAACCTACAGAATGGGAAAAAATTTGTGCAATCTATCCATCTGACAAAAGTCTAATAACCAGAGTCCACAAGGAACTTAAACAAATTTACAAGAAAAAACAAACAACCTCATTAAAAAGTAGGCAAAGGACATGAATAAACACTTCTTAAAAGAAGATATTTATGCAGCCAACAAACATATGAAAAAAAGCTCAACATCACTGATCATTAGAGAGATGCAAATCAAAACCACGAGATACCATCTCAGGCCAGTCAGAATGGCGATTATCAAAAAGTCAAGAAACAACAGATGCTGATCAGGCTACAGAGAGATATAAATGCTTTTACACTGTTGGTGGGAATGTAAATTCATTCAACCATTGTGGAAGACAATGTAGTGATTCCTCAAAGATCTAGAACCAGAAATACCATTTGACCCAAGAATCCCATTACTGGGTATATACCCAAAGGAATCTAAATCATTCTCTTATAAAGACACATGCACGCATATGTTCATTGCAGCATTAGTCACAATAGTAAAGAAATGGAATCAACTTAAATGCCCATCAATGATGACTGGATCAAGAAAATGTGGTACACATATATCATGGAATACTATGCAGTCATAGAAAGGAATGAGATCATGTCCTTTGCAGAGACATGGATGGAGTTGGAGGCCATTATCCTTAGCTAACTAATGCAGAAACAAAACCCAAATAGCACATATTCTCACTTAAAATTGGGAGCTAAATGATGAGAACACGTGGACGCATAGTGGGGAACAACAGACACCAGGGCCTATCAAACGGTAGAGGCTGGAAGGAGGGGGAGAAACATGGATGGAGCTGGAAACCATTATCCTCAGCAAACTAATGCAGGAACAGAAAACCAAACACTGCATGCTCTCAGTGATAAGCGGGAGCTGAACAATGAGAACACATGGACACAGGGAGGGGAACAGCACACACAAAGTCTGTCAGGGGTAGTCGGGGAAGAGAGAAAGAGCAGATGGAAAAATAGCTAATGCATGCTGGGCTTAATACCTAGGTGATGGGTTGCTGGTGCAGCAAAACACCATGGCAAATATTTATCTATGTAACAAACATGCACATCCTGCACATGTACCATGGAACTTAAAATAAACAAACAAACAAACAAATAAATAAATGCTTACTTTCTGTATAATTTTTACATATTCTTTTAAACACTTTGGCATATTTTGTACACATTTTTTATGCCTTATACTTTTCGTATGTTTCTTACCTAATAAAGTCATTCATTTTATAAATTTACAACTATATATACTACCTCATAATCTTTTTCATTTCAGAACACATGAATGTATTCTAGGTCCTTAAACTATTAAATATTCTTCCATATTTATGTCCCTGTCCTCACTTCCATTCTTTGAGAGATGGCTAATTCACTGTTTTGTTGAGAGCTGAAGTGGTTTTTCCTTATAATAGAAGAGTTACTCAGGTTCACTGCCAAATTTTAGAAAACATATTTGGGTTTTACCCAATTGAAGGCCTAATATGCATACTATTTTACAATTATTTTCACTAATAGTGTTCTTTGAAAATGTTCTCATCTCCTTAAACATGTTTTTGAGGATATTTCCTGATTTTTATTTTATTTTTATATTTTATTTTATTATTTATTTATTTTTGAGACTGAGTCTCATTCTATTGCCCAGGCTGGGAAACAGTAGTGTGATCTTGGCTCACCACAACCTCCACCTCCCGGGTTCTAGCGATGCTCCTGCCTCAGCCTCCCAGGTAGCTGGGATTACAGGTGCCTGCCACCACAGCCAACTAATTTTTGTATTTTTAGTAGAGACAGGTTTTCACCTTGTTTGCCAGGTTGGTCTTGAACTCCTGACCTCAAATGATCCATCCGCCTCAGTCACTCAAAGTGGCTGGGATTACAGGTGTGAGCCACCGTGCTCAGCCTATTTCCTGATTTTTAAAACAAGAGCCTCCAGAACCCAATTTCATATAGTCTTCTCGAGACAAGGTCATCATTAGAACACTGATGCACATGTACCCTAGAACTTAAAGTATAATAAAAAATAAAAATAAAAATATCTATGTAAATATCCAAAAAAAGGAACACTGATTACAGTAATATGCCACAGCCATGGGTACAGATGATATGCACATAAATCAGAATAAACACCACCAGCATATACCCTAAATCTGTTTTATTCTTTTGAAGAAATTCTCTAATATCAGGCTTTTTAATCAGTGGTCTCTCTTTCATAAAAGTCAAAGAAACATAACATCAATATAGGTGTCTACAAAATGAGTTAATAATCCAGACTTTTCCCAAGTAACATTCTCATTCCCCATATAAGAATAAAGAAGAAGAAGAAAGAAAAAATTATTTTCCCATTACTATGCTTGGGTAATTTCAAAACAACTTCTATGATTTCTGAATCACTAATGGAAAATCTTTGTCAACAGCTTCAATTAACTTCTTTTTCCCATAGTCAGTAAGAAACGCAAATCCCTCAACGCCTCTCAATTTGTATCAGGATAATTGAGGTTTCTCCAACACCTGCCAATGCTCTCCTATCATTCATCAGGAGACCTTTCTGTATTGGTCATAGTTTCCTCAAGCTCTGCAGCTCACTGATTATGATCCAAATTTCAGGCCCAAGCAATTCCATGAGATTAAAGATGCTTTTTTAAAAGCTATAATCATTTGGTGATCTTCCCTGAATAATGAATAAACTTCTTCATTAAATATGTTCCAAAAAAAATTCATATTCTACAGACATAATATTAAACAAATGAGATTGGAAGTGTCAAACAAAGAGAGAGGATGCGTTTGCCAAAACTAACCTCCAGCACGATTCTACAGAGTGGACACTACAATCATCTAATCATTGAAGTGGGCATAAGGAGTAATCTTTTAAGTTATCTTTCACTGAAAATACACAAAGGGTTTTGAGACCTTCAGCACCGTAAGCAATAGGCAAAATATATAGCCAATTCACCCACAGAACTTACAACTGCATCTTCCACATGACACACTCAACAAATTATCTGAAACATGTGAATGTTCTCAAACGATAACATTTTTCATTCACCATAAATTCTTTCCCTCCATGGGAACCTTCAGGATTAATTCAGGTGATATTATTCAACCTGCTTCTTAACTTACTTAAATTTGGGGGAAGCCTGATTCACCAACACCTGCTAGGGTGAAAGTGACCAGTCTCATGTAAGCATCCAGTTCTGTCAGCAGTATAAAACTGCTTAAGGGAAAGACCATGTTTGAAATAGCTTTTCCAACATAGCCACGAACTTGTTCTGCAGTTCCATGGGGTGCTGTTTCAACTCAACTACATCAACCCTCCAAAAGTTTCCCTTTGAAAGGTCAAAATCACTCATTAAAAAATAAACATGACAGCTGGGCACGGTGGCTCACGCCTGTAATCCCAGCACTTTGGGAGGCTGAGGCAGGTAGACCATGAGGTCAGGAGTCCAAGACCAGTCTAGCCAACATGGTGAAACCTCATCTCTACTAAAAACACAAAAATTAGCTGGGTGTGGTGGCAGGTGCCTGTAATCCCAGCTACTTGGGAGGCTGAGGCAAGAGAATGGCTTAAACCTGGGAGATGGAGGTTGCAGTGAGCCGAGATCGCGCCACTGCACTCTAGTCTGGGTGACAGATTGAGACTCCGTCTCAAAAAATAAAAATAAAAAATAAAAATAAACATGGTTTAGTCAAATACATCTGCCTGAAGCAAACTGGTAATGCGAAGAAATGGCCCTAGCCTCAAGTTCAGAGATATGACGTAAGTCCAGTCAGCTATCAATTTGCTTTGTGACTTTAAGAAGGTCTTTGTCATCTCGGGGTCTTAGAGACAGCGAGTTTTAATCTACGAAACAGAGAGTTGGACGAAATGCTACTCTTATGTGTGGTTCTGTATTAAAATGATTTGCATTTATAATTATTCCTAATATTCTAAATTATGAGCTAGAGTCAAGTTTGATTACTGTTGATTAAAAAATTGCCATGAGAGATGATACAGTATAAGGGTAAAAGACAAGCTTTGAATTTAAGAATGTAAATATGACACCTCGGAGAAGGCATTAGAACTATGTGGGGGCAATTTTAGATGGCCCAGTCATCGGAGTCCCTACTGGCATTTAGTGAGTGGGTCCAAGTAGCTAAATGTCCTGAAATGTGTGGGACAAGCCTACACAGGAGCAACATTGAAGAATGTCGATTTCAGATCATATGGTTTCTCATTAACTCTGTGACCTTTAATGACCTAAGCTGAAGTCATTTAATTCTAAGTCTCAAATTCCTCAAAGGTAAAATGGAAATAGTATTATCAATCTCAAAGAATTCTTGTGTAGGCCAATGTGTGACTTCATGGTGTGAGGTTGGAGCAAATCCTTGCTCTACCACTTACTATCTGTGGGCTCAACTTCTCCAATTTCCTCATCCATAAAACAGACAAAAAAACTTGCAGGAATTTGATAAGTAGTGACTGAACACATGTTAACTATTATTAATATTAGTGAAGATGTAATTATTGGTAAGTGCTCAGTGGTACTCCCGCTCCATGGCCTCTCAAGACCATGTTATGGAACCTAGATATACACATTCCAAATCTCAATAACTACACCCAGCTCAGACTACCCTTGACAAGAACAATTAGTAAAAAGGAGTAGTGCTTATTCATTAGGGATACTAATTGACATTTTAGCAAACTGTCTTTCAAAACAAATCTGTAAACTACTATTTAAAGAAAAAAAAAAGCAGCAGCAGCAGCAGCAGCCAGACACAGTGGCTCACACCTGTAATTCCAGCACTTTGGGAGGCTGAGGCAACAGAATCAATTGAGCCCAGGAGTTCAAGAGCAGTTGGGGAATGCAGGGAGGATCCATCTTTACAAAAAGGAAATTTAAAAAGAATACAGCTGGGAATGGCAGTACGGGCCTATAGTCCTAGCTAATTGGGAGGCTGAGGAAGGAGGATCCTTGAGCCCCACAGATCGAGGCTATAGTGAGCTATGACAGTGTCACTGCACTCTAGCCTGGGTGACAGGGCAAAACCTTTTCTCTTAAAAATAAATCAATAAGAATAAACAAATAAAAATAAAGGCCTTCCACTAATACTCAGCACATTCCTCATATTTAAGTATCAGAAAGTTCCTCATCCAGCAAAGTGAATGGCTCCCATGCTCACCATGGTTGCCTACAGCTTCTGAGTTTTAATAGGGCACTGATGGATCAGAATTAAGATTGTGCTGTCATAAACTAGAAAATCTAGAAGAAATGGATAAATTCCTGGACACATACACCCTCCCAAGATTGAGTCGGGAAGAAACTGAACCCCTGAACAGACCAATAATAAACTCTGAGATTGAAGCAGTAATAAATACCCTACCAACCAAGAAAAAGCCCCAAACCAGACAGATTCACAGCTGAATTCTACCAGAGATACAAAGAAAGGTTGGTACCATTCCTACAAAACTATTCCCAAAAACTGAGGGGGAGGTACTCTTCCCAAACTCATTCTATGAGGCCAGCATCATCCCAATACCAAAACCAAAACCTGGCAGAGATAAAACAAAAAAGAAAACTTCAGGCCAATATCCCTGACAAACACTGATACAAAAATCCTCAACAAAATACTGACAAACCAAATCCAGCAGCACATCAACAAGTTTATCCATCACGATCAAGTATACTTCATCCCTGGGATGCAAGGTTGGTTCAACATACAAAAATCAGTAAATGTGATTCATCACATAAAAAGAACTAAAAACAAAACCAACATGATTATTTCAATAGATGCAGAAAAGGGTTGATAAAATTCAACATCCATTCATGTTAAAAACTGTCAATAAACTAGGTATTGAAGGAACATACCTCAGAATAATAAGAGCCATCTACACAACAAACCCACAGCCAACACCGTACTGAATGGGCAAAAGCTGGAAGCATTCCCCTTGAAAACTGCCACAAGGCAAAGATGCCCTCTCTCACCACTCCTATTCAACATAGTATTGGAAGTTCTGGCCATGGCAATCAGGCAAGAGAAAGAAATAAAGGACATCCAAATAGGAAGACAGGCAGTCAAACTATCCTTTTTTTCAGATGACATCATCCTATATCTAGAAAATCCCATCGTTTCAGCCCGAAAGCTTAAGCTGATAAACAACTTCAGCAAAGTCTCAAAATACAAAATCAGTGTGCAAATATCACTAGCATTCCTACACACCAACAACAGTCAAACCAAGAGCCAAATCAGGAACAAACACTCATTCACAGTAGCCACAAAATGAATAAAATACCTAGGAATACAGCTAACCAGGGAGGTGAAAGATCTCTACAAAGAGAACTATAAATCACTGCTCAAAGAAAGTCAGAGATGAAACAAAGACATGGAAAAACATTCTGTACTCATGGATAGGAATAATCAATATTGTTATAAGGGCCACACTGCCCAAACCAATCTGATTCAATGCTATTCCTATTAAACTACCATTGACATTCTTCACAGAACTAGAGAAAACTCTTGTAAAACTCATATGGAACCAAAAAAGAGCCCCAATGACCAAGGTAATCCTAACCAAAAAGGCAATCCTAACCAAAAAACAAGAACTCCACCACGGGCCAGAAGACCCACTCAAGCACCTATCTCTCTTTCTGCAGGAAAGAGAGCTCTTCTCTTCTCCTTCTTTGGCCTTTTAAACCTCCTCTCTTAACCTCACTTCACCTGTATCTGTGTCCTTGGTTTCTTTGTCATGAGGCAATGAACCTTCGGTATTACCCCAGACAACCACGCTGCTTCAAAACTATACTACAGGGCTACAGTAACCAAAACATCATGGTACTGGTACAAAAACAGACACATTAACAAAAGAAACAGAATAGAGAACCCAGAAATAAGATTGCATATCTGCAACTATCTGATCTTCAACAAAACTGACAAAAACAAGCAATGGGGAAAGGATTCCCTATTCAATAAATGATGCTGGGATAACTGGCTAGCCATATGCAGAAAATTGAAACCGGACCCCTTCCTTACACCATATACAAAAATTAACTCAAGATGGATTAAAGACTTAAATGTAAAACCCAAAACTAGAAAAACCCTGGAAGACAACCAAGGCAATACCATTCAGGACATAAGCACAGGCAAAGATTTCATGATGAAGATGCCAAAAGCAATTGCAACATAAGCAAAAATTGACAAATGTGATCTAATTAAACTAAAGAGCTTCTGCACAGCAAAAGAAACTATCAATAGAGTAAACAGACAACCTACAGTATAGGAGAAAATTTTTGCAAACTATGCATCTGACAAAGGTCTAATATCCAGAGTCTACAAGGAACTTAAACAAATTTACAACAAAAAAACAAACAACCCCATTAAAAAGTGGGCAAGGGACATGAACAGACCCTTTTCAAAAAGAGATACATACAGCCAACAATCAAATGAAAAAAAAAAAAACTCAACATAACTGATCATCAGAGAAGTGCAAATCAAAACCACAATGAGATACCAACTTACACCAGTCAGAATGGCTTTTGTTTTCTACTTTGTTTTTGTGAGACGGAGTCTTGCCCTGTCGCCCAGGCTGGAGTGTGATGGCGCGATCTCGACTCACTATAGCCTCCGCCTCCTGGGTTCAAGCAATTCTCCTTCCTCAGCCTCCCATCTAGCTGGGATTACAGGCTCGTGCCACCACGTCTGGCTAATTTTTGGTATCTTTAGTAGAGATAGGTTTCACCATGTCGGCCAGGCTGGTCTCAAACTCCTGACCTTGTGATCCGCCCACCTCAACCCCCCAAAGTGCTGGGATTACAAGCATGAGTGCCTGTTGCCTGGCTAGAATGGCTATTATTAAAAAGTCAAAAAAATAACAAACGCTGGCGAGGTTCTAGAGAAAAAGAAACACTTATACACTGTTGGTGGGAGTGTAAATTAGTTCAACCACTGTGGAAGAAAGTGTGTTGGCTCCTCAAAGACCTAAACACAGAAATACCATTTGATCCAGCAATTCCAATACTGGGTATACATTCAAAAGAATAAAAATCATTCTATTATAAAGATACATGCATGCATTATGTTCATTACAGGACTATTCACAATAGCAAAGACATGGAATCAACCTAAATGCCCATCAATGGTAGACTGGATAAAGGAAATGTGGTACAGACACACCATGGAATACTGTGCAGTCATAAAAAAAGAACAAGATCATGTCCTTTGAAGGAACACGGATGCAGCTGGAGGCCATTATCCTTAGCAAACTAACACAGGTACAGAAAACCAAACACCACAAGTTCTCACTTGTAAGTGGGAGCTAAATAATGAGAACACATGGACATATAGAAGGGAACAGCACACACTGGAGCCTTTCAGAGGGTAGAGGGTGGGAGGAGGGAGAAGGTCAGCAAAAATAACCAATGGATACTAGGCTTAATATCTGTGGGATGAAATAATCTGTTCAACAAACTCCCATGACACCAGTTTACCTATGTAACAAACCTGCACCTGTACCCCGAACTTAAAAGTTAAGAAAAAAAAAAAAAGATTGTGCTGTATCTGTCAAGGTGTGGAAGAGGCTTATTAATTAATGATTAAACTGTACTTCTCTGAAATAAAATTTGGCTAAAATGCCTTAATTTTAGGAGAAAAATGTTTAAATAGAATGTGATCTATTTGATCAGCACTTTTTCACAAATGCAAGCAGGGTAGAAACCATGTTAATCAAGTTAAATTCTATAAAAAGACTGGTCATTCATACAATAGATGTTCAAAATCTAGCTTTACACAGACCAACAGTTAGGCTCCCAATATTTAAATGTACATATAAACATAGAAGTTTATTCTGCAGATATACTGAAACGTGTAAAATAACGAATATAAGAATATACTTCTCAATATTATTTATAAAAGCTCTAAGGTTTAAGTAGGGGGCTGGCTAAAAACATTTTGGTAATTTCATATATTGAAATTGTGGAACTATATTAAAATAAATTGAACAGATTTCTCTGGTTGATATGAAATTGTCTCCAAGAATTATAAAACAAAAAAAGCAAAGTTTGGAATAGTATGCCTATTATACACAGAACATGTTTGTATCTGCATAGAACATATATGGAAGAATACATAAGAAAATTTGGCCCATCTCTGGGGAAGGCAAGGGAGAACTGAGATGAAAGGGAGGATTTTCACTTTCTGTATCCTTCTACATTGTTTACAGAGCTTTCTAAAGCCATGTGCACATATTTCCTTTTTTAATTAAAAAAATGAACAATTTTTTTAAAATAAAAGAGCAGACACTCCATACCTGTCGGTTTTCCTTCATACTGAATCCAGTGTATTATATGATAAGCATGACGAATGCGAGAGATATTACAGTTCCTTGCTTCTCTGCAAAACCACCAACCACCTTTCCTAAATTTGAGTAGATGAGGCACATGCTTTGCACTGTTGCCTGCAGGAAAAGGGCCTACAAAACATTTGAAAAGTGTGTTTTTGTATTCTGGTATAAATAATTCTTTAATGGCTCTTAACGTCTTTCTGCCTTTATTGTCAAGCCAGCAGTAGTATCAAGCACACTGTCTTGCATAAGCTTCAAAAAAAAAGCACTCTGCTGGTTGATGGCTGTTCTTTATCCTCCAGCCAAATGCCTACGGGACTGCATGAACCTATTCACATCAATAAATATCAATGTACAGCTCCCTTACCAAACAGAATCACACTGTGTACTCTGCCACCACTCCACACTATGCCCATCACCAAACACTACCCAGAAAAGCGACGAAGCACACAGCACTAGTAAATGCCCCATTTGTCCCGTTCCTCAACAAAACGCAAGCCAGCCCACTTAGTAATATCCAGAAGCTGTTAAACATTCCAAGTAAGAAGAGATGGCCAGAGCTGCCTCATGGCTCCTGGATCCCAATTTAAAGACAACCCCTAGGCCTTTCTATATCACATTCCAGGTGATCCCATGACTTTGGGAGAATAAAAACAGCTACTCCCTACCAGTACCTGGGCCTGGCTACCATCTCAAATTAATTATGAGCTGTGTGATCTTAGGCAAACTGCTTAGCCTCTCTAATCCTGAATGTCCTCATCTGCAAAATGTTGCCAGTAATGTCACCCATCTATAGCTCACAGAACTACAGTAAGGATAAAGCTTTTGGCATCCAAGTAGTCCTCCATTCATGTCAACTAATGGCATTACCAACATCTTTACACATGAACCCACAGCAGCCTCCTGTTTGGTCTCCTCAATTCCACTCCAGCTTCCACCCACTGGTAAAAGTGACCTTAAAAGGAGGATATGGTAAAATCACCCTCCACCCTTCTTCCAACACTGAAAAGTAAAGACAGCTCTCCACTGTCATTATAATGAAGTCCATCCAGAAGGCTCGATGCAAACCTCTCCAAGTCTCAACCATCAACTACCAGAATTCTGCCTCCACCCACACGTCTCTTTCCCACAATAGAGTAGCCTTGACAGATGATCCTACTTCTCCTTTGATGACCTTTTCAAACTTACAAAGTTGTCTAATAAGGACCATTATGCACTTCAGTGTGAGCTCCATTCACCACTATACTGCTCATGTAGCTATCAACTAACAAGAAATGTGAGGACTCGTCTTTTCAAGAATTACAATCTATACAACCCATAATAGTGTTAAAGCTGAAAGACATGACAAACAAGCTTCAGTGTTCTATCATATTAAACTTGTCCATATGGAGCTGAACAGAACCAGTGAGACTATGCAAGAGAAGCCAAAAGGTAAAGTGGGTATTAAAACCAGATCCTAGCTAGGCACGGTGGCTCACGCCTGTAATCCCAGCACTTTGGGAGGCCGAAGTGGGTGGATTGCCTGAGGTCAGGAGTTTGAGACCAGCCTGGTCAACATAGTGAAACGCCATCTCGACTAAAAATACAAAAAATTAGCTGGGCATGGTGGTGCATGCCTGTAATCCCAGCTACTCAGGAGGCTGAGGCAGGAGAATCGTTTGAACCTGGGAGGTGGAGGTTGCAGTGAGCCAAGATCACACCATTGCACTCCAGCCCGGGCAACAAGAGTGAAACTCCGTCCAAAAAAAAAAAATTCCAGATCCGTCAGTTGACAGGTCAGACCAGATGATTCATCCAGCTACCATCTAACACTGTGCCTAACTGAAATGCATGACTTTCAGTTACAGGTCTCCCTTTGGACATATCTGTTTAACTATTTGAATGTGAGCCCCAAGTTATTTTTATATTTTGCTTCTCCTCTCAGGCTGAGAAAGCTGCTGCTAAAAACTCTCAGAGTAAAAGTATGCTGATATCACACTCCAGGGAATTCAGTCTCTAAGAAAAGCCCACTCATTTTAAAAGGACAAGATGAAGAGAATGCAGACTTCAAGCAAATTGGGAGTTAGGGAAATATAACTCAATGTCTCAATGACTTGCCCAACACCCCTGCTTTTTTAGTAATGCTGTTTGGGGGAGGGGATCATGGTAATTTAACATGGGAAAGATGTGATTGGATAAAATCTCTCTTATCCTTCAGAGATAAAAAGGAATTCATAACCAATCACTTCAATCCTTATTTTCTTTTTAAAGTATTATTTTTATTGTGGTAAAACATACATAACATAATTTATCACCTTAATCTTTTTTAAGTATATAGTTTTATGGCTTTAAGTACATTCACACTGCAGTGCAACCATCACCACCATCCATTTCCAGAGCGTTTTCAACATCCAAAAGAGAAACGCTGTACTTGTTAAGCAGTAACTCCCCTCCCAGTCCCTAGAAACCACCATTCTACTTTCTGTCTTTATGAATACACTAGGTACCTCATATATGTAGAAGCATATAGTATTTTTCCTTTTGTGACTAGCTGATTTCAGTCAGTATAATGTCCTCAAGGTTCATCCATGTTGTAGCAAGTGTCAGAATTTCCTTCCTTTTTAGGGCTGAGTAATATTCCATTGTATGTACACATCCTATTTTGTTTCAACCTAAATATCCACTGATGGACCCATTCTGTTTGGACGAAGGGAGGCAGGATGGTGCACTTCCGGGTTCTTCATCACCAACTTTTCCCGCACGCGCGAAAATGCAGCCAGCGCCCAGGGAGGGTGCAGACCAACCGGGCATGTGCCAGGTGAGGTCAATCCGAAGAGACTAAGATTTACCTGGTCGCACCTGCAGAACGCCCCTCTACACGCCCGTGCCCCGCCTACTGCCCTCCCACTCCTAGAAAAGCCGCTCCGGACGGACGCCACGCGCGGACTTCCCAGCCCCCCACTCCTGTCGGGACTGTAGGAACTCCGTCCGAGAGCCCCACCGGGTGTCTCTGTGGGCCTCCTTTGCCGGAGGCCGACAGACCTCTCCCTACCCACCTTCTTCCCCTGAAGCTAGGTGACCAAAAATAAATTTGCAGTTTTGCTCCTACCCTTGCCTACTCACTGGTTCTTTTGTGCCCTCTCTGGTGGTCTTAGAAAAACAAATCACATTCATCCATCAGTGGATATTTAGGTTGTTTCCTCTCCTTGGTTATTATGAATAAGGCTGCTATAAACTGGGGTGTACAAATCTTCAATAAGCTGCTTTCAATACTTTCAGGTCTAAACCCAGAAGTGGAATTGCTGGATTATATGGTGGTTCTATTTTTAATTTTTTTCAGGAACTGTCATATTGCTTTCCATAGCAGCTATACCATTTTACATTCCCACCAAGAGTGCACGAGTGTTCCAATTTCTCCACATCCTGGCCAACACTTGTTATTTTCTGGGTTTTTTAATAGTAGCCATCCTACTGGTAATTCTTTAAATATTTTTATTTTAAAACTGGCTAATTGAATTAAACTTTTGTCCATCTATGCAATTGGCTAAGAATGTCAGAAAACCTGATTTTCATGAGTATGCTACTATTCACTTTCTGAGAGGTAATTTTAATAACAGCAGCTGAGATTCAATTTTAAAAATAAAGCTCTGGACACAAAACCATCCTGTATTCAAATACGAAACAGCTACTTCTGAAGTAAAGTACCTTCCCTAAGCCTCGGTTTTCTCATTGGTGAAATGGAGCTATGAATATCCATTTCTTAAAGTTCTTGGGAGAACTCAATTACAAAATTGTACAAAGCACTTAGCATGGTGTCTGGCTCCTAAGAAGCACTAAAAGAAAGACAGATGATGATAAGGAGGAGGAAAGTCTCATTATTGCTGGAATACCACTAAAAGTTAAGTCACAAAAAGGTCTCATTTAGCATTGAAATATACATATCCTTTCCTCAACTACTCCCAGATGACCCTGTTTTACAATTCATATATATACTTACCAAACCTCAAGGCTGTCACTGTAGACAAGATAGTATTTTCTTATATACAAATTATAAACATAAATATTATTTTCCAAAGGCAGGATATTCAGGTAGGACACTAAACTGCGGTAGCACATCACAAAATTACACCTCTTTTCAGTTTGAAAAAGTGGTAACGAGAGCTTGTCATATATTTTAAGTTATATTTAATTTAGTTACAGCAAAAAGGTAGAGTGCACATTGTGAGACAAGATTGGTTTTCCCTCTTCTCTTGATTAGTTAATTTAAAAGTTAATGCCAAATGGCTATATTTTAAACATATGGCTTAGGCTAAATTCACATATTGTATTTTAAAAACAAGTTTGATCAGCCTGGCACAGTGGCTCATGCCTGTAATCCCAACACTTTGGGAGGACAAGGTGGGTGGATCATGAGGTTAGGAGTTCGAGACCAGCCTGACCAACATGGTGAAACCCCCGTCTCTACTAAAAAATACAAAAATTAGCCAGATATGGTGGCATGTGCCTGTAATCCCAGCTAGTCAGGAGGCTGAGGCAGGAGAATCGCTTGAACCCGCGAGGCGGAGGTTGCAGTGAGCCAAGATTGCGCCACTGCACTCCAGCCTGGGTGACAGAGCGAGACTGTCTCAAAACAAACAAACAAGCAAACAAAAAACAAGCTTGATCTGTTGTACATTTCCTCAGTATCTTTAACTTAGAATTTTTATCAGGCTTCTCATTCTTCTCATTCTCATAAATTCAAAGAATCTATAGGAAAGTCTCAGAAATTACTTAACCCAAACCACCATCAAATAGCTGCTGTTCTGTTTATTAAAATTTACTAATAAATTATAGTAAAATACAAAACAGTTGTGAACCTGAAGCAATTGTGAAAGAAGATGTATGCTTACTTCTCATTTAAAGAAATCAAATAAATGAAAATCGGTTTTAAAATGAAGGTTAGCTGGGTGCGGTGGCTCACGCCTGTAATCCCAGCACTTTGGGAGGCCGGGGTGTGCGGATCACGAGGTCAGGAGATCAAGACCATCCTGGCTAACACGGTGAAACCCCGTCTCTACTAAAAAATACAAAAAACTAGCCGGGCGAGGTGGCGGGCACCTGTAGTCCCAGCTACTCGGGAGGCTGAGGCAGGAGAATGGCGTGAACCCGGGAGGCGGAGCTTGCAGTGAGAAGAGATCGCGCCACTGCACTCCAGCCTGGGCAACAAAACGAGACTCCGTCTCAAAAATAAAAAAAATTAAAAATTAAAAATAAAATAAAATAAAGGTTAAATCAAAAGGATACTAATTCACCACCAGAACACTTCCAGACCCTCTATGAGTGTGTGTGCCAGGTATTTTTCTAAGCACTTACATTGACACCTTTAATTCCTATATAAGGATTCTGATTTGGGTTCCATTAATATCACAATGCACTTTAAGTTAACCCTTAAAATTTTGACACATTAACTTTATTCATATACTCCACTGAGAAACAGTCATGTGAAATAGCACTCCAAAACCTTAATTATGTTACTGGTTTCAGGTTTCTACCACCCTGGCTAACATAAGTCCATACTAAGTTTTTTTTCCATCCACCCAGAGACATGGTTCAAAACATCAGGATGCCTTGATAATGGCATTAGTCTAGGTTTATTAGCTCAGGAAATTCCTTCTGTTGCAATCATTGTTCCATTAAAATTCTTTAAAATTACTCTGTAATTTCAGTAACTAAGGTATATGGGCATGTAATCTTAAATATTTCTATGGTAGTTCAAGAGTAATAAGGGATCTCATCTGATTTTCCAAAGAACACATTCACCAATGCTAGGAAGACTCAGGGTCACCTTATGAGTTTCATGCGCATCCATGTGAAGAGATCACCAAACACGCTTTGTGTGAGCAACAAGGCTGTTTATTTCACCTGGGTGCAGGGGGGCTGAGTCCAAAAAGAGTCAGCGAAGGGAGATAGGGGTGGGGCCATTATATAGGATTTGGGTAGGTAAAGGAAAATTACAGTCAAAGGGGGTTGTTCTCTGGTGGGCAGGGGTGGGGGTCACAAGGTGCTCAGTGGGGGAGCTTTTGAGCCAGGATGAGCCAGGAAAAGGAATTTCACAAGGTAATGTCATCAGTTAAGGCAGGAACAAGCCATTTTCACTTCTTTTGTGGTGGAATGTCATCACTTAAGGCAGGAACCGGCCATCTGGATGTCTATGTGCAGGTCACAGGGGATATGATGGCTTAGCTTTGGCTCAGAGGCCTGACAATGAATATCTATCAGTTCTGGGTCTCAGTGATTATGGGGGGCAGACAGAAGGAATGGCCTCCTTCTCTCTCATCCCGTGTCATCTTCTCCTGCAATTTATGCTCTGGCAATAATATCTATACTTCCCCCAAATATGCCCTGCTGTGGCCCCCTCATTCATGTCCCTTAATCCTACTTGAAGTAAGTTATCATTCTTTTCCAGTGCACCAGCATCTCCCTTGAGAAGTCCTTCAATGCAAAGGAGCAGAGAAAGGAAAGGACAAGTCCACAAACTCTATCATCCTAACAAGGAATGAAATGAGTTCATAATTATCTAAAAATTAAAAAGGCAACTATTTACATTGTCTATTTACTACATTGTGTATAAAACTTTATATTATATACAAAAGTACTTTGTTACATTTTTTAATTAGGTAGAACGCTTGGTGAAACATGTTTGATTTTTTCCTCTTCTCTAAGTTCATTAAGGAAATTAATTTGCAAAGATAATTCTATATGATTCACACACAGACTAAAAAAAAATTAGCAGGCAATTCTTGAGCTAAAACAGCTTGTAAATAAACATCATGAATATGGACAAAATGTGAACACCCACAAGGCAAGTAGTGAAGAATTCCACCTACATAAATCTACTGAATCATACTTCAATTCAACAAGTTGTCTCTGAGTCCTGATAGGGCGTTCTGTCCTATGTTTGGTGCCACAGGAGTTTCCAGAAACCTCAAGATCAAGGCCCTACTTTCAAAGAGGTTAGACAACGTGGTAAGATGTTAAAATTCATAGTATCATTGAACCCCTAAGAAAAATTCTTAAATTACTTTTTAGATAAAGAGACATGATTATATAAACAATTAAAATTTTAAGTATGGGTATTCAACCAAACTGCACATCTTGCTTCACTGTCCATCATTGTTGTATGTTTCCTGGGGAAAGGGAGGAGTTAGGGTTTTTTTCATTTGTTTCTTTGAGCAGAGGGCCTTCTTTGTGGACAGGGACTACGTTTTCACAATGCACTGTATTTGCAATTTAGAAATATGTGGGGTTGGCCTTGCCTTTTAGCTGTCAACAGGAACTGAGTGCCCAGGCCCTGGCTTTCTGCCACAAAGTTCCTCCTCCCCCAGAGGCCTCTTACCTGACAAGATAGCAATCTGTAGCTATAACTGATCAAAACTGCTTACCTAGGTAATCACCTCTACTGCCTGCAAAAAGATGACTCTTGAATTTCCACCTCCAGCCTCTCCCCATACAAAGATGATTTACAAATGAGGAAAGAGAAAAAAAAAAAAAAACAAGCACAGCAGGAGAAGTCAGTAAGGAACACTACAGGCCCAGGCTCCTCCCTAAGTGAGCTCCCCAGGGAAGTAAGGGAGAGGAGAGGTGCCATCCCACTGAGAGCCCAGTTCCTTCTACCTGCCCATGGAAGGGAAGAAAACAAACTCACCAGCATGCTGACCTTGCCCTTCTCTCTATCTGGAAAGTTTAGTCTTTTAGGCATGCCCACAGAGCAGCAAATATCTGCTCACATTTCACGTTTTCCTAATGAGTTGTTCTTAAATTCACCAAAATTTTAGTATTCTACTCTTTAATTGTGCAGACACAAAATTCTGTCATAGGAAAATGTTAGGGAAAAAAGAAGAAGGAATATGTTCCTTTTCAGTCCCCAGGTCCCTAAAATCAAATGTATTTATGTGGATGCCCTCAAGACCTCACAGTCTCTTTCTAAAGGAAGTAAAAATGTGCAACTTTATAAATGTACATCAACTTTTCCATTTTAAAAATAGTAAAATAGTTCCCAAAAGTGGAATATCTGTTACTGGTCAGAAAATGAACTTATCATACAAATAAAATTCTCAGCACAGATCCAATCTCTCCCATGATGCAAATAGAAAGAAAGATACAGTTAAGCCCAGCCCGAAATGTAATGAAATAAAATATCATATGAAACCATGATCAATACAAAAAATGGCTGCCAGAGAAAATTCCTTAAATCTCCAAAGAATCATGTTCTCCAACCCTACCTAGCATGGGGAGAACCACCTTAACTGAATGTGAGAATCCTGTATTCCTTAAAGACATGTTAACTCTATTTGTAATGTCTACAGAAAGCTCAGCCCTGGGAGTAAAATTTTAGATGTTCATCGTCCCTTGCTACTGATGGGGAAATGATTACTTAGTACCTGGGCCAGAGAGGGAAAATGAATTTGCAGACTTACGTGAAAACAGCAAAATGCTGGTTTTCTAAAAGAGCTGATTAAGAATACACTGCTCTAAGTGTAGCAGAGTGAGACCTTGCTCCCTAGTTCCTAGCTCGTGGAGGAGAGAAGAGCAATTCTGTGGGTTTGGCCTTACACGACAAAGGAAGGCTAGGGTTCACTGCCCCATGCAGACACATTCCACAGGCACTGTCACTCTGACAGCCTGATATCACTAGGGCCTAAGAGACCGGGCAAGAGAGAGGGCTGTCAACATATGTTGACCACGTCACTGTCTGCACTTAACAGAGCAGATTATCAAGATCGTAGAAGTTTTGCACAGAGAAAAAATGAAGGCCAGGTTGGCTGAGTGACTTACGCTGACTGACACTATGCGACTTTGTGGCTACACATCCTCTCGTGTTTTAGAAGCATGTTCTACCCGCATTGATATGAGAGAAGATTCTGAATAAGATGGCCTATATAAACAGTGCCCATAGCTCCTGTCTGAAAATTGGGACACAGTCTGACAAGTATAAACAGACAGCTGGAATTCATCACTCAGGGTACCTGAAACCAGGACAGGCTCAGAAAACGCAGAGTGTGTCATCATCCTACCTACCTCACTAGGCTCCCAGGCCCCTCCCCTGGAGAGTCGATTCAGTAAGTCTGGGTGGTGCCTGAGAATCTATATTTTTAATAAGTGCCCAGAGGAGATTCTTAAGCTTAGGTAAGTTTAGGAAACACTGGATTGGACTAATTATACTTTATAACACTTAGCTTTCTTAAGATAGTCCCTACCTTTAAATCCCATTTAGCACTGTCATCAGTTATGTTAGCTTATAAATGGTGACAATAATGGATTTTATCTTATCTTAATCCCCCAAATAACATAATTTTGATAATATCCATTTTAAAGAAAGAAGTTAAGTAATTGTGCAAGCTCATACAGGTAGTAAGTGACAGAAGGCAATTCTCCAGGAAGAAGGATGGGAAGATGGGGTAATAGGGAGGGAAAGGGAGTGATTTAAACAGAGATCTAACTCTAACAGCTATACTTGTAACCACTATATACACAGCCTCCTGTACAAACATCAATCCTGTTCATTTTTTTAAAAAAAGTAATGGCAGTTGACTTATTTCTAAAAGTCAAAAAGGTTTAGAAAAACATTTCTGAGTTATTATTCCTTTCTGGCTATACAGAGACCCAAAGATCCAAAAATATCTCTAACAAATTGTTTTTATTGAATGTTGCTAGCAAATTTCTCTTTTGATGAAGTTTTGATCCTAGCCTCCATACCTCTCCCCAGTAGTAAAAAGATACAATCAAAAAGTCAACAGCTTGGCCAGGTGCAGTGGCTCATGCCTCCCCAGCACTTTGGGAGGCGAAGGCAGGAGGCCAGGAATTCGAGACCAGTGTGAGTAACATGGCGAAACCCTATCTCTATTTAAAAATATATATATACAAAAATTAGCTGGGGGTGTTGGTGTGTGCCTGTAGTTCCAGCTACTTGGGAGGCTAAGGTGGGAGGACGGCTTGAGCCTGGGAGGTAGAGGCTGAAGCGTGCTATGATTGCACCACTGCACTTCACCCTGGGTGACAGAGTGAGACCCCGTCTCAAAAATAAATTTAAAAAATTAAAGTCCACAGCTCCTCCCACAGAAACAATTAGAGAAATTACAATAGGTTATAATTTCGCCCAAAAATCTAGTCAATATCAGATAGAGGGCTAGATTTTTATACCAATTTATAATGAACAAAGAAGTCATATTCAAACATTTTTCTAGCTGTTCTGTTCTATCATGCCTAATATTGAATATTTTTTTTAAAAAAAGAAGAAAATCCATCTTTTCTATTCTTTCTGCCTTAAAAAAGAAGACCTGGTACGTCAAGTGAACACTACTCCTACAACCATCTCCTCTCCAGCCTCAGGTTAATTTAAAAAGTCACTCAAGTTTCAGAAGGACACAAAAACCACAACCAAAGGCAAACTCATGATTCTTTCAACAAGTACTTATTGAGGGCTTCTAATATGCCAGGCACTGCTCTAGGTGCTATAGATACAGCAGGGAATAAAACAAAGACTCTGCCCTCAAGGAGTTCACATGCAGCAAGCAGCTCATTGGCAGTGATAGGTGCTGCAGAGCCCAAGGGAGCAGGGATGGGAGGGGGTGATGTACCTGAAGTGGTCAGGAAAAGTCTCCCTAACGGGGCTATCTGAGCAGAGGCCCAAGGAATGGGGAGCAAAGCACACCATATCTGTGAGGGGAGAGCATCCCCTAAAGAGAAAGGAGGGTGCCCGACTGACCCCACTCCCACCCAAACTACAATCCACCAACATTTTCTATCTGCAGACATGGCACCAGCCTTCTCCCAGTTGCTCAGGCCTGAAACTGAGCTGTGATCCTTCCTCTCCCTCCCTATTACTCCATCTTCCCATCCTTCTTCCTGAAGAATTGCCTTCCCCATCTCCCTTGTCCCGGAATACTCTGCTCTTACCCTTCAGACCTCTCACTAGAAGTCATTCCCCCAGAGTGAGTTTTCTGATCTCCCCATTACATACAGATCCTACATTTATTACACTTACTACACTCTGTACTTCTCCCAGCACTAGTCACAACTATAATTAAATCATTATTTCTGTAATTTAGTGTCTGCTCTGCCCCAATAAACTAATCTCCATGAGGGCAAGGACCATATTGATCGTACTCATTTTTGCATCTCCAGTGCCTGAAAAATAGCAGAGTTCAATAAATATTAGAGAAGGAATTAAGCCTTCCTTCTCACGCTTCTGTGTTCTTGCTCAAGGAAAAGTTACAGTTGCATTTTTCCATGGCATTGTCTATGCCACACAGATTTCCTTCCTAACAAAAAAAGTTAAGAGCTATGAAAAATCCAAACGTAGATAATGAAGTCCCTAAGTGAGCCACTCAGACCATGTGTCTGCTCAGTTTCATTTCATGTTACAGAATCCTACACTAAAAGGGAAGGCAGCAAAGCAGAGCTGCCCCCTCGCTCCTAAGATCACACAGGTCAGTCCTCCAGGAGCAAATTAAAGGGATGTGCTGCTTGTCCACAATTATCAGAATTTTTTTAAATTAAAGATAATGGGAGCCACTTACTCTGTGACAGGAAGTACACAGACAGTGCAGCAAGCACATACCTCAAAATTTAAATGTTAATAGTGGTCACCATTAGCTGCACCCTTTCCAGGTGCCAGGTACCCTGCTAGGTGCTTCATGCACATGACCTCACTTAACTGAACCGAGTCTTTGCAGCCACACCATGATCCAAATGAATAAGTGCTTCAACCCAGGCATAGGAAGCAATACTGTCAGGCTCCAAAACTCCTGCAAAGCATGTCTATTACAATCCAGTGTTCTAGTACCAAATGCACCCAGAATGCTGGTAGTGATTGGGAACCATTCAGCTGCTCCAGTCCAAGCTCCCCCAGGCTTATAGACCCAGGCAGAGGAAGCGACTGGCACAAGATCACATAGTCCATTGGTAGCTAGGTGTGGCCAACAGCTCTATCCCTGTCAGGCCATCCTTCAGACAGATCAAACCATTCCTCACAGAGGGTCCCTAAAACCCTGAGAATAAATGTGTCAAGTCAAGCTTTCCTAAGGAACACTGCAACGTTATAAAAATCCTAAAGTACCATTTAGAGTTGAGCAAAAGCAAAACAGAAGGATTTTATCTCTCTTCTTTCTTGCAGCTGCCACTGATCTGAGTTCACACAACAAGCCCCTTTGTCTCTGAGCTCCCATGCAGCTCTTCTGAGCCACAGAAGCCCAGGAACACCAAGGCCCTGGGCCCAGGCCAGCCCGAGCTGAGCGAAACAGGCTAAAATGCAGGCGGCGGCATGGACGTTCCTTTATCAAATACTCTGGAGCGGCAGAAAGCACAATTTTGAACACATGATCACACTCTGTACCTAGAGCAGAGTGAGTGAAATCAGGCCTGAGCCATGGGATTCACCTCTGCACCCTGAACAGCTCCCTGATTTTTATGATCCCTGTGGCAAATCCTATCACTTGCATCCAACTGAATTTACCATAGAATCCAACCACCTCTTTTTCCCTCAAATTAGCCAACTACCAGCCAATAGCCTGGTATAATAATACCACTTACCAGAACCACTGGGCCTGCCAGGCCAGACTAAATCAGCAATTACATGCACTTAGTGATAAGAAGTTCTCATGGAGAAGTCCCCAAATGGCTTCATGCTATATTCAGGGGCCTCAGGCCCCAATACCTTAATACCCTGGAATGGCAATACCCAAGAGAACTTATGTTCCAACCAGGGGCTCCAAGCCAGTGGCTCCTCTGGTTACAGTAAGCCTCAGCTTAGTTGGAGAAAGGATGAGAACCATTTAATCCCCCACAACAGATCCCATGAGGGACAATTCATGGGATCTGCTAAAGATGTACCCACTCCCTACTACTGGCCCCAGCCACTCAGCCAGAGTCTTTGACCACCTCAAGCAATGCATGGGCTCCCCAAAGGTGCTGTGTGACAACAATGCTCTATTTAAAACTACAGTCATTTATTCTGAGTTGTTTTTAAAGTAAAAATCAAATAACAACGTATATAAAAGCACCTCAAACATTTAAAGAGCTAAACAATCCAAGAGTATGAAAAGATTTACCATTTTGGCATGCTAACCACACTTGAGGGCTGAGATCCAGGAGCCATAAGTTTATGGGGTCTCTATGTCCTCGTAGTAGGCCACATGGGCTGTAGTGCAAAAATCAGCACAGTCGGACGTTGACTGAATCCTAGAGCTGCATCCTAGGGCAAGTGACTCGAGCTGCTTCAGCTCACGTTTCTCATCAGTTAACTAGGGTTAACATCTCTCTTGGTATGATAGTGAAATATCAAGTGACAAAAAGGAAGTCATGTCAGACATTAGCCTAAAGCCAGCAATAGATTATTATGTCCTCCTCTCTGATGGGATTTCACTGTGACTCGTCTAGACTGCAGGGAGACCTCTGTAAGTAAAGGATCACCAACAGTGGGGTTTGTTTGACTCACTGTGGCAGGTGGTTGGAAAGAACTTCTTTTGGGCAGACTTTTGGGTAACTGCCAATTCTCTATACCTTTTGGGCCAGACTCTGACCTAAGGAGAGTATAAGAATTTGTCAGTGAAGTTCTTAAGCCTCTGCCAGAAAACCTTGGGCTTTCTCGCTTCCACACTAGACCAAATTCTGCTTACACATTAAGGCTGAATTCAAATGTCATCTCCTATGTAATGGCTTCCTCCTTAGGGATCTCCCCTGTTGCTGAAGTTTAGCTGGCTGCACATGGTTTGGTCCACCCTGATGGATGGTAATTTCCTTAAAAACAGGGTTTGGGGCTCATTTGCCTGTGTAAACTTAGCACCTTATCACAGATGTGGCATGTAGTTAATGATTATTGGTAAGTGTTTGCTCAACTGAGTTGACTACTGAATAGCATTAAATTCAAACCAATTTAGTAAATCCCAGTTTTAAATAAACAAGAAATCTCTTGTTGGGGAAAGACTGTGTAATCTTATACGTATTGTTGAGATATCTGTCCCATAAGGATAGAGGTTATATCCTTCAACCCCACAAATCACAGCCAAGAGTTTGGAATTTAAACCTTCCTTCAAAATCATATCTTGATTTTGATTTATAAAGTATGTTGATTATCAAGAAACCCAGTTTAAGAGCTCTACAGCTTCAATTTTCCAGTTAGAACTCTCCAATTCTTGCTGTAAACATTTGTGAGTTGTATTTTAATTAGACAGTGATTAAATTAGCCATTCCTCCTCCCACCAAATCAAACATGTTGGTTTTTCCAGTAGGACATATGATAAGCCATTCTAGGAAAATATACATATATATATACACACATACACACACACATATATACATGTATATATACATGAAAATAGACATATATATACATGAAAATAGTGCATTTGTTATGGCTGAGATTAAAAAGGATCTGAAAAGTCAACTCTTCTCTAGTGATGAATATTTTAATGGCAAAGGAACCAGGAGAGGTGATGGAGTAGATTTGACTCTATGTTCACATACTAAATGCTATACCCACTAAAGCTAGAATCAGCAGCTTTTGTTGTAACCTCCCAGCAGCATTCTGTTTAACAAAGATCATTAGAGCATCCACTTCTATACTAATAGCTATTTCCATCACCCAATTAGAGGCCAGAGAACTGAAAGGGCTGCACCTTTGTATTAGAATGAGGCATTCTGTGTAACTAATGACTTAACAAATCCTTATCCAAGTAGCTAACAAGATGATCCTTTGATGGTATTTAAGCCAAAGCGCATCATTAATTATTTATTTTTGTTGGTGTTATTTTTATTTTAAAGTCAGACTTAATGAGGTATAATTTGCATGCAGTAATCCAGTCTTTTAAGTGTACAGTTCAATGAGTTTTGACAAACACACACAGTCATGTAATCACCACCACAATCAAGATATAGAACAATTCATTTATCTCAAAAATTTCCCTATGCCCTTTGTAGTCAGTTTTCTCCCCGATCACACACTCCTGGCAGTGATGATCTATTTTCTAACCCTATACTCTTGCCTTTTCCAGAATGTCCTTTAAATTGAATCATAAAGTATGGATTCTTTTGAGTTTGGTTCCTTTCACATAATATAAGGCATCTGAGTTTCAGTCAGATAGTTGTGTTGTTCTTTCTTATTGATGAGCAGTATTTCATTGATAGGCATATCAGTTTGTTTATCCATTCACTAGCTGAAGGACAATTACATTTTTTCCAGTTTTAGCAGTTATGAATAAAGCTGTCAGAAGTATTAGCCTACACATTTCTGTGTGAATAGAGGTTTTCAATTCTCTTGGATAAAAACTTAGGAGTGAAACTACTAGCTTATATGGTATGTGCTTAACTTTGTAAGAAACCACCTATTTTCCAAAGTGGCTATATCTTCTCAGACTCTCACCAGCAATGTAGGAGAGTTCTAGTTGCTCTGTATCTTTGTCAGTACTTGGTATTATCTGTTTTTGTTTTGTTTGTTTGCTTTTTAGTTATTTTAATGGTGTGTAGTGGTATCTCTGTGTTTTTTTTACTTTTGATTTTGAAATAACTCTAGACTCACATAGGAGATACAAACATTGTAGAATGTTCCCCTGTATCCTTCACCCAGCTTCTCCCCATATCTTAAGTAATAACAATACAATTATCAAAAGCACAAACTTGACACTGGGTACAATACTATTACTATTAATAAACTATAGTCCATGTTCAGATTTCACTAGTTTTTACATGTTCCTCATTGTTTGTTTGCATTTTTTATATACAATTCTATAAAACTTTATCTCATACATAGATTTATATAACAATTTCCACAATCGGGATATAAATCTGATTAAATAAATCAAAGCACATTATATATTGAAAAGACCCTTTTGGGATTGATTATAAACATCATCTGCTGGAAGCACTTTGGTCAATGGTGATGTCTTTCTTTTGACCTTTTCCCTTACCACATTAAAAAGCCAATTGTCTATGCTCCAGCTGGTATGTACAAACCACAATTGCCAGAGAAGTTCACTTTCAGAATGGGTGTTTGTCCTGTTCATTCTTTCTTTATTATGTGCCAGACCCAGTAGAGGTAGAGTGGATAAAATAGCAAACAAGAGAACAGTACTTCCTACCTTTAAAAGAATTTAGAGCGTGAGAGATATTCATTCACTCATTCATACACACACACAAACACACACACACACACACTGTGACAAACACTATCTATGAATGAAAAGTAAAAAGTGAGATGAAAGGTTAAAACACAGTCTGGTTAAGACAGGGAGGAAGGTCCTTGTAAGCAAGCCCCATCCTCAGACTCAGTATTCAAGGCCTTCTGTGGAATCAGAGCATCCAAGCGCCAGAGCCACTGAGTATGAAATACAGAAACCAACAAGTTCTTAAAGCAGAATACAAAGAAGATGCTCAGGGCTTAAGAAATTCACTGAAGACTTCTTATCTTCTCCTTAAGTCAGAGTCTAGCCCAAAAGATATGCAGAGTTGGCAATTACCCATGTGATGTTACCTTAGGACACCCATAGGCCTATTTCTGCCTTAAAATGTTCTTTGCAACCACCTGCCACATTGAGCCAAACGCTACTACTAGAGACCTTGTAGTTACAGAGGTCTCCCTCTGTTCTAGATGAGTCACAGAGAAATCTTATCAGAAAGTGGGAACACAGTAATCCATCACTGGCTTTTGGCTCCAGCATGACCCCCTCCTCTTGTCTGAGGGATCCACACTTATAAAATTCTTCAAGGTAAACTGCCCCTCTCCCCTTCTAATCTTTACATATCTTTGTCATTAATCTATAACGCTATTTGTCTCATGTCTCTCTCTCCATTCTATACTAATAATCTCAGAAGTCTGACTCATCTCTGTATCTCCTGGCATCTGTACCCTCAGCTCCCACGCACACAGTAGGTGTCAATAAACATTCAGCGAATGTTTACATTCAAGGTATGATTTCAGATTACAATGTCCACAGTAGGGCTTTGAGGGAGTGGATTGTGAGACAGATGGGTCGTAATAGGAAAGATACCAATCAAAGGCATGGGGAAGGTTATCCAGTTCAAGAAGCATACCACAGCGTAGCTGAATATGGCAACAGGATACCTGGGCACCTGAGAGAGGGCAGAGGCAGGACAGAAGGAGATGGTGTAAGGGAGTAGGAAACAAGACTTATCCATACGTGGCAGCACTCAGAACCAAGCCAGCACCTGTCAGGGCAAAAAAAGCAGACATACTCTGAAGCGGAAAGGAGAGAGAGAAAGGGCTCTCTCTCTCTGTCTCCATGACTTTGTTTGTATGGACATCTGCCAAGAGCAGGGCTATGGGAGACCAGGAGCTCAAAAAGAAGCAAGCATTTGCAACAGCTGCTATGGAAGTCAGCTAGGAAATTAATAAGAAATGAGATCAAGGACTTCAACTCACATACCAGTTCCAAAACCCTCTAGGGTCCCTCTGTGCACAAGGCAACAACCTGGGTTTGCCAGTCCATGAGGGCTGGGTCCTATCCTGCAATGCCTCCTGACTCAGCTATGAGGAAGTTTGCAGGCCGCCCAAGAGTTGATGGGAAAAGAAGACACTGTTCTTGGCTCTGCATTAATTGAGCCTTCCACATGTAGAAATTGTTTAGTGATTAGTAAGTGCAAGAACTCCCAAACCAAAACACCAATTGTTTTACAACCTAAATTTAAAACTATCAGAAAATTATTCCAGCTCATATTTCCAAAACCACTGGCTTTTCAGCAGGACTGCCTCTTATCCAACACTTTGGCCTTTGCCACCTTGCAGTACCCGGGGTGATATGTGGACTATGGAAAGGAGATGGGGGACCCTGCAGCCAGCCACACTTACCCACTACAAGTCTTGAGGGTAGCTAGTCCTGAGAGCTCCCAGATAGAGGTCTGAAATATACTCCAAAATGAAGTAGGGACGTCTTTCCACAAGATTCACTTGTAATTTTTGAAGTATGCCTCATGTAGGTAACAAATGCTACCATTACAACGCTATTTTCCAAAATCACTGAGCTTCTTGGATGCAAGGTGTTAAGTACCAGCAGGTCCCCAGTCACTCAAGTTTCAGTTACACCAATTGCTTACACTTTCTCTGTCCTCACTAAGGTTTCAACCAAGAAGAACCTTGCTTCCTGGTAACACAGCGAACCACAAAGTAAAACAGAAACTGGCAACTGCAAGATGGTTTTCAATGGTCTCTGGGAAAAACAGCAAAGCAGGTAGAACTGCCCCTCTCAGCTCCAGTTTGGAAAGGTCACCAGACACTGGTTCAGCTCTCTGGCCACCCCAAGGACCAGTTGTAGCTCCCAAACAAGTGCCCCTTCCCCCTAGGAGTGCTTGAGGCTTCAAAACTACCTTCAATGCTTTCTCTCCACTCCCACCCCAGGCCAAAACTGCCCTTCCCAACCAGTTCAGCTAGGAAATGGACACTCCCAGGTATGAATGACACGAAGCCTTCTTCTAATACAGAGACTGAAATAACAGCTCCAGACCAGATAGGAGGTTAATATCTCCAAGCCCTCATTCACTCAAAAGCTATTACAATAATGTATCTAAAGATGAGGGTAGCACTAAAAATGCATTAAACGCATATTCATCAATTAATAAAATCAGCATTCAGCTTTATATTAAGCTCAAAATTAAGTAACTTAGGCCCAGACTGTTTCATAGTATTTACATACATTTTTTAAAAATATAACGTACTTTAGCACAAATATTCCTATCCGCTGTTTCACATCAGAAACTAGAACTGGGTTATTCTTCAACAATAGGACACTGCCAGGGAGCAGCAGACTGTTTACAAAATGACCCCGAAGAAACGTCACACTTCATGTATTTTCAAACCCAAGAAGAACAGTTATGAATCAAAGCTGAATCTTAAATCTCATTTCAATTCCAACTTTCCTCCTACCAAAGGAAAGGAGGCATATTGTTAAGTTCAAAAGACCCAAACAAGATATCAAAAAGCTGCCTGTGAGCACCAAACAAAAGACATTTCATATAATTTATCTGCAAATGCTAAAAATGCAGTTCTTTGCAATTATGCCTCTGCCTACATGTCACTGTGTTTTGTCATAGGTATTTCCAAATGATGCAGTCTGAATGAACAGTCCATTTTTCCAAACTCATAAAAGGGTGAGGAGAAGAAAAACTAACATTTTGGTGATTGTCTACCTACCATGTATATCAAACCTTTACATGATAAGTCTTTGAGATTGTTAAATATCCCTTAATATCTATTCTCCCTTTCTTCCTTATAACAAAACCCCCAGTTCTTTTAACTGATACCCAGAAAAAGAACCATAGTTCACAGAATCTTGCAGCTAGGAGTGGCTACGTGGCTATGCTCTAGCTCAGCAGTGCTCAAAGTCTTATGTGGCTCTTATGATTACATAGTGCCCACCTGGACAATTCAGGATGTGCTCCCTATCTCCAGATCCTGAGCTTAATTACATCTGTAGTCTTTTGCCATGTAAGGTAATATATTCACAGCTACTGAGAACTAGGTCATGCACATCTTTGGGGGCCATTAGGCCATTATTCTGCTACCACAATATGCTAGACATCCTAAGCAAAGTTCTTTACGGTCCTCAATAATTTTTAAAAGTATAGAGGGGTCCTAAAACCAAAAGGCTTAAGAACCACTGCTGTAGCAAATAAACAGATTAAGGTAGTTATTAGGTGGGGAAAAGCAAAACTCAGCAAAGCTAAGTGATTAACCAAAGTCCTACAGACTATCAGCAGAACTTCAACTTGAACCCAGGCAGTTTGGCCTGGGTTCTGATGAACCTGGTATGGCTCCCTCTGTCCCATGCACCAGTCTCTGAACTCCCAGACTGTAGCAAGGGCCAAAAAAAAAGTTATTCTGTAGGCATATTTGCAGGCGTCAAACAGAAGATACAACAAGCACTCACATATGAATCTGGTGAGCAGGAGGAAGAACAGGTTGGAGAGGAAGGTGATTAAAATAATCCTAACTTTTCAAAACCTTATTTAGAAACATACTAACTCATTATCTTTTGTGAGAAAGGAGCAAAACGTTACAAATGGCCAAGTGTCCCAGTGCCAAGTCAAAGAGAGATGAGTAACCCTGCTCCCTAAAGAGGAACAGGATTGTGACTAAAACACTGGAGACACGGAACACTGCTCTGGGTTATACGTCACAGCCTGGTCACTTGTCTTGACAATGACTGTCAAGCCCCACTTTTTAGCATCCTAACTGACATAAACCTCTGAAAGACAGCACACTTAGGCTGTGTCTCTGCATCGTTTTGATATGACCAGAATCCAACTTCATGGTGGAAAAGAAACAGCACTCAGGTGAATTCTGTTAAAAATCATGCTAATGATGCAACTCATAACCTTCAGAGGGACACATTTACAGAGAACTGACAAGTTCAAAGGGCCAGTTACTGCTTTGCCAAATCAAGTCCCTAGCCCAGGACAACAGAACTGGAGCAGTGGCAATGAGATGTCTTTCCCTCTGCCTGAGCAGTGTGCCATAGAGCCTGATGGCTTTGCTGGCACAGAAGGCTGGGCAAAGCTTGCTCAGGAAGCACTTGTCATCCCTGACAAGCATCTCCAGTACTACTCCATCACTTCCCCAGCTCCCCAAGTGAACCTTCTCGAGTGCTCAGCTTTCCAACCATTTGGAAAGCAAAAACCAGCAGAAGTGCCTGAACTGACGGCCAAGAAAAACCCAAGGATACAAGGACGTAGATGGAAGTTACTACTCATTAGAATTTGCTATCAAAGGAAGGAAAAGCTACACAATTTTCTGATACTTTTATTTTTCAAATGAAAGTATAGAGCCAATACCAGGCAATTCCTCAAAGAATCTCTCATCACAGAGCTCCGCATTTCCTAGGAATGTTTTCCGTGCCTGTCTTTCCTATGATTTACACTAGTATTACAAAAATCCTACCTGTAACCTACAAAGCAAAGAGACTGCAAATTAGAGACATGCCTAATGTATTACTTCCATCACAAAATCCACACACACACTTGTCGGATCTGAGTAGCCTCTAGAAACATGTGGTTATCTATTGGTAATTATTCTGCTGCAGAAGGAATAATTTTTTTAAAAAACTGTTAAATCAGCAACCTCACTTGACATCCATTTTGAAATATTTTTTTCATGTACCAAAGCCCAAGGCAACTTAGCATTCTACAGATCAAAAATTTCATGCTGCCTTCTATGCCTGTTAAGGGGATGCAGAATGTAAGAACATGGAGCTTACAGAGATGATGCCTCTAATTCACAACAGCAAACATCAATTATCTGCACTCCATGTGAAGAAGAAACGCATCCACCGGCAGAGACCCACAACTGACTCGTTTATATCTAGGACTCTGGATAGAAAGAAAAATGGCATTGTGACAGAAAATAGATTGGGAGGCATAACAAATTGGTGCTGAATAAGTACTCTGTTCTAACGAGTCATTTCAAGAGTGGTAATTCCAGTTTCCAAGGGAGTAAATATTCAACAGATTAACTACAAAAGGAACCCTGGCAAAAGTGTAAGGATATAGTATGTCATATGTTTAGCTAGCTTTCAAAAAGATCACTCTTGCAATATTTTCTTTATACTTAGGTGAAACAAAGGAAAGTAATAAATTGATAAAGAGTACTTAGAGAAAACTGATTTTTAAAAATCATCTGAGCATTCCTAATTCAGGAATTGCGATGGATTAGATATTTGCAAGGCCCTTCTGCTATACTATAGTTATAGCCTGAATAAATTACATTTAAAAATACTTTTTCATGCACTGGTTAGCTCCGGGTAGAGAAACAAATCCCACGAGAATATAGTGGGAACATGTACTGTTCCTGAGCAAAGAACAGTCAGGAGTGAGCAAAAGAGAAAGTTGGAGTTGCCCTGGAGGTAACTATGAATACCAAGCAAGGGGTGGGGCAACTAGACAGCCAAGTTTTGGCATGGTAGGGAAAGCCCAGCTTGAAACCTAAAGGAATAGGTATTCAAAGAGAAGAGAAGTGGTTCTGGGTCTGTAGTATCCTCCTGGCTCCTAGTACAAACAAAATTTCAAGAAGTAATACTTCAAGATTCCAAGAAATAATTATCAAGCAAATATTAGCATACAATCAAAACTCACCCTGTACACTAGGAAAGAAGCCCAAAAACATTTAGACCACCAAGGATTTCAGATGCTGGCATTATCAAATATAGGATATGAAATAACTGCTTAATGATGAGGCCAAAAAAATGAGCAAGCAAAATGAAACCATCAAAAAACACTCAGGCAGATTTAAGGCAGAAATAAAGATTTTAGAAATGTAAAAAACATACTCATTTGAATTAAAAATGCAATGGATAGGCTAAACAGAAGAGCCAACACAGTTAAAGAGAGAAGTATTGAACTAAAAGCTAAATCTTAAATTACAGAATGAAGCAGAGAAAAATGAGAAAGAAAATACTGAACAGAAATTAAGACATAAAGGATAAAAAGAGAAGTTCTAACTTCCATTTAATCAAAACCAGGAGATGATAGAGAGAATGGAGAAAAGACAGCATTCAAAGCATTGGGAGCTGAAAAATATTTAGAGTGGATAAATGAAATAAATTGATAGATACATGAAACACGAAAAATATAAACAGAATTCTTAAAAGAAAGCTGTAAATAGACACGTTGTAATGAAACTGCTGAACACCAAAGACAAATAAACAAACTTAGAGTAAGTCAAATCATCTACTAAAAAAATAGCAAATGAAAGATAAACAGATGTCCTGACAGCAAAAATGAAAGTTATGGACAATGGAACAGTAGGTCCACAACACTGGGAAAAAAATAACTATCAACTAAGAACTGTAAGAGTGAAATAAAGACATTTCAGAAACCAAAATGAGAGACGTTACCACCAAAAGATTCTCAGGAAAAGAAAAAATTCTGAAGAAGCTAAATCTCATCAGAGGAAAGGTAAGGATAAAGAAAGGAAGAGGAATAAGAAATGGTAAGCATATAAAGTTAAAAAAATACCATCTCCATACAATAAAATTGACTAATTTGTATGGTGAAGCAAATAATAAAACTGATAAGCTGAAAAAAACATCTATGTACAGAAGGAGGGAGTCTTCATTAGGTTTTTTTTAACTATGAGTTTTGTATTATTCTAGAAGGGGATTAGAATACCTTAAATACTGACTGACTTTAAAACTTCTATGTGTGCACAATGTACTTTCAGGATAATCATTAGAAGAACAGAAATACAAGTTATAATTTCCAAATCAGCAGAGAAAGAAAAACTGAATAAGAATATAAACCAACAAGAAGTTCAATTCAAAAGAAAAGAAAAAACAAAGATTAGCAAGAAAAACATTTTTTGTTTGTTTATTTGTTTGTTTGTTTTTGAGATAATGTTTCACTCTTGTCACCCAGGCCAGAGTGCAGTGGCGTGATCTTGGCTCACTGCAACCTCTGCCTCCCAGGTTCAAAGCGATTCTCGTGCCTCAGCTTCCCAAGTAGCTGGGATTACAGGGGCGCACCACCATGCCTGGCTAATTTTTATATTTTTAGTAGAGACAGGGGTTCACCACATTGGCCAGGCTGGTCTCGAACTCTTGACCTTAGGTGATCTGCTTGCCTTAGTCTCCCAAAGTGCTGGGATTACAGGCATGAGCCACGGCACCTGGCCGCAATGAAAATATTTGTACTATACAAACAGTTTCAAATTTTTTAGGCTATGTTTCAAAAAACAAAAAAAAAAGGTTGGGCGCAGTGGCTCAAGCCTGTAATCTCAGCACTTTGGGAGGCTGAGGTGCGCAGATCACAAGGTCAGGAGATCAAGACCATCCTGGCTAGCACGGTAAAACCCTGTCTCTACTAAAGATACACAAAATTAGCCGGGTGTGGTGGCGGGTGCCTATAGTACCAGCTACTCAGGAGGCTGAGGCAGGAGAATGGTGTGAACCTGGGAGGCGGAGCTTGCAGTGAGCCGAGATTGTGCCACTGTACTCTAGCCTGGGTGACAGAGTGAGACTCCTTCTCAAAAAAAAAAAAAAAACAAAGGGCAGAAACAAGCTTCATTCACTATATAATAAAAGACTGAAATTTTTGTCTAAATTAAAATTATGCACTCTGTTCTCCAAAGGATATTAAAGATGTACAATCACACTATTAATCAGGAAATAAAGATGACAATGATATACTATTTTACATCCACTAGCCTGGCAACAAAATACCAAATATTGGAGGGAACGGAGACAACAGATAAACTGTGATCAATTCTCCCCACAGAATTTAACTTAACCACTTAACCAGAAAAATTAAGTTTATTACCATTACATGCAACAAGTAAATCTTACAACACAACAGGGCAAAAAAAATGCAAGCTGCAGAATACTACATGCAATATACCATTCTGTTCAAGCTTAAAATTAAACAAAGCTAAGCAATATATCATTTGGAGATTATATATACAGACATAGTAATCAACATATATACAGACACAGAAATAGAACATAGAAACAGACATGGAATCAACCATGACGCTAGAGACACTGTTTCATTCATCTAACTTTTACTTTCTAAGTCAAGTTCTTTATCTCATCTCGGATTGGCACTCTGAACAGCACTGGATTCAACTGTTCAACTCCAGAGAAGAAGGCAGACCTGGTAACAGTGATCTTCTAGGATGAAAGCCTTCATCAAAAGCAATTCCAGACTAAGGGAAAAGGCATGTCCCCAAATGACATATCCTAGTTTATGTGACGTCACATAAACCTGGTTTATGTGACTTCAAATCCAGCAGCATCCTTTTCTGTCATTTCCAGAGACTCGGGCTGACACTGTTTCCTGTGGCCTTTGCCTTACGCATTTCTACCACCCTGGCCCAGACTGCTTGCCTTCTCCAGTGAGGGAGCTGGCCTCTTCAAGTGTGTTTCCTACTTTCCCCAAACCACACAGGCCTTTTGTTGGCTAATTTTGCCCCTGGGCACCACAAAGGCCTGGAAGATCCCTTTATGCCAGAGCCTCACACAAAATCTCAGAACAAAGCAAGAGTGATTACAAGGAACTTCAGAACCATGAGTTCTTTGAGAATGGGTGAAATGCTGATTCTGACTTACCTATATTGTCTTTTATTACACACCCTCTGCTGTGTTCCAACTTTATTGTTCTTGAAATTCAAAAAGTCCACACTCCTTCAGTCACTGAAGCTTTACCTGGAATAACAAGGGCAGAAAAGGAGGAAGGAAGCAACCAGAAGGAACAGAAGGGCCCACTTGGAAAAGAAACTCTCTCATAAATCAAATCAATTAAAAACTTGATATGTGAGAGAAATAAGGGCCACCTGGATGAGGAAAATCTCTACCTCAGTCTAAGCCATTTTAACTAAAACTATTAATAGGGGCAGGGCACAGTGGGTCACATCTGTAATCTCAGCACTTTGGGAGGCTGAGGTGGGAGGATCACTTGAGCCCAGGAGTTTGAGACCAGCCTAGGCAATATAGCAAGACCTTTTCTCTACAAATAATTTTAAAAATAGCCAGATGTGGTGGTGTTTACCTGTGGTCCCAGTCACTCAGGAGGCTCAGGTAAAAGCATCACTTGAGAATGGGAGGTGGAGGCTGCAGTGAGCCATGACTGCACTCTAACCTGGGCAACATAGCAAGACCCCATCTCAAAAAAAAACCTATTAATGTCTTGTTAATAGTAACATGTTTGCAGAAGAAATCATTATTATTTACAAAGAGCTTTCACATGCATTTTCTCATTGGAGCCATAAGATCTTGAGAACAGACAAGCACCATTTTAAAATGAAGCAGCCGAAGTTCCCAAAGGTTAGGGAAATTGCCACCAATCACTCGGCCAGCAAGTATCAAAGAAGAAATCAGTGCCCAGCTCTACCAACCCTTGCTCCAAACTCTCCCATGACACCATACAACATAATAGTTTCAACTTGAATAGCAATATTTATTATTTCCTCCTGCATAGATATGCTTTCTTAGACAACAGATAGAATGGCTTTGCATGCTAAGTGACCGACACTGCGACAGGATTAATGTATTTACCACAGACAACCCAAAGGGTACAAAATCCACACAAAGGTAGTCAAGAAACACCTTATCTTTTCTGCATACTCTACTTTTCTCTTTAAATCATAGTTATACTTGCTGGGATTTTTTGTTTTAATTTTTTTTTCTTTTTTTTTTTCTTTGAGACAGAGTCTCAGGCTGAGTGCAGTGGCACAGTCATGGCTCACTGCAGCCCATGGGCTCAAGCAATCCTCCCAACTCAGCCTCCCAAACAGCTAGGCCTTCAGGTGCATGCCACCATGCCCAGCTGATTTTTTTTAGTAGAGATGGGGTCTTGCTATGTTGCCCAGGCTGGTCTTGAAATCTTGGACTCAAGTGATCTTCCCACCTCAGTCTCCCAAAGTGCTGGGAGGCATGCACTACCATAACTAGCCTTTAAATTTTTGTATTTGGAAATAATTTCAAGCTTACAGAAGAGTTGTAGAATAATACTAGTACAAAAGTATCCAGGTACTCTTTACCCAGATTCACTTATTATCAACATTTAACTCATTTATTTAACCATTCACTCACTCTGTCCATTCATTCATTCGACAATTTTTTCTGAGCCATAAGGAGATAAGTTCAATACAATACAGCACTTTACCTCTAAATACTTCAGAATTTATTTCCTAAGAAAAAGAATATTCTCCCATCCTGGCTAAGATGGTGAAACCCCGTCTCCACTAAAAAATACAAAAAACTAGCCGGGCGAGGTGGCGGGCACCTGTAGTCCCAGCTACTCGGGAGGCTGAGGCAGGAGAATGGCATAAACCAGGGAGGCAGAGCTTGCAGTGAGCTGAGATCCGGCCACTGCACTCCAGCCTGGGCAACAGAGCGAGACTCCGTCTCAAAAAAAAAAAGAAAAGAAAAGAAAAGAAAAAGAATATTCTCAATATTCTCTTACATATACTGCCATATTCAATTAACCCAATAACACCCTTTATAGTATTTCTCTTTCCTCCAATTCAGATCCAGTCCGGGGTTAGATACTGCATTTAGCTGCCATTACTCTTTAGCTTCCTTTCACCTGAACAACACCAGCTTTCCTTTGTCTTTTATGACACTGACACTTTAGAAGAATACAGCCTCTCCCCCTTTTTATATTAATAGAACATTTCTATTTTGACTTTCATGACATTTCCTCAGGTGATTCCTGATGATTCAGTTTGGGTTATGCATTCTCAGAAAACTACAAAAGTGATATTTTCTTATCTGGATATCACATCTAAAGGCACAAGAAGTCCATCTGCCCCAGCTTGGTTATGTTAATTTTGATCACCCAGCCAAGGTGCTGTCCAACTTTTCCACTGAAAAATTACTACTTTTTCCCTTGTAGCTAACAAGTAATCTGTAGGAAGACACTTTAAGACCATGCATATATCTTGTCCCTCATCAAAATTTCCCCCTAGATTTAGCATCCATTAGTGATGTCTGCCTGATAAAAACTTTATACTGTGATGAATGCAACATGCTGACTTTTCCGACTCCAGCAATCCCTCCATATTGCCATTCATTACTCAGTATTCCACATCGTTTACCAATATATCTATTTATGATCACCAGAGATACATGAAGTCCTATTTTTTCAATGACTTATAATTTATCCTTGTACTTATTTTGGTGCTCCAACTGTCTCAGACTTAGCCAGCGGGAAGCCGTTCAAGCTGGCTCCTGTATCCCTGTGACATACTCCCTCTTTTAAAAATATTTTCTTACTTTTATTTCCTTACTTTTTGATATTTAAAAAAAATACTATGGGTTCATCTTGTATCTACCCTGTCTCTGACCTGGATCCTGTCAATTCTCCAAAAACCACTGGTTCCTTTCCATGGAGAATGCTATTAGAGACCAAGATCTGGTATTACCCACTTTTATAGTCATTGTTCATATCTATTGATTATTATTTTGAATATGGGTCACAATCCCCTGCTACTTTGTATGCTTCTTTCCATTATAAGGTAAACAATTGGAGGGTGTTCAGTTTGGCTCTGGTGGCAGCTAAATTACTGGTGGGTCCTCTTGATCCTGCCAGTCTTGGTTGTACACTTGGTTAAGATGAGTCTATTTCACTTATGTCCTTAGTCCAAGCTTACGGCCCTTACTGTAAGGTATGGATGGTCTTTATTCCTAGGATGTGATGTCTCAACAGAACGGCTATGTGATGTCTCAGTAGAATGGCTAAGGCATTCAGCAAGGTCTCTTCACCTTGCTAGGCCAGAAACTCAATCGCTCTCAGTAATACATGACCTTTGGTACCGCCATTCTGTTCTTAGCCTAGTAGCAGCTGCTCTTTGCAGGGCCTCACCCCTCGAGTAGCTCCCTCCTCTCCAGTACCCTGCCATACAAATCCCAGCCTCTTCAGCCGCCTTAAACTCCAATGTCTGCCCTCTCAATGCTACGAGACTACCATGCTCTGCTAGGGTTCACCTCCCTATATCACAGTGGGGAAAGTATTTAAGCAGGAAACCAGGGCAAATGTGAGTCCCCCTCTTGTGATTCTCTTCTCTCAAGGATCACAGTTCTGGATGCCTGCTGTTCACTGCCTGAAAACCACTGCCTCATAGACAGCAGTCCTGTTTTCTGCTTGTTTATCTTAGGAGGCAAGACCAGCACCCATTACTTCTCTCTTTTTCTCTTTATGCCTTTAATAGTAAATGATGACTGAGGAAGACAGGTCTTCTCTACTGGGAAGGGTTAAGACTCAAATATTTTCAATGTATAATAAATTCTCTTAAACATTTCAAAGAAACTCACTTTCTAACAATCTGTTTCTTACAAATGTATGTGCTTCCTTTAAGCACAGCACTGTAGCAAGAAAAATGTTCTCTATCAGGGAGGCAATTCCAAACAAATGACACAGAAATGTCCCTGTTTCTTCCAAAAAGCTGACACTCACTTCAGATAGCCAGCTGGCTATCACTCTAACATGCATTTACATTTATTTCCATAACCCTTCCTCCTACTGGCATAACAAAGCAGTAGAGCCTACTCAAATTAATGAAAGTTAGTTGCTCTTCATTTCTCTTGTTTATGTGCCTGTTCTTAGGGATGGAGAAAAGACTCCTTTTCATATAAATCATTTTCTGGTGTATTTCCATGTCTACTTATAACCACTGTTGAGAAAATAATTAGAAAATAAATAATCAAAAATAAAACTTGCAACCCCAGATACAAAGCTAATCAAAAGAAAACTGACAAATAAGAATAGTATTTTACCAAATACTGTGAGAAAACATGATTTTGCAATCGCAGAAAAATGCAGAACAAGTCTTTCCCTGCACAAGCCAGTAGATTTGTGCCTATGGCACACTGCGTGCACGTGTGCACACACGAGGAATTCCAAACACACAGTTTGCAGACTGAAATGTGGGACACCCTCTTGCTACTTCTTGGGCAGAATTCCTTCATATTAGAAATCCATATTTCAGCTCATCTAATTCATTTTCTCACAAGGAATCAATGCATGACAAGTTGTACCTTTCTTTGGTTCTACTTCAGGTCCCCTGGATCTTCAAAGTGAGCATCTGATGTAAACAAAATGCTTTATTGTCCTTTTGTACTCCTCACTGTCCAGGCATTCCTAATCTTCTTGGGGCTCTTAGAACAGTCTTCTCACAGGTCACAATGTCTCCTATAGACCTTGTTGAATTCTGTTTCCTCAAGTCTGCATTTGTCCAGCACCCTAATGAGGTACAAATTCTTCTGTGCGACCCATTTCCCAGGAATGCAGTCTGAGCCCCCAGGCTTGATAAAACAAGACCTCCATGAAGTACTCCCAGTCCCCCTTACCATTTCATCTCCTAACACTTTATGCTCCATCACTAGTGAAAAACTTGTAGCCATTCTCCCTTCATGAAACACCCTTTTCCCCTTTTCTTCTCTTGACTAACTCTGAAAATTTTTTCATGATCACCATTCAAAGCTGGATTAGTGCCCCAGCCCTGTGCTCACCTTTATAATAAATAAACTTCACTGAGTGCTTTCAATATGCTAAGCATGGATGGACACTTAACATGTATGATCTTATTTAGTGCTACTACCAGGTCTGTCAAGTAGGTGATATTTATTATTATCAGCCTATTTACAGATGAGCAAACATGAAGAAAGACTACACAGCATCCCAATGTCAAGCAGCTGGGGAGTGGTGGAGCCACAGAGTTCATAGGCTTTTCATTACAAACAACATGAAACATAATTAGTTGAAAAATTAACAGCATAATAGGTACTTCCAGGCAAAAGGCCCAGAATGTCAATGGTGACCCTATGACAACACTGAAAGGGTAAAAATAAGATGAGAGTAACTCATCAGAATCCTTCAGAAGAGGGCGCAAAAAGAGACCTATAAACTAACATCAACTATAATGCCCATAATAAAGACCAAAATATTTTACCAAGACACGGTGACCAGCAATTTCTAAGAACCAAGTAATGTACACATGGCTCAAGCAAAATAATATTTAAAAGAAGTGGCAGAAATAGGGAAGAATTTTCTTACTAGGGATTAGAAAAAAAGCATTAAATCAAAGATTAAGAAGAGCTCTCAGAGGAAAGAATGTGGAATATTTGAATAATTAAATCAATTCTGTCCTCAAGAAGTTCTTCTACTGGGTAACAAACAGCATCCTTTATTGGGTTTACATGTTGGCTCCTACACAACTTGAATGAGTGAAGATTAGTGAATAGGAAAAATCCTGTTGCACCCCATCTGGGTCCTGTGTGCCACAGATCCAATATGCCCATTTCTGGCTCCAGATTGTGAAGGTGGGGTGTAAAGGAGGCATGAACAGGAATGCTGATGACGTGCTCCTTCCAAATGCCACCCAGACAGCCACATGAAGAGCAAGGTAGAGAGGATCAGTATTTCAGTACAGGCATCACACAAGCAGGTTACCCTTCTTCACTGGTAGAGACCAAGATGCTAGGTCTCTTGGTTAGACCTTGACTGTGAAGATCTTAATCTCACTTCAAAATAAAAATCAAGCAAGGTCAAAGTTATCAATGCTGGGCTCTACACTTCTCGGGAAAACCGAAAAACAGAAAAGAATCAAAAGTAGAAAAGTAAAGATCACTGAAATCTAATGTGAGGTATGAAATTCCCAGAGAAAGTTTTGTCTAGGGAAAACAAGGGAGATTCTACCACTTACCATAATTTTAAGCACTATTCTGCTATGAGCAATGGATAGTATTTTTCCATTTCCACCACAGACAGAGCAGTGAAAACAACTTTAGCCTATAAGAATTTCAGCTTTAAGACAGTGACTTTCTCCAAAGCAAGAACTTTTAACTAAGGAGTCTATAGTTTGTATTCCCATGACAAAGGTTGCCATGTTAATTATTAAAACATAGAACTCCCAAATTGGTATTCCTATAGAATATGTGATTTTTACCTCAGGAGCTGTAATAATAATCGATAATACAGCCACTTATTGAGTGCTTTGCTACAGGCCAAAAGTCACTCAGGGAGACCTGAGGGAAACCCCAGCTCTGCTAGTGCTGTGGGATTCACATGTATATTAGTCCGTTCTCAAAGTGCTATGAAAACTACCTGAGACCAGGTAATTTACGAAGGAAAGAGGTTTAACTGACTCACAGTTCCACAAGCTTAACAGGAAGCACGACTGGAAGGCCTCAGGAAACTTACAGTCACAGCAGAAGGCGAAGGGGAAGCAAGCACCTTCTTCTAACGGTAGTAAGAGGGGGTGGTCGGTGGGAGAAGTGCCACACTTTTAAACCATCAGATGTCGGAGAACTGACTCACTATCATGAGAACAGCATGGGGGAAATCTGCCCCCATGATCCAATCATCTCCCACCAAATCCCTCCCCTGACACATGGGGATTACAACTCGAGATTTGGGTATGGACACAGAGGTAAACCATATAAACACACAATCTCCCTGTTTCAATGCACAACCTCTTCTCTACGGGATAAGACCAATGCAAATTAAACTTACATTTACAAAATAGGATAATACCTGCTTTATGAGGTTTGAGAAAGGATTCAGTTAAGTTAATTTTATTTACCCTTGGTCTATCATGTAGCAAGCACTTCATAAATGTTAGCTATTATTACTGGCAAATAATTTTAACTTTACTTGGGTCAACTTCTTCCTGCTATTCAATCCCTGATTCTGTTAAAGGCAAGAGAGGGTGTTTAGGTCAATGAGAGTAATACAACTTCAAGACGAAAAAGAACTGGCTGGCTGGGTGCAGTGGCTCACGCCAGTAATCACAGCACCGTGAGAGGCCGGGGTAGGTGGATCATGAGGTCAAGAGATCGAGACCATCCTGGCCAACATGGTGAAACCCCGTCTCTACTAAAAATACAAAAATTAGCCAGGCATGGTGGTGCGTGCCTGTAGTCCCAGCTACTCGGGAGGCTGAGGCAGGAGAATCGCTTGAACCTGGGAGGCGGAGGTTGCAGTGAGCGGAGATGGCGCCACTGTACTCCAGCCTGGTGACAGAGTGAGATTTCGTCTCAAAAAAAGAAAAAGAACTGGCCATGTGTTCAACCATTCAGCCCATCCACAGCCATCCACTCCCTAAGTAGACATTGATGGTGTACCCATCACGCATGGAGCACTGGGGTAGGCCTCTGTGCGGAAAGTCAAAATGAAAATGGCACAGCCCACAGCATTGCTCAAAGGACATCATCACCTTATTGTTAATCACAAACACTTGTGGAATATTCCCCATGTGCCAGACAGTGCTGCAAGCAATGTGTGTGTGTGTACATGTTTGCGCACATACTTTTAAGCATCTATATTTGCTCTTTTCATCCTCAAAATAACCCTTTAAAGTATTACTTACTTCCCCTAATTTACAGATGAGAAACTGAGGCACAGAGAGAAAATATAACTTGCTCTCGGTTGCACAGCCTATAATTGGCAGAGCTGAGATTCAGCTCCTGGCTATCCAGTTTCAGTCTTAGGCTCCTAGCCACTTCATACGCTGCCTCTCCCTAGACATGTCCGCTAAGAACTAGAGTGAGAACAGACTATGATAAGGGTCCAGTAGGAACATAAATAAAGTGTGGTGTTTATGGGTTACTTGTGCTATCTTGACACATAACAGAAAGAAGAAGAGGCCTTTAACTAGAAAATGATGTTTAAGCACACCATAGCAACCCAGACTGAAAGTCATCCAAAAAACACTTGTGTCTGTCACCTTGAAGAGCCATCTTCTCAGTTATTTAACACATGCTACAGGGAAAGAAGAGGGCTAAGAACCTGGGCTTAGAAGTCAGACATGCCTGGATTTGACTGGCAGGTCCTCCAATGACAACTCTGTGGTCTTCAACAAATAAATTACTTGACCTGTCTCTTCAATATCCTCATTGTAAGGATTAAATGAGAAAATTTATGAAAGAGTTTAGTTGTAGGACATGGCTCTAAGTACTAAATAAGTAAAACAATAAAAATACTAAATAAATAAATTGTTGCTATTTTCCTTCAAGACTCATTCCTAAGTAATATTTAAGAGTACCAAGTACACAATATCAGTCTATAAACCAAAAAGTATGCAATCTACAGGATTTGAAATACATTGTGGATTCATTATGATATCAATAAGTATGAACTATTGGAGCCCAAAAAGTATGATACATCTGTGTTTCAAAATGCTAGAGAATAAAAAGTCCTTTAATCTTATGAGATAAGAGCAGTTGTGTATTAAGGGACTACTTTGTCCTCAGTCCTGTAACAGGTACAACACAGATTTTACTCAATCTTCAAAACCACTTGCGGGTTTGTTAAATGATCCTGATTTTACAGATGAGGATTCTGAGTCTCTCAGAGGTTAAATGATTGACTCCAGGTCACACTACCAATACACAGCAGAGATTATTGTTTAAAAACAACAGACTTACCAGTGAAGCAGTCAGAAACATGGCCATTCCGCAAAGCATTTCCTTGGCACCAATCAGCAACATTCCAATATTATCAATGTCTAAATCCCCATTGCACATACTGTGCTTTAAAGAAGCCTAGGCTGGGCGGTAGCTCACACCTGTAACCCCAGCACTTTGGGAAGCCAACGTGAAAGGATCGCTTGAGCCCAGGAGCCCTAGACCAGCCTGGGCAACACGGGGAGACCTCTGTCTCTACAAAAAAATAAAAACTAGCCAGGCTGAGGTGAGAGAATTGCTTGAGCCCAGGAGGCTGAGGCTACAATGATCCATGATTGCAATAGAGCAAGACTGTGTTTCAAAAAAAAAAAAAAAAAGGAGAAGCAGCAGCAGCCTAAATCACTGATTGGGAGGTTGTGATATGCCACTGGTGAAAGTGACATACTACTAGAAAATACTACTAGAAATCTCATTCCATCATCCAGTTTAGTCAGAATGTCCCTTGGAAACATTGTCAACGATGGGTAATTTACAAATTGCCATAGCTATCCAAAAGTGACTATATTTCCACAGCAACACATTGGTTCCTACAGCTGGAACATGAGGAAAACAAAGGAACATCAATGGCATTAGACAGGATATGTGTATGTGTTTCGGGTAGGTGTGGATACAGTAGGAAAAGGTAAAGCCAAAGATCCATTTCTAATTTTGTTGCTAGCAGAACATCCTTACCACCAATGTTCAAATCAATTACTTGTAAACATTTTTGTTTATGGTTTTCTATGTGTCGTCTGTCCTCAAGAAAAAAGAAGGAAGCAAGAAAGTTCACTATGTAAATTCTAAGACTCAACTCTGCCTCTAATACTTCCAGACTATAATTGCCATCCCTGAAAGGGCAGAGTTCATATTTTGGAGACCACTGTATCCTTACCACAATATAATGCTAGGTAAACTTAGGCCTTTAATAAACATGGATGGATGTTCACATTCAGTCATAATACAAAATGCAGAGGAAAAAGGTGTGAGGGGCTGCCTAAGGAGGATTACTTATTATTAAACTGCTCTTTGGAACTTAATAGTCATAGAAACATGGAATTATAGGAGGTTCGATTTTCTGAACTTTTTTTGAATGAGCACATCTTACACTTCGGGGGTGAAAAATGCCTCCCTATTCCCTTTGACTATTAAAAATATTTGCCAACAGTATTAAATACTTACAGGTCTAAAAAATGCCATCTAATCGACTATTTCAGAAATATGAATCATATATGCAAAAATTTATTGTAGCATTGTGCTTGACACAGCAGAAATAAAGAAGAACAAGGCTGGGCCAACTACGGTTGAATGGAGGGACAGACTCTAAACAAATAATTACCATACCGTACCATACAACTGGTGCTTTTGGAAAAGGAAAACCATGTACTGGAGGACCCAGAGGAGGGAATGACTAACGCTGCTTACATTTCAATCCCACACCATAAAAAAAGGAGTTTTCTTTCCTCCAATATTCTTTGCAATTTCCTTGTCCAATCTTCACTATTTCCTTTAAAGTGAAAAAGCAGCACAGTCCCTCTGTATACTAAATACTCCTAAAGAGCAACTGTGTTTCTCAATCATCATCCCATCCCCCGAAAACCTGCACATTGCCTTAAATAAGAAGTTTCCGCAAACTAATGATCAGCCACCCTGTTAACACATAGTTTGATTATTTTACATTAGCTTCATCAGAATTTTTTTGGCCCTAGTGTTTCCTCCAAAATTCCTGGCCTTCTTACAGTCAATTAAACTGTATGCGCTTTCCTATCCAACTATCTTAAAGACACATATTTTTCTAAAATTTTCTAACACCATCATTAGAAGTTCATTTCATTACATAATTAAAAATTAACTTGATAATGTTGTCAGTGTGACTGAACATTAAAATTATTTCTAAATTTCTGATAGGACAGAAAGGGAAAAGGGCAGGCCACATAATTCTAATCAAAGGAAAACATATAAAAGGGCTTTCCTCCTAAAGGAAAGCAGAATCTTCTTTTTTTTAGAGACAGGGTCTCACTGTGCTGCCCAGGCTGGAGTGCAGTTAGCATGATTATAGCTCACTGTAGGCTTGAATTCCTGGGCTCCAAGCGATCCTCCTGCCTCAGCCTCCCAAGTAGCTAAGACTACACATGTGTGCCACCACACCTGGCTAATTTTTTTTTTTTTTTTTTTTTCTGTACTGACAGGTCTTGCTATGTTACCCAAGCTGGTCTCAAACTCCTGGCCTCAAGCAATGCTCCCGCCTCGGCCTCCCGAAGCACTAGGATTATAGGCATGAGCCACTGCGTCCAGCACACAATCCTCTTTTTTAATAATAGTTTATATAATACATGCAAATGCAGTGTGCTTTCTTCCATTTTCACTAAAAATCTATGAGGATAATACTAAAGTGTGCCTCAAGGAAAAGGATATTGGAAAGGGAGGCACTGAAAATGTAGAAATAAACACCTTTTTCTTATTTCAAGTTAAAAAGTACTAGATAAGATGACTGAAAACATACCGAGCGGGGAGGTTTCACAAACAGGATGGTCTCTAACACAGGACCTTCTAGGAAAACCATTTGGATGTGGTCTTTTATACAGGACAATCCCAGAAAAAACAGAAAAGGTTTTCTGAAAATTCAACAACGACTTCACTATTCAGAAAGTCGTCATCTCACTTAGCTAGGGCAGGCACCATTTATACCTCAGCCCCACCACCTGATTGATCTGAAGCTTGTTATCAGTGAAAATCTTGCTATCACCCATGTGTGCTCATGGGTTTCATATTTTAAATGGAACATACATGTGTAGACTACCTGTTAGTACCTTACTCTCTGCTCAACTTTTGCTTTTCTTAATAGTAAAAAGCTATTCTATTTGTTTGGGGAAGTGCCATACTTTACTATTCCCTTATCTTTGTGCATCCTATTCATTTCAAAGTGACTTAGAGCACACTGTTCAATAAACATGATACAAGTGTTTGGTACACAATCACCCACAAGCTACTGCTCTACAGGTCTGTTAGCATGGTTAGTACTGAACCAGAGGTAAGAGCTAGTCACTGCACTATACATGTGACAAAAGTCTTCTTTAATCCCCACAATGTCATTCAAACTAGGCCCTAGCTCTTTATCTGCCCACTCCACCACCTGCCCTACAAAGGGATTGGATCCACTCATCCTACCCAATGGTTTGAACGTCTTCCTCCTCTCTGCTGTGGCCCACCTTCCCTACCTGCCCACTGCTTGAATGCATGCTTGGAAGGTATACTACCTATACCAATACCACCATCTCCACCTACTAAGAATTTGGGATATGCCAGATAGCTTTAATCCAAGCAATAGCATGATAAGGTAGGCACTAATCTCATCTTACAGATAAAGACGCTTAGACAGATAAAGTTCATAGAGAATGGTCAGTAACCAGCATGCAAGTGGTCAAGCCAGGATTGTAACCCAGATTCTGAGACCAAAATCTGGCTTGGGACTGAATTATTTACATTCATATGTACACAGCAGGTCCTTCAATAACACCGTTTCATTCAACTTTGTTTTGTTATAACACTGATGAGAAAAAAAAATGGTTCCTGGTCAGGGTCACTGCCCATGTGGAGTCTACAAGTTCTTCCCATGTCTGCATGGGTTTTCTCAGGTACTCTGGTTTCTTATCCAGTTCCCAGAGATATGTCCGTTAGGTTCCTTGGCATGTCTCCATGATCCCAGTCCGAAGGAGAGAGAGAGAGAAAGAGAGTGTGTGTGTCCTGTGATAGGATGGCATCCTGTCCACAATGGGTTCCCACCTTGTGCCCTGAGCTGCTGGGATAGGCTCTCTCACCCAAAACCCTGAACTAGAATAATTGGATGAATAATCATCTTGTTTGTATCAATTTTTCTTAAGTGTAAGTATAGCTCATATCCACCTCAATGTTTAATATTAGAAGTGTTTTGGTCCTTATTTAGAAGTTTGGTGATGTTTTGTGGTCAGAAATATGCCATAGGAACTTATTTCTTGTTTATATCAATTAGCCCATGAGAAAACTGGTTTCTTAACGTGTCGTTTCTCTTAAGAATCTTAATTTCCAAGAACCTATCGATGACATTAAGTGAGGACTTACTGTTGCTAAACCTTGCATCAAGTCAAATTATTTTTCTTAAAGCTCTAAAATTGCTAAAAGAATTTGGTTTATGAGTTCCCTATGCAATCTTCCCCAAAATTCATGATTTGGAAGGTAGTTTTTAGGTCTTTAGCCCTAGGCAAAGCAGTCCATCTTTTTTTATTGCTACGTGGATCGGGTTTGGATTTCCCAGACTTGCTATGACTGTAGAATAGACTGATAGCTGATTTCTTTGAATGTGTGATTACTTCAGTTCATGTAAGCAATCCACCAAGTGCAGTTACTAGGTGCCAAGTGCTGAGTTAGATGCCAGGAACAGTAACAGTAAGACATGAATTCTGACAGCACCGAGTCTGATGGGGCATACACAACATGCTCAAAAATAAATGAGACAGGTACCACACAAATCCAAAGGATGAGATATTGATCTTCATGAAAAAAATGCTGAGCTAATATAGAGTATAAATAGAATATTTTTAAATACTCTTCTATTTTGAGTGGACCAATGTTTCCACATAACTTCTCTAAAAACAGAAACACTATTACATAAGTATTGCAATCTCACTGAAATCTTTGACAAAGATGGTGAAAAATAAGTAGAGAGAGCTTTCCCCCCAATAAATTCTTTTATTTTAGGTTTACTTTTTTGGTTTTAATTGTGATAGAACTGGCAAAGGTCAGGATTAAGGGGGTTTTTCCCCTTAATTCAAAATACCATTAAGATGAATTTTTCTTCTTAAACTTTAATATAACAGTCCTTCCTTTGTTCTGATTATCAGCACTGTGAATCAAAAGCACTCATTAATATTGGTAAGTTGAGAAGTACAGCTTGAAACTCTGAAAGGTCAGTGAACAAATGTTTGATAATTAGATCAGCTTTAACATAGAAATTTGAAAATAAGAAATAGGAAGCTTCAAACCTTTCTCTAACATTATTTGAATTGTCAATTGTTTACATACGGTGTTTTGCTTTATCTCTTCAGAACCTTTTAAAGGTTGTTATTTGTAAGTGAACACACACATTTTTCTTAATTATGTTCAGGAAATAATAAATAATTATTATTATTATAAAAGAGAACATATATAAATCTATAAGGAAGACACTAAATCTTAAATAGAAAAAAAACAGATAAAAATATATAAAGTTTATATACACACATATGTAAATTACATAAGAAAAACAGAAATGGCTAATGAACACACGGTTAAATGAATCATGTTACATATCATATGATATCCTCTGCACCAGTTAAAAACAAAAAAGGAAGTTGGGTGCAGTGGCACAACCCTATAGTCCCAGCTACTCGGGAGGCTAAGGCAGAAGGATCACTTGAGCCCGGGAGTTCGACTCTAGCCTGGGCTACACAGTAAGACCAGATCTCAAGGAGAAAAAATAAGGAGTTAAATACCATAAATTTATCCCCAAAATGTATAGAACATAAGTTTTTAAAGCCCAATAAAACTGTGCATCTATGTATTTAACTATCTGCACACACACATTTTAAGTATAGCAAAAGGTCTACAAAGATACACTCAACTGATAAAAGTGGGCACCTGTAGGGATGGAAAGGGAAAGAGAGAAAAGACAGTCAAAGAGGGCTTTGTCTGTAGTGTTAAAATCTTTTGAGATGTATTCATCTATCATTTGCATAACTAAAAAGAAGTTAAAATACAGTACTGGGCACATTAAAAATAGTGTAACAAATGGACATTGTGGACATTGGCTCAATGTCACCTATTATTCAAAGAAATGTAAATTGAACCAACGTAATATTTCATATTAAATCGGCACTTTAAAATATTCAATGCTAATGATAGTAAAATGAGATTAATGCTTCCCTACACAGGGAACAATTATCCATCAGGAGCCTTAAAAATGTCCATGCTGTGTTCTCACTCATAGGTGGGAATTGAACAATGAGACCACTTGGACCCAGGAAGGGGAACATCACACACCAGGGCTTGTTGTGGAGTCGGGGGAGGGGGGAGGGATAGCATGAGGAGACATACCTAATGTAAATGACGAGTTAATGGGTGTAGCGCACCAACATGGCACATGTATACATATGTAACAAACCTGCACGTTGTGCACATGTACACTAGAACATCAAGTATAATAATAATAAAAAAAAGATTCCAGTTAAAGTGGGAAAAAAAAATGTCCATGCTGTTTGACACAGTTCCAGTTTGAATCTATCTTAAGGAAATAATTAGAAATGAAGATAAAATTCATATTACTGTTTTCACTACTAAAATGCAAAATTGTCTAATTGTTCAACAACAGGGAAGCGATTTACAAAACTGAGATATCCACACAGTTGAATAGTACACAGTCATTAAAAATTATATTATGCAGAAATGCTTCAGATATTAAATGAGGACAGCAGTATGCAAAAATAGTCTTAAAATATAAAATATGTACACGTAGAAAAAGAATAGGCAAAATACACCAAATAGGTTAACAAAATGATAGCTGTGTTCTCACACCTTTCTTTTTCGGTTTTGTATCCACAGCAACTAGAACAGTTTCCACTCATGGCAGCAGGCATGCAGACATTGCTAAGTAAATAACTTTTCCATTAAAAACAATAGCTATCAGCCAGGTGTGGTGACTCATGCCTGTAATCCCCGCACTTTGGGAGGCTGAGGCGGTTGGGTCACCTGAGGTCAGGAGTTCAAGACCAGCCTGGCCAACATGGTGAAACCATCTCTACTAAAAATGCAAGAATTAGCCAGGTGTGGTGGCGGGTGCCTGTAGTCCCAGCCACTCGGGAGGCTGAGGGAGGAGAATCACTTGAACCTGGGACGCAGAGGTTGCAGTGAGCTGAGATCACATCACTGCACTCCAGAATGGTGACAGAGCGAGAGTCCATCTCAAAATAAATAAATAAATAAATAAATAAATAAATAAATAAATAAATAAATAAAATAACTATCATCTTAAAAAGTATCTAGTCTTTTTCAATGTACTGTGGTTGTTCGTATGAAGCATGCCTATGCACAGAATTTATTCTGAGAAATGCTACTGCAAGTATTTCCTTAGAGCAAGCTTAATTTTTTTCCTTTTTTTTTTTTTTTTTTTTTGGTCGGGGGGTTGGAGTCTTGCTCTGTCACCCAGGCTGGAGTGGAGTGGTGTGATCTCGGCTCACTGCAACCTCCACCCCTGGGTTCAAGCGATTCTCCTGCCTCTGCCTCCCGAGTAGCTGGGATTACAGGCACCCACCACCTCGCCTGGCTAATTTTTGTAGTTTTTTAGTCGAGACAGGGTTTCACCATGTTGGCCAGGTTGGTTTCAAACTCCCGAACTCAGGTGATCCGCCCACCTTAGCCTCCCAAAGTGCTGGGATTACAGGCGTGAGCCACGACGCCCAGCCAGTTAAGTTTTATTAGAAAGAAAGAATGCTGTAGAAGAGTACAGCAGAGTGACTCGGCAAGAGAGGACTGTTCATGGTGGATTTTTCTCTTGGGGTATTTATGGAGCTTAAAGCAGAGCTTAAGGGTAATTTGGACCATATCAGCCACATAGGTCATAATAAATGATTATATTCATAGACATTCTGTGCAAAGGTTGTACAGTGAGTTTTGACATGCATGCATTCTGGAGATATACAGAAACTCTAGTTACTTATACATTTTGGGGAAGGAAGCCTGGAACCATAGGCCAGCTTTAGATAACAGGAAAGTCTAAATACTTCTAAATTCCTCAGATAAGGAGTTTTGCCTCTGGATAGACTGCTTGATGGCCAACAGGTGACCTCTGCTCTCCTCACCCTGTTTGGTGATTTGGTAATTCTGTTGGTTGGACAACGTGGGAGGAGCGCAATCTTTCTCCTGGTTCTGCTTTAGAAAGTTTTCCTGCTAAATAATAGCACCCTGTAGCAACAAACGCAAGGCTCAGCCACTGCAGTAAAACCACAAGATGGAGTTTTTAAAAGCAGATTGTAACAAAAGACCCTGCTTAGAACTTGTGGCACTTGCTTTTCCTCCCTTATACCTACATATTTTAATCCTCATTTTACAGATTTTTAAAACTTGGAACTTCTCTTTAATAAAATGTTGTTTCCATCCCAAAATGGGTATTACTGTTCAGAAATGAGCCCAACAGAGACTCCTGGTTTACAGGAACATGCCCATGGCCTGACAAAGGAGTATACTCTATATCACTAAATTAATTTGCTCTCACTTAAAGAAGACAGATGTCTAGAGGAGACACAGGAGCGTTGTTTCTATTGAACCAAATGTACAAATCACAACATTTGAGGAATTAAATAACAAAAAAGGACTCCACTCCAGAATCAGTGGTTTTGTGTCCAAAATAGTTTCAAGAGTAAAGGGATGACTTCAAAAATTCAGACCATATAGACCACTAGCTAGCATTAAAAAAGAAGAAAAAAGAGAAAAAGCAAATAAACACAATCAGATAAGGGGGATATCACCACTGACCCCACAGAAATACAAACCACCACAGGGGAATACTAAAGACCACCTCTATGCATATAAACTAGAAAATCTAGAAAAATTGGATAAATTCCTAGACACATATACCTTCCCAAAACTTAACTAGGAAGAAATTGAATCCCCGAACAGACCAATAATGAGTTCTGAAATTGAGTCAGCAATAAATAGCCTAGCAACCAAAAAAAGCCCAGGACCATACAGATGCACAGCTGAATTCTACCAGAGATACAAAGAAGAGCTGGTACTATTTCTACTGAAACTATTCCAAAAAACTGAAAAGGAGGGATGCCTCCCTAACTCATGCTATGAGGTCAGCATCATCCTGATACCAAAACCTGGCAGAGATATAACAAAAAAAGAAAACTTTAGGCCAAAATCCTTGATGAACATTGATGCAAAAATCCTCAAGAAAATACTGGCAAACCAAATCCAGCAACACATCCAAAAGCTTATTCATGATGATCAAGTCGGCTTCATTCCTGGGATGCAAGTTTGGTTCAACATATGCAAATCAATAAATGCAATTCATCACATAAACAGAACTAAAGACAAAAACCACATAATTATTTCAACAGATACAGAAAAGGCCCTTGATAAAATTCAGTATCTCTTCATGTTAAAAACTCTCAACAAACTAGGTATTGAAGGAACATACCTCAAAATAATAAAAGCCATCTATGACAAACCCACAGCCAATGTCATACTGAATGGGCAAAAGCTGGAAGCATTCCTCTTGAAAAACGGCACAAGACAAGTGTATTAGTCAATTCTCACACTGCTATAAGGACATACCTGAGACTACCATTGATATTCTTCATAGAACTAGAAAAAACTATTTTAAAATTCACATGGAACCAAAAATAAGCCCAAATAGCCAAGGCAATCCTAAGCAAAAAGAATAAGGCTGGAGGTATCATGCTACCCAACTTCAAACTATACCACAAAAACAGACACATAAACTAATAGAATAGAATACAGAGCTCAGAAATGAGTATACATCTACAGCCATCTCATCTTCCACAAACCTGACAAAAACAAGCGATGGGAAAAGGATTCCCTACTTAATAAATGGAGCTGGAATAACTGGCTAGCCATATGCAGGAAACTGAAACTGGACCCCTTCCTTACACCATATACAAAAGTTAACTCAGGATGGATTAAAGACTTAAATGTAAAACCCAAAACTATAAAATCCCTAGGAGAAAATCTAGGCAATACCACTCAGGACATAGGCCCAGGCAAAGATTTCATGACAAAATGCCAAAAGCCATTGCAACAAAAGCAAAAATTGACAAATCGGATCTAATTAAACCAAAGAACTTCTGCACAGCAAAAGAAACTATCATCAGAGTGAACAGACAACCTACAGAATGGGATAAAGTTTGTGCAATCTATCCAATTGACAAATGTCTAATATCCAGAATCTACAAGGAACTTAAATTTACAAGAAAAAAACAAACAAACAACCCCATTAAAAAGTGGGTAAAGGACATGGACAGACACTTCTCAAAAGAAGACATATATATGGCCAACAAACAGGAAAAAAAAGCTTCATCACTGATCATTAGAGAAATGCAAATCAAAACCACGATGAGATACCAACTCATGCCAGTCAGAATGACTATTACTAAAAAGTCAAAAAACAACAGATCCTGGCAAGGCTGCAGAGAAAAAGGAACACTTATACACTGTTGCTGGGAGGGTAAATTACCCATTGTGGAAGACAGTGTGGTGACTCCTCAAAGACCTAGAGGCAGAAATACCATTTGACCCAGCAATCTCATTACTGGGTATACACCCAAAGGAATATAAATCATTCTATTATAAAGATACATGTACACATACATTCATTGCAGCACTATTCATAATAGCAGAGACATGAAATCAACCCAAATACCCATGAATGATAGACTGGATAGAGAAAATGTGGTACATATACACCACGGAATACTATGAAGCCATTAAAAGAAATGAGATCATGTCCTTTGCAGGGACATGAATGGCGATGGAAGCCATTATCCTCAGCAAACTAACACAGGAAAGAAAACAAAACACCACATGTTCTCACTTATAAGTGGGAGCTGAATGATGAGGACACATGGACACAGGGAGGGGAACAACAGACATTGGGGCCTGCCAGAGAGGGATGCTGGGGGAGGAAGAGCATCAGGAAGCATAGCTAATGGGTGCTGGACTTAATACCTAATTGATAGAATGATCTGTGTTGCCAACCACCATGGCACACATTTACCTGTGTAACAAATCTGCACGTCCTGCACATACATCCCTGAACTTGAAGTTGAAGGAAAAAAAAGTTAAAAAAAATCAGATCATTGCACTAATTTGGTGACTATGCTTTTCTCTTTATAAGACATGTAGATTAAAATGTAGTCACATGTGTTCTCCCAGGTTTATGTAAAAGAAATGAAAAATTTTAAACGCCATCAGTCAATCAAAAACAAATAAGTATTCCCAGGATTATTCATTCCACACAACTGAGGCTCAGCAAGAACTCCTCTCTGCCATCAATTATCTCAGAAACACCACAGCTATTAAAAGTTACATAAACCACCATCTAAAAAAGATAAAAGCAGAAAGTTCAACAGGAAATCATTTTTGAAATTGACTGGAGACACCGTATAAAAATTAAATTAAAAATGCAGACTCCATTAACTTGGATTCTGTGACTTTCCAAACCGGGTGGAGTTTAAGTCCACCTTTCAGTCTTTCCCAAGAAAAAGAGACTGCACACATTAGTAAATATAACAGGCAGAGTAGATATTTTAAGACAATCTACTTTTTAAAATTGTTTACATTTGTTTGTAAGCAAACAGACTGCTTAATCACTTTCTTTTTTTCCCTAAGAAGGAACTTAATCTATGCAAAAATCCTTGGTAGCAAATAATAGGCCACTGCTTCCTGCGTTTTTTCTTTACCCCGCCAGGCACCCATTTCCACATTTCCCAATGAAGCAACTGCAAGTTCTAATCCCTCTACCTAGTTTGTATGAAGCTGCAGACTAGCTATCCTGAAGCACTGCTTTTATCAGCCCTACAATACACCCTTCCTGCCAAAGACAGTTAACATGCATTGGACTGGTTTTCAAGGTCAACACCTCTGGTTCCAACCTTATCTTCTACTGTCCTTCCTCCCAGCCCTCTCCAGCAGCCAGACTCCTATACTATCTATCCCGGAACCTTGACTTACGAAGGCACACTGACCAATCTGCCACCCTGGCATGCCCTAAGAATGTACTACTACACCTGCTTTCCTGACCCCTCCTCTTCAACCTCTTTTGACAACTTTTACCTCTGCCTAAACCCTTGAACTCCTTGGAGAACTGGCTGATTCTAGGGCTGGGGCAGGCAGATATTCAAGATGAACCTGGAGCATCCTAGAATGCCAGAAAATAAGGAAGTACTAAAACATACACACACTGTAAGAACTCCTAAAGGCCAAAGCTGGAAAACTTGATGAATCAAATAAATAATGTAGTATTGCATTATAACCTGAAGCATAAATTAAATGTCCATGAATCCATGCTAAAAAATAAATGATTGATTAAATAAATGGCAGAGAATATGCAAACCTCCTGTGCAGAAGAATTCAAAGTAATTTATGTAGATATTCCATCCACAAGGAGAAGCATAACTTCTCCCACTCCTTTTGTGTGGGCTACATACAGTGACTTCCTTCCAAAGGGCACAGTATGGAAAGGGTGAACAAAAGTAACTTGACAGTGGAGAAACCTGCCAAACACTAGCTCAGCTTGATCAGGTGATCAAGCTCAATATCAACGTGACCAGTTATGTTGGTACTATGTACTCTATAGATATAATATGATGAAAATGGCACTTCATTTCTGTGATCTTCCTCACAAAAACCCATAACTCCAATCTAATCATTAGAAAAACATCAGACAAATCCCAATTAAGGGACATTCTACAAAACACCTTACTGGTACTCCTCAAGACTGTCACGGTCATGAAAAACCAGCAAGGCCTGGGAAACAGTCACAATCAACCGGGCTTGAAAGAGACATGGCAACTAGATGGAATGCGGAATACTGAATGGGATCATGGAAGAGAAAAGGGACACTAGGTAAAAACTAAGAAAATATTTAAAAATTATGACTTGAGTTAATAATAAGATATCAATATTGGATCATTAGGAGGAATGTTTCATAGCGATATAAGATATTAGCAGTAGAGGAAACTGGATCTGGGAATACGAGAACTCTGCACTATCTTTGCAACTTTTCTATAAATCTAAAAGTATTCTAAAATTAAAAGCTTATTTTACAAAACTGTCTTTGGTTCCTGTCCCTCCCATACCCCATACCCAGGCTTATAGTAGATTCTATGTCCAAAATGTCTTTCTGCTGTTCCCTTCCCTCCCATTCCCTCTGCCATCCCACTGTTCATTGTATTCTCCAATCCATCCTCCACACAGCTGCTGGAGTAAGCTTTCTGACACACAAATCTGAAGATATCACCTCCCTGATCAAAACCCTTCAATGGCTTCCCACTACTTATATCAGGTTTGGCAAACTTTTTGTGTAAAAGCTCAGATTTTTTAAGCCCTGCAAGCCTATCCCCCACTCTGCTATTATAGTACCAAAAGAGTCACGTGCAATACGCAAACAAATTGATGTGGCTGTGTTCCAATAAAACTTTGTTTATAAAAACAGGCTGGCCGGGTGCGGTGGCTCAAGCCTATAATCCCAGCACTCTGGGAGGCCGAGACGGGTGGATCATGAGGTCAGGAGATCGAGACCATCCTGGCTAATACGGTGAAACCCCGTCTCTACTAAAAAATACAAAAAACTAGCCGGGCGAGGTGGCGGGTGCCTGTAGTCCCAGCTACTCGGCAGGCTGAGGCAGGAGAATGGCGTAAACCCGGGAGGTGGAGCTTGCAGTGAGCTGAGAACCGGCCACTGCACTCCAGCCTGGGCGGCAGAGCAAGACTCCGTCTCAGAAAAAAAATAAATAAATAAAAAATAAAAACAGGCAGAGGGCTGGATTTGGCCGACAAGTTACAGTGTGCCAATCATTGGTCTAGAGAATGGAGTCCAAACTCGTCAGACAGGCATGCAAGGCATAACCCACATTACCCCTGAATCATTTAATTTTGTGTATTTGTCGTGGTTTTATTCTGTCCAATCAATTCCAAGCATGCTGAAGATATTAAGTAACAAAAAGTCAGTTAAAACACACTCTATGCCTTCAAAAGACTAACAGGTGGCCGGGCGCGGTGGCTCAAGCCTGTAATCCCAGCACTTTGGGAGGCCGAGACGGGTGGATCACGAGGTCAGGAGATCGAGACCATCCTGGTCTACACGGTGAAACCCCGTCTCTACTAAAAAATACAAAAAACTAGCCGGGCGAGGTGGCTGGTGCCTGTAGTCCCAGCTACTCGGGAGGCTGAGGCAGGAGAATGGCGTAAACCCGGGAGGCGGAGCTTGCAGTGAGCGGAGATCGCGCCACTGCACTCCAGCCTGGGCGACAGAGCTAGACTCCGTCTCAAAAAAAAAAAAAAAAAAAAGACTAACAGGTAACGAGTAACTCAACCCATGCTTCCTAAGGCATCTTCTAAGTACTCTTTGATATGTAAGTAGACATACCCTTTAAAAAGAAGTGTTTTGTAATCAACTAAGTCTGAGGAATCCTGGGTTTGACAAAGTTAAGCAGCTTTCATTGCCACAGGAATTCTCAAAGCCTTCATTGTGTATTACGAATCTCCTTAAAGAGGGATATATTACACAATGGCTCTCAAATCTGTTTGATAACAGAATTCTTTCATATTTTTAACATCTGTGTCCTGCAAAACAGTTAGGAAATTGTTGAAATTAAAGCATACTCCTACAAGGCGGACTGAAAGTTCTATTAATATTTGCCACTGTAGTGGCATTTTTAACATTTTTTTTTAACATCTGTATCCTGCAAAACAGTTAGGAAACTGTTGAAATAAAGCATACCCCTACAAGGCGGACTGAAAGTTCTGTTAATATTTGCCACTGTAGTAGGCTAAATAGTGCCCCCACCCCTGCCAAAAGATATCCATGTCCTAATCCCTGGAATCTGTGAATGTTCTTACATGGCCAAAAGGACTTTACAGGTGTGATTAGGCTAGCGATCTTGAGATGAGGGGATTATCCTGGTGGGCCCTAAATGCAATCAAAGGTATCCTTCCTTATAAGAGGGAGGTAGAGAGTGACCTGACACCAAAGAGAAGAGAAGAAGGCAATGTGAACCCTGGAGCAAAGACTGGAGTAGGGCAGCCACAAATCAAGGGAGGCTGGCAAGCACCATAAACTGGTAGAGGCAAAGATCAGATTCTGTCCTAGAACCTGCAGAGGGAGCACAGCCCTGCCAATGCCTTGATGAACTCACCACATTTGTGGTAATTTGTTACAGCAGCCATAGAAATGAAAACAGCCACGGTGCCAATCACAGCCATGCTGCTGTGATCTATGCCCACGCTAAATATTCTCAAACAAAGTCACATTAGTCTTGTCCACAATAAGATCACAAATTAGCCTTAGTTAGCGAGGTTTTATCATCCACTTAAGGGAAAGAGTATAATTTGGTGGTTAACACTCTGGACCTGGATTTAACCACTCGGGTTCAAATCCCAGCTTTAACGTTTACTAGTTAAAGATATGGCCTTGGTCAAGGTGTTTAGCCTCTTTGTCACTCAGCTACTTCATCTGTAAGATGGGATGATATTCATAGAGTTGCTTTGTGGATTTAATGAGACCATGTACAAAAAGTACTTAGTACAGTTCCTGTCTTTATAGGAACTCAACAAAAGAAAATATTATTAGATTATAGTATTACTGATTTTTAAGAAAACAAAATCTACTTTCACCCCCACCTATATCTCATCATATTCTTCTATTTTCAGTTTGACAAACTGTAAATCTTTACCGAAGTTCTAGCTTGGGGCATTTAAAATGACCTCAGCAAAGTAAGGCAAGTGGAAAAGTTCATGCCTGCCTCTCTGAACCACTGCTTTTAGGTATCTGACTCAATAAACTATGACAGCTAATAGCTCCAAGACATGTGCTTCATGTGATGTGCTAAATTCATGTCACTCATTGAAAAGCCGAAAGTTACTTTTCTTGTATGGGTCATCTACATTAGTTAAATCAAAGTGCTAACAAAGGCCCATTTTCTAAATTACAAGCTACTGATGCTCCACTAGATAGTCTTTATCTTAATACTTAGTTATACTCAAAGCAACAGATGAAATTATTCAGATAAGCCCCAGTAAAGGAATGGCACAAGGCACCTGAAAACAGCAAGGGACACAAAGCGTCTTGGTACAATATACAAAAGTCTTCTCCGCATGTCACCCAACTCACTATGCACCTACAATCACCACCTAGCCGTCAGTTACTGCCACATCCCACAGTATCTCCAGCCTACACAGGTGACTTAGGAGCAACCATACATCAAGCCTAATTAAAAATATGTTATCACCATTAGTCAAGAGGTGCTTCAGACTCGGAGCTTTGACTCCTAAAAACTTTAAGAGCCTTCTGTTAAAATTGAAGCATCCCTAGAAAAAGTAGTACTTTATTTTTTATTTTTATTTTTATTTTTATTTTGAGACGGAGTCTTGCTCTGTCACCCAGGCTGGAGTGCGGTGGCCAGATCTCAGCTCACTGCAAGCTCTGCCTCCTGGGTTCACGCCATTCTCCTGCCTCAGCCTCCCAAGTAGCTGGGACTACAGGCGCCCGCCACCTCGCCCGGCTAGTTTTTTGTATTTTTGGTAGAGACGGGGTTTCACCGTGTTAGCCAGGATGGTCTCGATCTCCTGACCTCGTGATCCACCCGTCTCGGCCTCCCAAAGTGCTGGGATTACAGGCTTGAGCCACCGCGCCTGGCCAAAAGTAGTACTTTAATTCTTTATTAGTTATACACTTCAGTACTCACTGTCAGTAAATACACACACAAACCCGTTCTGGTCTGTCAGTCAGGGAAAGACTATCCTGGAACTCACAAAACCTCATTAAGGCCTACCAATTTCAGAAAAGCAACTCTAAGCAAATGAAAAATTTAAATGTGAGTAGTTTTTAAGAAGTACAACCTATATATTTTAACTTTAAAATATGAGTTGTAAATCCAAATGTCAATGGAGCCAGGCAGGGAAGACAGTCCCAGCTGGCAGGTATGAAAAAACAAAGGTGCCCCGCTACGGCAAGTGGGAAGCCGCCTCTCAGCCCAACCCAGCTGCTGCTAGAGGGAGTACGGTATGCGGGAGCAGGCTACAGTCACCCGATGCAGGCACCAAGAAGGTTCAGGGGCTGGCCCCACCACAGCTCATCTGGAATGACTGGCTTTCTGGTTGCTTTTCTTTTAAAATTATAGAAGTCATATGGGTGAATAAATTTAGTTCTAGGAGATATAAATTAAGAAGTAAAAGTCCTTCCCTTCTACTCCCCCAATCGCTAACAGATTAGATCACTATGTATTCTTTTTCTAGATACACAAAATGTTCTACAAGTTGCTTTTTTCACTCAACAATATGTCGTGGACATCCTTCCACATCAGTACATTCAGATCTACTGCATTCTTTTTACCAAAAGCAGTTAGAGCACAGAATTTCAATGCTGGGAGAAGCCTGAGAGGCTCTAGGCCAACTCTTTCCACTTAGCAGACAGGGTCCCAAGAGGTCCTGGACAACAGGGTCCCAAGAGGTCCTGGACACCTCTAACTACACAGGAAAGAAGCCAGAGCCTCCCAAAATGGGGTCACACCAGCAGGTGTCACCAGCATCAAGTGAGAAGCAAGAAGGGGGACAAAATTATCCTGGAACAAAGTAATGAATTGTAATCAGTGAAGAGCCTCACAAACACGAACTCGGTTTTTTTTGTTTTGTTTTGTTTTAATTAGTAAATATCTAAAATCACTCCAAATTCATCCAAGTGACTCAATTAAAATTCACTTAGCAGTCATATTCTACCTAGTTCCAAAATACATCTGGATTGGAGTAACTCAGAATTGCATAAAGTTCACCATTTTCCTGCGTTGAGGCCTTAAAGAAACTGGGCAGGACCTGGCTCACAAATAAGCTGCTTATCTGAGCCAGCCAGAAGATGCCAATTACGGGGCTTCATGGGTAAATCCAGAGCTGCAGCAGTGTAATAAAGAATGCGGTTGAGGCCTCTGCTTCAAAGATCATTTTTATACAAGGAAACATTTATTAAAAGAGGGAAGAACTGTAAACTTCATATTTAAAATATTAATTCTGTTAGTGACTCAAGGTACTGAGAAGCTAACTAAGTATTCAGACCTTCAGAAACTCCAGTTTAGCTCCCAAATATAGAAAAATCTCTCTATCTAAAGATATAATCTCCCTGGAGGCCAAAGCCTTCCTGCATGGCTAGCTTTTAAAACATTTTAGGAAACTTGACCTCAAACTATAATCAGCATTTCAGCAAGGGTTTGAGAAACTGTATTTCATACAAACACCAATTTCAGAAATATGTTGTTCTCTACTAATACACACAATTTGCTTTATAAAAGAAATGCTTAGTCTTTTTCCAGTATTCTTTATCTTAGCTGAATGGAAAGACCATCTAATGGCCAGGCTAAAAACAGGGAGTATTCCAGAATGCTCTCATTTTCCCCTCTCCTCCATTCCCAAAGGAGATCCATCACCACCACACCTGCCCACCCTGTCTCTTGACTGTTTCACTTCTCTAAGCCTTTGGTTTAGATTCTTACCAAATCCCAGGGGGTCCATGGCAACAGCCTCCTAATACATCTCTTGGTCACCAATCTTACCTGTCTCCTAGCTGTTCCATACAAAACTGTAAGAGGAACCTCATTCATTCACTTAACAAATAACTACAGAACCTCTACTATGCAACAGGCACTGTTGCAGGCACTGAAGATAAAGCAGTGTACACAATCACTGTCCTCAGGACCACCCCACAGTGAGTGTCAGACAAGTGCTAAGTTCCATGGAGGAAACAGAAAGCAGGCAGAGGGCCAGAGAGTGCTTGGGGGCTGGGTTATTTTGTCTAGAGTGGTCACCAAAGACATCATTCCAAAGGGGACATGTGAGCATGTCCTAGAGGAAGGGGAGTGGACATGTCAGGGGAAGCACATTCCAGGGAAAGGGGAAACAGGTGTACCACAGGAACATGTGCCAGGTGTATCTGAGGAGAGCAAGGAGGCCAGAGTGAATGGAACACAGTGAGCCAAGGGGACAGTCATCAGAGGTAAGATCAGATAGACTCCATAGGCCCGCACGGTCACAGCAACAACTGAGAAGTTTGTTTGGAGTGAAATGAGTACAGTATTTCTGCGTAGTAACTCCTTTCCAGAATTTAGTGGGAAATATATAGGTTTTGCAGAATCCCTAGAAAAATCAGGTGAGAAACAGCAAAAACAGTATTAGAATTTTCCTGCTTCCTTAGCAATCAACATAGAGTCCACTGACAAATCCAAAGCAAGCACAGGAAATGCTGACCTGCAGAGGTAAATGTTAAGGCCCACATTTCCGAGAACTGGGACAGGAGCATGCAGAAGAGAAGAGCCCCAGTCCAATCACTCAGTCTTCCTTGTAGCTGTTCCCACGTTCTAAGCATGAGTTCGAGGTACTGTCTGCCGCCAAGGGTGAGTCAACATTGCAAATAAAATTAATATTAATAAGCTTCACATAGTAGGCTTTATACAAACACTGATTATATGCAATGCTGTTAATCTTTCTAGAAGATCCAAATGTTAACACTGTCAGATAATGTTCATAGGCATTTTCCAGTGCTTGAATATTCACTAGGGTACAGTTCTTCGTAAACAGTATGTGTAAATACTATTGAACTTAGTATCACTTATTTATTAAAAAAAAATTTTTAGATATTCACAATAATGAATAAAGAGCAAGAAGAATGTTGGAAGTATTTTAAAAAGATAAAATAAATCTATTAGCTTTTGGCTAGGTATGTTTTAATCACAGAAGTATGAAGCATCATTATTAGTCATTTGGAAAAAGAATTATTGAGCAGTATGCTTTTAAAAGAAATTAGTAATAAATTGCTTACATATCAGAATAAGGATCTAGTACTGCTCACCAATATTTAAGCAATATTAGTTGTTTATCTGAGGTGAAAAAGAATAACTGTTTTGCTTTGGCAAACAAAAATACCTCAATTACAAAAATGTTTAACGAAAAGACTTTTAAAACGAAAATGTGCTTTAGCAGAAGAAATGCAAAAAAAAATTGGTAAATGTAGAAATTAGAACCTGATATAAAATCGGAACTAGCAAAAATAAACTCTAACAGCAAAACAAAACAAAACAAAACAAAACAAAACAAAACATGGCAACCAAAAAAAATTTTGTACTGTCAAAAGTGGAAATGGGTGTATATGAGCTTAGGAAACCTTAATCTTGGCAACCAGCACGCCTGTCCTTTGCTGCATAGGAGACTCTACCCACTACTTCTATCTTCCAAGGCTACTATACAAACAAGAGAAACACATGGGGAATTATTTCCCAACTGTAGATGGACTGACAGGGAAATAAAGATAGGAAGATCCGGTAGGTTTGAGTTTACAAAGGTAACTTACATAGACACCATAGGTACCAAACTCTATTCAGCCAATTAACTTATTTATATAATCCTCATAGCTGCCTGAAGAGACAGTTATTACAATTACCTTCTCTCACCTTGAAATTAAGAAACTGAGTCCCAGGGAAGTTAAGCTAATTGTCACACTGCAACTAAGTGGCAAAGCCAGAAGCAAAACCAGATCCTGGCCTCAGCTGCATCCTGGTAACCAACACACTCCTTCCTGCCTCTGTGCTTCTTCAACTGGATCCTGGGACTTCTGAGTATGATTGACAATTATGTGTTAATGGTGCAACGAACTCTCATTAATCTGATTATTGTTCTTATTACTATTTATTTGCAGATTTTTTAAATTATAAGGGTATTTCATTTGAAGGCACCATATGACCTTTCACTCCTATGTGCTGAATCTAATTCCCAGACTGGAAGCTTCCCCATCTCTGCCGTAAAAAGGGAACAGGTTACTCCTGGCTGCTTAAATTTCATGCCTGAAATTTAAATTTATTGCTTAAATTTCATGCCTGAAATATCCCGGATAAGTTGCTTGGAATGAGCCAAACACTACAATGCAAAATGGGATGTGGCATCTTTTCCTGATTAATGGTGGGGCTGGATTCTATCAGTATTCAATGGCATGAAATTCCAAGGCCTGGAAACAAATGTCCACTGTTTTCCAGTGAGTACAGCTGACCCTTGCACAACACGAGTTTGAACTATGTGGTCCACTTATACACAGATTTTCTTCTGCCTCTGCCGCCCCTGAGACAGCAAACCTTCCTTCTTCTACTCCTCAGCCTACTCAACATGAAGACGATGAGGATGGAGAACTTTATGATGATCCACTTCCACCTAATGAACAGTATATATATTTTCTTTTATGATTTTCTTAATAACATTTTCCTTTCTCTAGCTTACTTACTGTAAGAATACAATATGTAATACGGGTAACATACAAAAGACATCTTAATCAACTGTTTATGTTTTCCATAAGGTTTCCAGTCAAAACTAGGCTATAAGTAGTTCTGTTTGGGGGGAGTCAAAAGTTATACGCAGATGTTTGACTGTGCTGGGTGGGGGTGCCTCTAACGCCTATGTTGTTCAACTTTATATAAGTCCAAAAGCTGCTGCAGACTGGCCCAGAGAAATCCATCCAGATAACACCTGGCAAAGGGAATGCTGACCTAAAACAGACTGTGATGCTAAGTGGAACTGGTAAACATGTCACGGGGTGTACAGCACATATGAAAGGCCTGTTACTAAAACCACAAGAGTTACACAAGCCCACCAAAATGTTATTTTACTTGCCATAATCTTTTACTTCACCTACTTTTGTTTCTTTAAGCAACATCAGTATTCAAACCACCAATCATACAACCGCACAGCCCCACCAACCCAGCTGCCAGAGGCGTCCCCTTCACTGTCATTCCAAGTCATTTTTGGTCACTTATCTTCTACATGTTTTCCACATCTGTAATCCTGTCCACAAAAGCAACCACATACAATAGATACTCAGGCTGCTTTGGAAATGAAGAAGAGAAATAACTAAATATAGCTCTCCTGACCAATTGTCTGAATACAGAAGATCTATCAAACATACACTAGAATTAAACCCATTATTGATAAGGAAATTAAACTTTAAAGAAGTAACTTCTCCAGGGTCACGCAGATCTGAGTACAAACTGTTACCCTATCATCAGGGAGGTTTTAGAGGGTTTTCTCAACAGGGCGACCCTGCCCTTAGGGACACAGGAAATATCTTCATCAGAGGGAGGAATAAAGAAGAATCTCACATAGCAAACTCTGGGTAAACACCCATTGCTTGAAGTGGGTGGCTAACAGGCACATGGGACAAAGACACATATATCATTAATGTCCCACCACTCAAGAGTTTTTTTAAAAAAAACCATTCCCTTCTAGGTAAAATTGTAAGTAATTCCAATTCAACTATGTAAACAGGAGGAAACATCTAACACCTCTTCCTTATACACAGGAAAAGAAAGGTTGTTAAAATAGAAGAAAGGAAATAAAGCAAGTATAAATAGCTCAGAGAGAATGTGGTTTTGTAGTAGGAATTTCACTATTTTTCCTTCAATTTGTTGCATACACATGTATTCACACAGATTATATATATATAAACATATATAATGTAATATATATACATATATTACCTCAGGTAATATAGATTATATATTACATTATAATATATATGTATATTATATATTCATATATTACACATATTAGAATATATATGTATGTATATATTATATATTGCATACATATCTTACATAATATATAACATGTATGTAATATATATCTAATGTATGTAATATATAGTATAATAGACATACTATAATATATACATATATTATAATACATACATTACATAATACATGTATTGTACTTATGTGTATAATATATACATAAAACTTACAATACATATAATATACAATACATATTACATATTATATGAGACATGTAATATATATATGATATATACATAATATATGTAATATAGTATATATTGCATATATTAGGAAAAATCTGTAGGAAATATGTAGGAAAAATATGCAGGAAAAATTTATTTTTCCTTCATTACATAATATATACATAAACATAATAGTATATATATAGTTTTGTTTTTTCTTGCTGACTCTAGCCCTACAATTGCCAGGTGTTAACGCCAGACACTGAGCAAAGTGAGGAAAGAACATTGCATCTAATGCCTTTATACAGGTTTCCTAACAGTCAGTTTTTAAAGGCTGCATTACTTGGCAAGGGACAGAAAAGTCCTGCTGTGTGTCTTAATCCCTTTATGTTATATTCACACCTCCTTATTTGAGAGTCATCTCTGAGCACTGAGACTAAGCAGAGCCTCATAAATATTAGTGCTTATATTGGCAGATATAAACTTTGGAACCCACAGTTTAAGAACTAGTTAACTGGTACAACTGACAGAAACATAATCAGACTATGAGTTGAAAAGTCTAGTTTCTAAACCTTGGAGTTGTGATATGACCTCAGGAAAAATCAACATTTCTCTGGGTCTTTTCTCACCTGCTAAATGGCACGTGAGTGTTTAACTGTGTTTTGGGCACCAGTCCCAGCATTTTGCATACATCAACTCATTACAATACCAAAACAGTACAATGAAGTAGGTATCACCACCCTCCTTTGACAACTGAGGAAACTGAGGCACTGAGTAATACAGCTAGTATCAACTGGCAGAGCATGAATGTAACACAGTCGATCTGGGTCCAGAGCTCAATCTTTTAACCATGAGCGCTGCTGGGTTAGAGAATTTCTGGGATTCCTTCCAGCTCAAACCTTCTATGATTCTGAAATTCTAAGAATGAGCTGTGCTTAGTTGGTCACATTGATGCCAATTTCTTGAAGTTGCTCAATGACCTTCACAAGTAACAAATCCTTAATCTTTATAAAACAATGGAAGATTTAAAGCAGCTACCAAAGACACTGATTGCAGACATTCACTTTAATGAAAGGTCAACCTAAAATGAACTAGAAATCCATGTGGTGTTTGCAATGCTTCTTGTTTATCCAATTCTCAATTGATGTAGGAGAACTAAGTTAACTGAACTGAAAGGTGGAAGGAAGCAAGTCAGAGAAATATTTTGCTTTTGGAATAACTGAGACTGGAAATTAACCGCAGCCAGCTTCAAGGCTCACCAGCTGATCTCTACTCACTAATATTTCAAGTGGACCTCTCCCCACAGAGGACCCCAAAAGTACACTCACTACCCCACTCCCAGACAAGGCAAGGAAGGAAGGAAGGAGGGCTCGCAATGACATCTCCAAGCCACCTCCAAGCCACCAGAGAGCATATCTTCATCTGGGCTGAGAACATTTTACAAAACAGGTGAGTTGAAATTTGAGACTCTTCTAAAAGAATATGAAAAAATCCACCCTAGTTCATGTGTGTTTCTTTTTCTCAAATCAGCAAATATGTCTCAGGCCAACACTTTCTTTTCTTTCTTCTTTAAAAGTCCCAGTTTCTCCACAGTCCAACTCAACCTTCACCAGAATGAATGAATGAAACTACCACTCTAGATCAGAGATTCCAGGATTCAATTATGCACAAAAATAGTTACGTGATTAAAATGCAGATTCCTGGCCTCTACATCCATAGATTATGGTTTGGTGTGTCTGGTACAGAGCTCAGGAATTTACGTTTCTGACAAATACTCTCTGAGTGTGCATACACACACACAGGTGCACATTCACACTTGTACACACACCCCACTACCACCATCACCCTCTCCCCACCACGTCTCTGATTGACACAGGTGGTTGGTAGACCATGTTTGAAAAACACTATTGCAGATGCTGTAAGAGGAAAGTTACATCTCTTTTAAATCACAGCCTAAATATTGTCTCCACACTCTTTAGGAACTAGAGGGTTTGCTCCATGTCCCTTTTTCTTGTGCATCTACCTGTGATTCCGGGTGCACTCTCTGCAAAACAGACTGCTTGATCTGGTCACTGTTTTGGTTCTTACTAGGTGAGCTCTGTCTAGCTCTTCCTGTAAAAAGAAAACCTCTGCAGCAAAGTTCCTGACAGTTTCATGCACTCATTCCCAGAATCAAACATGAGCCTAGAGAGCATGAAAGTAGTAATTTCATTCACAAACTAATAAGTAGCTCACCAGATGCTGGCTTCCTGTTAGGCACTCTGCAGCATCTAGTGCCTCTGGCAGTACAAGATGGGCCTCCAGGGCCTCGTGGTCGGCCCCTGCACTGTTTTCAAACCCATCATTCTCTAGCCAGGTGGGAAGGAGGACCTACCATACTCCAAGACTATGCCTAAAGGGCGGGCAGTCTGTACACACAGGGCAAACAGTCTTGTAGCTACTGAAATAACACAGTGCTGATGTATTGCTAATTCAATTACAGGACTGTATTATACCATTGTTAAAATGAACTTCTATAAAACACAATGATACTAAAAACCATGTTAAATCCTCTTACATAAGAAACTCTTCTAATGGAACCCATTCTATGCAATCAGTCCTGTAGTGACTGAGGCTTAAATTACAGGAAACCACAGGCCCAGGGTTTCTGATTACACTTGCGTGTGCTTTGGAACAAAGATACTGACAACCTACCTCCAAGTGCCAGGAGCAGCCTGGATGATGGCTACCAGGGCTCCCAGGCCAGTCCTTAAACCAGATCCTGCAAGCAGGCTCCGCCTAGAGCCTGTGAGAAACCAGGCCTCAGGCCAAACGCCATAACCTCTCCTCTAACCTGACGTTAAAATGCAGAACACAACACCCTTGCACCTGAACACATTCCTGTGGCAGCCACATCAGCACAGACTTTAACCATGACAACCCGAGAGACCAGGTATCAGCGCTCTGGCTTTCCTGAATCCACAGGTAGAAAGGTTTTGGCAGTGTGAGATAGAAAACACAGGCTGCGAGGAAGTGACTAAAGGTCAGGATCGTGCTTACCTTTGAGGGAAAGGAAGGGGGTCATGACTGGGAATGGGCAGTCATAGTGGGCTTCTAGAGGGCTAGCAAATGTCTATTTCCTGACCCGGGTGTTGGGAACTTGTCTTCCCTTTGTGATCATAAATTTACGTTTTATATTCTTTAATTAAACTGCACAACATTGCTTAAAGGCACCTGCAGTATGACATTACTGCTAAACCAATACTCTAGTTTTTCCTCTTGGGATCACACATCTCTAATGACCATGGGGCCAGTCAGACCACAAGCACCTGAGATGATCAGAACTCAGCAATGTTCCCACAGGTGGGCATACACCCCGTAGCAAAGTCATTTGTTTATAGAGCTCTCAAAGTTATGAAACTCAAATGTAGTGGCAGTTAATGTGGCACTTTATGAGCAAGAAAGAACATTCAAAAAATGAGAATTACCCACAGTTAATGGATTACAATAAAATAATGTTCTACTCATTGTAAAAATGTCATAGGGCAGCAGAAAATGAGACAATGGCAGATAATCAGATTATTTACAAGGGCTACATTCACACTGCACGAACTTGCCCTAGTGTCCTCTCTGGTCTTCCTGTCTCTCCATCATCCTTAGCTGACTGCAGATTTTGCCCCTTTCCTGGTACCCACTTTCTCCAGCGCCATATTGTAAGTCATTTGAGGGCTGGGGGAAGAGTTAGAAGAAGTCACTTTCTTCTTTTCCTCAATGGACTTCAAACTTTTTTTTAATCCTCCAAACATTTTCCTTTGTCAGTTTTTTATTAAATAAGCAAGATATTTACATATCATTGTCTACCTTTTTTCTCTCTAGAGTGAGTTTTGAAGGGACACAAATTGTCTTACTTAACTCAGTATCCCTGGGCTTAGTACACAGTGTCTGGTACCTAGCAGACACACAACAGGTCTTCAGAGGATGCACTAAAAAATATATATATATATATTTTTATACAAAATCACATGTGTCATCTACACTGCCACCGAAGAACTTCATGCTGCTGTAAAAAAAGATGACAAGGTAATCTACATCAGGGCAGTACTGACTTCTATTGCATCTGCTTGGAATAGAAAGTAAGCAGCACCCTTTGGGGTGGAGATAGGATAAGCATTTGTCAACACCACCATTTATGTTACACAAAAGATATGTCTGGAAAGAAGTGGTTAAGGGTACGGATTTGGGAGTCAGGCACAATGAGTTAAAAATCTCAACCCTACCAAAAGTGTCCTGGGTAAGCAACATATGCGCTCTGAACCCTTCGTTTCTGCCACAAGCTGCCAATTCCTAGGAATGACATAGCATCTGACTCCTTTGCCTCAAGTTGGCTTCAGATGCCTCCATCTTCTTCCTCTGGGAAGTCAACATAATAGTGTCCAGGGTCTGAGTTGCCTACGTTGGGGGTGAGTACTAGTGGGGGCTGGGGGGAAACCTCATCAGGGATGCTGAGAAGGCCATCACTTCCTCCATCCCTGGCACCCAGTGTGTGCACATGACAATCAGATGCTCCCACCCAGGACCTGGAATCTGGAGCAAGCAACACAAGAAGACAGAGACAGGGGAGAATATGGAGATAACCACACTTCCAGTGTATGGACAGTGCCATCGGGGTGTACTCACGAGGTGACACCAGCACAATGGTAGCTCACTGTTCATATGGTATGGTTTTTGCTGTGGTTCTGGCAACCTAGTAGTCCTTTGATAACTGCTGGATATTCTTTCAATAACTGTTTTTCCTGCTTAAGTTCTCATTTGCAACCAAGAACACATGGATGGGGTGGGAAAGTTATGACAACCTTTGGCTTTCATAATTGCAGGAGGATGACAAAAACAAAACATCAAAAGAAGTCAAGCCAGAGAAGTGGTAACTTAGAAAACAAAACTGAGCAAAGGATTCATACTACAAAAGTAGAATTCAATGAGTCTGCCCCACTCTTTTTTTTTACCTTTAACCTTTGTGTTTGTTAAAGTATGAGGTATGTTTGCTGACAAACCTCCTTTGTTTGTGAAAACAGATGCTTTCTCTATTTGCCTGACACAGCAGAGGACGCTAAAACCAGAAAACATACTGATTTTTACTTTACTCTGTTGACAGCTTCTTCTGTTTTTAAATTTCTTTCGGATTCTTGTATACTGAAAAGGCTATGGGTTATTAAACCCCCTCACATTCAGTTCAGTTTAACAAATCTTTATTAAAGGCCTACTTTATGCAAAGCACTATTGTATGCATTTATAGCTAAACTCATCACAAATGGAGACATTTCAACTCAAATTCAACTGGAAATTCTGTAATTAATGCTGGAAAATTTTTATTTTAAATAGAAAACAACAATCATTTTGTGAACATTCTGAGTTATATACAGTACAGTGGTCCCTCAGTATCCACAAAGGATTGGTTCCAGGACCCATGGCAGACACAAATTCTACAAAGCTTAAGTCTCTGATGTAAATGGTGAGGCATTTGCGTATAACCTATGTGCATCCTCTTGAATATTTTCAGTCCTCTCTAGATTACTTATCAGTCCTAACACAATGTAAATGCTATGTCAATAGTTCTTATACTGTTTTTTTGTGGGTTTTTTTGTTTGTTTGTTGGCTGGTTTCTTTTTGAGCAGAGTCTCACTCTGTCGCCTGGGCTGGAGTGCAGTGGCACGATCTTGGCTCACTGCAACCTCTGCCTCCAGAGTTCAAGCAATTCTCCTGCCTTAGCCTCCCAAGTAGCTGGGATTACAGGCGTCCACCACTTCGTCCAGCTAATTTTTGTATTTTTAATAGAGACGGGGTTTCACCATGTTGGCCAGGCTGGTCAGGCTGGTCTCAAACTCCTGACCTCATGATTCACCTGCCTCGGCCTCCCAAAGTGCTGAGATTACAGGCGTGAGCCACCGTACCTGGGCTATACTGTATTTTTAATTGTGGTATTGTTATCCTTATTGGGGATTTTTACCCTGAATATTTTCAATCCACAGCTGGTTGAATCCTCAGATGTAGAGCCCACAGATATGAAGGGCTGACTGTACATTCTACTGGTATAAAACCAAGAAGTTCCTGGTGACCCATGAGCCAAATGCAACCCACTGACAGGTTTGGTTAACACACACACTGTTGGTCCTTTTTAAGATTTTTAATCAGTGACTTTAAAATCTGGATTTTCATGAAAATTGGAAGGTCATCTCCCCACCCCCACTTGGGTTGCCACCTGGCAACGAGGAACAGGCTCCAAGCAGCAGCTGCTCCTATTATACGGGACAGGCGGCTCTCCAGTGTGTCTGAGCGCCCAGCCTCCACTGTTATCTAACATCTGACCCACTTCGCCAATTTATGTTACCTGCCTGGGCTTGAGAGGTCTTAGAGTTTGGGATTCTTGTTTTAGATACATCATAAAGTGAGCTTAACAAAATCAACATAGACACTCACATGCACACACTTATTTCAAGTGCTTCAAGTTTCTTTTTCCCCAGGGGAAAGGGGGGGAAGATATACCCTCTTGATTGTTTGATTGAACAATCCTTGGATTTCAGACTTTCCAGAAATATTAAATTTCTAAACCACTGTATTTCTTATTTTATCACTGTATTTTTTAAATTTAAATGTTTTTAGAAAATGACAAAATATTGTTTTGCCTCTCCCTTTTATTCACTTGCCACCTTTAGGGGCTTGGGTAGGGGTTTGGGGACATTTGTCTAGTTCACTAGAAAAAAAAGCAGGTGGGATAAGAATTTCACAACTTTCTAAACACTTTTACTTTGACCATCACATACCTAAAACATACCAAACATCCAAATCTTATAAACAAAAAGCATCTAGTACCATAAGAGCAATATTTTTAAACAGGTACATATATATATATTTTTATTTCTTCCAAAATTTTTCTTCCTCCCAGTAAAAGAAGGAAGACAAATTTTCTCACTTTTTATTTTTACATAGCATCAAACAGAGCTTGAAAATAGCCACCGAGAAAAGCTTGGCAAATGCATGAATGCTTGGATGAAGGAAGAACGGAATGAAGAAATGAACACATGAAAGAACAAAACAACTTTATTTTTGAGCCAAAGGGAGCCGTCAGCATCCCTTGCTGTCTACCCTCTAGTTGTCTAAATTCCCTTCCTTCACTATGTCTAAGCCCATCCCATCAGAACTCCCATCATTCCCATCCAGTTTGTCAGTTTTAGGTTCATCTTCCTAAACTGCCTTACTCTTCTCAAAGTAAAGACTGAAGGTGGTGCTGTGGCTTGTGCCTGTAGTCCCAGCTACTCAGGAGGCTGAGGCAGGAGGATCACTTGAGCTCAGGGTTCCAGAAGAGCCTGGGAAACACAGTGAGACTCCATCTCAAAAAAAAGTAAAATTTGTTTTTTTTAAAAGATAGTACACACAAACTTATGTTTACAACCCTGTAAACATTTTTCCCTTACATTAATGAGGGAAAACAACCCACAGTACACCAACGTGTCATTTCTTTGTTGAAAAGAAGCAAGGAATGTAAGTGCTGCGAGGGGCACTTACAGACATAGTAAAGAGTGTGCAGCACTGTTCACAATAGCAAAGACTTGGAACCAACCCAAATGCCCATCAATGACAGGCCAGATAAAGAAAATGTGGCACATATACATCATAGAATACTATGCAGCCATTAAAAAAGGTGAGTTCATGTCCTTTGCAGGGACATGGATGAAGCTGAAACCATCATTCTCAGCAAACTAACACAGGAACAGAAAACCAAACATCACATGTTCTCACTCATAAGTGGGAATTGAACAAATGAGAACACATGGTCCCAGGGAGGGGAACATCACACACTGGGGCCTGTCGGGGGTGGGGGGCTAGGGGAGGGATAGCATTAGGAGAAATACCTAACGTAGATGATGGGTTGATAGGTGCAGCAAACCACTATGGCACGTGTATACCTATGTAACAAACCTGCACATTCTGCACATGAATCCCAGAACTTAAAGTATTTTTTTAAAAAAAGTGATTTAGACATTCACTTTTTTTGAAGGGATGAAAAGAAAGGATAACAGGGAACGAAGGAACCTGACATAGCAGAAAGAAGACTGGTTTTAGAGTTGGTAGAAACTGCTTTCTATTCTTCCTGTATAAACCAGTTTGCTAGGTTCTCTGGGTTAGGTAGGGACTGCAGTTTCTTCCTATCAAAAATCTCTCCCATGGAGATGGTGCTCCACTGGCCTAGCTCAGCACGAGTAGGAGGTAGCAAACAGCTTTATTGGTCATTTGTCTGCTTTGGTTTAGTGTACTGTGGGGTAGATTTCTTATCAGAAAACAGATATGTCATCTCTAGAAAGAAGAAAAAACTTGGTAGCTCAATTTCTCCCAAACAAATAATTTTCAAAAAATTGTAAAGGAAAAAAAAGGTTTTTCTACCAGGGAAGCAATAGCATGTGGTCATTAAAATCACGGACTTTGGAGACAAACAGACCTGAGCTCAGTGCTGATTCGGCTACTCCTGTGCAAGCTGGATGGTAGCTTCCCCTCCCAAAGTCTTCATGTCCCCTCCAAAGAAGCTGGGGTGATCCCTCCCTTAGGAGGCTAGTGTAAGCCTGTAACAAGACCCCAAGGCCGCATCTGGCATCTAGCAGGCCATGGTGACAGTAAATGTGGTTAATCTTCTCCCTTGCTCTTTTTCAAGGCCGCCTGCTGACCTTCTAGGAATTTACGGTTACATTTCTTAAAACTATTTTACATTAACAAAGCACTGCTAAATGTGGACCCTCCAAGGAAAAGATGCCATGAAAACTAATAGAAAGCTTTCCTAGGTTTCCCACCTTCTTATTCCCAGAGCAAAGTGCTGGAAAAATAGAAGGTATTAGCCTCATAGTCTTTACTAATTGAACCAGCCTTCCTTACTTGCAGAAAAAGTCACACGACAAGCATCTCAACGTCTTGGTCTCTCAATACCAAAGGTAGTAAAGGATGAGGGCTCAATTTATGCAAACATCACTGTGCTTAATAGAAACCCTCTTCCAGTAAATCCATTATTAAAATCCTCAGGTCAGTCCTTACAATGTTAATGATTCAGAGGAAATGGGCATTCCTTGTAGACTTCTACTATTACGACATTTTTAAAAATAATCTTGAAAAAATATCAGCATAATCTGGACCTTATGAGTATAGCTAGTGCCACTGCATTACACATGGAATTCTTTTTAAAAATAAGAATAAAGACCCAATGAGTGAAATGAGAGGCAGACCCAATCAAGGTCTGAGCTACTGCTCTGTACTCATGGTGCCCTATTAAGATCCTAATAACATAGTATTGAGGGCCTTTTAATTCTCTGCCTTTTAAAAAAAGAGTAGAGCCAGGCAAAGTGGTTCACACTTAACAACCTCAGCACTTTTGGAGCCCAAGGCAGGAAAATTGCTTGAGCTCAGGACTTTGAGACCAGCCTAGGCAACATACAAGATCCTGTCTCTACAAAAACTTTTTAAAAAACATTAGCCAGGCATGGTGGCATGTGCCCGTAATCCCAGCTACTCGGGAGGCTGAGGTGGGGGGATCACTTGAGCTCAGGCAGTTAAGGCTATAGAGAGCTATGATCACGCTACTGCACTCCAGCCTGGTCATCGGGCAACAGAGAGACCCCATCTTTAAAAAACAAAATAATAAGTTTAAAAATAAAATAAATTAAAATGTATTAAACGGTAAAAGAAACTGATTCTATCCACGGTCCTCTGGGTAAGCTAACTGCCAAGACAGTCTTTGCCTCTGGCAAGAATTTTACCAAGTCCAACTGCAAACACTTGTTATCCCTTGCTGACCAAAGTTCTAATCAAATTACTAGCAAGAAATAGAATAACCAATAGCTGTCTAATAAATTTTTTTATAAACAAATGCTTTCTCCTTTAGTGTCCATGAAGGAAAAGCAAACTTAAATAAGTAAAAAGATTAAGAAAATACATCTACAGGAGGCTACTTTGCTATTGCCCAGGCGGCTCACATTCCCTCCCCTAGAAATGTCATGAACGGACCAATATCAATTTCAATACTTAAGACTTTAAGGGAATGCAGTGGTCATTAAGAAAAGACAAAGGCTGAAGACTCAGAAGGATATGAACTAAGGAAAGCAAATTGGAATCGGGATACAATTTAAGCAAAGCCTGGTACCTTTTCCATTTCCTGCAGTGAGTGTTGCTGTATCTGGGAGGCTGGCACATGGAGAATGGCACCACATAGTATCCAGCACATCACAATACTTGAGTATACTTACAGAATAATATAGTAATACATAATAGTATGATAGTAACATCTGCTGTATCTTTAATGCATACTATGTGTCAGGCATGTACTTAAGCACCAGACCTATCTAATGTGCATATATATACACATATATATAACAGATATAAAAATCTGTATATTTATATGGGTGTAAAACCAATATTTATATATAGAAATCTTGTGAATATGTAAATACACACACAAGTACATGCACACATACAAATAATCTCATTTAATCCTTAAAATCACTCCAAAGCAAATGGCATCCTCATTTTGCAGGTAAGAAAAATAGGAGTTTAGAAGGTTAAGTAACTTTGATATGGTCACAGTCACAGCAACTGCACCCAGATCTGTCCCATGTGTTGGGCTCTTACACATCACCAAAGAAGGTTCTAATGACAACTGAAGACCAACAAAGGCAAATCAGAGAGAATCTACCACCCCGTGTCTTGTAATAGTTCTGACCACAAGGTCAGCCACCTATCTCTTTAACTAGGAAGATAATTCTATCAGGTATTCTCTGGCCCCTGACCATAATGTATTCTGTAAGTCCAGGACCCAGGACAAAGGCCACCTCCTGCGGGGTTGCGTCCCTTCTTCTAGGCAAAATAAAGCAACTTCTGAAACTACCTGGAGTTAGCTTTGTAACCAAGGATACTAGAATACTGTAGTATACAAGGTAACCCAACCACCACAGGTTTTCCAGATAACTGAGGAATCAGAGTCTATGCAGCCCTCCTTTTGTGAGGGGAAGTGTGGTAAAGAGGTAAATCTCCACCTGCTGCTTGTTCTCTAACACTCTCATCCATTTGCGACACCTAAAAAATTCACAATTCCTTGCCTGTGAAATGACAGAATTCACTGTTTCAAATGTGCTCTGCAGTGTTGTCAAAGTCTCTGCAGTTGTTACGGGAGAGGAGGTGGGAGATGGCTTGGGGAAAGAAAGGAGAAAGAGAGGAGAGGGGTGATGGGAGGGACCCTACCACCCCAGCAGTTCCACGATCATCTGTTTTGTACACTGAGTTTTTGCATAAGAATGTATTTGAAGAACAGTTTTCATTTCTAAAACTATGACTCTATGACCTTGCCAAAATAAATAGAAAACACTGTACTGCAAAGATGCCTATGTTGCTTGATTTTTAAAAACCAAATACACATAAATTGTGAAAGGCTATTAGTTAGAAAAAGATACTTTTTGTATTTATATAGTAATGAAATAAATTATAGAACCTGTCTCATCTGCATTATTTAAAACAGAACATAAATCAGGGTTTTTGACACCAAGAGAGAACCCTCCAGAAGACCTAGCACCCCTAGACTAGCTTTCCTCTCAGAACTTCCTGTCCCTATTATCACTGCTGCACCAGGGTAAACATTCTATGTACCCTGAAAGTTCTGGCCCAAATCACATGATCATCTCAATAGCTGCAGAAAAAGCATCTAACGAAATTCAACAGGATGTTTTAAATTTCACCACAAAAACTGTCAAATTAAGTATAACCTACCCCAATAAAATAAGGGTCATACATGAAAAGCCCATAGCTAACATCATACTCAATGGAGAAAAACTGAAAGCTTTTCCTCTAAGATCTGGAACACATAAGAATGCCCCACACTCACTAATTCTATTTAATATGGTACTAGAGGTCTCAGCCAGACCAATAAGGCAAGAAAAATATATAAAAGGTATCCAATGTAAAACTGTTTGCAGATAACATAATCTTATACGTAGAAAACCCTAAAGATCCCACCAAAACACTGTTAGAATAAATGAATTCAATACAAAAGAAGAGTTGTATTTCTGTACACCAATAAAACAATCCAAAAAGGAAACTAAGAGAAAAACTCATTTACAGTAGCATCAAATAGAATAAAATGCTTAGAAATAAACCTAACCTAGGAGGTAACAGACTTGTACACAAAACTATAAAACTTTGCTTATAAATGTAAAGATTTCATGTATTCATGGATAGGAAGAATTAATATTGCTAAAATGTCTATACTACCCAAAGCAATATACAGGTTCAATGTAATCCTGATCAAATTCCCAAAGATAATTTTTTACAGGAATAGAAAAAAAAATTCTAAAATGTGTATGGAACCACAAAAGGCACCAAATAGTCAAAAGAATTTTAAGCAAGAAAAACCAAGAACAAAGCTGGAAATATCACACTTCCTGATCTCAAAATATATTACAAAGTTACAGTAATCAAAACATTGTGGTACTGGCATAAAGATAAACATACAGATCAACAGAACAGAAGAGACAACCCAGAAATAAACCCATGTACATATAGCCAATTGATCTTCAAGAAAGGTGCCAAGAACACACAGTGGGGCAAGGATAGTCTCTTCAATAAAGGTGCTGGGAAAGCTGGATATCCATATCCAAAAGAATGGAATTGAACCATGTCTTATACACAAAAATTTATTCAAAATGGATTAAGGATTTGAACATAAGATCTGAAACTATACAATTCTTAGAAGAAAACATAGTGGGGAAGTTTCTTGATATTAGATTTGGCAGTGATTCCTTGGATATAACACCAAAAGCACAGGTAAGAAAAGCAAAAATAGATATGGTTTTATACAGCAAAGAAAAGAATCAACAAAGTGAAAAGGCAACCTATGGAATGGGGGAAATATTTGCAAACCTTTTATCTGAAAAAAGATTAATATCTATTACATATAAAGAACTCCAGGCCGGGCGCGGTGGCTCAAGCCTGTAATCCCAGCACTTTGGGAGGCTGAGACGGGTGGATCACGAGGTCAGGAGATCGAGACCATCCTGGCTAACACGGTGAAACCTCGTCTCTACTAAAAATACAAAAATTAGCCAGGTGAGGTGGTGGGCGCCTGTAGTCCCAGCTACTCGGGAGGCTGAGGCAGGAGAATGGCATAAACCCGGGAGGCGGAGCTTGCAGTGAGCTGAGATCCGGCCACTGCACTCCAGCCTGGGCGACAGAGCGAGACTCTGCCTCAAAAAAAAAAAAAAAAAACAAAACTCCAAAAACTCAATAGCAATAAAAACAAATAACCCAATTTTAAAATGAGCATTGAACAGACATATCTCCAAAGAAGACATCCAAATAGCCAAGAGGTTTATGAAGAAATGCTCAACATCACTAATCATCAGGGAAATGTAAATCAAAACCACAATGAGATATCACCTCACACCTGTGAGAATGGCTATTATTTAAAAGACAAAAGATAACAAGTGCTAGTAAGGTCAGGGAGAAGTTGGAACCTTTGCACACTACTGGTGAGAATGTAAATTGCAACTGCTACAGAAAGCAAGATAGAGATTTCTCAAAAAGTTAAAAACTAACTGCCATATGACCCAATGATCCCACTTGTGGGTATATATCCAAAAGAAGTGAAATCAGGATCTCAAGGAGATACCTGCATGTTCACGTTTATCACAACATTATTCACAACAGCCAGGATATGGAAACAACACAAATGTCCATCAACAGATGAATGGATAAAGAAAAATGTGGTACTGTAGGAAGATGTTGAATGTTCCCAACACAAAGAAATGACAAATGTTTCAAATGATGAATATGCTAATTACCCTGATCTGATCACAACACATTACATGTATTGAAATCTCACTATGTATCCCATAAGTACATATAATTATTATATGTCAATCAAAAGAATAAACATTTTAAAAAGAAAATGTGGTATATACATATAACAAAGTATTACTCAGCCTTAAAAAAGAAGAAAATTCAACCATGTGAAACAACATGGATAGACGTGAAAGATGTATGTTAAGTGAAATAAGTCAGTCACAGAAGGGCAAATATTACATGATTACCAGGGAACGGGGGTGGATATGGGCAGCTGTTGTTCTACAGATATGAAGTTACATACGAAATGAAATAAGTTCCATACATAGTACAACATAGTGTACAACATAGTGCCTATAGTTAACGATAAGACATTATGTACTTAAAAATTTAAGAAGGTATATCTGGGCCAGGCACAGTGGCTCACGCCTATAATCCCAATGCTTTAGAAGGCTATGGTGGGTGGATCACATGAGGCAAGGAGTTCGAGACCAGCCTAGGCAACCTAGCAAGACCCCATCTCTATAAAATAAAAAAATTAGCCAGGTGTGGTGGTGTATACCTGTAGTTACCTGGGAAGCTGAGGCAGGAGGATCTCTTGACCCCAGGAGTTTCAGACTGCAGTGAGCCATGATCGTGCCACTGCATTCCAACCTGGGTGACAGCGAGATGCTGTCTCAAAAAATAAATAAATTTTAAAAAGAGGGTGTATCTCACATTAAGTGTTCTTACCCCCATCACCGTCCTTCCCCTACGCACAGGACACAGGAAACTTTTGGAGGTGATGGATATGTTTATTATCTCAACTGTGGTGGTGGTAATACAAGTGTATACATATGTCCAAACTCATCAAATTGTATAAATTAATTATGTGAAGGTTTTTGTATACAAATTATACCTCAATAAGGCTAGGGAAAAAAACAAAAGCAAGAAAGCTATGGTGCAAGCATAAACAAAAACCTTTCCAATACCTTCTGAAAGGCTTTTTAAGTTCCACAGAAAATCAAAAGAGAAAAAAAGCAAAGAAGTCTAACTGTTCATGTTAACACATGTTTCTGATCATCCCAGAGCTGTTTTACTCCCAGAACCCTAGCCCCATTGGCATCCTGCCTGAGCTATGTCCACTACAGCACCAACCTCAGCGGTATCTGCCTTGTCTCTTCCTTTCCCTCCAGCATCACTTCCCATGTTAGAGACTGGGACCTGCAGACACTTTGCCAGCAAAAGACAAGCAGGAGATGGGAACCACACCAACCACCTAACACTTTCACTCGGCCCCAGCTTCTGATCCATGAGGTACCCACTGAGAAGAGAGGTAATGAATGTGCTGAGGAAGCTCACCCTGCAGGTGAGACCCAACTTCTTTAAACACAATGGCCAGTTCATCGTCATTATAGACCCAACAGTAAATCTCTTAGATAATGTCACAACTGTGACCTCCACATAGGCATCATATACTGAGGTCTCTTGTGAAAAGCCAGCAACCTCTGAAGCCCCTCATCGGGCACACTCATCTCAGAGTCACCCTTGTCCCCACTTTCCTCTCAGCAGCCACCACAGCTGCCACTGGAGGAGCATGCCCCTTTTGGCAGAATAGCCAAATTCCATAAATGCCACCCTTTCTTCTCATCCCCCTCCAAAAGCACGGGGAGTCCCATAATAGATAGAATATTTCATTCACGCTCTGTCTGAAGAACAATTTTTCCCATAGAAAAGCTGGGTACGTGAATTCTCAACTAGATGAGGGGCCTATTCATGACAATCTCAAATGACTAATGACAAGACTGTTGTCTGTCTCATAATAGCTCACAAATGTTTTGAATCAGAAAATCATCTATGTCATAAGTGCAACCCTTCATTGCCTGAGAGCACTTTTGATGTCACCCACTGCACCACAATGTATATACATAAGCTTCTGCCAACAGAAGTATGTTAAAGAATCCAAATTATAATTGCCACACACAAAGTGCCAATACCACGGTGGCAAAAGAAAAGAATGTTAAACAATGATTGTCCTATGGGCAAATAATCTAAATCCACTTGGAAACTAAGTATTTGGTTCTTTCTTGGCTCTTTTATCGTGTCATCTATAAATACTGCATAGAGCTGGTACTTAAAGCCCCGGGAGTGAACTAGTTCTAGGCAAGATCAGAAACTAGTAGCTTCTACAAAGAATAGTGATAGTTTTCTTTTTCATAAAAAATGGTTTAGTTTCTTTGGCTGGCCCTTAGAATTCAGTGGAGTCTTTTGGAAGACTCAGGTGGCTTCCGTTAAGCTAGGGGTAACTTGCTTGGGCTGGAGCTTTAAAAGTGCACTTGTGGCAGAGGCAGCAACCATGATGATCAACGGGGATGACACAGCTCAGGAAAACCCAAGCTGGGTGATAATCAGTTAATTTGTCATCCTCTGTATGTCTCCCTCTTAGCAATCAAAACCCTTGTCTATGTCTTCTAAGTAATGGACATAGCTCCTACAGTTCATTTCAATACCATATACATTAGGAACAAGAAGACAGATTTTGAGAGCATGCAGAAGACATAAAACAAGTACAGAGAAAGGGAGGAGTAGCTAATTAAACAAACAGAAAAAGGGTCCCTTTCCTAATGTGCAAGAATTCATAATTTATTTATATTTAGTCCTTTTAAGAAACCCAACAAACAACCAGGCATCTCTGCAGTGCTGTCCTTCCTCTTAATTTTAGTGCAACCTCAAAATAATACAAAAAATTACCCCTAGATTGTTTGCGGCTTTAATAACAAGAGAGAAAGGAACTTTCTATATTTAGGAAACCTCTGAATCTGATTTCCTCAAAGGTTCATAGAGTAATAACAGGCCAATGCTTTTAAGTGGAAAGCAATTTCTCTGTTTTGCACACAGCCCTGTACATCCAAGGGGAAGTATCTTGGGCACGCTTCCATAGCAATCAGCATGAAGCAGAGAAGCTTTCCTTTCCTTTCCCAGTGGTGAAGTTACAGCTATTAAAGGGCTGCTACTGCACAGAGCTGCGAAGCTTATGAAGGAGACTTCTGTTATCTAATCAGTGCCAGGGCCAGAAATGACCATCTTGGTTACTACATAATAACTAAGGCACTCATCTGAGGGGCTGTGCTCCAGTAAGCTAGAAGGAAGGATTGGTATTTGACAGAGGATACATCCAACATTCAGAAAAGGCAAGAAGCAACGGAGCTTATCACCTCAAGAAGCAGATCATGAAATAATCCAAGGTCAGTTAGCCTATAGTAAAAGAACCACTCTGCTCTCCTAAAACTGACTAATTTTTGCAGAGACCTGCTATCAGAAAAGCTAACAGTAGCTTTTTACCTATTCTCTGATGGTCTGAGCCTGAATGCTTTGTTGAAGCATTTACAAGGGATCAAAATACAGCCCCGCTCCCTTTGCTGTATTTATGTTCAGTCTCTTTAGCCTGCGGGAATGCCCTTTGTGGGTGGTCAAGGGCAAATGGCATTAAAACCTATTAATTCAGCTTTTCATGTAAGAAGACTTAATGTGTCAGCTGCATTGTAATCTAAGGATTATATGCTTACCCTTGGAAAATTCCTTTCAGGAACATCAATAAGGATTTTTTTTTCTACAATTCTTATTTTTTATCACAAAGCCCAATTATCATTTATAAATTTATTGGTATTTTAACACCTGAAAGAAAAGCTCTTAGCTGAGAAAAAGAAGCAGCTGCTGCACAGTTAACAAGAAAGTCAAGATCTCTGCTGAGGCCATCTAAATATATACCATGTTTTAAAAAATAAAAGAACACCACGCTAATGCTCACCACTGCAGGTATGTGTCTGAGCAAATGCCAGCGCTACACATTCTGACCTGGATTTTTTTTTAAGACTTCTATATTGACTTCCAGTTAAAGACAGTGGACGAATACACATATTCAGCTCCTCTCCCTCCTAAAACCCCAATACCACAAAATCATTTCTTTTTAAATGCATAAATCTACAAGGACAAAGACAATAGGAGCAAAGATTAAAATGTTAAGCTTTTTAAAGCTGGAAATCTGATAGATGATAGCAACTAACTTAGGCCCAAAAAAGCCACATCTTCCGGTCTGTAAAGCCACATTCTTAATCATGAATGGACATTCAAAGATCATAAAGAAAATATCTAACATGAAGGACAGAAACAGAGGAAAAAAGCAACTTGACGGAAATAGAAAACATGCAAAAAAGCTTAAAAAATAATCATTAACCTCCTCAGAGAACTAAAAGAAAATACTTTCATGAAATAGTAGGATTCTATACAATAAAAGCAGGCCGGGCGCGGTGGCTCAAGCCTGTAATCCCAGCACTTTGGGAGGCCGAGACGGGCGGATCACGAGGTCAGGAGATCGAGACCATCCTGGCTAATACGGTGAAACCCCGTCTCTACTAAAAAATACAAAAAACTAGCCGGGCGATGAGGCGGGCGCCTGTAGTCCCAGCTACTCGGGAGGCTGAGACAGGAGAATGGCGTGAACCCGGGAGGCGGAGCTTGCAGTGAGCTGAGATCCGGCCACTGCACTCCAGCCTGGGCGGCAGAGCAAGACTCCGTCTCAAAAAAAAAAAAAAAAAAAACAATAAAAGCAATCAGAGAATTTAAAAACTGTCAGAAATTTAAAAAAAAATTATAACAAACATGAAAAATTGAATAGAAGGATTACAAGGTAAACGTAGGAAATATCCTAAGAATACAGCTGAAAAGCAGATGTGAAAAGCGGAAGAAAAGGTAAGGCTGTCAGAAGACAGTAAGTCAACATCTAATAGAATTCCAAAAAGAAAGAACAGAGAAAACAGAGGGGGGAATTCAACAATGATACATTTCAAGAAAATTTCTAAAAATGAACAATTCAAGTTTCCAAGCAATGAAAATAGACCCCACCAAGGAATATTATGAAATTTCAGAACACTGAAAATAAAGAGAAGAACTAAAAACCTGAGAGAAAAAAAAGGAAGAAAAATGAAGTCACCTACAAAGGACTGGGAGACAGTCTCAGCCTTCTCAAAATCAATACTAGATACTAAAAGATAATGAGCAATGTCTTCACCATTCTGAAGCTCAGTGATTTAAAACCTTTCTATCTCAGTGATTTAAAACAATTCTATCCCCAGCCATGCTATAAATTAAATGTGAAAGTGACAGTCTCAGATATATAACAACTCAAAAGTCTTACCTCCCATATGAAATTTTCTAGGACACTTCCAGAAAATGTGCTCTGTCCAAATACAGGGGTAAACCAAGAAAGAAGAGAATATGGGATGAGGGAAATTGGGAATCCAATACATAGGTAAAATACAAGAAATTCCCAGAAAAGTATTAAAGAGAGGATCCCAAGATGTGGTGCACAGCAGGCCTAGAGAGCAAGTGGCAAGCGGTCTGGACTAGAGCAAAGTGTAAGACTCCAGGTAAGATTTCTCCAAGATGTAATTGATAAGATAGCTGATATGGCTTAAAATATTAAGAGGAAATTCACATAGAAGGCTGTTTGTGGTTAAAGTAGTGGTGAGTGCATAGAAAAACTTTAAAAGACACAATTACTAAATCCAAGGAAAACATAATTTGTGTGTGTGCAGAAAATTTAAAGTAATCGAACTATACTACATTACCCAGCACATCTGTGAATCCTGTTTACACACTGTAAACACCAGATAAGAAATGGGGGAGGAGGAAGAGAAACAAACATAATAGGAACTTAAGTCTTTCGCAAGAGGCCTTGTGGAACTATGGAATCCTTTAAAAAAACAAAGGTGTATGACTGCGATAAAAACAAAACCTACAATTTAAAAAGAGACCACATTTACCAGCTATACCTAACATTTCTTTATTATACCACCTGACAACTTACAAATTACTTTCACAAGTGTCTAATGATTTAACATTTACCACAGCTCTGCAAGTTAGGGTCCCCGCCACCCCCGCCCCGCAAACCCCCCAACCCTCACTTATAGAGACAAGGGAATCACCTCAGGGAAATTAAGTAACTTGATCAAAGTGACAGAACAACAAGGTGGCAGACACAGGACTAGAAAGAGCAGGGCATGCAGAGGAGTGCGGGATTTACAATATGGTTGATATTAATGATGTGAGTGGGCAACTACAGAGAGATGAGCCAAATCGAGTTTTGGAGTTCAATGGCTCTCACACTTGAACATGCCTAAGAATCACTTGGAGTTGCATCTAGACAAAGTATGTGAAGTAGTCAAGTTCATGAAAACAAAAAGCAGAATGGTTCCTACCAGGGGTTACAGGAGGGAGAGAAAGGGAGTTGTTTAACAGGTTTTAATGGGTATGAAGTTTCAGATTTGCAAGGTGAAAAAGTTCTGGAGATCTGTTGCACAACAATATGAACGTGCTTAACGCTAGTGAATCATATACTTAAAAACAGTTAAGATGGCAAATTTTATGTTGTTTGTTTTTACTACAATATTTTTTTAAAAAAAGAATCACCTAGAAGACTTGTTAAAACACTGATCACTACACCCTACCCCAGAGTTTCAATTCAGTAGGTCTGGGTGGGGCCTGAGAATTTCTTCTTCTAACAAGTTACCTGATATTGCCATCCCAGGAACCAAATTTTAAGAGCTATTGCTCTAGTTCAAAAATATTCTCAGTACTGAATGCACAGCAACCTCCACTGAGACCCCAGACCAAGTAAACAAGAATGTAAGGGGCAGGGAGTTATGCAACTGCACATTCAGTGCTTTGAAAATCCCTCAGGGTGATTCTAATGTGCAGCCAGTGGTGGAGACCCTGGACTGGACACTGGCCACACCAGTCAGCAGTACAGTGTCTGTGATGCTAAGAGCAGACCTGTACCACTCAGCCATACCCTGAGACCACAGGTTATACCTCAATTTCCTCATCTATAGAATAATGATCACAGAGTTCTGGAGAATATGAAATAGGATAACCAATGAAAGAACTGAGTGGTGCCTATCACATAATGAATAATAATGTTGTTGCTTTTGTTGCTGACATTACAGGAAATAAGGTTGACCTTGCTTTCTCAGATGTAAAATGGGGTCAGGTTAAGGGCAATGAAGGAACTATTAACATTCAATCCCTGACTACGCAGCAAGGTAAAAGACTCCCAAGGAGCTAAGAACAAAATAAGTGGGATTACATCTAAGAATCTATTATAATTCCCACAAATATTTGGCAAACCTAGGATCATTTCTCTAGAATAAGTAGCTAATCCCTTTATTCTCTGAATAGGTGTTGCTCTTTGGAATATAAACGTCATTGTAAAGCCAGGTGTGGGAATCAATACTCAGATACCACATCCTCCATCTAAAGAAACAACAAAAACAATGAGATGTGTCCAGACAGAGGTAATGCAGGACTCACAGGTGAAGTTCTTGAAGACATCTACATGGTAAACAATGTCTTGTCAAAATAAATTGAAAACAAGACAAAGTGTAGAGGACTACGGACTACGTGCTCGCAAACGAGACATTCCCGATAAGTCCTGCTCTTGCAAACGAAGCAGGGCGTTCCTTCCGTGCAAACAGGGAGGACAAAGGAGCCAGCTGCAAACAGCAGACCCTGGGGGCTTATTTATGTGTAAACATCTTGAAAATCCAGAAAGTCAGGGAAAAATCAGAAAAACAACAATGTGTCTTGTGACTTGGCAACATTCCACAAACGACTGTATAAAATAAAGCAGAGCGCGCGCCATATTTGTCTTGTCTTGTGTTGTCTTGTGTGTTCATTCCTTTGTTTAGGAAACACGCGGACCCCAACACAAAGCCATGATCCATTTATGAAATATCTAAGACTCCCACATCCCAAGCACAGTGGCCGTCCTCAAGGACACAGCTACCGCAGGGCAGAGCCTGTCCTGCAGTGAAGAAGCAGCTCTGGCCCTCCAGCAAGCTTTGTGAATGCTGAATGGCAAGCACCATTTTTCCTCAAAGGCACGGCAGAGAGCACCAAAATTGTGTTTTCTGCTAAGTTTTTCCTTGCTTTCATAACTGCATAGCTTAGGAGCGTATCAGAGATTACTCACAAATACTTTAAGCTTTCAGTGTCCTGAGTCCACAATAAGTAATACTTACTTAACGAAGAAATCACTGTTGTCCTCAGAGAGCAACAAGACCCTCCCTAGATGTCTGGGCCATACCAACATCTGAGTCTCGAGAAAAAAAATCTCCTTCATTAAGTCATTTGAATAATTTCCCCATAGAACATTCTCAACAACTGTAGGAAAATATTCCTAATGAGGAAAATGGCATCTGTTTGTAGACAGAACTTGCTGGCGGTTATGAGAGCAGCACTCTGCAGTGGTCCAAACCTCTCAGAGTCAGTAATTCTGTCCTCACACCATATTGACGGGTTCAAGTCACCTCCCGACCACAAAAAGCTTTGTCTCCTCTGAAACTCAGAATACTGGATCTGATTAAACCATCAGTAAACATTTCCCAAGCAAGTGCCCACCCTGGATATGGCTGATTTTCCGAAGCATGTGCCCAGCAGGATGGAACAATTTCTTCTTAGGAATGTTCCCTTAAATGTTCCTGGGGGCACCCTTCATGCGGGAAGCTAAGGCCAACGTTCAAGTTGAAGAAACAATCTTGTTCAAGTACAAGAAACACTGCCTTTCTTGTACACACAGGCCTGCTTTCTAGTGCTTTTTCCCTCTCTGCTTCCTTCATTTATTACTAACCCAAATGCCCCACAATCATAACACAGAGGCAAGTGTGGGTACAGGGAAGAAGTCAGGTCCAAACCAGTGTTGACTCTTACAGGACATTGTGAGTCTGAACTTCCTCGTCTGTCAAATGAAGAGGACACTTGCTCCCCTGCCAGCAGAACAGCTTTAAAGTTTAACAGTAATAACAAGGGATAGAGAGGCTAGCGTGCATGAGGCACTATTCTAAGTGCCCTGCAAATGCCCATTAATTTGATCCTTCTCAGAACTCTTTTAGGTAAATACCTTTATCCCCATTGCACATCTGAGAAAACTGAGATACAAAGAGGTTAAGTAATTGGTCAAAAGCTCATGCAAGCTAATAACTGAATCTAGTCTAGCCCCAGAATCCATGTTTTTATCACTTCTTTAGGCTGCCTCCCCAATACCTCCAAAGGTCAAACAAGAATACACCTGAAAATGCTTTTCAAACCACTAAAAGATACATTAATAATAATCATAATAATCAGTGTACCTCCCAGCACCCCCAATCCTCCTGGTAACTGCCATGATTCACCTCCGCAGGGAAACATTCCCAGCTATCATCAATTTATGCTCCATCTTCTGCAGAAGATGTGCTGACCTCAGGCCCTGGAGTGAAGCACATGATCTGGCTATCCAATTGGAACAGGCCAATATCCCTGGCCACAGCCACTGGTCCAGCACGAGGCACATGACTCATCATGACCAGGAAGGTTGTTTGTAATTAAGCAAACCTGAAGCTGCTAGAAGTCTCCATTCAGAGCCCAAAAACATGTAGCCAAGATGAATCCTCATGACATCATTTTGATCCTTAGTCTAGCCCCTCCTGAAGGCAGATCCAATCCTTAGATTTGCAATTACTTAAGCCCATAGATTTTTTCACTTGAGACAGTTTGAATTGGGTTTTCTGTCACTTGCAACCAAGGCACTCTGTTCTATCAAGCTATATTTACCTATACCTTCAATACTTTCTCCTCTCTAAAAATAAAACTTGAGGACTATTAAAGTAAATTTTAATTGGTTAGTCTTGACAAAGCAACATTCTGAGGCTGGACTTCCTGACAAGATAACTCCACATTATTTAGAACAGACTTCATTTTTCCCAACGCCACAGAACAAGGGATTTGGCCTATCATAAAATTTGTTTCAGAAAATTTCATTTTTAATAAAAAGAACTAAGCCTACAGTTTCCAGCTTTGTAAGAAAACAACTGTGATATTTATTTTCTCAGCCTTCTCAATTCTTGTTTTTCCTCTAAACAACTATCCATATAGAATTACTAAAAAGAATAGGATTGAATTCTTTAAAACATTTTAAACACCAAAAGTAGAAGACATGAATGGCTATAAATCATTTCGTCCTCCTAAAGAAGACTGGCCGGGAGCAGTGGCTCACACCTGTATTCCCAGCACTTTGGGAGGCCAAGAAGGGAGGATCACGTGGTCAGGAGTTCAAGACCAGCCTGGCCAACATAGTGAAACCCCATCTCTACTAAAAATACAAAAAATTAGCCGGGCATGGTGGCAGGTGCCTTTAATCCCAGCTACTCGGGAGGCCGAAGCAGGAGAATCGCTTGAACCCTGGAGGCAGAGGTTGTAGTGAGTGGAGATCATGCCACTGCACTCCAGCCTGGGCGACAGTGGCAGACTCCGTCTCAAAAAAAAAAAAAAGAAGAAGATCAACTACACCTTAACTTTATTAATTTTGACAACAAAACAAACCAGTTTGGAGTTTTCATCACATTCATTAAGCTATTCATTGTACCAGTTCACATTCCTTCCCTGTGGTTTCTTCAGAAGCCTGATTTCAGAGGAAAGCACTGTGGGTCACCCAGATTACTGCCTCAAAAGGTGACAAACAGCATCCCATTTGATGTCTGATGGATCCCAAATCCATGTATAAGTATGACCAGGGCTTCCTGCATTTCATATCTTTGAATTACCGCACCTAGCTAAATAACTGCAACTACAATATCCAAACAAATTTCCACTTCCTGAAAGACCTCTCAGGCTGGAAGAAGGCAATGATGCAGCCATCGTGGCTGAAGATGGCTCACTGATATTGTTTGACTTGCTTCCTTTACATTGGTCTGAGGACAGTCTAGGGGTGGTGAATGGGCAGTCACTCACAGCCCCAGTGGTCACCCATAATATATATACAAGCACATATGAAAATGCTACACAGGTTTAAAAGCCGTTAAAAACAAGTTTCAAATTCCTTATTGTAAAAAAATACTTCTATATTTTATATGTTCATTACAATGCACCTATATCCTCCTATTAAGAAGAAACAAACTTTTATGACTTTGATAAGCAAATAGATAAGCACACGAGCAGAGATAGATTAATTTGTTTTTTTTTTTTTTTTTTTTTTGAGATGGAGTCTAGCTCTGTCGCCCAGGCTGGAGTGCAGTGGCCAGATCTCAGCTCACTGCAAGCTCCGCCTCCCGGGTTTACGCCATTCTCCTGCCTCAGCCTCCCGAGTAGCTGGGACTACAGGCGCCCGCCACCTCGCCCGGCTAGTTTTTTGTATTTTTTAGTAGAGACGGGGTTTCACGGTGTTAGCCAGGATGGTCTCGATCTCCTGACCTCGTGATCCACCCAGAGATAGATTAATTTGTTATGCTGCACTCCAAACTTTATTATCCAAACTCTATTAACTTGGTTGGCTGTTGTTTCTATTGAGGTTTATTATTAAAGTAGCACAAGACTGGCCGTCTGCTTGGCTTGCTTTAGTAAGCACTTCAAAACCCAAAACCCATCAGCCCTTCTCCAGACATGGCTACCTTCAAACAGTCTGGCATTACCATATGTAAACAATTAGGACATTTAAAACTACAGTAATTGTGCAAACATCACATTACATACTCTTCATTACTGAAGCAAAAAATCAAATTATGTAGAGTGTTTATCAAGTTTATAAAATTAATAAAGATAGCTGACATAGTAGTTTCAAATTGAGGATGTGTAGTTCATTTCCATATTATACTTTTTATTCTAAAAACTGCTATGCTGAGAATAAGCCCCACGTGGTTGGTGCACACGGAAATGCACTACCTGCATAACTAGAAGAGCTGACCGGGGATGCCCCCACACCACGATGTCATATTTTTGATTTATAGAAAGCACAATCATAAAATGGAATTTCAAATTCATAGGAGACTCTTTTACTAACTTGATCTTAACCAAAAGGCCAAGAAGTGATAGAAGAGCCTCTCTTAAACTCCTCAAGACCAAGAACCATATCTGATTATCACTATTTTATGCCTGAAATACAATAGGCACTCTGTAAATATGCGTTGGATGAATACATGAATGAGAACATTAACACTAAATTTAATGGGCTCAGCTTATTACATGACTACAGAGGTTATGATTACTATGTCCTTGCTTTTATGAAGTAAAGCAGGAGTTGGCAAACTTTTTTATAAAGGGCTAGATGGTAACTATTTTAGGCTTTGTAAGCCATATGGTCACTGTTGCAACTAATCAAACCTGGTCTCTTTTGCAACTATTCAACTCTGCAGTTTTAGCAAAATATGCAAACAAATGAGCATGATTTTTTGAATAAAATTTTATTTATAAAAACAGAATTTGCCCATAAAAACACCCAAATCCTCTGAGGAGCACTTTCTTATTATATAATGAAGACTCTACTCTCTAAAGGTTGGAAAGTGGTGAACTTGCTAAATTGAGTTGGACAGAGTTTGTTGGGCTGATATTTGGGCAGAGGATATATATGTGTTCTCCACCATGCCCATCACTCCTTATAAGCAACCCCATTCATTTCAGTCACGTTACCAGCCTGGTCCATGTAAGTCTCTGAATTTACATCCCTGAACTCTACAGTACAGCTGGCTTCCAGGGATGTGGCCCACAGCCACACCTGTGAATTGATAACTATACTACAGGCTCCTCAAGGGCAAGCCCAAAACATTCAACTCTTTGCCCCTCACCTAACACTTAATATCAACACCTAATGAACTTTAAATATTCATCGATTGCCTGTTGTTTGATATGTTCTGCACAGTCTCCTTGGAGGGACTGTAGAGAGAGTAATAATAGCAGAGAAGAGGACGTAGAAAACATGTGCCAGTAGGGAACGACGTGAGAAGGGACATGGTGAGTCACAGGAAGAGCAGCAGGAATCAGCATAGGACTGATGAAACCACACCCAATTCTCCCAAGTGTGTCTCCATCTTCTCGCTGCTGTCTGGATTCCTCCCTCATATCACAGCAGAAGCTGGGCACAACCTGGTACTACCTCCACTATAACCATCATGAGGAGAAAACCTTGTTTAATTCCCATTTCCTCTGGAGGATGCCCCAGATGGGTAAACCCAAACAATTACCCACATCTAGTAAAATAAATAAATAGTTATGTTCTCCCACAATGGAATGCTCTATAGCAATGAAAATGAGTAATATAACTAAACTATATGCAATAATATGCAGGAATCTAATATGCTGTTGAATGAGAGAAGCCAGACACAAAAGAGTACAATCTGCGTGATATATTACGCATACACACACACAAAGAAAAGACATATGCAAAACTAATTTATGCTCCTAAAAGTCAAGAGAGTAGTCATCCATGGAGCAAGGGTACAGTTGACTCTTGAACAACACTGGCTTGAACTGTAAGGGGCCACTTAAAGGCAGATTTTTTTCAATAAACACATTAGAAAATATTTTGGAGATTTGCAACAACTTGAAAAAACTCACAGATAAACCACATAGCCTAGAAATAGAAAAATAAATAAATAAATAAGGAAATGTGAGGTATGCTGTGAATGCATAAAATATATGTCGTTGGTTGGGCACAGTGGCTCAGACCTGTAATTCCAGCAGTTTGAGAGGCCGAGGCGGGTGGATCACCAGGTCAGGAGTTCGAGATCAGCCTGGCCAATATGGCGAAACCCCATCTCTACTAAAAATACAAAAATTAGCCCAGCGTGGTGGCACGCACCTGTAATCCCAGCTACTCGGGAGAAAGAATCGCTTGAACCCGGGAGGTGGAGGTTGCAGTGAGCCAAGATCGTGCCACTGCACTCCAGCCTGGGCAACAGAGCAAGACTCTGTCTCAAAAAATGTGTATGCGTGTGTGTGTGTGTCATTATGTAGTAAGTCAGTAAGGCTTCCAGTCAATAGTAGGCCATTAGTAGTTACATTTTCAGGAAGACAAAATTTTACTTGGATTTTCAACTGTACCCCTAATCCCCAAACTATTTAAGAGTCAACTGAGGTGTCTAAAAGGAAGCATGAGATTGTGTTAGTCATGCTCTATTTCTTAATCTGGGTGCTGGTTACATGGATGTGTTCAATCTGTGGAGTTATATTGAGCTATACACTTATAATATGTCTATTTTCTGTATGTATCTTCTACTTCAGTAGAAAGTTTTTTTAAATCACCATATCTCAGTGGTGTAGGACTAGACAGGGCCCCATATGTCTTCCCTTCATTCATCCTTCAAAGTCCCCTTAGCCTCACGTGGAGTCCCACTCACTCCTCCTCGTCTTTTCAAAGCATAACCATACAGAGGCCAAAGAATAAAAAAGCAAACTCAATCACTGAGCTACCTATGATTCCAGACACAACTCCTTCTGAATCCCAGTATCTTTTGAAGAACTTTTACTGCTATCACTGACCTTTTGTTCTAAATCAGAAATGAGAGTATAAGAAGCCACTGCTGCCCTCAATGGCTCACTTAAATAGACTTCCTTTAAAATATGCTCTAAATAGGCAACCTTATATACACAAATGTCTGTAAAGCAATAGTTAGATACACAGGGACCACCTGAGGAAGATACCATAAATAAATAGTAACTGAGATTGGAAAGGAGAACAGTCGACAGCCATCTTGCAAAAACCACAGATAACTGATGGTGTAATTGGCTATAACGTGTAACAATCTATAACTGTAATCATAGCTGAACATGTCTTTGAGATTTTAAGTAAAGTTTCAATGTAGGTAGTCAAATTATGAGTCTGGAAATCATTTTTAATCTCTGTAATGCTGATTTTAATATATTAACCTATATAACCTCAACTTCACAGTACCACTCATATTCTTTCCACATTCTCCTACAAGTTTAGGTTTAAAACATCAACTAAGACCTTTGATAACATTAGAGCACAGAGACTGGTCTACTGTTTTCATTTTTTTTGTGTGACAGGGTCCCACTCTGTAACCCAGACTGGACTGCAGAGGCACAATCTCGGCTCACCACAACCTCCACCTCCCAGGCTCAAGTGATTCTCCTGCCTCAGCCTCCCGAGTAGCTGGGATTACTGGCACATGCCACTACTGCTTTGTATTTTTGTATTTTTAGTAGAGACAGGGTTTCACTATGTTGGCCAGCCTGGTCTTGAACTCATGACTTCAAATGATACACCCACCTCGGCCTCCCAAAGTGCTGGGATTACAGGCATGAGCCACCAGGCCCAGCCCTGGTCTACTTGTGAATCCTGATCAGGGAGAAGGTGAGGCTGGTGATCAGAGCCACTGACCTAAACTTGAAACATCAGCCACAGCAGGGACGGGTAGATTACATAATCACACACAGAGGAAGAGAGAGAGAAAGAGTGGGACTCACTGTCACCCAGCCTGGAGTACAGTGGCATAATCATAGCTGACTATACCCTCCAACTCCTGGGCTCAAGTGATCCTCCCACCTCAACCTCCCAAGTAGCTAGGACTATGGGCATGTGCCACCATGACTGGCTAAATTTTTAATTTTTTGTAGACAGGTTCTTGCTATTAAAAATGGTTTTGGGTTTTGTTTTTTGAGACAGGGTCTTGTCTGTCACCCAGGCTGGAGTGTGGTGGCTCCATCACAGCTCACTGCAGCCTTGACTTTGTGGGCTCAAGTGATCCTCCCACCTCAGCCTGCTGAATAGCTGGGACCACAGGTGTGCCCCACCATGCCCAGCTAATTTTTTTTGTATTTTTTCTAGAGACAGGTCTCACCTTGTTGCCTAGGCTGATTTTGAACTCCTGGGCTCAAGCGATCCATTCCCCTCAACCTCCCAAAGTGCCCGGATTACAGGCATGAGCCACCACACCTGTCTTAAAAATGTTTTTAATCTGACTTATTTGTATCAACAATGAAGGGAGCATAACTCAGTTACACACTTCAGTACAAAACTATAAATTTAATTAAACGGTTCTGTGTCACATAGTTCTAAGATGTCTTTCAGGGGAGAATATCCTTATTTGTAAGAGCTGCATCCCAAGAATTTAGGAAAAAATGTCATGATGTCTGCAACTTCCACATGTTTCAGCTAAAAAATGTACAAACATATACACATACCAAAAAATGTGACAAAATGCTAATAACTGTTAAAGCTAAGGTGTGGATACGCAGGAACTCATTGTACGTTCTCTTAACTCTCTTCAGTAAGGTTGAAAATGTTTTATGATAAAAAGCTGCATAGAAATATTTACTTACCTTTCAAGTGATGGCTGTCTTCTTTCTCCTGATCAAAAATGAATGACTAAATATGCCCACAAGCCCATTCAGGGATCGTACACGCTGTCTTCATGCTGCAAGAATAAGGAAAACAACATACATGTTATCACCAAGAATTTTTACTGTTAATACTATTTCAGTTGAGAACATGTTCTTAATATATAAGCCTCTAAGTTAAAATACTGCCACAATTTTTTAATAGGGGAAAAAGTGAAAAAAGAAAAAATAATCCCATCACATACTGAATGTGGGGAATGACTGTCAGCCCCACCCACTCTAGGAAATTTTGGGATAAAGGAATTCCTCTGTAAGTTTCTTTTTTTTCCCCTCCAACTTTATTGAAGTATGATTGACAAAAATTATATATAGGTGTACAAGGTGATGGTTTTATATATGTATACATTGTGAAATGATTGCCACAAACTACTTAACGTATCTGTCACCTCATACAATTCCCTTTTCTTTCAGGAGTTTTCTGATAAAAACCAGAAAACTTGCTAGATAAATTCTAAAAGAGTCGTACAGTGTAGTTACCATTTGTGTGTGTGTGATGAGAACACATTAAGGTCTACTGTCATAGCAAATTCAAATATACATTATTATTCCCGATAGTCACCATGCATTAGGTCTTCATCTTATAGCTGAAGGTTTGCCTCAGTTCCTGTCGAATCACAGCAATTTCAGGGCAGTGATGTAGCCCAAACATCCACTCTAACAAAAACTGGAGCTTCAATGACTTGAGCTTTACTTTGACCTTGGATTTCTGAGACCACACTTAGAAGGCATCCATGTACCTGCCTAGAATCACACAGGAATTGCTGAACCTCTTCAAATCCTTTCCAGCAAAGGTATTCAGATCCCATCTACAGTACACTCAACTACAATACACACAAGTTTGTGGCAAAATGGTATCGTGGCCTGAAAGTCATATTCCTATTGCCACCACAATACCTTCTGTTTTGGCATTACCCATCACATTTGATCCTCCCCACAGCCCTGTGAGGTAAGCAGGGTTTATGGATCCCATTTTCCAGAGAAGGCAGCTAAGTGTCAGAGATGATATCTGACAAAGATATGCAACTAGAAAGCACCAGAGATGAAACTACTATTTGTCTTCTGACCCCAAGCCCTGCGCTTGTCTCACTGTACAGGTCACCTCCACCCTCCTGCCCCTGAACATGATGTTTTCTTAAAACCAACCCCACAGCCAAATGGCCAAACAACACATCACACCAGGGAGGCAGCCGGGCGCTGCAGTGTGCTCCCTGAAAGCATATATTCACAATCTTTCTTAATAGTACCATTAATACTATAATCATTATTACCAATTACTATAATTACTATTAGTAATTATACTTCTCTTGTAGACACAATAACCCTTCATGTATTTTTCTCATATATATATATATATGCACTTTATTTTTTTCCCTTCTTCCCCAAAAGAGCACACTGTTCACAAACGGAAGCAAAACAAGCATCGCACTGTATCCCTGCCGATTTTTATCCTCACCATAATGAAAGGCAGCTATCATTTGCTGTTGAGGATTTTCCCTTCATTTTTATAAAATGCAAAATACACTAGAATATAATGCCACAGCCACAGCTCCGCAAATAAAGATGGAAGCAGCATCAAAACTACAGTTGGGGAGAACGTGACATCTCTGCATGATGGCCCTTCTTGGCGCTTCATCTGCTAAACACCAGAATTCTGTACACACAGAGGGTTAGCAGTATCAATGACTAACACGCGAAGTATTGATGTACAAAAGCCTAAAGAAAGCCAGTCCGGAACCCCGTGCACCTGGCTCTCAGGCCTATCTTCTCCACTTTTTAGCTTCATTAAAAATGGAGAGAACCTCCTCCGGCTGCTTCCTCACCTGAGAGCTTCTCCACTTTTTAGCTTCATTAAAAATGGAAAGAACCTCTTCCAGCTGCAACACCTGTTCAGGAGGATGTTGGGATCCACAAAGGGGGGATGGTGCGACTCACTGCCTCACAACCCAGAGCCCTTGGACCCCCAGGAATACTAAGAAATTATGCCAAGAGCTAAACAAAGCTAAAGAAAAATAAACATGACATAGCTTCCAGAAACATCAATGTTACTCAAAGATTTTGGTGAGGGAAGGTTAAGCAAATGAATCAATAATTTAAAAGTTGTTAATATTAAAACAAGTATCAATTATGCATTAGAATGTAATCGTTGCGTGGATTTTTAAACTAAGGCCCCGTCCTTGCTTGCCCAGGTCATTTCTGGCAATGCTCTTAGACGTGGGGGTGAGGAGCAAGGGGTGGACCCTCTCTCCTTTTTCATTAAAGATGGTCTTGGGAAAAAGAGTGGGGCTGGAACAGATTTTAATATCACAGTGGCCCTTCACCTGGAGAATTATCTTCAAAATCAAGAGTCTCAGATTCTTGCCAGATCTAGGTACAGGTAGAATGAAGTCCAGGCACATATAATCCTATCTCCTGCCACAGATCCCAGCGCAAGCATTACTGAAGTTCCTTTCCTCATGGCCCTTCCCACCCACTCCCCTGCCTCAGGCACATTCCTGTCAGGCAAGCTCAGGCCACTCAAATACTCAGCTACATCACTGACATTTCTTTAAACCCATACTAATTGGTAACACGTTCAGTATCTATAAAACTTTTCAGTTAAATGGATGTGTGTACTATTACTAAAGAAAAATGAGCTCACCAATTTAGTCTGCTTCTAAAAAAAGTTTACTGTGAAATATACTATATTTAAAAGTGCGTTAACTGTGGTAGCCAGCCTCTAAGATGGCCGTAGTGATACCAGCCTCCCAGTATTCATGCGCTTGTATAGTCCCATCCCACACGGAACAGGGCTGGCATGTGGGAACCACTACAATATTGCTGAAATGCTGGCGTGAGACTGCAAAAGTCCAAAGACTCCACCTTCCATCTCTGTTTTGGGAGGGAAGCTGGCTGTTCTGATATGCGGACACGCTCAAGAAGCTTTGCAGAGGTACACGTGGGAAGGAACTGAGGCCTCCTGCCAACAACCAACAAGGAACTGAGGCCTCCTGGCAACAGCCATGTGAGTGAGCCATCTTGGAAGAAGATCCTTCAGCCTCAGTCAAGCCTTCAGATAGATATCTGGCAGCAGCTTCAGTTGACATCTTGACTGCAACCTCATGAGAGACTGCAAGTCAGAACCACCCAGCTTAGCTGCTCCCAAATTCCTGGCCTACTGATGGAAACTATGTGGGATGACAAATGTGTATTACTGTTTTAAGGTGCTAAGTCTTGAGGTTTGTTATGCAGTGATAACTAACCTAACAACATATATAGGTATAAAGAATAATAAAATAAATCGCATGTACCTAATACCAGTCGGTGTTTAGATTTTTTTTTTTTCTTTTTTTGGAAGCCGTGTGTGTATCTTTCCTGATTGCATGTCTCCCAATCATCCTTCACCACCACTTCCACCACCAAGATTTACCACTGGCCTGAATTTTGAGTCAATCATTCCTTGGCTCCTCTTTATGGTTTTGCCACATATGTGCTATCAATATGTTGTTGTGATTTGCTGATTCTAAGCCTAATATGAGTGAAGCGATACTGTATGTGCTCTTCTAGACTTGCCTCTTCTCTTAAGATTTTGAGATTCATCCCTGTGACTCATGTGGCTTTAGTTCATTCATTTTGTCACCACGATGTCCTACTGTTGGGGACCCCTCTGGGGATTTTTCAATTTTCTGCTACTTTGAATAATGCTGCCATTTACATTCTACTGCTTGTCCTCTGGTACACACAGACAAGAATTTCTCCAGGGTTATACACCTAAGAGAGGAGAGCTGGGCTACGGATTGCACGTGTTCAACTCCTCTAACGCCAAATTGTTTTCCAAAGTGGTTGTGTACAATGGACTCTTTAGCCTCCTTTCCAGTTTCTCTCCAAATAAGAGGCATGCTTGTTTTGCTAATTACCAGGAAAGCTTTCAACCAACAAAAGGGAAAGCTTTTCCTATTTGCAGCATCACTACTGCAAATAAATGGTACTCCAAAGCAGTGACCTAGACAGCTGGAACGTATTAGTCACAGGACATCAGTACAGACTTCAGAATAATGATGCAAACTCAGCCAACACCCCATACTGCCCGCGGGTGTAAGTCAAATTTGATTTCTAGACATACAGTAAATTCAGAGGCTGTTTTCTTCCTGGTAGATTCACATACTATGGGCCCACCTGACTGTTATCATCTTGAAAGAGAAAAAGAGTAATTCACATGCAACCCAGCCAAATTCAAGATCAAAACAGGAGAATCAAATAATTTCTGTGAAATAATGGAATATGTATGTGTGTTTTTGAAACAGGCAGCTGGTTAGGTTTTTAAATATTTTTACCTATAAAATTGTTATTTACTATACCTGATTTTATTTATTGTAATTCTAAAAAAAAATTATCAATTATTTTCTCTATGAAAAAACTGTGCTTTATAGGTTTAGTTAATCCAGTTTCTTAGATGAAAATAGTAATTTTTACAATTTAATCTGCATTTCTAGGAAAAATGTGACAGCAAATGTTTTTATCGGCATCAAATACAAATAATGAGAAATTCTCTCAATTTGAGTAGGAAGGAAAGAAGAAGTGTTATAAATTTAAAAGAGACTCATATGTCATGGGAAGAAACAATGTCAGTAGATGATCAAAATAAGTTCATTTCAACTCAACTTCCTGACAGTTCTCATCTCTTTAAAATCATTTATCCCTACAAGGTAGAAATTGTTATTTATTCCCATCTTATAGATGGAAGAAACTGAGGTACAGGAAGGAATTCAGTTATGCATAGTCACACAGCTGGTAAGTGGTAGAACAAGGATTTAAACCCAAGCAGTTTACTCCTTGTAAAGCCCATATTCTTAATCACTACTCTGGACAGCTTCTTCAGTCCCCCAAGACAAGTCAGAAGGCCCTGCAATGGTGATGATAATAGCTACCAGTTAATAAGCATCTACAATGCCCTAAGCACTCTATAGCATTGTTATCTTTTCTTTTTTTTTTTTTTTTCTTTTTGAGATGGAGTCCCGCTCTATTGCCCAGGCTGGAGTGCAGTGGCACGATCTCGGCTCACTGCCACCTCCACCTCCCGGGTTCAAGCAATTCTCCTGTCTCAGCCTTGTGAGTTGCTGGGACTACAGGTGCACACCACCATGCCCAGCTAATTTTTTTGTATTTTGAGTAGAGACGGGGTTTCACCATATTAGTCAGGCTGTTCTCAAACACCTGACCTTAGGTAATCCAGCAGCCTCAGCCTCCCAATGTGCTGGGATCACAGGCATGAGCCACTGTGCCCAGCCTACTGTGTTATTTCTAATTCTGTCCACATCTCTACCAGGTATGTATTATTCCCATTTTATAGGTGAAGAATCACAGGCTCTGAGAGTTTCAGTAACTTGGCCAAAATCACATAGTAAATAAAATAAAATGGTGGAGGCACCACTTGAACCTCATGATTTCAAAGTTCATGCAGTTTCCACAGTGCGCCTTTTGGAAAAAATAAAACCACCTAATTTCAGGGCTTGTGGTAGGCAAGTGTAACCTTAAGGTCCTGGAAACAGTCCCTGTGAAGGAAACGGATGCCACATTGGGGGAAGGTGTGCCAGTGTTCCTAGTGACGGTGGGCAGCAGCTTCCATGCCCCCATCACAATGAGACTGAGGCAGAGTGGGTGCTGGTAAGAGCAGAGGACTCAGTCAGAAGATGACTAGGTTACACTGGGCAGGGCAATTGGCCTCTCAGGCACAATGTTTTCCTCTGTAAAATGGGGATATCTTTTATTTCAAAGGGTTGCTGTGAGGATTAGAGAGACTAACACCTGGCACACAGCAGGCACCAGATATATGCTTGGCAATGGCAAGATTAAGAGAAAACAAGCCCCAGAAATCTAGCAGGAAATAGCAGGGAGGTAATTTTAAACATATTCTCGCTTCCATATATAAAGCCCCACATAATTCAAGATGGATGATTTAATAATTTTTAAAAGATCTTACTTGTATCACGATTTTTTTTTTTTTTTGAGACAGAGTTTCGCTCTTGTTGCCCACGCTGAAGTGCAATGGTGCGATCTCGGCTCACCGCAACCTGCGCCTCCCTGGTTCAAGCGATTCTCCTGCCTCAGCCTCCCAAATAGCTGGGATTATAGGCATTCACCACCACACCCAGCTAGTTTTTTGTATTTTTAGTAGACACAGGCTTTCGTCATGTTGGCCAAGCTGGTCTTGAACCTCTGACCTCAGGTGGTCTGCCCACCTTAGCCTCCCAAAGTGCCGGGGTTACAAGCGTGAGCCACTGCGCTCAGCCCAATTTCTTTTTTACTAATATTATAGTTTCCACATTCTGGCCTACTATAAGCACAATAATAACCTTCCTAACTAGATCAACCCTTTATGATATCATTTTTTACATAAACATTGCAGCTGGAATGGACTCAAAGTAAAACATTTGGCACACTTAACCTTTATGTTACTGACTAGAAAAGTAGTCAGGGAGGGAGAGAAACCACCTCAGGTCAGTATGAGGTGTTTGAAGAACACAGAAGCAGCTATTGCTAACATTTACTCAGAATACATCATGAGCCAGATCTCCTGCTCGGCATGTTTCCTGCATTCTTCCTTAAAACCCCTCACTCAACAACCCTGAGAGAACATATCATAATACAGATCCCTATTCAACAGAAAAGGAAAATGACTCATAGAAGTTCACTGACTTGCTTAAAGTCAGTGACTGTTAGTCCCACAGGACTAGCAAATGGATACAACTGGCTCGTTGCACATGTTAGGCACTCAGTATGTTTTGAACATGGGGTCTTTATTTTCTCTACCACAAAAATAAAAACCACTACTAATTTCACAAAGATGTTAAGGATAAAACGAGATTATGCACATAAAGTCCCTGGCTCACTGCTTTGACCTTGGAATATCCTGTGGTAGATGAGCAACCATGTTGATATAAAAAGGTATAATAACCACCTAGAACAAGGTTATGATAATGACAATGAGCATAACGTATCGTAATGGGTACAAGATGTATGAAAGTCAAACACATTAAAAGATGTTCAATATCATTAATCATTAGGGAAATGTAACTCAAAACCATCATGAAATACCACTACACACCTATTAGAATGGCTGAATTGCATAAACTGACAATATCAAATGCCAGCAAAAATACGGGTCAACTAGGATTTACATATTCTGCTGCTGGGAATGCAGTGGGTGAATACGTATGCAAACCACGGCACATCCATACAACAGAATACTAGTCAGTAATAAAAAAGAACAAACCTTTGATACACACAACGTGGATGGATCTCAAATGCATTATGCTAAGTGAAAGCTAGTCTCAAAAAGTCTGTATAATCTACTTATATAATAGTTTTACAAAGAACAAATTAAAAAGGCAGAGAAAAGATCAGCATTGCCAGGAGTTCAGCAGGAAAGAGGATTTAAACTACAAAAAGGCAACACCAGAGAATTTGAAAGGTGATGAAATTGTTCCATGTGCTATTTGTAGTGGTGGTTGCATGAATTAATGTCTGTGTTAAAATTCACAGAACTGGCCAGGCATGGTGGCTCAAACCTGTAATCCCAGCACTTTGGGAGGCCAAGGCGGGTGGATCACCTGAGGTTGGGAGTTCAGGACCAGCCTGACCAACCTGGAGAAACCCTGTGTCTATTAAAAATACAAAATTAGCCAGCCTTGGTGGCAAATGCCTGTATTCCCACCTACTCAGGAGGATGAGGCAGGAGAATCGCTTGAACCCAGGAGGCAGAGGTTGCAGTGAGCCGAGATAGCGCCATTGCACTCCAGCCTGGGCAACAAGAGCAGAACTAACTTCGTCTCAAAAAAAAAAAAAAAATTCACAGAACTTGCTACAGACTGAATGCTTGTGCCCCGCCTCCACCACCCCGCCCCACAAAATTCGTATGTTGAAACCCTAGTCCCCAGTGTGATAGTATTCAGAGAGGACTCTCTTAGGAAGGTCATAAGCGGGCAGCCCTCATGGTGGAATTAGTGCCCTTATCAGAAGAGACAGGACAGAAGAGAGATGACATCTCTCTCTGAATGTGAGGATACAGTAAGAAGGCATCCATCTGTGGAGCCCAAGGAGGGCCTTCACCAGAACTCAATCATGCTAGCTGGCACCCTGATCTCGGACTTCAAGTTTGCAGAACTCTGAGAAATAAATGTCTGTTGTTTAAGCTACCCAGGCTATGGTACTCTTGTTACAGCAGCCCAAACTAACTAGCACAGAACTATACACTTCCAAAAAGTGAATTTTACTGAATTTTAAATTTTTAAAATTTAAAAATTACTAAAAAGTAGCATTTAAAAATCATAGAGAGAACTGATAGGTCTTGGTGAATGGCTGGATATCTGACAGTTGTGGAGAAGGGGTGAAACATGAGGGTCAAATAGTTCTGAAGTTCCTTGCCAAGGGAACAATCCTGGGACAGGAGACCATCAGGAGTCAGGGTATCAGATATAAAAAGAGGCTCTAAGAAGTACTGAGGGTCAAGGACCTTGGTTTCTAGCCTGATTTCACCAAATGAGTGACTCCATAAAATTATGCAAGCCACATCACCTCCCAGAGCCTTAGTTTACCTACCTCTAAAATGAACAATGAAGCATGTGATCTTGAAGGTCTTTTCCTGTGACAAACATTCTAAGGTCAATTTATTTAAAGCTATTGGGTCTAGGAAGACAACAAAACAAATAAGGAGAAATACCCAGACATGAAAAAAAAAAATAGTGTACACCTGCACAAATATCACCAAAGAATAAAATAAAGTGAAACCATCAACATGTCTGAATGGTAAAGTGAGGTCATGAAAGTAGCCAATATCAGAGAAAAGATAGGAGACCCAGAATACCACTCCACTGTATAATGGAAGCCAAGAGAAGAGAGGAAATTCACAGGACTGGGGACAGGAGAGCTGGAATAACTCAAGAATCAAATGTTGAAACAGACAAAAAGAATGAGGACTGATAAAACAACAAAACCACACAGATTTTCACGTGATCAACAGATGACTGCCAAAAAACAGTAACAAAAAAGCTCCCATCCAAAACTTGCATGTTGTCTGCATATCTCGGTTGTGTCCTGACTGCCTTTGCCCTTGCATTTTCAGTCTCACTCTGCCTTCTTCATTTTTGCTGCTAAGAATATAGAATTTAATAAAACATGTAGGAACAGTTTCCCTGCAATAGCCCAGTTCAAATGGTTTTAATTTTCAAAATTTAGAAATTCCTGGAAATTAAGAATATGGCTGTTAAGTGCTGGAGAGACTTTTTTTTTTTTTACTTGTCCTACTTAAGTTTATTCAAAGACTCCAGAATTCTAGAAGAGAAGAAACCATTTCACTAACAGAATGGAATGTATACTTAAGAAGTACTTAATGTTGCGCGGTGGCTCAAGCCTGTAATCCCAGCACTTTGGGAGGCCAAGACGGGCGGATCACGAGATCAGGAGATCAAGACCATCCTAGCTAACACGGTGAAACCCCGTCTCTACTAAAAAAAATACAAAAAACTAGCCGGGCGAGGTGGCGGGCGCCTGTAGTCCCAGCTACTCGGGAGGCTGAGGCAGGAGAATGGCGTAAACCTGGGAGGCGGAGCTTGCAGTGAGCTGAGATCCGGCCACTGCACTCCAGCCTGGGCGACAGAGCTAGACTCCGTCTCAAAAAAAAAAAAAGAAGTACTTAATGTTAACTTAAGAAGTACTAAGAATGCCTGTAATCCCAGCACTGTGGGAGGCCGAGGTGGGCAGATCACAAGGTCAAGAGTTCGAGACCAGCCTGGCCAACATAGTGAAACCCCATCTCTACTAAAAATACAAAAATTAGCTAGGCATAGTGGCACGCGCCTGTAATCTCAGCTACTCAAGAGGCTGAGGCAAGAGAATTGCTTGAACCCGGGAGTCAGAGGTTGCAGTGAGCCAAGATTGCGCCACTGTACCCCACCCTGGGTAACAGACAAGACTCTGTCTCAGAAAAAATAAAAATAAAATAAAGAAAGAAAGAAATACTAAGATTTCATTATAGTCTGTCAGGCAGGGAAATAGCTTGAAGTCAATAATTTTCCCAAACTGACCAACTGAAATGTGACAAATCCTTCATCTCTATCCAGAGTGAGCCTCAGGACACTATTTCATGTGCTTCAAGCTATTTCAGCCAAGTGACCCCAAGGAGACATATAACTCTGAGCACTTAACTAGAACCAAAGGATAGGGGAGATTAACAGTTACAAAGAATGCCCGCAAGCAAAGTTAACACAGAGTAAACTTTTCAAACACTTTTGCCAATTTTCCTTTCTGATGATTACATGTAAAAACATCAATTTCATATAACCTGGTTCTGCTGGTTATGAAAGAGGAAGGAAAAGAGAAGTGGACTTGCTTGGGCTTGAAGTCTGGTTCCACCACTAACAATTCACTAACTTTGAGCAAATGTATTTACTCCTTTTTATCTCCTATTCTGCATCTACAAAATGGGGACAATCACATTCTCCATCTAGCACTCAGGCTATTAGTGACATGCCCAGATGAGATCATGTCTGTGGAAGCACCCAAGGAGAATGCAAATACAAATAGAAGGTGTTATTACTGCTATTCTATATGGGGGAAGGGGAATGAACATATTTGAACACCCAAGCACATCCCAGCTGCCTCTTTCAAGTCAACCATATGCTTCTCTCCCATCAACAGCTGGGCTGTTGAGCAGATGCCGAATTGATGGAGACAGAAAGGTGCTGAGAGAGAATGCTTCTGTTACCCAGCTTCAGTCCTCCTGGCTGGATGAAGATAGAAAAGTCATTTCTTATCCATTTCCATTCCACTAACCTTTTCGAGAGTCTTCTATGTGTCAGACACCATGCTGGATACTAAGAACACGTTAATTTTTGACAAAACAGGCTGTGTTCTCAAGCACATCTACTCTGGAAACCGCTATGCATAAATAACCAAGAACTGAGTCTAGAAAGATGAGGATAAATCAGAAGAGAGAAGCAAGGGTGAGACAGCAGAGCAGCAAGGAACCACAAGGGACAGGAAGGCAGATGAGAGGGCATGACAATAAAAACCCACGTCTTCCATGTCTTCAACTGGGACTCTCAGGTCTTCACTCGTGGGCCAAAGAACCACAGACACGTTTTTAAGCAGGGGCTAACACGATCATCCTTGCAGTTTAGAAAGAGGACTGCGACCACAGCTGGGAAGATGAAATGAAGAAGGGCAGCAAACGGGCAGCTGTAGCAGAAATCCAGGCACCAAGTTATAGGGGCTCGAGAACGAGCGAATACAGAGGTAAAATGAACTTGCTTGGTGACTGGAAGGATGCAGGGGTAAGAGGACTTGTAGATGACTCCTTGGTTCTGTCTTAATGACTAAGAGGATGTTGGACTTTTTCACAAGATGCAGGAAGAAGTACAGATTTGGCAGGCAAGACAATTTCACATTGTACTTGTGTCATCTGGTAAATGACCTCATGTAAAGGAAGTCACTTTGTACATTTGTGACCAACCAAAAAGTCTTAATTTTCTCGTCATTTAGCTGCCTGTTTCAAATTTCCATAGACAAGAGGACCACTTAAGACAGAATGGAATGGCTAGGCAAGAACCCACTTCCAAGCTCTTAACCTCTTGTATCCAAAGTGAGAACATACCTGACATCAGAACTGAAGCTCAGAGAGGTTAAGTAGCTTACCTAGGCCTTACAGCCAATGAAAGAGGAACTAGATTTTAATCCAAGATAGTATGCTTCCACAGCCTCAGCTCTTCTTCTAGTATGCTATTCTACTCCATTAAGTAAGGGCCTAACCCTACTCATCATATGTAGTACAGGTTGGATACCCTCTTTCCAGAATGCTTGGAACCAGAAGTATTTTGGATTTCGGGATTTTTTGTGATATTGGAATATTTGCATATACATAATGAGATATTTTGGGAATGGGACCCAAGTCTACACATTAAATTCATTTATGTCTCCTATCTACCTTCTACACATAGCCTGAAGGTAATTTTATATGCAATATTTTTAATAATACTGTGCATGCAACAAAGTTTTGACTGTGTTTTGACTGCAATCTATCACATGAGGTCAGGTGTGAAATTTTCCACTTGTAGAGTCATGTTAATGCTCAAAAAGTTTTAGATTTTGGAGCATTTCAGATTTGGGATGCTCAACCAATACCTGTTCTCTGGCCACTTTATTCTTCTCCTGATACTCACCTCTGATAACAGAGTTCAGGCAACTCTGAATCACCTCGTTTTAATCTCTCCAAACACTGTTCCCACTGCTGAGCTGTCAATCAATGATCCTGTCAGCCTGGAAAGCCCTGCCCCATCTCTGCTTCTTCAAGTTCATTCCAATGACTACTTCCAATAACCAGCCACTCTGTGGCTCTGCAAATGCAGGGAGAATGTTCTGCTTCCCACGGGAACTACTTCTGAATTCACTGTCCTACCTTATGTCATAGCATTTAAAGTTCCTTCAGGGTAGTCCTTATTTAACTCAGCCCTTACTAACTAACACTTGTGTCACTGGCTGAACCAAGCATGATACTTTTCCCTGCTCAATATCTTTCTTTGTGTTACATCAGGGGAAGAAGGGAGGAGAAGGCTACTGGAGAAGATGCACAGAGTTTATTTGGAGACTGCCGACTAAACACTCATCAGGCACTCTCCTAGGCATGAGAGGGCAGTGACTGAGGTCCCTGAACTTACACTGAAATGTGATGTTTATTTTTTAAATACATAAATACGCACACATGCGTAAAGCAAATACATCAAAATGTTAACATTTGATAAAACTGAAGCTGGATATATATGCATTTATTGTATTATTCTCTGTAGGTTCCAGAACATTTAAAATATTTTAACAATAAAAAAATTTGTAATGAGAAGAAAATAAACATAAAGCCTCTACTCTCTACGGAAACAACTGCTTTGTCAGACTAACTTATTTCCAAAGTGTCTCGATAGAGAAAATTTTACAGTGATCTATTTTGTTTTTAACATCATGCTCCACAGCAGACAAAACAATCAGGAGAAAAGATGAAAATGAACAAGTTTTAGACAATGGGATTCAATTGAGCAACACAATGAGGTTCTCAGCCAGTCTAGGCTGTCCTCATTTCCAACTCCTTATCCTCTGCAATGGTAAATGATAAAATAAAATACCAGAAAAACATAACCACCTTCTAAAACCTTTTTGCCTCTGAAGAGGAAGCCCTGGGGTCTTACAAACATGATCCCTTAACAAACCTGTAGGATGAGCAGTTTACAGATGAGGAAGTTAAGATTCAAACAACTTAAGTAATTTCCTCAACTTAAGTAATTTGCTCAACATCCACTGATTGCATTGCTGGTGACAGTCTGGAGTCCAGGCTGCTCACCACCAGGGCTGAACCATGGGTAACAGAGCTAGTTTCCAAATCTCTCTCTGCTAAGGGTCAAACACCTTGGTTTTGTTTTCATTTAACCATGATGCACACCTCTCACTATCTGATACTCCTTCTCTTACTTCTCATAAACTTCTAGGCTCCCACAAAGGAGTGGATCTTACAGAGCAAGAAGTCTCTAGTAGGAAGTTCAGTAAATTTAAAAAACACACACACAAAATCCAAGAAATCACAGTCTCGAGATACAGTATCAAAAACAGTACCTCCAAATGGTAACTCAAGGCAACAAAAAAATTGAGGGGTAAAAAAAACTAAAACGCACAACACACTGCAGTCATCAAAGAAACACTGCATGATTGTTTTAAATTGAACAGCCTTAACCTCTGAAGGGACTTTAAAGTTGTAGTCAGCAACAAACCTGTCAGAAGAAAAAGAATTGGTAAAATCACTTTCTAATGTTATTTATCTTTAAACACTTGTGACCATGAAGAGTGTACAAAATTTATCTTCCACATGTAGACAGAGGGGCAGGACAAGCTACAGCATATGTGAACAGGTTACGATTTTATTATTTACTAAATTTTCAAAAATGTAGAATAACATTAAACTTGAAATATATGCCATTGTTTATTCTAATAGGAGTTCTAGTAACTATTCTGGAAACAAAATACAGATCAGAAAATGAGAAAAGTCATATTTAATCTAAACATCAACATTTCTGACCCCTAGAGTTTACTCCAAAAATAGGGGTGTGAGTGCAAAAACGGCACTGTACAATTTCCTTTTCTATCACTTCCTGCCACACAGTCTAAGCTCTGACCACACCTCCCAGACAGTAAGGAAACTGCTGAGTCAAAACCACATAATCAGAGCTCTCCAACAGCTGGACCCTCATAAACCTGACGCCCCACCCAAAAGAAAGCAAACTGGTCCCCCATGTGAGCCTGCACGTAACAGGCTGCTCACCACCAGGGCTGAACTGTGGGTGACGTTTACACGTGCAACCCAAGCAGAGGTTCCAGGGACAGTGTCTAAAGAGGAACTATTAGGAAGATAAGAGAACCAGAACTGTAGAGAGCCACCAAAAATGCATAACATATAACAGACTCCAACAGCAAACAGGCAATTATTTGCCTAGATGTCTGATACAGCGCCAGGTTAGCTCACTACACTTGAAATTTTAATGGCACAAAAGAACCGCAATTATCTTTTTTCTCAGAGACACATTTCTTTGATTATATCTTGCATGCTGAAACAAAAAATTTATTCAAATAGTTTCATGGTTATTCTTTGGAATGGAGTATTTGACTGATTGCCAAATGTATAAATTATATGACTAAGTATTAAACATGTGTGTTTGCTTTGTTCCAGAGGTCACCTATTTAAATCAAGGACTTAAAAAGTCCTTGATTTATCAACTCCACAAAAATGAAGAAAGATTATTTATCCCTACAAATCCACACATATACCCATCAGTAAAAAGACCAAGACAGACTCCAAAAAATGACTAAAAAAGATCATACAAGAAATACAAATATACCACAGTACACAATGTTGTCAGTAAACACACAGACAAGCCTCCATCTTCAGATAGATCATGTGCCTTTAGAAATAATGTGAGCAACGTAAACAAACAGATTTGACTGGCATTGTTAAAAACCACCAGTTAATCACATCTGATTTTTATCAGGCCTATAAAGGTACAAAACATTTCACTTCTGTTACTACAAAGCTGGAAGCTAATTTCAATTTCCTACATCTCCACAAAAAAAGCACCTACAGACATATCACACTGCAAGATGCCCAGGCACCACAAAACCCCTGGGTCACTGCATGGAGTCAGGGAGGAGCGTGCTGCTCTATATTCTCCATTGGGCCTCCCCTACCACCCAGATTTGGAAAAAAATACAAATCAAAATCAAGGGAGCTTGCTATGCAAACACAGCCCGTAGCTCAGAATCTCAGCCCCGCTTCCAAACAGAATGTCATCCATAAACAGAAATTCCAGAGCTGCCACAGTGAGACAAGCTCACAGAGAAGCATACCGCTGAAATAAATCATATCTGCATATCCAGTGAGCATTTAACCAGCTCAGACCAAACTAAGGAACCAAACACTACTGCCAGATTTTCCCTCCTAAGGTACTGACAAGTAAGAGCTATCAGAGCAAAAGATATGAAAACACCAGGCTGTTTTCCAACAACCCTGACAGGCCTTGCTCAAGGTTGCTGCCAAGTTTGCTGGTGAGACTGCTCTGAAGTATTGTGAAACCACACTCTTGACCTCAGGCAGTACTGATGCCTTCAACTAAACACTGTTCAAAGTGGTGGGTGTGTTTATAACCGTAAAGGCAGCATTTCCTTGACCACACTGTGATAAGGTACCCTCCAATAAAACTGATCACAAGAAGGCACATATTTTTATTTTCCTTTTTACTTATACAAATTTATGGTGTACACGTGCAATTTTGTTACATGCATAGATTGCATAGTGGGCACGTCAGGGCTTTTAGGGTATCCATCACTCAAATAATATACATCATACTCATTAACCAATTTCTCCTCATCCTCCCCACTTCAACCCCCCACCCTTCTGAGTCTCCATTATCTATTGTTCCACTCTCTACATTCATGACAAGGAACATATTTTAAGAGGCACCTTATTTTCTTTTTTTTAAAAAAGAGTCTCTTGAAAGATGTTTGACTTGAACAAATATTTGTACACCTGTGTTCACAGCAGCATTAGCCACAACAGCAAAAGACAGAAGTAACCCAAGTGTCCACTGACAGATAAATGGATAAACAAAATGTGGTATATCCACACCATGGAATATTAAAAAGGAAGGAAATTCTGACACATGCTACAATATGTGTGAACTCTGAAAATGTTATGCTAAGTAAATCAAGCCAAATACTAAATAGTTCCACTTATATGAGGTACATAGTCAAATTCGCATATATAGAAAGTAGAACAGTGGTTTTCCAGGGGCTAGGGGTAAGAAAGAACGGGAACGATTGTTTCGTGGGCACAGAGTTTCAGCTTGGGATGAGGAAGTCATTCTGGAAATGGATGGTGGAGATGGCTGCACAACAATTTGAAGGTACTTAATGCCACTGAACTGTATACCTAAAAACTGTTAAAATGATACATTTTGTGTATCTATATTTTACTATAATCAAAAAAGATGTTTGTACTTGTTTAAAGTATAGATTTGGAATAGTAGAAATATTTTAAAACTATATAAATACAACATATATTTCTATGTATATTTAAGAATCTAACAAAGTTGTCTTCAGCTTCCACGTTTGGCAAAAATCTGACCTTCAGTCTCAGTCTGGAAAGCTAAAGAGCAGGAAGCATCCTTCAAATGTCACTTCTGGCATCCTTGAACTGCTGTATGATCAATGATTGCATCACCGTGTAAGTAAACATCATCACAACAGCATGACATCAGTGATATGAACAAGGCATATTATTTGAATATTTGCTGTTAGTATCCAAAGACTCATTTTCAAATGTTGGTGAACATTCGAGATATATCCTAGAATCTCCTCCATCCATCAGCAAACTATATGACACTCAAGATTTTGTCACGTACTAACCAAAGCTGTTCAAAGATGGAATGGCTGGTTATTACATAACAAACTCAGCTCTAGCATTGTGCTTTTTTTTTTTTTTTTTTTTTGGACAGGGTCTCACTCCATCACCCAGGCTGAAGTGCAGTGCCATAATCACAGCTCGCTGCAGTCTCAACTTCTTGGGCTTAGGTGATCCTCCCACCTCAGCCTCCTAAGTAGCTGGGACTACAGAGGCACACCACCACACTCAGTTAATTTTTTTCTTTTTTTTTTGTAGAGATAGGGTTCCACTATCTTGTCAAGGCTGGGCTCAAACTCCTGGGCTCAAACGATCCATCCACCTCAGCCTCCCAAAGTGCTAGGATTACGTGTGTGAGCCACTGCACCTGGCCTAGCATTGTACTTTGTGGATAACAGCATTGACATGGCATGTCTAATAACAATATCAAAGAGTATGCATACTAATAGCCAATAGTTGCTCTCAGGGAAAGCAGTCAATTGTTGAAAACTGAGGGTTCCTTGAGAGGGCAAACATTTGTCACATATTACCTCTGCAAAGATTCTTCTATCATTCTTCTCCAGGGAAGACACTGAAATTAGTGTGCAGGCAGTGAAAGCTAAGATGCAGATGGAGATTCCAAAACAGCTCTGTTATCTTGAAAGCCAATTTCACTGCTCCACAGCCACACTTTTAGAGCCAAAGCTTAAGGATGCATTTTTCTCTCAACTAGTTGTGTGAAGCAGCAAGTGAGTACAAAAATATCAGGGAAAATTTTGTAGAAGGACAACAATTTCACTTCTGCTTCTGAGATTATCCAGATATATTCTCCTTCAAACAGTGCACAAAGCTGGGGTGAGGGAAAGTACTAAAATGAAACCACATCATCATTGCCAAGAAAATCTTCAGGTCCAGCAGTCAGAGAGAAGACAAGTCAATTATATGACAAAAGATTAATAAGTTGGAAACAAACTACCACTCATATTGTATTATATGGACAAAGCCAGCAAAAATAATAATACAAAAACAAACTAAACAAATAAATAAAGTCCTTGCTCCTCTCTCCTCCAACTCAGATCCAAGTCAACATCCACCCAGTATCGCAAACGTCCACCGAACTGATCGTATATGCTAAAAAATTAAGTCCCTGTACCACAATGCCAAATTCTGACTATTATAATCTTAATAACAAAATTGTAATAATGTTTATAAAATGTCAAACTTGTACTTTTATCCCAGAAGTTCATTCTAGGACAGCGAAATTTAGCTTTGGCAATACTATTCCTTTCAGCATTCCATCTTTCAGCATTTGGTCAAAACGTTCGTTTGGTACACATCTAATATTTATAGAAAACAAATCAGAGGGATATACACCAAAATGATAACAGCGGTTATCTATGGGTAATAGAGTTATTAATATTATTTTAACTTACACATTTTCTAAATAAAGGAGGAAGAGCAAGAGGAGAAAGAGAAGGAAAAGGGTAAGAGGAGGAAAGGAGGAGGAGAAATAAGAAAAAGAAAAGTTGTCCTTGAAAGAAAACCCACCCTGGCTAAAAGGCTAGTGCAGAGCAGCCTTGAGCATCAGCACAGGCTGTAGACCACGAGATTCCAGGGAACGTCACTCAGTGCCCACTCCTCAAACACTGTGCTGAAGCCACCACACCCTTACACCTCACAGCCTCCCACAGTGCTGGGAGAGAAAGGAGGGTTTCAAGGAAGATAGTATAACCATAGAAATTTCAACAGTATGACATCTTAATTACTTACTTTAAGCTTTTTTAAAAATCAGTAACTTCAAGTCAAAGATGTAGCCTAATAACAAGTACAGAGAAACACACCTGATATGACTATACAGGTGGCAAAATTGCCTGTGAAGGAGACATTCTTCTTGAAGTCTTCCTATGAATACAGTCACCCCTCAGTAACACAGGAGATTGGTTCCAGGACCCCCAGGGACACCAAATTATGTCGATGCTCAAGTCCGTCGTATAAGATAGCATGATTATTTGCATATAACCTACACAAATCCTCCTGTATCCTTTAAGTCATCTCTAGATCAAGTATAATACATAATACAATGTAAATGCTGGGTAAATAGTTGTTATAATTTTTTTGGTTTTGTTTGTTTGTTTGTTTTTTGACACAGAGTCTCACTCTGTTGCCCAGGCTGGAGTACAGTGGCACAACCTCCGCTCACTGAAGCATCAACCTCCTAGGCTCAAGCGATCCTCCCACCTTAGCCTCCCTGTTAGCTGGGACTATAGGTGTATACCACCACATCTAATTTTTGTAGAGACAGGATTTTGCCACATTGCCTAGGCTGGTCTCAAGCTCTTGGACTCAAGTGATCCACCCGCCTCAGCCTCCCAAAGTGCTGGGATTACAGGCATGAGCTACTATGCCTGGGGTATTTTTTTATTGTATTGTTAGTTTTTGTTTTTTTCCTCAAATATTTTCAATCTATGTGATTGAATCTGTGGTTGCATAACCCATGGATTATTTACAGAATTTTTTAATGACAGAGTCAGTATGACCTGACTCTTGCCTTGGTAGACTAAGACCTGTTGAGGACATATCTGCCTAATTCATCACTGTGTCACCAGTACTCCACAGGGTACCTGGCTCATAGTAGGGCCCCAACCAGTACCTTCTCAATAGTTTATTTTTTTAACAAAAGCATTACATACCTTTTTGCACATAACAATGCTTTCCGAACAACTTCATGATTATTCTACCAGGTATTATTTTTAAGAGTTACCTAGTATTCCATTGCGTGGATATACATAATTTGTTTAGCCAATCCCCTATATTTTAATATTATGTTTCCAACTTTTCACTACGATAAAGAGCTCTGGGATGAATAATGACCTTGATTATTTTTTAAAATAAGCCCCTAAAAGGAGAATTGCTGGGTCAAAGAGTGCGTGAGTATCTATGCTCTCACTCTCCAAAGCTACCCTCTAGACCCTTATCTTGAAGGCAGTAGTCATGAGCTTTACTATTTAGGTAAGCTACTATGGACTTCTCAAGCAGAGCAATCTCCTAAAACAGGTGCCTTTGGCATCAGCAGCCAAAGCTCCAGACCTATTTTCAGGACCCATCAGACACAGAAATCTGAGAAGCAGCACCTACTCCAAGGGGCCTCTGTGCTCCTCCCAATGGCTCAACCTTCTCTTTTCGCTCAGTGGAAGACAGAAACAAATTGTAGCATCATACGCACCTCCCCGCCTTTGCTTCCACTAAGTCAAATGGTCTTCCAATGATGCCAGCGGTATCATTTTGTTTCCTGTCCCAGTCATAAGACACAGAAATGTCAAGCCGCACAGAACTACAACCAGGCTGTCAGTGTGTGTCTGCCTCACCCCCTTTTACCTAGTCACTTCTCATCAGTTCCTCTAAAAAGAGAAAGACGGAAACACAAAGGAACTCTCCATGGCATAATTTTCACTTTTTATCCACTTTCATAAAAAACAGGTCTTTTAAACACCTTCCTGGTGAATTTAATGAGAGTTTTAGATGCACTGTCCCCCAAAATACACTTAAATACATGGTGGCTTCAGGAAACCCATCCAGAGACCCCCAGTAAGAACCTGTGGAACACCGATAGGGCCTTTCTGAAATGAATGAGCAAAATGAGGCTTGAGAAACTCCTGAGAGGGTTCTCACGATCCTGCCTGTTTCTAAAATCAAAAGGAGAGGGAAAGCCAGCCATGCTGAGGGCCCTATGGAAACCTGGAACACTGCCCAGCCAACTGCTTGGAACTCTGTAGAGCCTTTCAAAGTAACTCAGGTGTCACTACATGGACCACAGCAGTAAAGCAAATGTTAAATTACCAACCTTGTGAACAGGTGGCAGAGACATTCCGAGGCACAAGGGGAGGTTTTGCCTCCCAACTACCTGACATGCTACATTTGCTTATTTGATTATTGTTTGCTTATTGATTATTGTCGGTCTGACCCTTACCAAGAAAACTCCACACGGGCTGAGACTTTGTTTTGTTCGCACCTATATCCTGGCCTCGTCCAAAGTTGAAGCTGCCAGTCTCCATGATTCTGAAGGCTCAGGCTAGAGATGCAGGCCGTCTACAAAGGCTTCCACAAAAAGCAATGGCATACAGGGGACACTCTGTGTACTTGGGTCTAGGGGTGTGCAGAGTGAACTAATAGCCAGGGGAACAATAGGGACAGGCTCTGGGATAAGATCAGGTAGAAACACAGAGGAAGGGACTACGCAGTCCACATGGTGAAAATCTCGACAACACGTGGTCAGAAAACTGGGTACAGGCCGGGCGCGGTGGCTCAAGCCTGTAATCCCAGCACTTTGGGAGGCCGAGACGGGCGGATCACGAGGTCAGAAGATCGAGACCATCCTGGCTAACACGGTGAAACCCCGTCTCTACTAAAAAATACAAAAAACTAGCCGGGCGAGGTGGCGGGCGCCCGTAGTCCCAGCTACTCGGGAGGCTGAGGCAGGAGAATGGCGTAAACCCGGGAGGCGGAGCTTGCAGTGAGCTGAGATCCGGCCACTGCACTCCAGCCCGGGCGACAGAGCGAGACTCCGTCTCAAAAAAAAAAAAAAAAGAAAACTGGGTACAGATAGTGCCTGTGCAATAGCCCATCTCACTTATGGTCCATCTAGTCAAATGAATGGTCAGCACGCCACCCAGGAGAGGAAAGGGAATCAACACATACTCTCTCTTAGAGAAAATCTCAGGGTCACCCTCTGCTGCCACATCCCAAGGCCACCTCAACAACTACAGAATGCAACCCTGTACTACTGTAGACACATGCCAAGGGTCTTCACACCATGACACTTGTGACATAGTGGTTATTATTTCCATTTCACATGAGGAAGCCACTGTCCCAAAAGGATTTAAACCCAAGCCCACTGTTCTTTGTCACTCCTCAGTTGGCTTTCAAAATCAGAGCCCCTGGGACCTTGCCTTCCCAGTTCCTGTTATCCAGAAGACCCTGGGTATCCTGCCATCTTACAAACGGCTCAGAAAGTGCTTTACTACCTCACCAGTGTGCCTGGACAGCCAGCAGCATCTTTCCTCACTGCCCTCACCTGCTCTGCCTCTGTCTCAGATGACCAGGACAGTCTGGCTTGGGCTGAAGGCCGTGGGTCCTCTATACAGACTGTTTCTTTCACAATCCTCTTCTGGTCCCATGGCCTTTTCTCCAGCATCCCAAACATCTCTGCTCTCCAGTCATCCTCCACCTGCCTGTGCACCTTCATCCCTGCCGCTGCCCCCTGCCTTTCCTCCACCCTTCCCTCTCCCCTCCTGGTTTCTTCAGGAGTAAAACATTCCTCTTCTCTGTTGGTCTCAGACACACTGGCACCCCCATCGCCTTCTCCAACTCCTGCCTAAACTGTCAGCCTGTGTCTGTTACGGGGAAAGAAGCTGTGGGCAAAGCCTGCCTTCCCACTCTATCTCCCTTTCCATCCTGATTTCTCCTGCCTCTGCTGCTTTCACCCACCTCCCTGCCAGTGGGGTGGGTATCACTTCAGCTAACCCTCCCTACCACTTCCTTAGGGGATAGTTTTCTTGAGGTTTGTTCTCTACCACCCTGCCCCAGGGCTTTTTTCTTCAATCCCTCCATCTCCATCTGTGACTGTTGGGAACTCCCTTCCATATTTAAGCATCTTCCACCTGCCAAGCTTAGCTGAGGATCCTCCACCCCTTAACCTGAGATTTTTTATAACATCCCCTGTCTTCATGGATTTACATAGTACACCTGCATGAAACTTTTAAAAGACTGAACATCCACATTTTGCTCCCTTAGTGGAGACCGCCTGCCAGAAGGAATATCCATTACAACCTGGGAAATGCAAACAGCTTATTGCTATTTCTATAAAGTGGTCTGGACACAAAATTAAATAGGACTGGGAAAGGTGGTGCTGAAATCAGCTTCTTTTGTTAATGGATAATAAGCAGCTGGAGAAAAGGAGGAGAGGAGGGGAGAGAAAAGAAGAAACTGGAACCACTGAAAACACAAATGAAGGGGAATTTCATACTTAGCCAAAAATTCAAGGAAAATAAAATAAGACCTTGTTTTTAATAGAGTCTTTCTTTTATTTTTTTTTGAGGCGGAGTCTCGCTCTGTCGCCCAGGCTGGAGTGCAGTGGCCCGATCTCAGCTCACTGCAAGCTCCGCCTCCTGGGTTTACGCCATTCTCCTGCCTCAGCCTCCCGAGTAGCTGGGACTACAGGCGCCCGCCACCTCGCCCGGCTAGTTTTTGTATTTTTTAGTAGAGACGGGGTTTCACCGTGTTAGCCAGGATGGTCTCGATCTCCTGACCTCGTGATCCGCCCGTCTCGGCCTCCCAAAGTGCTGGGATTACAGGCTTGAGCCACTGCGCCCAGCCGAGTCTTTCTTTTAAAAGCTGATTTATCTTAAAGATAGAAAGTCATTAATCATCTTCAGGTTTTACATTCCTAGCAGGTAGCTAACATTTAGCCACTTTGTTGTTTGTTGTTGTTCTGAGACAGAGCCTCGCTCTGCTGCCCAGGCTGGAGTGCAGTGGTTTGATCGCGGCTCACTGCAGCCCCTGCCTTCCGAGTTCAAGCAATTCTCCTGCCTCAGTCTCCTGAGTAGCTAGGATTACAGGCGTGTACCACCATGCCAGGCTAATTTTTGTATTTTTAGTAGAGATGGGGTTTCACCATGTTGGCCAGGCTGGTCTCAAATTCCTGACCTCATAGCCACGTTTTTGAAAAAAAAAAGTAAACAGTCAAGTACTCTTGTAACTCTCCAAGTAGTTTTGAAGTGCAGTCCCAGCCCTGATTCTCTCTTTGGGTACCGACCACTTATAGCACACATCCTCCTAGGCTTGTCTCTGCTGTCAGGATTATGTCACTAAAAATGCAAACTTCATGTGGCTTTCAACCCTAAAACAAAAGAAAATAAAAAACAAAAAATGCCACTTCTGGCTCCATCTACGCTGACTTATGGCATAGATTCCCTTCTTGCACTCTGCTGTCACAGGGAACCTGGGCAGGTGACCTCTGTCTAGTCATCCCACCCCTGACCCAGGGAAGCTAGGTATGCAGCTTTGATACTGTACTCACTACTTGGTGATGACATCATCTGTGGACATGTCTGTCTCCCCATTAATCCCTCAAAGACCCAGACCCCATCGCACTCATCTCTGTATCTCAAGGCTCATCAGGGGAATTGGCCCATAGGGGACTCTCAACACATATTTACTGCCATTGTCAGCCCTCTGTTATAAAAAGATCAGACTGGAGAGTGTCTCCACACCTGAACAGGCCTCTCTAGCCTCTTCAGTCGGTCCCTGGCAATCCCCCGACCCTCTCTACCCTGCCACATTCCCTCACCAAGCAAACAAGCTGTTACAGGCTCACAGGGTCATGGTAGAGTCCTGATAACTAGCACAGAGAAAAATCTAAACCAGTGTTTCTTCCCAAATACAACTTATTTGTACTGTTCACCTCTGAGTTCTTTCTAAATCCTGAGTTCCTACAAAATATTTAAATTCTAAAAGGTTTTTGTCCCAAGGTTTTATATATGTAACATTTTTCAAATAGGAAAAAATATAGCGTGGATTGCAAGACAGGAAACTTCTGCTATAATAATAACTATTCATACTTCTTGAGAGCTTAGTGTGTGTAGGTGCTGTACTAAGCTTGGTACACATTGTAGCTATGTGACCTCCACAGCAGCTGGAGGAGAGCTGCACAAAGCTCTTTTTTTCCTATAAACATGGTTTTCTACTATAATTAAACTAGTCAAATAAGATTATCTTCTGCCTCTCCACTGTCAAGCTATGTATCTCAATACACTTTTAATTTGTCTGTGCCTAAATTCCCCCATGGGGATAAGTGGTGAATAGGAATGTTTTTTCTGTTTTTTGTTTTGTTTTGTTTTGTTTTGCCAATGGGAGGGGGAATGAAAGATAACAAAATAAAAATAGATGAGGCCATCTTCCTAAGACGGGATGCACTGATGGCACTCCAAGCTTCTAATGAGTGTTGACTTATATTTCCAAGTTTTCTCTCCACCTTGGGATCATCTCTCCTGAGCCATGCCAGAAACACTGGTGAGCAGGAAAAGCAAGTTTCTGCTCTGGACTGGCTCAGACACCCCTCTGCTGTCCTAGATAAACAGGACCACATGAGTTCAGTTTTTATTTCATGAGGCGGAAACCACTTCCAATGTCTAAATCTGAAATCATCCCACCTGACTGTCACTAGAAGTAGGAGTAGCTGGCTCCTCGCTGACGTGGGCACTACTGATGGCAGTGGTTTTCAAAGAGTGGTCCCCAGACCAGCAGCATCACAGCATCCGGGAACGCATTAGACATGTCAACTGCCCACTGCCACCTGCCCCAATCTCTTTGCCTCACAAACTCTGGCAGAGATGGGGCCCAGCCCTGGGCGTTGTAAGCAGCCTTCAAGTGATTCTGATACACACTGAAATCTGAGAGCCACTGGCTTCGCCTGATAAATATCTGAGGTCATGGGAATGCCCTGCTGGGCTAACCTGTGTATTACAATGCTTTACGTAAAGGTACTGGTTCTCCATCAACAGTACCTACTTCTGTTATTTCTGCCACCTGGGAAAGGCCCCAAATGCTAAACTCCAGGGCATTCTTTTTCCTACTTTCTTGGGCAAATTACTTCTGCCCCACTCTCTTCGTCTTCAAAAAAGGGATAATGACAATATCCATTTCATTGGGTCAAGGACTTAGAAAGTGTCTGGCATGCAGTGAGCCATCAACACGTGTGAATCCCTGTGATTCCGACATCTCTGCCAAAAGGTCTAATCAGAACTAGGAATACAGCAAAATAAAATCTGCTTCCTGAATGCTTACCACCTGACTTTTTCTCCCCACTCAATTCCAGAGCCCTGAGTGAGGACATCCAGAAATGGCAGAGAATGTACCTGGCTCCACTGTCCTTTCAGCATTTACTTGCTCAGTCTGCAACCTGAGAGCCCTGAATGCCTGCCCACATGTGGAAAAAGCCCATTCTATAAATCTGTACAGCCTCCAACCAGGTCTTTCTGGAAAAAGCCATCCAATTCTGGGGCATAAAGCCTCACACACCTCAAGAGAGGTACAGGAGGAATGTGACGAATATGAACAAAAGTTTTCATAATAACAGCTAACATTTATGTTGTGGTTATCATGCCAGGCACTCAGTACCTTATAAATGTTAACTTAATATAGTCCCCACAACAACCCTGTAAGATGGCTGCTGTTATGACACCTACCAGAGAGCTAGGGAAACTGAGGCACAGAAGGTTTGCATAATCTGCCTAAGGTCCTACAGCTTCTACATGATGAGGCTGAGATCCAAACCCAGGCTCCAGGGTCAGTGCTCTTCACGACTGTACTGTAAGACAGAGCTATTGCTTATCTAGGCATCTTCTAACTGTTTATCACTAATCCCACAGCACCGATTTTGAGATACTTACGTTTGGGCACGATATCCACTGTCATGGGATTCAATACTGGGCCCTCAAGGCCTCCAACAGAAATAATAATTCTACTTGGTTTCTCCAGCCCCTTCTCCCCCCTCCCCAAACTAGTTCCACCCAAGCCAAATCAAAACTTCACAGAGCAGGATTTCTCTCCTCTTGTAACTCCCCTGGCACTGCACCACTTCACCCCTAATTATATACCATCTGTCACATAGAGTTCCCTAATTGTTTCTTGTATATTAGCCTTTTCTTCCCCACTCGACTGTAAAATTCTTTGGAAGTACCCATACTTTTTGTGAAACCCAACAAAACTAGGCAGAAACATAGACTTGCAAATGTAGAGTTAGCATTACACTTTCACTGGCTGGCTAATTTACTTTGCTTTTCTGGCTCTTCTTTATTATCAACCCTTAAAAACAGATAAAAGTATTAAGTTTATGAGATTTATTTTATTTACTTTTTGAAACAGGGTCGTGCTCCATTGTTCAGGCTAGAGTACAGTGGCATGGTCATAGCTCATCACAGCCTCAACCTCCAGGCTCAAACGAGCCTCCCACATCAGCAGCCCCCTCCCCCGCCCCAAGGAGCTGGGACTACAGGTGCACACCACCACAACTGGCTAACTTTATTTATTTATTTATTTAGTAAAGACAGGGACTCACCGTGTTGCCCAGACTGGCCTCAAACTTCTGAGCTCAAGCGATCCTCCCACCTCGGCCTCCCAAAGTGTTGGGACTACACGTGTGAACTACCATACCCAGCCAGTTTATACTATTTAAAACCAGCATTAGGGGAGATATTCCACCAACATAACCTAAGCAACAACTCTGTTTCAGGATCTGTACTCCAAGCATCTCCTACATTATCTTTTAAACCCTTCAGCAGCCTCCATAAGGGGGATGTTATTATCCCAGTTACAGGAAAGAGGAACCTGGGCCTACCGGTGGTGAGTAATTTCACCAGTGTCATTACAGGTTGATGAATGAAGGAAGGTTTTAAAAGATCTGTCCCAAAAACCCCTATTAGCCTCCCTCTAATGTGGGGACTGAGGTGCCAAGATTCAAACTGTCCTCAAAGCAACCTTTATAAAAAATGTTATCATGACAGAGAAAATTTGAAATTCTATTAAAAAGTCATTTTAAAAAGATGAACTGATGACCATGTTCATGGATAGAATTACAGTAAGACAGAAAGTTTTACAATATTAGACAGAAAAATCATATTATATATTCAACGTAATGCCCATCATACTTTCCTAACTTTGCTGAGAACTTAATAAGCATTCCAAAAGCATATGGAAGTATAAAGATCCACAGATAACCAAGTCAAAGTCTAAAGAAAAGTAGGGGCTCACTCTGCCATATAAAACACACTGCAAAGCTATAATAAAAAAATGGGGGCGTGGGCATAGAAACAGACAGATGACTGGTATCCGTATGTTGCACGTAATGGGGAGTTTCAGTTTTGGGTGATAAAAAATGTTCTGGAAATGCATAATGGTGACAACAGTGTAAATGTACTTAATGCCACTGAATTATACACTTAAAATGGTTAAATGATAAATTTTATGTTATGTGTATGTTATCATAATTTTAAAAGATTTTTAAAAATCAATATATTGAATGAAAGGAGCTAGACACAAAATGGTACTATACTGTATGGTCCATTTATATAAAATTCTAGAAAACACAAACTTATCTACAGTGACAGCATATCAGTGGTTGCTTAAGTCTGGGGACAAAGGGATGGATGGATTACAAAGGGGTGCAAGGGCAGTTTTGGGGTGATGGAAATGCTCTGTATCTTCATTGTGATGGTTTCAGTTATGTACATCTGTCAAAAGTAATAAAGCTGTACATTTTGAATGGATTTAGTTTACATACATAAGTTACAACTCTTATTTTTATTTATTTATTTATTTATGAGACAGGGTCTCACTCTGTCACCCAGGATGGAGTACAGTGACGCAGTCTGGGCTCACTGCAAACTCCGCCTCCTGAGCTCAAGCAATCCTCCCACCTCAGCCTCCCCAGTAGGTAGGACTACACCAATTAACCAGGCTGACTTTTGTATTTTTTGTTCAGACAGGGTATTGACCAGGCTGTTCTTGAAATCCTGGGCTCAAGCAATCCACCTGCTTCAGCCTCCCAAAATGCTGGGATTACAGGTGTGAGCCACTGTGCCTGGCACTGGCTTAATTTTTTTTTTTTTTTGGTAGAGACAGGGTCCTTCTATGTTGCCCAGGCTGGTCTTGAACTCCTGGACTCAAACAATCCTCCCACCTCAGCCTCCCAAAGCGCTGGGATTATAGGCGTGCGCCACCATGCCCAGCTTTAATAACTCCTAATAAAGTTGAAAAAGTAAACTAATATGTGTATGTGGGGACCTGAGGCATGATAAAAGTGGCTCCACAAAACTATATGAAGGAAAGAATACACTGTTTAATAGGTGATTTAGGAAAACTGTCTCACAAAATGGAAAGGAAAAAATTAATGTGAGATTCCTATGTTTTCCCATATACAAAGATGAACCTCAAAGAGAATAAAGCCCTCAATGTGAAAGGTAAAACTGGAAAGCTGACAGAATACAGAGTATCTTTGTAATCTTGGGGTAAGGAAGAACATCTTAAGACTCTTAAAGTGCAACCTAAGGCAAAAATTAATGGATTGTGGCTATATCAAAACTAAAAATGTCACAAAGTTACCATTGACAAAGTTGATAAACAGATGACAGGATGGGATTAACATCTAGAATATATCAAAAAAAGTCTGCAAATCAACACATTAGGAAAAGCAAGTATGGCTAGTCAAATAAATTATAATCACTGACGAATATATTAAAAGAGTTCAAATTCACTAAGAAATCATATAAGTTCACAAAAAAAACAACGAGATCCCACTTTATGGCCACCAAACACTGGTAAAACTAGAAAGCTGGTTAATAACAAACTTGAGCAAGAACGTGGGGAATCAGGAACCATTGTGCACTGATGTGGAGCAGAAAGCAGCTGAGCAAGTCTGCAGAGTAATTTAGCAGTGTTTAGTAAAAACAGATTGTTTGTACACCATTACTCAGCCATCCCTCTCCTAAGTATATACCCTTAGAGCAGTGGTTCTCAAACTTTCCCATGTATCAGAATCTCCAGCCTGGGCATGCTGAAGCACAGCTTAGGGTTTCTGATTCAGGAAGTCTAGAATGTTGGGACCCAAGAATCTGCATTTCTAACAGTTCACAGTTGATGCCGATGCTGCCAGGTGTGGACCATACTTTGAGAACCACTACCCTAGGGATATTCTCAACTCGATCATTAAGAAAATGCACACAGACCCAGCTACTCAGGAGGCTGAGGTAGGAGAATCTCTCGAGCCCAGGAGGCAGAGGCTGCAGTGAGCCAAGATCGCGCCACTATACACCTGCCTGGGCGACAGAGCGAGATACTGTCTCAGAAAAAAAAAAAAAAAAAAAAAAAAGGAAAAGAAAAAAAGAAGAAAATGCATACAGGATGTTTGCTAGTGGTAGCAGGAGTAGAGGTGAGTTAAGCATCCATCATTAGGGAAATGGGTAAGTAAAAGTAGGAGACACACAAAAGACCAGCCCTACAAAGCAGCAGTCAAGGCAATGCACTAGATAAACCTATACTCACAGGGATCTCACAAATAAAATGTTAAGGTTCTTTTGACTTTTATGAATGCCTGCAAATTTCCATAATAAAAGCTCTCATGTTGAATAAAAAAAGAATGAAATCTATAGCATAGAACCACTTATGTAAACTAAAAACAAACAAAATAACTCAACATCTTTAACAAGGATACAGACATATGCAAGAACATATCCTGCACTGGAGAGAAGGCTCCTCTGGGGGAGAGGGGCCTGGGGTGGGGTAGGAGGGGAATGAAGGAGAAAAACATAGGACAAGCAAGGGGCTTTTTTGCACAGTGAGGATCCTGTGCCAAGAACTGGAATGTGAGCTCAGCTCTCAGCACCAGGAGTCTAAAAGGTAAATCACCCAAATTCTCTAAATCTCCACTCACCTGCATTTACCTATAATGGTTGCTTTAGTTAAAGTCCCCGTGGCTTTACATCATTATGGGGGCAGATCAGCTTGTCACTGAGAGTGGAGGGGAATCTTTCTCAATACCAGCTTGGGATGATTTCAGGTCCCCTAAATCAAACCTGCTACTGAGCCCTGGATTTTCCTTTTGACATATTAGTTTAAAATGACACTAGTGCTCTTGGCTTTTGGCAGAGTGTGTGTGTCTGTTTCTCCGTGTCTTTCCCTTTGCCGTCTGTGTGAGTCTCTGTGTCTGTGGATCTGTGTGCGACTGCATGTGTGTGTTGTGTTTATCTGTGGAGATAGAGGACTAGGAGAACAGCAAAGCATTCCAGTGGAGCCTGAACCACACTTACTCATCATCACCATTCAATGCAGCTTTACTGAATCCCGGAAGTCACAGTTACAAAACCCAGCTACCTTCCTGGGGCTCCGCCCACCCTTCTCTCCCTTTCTTCACTCTCTCCTCCCCAACATCCAATGCTGCCTCCTAACTCCCACATCCAAGTGGGCTGATCCAAAATAAGGTCCTTTTGTGACTGGGTAGCTTAATGGAGGTAACAACCTTTACAGGGATGCTCTTAGAGAGGAGAAACAGCCATTTATATTCCTGACCAAAAGCCTTTAATAGGAAAGCCAAAAATCTTGAAGACCAGGATGTCATAAAAGTTCTTCCAGAAGAGACTGTTATGGCTATAGCTACCATCCAAAAAAGGCAAAGCCATCTATAACATGTTATACCCTCACAAGGACACAAGGGCCACAGCTCTTTCCAAGAGCCACTGAATAGTTTGCCATATGAAGTGGTGGGAAAGTGTATGTGGCAATCAAAAAATAAAAATCACCACTGATCAAATTTGTGTGAGAAAATGCAACAGATTCTTCTGACAGGATTGCTCTAAAAAGCAAGCTCATGCCAAGGAAGTATATCTTTAGGGGAAGAAGAAATACCTAAACAATTGGAGGAAGGAACAGATAGTGATGGTAAAGGGCAGAATGAACTGGCAGCACACTCATGCCTCCCTCCTAAAGACCAGGGCATTGATCCCTGTGTGCAAACAATCCAGAACTTTTATTCCCAAAATACTCTTTCAGCTTTTCTATAACAGCACTTTTCAGAGTTTTCCTGAAATGTTATGTATAAAATGAAGTTTTGTAAGTTAAAGCACATTTGACATGCAACAGGAGCACTTTTTAGTTAAAAAAAAAAAAAAATTCTGCCAGGTGCAGTGGCGCACACCTGTAATTCCAGCACTTTGAGAGGCCAAGGCGGTAGGATCACTTGAGCCCAGGAGTTTGGGACCAGCCTGGGCAACACAGCAAAACCCTATGTCTACAAAAAGTAGCTGGGCTTGATCGTGCGTGCCTGTAGTCCCAGCTACTTGAGAAGCTGAGGTAAGAGAATCACCTGAGCCTGGAGAGTTCAGAGCTGCGGTGAGCCCAGATTGTACCACTGCACTCCATCCTGGGTGACAGAACAAAACCCTGTCTCAAAAGAAAAACAAACAAAACTGATGGCTATACTTAGGAGTCAAGAATTCATTTGGTTTTCATGACATATGTTAACAAAGCACACCATTTTTCCAGCTGAAATGCAGGATCTGCCACAAGTCTGAAAATTAACAAATTTAACCAGAAAAGTAATAGAATCAAGTTTTCAAGCTAAAATTGAATGTCTATGGTCCACACAGGCAATCATGTCTTATGAAAACATAAACATTCTTTAAATGTCAATGTGCAAAGGCATTGATGCATATATTTTATTCTAACCATATTAATACAGACTTAAAAATAGTTGATGAACATGGTGAATACTGGTAAACTCTTCTGTTATGAAGAATTTTTAAAATTTCAGCTGCAGAGGCATGTATTGAGTACTAAGACATTGTGCAAGATGCTAGAAATCCTCCAATGAGTAAGATACTGGTTTAATAACCGTGTCCCTCTGATGTCAATTTAATACATCTCTGGAGTTAATGTCTTTTATTAAAAAGTTTCCAGATATTTCAAATAGCTCACTATCATCACCAAAGAATTGCAGATATATATCATATTAATTTACTAAAAACATAAATTTCTATTCTGTGAAGCAGAAATTGAAGGAAAGGCCATTTCACTGCTTTACATATCACTATCACTTTCTGCAGAATAACTACTTAAACTGCATGGCGGCAGTGGCCACCCCCCTGCTACCCAGCAGGTCACAGAGATGGAGAGACTCAAAAACATGCTATATATTGCTGTATATTTTAAGAGGCGCAGTAAGGAAACTCGAAAAACCAGGGCCTCCAGAGCTAAACAGGAAGCAAGATAAGGCAAGTGAGCTGCCACAGGCAGAAGGCAGCTCCTGGAGGTTCCCCCAAAGCTGGCGCCTCCGACAGCAGGCACAGGCTGCTGCTTGCTCGCTTGCTTGCTTCTTTGCTTGGCCACGGCATGTCTTCAGAGCTGGAAAGCTGCCACCTGCTGAATCACCAAACATCCCTGGGCTTCCCTTGGAGCACTGACCAGACAGGCACCCATCCCCCGCTGCCTCAGCCCGTGGACATTTCACACCCCGACCAATGAAACGCCCCGCCCTCTCCCCTTCTGCACAGGCCAGAAGAGCCACCAACCCCGTTCCATCTGGGCAGCTCTAGGCAACTCCCATCGCGTTCCTACGTCACCAGTCCCACTCCTCTCCTTCGGCCCACTCAGTACCCCCTGAATGTTCAACCCCCAGTGCCAGGAAGCGTGGGGAGTTCACAGTACAGCACATCAGACATTCGCCACTTCCACATCCAGGAAACCAACCAGAAACATCCCCAAACCTGAAAGCAAAATAACCTGTCCAAACAGCTTTAAAGGTCCAGGAAGGTAAATGTCAAGTGAGCTAAAATAGTCGACAGGCCCCAGAACATAGAAAATAAACTTCCCTTTCAGAAAGCAGCCTTCACTTGGTTTCGCAAGCGTGTACCGCTGAAATCTGCACTGTTTGAAGGTGAAAAGAAACATCTGAGAAGCACCCGCCTGGATTCTCTTCGCTCCCTCCGGCCATGACAACCCTCCTCCCGATTTCTACTTCGCGGCACCAAAGAGGAAAGCAGCATTCACCAGAACCCTCCTGGCTGAATCCGTTAGCTGGACTATGGCACTCTACCCGGCCCACGGGAGGATGCCACAAGCCCGAGTTCGGGTTAAGACGGTGGGAGAGGCAGCCGCTGCTCCCGCTGTTTTGCCCTTGACACGTCGCTGGGAGATAGCGCAGACCCCCTCTCTCACGGAAAAGCCGTGTCCTGGAGAGACTGTCCAGTTCTGGGCTGCGCCGATGCCCCTCCAGGCCTTGCCCCTAAACGTCCCCGCCCAGCGGGGGCAGCCCTGCGGGGTCTCCGAGCCGCCCGCGGGCCTAGGGGGCTGTTATGTGGCCTGGGGAGAAGGGGCCCGCTCCTCGGGGAGGGGGAGTCCCACCTGTTTCGTCGTCAGGGGGCATCGAGGGGCCACTGTGGGGGAATCCCGAAACAGTGGGCGCCTGGCCGGCTGCGATCTGGCCCGAAGGTACCAACTGTCACACCGCCACCTAAGCTGTGGGGGTGGGGCCGTGATTGGAGCCGGCCCCTGGGGGGGTCTCCGGACCCCCGGTGGGCCACTGCCCAAAGGCTCCTCGCCTCCCGATCGCCCCAATCCCACACTAGGCAGCCTTCCAGCCCGCACGCAGTAGCTCTTAAAAGATGCCCACTGACGCCTCCTCCTTCCTCCCCGCCCCAACTTAGCCGGGGAGCCCCGTCGGCGGCCCGCCCCCTCCGAGCCCGGATCCCGGCCGCCGGACCTCCCTGCTGTGCCCACCCCCGGGGAGCAGCAGCTCTGGGGGAGTGCCCGCCAGGTACGCGCGCGGCACCGCGCGGGCTGCGCTCACGCCCCCTCGCCCCAGGGCAGCCTGCCCGCCGCTCCCCGGCATAAGGCCGGACCCGCGAGACAGGTGTCCGACCGGCCCCCGCGATCGCGAGGCCGGCTCTCTGTCCCGTCCCCCACGACTCACTTGCACTGGAGTCGCGGCAGCAGCCGGAATTCCGCTCGCGGAGCCCCCCGCCGCGGAATGAAATCCGGGGCAGGGCAGCGTCGGGGCTCCGCACCCCAATCGCGCTCTCCGACCGGCTCCCTAGGCGCCAGGGGAGAGCAGTCTGCCCTAGCTGGTCCTTCTCACTCCCGACCTGTCCGCCGCCCGCCGCCCGCCGCCGCTGCCCCGCTGGTGCGAACGCTTCCGACTTGCCACCGCGAGCCTCCCGGGCTGCCGAGCATGCCCAGTCCGCGGCCCAAGCCGGCCCCGGCTTCCCGCGCCACGCGACTCCGCTCCTCCGGGTGTTCGCGGCGGCCGGGGGGGCGGGACGGCCGGGCGGGGTCCGCAGGGGGATCCTCCCAGGACCGAGCTGGACCCCCGAACCAAGGGACAGTTGCCGTTTGGACCCCTTGAATTTTACTTTCAAATAATGGGAAACGGAGAAGGCGGGCGCTTTCCCCAGCGTTTTTAGGGGCCCACTAAGTAAGACCAGGCGGGAGCCAGGTTTTACAATCAGGGACGGTAAATCCCTTGGGGCAGGGCCGGAGACGGGAGCTGCTAGAGCTGGTCACAAAAGCAGGGTACGCAAACTCAGCTTGCTGGAAGCCAGGCACGAGTTTGCGAACTACTCCTGGATTCCCTTTCCCACCTAGCCCAAGAGCTGCGACACTTGGAATTAACGCCTAATGGATCATTCATAGGAAACGACCGACCAGACTATCAGGCCCATTTTCAAACCTCTAACCATAGACTCTCATCTTTCTCCCACAACAGAAAATAAAGCCTCGGGCGACGCCTGAGAGTGTAAGGGAGGCGCAAGAGCTCTAACCGCCAGAGGTGAAAACTCCAGCTGCGTCAGAGCCGCCCCGCCCCGCTTGGGCCCCACCTCCCGCCGCCCCTCCGAGCTGCGGCGAAAACCTGGAGTGCGGCGAGGCCGGGGCCGGAGCCCGCGCATGCCCAGTAGCCCCACCTGGTGCGGGTCGCGCGAAGGTTTTCCTCTGCTCACCGAGCGGAGCCTCAGCGGCCAAGTTAGGGTGGACAGCGGGTAGAGCTGGCCTTCCCGCCCCGACGCCCGCCCTGCCTGGCCGGCCCGCGCCGCACCTCGGTGGCCTAGAGGTAGCCCGAGGCCGTCCCTCCCGCGGGGTCGGGGACTTGGCGAGCGGGGGAGGGGGCGCGCGACGGGCCCGGCGTGACACGTGACTGTCCGCGGCGCTCCGGGCAGCCATCTTCCGCCCGGCCATCGGGCCGCGGGCGCTCGGAACCGACCCGGGAGCTGCCGGGACGAGAGCGAATGCCGTCCTCCCCCGCCACGCCCTCCCGTCGGGCTCCGGGTGCCGGGCTCTGGCCTCCGCTCGGCACTTGCCTCCGCCTCGCCTTGGGGTACGGGAGTCCTGCACCGACTCCTGGCTTGCCCAGAGGACCGGTTCTCGCCCGGGCCAGAAGCAAACTGGGGCGAAATTGAGACAGCAAAACTCCGGTGGCGCAGGACCCCAGCTTTTCCCCAGAGGCGGAAGTTGGCGAGGGAGTCTTCTTCCGTTATCCAGCGAGAGCGCTGCTCGGGCTGCCTCCCGCTTCTAACCTAATCCCTGCAGAAGAGTGATGTACCGGCAGGGACGTTGGACAGAGGCCGTGCTCTTCCCTGCGGCGCATACCCCGCGGCCCCTGCTGGTGGGCAGCTGCGATGGTGCTGATGTTCATAGTGAACATTTATTGAGGGCCTGCCTCGAGTCCCTTGGGTTTCCTGGTGTCTCGGGACCTGCCGCGTCACTGTCACCCTAGAATTTGTTAGAAATGCACGTTTTCGGCCCCACATAGACCTACAGAACCAGCAGCTGCGGGTGGGGTCCTGCAATCTGATTAACAAAGCCCTCCAGGTAGTTGTCATGGACGCCTCTATATTTCAGCTAAGCAGTCCATTTTAATAAGCTGGGCAGTGAAAATTTCCATAGTTTTCCCCAAAGCACAGTGAGGAGTTAGGGATTCAAAAAGAAGCAATCTGCCCCAATGCAGGCGTTTTATTGCACCCTCCACTCCTGGCTCCTCTGGCTTTTTAGCCTTTAAGACGCAGTACTGCTCTTCTCAGGAAAATTAGGAAGGGACATTTGTCACATACGTTTGTCAAGTACGGCTTTAAAATAACTGAAATTCAGTTCAACTGCATGTTTTGAGTATCTACTGGGGGAAAGGCTCTGAAGTATAGTAGCCCTACTGGTTATTTTTGTCAGTTTGCACCTAAAAGGTGAAAGGAAGGCTTGCTTTCTTGTGATGTAAATTTTTTCAAACTAAGCGAGTGCCAGAAAACTGCTGGCTGATTTCTCTCCCGTGTTGGTTTCTCTCCCGTGCTATCCAGAACGTGCTGTAAGCTTTGAACTTCCTGAAACTCAAGTAAGCATCTGGTCTTTGATGTACTTTAAAATGCACCCCACCCCCTGCATGCAAGATAACTAAATTTTTCAAAATATTAATACTTCTTGAATGTAAATGGTGTGTCTAGGGTACTGGCATAATTTTTTTTTTTCTAATTTTCCGTTTGTTTGAAATGTTTCATAATAAAATCCTTTTAAATTTTTTTTCATGAGTAATTTTAGGAGGATATATGTAGCACATGGAAAAAAAGCAGGGCATAGAAGTATTTCCACTTTAATTTCAGTTTCATAAAATAATTCAGAGAGGAAAAAGTCATAAATACACCATACATAAAAATAAAAGCATAAATAAATACAGAAAGAAATCTAAAAAGAAATCACCATAGCAGTAAAAGTAAATTCTGAGTGAAGTGACTTTAAGAGAGTTAGAGTTGCCCCTCCTTGAAATTATATTTAGTTATGGTCCGTAAGTCACTATTATTTGTAACCAAAAAAAATTTTTTTTAATAAAAATAATTCTCCCTCTTCAGTCCATCCAATCCTAAAGAATTTTTATCAGTGCCCTTTTTTTTTCTTCAGAGTCTCTCTGTCACCCAGGCTGGAGTACAGTGGCACCATCACAGCTCCCTGCAGGCTAGACTTCTACAGCTCCAGTGATCCTCCACCCTCAGCCTCCTGAGTATCTGAGACCACGGGTGCAAGGCAACATGCCCGGCTAAATTTTGTATTTTGGGCAGAGGGGGTTTCATCATGTTGCCCAAGCTGGTCTTGAACCCCTGAGCTCAAGTAATCCGCTGACGTCGGCTTCCCAAAGTGCTGAGACTATAAGCATGTGCCTGGCCTACCAGTGTATTTCTTAGGAAAATTTTAATAAACATCATATTGTTGGATTGCAAAATTTTTGGATTCTCAAATACACAGAATATCATGAATTAGGTTGCTGTCAAGACAACTAGGAAACAAAAATGAATCACCTCCAAGTCACAATCTGTCGTTAGAAATCATGTTAAAAATAATACTAAGAGCAAATACTGAGGCAAATGCTTCACTTGCCCGAACAGCTATTCTGAAGTAAGTGGTTTGGTTCCAAATGAATGACTTTTCTACCTTTAGAAGGTAAACTACCTGATTTAAAATGTGGTTTTATTCAGTGGACCTTTCAGCAGTAGCCATCGCTCACCATTGAGAAGGCGGGCCTCTCCCACCAACTTAATTTTTGTAGGTCTATCTTTCACCCTCTAGCATACGTCTTACTAAGGCATCTGAAGTACTTGCTACTTCGTACTCATGGGATCCAATGATGATCACATAATGTCATCAATAGAGTGGGCCAGTGTGATGTTTTGTGGAATGTCGGAACAGTCAAGATCACTTCAGACTATTATGGCAGTGAGCAGGAAAACTAATGGAGCCCGTATCAACACTGGGAAGACATACTGTTGGCCCTGTTGGGTAACAGCAAATCACTTCTGATGGACCTTGGAAATTAGTATGGAGGAAAAGGCATTAGCAAGGTAAATAAGTGCATACCAAATGTCAGATCTTCCCCAGCTGCATACCAATGTGTTAATCGGTGCCAATAAAGGTACTACTTCTGGGAGAGCAGCTGAAATTGGAGTCCCCATCTGATTACATTTATGACATTCCATAGTCATTCTTCAAGATTCATCTGTCTTCTGCACAGCCTAAACTGGTGAATTAAATAGGAGATGTTATAGGTATCACTACCAACAACCTGTAGTCAAAGTTCAAATAGTGCTCTGGAAGCAAGGAGGCTTTTGTTTCTATCCATGGAAATTTGTCTCAATGGGATCCAGAGCCACGTAACCTAAGGAACAGGAGCAAGACCTTAGGAGCCCCCGCTTAGCCCTTTAAACTCTTCTGGCCAACCTGGGTTCCAAACCAAGGCTAACCAAAAAAACTAGCCAAAGACAACAGAGGTCATTCCAAGTATTTGCCCCGAGGCTTAGATCTGATAATACTCAACGTTCTGTGCTCATTCCTATGTTCCTGGCTAGGATTCCTGGCTTCAGTAACTGCTTGGCTTCTCCTCTTCATCGACAAAAAATTGGAATTTATTTGAAGATACCAGGGTAGAACAGAGATGCAGCTGAGGCTCAGGATGAGATGGGAACCAGGAACTGGAGTATTGAAAGGAACCCAGAAAGTCTCCCTCTGCCTCCTCTGCATTTCTATTTATTCTCTCCCTGTGCTTTCTGGCTTTTTGCCTTCAGTTCCATGAAATGACCACTTGAGAGCTCCCAAGTTGTTAATCTCTTCCGGAGAGTAGCAAGAACAACCCTACCTATATTCATTAACCCTCTTGTCTAGTTGAATGCTATTCCCCCAGATTCCCACTGGTCACTTAATCTTACTAATATTTCAAGGTCCATCTCCAATTTCACCTTTTTTTTTGTATACAAATGATCATAACAGCTTTATTTATAACAGCCCCAAACTGGAAACAACCCAAGTGTCCATCAGTAGGTCAATGAATCTATTCAATGAAGTAGTACTCAGCAATGAAAAACACAAAAACGAAAACTCTTGACACATGCTACCACGTGAATGAATCTCAAAATAATTATACTGAGTAAAATAAGGCTGACCAAAAAACATACATATTGTATGATTCAATTTGCATAGAATTCTAGGACAGGCAAACTAATATTAGAGCAAAAGGGCACTTGGGGATGATGGGTCTGATTCTCACCTTGATCGTGGTGACAGTTTTACACAGGGTATACATATGCCAACACACTGTACACTTTAGATATGTGCAGTTTATCGGGTGTCAAGTATACCTCGGTAAAGCTAAAATTAAAATATTAATGGGCTCCACATTCTGGAGACACTGGCAGTAGAACTATTATTTTCACCTTGAAATATTTGGCAAAAGTGTTTTGAACTTTATCTTCACAGTTGTAGCAAGGAAACCAAAAGGTATAAACATTCACTGATGGAAAAACAATGTCATAAAGTCATCCCAGTACCTGTGGGGAGTTGGATACCAAAATCCTCAGATGGTCAAGTCCTTGGTTTAAAAAAAGGTACAGTATTTGCATATAACCTACCCATATCCTCCTGTATACTTTAAATCATCACTAGATTACTTATATGACCCAATACAATGTAATTGCTGTGGGAATAGTTGTTATACTGTATTCCGTAGAGAATAATAAGAAAAAAAGTATACATGTTTGGTACAGATGCAATTTTTTCTTAAATATTTTTGATCTGTACTTGGTTGATGTGGAACCCACAAATACAGCAGCAAGCTGACTGTATATACTAAGAAAAATTACAAAGTGAAAATGAGGAATCTCATTTGGTAAATGAAGCCAAATCTAACATATTTCTCAACAATGAATAAAACCACTTGAGAGTCATATTTGGCGTCTGACAGCCGTCTCTTTCCTGCATATTGCTGTGGTTTACAACAGTGGTGCCCTTGGGTTTAGAAACCTGAACTATGGTCTTCAGTTGTTCCCCAAGCTCCTCTATCAGAGGCCCAGACACTCCAAGAGGCAAGTAACTTTCCTTGACTGGTATCAGACTCCTGGATGGCTGTGTTTGTGCATATTCCACCATCAACAATAAGAAGGGCACCACTTTCTTCAAGAAAGGGACCTTGCAAAGAACTGACTGTCTCAGATGGACTATCTTTGAGTTCATCTTGTTCTGAATCTGAGTCTGAGTCTTCGTTTCCAGATGTCACAGTGCTGTCTGAGTCCTCTGAATCACTTGCCTCAGAGCTAGAGCAAAGTTTCTGCTGCCCAGAAACTGACTGGGCTGCTTTTAATGCAGATTCTTCCTCCTGGACAAGAAGTGCTGCTGCTTCTAGTTCTTCCAGTTCTAACCCCAACTGGGCCTTTGTAAGGGAGACTTCCTTTAAGGCTTCTGCAAGAGCTGCCAACGTTTTGGATTTGACTTTCTGAATCCACACACAGTAGTCTGAGATGTAGAGATCATTCAGTATATATGCTGGGTCGTTTTCCTGAAAAATTTTGTGAATATCCAGGAGACACTTTAAAACTGCACTTTTACCTAGTTGCAATATCTTTATAGTCTCTCCGCAGGCGTTCATCGCCAGTTTGAAATGGCGATAGAGTGGGTAACACAACATCCTTCTTCCAAAAGACACCATGATATCATGAACATTAGTCCAAGTCTCCAACCAGCATAGTGTTGGACTCAGTTTCCTGATATTCCATGCAGATTCAACATCCTTCTCTCTTTCAGTGACATGGGTTTCTTAGCAATATTCCAGAAGGATATCAATCAAACTGTAGTACACTTGACGACAAGCTCTCTTGTCTAACAGATAAGATTTATTGACAAATTCTTGTAGCTGATATTTCTCTTCTTCAGAAAAAGACACTAATGCAGCATGATTTTCTTGCTTCTGACTCTTTTCCAAAAAGGCTGTCGTTTTTTAATATGTTAGTCCACCAAGAATTATACTTCAAAATCTGTTCAACTGCTTCATCTTCAAACAAGTCAGCTAGATAATGATCAGGATCAAACTTGGCCAGCTCAGCTGCCAGGTGCTTCTGTTTTCGTTCAGCTGCAGGGGTGAAATCTGGATCCTTAATAATGTCATTCAATTCATCCTGTAACCACTGAAACACCCCTGATCATAAGTTTCTGAACCCATAGTGGCACTGCGGATTCAAAGCACTTTCTGATACCTCTTCATAGGTGTCTGCTCAATTTCCCAATCAAACTCTTCATCGTCAACTACTTCCTCAGGAATCTCAAAGCACCTATTTCTTCCACAGGTGGTTTTGTGAGTGCGGATTTTCCTGGTGCCAGAAGAGCAACACATGTTCAGCCCTTCAAAATGCTGGCCAGGGGTTTCTTTGGGCAGGTGAATGGTAAAAATTCCTTTATCTGCATCATAGGACCCTTGCTGACTTCCATTTTCTGCAATTCTTCCAGGAGGGGTTAATTTGAGAAAGTACCGCTTGGCATAGTAGAACTAGAAGTCAGACCCCTCGAAGTAGACGTTGAACTCAGAGATCCGGGCGTAGGGCATGCAGACTGCGATGGTCAGGAAGTCTGGCTCCTGGCTGAGGAAGTCGAACGCCAGGGTCAGCATCGCCACACTGGACTCAAGGGCCAGCGCGGCTCGCCCTCACTGCCGCGGAGGTCCCGCCATGCAACTCTCTCCACTTTCACCCTTTTAAAATAAAAGATGTCTGGGCCAGGCGCAGTGGCTCATGCCTGTAATCCCAACACTTTGGGAGGCAGAGGCGGGTGGATGCTGACCTGAGGTCAGGAGTTCAAGACCAGCCCCACCAACATGGTGAAACCCCCTACTCTACTAAAAATACAAATATCAGCCGGGCGTGGTGGTGGGCGCCTGTAATCCCAGCTACTCAGAAGGCTGAGGCAGGAGAATCCCTTGAACCCAGGAGGCAGAGGTTGCAATGAGCTGAGATCACGCCACTGCACTCCAGCCTGGGCGACAGAATGAGACTCTGCCTCAAAAAAATTTTTAAAAGTCTGCCTTCCAGGACACAGAAACCTCCTATACACACATTTTGGCACTTGATTATATTATGTCTTTTACAGTTCTCTGCATGTTTCTTGCACATAAGTCTTGATTCTTTGATAACATATTAAATTTCTATCAAGGATATATATTTAGTTTTCATCTTTTAGAGACCTAACATAGGACTTGGCAGCAAGTCGCCCGTAGTAAACAGTTATTGAACCGTAATGTATGATTTTCTTTTCTACTTTTCACTGGTATGTTTTTGTTTAAAAAGGGTAAACCACCAGGAATGGAAATGTCCTTGCTATGTTATCCTTCTTCTCTAATTAGCAACCACCCTTCACAATCTGCCTCATTACATTTAAAAAGGATTTTCAAATTAGACGTTTATGCCCGGGCATTAACTAGGGACCGATGAATCAGTGCCATCAGCAGAACACTGCCCTGGCTGGCAGACATGGTACCATTGTCAAGACTTGTAATTTACTCCTGGCTTTTCAAATAGTCAATGTGTAACTCCAGGCAAGATTTAATTATTTCCTAGTAAAATGGGAATAATATAACCCACCCCCACTTTGCTTCCCATGGGTATCATGAGAATTAATTAGTTCTTTAATAAGAATATATGTCTATAAAATGTTTTATAGTTCATTAGAGGTATACATAAATGAAAATGTAAGATATTGTTCAATGTATTATGAATGTTCATTGTTGCTGTATTTAGTACAAAGTACATGTATTATATCAACAGTGGTAGTACACAAAATAACGAATACGTGTTGGGTCAGCACCTCCTTCCAATTACCATTTGCAAAAAAGTCCTGGATGGCCAGAACTAATTGGAAGGTTGAGACAAAAAATATATCTCCCACACTAAAGAAGGGGAGATTGATATAGTGCACTCACCTAAATTTCGTAGTTCCTGCATGAACTCCTCAAAAGCTTCAAATCTAGGCCAGACTACAGGAAGAACAGCAGCAACTGAAGACTGGTACCTTTTCTGGAACCTCAGCAGCACCTTCCTTGTTTCGTAAGATTTCGAAGAAGCATATCAAAATTCTTCCACCCATTCCTTCACAGTATAATAGGAGAAACCATCTTTCCTCCGTTGACACCTGGAAGAATGAGAGACCAACGCACTCCAGGACACGGCCAAAAAAATTCAACAAAAGATTTGCTAAATCCTCTGCACTATGATCTAGACCAGGATTTCTCAACCTCAGCTCTGTGGACATTTGGGCCAGATAATTCTTTGTTGCCAGAGGCCGTCCTGTACGTCATCAGGCGTTTAGCAGCATTCCTGGCCTCAAACAAATAGATGCCAGTAGCACCTCCCCCACCCACTTGTGACAGCCAAAGATATCTCCAGACATTGCCAAATGTCCCCTGGTATGGGGGAATCATCCTCAGTTGAGAATCACTGGTTTAGACAATGATCAAAGTGGGATAACTAAATCAAAAGACACTGCAATCTTAAGTTGATCAAGCATTCTTCTTTGAAATCACTCAGCACTTTCATATATTGCATTTATATCTTAGGTATTCATATTCTATCAATTCAGCCAATGTTTGTTGAGTTCTCAATGTTCAAGGTACAAGATCGAGTAAGTAATTCTGTGTATCCATAAAACAGAAATGGATATGGTATGTTCCGGTTCTCCACAGCAGGCATTTATGTTATTCCCATCCCAATGTTTATCCCCATTCAGGGTTGTCAAATATTGTACGGGACATACTTATGCTACAAAATTATTATTTATCTGAAACTGAAATTTAACTGGATTTCCTGTGTGCGTGGCGTGCATGTGTATGTTTGTTTTCCTAAATCTGACAACCCAACCCTGATAGCCTCAAGGTTTTTTCCCGTCCACAAACTTTATAACTTGACTTCATTAAAAATAATAAAGAGGAGTTATTGCAAAAGCCTTAAAAAAAATGCTGTTAGAATGAGTAGCACAACTACATTTGAGGATACATTTTCTTTGAAAGATGTTTATTTTCCTACTGAAAATGTTGGTAAACTCCTTAGAACTCATTCAAAGCCTGATAGAATTCATTGCCTGATTTATTTAAAAACACTTCTGGATGCTCACAGACTATTTATCATTTACACAGCAAATGATGTTCTTCTAGTATTCTTGTTGGGTGAGTTAGCACTGTGGAAAGACATGGAGGAGAATCAGACACAAACTTCTTATAACCTCATAAACAGGAAGAAAGGGAGCAGAAGCATAGACTGGGTTTACTTTCGCTCAACTTACCTCCCCAATTATCCAGGTATGGTCCTCAGATGAGGAATATCATGTGACCTGGGAACTTACTAGAAATGCACATCCTTGGGACCCACCCTGGACCTACTGAATCAGAAACTCTAGGAGTGGGTCCTAGCAACCAGTGTTTGCACAGGTCTTCCAGGTGATTCTGCTGCATATTCGAGTTTGAGAACCACTGTTTTAGAGCCCTGGTTCTTGACCCTGGCAACAAGGGAAAACACCTGGGGAGCTTTAAAAGTACTGATGCATGGGGTCCATACAAAGGGAGTCTGACATAATTGCTATGGGGTGCAGCCCAGGCATAAACATTTTTAAAAACTCCCCAGCCCGAATAACGGCTCTACAGAATTTTTTATCAAATGCCAAAGGAAAGAGAAGTTCCTTATATTGCAACTATAGTGCTTTCTACTCTGGCCCTAATCAACCTTGCATAAAGGCAGAATGGACAGACATTACATGTTTTAATTTGAAAACTACCAAAAGACCAGCCATTAAACTAGATATATGGGCTCTTCCTCAAATCCCTAAATCCACTCCTTAGGGCCTACTATAGTCAGTGTCGTATAATAGAAAAGTAGCTTACTGTCCACCAGACCCTGTCCAAATGTTTGATAACCTATTGGGGCCTCATTTTCTCGTGTCTACACTGGGGATGATATTAACTCTTCACAGGATTTGGGGAATTATAAAGAAAGACCATGTAGGTAAAGGCAGGAAGACCAATAATCAATTATCACTTCAGAACCTGAAGGGACTTTGCACCATTGAAGTGAGGCAGAGGAGGGAGAAATTTCGAAGGACAAATTTACAAATTTCAATTTGTTTCTATAATAACTACTTGCATTATTTTCTCTTTGAATTGCTTCACTTTTGTACATTTTTGTCCCCACTCCCACCCATCCCATTATTTTCCTGTTTTCACTCGTAACTTGGTGACCCATCTGTGATTTTGGCCAAGCTGTTTTAATGGCACTGAACATGGTAGTTTTAAAGAGTGTGGTAGTAGTTACACACAGCTCAATAACTCCTGGGGCTACAACAAGGTTAATGCGACAGTTTTTGTTTTTTAAAAAACATGCCTGTCTGACAAGTCAATCATTTTAAGCCCCTTGCTCACCTCTGGATGGTTGTTAAAGACTTCCTTGTGAGCTAAAAGCTCTCACCGTTAAGGGGTTTCCTGGCCTGGCTGTATGCATTAAATGGAACAGTTCTCTACGTGGCTTCTTACTACAGACGCTTTGAGATATATGGACACTGACGTTACCTGCTGCAACAGGAGATGTTGGTCCTCTCCCAGGGTACTGCTGAGACCTAAGGGCTTAAATGCTCACCAAGTGACCTTGGAGGGCTAGTCATGGTGGGCATCTAGCAGCTGGGAAACAGCACTGGAGAACCTCATAGGAAAACCTAGCAGGCAAAAATGAAAGAACCCATAAGGGCCGTTGGCATGAGCCCTAGCTAAAGTCCACTGGGTTAGCTCTCAAAGAAAACTGCAAGACTGAAGCATAAATTCCTTCATCATGAACCAGAAGTCATGGAGTGAGCCAGGGGCAAGAAACAGAAAGATCAAGAGGTAGAACTGCAGGGATAAAGGTGCCAAGAAAAACAGTGAGAGCAACACTCAGGGAACCAGAGACAGGAGCACAGCTGGGGACTGGGAGGAGAAACCACCACAGCTGGAGGGAAAAGTGGCCAGGCCAGAAAAGCCTCATGGAATCCTGGTTAACTGAATGTTTCTATTGACTGAGGCCACTGCTTAAGCCCTGTATTCTTTCTTATTTCAATCCCCATCGTTAGAAAAATAGTCCTAAAATGGATTCATACCCTTTCCTATCCTGCAGGATCTTAAACATCACTATCTTTTCCTGCAGTAGTTAAAAGCATGGGCTTTGGAATCAGAAACTGGGCACAAATCTGTGCCCTGCTACTTATTAGCTGTGTGACATCAGTCAAATGAGTAAACCTCCTGGAGCCTTAGTTTCCTTGCCTATAAAATGTGAATAACAATACCAACTTATTTTCAGGTTGTGAGCATTTCTCCATAATAATCCACATAAAGCACTTACTAGAGCACTTGGCACACTGTGTGAGCATGTAATGTCAGCTGTCATTCCAAGACAACATGTTGGAATAATCTATTTTTCCATACCTATATATCTCATTTTCCTTCTTCTCCCTCAAACCTGTCCCCACTCCAGCAGATGTTTTGGCCTGTGTCCCTAGCCTCCAGTGAGAGCAGAAAGCCTGTTAGATTTCCTGCCTTTGTTTCCCAAAGTTTGAGCCCCAAGAAACTGGGACAAGATATTTTCCTGAGATAAGATATCTCAGGAAGGGGAATGAGTGGAGCTTCTTTCACCCCACACTAGAAGGCCATTCTGTTTGGAAAAAGGAGAGGGAAGGGAAAGAAAAGGGTGCATACCAGCTTTCCAGTATCAACGTCAGGGAGAAAGCAAGGCCAGAGAGCAGGTGTAACTAACTATAAGCAGCCTAATAAAGGTTCCCAAGCCCAAACCATGAATCCAAATGGCAGAGCTGCCAGACACGAAAGGCCTTGCTGCCCTTCCACCCCACAATACTTCACCTGTGGAAGCCTTGACAATTCCAGGGAGTATTTGCAAAACCCTGCCCCCACCCAAAATTTTTTAAATACTGTATATGAGTGAGTAAAATGATGCCAAGACTTTTAAAAGGATAAGCTTACCATCAGATAGGTAGAATAAGTAGTAGTGGCAGTGGTGGTGGTAGTGGTATAGAGATAAAAATTAAGTGGAGTTACTGAAATATATAGTTATATTTCCCACACTCTGGTGTTTGTGGATTTGTGGGCTGAGATTCTTATCACATTCCAGAACTTGCAATGTCTCAAGGTAATTGTTTGAAATATTAATTGTTGTACTCACACTGCAAATGTTGATATAGATGCTGGGGTGGAGGTGGGGCAATAGGCCATAATACGCCCAAAAATACCTTGAAATTTGCTGAATTTCTTTCTTTTTGCATAATCTTATTCACACGTTAACATTATATGGACCACTCTGGCTCCATGAGCAGCACAAGAGAGACTTTCTGCAAATGTGATTATTAGATCAAAAGTTAGGAGCTTTTTTTGCCCCCGGCTTTTCTCCTCTCCTAAAATCTTTTTTTTTTTTTCATTTCTTTGTCAGTGTCTTTAATTTTTTTAGTTGCATTTAAAAGGCTTTCTATTATTTCTGCATGAGTAAGAGTATGTGTCATGTCAGCCTCCTTGTCAGCTTCTGTTTCACTTTCATTAAATTTGTTGATTGAGTGTGAAGAAGGAGGCACTGTCATCATTTCCAGATTTCGTACTTGTGGGTTAGATCTCTCTCGGAGCAATGCTGTGATCCCTACTGCAATTTTGTGATGGAGCCCTGGAGAGACCGGGATGAAACTGGGGAAGGCTCCTTATCCCTTTCATGGGTTCAGGGAGGCAGAAAGAGAGGGGAGGAGGATATTTCTGTTTCACTCTATTCATTCATTCATTTGCTTCACAAATACTGAGCACCTCCTGGGTGACAGATACTGATTTGGGTGCTGGAAATATGCTGGAAAGCATAAACAGCCCTGGTGCCTGCCCTCACAGAGCCTATGGTCTGGTGGTGAGGCAGATTTAATCAGATAAACACATTAATGAATGTATAGTTGCACCAACAGATCCTCATTTAATTGAGCTGGACTAGGACCTAGGCATCAGTATTTTTTAAATAAGTTTCATAGGTAACTCTGCCAAGTCTGGGAATCACTGGGCTAGACCATGCAAGTTCTAATCATATAGGCTCTAATCAAGCATTGTTAAACATTTTGATTTTATCTTTCAAGCTGTGGTGAAAATGTTACTGAAGAGAGGTGATATAGTAAGACATTCAGGGTTTTTTAATTTAAGCTTTTTTATTTTGAAATAATTGTAGACTTATATGCAGTTGTAAGAAATAATGCAGGGGAATCCCATGTATCCTTTACCCAGTTTTCCCCAAAGGTAACATCTTGCAAAACTATGATACAACATCACAACCAGGATATTGTCCTTGGTGCAGTCAAGATAAAGCATTTTCAACACCACATGAATCCCTCCTGTTGTCCCTGGATAGCCCTCCCCACTTTACTCCTGGTGACCACTAATATGTTCTCCATTTCTATAATCTTGTCTTTTCAACAGTTATATAAATGGAATCATATAGTATAGAACCTCATGGGATTGGCTGTTTTCTCTCAGCATAATTTTCTGTACATTCATTCAGGTTGTTTCACTTGTCAATAGTTTGTTCCTTTTTAGGGGGCTGAGTAGCGGTGTGCCATGTATGGGGGTGCCACTGTTTGTTTAACCATTCACATGTTGAAGGACATCTGGCTCAGCTCCGATGTCCAGAGATTTTAAATAGAGCTGCTATAAACATTTGTTTATAGGTTTTTGTGTGAACATGAAGTTTGTTTCTCTGGGATACATGCCCAAGGGTGCAATTGCTGAGTTATATGGTAGCTGCATGTAGAAACCATCATGCATAAAGAAACTGTCAAACTATTTCCAGAGTATCTGCACCATTTTACAGTCTCAACAGTAATGTACCAGTGATCTAGTTTCTCCTCATTCTCATCAGAATTTAATGTTGCCACTGTTTTTTATTTCAGCCATTCAGATAGGTATGTAGTAATAGCTTGTTGTGGTTTTGCTTTGAGTTTCTCTAATGGCCAACGAAGCTGAACATCTTTTCGTGTGCTTAGTTGCCATCTGTATATTATCTTTGATGAAGTGTCTCTTCGGGTCTTTTGCCTATTTTCTAATTGGATTATTAGACTTAATGTTGAGTTTTGAGAGTTTACTTTCTTGTTCCAAATACTAGTCCTTTTTGTCAAATACGGGGTTTGCAATTCTTTTCCCACTCTCCAATTTGTTTTTTATCCTGTTAACAGGGCCTTTCACAGAGCAAAGTTTTTTAATTGTGATGCAGTCTAATTTATCAGCTTTTCCTTTTATGAACCATATTTTTGGTGTCAAGTCTAAGTCGTCTTTGCTGAGTCCTACCTCATGAAGATTTTTTCTTACTAAAAGTTTGATAGTTTTAATGTTTTCTATTTAAGTCTGTGAGTTATTTTGAGTTAATTTTTGCATAAGGTATAAATCTTAGGTTGAGGCTCACTTTTTAACTTTAAGGATTGCTCAGCACCATTTATTGAAAAGTTATCTTCCTCCATTGAATTTCTTTTACACCTGTGTCAAAACAGCAGTTGCATATATATGTGTGTATCAGTTTCTGGGTTTCCTGTTTTGTTCCATGGATCTGTGTGTCTATTCCTCTGCCAATACCATATAGTTTTGACTATAGAAGCTGTATGATAAGTCTTGAAACCCTTGAAACCAAGTAAGACTGGTTCCTTTCACATTAGTCTTCCTTTTCAAAGTTGTTTTAGCTATTCTATCTCCTCTGCCTTTCTATATACATTGTAGACTAGTGTTGTCTAGATCTATTTTTAAAACTTGCTGGAATTTTTTTAAGAGACAGAGTCTTGCACTGTTGTGTTGAGGGAAGTCAGGGACCCCGAACAGAGGGACCAGCTGAAGCCATGGCAGAAGAACATAAATTGTGAAGATTTCATGGACGTTTATTAGTTCCCCAAATTAATACTTTTATAATTTCTTACGCCTGTCTTTACTGTAATCTCTGAACATAAATTATGAAGATTTCATGGACACTTATCACTTCCCCAGTGAATATCCTTATGATTTCCTATGCCTGTCTTTAATCTCTAATCCCGTCATCTTCTTTGTAAGCTGAGGAGGATGAATGTTGCCTCAGGACCCTGTGATTGTATCAACTGCACAAATTGTTTGTAGCGCATGTGTGTTTGAATATGAAATCTGGGCATCTTTTAAAAAGAACAGGATAACAGCGATGTTCAGGGAACAAGAGAGGTAACTTTGAACTGGCTGCCAGTGAGCCGGATGGAACAGAGCTATATTCCTCCCCTTTCATAAGCAAATAGGAGAAATATCGCTGAATTCTTTTTCTCAGCAAGGAACATCCCTGAGAAAGAGAATGTGCCCTGAAGGTAGGCCTATAGACGGCCCCTTTTTAAGGCGCCCCGTCTTTTATGGTCGAAGCCGAAGGGATGAAATAAGCCCCGGTCTCCTAAAGTGCTCCCAGGCTTATTAGGACGAAAATTCCCACCTAATAAATTGTGGTCAGACAGGTTACCAGCTCTCAAACCCTGTTTCCTGATAAGATGTTATCAATGACAATGCTTGCGGAAACTTCATCAGCAATTCTAATTTCACCTCATCTGGTGGTCCTGTGACTCGCCTTGCCTCCATTTGCTTTGTGATATTTTATTACCTTGTGAAGTATATGATCTCTGTGACCCACACCCTATTCGTGCACTCCCTCCCCTTTGGAAAATCGCTAATAAAAACTTGCTAGTTTTACGGCTCGGGGAACATCACGGATCCTGCCGACATGTGATGTCTCCCCTGGACACCCAGCTTTAAATTTCTCTCTCTTGTGTTCTTTCCCTTTATTTCTCAACCCAGCCGAGACACTTGGGAAATACAAAAGAACCCATGTTAAACATCAGGAGCAGGTTCTCCCGATACTGTTGGCCAGGTTGGAGTGCAGGGGTATGATCATAGCTCACTACAGCACCAAACTCCTGGGCTCTAGCAATCTTCCCGCCTCAGCCTCTCCCAAATAGCTAGAACTACATGCAACTGCCACTACAATGGTATTTAAAAGTAAAGTTAAAAAAATTTTTTTGAGATAAGATCTCACGCTGTTGGCTAGGCTGGTCTTGAACACCTAGCCTCAAGCAATCCTCTTGCCTCCCAAAGCACTGGAATTGCAAGCGTGAGCTACCAGGCCCAACCAGTGTAATGTTATGTGTACAGTTTTTTATAGCTATTCTATATTATGTTGAGGAAATTCCCCTCTATTCCCATTTTTCTGATAGTTTTTTTTTTTTTTTTTTGAGACGGAGTCTCGCGCTGTCACCCAGGCTGGAGTGCTGTGGCCGGATCTCAGCTCACTGCAAGCTCCGCCTCCCGGGTTGACGCCATTCTCCTGCCTCAGCCTCCCGAGTAGCTGGGACTACAGGGGCCGCCACCTCGCCCGGCTAGTTTTTTGTAGTTTTTAGTAGAGACGGGGTTTCACCGTGTTAGTCAGGATGGTCTCGATCTCCTGACCTCGTGATCCGCCCGTCTCGGCCTCCCAAAGTGCTAGGATTACAGGCTTGAGCCACCACACCCGGCCCTGATAGTTTTTAAGATCATTCATGGGTGTCGAAGTTTGTCAGAGTCTTCCTGTATCCGTTGATTGTTATGATCGAGGATTTTTTCTTTAGCCTGTTAATACAATGGATGAAATAGCTTCATTTTCAACTACTGAGCCAGCCTGAAATAAACCTCACTTGGTCATGATATATTATTATATATGTTGCTGAATTCTATTTGCTCTTTTACTGGTCTTTTGGGTGGAGACAGTAGGCTTTTGTTGGGGCTTTACTTGTATGTGCACATTGTTATTTCTGGGTTGTCAGCCTCTTTCTCTCCAAGTCTGGGATATATAGGACAAAAACATAATCTAAGGAGCCCACCACCTTGTTACACTTTGAGTCCCTAGATCCCTAGGTGGTCTGGCTTCTTTTTTTCACCTTTGAAAATCTTCTTTTGTTTGTTTTATATATAACATTGAGAGTTTTTGGTTGTTCTTAGTGGCAGAAGTACAGAAAGATACTCCATCTTCCCAAAAATAGTTCAGATTATGTTTTGAAAGGCACTGAAGGCAGGCCAGAGAAGACACGTAAAAGGCTACTGCACTGGTCCAGGTGAGGGGAATTAGTCTTAATAGGAGGCTGTTTCTTCCACCATTTTCTCCCCACATTCCACTGCCCCATTTGCACAGAGGTGGGGTTCTACTACCCCAGTAGAGCAGCAAGAGAGAAGGAGCAGGCAATCTCTTGGAGCATTACACCATGATAAAAGGGCACCAATACCCTCCAGATGCTAGCTGTTTCTGTCGTGCACGTCCCGTGAAGAGACCACCAAACAGGCTTTGTGTGAGCAATAAAGCTTTTTATTTCACCTGGGTGCAGGCGGGCTGAATCCGAAAAGAGAGTCAGCGAAGGGAGATAAGGGTGGGGCCGTTTTATAGGATTTGGGTAGGTAAAGGAAAATTACAGTCAAAGGGGGGTTGTTCTCTGGCGGGCAGGAGTGGGGGTCACAAGGTGCTCAGTGGGGGAGCTTTTTGAGCCAAGATGAGCCAGGAAAAGGAATTTCACAAGATAATATCATCACTTAAGGCAAGGACCGGCCATTTTCACTTCTTTTGTGGTAGAATGTCATCGGTTAAGGCAAGGCAGGGCATTTGCACTTCTTTTGTGACTCTTCAGTTACTTCAGGCCATCTGGGGGTATACCTGCAAGTCACAGGGGATGCCATGGCTTGGCTTGGGCTCAGAGGCCTAACAGTTTCTTTCTAGAACTTTTAGACATTCTCCTTCAGCAGAAGAAATAAGTCACTCCTGAAAGCATCCTAACAATGTGCATTTCTCCAAAGTTTCCTTAACACTTCACATTTAACATGACTTCAGGTATAAGCAACATTAAACAAGTCATATCTTATGTTACAACTTGAGTGAAACTTTAATGATGGCTGAATTTGCTAATTTGCTCCTGTCTAATGTATTTCCTGTTTATAATCCCTTTTGGCTAACAGCACTAATCAACAGAAAACCTGACAGACACAATGACAATAGTAATTCTGGACAGAGATAGTTTTATTATCTACAGATGAATCCATGTTTCTAAAACATTATTTACTATAATGTAAAATATGGGCTGGGCGTGGTGGCTCCACCTGTAATCTCAGCACTTTGGGAGACTGAGGCAGGCAGATCACCTGAGGTCAGGAGTTCAAGACTAGCCTGGCCAACATGGTGAAACCCCATCTCTACTAAAAATATAAAAATTAGCCGAGTGCAGTGGTGCATGATTGTAATCCTAGCTACTTGGGAGGCTGAGGTAGGAGGATCGCTTGAACCTGGGAGGCAGAGGTTACAGTGAGCTGAGATCACATCACTGGACTCCAACCTGGGCAACAGAATGAGGCTTTATCTCAAAAAATAAAATAAAATGTGGTAGATAAAGGTCATAATTTCTATGCACCAAAGCTTTTATAAGAGGCCTGTATTTCAGCAATAAACCTGTCCCTATTCTGTTCAAATTCAAGGGCACTTGAGTCACTTTAGATGATGTCACCTCCAATGCGAAGGAATCACAGTATAGACATTTTTTCTTACTATATTTGCAAAATAAACTTCACAAAATTGTCTCGCAACCTTGTGACCACTTGTTTTCTTTTCTTGAACATAATAATCCTTTTAACACTTTAAGATTGCCATTTTCAAGAAAATAGTTATAATTTACATAATTGAATTTTATTTGTTTTTAAAAAATGGACTGCACTTCAGGATGAACAGTTGACCAAAGAAGGGCCCCTTTGCCATGTCTCTGAAAACATCTCCTATGAATACAGCCATTCCTAATGCTCCAATATCAGTGTCTCTATAATACACTGTGTAAAGGTGCCTCTTGGCACCAGCATAAGAGGAGATGGGAAGTCCTTTCTGAACCCTGACATCAACCAACTTGGAGACGGGCATTTTTCGCCTGTGCATCTCCTTGCTTTGCCATTTGGCATCCAGTCATTCAAAAACATCCATTGACCATCTACTCCTGACATAATTCAAGATGTGATCCTTGTAGTCACGTTAGACCTTGTCTTACTCACTTTTATCCCCCAACATCTAGATCTGTTACACATTGTAGCAAACTCTTGTAAAATATCTAATAAAAGAAGAAAAAATTAAAGAATATTGAATAGCCAGATAATATAATGTAGAATCATGTATGTAGAAGTTTTATGATGTTAGGAAAAATTATTGGCCTTAAAAATTTGCCATTCATTCTTCAAACAGTACATGGTATGCACAATGTTCTTTGTCCCCAAACTTTGGCAATACCAAAAAAGGCCTTTAATCTTAACATAAGTAAGACTTGGCAAAAATCCCTTTGAGCAATCAGTGCTTGTCAAAGTCTCGTTCAACAATCATCTGTATGAGAAGCATCTAGGAAATTATTTAGGAATGAGGCTATTTGGGCTGAAATCCTTAAATAAAGAAATAATTGTTTTAACCAGGGGCAAGTTATGAATAAAATTGAGCCATAAATCAAAAGGATGTTAACTGAAAAAGAAGTCCCAAAGCAGATGGTGAGACAGTGAAGATAATTAGAGAGCCTCTGCCCCAGTTCAAGAGGAGTATTCAGGACCAAAGGCACAAAAGAAGCAGGTGAGGAGTGACTTCACCTGAGAGAAAATAAAAACTTTTTCATTAGGGGAGACACCAAGCAAGAACACCACAGTGTTAACAAGGGGTGGATGTTAATGGTAAAATAACACTTTCCCCTAGATGAACAGCCTGAATTGATCTGCAGTTACAAAATTGCAGCCAGTGTGGTTGCTCATGCCTGTAATCCCAGCACTTGGGAGGTCAAGGCAGGAGGATTGCTTGTGCCCAGGAATTTGAGACCAGTCTGGGCAACACGGCAGAAACCCGTCTCTACAAAAAGTACAAAAATTAGCCAGGCATAGTGGTTTGTGCCTGTAGTTCCAGCTACTCAGAAGGTTGAGGTGGGAGGGCTGATTGAGCCCGGGAGGTCAAGGCTGCAGTAAGCCATGGTCATGCCACTGTACTCCAGCCTGAGTGACAGAGCGAGACCCTGTCTCAAACAAACAAACAAGAGTAAACATCAAGCCAGGCACAGTGGCTCACACTTGTAATCCCAGCACTTTGGGCTGCTGAGTAGAAAGCATTGCAGGGTAGAGGCAGGGAATTGCTTGAGGTCAGGAGTTCGAGAACAGCCTGGGCAACATATGAAGGCCCCCGTCTCTACAAAAAATAAAATTAGCCAGACATGGTGGCATGCACCTGTGGTCCTAGCTACTCAGGAAGTAGAGGTGGGAGGATCTCTTGAGCCCAGAAGTTGAAGGTTACAGTGAGCTATGATCACACCACTGTACTCCAATGTGGGCTACAGACTGAGACCCTGCCTCGAAAAAAAATACATAAATAAAATAAAATGTACACTAAAAGGAAAAAAGAGTAGACACCCTAAGCCCATGGGAAAAAATCTTGTATTAGCAGCTGAGTGACAGACTCCTCACATTTGGGTAGAAACATTGTTAAACTAAAATGTACAGCAGGTCCTTGAATAATGTCATCGTTCAATGTCATTTCAGTATAAGGTTGACAAGAAAAAGGTTAATTTTCAGCAAGCGCCACTATCTGAGTGGAGTTTGCACATTCTCCCCACATCTACATCAGTTTCTTCCAGGTACTCCTGTTTCCTTCCACATCCCGAAGACACGCCCATTAGGTTCATTGTTGTGTCCAAATGGTCCCAGTGTGAGTGGTTTTGTGTGAGCGCACCCTGTGATGGGCTGGTGTCCTGTCCTGGGATAGTTCCTCCTGCCTTGCACCCTGAGTGAGTTCTGGCCACCTAAGACCCTGAACTAGAATAATGGGGTAAATAATCATCTTAGTTGTTTTTATTTATCCTTCTTAAATATATGTATAGCTCACATTTATTTCAATGTTTAATATTAGAAGTGTTTTGGGGCTTAGGAACTTAACAGTTGTTTCTATCAATTAGCCTGTGATCAGTGTGGTTTTGTTGTACGTCATTTCATTCAAAGTTGTAGTTTCCAAGAACCTATTGAGGATGTTAAATGAGGACTTGCTGTATTCATAATGCCAATTTTCTTTCACTTAGGTACAATTTGGTCAAGTGTTAGGATTTACCTCCCAGGCACTGTAAGTTGGATGAAGAAGGCTATTCTAACTAGAACATATATCTGTTACATATGTGATGTAAACAAAAATTGAATTGTTATTAAGCAAAAGTCCATTTTTAAATAAAATGCTCTAATGAGTAATCATGTGTATTTTCTTCAATTATCTACATTGAAAGAGCATCACATTGGCTAGGTCTAAACAACTGTAAAGAAGCAGTTTGCAACCCTGGCTGTATATTAGAGCCATGAGGGAAATATAAAAAGTACTCATGCCAGCTTAAGAAACTCTCATTTCATCATCAAAGGAAGGTCCAGGTTTGGGTATTTTCTAGAGGGATATCACCATTCACTGGCTAAGTGAAACAGAATTGTTAGGTTTAAGAGGAAATTATCAGCGGCTGTGAGGTTGCTGCTAAACTTAGAAACCTGTAAACCTTTAAAGTCCACAACCTTGGCTGCTTCTTTCAATCGATTGGGAGCTTATAAAAATCCCAACGTCCAGCCTGCACCTTAAACCAATTAAAACCTTTGGAGGAAGAATTTAGGCATTAGTCTTAAAATCTTTGTAGCTGAAATTGAGAAACATGGCTAATGGGTGGCTTTACTGTTAGAGATGTCCTACAAGAATTAGAAGAGTAGATGTTCAGATCTTTGGTTCTCATGAAAACTGATCAACCAAAACATTTCTTAAAATTTTTACTGAGCTTCGTTGATTCAGTTGTTAGCTGCCATTCTTCAGCTAAAGTTTGTGAAAAGATCCTAGTTATTTAAGGGTACAGTTCATTTCAGTAACTATAATTTGAGATAGTAACCCATATGTAAGGAGTTTCTGCTGCAAATTCATCAAGATTTGGTTGTGGCTAAGTTGTGAAGCACCATCATCTCAGCATTGACCCAAATTAGACCTTGGTAGGGAATTTTAAGACTACAATTTACTGCATCCTTGTGCAATTAAAGGATAGCACTCTCTATCTTATGAAATAGGCAGTGATGAATGGAAAGAGGTCTTATTTTAAACATATTGCTATATACATGACCTAATTAAATTTGTCAACAATTCATTATTTTTAGGAACAACTAGCTATGTATAGCATTAAAGCTATTACAGAGTCTTCATTTTTTAAAAGAAATATTTCTTTCTAAACGAGTGAAATTTTCTAATAGTACCAAGCAATTTGCCACAGGCATTGTTCTGAGTTGCTTTTGTTCTTTTCAAAGCAGTCAACACATGAAAACCCTGAAAATCATTTTAAACCCAATTTATTCAAATTTACTAGCAGGCCATAAATACAGCTTTTTCTGTGAACAATAATGAAAACAAAAGAGCACCCCATTTAGTGAAGCTATCCAATGACAACTTGGATTTCAAACTTAGAGAAAGGAAAACAGGGCTAGAAATGCACTCCATTTTAATGTTTACCTTTAACATGGATGAGGAAACTGGGAAGTAAATCTAGATGACTCTGTGGCTTCCACATCCTCTGGGAGACTACCCAGATGCTTTAAGTTTCTCTTTCAAACTCCTCTCCTTTCAGGAACTGGTGTCCTCCCCTCTCCAATCTTATCTTTTTTTTTTTTTTTTTTTTTTTTTTGAGGCGGAGTCTCGCTCTGTCTCCCGGACTGGAGTGCAGTGGCCGGATCTCAGCTCACTGCAAGCTCCGCCTCCCGGGTTTACGCCATTCTCCTGCCTCAGCCTCCCGAGTAGCTGGGACTACAGGCGCCCGCCACCTCGCCCAGCTAGTTTTTGTATTTTTAGTAGAGAAGGGGTTTCACCGTGTTAGCCAGGATGGTCTCGATCTCCTGACCTCGTGATCCACCCGTCTCGGCCTCCCAAAGTGGTGGGATTACAGGCTTGAGCCACCGCGCCCGGCCTCCAATCTTATCTTTAAAGAGAAATTGATTAAGTACTGTTTGTTTGTTCCTTAATAGGAAGTTCATTTTTTTGAATAAACCTCCTTCCAAGGATTTACATGTTAAGACTTATCTTTACTATTCTTATAATAATTGTTGTTGTTTAAAATGAACTGTGATATCCTGAAGGAAGTGAAGTTACCTTGGATCAGTGGACTTTTAAGGACAACTCTGTACTCCCAGACAGAGTTGTCCAGAAAAAAAAATACACTTTATATACACTTATATCTTAAAGAGAAATAAAAAAATTATTCTTAAAATGGCTTGAAAGTACCAATTGAGGCAGAAATGAATTTAGAGTATTTTTTAAAGGCCTAAATAAAAAGAGACTGCTCAGACTACCAGCTGGAATGAACGACTCAGAAATAAAAGATCTGGGGGCTTTGAGAGGCAGCCACTGTTACGAATTCACAAGGGTAGTGAGAATTCCGCGGAGATGATGGGACACAAATTAGACATTGATGGGATGGAAATTTTTCATTGTTAATTTTTCATTAACAATTCAAACTATCTGCATATTTGGTTTCACAGAAACTGAAATTCTAGATGATTGACTTACTACACCTATGACAAATCGGATTTTAGGTTTTTGTTGTTTTTGCTTTAAGAAGATGCAGTCTTGGAAAAAATGGAGAAAATAGTTCCTCAGAGACAGAGACTTATCGAAGTGAGGAGATAGAAAGGAAGTTAATTTTGAGTAGTTTCAATCCATTTAGACAAGACAATCTACAATGGTTTGAATATTTGTCCCATCCAAAACTCATGTTGAAATTTAACCAACAATATGGCAGTGTTGAGCAAGGGGCCTTTAAGAGGTGATGGGTTGTGAGGGGTCTGCCATTAATGGATTAATGGCTTACTGGGTTCATGGACTATGGATGATCATGGAAGTGGGACTGGTGGCCTTACAAGAAGAGGAGAGAGACCTGAGCTAGCACACTCAGCCCCCTCGCCATATAATGCCCTTTGCCAACTGGGGACTCTGCAGAGAGTCCTCAGCAGCAAGAAGGCACTCACCAGTTGGTGTCCCTCAACCTTGGACTTCTCAGCCTCCATAACTGTAAGAGATAAATTCTTTTTCTTTATAAATTGCCCAGTTTCAGCTATTCTATTATAAGCCACAGAAAATGAACTAAAACACTATCCTTTTAACCTGAGCTTTAATAAATGTTAACTCTTGTTGCCCTTTTCCTAACTTTGTACATGAGTACCTTCTTTGTTGTACCCCATAACTTCTCTCCAGACTTGGCTTCTTCCAAGACTGCTGACCCCAGGATTTAAAAGCCTATCTTCACCTGTAATCCCCACATTCTGGGAGGCCGAGGCAGTCCAATCACCTGAGGTCAGGAGTTCAAGACCAGCCTGGCCAACATGGTGAAAAACCATCTCTTCTAAAAATGCAAAAAATTAGCCAGGCATCATGGTCACGCTTGTAATCTCAGCTACCTGGAAGGCTGAGGCATGAGACTCACTTGACCCTGGGAGGTAGAGGTTGCAGTGAGCTGAGATTTTTTTTTTTTTTTTTTTTTTTTGAGATGGAGTCTCGCTCTGTCGCCCGGGCTGGAGTGCAGTGGCCGGATCTCAGCTCACTGCAAGCTCCGCCTCCCGGGTTCACGCCATTCTCCTGCCTCAGCCTCCCGAGTAGCTGGGACTACAGGCGCCCGCCACCTCGCCCGGCTAGTTTTTTGTATTTTCAGTAGAGACGGCGTTTCACTGTGTTAGCCAGGATGGTCTCGATCTCCTGACCTCGTGATTCGCCCGTCTCGGCCTCCCAAAGTGCTGGGATTACAGGCTTGAGCCACCGCGCCCGGCCGTGAGCTGAGATTACACCATTGCATTCCGACTTAGGTGACAGAGTGAGACTTTGCCAAAGAAAGAAGGAAGGAAGGAAGGAAGGAGGAAGGAAGGAAGGAAGGAAGGAAGGAAGGAGAAAGAAAGGAAAAGAGAGAGAGAGAAAGAAAGAAAGAAAGAAAGGAAGGAAGGAAGGAGGAAGGAAGGAAGGAATGAAAAAGGAAAGAAAAGAGGGAGGGAGGGAGGGAGGGAGGGAGGGAGGGAGGGAGGGAGGAGGGAGGGAGGGAAGGAAGGAAGGAAGGAAGGAAGGAAGGAAGGAAGGAAGGAAGGAAGGAAGGAAGGAAAATAAAAGTCTATCTTATTCTCTTCTCCTTTCACCAATGGTCACTGCCTCTAATTCAGAGCCTCCTTTTTTACTCTTTGCAGTCTGGCAGCTGCCACTACCATCCTGATAACATTGCTCCCTGGAGGAGACATTGAGGACCCTTTCCCCAGAAACGTGAGCTAAAACCAAACTACTAAAAGACATTTTTTGCCGGGTATTGTGGCTCATTCCTATAATCCCAGCACTTTGGGAAGCTGAGGCAGATGGATTGCTTGAGCCCAGGAGTTTGAAACCAGCCTGAGCAACATAGTAAGACCCTGTCTCTACTAAAAATAAAAATAATTTAAAAAAGGACTTTAGCTGGGTGTGGTAGTGTGCCCCTGGAGTCCCAGCTATTTGGGAGGCTGAGGTAGGAGGATTGCTTGGGCTTGGAGGGTGAGGCTGCAGTGAGCTATGATTGCACCTCTGCACTCCAGCCTGGGCAGCAGAGTGAGACCCCATATCGAAAACAGTAAATAAAAATAAAATAAAATAAAATAAAAGGCATTTTTAGATACATAATGAAGGGAGATGGTTGGGGAGGAGGAGAGGAAGACAAAAGATACAACTCCAGTGGATGGTGGAGGCTTGTACCAAGAGGAGAAACCGGCAAGACACACAGTGGGAACAACCATGAGGGAAGAGATGACTGAGGGACTGTATTAGTACTGCAGCCACGGAAGCAGCAAATATAAAAAAGTTTCCCTTTCTGCCCAGCGAAGCTCAGAGCCTCCTCACTGATTTTCCTACTCCCAGGCCCTCCCAGTGCCTCTGTGGTTCACACTGAGCACTGGTCCTGGGGTCCCAGCAGTCATCATTTTACACAGTTTGATCCTGCTCAGCCCTTCTGGCTTTGTCTCTCTTTTTCTTTCCTTCTTCTGAAAGTCTAGCTAGAGAAAATAACTCTCCATACCCCAGAATACACACCACGTTTTCCCGTCTTTAGCTCTCTGCTCAATGGTGACTTCCCCTCTAATCTCCATCCCCATCATATCATCTCCACCTACCCAAGTCCTACCCATAAAAAGAGAAAAAGAAAAAGAAAACAAAAGAGGCAGAGTCTCATTCCATCTCCCAGGCCAGAGTACAATGGTGCAATCGCAGCTCACTGTGGCCTTGACATCCCAGGCTTGAGCTATCCTCCTACCTCAGCCTCCTGAGTAGATGGGACCACAGGCAGGCACCATGCCTGGCTGATTTTTTTTTTTTTTTTTTTTTTTAGAGAGTGTTTCACTCTGTTGCCCAGGCTGGAATGCAGTGGCTTGATCTTGACTCACTGCCACCTCTGCTTCACAGGTTCAAGTGATTGTTGTGCCTCAGCTTCCTGGGTAGCTGGGACTACAGGTGTTCTCCACCACGCCGGGCTAATTTTTTGTATTTTTACTAGAGATGGGATTTCACCACGTTGGCCAGACTGGTCTTGAACTCCTGCCCTCAAGTGATCCACCCACCTTGGCCTCCCAAAGTGCTGGGATTACAGGCGTGAGCCACCACGCCCAGCCCAATTAAAAAAAAAAAAAATTTTGTAGAGATGGGGTGTTGTTATGTTGCCCAAGCTGGTCTCAAACTCCTGGGCTCAAGCAATCCTCCCACTTCTGCCTTCCAAATTGCTGGGATTGCTGGTGTGTGCGACCATGCCCAGCCCCAGCTCAACTCTGTAATGGGTAAATGAATAACCAAATGATGGCTCCAGTACAATCTTGACCACAGTCACATGGCCTCAATTCTCAGTATGATCTGAAATATGCCCGTAGCGCTGCCCTTTGAACAGATCAGCACCACACATTTTTCACTGATACCCACAGAAATTAGCATAGTTTAGATTATCAGATGTCTAAAGGAACATCCATGCTCATAGTTCCCATACCAAACATTTTTTGCATATATAGCAGTTATCAAAAAGTACCCAAGACTTTTCTCCTGAGCTACAAAGTTACAATGCCCTGCCTTCCCTCCTACCCTGAGCTCTATATTTTCAGTTATTTCTCTCTCATTTATTGATTTTAACACCTGTCTTGCCCTGGTTTATGTGATATTATCCTGTAGGGAATCAAGTAGATGCTTTCAATTAGATTCATTACAAGTTCCTGTAAGAAGCGATTATGAAGGCAAGAGTCCCAAGTGGCTGGTTCCCTCAGTAACACCAGCAGCATTTTTGGGGCGCGTGCCAATATCAGACCAGGTTTTCAGTGCCACGTTACTCCTTTATCACCAAGGGATCCTTGGAAGCTTACAAAACTGAGTACAGCTGAGCATAAAGTAGTGCTTTATTGAATGCCTTCATATGGCAATTACAAAGAAAACAGAAATATGAATGCCTCATCAGAAGGCAGTTTAGGGGGATAGTCAATCAGTGCATGGACCCTGTAGTCAAATGGTACTGGCTTTAAATTCCAGTGCCAGCTATAAGACTTTTGGAAAATTACTTAACTTCTCTGAGTCTGTTTTCTCATCTGTTAAATGGGGGTAATGCTATAGTAATAGGGCTTTGGGGAGAATTAAATTAAGTCAGCACCATACTTGGTACATAGAGTTCAAATAAATGACAGCTATTACCATTACCATGAAAATTAACATTCCATTGAATCACGTGACCTGCCTTCCATTTCCAAAACTATGACCTTTTAGTTGCTAAGTTGTTTGTGAAGTCTATGGGCTATAAGAAAGATGGCAAGAAGGGAAAGAGGGAAAAGAGGAAGAAGTTTTCCTATTTTCCATGGGTCAGGTTTGCATTGCTACTGAACTCTTTATACAAGTTTAGTAGGGATAATATTTTGAAAATATTAATAGCTTTCTTTCCCCTTAGAAAACTGCAAACTCCACCTCCTGGGTTCAAGCAATTCTCCTGCCTCCAGAGTAGTTGGGATTACAGCATGCAGCACCACGCCCAGCTAATTTTTGTATTTTTAGTAGAGACAGGGTTTTGCCATATTGGCCAGGCTGGTCTCAAACTCCTGGCCTCAAGGGATCTGCCCGCTTTGGCCTCTGTAAGTGCTGAGATTACAGGTATGAGCCACCATGCCCAACCATTCTTTCCCCTTCTTTATATCTGGTTCTACTATTCAACTAATATAGCCTAAATACATCCTTATTCGGGTTAGAGGAAAACCTGATACAGATGCAGTTCTTCCTGTTGGCCTGGTGGATTGTGGGGAAAATAACAGAAGGCAAATGGTAGCAAAAGCAAGTGGGCAGACTCTTGTGTCCTGGCTTGCCTCCTCCAGGCCACAGTCTGGAAGAGGGAAGATGATGTGATACACAAACGGAGGGAGAGCCAGATGCAAAAGCAGAGGGGGCTTGTGCCCCAGTCCTAGCTCAGAACTCTGAGAAGAGACTGTGGTATAGAATGTCTTACACCAACCTGGTGCTACCACAGAAGGTGGTACCACAGAAGGAAGGTGGCAGGGAGGCATGGTTCTGCAGAAAGAGGACCTCTGTTTCCACTCCCAAATTTGCCTTTTCTCTTAAAAGGCATAGAAGGGCTCCAGAAGTTCCCAGACTCCCCTGTAGAACCAGACAAGACAGAATTGGCAGCTGCAGGACCTGCTATAATGGAGCCTCTGTGGTTAGGGGTGAGATAACACTAACGCCAAGGCCTGGGCCTAGAGAGAGGACCTGGCTGAACTCGGTGACATCTGCAGTCCTGGTACATGTAAGGTAGGGTGGGTCTAACTGAGCCTAGGAACAACACTGGACTTGGGGAAGATCACTGTAAGGCTCTGGGAACCCAACTGGATCAGCCACTTCAGAGCAGAGGCAGGAGACAGGAGAGGCCCTGCCGTCATATCAAGGCTCATCTTCCCTGCCACAGTGGGATCCACATGCCTAAACACCATCTGGTAGGGAAGTAGGAAATGAATCAAGGGAATATTGGAAAGATAGCTAATCTATGCTGTGTGGAAAAGAATGAACTTTGCACAAAGAGAAGTTAGGCCTTGCTCCTGAGAGTAGTTTAAGCCTTTGTAATGTCCTGCCTGATAAGATGGGGTTACTTGGGGGCCTAAGACCATGCCAGATAATCTATGCTAACACTGTGATTATGGTGGGGCTTTGGGCCTTGCAGTATCAACCCAACCTCTGGAAGGCTGGAAGCTAAGGTGGTCAATGGGTGGCCAACCATATCTACTGGTAGTCAACCATATCTATGTAACCAAGCCCCAATTAAAAACTCTGGACACCAAGGCTCAAGTGAGTTTCCCTGGCTGGCAATACTCTGTGCATATTGCCCAACATCATTTCTGGGAGGAGTTGGCACTGTCTAGAGTTCCACTGTGATATGACAACTAGAAGCTTTGCACTTGCAACTCTCCTGGACCCTACCCCATCATGCCTCTTCCCTTTGCTGATTTTCATTTCTTTCTTTTCACTGTAATAAACCATAACTGCGAGTATAACAGTTTTCAGTGAGTTCCATCAATTATTGAACCTGAGGGTTGTCCTGGGGCACTCCTGATCTCCACAAACCCCAAAGAGACTGGACCAACTGGAGTGAGTAAAGAAAGATTGTATCCATTAGAGTAAATCAAGAAGCCTCATTGTCTTATGGAATTTCAGTGGTGCTTTGTAAATTTGTGACCCTAATACTCAAGCAAGTAAAGACTTCTTACCACTCCAAATAAGGCATGGATGAAGGAATCACAGCTAGCTAGTCTTTTTTTTCTCAAACTAAATAAGGGGGCATGTGTACTGCCTTCAAACATTATAAAGCTATCATGTAAGAAAGGAACTAGAATTAGTGTTTGTCTAGCTTTATATAAAGCCCGACCGGTGAAAGTTATAGAGGGCCAGGCTTCAGTTTACTCTAAGCACAAACTTATTGACAACCAGAGGCCTCTAAAAAACACAAGCAGCTGACTCAAAGATAGCTGAGTTCCTCATCACCAGAGATCTTAGAGGCCAACAACCCCTTGTACTGAGATTGTGTATAGAATGAAAGTTGACTCAAACGTCCTTTAAGTTACATTCCAAGCTGAAGGACTGTGATTGGGAAGTAAGATAATGTGGCCAAATGTGAACAGTTGGTGGTGAGTCTATATATGGATGTTTATTCTTTCAACTTCTCTGTAGGTTTGAAATTTTTTAAAAACTGGAAGCAAACAAAAAAGGAAAAAGAAATATTTTGGAAACTACCTGGTGGCTGGAAATTCTCAGTCATTTCTAAAAATAAACAGAAATTTATTTTCTCACACTTTAGGATTAGAGTCAAGGATAATGGGTATTGCGTCTGATGAAAATATGTGTGATGGTTCCCACATTTTACCACTAACGGCACAGCTAGGTTTTTAGTCCTTTTGTATTTACTGATTTCAATGGATTGAATTGTGTCCTGTTAAAATTTGTATGTTGAAACCCTAATTCCCAATGTGACTGTATTTGGAGATAGGGCCTTTAAGGGGCAATTAAGATTAAAATAAGTCATAAGAGTAAAGCTCTAATTTGATAGGATTGGCAATCTTGTAAGAAGAGTCAGAGAAGGAGGTGGGATGGGGGAGAGAGAGGAAGACAGAAAGAAGAGGGGATAGAGAGAGGGAGATCTCTTCCCACCCTTTGAGAACACAGTGAGAAGCCAGCCATCTGCAAGAAAGAGAAAGAGTCTTCACCTGACACTGCTGCCAGACCTTGCTCTTGGACTTCCCAGCTTCAAGATCTGTGGAAAAAAAAAAAAAAAAAAAGGCTATTGTTTACATTACTCCATCTATAGTATTTTGTTATGGCAGCCCTAGCACACTAAGATGATGACCTTTAATGATTTATTGATTTATTTCCTGCCTGTGTAATATTATTCATATTACTATGGCTCTTATATACAATTAAGTATATACTTAAACCTTAGTATATTTATAGAAAGAGACAAAGCATTAACAGTGGCATTTCTGAAGATGTTTTTCAGATGCGCTATTGTGCAAGCACACAAGACAGCAGGTGATAGTGCTAGCAATTACTGCAGGATTGACTCTAAATCCCATCATCCTAGGAAGAACTGGCAACAGAAAATCATGAAACTTGTCAATAGCATGCCACTGTATGAAATAAGAATGACCCTGGTAGGTGACCATTGATGAAACCAGGATAAGGATTTGCTGTAAACACTAGTGTCTGTACATATATTAATGTTTGAGGAGATAGGGTTGGAATTTTACAAATCACATTCGTTCAGAATTGTAAACATACAAAATGATTTTCCTGCTCTCTACTGGAGCAGCACCATCTGCTGGACCCACTCAAAATGCAAAATCTCCAACCCCAATGGAACTAAGCAAAGTCAGCAGCCTCCTCTACCTGCTCCTTTTCTGGACCCTAACATCCCCCTTCTTGTTTCCTGACACTGGCTGACACTTCCTTCCTGTGCTCATAAATATAGATTACCTATTTATATTTCTTGTTTCCATTATGTTTCCTGCAGCTTTGTTCCCCGTGTATAATGTATGTTAGGAGAATGAATCTGAGGAATCTGTCAGGAGGTTTTTAATAAAAAAGCTCATCTTTAATTTTGCAGAGTAGAACCTTGAAAGGGGAAACTATTTCAAGGGTATAGTCCTCCTTAAACTCAGTTATTTTCCCAAATACAGTCGTGTGTGTGTGTGTGAATGTTGTATCACTTGCCTAGTTTCCTGTCTCTATTTCTAACTCGTTGACCTCTAAGCTCCAAATTTCCCTCCTCCTACCTTTTCCTCTTATTCCCTTCTGGATCCCCAGACTCTGAGGCTAAACCTGTTCTTAGCCAGAAGATGTCTAACAAGCGCCATACTCAGTGCTAATCTATTGCTGATTCAGCCCTCACCTTTACCCTGGTTCTAGCAGATTCTTACTGAACCCACTTCCCATACTCAACCCTCAGTTCCCATAGTGAACTTTGCCTGTTTGCCCTAATGCCTGAATACCTTCCTTGATTATCTGCTCAGATCTTCCATTTTTTGTGGCTTTCATGGGGGAAAGTGTTGGGAGAACAATTTGAATAAAAGAACATGCCAAGATTGCTGGGAGATGGTTGAAAAAAAATCAGTGATGGTGTGTAACACCATAACACAGCATTGAACTCCCTGGGGAGCCAACTCCAAGGTGGAGACCAATGTGTAGGAGGTTTATTAGGGTGTTCCCGTGTGGTCAACACCCATGGAAAGAAAGCAGGATGGAGCAGAGCTAGAAGTCGAACTGCAACATAGCCTCAAAGCCTCAGGTGATCCTTCAGGGAGTTCTAGAAATAAGATGACCTTTCCAAGGTGACTTGACTGGGGACAAGAGAGGTCTCAACCTTCATACCTCTTGTCCATCAGCCACTGGCTGTGGGCCTCCAGCAGGGGCCATGTCCTCAGGCAAAGAGCTATCTGCAACTAAGGCAATGCCCCAACAGAAGTGACCCATAGAGTTATCATCAAGCAGCAAGGAAAGTAAGTCCTCAGGAGACTTGGTCTTTCCTAAAGGAGAATAAGTCCATCCTGAAGAGACATCTGGGTAGTGCATCCCAGTGTCCCCTACCCTTACGTCACCTCACCTCCAGGAGGTACCATTACTTCCTCTGCCTAGCACACAACGTTTTTATTTTTCATCTCACTCTCAATCTGGAAGTCACTCCAAACCCCAATCCCAAACGCTAGAAGGATTAACCCCCCTTGCGACAAGCAGCCCCAGAAGAAGGTGGACAGACAGTGCTGAGTGGCGCAGGGAGTACTTGAGGAGAACACAGTAAAAGGAAAGCAGAGCCTGTTCCATGGTAGTGAAGAACCAGCAGCCAAAATTTCACAGAGCATACGCATGAAAGAAAAGATACCATGGATAGAGTGAACTTGGAATGGATAGCAATGGAGACCTTCCCACAACTGGGAAATGATTGTCCAGGAGTCAATGACCTAGAATATAATCATCAAAAACCATGAATGACAGAAGAGAAAACCAGACCAGAAAATATATGAACAGAAACCATCCTCCTAGCCAATCTAGTCTAAGGGCTTTCCGCAGTTTTCTTAAGGAAAAATAAAAAGAGAGAGAATTTTATAATTTTCCTTGTTCTACAAATGATTTGCTTTGGTAGATTCTTAGTGAGAAGGAAGAGAAAATGTATACCAGAACCCTCTTGCTTATTTGAAATAATTCCTGGTAAAAATTGGACCTAATTCTCTTCCTACATCATTGACATAGATAGGGTAATTACTGATAAATCCTTTGGTCATCTTTGTAAATCTCAGGGTTAAAGACCTCTGCAGTATTATACATGTTCTGGTCTAGATTACTCACTCACCAATTCTCCTCACTATCTAGAGAAGATCCACTTAGCAGGCCTCCCCTTAAAGAAGGGCACCTTAACTGGACTACTCCTCCCATAGTAGACTGCACAGTACACAAGCAGAAAAGGAGAGCTCAGTAACAAAGTCACCATAAAAGATTATTTATTTATTTATTTATTATTATTATACTTTAAGTTCTGGGCTACATGTGCACAACGTGCAGGTTTGTTACATATGTATGCATGTGCCATGTTGGTGTGCTGCACCCATTAATTCGTCATTTACATTAGGTATATCTCCTCATGCTATCCCACTCCCCTCCCCCCACTCCACAACAAGCCCTGGTGTGTGATGTTCCCCTTCCTGTGTCCAAGTCTTCTCATTGTTCAATTCCCACCTATGAGTGAGAACATGCGGTGTTTGGTTTTCTGTTCTTGTGACAGTTTGCTCAGAATGATGGTTTCCAGCTTCATCCATGTCCCTACAAAGGACAAGAACTCATCATAAAGGATAATTTTTAAATGAATAAATAAATCAGAAAATCCAGTATTGGCTAGCACATATGACTATGAGCAAGCTCATCCTACAAAAAAAGGGTGAGAAAACAGTTCAAATGCTGGCCGTTTGGGGCACATATTCTACAAAAAGGAAAAGTTTTGAAATGTATATATATTTTATTTAACTCTTTAAAATATTTGTAGGCTAGGCACAGTGGCTTACACCTATAATTTCAGAACTTTGAGAGGCCAGGGCAGGAGGATCGCTTGAGGTCAGGAGACCAGCCTAGGCAACACGGCAAGACCCCATATCTAGAAATGGTTTTAAAAAATTAGCCAGGTATAGTAGCACACACTTGTGGTCCTGTCTACTTAGGAGGTTGGGGTAGGAGAATTGCTTGAGCCCAGGAGTTTGAGGCTGCAGTGAGCTATGATCATGCCACTGCACTCTAGCCTGGGTGACAGAACAAGACCTTGACTCTTAAAAAAAAAAAATTGTATTATGCATACGTACAACATGCTAGGTACTGGGAAGAGATCAAAAAAACAAAAATGTATTATACACCAGGTACAATGGGCTAGGTGCTGGGGAGAGATCAGGGGATAAAGCAGACCAAAATGTCTGTCCTCATGGAGTTTGTGGTCTAAAGGAGGATAAAAGGCAATAAACAAATTAAAAAGAGGAATACAAAGTATGTGGGTAGGGATGAGTACAACAGAGGAAAATCAAGCAGGAAAGATGGAACACTGGAAGAAGTAAGGCCAGTATCAAACAGGATGGCCAGGGAAGGCCACACTGAGAAGGTGACACCAAAGCAAAGACCTACAGGAGGTGAAGTGGTGAGGCATTCAGGTCACTAAAGGAGGAATGTTCCCAGGAGAGGGGAGAACAGTGCAAAGGCAGGAAGGAGCACCAGCCTGTGCATTGAGAAAAGCATGGGGACCCAAGCAGCTAAAGTGGAACACATGTAAGAAGAATAACCATATTGTGTTTTCTGTGCCTAAATATTCTGTGTAATACTACTTACTGTGTCTTCTGATGCAAAAAAAAAAAAAAAAAAAAGTTTAAAAGGAATTAGATGGCCATCTGCTGGATCAGGCTAAGGGTAGGTCCTGGAAGATACTCCTTCCAAACCTTGTAATCAGAGGTGACTGAACAGTTGGTTTACAAGAGCCCCTTTTCAAAGTAATTGGGGATGGGGTGCTTAGAACTGGGCTGGCACTGTAATTTTTTTGGGAATCTGCTCCCATTTACAAGATGTTCCATCATAAAAATCAAATCATAAAATCAAATCCAAGTATGTTCATTTGGTATATTCATTTTCCACTTCTTACTAGGGGTGGTGGGGGAGGAGAAGCTGGTACAGGAGAAATGTCTTTTATTTCCCCTCTATAACAATGGTATAATTCCAAATCTTATAGACCATCACACAGTTCTGTTGGTTGATTGTTTTCCATGGATTCTACTCTGCCAGGAGACACAATAAATAACTTTTTGAAACTTCATTCTTCAGTCCTGGGAGTTTTTACAAATAAAATGACACATGTGTTGGGACAAATTACATGCTTGAAAATCTGTCACTAACATCAACTTCATTTTAAAAAGTACTAAGCAACTGTTACAGTGGCATTTCTTTTGTTGATGGGGAAAATAATGTGTGAATAGCTATGCTAATTTAGAGGTAATTTTCAAATTTCATGACTACATAAAAAAGCTAAGAGTAGTTCAATAGGTAAGTTTGGGAGGGAGTGTTGGTTTTGTTGATTTATTATATCTTGACAGACTGGTATGATTGAAATGAATTAAATGTTAGACATGCTTAATATTTTATACACTATATATCATCATAATAGCAAAGTGCACAGATCACATTATTGAGTGCCCTTGGATTTTAAAAATAAAGATTGCTATTCAGATGAATACCATTTCGTTATTGCCTGCACTACTCTGTCAAATTAAAAAATAAAATAGCTATCTTTATTTTCATTTTAAAGCATGATAATCATCAAAATGTTGAAGTTGATCACAGGTCTACATTAAAAATAAGTCATTCTTGTAAGTGAGTTATACAATACAGCAAAGACCACCAAAGAGAAAGCCAATACTTTCATGGAGATCCCAGCATCAATGCTTCAACCATTCCCAACTCCTTGTTCCTTGCTAGATGCTCCTCACCACAAACTCCTGCACATTTCAAGAATTTCTGTGCATGTGTGTGTTAAGGGGAGGAGTTTTAAAGTATCTCTGTGCTAATATACAAGATATATTAGCTTGTCAGCAGCAGAAACGTACTTAAACTAGCTTACATGAGAAAATAACATTACAAAGACATAAGAGTGTTTCTACAGCAAGAAATGGAGGTGTAGTTTGGTTTCATGAGGGATTAAAATCTGTAATTCTGAAGTAGACTTAGGCAACTGCACATCAATCTATGTCTTTCTCTCTGGGATTGTGGACTCTATCCTATCTGACTTGCTTTGTTCCTGGCCATCATTCTTGCTCTGGAAAACACTCTTTTTTTTTTTTTTTAATTTCCCTGCTCATTTTTTTTTTTAATTTAACACTTAGGTTCAATCTGCTCATTTTTCCCTACAGAAGAAAACAGCTTACTGTGTTCCAGAAAACAACAGAGCCTGAGCAGCCTGTCTGAATACGGGGCCCGCTTCTCATTCACAGGTATTCTTGTATTTTTTTTAGTAGAGACGGGGTTTCACAGTGTTCGCCAGGATGGTCTTGATCTCCTGACCTCGTGATCCGCCCGTCTCGGCCTCCCAAAGTGCTGGGATTACAGGCTTGAGCCACCGCGCCCGGCCATTCACAGGTATTCTTAACCTGGGGTCCATGTGGGGTTTGTGAATTTTGATAGGATTTTAAAATTACATTTTCATTTCCACTAATCTCTAACTGAAATTCAGCCTTTTCTTCAACTGTGAATGTAGGCAGCAAGCCACAGTGCAACTTGCAGAACCTGTAAATTTGTTGCTGTGATTGATGTTATAACGTGACACTCAGATCTTCTTTCAGAAATGAGGACTTACCCCCAGCTACTATGAAAGCTGTTGGCAGAGTGCCCTCAGCTGTCAGCCCCAGGGAAATGGCCTCAGTTGCAGAGAGCCACCTCAGCTGGGCAGTAAACACCTGGCCCTCTTCCCTGATTCAAGGTACTTCTGAAGGATCACGTAATCTTCAGACCTTCTGTAAGGTTGGCTGAAGCTTCTTCTCAGATTGTATCACAGCTCAACGTCATCCTTCTCTGACCAGTTCCACCTTGCCTTCCCTCATGTTGATGTCAAGAGCATTCCCTAGCAAACTCCCTAAATGCCAATCTCCAGCTTAGAGTCTGCTTTCTGGGGAAACTGAACTGTGACAGTTACTAACACAAAGAATCAATATTTTTATATCACATTATAGTTAGATAGCTTGAATATATATGCTCATACCCACCTCAATATTTCAGCCTTCTGGATCTAGTTCCTCAATACATTAATAACAAAATTTTTACTATATCAAAAATTACTTTTTAAACATTTTAGTAACTGTATTTCAAGATAATTTTCTGTGTTATCCTATAAATTTTATTTTATGCATCTTAAAACATCATTCTGAGAAGGAGTCTATAGGCTTTACCACTACCAAAGGAATCCATGGCAAAAAAAAAAAAAAAGTGGGAGGAGTTAAGAACCCCTGGGAACTCTCTCAGAAGATACTGGTTTTTTGCAGGGCTTTCAGCACCATCCATATTCCAGCGGCTCCTTAATCGATGTCACTCCTTCTCCATTGCTCCAGTGCTACTCAGTTGAACTCAGCAATTGCTCTTAACTGATCTTTTACATCACCACCGTTCCTTGCTCCCATCCATTTTCCATACAGACACCAGAATGGTTTAAATATATATGCAGAGCATGATGGCTCATGCCTGTAACCCCAGCACTTTGGGAGGCCAAGGAGGGAGAGAATCACTTGAGGTCAGGAGTTCGAGACCAGCCTGGTGAAACCCCTATCTCTACTAAAAATACAAAAATTAACCAGGCATGGTGGCATGCACCTGTAATTCCAGCTACTTGGGAGGCTGAGGCATGAGAATTGCTTGAACCCAGGAGGCAGAGGCTGCAGTGAGCTGAGATCACACCACTGCACGCCAGCCTGGGTGATGGAGTGAGACTGTCTCAAAACAAAACTATATATATACACATACACCCACACATACATACACACACACACAGACACACACACACATATATATAACAAATATGCCTGGAGTTAATTCTAAAATAATAGTTAACATGCCCCAGATTTTTACTATGAGCTGAACTCTCCACTATTATTGCATTAATATATTTAACAGGCCAATAAGGTATGTACTGTCATTATCACTATTCCATACATGTGAAAACTAAAGATTATAGTGGCAGAATTGAGATGGTAACCTCAGAGCCAAAGCTCACTCTTTTTTTTTTTTTGAGACGGAGTCTTGCTCCGTCGCCCAGGCTGTGGTGCAGTGGCTGGATCTCGGCTCACTGCAAGCTCCGCCTCCCGGGTTTACGCCATTCTCCTGCCTCAGCCTCCCGAGTAGCTGGGACTACAGGCACCCACCACCTCGCCTGGCTAACTTTTTGTATTTTTTAGTAGAGACGGGGTTTCACCATATTAGCCAGGATGGTCTCGATCTCCTGACCTCATGATCCGCCCGTCTCGGCCTCCCAAAGTGCTGGGATTACAGGCTTGAGCCACCGCGCCCGGCCTCAAAGCTCACTCTTTATCTTTTTGAAAAATAACTTTTTATTATAAAAAATTTCAAACATATCCCCAAACACAAGGAAATGTATAACAAATCTCCATATACTTATCACCCAGTCTTAGCAATTTTCAATATTTTGACGTTTTATCTGTTATCCTTTCCCTTGCCACTCCCACATTTTCTGTCTTTCTTTATATCTGAAATATTTATTAAAGCAAACACCAGACATCACAGAATTTCACCCAATACAATAGTAGAACCAGTAGAGCCCAGTAGAATATTTCAGTAGAATAATGCTTTAAAAATGTTTCTCGAGTCATACCATTCCCTGTTTAAAATACTTTAGCACATTCGTTTTCTACTTAGGATCCTCCACAGGACCTGTAGACTTCTGAGTCACATGGCCCAGGCCTCCCTTTCAAACACCATTTGATGACCCTCTGCCTTGCTCAAGAAAACACCGGGTCTACTGATCTTCTCTCAATACTGGTAGCTCCTTATCACTGAGTCAGAACCTTCTTTTCTTAAGCCCAGGAGGCTTTTCCTTCCACTCATTCTCCTGTGTAAATGTCCTCTCCTCAGAGACATCATCCCATGTTGATTCAGATTCCAAGTTCTCTCTAGTCTAATTCTCCTTCAGCCTAATTCTTTCTTACAGCGTCCTGTTCTTGGCTTTCATTTGACTTCTCACAATCAATAAGTTTGCATATATTTGCATGTTTGTCTGTCTCTGCTACTGGGCTGTAAGAGACCTGCCAGTTTTGCTCACGTATCTATACCTAGTCTCAACATAGCACCTGGCACTCATTAAACTGTAAAGTGTGTGTGTGTATGTATGTATGTATATGTATACATACATGTGTACGTACACATTTTAGTGTATGTATATTCTCATGTATTCTATGAGATTATGGGCAAGTGTATTCTATATTATATATAAAGACAGTAAGAGAATAACTTACAGAGTTAAAAGTAAGTGTAAAAGGAGAAGTTATACTAAATTTTGAAAAGAGGTTTATAACCTATATTATTTAAATATTTAATTCTCTATTGCCCCATGAAAACAGATGTGACTATTCATTAGCACTGACTAATGAAGGATTGATATGTTATTTCAGATCATCTATCAAAAAAAAAATACCCTCTTTCCAGCATATAAAATCTTTCTCTCCCCATTGTCCTCAAGAGCTAGGACTTTATAACCTACTTTTATTTTGGTCCTAAAAATATTTTTTCTCAAAAATGCTTTAGAAGTAATTGAGATCTGGCCAGGCGCGGTGGCTCAAGCCTGTAATCCCAGCACTTTGGGAGGCCGAGATGGGCGGATCACGAGGTCAGGAAATTGAGACTATCCTGGCTAACACAGTGAAACCTCGTCTCTACTAAAAGAATACAAAAAACTAGCCGGGCGAGGTGGCGGGCGCCTGTAGTCCCAGCTACTCGGGAGGCTGAGGCAAAAAAAAAAGTAATTGAGATCATTAGTAAGAAATTTATGCAGCTTTCTTGGAAATGTTATGAGTTAGGTCCTAGCAACCTACCTCTAAGGCTATGAAGCACTGACAGTTTGGTATCTATTTTATCTGCACCAACTGCCTACTTCAGAAACTGCTGTTTTGAAATATTGTTCTGGGCTGAATATCTATTGCAGTATGTATAAAATGGAATTATAGGCCATTGCTACATTTGCTGTAGTTACTGGTGTGATGGATTATAGGTACTCAATCAGGCTGCATGATTTAGTAAAGTAGCTGAAAGAGGAACATTTGTTCTCTTTTTGTTTTACAATAATGTTTTTATTAGAAATATATGTACATTGTTGAAAGTTGGAAAATGCCAAAAATAGAAGGAAAAGAGTGAAAATCATTGATATTTTGGCTTGTTTTCAGATTTTTTCCATTATGAAATTGCTGATATTTCATCCTTTTGACCTATAGAATTGTTAATATCATATAGCTTACTCTAACGTAGCCAAATAATGTCATATATATTATTTTATGTATCAAAAAGCATACTAAACAGATTGTTTTATAGCTTACTTTTCTCATTTTTACATTATAATTTCGGCATTTGTTCATAATATTAAACTTTTTGAAAACATTATTGTGAATGACTATTATATTTCAATATGTGGATGTACCACAATTTACCTAATGATTTACCTACTTTTGAACACAAGTTGTTTCTAATTTGTCACTATTACAAATAATGCTCTGATAAACATCTCTATGCATAATTAATTTGTGTTTATTTCAGATTATTTTTATTTCTAGAAATGAGATTCTTGGTTATAGGTTAAACATATTTTCTTGGTTTTTTTGTTTGAGACAGAGTCTCACTCTGTCACCCAGACTGGACTGCAGTGGCGTGATCTCAGTTCACTGAAACCTCTGCCTTTTGGGTTCAAGCAATTCTCATGTCTCAGCCTCCCACGTAACTGGAATTACAGGCTCACGCCACCTCATCTGTCTAATTTTTGTATTTTTAGTAGAGACACGGTTTCACCATGTTGACCAGGTTGGTCTCAAACTCCTGACCTCAAGAGATCTGCCTGCCTTGGCCTCCCAAAGTGCTGGGATTACAAGTGTGTGCCCAGCTGGTTATACATATTTTCAAGTCTATTGATACCCAGTGCCAGGAACTTGATTTCAAGAAGAAATATATGTTGTATGAAAGCAAGGGCTGTGTTTGCTTTTGCTCACCTGTTTCTGTAGTGGCCAGGCTTTTTGTCACATTAAAAGTACTCAATAAATTGCTCAATGAATAAATGTATGGCACACGCCACTGAAAAGAAAGAATGTCTCCAAAATCAGACAACATGATATGCACGTCTGTTTTGGGTTGCCAGTGTTGTAATTCTACTCACACCAGTGGTAGTTCTTCTGAGGCACTAACAAGTAGTATTTTTCTGGTGGTGATGATCTCACTTTCCAGCTTCTCTCATGTATCAGAGATATTTTATAGAAGTTGAAAATTGGAACTCTCAAATTAGACAAGTTGTAACTTAAACTTAGAGTCCTCCACTAGGTAGCTTCTCTGGGCCTCAGTTTTCCTCCATGAAATGGGAAGATTGACAGCATCTACTTCACTGAGAGGTTGTAAGGATTAAACGAGCTCATTTTCATAGAGATGCATTACGGTGCTGAGCACACAGTAATTGTTCAATAAATGTTTTCTGTTATTTGACATAATTGAGAAACTCTGAAAATACTTTTTTCTCCAAAAGGGAGTATATAAGGAAAGATGATGATTCTATGTAAACATCTCAAAAAAGAGCCGAGAAGTACAAATGAGAAAATACCATTGAGAAAACAGAATTTTAAAAGATTTTGTAACCTTTTAAATTCCTCCTTGGCTTGTTTTTATTATCCCAGGTCTACTTCTTTCTAATAATTGGCAGAAAAATCACGGACCAAAGGGCTCGTCTGGCAGGGGAGCCTGGAAGAGCAGCTGGGGAGATTGGTGTCCTGCCCCACCGCCAGTCTTCCCAGGGACTGAGAGAGAGAACAGGAAACTGGTGAGTGTCTGAAGGTCTACAGTGAGGGGGACAGGAGAGAGAATGCAGGGATGAGGTACAGACTGAGAAAAGACTGAGACTTGAAGAGTTTCCAATTTGGACGAGCTGCTGGCACTGTGTGCCTGGGTCAGTCACAGCGGGATATGGATGCTGACTACTGAGTGAGGATTGAGTAGGTGTGTGGGCAAGGGCAGGTCATGTCCCACTAAAGACTGGCAGAGGCTGGCAGCACTAGGAGAGGACCAGCCTTGGGGGAGAGAGCGCTAGTGTTGAAAACAGGGACCAAATCAAGCCTTTGTTTTCCCAGATGTGCTATATTCAGTCATTTAATCGATAGCTGTTCTTGAGAGTCTACTATGTGCCAGGTGCTGATGCAGGCCCATGGGTAACAGCAGTCAACCAACAAACAGGCAAACATTTCACCGTTTGTGGAGCTGTGTTCTAGTGGGAGGAGACAGACAATATACAATATATAAAATATACCCCAGTGATATGTATTAGAACGTAATAGGTACCTTTTTTTAAAAAAAAAAGAGCTGAATAATGAGGGTGGTGAGAGTGGGTGGTGAAAGGGAAGTTTGCAATATTGATTGGGGTTAATAAGGGTAGGCCTTGTTCAAACAGTGGCATGAAAGCCAAGACATAAAGCAGGTAAAAGAGCAAGCTAGAGTGTGTTCTAGGCAAACGTAAAGGCCTCAAGGTAGAAGTGTGTCTGTTTTTGAGGAAGGCCAGAGTGGCAGGAGCAGGGTGAGTGAGGGAGAGGATGGTAGGAAATGAGGGCAGGGAGATTAATAGAGGACCGGTTAGTAGGGACCCCAGGAGACCACTGCGATGTTGGATATTCCTAGATCAGAGTTTCTCAATTTATGCTCCACAAGTAATGTGGATTCTGCAAAAGAGTTTTCCTTGCCCTGTGCCCAGGCTGCTCAAATAGAATGTAGGCAAAAAGAATATACCTGAATTTCGCTAGCCACTCTCCATGGTCTTCTTCTCCTGTGATGGGTGGAGAGACTTTCAGGGCAACCCTGTTCTAAATAGGAGGTGAAGGTGATATCCAGACAAATCCTTCCTGGGTATTTGCTTTGGGGATCTTGGGATTTTTGGCAGTATTGTAAGGCTCTGGCTCATGAATTCAGCCCTCTTGTTCCCATATCTGCAAGGGCATAACTGGGGTCCCCTCAGTCCTCTGGGTAATGTGACTGTCGCTGCAGACCTCAACGTGGAAAGTTCTCACTAAGGTGGGAAGGTCTCAGTCCTCAAAAGGAAATTGAAGGGGGCCAGGCGCGGTGGCTCAAGCCTGTAATCCCAGCACTTTGGCAGGCCGAGACGGGCGGATCACGAGGTCAGGAGATCGAGACCATCCTGGCTAATACGGTGAAACCCTGTCTCTACTTAAAAATACAAAAAACTAGCCGGGCGACGAGGCGGGCGCCTGTAGTCCCAGCTACTCGGGAGGCTGAGGCAGGAGAATGGCGTAAACCCGGGAGGCGGAGCTTGCAGTGAGCTGAGATCCGGCCACTGCACTCCAGCCTGGGTGGCAGAGCAAGACTCCGTCTCAAAAAAAAAAAAAAGAAAGAAAGAAATTGAAGCTGTGGCAGCCTTTTTACTAGAAGGATCAACTTAATAATTAACACAAATACTTAAAATAATGAAGAGGAGCTCGGTGTAATCAAGAACTACGATTATTCAGGATCTCTGTAGGAGTAAATGTATTATTTCAAAATTCTCCAGTTTTGCACTCCCATGGTTATTGCAGCGCTATTCACAATAGTCAAGATTTGGAAGCAACCTAAGTGTCCCATCAACAGACAAATGGACAAAGAAAAGGTGGTACATACACAATGGAGTACTATTCAGCCATAAAAAAGAGTGAGATCCTATCATTAGCAACAACGTAGATGGAAACAGAGATGATTATGTTAAGTGAACTAAACCAGACACAGAAAGAAAAATGTCACATGTTCTCACTTATTTATGGGAGCTAAAAATTAAAATAGTTGAACTCATGGAGATACAGAGTTAGAAGGATGGTTACCAGAGCCTAGGAAGAGTAGGGGAAGAGTGGGGGGCACGTGGGTGTGATTGATGGGTACAAAAAATAGTTAGGAAGGATGAATAAGATCTAGTATTTGCTAGCACAACAGAGTGACTATAGTCAAAAATAATTTTATTGTACATTTTTAAATAATTAAAAGAGTATGCTTGGGTTGTTTGCAACACAAAAAATAAATGCTTGAGGTGATGGATACTCCTTTTACTCTGATGTGATTATTATGCATTGCATGCCTGTATCAAAATATTACATGTACCCCATAATACATCTACTATGTACCCATAAAAATTAAAAATTAAAAAACAAATCTCCAGCTTTGGAGTCAAACGCTAAAGCCATTTATTTACATTTTAAGATTTGGGGGATGAAAAATACAGCATTATGCTTTTAACAGCTCTTTACAGCTTTACCATTTTTTAACCTCCATCTCAGGCTTTTTGTGTTTAAGTATATGTGTTCTCTTTATGGAAACCCAAAGCTTCCCTTATTTAAATTTCAAGGATGTTAAAACATTTTTTCATTACAATTAATAAAACAGTACATTAAAATGTAGAGTCTACATCATATACTTCTTTTTTTTTTTTCTTTTTTTTTTTTTTGAGACAGTGTCTCGCTCTGTCGCCCAGGCTGGAGTGCAGCGGTGTGATCTCGGTTCACTGCAAGCTCTGCCTCCTGGGTTCACGCCATTCTCCTGTCTCAGCCTCCCGAGTAGCTGGAACTACAGGCACCCGCCACCATGCCTGGCTAATTTTTTGTATTTTTAGTAGAGACGAGGTTTCACCATGTTACCCAGGATGGTCTCGATCTCCTGACCTCATGATCTACCTGCCTCGGCCTCCCAAAGTGCTGGGATTACAGGCATGAGCCACCGCGCCTGGCCCTGTTTTCTTTTTTAAAAAATGTTTTATATTTTTAATTTACCCTTTTAACTCGTTTTCAATTCATGTGAATGTACAAAATGTATAACACTAAGAGTTAAAGAAAATATCAGAAAACTCTGCCAAGAGGTGTCAACTGAGTAATAACAACCTAGTTGGAATTAAGCCATTTTGACAAGCTACACTTTCTGAATGCTTATGTGTCAATTGCCTTAACAGACATTTATTTGTTGGTGTGACAGGCTGCTAACCTTAGATCGTATGCCCAGCCGTGGGTTTCCCCTTCCAGATAAAACTCTGTAATCAGACCAGCTTGCTCAGACACAGTGCCTGCCTACCTAACCCCACCCTGCCAACAGCAGCTGCTGAGGAGTAAGAATGAAGTTACCCAAATGCTTATCCAATAGGCTCACATGTTAAAGACCAAATATTCTCCCCGGAATATGATCTCCTCAGTCCTCTCATCTCCGGAAATGGAGCTACCATCCTTTTAGTTGTTCAAACTAAAAAGCTAGTGCTGTGTTGCCTAGGGTAGTCATGAACTCCTGGCCTCAAGCAATCCTCCTGCCTTGGCCTTCCAAAGTGCTGAGATTACAGGCATGATCCACTACTCACGGCCCCATAGCTTTCTCAGTGATCACCATATTCCCAAACTTGCACTTTCTAATGGCCGTCAGAATGGTTCTTGGAAACCTATATCAGACCATTTGACGCCTCTGTGTGAAATCCACATCTCTCACTGCAGAAAATAAAACCCAAATTCCTTACCTTGGCCTACGAGACTGTTACTTGACCAGACTTTTACATACTTTTCTGACTTCACCTTCAGCCCTAAATGCCATGCTCCGGTCACTCTGGGCCTTCCTTTTGTTTTCTGAACCCATTCAATTTGTTCCAGCCTTGGTATACGGTGTTTCCTTTCCCTGGAACACTCCCTCCACCCGCTTGTCTTCTTAAGGTTGGATATGTTATTCTGATCTCATCTTAAATTACCACTTCCTCAAAGAGGGCCGGTGTGACTCCCCAGTCTAAAGTAGCCCCCACCAATCTGTCTCTATCCTATTTTAACTTTCAAGAGGATACTTTTCCTGTTTATTTTTTTTTCCTAGCTGTCTCCCACCCAGTCCCAGAATGTGAACTTTATGAGAGCAGTAATTTTGACGTGCAGTTTTCCGCTATATCTCCAGCACCTGGAATAGTGCTTGGCGAGTGGAAGGTGTTCCAGAAATACTCAGTGCATGAATAAAGTTTTCTCTTGGTGGGGTTGATTTCCATCTGAGTTGGTTCTATCATGGGTTGGTTATCTTTATCTTCTACTCTAAACCGTCTTCCTCCCTGTCCACTCATCTGATAAACTACATGCCCCATTCATCACTAGGGAACTCGGCACAGGAAGGGAGTGGGTGAACTAGCATAAGTGGAACAGGTGAATTGAAAAGACTCCAAAACTCATGCCCTGCTGCATACAAATTGTTAGCAATATCCTTTTGCTTATTAGAATATTCTGAATTGATATATAGATGTTCTAACGAAAATTCATCTCTTTATAAAGCGCTTTGCTATCTCTGCAATAGAGAGGGAAGAAGCATTGTTCTGTTTCTCACTGAAAAAAGAATATTACAGAAATGATTTTAGAAGCTTTAAAAGTGCTTTTGAAATGCTATTTTAAATACGGAAATGCTGTTTTAAACATGGAGAATTAAAGTCCAGAGCCATATCATCTAGCAATCTAACAAAAGGACACATAACTTTGGGCTTTGAAACTAGACTATGAAAAGAGGCTAGTTTTATATTTTAAGCCATGTCTTCCATGAGTGGGTATTTTTATATTGGTATCTCCCGCACTTTCAATAGTTTATTAGTAATCTAATATTTTTTTCTGATTGTAATAGTAGCGCATACTCATTGTAAAGTATTTGGAAAATACAGACGCAATAGTGCTTTGGCCGGGTTAGAGTTTAAGGGTGTGTGTTAAAGCCCGGTAGAGGAACATGTGGTGTGAGACAACACTGCCCCCTAGAGGTCTTTGTGTGCCGCGGGCTGACCGGGCCACCCACCTCCCGAGAACGTCCCTCCGCTTGGTGAAGGCTCCTGGACAACTCCGGTGATTTCAAAGGGGCAAGGAGTCTTGTGAGAGGGAACTCGGTCCTGACCCGCAGTGGGCTTCCGTCATGATGGGCTGATGATTCGGGCTCCTCAGGGAGGCTGAAGTGGAGGGAGAGTCATCGGCCCCTGAGAAAAGAGGCTCTGGCCAGCAGGGTCAGCAGGACCGCGGTCGTGGAGGCAGTGGCAGGCCCGCCCCAGCCACAACCCCAGCCGGCCTCCCCTCGCTGTGCCTGTGAGCGAGGCAGGAACAGAGCCACCAGGGTGCCGCGGGGAGGCGGTGAGCGCGCTCCTGGTCGTCAAGGAGAAAGAGAACGCCATGCATGGGCCAGCTGAGGAAGCTTCCAGAAGCACAGGCAGCGAGCTGGGAGCAGCACAGCCTGATGACTAACAGAAAGGCAGGAAACGGAACCCTTAGATATCACAGAAGGGCAGCAGCAGAGACACAAGAAGCGATTCTGACTTCATGGCTCCAATTTTACAGGAAGAAACTAGGGAAGGGTCTCTTGGGACAAGAGTAGATATTCACAATTAATAGGGGGAGTGGGGCCTGGAGCCCAAGGACTTGTATACTTCCTGTAAATTTGATATGTTTTTACTCATTGCTTGGTTATGGTGGGAGACAGTTTTCACAGAAAAGTAAAAGAGAGAAAAGCCTTCTATAATCTAATCCTAGCGAAACAACTACATTTTTACCATTTTGATAGATTTTCTTGGAGTCTTCTCCCTATGCATATTTTGTACTGTACAGTTTTATTTCCTACTTTCCCATTTATAACGTAAGTACTTTTTGTTATTAAAAATACCTTTGGCTGGGCGCGGTGGCTCAAGCCTGTAATCCCAGCACTTTGGGAGGCCGAGACGGGCGGATCACGAGGTCAGGAGATCGAGACCATCCTGGCTAACACGGTGAAACCCCGTCTCTACTAAAAAAAATACAAAAACTAGCCGGGCGAGATGGCGGGCGCCTGTAGTCCCAACTACTCGGGAGGCTGAGGCAGGAGAATGGCGTAAACCCGGGAGGCGGAGCTTGCAGTGAGCTGAGATCCGGCCACTGCACTCCAGTCCGGGCAACAGAGCGAGACTCCGCCTCAAAAAAAAAAAAAAAAAAAAAAAAAATACCTTTAACTCTGGAAAACAATTTGACGGTGTCTTATAAAGTGAACACGCCATATGAGCCAGAAATCCCACTTCTACATATTTACCCTAGAGAAGTAAAAACTTATGTTCACACAAAATCCTGTGCATGAATGTTTATAGCAACTCTATGCATCAGCAAACACTGGAAACAACCTGAAGATCTTCCAGTGGGTGAACTGATAAACAGAAATACGTCCATACAATGAAGTACTACTTAGCGATAAAAAAAGGAATGCACTATTGATACACACAAACAGGTGAATCTCAAAGGTACTAGACTGAAAAAAGCGTGTCTCAGAAGATTACATACTGACGATTCAATTTATGTGACATTCCTGAAAAGGCAGAACTATAGGTTTGGAAAGCAGATCAGTGGTTGCCAGGACTTAGGGATGAAGAGAGGGTGTGGCTACAAAGATATATCAAGAGGAAACGTTTTGGTGTGATGGAACTGTTTCTGATTTTTATATTCTTGGTGGACACACAAAATCTATATGAGTGCTAAAATTCATAGAACTGTGTACACGAAAGTCAATTTTATTGCATGCTAATTCAAAAACATTTAAAAATAAAATAAGCTTTAAATGCCTTTAAGACATGATTTAAAATAACTTTAGAAAATTCCAGTGAGAGACTTATCCCATAATTTAGGCACCCCTCCTGATACTAGACTGCTGCACTGTTCCTATCTCTGTATTAATAAAGCTGTATTGGAAACTCTGGGGGCATAAATCTTTGTCCATATTTAAGATGTTAAAAATTAGGATAGAGTTCAGAAGTGGAAAGATGGAGACGATGGGTATAAATGTTTTTTAGAACTCTTGATATCTGCCGCATAATTGCTTTCCCATCATGGTTGTGTCAATTGCCCCTCCCACCAGCAGTGACTGAGATTAAATGGTTTGGGCCTTCTTGAGTATATGAAATTAGAAGACATATTCAGGGTTGGTTGGGGAATTGTCTCCTGGTTGGGGTGGGGTGGTGGAGAAATAGGAGAGAAACGGAGGTGGGTGCACGTGTAAACCAGCAGAGAAATAGGCCTTCACGCCTGAGGGTTATCTGCTTCAGGTTTTTGTGCTTCCCCAATAACTCCAATTTTGCTCCTTACCACTTTCTTTAGGATTGATTTTTATTTTCTTATTTCTTCTTCACCCTCTCTTCTGGCCATAGTGTAGGAGCAAAGTTAGGCTACCAAAGCAGCAACACTATCCTATGTAGTCAACCAAGCAACGTTTTAAAAACACCAACCATATAAAAGGCACTGTGCAAGGCACCCCTGTCCTCGGGGAATTTACAATGTAACAGGGAAAGGTGAGGTTAGTGTGACTTCCCCACCCAACACCACCTTTCTCCCTCCTAAGTTGCTAATGATAATGATGAAAATAATGTCATCATCGGGTATTGTTTAGCCATTGGAAGAAACCACTCGGCATTGAGTTCATCAAGGAATATGTCACAGATGTGAAATCAAACCAGGCCTAGCAAGGATGAGTGCATTTAATTGAATGCGTTTCAGGTAGAGAAATGCCATGTGCAGAAGTGACAGCCTTTGGTAAGGAGTATGGGACTGTGACTATTTCCCCTTGATGACCTTGCATGAAAATGAACAAACAGCATTTGAAAAGCTCCTCTCCTGAGGTGACTAGAAGGTGACTCAACCGTCCATTTCCATGCATCAGCTTGCTGGAGGAAATGGAAAGGCCTATTCCCCAAAGCAGTGTTTGTCTCACAGAAATAGAGATATTATGTGTAATAAATGGGGAAAACTTGTGAAATGAAACATCTGTTCTGCATGCTTAAGCACCAAGGCACTTGCAAAATATGAATTTTTACTCCATATTCCAAATGCTGCGATGATGAGCTGAGAATGAGTTTGGAAGGTTCATCTCTTTCCAATAAAAAGGTTCATCATGCCTCTCTGACTTTTATAATTATTTTGGAACATTTTCAATAGGAAATTGAAAGAGAGAGGAGGGAAAGAATGATGACAGAACTGAAGAAGAATTGATGAAAGAGTCAAAAAGCTAAAGAACTTTCAGAAACGGATTTGATGTGGAGTCAGCAATGCCTTCAGCTAATTTAACCAAATCAACAAAGCCATTAAAATGTATAATGATTTTTATTTTGCTACAAATCTATGTAGAATGAAAGGCACCTTGTGAAATGCAGTATCTTCCATATTTAGAATCTAAGCACCTACATAGATGTTTGGGAAAACAGAACGTGGCTATTCTTTTATTGAATATTTTTAGAACATAATGCTACTCCCCCTGCTCACTCTACTGCAATAAACACTTTATTCTCTCTGGATGCCCTCAATTTCCCCTACCAGGTAGCAGCTGTGTATCACTCTCCAATGTACTGTTGATTTTCAGTCTAGACCAGTCTCCAAGGTTATTATTGACTTTAAAATATACGATACCAATTTGCAGGTTCCACCAGATATCCAGGTGTGAAATTTTTTGAGGCCAATTTAAAGAACAGACTATCTTTTTTTCTTACCATGGTGCTGCATATTATTGTTGCTAATGCTACACCTAAGGAATTTCAAAGCTCGTTTCCAAACATCATCTCATTTGAGCTTAACCAGAACTGGGAGATGGGCTGTGCAATTACTTTTACCCAGCATTCCAAAAGGGGAAAAATAAGCATCTGAGAATGACTTTCCCAAAGTCACACAAAGAACTAAGACAAGACACTACGTCTCGTAACACCTGTTACTCTGTTTTTCTATTGTATTATATACTTTATGGTTGAATATAACCAGACAAGTCTTCTTCCTTGAAAACTCTCAGGAGAAATGTTCTCTAGTCCCAATCCCTTGTCTAATTTCTGCTTAAACCCATATCCTGCCCCATTTCTCCTTCTCAGTAGGCATGTGGGATCCCGCACTGCAGATCCCACATGCCTACCAAGAGAGTAGTGACCTTATAGAGTCCCACACAGCAGTGTAAAGCAGTGAGAGTCACGTCTTGGGTCCATAGTGAACTGATCCAACCATGTGGGTAGTGGTCAGAGGGGAGTTTTTAACCAGCAGTGGACAAAAGTGGGTCACATCAGCAAGGTTGGCACTGCAGCAAAGTGGCCATTGGGATGATAAAGGGTCAGTGATGCTCTTGTCCCAGTGTGGATGTTGGGACAGCATGCATGTTGCTTTCTGTGATGGTATCCTTCATGGCACATGATGGCACAGTCATTTCTCCTAACTCTGGAACACCAGGTTTCCTCCTCGACTCTCTTACGATTCTCAGGTAAGAGAGGAGAGACAAGTGTGAGGGGATAGGAGGAAGCAGAAAGGAAATGAATGGGCAGAGATGACATAAAAGGCATATTCAATGAGGGATTGCCAGGGAGAAAGAAATAGATCCCCCTTTCTTTGACATAATTTTCAAATAATCATTTTTATCAAAGACCATTTCCCCCTTGGGGATCTTGAGGGGCAGGTAAGGCCACCGCCTCAGTGCCTGTGTTTATACTTATGGATACCCGCCTGAGACACTGGATGTGTGTTGGAGGGGGACTGTGGTCCTGCATTAGGTAGGTGGGTGCTAATGAGCTAATGAACTTTAGTTCAAATTGTAAAAGCAAACTGACTGCTGTTCCCCAAAGTTGATAAGGCCTGGGTGATGCTTCTCAGACTTTCATGTGCCTACGAATCACCTGGAGATTCTGATTCAGTGGGTTTTGGGGTGGAGCCTAAGATATTGCATTTCCAACGAGTTCCTAGTGATGCTTTGATGCTAGTCCGTGGACTACATAAGTAGCAAGGAGCCAGGGACATTCAGATTACACTATATATGTGGTTTTGTGCCCTGATTTTTTTTTCCTTTTAACCTTTTAAAACTTTTTGCTTAACATTTTACATGAATGTATTCCCTATGATATTAATTATTCTTTAGACTCATAGTTTTTAATAACTGTGATATTTAGTTAATTGATGTGTAGTGATATATTTGATCACCTATCTTTTGTTTGAAATCTAAAATGCTTCCTGTTTTTACCTGTTGTAAATTATGATGTCATGAGCATCCGTATGTAAAAATCTTTGTTGGCTTCTCTGCACCAAAAGTTGCAACCAGGTCAGAGCATTCCATTAGGGAAAAAGAAAGAGAGAGAAAGAGAGAAAGAGAGACAGAGAGAGAGAAAGAGAGAGGAGAGGAGGGGGAGGAGGAGGAGGAGGAAGAGGAAGAAGAAGAAGAAGAAGAACAAGAAGAAGAAGAAGAGGAGGAGGAGGAGGAGGAAGAGGAGGAGGGGAGGGGGAGGGGGAAGGAGGAGGAGGAGGGGGAGGAGGAGAAGAAGAAGAAGAAGAAAGGAGTGGAGGGAGGAAAAGAAGAAGGAAGAAGAAAAGAGAAGGAAAGAAAAAGGTATATGAAAAGTTGAAAATACTGTTTTAAAACAAATATTGACTGATCCTCTAATATCCACATCCAAGGCACTTGATGACAGGAATTATAGAATATTAAGAAAAATAGAGTTTTTCTTTCACTTCTGCTGTAACATGTACTTGGAAACTATGCCGTAAAGTATAAAGCTCGAAAGTGGCTGGAATGTCTCCATACAATGTATTGTAATTACAGATTGTGCTCCAAGATTTGTTATAACTTTGTGAGGGGAAAAAAGCACAAGCTGTGTTTTGTATATTAAACATTAAAATTATAGGCTATATCCTATGCAATGGAAGGAAAATATGCCACATACATTGAATTTTTTAAAACGACCATACCATAATTTTGCATAAAAACTAATAAACAAATTGTATTAAATGGGAAGTAGTTAATAATTTGGCCTCTCTGGTTTGCTGCTGTGTCGCCAGGTCCTGGCTCTCACTAAGGTGACATCTAGCCTATAGGGCATTGAATAGAAAAAAGGTATTCCTTCTTCAAGCACTTAACTTCCATCCAGCCAAAGCTTATGTGTATTGATTTTGTTGCAAGACACTGTACTGCCATCTGCTAGAAAATGGTGTAGCAATAAAATACAAATGTAAAATGTCTACACTGTGAATAGTACTTCCTAGATGTGGTGCACAGTCTGCACAACCATAGGCACTGGCCTACATCTAAATAGATTTTTCTGGAATGAAAGAATGAATGTATTCTATTGATTCTGGGTATGCTTTGAAGCTGTCATCTGTCGGTACCCTCTGTGGTCACTAGATAGGAAGTTGGAGAATATGCAAAGTGATAAAGAGAAGGGTAATGGGAAAGTCTAAATCAGTGCTTCTCAAATTTTAACGGGCATATGAAACACCTGGGAATCTTGTTAAAATGCAAATTATAATTTGGATGTGGGGCCTGGAATTCTGCATTTCTCACAAGCGCCCAGCTCCCTTATCACGTGATAAGAATGCTCTCGGTCCATAGGCCACATTTTGAGTAGAAAGACTCTAAAACAATGATCAATCTTGACTTCTTGCTAAGTAAATATTTTTTAGTAAAAACTGTCACTCCTAGTTCATTGAAGTTGATTCAGTATTCTTATTAATTTCTGTGTGGGATTTTGGAATGCAAAGAAACTTCCAGGTGATTCTAATGTGCAGCCAAGGTTGAGAACCACTGATCTAGTGAAAAGTCATGCACTCAAAGCACCGGAATGTAGGGACTACCTGTAAAAGGCATTCACAAATGAAAAACATCAAATAACTGTGATTTTAAATTTTAAAAAAAGAATTATCCGTCTGAAGATATTTATCACCACATGAATGAGATACATTACTAAGTATTGCAGGTGTGTCCAACCTTTTGGCTGCCCTGGGCCACGCTGGAAGAAGAATTGTCTTGGGCCACACATAAAATACACAACACTAACAATAGCTGATGACCTAAAAAAAAGGGGGGGGGGACCGTGCATAGTTTTCATTACATCCACTACCACAGATAAGCAAAATAGTCCTTGCATTCAAAAGGTTGGACACAGCTGGAAAGAGTTTAGAGGCCGGGAGAGCTCTATAGGCAGAAATACTTTGGGGATGAAAGTAATGGGAGGACACAGGACAAGACGCTGCCCTTCCCCCCTCCACCCCCACTCCCCGCTGCTGGTGTCTCAGGTGTGGCACGAGCACACGTGACAGAGGCAGTGAGCACCTGGGCTAAGGATAGCTATTCTACTCCTCTGGCATTGTGCTTCTTATGGAGTTGAGAGTTCCTCTGCACTTTCTTGTGTATGCCATTGGCCAGATGATAGTACTTTGCAACTCCAATCAATCAACATGCTTGCAGATGGTTACAATCTTGCCGTTTTCCCAGCCATGATAATCACATGGCTGTATCTTAATGCCAATTTACTGAGTTGTATTGCTAGGGGCTTTCTAATTCCCACAAAAGATTGTTAAAGCCCTCAGCCATTTTCTTACTTAAAATCATTAAAGGTAGCTTTAGGTATGTTGAGGAATGTGTGTGGATGATACAGCATTTCTCCTCTGCCTGGAATAGTTTTCTTCCCTATTCCCGCTGCATTCGCTCATCTACGCTCCATCTCATTTTAACAAAGGATTGGTATTTTAGAAAAACTCAGATTATCTTTGGGGAAGTGAGGGCCACCACTTGTATGGTGATTTTTAAAGATACATTCTCACGTTCTTTGATGCTTCTCCCCCAAAGAGATGGAGCTACATTCCCCTTTTCTTAGTGTGGGCTGGACACAGGTTCTCAGTTCTGGCAGGAGGGATGAAATGTCACTTTTGAGATTAGGTTATTGAAAGACTGTGGCTTCTATCTTGAGGGGTGCATGCTCACTTTTTCACTCTTAAACTCCTCACTCTGGGAAAAGCCAGCCGCCATGCTATGAGGCAGCCGGTGGAGAGGCTCACGTAGTGAGGAACTAAGGACTGCCAGCAGCCATGGCAGTGAGTGCAGAAGCAAATCCTTCCCCAGTTGAGCCTGCAGATGACTATAGCCCTGGCAAACACCTTGACTGCAGTCTTGTAAGAGATTCTGAGGCAGAACCACCCAGCTAAGAAGCTCCTGGACTCCCGACTCACAGAAACTGTGAGATGACACTTGTTTTTTTAAAAAATTGGTAAACTGGCCGGGCGCGGTGGCTCAAGCCTGTAATCCCAGCACTTTGGGAGGCCGAGACGGGCAGATCACGAGGTCAGGAGATCAAGACCATCCTGGCTAACATAGTGAAACTACGTCTCTACTAAAAAATACAAAAAACTATCTGGGCGAGGTGGCAGGCGCCTGTAGTCCCAGCTACTCGGGAGGCTGAGGCAGGAGAATGGCATAAACCCGGGAGGCAGAGCTTGCAGTGAGCTGAGATCCGGCCACTGCACTCCAGCCTGGGCGACAGAGCAAGACTCTGTCTCAAAAAAAAAGAAAAAAAAATTGGTAAGCTTGGCTGGGCACAGTGGCTCACGCCTGTAATCCCAGCACTTTGGGAGGCCGAGGCAGGTGGATCCCAAGGTCAGGAGATCAAGACCATCCTGGCTAACATGGTGAAACCCCATCTCTACTAAAAATACAAAAAAATTAGCCAGGTCTGGTGGCGGGCCCCTGTAGTCCCAGCTACTCGAGAGGCTGAGGCAGGAGAATGGCGTGAACCCGGGAGGCGGAGCTTGCAGTGAGTCGAGATGGCGCCACTGCACTCCAGCCTGGGTGACAGAGCAAGACTCTGTCTCAAGAAAAAATAAAAATAAAATTGGTAAGCTTGAGGATAATTTGTAATGTGGCAATCATCAACTGACACAACTTGCCTGAAACAAAATATTTTTTTCAGCGAAGAACCTGCTACTCTAAGCTTTCTGAAACTGGCTCTGTATTGAAAACTAGAATGGAAAGGAATGTTTAGTGTCAGGGTAAATTCATGGATCAGTGGACCCGACAGAAATGCTGTGTGTGTGTGTGTGTGTGTGTGTGTGTGTGTAAAATACATCTCACTTCTTTGGAAGTGAAAGATGAATTTTTGGAAAAACAAAACCACAAATCAGTTCTTTGTTGTCATTGAAATCATTTGATAATCCTAAGCATGCCTACACACTCCCAAAATAGTAGAAGATGGTAGCTCACAAGACAAGGAAGACTGGCAAAGCTACTGAGGTCTACGGGAGCTGCCCTGTAAGTCAGAAGTGCCCACAAGTTGGAGCCGTTAGGTTTTAAGTGACAGAAACCCAATTCAAGCTAGTAAGCAAAGAGAGAATTTATTGTCTTACACATGTGGGAAGTCCGGGGCTACAACAAGCTTCAGAACACCTATTTACATAGTTCTCCGCCTCCCTCATCATCTGGCCCTGCCTCCCTGCTTCTTTCCTCAACTTCTTCTGTGACAAATCACTTTCTTTGAGCACCAGTAGCCCCGCTTCTCATCCTGAGTTTGCCTGCTCCATGGCAAAAGTGCATTTCTCCTAACAACAATTAATCCAACCCTAGGAACATTCTGATTGACTGGCTTGGGTTGTAAGACTTTGGCAAGGGGAAGGTGGTGAAGATGTAGTTGACAGGTTTGCCTGGACCACATGGAAAGAGAGGGAGTGATTACCCAAGAGACCCAAGAGGAGGGTGAGTTAGAGGGCTGTTAAACAAAAATATAATCACTGAAGCTCCCTACAACCTGAAGGCTTGATGAGAATAAGCCATGACACATGGTTGCTGTCGTATGGTTGCTGTTCTAAATACATGGTTGCTGTTCTTATGGTGCTTCAGGGAGATGCAACTAGAGGCTCAGGTTCTAGGCTGAGTTAAGCCAGGAATGAGGTTTTCTTCTAGAAACTTCTGGAACTAAATTACTAGGAAGTCCCTGGAGAGGTTAGCTGGCCCTCCATGTCTATTCTACTTAAAGCTGTTTGACTTATAAGTATGAGAATTTAATTCTTCTCCACCCAGCAAGAGAGAAGAATGAGGTCTATTTGCCTTTATGGTTCTAAGATAACTCATTTATAGTTTTAAAACACAGGGAAATTAAGGATGTAGGAATGTGTGGAGGTGGTAGACATCTGCTGAATTTTTTCATAAGAGAGTTTGAGTTGAGATTCTGACATATGCAACCAAGAGATCCTAATAAAGCTGGTTCTAAAGAGATCCAGATTTTCATGTTAGAACTATAATGAATGAGATTTATGTGCTTTTTATGAAACTTTATATTAGCAATTAAAATATTTTGCACTGGAGGATCAGTTCAAGGGCAAATCTATGCAAAAATGTTCCAACTGAACCCTATGTATTCAGAATCACAGTGTGTTAGAACTGAAAGAGGCCTGAAAGATCCTATTTAACTGTTTTTTCCTTTTAAGTGAAGAGAAATATCTTTTCATAAGTTTAATGGCTATTTGTATTTCTTCTTTTGTGAATTGCCTTTTAAAATTATTTCTCATTTTTCTATTGGAACATTACTTTGTAAATTATTTGTAAGTATTTTTATATGTATAATATAAACATATTATCTGTCATATACAATATGCATCTTTCCTTTTTTCCATGTTATAGTGCTGCTTTTTATATATACATGAAGTTTTAAGTTTTTTGTAAATTGATTTATCTCTTTGTAGATTATATCTTAGTGTTTATAACTAGCAAGAAGACTTCCCAATACCCAAATACAGTAAATAGCCACATATTTTAAGTTATTTTGCAATTTTTAAAGTTTTATTGAATTTTAAAGATCTGTCTTTAATTTAATTATATATAAGTCTCTAACAAATCTGAAATTTAATTTGCGAAGTAGGCATCTAATTTTATATTTTCCCAAATGGTTAGCCAAACATTGCTGTACCATTTATTAAGTAATCTGTTTTTCCCTATTCAACTGAAATGCCACACTGACTTAATATTTAATTTGTTTATTTGAGGCAGGAGAACTTCTCAAAACATTTATTAACAGAGAACAATGGTTCATGTAATTAGCATTTGACTTAATAGCTCAATTTGAAGAATGGAAAAAATAAAGGGAAATGATAGATTTCAGTACTACGAACAACATTTGTTGGGACTTTTGAAGGTAGATAAATTGGAAGAAAAAGTATTATGTTGCTTTATTTTAAAAGTAGAAGCTAGCAATTTCTAGCTGCATTTGAGGACTTTATTTTCTCTTTGCATTTTCATCCCTGTCATCTACAGATTTCCTAGCAGACTTAACACCTGGCATTGGGGAATCCTTAAACCCAGGGAAGGAACTGCAGGCAGGAAATTTTCTGTGAATGTTAGAGTTGGGAAAAGGGGAGATGCAATAAGGGATGTGCTTCCTTAAGATGATAAACTCTATATCCACAAAGCCCCTGGCTGGAATTCTGGGTTGAATTGTATCCTCCCCAACCCCCACCGAAAAAAAAAAAAGACATGCTCTTTAACATATCTTCCTAACCCCCAGTATTTCAGAATGTGAGCTTATTTGGAAATAGGATCATTGCAGATATAATTAGTTAAATAAAAATGAAGTCATACTGGAATAGGGTAGGCCTCTGGTCCAATATGACTGGTGGTCTTATTGGAAGATGGTCATGTGAAGACAGAAACACACAAGGAGAAGACCATGCAATGATGAAGGCAGAGACTGGAGTTATGCAGCTGAAAACCAAGGAACACCTTCTTATGTACTTAATTTGTGTCAGATTTCACCATGTGTCAAAGATTGCTATGAAACCACCAGAAGCTAAGAAGAGAGGAAGGATTCACCTACAGGTTTCAGAGGGAACACGGCTCTGCTTACACCTTAATTTCAGATGTACAGCCTTCTAGTTTGTGCTACTTTATTATGGCAGCCTTAGGAAACGAATGCAGCCCACATGATATTTAATGGCCTCATAGCTTCTGACACCAAAATGCCCCCAAAACACCTTTGATCCGAATTTTGTCAAATTTTGAACACTTATAGGAGATGATATAACTAGAATATGATGAGATACTTATTAAATAAAGCCCAATGACTCCATGGATTCCAAGTAAAAGTTAAGTAAATCCCTTAAAATCAGAGCTGGAATTGTTCTGCCATTCATTAGCTCTGTGACCTTAAGCAAGTTATTTAATTTCTTGGGACCTCCGTTTCCTCATCTGTAAAACAAAATGTCTACCTCAAAGGGTTTTTTTTTTTTTTGAGGCAGAGTCTCGCTCTGTCGCCCCGGACTGGAGTGCAGTGGCCGGATCTCAGCTCACTGCAAGCTCCGCCTCCCGGGTTTACGCCATTCTCCTGCCTCAGCCTCCCGAGTAGCTGGGACTACAGGCGCCCGCCACCTCGCCTGGCTAGTTTTTGTATTTTTAGTAGAGACGGGGTTTCACTGTGTTAGCCAGGATGGTCTCGATCTCCTGACCTCGTGATCCGCCCGTCTCGGCCTCCCAAAGTGCTGGGATTACAGGCTTGAGCCACCGCGCCCGGCCTCAAAGGGTTATCATAAAAACTGGACAAAGTAATGATGCATGGAAAAGTACTTACAACAGTACTTGACATAGAGTGAGTACATAATTAATGATCATCATCTTCTTCTTCTTTTTCTTCTCCTCCCCCTTGTCCTCCACCAGTGCAACTTAACAAATTCAAAATGATAGTTTATCACATAATTGCAACAATGTGCTAGACACTCATATAAAGACCCATTGTAATGTAGTCATTTTGCAATGGAAGTTTGGCCATGTGACAAGAATGTGCCCCTGATATGTCTCCTTGCAGGTTACTATGAACTGAATTGTGTCCTCCCCTGGCAAACTCATACGTTGAAGCCCTAATCCTCAATGTGATTGTATCTGAAGATAGGGTCGTTGGGAGATAACTAAGGCTGAAGGAGTCATAAGGGTAGCACCCTGATTCTATAGGACTGTAGCCTCATAAAAAGAGGGAGAGAGAGAGAGAGAGCTCTCTCTATGACAAGCACCGAGGAAAGGCCACATGAGTATGCAGTGAGAAGGCAGCTGTCTGCAAGCCACAGAGTGCACTCACTAGAAGCCAACCATGCTGGCACCCTGATCTTCCTCTTCCCTCTTTCAGAGCTGTGAAAAAATTAATTTCTATTGTTTAAGCCATCCAGTCTATGGTGTTTTGTTATGGCAGCCAAACTGACTAATTCACAGATTCAGCACTCAAAGGATTAAATATATATTACCTCTTGGAACAGACAATGTGGATCTCCCTACTTGGCTGTATCCTCCTTCCCTACTAGTCTTCTAAATTTGTAGTGCTATAGGGCTCTCTTCTTTGCTATATCTATGTACTTACCCTGGGTCTTCTATCTCAATCCAGCCCAAGGCTTTAAATATCATGTGAAATGGTTTGAATGTATGTGTGCCCTTCAAAATTCCTATTGAAACTCAATCCCCAATGCAGCACTGTTAAGAGGCAAGGCCATTGGGAGGTGATTAGGTCATGAGGGACCTGCCTGTGTGAATTAATTAGAACCTTATAAAAGGGATGGAGGGAATTAGTTAAGCTCTTTTTGTTCTTCTCCTTTCTCCCATGTAAGGATGCTACAGTGAGAAGATGCCAGGTCCTCTTCAGACACCAAACTTGCTGGTGCCTTGATCTTGGACTTCCCAGCCCTTAGAACTGAGAGAAATAAATGTCTATAATTTATAAATTACCCAGTCTGTAATACTGTGTCATAGCAGCACAAAGTGATTAAGACATCGTATGTATACTGATGTTATACAAATTTAGTCCTCATCTCTTCCTTCAACTGCAGGCCTATGTGTCCAATTTCCATCTTGACTCTTCCACTTGGATGAATAGTAAATAGCCACCTCAAATGTTTTGAAGTTCAAAACAAACCCTTCATTGAACTGTTTGTTCCCTCTTTCCAACCATGCCTTGTCCATGTGGACACCCCCAACCCAAAAGTCATCCTTGATTTCTTTTTCTTTAGCCCCTCTGCCCACATCCAACCTGTCAGTAAGTCTTGTCAGTTCTACTTCCAAATTATATTTTTAATGTTATTCCTATTTCTCAGTTCCATTATCACCACCACAGCTACTTCTTGCCATAGTCTCATTTCTTGCCATAGTCTCCTAAATGGTCTCCTTATCGCTAGTCTTGCTGTCTTACAAATTCCTCTCCACTCAGTAGCCAGAGTTATCTTTTTTAAAATATAATTTTAATTTTACAAAAAAAAATACATGTGCAGAGTTTAAGCAGGCAGAGTTCAACAAATGATATCACCAAAAGAAAACAAACAAACAAGACAAACCAATACTTTCCAGGGAAATAATTTTTAATGCTTCAGCTCAGAGTTATCTTTTTGTTTGTTTGTTTTTGGTTAGGTTTATTGAGGTATAATATGCATAGAGTAAAATTCAGCAATTCACATATTTAGGTATACATTCCAGTGACTTTTGACAAATGTATTTGGTCATGTAACCACTATAATAAAAATATAGAATATTTCCTTTACCCATAAGATATAGATGGATATAGATGTAGATGTAAAAGATACAAAGTCTCCTTCTGTTGCCCTTGAACTCCTGGGATCAAGCAATCCTCCTGCCTCAACCTCCCAACTAGTTGGGATTACAGGTTTGAGCCACCATGCCCATCCCCATAAGTTATATTTCAGTACATAAACTGAATCATGTCAACTCTTTAGGCAAAAAGCCTTCAGTGAGTTTCTTCTAACTTAGAATAAAATCCAAACTCTTTGTCAGGGTGCTTGAAGCCCTACAAAACTCACTTCCATTTACTTCTCTGAACTCCCCTAATAACAAGTCCCCTTACTCAGCAGGGCCCTGCTCAGGAATTTCAATCTGCTTCATGGACGTTCAACTTGCTGCTCCCCTTGTCTGGAACGATCTTCCTCTGATATTCCATCCATCTTACCTTTTCTGATCTCTTTATTCAGAGTAGCTTTCAATTCACCTCAAGTAAGTTATTAATTATTTTATCCTATTTATTTCTTATCACAATTTGGGATAATTTTGTTAATGTATCTTTTTGCTTGTTTATGTCTTAGACCACCAGAATGTAGCAAGATAAAGGCAGGACCTTGGTCCATTTATGCAACACTATATTCCCAGCTCCCATGATATTATCTATTCTGCCACACAGAGGGTTCTTCATATTAGGTTGAACTATTTGAAATTACCCACATATGACCATTTTTGACCTACAAGAATGGCGATTTCATATGGTTCATTTGGTTTATAAATATTTGCTGAATAAATGAATGAACTGAAATTTTGAGTTGCTGCCACCAGGAAGAGAGTAGACAGTTATATTTGGGTGCAGTTAGAAAGGGTTCACTCTCCTGAGTTCACTTGATCACTTTTTATCCTAAATTGCCACCCAAAGTACCATCGTAATTTTCCACTAGGAAAATTATTCATTAAAACAGATAATATGAGTCACTTAAGTGTAAAACTTAAAGATAACACTTCTTTAAGGAAATCTACCAGAAGAAAATATTTTTCTGATTTTTAAAGTTTAATGAAACATAATTTACATATAATGTAAATGGCTAGTAATTTACGTACGATGGCTAATTTTTAATTCTTCATGATTTTTGTTGGCAGGCAACATGTTGGACCTTCCTGAGCTTCTCAGAAGAGAGAGGGTTTTCTTTTGAGGCAAATTCGATAGTACATTTTGATAGTACAGGAGGCGATACTGCATGGTGACATAAAAGCGCCAGCTTTGTTAGCAGGACCACCTGGCAGGGATGCAGGCTGTGCCACTTACCAGCCAGGGGACCTTGAGCCAGCTGCTTGGCCTCATTCACCCTGTTTCCTCAGCTGCAATTGGGATGAACAGACTGCCTGCTTCAGGGTTGCCTAAGGCTCACATTGGTTAATGAGGTAAAACGCTTAGCGCCGTGCCTGGCATGGAGAGAATTCTCATTAGATGATACCTCGGCTGGGCTCTAGGGGCTGCAGAAGAAACTTCATCTCCGTGAGCTCAGCATGTTTCTAGCTTTCCTTTTTGTTTTCTTTTCAACCTTTCACCCAACTCAGCTTCTCAATCCCTAAATGACAAAGGTTTGGGAAGGAAGATCTGGACCAAGACTTGCATTTGTTTCTGATAATTAAATGTTATGTTTTCTTCAATCTAAATAAGTTTGCCTGTACAGCCTTGTTCAATGGTTGTTTTTTTTTTTTTTTCTCTCCCTGATAAATGACTCTCAACTTATTTTCCCTCATTTAATTGCTTATCTACATACAGTGCCTGGAAGGAAATAAATTTAATGGCCCCTAGCAATTGGCCTTCAGGTATCAAATTTAAGTCCCTTTAAGCAGAACAGCAAATTGAGCACAGAATGAACTGGTTTCATGGTAGTGTACTGCAATTAGATGCAAGAATAGGAAAAGCAGGGTGCTTCAAGCGGTGACACAATTAGTATAGCACTGGGGGGCTTCTCTTTCCACTTCTTCAACTCCCCCTGGATTCTACTGGCCAAAGAGTCAATGACATCCCTGAAAAATCTTCCCTCTCTTGTTTCTCTGATGCCACCTCTGTGTTCTCCGCCTCACTGGTCATGCTTCCTTTACCCCCCAAACTTTTAACTCTGAGTGTCCCAAACTTGTCTCATCACCTACCCCTGCTGCCCAGCTCCCCATCCTGTTCCGCTTCTGACACGGGCACTCTCCTTCTGATCTCTTGGGAGAGAAACAATGAAGGGATATTTGGCACTTTTATTTCTATCCAAGGAACCAGACTGTGAACAAGTTTACCATTTAGTCCTTTGGACTGTGTCTTGAATTCATCCCTCTTCTCCATTCTTACCAGCACCATCATCAGGATGGCTAATATTTCCTGAGAATCTTTCATCCAGGCATGATGCCAGGTGCACCAACTTACTTAATCCTCATAGCCACCACCTGAGCAAGCGCCTGTTTTATAAATGGACCAATTTTTGCTGCTATTGTACAAGTTATATTCTTTCTATAACATCCTCCTTGTCCTCCTTCCACATTCTTAAAGAAACTTGCCCTTCCTTTAAAGTACTCAGGGAGCTCTGCATTGCTTCTTGAAGACTTCTCCAGCTTCATCATCTCACAGTGGTCTCTCTTTTCACTAAATGTTCAATATGCTGCACATAAATACCCCAAAGTTAGCACAGAATTGTTCTATGGCTGTCATATATATTAAAAATAATTAAAGGTTCACTTTTTCTCCCATTATGGGAAGGATACATGCTCCTATTAGTAAATTTAGTAGGTAGAAAAAAAATTATCACTATCTAGACTGCTTTCCATTTAGTCTTTATGCATTAGCTTTCTGTCTGCCTATTTTTATCTTGTGTTTGTAGCTTACTATTATGAAATATGCATCTCCATGTTCATTGTCAACATTATTTACAATTACTGAATAATATAACATGGCATGGATTTACACATATTCTCTATATTTGGATTAAAGGAGACAGAGTATGTGAAATTAAATGGGAGAAGTATCTGACACATAACAGGCAATACAAATATTATCACATAGTGTCAATTTATTTGTGAATATTGAAAGCTCTGAAAAAGAAAAAAGTTTTTTTTTAATTCCCCTAATTACTTATTGCAGTATTGTGTTCATGCAAAATGCTCAATCATTTTGGAGAAATAACAATTTTTTTCCTCATCATGAAGTAAGGTATGCTCACTGCAAAAAATAAAGAGGAACATACTAAAGAAAAGAATACTCCCATGTAATCTCAGTCTTCAGAAATAATCTTTTGTAACACACACTGCTGGTGGGAATGTAAATTAATTCAGCCATTGTGAAAAGCAGTGTAGCAATTCCTTGAAAAATTTAAAATAGAATTACCATTCAACCCAGCAATCCCATTTTTGGGTATATACTCAGTGGAATGTAAATCATTCTGCCATAAAAACACATGCACGTGTATGTTCATTGCAGCACTATTCAAAATAGCAAAGACATGGAATCAACCTAAATGCCCATCAATAGTAGACTGAATAAAGAAAATATGATACATATTTACCACAGAATACTAAGCAGTCATAAGAAAAGAAAAAGATCATGTCCTTTGCAGCAATATGTATGGAGCTAGAGGCCATTATCCTAAGCAAACTAATGCAGAAACAGAAAACTAGATACTGCATGTTCTCACTTATAAGTGGGAGCTACACTGTGAGAACACATGAACACAAATAATGGAAAAAGAGTCATCATGGTCTACTTGAGGGTGGAGGCTGGGAGGAGGGAGAGAATCAAAAAACTACCTATAGAGTACTATGCTTATTACCTGTGTGATGAAATAATCACTTTGAACCTTGTCTTCTAATCTAGACTCTTTTCTATGTTCTATATGCACACAGAAATACACATGCAAAGCTGAACACATATGTGAAACAAAATTCAGACACTCAAATTTTCCCCCAATACATGATAAAATCTTGCACAATAGCTTCCTCCACAGCAGAAAATGTCTTTACTACATCTTAGAAATGGGGTAAATGAATAGGGTCAGGCTCTTCAGTGTAATAATCTTGGTAAATATTCTCAATGTGAGAAAATACAAACAAAAGACCTTCTCTCCCACCAAATTTAGACCCAAATGAAAATTTAAGCACAGTCATTTTAAACAAATTTATCCTGGAGCTTAGTGGTTCAAGTTCAAGGTTGAGGAGCAGTCTGGGGAGATCAACCCTTAATATCTTTCAAGTTTTGGAGCAAGTGGTTTCTAGGCTCTGAGTGAAGTGAAACAGAATCTCTAGGGGCATGTTGTAAAGATAATCCTATACTATGTGCAGCATAGAGTTAAAGAGAAGAGGCGAGAGCATGAAGATAAACCAGTACAATCAGTCGTTCACACACCACTAACTACAGTGATACTCCCAGTTGCTTCCTGGGAAGCAGACAATTACTAATAATCACTGATGTCACTTTTTTATTTCATACATCCTTTAACTATTTTCATATCTTGAAAGAGTCAACAAAAAAGCCACATCCATTTTCTAATTTTGAACAATAGAGAAACCTAATATCTTCTCATATTTTTGTCTTGCTTCCGTCTCATGAGTTCCCAAAATAGATATATTATCTGAATGAAGAGTTCATGGGCAAATGTCACACTTTTCTTGGTTCGGCTAATTATATTTCTGCTTTTGCTTAGAATAAGATTAATTTTCCTATTCTGCTAATAAACCATGTGATGGCAAAATGCCTTATGCTGAGAAAAGATGCCTTTGGCATTTTAAAGAATTGGGAAGCTATTTCAGATAAGCTATCATGTGCATGAAGAATAATTTATCCATATGAAATGTTCAATAACCAGAAAAGACCTATTTAAAAAAAAACATTTCACAATTAAGTTTTTTTTTGTTGTTATGGGCAGTGATTTCTTCTAAGAAACAAAGCGTCTGTCTATATGAAGAATAACTAACATAGTGGTTAATAAATATTGATTGGATCCAGCCAAGTGAGCAGCATTTTTGAGTTTACAGTTGTGGTAACTTTGAACTGTATTTAAGTGCTTATAATGAAATCTTGCAGTTGGGAGTAATAGCTTTGTTCCTGAGTCTCATGAATATTTTCCAGCTCCTTTGTCCTAAATTTCTGCCTGACAATCACCCATTTCAAGGAATAAAAGGATATAATAAGTGATAAATCTATGCTGGAACTTTTTTAACCTAAAAAGTTCACATACGGCCGGGCGCGGTGGCTCAAGCCTGTAATCCCAGCACTTTGGGAGGCCAAGACGGGCGGATCACGAGGTCAGGAGATCGAGACCATCCTGGCTAACACGGTGAAACCCCGTCTCTACTAAAAAAAATACAAAAAAACTAGCCAGGCAATGTGGTGGGCGCCCGTACTCCCAGTTACTCGGGAGGCTGAAGCAGGAGAATGGCGTAAACCCGGGAGGCGGAGCTTGCAGTGAGCCGAAATCGCGTCACTGCACTCCAGCCTGGGCGACAGAGCGAGACTCCGTCTCAAAAAAAATAAAAAATAAAAAATAAAAATAAATAAAAATAAAAAGTTCACATACTATTTCTAGTAAACTGAAAACTATTAGAGAAAGATGGAGGTATTAAAACCTATTCATGAGGAAATCAATGGCAACATATTTTAAATGGTTTTGAATTTTATAAGGATTTTCTTTTATAGCACTGTGTCCTTTTTCTTTTCTTCTCCTTGGTTTGATTTCCAACAGCTGAGCTATTTACTTGTTGAGTTATTTCATATCTATTATTCCATTTAGACCTTGAGCCCTGTGAGAGTAGGGACTAACTTTATTCCTAGTGCCTGTCACATGGTTTGCACTAAATAAGTATATTTTTCCAGCCTGCACTACTACTTACAATAAGGAGTTTCTTGTATTTACTTGAAAATGTTTTCAACCGTCTAGGGATGACCTCTCATATTATTATTCTATTATTGACCTTTTTATTCTTATTATTGACCTTTCATCTTATTATTCTGATTTAGTGAGCAGATTTTATGTCTCCTTGTCCATACCATTCAAGGCTATCTAGATTTCAATTGTATCCTCAGATTTTTACTTTCCGCATTGATGAGTCTCAATGTGAACCCTCCAAAGCAGGTTCCTACTGCACTCATCAGTTTCTTTAGTTGAGGGATAGTGGCCACTATGTCCTCAGGATGTTGGAGACACGATGAAATAAAGACTGTGATATTAGCCCCCTAACTGTAATCACTCATGCTGCTCCCACCCATGTCTACCCACTGGAACAGAGAGTGGTGGCATTGGGGTGGTACAGGGCTTGCCGAGGATGTTGGCTTGTAGTTCTATCTCCAAACATCCAGGGCATGTCCTCTTTTTCACCTCTCCTTTAGAATCTGCTTCCCTGAATCATCCCTTTAAGTGCAGGAAGCAAGCTATTTTTAACGTGAAAATGACTGTTCCACAGTTATCTCATGGTGGAAACTCTTAATGGGCTCTTACTTTGGGCATTCGTCTGGCTCTCAGTGCTAGCAACTTCCTTTTCTTCCTATTTTTGTTTTATTGTGTTTTGTTTTAAAAATGGGGTCTCTGTCACCCAGGCTGGAGTGCAGTGGTGTGACCATAGCTCACTGCAGCCTTGAACTCCTGGGCTCAAGCAATCCTCCCACTTCAGCCTCCCAAGTAACCGAGACTACAGGCACCCACCAACATGCTTGGCTATTAGTGCTAATAACTTTCTGAAGCTCCATGCCCTTAACTCCAGTGTTCTTTACTTAATGTTTTGAAATATCTGCTGCCCACAAATCCTAGCACATTTCTGAAGTTACCAATATTTTAAGACCTCCTATACTCCTTTTTCTCCCATCTTCCCTTCTCATTGTTATTAGCCTCATAGTTGCAAGGCCCCAGCCCAGCATCCACCACACACCATATCCCATACATACAAATACAGCATAGATAGTATCGAACATTTCATTTTTCACTTTAGCCTGGTGAAAATTAATATGTATTTAAGTATTTTATAGGCATGACTCTTAGTTTTAGGTTGTCTGTCTGGTCCATCCTTATTTCTACCTTTAAACCCAGAGCTATTTCCACCAGCTTGAGATAAAAGAAGACACTAGATCCTAAGTCTTCCACTTAGTTCCCTATGGGTTTTGTTTGTTTGTTTGTTTGTTTTCGGTAGAGATGAGGTCTCACTCTGTTGCCCAGGCTGGAGTGCAGTGCTGCAATCATAGCTCACTGCAGCCTCAAACTCCTGGGTTCAAGCAATACTCCTGCCTCAGGCTCTGGAGTCACTGGGATTACAGGCGTGAGTGACTGTACCTGGCTTCGATTTCCTGATTAAATTATTCTCTCTGCAGCTACCTTCTTTATTCCAGCCTGAGTCATTTTCCTGTCCTGGGAGACATTTTTCTGTCTTGGACATTTGTCGTATTGAAAGCAAGACACTTCATTTATGTCTGTCCTCAACTTCTGTTTGACACACTTCCCATGTCTTCGAGTCATGGTATCTTTAAAACAATTCATATTGCTTTTTATTACTAAACATTTTTTCCAAAGTACTCCTCTGCAGCCTTCATTCCTGATGTCTTTATCTTTCTCTAGAAGGTCTTATATGCTAGATATACATCTCCTTTAGACACTTATCATTAACCCAATTTAGGGTAACATAATTTTTTTTACATTATAGTTCTTTTATTCTCTTAAGAGTGAGCACTCTTATAGATAACTACAACTGCTCACAGTGGTCCTAGTAAGGACATAAAGTAAATTGAAATGGACATTGTTTGGCAGGTGATTTTTATATCCTTCCTGATGATGCTGGTTCAATTTAACATACTGGTCTAATTTGTTTTTAATCCCAAACCCAATTAATAATACAAAAGTAATACACATTCATTCTAGAGTATTTGGAAAATACAGCTAATCCCAACAACCAGTCAGAGATAATTACTTATCTTTTTCCTTTCAGTAGCTTTTTATATACACATACACTTAAACTTATCTCTTTATCAAATTGTGATCAGTTATACACAGAGAATTGAAATAATCAAATATTTCTATAATTCTTATAAGTGAATATAGTAATAAAAAATGACATTCAATTTGTACTTGTTTATTCTGGTGTGTGTTTTCCTCTTTTAAAATAGTTGCTTAGTTTTCCAGATTGGCCAGCAAAAACTTATTTAATTTGTAAAGTTACTGAAATACTCTCTTTTTAAAAATGAAAAAATATGCTATAATAATTTAATGATTAAACAAAATGAAAAAGTTAATAAAATAGAATAAAATATTTATCTTGAATGTTGGAAATTGAGACGAAGCATATTCACTATTCAGTTGCATGACTATCAAGTGGTATCTGGAAAGTTTTATAGAAACCTAGTATTTTTATAGATCTTGTTGAATAGAAATACTGGTTATTGGGTTTACTTCACTCAAGAAATCCTTTTGCTTAATAGAGGTATATCATTAATACAGTTAAGTGTTGGTTATTGTATTGTGTAAGTGTTGGTTATTGTATTTTCACACTGCTATAAAGAACTACTTGAGAATAGGTAATTTATAAAGAAAAAGGGGTTTAATCGACTCACAGTTCTGCAGGGCTAGGGAAACTTACAATCATGGCCGAAGGTGAAGGAGAAGCAAGACACATCTTACATGGTGGCAGGAGAGAGTAAAAGAGCGAGGGGGGAATTGCCACACTTTAAAACTATCAGATCTTGTGAGAACTTACTCACTCTCATGAGAACAGCAAGAGAGAAATCTGCCACCATGATCCAATCACCTCCCACCATGCCTTTCCTCCAACATGTGGGGATTACAATTTGAGATGAGATTTGCGTGAGGACACAGAGCCAAACCATATCAGTTGTCAAGATTGAATATTGAAATATTGAGTCATATATTGAATACTGAAATATATGTAATTCTCAAATTATGAACACTTAACTGGCAAATGTTCTTATATGTGAATGGCTCATTAAGCTTTAGTTTTCCTGTTCACTGTTGCTGCTCTGGATGACAATCTTGCTATCCATGCAGACAGCACCACCTATTGGCCAGCACCCAGGGCCCACTCTGAGTGATATCCTTAGCACCTTTCCTTTTTCTCGAGGTCCTCATGGCCCTGCAGTGCTTGAATACTTGTTTTTCACTGCTGGGAATCAGTTTGTTTGACTGAAGACTGTCACACATATCCACACATTCTTTAAAATCCCTTTCTTCTTCTTACACTTCTCTTCCAAAGCTTGCCTGGTTACCTTAATTGAATCTCACTCTCTCTCTCTTCTCTCTTCCATCCTTCTGTCCTTCCTTCCTTTCTTCCTTCCTTCCTTTCTCCTTCCTTCCTTCCTTCCTTTCTCCTTCCTTCCTTTTCTTTCTTTCTTTCTTTTCTCTCTCTCTCCTTCCTTCCTTCTTTCCTTTCTTTTTTTGAAACAGGGTCTTTCTCTGTTGCCCAGGCTGAAGTGCAGTGGCATGATCTCGGCTCACTGCAGCCTTTACTTCCTAGGCTCAGGCAATCCTCCCACCCCAGCCTCCCAAGTAGCTGGGACTACAGGCATGAGCCACCATGCCTGGCTAATTTTTGTATTTGTTGTAGAGACAGGGTTTCACCATCTTGTCCAGGCTGGTCTTGAACTCCTGGGCTCAAGTGATCTGCCCACCTCAGCCTCCCAAAATGTTGGATTACAGACATGAGCCACCGTGCTCAGCCTCTTTTTCTTTTTCTTTTTTTTTTATTTAATACCAACCTTCTGCTTTGCTTCTTCCATTCTTCTTTCCTGTTTTCTAAGGGATTACTGAAGTGGTTTCTTTTCCCTCTCTTTTTCTTTTTTCTCCTCATACTGGTTTGGAAGTTATATATTTTCTTTGCATTATTTCAGTAGTTGTCATTAAAATATTTTTAGTTGAATGCTTCATTATGTTCCCATTTCATCTTTGTTTTTATATTTAGATTTTATTTCACCAAAAAATTTTTAAAACCCATAGTTGAAAATATCAAATACTTCCTCATGAGCCTTATATCCCTCCTTCTTTCCTCTGAAACAATCGTTTACATTTCTTTTACTGGTCATGTTGGTATCTACTTCTATGTCTCCAAAAAACATTCATTTCTCAATTTCTTGTATTTCTCAACTTTCCAGTTTTTGGTATTATCTATTGACTTCCCACTCTAGAAAATGACTGCTCCCACCATACATGTGCCTTCTTTCCTCTTCAGGCCCTCACAAGACAGTCATATTATGTTTGTGTTTGATATCAAGCAATATATTTACATTAATATAACTATGCATAAACTGTTCACAGCTGAGCCATGTAGGAAACTATGATTAATTTTTCTTTCTTGAGCAGCTTTTTGCTTGCCTGGAGGTAATTATCTTGTTTTACCATTTGCTTAGTTTTCTATGTACTTATCACTAATTTAATCTCAAATTATTTACCAATTCTCTAACTCTTCTCTTAAGATACTAAGATTCATTGCTTTCATCTTCCTGACAAAATATCTTTCATTCTTCTGATAGCCTACTGGTCTTTATGCCTGATGCATAAGACAAAAAGCTGTCATCTTGGGACTTGCCCTCCCCATCATTCCAGCCGCAGTGTCTTACTCTACTGCATGTATCTTCCAACCCAGGTGTATCTCCTGGGTGTGTTGCCCTGATCTTCCACTTTTTTGGTTTAATTTCTTGTTTTGGTAAAGATGGTAAGTTCTGAGCAGCTTAGTTAGAGAACCGTGATGTCACTGCATTTAGGTTTTCCTCCTGGGCTGATCAGGTAAGATTCTTCCAATCTCCTATCAGAAGAGTCAAAGTTGGCTACTACTATTTTAGATCTGGGTTAAGCAAGATAGTGGGGTAGAGAGAGCTGGGCATTCAATATGCATGCATTTTCTTAAGCTGGCTTTGTTCAGTGCAACGCTCCCAACTTCAACTCTGCTTGGGATCCCTAAGCAGGAAACCTGTTCTCTCTCTCCTGTGAATATGCTTCCTGGGAAAGAAAAGGGAAATAGAAGGGGTACCTTTTCATGATTGGAAAGGATCTAGTGATGTGACTGCTTCTTAAATAAACTTTCAACATGTCATTCTCATTTTAGTCTCTCCTCTTCACCATACTTCCAGAAGAATCTGATGCTGCCAACTGCTGAGACGTGGAGCTCTTTAGTGTAAAACAAGTTGCTTCTTGGCTTTCCTGTTGCTGGTTTAGTACTTTAATTTGGGAGTTCTGCTAAGTCTTTTCTCATTCATTTTTCCAAAACTGTGTTATTGTTATTTCTTTTCCCATGGCCCAGGACTTAAAAAATTTCACTGACAAATTAACTGGATTTGGGGAGGACCAAATTTGATGCATGTGTTTAATTTAATCCCTACATCTGGGAGCTCCATTAAATTTTTTACAAGTATAACTTGACATAATAAAGTCTAAATTTAATTAATAGATTTACCCTTCACCTCAAAAATACAAGGGCTTTAGAAATTTTTTTTTTTTTTTTTGAGACGGAGTCTCGCACTGTGGCCCAGGCTGGAGTGCAGTGGCGCGATCTCGGCTCACTGCAAGCTCCGCCTCTCGGGTTCACGCCATTCTCCTGCCTCAGCCTCCCGAGTAGCTGGGACTACAGGCGCCCGCCACCAGGCCTGGCTCATTTTTTTTATTTTTAGTAGAGATGGAGTTTCATCATGTTAGCCAGGATGGTCTCGATCTCCTGACCTCGTCATCCGCCCGCCTCGGCCTCCCAAAGTTCTGGGATTACAGGCGTGAGCCACTGCGCCCGGCCAGGGTTTAGAAACTTTTAATAATAATTACCCCATATTCCCTATTAATGTTTATTGTTTTAATATTGCCTTTTAAATACATTCCATCTGCAAATTAGCCATTGTTCCCCATTATTGTTGTATATAAGAGTGCTTATTTAGATATAGCCAGATGTTTATAAATTTATACATTTCTTGGTCCACCATTTCTTCTTGCATGTGACTCCTTTTTCTGGGTTCAGTGTTCTTACCATTGAAGTACATCTTTACTGAAGATGCTGTTGGTGCCCTGTCCGGAATCTCTTCACTGGGCTAGTGTACTCATCCCTTAGCTGCTGAGAGTGTCGGCTGCTAATAGTTCACACTCTTTCCCTGAAGAGTCCCTCAAGCCAACAATTTCAGAAAATGCCTGGAAGGTGACAGCCTTCCACCATGGGTAGCTCACAGCCAATGACTGATTGATATTGGTGTACAGAACTGAGGCTCCAGAACTCCCTGTGGGATCAGACTGAGGCTAGACTTCAGCTAAACCCATTATCTTTCCCAGCTTCTTTTCCTGTCCTATTCTGCTTCCTTCCCCGCTGTTCAGATTTCTTCTGAGAGCACTCCCTCAGGCATCACTTGGGCAGGAATATAAGTCTCAGGGTCAGCTGCAAGAGCCCAACCTAAGAGAGCTGATAGCAGTAGTAGTTCTATACACCTGAGTCTAAAGATAGGATTCTGGAGTTTGCTCACTCACCAGTGGTTCTATCAGAATCTCTTCCCGGAAGATAATCTCGGATGTGCTCCTGAAGTGCAATTGCTAACACTTTTACTTGTAGTGAACAAGGACAGCATATAAGTAGAAGCGAATACATTAACTTGTGTGATGTATCTAGTATTTGAGAGTACAGGAGGAAAAGTAACTTGAAAGATTGTTGAATTGGGAGGGTATTGCTAAGCACCATTGATACACTAAGTATAGATGCCAGGATCAAATCTATTAAACACTAATTTAAACCCAAGTGTGAGAGTCAAAGGGCCTCCACGGAAGCCTTTAAAAAGTCCCTCATCACTGGCAGCCAGAAGGCCAACTGAATTGAAACCCAGGTGCAGCCTGTAATTACGAGTGGCAGAACGTCAGAGAAGGTTAATTCTCAGCCTGGGTAAGTCTCCTTCAAGAGAGTCAGGGTCCTGATAGGAAAAAAGTGGGAACATGAGAATTGGAATGGAGAAACTTATTAGACACACTTAAGGACCTTGGCCTCCCAGCTTCTCCGGAATATCTAGGCCTACAGAGGTGGCCCACTCCCTTACTGGAAGATGGAAGACCTTCTCCTTGCTTGGAAACTATATAGAAGCTTCAAGTAAGTTAAGTGTCTTACAAAACAATGTTGGTCCTGCTCAGAATCTACCCCACTTCTCTCCCCGATACCAGCCAGTATGAGGACTAAGTTTCAGTATAATCCACCTGGGTAAGTACAGTGTCTGATAAGGAAGGGGAGGATCATATGGCAAAGGAGCTGCAGGACTGGCTGACTTAGACCAGCAGGAGCCCAGAGAGAATGCCTGGAAGTGGATCCCAAAGATGCTGGATCAAGAGTGGGGAATAGGAAGTCAGGAAAGGGACACTTTGCTGTTATAGTAATACTGTGCAGTGACATAGGATTTGACACCCTGGCAAAGGCCGTGGAATGACTGTTAGAAGCTTGGCTTTCCTACTATTTCTGTGACATTAATCACATTTTAATCACAACTTTCATATCTGTAAAATGGAGGACTGGGACAATATTGATTATTAATTTTTTAAAAACTATTATTTTAGGTTCAGGGGTACATGTGAAGGTTTGTTTCATAGTTAAACTTATGTCATGGGGGTTTGTTGTACAGATTATTTCATCGCCCAGGTATTAAACCCAGTACCCAATAGTTATCTTTTCTTCTCCTTTCCCTTCTCCCACCCTCCACCCTTAAGTAGACCCCAGTGTCTGTTGTTTCCTTCTTTGGGTTTATAAGTTCGCATCATTTAGCTCCTACTTATAAGTCAGAACATGTGGTATTTGGTTTTCCGTTTCTGTGTTAGTTTGCTAAGGATAATAGCCTCTAGTACCATCCGTGTTCCCACAAAATACATGATCTCATTCTTTTTTATGGCTACACAGTATTCCATGGTATAAGTATTTATGCAATTTGTTGTTGATGGGCATTTAGGATGATTCTATGTCTTTGCTATTGTGAATAGAGCTGTTGAATATCAAGCAGCTATGGAATGCCCCCAGAAAGCGCATAGAAGGAGTTTGTTATCTGAAATTCAGGCATTGCATGCACAAATGAATGGTAGGAAAATGACTCTGAAAAGAGAACAAAAGAATGAGAAACCAAGCCAAGATGAACATTTGCATGCTTGTGTTTATGGTAGAATGATTTATATTCCTCAGGGTATATACCCAGTAATGGGATTGCTGGGTCAAAATGGTAGTTCTACTTTTAGCTCTTTGAGGAATCACCATACTGCTTTCCACAGTGGTTGAACTAATTTGCACTCCTACCAACAGCATGTAAGTGTTCTCATTTCTCTGTAACCTCACCAGCATCTATTATTTTTTGGCTTTTTAATAATAGCCATTCTGACTGGTGTGAGATGGTATCTTCATAGTGGTTTTGATTTGCATTTCTCTAACGATCAGCGATATTGAGCTTTTGTTCATGTGCTTGTTTGGCCACATGTATGTCTTTTGAAAAGTGTCTGTTTATGTTCTTTGCCCACTTTCTAAGGGGTCCTTTGCCCACTTTCTATGGAGTTGTTTTTCTCTTGTAAAATTGTTTAAGCTTCTTATAGATGCTGGATATTAGACCTTTGTCAGATGCACAGTTTGAAAATTTTCTCCCATTCTGTAGGTTGTCTGTTTACTCTGATGATAATTTCTTTTGCTACACAGAAGCCTTAAGATTAATTAGATCTTTCTTGTCAATTTTTGCTTTTCTTGCAATTGCTTTTGGTATCTTTGTCATGAAACCTTTGTCTGTTCTGATGTCCAGGATGGTATTGCCCAAGTTGTCTTCCAGAGGTTTTATTGTTTTTGGTTCTACATTTAAGTCTTTAATCCATCTCGGGTTGATTTTTGTAAATGGTATAAAGAAGGGGTCCAGCGTTAATCTTTTGCATATGTTTACTTAGTCATCCCAGCACCAGTTATTGAACAGGAAGTCTTTTCCCCATTGCTTGTTTTTGCCAGCTTTGTTGAAGATCAGATTATTGTAGTTGTGTGGACTTATTTCTGGGCTCTCTATTCTGTTCTATTGGTTTGTATGCTTGGTTTTGTACCAGTACCATGCTGTTTTGTTTACTGTAGCTCTGTAGTATAGTTTGAAGTCAGGTAAAATGATGCCTCCAGCTTCATTATTTTTGCTTAGGATTGCCTTGACTATTTGAGCTCTTTTTGGTTCTATATACATTTTAAAATAGATTTTTCTAGTCTGTGAAAAAGGTTGTTGGCAGTTTAGTAGGAATAGCATTGAATCTGCAAATTCTTTGGGCAGTATGGCAATTTTAATAATATTGATTTTTCCTATCCATGAGCATGGAATGTTTTTCCATTTGTTTGTTTCTTCTCTGATATTTTTGAGCAGTGCTTTGTAATTCTCATTGTAGAGGTCTTTCACCTCCCTAGTTAGCTGTATTCCTAGGTATTTGATTCTTTCTGTGACAATTGTGAATGGGATTGCCTTTCTGATTTAACTCTTGTCTTGGCTGTTGTTGGTGTATAGGAATACTAGTGCTTTTTGTACATTGATTTTGTATCTTGAAACTTTGCTGAAGTTGTTTATCAGCTGAAGGAAATTTTGGGCCAAGACTATGAGGTTTTCTAGATATAGGCCAGGCACAGTGGCTCATGCCTATAATCCCAGCACTTTGGGAGGCTGAGGTGGGTGGATCACCTGAGGTTTGGAGTTCGAGACTAGCCTGACCAACATGGAGAAATCCTGTCTCTACTAAAAAATACAAAATTAGCCAAGCATGGTGGTGCAGACCTCTAGTCCCAGCTACTCTAGTCCCAGGAGGCTGAGGCAGCAGAATCACTTGAACCCGGGAGGCGGAGGTTGTGGTGAGCCGAGATCATGCCACTGCGTTCCAACATGGGCAATAAGAGTGAGATCCTGTCTCAAAAAAAAAAAAAAAAGAGGTTTTCTAGATATAGAATAATGTCATCTGCAAAGAGAGATAGTTTGACTTCCTTTCTTCCTATTTGGATGCCTTTTATTTCTATTTCTTGCCTGACTATTCTGTCTACAACTTCCAATACTATGTTGAGTAGGAGTGGTGAGAGAGGGAATCCTTGTTTTGTGCCAGTTTTCAGGGGGAATGCTTCCAGCTTTTCCCATTCAGTGTGATGTTGACTGTGGGTTTGTCAAAGATGGCTCTTATTATTTTGAGGTGTGTTCCTTCAATATCTAGTTTATTGAGAGTTTTTAACATGAAGAGGTGTTGAATTTTATGTAAAGTGTTTTCTGCATCTATTGAGATAATTAATGTGGTTTCTGTCTTTAGTTCTGTTTATGTGATGAATCATATTTATTGATTTGTGTATGTTGAACCAACCTTGCATCCCAGGGATGAAGTCTATTTGATCATGGTGGATTAACTTTTTGATGTGCTGCTGGATTCAGTTTGCAATTATTTTGTTGAGGATTTTTGCACTGATGTTCATCAAGGATACTGGCCTGATGTTTTCTTTTTTGTTGTGTCTCTGGCAAGTTTTGGTATCAGAATAATGCTGGCTTCATAGAATGAGTAGGGGAGGAGTCCTTCCTCCTCAGTTTTTTGGAATAGTTTTTGTAGAAATGGTACCAGCTCTTCTTTGTACATACGGTAAAATTCAGCTGTGAATCCATCAGGTCGTGAGCTTTATTTTGGTTGGTAGGCTATTTATTACTGATTTAATTTTGGAGATCATTATTGGTCTATTCAGGGGATCTGTTTCTTCCTGGTTCAGTCTTGGGAGGGTGTATGTGTCCAGGAATTTATCCATCTCTTCTAGGTTTTCTAGTTTATGTGCATAGTGGTTTCTGGTAGTTATTTTTATTTCTGTGGGGTCAGTGGTAACATTCCCTTCATCATTTCCAGTTGTGTTTATTTGGATCTTCTTTCTTCTTCATTAGTCTAGCTGGTAGCCTATCTATCTTATTAATTTTTTAAAAGAACCAACTCCTGGATTTGTTGATCTTTTGAATGGTTTCTTGTGTCTCAGATTCCTTCAGTTCAGCTCTGATTTTGGTTATTTCTTTTTTTCTGCTAGCTTTGTGGTTGATTTGTTCTTGCCTCTCTAATTCCTTCATTTGTTATGTTAAGTTGTTAATTTGAGATCTTTCCCACTTTTTGATGTGGGCATTTTGTGCAATGAATTTCCCTTTTAACAATGCCTTAGCTGTGTCCCAGAGATTTTTCCACTGGCTTCCATTTGTTTTCCATTTGCTTGGTAGATTTTCCTCCATTGCTTTATTTTGAGCCTTTTGGTGTCATTATGTGTGAGATGGGTCTCTTAAAGACAGCATACCATTGGGACTTGCTTTTTTATCCATCTTGCCACTCTGTGCCTTTTAAGTGGAGCATTTAGCCCATTTACACTCAAAGTTACTATTGTTATGTATGGATTTGATCCTGTCGTGTTGTTAGCTGATTATGCTGGTTTGTTTGTGTGACTGCTTTACAGTGACACTGGTCTGTGTGTTTAAGTGTGTTTTTGTGTTAGCTGGTAGTGATCTTTTCTTTCTATATTTAGTGCTTCTTTCGAGTTCTCTTGTAAGGCAGGTCTGGTAATAACGAACTCCCTCAACATTTACCTATCTGAAAAGAATCTTATTTCTCCTTCCCTTGAGAAGCTTAGTTTGGCTGCATATAAAATTCTTGGTTGAAGATTGTTTTCTGTAAGAATGTTGAATACAGGCCCCCAATCTCTTTTGGCTTATAGCGTTTCAGCTGAGAGGTCCACTGTTAGTCTGATGGGATTTCCTTTGCAGGTAACCTGCCCTTTCTCTCTGGCTGCCTTTAACATTCTTTAATTTTTACGTTGGAAAATCTGACAATTATGTGTCTTGGGGATGATCTTCTCTTGTAGAATCTTGTAGGAGTTCTCTGTATTTCCTGTATTTGACTGTTGTCCTCTCTAGCAAGGTTGTGGAACTCTTCAGGGACAATATATTGAAATGTTTTCTAAGCTGTTTGCTTTCTCCCTGCTATTTTCAGGGATACCCGTGATTTGTAGATTTGGCTTCTTTACAAAGGATGCCTCTACTTCTTGGAGGTTTTGTTCATTCCTTTTTATTCTTTTCTCTTTATTTTTGTCTGACTGTCTTATTTCAGAAAGCCAGCTTTTGAGTTCTGAGATTCTTTTCTCAGCTTGGTTTATTCTACTGTTAATACTTGTGATTGCATTGTGAAATTCTTATTTCTGTGTTATTCAACTGTGTCAGACCTGTTAGGTTCTTTATTATACTGACTATTTTGTCTTTCAGTTTCTGTATCACTTTATTGTGATTCTTAGTTTCCTTGGATTGGGTTTTGCTGTCCTCCTGAATCTCAATGATCTTCACTCCTATACATATCCTAAATTCTATTTCTGCCATTTCAGCCAGCTGAGCCTGGTTAAGCACTCTTGTTAGAGAACTTGTGTGGTCATATGGAGCACATATGACACTCTGGCCATTTGAATTACTGGAGTTCTTGCATTAGTTCTTTCTCATCTCCATATGTGGGTGTTCCTTTAACTGCCATATAGATTGAGTACAGTCAATAGACTTCTGGATGTTTTCACTAGGTTGAGGCTTTGTGCAGGGTCTTTTTTTGAAGCTGATCTCGTCTCTAGTTTCAGAGGTGAGTATGTTAGTGAGGTATTCTTGATGTTGAAGCTTTGGGGTGTGATCCAGTAGGTGGCACTTAGGCTTATTGGTCAGTTGGTAGACTCTTGCTTAGTTGTGTGGCTCCTCTATATTTTCTCACAGTTGCAGCTGTGTTTGCTCTCAATGCTCTGAAAGTGTGGGTTCCTCTCCCCATTGAGTGCTGGCTGTATGGCTGTAGATTGTGGTTTGATACTTCTAGCTGCCCACTACAGCTCTGGTGCAATGTCAGTGTTTATGTTCCTTCCCCAACTTGGAGGCGACAGAGGAAAGGACCTTAGTAGTGGTTGTGGTCAAGGGTCTTTTGCTTATCTCCTGGGAGCTCCACCACAGAGAGATGTAGGTCAGCAATTCCTCAGTGCAATCAGCCCAGGATGGAGGGTCTGTGCTGTGGGCTCAAGTCAGGGGTTCTCTCTGGTGATGAGTGGGGGCTGGGGGTGTGGGAACCATGGGAGATGGACTGGCCTCCTTTTCTTGGGTTGATTGTAGCTTGTTGGAGGTATAGAAAAGGCACTTAGAGTCTTTTCTTCTTCATTAGTCTAAGGGTAGTAAGGGCAGTTCTACTGCAGAGAGGCAATGGCAGAGAGACTTTCAGGAACAATATGTATTAACTAATTGTTTCAATAAATATTTGTTGACAATTCAACATGTACCAGACATTGTGTTAGGCAAGGGGTCTTCAGTGGGCCACAAATAGATGTGGTCCTTCACCATATCATTGGAGCTTAATGGGAGAGACTGATAGTAAGCAAGTAAACAACAACACAAAAATAAGGTAATTCAGGTTGTGACAACCTCTGTGAAGGAAATATATAGGATGCTGTAATAGTGACTAGAGCAAGGAATGGCCTAACTGAGCTAAGATAATCAGGAAGGGTCTCTGTGAGGAGTGAACATTAAGCTAACAATTAAGAATAAGAAGCCAGCCATGTAAACAGCTTGGGTAGGAGCTTTCCAGGCTGAAGGGAATGGAAATACACAGGCCTAAAGGTAAGAAGGAGATGGGTGTCTTCTGGAAACTGATAACAAGTCAGAGTGGCTCAGATGCGCTGATATGTCCCCTGGTATTTTTAAAAATTTTTGGCCAGGCACAGTGGCTCATGCCTGTAAACCCAGCACTTTGGGAGGCCGAGGTGGGTGGATCATGAGGTCAGGAGGTCGAGACCAGCCTGACTAACATGGTGAAACCCCGTCTCTACTACAAATACAAAAATTAGCCGGGTGTGGTGGCACGTGCCTGTAATCCCAGCTACTCAGGAGGCTGAGGCAGGAGAATCTCTCGAACTTGGGAGGTGGAGGTTGCAGTGAGCTGAGATCACGCCACTGCACTCCAGCCTGGGCGACAGAGCGAGACTCCATCTCAAAAAAAAATAAAAATTAATTTTTGAGGGTATATTGTAGGTGTATATATTTATGGGGTACATGTAATGTTTTGATACAGGTATTCAATATGTAATAATCACATTATGGAGAATGGAGTATCCATCACCTCAAGCATTTATTCTTTGTGTCACAAAGAGTCCCATTATACTCTTTTAGTTATTTTAGAATGTACAATTAAATTATTATTGACTATAGTCACCCTGTTGTGCTGTCAAATACTCAGATTTATTCATTCTTTCCAACTATTTTTTGTACCCATTAACTGTCCTTACCTCCCTACCCACCCCACCCCCATTACCCTACCCAGCCTCTGGTAGCCATCCTTCTACTCTCTATCTTCATGCTTTCAATTGTTTTGATTTTTAGATCCAACAAATAAGTGAGAATATGTAATGTTTGTCTTTCTGTGCCTGGTTTATTTCAGTTAACATAATGACCTACAGTTCCCTCCATGTTATTGCAAATGACAATATCTCATTCTTCTTTATGGCTGAATAGTAATCCATTGCAGATAATTGCCACATTTTCTTTTTCCATTCATCTGTGAATGGACACTTGGGTTGCTTCCAAATTTTGGCTATTGTGAATAGTGCTGCAATAAACATGGGAATGCAAATATATTTTCTATATACTGATTTCCTTTCTTGTACGTATATACCCAGTAGATTGTGGGATCATATGGTAGCTCTATTTTTACTTATTTGAGAAACCTCCAAACTCTTCTCCATACTGGTTGTACTAATTTACATTCTCATCGACAACATATGAGGGTTTCCTTTTCTCCACATCCTCTCCAGCATTTGTTATTGCCCTGGTGTTATTTTGCTTCTTAAGTATTAGAAGTATACTTAGTGTTATATATTCTGTGATTGTAAGTAAAACTGCCTTTGCTAGATAGTATGGATAGAATATTTTAAAGTTATTACTACAAGCTGACACATTGTTTTTTTCTATTATAAACAATAACATTTGTTTCCATTTATTGAGGGCCTGTTTAATGTTAACTATTTTTCAAATTTTCCTTATCTCATTTAATTCTCCCAACAATCCTACAAGAAAGCTAATATTATCCCATTTTATAGATGAGGAAATTGAGGCTTACAGAGGGCAAGTAACTTGCCCAAGGTCACTCAGTACCAGCAAATTGATTTTTTTTCCCTTCTCCCTGCCCCCAAATACCTGCCCCATACCACAAAAAAAAAAAAAAAAAAAAAAAAACTACTTCTGTAGATCTAGTTGTCTATTTCCAAATGCAAGGCTTAAATTTTAAGACTTGGAGTTTTCAATTTAAAGCCTTTGCCATGAAATACAGTATATTACTTTATCATAGAAAACAAACAGAGCCTTTTCTTGATAGACACAGTGCACACCAAATTCTTTCTTTTAGGTTGCATCTAACAATTCTCTCCTTAAGCCAATAGATATTATTTCAACAAATTAGCACAGTTTTGATTTGGATGGCAAGACTCAAAGACAACAAGAACAACAAAATCACAACTTGATTTAAAAGTTAAATTCAATAAACTATAGAAGCAGTGTATTAGTCTGTTCTCACACTGCTAATGAAGACATACCCGAGACTAGGTAATGTATAAAGGAAAGAGGTTTAATTGACTCACGATTCCACATGGCTGGGGAGGCCTCACAATCACGGTGGAAGGCTAAGGGCATGTCTCACGTGGTTGCAGACAAGAGGGCATGTGTAGGGGAACTCCCCTTTATAAAACCATCAGAACTTGTGAGACTTATTCACTATCACGAGAACATCATGGAAAGAACACACCCTCGTAATTCAATTACCTCCACCTGGTCCCACCCTTGATCGCACATGGGGATTATTATAATTCAAGGTGAGACTTGGGTGGGGACACAGAGCCAAACCATATCATTTGAAGGGGGCTAGCCCCTCCACACCTGTGGGTATTTCTCATCAGGTTGGACGAGAGACTGAGAAAAGAAATAAGACACAGAGACAAAGTATAGAGAAAGAACAGTGAGCCCAGGAGACCAGCGCTCATCATACAGAGGACCTGCACCAGCACGGGTCTCTGAGTTCCCTCAGTATTTATTTATTACTATTTTCACTATCTCAGCAAAGAGAATGTGGCAGGAGAACCAGGTGATAGTGGGGAGAAGGTCAGCAGGAAAACATGTGAGCAAAGGAAACTATCACAAATAAGTTCAAGGCAAGGTACTATGCCTGGATGTGCACGTAGGCCAGATTTTTGCTTCTCTTCACCCAAACATCTCAGTGTAGTAAAAAGTAACAGAGCAGCATTGCCGCCAGCATATCTCACCTCCAGCCACAGGGCAGTTTTCTCCTATCTCAGAATAGAACGAATGTATGATCGGGTTTTACGCTAAGACATTCCGTTCCCGGGGCATGCAGGAGATGGAGGCCTTCCTCTTGTCTCCACCGCAAGAGGCCTTCCTCTTTTACTAATCCTCCTCAGCACAGACCCTTTACGGGTGTCAGGCTGGGGGACGGTCAGGTCTTTCCCTTCCCATGAGGCCATATCTCAGGCTGTCCCAGTGGGGGGAACCTTGGACAATACCCAGGCTTTCCACAGTTCACTGTGCCCCTGGTTAATCGAGAATGGAGAATGGTGATGACTTTTACCAGCATACTGCCTGTAAACATATTGTTAACAAGGCACATCCTGCACAGCCCTAGATCCCTTAAACCTTGATTCCATATAGCACATGTTTCTGTGAGCACAAGGTTGGGGCTAAAGTTACAGATTAACAGCATCTCAAGGCAAAACAATTGCTCGGGGTACAGATCAAAATGGAGTTTCTTATGTCTAACAGTCTGTTCTCTCTTTCTTTTCCCTACAATCATTCCACCCCTGGCGCCTCTCAAATCTCATGTCCTCACATTTCAAAAACACAATCATGCCCTTTCAACAGTCCCCAAAAAACTGAACTCATTTCAGCATCAACCCAAAAGTCTAAGTCCAAAGTTTCATCCAAAACAAGGCAAGTCCCTTCCACCTATGAATCTGTAAAATCAAAAGCAAATTAGTTACGTCCTAGATATAATGGGGGTATAGGCATTGCATGAATACACCCATTCCAAATGGGAGAAATTGGCCAAAACAAAGAGGTTACAGGGCCTACACAAGTCCAAAATCCAGCGGGGCAGCCAAATCTTAATGCTGTGAAATGATCTTCTTTGACTCCATGTCCTGATGCAAGAACTGGGCACCCATAGCCTTGGGCAGCTCCATCCCTTTGGCTTTGCGGGGTACAGCCCCTCTCCTGGCTGCTTTCATGCGCTGGCATTGAGTGTCTTTTCTAGGTGTACAGTGCAAGCTGTTAGTGTATCTACCATTCTGGGGTCTGCAGGAGAGTGCCCCTCTTCTCACAGCTCCACTAGGCAGCAACCCAGTGGGGACTCTGTGTGGGGGCTCCAACTCCACATTCCCCTTCCATGCTGCCCTAGCAGAGATTCTCCATGAAGGCACTGCCCCTGAATGTCCTTCCTGGACATTGAGGCATTTCCATACATCCAATGAAATTGAGACGGAGGTTCCCAAACTTTCATTCTTGACTTCTGTGCAACCACAGGCTCAACATCACGTGGAAGCTGCCAAGCTGCACCCTCTGAAGCCACAACCCAAGCTCTACCTTGGCCCCTTTTAGCCATGGCTGGAGCAGCTAGGATGTAGGGCACCAAGTCGTTAGGCTCCTCACAGCAATGGGGCCCTGGACCTGGCCCAGGAAACCATTTGTTCCTCCTATGCCTCCAGTCTTGTGATGGGAGAGGCTTCCAGGAAGGTCTCTGACATGCCCTGGAAACTTTTCCCCATTGTCTTGGGTATTAACATTTGGCTCCTTGTTACATGCACATTTCTGCAGCTGGCTTGAATTTCTCCTCAGAAAATAAGTTTTTCTTTTCTATCACATCATCAAGCTGCAAATTTTCCAAACTTTTATGCCCTGCTTCCCTTTTAAACATAACTTACAATTCCAAAACATATCTTTGTGAATAAAACTGAATGCTTTAGCAGCACCCAAGTCACCTCTTGAATGCTTTGCTGCTTAGAACTTTCTTCCACCAGGTGCCCTAAATCATCTCTCTCAAGTTCAAAGTTCCACAAATCTCTAGGGCGGGGGCAAAATGCCACCAGTCTCCTTGCTAAAGTATAAAGAGTCACCTTTGCTTCAGTTCCCAACAAACTCCTCATCTCCATCTGAGACCACTTCGGTCTGTACTTTATTGTCCATAAATATCACTTTAGCATTTTCGTCAAAGTCATTCAACAAGTCTCTAGCAAGTTCCAAACTTTCCCATACTTTTCTGTCTTTTTCTGAGCCCTCCAAACTGTTCCAACCACTGCCTGTTACCCAGTTCCGAAATCGCTTCCACATTTTCTGGTGTCTTTACAGCAGCACTCCACTACCCGGTACCAATTTACTGTATTAATCTGTTCCCATGTTGCTAATTAAGACATACCCAAGACTGGGTAATGTATAAAGAAAAGAGATTTAATTGATTCACAGTTCCACATGGCTGGGGAGGCCTCACAGTCATGGTGTAAGGCAAAAAGCACACCTTACATGGTAGCAGGCAAGAGGGCATGTGTAGGAGAACTCCCTTTATAAAACCATCAGATCTCATGAGATTTAATCACTTCATGGGAACAGCATGGGAAGAAACCACCTCCCCATGATTCAATTACTTCTCACTGGGTTCCTCTGAGAACACAAGGGAATTATTACAATTCAAAGTGAGAGACTTGGGTGGGGACACAGAACCAAACCATCTCAAGAAGGAACTACACAACAATAAAAACAACAAAAAAGTAACATGTAACCAATAGCACCTTAAATGTTTATGTTTTTGGTGATTATATCAACATCAAAGAAATGCAAATCAAAACCACAATAAGACACCATCTCACACCAATTAGAATGGCTATTACTACAAAGTCAAAAAATAACAGATGTTGGCAAGGCTACAGAGAAAAGGGAATACTTACACACTGTTTGTAGGAATGTAAACTAGTTCAGTCACTGTGGAAACCAATTTGGAGATTTCTCAAAGAATTTAAATTAGAACTACCATTTGACCCATCTATCCCATTACTGGGTATATACCCAAAGGAAAATAAATAATTTTACCCAAAAGACACATGCACTTGTATGCTAATCACAGTCCTATTCACAATAGCAAAGACATGGAATCAACCTAGGTGTCCATCAATGGTGGATTGGATAAAGAAAATGTGACACATATACACCATGGAATACTATGTAGCCATAAAAAGAATGAAATTATGTCCTTTGTGGCAACGTGGATGCAACTGGAGGCCATTATCCTAAGCGAATTAACACAGAAACAGAAAATCAAATACTGCATGTTCTCACTTACAAGTGGGAGCTAAACATTGGGTACACATGGGCATAAAGATGGGAATCATAGATGCTGGCGAATACTAGAGGGAGGAGAGAAGGGGGCAAGGGTTGAAAAACCAACTATTGTGTATTATGCTCACTACCTGGGTGACGGGACTCAGCTTCATGCAACATACCCATGTAATAAACCTGCACATGTACCCACTGATTCTAAAATAAAAGTTGAAACTATACATATTTTTTAAAGAAGTTACCTCAATACTCTTTGTGAAAGGTGACAAGGCAGTGGAAATGGAAAGGTAAGGAGATCAGGAATTCAAAAGACATTTTACAAGTCTAATCCAATCGAAACAGAATGAAGAAGAAGAGAAGAGGATTGGATACACATACCGGTTGCAAAGAGGGTCTGTAGCACATTTCTCTTTTGAAATTTATGTTTACACCACTGTACACCGAGGGAATGTTTCAGAGAAGAACGATAGGGGAATACAATAAATTGACTAATTACTTGAGATTTTCTCTAGCTTTATCTGTGTTTAAAAACAAGATTATAAATATATCCTATTTTAGAGGAAGTCATCAATGACGATTAAATTATCCTATATTCTATCTCTTCTGTATGAGACTATTCCAATATTTCTACTCTGGAGGACTCTAATAGGCTCACCCTGGAACGCCCATCTTCCTCTATACTGACTTACAACTTTGTTCAAATCCCAGGATACACTTAAGTAAATAATGCAATCAACTCTTTACATATGCAGAATGAGCTTGACCTTTAGCAAGATGTAACAACTTAACATTATAAGATGCTCCTACAACTCCTTCATTCATTCTTCCTGAATCAATGTTTTCCATCCTCTGAGTCATTTCTCTTTAATTCTATTTTTGTTATTTTTCTTTGCCTTTAGGTTTCACTCACTTTTATGGTAAACACTTTAGGTAATATTTTTCATGAAGGATGGATTATGAAAATAAATGATACAATGTAAGCCATTGACATGTCATATCATTGGGATAAATGATAGTAGGTAATTTGAGAGTTTCAATTTGATAAAAGGGGCTTAGCCAAATGATAAGGCTTAGCATGAAGGTATTTCAAATTGTTATACATTCAGATTTAATTTTATAAAAGTTAAGATCACGTAAATGCCTCAACCACATAAACTGATAAATTGCCTTCATCTCCAGTCAACCATTTACATTATTTTCCAAGAGATGAGTTTTTTATTTATTTGTTTATTTATTTATTTATTTTTTTATTTATTTTTTTATTATACTTTAAGTTCTAGGGTACATGTGCATGACGTTTATATCATGTATAACTCCCCAATGCAATCCCTCCCTCCTCCCCCCTCCCCATGATAGGCCCCAGTGTGTGATGTTCCCCTTCCCGAGTCCAAGTGATCTCATCGTTCAGTTCCCACCTATGAGTGAGAACATGCGGTGTTTGGTTTTCTCTTCTTGTGATAGTTTGCTAAGAATGATGGTTTCCAGCTGCATCCATGTCCCTACAAAGGACGCAAACTCATCCTTTTTATGGCTGCATAGTATTCCATGGTGTATATGTGCCACATTTTCTTAATCCAGTCTGTCACAGATGGACATTTGGGTTGATTCCAAGTCTTTGCTATTGTGAATAGTGCCGCAATAAACATACGTGTGCATGTGTCTTTGTAGTAGAGTAATTTATAATCCTTTGGGTATATACCCAGTAGTGGGATGGCTGGGTCATATGGTACATCTAGTTCTAGATCCTTGAGGAATCGCCATACTGTTTTCCATAATGGTTGAACTAGTTTACAATCCCACCAACAGTGTAAAAGTGTTCCTTTTTCTCCACATCCTCTCCAACACCTGTTGTTTCCTGACTTCTTAATGATTGCCATTCTAACTGGTGTGAGATGGTATCTCATTGTGGTTTTGATTTGCATTTCTCTGATGGCGAGTGATGATGAGCATTTTTTCATGTGTCTGTTGGCTGTATGGATGTCTTCTTTTGAGAAATGTCTGTTCATATCCTTTGCCCACTTTTTGATGGGGTTGTTTGTTTTTTTCTTGTATATTTGTTTGAGTTCTTTGTAGATTCTGGATATTATTGTAATGCGAGGCAGCTTTATTCTCTGAGTCATCTGTAATACTTCTTATTACTACAGCCAAAGACCTCATCAGCATTTTCATTTTCATTATAAATTCCAAACCATCAATACAAGTTAAAAATTCAACGCCAGTTTCTGAAACAAGGGGGAGAAAAGAAAAATAGGCATATTTTCTTCCATATTTTGGGATCCTGTATAAGAAAAAATCAATTTTTCTGCAAAGACAAGATTGAATTGGGCATTCTGAATACATGTTGTTGAGATAAGCAAAATATTTGGTCCTAGAAGCTGAGAGGACATGTTACTGCATGATTGTTTAGCACTAAAGGTTTATCTTCAAAGAGGTCTTGAAATAAGAATATGTAATTAGGCTGGGTGCAGTGGCTCACATCTGTAGTCCTAGAACTTTTGGAGGCCAAGGCAGGTGGATCACTTGAGCCCAAGAGTTCAAGACCAGACTGGGTAATATGGCAAAACCTTGAATGTTTGTACAAAAAGTACATGGTGTTGTGTGCCTATAGTCCCAGCTACTCAGAAAGCTGAGGTGGAAAAATTACCTGAGCCTAGTGGGGTCAAGGCTGCAGTGAGCTGTGATCACACCACTGCACTCCAGCCTGGAGAGGAGAGGAGAGGAGAGGAGAGGAAAGGAAAGGAGAAGAATATATAATTAGTTTCTACTTGAGTCTTACTTGATTGCATTTTACTGAATTTCACTTACGCAAACATACTAGCTTACAAAAATGTATGCAACATCTTTATGAGGCAGATACTGTGTTAGGAGACACAAGAGACAAACAATGTAGACGATCCCTCTTTCTGTGAAGTTTATGGTCCAGAGGAGAAGAAATACATTACATATATAACCTCTAATTCATTCATTTATTATTTTCTTTTCTTTTCGATTTTTTGAGACAGACTCGCTCTGTTACCCAGGCTGGAGTACAGTGATGCAATCATGGCTCACTGCAGCCTCAACTCCTGGGCTCAAACAGTTGGCCCACTTCAGCCTTCTGAGTAGCTGGAACCACAGTGAGGCACCACCATACATGGCCAATTATTTTATTTTTTGTGGAGATGGGATCTCACTATGTTGTCCAGGCTGGTCTTGAACTCCTGGGTTGAAGCGATCCTCCTGCCTCAGCCTCCCAAAGTGCCGATTACAAGTGTGAACCACTGCACCTGCCCCTTATTCACTTATTTATTGACAAATGTTTACCGAGGTATTATCATACATCAGGCATTTTTCTAGGCATTGGGAATACAGCAGTGTATAAACCTGATAATCCCTGCCTTCATGGAATGTAACTTCTGATTGTGTTAAGTACTGCAGAAGAAAATGCAGGCTGCTACAGGAAACCCTTCAACATAAGCCCCATAGCTGGTCTAACCATTTGCTCAAAAGCCTCCTCAAGAGGGCTGGAAAACTGTGTTTCCTTCAGATGAGATGAGGCTGGACTAGACTGGAGAGCGTGAGAGTGATGGAGGAGCACTTCGTTTGTGCCTGACGATCCCTGTACCATGTACTTGTTTTGTGTGCAATTTGTAACCACCAGACTGATGAAGAGCACCCAGTCACTTAAAGGTGTCTCTGCGACATACCAGGACTGGGCTACATGTGCCTGCATTGCATATATGTATGTATGAATAGACCTGGAGAAACTTCTCTGCTTTCAAAGTACCTGATAAGACCCTCATCATTAAATTATCATCTACAAGTATGCATTTTTGGGAAAGGTTTTTACGACCAGGAAGTCACACACCTTGGTCCATTTTAGAAAATTTTGCCCATGTATCTTGATTGTGCTGACTTTCTTCTGTGTCCTTCAGATAATTAAATTCTTTTATTTTTCCAAGTGGTATCTGCATCTGATCTTTCCATCCATCTAAACTTGCTATGAAAATCTGTCAATTTGGACCAGGCACAAGTGGCTCATACCTGTAATCCCAGCACTTTCAGAGGCCAAGGTAGGAGAATTGCTTGAGCCCAGAATTCAAGATCAGCCTAAGCAACATAGTGAGACCTTGTCTCTACAAAAAACAAAAATAAAAACATTTAGCCAGGCATGGTGGTGCATGCCTGTGGTCCCAGGTACCTGGGAGGCTGAGGTGGGAAGATCGTTTGAGCCCAGGAAGTCAAGTCTGCAGTGAGCTGTGATCATACCACTGCATTCCAGCCTGGGCAACACAACAAGACCCAGTCTTTAAAAAAATGTAAATACATAAAATAAAATCAATCAATTTAGTGGTTGTATGCCATAAGTTAGATTGAACAAATGATACATCATCGAGCTTTCGCATTCTGTTTTAAAGGTGATAACAGAAATTATGAGAGAACTTTAAAACACTTTTTAATTTAGGCATTACATCCTATGGGCATACCAACAGGATCATTAAATAGGGTCAAGGTCTTTCTTTTCACTATAAAATTCTGCTAAGGTCATTCTTTTCACTATAAAGTTTCATCTGAGAGCATGAACAGACTTGCTCTGCATGGAATATATAGCTACCTTGGTGGATGATTTGATGGAAGTTAAAGAAAGCTTTTTAAATAAAAAATGTCCCTACCTGTCTTAGTCCATTTGGGCTGCTGTAACAACATACAATAGACTGGGTGGTTTATAAACCACAGAATTTTATTTCTCACAGTTCTGGGAGCTGGAAAGTCTAAGAGCAAGGTACTGGAAGATTCAATGTTTGAGAATGGCTTTCTTCCTCATAGACAGCTGTCTTCTTACTCTAATGTCACATGGTAGAAGGGATAAGAGGTCTCTCTTGGGCCTCTTATTTTTCACTCAGGATCTGTACTTAACATGCTTAACATGGGGTAGGTGGTTTTCCTGTAATCACCTGAGAGCTTCTCTTGTCCACTGCACAAATAGAGCCAGTTTACTGAGACGGCAGTATAGTAGAGACACCTGAGACACATGTAGAGTATTATAGATTTACTGAGACAGAGTATTGCAGAGAAAGAATTTAATTAATGCAGGGCTAGCCATGTGGAAGATGAGTGTTTATGACTCAAATTAGCCTCCCCCAAAATTTGAAGACCGGGGTTTTTATAGGGATTATTTGGTGGGCAGGGGCTAGGGAATGGGAAGTGCTGATTGGTTGGGTTGGGGATGAAATCATAGGGAGTCAAAGCTGTCTTATTGTGCTGAATCAGTTTCTGGGTGGGGTCACAAAACCAGTTAAGCCAGTTTATCAGTCTTGGTGACACCAGCTTGTCCATCAGAATGAGCATCTGAAAAATACCTCAAACATCAATCTGAGGTTTTACAACAGTGATATTGTCTACAGGAGCAATAGGGGATATTACGAATATTGTGACCTCTGGCTATGTGACTCCTGAGTCATAATTTTTAATCTTGTCAGTTTCTAATTTGTCAGTTTTACAAAGTTGATTTCAGTCCCCAAGCAAGGAGGGAGTTGTGTTGGGAAAGGCTATTGTCATCCTTGCTTTAAGGTCAAACTATTAAGTAAATTCCTCCTGAAGTTAGCTTGGCCTTTGTCTCGTAATAAAGAAGAACAGCTTGGGGATTAGAGGCAAGATGGAGTCAGCTATGTTAGATTTTTCTTACTGTCATAATTTTGCAAAATTGGTTTCAATCCCACTAATGTTTCCCCACCCTGCTTGCCCTGAAGAAGTTCAAGAGTAGAGCATCTCTCCTTATCACACCTCACCTGAGAGCTCTCAGCTTATGAATCATTTTGCTGCTAGTCTTGGGACAAAAAAATACCCCTACATTATCTTTCATTGATGACTCTCATGTTAAAGGAACCCATGTCCGTTTAAGAGAACATAACAATTTGAAAAGGGATATCAATTGAACAACGACAGATGGCTCATGCTGATACAAGAATAGCAGAAGAAACAGAAGAGCACTTTAATTGAAATGTAATGAGAATTCTCCAGCAGAGAGAATTTGAGAGCATAAAACAATCCCTAAAACTTAAAACACAATTTCAGATGTCAAAATTCAATAGAAAATCTGTGGGGAAAAACAGTTATCTGGAAGATTGATTAAGGGAACATTTTACAACACTGTTGTAAATAATATATAATATAAATATATATTTAAATATAAACATAGATATTTATATTTAATATATATGGTTTTTATATGGCTTAAATATTAATATATTATATACTATATAATATATATTTATATTTAAATATAAAGAAATAAAAATAATGCATGAAAAGTTAACAAAAATGAGGGATAGGTTCAGGAGACCTTATGCACTTGGATTTCATGAGGAGAGAAAGAGACAGAAGGAGAGCTTTGATTATAAAAGGTAATAAAACTTTCCTGAACTGAAGAAAGACTTCAAGTTTTGAAACGAAAGTGTACTCTATAAGCCAGGCAGCTACAGCTTGTGAGATTTCTGAATTACAAAGATAAGAAGTATATCTTATAAGCTTCAGCTGTTCAGAATCAATTACTATAGAGTTGCTTCAAAGTCCTTGTTAGTGGATTATGTCCTCTGTTAATACTTTTATCAGGAACTTTGCACAGCAATAGTTAAAGATCTAAAAACTGTCCTCAGAGGCTGCCCAGAAGAACATGGGGAAAAATTAAAATTTGTGTAGCGAATTAATGGAAGGGATTCCACAGATAAGTTATAATTAGCATGGGCAGGTAATTTGTGGCCACGTTTTAAAAGAGAAAAAAATTGCATTAGCATAAGACTTCCAATCTGTAATATCGAATGCTAAGAGATAGTGCAACAATACCTATAGAGCTTTGCGAGAGAAGATCTATGATTCAAAAATCCTAAATGAAATTCACATTATCATTTACACGTAAAGGCAGAAGGAAATTTTTGAATATACACACATTTATAAACATATCCCCATGTACTCTTTTGCAGGAAACTAAAAGAACATAGAACTAGAATCTACACATCAAAATAGAAAAAGATGACCTGAAGATAAAAGAGATGATAGGATTTTTTTTTTGGCAGAGTCTCACTCTGTCACCCAGGCTTGAATGCAATGGTGGGGTCTTGACTCATGGCTCACTGCAACCTTTGCCTCCCGGGTTCAAGCAATTCTCCTGCCTCAGCCTCCCAAGTAGCTGGGATTACAGGTGCCTGCCACCATGCCTGGCTAATTTTTTGTATTTTTAGTAGAGATGGGGTTTCACCATGTTGGCCAGGCTGATCTTGAACTCCTGGCCTCAGGTGATCCACCTGCCTTGGCCTCCCAAAGTGCTGGGATTACAGGTGTGAGCCTCCATGCCCAGCCAATGGTAGGAATCTTATAGAGGATATGTTGAGAACAAAAGCAATCTGAAGCCACACAGCTTAATAAGTTTAGGAACTGTTTGGTTGGGCATGGTGGCTCACACCTGTAATCCTAGCATTTTGGGAGGCCAAGACAGGAAGATTACTTGAGACCAGGAGTTCAAAACCAGCCTTACCAACATAACAAGAATCTGTCTCTATATAAAAAATTAAAAATTAGCTGGGCATGGTGGCATGTGCTTGTAGCCCTAGCTACTTGGTAGGCTGGGGTGGAAGGATCACTTGGGCCCAGGCATTCGAGCTTATGGTTTCAGTGAGTTATGAGCACACCACTGAATTCCAACCTAACGGATGGAGAGAGGCTATGTCTCTAAAAATAAAAATAAAAAAGATTAGGAACTATCTGCACCAAGATGACTTTACTATTCCAAGAAATCCTTGCCTAAGAAGGTAAAGTTGCAAAATATTTTTTTGTTTTGGAAACTTTCCGATCTATGTATCTGAACAAAAAACTACTCATACAGCCTCATCAGGCTAAACAGCCTTCTTTTCAGAACAGTAGATCACTCAACTGGGTTTTTCAAGTGACTGTTTACCTTTCGAGGCTGGCTTTATACGTCTTGCCTCACTGTATCCAGCAATCCAAACTTTACTCAATCCCGGTCAGGACTCCACACCTCATACTGAAAGACATACCTTAGAACCAGACTCCCCAAACCTTACACATATCCCACCCTTGACACCCTTTTCTGAGGCTACTAAGATTATGTGAAGACAGTCATCTTCCTTACTGCAGTGAGCAATAAACTTGGTTTTTGTTCATCAGTAAACCATTTTGGTGGTTTCTGGAGGAGCCAGCAGTTAGCAATGGTTATAAATCTAAATCTAAAAGCAATTTATAAAAGACTGATGAATCTGGCAACACAAAAATAAACTGCATGATAAATACCATAAATAAAGTCAAAAGACAACTGACAACCAGGTTAAAAACATGCTTTCAACGTGTATTACAGGAAAAGGGCTAATATTCCTAGTATGTAAACAATTCTTAGAAATTAAGAGATCAAGCACCAAGCATCCATTAGAAAAATAGGATAAGGACATCAATAGACAATTCACACACACAGAAAGAGACACATAAACGGCTTTAACAGCTGTATAGAAACAGAAAGTAGGTCATACCTTTGTTCTGTGAAAAGGCTGTGCACACAAAGCTATTCCCAAATGCTGAAGAAGCCAAGAAACCAAAGAAGGAAGTGAACAAATCCAGTTCATCAGTAATGCGTGATTTATTGAGGAACTTATGGACAGAAGGGTGATCCTGGATGACCGCAAGACAGGTAGATCTCCACACTGTTATTTCCCAGACCCAGGGTTTATGTACTATATGGAAAGGGTACACACACTCCAGCAAAACGATTAAAGGCAACCCTTCAGAACAGGCGAAAATGCTACACGTGTCCTAACCTATAATTTGTGCGATAACATCAGGGTTGTTTTGTTCTTATACTAGGGACAGTAAATAAAGTAGAAACCAGAAGGTATTCATGGGACTGGGTCTAATCAGAAGTCAACATGGTGGATTAGCATCCAAGATGGGGTAAGTTTTGTCTCCACAACCTTAACAAGGCTGTTGAAAAAGTGTCCTTAAATATACATATAATCACTTTTCAAAGTCAAGAAACAATAGATGCTGGCAAGGCTGTGGAGAAAAAGGAATGCTTTTACACTGTTGGTGGGAGTGTAAATTAGTACAACCATTATGGAAGACAGTGTGGTGATTACTCAAGGATCTAGAACCAGAAACACCATTTGACCCAGCAATCCGTTACTGCGTATATACCGAAAGGAATATAAATCATTCTATTATAAAGATACATGCATGTGTATATTTACTGCAGCACTATTCACGGGAGCAAAGACATGGAATTGAACCAAATGTCCACCAGTGGTAGACTGGATAAAGAAAATGTGGTACATATACACCATGGAATATTATGCAACTGTAAAAAGGAATGAGATCATGTCCTTTGCAGGAACGCGGATGAAGCTGAAAGCCATCATCCTCAGCACACTAACACAGTAACAGAAAACCAAACACCTCATTTTCTCACTCATAAGTGGGAGCTGAACATTGAGAACACATGGACATAGGGAGGGAAATAACACACACCCAGCGCCTGTCAGCGGGGTGGGAAGAGGGAGAGCATCAGGATAAATAGCTAATGCATGCAGGGCTTAATACCTGGGTGATGGGTTAATAGGTGCAGCAAACCACCATGGCACACATTTACCTATGTAATAAACCTGCATGTACTGCATATGTACACCAGAACTTAAAATAAAATTTTTAAAAAAGAAAAATACATATATATACCTATAAAGTTCAAATTCATAACTAGAAAAATGCAGATTAAAAAAATGCTGAGCTATTATTTCTCACCTATCAGATGGGTAAAATTTAAAATAAAATTTTAACTAATAAAATTTAATAATAAATTAAAATATGACAACACATTTTGTTAGCAAGATCTTAGGAAAATAATCAGTCTTTTCATTGCTGCTAAGGAACACAAACTGCTACAACCCTTCTCAAGTGAAATTTGACAATACCTAATATAAATACATAAGGAGCCCTGTAATCTCACTTATAAAATCTACCTTGAAGATACATATCCAACAATATGAAAAGCATATGTACAAGTTTATTCACTGTAAGATTATGTATAATTGCTAAATATAAGAAACAAATTAAATACTCATATATAGAACAGTGGTTTTTAATAAACTCTAATAATCCACCCAAGAGAGTACTATGCAGCTATAAAATAAATGAGGAAGAGCTCTACAGATTCATATGCAAAGATTTCCAAGGTATATTTTTATGTGGAAAGCAAACTACAGAAGAATATCTAGAGTATACTACTCTTCATGTAAAAAAGAAGTATATATAAGAAAATATACATGTATCCACATATATGAGGAAAAACATACTGGAAAGTTAAACTAGAAACAAATGAGATTAGTTACCTACAGAGGTTAAGTAGGATCAGTGTGGAAAAATTGGGGAATGAAAATGGGTAGAAATGATTAGAGAGATGTGACACACTCAGAGTATTCCTATATGCATAGCTCTAATTCCTATAAATATGGTAATGCCTCACCCCCCAAAAAAATAAATAATTAAAATTAATGAGGATGTTGGAGAAGGGAAGACCCAAAATGGAATATAAGCAGTAACAAGCCCAACTGTATTATAAATAAATGACATAATTAAACTAAATGGGATAAAAAAATAAAATAATTATCTAACATAATCTGGAGAACATTATTTTAACCATATACTAGAAGGCTGAAAACAAAAAGAACTGTATGAAAATACTGTACTTTAGTAAATTTGTTTTTCATAGGGTAGGGGTTAGTATTTCTGAAACTACTTTATGTATATACTAGGATTGAGTAATTAAAAAATACACTGTGGATATTGACAGCTAGTTTTCTGTCAGACAAAAGAGTTAAAAATAGGGAAATTGTGAAGTGCACAAACTCCAGATTGAAATCAGAACACGAATATCAGTGTGAACTCATGGGTATACATGCAGTGAGATCCCAGTAGCAATGAGCACAACTAGTTTCCAGATCTTGGTTTCTAAATACCATTCTCAATGAAAGGAACCAGAGCTCCTTGGGGAAATGACTGAGTCCAGACCTAGAGCAGGAGGAATGCAAGATAAGCTTAGACCATTTAATGTGCCAGAAAGTAAAGACATGTTCACAAAATAATGGGGGTGAAGTCTATAAGACACAGCAGCCAACTTAAAGGAGCTACTAATGCCCAAATTTGGACAATTTGAACAACACAATCAATTGTATGAAAAGCAAGTACAGAAGTGTATCTAGAATATATTACTCTTGATGGGATTGTTTTAAGTTAACTTTTTTTAATAAGTAGAAGTATACTCTAGAATAATGATAAAAAGTATAGTAAATACACAAACCAGTAACGTAGTCACTTATTATCAAGTATTATGTACTGTACATAATTGTATGTGCTATATTTTTACATGGCTGACAGTGCGGTAGGTTTGTTTACATCAGCATGACTATAATCCTGTGAGCAATACGCTGTGTTACCAGGTTATGAAAGCTACCATGTCACTACACGATAGGAAATTTTCAGTTCAATTATAATCTTATGGGACCAACCACTATCATATATGTGTCCTGCCATTGACCAAAATGTAATTATGAGGTGCATGACTATATATAAATAGACAGATGTAGGACATTCTGATAGGAAAATGCCTGGATATATGAGAAACAATGCTTTTACCTCTGAAGATCTGAATAAGGGAGGCTAGAGAGATAGAAAGACTTTTACTCTTCATATAATCTTTTTAAAAAATAATAAACTTTTGAAAATACTGTCAATATTATCCTAGGAAAAATAGTTTTATTTCTGTATTCATTAATTAATTTGGACCCAGCATTGATGAAGTTAAGTTTAACTTTTATTTTAGTTTTTCTCTATTGTTGAGTGAACGTTCTTTCTGCCAGTTTCCAATCATGTTCTCTACATTGAGTCATTGCTTGACTCCATTTCCGTATTTGTAGTATCATAACATCCTTGGTAAGACGATAAACTTCCTTATAAGCAAATTTAGAAGCAATTATTTAATTCAAGCTTGCACAATTTTCTCAAGTCCAGCACGAGTTGTTGCCACATCTAACAACAGCAAAGTAAAGGTTGCAATGCTTACTAGTGATGATTTCTTGAAGAAGAAGTCTTACTTAACAACAGAAACCTCTTTCGTCTTGCTGCCCAGGTCGCCAATTTTATATAGGGGAAGTAGTTAAAATCAACTAATTATGATAATTCCAGGGTAAATTAAATTCTTAGAAATTTTTCAGAGAATAATACTTTCTGCCTCAAAAGTAAGGATTTATTATGTATCAAATAAAATTTAAAATGTAGGGAACATTGAAGAAATATGAGATCAGAGAAATCAAAGGTTATTATTAAATTACATTTCTTTTGTCTCTCCTGAGATTTCTCAATTATGCATTACTTTTATTAATTCATTTATTCATGAAATACAATATTTATCTAAAACCTGTTAGACCAGGATGGGGTGAGGAACTGAAGACATAGCTATTAAAAAAAGTATTTATATTTATAAATTATGAAACAGAAAAAATAGAAGGCGAATCTGTAGATAAAAAGAGACAACAGACTACCAGCCAATCTCAATGTGTGAACCTTGTTTATATCCTGATTCAAGAAAAGACATTAAAAAGATGATTTGAATGAGATAATTTCAAATTTGAATTCTGCCTGGATGGTTGATGATATTAAAGAGGTATTATAAGCCGGGCGCGGTGGCTCAAGCCTGTAATCCCAGCACTTTGGGAGGCTGAGATGGGCGGATCACGAGGTCAGGAGATCGAGACCATCCTGGCTAACACGGTGAAACCCCGTCTCTACTAAAAAATACAAAAAAAAACTAGCCGGGCGAGGTGGCAGGCGCCTGTAGTCCCAGCTACTCGGGAGGCTGAGGCAGGAGAATGGTGTAAAGCCGGGAGGCTGAGCTTGCAGTGAGCTGAGATCTGGCCACTGTACTCCAGCCTGGGCGGCAGAGCAAGACTCTGTCTCCAAAAAAAATAAATAAATAAATAAATAAAATAAAGAGGTATTATTCATTCTTAGGTGTAACAATGACATTGTGGTTATGTTATAAAAAGGAGTCATTTCAGAAACAGACTGAAATATTTACAAATAAAATAATATGTTGTCTGGGACTTACTTCAAAATAATGTGTGAGTGTAGGGAATGGGCAGGGTTGCAGTAGGGGCAGGATTGGCCATGGGTTGATGGTTACTGAGGCTGAGTGATGGCATGTGAGGGTTTATTATTTTATTGTTTACTTTCATTTATTTTCAAAAAGTTAAAAAATCAGCCCTCCCTTTGCTGAAAAAAGAAAAGAAAAATTACAGGTTGTGTCCCTGCCTCCTGGAGCTTTCAGTTTTGGAGAGAAAACAGCACTTGCTGAGAAATTAAAAGATGATGTGTGTTGTAAAATGAGAGTGCACGGTGACATTGCAATTGAGCAAGCTATCTTGAGATAGAGAGAGAAGGGAGTCAAAGATTTTGTCGGCAAAGTTTAGTTAAAACTAAAATTAATAGTGCCATTGTACTCCAATCTGTGACAGAGTGAGATATTATCTCTTTAAAAAAAAAAAAAATGGCCAGGCTCACTTTGGGAGGCCAAGGCGGGTGGATCAGTTGAGGCCAGGAATTCAAGATCAGCCTGACCAGCACAGTGAAACTCCATCTCTACTAAGAACAGAAAAAATTAGATGGGCGTGGCAGCGCACACCTGTAATCCCAACTATTTGGAAGACTGAGGCACAAGAATCGCTTGAATCTGGGAGATGATTGTTGCAGTGAGCTGAGATTGTGCCACTGCACTCCAGCCTGGGCGACAGAGTGAGAATCTGTCTCAAAAAAAAAAAAAAAAGTCTAAAAACTAAAATTGAGAGATGTGTGGACTTGTGGGAGAGAGAAAATGGGAGCATATGGCAAGCAGAAAGCAGCATGTTCAAAGGTCTGAAATATATGTACATGTATTTTACATTCTATATAAGTCAAAATTGGATGTAAAGTTTAAAAGTCAGCTGAATATTTTGTTTACATATGTCATAGCGTTTATCTGAAGCTGATAAGGGTACATCCACATTGTTTTTTGCCATGTTATCTCCAATAACATGCAAGTAAATTCAATAAGATTTGTTCTCTGTATCAGGGACATAAAGTTGAATAACGCATGGTCACCTAAGAACTTTATAGTCCAATAGTAGAGACAGATATATTTGTCTATACCTTAGCAAAGTAAAACACGGAAAGATCTGTACTAATGGAATAAGCTGGATACTGTGAGCATATTTAGGAGGAGTGATTAGTTATGCCTTATTAGAACAACAAAAGGCTTAGAGAGGAGCATGCTGGGTTTTAAAAGTTAAGTAGGACTTGGTTAGGTAGAGAAGGGGGAAAGAGAGGGCATTCTAAGTAGAAGGAACAATGTGAGCACAGACTCAGACTCAAAAGTACATATTATATCCAAGGACCTGCAGGTAAATGATGTGGTTAGAACATAGGCTTAAAATAAAATTAAAAACGGCCTGGCGCAGTGACTCACGCCTGTAATCCCAGAACTTTGGGAGGCTGAGGTGGGCGGATCACAAAGTCAGGAGTTTGAGACCAGCCTGGCCAATACGGTGAAACCCTGTCTCTACTAAAAATACAAAAATTGGCCAGGCATGCTGGCCCGTGCCTGTAGTCTCAACTACTAGGGAGGCTGAGGCCGGGGAATGAGTGAACCCGGGGAATGAGTGAACAAACCCAGGAAGTGGAGCTTGCAGTGAGCCAAGATCGCGCCACTGCACTCCAGCCTGGGCGACAGAGCGAGATTTCATCTAAAAAATAAAATAAAATAAATAAATACAATTTAAAACATCTGTTTTGTGCTGTGATAAGATGTCATTTGTATGTTTACATTTTTCTTTTCTTTTCTTCTTTTCTTTCTTTAATTTTTTTTTTTTTTTTTTTTTTTGAGACAGAGTCTTGCTCTGTTGCCCAGGCTGGAGTGCAGGGCCGCGATCTCGGCTCACTGCAAGCTCCGCCTCCCGGGTTCACTCATTCCCAGGGTTCACTCATTTTCCAACCTCAGCCTCCCGAGTAGCTGGGACTACAGGTCCCCGCCACCACGCCCAGCTAATTTTTTTTTTTTTTTTTTTGTCTTTTTTTAGTAGAGACGGAGTTTCACCGTGTTAGCCAGGATGGTCTCCATCTCCTGACCTCCTGATCCGCCCACCGGCCTCCCAAAGTTCTAGGATTACAGGCGTGAGCCACTGAGCCTGGCCATGTTTATATTTTTCAAATGCTTCACAAAGAAATATATGCATCCTGGCTTCCATCACAGGCATTTCAGGAAAGGAATTGTCTAACTAGATGACTACAGATAATACAAAGCAGTGAATAAAAATAGAAGGCAGTTCAGGATATGTTTCAGCTCTTGATTCTCTAAGAAATGGATGACAGGTACAACTGAGTTAACATCAAAGCATCAAACCAAGCTTTTCATAAGTGAATTCAGCCATTTTCATGGTGCCTGGGCTTCCTTGCTGGCTCCTGTCCTGTTCACCTCTGGATTTGGTAGTTCCTTTAGGCTTGGTCCTGATTCTTTTTCTGCTTTTGTTTTTCATGGCTTTGAATATATACTTATGACTCCGTATTTAGCACTAACTCGAACCTCTCTTCTCAACCTCAGATCCAAAAACCTAAATGCTTTCAAGTCATTCTTACTTAAATGCCGCACAAATGTAGAATGTCTAGGGCTGTACTTGCTCTTTTCCATCAATCCTGCCTCACCTCCAGTCTTCCACATCTTTTTTTTTTCCTTTTTTTTTTTGAGATGGAGTCTCGCTCTGTCGCCCAGGCTGGAGTGCAGTGGCCGGATCTCAGCTCACTGCAAGCTCCGCCTCCCGGGTTTACGCCATTCTCCTGCCTCAGCCACCCGAGTAGCTGGGATTACAGGCGCCCGCCACATCGCCCGGCTAGTTTTTTTGTATTTTTTTAGTAGAGACGGGGTTTCACCGTGTTAGCCAGGATGGTCTCGATCTCCTGACCTCGTGATCCACCCGTCTCGGCCTCCCAAAGTGCTGGGATTACAGGCTTGAGCCACTGCGCCCGGCCTCCACATCTTAATGATGCCACCTTCTACTCGGATGTTCAAGCCAGAACCTGAATATTATGCCTGACTCCGTCTCCCTCATGTTACCTATTCAAACTCTCACTAAGACCATTTGGTTCTACCTAAAATGTTATCTTGAATCTCTCCATTTCTGCCTACTTTGCTGCTGCCACCCTAGTATAAACTACCATCCTCTCTTGCAACAACTTTCCAAATGGTCATCTAGCTTCCACTGTTGCCCATGACAAAGCATTCTCTATCTTAGAAGATGAAGATTAGGTAATTCCCCTGATTAGAATCCTTTAGTGACTTCCCTTTACTCTTTGACCAAATGCAAAATCCTTAATAAGGCTAGCAGCTTCCTGAAAGATCTTCCTCTATCTCTCCATCATTTCAAATCATTTGTTGCCTGTGTTATTGTCCTATTGGTTTTCAGGTTCTCAAATGTGTCCAGAACCAGCTCACAACCTTCATGCTTGTTTTTTTGTTCTTTCCAGAAAGTTATTTTCCCCTGTCTCTTGGTTGGTTCTCTCTTTTTAGGCGAAGCTTTTGCTGGGACTTAGAAAGTAAAAATCTGTTCCATCACTCATCAGGTTAAATTAATAAACATTGATAAAACTAGCTGCAAAGTTTACGGGAAACTATTTATCCCAAGGACATGCGATAAAGCTTCATAATAACCCCATTCTTTGAGTGATTACTGTTTTCTTACTTGCTAAGAAACTTTGTTCTTTAAAGTTATATGCTATTACTTTGTCGTTTGAAATTATATTATTGTAACATAAAGCATCATAGTGTCTTGGAGACTCTAAAACACTTTGACACAGAGAATCAGCCTCCATTTCCGTTCCAGCCACAGAGCTTAAGAAAAGGGCTTCTGGGCCGGGCGCGGTGGCTCAAGCCTGTAATCCCAGCACTTTGGGAGGCCGAGACGGGCGGATCACGAGGTCAGGAGATCGAGACCATCCTGGCTAACACGGTGAAACCCCGTCTCTACTAAAAATACAAAAACTAGCCGGGCGAGGTGGCGGGCGCCTGTAGTCCCAGCTACTCGGGAGGCTGAGGCAGGAGAATGGCGTAAACCCGGAGGCGGAGCTTGCAGTGAGCTGAGATCTGGCCACTGCACTCCAGTCCGGGCGACAGAGCGAGACTCCGCCTCAAAAAAAAAAAAAAGAAAAGAAAAAAGAAAAAAGAAAAAAGAAAAGGGCTTCTGGACACAATACTCCATATCTGTCTTAACTTACTAGTTTCCAAGAAAGCGGAACCCTGGATCCTGCCCAGACCTGATGTTAACTCCTGATTTGCTTTGAGTTCATCGAAAGCCACTTAAATGATTTCATTTAAATCTCATCCAAACGCTACTCTTCCCCCAAATCCTATGATTACCTTTTCCTTGTTTGGTGAGTGAGATGCCTCACAGTTCTGCTTGTGATCTCCCTCACTGCAATGAATCTATAAATTTGACTTTGTTGGACTCTAAGTTGTTTCCTTGTGCTTGTAGACTGATTAAGGTAGGACATGTGACTCTCCTTCAAAAAGCCGTCTCTAAAGTTTCCAGGACAAAATAGGTCCTCCTAATTCATTGTATCATCAGCACCTCTTACTTTTCTTTCATAGTATATTATATCCTTCAAGACCCCAAAGCAATTCAATACTTTAGTCAAAATATTTGGTTAAAAATATTAACCAGTTATATCTGCTGTGCTTTGTTGGTAATTGGGTAAAGTTGAAAGCAATCTAAATGTCCAATACTTAAAGTTTGAAGCAAGTTAAATATTCCTTACCTCCCATACTACATCTCATGATGTTTGCATGATGCATAAAAGTTTTGTAAGCCTGTGGTAATTTGAAAGATTAATTTTTGATCAATAATGCAAAGGTTTTTAAGCAAGTTGAAGAACCTTGATAAACAAGCAAAGCAGGCCTGATTAACTGAAACTGAATTAGAAAGAAAAAACCTGAAATGGTTAAAAAAATTTTTTTAACATATTCTTTTTATTGTTTATTTTCTTATGTGTATTTTTATTTATTTATTATGGTATTAAAGCAAGGAGTATCTTATGACAGTAAAGCAAAAATGATATAAAGGACACAATAATTCCACCTAGCTACAAGTAGTAGAACTTAACACCTTTCTTTCCTCAACACATTATCTCCCTCTGAACACAACCATTTTGCATTTTAAACAGCCTTGTCACCCTGTCACTGAAGCTTTAATATGTTTAGTTTCTAAGCTCCAAAGCCTGAGGGAGGAAAGGGAAGGCTGAAGTCTCAAGAAAGAGCAAAGTAGTGAGATGACTGAAATGTAACTTCCTACCTTACAACTTTGTCTTGGGTTAATTCTAAGGCCTAAAAACTACCAAGTATCCACTCAGTAAATAGCTGTTGAATAAATGAATGAACAGATGTCTTAATAAGCAAAATCGGTTTAATATATCTGTTTAGTGTTCAGTTTCTCATAAGGATGTTATTTCCACAAAAATTCAAAATAGAGTTTTCAGCTCCTGACATTGGCTAAGGTGGGTGTACATTTATCTCCTGCCTGGTACCTTTCCTTTCTGACAAGTTTCTAGTCTGCTGTATTACACTATCTAAAACAGCCGCACTGAGCTGACTAGCACCTTATCACTTTAGGCTTTCCTCACCTCCTCTGGCCCGGCACATCTGATATTTTGTTTAATCCTAAGCACTCCAGTTATTGCTCGTGTTAAGAACAGATACATTATCACTGGAATTTGTTTTTTATTTATTATTATTATTATTTTTGAGACAGAGTCTCGCTCTGTCATCCAGGCTGGAGTGCAGTGGCCAGATCTCAGCTCACTGCATGCTCCGCCTCCGGGGTTTACGCCATTCTCCTGCCTCAGCCTCCCGAGTAGCTGGGACTACAGGCGCACGCCACCTCGCCCAGCTAGTTTTTTGTATTTTTTAGTAGAGACGGGGTTTCACCGTGTTAGCCAGGATGGTCTCGATCTCCTGACCTCGTGATCCGCCCGTCTCGGCCTCCCAAAGTGCTGGGATTACAGGCTTGAGCCACCACGCCTGGCTATCACTGGAATTTGATTTGAGGGAAGAAACTCCACTGAAGCCATCCGTCTAAACATTAAGAATCAAGGAAGGCCTTTATTTATTTAATTTTCAAATACCAGCCATCCTTTATCTGCACCCCAAATCATCAAATGTTTTTATCAACTCTCTGTAAAAATTTTGAATATCTTAAAAAATGTTTTATTGTATTCAAAAGTGAAACAGAGATGATAAATACAAGTAGCCAATTTTAAGTACCACTGCTTCTTACTTCAAAGAATTTCCTCTAGATTTGCTATTGTTTACAAAATATATAGCCCTGGCTCATGCCTGTAATCCCAGCACATTGGGAGGCTGAGGTGGGCGGATCACGAGGTCGGGAGATCGAGGTCATCCTGGCTAACATGGTGAAATCCCGTCTCTACAAAAAATACAAAAAATTAGCCGGGCGTGGTGGCATGTGCCTGTAGTCCCAGCTACTCGGGAAGCTGAGACAGGAGAATGGCATGAATCCGGGAGGCGGAGGTTGCAGTGAGCCAAGATCTTGCCACTTCACTCCAGCCTGGGTGACAGAGTGAGACTCCATCTCAAAAAATAAATAAATAAAACATATATATATAAAAACATATATTAAATATTACACTTACAAAAATAACAATTACCAAAAACTTCAACAGATAATATCTATGCCTAATATACAATGTGGCAATGTTCATTATGAAGTTTTAACACGGAGAACTTTTTTCAGAATTTTTAAGAGAATGAATTTTTATTTTTAGAATACCGAAGGCTTATGAACATCTGATGTTCAAATACCCAGCAATGGCTGGTTGTCTTTTGCTTGCCTAAACTCCATCTGAACAATGGCAAAGCTCTACTGAACCAGCCAACATAAGGAATTGCACATCCCAACATTTCTTTCCATCTTTTTTTCTGTTAGACTTTCACTCTTTTGCTGATAATAAGTACCCTTAATCTATTAAAAGAAATACAAAAACCACTTCTGACTTGCCTATTCTCTTTCATTACATGCATATTTACATCACCACTGTATGACAAATTATTTCACTTCATAGACCCTGTTTTCTCATCTGTAAAAGTGGTTAATGGTACTTACCTAAAAGTTGTAAAATTTTTTAAAATAAAGTATGTAAAACTTTCAGTGCAATGCCTTGTATTTGGCAAGTGCATTGTAAATGGGAGTATTATTTACATCAACATCTTTATCAAGGTTACAATACTGCTCTGACTCATTCCTAACTGATTAAGGTCATGCATTACTTAACAAGGATGTAGTCTGAAAAATTCATCATTAGGTGATTTGATCATGGTGCAAACATCATACAAGGTACTTACACAAACATAGATGGTATAGTCTGCAACACATCTAGGCTATATACGGCATTGTCTATTGTTCCTAGGCTGCAAACCTGTACAGCCTGTTATTGTACTGAATACTGTAAGCAATTGTAACATAATGGTCAGTATTTGTGTATCTAAATGTAGAAAATGTACAGTAAAAGTAAACGATAGAAGATACAAAGTGGTACACTTAGGCCAGGCACAGTGGCTCACTCCTGTAATCCCAGCACTTTGGGAGGCAGAGGTGGGAAGATCTCGAGCCCAGGAATTCAAGCCCAGCCTGGCCAACATCGTAAAACCCTGTCTCACCATGTTGCTGGATGTGGCGGTGCGTGCCTGTGGTCCCAGCTAGTCAGGAGGCTGAGGTGCAAGGATCGCTTGAGCCCAGGAGGTGGAGACTACGGTGAGTTTTTTTCTTTTCCTTTTCTTTTTTTTTTTTTTTTTTGAGGTGGAGTCTTGCTCTGTCGCCCAGGCTAGAGTGCAATGATGCAATCCTTGGCTTACTTCTCCACCTCCCAGGTTCAAGCAGTTCTCATGTCTCAGCCTCTCAAGCAGCTTAGGACACAGGAGTGCGCCACCATGCGTGGCTAATTTTTGCATTTTTAATAGAGACAGGGTTTCACCGTGTTGGCCAGGCTGGTCTCGAACTCCTAGCCTCAAGTGATCTGCCTGCCTCAGCTTCCCTAAGTGCTGGGATTACAGGTATGAGCCACCATGCCCAGCCCATAACCTTTCTTCTGTTTACATTTTTTATTTTTATTTTTTCGCTTTCAGACTTTTTGTTTAAAAATGAAGACACAGCCAGGTGCTATGGTACAAGCCTATAATCCTAGCTACTCAGAAGGCTGAGGTGGGAGGATTGTCCAAGGCCAGGAGTTTGAGGCTGCAGTTCATAAGATTGCACCTGTGAACAGCCACTGCACTCCAGCCTGGGCTGACATAGTGAGGCCTAGTCTCAAAAAAAAAAAAAAAAAAAAAAAAGACATAAACACACATTACACATGGGACTAGGCCTAACAGGGTCAGGGGTTTCAATATCACTGTCTTTCACCTCCTTATCTTCTACCATTGGAAGGTCTTCAGGAGCAGTAACATGCATGGAGCTGCCATCTCCTATGGTAACTATGCCTTCTCTGGAATACCTCCTGAAGGACTGTTTTGCAGTTAACTTTTTTTTAAGTATAAAAAAGACATTCCAAAATAATAATACAAGTATAATATAGCAAGTACATAAACCAGTAATGCAGTCGTTTATTATCATTATCAAGTACCATGTACTGTACATATTGTATATATTATACTTTTATAGGACTGGCAGCACAGTAGGTTTGTTTACACCAGCATCATCACAAACATGGGAGTAATGTGTTGTCTCACAATCAGCTCTGACATATCTGGGCAATAAAAATTTTTCAGCTCCACTGTAATCTGAAGGAACTACCATTGTATATGAAGTTTGTCATTGACCAAAAGGTTATGTGGTGCGTAACTGTAATATAAAAATAGTTATTGTGATGAAATTATTTTGAGGGAGGGAGACAATGGGTTCGGAAATAAAATCAGTCATTTTGTTAGTTTTTTATTGCTGCTGTAACAGATTATGACAAACTTAAACATTAAAATAACACAGATGGGCCAGGAGCTGTGGCTCTCACACTTATAAACCCAGCACTTTGGGAGGCTGAGGCAGGAGGATTGCTTGAGCCTAGGAGTTGGAGACCAGGGTAGGCAACATAGTGAGACCCCATCTCTAAATAAAAATAAAAAGCAAAATTAGCCAGGCATGGTGGCACATGTCTGTAGCTCCATGTACTCAGGAGGCTGAGGCAGGAGGATCATTTGAGCCTGGGAGATTGAGGCTGTAGTGAGCCCAGATCATGCCACTGCACTCTAGTCAGGACAACAGAGCAAGATCCTGTCTCTAAAAAAATAAAAAATAAAAAACAACACAGATGTACTATTGTATAGATCTGGAGATCAGAAGTTTCAAATGGGTTGGCAGGGCTTTTTTCCTTCTGGAGGCCCTAGGAGGAGAATCCATTTCCCTGTCTCAGCTTCTAGAGGCTGCCCACATTCCTTGTATCTAGCCCCCACATCACTCTGACCTCTACTTCATCACATCACCTTGTCTCCCTTTGTCTCACATTTCCTTTTTTATAAGGATCCTTGTGATTACATTGGGGAGATCAGATAACCCAGGATAATCTCCCAATCTCAAGATCCTTAACTTAATCACATTTGCAAATTCCCTTTTGCCATATAACGTAACAGTGATAGGTTCTGAGGATTTGCATATGGAAATAATGGAGGCCATTATTTAGTTTAACACAGTCATTTAAAAAAAAAGAAATCCGGGCATTTAACCTTCTAGAAACTGAACTGAAATTTCTCCATAATCAATAGAAAACTTTCTGTTTTCTCATGTTCCACACTAATGAAACCTGCTTTTCTTCAGTGACACCAGTTGATAAAAATAAAACTATTTCTGATTCAATATGTTGCTTTCCCATTTGGTTATCAGTATTTTAACTGAATCACTGACCACAGTTTTATGGCAAATGTGAATTCTGGGTTAAACAAACTAAATTGAGACGCAAATAACAATTTATAACATTGATCCTGTGGGTGAATTATTTTATAGTTCCAACAAATGTACTTATGTTTACCAACTTACAATACAAGGTCTTTTTAAAAGTCATTAATTTATTTTTATTTTTATTTTTTTTGGAGACAGGGCTCATTCTGTCTTGCAGGCTGTTGTGCAGTGGCATGATTATAGCTCACTGTAGCCTTGAACTTCTGGGCTGAAGTGATCCTCCTGCATCAGCCTTCAAAGTAGCTGAGACTACAGGTATGTGTCACCACACCCAGCTAAATTTTATATATTTTTTGTAGAGATAAGGATATGTAGCCCAGGTATTTGACCCTCCAAATCTGATGTTGAAATTGGATACCCAATGTTGGAGGTGGGGCCTAATGGGAGGTATTTGGGTCATGGGGCAGATCCCTCACGAATAGATTAATGTCCTCCCTGGGTTGCAGGTGAGTGAGTTTTTGGTCTCTTAGTTCCTGTGAGAGCTAGGTTTTATGGGATTATTATTATTATTATTATTATTTATTTATTTTAGGCTAGTCTCGAATTCTTGGGCTGAAGAGACCCTCCCACCTCAGTCTCCCAAGGTGTTGAGATTACAAGCATGAACTACCTCATCTGGCCATGAGCTAGCTGTTAAAAGAGCCTAGCACTTTCCCCCTTTCTTGTTTCCTCTCTCACCATGTGATCTCCACATACACTGGCTTGCCTTCCCTTTCTGACATGAGCGGAAGCAGCCTGAGGCCCTCACCAGATGTGGATGCCAGTGCCATGCTTCTTGTACAATCTGCAGAATCATAAGCCAAATACACCTCTTTTCTTTATAAATTTCCCAGCCTTGGGAATTCCTTTATAGCAACACAAACAGACAAAGGCATATGCAATTTGCCATTTTAATCATTTTTAACTCTACAATTTGGTGGTATTAATTATATTTGTGATGTTGTGCAACCATTACCACCATCTATTACCAAAACCCTTTTGTCACCCCAAATAGAAACTGTGCTTATTCAGCAAAATCTCCCACTTCCCTCTCCTTCCAGACTCTGGTAACCTCTGGTAACTTCTAATCTACCTCCTGTCTCTATGAATATGCCTACTGTAAATATTTCACATAATGGTATCATACACTATCCTTTTGTGTCTGGCTTATTTCACTTAGCATAATGTTTTCAAGGTTCATCCATCTTGTAGCATGTATCAGTACTCCATTCTTCTTTTCTATGGCTGAATAATATTCCATTGTATGTATATACTGCATCTTGTTTATCCATTTATCTTTTTGTCTGTGTGTTTGTTTTTTAAAGATGGGGTTTTACCATGTTGGCCAGGCTGTTCTTGAACTCTTGACCTCAGGTGATCCGCCCACCTTGGCAAAGTGCTAGGATTACAGGTGTGAGCCATCGCACCCAGCCTATCCGTTTTTCTTTTGTTAGACATTTTGTTTGTTTCTACCTTTTGTTTATTGTGAATAATGCTGCTATGAATATTAGTGTACAAGTCACTGTTTAAGTTGTTGTTTTCAATTCTTTTGGGTATTGTATTAGGCCATTCTTGCATTGCCATAAAGAAATACCTGAGACTGGGTAAGTTCCAAAGAAAAAAAGGTTTAGTTGGCTCACAGTTCTGTAGGCTGCGTAGGAAGCATAGCAGCATCTGCTTCTGGGCAGGGTTCAGGAAGCTTCCAATAGTGATGGAAGGCAAAGTGGGAGCAGCCATGTCACATGGCAAAAGCCCAAGCAAGAGAGGAAGTGGGGAGGTGCTGCACACTTTTAAACAACCAGATCTTGTGAAAACTCACAATCTTGATGACAGCTGGAGATGGTGTTAAGCCATTCATGAGAAACCACTCCCATGATCCAATCACCTCCCACCAGGCCCCACTCTAACATTGGGGACTACATTTCAACATGAGATTTGCGTGGGGACAAACAGTCAAACTATATCAGGTATATACTTAAAAGTAGAATTACTGGGTGATAATTCTGTTTTACATTTTGAGGAATTGCCAAACTATCTTCCACAGCAGCTGAACCATTTACATTCCCACTAGCTATATACTAGGTTTCCAATTTCTCCACATGTTCAACAACGCTAGTTATTTTTTCTTCTAATTATAGCCATTCTAGTAGGCATAAAGTGGTATCTCATTGTGGTTTTAGCATCTTTTGAGTTGCTTATTGACCATTTACATGTCTTTATTTTAGAGAAGTGTCTAAGTCTTTTGTCCATTAAAAAAATTGAGTTATTTATCTTTTATTTGTTGAGTTGTAGGATTCTTTATGCATTCTGTGTATTAGTTTTTTGTCAGATATATGATTTGCAAACATTTTCTCCAATTTTTTATCTTTTCACTCTCTTTATAGTGTCACTTGATGCACAATTTTGATGAAGTCCAATTTATCAGTTGTTTCATCACTTGTATTTTGATGTTACATATATATATATTTTTTGAGACGGAGTCTCGCTCTGTCACCCAGGCTGGAGTGCAGTGGCCAGATCTTGGCTCGCTGCAAGCTCTGCCTCCCAGGTTTACACCATTCTCCTGCCTCAGCCTCCCGAGTAGCTGGGACTACAGGTGCACGCCACCTCGCCCGGCTAGTTTTTTTGTATTTTTTAATAGAGATGGGGTTTCACCGGGTTAGCCAGGATGGTCTCGATCTCCTGACCTCGTGATCCGCCCGTCTCGGCCTCCCAAAGTGCTGGGATTACAGGCTTGAGCCACTGCGCCCGGCTTGATGTTATATTTAAGAAACCATTGTCAAATCCAAGGTCATGAAGATTTTTCAATATGTTTTCCTCTAGGAGTTTTATAGCATTTAATATTTAAGTGTTTCATAGCTTTAAATTTAGGTCTTTGATCCATTTTGAGTTAATTTTTGTACATTATGTAAAGGTATAGGTCCAACTTCACTCTTTTGCTTGTGGATATCTAGTTTCCCCAACACCATTTGTTGAAGAGATTGTCCTTTTCCCCATTGAGTGGTCCTGGAACCCTTGCTGAAAATTAATTAACCATAGATGTGAGTGTTAGTTCTGGCCTCTCGATTCTATTCCATTGGTCTATATTGGTCTATATTGTCTATCTCTGTGCCAAGTCCATGCTATTTCAATTACTATAGCTATGTAGTAAATTTTAATATCAGAAAGTGTGAGTCCTACAACTTTGTTCCTTTTCAGAATATTTTGGCTATTTTGGAGTATTTTGGGTTCCTTGAAATTCTATATGAATTTTAGAATAGGTTTTTCCATTTCTGCCAAAAGTGCTGTTGGGATTTTAATAGCGTGATTACATTGACTCTACATATCATTTTGAGTAACATTGTCATTTTAACAATATTAAGTCTTCCAACTTATGAACACAGGATCTCTTTCCATTTATTTAAGTCTACTTTAATTTCTTTCCAGAATGCTTTGTAGTTTTCAGTGTACAAGTTTTCTGCCTTCTTGGTTAAATTGATTTCTAAATATTTTATTCTTTTTGGTACTACTGTAAATGAAACTTTCTTAATTTCCTTTTCAGATTTTTTACTGGTACTGTGTAGAAACATGACTGATTTTTGTGTAATTTTGTATTCTGAAGCTTTGCTAAATTTGTTTATTAGCTTTAAGAGGCTATTTTTTGTATTCTTTAGGGCTTTCTACACTCATATCACTTGCAAATAGAGATAGTTTTACTTCTTCCTTTCTAATTTGGATTTATTTTATTTCTTTTTCTTGCCTAATGGGTCTGGCTAGAACTGCCAATACTATGCTGAATAGAAATGGCAAACACAGGCATCCATGGCTTCTGATTTTAGTGGAAAAGCTTGACATTTTTCTCCATTGACAATGATGTTAGCTGTGAGTTTTTTTTTTTTTTTTTTGAGACGGAGTCTCGCTCTGTCACCCAGGCTGGAGTGCAGTGGCCAGATCTCTGCTCACTGTAAGCTCCGCCTCCCGGGTTTTACGCCATTCTCCTGCCTCAGCCTCCCGAGTAGCTGGGACTACAGGCGCCGCCACCTCGCCCGGCTAGTTTTTTTGTATTTTTAGTAGAGACGGGGTTTCACAGTGTTAGCCAGGATGGTCTCGATCTCCTGACCTCGTGATCCGCCCGTCTCGGCCTCCCAAAGTGCTGGGATTACAGGCTTGAGCCACCGCGCCCGGCCAAGTTTTTAATGCATGGTCTTTATCGTGTTGAGACAGTTCCTTTCTATTCCTGGTTTATTGAACATTTCTATCATAAAGGAGTAATGGATTTTGTCAAATGTTCTTCTATATCAATTGAGATGATAATGAATTTTTTGCTTCTTCATTCTATTACTCGGTGTATTACATTGACTAATTTTCATATGTTAAACCACTCTTACATTTCTGGGATAAATCTCAGTTGGTCATGGCATATAATTCTTTTAAGGGCTGCTGAATTTAATTTCCTAGCATTTTGCTGGGGATTTTTGTCTCTATAATGCATTCATAGGGGACAACTGGCTATCGTTTTCTTGTACTGCCTGTCTAGCCTTGGTATCAGGGTAATGTTGGCTTCATAGAATGACTCAGTAAGGATTCTGTTTCTCAATTTTTTGGAGGAGTTCGAGAAGGATTAGTGTTAATTCGTTTTTAAACGTTTGGTAGAATTCACTGGTGAAGTCATCAGTTCCTGGGCTTTTCTTTGTTAGGAGAGTTTTGGTTGCTGATTCAACCAAAACTGAATATCATTACTTTTTATAGATCTATTCAGATTTACTCTTTCTTCTTGAGTCAGTTTTGTTGGTTTGTGTGTTTCTAGGAATTTGTCTATTTCATCTAGGCTATCCAATTTTTTGACATGTAGCTATTATACGTATTCTTTTACAATCCTTTTTATTCCTACAAATCAGTAGTACTGTCTTTCATTTCTGATTTTATTTGTTGAATATTCTTTTTCTTTAGTTAATCTAGTTACAGTTTTGTCAATTTTGTTGATCTTTTCAAAGAAATTTTTTGTTTCATTGATTCTATTGTTTTTCTATTCTCTATTTCATTTAGTTTTGCTCTAATCCTTATTATTTCCTTCTTCTTTATGGCTTCAAACTCAATTGAACATAAAGTATTAATAAATTGACTTTTTTCTCAAATGTCTGAAATATTAAGCATAAATATGTCTAGAGTCATCAAAGAGCAGCCTCTTTGTCAGATTTACTGTTTAATCCATGTAAACAGCTTTCATGTAATTCATGATAGAATATTACTATGTCCTTTGGAAGACACTTAGGAAAGACAAAAGGTCATTGGGCGGAACCACCCTAGATTGAATGTTAAGGCCATCTTATAGTTTGCAGGACTTGTGGTAGGCAGAGAGAATAATATCCTGGACCTCTTGGGTGTATACAGGACAAACTGAAATAAACTCTCATTTTTAGATCATAATGTCATCATGAAACATTATCAATCCGGTCTATTTCTGAAGAAAACAAGCACAATGATACAGTTTGAATGTTTGTCTCCTCCAAATCTCATGTTGAAATTTGATCCCCAGTGTTGGAGATGGGGCCCACTGGGAAGTGTTTTGGTTATGGGTGCAGATCCCTCATGAATGGCTTGGTGCTGTCTTCACGGGATTGAATTCTCACTCCTACTTCTCATGAGATCTTATTGTTAGAAAGAATCTGATACCTTCCTCCCCTCTCTTGCTCTCTTCCTCCCTGACCATATGATACACGGGTTCCCCTTTGCCTTCCACCATGATGGAGGCTTCCTGAGGCCCTCAACAGAAGCAGATGCTGGTGCCATGCTTCTTCTACAGCTTGCAGAATTGTGTGAGCCAAATAAACCTCTCTTCCTTCTATATTACCCAGCCTCAGGTATTCGTTTATAGCAATGAATACAGACTAAGACACATGATGAAGACCCTTTGACATCCTACAAACATTGATTTCTCTCTGTGAGAGAAGAGCATGAATCTAAGTGATGCCATTACTGTAATGTGAATTCCACAACTCTTCTCAGAGATGTGGCCCATATGTTCCTAATAATGGCTTTCTAAGAATCTGTTCTGAAGAGGTACCTTCTCTCTGATTTTCATTTGCATTTCCTGCTTAGCTTACACACTTCACCTTGCCTACCCACCTGTCCTGACCCCAATAACCTCCATGATCAGACATCTCATCTTAACTACCTACTTCCTGCTTTTCCCAGTGCTTCCCATGCTTCATAAACTATGATCATGAGCCAGAGACACAAGGTCATAGCTAAGGAGATGGGATGACAAAATCACCTTCTGTGATTTTCTATTATTCTCAATACATAACTTCAATAAAATCAAGAAAAGCATGAAAGGACATCCTAAGGGGTCAGGTGAGGTTGCAGTGGGGTTAATCGGTCAATAGTTTATGCCAATTAGGATTTCTGCAGAAAACAATGAAACACTGGTTTAAACAGTAAAGATATTTTAATTCCTTATAGACGACCATGGTAGATACACTCCAGGTTTAATTCATCAGCTCAATAGCATCATCAAGGACTTAGGTTCTTTCCACTTTCTGCTCTGTCATCTCACTGTGTTGGCTTTATTTTCAAGCTAGCTCCTCCCTGGTTGCAAGATAATTGCAGCAGGTCTAGCTATCATATTTGGACATGCCAATGAGCAGGGTAGTAATCCCGTCCTGGCATTTCTTCCTCATTTTAAGAACAAAGTGTTTAAAAAATTATACTTAAAATTACTGGCATCTCTGTCAATTGAAAGATGTCAATCTTTTTCATTTTTCCTAATCACTAATAACATCTACTAAAAACAAAATGTCTGTATAAAATAATTTATTTGAATAAAATTAAAGTTGTTGAGTGAGCTCGGCTTTTTAGCAGTGGGAAAGGAGGAGTACATAGATTAGTGGAAGACAAGAAGCTAGGGGGGCTCAAGTCCAGCAAGAGCAGAAGTTTGGAATCAGGACTTCCTGGCCTCTCAGGGTTTTTTTTAACCTCCTTACCTCAAATGATTTGTGCTACATAACTTGTCCCAGCTAAACTTTCTTAATCTCAACTGTTTCATTCAATCAATAACAACTACTGCACCACCTTCAAAATATCAATTTTCAGCATTTCATTTACTGAATATCATTTCCTTTCCTTCCAGGCTATTTTATTGTGTCAAATTCAATATTCCTTTGACTCAACAGGATCTCCAATCCAGTGATCCCATAAAGTGCTGAAGCTTTATTACCCCATTATTTGTTTATTTCTTAGGACAAGAAAAACAAACTTTCCCAGAAACTCCCCAGTAGACTGCTCATGTCTCACTGGCTAGAACTGAGTTGTATGCCCATTCCTAAAACAAAACTGGCAAGAAAGATAGTTATCAAGATTGGTTTAGACCAAATCAGGATTTTCTCCTGAGGAGAGGATAAAGAGAGCTTCCTGGAAGGCAAATACTTACACATTCCAAAGATTCCAAAGACAAAAAGAGAATAAATAGTGGGTCGTTAACTAATAGTAAGTGCTACAGTATTACAGGTAAAGTTTATCCCTAGCAACAAGTGACACCTTCTGAAGCCACTATTCATTTGTCAGGAACAGGGCAAGTATCAGGAAAAAAAACACCGAAATAACTCTATTTCCATTTATTGCATTCTAGCCCTGGTTCTACCAAATATTTGTTGGATGACTTTAGGTAAAGCATCTAGCCTCTCTATCTTGATTGTTACATCCACAATATGAGATAAATATTATTCTGCATACTTCCTGGGAGAGCTGGGAAGATAAAATGAGATCGTTGTACCACATAAAGCAAAGCAACAACACTTCCATATTTTAGCTTCCCACACTGCCTATCCTATTTTCATTTATTCATTTATACTTTTCAACAAACAGTTGTTGGTAGTTTGCTTAATGTAAGATATGGGATGAATATTTTCATGATAGCCCCTGCATCTAAGTTATCATTTAGCAGTACCTGCCTTATCTCCTGTACCGAATCAGATTAGACAGCATAGGAAGTAAGAATGAAAAGGTGAGGTGGGATAATAAGGAATGTTGTTTATGGAACCATAAAGGTTGCTTCAATTTGAGTGTAAACTGTCCTTTTTACTGAAGCAATTGCAACCAAGTGTGTGAGTTCACAGGTGCCTACGTTGTTTTTTGGCTTACATACTGTTTGGGTTTTAATACTGACTGATATATAATACAGACAAAGCAACTTAATCAAAGAACGATGGGTCTATATACAACAAAACTGAACAAAATCTGAAAAAACAGTGATTCATACATGGGCTACGGAGGCAACATGAAATGGACATTAATCGACTAAGTAAAAAACAGATTTCTTGAAGAATTAATAAATAACTTTTGTTTTGGAAGTTCTCTATTGTTTAAAATTAGCCAGATGTGGTGGCCTGCACCTATAGTCCCAGCTACCCAGGAGGCTCAGGTGGAAGGATCACTTGAGCCCAGGCGGAGGTTGCAGTGAGCTGAGATTATGCCGCTGCACTACAGCCAGCCTCCTGTGTGACAGAGCTAGACCCTGTCTCAAAAAGAAGGGGGGGTGGGGGGCAGAAAGTTCTCTATTGTTTGAAACAATAAGGAAACATTAAATGCTCTAAAGTCAGCTAACCAATAGTCCTAAAGATAGAATGGCTCAAAAAGATTTTCCAATTTTGGAAAACTAGCATTTCAAAAAGTTCTTTTCTTTTTTTATGAATCCTAAGATTTCCATATCCTAGAAAACTAACATTTCAGAAAAAAAAAAATAAGATGGTAAAACATAACTGCTATCATCTATGCCTGTTCTGGAAAAATACAGAGAAGAAGAGAGTTTTGTTTTTTTTGTTTTTTTGTTTTTTTTTTACGATATTCAAACAAAGAAATGTTTAATTACTTGATGTTGATACAGTATTTTTTCACTTAAAATGAGATAAATCCTTTGTGTCTTTTGAGATTTCCTTTTAAGCTACATGCCTGTATCATCTATTTAAAGGATAACTTTTTAAAAATAAAAGAACAATTTAACAACTGTACACACAGGGACAAGCCATAAGCTGCACCAACTGGATCCTAGATCCTCTTTCCCCAAGGGCAGCCCATTCTTGGTTCTTGAGAGTTTTTTTTTTTTTTAAACCAGGATTTGGAAAGCCATTATTTATCTTTGTGATAGAATAACAGTATGTTTTGGATGGAGGGTAATTCTGGGGGAAATTATATTTCTGAACAATAATTTTGGTTTGTGAAGGAAAATCACCATAGAACAGGACGAGAAAGTGTATAGCTAGTTTCCCTCTTTGAAATGGGAATAGCAAAACATATAAAGAATATTGAAAATTTAAACTTACCATAATTTTGCATCTGGTTTCTCAAGTAGTTCTGTGGATTTAGAACCAACATTTGCTGGGGGGAAAGAATTACCAACATCAAAGTCCTAGGATGTGTCAGGGCACCAAAAGAGAGAAGTTTTGTCACTGTAAAATAACTCCCTTGGCAGAGCATTATAGAGACTGTAAACAGCAGGTTACTTCAATGGTTATGTGTGGTTTGGTGAAGTTCTCTACGTTAACTGAAGCGCAACTCAAGCAATGCAATGTAGCCCTGATATGCTGGAGAACAGTCTAGCAGTTAGCTACCACTGATGGTGTGGTTCCTTTTAAGCAAAGGTAGCTTGTAGTCTTCAGACTTGTGACCTATGCAGCCTCCATATTCAAGTGAGGTTAAAGGGCCTGCTGTTGGAACGTGGATCACTCCAGCCCTATCTGTACACATGGACCCCTCTTCTGTTGGCTTCCACTGCAACAAAAAGTGAATACACACTAAATTAACATCTGGCAACTGTTAAAAGGAATGATGCAACAGCAGGGCAGAAAGATAAAAAAGCTCAAACTTTCTTGGCATAGGCACAAAGTTCGTTGCTCAATGTAGTTATGAGATAATAAATATCTATGAAAAACTATTTGTCAGTTTATTTAAGAAGTGATAATAAGAAACCCTTTAATTCTGCTTAATAAAAGCAACTGATATTTATTTGGGGGCAGGAACCATATAAAGTCTTTATGTAAACTGTTTCATTTAATCCTCTCAACAGTCTCATGACTGTTATTATCCCCACTTTACAATTAAAAAGCATTGAGGCAAAAGAATTTAATTTGTTTAATATTTCACAGGTAATAAGAGATGAACCTGGAATCTGAAAACCAGAAAGTCTAACTTCTGAGACCATGTTCTTAGTCCAGTATTGTATATGCTTACATAGACAGCCTTCCTATTTCCCTACAGAATTTAGCTGTTTCCTTTCCTTTATTGTTTCATCTCCAGAAAACTATCTTAGTAACCTCTTTAAAAGTAAAGTAGATGGCTGTAACTTAAAATACTATATATGATACCATGTAATGTATTTTTTTTTTTTGAGATGGAGTTTTGCTCTTGTTGCCCAGGCTAGAGTGCAACAGCATGATCTTGGCTTACTGCAACCTCCACCTCCCAAGTTCAAGTGATTCTCCTGCCTTGGCCTCCCAAGTAGCTGGTATTACAGGCATCTGCCACCATGCCCAGTTTCTTTTCTGTATTTTATGTAGAGACGGGGTTTCACCATGTTGGCCAGGTTGGTCTTGAACTCCTGACCTCAGGTGACCCGCCCACCTCAGCTTCCCAAAGTGCTGGGATTACAGGCATGAGCCACTGCGCCTGGCCGACACCATGCAGTCTTAAAAGTGGAATGACTATTTTTGAAGTCCTATGGATAATCTAGCAAAAATAATTGAGCTTATCCTTTAGTATAGTGGATTGATTAGAAATGAAGTTCTACTCAAGACCCATTATTGTAGGAACATCAAGTTCAACTTTTTTTCTTTTCCACTCTGAAAAAATACAACAGATAATGTTTGCTTCTAAATAAAATTGCACAGCCACTAGCAATTCATTCTCAGTTGGATCTCCAGAGCTGACCATACAAACTTCTACTTGTTTCTCCCATTCCTTAGTTGTCAATCCTTTCCCATTACTTTCCCATTTCTCTCAGTTACAAATCCAAACCATTTCCACATTCCAAGACTTAATTCCTATTCCCCCATCTTTCAAACTTGTCTCCTATGTTACTGTGGAAACTGAGGCCATCAGGCTTGAATTCCGTGAACTCCCTCCTGCCAGATCTACAAATTTATCCTCATGTTCACCCACCCTTCTAACATTCTCTCAGAAGATAAGGTCTCATCTCCTTCCGGCCCAAATCAAATTCTCTACCTGTGTTTTTTGTTCCATCCTCTCCCATCTCTGCAAGGACCTTGAACTATTAATTTTCCTTTCTGCCTCTTGTATTGTGTTAGATTTGCCAAATATATTGCTCCTATACTCACAATTTCTTACGAGGGGAGGCGATTTTCCCATGATCTCTGCAAAGGGATAGCCATGTTTTGCACTATGCAAACTTCTCTGTACTACATGATTGGACCAAGTGGTCACCTATGTCAAAGGGCAGCCAATTTACAGACTGCCCAGATAACTCAGACATGGTCTGGTATGAAGTGATGAGCACGGCCAGTGACTTCTAAATTTTTTTAAGGCTGCTTAGTGCTCTAAGAATGAGATATCCGGCCGGGCGCGGTGGCTTAAGCCTGTAATCCCAGCACTTTGGGAGGCCGAGGCGGGCGGATCACGAGGTCAGGAGATCGAGACCATCCTGGCTAACACAGTGAAACCCCGTCTCCACTAAAAAATACAAAAAAATTAGCCGGGCGAGATGGTGGGCGCCTGTAGTCCCAGCTACTCGGGAGGCTGAGGCAGGAGAATGGCGTGAACCCGGGAGGCGGTGCTTGCAGTGAGCTGAGATCCGGCCACTGCACTCCAGCCGGGGCGGTAGAGCGAGACTCTGTCTCAAAAAAAAAAAAAAAGAATGAGATATCCATTTTAAGTGAGATGAGTGGATTTTTATCATTAGAAAAGTTATGAAATAATCTTTGATGCATGTGTTGCCTGTGAAAGTCATTCACTTTATTGTTCAGTGGGAGTAAGTATAATCCATATAATTGCTAGAAAGCTAGGCATCAGTGCTATTATTGGGACCACAGTTTCGTAAGTTAGCTTTTCCTTCAAAGACACTGTTACATTCCTCTTTATAAGCCCATCACTATCTTTACTCTTTTTCTCTTTAAGTGTCTCTTTGCTTTAGAGAGGTGTGCCTCTAAGTTTAGGCATGCCTGTAAATGTTAACCAAGAAGAAAAGGGGCCAACCTATGAATGCTGAAAATTTGGAGAAGTTCTGTGCAGGAAACCATCTTCAGGGCAACAGATGTTCTTTTTGATACACTATTTTGTAGCATGTCAATGCCTGAACATTAGTAATGATGACTAATATAGTGGATTGATTAGAAATGAAGTTCTACTCAAGACCCATTAATGTAGGAACATCAAGTTAAACTTTTTTCTTTTCCACTCTGGAAACATAGTTTTCACTCTGAAATCATAGTTTCCACTCTGAACATAGTAATAACACTGAACATTAGTAATGATAAAAATATTTATAGCAGCCTATTATATGCATTTTAAACACATCATCTCTGATTGTCATGATAATCCCATGATAGAGGTTCTAATATTACCAATTTTCAGATTAAAAACAAACAAACAAACAAACAAAAAACTAAGGCCCAGAGAACATGGGTAACTTCCCAAGATCACTCAATGAATAGGCGGCAGAGGTAATTAGAGTCTGGGTCCAAAGCTTAAGTACTCTTTGTTTTCTTTATACTATATTTGGCTTTTTCCTAGCCAAAAACAAGGAGGTATTGCTTACTTTTACTTTATCATTGTTATTTGGCATAACATCAAAATAATTAGGAGCGGTTTCTAATTAGTTTCTAGTACTTAAGTGTATAAAACAGGATAAAATCAATTGATGAGGATTAGGATAAGGAAAATAAAATAAAACTAGGGGCAAGTTTCATGTATAAAAATGTGTGCTGTGCCATACATTTTGTAAGTAAAAGTCTCTAAAGATTGCTTCATAAGAAGTGAATAATGACTTTGGGAACACTTGGTAACCCCTAGGACTCAAAAGACTGGGTGTGAGAAGTGATCATTAATAAGCATATGTATTAGGCAAAATATAGTGAGATGAACCTGGCACAAATGCTCGCTGAATGCACTTAGAAATATCAGGCAACTCATCCTATAGAGCATACAGGTTAGAATGTCTATTTTAAGAAGGAGCGGATATTTACTAAATACTAATTCGAGCAAAGTTCTACAAAAATATCACTGGCCATGAATATTCAGGTATTGACATGCTACAAAATAGTATATCAGAAAGAACATCTGTTGCCCTAAAGATGGTTTCCTGCACAGAACGTCTCCAAATTTTCAGCATTCATAGGTTGGCCCCTTCTTCGTTAACATTTACAGACACGCCTAAACTTAGAGGCACACCTCTCTAAACCAAGGAGACACTTAAAGAGAAAAGGAGTAAAGATGGTGATGGGCTTATAAACAGGCATGTAACAGTGTCTTTGAAGGAAACGCTAACTTATGAAAACGTGGTCCCAAGTTCCTTAAATCTGGATCACCATATGACTTTTGTAATACTTATTATTTCCCCAGCTGGCATATAAACTGGAGTTCAAGTGGGAAAAAACAAGGTATTGTTCAGATTTACGATTTTTTGGATCAGGCAAAGATTCTGAGCAATAACCTATTAAAAAACCCAGCTGCTGATTTGAGTATGTAAGTATATGGGAGGAACGTATGAGGAACACATGTATCTGGAGTGGTGGTAAATACAGAGCATGTTTGCTTTGCAAAGCAGATTAGCTCATACTTAATAATAGAGTAAATCTGCTGAGCCATGACTCAATGCACCCAAATTCTCTAGATTGCTATGTCTCTACTCGCTAAGCCTTCGGGATCAACAAGCACACAACTTTGAGGGTGCTGTCTCACTGATGTCCGTATGAGCTCTGGTAGTCCAGGTCAAGATTATACCAAAGATTCAGGACTTAAATTCCTGCAGAATGTAAGCCCCTTTCCAAGTTCTCTGCTTTACTGTATCCTGTTTATTTTCAAACTCAAATGGAAAAAAAAACAAAAAAACAAAACAACACTTTGGGTTTCAAGAGGCACCCTGCAGCAAGGCCCAGCGATGTGAATTTTCAACAACCGTCTCAGGCAGATTTCATGCTGACGGTTCAGGCACTATACTTTGAAAAACACAGTATCACAGCTATCCTGTTTTGGCAGCCTGGGAGGCTAAGGTTTAGTCTGGGCTTTATTCACACCCAAAACAACTAAAAAAGCGGAGGAGTCTTTGAGTCAATCCCTGAAGCTCTGGCTAAGAAGAAACTCGCCTACGTTCCGGGGCAGCGACGCCGGCTCCACCTCAGCCACGGCTGTCTCAAGCTTCTCCGGGTTTTCCGCCGGCTCCACCCGAGCCACAAGTCTACAGGGTTCCTCGGAGCTTTCCGCCGGGACGCAGGACCCACCACCAGCTGCCGGTACGCATCCCGACTGCCGTCGGCCGGAAGCGCCCTCCAGACCCGCCCCCTGCCCTCCGGAGCCGGAAGCTTGGCAGCGGCAGCCGGCTCGTCGCTCTCCACGGTCTGCGCCGACAATGCTCCGCGCGCCCCGCTGCCGCCTCAGGACCTCCGTAGCGCCTGCCGCGGCCCTGGCTGCGGCGCTGCTCTCGTCGCTTGCGCGCTGCTCTTTTCTAGAGCCGAGGGACCTGGTGGACTCGTCGCTCAGCCCCTATTTCGGCACCAAGACTCGCTACGAGGATGTCAACCCCGGGCTGCTATCGGGCCCCGAAGCTCCGTGGCGGGACCCTGAGCTGCTGGAGGGAACTTGCACCCCGGTACAGCTGGTCGCCCTCATTCGCCACGGCACCCGCTACCCCACGGCCAAACAGATCCGCAAGCTGAGGCAGCTACACGGGCTGCTGCAGGCCCGCGGGTCCAGGGATGGCGGGGCCGGTAGTACCCGCAGCCGCGACCTGGGTGCAGCGCTGGCCGACTGGCCTTTGTGGTACGCGGACTGGATGGACGGGCAGCTAGTAGAGAAGGGACGGCAGGATATGCGACAGCTGGCGTTGCGTCTGGCGTCGCTCTTCCCGGCCCTTTTCAGCCGTGAGAACTACGGCCGCCTGCGGCTCATCACCAGTTCCAAGCACCGCTGCGTGGATAGCGGCGCCGCCTTCCTGCAGGGGCTGTGGCAACATTACCACCCTGGCTTGCCGCCGCCCGACGTCGCAGGTGACCCCTTGGGCGGCCCGTGTGCTGTCCGGTCCTCCCACCCGCCTTGGATCCCTCCCGCCTTCCCCAGACCCTGGGCTTCTCCGATGCCCACAGCTCTCTTTCCCCTGTTCCCAAGCCGTCATCCCTCGGGCTACGTCCATCCCTGTCGCGGGGTATTACAGACTTGGCTATCTCTTTTTCCCCTTACACGTATGTTCATTTATTCATCAGGTGTAATTTCAGCATCTTCTACACGCTCCCTGGTTTAGTAGAGTTGGGGATCGAACAGGATAGGGGACAGACAGGTCTCCCGCAATTTTTGCGCTCCCATTCCCAAATTGAATTGCCCCTTCGAGCGCCAACCCATCCCTTCCCCCTTCCCTGGCGTCTAGTTTCACAATTGGGCGCACGTTTTAAAAAACAGAATCTAGAATTTTCTTCCTCAGGCTTTGCTTCCGATACTAGTTTTTCCTTCTTCTTCTTCTTCTTTTTTAAACTTATCGTCTTCTTCAGATGACAGTTTTAGACTTACAGCCTGTTTTAGGAACCTGATCTCAAGCTTTTGTGCCCTCCTTTTTTCTTCTGTTTTGTTCATGTTTTTACTCTAGCGTTCCCATCATTGTAGCTGTGGTCCATGGTCACACGCAGTAACTTAACTCATTTATTCCATTAATTATACTCTTTCGAAATTTGAGAAATCATCTAGTAAGGCCCCATTATTTCACAGGTGAAGAACTCGAGCCCAAGAGTATGCCTTCTTAATTGTCTTTTTTAAGGTCTAGAATCCAAGTCTTCTGTTTTCCTAGAATGGTTCTTTTTCTCTTAGAAAATACTGTAATAGTTCCAAATAATAATGATAGCATACACCTCATGCTTATTGTGTGCCAGGTATGCCTCACATTTATTTTACAAAATCCTTACAACCACAATCCAGAGTTGATAGTATTTCCCCCATCTCAAAGATGAGGAAGTTGATACACAAACACATTAAATAATTTGCCCATTTTCGTACAGCTACCTGTGGACCCAGGAAATCTGATTGAGAGCTTGCTCTCTTTACCATTTTGCTATACAGCTTCCATTTGTCCAATAGCATACCCGATAAGGAAAAAACAGGTAACACTTTTGTACCACAGAGATGAACAAGCGTTAATAGTTTCTTGATCACTTTTAAGGCCAGAATTGAAGTGAGGATTATTGTTTAGCTTCAAAGCCCAAGTGAAAAATTAGAAGTAGGCTGGTTTTGTAATTTCTTCTGTAGCTGTTGAACAGTGAAACCATCTGTAAGGAATTTCTCCACTGATTCTCTGTCATGTTATTGTGGATAATTCAGTTAGCTGACTTGTGTCTAATTATTTGTTGAATTGTGTTTTTTTAAAGATATACTTTTTCCATTAACGGGTGAAAATTCCTCATAAATCTGTTAAATTAACAGAATGTTGAAAGCAGAGCATATTTTAATATAACGCAATATCTATAGTGACCTTCTGGAACAAGTGAATTTTTGTTCTCAGATGGCATTGTGAAGACTGGCATTTGTCTCTCAGTACAGAGCCAGGGATGAAAATATTACGGTTCGGAATAAGCCCCCTCCTGACTGTTTTCAGTCTCAGATGGTAAACCCTTTGCCTGGCCACTTTGTTATTCTCTATAGACAATAGTTTTGCCTATTATGTACATCTGGTCTTTTGAGGGAGTCTGCTGAATTAGATTTGTAGTTTTATAGAAACAGAACAATGCCTTTGTTTTTGTTTAAAGACTAGCAATAATTAGATAGTAACAGGGATAAAATACCCAGATCCACTTGGGAAATTACATTTTAGCAGCCACAGAAAAAAGGTGATAAAGTTAGCTTATTTTCCTTGTCAAGATATTTTCTTAAGAATTGCAATCCAATTGACAAAGTGGGCAGAATTATCCATTTCAAGAGACACTTAAACATACATATTGATATTTTTTTGCATACACATCCAAAGCCCAGATAAAACTATATTCAGTTTTCTCATATTTTATGTACAAAAATGATATACTTGGTGTTCTTTTCATGGTAAATTGTTGGATAAGTGATTGAAAAAAATGTGTGTTTTGAATATGACTGAAAATAAGGGCATGCCAGTAGTTGAAGAATGATTATGCATGCTTCTCCAATACATATTTGTTGCCAAATTGGGGGAATAAAGTAATTTATTAAAGTCTAAATAGAAAGTTATCTGGGGCTTCAGTTAGAAGATAAACTAAGTCACAGGCACCAGCACAGTGAAGCACAGGAGACCCGGAACATCAGTGCGTTTTGTGCTGTTGTCAGTTGTTTTTGTCCAAAGCAGAATCTTTTGTAAAGTAACACAGAGTTGGGAAAGTCAATTGAGAAAATAAAATACTCTGTTTAGACTTTGGCTTAGAGTGAAAAAATAGATTCCATATGTTGAATTCTCTCTCACCTTGTAAGTGGAAACTTTGCTGATTTTTAGTTTGCTTTCTCAAGTTTTCCGTGCCTGACAGAAACAGTACTTATAAATGTATAAAGCAGTTTCATTGCGTAGCATCACTACAACACATTTGATCTTCAATCTCTGTTTCTTTAGTCTTTTCTAGCTATTCTCATGCATTACAGACATTATAAATCGGGAATAATTTTACCCTATGACTTTCCTAATCAGTATGTGCTTATTTCAGCTATGAGGATTAGTAAGATGTTAGTGTTCCTTTTTCACACTTAACATTTTCAATAATTTGAAACTGTCGTTTATGTCAGTGATTTACATATATATATATATAAATTTTTCTCTCTTTCAGATATGGAGTGTGGACCTCCAAGGGTTAATGATAAACTAATGAGATTTTTTGATCATTGTGAGAAGTTTTTAACTGAAGTGGAAAAAAATGCTACAGCTCTTTATCACGTGGAAGCCTTCAAAACTGGACCAGAAATGCAGAACATTTTAAAAAAAGTTGCAGCTACTTTGCAAGTGCCAGTAAATGATTTAAATGCAGGTAATATGCCTGTTGTCTTTAAACTTATGGTTTAAATAATTTTGAACTGTGAAAATGAAAAACAAGGAAACAATTTTTTTTAAAGGCCCACAATTGATTTAGGTTAAGAAAATAATATGTTCTAGGTCAAAAAAAGTGTATACCTTGTGCTTACTATGTACCGTGTTTAGATTCATATTCTTCTTTGAGTGTTATTTAAGTTAATGCACAAGATTCTAGCTATATTCTGGAATTTTTTTGAGGGCAGAGTATATAAAGCCTCAACTGTAGGCATTATTTTTAAAACAAATTATCTTTTCTGAATTTCCCCTCAAAGTGATACAAATGAAAAAATCATATAAATTCTTTAGCTTTTGAAGCAGTTCAAATGTACCTGTTAATGTGTAAGAGAGGTAAGTTTTAGAAAGTGGGAAGCAAAGTACTATGATGTTTTTTGAGTCTTTTATATGTAGCCTTGCTGAGAAGATGAGTAGTCATGTCTATTATAAGTTATTGCAATGGATGGGCTGACCATGCAGCTTAGCATCCAAACTGGTGGGACACTTTTGAAAGTGAAAGGGAACACTATTAATAATTTTGCCAGGAAAGCAGGTGGGAAACCAGGGCACATGGTCACCCAGTAATGGGAGATTAAGAAAATAAGATTTTTTTGTTTTCTAGGAATTTATATTCCATAGGGCAGATGTTGACAAAGATACGTGCAAAGATTGTAGATTACATTATACTCTGAATTAATTTCCAAAAGCCTGGAAGTAGATGTTGGGGAAAAAAATAGATTAGAATTTGTCAGTCACAGGGCCTGGATGCTTTATAAGGATCAAAACGAAGATGCCTAGACTAGCATTTGAAATTGAATGTTTTCTCTCTCTCCAAACTGGCAGTACATTGGCATCACCCATGGAGCTTTAAAAATTATTTACTTTATTGGGAAATAATTCAAACATAAAGATAACAAAAACGGCTAATGTAGTGAACATTCCTATGCCCACCACTTGGTTTTACTCAATTTTAACTTTGTGCTTCAGTTACTTGCCTTAAATAAATTGAGGTCCATTGGTCCCTTTCCTGGATCCCATTCTTTCCTTTCTCCCCAATGTTAATTGTTGTCATGAATTGAGCGTTTATATTATCCCATGTTTTATACATAAATGAGATATTGTTTTGCAGATTTTAAAACTTTTAAGAATGATATCAAAGTTTATACCAGTCTGAAATTTGATTTTTATGCAGATTTTTGTTTTTGATGTAATGTTTGTAATTCTAGTCCTACATTTTAAATGTATGTATTCCATTCTATAAGTATACCAGTATCAAGCCATTATTCTGTTAGTAGGCATTTAGGTTGTTGAAAAAGATTTTATTTAAACTATTTTTAGTCTCTGAATGGGCAAGAATTATGTATTTTACTGATGGAGTAACAGCAACTTCTTTTTGGAGGCAATATTAATATAGTGGTTAAAATAATGTATTCTGGAATTGGACTATTTGCATTTGAATCTTGACTTTACTATCCTATTGAATAACTGTGATTTTTGACAAGTTTCTTAATATCTTTATGTCACAGTTTCCTTCTTTGTAAAATGAATGTGGGAATTATTCTTGTCTTGTAGGATTATTGCAAAGATTATATAAGATTAATTCATACAAAGCATTTAGTACCTGGCACAGTAATTGCGCAATAAATACTTTTGCTATTTAAATACCCTTTTGTTTACATAGAGGGGTGATGCTATATGTATTTTCAGTAACTTTACTATTTTTACTTAACAATATATTTGTCTCTAGACAAATACAGAACTGTCTCATTCTTTTAAATCCTGTGTTATTTCGTGGGACATAGGAATGACTCAATTTGTAAGTCAATGCTAGTTAAATTATTTAACCCATCATCGAATTTTACTGCTGTAAGAGGCTGTTGCTAATGCAGTCCAGATTCTTTTTATATAAACCATTTTCCTACTGAAATTTTTCTTAGTTTTTAACGCTTTCAGGTAATGCTACAATGAACACTCTTGTAGTCTGTTTTTTACACTTGAGAGTTTATTTGTTTTTTTTTTTTTTTTTTTTTTTTTTTTTTTTTTTTTGAGGCGGAGTCTCGCTCTGTCGCCCGGACTGGAGTGCAGTGGCCAGATCTCAGCTCACTGCAAGCTCCGCCTCCTGGGTTTCCGCCATTCTCCTGCCTCAGCCTCCCAAGTAGCTGGGACTACAGGCGCCCGCCACCTCGCCCGGCTAGTTTTTGTATTTTTAGTAGAGACGGGGTTTCACCATATTAGCCAGGATGGTCTCGATCTCCTGACCTCGTGATCCGCCCGTCTCGGCCTCCCAAAGTGCTGGGATTACAGGCTTGAGCCACCGCGCCCGGCCGAGAGTTTATTTGTAAGATAAAATAGGTGAGGCTGGGTGCCATGGCATAGCCTATAATCCCAGCACTTTGGGAGGCTAAGGTGGTTGGATCACTTGAGCCCAGGAGTTCGAGACTAGTCTTGGCTACATGGTGAAACCCTTCCTCTATCAAAGATACAAAAATTAGCCAGTCTCATTATCTGATCTCTAAATGAATAAATAGATTTTTAAAAATGTTTTTATAGGGGTGAAATTGCTGGGTGAACACACATGAATATTTTATATCTTGACATGTACTTTGAAATTATTCTCTGAAGGTGTAGTAAAAATTTATGTCCACAGTATATGAGAATGTTCATTTTCCCGTATCTTCCAACAGTAGATATTATTAGTCATTTTAATTTTTGCCAATTTGATTAATGAAAAATAGTATCTAGCTTTAATTTGCAGTTCTTTGATTACTTCTGAAAGTGAACATCTTTTCATGTTTAGTAGCCATTTGCATTTCTTAGAATTGCCCCTTCATAACTTTGTTCATTTTCTATTGGGTTATTTTTGTTTTCTTATGAATCACAAATACCTTTTATGTGTTATAGGTATATTAATTATATCTTTTAATTCTGCCTGACAAAGGATTCGCCCTTTGCTTTTTGTATGTTGTTAATATTTTAATTTTTTCCTTATTTCTTAGGTTTGTTGATGGTGCCTTTGATTGCACAGAAGTTTACATCTTTTAAATAGCCATATCTGTCTCTTCATTATGGCTTCTGAGTGTTGTATTTTGTCCAGGAATCCTCCCACCCCAAGATTATTATATTTTCCTATTGTCTTCCTTTTTTGTTGTTTTATTTTTTTCTCAGGGGAGCGGAGGGAAAGGGTCTATTTCGTTTTTTAAATATTTAAATTTCTTACCCACCTGAAAGATTTTTGAGGTTCTGAAAGACTGACCAAGAAATCAGAAGGGTCATAACAGATAAGTCAGAGCTATAACTTAAATAAGATCATGTATCTAACTTCTTTACTTTGTAAGTGGGGAAATTGACACTTAAGAGAGCTTACCCAGGATAATTAGTGGCAAAGTCAGGTCTCAGCCTGTCTTGATCTGATGCTTTTTCTCCCTGTACTCTGAAGAGTTGTTTGGTGAATTTTTTTTTTTCTAGTTAACTCTCTTCTAGTTAAAGAATATACCGTTTGGACTGACTTCATAATTTCGGAATTAGAGCTTTGAGTGTAAATAAGCCAGATCCTTTCATCAAATGTACCTGGTACTTACAAGCCACTATATTGTATCAGGTATTGAGATTATAAAACCTTTTCTTTACATGAGCAAAGTTTTGAATGGCTTTTCCGTATATTTCCAATGAAATGTATTTTTCTGTATTGTATACTGCTTCAGGGGAATTCTTTAAACTCAGAACTAGCGCAAAATGCATGTAACGTCAGTTGATTTTTGGTCCCATTTGCCTTTAGGAAAACAGGAAACGCAGTAAAGTTAAAGAAAAATCAAAGCAGTGGAGGCAACCACTGCAGTTGAATTTTTTTCTCTCTAGCATTAAATATCACCTACTTCTCACTGAGTAGAAAGCAGCAGTGTTTTATTTACTAACAAAGGCTACTTTTTATAGCCCAAGCATTCATTCCCTTATCCCTTCTCTTCAATACCCGTATGTATCTCAAGAGTAATGTAATCCACAAATTAGCAGTGTAAAAATCCTAGATAACTTATTCTGAAATCCACTTCGGAAATCATTTGAGCAGCTAAGTTTGAAAAACTGATGTTGGTACCAACATTTCTCTCTAGTGTGTGATTTTCCCCTTTGTGCTTCTGTTCCTTGGCTGTCTCTCCTTCCCCCTCACTTAGCTTATACTTCTTCCCTCTCTATCTCTGTAGTCTTCTCTCTCCTTTTATATCTTTTCTCTACTTGCTGCTGCTTCTTAGTTATAAAATGAATTGTATAATTTAAACTGTTCAATAAATGTACTTTGTTATTTGTAATTTTTCAAGTCGGGTACTAAAACCTTTATAACCTTAGCCCCCCCTCCTTGAACCCTCTAAAATTAACAAAATCATGTTAAGTTTTATATAGCAAGTCCTTGGATTACACTTTTTGTTGATATTGCTAGGCAAACATGTTCTTAACAAGGAATTGCCTGAGACAGGAGGATTGTTTGAGCCCAGGAATCCGAGGTTGCAGTGAGCTGTGATCACCACTGCACTCCAGCCTGGACAAGACAGCAAGACTCTGTCAAAAAAAAAAAAGGCAGGGGAGGCAGAAAAAAGTTACCAATTACAGAAAATTTCTTAGTTTTTTTGGACTGAAATTTATACTTCTCATGGTTTCTTCCTGATAGTTCAGTTCTGCCCCCTTAGATTATACAGAGCAAGTCTCTTAATGCTTTGATAGCCAGGAAGAAACTAAATAATTTCTTCCCCAAACCGAAGGTGTCCATTTTATTGAGCTGTACCACATAAAGATATTTAACCTTTGAAAAATTGCAGAAAATAATGACCCACAAAATTTTACCTTTTTTCCCCCCCAGATTTAATTCAAGTAGCCTTTTTCACCTGTTCATTTGACCTGGCAATTAAAGGTGTTAAATCTCCTTGGTGTGATGTTTTTGACATAGATGATGCAAAGGTAAGTATTATTTTTGCAGTTTCTTTGCTTTTAAAAAAAATTTTTTTTTGGCTTGCTTGTTTGCATTTGGTTACTTGAAGCAGCTTTTCAGAAAATGAGCAGTTAGGGAACATAAATTGTTTTGTGACTAACTCCTAATTTTCCTTGAATAAAGAGAGATTAAAGGTTCACATTGGTCCCACCTACTTGTAAATAGTTCAGGTTCAAAAAACTCTGGAAACATTTTTTCCATGGTGATTTGATTTCTAAATCAACCCGTTTACAGACCTACCTTTAACCAACCCATCATCAAATTTTACTGCTTGGAAGGGATTGTAGAGCTGATATAATCCCATATTCTTCTTATAGGAAGCCAAAGCTCAGAGAGAATAAATGGTTTTCCAAAGTCCTAGTGACTATTTTATAACATTTTTCATGGGAAATTGTGTTCGGTGTTTTACAGTGAACATTCGTATGTCCTTTGCCTATATTTACCAGCTGTTAACCTTTTTTGCCACATTTGCTTTATCAGTCTCTCTACTATATTAGTTTCCTGTTGCTGCTCTAACAAGTTACCACAAACTTAGTGGCTTTAAACAATATAAGTTTATTATCTTATGGTTCTGGAGGTCAGAAGTTCAAATTGAATCTTACAGGGCTGAAATCAAGGTATCAATAGAGCTATATTCTTTCAGGGGGCTTTAGGAGAACATCCATATCCTGCTTTTTCTGATCTCCAGAGGCTACTTGCATTTCCTGTCACTCAAACTTCTGATGGGTACATCTCCAACTCTTAACTGTCCTTCCTGCCTGCCTCTTGTAAGCATACTTGTTGATTACACTGGGCCCACCTAGATAGTTCAGGATTTATCTCTCCATCTCGAGATTCATAACTTAATCACATTGGCAGATTCCCTTTTATCAGGTAAGGTAACATATTCGTAGGATCTCAGGGATTAGAATGTGGACATATGGGAGCAGTTTTTTCTGTCCACCATGTATATATAATTTTCTTGTACCCCTCACCATCAGGATGTTTCACCCTTAAATACTTGGGCATGCATCTAGGACAAGAACATTCTTTTGTATAACCACAACACAGTATACCATAGTTATATTTATGTGTATAATGTATACCACAGTATTTTCTAATATACAGTCAACTTTCAAATTTTCACATCCTAAGTCTTTTATAGCTGTTTTTTGTTTGTTTTGTTTTGTAAGATTCAGGATCTGATAAGGGATCATTCATCGCATTTGGTTGCATTTCTTTTAGTCTCATTTAACCTGAAAGAGTCCTCCAGCCTTCCTTTTGCCCTTTGTACATTGGCATTTGGAGGAGTCTAGGCCAGGTTTTTTGCAGAATGCTTTTGGATGTGTCTGATATATTTTACTTAGGATTAGATTCAGATTAAACATTTTTGACAAGAGCCCTACATAAGTGATATATCCTTCTCAGTGCATCATGTCAGAAGGACTGATGTCCATTTGTCACGTCATTGATTATTATTATTATTATTATTATTATCATTATTTTTGAGACACTGTCTCTCTCTGTCGCCCAGGCTGCAGTGCAGTGACACAATCTTGGCTCACTGAAACCTCCGCTCCCCAGATTCAAGTGATTCTTGACCATTTGATCATTTGATTACAATGGTGTCTGCCTGATCTCTTTATTGTAGGGGTACTTTTTTTCTTGTAAATAACTTCTTGACCGGGCATGGTGTCTCATGCCTGTCATCCCAGCACTTTGGGTATTTTCTATTATTTTCTTCTTCAGTGATTTGATAGAAAATAATTTATCCCGGCTTTGGACTTTCACTGTGAAATAGGTTTATATACTGAAGTATTTACAGGTGAAATAAAATGATACCTGGGATTTGCTTCAAAATAATTCAGTGGTAGTGGTAGGAGCAAAGCTGAAATGGGACTGGTTGAATGCTGATTATTGTTGAAACTGGATGAGTACACAGAGGTTCTTTATACTACTGTCTTATATTTTTTATGTGTTTAAAGTTCTTCATTAAGTTTTTTTTTTTTTTTTTTTTGAGGCAGAGTCTCCCTCTGTCACCCAGGCTGGAGTGCAGTGGACCAATCTCAGCTCACTGCAACCTCTGCCTATTGTGTTCAAGCAATTCTCCTGCCTCAGCTTCCCAAGTAGCTGGGATTACAGGCGTGTGCCTTCATGCCCAACTAATGTTTGTATTTTTAGTAGAGACGGGATTTCACCATGTTGGCCAGGCTAGTCTCGAACTCCTGACCTCAAGTAATCCTCCTGCCTCACCCTCTCAAAGTGCTGGAATTACAGGTGTGAGCCATGGCGCTTGGCCAAGAATGGTTTTTACAATTAAAAATGAATAGACATTTATGAAATTCTGAGATAATTAGATATCTTGGACCTTGAGTACCTTCAGCAAGCATTTTTTGAGTTTCTGTTCTGTGACAAGCACTTGCTTGGAACTAAAGACACTAACATTAGATAGATATTGTCCTCAAAGAATGCCGCAAGGAATGAAAGACATGTAACTAAACCATTGCAAGATAATAGAAGGTTTATACAGTAATAGAAACATACGCAGATGCTCCTTGACTTATTGTGGGGTTGCATCCAGATTAGACCCATGGCAGGTTGAATATCTTAAGTTGGAAGTGCATTTCTGATTTACAGTGCATTTATCCAGACAGAGCCTCGTTGTAAGTCAAGGAGCGCACTGAATGTGTATTGCTTTTGAACCATTGTAAAGTTGAAAAATTGTCAGTCAAACCATCATATGTTGGGGACTGCCCGTAAAAGGTGTAGTGATGCACAAAGGAGAAAATTAATTTGTAGGATAGCTTTTTTGCAATTTATGTCTTTAATAAGTATGTCTAGATTTTCTCTCTCTTGGGATTAGTTTTGGTATTTAATGTACCTATGAAAGTCAGTCATTCATGTTATCCATTATTTGCTGAATTAAGCCAATATATCTTTTGATTTTAAAAAGTGTTTTCCTTCTCTGAAATTATTTCCCCATAATTACTTGTGTATTTTTGCTTTCAATTTTTTCTTTATTACGGTAGTTTATTGTTTACTAGTTTATTTTTTCCCCAAGAAACAGTTTAGCTTTATCTGTTTTTGAACTTTATATTATGGAATTACTCTGTGTATGTTTTTTTCTTTTGGTATCTAGCTCTTGTTCAACATTAAGTTTTTAAGATTTATTTGGGAGCTAAATGGTGAGAACGCATGGACAGATAGAGGGGAACAACATACACTGGGGCCTTTCAGAGGGCAGAGGATGGGAGGAGGGAGAGGATCAGGAAAAATAACTAATGGGCACTAGGATGAATACCTGGGTGGTGAAATAATCCATACGACAAACCCCCATGACACAAGTTTAAAAAAAAAAAGCTTCCCGTGTATAGATTGCTACTTAGAAGGCAGGGATTTGAACTGGGAGGAATTTAAAATGATCTTGACCTGTTGTGTTGTGAAAAGGCTCACAAATTTCAGGAAAATGTACCTCTTCTCAAATGGATTGGGAATTATGAGGTCACAGACATTTCTCAGGATTCTGTAAAACATACCTGTAGCAGAGTATTAGAGGAGATTGAAGCAAAGGGGCGTGAGGTAACTTCTTGGGGGTGATTAAGTCATTGTATTAACACAGCGGGGGTGGGTTATACAGGTGTTTACATTTGTCAGAAATCATCAACATGTATATTTAAATCATGTGTATGTAAATTACAATTTAATAAAGTTTTTAAATTGAAAAATATTTATGAGGTTGCATATAGCTACAGTTTTTAATTTTCATTACTATATAGTATTCCATTATATGAATATTTTACAGTTAATTCATTATCTTTTTGGTAGACATTGTTTTTAGTTTGGGACTGTTAACGAACCTTGTTGCTATGAACATTATGTATATGTTTGTTGGGGTACAGGTATACCGGTTTCTGAAGGTATTTGTCTGTGGTAGAATTGTCGATTCTCGTACTTCAGCCTCCTGAGTAGCTGGGACCACAGGCACCCGCCACCACACCTGGCTAATTTTTGTATTTTTAGTATAGAAGGGATTTTGCCACATTGGCCAGGCTGGTCTCTAACTCCTGACCTCAAGGGATCCACTCGCCTCGGCCTCCCAAAGTGCTGGGATTACAGGTGTGAGCCACCGCACTGGGCCTTTTTTTTTTTTTTTTTTTAAATAATATAAAGTTTTAATAGTAAGCACATGAGAGTTTTAAAAATCTCACTTGCCTCCTTTTTATTTCTAATAGTAGATTTTATTTCTTGAATAGATGGAACAGACTTTTATCTAATTCCTTTTAATTCCTTTTTAAATTTCTTAGTGTTTACTTCTCTTTGCTAACTTCTTGATTTAATTGCTTTTGGGTAAGGACAGACTGTCTAAAGCCGTGTTTTTCCTCTGCTCTCACACCACCACCACAATCATCAACACAGAAGACCTCTGTGACCAAATGTGTGGGAGCCTTTCCCCTGCACACCAAGCAGGAGACACCAGCTGGGTGTCCTCCAGTTCAGTTCTGACACTGTCTACCTGGAGGTAGTGTTAGATCCCACAGGTTGAGGGCTCAGTCCCCAAGTGCCCCATTGGTACTCTTCTGCTCAACTGACTTCAAGTTGGCGTTCCCATGACCTCTTCTTTGGGTTCAGTTAATTTGCTGTAGCAGCTCACAGAACTCAAGGAAACATGTTTGCAGATTTATTATAAAGGATGTTACAAAGGATAGAGATGAAGAGACAGTAGGGCGAGTTATGGGGGAAGGAGCGTGGAGCTTCCATGTCCTCCCTGGGCATGTCACCCTCCAGGAAGTTCCACATGTTCAGCTTTCTGTAAGCTCTCCAAACCCAGTCCTCTTGGGCTTTTATGGAAGTATTCCTTCCCCCCAGGATATGAGGCAGGACCCTTTCAGGGCAGGATCTTAAGACCCCCAGAAAGGCAGGAAGATGAGAGCTGCCTCTGCACTGTGGAAAGGGAGGCAGGAGAGAGATTCTGTTTCCTGAGGCCTGCTCCTGAGGCCTCACACACCCAGTATTATACCAAAAGACTTCAACAAGGAATATGGGAGTTACAAACCAGAAAGTGTGGACGAAAGCCAATATATACATATCATAACACCACAGGTCAGCTCCTGGTTTTCAAAGAGGGATACCTTACATCAAAAGAGTATACACAGTCATTAATAATTAGTCCAGTCCATCATCTTGTATGAATGTCTTCCAGGGCGAGGCCACTCAGGTTTGCCAGCTTCCTTTCAATCCTGTCAGGTTACAAAACCAGGAGTGGTTTTGGCAAATATATAGCTTCACCGTTTCATGCATCTGTCATAGTTGAGCTAAGAGACAGTGCCACCTTTTGCTCTGAGCCTTGTTCAAGGCGTTTATGTAATATTTCATTTCCTTTATAACCCATTTATTCATCCTTTTACCCTCAGCTATTCTCCTTGTCTTCATTAATAAATATCTACACTTCTGCCTTTGGAAGGGACACAAGTTGCCATTGTGCTATGCTAGTCTAGATTGCAGGCAACAATGCTAGTGTAGCAAGTAGCTCCTCTCACACCTTTAATGTGTTTTTAATTTTGTTTTTACATATGGCACTGTCCCACCCCTGCTCTTAAAACTTACTATGACTTGAACTTAGTTTCTCTAGGAGCTCTTTTGGGAAGAAAGGTTCGTGACTATTCCAGTCGTCTTGAACCTCTTTTGGGTTACATATTTTAGTCCTCTAGTTGTGGTTTTAGCTACAGGTTTTAGTTCTAGATAGAGGTTTTAGTTCTCCACTTCTACATGAGCAAATGATCAAATGATACGTAAGTGCAAAATTTAACCCTCAGATAAAGGCTACTTAATTACCAGCTCCCGATTCCAGACCTTGCAGCAGAGATTAGTCACTGTAATCAGTGATAGGTAAGTTTCAAACTGTTTTCTATACTTTTATAATCTGTATCATTCTTAGAAATATAAAGGGTATAATGTATGTGTGTGGGTAATAAATGGTATTATAGGCTATGTATTATTTTTAATGGACTCTTATTCAACATTGTGTTTTGGAGCTCTTCCATGTCAGTACATGGAGATCTATAATACAGAACTTTTTGATAACTGCAAAGTATTCTGTAGTATGTGTATATCATAGTTTATTTAACCATCTACCTACTGTGGGAATTTAGTTGTTTCTGGGGATTTTTTGGCATCTATAAGCAGTGCTACTGTAAGTCATTCTTGTACATTCTCCCTGGTATTCCTCTGTGAGTATCACTTTATAAGAAATGGAATTAAATGGGTCATAGAGTATGTGTGTTTTCATGGATTTTGCCAGTTTGCCCTCTAGAATGTCTATACCAATATACATTCCTCCCAACAGTACCCATTTCCCCATATCTTTGGTACACTTTTATTATTTTTTTTTTCACCAAACTGATACATGAACCAAAGTAACTCGTTTTCTATTTGACTTCTACCTTCTCAAAATTCTTAAACATTTCTCATCTACTGTTATCTTCTGTGTTTTAATGAATATTCTTCTTCTTTATTCTTTCTTCTAAATATATCCTTGACATATGACATAAATATTATATTTTGTGCAGTATGGTAATTAAACACTGTAACCATTTCTTAGAGAATCATTATTAAATCAGGGAATCTATTATGTTTTTGAAAATAGATTAGAATTGATTTTTGAATTTTTTTTAGGTATTAGAGTATTTAAATGATCTGAAACAATATTGGAAAAGAGGATATGGGTATACTATTAACAGTCGATCCAGCTGCACCTTGTTTCAGGATATCTTTCAGCATTTGGACAAAGCAGTTGAACAGAAACAAAGGTAAGAACTTTCTAAAAAATTTGAAGTACATTTTGAGTTTACTATTAAACCTCTGGAAAATGTTTTGTAACGAGTAATTTTAAAAAATAGTTTTTGCTTGTGTTTTAAAAAATATTTTTTAATATAATGTGATACAAAAGAATTAGATAACATGTGTAAGTTATAAAACATATGAAACCTTCCACTCTACCCAAGAACTACAATGTTAATAATAACTTGGATTTGTTTACTTATGTGTTCCTCAGCTGTTCTGTTTTCCTGCCTCTTCTTGCCCTTCCCTTTCTCCAGAAACTACTCTTTGGAATTTTGTATTTGTCATTCCTTCGCCTCTTTAAAATAGTTTATATTATTAATGTATTGGTGCCGAAATAATATATTTAGTTTTTCTTGGAATCATACTGCTTATTGTCTTTTGGACCTTGCTTTGTTTCCCCCTCTCAACTTTAAGTTTTTTATATTCAACATATTATTGCATGTAGCTGTAGTTCATTTTCACTATAGTACAATATTCAATAATGTGAATACACCATAATTTATGCCATGTACTCTTGTCAGTGGGCATTTAGATAGTTCCTGTCTTTAGCTATTATAAATAGTGTAATTGTGAACTCTATGTGGCTCCTGCTATGAATGTGCAAAATGTTTTTACTTTGAAAGAGAAAAAACTTTTGTTAATATTTATAATCTTCAATTAAAAATAATTTTTCAAGACTTGAACCTTTGATAGAACCTCAATTCCATTTTATTTGTCAGATTTGCTTCAATGAAGGCTTATACACTTAAAATTGGAGACAAAAATCATGCTGTAAAAATTGAGATAGAAAAAAACTAGAGATGGTGTGTTTCATTGTGTTTCAAGTACTACATTTTATTTACAAAAATAGATTTTGTTTGTGAATATGACTCTAGTTTGTGGAAATTTCTTGAGGTTGTTGGGCGTTCAGGAAGAAAAACCAAATTGAGTATTTAGTTTCTGCTACCAAAAAGTTGTGTGGCGATTTCATTCAAGGCAAGTACCTTTGAAATAGGAGTTAACTTTTTTGCTGTTCAGTTTTATGAATGGTTTATAACCCTTAGACTTTATGAGATAATATATCTTTATTATTTGTTCATTGTTTGTCTTGCTTTTGGATATGAGGTATGATAAACTTAAAACTGTGTCTGGAAGATTTTAAAATAATGTTTGCTATTATATTTTATCTTCAATTTAGCGCTTTAAGAAGTTTATCATTGGTGTTTTAAAAGAAGTATTTCTGTGTACTGAAAACTACAAAACATTTCAGAAAAATGACCCAAATAAAGGAAATATATATAATTTTTATGGATTTGAAAACCCAAATTAGTAACCTGTAGATTCTCTATCAAAAATCTCAGTACTTTTTTTTATAGAAATTGAGAAGCTAATTCTAAAATATATGCAGAAATTTAAAGGACCTAGAAGAGCTAAAACAATTTTGAGAAGGAACATAGGGACTTAAAGCACCAGACTTCAGAACTTATATAAAGCTGTATTAATAGTCAAATATTAATAGATCAATAGGATAAAATAGAATCAAGAAATAAACTCAGATATATATGGTAAATTGATTTTTGACAAAGATGCCAAGCTAATTAATTGGGGAAAAGGGTAGTATTTTCAACAAATGGTACTGAAACAATTGGATATACATCTTGTCAAAAAATGGCGCCTACACCCTTCACACTGTACACAAAAACAGATTATTTAAAGTAATATATAAAACTGTAAAATTTCTTAAAGAAAATACAGGGGCAATGACCTAAATATAAGAACGAAAACTATAAGTCTCTCAGGAAAACTTAGGGGTAAATCTTCATGACCTTATATTAGGCAAGAATTTCTTAGGTGTAACACCAAAAGTGTGATCTGCTAACAGAAGTTCATAAAATGGTCTGGGCGTGGTGCCTCACGCCTGTAATTGGCCTTTGGGAGGCAGATCACCTGAGGCCAGGAGATCGAGACCAGCCTAGCCAATGTGGCGAAACCCCGTCTCTACAAAAAATTCAAAAATTAGCCAGGCATGGTGGTGCACGCCTGTAGCCCCAGCTATTCTGGAGGCTGAGGCAGGAGAATCGCTTGAACCCTGGAGGCAGAGGTTACAGTGAGCCAAGATTGCACCACTGCGCTCCAGCCTGGGTAACAGAGCAAAACTCAAAAAAAAAAAAAAAAAAAAAAAAGAAAGTTGATTAAAATGAACGTCAGAATTTAAAACCTTTTACTTCAAAAGACATTATTCAGAAAATGAGAAGACCAAGCCAAATATTTGAAGAAAGTATTTGCAAAACATACATGATTGAGGATTGAATCCAGAATATGCAGACAATTACAACTTATACCAAAATAACCAGTTTTTAGAAGGGCAGAAGATTTGAACAGGTTTCACTAAAGAAGATGTATGGATGGCAAACAAGCATATGAAGGGTTGTTCACTGTCGTTAGATATTGAAGCCACAGTGAAATACCACTAATGAATCCTCTAAATTAGCTAAAATAAAAAAGAGATTGTCTTCAGTGTTGGTGAGATGTGAAGAAACTAGAAACCTCATACATGGCTGCTAGGAATATAAAATTGTATAGCCACTTGGGAAAAGTTTTGTAGTTTCTTAAAAAGTCAAACATGTCGGGCTGGACTAGGCTGGGCTATGCGGCTTGAGCCTGGCTCTATCCAGAGCGAGACCCTGATGGCTGCGGTGTTTCTGGTAAGGCTTTGTGAATACTCGCCGCTTTTCTACATCGCGGTGGTCTTTACCTGCTTCATCGTGACCACCGGTCTGGTATTGGGATGATTTGGTTGGGATGTTCCAGTAATTCTGAGAAATTCAGAAGTGACCCAGTTCAGCACAAGAGTTTTCAAAAAGCAAATGAGACAAGTCAAGAATCCTTTTGGCTTAGAGATCACTAATCCATCTTCAGCTTCAATTGCAACTGGCATAACCTTGGCAACAGATTGCCTTGAAGATAGTCTCCTTACATGCTACTGGGGGTGCAGTGTTGAAAAATTATATGAAGCTCTGCAGAAGCATGTTTATTGCTTCAGAATAAGCGCTCCCCAAGCATTAGAAGATGCTCTGTATAGTGAATATCTCTATCAGGAACAGTATTTGTATCCTTTTATCTGATACACCCATCAACACTGAAAATTAGACCTCTTATGGATAAAGTGTTGCTAACTTACTGATCATTTTTGGTATATTTTTGTTCTTATGGTGATAGTGGGAATTTGCCTTACATTTTCAAAAAGTATTAAAAACGATAGCAAAGAAGAAATATATTGCCAGTTACCAAGAGATAATAAAATTGAAAACTTTGGCACAGTGCCTACATCTCGCTATCCATTGGTAGCGCTATTGACCTTAGCTGATGAGGATGACCGGGAAATATATGATATTATTTCCATGGTGTCAATGATTCATATTCCTGATAGGACTTACAAACTATCCTGCAGAATATTGTATCAATATTTACTCTTGGCTCAAGGTCAATTTCATGATCTTAAGCAACTTTTCATGTCTGCAAATAATAATTTCACTCCCTCCAACTATTCCTCTTCAGAAGAAAAAAACACAGACAGAAGTTTGTTGGAAAAGGTGGGACTCTCTGAAAGTGAAGTTGAGCCATCGGAGAACAGCAAGGACTGTGTTGTTTGCCAGAATGGGACTGTGAACTGGGTGCTCTTACCATGCAGACACACCTGCCTGTGTGATGGCTGCGTGAAGTATTTTCAGCAGTGCCCAATGTGCAGGCAGTTTGTTCAGGAATCTTTTGCACTTTGCAGTCAAAAAGAGCAAGATAAAGACAAACTGAAGAGTCTTTGAAGACATTGTAACAGTGAAAAGTACACTTTCTACTAAAGATGCAGAAATTGATGAGATTGGAATTCATTATAACGTGGAATCTACAGTATTGGCCATCAATGAAAATTCTGTTTTCACTTCATATTTGTATGGTACATGGATGATAAAAATTAATTATTCCTTTCTGCTTAGTGAATACTGAAATCCATCTGTGTTGATACATAAAAATTCATTCAACTCTTGAAAAGAATCTAAGAGTTTGGCCTTTTATTAGCTAGATTTCCTCTCACGTTAATTAGAAAAATCATTCTGAAAGGCAATCCATTGAAAATTTGAGGAGGTTAAAGCCTTAGGATCACTAAATGTTTTACCTTTGATGTAATCTGGAGAGCAGTTAAGAAAAAACTTAATTCTGCTTAAAGTAATTGTGTGTTCCGTAGTTTATACAAAGGAGTTGGAATGAGCTTCTTTAAATCTTTTCCTGAAATACCAGTTTTTATAAATATCCATCTGTTTGGTTTCTAATGTCCCTTATAGTTACATAAATACAGGTCATAGTTTTTAAATACTCGTTCTTAAATAATAAATACAAGATATATATATAAAAAAAGTCAAACATGTATCTATATGACTAAGCAAATTTATTCCTAAGTATCTACCAAATAGAAATGAATATATGTGTCTATACATAGACTCATGTCAATGGTTACAGCAATGTTATTCATGATAGCTAAAAACATGATAGCTATAAACAGCTCAAGTGCCCATCAACTGATAGATGGATAAACACGTAGTACATACATATGATGGAATACCACTCAGCAATTAAAAAAGAATGAACTACTGATAGTCAACCAAATGGATGACTTCAGAAACATGCCAAATGAGAGAGGCCAGATACATAAGACTATATATTGAATGATTCTGTTTGTTTGAAATTTCTAAAACGCACAAAACTTTGAAGACAAAAGCAAATCGTTGGTGGCCTGGGTCTGGAGGTAGGAGCAGGGATGGGCACAGGGAACCTTTTAAATTAAAAAAAAAAATTTTTTTTGAGGCGGGGTGTTGCTGTGTTGCCAGGCTAGTTTCAAACTTCTGGGCTCAAGCAGTCCTCTCCTGTTGGTCTCCCAAAGTGTTGGGATTACAGGCATGAGCCGCTGCACCCAGCTGAGCACAGAGAACTTTTTAGGTGGTCTAAGTTTTCCCAAACTGGATTGTGGTGATTACACACACAGCTGTATACGTTTGTTAAGATATCCAACTCTCTAATTAAAATTAGTAGTTATGCTTCAGTAAAACTTAATCTGAGTATTTAACAAAAGTATTTTAAAAATGGAATGAAATAATTTTTTGGTAAAAGTGGAAAAAATTTTTTAAAGAAGACTCCATTTTTCTGAGTTAGTAAATTTTTTTTTACAAGGCAACACCAAAATGCTTATGATATAATTACTGAAAATGTTTTAAAATTATTAGCTCACTTCCCTGAGTTGATGTGCAATATATTAGAAAATAATTGAATTTTTTAAATTAAGGATTTTACAGTGTCATAGGGTCATTATTTTTAAAAACAGTTTGAGAAATAATTCATATACAGGCATGTCTCAAAGATACTGCAAGTTCAATTCCAGACCACTGCAAAAAAGTGAATATCACGATGAAGGGGGTCACACATTTTTTTGGTTTCCTGGTACATATAAAAGTTATGTTTATACTATAAAAAACAGTACACACATACCTTAATTTAAAAATACTTTATTACTGGGAAATGCTCATGATCATCTGAGCCTTCAGAGAGTTGTAATCTTTTTGCAGGTAAAGGGTCTTCCCTCAGGTGTTGATGGCTGCTGACTGATGAGAGTAGTGGTTGCTGAAGGCTGGGGTGGCTGTGGCAATTTATTATAAAAGAAAATATCAATGAGGTTTGCTGCATCAGGTGACTTTTTCTTTCATGCATTCCTTAATAGTATTTTACCCAGAGTAGAACATATTTTAGAATTGGAGTCAGTCCTCTCAAAGCCTGTCACTGCTTTGTCAACTTTCTCAATCCTTTGTTGTCATTTCAACAATATTCATAGTATCTACACCACGGGTAGATTTCATCTCAAGAAGCCACTTTGTTCATCCCTAAGAAGCAACTCCTCATGTATTCAAGTTTTATCATAATATTGCAGTAATTCAGTCATGTCTTTGGGCACCATTTGTAATTTTCTTGCTATTTCCACCACATCTGCAGCTACTTCCTATCATCCATGAGGGTTGGAATCAGCCTCTTCCAAACTCCTGTTAATGTTGATGTTTTGACCTCCTCCCATGAATTACAAATATTCTTAATGGCATCTAGAGTGGTGAAACCTTTCTGGGAGGTTTCCAGTTTACATTCCCCAGATCCATTAAAGGAATCACTGTCTATGACAGCTATAGCCTTATGACATTTATTTCTGAAATAAATAATATTTCTCTTTTATATGAAATTTATTAATTTATTTCTTAAATATTTCTCAAATTTATTTCTTAATAATAAATTTCTTAAAATTTATTTCTTAAATGAAATAAAAATTACTACTTGATCCATGGGATGCAGAATAGATTTTGTGTTAGCAGACATGAGAATAACATCAATTTCCTTGTTCATCTCCATCAGAGCTCTTGAATGACCAAGTGTATTGTCAATGAGCAGTAATATTTTGAAAGGAATCTTTGTTTCTGAGGCAGTCTCAATAGTAGGCTTCAAAGAGCTAGTAAACCATGCTATATAAAAACATGTGCTGTCATCCAGGCTTTGTTGTTTCATTTATAGAGCACAGGCAAAATAGAGTTAGTGTAATTCTTATGGGGCCTAGAATTTTTGGAATGACCAGTGAGCATTGGCTTCAACTTAAAGTCAGGAGCTGCATTATCCCCTAACAAGAGAATCATCCTATGCTTTGAAGCGAGACATTGATGTTCTAGATGGTATCTTCTTCCAAAAGAAGGCTGTTTTGTCTACGTTGAAAATCTGCCTAGTATAGTGACCTTCAATTATCTTAGCTAGATCTTCTGGATCACTTGCAGTTTCTACATCAGGACTTGCTGCTTCACCTTGTATTTTTGTGTTATGAAGATAACTTTTTTCCTTAAACCTCATGAGTCAACCTCTACCAGCTTCTAACTTTTCTTTTGCATCTTTGTCACCTCTTAGCTTTTACAGAATTGAGGAGAGTTAGGGCCTTGCTTTGGATTAGGCTTTGGCTAAGGGGAATGTTGCAGCTGTGTGGATCTTCTACCAGACTACTGAAACTTTCTTCCTATCAGCAATAACATTCTTCCACTGTCTTATCCATGTGTTCACTGGAGTAGCACTTTTAATTTCCTCCAAGAACGTTTGCTTTGCATTCACAACTTGGCTAACTGACCCAAGAGACCTAGCTTTTGGCCTATTTCAGCTTCGGACATGCCTTCCTCACTAAGCTTAATCATATCTAGCTTTTTGAGTTAAAGTGAGAGATGTATGAGTCTTGCTTTCATTTGAACACTTAGAGGCCATTGTAGGATTATTAATTGGCCTAATTTCAGTATTGTATCTCCAGGAATAGGGAGGCTAGAGGAGAGGGAGGAGGATGGAGAATGGCTGGTCGGTGGAGCAGTCAGAACATATATAACATTTATCAGTTAAATTTACCATCTTATATGGGTGGGGTTCATGGCACCCCCAAAACAACTACAAAAGTAACATCAAAGATCACTGATCACAGATCACCATAACAGATATAATAATAGTAATAATAATAAAAAAACTTTGAAATATTGTGGTAATTACTAAAATGTGATACATTACTAAAATGTGATACACAAAGTGAGCACATGCTGTTGGAAAAATTACACGGATGGCCTTACTTAACTCAGGATTGCCACAAACCTTCCATTTGTGGCAAAATGCAGAATCTACAAAGCACAGTAAATCAAAGCACAACAAGATGAGGTAATGCCTGGATCATATACAGTTTACCTACTTAAAGTGCACAATTCAGTGTTTTAGTATATTCACAGAGTTGCACAACCATCACTACTGCAACTTTAGAACATTTTCATCACCTCAAAAAGAAATTCTATATGCTGCGCCTTACAAGTCACTCTCCATTCACCCTCACTCCGCCATCCCCTGCAACCACTATATATTTTCTGTCTGTATGGATTAGTGTATTCTGGACATTTCATATAAATGGAATGGTACAATATGTGCTTCTTTGTGACAGGCTTTTTTGATTTAGCATCGTGTTTTTAAGGTTCTTCCATGTTGTACATGTAGCAGTAGCACGTATCATTCTTTTTCATGGCTGAATAATATTCCTTTGTATGACTATACCATGTTTTTGTTCATCTTGCTTTTTTAAAAAAAAATTTGCTTATCTCACCTACAGATAAATTACAGAGGGAAAAATGCAACTAATTGAGCACTCCATTTCTGTTAGCTAGTAGCTGATGGTATTTTAATAAACTGAGAAGATAATGAGGTGAGTTTTCATGCATGGCTTGTGGCAGTAGGTACAGTTCTGTGGTATAGAGGCAATATGGCGTAGTAGGCAGATGCTTGGATTTGGTTTGACTCCTGGTCCAGCTTTATGCATGCTGCGGATTCCTCACTTTGGAAAAGAGGAATGAAGAATGATGCCTAGCCTTAATTTGAGAATTCGAAATGCTCCAAAATCCAAAAGTTTTTGAGTGCAGACATGATGCGGCAAGTCAAAAATTCCACATCTGACCTCATGTGATGGGTTGTAGTTGAAACTTTGTTTCATGCACAAAATTCTTTAAAATATGTATAAAATTACCTTCATGCTATGTGTGAAAGGTGTATATGGAACATAAATGGATTTCATGTTTAGACTTGAGTCCCATCCTCAAGATTATATATATGTAAATATTTCAAAAACTGAGAAAATTTGAAATCCAAAAGATTTATGGTCCTGAACATTTTGGATAAGGAATACTCAACCTGTACTTCACCTGACTCATAGAATTGTGATAATCAAGTGAGATAATATTTATTAAAGCACTTAGTATAATATGATATGCTGACATGGTATTAGTATTATATGTGATAGTTCTCTGGCTCAAACATGTCCTTAGTGTCTTTTTCAGATATTCACACACCCTTCCCCTCCACCACTCCCGACTCCCTTGGCAACTGTTCAAATAATGAAAACAAGTACTTTGTGAGACTTACTCTTTTCAAACTTTATGGCCTCATTTATTAAACTAACTTCCTTTTCATTGCAAGATGGAAAACATTTTTACTTCTTTTGAATGAGTATGCCTTTTCTTGTGGATTGAAAAGAATATTCATTCAACAAAGCAACTACTATGTTTGTATGTCAGGCAGTAATGAGTGAGGCAAAGTCATTGCACTGTGTCTTTTACAGTCTAGAGAAAATAAAAGTGTAAGATTGTGAAACAATGTGAGAAGTTGAAAGAGAGAGTTTGACCCTTTAAGACAGGAAATCGTTTTGACCACTGCCTCTTGTTGTAACTGAAGAAGGAATCAACAAACATTGTTCAGCAGTGAGTGATGATGAAGAAATTGGCAGATGGTTTCCTGGAACTGGGTATCTCTGTACTAAAAGACTGATGAGGGTTTTAAAAGATACTTATTTCACTGAATTGAGATTAAATCTTAAAATAGGAAAGGAGAAGAAAGTATAGTTTGAGACTTCTGTCAGATTTCTCTCCTAAAAACGGATTGACCAATGCTGTGAGCAGTGCTGGTGAAGAAAATCAGTATATGCTCAGCAAGGAGCAAGTAAGTTGTTTTTTGTTTGTTTGTTTTTAATTAATGGACTTTTAAAAGTAATTTTAAGTTCACAGGAAAATTGAGTAGAAAGTACAGAGTTCCCACTTAACTGCTTTTCTCCAATGTGATAGAATAATAAGATTTTAATAGATTATTTATCTTTGTATTTTTCCTGATCTCTTCTATCAGAACATTAGCCTTTTTTTTTTTTTTTTTGTACGTGACTTAAATCCTTTTTTTAAATTTGGAATTAGAGTTTATAAATGAGTATTTTGACATTCATATTTTCTGACAAAAAGACTTCCACATAATTCCCAAGTTCCCAGGCTACTTTTTGCTTTCTCCATCCCACCCCTACCTCCTTGTTGGAATGTTAATGTGTATACAGATTTTATATATATATAAACATTAAATCAGAGACATTCTTCAGTGCCACTGAATTTTTTTTAACATAATTTTAATAGCATGGTTTTACTTCATGGAAAAAATGGAAGATTGCAAATTGTTAAATTTTCAGTTAAATATAACCGGCCCTTGAAATTCAGCTCCTTGATTTTATTAGGAACTTGACTTTTACTTTCTTTTTTGCACCATCACTATAGTAATGGGATGAAGGTTAAAATCAGCAAATTCAAGCAGATATTTCTATTTAAGCAGCTGTGATTAGAAAAGCAGATCTAATTTACTGAAGAAATGAGTTACCTCTAGATTTTATTCTACTGTCTCCTTATATATCTGTTAATTTAATCTTTTTGGATTCGGGGAATTCAACAAGTTACTTCATGTTTTCTCGAAGTAAGATTTATTTTGGATCTATAATTACTTGCCTCATGAGATCTTCCATTTTAAATTAATTACTATAAAAATATTTTTTACTGTTAACTAAATACCTCCACTCTCAGTGTTAAACTTTTTTTCTACCTTTTTGTTGGGTTTCAAATCATTGATATTTTCAGATCTCATAGTCTGTATTTTAAAGCTGTGTAGTCCCATATGTTAACGTAAGATGGCAGCATTGAGATAAATGTGTAGTGACACCAAGTGATTTTAGTTATTTGGTCAATTAGCCCATTGTAACAGGAGAAACTTGCTTCTTTGAAGTTCTTAGAAATGTATGCCAATTCTAGGTCTTTTTGCTAACTTTTTGAAGTCTCAGTTCCATGGAGTTTAGCCAGGGGTATCAGGAATCTTTTCAGTATTAGGAATCTCTTTAGTGTTGAAAGATACTGACTAAATATGTTCTTTCTTTCTTTTTTTTTTTTTTTTTTTTGGAGAGAGTCTTGCTGTATCCCCCAGGCTGGAGTGCAATGACATCATCTCCTCCACCTCCCAGGTTCAAGTGATTCTCATGCCTCAGCCTCCCAAGTAACTGGGATTACAGGCACCTGCCACCATGCCCAGCTAATTTTTGTATTTTTAGTAGAGACAGGGGTTCACCATGTTGGCCAGGCTGGTCTTGAACTCCTAACCTCAGGTGATCTGCCTGCCTTGGCCTCCCACAGTGCTGGGATTACAGGATTATAGGTGTGAGCCACAGTGCCCGGCCACATACTGGCTAAATATTAATAAGTGAAAGTTTATATAACTAGCCTGGCTGTTCTCTGAATTTATATTCAAATGTCCAGCTGCCTTTCGAATAGACACTTTTTGACTATCACTAGATTGTAGGTCTACTAAGTCGTTATTCATTGTATCTGCACAATTATTTTACCTTTGTACATTTTTTTAAACTATTCTTGTTGAACTGTATCCAGTTTTTTAAGGATTACTCTTAAATCTGTTGTCATATCTGTTCTTGCCATAGTTGGAGAGTATACCTACTCTGTGCTGACCCCAACAGTAGAACCGGGAGGCAAATCTTGTTTCAGTTATTATTTTTAAAAAAGAAACCTCAAACACACAAAACCCCACAACTTTTTAATAACTGTTAAATCAATAGAATAGGCTGTTTAGTGAAGTAGTAAGTTTCCTATTTTAGAAGTATGCTAGTTGAATCTGGATGACTGTGTCAGAGATTCTATAGAAGAAATGCTTCTACCACATAAGAGGTTAGGAAATGATTTCATTATTCCATAACTAAAGGCTCAGTTCATTTCAATTCAGCAAGCAGTTTTTGAGCACATACAGTGTGTGGTCATAGTGCTAGGCATTGGGAATACATAAACAGGGTAAGAAGTTATACCCCCTATATCCAAGGGGCTCTCAGTCTAGTAAGGAAGATGCCTTAAGAAAGCAATTTAGTCAAAAGCAAAAGGATGCTTGGGAAAGTAAGTCATCTCTGCAGTTTATGGTAGTTGGAAATGACATCTGTGTGGAGGTAAGATGTAAGGTGAGCCTTAATCATTGACATTGTAGTGGGATGGACTTTGCATTGGTATAGGATTATTAAAATTCAAATCCTTGTTCAGCATTTCCTAACCAAAACTGGTCATCTTTAAAATTCAGGTAATACTCATGTGTCAAGATGTTGAGAAGGTTGAGTGGAGTTCTGTGTTCATGTATGTCTGTGTACCACACAAATACTTATAAAGACACACTTATCTTTTACCACTATGCTTTACACAATTATTAAGTATTTTATTAATTGTTGTTAATACCATCATGACAATCATTCCAGGCAAAATTTGGCTCGGAAAGAGTAAGGAAGACATCAAGGTAGAAGAGTATTGAGCAAAGGCCTATGTGGGAATGAAAATGTAAAATGCCAAAGTTAATTTGATGGTTTGAGTTAGACAGTGTTGGGAAATAAGCTGTTAGATAGGGTGTTATCTATGCCAGAGAAAAACAGTATACTTTACCTGTCATCTAGATGCTGATTTAAAATTTTTCCTGGCTGGGCGTGGTGGCTCAGACCTGTAATCTCAGCACTTCGGGAGGCCAAGGCAGGAGGATCACTTGAACCCAGGAGTTTGAGACCAGCCTGCGTAACAGGGGGAATCCCTACCTCTACAAAAGAAAAAAAAAAAAAAAAATTAGCCAGGCATGGTGGCATGTGCCTGTAGTCCCAGCTACTCAGGAGGCTAAGGTGGGAGGATCACCTGAGCCTGGGAGCTCGAGGCTACAGTGAGTCATGATCGTGCCACTGTACTCCAGCTTGGGCAGCAGAGCAAGACCCTGTCTCTAAATAAATAAATAAATAAATAAAATAAGATTGTTCCTATTTCTGCTTTAGTTATTTGTGTTACTTTTAAATAAGTTCCACGTATTCTGAGGTTTACACTTAAATATCTCTCTCCTTAATTAGAACATAGACAAGTAAAATCTATTGTTATTTTTCAGGAATATTTAGACAAATCTATTGAAATACACAGCTTTTTCCAGGTTATTTTTGAGTACCCACTATGTTCAGGTTATTTGACTGGCAGCAGAGGGTATACAAAGATGAATGCATTGAAATTGTCTCCAAACACAGTTTGGAGAACGAGTATAATAGCACTAAAACAGATAAAAACAAAATTACTGAGAGAGAATTAATTTGCACTCTTTGGGGTTTGGTAAAGGCTTTATGAGGAGTCTTTGAAGTAGGCTACCAAAGACTTTTCTTTCACTAATCTCAGCATATCAGCCCTTAGTAATTGTTTTGATGTGTTTTTAAATAACCAGATTGAGGTATAATTTGTGTAAAGTTTACATATTAAAGTGTACAGTTTGGTCAGTTTTTACATATATATACACCCATGAAACTATCACCATAGTCGGGATAAAATATCCATCACATCCAAGTTTCTTTGTGACCCTTTCTAATTCACTTTCTACCCCCATTTTCAGGTAACCACTGATAGGCTTTCTGTCACTATACATTAAGTTGTATTTTCTAGGATTTTATATAATGAAATCATAGTGAATATTTTTTTTGTTTGGCTTCTTTCACTCAGCATAGTGATTGTAAGATTCACCTGTGCTGTTGATGAATCTAATAGTTCATTCCTTTTCAAGACCGAGTAGTATTCTGTTATACGGATCCACCACCATTTGTTCACCTTTTGATGGACATTTGGTTATTCACAGTTGTAAGGCTATTGCAAATAATGCTTCTGAATATTTGTGATCTTCGTATGTTATGTTTTGATTTCTTGGGAACCTTTCTAATTAGATTGAATGACTGAGTCTTACGTGGGTGTATTTTTCACTTTTTTTTCTTTTTCTCGAGACTCTCACTCTATTGGCCACGCTGGAGTGCAGTGGCACGATCTTGGCTCACTGCAACCTTTGTCTCGTGGGCTCAAGCAGTTCTCCTGGCTCAGCCTCCCAAGAAGCTGGGATTACAGGCATGTGCCACCACGCCCAGCTAATTTTTGTATTTTTAGTAGAGACCGGATTTCATCATGTTGGCCAGACTGGTCTTGAACTCCTGACTTCAGATAATCCTCCCGCCTTGGCCTCCCAAAGTGCTGGGATTACAAGCATGAGCCACCGTGCCTGACTGTAGTTTTCACTTTTTAAGAAACTGCCAAGCTTTTCCCACCAATATATGAGAGTTTCAGTTGTTCCACATCCTGCCAACACTTGATATGGCAGGCCTTTTTAATTTTAGCCATTCTAATGGGTGTGTAGTCGTACTTTGTTGTAGTTTTAGTTTGCATTTTCATAATGATAGTGATACTGAGCATCTTTTCATGTGCTTTTTACATGTATATATCTACTTCGGTGAAGTCTTTAAATATTTTGTCTGCTTTTTAATTGGGTTATCATTACTGTTCTGTCTGTGTGTGTGTGTGTGTGTGCGCGCGTGTGCGCATGTGTGTTGTCTAGGTACAGTCCTTTGTCAGATTTATGCCTAGAAATACATTATCTTAGTCTATGGTTTGCCTTTTAAAAAAATAATAATATATATTAATGGACTGATTTTGCCCCATTATTGAGGCATTTCACCCTGAGTATTTTTATGTACCCTGTGTATTTGGAGGTTTTCCCACTCTGGCTTGTGTGAAAACTATCCTTTTTTGTGTGTTAGCTTTGGGAATTGTTGTTTTCTTTTTTCAAACGGGGTCTGTTACCTAGGCCAGAGGACAATGGTGCGATCATAGCTCACTACAGCCTCAACCTCCCAGGCTCAGGCAGTCCTCCCACCTCAGCCTCCCAAGTAGCTGCGACCACATGCATATACCACCATGCCTGGCTAATCCTTAAAAATGTTTAATACATGGAACTTATTTTTTTTTATTTATTTTTCTCGCTGTGTTGCCCAGGTTGGTCTCCTGGTGGGCTCAAGCAATCCTTCTTCTGCTTCCTGAGTCACTGGGATTATAGATAGGAGTAATCTGTAATTAACTGCTAATTTTTACCTATTCCTTTTCATGTTTTTTCTCCGGGATTTGGATAGTTTTCTCATATGCATGTGCTGTTCAGTGCCAGCTGAAAACTTGAGGGAACCCCTGCTGGTCTGCAGCACTGTCTTCTCAGGTACTCCTCCTGTGAATTCAGCCAGTGTGGCCTCCCTAAATTCTCACTCCCATCTCAGCTGCTCAGGGTGACTTCTGAGCTGTTTGGGCGTCTCCTCCCTGTGCCATAGTCTGGAAACTTGGCAGTAAGCAGGGGCAGTTGTTGGAGTCACCTCCTTTGCCTTCTTTTTCTCATACTATGACTATTGTTGAGTGTCTGAAACTTTGTGTGTTTTGTTCAGCTTTCTGGTAGTTTAAGGTAGGACAGTAAATCTGGTCCCTGTTACTCTGTCTTGACCGGAAGTGGAAACTATTTCAGTGTATTTTTGCTTCAGGAAGAAAAATGTCATACTTGAGTCATTTTCGTTCCTGATTTATGTTAAGCTGTTGGATTGATGCTTCTCCAAATACTCCCTGGAACTGATGTTTCAATTAGATGTGGAAGACTTAACAAAAATTTTTTTTCTGGTAATTTTCTTCCCAAAGCATCTGGCAGTTCATGTTGCTTATTTGTATACTTACATAAATATGGGAATTACATGAGTTGTGTAAAGCTGTATTTGGTATTCCTGGATCGTGTTTAAAAACATACTTTGCATAATATCAATTAAATGTGAAAAGTGAATTAAGAGCTTAGAAGGATCTAGCTGAGTACGTTTGGGGGGAAAACATGCAATTATTAGTTCTTTTAATGGTTGAGCTTTTTGAATGACTTGAAGTAGTTGCTTTGTATCCTTTATCTACTTTGAACACACACATAGTTATCAACCCTCATTAAAAGACAGGATTTTAGACTTAAACTTTGTTTTTGGTTGAAGACATAGTAAAATCTCCTCACCAATTTCTGTAAGTAAAAGGAGGGGTGTAATTTGGAGAACTGCAGTAATCCATTTAATCATTTCACACTATTATTCCTAAAATAAGAAGAGTTGACCGGATCTCAAACCTAAAACATTATGATTCTGTGTATTTCTATCCAGACATTTATATAGATTACTCATTTGCTTTCTTATATTTGTATTAATAGTTTACATTTTCAGGCAAAATATGTATCTTTTCAAGTGGTTTTGTCACTTTTTGAAAAATGCAACATTCCAAGTTTAATGCATTTTTATCAGGGAGAGAACAGAGTTAAAGGTGTAATTCCTGTTCTTTGGGATACTTCTGCCAAGAGTCTCAAAGAAAGAATAGTGAGATGTAAGTTAATTTGAGAACTATGACTAGTTAGATCAGAATGCAGAACATCTGAATTATTCTTAATTTGGTGTTAAATATTCATTCTGCTTAGACATTTTAAATATAGTATTAGTACAAAATTATCAGACTTTTGTGGAATATATATGACTCTAGGGACACAAACCAATATGGGACAGAATTATACACATATTATTCCTCAGGATGTCACATTGTAATATATAGCACAGGGATTCTTGCAGTATAGAGTCTGAAATCCCGAAACTATATTCAAGTTTTCATGGGCCACAAACCTTTCTCTAGTACGAAGTTCCATTTTTTTAGATTCTCAGATGGTTTCATGTCCTTTGTGAAAGTTAAGAATCACAGATGCAGTGAGCACTGAGTGATTGCCTTGGCAGCCCTCCTTTAAAAAACATTTACATCTCCTTTATTTTTTGCTTGTTTGTTTGTTTGTTTGTTTTGGGACAGGGTCTTACTCTGACATCCTGGAGTGCAGTGGCATGATCATGGCTCATTGCACCCTCGACTTCCTGGGCTCAAGTGATCCTCACACCTCAGCCTCCCAAGTAGCCGGGACTACAGACATGCGCCACCACACCTGGCTAATTTTGTGGGGTTTTTTTGTAGACACAAGGTCTCTCCATGTTTCCCAGACTAGTCTCAAACTCCTGGGCTCAAGCAGTTCTTCCATCTGGGCCTCCCAAACTGCTGGGATTACAGGTGTGAGCCACCACTCCCAGCTTATTCTTTTATGTTAAAGTTCTTTCCGTCATGGTATCCTGAACCTCACAACTCTGTTTATTGAATGGTAGTGACAAAGCCACATGATACCATAGATAAAATAAAATATAGCAATCTTTATGCTCTCAGCAGTCTTATGACAAAATATATGCAGGGGTTTTATATAAGAAGAGCATAATTATGAGTGTCAACCAAGAAGGAATTCCTTTAACATTTGTTCTCTTTTTTGCCCTCCTATACCTACATACCTATGTTTCTCTCTCTGTGTGTGTCCCTCTCTCCTCTCTGTCTTTCTCTCTCTCTCTCTCTCATACACACACACACACACACGCACGCGCACACACACACACTTTCTTACTCCCTCATTCAGACATATACACATACTCATACCCATTTATTGTTGCCAGTATTTTGGGCTTATTCATAGACCAGCTTTGGTTTGTTGGAGAAGGTTGGAAGTGAAACCAGAAAAGTTCTCATACCATCTTTGGGACTTTGGTATATTCAAGGAGAAACTGGAGATTTGGTTCCTTCAAATAGTGATTGGGCATATACTAACCGGAGTTAGGCTTAAGAACTCCAGTTAGCTAGGAGATGGCTTAAGAACCAGATTGGACTCTTTTAAGATTAACTCTAAATTGTGACACAGGGCAAAGAGCAGCGTGTTCATAGACTTGGGACCAAATCACTTCTTCACAGAAATTACTGATTTACTTTATACAGTCCTGGCACATACCTTTAATGGCTTCTGGTAAAAATTGGATCATAAATAAATACTTTTATGAATTTGTTTTGGGTGTTTAAAAGTTATGAAAACAAACAAACACTACTGTATGTGTGCACACACACAAACTCCACAGCTGTCTCAGCTTCTACCAGTTGAAGGTATCCAAGTCTCCATATTTGGAGTCCACATATTTGTCATAGAAACATAATATGTTTTTTCATTTAACACTATGCTACTTAACTTTGTCAAATAAAACAGAAATGTGAGTTAGCCTTTTATATGGGCTAACAGGTATAAGCATAAACAACTGTTGAAGAAGGATTGTATATTAGCTCTTTGGAAGCTCTTTTGATCATAGATAATTCCCTGGAGGCAGTTGGTTTTTTATATACCTGAGTTTGATTTTTGCCAGTTGAGTTTCAAACAATGAAGTAGAAATTGGTTTATATATTGCTTAGTCATTCCTGTTATAAGAAGAGCATTCTGAAATTCTTAACTATGAATGGGCCCTTGATTTGAACCATATAGTTTAAAATGTCTGAAAAATTATTGGCTAAGTCCTCTTGAATTTTATACCTCATCATTATGAGTTAGATGTTTTCCTTATTCCTTCTTTGGGAGTTGTTTGGGAAAAAAACCCTGTTTTTCCTCTGATTTCACAACACAACAATAGTCAATACAACGTCTGCATTAGTCCATTCTTGCGTTGCTATGAAGACATACCTGAGGCTGGGGAAGAGACATTGAATTGGCTCACAGTTGTGCAGGTTATAAAAGCATGGCTCCAGCATCTGCTTCTGGTGCGGGCCTCAGAAGGCTTCCAGTCATGGTGGAAGGGAAAGGGTACCACATGGTGACAGCAGAAGCGAAAGCGAGAGAAAGAAGAGGTCCCAGGCTCCTTTATACAACCAGATCTCCTATGAACTAACTGAGCAAGAACTCACTTATCACCAAGGGGATGATGCTAAACCATTTGAGAGCGATCCTCTCCCATGACCCAGTCACTTCCCACCAGGCCCTACCTCCAACATGGGGAATCACATTTCAGCATGAGATTGGGAGGGGACAAACATCCAAACCATATCATTCCAACCGTGGCCCCCTAACTCTCATATCCCCACATTTCAAAATACAATTATACCTTCACAAGAGTTTCACAAGTCTTAACTCATTCCAGCATTAACTCAAAAGTTGCAAGTCTGAAGTCTGCGGAGTCTCATCTGGAGATGAGTTTCTTCCACCTATGAGCCTGTGAGATCAGAAATGAGTTATTTACTCCCGAGATACAATGGTAGTACAGACATTCGGTAGACCTCCCATTCCAAAAGGGAGAAATTGGCCAAAAGAAAGGGGCAGTAGGCTCCATGCAAATCTGAAACCCAGCAGGGCTGTTGTTAAATCTTTTTTTTTCTTTTTCTCTCTTTTTTTAAACAGAGTCTCACTCTGTTGGCCCAGGCTGGAGTGTAGTGACATGATCACAGCTCACTGCAACATTGACCTCTCTGGCACAAGCAATTCTTCCATCTCAGCCTCCCAAGTATCTAGGACCTCAGGAGTGCACCACCATGCCTGGCTAATTTTTCTGTTTTTAGTAGAAATGGGGTTTCGCCATGTTGCCCAGGCTGGTCTTGACCTTCTGAGCTCAAGTGATCTGCCCGCCTCGGCCTCCCAAAGTGCTAGGATTGTAGGTGTGACCCACTGTGCCAAGCCAGTCATTAAATCTTAAAGCTCCAAAACAATTTCCTTTGATTCTCCATCCCACATCCAGGGCAAACTGGTACAAGAGTGGGCTCCCAAGGCCTTGGGCAGCTCTGTGTCTGTGACTTTGCAGGGTGCAGCCCCTATGGCTGCCCTCATGGGTTAGAGTTGAATGCCTGTGGCTTTTCCACACTGAGGTTAGAAGCTTCTGATGGCTCTACCATTCTTGGATATGAAGGACAGCTGTCCCCTTCTCACAGCTCTACTGTGCAGTTCCCTGGTGGGGACTCTGTGGCGGGACTCCATTGTGATGTTTCCCCCTGGCACTGCCCTAGAAGAGTTTCTCTGTGGAGAGACTCTGCCCTTGTGGAAGGCTTCTATGTGGGTACCCAGGCTTTCCCATAAATTCTCTGGAATTTAGACGGGAGCTGCCAAGCCTTCTTCACTCTTATACTGTGCACCTATAGGCTTAATACCACATGGAAGTCACCAAGACTTATGGTGGCTTGTGTTCTCTAAAACTATGACCTGAGCTGTACCTGGGGCCCTTTGAGCCACAGCTGAAGCCAGAGCAACTGGGATGTGGGGAGCAGTATCCTGAGGCTGGCCAGGGCAGCAGTGCTCCGTGCCTGGCCCCTGAAACCATTCAATCCTCCTAGGCTTCTTGGGCCTGTGATGAGAAGGGGTTCCTCAAATATTTTTGAAATGCTTTCAAGGCCTTTTTCCCATTGTCTTGGATATTAGCACCTGGTTCCCTTTTAGTCTGATAATCTCTTTTTTTTTCTTTTGGAAATAGGGTTTTTCTCAGTTACACAGGTTGGAGTACAGTGGCATGATCATAGCTCACTGCATATCCTTGACCCCTCAAACTCAATCCTCCCACCTCTGCCCCCAAGTAGCTGGGACTACAGGCATGCACCATCACACCCAGCTAATTATTTTATTTTTTGTAGAGATGGGGGTCTCACTTTGTTGCCCAGGGTGGTCTTGAACTCCTGGGCCCAAGTGATCCTCCTGCCTTGACCTCCCAAAGTTCTGGTATTACAGGCATGAGCTAACATGCCCTGGCCATGATAACCTCTTTATCAGGTGGTTGCTCCACAACCTGCTTGGATTCTTCTCCTGAAAATACTTTTTCTTTCTCTATCACATGGCTTGACTGAAAATTTTCCAAACTTTTACACTCTGCTTCCCTTTTGTATGTAAGTTCTAACTTTAAGTCATTTATTTGCTCCCATATTTGATCATTGGCTGTTGGACGCAGCCAGGCCACATCTTGAACGCTTTGCTACTAAGAAGTTTTTTCTGCCAGATATCTTAGACCATCACTCTTAAGTTCAAACTTCCACAAATCCCTAGGATATTTCTAGGGCACACAATACAGGGTAACAGGCAGAGGCTGAAAGAGTTTAGAGGGCTCAGAAGAAGATAGGAAGATGAGGAAAGATTGATGAGGGTATCCCTAGGGGACACAATACAGCAAGTTCTTTGCTAGGGTGTGACAGGGGTAACATTTGCTCTAGTTCCCAATAACATCCTCACTTCCGTCTGGAACCTCATCAGCCTGGACTTACTGTTCATATCCTTATCAGCATTTTCACAACCATTTAACCAGTCTCCCAGAAGTTCCAAATTTTTCCTCATCTTCCTGTCTCCTTAGCCCTCCAAACTCTTCCAGCCTTTGCCTGTTACCCAGTTCCAAAGGCCCTTCCACATCTTCAGGTATCTTCATAGCAATGCCCCACACCTTGGTACCAATTTTCTGTGTTAGTCCATTTCTGCGATACTATAAAGAAATTCCTGAGACTGGGTAATTTATAAAGAAAACAAGTGTATTTTGGCTCACGTTTCTGCAGGCTATACAGGAAGCTTGGCTCTAGCATCTGCTTCTGGGGAAGGCCTCAGGAGGCTTACAGTTGTGACGAAAGGCAAAGGGGAAGCAGGTATCACATGGCAAGAAGGGAGCAAGAGAGAGAAGGGGGAGGCCCTAGACTCTTAAACAATCAGATTTCATGTGAACTAACTGAGAAGTCACTCATCACCAAGAGGATGGCACTAAGCCATTCAAGAGGGATCTGTCCCCATGATTCAATACCTCCCACTAGGTCCCACCTTCAACACTGGGGATCACTTTTCAGCATGAGATTCAGAGGAGACAAACATCCAAACTGTATTAACTTCTGTGACCCAGTGTTGGGGGATGGGGGTTCCCCACCAATAAGCAGCAGACACTAACTAGGTATCCTTTAATTTTGACACTATCTGCCTGGACGTAGCATCAGGTCTCACAGGTTGAGGACTCAATCCCCAAGATTGCCTCCTGCCCTTTACAGACACCAGTCATAAGTCTGGGCCTCTGGAACTCCTGACTGACTGGTTCAAGTTGGGGTTTTCACAACCCCCTCTTTGGCTTCACTTAATTTGCAGGAGTGGCTCACAGAGCTCAGGGAAACATGTTTACCGGTTTAGTATAAAAGATATTAACAGAGGATAAAAATGACACATAAAACAAGGTATGAGGGAAGGGATGTGGAGCTTCCATGCCCTCCCAGGGCCGCACCATCCTCCAGGAACCTCCACATTTTCAGCTGTCCGTAAGCTCTCCAAACCCTGTCCTCTTGGGTTCTTATGGAGGCCTCATTACTTAGACATGATTAAACTATTGGCCATTGGTGATCAACTTGACCTTCAGCCCCTCTCCCTCTTCCCTGAGGTTGAGGGGTAGGCCTGAAAATCCTAACCTTGTAATCATGCCTTTGCCTTTTTGCTGACCAGCCCCATCCTGAAGCTGTCAATCAACGTGAGCACACAAAAAGACAGCACTTGGGAAATTTCAAGGATTTTAGGAGTTTCTACCAGGAAACAGGAACAAAGACCAAATGTATATTAATATTTCACAGTATCATTGGAACCTTAAGAAAGAAGCCTCTCTCCTTTCTTACGGCGCCTGGAGGAATAAAGATAATAATAAAGATTGCTTTATTTATGAATAGTAATACTTTACAGAGTAATCTTTATTATCTTTATTCTATAGTTTGCCCTTGAACCATTAAAGATTACTAAGTTGAATTCAGGCTAAGAAAAAATAGCAAAGAAAAACATTTATGTTTGAGATTTTAGTGATTTATATTCTGAGATGTTATGTAATGGAAATACTTTTGAGATAAAGCAAAAAATACTTAACATTCTTTTAGTTGTTGCAACTTATTTAAGAGTGTGCGTAATTCTTACCCTTGAAACCTCAACCCAGACATTTAGTGAATTCTGTTTTTGAAATGGGAAAATCAAGAATAAAGTCAGGTTTTTAAAAATTGTATAAAATGTGTAGTTGCTAAAACGTAATTTTAAGTCTTCCTTAGGGTTTCAGTTTAATGGACCCTAAGTCCTCCTTAGGGTTTCATGTTGATAGCATATTATATGAAATATTATGGCAGCTTTTTCTATTTTATAAGCTGTTTTTCTCTGAGATAAAATTTCTCCAAGTGGGATTTTTAATAGTCAAGCTTCCTTGACTTTTTTAAAAAAAGACATAAACCAAACCAAGTATATTCTTACCTGTATCCGGTAAAGATTTGTGTACATACATTTAGGAGTGATTTATGCATATTTCTTGAAGTGATAATTTGTTTTAGGTGATTATATGTTTTATATATATTTCTGTTATACGTCACCAGTAGTGATATTGTCAAGCAGAAAAATTATGCAGCATCATAAAACTAACTTTATTTGCTTTTTAAAAAATATATTCTTAAGAAACCTTACCTGGACATAATACTAACTTAAAACGTCTTCTTTTAATATGTCTTATAGTCCAGTGTCTTAGAAATGACCAAACTCATTTTAGTTACATCTAGGAAATCAAAGGTAAAGATGGAGAGATTGATTGGCAAGGAAAGGAGGTTCATGAATTGAGAGTAGAATGTGTAGGAAATATGAAATCACATCGAGTCTGGATACAACGTCAGAATCCTTCTCAATGCAGTGTTCCAAATAGCTATAATTACTGATTGGAGATTTGGCCTAGATACTGGTTTTATGACTAAAAATTGTCATTTATTGACATATTCTCTTTCTTCCAAGCAAGAGTAAAAATTTAGATGCATACACCCTTGTCTTTATTCATCTGCTTAGAGGCTTACATCATTAGTGATCATGTCATAGGGCAAAATTGGGATTCAGCCCCAGAGGTCACATGGTTCTTGGCTTCAGGGAGGCAGGAATTCAAAAATTAGCCAAAAGAGTAGAGCCAAAGCAAGTTTATTAAAAAGTAAAGGAATAAAAGGGAGGCTGCCACATAGGCAGAGTAGCCCTGAGGGCTGCTGGTTGGCTATTTTTTATGGTTATTTATTAATCATAGGCTAAACAAGGAGTGGATTATTCATGAGTTTTCTGGGAAAGGGGTAGGGAATTCTCGGGATCAAGGGTCCCTTCCTTTTTAGACCATATAGGGTAACTTCCAGAAGTTGCCATGGCATCTGTAAACTGTCACGGCACAGATGGGAGTGTCTTTTAGCATGCTAATGTATTATAATTAGCACATAATGAGCAGTGAGGATGAGCAGAGGTCACTGTCATTGCCCTTTTGATTCTGGCTGGTTGTGGCTGGCTTTTTTTTTTTTTTTTTTTTATTATACTTTAAGTTCTAGGGTACATGTGCATAACATGCAGGTTTGTTACATATGTATACTTGTGCCATGTTGGTGTGCTGCACCCATCAACTCGTCAGCACCCATCAACTCGTCATTTACATCAGGTATAACTCCCAATGCAATCCCTCCCCCCTCCCCCCTTCCCATGATAGGCCCCGGTGTGTGATGTTCCCCTTCCCGAGTCCAAGTGATCTCATTGTTCAGTTCCCACCTATGAGTGAGAACATGCGGTGTTTGGTTTTCTGTTCTTGTGATAGTTTGCTAAGAATGATGGTTTCCAGCTGCCTCCATGTCCCTACAAAGGACACAAACTCATCTTTTTTATGGCTGCATAGTATTCCGTGGTGTATATGTGCCACATTTTCTTAATCCAGTCTGTCACTGATGGACATTTGGGTTGATTCCAAGTCTTTGCTATTGTGAATAGTGCTGCACTACCATCAAGAGTGAACAGGCAACCTACAGAATGGGAGAAAATTTTTGCAATCTACTCATCTGACAAAGGGTTAATATCCAGAACCTACAAAGAACTCAAACAAATTTAGAAGAAAAAAACAAACAACCCCATCAAAAAGTGGGCAAAGGATATGAACAGACATTTCTCAAAAGAAGACATTCATACAGCCAACAGACACATGAAAAAATGCTCATCATCACTGGCCATCAGAGAAATGCAAATCAAAGCCACAATGAGATACCATCTCACACCAGTTAGAATGGCAATCATTCAAAAGTCAGGAAACAACAGGTGCTAGAGAGGATGTGGAGAAATAGGAACACTCTTACACTGTTGGTGGGATTGTAAACTAGTTCAACCATTATGGAAAACAGTATGGCGATTCCTCAAGGATCTAGAACTAGAAGTACCATATGACCCAGCCATCCCATTACTGGGTATATACCCAAAGGATTATAAATCATGCTGCTATAAAAACACATGCACACGTATGTTTATTGTGGCTGGCTTCTTTACCACAACTGGTTTTATCAGCAGGGTCCTTGTGACCTGTGTCTTGAGAAACACGTTCTGCCAAACTATCTTAATCAGCTTTTTTAGAACTGTGCTTTTCATTGAATATTTTTTTCTTATTGCATGTGCATTTCAGATGAAAAGCCTGAGAAATGTGGTCTTTGCCTTTACATTCTTGGAAAAGAATTGATGCCTTATTTAAGAAACAATCAGCTAGGCGTGGTGGCTTACACCTATGATCCCAGCACTTTGGGAGGCCGAAGTGAGAGCATCACTTGGGGCCAGGAGTTCAAGACCAGCTTGGGCAACAACGTAAGACCCCATTTCTACAAAAATAAACAAATAAATAAATGAGTGGGGCGTGGTAGTGCGCTCCTGTGGTCCTAGTTACATGGGATTCCTATGTGGGAAGAGCACTTGATCCCAGGAGTTCGAGGCTGCAGTGAGCCATGGTCACGCCACTGTATTCCAGCCCGGGTGACAGAGTGAGCTCCTGTATCTTTAAACAAAAACAAGGAAAATAATATCATTTAAAAAAAAATTTTACGGAATTTTTTTTTACATGTGCTTTTGCTAAATTGCATGTTGCTGAAGAGTGTTACTAAGCACTGACAACGGAGTCTTCCTCAGTCAGTATGTTGAAATACTACATTTCTTCCCACAAATAAGAACTGATTTGATTTTAGGCGGGCGCGGTGGCTCAAGCCTGTAATCCCAGCACTTTGGGAGGCCGAGACGGGCGGATCACGAGGTCAGGAGATCGAGACCATCCTGGCTAATACGCTGAAACCCCGTCTCTACTAAAAATACAAAAACTAGCCGGGCGAGGTGGCTGGCGCCTGTAGTCCCAGCTACTCGGGAGGCTGAGGCAGGAGAATGGCGTAAACCAGGAGGCAGAGCTTGCAGTGAGCTGAGATCTGGCCACTGCACTCCAGTCCGGGCGACAGAGCAAGACTCCGTCTCAAAAAAAAAAAAAAAAAAAAAAAAACTGATTTGATTTTAAATGATTTGTTTTTCTTTTTTTTTTTTTCCGAGACAGATTCTCACTCTGTCACCTGGGCTAGAGTGCAGTGACATGATCTCGGCTCACTGCGACCACCGCCTCCCTGGTTCAAGTGATTCTTGTACTTTAGCCACCTGAGTAGCTTGGACTACAGTCGTGTGTCACCACACCCAGCTAATTTTTTTGTGTATTTGATAGAGATGGGGTTTTACTAGGTTGGCCCACCTGTTCTCAAACTTTTGACTTCAAATGATCTGCCCACGGCCTCCCTAGGTGCTGGGATTACTTGATTTTAAATGATTTTAATCAACAATGATTTGAAAGTAAATTTAAGTGACTAAGAAGTTACTAAGTTCCTCAATTATTTACTCCTCATAAACAAGTATTTTCTTATCAAAGGCATTAAGGTTTTTCCAAGTAAAATTTTTGGGTATAAACTGTTTCCATATGATTTAATTTATGGTATACCTGTGGTTTTGCTTTTGCATTTGGATCTTTAGCACTTTTGGATGTCTGATGAATTTTAAAATATGCTATTCAATGAAATGAGTTTGTTACTTGATTCTGTGTTTACCTTTAGAATAAAGTGTTAGGTACTGATGATATTTTAGGAGAACTGACTTGAACTCATCTCCTGGATTCTAAACTCAGCACACCACTGATTTGTGTGCTGGGTCACTTCACTGCTAGAACTGCTGTGGCTCTTGCTGCCACTGTGGCTGTTTGCTATCACTGTGGTAGTGTTTGCCATAGAGCCATCGATCAATCTGATAGCAAATATGCGAGTATTTTTCTGTAGCTCAAATCCAACAGCTTTGCAAGGGAAGTAGCTTATCTTCATTTGGCAGGAATGAAGCATGAGGGAGATTGAGTAATCTGCCCTAAAATTTGCTCATAACTATGCCCTCTAGTTTTCAAGCTGCTTAGTTTTTCCCTCTCTAAAAGGATATGATAGTAGCTGTATCATACGATAAGCAATTACTTTGCTAAGGCTACAATGAGCAGCATTTCTGTTTTAAGACTTAGTAGGAATGTATTCATGACCCAGCTCAAACACCACCTCCCTAGCAAAATGCATTCAATTCTTCCTTAGACAGACGGATTTGTTCTTCTCTAGGTTTCTCTAACAGACACATGCAAATCTGCAAGAGCCAGAAATGTTTCATTCGTGTTTTTGTTCTTTTGTGCCACTATTCTTCTCCCCTCCCCTCCTCTTCCAAGAAGAAACTAGCATGGTGCCTGGCACTTGGCATGAAATGACAGGGCATGTCACATCTAACAAATTAACCAAATGGATCTTTTGAAAAGTCTCTTCTTTATTGCGTTTTGGAAAATTGAGTGCAGCTAATTTGCCCAGGGCCTTTTGTATGAATACGAGCATCATCAGCTAGTGGCTTTTTCTTGAGTAGCAAGCTACGTTAAGTCACAAAGGATAAAAGTAGAAAAATAATGATTATGAATGAAATTGTGCTCTTTTTAAATACTTTTCATTATCAACAAACTTAAAATATTTATAGTTGGTTATTGTAAAAATATATAAATTATAAAAATAAAATTATAAGTTTATTATTCCCTACAGGCACATTTCAATTTCTAAGCAAAATCTTGTTCTTGCTTTTAATGGCTCTAGTTTTTGTAAACTATTATCCTTGTTTTATTATTGTTTTACTAGTGCATTTAACTAGACCTTTAAGATATTGGGGTTTTTTTGGTGTGTTTCAACTTTGTATAATAGATATTGCTCTATGTAAGAAGATAATCAATACTTATGGACTTTATAAAAAGTTAGCACTTTTGCTTCCTATTGAAAATTGTCTGGAATTCCAAAATACAATTTTAAAACAAATTGGATTCATCAAATGGTAGAAGACAGTAATTTGTTTTTGATGGGATGGTTTACTGTGAGAATCTAATATATAAACTTCCTTGATTTCCCATAAAACTTCCGATAAGCATTTTAAAGTATAATTTTCCTCAAATTTCTTCTGAAGAATTCACTGATTTTAACATATCACTGACAGTAAGGCAGTAAAAAAAAAGGGGGGGAGGGGGAAAGTGTTTCCTGCCTTTTGTATAAACCCAAGGAACCTTGAAATTTACAACTTAAATCTGAGTCACAGTCTAGATTTCATTTCTTCTATAGCTTGGATGCAATGAATGAACTTTGAACTCATAATTTGTGCTAGCCCTTTTGGTCTCTTTCCTTCCCCCAATTTATAGTTTTCATGTGTGTGTTTTTGTTTTTCTTGTATCTTTTCTCCTATTTGCTATTTATTTGATTAACTTTTGAATCTAAGTATGTAAGACTGTCCATACCACTGTCTGTCCTGTGCTCTCCAGCGTAGTAGCCACCAGCAACGTGTGGTTATTGGGTGCCTAAAAAGGGGCTGGTCTGAGTGAAGCTGTACATAGTGTAAATTATGCACTGGGTCTCACACACTTGGTAGAAAAAAGAATGTAAAGTTTACAAATGGCGTATAAATTACTTGCTGAAATGACAGTAGTTTGGATATATTGTCATATGTTGTCCCCGGTTTATTAGAGTTCTTGCGTGGGGGAAAGCGGAGAGAGTTACTGACAATACATTCTTCTGGTTAGATAGTGGAGGTGTTGCTGCTGTTGCTGCTATCCTCCCTGACCTGTTTTGTGTCCTAATAGATTCCGTGGTGAGCAATAACTGAACGTTGAATTTAGGATTGCTTCTGGCTTTGAGGTTTTTAGGTTTCTACCTAATGGCTAAAGGATTTAAAATGTGAACCAGTATATTTTTATTACTTGTTTTTCTTTTAACTTGTATCCTTATTAAATTTCATTATTTAGATGATGACAGTGGTATTAGCTTAGACTTGAATATACTGAGATGTATAAAGGGGCCAGGCAAGTAACAAAGGAATGAATTCATCCTACGTTAGACAATGTGGAATGATACATGTGCTGTGCAACAAGTATGTGCCCTGTCTAGAGGTTGGGTAACCTTATTCCTGTTTAGCTGATTATGGTCTTATGGGTATATATGGACTTGTGTTGCCAGATCTTGCAGATTTCTAAGAAGAGCCAAAAATCTGGATTTTTAAGAATCTTAAACCTCTCAATTTTTAAATACTGATAAGTAATGCAAAATTTAAAAATACTTGTGCTGGCCAAACTAAATATAGCTGTGTTCTGAATGTTACTGCTTGGTAACTTCAGACCTAAGAGGCTGCTTCTTGGAAATAAATATAGGTTTTAGGTATTTTAAATGACCTAATTAAAGTATACCAGTTATGAAGAGAGGCTTGGTAAGCTGTTGATGAATGGCTTTTAAGTCTTACACCTTTTAGAGAATATTAATCTCAAAGTAGTGAATAATTGTCTTTTAGCTTATTTTGAAATACTGTTAACAGTTTCAGTGTACTTTTTGAGTATATATTTCTAGCATACTCTTATATATGGAAGTTATTCTGCTCATTTTTTCTTACATGCTTTTCTATAGTTATTTTAATATGAATTGTTTTCCTGAACATTTAGAAAAAGGTTTGTGTCAGACTGCTTGTCTCATCTCACAGAGCCTCCCCCACCCCCCACCCCCCACCCCGTTCTGGTGTGTGTACTGTTCAGAAGTATGATGGGTTGTTTTCTGAGATTTCCTGGCTCTGTTCCTCTCCCCCTACTTTCATGTGGACTTACTTTTTCCTTTATCTCTTCTGTCCCTCTCCTGCTTGGCTGAAATTTCACTCCCAGCAGTTTCTCTAGTGTGAGCCCTGTGTTTGGAGAGTTCACAGGAGCTCCAGGTTTCTCCAGCCCCAGGCGTCACTGCAGGCCTGCCTTGCACTCACCAAGTCTGGAGAGGACTAAATACTTCCCAATTTGAGCTACTATCTCCAATTCACCCACAGCGCTTCCAGTGAATACCTATTGGCTGTTTGGGATTCTCCTGTTCTCAGATTGCTCAGATGCTCTGTGACTTCTCTCTGCTTTCTTCAACAGATACTGATAATATCTAGTGTTTGAGACTGGATGCTACTTGGAGTGGTTCATAGAGAATACTTTTCCACCTAGTTATGTTGTAAATGTTTCCCATGGGTGTTTGGATTTGCTATCTACTTGCTCTGTTTATGTGTATTGAGGGCAGAGGGAATCAGGAAGGTCTAGAACTGCTGCTTCTGTCCTCCCAGAAAATCCAGATGCACTAAATTGATAACCTGATGAGTGGTAGCAAAAAGTCAGACAGTCATGTTTGAATAGGTTTACAAATTATATTTAAGAAAAATAGTATTTTTTCTATAAAAGTAGGGAAAAGGCTAAGCAGCCATTCACTGCTTCTTATAAAAATTCTTTACCAGAAAAAAAAAATCATAGAAAACTTCAAGAAAAAGAATTGATTTAGGTCAGTGTTTAAAGTGGTTTGTATTCCTGGCACTTTATACTCCCACTCCCAACCAGAGACACGTTTCAGCCACAGTAGGTTACATCACTAACTTTTTGTGGGTTTTGTAAACCATTGAAGGATTAAGCTCCATGGAGTAATATTTACTAAGGGCCGGTTTGCTCAGTTTTATGCACAGAAAGGCAATACAGTGTTGAAATACACATCTGTTTCAAGTTCCTGTCTCTATAAGACACTTGTCTCTCTTTAAACAAAGGAAAATATGTATGCACACTGTTTTATATGGATTTACAACAGTACAGTGATCCTGAATTTCGGAACTTCACTTTCAGTATAAAAAGTTTAGTTCGCTGCCACACGGAATTTCAGCCATATGCTTGAGTAATGTATATAAAGATTTAAAAAATAGATGGGATTATTTAAACTAAAAAAAGATGGGAAAGTTACTCCTAAGTGTAAATACTGTGTTCTATGGCAAGAAAATATATACCTTATTTTCCCTTTATTTCTGTTTGAAGGTCTCAGCCAATTTCTTCTCCAGTCATCCTCCAGTTTGGTCATGCCGAGACCCTTCTTCCACTGCTTTCTCTCATGGGCTACTTCAAAGACAAGGAACCCCTTACAGCTTACAATTACAAGGAACAAATGCATCGGAAGTTCCGAAGTGGTCACATTGTACCTTATGCCTCGAACCTGATATTTGTGCTTTACCACTGTGAAAATGCTAAGACTCCTAAAGAACAATTCCGAGTGCAGATGTTATTAAATGAAAAGGTGTTACCCTTGGCTTACTCACAAGAAACTGTTTCATTTTATGAAGATCTGAAGAACCACTACAAGGACATCCTTCAGAGTTGTCAAACCAGTGAAGAATGTGAATTAGCAAAGGCCAACAGTACATCTGATGAACTATGAGTAACTGAAGAACATTTTTAATTCTTTAGGAATCTGTAAGGAGTGATTACATGCTTGTCATAGTTAGACAATTCCTTGATTACAGGAAGCTTTTATATTACTTGAGTATTTCTGTCGTTTCACAGAAAAACATTGGGTTTCTCTTTGGGTCTGGACATGAGATGTAAGAAAAGATTTTTCACTGGAGCGGCTCTCTTAAAGGGAAACAAATCTATTCAGAGAAAGAGCTGGCCCTGCAAATGTTTACAGAAATGAAATTCTTCCTATTTATATAAGAAATCTCACACTGAGATAGAATTATGATTTCATAATGATACTTGAAAAGTGCTGGAGTAACAAAATATCTCAGCTGGACCATTCTTAACTTGATTGAACTGTCTAGGAACTTTACAGATTGTTCTGCAGTTCTCTCTTTTCCTCAGGTGGGACAGCTCTAGTGTTTTCTTAATCAGGAATATTGTGGTAAGTTGGGAGTATCACTTTGGAAGAAAGTAACATCTCTAGATGAGAATTTGAAATAAGAAACAGAGTGCTGTAAAAGGACACCTTCACTGAAGCAAGTCAGAAAGTACAATGAAAATATTTTTGGTATTTGGTATTTATAAAATATTTGAACATTTTTTCAATAATTCCTTTTTACTTCTAGGAAGTCTCACAAGATCATCTTAAATTATTATCTGTTTGGACAATTAGCAACAAGTCAGATGGTTAGAATCAAAGTTTTTCAAATCCATTGCTTAGCTAACTTTTTCGTTCTGTCACTTGGCTTCTATTTTTGTATTTTCCTATTATATGAAATATATCTTTTAGTTGTTTGATTTTTCTTTCTTTCTTTATAAATAGTTCTGAGTTCTGTCAAATGCCATGAAAGTATTTGCTATAATAAAATTCTTGTGACTCTACTACCAGGTCTTTTCTCCTTTCCATGTCAAAATACAATCAATAATTGATGGTAAAAGTTTGGAAACAAATATTTGTTTTTCAAGACTTTTAAAAATCCTGATCATTTGTTGCAAATTAATACCTTCAGTTTATCAATGCTGGTTGAGTACTTTTATATACAAACACTATACTTTTAGTCTGGGCATATAAAGATGAATGAACTTAGGGTTTTTTTTTTTTATTATTCAAGAAGTTTATCTTAAAAGATCTGAAAGCATTTATTGTCTGACACCTTAACTTAATATTTTGTATCCTTTGAATACTTTTCGAAGTATCAAAGACTGTGAAAGTTTCATAGGAATTAAATTTCATTGTTCAGTAGGACATGACTATATAGTCATCTTTGAATCTATAAAGATGTATTTTAAATATTTCATATGAAAATACTGGGTGGAGGTTAAGCGTAGTCCATTTTTGCTAGTGTTACAGAAGTTGTGATACTATTCTGGTGTTATTCTCATTTAAGAAATGTCTAAAATGAGAATCTCTAGATAAAAACTAAAGGTATTATCTAGGATAGGATAGGTGAAGAGTTGAACATTGAAAAAAATAATCTTTGGCTAACGAGTTCATTCGTAATAGGTGACCAAATTACTCAGTTATGCCAAAATTTAATCTTTATTGGTTTGACATTTTGGTTGATTAATTTCTATGGACATTAGCTATTTTTTCTGTGTCATCTACAGCTACATGTGCATTGTACTGTACTTACTATTTTCTGTGGTCATGTCGTCATTTTGAAGTTCCTGCTGTCCAACACACACTTACTTGATACTGCTTTTGTGGATGATCTTGATCTTAATTTTAACACTGAAATCAAAACTCAATGTGTAAGGGGAAAAAGTAGTTCATTTTTTCCAGGCATATTCCACTGTTACGATGTCTTTATTTGAATGCTTTCCTTTTGTAAACTGCAGAACTGCTAATGCATGCCCTTAGAGATGTGAGAGTTACATACAGCCTGACCAGAATATAAACTGTACAGTTTTGGAACACATTTTTCTGAGATGGTATTTCATGTGGTTCATTGATGATAGTGGGAATTTGGACTGTCTTTTGCCAAATGTAAGCTGAAAATATCTGCATTACTTGCATATACAGTTTGCTTATATCTAACTATTACCCTGAACTTAGATCAAAGATCACCCAACTCTCTGTTAACTGTTCTTTTTCTCATATTCATTTGTTTCTTTCCATTCACATGGCAGCCTCTTTTCAGTCTATTTAGCTATGCTTTGTTCTGTGTATGTGTGAGAATAGTAGTTTTTTTTTTTTTTTTTTTTTTTTTTTTTTGAGACGGAGTCTTGCTCTGTCGCCCAGGCTGGAGTGCAGTGGCCCGATCTCAGCTCACTGCAAGCTCCGCCCCCCGGGTTCACGCCATTCTCCTGCCTCAGGCTCCCGAGTAGCTTGGACTACAGGCACTCGCCAGCCACCTCGCCCGGCTAGTTTTCTTGCATTTTTTAGTAGAGACGGGGTTTCACCGTGTTAGCCAGGATGGTCTCGATCTCCTGACCTCGTGATCCGCCCGTCTCGGCCTCCCAAAGTGCTGGGATTATAGGCTTGAGCCACCGCGCCCGGCCAGAGAATAGTATATTTTTGACAGAACTCCACATCAGGAAAAGAGATGTCATATTGTCATATTCTTCCAGTTAAAGATTTGTAGTTTGAGTCCCATACTGGACACCTTGGGAAGAGGTTAATTTTAAAAACTGTATTTTGTCATTACTGAAATTATTTTAAGATAGAAGGATTCTTAATTTTATTATTCTTTAAACTAGCCTCAATTCAACATCTTCCGTGTGCTACATTCTCAGATTTTATTTTATTCTTATTTTTAGAGATAGATTCGAGTGTGGCCTAGCCTGGAGTGCAGTAGTGCCATCATAGCTCACTGCAGCCTCAAACTCAGCTCAAGTGTTCCTCCCACCTCAACCTCCCAAGTGTCTGGGACTACAGGCACACTCTACCATGCCCGGCTGATTTTTAAGTTTATTGTAGAGATGGGGTCTCACTGTGCTACCCAGGCTGATTTTGAACTCCTGGGCTCAAGTAGTCCTCCCCCATCGGTCTCCCAAAGTGCTGGGATTACAAGCATGAGCCACTGCACCCGGCCCATTCCCAGATTTTAAACCATTTAGACCCAAGCAATCCATGTTCACACTTTCGTTTGTTGTACTGGGAGAATAAATATTTGTTCATTAAAATGACAGCCTTCTGAATTGGGTAATACTACTGGTAAAATAAAGTTGAATTCGGATATTTATTTTACATTATTTCTAAGATGGCTAATGTGGAAAATTAAGTTGGAATGAAAGTCTATAGATTTTTCTCTGCATTAACAATTTGGGTGCTTTGGGAAACTTTTTCAACAAGTATTATGGAAAAAAATACAGTTTTGATATAAATTACATAAGTATATACTGGTGAAATATATATCCTTGGATACATACAGATAAGAAAATCTATTTAATTGATAAAAAAGGTTCTTAATTGGAAACGCTAATTTTGCTCCAGCCATAGTTGCTCTTCAAGAGACCATTAGTTTCTTTTTCTTTTTCCTATTTTTTTTTTTTTTTGAGACGGAATCTCGCTGTTGCCCAGGCTGGAGTGCAGTGGTGTGATCTCTGCTCACTGCAAGCTCCGCTGCCTCCTGGGTTCATGCCATTCTCCTGCCTCAGTCTCCCTAGAAGCTAGGACTACAGGCACCTGCCACCACGCCGGCTAATTTTTTTTTTTTTTTTTTTTTTTTTTTTTAGTAGAGACGGGGTTTCACCGTGTTGGCCAGGATGGTCTCGATCTCCTGACCTCGTGATCAGCCCACCTCAGCCTCCCAAAGTGCTGGGATTACAGGTGTGAGCCACCGTGTCCGGCCCTCTTTTTCCTATTTTTTATGTTTTTTTTTTTTTTTAATTACTGTTTTTTGAGATACAGTCTCACTCTATCACACAGGCTGGAGTGCAGTGGCACAATCATGGCTCACTGCAGTCTTGACCTCCTGGTCTCAAGTGATCCTCCCACATCAGCCTCCCAAGTAGCTGGGACTACAGATGTGTCACACCATGCCCTGCTAATTTTTTTTTTTTTTTTTTTTTATCTTTTGTAGAGACAGGGTCTCAATATGTTGCCCAGGCTGGTCTTGAACTCCTAGGCTCAAGCAATCCTCCCACCACAACCTCCCAAAGTGCTGGGATTGCAAGTGTGAGCCACCACGCCTGTCGGATTCTTTCTCTTAGATATTTTTCTGTCTTTTGCCTTCGTGAGATGAGAAGCCTAGTTTTGGGGAGACAGGATAGTGTTTTTTTCTCTTCTGTCTGTGCAGCTTTGCTCCCTGAAGCTTTCTGTCAGTATTTGCATTATGAAAATTAGGTTAAGGGCCTGGTTTTCTAATTAGTCTCTTTTAGATAGTCATACCATGCAAGTGCCATTTATAGTGGGAAAAAACAACTGTCTCAGCTTTTCTTCCTACTTCAGTGCTATGAGACTGAAAAGACTCTTCTCAGCTTCCTACTTCAGTGCTATGAGACTGAAAAGACTCTTCTCAGAGAAATTGAGATCCTTGGGGCAGGACATAAAAAAATAAAATAGAAACAACAGCCTTCTCTGCATTTTCCTTACTAAGAGATAATACACAAAACTCCCAGATTTAGACATAGGTTCCAGAAGCAGGTAGGATTCTATGAATACATCCCTATTACGCTGGTTGCAAGACTTCAGGTTTTTCTAGTTAGGAAAATAAGGGTAGACCAGCCAACACTGTGGAACTTTTCAAATAGACTGCTAATTTTTGCAGTCACCTGCTGGAGGTAGGAAAGTCAGTAATACTCGCTTTTCAAGTCTAGTTGCTATCAGCCTAGCTCTTGAAAAATAGCTGGAAGCATGTCTAGAAGACTTTCCTGCAGCCCTGTGGCCTACATGATGTTTCAAAGGACTGTTTTCTTTAACAGGTCTAAAAACTGATGATGTAAACGAAAAATAAAATTCTAAGCCCCCCAACTGACTGAATGGACCCCTTCTTGGCTAAGGAATTCCAAGAAACCTGAACAACTAGTTCAAGCCATCACAGGAAGAAGGGGTGGGACATACCTTGTTACATCCTCCCTTTGAAGTTCAGGAAAGCTCACCAGCGTTAATGTGAAAATAGAGATCGTAACAATGACAAAACAGACTTTAGCAATAAGATACCAAATTCCAACGTGACTCTGGTACAGGATCACATAACAGCAGGCCCTGAAGTAAATCAAGTATTTTATCCCAAAACAAATTTCTTTGACATATTTTGAAATGGCCCTGCAAAGCTATCTCTTATGGATGAAATCTACATTCTGTAGAGAACCTCCTTCACTTGCTAGGTCTTTTCCAGAGTCTGACACCTTTTAAGTTTCAACAAGAGATATTTACCATCTATTCTGTCTGAAGCCTACTACATGGAGGCTTCATCTACGTAAGAATCTTGGCTTCCACAACCTCCCTTAGCTTTAACATTTCTTTATGCTGACTTCAGCTCTTAAGGCAAAGCTCAACTCTTTCAACCAAGGGAAGTCTTGGAATCCACCTATGACCTGGAAGCCCTCCCACATCAAGATGTCCTACCTTTCTTTGCTGAACCAATGTATACCTTACATGTATCAATTTATGCCTTTGCTTGTAACTTCTGTCTTCCTAAAATGTATAAAACCAAGAACTATAACCTAAACACGTTGGCCGTTGGCCGCATGTTCTCAAGACCTCTTGAGGCTGTGTTATGGGCGGGGTCCTTAACCTTGGCAAAATAAGCCTAAATCGATTGACTTCTGTCTCAGGTACTTTTTGGTTTGAATTACAAACTGTTTTGTAAGCCCCATTATAGACCTGGGTACATGTATTTGTTGGTATTTGTGCAAACACAGGTTAGTAAAGTCCAGTCTTAAGAGAAAATCATCTCATGTTACAGAGCATAATGCATCAAAGTACTTTGTAATCCTCAATACTCAGCAACGTACCTGATGTTAATTAATCTGTAAAATAAATCATGTATTAATAATAGTTGCCATTAAGCACTATAAATGGTACTTTGTTAGTCTATGTAATCCTATTTATAGCACTGTGAGGTTGCTAGTATAAAACCCATTTTGCAGATGAGGAAATTGAGGTCATTTCAACTTTGTGTTGAAGATCCTGTAGTAAACAGAATAATTGATGAATCCAAGAAATTCCAGAAAACGCCAGAAGACCCTTGGTAGCTGCTGCCTCTGGCCTTTTTCTTTTTTTTTTTAATATGGAGGCTAGCTCTGTCAGTCAGGCTGGAGTGCAGTGGGGCAATCTCAGCTCACTGCAACCTCCACCTCCCGGGTTTAAGCGATTCTCCTGCCTCAGCCTCCCGTGTAGCTGGGATTTCAGGCATGTGCCACTACACCTGGCGGATTTTTGTATTTTTAGTAGAGATGGGATTTCACCATGTTGGCCAGGCTGGTCTTGAACTCCTGACCTCCAGTGATCCACGTGCTGCCTCAGTCTCCCAAAGCATGGTATTACAGGCATGAGACACACCACGCCTAGCCTGGGCATATATTTAAACCTCATAAGGGAAGAGCCCAAAGTGCAGAGAACTGGTATCAGCAGGTACATATTATGACAATGTTGAGTTTGACTGATCTTCCATCTTTGACCTGTTTATACAAGGATAAGGTATATGAAAGAAGAAAAGAAGAAGGTACCTATTTTTTTTCCGCATGATAAGTACTATTCAAAGTTGTTACAGCAATATCGGGGGTTGAAGTGGAATTTGGACCTAGTTTATCTGGGGTGTTTTTATTTGCAGATTGTTTCAGTAACAGAATGATTGCAACTAATTCTTGATTATGCACACCACTGCAATAAAAATATTTTGAATACGCTGCTACCCTTTGGCCTTTTCTGTAGCCATTGGCCTCTATAATTATTGGCCTCCATAATTGCTGAGGCTGAGAAGTTGCATGCTTAGCAGGAAATGGAAAGGAAAAGAAAATGTCAGCCTCTTCTATGACCTTTTCTAAGACAAATCAATTGTTTCTATTTCTCCAGGCTCCGCTGACTGTATTATGCACCTGGTCTAGAACACTTTCTGAGTTAACCAGGAGGGTGGGACGAGTTAATTATTCTTCTGCTGTCCCTTAGAAATGTATTTGTAGAATTTTAAAGCAAAGCACATCTCAGACCTTGTTGGAAATTCAAAGTTGTTTGGATTTCAGAATATGGGAACTATAGTTACGTTGTTTATTTTCCCTTGCATGGCTTTTATAACCCTTTTGAGCAATAACTACCTAACAGGCATGGGATTAGGCACTGAAGATAAAATATTCTGTGCCCTCAAATATTTTATGTACATACATAGAGTGTATGTGTTAATTGTTAGTCCTATTTTAGAAACAATGTTCCTTAGGAAGTCCTCCGTCTTAGGAGGATTCCCAAAAGAAGGATGGTTTCTGTTCTTGAATTAGAATTTTATGCCCTATCTACTGTCCACCCTATCTCTATTTAGTGAAGCAGTTGTAATCTACGTATGCCAGCCCTCATAGCCTCACTCCTGTAACTCAACTGTAGAGTCCGTAAAACCAGGCTCATTGCAAACACAGCAATGGCAGCTGACAGGTGTTTACCAGATATCTATGATGCAGAATTTTATGGGGGATGAAGAAGTCAAGAATTTGCTGCAGACTTGTCAGAGGCAAGTTGCATACATTGCCCATGACAATGATCTCTGTCCTACTGCATCTTATAAACTGAGTATACCACTTTGACTGTCATCAACAATTTGTGTGACAGCAAACACCACATGACCACCAGTTGTTTTATATCAGTAAAATATTATTACATACAGACATTGCTAGAAAATATTTCCCAATCTGAGGACTGACTATAAAATTTGATCTCCCAGTGATGACCTTGCCACAGATGTGGCATCACCTGGGGACTTGGGAGCCGATATGTGAGCTTTGCCTATATATCTACTTCTAATTGATTTTTCTGAACCTTGGTTTGGGGGGTGTGGCAGTAGGAAGTTGGTCAGGAGGGCTGTTTCTTGTCCTTTCTAAGATCTGATTCAGTTCCCACCCCATTTGTATCTGGATCTTCCCTTTCCTTTACCCTTTTTGTCCCTGTCCTATTTAATATGGATTTTTATTCCCAGGTGAGTCTCCTCAAAGCAGTGATGTGTCCTGGAAGGGAACTTCAGCTGGTGAAGTTTGAGAACTCATAGGGCCCACCTGCTCAAGTCCCTTCATCACTTAAGGTAAACTTATTGTACAACAGCAGTTTGTCTGCTGTTGTCTGTTGGTCCTCTGCGTTTTCAGTGAGTACCTTTGGATGACTTGGGAGTTCCTCAGTTCTTAGGCCCATTAGCTACCCAAAGCTTCCTTCTACTGCTTCCTACAAAGATGATGTTTATGCGGTGGGGGTCTTATAGCCATCAGTGGCTTATCACACACTCTCAGATTTGGAAATTCTTGGGTGTCAGATTCAAGAGAAGTTCCTCTTCAAAAGTTTAGTTTGTTTAGTTTCTTTGTTTTCTACTTTCAAGGTCCAACTTCCTTATCCTTTGTGCCTCCCTGCTCCTAGTTCCAGTAAACAACTCTCCTGCCAGTCCTTAATCTACAGAACCCACATCTACTCACTCTGTAATTTACCCCTCCCACTGTGACAGCTCTTCCTCCAAAAGCTGTCTTTCAAGTTAGCCAATCGGGTTCAGTTTAGATTGTGCGGTCCAACTTCAGCCAACGGAGACAGGACACAGTAGTAGAGATAAGCTGCATTAGGAATAAAAACCCTTCTCTGCTTTGATCGCTCTTGTGATCAGACAGATGCAGGCAGCAGCACCCTTCTGCAAAAGTAAATTTGCCTTGTTAAAAAATTTTCTAAGTGCTGGTTTCTCACTGCAGCACCAAGCACTTGTTACTAACATTGGGGATAATTTATCACAGAGTTTTGTTTAGATATTGTCTGTGGGTTTTTGTTTTTTTCATTTTATTTAAGACTAGTCAAGTGTACTAGTGAGAAAAGGGAAGAAGTAGAAACAAGGAGTTTGATGTGTGACTGAACGATCAATTCAAACAGCTCCCTTCATACCAGCCTTTTTTTTTCTATTTTCTCTTTTTTATTTTATTATTATTATTATTATTATTTTGAGATGGAGTCCCTCCATGTTGCTCCGAATCATCTCAAACTCCTGGGTTCAAGTGATCTTCCTGCCTCAGCCTCCCCAGTAGCTGTGATTACAGGCATATATCACTGTACCCATTTGCCACTTTAGTTGCTGTTTTTATGTGGGGTGGAGGTGATAGATGAGAAAGATTTTTAAAATCATGTCATTACCATCATATGAGAATTTCCCTAAGTCTTTTAGAGAATTGCATGTTGAATATATTTTAATGTACTTATATGTACTTATTCATCATTCATATATCTTCTTTGGTAAAGTGCCTGTTCAAATATTTTGCCCATTTTAAAAGTGTGTTGTATAAGGAAGGATGGCTGACTAGATGCATTTTGTACTTGCCTTCTCCACTACGAGAAACCAAAATAGTGAGTAAATAAATCATACTTTAAACAGATCATCTGAGAGAACACTGGAAGTCAACAGAAAAGTGACAGGAAACACCTAAGGCAAGGAAGGAGAGGAAAGTAAGGCAGGCTGCTTGGCTGGGATCAGCTGGGAACCAGGAGACATTCTCCAATGTGGGGAAAGGGTAAGTGAGAAACCCCCAGCAGAGCACATTCCCACCACGATATTCTGCTATCTTAGCCACAGGAGGGCTCTTGAGCCCTCCCAGGCCCTGTAACTAACAGAGGGAGCTACCTGGAGACCGTGCAATGGCACAGCTACAAGGATGGAGGTTGCATTGGGTCCCACGTCCCCCCTCCACCAAACCATAAGCAGCTACAGCAAGGCACCATTTTGAAAGCCCAGCCCCCAACAGGCTACACATTGCCCTGGGGCTCAGCAGCTCCAGGGCTAAGGCACAAATGAAGCATGGACTGCTGCCCTCAGGGCTGAAGCACAAGCAGGGTGATTGTGCCCTCCTCTCCCCAGTAGCAGGGCCACAGCATGACTGCTGCCACCTCACCCGAGCATTCAGGGGCCTTGAGATTGCCCCACCACTGTCCACCATGGCAGGCACTGGCACACACCATCAGGTGGCCTGAGGACAAGTCTGCTCAAACTGGCTTGGCCCCCACCTCATGTCAGAGCATGTAATCTAGGGGCTTAGAGATTGCCAAGCCCAGCCCACCACCACTGGCACCTGAGCACTCCTCTAGGGAACCTGAGATTGAGCCTACCCAACCTGCTGCTACCACCACAGCTGGCATCTACCTGCACATGCTGCCTGGGGGGCTGGAGACTAGCCCACCCAGGCTATCACAGCCACCACCAATAGTAGCACATACCTCTTGGGACCCAGATAGTCATCTCAGTACTGCTACTGTCATTGCCTAGAACATGCCAACTGCCCAGAGGCCTGAGAACATACTCACCCTCACAGCTACCATTGCTGCCACTACTGGCATTCAGACAAGCCACCTGGAGGCTCAAGAACTGGCCTGCCTGGACTTGCTGACACTGGTGCCAGCATATGCCACCTTGGGACCCAAGGACAAGCAGGCTCAGCCCACTGGGGTCTGAAGACTGAACCATGAGGGATCTCAGTCCCCAGCAAAACTTCACCACAGTCTCCACTAATAACTGTACCCTAAGCCATCAAGGAAATCATAGATACCACTGATGCTGCTTACAGCCAAAGAAATCATACAGAGACTATCCTACTGCATGCACCTAGAATTAAAGTCAATGTGCACTACCCAACCAAAACCAATAGACACATCTTCAGGAAAAAGTCCTCCCATATGAAAGCAAATTCATAAAATTGAAAGAAATGACTGTTATACAACATGTACAGTTATCAATGTAAGAACACAGGAAACATTGAAAATGCAAGAAAATATGACATCTTCAAAGAAACAATAGTTCTCCGGGAACAGATCCCAATCAAAAACAAATTTACACAATCCTGGAAAAAGAATTCAAAATACTGATTTTAAAGAAACTCAGTGAGATACAAGAGAATACTGAAAAACAAATAAATCAGAAAAATTTCAGGATATGAATGAAAAACTCAACAAAGAGACATACCATAAAAAAGAACCTAATAAATTCTGGAACTGAGGAATTCAGTGAATGAAATACAAAATGCATTCAAAAGATTCAACAATAGCCTAGATTAAGCAGAAGAAAGAACCTCAGAATTTGAAGATACAAGTCTTTTGAAATAACCCAGTCAGACAAAAATAAAGCCAAAAAAAAAAAAAAAAAAGAAAAGAGAGAGAGAGAGAAAAGCCTGTATGACATATGGGACACTATAAAGCAACCAAATATTTAAACTTTTCGAGTCCCAGAAGGAAAAGAGAAAACAAAAATGTTAGAAAACCTATTTAACAAAATAATAGCTAAAAAACTTCTCAAGACTAGCAAGAAATGTAGACATCTAGATACTTGAGACTCTTGAGAACCTCAAGCAAATACAATGCAAAAAGGTCTTCGTGGCACATTGTAGTCAAACTGTCAAAAATCAAAGACATAGAGAATTCTAAACACAAGAGTAAAGCATCTTGTCACCTATAAAGGAACCTCTCATCAGACTAACAGCTGACTTCTCAGCAGAAACCTTATAGGCCAGGAGAGAATGGGATGATATATTCAAAATGCTGAAAGAAAAAGCTGCCAGCAGAAGACATTGTACCCAGCAAAATTATCCTTCATGAATGAAGAACAAAAAGTCTTTCCCAGATAAGGAAAAGCTGAGGGAATTCATCACCACTAGACTGATCCTGCAAGAAATGCTTCAGAGAGTTCTACACCTGGAAGCGAAAGAATGTTATCTACCATTATGAAAACACATGAAAATATACAAACTCCTGGTAGAACAAAGCCAAAAATAAGGGAAAATAAGACTCAATTCTTACTACTAAAGAAAATCACCAAACTGCAATGATAAAGAGAAAGAAAGGAACAAAGGATATACAAAACAACCAGAAATCGTTTAATAATATGAAAAGAATAAACCTTTACATATCAATAATAACCTTGAATGTAAACAGATTAAACTTTACACTTAAAAGATATTGACTGGCTGAATGGATTAAAAACACATAGGCCAACTATATGCTGACTACAAGAAACTCATCTTACCTGTAAGAGACATAGAAAGTAAAGGGATGAAAAAAGATATTCCATGCAAATTGAAATGAAAAGCAAGCAGAAGTAGCTATGCTTACATCAGATAAAGCAGACTTTAAGTCAAAAACTGTAAAAAGAGACAAGGTTACTATATAATGATAAAGGGATAAATTCAGCAAGAGGATATAATAATTCTAAACATATATGCACCCAACACCAGAGGAACCAAGTATATAAAGCAAATATTATTAGATTTAAAGGGAGAGATAGGGGTCAAGCACAGTGGCTCACACCTTTAATCCTAGCACTTTGAGAGGCCAAGGTGGGAGGATTGCTTGAGCCCAGGAGGTAGAGACTACAATGAGCTGTGATTGTGTCTCTGCACGCCAGCCTGGGTGATATAGTTTGGGTGTTTGATCAAATCTCATGTTGAATTATAATCCCCAATACTGGAAGTGGAGCCTGGTGGAAGGTGTTTGGGTCATGGGAGCAGATTCCTCTTGGCTTGGTGCTGTCTTCATGGTCATGAGTTCTCATGAAATCTGGTCATTTTAAATGTGTGGCACCAGTCCCTTCAATCTCTTTCTTGCTCCTGCTTTCATCATGTGATGTGCCTGCTCCTGCTTCACCTTCTGCCATGAATAAAAGTTTCCTGAACTCTCCCCAGAAGCTGATGACAGCACTGTTTCCTATACAGCCTGCAGAACTGTGAGCCAGTGAAACTTCTCTTCTTTATAAATTTTCCAGTCTCAAGTATTTTTTTATAGCAATACAAGAACAGCCTAACACAGAAAATTGGTACCAAGGAGTTGGATATTGCTATAAAGATACCTGAAGATTGAGAAGCAGATTTGGAACTGGGTAACAGACAGAAGTTGGGAGAATTTGGAGGGCTCAGAAGAAGATAGGATGATGAGGGAAGGTTTGGAACTTGTTAGAGACTGGTTAAATGCTTGTGACCAAAATACTGATGGTGATATGGACAGTGAAGTCCAGGATGATGAGGTCTCAGATGGAAATGAGGAACTTATTGGGAACTGGAGCAAAGATCGTGTGTGTTATGTCTTGGCAAAGAACTTGGCTGCATTGTTTATGCCGTAGAGATCTGTGGAAGTTTGATCTTGAGAGTGATGACCTAGAGGATCTGGCAGAAGAAATTTCCAAGCCATGAAATGTTCAAGAAGTAGTGAGACTGCTTCTAACAGCCTACATTCGGATACAGGAACAAAGAAATGACTTAAAGTTGGAAATTGTATTTAAACAGGAAGCAGAGTGTAATAGTTTGAAAATTTTTCACCTAGTCATGTGGTAGAGAAAAATAAAGCTTTTTGGGGAGAGGAATTAAAACATACTGTAGGAGAACCACTTACTAAAGATGTTTACATAACTAAAAGGGAGGCAAATGCTAATGTACAAGGGGAAAATGCCTCAACGTCATTTCAAAGACCTTCTGGCAGCCCCTCCCATTACAGGCCTAGAGGCTTTTGAGGGAAGAATGGTTTCCTATGCCAGGCATGGGGCCCCATTGCCTTGTGCAGCCTTGAGACATTGCTCTCCACATCCCAGCTGCTCCAGCTCCAGCTCCAGTCCTGGCTCAAATGCACCCATGTACAGTTCAAGCTGCCACTTTGGAAAATGCAAGCTGTAATCCTTGGTGGCTTCCATGTGGTGTTAAGCCTGCAGGTGCAAACAATTCAAGAGTTAAGGAGGCTTGGCAGCCTCTGCCTAGATTTCAGAAGGTGTATAGGAAAGCCTGGGTGCCCAGACAGAAGCCTGTTGCAGGGACAGAGCCGTCACAGAGAACCTCTACTAGGACAGTGTGGAAGAGAAATATGGGATTGGAGTCCTCACACAGAGTCCCCAATGGGTCACTGACTAGTGGAGCTGTGGGATGGGGAAACTGTCCTTCAGACCCCAAAATGTGCAATCTACCAGCAGCTTGCACCCTGCACCTGGAAAACCTGCATACATTCAACTCCAACCAATGAGAGCAGCCCTGGGAGTTGAACCCTAAAAATCCACAGAGGTAGAGCTACCAAAGGCCTTGGGAGCCCACTCCTTGCACCAGTGTGCCCTGGATGTGGGAAATGGAGTCAAAGGAGATTATTTTGTAGCTTTAATATTTAATAACTGCCCTGATGGGTTTCAAACTTGCATGGAGCCTGTTGCCCCTTTCTTTTGGCCTATTTCCTCCTTTTGGAACAGGAATGTTTCATTATATCCCCCCATTATACCTTGAATACCCCCATTATATCTTGAAGTAACTAAATTGTTTTTATTTTACAGGCTTATAGGTGGAAAGGATTTGCCTTGTCTCCAATGAGACTATGAACTTTTGAGGTAATGCTGGAATTAGTTAAGACTTTGGGGTGCTGTTGGGAAGTCATGATTATATTTTGCAATGTGAGAAAGACATGAGATTTGGGAGGGGCTAGGGTTAGAATGATGTAGTTTGATGTAATTTGTCACCACCCACATCTCATGTTGAATTGTAGTCCCCAGTGCTGGAGATGAGGTCTGGTGGGAGGTGTATGGATCATGACAGCAGATCCCTCAGGACTTGGTGCTGCCTTTGTGGTACTGAGTTCTCAAAAGATCTGGTCATTTAAAAGTGCGTGACACCTCGCCTCCCCTGCCCCCCCATCTTTCTTGCTTCTGCTATTGTCCTGTGCTGTGCTTGCTGCTACTTTGCCTTCTGCCGTGAGTAAAAGCTCCCTGAGGCTTCCCCAGAAGCTGATGTCAGCACTGTTCCCTCTGTAGCCTATAGAACTGTGAGCTAATTAAATCTCTCTCTCTCTCTTTTTTTTTTTTTTTTTAAATAAATTACCCAGTCTCAGGTATTTCTTCATGGCAATGCGAAAACTGCCTAATAGATTGGGTGACAGGGTGAGACCCTGTCTCAAAAAGAAAAAAAAGGGGACAGATAGACTCCAATACAGTAATAGTTGGGACTTCAAGAATCCAATCTCAGCATTAGACAGATCATCTGAACAGAAAATTAACAAACAAACTTTGGATTTAAACTGAACATTAGACCAAGTAGACCTAATAGATATTTACAGAACATTTTATCCAACAGCTACAGAATACACATTCTTCTCATCAGTACATGAAACATCCTCCAAGATACACCATAAGTTAAAAAAAAAAAAAAAAAAAGCCTCAATAAATTCTTAAAAATTAAAATTTCAGATAAGAACATGTTCTGGCAAAAAAAAAGTTTTAATCAAAATCAAAATTATATCCAGTATCTTCTCAGACCACCATAGAATAAAACTAGAAATCAATAACAAGAGGAACTTTGGAAACTACACAAACACATGACAATTTAACAACATACTCCTGAATGACCATTTGGTCATGGAAAAAACGGATGAAGGAAATAAAAACTTTTCTTGAAACAAATAAAAATCAGGCCGGGCGCAGTGGCTCAAGCCTGTCACTCTTATGTCTTTTAACTGGAGAGTTTAGTCTGTTTACATTCAATGTTGTTATTGATAAGTAAAGACTTACTCTTGCCATTTTGTTATTTGTTTTCTGGTTGTTTTAAGGTCTTTTCTTCCTTCCTCCTTTCCTTTCTGTCTTCCTTCTAGTGAAAGTGATTTTCTCTGGTGATATGATTTAATTTCTTACTTTTTGTGTATCCATTGCATATTTTTTGGTTTGAGGTTACCATGAGGCTTGCAGATACTATCTTATAACCCATTATTTTCAGCTGATAACAACTTAATACTGTTTGCATAAACAAACAAGCTATAAGAAAACTAATAAAAACTCTATGCTATGCCTTAACTTCATCCCCTTGCTTTTTAATTTTCTGTTGTTTCTATTTATATCTTATTGTACTGCCTATATCTTGAAAAATTGTTATTATTATTGATTACTTCATTGTTTAGTTTTCCTACTTAAGAGTAGTTTACACACCACAGTTACAGTGTCATAATATTCTGTGTTTTTCTGTGTACTATTACCAGTGAGTTTTATACCTTCAAGTGATTACTTGTTGCTCATTAATATCCTTTTCTTTCTGATTGAAGTACTCCCTTTAGCATTTCTAGCAGGACAGGTCTGATGTTGATGAACTCCTTCATTGGACTACCCACAATGTTCCCTTAAGTGTCCCTTCTGTGACTGAGCTGGTTCCTGAAGCCAGCAAGTCTCAGGGTCTCACCCAAGAACCTCAACATAGGACCTGGGTATCACTGCTGGTTATTCAGGGCCCAGGGGCTCTTCAATTAGCAGTGATGAATGCCAGGACTGGGTCCTTCCCTTCAAAGCAGCAGGTTCTCTTTTGGCCCAGGTTGTGTCTAGCTCCCATTGACATTTCTAGACATACCACAGGCCCGAAGGAAAGGGGCCTCATATGTCTGACCCATGCCCTATCCTCCTGTGGCTGAGCTGGTATCTATGATGCAAGACAAAGTCCTCTCCACTCTTCTTTCTCTTCGCCTCAAATAGAACGAAGGGGTCTCTTTTGGAGCTGTGAGCCATGCAGCCTGGGGTTAGTGAAAGGACAATGCTAGCACTCCCTTAGCAGCCCCAGCTGGTGTCTCAGTAGGTCATGTGCCCAATGAGATCAACAATTCCTCTCTGACTAGGGCTGGTTTCAATGTACCCTCTGTGGGCAGGCGTCAGTTGAGTTTGGTCCAGTTTTCCTTTCTGCTCTAACAGGACAGCACTGAGTTCAGTAACTCACAATTGTTGTGCTTTCCTTCCCCCAACACATAAGAACTCTCAGTACCATGCAGCCACTGCAGGGGGTTGCTGGAGGGGTTACACTAGTGACTCAAGAATGTTTTTTTCTACCTGTTCAGTGCCTCTTTCAGCAGCAATACAAAGTGAAAACCAGGTACTGTGAGTGCTCACCTAATATTTGGTTCTTCTGAAGGTGCTTTTTTGTGTGTAGTTGTTAAATTGGTCTTCTTAGTGGGGGGCAGGGTGCAATTGGTGGAGTCTTCTATTCTCCCATCTTGCTCTGCCTCCTCCTGGTAATCCATAAAATTAATTTTAATTTCATCCTGAATGAATTCATGATCTCACTGTTTTATTTTTTCTCAGCATGTGATTTATTTTTATTTGGAATGTCTTTGGTATGCTTTCTTAGCATAGAAGTTGTGTTTATTAAGGCCAGGCGCAGTGGTTCAAGCCTGTAATCCCAGCACTTTGGGAGGCCGAGACGGGCGGATCGCAAGGTCAGGAGATCGAGACCATCCTGGCTAACACAGTGAAACCTCGTCTCTACTAAAAATACAAAAAACTAGCCGGGCGAGGTGGCGGGCGCCTGTAGTCCCAGCTACTCCGGAGGCTGAGGCAGGAGAATGGCGTAAACCCGGGAGGCGGAGCTTGCAGTGAGCTGAGATCCGGCCACTGCACTCCAGCCCGGGCGACAGAGCAAGACTCTGTCTCAAAAAAAAAAAAAAAAAAAAAGAAGTTGTGTTTATTTATGTCTTCTTTTTCTCACTTTCTTCTTTCTCCTCTTTTCATTCTTTCTGTCCTCACCCTCTACCTGTCTAGTGGTTTTACAGTTGCCACAACCTAGATGCCTATTCTAAAGCATGTCTTATCAGGACATTTGAGGGTCTCCTGTATCATCAGGCCATTCCTAGTCACTGGCTTTGTCCTCCTAATTGCTGAGGCCGATTGCTTCTTCTTCCCCTGCCTCCTGATGCCTTCTGCTTCCTCTTAAGCCAGAGTTCCTGGGGGTGGTCAGGAATCAGTTCTTTTTCATCCTTTGAGTCACCAGACTATGGTTTCAAGGACTAAGTCATTCATTTCCCATTTAATTCGAGAAATTCTTAGTCTCCATTAAATTTCAGAAGTGATGAGCCCAGCCTCCTCTGCCTGCATCATGGCCAGCAAAGCCAGCCCCTCTTACTGCTTTATGTTACTGTTTGTTTCTGGGGTGTGGAGTGTATGGCCCATTTTTTATGTCCTCTATGTCTTTAAATTTTGATTTTAATATTTTATTATTACTATTTGAGCAGAGAGGGTGTGTCAAATTGTGGACTTACTGAGTCATCTTGATTAGAAATCCAATTTGTGTCTTAAACTTTTGTACCTACTTACAAATTTGGGCCAAGTTATATAATTTCTCTGAGCCTAAATACATCTAAAACAAGGCTATTTGACCAAGTTCATTAAGGTCCATTCCAACTGTAAATTCCATAGGTTTATGTAGCCTACAACCTATGACTATATTCAGGTTTACTCAGATAATTTGTAGTATAGGGGACTTGGAACCTGTGGGGAAAAGAAAGAGAGATCAGACTGTTACTGTGTCTATGTAGGAAGAAGTAGACATAGAGACTCCATTTTGTTCTGTACTAAGAAAGATTCTTCTGCCTTGAGATGCTGTTAATTTGTAACTCTACCCCCAACCCTGTGCTTGCAGAGACATGTGCTGTGTTTATTCAAGGTTTAACGGATTTAGGGCTATGCAGGATGTGCTTTGTTGAACAAGTGCTTGAAGGCAGTATGCTTGTTGAAAGTCAACACCATTCTCTAATCTCAAGTACCCAGGGACACAAACACTGCGTGAAGGCCGCAGGGACCTCTGCCTAGGAAAGCCAGGTATTGTCCAAGGTTTCTCCCCATGTGATAGTCTGAGATATGGCATCGTGGGAAGGGAAAGACCTGACCATCCCGTAGCCCGACATCCATAAAGGGTCTGGGCTGAGAAGGATTAGTAAAAGAGGAAGGCCTGTTTGCAGTTGAGATAGAGGAAGGCATCTGTCTCCTGCTCCTCCCTGGGCAATGGAATGTCTCGGTGTAAAACCTGATTGTATGTTGTATTTACTGAGACAGGAGAAAACCGCTGCCGCTGTAGGGCTGGAGGTGAGACTGGAGGTGAGAAGTGCTAGCGGCAGTGCTGCTCTTTAATGCACTAAAATGTTTGTGGAGATGTTTGTATACATGCACATCAAGGCACAGCACCTTTCCTTAAACTTATTTATGACACAGAGATCTTTGTTCACATGTTTTCCTGCTGACCCTCTCCCCACTATTACCCTATTGTCCTGCCACATCCCTCTCTCCGAGACCGTAAAAATAATGATCAATAAATACTGAGGGAACTCAGAGACACGGTTCTGGCGCAGGTCCTCCCTATGCTGAGTGCTGGTCCCCTGGGCCCACTTTTCTTTCTCCTTACTTTGTCTCTGTGTCTCTTTCTTTTCTCAAGTCTCTCGTTCCACCTGACGAAAAATGCCCAGAAGTGTGGAGGGGCAGGCCACTCCTTCAGGAACTCACGTTTTCTCTTTTCTGACCCAAGGGCTGGCTCTGCCATATGTCGTAACTATCCTCATCGCGAACACGGCAGAGAGTCAAGAAACCCAATGCATGGCATGCCATATCTGCCTATTTTATTCCTCTAACTAGAAAGTTGGGGATTTCGCTAATGTTTCTTGCAGGCAGAGCTAGCTCTTATGATACTTTCTGGAATTCCAAACACAAGATTGGATAAGGTTTTGAAAATAGAACCCCTTGGACAGAAAAATTAATTCTTATGCAAACAGCAAAGGGCAGAAAGCTTTTTAGCACAGATTATCTCTGAAAACGGACAATAAATAATCAATGCAAACAACATGCCTGATGTGGAACTGGAAAAGATGAGCATTAGGGGATGGCTCTTGGATCACAAAAACAATTACAATTACCATGAGCAGTGGCAGAGATCAGAATTACCCCGAGTTACTGGCAGCAAATCTGTATGCATCTGCAGCAACTTCAATTCTTGCCTCTTCAGAAGAAAGAATTGGACTGAGGGACATAAAGCGGAAAAAGAGACCTTGGCAAGTTTCAGAGCAGGAATGGAAGTTTATTTAAAAGGTTTTAGAACAGGAAAAAAAAGGAAAGTTCACCTGGAAGAGATCCAAGAGGGCACGTGAAGGTTAAAGAGAGAGAGGTCAAATGCCCCCTTTAACCATGATCCTAGGACTTTTATAGGATCGCTTCTTTCCAGTGATTCTCCTTTTAGGGTGGGCTGCCTGCCCGCATGTGCAGAGCTCTCCTTACCCTAGGGAAATGGGAACACACAATGTGTTTAGGAAGTTGTACACATGCCCATCTGAGGCCTTCTTCCTTTTTCTGGTGGAGTGTACCCAGAAGATCATACTTTGCCATTTTTGTCTCTTAATGTGCATGCCCAGGAAATTTCTTCTCCCTGGAGTCTGCCTTTAATTAACACTTTAATGTTAACAGGTGTGGACTATCCGGAACTAGCCTCTTCCTAGCGCTGTCTGCCAGTTTATCACATTTAGAGAGTCAATGCAATAATTGCCGAACCATCACCCAACATTTCAGTGGGTGGTGGGGAGAGTCCTCTCCTGACCCGCTCATGCCTAACTACATGTAACATTATCACAGCATCAAAGAAGGACTTGGGGGAAAGAAAACCTGTTGTATGTCATTTACTAATTAAACCAAAGAGATGATTTTTTAAATTATTATTATTATTATACTTTAAGTTCTGGGATACACGTGTGCAGAAGATGCAGCTTTGTCACATAGGTATACATGTGCCGTGGTGGTTTGCTGCACCCATCAACCCATCATCTACATTAGGTATTTCTCCTAATGCTATCCCTCCCCTTGCTCCCCACCCCACGACAGGGTGGTATGTGATGTTCCCCTCCCTGTGCCCATATGTTCTCATTGTTCAACTCCTACTTATAAGTGAGAATATACGGTGTTTGGTTTTCTGTTCCTGTGTTAGTTTGCTGAGAATGATGGTATCCAGCTTCTTTTTTTTTTTTTTTTTTTTTTGAGACGGAGTCTTGCTCTGTCGCCCGGGCTGGAGTGCAGTGGCCGAATCTCAGCTCACTGCAAGCGCCGCCTCCCGGGTTTACGCCATTCTCCTGCCTCAGCCTCCGGAGTAGCTGGGACTACAGGCACCCGCCACCTCGCCCGGCTAGTTTTTTTTTGTATTTTTAGTAGAGACGGGGTTTCACCGTGTTAGCCAGGATGGTCTCGATCTCCTGACCTCGTGATCCGCCCGTCTCGGCCTCCCAAAGTGCTGGGATTACAGGCTTGAGCCACCGCGCCCAGCCAGAGAATGATGGTGTCCAGCTTCATCCATGTCCCTGCAAAGGACATGAACTCATTCTTTTTTATGACTGCATAGTATTCCATGGTGTACGTGTGCTACGTTTTCTTCATCCAGTCTATCATTGATGGGCATTTGGGTTGGTTCCAAGTCTTTGCTATTGTCAATAGTACTGCCATAAATGTAAGTATGCGTGTGTCTTTATAGTAGAATGATATATAATTTCTTTGGGTATATACCCAGTAATGGGATGGCTGGGTCAAATGGTATTTCTAATTATAGATCCTTGAGGAATCTCCACACTATCTTCCACAATGGTTGAACTAATTTGTACTCCCACCAACAGTGTAAAAGCCTTCCTATTTCTTCACATCCCCTCCAGTATCTGTTGTTTCCTTACTTTTGAATGATTACCATTTTAACTGGCCTGAGATGGTATCTCATTGAGGTTTTGATTTGCATTTCTCTAATGGCCAGTGATGATGAGCTTTTTTTCTTGTTTGTTGGCCACACTTTTGAAAGGTGTCTGTTCATATCCTTTGCCCACTTTTTGATGGAGTTGTTTGTTTTTTTTCCTGTAAATGTATTTAAGTTTCTTATGGATTCTGGATATTAGCCCTTTGTCAGATGGATGGATTGCAAAAATTTTCTTCCATTCTGTAGGTTGCCTGTTCACTCTGATGATAGTTTCTTTTGCTGTGCAGAAGCTCTTTAGTTTAATTAGATGCCATTTGTCAATTTAGGCTTTTGTTGCCATTACTTTTGGTATTTTATTCATGAAGTCTTTGCCCATGCCTAGGTCCTGAATGATATTGCCTAGGTTTTCTTGTAGGGTTTTTACGGTTTTAGGTCTTACATTTAACTCTTTAATCCATCTTGAATTAATTTTTGTATAAGGTGTAAAGAAGGGATCCAGTTTCAGTTTTCAGCATATGGCTACCCAGTTTTCCAGACACCATTTATTAAATAGGGAATCCTTTCCCCATTGCTTGTTTTTGTCAGATTTGTCAAAGATCAGATGGTTGTACATGTGTGGTGTTATTTATGAGGCCTCTGTTCTATTTCATTGGTCTATATCTCTGTTTTGGTACCAGTACCATGCTGTTTTGATTACTGTAGCCTTGTAGTATAGTTTGAAGTCAGGTAGTGTGATACCTCCAGCTTTGATCTTTTTGCTTAGGATTGTCTTGGCTATACGGGCTCTTTTTTTGGTTCCATATGAAGTTTAAAGTGTTTTTTTCTAATTCTGTGAAGAAAGTCAATGGTAGCTTGATGGGAATAGCATAGAATCTATAAATTTCTTTGGGCAGTTTGGCCATTTTCACAATACTGATTCTTTGTATCCATGAGCATGGGATGTTCTTCCATTTGTTTGTGTCCTCTTTTATTTCATTGAGCAGTGGTTTGTAGTTCTCCTTGAAGAGGTCCTTCACACCCCTTGTAAGTTGTATTCCTAGGTATTTTCTTCTCTTTGTAGTAATTGTGAATGGGAGTTCACTTATGATTTGGCTCTCTGTCTATTATTGATGTATAGGAATGCTTGCAATTTTTGCACATTGATTTTGTATCCTGAGACTTTGCTGGAGTTGCTTAGCAGCTTACGGAGTTTTTGGGCTGAGATGATGGGGTTTTCTAAATATATAATCATGTCATCTGCAAACAGAGATAATTTGACTTCCTCTCTTCCTATTTGAATACCCTTTATTTATTTATCTTGTCTGATTGCTTTGGCCAGAACTTCCAATACTGTGTTGATTAGGAGTGGTGGGAGAGGGCATCCGTGTCTTGTGCCAGTTTTCAAAGGGAACACTTCCAGCTTTTGCCCATTCAGTATGATACTGGCTGTGGGTCTGTCATAAATAGCTCTTACTATTTTGAGATATGTTCCATCAATACCTGGTTTATTGAATGTTTTTAGTAGGGAGGGGTGTTGAATTTTATTGAAGGCCTCTTCTGCATCTATTGAGATAATCAAAGAGCTGATTCTTGAATTTGTCTCAGCAGCTTCCAGTGGGACATCTTTTGTCCCTAGCACTTGCCCTGTACTGTGGCTTGAAGCACTGAGTTGATTATTATTGCTTCTGTCTAATCCTATGTTAAAATTTTCCAACTTGTGCTGTAAGTCATGCAAATCATTTCCTAAAGCAAACAAATGCAGGCTATCTACCTGAATCTCTTCTGTCTTGTATCAATCACTTTTTCCCCAATTGAGATCAGCTGCTAATTTTCTATTTTGGACCACATGACAGCCCAGTGTCAGAGTATAGAGTTTGTAATTGATAGGGACAGAAGGCAAGGAAATTCTAGGCAGAAGAGAGCAGGTCCCCGGTGAGGGTCCCACCCTCAAGCCTGGAACCGTGGCCCAAAGTGAGAACATGCATTCCTGTTTTCCCATGTGAATGTTGCCTTTTCCACAACCACTTATGGCCCACCCCACCCCCCATCCTATGCCCATAAAAACCCCAGGCTCCACTGACAGAGCAGAGAAGAGGAGAAGCAGCTGGATGTAAGAGACTACAGTTTGATGTTGGAGAGAGGCAGCTTGACTTCAGAGGGATGGCTTGACTATGTTGCTTCGGAGAGGAGTCTGGCTAGGGAATGGCCAGACCCTGGGGGAAGATCACCTTCCTGCTCCATTCCCTTTCCACTGAGAGCCACTTTCATCAGTAATAAAATCCTCCACATTTACCACCCTTGAATTCATTCATGCGACCTGATTTTTCCTGGATGCCAAACAAGAGCATGGGTGCCACAGGTGTGGACACTAAAGGCTATCACACTGACCCTCTGCCCTCACTGGTGGAGAGCAACCACCACATGCAAAAAGACAGAGGGTCCACTGAGCTGTTTAACACATAAGCTGTCCAAAACCAGCAAAGCTAAAAGAGCACTGTAACACATGCTCTCTGGGACTTGGGGGTCATGGGTACCTCCCTCTAGATGCTGCCACAGGGCCTGCGTGGAGTTTTGTTCCTGCTGTTGCCCAAAAGCACTCACCCAGCTCCTGTACCTACTCACCTGCATGCTCCCTCCTATGAGGGGTTCAGTGCAGTGGATTCGAGTGAGTGGAGTTTGCTCCAACTGGCACCTAAATAGCCACCTATCCCCAGCACCCGCACTCCAGTTCCCACCCACGAAGGGGTCAGGGGAAATTTCCTGCTTTATAATGACTTGGAACTGAGGGGCAGGGGCTGAGGATTTTATCCCTTGAGTCATAATCTAGAGTGGCCTTGTGAGAGCAATACTCACTTGGGTCAGAGCCTCCTGACCCTAGCTGTGACAAAACTGAAACCATGGAGAACACATCCTCTCTTGGTGCCCTCTTTTATTTGCTGGCTGTGGATGCTTAAACTTCCCTTTTGCTTCCTCTTCTCCTCTCTTTGATACCCTGCCTGGGGGTGGGTCAGGGTCAAAGACAAAGGCATTAACATGAAGACAGATGGAGTTAAGCTCTGACTGAGTAGAGGGCAGGTTTGAGGTGCAAGGAGTCAAGGACTTGAATCCTCTTTGTGGTTGTAGTGAATTTACTTCAATTGGGGTCACACTTGGGGTTTCAGCATTTACAACCAGTGCCTAGCACATAATAGGGGCTCAATAAAATATAGTCAGGACTGGGCACGGTGGCTCACACTTGTAATCCCAACACTTTGGGAGGCCAAGGTGGGTGGATCACAAGGTCAGGAGTTCAAGACCAGCCTGGCCAATATGGTGAAACCCCTTCTCTACTCAAAATACAAAAATTAGCCAGGTGTGGTGGTGCACACCTGTAGTCCCAGCTACTTGGGAGGCTGAGGCAGAAGAATCGCTTGAACCTGGGAGGCAGAGGTTGCAGTGAACTGAGATTGTGCCACTGCACTCCAGCCTGGAGAACAGAGAGAGACTGTCTCAAAAAAAAATGTATATATATATGTGTGTGTGTATATATATATGTGTGTGTGTGTGTATATGTGTGTGTGTATATATATATAGTTGGTCCTCTGTATCTCTGAGTTCTGCATCTGTGCATTCAACCAGTGAAAATTGAAAATATTTTTTATATATGCATTTAGGACAAGCACAGTAGCTCACGCCTGTAATCTCAACACTTTGAGATGCTGAGGCAGGAGGATAGCTTGAGCTCAGGAGTTTGAGTCCAGCCTGGGCAACATTGCAAGAGCCTGTCTCTACTAAAAATGAAATTTTAAAAATCAGCCAGACATGGTGGTGCATGCCTATAGCCCAGCCACTCAGAAGACTGAGGCAGGAGAATTGCTTGAGCTGGGGAGAATGAGACTGCAGTGAGCTGCAATCATGTCACTGCACTCCATCCTGGGCGATGGGGTGAGACCCTCTCTCAAAAAAAAAAAAAGTGCATTTATACTGAATATGCACAGACTTTGTTTTCTTGTTATTATTACCTAAACAATACAGTATAACAATATTTACATAGCATTTACATTGTATTAGGTATAAGTAATCTAGAGATGATTTAGAGGATATGGAAGGATGTACATAGGTTATATACAAATATGGCAGCATCTTATATCAGAGACTTGAGCATCTGGATTTTGTTAGCCATGGGAGGTCCTGGAAGCAATCCCCCATGGATATAAAGGGACAACATATGTGTTGAATGAATTGAAGGAGGTAAAGTTCTGAGCCTGGTAAGATGGCTGCTCCCAACTCTGTCTTCTGGCTTTTCCTCTCCCTATGGTGGGTGTATCCAGGCCAGGAGTCCCAAGGCTCTCACTCACCTCCTGAGAATGCCTAGACCAGTGGGGCTGTAGGTGAGGCACGCCTGCTCTCTAGAACATGTCACCCCTTTGCTAATGTGCCAGTTATTTCTAGAGTCCCTTTTTTCTTACTGTGAGAGTAGTCAGATCCAGAGAACCAGGATTTGGGCTTTGGGAGGAAGGGGCTGGAAGAACTGCTTTTTTGCTAGGTCCTAGTCCTGCCTTCGGCCACGTGAAAGGAATCTTCCACATGGTCCTGTTCAGCTCACCGTGGTCTGCACGGGAGTTCAGGTCAAAGTCTTATCACATGTATTTTCTTGGCTTTGGCCTTTGTGCTGTTGTTTTTGTTTCTCTCAAGAACCTAAGGAGGGAAGGGGTCCCAGGGAAGGGAAGGAAAAGGAGAGAGGTGTTTGAAATCCTGAGTCCTTGCCATCCCTCCCTCTCTATGTAAATCTCTGCTCCTTTATACTATGACTTACTTATTCATGGAAATCTGTCTGAGGGAAGGCTGTGGTCAGAAACTGGAAGATAGTCCATCCGCATGCCGTCTTACTGTCCCATTCATTTCAGTTGCGCTGACAGGCAAGAAAGAACAGCAGGAGAAGCTAACAGATCATGTGCTTACTCTGTGCTTGGCCCTGGTCTACGTCTTTCACTTACAGTCTCAGATTCTCGCAGTAACCCCCAAGGTCGATACCATTATGATTTCTATTTACAGATGAGGAAATGAGGCTCAGCAAGAAGTACCTTGTCCAAAGTCAGAATCTGCCCAAATTCTAGGAGACAAGTCTAGCAATCTGACTCTGGAGCCAGTGTTCCTACCCATCATGTTTGTCTCTCTCCTCCTCACATGCATACTAAGGAAAAGCCAACAGCTGCTTACTGCGGTTCAACCTGACTGCTACATACAAGGAATTTGCTCCTGAGGGTGGAAGGAAGTTCACACCCACACGACAGGGCTGGGATGCCACCATCAGCTTTCCTTTTGACTTAAAGCTTGTTCACGTTGTCATCAAGTCACACACCAAATCACATCAGTCGTTTCTTCAGCATGAAAGAATAAATTCGATATTTTTCTGGGTGGAGTGTTTATATTTTTGTACTTCTGCCTAGAGAGTTGCCATTTGGGCTTAATTGTTATTTGTTTTCATAGATTTATCCATATCTGAGTTTCCCAGTTTGCCAGTTGTTTCTAAAACGTTTACTGACCAGTGTAAATAGCAACCTTTTGTAGCATTTATATACAATTTTGGAAACAACCTATTGACTCAATAATTATTTTAATCTAGAAAGTTTTAGCAAGAGAGCTGAAGAAAGTGAACGTGGTGGGACAACTCATAGCCAGAGGGATAGTATATTTGTTCTCAGTGAAATCATGGTTTGCTGGCACTAAAAATAAGTTTCCAGCCAGAATAATGAGTGGGTCAGCCAAAGGACAAGAATACCATATTTCTTTTCAGTAATCTAATTGGGTGCCCTTGGAAATCACTAGTGTCTGTCTGTGAAGAAGGAAAAGACAGAGAGAAGCTCTGTATTTGTCAGAATTGTAATGAACTTTTAGATGATTTTTTAAAAAAGTAGAGTATATTCAAGGAAACATTTTAAGGAATAACAACCTTATATGCCAAACACATCTTTAGCAAATAAAATGATTTTATTTTTCACACAAATTTGGCTTCTCAAAAGAACTGGTTTTAACTTTGTTGAACTAGAAAAGGGAGGCTCAGATTTTCTTCACATCTCCCTCCTTGTCTTCCAGACATTTATGAACGTTTTCTGAAACTGATTCGTTCTCAGATGTGCCATTCAAGATAATTGGGCAATAATACAAGCTACAACTATGTCAAAGGTCACAGCAAACTGGGATCATAAAGAAAATAATTGGTAGAGTGTTTACAAGTTAAATAATGACTTCTGGCTGCATCCATTTTGCTGCAAAAGATATAATTTTTTTTCCTTTTTTATGGCAGTGTAGTATTCCATGGTATACACATACAACAGTTTCTTTATACTCCACCATTGAGGGGCACCTAGGTTGGTTCCATGTCTTTGCTATTGTGAATAGTACTGCAATAAACATATAAGTACACATGTCTTTTTGGTAGAATGATTTCTTTTCCTTGGAATACATACCCAGTAATGGGATTGCTGGGTCAAATGATAGTTCTGTTTTAATTTCTTTGAGAAATGTCCAAACTGTTTTTCACAGTGGCTGAAGTAATTTACACTCCCACCAGCAGTGTATAACACATTCCCTTTTCACTACAGCCTTTTCAGCATGTGTTGTTTTTGACTTTTTCATAATAGCCATTCTGATTGGTGTGAGATGGTATCTCATTGTGGTTTGGCTTTGCATAACAAATAACTTTTTACTTTTTAAGTCTAAGTATGTCCCAAATATTGCATAAGACATACTTAATAAGTTGGGTGAACTGTAACTCGATAAATTATTGGTATGATCAGTGATTTTTATGTTGGAGAAGCACTGGCTTGGAAGAAATTGGAGTTTTGAAACAAAAGAATAAACTCTACAAAGTATGTGGATGTGGATGTACATATGTAGTGGCAGGGGGGAATGGTGGGAAAGGCGAAGAAAATTAGTTAATTTTAGAAATCGAGAAGCTTATCCAGTATTGATTAATATATTCTCTTAAAAAGAATTTTCATGAGGTTGGTTAACAAAAACAAAATCAACAAGTTTATAAGAACCAATTGCTTGAAGCCTGTACCAACAGGATCTGAGTTTGGTACTGTCTTAATCCATTTTCTGTTTATATCAGAATACCTGAAATGGAGCAGTTCATAAGAAATGAAATTTATTTCTTACAGTGCTGGAGGCTGGGAACTCCAAGGTCAAGGGGGTACAACCAATGAGAGCCTTCTCTTCTTGCTGGTAGGGATCTTCTGCAGAATCCAGAGGAGGCACAGGACATCACATGGCTGGGGGCTAAGCTTGCTAGCTCAGGTTTCTCTTCCTCTGATTATAAGGCCACTAGTCTCATGCTCATGATAACCCATTAACCCACCAACTCATTAAGCATGAACAGATGAATGGATTCGTGGATTAATGGGTTATTATGGATTAATCCATTCATGAGGGCAGAGCCTCATGACCCAATCACCTCTTTTTTTTTTTTTTCTTCTTTTTTTTTTGAGACAGTGTCTCATTCTGTTGGCTAAAGTGCAGTGGCACGATCACAGCTCACTGCAGCTCTGACTTCCTTGGGCTCAGGTGATCCTCCCACCTCAGCCTCCCAAATAGCTGGAACCACAGGTGTGTACCACCATGCCCAGCTAATTTTTATATTTTTTGTAGAGATGGGGTTTTACCGTGTTGCCCACGCTGGTCTCAAACTCCTGGGCTCAAGTGATCTGCCCGCCTTAGCCTCCCAGAGTGCTGGGATTATAGGCATGAGCCACCTCACCTAGTCCCAATCACCTCTTAAAGGCTTCACCTCTCAATACTGCCCCATTGGGAATGAAATTTCAAGATGAGTTTTGGAAGGGACATTCAAACCATAGCAGGCATGTTACAACTTTTCAGCAGACTGAAATGGTATGGTTCTTGGCCTCCTTTCAAAGTATAAATCTTGCTTTCAGGCCCTTCATATGTCAGACTCTGAATCTATTCTCTTCTCTCCTAATAGCACTGCCAGGTCTAAGATTCCTTTGCTGGTGGGTGGATGGTGCATACTGGACCAGCTGAAAGGTCGCTGAGTCTACCACTCTACAGAACACAGTCTATGCCTGAAACTATGGGGAGGTGTTCAAAAGAAAACATGTCTGACCTTCAAGAGTTTGTAATCCTATTGGAAAAGTCTGGAGAATAGATGATAGATAATTGTCAAATTGAGTCACTTCATGGAATACATGTTCTATGAAGTCTCGGTTGGTTTCACCACTGTATCCCCAGTGCATAGAAGAGTACCTTGCAAACAGTGAGTGCCCCATAAACGTTTGATGAATGAATAAATCAGTGTCGGCTGCATTCACCAAGGCAGGCTTGATAAAGCAGTCTGGACTGAAATGGGACTTAAAGATCTGGCTGAACAGAAAGTATCATCATTATCATTATCATCATTGCAGCTGCTATTTACTGTGAACCAGGTTCTGAGCACAGTACTTTATAATAATTCTATTCATGTTCTAATAGCCCTTAAACATTTAGGTCTATCTGGCCCAAAGCCTATTTTGCTTCTGCAAATCAGCTTTAATATCATCTCAGGGAAACATTCTCTGACCATCCTATCTAAAAGCGTTTCTTCTTGCTATTCTCTATCTCAACCCACTGTGCTTTCATAGTATTTAGGACAACTTAGTGTGAGTTTATTCAGTGTTTTTTTGGCTGTCTCTATAGTCCATGAGGGCAAGGAGTATGTCTGCCTTATTACTACTGTGTCTTCAGCACCCATCTGCCAGCTCATTCCCTGACACTTAGTAGGCATTCTATAAATGTTTATTGAACAAATGCATTTGGTTTTCAGGCCTGTCTGCACAGAATCATCTCAGCTTAAACAAAAAAAATGGAAAACCAAAAAATATAACCATCAAGCTCTTATCCCAGAGATATTCAAAGGTAGATATTTGAAGCCTAGGCATCTTTTTTTTTTTTTTCTTTTAAAATTCTGCAAGTAAATCTAATACATAGCCAAAGACAAGAATTTCAGTGAGTGAATGCCACTGTAAGGAAACTATATGGATACACATTAAAATCTGATGGATACATTTTTTGTCTATGCAATCTTTCAAAGAAAGCTTTATAGAACTTTCTCTAAGAAATACATTGGCCATGACCTTTGCCTCAATGTAAACTTGTTTCGTACCTAATCATACTCATCCTGTTCTCTCTAACTTTAAAAGTAAGAAAATACCAGCATCAGCAGCAAACACTTGAATTAAAATTTGTTGCCTGTGACCTTTAAACATATGAAGAGATGCTCAACCTCATTCAAAATAAGAGACATGGAAACTATAACTATACTGAGATATCACTTCTTATCTGTCAGATGGCAAAAATGCAAAAGGATGACAACATATTTTATTGGCAGTACTACAGGAAAACAGCTTCTCTACTACATTGCTGGTGAGAATGCAAAAATAAACCAAATGGAGGGAAATTTGTTCATTTCTGGCAATATTATATATGTATATATCTTTTGTCCCGGCAATCCTACTTCTAGAAATCTATCCCAAAGGTGCACTGACATAATAGCATACACTCAAGATTTTCATTATAGTATTATTTATAATAACAAAAGAAAAACACAAATGTCTATAAGTAGGGAATTGGTTGAATAAACTATGGTACAAACATATGATGGTCTAGGCAGCACCCCCCTCTTACACAAAAATGAGGAAGCCTTCTATCTACTGGTATGGAGTAATCTCTAGAATATATTTTTAAGTGAAGAAAGCAAGGCGCAGAACAGTATTTAGAACATGCTATTCTTTGTGTCAAAAATGGAGGGAAATCTGAATATATATATAAACATTTGTCTATGTTTTTAAAAATAATAAAAGGATAAGTTAAAAATAAAATATATAAGGGAACAAAAGGAAAAAATTAGACTTTTTAAAAATTATTTTTTATTTAATTAATTATTTTTCTTCAACTTTTAAGTTCCAGGGTTCATGTGCAGAATGTGCAGGTTTATTACACAGGTGAAGGTGTGCATGTCATGGTGGTTTGCTGCACAGATTAACCCAGCACCCAGGTATTAATCCCAGCATCCATCAGCTATTCTTTCCGATGCTCTGCCTCCCCCCCATCATGCCCAGCAGGGCCCATTGTGTATTGCTCCCCTCCATGTGTCCATGTGTTCTCATCATTCAGCTCCCACTTATAAGTCAGGACATGTGGTGTTTGGTTTTCTGTTACTGCATTAGTTTGCTGAGGATAATGGCTTCCAGCTCCATCCATCTCCCTACAAAAGACATGATCTCATTCCTTTTTATGGCTGCATAGTATTCAGTGGTGTATATGTAACACATTTTATTTATCCAGTCTATCACTGATGGGCATTTGTGTTGATTCCATGTCTTTACTATTGTGAATAGTGCTGCAATGAACATATGCATGCATGTATCTTTGTAATACAATGATTTATATTCCTTTGGGTATATACCCAGTAATTTATTTATTTTTTGAAACAGAGTCTCACTCTGTTGCCCAGGCTTGGGTACAGTGGTGCCATCATAACTCACTGTAGCCTCAACCTCCCTGGCTCTGGTGATCCTCCCACACCAGCCTACCCTGGTAGCTGGGACTACAAGTCACACTGCCAACACTGGGTATTTTTTTCTAATCTTTGTAGAGACAGGGTCTCACTATGTTGCACAGGCTGGTCTTGAACTCCTGGGCTCAAGTGATCCACTCAACTTGGCCTCCCAGAGTGCTAGGACTATAAGCATGAGCCACCATGCCTGGCCATCTTTCCTAAATATACTTCATTTTTAAATTTTCATTTGGTGACTAGGTAAATGTTTTATATCATTAAAAAACAAAAATAAGTCAAAAAGAAAAGAAGTAACCACTAAGATGAAAAAACAAATACAAACAAAATAACCTGTATATCAGGTTGATGACATAACTACACTGAAAAGAATTATTTCACATTAAAGCACCAGAGGTTAGGGTATATACTAAGCAAAAAGAAGTGAAACATATTTAATAGTCTTATTTTTTTTCAACCTCCAAACATAGCAAAATCAGTAGTCTTATTATTGATGGTTATACTGTTTTATATTTTGGTACTATTTACATAAAATATGTTAGTATCCATTTTTTTTAAGCTGGAAACTTGAAATCAAAGATATTAAGTAAAACCTTTATAATCTTAAACTTAAATTGGAAATACCAGTATAAACTTGTGTTTTTTTCCTCTCTAAAAAATACATATTTCATAGCTCTGCACACTGAAAAGGTTTAAGAACAATGATAACCCAGTAGCAATTTCCAGATGATGTTCTCTAAATACCATTCCCACTAGAAGGAACAAGGACACCTTGAAGAAATGGCTGATTCCTGGTATGGGGCAGGAGTGTACAAGATGACCCTGGCACATTTTTGAACTGAAAGCAAGAAAATGCTCACAGTCTGTTGGGATCATATCAAAAGGACTGGAACCAATCTGCAGGGACTTCTAACTGGCCATAGATGTGACAAATTAAGCATCAAAATTGATGGAAACTCATTGAACATAGAAAAATCTATGAGTTCAAAATAATACTGAATACTGAATAATACTATTTGTGAGTTCAAAATAATACTGAAAATATACATATTCAAAACAAACTATTCACCATCAGAGGTAGCTAGTGCTCTAACAGCCTACTTTGAAAACTGACCATTAAAAGGAAATAATTAAACATTTACCTTGCTTGGCACCACTATAGTTTTATTTGTGGAGCTGCCACACAAATCTGGAACTGCCCAATTTTAAAAATATTTTACATGCAAGAGAAACACTAGGTGTTCAAGTCTCTTTATTGGGGTTTCTGTTATATACAATGGAACCTAACTAACTGATGCAACATGTAGAAATGGAACTCTCTATTTTCTTCAGAAATGAGGTTGCTTTCTTCACTGCCAATTGAAATGAAGGCTGTTGAGACAGAAATAACTTGATAAAGATTTATTGGAAGCCAAATTTGATGATTGACCTGGGAAGACACACCAACAATGTTGGGTGTGTTCCAAAGGCCATTACAAGTTAGAATGCTTTTATCAGAAACTGTAAAAGGGAGGAAGACTCCTCATTTTGGAGTTGTCCTTTTCACTGGAGGGTACAATGCAGAGACTACAACCGTTGGCTACAGGTGACAGCATCATAGGCTAGAGTGTTTTATGCACAAGGTTACCAGTAAAACTGAATGATTCAGAAACAAATCAATGTCCTAAATTTACAATATCAGTAGGTTATGTATTAATCAGTAAGTCAACACTTGGAGGAACTCATGATAAGATCTGAGTAACAGGCCGGGCGCGGTGGCTCAAGCCTGTAATCCCAGCACTTTGGGAGGCCGAGACGGGCGGATCACGAGGTCAGGAGATCGAGACCATCCTGGCTAACACGGCGAAACCCCGTCTCTACTAAAATATACAAAAAATTAGCCGGGCGAGATCGCGGGCGCCTGTAGTCCCAGCTACTCGGGAGGCTGAGGCGAGAGAATGGCGTAAACCCGGGAGGCGGAGCTTGCAGTGAGCTGAGATCCGGCCACTGCACTCCAGCCTGGGCGACAGAGCGAGACTCCGTCTCAAAAAAAAAAAAAAAAAAAAAAAAAAAAAAAGATCTGAGTAACTTACAATAAGATTATTTAGTGAAAGACAGAATGTAGCCATGAGTCTTAAGACCTTCCTGAGGTAGTTAATTTGGCAGCCTGCCAAATGCCACATATAGGTTATTTTCCCAACTAGCTAGAATCCCTTCACCCTTTGTTCACTGCATAGTTTCTTGCCTTCTTTCAATTCCCCTTATTGAAATAATAATTGTGAATCAGGGTCTCATAATTTCAGCTCAGAAGGCAGATTCCTGGTTCACAAGAATTAACTACAGTTTTCCATGGCAGTCCTCCCATATTGAAAGATATAAACAATATTTTAAGGATGGTGGGGAGGAAAAGAGGAAGATGATGGGAATTTTGTGAAATAGTGACATTTGAGCAAAAATGGATGAAAGGCCACACAGGGGTATCAACTTCCGATTCATCATAATCAACTAATACTTAGTCAAGGATGGTCTGAAGGATTTCCCATACATTTTCTGATTTAATCACCACTGATTTGATCTCAGGTCTCTATTTTTTGCCATGTGTTTTTCCTTCCCTCATCAAACTTTTATTAATTATAAATGAGATGTTGACATTTTACCTTTTTTGTTGTTGTCATTAGAGATGGGGTCTACACTGTTGCCCAGGCTGGTCTTAAACTCCTGGGCTCAAGCAATTCTCCCACCTCAGCCACCCAGAGTGCTGGGATTACCATTCATTTTGCCTTTTTTTTTTTTTTTTTTTTATCACCACCCTTCTCTGGAAGTGCTAATGAAAAGTAAAGTAGCGAGAAGCCACATTGGAGAAGGCTGTTGTGGATCCCCAACAAGGTCTACGGCCCTGAAAGGTTACTTGGCACAGGAGAATTAAGGTAGCAAATGGAATTAAGCTTGCCATTCAACTGACTTTGAGAGGGGTAGATTAGCCTGGATTATCCAGGTGGGCCTGATGTAATCACAAAAGTCCTTAAATGTGGAAGGGGAGGTAGAAGGAAAGGTCAGCGTGATGTGTTGGGATAAAAACTCTACTAGCAGTCGCCGGCTTTGAAGATGGCAGAGGGCCACGTTCCAGGGACGTTCTTGACTTCTGGAAGCAAGAAAGAAGAAAACAGATTCCTCTCTAGAGCTCCCATAAGAGGTACAGCCCTGCCGACACCTTCGTGTTAACCTAGTGAGACCCATTTCAGACTTCTGGCCTCCAAAACTATAAGAGAGTAAATGTAAATTGTTTTAAGCCAGCAAGTTTGTGCTAATTTGTTAGAGTAGTAATAGAAAATTAATGCCTCTGGGTACGGCTACAAATTGAAAGAAAAATACTCTACAAATGATCCAGTAAATTTGATGCCTCACAGGTGTGGAACCCAAAACAATGTAAAGATTTAATGGGACTGACAACAGCATTGGTGGGAAGCCATCCTTTACAGGGCATAAAGGGAAGGGATGAGCAGGTCAGAGAAGTCTAAAAAGTTACTGGGTGCAACTCCTGAGTCCTAAAACCAGGACATGCTTTGACAAGGAGTTACTATAGTAGACCAAACTGACACTCATGTTATTTCTATAATCCTCCTTCCAATCCATGATCCCAGCCCCTAAATGAAAGGTGAAGAATGTTACGTTTTTTTCTTTTGTGGGTCAAATGTTCTTTATATAGAACACTTTAAAAAATGAACTTTAAAAAAAAGGTTCAACAAGATATGTCTAGGTGTTGACAGTTTTCCTATGACTTTTCATTTGCTGGGTATATGATGGGCTCTTGAATTCTGCACACTGTGGTACATCTTCATACCAGGAAAGTTTTCTCTTATTGTTAATTTATTGTTTTTGTTCTGATCTGTGTTTTAGGAATAACTATTGTCTTTTTATTGACTCTCTAGTGTCTGCCCTACATATTTATGTTTTCGCCTTCCAGCTTTGTGAATGCTTCTTGGGAGGTCTTCTCAAGGTAGTCTGTGAATCACTGCTTCAATTTTCTTCCATCAATGTGATGACTTAATTGTGTGATTGTATTTATAGTTTTCTTGCAACAGCTCCGTTATCTTATACAGTTCTTTTGATTTCTGATGCCGTCTTAGCTCCCTTTTCATGTTTGTAGTCTTCTCCATATTTCATCTTTTATTTCAAAAGATCCACATCTTCTTAAACCTTTGAGAGTGTAGACATGTTGTTCTTTAAAATTAATTAGGTTTCCTGTGGAAGTATTTTCCAGACATGTGTTCTTGGGTACCAGATTCTCTATTTGTATTTTGTAATGTTTCATAGGCTTCCCTCACCACTTTTAAATAGTATCTTTGAAAAGGGAGAGCTGTATTCAGCTCTGGTCCATGCCTGTGATCTTGGGGAAATGGTCAGTGTTTGAGCCTTCCATTTGCATCCTAGAGAGGACTACTGGAGATGCAAAGCAGCAAGCCCATCATTCTGATAACTTGTTGCTTTTTGCTTATTCGTCTTTTCACTGGAAGAGATCAATCCCTGGAATTTTGGAGACTGGGCTTCTGAGCTTCAAAACGAACTTCCCCCCACTACCTAGGGGAGACTAATTGCTAGCAATCTGCGGTTCAACCCATTTTTACCTCTCCCTCACTTAGAGCCCCTCGGTTATGTCTCTGGGCTTCTCAATCCGGGCTTTGGTACGTGGACATTCTTCCTGCTATCTAGCAGATGACCTGAGCAGTATTTCTAGTTTCTAATGACATTATAACTTTTTCATCTCTTTTATTTGGGTCCATGAGTATTTTAATCACAAGGGGAGGAAGGGAAATCAATATTGCTTGGCTTCTGCCCTCTCAAAGCTTTGGCTGAGAGTCAACAGTTGCTTTTCTGCTGGGCTTTCAGAAAGTTCCCCTACTTTCTTACTTGCCTCAACTCCAAAATAGTGAACCTTCTGCCCAGTGATCCTGGTTTCTTCCTTTTCCCTTTGAAGTGGCACCCTCATTCCATAGCACGTTCTTCGTAGAAGTTTCATAGTTTGGGCTCCTGCAAAGCTGACTGCGAGATGGAGACTAGGTTTGCTAGGGAGTACTTAGACTCAACACCTGTGGAAGGGAGGACAGGAAACAAGATTAGGCAGAAGTCAACTGAGATACAGTCCCAAGGAAGGCCTCAGGCAACCCCATAAGGAGTTCTGGGGCTGGGATGGCCATTTAAATGTCCCGAGCTGGACCTGGAAGAGGAGCCAGGACTTTATATCCTCAAGTGATCATTCTTTGGATATGGGTTGCCTTGGACGTGGCATGACCTTGAGTGAGGCAGTTTAAACTGGGCTAAGGATTGTCCTCCAGCAGCACTCCCAGCAGCTGAGGGAATAAATCCTTCATTCCTGAAGGGGGATGGGTGATATAGCACAATGTTTACATAAGGCAGTCATTGGCTAAGACAGCCCGATACTTTGGCCTCTGGAGTCTTCAGGAACTGAGTTGAAATAACACGGAGGTTATTTCATGAATAACCCCTCATGAAGGTACAAGGGCAATATTCTAAACTTCTCACAATAGATTAGAGTAAGATAATAACCACGTGGACTTACATTAGAACCAGAACTGTTTAGAGTACTTTAGGCTAAAAATATTTTTGATGACAATTGGTGAAGGAATTATAGTTTATCACTAGATAAATATTCTCCAGCAGGAAGTGGTTAAGGCTAATTAGAAGTCAATTAGAAGTCACCTGTTTTGAGAGAGTAAGAACTAATACAGTCTCCTGGTTTTGCAGGGAGAATTTGTGTTGTCTTAGTAATCTCCCGACCTGTTACGCCTTCAGGGTCTGGAAGTGAAATGATCACAAACTGTAAGTGCCTATGAACTAGATTTGTATTTCATTCAGCTGTGAGTGAATCCTCCATTTATGTACTGTCACTCTGTGATCAGCAAGGCCACACAAAGGGAAACTGTGATTTAGTGCTTGATAATAGTCATTAATAGGACAATTAATGACTAGTGACTGAAACAATTCAAATCAGGGGTTACAAACTCATACACCTGCAGAAGTCAAGGAGCCACGTAGGGAGCAGAACAGCCAGTGTCTGTGGTGAACTACAACATGAACACTCTCATTAAGGTGTGGTCCCTCCCCAGCATCAGCTCCCCACCGTGTTGATGTGGGAACACCTGCCTGATCATTGGTTTTGAGGACATGTCACCAAATCATTAAAAAAAATTTTTTTATTATACTTTAAGTTCTGGGATACATGTGCAGAATGTGCAGGTGTGTTACATCGGTATACATGTGCCATGATGGTTTGCTGCACCCATCAACTCTTCATCTACATTAGGTATTGCTCCTAATGCTATCCCTCCCCCAGACCCCCATGTCTCAAACAGGCCCTAGTGTGCGATGTTCCCCTCCCTGTGCCCATATGTTCTAATTGTTCAACTCCCACTTATGAGTGAGAACATGTGTTTGGTTTTCTGTTCCTATGTTAATTTGCTGAGGATGATGATTTCCAGTTTCATCCATGTCCCTGCAAAGGACATGAACTCATTCTTTTTTATGACTGTATAGTATTCCATAGTGTATATGTGCCACATTTTCTTTATCCAGTCTATCGTTGATGGGTATTTGGGTTGGTTCCATGCCTTTGCTATTGTGAATAGTGCTGCAATAAACATATGTGTGTACGTGTCTTGATAGCATAAATCATTTTTTTAAGAAAAGCTGGGAATCCAGATTTCTATATGAAATTCACAGAGTTTTTTTAGTACAGGAAACCAGTTCAGATTTCAGAAAATGACAATACTATATGAACCAAACAATAAATTTCTTAAGGTAATATCAGGCCTATGGGTTACCAGATTGTGACCTCTGAGTCAAGGTTTCATTGGAAACCTTTTTGGCAAGGTTCATCAGAGTTAAAGTATAAACAGAATGATGCTGAAGTTTATTGCAACAGTGGATTGTTCAAATAAGACAGCCAACCCCAAGAATATCCTCAATATGCATTATAAGGATCATAACTATATATTTCTTTATATTTATCAATTGTCCAGGTCAGCAAAAAACCTTAAGGCTTTAAAGTAAAGGCCGTTATAAAACATTTAGAGACCAAAAATCTAATGCTGTCTGATCCTCAAAGTCAGTAATGATATGGATACTTACGTAATTACATATTACCAGTATCCTCTTTCTATGAGAAATAACACCTCTTTGTTTTAGGGAATTACTCTTCCTCCTCTCCATTCATATAATCCCATTGGGAGCTGCCATGTTTTTACTTTACCTTGATTTCCTGTTCACTATTGGCTGGTCTGGTCCTTGGTGCCTGACCCAAGGCACACAAAACAGAACTCCTTGGGAAAGGGAGGCAGTCCCTCTCTGGTGGTAGGACCCGGCAGCAGCTCTGTGCAAGAAATTAGTCTGCAGTGAAAGAAAAAAAGCTTAGCTCACCTGCAGCTAGTAGAATGGTTATTTCCAAGGCCTTGCTGTACCCCTGCCCTAACTTTGGTGTGGTTGTTTAGGAAAAGATGCTCAATATCTTAGTCATTAATGAAATACGAATCAAAACCACAATGGGATACAATTCACAAACATTCAGGTGGCTATAATTTATTTAAAAAAAAAAAACTGTTGTCTTTGTTTAAAGAGATGAGAGTATGGAGAAATCAGAACCCACATTGCTTGTGAGGTTGTAGGATGGTTGCAGCCACTTTGGAAAACAGTTTGGAAATTCCTGAAAGTTAAGCACAGAGTTACCATGTGACACAGCAACTCCACTCATGGGGGGTGTGTGTGTGTGTGTGTATGTGTGTGTGTGTATGTGTATACCCATGCAAATTGGAAACATAGATATATAAAACTTGTACATGAGTGTTTTACAATAGCATTACTCATAATAGCCCCACAGTGGAAACAACCCCAATGTTTATCTGCTGGTGAATGGACAAATATAATGCAGTAAATTCATACAATGGAGTATTATTCATCCATAAAAGGAATAATACTCATACATGCTCTACAATGTAGAGCAACATTGAAAGCATTATCATCAGCCTTGAAAGTATCTCCTAGTATCTCTTCAATGTTAGCTCTTCACTAGTTTTTCTGTTCTCTGCTTCGGGCGCTCTATTAAGTACATATTGAAGTGTGTGGATGTGTCCTTTTCTCTTTGAACTTTTCATTAGTATTTTCATTCTTTGTCTTTGAGCTATATTCTGGTTGATAAACTGTTTGACCTTCTAATTTACTCATCCATTCTGTGGCAGTAAAGAAACTGCTATTAAGAACTATTAAGAGCTCATTTGTTAATTTTAATAACTGTTTTTTTTCATTTTAACATTTCTAGTTGGTGCTGGTGTCATAATGCATGTTCTGCTTTCAAATTTCCTCCTCTTGTTTCATGCTTTTATTCTCACCTAAATTTATTTCTGTTAGGATTTTTAAAACATCCTTAGTGGGGAGCTTGCCCTCCAGCCCAGTATTCATAGCTACCAAAAAATAAAAGTTTACAAATGGATTAAATCAAAATAAATATCCTAAGAGCTAGATGCTTCTAGGGGAGGGAGAAGCAAGAATACGCTCCTCTTTTTCTTTTATTTTTTTGAGACATGGTCTTGCTGTGTGGCCCAGGCTAGAGTAGTGGTGCGATCTCAGCTCACTGCAACCTCCACCTCCCAGATTCTAGCCATCCTCCTGCCTCAGCCTCCCAAGTAGCTGAGATTAACAGGCGTGTACCACCACACCCGACTAATTATTGTATTTTTGGTAGAGATGGGGTTTCACTATCTTGAGTCTCTAGCTCCTGGTCTCACGTGATCCACCTACCTTGGCCTCCCAAAGTGTTGGGATTACAACCGTGAGCCACCATCCAGCCTGCTCTTTTACTATTTCCATCTTTTCAAAGGATAGCACATGGGGGTGACACAGAGCAGTTTCTAAAATGCATTTTACTCAGAAAATAGTGAGAAATTATATTCCTCTAGAGAAGAACTAGGAAGTTGTTTTCCTTTTTCTCCCTTCAAACTGTGATTTAAAAGCCCAAAGGACACATAAATGAAGAACTGTTTGTTGTGCTCAAAAGTTTGTAGATGAAATATTATAACAAAGCAGACTGACACAAAAACATATAGAACACATTGATCATGACTCTTGGCATCCAGTAGTTTAATCTGAAGCTTAAATCTGTGATGCAAAACCAGTTACCATACATAAGAGAAGACTGTCTTTAACAGCTGAAATCTGAGGTCAGTAATCAGAGAGAATTTTACTTTGAATTTGGAAGAGATTTAATTAGCATTTTCCTTTTAATAGTTCTAGTTTGCTACCCAAGCCTCACTGGGACAGTTTCTCAAGGCTGCACTGAGGAGCCTCAAGTTTTGCTTTATTGTTGCTCAATATAGAATAAAACATAACATGAAACAACTGGTTCTGATTAGGTGGAATGAACAGTTGGTCCTGCTAATGTGGAAACATTCCATTACAGGCCAATTTCAGAGAAAAGCAGATGTACTGTTGCTTTGATAATTTCATCCTTTCTAACTCTATTTCCCATTTCTCCTTATGCCCCCGACATGGTATTTTACTCCATAAAGTTTTTCTTACGATTTGCTTTGTTCTTTCAGAGATGGAACATTTTGGAATAATCATTGATAAATGAGACTTTAATCTGACATTGTTGAAATAGCATGGAGGGGAAACCACAGAACTGTTTAATTCCTAGGACTTTCTTAGCTTTTGGCTGTTTGAGTAACCTATGTCCTGAATTACTTTAAGAGTAATGAGTTTTGCTAGTGATAAATTGGCAATGTTAACTGACAAGCTTAAGTAGTTGTTTTTTGTTTTGTTTTCTTCCTTATGGATATTTTGGAAGAATTGCTCTGTCAAGATTTCCAGAGAAAACAAACTTAAGAAATAGGGAGCCTGCTTCACATGGTAACCAGAGGCACCATCAGAATATGTTTGTTCACTGGAAAGCCTGTATTACGAGTAGATTTTCATTGTGTTTGGGGGAAATTTTTTATGTCAAATGAATATGCAAAAATATTTTCTAAATCCTGTTGAAACCACAATTGAAGTTTCTAGTGATATTTCAAAAATTCATTTTGTTAGAAAATTTCTTGTGCAGTAAAAATGATAGATATATGTTCAATGTATTTATACTTTTCATCTATTTATGTGAACCACTGTACTATCCAAACCACTGGACTTATGCACCAGCTTAGAACACAGCTTTGCAAAGGTTTATTTTAAAGCCTGGGTGAATCAAACATACCCATTAGCCAACTTTCCCCTTCTAGTCTGTGAAGTAAACTGCTTCATTGAAACTTGAATGTTTTGAACAGATCCCCTTATTACACATTTGTTCTAAATGGTTAGTCAGTTTTAGAATTTTCCAAGTGATCATAGACGTGCCTCAAGCTTTCTGAGCACTTTGGATGTCTTTTGATTTGACTCACAAACCTAGGATTACTCTGGTCTTGAATAGAACCACCAGGCTTGCACTAGAAGACTTAAATATTCCATTCAATGTATCAAACATGCCCCAGACACTGTGCTAAGTAAGAGAGAGGGTAGGAACAGTCCTTGCCCAAAGTCCACAATAACCTCTCTCAACACTCTGTTTAAAATAGTCTTCCCCTGGTTTTGGCAACATGACAGACTGGGCTAATTGCAGGCAAAAACAAATATTCTTGTATTACATAAATTTCCCAACTATGTACAAGTAGAGAGGAACTGCATTATTTTAAAAACAAATACATACCCTATGGGTTTCCATGAGAATTTCAATGAGCAATTATATATGAACATAGTGTAAGGCATATAATAAGCACATAATAATAATGATTGAATACTAGTTCAGTGCCTTTTATGCTTTAGAGGCTAGTCATTAGCTATTGCTGTATAATAAAAACTATCTCAAAACTAAGGATTAAAACAACCATTTATGGTGGCTCAAGAGTCTATTAATTAAACAAATGGTTCTAATTGTGGCTGGACTCACTCATATAAGTGCAGTCAACTGTAGTATATTTGTAGGCGGTTCTTCTGATTTTGGGGTGGGCTCTCTCACAGGTTTGGGAGTCAGCAAGATGGCTATTCTAGGATGGCCACGGATAGAATGAATCAGCTCTGCTCCATGTGGTCTCTTGGCCAGCCTGCGGTTATTCACATGGCAGTCTCAGGGTTCCAATAGATAGACCAGAAGCAGACAAAGCCTCTCAAAGCCTAAGCTTGGAAATACACATGGTTGCTGCTACTACATCTTGTCCAGAGCAAAATCATGAGGCCAACCTATATTCAGGACAGTGGGGAAACAGACTCCACCTCTTCATGGAAGGAGCTACAAAGTCACCAAGTGCTTGCATACAGGGAAGTTTGTATGGTTGGGGCCAGCTTTACAATCAATCTACTACTATGCCTTCAATTAATATGAGAGGATATGTGAAAGTAAGAGAGTTGATTTATAAGCAGCTAAATAATGATTTTATTTGAGGTTTCTATTTCCTTTAAATTTTAGGTTTAAAGTTTGTTCTTTTATTCTTCAATGGCATGCAGTAGAAATTGTGGGTAACAGGCAAATATTACATACATGTATAAAACAGGGATATGAGATAGCTCAGAGAACCTAAGAATTAGCTTCTGCAAGGACAGAAACTCTGAACCATCCAGAATCTAGACAGCGAGAACTCATAGTCCACTTAAGGCAGTGCCAGTGAGATTCGAATTTCCTGGAGAGAGAGTCCAGTTGGCCTCTAAGTTAGGTACCCTGATTTCGGCAAGGGAGGACTAGGCGCCTCAACTCTAAAGTCTCACTAAGACTACCTGCAAAGCAGCTAAACAGTTTTTGAAAGTAAAATGAAATGCACTGCTAGATGAAGACAATTCAGGACAGTCAAATACAACAATGTCCTCTACAGAATTTAAACAGCTTAATCTTAGAAAATAAGATCAGTCAATCAGTGGCTCAAGTTCCCCAGTGGTGTGGGCATGGAGGCCCCAACTGCCATTTCCCTCCTTACATGTCTCCCAATAGGTGACAGCTGGAAAGTAACTAGAGGCAAAGGATACGGATTATGCAGAGAAGGAAGGTAAATTAGATGGGGTTTTCCTCTACCAGTCAGTAGCAGAGACCATTTACTTCCTTAATTTAATTCTTTGTTTGCCCTGACCTAGTCAAAGCATGCTTATAGACAGCAGTCTTTGCTTTGCTTCAAAGATCAATGTAATTGTAATGCCAAAGACAGTGGATATGTTTCTTAAGAGTTGTATAAGTTAAAAATGCTTCTGGCTGCTGGTGGCTTTACCCATAGGACAGTTAGTGTTACTAAGCAGGAATTCCCTAAGTAGTGGTCCCAGGGTGAGCCCAGCAGCTAACCAAAGTCCTCAAGGACCTCAGTTTCTCCTTTCTGTCCACTCCACTATCTCAGTGTGGCAGGAGCGTCTCTCCTCATGGCTACAAGATGGCTGCTGCTGCTCCCAGCATTATGTCCTCACAGAACAGCATTTCTAGCAGAAAGGAGAGAAAAAGGAGCAAAAAAAGTGTTTGCTTTTCTTGCCTTTCTATGGCTACTACCCTTCAGTAGACTTTCCATGATATCTTATTAGCCAGAACATGAGCATCTTAACCCAGTCACTGTAGAAGGGAAATGAGACTGCCATATGGGCTTATTCCGATTTTAGTTCATCCTCTCATGCTGGGCACATTGCTACTTGTGTCTATGTCCATGGCACCTTCACTCACGTTTTCTTGGCCTTGTCTCTAATTCCAGCCCCAGCTGGAGTCAGGGTTGGCTTCTTGGGGAATGGGGTCTGTGAAGTTTCACAGGGCCTCTCATTTAGAAGGGCTCTGGGCTTGGTTTAATGCTCTGCTCGTGCTGCTTAGAAATTAATTTTTTTTTTTTTTTTTTTTTTTTTTTTTAACAAAGAGCCCTACCTTTTCATTGTGCACTGGGTCCTGCAAATTATCTAGCCAGTCCTGGTTTGGGAGGACAGTCTCATGTGGGCTTTGTCTCGCTTCTCCCTGGTAACCTCTTGCTTTCTCTCCCGGGCTTCCCAGAAGCTACAGGCACCACTGAGCACTCAATCAGCTGGTAGACATGCACAGTTTGGAAGGGAAACTTTGACCAGTCAACATGGGAACTGATGGAGGAGTGCTCCTGGGGCCCATCCTTTAAGGGCATGCCACATGATTCTTGGAAGGTCCTGGTGGTATCGAGCTCCATTGTCCACAGCCGTGACCTTGATAACACACCCTTCTGTTGGCTTTTCTGCCTTCTCTGACCTGTCTCCCTAGTCCCTCATTCCTCGTCCCTGGATCATCTTCCAAATAAACACCCATGTACTTGCCTTGTCTCAGGCTTTGCCTTCAGGCGAAGCCAGGTTCAAACACCATTCAAATGAAATCAGTGTTTCTTCCAAGAAGAAAGGTGCATGGTTATTTGCCCATTGGATAAGCCACATCAACAGTGTCAGCCATAGTGCTTGTGGGTTCATAAAGAAAGCCATCCAGATCCTGTTTCCCTGATTCCCAAAACAGAAATCTAACATACATACTGTGTACCAGACACAGTGGTTATTTCCAGGTATATTTTCTTATTTCACCTGTACAACAGCCACTTGCAGTAGTTATTATTATCTCCATGTTACTGATGAGAATACCAGGGATCAGAGAAGTTGGTGACTTCCCCAAAGCCAGGAAGTAGAAGACTAGGAATTTAAACAGTTATTTGGGTATTCCTCCCACACCATCACCCTTCTAAAAGGAAATACATTTGACCTATACGCCAACTAGCTGGCCTTTTGGGGAAGTGGGTACAGCTTGGCTTTGGGCTTTGTGGCTTTTCAAAAAATATAAAGCACTTCCTAAGCAGAGAAAACAGACTGGGCATAGTGGCTCATGCTTGTAACACCAGCATTTTGGGAGGCCAAGGCGGGCAGATGGCTTGAGTCCGTGCGTTTGAGACCAGTCTGGGCAACATCATGGAGAAATCCCATCTCTACAAAAAAATAGAAAAATTAGTTAGTTGTGTTGGCCATGTGCCTCTAGTCCCAGCTACTTGGGAGGCTCAGGTAGGAGAATAACTTACAAAGTTGAGGCTGCAGTGAGCCATGATTGTGCCATTACGCTACAGCCTGGGCAATACAGTGAGACCCTATCTCAAAAAAGAACAGCTAGAGATCAGGTAGGTATGCCAGCAAAACTTTCCTCTAGGCTTTTTTGGTCCCTGTATTGCAGTTTTCACAGCAGAGTTTCAGGAGCGGAGGGTTGTGGCTAGCACAGTTCTCATGTGTTTTCTTTAAACCAGTGGCAACCTGGCAACTATATTTTCCAAGCCTGGCTAGACAGATCATTCTATTCTGCTTTGTTGAATTCAAGGGAGTATCCTGCCCCTTCACAGACTCGGGGCTGTGTAGCATACTGCATTTACAGAGTGTTCTGGATAATGAGGTCAGGCAAACATTTGAAGAAACAGATCGCAGACTACAGGGACACTACTGTTTTTTTCCAGGGCAAGCTGGGAAAAGAAATTGGACACTAGTCCAGACGACGTTGTAGTATTAGCAGAATTGGGAAAGGGTGCCAATGCCTAGCTGGCAGTCAGGGACACGACTGAAGAAAGAACTGTAATATTATTCTCAAAAGGTGGTATTTTTAGCACATAGTATATAATAAAGTATAACCCTCTTCTGTGGAGCAACACAGAATGGAAGTGTTCTTGGTACCAAGTTGCCACCACAAAATGAAGAATTAAAGTGAGTTGAAAATCTATAAATTATATATATAACTTTAGAGAATCTTCCAGTAAGTGCCCTCAGATTTATTTTTTTCTTTTTTAGAGAGAAAGTCTTAGGTCTGTCACCCACGCTGGAGTACAAGGATGTGATCATGGCTCACTGCAGCCTCCAACTCCTGGGCTGAAGTGATCCTTCCACCTCAGCCTCCTGAGTAGCTGGGACTATAGGCATATACCACCACACCCAGCTATTCTTTATTTTAATCATGTACACAAATTACCTTCGTGTTTTTTTTTTTTTGAGATAGAGTCTCACTCCTGTTTCCCAGGGTTGGAGTGCAGTGGTGCAATCACGGCTCACTGTAGCCTCAACTTCCTAGGCTCAGGTGATTTTCCCCACCTGAGCCTCCTGAGTAGCTGGGCCTACAGACAAGTGCCACCATGCATGGCTAATTTTTTGTATTTTTTGCAGACACAGGGTTTCACCATGTTTCCCAGGCTGGTCTCAAACTCATGGACCCAAGCAATCTGCTTGCCTTGACCTCCCTAAGTGCTAAGATTACAGGCATGAGCCACCGTGTCTGGACTCCATGCCTGATGTCAGTATTCTTTTTTTTTTTTTTTAGCAGGGGCTCACTCTGTTGCCCAAGCTGGAGGGCAATGGTTTGATTATGCTCACTGCAGCCTTGACCTCCTGGGCTCAAGCAATCCTTTTGCCTCACCCTCCTGAGTAGCTGGGACTATAAGGTGTGCACCACCAAATCCAGCTAATTTCTTATTTTTTGTAGAGGGGAGATCTTGCTATGTTGCCCAGACTGCTCTCGAATTCCTGGGCTCAAGTGATCTTCCTGCCTCAGCCTCCCAAAGTGCTGGGATTACAGGCATGGTGCACCACACCTGGCCTCAGTATTCTTAATATAAGATAAAATCTGGGATATCCCCACCTCTTGCTGATTTTCTTACATTAATTTCCCTGACTGTCATGTAAAGATACCTAACAAGAAATGGTCTGAAACCTTTGTTGGTTGCATCACCCATCAATAAAAACTTTGTACACAAATCTCCAATATATATGTATATATTTACAAGTTATCTCTCTGTACTGGTACGTTAATATTTATGCACAATAAAAAGCCAGAATTAAATTTCAAAGGGTAAGATAAAGATTACACTATCTTAAAATTACATAAAAACTAGTAACAGTGCAAAAGCCCCTGCTTTTGCTAATGAGTAATTTGATTAAATACACTTCTCTCTTTAAAAACAAACAAACCAACCATGATTCATCACTCTGTGATACATTGATTCAAAATTTTGGACCAGTTCATTTTATTACAATACTCTGAAAACATTTTTTAATTGAGGCTTCATTTCAGTGTTTTTAGCATATTCACAAAGTTATGTAAATATCACACTATCTGATTGTATAATATTTTCATTACCCCCAAAAGAAACACATATTCAATAACGGTCACTGCTATTCCTCTCTACCCCTAACCCCTGGTAACTACTAATCTATTTTCTGTATCTGTGGGTTATCCTATGGTGGAGATTTCTCATAAATCATACAATATGTGGCTTTTTGTGCCTGGCTTCTTTCATGTAACAAAGTTTTTGAGATTCATCCCCGTTGTGGCATATATCAGTACTTTCAGTTAATGGACATTTAGGTTGTTTCTACTTTTTGGCTATTGTGAATAATGCTGCTATGAACATTTATGTACAATTTTTATGTGGGCATTTGTTTTGATTTCTCTTGAGTATATACCTAGGAGGGGAATTACTGGGTCATATGCTAACTCTAGGAACTGCCAGACTGTTTTAGAAAGTGGCTGCACCATTTTACAATTCCAACAGCAATAGATGAGGGTTCTAATTTCTCCATATCCTTGCCATGGCTTGTCATTGTCTGTCTGTTTGATTATAGCTGTCTTAGTGGATATGAGTAGTATCTCATTGTGGCTTGATTTATGTTTCCCTAATCACTAATCATGTTAAGCATCTTTTCATGGGCTTATTGAACAGTCATATATCTTCTTGGAAGAAATGTCTATTCAAATTCTTTGTCTATTTTTAAATTGTTATTTGTCTTTAAATTATTGAGTAATATGAGTTCTTTATGTATTCTGGCTTCTAGACCTTGTCAGATATATGATTTATAAACATTTTTCCCATTCTGTGGGTTATTTTCACTTTCTTGACAGTGGCCTTTGAAGCACAAAAGTTTTCATTTTGATGAAGTCCAATTTATCTATTTTTCTTTGGTTGCTTGTGCTACTCGTATCATATCTAAAAAAACAGTGCCTAATTCAAGGTCAGGAAGATTCATATCTATACTTTCTCTTAAGAGTTTTATAGCTTTAGCTCTTACATTTAGATCCCTATCTATTTTGAATTAATTTTTGTATGCTATATGTAGCAGGGGTTCAAATTTATTCTTTGAGTGTGGATAGGCAGTTGTCCTAGCACATTTGTTGAAAATACTATTCTTTCCCCCATTGAATTTTTATATTACCCTTGTCAAAAATCAACTGACAATAAATACACGTTTATTTTTGGACTTTCACTTCAATTCCATGGGTCTATATGTCCTAATATTTGGTTTTTAATATATGTCACAGCTGAAAAGATAACTTACAAAGATTCATAGATCAAATACAAAAGTGAATCATTGCCTATCTTTACTAATCATTTTCTGTCACATCCATCAATTCTGGAAATGTCTGGCTGGAGATCTGGCTGGTGAGTTTCCATCTTCTGTATTGTCTTTGAGTTGTTCTTGCAAACCAATAGTATAAGGTATTGCATTTTTTTCTTTGTAACACATATACAAAACCCACTAAAGCTTTTCCTTTAGAAGATTTTTGAAACAAGTCAGCAAATTCTTTTATGTCAAGTTTTCAAAAGTGCAACTACAGGCCAGGCGCGGTGGCTCAAGCCTGTAATCCCAGCACTTTGGGAGGCCGAGACAGGCGGATCACGAGGTCAGGAGATCGAGACCATCCTGGCTAATACGGTGAAACCCCGTCTCTACTAAAAAATACAAAAAACTAGCCGGGCGAGGTGGCGGGCGCCTGTAGTCCCAGCTACTCGGGAGGCTGAGGCAGGAGAATGGCGTAAACCCGGGAGGCGGAGCTTGCAGTGAGCAGAGATGCGGCCACTGCACTCCAGCCTGGGCGACAGAGCGAAACTCCGTCTAAAAAAAAAAAAAAAAGATAAAGAAAAAAAAAGTGCAACTATGAGAGTTTTTAAAAAGTGTTACACTTTTGTAATTTTAACAATAAAGACTACAGGACAATGAAAACATTTCTAAACACTAATTTAGAAAATAATCTTCTCATAGCCTAAATTTGTTTCAAGAGGACTTAATTTTTTTCTGAAAAGCTTATACTAGGAAGTATTAGAAATGTAAGTCTTCAGTTTTATTGGTTGTGATGGTTAATACTGTCAACTTGATTGGATTGAAGGATGCAAAGTGTTGATTCTAGGTGTGTCTGTGAGGGTGTTGTCAAAGGAGATTAACATCTGAGTCAGTGGGCTGGGAAAGGCAGATCTACCCTTAATCTGGGTGGGCATCATCTAATCAGCTGCCAGGGCAGCTAGAATATAAAGCAGACAGAAAAACATGAAAAGACTAGACTGGCCTACCTTCCCAGCCTACATCTTTCTTTCCTGCTGGATGCTACCTGCCCTTGACCCTTGGACTCCAAAGTCTTCAGTTTTGGAACTTGGACTGGCTCTCCTTGTTCCTCAGCTTGCAGATGTCCTGTTGCAGGACTTTGTGGTCATGTGAGTTAATACTTAATAAACTCCCCTTTATCATTTTGGTGGTTATTCTCGGAATTTAACATATATACTTAAAGTATAAATTTGGTGAATACATTTCTCTTTTTAAAAGTACTTTTCCTGCTGCAGTGGTTCATACCTGTAATCCCAGCACTTTGGGAGGACCAGTTGGGAGGATGGCTTGAGCCCAGGAGTTTGAGAACAGCCTGGGCAACAAGGCAAGACTCATCTCTACAAAATGTTTAAAAATTCACTGGGTGTGGTAGCATGCACCTGTAGTCACAGCTACTCTGGAGGCTGAACTGAGAGGATCACTTGAACCCAGGAATTCAAGGCTACAGTGAGCCATGTTCATGACACTGCACTCCAGCCTGGGGGACACAGCAAGACCCTGACTCAAAACACGAAAAACAACAAAAAAAACCTTAGAGGCCGGCGCGGTGGCTCAAGCCTGTAATCCCAGCACTTTGGAGGCCGAGACGGGCGGATCACGAGGTCAGGAGATCGAGACCATCCTGGCTACACAGTGAAACCCCGTCTCTACTAAAAATACAAAAACTAGCCGGGCGAGGTGGCGGCGCCTGTAGTCCCAGCTACTTGGGAGGCTGAGGCAGGAGAATGGCGTAACCCGGAGGCGGAGCTTGCAGTGAGCTGAGATCTGGCCACTGCACTCCAGTCCGGGCGACAGAGCGAGACTCCGCTTCAAAAAAAAAAAAAACAACAAAAAAAACCTTAGAATGCCTGACTCTCAAAACAGCCACCTCTAGGGTACATACTATTACTGTCCAGCCTTTTATTTCTTTCTTACTCTTTTTACCCCTAAATGAAACATTAATTTATATTTACCATGGGCAATGTTTATATTTATCTACATGTATTACTGCTGCTTGGGATTTATTGGGCCTTCTAAACCTGAATCATTCATTAGTCCTGACGAACTTTCAGTCTTTATCTCTTTGAATATTTCGTGTCACTCACTCTCTCCTTTATTTCATTCTAGAAATCTGATAAAATGTAACTTGGCCCTTCGCTTGCGGCCCTCCCCATCTCACTGTTTCTTTTCTATGTTATCACATTGTCTCTCTTAGCGGCGTTCTGAGTACTTTTTTCAGATCAGTCTTCTAGCTCAGCATTTCTTCGCCAGGAAGAGACTGAATGTACAAAGGCCAATGGCCAGACCACACAAAATAGGATATTGATCCACACGAGAAGCCCCAGCAGCCAAACCACAACCTCTATAGCAATCTGTCCAGAACAAGAAAGGCTTAATCAGCAACAGCCAACTTGCCTTTTTTATTTTTTATTTTTTTGTGTTTTGTTTTTTAAGAAGGTCTTGCAATGTTGCCTGGGCTGGTCATGAACCCCTGGGTTCAAGCAATCTTCTTGCCTCGGACTCCCAAAGTGCTGGGGTTACAGGTTTGAGCTACCATGACCAGACCGAATTTTCCTGTTTTTTTGCTCTGGTCTCCAAATGATCACCAACCAGAGAAGTCCAGATATCCACTCCAAACCCATGACATGAAATGCTCACTTCTAGTTAGCCCACCTCTAACTGCCCCAACACCAAAACCTCCAATCAGAGGACGCCCGCAGCCTTCACTTTTTGTCAGTGGAAAGCATTTCCACTCCCCTGCCTGCCTTAGACTTTGCTTACCAAACTCAAGTGGTGGCGGCTGACTCCTTTGTTCTATAGCAAGCTCCAAGTATATACATGGGCTCTGTTTTCATTTGGGTGGTCTGTTTCAGCACCAGTTAGGGCTATTCTGCTCTTTGATGCTTCTACTCCGTTTTTTAGGTCAACCTCTGTATTTTTCAGTTTTAGAAGTTCCATTTGATTCTTTTTCAAAACTGATCATTTGTATCACTTCTTGTTCTTTTGTCGTCACTCCTATTTATGCTAGGATATTAAATGTTTTCCCCAATGATTCTAATATATGAAGTCCTTATGGGGGTGTTTTTATCATTTGTTCTTTCTGCAGTCTTTCATTATGGTAGCTGATTTTTCTTGAACGTTCTTTGATTACTTTTTTCAAAATTGTGAGCCCAGATTTGTCATGCTTTCTTTGGGAGTTGCCTGAGGCCTCACCTGAGGGCACACTGTCTAGGAAAAATTTGCATTTGCTTCTCCTGGGCACTTGCGGGCATGAAAAGTTACTTCAGATGAAGTTTTCCTTGGGAGTTTTTTAAATCTACATTGTAAAATGTGCATCTACTACCCTTTGGAGGACACCGCATGCAAGTGAGATCTTTTGTCATGGCCTGGTGCAAATTTAAGAATCAAGTGTATTAATAATGATGGGTTCCAACTGAGTATGTAGATAGACATTGACTGTTAGATCCTTCTGAATTCCTAAATAAGAACTTTTAAAAAATACCCTTAATATGAAATAGGTGATTCAGACATAAGAAAAAATGTTTTAACAAACACTATAGTATTTATTGGCCTTCTTTTGCTTACAGAAAGCAAATCTAAGTGACTCCATATTCTTCCCTAATTGTAAAATTACTTTTAAAAAAAGACATGGATTGCAGAAATTATGAGTTGAGCTCCAAGAATTTGGACTGTTTTCTGCCTCTTCCAAAACAATTCTTTAAACTGCATCACAGATTTCCTGTGTTATCTCAGAATCCATAATTCTTATAGAAACGCCAGTGACTAGGTCTATATGGTGGTCTGTATTGACCTTACCTTTTTCGTATTCTTGCCAACATTCTGTATTTCAGAGCTCCAGTTCACTCATGACCCTAGTTCTTATGCTGGATTAGGCTTCCCAGGAATATAAAAATGAGTAAGGCAGGAGCTCACAGTCTAGTGAAGAGTAAATAAACAACCGTGAAGGAAAACAGACTTTAACAGTGTTATAGCCCAGCAACAAAATTGTATGAAGCATAAAAGGAGGAGGAACCATTCATACTGAGGGTCCTGGAAAGGATCGTTTCTCACCCAGCTAGAAAGCTAAGAAGAATTTGACAGGGGCTGGCTCTCCTGACAAAGATGTGGTTTCCCTATGGATCAGGCCTACAAAAGAGTTCTGCCTGTGAGCTGAGAAGTAGTTAGGAATTCAAAAGACTTTTCACCCACTGGGTGAGTGGGACCTGAGCCAGGAAAGCTTTGGCTGGATTCAGTTGGCTCAATGGAAGTTTCCAGAACTGAGAAAATTCCAAGATTTACTCTTAAGCTCTATTCCTATTGTTTCACAGGACATGAGATCACATACCTGCCCATGTTTTGTACACAGATCACCATTCCTTCCTGTAATATAATATCACTCAAGGCAAGGAATCTAACCATGTGTTACCACCGGGACCTCCTGCTGAGGAGAAGAACAAGTCAGCAGAACAGAGGATAAAGGGCATTGTTACTTTCTGCCCCGTCCCTTTCCTCTGCCTACAAGTCTTGGCTGGCAGCAATAGGAGAGACGGTAGAAGCAGATACCTGAGCGTGGCATTTGGCATGAGATTACTGTGCTTTTGAAGAGAGAAGGATAATAACTAAGAAATATCTACATTTGAATTTTAATAGTAGAGAGTCTGAGAAGAAGGGCTTTTTTGGAAGGAGTGGCCAGGCCTGGAACAAGCACATGCCTAGAGCACAATCCCATACTACATGTAAGGAGGAAGCTCAGGCCAGCAGGTAGGTGCAGGAGAAGGCAAATGGACAAAACTTGATCCCCTGAAAAATTGAGGATAGAAAGAATGAGCCCCCTAAGTTCTAAAAGGGCTGATATACCAGCTGATGTCCCTGAAGCAGGAACAGAGGTATGGGTGGGACAACAACAGGAGTGAGTGGGGAACTACATAGGGTGCCTTGCCTGAAAGTGGGGACAAGGCCATGATATGATCATAGGCAATAAGCCAGGAGCCCAGTTACCAAGACAGGCATGAATGGCTGGAGATGGTAGGACTGGCTTAGGGCTCTAGAATATCCTGTAGTCACTAACTTTTTTTCATTCTTGGTTTTTTTTTTTTTTTTTTTTTTTGTTTGGTTGGTTTTTTTTTGAGACAGAGTCTTGCTCTGTTACCCAGGCTAGAGTACAGTGGTTATCACAGTTCACTGCAACCTGGACCTCCTGGGCTCAAGTGATTCTCCCACCTCAGCCTCCTGAGTAACTGGGACTACAGGCACATATTACCATACCCAGCCAATTTTTAAATTTTTTGTAGAGACAAGGTCTTGCTATGTTCAGGCTGGTCTTGATCTTCTGGGTTCAAGCGATCCTCCTGCTTTGGCCTCCCAAAGTGCTGGGATTATAGGCATGAGCCACCATGCCCAGCCTGTAGTCATGATTTTAAGTAAAGCTGAACCCCCCAATAGCAGACTTACTTAGAGGGACAAAGTAGCCCAAGGAGAAGAAGATCCGAGGATAAGAGCAAGGGCTTTGGCATTCGACCTGGCTATGAATTCTGTGCCACTTGCTGGATTGACAATGATGGGAGTGTTGCCTTCTTTCTTTGAGAACATAAGGCCCATGAAACTCAATATGTGGCCCTGACAGTTTTACCTGCAGTAAACTTTGAAACACATTTCTTGGGGTGTTTTAAGCTGGCCTTGCCATCAAGCTGGTGCTCTCATCTGGGCCTTATGTTCTCAAAGAGAGAAGGCAAAACTCCCATCATTGTCACATGTGAGAACATAGTTTTATCATCTGTAAAATGAGGATGATTATAATTACTTCATAAAGCCCTTGTAAGAATTACATGAAAAAATGTTTTGAAGCATTTAGTACATTGCCTGTACATAGCAGCCACTCAGTTGTAATTACTATCATCAATATTACAAGGAAAGACTGACAGAGAATCAAAGTGTGCTGAAAGTGTTCTACCCTCTAAAGGATAACCCCTCTAGGTTGTCTGATTTGGAATGTATGGGAGCAATTTTAACAACTTTGTAATTTGTAGATAATTGATAACAATGTAATATAATTCCTGTCTGTAGATACAGATTCTATCTTGTCTGGTAGAGGTTCAATTGACTTCTCTTTATTTTTTTCTTTCCAACTTTTATTTTCAGTTTGGTGTGGTTATTTTATCACCCAGGTAATAAGCATAGTATCTGATAGATAGTTTTTAAATCTTCTCCTTCCTCTCACCCAACTTCTCTTTCTTACTCCTTCTGGAAAAAGCAGTTTTGCCTCGACTCATGCACTCATTTCAACATTTCTCATCTCATCTTAACATTTCTCATCTATAAGCAAGGACACCTCTGGAAGATGCAAGGCCCAGCAAATAGTTTTGATATAAACTATTTGATGTACACTTTAAATGGATGAATTGTAGGCTATCTGAATTATATTCCAATGAGACTGTTAAAAACACTTGTGGGTTTTTGGTTGTCTTTTTAGTTCCCCAGTACTACTCTGGCAATTCTGGGTCCCTTCTGGCATGATTTCATGAAAGAACCCAGGCAGGAGCGATTCAGGCCACCTGTCTGAAATTGGGGCCCAGGCCACAGGGCCCTAGGAAAGCTTCATAGTTGTTAAGCCCCAGAGCTCCTGGGGCATCTGGTTGACCTCACACATATGGGACAGAGGGCCAGAAAGCCAGAGATAATTCCACAGAGGAGAAAATGGAGATGTGGCCAAGTGGGTCCCAGTCTGAATTATAGACTGAAAGGGACTTAGAAAATTTCAAGGATCAGTTGGATAAATTGAATATGTTAGGAAAAAAAAAGAAAAAGAAAATTTCAAGGAAGGTGCTTCAAAGTGGAGAGGGTAGGGAGGCTGGAGAGGAAAGGCTGGGGCACAGGCCCCTCATGCCCTGCTGTAAGGGCAGGTATCACTGCAAATAAAATGTTTCTTTCAAAAATGCTTGCCGTTAGTGTTAGTTGAACTCTAATGATATCATTCCTCTCCTGTGGAATGTCTGTAAATGCACACTTACTGAACTGGGAAACGGAGTAGAGCAGAAATAGAAAGCGATTTTAAATCTGGGCTATAAAATCTTCATGTACCCTGATCATTTGAGTTGTTAACCTCTAGACAACTTTCAAACTCGCATTTGTATGCTCTAGGGCCTTCCACGTCTGCAAATCCTTTTTCTAGAGTCTTTTCACATGAAACAGATCAAATTTCCCTAGAAGATATGCTTCCTTGCTTGCTTTATTTCCATTTCCAGGAAGTGTTTTACATCTGCATTGCAAAATAGAAGCCACCGCTTCTCACCTACCAGCCCAGCGTGAATGTGATTTTCCTGACAAACAATTTGGATAGCTTCCAACCTCTCAGGCTCTGTTCACCAGACTCTATGGAAATTATTTCCCTTTCCAGACAAGATTGTTTCCTCCAGTACAAAATGGATTTTGTACTCTTTTGCCCTAACTCAAACTGCCTTTCCCCAACGATTCTCTAGAGGTCCAATGCTTCCATTGAGGAAGCTGAGTAAATCATTTCTGACCTGCCACACTCATCTGCTCCCCACATGCACGCTGGGTTGCCAGCCTCCATACCTTTCATAATGTCCTTGCCTGCACCGGAGTTACCCTTGTCAGCATTCCCTTTCCCCCGTGTCACCACCACAGATGAGAGCACCAGCTTGATGGCAAGGTCGGCTTAAAACACTCCAAGAAATGTGTTTCAAAATTCACTGCAGGTAAAACTGTCAGGGCCACATACTGAGTTTCTTGGGCCTTATGTACTTTGCCTTTGTAGGCCCCTGCACCCTGTTTCATGCATCTGTGTGAAGGGACCACCAAACAGGCTTTGTGTAAGCAACATGGCTGTTTATTTCACCTGGGTGCAGGCGGGCTGAGTCCAAGAAAGGAGTCAGCAAAGGGTGGTGGGATTATCGTTGGTTCTTATAAGTTTTGGGATAGGCGGTGAAGTTAAGAGCAATGTTTTGGGGGCGGAGTGGATCTCACAAAGTACATTCAAGAGTGGGGAGAATTATAAAAACCCTCCTTAAGGGTGGGGGAGATTACAAAGAACACTTATCAGTTAGAGTGGGGCAGAAACAAATCACTATGGTGGAATGTCATCAGTTAAGGCTATTTTCACTTCTGTGGATCTTCAGTTGCTTCAGGCCATCTGGATGTATACGTGCAGGGCACTGGGTATATGATGGCTTAGCTTGGGGTCAGAGGCCTGACATTCCTGTCTTCTTATATTAATTTAAAAAATATAACAAAATAGTGGTAAAGTGTTGGGGAGGTGAACAATTTTGGGGGTGGTATGGAGAGATAATGGGCGATGTTTCTCAGGGATGCTTCAAGCGGGATTAGGGGTGGCGTGGGAACCTAGAGTGGAAGGGATGAAACTGAAGAAAGATTTTGGGGCAAGAGGTGATATTGTGGGGTTGTTATAAGGAGCATTTGTCTTACAGAATTATTGGTGATGGCCTGGATGCGGTTTTGTATGAATTGAGAAACTAAACGAAAGACACAAGGTCTGAATAAGAGAAGGAGAAAAACAGGTATTAAAGGACTAAGAATTGGAAGTACCCAGGACATCCAATTACAGAGTGTCAGAGGGATTTCAGTGTAATTATTTGCTTGGTTGGCGAGTTTTTGGACTCTATCCTTGAGTTTTTTTATGTTGTCATATACCAGGCCAGATTGATTTAGGTAAAAACAACATTCTTCACTTAAAAAAATACAGAGTCCACCCCCCCCCCTTTTTTTTTTTTAGCAGTGAGTAAGTCAGGGCCTCGTGGAATTTGGAGGAAAGAGAAATGCAAAGCCAGCAATTGTTTGTTGAAGAAGGATTAGAAACGGCTAGGAGAGAGTGAGGTTGATAGTGTGGAGGAGATAGCTGGGGAGAGGTAGCAGGTGGCATAAGAATGGGAACGAGAACAAGAGTATAAAAGTAAAGAATAAGACTTCATCAGGGTGAAAGTATTGGAGTGTACTTTGTCACTGAAGATCTTCTATCCACTTAAAGAGAGACTTAAGGGTGGCAGTTTGAGGTAAAACCAGGAGCCACTAAATACCAAGAGCCTGAGAAACTGCTTGGGTGATTTGGCTAATAAAGGCTGGTCCATTATTGGACTGTATAGAGGTGGGAAGGCCAAACTGAGGAATTATGTTTGACAAAAGGGATGAAATGACCGCGGTGGCCTTTTCAGACCCTGTGGGAAAGGCCTCTACCCATCCAGTGAAAGTGTCTACCCAGACATGTTTCCTGACTTGAGGCATGTAAGTAAAGTCAATTTGCCAATCCTGGGCGGGGACAAATCCCTGAGCTTGATGTGTAGGGAAAGGAGAGGGCCTAAATAATCCCTGAGGAGTAGTAGAATAGCAGATGGAACACTGAGAAGTTATTTCCTTGAGGATAGATTTCCATGATGGAAAGGAAATGAGAGGTTCTAAGAGGCAGGCTAACGGCTTGTAACCTACACGGAAGAAGTTATGAAATGACGATAGAATAGAATGGAAGGAGATATTTTCTTTGGTCCAAGAACCATTTGCCTTGTGTGGGAAGAGATAGGTGGAAGTTTGAGCAGGGGAGTAGGTGGGAGTGACCAGATGAGAAAGAGAAAAACTGCCATGAGGGACAGAGGTTGGAAGCCTGAGTGATGGGATCTGATGCCTTTTGATGGCCCTTGCAGTGAATGACTCTAGCTTCCTTTGGAAGTAAAGTGGCCTTGCCAAGAGTTTTTATTAATGAGGCATTAATGATGGAGGACCCTTGTGTAGTGAGGAAACCTTTCAGCTCATGGTGGGGCAGGATATGGGGTCAGTATAAATATTGACGTGCAGTCCCTTTACAAGAGTGAGGGCCCAAATTAAGGCAATGAGTTCGGCTTGCTGAGAGGTAGTGGAGTGGGGCAGAGCAGTAGCCTGAATGATAGATGTGGAAGATACTATAGCATAGCCTGCCTTTGCTGGTGTGTGGCGATTAGTCCTGGTAGAACTGCCATCAATAAACCAAGTGTGAAAAGGGTGAGGAACAGGAAAGAAGGAAATATGGGGAAATGGAATGAATGTCAGGTGGATCAGAGAGATACAGTCATTGGAGTCAGGTGTGCTATCAGGAATACTGTGGGAGGCTGGATTGAAGTCTGGGCCAGGAACAATGGTAATTATGGGAGACTCAACAAAGAGTGAGTTTAGCCGAAGGAGCCAGGGAGCAGAAAGTATATGTGTCCAGTGTGAGGAAGAAAATAGATTTTGGAAGTTATGAGAACTGTAGAGAGTGAGTTGAGCATAGTTTGTGATTTTGAGGGCCTCTAAAAGTATTAGGGCAGCAGCAGCCACCACATGCAGACACGAGGGCTAGGCTAAAACAGTAAGGTCAAGTTGTTTGGACAGAAAGGCTGCAGGGCGCAGCCCTGGCTCTTGTGTAAGAACTCCAGCCACACAGCCCTGCACTTTGGCTGTATGTAATGAAAAGGGTTGATGAGTTAGGGAGAACTAGTGTGGGGGCAGCTTCTAGGGCTGTTTTTCAGGAATGGAAAGAGGAATGGGGAAAGGATTTAGAATCTATGGGGTCAGCTAAGTTTGCTTTTGTGAGTTTACATAATGGTTTAATCAGGATGGAAAACTAGGTATCCAAAGGCGGAAGTACCTAACCATGCCTAGGAAGGAAAGGAGTCCATCAGGGTTATATGAGAATTTACCTAGGTCTATTTTAATTTGTTTTAAGTCTGAGAGAGAAAACAGTACATGCACTCTGGCTGGGCCGAATTCTCCTCTTTCCATTGCTTGGAGGGGCCATAATCGGGGAATATTGGCACTCTTAGGTTCATTGTTTACCCCTTTGTCTGTCTTCTTTTGGACTGAATGTGTTGAAGGGGGGTCCTTATTAGTTGGGGAAGGAGTCAGGGGGGCACTGGGGTAGGGAGGTAGACACTGAGGGCTTCCTGTAGGGCATAAATCACACTTTTTACATAATTGTGAGTTGTGTCTTAAAGAAAAGAAGGTTTGTACTTATGGCACTTCACTCCATTTGCCTTCTTTTCTGCAAAAGACGTCTAGTTGTAAGATGGTATTATAATTTATACTTCCCTCAGGAGGCCAGGTTTCTCCCTCTTGAAGAGGATATCGTGGCCAGGCGGTACCGCAGAAGAATATAAGTCATTTCTTTCTCAGTGTCTGAGGGTCGAATTGGTCCTAATTCTCCAGAATACCTCTTAGGGGCATTTTTTGTCTTGAGAGAACGTTTCTCATCTGAAAAAAGAACATAGGGATGCCAGCACCCCTAGTCATTTTCCAATGAACATTAGTCCTAGAGCGTCCTCTATGGTCATGATGCTTATTCCTTTCCAGGGTGCGTAACCACCTATGGACCTCTGCTTATCGGATTAGTTACGCTCACCTATGTAGCAGTCCTGCACCTGTTTTTCCACCTTTCTTGACCACAAAGAAAGGGGTCCTGGCTGCTGGATTCTAGTGGTCCTTTACCAGCGTGCCCAATATTGCCTGTGCGCTCAGGGGTGAGTCCTAGAGCTGGACTGGGCTCCTATTTCGTAACAACCCAGCTGCCCCATCAAGATGCATTCCTATAAACACTTCTTATGTAAATTCATTTCAGAGAGGGTGTAGCCAACCTTTTGAGTCAGGATTGAGATAGTCTTTTGATTCTGTAAGTACTTTAAGGCTTGGCTAAGTGCAAACAGCTGGCATGTTTGAGGAGACCAATTATTAGGCAATTTTTTGACTCTGCTTCCACAAGAGTCTCCGTATCAATTACTGAATACCCACTGGGCTTTTTTCTCAGTCACCTGGGAGGAACCATCTATTGTCCTGTCCTGAAGGGAGTTCCTTCTAGGTCTGGTCAACATTGTATGGTAATTAAGATTTAAATCCTGTTGTTTTGTAGAAGGGGTTCAGGTTTGGGATATTAGCTGGACACGATCAGCAGGGAGAGCACGTGTGTTTTCATGGAGAATTATGTCAAGATAGGTAATAGATGAGGAAGAAATTTGGGCTTGACTGAAGTAATGGGGGCTGTCCATGAAGCCTTGCAGTGGTACAGCCCAGGTAATTTGCTGAGCCTGATGGGTGTCAGGGTCAGTCCAAGTGAGAGCAAAGAAAGGTTGGGATGAAGGGTGCAGGGAAATAGCGAAAAAAGCATCAAAAGATCAAGAACGGAATAGTGAGTTGTGGAGGAAGATATTGAGGACAAAAGAGTGTATGGGTTGGGCATCACAGGGTGGATACACAAAACAATTTGGTTGATAAGGCACAGATCCTGAACTAATCTGTAAGACTTGTACAGTTTTTGGACAGGTAAAATGGGGGAAGTGCAAGGAGAGTTTATAGGCTTTAAAAAGGCCATGCTGTAACAGGCAAGTGATAACAGGCTTTAATCCTTTTAAAGTGTACTATGGGATGGGATATTGGGGTTGAGCGGGGTAAGAGTGATTAGGTTTTAATGGGATGGGAAGGGGTGCATCATTTGTCACCAAGGAGGGAGTAGAGGTATCCTATACTTGTGGATTAAGGTGGGGAGATATAAGGGGAGGATGCGAAGGAGGCTTTGAACTGGGGAAAAGGCGGCAATGAGATATGGCTGTAGCCCAGGAATAGTCAGGGAAGCAGATAATTTGGTTAAAATGTCTCAGCCTAATAAGGGAACTGGCCAAGTGGAGATAACTAAAAAGTGCATAAAAGAATGTTGTCTAAGTTGGCACCAGAGTGGGGGAGTTTTAAGAGGTTTAGAAGCCTGGCCGTCAATACCCACAACAGTTATGGAGGCAAGGGAAACAGGCCCTTGAAAAGAAGGTAATGTGGAGTTGGTAGCCTCCGTATTGATTAAGAAGGGGACGGACTTACCCTCCACTGTAAGAGTTACCAAAAGCGTCTGTGATGGTCCTGTAGGCTTCACAGGCGATCGGGCAGTGTCAGTCTTCAGCCGCTAAGCTGAGAAGATCTGGGAAGGAGTCAGTCAGAGTCTTGGGCCAGTTGGACAGTCCAATTTTCAGTGGGGTCCCGCAGAGATGGGACATGGTTTAGGAGGAATCCTGGGCTGCGGGTTTCCTTGGCCCAGTGGCCAGATTTCCAGCACTTGAAGCAAGGTCCTGGGGGAGGAAGTCCTGAAGGAACACCTGACCGCTGTGGCTTAGGCATTTTGAAGTTTTTGTGTGCTGCAGATGTGGCTGGGGTTTCTCTCACAGCAGAGGCAAGTAATTGCAGCTCTTCTCTATTGTTGTACACCTTGAAGGTGAGGTTAATTAAGTCCTGTTGTGGGGTTTGAGGGCCGGAATGTAATTTTTGGAGCTTTTCCTAATGTCGGGAGCTGACTGGGTGATAAAATGCATATTAAGAATAAGATGGCCGGCCCGGGCGCAGTGGCTCATGCCTGTAATCCCAGCACTTTGGGAGGCTGAAGCGGGCAGATCACGAGGTTAGGAGATCGAGACCATCCTGGCTAACATGGTGAAACCCCGTCTCTACTAAAAATACAAAAAATTAGCTAGGCGTGGAGGTGCGCGCCTGTAGTCCCGGTTACTGGGAGGCTGAGGCAGGAGAATGGCGTGACCCTGGGAGGCGGAGCTTGCAGTGAGCTGAGATCGCACCACTGCACTCCAACCTGGACAACAAAGCGAGACTCCGTCTCAAAAAAAAAAAAAAAAAGAATAAGATGGCCTTCTGGCCCCTCTGGGTCTAAGGCAGTGAAGCATCTAAGGGTTGCTGCTAAGCGTGCTATGAACTGGACTGGGTTTTTGTCTTTACCTTCCTTGGGTAGTTTATTTAAGTTAGTTGTAATTAACAGCTTTGTAAGCTGCCTTTTTAAGCCCTTAAACTAGGTAGGAACCATGTAATCTCACCTAGCTATACCTGGGGAATCTGCCTCATAGTTCCATTGGGGATCTTCTCGGGGAACTGCTCTAACGCCTTCCTGGAGGTCTGACTCATGAAGCCAGCAGTTATCGGGGTGAGATTGGGCTAGAAAAAAACTCCCGTTCATCTGGGGAGAGGGTAGGAGTTAGGATGACATTTAAGACACTCCAGGTTAAATTGTAGGACAGAGTTAAGTATCAGAATTCCTGTATATATTTAGTGGGGTCTGATGAGAAAGAGCCTAAACACTGGCTGATTTGGGAAAGGTCTGATAGAGAAAAAGGCACATGTACCCTGACTATGCCTTCAGCTCTAGCCACCTCTCTAAGAGGAAATTGTTGGGCAAGTGGAGAAGAGCCAGTCTAGTCACAGACTGAAACTGTAAGCCAGACCGGGTGTGAGGAGGGGAGTTGATAGAAGGATTATAGGGTGGGGCAGCAGAACCTGAGGAAGAATTGGGACCTGGCTTGGCCTGGTGAGGAGCAGCCTGGGGAGAAGGGGAGAGGTCAGATGAGTCCTTAGAAAAGAAGGATTCAAAGGACTCAGAGCTCAGGGTGGAGACTGAAGGAACAGACAGGAGAGAAAGAAGAAAAATTTGGGACAAGTCTCACTGGGAGCAGAGACTAGGGAGGGACCAATGTGTAAAAGAATGCCTGGACGTCAGGCACCTCAGAGCTCTGCCTCCTGTCAGATCAGGGGTGGCATTAGATTCTCATAGGAGCACAAACCCTACTATGAACTGCACATGTGAGGGATCTATGTTGTGTGCTCCTTAGAGAATCTGATGCCTGATGATCTGTCACTATCTCCCATCATCTCCAGAAGGGACTGTCTAGTTGCAGGAAAACAAGCTCAGGGCTCCTACTGATTCTACATTATCATGAGTTGTATAATTTTATTATATATTATAATGTAATAGAAATAAAGTGCACAATAAATGTAATGTGCTTTAATCATCCCAAACCATCCCCCACCCTGGTCCATGGAAAAATTGTCCTCCCTGAAACCAGTCCCTGGTGCCTAAAAGGTTGGGGACCACTGTTCTAGGCATTGTGCCTGATGAATAGTCAGATATGAGACTGTATCTTATGTAATACGAAAAAGGTAGTTTGGCCTGGCCACAGTGGCTCACGCCTGTAATCCCAACACTTTGGGAGGCAGAGGCAGGCAGATCACCTGAGGTCAGGAGTTCAAGAGCAGCCTGGCCAACATGGTGAAACTCCATCTCTACTAAAAATACAAAAATTAGTCAGGCCTGGTGGTGCACATCTGTAATCCCAGCTACTTGGGAGGCTGAGGCAGTAGGATCGCTTCAACCAAGGAGGTGGAGGTTGCAGTGAGCCAAGATCATGCCACTGCACTCCATCCTGGGTGACAGAGCAAGACTCCATCTAAAAAAGAAAAAGGTAGTTTGGTATATGATATAGTTTCACTGTGTCCCCACCCAAATCTCATCTTGAATTGTAGCTCCCATAATTTCCACGTGTTATGGGAGGGACCCTGTGGGAGATAATTGAATCATAAGGACGGTTTTCCCCATGCTGTTCTCATGGTAGTGAATAAGTCTCACAAGATCTGATGGTTTTATAAGGGGGAAACCCCTTTCACTTGATCCTTATTCTCTGTCTGCCACCACATAACATGTCCCTTAGCTCTTCCTTTGTCTTCTGCTATGATTGTGAGGCCTCCTCAGCCACATGGAACTGTGAGTCCATTAAACCTCTTTTTCTTTATAAATTACCCATTCTTGGGTATATCTTTATCAGTAGCATGAAAGCAGACTAATACAGTAAATTGGTACCAGTAAGGTGGGGTGCTGCTGTAAAGATAACTGAAAATGTGGAGGTCACTTTGGAACTGGGTAACAGGCAGAGGTTGGAACAGTTTGGAGGGCTCAGAAGAAGACAGGAAAATATGAGAAAGTTTGGAACTTCTAGAAACTTGTTGAATGATTTTAAACAAAATGCTGATAATGACATGGACAATGAAATCTAAGCTGAGGTGGTCTCAGATGGAGATGAGGAACTTGTTGGGAACTGGAGTAAATGTCACTCTTGCTATGTTTTAGCAAAGAGACTGGCAGCATTTTGCCCCTGTCCTAGAGATTTGTGGAATTTTGAACTTGAGGGAGATGATTTAGGGTATCTGGCAGAAGAAATTTCTCAGCAGCAAAGCATTCAAGAGGTGCCTTGGGTGCTGTTTAAAGCATTCAGTTTTAAAAGGGAAACAGAGCATAAAAGTTTAGAAAATCTGTAGCCTGACAATGTGACAGAAAAGAAAAACCCATTTTCTAAGGAGAAATTAAAGCTAGCAGCAAAACTTTGCATAAGTAACAAGGAACCAGATGTTAAGCACCAAGACAATGGGGAAAATGTCTCCAGGGCACGTCAGAGACCTTTGCAGCAGCCCCTCCCATCACAGGTCCAGAGGCCTAGGAGGAAAAATTGTTTCATGGACCAGGCCCAGGACCCCTCTGCTGTGTGCAGCCTCAGGACTTGGTGCCCTGTGTCCCAGCTGCTCCAAGTGTGGCTCAAAAGGGCCAAGGTACAGCTCAGGCCATGGCCTCAGAGGGTGCAAGCCCCAAGCCTTAGCAGCTTCCACAGGGTACTGAGACTGCAGGTGCACAGAAGTCAAGAACTGATGTTTAGGAACCTCTGCCTAGATTTCAGAGGATGTGTAGAAACGCCTAGATGATCAGGCAGGAGTTTGCTGCAGGTACAGGGTCCTCATGCAGAACTTCTGCTAGGGTAATACAGAAGGGAAATGTGGGGTTCAAGCCCCCACACAGAGTCCCCACTGGGGCACTGCCTAGTGAGCTGTGAGAAGAGGGCCACCATCTTCCAGACCCCAGAATGGTAGATCAACATGCACCTGGAAAAGTCACAGACACGCAATGACAGCCTGTGAAAGCAGCCAAGAGGGAGGCTGTACCCTGCAAAGCCACAGGGCAGAGTGTCCAAGACCATGGGAACCCACTTCTTGCATTAGTGGAATCTGGATGTGAGAGAAACATGGAGTTAAAGGAGATCATTTTGGAGCTTTAAGATTTGACTGCCCCGCTGGATTTTGGGCTTGCATGGGGCCTTTAGCCCCTTTGTTTTGGCCCATTTCTCCCATTTGGAATGGCTGTGTTTATCCAGTGCCTATACCTGCATTGTATCTCAGAAGTAATAATTTGCTTTTGATTTTACAGGCTCATAGGTGGAAAGGACTTGCCTTGTCTTGGATGAGACTTTGGACTATGGACTTTTGAGTTAATGCTGAAATGAGATAAGACTTGGAGGATTGTTGGGAAGGCATGATTGGTTTTGAAATGTGAGGACATGAGATTTGGGAGGGGCCAGGGGTAGAATGATATGGTTTGGGTGGGTTCCCACAAAAATCTCATCTTGAATTATAGCTCCCATAATTCCCATATGTTGTGGGAGGGACCCAGTGGGAGATAATTGAATCATGGGGTGATTTTTCCCCCCATGATTGTTCTTGTGGTAGTGAATAAGTCTTGCAAGATCAGATGGTTTTATAAGTGGAAACCCCTTTCACTTGATTCTTATTCTCTCTTTGCCCACCACTATGTAAGACATCCCTTTGCTCTTCCTTTGTCTTCTGCCATGGTTGTGAGGCCTCCCCAGCCACCTCTTTTTCTTTATAAATTACCCAGTCTTGGCTGGGCACAGTGGCTCACACCTGTAATCCCAGCACTTTGGGAGGCCAAGGTGGGTGGATCATGAGGTCAAGAGATCGAGACCATCCTGGCCAACATGGTGAAACCCCATCTCTACTAAAAATACAAAAATTAGCTGGGTGTGGTGGCACATGCCTGTAGTCCCAGCTACTCGGGAGGCTGAGGCATGAGAATCACTTGAACCCGGGAAGCAGAGGTTGCAGTGAGTTGAGATTATGCCACTGCACTCCAGCCTGGACGAAAGTGCAAGACTCTGTCTCAAAAAAAAAAAAAAAAAAACACCCAGTCTCACATATATCTTTATCAGCAGTGTGGAAACAGACTATGCAATATAAATGTTCAGAGTAGCAATCCTGGAGCAAGGCTGTCTGGGTTGAATCCTGACTCTGCTACTCTTTGAGGTCTCTGGGTGACCTCAGGGGAGTTATTTAATGTCTTTGTGACTCAGTTTCCTCATTCATACAATAAGGATAATACTATCACCTGGTTTATAGGGTTGTAGCAATGGTTAAATGGGCTAATATGTGCTAAAACCAGTGACTGACACATAGCACTATATGTTAGCTATTATCATCATTAATTATTGTCAATAGTAGGTACTCGATCAATATATAGAATAAAATGAGCAAAACAATGAAATGCTTCTTATGACAAAATATTATTTTCAGCAATATCAAAGCATTTTAAAATAAGGATTCTGTGCTGGGCACAGTGGCTCACGCCTATAATCCCAGCACTTTGGAAGGCCAAGGCAGGCAGACTGCTTGAGCTCAGGAGTTCCAGACCAGCCTTGGCAACATGGCAAAACCCCATCTCTACCAACAACACAAAAAATTAGCCAGGTATAGTAGCACACACCTGTAATCCCAGCTAGTTGGGAAGCTGAAGCTGGAGGATTCCTTGAGCCTGGGAGACCAAGCCTGCTGTGAGCTGAGATCATATCACTTTAGCCTGGGTGACAAAGTGAGAGCCCATCTCAAAAAAAAAGGAAGGACTTTACATTTGGACACAATTATTTCTATTTTTGAGAAAGAGGAAAAGAAAATAAAACCCTCTGGGAGAAGAGGCAGACTCTTGATAGTATATGAATGCATCGTTTTCTGCACATTTATAGAATCACAGACCCTTTTCAGCTGGAAGTATTTAAGAGACCATGTAGCCCAGCCTTGCAGAAAGTGAAAAGAATTTTTCCCATGACACAGCTCCTTGAACACTTAAAGGAACATAGAGTTGAATCTTTCCTCAAGCGTCTTATTTCACCATCAATCAGGTCAGGTCTTAGAATGTTCTCCCATATATGCTGGCTAAAATATTGTCTCCCTACAGCTTCCATCCACTTATCCTGCTTCTGCCTGTTTGAAGCTACTTAGAACAAGCTCATTCTCTTTCAGATAACAGGCTCCCAAGTATTTTCAGACAAGGCTCAAGTATTCTTTTGTCTTCTGTCTTCCAAGGTAGTATTAATTTTTTCATCCATGTCTTGGGGGCCATGACTTGCAATTGCTTCACCAACCTGATCTTTCTCCACAGGGTGTAGCCTAATGTCACTTACTACATGGCATCCCAATGTGAACATGGTACACCACCTCTGCTCTGGCCAGGCAGGGAGCCCTGAGACTGTCACCTTCTTTGTATTAGTAGAAATATAGATTAAGATTACTTGAGATGTTTAGGTTGTTGCATTATACTTTTGGTTTAATTAAACTATAGTTATCAAGCCAGGTTTGCTGGGCCATTTTTTTGTTTTGTTTTGTTTGTTTCTATAAAGGAATACCTGAGACTACATATTTAAAAAGAAAAGAGGTTTCATTGGCTCACAATCCAGCAGAATGTACAGGAAACGTGCTGCTGACGTCTGCTTTTGGTGAGGCCTCAGGAAGCTTACAATCATGGTAAAGGGGGAGCAGCACTGTTCTCACCATGAGAGGCACCTGCTCCCCCTTTACCATGATTGTAAGCTTCCTGAGGCCTCACCAAAAGCAGACGTCGGCACTATGTTTCCTGTACATTCTGCTGGATTGTGAGCCAATGAAATCTCTTTTCTTTTTAAATATGCGGTCTCAGGTATTCCTTTATAGAAACAAAAAAAAAAAAACAGTGAAGAAGCACTGAATTACATTTCAACATGAGATTTGGAGAGGACAAACATCCAAACCATAGCATCAGGTTTCTCCATGCTTTACTTCTACAATTCATTTTATAAACTTGTATACCCTGTTATAACCACTTCTGATCTTACTCTTTTGGCGCAATATCTGAACCTATTAAGGCTCTTTTAAATCTTGCTTTTCTTTCAGCAATTGCATTAGGTTTCCCATCCAGCCTTTTGCCACCTACAAACTTGATAAGCATATGATTGCATCCAAGCCAGGCAGCACCTACATCTTCCCCAAGGCAGAGTCAGACCACTCATTTAAGGGACTGCCTCTAGGTTGACATATGTTTTTGGATGTAGTTACCCAACCAGTTTTGAAGTCCTAATTACCATCATTTAACTCAAATGTCTTGCTCTTAACTACAATGTGATCAGGATGATAACAGGCCAATTCAAATCAACATTTAGTTTGTCGAGGCCAGTAGTCTGCAAACCTAGATGCCCTTCAGAATCACCTCTTTTCAAATAAAGGCTAATACAGATTTCCATGTCTTGCCTCTGAGACTGAGTCATAAGGTTTTTTTTTTTGAGACGGAGTCTCGCTCTGTCGCCCAGGCTGGAGTGCAGTGGCTGGATCTCAGCTCACTGCAAGCTCCACCTCCCGGGTTCACACCATTCTCCTGCCTCAGCCTCCCGAGTAGCTGGGACTACAGGCGCCCGCCACCTCGCCCGGCTAGTTTTTTGTATTTTAGTAGAGACGGGGTTTCACCATGTTAGCCAGGATGGTCTCGATCTCCTGACCTCGTGATCCGCCCGTCTCGGCCTCCCAAAGTGCTGGGATTACAGGCTTGAGCCATCACGCCCGGCCTTGAGTCATAAGGTTTTAAGTGAGGCCTGAGAGGTAGTAATTTAAAAACACTCCAGGCCAGAAATGGTGGCTCATACCTATAATCCCAGCACTTTAAGAGGCTAAGGTGGGTAGATTGCTTGAGTCTAGGAGTTTAAGACTACCTGGGCAACATGCTGAAACCCTGTCTCTACAAAAGAATACAAAAAATTAGCCAGACAGGGTGGCATGTGCCTGTAGTCCCAGCTATTTGGGAGGCTGAGGTGGGAGGATTGCTTGAGCCTGGAAGATCAAGGCTGCAGTGAGCCGTGATCCTGACACTGCACTCCAGCCTGAGTGACAGAGCGATACCCTGTTTCCAAAAAAAAAGACACCTGAATGGTGATAGCACTAGTACTTAGGAACCAAGTGATCCTTGTAATCAAAGTGTGGCCAAAGTGTAGTTGCAGCACCTGGGGGCTACTTGGGAATGCTAAACCTCCTGCCCTGCCTCAGACCTGAATCAGAATCTATGCTTGAACAACATCCCAGGTGATTCATAGGCACATTAAAGTTTGAGGAGCACTATATGTGTGCAATTCCCACAAGTTAGTCCTCTAATTACTTAAAAAGGAAAAGAAGAGGAAGAAAGGCGAGAAAAAGAGAAGTTCCACCTTCTCAGCTTATCAAAATTGCATACGAATTTAAACTTGAGCAAATTGCTTCACCCCTTTTTGCCCCAATTCCTTGGTCTATCAAGTGGGCATGGTGATCATAGCCAGCTCACAAGGGTGTCCTCAGGATTAAGGGAGTGAATGCTGGTGAAACGCCAAAAGCAGCACCTGCCCACGCCAAGCTCTCAGTGTTATGGGTTGAATTGTGTCCTCTAGAAAGATATGAAGTCCTAACTCTTGGTACCTGTGAATGTGACCTTATTTAGAAAAAGGGTTTTTATACACGCAATCAAGTTAGGATGATGTCATTAGGGTGGGCTGTAAGCCAATAGGACAGGTGCCCTTATTAGAAGAGGCAAATGCCACATGAAGGTGCAGACACACAGGGAGAAGGCCTTGTGAAGATACGGGCAGAGACTGGAGTGGTGCAGCTGCAAGCCAAGGAGCATCAGGGATGACTGGCCACCAGCAGAAGCTAGGAAGAGCAAGGAAGGATTCCTCTACAGATTTTGGAGGGAGCAAGGCCCTGCCAACATCTTGATTTTGGACTTCCAGCTTCCAGAACTGTGAGACAATAAATTTTTGTGGTTTTAAGCTACCTAATTTATGGTACTTTGTTATGGCAGCCCTAGAAAACGAATTGAGTATCTTAGTCATAATGATTATGGTTGCTACTATAATTGCTAGCACTGCAGAGACTGTGGTGACCCTGCCCTCAGGAAGATGACAGCCATGAACTGTGCCTGGAGGGTGGTAGTAAGTGGATTTTACCCATCTGGTGGTCATTTCCGAGGAGGATCACAATAGGGGAGTAGGTAAGGAGACACTAAGCAATCTTGGGTGCCCAGAAAGCCTTCCTAGAAGAGATGTCACCTATGCTGAGGGACTGGTAGGGTGAGGTAGGTAAGAAGGCTGCATATGCTGTTCCAGGCAGAGGGATGGTATTCAAAAACCCCTGAGATGAGAGAGGCAACCAGTAACAGCTCTGAAATTATATCTGCCATTTCCCTGGTCTGCAAGTTGTCTGCAGACAAAGAACAAGTTCCATTAAACATCCAAGTGTCCTCATTTTCTCCCCGGCCCCTGGAACATAAATTCCCTCCTTGTAGTGGGTGCTCTTCACGCTCACTTAAAGACTTGTTGAGAAGACAACTGAAACACGGTCCTTGAGCAATCCCATCATCTGCTTTAGCCTTTCTTTATTCCCCCTATTGCTCCAAATGTGTGCTGACTTGGTCCTTCTGTCCTCTGCAGTATTTCCATTTAATCTGGGTTATGGTCTCCTCAGTACTTTCCTGACAGTTGCTGGGATTTGTCCCTCATTAAGCAACACATCTTGCCTCTTCTAGGCTTCATTTGTGCATGTTCTTTCAAAAACATCCCCTCATCAGAAAGCTACCAATGTAGCTACACATTTATTTTCTTTAGAATGATCTAGAAAATTACTTTTATTCTCACTGAACTGATTCCAGGTTTTAGATTTGGTTATTTTCGTTTTGAGAAATTTCCATCCCTGTTGAACGTATTCTCTTTGGGGACTTCTAGACGTGGGTTAATCTGTCTTCTCTGAGCTTTTCAAAGATGTTTTCCTAAAAGCAATGATGTGTTTGTTCATTTCTTCAGTTAGTATTTATTGAGTGTCTGCTATACAGTAGGCACACAGATAACTGAACAGCATGATTGGCTGTCTGTACCCTTGTAGAATTTACAGTCTAGCAAAGGTCGGGTTTGTATCTCATTGGGCCACGGAACTCTAAGGGGACACAGATTCACTGACAAGATCCTGACAGGAAAGAAACAAAATATTGACCTGGGGTTAGTGAGGAAAGTCCAATGAAGAGACAATCTACAAAGCTATGGGGAGAGTTGAGGGAAACACAAGGGATGGGGAGACAGTCAAGGGCCAGCAACAACAGGACACTGCTAGCACACCTGCTCCTGAAGACCAAGAAAAGAGAGCAGCTGAAAGACAGGGCTACCCACCAGGAAGGACGGCCACCCTCAGGAAATCAAAGCCAGCGCCAGTGTGCAACCTGGCAGGGAAGGAACGAGGACCGTGAGTGCTTGCCATGGTTAATTTTATGTGCCAACTTTGCAAGGCCATGGAACTTAGATTTTGGTCAAACACCGGCCTGGATGTTGCCGTGAAGATATTTTTTAGATGTGATTAACATTTAAATCAGTAGACTTTGAGTGAAACAGAGTACCCTCCATAATGTGGGGGGACTCATCCAATCAGTGGAAGGCCTCAACGGGAAAAAAGACAGGTTCCTCGGACGAGGAAGGAATTGTGTCTCCAGACTGCCTTCCGACTGGTGACTGCAACATCAGCGATTCCTTGTGTCTTTGGCCTGCCCACAGCCTGCCCTGCAAATTTCAGACTTGCCAGTTCCCACGGTTGGTGAGGCAATTCCTTAATATAAATCTCTTTCTCACTTCTCTCTCTCTATAGTATAGTATATGTATATATGTGAAATACACACTCACACCCCATTGGTTCTGTTTCTCTGGAGAAGTCTGATGAATACTGTATCTAGCCTCTCTCTCTTCCTACTCTTTGGTTTCCTGCCAGTGCCTGCCAAATGCAACCAACCAATCCCCCGCAACCAAGCTGCGGGGAAGGGAGCCTACAGATGTTGGCTGTGCAGGTCAGCCTCCCGGGGCGTAGAGCAGAGGGGAGAGGATGGACAGCTGATCTGGAGGATCAACTCAAGATTGTCAAGCACCAACGATTACTCTCCCACCGAGAAGCATTCTCCCTGCCCAACTCCCACCGTGTTACTACTGCCTTAAGACATTTCGCAAGCTCCCTGTCAAGGGTGGAGATGTCCCACACAGCCACATCTTCTGTGACCTCAGTCCTTCTTTTCTCCCAGCCTTCCGTCCTGCCTCTCCCTCACCTCCCACTTTGTGTTTCTGAGGTAATTCCCTGAAGCACTTGAGATTTCCCACACTGGGCAGGTTTTTTCCATGCTACTGTGCCTCTGTACACAGGCTCCATCTGCTGTGCTGCCCTTTGCCCCTGTCCATTTGCAGAGTCTTGTTTATCCTTCCAAATCCGACTCATGGGGCATATACTTTGTGAAGTGTCTTCTGTTTGCCCCGGCCCAGAGTACCCTGAGCTTTTCCCTTTTACCTCTGTATGATTCTATTATTGCATGTATTACACAGAATTCAGTGATTCATACAGAGGTCCATCCTCCCCACTGCACTGTGAGCACCATGAGGACGGAGATAGAGTGTGATCTGTCTCTATCTCAGCATCCAGCCGAAAGCCTAAACCAGGCACCTGCAAAAGAGGTTCTCACAGCCAGTAACAGTGGTCATGTCTGTAATCCCCATGCTTTGGAAGGACAAGGTAAGAGAATCGCTTGAGACCAGGAGTTCAAGACCAGTCTGGGTAACATAGATCCCATGTCTATGAAAAAATTCTTTGTAATTAGCCAGGTTCCCACTTGAGTCCAGGAGTTGGGGCAGCAGTAAACCATGATCATGTCACTGCACTCCATCCTGGGCAACAGAGTAAAGATCCTGTCTCAAAGAAAAAGAAAGAAAAAGAAAAAAGATAAAAGAAAAAAGAAAAGAAAAAAAGAGGTTCTCAGGCTTCTTCTCATTGGGATGCAGATGTGCTGCTCTTCTCAGGAGAGTTTCAAATGGCAACTTTAGCTTTCTGAAACCCCTACATTCTGAATATACCTGTGTTTCTGCACACCATATATTTTGAAATAGCCTAGGAAATATATTGGAGATTTATGTATTGGCAAGTATCTGATGTCAACCTCACTCATACCGGCTACCCACAGTGTGTACAGAAACACCCTGAGCAACATTCTTCAGCTGCTTCGGGCGGAGTGAAGTGCATAAAAAGCAATTCAACGGTTGGACAAGGCTCTCTTGGTTCTTCTTGTCCTGAGGTCTCAGCACCAAGTCAAGCTGTTATAAAGCCCTTTTCAAAATTGTTTTGTCAATTGCACACTAGAGATTCATTTCATGGAGTTCTGTTAAAGAAAGTATCTGACACACAGATTTGTATGTGTATTGGGGGAGTGTGAGGGGAAGATATAAACAGGTTTATTTAGCCCAATTTTTTTTAGTACAACCCTTTTTCTTGTTCCCTTGAAACAAACTACAATGGCCAACTTGAGATCAGTTTTCAGACTCTCTAACCATAACGTGGAATTTCACACTGCCAGTAAATGCTGAAAGGCTGTATTTCAAGCTGAAGTTCATTGCAAACAACACCCCACCCACTAAGAATGAGCCTCTTTTTTAAAAAGTTTAAGCCACTGGAATGAGTCTGACTATTTAGGAAGGTTGGGATCAAAAACACAACGGCCAATATGATAACATAATGAAGGAGAATAATTCAATTAAATGCAATCTTGCTAGATTAGTAAATTTTGTGTCATTTCACCTATGTTTAATTCCTGAAAAATGCAATTCCACAAACACTTATTTGGCAATGTGTTTGTGCGAGGCACAGAGCTGGTTGATCAGAGGAAGCGCGATGAGATCCATCCCTGCTCTAAAGGAGCCTGCTGTGTACAATGCCACCCCCTCTGCAAACTTTCCAAGCTTGTCCCAGCAAATTTCTCCTTCCCTTGGCTTATGTTATAGTGGACCATGAGGTGCCCAAAGCCCCTCTGGACTTTGCAGTTCCAAGAACAAATAGTAATTTCCTTTTTTGCTTAAGTCAGTTTAGTAATTGTCATTCAAAAACAGATGAACGCCTTGAAGAATGGCAGAATTTCAACAGGTAGAGACGGGGGAGAATATCATTGTAGAAAATGGGAACAATACGGATCAAGGTATAGAGTGGATCTCATGCAGGGTCCCCTTGGTGAACAGTGGCCATGTCCGCAGCATTGGGTGCATTGGAACAGGTAAATGGAGAAGAGATAAGGCTCAAAATACAGCTTGTGAGTCATATGCTAATGAGATTTGAATGTCTCCTTAAAGAATTGTAGGGAGAAGGCAGTAGAGAGCGATGTAAGGGTTTGGGCAAGGACATGCTTGGGGTCAGTGGCTCTGGGGTCAGTGACTCTGGGGATGGGCATTGTAATGGATGGATTTAAAGTAAGAGCCACTGGCACAGAGTTCTCTTGGTGTTTATAACTTTCCTTCTTAATACTTTACTGCTTAGATTTTATGATATGTTACAGATTAACATGTACAAGTTGTGTATTCATGCCTTGCTCCCTCTCTCAGAAGATAGGCTTTCTGGCTCAGTGAAATTATTCCCTCTCCTGTCTGCATTAGGAAGGTAGCCCCTACAATGAAAATACATGTTACTTCTTTTTTTTTTTTGAGACGGAGTCTCGCTCTGTCACCCAGGCTGGAGTGCAGTGGCCGGATCTCAGCTCACTGCAAGCTCCGCCTCCCGGGTTCCCGCCATTCTCCTGCCTCAGCCTCCCGAGTAGCTGGGACTACAGGCGCCGCCACCTCGCCCGGCTAGTTTTTTGTATTTTTTAGTAGAGACGGGGTTTCACCATGTTAGCCAGGATGGTCTCGATCTCCTGACCTTGTGATCCGCCCATCTCGGCCTCCCAAAGTGCTGGGATTACAGGCTTGAGCCACCGCGCCCGGCCTACATGTTACTTCTTATATGCAGCTGACTTGAGTTTTTTGCCCCTTCTAGTAAAGGTTAAGTGTGTGCTGTAAAATATTGACCTATGTGGCCTAAAGTTGCAAAGTGATCTTTTGTCTTAAAATGTGAACTCCTTGATCTAGCAATTCCACTGATGAGAATTTGTCCGAGGGAAATAGGATGGCCACAGAGATTTATCTGTAAAAATATTCATCTCTGAATGAGAATTTTAAAACTTGGAAGCAGACTAACTGTCCAAAAGGATGTTGGGTTAATATATAAGTTATATAGCCAATTAAGTACTTTGTAAAATAATATCTAATGATACGGATACATGTTATAATTTAGTGTTAAATTTAAGAAGCAGATTACAAAACAATGGTGTTAAATTTAGGAAGCAGATTACAAAACAACTTGATTCTATTTTATTTATATATTTATTTATTTATTTATTCATTTATTTATATATTTAGAGACAGGGTCTTGCCCTGTTGCTCAAGCTGGAGTGCAGTGGCATGACCACAGCTCACTGCAACATCAACCTCCCAGGCTCAATCAGTTCTCCCATCTCAGCCTCCCAAGTAGTTGGGACTACAGGCATATACCACCGTGCCCAGCATTTTTTTTTTTTTTTTTTTTTTTTTGTAGAGACAGGGTTTTGCTGTGTTGCCTAGGCTGGTCTTAAACTTCTGGGCCCAAGCAGTCTTTCTGCCTTGGCCTCCCAAAGTGCTGAGGTTACAAGTGTGAGTTATCATGCCCAGCCTGATCCTATTTTTTTTTTAAAAAAAGAAAATTAGTAAAGAATTCACGAAGGAAGATTCTAAGGATATTGCCCAAACTCGAGTGGATATTTTTATTTCATTCTTTGGCTTTTTAAATATTTTATAAATTTTCTTCAATGAATACATAGAAATGAATATCAAATAAATGAATATTGAAAAAAAAATTTGGTAATCAGGAAAAGATGCTACTTAATTACTTTAATGCAAGAGGGGTAGAGTGCAGTTCAGAACCATTGTTAGTTACATTCCATCTCTTGGGTGAATCTAGGCTTCAGAGTCTCTATTCGAATAGGGTGATTACTGACGATAAACTCAAAGATCCTCTACAACTCTAATGTCTTACCACATTATTATGCCTGTCTCTGTCCTGTAGCACCAGGTATGAACCTCGTCATAGCAGCCATCACAAGGTAAGTCGTTCTCAGTTATGTGTTTGCCTCTCCAATGGACTGGAGCACCTTGGGGGCAGGAACAGTCTTGTAGCTTTTCTCTTTGATAGGAATATCTGGTTTCGAGTGACAAAAAGGAAATTACGATTCATTCTTGGAGCTACCAAGTCCATAGTTAGATCTATTTCAGATGTAGCTGGATCTAGTGTCCAAATGATTCTATCCAGAGTCTGTCTCTCTCAGCTCTACGTTGGTTTCTGTTGGCCTCTGTCAGGCTGCTGGCAGCCTCAAGCTCAAATTCTTACAACTTCTGTCTCCACTAGGGGAGAGATATTAATCTTCTCAGTAGTTCCACAGAAGTCCCAGGATTGCTTTTCTTTGCGTTCCATGCACGGCACAGTGGCCAGGGGCTTAGCTTATGCCAGATATGCCTCCTGTGGCTGGTGGGAGTTATGCGGGGAGGGATGCAAGGCTGGTCTCTCCTAAAGCATCCACATGCACCAAGAGTAGGAACTGGTGGTTTCCCGAAGGACAATCAAGATGCTGTCACCAGGAAAGGGGGAAACAAATTCTGGGTGAGAAAATAACAGTGAAATCTCCACTTGTGCCCCTAGCCCCTTGTACCACGCTGGGTATCAACTGAGTAGGGCCTCAGTAAAGCTTGTAGAATGAGTGAAGGGTCAGTGCAAACTGTCACTCCCCCCACCCCATAGAGAAACTTAAATCTCACTTGATTCTGATTACCCAGGTGCAGACTGACTTATGATTTCTATGATTATAAATTCTGGCTCCTAGTTTTAAAAATACTTGGCTTAATCTCAGCTACTTATAAAAATTTGAGGCTATTTTTATAAGGTCATTTTTATAAAGCCATTTGCCTCTTCAGCCTTTATACACATTCATTTTCTTAGAGTCAAGTAAGAGTTTCTGTTGGATTAATATACATGAACATGACCTTTGTAATTCTCAGTTCCAATCCAGGCACTGTCATTAACTGATTTATACTTTGTCTTTGAAAGACTGTTGAAATATTTCTCTTTATAGTATGTGGGAAGTAGTCCAACTCAAATACAGGCTATTTTACTTCATAATTGCAAAACTCTCTTGCTAGAGAAGCGAAGCAAAAAGCAGTAGGAATTCTATTATTCAACACTCTGCTTTAATGCAGGATTTTTCCTAGTGATTAAACTTCTATAATATGATTTTTAAAGATTTAATACAAGCATATGTAAAAAAAATTAAATAGTACATAAGAATATATAATGAACAGTAAGTCTTTCTTCTATCCTTGATCCCCTTTCATGGAGACAACTACTGCCAATCATTTTTTATGTATCTTTCCAGAGATATACAATGCAAACATAAGCATATTTAAAATTTGCAAATATAACACATACTTATCGCCATAGCTCCTTTTTCTTTTTACATAAATGGTAAGATCAATGCACCTGTTATACATTTGTTCTACTTAACATTATATCTCAGAGTGTGTTCCATATTAGAACAAACAGCTCTACTTTGTTCTTTTTAATGACTGCATAGAATTCTAATATAAGGACATACTCTAATTTTCCTAACCACTCCTCTACTGATGGACATTTAAGTTGTTGAGTTGAGCACTCCAGCCTGAGCAACAGAGCAAGACTCCATCTCAAAAAAAAAAAAAAAAGACATCACTGAGGAACTTACCAAAGAGTAAACAAAAATAAAGACGTCTGGCATGACCATCGTGATTTCTGCATCAGCTAAGAGGCTGGAGGGAAGGCCTGGGTGGACTTTCAGAACAATTACTGTGGAAAAGTCATTAAAATGGAACCACTGCCAGAGTTGGCAGCCAGCTTCCAACCTCATGACACACTGTTCTTCTCTCTCAGCTTAACCACAAAAGCAGCTTAGATTTGGGGAGTTTTGGCATCCCTCGGATATGCCTTGAAGGTCTTTCTTATGAGGGCTTACTCAGCCCTCTGCTAAATGGTTTATGTACTTCACAGTGGAGTCCATAGCATATACATGTTTAACTTGCAAGAATTCTATCATATGTCCTTCCTTCACAGAAGGAGAAAGAGAATTCATATAATGTGAGAAATGTCCCACTAGTCTACCGGATGAACATGTGCTGGGCAGTGGGCACAAATGTGCTTGAAACCAGCAACGCTTGTTGGCTGAAACCTTTGGAAATACTGTGTATAAGCCAGGTATGGTGGAGTACACCTGTAATCATCTCAGCTACTTGAGAGGCTGAAGTGAAAGGATCATTTGAGCCTAGAAGGTCAAGCCAGCCTGGGCAACATTGTGAGACACTGTTTCAAAAAAGAGAAAGAAAAGAAAAGAGAGAAAGAGAGAAAGAAAGAAGAAGGAAAGAAGGAAGGAAGGAACAGGGCAGGGTGGCTCATGCCTGTAATCCCAGCACTTGAGTTTGACTGTCTCAAAAAAAAAAAAAAAAGAAAGGAAAGAAAATGACTATAGTCATTCACCCAAAAGAGTGAAACCATTGTATCTGATAGTAGGTATAAGAGGAGTCGTAGAGGAATTCACTGAGGATAGTTAACAAAGAGCCAGAGACTCTGGGAAAACTATCTTCAACATTGACCACACCAAACTGTATTTGGAACTGTACTTGGAAGGGTACTTGGTTTTGTATTTGAAGAATTTTCAAGGTTATCGTTCACTATATGTATACGAATTTCACTCACAGAAGCTGACTTCTGAACTTAATCCATGTTAGATGTGATCCTTACCGTATCTCACCTGAACATCCCTGAGGCTCAGAGGTAAAGTGCCGTGCCAGAATTCACAAGCCAATAAATAAACGTCAGGGCCAGAATTCAAACCCACACCATCAGCAGGGCCTAATCACATACCCACTGCTGTTTATTGCATCCTCATGTTAAATTAAGTTTAGACTAAAGCTAAACTTAATTTTTATTTTTAAGTTCAGCCTAAAGTGTTCTTGTGCATAATGAATTGCAATCTAACTGGATATGTAAACAGACTGTAACCTACTCTTGTGCCAGTCCCTGAGTTTTGACCAATCAAAGGCAGCCAAGTGTTCAAACTGTGTTCAAATAGGCAAATGCCAAGTTGTAGCCAATCCAGCTGTTTCTATAACTCACTTCCATTTTCTATATGTCACTTTCCTTTCTCTGTCCATAAATCTTCAACCATATGGCTGCTACTGGAGACCCTCTGAACCTGTTTTGTTTTGGGGGCTGTTCAATTCACAAATCACTCTTTGCTTAATTAAACTTTGTTAAATTTAGATTGTCTAAAGTTAGATGGTGTCAAAAGCAGAATTTGAAGTAGAGATTCCAGTGACTCCCAGGAGCACCAAGGGACCAAGCAGGGACCTGCCAGGCCCCACTGGGTCCATTGCTGTTTCACGGCAACTGGGGATCATAAGTTCTCTCTTGGATTCCAGAGCTCCACAGATTTGTGTTTTGAGCTATCTGAGGTTGAGCACATTTTTTATCTGAACTGGATTTAGAAGTCATGACAAAAGCTGGTCTGGGTCAGGCATTGAACTGGATCCAATAATTAACTGACTTGGATCCAGTTAGAGGACTCGGATGCCTGAGGGGGTCAGGGAGAAACTGGCAGTAGATGGCAAAACTGCAGGGGTGCAAACTTCAGCTTTTGGAAATTTGCAGATATTTTTGTGTTCTACCCCCTTTGTTTCTTTTTCTTGCACACTTTAAGTAGGGAAAAATCACTGACTAAGTTGATTAAGAGAATATGAGAACCAAAGCCAAGATTCAGGGTAAAAATGAGATCATTAATTTCTTCAGAAATTCAGAAATTAAGGAATCTACCTTCCAACTATGCCTACATTTACGTGTATAAATATTAGGTCCCAGAAACAGTAAATGCTATAGAAATGGCAAAATCTTACCAAAGATAATTTAACATTACCGTGGAACATTCCAGGTGGACAGCACTGCACTTTAAGAAATACATTTGATGACGGCCATAAGGAGCTGTTAAAAAACAAAAAAGTGCATCTGAAAATGAAGGCTCCTGAATTAGAGTCATCCAATGATATCTATTAATGTGAAGTTTCTAAAAAGATATCAATGTTTATATTGCTTTCAAAAAATATTCTTTTTTTTTTTTTTTTTTTTGAGAGGGAGTCTCGCTCTGTCGCCCAGGCTGGAGTGCAGTGGCCGGATCTCAGCTCACTGCAAGCTCCGCCTCCCGGGTTCATGCCATTCTCCTGCCTCAGCCTCCCGAGTAGCTGGGACTACAGGCGCCCGCCACCTCGCCCGGCTAGTTTTTTTGTATTTTTTAGTAGAGATAGTCTCGATCTCCTGACCTCGTGATCCGCCCGTCTCGGCCTCCCAAAGTGCTGGGATTACAGGCTTGAGCCACTGCGCCCGGCCCAAAAAATATTCTTTATAAAAGGCAAATAAAAAGCTTAACTGTTTAATTGATAAGAAGAATTAAATCTGCTAAATGTTTGACTTAGTTACTATCCCACCCTGCAGGTGAAAAGAAAGCTATCCTGGGTAAATTGTTTATGAAACATTTTGGTAGACTTGTTAGAGATAAAATAGACTTGCTTCCTTTTCAGATCTATCCATGCTGAGTCCAGGCATAGAGAATGCTTTCTTTGCTTTATTGCTTAACAGGCTCCACTCGGAACTCAGTAATTTTAGCTAAGAAACAGTAACTAAGTTAAAAAACGAACAAAAAAAACCACACCACATCTAGAACTAAAATACACCTTTCTGGCATTTAATTGGCTATTTTGAAAGCTTTTTAAAAAATAAATTTACATCTATAAAGGAAATCTCCATTTGTAAGGGTGTCTGCCTGTGTACATTAGAAACTTACCATTGTTTTAAATTTACATAGCAACTCATACCTTTGTTAAGGTACTTTTCTGGACAGCTTGTTTTAAGTGAACTTTTACTTACACTGTTTTTTCCTTGGCTTGAGAGAATGATGGTACACTATTTAGTTGTCAAATCTTATTTCTGTGCTTTTGAGATATAAACTTTCTGCCTTGTTTCACCTGAGTCGTCCCTTTAGAAATGCAAGGTGAGGGTTGCCTAGCTAACAATGACTTGGGGCAATCAAACGGATAATTGGAAGATTGATAGTGTGAATGGGGAAAATAAAAACTATTTTGAAGCTAACAAATGAGAATCCTTATGAAAGGTATAAAATCTGCTTCTGTCTGTGTGTCTGTATATCTATATGTGTTATGTGTATGTGATAGTATTTGGTAAATAAAGCCAGTTTGAAAATTGTTGATAAAATAGGAATGGATTCAAAATTGCCAGTTGAAAATAATTAGACACTTGCTTGATTTGACAGACTGTGAACTTATATTTTTGGTTTTGAGCCTCTGGAGTTGGGTGTCTGAATAGGTGGCCATGGTGAGGCCTAGGGACATGTTCTCAGTGCCCAGACCAGCAGCTACCAGGCAGAATCAGGCCCAATATGGCCCCTTCTTAACTGCCTCAGCTTTGCCTCCTGGCTATTCTGGGAGGGGTTCCATCTTCCAGACCTCTCCTTCACAGCTCTGTCTTCTGTCCTTAGCTCCTCTACACCTGGTATGTAAACTCAGGACTCAGGCCCTGCCCTTCACAGCCTTCCTGGGTGCCACTTGGCTACCTGGGACCCAGGATGACTGTGGAAAACATTAGAGAGGGTTCCTTTGTCATAGTTTCAAAATGCTTTTCAGTAATTTAGAATCTTTTTGTGTTTGAGATAGGGTCTCACTCTGTCACCCAGGCTGGGGTGCAGTGGCATCATCATAGCTCACTGCAGCCTCAAATTCCTAGGCCCAAGTGAGCCTCAGGTCAGCTGGGACTAAGGTGCAAACTAGCACACCCAGCTAATTTTTAAAATATTTTTGCTATGTTGCCCAGGCTAGTCTCAAACTGTTGAACTCAAGCAATCCTCCTGCCTTGGTCTCCCAAAGTGTTGGGATTATAGGCATGAGCTACCGTGCATGGCCAGTAATTAAAAATATTAAATTTGGCCGGGTGCAGTGGCTCAAGTCTGTAATCCCAGCACTTTGTTTGGGAGGCCGAGACGGGCAGATCATGAGGTCAGGAGATCGGGACCATCCTGGCTAACACGGTGAAACCCCGTCTCTACTAAAAAATACAAAAAACTAGCCGGGCGTGGTGGCGGGCGCCTGTAGTCCCAGCTACTCGGGAGGCTGAGGCAGGAGAATGGTGTAAACCCAGGAGACGTAGCTTGCAATGAGCTGAGATCCGGCCACTGCACTCCAGTCTGGGTGACAGAGCGAGACTCCATCTCAAAAAAAAAAAAAAAAAAAAAAAAAAATTAAATTTGTTATGTTTAATTAAATAATCATAAAATCTCTAAGTCATTTGTAAGCTAAAATACTAAAACAGTAATAAACATAAGTTTAAATTTATATACTTTGACATCTTATTTTTATATGATATAGAAAAGCTAAATATACTTAACTCTGTTAATGAATAATAATTTAAGGACCCATCTTTCTAAAAAACTATAAAATAATTTTCATCTGTAAATACTGATACAAAACAGTTCAAAATTATTTGCTAGGATTTTCACTAGAAATTAGGGTTACTAATAGTTTAAATTACAGTTAATATATGTAATTAAAACTACTGGATGTAAGACAAACAATTCTGTATAAAGTGTATAAACAAGATGTGCTTTTGGTGAGGAAAGCTATGAAGTATGTGTTTGTTAAAAAGAGGTTTTTTGTCTAGTTTGAAGTTACTTAAAGGTTCTTTCAAATAAAAGGAATAAAAAAGATGTAGATAAAACTCATAGAAAGTTGAAAAGAAAAAGAATTGTATAAATGTATAAGAGATTATGAAAACTTTATGGAAATATGGTGTGGTCAAAAGCCAACTGAGATTTGTTTATAAGGTTTTATTAAAATTAACTTTGATATCAATAAATACAGTAATACAAAAGTAAAATTTTGTTTTCTCTTTTGAAAAAAAAATTTCATGTAGTATTAATAAGACACAGTAAAAGTGGCTGGGTGTGGTGGTTCACACCTTTAATCCCAGCACTTTGGCAGACCAAGGCAGGTGGATCACCTGAGGTCAGGAGTTCAAGACCAGCCTGACCAACATGGTGAAACCTCATCTCTACCAAAAATACAAAAATTAGCCGGGCATGGTGGTAATCCCAGCTACTAGGGAGGCTGAGGCAGGAGAATCCCCTGAACCCAGGAGACGTAGGTTGCAGTGAGTCAAGATCATGCCACTATACTCCAACCTGAGTGACAGAGTGAGAATCCATCTCAAAAAAAGAAAGAAAGAAAGAAAAAAAAAGACACAGTAAAATATGTTTGTTCACCTTTTGAGTAAACTGCAAAAAATAAAAGGAGAGAAGGAGAGACAGACTTTTTTTTCTCATGCTGTCTTTCTTAGGTCTTTTGATTGCTTGGAAAATTGTCTTCTGATTATCAAAGAATAAACGTTTTTGCTTCTTAAAAATTTTTCATTATCACATTGGCTATATAAATGAGTATTATTTTACAATGACCGTTATTTTACAATGACCTGTGATTCGATTTTGGCCAAGTGTTTTAAACCTTTGACATATTTGACAGGCTTTCCAAAATCACATTTCAACTTCAAAATTGTCTTTTTTTATTGTTTTTGACCTCTAACTTCGAGGTGACAAAGAGGGCCCCTGAGTCTTTTTTTTTTTTTTTTTTTTTTTGAGACGGAGTCTCGCTCTGCCGCCCAGGCTGGAGTGCAGTGGCCGGATCTCAGCTCACTGCAACCTCCGCCTCCCGGGTTCACGCCATTCTCCTGCCTCAGCCTCCCGAGTAGCTGGGACTACAGGCGCCCGCCACCTCGCCCGGCTAATTTTTTTGTATTTTTTAGTAGAGACGGGGTTTCACCGTGTTAGCCAGGATGGTCTCGATCTCCTGACCTCGTGATCCGCCCGTCTCGGCCTCCCAAAGTGCTGGGATTACAGGCTTGAGCCACCGCGCCCGGCCACCCTGAGTCTTACAAAAGAGAGAGAAACAGCATTGATATGTTAAATTACATGGAAAGCATTGCCAAATAAGAAATACTGTTTAACCTTCTTCAAGTTATATTTTCATAAATATTATTAATATATGTTCCATTGTATGGAATTCCTAAAATTCTGATATGTCTGTATGCTATCAGTCATAATTATGGTTATGTTAAATTATTGCAGGTCACAGAAATAACCAAATTTCCTTCTCAGTTGTGCTCTTTAACTGTCATCATTTAAGTCATTTCCACAGTTAATTGCTTACTTCTGATTCAGTTTCTGGAAACTTCACAAGCAAGCAAAATCCTAGAGCATTGTGTCTTCAAGGAGTTTCATGAAAAGGATGAAAAGAACCCTGACAAGCACTCTTGAATATGGCTTCTGATAACTTTAGGATAATAACATTTGGACTGGGTAAGAATTCCCAGAATTCTAATGAAGAAACCAACTGGTTTATAAAATTGCTAACCTAAGCAGAATAAAAATTAATTGGATACCAAGAAAATACTTTGCCAGATTTTCATGCTAAATCAGTCAGTACTGAAATTGTTTAAATATGCAATTTGAGTGAATTTCATGCTCCAAATCAAATGATAACTCATCTAATAAACAGTGCTATGCTCCTAAATTGAAGAAACAAAATTGATATTTAAGAGGGTATAAGTTCAATGTTAAGCATGGACTTAAGGAGAGCCTGGATGGCAAACTAGACCTTCTTGGTCCTTAAAGCTTCCAATATTAAAAGCTGTGCATTCCATGACTCATAATGGAAGAAATAAAAATACAAATTACACACACACACTGACTATTTTAAACTGCTGAAATAATTTATGACTAATGTTTGCTTTGTCAAACCCAGAATCCTACAAAGATGATAAAAACTTCAGGTACATTTCTGATACTTGATGACCCATTTAAGCATTTATAGAGGGATTTCATGCGATTGTTATATTCAGTGCATGTTTTCTGGTTGTACAGAAGGTTTTCCATGCAAGAAGTTGATGCTATTAGGCCGGGCGCGGTGGCTCAAGCCTGTAATCCCAGCACTTTGGGAGGCCGAGACGGGCGGATCACGAGGTCAGGAGATCGAGACCATCCCGGCTAACACGGTGAAACCCCGTCTCTACTAAAAAAAAATACAAAAACTAGCCGGGCGAGGTGGCCGGCGCCTGTAGTCCCAGCTACTCGGGAGGCTGAGGCAGGAGAATGGCGTAAACTCGGGAGGCGGAGCTTGCAGTGAGCTGAGATCTGGCCACTGTACTCCAGTCCGGGCGACAGAGCGAGACTCTGCCTCAAAAAAAAAAAAAAAAGAAGTTGATGCTATTACAGGAGCTAAAAGGTTATTAGAAATTGTTTTTCTGTCATGGGACATTTCTGGAGAAATCTCTAGTGATAGAGGTACTTGTTTCACTGAACAAGTTGTAATAGTTAAATATGGTATTACAGATACAATAGCAATAAATAAAACTAACTGAATATTGAATTGCCTTGATCAGAGGTATTGCGGATTGACAGATCCATTTAAAGTGGAAAACATAAGTTGACCCCTTAGCGATAATCACTGGAAGGCTTATGCACTTAATAATAGAAGCTCATTATCTTTTATCACTAAACTCTGATATGACTAAATGTGGCAAGACTTTTAATGCATTGTGCCAAAGTGTATTTTCACTAGGTAAAGAAAGTTTTTCATGGTCCACTAAGGACAATCAAACCCTTCACAATCTATAATAGAACCTGGAGACTGGGTCTTCTAAGAAGAACATCAGAGAAAAACTACCTTTGCCACCCGCACTGCAGCAAAACCTGAGGATCTTGAACCTTGAGTTCACAACTCAGAAGCTCCTCTCCAGACTCTTGGATCTATATAGCCTTTGGATACCTAAGGTAAAGCTAACCAGGGAAGTTTCTCCCCAGAAACAGACAGCATCTTTGACGTACACAGCTTTTCCCCAAGAGCATGTTTTAAGGCTTCTCTGCTATCACGAGATTCTCATCTCTAAATTTTTTCCTTGCCTGTCTCTGTGAACAACAGAACTGAAAAAGGGGCCTCTTAAGTGCACTCATGAGGTATACAGTTATTTTTGGAGGATTTCACAGCCAACCTTATAAATAATCTTAGGCCTTGACAGATGGAAGATGAAGGGCCAATGTGAGTGAGAAATTTTAATGGTAACTTTGTTGCTTCATTACCTATCAAAACCAGAACATTGGTCCACTCCTCTTTTTTTTTTTTTTTTTTTTTTTGAGACGGAGTCTTGCTCTGCCACCCAGGCTGGAGTGCAGTGGCCGGATCTCAGCTCACTGCAAGCTCCGCCTCCTGGGTTTACGCCATTCTCCTGCCTCAGCCTCCCGAGTAGCTGGGACTACAGGCGCCCGCCTCGTTGCCCGGCTAGTTTTTGTATTTTTAAGTAGAGACAGGGTTTCACCGTATTAGCCAGGATGGTCTCGATCTCCTGACCTCGTGATCCGCCCGTCTCGGCCTCCCAAAGTGCTGGGATTACAGGCTTGAGCCACCGCGCCCGGCCGGTCCACTCCTCTTAACCTACCCCACAGGTTAAAGAAAACATTGCCAGAGGCCTTCATTCTTTTGGATGGGCATCTTTTAGGTCTATTTTTCCATGGTTTAAAGTAAATGAGGCAGTGATCAGAAATGTATCCCTCGGCTGGGCGAGGTGGCTCATGCCTGTAATGCCAGCACTTTGGGAGGCCGAGGCGGGCAAATCCCTTGAGGTCAGGAGTTTGAGATCAGCCTGGCCAACATGATGAAACCCTGTCTCTACTAAAAATACAAAAAATGACCTGGGCATGGTGGTACTTGCCTGTAGTCCCAGCTACTCAGAAGGCTGAGGCAGGAGAATCGCTTGAACCCGGGAGGCAAAGGATGCAATGGTCTGAGATTGCGCCACTGCACTCCAGCCTGGGTAACAGAGCAAGACTTCATCTCAAACAAAACAAAGCAAAACAAAAAAAGAAATGTATCCCTCATAATAGTCTGTACAGCAGATTTCTACTGCAAAGGCTATAGTTACATAACAGACTTTAAATTCTCTTGTGTATGTTGTGCTAAATAATAGAATTACTCTAGATCATCTACTGGCTAAACAGAAGTATCTGTGCAGTTGCTGACACATCTAGTTGCCCATGGGGAAATACATTGGATATTATAGAGACTTGACTTTAGGGAATTAATGAACAGGCTGCTTGGTTGGAATGAATAGACTTTCTATCTAGCTCATTCTTTGGTCTATTTGATTTTAGTTGGTTTGGTTCATGGGAACCCTGGCTAAGGAGCATACTTCAAACTTTTGGTATTACCCTCCTGACAGTTGTAATAGTAGTCTCCCTGGTATGTTGTATTCCCTCAAAAGTTTTAAATAATTGCAAGCAGCCATCTGTAAAACGTCAAATGGTCTTTCTTCAACTGGAATGATAAAAACTAAAAGAAATATGAACATGGTGTAACGTAACCTGTGAATGATATGCTGAGAGTGGAAACCCAAAATGATAACTGAGAGTGGTGCTAAGGTCGTAAGTTTTGGTTATACTCTCACCTAAATGAGAACCTAACCAAAAAGGGGAGAATTTTTAAATAAAATTATGGGAGGCCATTATTTTGGATTGAGCTCATGGACTAGGCCACAACAGACCAGACCAAACCAAAATGGAGTCACTCATGCTAAATGCAGCATAATCAAATTGAAATTTTAATGAAGCAGATAGGTCCTAAAACAGGCCAAGTTTCATTTTTCTTCTGTAAACAGGAGATTGTAGCACAAGAAGGTCCCCGCTATTGTAACCCTTACAAACATAGGCTGGGCACAGTGGCTCACACCTGTAATCTTAGCACTTTGGGAGGCCAAGGTGGGTGGATTGCTTGAGCTCAGGAGTTCAAGACCAGCCTGGGCAACATGGCAAAACCCCATCTGTATTAAAAAACAAAATAAAGATGCCTTTATTCCCACCTTACAAAATCCACTGTTTTGCTATTTCCCAATGGGGTTTGAGACAGCATAAGTACATGTAGCATGGTAGTAGAGCAACATCAATGCCTACAGTTTTGGTCAATCTCTCAAAATTGGGGAATTGCTAAATTAAGTTTAGTCTAAAGCTGCCTACTTACATATTTTAAGTTTGGCCTAAAGGTATCTTCATAGTGAATAAACTATAACCTAACTGGATGTATTAGTCCATTTTCATACTGCTATGAAGAAATGACTGATGTAATCCTAGCACTTTGGGAGGCCAAAGCGAGTGGATCACGAGGTCAGGAGATCGAGACCATGCTGGCTAACATGGTGAAACCCCATCTCTACTAAAAATACAAAAAAATTAGCCAGGCGTGGTGGTGGGCACCTGTAGTCCCAGCTACTCGGGAGGCTGAGGCAGGAGAATGGCATGAACTCAGGAGGCAGAGCTTGCAGTGAGCCAAGATCATGCCACTGCACTCCAGCCTGGGTGACTGAGTGAGACTCTATCTAAAAAAAAAAAAAAGAAAAAGAAAAAAAATTACTGAGACTGAGTAATTTATAAAGAAAAAGAGGTTTAATGGACTCACAGTCCCACATGGCTGGGGAGGCCTCACAATCATGGCAGAAGGTGAAGGAGGAGCGAAAGCACGTCTTACATGGCGGCAGGCAAGAGAGCATGTGCAGAGGAACTGCCCTTTATAAAACCGTCAGATTTCATGAGACTTATTCACTATCACGAGAACAGCATGAATGCCTCCACGATTCAATTACCTTCCACCAGGTCCCTCCCATAGGTCCCTTCTTGACCTCCACTGTGGAACAGTAGACTGATTTCATCTTGATAGTTCAGGTCAGTCACCCCAGTCAACACTGTAACTCCCTTCTTAGCCTGTTGACTTAGAGGCAGGTGGAGCCAAAGTGGCAAGTTGATAGTCTTAACTTCCAGTTCAGTTGAATCATTGTGTCTTCTGGTGGCAACATTCTTCCCTCTGGAACTCAGACCTCTAGGCCTTAGTTGACAGTAGAATATAACGCGGCAGGAACAGGAAGCAAAAATTTTGCTAGTGAGTCACTAGGGATGATGGTGAGCAGTGCCACTTTCACTTCTACCCCTTGATTCCTAGACCCGTGAATCCTGGCTATGGGAGAAATAGTTTCATACACTGAATGCTGATTCAGAGCACACACAGTCTTCTGCAGAACTTTGCCCCAGGCCTGCAAAGTATTGTCACCTAGTTGGTGTTGTGATTTTGACTTCAAAAGGCCATTCTTCCCATTCTATCAAGCCAGCTGCTTCAGGAAGATGGGGAACGTGGTAAGACCAGTGAATACCATGAGCATGAGCCCACTGCCACACTTCTTCAGCTGTGAAGTGAGTTCCTTTTTCAGAGGCAGTTGTATGTGGAATACAATGATGGTAGATAAGGCATTCTGTGAGTCCATGGATGGTAATCTTGGCAGAAGCATTGCATGCAGGAAAGGCAAATCCATATCCAGAGTAAGTGTTTATTCCAGTAAGAACAAACTGCTGCCCTGTCCGTGGTGTAAGAGGTCCAGTGTAATCAATCTGCCACCAGGTAACTGGCTGATCACCCCAGAGAATGATGCCATATTGAGGGCTCAGTATTGGTCTCTGCTGCCGGCAGATTGGGCAATCAGTGGTGGCTGTAGCCAGGTCAGCCTTGGTAAGTGGAAGTTCATATTGCTGAGCCCATGCATAACCTCCATCCATTGCCACCATGGCCATTTTGTTCATGAGCCCGTTGGGCAATAACAGGGATGGCTGGTGAAAGAGGCTGAGTGTTGTCCACAAAATGGGTCATCCTATCTACTTGATTATTAAAATGCTCCTCTGCTGAGGTCATCCTTTGATGAGCATTCATGTGGGACACAAATATCTTCATGGGTTTTGAACCCTCAGAGAGGTCCACCCACATACCTCTTCCCCAGATTTATTTGTCACCAATTTTCCGATTATGCTCCTTTCAAGGCCCTGACCATCCAGCCTAACCATTGGCTACAGCCCACTAATCAGTATATAATCCCACATCTGGCCATTTCTCCTTCCAAGGAAAGTGCATAACCAGGTGCACTGCTGAAAGTCCTGCCCACTGGGAAGATTTCCCTTCACCTCTGTCCTTCAGGCATGTCCTAGAAAAGGGCTGTAGTGCTACAGCTGTCCACTTTCAGGTGGTGTCTGCATACTGTGCAGTACCACCTGTAAACCAGGCCCTAGTCTTGTCTTCCTCTGTCAGCTGATCATAAGGAAATCCCCATGAAGCCATTGGTGCAGCCTGGGAGAGAGAAGGCAGGGTGGCAGAAGTGGGGACCACAGGTATTTGACCCATTTCCTCATACAACTTTCTTGTGCCTTCAGGACCTGCTCAAGCCCAATCATGTATATACCACTTCCATTGTATGACAAAATGCTGTTGTGCATGCCCAACTTTATGGCTAGATGGGTCAGAAAGCACCCAGTTCATGATAGGAAGTTCAGGTCCTAGAACAGCTTGGTAACTCGTAGTCAAAGGTTCAGCTTCCACCAAGGCCCAGTAACAGGCCAAAAGCTGTCTCTCACAAGGAAAGTAGTTATCTTCAGAAGACGGTAGGGCCTTGCTCCAAAACCCTAGAGGCCTCTACTGTGATTCACCTATAGGGCCCTGACAAAGACTCCAAACAGTATCCCTACCTGCCACTGACACCTCAAGCACCATTGGATCTGCTCAGTCATATGGCCCAAGTGGCAGAGCAGCTTGCACAGCAGCGTAGACCTCTTGCAGAGCCTTCATTTGTTCTGGGCCCCACTCAAAACTAGCAGCCTTTTGGGTCACTCAATAAATAGGCCAGAGTAATACACCCAAATGAGGAATGTGTTGCCTCCAAAATCCAAATATGCCCACTAGGCATTGCACCTCTTTCTTGGTTGTTAGGAGGGGACAAATGCAACAATGCATCCTTCACCTTAGAAGGAATATTTCAACAGTGGACCGCTAGAAATTTCACTGACATAGAAGGTCCATGAATTTTAGTTGGATTTATTTCCCATACCCTGACATGAAAATGTTTCACCAATAAGTCCCAAGTGGTTGCTACTTCTCACTCACTGGGTCCAGTTAGCATAATGTCATCTATGTAATGAACTTGTGTGATATCTTGTGGAAGGGAAAAGTGATCAAAATCTCTGTGAGCAAGATACTGCTGGCCTTGCTGGCTGAAGGCAAATTGCCTCTGGTGGGACTCATGGACAGGAGTAAAGAAAAAGGCACTTGCCAAATCAATAGCTTCATACCAGGTACAAGGAGATGTGTTAATTTGCTCATGCGATGAACCACATCTAGTATAGCAGCTGCAATTGGAGTCACCACTTTGTTAAGCTTATGATAGTCCACTGTCATTCTCCAGATCCATATGTCTTCTGCATAGGCCAAATAAAAGAGTTGAGGTGCGGTGTGGTGGCTCACACCTATAATCCCAGCACTTTGGGAGGTGGAGGCGGGGGGATCACGAGGTCAAGAGTTCAAGACCAGCATGGCCAACGTGGTGAAACCCCATCTCTACTAAAAATACAAAAATTAGCCAGGCATGGTGGCATGTGCTTGTAGTCCCAGCTATTTGGGAGGCTGAGGCAGGAGTATCACTTGAACCTGGGAGGCGGAGGTTGCAGTGAACCGAGATCGTGCCACTGCATTCCAACCTGGGTGACAGAGTGAGACTCCATCTCAAAAACAAAACAAAGAGTTAAACAAGGATGTTGTGGGGATCACCACCCCTGCATCTTCCAACGCCTTGATGGTGGCACCTACCTCTGCAATCCCTCCAGGATTGTGATTTTTTTTTTTGATTTACCATTTTTCTAGGTAGAAGCAGCTCTAGTGGCTTCCATTTGGCCTTTCCCACATAATAGCCCTCAACCCACAGGTCAAGAAACCGATGTGGGGAATCTGCCAGCTGCTAATTATGTTGTCTATTCCAATTATGCATTCTGGCACTGGGAAAATGACCACAGGATGAGTCCAGAGATCACTGGACCCACTAAGTCAGACCTGAGCTAAAACTCCATTAATTACCTGACTTCCATAGGCCCCTACTCTAACTGGAGGGCCATAATGACATTTTGGGTCCCCTGGAATCAATGTTAGCTCAGAGCCAGTGTCCAGTAGTCCCTGACCAGGTCTGGTCATTCCCCTTTCCCTGATGCACAGTTACCCTGGTGAAAGGCTAGAGGTTTCCTCAGGGAAGGATGGGAAGAAGATTAACAGTATAAATTATTGGCAGTGTAGTGGGGTCATTCCTTAGAGAGAGACAGCCTCCCCTTCAGTTAAGGGGTTCTGGATCTATAAACTAGCTCAATTCTGAAAATTGATTGAGGGGCTGGGATTCTCTGTTTTTATAATTCAAATTAATCTTTCATCCACTCGATTTGGAAGTTTTCTGCTTATACTAAATAAGAATGTAGTAGACTTCTGGCCAGGCGCGGTGGCTCACGCCTGTAATCCCAGCACTTTGGGAGGCTGAGGCAGGCAGATCACAAGGTCAAGAGATTGAGACCATCCTGGCCAACATGGTGAACCCCTGTCTCCACTAAAAATACAAAAATTAGCCAGGCGTGGTAGCATGCACCTGTACTCAGGAAGCTGAGACAGGAGAATTGCTTGAACCCGGGAGGCAGAGGTTGCAGTGAGCCGAGATGGCACCATTGCCCTCCAGCCTGATGACAGGATGAGACTCCTCCTCACAAAAAAAAAAAAAAGAAAAGAAAGAAAGAATGTAGTAGACTTCCTATTGATTTCACTTCCAGGAATGCCATGATTAATTAGCTAATGCCAGAGCTTTACATGAGTCAGACTATTCTGATTGCTGCTTTGCCTCTGCTGTCCACTACAGTAACTAGGCCCACCTTGCTCTTGACAGTTGAGTGCCACCACTTGGTCCCTGCCATCTCAGGATCCAGTTGTTCCCATTGCATTTCAATTTTCCAATTGAGTGACCGCGGTTCCCACTGTAAGATCTGGTATACAGAGAAGAGCAATCACAGAGAGCTCCTCAAGAATGGTGGTATTCCCGTCACAAATTTATTTTGCAAGGTATTGGTGAAGGGTATGTTGTTTGGACCCTCCCAGTGGGGATGAGTAGGTCTAAAGTGACAAATCCACTCTAGCCTTCCAGTCTCCCTAAGCTTTGGATCCTTTCCTCTACATTAAACCAAGGGAGATCAGGCATTTCCAGCTTGCACAGTGGAGGACCATCTTTTGATCCGTGTTTCAGCTAAACAAGCAAATAAACTATTAGAAACCTTTTTCTAACTCCCCAAGCTGTAGCATTAAATGCAGAATCTCTGCTTAGTGGGCCCATATTAATAAATCCAGTCTGATCCAACTTTATGTTCCTTCTGCCTGTCAATTAAAAGAGTCAAATTCTAGAAAATATTTGAAGAGATTTATTCTGAGCCAAATATGAGTGGCCATGGCCCATGACACAGGTCTCAGGAGGTCCTGAGAGCATGTATCAAATATGGTTGGAGTGTAGCTTGGTTTTATACATTTTAGGGAGGCATGAGACATAAAATGCATTTAAGAAATACATTGGGTTGGTCCACAAAGGTGGGACAACTCAAAAGTGAGGGAGGGTGGGGGTGTTGGTGCACGGCTTTCAGGCCCTAGGTAAATTTAAACATTTTCTGGTTGACAATTGGTTGAGTTTGTCTAAAAAGACCTGGGGTCAATAGAAAATGTTCAGGTTATGATAAAAAATTGTGAAGACTAAGGTTCTTTTGAAGTCTTATGGTGGTTGCCCTTAGAGACAATAGATGACAAATGCTTCTCCTATTCAGATCTTTGAAAGGTGTTGACTTTTAGTTAATCTCTTTAGGATTGGGAGGGCCTGGAAGAAAAAGATCTAGTTATGTTAATAGAGATTCTTATAGATGCCAATTTCCCCCCACAAAAGACAGCTTTGCAGGGCCATTTCAAGATACAGCAAAAAAACATGTTTTGGGGTAAAATATTTTTATTTTCTTCCTTGTCTCATGATGTTATGCCAGCATCAGGTTGGAAAGTAAGTTACCATATATAGGGTTAAATAAAACTCATCTAATGAGAATTTATGGTTTGTAGGGCATGATTCCCCAGACCCCTTAGATAGGAATTTGGGCAAGATAAAAAAAATGGAGCTTAGTCCTCACACCATTATCCCAAACCTTTAATGTCCATTCCCACATGTGTTCTCCAGATTTCTGCTTCTATAAATTAGAAAACTCAAGTAGTTCTTTCCTCATGGGTCACACTCTGAACTTCATCTCTAGGGACCTACTGGCACTTGAGTCTAGTTACTGGCATAGAAGCAAAGAGTGGGTATTGGGGCTGGGTCCTGAGGAGAATCAGCATTGTCTTGCCTGGCAACTGCCTCAGGGGGGCCATCACTGTTTCCTCAAGCAATGCAGGGTTAATCTCTTCAGACTGTTGTAGAAAGGCTGATAGCAGCCTGGGTTGGGGAGGGGATGTTGCCACCACTATGAGTGTGGAGGCCGTCTTCTCCTCTGGCAAAAAGGCTTATCAGAAATTAGGAGCCCCCAGATTCATCAGAATCCTCCCACATATCCCTATCCCAAGTTATAGGGTCTCATTCCTTCCCTACCAATGCCCTTACTTTAACAGTAGACACCTGGTGAGGCTGAGCATGCACCTTTTGCTGTAGGTCTTGTGTCTGATTCTCAGCAATTCCAGCCCTTTGTCTGGAGAAGATAAGACTCTCATCCAGGCAATCATAGTAGATTTGAGGCTAAGTATGTGCTTCTGGGGCCAGAAGATAGAATCCCTAAGCTCATCCTTTTTTTTCAGCACTTGTCCAGGGAACTTAGGAACAACCAACCAACTTCATTATATTTCTTGGTTCTCTGCAAATGTTCAAAGTTATTATATAGAGAGTCACTAAACCCCTTGACTCTGAGGAGCAGTGAATCAGAAGTATAAAATGCATTTATTTTTCACAACTCTAAACCACACCAAGGACTATCAGTGTCCTCCATACTATTAGAAGTAGAGTCCTTAGCACTTTTAGGTCTAATCAGATTAAAGAGCCAACTCCAGAAACCCCAAAACCAACTAAAGAAATCCATCCTTAAAATGGATGGAAAGGATATGTGTTTGCTAAGCTTTTACCATTTACAGGGTTTTGGTTGAAACTGTAGGAATCTATTGGAAGAACTCAAATTATCCTGGCCAATAGGAAGGTGAGTTTATTTATGATCTGAAAATAATATTTAGTCTATTCTCCATTCTTTTGATGCCAACAAGGAAAGAAACCTGATCAAGAAAATGCCCTGATGTGTGTTTTTTTTTTTTTTATATCAAGCTCCTGCCTTTGGACTCTGATATGTGTATATATATGTATACATATATATACACACACACAAAGGGAGTTTGTTAGGGAAAACTGGCTCACATGATTACAAGGCAAAGTCCCACAATAGGCCATCTGCAAGCTAGGGAAGAGAGAAGCCAGTAGTGGATCAGTTCAACTCCAAAAGCCTCAAAACCAGGCAAGCTGATAGTGCAGCCTTCAGTCTGTGGTAAAAGCCCCAAGACCCCCCAGGAAGCCACTAGTCTAAGTCCCAGTCCAAAGACCAAAGGACCTGGAGTCTGATATCCAAGGGCACGAGGATCAGAAGAAAGCCAGAAGACTCAGCCAGCAAGATTATCCCATCTTCTTCTGCCTGCTTTGTTCTAGCCTTACTGGCAGCTGATTGTATGGTGACCACTCACATTGAGGATGGGTCTTCCTCTTCCAGTCCACCAACTCAACTGTCAAATCTCTACTGATAACACCCTCACAGACACACCCAGAAACAATACTTTACCAGCCATCTAGATATTCTTCAGTCTAATCAAGTTAACACCTAATAACCATTTCACCATCCTTCTACTACAGGCAATGGCAGGGCTGAAAAGGACTTGTGTTTGCTGAGTTTTTAACCATTTACAGAGTTTTGGTTGAAACTGTAGGAATCTATTTAAAGAACTCATTATCCTGGCCAATAGGAGGGAGAGTTTATTTATGATCTGAAAATAATACTTAGTCTATTCTCCATTCTTTTGATACCAATAAGGAAAAAACCTGGTCAAGAAAATGCTCTGATGTGTGTTTTTGGATATCAAGTTTCTGCCTTTGGACTCAACTGATAAGAAATTTCTGATTATTCAACCTGGGCAAGGCTCAAGATATTACTGCAAAAGCATTTTCTCCAATAAAGAGTTTGCTAAGCAAAATGACATTATGAACATGCTTTCATGGACTCATTAACCTACTTTAACAAACAAGTTGTTTATGAAGTTCACCAGGTGAACATGTGTGGACAGAGCTAATGAATACAAATACCTCTTCCTAGCAGGCTCTCAATCTGTAAATATAGTTCAGAAGCTAGGAGTTATTTCCTGTTGTTGGAGGTATTCGAAAAAAAAGTTCGATTTATTTTAAAATCATTAAAATTTTAAAAATGGATGTACTCTCTAAAACCATTTGATCTCCTCCTACACAGAATGACTTTTCTACTAATAACTCCAAGTTAATGAACATTTTATTCTGTCTAATACTTTTTTTTTAATTGCATGCATAGACATGGGAGGGTAGCATGCATAGTGGTTACAAATGTGGACTACAGAGCCAGACTCTCTGGGTTTGAATCCTGCTCTGCCATTCTACTTAGTAGGTACTTACACTGTTTGTGCCTCATATCCTCTTCTATAAAATGGGAATAGCAATATTACCTGCTTCGTAGTTGTTAAGAAGGTTAAATTAGTTAATATATGTAAGGTACTCAGAAGAGTATTAAGTGCTATGTGCATTAGCTTTATTATCTTGACTTAGCCAACTAAGCACTGGGCCTCAAACAACAAATCTGAACAACTCAACCTCACTTTGTTGTACCACCTGGGGAATTTGTATTTGCAAAAGAACCCAAGCATTAGATCATGGATGGGTTAAGCTGGTTATTTCTCAGCAGAATTCTAAGAAAGGTGTCCATGGCCAAGTAGGTTAAGGAATGGAATGGATAATGAAGGCTAAGGTTGAGGTTTGTCTTTTTTTTAGGCAGGAAAAAGTTTACAAAATTCTTTCTGGAAAGAAAGAAAATTTCTTTCCAGATTTATTTGAAAAGAGCACTCTATATCAGTTTAAGATTTTTTCTTGGAATATTTGTATTTTGTATGACTCTACCACACCAGAACTGCAATGGGACAAATGAATTAAAATAAATGCTTCTCCTCTCTCCGGTCCATCCCTCCAAGATGACAAAGAAAAGAAGGAACAACGGTCGTGCCAAAAAGGACCGCGGCCACGTGCAGCCTAATCACTGCATGAACTGTGCCCAATGCGTGTCCAAGGACAAGGCCATTAAGAAATTCATCATTCAAAACATAGTGGAGGCCGGGGCAGTCAGGGACATTTCTGAAGTGAGCGTCTTTGATGCCTATGTGTGTCCCAAGCTATGTGTGAAGCTACGTTACTGTGTGAGTTGTGTAGGTCACAGCAAAGTAGTCAGGAATTGATACTGTGAAGCCCCCAAGGACTGAACACCCACACCCCGATTTAGGCCTGCGAGTACTGCCCCACGTCCCCCCACAAAGCCCACGTAAGGAGCTTAGTCCTTAAAGACTGAAGACGGACTGTTCTCTGCAGAAAAATAAAATGGAAATTGTACTTAAAAAAATAAAATAAAAAATAAATGCTTCCTATTATAATAGCTTTTTAAGGTTTAGATTAATAATTTCACAACTCCTATTACATACAAGTGCATCTTTGGGATGCAAGTACATACATGTTCAGCTTATTAGCATGTTATTTTCAGTTCTACTCAAAAAACATTCTCAACTTGGCTGACTCATTTTAATACGGACAAAATTTTCACATTCCAGCTTGAACAGGGAAGTGGTAACAATTGATTTAGATAGGAGTATCAGAATTTCATTTTGCTAAGGTCTTTTTTGTACTTCTTAATGCAGTAACACTTTAGGATAGAATGAATATTGTTGGTATCACCACTTCTGCAAATGTGCTCACTCTTTCTTTTCTGTTTATTCTAGAAGGTTTACTCATACACTAAATATGGGATGCACCAGTTTTTTATGCTGCAAGTTTGAAATAATACCATTTATTTCAACTACTTAAAAAATATGGGGCTGGGTGCAGTGGCTTATGCCTGTAATCCCAGCACCTTGGGAAGCTGAGATGGGAGGATTGCTTGAGCCTACAAGTTCAAGACCAGCCCGGGCAAAATTGTTAGACCCTGCCTCTACAAAGAAAAAAAAAAAAAGTTAGCTGCATCTATAGTCCTAGCTACTCAGGAGACTGAGATGGGAGGATCCCTTGAGCTCAGGAGATTGGAGCTGCAGTGAACCATGATCATGTTGACACACTCTAGCCTGGGTAACAGAGTGAGAACCTGTCTCAAAAAAAACCAAAACCAAAACAAAAGACTTTGGGTTATAACTCAGAATATGTTAGTTTGGTGAATTTCTTCCAGAAAAAGAAACATTCAATGTTTGATTACCTGCCTTTGAAAAACTGGCTGTCCTTCTGAAAAGACTTCACAAATAAAATTGCAAAGAATGCAGGTGTAGAGAGAACTGAGATAACAGTTTGTCCAAAAGGAAATGAGAGTAATTTGTTGAGCAATTTAATGGATCTGAGGTACACTGATCTGATGAGGTAAATTGCTAATCATTACCATAATGTCCTAAGGGAAACAGAAGGGATCACATCAGGGCCCCCTAACTAAAACCGAAATATGTTATTGTTTCTGGCCACTCATGGATGGCAGACAGAGTGACATTGAGAGCATGCACCTGGGTTGGACTCTCAGCTGAGCCCCTTTATACAAGGGCTGGGCAAACCTGGGAAAGTTAGTAAAACAGTTGTTTGCCTCATCGATACAATGGGGGGCATAATATTCTATTTTATTTGTAATAATGCATATCATGTTAGTTATCTGTTCCAGCATTAGAAACTTAATGGCTTAAACAACACATATTTAAAATCTCGAAGTTTCTGAAGGTCAGCGTTTCAGGCTTAGCTGGGTGATTCTGCCTCAAGGTCTCTCACAAGGGTGCAATCAAGGTGTCAGTTAGGACTCTGGTGATATGGTTTGGTTGTGTCCCCACCCAAATCTCATCTTGAATTGTAGCACCCATAATTCCCATGTGTTGTGGGAGGGACCCAGTGGGAGGAAATCGAATCATGGGAGCGGGTCTTTCCCATATTGTTCTTGTGGTAGTGAATAAGTCTCATGAGATCTGAGGGTTTTATAAAGGGGCATTCCCCTGCTCAAGCTCTCTTTCCTGCTGCCATGTAAGATGTGATTTTGCTCTTCATTTGCCTTCTGCCATAATTGTGAGGCCTCCCCAGCCATGTGGAACTGTGAGTCAATTAAGCCTCTTTCCCTTATAAATTACCCAGTCTCGAGTATGTCTTTATTAGCAGTGTGAGAACAGACTAATACGTCGGTCTCATCTGGAGGTTTGACTGAGGGAAGATCCACTTCTAAGCTCACTCTGTGACTGCTGGTAAGCCTCAGGCTGTCACTGGCTATTGACTGAAGACTTTAGTTTCTTCCCTGGTGGACCTCTTCCTAGGGCGGCTCACAACACAACAGCTGGCTGTCCTCAGAGGAAGCCAGGGAGATAGTGGGAGGGAGTGAGGAAGATGGAAGTCAGTCTTCTCGTAACCTAGTCTTGGAAGTGACATCCAATCACTTTTGCCATATTATAGTCCCTAGAAGCCAGTCATTACCCCAGCCCACTTTCAAGGGGAGAGGATGACACAGCAGGAGATAGGGACAATGAAGGCCATCTCAGAGGCTGCCGACCACATATACAAATACATGCCTTTCCTGACTTCTAGCACCAGTCTCGGGGAGGAGTTTATAACCTCATGCAGGATTAAATAGTTCCTGGCTGAAATCAGCTCTGCCCAAGGATTAAGGACAGCTGAATTTGACACCTATAAAGCATCACTCTTGAATTCTTCCTGAATTCAGTAAAATGAGTCAGTTAATTAACTCATTGCTAGAGTTTCTGCCATATCAGTATATTCCCAGTGGAACAATGAAGATTAACCTGAAAAATGAGTCATGGTTATAGCTATTGCACAAAAAATCAAGGAAATATTCTTTCAGTATTTGAAAGGTATTATTCAGCAATGAAGTTGCTCATGCCATTGATGAACAAGTAAGGGAAGTTCCAGCACAGTAGTGTAGAAGCTGAAAGGAGGCTCACTTTAATTAATGTAATTTTTATGAGGGTAAAACATAGTTTAACAGATCATATATCAGATGAAATGATAATAAATTTATTGCAAAAAGGGTTAGCAGATTAGGATGCAATCTTATTTGTCAACTCATGCTTGAATTATACCCTAGCTTGACTATGCACTAACGAATTTGACAAAAATCAAGGAAAACATTCTATGAGAATCAATTGGCTATGTGGAATTTATAACAGAGTATGAATATTTGATATTTTTTGTAAGTTGTGACTTCCTGATTGAAGGCATAGGCATCAGCTTACTACCATTCATTATCATGTTTGCACTAAGGCAATGATAATTGATAAAAACTCCTGAGTACTGGTAAGGAAAGTTCTGAAGCTTTAGTAGTTCTGAAAGAAATATGGGCAGGAAGTTCTAGATGTAGAGGAAGAAAAACACTTTTCCTAGACCCTCTTGGGTTTAGGGGCTGGGGCCTGTGACTTAAACTGACAAATGACAGATTAATAAAAAGTTATTTTATATGCACATAGGGAGGGAGGTGTCACAGGAAAGAAGTGAAAACCCAAATCAGTCAGGCCTAAGAGCTTATATATCATCTTAACAAAGGGTGATAAATTCTGGAAAAATGATATGACAAAGGAAAAGGGGCTTGGGCTTCTAATGGTGGTACATTGTGGGAGGGTGAATATATGGGGGAAGCTAATTGAAGAAAAGGGTTATGGTAGTAAGGTTTGTTTGTACAGACCTGTCTCAGTGCTGACTTGCCAGCTCCTGTGACACTGGTTGTTCTCTGCCTTCTGGTATGGGAGAGGGGAGGGAAGATACTTTTACAAATGGCAATTTGTTATATTTACCCTACTTTTAGGCAGAGAAGGGGAGGGTAAAGAGTTCCTTCTGAATCTGCTGTTTCTCAATTGCTTTAACCTCAAAATAATCCTTATGCCAAAGTGGCATATTTGGGGGTGGTATATTCTGATCCCCTTCACCAGACTCTCAATCCATCACCAATAAACAGTCCTTAGACAAATTATTGTGCAAACTGTCTCACATATCTTCAAGTGGAATTTTTCACTGTCAAAGGCATACTTTGGAAGCTGACCCAGCCTAGAGTCTAAGGAAGGCCTGAGCCAGGCAGTCTCCAGACATAATGCGGTAGAAATGATAGGACTCTGGATGGGACAGTTTCCCAGGGTGTGTGGAGCCACATTTGGAAGGATCAGATTGGTGTCTCATGGGGCTGATGTGAAAGTCTGCTGACAAAAGGGAGCTTCTGATCTGAGAAGAGCCTGCTGGGTGGTGGCAATGTCCACTTGGATTCTTTTGAGGTGCACACTGGCTGGGTTTTGGATACCAGCACCTCTGCCAATCCAGCATCAAGTGTTCTGTGCTTCAGGCACTCCAACGTTCTTGTGATACAATTTTTCTAGCTCTTTGCTTCTGCCGTGTCTATGCTTCTCTTCTTTACCTAAAGGCTCTGCTTACTTATGGATTCCATTGCCTGATGACATTTGCTCAATGGCTTTTTTTGATTCATCTTTCAGTTTCTGCTGCCAATATGGAGTTCCCGTCTGCCTCATATTTAATGTCTGCCTTCTCCCAATGTGGAGCAGTTACCTGGCTCTCTTTACACAGTCTATTCTGGGATGGTGGAAAGACCTAGTTCTGGGTGTGCAATCATGTTGACCTAAAGCTACCATATTGGTTGGGTGTGGTGGCTCACACTTGTAATCCCAGCATTTTGGGAGGCCAAGGCAGGTGGATTACTTGAGGTTGGGAATTCCAGACCAGCCTGGCCAACATAGTGAAACCCCATCTCTACTAAAAGTACAAAAATTAGCCAGGCATGGTGGCAGGTGCCCGTAATCCCAACTACTCAGGAGGCTGAGGCAGGAGAATCACTTGAACCCAGGAGTTGGAGGTTTCAGTGAGCCAAGATCATGCCACTGCATTCTAGCCTGGGTGACAGAGCGAGACTCCGTCTCAAAAAAAAAAAAAGAAAAGCTAAAAAGCTACCACATCCTCCTTTCTTCCACACCTAGGGTGAGTGTGGACACCTCACAATTGAAGGGAGAAAAAGCACAATTCCCCTTCTATAGAGAGACTCTTTTGCAAGGCAGGTGCTATAATCTTGTGTAATCGCATGCACATAATCACAATCACATACCTCACATTGCCTTTACCATATTCCATTGGTTATAAACAAGTCACAGGTCCCACCCACATTCAAGGGGAGGGGCTTACATAAAGACATGAATATCAGAAGGGGGAACCATGGGGACCACTTTAAAGTCTATCCACCACATCTCCTTTGTCTCCTTCAGTCCGTGACTGTTCCTCAGTTTGTCCTCTTCTTTCATAACCTTGACTTTTTCGAAGAGTACTGATTATTTATCTTGCAGAGTGTTCTCCATCAGGTTAGTCTGACGTTTTCTCATTATTGGGTTAAGGTTATGTATTTTTGACAAGAATACCACAGAAGTGACATGCCCTTCTCATTACATCTTACAAGAAGGTACATGATGTGGATGTTTTGTTATGTTAGCCTAGATCATATGGTTAAGATAAGGTATGCTGGGTTTGTCCACTGTGAAGTTACTTTCCTCCTTTTGTAATAATAAATATCTTGGGATAGAAACTTTGAGACTATACAAATACACTGTTTCTACTTGAATTTTTTCCCACAACTTTAAGATTTCATTGATGGATTGTGTCTGCAACAATTACCAATGGTGATTTATCATTTCTCTCATTCCTTTTACATTTATTCATTGGAATCTCTCCAGAAGAAAGATTTATCCCTCTCTTCCACATATTCATGTATTCAATAATTTATTTATATCATTATGGACTCTCAGATGTCTATTTTATTCTGTGGGTTATAATTAAATATTATCATTACAGATTTTGTGGTTCTAATTGTCCTAGCTTTGGCAACTGGGAGTTCTTTCAGGCTGGTTTCTGTGCCCTTTTGATATGCCTTCATTTTTTTTTTTTTTTTTGAATACTTCATTACTTTCTAGCACAGGAGGCTTCAGCCTTATTTTGTATTCTTCCTGCCTCAGCCCTGGAATCAACTACTTCTCCAAGGAGCCTTGGTTTCTTTTGTCAAAGAATAGTATTTAGAAACCAAGATCTCAGTACTAGGTGTGTTCATTGCTATTGTAATTTTATTGCTTTTAGATTCTCTCAGTGGACAGAGCTAGGAAATACAAACATGTTTACCAGCACATTCATATACACATATCTATATCTACCTATATGTATGTATATTAAAAACCTAGGCATTCATACTTGTATTAGTCCATTTTTACACTACTGATAAAGACATACCCAAGATTGGGTAATTTATACAGGAAAGAGGTTTAATGGACTTACAGTTTCATGTGGCTGTGGAGGCCTCACAATCATGGTGGAAGGCAAGGAGGAACAAGTCACGTCTTACATAGATGGCAGCAAAGAGAGAGCTTATGCAGGGAAACTCCCCCTTATATAATCTTCAGATCTTGTGAGGCTTATTCTCTATCATGAGAACAGCATGGAAAGACCTGCTCCCATGATTCAATTACCTCCCACCAGGTCCCTCCCACAACTTGTGGGAGTTCAAGATGAGATTTGGGTGGGAACACAGCCAAACCATATAAATACTGATACCTCTATTTCCTGTCTAATGCCACCAGGTTATTCTAGCTTTTCCTCCTCCTTTGTAATTTCTTTCACTGACAGAAAGCTGGCTCTTATTACCAGCAATATACCTACGTATTTATTCAAACCTAGTATACATATAAAATAGTTTCAGAATTGCTAACCCATATCCTTGTAAGAAAAAATGTGTGGCTGGGCACAGTGGCTCATGCCTGTATTCCCAGCACTGTGGGAGGCTGAGGTGTGAGGATCACTTGAGTCCAGGAGTTCAGGAACAGCTTGGACAACATAGTTAAGACCTCACCTTTACAAAATATCAAAAAAATTAGCTGAGCATGGTGGTAATGCCTGTTGTCCCAGTTACTTGGGAGGTTGAGGTGGGAGGATAACTTGAGCCCAAGAGGTCAAGGCTGCAGTGAGCTGTGACAGTATTGCTGAACTCCAGCCTGGACAACAGAGCAAAACTCTGTCTCCAAAACAAAACAAAACAAAACAGAAAATAAAGCAAATTTGTGAACTAGAGTGCAGTATTTGTGTACAGTTCTTTTTGTCTTTAGCCTTACAGTAACCAGTTAAAATATTGCTTTCTAAAGTAACTTGTTTTTTTTTTTTTTGGTTTTTACTGCTCTCTTCAGTATGGTCACATGATTCATCTATAATACATTTATGTTCATTTAAAAATTTTATTTATTTTTATTCTAAGCGAATTAACACAGAATGTGGATTTTTTGTTTGAGATGGAGTCTTGCTCCATCGGACAAGCTGGAATGCAGTGGTACGATTTCAGCTCACTGCACCCTCCACCTCCCCAGTTCAAGCAATTCTCCTGCCTCGGCCTCCTGAGTAGCTGGAATGACAGGCACCTGTCACCAAGTCTGACTAATTTTTGTATTTTTAGTAGAGACGCGATTTCACCATGTTGGCCAGGCTGGTCTCAAACTCCTGACCTCAGGTGATCCGCCCACTTTGGCCTCCCAAAGTGCTGGGATTACAGGCATGAGCCACTGTGCCAGGCCTGGTGAAACACTTTTGAGAGAGACAGAAAAGAGGAGAGGCAAGCCACCGAATTAGAATAAAGAGCCGTCAACGCTGAAAGCCCTTCAAAATGCACACAATGTTTTCAGACTTGTTCCAGCTTACCAGCTACTTGAAACTATCGGTTAACTCTCTTTTCCTCAAACCCCAACATTCAAATTAAGGAAAAAAAGGGAAATTTTATTAAGTAAATGTGTAATTTTAAGTAAAGATGAACTAAGTAACCAAATAGAGAAATATCTCCAAATCCATAGCATTTCTCCAAAACAAGAATGATAGAAGGGGAATAAAGTGGGGAATTCCACTTATAATTTAATAGGAATTACTTATATATGTGACCTAAGAAATCTGACTAGATTGAGATACCACGTGGCAGAGAGGAAACTTGATCTTTATATCAATTCATCCCAAAATAATGTATAATTTACTTATTAACAATTTCAATCAGAAGCCTTATACAACATTAGGGGGCAGCTCAGGGGGCTTAAGAAAGAAAATCAGTAATTAGTCGGAAAGGGCAAATGGGCAAAAGAGTTCATTATAAAATTGAGCTGCTTCTCCCATGGGCTCCATGGTGGGTAGTAACAAGGATTTAGCACCCAACAACTGCCAGGTGTAGCTGCTGCCAGCTAATATTATACATTATGCATGAGGAACCACAAACTGAGGCATTTGAACTAGAGTGATTCCATATTGGACAGGGGCAGGGTAAAATAAGACTGAGACCAGGCCGGGCGCGGTGGCTCAAGCTGTAATCCCAGCACTTTGGGAGGCCGAGAGGGCGGATCACGAGGTCAGGAGATCGAGACCATCCTGGCTAATATGGTGAAACCCGTCTCTACTAAAAAAATACAAAAAACTAGCCGGGCGACGAGGCGGGCGCCTGTAGTCCCAGCTACTCGGGAGGCTGAGACAGGAGAATGGCGTGAACGGAGGCGGAGCAGTGAGCTGAGAGCCGGCCACTGCACTCCAGCCTGGGCGGCAGAGCAAGACCCGTCTCAAATCAAAAAAAAAAAAAAAAAAAAAAAAAAAAAAAAAAAAGACTGAGACCTGCTAGGCTGCATTCCCAGTAGGTTAGGCATTCTAAGTCAGCACAAGATACAGGTCATAAAGACCTTGCTGATAAACAGGATGCAGTAAAGCCAGCCAAATCCCACCAAAACCAAGATGGCCATGAAAGTGACCTCTGCTTGTCCTCTGCTCATTATATGCTAATTATAATTCATTAGAATGCTAAAAGACACTCCCATCAGTATCATGACAGTTTACAGATGCCATGGCAACCTTAGGAAGTTACCCTATATGGTTTAAAAGGAGAGGAACCCTCAGTTCCAGGAATTGCCCATCCCTTTCTGGGAAAACTCATGAATAATCCACCCCTTGTTTAGCATATAATCAAGAAGTAACATTAAGTATCCTTCTTAGTGGAGCAGCTCAAGGTTCTGCTCTGTCTATGGAGTAGCCATTTTTTCATTCCTTTACTTTCTTAATAAACTTGATTTCACTTTGCACCATGGACTCGCCCTGAATTCTTTTGAGAGATCCAAGAACCCTCTCTGGATTCTGAGGGCTGGATCAGGATCCCTTTCCAATAACAAAATCAGTAATATTATTGATTATTTAATCAACAATGTTAGAAAAAAATGGTATGGTCCAACAATACTTTTAAAGTATTAACTGATTTTTACACCAAATATTCCCCCATCCTGGACCCTCTACCATTCAAGCAAGACCATTCTGAGTTCCGCATGGAGAGTAGAAAATATAATTAGAGTCTTCTGATTTTTGTTAGACCAAAGCCTTTAGATAAAAGAAAGAACTCAGACTAAACAAAGCATTTCAGAGAAAAATCACTCAGGCCTAATGAAAAGCTCTCCACTGGAATTAGAGCTAAGTGATCTTGCAAGGGAATTCTCAGGGCAGGATTCAAGAGTGTGTGTTTTTACAAGCACTCTTGTAAAAAGGGAATCTTTGCGCTTGCTGGAGCTGGAAAGACGGTGGGCTAGTTGTTCCCCGCCTGGCTGCACGGTAGCCTTACCTGAGGGTTTAATTTTCTGGTGCAGGGGAGAGGAAAAGCCAGGCAGCAGATTTTTTTTTTTTTTCCTAAGCTTCCCAGGTGATTTTAACGACTAGTTAACCCTGAGAACTTTTCTTGGTAAAGTTTATTTGCTTCCCCACAACGCTTTTAGGGGTTTTATTGCAGTCAAACATTATAAACAAATTTTTACAATATTATCCAAGGTGTTTCCCCAACACATACATTTCTTCTCTTTCTACTTTATTTCCTAAATTTATTGTACAAAATTAAAACGTGGGTGAGTTGGAGGACCTACAAGGACAGTGTTTTGCAGATTGTGGTTTCTGAACCAGCAACATCAGCAGCCCTTGGGAACTTTTAGAAATGCAAATTCTGTGTCCCACTCTAGACTTCTGAATGAGACGTGCTGGTGGGGTGGCGGGGCGCAATGTGGATTTTCACAAGCCCTCCGGGGGATCTGGGGCACCCTAATTTTTGAGAACCAATGATTCTCTTAATGAGAAACTTTTAAAACTACTGACGCCTAGCCGGGCGCGGTGGCTCACGCCTGTAATCCCAGCACTTTGGGGGGCTGAGGCGGGCGGATCACCTGAGGTCAGGAGTTCGAGACCAGCCTGGCCAACATGGCGAAATCCTGTCTCTACCAAAAAGTACAAAAATGAGCTGGGTGTGGTGGCAGATGCCTGTAATCCCAGCTGCTCAGGTGGCTGAGGCAGGAGAATAGCTTGAACCTGGAAGGCGGAGGTTGCAGTGAGATCGTGCCATTGCACTCCAGCCTGGGCGACAAGAGTGAGACAATTCTTATTTAAAAAAAAAAAAAAAAGAACCTGTTGAAGTCAGAAAAACTCAGCCAATTAGTTATTAATAACTGAAGTAAATGATTTGTCTAACATTAAACAAGTGTAACTGTTGTTTTTGCTAAGATTTGTTGAATTTTGAAGTGTTTTTCCATAAATACCCAAATTGTTTCTCCTTTATGCAATGTGTGAGTATACTAATAAATATACTTCTTTTTACATGAATGCAAAAACTAGACAATAACTTCAAACTGGATTCCATTCAAGAAATGGCAGAAGAGCATTACTTTTGCCTGGGAGTAAGGATTTTTCCACTGGCCACCTAAGATCTCTGGGCAGCCTTTTGGTGAGAGGGTCAGTGCTGCCAGTGCAATGTTTGCCTGTCACTTTTTCTCTGTGTACTATACCTGGGTATTTACTGATAGCCTGGAGCACTTCAGGAAGGAAGAACCAGAAACAGCAGGGTAGAAAGTAAATACCTCATGCAGCCCAAGGCATCAGCTGAAGCAGCCTTGGCCATCAGTAGGGTGACAGATCAGCCTCCTGTTTAACTTCCTTTTAACCTTGAAAACGCAGATTAAATATCACCAATCATAGGATCTCTTCATAGTCCAGCAGTCATCACCTCTGTTTTTATGTACTTTTAAAATTACTCTAAGGCCGGGCGCGGTGTCTCAAGCCTGTAATCCCAGCACTTTGGGAGGCCGAGACGGGCGGATCACGAGGTCAGGAGATTGAGAGCATCCTGGCTAACACAGTGAAACCCCGTCTCTACTAAAAATACAAAAAACTAGCCGGGCGAGGTGGCGGCGCCTGTAGTCCCAGCTACTCGGGAGGCTGAGGTAGGAGAATGGCGTCAACCCGGGAGGCGGAGCTTGCAGTGAGCTGAAATCTGGCCACTGCACTCCAGCCTGGGTGACAGAGCGAGACTCCATCTCAAAAAAAAAAAAAAAAAAAAAAATTACTCTAAATATCCTTTTATTCCAGCAATTAATCACATTTTCTTAGAAGTATTTGTGTACAGCTGGGCGCGGTGGCTCACACCTGTAATCCTAGCACTTTGGGAGGCTGAGGCAGGTGGATCACGAGGTCAGGAGTTCAAGATCAGCTTTGCTAAGATTGTGAAACCCCGTCTCTACTAAAACTACAAAAATCAGCCAAGTGCGAAGGCAGGCGCTTGTAATACCAGTTACTTGGGAGGCTGAGGCAGGAGAACCGCTTGAACCCAGGCGACACAGGTTTCAGTGATCCGAGATTGCACCACTGCACTCTAGCCTGGGCAACAGAGTGAGACTCCATTTCAAAGAAAAAAAAATCGGAATTATTTGTGTACATCTCCATCTCCCACATCAGACCATGGTCACCTCAGGACAGTGACTTCTCCTTCTTGGACCTGGGAAGTGTCCCTAATTACCACTGAGCAAATGGGAGGCCAGCCACATGGCTAACACACTCTGAAGGGCATGAAGAAGAGAATGTGCAAAAGCATGCTGCCACCTGATTGTATGCGGTAGGTCCTCTGTTACAACTTTCCCTACTCTTCAATTGCATTTCTTAAAATCAGCAATACAGATACTTATAATTTTCTGAACATACCATGTTATTTCATGCATCTCTCTACTTTACAATTTTCAAGTTTACACACACACCCATCTTATAGAGGGAGTGCTGACAAAAACCTGTGTTTTTTTGTTTGTTTTCTCGTGAGACATGGTCTCACTCTGTCACCCACGCTGGAGTGCAATGACACAATCTCAGCTCACTGCAACCTCCACCTCCTGGATTCAAGCGATTCTCGTGCCTCAGCTTCCCGAGTAGCTGGGATTACAGGTGCGCACCACCAAGCCTGGATCTTTTTTTTTTTTTTTTTTTTTGTATTCTTAGTAGAGACGGGATTTCACCATGTTGGCCAGGTTGGTCTCGAACTCCTGACCTCAAATGATCCACCCACCTCAGCCTCCCAAAATGCTGGGATTACAGGCCTGAGCCACCACACCTGGCTCCTACCATTTTTTGAAGTCTCAGTTCATGTATGATCTTTCCCCAAGAAAATCGGACATCAGTCCACACTCTCCTCCCAAAGTTGAACTAGATGTCCCTCCTTTGTGCGCTCACAATCTCCTTTAACTTACCGACCAGTTTAATCCACATTCTGGGTTTCTTTGAGAGAAAATAATGACCAATGCCCACAGTGAACTGAATGTTCTTCAACAGGAGGATGCACTGAAATGCCCACTTCTTCACCTAAGCTGCGTGTTTGCTGGGATCCCTTGTTTGTTCTCAAACCTGTTTCTGCCAGTCATAGTTGTTAGTTTAATTAAGTAATTTAGTTAGATGTCACTTAAGTGAATAGCACATGAGTGAAAAGAGTTGTGTTTTCTGTGAAAACAGATGGATGCATTGGAAAGATAAGTTACTAGAAATCGTACTTTTGAATGAATCATAGGCAAAACTACAGACAAGAATGGGGAGGGGCGTATAGTAATCTTTTTTTTTTTTTTTTTTTTGAGGCGGAGTCTTGCTCTGTCGCCCAGGCTGGAGTGCAGTGGCCAGATCTCAGCTCACTGCAAGCTCCGTCTCCCGGTTCCCGCCATTCTCCTGCCTCAGCCTCCCAAGTAGCTGGGACTACAGGCGCCCGCCACCTCGCCCGGCTAGTTTTTTGTATATTTAGTAGAGACGGGGTTTCACTGTGTTCGCCAGGATGGTCTCGATCTCCTGACCTTGTGATCCGCCCGTCTCGGCCTCCCAAAGCGCTGGGATTACAGGCTTGAGCCACCGCGCCCGGCCCGCGTATAGTAATCTTGAAAGAATCTCCTTTCAGATTTGTTTAAGTGCCCTTAATTTCAAGTTTCACTTTATAAAATCCCAACCTGGAAATTGTTGAAGATGCCTAATGAAAGTAGTTTATGAAGTTCCTATCAGTAGACTCATGTCACAACAGAAGCCTTTGGCCCCATATCAAAAGATTAGTAATGTGTATGTGTTAAGTCAAAATAAAATGTCTAAGGCATGCACATATCATCTTTACCTGTTCCAATTATGTACTGAAGTGATAGGGAAACTGGTGGGGGGCAGGAAGGGAGTCGGGTATCTTTCTCTTTCGATAGATTGTGAGTTTCTTGAAGACAGGGACCACGTCTTGCTCATCTAAGTAGTACCTGTGCCTGGGAAAAGTGTTCAGATCCTCAAGGATTTTTACTAAGTGCTCTTCACCCAATGGAATGCTGCACTTATTTTTGTATAGGGGGTTTCAGGTCTTGTTCAGCATTTATGCATTACAACCACGAGGGGGCAATATAGTCACATTCCTTTGTAATGACCACCCAGTGGTGTTGCCTCCAAGTTAGAGCCCCTAATGTGATGGGCTCCCCTAAAATGCGTTGGAGAAACTGTGGCATAAGCATCTCACCAACACTGGCATTCTTTGTATATCCTTCTGCTGTTTATTTGGAGGAGTTGACTGATTCTATATTTTCTGAAAAATATAAGGATCAGCTAGCAATCACCATTTTATTAAGTTATGCAAGCCCAGACAGTTTCTGGAAGAAATGCAAATGAGATGGTGGCAGAGGGGGTGCTACAGGGGAAACCTTCATGTAAATGTTATCAGTAGTATCAGGGATGATCAATTGGTACAATGTTATCTGTGGTGCTTTTCAGGGCAGTCTTGGAGGGAACACGACTGAAGAAGTTACGGACTGTGTGTCTGCATGAAGCGGAAGACCTCAACCCTTCCTCTGTCCCCTGAATGAGTCTTCTCCCAGTTCCTATATGTCAGAATCATAGGCTCCAAAAATTAAGTTTCTCATTGCTCATATCTTTTCAGAAAGAATGTCTTCTCCTAAGAGCAAGAGGGTAGTGAGATGAAAAAGAAATCAAAATAATTGCCTTTAAAATGAAAGACCCTGAGAAAATAAAAAAAAGAGTGTTTTGCTTTTTAGTAAACTGCCATGCTGAATCACAACTAAACTGGTGATCTGTGACATCAAAGGGTCATAAACAGCCTAGCTTGAGTCCAAAAGAACAGAGGCCTCCATTTTCACAGTAAGAGTATCTATTCTAAAATAATTTTTGAGAATGAATGAAATCTAAAACAAGATAAGCAGTCCCGTTTACAGTTATCAGGGGGTATTGAAATAGTTGGCGTGGAAGCTGAGTGACTCAGTGGACAGGACATTTGGGGTCAGAGCACTTGGGAAGTCAGGCTGACCTGGGTTAAAGCCTCAGCTCTGTTCCTAACTAGTGACTACAGTCAGATGCCCTCCCTTCCCTGAGGACCAGTTTTACATTACTCATATGTAAAATACAGGAATGGGGAAATTGGACAAATGATCTCAAAACCTCTCCCAGGTCTAAACAATCATATATTTCTTTCCCAGGAAATAACCCTTAGGTATTTGTCCTTAACTTCCTTCTGTTTCAAGAAGATAGCTTTTTGTTTTTAGATGCAATATAAAAAAAAAATCATGCAAATTGCTATCTTTCTTTTTTTCTTTTTTTTGAGATGGAGTTTCACTCTTGTTACTCAGGCTGGAGTGCAACGGCACAATCTTGGCTCACTGCAGCCTCTGCCTCCCGGGTTGAAGCGATTCTCCTGCCTCAGCCTCCCAAGTAGCTGGGATTACAGGCGTGTGCCACCACACCTGGCTAATTTTGTATTTTTACTAGAGACAGGGTTTCATCATGTTGGTCAGTCTGGTCTTGAACTCCTGACCTCAGGTGATCTGCCCGCCTCGGCCTCCCAAAGTGCTGGGATTACAGGCATGAGCCACAGTGCCTGGCCGCAAATTGCTATTTTTTTAATTCACACTTACTTTACCTTCTCTTAGGGCAAGATCTGGCAGAGTCTAAGATATGGCAGAAACTAATATAAAAGGATTTTTCCAATGAAATAAGAATAGGATGTTGCAATTTCAACTTCATATACATTTAAAATGTGCTAGTTTGTATGCAGAACAGAAACTCAAACTCAGTATTTGCCCCTAGCTGCTTACATTGGAAGCGAGTGGTGGCAGTTTACTCAAAATGAGTAAGAAAATAAATAAGCTGACAACTCGAGATTGTACAGACATGCAGGCTGCCTTTTAAGTTTCTGACTCCTGATTTATTTTTCTTTCCCACCTTCCCATGGCGAAGGGCAGTCACTGAATACTCAGATCAAGTGTCTGTCTGGAAAGCTGACAGTCTTCCAGAAATACAATTAGGTATGAAAGGAAAGTCCCATCTCTCACCTCCTTAGAATCTTACTCCAACTCTTTCACAGCAGGAACACTAGAGTGGGAATGAGAAGTGTGGCCCTTGTGTGTCACGTTACTTCTTTTGAGGGTATGGTCATATCCATCCGTTTGTGGCATTATACAAGGAGTCAGTTAAGGTACAAGGGGCGTGAGACCCAGTGACTGCCCCCAAAGTGCTTGTCACTAGAGCTTCTCTCTCTCACCTCTACTCGGCCTTGACATTTGGGTTCTTTCAGAGGATTGCCTCACACTGACCTCTGGTAAAATCTTGGAGCCCTAGGACTAGGCCTGCTCAACTTGTGCCTCCTTTCCTCCTCCTCAGGGCCCATTCCAGTGGGACAGAAGTGCTACTTTGGGGGTGGACTGAAACAAGTCGCTGGACTTCCATTGGCCACTGCCACTTGCTTGACGTTGTGAGGAGGGGCCGTGCCTCTGCAGGTCCATACCTGTAAGCCGACGATACTGTTGTGAGCAGGAATGGAGGAAGTGCATGTAACCCCCTCAGCACGATGCGTAGTGAACAGACAAGCTGTGAGCCTTGGGAGTTATCACCATGTGTGATGATGCTGGTGGACAAAGCCTGCACTGCGGAGGCTGACAACCTGGGTTTGAATCCCCTCATTTGCAATATAATCTTGGCAAAGTCTGAAAGCCTCAATTGCCTCGTTTGTAAAATGGGGAGTTAGTAGGACTTCCTGCCTGGGGTCGGGGCAGAATGGAGGGGGCCCATGAGAATTAAGGCAGAGCTCCGCGGAGTGCATTGTAAGGATCCATGAATGTGGGCCTTCGTTTTTAGTGCTGCATATGAGGATCCTGCCAACAAATCTGGCGGCTTCAAGCATCCTTGCCCTTAACCAAATAAGCTCTTAGGTCCTAGACGCAGGACGACTTCCTTGAAGAGGCGCGGGAGGCTGGTGAGGGGAGTGGAGGACGCTCTGGGACCCTCCGGGGGTGGGGCGGGCAGGGTGAACTTGACCCCGAGCCGCGCGCCAGGCGTGCCAACTGCCGCTCCGCTGCAAGGTCTCGCTGGGGACCAGGGCTGGCGGAGCGCGCGCCCGCAAGTAGGGGCCGGGCCGGGCCGGGGACCCCGCCCAGGCGGCGGCGGCCGGGTCCCCGAGGTTGAGTGCTGCTTGCGGAACCCACAGGGCGGAGAGGAGCGTGGCGGGAGGAGGAGTAGGAGAAGGGGGCTGGTCAAGGGAAGTGCGACGTGTCTGCGGAGCCTTTTTATACCTCCTTCCCGGGAGTCCGGCAGCCGCCGCTGCCGCCGCCGCCGCCGCCGCCGCCGTCGCCGTCCCTGCGTCCTTCGGTCTCTGCTCCTGGGACCCGGGCTCCGCCGCAGCCAACCAGCATGTCGGGGATCAAGAAGCAAAAGACGGTAGGCTTCCAGGCGCCGGCGTCCCTCCCCGCCACCGCGCTGCACGCGCCGACCCCCACCCTTCAATCCTCCGGCACTTGGGTCCCACCCTGCCCGGGAGGGGGCGTCTGGAGGAGGACGAGGAGGAGGAGGAAGAGGAGGGCACGGAGGGAAGCAGGAGAAAGAGGCTCTGTGTGGAATTCCCGGGGCAGCCCTCGCCCCGCAGCCTCTCTCCACCCTGCGACTCTGGCAATCTGCGCTCCTTGGGGTCGCCACGCCCGCGAGAGACCTCCCGAGCTTCTCAAGTGGGTCTGGATCTAGATCCAGGACCAGGGACAGGAAATCCCCTTTCTTTCCCAGGAGCTCTTCCAGACCCGCCTTTTCTTCTGTAGGGTCTCGGAGCAGATCGAGCTGACTCCCCTTCTGCCAGGTCTGGTCGCTGGGGTTTTGTCTATGGGAACTTCCTTGGAGTGGACTTTAATGACTGACTTTCATAGAGGAAACTGCAATTATCGAGGCAAACTGGAAGAAATAGCATTTCTACGCTGGCGGGATTTAGTCCTCTAGCTTGATTTCGGCATCGGGTGGCATCTCGAGTTCAGTAATGAGGGGTGAGGGTGCCCCTCGCTTTGGTGGAGTAAGATGAGGGGACTGTGTTGAGGAGGCACAGTTTTACCCAGAATTAATAATATGAGCTGTCCTCTTTTAATGGGAAATATGAGGGCGTGTCAAAGAGAAAAGTTTCTTTCCCAGCAACATGGGCACCTATAAATTTTGCATTCTTAAAAATGGCAGCAGTTCTATTTGTCAATTATACCCCAATAAAGCTGAAAAAATAAAACGGGAGCAGTAATCATAGACTCACAGAGTTGGATGGCGCCTTCCAGACAGCATTGGGGCCACGTCAGATGTGGTCAGCAAGCCTTGATAAAATCTCACTCAGCAGTCTGGCCGCTGAACATTCTATCTTCAGTCACCATCCTGCAAGCCTCAGGTGATTGTACTGGTTACTGAATGGGTTGACCTCTCTCTAGTAAGTAGACTTGCAACGGACACATAGTAGGTGCCCGATAAATGTTTATTCTTATATAATGTGTATTACCGAAATATCTTTGAGGTGTATTTGTGGTGGGCCGGGGAGAGGTTTAAAAAAAAACAAAATATAAAGCCAAGAAGTGGGGAAGGAGTGTGGAGGGGCCATGCAGGGCTGGAAAGGTCACTTGAGCAGCAAGAGAACAGGGTGGGGGCTCTGTGGCTTCCAGGGACCATACTGGACCAGCAAGAGGGTCCAGGGTGTAGGTGACATCAATTTGGGAAGAGACATTCATCAAAATCCAGCTGCCTTTCTCCGGAGTAATTTTTAAGTGGGGGACTCTCATATTATTTAAAATAATAAATGAAAATCACTTGTATTTTATTCCTATTTAATGTAATTAATTTCTGTAAAATCCTAAATAGTGTCTTTTAAATGGCAAGCCTCTGTGCCTCTAGCTTTTTATATCAGTGGGGTTATAATTCCCACTTTCCTGCTTGCATCAAGAATTCCTTCTCAGTTGTGATGGGGGCTTTGTCAAGCATTAGAAAGGGATGACGTGGTCTCTCCTCTTGATGCCTCCAGTTGGCAGGAGCCCAGGAAGAGGAGGGTTTGAGAACAGGGTCATTACAAATCAATTGTGGGGGCTCTGCACAGTCAGAAGCAGTGAGAAATTTGAGGGCCAGAGGGTTCGGTTTTTGTATTTACACATTCTGAACCTTCTGTTTTTTGCTGGGTGGCTGTATGTGTGTATCTGTTTTTTTTTTTTTTTTTTTTTTTTTTTTTTCTTGAGACGGAGTCTCGCTCTGTCGCCCAGGCTGGAGTGCAGTGGCCGGATCTCAGCTCACTGCAAGCTCCGCCTCCCGGGTTTACGCCATTCTCCTGCCTCAGCCTCCCGAGTAGCTGGGACTACAGGCGCCTGCCACGTCGCCTGGCTAGTTTTTTTTTTTTTTTTTGTATTTTTTAGTAGAGACGGGGTTTCACAGTATTAGGTGCGTATCTGTTTTATACAGCATTAAATTAACTCCTGAAACAGCTAACTGAAATGGAACTTTTCTGAATTTTGATTTAGTCTAACGCAGTTATAACCCAGGTACCAACCCAAGTTCCCAAAAGGGCTAGATAGGTACTGTCAGTATTATTTACAGCAAGCCAGCTGTAAATGCATGTGGAATCTCTCAAGCTTTGAATGTTCATTCAAAATGTGTTTTGAAACCTTGCAGGCCAAAGCAAAATCTGTCCACTTGTGTGACCTCTGAACTAATCAATTATTTGATAAGTAAGTATTGCTGACCTCACAAGCTAGCCTGGGAGTGAGACTGAGCTGATCTTTTATGGTCTTATAGGAATCATCACATTGTTTACTGCACTGTCAACAGAGGACAGTTAATTCACACAGCAGCCACTACAGTAACTTCAAATATTTGTTGAGCACCTACTGTGTGCCAGGTAGTATACTGGGTGGGGTAGAGGGGAAAGGAGATACCTTTTTTCCAGGTTTTTTTGGCCACGCTCTCTGGATGAATATTGCCTTTCAGTTCAGACCACTCTAGGAAGAGTAGATAGTTTTGGTTTAAATGAAAGAGTGTAGAATGATTTTTTCATAAGCTTTAGAAAAAATAAATGAAGTGTTCTTTTATAAAGGAAGGTAGCACATTCCTTCTGTGCTATGCATCTTTACCATGGAAATCAAAGAAACAGCTACCAGTCACATTCATCCCTTCATCCCTTCCGCCCCTCACTTACCTCCAACCCTGGCTACCCTCCCACCCCCACTCCCTATACGCACACTTAGACACCCAGGAGAGGGAAAGGGACAGACTGTGTCTAGGAGACTGGAAAAAAGGGAAGGCAAAGGCCTGGGCCTTTCCTCTTACATCATTTCCTGGATTAACATTTTTCAAGGCCCACAGACAGTGCTGTTATGTTCTGGAGACACCCAATCTGAAAACATTGACTGAGATATTAAGTTATTTACGAAGGATCAAATAAGACAATGATTGGAAGAGTGAAAAGATACTGAAAACCACAGCACTCTCCATAGATGTAAGGGATTATCAACCTTTTCCTTATTTATTTTCTTTCTTTCTTTTTTTTTTTGAGACAGAGTCTCACTCTGTCACCCAGGCTGGAGTGCAGTAGCCTGGCATGATCTCAGCTCACTGCAACCTCCGCCTCCCAGGTTCAGGTCATTCTCTTGCCCCAGCCTCCCAAGTAGCTGGGATTATAGGCACTGCCATCATGCCCTGCTGATTACCTTTTCCTTATAATCAGAACTGTGTACAGTATAACATTATTTTTCTAGAAGTAGCTACTTTTTTTTTTTTTTTTTGAGATGGAGTCTTACTCTGTCACCCAGGCTGGAGTGCAGAGGAGCGATTTTGGCTCACTGCAACCTCCGCCTCCCAGGTTCAAGCAATTCTCCTGCCTCAGCCTCCTGGGTAGCTGGCACTACTGGTGTGTACCACCACGTCCAGGTAATTTTTGTATTTTTAGTAGAGACGGGGTTTTGCCACATTTGTCAGGCTAGCATCGAACTCCTGACCTCAGGTGATTCACCCACCTTGACCTTCCAAAGTGCTGGGATTGCAGGCTTGAGCCACTGTACCCAGCGGAAGTAATTACTTTTAAAACTATATAAAGATACTACCTAAGATAAGACACGAATTTCTCGATGAGTAACCACTGGAAGGAGGGAGAAACAAGCATTTCCTAGAGGCCAGACACTCAGACACACTGGATTTCATCTCATCCCCACAGTAGTTCTCATCTCAGGAAACAGCTTTGTCTTCAGGGGAGGAGAAATACCAGGGGCAGGGCGCTATTGAAATTCGGGTCTGTGCAGCATCAAAACTCACCCTCTTGCCCCACCCTCGTACTTCTGTTTCAGGATGTAACTGCTCTGGCCTAAAGTTTTCTCATCTGTAAAATGTGGGTAATAATAAATTAAGGCTTACAATTGTCGTGAAAAGTAAATAACTCCTAAAAATTGTCTTACACAGTGCCAGACCCAGAGTTAGTGCTTCATATGCAGTAGCTATCTCATTTGTATTAAACTATACTGTCATGGTTTGGCATACATAAAAAGAAAAAAAAGCACACATCATACTGTTTTGAAGGCTCAGTAAATGACAGCAGCCAGAGTACTTTTGTTTTGTTTTGAGACAGGCTGGAGTACAGTGGTGCTATAATGGGTCACTGCAGTCTCGACCTCCTGGGCTCAAGTGATCCTCCTGCCTCAGCTTCCCAAGTACCTGGTACTATAGGTGCACACCATCATGCCTGGCTAACTTTTAAAGTTGTTGTTGTTGTTGTTGTTGTTTGGTAGAGATGAGGTCTCAGTATGTTGCTCTGGCCAAGTCTTGAACTCCTGAGCTGAAGAGATCCTCCTGCCTTGGCCTCCCAAAGTATTAGGATTGCAGGCTTGAGCCACTGTGCTTGGCCAGCCAGAATATTTAATAAGGAAAAACAAATGCAGAAATATAGAGGTGACAATTTGAATTCTTATTGTGATAAGCTGGATAGAAGACACTGGTTGATGATTAGTGTAGAGGTACCAGAGTATCAGTGAGTTTTTGCCAACAACTTTGGCCAAGAAAGATAATCCATGAGTAAAGTAAATATTGGACTAACTTCTCTTCACCCTTCCTGTACCTTCAACTATTCCTACATGTACCTTAAAATTAATGTTTCACAATTCATGCCATCACCATTTATGAGATCATCTGTTTGGACTTCGGTGCAGTTAAAAGATAAATGTGGTTAACTCAGTTATATGTCTCTTTGAGATGATTGTCTTTTATCACTTTTCTCTTGATGCATGTGACTCTGTGGTTTGCTGAGGGGATAATTAGGCTTAGCTCTAATATGGAACCTTTAGGGAATTAGAGTCTGGGAAAGGCATCAATGATGTCAATCTCAGTCCTAGGAGATTTCTGTTTATTTCAAAATCTATCACTAAATAGTAAGGAGCACTCATTAGTCTTTGTGTTTGGAAGTCTTAGGAAAATGCAGAAACTAAAGGTAAATAAACATAAATATAACACCAGCTCAACTGGTCTTTTAGCCCCTAGGTGATTTGTTCATATGACGCTTGAAACAGCTTATATGCCCAGCACCTGACATTGATCCTGGCACAGATTAGGTGTTCAATATTCATTGAATAAATGAATGAGTAAATGGCTAGAGAATTCATTAGAGGATGTATTTGCCCTTAGGATCTATATTTTTTCCTAGATTCCTCACTCTCCCCACTTCTCTTTGTGTGTTTGGTAATTTTTGACTGGGTATTTGTCATTACTGCTGAAAAATTACTTGCAGAGATTCTTTCAGGCCTAGGATGAATGACTTTGTTTTCAGAGAGGATTTGCTTTTGTTTCTGCCAGGTGTCTGGCCCCACTCCTAGCCTAGGACTACTTTAACTTGAATTTACCACTTTTTAAAGACTTAGGTGATACGAATTTCGATTGCTATTTTGTACATGAGGGCCAGATTGTGAATACAACTTCCCAGGGACCACCCTCCCCTTTTATACTCACTTTCTATGCCAAGACAATTGTCCTTGCGGTCTCTCTGAGTGGGAGGTAGCTTTATTCTGCTTCACTCTTATTTTTAGAGTATGGTGTTTAGAAGCCCAGCTTAAATTGAGGAAAACCTGTTTTTCTTTTCACCTGAGTGGGTTCTGGGCTTTAATTTCTGATCCACTTCTCTCAGTGAAGCTGTCAAAATCAGTTCATATATGCTCCTCTCAGCAAATATACCCTTATAAGGTAAAAGTGCCTCTCTGCTTACTTACCTCTTTGAGTTGTTGCTTTCTTCCAGATTTTGGCCTCATAGTTTCTTTCTATTTTGTCAGCTATTTGTTTTTTTAATTTTTAATGTTTGTTGTTGTTGTGGTTGTGGTTATTTTGTTTTTGTTTTTGTTTTTTAGATAGAGTCCTGCTCTGTCACCCAGGCTCAAGTGCTGTGGTGTGATCTTGGCTCATTGCAAACTCCACCTCCTGAGTTCAAGCGATTCTCATGCCGCTGCCTCCCTAGTAGCTGTGATTACAGGTGTGCACCACCACACCCAGCTAATTTTTGTATTTTTAGTTGAGACGGGGTTTTACCATGTTGACCAGGCTGGTCTCGAACTCCTGACCTCAAGTGATCCATCTGCCTTGGCCTCCCAAAGTGCTGGGATTACAGGCATGAGCCACCATGCTTGTCCTGTTGTTTTAAATTAGATTATTCTATGTTATTACTAGCATTTGTAGTTATTTTCAGTGGAAGCATCAATCTGAATAACCTACCCATCACTCTGGAAACAGAAACCTCTACCCTTTCTAGATTCTTGTGAATCATTAACATCTCCTATCATACCTTACCAGACCTGTGCCACTCTCATAAAAGGAGTACTTTATGAACATGAACTCCAGTCAAATAGCTAGTCAAAAATCTTTGATTTAATCCCTTTTCCCTAGGATGTGCTACAGCGTGGAGTGGGGAGTGCTCACCTTATCTTGGTGGTCTCTGCCTATGCAGACATCCTTAGAGATGTGCATTGTCATGTCCAATCCTTAGTGTTGGTCTAATTCAAGTGCATTCTTGTCTAAAAGGCCCCTTCAGTTTCAACAACTCTCCTTACTTCTTTCATGCTCTCCTGGGTACCCTGAGGTCGTTTTGTTGCTCTAGCACAACTCTGAGGTCGTGGGGGATGAATTTGGTGGGACTAGTTAAGGTCCTTGACATGTCCCCACTACTCCCAGGAGTGTGGGAACTAGGTTCCTATTTTGCTGTGACCATGCAGGGACTTGGAAAAGCTCCGGGGGCCTGCTGAATCCCACCCCCTTTTCCTCTGAGATCAGAAGCACATCCAATGCCCTCTCCTTTCAGAGTCCCCAGGGCTATTTGGCCTCCCTCTTCCCAAAGCTCAGCACCAGGGGCAGGACACTACTCCCTGTTTCAGACTCAGACGGGTACCCAAGCTTGCTTTGCTTCTATTTCAATAAAGATTAAAGCTTTCCAGAAAGGTTAATTGGTTTATCATAAGCATTGGATTTATTATAAATTTTGTCTTCTTGTTCCTTTTTCCTGTCTTTTTGATCACCACATTTTTGAAAAATTTAGAATAAATTGGCTGGGTGTGGTGGCTCATGCCTGTAATCCTAGCACTTTGAGAGGCTGAGGCGGGCGGATCACTTGAGCGAAGGAGTTTGAGACCAGCCTGGGCAACGTGGCAAAACCTCATCTCTACAAAAATGCAAAAAATTAGCCAAGCGTTGGTGGCGCAAGCCTGGAGTCCCAGCTACCCAGGAGGCTGAGGTGGGATCACCTGAGTACTAGAGGTCAAGGCTGCAGTCAGCCATGATCATACCACTACACTCTAGCCTGGGTGACAGAGTGAGACTCTGTCTCAAAAAAACCTCCACAAAACAAACAAACAAACAATAAATTGGTGCACAAGATGAAAATGTTTTTTCTCTGTGCAAAAGAGTCACTGTATTAAAACTTGAAATATAACTTGCCTCTGATGACACGTGCTGTATAAAATGGGTTCCATCAGTTGACTGATGTGACTTCCTTCAAAATCTTATCAGCATCCCTTTCTGCATTTCAAATTTACCAGTGAAGTTGATTTTGCTATAATTGTTATCGTGCAAGCATGACTGTAATATAAGCATGACAAACTCAATCTGTGTAGCATCAAATATTAACTTTTGGCAATAAAAGCATATAGCCTGTGACAATAAAGATTTTTGAAAACAGTTACATAAATATGCCAAATGCTGCATCATTAATAGTGATCATTTCTCTGCTAGTCAATAGTTGATTTAAATGTCTAGTTAACACCTGCTTTATGTTTTCTTATTGATTTATTATGAAAAGTATTGATTTTTATCCACCAAGCATCTACATCCAGTCTCATACCACAATTACTTTTTATAAAAAATTTTATGTTGGTTGTGTGCTTTTAAAGTCATTTGTAGACTTTATGGATTTAAACCACCTAGAAGAAAATCTGAGATTTTATCCCTATAAATTATTCATCTATGCCCTCCTCTAATCATTATTAATTTATGAATAATTCATGCCTTCCCAATTTCCAGCAAAGTCAGCAACTCAAGCATTAGTGATGATTTTATTTTCATACGTTTGCTAGTGTTAAAAATATGAATTAACTTTTTGGCCCTCTGCTGGGGGTCCCATGGTATTACTTTGTTTCCTTAAGGTCTCTAAAATCCTTTCCTTTTTCAGTTCCTGTGAAATTCTCACTTATATATTTGTTTACCTCACTCACTCAACAATATTTATTGAATGACCAAACCAGGATCTCTATTTGTCATAATTAGTAATAGCTACCAAAGCCTTATATTCTTTAATTATAGTTTTTAGTCTGTTCACTGTCTTTAAGTCTATTCTAAACACAGCATTTGCCTTTTTTAATTGAAGCACTCCATCCACACCTTTATATTTATCAATGTTCTGCCCAGTAAGTCTTGCAGTGGCCTTGAGCTAAAAGCAATAAAATTCCCAATTGACTTTTCTTACGTTTCTTCATTCATTTTTCCACTAAGTTGAACATTATTTACTCTATATTAAGGCTGTCTCTACTTAAAAAGTGAATGTGTGTGTATGTTTAAAAGTAATTCTAGTATTTTACTTCTGGAAGGAAAATTAGGAAAATTAAGAGCTCACCTTTAAGCCCTTTATATGACAGTTGATATACAGCGTTAAGAGCTGTGCCAGGCTCTATGGCCATTCTTTGGGTTGACTGGGTGGGGATACTACTACTGAGCTGGAACTCTAATTACCCAACCACACACTTCTCGCTTCTCTCTTTATCACATGCTTTTTGAAAGTGGCCCTGCCCATTTTCTACAGCTTTATTTCCTCTTTCATTCAACAAGAAATGTTTTCCATGAACAAAACTTCCTCCCAGTTGGTTTATTACATTCTGACTTAGCTTTAGCATTTTATTGTGGCATTCTAGGGACGGAAAATACAGACCAAAAAAGCAGTATTTGAAAGATGTTACTTGACTATTGTGAAATACTTTTGATTGGCTGGACTGAAAATTAAACCCTTTTCCACCTCACTCAGTCTTCCTTAAACCTTCTCAAATGGTTTAATTGCTTTATCAAAAAAAGAGATGCCATTGATTAGATAGCATGCGATGCAGATAAAGTTGTATCCGGTAAAGGCTGGACAAAGTTCAGTTATACACCAAAGCCTCAGTTCAGTTTTACCTCTAAATCCATCCATTTCCATTGCTTCCTAAGTTCACAAAGTACTATGAAGTCGATTATAGTAACCATGTGTGGTCTTCCCAGGAATTAAATTGCTGACTCCCAATAGAGAGTGTTTTCCTAAATTATATGAGTAATTATGGCCCTTGGGCCATTGCGTCACTAGTAAAACAATGTTTTGAGTAGTTACTAAAAAATAACCAAATCATAACTAAAATAGTTTTTCATTTGACCTTTGTGTTTAAGTTAGCCAACAGAATAAGAAGACATCAAATAAAGCCTAGACATAAAAATTCCGATTGTGGAATGTGGGAATTTATCTGAAGTTTCTTTTTTTAGAGCATGTTTTGTTAGAAAATTCCTACTCTGTTGTATTCTGTTCATTGCCATGATTTATTGAGCACTGACCTGTACGTTAACTCACCAACTCTTCACCATCTCACGAAGCAAGTTGTGAATAAACAGTCTGAAGGGAGTTCATTTAACTGAAATGGGTCTTTAGAGAGTTACCCAAAGAAGCTAGAATCTTATTAGCTTCTCTGTAGTTAATAAGATGTTTATTTCATAGAGCCAATGAGACTTCATGCCATGTAGCCAACACAGCTAGATTAGGTAACTAGTAATGTATTACTGTTTCATTTATAATATATTCTGGCAGCTGTCTACTGCTATTATCTCAAGATAATAATAATGAATTCTATTGAGAAACATTCCCCAGCACTTTTATTAAAAAAGAGTAAGTGGCATAAATTAGCAAATACATGTTACCCTCACTATCACACACATTTCTTTCTTTATGGTAACATAAGGTGAATAATTGGAAAATAAATTTTATTTGTTCTCAGACTCAACCTGTAATGGTTTTTATTGCCTAGCCTTATGGCTATGTCAATATCCTGCAAAAATGAACAGAATAATTTGTTTCCACCAAAGCTGCCATACTTGAGCCAAGTTGTAATTATTAATATGATTTGTAGACAATAAAAAAGAAACTAGAGCACCAGTGCATTTTTCACATAAAAGTTTGACCCAGTTCAAAGTCGACGCTAAGGATGTTGTCAACCGATCAATGAGGAGTGCCTAGAAATCATGGGATTGTAAAAGGTATGTTCTTTGCTGTTTGGAAGAAAGATTTGGGAGCGTTGTCTCCTTCTAACACAGAGGTAAGGGGAGTCCAAGTTTTTCAGCAATCCTGGGCTAGTATTTCAGCGATAGGTACTAGGAAGGTTCATACTCCCGTTCCCAGGAGATGATTGTATAAAAAGATGGAGCACACACACACTCATGCTGAGGAGAGCAGCATTGGCTGGGTGTATTTCAGGGGATGAAATTGAAGTCTTTTACTGGAGAGGAGCTACGTTATTTAAATAAAAAGAATCAGCGCGACTGCATAGAAATTGAATCACAGAATTTGTGTCTTCACAGTGGGATACAAAATTCTGTCTAAAGGATGTGTTGTCTCTGCACAGTTAGCCACATTTAGGGAATGGAAAAATCTGGATCATCATAAATACCCGGTTTCTCCCATTTTCTTCTCAGTGTTGGGGCTATGACTCAAAAAGCCTTTTACACATCACACTATGTTATTAATCCTTGTTGACATAATAACATCCCTTGGGATTCAGGAAGGCACCTTGTCTACCCAATAGGGTTCCCCAAATTGCAGAAAGGAACAAGCATTTGTCCAGAGACTATCCATACAGTATCCCATCTCATCCTCACAGTAACCTATGAAGTAGTTCTTGTGCCTATTTTATAGTAGAGAACTCTAAAGCTTGTAGAGGCTAAGTAACTTGCCTCGGGATGCATAACCCTAAATGGCAGAGCTGGCACACAAGTACCATGTTTTCAATCATTCTTTTTTTCTTCAGTTAAAATAATATATAATGGATACTATGACTGTGAGAATGCAAAAGGATCTTTTGATTACTTAAACATGCATTTTAATTTTATCTTTGCAGACTAAAAGGATGATGCAGGCACTTTGAAAGGGATTTCCTTAGGGGCTTTTTGGAATGTTGTGTAATCTTTAGAAGATGCAGATTTTAGCAAATGCTGTTAAAAGGCAATAAATGTTAGTTTGGATGAGGCTCTGCGGCCAGTTTTAGAAACAGTAGTCTTTGGAATTGAACCCAACATTTCACCTTAAGAATACAAGGCTTCAGTGTTCTAGTGGGTGAATGCATACACTCAAGAATAAGTGTTTTTAGAAATAATTGCAGTGACTTACACATAACTCTAGACCCAGCCTTGTTCATTATGTGAGTGCTGCACAGTCGAGCATTCATGAGTTACCAGTTCCCAAAGCCCCACAGGCTATGGGCCTGTTCTCTGGATGTACTAGATTTCATCAACATTTTCATTGCTCAGCACAGAATTTTAATATTTATGGTTCAGGGAGATTGTTTTATGTACACAGCCTAATAACCAGAACCAATTGAGAAAATATATAAAGAAAATACAGAGAGGTAGCAAAGTACAGCCTACAGTGGAACACCAACAGGGCTAGTGTTAGGAGGGGCAACTGAAACCTGGGTTGAACACTATAATTGTGTGGCTTTGAGCATCTTCTAATTGCAGTTACACATTTCAGGAGACTCAATTTTATGCATGTGGTATTGCCATAAGGGTAATTGCTACCTCCCTGTATTATAGTGGAGGTCCTCTGGGCATGCATAATACCTTTCTTTCATCATGCTCATCAAGACTTATTCATACGTTGTTATCAATTATCCTAGTAGCTCTACATGATAGGTAGTTACAAGTATTACAAATCATAGATTAGGCCACTAAAATAAAGAAATGAGGTAACTTCCCTGCAGTCTTCTTGTGGGGCGATGTAATAGTAGAGACCACGAGTTTGCCAAGTTCGGTGGCTGATTCCCGTGTTTTGTCTGGGATATTGGGATGATATTTGGAATGAAGGGTTTCATATTTGGATTGCACCAAGTTAACTGTGTGCTGCGAAACATTATATGGCTTCATTTTCATTGGGAGAACGAGTGATATAAATGATGTAACATATGAATTAAGTGATTTAGCTAATTACACATATTTTTGGATGCTTCTAAAAAAGCTAATATGTGATCCTTGAAGTAAAGAAAGTTGTACATTCGAGGTTTTCTACCCTTTTTGTGTGTGTTTTATTTTAATGAGGACAGTGGGAACTACACCATTTCTTTCCTGCGAGTTCATCCTGGATTACCTTTTTATATCCATTAAACATAGAAATTCTGAAGCCATGTCTGCCTACATGTCATCCTGATTGCCTTTGTGAACAGTTGCAGATCAAATGTAGAAGCAGTTACTATTAAAAAAAAAAAAAGTTGTTATAAACCAAGGGTTGAGGAAAGAGAAAGATACAGTGACAATGAGATATCTTGGGGGAAACTTGGGCCTTTAGACCAGGGGTTAGCAAACCATATCCTGTGAGCCAAACCACAGTCACCTGCCTGTTTTGGTAGGCCTATAAGCTAGGAATGGTTTTCACATTTTTTTAAAAGACTGATGGGGAAAAGTCAAAGGAAAATGATATTTTGTGGTATGAAAAGTATATGAAATTAAAATTTTAGTGTCTGCAAATAAAACTTTTGAAGCACCATGCTTATTCATTTACACACTGTGGCTGCTTTTACAGCAAGGATGGATATTTCTGTGTGGCCTGCAAGGCTGAGAATGTATACTATCTGATCCTTTAAGAAAAATTTGCCACCTCCTGCTATATACAGTAGGAGCCAGTGTTCAGTTGGAAGATGCTTAGGCCCATGGCCTGTCAGCGTGTAACTCTATGTGTCTGAATTCGGAGAGCTGAGTACTAGCTGTACTTCATGAACCCCATGGAACTGTGTTTGGTGTATTATCATTGTTTTGGTAACATATTATTTTTTTAAAGCTCTGTGGAACTCACTATTGTGTCTACCGTAATGATATTATTCAGATGATTTATTAATTACCACATTCCCTTTATAAATATCTCTGGAATTTTCTTTATTTTTGTTTTTGTAGAGACAGGTCTCCCTATGTTGCCCAGGCTGGTCTTGTACTCCTGACCTCAGGCGATCCTCCCACCTTGGCCTCCTAAAGTGCTGGGATTACAGGCGTGAGCCACTGTGCCCAGCCTGGGATTTTCTTTATATTCTCTTTATGAAAATACATAGGGAGACATTTCTGTCTAGTTTTACTATGAGAAGGGTTATATTTTTCTGAGCTCTGTGTGTGTGTATGCCTGTGTGTGTGTGTGTGTGTGTGTGTGTGTGTGTGTGTGTCTAATTCCTTTGGGAATTTTGGGACCATCCAGGTTTTCCCCCTCAAGATGCCTGCCAGAAAGCTCAGAGGTGAATTTTTGGCTTACTTTTTTTTTTTTTTTTTTTTTTGCACCAGCTTTATGCTTGGTACCACTTCATTTTATGCCCCTGGGTTGTTCTCTTTCCTTTTTCTTGTCTACTTCTGATTCATGAGTTTTTGCTATGCTTTGTGAATCTTCTTTTTTTTTTTTTTTTGAGACGGAGTCTCGCTCTGTCGCCGGGGCTGGAGTGCAGTGGCCGGATCTCAGCTCACTGCAAGCTCCGCCTCCGGGTTCACGCCATTCTCCTGCCTCAGCCTCCCGAGTAGCTGGGACTACAGGCGCCCGCCACCTCGCCCGGCTAGTTTTTTGTATTTTTTAGTAGAGACGGGGTTTCACCGTGTTAGCCAGGATGGTCTCGATCTCCTGACCTCGTGATCCGCCCGTCTCGGCCTCCCAAAGTGCTGGGATTACAGGCTTGAGCCACGCGCCCGGCCTGCTTTGTGAATCTTCTAAGTCACTAAATACTTTTAGGAACTCTACAGAACATTAAAATATAAAATTAATAGTAAGACATATTTGAATTTTTGTTCTAGAAGGTCCCAGAGCTCTCCTTTACCATTCTACCTCAGAGAGCCCTTTTCCTTCTGCCTGTTATTGTGGGACTATCCAGGGCACTATGCCTCCATTGCGTAGAGCCAGTCCATGAAGTGCTCATTGAGTGCTTTGTGGTGTAATGTTCTACCCTTCCTGCAAGCTTACAAATCAACCTCTTCGAGACTGATAAAGAGAGAGCAGAGGTTCTTTAGTATCTAGGGTCCAGAGAAGTCAGGAAGGTTGTGAACTTGGATGGGTAAAAAAAATTTTTTTTTAGCTGAAGTCTTGCCCTGTTACCCAGTCTGAAGTTCAGTGGTACAATCTCGGCTCACTGCAACCTCCACCTCCCATGTTCAAGCGATTCTCCTGCCTCAGCCCTCTGAGTAGCTGGGATTACAGGTGTGCGCCACCACACTCGGCTAATTTTTTATATTTTTGGTATAGACGGGGTTTCACCATGTTGGCCAGACTGGTCTTGAACTCCTGGCCTCAAGTGATCCTCTTGACTAGGCCTCCCAAAGTGCTGGGATTACAGGTATCAGCCACGTGCCCAGCAGTAAAATTTTTTTATAGCTTGTAACAGAAATGTAGCGTTTTCTTCAGTTATGAAGACAGGCAACAAACCACAGCAATATTAGCAATACTTGTGACTATGTCACCAGTCAGAAACCACAGATACTTTAATATCAAATTATATTGTTGTAGATATTGCAAAATATCTGTGCTCTTTATTACTAGAAAAATTAAGATATATAAAAAGATCTATAAAAGAGTTATAAAAATACTTCAAAATTAAGATTATAGCTGTCTACCTAGACAGCTAGTTCTTATTATTTAATACATTGATAAAGAAGCATATTTATTACCGTGCTATGATTTTTAAAAAGCGTTTTGTTACTGTAATTCTTTTTATTTTATTGGCAATCCTTTGTGTTTTATGCATTTAAAAACACTTTTCTGAGAGGGGATCCATAGGCGACCATAGGGATTTTTGACTCAAAAAAGGATAAGAAACCTCCATGCATGGGTGTGCCCACAGGCATGTATGCACACACGGACAGAGATACACAATTTTTACATATGACTTCAAGGAGTTATAGACTCCTCTTACAAGACCTACATCTAGGAACTGTAGTTTGAGATCTTATGCCCTATTGGCTAAAATTCAAAATAGTGGGCCCTAAGAGGGGGAGCCTTTATTTTGTTGTCTTTTTAAAACACTGTTCAAATGAATCTTTTTTACTAATGACTTAAAATACCCTCTTAGTTATAGCATTAGCACTGGCTGCTATCATTTAGTATCACCTCTTCTATAAAACAAGGAATGTATATATACTTATGAAATCATTCTCTTGGTTTATACCATATCAACTAGATATTTGTCAGTGAAAAATTGAAAATCTACCTCTTCATCCTCTTTGAACTGTAGTTTGCATTAAAAAGATTTGCATATTTGAATTTTCAAAACTTGATATGTGTGTATTTCGTAAGTTTGGAATTGGATACAAAGTACAAATATTACTGTAAGTTAATGACATAATCCCTTTTGTATTATTCTGTGTCTTGAGTGGTTTTGTTGCTGTAAGTCAAGCATATTTATTATTCATGTATAGGGGAGCCAAGGTTCATTTGAGAATGTAATTTTGTGCCAATAGGTTGTGTTGTAAGTCCCTGGTTAGGATTTACTTACACCTGCATGGGTTTTATGCTTCCCTCTGTTCCATTCATTACGCTACTATTCTGAATGCATCACTTAATTTAGTGAGATCTGGGTGCGAACTTAGAGATGATGTAGTCCAGTTTTTCTCCACCCTGCTAAGCTTCACAAAATAGTGATGCCTGGACCGCACTCCTAGTGAATCTGATTGAATGGATCTGTGTTGGGGAATGGAGGCAGTCTTCAAAAACCAACCGCAAGGTTTCTTAGTTCAGCCAGGCTTCAGAATCTCAGCCTAGCCTAATTCCTTCCCCATGCAACTGAGAGCATTGTAACATGCCTGAGGGCCGCTGGCTAGTTAGTGACAGATGAGTTTTCTCTACTTCAGAAAGCTATTTTCCCCTTCCAGATTTTTTTTTTTTTTTTTTTTTTTAATGTAAAGCCATTTCCCAGCCAATGCAGTCTTCTGTGGTCACTGCATTCCTCATGGAATATTTAAGATTGGAACGTTTAAAATCTTACTATCCTTGTCCTGTTTTACCATTACCTAATGGGAAGACAGCTTTCTGGGAAAACCTGAAGACCATTCTTTCTTAGTGAGTTGTTCTTGACGGCGGTGACTTTATCTTTGGAAATTTGCCCCATTCCCATATCACAATTAAGGAAGTGGCTTAAGAAAGTAGCTTGTAATTCTCTAGAGTGTAAGTCTCCAGATGTCACTGTTGAACTTTATATGTTCCAATGGGAATAAATCTAAAATAATTTCCTTGTCACATTTGATAAACATGAGTATTAGGGACCCATATTGGAAGAACCTTCCAAAAACGGGCCTGCCTTTCCTTTGTGAGTTTTCAGTGTAATTCTAGCATTTCTGGGAGAAATATGTAAGTACCTCAAGGGCAGAAATGCTGCCCATTCATATGTTTCATAATTATCACCTAAAACTTAGAATGGATCACATTAACTCATAAGCTTTGTACCTTTTCCACACAAGCTAATAAATTTCCCGACTTGGTTTATCTGATCATGAATTTTGATCAACTTTATCTCACTAGGTTTAAAAATTAATATGTTGCACTATATAGCGCTTATCTTTACAGAGATGATTCATCTTTAATGCAATAAATAAAAGAAAAGCCAAGCTGGGTATGATGGCACATACCTGTAGACGCAGCTACTTGGGAGGCTGAGTTAGTTGGGAGGATCACTTGAGCCCAGCAATTCAAGGCTGCAGTAAGCCAAGATTGTGCCACTGTACTCCAGCCTGGGTGACAGAGTGAGACTCTGTCTCAAAAAAAAAAAAAAAAAAAAAGGCCAGATGCGATGGCTTATGCTTGTAATCCCAGCACTTTGGGAGGCCAAGGCAGGCAGATCACTTGAGGTCAGGAGTTTGAGACCAACTTGGACAACGTGATGAAACCTCGTCTCTACTAAAAATAAAAAAATTAGCCAGGTCATGGCAGTGCGCTCCTGTAATCCCAGCTACTCCAGAGGTTGAGGCAGGAAAATTGCTTGAACCCGGGAGGCAGAGGCTGCAGTGAGCTGAGATCATGACACTATACTCCAGCCAGGGCAACAGAGCGAGAATCCATCTCAAAAAATAAGATAAAATAAAAAGACAGACATTTAGTGCAGATATATAAGCTTTAAAAGATTGGATGACTCAAGCCAATGGCATTTCTTTTTTTTCTGATTTACAGTTGTGTTTTTTTAAGGATGGCAACTTTGTTTTACCTTCTTCTCCCTTCTATATTATTTTGAAGTGAATTTGATTACAAATATTTTGAAAAATATATGCCCCTATGTATTGAATCTGAAAGCAATTACAATTTGTCCTTTTCCTCTAATTCTCCTATGCAACTATCAGAATGGAAAATAAATTTCAGGATACTTTTGGACCAAAAATGACAGAGATCAAATTGCTTGACATCTAGTAACTGGAGTGGACATGAAAGAGGAGGCAACTCTACAGCAAGCCCTGTCACCAGCCCCGTGCAGGAGAATCATGGAGAATTAAGATAGTCGCCTCCTCTAAGAAGCTTTGTGTGCTTTTCCGGGATCTTCATTTTCCTAGGCAATATGATTTCAAAGTGTTGTCCGGTAAGAACCCTTTATCAAGTTATAACTGGAAAGCTACCCACTATCTCTTTATATGACGACAGCATCCACTATGTAAGATTTATATTATATGCATGCATGTAGAATGTAATTTGAACCACTCTCTAACTATGGTCATAGGTCAGTACCTGCCGGAGAATGGAGATTTTTAAAAATTGTGATCACAGAGTTGAGAATGTAATCTTTTTAAAAAAGATATGCTTAGCCTTGTAAATAAAGATAAGCATTTTAAAAATTTATTTTATAAAGAAGAGGTTTGATGGAGCAAAGATTAAAGCATTGAGAAACCATAGAAATACAAGAAAAAAATCCCTGAATATTGTGTAATCACAGAACAGGGAAGAACTCTTCTAAGTATAACACATATTCAGATACTATAAATTTTTTGAATATTAAAACTTTTTTTTTTACCCAGAAATAAATCCACTTATTTGTAGCCAACTGATTTTCTACAAAGGCACTAAGAATATACACTGGAGAAAGGATACCCTCTTCAGTAAATGGTGCTGAGAAAATTGACTATCCATACACAGAAGATTGAAACTGGACCCCTGTCTCTCACCATATGCAAAGATCAATGGATGATGGATTAAAGATTTGAATATAAGACCCCAAACTTTAAAACTACTGGAAGAAAACACAGGGAAAAGACTTCAAGATATTGGGCTAGGCAAATATTTTATGGTTAAGACCTTGAAAGCACAGACACCTAAAACGAAAATAGACAAATTGAACTATATTAAACTAAAAAGCTTTTGCACAACAAAGGAAACAATCAACAGCATGAAGAGACCACCTGTTGAATGAGAGAAAATATTGCATACTATTTTCCTACAAGGGACTAATATCCAGACTATACCAGAAACCCAGCAGTGTAAAAAAAAACAAAAAAAAAACAAAAAAAAAAACGTTAAAAAGTGGGCAAAGGACATGAATAGACAATTCTCAAAAGAAGACATGCAAATGGCCAATAGATATGTGAAAAAATGCTCCACATCACTAATTGTCAAGAAAATTCAAATCAAAACCATGAGATATTACCTCACCTCATGTAGAAGGGCTATTATGTAAAAAGTAAAAAGAAAAATAATACTGGTGAGGATGTGGAAAAAAGGGAATTCATACACTGTTGGTGGGAATGTAAATTAATAAAGCCACTATGGAAAACAATTGGAGATTTCTCAAAAAACTAAAAACAGAACCATGATACAGTCCATCAATTCCACTGCTGGTATCTATTCAAAGGAAAAGAAATCAGTATATCAAAGAGATACCTACATTTACTTGTTTATTGCAGCACTATTCACAATAGCAAAGACATGGAATAAACCCAGGTGTCCATCACCAGGCAAATGGATAAAGAAAATGTGGTATATGTTTACAATGGAATACTATTCAGCCATAAAAATGAATGAAATCATGTCATTTGCAGCAATGTGAATGCAACTGGAGGTCATTATATTAAGTGATATAACCCAGGCACAGAAGGACAAACATTGCATGTTTTCACTCATATACAGGAGCTAAAAACTTGATATCATCAAGGTAGAGAGTAGAATGATCACACTAGAAGCTGGGAAAATCGGTTAGGGTGGGGAGATGAACAAAGGTAGGTTAACAGGTACAGACACAATTAGATAAAAGTTATAATAAGTTCTATTGTTCTACAGCAGAGCAGAGTGACTATAGTTAACAACAATGTATTGTATATTTCAAAAGAGCTGAAAGTGAAGACTGGAATTGTTCTCAACACACAAAAATGATAAATGCACAAAGGGATGGACTCTTTAAATACCCTGACTTAATCATTACACATTCTATACGTGTAACAAACTATCGCATGTTCCCTATAAGTATGTAAAATAAATAAAGTATCAATAAAAAACCAAACATTTTAAAAATTACATGCCAAAACTTTTTTTTTTTTACTTGAAAACAAAAGTCAAAAGACAAGCAAAAACCTAGGGGATAACTTGTAACTCGTAGGAGACATAGGACTGTTTTCCAAAATATATAGAATTCCTATAAATGAGTATTTTTAAAAATCAGCAGGCCTGACGCAGTGGCCTGTAATCCCAGCACTTTAGGAGGCTGAGACAGGTGGATCGCTTGAGTCCAGGAGTTCAAGACCAACCTGGGCAACATGACAAAACCCCATCTCTACAAGAAATATAAAAATTAGCCAGGTATAGTGGTGCGTGCCTGTAGTCCCAGGTACTTGGAAGGCTGAGATGGGAGTATCACTTGAGACTTGAAGGTCAAGGCTGCAGTGAGCCACCAGGATCGTGCCACTGCACTCCAGCCTGGGCAACAGTGAGAACCTATCTCAAAAAAAAAAAAAAAAAAAAGTCACTATCATCACAGTCTCCACTGTTGTACCTGGTCCACTGTCTGCAAGGACAAGTTATTGATCAGGAGGATTTCCAACCAAGAACGAGAACCCAAATGAATCGGCACAACTCGTCTTCTGCTACTGTAACAAACAAGTTGCCCAGTTGTCACTTTGGGCGCTAAAGAGGGACTTACTCTCAGATTTGGGAACTAGACCCGTTACTATTTTCTTTAGCACTGGAGGGAGCCTTCCTTTATTAGGTCTCACTCTAAGTCGGTTTCACACTGAAGTCAATTTTAAGTCTGTGCTTTGCAAGTATGAATTGAAAATGGTGGTGGGGGGTGCTTTCTTGGCGTTGGCACCTGGATGACAAAGTACCCCAGGAACAAGCTTTCATTCATCAATGGAATACACTAGATTTCTGTCTTACAGTTCAGGGTGGGCCAGAAGGAGCCACGGTGGGTCTGTAGAGGGATGAATCGGCATCCTGTTAGAAAGGTGCTGGGCCCCTCCTCAGTCACTTTGAATGCTCTCTGGTTTCGCAGCAGTCATGATCCACATTTTTAAACTTTTAAAGTATAAAATCAATACAAAAAATATATAAATTTTAAGTGTGCTACTCAGTGAATTTGTGTGATGGTATTTCAGGTAGTATTCTGTTTTCTAATCTGTGTACTGGCACACACTTTCATAACTAGCACACAGATTAGGAAACAGAATATTACCTGAATCCCACAAATGCCTTCCAGTCACTACCTTCTTCTCCTCGGTAACCATCCTGACTAATCTTGTCGGTTTTGAGCTTTTAGAAATGGAATTCTACGTTATACAATCTTCTGTGTTTGGTTTCTTTTGCTCCAAAATGTATTTGTGAGTCATTCATATTGTTTGCGTGCGATTGGAATTTGCTCATTCTCACTGCTGTACAGTGTATTCCACTGCTGGAATAATTAAACATGTGGTTCTCCACTGGGGGTGATTTTGCCTTGAGCAATGTCTGGAGACCGTTTTCTAGTTGTTACAACTCACAGTAAGGGAAGGGGGTGTTGCTGCTATCGTCCTACAATGCACAGGACCACAGGACAGCCCCCCCCAACACAAAGAACTATCAGGCTCAAAATGTCAATAGTGCCAAGGTTGAGAAACCCTGCTGTGTAGCGTTGGATCATGTGAATATTCTCCGTGTATTTCTTAGAGCCTCAACTTGAGCATTTATGAGCATAAAACAGCTCAGCCCTGGCTTTGAACTTCTTGAAACCATGCTTACCATCATCAGAATAAAACGACTACCAAACAGGAGGAGTTTTAAATGTTTACAGTAACTGTTAAGAGTCAAAATATACTGTCATGTATAGTCTTGGTCATAGACAAAAAATGTACATTTGGAACTACTACAAGAATTTGAAGAGGTTTTAAGTAAGAAAGTGAAATTGGCTAAGTCAAAGTTTTCATTAAAGAGTGAAAAGACTTTTCTTAGAAACAGCTTTATTGAGGAATAATTTGTGTACTATATAATTCACCCATTTTAACTGTACAGTTTAAAGATTCCTAGGAAATTTACAGAGTAGTACAACCATGACCACACTCTAATTTTAGAACATTTTCATTACGCTAAAAAGATCCCTGGTGCCCATTAGCAATCATTCCCATTCCTACCCCAAGTCCCAAGAAGCTACCAGTCTACTTTTTGTCTCCAGATAGTTTCCTTTTTTGGATGTTTCTCATAAATGGAATGATAAAATATGTAATCTTTTATGACTGGCTTCTTTCACTTAGCATAATGTTTTAAGATTCATTCATGTTGCCACAGGTATCAGTACTTCATACTTTTTATGGCTGAATACGATTCCATTGTATGGATATACCACATTGTTTATCCATTAACAGGTTGACAGACATTTGGGTTGCTTACAGTTTGGACCTATCATGAAGAATGGACATGAAGAATTTTTGAAGCGTGGCTAGATAAATGACTAGCACAAGTAGGCTTTTGAAGAAGGGACATGATTCTGAGCCAGATAATCTATGTTGTTTAGAGGAATAATGTGAGCGATTGAAAAAATAGAATATGAGGAGAAAAGGACAAGAATGACACAAGAAGTATTAGACTTACAGGGAAAGGAGATCTCTGACAGACCCATACAGATCCTAGTATTTCAAAGGTATTTTATAGCCAAGCCGGCCAGGCTACAGAGCAGCAAAGGTCTACAGAGAAGCAAAGGGTAACACCTCACTCTCCTCCCCAGTCTTGCGGGCACAAACCCAGTTGGCATAGCCTTGAGGCTAACTTTTCCAGTTGAAGCAAGAAGACCCTTGGTTTTTGGCATTTAATAACTGACATTCAAACAAGGCACTTTAAAAAATCTACAATTTGAGAGGATTTCCTGGCACTATAAAACCCCTTCCCTCAATGGGAGTTGTTCTGCCTTCTTGAGTTGGAGTGTTATTAAGTCCGTAAAATGGAAAGTGCATGTAGAATAATCACACAGTTATTTTGTATTAGAGAAAAGTTATGAAGTATGGCATCGATAAAGATGTTAGGAAAAAAAATTCACTAAAAACAATCATGAAATGGGAAAGAAAATTCCCATCCTCAACCCATCCGCATCAAATGAAGGTGCTGCTGACAGTAGATATTAAAAGACATGTTGAACACATAAAGTCCAGGTGGCCACAATGCTTTCCTTTTATCCCTTCCTACATAGATAGGTGGAAGGGACTCGGTACAATAAAAAGAAGGAGCATGTAGAAAAACATGGGCAATTTGAGACATTCCAAGGCAGAGCTGACCAGGAAAGGTTAAGCACCTGGAAGCCTTTATTCTCCACCAGGAAGGGAGGATACAGAGCAAGGGGCTTTTAAGTGGGAGATGCTGCATGTGCTTTCCCCATAAATTTGAGGGCAGTACATAGTATTCCAAGTTGTGTAGCTTCTCACATGCAAGCTAGGCCCAGAACCACTTGCATCCACAACTATTTCTTTTTCTTTTTCTTTTCTTTCCTTTTTGAGACAGAATCTTGGTTTGTCGCCTAAGCACTGAAGTGCAATGATCTCAGCTCACCACAATCTCCCTCTCCCAGGTTCAAGCGATTCTCCTGCTTCAGGCTCCTGAGTAGCTGGGACTACAGGTGTGCACCACCTCACCTGGTGAATTTTTGTATTTTTAGTAGAGATGGAGTTTCAGCATGTTGGCCAGGCTGGTCTTGAACGTCTGACCTAAGGTGATCCACCAACCTCAGGACATCCGCCCACCTCAGCCTCCCAAAGTGTTGGGATTACAGGCTTGAGCCACCGTGCCTGGCCCACAGCCATTTCCTGAACATGAGTTCAACGATGTGGACCTTGTGTATGTGCACGGGAATATGCCTTATATTCATCCTCTATTCTATCACCTGACAAGAACCAAACAGAGCTCAATGGTGTAAATTTGCATTCATGTGCAGGGTTCCTGCAATGATGATCCTGCACAATTGTTGTTGGAAATCATTTGTCTTCTATTGGATTCATGAAGGCTTAAACACATGGTCAGGGGATAACACTCACTAAGTGGCGCGATCTCGGCTCACTGCAAGCTCCGCCTCCTGGGTTCATGCCATTTTCCTGCCTCAGCCTCCTGAGTAGCTGGGACTACAGGCACCCGCCACCATGCCTGGCTAATTTTTTTTTTTTTTTTTTTGTATTTTAGTAGAGACGGGGTTTCACCATATTAGCCAGGATGCTCTCGATCTCCTGACCTTGTGATCCTCCCGTCTCGGCCTCCCAAAGTGCTGGGATTACAGGTGTGAGCCACTGCACCCGGCACTAATAGCTCTTTTATGTTTCTTCCACTTGTTGAGATAAAATCTTTTCTTTTTTTGAGTCAGGGTTTCACTCTGTCACCCAGGCTGGAATACAGTGGTGTGATCATGGCTTGCTGCAGCCTCAACCTCCTAGGTTCAAGTGATCCTCCCACCTCAGCCTCCAGAGTAGTTGGGACCACAGGTGCAAATCACCAACCACACTTGGCTAATTTTTAAAATTTTTGTAGAGATGGGGTCTCACTATGTTGCCCAAACTGATCTTGAACTCCTGGCTTCAAGTGATCCTCCCACCTTGGCCTCCCAAAATGTTGGGATTATGGAAGGGTGCCACCACACCTGGCCTCAGATTAAATATCTTATATCTACTCCATACCACAGAAAAATAGAGAATTGACGTGTAGCCTACATAGCTTTTTTGAATTCTTTTACAATAACTCTGTACCAGTACGTGTTGTCAACAAAATATGGCAAAATAAAAAGTTGAACGATAAATTTAATGCATGACCAATGAAGATTGAAGCCAGCCTGTCAGGTTAATCCTGTTTTGTTTTCATCCTAGTCTTTTCCCTGAGGAGCTAGGTTTTTGGCTGGACTGACTGGATAATTGTTGCAGGAACCTCTTTCCATCTTCATGTGTGAAAGCAGTGATGGGGTATGTGATTAAACCATGTTAGACAATATGATTAGGCCATGCCATTATTCTTTTGTAGTTGCAAAGGTAAGCTATATTTCTCAGACTCTCATCCCCACAACTAATGCTTTGTATAAGTCATCAGGGAACAGCTCACATGTGCCGATGACAGGTTCGGTTCACAGTGTGACTTGTCCAACAGAGGATGTCTGCCGTGTCTTCGAACGCTACGGATTATTTGCTTTGCTCGTTTTTGAGTTTTACATACATGGAATCATACAATGTGTACTCTTTTGTCTTTGTAAGATGCATCCTTAGTGCTGTGTGTAGCTGTCCTTGGTTCATTCTCATTGCCATGTAGTATTCCATTGTGTAAAGACACCACAATTTATTTACCCAGACTACCACTGATGGGCAGTTGGGTGTCTCAATATTTATAGCAACTCTGTGAGGTAGGTGCTATTATTCCATCCATTTTGCTGATGGGGAGATTGAAGCTACGAGTGGCTTTAGAATTGATTACCTCAAGTCACACAAGTCATTTTGTGGTTGAGCCAGACCTTGAGCCAAGGTAGCCCAGGCCTTCTACCCCTCACCCTTTTATGCTTCAATGTCTGACTGAACTATTTACTGAAGCACTTCTTTGATCTGTCTCTGTCTTTCTTTTCTCCCTCTAAAGGAAAAATCCAGGTCACCAGGCTACACAGGGACTCATCTCTACCCCGGGACTAATGCTTGGCTCCCAGATCCAGTTTTCTGAGCTTAGGGTAGGGCTGTCCCCAGTGACCCCATTCATTCACCTGCCATGTCTGAATCCATGGGAAATTCTTTGTTGACTCAAGCTGGGCCCCCCACTTCAAAAGCATATTTAAAAGCCGAATTAACCCCAGAGAGGAGAGCTGAGCTTGTCTCTGTGTTAGTATATTTTTGGCTTTAACTGTTCAGGCTTTACTCTTTTCATGTAGAGTGTGAGGAAACCTGAGGACTACATTTTTGTTTTGTTTTGTGTTTGCTGTATTAGGATTTTTATTTTCTGTATGGAGTCTTCTCTTTAATGTTTGTAGGAAAAGAACTGCCAACTCATATTTTATGTTTTTTAGAAAATTGTCAGGCTGAGTGCAGTGGCTCATGCCTGTAATCCTGGCACTTATGGAGGACAAGGCAGCTTCAGCCTGGGAGTTTGAGACCAGCCTGGGCAACGTAGCAAGACCCCATCCTTACAAAAAAATAAAAAACCTTAGCTGGGCGTGATGACATATGCCCGTAGCCTCAGCTACTCGGGAAACTGGTGGTGGGAGGATCGCTTGAGCCTGGGAGGGCGAGGCTACAGTGAGCCACAATTGTACCACTGCACTCCAGCTTGGGTGACAGAGTGAGACCCTGTCTCAAAAAAATTTTTTTTTCACAATGCATGTTTCTTCCTGTTGTTTCCACAGAAACATTCAGTAGAGGCTACAGATTTACATGAGAAGGAAAGATCAGTTTTCTAGCCTTGTGTCAGGAACCCTTGTGAGGCCAGTTCTTGGCTTCTCCTTGGCTGGAAATAGAAGGGTACAAAGAGGGTCACCTAATCCCAAATTCTGCTGTCAATTGGAGATGAGATATTCTACTTCCGCATCTCGCCTGGACCATCTTAAAGCAGTACAAAGTTTACTGGATCTTCCAATGTATTATTGGCCTTTGGTGTGATGACGGGAGAGTAGGAAGGAGGTCTCCAGCTCCTTCTCTGAGTTCAGATGTTCCCTAGGCCAAGAAGACTAATCATGTACCTTGTTTCCTGCTCTGGAAAATAAGAAGTGATTTTGGCGGCCTTTGACTCTGGATGGAAGGTGGTGTTTTTTTGTTGTTGTTTTTTATTATTTTTTCAGCAACAAATGTAGTTGTGTATGTATGTACAGAGATAGATTAAAACAATTTTTTTTCCTAGAAGCATTTTACAAAAGTTAAGTGTGCAGTCTATACTGTCGAACTTTGTCCTTTTTTTTCTAGACACTCCTTTTCACTGTGGAATCTGTGAGTAGTGCCAGCCAGGAGCAGAGCAGAGTGGCAACTTTCCAAAAAAAAAAAAAAAAAAAAAAGAGGCCCTTTTACCTATTGGTTAATAGAGGGGGAGGGTGCAGCTATTTAGGAACGTCTGAATCCTGTCATTCTGGAGTCTGGAATCACCTTCTCTTCCCCCTCCAAGGTGTTCGTATGGCTCGCCTCACACCCAGTCCACACACCCGCTCCTGGGATTCTGTATCCTATTCAGCCACCTGCTAGCCAGTGGACCACCTCATACCTAATGTCAAGGTTTTGTGTGAATTCTGAATGTTCTTAGGTCTTGGTGGGAAAATTATCTAAACTTTGAAAAATTGCTATGTCTACAATTTCAGAACTGCTTGTCAACACCCGAGACGACACTTACTGTTGTCCCGTGATTTAATTGTTTTTACCAACTAACAATTTGGAACCAAGGCTTTTAAACCATCCCTTCTGATTAACGTCAGAGATGACAGGCATTCCTTTGAAAAGAATTCCTAAAGAGAGAATTTTTATAAATGGAGTATAAAATAGCATGAGGAACAGTGAGAAACATCTTCAGGGTTCACATGGCCTAGGCATGGAATAAATGCGATGTTAGGGTTTATTTTCTGAGAAATAAATGCTTAGTAGGATGCTAGATAAAACACAGGACATCCAGCTAAATTTGAACTTCAGATAAACAAGGAATAATTTTTTTGATGTAAGTATGACTCAAATATTGCATGGGGCATCCTATATTTTTATATGTCAAATCTGGTCATTTTAACTAGGTTTGCAATATATTTTCAGCACAATTGCAACAGTTCGTATTTGCTGAGTACTTTGGGCATGATGGTTAGAGTCAGAGGTGACTTTAGGAGCTGCAGGCCTTGTGTGTGTCTCTTTCACCACTGTCCTCACAGCCCCGAGTACAGTCTTTGGCATATAGTTGATGCTCAATAAATATATTTTGAAAAAATTAATCAAAATGATAAAATAAGTATGGACTATGATGAACTGATGATGCTTATAATGTAGGTGGGAATACAGGCTCATATATTTAAAAAGTTATTGTGACTAATACTATCTTATTTTGGATTTTGTTAATTGCTTAATAGACTAGCCCACTTGGTTGAAGAATTCAAATTCTAAATGTATAAAAGGTTATTTCCATTTCAAAAAGTGATGCAGAAAGACAAATAACATGTTCTCTCACTCATATGTGTATTCTAAAGAAGATGATTGCACAGAAATAGTAGAATAGTGGTTACCAGAGGCTGGTGACAGTAGAAGGGAGGGGAGGATGAATACAGTTACATAGGAGGAATAAGTCCTGGTGTTCCATTGCACAATGGAGTGTCTAGAGTAGCTGGAAGACAGGATGTTGAATGTTCTCAGCACAAAGAAATGATAAATGTTTGAGGTGATGGAATGCTTACCCTGATTTCATCATTACACAAGGTATACATGTATCAAAATATCACCTTGTACTTCATATATATGTGCAATTATGTGTCAAAAATTTAAAAAACTCTTAAAAAGAAAAAAGGGTCAAGAGAGAAGAATACAAAAATGATGATTAAATGGAAATTAAACAATAGTTTTATCTGGATTTGATGTAATTTTTTAAATTAAAAACTGTGCTATTGGACAATGTCACCTATTTTCTTTCATATACACTTTTCTTCTAGTGTTCTAATCAATTAAGTCCTGTATATTTAATACTCATTTCTGTCAGGGTTGAATTTGGTCAAGGAGAAATGGATGTATACTAACTAGTCAGGTATAACTGGAATCTTACTATAAAGTAAAAATTATTGGCCTTCTAAGGAATTTATAATTCATTAAAATACATATACTAACACTAAATAAAAAGCTAATTAGTATGTAATATTCTAGTTAAAAATTCGGCATCTATGACTATATGCAATAGTGTGGAAAACAATTAGGCGTGGAACTTAGAGTTTATTATTTTTCAAAAGATAATGATAAAACACACCTGTGAATTCAATATAATTATAAATTCATCACATCTCAGGATGGTAAAACCTTAAATATACCATGTGTAACTGAGATTGTATATTCTCTTTCTTCTTCATAGGAAAACTCTGAAGAACTATGGAAATTTCTAAGAAACAAAAACCCAAACAGTCCTTCTTATTCAGACTTCTTTGTAAAACCGACCAAAATAACTCTCTGTTTTTCTTAATTGCTTGAAGCGGTACTCATATTCAATTCCACTAGTTGTCTCTAGGCAGTGGTATAATCAGAATCATTGGGGTCCCACCTGAAAGAAAAGATGGATAAATTTGACTACATAAAAAAAAAACTGTATGGAAACCAACACCATAAACAAGTCAGAAACAACATTATTCACAAAGTTAATGAATGAAGAACTGGGATTGGGGCCTGGGCCAGGTGCGGTGACTCACGCCTGTAATCCCAGCAATTTGGGAGGCTGAGGTGGGAGGATCACCTGAGGTTGGGAGTTCGAGACCAGCCTGACCAACATGGAGAAACCCCGACTCTACTAAAAATACAAAATTAGCCAGGCATGGTGGCACGTACCTGTAATCCCAGCTACTCAGGAGGCTGAGGCAGGAGAATTGCTTGAGCCCAGGAGGCAGAGGTTGTGGTGAGCCAAGATCGCACCATTGCACCTCAGCCTGGGCAACAAGAGCAAAACTCCATCTCAAAAAAAAAAGAACTGGGGGCCGGACGCGGTGGTGCAGGCCTGTAATCCCAGCACTTTGGGAGGCCGAGGCAGGTGGATCACCTGAAGTCAGGAGTTTGAGGCCAGCCTAACACGGTGAAACCCTGTCTCTACTACATACCAAAAATTAGCCGGGCGTGGTGGTGCATGCCTATAATTCCAGCTACTTGGGAGGCTGAGGCAGGAAAATCGCTTGAACCCGGGAGGTGGAGGTTTGCAGTGAGCAGTGAGCCAAGATCATGCCATTGCACTCCATCCTGGGAGTGAAACCCTGTCTCAAAAAAAAAAAAAAAAAAAAAAAGAACTGGGCAGATTACCTAATATCTTCAGGGATCCTGTAAATAATAGAATAGAACAAGGGGTAAAGAGTATGAATGAGAGTCCGAAAAAGAAAAAGGAAGAAATACAAACAGTCCTAGACATAATAAAAGGTGTAAGGTGTACAATATAGCTTTGTAATAGAAATTTAAACTAAAATCACATTGAAATACCATTGTTTATTCATCAGATTGGTAGAAATCCAAAAGTCTTGATATACTCTGTGGCAATGCTCTTGGGAACTGAAACTCCCATCTATTGCTGTTGGAGTATAGATTGGTGTAATCTTCTATGATGGACAATTTAGTTATGTCTATCAATATGACAAATGTTCATACTGACTGTCCTAGTAATCCACTTCTAGGAATTAATCCCACAGATATATTTTCACATGCAAGAAATTAAGTATAAGGTTATTAATTATTGCAATGTTTGTAATAGGAAAAGACTGGGAACCATCCAAGTATTCATCAAAAAAGAGCTAGTTAAATATATTATATATTCATACACCAGAACATTATGCAAGGGTAAAATGAATGAGAAAACTCTCTGTACTGATGTGGAAAGATTTGCCAAGACAGATCTGAAAAAGGTGTGTAATAGTGTGAAAAGGAGGATTAAGCAAATAAATGCCTATTTTAAAATTTATGCCATTTGCATAAAAAACTGACAGGGCATGTAAGGAACTAATAGAAATGGCCATCTATTTTTAGAGGTGAGGAGGAGGGAGGCTGGAGAGATGGGGGTGGAGGCAGAAGTAGCAGCATGACTTCTGCATACCTTCTCATGTATATATCTTTTCAGTTTTTGAGCCATGTGGATGTGACTTATGCAATACTTAAATAATTAAAAAGAAGAAGAGCAGGTGCCTAGGTCCAGGAGCCGGAGAGAACAGGGATATCTGGGGGAATTTCAGGGGTCAGTTTGACAGGTGTGCAGAATGTGAAGGTGGAGCAGTAAGAGATGAGATGAAAAGACCATTTTAATTATCATTAAAAACAACTATTTTTCTTTTTCTAACATTTATTGAGAGTTTAACTGATAGCCAGGCCCTGTGCTTTTATGTACATTTCCTCATTTAATCCTCGAAACAGTTCAGTAAGGCAGCGGCTGTTATTACAATCATTTTATAAGTGAAGGAACAGAGAGGTTAAGTAATTTACTCAAGGGCACACAGCAGCTGGCCACTGGTGGAATCAGTATGCACAACCCATCATGACCCTGTGCTCATGCTCTTAACTTTTGTACTATTCTGCTTGTTCAAGGGAACATACATCCAATTGAGAGAGGTGGGGTGAGGGGCAAGAGTTTCTATCTTTCTACACAGTGAATTTTATTAATTCTGTAGAGCTCATCTTACAGTACTAACAAGTATGGCTGCCCCCAAATCTGTGACTCAGCGAAGATCATTTTTAAATATTTCCCATTCTTATGACCTATCCACCACTTGGCACCCATATTCTTCCAAGACTGTCTCAGCATCTGGCTTGCTATCTTTGACCATAACAAATATTTGAATAACAAACCAAGTTTATGAACTATCAAGGGCGTGACCAATTAGTTTAAGAAACATTCATTCAGTACATTTTGAACCCCTGTAGTATTATAGACACACAGATTCAAAGATAAACATGAGCAGAGCAGCCTCTCTGGTGCTCCCATCTGGTGAAGCAGGCTGACATGTCAGCAAAAATCCATATTTAACCTACGTTCTCTTATATTGGTTAGTATTACCTAGATTTGCCTAAGCATTAAAATCACTTGAGACACACTTAAAAAAAAAACAGGCAACAACATAAAAACCCTACAGTTTCTTGGGCCCTACCGCCAACCACTTGAATGAGAATCTCTTGGGGATGGTCCTAGGAGTGTGTATTTTTAACAAGTGCCCATGAGATTCTTAAATTAGGTAAGTTTGGGAAATGAGATGTCAGTAGAAACAGGATACTGTGGCGTCAGAGGAGGAAGTTGCTCAGTCTGTCTGTAGGTGGGAAGATTAGCCAAAGCCTCACAGCAATGTTTAGGCCACACCTTAATGAGTGAGAAAGCACCCAAGGAGAAAGGACTTTCCAAGCAAGGAGAATTTTAAAAATTAGCCAGGTATGGTGGTGCACACCTGTAGTCGCAGCTACTTAGAAGGCTGAGGTGGGAAGATCGCTTGAGTTCAGTGAGCCATGGACATGCCACTGCACTGCAGCCTGTGTGACAGAGTAAGCAAGACCCTGTCTCTAAAAAAAATTAAAATTAAAGGGAATTTTACTCTACTGGCAAAGAAGAGAATGGCTTGATGGAAGAGAGACAGGGAGTCCAGTTCAAAGGCTGTCAGGAAGATTTCTGGGAGCAATTAGCTAACTAACAGTGATGGAATGGCGTTTAGCTAAAATTTACAAGACTTGATAGATTAATTTTTTTAATGAAGGAGACAAGCAATAGGATGGCTACTAGCTTAGAAAATGGAGAGAAATGTGGGTCATTGCTAGTGGTGAGGAATATGGGAAGAGGAGCAAGGGGTGATGATAGGAACATGAATTCCAGCTTGATTCTGCTGAGTTTCAGTGGCTCTGGGGGGATCATACCTACTAGGCATTTGAATATCTGGAGATCGAGATTTGGGAGCCCACAGCATATGGATGGTAGACAAAGCCTTGGAAGCAGGTGCGAATCACTGAGGGGTGTAGGGAGGAAGAGTTGAAGAGTGCTGAAGGCAGAGCTATGGATCCCTGACCCTAAAGAGAGATGGAGGAAGAGAGGAATATAGCAAGGAGGCTATGGAAGAGCAATGAGAAGACAGAAAAGCTCTGAGAGAGAATGTTATCTTGGAAGCTGAAGAAAGAGGGAGTTTTCCAGAAAAGAGTGGTCAGTGGGAAGAAATGGAAGACAGATGCTGTTTTAGAGATTACTGGCTGCTTGTAGTTTCTGCTTCTAATGCCTTGGTTTGCCAAATCCAGTCCAGATTCTACATGAATCTCCAGTTAAATGGTCAACCATATAACTGACAGGTGGTCTGATTTTGTACAGTTTAAATTCCTAAGAGAATCTAACAGGTTCATCCTGTATGTTGGTTTCACTTGGGTGACCCTAGTGCAATAAGCCATTATAGGGAAGGTAGCAGGTGAGGCTGAGTCTGTAGCTGTGGCTGGGCAGATCCCTGAGTGTGCAGGGGAAAGAGGATAAACACTGAAGATCTTGCCAATAATCATCATAACAACTCCCAGTGTTGATTAGGCACTGTTTTAAACACCTTACATGTGGTAATTCATTTCGTCTGTTTGAATATAATGGTGAGCACAGAAGTCATATTACAGCGAATTGAGTCCTCTACTACTAATAATGACAATAAGTCTCTAGAAAGGCATTAATCTGACTCTTCCAAAAATGCCCTTTGCTTTGCTCTCCCTTAAAGAGGCAGAATCCTTCCCTGGGTCCACTCTTGATGATTGGGTGGGAGACTGTGCCTTCTGATCAAGTTTCCTGAGTTCTTTTAATTGAATCATCAGAATATCACACATAAAATGAGGCCTTGAGCCAGGCTGGCATGGCCACACTAAAGTCCTGTGATTCTGTTTACCTGAGAGCATGATGAGTTTGTTGGTCTTTCTTAGCCTTAGGAATCTGCCTTCTGGTGCATAGTGTTTAGACAGAGTAGCAGCTGAATGAATTTTGAATTTAATTGTGCTCGAGCAGAGAGTGAACAACCTTTGCATATGCAGCTTTTTGATGTAGACTTTTCAGAATGGTGATTTCAGGTCATTTCCAACTGAAGGACTCTTTCAAGTCATAATAATACATATTTTAATTAGCTCTCTTTGGATTGTTTATATTTGTGGAGGAAGAAACAGTGGAATAACCTACTTCAGAATGTGTTCAGAGCATGTGGCTCGTTTGACACATAAAAGCAGTGTATTAAATAAGTGTCTGGTTCGGTCGTTTATTTAGATTTAGTTGATAATTTGGATTTCAGCACTGACTGAAATACATTGGTTCATATTAGATTAATCAATTATCATAGCTTTCCAGTTCTGGAGAGCTCACCAGAACTATACTTGCAATAGCACGTAGTTATCTGATGCTGATTTCAAAAGCTATTTTACAAATGCATTTGTGAATGGGAGTTCGTGCTTTTAAACGTTTGGACTGCTTTGGCTTTTTCTGTGGTGGGGCCTATAAGAAGACACGTCACAGCAGGTCTCACTTAAAGAAGTCTTGGCCGGGCGCGGTGGCTCAAGCCTGTAATCCCAGCACTTTGGGAGGCCGAGACGGGCGGATCATGAGGTCAGGAGATCGAGACCATCCTGGCGAACACGGTGAAACCCCGTCTCTACTAAAAATACAAAAACTAGCCGGGCGACGTGGCGGGCGCCTGTAGTCCCAGCTACTCGGGAGGCTGAGGCAGGAGAATGGCGTAAACCTGGGAGGCGGAGCTTGCAGTGAGCTGAGATCTGGCCACTGCACTCCAGCCTGGGCGACAGAGCGAGACTCCGCCTCAAAAAAAAAAAAAAAAAAAAAAAAAGAAGTCTTTAGCACAGAACATAAAAGTGACTGTAACCAAAGTTTGGAACATGGCATTTTATTGAGTACTGACACTTAGAGGAGTTTAAGGATATTCACATCAGTTAACAAACCAACAAAACGTTTATTAAACTTCGGTTACTCATTCAACAAATACATAATGAATACCTACTATAAGTGCAAGTATTCCACATCATCTCTTTTCATCCTTGCAAACATTAGCAAGAACTATAATCCCACAGTTTTATGAGATTTAGAGAGGTCAGGCTTAGCTTGTTCAAGGTTCTAGGGGAGGCAGAATTTGAACCGATTCTAAACTGTCCAACCTTAAAATCTATATTACTTCCTCTTAGCTGAATCTTACCAGGAAATCAAAGCTGTATAAGCTATGGCCTCTTCTGTGTGGGGTTGACAATGACATCTAAAACATCAGACTTAAGCCTGTACATCTAGAAAACATAAGGCACAAGTCTATACCACCCAGGCAAAGTGCCAGAGGATCTCATAGCTACAGGAGTTTAGGGAAGAGGCATCAAGGAAGGCAACCAGTGCCCCTGGGGTTTGTGCTGCTTGGAGAACAGGCGGTATGTGGATAGTTGAAGGCATGGAGAGATGGTTCCAGTGGGAAGAGCTGAATGAGAAAAGGTGCAAAGCCAGAATGACCAAGCTGTGTTCAGGAAATCTTAAACAGACCTGCTGCTGAGAACAAAAGTTCTGTTATCTGAGAGTAGAAAATATGGCTGAAAGGTAAATGAAACCAGTTTAGCAGAGGGCCTTAAGTTCCAAGCTAAGAATTAGGACTTTGTTCTGTGGTTTATAGGAAGCCATTACAAGTTTTGGATATAAAAATAACATGATTTAAGGGTGTTTTAGAAAATTAACCTGATTGTCAGCTGGAAAAAGAGGTGACAGAGCTGGAAATCAGTAAAGGGGCTCTGAGCCAGGCAGGGAAATGTGATGGCTGCTTTACAACCTTGAGGAAATCCAGAAGGAGTAGGGCTCATGGAGGACTGTGTTCAGGAATAGGTCCAAAAAGTTAGGCCAGACCAAGGGGGATATTTAAACACAGCAATGGAGAGCAGGGTAGCTAGAAGGAAAGCATAGTCACAAAGAGAGGCAAAGGCCGGGGCTGGAGAATCAGTTCATAGCATCAGGAGGGTCTAAGGAGTGAAATGCAGCAATGTCTTAGTCCATGCAGGCTGCTATGACAAAGTACCATACCCTGGTGGCTTATAAACAACAGAAAGTTATTTCTTGCCGTTTTGGAGGCTGGGAAGTCCAACAGCAAGGAAGTGACAGATTCAGTGTCTGGTGAGGGCTGCCTTCTTGCTATAAGCTCACGTGGAGGAAAAAGGGCCAGGTGGCTCTGTGGGGCCTCTTCACAAGAGCACTAATTCCATTTATCAGGGCTCCTCCCTCATGATCTAATTACCTGCCAAAGGTCCAACATAATCCTATCACATTAGGCATTATGTTTTCCGAAAGCGAATATAAAGGGCAAAGGGAACAAAAAAATAATTAGACCATAGCAGCCTATACATAAAAAATGTGCAGGTTAGGGGGCAAAAGGCAAGGGGAGGACCCGCAACAAGTTCTGCTACAGAGTGTGACACAAACTGAGGCACCTGGGTCAGGACCAAGGCTGAACATCATTTGGCAGCCAGTTTACCACCTACTGTGGGATAAGCCTGAAGGTTGAAGTAGAAGTCACAGGAACCAAGACATGAAGAGTCTAAGTCAGAATGCTGACAGTGGAAATTGCAAGAAAGTTCTTACGTGATAGAGATCATGAAGAAAGACTCAAAGGATGTGTTGATACATAATTAGATCAATGATACATAATTAGAGAGGAAGGAGAGCAGTAGGTCCTATAAACCCTCATCATCATTTTAAGAGTAAACCATGTTCCAAGGGTGAATGTGGAAACTAGTTATCTGGACTTTGGAAAAGTTTTATCATGAAGAGCCTTTTTCCATAAGGAGATGATTTTTAAAAATATCAGTCTCACAGGTCAGGAGTATTGCTACCCCCAGGATAGCCATGAAATCTAAACTTCCCCTGGCCTCACTGTCTTTCCACCTGCTATCTCCATCCAAATCTGGCTTCACATGATGGCTTTTGAGCCCAGGTGTGAAGATCTGTGAGCATCTGTGGGTATGGAAACCCCTCTCCTGAGGTCCTGGGAAATAGCTCCACACACATATACACTCTCAACTTCAGCTATGAAATTCTCCATCTTAGGTCCTTTCTGGGGCTGGATGCAATTTCAGGATTATTTGGTCCAAAAATATTTGCTCTTTTACCCTGCAATATTCTCTGTCTAATTGCTTCTCTTCCACTGTTCTGTTTCTGAAGCAAAAAACATAGCTCTTTTAAGTATTTGTCGTTCTGTGGAGTTTCAATTCTCCTTCTTTCTCCTCCTTTCTCTTTATTTACTGGGCTCTCTCTATATGGAAAATTAAAGGTTATGTATGTTATAATAGGAGGCTTGAGGACTTAGAGAGGGCTGAAGGAAAATTAATCTCACCTCCACTTTGGAGAGACAAAAGGGACTCAGAAGAGAGCACTTCTATGTCTCATTGACTTTCTCTCAAACCAGAATATCAGTTGTGATATTTTAAAATGTTGTCCATAAATATCAAAGAAAAGCCCATACTTGTTATATGCGCACCCAGCTGTTACCAGTGTCTTGTCCATTAATTTTTCTGGGTTTTTTTTCTGCTTTATTTCATGATATGCTTATGAAAAGATTTCTCATATAACTCCAAGCAACTTTAACCCTTAAATTAAAAGTAAAATAATAAAGTTAGCTATTGTAAGAAATGTGATCAGGAAGGATAAAGAATCCAGCAATGCAGAAACTGAATGATTATGAAATGTTTAGGTTTTCATGATTTTGTTTGTTGCTAAATCTTACTAAAATGCACTTTTTTAAACAGTTAGACTTTTAATTTTTTTGGAAGTTTTGGATTTACAGAAAAGTTGAGAAGATGGTGCAAGGAGTTCCCATGTACCCTAATACCTAGTTTACCCTATTAGTAATTTTCACGTTAGTGCAGTACATCTGTTACAATGAATGAACCAAATATACATTGTCATTAACTGAAGTCCATACTTTCTTTAGATTTCCTTAATTTTCACCTAATATTTTTCTGTGCAAGGATCCTATCCCATGTAACATTTAGTTTTGTCTCCTTAGGTTCCTCTTGGCAGTGACAGTTTCTCAGACTTTCCTTGGTTTTGATGACCTTGACAGTTTTGAGGAGTATAGGTCAGACACTTTGTAGAATGCCCCTCGTGGAATTTGTGTGGTGTTTTCCTGGTGATTAGAATAGGCAAAAAACTAACATGGTTATGGTAAATATGAAGGTCTGGCAGGCTCAGGGCTCCAGTCAACCTAGTATATATCCCGGCCGATTGGCAACTCCTAGGAACTGTCTCTGTCAGGCTTCCACCCTGGCACCTGGGTTCACTCGATCCTGCATTGCACTTACTGTGGGGAGGTGAAGTTCCAACTCAGCCAGATGCAGAACCCTGACCTGGAGAGCACCAAGGAGGGTGCCAAGGAGAGGTGGCTCACCTGTGCTCTGGGAAAGAGGAGCTGTCGTGGAGTTGTGTCCAAGGTTAGTTACGTAGATTGTACCAGCTGGAGACTGGAACCAGAGGAAGAGCTGCTTCAAGCAATTTCACTAAGAGGTGGCAGTCCAAGGAAAATAAGGCAGATTCCAGAGCATATGAGCAGAACCAAGACGGAAAGCACAGAACATATGGTTATGATTCCAAGTGAAAGATGCAGCCAAAGCTCTTCAGTGTCATAAACCTGTTCCTTCCGGCAGGGTATCTGAAAAAGCCAGAGCTGGGTGGTTTATCATCAAGTGGAAACTCCATAGTCTCTTCTCTTCCAGATAATGCCTCGTTTGTAACCACTGCACAGACCTCTGGATTGACATCCAGCGTATGTGGTAGATAGAGGACCGGAAGTATACAAGACCTCTAATAGCGCAGTCCCATGAGGAGAGGGGCTTCTTTACTTTTCTTGGCAAACATCTGAATGATGCTTGCAAACTGTCTGAATTTGCCCTCTAGGGTTTTCCAACAATCTGCATGTTTTTCAGATGTTTTGGGAAAAAATTTAATACTGTAAAAAGTCATGTGGAATTTTTTTTTAAAGATGCCATAAATATGACCTCCATCTGTTTTTTTCTTTGTCGTCGTTGTTGTAATTTTTTCATGCTATTCAAATTCTTATCTCTTTGACATTAGTCTGTGGTTTATTTCCTGCTAGCGGCTTCTAAAAGTCAAATCAACTTAGTTGTGTATATGTTTTCCCCTTAAATTGTTTTCTTATTCACAGCATTAACCTATTCAACATAACCTTCTGTAGCAGGAATTGATGAAAATGATCTTTTGATCTTAAAGAAATTCTATTAAAGCTTTTTTTTGGTCTGATCACAATTTTAATTCATACATTTCAGATTTGGATCATTTTTTTGTTGCCCAGTAACTTCAACAAATGATTTAATTTGCTCTTTCAGGAGTTTCTCAAATCATTTCTCTCACTTTTCACAACTGATATTTTGTCTGTCTACCTGATGTGGTTATTTCCCTTGTAACTCAAGAGTAGTTTAACACAAAGTATAATCCTATAGTGTTGGTGGCTTCCAGGAGACCTTGTTTGCATGATAAGTAAATGTGTATTGTGAAAGTGTATTCCCGGGGTTGGATTTAGCATGATCTGTTGTTGGCCCCCTTTATTCACAATCTCTCTTTACACAAAATACTATGAACTAGATTTTCTTTAATGTTAAATCCCTTTTAAAACATGTTATCTCATGGAGGTGCACACCTGTAGTCGTAGCTACTGGGGAAGCTGAGGCAGGAGGATTGCTTGAGCCCAAGAATTCCAAGTCCAGCTTGGGCAACATAGCAAGACCTTGTTTCTAAAAAATAATCAAAACAGCAATAAAACTATGTTACGAATTTTTAATTTAGTGACACTTATTCAGTTAAAACTTTCCTATCTACCAATAACCGTAGTATTGGAATTGAACCTTAAATGTCCAGTTGGTCGTGACTGCATCAAAGTTGAATAAGACAACCTTCTTGCTGTTCAGCTGTTTAGATAATGTACGTATATTGTTAGAGCACCTTTCTCTGGGAGGTTGCCATTTGTCATATCAATTTCCAAAAGCTGTTATACCTTCATGGGCATTTATTCTCTGAATGACATTTAAATGCTGACACAATCACCACATGATCAAGTGAAATGGACTATAAAGATATCAGTGTAGAGCTCACTGCATCTCATTATATATTTTAAAGGGAATCATTGCCTTAAATATTTGCTCTCAGGATGTCAGGGTTAATATATATATATATATATATATATTTTGGAGTCAAAGTTTTACTCTGTTACCCAAACTGGAGTGCAATGGTGCATTAATGGCTCACTGCAGCCTCCTGGGCTCGAGGGGTCCTTTTACCTCAGTCTCCCCAGTTGCTGGGATTATAGGCATGAGTTGCCACGCCTGGCTAATAATATTTTCTTATTTGTTGGTTTGATTTGGTTATTGTTCTGTTGGTTGCAACTTGTTTTACAGGACTCACTTGTGTCCACACATCTGTGATCCCTTTGAACTTTAAGAATCAAACCATTGTCTGGGAGCAGTGGCTCATACCTGTAATCTCAGCACTTTGGGAGGCCGAGGCAGGCCGATCACGAGGTCAAGAGAGTGAGACCATCCTTGTCAACATGGTGAAACCCCATCTCTACTAAAAATACAAAAATTAACTGGGCATGGTGGCATGCACCTGTAATCCCAGCTACTCGGGAGGCTGAGGCAGGAGAATCACTTGAACCCAGGAGGCAGAGGTTTCAGTGAGCTGAGATCTTGCCACTGAAAAAAAAAAAAAAAACAAAGAATCAAACCATTTTGGCCTCGCCATTTTCTGGTTGAGAAATTCTTTATATTTTACTTTTTTTTTTTATTTTTGGAGACAGAGTCTCGCTCTGTCACCCGGGCTGTAGTGCAGTGGCGGGATCTCAACTCACTGCAAGCTCCGCCTCCCGGGTTTACGCCATTCTCCTGCCTCAGCCTCCCGAGTAGCTGGGATTACAGGCACCAGCCACCTCGCCCGGCTAGCTTTTTGTATTTTTTTAGTAGAGATGGGGTTTCACCGTGTTAGCCAGGATGGTCTCGAACTCCTGACCTCGTGATCCGCCCGTCTCGGCCTCCCAAAGTGCTGGGATTACAGGCTTGAGCCACCACGCCCGGCCTATATTTTAAATATATATTTATTTCCAAATTTAATATTGAAAACTAGAATATAGAGAAGGAAAATAGTTACCTAAAATGACCTAACCCTCAAGATGATTATTATTACTATTAGCATTTTTCCATGATTTTCCAGACTTTTTTCTATATAGCCTTATACATATAAATACATATATTTTAACAATGAGATTAATGTTAACTCACACTGTAAGCGGTTTTCTCACTATTCATCATACAGATGTACCATAATCTAGCTGATTGATGGACGTTTTTATTGTTTCTGATTTCACTGTTTTAGATAATATTGCTATGAACATCCTTGGATAATGATTCATTTTTCTGTATTATAATGTTGAGATTATTTGAGAATCAGAGAAACTGGCAGAGAAAATTATAGTGAGTCATTGTATGTTCGCAACAAAACTTGCATAATTTCATTTCCATGAGAGAATGTGGAATGAACTAAAAGGGAAACTTTTCTTTTAAAGAATGAGCTTTTTGTCTAGATATAGTGGTTCATGCCTGTAATCCCAGCACTTTGGGAGTTTGAGGCAGGAGAATCGCTTGAGTTTAGGAATTCTAGATCAGCCTGGGCAACATGGCTGTTGCTCTACACTACAAAAGAATACAAAAATTGAAGATGGCCGAATAGGAACAGCTCCAGTCTCCAACTCCCAGCGCGAGTAACACAGAAGACCGGTGATTTCTGCATTTTCAACTGAGGTACTGGGGTCATCTCTCTAGGGAGTGCCGGACAATCGGTGCTGGTCAGCTGCTGCAGCCTGACCAGCGTGAGCTGAAGCAGGGCGAGGCATCGCCTCACCTGGAAGCGCAAGGGGGAAGGAAATCCGTTTTCCTAGCCAGGGGAACTGAGACACATAACACCTGGAAAATCGCGTAACTCCCACCCCAATACTGCGCTTTAAGGAAACAGGCACACCAGGAGAATATATCCCACACCTGGCCGGGAGGGTCCCACGCCCACGGAGCCTCCCTCACTGCTAACACAGCCGTCTGCGGCGATCTATCCGCAAGGCAGCAGCGAGGCTGGGGGAGGGGCGCCCGCCATTGCTGAGGCTTAAGTAGGTAAACAAAGCCGCTGGGAAGCTCGAACTGGGTGGAGCTCACAGCAGCTCAAGGAAACCTGCCTGTCTCTGTAGACTCCACCTCTGGGGACAGCCCACAGCTGAGGTCCAATAGGGAAAGCAGCGGGGGCGGTGCAGAGGCGAACGACTCTGTCTGACAGCTTTGGGGAGAGCCCTGGATCTCCCAACGCGGAGGTTGAGATCCGAGAACGGACAGACTGCCTGCTCAGGTGGGTCCCTGACCCCTGAGTAGCCTAGCTGGGAGACATCCCCCACTAGGGGCAGTCTGACACCCCACACCTCACAGGGTGGAGTCATCCCTGAGAGGAAACTTCCAAAGGAAGAATCAGACAGGTACACTCGCTGCTCAGCAATATTCTATCTTTGGCAACCTCTGCTGCTGATACCCAGGCAAACAGGGTCTGGAGTGGACCTCAAGCAATCTCCAACAGACCAACAGACAGTCCTTCTGACTGTCAGACGGAAAACTATCAAACAGGAAGGACACCTATACCAAAACCCCATCAGTACGTCACCATCATCAAAGACCAGAGACAGATAAAACCACAAAGATGGGGAAAAAGCAGGGCAGAAAAGCTGGAAATTCAAAAAATAAGAGCGCATCTCCCCCTGCAAAGGAGCGCAGCCCATCGCCAGCAACGGATCAAAGCTGGTCAGAGAATGACTTTGACGAGATGAGAGAAGAAGGCTTCAGTCCATCAAACTTCTCAGAGCTAAAGGAGGAATTACGTACCCAGCGCAAAGAAACTAAAAATCTTGAAAAAAAGTGGAAGAATTGACAGCTAGACTAATTAATGCAGAGAAGATCATAAACGAAATGACAGAGATGAAAACCATGACACGAGAAATACGTGACAAATGCACAAGCTTCAGTAACCGACTCGATCAACTGGAAGAAAGAGTATCAGCGATTGAGGATCAAATGAATGAAATGAAGCGAGAAGAGAAAACCAAAAGAAAAAGAAGAAAAAGAAATGAACAAAGCCTGCAAGAAGTATGGGATTATGTAAAAAGACCAAATCTACGTCTGATTGGGGTGCCTGAAAGTGAGGGGGAAAATGGAACCAAGTTGGAAAACACTCTTCAGGATATCATCCAGGAGAACTTCCCCAACCTAGTAGGGCAGGCCAACATTCAAATTCAGGAAATACAGAGAACGCCACAAAGATACTCCTCCAGAAGAGCAACTCCAAGACACATAATTGCCAGATTCACCAAAGTTGAAATGAAGGAAAAAATCTTAAGGGCAGCCAGAGAGAAAGGTCGGGTTACCCACAAAGGGAAGCCCATCAGACTAACAGCAGATCTCTCGGCAGAAACTCTACAAGCCAGAAGAGAGTGGGGGCCAATATTCAACGTTCTTAAAGAAAAGAATTTTCAACCCAGAATTTCATATCCAGCCAAACTAAGTTTCATCAGTGAAGGAGAAATAAAATCCTTTACAGATAAGCAAATGCTTAGAGATTTTGTCACCACCAGGCCTGCCTTACAAGAGACCCTGAAGGAAGCCCTAAACATGGAAAGGAACAACCGGTACCAGCCATTGCAAAAACATGCCAAAATGTAAAGACCATCGAGGCTAGGAAGAAACTGCATCAACTAATGAGCAAAATAACCAGTTAATATCATAATGACAGGATCAAGTTCACACATAACAATATTAACCTTAAATGTAAATGGACTAAATGCTCCAATTAAAAGACACAGACTGGCAAACTGGATCAAGAGTCAAGACCCATCAGTCTGCTGTATTCAGGAGACCCATCTCACATGCAGAGACATACATAGGCTCAAAATAAAGGGATGGAGAAAGATCTACCAAGCAAATGGAGAACAAAAAAAGCAGGGGTTGCAATCCTAGTCTCTGATAAAACAGACTTTAAACCATCAAAGATCAAAAGAGACAAAGAAGGCCATTACATAATGGTAAAGGGATCAATTCAACAGGAAGAGCTAACTCTCCTAAATATATATGCACCCAATACAGGAGCACCCAGATTCATAAAGCAAGTCCTTAGAGACCTACAAAGAGACTTAGACTCCCATACAATAATAATGGGAGATTTCAACACTCCACTGTCAACATTAGACAGATCAACGAGACAGAAAGTTAACAAGGATATCCAGGAATTGAACTCATCTCTGCACCAAGCGACCTAATAGACATCTATAGAACTCTCCACCCCAAATCAACAGAATATACATTCTTCTCAGCACCACATCGCACTTATTCCAAAATTGACCACATAATTGGAAGTAAAGCACTCCTCAGCAAATGTACAAGAACAGAAATTATAACAAACTGTCTCTCAGACCACAGTGCAATCAAACTAGAACTCAGGACTAAGAAACTCAATCAAAACCGCTCAACTACATGGAAACTGAATAACCTGCTCCTGAATGACTACTGGGTACATAACGAAATGAAAGCAGAAATAAAGATGTTCTTTGAAACCAATGAGAACAAAGATACAACATACCAGAATCTCTGGGACACATTTAAAGCAGTGTGTAGAGGGAAATTTATAGCACTAAATGCCCACAAGAGAAAGCAGGAAAGATCTAAAATTGACACTTAACATCACAATTAAAAGAACTAGAGAGGCAAGAGCAAACACATTCAAAAGCTAGCAGAAGGCAAGAAATAACTAAGATCAGAGCAGAACTGAAGGAGATAGAGTCACAAAAAACCCTCCAAAAATCAATGAATCCAGGAGTTGGTTTTTTGAAAAGATCAACAAAATTGACAGACCGCTAGCAAGACTAATAAAGAAGAAAAGAGAGAGGAATCAAATAGACGCAATAAAAAATGATAAAGGGGATATCACCACCGACCCCACAGAAATACAAACAACCATCAGAGAATACTATAAATGCCTCTACGCAAATCGACTAGAAAATCTAGAAGAAATGGATAATTTCCTGGACACTTACACTCTCCCAAGACGAACCAGGAAGAAGTTGAATCCCTGAATAGACCAATAACAGGCTCTGAAATTGAGGCAACAATTAATAGCCTACCCACGAAAAAAAGTCCAGGACCAGATGGATTCACAGCTGAATTCTACCAGAGGTACAAGGAGGAGCTGGTACCATTCCTTCTGAAACTATTCCAATCAATAGAAAAAGAGGGAATCCTCCCTAACTCATTTTATGAGGCCAACATCATCCTGATACCAAAGCCTGGCAGAGACACAACAAAAGAGAGAATTTTAGACCAATATCCCTGATGAACATCGATGCAAAAATTCTCAATAAAATACTGGCAAACCGGATTCAGCAGCACATCAAAAAGCTTATCCACCATGATCAAGTGGGCTTCATCCCTGGGATGCAAGGCTGGTTCAACATTCGCAAATCAATAAACGTAATCCAGCATATAAACAGAACCAAAGACAAGAACCACATGATTATCTCAATAGATGCAGAAAAGGCTTTTGACAAAATTCAACAGCCCTTTATGCTAAAAACGCTCAATAAATTCGGTATTGATGGAACGTACCTCAAAATAATAAGAGCTATTTACGACAAACCCACAGCTAATATCATACTGAATGGGCAAAAACTGGAAAAATTCCCTTTGAAAACTGGCACAAGACAGGGATGCCCTCTCTCACCACTCCTATTCAACATAGTGTTGGAAGTTCTGGCTAGGGCAATCAGGCAAGAGAAAGAAATCAAGGGTATCCAGTTAGGAAAAGAAGAAGTCAAATTGTCCCTGTTTGCAGATGACATGATTGTATATTTAGAAAAACCCATCGTCTCAGCCCAAAATCTCCTTAAGCTGATAAGCAACTTCAGCAAAGTCTCAGGATACAAAATTAATGTGCAAAAATCACAAGCATTCTTATACACCAGTAACAGACAAGCAGAGAGCCAAGTCAGGAATGAACTTCCATTCACAATTGCTTCAAAGAGAATAAAATACCTAGGAATCCAGCTTACAAGGGATGTAAAGGACCTCTTCAAGGAGAACTACAAACCACTGCTCAGTGAAATCAAAGAGGACACAAACAAATGGAAGAACATACCATGCTCATGGATAGGAAGAATCAATATCGTGAAAATGGCCATACTGCCCAAGGTGATTTATAGATTCAATGCCATCCCCATCAAGCTACCAATGACTTTCTTCACAGAATTGGAAAAAACTGCTTTAAAGTTCATATGGAACCAAAAAAGAGCCCGCATTGCCAAGACAATCCTAGGTCAAAAGGACAAAGCTGGAGGCGTCACGCTACCTGACTTCAAACTATACTACAAGGCTACAGTAACCAAAACAGCATGGTACTGGTACCACAACAGAGAAATAGACCAGTGGAACAGAACAGAGTCCTCAGAAATAATACCACACATCTACAGCCATCTGATCTTGACAAACCTGACAAAAACAAGAAATGGGGAAAGGATTCCCTATTTAATAAATGGTGCTGGGAAAATTGGCTAGCCACAAGTAGAAAGCTGAAACTGGATCCTTTCCTTACCCCTTATACGAAAATTAATTCAAGATGGATTAGAGACTTAAATGTTAGACCTAATACCATAAAAACCCTAGAAGAAAATCTAGGTAGTACCATTCAGGTCATAGGCATGGGCAAGGACTTCATGTCTAAAACACCAAAAGCAACGGCAGCAAAAGCCAAAATTGACAAATGGGATCTCATTAAACTAAAGAGCTTTTGCACAGCAAAAGAAACTACCATCAGAGTGAACAGGCAACCTACAGAATGGGAGAAAATTTTTGCAACCTACTCATCTGACAAAGGGCTAATATCCAGAATCTACAAAGAACTCAAACAAATATACAAGAAAAAAACAAACAACCCCATCAAAAAGTGGGGAAAGGATATGAACAGACATTTCTCAAAAGAAGACATCCATACAGCCAACAGACACATGAAAAAATGCTCGTCATCACTCGCCATCAGAGAAATGCAAATCAAAACCACAATGAGATACCATCTCACACCAGTTAGAATGGCAATCATTAAGAAGTCAGGAAACAATAGATGTTGGAGAGGATGTGGAGAAATAGGAACACTTTTACACTGTTGGTGGGATTGTAAACTAGTTCAACCATTATGGAAAACAGTATGGCGATTCCTCAAGGATCTAGAACTAGATGTACCATATGACCCAGCCATCCCACTACTGGGTATATACCCAAAGGATTATAAATTACTCTACTACAAAGACACATGCACACGTATGTTTATTGCGGCACTATTCACAATAGCAAAGACTTGGAATCAACCCAAATGTCCATCTGTGACAGACTGGATTAAGAAAATGTGGCACATATACACCATGGAATACTATGCAGCCATCAAAAAGGATGAGTTTGCGTCCTTTGTAGGGACATGGATGCAGCTGGAAACCATCATTCTTAGCAAACTATCACAAGAAGAGAAAACCAAACACCGCATGTTCTCACTCATAGGTGGGAACTGAACAATGAGATCACTTGGACTCGGGAAGGGGAACATCACACACTGGGGCCTATCATGGGGAGGGGGGAGGAGGGAGGGATTGCATTGGGGAGTTATACATGATATAAACGTTATGCACATGTACCCTAGAACTTAAAGTATAATAAAAAAAAAAAAAAGAAAAAAAAAAAAAAAAAAGAATACAAAAATTGTCCAGCCACAGTGGCTTGTGCCGATAGTCCCAGCTACTGAGGAAGCTGTGGTGGGAGGATGGCTTGAGCCGGAGAGGTGGAGGCGGCAGTGAGTCATGATCACACCACTGCACTGCAGCCTGGGTAACAGAGTGAGACCCTGTCTCAAAAAAAAAAAAAAAAAGAAAAGAAAAAAGAATGAATTTTATATTTTTGAAATTTTAAAACACGTTAGAAAACCAGCTATCAGAACCATAGATGTCTACACTAAAAGTAGAAAAGTTAATTATAACTAAATAAGAATTCTAGAAATAGTTTCAAACTATCAAAAGACATCCAAAGTAGAAGGGAAATAAATTGTAATATATTTGAGATCGCTGGATGTAATGATGGAAAATAAATAAAATTGATCCATGTAAGCACATAATAAATTACAATAATTTCATATTTTAAAAATTGGTACAGTTTAATTGTATCAAGATAGCTAGAAATTTGAAGAGTATTTTTGGCCCAGGTATGTATGACTAATGATCAAATGGAAGACACCAACAACAGGAATTTTTCTGTGTATTCGTAAAATATTCTTTAATATGATATAATAGATATAATATGTGATATATAATAAAGTACAAACCGAAAGGAGAGCAAGTGAACAAAAAGTATATATTATGTAATTAATAAAAATTTTATAATACAAAGCATAGGAAAAAGAAGCATCAAAATGTTTTTATTTATGTAATAATTTTCCTCCTCTCCTCTCCTCTCCTCCCCTCCCCTCTCCTCTCTATCCCTTTTCCTTTCCTTTCTCTTTTCCTTTCCTTTTTCCTTTTCTTCCCCTCCCTTCCCCTCCCTTCCCCTCCCTTCCCCTCCCTTCCCCTCCCCACCCCTCCCCACCCCTCCCTTCCCCTCCCTTCCCCTCCCTTCCCCTCCCCTCCTCTCCCCTCCCCTCCCCTCCCCTCCTTTCCTTTCTTTTTTTACAAGGTCTCTCTCCATTGCCAAGGCTGGAATTCACTAGTGTGATAAGGGCTGACTGCAGCCTTGACCTCCTGGGCTCAAGCGATCTCCTCCCACCTCAGTTCCCTGCAGAGCTAGGACTACAGGCACGTGCCACCACACCCAGCTAATTTTTTAATTTTTTTCTAGAGTTAGTCTCTCACTATGTTCCCCAGGCTTGTTCCTATCTCCTGGACTCAAGCGATTCTCTCACCTTGAACTCCCAAAGTGCTGGGATTATAGGCGTGTATCACTGCACCCAGCCCAAAACATATTTTTAAAAAGTGGATGAGATCATTGTCCGGATTGTAGTTAATTAATATCAAAGAGGCAAACACACGAACGTCCTAAGTAACTTATTACACAGAAAAAGACATATTCTTACCAAAATAAGTACAAATCAACCCGGGGGAAAAAACAGTAAAAATACAAACCCAAAGAAGTAGTTGAATATTTAGAAGTAGGTATATCGTGGTAGCCTGGTAACTTGGTTTTGTCACTTGGAAAATGAACTAGCAGTATACGATGAGACCTACAAAATAGTTTATAAATTTTGATACCCAATAATTTCACTTTGGGTTGTATATCCAAAAGAACTAATCTGAAAGGAATAAATATATCATTGTGAAACATTTGAAGCTACTCATGTTATGAAAGTGAAGTGAGAATGATTTTTAAATTGTTTACATTATAGTATAGTATGAAAAGCCTGATTATGTATTATCTCCTTCAATCCTCAGGGAGGAAGCGGTGACAAAGAGCTCACATGACTAGGACTGGAAACTAGGAGTCCTGTCTATGCAGGACTAAGACCCAGACTTAAACCTGGCTACATCCTGTGTCTTCCGGGGGTGGGACTTCAGCCCCCTTCCCAATAGCTCTGAGCAGTATTTTTCAGATCTGGAAATGGGTCACAATGTTCAGTCTCTATAGCTCCCAGGTTTTGAGCGATAACTGAGATAATGCACATGGAAGTGGAGCTCCTTCCATGGGTCTGATAGGGCAGTCATTGGGGTTGCAGCTTTCTGAAAATGGGTCATTAAATAATCTTCAAACTGCACACTAAGGAGCGGGAAGATTTGGAACATGTTTAATCAGCAAGGGAGCAATGAAAGCAGAGCCCAATGGCAATGAAGGCCAAGTTAAAACAGGGCAGAGTGGAGTTGTAATGAGAGAAGTAAAGTGGACTTGTTTGCACCGCCTGGGGAGGTGTAGGGTGCAGAGGGGATTCAAGGGCACATGCTTGTTTTTTTTAATTGAGACATTATGAACATCTCAAAGAAAAAGCTTTGGGCATTGGTAAGCTCCACCAGACACCTGGTTTAGAGCTTTTTCATTCCCCAAGAGTCCGCCTCCCTTCCATGACACTCCTCCCTGTGACACACGCTTGGATTTGGCTCTGGAAATGCCCAGCCCCACCATGAAACCATCTAGTCTTTTCCCCAGATTACTTCTCTTGCAGTCACGCAAAATCAAGGCTGAGGCTCTCTGTCACGACCCTTGGCACATCACCTGAGTTCTAGGAGCCACTTTGTCAGTCCCCTTTCTGTGCCGCCAATGGGAGTGAGGGGTGGGCCTGGCAGAGACACACATGCCACCCTGGGCTTTGTGACAAGCCCTGGACTCTAATGGGTCAAACCCAGGGCAAAGGCCATCCTCCATCTAGGTAACGAAGTGTTCATGACTCTGTGACAGCCAGGACAAGGGCAGTACATTTGCAGTAGAATGACACTGCAAAGTGGTGGACCTTAGTGTAGGGTACGTCCTGGCCAGGCTTTAATAATCAGAGCAGCAGTAATGACAACAACGTTGCGTGCATGCGTGCGTGCGTGTGTGTGTGTAAAACTGGTGCAGTCCTATCCACCGTCTGATTCGGTCATGAGTGCCACATCCTCCCCAGAGTTGGGTTAGAGTGGACCCAGATCCCCAGAACCCTTTTAAACCTGGATGATTTAGAATTCAAACTGCCATCACTTCTCCAGACCAGATTAAATGCCACCTGGACTGATCAGATTCAACATCTTACCATGTGTCTGGTATTTTCTTTGCTACTTTATATAGATAATTATCTTATTTAATCCTTTCAGCAATCCTAGGAAGATATTCTTATCCCCATTTTACAGAGAAAGATATGGAAGTTCAGAGATGTTAATAACTTGCCCCAGATCACAGAGCAAATCAGCTGTGAAGCAGGTTTCAAATCCAGGTTTGCTTGACTCCAAAATCCATACTCATGCTACTCCGATGCATGCTACCAAGAGTTTTTCTGGGCCAGTAATGGGAAGAAGGTAGGGATTTTTACAAAATTTGTCTTACGGATCCAGTATATAAGTATGCCACTAACTTTGGGGGTTCCAGGCCACTTCCTGATAAGCGGCAGAATTAGATGGGATGCTGAGGATGTCTGTGTGTTTTCTATGTACACACAGCAAGACAGACATTTTTTCCTTTAACATGTGTTTTGCTTTCTATAGAGAGAATCTTTTTTCTGACAGTCACTTTCTTTCCAAAGCTTAGAACATCATAGGCTCTTTAGCAGAGACTACAGCTTTCAACAAGAAAAAGAAAAGATTTTGGCCGCTCTGCCCCTTTGCGGTTCAAATATAATTCAAAATATCTGCTTCTATTTGTTTGCCTTTTGCAAAACATCAAGGGTGATTTTGAAATAAATAGAAATAAAACATTTGACTGAACCAAAAGATCCCAGTACCTGGCCATCTGAAAGTATTTATTTATTTGTTTAAACATTGCTGGAGTAATAGAAAATTTAAATACAGTTATCAAAGACCAAAAGTTCAGAGATTAAATACTATGTTAGAGTCATTCCTTCGAATTAATTTTGAACTGTTTTCAAAAACGAAGAACTTGCTGGGGAGACAATTATCAAGATCATAACAAAGTTCCCCTAGAAGATTAATAGAGCTTGGAGTTTATTGTGGATCTTTGCCTGTGTGGAGAAGAAACAGCCAAACTAGAGGAAACAAAACTGTCTCTATAGGCAAATTAAATTTTAGTGGATGTTCATGTGCACAGGTGGGCAGCAGCACCTTAGTCTAGTATGTTGTGATTGGGATCAGAGTCCTTTTCCATAAATGTAGCAGCATTGAGCAATATAATTCCACCATCTAAAATCTGATTGCTTACTTTTTTTTTTTTTTTTGAGACAAGGTCTCGTTCTGTTGTCCAGGATGGAGTGCAGTCACACAATCTTGGCTCACTGCAATCTCTGCTTCCTGGGTTCAAGGGATTTGCCTGCCTCAGCCTCCCAAATAGCTGGAATTACAGGCATGTGCCACCCTGCCCAGCTATTTTTTGTATTTTTAGTAGAGACAAGGTTTCGCCATGTCAGCTAGGCTGATCTCCAACTCCTGACCTCAAGTGATCCACCTACCTCAGCCTCCCAAAGTGCTGGGATTACAGGTGTGAACCACCACACTCAGCCTTGTTTGCTTACTTTTCAGAATAGCTCTGTGTGTGTGTGTGTACATGGTAAAGTCTACAACGAAATACACATGTTTAGTATACATTCAGTGAATTCTAATAAATGTATACATGTGAGTGCCTCAAACCCTTATCAAGACATAAAGCATTGCCATTACCCCAGAAGCAATGGCAGTTCTGAATTAGTGCATTAGTTTTCCGTATTTTGGGACTTCATGCAAATGGAATGATATGTAATATGTCGTTTTTTTGGATAAGGCTTCTTTGACTCAGCGTAATGTTTTCCATTCATTATCATCCATATTGCATGTATTAATAGTCCATTCCTTTTGATTGTTGAATATTGTAACCATTATATTAGTATTCTATACTTTCAGTTAGGTTATTTTCTGTTTTCCTATTGATGGACACTTGGCTGTTTCCAGTTTTGAGTCACATAAAGTTGCTAAGGACATTCTAGTATAAGTCTTTTTGTGGACACGTTTTTATTTCTCTTGAATAGATGTCTGTGAATGGAATTGCTGAGTCATGGGGAAGGGAAATGTAAATGTCAGGATTTTTTTCCCAGGATTATTGTCCCACTTCACACTTCCACCATCAAAATACGAGAGCACATCCTTGCTGCCATTAGATGTTACCGGTGACCTCTCATTTTAGTTTTAATTTGCATTCTTCTGGATGACTAATGACATGAAGCATTTCATGGTTCTTTCCTGGCCATGTGTATATCTTCCTTTGTAAAGTGACTGTTCAAATCTTTTTCCATTTTAAAACATTGGGTTTTCTTTTTTTTTTTCTTTTTTCTTTTTTTTTTTTTTTTGAGATGGCATCTCACTCTGTCACCCAGGCTGGAGTGTAGTGGTGCGATCTCGGCTCACTGCAACCTCCACCTCCTGGGTTCAAGTGATTCTTCTGCCTCAGCCTCCCAAGTAGCTGGGATTACAGGCAAGTGCCACCACGCCCGGCTAATTTTTGTATTTTTAGTAGTGACAGGGTCCTGACCTCATGATCCGCCCACCTCAGCCTCCCAAAGTGCTGAGATTACAGGCGTGAGCCACTGCGCCCGGCCGGGTTGTCCTTTTGTTACTGAGTTACCAGTGTGCTTTACATGTCTTCACATGGTGTGTGTATACACACACACACACACACACACACACACCCTCTCCCTCCCTCAGGGAGTGGAGCCCCAGTTACCTCATCTTTTTGTCTGTCTTTCTCCCCAGAATGATGCCAGGGATTCTTCTTTGTTTAGTACTATATTCCCAATGCTTCAGATTACCACTGGCACAGAGTAGGAGCTCAATAAACATTTACTGAAAGAATCAATAAATAATCAAGTGAACTGACTTTTGGGTCTGATATTCAGACACAATGTTCTTGACCTTAATGGCATTAATTAACAAGGAAATTGAAAAAAGGATATTTAAATGGTATCCTTGAAGTATTACATACGCTTGGCACCAAGGACACAGAATACCTTCAGGGGACTGGACATGGTGGCTTATGCCTGTAATCCCAGTGCTTCAGAAGGCTGAGGTGGGAGTATCACTTGGGCCCAGGAGTTGGAGATCAGCCTGGGCAACATGGTGAGACCCTATCTGTACAAAAAAAAAATCAGGCATGGTGGTGTGCATCTGTAGTCCCAGCTACTTCTCGGGCTGGGGTGGGAGGATAGCTGGATCCTGGGAGTTCAAGGCTGCAGTGAGGCCTGATTGCACCACTGGACTCCAATCGGGGTGACAGAGTAAGTCCCTGTCTCAAACAACAACAAAGCCCAAAACAGAATACCTTCAGGGTATTTGTTCACCCAGGGGAGATACTGCTAGACTATCTCATGGAGTGGCCTAATTTGTCCCCATATATGAGCCCTCTAGTGTAAGCCATCATCTGCCACATTCTGGGACTATGCCCCCACTTCCAAGTCTTGGGTTCCGACCAGATTTGCTTAATGGATGAGCAGAACATCTAGCTTTAGAGGGTTTTAGGTAACTTCACCCAGCTGATCCCACTGTGCCTTTAACCACCTCTCTCTTGGCCCCCTCCAACACTGATAATGCCTGTTCCCTGACTATTGGCCCCTCTGCCTGGCTCTGTCTCACTAGCAGGCCCATCCCCACTCTGTGCTCTGCCTTTCTTAGCACCCCTAAAAGGCCAGGCAGGAAAGGACGGGACAAGTTGATTATGACATCCCTTTCTAGCTCTAAGGAATTCAATAATTCTCATTTTCATCCCTAAAGACATTTACCAGCAGTTGTAAATGGGGCTTTCCTAATTTGACACTGAAAGGCCAGTAGGGCCCCTAAGTCTTGAAGCCATTTTCCTGGTCCCAGTCCAGCAGATTCCATCCTATTCGGTTTGGGGGGTGTCTACAGTGAATAAGTGAATCATCAGCCTTCACGTTTATAGAGAACTTTGCCATTTGCATGTTCATGTCTGTCATCTTATGTAAACTGCCAAACAGTTCTAGTTGTAGCCCTCTTTAGTTTCTATTTTCACAAAGTTTCTATTTCCCAAAGCAAAAAGAGGTGAGTTTTCATTTCTTTTTTTTCTTTTTTTCTTTTTTTTTTTTTTTGAGACAGGGTCTCGCTCTGTTGCCCGGGCTGGGTCTCACTCTGTTGCCCAAGCTGGAGTACAGTGGTGCAGCTCACTGCAGCCTTGGCCTTCTGGGTTCAAGTGATCCTCCCATCTCAGCCTCTCCAGTAACTGGGACTACAGGCACGTGCCACCATGCCTGGCTAATATGTTTTTATTTTTCATAGAGATGAGGTCTCACTATGTTGCCCAGGCTGATCTCAAACTCCTGAGCTTAAGCAATCCTCCCGCCTTGACCTCCCAAAGTGCTGGGATTACAAGCATGAGCCACTGCTCCTGGCAGAGTTTTCTAAAACCTGCAGCTCTTGCTAAAAAAAGTTGGTGCTTTCTTAGTTCTGGTGGGTATGCATGTGTAATATTTAAAAGGCTCACAGATATTTACAGTTCAGAAACCTGGATTCTGTCTGTCATTAGAAATTCAATTACACACCACAGACATATATGAGTAGTTCCTAACCTTTTAATTTAACCATTATTATGGATTTTTCCCCCCTTGGATCACATGTTATTTTCTTTTAAGTCCACCAAAAACTGTATTTATTGGCTCACTTTACCTTTTTTATTCATCAGACTTATACCTCCCAGTCAGAGTTTAGAATCAGGATCAGGTAGTCTTACCTCACTAAGCTGATTTTATTACAGCCAAAATAAAGACATTTGTTATTTGAATTAGCTTCCAAACCTAACAAGTGCATTTCCATTTCTGCTGGGCTTTTTGAAAGATTAAAAAGTTCATGCACTGACCCTTGAGAAAGTGGAAGCAAAGTTTAGTTCTTGTAAAGGAGTAGCCCTGTGTGTTCAGGGACTTCACTCTTGCCTTGCCTGTGATGTCTGAATGGGAGTAACGGGGATATTACTGACTTTAACCCTTTTCACTGTGATCTGGGCCTTTCTCTGGCTCTATAGGGACTGGGGATCAACCACCCCCACCCTAGTGTTTCCTCAGCCACTGGAGTATTTGGGTTCTCAGTTCAAGCTCATAGGACTTGGGGAGAACATGCATTCATTGAAACAAAGACATTCCCCTAAGGTGCAAAAGTTAAAATGTCATGCAACCAGAACTATTACATAAAATCAAAAAGTGTCCAATTTGGATTATACTCTCAAAGGACCATGATGAGTATTCTAAAGTCAGTGTTTGTTTCTAAATTAATAGAATTGATAAATGTTACTCTGTTTGCCAATTATAGAAGAAGAGATACAGTTGGGGAAGACTATTAATGTAATGTGAAATTGCATTATAATTGTATTATTTAGCAGGTTGTGTTGCATGAACCAATGAAATTTGATGCTGTAATTTAAAAATAATTATTTTATGGAAGCAAAACTGCTTATGAATAACATTAAGTGAAATGCAGAATGAATAACTTAGGTATGTGGACTCACAGTTAAGAAATATATATACATGTAGCTCATGGCTCAGGGTAATCTGCAGAAATGAAAAAAATTATATTAGAATGGACAAGGGTGAGTCTCTTTCAAAATATTTTTTGTATAAGTTGTTACACATATCAGTTTTGCAATTAAAAGTTTAAGATGGATTTATATTGGCTCCAGTGAAGAGTATGTGTTTTATTAACTAATACTGTGCTTGATTTTGTCTTATTTTATAGGAGTACCAGCAGAAATCCACCAATGTAGTCTATCAGGCCCACCATGTGAGCAGGAATAAGAGAGGGCAAGTGGTTGGAACAAGGGGTGGGTTCCGAGGATGTACCGTGTGGCTAACAGGTATGTCATGTTCAGATACATATATATATATATATATATATATAGCAAACTGACATGTGACACAATTTTATGGAAATTAGTGTAACGCATTACGTGCTTGTTTTATCATTAGAAGGAGGCTGAGAGATGTAGTAGAAAGCCTGGGTGTTAGTCCTAACCCTACCATCAGTGAGAAATAGAGTCAAGGTCAACTATAGAAATAAGAGTCTGATCAAGTCAACTCTGAAAGTCTCTAGTTGTCACTTTTCTCCTCTTTGGCAGGAAAGGATGGGACAAGATGATTATGACATCTGCTTTCAGTGCTGAGGGATTCAATAATTCTCATGTTCATCCCTAAACATATTTACTGGCAGTTATGAATGAGGCTTTCCTAATTTGACATCAAGCATTTGGCTGTCCATAAGGTTTTGGATGTTTAGAGATATTTGTTATTGTTGCCTAATGTTTTGACATTCTAGGAGACTATTTCACTTACTATATAAACTAACAAACAAACATAAGAATCTGTACAAGAAGGAAAACTAGTAATTTCCATTTGGCTGAGGATTGCCCTTGTTTATAGAAATAACTTGCTGCTGCTGAGGTGACTGAATGACTCTCCCTTTTCTTGTGTTTTTATAGCCACAGAATGTCAAAGCTAAGAATTAGTGACAGAACTGGAATTAGAACCTGACTCCCAGTAGCTGGCCCCAGGCTATTACCTTATACTCTGAGTCCAAGGTAGACAAAATTATGTCTGGACTCAAAAGGAAAATCCAATTTCATTTCATAGACAACAGTTTTCAAATGGAATGAGCCCACCTGCAAAACTATGTTTATTCAGGTTATAAAATGTTTTCTAACCTGAAGCTCACTCTAAACAATCTGGCAGCTAGGGACCTGCCTTGCATGTTTTCTTGCTATCCTAAGTCTTTGCCCTTTTCTGTCCCAACCAGCCTCATTCTTGTCCTCTTCAAGTTTTTTCCTTGTGCCTTTGGTTTCCTGGTTTCATTCATGCCTGGACTGTGCATCAAAGCAACTTTCTGCAGCCTCCAGTGCAAGGACAGACAGAGAGCACGGAACCTGCTGTGCTCAAATATGCACCATCCTTCTGTCATTACTCCTGAAATGTTTACCTCAGCTCCCCCAAAGAGACGTAACTGCAGCAGTAGGTACAGCTGTATTCTAGAAGACCCCCTCCTGTTCTATGTTGCCCTTCATGCAGAGATCACTGGTGAAAACAACTTTCATGTTGGGCTATACACACAAAGTCCATTTTCTCTAATGTGACACCCCTTGAAAAGAAAAAGAGAACTGGTAGAAGAGAAACGTATCTTTCTCCTTCTGTACTCTTAAAATGAATTATCCTTTCATTAGAGGAAGAAAAGAATAGATGGAAAATTTTAAAAATCAAGGCTGGGCTTGGTAGCCCATGTCTGTAATCCCAGCACTTTGAGAGGCCAATTTGGGTGGATCACCTGATGTCAGGAGTTCAAGACCAGCCTGGCCAACATAGCAAAACCCTGTCTCTCTACTAAAAATACAAAAATTAGCCGGGCATGGTGGTGCACGCCTGTAATCCCAGCTGCTTGGGAAGCTGAGGCAGGAGAATCACTTGAACACAGGAGGCGGAGTTTGCAGGAGATCTGCCACTGCACTCCAGCCTGGGTGACAGAATGACACTCCATCTCAAAAAATAAAAATAGAAAATTAAATTAAATTTAAAAATCATTTTTCTAATTTATTTTTTATTCTTATGTTAAAAGGTAGACTGTTGACCAGGCAGATCAGAAGAAACAAAATATTTTAAATCCATAGACTCAGATTTTAGCCCCAACTCCACCTCCATGAGCTATGTGACTTTGGACAAGCCTGTTAGGCTCTCTAAGCCTCAGTTTTCTTATTTGTACAATGAGAATAAAGACAGTACCTGACTTATGGAGGGGTTTATAGAACTAAATCAATAAAAGACAAATGCACTTTGCACAGTGCTTGGCACACAGTTATCAGTAACTGTAATTAGTGTTACCTTAATGTATGAAAGTACGCGTGCCAACAATCTGGTTACATATACTTACTCTAATTTAACTCTTAGTTTCTTGAGAACTGAAGCAAAATGGAAGGACATTTATGTTATTTCTCTCATTTTCTGACATGAGAGAACACAACAGAGATTCAGGAGTGCCATTTCCCCTACCCTATAACCTGACATAAATACCAAGAAGAATTTATCACTTATGTCTTTATTCAAATGAAAAGGAATAACAGAATTACAGACAATTACCTTAAAAAATGATTTAGTGAAGTTAGTGTTGACACGTTCTTCATATAGCCGTTTCTTCTAATGGTCCTCTGTCAAAGCCAAGGGCATGGCTTTAAACTATAACTAAAAGTATGGAGACTATTTATTTACCTTTTGCAGATCACCTTTCGCCCCCAAATCTTCCTTCCTCTCTGTCCTTCATTGCTGCTTTTCCCACCTTTTTCCTCTTTCCTGCTGTAGTCTTCTCTGTATGAACGTCTTGGCTTTTTTCCTCTGTCATGCCCAGGTGCTGTCGGACGGAAGCTTGGCACCGTGAAATATTCTTAGGTTCAGAGATCTTTAGGACAAAGATCCTAAAATCCTAAAGGACTCATTTTGTTTTAGAGTGCTAGCCTTTAGGGTAGTTCAGATTTCAACTGTTAAATAATTTGGGCGGGTTGTGTTTACCTTTCTTCTTATGTTCCCCTCCTATGGAAATTACAAAATGTGTTCCCGATCACTGTGCTTTGAAACCGTGGCGGAAGCCACATGGTAACTCTTTTCTCATATAAAGATTCTAGAGAATCTTTACACCGAAGAGTGTGACATATGGCAGCTCTGAATACATCTGCTCCCTAGCTCAGGCCGGCTTTCTGTCTTTATGTTTTGAGAGTCATTTTGGAAACGTCTCGAAGCCAAAGGACAGCACGCGGGCTCTGTCAGACGGTTGTTCAGTGGCATCCACAAGGGAGGGGGACTTACCATTCTCCAGGGGCTGGCTGTTCCCCTGCATTCTGGCTGATTGCTGACTTTGAAGGATATGAGACCACTGTCACCACATCTTTTGATTTTTTCAAGAGAATACGGTATCTGGATTTGTATGTAGAACTTCCTTTGTGCTTTGGAGACAAGGCCTCGCTCTGTTACACAGGTTGAAGTGTAGTGGTGCCATCACAGCTCACTGCAGCCTTGACTTCCCAGGCTCAAGGGGTCTTCCCACCTCAGCCTCCTGAGTAGCTGGGACCACAGGTGTGCACCACCACACCCGGCTATTTGTTTGTTTTGTTTTTTGAGGATGCAGGGTCTCACTATGTTCCCCAGGCTAGTTTTGAACTCCTGGGCTCAAGTGATCCTCCCACCTTGGCCTCCCAAAATGCTGGGATTACAGGCATGAGCCCATGCCCAGCCTGTATGACAACTTTCTAATCTTTAAAACATTCTGCAGCCCAAACAGAACACATCAAGGACCACATGTAGCCCCCAAATCTCCCTATTTATGAAGCCTGCTTGCTTTGAAAAGCTATAATTCTAACACAGGACAAATAGTTATTTCAAAATTTGACAGAAATGTAAGTATTTGCCTTGTAGTCAACTGCACTGATTTCTTTCTTTCTTTCTTTCTTTCTTTAGATTTAGTTATATTTAAAATTGCTAGATTAGTTCACAATTTGTCATCTTAAACTATCCAGGCCGATGTCAGTCTGCTTTATCTGTTCTGAACAGGTCTCTCTGGCGCTGGAAAAACAACAATAAGTTTTGCCCTGGAGGAGTACCTTGTCTCCCATGCCATCCCCTGTTATTCCCTGGATGGGGACAATGTCCGTCATGGCCTTAACAAAAATCTCGGATTCTCTCCTGGGGACAGAGAGGAAAATATCCGCCGGATTGCTGAGGTGGCTAAGCTGTTTGCTGATGCTGGCCTGGTCTGCATTACCAGCTTTATTTCTCCGTTCGCAAAGGTGAAAAAAAAAAAAAAAAAAAAAAGGCACTGCACACTATTCACACACACAGTGCAAGTGCTCTCCAACTGCTAGGGGAAGGAATCAGGTAGGGTGGGCATAAGAATGTCTCCTTTCAATTTGCCGACTATTTCTTCCCCCCATCACAGGCTCTCTCATTTCCTCTATTTAATATTGGTTACGTAAAGAGAGTTCCTTCCTTTCCAGATGCCAGGGCACCAGTGGACATAAATCCTTCCGTGTTCACAATCGTAAGGAACATTTGGTCAGAGTCGAAGGGAAGAGAAAGTTAAACAAGAGAAACTCTAAAGCTCTGTAATTTTAGTTGTCAGAAAAAGGATCTAGCTAAAGAAAAGAGCAGTTCACAGCCAAAGCTTCGGGTTCTATGTGTTTAATGCTGACATCACTGAGGTGGAGTGTCACTCTTCTTTTAGGTCAGGAAATTTCTGGGAGCCAAACATCAGATGTAGCTTAGAACGCATCCTTTGAATGAAATGCTCCCATATGGCCGGTGCTTTCCTGCTAGGAGGGCCTATTTTCCATCGTTTTCTGTGAAAGTCCTTGAGAGAGCTGTGTTTACCAGAGTGGAATTTCTGGACTTTCTCTCAAGCACTCTGCAAAGCACAAACACCAGTGTTATCTCAAGGCTATTGAAAACCAAAGTACACAGTGTTTTGTGATTTAGAATTTCACCATGAAACCTCTTTTTACATTCGTAAACATATTGCTTTTCAGGATCGTGAGAATGCCCGCAAAATACATGAATCAGCAGGGCTGCCATTCTTTGAAATATTTGTAGACGCACCTCTAAATATTTGTGAAAGCAGAGACGTAAAAGGCCTCTACAAAAAGGCGAGAGCTGGGGAGATTAAAGGTAAGAGAATCGGCTAGCAGCATCTTTACCAGTTACTTAGGCTGTCAGTCCTTATTTTGTCCTCTCTTTTCCAAAATTGCATATAACATGCACAACTTTTTATCACATCATGATATATTCAATATGCCCAGAGGCTTATTAAAATGTAGGGTTTTATTTTTACGAATTGTCATCTCAGCCATATGCAATAAAGTTCAGAGAACTAGAATGGATATTTATATGTGAGTGTGTGTGTGTAGAGGAATGTTTCAGAGTTCTTCCTTACTCTTGTCTTCCTTTTTGATTTTAATCATCTACAGAGGGCTTCAACTTACTCAGCCAGATTTTGTTGACAATTTGGGGCTGTCCATATTGAAAATACAGCTATTTATTTTCTTACTTATGGCTAGAAGTCAAGGATGGCTGTTTGACCTTTTCTGTTAAAATGTGAATTTTCAGTTGAATACATTATTCCAACATGTGTTTTGCCTTATTGATTAAAAAGGTTATTCTGTCAATACAGATGTGATGATTGTCACCCATATGCCTTGCAGGATTTACAGGTATCGATTCTGATTATGAGAAACCTGAAACTCCTGAGCGTGTGCTTAAAACCAATTTGTCCACAGTGAGTGACTGTGTCCAGCAGGTGGTGGAACTCCTGCAAGAGCAGGTAGGTGAACTGGTTGTCTTTTCTTTATATGTTTAATAAAATCATGAAAGACAATCTATGCCTCCTTCCGGAAGCATTCTTTCTACAGTTTTCATTTCAAGTTTTTACCAATTCTGTTTCATTTCAGAACATTGTACCCCATACTATAATCAAAGATATCCACGAACTCTTCGTGCCGGAAAACAAACTTGACCACGTCCGAGCTGAGGCTGAAACTCTCCCTTCATTATCAATTACTAAGGTAAGTGGGTGCAGATTGGTCAAAGAATTAGGCTTCATATCAGTCATTATAATTTATTTATAATTACTTTTAACAATAAGAAAGATATAAATAAGGTGCACTTAATGTCCACAAATAAAACACTCCTTTTTTGCCAAGTTTTTTTAACCTCTTCTCCAAAGAAATCTTTCACCAAGAATTGCCACAAGGCAGCTGACCAATGCCATGTATGGATGTGACTGGGAAAATAACTTCTGTATTTGCATTGGACAATTTTACATAGCTGTCATTGTACCAGTAAGTACATCTGGTAGAAAAATATAGCCAAACCGGGATTTTTGTGGATAAAAGAAAGAAAGAATAAACGATGAATTTTCAACTCAGTTGCATATTTTGGGAATAGATACAGCCTAAAAATGTTCAAATAAGTCATCTCAATATCTCAGTATGAAATCTTTTCACCACTATTTCATAGTAAATTTCCGAACTTAAATCTTTCTGGACCTTAGATCATGGGTTAACCTAACAGTTGGGAACACTTAAAACATAGAAGATTCTGCCCTTATCCTCTTGTTAACTGAATAAGAAAGGACCTTCCTGGGGCCAGATGCCTGGAAAACAGAACTTACGAAAATGTTCAACTACTTTTTGTGTTTTGCAGCTGGATCTCCAGTGGGTCCAGGTTTTGAGCGAAGGCTGGGCCACTCCCCTCAAAGGTTTCATGAGGGAGAAGGAGTACTTGCAAGTTATGCACTTTGACACCCTGCTAGATGGTATGTTTTTGTTGTTGTTTCTTACTCTTTGTTGTTAAAGGAGAAAAAAAATCTTTCCCAGAAGTTTTGCAGGAACAGGAAGTTAGTCTTTGGTTTGCAAATGTTATTGCAAAACTATTTGGATCATTTACAGTGTGCTCCATTCTATTATGTTTAAGCTTCCATTTTTAGGATTTTTTTGTTTGTTCTCAAGATTGTTCCTTTAAAACTAAGGAACTGAAAAATGGTTCTTAAGCCAAGAAAAACACAAGTCTGTTTCACCTCCACTTGCTCTTTGCTGGTGCTGATATTCAGAAGGTAGCACTCAGAAGTACCACCTGCTAGGTCACCTAGTGCCACCTGCTAGGGACATTCCTGGGGCAGCCAAGATGAGGTCAGCACATGTTCCTGACGTCCGTGGCACCCCCCACCCTCCAGGTTGCTCGTGTCAAGCATTATTGCAACAACTGCTTTCTTTGGTGCATGCTGAAGTGTCAGTGCTCATGCCCACGCATGAAATATATTAAAATGGTTTCATCCACTACACTCTAACAAAAGAGCATCTTATAAGGCAGCTTTCTGGCCACAAGCTGAGTGGCTTTTAGAAAAGCTATCTGGTCGAGCTCAGAAGCATGTGTTATTGAGAAGACTTCCAGACCCTTCTATGATCATTTCCTTCCTAGAACTGCCTGAGCTTATCGAATAAACTTATCTATTTCAAGACCTTTGGGGAATGGCTGCTAAGTGGGGAAGGAGTAGGGGTAGAGTCATACTGAATTTGTAATACTGAGCAGGGCTCCAAGCCTTTTAGGAAGAAAAATCAAATAAGATGTTCCTTTTTGGAAAAGATGTTCATGTCCTGTGTTTGTGCCTTTGCCTGGGGAATGGGGCATGAACTCAATCAGAACTCAAAGACTGATCAGCATGGACCCTCTTTCCTTATTCTTTTGCTGTGACAGATAACACTCCAAAACCTGAATCCTTCACTTCTCAGATTAAATAATATTCCCCAAAGACACTTAGTTTACTTCTAGCTTGCTTTAACAACAACAATAATAATCCATATCTCTATACCACGTCTCTGTTTTCAAAGCATTTTCTCGGGCATTATTTCATTTGATCCTCACAAAAACCCTATAAAATAGTTAGCAATTATTATCCCACTTTACAGATGAGGAAACTGGCCTCAGATTAAGGGATTTGCTGAAGTTCATAACATTCATAAGTGAAGGCCCAAGACCAGAGTCGAGAATCTTAGGACTCCTGGCCCAGTGCTCCTTACATACCAGGCTGCTCTCCTGATGTCCTTTCCAATAGAATCTATAAGGCCTGATGGTCTACAAGGAAGGCTGACTTTTATCTTGATGTCTTGATTTTGACACATGGTGAACACTGGCTGCCTGAAGTAAAGGTCATTGAACTTAGCAGCTAGCCATGAGCAAGAGGTTGATTTTGAGCATGTGAACAGAGCTGTGGCCAAAAGACAAGACAAGTGAACTACATTGAAAGAGGGAGCCTCATTACAGACAACAAGGTGCTGCTGACCTTGGATAAGCATTCCTTTCATAAAGAAAAACACCAGGGTGGTGGAAGTAGTTGCAGAGGTCAGTGTTAATGGAAATCAGGGGTCCTTAGCCTGGGTTCTAGGACTTCAGGGTGGGCTAACAAAAAATCCTAGAGGCAAAAATATTTGTGTTTTGATAAGGGAAGGAAGGAACATTTTCCTGGGTTGAGGATTTATGGCTTTTGATAGATTCTGTTTTTTCCTTTAATGTTTTTATTTCTTAGAGACAGAGTCTTGCTCCATCACCCAGGCTGGAGTGCAGTGGCATGAGCATAGCTTACTGAACCCTTGAACTCCTGAATTCAAGCAATCCTCCCACCTCTGCTTCCTAGGTAGCTGGTACTACAGGCATGCACCACCATGCCTGGCCTATTTCTAAATTTGTTTTGTAGAGATAAGGTCTATGTTGCCCAGGGATAAGGTCTCACAATGTTGCCCGGGTTGATCTTGAATTCCTTTCCTCAAGTAATCCTCCTGCCTTGGCCTTGCAAAGTGCTATTATAGACAACAAATTCTTAAAAGAGTCTGTGATCCAAAAAGATGAAGAACAGCTAATGCAGACAATCCATCTGGATTATTTAGGCAAAATCTCTAGCTTTCCTTTTACACTGTCTCAATTTCATTTTATGGGAGTTCTTCAACTTGCAAAACCCATTGATTTTCTTTTTTCTTTTTGAGACAGAGTCTTGCTCTGTCACCCAGACCAAAGTGCAGTGGCATGATCTCGGCTCACTGCAGCTTCTGCCTCCTGAGTTCAAGCCATTCTCCTGAGTAGCTGGGACTACAGGTGCATGCCACCTTGCTTGGCTAATTTTTGTGTTTTTAGTAGATACAGAGTTTCACCATGTTGGCCAGGCTGGTCTTGAACTCCTTGACCTCAGATGATCTGCCTGCCTCAGCCTCCCAAAGTGCTGAGATTACAGGTGTGAGCTGCTGTACCCTGCCAACCCATTGATTTTCTATTTCTTATTTGATGCTCACTATCATGAAGTGGATGAAGCACTTATTATTGCTCCCACTCTCCATGTAATCCAGATATCATGTAATCCAGATGTCTGTCTACCAGCCAGGGGATATGAATGAGGTTACCTTCCCATTAATACTTGAAGCCTACTAGTTCCAAGCCCCTACCTGCTCATGCAGAAAGCCCAGTTCTTTCCAAAGCTTACCCAAGTGTTTTTGGAAGTCCCCAAGGGGTATGTTTCCTGTGTTCCTGAGTCAGGGCCCCAGCCATGTGCCACTTGCTGTGTGGTTCTGTGGATCTGTCTGTACCCAGAAGTGCAGATCCTGCTGGGTCACTCCAGCCACCAAAGTTTTGGTACCAGTAGGGCTGTCGCAGTTTATGGACTGTTCTTCAGGTGGGAAAAATGTTTCCTTCCTCTGTATTAACTTCAATTGAAGACTGTCTAGGAGGTTGCTTTAGTTCCACAGTATTAGATAATTGAGTGGGGCAACTCTTTTTTTTTTTTTTTTTGAGACGGAGTCTCGCTCTGTCGCCCAGGCTGGAGTGCAGTAGCCGGATCTCAGCTCACTGCAAGCTCCGCCTCACGGGTTTACGCCATTCTCCCGCCTCAGCCTCCCGAGTAGCTGGGACTACAGGCGCCTGCCACCTCGCCCAGCTAGTTTTTTGTATTTTTTAGTAGAGACGAGGTTTCACCATGTTCGCCAGGATGGTCTCGATCTCCTGACCTCGTGATCCGCCCATCTCGGCCTCCCAAAGTGCTGGGATTCCAGGCTTGAGCCACCGCGCCCGGCCATAGTGGGGCAACTCTTGTAAGCTGTATAGATCCCTTTATCCTCATGTGGCTCCAGTGTGGCTCTGTCAGGAGAGTTCAAGACCAGATGTTGTGCTATTTCCATATCCTTTCCCCTTCCAGCCTGCAGGGCCTGTTTCTGAAACTTTCTGTAAGACTCTTCTTTTCCCTGTGGGAATTATCTGCTGGTTCTACCATCTACCTCTGCAAACAGAGTCCACTGGACATACTTATGCAACCCCAGTTATGATCAGGATTCAGAGCTCTGCACAGCCCACGGAAGCATCCTAAATGCCTGTGTAAATTGATTAATAAAAATAGATAATCACGGATATGATGTGCTGCCCACCCCTACCATTCGCTGTATGTTAACTTAGTTTGGGCCTAAGTAGAGGCAGAATATCACAGTGGATGAGAGTGTGAGCTGTGAAGTCAAACTGTCTAGGTTTTTATGTCAGTGATTAGCTATGAACCTGGGCCAAATTACTTAAACTCTCTGGGCTTTGTTCCTTCATCTGTATAATGCGGATGTTAATAACTGTACCTACCTCATTGGATGTTGACAGTTTAAAAGAATCCCTTATTCAATAGTCAGTATTTCAAACATGTTAGCTATTATGAACAAACCACTCTGCATACAGTTAAAAGAATTTGTCAGGCATGGTGGTTCATGACTGTAGTCCCAGCTGCTCAGAGCCTAAGGCAGGAGGATCACTTGAGCCCAGGAGCTAGAGTCTCACCTGGACAACATAGGGAAACTTTGTCTCTAAAAATAAATTCATAAATAAAAGGACTTGGAGTCTTGAAGAGACTAAGTGACTTTATCCCTAGTCACATCAGCTAGCCAACAGATATTCACTGAATGCCCCCATGTGCCAGGCTTTGTCTAGTGGCTGGAGATAGAATGGTAATGAAGGCAGGTGAGCTTTCTGAGAAATACAGCACAGTCATTTTCTGAGACCTAGTCCAGTAGGTCCTTCCCGCCCCCCATCAGTGGTTGTGAAACTTTCTTTTTTATTTTATTTTTCTTATTTTATTTTTTGAGACAGAGTCTCGCTCTGTTGCCCAGGCTGGAGTGCAGTGGTGCGGTCTCTGCTTACTGCAACGTCCGCCTCCTGGGTTCAAGCAATTCTTCTGCCTCAGCCTACCAACTAGCTGGGATAGGCACTCACCACCAAGCCCAGGTAATTATTGTATTTTTAGTAGAGATGGGGTTTCACCATATTGGCCAGGCTGGTCTTGAACTCCTGACCTCAAGTGATCTACCCACCTCAGCCTCCCAAAGTGCTAGGATTAGAACCATGAGCCACTGCACGTGGCCAAAATGTTCTTTTTTAAACCAGAGAATTATTTATTTCATTTCAAAAATCAGAGGCAATATATACAACAAAATGGAACTACCCCACTGCCCCAGTAGAAGGGTGTAGGGGCTTGGGCTCCATCTCACCTGGAGAGCAGCCTGAAGGGTATCAGGAGGAAGCCGGTTGAAATGCAGCAACAGAGGCTCCTGACAGTGCCTCGCCTCATGGCATTTAGACTGAGCAGACATTTAAATACTAAAAAGTGATTTATTTATATGTCAGAATGTTGGGCAAGATATCATTCATATAGATATCATTTAATTGTAAACAATTCATGAAGGTTTGAGTCACTGCCACTGAAAATTTGAAATGATCTCTATAGCCACAGACATGTGCCCACTTTTGTCTTCCTTCAACAATTGCAAACTTCTTGATTGCCCTACAATCTGTAAGCAACATTGTTTTTATTCTGACCATGTCTCCTAAAAATATTTTGTTGGTTTTAATTTTCTCAACGGTCTATATTTTTGAGAAATATAAACCTAAAATTAAAAATAAATTTAAAAATAAAATTAAAAAAAAAAAACCAAATAACTTGTTAGAGTTTCTGATAATTGTATAGTATGAGTCACTCCATATATTACTCAAGAATCTATGTTTATATCAGTGTATCATATCACTTTATTTCTCACTGGAAGTATAGTTTCAGGGTTGTCACAGACCCTTTGGTAATAAATGTCACATCTAAATTTAAAAATGGAACCTCAAGCTTGCGTTGACTGATGGCATCCAAGTAGAATCAAGACAGGGGCCTTGTGAGACTCCATCATTTAATGGCTATTCTTCTGCAGCTCTGAGTTTCCAAGGCATGGTGTGAGAGCACTCTGCATATATCACCGGCACTTATTGAGCACCAATTGTGTTCTGACACTGGAGTTTGACATAGATTATTACATTTAATCAGGATAATACCACTGTGAAGATATTTTGTCCACTTGAGAAAATATGTATTAGAAAGGTTAAATAACTTATTTGAAGCCTAGACTTAAATCCAGGTTGTCCTGGATCTAACATTGGTGCTTGTTATACTGGGCATATTTTCATGTCCTCTAACCATGTGAAATTCTAGGATGTTCTAGGGCAGTTTGCTTCTATACTTGCTCCCGAAGCGTAGTTTGGAAACTATTCAACAGTGGTTATAAGATCACATGTTTGCAAGAGAAAACTTCTTGGTGAAGCTGGAGGGGATATTAACATATGTTATAATTATTTTAAAGCAGATATCTCTTCCCAGTGGAAGGAAAAATAAATAAATAAAAAATTAGAAAACCAGATAAACATCTGAACAATGCTTTTAGATTGTATTGGACATTCCATACAAGTTCTGATTTCACCAGCTTTTTGCTGTTATATACTCTCTATTGGTAAAAATAGCATGACGAAACTAGTATATTTATATGTTGTATATGTGAAGTGTCATAACAGGAATTTGCTCTTTGACATTGTTGCTGTAAGATTCTTTTGGTGGAGAGCTGAAAATGTTTCTTAACTGTGTTTGTATTTCCCTAGGCATGGCCCTTCCTGGTATGTACTTTAACTTTTCCAAGTAGCTAAATTATTCTAATTAGATATGTTACGTTAACTGGAGATGGTTAAGAACATAACTAAAAGAAAATCTACATTAACCAGTTGGAATCACTATTAGTTAATGATCCAACCAGCTATAGTGGAATAACACTGTAATTTTCTTTTGATTGGAGTCCAAACAACAGGAAATTTCTTGACCAGATGGAGCTATTGTGTATAATGTAGCATTTGGCTGACAAAAGTAAACTCGTTTCTAAATTGTCATTGCACATTTTGTTCCTGAGTCTTTTACATTTATGATCCTCTTCCAATGACCAAATGAGGACCAATTCCTCATTTAGTTTCAAAAATCTGGACATTTTTTTTCTACGGTGTTTATAAAAGATTTTAAGTTGATGAAGAATAAATCAATGTAAACTGAATGTACCTGGTTGGATTGTGTATGATTTTACTTCATTTGTTTACAATGTATGATTATGCATGTACTTAATTTCAAGCCATTATGATTGCTTGTTATGGAACTGGGAGTCAATATACATTTGCTGTGACTATAAACTTCTGCATTGTACAAAAATGAAAAGGTAAAATTCTGAATATGTCATCTGTCTTTGATATTGCTTTCATCATTGTTGTTTTTCCTTTAAAAAGCCCGGTTAAGCAATAAGGAGTAATTTAGGTTTTGCATAGAAACAGCCCCAAACAACCATGAAGCAGATCTATATGGCTAACACAGAAGGCTGGAAAATTATTGAAAGCAAAAGAAAAATCATTCCATTGAACAGTAAGCTATCTCTTGAACTTACTGTGGCTAAAGAACCACAATATTTTTTTTTCAAAATAAGATATACCACAATAAAATAATCAAGGCAGTTCCCACCAGAGCCAAATGAAGCACATGAAGGAACAGGCTGAAAGCTCCAGTCAAGGTTGAAAGCCATGGGTGATGTTTCAGCACAGTTCAGGTATTACGTCTTAGTAACAATTGGATACGTTTATGTATTAGAAAGGTTGATAAAGATGATAGGGAAACTACAGTAAATCTGTGTCTACACGTGTAGTGTTGTAGCTACAGGCTTGTAAGATCAGTTGGCATTATCACTTGGCAGAACTCCTTTCTATAAACATCCCACAGATTCGCTTCCTTATTGAGACAACCTGCCAAGGAGTGTTATTTAGTCATTTCAGATTTTCACTCAAGGCCAAGATGAAGGTAGATTAGAGGCTACATTGGTCAGGAATCTAGTGGACAAGAGGAGGTGGCTGCAACAGTGAAACATCCCTTGGATTTCAAGGCAGAATACTTGATGGAAAAGGCAATGTTACAGACGTGTTGCAGGCAGCGCTAGGTTCTTTCAGCACCCTGCTCCATGTTTTGCTTTGCATTTTGCTTTATTTCGGCCAAGTCACTCTTTATCAGCAGAGGCAAATGTCATGGTCTTTCTTTCAGCAATGTTGTCAGTAAGCAATCCACAGAAAGCATGATTTCTAGTGAGAACAACAGCATTCTGAAGGCGTTATTCTTTGTTAGCCTCTCTTCCTTTTCCTCAAATAGTCTATGCGGTGGATTTCATTATCTTCCATCAGCAACCTCCATTAACATAGCGCTTTATAGTTTGCCCCCTGCAGCAACCCACAGAGATAGATGTCATATATTAGCCCATTTTTCCAGTGAGGAAACTGAGTTTAGAAAAGTTGAATGACACACATAGTAAAAGGGAGAACTGCTGACTGAAATTAGTGTTCTCTGCAAAGGACTTAGCTGCTTTAATGCCCAAGAACATTGAAACAAAGAGTTATTTGAATGACAAACCATTACTTTCTGCTCACGGTATCTAATTTGCGGTTTATGAAAGGTCTGAAAGTATATTGCAGGATTTTATGATAGACCAGATTTTTTTATTGCCAGCAGTTGCTGTCTATTTCCGGTCACATTCTTTAGGTTCTAGTAACCTTTGGAAAGTGTTTAAAAGGTGCAAAGTGATATGCCTGGAAAGTTTAGTTTCATAGCTACAGGGGGAGTCTTATGCCCCGAAGGAATAGAACTCTAATCTTTAACTCTGTCAGAGGCCTTCTAAATGTTGCATTGAAAAGTTAGGTTTAAATGGCTTCATTAATCTAGGGCACATTCCCTCAAGTCCATAAATAACTGCATTTGTTTTCTCTGGAGTTAAAAAGTTTTCTTTATTCACCTTCCTTTCATTCTCTTCTGAATCTTGAACTTGAGAACTCTCACAAAATTGTCCCTAATTTTATTTTGTGTTATACGCTTAACCATGAGCCCTCATTTTCTTACCTGTGAGTATAATTGAGAGACTAGCATATTTGTGAGGGCATCATTGTAGGAGGAACACCGTTTTGTACATTTTTTTACATTATCTAGAATCATTGAGAAATGAGATGTTTTTAGAAAGCCAAATTTTATCCCTTTAAGCCGCAGACTGAAAACCAACTACACATTAACTATCTTATTTAGAAACATTTCAAAATAGTCTTACTGAAAAAAAAAATTATTCACTCAAAAAAGAGAGAATATATTCAATATAAAAGAACTTTTAAAAATGACTCTGTCATTATTAGTTTTACCAGTTATTAAACTGGGCACTAAAGTAATGGTGTCCTGAAGATGGGGAGACCTGTGGGATTGTTGGCTCGCACGCTAAAGAACTCCCATAACTCTGTATTTTAGTTTCTGTGTTAGAACCTTGTATGGTCAGGGTTCTCCAGAGAAACAGAACCAACAGGATGTGTATCTGTCTGTCCATCTATAGAGAGATATGCATCTCTCTATATAGACATAGATATAAAAATATATTTAATATATTTAAATAAATTTATATATGCATGTACATATATTAATTTATACACATATACATTATTTTAATAAATTATTATAGAACCTTTTCTCTCTATATATATACATCTCTATATATAACATAGATATTATATCTGAATTATATATTTCTGATGTATAATATATCTGAATAGATAACAATATATCTATGTTATATATAGATATCTACATATTATATAGGTATATAATAAATCTCTTTTTCTCTCTCTCTCTCTATATATACACACACACATATACACACACACACACACACACATACAGAGATTTATTTTAAGGAATTGGTTCATGTGATTGTGGAATCTGGCAAGTCTGAAAACTGGGAGGCTGGAGACCCTGAGAAGACCTGCGGTTCAAGTCCACAGGCTGTCTGCTGGCATAATTCTCTCCTCTTCTGGGGAGACGAGTCTTTTTTTCTTTTTTTTTTGAGACGGAGTCTCTCTGTCCTCCAGGCTGGAGCTGCAAGCTCCACCTCCCAGGTTCACACCATTCTCCTGCCTCAGCCTCCTGAGTAGCTGGGACCACAGGTCCCCGCCACCGCACCCGGCTAATTTTTTGTGTTTTTTTAGTAGAGACGGGGTTTCACCGTGGTCTCTATCTCCTGACCTTGTGATCCGCCCGCCTCGGCCTTCCAAAGTACTGGGATTACAGGCATGAGCCACTGCGCCCGGCCGAGTCTTTTTTTATTTAATTAGGCCTTTGACTGATTGGATGAGGCCCACTCACATTCTGGAGGGTACTCTCTCTACTCAAAGTCTACTGATGGAAATGTTAATCCCATCTAAAAAGTACCTCCACTGAAACATCTAGAATAATGTTTGACTAAATATCTGAGTACTGTGTCCTAGCTAAATTGATATATAACATCAACCATCACAGTTTCTATGTGTATTTTTTCAGTAGTTTTCCTTTCTCTTCCTTTGCGGTCCAGCTGTCATTTGACATTTCTTGCTGCTGAAGATGTAGCTTCTCTGAATACCACATTCGATGCCTTCTAATTTGCTGTGCTGTATACTGAGAAATCAGAACACCTTGTTTATTTAAATTCCTCTTAAAGCAAGAGACTCAGCATAATGGTGAGAGGGGCTTAAACGCCAGAGAAAGCGCATGTGCGTTAATGACTTGATGTCATTTTTCACTCCTCTGTGTTTCTGGACAGATGATTCTCAACTGTGGTTGCACTAGCAAGACCTGTGATGCCCAGATAAGTGAGATTACCAGTCTCTTCAAAAATATTTAGGAAAGAGGGAACAGGAGGGGGAAAAAAAGGTGATTTTATGCTGAAACCACTATGAATAACATCAGGAGGACTGCTTGTTTGGGATACCATAGATTAGTGGGGTTTGTTTTGTTTTTTTGAAACAAGGTCTTGCTCTGTCACCCAGGCTGGAGTACAGTGGAGTGATCAGGGCTCACTGCAGCCTCATACTCCTGGGCTCAAGTGAACCTCTTGCCTCAGCCTCCTGAGTAGCTGGGACTACAGGTGCATGCCAGCATGTCCAGCTAATTTTAAAAAACATATATATGTATATATATAGATATACATACATACACACACACACACATTTTTTTGGTAGAGATGAGGTCTTGCCATGTTACCCAGGTTGGTCACAAACTGTTGGCCTGAAGCCATCCTCCCATGTTGGCCTCCCAAAATGCTGGGATTATAGCTGTAAGCCACTGCACCTGGCTGAAAGTACATTTTTACAAGTGCATGAAATGGGTACAGAAAACAGAATGAATAAGATCTAGTATTTGATAGCACAACAGGATGACTATAGTGAATAATAATTTAACCGCTGGACATGGTGACTCACACCTGTAATCCCAGCACTTTGGGAGGCCGAGGTGGGTGGATCATGAGGTCAAGAGATCGAGACCATCCTGGTCAACATGGTGAAACCCCGTCTCTAGTAAAATACAAAAATTAGCCGGGCGTGGTGGCACATGCTTGTAGTCCCAGCTACTCGGGAGGCTGAGGCAGGAGAATAGCTTGAACCCAGGAGGCAGAGGTTGCAGTGACCCAAGATTGTGCCACTGAACTCCAGCTTGGTGGCAGAGCAAGACTCTGTCTAAAAAATAAAAATTAAAAAAAATTTAGCTGTACATTTAAAAATAACTAAGAGGATAATTGGATTTTTGTAACACAAAGGATAAATGCTTGAGATGATGGGTACCTCATTTACCCTGATGTGATTATTATGCATTGTATTCCTGTATCAAAATATCTTATGCACCCCATGAACATATACACTGTGTACCCATGAAAGTTAAAAATTAAAGAAAAAGGTGAATGAGATATTACCCAGATTGTAGTTGATTAATATTAAAAAAGAGAAACATACAACTGTCATGAGTAACTTATTATACAAAAAAATGCATATTCTCATTCCCATAGATTAATATCAATCATCTGATTTTTTTTCTTTCTTTTCAATTCAGTGTGTTGGTATGCAGATAGAGCCTAAACAGACAATGAAATAAAAGACTTGCTTAACGTTCTTATGAGGTTCATTTCCAAGAAAGACTAGAGAGTTTTGTTTTGGTTTGTTTTGCTAGCTTAATTTTATTTAATTGGGTTTTGGAAAACTTTAAACTCCCTACTGCATTGAGGTCAGGACTTAGATTTGAAAAGGGAACCCACAAAGAGGTGTGTCCAAAGTTAGATCAGTTTATGGAGGCCACCTCCATGATTTGAAACTCAACCCACTTTTCACATATGCTCCTTTTGCTTTGGGAAGCCCTTCAAGGACTTGTCATCATGAAATCTAGAGAAACTGGTGCAGCTAATTCAACTACTTGGATGTGGGTCTTAATGCTTCTTGAAGGAAATGTTTGGAAGGGGCATTGTGCACATTTGAGTCATGCTTCAAGGATGGTGCACCTTGTGTCTAGTTTTCATGCATCACATGGCTCTTTCCACAGATGGCGTGATCAACATGAGCATCCCCATTGTACTGCCCGTCTCTGCAGAGGATAAGACACGGCTGGAAGGTTGCAGCAAGTTTGTCCTGGCACATGGTGGGCAGAGGGTAGCTATCTTACGAGATGCTGAATTCTATGAACACAGAAAAGAGGAGCGCTGTTCCCGTGTTTGGGGGACAACATGTACAAAACACCCCCATATCAAAGTAAGTCACAAAACCTTTGAAAGGACTTTCTTGATCTATTTCAACTGAGAAGAAAAATAACTTTTTAATTCCTTTGCAAAGGACGTAGAAAAACTGGGATTAGGTGGAAGAATATATTTCTAAGGTAGGGTTTGCAGGCTTTGCCTTGGGAGATGTTTTTAGAAAGGTGCAAAGAAATGTCTTTCTGTTTGAGGTCTGGTCTCAATGATCTCTTGAGTCCTCAGATTCTGCAGTGGCTGGCATCCTCAGCTAAATGGAACCAGATAAGTAATTTAGTCTGACAACATTAGTAGAAGAACAAAATCATAGCTGTAGCTATGCACAAAGCCATAACTAGAGCTTGCAGCCCTGTCCATCTTGAAAATGCACAAGGAAAATAAATATCTTCATAAAGAATGGGCCCAACCAAACACTGGAACAAGAACTCAGAGTTCATGCTCTGTGGCTAGTGAGGGAGTCAGTGATATTCTCTCAGTAAACACAAATCAGCACAGATAGTGGCAGAGTTTCCAGAGGAAACATACCACGTTTTTGTCACTGGGTTTTTAAAATTTATTTTATATATTTATTTATTTTTTGAGACGGAGTCTCGCTCTGTCGCCCAGGCTGGAGTGCGGTGGCGCGATCTCAGCTCACTGCAAGCTCCTCCTTCTGGGTTATGCCATTCTCCTGCCTCAGCCTCCCGAGTAGCTGGGACTACAGGTGCCCGCCACCATGCCCGGCTAATTTTTTGTATTTTTAGTAGAGACGGGGTTTCACCGTGTTAGCCAGGATGGTCTCAATCTCCTGACCTCATGATCCACCCGCCTCAGCCTCCCAAAGTGCTGGGATTACAGGCGTGACCACTGCGCCCGGTCCGTGGATATTTTAAGGTTGAAAAAAATGTGTTCATCTGATAGGATCAGGTAGGGTCTATCATGCCTAAAGGCAAAGTACACTAACTCCTCAGACTCCTTCACAGCTTCTAATTACTGTTGGTGATGGGGTGGTGTGGGGTTTTATGAAGTTGCTGGCTGTGGTTCATTTCCCGCAAAGAAAAACAAGTGAAATTGAATGCCAAAACCATCCCTCATCCACGATAAGAGCAGTAGGGTGGAAATGAAAAAAGTCATATACTACTAATTTGACTTCTCAAATCTCCCAGCATGTCCCTTTCAGCATGTTCACAGGAAGAGAGAGCACTGTCAGACCCAGGAGACTCTAAAAAGCCTGGGATTAGACAAGGCATGCCCTCCCTCTGGGCCTCAGTTTCTTTATTTATAAAAGGAGAGGCCAGGCTGGGTGCGGTGGCTCACGCCTGTAATCCCAGTACTTTGGGAGGCTGAGGCCAGCACATCACCTGAGGTTGGGGGTTCGAGACCAGCCTGGTCAACATGGTGATACCCTTTCTCTACTAAAAACACAGAAATTAGCTGGACGTGGTGGCAGGTGCCTGTAATCCCAGCTACTTGGGAGGCTGAGGCACAAGAATTGCTTGAACCCAGGAGGCAGAGGTTGCAGTGAGCCAAGCTGCCACTGCACTCTAGCCTGGGTGACAGAGTGAGCAAGACTCAGTCTCAAAAAAAAAAGGGGGGGGGGAGGCCAGACTCAAAATAACCGGAAGATCTCTTCCAGCCTCATGACCCTGTCAAAAGATAGGGCTTCTTTTGGCCTTCGTTTTTGTTACAAAATGTTCCAAGATAGGAAAGACCTTTTTAAGGTCCCTGTTTGTGGCCTCTGAAGGCCTTCTCTATCTGAACACAAAAGTCAATGGCAAGCAAAGCAGCTTTTTCATTTATCTTTTATTTTTAAAAAATTATTATTATTTTTTGAGATGGAGTCTTGCTCTGTCATAATCATATAGGTTTGGGGTTTTATCTTTACTCAGTGACTGAAAGAATAGTAGCCTTTGGTTATGGTTATGTCAGCTCAGATATTTCTACCTTTTGGGTCTGATATTAGCATACATAGGACTAGCACTAAAAAAACCTGAAGAGTTTCTTAAGTGATTACAGGCATACCTCGTTTTACTACGCTTCACTTTATCGTGCTTCACAGATTTTTCTTTCTTTCTTTCTTTCTCTTTCTTTCTTTCTTTCTTTCTTTCTTTCTTTCTTTCTTCTTTCTTTCTTTCTTTCTTTCTTTTTTTCTTTTTTTCTTTCTTTCTTTCTTTCTTCTTTTCTTTCTTTCTTTTTAACAAATTGAAGGTTTGTGTCAAACCTGCTCTGACTCTGTGAGTGCCATCTTCCCAGCAGCACGTGCTCATTTTGTATCTCTATGTCACATTTTGGTGATTCTTATGATATTTTAGATTTCTTCATTATTGTTATGACCTGTTCTGGTGATCTACGATTCGTGATCTTTGATGTTACTATTGTAATTGTTTTGGGGTACCACAAATTGCACCCATATGATGGCAAACTTAATTGATAAATGCTGTGTGTGTTCTGCCTTCTCCACTCACTGGCCATTCCCCTATCTCTCTCCCTCTCCTTGGGACTCCCTATTCCCTGAGATCCATCAATATTTGAATTAGGCCAATTAATAACCCTGCAGTGGCCTCTAAGTGTTCGAGTGAAAGGAAGACTCACACATCTCTCACTTTAAGTCAAAAGCTAGAAATGATTGAGCTTAGTGAGGAAGGCATGTAGAAAGTTGAAATAGGGCTCAGGCGTGGTGGCTCACACTTGTAATCCCAGCACTTTGGGAGGCCAAGGCTGGCAGATCACCTGAAGTTGGGAGTTCGAGACCAGCCTGACCAACATAGAGAAACCCCATCTCTACTAAAAATACAAAATTAGCTGGGCATGGTGGTGCATGCATGTAATTCCAGCTACTCAGGAGCTTGAGGCAGGCAAATTGCTTGAACCCAGGAGGCAGAGGTTGCTGTGGGCCGAGATAGTGCCATTGCACTCCAGCCTGGCAACAAGAGCGATACTCCATCTCAAAAAAAAAAAAAAAAGAAAGAAAGAAATTTGAAATAGGCCTCCTGGGCCAGTTAGCCAAGTTGTAAATGCAAAGGAAAAGTTATTGGAGAAAATTACACACAGTGAGCAAGCAAATGATAAGGAAACAAAGCAGCCTTATTACCAACGTAGGGGTCACGGGTAAACTTCCTCTTCACCCCCTGAAGTTTTGCTGAAAAGGCAACCAACAAAAGGCAGATTAATAAGAAAAGGCATCCAGATTTATTAGTGCACACAGGGGGAAAATCACAGAGTGATTATTCCTTACCCCTGATGGGGTAGAGAAGCTTGTATACCATCCTGAGATTATAGAAAAAATGAGGGCTCAGAGGATGGCCAAAACCAGGTTATGGCAGTAAATTAGGTTATGCTGGTAAGACAGGTTATGGGAGGGAGAGAAGAGAAGGCCTGGGTAGCAAAGATGGTCTTGTTATATAGATGACATGAAATTTTAAAGGTAAATGTTTCTTTCAGACCTTTAAATGTGTCAGAGTCTCGATTAATGTTTCCTACACCCAGCAAGGGAAGGCCCTTAGAGAAAGCCTAGCTGTATCAATGTAGATTTTCTCTTCAAATGCAAATGTCCCCCACAAAAGGCAGATTTTTAGCTATTTTTGTATTTTCCAGCCCTTCTGAGTAGCCGTCTTAAACTGTGTGAAGGAAATATATTTTGAGGTAAAGTATTTTGGTTTCCTTAACAGATATGGAGAAGGTTTGAGTGGTCTTGTCCAACTAGCTACAACAGTCCCTTAAGCCAAAACACCGAATTCAGAGCAAAGCCCTAACTCTCTTCAGTTCTATGAAGGTTGAGAGAGGTGAGGAAGCTGCAGAAGAAAAGTTGGACGCTAGCAGAGGTTGGTTCAAGGAGTTTAAGGAAAAAATCCATCTCCATAATGTAAAAGTACAAGGTGAAGCAGCAAGTGCTGATGTAGGAGCTGCAGCAGGTTACCCAGAAGATCTAGCTAAGATCATTGATGAAGGTGGCTACGCTAACAACAGATTTTCAGTGTAGAAGAAACAGCCTTCTATTGGAAGAAGATGCCACCTAGGATTTTCAGAGCTAGAGAAGAGAAGTCAATGCCTGGCTTCAAAGCTTCAAAGGACAGGCTAACTCTCCTGTTAGGAGCTAGTATAGCTGGTGACTTTAAGTTGAAGCCAGTGCTCATTGGCCATTCTGAAAATCCTAGGGTCCTTAAGGATTATGCTGAATTTACTCTTCCTGTGCTCTATAAATGGAAAAACAAAGCCTGGATGATAGCACATCTGTTTATAGCATGGTTTACTGAATATTTTAAGCCCACTATTGAGACCGACTGCTCAAAAAAAGGTTCATTTCAAAATATCACTGCTAATTGACAGTGCACCTAGTTACCCAAGAACTCTGAGGAGATGTACAAGGAGATTAATTTGTTTTCATGCATAACACCATCCATTCTGCAGCCCACGGATCAAATAGTAATTTCAACTTTCGGGTTTTATTGTTTAAGAAATACATTTTGTAAGGGTATAGCTGCTCTAGATGGTGATTTCTCAGATGGATGTGGGCAAAGTAAACTGAAAAACTTCTGGAAGGGATTCACCTTTCTGGATGCCATTAAGAACATTTGCGATTCGTGGGAAGAGGTTAAACTATTGACGTTAATGGGAGTTTGAAAGAAGTTGATTTCATCCTTCATGGATGACTTTGAGGGGTTTAAGACTTCAGTGGAGAAAGTAACTGCAGATGTGGTGGAAATAGCAAGATAACTAGAATTAGAAGTGGAGCCTGAAGAAGTGACTGAATTGTTGCAATCTCATGATAGAACTTGAAAGGATGAGGAGTTGTTTCCTATGGATGAGCAAATAAATTGTTTTTTTGAGATGGAATCTACTCCTGGTGAAGATGCTTTTGAAATGGCAATAAAGTATTTAGAATATTATGTAAGCTTAGTTGATACAACAGTGGCAGCCTTTGAGAGGATTGACTCCAATTTTGAAGGAATTTCTACCATGGGTAAAATGCTATCAAGCAGCATCTCATGCTACAGAGAAATCTTTCATGAAATAAAGAGTCAATTGATCTGACAAACTTTATTGTTGTCTTATTTTAATAAATTGCCACAGCCACCTCAGAGTTTAGCAACCATCACTTTTATTTGTCAGCAGCCATTAACACAAGGTAAGATCCTCTACAAGGAGAACGATTACAACTCTCTGAAGGCTCAGAGGATCATTAATATTTTTAGCAAAAGGTACTTTTAAATTAAGATAGGCTGGGCGTGGTGGCTCACCCTGTAATCCCAACACTTTGGGAGGCCGATTGTTTCAGCCCAGGAGTTTGAGATCAGCCTTGGCAACATGGCGAAACCCTCTCCCTACTAAAAATACAAAAAACTAGCTGGGCATGGTGGTGCGCACCTGTAGTACCAGCTACTCAGGAGGCTGAGGTGGGAGGATCACCTGAGCCTGGGAAGTCAAGACTGCAGTGAGCTGTGATTGCATCAGTGCACCCCAACCTGGCTTATAGGAGTGAGACCCTTTCTCAAAAAAAAAAAAGTTTAGATATATTACATTTTAAAGACATAATGCCATTGCACACTTAATAGACTATGGTATCGTGTAAACATAACTTTTAAAATGCACTGGGAAACCAAAAAATTTGTGTGACTTCCTTTATTACAATATCTACTTTATTGCAGTAGTCTGGAACTGAACCTGCAGTGTCTCTCAGGTATGCCTGTATTTTTTTCATCATTCCTTACAATGTATGCTGGCAGATGGAACTCAGAATTTTAGAATTTCTTAGAAGCCAGGGAGAATGGTGGCATGACTTGTGGCTTTGACAATATTTTCAGTGACTCTGTACCTTTAGGTTATTAGAGGGACTCAATAAACATTCCCAGGGAGCTAATGGTGAGAAATGAGCTTTGAATAACCAGAGAGACAAAGCCACTCACTCTGTAGACATTTTGTGCAAAAGTGAGAGAGATTGATGAAGATTGTTGAAGATTGTTGCATGTACCAAACACACAAGTTTTATTGGCAAAATAATTCTTTTCGTTGTGTCCTTTTTTTAGCACTCTGAAACCCACAAAAACACTTTAACACAGGTTTTTAGAACCCCACAGCTTCCAAAAGTAATTACTTCCAAAAGTATAATCCTGGGCCTTATTCTATTTCCATGTGGCACTGGGAATGATATTTGCAAGGAAAATAGAGTCACTAAGAAATGGTCGGCCTTTATTACAGAGCTTATCACCAACGTCATTCTTGACCTTCCATTCAAGGCATCCAACCCTCTGTTTGGCGTCACTAAATATAGAACCATGTGCCATGCGCTCAGATGAAATTATCACGAGGAGCAGGTGAAACTAATGCTTGCTGGGGCTTTGTAAACTAATGTAAAACTAATGCTTGCTGGGGCTTTGTTGCCTTTCATCCATGGCTCCCAAATATTTGTCAAGTAGTAATTTTTTTTTTCACAGTGCTCTTGGTGAGGTAACTGAGAATCATCACGCCTGTTCTGCACTCTACATTTTCTTGTACAAACCAAGAGACCAGAATGTGACCTCTCAGTGAAAGACAGGAAGGAGAGTTTATAGCCTTTAGCTCCACAATGAAAACCGTATGGTTAGTTATATCAGCAGAATCACCTGAGGAGCTTTACAAATCAGCCATGACTGGATCCCATCCTCACAGATTTTTCATTTAATTGGCTTTGAGTCACATCTGATTATTGAGGGGTGGGTAGTTAAAGCTCCCCGTGATTCTAATGTGCTGTGAAGGTTGAAACTATTGACTTAAATAATTGTTTGGAGCTATTTTCTTTATGGCCCCTCCTGCATATATCCTGCAAGTGCCTCAAACTCAACATGTTTAACCTCCCCCCAAGCCTGTTCCCCCTACTATGTCTCCTATCTTAGTGACAGCTTCACCATCCAGATGGTGGCCTGTGACCAAAACCTGGATGCCATTCTTGCTTCTCTCTTCTCCCCTTGTCCATTCAGTCACTAAGTGCTGCCAAATATAGCTTTCGGGTATTGCTTGAATTCGTTCACTCCTCTTCTATTCCATCTCGGGTCAGGACATTTCAATTCTTCCCTCTCTCTTTTCTTACTCCCCCCTAATCTCCCACTCTTTAGTTAGAGTGAATTATTCAACCTTTCTTTGGAAGCCCCTTTATTAAGATACGATTTACCGCAAAGCCTCTTGCCGCCACCAGCTAACACATTCCCTCATCCAGTTCTTCCAGAGCTGGTCATTCGATCATGCTCTCTCTGACTTTTGCACATACTCATCCTTCAACCTGGCACGCTGTTTCTTCCACCTCTGCCTCCAGACCTTATTACCTCCTTTCAGAAGTCAACGCCGACTCCCATGACACATGAGCATGACTGAGTGCCCCTTCTTTGTCCTCCCAGAGTAATTTAGACTTGCCCCTTTCATACCTGTGATAGATGAAACTGAAACGTCAACATGAGGGCCACTGATGAGAGGCAGTGAGTGCAGTGGTGAGAAGAATCTGGTTTGCAGGAGTCTGAGATTTGGGTCTTGGCTTTGATATGAAAGCTCTGTGCATTTGAACTCTGCCACTTCCCCTCTGTAAAACGGCCTTCTCTTCTGAAAATGAGGACATTAAATCTACATTACCTCCAGGTTCCTTAAAGCCCCAGATTCTGTGAAGATGATTGATATCACAGATATGAATGTGTGTGTGTGTATATATATTCTCCTCTTGTATGCATTAGTTTTTCTTCTCTTTGATTCTGTTCTCTGCACTCTTTCATCATGACCTTATCTTCCTGAACCCACCATTTCCTTCCTTCTTTCTGGTTACTTTCCCTTCTCTCTGCTCCCTTTTTGCATTCTTTGTCACCTTCCCACCCTCAGCTGCTCCTCCTTTTCCAAATAGTGCATTCCCTCATCTCCAGATTTGCTTTTGAGTCTTCCTCAAGAATTGGCCTCTTTGAGCCTATTTATAATAGCTTTCTTAGTCTTTACTTAGGTGGTTGAGCTTATCCTCTCCTTTATGCATTCTTGTGTGTAATTTTGAGCCCAATTCCCTATTTGCTACTTCACTGGGCTCCTGAAACCTGCTCCTCATTCCTTTTCATGCACCCAGTTCTGCAAATCCTCTAGCTGTGGCCCTGCTGCTGTCTTTGGCAGGAAGCTTGAAAGGGGCTGGGAACTTCTAGGCCACAAAGCCCTGGGAAATTAAGCAGAGCCTCTGGATCTCCCTTCCTGACAGCTGTACATAGTTCTGGTGATAATTGGGCCACCTTAGGGATAGAGATGCACCTTGTACCTCCCCATCCCAGAAATGCCAAACTCATAGTTTTAACATTTCTCTTCAAACAGAAAGGTTTTTAGGCTGGATGCTGGATGAATTTGGTTTGATGCCCTCGTCACCAATAGATAGAGCAATATAGGGTGGACCCCTAGTGTCCAGAATAAATTACTGCATCCTCCGGGGGTTGGTGGTCAACTCTCAAAATTGTGTTGTGTCCAACTCTAAGCAATGAGGAGAAAGTATATGTATAGGTATGGATATTTGAAAATATTCTTGAATTATTTGAGCACAGAGTTTAGAAAAGAGGCCATGAAAACACATACAAAAACCTCGAATAATTGCCTTCTGTCTACCCCAGGGTTTCTCAGCCTCAGCACTGTTGACATTTTGGACTAGACAATTCTTCACTGAGAGGGCAGTTCTGTGCAATGTAGGGTACTTAGTGGCATCCCTAGCCTCTGTTCACTGGATGCCAATAGCACTTCAGTTGTCACAGTCAAAATTATCTTCAGATGTCAAATGTTACCAGGAGTGACTAAATCAGCCTCTGTTTAGAACCACTGCTGTATCCCCATACCCCACTCCCTGAACCTCTCTGGAATGCAAGTCATAGTAAACCCCAATATCTGACCATAACGGGGATGTGAACCAGGTCCACCATCACTAGCTTCGTGTCTTCCTACTAGGTGTCTCAAATCAGCTTTCTCTCACTCACTCTTGCCTCCCTCTTCTCTGTAACATTTCAGGTAACCAAGTTGTGTTTGGAAAGTGGTGAAAAGTCTATGGGGTTTCATTAGGGGAAGGATTGTAGAACCATTACATGTTTGAGGAGTAAGATTGACTGTAAGTATGTAAGTATTTGTGTCAGTGACTACGAGAGGCACACCTCTGTAACTGATTATACTTCAATACCAAATGGAAAATATTTAAACTTATAGGAAAAAACAAAGGTTGCCATATTTTCCTTTTCTTTTTTCTTTCCTTTTCCTTTTTTTTTTTTTTTTTTTTGAGACAGAGTCTCGCTCTGTTGCTAAGGCTGGAGTGCAGTGGCACGATCCCAGTTCACTACAACCTCCACCTCCCAGGTTCAAGTGATTCTCCTGCCTCAGCCTCGTGAGTAGCTGGGATTACAGGTGCCTGCCACCATGCCCGGCTATTTTTTGTATTTTTAGTAGAGACGGGGTTTCACTATATTGGCCAGGCTGGTCTGAACTCCTTACTTCGTGATCCGCCCACCTCAGCCTCTCAAAGTACTGGGATTATGGGAGTGAGCCACTGTGCGCAGCCATGTTTTTCTTTTTCGTTGGTTTGACCATTCTTCAACCCTGGCTCACCCCTAATATTTGTGGGGTCCAGAGCAAGAATATAAATGGAGATCCATACATCATATTTAAAAGTTACATGTATAACTAACAAACTGCTAAATAAAATATGTTCGATCCTTCTACTTTGACAACTGTGCCTTGATCACAAACTGGAAAGCCAGGTTCAAATGTAGAGACTTCTGGGTTCTGCATCAGAATATGGTAGTGTGTGGAGAGTTGGCCCTTGGCCTTTCACCAACTCTCCCTTCTCCTTCTATGCTTGGCCTCTTCCTGTGCTATGTGGGTCCTCTGGATTGATTTGTGGGCATCCCGGGCTGCATGGCTGAGCTCTCTCCACAACCTCTACAGACCCTCCCTGCTTGGCCCGCCTTCAGAACTAGGGCTGCTCTGAGTGTGTGGTCCACCCTAGAAAGATGGGTTGGGAGATGAAGCTCTTCCAGGCCCTAGCAGCAAGCTCAGAGTTGATTGGGCAGGAAATTCTAGAGTTCTGGGTACCCAGATTGTGATCAAAAGAGTAGGTGATGACTCTGGGTGGGTCTTCCCACCAAGGGTCTTCTTGCCTTTATGGGATGGACACAACAAAAGGGGGCCAGAATTGGGCCATCTAATGTGTGGAACACCATGAAAGTGGTTCTCCTAGAGATCTCCAGGTGCTCTTCACACCCACCTTTCCTGAAGTCACATTTTCAGCTGAGACTGGGAATAGAAAAGTGATTGCTAGTAACCTCAGTGAAATCCTCAGTGAGTTAAAAAAATGGTGGTTCCTCTAAAAAAAAAAAAAAAATTAGAGTAAGAAACATAAAATTTATCATCTTAACCTTTTGTAAGTGTGCAACTCAGTAATGTTAAGCGTATTCACATTGTTGTGAACCAAATCTCCAGAACTTTGTCATCTTGCAAAATGGAAGCTCTATACCCACTGAACAACTCCCAGGTCAGCCATGGTGGCTCACGCTTGTAATCCCAACACTTTGGAAGGCTGAAGTTGGAGGATTGCTTGAGCCCAGGAGTTTGAGACCTACCTAGTTATCATAGTGAGACCCTGTTTCTACAAAAAAAAAAAATTAAAAATTAGCCAGGTGTGGTGGCGTGCTTGTAGTCCCAGCTACTTGGGAGGTTGAGGTAGGAGAACTGCATAAGCCCCAGAGGTGGAGGCTGCAGTGAGCTACTGCATGCCAGCCTGGGTGACAGAGCGAGATCTGTCTCAAACCAAAACAGAAACAAAAGCAGCTCCCCTCTTCTTCCTTCCTCTAGCCCCTGGTAACTACCATTCCACTCTCTGTCTCTATGAATTCGACTACTTTAGATACCTCATATAAGTGGAATCATGTAATATTTGCTTTTTTGCGACTAGCTTATTTCACTTAGCATAATGTCCTCAAGGTTCAGCCATGTTATAGCATGTGACAGGATTTCCTTCCTTTTAAAGGATGAATGATATTCCCTTGTATGTATATACCACATTTTATTTACCCACTCATCCATCTATGGACATTTGGGTTGCTTCCACCTCTTGGCTATTTGAATAGTGCTGCTATGAACATGAGTATACAAGTATTTCTTCAAGACCCTTTCATTTCCTTTGAATATACACCAGTAAGTAGGATTGCTGGATCATACGGTAGTTCCATTTTTAATTCACTGAGGAACCTCCATACTGTTTTTGATAGTGGTTGCACCTTTTGCAATCCCACTAACAGTGTACAAGGGTTCCAATTTTTATTTTTCTATATCCTCGCCAACACCAACACTTATTTTTCTCTTTTCTGTGTGTGTGTGTGTTGAGAGAGAGAGAGAGACAGGGTCTCTGTCACCCAGGCTGAAATGCAGTGACACAATCATGGCTGACTGCAGCCTCAACCTTCCCAGGCTCAGGTGATCCTCCCACCTCAGCCTCCCAAGTAGCTGGGACTACAGGTATGCACGACAACGCCAGGCTAATTTTTATATTTTATGCAGAGATGGGGCTTTACCACGTTGCCCAGGCTGGTCTCAAACTCTGGGCTTAAACAATCCACCTGCTGTGAGCCAATCCACAGTGGCTCACGATTACAGGCGTGAGCCACTGTGCCCAGCCGTTTTCTATTTTTTTAATAGTAGCCATCCTAATGGATGGGAGATGATATCTCATTGTGGTTTTGATTTGCATTTCTCATAATTAATGATGCCGAGCATCTTACATGCTTTTGACCATTTGTAGATCATCTCAAGGTATGTCTATTCAAGTCTTTTGCCCATTTCTTAATTGGGTTAATCTTTTTGTCATTGAGTTGTAGGAGTTTTTATATATTCTGGATATTAACCCCTTATCAGAAAATATGATTTTCAAATATTTTCTCACTTTCTATAGGTTGCTTTTTCACTGTTGTGTTCTTTGATGCACATATGTAGTAGTTGCAATTTTTTTTTGCTTTTGTTGCCCATGTTTTTGATGTCATGTCTAATAAATCATTTCCAACTCCAATATCATAAAGCTTTTTCCCTTATATTTTTTGTAAGAGTTTAAAAGCTCTAGGTCTTACTTTTAGGTCTTTCATCCATTTTGAGTTAAATTTTGTATATGATGTAAGGTAAGGGTCCAACTTCATTCCTTTGCATGTGGATATCCAGTTTTGCCGACATTATTTGTTGAAGAGACTGTCCTTTCCCCCATTCAGTGGTCCTGGTACCCTTGTCAAAGATTATTTTTAAAAAATAGGGTTTAGCTAATAGTCTATGTTTAGCCTTAGAAATGAATTTAGCTACATTTTGCTGCTCTTTGGAGATTTCCTTTTGTTTTAAAATCAGATGTAATTGAAGAAGGCTGCTTCTTTTGAGAATTTCCATAGAAATTGTGCTCAACAATAACCAGTAGAAAACAAGTTGTCCAATTTTTTTCCCCCAGGGTCTCTAATTTAGGTCTTTATTGGAAATAGTCTAAGATACATCAGACTGTATTAGGAATGTACTAGCAGCAGTTCTCAAGTACGGTTTACAAAACTGAGGGTTCCCAAGATCTTTCTAGAGAATCCCCAAGCTCAAAACTGTGTTCATAATACTAAGACATTCTTTGCCTTTTTCTCTGTGTTGACATTTGGATTGCTGGTACAAAAGCAATAGTGGCTAAAACTGCTGTCACTTTAGACTCGAGACAATGACAACTATATCCATAGTCACTGTACTATTCATCATCATGCACTTGCAGTAAAAGCAATGCTAGCTTCACCTAAGACTGTTCTTGATGAAGTTGTAAAAGCGACGATTAAATCTTGGCCCTTGAGTCCACGTCTTTTTAATATTCCATTACAAAAGAGGAAGTACACATTAAAGTACTTCTGCTACATATACCAATGTACAATGGTTGTCCTCAGGAAAAGTACTTGTACAATGGTTTGTGCTACAAGCAATACTGGCCACTATTTTTTTTTCATGGATCATCATGTTTACTTGAAAGCATGAGTGATAAACTACGGTTATTCAGATATGACTATTTGGTAGATATTTTTCAAACTGAACAAAGTGAACCTGATAATTCAAGGAAAACAGCTGAGAGTATTCATTGCCAATGATAAATCTTGAGGTTTCAAGCAAAAAATTTTTGGAAAATTTTTATCCACCACCATAAGGTTGGCAGATTCTTAGTACTTAGAAACATTTTTGATGAGACTAGTAATGATATTAACACTTGTGTGTTTAAAAATCCTGTAATAAAATATGTCAACATTTGGAAGACTTACAAACTCAGTGAACTAATAGTTTCTAATTGGCCAATATATAATATTGCAAAATCATTCATGGGTAAATGATTAATCCAAAGCACAATGGATTTTTAATATAACAGAGTATGAAAAGTGCATTAATATGACTTCAGATTCCACAGTGCCACTTAAACGTTTACTTTAAGAAATTGACACTTGTTGAGTTTTGGTGTAGTATCAAATAAGAATATCCACAATTGTGCAAAAAGGCTATCCAAATCCTCTTCCCTTTTCTAGCTACCTACCTATAGTTGGACTTCCTTTTTATACTTCAGCCAAAACAACATATTACTACAGATTAAACGTAGATATAGATATGAGAATCCAGCTGTCTTCTATTAAGTCAGATATTAAAAAGATTGCAAATATGTGAAACAATACCATACCTCCTACATTTGGGGAGGAAAATGCTTGTTTTTCACTAAAAATGTTATATATGTTAACAGGCAATAGGTTGATTAATGTTAGCTTTAGATGCATTGGTAAATATTTTTAAATGTTCTCAGTTTAAATTTCTAATATGAAAAGTAATGATAGCTATAACCCACATAAATGAAAGCTCATGGTGGAGGGGGGTACTCAATAATTTTTTAAGAGCATAAAGGGTTCTAGAGACCAAAAAGTTTGAGAAACACTGTGCCAGAAATACTGAAGAACTGAAGGCAGTTCTTTAGCTGTAACCTGAGATTGGTCTAAAAGGAGAAAATTTTTCAGATAAAATAGAAATCACGATTAATCATTAGCAATCATAACAATATTCTTTCTAGATGGTGATGGAAAGTGGGGACTGGTTGGTTGGTGGAGACCTTCAGGTGCTGGAGAAAATAAGGTGGAATGATGGGCTGGACCAATACCGTCTGACACCTCTGGAGCTCAAACAGAAATGTAAAGAAATGAATGCTGGTATGTAAGTTGGCCTTAGTGCATTTTATTTATTTATTTATTTATTGAGATGGTGTCTTGCTCTGTCACCCAAGCTGGAGTGCAATGGCGCGATCTCAGCTCACTGCAACCTCTGCCTCCCAGGTTCAAGTAATTCTCCTGCCTCAGCCTCCTGAGTAGCTCAGATTACAGGTGCCCGCTACCACACCCAGCTAATTTTTATATTTTTAGTAGAGATAGAGTTTCAACATGTTGGTCAGGCTGGTCTCAAACTCCTGACCTCAGGTGATCCACCTACCTCGGCCTCCCAAAGTACTGGGATTACAGGTGTGAGCCACCGCACCCGGCCCCTACTGCATTTATTAATACTCCTAACCAGCCTCTGATTAAAGAATTAAGGATACCAGGAATCAGCATTTTCTTTAAAAGACAGGTCTCACCCTGTCACCCAGGCTGGAGTGCCATGGCATGACCATAGCTCACTGCAGCCACAACCTCCTGGGCTCAAGTAATGCTCCCACCTTAACCTCACAAGTAGCTGGGACTACAAGGCACATGTCACTGTACTCTGCTAAGTTTTAAATTTTTTTGCAGAAATGGGTTTCACTATGTTTCCTAGGCTGGTCTTAAACTCCTGGGGACTCAAGCAATCCCCCTGCCTCAGCCTCCCAAAGTGCTGGGATCATGCCTGGCTTCAGCATTTTTATAGTTAAAAATAACCTGAAAACATCTTCTATTGGTATGTCTATAATATGGAAACAGTTTTATAAAGTTGTACTATATATTAGAACCATATATTAGAATACTATTCAACAGTTTAAAATATTCACTGATAGAGATACCTAAAGTGTATTTATTAAGTGAAAAAGCAAATTGCAGAACAATATGTGCAGCATAATCATATTTTGGAAAACAAAACAAAATATCATAATTCTAAAATCCCTAACCTACTTCTGTGTATAGAGGCAGAAAAGTCTCTGGCAGCACATGCCCCAAACTGCAGGTTACAGTGGCTACCTCTTGGGGATGGAGTTTGGGTGAAAATATTTTTATTATTTATTGTATACATTTTGAAAAAGAGGGAGAAAAAGTAATAATAGGATTATTGGTGATTTTTATATTCTATTTTGGGTTCTTCTGTATTTCTCAAGTTTTTCATATTATAGACATAAAAATTATTTCATTGCCAGATAAAAAAAATTAAGGCTCTCAGGAGTCCATCACTAAGTGGAGTAGTTTTGGAGATTTCTTTAAAGTGAAGGCAAAATTTTTTAATATCTTTACATTGTTGCCCTTTGCACAGGCCCCAGAAAATGTTCCTCACAATTACTCACCTCCCTCTAGGCTCCCTGGTACAAGAGGACTAATTAACACTGGCCCTGCCTGAGCCTTAGTGTACAGGAAAGGTCCTGGCAACACATCTTTTCATTCCTGAGTTAGGCTCCCCCTAAGCAGCTTCTGCGTCTCATCCCTGTTTCAGCAATCTGGTGTTGGTTAGCATTGATTAACACCTCTTAAAGACGCACCTGTATTCTCCAGCTGATTATTAAAAGCCAGTGGATAGGCTGGGTGCAGTGGCTCATGCCTGTAATCCCAACACTTTGGGAGACTGAGGCAGGTGGATCACTTGATGAATCAGGAGTTCGAGATGAGTCTGGCCAACATGGTGAAACCCTGAGTCTACTAAAAATACAAAAATTAGATGGGTGTGGTGGCATACGCCTGTAATCCCAGCTACTTGGGAGGCTGAGGCAGGAGAATAGCTTGAATCCTGGAGGCGGAGGTTGCAGTGACCCGATATCGCTCACTGTACTCCAGCCTGGGCGACAGAGTTAGACTGTTTCTCAAAAAAAAAAAAAAAAAAAAAAGCCAGTGGATAATGAATGCACGGAACAATAAACATAGTTGTGTCCTGTTCTTGTGGAGAAATGATACCATGTGCTTCTATGACCTTCCTTCTTCTGCTTTCCTTTCCCAGATGCGGTGTTTGCATTCCAGTTGCGCAATCCTGTCCACAATGGCCATGCTTTGTTGATGCAGGACACTCGCCGCAGGCTTCTAGAGAGGGGCTACAAGCACCCAGTCCTCCTGCTACACCCTCTGGGCGGCTGGACCAAGGATGACGATGTGCCTCTGGACTGGCGGATGAAGCAGCACGTGGCTGTGCTCGAGGAAGGGGTCCTGGATCCCAAGTCAACCATTGTTGCCATCTTTCCGTCTCCCATGTTATATGCTGGCCCTACAGAGGTGAGTAATTCCCAGAGCTGGGCTTTGAGAATCAGGAATTCAGACTCAAACTTTACACAGAAGAGTAAATGAGTCTCTGGGATCCTTTCTGCTTCCTCATAAGCAGATTCTGGAATGTTCTGATGTCTCTTCTTTATCCAGCTTCATTATGTTTCCACTCCGTATTTGAAAAATGCTAGAAGGCTGGGCACAGTGGCTCACACCTATAATCTCAGCACTTTGAGAGGCCGAGGCGGGCAGATCACAAGGTCAGGAGTTCGAGACCAGTCTGACCAACATGATGAAACCCTGTCTCTACTAAAAATACAATTAGCTGGGTGTGGTGGTGTGCCCCTGTAATCCCAGCTACTTCAGAAGCTGAGGCAGGAGAATCACTTGAACCTGAGTGGCAGAGGTTGCAGTGAGCCAAGATCTCACCACTGCACTCCAGCCTGGGCAACAGAGCAAGACTCTGTCTCAAAAAAAAAAAAGAAGGAAAGAAAAATGCTAGAAACATCAAATCAAATCTATTTTACATTGCCTTTGAGAATATGGAAGTTGGCAAGTGAAAGAGGTGGCTAATGAAACTGAACTGGGTTATAGGGCAAGTTGTATCTAACCTAATATTCAATTTCAGAAGTTCCAGTTACTCACCATGCCCTGTGAGCTTCATTAGGAGAGGATATCTTTAAAAGATAAATGTCTCCCTTTTATCATAACACAGTGAGCTTATCAAACAGAGATTTTCTTTGTCCCACTACACCACCAGTGTAGTGGATCTGAACGAGTTTGCCGCAAGTATGATGAATAGAAAGGGTCTCAACCCTTTGGAATGCCCCAAACTGAGTTTAATGAATTAATTCTCTTCAATCAGATCAAAGTTCCAGGCCCCTAGCTCTCCTTTCCATCCTTTGTGTTGCTATCTGGGCTTTATAGAGGGCAAGTGTTCTGTTGAACTGAAATCAGCATCTGCATGTGGAAGGTAATTAGCTCATTAATGGCAGTCAGATGAGATATTGGAGTTTGTAATTTCCTTTAAACTGCAATTTATTGTGAATAGGGAGGCACTGGAAAGTAAAATCCGTACAGTTCTGTAGAATACTAAAATTTGAGTGTTCTTGTCCTGCTAGCCTGTTTGGAGAAGAAATGAAGAAATACAACCTTGAGTTATGAGGGAGGAAGCCTACCTTTAGAGCTCCTACCCTATCTAACATAACAAAGCATGACGAGTGGATGGAGTCTTAGAACCTCAGTGATTTTCTTGCAATTCTTAGTTGACTCACATTACTGAATTACTTTTAAAGCAGAATAAAGGTGTCTCCATAAACCATGACCCACAGATTTGACCCATAATGACCAGCATGTCCCTTATGTGACATTTCCTAGGTCCAGTGGCACTGCAGGTCCCGGATGATTGCAGGGGCCAATTTCTACATTGTGGGCAGGGACCCTGCAGGAATGCCCCATCCTGAAACCAAGAAGGATCTGTATGAACCCACTCATGGGGGTAAGGTCTTGAGCATGGCCCCTGGCCTCACCTCTGTGGAAATCATTCCATTCCGAGTGGCTGCCTACAACAAAACCAAAAAAGCCATGGACTTCTATGATCCAGCAAGGTAGGTTTTCAGGGGAAAATTTTATCAACATCTGTATAATAGAAATGATGAGGTAGAATTTGGGCCCTTTGAAAAACTCTCCAGTGCATTGCCACATGCTCCCAAGTGGACTGAGTCCCTTGAGAGTCAAGATGTAGTCTTATACATTTTATGTCCCCTAAAGTTCTACTACAGTCTTTTGCACATAGTAGATGATCTATAAATATTTCTCTTTCAACATGCATTCTTGAGCATGCGCGGAGTGCCTGGCACACTAAGTGAAAAGAAGCAACACAGAGATTGCAATGAATATTTATGGAGCACTTGCTCCCCATGCTGAGGGCTCACAGAAGTAGGCAGAGAAATAGAAGACAGTCTCTGGCCTCACGACACTTCCCAGGAACAGTATAGGTGCATGGTAAATGCTGAATGGATAGCTGCCATTATTTCCTTTTTTTTCCTGCAAGTTCCTGAAGATTTAGAGGAGTGCCCACTTTCAAAGATGCAGCATTTTACAGAAAGAACGTGGGTCTCAAAAACCATAACCTACTCCAGGAATCCTTAAGGCAGATATCATTTACCTACACTGAGTTCTTTGTTGCCACCCTGTAACAGGCACAATGAGTTTGACTTCATCTCAGGAACTCGTATGAGGAAGCTCGCCCGGGAAGGAGAGAATCCCCCAGACGGCTTTATGGCCCCCAAAGCATGGAAGGTCCTGACAGATTATTACAGGTCCCTGGAGAAGAACTAATGCCTTTGGCTCCAGAGTTTCTTTCTGAAGTGCTCTTTGATTACCTTTCCTATTTTTATGATTAGATGCTTTGTATTAAATTGCTTCTCAATGATGCATTTTAATCTTTTATAATGAAGTAAAAGTTGTGTCTATAATTTAAATATATATATATACATACACACACACACACATACAAACTGAAGACCAAATCTTAGCAGATGAAAGCAATATTCTTATATATTTCAGAGTAAAATTAGCTCTATGTATTTTCTACTGCATCTGAGCAGGCAGGTCCCAGATTTCTTAAGGCTTTGACCATGTGTCTAGTTACTTGCTGAAAAGTGAACATATTTTCCTGCATGTCTTGCCAACCTGCACTCTAACAATGTCATTTATCAGTTGTAAAACATATCAAATTAAGCATCCTCTTCTGTACAACTGACCAAAACAAAAAAAAAATTTTTTTGTCATTCTAAAAGAGGTGTGGCTCACATCAAGCTTCTTCCTGATATTTTACTTCATGCTGTACAAAGCCTTAATGTTGTAATCATACCTTACGTGTTGAAGACCTGACTGGAGAAACAAAATGTGCAATAACATGAATTTAATCTTAGAGATCTGTGCAGCCTATTTCTGTCACAAAAGTTATATTGTCTCGTAAGAAGAGACGTCTTAATGGCCTCTGTGAATAATGTAACTCCAGTTAAACGGTGACTTTTAATAGCGTACAGCGCTTTGATGAAAGGAGGTCAAACAATGTGGCGATGTTGTGGAAAGTTATCTTTTCCGCTCTTTGCTGTGGTCATTGTGTCCTACAGAAAGGATGGCCCTAACTGCAGCAGCAGCGTCAGCTATAATAAAAAGTAATTCACACTGTCAGACTAGCAAGGCACTAGAACTGGAAAGATCACAGAAAACAAAGAATCCAGCCCTTTCATCTTACAGGTGAACAAACTGTGATGATGCACATGTATGTGCTTTGTAAGCTGCTGAGCACTGTAACAAAATGTAAATTTGCCATTATTAGGAAATGCTGGTGGCAGTGAAGGAGCACCCAGGCCACTTGACTCCCAGTCTGGTGCACTGTCTACACCAGACAACACAGGAGCTGGGTCAGAGTCCCCTCAGCTGCTTAACAAAGTTCCTTGAACAGAAAGTGCTTACAAAGCTGCCTTCTTGGATGCTGAAAGGTCGAGTTTTCTGAACTCCACTGATTTTATCACAGTTTAAAAAAAAAAAAAAAAAAAAAAAAAAAAGCTATTCCAAAGATTTCAAGCTGTTCTGCGACATCTTCTGATGTCTTTACTTCCTGAGAGGCAATGTTTTTACTTTATGCATAATTCATTGTTGCCAAGGAATATGTGAAGAAATAGCACCTTTTAATATATAGGTCTCTCTGGAAGAGACCTAAATTAGAAAGAGAAAACTGATAATTTTCATATTCTCATTTTTTAAAAAATGCTAATGTTAACTAACAGTTCTTTTAAGAATAAGTTACACACAATGGCCACAGCAGTTTGTCTTTAATAGTATAGTGCCTATACTTATGTAATCAGTTACTCACTACTGCCTTTAAAAACAACCCAGCATATTTATTGAAAATATGAGACAGGATTATAGTGCCTTAACTGATATATTTTGTGATTTTAAAAAATATATTTAAAACTGCTCTTCTGCTCTAGTACCATGCTTAGTGCAAAAGATTATTTCTATGTACAACTGATGCTTGTTCTTATTTTAATAAATTTATCAGAGTGAAGGCCGAGTTTTTTCTGCCTGTAACATTGGGTGTGGGTTGATCACACAACTTAAGGGCTTTGTGACTTTGTATAACTGGAGTGAGACAGCAGCAACTCTCTTGAACATCATAATTGACACTATTTACCCTTACTCATGTCTTTTCTTTTTTTTTTTTAAAGACTGAGTCTTGCTCTGTCTCCCAGGCTGGAGTGCAGTGGCACGATCTCGGCTCACTGCAACCTCCACCTCCTGGATTCAAGCAATTCACCTGCCTCAGCCTTCTGAGTAGCTGGGATTACAGGTGCACACCACCACACCTGGCTAATTTTTCTATTTTTAGTAGAGACGGGGTTTCACCATGTTGGCCAGGCTGTTCTTTAACTCCTGACCTTGTGATCCACCTGCCTCAGCCTCCCAAAGTGCTGGGATTACAGGCCCACCACACCCTTTTTTTGGAGACAATCTCACTCTGTCACCCAGGCTGGTGTGCAGTGGTGCAATCTTGGCTCACTGCAACCTCTGCCTCCTGGGTTTAAGCAACAGTAGCTGGGATTCATTACTGGGTATATGCCCAAAGGAATATAAATCATTCTGCTATAATGACACATGTACACATGTTTATTGCGGCACTATTTACAATAGCAAAGACATGGAACCAACCCAAATGCCCATCAATGACAGACTGGATAAAGAAAATGTGGCACATATGCACCACGGAATACTATGTAGCCATAAAAGGGAATGAGATCATGTCCTTTGCAGGGACATGGATGAAGCTGGAAGCCATCATCCTCAGCAAACACACACAGTAACAGAAAACCAACCACTGCATATTCTCACCCATAAGTGGGAGCTGAACAATGAGAACACATGGACACACAGAGGGGAACATCACACACTGGGGCCTGTTGCGGGGTGGTGAGAGGAGGGAACTTAGAGGACGGGTCAATAGGTACAGTAAACCACGATGGCACACATATACCTATGAAACAAACCTGCATGTTCTGCACATGTATCCGGTTTTTTTTTTTAGAATTTTTTTTTTTTTTAAAGAGTACCTGGGATTACAGGTGTGTGCCACCACACCCGGCTAATTTTTGTATTTTTTTTTTTTGGGGGGTGCATACACGGGGTTTCACCACGTGGCCCAGGCTGGTCTTGAACTCCCGAGCTCAAGCAATCTGCCTGCCTCAGCCTCCCAAAGTGCTGGGATTACAGGTGTGAGCCACCACGCCCGGCCTATTCTTGTCATCTTCCAAACTGTGCTCTAGATGTGTAAGATACATGGTCTCAGCCAAGCACTTAATGGCATTTTCGGTAGTTGCTGGGTTGCCCAGTGGCCTCCTCAGCCCAGAACTTCATCGCAGTTTTTTTTTTTTTTTTTTTTTTTTTTTGAGATGAAGCTTTTTCCTTTTCCTCAAAGGAACAGATCTTATTCTTTAAGTGCCCCTAAGGAGTTTCACCAGCAGGGCTGGAAACAGTTGGGTTTTTCTCTCAGCAACCCCCGTACCTCTACTAATGCAGAAAAGGTTACCTGTTCCCACCAAAACTTTCAGCAGCCTTCAGGCCTGCAGCTTTTTTCCATGAACCCCTCCTTCCCTTCTATCCTGAAGGTGTCATGCATTTTTTGCTACTGATCCTCATCCCAAATAAAACTGGTGTATATAGCCAATTCAAAGCTGCCATTTGTAGCCCCCTTTTTTCTCCCCACGTTACTTGGTGGCTCCTAGCGCCAATTGGTAGGGTAAAGTGGGCAGGAAATGTCTATGTAAACACATGAAGATGTCAGTGTTGCTGAGGGAGTATGCCAAACTGTTTCAGGATCTTTTTCAGAAAAGCGTATGATACCATTTAGTCAGATGATGGCAAACTCTTATTACATTTATCAACACTTGTATCAGGTCACAATATTTTTCCCAATCACCTTCCCTACAAGAAGAAACAAATCTCGATTACTTGGGAACAGCAATTCATTTTCTCCTTATCCTCCTTTTTTTCCAATATGTGACTTTCAGGTCTACCACTGATCTTCAACATAACTCTCCTTCTAGGCAGGAAACCAGCAAACTGAATAGGCACCAGGTCAGTCAATTGTTCTCATGTCTAAAGGTTTGATGGAATGAGAGGAAGCCAGAATATACCACCCCAGAATATATTTCGTTGGCAAATTTTTAGTTGATTATTCTGAGAACTGCAGGCAGGAATAGCTCTGAAAAGCTGTCCATTTCTAAAGGAAATTTACATCTACCTTACTAAGGTAAACAGGATGCAAGCAGAGGTTGCTCTCTGAAGCCCCTTTATCTGCCTAAAGACATTTAAAGCTCTGACACCTCCCTAAAACAGAGACTACCACAGGCAGTCACCTATTCTTCTGATAGCTGTTGCCTAAGAGATTTCATTTGCACAAAACAGCCTTTGCTTACCACGCAAAGTTGCTCACCATCCATCTAGGCAGAGCTGGGCAGGCCAAGTAGCATTCATCATCAAGTGGAAGTGGAGTTTATGGGATCCGAAGAAACAGTTCCTGAAGGCCCGTGCACACAAACTACATATGTAAGTTGTTCATACTTCCAGCATGTCCACTTGTTATAACATTACCCTTCATTTAGCATATACCCAACACCCAACATACTTCAATCTTATGGCTTCAAGTAACTGCCTGGTCATTTGTCAGATTTTGTCTAACAGTCTTCCCCACAATTTTCTTTGAATAAGTTACCTTTCCTTTCGCAGTTAAGTCTTGATGAATCAATAAACCCAACTGCTTTGCCTCAAACCATTTAAGCCAAAGTAGTTCCTGGAGAGTCGTCAAAGCTCCAAGACTGCCAGGGGTGATTTTTGACCTGGCTTTGCACACTCATGTCCAGGCATTTAAATTCTGAATGGGCATTTTAAGCAGCTGGAGTTCATTTAATCCATGAGGAATAAAAGCAAGATTATTGAGCAATTTCTGCTTAGAAAAATTTTTGGGAGCTAAGTTTCTATCCTGAGTCTGGTTCTTTAGCTTCCGCTTGATCTTATATCCATCAAATAAATTCTTTATTGCTTAGGTTAGCTAGAGTTGGTTGCTACAAACAGAATCCTAACTGATATTCTTTATAAGTCTATGACTATGGCTTAACAGATGACCCTCATCTCCCTTAGACATGATTGCAAGTGATTTTGCTTTACTGGATATAGCCAATCCCCTATTTGAGTTATCTTGGCCATTCTTAGAATTTCTGGAAGCTGGCTGGGCGCGGTGGCTCAAGCCTGTAATCCCAGCACTTTGGGAGGCCGAGATGGGCGGATCACGAGGTCAGGAGATCGAGACCATCCTGGCTAACACGGTGAAACCCCATCTCTACTAAAAAAAATACAAAAAACTAGCTGGGTGGGGTGGCAGGCGCCTGTAGTCCCAGCTACTCAGGAGGCTGAGGCAGGAGAATGGCGTAAACCCGGGAGGCGGAGCTTGCAGTGAGCTGAGATCCAGCCACTGCACTCCAGCCTGGGCGACAGAGCAAGACTCTGTCTCAAAAAAAAAAAAAAAAAAAAATTTCTGGAAGCTGTGTATTTTCAGAACAGTAGGATATACACCACTGTTCTAGTTTCAGTTCCAAATTTGCATGTCAGTAACTATTTCAATGTTTTGGCTTTAGTTTATTTTTATTTTTTATTTTTTGTAGAGACAGGGTCTCACTATGTCACCCAGTCTAGAGGCAATAGTGCAATCTCGGCTCACTGCAATTTTCACCTCCTAGGCTCAAGTGATCCTTCCCAGCAGCTGAGACTACAGGTGCACTTGGCTTTAGTTTTACAACTGAGTTGTCCTCACGGTTAACAAACCTGTGTCCTTGATGCATTCCACACCCAATACTAACACTCACTGTAACCTATTTAAAAAGCACAAAAGCTAGTATCTGAAAGTATTCTCATGCAGTTTTATGACTGTAAATATTAGACAATTACAAAAATATAATCCCACTTCAGTGTTTTAGTGATGAGACTCTTATAGGCCATTAATAAATAGTATAAACTTTACACCAATGTAACTGGGATGTTTTCAGTATCTACTCACATTGCTAAGTGGTTTTAGGTTTGATTTATCTGCACAAGGCATCTGTGTCAAACATGACAACCATATTTTAGTTAATTAGGTTAGAAACCCGTATTTAATAAGGTTAAAGTTCACCTCAATATGATTTTCATTAACATCATGATTTAGGCAGAATGTTTTCCTATACATGTAAATAAAGAGAGCTTTAGCTTAAAAAAAAAAAAAAAAAGACTAGCTAACTCTTTGATAACTAAATCTATAACAAATTTAATAATGAAGGCTCTGTAAAGATTTCTGTCAGTTCTAGATAGAATTATTCTATGACTTCATTTGAAGCACCCAGCCATGCACTATATATATTCAGCATATCAGAATTCTGTTCAATATTCTGTTTAAGAGAAGCTAAAAAGAAACATAAAATATATATCATCCAATTTATTTTCTTTATCCAGAAGAAATCTGTTAACATTTTCCCACAATAACAATTCAAGTAAAAAATTCCTACCAAGATGATGTTGCCGCCATTTTTACACAAGCACACTCACGGCTTGAAACATCCTCATCTAGCATTAAACCTGTAAGTTACAGCTACTAAATACTGTTAGACTATTATGATGCATACAGAATAGATTACCCCAACCCAGCTCTTAATATCATGAGTGCTGGGTTTACCTGCAGGTGGGGGGTTGGCTGAGATTGAAAGGAGAGACATAGTAAAGGAGATACTAAACTGATTCAACTACTTCATTTCTAAACTCTACATAAAAAGGCCTGGGAATAGCTTGAGACACATCAGACTTATCAAAAGTCTTCCGGTAATGATGCTTTTAGAGAAACATGGCATAAGTGATCCTTTCAGTCTCAATACCTAGAGTACAGGCCTAGGGATTATGGAACTGGTTTAAGCATGGAGAATGCTTAAAGATTGAGCCTGGTCAACAGGATATGTACATCAGTGTGCGAAAGTGACAATATTAATATGACAGCTAACATTTGAGCAGTAATTCTGTGCCAGGCACTATGCTGAGGGCATTACATGCATTATTTTATTATCCAACCCTTTAAGATGAGTGCCACTGTTGCTCCATTTTACAGATGAGAAACGGGGCTCACAGACACACAGTTAGTTAAAGGGGAGCCTGAGTTTAAACTCAGGAAGCCTGATTCTAGATCCAGTATTACCCAAAATGAATTATCTTAGAATCTAGGATTCAACTACATATGTGAAATGCATGTCTAAAACAGAAGGATAGATGTTACATAACACTAAAAGTTATTTAAAAATCAGGAAAATAGTTTCCTGAATTACTTTATGGTCTTAACATGCCTAGATGAGTCATAGTTGCTGGGATTAGTATACTTCTCTAACTTCATTTGATGATTAAAACCACAAAGAAATTGAATAACCACTCCTACTGGATATTGTGAATTTAAGAGAAGACAAAAAGAAAGGACACGTGGAGGTATACATTACTCCTTATTTTTGATTAATATGTCACCAGATTAAATTACTGAAATTCACATTAAAACAGAAATGACTACATACTAGGATAGATGCTATTATAGTGTGAAAACTCCATAGCAAGATAAAGTCTAAACACAAGTTTTATAAACCAAGAAAGTCCCAGAAAATTTAAAATTACTGAAAAAGACCAAAGATTAAGTAGAGAACAACCAATAAAGAGGGACCCCTTTATTACACATTTATAAAATAATAGTATAATATAGTTATTAAAAATGGGACACTTTTTTTCATTTTTGGTATCTTGTATTCAATTTTTCCATCCTCTTCACAATCTTCCATAACTTGCTTTTTGTTATCCAGTGTTCACCTGAAACTTCTATCCCACCATTCAAAGTACAACCGAAGAATAAACGATCTAATAGATTGTTGTGAGACATTATCAGATAAATCCAGTAATACATGAAAAGAGATTGAGAGTTTTAAAATAAATACAGTAAAAGCAAAAACATATGAAGCGTAATTTAATCTGATGATTCAGAAGGCACCTCAAGATTGTGTTGTGCCGTTTTCCTCATGCTGTGTGTTTAGGTGCCTATAACAGAATTCTGGTTAGTAAAATATTGAAAAAAATTTCACATATAATTCACATTAAATGCTACAGATAGATACAATATGGGCATTTTGATGTGTACATTTGTACTTGACCAGGGCACAATTTATAATATACTAAGAAAACTAAAATTAATTACAAAATGAGTATTTTTAGCACACTTAGTAACAGCTACTTGTTTTAAACTATTATTTCATTTTTGGTGACCAAATTATATTTGACCATAATTAAAGAACACATAACCTTAAAATAATATTTAAGAAACATAGTTACAACAGACATGTTACATTAAATGAAGAAAGGAAAGAAATGTACATGTATTAAAGGGCACTGAGGTTTTTCAAACCTTTTCTTTTGAAAAGTCTTTTAATCCACTTTCATGTAAATCAATTTAAACTTAAGAAGTTTATACTCAGTATACTTACAGAAAGAGGTGAAATCAGTGTTGAGCACATGACTGCCTAACAACCATTCAATGCTGATCATGAACTAGTATTTTTATTTGATTATCCTGACAAACATACTAATTGAGCCCATGTGGAGGATCCAACTAATCAACTGCAGAAAGAAAAACACTCAACTTAAAAAAGGTTGAAACAAATGACAAATGGAAATGGCTGAATCACTGTACCTTTTTGACACAACCTTAAATCTTAGTTTTACTATATATTATTTGGTACTCCTGGATTCAGTAGTTGGGGTAAAAAAGGTTTCTGTATTCAAACGTATCTACAGAATGTCAATATAAAATGTGTGGATATATACATTTAATATACACACACATACGCGCACACACACAAATGCATACTCACATGTCTAGGAACCAGCACCTAACCACATCCTCGTTTCTCACTAATGACCCAATGAATCATTTATGACTTTAAGACCAGCTTAGATTCTATAAGGCTGTACAATATATGGCTAAAGAGGTCAAACACAAGCACCCACATTCAGGCTGGATTCAACTGTTCCTCCTCATGATTTTTGACAAACAGTAATACCACTTATGTAACAACTATATCTCAATAACTTAGAATTCAGAGTATAAAACCATAAACATTGAGCTCCCTCATTGTCTAAAGAGCACTCTTTCCATTCTATTTCCACTGACTGATAAGAGGACACACCAAACTAGATCACTGAACTGTACAAATGATCTTTACTCTTAATCTAAACAAACATGTGTTAAAACATTCTGAAATGCTGCATCCTTTGATTTCTTCATCTTTTCAATTGCCCGATGCAGGTCCTGCTGTTGAACAGGCCGAATTTCATCTTCATCATGGCTAAAATGCAAACAAAACCATCAAATACTCAAATAATTTTAGAATACACCTCCCTAAAATATTTTACCAAGATTTAAAAGAGATGCATGTGGTAAAAAAAAAAAAAAAATTTGTTTTCAACTGTAGAAAAGGGTATAAAAATGAGATCTCTTTACCATTCAAGACCCCCAAAGACAACCACAATGAACAGTTTCATGTAAATGCTTCCAGGAATTCTCTACACATAGAAAAATCATAAGGAATTTTTTAAAAGCACTGACTGCTAAGAAGTAGGAAGCTAAAATAGCTACAAAGACTTCACATCTAGAATATAAGTACACAATATTACCATAAGGTAAAAAATGTTATATAGTTTATTGAAATGGGAATGTAACTCCAATTAAAAAAATCATGTTATTCCCATGAAAACTGTAATTTAAAAACTATCATTGCTAGGTATATACTTACATGCATGTTTTGCTTTTTACAAATTGAGAGTAAAATTCTTCACTATCAACAAAAACCAACTAATCCAAATCCTCCCTACTTCAATGAGAAACAAAATCCAGAATATTATGGCTCCTTTGTAATTTATAGATATTCAGGGAAAAACATTCAGGAAAGTTATGATAACCCAAGTCCATCCAGATTTTTCATACTGAAATATAAAATTATAAAATATGAAATTCAGTAGGAAATATAAAATTAGCCAGACTTCTCATACTGAAATATAGTTTTCAGGGCTTTGAGGCAGCAAAAAAATAGATCTTTCATTATTAGTATAATCTGCCTAAGCAAAATTTACTGACTGGTTGGTTATTTTTCTTCTTAATCTTATATATAAGAATAAAAACCTGGCCAGGAGCAGTGGCTCACACCTGTAATCCTAGCACTTTGGGAGGCTGAGGTGGGTGGATCACCTGATGTCAGGAGTTCGAGACCAGCCTGGCCAACATGGCGAAATCTTGTTTCTCCTAAAAGCACAAAAAGTAGCTGGGCATGGTGATGGGTGCCTATAATCCCAGCTACTTGGGAGACTGAGACAGGAGAATTGCTTGAACCCGGGGGCAGAGGTTGCAGTGAGCTGAGATTGCACCACTTCACTCCAGCCTGGGCAAAAGAGCGAAACTCCGTCTCAAAGAAAGAGAAGAGAATAAAAACCTTTGGAGGTAGATTCTGAGGGCACACTAATGATGATGAGTCCAGAGCCACTGCATACACAGCTACCAGTTGACAGAGTAGCTTTCATGTAGACCTTTCTATATCAAAGCCCGCAAAACATTTTTTTTGCTGAAGTTTGCTATGGCAACACACTGCAACTATATATATGAATACCACAGGCAAGGAGTGAAAACACTAGGAAAGTGAGGGAGACCAAGAAACAAAGGGACAAGAGTTGGAGAATTCCTTTAACACAACCCCAAAGAGTACACTGGGGTTGACCAAGAATCACAGAAATTGTTAGAAGGTTGATATTCTGAAAAGAAATGCAGTATAATAGGCAAGTAGCCTTTTAGGAAACTTCCTTAAAGGACATGGTTCACTAGGGCTGAATTATCCCAGTTCACTAGTATCTTTGCTGAAATAAGGCTAGTAAAAAATTGGATTCTCAATTTCACTACACTTTGGAACTGGTTCCAAGTAAAATTTGCTGCAGTGATAAATGGTTTCTTTGTTTAGTAAATACATATTCGTTAACAAATTGAGGTCTAGTCTTCAATACTTCCAACTCTCCTCACATTTACATGTGAAATTTCCATGGATCATCAGAAGAAATTCAACTTTTTTTCTCCTTCATTCTAGACCCTTCCCACAATTCTGCCCTCCTTCATTTTCAGAATTCTGCTTTGGAAAAATGGCAATAAACAAAGTTGCAGGGGGTGATAATCCAAATTTACCTTTTATTTCATAAGTGGTGTTTCTAATATAAAGCAAAATAAAAGAAACTAACCTAAAAGCTCTAAAAGGTTTTGACAAGTATTAAAAATCAAGTCAAAATAATATACCTTTCTTCTGATGTAGAATTAACATATTCTCTAACACAGAGGAGGGCAGCATCTCGACACATCTCTTTTAGGTCACTTCCTGAAAAGCCATCAGTTTCCTGGGCAACTTCTAGCAGGTCTACATGCCTATCCACCTTAAACAAATATAAAAACATGCTTAAAAAACAAAAATAAATATATTGCAAATACTACCAAACACCCATCTTAAAGAAAGTTAAGCATATTATAACAGCATGGGAGGAGAAACAATAGTTTCTAGAGGCTTTTTTAACCACAAAAGCTTAGAAATTTGAAATATAATTTTCATTATTTGTCCTTATGATTAAGACAAATAATTATTACTAGATACACTGTAGAGTGATGGGGAAGAACAGATATTGGACTTGCTTTGATCTCTCTCAAGAAGGTACCGAGGTGACATTTTTCTGTAATATATTCAACATACAGTACTTGGCAAATGTAATTAACTCCAGAGTCCATTACAGAAAAACACACAAAAAAACTCTTAACATTCCTTTTAATTGTAATGCTTGGTATTCTATTATCTCAATATGAATTTAGCACCTAAACTTTTGCTCCTCAAGCTAAGCTTATAGTCAAGCCAATTAAGTGACTGTCCTAGCCACATAATAGACTTGAGATAGTCTAATCATACTAAACTTATGTACAGATTAAGAAGAGAAAATAAGCAAGGAAAAAACCTGTGACTACCATCTAGTAAATGATTCTTATGTCTCATTCACTGGGGTAAGTACTTTGTATGTATTATTCTCATTTAATCTTCTCAAAAACTATCAATTTTATTTTCAGATAAGAATCATGAGACCTGGACAGGTAAACATGGTCAGAGCCAGGATTTGAACACAATATAGTGAGGTCCAGCTGTATTTTTCCCCATTTAGCTCATCACTTGTTACAGCAACATTTACTTTCCCCCACTGATGTGAAATGCCACCTTATAGTTATACTAAATTCCCATTTGCATTTGTATTATATTTACTAAATTCCCTTTGTATTTGTGGAAGACACAGTGTTTTAGGAAGAAGAGCAACTCTACACAAGGACAAGAGACTTGAAGGTGAGACAACACTGCCAGCTCTGCAACTGTGACCTCACATGACAGTGCTCTTATTCCTAAACGTGAGGGTTACATGAAGATAAATCATGTTTTTTGATAAAAAGAAAACTGAACCCAGAGGGAAGGAGTGCAAGCAGCAATGATAAGCAAAGCAAATGGTAAATACATGGATAAATCTAAATAAACTTTAGCTATATAAATAGTAGTAATAATAATTATAGTAGTCATAATCATTTGGAGTACAAAAACAAAGTAGAGCTAAAATGCTATATAATAAGAACATGTAAGATGGAGGAGACATCTACATTAAGGTATTCTAAAGTGTTACAATTAAAGCATTAAAAAGAGGGTACAGATATTACTAACTTAGACTTTATTTATGTATGTCAAAATACATAGGTACCACTAAAGGACAGAAAGGGTACCACTAAAGGAAAGAAAGAGAATGTGTAATTTCCAAACCAACAGAGGAAGGGAGAAAAACAGAATAAAGAATATAAGAGCAGTATTAACAAACTCAGGACTAGAGGAGGACAAATAAGCAAAGAAAAAGCATAAATGGAAAGCATTAAAATAATAATGAATGAATCCAAATTTATGAGTAATCACCATAAATGCAAATGGACTAAACTTGGCTGGTAAAAGATTTTATACAGAAGAACCCAAACTGTAGCTATTTGAAGTTTATAAAAGACATACTGATGCTGAAAGGAAAAAAACAGGCTTTGTGTTACATTTGAAATAAAAACAATGAAAAGCAGGAAGTAAAAGGCTGAAAGATATCAGCTTTTAATAAAAAGAAAGCTAATGTAGTTCTAGTTACATCAGATTTTTACTCAAAATGAATTAACTGAGAATCCATTACATAATGATAAAAAAAATTTCACCAGAAAAATATAACAATTCTGCACTTGTAGACATACATGTAACATGGCCTCAAAACATACAGCAAAAATTTAATTACATATACAAATGGACAAATTCACAATACTGGAAGATTTTTAACTTATGTCTCATGTACTGCCACATCAGTGAGTTCTTAGGACTGGTGACAGCACCTGTGATTTAATGTACATACATGTATATAATTTAGATCTTAGTCCTTTGATGGTTATAGGGTTGCAAATATTTTGGTTGCGGCTTGTTTTTTCACTTTGTTCATGTTATCCCGTGATACAGAAGCTTTAAGTCTGATTACAGTCAGACTTCTCTATTCCCTTTCCTTTGTAGTTTTTAATTTTTTGTGAATTGAGAAACTCTTCTCATGTGTCCTTAAGAGACAGACACATACAAGGATCTACTTTTTCTGTTTGTAAAAAGAATAAAAATAACATATACCTATACACATGTATTAGGTATCTGTTCACATATATTCATGGGATTGATACACTTTATCAACTCCTGGACAGCAGTTTACCAATGATGGTGATAATGGGAGATGGCCAGTGGTTGCTTAAAGTTGTACTTAATTAAAAAAAATATGAAGCAAATGTGGAAATACATTAAAATTGCCTGTTAAATATGGGTGGAACAGGGCTATTTGTTTATCTGTTTGAAATATTTCATACATTTAACAAACTACTTTAAAGAGCTTTCCAAACTATACTATGAGATGTTAAAAATTAAACATCCAACACTTCCTCCTGTCTTTGGACCACTCCGTTATTGGGCCACCCTATGTTCTAACCACTCACAAATCTTGTGCCTGACAAGATGATACAGTTAGAAAGATGAACCAACCAAGTATAAGAAAACAAAGAAAAGAAGATTCCCGTCACTGGGGGAGCAAGATTTAATTAAGAGGTACCATACCCTAATGGTTAAGAGTAGGCGCCATCACTTCTTTGTGTAATCCTGGGCAAGTTATTACATAACTTCTCTGGGGTTCAGTTTCCTCAGCTGTAAAAATAGGACTAATATGTACTCCTTAGAGAAACGAGGATTAAATAAAACAATGTATAGCTCACCAAAATGCTTGGCACATGGCAAGCACTCTAAAAGTAGTTCATTTTGTTGTAAAATAGCTTTTAGATAAACCATGAAATAATGAGAACCTTTTCATTAGGCAACTCTGAAAGCAATTCCCAAGTTAAAAAGATTTTGAGTATAGGCAGCAACAGCAAAATAAGTTAACAGACTTCGAAAATAACTTGAAAGAATGATACTTACTTATGGCAGTTGTTTATTATTATATCCACCAATAATAGTATATTTGTAAATAACATCTCTGTATTCTAAGCATTTTACACTTAAAATTTTATTTCAAGACCAGCTGGGGCAAATGAGGAGGCCCTGATATGGTCTGGCTCTGTGTCCCCACCCAAGTCTCATGTTGAATTTAATTCCCAATGTTAGGGGAGGGACCTGTTGGGAAGTGATTGGATTATGGGGGCAGATTCCCCCTGTTCTCATGATAGTGAGTTCTCTCAAGATCTTATGGTTTAAAAGTGTGTGGCACTTCCCCCTTCACTCTCTCCCTCTCCTGCTCTGCCATGGTAAGACGTGCTTGCTTCCCCTTCACCTTCCACCATAATTGTAAGTTTCCTGAGGCCTCCCCAGCCATGCTTTCTGTACAGCCTGTGGAATTGTGAGTCAATTAAACCTCTTTTCTTCATAAGTTATCCAGTCTCAGGTAGTTCTTTATAGTGGTTTGTGAATGGGCTAATACAGACCCCATCTCAACAAAAAAAATTTTTGTTAACTAGCTGGGTGTCTAGCTACTCAGGAGGTTGAGGCAGGAGGATGACTTGAGCCAAGGAGTTCAAGGCTGCAGTGAGCTACGATTACACCACTGCATTCCAGTCTGGCTAGAATGACGAGGCTGGTCAGCTAGAATGTAGGAGATCCTCAGTTCTGTCTCAAAACAAAAAACAAAAACAAACAACTATTGCTGCTATATCATATAAAAGTAAATTCAGGTCAGTTTGTATAGGGAAAAAAGCTACCTCCTTAAAGTCAGACAAAATACCTTCATAGGGTATACATTTTATCAGTGCTAATTCTTTTTATACTTAAAACCTTAAGCCAAAATCACTACACTATCCTTTTAAAATAAGCGAATCATGTTAAGGAGTACCCATCAATAAAAGAATTGTAAAAGAGTAGAACACGGTATCATTTCAAAAGTTTCAATCTTTTATTCAGAGAAGAAGAATTCAAACTCTGGAAGTTCATGTGAATTAAAAAACAAACAAAAAACCCTCATTGAGCTTCACAATGTATAAGCATGATGGTGCTCAGTTTACCAAATAAATATATGTGCTACTGATTTGAGGCATCTTTAACAAAATTAAATGAATTTTCTTCAGATTTTATTGAAGTAGCAGTAATCCTTCAGCATACAAATACCAACCAGTGGGAAACGACAAGATGTTCTCATGTCAGCAGTTATCCAGGGAGCATTCATATTTTGCAACATAAAACTGATTAGAAACTATACTTTGTGGTTTTATGAATAAGAAACAGAATTGCCAAAAATACCCTGTTATCTGCTGGGCGGGATGGCTCATGCTTGTAATCCTAGCACTTTGGGAGGCTGAGATGGGTGGATCTCTTGAGCTCAGGAGTTCTAGACTGGCCCGGGCAACATGGCGAAATCCCACTTCTCCTAAAAATACAAAAAATTAGCTGGGTGTGGTGGCATGCACCTGTAGTCCCAGCTACTTAGGGGGCTGAGGTAGGAGGATCACTTGAGCTCAGGAAGGCTAGAGTGAGCTGAGATCGTGCCACTGCACTCCAGCCTGGGTGACAAAGCAGAGACCGTCTTAAAAAAAAAAAAATTTCCTGTAGCGATGAAAAACATAATCCTAAAAGAAAAGACAGTACTATTTAAGAAAGCAGAATACTAAATACTAAAATTTAGAGACATATATAATTTCTTCCTCTTATTTATTTTTTTTTTTAGAGACAGGGTCTTGCTCTGTCACCCAGGCTAGAATGCAGTGATGCATTCACTGCAGCCTTGAACTTCTGAGCTCAAGTGATCCTCCTGCCTCAGTCTCCCAAGTAGCTAGGCACACCCAGTTAAATTTTAAAATTTCTTTGTAGAGGTGAGGTCTCATCAGGTTGCCCAGACCTGTCTCAAACTCCTGACCTCAAGTGATTCTCCCACCATGGCCTTCAGAAGTGCTAGGATTACAGGCATGAGTCATCATGCCCAGCACTGGCATGAGTAACTTCTTAAGTTTAAACGTGAAACTAAATAACCTGTGTAATTTATGGCTATGTTACAAGAAAAAGGGCTTAAATTTCATCACTTATATTAATCAGCTATATGTAAATCATCTGCATCATCTCCAGCTACACTAGACCACATTACATTTCAAAAATGTTACAAACTTCCAGTCATGCAATATGATCCTTCATTCAAATGGTTTAAATTAAATAACTGTACTGGTTAACTTGAAGTCTCCAAAACTGTAACTACCTTCTAATATCTGTTAAATGTCTAGCCACATCATAGCCATCCTAATTCAAAGGAACTTGTTAACTATCCCCTTTATTTTCTTCTCTAAACTTTTCACTGGTGTCTATCACTGTTAAAGGTTTACCAATTGTGTTTTATCTAAACAGCACCACAACTACACTTTTTATTTATTTATTTTGAGACAGTCTTACTCTGTCACCCAGGCTGGAGTGTAGTGGCACGATCTCGGGTCACTGCAACCTCCGACTCTGGGGTTCAAGTGATTTTCCTGCCTCAGCCTCCCAAGTAGCTGGGGTTACAGGTGCCAGCCACCATGCCCAGCTAATTTGTTTGTATTTTTAGTATAGACAGGGTTTCACCATGTTGGCCAGGCTGGTTTCAAACTGCTGACCTCAGGTGATCCGCCTCCCTTGGCCTCTCAAAGTGACAGAATTACACAATGTCTTTTTGAAAGCAGCTACCAAAAATTCAATTAAAAGGCGGCTGGGCACGGTGGTTCATGCCTGTAACCCCAGTACTTTGGGAGGCCGAGGCGGGCGGATCATGAGGTCAGGAGTTTGAGACCAGCCTGACCAACATGGTGAAACCCCGTCTCTACTAAGAATATATGTATATACATAAAAATTAGCTGGGTGTGGTGGCATGCGCCTATAATCCCAGCCACTCAGGTGGCTGAGGCAGGAGAATTGCTTGAACCCAGGAGGCGGAAGTTGCTGATTTCTTTACTGATTTCTTGTCTAGGACCAAAGTTCCTTACCTAAAAAACATGGAGGATTTTAGGAATTTCAGGTGTACACATTTCATGTACATATGTAGTTTTCTTAGAAAAGACTACTTTTATCTCATTCTTAAAGGGCCCTATGACACGCTTCCTCCAAAATGATTCATAACCACTGATCCCAATCTTTGTAATTTGCTAGGTTCTTTAAACTTTTGCATACACTATATGTTATTTTGATATGTTTTTAAGGAAACAGGCCGAGAATGGTGGTTCACGCCTATAATCCTAGCACTTTGGGAGGCCGGGGCAGGAGGAGAGCTTGAGGCCAGGAGTTCAAGACCTGCCTGGGTAACATAGTGAGACCCTTTCTCTACAAAAAATTTTTTAAAGAACAAAAAACAACTAGCTGTGTGCATGGTAAAGCATGTGTGTAGTCCTAGCTACTTGGGAGACCGAGGTGGGAAGATCACTTGAGCCCAGGAGGTCAAGGTTGTAGTGCACTATGATCACATCGTAGCACTTTAGCCTGGGTAATACAGTGAGACCCTAAAAAAAACAACACAACAGCCTGGGTAAACAGAGTGAGAACAAAGTGAGACCCTATCTCTTTTGGTTTTTTTTTTTTTTGTAAGTTCCATGGAACTCTGCTTGATAAGATAGCCTATCTCTTTAAAAAATAAATAAATCATTAGAATACTACTGAAAGACACAAAGGTAAACAACCCAGAAAGACATATATACCGTTGGGCAGAAAAATTCAACATCAAAAAGATACTTTTAAATGAGATTCCCCCCAAAATATTAATGTTTGTTTTTTTTCCTACGTAAGACAAATTGATTCTAAAATTTATGCAGAGAAAAAGAATTAAAATAACCTTGGGGCTGGGGGACAAAAAGGGATATACAGTTCTACCAGATACTAAAACTTACAAAGCCTCAATAATTAAAACAGTATGATGCTAGGGCATAAACATACAAAAGACCAAGACCTGAATTTAAAGTCCAGAAACACAGTCAATACATATGAGAATTTGGTAAAAGTGGCATCTCTAGTGGCTATAAAAAAAAAAAATGGGCTGAGCGCAGTGGCTCACGCCTGGAATCCCAGTGCTATGGGAGGCCGATGCACGTGGATCACTTGAGCTCAGTACTTCAAGACCAGCCTGGCCAATATGATGAAACCCCGTGTCTGAAAAAATACAAAAAATTGGCCACGCGTGGTGGCACGTGCCTGTAATCCCAGCTACTCGGGAAGCTGAGGCACAAGAATCACTTGAACCTGGAAGGGAGAGGTTGCAGTGAGTAGAGATCACACCACCGTACTCCAGCCTGGGTGACAAAGCAAGACTCTGTCACACACACAAAAAAGGGGGTTTTGGACAACTAGGTAACCATCTAGAAAAACAAAACCAAAGTTGGATTCATACTGCATATCATCTACCTAAATTCCAAATATGTTAAAGATTGAAATGTAAAACATACAAGCCACTGAGATACGTTTCTCCTGATGGAAGAATATAATTCTGCCTACAAAGCTGTGCTGTCCTGTCCTGTGTCTCCTCCCCACCAACCTGAACTTCATCTGGTCTCTTGATCCAACTACCAATTTTAGAGGAACAACTACTCCTCTGCAATCAGCAAAACCCAGACTGTGGACAACTCAGGACAAACGCAACCTAGTTTCTCCAGTAAATAATTTTAAAAGGGTGGGTGTGGGGTAGGAAGCAAGATGAGGGAAGAACCTATAACCCATAAATTAAGAGAGACATAAAAACTATCAAATAATTGCAAATTAGGAAATTCATATGGATCTTGAGTCAAACAAATACATGGTTAAAAAAAGGTATTTAGGCCGGGCGCGGTGGCTCAAGCCTGTAATCCCAGCACTTTGGGAGGCCGAGACGGGCGGATCACAAGGTCAGGAGATCGAGACCATCCTGGCTAACATGGTGAAACCCCGTCTCTACTAAAAAATACAAAAAACTAGCCGGGCGAGGTGGCCGGCGCCTGTAGTCCCAGCTACTCGGGAGGCTGAGGCAGGAGAATGGCGTGAACCCGGGAGGCGGAGCTTGCAGTGAGCTGAGATCTGGCCAGTGCACTCCAGCTTGGGTGACAGAGCGAGACTCCCTCTCAAAAAAAAAAAAAAAAAAAAGGTATTTAAAGAGATAATCAGAGACTTGTACATAGACTAGATAATGAAAATAATGACTTACTGTCAACTGTTTGATAGGTATAACATGGCAATGAGGCTAGGGTAAAAAAAAGAATCTTTTTCTTTTAGAGATACAACTAAAACATTTACAAGTGAGCTATAATGGGAAAAAATAGGAAGTGTGGAAGTAGGGTATGGCTAGAGAAGAATTAGCCATGGGGTTTATGGTAATTCAAGGAAGGAGGGAAGTCATACAAATACAAGTATTTTGATAAAAGTAGCATTTCTACTAAGGCTCATTCACTATCAGAATCTATTTGATTTATTAGTTTATATAGTGAGTTCTAACAGTGAGTTTAGATGTTAAGTTTGGGATTAAAAGGAATACCATGTTACTCAATTATATGCAGTTATCAAGTTTTGGGAAAACAGGTAGCAAGAGTTTGGAAAGTGTGGAAAATTCTTTTATAAACTTGGGAGTGGGAAAAGCCTTTCCAAATCCAGAAGCCGTAAAGTTGGGGGCGGGTGGGGGAGAGAAAACTCCAATAAAATCGAAAGACAACTTGGAAAAAAATATTTTCAAATCACACAAAGGGCAAATCTCCATAATACACAGAGTTCCTACAGATTTATTATGAAAAGGAGCACTGCAATAGAAAAATGGGCAAAATATATGAATTACAGTTCACAGAAAAAAAATTCAAATGATTCTTAAACATACACTATTCATTCCATCCCTAAAGAATGCAAATTAAAACTTTAATGAGATAACCACCTTTGACCAGGTGTGGTGGCTCATGCCTATAATTCCAGCCTTGGGAGGCCAAGGCGGGAGGACTGCTTGAGCCCAGGAGTTCAACACCAGCCTGGGTAACACAGCAAGATCCTGTCTCAACAAAATAAATAAATAAATAAAAAGAATTAGCCAGGCTTGGTGGTACATGCCTGTAATCTGCTTGGGAGGGTGAGGCACGAGGATTACTTGGGCCCAGGAGCTTAAGGCTGCAGTGAGCCCTGATCACACCATTGTACTCCAGGCTAGGCAACAGAGAGACCTCGTCTCAAAAAAGAAAAAAACAAAAACAAAAACAAAAAAACAGAGAGATAACCATTTTCTACCTATCAAGTTGGCATGAAGTTCTATAACATTCTGTTGGCAAAACTACAGGAAAAGAGACACTCTTTATTACAGGAATATGAGTAAACCAGAATAATTTGGCAATAGCTACCAAAATTATAAACACTCTAACCTTTGATCTAGCAATTCTGCTCCTGGATAAGTTACTTTACTAATATTCCTGCACAAGTATGAAATCACATGCACACAAGGTTATTAAATGTAGAATTTTTATAATAGGGAAGACCAGAATCAATCCAAATGTCCTTCAATGAAGCATTAACTAAATTCCAGAATGTCCATACAATGGAATCTTATGTAGTGCAAAAACAAGGAGAGACAACAGAATAAGGATACTAGATGCTAATATGGAAAGATCTCAAAGATAAGTAAAAAAAGTAACGCACAGAACAGTGTGGATGTGTTATTGATAGTTTATGTAAAAAATAAGTAAATAAAAGGAGAGAGAAATAACATGAAGCCAGGAGTTTAAGACTACCCTGGCCAACATGGTGAAACCACGATAAAAATACATGGTAAAATACAAAAAAAACATGGTAAAAATACAAAAATTAGCCGGGTGTGGTGACACATGCCTGTAATCCCAGCTACTCGGGAGGCTGAGACACAAGAATCGCATGAACCTGGGAAGCAGAGGTTGCAGTGAGCAGACACTGTGCCACTGCAATCCAGCCTGGGCTATAGAGTGACACTCTGCCTCAAAAAAAAAAAAAAGAAAAAGAAAAGAGAAGAAAACAAAAGAAAAGAAAAGAAAAGAAAAAAATATATACAGGAAAAAAGGGAAGAAGATTTTTCTCTGTATATTATTAAATATACTTTAATTTTTGAACCATGCGACCAAAAAAACATTAAACACAAAAGCTATTGAAGATTTTGATTATCACAACTTCTTAAATTTAAATTTCAACTTCAAAAAGTACTGCAATTTTCATCACCACAGGGAAAGGTTAAAAAAATGCAATTAAGTAAAAAACAACAAAAAAATTCTGTAGAAAAACAAATGTATCTTACATAAAATCAGAGACTAGTCTGAAAATTATCACAGCATTTTAATGCACATATACAAAAGCACATGGCTCTAAAAACATAAGAAAAGTATCTTTAACTCACATATACGATAGTTACTGAATTACATAAAGCAACCAAAAGGATTCAGGTCAAGTTCAAAGGTGTATCAGTGCCCCAGCCTTTTTGGCATCGGGGACTGATTTTGTGGAAGACAATTTTTCCACAGACCTGGAAAAGTGGAGGAGCAAAGCATGGTTTGGGGATGATTCAAGTGCGTTACATTTATTATCAGACTCTCATAAGAAGCGAGCAACCTAGATCCCTCACACGCACAGTTCACAATAGGGTTTGTAATCCTATGAGAATCCAGTGCTGCTGATGATGTGACAAGAACTGGAGCTCTAGCCCACAGCTCACCTCCTGCTGTGTGGCCCAGTTCCTAACAGGCCATGGACCAGTACCAGTCTGTGGCTGCAGGGGCTGGGGATCCCTGGAGTATATCATTCTCAGATTCCTTCCTCATTTTTCTCTAAAATAACTTTATGAACATCATATTTATAGGATGGGGAAAAAAATTTTATTTTCTACTTACATTTTCATTTTTCAAGATGAGTTTCAGGATTGCTTCTCTCTGTTTTAAAGCCTAAAAGCAGGATAATTTCCAGTTAGCATTTTTATTTTTTAAAGAAGATCAATTAGTGTTCCTAATATTTTGTTCCTTCTAAAGTCTCTCTCAATACTTACAGGAGATGACAGAAACTTTGAAGAGGTCAAAGCAACTAGATTCAAGACTCTAGAGTAATCATCTCTAGTTCTCCTACTGAACTGTATCTTCTTACTCTCATCCCCAGTGCCTAGTACAACGTTTGGGAAATAACACACCTCTAATCTTCAATGAGTAAATGAATATCTACGACTATAACGTCTTCCCTCTATACTTCAGCAATCTTCAATTTTTTCCCTTCATGTAGTAAACTCATGAAAACTCATTATAAAATTTATTATCAGTAATTTAAAGAGATAGCAACAGTAACTTCTCAGTTCCTCCATTTCCTCCTCCTTCTTTGACCACTAATTTATATTAGTGAATTTTAATTGTGATGATATATTTGTTTACATGTCTGTATGCTTTCCCCAAGTGACAATTCCTATTTTTACATCATACAATAAGTACAAACTACATTTAGCTCCTTTTATAGAATCCCTCAGCTATATAGTCAATATAGATGCTTTTTAAAACTATCATGGCTGAACTTACCCTATTCCACAAACATCACAAAACAGCTGGTTACAATGACTACCAAATCAAATTACCTGAAAAAGAAACCAAACCCTGCCCTTTTTGTAATTCAAGTGTGTCAAGTAGGAAGGTTAATTTGATATATTATATGATCACCAATAAATACTTTTTGTTAAACATTTCACTTGGAGAAAAGTTTTAAGATTAACCATACACTTTACATAGTAAGTTACATAAGAAAAAAACTAACCTATAAAGTGTATTCACTAACAATGGAATAAAATGGAGGTTACAAAGTTTCCATTTCTTGTTAACACTATACAAATTTATAATAAATTTGATAGAAACTGTTACAACCCATTTTGATTACTCACAGGACATATTAAATTTACAACTTTAATACTGGCTACTTTCCATGCTACTGTATCCTATGTTCTATTCTACTGTACATCAAAAACCTTAGCTGGCCAGGCACAGTGGCTCATGCCAGTAATCCTAACACTTTGGGAGACGAAGGTAGGAGGGTCCCTCGAGGTCAGGAGTTAAGACTAGCCTGGGCAACACAGTGAGACCCCCATCTATAAAAAAATTCAAAAATTAGCCAAACATGGTGGTGCACGCCTACAGTCCTAACTACTCAGGAGGTTCAGGTGGAAAGACTGTTTGAGCCCAAGAGTCAAAGCTGCAGTGGGCTATAATTGTATGGCTGACAGCAAGACTCTGTCTTTAAAAAATAATAATAAAAATTAAAAAACCTTAATTGTCCATTGTACTAACTATTGGATTAGTGATAGAGATTCTATAAATTATCTTCAGAATCAATGAGGTAAACAAATTAAAAAAAAAAAGTTCTGAAGTCTCGCTTACAAAATAAAATCTAAACTCTTGTGCAAAGCATATAAAGTTCACCTAAACCCAGAAGCAGTCTACCTTTCCAGCCTCCTCTCCACCTATATTCCTTGGTGCACTCACCAAACTACCCTTAGAACTCACCATTAAACAGTGCTTCCACAGCTTCTTGACTTTGTTCATTCTGGCAGGAAAGCCCTTCCTTGTCTCATTTGCCTATCAAATTCCTACCATCCTTCAAGGTCCAGCTGGATTCTGGAAATTCCATGGACTTCCCTGACAGAATATTAGTTTTCATCATCATCTCAGGCTCTCATAGTTCTTTAAACATACCTTCATAAAGCATATTTTACATTATTTATTTCTGTGTCTGCATCTCCAAAACAGAGTTCTTTGAGGACCAGGCCCATGTCCAATTCACCAGACGTTAGCAGGTCTCTGACACATATTAATGCTCAATAAATATTAGTCATACTAGGCCAGGTGTGGTGGCTCATGCCTGTAATCTCACTTTGGGAGGCTGAGGCAGGCAGATCACTTGAGGTCAGGAGTTCAAGACCAGCCTGGCCAACATGGTGAAACCCCCGTCTCTACTAATAATACAAAAACTAGCTGATGGTGGCAGGCGCCTGTAATCCCAGCTTATTGGAAGGCTGAGGCAGGCTCACTTGAACCTGGGAGGCAGAGATTGCAGTGAGCCAAGACTGCAGCACTGCACTCCAGCCTGGGTGACACAGCAAGACTCTGTTTCAAAAAAAAAAAAAAAAACCAGTCATACTAAATAAATTTTATAGTCTCCTAAATTAAGTTTAAACATCTTTTCATTGATTCACTGGCTAAATTTTCTAAGGACGTGCACACATTTACTTAACCACTTTATTAGAGTGGTAGCTAAAGAGTTGATCAGAGTAATTTTATAGAGTCCATAACCATCAATCTTTCAGAGATCATGTTTACTACCAAAAACCAATCTGACAAATTACAGAATATGAATGGAACAAATTATTTTTAGCCAGATTATAAATGGAATTAGAGTAAGTTCCACTAAATGGCAACACATGTAACATGCTGATTGTATGGAACATATTTTCTACTAGTAAAACCTGTTTTTTCTTTCCTTTGCAATCTGAAGGCAGACAGAATTCAAGATCTGAAGATCTGTGCCAAAATTATAGTGCACTGGTACGTCATAATTATCTACTAGAGGGTACTTCCTAACTAACAAAAAATGCTAGAAAGAAGGCAGAACTGGTTTAACACCATCTAAGCATTTGTATTCTTAAGGTAAACTATGATATCTACCAGCATCATTAATCCTATCAGGGAAGCACTGACTACATCTGCCAATACTCAATCAAATAAATCCCAGTTGTTCATGCCAGGCCTTCTGAATAGAATAATTCTTTAAGCCAAATTTCTCCAATTCTATTCTATGCTAAACCAAAACTGTAATTTAGATTTTCTTATGTATCTTCCTATATAGATAACTTCCTACATCCTAAAGTAAATCACTAAAATAGCCAGGCAAACTTGAGATAACTATATATATATATATATATATATATACTTTGAAGAGAAGCAAGTAACACGGATAGAAATAGAGTGGAAAGGACAAAGAAGCTACTGTCAGGGTTTCTGCCCCATTCCTTCCCTGTCATAAGTAGCCCTATATGACAAAATATTTCCTTCTTAAAATTAAAGGTAAAGACCTATAAAAAAGGTGAATATTTAACTCTTCATAATATCAATCAAGACCACCTACAGGCTGGTTGATGTGAAATCTTGTAGGCATTCTTCTCATTATAGCAGAGTCAAGGTCCTGAGGACGATTGGTAGCTCCCATTACTATGACCTAAGTGTATAAAGAAAGCAGAAGGCGTTAAACCTACCAATTATATTCCTCTGAGAATGTTATTACTAGGGCTTAGTTTTAAAATTCAAGTGGTATTTTAACTAAATCCTCTTATTCACTATTATTCAACTATTTACAGGTATAAATTTAAGTTAATCCTAAATAAATCAAATAATAGCTAAACTGGAAAACTAATGCATTTCACTTCATATCTTTCTAGTAATTAAAATATGTAATGTTCAGTTGCAAATAGCTACTAAAGAATTATTAAAATTTGCTTTTAAAAAACTATTGTATTTTTCAAAATATGGTTGTTTAATGAACACATGTTGAATGACTGAAAGCCATTATGTTATAGCTTGGGTATACATTTTGGGAGTATGGGGGGATAATTCAAGTCCTTAAATAATATTCTATAGAGAGAATCATTTCCCCTTAGTAAGTCTGAAGATTCTGGTAACTGTAATAGATACTGTGTACTTTTTCTTGTATTTCACACCATCGTCCCATGGTACTATCCCCACTGCAGGTGATATCTTCTCAATGCGAAATAAAGTCTCAAGTAATCCAACTTTAAACAAAGATAACAGAGTATAAGCAAACATCAAAATGCTGGGAAGAATTCTTTTTAAAAATGCTGGCAGCCCTGCCAACTTCTAGGTCTACGTCACTTATTTATAAAGGATGCAGAGATTAAAAAAAAAAAAAGGAACTTTAAAAATAAACACGAATAAAAACAAAGATATATAAAACAAGTTAATTTCTGAAGGACGTCAATATTACCTTTACTGTTGATACTTCAGTATAACCCAGTAACAATACACACCTGCTATCCAAAGTGAAATTTATTGGTATTCCATGGAAATACATTTCTCTAACATTATCTTATTTCTTCCTAAGAGGTTTTACATTTCTGAAATAATCCAAATCTTATATTCTACTTCTACTCTACATTGAATGACATTCAGGAGCCTCAGAGCCCAATTACTTTCAATTAACTGTGAGAGTTTGCCACCTAGAGGAAGAAAATATAAACACAAATTTGAAAAATGTTACTTTCACAACACAACATAATGCAAGTTTGTATTTGTGTTAAGTGGTCCTACAATCAAAATATTAATGCTTATACCTATTTTTCTTTATTTTCTTTCTTTCTTTTTTTTGAAGACAGAGTCTTACTCTGTATCACAGGTAGGAGTGTAGTGCCACCCACATGGCTCACTCTAGCCTCAATCTCCTGGGCTCAAGCAACCCTCCTGCCTTCTGAGTAGCTGAGACTACAGGCACATGCCACTGTGCCTAGCTGATTTTTCTGTCTTTAGTAGAGACGACGTCTCACTATGTTGCCTATGCTGGTCTGAAACCTCTGGGCTCAAGTGATCCTCCCCCCTCAGCCTCCCAAAGTGCTGGGATTACAGATGTGAAATACCATGCCCAGCCTCTTTATTGACTTTCTACAACTCAATAAAATTAATAGAAAAGAAAAAATTTCTTCCAAATTTAAAACACACAAATCTTAAAAGTGGGTGAATGAACTAAAAGCATAAGATAATGAATGAGTACAAGGAAAAAAAATCACAAAAGGCACTGTGGTTAAGTCAATATTTCGGGAAAAAAAAAGGGGGGAAATGGGCAGCATTTGAAGAAACACAGGACAAAGCAAAACAAAACTTAAAAGCCAGTAGAGAGGATGGAATACTAAAAAACAATCAAGGAATCCAAATAAAACTAGTAAAACTTGGAACACTGACTATGTATAACAGATACTCATGAAAAAACAAAAGTGATTGAAATCACTTGTAGTTTCACATAAAGAACCAAATTTTAAGGAGTGATTTTAAGCAGCAAAAGCAGAGAACCTTTTCATATATATTAATTCAATACAAATGAGCTAAAATTTAAAACAGGAAGCGACAGTAATTTTTTACTACTTAAGAAACGAAAGCAATGCTCCTTTTAGGTGTTAGTTGTTCAAACTTTAAAAAAAATCTTTATTTTCTGTTCCTGCATTCATTTGCTAAGAATCATGGCCTCCAGCTTCATCTGGAAGAGGGAGAAGATCAGGAAAAATAACTAATGGGTACTAGGCTTAATACCTAGGTATGAAATAATCTGTACAACAAACCCCCAAGGCACAAGTTTATCTATGTAACAAACCTGCACATGTACCCCTGAATTTAAAAGTTTAAAAAAAATCTTAAAACATGAAGATAATTTTACCATTTCATATTTAAAATAATCAGACTTAAATTTACATCTCAAAACTTTTAACTTCATCAATGAATACCCTAAAAACCCTATCTTTTATGTCTCGTGTCTCTCAAGATGAAAAATATGTCATCAGTTACTAAGGTTTCCAGAAACAGTGACGGGTTTCATTGAGCCGTTCTCTATTTCTATTTCCTTGGTGACCATATTGTAAGAAAGCTAGCTAGGGTACTGGGCTCTATCCATAATCATAGAAAAGACAATTCTAGAGAAGAGCTAACTGGTTCATATGAAAGTAGAATATGTCTAAAACTATTACTCAAAATTAATAATATCAATTTTAACCCCCCCAAAATACAATAAAGGTTAAAAAGTGACTGCAGGTTAATAAAAAAGCAGCATCTTCATTTGCTCTCTCAAATCAAAACTCATCATAATGAAAACTGTAATTGCTATTAGTGCAGTAAGGAATTTTGGTTCTGAAAACTCTGTTGTGAGTTACGCTGTACTAGAATCACACTGTGGAGCTCTGGATGAAGTGGCTCTGGAGAATACTTCATCCAATTGCTGCTATATCCCCTGCTGAAAATAACTGAACACTATGCTCTGACAGGGTACATAATATTAAGATATTTTCTCTTACATGGGCTAACTATCCAATTGTCTAAGTGCTTTAAGTATTATCTTTCAGGGAGAATAATTAGTTTTTGGCAACCTGTACACATGAGTCCCATTGATAAACCCCACAGATCTATCAAAACCAATTATTAATGAAAAATGTTTCTATTAATGTTACTTAAATTCATCTATGTTATGTTTTTTCTCTAACCATTCAACAAAAACTAAAGGATGTGTTCCTTGTAATAAAACTATACCTTCACAAACATAATGTAGAAGGAGGACATGTGGCTTAATTTTCTTCTTGAGAATGATGTTGTTTAGACTTTTGACTTATGCTAATGTGGTGGGCTTAAGGGATCCTTAAGCCCTCTGGCCACAAAAAGAAAATATTTAAAAGACTCAAATAAATTAACCTACAATTTTGCAAAGAAGTAAAGGAATTAAGCTAAGGCTGGTGGTAAAGCCTATGTACTTCCTCAGATTAATTCCTCATAACAGTTCTGAGGTAGGTACTATTCTCCCTTTTTATAGATATTATTCCCTCTATACAGATACAGAGTGATTATAAAATTTGGCCAAGGTCACAGAGCTTGTTGATGCCAGGGTTCTGATTTTCTAACCCAATTAGGAACATGAGTAATAAGCAAGAGCCTATCAAAACTGACCTGATAGATTTCAAAAACAATCTGGAAGAATTTCTAAAACTGAAAAATATAATACTTGAAATAATAAGCTCAATGAAAGAGTCAGATAGTAGAAGAACTTCAAATGAACCAGAAGAAAGGAAAAGAAATTATCCAGGACATAGTACAAGAAGACAGAAAATATGAAAGAGATGTTAAAAAAGACATGAAATAGGCCAGGCACAGTGGCTTAGCCTGTAATGCCAGCTAAATTTGGGAGGCCAAAGCGGGCAGACTGCTTGAGCTCAGGAGTTCAAGACCAGCCTGAGCAAGTTAATGAAACTCTGTCTCTACAAAAAAAACACCAAAATTAGCCATGTGCAGTTGCGTGCACCTGTAGTCCCAGAGACTTGGGGTGCTGAGGCAGGAGAATCACTGGAGCCCACGAGGCTGAGGTTGCAGTGAGAGCCATGTTCATGTCACTGCATCCCAACTTGGGCAACAGAGCGAGACCCTGTCTCAACAAAACAAAACAAAACATGAAATAGAAATAAGGTCCTACATATATCCAACTGGCATTCCAGAAGGAGATAAACCATGGAGAATAAACAATAATTGAAGAAATAATAACTGAATTTTAAAGAATTCTAAATACAATACTTTTTTTAAAAAAGGCAAAAACAGATTACAAAATAGGAAATACTAAAGTTGGCCGGGCGCAGTGGGTCATGCCTATAATCCCAGCACTTCGGGAAGGTGAGGTGGGTGGATCACCTGAGGTCAGGAGTTCGAGACCAGCCTGGTCAACATAGTGAAACCCAGTCTCTACTAAAAATACAAAAATTAGTTGGGCATGGTGGTGCACATCTTGTAACCCTAGCTACTTGGGAGGCTGAAGCAGGAGAATCGCTTGAACCTGGAAGGTGGAGGTTGCAGTGAGCGGAGATTGCACCACAGTACTCCAGCCTGGGGAACAGCGAGACTCCATCTCAAAAAAAAAAAAAAAACCAGAAAATACTAAAGTTAAAAAAACAAAAAGAACACTGTTAACTTTTCCATGAGATATAAGTGATTCATTTAAAAAAAAGAAAAAAAAAAAAAGGAAAATGGTTCTAGGACGTTTATTTCCAGCAATCTGGCTGAAAAAACAAACATGCCAGATTAACTTCTTTTTAACCTTCTTTTAAACCACTGAGCTGACAAGAAAGCATGGAATATTCAGAGGCCAAAAACTAAATGAAAACTGGGAACCTAAAGAGGAAAACTGAAAAATAAAGCTCTTTCTCTTTGGTCACATAACAAGGGAACAAGCTATGGTTTCACAGCCATACAGGAGGAAGAGACAAAGCCTAGGATACAAGTCTGTCTTGTATAAAATTGGGATCCTAAAGATAGGCTTAGGTGACAAGAAGTGAGAAAGTGCTGTCAGTTTCAGCTACTAATGAACTCTGTCAAATGAAAATCAGGGAAGTGACTAAGAATTGAGAGTAAAGACTATAAGGAATTACGGTAAAAGTCAAGTAAGAGTCAAGGAAAAGAGAAAGAACAGATTTTTAAAAAATGTACACAATACCCACGGACACTAGTCACTTCCTCTCCTTAGCACTGTAGGTTCTGAAAATTCCAAGGACAGGCTTTACTCTGGTGTTTTCTCTTTTGTTGCGTCTGTTTCAGGCATTTAGTCAATCTACTAATGTTTTGGTAAACATGAAGTCCTCAAATTGGATAAAGTTTATACAAAACATATTCTTTTGGATCCTTATCACTTAGTCATAAGTGTACATAATTATAAAAAAAGTTTGTACAAAAGCATAAGAAGTAGTCCAGCAAATTTTCTATTAAGAACAAAAAAACCAACACAAGTTGAGGGCAGATTTTATTCAAATACCTGGCAGCTGTGATCAGTATCCAATCCATCCCAGAGACTCATAAACTGAGCTTTCATCATGGCTGTAGCTTCATGGTCAGAACTTGAACGGTTTCGTAGAAAGGAGTCTAGAAGCAAAAGGTCCTTAACCTTAGAAATTAAGAATAATCTAGAAGTAAAAGGTCCTTAACCTTAGAAATTAAGAATTAATTATTTACCCTTTTTTTTTTTTTTTTTTTTTTGAGACAGGGTCTCACTCTGTTGCCCAGGCTGGGGTGCAATGGCGCAATTACAGCACACTGCAACCTCAAACTCCCAGGCTTAAGTGATACTCCTGCCTCAGCCTCTCGAGTAGCTAGCACTACAGGTACGTATGCCACCATGCCTAGCTAACTTTTTTTTTATTTTCTGCAGAGACAGGTCTCATTATGTTGCCAAGGCTGATCTTGAACTCCTGGCCTCAAGTGATTCTCCTGCCTCGGCCTCTTAAAGTGCTGGGATTACAGGCATAAGCCCCCATGTCTAGCCTTATTTTATTTACTCTTTATGTAATTTCAAATGTTCCTAACATATGGAAATGAAAAACGTTTGAGATGATGGGTATTCTAATTACCCTGATCCGATCACTATATACTATAGTGATCATTGAAATGTCACTCTGTACCCCATAAATGTGTGTAATTATGTCAATTAAGAAAAATGAAAATAAAAGAAAAAATTGTTTTAAAGCTGAAAACTTTATGAAAGATTACAAAGAAATTGGGCTATGTGTTTTAGACATTATTCTGATACAATAAACTTGGTAAATTATTAGGCAAATTAAAACACGATCATTCATAATTTTTGTTTCTTCTCTAAAAATACATTCATGACAACATATGTAAGAAAAATGAAGGATCTAGTACTGAGAGGCTGGAGGAGTTATGTGGAATCTCAGAGGAAAGCCTGTGCATTTTGCCTCTTAACTTTCTAGGTCGCCTGAACCCACTGTGTTCTTAGTTATGGGGTCGCATACTTTTTTCTCATACAGTTTCCTAGTAATAAACAAAAACGACACGGAAAAATGTGTAAAACACTATTAAGCAGAAAAATGTAGGACAGAAAATGATTTAAAACATATATGCTGGAATGCACATACATATGTTATACATGGTAAAAAAGCTTTTATGGAAATATACAAAAATGCTAATTACGTTGTGTTATAGCTCAGGGATGGATTTAAGGACAAGTTTAACTTTCTCTTTTATTTTCTGTCTTCCAAATTATCTACAATGAACACAAAATGATTTTTTTTAAAAAGGGGAAAACAATTTTCTTTTATAATATAAGATTGAAAGGTGCTTTTTTTTTTAAAAAAGTATATGCACATCTGACAAATGGTGCTGGAGCAACTGGACATTCATAAGCAAAAAAATTGACTGACACAGACTTTGTAGTTTTCACAAAAATTAACACAAAATGCATCACAAATGTGCATGTAGAACACAAAATTCTAAAACTTCTAGGAAATAATATAGAAGAAAATCTAGGTGACCTTGGACTTGGTGATTAATTTTTATATGTAACACCAAGAGCATGATTCATCAAAAATAAATGTGTAAGTTGGACTTAAAATTCCTGGCTGGGCACAGTGGCTCACACCTGTAATCCCAGCACGTGGGGAGGCCGAGGCAGGTGGATCACTTTAAGTCAGAACTTTGAGACCAGCCTGACCAATATGGTGAAACCTCATCTCTACTAAATATACAAAATTGGCTAGGCACGGTGGCAAATGCCAGTAATCCCAGCTACTTGGAAGGCTGAGGCAGGAGAATCACTTGAATCCAGGAGACAGAGATTGCAGTGAGCTGAGATCACACCACTGCACTCCAGCCTGGGCAACAAGAGTGAAACTTGGTCTCAAAAAAATATATAAAATAAACAAAATAAAATAAAACAAAATAAAATAAAAATAAAAATAAAATAAAATTCCTGCTATGTGAAAGATACTGCTAAGGAAATGAAATGACAAGCCACAGACTGGCAAAAAATATTTGCAAACACATACCTGGTAAAGGACTTGGACCCAAAATATAAAAAGAATTCTTAAAGTTCAACAATAAGATAATAACCTAATTGTTGTTGCCAATACAAATAAATGATACATCTTCGAGGTGATGGATATTCCAATTAGCCTGATTTACTCATTGCATAAGTACCTCATACATATGTACAATTATTATGTACCAATTAAGAAATTAAAAAGTCAGACAATAAAAAATATTACAGTTGTTTTAAAATGGGCAAAAGATTTGAACAAACACCTCAACAAAGATACACAGATGACAAATAAGCATATGAAACAATGCTCAACATCATGTCATTACGAAAATGCAAATTCAAAAAATGGTAAACTATTAGATACCTATATACCTATTACAATAGCTAAAATCCCCCAAATTAATAAAACCAAATGCTAGAGAAGATGTATAGCAACAGGAACCTCAGTTATTGCTGGTGGAAATGCAAAACGGTACAGCCCCTTCGGAAGACCGCTTGCTAGTTTCTTACAAAGCTAAACATTGTTTTACCATATGAGCCAGCTGTTTTACTCCTAGGTATTCTACCCAATTGAGATGCAACCTGTTTCCACAGGAAAACCTACACATGATGCTGTCAGCAGCATTACTCCTAACTGCCCAAAACAAGGTGTCATTTAACAGATGAATGAAAAAACTAACTGTGGTTCATCTACATAATAGAATATTATTTAGTAATAAAAATAAGCTATCAAATCATGAAAAGATGTGGAGGAAACTTAAATGCATATTGTTAAGGGAAAGAAGTCAGTATGAAAAGATTACATATTGTATAATTCCAACTATAACATTACAGAAAAGGTACAACTATAGAGACAGTAAAAAAGATCAGCAGATGCCAGCAGTTTGGGACGAAAAGGGAAGGACAAATATTTGATACTATTGTGTATGAGACTGTAATGATAAATCAAAAACATTATGCTTTGTCAAAGCCCAAAGAACTGTACAACACAAAGAATGAACCTTAAACCATGGACTTTGGTTAATTACAATGTATCAATACTAGTTCATTAATAAATGTCTTATGCTAGTATTAATACTAGGAGAAACTATATATCTGGGGGCGCATATGGGAACTCTCTATATGATTTCTGCTCAATTCTGCAAACTTAAAACCATTATTAAAAAGAAAGACTATTAATGTATTTTAGAAAAGGTTAATGAAGATATGAGGTTGCAAGAAACAAAGAAAAAAAATCCCAGAGTTCAGAAAAAAGTGGAACTGAACATAAGAGTTGGAAAACCTTGACGTGATTATGCCACTGTGTGTTTGTATACACAGCAGGTATGCATACAGGCTGAAGCCAAGATGCTTGGAAGGATTAACACTCACAGAAAGGGTAGACAAGAAAAAAAATTCTGCTCATCACTGTACAAGGAAACTTGTCCATCTTTGCCTGGGCTCTGAGGGGTAAAATGTCCTCCTTACACATAAAAAACTAGGACCATGGGGAGTCTCTTTCAGGTATGAAGTCTAAATTTGTACCACCATTCAGTCCGGGAAGACACAAACTGAGAAATTATCTAAAATTGGTTTTGAACGATCAGACCCCTGAAGTTCTAAGCAGAGGACAGAAAAAGTATTCTGGATCTTCTTAGGCAACAAATAATTCTCACATAAAAACAAGCCTAAAGCCATCTAATGTTACAAATGACACAAGGAAACAAATCACTATATAAAAAAAGAGTCAACATAAAGTAAAATTAGAATTTCAGAAAAAAGCAATTCAAAAACTGTACAAAAATAATATGCTTAAAATTCTAAAGATATAAAAGGGATTGAAATTCTAAAAGAGCAAGCGACAATAAAAAAGGGAAACATTTTATAAAGAACCAAGCAGAACGTCTAAAGTTCAAATATAATAAACAAAAAACAAACCCAATGGTTGAAAGATTAAATATAGCCAAGGAAAGAATTGCTTTTTATAGCCTACTCAAAAATTGAATTATTTTTAAGTTGTACCATTATTTTATGTACCAACAAGAAACTTAAAATGCTGCCAACTCAATTGTAACATGCTCTCCCAATTTTGAAGATGCTAAAATGTAAAAAAAAAAAAAAAAGTATGTCTTAGAATTGATGAAATATAGTACACAACTAAATGACGAACTGTAAAAATGACTCAAAACGAAAGAGATGAAGAATTTTTTTTTTGAAGATGGGGTCTTGCTCTGTTGCCCAGGCTGCAGTGCAGTGGCATGACCTTGGCTCACTGAATATCCTCAATCTCCTGGGCTCAAGTGATCCTCTCACCTCAGCCTCCCAAGTAGCTGGGACTAGAGGCATGCATTACCATACCTGGCTAATTTTTGTATTTTTTTTGTAGATATGGGGTCTCACATGTTGTCCAGGCTGGTCTCGAATTACTGGACTCAAGGAAACCTCCTGCCTTGGCCTCTCCAAGTGGTGGGATTACAGATGTGAGCCACCACACCTGGCCTGAGAATTGTTTTTTTTTTTTTTAATGGGAGCATTGCAACATGCAAAGATATACAATGGCTGAGAAATCTTCCAGAATTAATGAAAGTCACACATCCTCAGATAAACCACCGTAAGGCTTAGCAGGCTAAATGAAAATAAACGCAGACCTAGAAGAAAACCATACTTAAATAGCAGAATGACGTAAAAATCTAACAGCAACTAGAAAGAAAGGATAGATTACTTACAAATATAGGGCAATAAGGAGAATTCTCAAAAGCAACAAGATTAGAAAGATTAGAATGCAATGGAATTATAGCTTTAAGATGCTGAAAGTTACTCTGTATCATTCAAGAGAGAAGGTAGAATTAACACATTTTCACACGCAGGAAGAATCTACTCTTTATACAACCTTTGCTGAAAGAACTTTGAAAGACTTCAGTAAAAACAAAGTTAAATCCAGAAAAGACAAGATCAAAGAAGCAATGGTGAGCCTAAAACCTAGCAAACGTGGCACTAAATAAGCAATGCCAGTATAAAACAATATAGAAGGTATAAGAAAAATAAAATGTTTAACAATAACATGTAAGAGATGAGATATTATTACTACCTAAGAGTTCTAAGTTCTCTGTGAATTATTTGGGAGGAGGGTAGAGATTACCTTTGACTTTTAAGTTGATATTCCAAACATTTCACTAAAGTAAAAGAATGTGTAACTTCCAAACCTGTAGCAAGAAAAAGGGAATAAAGCAAAAAAGTCTACTACACTGGTAAATTAAAAGCAAAAACGAATATAGCAGAAATAAATCAGCTAGGTGGCATAATCCCTGCACTTTAGGAGACCGAAGCAGGAGGATCACTTGAGCTCAGGAGTTTGGGGCCAATCTAGGCAACACTGTAAGACCTCATCTCTACAAAAAAATTAAAACATTAGCAGGGCATGGTGGCACACGCCTATATTCTCAGCTATTTGGAAGGCTGAGGTGGGAGGATTACTTGAGCTGGGGAGGTCAAGGCTGCAAAGAGCCATGATTGTGCCACTGCAATCCAGCCTGGGTGACAGAGTGTGAAAAAATAAAAATAAAAAAAAGAAATCTGAATTATCTCAGCTATCATAATAAAATCAAACTAATCACACTTCCCAGTTAAAGGGAAGCTTAGATTACAATTTTTAGAAAATACAGCTAATAGGCCAGGTGTGGTGGATCACACCTGTAATCCCAATGCTTTGGGAGGCCAAGGCGGGGCAGATCACTTGGCCCCAAGAGTTTTAGACCATCCTGGGCAACATGGAGAAATCCTGACTCTACAAAAATTAGTGGGGTGTGGTAGCACACACCTGTGGTCCCAGCTACTCAGGAGGCTGAGGTGGAAGGTTCACTTGAGCCTGGGGAGGTTGAGCTGCAGTGAGCCATAATCATGCCACTGCATTCCAGCCTGGGTAACAGAGTGAGATGCTGTCTTAAAAAAAAAACAAGAACAAAAACAAAAAACTAGCTATATGCTCCTCTATTCAAGATGCACACCAAAACACCAAAATAACTGGAGTAAACTGATGAGAAAAGATACATAAAGCAAACAGTAACCAAAACAAAGCTATACTATATATCTGTATCTGTTTTTCTGTCTACATGTTTACATAGCCTATCATACTAAATGTAACTATAATAAAATATAATTCAAAAGTACAGTAATAAAGTTATATAAATATACATCCCAACACTAATAATACTGTATAACTATACATATTTACAATATACATCATACCAGGAACAAAACAAAAATAAATCCATAAAATGTAGCAAGAGTCCATTAATATAAAAGTCATGACATACAGCAAAGGATAGTCTAGTTTGCTGTCTTTTTGGAAAAGAATGAAATTAGATTCCTATCTCATGCTATATATAATTTTTAAAAAGAAAACATTTATGGGGATAGTGAAGGTATTTGTAAACCAGATACAAAAAGTATAAACCACAAAGGAAAAATACTGACTATAGACAACTGTAAAAAAAAAAAAATCAGAAACAAAGATAAACAAACTAGAAAATAGGTGTAATCATAATAAACATCAACAAAATAAAACTACAAATAACTCCAAAGAAATACTGAGAATTCACAAATAAGAAAACCCAAATGACTAGTCGACATGCTAAAAGATGCCCAAATTTACTACCAAGCAGGAAAACATAAATAGGTATAATAACTTTAAAGAACTGGTAATGCCAATGAGGTTGAAGACAGATACATCCACACAACCAAATGATTCAACTTCTAGCTATCTTTCTTGGGCAAACAAATATACATGAGAAAACATGTACATGGATGTCCACTGCATACTGTTTGTAACAGAGAAAAGACAGAAAAACATATCTATCAAGTAGGGGAATATATAGTCTACGGTTCATTCTACAACACAGAAATTATACATAGCATATTATGATGTTGGTTACGTTGTTTTATTAATATGGCCTAATAAATGTTAAAAACTAAGTCTGGTTATCTAAATATCTTTAAAAATGGCCTTTAAAAATACTCATATAGAAAACATAGCATACCTATTTCATCTATAAAGATGATGGATGGTTGTAGCTTTATGGCAAGGGAGAAGACAGCAGCAGCCAATTTTTGAGATTCTCCATACCACTTGTCGGTCAGTGTCGAAGGCTGAAGGTTAATAAATCGACAGCCTGCTTCTTTGGCAGTGGCCTTGGCAATCAACGTTTTACCACAGCCTGGAGGCCCATAGAGAAGAACACCTGGAAATGAATATGTTATTTATTGCCGTTAAGGGGATCTTTGCTTTAATTTATATGACAATCAACAGAATATTAACTCTTTCCACAAAAAACTTTCCCAATATTCAATCCTGCTTTTATTTAACCTTGTTTATAGTAGTCAAGACAGGAGAAAGCAAGATGCCATGTTCTAAGTTCAGTGTCAGTTAAGAGTATGTATTTGGTGATGACAGCATCCTGTGCCCTCTCCCTTCACGAAAAGGTTCAGTTTAAATGCTCACCTTGACATCCAAATTCATACCACTTTATTAACAGTTGATAAACAAAATCATCTAAGGCCCTCCACCTTCACAAGCAAACAAAGCACCACAGTGCTTTGATATTAGCCTACAGAAGGTAAACAACTTCAAAACAGATTGTGGCAAACACTGTTTTGCCGTTGCTCACAGATTAAGTTTTAGCCAAAGGACATGTGCCTTTTTCCAAACTGATAATCTTTTCCTAAAAGAAACAGAAATTATCAGTCACTCCTGTTTTAATTTCCAAAGAATAAAACTGTATTATTAACCTATGGTCTCCATTAACAGCATTTTGCTGCTAAATACAATTTAAGGTAACACTTGAACATTTTGGGAACCACCACCAACTGTTTCTCAACTAAAATGAGATAGCATTTTCTAAATTTAATAATATTAAATATATAATACTAAAAATATAATTTTACTAAATTACTAAATTCAGTACTACATGATTTGGTACCTAAACTTAGTACTATGATAGTTATTAAAAATAAACCATCTACAGACAGCCCTAACAAAAACTGTAATAGGCAGACCTCTCAAAATATTTGCTTAATTAAAAACTCAACTTCTGGGGCGGAGCAAGATGGCCGAATAGGAACAGCTCCAGTCTCCAACTCCCAGCGCGAGCGACACAGAAGACCGGTAATTTCTGCATTTTCAACTGAGGTACTGGGGTCATCTCACTAGGGAGTGCCAGACAATCGGTGCTGGTCAGCTGCTGCAGCCTGACCAGCGAGAGCTGAAGCAGGGCGAGGCATCGCCTCACCTGGAAAGCGCAAGGGGGAAGGGAATCCCTTTTCCTAGCCAGGGGAACTGAGACACACAACACCTGGAAAATCGGGTAACTCCCACCCCAATACCACACTTTAAGCAAACGGGCACACCAGAAGAATATATCCCTCACCTAGCCGGGAGGGTCCCACGCCCACAGAGCCTCCCTCATTGCTAACACAGCAGTCTGCCACGATCTAACCGCAAGGCAGGAGCGAGGCTGGGGGAGGGGCGCCTGCCATTGCTGAGGCTTAAGTAGGCAAACAAAGCCGCTGGGAAGCTGGAACTGGGTGGAGCTCACAGCAGCTCAAGGAAACCTGCCTGTCTCTATAGACTCCACCTCTGGGGGCAGGGCTCAGCTAAAAAAACAACAGGGGAAGCAGCAGAGGCCTGAGCAGACGCGAACGACTCTGTCTGACAGCTTTGAAGAGAGCAGTGGATCTCCCAACATGGAGGTTGAGATCTGAGAACGGACAGACTGCCTGCTCAAGTGGGTCACTGACCCCTGAGTAGCCTAACTGGGAGACATCCCCCACTAGGGGCAGTCTGACACCCCACACCTCACAGGGTAGAGTACACCCCTGAGAGGAAGCTTCCAAAGGAAGAATCAGACAGGTACACTTGCTGTTCAGCAATATTCTATCTTCTGCAACCTCTGCTGCTGATACCCAGGCAAACAGGTTCTGGAGTGGACCTCAAGCAATCTCCAACAGACCTATAGCTGAGGGTCCTGACTGTCAGAAGGAAAACTATCAAACAGGAAGGACACCTATACCAAAACCCCATCAGTACGTCACCATCATCAAAGACCAGAGACAGATAAAACCACAAAGATGGGGAAAAAGCAGGGCAGAAAAGCTGGAAATTCAAAAAATGAGAGCGCATCTCCCCCTGCAAAGGAGCGCAGCCCATCGCCAGCAACGGATCGAAGCTGGTCAGAGAATGACTTTGACGAGATGAGAGAAGAAGGCTTCAGTCCATCAAACTTCTCAGAGCTAAAGGAGGAATTACGTACCCAGCGCAAAGAAACTAAAAATCTTGAAAAAAGAGTGGAAGAATTGACAGCTAGACTAATTAATGCAGAGAAGGTCATAAATGAAATGACAGAGATGAAAACCATGACACGAGAAATACGTGACAAATCCACAAGCTTCAGTAACTGACTCGATCAACTGGAAGAAAGAGTATCAGCGATTGAGGATCAAATGAATGAAATGAAGCGAGAAGAGAAACCAAAAGAAAAAAGAAGAAAAAGAAATGAACAAAGCCTGCAAGAAGTATGGGATTATGTAAAAAGACCAAATCTACGTCTGATTGGGGTGCCTGAAAGTGAGGGGGAAAATGGAACCAAGTTGGAAAACACTCTTCAGGATATCATCCAGGAGAACATCCCCAACCTAGTAGGGCAGGCCAACATTCAAATTCAGGAAATACAGAGAACGCCACAAAGATACTCCTCCAGAAGAGCAACACCAAGACACATAATTGCCAGATTCACCAAAGTTGAAATGAAGGAAAAAATCTTAAGGGCAGCCAGAGAGAAAGGTCGGGTTACCCACAAAGGGAAGCCCATCAGACTAACAGCAGATCTCTCGGCAGAAACTCTACAAGCCAGAAGAGAGTGGGGGCCAATATTCAACGTTCTTAAAGAAAAGAATTTTAAACCCAGAATTTCATATCCAGCCAAACTAAGTTTCATCAGTGAAGGAGAAATAAAATCCTTTACAGATAAGCAAATGCTTAGAGATTTTGTCACCACCAGGCCTGCCTTACAAGAGACCCTGAAGGAAGCCCTAAACATGGAAAGGAACAAGCGGTACCAGCCATTGCAAAAACATGCCAAAATGTAAAGACCATCGAGGCTAGGAAGAAACTGCATCAACTAACGAGCAAAATAACCAGTTAATATCATAATGGCAGGATCAAGTTCACACATAACAATATTAACCTTAAATGTAAATGGACTAAATGCTCCAATTAAAAGACACAGACTGGCAAACTGGATCAAGAGTCAAGACCCATCAGTCTGCTGTATTCAGGAGACCCATCTCACATGCACAGACATACATAGGCTCAAAATAAAGGGATGGAGGAAGATCTACCAAGCAAATGGAGAACAAAAAAAAGCAGGGGTTGCAATCCTAGTCTCTGATAAAACAGACTTTAAACCATCAAAGATCAAAAGAGACAAGGCCATTACATAATGGTAAAGGGATCAATTCAACAGGAAGAGCTAACTCTCCTAAATATATATGCACCCAATACAGGAGCACCCAGATTCATAAAGCAAGTCCTTAGAGACTTACAAAGAGACTTAGACTCCCATACAATAATAATGGAAGACTTCAACACTCCACTGTCAACATTAGACAGATCAACGAGACAGAAAGTTAACAAGGATATCCAGGAATTGAACTCATCTCTGCACCAAGCGGACCTAATAGACATCTATAGAACTCTCCACCCCAAATCAACAGAATATACATTCTTCTCAGCACCACATCGCACTTATTCCAAAATTGACCACATAATTGGAAGTAAAGCACTCCTCAGCAAATGTCAAAGAACAGAAATTATAACAAACTGTCTCTCACACCACAGTGCAATCAAACTAGAACTCAGGACTAAGAAACTCAATCAAAACCGCTCAACTACATGGAAACTGAATAACCTGCTCCTGATTGACTACTGGGTACATAATGAAATGAAAGCAGAAATAAAGATGTTCTTTGAAACCAATGAGAACAAAGATACAACATACCAGAATCTTTGGGACACATTTAAAGCAGTGTGTAGAGGGAAATTTATAGCACTAAATGCCCACAAGAGAAAGCAGGAAAGATCTAAAATTGACACTCTAACATCACAATTAAAAGAACTAGAGAGGCAAGAGCAAACACATTCAAAAGCTAGCAGAAGGCAAGAAATAACTAAGATCAGAGCAGAACTGAAGGAGATAGAGACACAAAAAACCCTCCAAAAAATCAATGAATCCAGGAGTTGGTTTTTTGAAAAGATCAACAAAATTGACAGACCGCTAGCAAGACTAATAAAGAAGAAAAGAGAGAGGAATCAAATAGATGCAATGAAAAATGATAAAGGGGATATCACCACCGACCCCACAGAAATACAAACTACCATCAGAGAATACTATAAACACCTCTACACAAATCAACTAGAAAATCTAGAAGAAATGGATAATTTCCTGGACACTTACACTCTCCCAAGACTAAACCAGGAAGAAGTTGAATCCCTGAATAGACCAATAGCAGGCTCTGAAATTCAGGCAACAATTAATAGCCTACCCACGAAAAAAAGTCCAGGACCAGATGGATTCACAGCTGAATTCTACCAGAGGTACAAGGAGGAGCTGGTACCATTCCTTCTGAAACTATTCCAATCAATAGAAAAAGAGGGAATCCTCCCTAACTCATTTTATGAGGCCAACATCATCCTGATACCAAAGCCTGGCAGAGACACAACAAAAAAAGAGAATTTTAGACCAATATCCCTGATGAACATCGATGCAAATATCCTCAATACAACACTGGCAAACCGGATTCAGCAGCACATCAAAAAGCTTATCCACCATGATCAAGTGGGCTTCATCCCTGGGATGCAAGGCTGGTTCAACATTCGCAAATCAAAAAACATAATCCAGCATATAAACAGAACCAAAGTCAAGAACCACATGATTATCTCAATAGATGCAGAAAAGGCTTTTGACAGCCCTTCATGCTAAAAACGCTCAATAAATTCGGTATTGATAAAGTACCTCAAAATAATAAGAGCTATTTATGACAAACCCACAGCTAATATCATACTGAATGGGCAAAAACTGGAAAAATTCCCTTTGAAAACTGGTACAAGACAGGGATGCCCTCTCTCACCACTCCTATTCAACATAGTGTTGGAAGTTCTGGCTAGGGCAATCAAGCAAGAGAAAGAAATCAAGGGTATTCAGTTAGGAAAAGAAGAAGTCAAATTGTCCCTGTTTGCAGATGACATGATTGTATATTTAGAAAACCCCATTGTCTCAGCCCAAAATCTCCTTAAGCTGATTAGCAAGTTCAGCAAAGTCTCAGGATACAAAATTAATGTGCAAAAATCACAAGCATTCTTATACACCAGTAACAGACAAGCAGAGAGCCAAATCAGGAATGAACTTCCATTCACAATTGCTTCAAAGAGAATAAAATACCTAGGAATCCACTTACAAGGGATGTAAAGGACCTCTTCAAGGAGAACTACAAACCACTGCTCAGTGAAATCAAAGAGGACACAAACAAATGGAAGAACATACCATGCTCATGGATAGGAAGAATCAATATCGTGAAAATGGCCATACTGCCCAAGGTTATTTATAGATTCAATGCCATCCCCATCAAGCTACCAATGACTTTCTTCACAGAATTGGAAAAAACTGCTTTCAAGTTCATATGGAACCAAAAAAGAGCCCGCATTGCCAAGACAATCCTAAGTCAAAAGGACAAAGCTGGAGGCGTCACGCTACCTGACTTCAAACTATACTACAAGGCTACAGTAAGCAAAACAGCATGGTACTGGTACCAAAACAGAGCTATAGACCAATGGAACAGAACAGAGTCCTCAGAAATAATACCACACATCTACAGCCATCTGACCTCTGACAAACCTGAGAGACACAAGAAATGGGGAAAGAATTCCCTATTTAATAAATGGTGCTGGGAAAATTGGCTAGCCATAAGTAGAAAGCTGAAACTGGATCCTTTCCTTACTCCTTATACGAAGATTAATTCAAGATGGATTAGAGACTTAAATGTTAGACCTAATACCATAAAAACCCTAGAAGAAAATCTAGGTAGTACCATTCAGGACATAGGCATGGGCAAGGACTTCATGTCTAAAACACCAAAAGCAATGGCAGCAAAAGCCAAAATTGACAAATGGGATCTAATTAAACTAAAGAGCTTCTGCACAGCAAAAGAAACTACCATCAGAGTGAACAGGCAACCTACAGAATGGGAGAAAAGTTTTGCAATCTACTCATCTGACAAAGGGCTAATATCCAGAATCTACAAAGAACTCAAACAAATATACAAGAAAAAAACAAACAACCCCATCAAAAAGTGGGCAAAGGATATGAACAGACATTTCTCAAGACATTCATACAGCCAACAGACACATGAAAAAATGCTCATCATCACTCGCCATCAGAGAAATGCAAATCAAAACCACAATGAGATACCATCTCACACCAGTTAGAATGGCAATCATTAAAAAATCAGGAAACAACAGTTGTTGGAGAGGATGTGGAGAAATAGGAACACTTTTACACTGTTGGTGGGATTGTAAACTAGTTCAACCATTATGGAAAACAGTATGGCAATTCCTCAAGGATCTAGAACTAGATGTACCATATGACCCAGCCATCCCAATACTGGGCATATACCCAAAGGATTATAAATTATTCTACTACAAAGACACATGCACACGTATGTTTATTGCAGCACTATTCACAATAGCAAAGACTTGGAATCAACCCAAATGTCCATCTGTGACAGACTGGATTAAGAAAATGTGGCACATATACACCATGGAATACTATGCAGCCATAAAAAAGGATGAGTTTGCATCCTTTGTAGGGACATGGATGCAGCTGGAAACCATCATTCTTAGCAAACTATCACAAGAACAGAAAACCAAACACCGCATGTTCTCACTCATAGGTGGGAACTGAACAATGAGATCACTTGGACTCGGGAAGGGGAACATCACACACTGGGGCCTATCATGGGGAGGGGGGATGGGGGAGGGATTGCATTGGGGAGTTATACATGATATAAATGATGAATTGATGGGTGCTGACGAGTTGATGGGTGCAGCACACCAACATGGCACAAATATACATATGTAACAAACCTGCACGTTATGCACATGTACCCTAGAACTTAAAGTATAAAAAAAAAAAAAAAAAAACTCAACTTTTCCTATGAAACATTATTTTTTAAAATGCCATCTATATAGATGGCATGCTAGGGTAAACTGGAAGCAATCTGGAGGAGCCCAAAATTTTCTTATAATAAAAATAAAATTCAAAATGAGAAGAAAAATAATTTTGTATGAAATTTCCCAAAAATATCTCCAATTTTTTAAAAAAAATAAGAAATCTGCACCTGATTCCATAACTCTAGCAATTTTATTTTTCACATCAAACACTTCAAAATAATGTTCAAGCTCTTCCTCAAGCATACGTAGAATCTCCTACTGGTCTTCATAATTCTTGAAGATTCAAGTTCTAACAGCAACTAATCCAAGTTTAATCCTACTAAACTTTTCCAAAGCTGACGTTTAAATTTAAATCCATAAGCTTTACCAATACATGTTAATTGTATTTTCAAGCATTCTGCAAATTTTAGCTAAGTTCACTTAGGTGCTTAAAATTTGGTTAAGTCAGTTATAATTTGAATCTTCTACTGACACTTTTCTTTTGGATGGTTCATATGAAACAATACAGAATAGTAATCTAAAACCACTTGTTTGCAGATACTTGGAATTATCATTAATTTCATCATTTTGATCACATAATTTAATATAGAATGCATATCTATTAGAAAACTTTTATACACATGTAACTTAAATCTCTGGGTTTTTATACTGTTACACTTAGTACTTTCTTAAAAACTAAATTAAATTTCAGGGTTTTAGAACAAAGTATTTATGCAAAAGCCTCCATATTCTGTTGACTTTGTAGCTACTCTACCACTTCATAAACATATTCAGTGCTTTTAGAATGTTGTGTTTGTTTTAAATTATTCATTTATCACTTGGAATATTTCCTTTCTAGTAGTTCGGTTTTGTTACTTCTTAGCAGGATGAAGTTTTTCCAAATATTATTTTTCAAGGATTACAATTAGTGTTATTAACCGAGCAGTTACGAGTGCCTGGAGTGCCTAAAGATACAATATGCAAAGAAAGCTTTTGGCTATCCTAACTTTCTGGGGATAGGCTGTAACAAATAACGTACAGGAGCTGTCAATATCCCCTCCTTGACCTATGTAGTAGTTACATAAGTGTTAGCCTTATAGTTATTCAGTAAACTGCTTTATCCCCACTCCTGTGGCTCACGCCTGTAATCCCAGCACTTTGGGAGGCTGAGGCGGGCAGATCACAAGGTGAGGAGATTGAGACCATCCTAGGTAATACGGTGAAACCCTGACTCTATTAAAATACAAAAAATTAGCCAGGCATGGTGGTGCACGCCTGTATTCCCAGCTATTCGGGAGGCTGAGTTAGAAGAATCTCTTGAACAGAGTTTGAACAGAGGCAGAGTTTGCAGTGAGCCCAGACTGCGCTATTGCACTCCAGCATCGGCAACAGAGCGAGACTCCATCTCAAAAAAAAAAAAAAAGTTACGCTAAAATTCACGTTGGCTTGTTTGACACATTATCAGTCAGTCTAGAGATAACATTATTTAGAGTGGCACCTTTTTCTACATACTTTCCTAAAATGGTCTCCACAGTGATAATATTTATGATGGGTGACAAATGAGTACTGCAAATGAATGTGAGGCATTTGGCTTTAATTACTAGCTTTGCAACCTTTAAATTAGTTCTTTGAGCTTAATCTGATAGTTTTATAACCAATTTCAACAAATAAAAACTGTGTTTATTATCTTATGCTTTATAGAGGCTTAAAAACTTAAATCCCTTTTTAAGATGGATGTATTTGGTAATGGCTTTACTTAGTAAGTGCTACATGCAAATAAAAGATTTAGGAAGAGGCTGGGCATAGTGGCTCACACCTGTAATCCCAACACTTTGGGATGCCAAGGCAGGAGGATAACTTGAGCCCAGGAGTTCAAGACTAGCCTGGGCCACAAAGTGAGACCCTGTCTCTACAAAAAATTAAAACATTAGGCAGACATGGTTGGTACATGCCTTGCAGTTCCAGCTATTCAGGACCGAGAGGCAGGAGGATCATTTGAGCCCAGGAGGCTGCAGCAGTGGGCTATGGTTACACCACTGCACTCCAGCCTGGGAGAGAGAGTAAGACTCTGTCTCAAAAAAAAAGATAAGGAAGAAAAAAAGTACTGGGACAAACAAATCCAAATTTGAGATAATCCTCATTTGTGACTAATATTCCACCTTAATAGTGATTATTTTTCTTTTTTGGACAACAGTTTATCAGCTTTAATATAAAATTTGTCCAAATGGTGCAAAAATATATAAATTAGATCTACTTAAATATAAAGTACTTGAGAAGAATATGGGTCTTTATAACCTCAGAAAATCTATTTTTAAAATTATTTTTTTCTTAGGTTATTCACATTTTAAAGAATGCACCAAAGCATGAAGTGTAACATTCACAAATACAATAAAATTTATATATCAAAATAACAATACAGAATTCAGAAAGTTTACAGAGGAAGCCATATGGTATTCAGATGGATTTTGTTGGAATTTTAACTGTTGTAAATTTTTAAACGTTTGGGGGGAAAATCTTTTTTTTTTAATATAACCATCAGTATCTTACGTGTGCCCCCATTTCCCTCTCATCAATTAGTGGCATGATGGTGTGCATTAGCTTCAACTTTGTATCTATACACAATAGTTACATATGACCTCATGCACTGCATAGATACTGCACAGTCACTCTCCAATTATCTTTTTGTAGTCTATGTGAAGCAGTGATCACTTTCAGCTCAGATAGCAATAAACTGTATAATATAAAATTGTCAATAATTCCAACCTAGGTAACCTATTTCCAGTCCCAAAATGGAACAAATAAGGATGCATCTGATTTTACACTCTGCTTCTACACACTAATATCCAATTTATGTTGAGGGTCAAATGTAAATTAATGATCTTCAAAACTGTTATTCTTGATTAAAAATTGTCCAAAAACATAAAGGTGAACAAGTTCAAATAGCAAAACTTTATATAATCAGAAAATATTCATGTAACTTTTAAATTGGACAATGCTTTCAAATAAGAAGCAAATTTACATATAACTTTTGAAGTATTCCCTCCATAATTTGGTATCAACTCTGCTGACTGGGTCTTTAAACCAAGTCCAACTGGAGAAATCACCCAATTACCTGATTTAAGATATCACTTATGAAAAAAAGAAGCTTTCTCTAACAGCATATAAAGAGTATTTTACTTTCCTAAATTCACTAGCATTGTCAAATTGAGAACTAAAAATGCAGAAAAGTTATTTTTTGTTCAGACTACAAATAACCTGGAAAAGGGTAGTAAAGACTTAACTAAATAATCCGACTATGGCCATACATTTTTGATCTGGGCTCAAATACTCATTCAAAAAATTTTTTTGGGGGGGGAATCACAATAAACTAAAAGTGTTTTGTTAGGAAAAACTATAAGCAGTGTTGTTATTTCAGAAAACAAAAAGAAATACTTAATAGCTTTGTTGTTTTAATAATAAAAGAACATGTCATTTTTGCTCTTAACTGTCATCTTCCACTAAACAGAAACAAAAATTATGTAGTGCATAAAAATGCACAAGTATAGGCTTCAGTTACCTTTGATATGTAAATTAATGCATTTTATTGCTATAGCTATAAATTTAGAAAGATTATAAGCATTATAATTTAAACATACATAATGCTATTGCAATATTTTTAAAGATCCACTTTTTTGAAAAATCAATGTGACTAATAATTTGAGTTCGGTCTTGACTAACAACATATATCAAACCCATATAGTTTTGGCAATACATTAGACAGGAGCTTCTGCTAGATGAAAATAAGCTATCTCGTGGAATTAGGATCTGAACGCCATAGTAACACACACATATATCTCTCACTGTAAATTATGTACACTGTATCCGAATCACCTTTAACAAGCGTTAAGCATGACAGAAATATTTGCACAAGCTGGGAACGATGGCTCACGCCTGTAATCCCAACACACAGGGAGGCCAAGGCAGGTGAAGAACTTGAACTCAGGAGTTCAAGACCAGCCTGAGCAACATGGTGAAACCCCGTCATTACCAAAAATATAAAAAAAGAGCCAGGCGTGCCGGCACATGCCTGTGGTCCCAGCTACTCAGGAGGCTCAGGTGGGAGGATCACTTGAGCCTGGGAGGCGTAGTTGAAGTAAGCCAAGATTATGCCACTGCATTTCAACTCGGGTGACAGAGTGAGACCCCCATCTCGAAAAGAAAAGAAAAGAAAAGAAAAGAAAAGAGAAAAGAGAAGAAAAGAAAGGAAAAGAAATATTTGAATGAACAAGAATTACACTTAATGATGCAGTTATAAGCACATTCAATTCTTGTGTTCCAAGACTTTCAAAGTGATTTTGAATAAGCAAACATCTCCATCAAAGTGAAATATTTAATTTCTAGTTCATCTGCAGATCAATATTTCATGAAAAAGAATCATTACATTCTAAAAATAAGATCGTTGGAGTTGTGAAACAAGAAAAAATGTCTTAGCTTGAAAACAAAACAAAACAGAAATCTTTTATTATGACTTTGAGTTTTTCTTTAATCTTGATTTTTCAAATTTTAATTTACTTGGAAGTAAGAGAAATGAAATTGAAGGAGATTATTTTAACAAGTATTTTAACATGTAAATACAGGGAAAAAGTTTATCTCAATTTCAGATGCTAAAGAATGAGCAATTATTTTAAGAAATTGTTCACCTAGATCTCAGCATCTTCTTGAGAATATGATTTCACAAAAACTAGTTCCACAATGCAGGAAGTTTCAATGTTTTCTAGGATTTTAATGCTTTCAGCGAATATATACCTTTACCATACCTTTTGGAGGTTGCAGAAGCCTGGAATTCTCAAACAAATGTTTCTTTTTGATAGGTAAGATGACTGTGTCTTTCAGATCCGTAATGACATCATCTAAACCTGCTATATCACTCCAAGTAACCTGGCAAAAGTTAAGGTCAACATGAATTTTACTACAAATGTACACTCACTAAAGTAAAAAAGAACCCTCCCAAAATAGCAAATGTTAATGTGATAATTATACATAAATAAGTTAAAATCATATATTAACATGAGTAAAGACTTTTCCAAGCAATAATGAAATAAACTGCTATGAAAATGGAAAAAGGAATTTAATAGTCAACTATCTAAGATTAAAAATCTGTAAGTCAGGTACTCAAAAATCTGCAAGGGTCTAATAAGCTAAATTCATTCCACTTATAAGGAGGAAATACTCTGCCACAAGAATATTGAGAACCAGCTGAGACATAATTTAGCACTGGCTAATGGGAAAGAGCTCATCAGGAATGTACCTATTTTATACAGGATGTTGTCAAGCACCACGGAAATTAATTTTAGAAATAAGGTCTTACAAAACATGACTTCTGAATTTTATCCATCAAAAGTAAACCTATGGGCCAGGCGTGGTCACTCCCGCTTGTAATCCCAGCACCATGGGAGGCCAAGTGAGCGGATCACTCGAGGTCAGGAGTTCGGGACCAGCCTGGCCAACATGCTGAACCCCGTCTCTACTAAAAATACAAAAAAATAAATAAATTAATTAACCGGGTGTGGTGGCGGGCGCCTGCAGTCCCAGCTACTTGGGAGGCTGAGGCAGGAGAATCGCCTGAAACCAGGAGGCAGAGGTTGCAGTGAGCCAAGATCACGCCACTGCACTCCAGCCTGGGTGACAGAGCGAGACTCCCTCTCGGGAAAGAAAAAAAAATTTAAATCTATGTTAAAACTTAAGGAAGTATCTCTATAAATAAAAACAGGGCATACATATTTTCAAAATAGACAAGAAAAACCTGATTCAACTTGTCCTGAAAGGAATGGCACAGTAAAGGAGCTGGAGTTGGGGCCAATCAGAAGCAATACTTTGCAATAGATTCATTTCCTTCATAACGTAAAAAAAAAAAAAATGATAAAACGAAAAGGTGCAAACCAGCAGCCAGATCTGGAAAAAAAAAAAACTTTCATTGTAACTGCAACAAAAAACTAAGTCTGCTAGTACAGAATTATTCAGAAATTAATATAGGTAGGGTTCCAAGAAGGTACCATTGTAAATCTATAAATCAAATTCAAATGCAGGCTTAATTCTAGGGTGTGTGTATGTCTCTGTATACACAGATATTAAGACACTGCAGACTTTTATTTTCTAGATTTGGAGATGGGGCTATTTCATTCTATTTATTTATAGCAATATATCATTAATGTATTAGGGAAATATATTCTATTTATAGAATTTATAAATGTATAACTATCATTACAAAATATTCATATAGGATCTTATACATTACATCAAGCTCATCCTCAAAATAATCCTTATGAAGTAGGTAAAGCTAGTTTATTATCTCTAGATTACACATGAGGGAACGGAGACTCAAAGAGGAAATTATTTGCCAAGGCCATTAACGGAAAACCTGGGATTCAGTATCCTGTGTTATCATACCGTATTATGAAAATCTAGGTTTAAACTCCATAAAACAAACATCCACATGACTTAAAGCAGTATGCTTTATATACCACAAAGGCAAATATATAAAAGTTTTACTAAACAAACATGTACAGAAAAAGAGTTAACAAAGTAGGCCTGAGACTGTTATCCTTTGGGAAGGCATACTTGCAAGACTGGTCCTTGGCTGGCATGTGGGAACTTAGATTTCAGGAGAGTCCCACCATTTCTTGACAAGAACAGCTCACTGTGCCTAAACTGTTTGTGCAAACAATATGGTTTATGGTGAAACCATTTTTCTTCTGGGAGTCTAGAATTTTGGTACATTTAAGGGAAGAGGGAATCTATATAACCAGCCCCCAATAAATATGTTGGAGACTGAGTCTCCAGTGAGCTTTCCTGGTGACAACATTGCACATGTGTTGTCACAACTGGATGCACTAATTAAGCACTGGGTGACTCCAGTTTGAATCTTGTGCCTGGCTTCCTTTAGACTTCATCCCATGCCAGCTTCCCTTTGCTGATTTTGCCTTGTATCTTTTCAGTGTAATAAATCATATACAGGAATACAACTATATGCCAAGTCTTATGATTCAGCCTAGAGAATCAATGAACCCGGCCATGATCTTTAGGACCCCTGACACAAAATGCTAGAACCCACCCCCACCTCCACAAAAAATTCTTAAATAAGATTAAAGATACATACATGCATATTAAGAGGGTCTACTAAATGAGCAGCAATACTCATTTCATATTCTGAGAGCTTCACATTTTTCACACCAATTTGCTTCATTAGTTTTTCTGCCTAGAACGAAAAGAACAAACAACCTCCTTTGACTTGATATTTAGATACTGGCACTTCGAAATAGATATATGTGAAGTCTAAAGAGCAATGAACAGATACACAAGAAATTTCCAAGGATTCTAGGTCCCTTGATCTTAGCCTTCTCCATTGTGAGCCCTCAGGTAAAGATTCAAATCTGAAATCAGGGAAATTTAACTACCTTTCAGGAAATGAGAAAACAGGGTATGTGACTGAAGAGATCTTGCACTTCCAAGAGAGGCTCCCATTGTTTCAATCAGACTCTTGGATACAGCTTAGTTTCTCATTCCTAATAGGACTATCATGACAGGTAAGGGTAAAATCTCAAGATGAAAGACACAGGAGTTAAGGAGGGCAAGAAATGTATAACTGAAGTTTCTTTGAGTATCTGAAACGGATGTCCAACTTCCTTCAAATTAATCCAGGTATCTACAATAGCTGGCCATACATATCCCATTTGAAATTGCTCTGATATGCTGTCCCTTTTAGGTAGAAGTCAATTCCTGGGACTAGGCAACCAGAGTTCTAATAAAAATAACTCTACATTAGAAGTATATTTGCATATATTCTCAAAGCAGGCCACAACCAGCATTAAACCTATGAGTTCTAGCAACACAACAAAGCTTTCAATTAAAATAAAGATAATGAAAAACATTTACTGAGTGTGCCAAATATTATGCCAAAATACAGTAAAAGGATTAACTTACTGAATCCTCAGAGCAAATACTGTAAGATAGGCATAATATTTTCCCAATCACGGAAAAAGAAACTGAAGTTTAGCATGATTAAGTAATTTGCCTTTGGTTAAAAGTTAGCAAAAAGAAGAAATAAAGTATGAATTCAAGGAGTCCAACACTAGAGTCCATACTTAACTACCACACATATTTGCCCTGATTTCTTCAATTTTAAGATTGGAGTTTATAACCACGAAAGAGTCTTTAAAAATCTATATATAACAAATTCAAATTTCAATTAAGTGAACATTTTAGAAATGAAGGGACTCTGGTAAATCAGGTTTACTTAAGTTTTGGTTATTACATTTTCCTAAAATGCTTTTGATTATATAGAATCTTGCTGTCTGTCCAGGGTTATGACTGCTCTAAAAGGAAATTCACATCACACAGTATTTTAGTTATAGAATGGCTAGGAGGTTAGGATAAATGTATTTAATAGCTTTAAAAAAAAGTACTATGGGGGCCAGGAATGGGGGCTCACACTTGTAATCCCAGCACTTTGGGAGGTTGCATTGGGAGGAATGCTTGAGCCCAGGAGTTCGAGACCAGCGTGGGCAACATAGACGCCATATCTACAAAAAATCAAAACTTAGCTGGATGTGGTAGCACATGCCCATAGTCCTAGCTACTCTGGAGGCTGAGGGAGGAGGATTACTTGAGTCTTGGAGATCAAGGCTGCAGTGAGCCATAATCATGCCACTGCATTCCAGCCTAGACAAGAGAGAAATCCTGTCTCATAAGAATTTTTAAAAAGTGCTATGAACCACATCACACAACCAAATAGGATATATCTCCTATTTATCTTGCCCCTGCAAAATCACTGAATCAATAGATAATCTTTTGTAGATTCCTTTATCTCTTGTAAATACCTTCTCTTTTACTGCCATAAGTCATTTACATGTCAGTTATAAAAGGTATCCTATTTTAGCATCTGAATAACATTTACTCTTCATTTTCATTATGCTACAGTAAATGTGAAACCCTCCCACATGTGTTCTTTTTAAGCAACGCTCGAAGACAGTGGTTTTCCCAGGGGACATTTAGCAAAGTCTGGAAATACTTTTGGTTGTCACATTTGGGGGTAGGGTGATACCAGCATCTAGTCAGTAGAGGTAGAGATGCCACTGAACATTCCATAAGGCACAGGACAGCCTCCCTTTCCCCATCCCAAAGAATTGCCCAAAATGTCAACAATGCCTGATCTGGGAAACTCTGTTTTTTTCCCTATTAGCTAGTTGCCCTGAAAATTTTACTCTATGCCACAACTGCCTCTTATTTTAAAGAATAGCCTTTATTTCTATCTGGAACTTCCTAAATAAAAATGACAAATGAATAATGTTTAGTTTATATAGAGATAGAAAATGTTATCTTGTCAAGTTTACCTAACATCTCTTTCCTGCAACAGCAGTCCCACTTTAACAATCTCTTCAGGTTGTATTCACAATATATCATTGAAAAAAAGGGGAAAAGGAATTAATGGTTTTATTGAGCACCTACCACATCTAGCACTGTGCTAGGTAACTTATAATCAACCCTTAAAATTAACCTGAGAAGTAACTATTATCATCCTTATTATTTAGATGAGGAATGTACAGGTCAGAGAAATTAAAAGAAATGTCAGGATTATACAGCTAGGAAGTGTCATTAACAGAGTTCGAATACTGATTTGTCTAATTTCGAATCCCATATTCTGCTGAAACACTAATAATCCTCATTTGGGAGAGCAGAACATGGCTAGTGAATAAATGAAAAACACCAAAAAACACACCAAAACTGCCACCGAACAGTGTCCCAGGAAGAAGTTATACAATTGCCTAGTTTTAACACTTTTAAGTGAGCCACTAGATAAGCAGAAAAAAAAAATTATGATTGGACTACTGTAAAAATGGCTTATGTTTCTGCATGCTTTCTTGTTTATAGCTTAATGAAAGTTATCTTTTCTGGTCACCATGGTTTGCTTGTTTTTTTTTTTTTTAAAGTAGGTATCTCCAAGTGGTTGTTGTTTCTGTGGAGGGAAAATGAGTTAGATGGGGAGTGTGTGGGGGCCAAAAGAAGGAGGAAAACTTACCTTTTACTGTATACCCATTTTTTTTTTTGAATGTTCCATAAGATTTTCCACCCTTTCACACTATTTTTTACCTTTTTATGCTATTTCATTTTTTCTCCATGTAAAGTATTATTTTTTCAAAAAGATTAAGAAGTGGAATAGGAAATATTAAACTAATATTTTTGCCTGGAGTGGGGAAGGCAGAAAAGGGGAAAAACAGCAGCAAAGAAAATACTTATGAGCTAACACTCACTCCATTCAGGTTCTAAAAGATTCATAAAATTGTCCTTTTGGAAGAATCAGTTTAGAAAGTTGGACATGTCATTAAAAAGAGTGAAAAATCAGAGATGAATGAATTAAACTTACGTTAGAAACAAGGACAACCTCTGATCTTTTTACCAAGGTCACAGCTGAATTGTTCCAATTTAAGTGTGTGCAGACAAATCACTGATATAAGGCTTTTTAAAAATGCATTTAAATGGGAACTAGCGACCGGGCGCGGTGGCTCAAGCCTGTAATCCTAGCACTTTGGGAGGCCGAGACGGGCAGATCACGAGGTCAGGAGATCGAGACCATCCTGGCTAACATGGTGAAACCCCGTCTCTACTAAAAAAATACAAAAAACTAGCCGGGTGAGGTGGCGGGCGCCTGTAGTCGCAGCTACTCGGGAGGCTGAGGTAGGAGAATGGCGTAAACCCAGGAGGCGGAGCTTGCAGTGAGCTGAGATCCGGCCACTGCACTCCAGCCTGGGCGACAGAGCGAGACTCCATCTCAAAAGAAAAAAACAAATAAATGGGAACTAGCAAGGATTCTGAGTACATAATTATCTTTATATAATAGGTATAATCACTTATCACAAACTTACATTAAAACTGGAAAACATCTTCTTCTACACATGCGGAAACAGTGATCCTCTTTTAGGGTTAGTGTACTTATATCTCTTTCCTCTCATTTTACCGTTATATATTCTGAAAGTTCTCGGGTAAGACGGCTTTGCACTGTAAAAGGAAAATAAATCTTGGGGACCGCAAATCGCTAAGCTAAAGGGAAAAGTGAAGCTGGAAACTGCTTAGGGCAAACTTGCCTCCCATTCTATTCAAAGTCACCCCTCTGGCTCACTGGGATAAATGCTATCTTACTGCCTCCTTTGGAGCAGCTAATAAGAAATTTAAAAGAATGCAACCATTTGTCTTTTATCTACCTATGAACCGGAAGCCCCCTCCTTGCTTCAAGTTGTCCTGCCTTTGTTTCGAATTCCAGACAGAACCCAATGTTCACCTTACACATGTTGACTGATGTTTCATGTCTCCCTAAAATGTATAAAACCAAACTGTGCTCTGACCACTTTGGGCACATGTCATCAGAACCTCCTGAGGCTGTGTCATTGGCCTGTGTACTCAACCTTGGCAAAATAAACTTTCTAAATTAACTGAGACCTGTCTCAGATATGTGGGGTTCACATTTTGGTGACCGTGAAGGGATTCTGAGTGGAGGTGCCCCTGACTTTTGACAAATCTATCGGTGCTTGACACCAGCATGAGCTAACTTTATGGCTCAAACCAATAGTACTATTTGCTGATGTCTATGAGTGCCCCCTCCAGATAACACCTGATCTCTCCAAATTTGGTGGAAACCCAAAGTTTATTTTGCTATACAACTCCCTTTTTTGGGGGTTTCACTTGCTTCCAACAAGGAAAGCAAGATTTCCTGCTTCCATGACGATGGAGGGCAGGTAACTCCTTTACGGAGTTTGAACTCACTCCTAGCAGGGAAGATGAGTTTGACTTTTTTCCTGCTTCTAGGATGTAGAGAGCAGTCTTCAGCCTGAGACCTATCCGTAGGTAAGTAGCTGAATTGGGGTTTTGTCTTGGCTAAAGTTTAACAACTAGCTGATCTTAATTTCTCCTTACCATTAGAGCACTCAGTGATCATACTGTTGGGTCTTTTGTTGTTTGTTTGTTCTGGTCTTTCTCCCATCAGATTTGACAAACTCTACTTGACTTGGTCAAATCCGAGTGAGAATTCCAAATTATGGGTAACAAAGCCTCCTTAAATTGACTAAAATTCCTCACAGCTGCAAAAGAGGAAAGAAAAAAAACAAAAACAAAAATCCATGCGTTTGGTTTCTGTGTTTGTTTACTGTCTCAAAAAAACAAATGTCCTTTCATTTACTTTTCTTCCGCCCTATACCTCTTTCCCCCTTTGCTATCTGCAGTACCAAAAAATCTAGAGAAGGTTTCTAATGACTTGAATCCATTTAAAGAATTCAGAACAAAAGCGCCACTCACCCCTTTTAGAGTGTTCTGTTTTCCTTGTGGAGTTTCAAGAGTCATGGGCAGATTCTTCTTAAGTCTAAACCTCTGTCTTCCAGTATTCCATGACCTGACTTCTTTGGTTTGGGGGTACCAGAGATTATCTTGTACTGTGACAGGATCTGACCTTGGTGTGTGTAATGGTGAATGAGAGCTACAGAGTTAGGGGTGGCTGAGCACAGTTTACAGGAAGTGGTCTTGGCTGTTTTTTCTCCTAGGAAGTTGTTGTTTAAGGATCCTGATTCTACCTCAGAGACGCATTCTAAAGGGTCTTCTCTATTGCCTTTTCTCCCAAAATTAATCTCGATTTGGTTTTTCTGTGTACATTTGTGTGAGGAACTGAATTGCTGTTTTCGCAGGTAAATGAGAGAGTGAGTTTTCTCAGCTCCGAAGAGAAAGAGCGTTTTGCTCCCCCCAGCCAAAAGGTGCCCCTGGGTAACTGGGGGCCTAATGGGAGTGTTATAGGGGGTTAACCTCCCTCAACATACAATGGCCTTACAAGAAAATCCCCAACAAAAATTAATTTTTAAAATGGCTCGTCCAGGAAACGCATATAAGGCCGATCATCCCACGTTTTGAGCCCTCCCAGAGGTCATGGACCTCTGGAGAGAGAAACCGAGACACATAAAATGGCGGAAACAACTCAGTGGTGACACACTGTGGAGTCCTGCCCACAAGCAGCGCACATTGATCCACACATAAAAACCCTAGGCCACAGCTCGGTTCCTCCTTTTAAGAAAAAGTGGGAAATGATCTAAGAATGAGGAGAATGATCCCCTTTCAAACACTCCATAGGTTTTAGGGCACCACTACTTGTCAGAGTTTATGTAAAATGGAAGTAACACGGTCTTTGTGCACATTTACATTAAGGAAAAAGAACCGCAAGGTCAACCGACAAACTACAAAGTTCCTACGTTCTCTTTTTCTGTCTTTCTTTTCTGGCTGCTTTAAATCTGCTGTTATTTTTCTACTAAGATAAAAAGCACTGTTTGGATCTAACAGGTTTTTTGTTTGTTGTTGTTGTTGTTTTTGTAAGCCAGTGAATTTGTATTTATCTCATGGCTAAAGTTCCGAAGTAAAAGCTATAGGATCTGTGTGTGTCTGTGTGTGTGTGAGAGAGTGTGTATTTAAAAGGCCTTTATAATTTCCATAGCCCTATGTTTAACTGGCAATTAAATCCATTTTAATTTCCCTCTAGCACACTAGACTTTTCCTTTCCATACTTTATGGTGTAAACTTTGCTATTTGATTTTCACCTGAGTTGTTTCCTTTAATATGCAAATTAAAGGCTATTTAGCTGACAACTGCCTAGGATAGTGAAAAAGGTTATTAAGAATTTGAAAGTCTAAGGTAGGAAAATAAAGGTTTTTATGAATCTATAATATGTACTTCTATCGGCATGCCTAATATGTCTATGTATTTATGTGTTGTATACACAATGTTTCACTACTGAAAATATATAAAAGAGCTCTAATTGGCTTAAGAAAATAAAAGTGCTTGAATCAAATATTTTATCAGGAAAAAAGAGAAGACTAGTCAAATGCTTTTTCAAGTTTACGTAATTTAATAAAATCTTTAATAAATAAGCTAGCTTTAAAATTACTGGTAAAGTAATATTAGAAATGTCTTAAGAATTGCCAACATATATTTTTGTTCCCATTTATTAATCAAGCAATTTCATACTTATCCCTGCAAAATACTATCAAAGTGTCAAAATTTGGCATAGGGATTAAAAACCATAAACCCAGTCCCAAACAGAATGATCTCCTCTTGCGTAATTGTTAATAAATAAGACATTGATATTAGTTAAATGAAAATAGCTACATCTTGAAGTTAGTCAGATTATCATAACTTCTAATCTTGTGGCTTTAGGTGATCTAGTCCATAGGCAGTAAGATTTGTTCTGGGAAAAGGTTGTTAGTGCCTTTGTTTCAAAGCTCAACTATAAACGAAGTTCCTCCCAAAGTTAGTTCGGCCTATGCCCAGGAATGAACGAGGACAGCTTGGAGGTTAGATGCAAGATGGAGTGAGTTAGGTCAGATCTTTTTCACTGTCTCAGTTATAATTTTGCAATGGCGGTTCTGTAACTTTAAATGATGACTATTGCAGTTTTTATAAATAATGTAGGTAAACAATTAAAATAATTAGGTAAATGCAATGGGATAATTGTAGACAAACTCATCATAATTTAGAATCTAAAGTTATACTAAATAATAGATATTTCAATAAAATATATTGTAGAAAAACATTCTTTCTAAAAAAAAGTGTGCCCTTCTTAAAAAGGTGAACAATTTTTGACTAATTCAAAGCTTATTTAGGTCATGTATAAAAGAAGGTAAAAGGAACCAGGAAGTAAGAGGCATGCAAAGAAAGGTGTAAAAATAAAGAGGTTTTTTTGGTAAGAAAGCTTAAAAAGAAGTATCTTATATGGTAAATTTAGTCCTACAATAAAACGACTGGTTAAGAAAGAGGATGGTCAGGACAAACCACAGAGTCCAAGCATATCATGAATGGTCTAAGTCATAATAAAAGGATTTATTTTAAAAACAAACAAAAAAACTTTTATATAATTAAAGGGAAATTAAAATGGTCTTTCTAGAGATGATTGGACTTGATGTAAAAATATATACATATAGATAGAAACATTAAATCACTGGTTAAAACAATGAAATTTTCTTAAGGGACTGATTTACTCTTAATAAATTACAAGAGATTTTAATTTTTTTCTAACCCAAACTTCAACTTTTATTGCATCTCGCCATTTTCAGTTTTCTCTCCCCTTTTAAAGGGTGTGAAATTGTAACACTCTCTTTCAACTTATTTTCAGCTCATACAAGTTTTTTTCCTTGAGTTCTGTTTGTTATGGCCTGATGCTAACAATGTTTTCATGAATGTCCAAAGGAAATGTTTTCTTCCAACATAATATTGTGGCAGTGCAGGACTTTTCTGTTGCCTTTTAGTAACTGGTCTAACAGATTTTACAGTTTATCTAAACAATTCTATGCCATTATGATTAAGCTTGGTTTGCTTGGGGAAAAAACTGAAATTTAAAAAATTTTTTAATTAAGGTTATTAACATTCATGTATCTTTCTATATGTTCAAAGTACCTGTGCCATTGAGTTACATGGCTTTGACTTCTGGGCCTAAAAAGGACACTCAAGTCCTGCTAAATCGTAAACACCGACAGCAATTAAAGCTCATCTTCAGGCTCTGTAGAAAATGCCAATCAAAATAAACTGCAATTCTGAAACACAAGGCCAGAAATTAAAGCTATTCAACTCCTCAAGGCCCAGGGACTATCACAGAAGAGGCGGGCATGTGAAATTGGAAGGGCCAATTTTGAGAGAGAAAATAAGTTCAATTTCTCTATAATCATTCATATCAAAGGCACATTAATGCAAAACATATGGGTCCCTGTGTCAGATTAAGAAGGTTTTTGTTGAAGCATTAACTGACTCCTTAATAAAGGTTATAAAAACTGTGAAAGGCTTATGGAAGTTATATCTTATGGTCAAGATTAAAATTTTGGAGACTGTTTATAAACATTTAAAAACAAATTGAATTGGCTTCATGCTGTTTATATTAGGGCTTATTGTTTGGAGAAGTCAGTCTCCTCTCTCAAAGAAAGAAGTTTTTCACCTTTTTTTGAGTTATCATTTTGAAATGAATGACTTATTTTACAACGACCTGTATGTAATATCAAGTTTTTTAAACCTTTGATATTTGACAAACTTTCCAAAATCAAATGATAAATTATGTCTTTTTTTGACCTAATTAATCCCTTAAGACATTAGGTTCCATGAAGTCCCAAAAATGACATAATCTGGCTTATTTAGTAAAAAAAAATCATACAGGAAACATTGTCAAATAAGAAATGGTATTTCGTTTTCCTGGTCTGTATTTGTAGAGGTGTTATTAGTTTGTGTTCCAAAATTATGAGAAACTCCTATAATTCTGCTATGACTTAATGTACATCATCAATAATAATTTTAATTATTGTGTGCCACAGAGGTAACAAATTTCCTTGTCAACTGTGTCTTTGACTATGGCTACCCTAAAACTTTTGTCATCCATGGACAACTGTTACCTTCTTTTGGTCCTCTTTAGAATGTGGTTTTATAATCAGCTATAAAACTCTAATGGGTGCTCTTGAATGCATGTTTCTGATTGAAGACTGTGACATTAGAATAGAAGAAAAACTTTCAGGACTCACAGAGAGCTGAAAGGTCCATGAATATCAAGCAGAACAGGAATTAACTGCATGGACTGAACTAACAGAAGACTGAAGTTATCTTTTTGACTTTTTGCTTAAAATGTTGCTGATCCTTTTGTTTTTTTCAAAGAAACTTTTCTTTTGCACTATTGACAGCTTCTAACAATTTAGTAGACTCCTATGAACAAAATTTGGAGCATATTTGTTTCTCTTTACCTGATTTCTCCAGATTAGAAACTATTTGTGAGTATTCTTTTTTTTTTTTTTTTTTCGAGACGGAGTCTGGCTCTGTCGCCCAGGCTGGAGTGCAGTGGCTGGATCTCAGCTCACTGCAAGCTCCGCCTCCCAAGTTTAGGCCATTCTCCTGCCTCCGCCTCCCAAGTAGCTGGGACTACAGGTGCCCGCCTCGTCGCCCGGCTAATTTTTTGTATTCTTAGTAGAGACGGGGTTTCACCGTATTAGCCAGGGTGGTCTCGATCTCCTGACCTTGTGATCCACCCGTCTCAGCCTCCCAAAGTGCTAGGATTACAGGCTTGAGCCACCGCGCCCGGCCGGGTATTCTTAACTTACAGCAATACAGTTATTTGCGTAAGTGCAGTCAGAATCTGTTTTCATTTGTAAAAGGACACAATTGGAGAAACTAGTTATTTTACCAAGGCTTTGATTGGAATGGTGTGCTTTCCTTTAAGTAATCAAACTTGACTTACATAGCCAATAAAAGCCCCTTGGGAAAACTGGCCTCATACCTTGTCTACACAGTCCCTGTACAGGGTTTCTGACCTGTGGTAAGTAAAGAATGTCACTTTCTGACAGGCCCAGGAGCCCCACGTTTATCTTGGAATCAAAAGGAGAGGAATTCATCCAATTCACAGGTATCTGATGGTACAAATCCATGGCTGGGCTTGGCTTTAAAAAAGTCTTACCTGAGATTATTTCTATGGAACAAAGTTCCATCAAAGCCAAATTTAAAAGCCTATGTAGGCAGGGCAAGGTGGCTCATGCCTGTAATCCCAGCACTTTGGGAGGCCAGGGCAGGCAGATCACCCCCGAGATCCCGCCACCACACTCCAGCCTGGGTAATAGAGCAAGACTGTGTCTCGAAAGAAAAAAAAAAAAAGGCCTATGTAACAAAATAATTATTCTTGCTGCACTATATACAAATAATCAGGCCAAGCATAAGAAAGCAAATCAGTCCTACCATAATTTGTCCTTAGTGAAAATGAGACACTGGAGACAGAAAAATTATGTTTCAAAAACTATAGTATACTTGTTGTTAGATTCTAGTCCTGCCTAATGTTTTTCAAATTTATTATTTTCTATAGTTGAGACCAAATTCAAACTTTTCTTGGCTACAAGTCTTCAAAATAATGTTTTCAGTTTCTTTCCCTTCTTTTTTCCACCATTTTTCCTAATTTGGAGTCACTGAAAACTAAGCTGTGCTTTCTTAATGCCCTAAGAACTGAAGCTAGACTGTTAAACTTCAGAAGAACAGAACAGCAACTCAACACACATAAGCCACTTTATTTATTTATTTATTTTTTTGAGACGGAGTCTCGCTCTGTCGCCCAGGCTGGAGTGCAGTGGCCGGATCTCAGCTCACTGCAAGCTCCGCCTCCTGGGTTTACGCCATTCTCCTGCCTCAGCCTTCCAAGTAGCTGGGACTACAGGAGCCCGCCACCTCGCCCGGCTAGTTTTTTGTATTTTTTTTAGTAGAGATGGGGTTTCACCGTGTTCGCCAGGATGGTCTCTATCTCCTGACCTTGTGATCCGCCCGTCTCGGCCTCCCAAAGTGCTGGGATTACAGGCTTGAGCCACCGCGCCCGGCCGCCACTTTCATACCTGTCTACGGACGCATGGGCTTCAGGTAATGTGGCCTATATACATTTTCCAGGATTTGTTTTTCGTTTGTTGTTGGTTTTCTCCCTTCTTCCCCCTATTTTCTCTTCAAATGACATGAGACTTCACAACCTGCTAAAAATGAGCTTTCCTAGTAACTCAGACCTACCCGTCAAGGAATAAACCATCCTAGCCATGAGAGATCAGATGAAACTTGAGACTAGAGATTCATTTTCTTCTAAATATGCTTTCTTCAAAAGATTTTTAAAAAGAAAAGGGAGGAAATGTGAAAGGAAAATAAATCTTGCAGACCCCAAATCACTAAGCCAAAGGGAAAAGTCAAGCTGGGAATTGCTTAGGGCAAACCTGCCTTCCATTCTATTCAAAGTCACCCCTCTGCTGAGATAAATGCATATCTGATTGCCTCTTTTGGAGAGGCTAATCAGAAACTCAAAAGAATGCAACCACTGGTCTCTTAATTTACCTATGATCTGCAAGTCTCCTCCTGGCTTCAGGTTGCCTCACCTTTGCTTCAAGCTGGACCGAACCAATATTCATTTTACATATGCTAACTGATATCTCATGTCTCCCTAAAATGTATAAAACCAAACTGTGCTCTGAACACCTTGGGCAGATGTCATCAGGACCTCCTGAGGCTGTGTCATGGGTGCATGTCCTCCACCTTGGCAAATAAACTTTCTAAATTAACTGAGACCTGTCTCAGATATTTGGGGTTCCCAGTACTATGGTGCTCTTCTACTATGCTTGTGTTGAAAACAACACTGCAGAGATTTTTCTCCTTTGATTTCCAGCTTCTATTGCTCTTCTTTCCTCATCACTTCTATCTACTCCCTTACTACCTAGGCAACACTAACTGCCCTAACTGCTTGTTCCTTACTGACTCCTATCTCAATTTTATTTACTTCAGCTTCTCAGTTTTATAAGACTCAGCTCCAGTATATCTTGGGTTTAAAAGCCACTTGACTGGCAATGGAGTTCACAACAGCTTTCTGGGGTTAACTAATGTTAGCTCTTTCAAGTTGGCATTCTGTGATAGACGCTCTTAAAATTCCTGGCCGTTGAGAGTTCCAGGTTTTTAAAGTTTTTTCAGTATACTACTCCTTCACAGAATACTTCAGCTCTTACTTCTCTCAAAATAACAGAAATAGTTTTCAAGACTAGTGTAATGATAGGACTAAAAATAGAAAGACATTAAGTTAAATAATTAAGGTCATAGCATGTCACTTTCTGTGTTTAACTCTGTGTATGAAATCTTTCCTGGCCCTTGACTACTAAACCACAATTTCAAGAAAAGTAAATAGTTTCATTATTATTATTTTGAGATAGGGTCTTACTCTGTCGCCCAGGCTGGAATGCAATGGTGAGATCTCAGCTCACTGCAACCTCCGCCACTAGGGTTTAAGCAATTCTCCTGCCTTAGTCTCCCAGGTACATGGGACTACAGGCACCCACTACCATGTCCAGCTAATTTTTGTATTTTTAGTAGAGACAAGGTTTTGTCATCTTGGCCAGGCTGGTCTTGAATTCCTGACCTCACGTGATCCACCTGCCTCAGCTTCCCAAAGTGCTGGGATTACAGGTGTGAGCCACCACGCCCAGCCTGTATAGTCTAATTAACGTACTGAACAAAATACTGTATTTATAAATTCCCAAGACAGTTAACATATATTCATCCTGCACTTTAAATCTATTAGAGTACACATCTCAATTAACCCACCCTTTCATCAAAAACATAGCTTATCAAAACTCTTCTACTACATCTAAATATGATCCAAGCAACAGTTTGTGCCCAGAACAATCCCAGTCCCTGTACAACGCCACGTTGAAACCATCTCCTCTCTTATTACCAATTAAATCTCCTACCTTTCACAAGCTGAAGGTTTTCCTGGCTTCAAGTCTAGAAATTTACAAATATATTGTTTAATCCAACATAACAGTATACTTCTAGGATATGTTTCTGATTTGATGCAACTATGTCATCTTCTACCTCTCATCTCAAAATCCTAATGCCTTTAAAATCACATGGGGCCCACTGATTATCTGGTAAACTCAAAGTGTTCTACATCTAAGCTTTTAGATTCAATGCTCTGTCATTCTGACCATAGAAGTCACACCTTCCTCCTCCCACATTCACATCTGATCCTTATCCTTAATGTGTATTCTAATTCTTTAATTCTTTTTTATTCTCCAACTAAATTATCCCCCATCTGGTAATACTTAACTTTCTAAATGGCCTGAATCACACAGTCATCATTTCAATGATGTGCTCTTTAGAAATCCTTACATTTCTTGTTATACTAGTCAGCTCCATCCCTAATGCAGATTGAACACTACCATTCACTCTATCTGCCACCAAGTTGCTGAGTGACGCTTCAGAATAGTAACAAAACAATTGAGTTCCCAATAAATTCATACTTTCTTCAACCATGCCCTAATGTTTCAAAATCCACAATGATTTAATCTCATTAAATACTGATGACATATTTACCTAAATAAGCCCCCAACCTCCTCCACTACTCACTTTTAATCACAATCTCTCCCCTTCATCATACTAAAAATAAAACAACTCTAACCCTAAAAATGTTCCCTTAACTACTTACCACAACCCCTACTGATTCTTCTGGGACCCTCCTCCACCTATTACATATCCTCTTAGGCAGCCCCTCTCTACCTCCTCCTTCTCTGCCAACCTTTTTCCTTTTTTTCCCTTCTTTTCCCCCAACTCTAGAATGACCTTATTCTTTTACTTCAAATTATACTTGCTGCCTCGACCAAATGGAAATTACTCTCTCCAAGCTTAAAGATTTCACTAAATTACTGATCACTTTCTTAGATCATATTCCTCATGACCTCTTCTTCTCCTTGACCATTCTATAACACGTTTACAATCAATTCTCTTTTGCAACTTTCTCCTTCTTTGGCTATGGTGACTTTATGCAAGTGATTCCCCAGACAGTGGGAAAGAAGTGAGAAGAGGTATAACCGAATAATCTTTGAGGTTTTAAAAAATTTTATTTGCCACCCCACCAACTTCCCCAAATTTTGATTATTTCTTTGCCGAACACAGTGTTTCAGTTGACAATCACTGCCACAGTGAACCACTATGACTGTCTGTAGCACTCTGTATACTTCAGGTGTATTCAGGTAGAAAAGACTATAACCAGTACCCTAAACATTATCTTGGTTTTATTCTCACTCCTCTGGTCATTTTTTTTTAAGTTCTTACAGTGCTTTTACTAATAACTAGGTAGATAAAATAATATCTTAAGACTATTTAGATGAGGTATAAAGAAGCACAATATAATCAACACCAATCCAGGTTTAAGAACGAGAACATTATCATTATCTTTCAAGCCCTTCTGTGAGGCCCTCTTCAAATACAGATCTTCTCTTGTCTTCCAGAAAAAAAAAATCACAATCCTAAATTGAAATCATCTTGTGCTTTTCTTTAACTTAACCATATGTTTGATTCTCTACAGTTTAGTTTTACATGTTTCAGAATGTCTACATGGGATCACACTCTAAGTACTCTTCTGTGACGTTTTCGTCTCATTTCTTAGAGTTGTTGAGCATCTGTATTTCGTTCACTTTTCTCTGCTTAGTATTATGCTCTGGCATGTGTAGACCGAAGTATGTCACTCTGGCATAAGAATTATTTTGAGTTGAGGGAAACTTAGAAAAAAACAGATATAAGAAAAGCTGTCTGCCCTACCCCTTCTTGCCTAGAAGCAGTAAATTCACAAAGGTGTCCCTCCTCTTCTCTTTACCAGGAAGGACAAAAGTTAATCAAAGGAAACAACTTTAGACAGCCAGAGGAATCTACATAACAAACTTTAATAACTAGTCTTCATCTACCATCAGTTTCCCACAGTTTGCTGCCCCTAGAGACTCAAGGTCCTTTTCTTTTGTCTGATCACTTCTTTAAAAATTTGTTTCTTTGCCAAGATACTATATACACTCAAGTTCTAATCAAACTTTTGAGTTACGCATCTCTGGTACTCCTATAGGTTGCATGTTTGATACATGTTAATAAACTTGTTTGTTTTTCTCTTATTTATCTATCTTTTGTTATAGAGGCCCAAATGATAATTCAGAAGGGTAGAAGGAAAAGTGTTTTTCTTCTCCTGTATGTGCATATACCAACATTTATACTAATATTCCGATTGGTTTCTGCTTTTCTCTATTACAAGCAGAGCTGCTATGAGCACTCTTGCATATATCTCCTGGTTCTTGGATATATGCCCACAATAAAACTTTTGAGTCATTGCCTATGCACATTTTCAACTTTACTAGATAACGCCAAACTATCTTTCAAAATGGTTATACTAATTCATATTCCCAACAGCAATACTTTTGTTCCTACTGTTCCACATTCTCTGAAGCACATGTTATTGACAGACTTAAAATTTTACAACTTGGCAGGGGTGAAAAGGTATCTCAATTTGACTTTAATTTGCATTTCTTTGATTCCTAATCAGTTTGTGCAACTCTTCATATGTTTATTGATCCCTGGAGAGTGTTCTTTTTTAATGTGCCTATTTAAGTTTCTTTGCCCATTTTTCTGTTATTTTTTTCTTACTGATTCATATGCATCCTATGTATATGTCCTCAGTACAAATCTTTAAGTTATAAAAATAATAGGAAACACTTATGCAGCACTGTTATATTTTACATTATATATTTAATTCCTATAGCAACCCAACAAGGTAAGTGCTATTACTACTTTTACAGATAAGAAAACTCAAGTCACAAAGTAGTTAAATAAAACTTTGTGTTTTAGGATTACCTTCCCTATTTATAGACTTTTGTTCTTCCACATGAAGTTCGGGAAAAAATACAACAAAACGAAAATCTGCCAGTATTTTTTTAACTGATGTTGAATTTAACTAAACTTTCAACAGTTTTATAATTTTCTCTATGAATGTGTTGTATGTCTTATGTTTGTCCGTTGTTTTTTATTTTTGATGCTACTATATAATCTTTTTTTAAATGACATTTTAAAACATGGCAGATATACAGAAACAGCTGATTTTGTATACTGATTTTAAATCCAGCAAACCCATCAAACTCTCATTAATCCTGATAGCTAGTAGACATTCTTTGGCTTTCTATGTAGATTATCATATTATCCATGAATAATGACTGTTTAGTTTTTCTTTTCTAATCCCTACCTTTTTGACTTAGGCAGTGGCTAGTTACTCAGTAAAATGTTAACGACAGAAGTAATGACAACGAAGGAAAGCCAAAAAAAAAAAAAGTAATGAAAAGTAATGAAAGACAACAGGCTTGCTCCTAATCATAAAGAAAATGTTTCCAATTTTTCACTATAAAATACATTTGTTTTAGTAAATTCATTTTATCAAGTTAAAGATTGCCTGAACCCGGGAGGCAGAGGTTGTAGTGAGCTGAGATCGTGCCACTGTACTTCAGCCTGGGGGACAGAGCAAGGCTCCTTCTAAAAGAAACACAAAAAACAAAAAATAACACTATCTTCTGTTCCCATTTTATTAAGAGCTTTTCTAAACCCATGAACGAATGCTTAAGGCCTTTTCTGCATTGATTGAATCATATATGTTTTATTCTTTAATCTGTTAATGTTGCATATTATATTGATTTCCCATCCCATAATGAAGCCAGCCTTAAACTCCTGGGATAAATCCAACTGCCTGCATTGTATGTTTTCTATATTGCTGAATTTAATTTGCTAACATTTAAGATTCTTATACCAATTTAGAAGGGAGAGAGAGAAATTACAGACTACTATAGGTTGTGGAATTGTAGTTATGCTAGCCTCACAAAAAGGTTATGTGTTCCCTTTCTATATTCTTTCTATATTCTAGAAGAATTTGCATAAATTGGTTATTATTAATTTGTTCCTTAAATACTGGCAGAATTTGCTATAAAGTTCTATGGGCTTGAAATTTTCTTTATAAAAAGATATTTTCACTATTATTTCATAGTTATGGAACTAACCATGTATTCTATTTCTTCTTAAGGCAGTTTTAGAAATGCCTATTTTTCTAAGGGTTTGTCCATACCTAAATTCTCAAATTTATCAATATACTGTTCACCCTTACACAACACAGGGACTGGGATGCTGACCCCACCACACTCAGAAATCCCTATAGAACTTTTGACTCTCCCAAAACTGAACTACTAAAATAGCTTACTGTTGACCTTATCACTAACAGAAACAGTTAATAACATAGTTTGTATCCTGTATTCTTGCAATAAAATAATCTAGAGAAAGTATGTTATTTAAAAAATCATAAAGGGAAATACATTAACTTCATCCTTGTCGTCTTCATGTTGAGTAGCGTGAGGAAGAGAGGTTGGTCTTTCTCAGGTTGGCAGAGTTAAAAGAGGTGAAGGTGGAGGGAGTGGCAGGAGAGACGGGCACACTCATTTTAACTTTCATTTAAAAAAAAAATCTGCTTATGAGTGGACCTACACAGTTTAAACACGCTGTTTGTTGTTCAAGGGCCAACTATAGTTATTAACAGTCCTTATTTTATTTATTTATTATTTTTTTTTGAGACAGAGTTTTGTTTATTCATTCAATTTTTTTTTTTTTTTTTTGAGACAGAGTTTCGCTCTTGTTGCCAGGCTGGAGTACAGCCTGGTGCTGTACTCGCAATCATGGCTCACTGCAACCTCCGCCTCCTGGGTTCAAGCGATTCTCCTGTCTCAGCCTCTCGAGTAACTGGGACTACAGGCACGTGCCACCACGCCCCGCTAATTTTGTATTTTTGGTAGAGACAGGGTTTCACAATGTTGGCCAGGCTGGTCTCGAACTCCTGACCTCAGATGATCTACCCACCTCAGCATCTCAAAGTGCTAGGATTACAGGTGTAAGTCACTGTGCCTGGCCCTTATTTTTAACATCTGCAGCAATATTAGGCCTTTTTTGTTCCAGGTGGCATTTTATTGGTAACTTTTTTCTTGTCAGTTTGAAAGTCTTGATTTAATGTCTTTTCAAAAAACCAATTTGGGGTTTTATTAATTTTTCTGTACTGTATATTCACTTTCTATTTCAATAACCTATGTTATTATTTCCATTCATTTCATTATTATGTGTTTTACCCAGGAGTCATTTTAAAATATTTCCTACTTTCCAAACTTATTTTCCTAATGATCTCTACTGTATTGTACCATAGCAGTACATAGTATTGGTAGCGATACTATGAAACTTGAGATTTGCTTTATTATCTAGCATTTGGTTTATTTTCACAAATCATATGTGCTTGAGATATGCATTTTGCATTTATTTCGGCACAATATACTATATGTGTCCATTTTTTATTTAAATCTTCTATATCCTTAATTTTAAAAAAATCTGAACAATTATTAGGTGTTAAAAATCTCTCACTATGTTAATGGAGATGTCTATTTTTCCATGTAGTTCTATCATATTTTTGCTTTATATACTTTGAGGCTACATCAATAGTTACACACAAATAGAAATGTTATATTTATTGGTGAACTGAAATCTTTCATCATTTATTTAGCAAACATTTTCTCCAGTATCTTTGCCTCACAATTTCTTTTTGCCCAGTCAGCTTTCTTCTTATATTTGTGTGGTATATGCATTTTCCATCTTTTTACTTTCAACCTTTCTGTATCTACGTTTTAGATGTGTTACCTCGCCCAGCATATGGCTTAAATTTCTCTCTTTAAACTATTCATCTTTAAAACATTATGTCTTTATCTTTAGTTGAAATACTACAGATAGCCTTTTGGGGTTCTAGATTTATTGGAGTATCATCTATGAGACTGCCTACCTTAGACTGGCTCTGTGTTTTGTATACTGAGCCCCTCTGAAATCATAAAAACAGAATTCAGCAAATTCCCTCAAGGTAAAGGCTGGCAATCAAGCTCACCTTATCTTTCTGAAATTTTTGTCTTAAGTTTTCAACCTGTATTCTTTACTTTGTTGATAGTTTATGAATGCCTTTAAGATTTTTAGGCCAGGTGCGGTGGCCCACACTTGTAATTTCAGCACTTTGGGAGGCCAAGGCAGGCAGATCACTTGAGGTCAGGAGTTCGAGACCAGCCTGGCCAACATGGTGATACCCCATCTCTACTAAAAATACAAAAATTAGCTGGGTGTGGTGGCATGCATCTGTAATCCCAGCTACTCCGGAGGCTTAGGCGGGAGAATTGCTTGAACCAGGGAGGAGCAGGGCGCAGTGAGCTGAGATTGTGCCACTGCACTCCAGCCTGTGCAACAGAGCAAGACTCCGTCTCAAAAATAAATAAATAAAACAAGATTTTAAAAAAATTATCAAGCTTGTTTAGCTGTTTTCAGCAGGAGTCAGGCCAGGTACCTTGTTACCCATTTGACCTATTCATTCTTCACTGGCTGCACATCATCTTTCTACACCCTAAATGAAGGAAATGTATCAAGGCTTACTCTTCAGCTTACCAATTATGGTGCATTATACCATCCCCTTTGGAGACTTCGTCACTCTTAGTATAGTAATTACTATTTATTATAGTGACAATTACATTAGAATTTCTCAAAAAAATATATGTATACATCTTGATGATGGTGAGGGGAGATGGGGAATGGTTTGGGAAAAGTCCTACAAATGATATATACGCATACAGGAATAACCATATGGCCTACTCTATCCTAGGTGAGACTCACTGCTTTAACAACTCCAACTACTTATAACCATCTGACAAGGAAATTTACCTCTGGATTGACCTTTTTTCTGAGATTCAGACCTGCAACTTCAATTGCTGTATGAACATTTCCTCCTGAATTCCTCCCACCAACACAAACCCAACATGGCTGGATCAAACGTCATCTTCTCATAAATTTGCCCTACCTACCAGTTTCCAAACCTGTATAAAAGATATTATGAGTCTTTGAGGTATCCAGACAGATCTTTGATTCATTTTTAAGATGTCCTTTTTCTTTTCCCACATCATCACAAAGTCCTTCCTGCATTCATTTGTGTTAGTCTATTTCACTCATTTCATTCCTTTTGTCACCCTCTTATTGTAAGAGGGTGTCAGGACTGTTGCAGTCTATCACCAACAGAGCTTGCTTCTAGTCCCTCTTGACTCCTGTTCCTTCTATGTACTGCTATAAGGTGAATTATCCTTAAAACATTGTGTATCAGCCACCCATTCGAATATATTTAATGAGTTAAGACTGCCTACAGAAGTCTTCAATTGGTCAACAGCATATTTACTTATTTTTATTTTTTTTGAGATGGAGTCTCTCTCTGTTGCCCAGGCTGGAGTGCAGTGGTGTGATCTTGGCTCACTGCAACCTCTGCCTCCTGGGTTCAAGCAATTCTCAACCTCCTGAGCAGCTGGGCATGTGACATCATGTTCGGCTAATATTTTGTATTTTTATTAGGAATGGGGTTTTGCCACGTTGGCCAGGCTGATCTCGAACACCTGACCTCAAGTGATCTGCCTGTCTCAGCATCCCAAAGTTGTGGCATTACAGGCATGAGCCACCACATGGCCAGTCAACAGCATGTTTAATAGTTGGCCAGAGATGTAGAGAAGGGAAGAGGAGGGGTAACCAAGAGGCTATAGCCATTGGCCAAGCAAATCCCATTTCATCTTCAGTGTTTCAAACACTGGTAAATTACTGTGGAATGGGATAATGCTAGGAGCAAAAAGTATCCCTCCTTTTCAGTTGATGATGGATTTCTAAAATGCTGTGTATTTTTTATCAGTCTCAGTCCACCCAACAAAACAAAAAGGACCAAAGAAGGAAAAAGTAGAGCATTCTATTTAAAACTGTCCTTGCCGACCCTAGAGACCAAGCTCTTTCATGAAGCCACCTTCAACTACCTCAATCACTGGTGACTACTATTTTCTCTAAGAGCCACAGTTTCTGTCTACATGACTCAATAAGAAACTGGCATATGCTACTTACTATTATAATTTATATTATCAGCCAGGTGTGGTGGCTCAAGCCTGTAATCCCAGCACTTTGGGAGGCCGAGGCGGGCAGATCACGAGGTCAGAAGATCGAGACCATCCTGGCTAACATGGTGAAACCCCATCTCTACTAAAAAATACAAAAAAACTAGCCGGACGAGGTGGTGGGCGCCTGTAGTTCCAGCTACTCGGGAGGCTGAGGCAGGAGAATGGCGTGAACCCGGGAGGCGGAGCTTGCAGTGAGCTGAGATCCGGGCACTGCACTCCAGCCCGGGCCACAGAGCGAGACTCCGTCTCAAAAAAAAAAAAAACAAAAAAAACCAAAAAAACAATTATATTATCATGAACAAATCTTTTCTCCCTACCATGGGTACTATGAAGGACACAGTATCTAATACTTCATATACCTGATATTTAGAATACTATACACATAATTTTAAATGAAGGCTTAATAATGATGGTTCATTCATGTAGTATTTAGCATCTATATTTAGCTTTCTGTATGTCTTCTACATGTGTATTCCAGGAGTTCTTAGAAGCCAAGGGGAAAAAAAGACAAAATTATCTTTAAAAGTCACATCTCTGCTTTTTAAAATGCTGAAATGATGTAACTTACAGTATTTTTACATCAGACTTAAACTGACTTTCATGATTCAGGTGGGATGTCATGATTCAGGTGTAGGTGTTAACCTACACCTAGGTTGACAAATGGATACACTCAAATTACTTTTTTTTTTTTTTTTTATCTACCCTGGTCAGACTTCCCAGAGATTTACAAATAGGCTGATAATATAATCTAGGACTTCAGTCAACTATTTTATAATAAAATTCAAGGAAAAAGTTCAGAATTGTCTAAAGTGCCTTTCAGATATACACTTACTGCAGTGTTTATAAAATTGTGGTTTTCACTTTTTACTGATATAAGGGCTATGCATAACATTGTAAAACAGTCATTTATTTACATCCCTATTTCCCACACTAGCCTACAGCATTTTGACAGAACAAGATTTATTAATCTTTTTTCTTCGGTACCAAGCAGTTGCTAGGAACTCAATAAATGTTTATTGAAGAAATCTGTCACAACTCACAAGACAGATCTAAAAATCCATGGATATCTTATTCAATTATTGTAAGATAAATTATGTTATTATACCATAAGATATTCAATAAGATATAAATATTTTAGCTATTAATTATTGTTTTTAAAAAAAGGAGCCAGAGGGAAAAGTCAGCTAACAGCACAAAAAATGTGTAAGACTCCTTTAAGGTTTTTATGTTTTGATGACAAACAGAAACCAAATATATCACTTTTAAAAGAAAATGACCACAAGAAGCAGCAGGTGAAAAGTTCAAAACTACAGCTTATATTAATAATCAACAACTTTTAGAGTCATTCATTAATTAGATTTTAGTGTAGCTTATAAGTTTAAGACTAAGAATGTTTCAGTATTATCCACATTTCAGAAGTCATACACAGCAAAAGGCATATCATTACTGAAGATAAATATTTTGGGTTAACCTAAAAAATTTTACCTAGATCCTACCTTGAAAGCTGACAAAAATATTCTAATGAAGATGTTCACAATATTATATTTTTATTCTCCATTTCTCTTCGTCTGATAAGTTGTTTATATAGTAAAAATGACTTGAAATAATGTCATAATAAACTAGTACTTTGTAAGAGTAATAAAATTAACTATGAGTATCAATACATTTTCATGTGAGTCTTACAGAATTTCTCATTAATTTGTTAACTCTACCAAATTTTTAGTTTGAGGGGAAAATATTTGTTAGCCACAAGAAAAATGATCTTCAGACATTTCAATCATACCTGTTTCTGAGCTTCTACTTTTTGCTTTCTGGTTGGATCAATTGCATCTACCATCCATTTGATAGTAAAGTATGTCACTGCACCAAATATTGTCAAACGGAAAATTAAACCAACAACTTCATTCCGACTCAAAGGACGAGAAAAGGCTTCAGCATGTACCATCTTGATTGTTAACCTTAAAAAAAAAAAACAGAAATGTCACTAGGTAATAACTATACTTATTAAAATTGGGAGACTAACAAAGTAGCTTAAACTAAGCAACAAAAACTAACTTCTAGTCAAATTAAAATATTACCTACCTTAAACAAAGTGTTTCATTTTAAGGAGAAATGGATTTTTAAATGTTAAGTAAACAAACACATTTAAAGCTCCTCTTGCAAACTAGAAGTAGACTAGAAACTCAGATTTATTTGGTAGAATTAATCATTTTACTTGGAAAATAGAGTAAATATCTTAAGGTATTTACTCAAACAGCTTTAAAGAACTATTTCAGAGTCTAGGAAGTATCGACTACAACACTAATCCCACTGAAGAAAGGCAGCCCGACAATACTAATGTGATAAGAATTTCTTCTATTAACTGTAATGTATACCAGGTAATTTTTGAGTGAAATTCAAATTGTGAACTCACTCACTTTTTCCTCACACCTACTTTTAAAGGTTTTCAAGGCCTGCTTAAATTTAAACATGCCATTTTCTCAATTAATAAGTGGCATTAAATTTTGTGAGTCACACTATTGTTCCCAACAACCCAGCTAAGTAGGAAGCAATAGAACTTGGAAAAATCTTGAACTGAGACAACTACTACAAGAATACAGCACTCATCCAAGCTAAAGAGAAAAAAATGAGGTAAATGTGCCTACTTTTGCATATATCCCTGAACAGCTACATCAATCAAAGCTAGGCTTACAGAAAACATACACTCCTCTGTCAACGGCAATAACTACTCAGAAGAATAAGCTTGTTAGGGGTGATATGACTATCACATTTTGGGAGATAGGATCTTAGCTTCAAATAATGCCATTATACTTTCAGCACAGGAGTGTGCTGAATGCTATGGAATATATAAGAAAAAGAGAATATGTATTTGCACTCATATAAACATGACAAAAACAGAATTGGTATGGCTCAGCACAGATAAAAGTTAGGTACTGCATAAATATCCACAGTCCTTCCAGCTCTAAAATTTTCCTCTCACTACTACTAAATTAAAGAGCCTCTTCACCTTCCTCCCTCTAGAATAGCTCCAAAATTTTTTATTTCCTTTTATACACCTCACCTCCACTCAAGGATATATACTTCTTCTCTCTAATCAAAAGACTCCAAAGTATTCCAAGATTCCCAAGCACTCAAAACTATTCTAATCTAGAATCTAGCTCCAGAGTCAATTTTAAGCATTTTATCTTTCACCCCTTTTCAAAGGGACTCTAAATAGCTGGAGTCACTAGTATCTGAAAATCCCACACATATTTTCCCTTCAGCATATCTGTCTAGTACCCTGCATGGGCCATTTACCCTCATTCACCCTCAAATTAGTCAAATTCTATCCTAACTTCAAAAATCAACTTTACCTGCTCCATAAAGCCTTTCAAATCACATGAATTTTCTGTATTATTCATTTTGCCCTATTACACTATCTTAAAAAAGTCTTGCTTTTAATCATTATTGACCTTATATCTACTCAATTAGAGTTTAAATCCTTTTAAACAAGACGTATATCTTATGTACCTTTATAACTGTTACGCACAAAACAGACCTTTATAATTGCCACACACAAAGGCTATTCAAAAATTATCTGTTCAACCGATAAATTGTAACTGAAGAAAACCTCCCAATCATTCCAACAGAGTCGCTGTCAGACTTCTGAAGGATTTCCAAAACGTTCCACATTTCTCCATTATTAGGAGCCATTCGCTTCACAATAATTGCATTTAATTTAAACTTAACAACTAAATAATTGAAAGCGTTCATTTTGGAGGAAGAAACTTTGACCTAGGGATGTTAAGTGACTTAATTCATTCAAATAGCACTTACTGAACATCTATATACGACGCCCACTATATACTGGGTATACAATAATTGTTAAGATATCACCACTTCATTCAAAGAACACACTGTCCGGCTATTATATTAATTCTAAAGAAAGCAAAAGAAGCCAAACAGGAGAAGGCAACTAACTGAAATCTCTCCTCATGGAACAATGAGGATTCCATCAGCATGGATTCCAAAAAAAAACGGGTTACACAGTATTTCACTTCTCATAGGATGTAAAAAAACTGACTTTTCTAGTCTTTATTCCACAAAGTTGAAAACGCAGTTGAAACGTGTTATATCACTACGTGGAGTATACTCACAGGTGAAAATAATTTAGACAAGATAAGGGTTTTATTAACTTGACCTGTGAAAAGCGGTGGCATTCCGGTAAAATATTTTCATTTGTTTAGAGTGGGTAGAGTGATAAAACTGTCATCTATTGGATATTCATTGAACTACATGAACAAATTAGGGCTGTTATGCACACATCCCAGTCATCAAGATAGTAACAACTTTTAGTCCCATAAAAGTTCAAGATACAAAACCCGTTTATATCTTTCCCAATTCTGAAATTTTTAATGTAGTAAAGACTTAGGTCTACTAAGGCCACTTGTAAAATAGTAGTCCATCTTTTTACATTACTTCAAAATCCTTCAATGAAACTGAAACTTGTTTTGTAGACTGTAACTGTATATACTTTATTGTACACTCATGTATCATTCAGTCGGTATTGATATACCTGCAATGTAAGGCTGTTAAAGCAACACCACCATTAGAGCGAACATACAATAAAAGCTGCATGTGCAAACAACAGCAGAGAGTGTATTCCAATCCTGTATAAACATTAAGTTCAACAAAATGAATACACAAATACGTACATATACGATGACAATGCTGTAAGCAACTAAGAAACATCCTAAAACACTATAACCTAGACTTATTTGCTAGGCAAATATGGTATCAGGTCGTTTCATTTTAAGTTCTCCATTTCCGAGTAGAAAACTATGAAATCGTACTACCTCATCTATGAGCAATTTATTTACACGTACAGCATTCATAGCATAGCATTCACTGTAGCATTTCTCTCCTAATTCACTGCAGTATTTCACAAACGGATTCTCAAACTCAAAAGTCCCGGTTTTGCAGACATAAAGGCCCTACGGATACAGCCTATGACAATGAGGGCCTGCCAATATCCACAAAGAGGGCAGGTTATTATTAACATCACCATCTTCTGCGAAAGCGTGCCCGGCCCTGAAGAACCACCTTCGAGTCTGCACAAGGTGATTGTCGCCCGTGCGACAATCAGAGCTGGTTCATTCCAGCCGCCTGCGTCTAGGTTCGCCAGGTTCTGAAGTCTTCCGGGACGACCCCAAACCCCCACAGTGACCAGGAAGCCGACAAAGATTCCCTCGGGAATGGCAAGAGTTTGGGGAGGAGCTAAGCAGACCCTAAGGGCTCAGGCCCGGCCGGACGCCAAGGCGAGGCCCGGGACGCCCTTGGAGGTTAATCCTCTCGATACTAAGGGCTGCGGGGCGCTTGGGGGCGGCACTGAGGTGAGGCGTGGCAGAAGACCACGGTGACCTTTCCTCCGGGGGTTCCCAGGTTTGAGACGGTCCTTAAAGGACCTCAGCAGGATACGACACCCATCCCATGAGGCCCCACGGGAACCCGCTACTCACCCAGGAGCAGAAACAGCGGGAGCAAATGCCCTCAGGCGGCCTCGCACAGGAAGGAAATGCAGCCTGGGAGAGAACGCTTCCGGCGGGAGCCACGACCCACTCGCTCGCAAGGAGCATGCGCGACCCGCGGTCGCGGGCGACAATGTGGCGTGCTCCCAGGCCTAGAAATGGTGAGTGAGAGCAAATTCGCGCACCCGATGCTTGCTTAACCTGCTACCTGCTGGACGGAGACTTTCTGCGAAGCCGGCGTGTCTGCCAGCAGCCCTCGCTGAGGCTCTGAGTTTAACAGACATCACATTTGGGAAGGCGCTTATCACAGAAAGTTCCTGCCCTTCTCGCGGCCTCCGGGCGCAAACCTGACAAACCGGGCAGCCTTCTTGAGAGTGTAGAAATGCTCTGCGTACCCAGCAAAGACATTCTCTCCTTCCCACCACTCTGCAAACCCTCACGCCGCGGCTTTATGTCTGTACTTCAGCCAAAACGCAGAAGCTCATGGCCACCTCCCACCCCTCACCCCTCATTCCTCACCACCTGCCTTTCAATTCTAGGGTGAACTCACCCTCCTCCCCCATCTCTGTGCTGACAAACACCTGAGGGTGGCGCCTGACAATCTTTACGCGAAAAGATTTAGCAGCCCACGCCAGCAGCCCCAGTAGTTGGGACGGAATAGGGCATCTGGCAACAGATTTTGCATTTTGGTGATTTCCCTTTTTCTTTTACCCGCTTCTCTTTCTAGAACGAGCGACGTGACATAAGAGGTCCCAAGGGAGCAAACCTGAACGCCAGAACCTCCTGAATACACAGACTGCCAGGGGGCCAGATGATGTTAGACACTCCGAAGATATAAGAAGCATCACTTCCTTCACATAGAGTCGGTGAGACTATGATGTAATGAGAGTTCTCCCTGTGTTCCTCAGGAAGGCAGTTTGTGCCTTTCTACTTGAGGCATCATCTTTGATGGCTAAAGAATTCTGCAACTTGGCCAGCGCAGTGGCTCATGCCTGTAATCCCAACACTTTGGGAGGCCGAGGCGAGAGGATCACTTGAGGTCAGGAATTCGAGACCAGCCTGGACAACATAATGAGAATTCGTCTCTACAAAAAATAAACAAACAAACAAAAACCTAAAAATTAGCTGGATTTGGTGGCGCATGTCTGTAGTCCTAGCTACTTGGGAGGCTGAGGTAGGAGAATCGCTTGAGCCCGGGAGATCAAGGCTGCAGTGATCAAGCCACTCCACTCCAGCCTGGGGGTCAGAGCAAGCCCCTGTCTCAATAATAATAACAGTTTTGCAGCCTGATTGTTAACGAATGTTACTAGTTACAAACTTGTAATAATGTGGTGAAGATAATACCTAGTGAATGTCTGCTGGGGTGGGGCAATATGAGACCAGGACAGTGTTCATTAAAAACAAACGACAACAACAACAATGAAAAAAAAAAAAACAGAGGCTGTCAGTGCTCGGCAGACTTTCAAGAGACTCTCCACGGGGTCCTTGGATGATCCCAAGTTGAATCATTGCTTGGGAGGCTCATGGGCACATGGTTTGACAGGACTAAAAGGGAAGGGCCACTAAAGGAAATAAACAGGTTTTGTGCCCCAATAGAGTAATTATACCCACTGGTAAGGAAAATGAGCTGAGAAATTCAAGGTGGTAATGGATTTTCATTCATTTGCTGAGTGAAATTGGTTCAACTAAGAGCCTCACCTGCCCTCCTCTAAGGACCAGGGTGACCAGCCTACCCAGTTTCAGTTTGCATGAGACTAAAAGGTTTGCTGGGATGTAAGACTGGCTGAGAAAGTCTCAGGCAAATCGTGAGTCACTCTACTAAAGACATCCTAAATGAATCCTACAATGAAATGGAGTTCCCAGTATGGTTACATTTAGTTTCAATTCATCTGCCTAATACCTGAGGGATGATTGCGCAGGAAAGGAAACTTGAATAAAGTCATCAAGGCTGACCGTAAAGAGTCCACAAACTCAAAAAGTGCTACACCTCACTCCCTTTCCAGTGGTTCAGCTGTAAACCAAATGCCTACACCTATATGTTTTGGACCTAATATTTTCATTTAGCGAATCCTTAAGAAAGCTTCCATGTCTGGGCCTAAGACATGAAGTACATTCATTTTCAGCAATCATCAAATCAATGAGGTTCTTCCAGAATAGAGTAGAGTGAACATATGCTTTTCATTCCGGGATAGCTTTATATAATCCCTGGCAACACAAATACCGTATTTGGCCCACGGTAGGGGCTCAATAAATAATTTATTATATATAATATTAATCAGGAAATTCAAGCAGATTGTAGACTTTCTGGGCCTTTGCTCTTTGTTAGAATCAAGATACTAAAAACAATTATTACTTTATTGTAGAAAGTTTTTGGTTTTTTTTTTGTGTGTGTGTTTTCTTTATCAATACCTCTTAAAATAGTTATGGCAGTTCTCCCCCAAGGTACTAAATTTTCCATTTTTGTTATTAAATGGAGTGTAGCTACTTTGCTCTGCAACCAAAGTTAATGCACTAGATACTTGGTGGGAAGAAAGGATTCCTTAGATTAGGTATTCTCGGCTGGGCTCAATGGCTCACACCTGTAATCCCAGCACTTTGGGAAGCCGAGGCGGGTGAATCACCTGAGGTCAGGAGTTCAAGACCAGCCTGGCCAACATGGTGAAACCTTGTTTCTACTGAAAAAAAATACAAAAATTAGCTGGGTGTGGTGGCAGGTGCCTGTAATCCCAATTACTTGGGAGGCTGAGGCAGGAGAATCTCTTGAACCTGGGAGGCAGAGGTTGCAGTGAGCTGAGATCATGCCACTGCACTCCAGCCTGGGCAACAGAGTGAGATTCCATCTCAAAAAAATAAATAAAAATAAATAAAATAAAATTAGGTGTTCTCAAATTTCATTGTATGTGGATTAATTTGTACAACTTGACAAAATGCAGATTCCTGGCTCCCAGTCTTCAGAGACTTCCATTCAACTGCTCTAGTTTGACCTAGAAATCTGCATTTTAAAATAAGCATCTGGGCTCTCTGCCATGTGAGGATGCAAGAAGGTGTCTGTCTGCAAGCCAGGAAGGGTACCCTCACCAGACACAGCTTATGCCAGTGTATTGGATTTCCCAGCCTCCAGAACTGGGAGAAATAAATTTCTATTGTTTAAGACTATCAATAAATCAGTAAACAAACATCTGAGCTGATTGGGATATAGGTAGTTTTAGAGCATATTTTGAGAAACTCTGCCCTAGTGAATGAAGACTGTAGATGTATTTTTGCAAAAATCTCCATCACCTCAGCCTAAAAGGCCTATCTGGTCATCTGAACCTTTAACCCAACTGGAATACATCAAGAAATCAAGGCAAGGAAGCCTCATGACGAAATTCAGAATAGAACACCTTTGGAAGGAAAAACAAATCTGAAATCTTTGGATAAGTAAACACAGTAAACCTGACTCTATTCATTGCTCATTAGAAGTAATTCACTTGACAGTGATTTAGAAAGGATAGAACTTCAACAAATGCATAAAATTATGTAACAGTAATTATGCCAGTATAAGTCACTTGGTTACCTTGGTTCTTTTAAAAATATCATAAAAGGATAATTTCAATTGTTATTTTTTAATTTTTTAAATCCTGTCTTCTGAATCATATGAACCATTATTTTGAAAAGGTAAATGAAGTAGAATGGGTGGAGAAAGAAAAGTAAAGCAAGAATATGAAGCTATACCTGAAGCTGTACTTGAAGCTACAATAGACAGAATGATACGGAACACAATGGAGTAACTCTTCAGCCATTTAAAAAAATGAGATCCTGTCATTTGCAACAACATGGACAGAACTGTAGGACATTATGTTAAATGAAATAAGCCAGGCACAGAAAGACAAACTTTGCATGTTCTCACTCATTTGTGGGAGCTAAAAATTTAAAAAGTTGAACTCATGGAGATAGAGGGTAGAATGATGGTTATCAGGGGCTGGGAAGAATAGTGGTGGGGGGTAGGAGGGAAGTGAGAATGGTAATGGGTACAAAAATATAGTTAGATGGAACAAATAAGATCTAGTATTTGATAACAGCAGGATGACTACAGTCAACAATAGTGTGCATTTTTAAATAACTAAAAGGGTATAATTGGAATGTTTGTAACAAAGAAATGATAAATGCTTGAGGTAATGGATACCTCATTTACTCTGATGTGATTACAACAGATTGTATGCCTTCATCAACATATATCATGTACCCCATAGATACACACACCTACTATGTACCCATAAACTTTTTTAAAAATAAAAAAAAGCTAAACTAAAAAATAATAATAAGAAATAAGATAGAATCAAGGAAAAAATAATGGAAATTTAAAATTTCAAAAGATTGGAAGAAGTAGAAAGATGAATTGATAACTCCATTCTGTAAAAAGGAGAGAACTAGAAAAAAAAAAGACAACAGCAAAGTTCAAAGAACATATTGCTATAAATCTACTTTCCATACTTTTATGTTTTTAAACTTTACACATAATTTTAAATGAGTATCTATAAAAAGAAGTTATATATAATTTTCTTATGTTATCAGGGTAGTACTAATCCACAATCTGCATTTCTACATAACCTTTTTCTCAAGCAGCATTGCCAAGTGTACTTTTTAAAAACTTCTACCAAAAAATGTTTTCTAGAACTTGAAAATTTACAGTCCAAAATATTTTATTTAACTTCAATACAGTACTGTTCAAATGATACTATCTGTGAAAAATCAGGGTTGAGCAAAACCAGAATTGCTTCAGATACCTAACCCTACTGTATAGCCTCATTAGCAGAAGTTTTAAGGCATAGATGAAAGAGTGATCTCCCTAGGATTCAATTGGCACCTTCATAATGCCCCTGCCTATGGTTTCTTAAATAGGGAGGAGATGGGAAAGATTGGGTAAGAATAACAAAGATATAAATGCATTAGTTAAAATAGAAGAAATAATAGTTGAAATGTTAATTCTCAATTCCTGTAACAACAGATTGATAGATGATGCATAAAGCAAGACCAGATGCTGTGGTTTTCAGGATGCACTTGGCTTCCCATCCTTTATAACCCAGAGCAATTTTTGTAAGTAGGTCACTTGCCTGCTCTCATTTACCTGATTCTAGGAAAGGCCCTTGAAAGTATTTAGAAAATAATAGGAACCAGTACTTAATATTTTAAAAATTAAGATTGCATAAAACCTTCCTCCTCCCACCCGTTTCTCTAATAGCCAGAATAACTGATAACCTTGAATAATATGTGAAACTAAAATGAACAAGAATAATTTGAGATCTTTTATCTTCTAAGCACAAGTACATTGAACTCTGTGTCCATTCTTTTAGTTCCCGTAATTCACTTTGCTTAGCACTGGCATAGTACTCAGCTCACAGAATTATAGCTGAAGTCTTTATTCTCCTATAAGATATTATCATCTTGAAAAAAGAGGATGCCTAGGACATAGGAGAGGCTTAACAAGATTTAACCTGACTAGAGAGAAAAGAGGATGCTTAGGACATAGGAGAGGTATAGATTTAACCTTACTAAAGAGAAAAAAAAAAGGGAAAGGGGAGGAAAGACAAGTGGTCCAAAGGTATTGACATACGATTCAAACCATTTTATTGATGATAATTTTATGATTGCCCTATCCTGATGTGTCCATCAGAAACTGTCCAATTGGGGGAGTCTTCGTATCTATAGGGTGTAAAAATGTGGACTTTTACAGACCTGGGTTTGAATTTAAGATCTGCTGTTTACTGACTCTCTTACTTTGGACAAATTGCTTATGCTCTCAAGCCTCAGTTTCCTTATATTTAATGTGGGAACAGTAACAGTACACATGCCATGGATTTGCACTAAGAAATAAATGAGACAATACATGTAAAGTGCTGCGCTCAATGCCTGGCACTTAGCAAGTACTCAGTAAACATGCTGGTGTAATACCCCAGATGATATTTTCATTATACGATGAGGAGATATTCTCTCATTCCTAGATTCTGGAAGGACAATGATGTTTTCATATCTCCCCTGTGTTTGCATGAGGACCTTACCTCTCCAGTTTTCAACCATGGCATCTTGTCTGAAATGTTTATCTTCTCTGACTTGTGAAGAAGCTGTGCCTCTCTGTCCCATTGACCTCTTGGTTCTCACATTCCCATTCTTAATACACCCCTCTGGCTGAGTCTTACTGATCAGTAGTCTATAAAGCATTTATGATAGTTATATAAAACCTGTAAGATTTCATCCTTATGACCCAAAGGTAAAATAACTGTATGGATATTTCTCAGTTCACTGAAGACCATCATTAATATTAGCTGTTATTCCCATCTGTCAAGTAACAACCATTTATTGAGTGTACATTCTTTGCTTTTATGAATTTCTAAAGATTGAAACATCTTATAAAAATGCAAGTCCTCATACAGCTGTTGATTTTAAGTTAGAGGTTTGCCCTATATTTCATTCCTTCATTTGTTGCTTACTTTTCCTTACTTAGATGGCTGAGTGGATTTTGCACAAGAAAAAGAAATTAATTTACTGGATGAAAATGAGATGCTGAACAAGCCTTGAGATTTGAGAAGTCAATACTTTGCATGTCTTATCTGTTCTCTGCAAATCACAACCTTCCTATTAACCTCAGGGACAACCACAGCATCAGAGCTATTATTCTACATATAAAATTTAATTTATTTGTGCACAACACTTTTTTTTTTTTAACTTTTAGAGACGGGGTCTTGCTCTGTTGCCCAGGTTGGAGTGCAGTGACTGGATCATAGCTCACTGCAGCCTCAAACTCCTGGGCTTAAGCAATCCTCCCAACGTGGCCTCCCAAAGCATTGGGATTACAGGCAGGAGCCACCATGCCCAGCCAAATACCAACACATTTTTTTTTTTAAATTTACCATGGGTAATTCATAGAAAGATTCCCAGGGTGGAGGGAGCTTTACTGAGCAAAAGAAATGATATATCCTGTTCAGATACTGAATGTATTTTTGCCAAAGGCCAGGGCAAAGCTGGCTGATTTTAGGTGTTAAGGATGAAATACCTACTAGGTCTTCTTTCACCTAGAGGGGCCCAGCAGCAGTTCACTGGCAAGCTGATGTTAAAAATCTCCCTTCTTCCCCTTTTATTGTCATTGTTTCTGGAACCAGAAAACAGCAGCAGCAACAACAACAACAAAGGGGAAAAATAAATCAAAGCCTATAACTTGTTTTACAGAAGTACAGGAAACTAAGTATACTAAATTGGCAGGGATGAAAGTCTCATTCAACTTCAAAATAGTATACCTGATAGATTTTCACAAAGCTTTCTACTTTCTAGCCTGCTGCTTATTCAGTTGAAATACCAGCAATTCTGAAACCTTTGAATGCCCAAGTAAGGCCCAGTGCTAGAGGCATGCCCCCACCGATTTCTTTATGCCTTCTGAGTTTTCAAGTTAATGAGAGATCAGAAAAGGGGAGAGTAAAGGAGAGTAGACGAACAGGCTGACTCCCCAGTCATGTTTTCTTCTTCTATAGTGTTTTGTAAAAAGCTGAAGAAATGCTAATAATTCTTAGCTGGCTAAAAGCAGCTTTAGAATTCTGTCCAGATATTCTTGAACCTCTGGCTGGACCGTGTGCCACCTTCCACATTACAGTCCCTCCATCACTTAATCCTACTTATGTTATATAAACTAGCTTTCCATATATAGTGTCCTCACAGCCTAGTGTTTAAGAAACCTCTTCTGTCCTTCTCTCACCCCTTCCTTGGGACTCTTGGAAATAAACAGGTGAAGGAGTTTAAATGAATGATGTCTAAAGCCGTGGAATACAGTGATTGTATTTTGTCTTGTTTTTGATAACTAATCATATTTCTTCAGTTTACTCAATCATAAGGATTTGCAGCACCTGAACACACACTCATAGGCCAAAAAGAGAAGACAACTAAAAGTCTCTCTAGTGGTACCCATTGCCTCCTCATTCTACAGGAAGATGGGGTCCATGACACTTCATTTTAAAGATCATTCTCAAAATCTATTTCTGAACCCAACACAGGAAATTTATCAAGCATAGAGTGCCAAGTAGGTGAAGAACAAATATAGTCTCTGCCGAAGTAGTTTGAAGCATGCAGGATGCAGATTATGGCTGTTTTATTCAGTATTTAATATACTATTATTTACTGTTACTAAATATGATACTGTTTATATAATGTCATAATGCTAAATATTTAATAATTTAATAAATTCTGTTTCAGTATTTATGTAGTATTTGAGAAATTCTAAATTATGACAGTACTCAATGAGAGGTACCAGCTCTTTGGCCTGTCACATGTCAGGTAGCCTTTCTGGGTTTCCTCCTCTGAAATGAAAATACAGGCATACCTCATTTTATTATGCTTCCCTTTATTGTGCTTTGCAGATATTATGATTTTTGCAAATGGAAGGTGTGTGGCAACCCTGCATCTAGCCAGTGTGTCAGTGCCATTTTTCCAACAGCATGTACTCACTTCGTGTCTCTGTGTCTCATTTTGGTAATTCTTGCAATATTTCAAACATTTAAATTATTACATCTGTTATGGTGATCTGTGATCAGTGGATCTTTGATGTTACTATTGTAACATCTGGGCACCACAGACCACAGCCATGTAAGGCAGTGAAATTAATAAATGTTGTGTTCTGACTGCTCTACCAACCAGTCAGTCTCCTATCCCTATCCCTCTCCTCAGGGATTTTCCTTGCTTGCTTTTCCCTGAGACACAATAATATTGAAATTAGACCAGTTAAGAAGCCTACAGTGGCCTTTAAATGTTTAAGTAAAAGGAAGAGTCACACATCTCTCACTTTAAATCAAAAGCTAGAAATGATTAAGCTTAGTGAAAAAAGATTTGTTGAAAGCTGAAATAGACCAAAAGCTAGGCCTCTTGAGTCAGACAATTAGCCAAGTGATGAATGTAAAGGAAAAGTGGTTTTTTGTTTGTTTGTTTGTTTATTGGTTTTAAGAGACTGGGTCTTACTCTGTTGCCCAGGCTTGAGGGCAGTGGCATGATCATAGCTCACTGCAGCCTCAAACTCCCAGGATCAAGCAATCCTCCCACCTCAGCCTCCTAAGTAGCTGGGACTATAGGTTCACACCACTGAGCCTGGCTAATTGTTTTTTGTTTTTTGCAGAGATGGGATCTCATTTTATTGCCCAGGCTGGTTTCAAACTCCTGGTCTAAAGCATCCTCCCATATTGGCCTCCCAAAATGTTGGAATTACAGGCATCAGCAACTGTGCCTGACCTAGAAAAGTTCTTAAAGGAAATTCAAAGTGCTGCTCCTGTGAATACATGCATAAGAAAGCAAAAACAGCCTAATGGCTGACATGGAGAAAGTTGTGAATGGTCTGGGTAGAAGATCTAACCAACCACATTCCTACAACTTAATTCAGAACAAGTCCCTCTCTTCAATTCTGTGAAGGTTAAGAGAGGCAAGGAAGCTGCAGAAGAAGGATTTGAAGCCAGCAGAGGTTAGTTCATGAGGTTTAAGGAAGGAAGCTGTCTTCATAACATGTGAGTGCAAGGTGAAGCAGCAAGTGCTAATGGAGAAGCTGCAGTAATTTACTCAGAAGATCTAGCTAAGATCATTGATGAACGTGGCTACGCTAAACACAGACTTTCAGTGTAGACAGAACAGCCTTATTGGAAGAAAATGTCATCTGGAACTTTTATAGCTAGCGAAGAAAAGTTGATGCCTGGCTTTAAAGCTTCAAAAACAGGCTGACTCTCTTGTTAGGAGCTAATACAACTGATGACTTTAAGTTGAAACCAATGCTCATTGGTCATTCTGAAAATCCTAGGGCCCTAAGAGTTACTCTGTATCTACTCTACCTGTGCTTTATAAATGGAACAACAAAACTGGGATGACAGCACATCTTTTTACAGCATGGTTTTCTGAATATTTTAAGTTCACTATTGAGACCTACTGTTCAGAAATAAATGATTCATTTCAAAATGTTAACTGCTCATTGACAATGCACTTGGTCACTCAAGAGCTCTGATGGAGATGTATAGCAGAATGTTGTTTACATGCCTGCTAACACATCTTCCATTCTGCAGTCTATAGATCAAAGAGTAATTTCAACTTTCAAGTCTTACAATTTAAGAAATACATTTTATAAGGCTATAGCTATCATAGATAGTGATTCTGCTGATGGGGAATCTGGGGAAAGTAAATTGAGAACCTTCTGGAAGGGATTCATTTTTATTTATTTATTATTTATTTATTTATTTGAGACGGAGTCTTACTCTGTCACCCAGGCTGAAGTGTAGTGGCGTTATCTTGGCTCATTATAACCTCTGCCTCCTGGATTCAAGCAAGTCTCCTGCCTCAGCCTCCCGAGTAGCTGGGACTACAGGTGTCTGCCACCATGCCCAGCTAATTTTTTGTATTTTAGTAGTGACGAGGTTTCACCATGTTGGCCAAGATGGTCTCGATCTCCTGACCTCGTGATCCACTGGCCTCAGCTTTCCAAAGTGCTGGGATTACAGGCGTGAGCCACCTCTCCCAGCCAGGATTCATCATTCTAAATGCCATTGAGAACATTCATAATTCATGGGAGGTCAAAATATTAACATTAACAAGTGTTTGGAAGAAGTTGGTCCAACCCTCCTACATGATTTCTAGGAGTTCAAGACTTTAGTGAAGAAGTCACTGCAGATGTGGTATAAATAGCAAGAGAACTAAAATTAGAAGTGGAGTCTGAAGATGGGACTGAATTGCTGCCATCCCCTGATAAAACCTGAACAGATGAGCTACTTCTTATGAATGAGCAAAGAAGGTGGTTCCTTGAGATGGAATCTACACCTGGCAAAGATAATGTGAACATTGTTGAAATAACAAGGGATTTAGAATATTATATCAACTTAGTTGATAAAGCAGTGGCAGTGTTGAGAAAATTTACTGCAATCTTGAAAGAAGTTCTACTGTGGGTGAAATGCTATCAAACAGCATCACATACTGCAGAGAAATATTTTCTGAAAGGAAGGATCAAATGTTGCCTCTACCCCCAACCTTCCACATATGATGAGTGGGGAATAACAGTAGGACACTGAGCCTAAAGAAAAATAATGCCCTTCATTTGTGGAAGGATCAGCTGACTATTAAGAATGTTGCCAAGGCTTGCAAATGTCAGAAAGCAAATGCAAGCAGCATGAAATAGCAGTAGAGGGCCAGATCAAAAGCTGAAAAAGGAAGTATGGTTAATATAAATACATCCTATCTTTCACACCAATCATGATTTTTCAGAATATGAGCTCATGAACAACTGAAGAAGATTCTTTTCTGCTTTATTACCAACTTTCTTGCTTTATTCTCTTACAAATTCCGTATTTTCTTGAATTTTGCCAATGGAGGTTTTACCTAACATGGCACCTTTTAGGAATGTAACCATCCCCACTCTCAATTGATGAGAAATTACTGTAACAAATTCTGAAACACTTACATAGATTCTTATGACCATGTTATGTTTTTTCCCCCGTCTTATGGTGCTGAATGAATCATGTTTAATTGAGAATTAGCTAAGGGGAAGAGTAGAGCGGTAAGGACATAGATTTATCTCTATTTGTATTTTCATTTACTACTTTTATCAAGAATAATAGCATTTTACCTCTTTTTTGTTGGTTTTTAAATACCACTCTCTGGAAAGTAAATTCAGGAATAATAAACTCCTTACCTATTCAGCATAATCCAATTTATTGTTAATTCCATTATCTATTAACATAGTAAATAGTGTGTTGGCTTGTAACACTTCTCTCATAGAAGTAACAAACCAACTTCAAACTTAAGAATAATAAGGCAAGGCTGGGCACAGTGGCTCATGCCTGTAATCCCAGCACTTTGGGAGGCCGAGATGGGTGGATCACAAGGTCAGGAGATTGAGACCATCCTGGCCAACATGGTGAAACCCTGTCTCTACTAAAAATACAAAAAAATTAGCCAGGCATAGTGGCGGGTGCCTGTGGTCCCAGCTACTCGGGAGGCTGAGGCAGGAGAATGGCGTGAACCCGGGAGGTGGAGCTTGCAGTGAGCCAAGATCACACCACTGCACTCCAGCCTGGGTGACAGAGCGAGACTCTATCTCAAAAAAAAAAAAAAAAAAAGAAGAATAAGGTACATGCCTCTTTTTTTCTTGAGAAAGACACCTGTTCCAGTGGATAGAAATGGCTAGGGAAGATCTATATCTATGTCTAGAAAGATATAATTTCAACAAATCACAGACTCTCAGGATTAAAAGGAATATTGAATGTTATTGAGTCTTCAACCAAAGGCAGTTTGGATTAGAAAGAATGTTTGCTGTGGAATTAGAGGTCCTGGATCAAATCACAGCTTTACCACTTAATGACTGCACATTTTGGGTGACTTATTTAACCTCTCTGAGCCTTGGTTTTCTCATCTATACAATAGGGATAGTGTCTACATTATAGAGTTGGTGAGAAGATTGGAGATAAGCTACATAAAGGAACTAGGACAGACACCATAAACATTTTAGAAATGATTGTGTTTGTTGTCATCATAATTATCTCACCAAATGGACATTGAACTAACTTAAACATTCTGGTGACATAGGATTCACAAACTGCTCCAGTTGTCATCTCATGTTCAGAGAACCCTTCAGTGTTACGTCTTCCCTTTACTGAGCCTAAATATTTTCCCCTAGAACTTTTATCCATTATTCTCATTCTTGCCAGTGAGGCTACACAGATTAAGTCTATGTGACTAAATTAAGTGTGAAACTAGAATGGAATATATGCGTCAAGAGTGGAGTGACCAGTGTAGATACTATATATTTATCATCACAATTTAGGATCGAACTATCTTCCTTTTGCTAGTAACCACCCTTTTGATACCTATTGAATTTGTTGTTCATAAAGCCTATTCTTCACTAGAATTTGGGTCCTGCATGCTGTACCAGTCACAATTTTGAGGGAGAGACTCAAGTGTAGAGCCTTATAATTTAATTTGTGTCATATTTATCAATAAATGTTAAATTCCTTATGATACAACAAATATAACTTAGCTCTTTAATCAGTTATAATGTCATATGGCATACCCATAAGTTAATGTGACTGACAGGTGGTTAAGAACCTGGTGCATTTTATTTAACAAACACTTTATATAGTATTTAATATATGCCAGCTACTGTTCTAGGTGCTTTACGTATATCAACTCATATAATTCTCATAACAAACCTGTGTAGTAAGTACTATAATTATCCTCAGGTAAGGAAATTGAGGCACGGAGAAATTAAGTAACTCTTTCAAGGTCAAATAGTAAGTACTAAAGCCAGGATTAGACCAGGACTATCTAATTTTAGAACCTGTATTCATACTCATTATGCCCTGTTCCCAAAATTTTCTGTTACATAGATTGTTGTGGCTTTTTTTTTTTTTTTAGACAGGGTCTCGCTCTCTCACCTAGGCTGGAGTACAGTGACAGTGACCACTACAACCTCCACCTCTCAGGCTCAAGTGATCCTCCTGCTTCAGCACCCCCCACACCAGGCAACATAACAAGACCCCCATCTCTACAAAAAAATTAAAAAAGAATTGTCAGGGTATGGTGACCCATGCATGTAGTCCCAGCTACTTGGGAAGCTGAGGTGGGATGATCGCTTGAGCCCAGGAGTTTGAGGCTGCAGTGGGCCATAACTGTATCATTGCACTCCAGCCTGGGCAACAGAGTGAGATCCTATCTCAGAAAAAAACAAAAACAAAACAACATGGCTGCAGTGGGCCGTGTTTGTGTGGGTCTGTTTCTAGGCTGTTGATTCTGTTCCACTGATCTTAAGTGTCTATCGTTTCACCAATACTAGATTATGTTGATTAATCTAGCTTTATAGTACAACTTAAAATCAGGTAGTTTCATTCTTCAACCTTATTTTTCTTTTTCAAACATTTTGACTTTTCTAATTATTTTAGATTTCCATATTAATTTTAGAATAAGCTTGCTATATTTTAAAATTTTAAATTACAATTTGTATAAATTTTTAAAATACAATTTAAAATTTTATTAATTTTAGAATCAGTTTGCTATATTTTAAAATTTTGTTTTGTGAGTTCTGTTGAGATATTTAGTGGAATTGAATTAAACTATAGATTAGTTTGATGGGTTGAGTCTTCAGTTTTCTTTCTTTCCAGAGATTGCAGTCTTGCTATGTTACCCAGGCTGGAGTGCAGTGGCTATTCACAGGCATGATCCTGCTACTGATCAGCATGGGAATTGTGACCTGCTCCCTTTTTTGCCTGGGCTGGTCCACCCCTCCTTAGGCAACCTGGAGTACCACCCCCAGGAGGTCACCATATTGATGGCAAACTTAGAGCTAACACCCAAGCAGCATAGCGAACTACTGGGCTCAAGCACTTCTCCTTCCTCAGACTCCTGAGTACCTGGTATTTTTCCAGTTCTGAACGTAGTATATCTCTCCATTTATTTATAGTTAGATCTTCTTTGATTGCTTTCATTAATGTTTTGTAGTTTTCAGCATACATATTCTATTAATGTTTTGTTAAATTTTTACCTTAGTATTTCAATATTTTTGGAGCTATTGTAAATGGTATTGTTTAAAAAATATTAGTTTCCAGTTGTTCATTGCTGATATATGGATGTAAAATGTTGTGTGTGTTTACCTTTTGTCCTGTGACTTTACTAAAGTCAGTTCTAGGAGTTTTTTTTAAATCACTTATTTGGTTTCCTATGTAAACAATCATGTCATCTGCAAATAGACATTTTTATTTCTTCCTTCCCTATCAGTATGTCTTTTATCTTCTTGCCTTATTACACTGAATAAAATTCCAATATAATGTCAAATAGCAATGGTGAGTGAAGACATTCTTACCTTGTTCCTGACCTTAAAGGGTACAATTCAGTCTTTCCCCACATGTAATATGATACTAGATGTTGGCTTTTTGTACATAACCTTTATGAGGTTGTGGAAATCCCCTTCTACCCTTGTCTGCTGAGAATTTTTTTTTTTTAATCTGAATGGATGTTGAAATATGTCAAATTTTCTTCCTTTCCTTTCCTGTCCTGTCTTTCTTTCCTTTCTCTCTCCTTCCTTCCTTCTTTCTTTCTTTTTTCTTTTTTTTTTTTTTTTTATGGAGTCTCACTCTGTTGCCCAGGCTGGAGTGCAGTGAAACGATCTTGGCTCAATGCAACCTCCACCTCCTAGGTTCAAGCAATTCTGCTTCATCCTTCTGAGTAGCTGGGACTACAGGCATGCGCCACCACACCTGGCTAATTTTTGTATTTTTTGTAGAGATAAGGTTTCACCATGTTGGCCAGACTGGTCTCGAACTCCTGACCTCAGGTGATCTGCCCGCCTTAGCCTCCCAAAGTGCTGGGATTACAGGCATGAGCCACCAAGACCGACCTGTTAAATGCTTTTTATGTATCAAATGACATTATCAAGTAGCTTTTCCTCTTTAGTAATACGGTGGATTACATTGATTGATCTTGAGAATATTGATTCAGCTTTGCATTTTCAAGATAAACTTCATTTTGGCATGGTATATAATATTTTTATATACTGCTGGATTCAATTTGTTAGTATTTTGTTGAAGATTTTTGTGTCAAAATCCAAGGCAGATATTGGTGTATAGTTTTTTCTTGTCCTGTCTTTGTCTGGCTTTGGTATCAGAATAATGCTGGTTTTATAAAAATAAATTGGTAAATGTTCCCTCCTCTTCTATTTTCTGGAAAGAATTTGTGTAGAATTGGTATTAATTCACCTTTAAATGATTGATAGAATTTGACAGTGTAACCATCTGGGCTTGTAAAAATTTTTTGAGAGATTTTAAACTAAATTCAATTTCTTTACAGGTATAGGATTCTTCAGGTTATTTAAATTTGCTTATGTGAGCTTTGGTGGTTTGATTTTGAGGAATTAGTCTATTTCACATAGGTTGTCATATTTATGTATGTTGAATTGTTCATAGTATTTCCTTATTTTTAGAATACCATTGCATTTGTAGTGGTATCTTCTCTTTCATTCCTGATATGGTAAGTTGTGTCTTTTCTTTGTAATCTTGCAAGAGATTTGTGAATTTCACTGGTCTTAAAGAACCAGTTTTTTGTTTCATTAATTTTTCTGTATTGATTTTCTGTTTTCAATTTCATTCATTTCTGCTCCTAGCTTTTAAAAATTTTCTTCCTTCTGCTTGATTTGGGTTTATTTTATTATTATTAACTTTTTAGCTTCTTAAAGATCAGTGACATGAGACCTTTCTTCTTTTTTAATGTCAATATTTCATGTTATAAATATAAATTTCCCTCTAAGCATTGCTTTAGCTGAATCCCATTCCACAAATTTTCATATGTTGTGTTTTCATTTTCATTCAGTTCAAATTATTTTTTCCTTTTGGCTTCCTCTTTGACCCATGGATTACTTAGAAGTATAATGTTTATAAATGTTTGGAGATTTTACTTTTATTTATTTCTAAGTTTATTGTGTTATGACTGGAAAGCATATTTTATATGATTTCAATTCTTTTTTAGGCTGGATTATGTTTTGATGAATGTGCCATGTACATTTAAAAGAGTATGTATTCTGCTATTGTTGAGTGGAGTATTTTATAAATATCTATTAGGTACAGTTGGGTTGATGGTATGGTTCAATTTTTCTATATTTTTGGTGATTTTCTGTTTACTACTTCCATCCATCCCTGAGAGAGGAGTATTGGTGTTTCCAAATATAATTGTGGATTTGTCTGTTTCTCTTTTCAATTCTATCAGGTTATGATTCACACATCTTATAATGCCCTTCTTTATCTCCAGTAATTTTCTTTGCTCTGAAGTCTACTTTGTCTGATATTAATATAACTCTTCTTGCTTCCTTTTGGTTAGTGTTCTCATGGCATATATTTTTCTATTTTTAACATACCTATATAAATGTATTTTGAATTGAGTTCTTTTTTACAACACATACATAGCTCAGTCATGTTTTTGCATACGTTTTAGCAGTCTGTTTTAGTGGGTATATTTAGGTTTTTTCTCAATGTAATAATTGATATATTCAGATTTAGGCCTACCATTTTATTTATTTGTTTTCTATTTGTTTCCTTTTATTTTCTTTCATGTATCTGTTTTCTCTTTCCTACCTTCTTTTGGGGCATTTGTATATGTTTTAAAATTCCATATTTTTGTTAGTTTTTGACTATATGTTCTTTTTAAAAAAGTTTTTAATGATTGGGATCAAAATATAAATATTTAATTTTACACAACCTACTTAGAATCAATATTTTAACACTTCAAGGGGGATATAGAAATGTTATAATCATTTAGCTCCCATTACCTTTCCCTCTTTATGTTGTAGTTGTCTTATGTATTGCATTTACATACACTGAAAACCCCATTAATGTTATCAGTTTTGCTTTCAAACATGAAACAAATTTTAAGGAACTTAAGAGGTGAATTGTTTATTTTATTTACTATTTCTGTTTTTCCTTCTTTATTCCTTGTTTTTGTTTTGTTTTGTTTTGTTTAGAGTCAGGGTCTTGCTCTGTCACCAAGGCTGGAGAGCAGTGGCACAATCATAGCCCACTGTAACCTCAAATTCCTGGGCTAAAAGTGATCCTCCTACCTCAGCTTCCAAGTTGCTAAGACTACCACCATGTCTGGCTCCTCCTTTATTCTTGATGTTTCAGGTTACCTTATGATGTCATTTCCGTCTGTCTGAAGAAGTTCCATTTGTAATTCTTTACAGCAGGTATGCTGACAACAAATTATCTTTGTTTTCCTCCCCCAAAAATGTGTTTATTTCAAATTTAATCATGAAGGATATTTGTGCTAAATATAGAATTCTGGGTTGACAGGTTTTTTATTTTTAGCCCTTTAAGTTGTTCTACTTCATTCCACCCTCCATGGTTTCTGATGAGAAATCTACAGACATTCACGTTGCTTTTCCCCTGTAAATAATGTATCATTTTTTTCTACTGGCTTTCAATAATTTTTCTTGTTTCAGTTTTTAGCAGTTTGATTATGATGTGTTTGGGCATGAATTTCTTTGGTTATACCCTGTTTGGTGTTCTCTGAGTTTCTTGAATCTGTAAGTTATGTTTTTCACCAAATTTAAGAAATTTTTATTCTTTCAAATATTTGTTACTACATTGTATTCTTTCCTCTCTTCTTCTGGATCTCCAATATCATACATGTTAGATCTTTTGGTATTGTCCTACCAGTGCCTCAGGCACAGCTTTTTTTTCCTCAATATTTTTTCTCTCCATTGTTCACATTGGATAATTTCTGTTGCCTCATCTTCAAATTCACCAACTATTTCCTCTCTCATCTCCATTCTGTAATTGAGCCCATACAATTAGTTCTTTATTTGTTATTATATTTTTTAGTTCTGAATTTCAATTTCGTTGTTTTTTTAAATTATTTTTTGCATTTCTTTCAGGAACTTTTTTATCTTATGTTCTGGTACACTTTTCTAATAACTGTTTTAAAACTATAGTCAGCTAATTCCAGCATCTGTAGCATCCTGGCATTGTCTCTATTGTCTTTTCTTATGTGAGTTGAGATTTTCCTGGTTCTCTTACACTGAATAGTTTTGAATTGTATCCCAGACATTTAATATATTATAAGACTCTGGATTTTGTTTAAATCATATGGAGAATACTGATATTTTTGTTTTAGCAGGTAATAGATCTGTTTTGGTTCAAGCCAAAAGTTCCAACCAACCTTCTATCAGTTGTAGTTTCAATGTCAATTCCATTTTCAAAACTAATATTTTGCTTTCCATGCTATTTAGATCTATCCTCTATGTGTACTACCAGTCAGTAGTGGTAGGGTGATGGAATTGTGTGTCCTTTAGTTCAGTCTCAAAGTCTTTTTGGTACATATGCTGTTTGCGATCAGATCCATCCTTGTGCAACTTGAAGGTGAGTCTAGGAGATTATAATCAACTTAACTACTACTTCCCTAAATTCCTCCCTCTTCATGGTCTCTAGTACTTTCTTATTCCTAGGACTTCCTCTTTCAGTCCCACAGCCAGAAATCTAGTGCTTTAGTTACCCTAGTGTGGTATGTACTTTCTGGGACTACACTATGTCCAGGGCTCAGCAGTGGAAGGACAGAGAAGAAAAAATCAACTGGTGTTTATCTCACCCTCCTGAGGCCCCAACTTCTCCACAGAAGAAGGTTCCCCTCCCTCAGAGATATTGGAGCCTGTGGCCACCTGCTGACATTGCAGTCATTACCACTGCTTGGTTAGCAGGATTTCCAGGGGCCTGGGGCACTAGAGAATGGAGAACAAAAGAAAAGAAATTAGCAGATTTCTCCCACACTCTCTGAGTATTAGGAGATGCTTTTCCTGCTCCTTGAGCCAGAACTAGAGGGCTTCTCCTGGGGCTCTGTCTGTCTGTGCCTATTCTGAGTTTCAGACTGCCTTATTTCTAGACTGAGGTTCTGATAGGGAAAAACAAAAACAGAAAACTCACTGCTTGTTCAGTAGTACTTTAAATTCTAGTCTTTTTCCCCAATTCACTTGCTACTTTTTATCTTCCAGTGTCCTCAAGTAGCTGTTTCATGCATTCTATCTAGGTTTTATAACTATATTTAATAATAAAGACAGGGTGGGCTGGGCGCAGTGGCTCATGCCTGTAATCCCAACAGTTTAGAAGGGTGAGGTGGTCGGATCACCTGAGGTCAGAAGTTGAAGGCTAGCCTGGTCAACATGGTGAAACCCAGTCTCTACTAAAAATACAACAATTAATTGGGCGCGATGGTGCACACCTGTAGCCTCAGATTGTGCCACTGCAGTCCAACCTGGGTGACAGAGTGAGACTCTGTCTCAAAAAAAAAAGACAGGATGGAATGTGCTTACTCCATCTTACCTAGAGCTGGAATGGAACATGGTTTTTAAATGGGTGTTATGGATTGAATGTTTTTGTCTCCTCCAAATGCACAAATTGAAGCCCTAACCCTGAATGGGAATGGTATTTAGCAATGGGGCCTTTGGGAGGTAATTAGGATTAGATGAGGTCATGAGAGTGGGGCATCATGATGGAATTAGTGCCCTTATAAGAGGAGACACCAGAGAGCTCATTCATATTTTCTCTCTCTCTCTCCCCTCCTCCTCTCTCGCCCTCTCTCTCCCTCGCCCCTCCTTTTTGTGAAGACATAGAAAGAAGGCAGCTGTCTGCAAGCCAGAAAGAGAGGCTTCACCAGGAATTAAATCAGCTGGCACCTTGATTCGGGGCTTCCCAGCCTCTCAAACTGTGAGAAAGTAGATTTCTGCTGTTTTCGCCATCCAGTCTATGGTATTTTGTTTTGGCACCTTGAGCAGACGAAGACAATTGCCAACATATTTATGAAAAAATTCTTGGTACTACATATTGCGTCATTCTTCCCAAATCAATCACTACTTTTCCTGATAATTCTTACTGTACATGTTTTCTTCAAGATTTATAACAAATTATACTTAGCTGAATTTCTAGACAGAAATAGAAACAAATCCCCCAAAACTAGATGGGTAGCTTTAGAGATCCAATAATTTTGTGTCATGTAGTTGTAACACTTCAAATATATATATTTTGATATGTCTTTTTTGAATTAACTTATTGCTTAATTATTTGGTCTTCAGTCACCTTGACTAAATTTGTCTGATGTTTCTCTGTAAATAATCTCAAGGCTAGGTGACCTAGGTCCTGTTTGGGCCAATTATTTTTATTTTTATCTCTGAGAAGCTTGCCTCAAAGAGAACTTTTGGTTAGGAGCCAACAGTCCATTTCTTTCACATACATCCTGTTAAACTATAAGAAATGAGGATCGTATTGAATAAATATAAATGAGTAGAAGAAGGAAGATAGAGCAATTTGCTTGTCTGCTGCAGATAGTAGTTTTAAATAAATTTTTACCTAATAATAAACCGAACATGAGTAATTCTTGACCATCAAAAGAGAAGGACAAGTCCTTATAATTGGAGTGGAACTGGACTAGAACTAGGCTATTGTCTCAAGTGGGACGAAGACTCTAGAATAGATCAGTGAGCTTTGTACCTCAGGCAATTTCATGTTATGCTCTATTGCTCTCCACCAGATGGATTTCTTTCTTTCTTCCCCCACACCCCAGTAATCTTTTCCATCTCATCCATTCCCTTTTCTTTTTCTCTTCCTCACAGTTTTTATATCTGTGAACCTAGATTAATCAGTAGATTTAAAGAAGTAGTGGGATTTAAAGAAACTGCTGATCCTTGATCCTTTTTAAAAATCTGTCAACACCTCCCATCTTTTCCTTGTATGCTGCCTTTCTATTCCTGTTCCACCTTTCCATATTGTCCTTCACTTCATGGCCAGGCTTTAGCCCTGCCAGTGGTGGCCAGAGACATGAATTAACTCTGTTTGAGTCACTTAGGAATAAAAAGATTATTACTGACCTCAATTCTAGAATAAAAATACTGTGGTTTTTCTCTCCCACACTATAATTTTACTAAAATGTTACATCGTTCCAGAGTTAATCAGGATACTCTGTGAAATTAAACCTTAATTGTGATTTGGCTACTTCCTTCTTAGGGAAAATTAACAGAGAAATATTAGAAAATGATAATTTCAGGCTGGATGCAGTGGCTTATGCCTATAATCCCAACACTTTGGGATGACAAGGTGGGAAGATTGCTCGAAGCCAAAGGTTTGAGACCAGCCTGAGTAACATGGTGAGACCCTGTCTCTAAAAATAAAAGTAAAAAAATTAGCCGGGTGTTGTGGTGTGCCCCTGTAGTCCCAGCTACTTGAAGACTGAGGTGGGAGGATCACTTGAGCCAAGGAGGTTGAGGCTGCAGTGAACCATGATTGTGCCATTACACTCCAGCCTAGGTGACCGAGTGAGACCCTATCTCTGAAAAAGAAAAAATAAAATGATAATTTCATCAGAACTTGTTTGAAAGAGGAACGTTAGTTTCTTGAACAAAATTAGGAGTGCACATTTGAGGGAATTTTGGTTATTTCTACTGCAACTGAGGAAACAGGTATATTACTGTTTGATTTATAATTAACAAGGCCTCATATCCCTTTTTGCCCCCGCTTCGGGGAACAGAATATTTCTTAAGTTTGACATTTCCTCTCTTAATGTTCCCTTTGGAAAACATAAAATATAAATAGTGATTAAGGTCTTTCCAGATAATGTCCTGTACCAAAGTGTAGAAAGAACATACATAATGTCCCATACGAAAGCGTAGAAAGAACATAACATGACATGATAATGTAAAGTAATATATGATGATATTTTCATCTCAGGGCTATATTATATCCAGCTGATAAGTTTTATTTGTATGTTTGTTTATAATTGAAAAAGTATGTAGTCTTTTACTTATCAATACTCTCTGATACTTAAAAATGCTGCTAGCATTATGAGAAGTACAAAGGTACTAAGATTTACCTAGTAATTTTTTTTAATCTCTAAGAAACTTCAGTGGAAGCAGGACTGCTTCCACTGAAGTGAAAGCTAAGATGTAGTTAGGAGTTGTCAAGCTTTACACTAGAGCCTATATGAAGTTTTGATTCTAAATGTTACTGTACCTTCTGACAACTGTGAATGAATGAACCTGGTTCTTGGGGAGCCCGTTCTGGTTTTCTCTTTGCACAGTTAAGCTGGGACTAGCATCATTCTAGTTTGCAGGCAACATTCTCTGGGAAGCTGGTCTACAGGGGAGCTGACATCTTCTGAACCTAGTCCCCACAGAGAACTTCGAACGAGTGGAATCAAGAGGTTACGTGCATTCTTGCTCATGTCACAATGCTGGACATGTGACTTCAGAGAAGCATGTGCCAGGTCAATATGATTGAGCTGTTCCCACAATACAAAGCCTTGACCATAGAGCGATTCAGAGGCAAATGCAGCCTTCTCAGACTCTTAACCAAAACATTGGTGTGACATAAAATTATAATAAAAGAAATACAATTATTTCAAAAGTACTGTTTTACTGGGATATCTCAAAGGACTAAGAAAATCTTATCTCCTATCTTTTATTTGTTGATAGTTATTCATCACTCATTCAGCCTTTACTGAAAGCTTATCATGTATCAAACAATATGCCAGGTGTCAGAGAGGCAGCAAAGAGAGTACAATTGAGTTAGATAGAGTACCTGCACTCAATAATAATAACAGCTAACACTTATATAGTGCTTTCTGTGTGCCAGGCTTGTCCTAAGTGATTTTACATGCACACACCCTCACTCAATCCTTATAAAAACCCAATGAGAAGCCGGGTGCAGTGGCTCATGCTGGTAATCCCAACAACTTTGGGAGGGTGAGGCGAGCAGATCACTTGAGGTCAGGAGTTCGAGATCACCCTGGCCAACATGGTGAAACCCCATCTCTACTAAAAATATAAAAATTAGCCAGGCATTGTGGCAAGTGCCTGTAATCCTAGCTACTCAAGAGGCCAAGACAGGGAAATCACTTGAACCTGGTAGGTGAATGTTGCAGCTTGCTGAGATCGTGTCACCACACTCCAGCCTGAGCAACAGAGTGAGACTCCATCTCAAAAAAAAAAAAATTAAAAACCCAAAGAGGTGGCTGCTATTATCATCCCCATTTTGCAGATGAGGACATGGGTACATAGAGATTAAGTAACTTGCCAAAGATCTCACAACTGGTAAGTGGCAGAGCAAAATTTGAAAACAAACAATCTTGTTCTAGAAACTGTACTTTTAACTTCATGATAAATAGCTTCCTGAGGAATTTATGATCTGAGTATACATAGTAAGTACCTCCCCTTTAAGGGTAAGGCAGTAGGTAGTGGTGAATAGGGAAGCAAAAGGTGACTCAGGTTGAGTAAAACAACACCAGGCATATCTGACTCAAGGAATGCTTCAGAGGCCGGGGGTGCACACCTGTAATCCCAGCATTTTGGGAGGCTGAGGCAGGAGGATCACTGGAACCCAAGTTCAAGACCAGCCTGGACAACATGACAAAACCCTCTCTTTACAAAAAATACCAAAATTAGCTGGGTGTTGTGGCACATGCCTGTAGTTCCAGCTACTCAGGAGGCTGAGAGGTAGAAGGATCACTTGGGCCTGGGAGGTTGAGGCTGCAGTGAGCTGTGATCGTGCCACTGCACTCCATCCTAGGCAATAGAGTGGGACTCTGTCTCAAAAAAAAGAAAAAGAGAAAAAAAGGAATGCTTCAGTCTGCTTCAAAGAAAAGAATGGAGTAATGTGAAGTATTAAATGTAGCAAGAGGCCACTGCAGTAGCTCACACCTGTAATCCCAGCACTTTGGGAGGCTGAGACGGGAGGATCACTTGAGCCCAGGAGTTCGAGACCAGCCTGGGCAACATAGTGAGACCCTGTCTCTTAAAAAAATAATAAAAAGTAAATAAAAATAAATGTAGCAAGAAATTGGAAATCTTTATCAACAGATAGCAATCCAGTTTAATGTTATGTGCATGGCCACAATCCTTATTCCACTGTATCCTCCTTTCACATATATATTATGAAGATTAATGAATATAATAATTCTGATAACATTTCTTTTCTCCCTTTCTCCCTCCTCTGGTAGAGTACTCACATAAAGGCTGCATTTACAGTTGAGGTTAGAGCTTGTCTAGGCATGTCTGGTGAGCTGATGGGAGGAGTCTGCCAGGAGAGTATGTTCAGAATACTGGAAACCTTAGGGAGAAAACTCCTCCTGAAGGTAGAAAATTGCAGAAATTATAATATAGCCTCAGCTGCTATCAAAGAAGGATGGCTTTAGTACTTTTGGTAGAGAAGCAGTGTAGCAGCAAATTTTAAGAGATATATGAGAGGTATTTAAGTAGATCATGCCTGTAGGTCATTTAGTAGTAGTATGCAATTAATAAATATTCATTATTACTTGTGTGACAGTGCTCACCCCACACTGTCCTTATAGAAACATATTTGCAGAGACCTGGGGAGAAAATGCAAACATGCCAGAGGGCTTCATAAGACCATACCCTTTAATGACTCCATTAAGTGTTATCAACAAATGTTAGTAATAATAAATATAGTTATTATCATTATTGTTCTTATTACAGCCCCATTTTATGTCATTACTGATTTTTTAATGGGGTCATTGAGAAAATAAGACTTCATTTTCAAAATATTTAAATGTCCAGTCAGATCCTGGCAGCAGCTGCAGCGGCTCTCCTTGCCATTTCCTTTTCACTTCTGGAAACATGGGCTCCCATGTGGCTGTCTTTGATGATGTCATCCAGTTGTTCAGTGACATGAAAGTGTGCAAGTCTTCAACACTAGAAAAGGCGAAGAAGTGCAAGAAGTTGCTGCTCTTCTGCCTGAGTGAGTATAAGAAGAACATCATCCTCGCAGAGGCCAACAAGATCCTGGTAATTAATGTGGACCAAACCATTGATGATCCCTATGCCACCTTTGTCAAGATGCTGACAGGTAAGGACTGCCCTACGCCCCCTATGATGCCACCAAGGACAGCAAGAAGAAGGACCTGGTGTTTGTCTTCTGGGCATCTGAGTCTGCATCCATTAAGAACAAAATGATCTATGTCAGCTCCAAGGACACCATCAAGAAGAAGCTAGGGGTCAGCACCGTCATCTTCCTGGAGGACAAACCTTTGTGATCCCCTCCAGCCCCTTTCCTGGAGACTCTAGTAGTCCTAGACCTGCCCTCAGGGACTGCAGGCTGACCCCTTCCTACCAGACTGGAGGGGCTGGGGAATCCCAGCAGAGGGAAGGCACTCCCTTTACCCCAATTGCCAAACAGACCCCCAACTCCCTGGATTTTCCTCCTCTCTCCATCCCTGACAGTTCTGGCCCTCCCAAACTGCTTGGATATTCTGCTTCCTCTTGGGTTGAAGCAGACCAAGTTCCCCCAGGACCCCCAGTTGGGGAAGGCCTATATATATATTTTAAAAACAACCCCGCTCTCCACCTGTTCCTCCCCCTTCCCATGGTACAATTTCTAACCACAACAGTGACTCTGTGCTTGTCTGTTTAGTTCTGTGTATAAATGGAATGTTGTGGAGATGGCCCCTTCCCACGCCAGCTGGTTCCTCTCCCTTGGTTATGGCCACTAATGGAAACCAGACTAGTAAGCGACCTTTAATTTAAAAAAAAAAGAAAAGACAAAAAAAAATACTCAAATGTTTAAGCAGATTTCCCTAAACAGAAAGAGTAGAATAGAATTCATATGAATAAGCAAACAATTTAATTGTTACTACTGGGCATTATGGTATGGATTTTGCTTTCCTACAGAAAATAACTCCACAACTGATTTTATTAGTATATAATTAATTTCTTGCTAAGAGTCATTTTCACTTATCTCGCCATTGGATATTTGTGAAATCACTAATATTTCTTTTATCCATCATTCATATGTAAGTAAATAAGTACCTTACTTCCTCTTTCCAGGCAAACAGAGGTTCCAAATATAGCCATGTGTCACATAACAGGGATTTGTTCTGATAAATGAATCCATAGACAATTTTGTCTTTGTGCAAACATGATAAAGTGTACTTGCACAAACCTAGGTGGTGTAGCCCACTACACACCTAAGCTATGTGGTATAGACTGTTGCTTCTAGGCTACAAACCTGTACAGCATGCTACTATACTGAGTATTGTAGGCAAATGTAACATAATGGTCAGTATTTGTGTATCTAAATATACCTAAATATAGAAAAGGTACAATAAAAATATGGTATAAAAGATAAATGGTATACCTGTATAAGGCATTTACTATGAATGGGACTTGCAGGACTGGAAGTTGCGCTGGGTGAGTCAATGAGTGAGTGGTGAGTCACTGTGAAGGCCTAGGACATTATTGTACACTACTGTAAACTGCATAAACACCATACACTAGGCTATAATTTATAAAAAATTTCTTCAATAAGTTATTAAATAGTAACAAAGTAATAAGTTATTATTACATATCAATGATATTTTCTTTATATCCTGTAAGCTTTTTTCTATTTTTAAATTAATTTTTAAATTTAATTTTTTTTAAATTTTTTAAACTTAATTTGTTAAAAACTAAGACACAAAAACCCATGTAAGCATAGGCCTACACATGGTGAGGATCATCAGTATCACTGTCTTCCACATCCACATTTTGTCCACCGGAAGCTCTTCAGAGTTAGTAACATACATGGAGCTGAAGTAGAAGGAGTACACTCTAAAAGAACAATTAAAAGTATGGTGTAGTAAATACATAAACTGGTAACAGTTGTTATCATTATCAAGTATTACATAGTGTACATAATTGAATGTGCCATACTTTTATATGACTGGCAGCGCAGTAAGTTTGCTTGCACCAGCATCACCACAAACGGCGAGTAATGCTTACTCCATGACGTTAGGATGGCTAGGTTCACAAGGCGATAGGAATTTTTCAGCTCCATTATAATCATGGGACTGCCTTGGCATATGCGGGCTGTTGTTGACAGAAACGTCATTATGTCACGCAAGACTAGATGATGAGGGAATCCTTTTCCTCCTAATTGGTTATTTGAGCTGTTTAATCTCCCTTCCACTCCCAGCAAGTGTAGTCATTAAAATACCTTACATAACTATGAGGGCTCCATGACTAGAACTGCGATGTGATCATGTTACATACCCACTCAGAGTTCTCTGCTTCAGGGCCGAAGTTTGGGCAATGTCACACCTATTCTACTTTCTGGATGGGTTTCTCTGTCATGAGAAGAATGAGAAGTGAAAGAAGGATGAGCCCAATGTAATTCTGAGAATCAGATTTAACTAGTATCTGATAAAGCTTGCAATATTTCCATGTTGATAAATTCATCTAATTTATTTGTTTAACCTGTTGCATAATGTTTTATCATATGAACATACCACATTTGATTTATCTATATGGAACATTTAGGTTCTAATTTCTTGCTGTTTTAAATAATATTTACATGAATTTCCCTATACGTGTTTCTGCTTTCAATATATGACAGTTTTGCTAGAGTAAGGGTCTTTAAACTTTTTTGTTAGCTTATCCCACAAACAATTTGGAAAAACTTTTCCTCCTTACACATGGTCGAGTTAGAATTGAACTTTGTTTATTGTAAGTTTAAGTAGGTGCAAAGGAAGTAATTTCCTAGTTATGTAACTTTTTTTTTTTTTTTTTTTTGAGACAGAGTTTTTGCTCTTGTTACCCAGGCTGGAGTGCAATGGCACGATCTCAGCTCACTGCAACCTCCACCTCCCGGGTTCAAACTATTTTCTCCTGCCTCAGTCTTCCTAGTAGCTAGGATTACACACACCTGCCACCATGCTCTGCTAATTTTTTTGTATTTTCAGTAGAGACGGGGTTTCACCTGTATTTTTAGTAGAGACAGAGTTTCGCTATATTGGCCAGGCTGGTCTCGAACGCCTGACCTCAGGTGATCTACCCGCCTCAGCCTCCCAAAGTGTTGGGATTACAGGCGTGAGCCATTGTGCCTGGCCTATGTAGCATTTAAAGTAGAATTCTTAAATGTATCCAATATTCATAAATACCATGGTAATTTGTTGCCATTATCCATCAAAACATTTAAAAAATGAACAAGCTTTCTTTACAATGGGAAATTTTACATCATTCTTTTTTCTCTTTGAACTTGAATTTTTTTTCCAATTTTGATACAGATTTTTATTTGGATATAACGTATATTATGTGTGGATATCTTTTATTGATGATGACTGTATCATAGTTCCATGCAACAAATTTTATATAAAAATTTAAATTGTGTTAAACTTTCTTGACCATAATGCTCCTCAGTGTTAAAAATTATTCCAAATTATCATTAGTATTTTTGTATAATCAAGTAAATACTTTTAAATTTTGATACTTATTAAATGTAAAAAAATCAGCTGGGCTTAAAAAATTGGTTTATACATCATAAATGAATTTTACATATTCCTAGAAGGAGACAAGTTCAGCATTAGATCATTTATCCCTAGTTTTTGCTTTTATATTGTAAACACTGAGTAATATTATTCACATAAGTAGATGGTGAGTGAGAGGAATTGTTTTAGCAATATTACTCATTTGTTTGAAAGCTTCCCAAATATATGTCACACATCACTTAGTGATCTTAGTTTTAATGATTTTTCAATGAATAGTTTGAATAGGTTCTCTTTCAATTTACCAGAAAAAAAATTAATATTAAACAGGTTAACTTTAAAAGGGTTTGTTAATACATTATTCAGCTACTTAGCAGCAATATCATTATTGCAGATGATCTCTTTAGCTCCTTGCAGGTTTTTACACTTTCAGGCAGTACATCATTTCAGCGTTCAGATGGAGAGGGGTATTCTTTTCCCTTTTAAAGTGGGATAAAGGGCACTGTGAAAGGGGAGATGAGGACATGGAACTACTAGGTCCACTTGACTACACTAGTTCTCAGGCACATCAGGTTTAGAAGAAAGCATATATGGAAGTTAAAGATCTGGAATTGATTCTCTTGAAACTAAGAACCTTATTTCTCCAGTTTGAAGACCACTACTCTGATGCTTATACCCAAAAGTGGAATTGCTTGTGTTGGAGTCTCCTAAGTTGTGTGACTGTTTCACTGAAGCCACATCACTGAGGACATTGCTGTGCCCCTCAAAGACTCAGGAACAGTCCCTCTGAAGGTCCATATATGTAAGTCTTAGGAATCTTCTAAATTTGGGAAAATCCCTTGGTCGCCTTATTCAAATAACTAGTGACCAATGAGTAGTATAATCCATCAGTGTTCTATGAGACACAAAATTTCTTTCTATAATGTGGCTTTTGATAATTTCTGGAAGTATTTTTATTCATGATTCCCACATTTCTTTCTTTAAAGGGCATCATTAGTCTACCATCAACCAAGATGTTATACAAAGAGCACTGTAATTCATTTACATTGAGTGCCCTGAAGCACAAATGCCTTTAAGGCCTTCTTTACCCTTTATTAATTGCAAAATAAACACATGTCTAGTGGAGAAGGTTACTAGAAATAATTTGTGCAGTTTGGGAGAACTAGGGGTCAGGATTGCTTGACTTAGCTTCTGAAACAAACTCAAGCCCACTAAACCACCAAGGTAACTACATCCAGAAATCTGCAAACCAGAAAATGTTTGCCCTGAATAAGGTAAAGGACAAAAAAGAATAAGGGCAAACATTTTTTGGTTTGGAGATTTCTGGATGTAGTTGCAAAGGACAGTACATTCCAAAAACAGAATAATGGCCATTCTCAAGTAGGACTCAGTTTAATTCTACTTTAAAGGAGTGAGAACATTTAAAGTGCCAAATTCAAGTCATAAGGAAAAGTTGACCAGTTAATAGGAGAAATGCCACAACATTGTAAAATAAACAAGATTTGAAATGGAGAAAATCCTATTTTACAATGAACAAGTCTACAAGAACACAAGAATAAAGCACATCTTAATTAAGTCCTCCCTCTTACTTGTTTCAACAGGTGATATAGGAAAAGAGTGGTCCCAAGAGTGTGAGCAGCCAATGGCCTGGGGCTGCACCCTGGGAGCTAGCCAAGACAAAGATACCATGTCCAGAAAAGAAATTTCAGAAATGACTTATGGCTCAGAGCCATGTATGTAAATGAGGTTATTTTTATTTCTCTGAAAATGGTCGGTTTCTATCCATTAGCTTTCTCCCAGTTCCCTGACTTCATAAAATTTATGTTAAGGATTTGAAATATTCCCAAATTAATTTTCAAGTACCATGACTTTCCTTACAGACTTCATTTTTCTTTAGAGTTCCCTGCAGTGCAAACCTGTACCTTCTTTAATAAATGTAAACATTTAAGCCAGGTGCGGTGGCTCACACCTGTAATCCCAGCACTTTGGGAGGCCGAGGCAGGTGGATCACTTGAGGTTAAGAGTTCAAGACCATCCTGGCCAATATGGTGAAACCCCGTCTCTACTAAAAATACAAAAATTAGCCTGGCATAGTGGTGTGTACTTCTAGTCCCAGCTACTTGAGAGGCTGAGGCAGTAGAATCGCTTGAACCCGGGAGGCAGAGTTTACAGCGAGCCAAGATTGCCCCACTGCACTCCAGCCTGGGCACTCCATCACAAAAACAAAAAAACAAATGAAATGTAACACATTTAGTACAATTAAGTAACCAAAATCTACAAAAGGGAACTGTTCTATTGTCTTTAGAAAAGTTAAAATTTCCCTCCTAAACTAGTTCTGACAACATTAGGTTTTTCTATGGTATTCTTTCTGAAGTTCCTATAAGAGAGAAAAATCTAAATCACAATAGGAGTATTTTTTGAACTTATTCTATTGATCCTAAAACATTGTTTAATAAGAGACGTATAACTGGGCAGGGTCTAGAACTGCTTTATTTCATTATTTAGTGTAACCATGAAATTAAACAGTGGTCTACCGTTGGGGACCAAGGTCAGATTAAAAAAGATTAAATATAAATTAAAGCTACTACACATTTATATGGTTGAAAAATCAAAAGGTACAAAACAACAGCATCACATATGATACCAATTGTGGCCTTGGAGTTGTGTAACTTGGCAGTCCTGTATATATCACCTTCCCACGGGATCTCTCAGCCATATCAGTTTCTTGTATATTAATAAGGGGAATCTTGAAAGATAGAGGTCAAGAGGAGAAAAATAGGGATTGGAAGAAAGAATGGCAAGACAGGGCAGGAGAAAGGAGAGTAGAAGGATGGATGAGAAGGTAAAGACTGAGGTCTTATACAAAGGATTGGCAACTGCAGTTGTCCTTGGTGTGTGTGTGTATATTTGTATATGAATAGAAGAAGAAGAAATGGAAAGCTCTGGGGGGTGGGGCGTGGCAGAGGCGGGGGTGGGGGAAGAGGAGGAAGTCACTTATGTAGGGAAGGATAGTGGTGAGCCCTGGAGAATTTTTAACTTAGTGCATGCATTACTTGAATAAAGTTCCTTGTGTTGCCTTTTCTTATATCACTTTTATCTAGACTCATCCGAGGATATGTTAGTATTTTGAAATTTAGGTTTTGGGAAAAAATTCAAAGCTAGTAAGCATAAATATTTGTGCAAGAAAGAGAAGCAGATATGCAGACCTCTACCACCTCATACCAGAGACAAACTAACCTTTCTCCAGCACACATTGGCCTGATTAAATCTAGAATTAAGCTTTCTCTCAGCACTGACCTGCCTCAGACTGCGAAGAGATTCTCTAATTTTGAGCCATGATGAAGGTGCTGACTGTAACTGCACGGCAGCATTTTCACTGACTCCAACTCTTCAGCAGGTGGCAGCGTTCTCCTTGCTCCCTGTAGGTTTGGTGTTTCCTTCCTTTCAAAAGAGTCCTTCCTCCTTCCTTTCAAAAGAGTCCCTTTTCTGTCTTTGGTCCACATATAATGGCTGCCTCCCTTATATTCTTGTCTGAAAGACACTCTCCTAGTAATCTTAGGAACTGAGGAGGAGAAACAAATTTGCAGCATGTGGCTATTCATGTTTTAATGTTTGATCCTTAAGGTACTAAGGCATCATGGGCTAATTTCAGGACATTTAAGGTTAGAGAGTGAACATGGGGAATCATTCATTCACTTATACCTGTTTTTCTCCATCCCAAACCCTATTTATCATCTCTATTTAAGCAGTCTCCTTGTTTTCTTTGTTCACTCCTTTCCAAGCCTTGAAAATGTCATTAAAAGCCATCTCTAGTCAAATTTCTAACTAACTCGTTTATGTTTCTATACAAGCTAGACTTTCTTACCATCTTTATTCACTGATAGGGTATAACAGGGAATTCTCCAGGCTCTAACTGAGGATCCCTCATTGAGTTGCTATGTAATCTGGGACATGCAAACCCTTTGGGCCTCAGTTTCTTCATTTGTAAAATGAGATTGGTAAACTAGCAGATCTATGAAGTTTTTTCTAGCTATTATGCACTGGTTGATAAAGCGGTCTGCCACTCTATTGAATGGAAGAAGGTGGGGTACTGTGCTGTCATATGATTATTTTTGGAGGACATTTTCTTTGAGCAGGAAAAGTTATTAAATAGTACAAAGAGTGAAAAATAGATCTGGTCAAGACCATTGATCTGAGGAAGAAAGGGTATTCAGGATAAGATACAGCCTGTCTACCATACATCTCTACCATGTACCATTTATGGCAGATATTCCCACGTATTCCTATGGTGTCCAGCAAACACCAAACAGACCTTTATGCTTAAATTCTGGAAATTCTTTAGGGTGCTCATTTATTTTAAAATAAAATTAGAATCAAGCTTCTTTCCTGGTTTTTTAACATTCTCTTGATAATAGACATATATTTTTAGTTTTAATTCTAATGGATGAAATCACCTTTCTACCTTATAAAAGTAATAATCATTGTAAAGAACCTTTGAACCATATAAAAAGCAACAAATAAAAAGAGAAATTTATCTTCCTTGAAAGATCCCTCTCTATCCTTCCCTCTCTATCCTGCCCTCAGAAATAATGTGTTATCTCATCTCTTGTTTATTCTTCCAGATAATTTCTATGTATTTATGCAAACACATGTATATATATATATATATATATAATCACTTTTGTTTTATTTCATTGAATTTTAATGAATCTTTTGGGAAATACATTAGTCCTAGAGTAGAATTATACATGTAAAATAGATGAGTAAGCACGTTACGAAACTGGAAGATTAAGGAGCAAAATAGAAAACAACTGAAAACATTCAGTTGCTAATCAAATTGTCAGCTGATCGGATTCTTAAATGACAGATATTCTAGGCAGAACGGACCTGAGAGAAGGACGATGTTAAATGGTCTGTTTTGGGGGTTATCTATAGGGGAGAGGACTAGGGTCATTGTGGAAGACGGCCACCAACAATTCCTCCATGCCTCTACACACATGCCACCCTTCCCAGCAAAAGGAGATGGAGTCTGTTTCCCCTCCCTTGAATCTTTTCTCAGCTTCCCCAGTAGCTAGAACTACAGGCACAAGCCACCATGCCCAGCTAATTATTATTTTTTTGTAGAGACTGGGGTCTTGCTATGTTGCCCTGGCCTCAGGCAATCCTTCCCTCTCAGCCTCCCAAAATGCTGGGATTACAGGCATGAGCCACCATGCCTAACTAATTTGGTTTTTAAATATTTTATTTTAAAATAATTTTTTTTTGAGGCGGAGTCTCGCTCTGTTACCCAGGCTAGAGTGCAGTGGTGTGATTTTGGTTCACTGCAACCTTCACCTCCCAAGTTCAAGCAATTCTCCTGCCCCAGCCTCCCAAATAGCTAGGATTACAAGCATGTGCCACCACTCCCTGCTAATTTTAGTATTTTTTTTAGAGACAGGGTTTCACCATATTGGCCAGTCTGGTCTCAAACCCCCTGACCTCAAGTGATCTGCCTGCCTTGGCCTCCCAAAGTGCTGGGATTACAAGCGTGGGCCATCGTGTGTGGCCTAGAAGAAATTTTAGACTTAGAAAAAAGTTGCAAAAATGGTATGAATTTTTTTTTTTTTTTTTGACACAGGGTCTTACTGTCATCAGGCTGCAGTACAGTGGTGCGGTCGATGCTCACTGCAACTTCGACCTCCTGGAGCTCAGGTAATCTTCCCACCTCAGCCTCCCAAGTAGCTAGGACTACAGGCACACACCACCATGTCCAGCTAATTTTTGTATTTTTTGTAGAGACATGATTTTTCCATGTTGCCCAGGCTGGTCTCGAACTCCTGAGCTCAAGCAATCTACCCACTTGGCCTCCCAAAGTGCTGAGATGACAGGAGTGAGCCACCATGCCTGACCTGGTGTGGGGTTTATGTATGCTTGTTATCCAGCAGGCCTAGTATTAATAGCTCTCTTTTTTTTTTTTTTTTTTTTTAAGAGATGGGGTTCTTGGCCAGGCACAGTGGCTTACGCCTGTAATCCAGCACTTTGGGAGGCCGAGGTGGGTGGATCGCTTGAGGCCAGGAGTTCAAGACCAGCCTGGCCAACATGGCAAAACCCTGTCTCTACTAAAATACAAAATTAGCTGTGCGTGGTGGCACGTGCCCGTAATTCCAGCTACTTGGGAGGCTCAGGTAGGAGAATTGCTTGAACCCAGGAGGTGAAGGTTGCCGTGAGCCGAGGTTGCACTGCTGCACTCCAACCTGGGCAACAGAGTGAGATTCTGCCAAAAAAAAAAAAAATTCCCTGCTTTCAGGAGATGGGGGGGTCTCACTCTCTTGCCCAGGTTGGTCTCGAACTCCTGGGTTCAAGCCATCCTCCCACTTCAGCCTCCTAAAGTGTCAGAATTACAGGCATGAGCCATGGTTCCTGGCCAATAACTTATTAATAGCCCCAGAACAATGATCAAAACCAGGAAATTAACACAAGGTACAAACCTTATATGAAATTCACTTGTTTTTGTAGTGATGTTCTTTTTCTGTTCCAACATTTAATCCAGGTTCCTTCACTTGCTTTTAGTTGATATGTCTCCTTAGTCTGGGGAAAAGACTTGTAATAGAGCTGTAAGAGCAGTGAGAAAATTGCTATTGAAGGTTGGAGAAATGGTGTTAGCAGCAGCAAAATGTTTGACAACCCTTGTGGCCAGATATACGGTAAAACACAGAAGATAGAAAGTATACCTAATAAACTTGTGGATTTGGCAACATTCAGGCTGAATGTTCAGAGTGACAGTTGGCTTCTTTTAGGGATGTACAAAGATACACAAGTGATGTATGATGATATCACAAGAGACAGAGATGTGTTAAAAAAGGAACTATCCCATTTTTATGCAGAGTCTTTTTATGCCAGAAAGATTCTCAAAGTAAGAAATGGCCTCAAGGGCCTGCCTGTAGAATTGGCCTCAAGGTAAAGATCCTATCAAGACTCGGTGCTAAGACCTCTAAAATATTTAAGATATTGCCCTCATCTAGACAAAAGGTCTTCTAAGAATCTTAAGTGTTGTCCCACAGTAGTTACCTCTACAGGTCCACAGTAAAGAGAGGTTTTTTTAAATTTTAAATTTTAATTTTTAATTTTTTTCAGAGACAGAGTCTCACTATGTTTCCTAGGCTGGTCTCCAACTGCTGGCCTCAAGCAGTCCTCCCACCTTGGCCTCCCAAAGTGCTAGGACTACAGGCAGAGAGGTTTGTTTTTGAAAGAATTATTGATGTTGCTTTGTGGGCAAGAAGTGAACTCCAGTAAGAGTCACAAAATTTTAAAGAGTTATATGGATAAAATTGCACCAGCTTGGACTAAGGAAGAGACAGTTCAAAATGAACAACCTCCCAAGCCCCCAACTTCCTACAGGCAGGAAGCAGGGTGAGAGAGTTATTTAACTGTAAAAGGAAGGCAGATTCTTTTTTTTTTTTTTTTGGTGGTGGTAGTAACTTTTATTGAAGCAGCAGTGTACCGCAGCAGAGGTAGTGCTCCTTGCAGAGCAGGGCTAACCCACAAGTGATGTGCCCAGTGTAGCCACTCAAAGCAGTTCTGCACTTATATTTATATCTACTTTATTTTTTGTTTTGTTTTGTTATTATTTTTTATTATACTTTAAGTTCTAGGGTACATGTGCACAACATGCGGGTTTCTTACATATGTATACTTGTGCCATGTTGGTGTGCTGCACCCATTAACTCGTCATTTACATTAGGTATATCTCCTAATGCTATCCCTCCCCCATCCCCCCACCCCACGACAGGCCCTGGTGTGTGATGTTCCCTGCCCTGTGTCCAAGTGTTCTCATTGTTCAGTTCCCACCTATGAGTGAGAACATGCGGTGTTTGGTTTTCTGTCCTTGTGTTAGTTTGCTCAGAATGATGGATTCTAGCTTCATCCATGTCCCTACAAAGGACATGAACTCATCCTTTTGTATGGCTGCATAGTATTCCATGGTGTATATGTGCCACATTTTCTTAATTCAGTCTATCATTGATGGACAATTGGGTTGGTTCCAAGTCTTTGCCATTGTGAATAGTGCCTCAGTAAACATACTTGTGTGTGTGTTTTTATAGTAGCATGATTTATAATCCTTTGGGTATATACCCAGTAATGGGATGGCTGGGTCAAATGGTATTTCTAGTTCTAGATCCTTGAGGAATCACCACACTGTCTTCCACAATTGTTGAACTAGTTTACACTCCCACCAACAGTGTAAAAGTGTTCCTATTTCTCCACATCCTCTCCAACACCTGTTATTTCCTGACTTTTTAATGATCACCATTCTAACTGGTGTGAGATGGTATCTCATTATGGTTTTCATTTGCATTTCTCTGATGGCCAGTGATGATGAGCATTTTTTCATGTGTCTGTTGACTGCATAAATGTCTTCTTTTGAAAAGTGTCTGTTCATATAATTTGCCTACTTTTTGATGGGGTTGTTTGATTTTTTTCTTGTAAATTTGTTTAAATTCTTTGTAGATTCTGGATATTAGCCCTTTGTCAGATGGGTAATTGCAAAAATTTTTTCCCATTCTGTAGGTTGTCTGTTCACTCTGATGGTAGTTTCTTTTGCTGTGCAGAAGCTCTTTAGTTTAATTAAATCCCATTTGTCAATTTTGGCTTTTGTTGCCATTGCTTTTGGTGTTTTAGACATGAAGTCCTTGCCCATGCCTATGTCCTGAATGGTATTGCCTAGGTTTTCTTCTAGAGTTTTTATGTCTAACATTTAAGTCTTTAATCCATCTTGAATTAATTTTTGTATAAGGTGTAAGGAAAGGATCCAGTTTCAGCTTTCTACGTATGGCTAGCCAGTTTTCCCAGCACCATTCATTAAATAGGGAATCCTTTCCCCATTTCTTGTTTTTGTCAGGTTTGTCAAAGATCAGATGGTTGTAGATGTGTTGTGTTATTTCTGAAGCCTCTGTTCAAGGAAGGCAGTTTCTTATGAAAAAGGAAAATTGATTCAGAGATCCTGGTCTAGACCCCAGAGGGTGGAACTAAGAGCTCTTGAGAACAATGCATTGGGAAACTATTCTGAGGGAGGCCAACCTAGGTACTAATGGGGAACTTGATCCTCAGAGGACTGGTAACAGTGCTTGGCAGGATTTCAGAATTTCTATGGACTAATGACTGCCATTTGCCCTCCATTTTCCCCATTTTCAAACAGGCGTGTCTACTGCAGTTATCCTATCCCCTTTTCAGTATTGTATGTTGTGTATGTAACTTGTCTTTTAGTTAACAGGTCTCCAGATGAAGAGAAGCTGCATCTGAAATGCCTCATCCACATCTGAGCCTGGTATATATTACTAGATCTTGAACTTTAACACTGATGCTATACAGAATAATAGTTTTGGAGAAAGGGAGTGAATGTATTCTGTATGTCGTGTGTGTGTGTTTGTGCGCACACGTGCATATATGTGCATATGTATACTGTTGTAGCTGGAGGATGGATCATGATAGACTATTCCCCAAATTGACTGGCAACAATTTCTCTTATCCCAGCCGCTACTTCCATCAAAGAGTAGAGTATCTTTCCCTTCCTTTTGAATCTGGGCTGTCCTTGTGACTTGCTTGGTCAAGAGAATAAAGTGGAATGACATTCTGGAACTTCTGAACCCAGGATTTCAGAGACCCTGTAGTTTCTGCTGTCTTCCTCTTGGGATCCAGGCACTGTGTAAAGAACCCTGGGCTGGACCACTGAATAATGAGCAACCACACCAAGAAAGGAGGCTCCTAACCATTTTTAGCTACTCTAGCTGAGGTCCCAGACATGTGGTGAGCTATCTTGGACACTCCGGGCCCAGCTAAATTCACAGCTGAATAAAGCACATGTGAGACCCTAGCTGATGTCATGAGGGAGCCAACCTGCCCAGCTGTGCCCTTCCCCAGTTGCAGAATTGTGAGGAAGTAAATGGTGGTAGTTGTTTTGAGCCACTAAGTTTTAAGTGGCCCCCATGGTATCAGTTCAGGTCAGACATGTGCTTTATTCAGCTGTGAGTTTGGCTGGGTCTGAAATGTCCAAGATGGCTTCCCACATGTCTGGGACCTCAGTTAAAGTAGCTAAAATGGTTAGGGACTCCTTTCTTGCTGTGGTTGCTCATCATTCTGTGGTCCGGCCCAAACTTCTTTACACAGTGCCTGGGTCCCAAGAGGAAGACAGCAGAAAGTTTTAAGGCAATTTATGCAGCAATAGATAATTGAAAACAATTATCCGGCCAGGTGCAGTGGCTCATGCCTGTAATCTCAGCACTTTGGGAGGCAGAGAAGGGCAGATCCCTTAAGACCAGGAGTTCAAGACCAGCCTGGCCAATGTGGCGAAACCCCGTCTCTACTAAAAAAACAAAAAATTAGCCAGGCATGGTGGTGCATGCCTGTCATCCCAGCTACTCGAGAGGCTGAGGTAGGAGAACCGCTTGAGCACCTCGTGAGGCAGAGGTTGCAGTGAGCTGAGATTGTGCTACTGCACTCCAGCCTGGGCAACAGAGCGAGACTATGTCTCAAAAACAAAACAATGTAATTATAAAATGTCAGGGTATTTTCTGTTGCTTTACCTTTACTCTATGGGCTGGGAAGAGGTTGTAACAACGTCAGCCATAGAAGTCAAGTTTTCAATGCAGACTAAATTCCGTGACGGTGAACACTATATGCCATAGTAGTCACTGCTCTGTCCATAGAGCTTAGAACTGTACTGCCACTTAATAGGCTCCCAAATATTTGTTGATTGAATCATTAAATAAATGAATTGGGATAAGATCCCCTACCCTCAAGAGGATGCGCAAAAAAAGATTCTGGAGTGTGGAGTCTTGATAAGGGAAAAGAAGGAAAGAAAAAGCAGATAATGGCTCAAGCCTGTAATCCCAGCACTTTGGGAGGCCGAGACGGGTGGATCATGAGGTCAAGAGATCGAGACCATCCTGGCTAACACTGTGAAACCCCGTCTCTACTAAAAAATACAAAAAAACTAGCCGGGCGAGGTGGCGGGCACCTGTAGTCCCAGCTACTTACTCGGGAGGCTGAGGCAGGAGAATGGCGTGAACCTGGGAGGCGGAGCTTGCAGTGAGCTGAGATCCGGCCACTGCACTCCAGCCCCGGCGACAGAGTGAGACTCCGTCTCAAAAAAAAAAAAAAAAAAAAAAAAAGAAAAAGCAGATAAGCTGTAAGTCTGCCTTTTTTCATGCTCCAGGGCTGTTTGTCCCATGCATTTTCTCTTTGAAAAAGGTGCTGTTTTTTTGTGATGCCTCAGAGGCCAGAAGGATGTTTTGCAGGGGAAAATTGTAGGAGTCAGGCAGAGCTGGGTCTTGGCTCCTTCTCAATGTCCCTCTACCTAGACAAATTCAGGCTATTCTGCAGAGGTTGCAGTGAGCCGAGATCATGTCACTGCACTCCAGTCTGAGGAACAGAGGGAGACTCCGTCTCAAAAAAAAAAAATTCGGGTTATTCTGTGAAGCACCTGGTAGGTGTCCCAATATTTGCTGGTATATGGGAATTACCTCTTTCTATTATTGGGAGGTCTAAAAAACAAACTATGTGTTCTATATGGCTAGAGTTAGTATTAAGGGGAATAACTGGTAGCCAGTGTTAGCTTGGAGACTAACATAGTCAAAGGTGTCTTGTCATGTTAGGTCTTTTTTATTTGTATTGCTCCATGGTCCAAGACAAAATTTCGGAATGCCACTTGGACACAGTGAGTACCTGGTCTGCTCTGTGGTTCTCAGGAGCAACCAACTCAACCCTTATTTCTCTGAGAATGATGATTTCATACAGCACATCTCTCTACCAAGATGTGAAAGATGACACCGTGGCATCTGAAATAGCTTCAGGAGAGATTTGGGACATGGGAAGCTTGTAGACAATAATAGAAAATTCTCTTTTAGAATATAGTTACTTGTATGACCCACAGTAGTGCCTTTTGGAGAATGTCTTAAAATTATCTGTATTGAAAGAACAATAATGTTTGTTATTAGGATAAATGAAATAAGGGGAAAACCTCAGACTCTTGGAAGAATGGATTTAAATTCAGTCCAATGATTATATTTTTATATTCTGTATTATTTAGAAAACAGTAGTTAAACAGACAGAGATAGAGAAGATTGTTTAAAAATTAAAGCTACTGAGTTAGATCCCTTTTTGAAAGGTCAGTGTATGGGAGATGAGAAAGGCACTATAGCGATCAGAGTGTTTACACAAAAGACATCTTAGCAGAGGACCTACAAAGAGCACATGAAGTATTTATATCGTCCACATCAAGTTGCTGGTCATTTCGCTTATCAAAGAAAATAAGAAAGATATTTTCTTTGGACATTATTTTAATGTAGTAACAATAGAGTTTTGGAATCAGCTGTTAGAAACGATAATTAAAGCTGGTTTATCATGCTCACTAATCAATCTACAGTCACCTTGAAGCTTTATATAATTCTCCCTTTATTATAAACTTCTACTTCTCCCTATGGTATTCTGGTTCTGAATCCAGACAGGTAAAGAACTAAGTGCGGCCGGGCACGGTGGCTCACACCTGTAATCCCAGCACTTTGGGAGGCCGAGGCGGGCGGATTACGAGGTCAGGAGAATGAAACCATCCTGACCGACATGGTGAAACCCTGTCTCTACTAAAGTACAAAAAATTTGCCGGGCGTGGTGGTGTGTACCTGTAGTCCCAGCTACTCGGGAGGCTGAGGCAGGGGAGGCAGGGGCATTGCTTGAACCCGGGAGGTGGAGGTTGCAGCGAGCTGAGATCATGCCACTGCACTCCAGCCTGCGAGACTCCGTCTCAAAAAAAAAAAAAAGAAAAAAAAAGAAGAAGTGCTTGGAGACCAGTGTATTGTAATATCTGTACAGCCAAGCAGGTATTTTCAATTGAACTTTAAAAAAGTACTATTTTTGAAACTTTGTTTACTTTAGATAAGGCCAGCCATTTGGGTAGAAAGGTACAGAAAAACAAAAAATTGGAAAAGGATGCATCAGTAGTATTTCTTTCAGAAACAACACTAGGAACAGAAGAAGGATTTTATTCAGCAACTCCTAATAACCACCTGATGTTGCTGTCGGGCTGGCCAAATACCTGCCAACATTGATGATCCTTTCATTCACCACTAGAGAGAAGTAGAGGGACCTGATGTTTAGAGAAGCAGCAAAACCCATTTCCCATTTTCTTTTTTCAGCCAGATGGAAGTACTTGGAGGCTGGTCTCATATTCCAGCACTTTAGTGCTGGTGATGCAAATCCTCTCTGCTCCAGAGTAACTCTGTGCCATGGAATCCAAGAGGACCCTGTCGCACCAGGGACAGGAATGCATCCTTGTTTCATTTTCTTCCCTGAAAGCGGAGTTCAGAGGTTCTCAGATACTACGAGACTAATTGTCACTTAGGGTAGGCTCCAGGGGAGGGGCAGAGTAGGGCAGTGCTAATAACAGGGACTCCGGGGACAAGATCAGCAACCTGAGAAACAAATGTGAGACATTTTACCCCGCTCTAATCTACTCCCCTTTTAAAGGTTCATCTTCATTCCCCCTTTTTCTACCACGCAGTAATTGATAATTAAACACAGCTCTGGTTTTTGCCATGCAATCTAGTAGAACACCTAGACATCAGGAACTCCTTATCCTTGGTTATTTATAAAATAATGAAATCTGTAGTTCACCCTAGGCTATGTGGATAGTATCTGCATCTCTGGAAACCAACTAGAGGCCTTTCTTTTATTCTTTTCCGGTTGCTTTCCATTTCCTTTTCCACTGTGGTCCTTGCCTTTCCCAAGCTGACCAGAACTATGCACAAAACCAGCCTTCAATAAATATCAACACTGAAGCTTCAGCAGGTTGTTAACTCCTGTAGAGCTATCTTAAATGCTGTATATAAGTGCAAAGTTTTACGGAGCCTCAGAGATCTCTAAGAACACTGTAAATATCCCAGGTTTAATTAGTAGTCCCAGAGTTAGGTAATGGCCTGTGGCTTTCTGCGCTAGGTCTCTTGGGGTTTCCAGTCTTCACAGGTTGCCTGCAACTATGATGTGCACATATACAGTCCTCTTTCTCAAATACAGCATAAATCCTCTTTAGACTTTCCTAGGCACTTACAATTATTGAACACACATGCAGATTGATTCTCATTCTCTCAAAAGTTTGAAAAACAACTCAGTGCTTCAACCTAGGTCTCCTTAGATATTTTTTCACTCAAATTGTCGTCTGGAGTTCTACTTCCTAAGGGAATTGAAAAAATAATAAATTCCCAGACTGGTGTTGATGCTCATTCTCTTTAAGCGGGTCGACTACTTGCTTTGTAGATCCTTGACGGGTGCGGTGCGGGGTAGAAGGAGCGCGATCCAACTCTCTGCATTTCTGAATTAGCTCTCACGGCGACAGGTCTGCCCAGTCGGGGCTGTAAGCGGACTTGACAGGTTTGTTCTGGGCTGACGGCCATTGACGAGGTTCTCAGACCAGATAAGTCACTTGGCTGAGTCTACAGTAGGTGGGGCGCGCTCACCAGCTCAGGGGTAGTGACTGGACGTTTGTTGCAACATCAGAGAATGCAAGCTCTGGGCTGCAGCAGGAGATACCCGCAAGCACAGAACTAAAAGGGTTCACCCTAAGGGGGCAGGGCATCAGCGAGGGAGAGGCCCGAGACCCCTAGCGCCCAGCTCCTTTTCCCACGTTTGGGAAGGCGCAGTATAGGTCGATCTAGAGCAAGGAGTCTCAGGTCTCCGTCCTTGGCTTGCTCTTAGGGTAGCAGGCGAGGAATGGGACCAGCTTGGGGACTCTCTCCCCGCGTTCTGTAAGAATCGGCGGCAGCCAGCAGGCGGGGAGGCGGGGGCACGTGTTTGGATGTGGGTGCTTGTGTAACCAGCTCCCCAAGCGCCAGCCCCGACAGCGCTCCTTTCGGAGGCTGGTCCGAGTCCCTGTTTCCGCCGCGGCGCGGGAAGGGCTGGGGTTCTGCTGCCTGCACCAGGCGAGAACACCCCGAGCAAAAGAAGAAGAGTACTTGCCTCCGGAGCTATCACTGGGGAGTGGGAATTTGGAAAGTTCCCCAACTAGGAACACACGTGACCTCCTTCGGAAAGTAGTTCCGACTGTGGCCCGTGTATCCTTCCACCCCCTTTTGAACCCTCCTAGGTCTTCTCGCCCCGCCCACTCGCTGGGCTGCAGCTTCCTACCGTTCCGTACTTTCCACTCAACCCGGTAACCCCGAACGTGCATGGTCTGGCCGGGGCGCGTGGAGCCTGGCCCCGGGCGATCCATCCCGCCGGGTTTTCACGGAGGCCAAGGGGGGCGGGGCTAGGTGGTCTCTAAGAACCAAGCTTGAGTCCGACGCGGCGAACCGACTTGGAGCCGGAGGGGGAGAGATGCTCTACTCTTCTAGGGGCACCGGAGCGGGCGCAGGAGAGGGCTGCGGGGTGCGTCCTACTCACGGGGATCCTCTTTCAGTTCATTTAGATAGGTGCCCTTTGGGCCCTGGAAATTCAACGGCGATGTGTTCACGTTCAGCACGCTCGGCTGAGAGCTTTCATTTTTAGGGCAAACGAGCCGAGTTACCGGGGAAGCGAGAGGTGGGGCGCTGCAAGGGAGCCGGATGAGGTGATGCACGCTGGAGACACAATAGCAGGTTGCTCTTTGTGCTAAGACTGACATCCTGAGGACACAGGGTTGGGGGAAGGAGGCATCTCTAGGCAAAGGCTGCTACAGTCAAATCTCTGCGAACGATTGTGATCGACAGCGATGCAAAAGAGCGAATGCAGTCCACGCCGCGGAAATCCAGGGGCAGAGGCAGGGGGAGGGTATTCCCCGTGCAGGGACCGTCCCTGCATTTCCCTGTACACTGACCAGCGTGGTCACCTGGTCCTTTCCACCTGTGCACAGGTAACCTGAGACTCAAATCAGTGACACTGCTCAACGCACCCATCTCAGCTTTCATCATCAGTCCTCCACCCCTGCCCCGCAACAGCCTACCCTGCCTCCGGCGGGGTTTCTGGGCAGAGGCCGAGGCTTACTTAGCTCGTTATCCTCGCCTCGCGTTGCTGCAAAAGCAGCCGCGGCAAGTGCAGTTGCAGGCTGGCGGCTCGGAACTGGCCCGAGCGAGCCCAAGGCAGCCACACTGGGCATGCTCAGTAGAGCCTACGGCTTGGGGGCTTTGCGCTGGCACGGGGAGCTACCGCTCCTGCCCCCGCCTACCGCCCCCTGCCCTGCCCTCCCCTCGCCCGGCACGGTCCAGTCCGCCTCTCGTTTGCCTCCCGCCTCCCCTCGGTCTCCCGAGGAGCCCGGGCTCCCGGCGCGGCGGCGGAGGGGGCGGGCAGGCCGGCGGGCGGTGATGTGGCGGGACTCTTTATGCACTGCGGCAGGATACGCGCTCGGGCGCCGGGACGCGGCTGCGCTCAGTTCTCTCCTTTCGGAAGCTGCAGCCATGATGGAAGTTTGAGAGTTGAGCCGCTGTGAGGCGAGGCCGGGCTCAGGCCAGGGAGATGAGAGACGGCGGCGGCCGCGGCCCGGAGCCCCTCTCAGCGCCTGTGAGCAGCCGCGGGGGCAGCGCCCTAGGGGAGCCGGCCGGCCTGCGGCGGCGGCAGCGGCGGCGTTTCTCGCCTCCTCTTCGTCTTTTCTAACCGTGCAGCCGCTTCCTCGGCTTCTCCTGAAAGGGAAGGTGGAAGCCGTGGGCTCGGGCGGGAGCCGGCTGAGGCGCGGCGGCGGCGGCACCTCCCGCTCCTGGAGCGGGGGGGAGAAGCGGCGGCGGCGGCGGCGGCCGCGGCGGCTGCAGCTCCAGGGAGGGGGTCTGAGTCGCCTGTCACCATTTCCAGGGCTGGGAACGCCGGAGAGTTGGTCTCTCCCCTTCTACTGCCTCCAACACGGCGGCGGCGGCGGCGGCACATCCAGGGACCCGGGCCGGTTTTAAACCTCCCCTCCGCCGCCGCCGCACCCCCCGTGGCCCGGGCTCCGGAGGCCGCCGGAGGAGGCAGCCGTTCCGAGGATTATTCGCCTTCTCCCCATTCCGTTGCCGCTGCTGCCAGGCCTCTGGCTGCTGAGGAGAAGCAGGCCCAGTCGCTGCAACCATCCAGCAGCCGCCGCAGCAGCCATTACCCGGCTGCGGTCCAGAGCCAAGCGGCGGCAGAGCGAGGGGCATCAGCTACCGCCAAGTCCAGAGCCATTTCCATCCTGCAGAAGAAGCCCCGCCACCAGCAGCTTCTGCCATCTCTCTCCTCCTTTTTCTTCAGCCACAGGCTCCCAGACATGACAGCCATCATCAAAGAGATCGTTAGCAGAAACAAAAGGAGATATCAAGAGGATGGATTCGACTTAGACTTGACCTGTATCCATTTCTGCGGCTGCTCCTCTTTGCCTTTCTGTCACTCTCTTAGAACGTGGGAGTAGACGGATGCGAAAATGTCCCTAGTTTGGGCGACTACAACATTTAACCCTGGTCGAGTTGCTAGGTCATATATTTTGTGTTTCTTTTCTGTGTATTCAACCTAGGGTGTGTTCGGCTAGACGGAACTCTTGCCTGGTTGCAAGTGTCAAGGCACCGATTGCTTGCTTAGGCTGTCTATACGGTCTCTTCCTGAGGGCTATTGTCCGTTAATACAGAATACAGTACGCTGTTAGTGGATTAGAGAGCTCGGTAATCCCGTCTCCTAAAAGAACAAAAAAGTAGACGCTTTGAGGTTGAGCATATTTCGATTAAATCTTGGCTTAGGCCCTAGATCAAGGGTTTAGATCAGAATAAAATGAAAATTAGTGTTGCACGTATGCATATTGCATCAGAATCTTGCAGTGATTGTTTTAGTTTCCTGGGTTGCATTGATAGATTCTTTTAAAATATGACTGATTTGCATAACTTTAGAAGCAGAATAATTTTCAGTATATATGGTGCACATTGAGTGCAAGAAGTAGTTTTGTTAATGTTTTACACTTAAGTTACAACTTTGGACTGTATTTAGAAGTTTTGTAGTTTGAAATCAATAGTGCCATAATATACCTTATAAGGCGTTCTTACTAGATCTTTGTTATATTTACCTTTTTCTCTCCCTATGGGGTGATGTAGGATAGGGCTTGAAATTTGCACTTCAGTAGCGTTTAATATTCATTGCTCTTGTCATAAACATGGAATGGATATTGAGTAATTTTTGATCCCAGATGACAGTGTGTAGGTTCAAGGGTATTGTGTGTGGCAAGTGAAGATTGCAAAGATAAAACTTCAGTTCATGCTCGAAATTTGAGTATTGTGATGCCAGAATTGCTGCTCACCGTTTTTAGGTTTCAGGTTCTCTGACATCTTTTGGTGTTGTTAATTTCACTGATTTGTGTAGAATGTCAAGTGAATTTTACCAGCTAATATCCAGAAATGCTGGCAAGAAGGGTTTACTCCAGCTTTAGATTGTAGATATGTTAGCTTTTTTCATACAGTGTATTACATTTACTGAGTCAGCTTGTTGAATAAGACAGAAGCCCAAGAATTTTAACAGTGTATAGCTTTAGTTGTCTAAAAGTTAGGCCTTCGGGCTTCAAAAGTTAGTGGTCATCGAAAAGCATGAATCTTTGCGGTTTCAGGTACAACAGACTGGTTTTGATTAGGAATGGGGATGGGGCCCTCATTTTGCAGAATGGAAAGTATTGACAGGAATTGAGAGCTATTGGTAGGCCAGTGTATAAGGTATGTGAAAACAGAAGTTATTGGTCTGGAGTAACTGAAGCATTTAGGCTCTATCAAGGCCTAAAATTTGGTAATATGAGTTTGGTAATGCGAATTGTGGCAGTGGACAATATTTAGTTAAAATTATGTAATTGCATAAGTACTAGCAGAGTATTTTTAATAAAAATTATTTCCTAGCAAGTATCAGTTGCATTTTGTCTAAAGGTAGTGTGACACTGCAGTGTCTATATGTCCTGCTAAAAATTGTGGGGAAGTTTTTTTTTAAGACGACGTTTATATCGGGAGAGGTTTTATTCCCTTGGATTATGTTAGCTGCATATAAATGTGCACAGTTAATTTTGCCCAAGTTTTTGTTTTGAAATGAATATAAAACTTACTGAAGAAGTAGCTTCCCAAAATTTAGTTTTCTGTTAAGTCAATAATATTGTTTTAAAACAGTATTTGCAAATTTTGAAGTTGGCATTAATTGAAAATGTTACTAAGGCTAAACTGGAAGATAAAAATGTTACTAAGGTTAAACCCGCTTGCCCAGAAGATAATTATGGAAAAAATTCTTTTGTGACTTCCAAAGCAGTTTACTATTAGCATGAATTACTGACAGTTATCCAAATATATAGGAACAAAAAAATTAAATGTTTATGTAACTTTGAAAAAAAATCCTCTGAAGAAAATAATTGAATGCTTTCTGGGAGACAGATTTCTTTCAGCACTTAAAGTACATACACACTACTTTTACTTTTCCCACTTGATTTAAAATTGTCAGGGTTATTAAGACCTTAAAATTATTCTACCAGGTTTTTACGTGTGAGCTGTGATGTGACTGGCATTTTCTTTGATCTCAGAGTATGTGGGTCTCTACACATGAAATTTATGTGACTTAAAACTTTCTCTAAAATTGTACTTTTAGTTATGCATAGAAAGCAGTATCAAATATTGTGTCAAATGACTAGTACACTTGATTTCTAGAGTTGTGGTTTTATTGAGCCAAAAGTTGATATGAAAAAAAGTCAGTGAGGAAAGTCAATGAAGTGCTTGCTTTTTTGATAATTGCACTCCCAATAACTTTGATATTCCAACGTACTTGGTTTGCTTGTTTTTCTGTTTATGGGGGTGGGAAGGCATTAAAATGGTCATTGAGGACCTTGTCTGTGGCATGTTGTAGTATTTATTTCAGCAGCTAGCCTGTGAAAAGTTAAATTCCTTATGAAAGTAGTGATTGGAGTATTTTTATCTGATAAAGAAAGATTAATAATGAAGCCATTTCTCCGAGGAAAACTGAGGACAATAATTCAGTTTTAAAATATCGGAAAATTAAATTATTCTAAACATTTGTTAGTAGGGTTATATACTTAATATTAGTCTGAAATATAGTGCTGAATTTGAGACTATAGAAAAATTTAGTATATTTGGGGTATGTGGAAACTTTAGGCTTCTGTTGTATTTTTATTGTTTGGTAGATTTGCCTCTTTTCAAATAAATCTTCACAGGGAATACTTTTAACTTGTAGAGAGTACAGTGACTATTGAAGTTACCTAAATTACCTCAAGGTAAGTGATTACTGAAATTAATCATGAGGGTTTTAAAAAATATTCTATTCACAATATTTATTTTACATTGTTTTGTATCTGCTAAGTTATATTTCCTGAAAAACATGACTGGACCACCTAATTGCTATATGGTAACTTACAAACTTCATTTTTCATAGTGCTTATTCAAGAGTAAAGCACAACTGAAAGGAGAAATGTACAGTTTATGTGAGGAAAAAGGAATTTTATTGCTGCCAGTGTAAAAGTTTGCACAGCGGTGTAGTCATCAATGCAGGTTTACATTGCTTATAATATACTAAGTAAATACTAAATGATTAAAGATAATAAAATATGGTGAGGTATAACCACCTTCATTTTAAACTTAGTTTTAGAAGATAGTAAAGTTCCTTTATTACCTTTTTAGAATTTTATTTTTAATAACATGGGGAAAGCAATTGGTGATATTTTAATTTTTGTGTGGAACAGTGTATCTGCTTTCTCATAACCACATAAAATATATAAACTTCTTAGTGTTACGAAATGGCTTACTTTTTGAAAGTGAAGAAGTCTTCAATTCTTATTTTCTAGTGTTATTTTGAAATTTGCCTCCATTTGCTGTTTGTTCATTTGGTGATAGCGCAACACTTAAAAAAAAATTTTAAACTACTTCTGAAGTAATCACTTAAGTGACTTTTAATGGAGGAGTATTTGTTATGGGAAATTCAGTTCACAAAGTTTTAACATTAATTCACTTGAAGTAAACGTTTATTTTTAAATTTTCATCTCAATCTTTTTAGTAAGACAAAAGCTTAGGAAATCAGTTTTATTATTGATATTGTGTGTGACTTCAGAGTTTGTAAAGAGAATTGTAAAAGTGTTGCATGCATATGACAAATTTCTGCTTAATTGAAATGTGAGGCCTCTGCTATACTACAAGGATTTAGCTTCCAGAAAATGTGATATTAACATAGCTTAAGAAATGTATTTTTTTTTTTTCTGTAGAAACCATTGGGTTAAACAAACAGTTCTGAAGTTTTATTACATAGAATCCATTAGTTCTTACTCTTGTTACTTTTTTCTTCGTTTTTTCTGTTAAACTTGATTTTCAAAGTCAGCACTGAAGAATTCATCTCGTGGTCCAAATTCGTTAAGAAAAGGTGTTAGGATTTGTTCTGAAGATAGTGACTTAGGAAATTTGTGAGATTGGGGTAGTCAGTTCTGTTTTACAATTGCTTTCTATCTGGTAGCTTTGAAATTAATGCAGTTGCTATCAGAAAGAATAATGTTGAGGTTAGACTGACCTTAGATTGGTAAGGATTTGCTGAGCAAACTGATAACTGTAAGTCTTTTATAGGGTATATTACTGCCACATATACATTGTTCCGTAGGTGGTTAAAAGTATATTGGTCTGTGTTTGACGATTCTCTTTGTACATGTTGAATATATGCATTCACTAATGTAAAATAAAATACTTTCATTTGTCAAGAAAGGTGAAATTAGTATATTGTACTTGACTCTTCACCTTTCCCCTAGTTTTTCGAATTTTTTTCATTGGTTGCAGAGGAAATATTAGCAATTTCATTCTTCTAAAATAATTTGCACTGGATTAAATAAGTATTGGCAATTATTAATATAAGAAGAGTAACATAATTTAGGGGTGAATTAACTTTAGTTGGGAAGTTTTAGTTATGTATAGTTAAGGCAGACTCTTCATTTGCAACAGTTGACATTAGGACGTGTGGACATCTTCAAGGCACTACTTTTTGGCAGTGTTCAGAATTTTTTTTTTTTTTTTTGAGATGGAATCTCACTCTGTTGCCCAGGCTGGTGTGCAGTGGCGGGATCTCGGGTCACTAGAACCTCTGCCTCCCAGGTTCAGGTGATTCTCCTGCCTGAGCCTCGCAAGCAGCTGGGATTACAGGTGCATGCCACCATGCCCAGCTAGTTTTTGTACTTTTAGTGGAGATGGGGTTTCACCACCTTGGCCAGGCTGGTCTCGAACTCCTGACCTCAAGTGATCTACCTGCCTCGGCCTCCCAAAGTGCTGGGATTACAGGCGTGAGCCACTGCGCCCGGCCAGTGTTCAGAATATTTAGAGATGGATATTATAGCTGTATCTCCCATCAAAGGAATTTTCTTAATCTCCACATAGTGTAAAAAAGAAGACTGTTTATGCATTATATTTTAAGTAATTATACAAATAATTGTTATCAGTACTTGTCACTTCGAATATGAACAGTGAATCTAACAAGTGTTTGAATTCTCTGTGTGTGTGTATATATGTATGCAAAGTTAGCAAACCTTTTATCTTAATATTTACTAAAAACGAATTTTCGTTTCTTTAAAGAAAAGATTACCTTGGATTGTTCTAAGATTGTTCTATAATTTTTAAATATGGTCAGATCTATTTTAAATTACATTAAAATATTGAGTATTACATTTATCTGTACTTTTAAGTGTATACATTGTTTCATTGTAGATTTTAGGGAGGCAGTGTGGGCTCTGGAGCCAGGCTGCTTGTCTTATAATCCTGGATCTTCCATTTAGTAGCTGGATGACTTTGAGTAGGTTATTTAGATTTTCTCAATCTATTTTATCTGGAAAATGGGGATGATAATGGAACCTACCACATACGTTTATCTTGGATAGTAAGTGAGATAATATAAGTAATTCCTTTAGCATGGTACCTGCCACATTGTAAATACTTACATGGTAGCTACTGCTCTGAAAAACTGTAATTTCAGGTTATGTATGAAGGGAAGTTATTTGTGTTTTCATTAATGGTGTATGATTGTAACTGAATTTCCTTAGTTTGGGCCATGTTAGGATTTTAATTGTTTCAAGTTATAAGTGTCTTTAAAAATAAGGGTATTCCTTTAGGAAGTCCGAGTATGACATGTCTGTGATTTTGCTGTTTCATCAGAAATGGGAAATAAATCTCTGCTTACTCAAACTGTTGACCAAAGTAAATTATGCCAATCAAAAACTATTTGCTTTAAGATATAAAAGGCAAAAACTTCCTATTAGCATAGTGAAGTAGAATTTTTAAACTTTGTTATAATCTTAAATTTTCTTTAGTGTTGAAGATAGGTCAGTTTAACTATCATACATTTTTATTATAAAGTAAACTCTGCCTCAAATGTAATAAACTTAGTATGAGTTATGTAAACTTTGGTCAATAGAGGTGTATTTCTTAGCATTTCCTTTTGAAAATTTCAGCTTTTCGAGGGAGTCTTGCAACTGAATGTCAAGTTACATTTATTACAATAAAATTTACACTTAATATAATGTGTAATGCATTAACATAATATGGGAACTTTTAAAGTATTCAATCTCTGTATTATTGTGTCCTATTTCCACATTTGGCCAGGATTCTCAATATGATTTAGGCGCAAGACGTGGGAAGAAAGAACTAAAGAACTAAAGAATTTTTTTCTTAATGTTTTCTTATTGAATATGGGGAAAGATGAAATAAGCTTATCTGTCCAGTAAAGGCCATTGTGTGTACATAGGGATTGTTCTTGTTTTCCCCCTCCTTGACCTGTACTGATTTCCCAGATGTACCACAGCACCCTTAGTAGTGAAGCACTTGACTTCCAGTGAGTGGAATTTTTTGTTTGTTTGTTTTTTTGCGTGTTTTATATTGCAGAGTGAATACACTCTGTCTGATACTATGTAACTGTCTGATTATGTGATTTTTTTTTTAATGCATTTTATGTGTTTTGTAAACTAGCTATATTTTTGGTCCATGTCTAGGTTGTAGAATTGAATTGTGCATTTTGGCATCTTGAGCACAGCTGAGTTTTCTAAATCAATCTCTCTCCTTGCACTTAGTTTTTGCTTTGGATCACTACCTAAAACGTACTATTGATTTAATACGAGAGCACTTAAGCATAGCTTTGACTTTTATTTCCTTTGATTTTTGTAGATTTTCAGGCTGAAGTACAATAAGGTTCTCTGTTCTTTACTAGTGCAAAGATTGTATTCTGTGAATTTTATTTGTTTAATACTTTTGATCTTTTGAAGAGGATGTAATTATTTAAGGTATTGTGAAACGCATGGTGATTTGAATTAGATACTCTTTCGAGATGGAATTTTGCTCTTGTTGCCCAGGCTGGAGTGCAGTGGTGCGATCTTGGCTCACTGCAATGTCCGCCTCCTGGGTTCAAGTGATTCTCCTGCCGCATCCTCCCAAGTAGCTGGAATTATAGGCATGCGCCACCACGCCTGGCTAATTTTATATTTTTTTTCAGTGGAGATGAGGTTTCTCCATGTTGGTCAGGCTAGCCTCGAACTCCTGACCTCAGGTAATCTGCCTGCCTTAGCCTGCCAAAGTGCTGGGATTACAGGCATGAGCCACCGTGCCTGGACTCAGATACTCTGTTAATTAGATGCATTTCAAAATTTAACCTACTATTGCTGGCTTGAATAGTTGTATGTTTAGAGTGATTAATAAATATCATATACATGTTTAAAGTTACAAACTTTTTGCTTATTTCAAAATGCAGGATTCTTTTCCATTTAAAATTCCTTCTCTTTGTGAGACTTCTTTTTGAGTATTCTGGTTACTCTAAACTGATTGGAGATTTAGATAGAATTGAAAACTGTACTTTTAAAATGAAATTTTGGGGATGTCATTAAGCTTGATTTTTTTAGGTTTTTTTTTTTTAGTGTGTATTATAAATTATGTTACACTGTCAGCGATAAAATGGAATACGTGGGATTTTAAAAAAATTTATTTTATTCATTTTTCTAAGGTAAAAACACTGTTTTGCTAGGCTTAATTTGACCATTTTGTAAAACTTATTGTATACCTTGAAAGAATCATTTATGAAAGATATTGAATTAGCTAGTATAGACTCTGTCTTACGTAGTTTTTGATTAACAATACACTTTTTAAATCATTAGCTCATTTGATTTTGCAAAGAAAAACAGGCAACCTAAGAGGCAGACAGAACGGGCATTTTCTTTTTCTTTCTTTTTTATTTTATTTTATTTTTTGCAGCTTCGGAATTGTAGCTCCAGTGGAATCAGTATCTTGTTAATGGCTAGTGAAAGATTGAGTCTGAAGAAGGATGCCGGGCTTTTTTGGCACTCGGTGCAGTATTTTTCCCATTATGTTACATCAGTGGTTCTTAAACTTCAGTGTGTTAGAATAACCTGAAGGGCTTATTAAACTATGGATTGCTTGCTCCACCCCCAGAGTTTCTGATTCAGTAGGTCTGGATTGGGACCTGAGAATTTTTATTTCTTAGAAGTTTTCAAGTGATACTGATTCTGGTGGTCTGGGGATCACACTTTGAGGACCACCGATGAACACTATCTCCCACGAAGCAAACCCTTAACATGTTATGCTCCTTTAGGTTATTAGAATTTATACATGCATTATCTCATTTGACCTGTAAACTCTAAGTAGCTTTGCATGGAAAATGTTATCCTGATTTTATAGACGAGATAGTGAGTTTAGAAAGGCAGTATGGTGGAATGGAGCATAGATTTGGAGTTGGCTAGACCTAAAGTCCAGATTAAATCTCTGCTGAAGGCTGGGCATGGTGGCTCACACTAGTAATCCCAGTACTTTCGGAGGCCAATGTTGGCAGATTGCTTGAGTCCAGAAGTTCGAGACCAGTCTGGGCAACATAGGGAGACCCTGAGTCTACAAAAATATACAAAAATTAGTCGGGTGTTGTAGTGCGCACTGGTAGTCCCAGCTACTCAGGAGGCTGAGGTGGGATCTCCTGAGACTGGGACTTTGACGCTGCATCAGGCTGTGATTGGGATACTGCACTACAGCCTGGGCAGCAGAGTGAGACCCTCTCTCAAAAATAAATAAATACATCCCTGCTCAGCCACTTATCAGTTATGTAGATACACTGCCTAACCTTAGTGAACCCTGTTTCAACAACTCCAAAATGGAAGTAAAAATCCTAAATTTGTACAGTGGATTTTTAGGTTTATTAAAAGTGTAGGTGTGGTCTTTTTTCAGATTATTGGTTGCCATCTGGGGGTGATCCTCTTTCACCTCCTCTAGGACTTTTAGCATTGTCTGGAGACATTTTGGTGGTCACAGCTGGGGTGGTAGAGTGTGCTATTGGCTAGGGGTTTGAAGCCAGTGATGTTGCTTAACATCCTATATGGCACAAGACCCCTCCCTGTCAACAAAGAATTATCCCAAAATGCTGTGTGAAATGTCTGGTATATAATAAGTATAATATTTGATGAAAATCAGTACCTTTGCCCTCAGGTGTGATATTTAAGAAGGTCAACTTACTAATCAGTGATGGAGTTAGTCCTAACATCTGGGTTTTCTGACTGCTGCTAGGCCAGTATTCTTTGTATTAGAATAAGAGCTTTGTCCACAGAAGATATCCCTAATAACAAAAAAGGTTTATTTGCAGAGGGCTTATGTGTTCTTTGGCTGATTATGAAAGTGTTGCTTTGAACTTCTGTTAGAAAAGGTTGAAGATGTTTTCCGTAAGCGTTTTTAAGTATAATACTGTATGTAGTATTCAGAAGGATGTTTAAATTTTTTTTTAATTTTGCTAGTCGTTTTTAAAGTAATCCTTTTTCCTTTAATTATGTAGTTGTTGAACTGTTGGGAGTTTACTTTTCTCTATTTTGTTATTTAATGCATTCTTTGACCTTATGCTTTTTTATTCTAAAGCTGCTTTTATTATAGTCAGATATGATGAAGTTAAATGTACAATGTAAAATTGCAAATTTCTGACGAGCTATACAAACTTCTTAAATATTTCTAGGTAAAGAAAATAGGGCTGACTCTAAGGTTCTCTGATCCATGTGTTGCATTCTTTTCTAGGCCCTAAATTTGCTATGCCAGCCTGTTGAATTAAAGTGCTTTATTTATCTAAATTAGAAACTTGTATTAAAGTGAAGTTTTAGAAAAAAAAAACCAAAACGGAATGGAGTTTTAGGTTAGCCCAGAGATGGGAAGATGCCAAGGGGGTAACTTTAGTGGATTCTGAATTTTTTGGTTTTGTTTTGTTTTTAGGGCAGACAAATATAATTACGAAAGTGTTCTAGGAATAGATTGCTGTGATTTTTTTTCTGTTTGCGTGATTTTACAGTTTGCTTTGCCTCTCACTTTTGAATGCAGAATAAAACGTCAAGGCCTTATTTTTTAAAAAATTCTTAAGAAATTTAAGATTTGATGTTAACAATTCTTTTTGAAATACTGGGGATATTTTGAGATACCAATTATTTAAGACAAATAGGACTCATTGTTACAATTCAGTTGAATAAGGCTTATGATATTTCAGTATATGAATGAAAACTATGTGCTTATTGTACTTAAGAAATTTCTTTTATTAAAAACATGACTAAAAAGAATTTTAAAAATCACCCATTGTCCTACTTCTGTGAAACTTAATGTTTTCATTTTAGCTTCCAGTTTTGTTCATATGCGTGTACTTTCAAACCTAGTTCATGAACTTGAGAGTGTTCTTTTTAAAAAATAATTTCCGTAGCACTTTGTCGTTGCCTTAATTTAAATGGTGAAATCATCAGAAATATTTATTTTCCTCTACTTACACATTTATTAAACTTGTTTCCATTTTTTTATTTTCTGATTTTTTAAGTGGATTTAAGATGACCTAAATATTAGAGGTTTTCATGGTTTTGATTCATGAAATCATAATGTTACACAAACCCAACTGAAGTGTTAGAGCCTTGAAGCTTTTCCCCCTAAATTACATATAGTAACTCTACTTGTATTTAATATGAAAATATAAAAGCATATTTTACTTAAGTGAGACAAAGTAAAATTTAGCTGAATACTTTTGATCTATCAATTTCCTTTTCGTGTTGTAAGAATATTACATTGTGTTGAAATTAAAGGGGATATAGAAGGTAATTAGAATAAAAATAAACTGCCACATCATTTTTATAGTAAAGTGGTAATAACACTATTGCTTTCTGTTTTTTTAATCAAAAGGAGTATTGACTTGTAATGATGTTACCGTTCCCTGAAGCATGTTTGAATGGTTTATATTTGCACAGTTGCCCAGGTAATCAATGTGATGTTAATTGATCAATTTGCTATTTATTTGCATTTTTAATCAGTACTAGTATTTGTGCTTAAAAATTTTGCATTTGTTTTATCATAGTTTTTAAGTGTCAGATACTAAAACAAATAACCTTACCTTTATTCAATTATAATTTTTTTATCAATGAGGCGGTATTCATTTATTCATATAGTTAGAACAAAACAATATTTAAAATATTGAGGTAGAAACAAATTAGTCTCTTTTTAATTAAAAGCCAGATTACTTGTTAGAGTACCATTTTTCCAAATGAGGTAAAATTGTTTCAACTCTTAAACTTAAGGAAATTTTGATCTAGGTGTGGTATATACCTTCTCGTGGGGTGCTAATGAAAACAGGGATGGCAAAAATAATTTTGTTTGTGAGTGTACGCGTTTATGCTTTTTGGCAACCCAAGAAATACTCTTACATCTGAATATCTTCCATGGACTAGCTGTAGGAAATCGATATAAAATAAATAACTTAGTATACTGAAAGTATGACACAGTTTTACGTATCTAGATTGTGGTTATGATTATATATATAATACTATAAAATATGCTAAGGTGCTGGTTATATTAATACTATTTGGATTTTTTTTAATACTGAAAAGGTTATACAGATTGTGATTATTGTGTAGTGTCCAAGAACTAAGGCCTACCATCTGTTACTCAAATGTATGAAAAAGTTAAGATAATTTAGTGATATAAGTGGTTTTGACACCACTGTTTTTGGAATAATCTACTAATTATGATTTTTATAAAGACTAATATCAAATTTTAAACTTTTGCAAAAATGAAACCTAATAATTATACTGTTATTTATATTTTTCTGTTAAAATACAGATACTGGCTGAGAACTAGAGATTGTGTAATAAACGCCTGGCCTTTAGTCATTTGGTTGTTTTTTTTTTTTCTCGATTGTTTGGATAGTTAAATGGACATCATGTTTTAACTTGAGATATTAAGTTATACAAGATTTTGATATTTTAAACTAGTTTTCCTAATACGCTGAGATATATAAGAATTCAGTATTACAGGACTCAGTCAGGGAGCTGATTTAATAAGAATTTCTTAAAAATTTGTTTAAATGTTTTTCAAATTCTTTGCTTCATCTTCTACAACTTAATTCTTGTCTGTATGCAAATTAGCTTCCCCATTTCAGATTTTGCTGTTGCATTTTAAGCCACTTATAGAAGTTGTTTCTGTAACTTTCACCCACAAGAATTTGGTCTTACCAAATTGTATAAGTCTTTAAAATTGTGTATTTGGCTTAATATTATAGAATCTGATTGATTTTAATTTACCTTATTTTATTTATTATGTTGACATTTTCTTGAGAAATTTGTTATGCCAAATGATTAACATAATAATATTTAAGTTTAGATATGGTTTTGAATTTACATTTTCAAATGCAACTTTGTGTCTTTGGCCTATGTTTTTTTTTTTTTTACAAGAAACATCTTGCCAATTTTTAGATTAATCTGTGAGGAAAGTAGATTGGCTTACTAGAATCAGTTTGTAGACTTCGGTGAGAACTGAATTATAGGCTATGAAAAAAATACCTTTTGGGCCTTTCTGAATAGACATGTATACATAAATTATATCTCTTACATTAAGTGAGGCACATATGTAGGTGAGATTTTTATCCGAATATTAAAAGTTTAAAAGTCATTACCTATTCTGTTTACTTAATAGTATTTAAAGGGTGTGAAAGGTGTTATGTGTTTCTGTCCCTTGTTTTTATTCCTGTCCCTCCCATATAAGTATTGGCACTTTTATCTTCCCATGTATTAAACTTGTATGTTTTAAAAGCTTATTTACTGGTTGAAACGGTTAACTGAGTTTTTTCTCTGAAGTTGCAGCCTAAATATTTTCTGTTTTTTTATATGTCCTCTCAATATGAAAATTCTACAGCTAATCATAATTAGTAATTGTACTTTTTCACCATTACAGTAATTGGTTTCATAATAAAATGGTATCCCTTCAATAACAAGCATTTATAGGTAGATTATTAAAACTAAGGGTGTTATCTATTCAAACCAAGCAGTACAGACTTACTCTTGAATCTGTTAATATATTTTACAATTGCATATTATTAAAATTTAAAATGATTTTGACTAATATTTTAGTATATGTAATTTTAGATATTTTGATAATTCACTACTTAAGAATGAATTGTCAAGTATGATTACAAAGTTGATGTAATAGTTAAAATAACTAACCTTCAGTGGGAATAGGAATCATTTAATATTGTTAGATATTTGTATTATTAGAACAATCTTCTATGATTCTTACTAATATAGTAATGAATGACAGACAATGTTTGCTTTCATATTTAAAAATTCACTTGCATTTCTAGTTTATGTTTTTCTTTAGACTAAAATTCTGCAGCACTTAGACAAAGCTATTTTTGCCAGTTGAAAAAAAAGTAAGTAATTTCCAACCAATTTCCTGGCTTGCAGTATAGAATAAAGAGACTTGATTTTATTACATTAAAGCCAAATATAAAATGATGCAATCTAGCACACACTTGTTTGGAACTTTTCTCTTTTAAATATTCAAATTAAGAGGGCGTTGAAACGTTGATTTTGATTGTTATTAGCAACTATAAAAGTTCTGCAGTTGGCTTATTGGAAAAAGAAAACTTCCTTGCCAGAGACACATTTGTATTAGAACTTTGTTTTCTGAGTACCTTATGTATAGTAGGTTTCAAGTATTGGTGAATTAGTTCATGGTTAGGTCTGCATAATTGCTGCATATGGAAATTTTGGAATCTTATTTTTTCAAAATGCAGCTATTGTTGAGAGAACATGCACTAAATGTTACTAGATTTTTGTTTTTCAAAATACTGGTATCCCTTGACATCTTCTGCACTTTACCTGTTTGAATATCTTTTTTGCTGTAAAAATTAGTGGCCTTATGTCTTTCTGCATAATTATAAGAGTAGCCAAAACCTCTTTTAGGATAATCACCTCTGGCAGAATAAATGATAAAAGCATAGCTTTTGTAAGCAGAATGATATTACAGAATCAACTTATAAATCTAACATTGAATGTAAACATGAGTATTAAAGGTGCTGTTTTAGGAACTTTATGGTAATGCCGGGTCAGCATTATGATTTTAACTTTTTACAGTTTTTCACATGCTTTTTTTGTGATTTTGCTGTAGAATATTAGTTGGCATTTGGCTTAGTTCAAGTATATGATGCTGTTGACAAGTATGTCTGACACATGTCATTGAACTAATAATATTTTTGAAAGCTGATATGTAAGTTATATCTATATTTTGATTCATTAGTGGTCAGTCTTAGATGTTTTTAGTGAGAGCAAAACTGTAGAGGAATGTGTGTGTGTGTGTGTGTGTGTGTGTGTTTTAACAGCAGCAGAGTTCTGAAACAGGAAACCAGTCTTATCATATTCGTCCAGAGACCTAGGAAGAAGGTAATTGTTTGGTATACTCGTTAAAACCAGTTAGTTGGGCAACTTAAATTTTTAGAGGATCACAGATGTAGGCTTGAGCAGTTGTAGATAATTTCTTTTTTTTCTTTTCTTTTTATTAAGATAGAGTCTCGCTGTGTCACTCAGGTTGGAGTGCAGTGGCGTGATCTTGGCTCACTGCAACCTCTGCCTCCCAGGTTCAGGCATTTCTCCTGTCTCAGCCTCCTGAGTAGCTGGGATTACAGGCGCACGCTGCCATGCCCAGCTGATTTTTTGTATTTTAGTAAAGACGGGGTTTCACTGTGTTGCCCAGGCTGGTCTCGAACTCTTGAGCTCAGGTAATCTACCCACCTCGGTCTCCCAAAGTGCTGGGATTACAGGCATGAGCCACCATGTCTGGCGATAGATTATTTCATAATTAATACCTGCTATGAAGAAAAGTTGATTAAAATAGTTGAGAAGTCTAGTCAGCTAGAAGACAGAAGCACTGTCAGCTAATACACTAAATTATACTTTGGGTTTTAGAGTATTGCTAACATTATCAGTGAGTGACTTGATATCTTCCTGAAGTTCTAATTTGCTTAACTTTAATTGAGGTTCAGAGCACCTTGATTGTTCCCTTAAACATTAAATTTTGTAAACCTGTGTGTAATTTTCCTGTATCTGGTTTGGATAGATAGCTTTAAAAATGGTTCTTAAGTTTAATGAGTTCAATTGGGAAAGTAAGTTAGTTCTATTTTAGATGTGTGTCACTGGAAATTATCTTTCTCTGTTTGTTAGATGCACATTATTACAAAGTTGTAATCAGTGTTTTCATACTGTTCTCTGGTCTTTTTTTTTTTTTTTTCATGAATACACTTTTTATTTGTCAACAGATACTTTTAAAGCTATAGAGGTAATATTTCATCAGGTGAGGTTAACTACCATGGCTTGTTTGCTATACTGTGTTAGGGTTATTTTTATTTTTTTCTTTTATAAACAGTATAGTTGTATATATGTTTATATAGTTTACTTTTGGCTTATTAGAATATATTGCTAGAGTGGGATTACTGGATTAAAGAGTATACGGTATTTTAGTTTGTTTTTGCAAGTTGCAGATTTGTTGCCAAATGAACCAGTTTGTAGTATTGCTAACGAGAAGAATTACTAGCAAGTCTTGATATTACTGTTGAAGAGTGTGATGATTCCATTTAGGAAGATATCTAAACTTCTATTTCAAAGCAAAAGTATGTGCAGATTTCATACTCATGACAGATTCATATAATATAAAAACATGAAAGTTGTGAGGTCAGGTTGTTTGGAGAAGTAGAAAACTTCAGTAGAGTTTATAGATAGGCAGTCTTCCTTTCTGGTTTGGCACTGACAGCAGATTAACTAGAAAGTGTTAGAAGGAACCTACAATTTATACTAAAGTCAATTTAAGTTAATTAATATGCCAGAATTCCTCCTTTTGCAATTTATTTATAAAAATACCATGTTGAGTTGCCTTGTAATGAGACACTTAAATTAAATTTAAATAACAGAATTCATGCACCATCTAATAACAACCGCTTATTTACGATTATAGAGTCCTTTTCAATTTTATAGATATTTTCATGTATCCCATTTAGTCCCTGAAATAATTAGTGAAGAAGTTACGCAAGTGGTATTATCATTATTTTACAGAAGAACAAAACAAAAATATATGTGGCCCAGAGAATGAGTGATTTACCTGAGGTTATGGGCTTTAGATTGCATAGCTGGAAGTAGAACCTTGGTCTTCTATATTAAATGACAATGTTCATTAAGTTCTTAGCACAGGATTTGGTACCTAGTAAATATTTAAATGTTCCTGTGTTATTCCTGACTATTCCTTCTTTATTCTTAAAACCCCATTTTTTGAGCACTCTTCCTCTTAATATTTATAGTTCAAGCTTTGTACCTATGTACCTTTTTCCCTTTAGAAAATAAGATTTTAGGCTGCATTAATTTGATCTGTACAGGAATGATTTTATGTTTTATATATTGGGACAAATTCCTCTTTTTTTTATACTTTAAGTTCTAGGGTACATGTGCACAATATGCAGGTTTGTTACATATGTATACATGTGCCATGTTGGTGTGCTGCACCCATTAACTTGTCATTTACATTAGGTATATCTCCTAATGCTATCCCTCCCCCATCCCCCCACCCCCCAACAGGCCCCAGTGTGTGATGTTCCCCTTCCTGCATCCAAGTCTTCTCATTGTTCAAGTCCCACCTATGAGTGAGAATATGTGGTGTTTGGTTTTCTGTCCTTGCAATAGTTTGCTCAGAATGATGGTTTCCAGCTTCATCCATGTCCCTACAAAGGACATGAACTCATCCTTTTGTATGGCTGCATAGTATTCCATGGTGTATATGTGCCACATTTTCTTAATCCAGTCTATCATTGATGGACATTTGGGTTGGTTCCAAGTCTTTGCTATTGTGAATAGTGCTGCAGTAAACATACGTGCGCATGTGTCTTTATAGTAGCATGATTTATAATCCTTTGGGTATATACCCAGTAATGGGATGACTGGTATTTCTAGTTCTAAATCCTTGAGGAATCACCACACTGTCTTCCACAATTGTTGAACTAGTTTACACTCCCACCAACAGTGTAAAAGTGTTCCTATTTCTCCACATCTTCTCCAGCACCTGTTATTTCCTGACTTTTTAATGATCACCATTCTAACTGGTGTGAGATGGTATCTCTTTGTGGTCTTTGCCTTTCTCTGATGGCCAGTGATGTTGAGCATTTTTTCATGTGTCTGTTGGCTGCATAAATGTCTTCTTTTGGGAAGTATCTGTTCATATCCTTTGCCCACTTTTTGATGGGGTTGATTTTTTCTTGTAAATGTGTTTAAGTTCTTTGTAGATTCTGGATATTAGCCCTTTGTTAGATGGGTAGATTGCAAAAATTTTCTCCCATTCTGTAGGTTGTCTATTCACTCTGATGGTAGTTTCTTTTGCTGTGCAGAGAAGCTCTTTAAGAGAAATTGTTCTTTAATAATGAACAGTTGACACTTTTTCAACTGGAAAATTCAAGAAACTGCTCTTTCTGCTTTCTGCTCAATATGAATCTTCAATTTAGAAATGAGAGCCCATCATTAACAATTCAACATAGCTTATTAGAAAAAAAAACCTAGTAAGAAATGTAAAATCTTTGATTAAATGAGAAAGTAATAGAAGTTCCTGAGATTTGTATTTAAAGCATACTTTCATTAGAAAAGTTGATAATACGGATTTAACTGTGACATAATTGGAAAATACTTGTTTAAACTTAAAATTTTGAAAAGAAATGTAAATGTGATGTAACTTTTGAATCAGTGGCTGAGTTTCTTTTTTGCTCACAAGAACCCTAACTGTGTGTTGTTTGAAAGCACTGATGGAAATCAGGGAAAAAGCTCCAGAATTTCCTAGGAAATAAAACTGAATGATAAAGTCCTGGTATCTGCTAACTTGCTTTCCATTCCTGTTATCTTCTCTTCTTAATCTGATTTCATTAATTCTTTCACCCTGGCTACTGGTTTAAGTCAGTGTTTTATGAGTCAGGCAGCTTCAGATTTTGCTTTTGAAGCTTTTTGTTCATTACCTCTAAAGCTGTATTATCACTTTGTATTTTATCATTCATATTTCATGTATATATTATAACTTCATATTGTTACTGCAACTTTTAGCTATAATTTAAAAAATATCTGTGATCTGTGGAAATAATTATTCTTAAAATAGTTATGGCAGAAAAGTAGTTATTGGTTTGTAACACTGCATTTTACTATATAAGTTGTTGAAGGATAAGCATACCTATATATTAAGCACTACAAAGAAACTTTTTACAATAGCTTTTAGCAAACCATCATAGTTAAAATAAGATTTAGTGTACATATCAGGAATATGTTCTTAATGAAATAAGATTTAGGGAGCTATTTTTAGTTACTATATCCTAATTGAAAATTGTAGTTAAATTTCTAGCATATACCCCATTAATTTAGATGCAAATACAGATTTGAGATAAGGTAGATACATTATTTAGATGTCAACTCAGAAGTTGTTCAAGAAAAGATATTTTGTTATTTAGATGTTACTTGGAACATATTTCTAGTGTTTCAAGTCATGATTGGATGCCTAGAACAGGCAATAAAAATTTACTTAGCTGGTAAGGATAGCCACATTTCAAATATAGTTTAGCTATATTATAGATTAAATTGATTTCTGTGGACAGACTTTAGAACTTAATTACATTTTTTTCTTTGGGAAGGTATTTGTTCTTTGGTGAGAAAGGATTCTTGTAACACCTAAGTCAAGACTGTCCGAACATGGCATATGCAGTTTACCAATCAAAACAAACTAATCACTTAAAATCTGTGTAGTTTGTTTTATTTGAATTATACCTCAATTAAAACACATTTAGCATGTTTACACACAAGTGGGAGGAAACCGTCTACTATATCTGAGATCTCTTGGAGCTGTGGTAACCATCCAACTTAGGCAAAATAGCTAGTACCATGTATGCATTTCTATATGTACAGAAATATACTGTATATTGTATATACAGTAATCACTGATATGAGAAAAATAATTTTTTAATAATTCGGGAAATATCGCTAGTATATATTGAGTGCTTATTATGTGCTTTATATACATTGGACTCATTTAATCCTCAACACAACAACCCTATGTAGTTCATACTAGAAATATTCCCATTTAAAGATGGGGAAAGTGATGTTTAGAGAGGCTAAGTAACTTGCCCATGTATTAGAACTGGGATTTGAACACGGGTAGCCTGATTCCTAAGTAAATGACCACTAACATTAAAAAGACATAAACATAGAGGTGTTTGTTGCAATGTTTGTCATAATACCTAAAAATTTTGAACTAGTTAAATGTCCAACAGTAGTAAAATGGTTCATTAACCCATGGTACACCCATCAATATAATATTATATTGTCATTTAAAATTGTTTTCCCAAGTTTTGTATCGGGAAAATATAATAAACTTTTGAAAAATGTAATAGGATATACTGTATTTATAATACAGTTATCACTATGTAACCAACATTTTTATTTCCATCAAAAATTAGTTATACAGAAATATAAATCTAAGAAGTGTAAAAGATACTACAATTGAGTACTAGATTTGTGTTAATATCTTTTATATTTATCTCTTGCATTTCCTATATTGGCCCTGTTTACTTTTAAAATAGTAAAAATCATATGCTCTATTTTAAACCTAAATGTTAGTTTATTAACCCAGGAATAATAGCTAACTATAAATTCATATTTGATAAAATAAAAAGATGACACTCATCATAAGGGATACATATGTATGCTTGCGTATGACATTTTTTAAATTACATAAGTACTTTGTAATCATCATAGAAATATTAGAAATTACAAATAAGCAAAACACACACACACACACACACACACACACACACACTGAAAATTTAGTGTTCCCAAATCTAAAACTCAGACATGCTATGTTTTTCTTTTGGGATTGTATATTAGATATGTTCTTAAGTTACAATAATATAAATACTTAAAAGGCAAATTGATACATTAAGGATTTCAAAGAGTAAAACTTTTTGTTAAGCTTTGATGTTCTTTAGAAAGATTAGGTTATTCCACAAGTCACTGTCATTGAAAGAAAAGTAGTTACAGTGGGGTCTTATGGGATAAGGCATTACCATTTGTTCAATTGAGAGACAGCTATCACTATGTTTTAAGCATTGTTCATGTATTAGCTCATTTAATCCTCATAGCAACCTTATATGATAGGTACCTTTACTAGCCCTATTCTACTTAGGAAGCAGGCACAGAAAGAGTATGTATTTTGCCTAAGGTGACACAATAAGTGAAGCTGGAGTTCAAGTCCCAGCAAGTTGGTTCTAGACTGTATGTTATTAACCATTATGCCATATTGCCTGCAAGTATATCTCTAGATGTCAGAAATACTCATCTTCCTCTGGTTACCTGGTTGTTATAAATCTTTATGCTTAATACTTACGTCATTATATGTAAATTTCATTTTAAACACTCATTCAGAAGAATATCAGCTAAGTGTAGGTTAAGGCTGTTTTCTATCAGAAATCATTATATATATGTGTATTCCTCAGTTCTTATGTTGTTTAGTTTTTCTAAAAGTGTGCCAAATTTTATAACATATGGAGAAGTATAAATGTATATTAGAAAGATTTTGTTTATTTGTGTAATTTGTGGTATAAGAAATATTTGCCTCAAGATTCGGTGCTTGTTTAGGTAGTTGCTGGATCCCTTTTGGAAATGTCAGTAGATATACTGTCTTTTGGAATTTTTTCAGTTTTAACATTTTATTAGTAAATGTAATTACAGGTTAGTAAATCACTTTTATTTGAACCTGTTTCCTTTGAAAGTTTTATATTTTTATTTGGAAATAGAAAAACCTTAACCTCCTCTTGTCGGGCAGTATGGTGTAAAACGCTTGGGGTTTGGAGCTTCGTATATAATCTGGGTTCAAATTATAACTTACTACTTACTAACTTGGGCAAATTACTGAGTCTTTTTGACTCTCAATTTCTCTGTCTGTGAAATGTAATACTATTTAGGATTGTTAGGATTAAATAAGAATATATTTGGCATACTGTCTGGCACATGATACTTAACAGGTACTGGTTGTCTACATCTTTCTAACTTATGGATACCAATGTCTTGGGTGAAATATCAAACTTTATGAGTAAGGAAGGTGAGAATTTGAAGAAAATGAAACCTTAAAAAGATTGAATTCCTAGACTCCATTTAAAGGAATAAATAGATCATGAACAAGACTTGCTCTGCAAAGGCTTCCATGTTGATCCTGGTCTTTGACTCCTTATCTGTCTGATTAAATTGAATTTGCTGCCATGGCATCCTTAAAGCTGGACCTTACCTTGTCAGTCCTGCCTTCTCCATGTTGCTTTGTGTGTAAGCTTCACTGGACTGCTTGCTTTTTGCTGAATATTTTATGTATTTCCAGATGTCTACTTTAGCCTTTGCTTGGAATGTTCTAACTGCTCTTGTTTCTTCCTCTGTTTACTGATTTCTGACTTAACTCTTGAGGATTATCTAATATATTACCTACTTGGTGAAGCTTTATCTGTGTCCCCACAGAATTAATCCTTCCCTCTTTAACTCTTAAGCTATCTTATTTTTTATATAATTGGGCCTTTGGCACAATTATAGGTCTGTGTGTCTGTCTTCCCTAATAGAATAGGAAAGCCTTGAGGACAGTAGTCTTTGCTTACTTTGCCTTATATTCTCAGTGCCCCTTGTACAAAACGTTCAATATATGTTTGAATGATTATGTGAATGAAGGAGGGGCCAGCTGAGTTTACTTTAATGATTATGTAACACCCATTTATATGTATTTATAGACTTGTCTGAAATGAGTTAAATCCTTTGCAACCTTTGCTACTACGCTTTGAATGTCTCTTACAAAACTCATGTTGAAATTTAATTGCCATTGTGATGGTGTTAAGAAATGGGACCTTTGAGAGGTGATTAGGTAATGGGATCTCTATCCTTATGAATGGATTAATGCTGTTTGCATGGTAGTGAATGAGTTATCTTGGGAGTTTGACCTCTGTCTCACGTGCTTCCTTACCTCCTGCCATGTGGTAACTCAACACAAAGATCCTTGCCAGATGCTGATGCCATGCTCTTGGACTTCCCAATCTCCAGAACCGTGAGCCAAATACATTTCTGTTCATTCTAAACTACCTGTTGTGTGGTATTCTAGTAATGCAACATAAAACTTACTAAGAAAACTGGTAGCAAGAGTGTGATTGTTGCCATAACAAATACCTGAAAATGTGCAAATGGCTTGGGTTCTGGGTAGAGAAGGATGGAAGAGTTTGGATAAACAGGCTAGAAAAAGCCTGTATTGCTGTGAATAGAGCATTAAGGACAATTCTGATGAGGATTCAGAAGAAGAGAGCTATAGGGAAAGTCTGAAACTTCTTAGAGACTATTTAAGTTGTCGTGATCAAATGTTGGTAGAACTGTAAATGGTAAAGGTCATTCTGATGTGATCTCAGAAGTGAAGAACAAGATACTGGAAACTGGAGTAAAGGCCATCCTTGTTAAATAGTTGCAAAGTACTTGGTGAAATTATGTTCATGTCCTAGGACTTTACGGAATGCAGAATTTAAGAGTGATGAACTAGGTTATGCTGCAGAAGAAATAACTAAGCAGTAGAGCATTCAGGCTACTGGATGGCTACTTTTAACCACTTAAACTAAGCTGGGGAAAGGGAATGACTTGAAGACAGAATTTATAATTAAAAGAGAGGCAGAATGGAAATACTTGGAAAAATTGCAGCCTGGCCATAGTAAAGAATGTAAAAGGTATGTTTAGGAGAGCAAACTAAGGGTGTGGCCCAGGAACCATTTGCTAAAGAAATTAATATGCCTAGAAGAGAGCCAGGCTATTTCTCAAGACAGTGGAAAAAGACCCCAAAGACATTTTGGAGATCTTTGAGGCTGCCTGCCCCATCACAGGCCCAGAGCTCTAGGAGGGCAGAATGGTTTGTGGCTCAGGTGGTCCTTCACAAGCTTGCTGCCCAGGACTACCTCAGCTCCCCATATTTCAGCCCAGTGGGCCTTGGCTGTCCTAGGTCTGGTTCAGAGGGGCCCAGGTGTGGCTTAGGCTACTGCTGATTACTCAACTTGGCAGCGTCTATATGGTGCTAATTCTGCAGGCTCACAGGATGAAAGAGCTGTAGGAGACATGGCTACCACCACCAGGACTTCAGAGGATGATGGGGATAGTCTGGGAGAGACTTGTCACAGACTCCGAGCCTCTACAGAGTGGAAATGTGGGGTTGGAGTCAGTACAAAGGGTACCTGCTAGGGCATTGCATAATGGAGCCATGGCAGCAGGCCACCACGGAGGCTTCAGAACTGTAGAGCTACTGGTATGCAGTGCGAGCCTGGGAGAACTTGAAGCTTGAGACTCTAACCTGTGAAAGCTGCATGGGCTCAGTCCAGCAAAGCCATGGAGGTGGGGCTTCCCAGGGTCTATTGGGATGAAACGAATGTATTTTGTAGGTGAGAAGGACATGAGTTTTGGGACCCAGGGGCAGAATGCTATGCTTTGGATATTTCCTTCAAAACTCATGTTGAAACTTCATTGCCATGTGGCATTATAAAGAGGTGGAACCTTTCAGAAGTGATTAGGTCATAAGAGCTTTGCCTTCATTAATGGATTAATGCCATTATTGCAGGTGTGGGTTAGTTATCTCTGGAGTTTGGCCCCCTTTTTCTCTATCATGTGCTCATGCCCTCTTTTGCCATGTGATGCCTTCTACCATGTTATGATGCATCCAGAAGACCCTCACCAGATGCAGCCCCTTGATCTTAGACTTCTCAGCTTCTAGAACTGTGAGTGAAATAAACTTCTTTTCTTTATGAATTACCCCGTCTGTGGTATTGTATAGCAGCAAAAAATAGACATCAGTCTGAAGTTCTCCCAGGCTGGCAATAAATGCTAATTATTAATAAAATAAATACTAATTACTAATTAGTATTTATAGTGCAAGGATAAATTCAAGTTTAGCCCTCGTTAGAATGACCACATTTCAAGGGAGGGGCTTTGTACTTCTGTGCATTTCTATAAGGATAAAAATCTTAATAATATTCTCACTGAAATTAATGGTTTAGGTTAGGTAAGGTTGTTAGTGCTAATAATTGTTTCTTTTAATAAAATATTCTTAGTTGTATTTAAAAAAAGATGATTTGAATTTATATTTTTTGACCAAAATATATTTGTAATTTTGAATAGGAATTCCAGAGTATTGGTAGCTGTAACCACTTGGGGTTTCCTGCTGCTGCTTCTGGTGCCGTATTTTTTCTGATGTCTTCCATTTTCTTACATTTGTCTTCTAAGGTGGAGTTGAGATTATTCAATTAAGATTATTTCACGGTGGGGCGTGGTGGCTCACGCCTGTAATCCCAGCATTTTGGGAGGCCGAGGCGGGCGGATCATGAGGTCAGGAGATCAAGACCATCCCAGCTAACATGGTGAAACCCCGTCTCTACTAAAACTACAAATAATTAGCTGGGCGCAGTCGTGGGCACTTGTAGTCCCAGCTACTCGGGAGGCTGAGGCAGGAAAATGGCGTGAAACCGGGAGGCGGAGTTTGCAGTGAGCCGAGATCGCGCCACTGCACTCCTGCCTGGGAGATGGAGGGAGACTCCATCTCAAAAAAAAAAAAAAAGATTATTTCACTTTAGGCCTCTGCTGTCTTCTGCTTTCTTTTTTTTTTTTTTTTTTCAGTGAATGGATATAATATCCCAATACATTTTGATAATTGAACAACAGCTACATTTTTAAGTGGGGCTGCTTTCTTCTTCTTATTTTTAAAATTCCTTTTCCTTAATTTTTAAAAAAACTGTCGGAGATTGGCTAAGAGTTGGGACAGCTTTCTTATGTGAGAATAGTAGATGACAGCAAATATTTGTGATGTTAAAATGATAATCCTGATAGTTTTCTTTTAGAATCTTTATAATAAAAATGCTTTGAGGCTGAGGGTGAATTTACATGTTCCTAAAGAGACAAAAAATGTTCTTGGGACGTAGTAAATGTTATTTAAATCTTACATGTTTTTATTAGTATAATTTTTGGGTAGAAATTTGGCATTAAAAAATGCATACAGAGCTTTTTCTAAGTCATACAGGGCAAGACAGCATTTTGTCATGGCAATTAGTAAATAGACTCAGATAATTATAAAACATCTAATTTTAAAAATTTGTTACAGAAACAGTACAGGTACATTGTGGCAAAAATAGAAAATACAAAACAAGCAAATATGAGAAAAAATATACATGCCACCACCTACATATTACTTTCAGTACTTTAGTTTATAATCTTTTGTCTATATATGTCTATATGGATATGTATATGTATTCTTTTATCCAAATGGTATTACATTGTACATTCTGTTTTGAAACCTACCCTTTTTAGTCATTTACATCTACTTTTCCATTTCAGTAACTTTTAATCTTATATAATGCCCGGATCACATTAAAATTTTTCCAATTAGCTCAAAAATGTCCTTTATGGCTGGTTTGGCTAAAACAATATCCAGGCCAGCATTGCACCTATGAAATTGACTGATAAGAACCTTGTATCTTTAAAAATTAAGGGCAGCAACCCATCCTCCCGCTTCCCCCACCTCTCACCCACCCCCACCTTTTTTTTTTTCTTAAAAGATACTGGCTTGTTGAAGGAGAGAATGGGTCATGTCCTACCAATTTTCTGAATTTGTCGAGTTTGCTGTCTCATAGTGTCATTTAGCTTGGTTTATCCTATGTATTTCCTATAAATTAAAATTTATATCTGAATCCTTAGTGGATTTGAGTTGAAGATCCTTAACTATCAAAGATGATACTGTGCCTTTGTATTGCATATCAGAAGTTACATGATCTTTACTTGATTCATGATGAGAAGATGGCCACTGAAATTGGACCATGACAGTCTTTTCTGCCCATTGTTCAATTATATTTATCTCTTTACATTAGAAAGTATTTTGGGTAGTAGTATTTTGGCGCTGTAGGAAAGTTGATTTTCTCATCAACCACTCACCTATTGGTTTAACACCATTTGTTGATCTTTGAGTATATCAGTAATTTCATTAGGGTTTGCAAAATAAGACTTTAAATTCTATTCTTTTACATTATTAATTGATTTTTTTGGTAAGATAGAACTTGTGAAATGGGACTTTTTAGTTGTCTTTAAATACAGTCTCTATAGGAAAGACAAAATAAATACTTAAATCTCTCTCTTTACCATTTTTCAAAGTGAAGAACTATTCCATTAACCACCTCAAAAGGTGATAAATGAAAAGAGTGTTTTTAGTTGTTTTAACTTTTTTTTGAGATAGGGTCTTACTCTGTTGCCCAGGCTGGAGTGCAGTGGTGCAATCATGGTACACCAAAGCCTCAATCTCCCTGGGCTCAGGTGATTCTCCCATCTCAGCCTGGGACTAAAGGTGTACACCACCACAGCCAGCCATTTTTTTTTTTTTTTTGTAGAAATGGGGTTTTGCCATATTGCCCAGGCTGGTCTCAAACTCCTGGGCTGAAGGAATCCACCCACCTCAGCCTCTCAAAGTGCTAGGATTATTGACGTGACCCACAATATCTGGCCTTAACTTTTTTCTTTTGAGTGTCTTTACAGACTCAAGGACTTTTATTTAATTCAGTGTTTTAATATACTACCATTTAAATGTTTTCTTTGATGCTCAGATTGTCACAGCTAGTCATTTGGACCTTTATACCACCTCCTATGTCCATTTGATATAGGCCATTAATCTCTATAAGCCTTCCTTGTTCTCTTGGAATGAAAAGGTATCCCAGACTCACCTGTACCTTCCCTACTCCAGAGTTGGCATTAACTCTTTTTCCAAGGAGTTTGGTACCTTTTAGTTTATTATAGTATTAGAGATGAAAAATCTGTGTTCTAGGAATATTTATTACTGCTATAGTGATGTTGCTTTTAGGCCATTTCAGAGAAAAAACCTAGAAAACAGATTTTTACAGACATGAATTCATACTGATATTTTTAGTTTTTTACGTGATTTCTTGATTTTACAATATTATCTCTGTTTTCTTACACTTATAATTATGAACCTTAAAGTCATTAGCATAACTTCTTTGCTTATTTCTATAATATAAAGAAAATAGTCCTGCTGCGGTGGCTCACGCTGTAATCCTAGCACTTTGGGAGGTTGAGGCAGGTGGATTGTTTGAGCTCTGGAGTTCAAGACCAACCTGGGCAGCACGATGAAACCTTGTCTTTACAAAACATTAGCTGGGCATGGTGGCATGTGGTTGTATTCCCAGCTACTCAGGAGGCTGAGATGGGAGGATCACCTGAGCCCAGGAGGTCAAGGCTGTAGTGAGCCATGATCATGCCACCACACTCTAGCCTGGGTGACAAAGGGAGACCCTGTTTCAGGGGAAGGAAAAAAAAAAAAAGATAGTTTGAGGAGGCTTTATGTAGTGGCTCATGCATGTAATCCTGGCACTTTGGGAAGTCAAGGTGGGAGGATGGCTTGAGCCCAGGAGTTTGAGACCAGCCTGTGCCACATCATGAGACCTGAACTCTATTTAAAAAAAAAAAAAGGAAAGGAAATAGTTTGAGGATATCAATAATGATATTACTGGAATCGGTAAAACTACCAAAAGAAATGTGAAGTTTCTTCCTAGTTTTTATTTTGTTTAGAATAGTTCCTATCAAGAAGTGTAATAAAAGTGCAGTGTCCAAATAGCCCTTGTAACAAAACCCTGGGTGCCAATTTGACATTTAATCAGTTTTGTTTCTAGCAATGTTCAATGTATGAGATTATAAGTCTTTTTTTCTTTATATCACAGGAGTCCTGCTGCTACCTGTTCTTGCTATGCTTTTCCCCTTCCCTTTCTCTATGAAGCATCCATTTTTATTAGTTTCTCATTTATCACTCAGGCATGCGTACGTGTATTGAGGATGTCGACATTCAAGCAAATATATGTGTTAACATTCTTTTTGCCATCCCTATACAAAAGATACACCCTATATACTCTATTGGGCAGTTTTTTTTTCCTTAAAATATTCTGTAGATCTCTCCAGTTAGCACAGTTACCTTACAGATAGAGCATATAGTATACATATAACCTTTTCTTAAACTATACTATTAAAAAAATAGCTTTAAGTAACTCGATAATTATTTTTGGAATGAAAATACTACTGAAATCAACTCAATAATGTGAAAGCAGCAGAAAGAAAAACACCTAGAAAAGGGCATTGGATTAGGTCAACTTTGAATTTTATTTGGAAGATAAATGAGTCCGGAAGGAAGTGGGCAGAGATTATTGGAGTTGGTCTTAAAAGGAGGCATTAGGCAGATTATTGGCTGCACTGGTGTGAAAAGTCTGTCAGAAAATCATGAGATTAGGTTGATGTAGCTCAAAAAATGAGAGCTGTTGTGATGAGTGGGTAAGAATCATAAAAGTGTAGAGTGTTGATGATTTTTGTAGTTTATAAATGGCTCTTGAGTGTAGAGGTTTGTTTTTATGCTGGCTATAGTCTGTAACGTAATTGACTATAATGGGCATGCTAAATATCCATGACAGTTGACCCTTCAACGACATAAAGGGTATAGGCACCTGGCCCTGTGCAGTTGAAACTTCACATGTAACTTTTGGCCCCCCCAAAACTTAACTATTAATATTTAGCCTATAGTTGACTGGAAATTTTACTGATAACATGATGTTCATTAATATATATTTTATATATGTGTTAGCATATTTGTATAATAAGCTACAGAAAAATATTAAAATCATAAAGAAGAGAAAATATACTTACTGTTCATTAAGTGGAAGTGGATCATCATAAGGGTCTTCATTCTCACTGCCTTCACTTTGAGTAGGCCGAGGAGTAGGAGAGAGTGGAAAGGTCAGACTTGCTGTCTCATGGGTGGCAGAGGTAGAAGAAGGTCCACGTACAAGTGGTCCCACACAGCTGAAACCGGTTTTATTCATTGGCCAACTGTAGTTTGATTGAAAGTAAGAATAATAAATAAAGTTTCTACTTCAGTATTATCAAGTCATAGATAGCAAGGGCTGGAAGAAACCTTAGTAGTAATCTCTTTGAGTCTAATTATGTAGAATATGAAATTGCGATCTAGAAAGGTTAAGTAACTTGTCCAAATTACACAACTAGTTAGAGACATAACCAGCTCTTAATTCTGACTTTCAGATTTTCACCGTGTCTTCTTTTTTCTACAACATGTTGCCTTAATTTTTAGCCATGAAAAATTAGAAGTTGAACTCTTGTCTTTTCAGGCAGGTGCAGATTTTGGGGTTTTGTTTTGATTTTTGATTTTTGACCTAAAGTACTTTAGTTCTGTGATTTATAAAGCACGAGTTTTCTGTTTTTCTCATATACCTGAATACTGTAAATATGGAAGTTACCTTTTATCTTTACCAGTATTACACATAAATGGTTATACATAAATACATTGACCACCTTTTATTACTCCAACTATGGTGAGGAAAGCTTTCTTTTCATAACTAGCTAATGTTTTAAAATGTATACTTTTAGTTTAATTGCTGCATATTTCAGATATTTCTTTCCTTAACTAAAGTACTCAGATATTTATCCAAACATTATTGCTATGGGATTTCCTGCAGAAAGACTTGAAGGCGTATACAGGAACAATATTGATGATGTAGTAAGGTAAGAATGCTTTGATTTTCTATTTCAAATATTGATGTTTATATTCATGTTGTATTTTCATTTAGAAAAGATTTCTAAACCACAGAAAAAGATACTTTGTGATGTAAACTTTGTTATTGTAGTGCTCTATAATCATTTTTTGGCTTACTGTACCTAATGGACTTCAGTGGGATACAGTTCATTTGATAAGAACTGACCTTATACATAATCAGGTACTTAGGTGATATCATTTCCTAGACTCCATAAAATGCCTGTCACCAGGTTTAATGCCTGAATTCCATTACAGTGTGATTGTTGTCTTATTTCATAATTGGGGATTAGGCTTGAAATCCTAGAGTGGATTTATTCAGTTAAATTTATTCACATTAAGATGTAGATGACTAATACTGATTTTTATGTAGACCAAACTTTAAGGTACGACTGTGCATAAGTATACCAAGTACCTGAAGAAGTATTTGGTTGTTACAAGAGATATAGAAAGGAATCGCTGGGTGTACCAAGGCTAATCAGTTTTATAATTTTGCATAATATTCTAAGTGTAATTATCATTTAGTTTAGAACAATTCTCAAGACCCATGTAAATATTACTTTTAAAATATACAGTCTTAAGAATTTGTGGCATATTTTATGAAAGGAGGAATTCATGTCTGATGTACAAATAGTCTTAACATATTGTCTAATTTCAGAGCGAAAATATATATCTATGAATAAATTAACTGTAAATTGTCAGTAGGAACCTTGAGAATTTGTGGCGTAATTTATGAAAGAAGGAATTCACGTCTGATGTGCAAATATTCTTAACATATTTTTTCATTTCAGAGCAAAAACATATGTGTATTAATAAACCAACTGTAAATTGTCAGTAGGAAACTTAATGGCTTTAAAAGTTAAAATTTCAAGCCAGACATTGTGATGTGCTCCTCAGGTTCCAGCTACTTGGGAGGCTGAGGTGGGAGGATCACTTGGCTTGAACCCCCAGGTAGAGGGTAGAGGCCAGTCTGGTTAACACAGCGAGAACTCATCTCTTAAAAAAAAAAGTTGAAATTCTGGATTATTTCCTTTACACTCTTTCATTAGTATCTTTCCTGGAGACTTTCAGTTTAAATACTTGGTGATTATGACAATTAGATGTTAAAATGGGTGGGAAAGTACCTTGTAACTTATAAAGCGTTATGCAGATATAGACTCCTTTTATAATAGTTGTGTTTAAGTATATGAGACAACCTACATTCTTTTATGAGCTAGCTATAAGTTTTAGCAACTTGCTTTGAACCACAGTAGATTTACAATTTTTTGTAGTATTGAGTTATATTCATTTAGAATTTTGTAATATATGCAAAATCAAATTTTTGTACCTGTAAAAACTACAAAAAAAATCCCCCTAGTTTTTATAGTTTCTATCAGAATTATAGCCAATATATAGGGATGCCAGAAGGACTGTTTAAGAAGCTGAAAATAGAGAAATGAATTTATCTTCTCATAGTTAGGCAGGGCACAGTAGAAGGATGCTTAACATTGCAAGCTGATGGGAACAGCAGGTTGATATAGCTTGTGATAACACTTCTAAAGAAAAAGCAATGAGCCATAGAAAGAAGAAACAGATAGATACATTTTGAATTAAGGAAGATGGTGAATCTGGGAAACAAGCAGTACAGTCACCAGACATGTATTCTCTGCTATGATACAGAAGTGTTTATCAGGCCTCTTTATGGCCCGCATGATATATCCCACAAGATGACCTACTTCACATTAATTCTGTATTCAACTAAGCACTAATTCAACCCAGCCAGTTTAGTACTCATACCAAAAAAGAGTGAGCACTCTGAATAGAGGGCAGGTTTTCTGATTATAGTGAGACTATCTTTGTGGTAAATTAATCTGGTGTGCTAGTTTTTACGTTGGTCTCTTCTGAGTGTCATTAGTCACTGAGGCTGATTGATCATCTTTTAGGTTACTGATAAAGTTCCTGTACAGCTGATTATCAAACCTTAGATTGCAGTAACTTCACCAAGAAAATACTTTGCTGGGAAGCATTTTGGTCCTTCTGTTTGATTCATAACTCTTTATGCCTCTGAATGAAAAGATTCACATATTCAGTTTGTAATTAGTAATCAAGGCTGAGGTTTATTGTATCTAGCTTCACAATATATCTAGTTTGTTTTGTCTAACTGTATGATTTCTTCAAATCTGCTATTTCTGAAAAAAAAAGTTTTGTGTATCCACATTAATATTTAGCCAGTGGTTCCTTAGCCAGTGGATCTTGTCACCTCATACTATTGATAACCTGTCAACATGAAGAATTATCTGCTGAATATAATAGCTTTGCTGTCCTTGTTTCCTTTTGTCTCATTCTTTTTTGAGAAAGCTTTGATAGCCTCTATTGCCCAGGCCCCTCCTCTTCTTTTATGAGAGAAAGGATGAACAGTGACCAGAAATTAAGGGTTTTTTTTTCTTTCTATCAACTAAAATGGAAATAAATAATTCCTAAGTAGTTTGTCTGTTAGGATTAAAGTTTCCAAGAGAATGGCTGTCCCTAGTACCTAAGTGAGTAATTTCCTTGATTGGTTTACATTATATTGAGGATATTAGTAATCAGTAGTGATTCCTTTTTTGGTTCAAAGATGATAGTGTCACAATGAAAAGTGTTTTTAAAACTTTTGTATACTTAATTTTTCTGTAACAAAAGTATTTTCAGTTGGATTTTTCTTTGCCCTCTCTATTAGAATGCCCAAAGAATATTTAAAATTATCCTTTTCTCTCTTACTGCATATTTGTTCCTGTGATTTTTTCCCAAACAGAAAATACTCTGCAGAGATTAGACTTTGTTATTGTTGTACTACATCATTGCTTTGACTAAAATAAACTTAGATTGCAAATGCTTTCAGGCTTACATTGCTCAGTATTTTTTTTTTTTTTTGGTAATATGAAACATTGTTTTATTCAGATACTTGATTATTCTGTAATACGCATGTTAATTTTTTTTTATTATACTTTAAGTTCTAGGGTACATGTACACAACTTACAGATTTGTTACCTATGTATACATGTGCCATGTTGGTTTGCTGCATCCATTAACTCATCATTTACATTAGGTATTTCTCCCAGTGTTATCCCTCTCCCATCCCCCCATCCCACGACAGACCCCGGTGTGTGATGTTTCCCGCCCTGTGTCCAAGTGTTCTCATTGTTCAGTTCCCACCTGTGAATGAGAACATGCAGTGTTTGGTTTTCTCTCCTTGCAATAGTTGGCTCAGAATGATGGTTTCCAGCTTCATCCATGTCCCTACAAAGGACATGAAACTCATCCTTTTTTATGGCTGCATAGTATTCCATGGTGTATATTTGCCACATTTTCTTAATCTATTCTATCATTGATGGACATTTGGGTTGGTTCCAAGTCTTCGCTATTGTGTATAGTGCCACAGTAAACATATGTGTGCATGTGTCTTTATAGTAGCATGATTTATAATCCTTTGGGTATATACCCAGTAATGGGATGACTGGGTCAAATGGTATTTCTAGTTCTAAATCCTTGAGGAATCACCACATTGTCTTCCACAATGCTTGAACTAGTTTACACTCCCACCAACAGTGTAAAAGCATTCCTCTTTCTCCACATCCTCTCCAGCACCTGTTGTTGCCTGACCTTTTAATGATCACCATTCTAACTGGTGTGAGATGGTATCTCATTGTGGTTTTCATTTGCATTTCTCTGATGGCCAGTGATGATGAGCATTTTTTCATGTGTCTGTTGGCTGCATAAATGTCTTCTTTTGAAAAGTGTCTGTTCAAATCATTTACCCACTTTTTGATGGTGTTTGATTTTTTCTTTTTTTTTTATGTTTAATTTTATTTATTATTATTTTTTTTTATTATACTTTAAGTTCTAGGGTACATGTGCATGACGTTTATATCATGTATAACTCCCCAATGCAATCCCTCCCTCCTCCCCCCTCCCCATGATAGGCCCCAGTGTGTGATGTTCCCCTTCCCGAGTCCATGTGATCTCATTGTTCAGTTCCCACCTATGAGTGAGAACATGCGGTGTTTGGTTTTCTGTTCTTGTGATAGTTTGCTAAGAATGATGGTTTCCAGCTGCATCCATGTCCCTACAAAGGACGCAAACTCATCCTTTTTGATGGCTGCATAGTATTCCATGGTGTATATGTGCCACATTTTCTTAATCCAGTCTGTCACAGATGGACATTTGGGTTGATTCCAAGTCTTTGCTATTGTGAATAGTGCCGCAATAAACATACGTGTGCATGTATCTTTGTAGTAGAGTAATTTATAATCCTTTGGGTATATACCCAGTAGTGGGATGGCTGGGTCATATGGTACATCTAGTTCTAGATCCTTGAGGAATCGCCATACTGTTTTCCATAATGGTTGAACTAGTTTACAATCCCACCAACAGTGTAAAAGTGTTCCTATTTCTCCACATCCTCTCCAACACCTGTTGTTTCCTGACTTCTTAATGATTGCCATTCTAACTGGTGTGAGATGGTATCTCATTGTGGTTTTGATTTGCATTTCTCTGATGGCCAGTGATGATGAGCATTTTTTCATGTGTCTGTTGGCTGTATGGATGTCTTCTTTTGAGAAATGTCTGTTCATATCCTTTCCCCACTTTTTGATGGGGTTGTTTGTTTTTTTCTTGTAAATTTGTTTGAGTTCTTTGTAGATTCTGGATATTAGCCCTTTGTCAGATGAGTAGGTTGCAAAAATTTTTTCCCATTCTGTAGGTTGCCTGTTCACTCTGATGGTAGTTTCTTTAGCTGTGCAAAAGCTCTTTAGTTTAATTAGATCCCATGTGTCAATTTTTGCTTTTGCTGCCGTTGCTTTTGGTGTTTTAGACATGAAGTCCTTGCCCATGCCTATGTCCTGAATGGTACTACCTAGATTTTCTTCTAGGGTTTTTATGGTATTAGGTCTAACATTTAAGTCTCTAATCCATCTTGAATTAATCTTCGTATAAGGGGTAAGGAAAGGATCCAGTTTCAGCTTTCTACTTATGGCTAGCCAATTTTCCCAGCACCATTTATTAAATAGGGAATCCTTTCCCCATTTCTTGTTTCTCTCAGGTTTGTCAAAGATCAGATGGCTGTAGATGTGTAGTATTATTTCTGAGGACTCTGTTCTGTTCCATTGGTCTATATCTCTGTTGTGGTACCAGTACCATGCTGTTTTGGTTACTGTAGCCTTGTAGTATAGTTTGAAGTCAGGTAGCGTGACGCCTCCAGCTTTGTCCTTTTGACTTAGGATTGTCTTGGCAATGCGGGCTCTTTTTTGGTTCCATATGAACTTTAAAGCCGTTTTTTCCAATTCTGTGAAGAAAGTCATTGGTAGCTTGATGGGGATGGCATTGAATCTATAAATCACCTTGGGCAGTATGGCCATTTTCACGATATTGATTCTTCCTATCCATGAGCATGGTATGTTCTTCCATTTGTTTGTGTCCTCTTTGATTTCACTGAGCAGTGGTTTGTAGTTCTCCTTGAAGAGGTCCTTTACATCCCTTGTAAGCTGGATTCCTAGGTATTTGATTCTCTTTGAAGCAATTGTGAATGGAAGTTCATTCCTGATTTGGCTCTCTGCTTGTCTGTTACTGGTGTATAAGAATGCTTGTGATTTTTGCACATTATTTTGTATCCTGAGACTTTGCTGAAGTTGCTTATCAGCTTGAGATTTTGGGCTGAGACAATGGGGTTTTCTAAATATACAATCATGTCATCTGCAAACAGGGACAATTTGATTTCTTCTTTTCCTAACTGGATACCCTTGATTTCTTTCTCTTGCCTGATTGCCCTAGCCAGAACTTCCAACACTATGTTGAATAGGAGTGGTGAGAGAGGGCATCCCTGTCTTGTGCCAGTTTTCAAAGGGAATTTTTCCAGTTTTTGCCCATTCAGTATGATATTAGCTGTGGGTTTGTCATAAATAGCTCTTATTATTTTGAGGTACGTTCCATCAATACCAAATTTATTGAGCGTTTTTAGCATAAAGGGCTGTTGAATTTTGTCAAAAGCCTTTTCTGCATCTATTGAGATAATCATGTGGTTCTTGTCTTTGGTTCTGTTTATATGCTGGATTACGTTTATTGATTTGCGAATGTTGAACCAGCCTTGCATCCCAGGGATGAAGCCCACTTGATCATGGTGGATAAGCTTTTTGATGTGCTGCTGAATCCGGTTTGCCAGTATTTTATTGAGGATTTTTGCATCGATGTTCATCAGGGATATTGGTCTAAAATTCTCTTTTTTTGTTGTGTCTCTGCCAGGCTTTGGTATCAGGATGATGTTGGCCTCATAAAATGAGTTAGGGAGGATTCCCTCTTTTTCTATTGATTGGAATAGTTTCAGAAGGAATGGTACCAGCTCCTCCTTGTACCTCTGGTAGAATTCAGCTGTGAATCCATCTGGTCCTGGACTTTTTTTGGTGGGTAGGCTATTAATTGTTGCCTCAATTTCAGAGCCTGCTATTGGTCTATTCAGGGATTCAACTTCTTCCTGGTTTAGTCTTGGGAGAGTGTAAGTGTCCAGGAAATTATCCATTTCTTCTAGATTTTCTAGTTGATTTGCGTAGAGGCATTTATAGTATTCTCTGATGGTTGTTTGTATTTCTGTGGGGTCGGTGGTGATATCCCCTTTATCATTTTTTATTGCATCTATTTGATTCCTCTCTCTTTTCTTCTTTATTAGTCTAGCTAGCGGTCTGTCAATTTTGTTGATCTTTTCAAAAAACCAACTCCTGGATTCATTGATTTTTTGGAGGGTTTTTTGTGTCTCTATCTCCTTCAGTTCTGCTCTGATCTTAGTTATTTCTTGCCTTCTGCTAGCTTTTGAATGTGTTTGCTCTTGCCTCTCTAGTTCTTTTAATTGTGATGTTAGAGTGTCAATTTTAGATCTCTCCTGCTTTCTCTTGTGGGCATTTAGTGCTATAAATTTCCCTCTACACACTGCTTTAAATGTGTCCCAGAGATTCTGGTATGTTGTATCTTTGTTCTCATTGGTTTCAAAGAACATCTTTATTTCTGCTTTCATTTCGTTATGTACCCAGTAGTCATTCAGGAGCAGGTTGTTCAGTTTCCATGTAGTTGAGCGGTTTTGATTGAGTTTCTTAGTCCTGAGTTCTAGTTTGATTGCACTGTGGTCTGAGAGACAGTTTGTTATAATTTCTGTTCTTGTACATTTGCTGAGGAGTGCTTTACTTCCAATTATGTGGTCAGTTTTGGAATAAGTGCGATGTGGTGCTGAGAAGAATGTATATTCTGTTGATTTGGGGTGGAGAGTTCTATAGATGTCTGTTAGGTCCGCTTGGTGCAGAGATGAGTTCAATTCTTGGATATCCTTGTTAACTTTCTGTCTCGTTGATCTGTCTAATGTTGACAGTGGAGTGTTGAAGTCTCCCATTATTATTGTATGGGAGTCTAAGTCTCTTTGTAAGTCTCTAAGGACTTGCTTTATGAATCTGGGTGCTCCTGTATTGGGTGCATATATATTTAGGAGAGTTAGCTCTTCCTGTTGAATTGATCCCTTTACCATGATGTAATGGCCTTCTTTGTCTCTTTTGATCTTTGATGGTTTAAAGTCTGTTTTATCAGAGACTAGGATTGCAACCCCTGCTTTTTTTTGTTCTCCATTTGCTTGGTAGATCTTCCTCCATCCCTTTATTTTGAGCCTATGTATGTCTCTGCATGTGAGATGGGTCTCCTGAATACAGCAGACTGATGGGTCTTGACTCTTGATCCAGTTTGCCAGTCTGTGTCTTTTAATTGGAGCATTTAGTCCATTGACATTTAAGGTTAATATTGTTATGTGTGAACTTGATCCTGTCATTATGATATTAACTGGTTATTTTGCTCGTTAGTTGATGCAGTTTCTTCCTAGCCTCGATGGTCTTTACATTTTGGCATGTTTTTGCAATGGCTGGTACCGCTTGTTCCTTTCCATGTTTAGGGCTTCCTTCAGGGTCTCTTGTAAGGCAGGCCTGGTGGTGACAAAATCTCTAAGCATTTGCTTATCTGTAAGGATTTTATTTCTCCTTCACTGATGAAGCTTAGTTTGGCTGGATATGAAATTCTGGGTTGAAAATTCTTTTCTTTAAGAACGTTGAATATTGGCCCCCACTCTCTTCTGGCTTGTAGAGTTTCTGCCGAGAGGTCTGCTGTTATTCTGATGGGCTTCCCTTTGTGGGTAACCCGACCTTTCTCTCTGGCTGCCCTTAGGATTTTTTCCTTCATTTCAACTTTGGTGAATCTGGCAATTATGTGTCTTGGAGTTGCTCTTCTGGAGGAGTATCTTTGTGGCGTTCTCTGTATTTCCTGAATTTGAATGTTGGCCTGCCCTACTAGGTTGGGGAAGTTCTCCTGGATGATATCCTGAAGAGTGTTTTCCAACTTGGTTCCATTTTCCCCCTCACTTTCCGGCACCCCAATCAGACGTAGATTTGGTCTTTTTACATAATCCCATACTTCTTGCAGGCTTTGTTCATTTCTTTTTCTTCTTTTTTCTTTTGGTTTCTCTTCTCGCTTCATTTCATTCATTTGATCCTCAATCGCTGATACTCTTTCTTCCAGTTGATCGAGTCGGTTACTGAAGCTTGTGCATTTGTCACGTATTTCTCGTGTCATGGTTTTCATCTCTGTCATTTCGTTTATGATCTTCTCTGCATTGATTAATCTAGCTGTCAATTCTTCCACTTTTTTTTCAAGATTTTTAGTTTCTTTGCGCTGGGTACGTAATTCCTCCTTTAGCTCTGAGAGGTTTGATGGACTGAAGCCTTCTTCTCTCATCTCGTCAAAGTCATTCTCTGACCAGCTTTGATCCGTTGCTGGCGATGGGCTGCGCTCCTTTGCAGGGGGAGATGCGCTCTTATTTTTTGAATTTCCAGCTTTTCTGCCCTGCTTCTTCCCCATCTTTGTGGTTTTATCTGTCTCTAGACTTTGATGATGGTGACGTACGGATGGGGTTTTGGTATAGGTGTCCTTCCTGTTTGATAGTTTTCCGTCTGACAGTCAGAAGGACTGTCTGTTGGTCTGTTGGAGATTGCTTGAGGTCCACTCCAGACCCTGTTTGCCTGGGTATCAGCAGCAGAGGTTGCCGAAGATAGAATATTGCTGAACAGCGAGTGTACCTGTCTGATTCTTCCTTTGGAAGTTTCCTCTCAGGGGTGACGCCACCCTGTGAGGTGTGGGGTGTCAGACTGCCCCTAGTGGGGGATGTCTCCCAGCTAGGCTACTCAGGGGTCAGGGACCCACCTGAGCAGGCAGTCTGTCCGTTCTCGGATCTCAACCTCCGCGTTAGGAGATCCACGGCTCTCCCCAAAGCTGTCAGACAGAGTCGTTCGCGTCTGCACCGCCCCCGCTCTTTCCCTAATGGACTGCAGCTGTGCGCTGTCCGCAGAGGTAGAGTCTACAGAGACAGGCAGGCTTCCTTGAGCTGCTGTGAGCTCCACCCAGTTCGAGCTTCCCAGCGGCTTTGTTTACCTACTTAAGCCTCAGCAATGGCGGGCGCCCCTCCCCCAGCCTCGCTGCTGCCTTGCGGATAGATCGCCGCAGACGGCTGTGTTAGCAGTGAGGGAGGCTCCGTGGCGTGGGACCCTCCCGGCCAGGTGTGGGATATATTCTCCTGGTGTGCCTGTTTCCTTAAAGCGCAGTATTGGGGTGGGAGTTACCCGATTTTCCAGGTGTTGTGTGTCTCAGTTCCCCTGGCTAGGAAAAAGGGATTCCTTTCCCCCTTGCGCTTCCAGGTGAGGCGATGCCTCGCCCTGCTTCAGCTCACGCTGGTCAGGCTGCAGCAGCTGACCAGCACCGATTGTCCGGCACTCCTAGCGAGATGACCCCAGTACCTCAGTTGAAAATGCAGAAATCACCGGTCTTCTGTGTCGCTCGCGCTGGGAGTTGGAGACTGGAGCTGTTCCTATTCGGCCATCTTGCTCCGCCCCCCCTGATTTTTTTCTTGTAAATTTAAGTTCTTTGTAGATTTGGATATTAGCCCTTTTGTCAAATGGGTAGATTGTAAAAATTTTCTCCCATTCTGTGGGTTGTCTGTTCACTCTGATGGTAGTTCTTTTGCTGTGCAGAAGCTCTTTAGTTTAATTAGATCCCATTTGTCAATTCTGGCTTTTGTTGCCATTGCTTTCGGTGTTTTAATCATGAAGTCCTTCCCCATGCCTATGTCCTGAATGATATTGCCTAGGTTTTCCTCTAGGGTTTTTATGATTTTAGGTTTAACATTTAAGTCTTTAATCCATCTTGAATTAATTTTTGTGTAAGGTTTAAGGAAAGGATCCAGTTTCAGCTTTCTACTTATGGCTAGCCAGTTTTCCCAGCACCATTTATTAAATAGGGAACACTTCCCCCATTCTTGTTTTTGTCAGGTTTGTCAAAGATCAGATGGTTGTAGACGTGTGGTGGTATTTCTGAAGCCTCTGTTCTGTTCTGTTGGTCTATATCTCTGTTTTGGTACCAGTACCATGCTGTTTTGGTTACTGTAGCCTTGTAGTGTAGTTTGAAGTCAGGTAGTGTGATGACTCCAGCTTTGTTTTTTTGCTTAGGATTATCTTGGCAATGTGGGCTCTTTTTTGGTTCCATATGAACTTTAAAGTAGTTTTTTCCAATTCTGTGAAGAAAGTCATTGGTAGCTTGATGGGGATGGCATTGAATCTATAAATTACCTTGGGCAATATGGCCATTTTCACCATATTGATTCTTCCTATCTATGAGCATGATATTTTCTCCATTTATTGTGTCCTCTTTTATTTCGTTGAGCAGCGGTTTGTAGTTCTCCATGAAGAGTTCCTTCACATCCCTTGTAAGTTGGATTCCTAGGTATTTTATTCTCTTTGAAGCAATGTGAATGGAAGTTCATTCCTGATTTGGCTCTCTGCTTGTCTGTTACTGGTGTATAAGAATGCTTGTGATTTTTGCACATTAATTTTGTATCCTGAGACTTTGCTGAAGTTGCTTATCAGCTTAAGGAGATTTTGGGCTGAGACAATGGGGTTTTCTAAATATACAATCATGTCATCTGCAAACAGGGACAATTTGACTTCTTCTTTTCCTAACTGGATACCCTTGATTTCTTTCTCTTGCCTGATTGCCCTAGCCAGAACTTCCAACACTATGTTGAATAGGAGTGGTGAGAGAGGGCATCCCTGTCTTGTGCCAGTTTTCAAAGGGAATTTTTCCAGTTTTTGCCCATTCAGTATGATATTAGCTGTGGGTTTGTCATAAATAGCTCTTATTATTTTGAGGTACGTTCCATCAATACCAAATTTATTGAGCGTTTTTAGCATAAAGGGCTGTTGAATTTTGTCAAAAGCCTTTTCTGCATCTATTGAGATAATCATGTGGTTCTTGTCTTTGGTTCTGTTTATATGCTGGATTACGTTTATTGATTTGCGAATGTTGAACCAGCCTTGCATCCCAGGGATGAAGCCCACTTGATCATGGTGGATAAGCTTTTTGATGTGCTGCTGAATCCGGTTTGCCAGTATTTTATTGAGGATTTTTGCATCGATGTTCATCAGGGATATTGGTCTAAAATTCTCTTTTTTTGTTGTGTCTCTGCCAGGCTTTGGTATCAGGATGATGTTGGCCTCATAAAATGAGTTAGGGAGGATTCCCTCTTTTTCTATTGATTGAATAGTTTCAGAAGGAATGGTACCAGCTCCTCCTTGTACCTCTGGTAGAATTCAGCTGTGAATCCATCTGGTCCTGGACTTTTTTTGGTGGGTAGGCTATTAATTGTTGCCTCAATTTCAGAGCCTGCTATTGGTCTATTCAGGGATTCAACTTCTTCCTGGTTTAGTCTTGGGAGAGTGTAAGTGTCCAGGAAATTATCCATTTCTTCTAGATTTTCTAGTTGATTTGCGTAGAGGCATTTATAGTATTCTCTGATGGTTGTTTGTATTTCTGTGGGGTCGGTGGTGATATCCCCTTTATCATTTTTTATTGCGTCTATTTGATTCCTCTCTCTTTTCTTCTTTATTAGTCTTGCTAGCGGTCTGTCAATTTTGTTGATCTTTTCAAAAAACCAACTCCTGGATTCATTGATTTTTTGGAGGGTTTTTTGTGTCTCTATCTCCTTCAGTTCTGCTCTGATCTTAGTTATTTCTTGCCTTCTGCTAGCTTTTGAATGTGTTTGCTCTTGCCTCTCTAGTTCTTTTAATTGTGATGTTAGAGTGTCAATTTTAGATCTCTCCTGCTTTCTCTTGTGGCATTTAGTGCTATAAATTTCCCTCTACACACTGCTTTAAATGTGTCCCAGAGATTCTGGTATGTTGTATCTTTGTTCTCATTGGTTTCAAAGAACATCTTTATTTCTGCTTTCATTTCGTTATGTACCCAGTAGTCATTCAGGAGCAGGTTGTTCAGTTTCCATGTAGTTGAGCGGTTTTGATTGAGTTTCTTAGTCCTGAGTTCTAGTTTGATTGCACTGTGGTCTGAGAGACAGTTTGTTATAATTTCTGTTCTTGTACATTTGCTGAGGAGTGCTTTACTTCCAATTATGTGGTCAATTTTGGAATAAGTGCGATGTGGTGCTGAGAAGAATGTATATTCTGTTGATTTGGGGTGGAGAGTTCTATAGATGTCTATTAGGTCCGCTTGGTGCAGAGATGAGTTCAATTCCTGGATATCCTTGTTAACTTTCTGTCTCGTTGATCTGTCTAATGTTGACAGTGGAGTGTTGAAGTCTCCCATTATTATTGTATGGGAGTCTAAGTCTCTTTGTAAGTCTCTAAGGACTTGCTTTATGAATCTGGGTGCTCCTGTATTGGGTGCATATATATTTAGGAGAGTTAGCTCTTCCTGTTGAATTGATCCCTTTACCATTATGTAATGGCCTTCTTGTCTCTTTTGATCTTTGATGGTTTAAAGTCTGTTTTATCAGAGACTAGGATTGCAACCCCTGCTTTTTTTTGTTCTCCATTTGCTTGGTAGATCTTCCTCCATCCCTTTATTTTGAGCCTATGTATGTCTCTGCATGTGAGATGGGTCTCCTGAATACAGCAGACTGATGGGTCTTGACTCTTTATCCAGTTTGCCAGTCTGTGTCTTTTAATTGGAGCATTTAGTCCATTGACATTTAAGGTTAATATTGTTATGTGTGAACTTGATCCTGTCATTATGATATTAACTGGTTATTTTGCTCGTTAGTTGATGCAGTTTCTTCCTAGCCTCGATGGTCTTTACATTTTGGCATGTTTTTGCAATGGCTGGTACCGGTTGTTCCTTTCCATGTTTAGGGCTTCCTTCAGGGTCTCTTGTAAGGCAGGCCTGGTGGTGACAAAATCTCTAAGCATTTGCTTATCTGTAAAGGATTTTATTTCTCCTTCACTGATGAAGCTTAGTTTGGCTGGATATGAAATTCTGGGTTGAAAATTCTTTTCTTTAAGAACGTTGAATATTGGCCCCCACTCTCTTCTGGCTTGTAGAGTTTCTGCCGAGAGGTCTGCTGTTATTCTGATGGGCTTCCCTTTGTGGGTAACCCGACCTTTCTCTCTGGCTGCCCTTAAGATTTTTTCCTTCATTTCAACTTTGGTGAATCTGGCAATTATGTGTCTTGGAGTTGCTCTTCTGGAGGAGTATCTTTGTGGCGTTCTCTGTATTTCCTGAATTTGAATGTTGGCCTGCCCTACTAGGTTGGGGAAGTTCTCCTGGATGATATCCTGAAGAGTGTTTTCCAACTTGGTTCCATTTTCCCCCTCACTTTCAGGCACCCCAATCAGACGTAGATTTGGTCTTTTTACATAATCCCATACTTCTTGCAGGCTTTGTTCATTTCTTTTTCTTCTTTTTTCTTTTGGTTTCTCTTCTCGCTTCATTTCATTCATTTGATCCTCAATCGCTGATACTCTTTCTTCCAGTTGATCGAGTCGGTTACTGAAGCTTGTGCATTTGTCACGTATTTCTCGTGTCATGGTTTTCATCTCTGTCATTTCGTTTATGATCTTCTCTGCATTAATTAGTCTAGCTGTCAATTCTTCCACTTTTTTTTCAAGATTTTTAGTTTCTTTGCGCTGGGTACGTAATTCCTCCTTTAGCTCTGAGAGTTTGATGGACTGAAGCCTTCTTCTCTCATCTCGTCAAAGTCATTCTCTGACCAGCTTTGATCCGTTGCTGGCGATGGGCTGCGCTCCTTTGCAGGGGGAGATGCGCTCTTATTTTTTGAATTTCCAGCTTTTCTGCCCTGCTTCTTCCCCATCTTTGTGGTTTTATCTGTCTCTGGTCTTTGATGATGGTGACGTACGGATGGGGTTTTGGTATAGGTGTCCTTCCTGTTTGATAGTTTTCCGTCTGACAGTCAGAAGGACTGTCTGTTGGTCTGTTGGAGATTGCTTGAGGTCCACTCCAGACCCTGTTTGCCTGGGTATCAGCAGCAGAGGTTGCCGAAGATAGAATATTGCTGAACAGCGAGTGTACCTGTCTGATTCTTCCTTTGGAAGTTTCCTCTCAGGGGTGACTCCACCCTGTGAGGTGTGGGGTGTCAGACTGCCCCTAGTGGGGGATGTCTCCCAGCTAGGCTACTCAGGGGTCAGGGACCCACCTGAGCAGGCAGTCTGTCCGTTCTCGGATCTCAACCTCCGCGTTAGGAGATCCACGGCTCTCCCCAAAGCTGTCAGACAGAGTCGTTCGCGTCTGCACCGCCCCCGCTCTTTCCCTAATGGACTGCAGCTGTGCGCTGTCCGCAGAGGTAGAGTCTACAGAGACAGGCAGGCTTCCTTGAGCTGCTGTGAGCTCCACCCAGTTCGAGCTTCCCAGCGGCTTTGTTTACCTACTTAAGCCTCAGCAATGGCGGGCGCCCCTCCCCCAGCCTCGCTGCTGCCTTGCGGATAGATCGCCGCAGACGGCTGTGTTAGCAGTGAGGGAGGCTCCGTGGGCGTGGGACCCTCCCGGCCAGGTGTGGGATATATTCTCCTGGTGTGCCTGTTTCCTTAAAGCGCAGTATTGGGGTGGGAGTTACCCGATTTTCCAGGTGTTGTGTGTCTCAGTTCCCCTGGCTAGGAAAAAGGGATTCCTTTCCCCCTTGCGCTTCCAGGTGAGGCGATGCCTCGCCCTGCTTCAGCTCACGCTGGTCAGGCTGCAGCAGCTGACCAGCACCGATTGTCCGGCACTCCCTAGCGAGATGACCCCAGTACCTCAGTTGAAAATGCAGAAATCACCGGTCTTCTGTGTCGCTCGCGCTGGGAGTTGGAGACTGGAGCTGTTCCTATTCGGCCATCTTGCTCCGCCCCCCCTGATTTTTTTCTTGTAAATTTAAGTTCTTTGTAGATTCTGGATATTAGCCCTTTTGTCAAATGGGTAGATTGTAAAAATTTTCTCCCATTCTGTGGGTTGTCTGTTCACTCTGATGGTAGTTTCTTTTGCTGTGCAGAAGCTCTTTAGTTTAATTAGATCCCATTTGTCAATTCTGGCTTTTGTTGCCATTGCTTTCGGTGTTTTAATCATGAAGTCCTTCCCCATGCCTATGTCCTGAATGATATTGCCTAGGTTTTCCTCTAGGGTTTTTATGATTTTAGGTTTAACATTTAAGTCTTTAATCCATCTGAATTAATTTTTGTGTAAGGTTTAAGGAAAGGATCCAGTTTCAGCTTTCTACTTATGGCTAGCCAGTTTTCCCAGCACCATTTATTAAATAGGGAACACTTCCCCCATTTCTTGTTTTTGTCAGGTTTGTCAAAGATCAGATGGTTGTAGACGTGTGGTGGTATTTCTGAAGCCTCTGTTCTGTTCTGTTGGTCTATATCTCTGTTTTGGTACCAGTACCATGCTGTTTTGGTTACTGTAGCTTGTAGTGTAGTTTGAAGTCAGGTAGTGTGATGACTCCAGCTTTGTTTTTTTGCTTAGGATTATCTTGGCAATGTGGGCTCTTTTTTGGTTCCATATGAACTTTAAAGTAGTTTTTTCCAATTCTGTGAAGAAAGTCATTGGTAGCTTGATGGGGATGGCATTGAATCTATAAATTACCTTGGGCAATATGGCCATTTTCACCATATTGATTCTTCCTATCTATGAGCATGATATTTTCTCCCATTTATTTGTGTCCTCTTTTATTTCGTTGAGCAGCGGTTTGTAGTTCTCCATGAAGAGTTCCTTCACATCCCTTGTAAGTTGGATTCCTAGGTATTTTATTCTCTTTGTAGCAATTGTGAATGGGAGTTCACTCATGATTTGGCTATTTGTTTGTCTATTATTGGTGTATAAGAATGTTTGTGATTTTTGCACATTGATTTTGTATCCTGAGACTTTGCTGAAGTTTTTTATCAGCTTAAGGAGATTTTGGGCTGAGACAGTGGGGTTTTCTAAATATACAGTCATGTCGTCTGCAAACAGGGACAATTTGACTTCCTCTTTTCCTAACTGAATACCCTTTATTTCTTTCTCTTGCCTGATTGTCCTGGCCAAAATTTCCAACACTATGTTGAATAGGAGTGGTGAGAGAGGGCATCCCTGTCTTGTGCCAGTTTTCAAAGGGAATGCTTCCAGTTTTTGCCCATTCAGTATGATATTGGCTGTGGGTTTGTCATAAATAGCTCTTATTATTTTGAGATACGTTCCATCAATACCGAATTTATTGAGAGTTTTTAGCATGAAGGACTGTTGAATTTTGTTGAAGGCGTTTTCTGCATTTATTGAGATAATCATGTGGTTTTTGTCTTTGGCTCTGTTTATGTGATGGATTTTGTTTATTGATTTGTGTATGTTGAACCAGCCTTGCATCCCAGGGATGAAGCCAACTTGATCTTGGTGGATAAGCTTTTTGACGTGCTGCTGGATTCAGTTTGCCAGTATTTTATTGAGGATTTTCTCATCGATGTTCATCAGGGATATTGATCTAAAATTCTCTTTTTTTGTTGTGTCTCTGTCAGGCTTTGGCATCAGGATGATGCTGACCTCTTAAAGTGAGTTAGGGAGGATTCCCTCTTTTTCTATTAATGGGAATAGTTTCAGAAGGAATGGTACCAGCTCGTCTTTGTACCTCTGGTAGAATTCGGCTGTGAATCTGTCTGGTCCTGGATTTTTTTTAGTTGGTAGACTGTTAATTATTGCCTCAATTTTAGAGCCTGTTACTGGTCTATTCAGGGATTCAACTTCTTCCTGGTTTAGTCTTGGGTGGGTGTATAGGTCCAGGAATTTATCCATTTCTTCTGTGTTTTCTAGTTTATTTGCGTAGAGGTGTTTTTAGTATTCTCTGATGGTAGTTTGTATTTCTGTGGGATCGGTGGTGATATCCCCTTTATCATTTCTTATTGTGTCTATTTGATTCTTCTCTCTTTTCTTCTTTATTAGTCTTGCTAGCGCTCTATCAATTTTGTTGATCTTTTCAAAATACCAGCCCCTGGATTCATTGATTTTTTTGGAGGGTCTTTTGTGTCTCTATCTCCTTCAGTTCTGCTCTGATCTTAGTTATTTGTTGCCTTCTGCTAGCTTTTGAATTTGTTTGCTCTTGCTTCTCTAGTTGTTTTAATTGTGATGTTAGGATGTTGTTTTTAGATCTTTCCTGCTTTCTCTTGTGGGCATTTCGCACTATAAATTTCCCTCTACACACTGCTTTAAATGTATCCCAGAGATTCTGGTACATTGTGTCTTTGTTCTCATTGGTTTCAAAGAACATCTTTATTTCTGCCTTCATTTCACTATGTACCCAGTGGTCATTCAGGATCAGGTTGTTCAGTTTCCATGTAGTTGTGCAGTTTTGAATTAGTTTCTTAATCCTGAGTTCTAATTTGATTGCACTGTGGTCTGAGAGACAGTTTATTGTGATTTGTTTTCTTTTACATTTGCTGAGGAGTGCTTTACTTCCAACTATGTGGTCAATTTTGTAATAAGTGTGATGTGGTACTGAGAAGAATGTATATGCTGTTGATTGGGGTTGAGAGTTCTGTAGATGTCTATTAGGTCTGCTTGGTGCAGAGCTGAGTTCAAGTCCTGGATATCCTTATTAACCTTCTGTCTTGTCGATCTGTCTCATATTGACAGTGGGTTGTTAAAGTCTCCCATTATTATTGTGTGGTAGTCTAAGTCTCTGTAGGTCTCTAAGGACTTGCTTTATGAATCTGGGTGTTCCTGTATTGGGTGCATATATATTTAGAATAGTTAGTTCTTCTTGTTGAATTGATCCCTTTACCATTATGTAATGGCCTTCTTTGTCTCTTTTGATCTTTGTTGGTTTGAAATCTGTTTTATCAGAGACTAGCATTGCAAACCCTGCTTTTTTTTTTGCTTTCCATTTGCTCGGTAGATCTTCCTCCATCCCTTTATTTTGAGCCTATGCGTGTCTCTGCACGTGAGATGCATCTGCTGAATATAGCATACTGATGTGTCTTGACTCTTTATCCAATTTGCCAGTCTGTGTCTTTTAACTGGAGCATTTAGCCCATTTACATTTAAGGTTAAAATTGTTATGTTTGAATTTGATCCTATCATTATGATGTTAGCTGGTTATTTTGCCTGTTAGTTGGTGCGGTTTCTTCTAGCGTCGATGGTCTTTACAGTTTGGCATGTTTTTGCAGTGGCTGGTACCAGTTGTTCCTTTCCATGTTTAGTGCTTCCTTCAGGATCTCTTGTAAGGCAGCCCTGGTGGTGACAAAATCTCTCAGCATTTGCTTGTCTGTAAAGGATTTTATTTATCCTTCACTTATGAAGCGTAGTTTGGCTCGATATGAAATTCTGGGTTGAAAATTCTTTTCTTTAAGAGTATTGGATATTGGCCCCCACTCTCTTCTGGCTTGTAGAGTTTCTGCCTAGAGATCTGCTGTTAGTCTGATGGGCTTCCCTTTGTGGGTAACCCGACCTTTCTCTCTGGCTGCCCTTAACATTTTTTCCTTCATTTCAACCTTGGTGAATCTAATAATTATGTGTCTTGGGGTTGCTTTTCTCTAGGAGTATCTTTATGGTGTTCTCTGTAGTCCCTGAATTTGAATGTTGGCCTGCCTTGCTATGTTGGAGAAATTCTCCTGGATGATATCCTGAAGCGTGTTTTCCAGCTTGGTTCCTTTCTCCCCATCACTGTCAGGTACACCAGTGAAATGTAGATTTGGACTTTTCACATAGTCCCATATTTCTTGGAGACTTTGTTTCTTTTTGCTGTTTTTCCTCTAAACTTCTCTTCTCACTTCATTTCATTAATTTGATCTTCAATCACTGATACCCTTTCTTCCAGTTGATCGAATCAGCTACTGAAGCTTGTGCATTCGTCATGTAGTTCTCGAGCCATGGTTTTCAGCTCCATCAGGTCATTTAAGGTCTTCTCTACACTGTTTATTCTAGTTAGCCATTTGTCTAATCTTTTTTCAAGGTTTTTAGATTCCTTGCGATGGATTTGAACATCCTCCTTTAACTCGGAGAAGTTTGTTATTACTGAAGCCTACTTCTGTCAACTCGTCAAAGTCATTCTCCATCCAGCTTTGTTCCATTGCTGATGAGGAGCTGTGATACTTTGGAGGAGAAGAGGTGCTCTGGTTTTTAGAATTTTCAGCTTTTCTGCTCTGGTTTCTCCCCATCTTTGTGGTTTTATCTACCTTTGGTCTTTGATGATGGTGACCTACAGATGGGGTTTTGGCACAGATGTCCTTTTTGTTGATGTTGATGCTATTCCTTTCTGTTAGTTTTCTTTCTAACAGTCAGGTCCCTCTGCTGCAGGTCTGTTGGAGTTTGCTGGAGGTCCACTCCAGACCCAGTTTGCCTGGGTATCACCAGTGGAGGCCGCAGAACAGCAAATATTGCAGAACAGCAAATATTGCTGCCCGATTCTTCCTCTGGAAGCTTCGTCTCAGAGGGGCACCTGGCTGTATGAGGTGTCAGTTGGCCCCTACTGGGAGGTGTCTCCCAGTTAGGCTACATGGCGGTCAGGGACCCACTTGAGGAGGCAGTCTGTCTGTTCTGAGAGCTCAAACATCATGCTGGGAGAACTACTGCTCTCCAGAGCTGTCAGACAGGGACGTTTAAGTCTGCAGAAGTTTCTGCTGCCTTTTGTTCAACTATGCCCTTTCCCCAGAGGTTGAGTCTACAGAGGCATGCAGGCCTCATTGAGCTGTGGTGGGCACTACCCAGTTCGAGCTTCCTGGCCACTTTGTTTACCTACTAAAGCCTCAGCAATGGCAAACGCCCCTCCCCGACCCAGGCTGCCACCTCACAGTTCGATTTGCAGTTGCTACATTACCAGTGAGCAAGGCTCTGTGGGTGTGGGACCCGCTGAGCCAGGTGCCAGATATAATCTCCTATTGTACCATTTGCTAAGACCGTTGGAAAAGCACAGTATTTGGGTGGCAGTGTCCCGATTTTCCCGGTACAGTGTGTCATGGCTTCCCTTGGCTAGGAAAGGGAAATCCCCAACCTCTTGCGCTTCCTGGGTGAGGTGATGCCCCGCCCTGCTTCGGCTCGCCCGCCATGGGCTGCACCCACTTTCCGATCAGTCCCAGTGAGATGAACCAGGTACCTCAGTTGGAAATTCAGAAATCGCCTGTCTTCTGCGTTGATCACGCTGGGAGCTGCACACAGGAGCTGTTCCTATTTGACCATCTTGGAACACCCCCTTTTTTTTGCTACACACGGGAGCTGTTCCTATTTGACCATCTTGGAACACCCCCTTTTTTTGTTTTGAGGCTGTTTCTTGCTCTGTCACCCAGGCTGGAGTGCAGTGGCATGATCACGGCTCACTGCAACCTCTGCCTCCTGGGCTCAAGTGATCCTCCCACCTCAGCCTCCCAAGTAGCTGGGACCACAGGCATGTACCACCAGGCCTGGCTGATTTTTGTGTTTTTTGTAGAGATGGGGTTTCGTCATGTTTCCCAGGCTGGTCTCAAACTCCTGCGCTCAAGTGATCCACCTGCCTCAGCCTCCCAAAGTGCTGGGATTACAGGCATGAGCCACTGCACCCAGCCAATTGTATATGTTAATCTCATCCCTCAAGCTAATTATTGAAGTTATTTAATTTATGTTATCTGGTATAAATCTAAGCAGTCTTTAACAAAATTGGTGTTTCATATGTTTAAGAGGCATAACTAAAGAATTGTTCGGTTTCTCATAAATCAGGAGAATGGAGGTTTAATAGAGGTGAACTGTCTTTCTCACTGCAGGACCTTTAATATGCCACTATGCGTTGTAAATCTCCCAAGAGTGAGATTCTAGTATGATGCTTTTCTTTTCTTTTTCTATTCTTTCCCTTTCCCTTTACCTCCTTTTTCTTTTCTTTCTTGGTGGCATGAGTCCTGTATTATAAGGAAATGCTTTTAGAGTACAGTCTTCTGATATATAGTGATTTTTGAAAAAGATTTATTTATTGTCATGTTCACTGTGAGCTTTTCCCCCATGTGTAAGCAGCTGTGTAATAGATTCAAGAGCACTCCCCCGCCTTTTTTTTTTCGAGACAGAGTCTCGCTCGGTCACTCAAGCTGGAGTACGGTGGTGCTGTGATCATGGTTCACGGCAACCTGGACTTCTGGGCTCCAGCGATCCTCCCACCTCATCCTCTCAAGTAGCTGGGACCACAGGCATGCATCACCGCACATGGCTAATTTTTGTATTTTTGGTTGAGACAGAGTTTTGCCATGTTTTCCAGGCTGGTCTCAGAACTACTGAGCTCAAGCAGTCCACCTGTCTCGACCTGCCAAAGTGCTGGGATTACAGGCATGAGCCTCCACTCCCAGTCTCAAATATTCTTTTGAAATATTTGAAATACGTTGATCTCTCAATCTATCAACCTTAGTTGTATGTTGATTTTCAATAAAAAGGAGGTATTTGTTGCCCTAACATCACTATTGGCTATTCAGTTTAAAAAAGGAGTTAAAGAGATACTATTTATAGGCAGGCTTCAAAATACTTTAGAGGAAAGAACGATCAGTTTCATTCTCCCTTTCTAGCATTTTCTGACTCCTTTTTCCCACATTTTTTCTTTAATGAGGTGAAATTCACACAACAGAAAGCTAACCATTTTAAAGTGTACATTCTGTGACATTTATTACCTTTCCAGTGTTATCTCTACCTTTATCAAGTTTCAAAACATTTTATCACCCCAAAAGAAAGCCCTGTTCTTATTGGGTGCCTCCTGCTTCTTTTTTTTTTTTTTTGAGACAGAGTCTAGGTTTGTTTCCTAGGTTGTAGTGCAATGGGACTGTCTCATCTCACTGCAGCCTCCACCTCCCGGGCTCAGGCAATTCTCCTGCCTCAGCCTCCTATAGCTGGGATTACAGGCGTGCAACCACCATGCCCGGCTAATTTTTGTATTTTTAGTAGAGGTGGAGTTTCACCGTGTTGGCCAGGCTAGCCTTGAACTCCTGACGTTAGGTAATCTGCCTGCCTTGGCCTCTCAAAGTGCTAGGATTACAGGCGTGAGCCACCGTGCCCAGCCACCTCCTACTTCTTTTGTTAGTCTTAATTCCTTAGTGGATTCGACAGTGTTCATATTATCTACACCAATCCATTTTTTTGTATGTTATATAACAGGTAACATTTATTGGGCATTTATTTACATACTTATTTGCATGTATAACTGTTGTATAGCCAGTTTGTATGTATTATCTTACTAAATCTCTACAGTAAATCTATCCCATTTCATAGATGGTTTAAAAGAAGTTAACTTCCCCAAGCATTACTTTTAGTAAGTAGTGAGACTTAAGGTTGACTTCCGGTCTGTCAGATTCCAAAGCTGTTTCCTTAGGAACCATATTATCTTGTATACAACTCTTGGGCTAATCTTGTTAATATTCTTTATTTGACCTAACACTGTTGATTCATACCATATTTAAAATTGAAATACATTACCTGTATTTAGAAATTGAGACCTCACATAAACAGCTATATTTCTAGCTGCTTTTGAAATTTTGAAGGATCTTTCAACACTTGGCTCACATTCCTGTGTGACAAAAATCAGCTGGAGTTGTGTAATGTCTGACCTGTCTCTGTCAATGAACAGATTATTCATTGCCATTTCTCATCGATTTTTGAGATTGTAACTTTGATTCTGTATAATTCATAGAATTAGTAGTCAGACCTATATATGTTAGTTATTACATTATTTGTATATGTATAGACTGCTTTAGACAATATTGTAGAGTGTTGTATGTTAATTTTATCAGTTAAAATATGCTATAAGATCATTGTAGAGATCTTGTCTCTAATTAACAGGATTCATAAAGAGAAAACAAAGAAGAGAAATCATCCAGATTGAAAAGACCTTACATAATGCCAAGCACAATAAAACAAAGCCTATACTAGGCAAATTATTATGAAATTTGTTTTAGGACATCAGAAATAAAGAGAATATCTAAAAACTTTTTAGAATCACTTAGGAATATGAATAGCATCTAACTTGTTGGCAGTAGAATTAAAGGTAGAAGGTGGTAAAACATCAGCTTGAAAGTTCTGCATTCAGCCTAGAATTCTGTATCCAATTAAACCATCAATCAAATGTGAAAGTAGGGGGAAAAACTGAAGGACTAAAAAAATGTACTGATGAAGAACATTTTTTTTGGACATTACTAGAAGATGTGGTTCAACAAAACAAGGGAATAAACCAAGAAAAGAAATAAAAGAGCTTCAGTAAACACAGAATCCCACTCAGAAGCAACAAAGGAGAAAGTCCCAGGATGACAGCTGTGACACAAGCTGAAGTTACCAGTTTTGATTGGAGCAGGAGATTAGAACTTCCGGGAAAATAATCAAACTGATAGATGGACGTTGAAATATTTGGAGAAAAATGTAATGGATTCTTACAAAACTGAACAACTTAGGAAAAGGAAACAATTATTAGCATTGGTTGATTGAGTTAACCCAAAATTGTGATACTGCTATTTTAGGGGAATTAAGATAAGTGAAACATATGTGTGGAGTACTACTAGTTTTGTAAGTCTCCTTTACCATGGCAGGAAATCTGTAGTTAATAAATCTATAAGAAGCAGTATTAAGAATAATATTTTAAAATACCTAATTAAATACGAGGAAAAAGAATCAGAGTAGTTGAGGGTGGTTGCATCTGGGGAGAAGCAGGAATAAAGGTTTGAAGATAAATAGGGCCAGAGATGAGTAATTTTGTTACTGTGATAATATATTTTATATATATGTGTGTGTGTATATATATGTGTGTGTGTGTATATATATATATATAACATACACTTCAGTAGCATTAACATTTAGCATTCAGTACATTTACATTATTGTGCAGTTGTCACCACTGTCCATCTCTAGAACTTTTTCATTATCTCACACTGAAATGCCAAACCCATTAAATAATAACTCCTCATTGCTCCTCCTCTTAGTACCAACCATTGTTCTACTTTGATCTCTATGTATTTGACTATTCTAGGTACCTCATATAAGCGGAATCATGCAATATCTTTTTGTAACTGGCTTATTTCACTGTCTTCAAGATTCATCCATGTTGTAGCACACGTTAGCATTTCCTTCCTTTTAAAAGGCTGAATAATATTCCATTGTATGTATATACCACATTTTGTTTATCCGTTTATTCATCAATGGACACTTTTGACTGCTGTGAATAATGCTGCTATGAATATGGGTATATAAATACCTGTTTGAGTATCTGCTTTCATATCTTTTGGATATGAGATTGCTGGATCAAATGGTAATTCTGTGTTTAAATTTTTGAGAAACCACCATACTGTTTGATACAGTGACTGCCCAATTTTACATTACCACCATCACTAGGGTTCTGAATTTGCCACATCCTCACCATCACATGTTGTTTTGTTTATGTGTTTGTTTTTTTTTTAATACTGGCCATCCTAATGGGTGTGAAGTCTCATTGTAGTTTTAATTTGCATTTCCCTAATGATTAGCGATATTGAACATTTGCACGTGCTTATTTGGCCATTTGTATCTCAGCTTTGGAGCAAAGATGTCTCTTCAAGCCTTTTGCCCATTGTGAATTCAGTAGTAGGACTTTTAAATTGTGTTTTAGAAGTTCTTTGTATACTCTGGCTGGGCACGGTGGCTTATGCCTGTAATCCCAGCACTTTGGGAGGCCAAGGCAGGTGAATCACGAGGTTAGGAGTTCGAGACCAGACTGGCCGGTATGGTGAAACCCCATCTCTACTAAAAATACAAAAATTAGCTGGCGTGGTCAGGCATGATGGTGCACACCTGTAATCCCAACTATTGGGGAGACTGAGGCAGGAGACTTGCTTGAACCCAGGATGTGGGGGAGTTGCAGTGAGCCGAGATTGTGTCACTGCACTCAGCCTGGGTGATAGAGTGAGACTCCATCTCAAAAAAAGAAAAAGAAGTTATTTGTATACTCTGAATATTAATCCCTTATTGGATATGTGATTTGCAAATATTTTCTCCCATAAATAATGGGTTGCTTTTGCACTCTGTTGATTGTTTCCTTTGCTGTGCAGGAGCTATTTAGCTTGAAGAAATCCAACTTGTCTGTTTTCTTTTGTTGCCTGTACCTTTGGTGTCACATTCAAGAAATAATTGTCAAATTCATACCATGAAACTTTCCCCAATGTTTTCTCCTAAAGGTTTTTATAGTTTTAGCTCCCACATTTAGGTGTTTGATCCATTTTGAGTTAATTTTTGTATATGATGTTACGTAAGAGACCAGCTTCACACTTTTAGATGTGAATATCTAGTTTTCCTAGCATTATTTGTTGAAAAGAGTGTCTTTTCCCCATTGAATAGTCTTGGCACTCTTGTTGAAAATTATTTGACAGTAGATGCAAGGGTTTACTTTTGGGCTCTCTTGACTCTTCTGTTGGACTATATGTTTGTTTTTTTTAATGACAGGACCACACTAATTTTAGTACTGTAGCTTTATAGTAAAATTTGAAATCAGAAAGTGTATGTCTTGTGTATTTATTTATTTATTTGAAATAGCATCTGGCTCTGTTGCCTAGGCTGGAGTGCAGTGGCACAATCTTAGCTCACTGCAACCTCCACGTCCAAGGTTCAAGCAATCCTCCCACTTCAGCCTCCTGAGTAGCTAGGATTGTAGGTGCATACCACCATGCCCAGCTAATTTTTGTATTTCTTGTAGAGACAGTGTTTTGCCATATTGCCCAGGCTGGTCTCAAACTCCTGAGCCTAAGCAATCTGCCCTCCTCAGTGTCCCAAAGTGTTGTGATTACAGGCATGAGCCACCGTGCCCGGCCCCAACTTCTTATATTTCAAGATGGTTTTGGCCCTTCAGGGTCCTTAATGAGTTTTAGGATAGCTTTTTTTTTTTTTTTTTTTAACTTTCAAGTTTAGGGGTACATGTGCAAGTTTATTACATGGGTAAATTTGTGTCATTGTTTTTTGTTGTATAGATTATATCATCACCCAGGTATTAAGCCTAATACCCATTAGTTATTTTTCTTGAGCTCGCCTCCTGCCACCTAGATTTTTTTTAAATTTCTGCAAAAAACTGTTGGGATTTTGGTAGGGATTGTATTAATCTGTAGATTGCATTGGATAGTATTGACATCTTAACAATATTAAGTCTTTTAACCCATGAACACCAGATGTCTTTCCATTTATTTACATATTCTTTCTTTCAGTGATGTTTTGTAATATTCAGTGTACAAGTATTTCACCTCCTTGATTAAGTTAATTCCTAAGTATTTTATTCATTTTGATGCTCTTGTAAATCTGTTTTCTTAATTTCCTTTCCTAATTGTTCATTCTTAGGGTACAGAAACACAACTGATTCTTTGCACATTAAAATTGGGCCCTGCTTCTTCGCGAATTTGCCTCATTTAATGTGTTAGGAAGTGTTTCCTCATCCATTTTTGGGAAAACTTTGGGAAAAAATGGTGTTAGTTCTTTAAATGTTTGATAGAATTCACAATTGGAAAAATCACATCTAGGGCTTTTGTCTGGAATTTATTTATGTTATTATTGATTTAGTCTTGTTACTAATTCCAGGTCTGTTCAGATTTTCTTTTTTTTTTGTGATTCAGTATTGATACATTTTGTGCTTCTTGGTATTTCTCCATTTAATCTAGATTATCTAATTTGTTGGCATATAAATGGTTCATAGTACTATCTTATCTTTTTTTAAACTTCTGTACAATCAATACTAATGTCCCCACTTTTATTTCAGATTTTAGTAATTTGAATCTTCTTTATCTTAATATAGGTAAAGCTTTGTCAATTGTTAAAATTTTTTCAAAGAACCAGTTTTTGGTTTCATTGATTTTTCTCTGTTATTTTTCTATTATTTATATCATCTCTAAGCTTTGTTATTTCCTTCATCCTGCTAGCTTTGGGTTTATTAGTTTGTTCTTTTTCTAGTTCCTTAAGATTTGAAGTTAGATTATTGATTTGAGATCTTTTTCAATGTAAATATGTACAACTACAGATTTCCCTCTTCGGACGCTTTTGCTGTTCTGTAATTTTTGGCATGTTGTGTTTTTTTGTTTTCATTTATTTCTACGTATTTTCTAAGTTCCCTTGTGATTTGTTCTGTGTTTAACAGTGTATTTTTTAATTTCCACAGTTGGTGAATTTTCTACTTTTTCTTCAGTTACTGATTTTATTGATTATCAGTATCATCCTGTTGTGATAAGAGAAGATATTTTATATGGTTTTTCTTTTTTTTTTTTTTTTTTTGAGACAGAGTCTTGCTCTGTCACCCAGGCTGGAGTGCAGTGGTGCGATCTTGGCTTACTGCAACCTCCGCCTCCTGGATTCGAGCGATTCTCCTGGTCTCAGCCTCCCGAGTAGCTGGGATTACAGGCACACGCCACCACACCTAGCTAATTTTTGTATTTTTAGTAGAGACAGGGTTTCACCATGTTGGCCAGGCTGATCTCGAACTCCTGACTTCGTGATCCACCTGCCTTGGCCTCCCAAAGTGCTAGGATTATAGGCATTAGCCACTTTGTCTGGCCCAGATCCTCTGTTTTCTTAACTATATTCTGACTGGGTGTTTTTTTGTCCATTATTGAGAGTAGGGTATTGAAATGTCCAGCTGTTATTTCAGAACTATTTACCTTCAGTTCTGTCAATTTTTGTTTCATATAATTGGGTGGTATCTTATTAGGCATGTAAATGTTTTTGATTATTATATCTTCTTGCTAATTGACACTTATTGACGTGTAATATCTTTTTTGTCTCAACCTTTTTTTGATTTAGTTTGTCTAATGTTAATGTAGCTACCTGCACTCTCATTTGGTTATTACTTGTATAGAGTATCTTTTTACAGCCCGTATTTGTGTCTTTGGATCTAAAATGAGTCTCTTGTAGATAGCATATACAAGCTCTTACAGATTGTGTTTTTCTTATACATTCTGTCAACCTCTGCTTTTTGCTTGCAGAGTTTTATCATTTACAATTAAAGTAATTATTGATAAGGATTTAACTGCTGCCATTTTGCTATTTATTTTCTATATGCCTTACAGCTTTTTTGTCCCTCATTTCCTGCCTTACTGGCACTTGTGTTTAGTTGATATTTTGTAGTGAAGTGTTTTAATCTCCTTGTTATTTCCTTTTGTTTATATTCTGCTATTTTCTCTGTGTGTGTGTGTGTGTGTGTGTGTGTGTGTGTGGTTGCCATTGGGGGTTACATTTAATGCCCTGAAGTTCTAATACTGCAAATTCAATTTATACCAGTTTACTTTCAATCGCATACAAAAATTCAGCTCATAAGATTCAGTCCCTGCTCCATTCCAGTTACTGATGTCGTAAAATTACATTTTATGTATTGTGTGTCTAAAAGCATAGACTAATAATTGTTTTTTAATGCAGTAGTGTCTTAAATTATGTGGAAAACAAAAAGTGGAGTAATAAACCAATGTTACAATAATGCTAGCTTCAGTAATTGCTTGTGTATTTATTATTTCTCAAGATCTTTATTTCTTAATACAGCTTCAAGTAACTGTCTAATCTTTTATTTCAGCCTGAAAGACTCACTTCAGCGTTTCTTGAAGGACAGGTCTAGTGATAATGAACTCTCTCAGCTTTTGTTAATCTGGAAATGTGTTAATTTCTTCATTTTTAAGGACATTTTTGCTGGATATTGTATTCTCAGTTGACAGGCATTTGTGTTTGTTTGTTTGTTTCCTTTCAGGATTTTAAATATATCATCTCACTGCCTTCTCTCCTTCAAGAGTTCTAATGAGAAATCTGATATTGAGGATCCGTTTTTATGTTACAAGTTGCTTCTCTCATTCCATGTTCAGGATTCTCTTTGTTCATAGTTTGATTATAGTCTATCTCAGTTTTTCCTACTTGGAGTTAATTGAGCTTCTTGAATATTTATATTCATGTCTCATCAAATTTGGGAAGTTTTTGATTAATATTCCTTCACATAATCTTTCTTGCCCCTTTTCTCTCTTTTTATGCTGGAATTCCCAGAGTGTTTATGTGTTGGTCCACTTGATTATGGTGTTCCACAGGTCTCTTAGGCTCTTGTCTTCAGTTTTCCTTCAGTTTTTTTTTTTTCTGTTCCTCAGACACATGGTATTTTCAGTTGTTCTACCTTCCAAGATTACTGATTCTTCTGCCTGCCCAAATTGGCTTTTGAATTCCTGTAGTAAATTTTTATTTCAGTTTTTGTACTTTTCAGTTCCAGCATTTATTTTTTGATATTTTATGTTTTCTATCTCTTCATTGATATTTCAGTTTTGTTTCTTGACATTATCCATATCTTCCTTTAGCTTTTTGAGCACCTTTCAACATTTGTTTTAAAGTCTATGTCTAGTAAGTGTCTGCCATCTGATCTTCCCAGGGACAGTTTCTGTTAATTTATTTTTTTCCTTTTGGCCTATACTTAATGCTCTCTTTGGGGTGGGTTTTTTTTTTTTTTTTGGTATGCCTTGTGATTTTTGTTGTTGTTGTCAAAAACTGGAGTTTGAATCTTAAAGAGTGGTAACTTTGGAAATTAGATTTTTCTCTTTTCTCTAGGAGTTGGTTTTTCTTTTTTTTTTTTTTTTTTTTTTTTAGTTTATTGTAGAGTATTTCTATGCTGGGTGTAATCTTAAGATCTTCTTGGCCTGTGTTTTTCGCTGAGCATGTGTAGTGACTCTCTAAATTGCTCTATGTATGCAGTTCCTTTGCAGTAGTATCCCCCTTAAATGTTTGGCTCCTAAAAGGCAAACTCAATCAGTCAATCAATCAGTCAATCAATCAAAGGGGTGAAATAGCTCTGGATCTTTAAATCCCCTGGAAATTTTTTCAGCTAATGGCAGTTGAACAATGATAGTCTGCCTCTGTGTCACATTTTGATCAGAAGCAGCAATTAGTGATCAGAACACAGATTCCTGATATTTGGAGGGCCAGGTCTTCGTTGCCAACCTTGACTCTTACAAACTGTGTGCAGGATCCTCTAGGAACATGTGCATGGTTGCCTGCTGTGAGAGTGGGTGATGGGGTAGCCACAACTGCACAAAGAGCTGAAATGGACTGAAACTGTGATTTACCATTCAAGCCTTTCCTTAGAAACTGAAAGCCTGAATAGACTCCAGAGTTCCAGAATCACAGATTCTGCTTACAATTGTCTAGGTAGGGAGATGGGTTCCTGGTATTTCTTATTCTGCCGTCTTTCTTTGACTAATTTTTGTTGTTGTTGTTCTTGAAATGGAGTCTTACTCTGTTGTCTGCCCAGGCTGTAGAGCAGTGGTGTGACCTCGGCTCATTGCAACCTCTGCCTCCTGGGTTCAAGCAATTCTCCTGCCTCAGCCTCCCAAGTAGCTGGAATTACAGGTGTGCGCCACCATGCCTGGCTAATTTTTTGTATTTTTAGCAGAGACATGGTTTCACTGTGTTGGCCAGGCTGGTCTCGAACTCCTGACTTCAGGTAATCCACCTGTCTCATGAGGCCTCTCAAAGTGCTAGGATTACAGGTGTGAGCCACTGCACCCAGCTCTTGGACTAATTTTTTATTCCAAACTTTTTTTTTTTTTATCATTTGAAAGGTATATGTTTATTATTTTGTCAAAAATAATTTGAAAATGTATTCTTGAAGCTCTCTGTTTCATAGGAACTGTGAAGAAGTAAATAAATTAAAAAATAAAGACAGATTTTCTCACCCTGGCATCTCGTGCTAGCCTTTTGCAAGTATCAGGAAGTGTAACCTGCAGGAGGCACCAGAGCTTTGGGCCTGCATGGTCTGAGTGTTACCCCGTGAGTTTCAGAAGGCGCAGCAACCTGTATACCTGAAAGCCATCTCTGCTGGGGCCGGTACCTGGTGTCCCCACCTACCTGGGTCATAGTCAGGCCCAGGGCAAGCCTGCTGTGCTGTTCCTTCCCTAATCCCTCAGGGGTGGGATAGAGAGCACAGTGGCCTCCCAGGGAGGTAGAAGCTGCTCCAGACTAACAATCAGAGCTGCCAGTTCTTAATCCCCAAGACCTTCAGTCTTCACAAGAACATACTGAGGTCTGTGCTGTTAATGCCCCACTACTACACTCTCTTGAGTAGCCCCACATTCTTGTGCTTGTTTCTTTTTTCTGCCCTCTTTCCTTGCCCAGGTAAGAGGTCTGCCCATACGGGATATTTTGCAGCATGTGAAGCTTTTTAAAAAGTTAGGCTTATTGAAGTATAATTTACACACAATAAAGTAAAAAAAAAAAAAAAAAAAATGTTCTCAGATCTGTGAGTCTTTCATTAATAAGTTTAGATGTTTACATATTGAAATTATTTGAAGTAAGAGATGTGTGTATTAGAAAGATTTGTAGTCTAGATTATCCAAGTTTTGGGAGTATTACCTCGCTGCTTTTATCTACTTTTTTAGTCTCTACTTTCCAAGTATCTGTAGGCAGATTTTCCCATTTCCCTTTGGAAAGTGCTGTTTTCTTGCTTTTTTTCCGCCTTTCCATTGTGTCAGACTTATAAGGCAGTCAGCCAACTGTGGGCATGAAATCCTTGGGAGGAAAGAGAAGGAAGTGGGAGGGGCAGCCATGGTGAATGTTTCCCTAAGTAATATTCAAGTTTTTTGAGAGAACATAACCTCATCCCCTTTTCAAAATGTTGTAATAGTTTCTTTTAAATAGATTGTTAAATCTCCTGCGAGTCTCTCAGTTGCTCACGGTGGTAGGTAAGAAATTATAAAGTTCAAATATTAAAGGGAGCTCACAAAAGAGCATGATTTCACCAACCCTCACTCAAAACAAAATTATGGGAAAATGCTGTAAAAGAAACCAGAATTCTTGCAAATGATAGAAAGTGACTCTGATTTACCTAATCAGAAAGGAATTTTTTAAAAAGTATTAGGTAGGTCATAGTTTGAGAACAAGACTTGGAAGATAGGTGGAAGCTAAGGGGGAAGCAAGGCATGGCCACAAGGTTTCAACAGGAACAATCTTCTTAGGACTTTGCTGCTTTGACACTTGGTGTAATAGGTACTGCCACTATGCCTCGAAACTGGTGACTGTGCTCATTAACTCAGCTCCTCTGGTGATCTCTAGAAATAATCTCTGACTCTCCTATACCTTGTCCTCACTAGGATTTGGTATCCACAGCAAAAAGACCTATGAATAGTTGGTATCAGGCCTGTACATGTGTTAAGAGAAAGATGAGGAAAGAAGTACCTGCTTCTAATCTCATGAAATTATCTCCAAATTGGAATGGTATTTTGATTGCCTAACAGCCTGAAGATAACAAATATCCCCTACAAATTTCTCCTATTTTGCCCTCTTCCCAACTATATAATTTAAAGTTTCACATACTCTTTTGAAAATTGTTTTCATCGGCCGGGCGCGGTGGCTCAAGCCTGTAATCCCAACACTTTGGGAGGCCGAGACGGGCGGATCACGAGGTCAGGAGATCAAGAGCATTCTGGCTAACACGGTGAAACCCCGTCTCTACTAAAAAATACAAAAAAAAAAACTAGCCGGGCGAGGTGGCGGCGCCTGTAGTCCCAGCTACTCGGGAGGCTGAGGCGAGAGAATGGCGTAAACCCGGGAGGCGGAGCTTGCAGTGAACTGAGATCCGGCCACTGCACTCCAGCCTGGGCGACAGAGCGAGACTCCGTCTCAAAAAAAAAAAAAGAAAATTGTTTTCATCGTTTACCCACTTTTTCAGAAAAGCAAATGGGAACATACTACCACTGTTCAGCCGCTTTCAAAAATTTTTTGTCTGAGGAATCTTCCATATTGTGGATATCTACCTACCTGATTCTTTTATTAAGAACCTTTTATTTCATTTTATGATCATGCTATAATTAACAGGCCCCATGATGAATATATAAGTTGTTTCCAGTTCTTTTTTTGTCATTGAGAACAGTTCACATATGTATCTTGTTGTCTTTTCCAAGTATATCTTTAAGGCAAATTCTTAGCAGTGGAGTTGCTAGGTCCATTGCGTCTTTGGTTTAAACTTGTGCCTTCAAAAATGGTATTTTATATACTCACTGTTCAAGAGTGCTTCTTCCTTCTATCCCCACTGACCTTGGCAAACTGAATAGTTTCTTTTTTTTTTTTTTTTTTGAGATGGAGTCTCGCTCTGTCGCCCAGGCTGGAGTGCAGTGGCCGGATCTCAGCTCACTGCAAGCTCCGCCTCCTAGGTTTAGGCCATTCTCCTGCCTCAGCCTCCCGAGTAGCTGGGACTACAGGCGCCCACCACCTCGCCTGGCTGATTTTTTTTTATTTTTTAGTAGAGACGGGGTTTCACCGTGTTAGCCAGGATGGTCTCGATCTCCTGACCTTGTGATCCGCCCGTCTCGGCCTCCCAAAGTGCTGGGATTACAGGCTTGAGCCACCGCGCCCGGCAATAGTTTCAAACTTTAACTTTTTATAGCTTGTTGGCAAAAAATGCTATCTTGTTATTTGATTGTGTTGTTTTAATTGTGAGGTTTAACGACTTTTTGATGTATTGGTCTTACGTACTTTTTGGTGTGTGTGTATGTATATAACTAACCCTATTTTCAACTTATTTTTCTTTTAGGTTGTTTGTATTTTCCTTAATGATTTTCGGGAAAACAATTTTATTCTTTCTTCAGACAGTTGTCTAATGTTCTATCTATCTTGCCATTTGAATTTTGTGACTACAAAATACAGATGAAACAATAATATCATAAAGAACTTGGTGGGTTATCTTTTGTTTTGCATTATTGATTGTTTATTAAGAAATATTCTTTAAAAGTCACCTTTCTTAAATTAGCAAGTAGAAAATGCTTTTAATAAAGAGAAATGTCATGTGCCCACTACTCCTGACTTACTGAATCATCTTCTCTTGGACAGAGAAGGTAACAGTGAAAAGGGAATTTAAGAGTTCCTGCCTTTTTCCTTGTCTTTAGCATTATATAACTGTTTAATGTGTGGGAGTCTAATTTCTATTTTCTTTTTTGAGACAAAGTCTCACTCTGTTGCCCAGGCTGGAGTGCAGTGCCGCAGTCTTGGCTGACTGCAACCTCTGCCTCTCAGGTTCAAGCAATTCTCCTGCCGTAGCCTCCTGAGTAGCTGGGACTACAGGCATGTGCCATGATGCCCAGCTAATTTTTGTATTTTTAGTAGATATGGGACTTTACCATGTTGGCCAGCTGGTCTTGAACTCCTGACCTCAAGTGATCTGCCTGCTCGGCCTCCCAAAGTGCTAGGATTACAGGTGTCAGCCACTGCACCTGGCCTAATTTTTTTATTGTTCTTTTTGGTATGAACATTCTCCCCTCCAAGCCTTTCGTTTTTACTATTTTCACGTTCCTTTGTATATGCTGCCGTTTTGTTTCATCTGTAGTTCTCTCTCACCATCCCCTTTTTTGGCTATTATAATATATATATGTACCTTTTAAATCTGAGCTTTGAAGGTAAATTCACTGCAGCTGTGTTGGTTGATTTTAGATAATTTCTGTATTTCCTTCTTTGTCTTTTTAAAACTAGAGTCATTTGTAGTTGTTTATACAGAATTTTAATTTTTAAAACCACAAGTCTTTCATTATAGGTTGAGTTATGAATTCATAGCCTGTTATTTAAATGAAGCTTTTGAAATCTGTTTTACTGATCTGTATCATATCTAACTACACCAGTATTTCCTTCCTTGTCTGACGTGAACTCTAAAATTATGTGAACACTTTCTCCCTGTTTCCTGGCATTTCCACTCAAACTTGTTCCTCATTCTTAGTTAGAAATATATCTAGAATTGTAGTTTCTTTCTAATCTAATGACAGAAGCAAATTAATCAAGCATAGCAAGAATTTATTGGTAAACTGCATGTAGTTGAAAATATGTTTAGTATATATTTTGACAGTTGTAAAGTCTCTAATTTTTACTGTACCTCTTCTCTGTTCCAATTTTATGCTCTATTCTAGGGATGTACCCATTTCTACTACCTGACTAGGAAGCATGTGGATTGTATCCCAGTAGATTTTTTTTTTCATAGATAGATACTTTTAGATATCTATTATCCAGTGTAGGTAGCCACTAGCCACATGTAGCTATTTATGTTTAAATGTAAATAAAATAAAATAAATTTACTCAGTTGTTTTTGCTAGCTACATTTCACGTGCTCAGTAGCTACATGTGGCTAGTGACTACTGTATTAAGACAGCACAGATAGAGAACATTTTCATTATTGCAAAAAGTTCTGTTAGACAGTGCTATTCTATACCGTGTCATTCTGCCTCTCATTCTAAAAAGTTCTAATTCCTGAAGATGGTATACTCCTTTTGTTGCTATCCTCTAGTTGAATCAAAATAAATTTGAGACTTTTTAAAGGTAGGTTGCATTTTACATACTGATATTTCTAAATCAGAGGCTATTTATGTTACTTTTTTTATATTACTTTTAAAAATTAGCTTTATTGGAGTATAATTTATATGCAGTAAAATCTATCCATTTTAAATGTACAGTTCATTGACTTTTGATACACACACACACACACACACACACACACACACACACACCTTCTTGTAAACACCACAGCAACCAAGATTTAGAACACTCGCTTTATAAAAAGTTTCCCTCATGCCCATTTGTGGTCCAGTCCCCAAACCTGGTCTCAGGCAATCTCTGATCTGCTTTCTATCACCATAGATGTTTTGCCTATACTAGGATTACATATAAATACAATCATATAGCATGTATTCCTTTTTGTGTCTGGTTTGTTTCTTTTAGTATAATATTTTTGAAATTTATCCCTGTTGTTGCTTGTATCAATAATTTGTTCTTTTTTATTGCTGAGTAATACTACATTGTATGGATATGACATTTCTTTACTAGTTGAGTCTGTTATGAACAAAGCTGCTGTAAGCATTCATGGCAAGACTTTTGTGGACATACATTTTTGTTTCTGTTTATTCAATACCTTTGAGTAGAATTGTTGGGTCACATAACGTAAGATCAGTTGAATGGAGTAGATTCCAGAAAAGCTCACATACATATTTCTTGACAAAGGTGCTGAGATTATTCACGGGAAAAGGATAATCTTTTAAACAAGTAATACTGGAGCAATAGAGAAAACAAAGTGAACCTTGACTTTTACATCTTATCATACACAAAAATTAATTTGAAATGGATTGTTGACCTAAATGTAAAAGTAAAATTTAAAAATATAAAACTTCTAGATGAAAACATAGGAGAAAATCTCTGTGACTTTTGGTTTAAAGATTTCTTAGACAGTATATATAAAATTAACCATATAAGAAAAAAATGGACAAATTTGACTTTATCAATATTAAAAATTTCTGCTCGTTGAAAGACTCAAGAAAATGAAAAGGCAAGCAGCCTTGGAGAAAATATTTACAATAAGTATATCTGAAAAAGGACTTGAATGTATAATATATACATAAACATGCTCTTACAACTTCATAATGAGAAGATAACCCCATAAAGAGAAGGGCAGGCTGGGTGCAGTGGCTCACGCCTGTAATGCCAGCACTTTTGGAGGCTGAGGCAGGTGAACTGCTTGAGCCCAGGAATTTGAGACCAGCCTGGGCAACATGGTGAAACCCAGTCCCTACAAAATAAAAAAATACAAAAAATTAACTGGGCATGGTAGCATGCGCCTATAGTCCTAGCTGTTTGGGAGGCTGAGGTAGAAGGATAGCTTGAGCCTGGGAGGTGGAGGTTGTAGTGAGCTGTGATCGCACCACTGCAACCTTGCCTGAGCAACACAGTGAGATCCTGTCTCAAAAAAAAAGAAAAAAAAAAGAGCAAAAAATGTAAAAATAAATTTTACAAAAGAAGATATAGAGTTGGCCAAAAGTCATATGAAAAGATGCTTAAAATCAGTCATCAGGGAAATGAAAATTTAAACATAATGAGATAACTCATATTTACTGGAATGGCTAAAAAAGGGCTTACAGGAATTGGCAAAGATATAGATTAACTGGAACTCTTATGCATGTTGGTAAAAGCACAAAATGATACAATTTCTTGGGAGAAATATTTGACAGTTTTTAGTATTATTTTTGATAGCCTTCTGAATTTCTCAGTGACTTATGGGTCAGTTCTGCCACTGTTTCTTTCTTCCTTTTTTTTCTTTTTTTGAGAAGAAGTCTTGTTTTGTTACCCAGGCTGGTGTGCAGGGGTATGATCTCGGCTCACTGCAACCTCCACCTCCCGGGTTCAAGCAATTCTCCCTACCTCACCTTCCCCAGTAGCTGGGATTACAGGCATGTTCCACCATACTTGGTTAATTTTTGTAATTTTGGTAGAGGCAGGGTTTCACTATGTTAACCAGGCTACTCTCAAATGCCTGACCTCAAGTGATCTGCCCGCCTTGGCCTCCCAGAGTGCTGGGGTTACAGGCGTGAGCCACCATGCCTGGCCTGCCACTGTTTCTTTCTTTTCCCTCCAGCTTTATAGCTATTTAAAGAGAGTAGATTTTCTTGAGTACTAGGAATCACTATTTTTGAGCAGAATTATTCAAAGCTGTTATTATTTTTTCTTTAACTTGAGGCAGTATAGGAGAAAGCAGTACTGTGCAGGTAAAAGTTACCAACAGGAACATTTTAAACAAGATACTTTCCATGTATTGGATATGTAACAGAAGTAATTCTAATAACCATCCTGAAGTTGGTCAGGAGGCAGTGGTTAAGAATTGAAATGTTTGGAGCTTGCCTGTGTTGATGGGATTAAAGGCAGGGATGATTTATGTGTAAATTTATGTGTTAGTAACAGCAGTAACAGCTGTAGTTACACTAGGGTTCTGAGATCAAATGTTGATTAAACATGAATGCAGCAGGGGTGATATGGTTTGGCTCTGTGTCCCTACCCAAATCTCATGTCGAGTTGTGATCCTCAGTGTTGGAGGAGGGGCTTGGTAGGAGGTGATTGGATCATGGGGGTGGTTTGTAATGGTTTTAGCACTATCACCCTAGTGCTGTCTGGTGAAATATTTCTCTTGAGATCTGCTTGTTTATAAGTGTGTAGCACCTCCCCCCTTTGCTCTCTCTCTTCCTCCTGCTCCTGCCTGGGAGACATGCTTGCTTTCCCTTGGCCTTCTGCCATGATTGTAAGTTTCCTGAGGCCTCTGATTAAACCTTTCTTCTTCTAAATTGCCCAGTCTTAGGTAGTTCTTTATAGCAGTGTGAGAATGGACTAAGGGGAAATATATATGGTTACCAAATAGCGAATTAGCCATGGGAAAAAGTAGCAAATAAATAATTATTTTGCTTTTTCAGATGCTGATTTTTGTTTCATTTATTTTAGGATTGGTGGGAGCTGTCCAATGTCCTTAGGCTGTTTTCCAAATGAGATACCAAAAGCTAGTTCTCCATTGGGTTTCTCAGGCTGCTGGAAGCATTCGTGATTATGGTTGTCATTACTTGGAGTTATGTTGCCACTATGCCCACAGTAGTATTTGTTACATAACAGGTGCTTGATAAATATTTGCTAAATGAATTTTTGGAAAATACAATCTGCCACGCCTTTCTTCTGCAGTCTACGATCTGTTGAGATCATCCAATAGATTTTTTTTCTCAGATATTGTACTTTTGAGGCCTCAAATTGCTGTCTTTTATATTTTCTATGTCTGCAGAGACTTTCCATCTTTCACTCATTGTAATCTTTTTTTTTAACATCTTTGTACATATTTATAGTAACTGTTTTAAAGACATTGTTAATTCAAACATCTGGTTCATCTTGGAGTCTTGATTTTATTGTCTGCTCTTTTTTCTTTGTAATAAGTCATGTTTTTCTGCTTTGCCTATCTAGTAAATTTTAATTGTATATTGAAATGTAGGGAGTCTGGATTGTTACTTCCTTTAAGGGTGCTGAGTTTCATTTTGTCAGGCATTTAAATTGACAGTTGATTTAGTATTGTCAGGTTTGGTTCTGTTTGTTAAGGCAGGCCTATTTCAGATTTGTCTTTTGTCTTGGGGCATGGATTTTACTTCGAGGTTGCCCTTTCCAATGTCTCAGCTAAGTATCTGGGGTGTTCCATGAGGTCACTTCCGCTCTGCATAGGCCAGAACTCCAACTTCTCCCAGTATTATATTTCGTTACCTCTGGTGTCATCTCCATTATGCTTTCAGATCTTGCACATAGACAGCCCAGCCCCCAGCCAAGGACCTTAGATGAAATCCATACAAAATTCTTAGTCCCTCGCTATCCAAACTCCAGCAGCCTTAACAGTCTAATCTCTTCCTGTTTACCTCAGTGAATTCTGTGTTCTACTTGAGTTCCATTTCCTTCTGTATCAGGGAAGAGCCACCATGCTGAAAGCAAGGGGCACTATGTTTCTTTGTTTTTAAGGGTGGTAACCTATCTGCAACAACTGTAGTATGATATAAAAATATATAATTTATGTTGGTGACAGTTACAAATACTGCTTGCACTAACTTTGTAACATAACTTTTCAGATTCAAGTTCATATACTGTTTTTCTCCATCTCACCACACACATATTTTCAGACTTCCTCCTCATCCTTCTTCTTGCCAGTAATTGTATTATAACTCCTGCCAGTAGTTACATTATAATTTTGGTTATATCAATATTGAGCTTTCATGGGATTATAAATAGATAAATGCCATTCATAGTTAAGTGATATAATGTGACTTTTTTCCTGCATATTTTGTTTTTCCTGGACTTAACAGTTGTCTCTCTCTTTTTTTAAAAAAAATAGTTTTAAATGTTCTTAGCTTTAATTCATAAACTTACCCCTAATTGTATAAATCTCTCAACATGTTTAAGCACATTTGGCATTACATCAATTTTATCTTTTCCAGGTGCCTTCTGATCTGTCCCAGTCTGGACTAATTGTTCTTCCTGGCTTGCTGTATGGCTTTCTCCTCAAGATGTCCCTTCACCATTATTCTAGGGATTTTCTTGTCCTCTCTTGTGGGTACTGTCATCTTCTTTCATGGTTTCCCACTCTTGTTTTGGCGGAGCACATCTTTAGTAACTTCCTGAAAAAGTGTATGGGAAGCAAAATTATTTGAGATTTTTGCTTATTTTGAAATGCCTTTATTATATAGTCACACTTGATTAATAGTCTGCTTGGTATAGAATTCTAGGCTGAGAAGAGTTTTCCCTCAAAATCAGAAGGTTTTGCCCAATTTTTTTTTAGCTGCTAGTATTGCTGTTAAAAAGGATAATGTCATTTTGATTCTAGATTCTTTTATGAAACCTGTTTCTTTGGCAGCTTTTAGGGTCTTCTGTTTCTTTGGTATTCAGAAATTTCATAAGATATTTGTGCTTCTATTTCAGTCTTATTTTCATCTGTTTTGCCAGGTACTCGTGCACCCTTCCAGTTTGAAAACTCACATCCTTCAGATTTGAGTATTTTTCTCGAGTTATGTCTTCAGTTTCTTCTCAGTGTTCTCTGTTTCTGGAACTCCTAATATAATATTGAACATCCTGAACTCTTAGTTTTTGTTTAGTGTTCTGATTTTCATTTGTCTTTTTATTCTATATATTCTGTTAATTCCTCGGCTTTATGGTCTTCTAGCCCTTCTTTTGTCTATCTTATGGGGTTGAGGATTAAACAATTTATATGCCTGAGGTGCTGTCATATAGTAAGTGCTTATGTTAGCTGTAATTGTTGTTTACTTTCATAACTGTCTTGAGGGAAAGGTCTTTGGTATTGATTCTTTGACTTCTTGGCTGTACATGACCTTGGGCGAGTGCTGTAATCTCTTTGAGACCTACCTCCCTCTTCTGTATAATGTTAATAAGCTCTATCTCTCAGATGTTTGTGAGGGTGAATGGAATATATATGTGGAAATGCTTAATACCTTTGTACAGAATAAATAGGTAGTACGTGGATTTTCAAATATCAAAAGTTTTTAGTTTGAAGGGAAAATGATGTCTAAATTTTCAGGGTTATTTTTAAGAGTAGTTGATTATGACTGTCTTGTAAACCTGTATGAGCTACGTATACTTGCACTAAATGCTAATACTTTTTAAAGAAGTTATGTCTTAGTATTCAATCTCATTATGTTAGGTTGAAGATAGAAGATTATGAAAATATTCTCTGAAAATCTCTGGCTTTACTTCAGATTGTATAAATCTGTGTAATGTAATAATTATTTAACAATGACATGATTACTGATCTAAACCCATGGAGGGATATTTGTTGGATTATTTATTTTCACTTAAATGGTATTTGAGATTAGGAAAAAGAAAATCTGTCTTTTGGTTTTTCTCGATAGTATTAATGTAATTTCAAATGTTAGCTCATTTTTGTTAATGGTGGCTTTTTGTTTGTTTGTTTTGTTTTAAGGTTTTTGGATTCAAAGCATAAAAACCATTACAAGATATACAATCTGTAAGTATGTTTTCTTATTTGTATGCTTGCAAATATCTTCTGAACCAACTATTAAGTGAAAGTTACTTGCTTGTTAGAGTGAGGTAGAGTTAAAGATATATTTTAACAGAATTGTATTCCTAAACCAATTAATTCAAGAAGTCCGAAAGCATTGTTAGATCATTTAGAAAGTGTAGTGATGAGGTAAAACAATGTTGGCACAGATTCATGTTACTTGATCTGCTTTAAATGACTTGGCATCTAGCCCATATTTGAGCCCATAACCGTGTGGTAATTTGAAGTGTAATTCACAGCAGAGCTTCTGTTAAAGCACTAATAGCATCTTCCATGGAGGTATACTTTAGAGTGAATATAATTTTGTTTATCCTGTGTCTCTAGAGCTATTGACTGAAAAAGCTGTTAGGGCATTCTCTAACTGTACATAACATAAGTTATTTAAGATTGCTCTTGTCTTGTCTAGGACAGGGTTTTAAGGACTGCCCACCTGATTGATAGAGCTAGTTGACCTTATCTTTAACTTTTTGTTTTTCTTTTGACTTTGGGAGTAGAGATGTGAAAAGGTAAAAAGGAAGGAAGGAAGAAAAAACTTAACTATTTTTGCCCTTGAAGACTGTCTTTCCTTCTCGAAATATTGACCATTTTCTGATTTTTAAAAATCGGCACATAAAACGTGTTATTTTTCTACCTGACTTTATCTTTCCCATGTGATATCTGTAAATTATAGATAGGAAAAATTTTTAATGTAAAGTTGTACATACTAATCCACACTTACAATTTTTCTATAGAGTTTATCAAATGGAAGAATAAGATTCACTTCTGCCTTCAGTGGGCATTTAAACTTCTACTAAAAAGAAACAAAGATTCTCTGTGCCTTCTTGTCTTGTGGGGTGTTGCTTTTTTATCTGTAATTTAGTGATCTTTCTAGTGTGATAAAACGCCAGAAGTACTTAGAGTGGAGTGGACATCGATATTGTTACTCTCAGTAAATTTTCACTAATTTTTTCAGATTCATGAAGGAACAAATGTTTGTTAAGTCCTTATCACTTATTAGATATCACAAAACATGTTGAGGGGTGCGTACAGAGGTGAATAAGATGTAGTTCCCGTTCTCAAGTAGCTTACATTCTAATGTAAAAGGTAGACAAAGCATTACAGAAGTAACTCTTGTATAGAAGGTTGCGATGAAGAGAATACTGGCAATAGTAATTGTACCTTATAGAGAAGGTTTCATAAAGGAAGGCATGTTTGAGCTAGGGTGAAAATAACCAGTAAGGGTTGACTTTCAAGCCAAGGAGAGGAGAGGAAGTGACATTACAGGCCAAAGGAATGGCATTGTAAGAAGCTTGTTGGCATAAAAGTGTTTAGAATATGGCAGTGAATTCATTATCATCAGATTGTGGTGTCTGTGTGTTGAGTGTGGGAGAGAATCGCGGTGGCAATAGGCAACAAGATAGAGTAAAAGGTGTTATGGAAACTTAGTGGGCCCAGCTTACAAATGATCTATGCATTAGGGGTCTTTCTCTTTTCCTGATAAACCTCTCCTACAAAGAGCCTTGTTCCAGATACCATAGTGTTTCTTTGGAGAAAAAGAAAAACCACAAAGCTTTGTACTTTTTGCACAGCTGGATTCAGAATCTAAGTAATAAAAAAGGACACGAACTTTCAAAAGCTGGAAGCCATTAAACTGAGTCGCTTCAGGGTTAGACTATCAGAATTGGGGATTTAGAGAGTCTCAGAATGGAGATCGAAGGACACCTAAGACAAATTCTGCCTTTTTGAAAATTTTATTCTAGTTTAACATATTCAAAGAAAGGGAAGGAAATTCTTTTCATTCCTGTGTGTAGTGACTTCCTGCTTCAAGAACTTAGGACTTCAGCTGTACTATCAGTATTGTAGGTCACTTACATTTTTATGGTTAAAGTTGGCATTGGAGAGAGCCTAGGAACCTGACTGCCTGTTTGTTTTTATATTCCCAAACATTGGATTCCCAGGTTAATGAAGTCTCTTTAGTAGTTGAGGGTAGCTTTTAATGCATATATTTTAATGCCCCTTCCCCACATGGAATCATAGGCTTTCAGAACTGGAGAGTACCTGAAAGAGATCATTTAGTCCAACCTTCTCATTTTACAGATGGGGAATCTGAGGCCTAGAGAAGTTAAGTGAGTTGAACAAGGTCAAACAGGTACATATGGTAGCAGACCATCCACTGTTTATGCCAATATTCGCTTTATGTTTTGCTTTTTTGCTTGTTCGTTTTAACCTCTCCAAATTTTACTGACTTCAGAAGTTCCTAGAACTACTAAGTTATAGCATGTTATGAATTCTAATGTCACTTTCCAATCTTCTTTATCTTTTTTCTACCTCTGTTTATATTTCTGGTTCTGGGTAAGTGAGTCTGGCAAGCTGCAGGTGTTCTATTTTATTTCTTTTATTTTTAGGATAGTATTACATATGATATATATGTCTTTGCAAACATATATAATTTGAAGATCTTAAAATATTTACACTAGGCATACCCACATTTAATAGTATGTTAAAACTTTTACAGCAATTATTATATACATGGTGAAGAAGAGTTCTTAATATGGACTTTCTGATTAATTGTATCTGTTTATATCTCTGTTTTCTTCAGACATTCATAACATTAAGCAAATTCAGGTGTACTGTTACTTAATTGAATTAATAAGTTTGTTTTGTACAAGTATATTTTATTTTTGTTCTTTGCTCTATAATCTGGTAGGAATGGGGAAGGGGAGATAGTGAATAAAGAGATCTATACTTCTTGCCTTTGAGGAATTTAAGTGTTCACTGTATACTCATTTTTAAAAGATATTTACTGTATTTCAGTGCATATTTTATTTGACATGCTTTATCATTTTGTGGTAAACCTTTAGCTTTACTAATTTTTATCTATTGAGTTTTCTTTTGTAAGATGGTGATAGCTTCATTGAAGAGAGTAAAGAAGAGACCTGCCTACCTAGCTGATTCTATGGCAAGTCTCACTTCTGTGGAAGCTTTTCCTGTTAATCTTATTCCTTTCTTCAGTTTCTGCCTCTTATTTCATAAAAACTCATTCTTTAAATGTTTATTCATTTCTCTTGTCTCATATAAGCCAATATGAGGTAATGGCATCTTTTGAGTTTTAGTTATAAGGAAATATAAATGGTTAAATTTAAATGGTTAAACCCCATTTGCCATTTGTGTATCTTTAATTTTAGTTTGTTGCGAGACTTATCACTACCAAACCACAAAGAATTTAAAAGAAACTGGGTAGGTGGTGGGTGGAAGGAGGGCATTTATCAGAGATTTTAATTTAAGAAGAAAGTCTTCATCCTTATCCTACCAACCCTCATTCCCTGAGCACATTTATCATTACCAGTCCCAGTATATTTGCTCCCATATTTGCTATGCTTACCTGTGAAGATTTTCATAACTTTTTTCTTGCTTTTTATTGTCACTGTTGGTTCTGTCATTTATGACAGATACTGCTCTTGTAGGAATGCTGGCTTTGACTAAAATTTGTTATTGCTTTTGTATGTAAAACTTTGTTTTTTTATTATAAGTAGAATTATGGAACAGTAGTAGAAAAAGTTTGACTTTTGTAATCAGAGATACTGAGCTTGAGTTCTGGCTCTTTCATTTGTATACTGTTATTTGGGGCAAGTTTTTTAATGCTCTTAAATCTTAGCTTTCTCCTATGTAAAATGAAGATAATATTAGCAGTTATCACGTGGTTGTGAGGATGAAACAAAAAAAGTGGAAAGTCTTTGTAAGGTTTGTTCATCTAGTTGACACTTAGTCATTACTTCCACTTTCCGTCCATATAGTCCTCTTAACAGTAATATTTGAGAGCCATTTTTATTAATGCAATCTTAAGGAGTGTTTGTCAAACCACATGTTCTGGGATTCTGAGAAAGTAGGGGAAGTTTAGAGAACTGAAGCTGCACAAAACTAACGTTTATTTTCTGTTGTGTTGTCATGAGACCAGCTTCTTAGATTCTATTTCCTAGTCCTACATCTCTGATTCCTTATAAAATACTCCATTATGAATTCTTCACTATTGGCAATTTCTCCTCTTTTATCTGTACCAAAGAAAGTGTAAAGTGTGACTGTCTTCTTTGTCAGTTGTCTTCTTCCTGGTTTTCGTATCAGTGGGTATGAAATTATTAGCAAGGATGCATATATGTGCATATGTCATTACTAAATGCATTTTCTTTCTAAAAAAATTCAATATACTAAATTATACTAAAAAGGAAAAGCTTGTTTTGAGTGGTAGTATGAAAGTTGTTTTATTTTAGGTCTGACCAGTTAGAAACCAATGGATTTCAGTTTATTTATAATTAGTTAAACCTTCATGTGAATTTGATTTTGAATTTCCTTTAAAGTAGAGAAACTATATAGATGTTTTCAGGGTTTCTAAATGTACAATACAGGTTCACAATCACTTATTTGAAACTCTTGGGGCCAGGAGTGTTTCCATTTTCAGAAATTTTAGTTTTCAAAAGGTAACACAGATGCGTATACTTTTACATAAACACTCCAGTGGGAGGTGGGTCAATACCTGAAATGAAATGTTTCACTCTTCACTCTAAGTGTATTGAAGATTATGTACAGTCTTATTACTTCAGATCAGGATTTGCTGTAGTTGAGTTTACTGTAAAACTTAAGAGAAAGTGTTAGATGTTTTGAACTTTTGGGATATTGAAATTGCAGGTTAAGGATCTATGGACCTTTATTTGTTTTAAAATGCTAAGATTTTATTTTAAATAATTTTTTAAAAAATTGTTTTGCATAGTAGTTGGAGTTACCAGGCTACTGCTAGCCACACTGATACATAAGATCTCTTTCTGAGCCTTGGATTGTTTGTAAACATGGGCTGTTAATTATTAGAAAGCCAGTACATACTAACGAACATATCACTGCTATTAAGACAAGTATTAGCATACTCTAGTAATGACAAGTCAACATTTTACTATTCTGTATTGCTTTTGCTTATTCTTTCATTACTCTCATACTGTAATTAAAACTTGCAACCTGAGAGACTGTTGTAAAAGGTGACCATTGGCTTTTCAACAGGGAGAAAGGTCTGTTTTAAAAAAAATTGGTAAGCATTGTGTCCAAGTAGATTAACATCATTCAGTTTTTCTTTACTATCCTTATGCTTTTATTATTTTTAACATATATCTTTTTGAAGAATAGTTTGAGAATTATGTATGCTTAACTATGAGATACAGATACTATTGAAAGTAGTCAGTTGTTTATAGGTACTTGTAAAATAAAAAAAAAAAAATTACAATAGCATGCAAATTTTTCATAAAGGAAATTTGAAAGCATGGAAGCACCTGAATTTGCAGTACTTTATATTAGTGGCATCACAAGTTTTGTAAGCAAATTTATTAGCTCTAATTGCATACACTTAATCTTTTAAGCTTTGGTTTTATTATTATAATATGGGGGTGATAACAGTATCTACTTAATAGAATTCTTGTTATTACATGAAATAATTAATGTTAAACAGCGTAATATGTGTCACATTATAAAGATTCAGGCAATGTTTGTTAATATTAGTACTTTTTTTCTTCCTGAATGCAAAAGATAACTTTATATCACTTTTAAACTTTTCTTTTAGTTGTGCTGAAAGACATTATGACACCGCCAAATTTAATTGCAGAGGTAGGTATGAATGTACTATACTATGCTGTATAACTTAAACCCAATAGACTATATCTTAACTGTCATAATAATGAGTCATCTAGATTATTGAGTGAGATACATATTTATCTTAAGAAGTATCTTAAAAATTTTCAAAAAATTTAATTTTGCTGTTTTTTTAGGAAAAAAGTATTGCATAAAGCTATTAATATTGTCAGGAAGACTGAAGTGCAGAGTAGACTAAGAATTAGGAGAATTCCTAGACTAAAAATAGTATAAGGAGAGGGTTTACCTACTGTTTGAGGCAGTAGGTCTAATAGTAAGCAACTATAGGGAGAAAGCAGAACTACTTAACTCTTCTGTGTTGAGGAATGACATAAAAGGTAGGAAAGGATATAACAAATGTTGGTAAGAGGAACCTGATGGATAAGAGGAGGGAATTGCTTTAAATGAATTCTATTTCAGACATAAGTTAATTCTTGGAGCCCACAAAAACTTTCACTTTTATTTGTGAAATACAACTCAGTTCTATGACCTAACACTTTAAGCCATGAGAGAACTGAAGAGTTGAGAAGCTTGGCAGATGCTGCTGTGATAGTCAAAAAGAGAAAGTGGGTGCCGTGAGCTACTATTGATGTATTTGCCATTGATCCCTCCTGAAAATCTAGAATGGACTTTCAGACAGATGGTTTGAAAATTCTAAAACACTCATGATTGAGATTTGGTATAGATTCACTAAGAACGTTTTGTTTTTGTTTTTGGTGGATTTAGGTTGTTGCTTACTAGGCAAAGCAGGCTTTAGTTGAGGTTTGTGTTGCTTTAAATAGACATTTAACAGGTTTTCCTGGAGGTTTTTGTGTACCACTGGGAAAATGGAGTTAGGCAGATGACTAAGTGAAAGCTGTCCTTCTGACTCCCTATAATGATAGTCATTGTCTACTAGAAGAGCTGTCCTGTCACACCAAAGGATAATTGATTGTATCCTGTACCATATTATGAGTGACTTGATTGGAGATATAAGACATACTTCTCACATATTTAGATAACACAGGATAGTACGTTGAATAGCAGTCAGGGTTTTTAAGGATCTTAACAGAGTGGAACTAAGGTAAAAACTATTAAAAACAATTAATAGTGATATATCTATAGTCCTGTTCCTAAACAAGGTTTTTTAAAAACCTCAACTCTGACTATAGTGAACAGAGAAGTCTTGGACTCCTATAATTCATGTGAGAAGACCTGAAACTTTGGTAACAATTATATACATTTTGTAAGTAATTTCTTTGGTGTATGCCTTCACATATCTCTGTATGTGACCTATGCTACCAGTCCATTGAGCGTAAATTCCCAGAATGTATTCTCCTGCAGAAAATGGCGGAAAATAGTACTTGGATTCCCTAATGATTTACATGTGTATACAACACTAACATTTGCAAGACCACCTTTAAATAACACACTTAGCATTTTTATTTTATGAAATGTAATATGCAGTTCTTTCCATAGTTTATTAGTAATCTATTCTGTCTTTGGAATATGTTTTGTGATGATGAAATAAATACTATAAATAGTATTCCTTTTGCATTGAGAGTCCTGATGAAATGTCCATGTGACATTTCATTTGGGTTTAGCTGTACCTCTAATATGTGACCTATGCTGTCAGTCCGTATAGTGTAAATTCCTAGAATATATCCTCCTGAATAAAATGGGGGAAAATAATACTTGCTTTCCTTAATGATTATATGTAAGACTTATCAAGAGACTGTTTTCTATTTAAAAATTAGAAAGTTAAGCAATACATTATTTTTCTCTGGAATCTAGTGTTTCTTTTAAATACCTGTTAAGTTTGTATGCAACATTTCTAGAGTTAACCTACTTGTAATTAAAAATTCAGGAGTTTTTTTTCTTATTCTGAGGTTATCTTTTTACCACAGTTGCACAATATCCTTTTGAAGACCATAACCCACCACAGCTAGAACTGATCAAACCCTTTTGTGAAGATCTTGACCAATGGCTAAGTGAAGATGACAATCATGTTGCAGCAATTCACTGTAAAGCTGGAAAGGGACGAACTGGTGTAATGATTTGTGCATATTTATTACATCGGGGCAAATTTTTAAAGGCACAAGAGGCCCTAGATTTCTATGGGGAAGTAAGGACCAGAGACAAAAAGGTAAGTTATTTTTTGATGTTTTTCCTTTCCTCTTCCTAGATCTGAGAATTTATTGGAAAACAGATTTTGGGTTTTTTTTTTTCCTTCAGTTTTATTGAGGTGTAATTGACAAGTAAAAATTATATATAAATACAATGTATAATATGATCTGTTGATGTATTTATATATACATTGTGTAATGATCACTACAGTCAAGCTACTTAACATATTCATCACCTCACATAATTATTCTTCTCCCTCCAAGGTGAAAGCATTTAAGATCTACAAGCTTCAATTTTCAATTAAACAATGTTATTATTAACTATAGTCACTGTGCTGTCCAATAGATCTTCAGATCTTGTTCATCTTGTGTCCCTCCCTCCCCACCCTCAGTCCCTAGAAAACAGTTTTTAAAAATAGTTGCTAATCCTTATTTCTTCTAAATTTTTAAATCAGTTGCTGCCTCCATTTCTATATGAGAAATGACTGACTGATTTCATTTTTCTGTTCATGCTACCATTTTCGTATCATACTAGCACGTTACCCATTAACTGTATTGCAGATTTGGTCTCATAAAATTCTTTTAAAATAACATTTTTAAAAAGCTATCAAAAATAAGCTTATATTTCTGAAGCTTGTTTTGAGCATAGAATGCCTTTGGATAAAATACCATTACCTAGTAAAGTGTGAACTTTTATAATACATAAAAATTATTCTTTTATAAGAATATTCATAAATGTAGTTAGATTAATAGAAGATTCTTGATTCTTTGATCAGAAAACTAAGAACTATATTGAAAAATCAGTGACAAATTTGATTCTTATAGTACATCTGAAAGCAAAAAGAAAACTCTTGGGAGAACTTTTACAGTGATTTAATTTTGCTGTTGATGTATTTCTTTGGGTGGTAAGTATGGCAAAACATGTTAAAATTTAATACAAAGAGATTTTGTTCATTTTTCCATCTCTAAGAGGGACAAAGCCTAAGCCCCTCCAGACAGATAGAAAAACTCATTTAGAGAGTTCTCCTTCATGTTAAGCGAATTTCTTCTTAATTCAGCTGTAAACAGAAATAGAATGATCATATTAATCATTTAAAGCTGTGTAGTTGCATTGATTCCTTGTTCCTTTATCCCTCTCTCATGTCTTATTTCCTTACCCTTTGTGACTTTTTTTGCATTATGTATAAGGATGCCAAAGTACTATTTATTGTTGATAGTTTATAAAATTGAATCTTACATTAGTGCATCATTTTGGTGAATGTTGAAGATTGTGGTAGATTGCCTTACATTTCTGCATATTGTTTGCACCTTGGAATGATAGCACTGGCATGAATTATAGAGCTGAGGATCTAAAGATTTTTACTTTGATTTATCCCATTATCATCTGCAGGGAAACAATTGCTTTTACTGATTAAAAATATAGGCCAGGCGCAGCGGCTCACGCCTGTAATCCCAGCACTTTGGGAGGCCAAGGCGGGCGGATCGCAAGATCAAGAGATCAAGACCATCCTGGCCAACATGGTGAAACCTCGTCTCTACTAAAAACACAAAACTTAGCTGGGTGTGGTGGCGCGCACCTGTAGTCCCAGCTACTCAGGATGCTGTGGCAGGAGAATCGCTTGAACCCAGGAGGCAGAGGTTGCAGTTAGCCGAGACCATGCCACTGCACTCCAGCCTGGTGACAGAGCGAGACTCCATCTCAAAAAAAAAAAAAAAACAAAACTTAAAATGCAGTAGCAAAAGCGATGGTAGAAGTTTAAAACCAAGTTGATGAGCAGCAGATAACTTGGTAGTGGAAAAAAAAGTCAGGTAAAACAATTTTTGTAATAAAATAGAAAAGTTTTGTAATGTGGAGGCATAGAACACTAGATTTAAGCCAGGGGGTCTTAAGTTGTGTCACATACCTTTTAGAAGTCTGATGGAAGGTATAAATGTTCTCCCACCAAAAAATGTACGTAGTGTACATAAAATTTTGCACATAGTTTTTATTACATTGAAATATATTATTTTAAACAGAATGTAAAAGAACCTTCATGAAAACTATGTCACTTTTTTTCATGCAAAAACCAGTGGCCACTACCTGAGAGCAGTGAATAAATCTAAGTGGTACAAATTAACCAAAATTAAGCTTTAGTTCTGTTCAATACGAAATTTTAATGAAAAAACTGCTATTTAACTTTTAAAATAACAAGTTGAAACTATGCTCTTTGACTTTGCAACTTTTATATCCAATCTTTGATATCCAATCAGTGTTGACTTTGGTAAAAAGTGCTGAAAATGCTATTTTACAAAAGAAAAAAGAGTAAATGGAATCTAAAGATTCTATTGCCTGATGAAAGCAGACTTGTCAAGAAATAAGAATTCTCCAAGGCTCTTCAGATAAATTCATGTTGCATCATTTTCTTTGCCTTCAAGTTACTGAGATCATTTTTGGCAAGATCTGTATCATTAATAGTGTGTTAGGAAGGAAAAGATTATGACTCCATATTTTACTTTCAAGATTGAAGAGTTAAACTCTTTAAAAAGAGTGTATTTTACCCTGTAAACAACAGTATCAGGCTGTAGAATTTGTCTTCTGAAAGCAGTGAACTTACATATAGCAGAGAACTTCATAGAGCTCCCATTTCTTGACAAAACCTCTCAAGAAGCTCTTGATTGAAAGTCTTGGCTTTCATGAATCTGGCAACTTTCACAATAGTAGATTTTTCATGACAAATCCTCTTACATAGGCGATTATTCAAGGGTTGGCACTTGAAACAGTAGAATACTTTCACAACAAGAGATAAGATTTCTTTCAGGATTGGTGACAGTCTTGCACCCTAGTGCATACTGATGAAGAAAGCAGTGGGTGACCATGACATGGAGAGCTGCTGTCTTTACCAGTGCCACAATATCAGATGTGTTCTCTGGCAGTAAGGTGTACTATCTGCCTACAGTATACTGAGGTTTCTTCAGGAGAAGTTTTTTGGTAAAGAAACTTCACCATTTTGAAAGTGTTAATGTTTTCTGAAGTTTCCAAAAAGGATTCCAAAATGGGAATGTTTCCTTGATTGTGTCACCTTGCTTGCATTTGATGAAAACTAGTAGCCGGCTATACTGAGAAATCATATCTGAAGAAAGGTGGTACTTCCAATCTTTTTGTGACCTTTATTATTATTTTTTTAATGTCAGGGTTTTTTTTGGAATGGATAAAAGTATTTGATAGAGGTATTGCAACAGTCTTCTTCTTCATGCTACAAGTATGTTTGACTCTTTCTAAGATACTTGCCTTCACTGTTCAACTGTGTGACATTTTTATTTGTTTAGCATTACAGTCAATAGCCTAGTAGACGATATAATCAGGAGTTTTAATTGGAACAGTTTTTGTAATGGTCTAGACTTTCCAACTTAACTGTGCTCTCACATGTGGTCTCTTTTTCTCCCTCTTTTCTCCCTCTTACACACTCCCAGCCACACACATATGCATACATACCCTATCTGATGTAGCTGCTTCTTAAGAATATTTGGCTGTGCTCTGCTGATGGTGAGAACTTGCCATTTAAGAAGGACTTGGGACAGTCCATCTCATCATGTTCAGAGATAAAAGTAAAACCCAAGGATACTTAAACTTTATTATGTTTTATTTTCTGTTTCCAGTCCAAATTAAATCTAAGAGAAGGCTCCATAATGAAAAAGTAAGGACGTATTTTAAATTTGCCAGCGGGAAGATATTCTAGTCATTACAGTATTGTAATACTATCAATTCTGTTTCTCTTCAGAGGTGAGAAGAGACTATTTGATGAAATCATAAGTCCTGTAGGGTTTTGTGAAGTAGGGCCAGAATGAAAGCTAGCAAGAATAGTAGTTATGAAAATAAAATGCAAAGTTTATAGTATCATACGGTAAAATGTAATAGTATCTACTTCATCAGTAGAACTGCTCTAGTCACCGTATATTCTCCGTCCTTTGTATAGGTTGGAATATCCCCAAGTGAAAGGAGATAATGGGCTATTAGTAAATAGAAAATGGAGATCTGTACATAGAGTGTTAAGGATGTAAGAATATAAATATTAAAATTGTTATGTTTAGCTGTTATATAATATTAAGACTCAGAGTTAAGTAATTTTGCTGAAGTTGATCACTTTTTGTATCTTGGAATCAAAATAAATAACTGAAATCTACTATACTTGGCTCATGCTTAGTTAATGTACTTAGACCATATTTTGGATGAATTATTCACAGGATCTAAAGGAGTATCCTAATGTGTTCCTACCTTCTTTATCTCTGTGTTTATTTTAAAAGGCAAAAAGAAATGTAGGAGCAAATGCTGTTGACCATATTTTACTAAACAGTAGCATTTGTGTTTAGATTGAAACAGCATTAGAAAACTAGATATGGATTAAAGTCAATGGTGGTTTTTTTTTTTTTTCCCTTCCAGGAATGTTTCTTATAGATGATCAAACAGGCCCAGAAAGGGGAAGTGTTGTGATTAATATTATCCAGTTAATATTAGCATTCAGAGGAAAATTTGAGTCCTCTTATATACCGTTAAATTTCTTTCTATACTATCAAGTCCACAAATCCTGGAACTGCAAAAGAATTTTGAGACTGTTCAAAATAATTAATCTCTGTATAGGGTCAGGCTTTCCTGCAAGGTTATGAAATGCTGATAAAATTGGTCTATTTTGAAAGGCTCCTCAGCTTATACCCTTCCTTACAAATGCTAAAGCATTTAATAACCCCTGATTTAAAGAGAATTTGGACAGATTGAGGTTGTTGGTCTTGGAAATACATACTGCAGGCTCCTGTAAAATACTTGAAATGTAATTGTTTTAAAACTTTCAAAGATACCACTTGTTTGCCTATTGGTTAGAATACTAGTGAAATAATTTTTAATCTTTTATGAATAGCTAACTTCATCATAAGAAAACTTAGCTAAGCATGGTAAAGCTGTTGTTTTGCAGCTGTGGAGTTCTTCCTGAGGAGTAACTGTCTTATAATAAATGTAATTATGTATCTAAAGTATTTTTATTCTTGGAATATCTCATAATAGGCTTATTCTCTTCTTGTCAGTATTTCCTTGTAGATTGAGCCTGTGGATTTGCATTTTTGTAATTGTGAATCACCATTATAGGAGATACATATATTTTATCTATTTTTCAGTTTGTATGGGGTTAACTTTTATTAGAATCATGATGTTATTTTGCTTATATCCTTAATTTTAATTATAGACAAACATTAAGAAGCTGGAGAAAATTATGTTCTAGTGACATTTATATAGAAGAATAATCTTTTTTTCCCCCTTTTTTGAAGAGAGATGAGGCAGTCATCATATTTTGGTAAAGAATTTGTAGACTTTGTAGAGGTCTCTTCAAAATAATCTGGCTTAGAGTCTTGACATATCCTCAGCAAACATGGTGCAAATTAGATGGCAGAGTGGTGGGTACAAGTTGACCATAAAATAAAGCATTAGGTTAGTAATGCCCAAATAATACTTTGAGTTTTGAGTGTTGCAGAGAAGTCAGACAACTGATACTATAAAGAAAAATGTTCTGAGAGTGAGGTAACTGCTTGAGGGAAGTAAGGCTCCTTCTGTCTTATACACTAATTTACAAGAAGACAATTGTGTTACACTTCCTTAGGAGTCATTCATTTGTATATTTGATACCTTTGCTTTATGAACATGTGAAGATTATTCAAAAGCAAGCTGTTGGTGGTTTTTTTCTTCTAAGAAAGCATCCCGCAGGGCAACTTTTAGGGTTGGTTCTTGTCTAGCCCTGTGCCCCACACTATCTGCATCTGCACTTAAGTTTCAGTATTAGATAACTCACATGTTCAAACTATGAAGAAAGAGTTAAAACATCCTGAGAATGCTAGTAAATATGTATTTTTGAAAGGACTCCCAAAATTTGAGTTTAAAGAGTTAAACTCCTTTTACATGACAAAGTTACTTAGAATCACTACTGCTGTTTCCCTCTCCCTTGCCTTCTCCCTGTCCCATGCATACCACCAACTGTGTTCCAGAATGATGGCACATAAAGTAAACATTCATATTTCCTTTTTTTTTTTCTTTTTTTGAGACAGTCTCACTCTGTCACCTAGGTTGGAGTGCAGTGACAAGATCTCAGCTCACTGCAACTTCCACCTCCCGAGTTCAAGTGATTGTCCTGCCTCAGCCTCCCGAGTAGCTGGGATTACAAGCGCGTGCCACCAAGCCCGGCTAATTTTTTTATTTTTAGTAGAAGTGGGGTTTCTCCCTGTTGGCCAGTCTGGTCTTGAACTCTTGACTTCAAGTGATCCGCCCACCTTGGCCTCCCAAAGTGCTGGGATTACAGGTATGAGCCACTGTGCCTGGCCTCTTATTTTTTCTTTGGTTAAACTTTTAGGAAAAAAGTTTGAGCCCCTTTTAATTTTCTTTCTGTTTTCAAATACATTATTAGAGATAAAGTTTCTCTCTATTAGGAACTCTGTGTACATGAGTTCATTGAGCTTATTCTTAATAAAGACAAATCTTCCAGAAATAATAGTTGTTAACTTTAAGTGATCTCAAGAAAAGGAAAATTTTTAATTTCTCTGGGGAATGAATTTTCATGACCTAATCTTAAATCAGGTTATTTCTTCTAGCCTGTTTACTAAATTTCTACATGTTGTAACCTAATGAAATTTTCTTACTTCCTCTTTATTTAAAACAAACGATAATTACTGTCTTTTAAAAAATCTTCCAATGTAGCATTCTTATTTTTCTTAAGACATTAATTTTCCTGGGCCAAACTGTGTTACTATGATCCACATTAATTAAGGCTGTTATATAATACAATAAAATTGTAGAACTTTCATACCTTGAAGGATCTTAGCAATTATTTAATTCAAACCCATTCTAACATAGATGATAAAACAGATTTGCAGAGTTGGGTGGCTCATACCTGTAATCCCAGCACTTTGGGAGACTCAAGCGGGAAGATTGCTTGAGCCCAGGAGTTCAAGACCAGCTTGGGCAACATAGTGAGAAGCTATCTCTACAAAAAAAAACTTAAAAAATATCCGGGCGTGGTGTCACGTGCCTCTAGTTCTAGCTACTTGGGAGGCTGAGGTGGGAAGATTGCCAGAGCCTGGGAGGTTGAGGCTGCAGTGAACCATGATTATACCACAGCACTCTAGCCTGGGCAACAGATCGAGACCTTGTTTCACAAAACAAAACAAACAGATCTACAAAGATCAACTTGTCATAAGTCATATAATCTTTTTGTGTAATAACTGAAAACCGCATCTTCTAGCCTCAAACCTGGTTTTTTTTTTCTACGAAATTATGTTCTACAGTCCAAATTATTTTTCTTTATTATTTTGAATCCTTTTTTTTTTTTTTTTTTTTTTTTTTTTTTTTTTTTTTTTTGAGACAGAGTCTGGGTCTGTCGCCCAGGCTGGAGTGCAGTGGCCAGATCTCAGCTCACTGCAAGCTCCGCCTCCCGGGTTTACGCCATTCTCTCGCCTCAGCCTCCGAGTAGCTGGGACTACAGGCGCCCGCCATCTCGCCGGCTAATTTTGTATTTTTTTAGTAGAGACGGGGTTTCACCGTGTTAGCCAGGATGGTCTCGATCTCCTGACCTCGTGATCCGCCCGTCTCGGCCTCCCAAAGTGCTGGGATTACAGGCTTGAGCCACCGTGCCCGGCCTATTTTGAATCCTAAAGTAGGAATAGAAACTTAGAAAAATAAAAAGCAACTCCTTTATAATATATGAGGACTTTTTCGGTTTTAAATCAGAAAAACCCAACTCAAGGTAGCTTAAATAAAAGGACTTACATAACTGAAAAGCTCTGGCCTGGATCTAGGTGCTCAACAGATCTCAAGAGTATCTCTCTCATTCTCTCTTCCTCCCTTACCCTCCTCCTTTCTCTCTTCTGTATATATGTTATTTTCAAACAGGCTCTCACAAGTAGTGGCGAGATATAGTTCCTAACGGCTTCAAGTTTGCATTCTACCTACTTTAGCAACTATGATGGGAAGAGAGCTACAATTTGAGCAAAAATTTATAGGGTGAGTTCTGATTTCCCTGGATCAAGGCACATGCCTATTCCTGAACCAAATATTCTGACCAGGGAATGGAATTCTCTGGGACATGTATCTAAAGCTGAAGTATAGAGCCTGCCACACAGGGATAATAATAGTTTTCCAAAGAAAAATCAAGGAGGGGAAAGAATGTTGGAAAGAGAAAAAAATATCAGTTGTCTGCTTCACATTTATTCTCAATAATTAGTTTCATAGAAGTGAAATACTGTAACACCCTAAACTTCAGAGATTCTTCGTAGACAGGAAAAGTAAGAGCTCAAAGAAGTTGTGACTTCGTGCAAATCACATAGTTTCTATACATGGTATTAGTAAAACCCAGGACAGCTGAGTACAAGTTTTACCCTTATATTCACATTGAGGTCCAGATCCTGGTTTTGAATGAGATAATTATGTGCAGTAGGACTGTTTTCTGATCCTTAAAATAGAGATAATAATATCTATCTTGTAAAGTTGTGGTAGTGTTAAAGTATATAAAATGTTGGCAAGTACCTTCATATACGAAAAGCTGCTATATGTTGTCATTGTAATAATAGCCATATTTCTTTCTTTGTTGAATTGCTTTCCTATAGTAATCTTACTGTGATCATCCTGAAACATAGATTTCCGAGCTTCAAGCAAACACTATTATATTGAAACATCTACATTATTTCTAAGTTTAGCAGTGCTGGTGGAAAGTTTACTGAAATAGAAAATTGCTTTTTTAACTGAGGAGTGTAGATTATAAATTCATGATTCATCTTCTGAGAAGATGATCGGAGTATTGATAAATATTGATGCATAGAATATGAACGAAACATTACATATCTTGTGCTATGATATTAAAGTAGTATTCTGTTCTGGTAGTAGTATGGCAGTATTTTAGGTCTGAAAGATATATATAATCTGTACTTTTAAGTCTTTTTTAAGAGATTAATCACGAGATTTACATAAAACTAAGGTTAAAAATTAATGGTGGATTAGAGATACATCAGGCAAATTTCAGTTTCAAAAGTAGATGACAGAATCTCAGTATCAGAGTAGCATTTAAAGCAAAAAGCATTAAACTGGATCAGAAATGTCATTTTACATTAACACAGGGTATACTCCAGGTAAAGACTTAGCAGTTATGAACCAATGTGCTAACCATAACATCAAAATGTATTAAACAAAAGCTGAAAAAAATGAAGAATAATTGGTAGAAAAGCAATGATGGGAATCTTTACTGTACTTCAGAAGTTACAAAGTAAGAAGGTACAGTCATGTACCACGTAATGATGTCTGAGTCAGCGCCTGACAATGGTCCTGTAAAATTATAATGGAGCTAAAAAGTTTCTGTTACCTAGTGATGTTGAAACCGTTGCAATGCAATGTATCACTGACATGTTTGTGGTAATGCTGGTGTAAGCAAACTTACTGTACTGTCAGTTGTATAAAAGCATAGCACAGTTATGTTCAGCATGTAATACTTTATAATGATAAACGAATGTTACTAGTTACATGTTTACAGTACTATTTTATTATTTTAGCATGTGCTTCTGCTTATTAAAAAATGTTAGCTATAAAATAATCTTTAGGCAGATCCTACAGCAAGTATTCCAGAAAAAGGCGTTATTGTCATAGGAGATGTCAGCTCCATGGGTGTTATTTCCCCTTAAGACCTTCTAGTGGGACAAGATGTATAGGTGGAAGACAGTGATATTGATGATCCTGACTTGTAGAGGCCAAGGCTAAAGTATGTATGTATTTATTAGTTTTTAACAAGAGTTTAAAAAGTAAAAAAAAAAAAAAAAAATTTAAAAATAGAAAAAATATTACAGAATAAGGATACAAAGAAAAAATGTTTTTGTGTAGCTGTGTAATGTTTTTAAGTTAAATGTTACAAAAGAGTCAGAGTTAAGTTTTTGTATGTTTATAAAGTGAAAAGTTATAAAATGCTAAGGTTAATTTACTGAAGAAAGAAAAAATTTTAAAATATATTTAGAGTAGCATGTTTATAAAATCTACAGTAGTACACAGTAATATCCTAGGCCTTCACATTAACTCACCACTCACCCACTGACTCACCCAGAGCAGCTTCCAGTCCTGCAATCTCCATTCGTGGTAAGTGCCCTATACAGGTGTACTGTTTTTATGTCCTTTATACCATTTTTACTGAACCTTTTCTATTTTTTAGAAAAACAGATACCATTGTGTTACAGTTGCCTGTGATATTGAATACAGCAACATACTAAACAGGTTTGTAGCTCAGGAGCTGTATCATATAGCCTGGGTGTGTAGTGAACTATACCATCTAGGCTTGTGTAAGTATATTATATGGTACGGTGATGAAATCACCCAGATACAGTTTCTCTTAAGCAACACATAACTGTATATATATAGGTGGCTTGAATAATAAAATAATGAAATGTATTTTTTTCTGTCATTGACAAAACAATTACCAATCTTACAAATTAGACCAACTACAAAACAAAATCTCACGCTAAAATAAAAGTATATAAGTCCCATTTCTTGATTACAATTCATTAGAACTGGAGATTTTTTTTTAATGTTTAAATTTATATGGAAATATAAAATCATGTTTTAAATAATTTTTGATTCAATGAGGAAATGTAAATTTACATTAGAAATTAAGATTAATAACAAGTAGAGATTTATAAAGGCAAAAATGTTAATGAATTAGGAAACAGTAAACCATTTGAACTAATTAAATACTGATTGCATGAAAATGCCAATAAAATCAATACATATTTTTAAAAGCCAGTCAAGGATAAAAGAAAAGGGAGAAACTAAAAACGAGACGTCAAGTACGAGAAAGGAGATAAAACTACAGTGTGGAGGTGATGTTAAAAATTATATTCAGGTCTGTGCTAATCATTTCAGAAATTTCAATGAGAAATGGGCAATTTTCAGTGAATATGTCATTGTAAATGCTTGAAGGAGAGAGACAAAATCTGAATAGACCCTGCAATAATGAAAATGTCTAGGAGCCCTCAAGAAATACCTCGTTTAAATTGCATTTCAGGTGACTGCTTATCAAACCTTGAAGTATCAAGTAATTATGTTATCTAAATTGGACCAGGTGCTAGAAAATATGCAAGACTTCACAGGTGGCTGCTTATGTAGCCCTTATACCTTAATCTGATAAAGGTAGCATATATTTAAAAAGAAAACCAGAAGGTACAGTTTAGGGAAAATTAAATATTTCTATTTGGCCAAAGTAAGAGTACATTCAAGGGAATTGTAAGAGGTAAGAGTGGAAAAAGAGGTTGGAGCTGTATTTTTATGCTGTGATTGAATTATAGTGTGTGATAAATTGCTCTTGTCTGGGTAGAATACCATTTAACATTTTGAATTAATTGGTAATTGGATTAATCTTAACTTTAAAAAAATTTAAGAGTGGTATAAAGGATAGATTACAGAATGGATAAAGGGCGATAAATCAGTTGGCTATGGCAGAATTGCAGGAAGAAACTGAAATAGGCCACAGAAAACTGAAACTGACATTTTGAGTAGTATTTTGGAATCAAGATCTGGATTTTGGCAGCTGAGTAGATGCATAGGAATCAAAGATGAGTATACTAAATGAACTTAATCTATGGTTTGTCTCATTTTATTGTGTACCATTAGTGTGTATGCATGTATGTATGTGCCAGGTAGTTAATATGCTGACTGTGTCTCTTAGCTCCCCTCTGCTGCCTGGACCTTTGCCACAGTGCTAGAGTTCCCTCACTTCTCTTTTCTATAACCCTATTATATTACTGCTGTCTCTCAGCTGTGTTTCCTTCCTCAAGCAGAAAGAAGATGGCAGGATCATATAGTGGTTGACTAGAAGCTGTGGAGTTTGAGTGCTGGGATTATATCTAGTTGCATTACTTATGAAGATATATGACCTTACCTCATCTATAAAATGGTTTACCAATAGTACCTACCTTACATAGTTTTATGAGTATTAAATTATGTATTTCTAAAGAGATTTAGAACAATACAAAGAATATGGTATGGGCTCAGTAAGTGGTGGTGGTGTTAGTTATTAGAAGGCCATCGAGTGCTGGAGAAAATAGTGAGTATCATTGATGGAAATAAGGGAGGTTTTCCAAGCTAAAAAGCTTCAGTTGTTGGAAATGTGTGTAGTACGTATTTCTGAGAATACCAGGTAGAAATTCCAGCCAGATGCTGGAATTCTGTACTGGCAGTTGGGAATAAAGTTCTGTTGAAGGAGATAAGTTTTGGAGTTATTGTGTAAGATTGGTAAAGCACTGGAATAGATTGGATTGACAGAGGGGAGACTCTTCTGAGATAGGCCTATATTTAGGGACAAGAGAAGAGACAACCAATAAGGGTTGAAAGAAACCTTAAGAGAGTAAGTCCTATGACAGAAGCAGGGAAGTTTCAGAATGGATGCAGAAAGACCAGCCAGGCTCTTCCTGTTTTCCATCATGGTGCGGCATCAAGGTGGAAAGGATAACACCATGCAGGAACTTTGCATCTGTAGGCTCTGCTTCAACATCTGTTTAGGAGAAAGTGGAGACAGATTGACCTGAGTAACCAAGGTGTTGGAGCAGCTTACAGGTCATACCTGGTGTTTTCCAAAGCTAGATAATACTGTTAGCCCTTTTGGCAATAGAAGAAATTAAAAGACTGTTGTCTGCTGCACAGTTCGAGAGGCCGAGGCAGATGAAATCTTGGAGAATGATCTAAAGGTGCACGAGTGTGAGTTAAGAAAAACTACCTTCTCAGATACTGGAAACTTTGGTTTTGGGACCCAGGAACACATTGATCTAGGTATCAAATATGACCCAAGCATTGGTGTCTATAGCCTGGACTTCTGTGAGGTGCTGGAAAAGCCAGGTTTCATCATCGCAGATAAGAAGTGCAGGACAGGCTGCAGTGGTGCCAAATAGAATCAGCAGAGTAGGCCGTGCGCTGGTTCCAGCAAAAGTATGATGGGATCATCCTTCCTGGCAAATAAATTCTCATTTCTACTTAAAAGGCCAATAAAAAGTTTTCAGTGAAATGTTTAAAAAAAAAAAAAGATCAGCCAGCAGCCAGTAGGGTATTAGTTGTTGAGAAAGCACTAATGACCATTAAGAAATCAGCCTCGACTGGGCATGGTGGCTCATGCCTGTAATCGTAACACTTTAGAAGGCCAAGGCAGATTTCTTGAGTCCAGGAGTTGAGACCAGCCTGGGCAACGTGGCAAAACCCTCGTTTCTACTAAATCAATCAATCAATCAATCAATCAATCAGCAGGCAAGCAAGCAGGGCTTGGTGTTAGGCTCCTGTACTCCTAGCTACTCGGGAGGCTGAGGGGATTGAACCTGGGAGGCAGAGGTTGCAGTGAGCCAAGATTGCACTACTGCACTCCAGCCTGGGTGACAGAGTGAGACCATGGCACGCCCCCTCCGCTCCAAAAAGAAATCAGCCTCATAATCAATTTCTCTGGATTAAGGAGTAAGAGCATCTCAAGATTTGCTATTTATAGAGCGGGTGGCTGATCGTTTGAGAGAGGTACAGAATCTAGGGAGAGTGTGTGTTTTTGGTCTTTCAGTTGCTTGCCGACCTTGGATAAAGAATCAAGATTACTTGAGCATATTATTTAGAGACAAGTGGAGAGAATAAAGGCACATGCCAGATAGCAGATAATTAATAAAGCACTTGCCCAAAATAGAACCTCGTTAAACAGGAAGAGACGTCAATCATGAAACGATTTTAAGATGGGAGAAGGGAATTTTGAGTGTTTATATTGGATGACCTCAGGGTTCCCAGTAAAACAGGAGCTGAATTCATTGAAGATGATGTGTTGGTCAGGATAAAAAGAGAGGTTGGGAGAACAAAGTGCTAAAATCATTGTGGTCCCGCGCAGTCAATAACACATATTTTGTATATGTATTATATAGTATATTCTTACAATAAAGTAAACTAGAGAAAAGAACATGTATCAAGAAAATCATAAGGAAGAGAAAATACATTTACAGTACTGTATTTATTGGTACCATACACTTATGTTGTCAGTTTACAAGATGAAGCATCTGAAATGGCCAGCAGCTATAGCTGTACATATCTACTGTGCAAGTCACCTTATTCTTATAATATCCATGACTTTTCTCCACTTCTTGAAAGCACTTCCATCATCACTATTGGCACTTCTTATGGATCTCATGGTGTTAAGGTTTACAGCATTGCATTAAGCACAATGAAAAATACACAACAGGGCTGGGCGCGGTGGCTCACGCCTGTAATCCCAGCACTTTGGGAGGCCGAGGTGGGCGGATCATGAGATCACGAGGTCAGGATATTGAGACCATCCTGGCTAACATGGTGAAACCCTGTCTGTATTAAAAATACAAAAAATTAGCCAGGCATGGTGGCACGCGCCTGTAATCCCAGCTAATCAGGAGGCTGAGGCAGGAGAATCGCTTGATCCCAGAAGGCGGAGGCTGCAGTGAGCCAAGATCGTGCCACTGCACTCCAGCCTGGGTGATAGAGCAAGACTCTGTCTCAGAAGAAAAAAAAGGAAAAAACACAAGAACCGTGAGAGAGAGCTTTTGATTGCAATATACAATTTACTGGAGAGATGAGCTGATCCTACAGAGATGATTAGTGTCACACGGTGTTTTAAATAGATTCTTGCAACCCTTGAGCTCACTGCAGTAGCAACAGAAGTTAGCTATGAGATTTTAACAGTAGTATAGTATGTACTACAGTTAATACTACGTAGCTATGATTTAATGCTGCATCTTTGCATTTGTTTATTATCTTGACTACAAGTGGTATTATGTCTGGTCTTAAGGTTTGTGTGCATATGTTTTGATGAATTTTAACTTTTTATAATAGGTTTGTGTATATTTTATGTCAGTAAATGATAAAACAGACTAATAATCTACATATATTTTACGTATTCATGACATAAATCTAACTTTTTCTTAACTTTTTGATATTTCCAGGCTATATGTTTCATCTGCAGGTTTTTTCTAATTATTGAAATCTCTGAAAAATGTTATTGAAAAAGAAATCCATATATATAAGTGGACCCACACATTTCAAACCTGTCTTCAAGGGTCAGCTGTGTAAATAATTTTCTTCATAATTAAAGTGGAAAAGGAGAGTTACTACTAGTAGAAAGTAGAACTGTACCCTTGAGGGGTGTGTGTGTGTGTGTGTGTAGTTACAGATCAATTTAACTTAAAACTTCTTGGTTAGAGATAAAACTGGTCTTTATTAGCTTTAATTTACATGAAAAATGTTAGGCCAGGCACAGTGGCTCATGCCTGTAATCACATAACTTTGGGAGACTGAGGCGAGCAGATCACTTGAGGTCAGGAGTTCAACACAGCCTGGCCAACATGGTGAAACCCGTCTCTACTGAAAATACAAAAGCTAGCCAGGCGCAGTGGCACATGCCTGCAATCCTAGCTACTTGGGAAACAGGCAGGAGAATTGCTTGAACCCGGGAGGCAAGGTTGCAGTGGGCTGAGATCGCACCACTGCACTTCAGAGTGGGTGACAGAGCGAGACTCCGTCTCAAAAAAAAAAAAAAGAAAAATTTGAAAACACAGAGTATTTTTAAATCTTCAGGAGCCTTTATAGCCTTTTATTCGTATGTATAAGCTTTTAAAGATGAGTAAAATTTTAATTTAGTGTGGACTTTCCACTCATTTGAAATCCTATATTACAGGTGTTAATTCAATTTTAGTGAGTGTGCATCATAGCTCAGAGAGATAGGACTAGAATGAGGAGGTCACATTGGAGACTTTGAAACAGATACATGTGAGCCTCCCAACTTTTTAATATTTGTTAATCTAGAAATGTTGAATTTCGGGTGCTGACAAGGCAGCAGGTAGATAAGAATTGCAAAGTTAAGAAAATAGACTATAATTTTGATGGTAAACTAATCAATTAAATTTTAAAATGTACTTTTCCATGGTTTTCTTTGAATTGTCAGTAATTTTGTTTCAACTGGTATTCATACATAAATTATTCACCCAATGTTGACAACTAGTAGATTTACATATTTTTTATGTTTGCCTATCCTTTTTTGGGTAAGGATTAACAGAATGTATAAACACCTACATTATAGGTACACAACTAATCACTTGCTACTTGAAAAAACCTAAAGCTTTGAAATCTTTTTATTATTGCACACAGACTTATGCCAAAAATGGAGATAAAGAGAAAAACGTCATCCACTAAACCCCAACAAATAATGTCGACAATGTGGTCTCCTCGTAGACTTGCATTGACTTAATTTTTTAAAAAAATTTTATTGCATATTTTGACTAGATTATAAATGCATGTGGTTAAAAAATTCACGTGATTTGCCGGGCACGGTGGCTCAAGCCTGTAATCCCAGCACTTTGGGAGGCCGAGACGGGCGGATCACGAGGTCAGGAGATCGAGACCATCCTGGCTAACATGGTGAAACCCCGTCTCTACTAAAAAAAAACAAAAAACTAGCCAGGCGCTGGGACTGTAGTCCCAGCTACCGGGAGGCTGAGGCAGGAGAATGGCGTAAACCCGGGAGGCGGAGCTTGCAGTGAGCTGAGATCCAGCCACTGCACTCCAGCCTGGGCGACAGAGCGAGACTCCGTCTCAAAAAAAAAAAAAAAAAAAAAAAATTCACATGATTCAGAAAAGTTCCCCTCCAATTCAGCTTCCATGTGATATTTCCTTTAGCTAACCTACTTAGCAATTCTATATTTATCCTGCTAAACATGAATGACAGTTGTTTGCTGAAATTACATTAAATGTGATGTAATAAGTCATTGTAAGTTTACATTTTTTACCTTTAATGATTTTTAATGTTTTAATGAAGAGTAGTAGTACTGCTCTTCAAAGTACTACTACTTTCCCTTACCTTTTACTGTTTTGTTAAGAAAATCATATAGAAATAAAATTCCAGCTATTCAAAAACTGTACCTTAAGTACAGGTAGAGAATTGTTAAAACTGTGTTCTATTTTGTTGGTGTAACTGCATCTGGTGTTTGATCCTCATGAGAACCCTGTTAAGAAGGAAGGGTACATATTATTGTCCTGGTTTTCCTTCGAAAACACGTCAGCATTTGTATTTTGACTGTCAGCATTGAAATACAAGTCTTTTATTTATAAAATTGTGGTCTTTATACTGTGGCCAAAATCTTAAATCACTTATCAGGATTAGAAATGGTTTATACTTATTTTTTTGACATTTATACACATACACACACATATTTTTTAATTGTCTATAATAAAATCATGCTCATCTTTGAAAAAATATTAGGTGTACTACAGTGGATACCTACATACTTGCTATTTATCATACCTGGTTTTTTGTTTGTTTGTTTGTTTTTTGAGACAGTCTGTCTCTGTTGTCCAGGCTGGAGTGCAGTGGCGCGATCTCAGCTCATTGCAACCTCCGTCTCCCAGGCTCAAGTGATTGTCCTGCCTCAACCTCCCAAGTAGCTGGGACTACAGGTACACACCACCACGCCCAGCTAATTTTTTGTATTTTTGGTAGAGATGGGGTTTCACCATGTTGGCCAGGCTGGTCTCGAACTCCTGACCTCAAGTGATCAGCCCGCCTTGGCCTCCCAAAGTGCTGAGATTACAGGTTGTGAGCCACTGTGCCTGACCTGTTTTTAAATTCACATAAATATGTTTTATATTTTTCATTAGAGAGAAGAAAGTTATTTGTGTCCAGCATTTTTAAGACACTGGGGAGATGTAGATGCCAGTAGTAACTTAAAGAGAAATAATTGCAAATTCTTTTTCCTCTTGAGTGTACTTTCATTTAAATTACAGTTTTCTGTAAGTTACTTTTAACCGTTAAACTTCTTAATGTTGCTTATTGTTTGTCTTATATTTCTAGGTTGGATTTTTCTTAAGTCACATGTCTAATAAACCCTTAAATACCTCATTTATTCATCATCGTTAGTGAATGCATTATTGTACATATTAGATTTTTCTCTTTAGATAACTCAGCTTCCCCTATTAAATGCCACATATATATATATATTTTGTTTATGTTTTATTATTTAATGAACTCTTGAGAACTACATACATTTTAATCATTTGTAATACTTACATTTTCTAAAATCCTTCACTTTCCCCTGGTTTCTTCAACAAAGAGATGCATGTAGTACAGGGATAGCTTTACCTCTGTTAGAAGATTGTTGCACACATTTACATCATCTGCATACTCCTGTTTTTGTTGGACTCTAATGCCAGCATCAGTTTTTGCTGCTGCTATTTCTGCCTCTTAAAGGCAATATGCCTCTATCTAGTTTGCTGATTCTGATACGCTTTGCCCTGGAAAGTAGGTAATCAAGTTTGTGAGGAACTGTGTGTTTAAGGAGTCCATAAATCCTTGTGGGGAGCCCTAGTTGTAAAGAACACAGCTGTAGGGCAGAGGCCTTTGACATTTATTTTGGATATGCAGTGGCCTTTGCCTATGGGATTCATGGGTCAGAGCGCTGTTGTGACCTTTGAATAAATGGGGTGTTACAATAATTGTTTCAAGGGAGAAGAGTTATTCTTATATTATCCTTTGTGTTGATATTGCTCTTATTTATTACTGAGCTGGATTTAAGTATTAATCATTTAAGGTCAAATTTCTAATGTATATATGTTCTTCAATGGCTACAACCCAGTTACTATAGCAATTTAGTGAAATAACTATAATGGAACTTTTTTTTTGAATTTAGCTTCTCTTTTCTTTTCTGTCCACCAGGGAGTAACTATTCCCAGTCAGAGGCGCTATGTGTATTATTATAGCTACCTGTTAAAGAATCACCTGGATTATAGACCAGTGGCACTGTTGTTTCACAAGATGATGTTTGAAACTATTCCAATGTTCAGTGGCGGAACTTGCAGTAAGTGCTCTGAATTCTCATCCTTCCATGTATTGGAACAGTTTTCTTGCCATATCCAGAAGTTTATATAAAAATTTAGAAAGAAATTTACCACATTTAAAATTTATGCAGGAGACTATATTTCTGAAGCATTTGAACAAATTAATTAGCTTTGTTGTTCAACTCATTGGGCTAAAGAAGCCAAAAGCAATGGGTTTTAATGTAGTCGAAGCCAAATTATATTTATGAAAGAAATATTCTGTGTTATAACTACCAAATAGAGCCGAATTCTGACCAGATGATGGAAGAACCTGTCCCATCAGAGGTCCAGCATGAGGTCCACCAGAGGAGTTCAGCAATTTGCTGGTCTTAGGGCAGGGATCAAGTCCTTAGTATCTTAGGAAAACTAGGTATTGACAGTAATGGTGACAAAGCAATAAAAAGGAAAGGAAGAAGTGATAAGACATGGCAGCAAGCTGAAGTAAGATTAGTAAAGAATAGGAATCAAAGTATGTGGAGTGTTAGAGAAAACCTGGATTTAGATCCGGATTCCCATCCTAGATCTGTCATTAATCTATTGTGTAACCCTGGGCACATCATCTACCTCTTTTTGAGTTTGCTTGTCAATAAAATGAAGAGACTTTGAAATCTGAAACTTCTGGATAAGTACGAAGTACAGATTATGTCACTGATGTCTGCTTCTAATTTATTTCTCCCTTTTACCCTAATCTCTATAAGTCTACCTCAGTCATCCTGATGCTATTCTACTTCTCCAGTGTTGTTTGTCAGATAGGTGTGATCATCATCATCAGATCTTTTCTGTATTCTTAGAGACAGATAACTTTATCAAAGACCAGAGTTTATTAGTATAGCATGTTAAATAAAGGCTTCTAAAGAGTCTCATTGATACTCTTTACATCTCAGTACAGTTTTTAAAACTGCTGAATGCAAGGTACTGGGCTGTTGGAAGTGACTGACAAAGGAATGTAACAGATTCATAGAGAAGGAAAAAGGAAGAAAAAACTCTTTCTCTTCCTATAGTATTGATGTCAGTGTAAGAGCCAAGAGAAAGATATAAAGTATCATGGAGATATTAAGGGAGAGAAAACATCCACTTTAGTAATCTTTCCTAATTTTCTAGTTTCCTCTTATGTACTATGATTTAATACTGTAGTAAAGCTTTAATAAAAAACTAGCTATATGTAATTAAGTGGGAGGTTGTGGGGCTAGGCACAAGGCTCACCACACCTGTAACCACAGCACTTTGGGAGGCTGAGGCAGGCGGATCACTCGATCTCAGGAGTTTGAGATCAGCCTGGGTAACAAGGTGAAACCCCATCTCTACTAAAAACACAAAAATTAGCTGGGCATGGTGGCGCGCACCTGTAGTCCCAGCTTCTCGGGAGACTGAGGCAGGAGAATCACTTGAAGAGGCCAAGGTTGCAGTGAGCCGAGATCATGCCACTGCACACCATCCTGGGCATTGGAGCAAAACTTTGTCTTAGAAATAAATAAATAAAAATAAAATAAAATAAATGGGAGGTTCTATGTATAACTTACAAATGCTACATTCAGAAAAGCTTTTGAAGGTTGTCAAACAGTTTCTTAAAGGAGGTTCACCAGCTCTTTATTGAACATTGGAAAAAACATATAGTTTAGATTGGCATTAAAACTGAAAGAAGTGGCCAGACGCAGTGGCTCACACCTGTAATCCCAGCACTTTGGAAGGCCGAGGTGGACGGGTCACCTGAGGTCAGGAGTTCAAGACCAGCCTGGCCAACATGGTGAAACCCCAACTCTACTAAAAATACAAAAATTAACCAGGCGTGGTGATGCATGCCTGTAGTCCCAGGTACTTGGAAGGTTGAGGCAGGAGAATCGCTTGAAGCCGAAAGTTACAGTGAGCCGAGATTGCGTCATTGCACTCCAGCCAGGGCAATAAGAGTAAGACTCCGCATCAAAAAAAAAAAAAAAAAAGACTACTGAAAGAAGTATTACAGGCAGTGGGAAATAGCTTGAGTTGAAGTGCAGCAGAAGGAAAAAGTTGGACAAGAATGTAGTGACAGATAATAGGTATGGAACGTATGACTGACTGTTAGAGGATCCTGAATGGGGGTAACAGACTTGATTTGATAAATACTGAGATGTCATGATAACACTTGAGGATTAAACCATGTTTTTAAGGACAGTTGTATGCAAAGTTATAATCGCAAGAGTAAAACATAGTGGAAAAGAAACCAGTAATAAAACTTGCCTTAATGCAGGTATGTTAAGACAATCAAATGGGATTTCATTAATTTTTTATTTGCCATTTATAGCTAAAGATTTTGTAAAAGTTTTGATCCTAGTCAGGTGAAATAGTCACAGAAAGAAAGAAAAGTGAATCTGAGACTTGAAGACATTGATGTTGATATTTTGGTTTTAAATGTGTTTTAAATCTCATAAAAGCGAGCTTCTCACATGACAATATTCAGTGGGTACTTGGGAGTATGGGTTCGAATCTAGGTAGGAGATATATCGATATTTTGGGCAACATCAGGAAAGGGAGAGTAGTTAAGCCTTTCATATAAATATGGTTTGAAGTTTGGGTATGGCAAGGCTCAGAGGAAAGGAAGAAAAGGAGAGGGTGAGGACTGAGATAAGAATGGCAATTTGGGTTTAGGAAGAAGAGGAATCAATGAAGAAAACAGAGGTAGTGCTGAAAAATACAGCATCTTCTGTAGGGATTGGCAGCTTTTTCATACTTGATTTTTATCTTAATATTTCTAAGTGATAGACAAAGTTACTATAGACATTTAACAGGGTTAAAAATGTTACTGAAAGATGATCAGTGTGGTTTTCATTCAGTACTATAACAATATGTATATATCCAAGGAAATTTAATTCTGACTTTAAAAAATTGTTTTACTTGTATACATTTAGGGACACAAGTGTAATTTTGTTACGTGTATAGATTGTGTAGTGGTCAAGTCAGGGCTTTTAGGGTGTCCATCATCTGAATAATATGCATTGTATCCATTAAGTAATTTCTCATCATTATCTCCTCTCCCTTTCAAGTCTCCACTATCTCCCATTCTCTGCATTCTGATTTTCATTTGCTAGGTGTATTAGGTTGTTTTTGCGTTGCTATAAAGAAATACCTGAGACTGAGTATTAAACAGGTTTAACCTGTTTTCTCTATAAATTCTTCTTTAATTGGCTCATGGTTCTGCACGCTGTACAGAAAGCATAGCAGCATCTGCTTCTGGGGAGGCCTCAAGAAGCCTCCAATCATGGCTGAAGGCAAAAGGGGAGCATGGTGAGAATGGGAACAAGAAAGAGAAGGAGTGGTGGAGAGAAGGTGCCACCCACTTTTAAATGCCAGCTCACTTATCACCAAGAGGATGGCCCAAGCCATTCATGTGGGATCTGCCCCCATGATTCAAGCACCTTCCACCAGGCCCCACCTCTAGCATTGGGGCTACAATTCAACCTGAGATTTGGGAGGGAAAGATACCCAGACTATATCACTAGGTCTGGATCTTGTTGTTTATTTTTTGGAACATATTCAGTCATATACGAGGATATATATTGTAGAAGTCCACAGAACCATACTAATACTGGACTTCTGCTTGGTTAGGTCTTATTTATCTGAAACATGATATTCATATTGTAGAGAAGATTATTTTCTTTAGTGATTGAGGAAATCTTTACTACTTATAAATTTTTATATAATACTAAAATATTTGAAGATGTATATTTTAGATGTAGTTTAATTGAAACCTGGAAATACTATTAATTTGCTTTTTAAAGTCCTAAAATCAGGGTTATCAGATTCTGAATTAATGGAGTTTAAAAAGATTACAAGGCAGTTTTGCAATTTTATTCTGATTAATTTTATCACAGCTTTGGAATCCTACTTTGTTTATTTGCTTCTTCAAGTTAGATTTCCCAGTGAAATTTCAGTATCACATAAAGTCTTATGAAATGGCCCATTGCACTTTGAACTTTGAGTCAAGGAAGTGAAATTTATTGATAGATTGTTGGTGTAATATTTCTCCTGTTTGTGGTAGCTTTTTCAAATAATGTATCTTAGAAGACCATGCTAGAATAACCTGCATGCTTTTATCAAACATATTAATTATGTGATTGCTGATAGTGCTTTAAATATTACATAGAAATAGTAGTAGGTGTTTACTAAACTGGAAATTTCATATAACTTGGTTTAGCTTTTGCCTTGTTCTCAGTCACATTGATAAAAATGTAAGACTTTTGTTTATCTTTTAGAATAATGACACCTTTTGGTGCTGAGAATTTTGTGTTTGTTATATATATACATAATATAAATATAAAATATATTTAAATATAATATTTCTCATAACTTTATGTAAGCTTGTGTTTCTCTTTCTCTGTAATCTTGGCATGTTGTCTTCAAATGGCACTTCATAACCTCCTAAGGTTAATAAATTTCTTTGTAATGGGCTTTTGTTTTCTAATTCCTCAGCGTATGACAAATGAATTATACTTTGTCAAATTATTTAGGTAACTTTAAGTTTTTGATGTCCTGGGATCATAACATTCATCAGTCTTTAATTTCTGTCATTAAGGTCATTAGCTATAAATGAATTTATGAGTAGATTTAAAAAATAAAACATATAATCCTTCCCTTAACACACTTTCCCACCATTTGGTTGAATTGCTAGTGTAAAAGCATGATAAATTTTGAGAAGTTATATTTTACCAGTTACTTTATTTTTTACCAGTTATTTAAAACAGACATGAGCCAAAGCCAGAATACTTGTTAATGAAAATGAGATGTTTTGGAGGAAAGGGAGGTTGTGCTGCAGTTTTTACTTGAACTCTGTTGCATTTCTTTACAGAAATTTCAAATCTCTTGTTTCCTGTTTCTTATGATGGTGGCATTATATATCTTTAAAATGTGATCTATAGGTAAAATGAATTATGGTTAATTTTTTTTATAAATATTTAGACTTGTGTTTTTGAAATTTATTATAACATTGTTACAGGTTTTATCCTCTTTCTCTTGTGCACATGTAATGATTTATATTTTGTGATCTTTGCCACATGCTAGAGACTTCAGAATACTATAGCAAATATCTGTCTTCTTTATGTTTTAAATTTTTTCCTGACCACTGCCTGTTGATACCTGTCTTAAAAGTTATTTTGATGTTGTTCACAAATGTACCAGATAATTATTTCATCGTTTTTAATGCTTAAAGTTTTTATATTAGGATTTTTAGTATGATTTTAATGTTAAAGTTTTGAAGTTACTCTGCCGCTAAAAGTCTAATCTTGGGACTTACTATTCATGAAACAGAAATTGACTTTTATACAAGTAATAGGACCTTATTTTGAAGGTTCAAACTGGAGAAAATCTTACATTTTTTCTATTTCTATTTCATTTATTTCCATTGATTTGCTTTAGATCAAGATTGCAGATGCAGAATCCATATTTTGTGAATATTGCTGATATTAATCATTAAAATCACTTTTGACAGTTTGACAGTTAAAGGCATTTCCTGTGAAATGATACTAGTATGTATTTAACCATGCAGATCCTCAGTTTGTGGTCTGCCAGCTAAAGGTGAAGATATATTCCTCCAATTCAGGCCCCACACGACGGGAAGACAAGTTCATGTACTTTGAGTTCCCTCAGCCGTTACCTGTGTGTGGTGATATCAAAGTAGAATTCTTCCACAAACAGAACAAGATGCTAAAAAAGGTTTGTACTTTACTTTTATTGGAAGAAATATCCAAAATACAGACAGATTAAAAGCTATATTTTATTTTATGACATGTAAGGAACTATAATTTATTTTCTATTAGATATGCAGGTGTTTTGCTTACTCTGGCATTGGTGAGACACTAAAAGGGTAAATAATCCTATTTGAAGGAAGAGGCCTCACAGCATTGGAACATGAGAGGAATTTTCCTTAACAAGGATGGTTAACTGGGAAGAAATTAGCATGGGACCAAGATTTTAAAAATTTTGGTCTATAATAGAAATGAGATCTGTTCTGTGGTCTTACATAGTGACACAAACCACTTTTACTCCATTTTGGCTTATATTTCTTTTTCTCCCCCCCCCCTTTTTTTTCCTTTTTGTTAGAGACAGGGTCTCGTTCTATTGCCCAGGCTGAGTAGCTAAGACTACAAGCATGTGCCACTACACCCAGCTAACTTTTTTTATTTTTATTTTTGTAGGGAAAGGGTCTCACTGTGTTGCCCAGGCTAGTCTCAAACTCCTGGGCACAAGCAGTCCTTATGCTTCAGCATCCCAAAGTGTTGGAATTATAGGAGTGAGCCATCATGCCTGGCCTTACATTTCTTAAGACTTGATTATTTTCTATTTAGCTTCTGTGAATTTACTGACTAGTTTTTTAACTAGAAGAGAAATAGGATGAAGAGGAAGTAATAAAGAATGAAAGCATGGTATTTAAATGTGCAGGTTAAGAAAGTTAATCAAGTTTAAATTTGATTGACCTGTATTTAGAGAAGGCAACGACTTAGTTTAAAACCAACTACTGGCCCAGCGCGGTGGCTCACGCCTGTAATTCCAGCACTTTGGGAGGCTGAGGCAGGCAGATCACCTGAGGTCAGGAGTTCGAGACCAGCCTGGTCAACATGGTAAAACCCTGTCTCTACTAAAAATACAAACAAATCAGCCGGGTATGGTGGCAGGTGCCTGTTATCCCAGCTACTCAGGAGGATTGAGGCAGGAGAATTGCTTGAACCCAAGAGGTGGAGGTTGCATGAGCCAAGAATGCACGGTTGCACTCCAGCCTGGGCAACAAGAGTGAAACTCTGTCTCAAAAAAAAGGGGAAAAAAAAAACAAAAACCAACCGTCTTCATTTAAAATATTAAATGTGTATATTTAAAGTGAGACTAAGGTGCAACATTTTTAGATAGTAATGAAGAAAAGCACTAAATTTGTATTGTTGCTGTATTATTGCTGCCTTGTTAAACATACTAGATAGCATATTGCTAATCTTTAAACATTCTCAATAATAGGATATATTTAGTTTTTCTGATTTTTAGCTTTTCTTTTGAAAGAAAATAAGAGGAAGTTTCATTTACTGCATAATTTTAAATGCTGCTTTGACGTATCAGAAGAAATATAATTTCCTTTATCCAGAATCCAAGTAGCTGGAAAAAAAAAAAATCAAAATATACTGAACATATTTTTTTAAACCAGAAACCCATTTCCTATCATCTGTACAAATAAAAGTTAAATATATCTCAGTAACTTTGAAAAATTATTTTTTGATAATCCAGGAAGTATTAACAACTGTTTTAAAATTAAGATAACTGGTAATTTTTATTTTGCTTTCAAAAATAGGCACCTACATCATCATCTCTGCATACCTTTAAGAATTTACTAATTCTTATTTCCCTTCATCTGTACTTTAACACATGCAAAATTGAAGGTTAAATACTTATGATTTACTTGTTTATTCTTGACTACACAAATTTCCATTTTATTGATTTTCCCTGCCTTATTTAAGAATATGCTGTGATTAAAACAGACAAAAAGTTTTAGTATAATCCATATATATATATATATATATATATATATGGAATTCACCTTTTTGTTATTTAAATATTATTAGCTTATTTTCTTCTAATTCTAAGTAAAATACAATTACTGGCTGAAATAATTGAAATAAGCAAAAAAAAATTTAAAGACTTGTAAACAAGGTTACTTTGTCAGGTACTGTTAAAAGATGCAATAAAATTTAAGACATAATATTCTTAAAGATCTTATTTTCTAGGGGAAAAAAACTTTTAAGATAAATTAGAATAAAAGATTTAAATGGCATTTTAAAGTACCAATAAGATGACACAAGGCTGTACATCATTAATTGCCAAATTATTTATACAGGCCAGATTTCTGTGTTGGTCAATAGAGGTTTCAAGTGATGAACTTCTGTTGTGGTTTTTTATTAAGAAGGTATTATCTTATTAGAAGTGATTTTTTTAAGAACAAGCGTTTTATAACATCAAAAGAAATCAGTAGTACTCTTCCCTATCCCCTCATATTTATCCTGAAAGTATTCAAGCATTATATTGTCATGTAAGAAACTGGAGCTTCTCATGTTTGTATTGCTGTAGAAGTAAACATGTATTTGTGGTGTGTCATCAGGGAAGTTGCACTCACCTTCCAAGAACTTTTGTTAAAGTAAATCTTAGAATAGGTAGCTCATTTGAAAAGTAGAAGAAATTAAATCCATATCTGAATTTTGTTTTTATATGTATGTACATATAAACTAAAAACATATTTAAAGCTAGTATTAGACTAGAAAAGAGGTTTTTTTACTTAAAAATTTAAGACAAAAGTAATTTATCTTAGATCTTGTGAGGTTGTATTTTTGGTTTAAAATTTGAGTGCCGAAAAATCATGTGAATGAAAATGCAACAGGTAACTCAGATTGTCTTATAATAAATAGTCTTTGTGTTTACCTTTATTCAGAATATCAAATGATAGTTTATTTTGTTGACATTTTGGCAAATGTTTAACATAGGTGACATATTTTCTTTTTTAAAAAAATAAAACATCATTAATTAAAATATGTCATTTCATTTCTTTTTCTTTTTTTTTTTTTAGGACAAAATGTTTCACTTTTGGGTAAATACATTCTTCATACCAGGACCAGAGGAAACCTCAGAAAAAGTAGAAAATGGAAGTCTATGTGATCAAGAAATTGATAGCATTTGCAGTATAGAGCGTGCAGATAATGACAAGGAATATCTAGTACTTACTTTAACAAAAAATGATCTTGACAAAGCAAATAAAGACAAAGCCAACCGATACTTTTCTCCAAATTTTAAGGTCAGTTAAATTAAACATTTTGTGGGGGTTGGTGACTTGTATGTGTGTGATGTGTGTTTAATTCTAGGAGTACAGCTGATGAAGAACTTGCTTGACAAGTTTTTTTAATTGTGTATTATTTAGAAGCCGTGTTTACATAGCAGTAACATGAAAGTTTCTAATAAAATACTCAGTGTACACAGAGTCAAAAAAAGCTGCAATTTTCCTTTTCCCAATTCTTTGTTGTCGTTTGGTAAAATCTGATGCAAAGGTACGGGAGGGGGCTAAATGACTGTGATATGAAGTAGGAATGGGAGAGGAAAGAAATGGATGCGAACTCAGTCATTTGGGAATGATTGATATGGAATGTTTTTACTGCTTCCACTCTTGTCTCCCTTCCAATTTATTCTCAACCCCTCAGAGTGATCTTAAAAATAGACTTGATTGTGTCACTTCTGTTTACATTTTATAAAGACCTTGTGTTTGTTTGTTTGTTTTTTTTACCATGACCTACAAGGACCAGCATAATTTAGCACAGGCCTACCTCCTACATCAGCACTAATCACCTTCTCTCTTTGCTTCTTGAGATTCAGTCATACTGGTCTCTCTTCAGTTCTTCAAAATGCTAAGCTTTTGCCTCTAGTCTTTCCAGTTCTTTTCCTTCTCCCGGTACCTTTTCATCTCAGCCTTTTCCCCCGACCTTCACATAGCTATCTTCATATTTCCAGCCTTAGCTTCAATCTCGTATTCTCTGAAGGTCTCTGATTGTCCTCCCGTTATTCTTTTTTTTAAAAATCCTATTTCCTTGGCCGGGCGCGGTGGCTCAAGCCTGTAATCCCAGCACTTTGGGAGGCCGAGACGGGCGGATCACAAGGTCAGGAGATCGAGACCATCCTGGCGAACACGGTGAAACCCCGTCTCTACTAAAAAAATACAAAAAACTAGCCGGGCGAGGTGGCGGGCGCCTGTAGTCCCAGCTACTCGGGAGGCTGAGGCAGGAGAATGGCGTAAACCCGGGAGGCGGAGCTTGCAGTGAGCTGAGATCGGGCCACTGCACTCCAGCCTGTGAGACAGAGCGAGACTCCGTCTCAAAAAAAAAAAAAAAAAAAAAAATCCTAATTCCTTATATTGTGTCTTACAATTATTTGGTTTGTTTCATTTTTGTCTGTATGTGTTTATACATAGGTATATATATCTACTTACAGACAAGAATTCTTCAGATTAAAAAAATCTGATTTGTAAACATTCCCAAATGGTTTGCCATTTTTTTCTTCCCCTTTCCTATTTCTTGTTCTACCTGATTTTCCTCTGTTCATTCACCACACTCTTTTCTTTCTCTTTTTTACTCTCTCTTAATTTGTCATTCAATTTTTATAACATGTAACAAATCTAACTGTAGCTTCTGAGTTTTAAGAATTTTGCTAGTAATACTTCACCTGTAATCCCAGCACTTTGGGAGGCTGAGGCAGGCAGAGCACTTGAGGCCAGGAGTTTAAGACCAGCCAGGCCAATATGGTGAAACCCCGTCTGCACTAAAAATTCAAAAATTAGCTGGGCGTGGTGTCACACACCTGTAATCCCAGCTACTTGGGAGGCTGAGACACAAGAATTGCCTGAGCCTGGGAGGTGGAGGTTGCAGTGAGCCGAGATCACACCAGTGCACGTGCACTTCAGTGACACAACAAGACTGTCTTAAAAAAAAAAAAAAAAGAAATATATATATATATGTTTGTATATTGGTAGTAATAGTAATACTTAAAAAAAAGTAAAGGGGCCGCTACATGTTTTAAATGAAAATAGATCTAATGTTAAATGCCTTTAGCTCTTAAATTTTTTTAAGTGTTTAGAAGTTTCCCTTTTTAAAAAATTTTAATATATAATAATTGTACATATTTATGGGATACAGAGTGATATTTTCCTGTATGCAGTGTGTGTTGATCAAATCAGGATAATGAGCATGTGGATCACCTCAAACATTTGTCTTTTGTTTGTGTTGGGAACATTCAAAATTCTATCTTCTAGTTATTTGAAAATACACCGTAAATTATTGTTGACTAGTTACAGTTCTATAGAATGCTATAATGTATTCCTCCTGTCTATAATTTTTTATCTTTTAACCAACATCTGCCTATTCTCCCCTACCCCTCCCTTTCCCAGCCTCTAATAACCACACTCCTATGAGCTCAACTTTTTTAGCTCCCATATATGAGTGAGAACATACAGTATTTATCTTTCTGTACCTGACTTATTTTACTTGACATCATGTCCTCCAGGCTAGACATTCTCTTTAGAATCCACAGGTTTCCTTTCTTTTCTCTCAATCTGCATTTTGCTCAACCATTAACTTTTAAAATGTCTTTTTCCTTTTAGTTTTATTGTTTTCTGTTTCAATATTGCAAGACGTTTTATATTTGTGACTACAAATAAAAACTCTGTTATTAGTGAACAAATACAATGTCATACAGTGGTAAGTGCTATAAAAAATAGAGACAGGATAGAGAGTAATCTTGGTTTGTGTGTTTTTTGTTTTTTAGCTAGGATGATGAGAGAAGGCCCAACCAAGCAAATAACATTTAAGCAGAGGCCTAAATCATGAATGAGTTATACAAATATCTGGGAAAAGAGGGAAGAGTAGAGATGCAGAAGCCCTTAGACAAGAATTAGCTTGGTATATTTGAAGAGTGGATACGTCATTTTGACTAAAACAGAGTGGACAAGAAAACCAGTCCAAGTGTAAAGATACTAGTGTGTGTTCAGCAGAGGAAGGATGTAATCTGAATTTTGTGTTTAATATTCCCTGTGTTAATGCTTTCAAAACATAGACAAGTGAGGCAAGTAGGGAGAAGGGGTAATAATGGAAGCTGGGAGATTAGTTAAGAGGCACTTGACCATCCTGGCTAACACGGTGAAACCCCATCTCTACTAAAAATACAAAAAATTAGCCAGGCATGGTGGTGGGCGCCTGTAGTCCCAGCTGCTCGGGAGGCTGAGGCAGGAGAATGGCGTGAACCTGGGAGGCGGAGCTTGCAGTGAACCGAGATCGCACCACTGCACTCCAGCCTGGGCGACAGAGCGAGAGTCCGTCTCAAAAAAAAAAAAAAAAAGGCATTTGAATAGTTTAGTAAAGGTGAGGGATGATGTTTGCTTCTTGTTGCCCCTCACTGGGTAGAATAGTGGCAGTGAAGGGTAACAAGAAGCTGTCAGATTAACTTGAGTTTACTGATGCAGTGGATGTTGGTTGTAAGAGAAGAATTGATAATGACTCTTAGATAATAGGGGAGGGGCTGTCAATATGATATAATGAAGAAGGGATTTGAAGTCAGATCTGATTTAAATCTCACATCCACTACCTACTATTAATAGATATGTAGCCTTTAACAAGTTCCCTAACCTTTCTGGGCCTTAGCTACCTCCCCTTGGAAATGGAAATACCTAACATGTAGGGTTGTTTTGACAGTTATTTTCACTAGGCGTGTAAAGGCCCTTGGCTCTCTGTTTAGACCACTGTATTATGTTAATATCTCTCTCTTTCCTCCCTTTAGGTAAAGTTTTTAGGGCTAATAAATCCCAGTATCAATGTTGATCAGTAGTTTGTGTCTGTGTAGTGTTGTTTATATCAAAAACTACATTGAAGCCGGGCACAGTGGCTAATGCCTAAAATCCCAACCTTTGGGAGGCCAAGGTGGGCAGATCACCTGAACTAAGGAGTTTGAGACCAGCCTGGGCAACATGGTGAAATCCTGTCTCTACAAAAAATATAAAAGCTAGCTGGGTGTAGTGGCATGTACCCGTAGTCCCAGCTACTTGGGAGGCTGAGGTGGGATAATCACTTGATCCTGGGAGTTTGAGCCTGCAGTGAGCTGTGAAGATGCCACTGCACCCTAGTCTGGGTGACAGAGCAAGACCCTGTCTCTAAAAAAAAAAAAAAAACCAGAAAGAAATACATTGATTTTTCTCATAGGTAGTAAGAGAAACATTCTCTTTGAACTCAGTCATTTGTGAATTGAATTTTATAATGCAAAGGCTATATTATATAAACTATTGATGACTTTCAATCTGCATTTGTTTTATAGAATTATTTAGTTAATGTTTGCAGCTTATATTAAAAAATAAAATTGAGGTTGGGTGTGGTGGCTCACACCTGTAATCCCAGCACTTTGGGAGGCTGAGGTAGGTAGATTGCCTGAGCTCAGGAGTTTGAGATCAGCCTGGGCAACATGATGAAACCCCATTTCTACTACAATACAAAAAATTAGCTGGGTGTGGTGGTGTGCACCTGTAGCCCCAGCTGTTCGGTATGCTAAGGCATGAGAATTGCTTGAACCTGGGAGGCAGAGGTTGCAGTGAGCCGAGATCATGCCACTGCACTCCAGCCTGGCAACAGAGCAAGACTGTCTCCAGAAATAAAAATAAATAAATTGTATTAACATCCTGATAGTTTATCTGTTCAGTATCTAGCAAGAAAGAAAATGCTGAACATCTTAATAAGAAGAGGGTCATTTAAAAGACTTCTTCAAGATCATGTTTGTTACAGTGCTGTTCATCTGCAAAATGGAATAAAAAAATCTGTTAAAATATATTTCACTAAATAGTTTAAGATGAGTCATATTTGTGGGTTTTCATTTTAAATTTTCTTTCTCTAGGTGAAGCTGTACTTCACAAAAACAGTAGAGGAGCCGTCAAATCCAGAGGCTAGCAGTTCAACTTCTGTAACACCAGATGTTAGTGACAATGAACCTGATCATTATAGATATTCTGACACCACTGACTCTGATCCAGAGAATGAACCTTTTGATGAAGATCAGCATACACAAATTACAAAAGTCTGAATTTTTTTTTATCAAGAGGGATAAAATACCATGAAAACAAACTTGAATAAACTGAAAATGGACCTTTTTTTTTTTTTAATGGCAATAGGACATTGTGTCAGATTACCAGTTATAGGAACAATTCTCTTTTCCTGACCAATCTTGTTTTACCCTATACATCCACAGGGTTTTGACACTTGTTGTCCAGTTGAAAAAAGGTTGTGTAGCTGTGTCATGTATATACCTTTTTGTGTCAAAAGGACATTTAAAATTCAATTAGGATTAATAAAGATGGCACTTTCCAATTTTATTCCAGTTTTATAAAAAGTGGAGACAGACTGATGTGTATACGTAGGAATTTTTTCCTTTTGTGTTCTGTCACCAACTGAAGTGGCTAAATACTGGTTCACATCCTACCCCTTTGCACTTGTGGCAACAGATAAGTTTGCAGTTGGCTAAGAGAAGTTTCCGAAGGGTTTTGCTACATTCTAATGCATGTATTTGGGTTAGGGGAATGGAGGGAATGCTCAGAAAGGAAATATATTTTATGCTGGACTCTGGACCATATACCATCTCCAGCTATTTACACACACCTTTCTTTAGCATGCTACAGTTATTAATCTGGACATTCGAGGAATTGGCCGCTGTCACTGCTTGTTGTTTGCGCATTTTTTTTTAAAGCATATTGGTGCTAGAAAAGGCAGCTAAAGGAAGTGAATCTGTATTGGGGTACAGGAATGAACCTTCTGCAACATCTTAAGATCCACAAATGAAGGGATATAAAGATAATGTCATAGATAAGAAACACAGCAACAATGACTTAACCATATAAATGTGGAGGCTATCAACAAGGAATGGGCTTGAAACATAAAAATTGACAATGATTTATTAAATATGTTTTCTCAATTGTAACGACTTCTCCATCTCCTGTGTAATCAAGGCCAGTGCTAAAAGTCAGATGCTATTAGTACCTACATCAGTCAACAACTTACACTTATTTTATTAGTTTTCAATCATATACCTGCTGTGGATGCTTCATGTGCTGCCTGCAAGCTTCTTTTTTCTCATTAAATATAAAATATTTTGTAATGCTGCACAGAAATTTTCAATTTGAGATTCTACAGTAAGCGTTTTTTTCTTTGAAGATTTATGATGCACTTATTCAATAGCTGTCAGCTGTTCCACCATTTTGACCTTACACATTCTATTACAATGAGTTTTGCAGTTTTGCACATTTTTTAAATATCATTAACTGTTAGGGAATTTTACTTGAATACTGAATACATATAATGTTTATATAAAAAAGGACATTTGTGTTAAAAAGGAAATTAGAGTTGCAGTAAACTTTCAACGCTGCACAAAAAAAAAAAAAGGACATTTGATTTTTTAGTAGAAATTGTCCTACATGTGCTTTATTGATTTGCTATTGAAAGAATAGGGTTTTTTTTTTTTTTTTTTTTTAATGTGCAGTGTTGAATCATTTCTTCATAGTGCTACCCCGAGTTGGGACTAGGGCTTCAATTTCACTTTTTAAAATTTTTCATCATATATTTGATATGCCCAGACTGCATACGATTTTAAGCGGAGTACAACTACTATTGTAAAGCTAATGTGAAGATACTATTAAAAAGGATTTTTTTTCCAGAAATTTGGTGTCTTCAAATTATACCTTCATCTTGACGTTTGAATATCCAGCCATTATATTTCTTAATGGTATAAAATTCCATTTTCAATAACTTATTGGTGCTGAAATTGTTCACTAGCTGTGGTCTGACCTAGTTAATTTACAAATACAGATTGAATAGGACCTACTAGAGCAGCATTTATAGAGTTTGATGGCAAATAGATTAGGCAGAACTTCATCTAAAATATTCTTAGTAAATAATGTTGACATGTTTTCCATACCTTGTCAGTTTCATTCAACAATTTTTAAACAAAGCTCTTAAGATTTACACATTTATATTTAAACATTGATGAGTATTGATTGATTGCTCCTAAGTTAAATTGGTAAAGTTAGAGACAACTATTCCTAACACCTCACCATTGAAATTTATATGCCACCTTGTCTTTCATAAAAGCTGAAAATTGTTACCTAAAATGAAAATCAACTTCATGTTTGGAAGATAGTTATATAAATATTATTCTTTGTTACAATTTTGGGCACCGCATATTAAAACATTTATTGTTCCAATATGTAACATGGAGGGCCAGGTCATAAATAATGACATTATAATAGGCTTTTGCACTGTTATTATTTTTCCTTTGGAATGTGAAGGTCTGAATGAGGGTTTTGATTTTGAATGTTTCAATGTTTTTGAGAAGCCTTGCTTACATTTTATGGTGTAGTCATTGGAAATGGAAAAATGGCATTATATATATTATATATATAAATATATATTATACATACTCTCCTTACTTTATTTCAGTTACCATCCCCATAGAATTTGACAAGAATTGCTATGACTGAAAGGTTTTCGAGTCCTAATTAAAACTTTATTTATGGCAGTATTCATAATTAGCCTGAAATGCATTCTGTAGGTAATCTCTGAGTTTCTGGAATGTTTTCTTAGACTTTTTGGATGTGCAGCAGCTTACATGTCTGAAGTTACTTGAAGGCATCACTTTTAAGAAAGCTTACAATTGGGCCCTGTACCATCCCAAGTCCTTTGTAGCTCCTCTTGAACATGTTTGCCATACTTTTAAAAGGGTAGTTGAATAAATAGCGTCACCATTCTTTGCTGTGGCACAGGTTATAAACTTAAGTGGAGTTTACCGGCAGCATCAAATGTTTCAGCTTTAAAAAATAAAAGTAGGGTACAAGTTTAATGTTTAGTTATAGAAATTTTGTGCAATATGTTCATAACGATGGCTGTGGTTGCCACAAAGTGCCTCGTTTACCTTTAAATACTGTTAATGTGTCATGCATGCAGATGGAAGGGGTGGAACTGTGCACTAAAGTGGGGGCTTTAACTGTAGTGTTTGGCAGAGTTGCCTTCTACCTGCCAGTTCAAAAGTTCAACCTGTTTTCATATAGAATATATATACTAAAAAATTTCAGTCTGTTAAACAGCCTTACTCGATTCAGCCTCTTCAGATACTCTTGTGCTGTGCAGCAGTGGCTCTGTGTGTAAATGCTATGCACTGAGGATACACAAAAATACCAATATGATGTGTACAGGATAATGCCTCATCCCAATCAGATGTCCATTTGTTATTGTGTTTGTTAACAACCCTTTATCTCTTAGTGTTATAAACTCCACTTAAAACTGATTAAAGTCTCATTCTTGTCATTGTGTGGGTGTTTTATTAAATGAGAGTTTATAATTCAAATTGCTTAAATCCATTGAAGTTTTAATTAATGGGCAGCGAAATGTGAATAAAAAGCTTTCAGTTTTTTTTCCTGCTGTCCTTCAAAGCCTACTGTTAAAAAAAATATATATATGACCTGGGAGTAGAGTATGTGTCTACTCATGTTTAATTAAGAAAAACACATTTTTAGGGCTTTAGTCATCACTTCATAAATTGTATAAATGCATTAAATAGCATTCTAGTCCTGAAAAAGTTCAAGATTCTTGGAAAATTGTGCATATTTTTATTAGGCCAGATGTTTGAAGATAATTCCCCAGAATGGATTTGATACTTTAGTTTCAATTTTGTGGCTTTTCTCTGTTATTCTGTAATCTGCCATCAGCATATGGAAAGCTTCATCTGATCATCATGACTTGTGCCATATAAAAATTGATATTTTGGAATATTCTAAAGGACTTTTTGTACTTGAATTTAATCATGTTGTTTCTAATATTCTTAAAAGCTTGAAGACTAAAGCATATCCTTTCAACAAAGCATAGTAAGGTAATAAAGTGTAGTTTGTACAAGTGTTTAAAAAAAGTAGACAATATTACAGTGGGACTTATTTCAAGTTTACATTTTCACCATGTAATTTTTTAAAAAGTAAATGAAAAATGTGCAATAATGTAAAATATGAAGTGTATGTGTACACACATTTTATTTTTAGGTATCTTAGGTATACGTATGGCTGAAAACTAGACTGGAGTCTAAAAGTATTCTAATTTATAAGATATTTTGGTGATGTTTGAAAAATAGAAATGTACTAGTTTTGTTTTTGTGTCATGTCCTTAGTATGTTGTAATATGAGCTGGCTTGGTTCAGTAAATGCCATCACCATTTCCATTGAGAATTTAAAACTCACCAGTGTTTAATATGCAGGCTTCCAAAGGCTTATGAAAAAAATCAAGACCCTTAAATCTAGTTAATTTGCTGCTAACATAAAACTCTTTTGTTTCTTTTATTTTTGCCAGATAATTAGACACACATCTAAAGCTTAGTTTTAAATGGCTTAAGTGTAGCTATTGATTAGTGCTGTTGCTAGTGCAGAAAGAAATGTTTGTGAATGGAAACAAGAATATTCAGTCCAAACTGTTGTAAGGACAGTACCTGAAAACCAGGAAACAGGATAATGGAAAAAATCTTTTAAAGATGAAATGTTGGAACCAACTTTCTTATAGAATTAATTATATGTGGCTATAGAAAGCCTAATGATTGTTGCTTATTTTTGCGAGCAAATTATTCTTTTATGACCATAATCTTGCTATTTTTCCATCTTCCAAAAGATCTTCCTTCTAATATGTATATCAGAACATGGGTAGCCAGTCAGAGAAATTCATATTGGTTGGTAGCTTTAAAAAGTTTGTAATGTGAAGACAGGAAAGGACAAAATAGTTTGCCTTGGTGGTAGTACTCTGGTTCTTAAGCTAGATATTTTGAGACTACTTCCCCATCACAACAACAATAAAATAGTCACTCATAATCCTACCACCTGGAGACATAGCCATTATTAATATGTTAGTGACTATACAATCATGTTTTTTTCTGTATATCCATGTATGTTCTTTAAAAATGAAATACTGTACCTGATCTCAAAGCTTTTTAGCTTAGTATATCTGTCATGAATTTGTAGGATGTTCCATTGCATCAGAAAACGGACAGTAGTGATTTGATTACTTTCTAATGCCACAGATGCAGATTACATGTAGTTATTGAGAATCTTTTCGAATTCAGTGGGTTAATCATGAATGTCTAAATATTGTTGACATTAGGATGATACATGTAAATTAAAGTTACATTTGTTTAGCATAGACAAGCTTAACATTGTAGATGTTTCTCTTCAAAAATCATCTTAAACATTTGCATTTGGTATTACGTGTTAATAGAATGTGTGAAACACTGTATTAGTAAACCATCACCTTTCTACTTCCTTATAGTTTGAACTTTTCAGTTTTTATAGTTCCCAAACAGTTGCTCAATTTACAGCAAATTAATTTAACATCTGCCAAAAAAAGTCTACTGTTGGCTTATCAGTTATCTTTAAATTTAAATGCTCATGTGACTTTTATCACATCAAAAAATGTTTCATTAATGGTTCACCTTTATCTCTGAAAAGTGCCGTGTTTAGTAATTATAGTGGGCTTATAAAAACATGCAACTCTTTTTGACAGTGATTGAGAATTTTGGTGAAAAATATTTACTTGAGGGCAGTATATAACTTATAAACCAATATATTGATATTTTTAAAACATTTTTACATATAAGTAAACTGCCATCTTTGAGCATAACTACATTTAAAAATAAAACTGCATATTTTTAAATCAAGTGTTTAACAAGAATTTATATTTTTTATTTTTTAAAATTAAAAATAATTTATATTTCCTCTGTTGCATGTGGATTTTCATCTGTCCTTATAATGGTTAGAGATTTTATTTGTGTGGAATGGAGCAAGGCTTGTAGTCATGGTTCTACTGTTTCAGTTTGCCAAGTCTGTTTACTGCAGTGAAATTCATCAAATGTTTAAGTGTGGTTTTCTGTAGCCTATCATTTATTGGCTATTTTTTAATGTACAGCTTTAGGATTTTCTACCTACTCTATCCAGTTGTCCAAATGATATCCTACATTTTACAAATTTCCTTTCAGTTTCTATTTTCTTTTTCCATTAAATTGCCCTCATGTCCTAATGTGCAGTTTGTAAGAGTGTGTGTGTGTGTGTGTGTGTGTGTGTCAATTTGATTTTCAAGAGTGCTAGATGTCCAATTTGAGAGATTAAATAATTTAATTCAGGCAAACATTTTTCATTGGAATTTCACAGTTCATTGTAATGAAAATGTTAATCCTGGATGACCTTTGACATACAGTAATGAATCTTGGGTATTAACGAATTTGTTAGTAGCATCTTGATGTGTGCTTTAATGAGTTATTTTCAAAGTTGTGCATTAAACCAAAGTTGGCATACTGGAAGTGTTTATATCAAGTTCCATTTGGTTACTGATGGACAAAAAATAGAAATGCCTTCCTATGGAGAGTATTTTTCCTTTAAAAAATTAAAAAGGTTAATTATTTTGACTATTCGGTTTTAAACTTTTTATTCATCCAACAAATATCAAGAGCCTGCTGTATATATGGGTTTGGAATACGTTAGTGATCAAAACAGACAACACTCTCTCCCTGCCCTTGAAGAGTTTACAAGCCAGTAGAGGAAACAGAATTTACATTAATAATTATAAATTGTGATACATGCTGTGGAAAGTGAGGCGCATGTAATAATGGTTATCAAACATTATGCTCCCCAAAATTTCCATCCCCTTGCAGTTGAATGAGGCCTGTGTAACTAGTTTATTCAAATGTAATACAGAAAGTAGTGTGACACTCCACTTTCTGTAAAGGCAATGAAAAAAATTTACTATTCAGTTTCTCTCTTCCCGTACTGCTGTGATTAAGGATTTTGCATGTTCTAGATGGTGCAGCTCTGTCAGCCCGGGTTTTGACTGATACTGGAGCAGAACTCCCTCAAATTCTCCCTTCTGCCACACTAAACTTGTTAGATATTAGCATGAATAAGAAACCATTTAGACTGATGCTTTGGGACAATTTTTTTTTATCACAGTGTAAGTTATATCCTGACTAAAACTGTGCTTTGGAAAGATCAGGGAAGGGTTTCTTGAGCTACAAGAGGGAGTTAAGAATGAAGCAAAATGAAATATGGCATCTTTAAGTGACGATGCAATAAACTTTAAATTGCAAGTTATTCAGTAGTTACTGAGCACCAGGTATGTGTCAGACACTGTTCTAGATGCTTGGGATACAAGTGGGTGAACAGCAGGACCTTGCCTTCATGGAGCTTACATTCTACCAAGGGAAAATAGTCAAATATGTGAGGTAATGTGTGCTACAGTAGAAATGAAAGTTAGGTAAGGGAGCTCAGGATTGCTGGGTGCAGAGATTTCAGTGTTGAATGGGGTAGCAGGACTCACTGGGAAGATAAGATGTGAAGGCTGCTGAAACAGTGGCATTAGGATTTTCCTTCATTCAACAAGCGAGATGCACTCAGAACCCTCTATACAATTTTATTCTCACTTTATACAACTCTGTACATTAGTTCTGAGTTTTCAAGATTATTATTGGCATATCTAGGGAGAATTTTTAGGAATACCATCCAAAATAGTCGCAATGTTCTAAAACCATTTTGTTTTCTAAATTGGTTTGGCAAACTGTACAAACAGTCTGTTCCTTTTCATTCTCCAAGTTGAGTTTTTAAATTTAAATTTTTCTTATATACTCTGTGCATTTTGACAATACTTAACACTTTTCAGAAGACATTAAAGTTCTGTTATGGCCTTAAGCATTTCTGTAAAGCTGAAAGGAAATATCATTTATGATTTATTGATGGGAAACAGTTACAAATTTTGAGTTACTTGAAAAACAAAAGGGATGAGATTTATGGCCTAGTGTTGTGTTTTCTTTCTTCACCCATAAGCAAAAATCTCTGGAAAAGCACCAGTATCTAGTAAAATATTTTTACCCAAAAAATATTTTCTATTTTCCTCTCATCTCACCTCAGAGTTTAAGAAGCTTAACATTGTGATCAAAGGAAAATAGTATAATTGAATATTTGATACTGTAGAAATTTGCAACTGTATAAAGGCATTATTAACGTTTTGCTAGTGATCAGTTTCCTATTAGGGCAGCCACGTAAAATTAGGCATGAAACTTTAAAAGAAAATGTTGACTCTTAACTTTTCCTCCTTTAATGCTTAATTTTAAAATAGATTTAAGCAACTTTAAAAACATTTTCCTGAGCAACTGCATTTTGTTTTCATTCTGAATTTAATGGGACTCTTTTTTTCTTTTACATTTTACTTTGCTTTAGAAAGGATTTAAGGTAGCTGAATGGGTTTCCCAGTGTGAGAAAAATTGTCATGTAAATTTAGAAAAAAGTATTGTATATATCCCTTGATTTTGGCTTAAGAGTTAGAATATACGTAGAATGTTTCCTGACCCAACTTCATTGGAATTTGAAAGTACATTCCAATAGTATTGTGAGCTGCTCCTTTAAACATTGATAAGTAGGCTTCAAACTTAATTTTCAAGGAAATAAGCCATGCTTTTACTGTAGGGTTTATTAATCTGAAATGCCTGAGAGTGCAAATAGTTATGTGTTCCTATTTAATAATATAAACAGTTAAATGTGACCTGTAAATATTGTGAAATTTAGCAAAAATATAACCTGTAAAAATAATCTCTAGTAAGCTAATATTCTCTCAGTAATAAAACTTAGCTAAAGTAGCCCAATTAACTGACATTAGAACACATTGTGATATATGGGAGAACTATTAGTGAATTATAGTCATGTTTATACTTCTCTTTTCAATTATAATCATGCTTTTGAAATGAGATCTCATTTTCCAGTCCTTATTACCTATAAGGAAGAGAAATGTATGTAAATTTCACAAATTCATATGAAAATTACCAAACTTCTTAAGTGTTATTCAGTATTTCTACAGAGATATCATTAACAGGAAAGCCCAACATTTTACATGGTTATCTTTAACAAGGAAAGTACAGTGGTTGTTTAATTAATTAGCTAATACTTCATTTACTGTGTATAGTCATCATAATTCATATGAATAATAGATGGGTCTTGTAGGATTATTAGTACTGTATATTAAATAAATGCTTGAAAGGGAAAATACCTTTTAGTGTTCGGTAAAAGAGTAAGCATAAGGTAAATTTTCCCTTCTGTTAGACTCAGCAGAACTATTTAATGTGTTTAACTGTCCTTGGAGAAGACTGAGCCATTGTTTCTGTAAAAATCCAATAGGGTTAAAACAAAAATATCACTTTGAACATGACTTATTTGGCTAGGAGGCACTTGAAAGCTTTAAGCAACTCAAATCTTTAGAAAATTAGACACAATTCTACCTCAGAAAACTTGAAGACATTTACAATTCATAGGAATTCTGTGGTAAGTCAGCTCACCTACCTAAAGACCAAAGTGAAGGAGCACAGCAAGAAAGGAAGCTGAAGTAAGGAGAGAACAGAAAGCGGAAGGAAAAGCATGAAAAGAGCCCAAATTAACTCTGACTACTGGGGGCTGCTACAGGGAATGGGAAGAGAATAGCATTGTTCTGAGCCCACAGTATGTGCCATGCTGCAGTAGTCAGTTCACAGGCTTGACACATTCTTCAGTGTAGGTGATTTTATCTCATTTTATGCACAAAGACTGAAAGGGAACTTAAATCATCCAGGTGTCTCTCACAACAAGTAAATAGAGAACTGGATTTGGACCCACGGCAGTCTTATCTCTACCATATTATGCATACTACTTCTTAAACAGAATCAAGTTTACAAAGCAAACAAAAAAGTCTGGCCAGGTTTGGTGTCTCACACCTGTAATTACAGCACTTTGGGAGGCTGAGACAGGAGGATTGCTTGAACCCAGGAGTTCGAGACTAGCCTGAGCAACATAGACCCTGTCTCTACAAAAAAATTAAAAAATTATCCAGACATGGTGGTGCACGGATATAGTTCCAGCTGCTTGGGAGACCAAGCTGGGAGGATTGTTTGAGCTTAGGAGGTTGAGGCTACAGTAAACCATGATCTGTGCCATTGCACTCCAGCCTGGGCGACAGGGTGAGACCTCGTCTCTTAAAAACAAGTCTAAAACAACTCACAGGTAATGGAGTCATGACAAATTTTTTTTTGTTTACTGACAAGAAAAACAAGCTAACACAAGACATAAATCCTACAAAATGAACAGCAAAGAATATAAATATTTAACAATTGTTCAAGCTACAAATGAGAAAATTATGTATCTTGCAACATTCTTGACAGGTAAGATGGTAAGATGTTGGTATATATTTTTATATCAAAACCTAGAATTAGAGTTCTTTGATTTGTTAGTTTGGTATAAAATCCATTAAGTAAACTTGTGCTTTATTTTTGCTTGAACTAGAGTGCCCAGACTGTTTAAAATTATTCGTTCTCAGTTAAATAGGCCAACCGGCCACCTAACAAGTATTTGTTGCATGCCTGCTATGTCAAGTTTGAATCTAATAGTGGAGAAGTAAGAAAAGGCCATCGATTTTACATTTTAGAGTGGGGAAACAGATTTTATTCCGAGAGAGGAGCAAGTATTATGGCTTAATGTAGGAACAAACTTGGTCACTTAGGAAAGCATAAGAAGAGAAAGGCTAGAGGAGAGTAAGTGATGGAAGACTGATGTAAGATAAACTTTGGAGAAGCAGGCAGGAGAACTTCTGGTTTCAGCCAAGGTGGAATAAAACTGCTAAAGTCTGTCTCCCACTGATGACAACCATCAATAAACTTTTTCTACCCTGTTTTATTCAAGCTCATTGTTTTATCTTATTTTTTGAAGAGATCTTTTACCCCTGCCTGATTTTGTGACATCATCGATGAGTCATTTGGAAAATACGGGTTCACTGGGTTTTGTAGATTTTCCAATGTTGACACATATCATTATGCAATGCAGAAAAAAAGTCACATTTAAAAAAATATCACAACACATTTTTAGAGCTGACCAGAATAGTCTTTAAATATTTGGAAGAAGGCAGATTATGAAAGAGAGTCACAACTTGGAAAAGCAACCTATATTAGGGATGTTTCTTTTCCTCTGTTGTCTTAACAGCTTCACCCCAAGGGTGGGCCCCACTTGCAGAAATCAAGCTTTTTGGCCAGAAGAACCAGAAAAAGAGTCTCCTGTGGGCCAGTGGGCATGGAGTATGAGGGTGGGGGGAGGGTTGGGGAAATCCTGAAGAGGTGAGAGCTGGAAAAGGGAATCCTCTAATTCTGAGTTTGAACTTCTACGAGTCCTGGGCTCACTCCTGAGTTTCCATGCACAGGACAGACCAAAGAAGCATAGCAAAGGTTTTGAAAATGAAACAGATTGGAATTATCACTCATAAACGATGAGACATCACTTGCAGCCTGAGCCTAATCGAGTGGATTGCCTGAATCAATTGATTAATCAATCATCAATCAAACATTTTCAGAAAATTTCAACAGGACCCAGAGTCTATGCAACACAGTATCCAACATTTCTTAACTAGGAAGAACTGGAAAAATGTGACAAATTATCAGGGAGAAAGTCAATCAAGAGATGGTAACCACAAAATAACCCAGATGTTGGAATTATCAGATGTAAAAACAGCTATTGTAATTATGTTTCATAAGATAAAGATAAACACACTTGGAACGAATGGAAAGGCAGAAGTTCTCAGCAAGGACACAGAAATTATAAAAAGAACCACATGGAAATTTTACAACGAAAAGGTACAATATCTGAAATAACACTGGATGAGCAATAGAAGAATGGAAATGACAGAAGAGTCAGCAAACTTGAAGATAACTTTATAAATATCCAATTCTAATCATGGCTTTAGAGTCTTAAAGGTGGATGAAGCTTTGAAAAGCGAAATATATCTGATTGTAATAAGCCTCAGGGAGCCTTAATAAAGTACTAATCCAAGTGTATTTATGTGGCTCCCACAGATACATTTGAAGAAGTTCCTGTTGTTTGTCAATTACATTAAATAAAAGAATTAGCATTATCACAGGTCCAAACATGGTGATTATGAGAATTTGCTGTTACAGTGTTACACAGGCTTAATAAGTCAAAACAGGCCAAGGTGATATATGCATTGAGAAAGTTTTCTGGTTGGGTCCATTAAGTGTATACCTGCAGTAAAAAGCAATTTAAAACTTAGCAAAGTCATAACTAGATTACTGACAAACTCATCCTTGGAGACAGTACTTGGTAATTGCTTTGCTCACCTGCTCATATTAACACTTTGATTCAGCCTAACTCTTTCAATTCAGCATTTGCAGCTGCACTTTTTCCAAATGTGATATTATTACAGAGATGTCATACAAAAATTGACCTATCATGTAGGCACAATGTGTGCTTTTCTGTATTAGAACAGAAAAAAATGTGATGTTTAATGCTGCTAGTGCCTAGGAATCTGGTATGAGAAAACATTAAGGTGAGTTTGGAGAAAAACTGAGCTGGTATTATGTTTGGAGAAATGACTTCCTGATTAAGAAAGAGAATTTCAAGACTTTAGAAAGCCTCCCTGGTTATATTAGAACCATATTACTCTTAAAAGGTAGTATAAATTTTTGTAATGGTGATAATTCTGGGTTCAATAGTTTAACAAGTATTGCCATTTAATTCCCATAACATAGGAAGTACAATTATATCCATCTGATACACAAGGAGCTATGGTACAGAAAGGTTAAATAACTTGTTTAATATAGTCAACAAGAACTAGACCTAGTAAATGACAAAGACAGGATTTAAATCTAGGTCAATTTGATTGCCAAGCCTGGGCCATTTACTACTGTGTTATATATGTTACTTGTATAAAAATAAGAAGGTCTTTCATTTTCAAACCGAAATGGACAGAACACTGGTGTAAGCAGGGTTCTGAAGCTTTTGGTCTCAGGGTTCCTTTACACTCTTAAAACTTACCGAGAATCTCAAAGAGCTTTTGTTACTGATATTTACTACGTAAGAAATGAAAACTGAGACATCATCAGATAATTTAAAAAATAAATAAACAAAAACAAGCTAATCACATGATAATATAAATAACATTGTAGTGAAAATAACCATGTATTCTAAAACAAAAATGTTAGTGATAAGGTGGTGTTTTGTTTTTTACTTTTTTTTTGAAATTTTTTTTTTTTTTGAGACTGAGTCTCGCTCTGTGGCCAGGCTGGAGCAGTGGTGTGATCTCGGCTCACTGCAACCTCCGCCTCCCTGGTTCAAGCGATTCTCCTGCCTCAGCCTCCCAAGTAGCTGGGATTACAGGCACATGCCACCATGCCCAGCTAATTTTTGTAGTTTTTAGTAGAGACGAGGTTTCACCATGTTGGTTAGGTGGGTCTCAAACTCCTGACCTCAGGTGATCCACCCACCTCGGCCTCCCAAAGTGCTGGGATTATAGGCGTGAGCCACCACCCCTAGCAGACATATTTCATTATACAATGCAAAAAATGTCACATTTTTAAAATGTCACCACCAAGCTCACCAGGATAGTCTTTACATATTCGGAAGCTGTCAAGTTCATGGTAGCAGGTATAAGATTTTAAAAAATGAATTTTTGCTTGAAAGCTTGAATTTTATCACTTATAACCCACAGGGGTCATGGGCCACACTTTGAGGATCACTGGTGTTAGAGATGTGATTGGAGAGACACAAGTAAGAGAACATTTCCCTAACAGGCCCAAACACATTCCTTTTCAGAGTGCTGAAGGAATTTGAAAGTGAGGTCTCAGAATTACTAGCAGTAATTCCTGATAAATTAAGAAAAATGGGAGAGAGTTCAGAGACAAAGACATGAGGAAAGATTGCCGTAAGTCTCCAGAAGGCTGGATTCTGGGTAACGAAGGCCAGTATGTTTAACACTGATTCCCAGAAAAAGACTTTAATATATTCAATAGCAGGTAGTTTAAGAACATTAGAAGATAATTTGGTTATTACCAGATGTCAATGAGGGCTAGGTAGGTCATTTCAAAGCCCTCTCAAATTTCATTTTTTCTTTATGATCACCTGCCACAATGCTTTACGTGATGTACATACAAAGAAGTTTGCATAACTATATAAAACAGTTGAATAGTAATTGTATAGCATATTGCTTATATAAACTGCACAAATCTCATTTGAATAAAAACCATTTATAAAGTACTTGCAGTATGCAAAAGACCCTTTGTTAGGCAAAGGGCAGGTCTGAGAGGCACACAGGAGGAAAACTAAAAGAATTTGCCTTGAGAACAGAAGCCTAAGAGCATTTTCAAGTGTCATGAAATATGTGAAGTCTGCCTTGTGAGGGAAGGTAGCATTGGCTTGTGGAAAGAGCATAGCACAGGAAATTATAACATCTGGTTGCTCATCCTGGCTTTACCATCAACTTAATGAATGACCTGGAGTAAGTTACTTCACTTCGAGACCTATGCTCTATATCTGCAATATTGAAAATGCTGGATAAGATCATCTCTAAAGCCCCAGAAAAAGATGGAGTTGTACTTTTTCACTCCAAGGAACATATACTGGAACTGGAACTTATGAGTAGAACTTTGGAGAGACCAAGTTTGCCTCACAATGAGTAATATTCTAGCTCTGTGCTATCGCATATGACTACAGTCACTAAGCTACATGTCTCTATGGAGCACTTGAAATGTGACTGGTTCAAGTGAGATTTGAGATTTGCTGTAAGTATAAATTACACATCAGATTTTGAAAACTTAGTATAACAAGTAGAAGGTGAAATATCTTGTCAATTTTTTAATATTGATTACATATTGATATAATATTTTTGACATAGTAAGTAAAATTATATATATATATATATAGAGAGAGAGAGAGAGAGAGAGAGAGAGAGAGAGAGATGGGATTTCACTCTGTTGCCCAGGCTGGAGTGTGGTGATGTGATCTCAGCTTACTACAACCTCCACCTCCCAGGCTCAAACCTTCCTTCCACCTCAGCCTCTCAGTTAGCTGGGACCACAGGTATGTACCACCACGCATGGCTAAGTTTTTGCATTTTTAGTAGAGTTGGGGTTTCACCATGTTGCCCAGGCTAGTCTCAAACTGCCGAGCTCAAGTTATCCACCTGCCTTAGGCTCCCAGAGTGCTGGGATTACAGGCATGAACCACCTCCTGGTCTAAATTAATATATTTTAAAAACATTTCACCTGATTTATTTTTTAAGCTATATATGGCTAATGGAACATTTAAAATTACATATATGGCTCATATTATATTTCTATTGGACAGGGTAATTCTAGCTAATAGAGTTTCCAACAAAAGAATGATAACTTGAAGAGGAACCTAATTTTACTTTTCATTTTGTATTTTGAGGTACACAAGCAGACTTCTGACAAGAGGACCTCACAGAAGACTCCATTTAGTGTGCATTTGATCTAAATTTGTGTTCTCAATCTGTGCTCAGATGAATGCCTGGGCTCCAGCAGCACCCAGATTTGTCATAGGGGAAGGAGGAGGAAGACAAAAAGGTCTTTCTGTCTTCCCTTCCTCTATTCAAACAGAGAGCTGATCAGTATGTATTATTGAATAAATGAATGAGTGTACAAAATATATGTATGTATTTTGGGTACAATGGATGATAGTTTAGGGTTCAGGCTTTGGACCAGGTCTGGCCACCAGTTTAATTCTTGGTGCCACTGTTTAGTAGCTCTATGATCTTACTGACCCACTCTGTGCCTCAGTTTCTTCATCTGTAAATGTGGGGTTTGCATGTACAGTTTTGAATACAGTACAGTATATTTCCCTAGCAACATGGCTTGCTCCTAAACATTTGGCAATGCTATTGCATAAATTAATCTTGCAAGACAAAACTACACACAACAACAAAAAACTCTTATCTTGCCTGTAAACAGGTTGTTAAACATGTTGTCACTTCCTTGCCTTCACCACCTGTGCAGCATGTTTTTAAAGCAATTCCACAGTGCTTGTGATTAAAGCAAATTTGTACACTGCCTGGACACCCTTAGCAACTTGATCTTATGGTAGGAGAATAATTTGTGGAGAACTGGAGACTTCATATTCAATAAGGACCTGTTAGGGGCAAAGTGATACAAGCTGCCTTCTCTTTACTTTTGCCTTTCCCATCCAAACATGACCCTGAACACCTGGCAGCATGAAAAGGGGATGTGCTTATCCCATATACCTACTAGCTGACTCTAAGGATTCTACAACTTAGGTCCAAATGGTTAGTAGTGTACGCTTTTGTAATCCAACACTAGTTGACATCCTACTATACTCCTCTCTGGCCAGTTCTCTTCCATTCCACAGACTTTCTTTTTATTATTTATTTATTTATTTATTTGAGACAGAGTCTCATTCCGTAACCCAAGTTGGAGTGCAGTGGCGTGATCTCGACTCACTACAACCTTTGACTCTGGGGCTCAAGCAATTCTCCTACCTCAGCCTCCCAAGCAGCTGGAACTAGAAGCGTGTGCCACCACACCCAGTTAATTTTTTTTTAATCTTTAGTAGAGACGGGGTTTCACCATTTTGCCCTGGGTGGTCTTGAACTCCTGGGCTCAGGCAATCCATTTGCCTCGCCCTCCCAGTGTTGGAATTACAGGCATGAGCCACTGCGCCTGGCCTCCACAGACTTTCTTTGCCCTGCTTGGTCCAACCCTCGCACCTCTTTTATTCTCTCTCAGAAACTTCCATTGCCTTCTACTGAATAGAGAAAATTAAGGCTATCATGCTGCCTGGACTGCTTCAACATCCTGTCCTTTTCTCTATTATCAACCAACTCTCTACCTCCCTCGACCTGCCTCCCTCTCATTTTAGAGGAAAAAAATCTTTCCCTTCTTGCTCCCCCACCCCCACCCCACCCCCGAGGGACTTTTGCTCTTGTTGCCCGGCCTGGAGTGCAATGGCACGAGTTCAGCTCACTGCAACTGCTGCTTCCCGGGTTCAGGTGATTCTCCTGCCTCAAGCCTCCTGAGTAGTTGGGATTACAGGTGTGCATCACCTGTGAAAAATTAGCCCAGCTAACTTTTGCATTTTTAGTAGAGACAGGATTTCACCATGTTGTTCAGGCTGCTGTTGAACTCCTGACCTCAGGTGATCCACCCACCCCAGCCTCCCAAAGTGCTGGGATTACAGGCGTGAGCCACCGTGCCTGGCCTCCCTTCTTGTTTATTTTGTTATTTATTTACTTATTTATTTGTTTATTTATTTATTTTTAGACAGAGTCTTGCTCTGTCACCCAGGCTGGAGTGCAATGGCGTGATCTTGGCTCACTGCAACCTCCACCTCCCAGGTTCAAGCAATTCTTCTGCCTCAGCCTCCCAAGTAGCTGAGATTACAGGCACCCGCCACCAGGCCTGGCTGATTTTTTTGTATTTTTAGTAGATACGGGGTTACACCATGTTGGCCAGGCTGGTCTCAAACTCCTGACCTCATGTGATCCAGCCACCTTGGCCTCCCAAAGTGCTGGGATTATAGGCATGAGCCACTGCGCCCGGCCTCCCTTCTTGTTTAAAGCTAACTCTTCTACTGTGCTCTTTCTTTCCCAGGACAAAGATTGTGTTTTATTGGATTATCTCTTTATCTTCTTTTTTTTTTTTTTTTTGGCACTCCACTCCAGCTCTCGCCCGGGCTGGAGTGCAGTGGCCGGATCTCAGCTCCCTGCAAGCTCCGCCTCCCGGGTTTACGCCATTCTCCTGCCTCAGCCTCCGGAGTAGCTGGGACTACAGGAGCCCGCCACCTCGCCCAGCTAGTTTTTTGTATTTTTTAGTAGAGACGGGGTTTCACCGTGTTCGCCAGGATGGCTCTTTATCTTCTTATTTTCAACATTTGACTCTCCTTGGGATCATTTCTTGTAGCTGAAAAATATTCTTAAATCTCTCCATTTTTATCAATAAAGAGAGAAAAAAGAAAGCTTTCTCTATTTTATATTCTGTTTAGTTATCACTATCCTCTCTCTTTTAAAACTCAAGTTCAAAAAGGAAAAATCTACCCTTGTCTCTACTTCCTCACATCTCATTCACTAATTTTTCTATTTGTAATATCTACTATTTTAATTTAGTTACAAATGCACATATGTGAAAGAATATATGTAAAATAATGTCTTTAATATTGATTTGGATATATTCTATACCCCCCTGACCCGATCATTTCCACTGACCTTTTCCTTCCCTCCACCCCCACCACCAACTCCCATTGTAATAGGCTTGATCCTGCCATTTCCAATTAGTAAAGATCTCGCAAACCTGTGTTTTCCAGCATCCACCTCCCTCTCACCTCCCGCATTTTCACTCACTTATTTTTATACTACTTCTATTTCAGCATATTTAAACCTCATAAGTCTTAAAGTCCACTGAACGTAAATCTTTTTCATTATTCATTTCCACTCTTCTCTCCTTACATATCTTCATACCCATTTCCTGGTTCATCATTATAATGACTCTCTTATAGCACATTGTTAATTTCTTCAACACTCTCTTTCTCATCATTTGCCCGGCAAATCTGAAATTGTCTATGTGCTACTGTGTGCCTACACTTCAGCAGGGTGCAACACAACTGTGTTTTTTGGTCTCACTGGATATTAATCCCCAAATATCAAAAATAGACATCACCACCACACGGTAGTCTTACTTTTTCCTGCTACTTTTCCTGGTACATTTACTTTCACATTCTCTAAGATTTCTCACTCTTCAGACTTCCAAAACTGTGATCAGTGACTCAAACATACATTTTATAGACATCACCATGGAAATTATCACATGGAAGCACACCTTCTTGCCACAGAATCTACTAACCTATCAGAATCAGTACCATGCTCTATGCCTTTCTTCTTGTTACAGTCAAGGAGTGATTTTACTCATTTCAAAGACCAACCTCTTCATATTGAATTCTATCTCTTCTAGTGGTTTCAAACTTTTCTAATGCAATCATTTTCTCTCATTAGCAATTCTTTTCTTTATACTTGCTCATTCTTGTTACCATACAAACAAGCTCAAGTACTTCTATCACATACACTCCCAAATCCTTAGTACACCATACAAAATCTTCCATCATCTGGCTGCTCTTATCTTTCCATTTTCTTTTTTTTTTTTTTGAGACGGAGTCTCGCTCTGTTGCCCAGGCTGGAGTGCAGTGGCCGGGTCTCAGCTCACTGCAAGCTCTGCCTCCCGTAAATGGTTTATGCCATTCTCCTGCCTCAGCCTCCCGAGTAGCTGGGACTACAGGCGCCCGCCACCTCGCCCGGCTAGTTTTTTGTATTCTTTTAGTAGAGACGGGGTTTCACTGTGTTAGCCAGGATGGTCTCGATCTCCTGACCTCGTGATCCACCCGTCTCGGCCTCCCAAAGTGCTGGGATTACAGGCTTGAGCCACCGCGCCCAGCCTGCCTTATCTTTCCATTTTCATCTTTCTGTATCCTACTTTCCAGTTCCCATACTATTTGTCAAATGATTCTTCTGCTACGTGTGTCTAGACCTTTGGTTACATTCAATGCACAAAAAGCATGAAAATATGGCCATAATCAGGAGAAAAAAAAAAACCAAAAATCCATTCATGATAATGCCCAGCAAACTAGGAATAGAGAGGAACTTCCTCAACTTGATAAAGAACATCTACAAAAAACCTGCTACTAACATCATACTTGATGGTGAGAAACCAGATGATTTTCTGCTAAGATCAGAAACAAGGCAAGGATGAACTCTTTCACCACTGCTTTTAAATATCATCTGGAAGTTCTGGCTAATGAAATAAGAAGAAAGGAAATAAAAGATGTTAGACTGGGAAGGAAGACATGAAACTGTTTTTGTTTGTAGATGACATGATTGTCTATGTAGAAAATCTGAAAGAATCAATAACAACAATGATAACATTCTGGAACTAATAAGTGATTGTAAGAAGGTTGCAGGATGCAAGGTTAACATACAAAGTCAATTGCTTTCCTATATACCACCAATAAACAAGGGGAATTTGAAATTAAAAACACAATACCATTTACATTAGTACCCTGCAAAATAAAATACTCAAATATAAATCTAACAAAATATGAACAAGATCTATGTGAAGAAAACTACAACACTTTTATGAAATAAAGAACTACAAAAATGAAGAGATAGTCCATGATCATGGATAAAAAGTCTCAATATTGTCAAATGCTAGTTATCCTCAACTTGATATACAGATTCAATGCAATCCAAATCAAAATCTCAGTAAGTTAATTTGTGGATATGGACAAACTGATTCTAAAGTTTATATGAAGAGGCAAAAGATCCACAGTAACAAACACAGTGTTAAAGGAAGAGAACAAAGTTGGAGGACTGACACTACCTAACTTTGAGATTTACTATAAATGTACAGTAATCAAGACAGTGTGGTATTGGTGAGAGAACAGACAAATAGACCAATGGAACAGAACAGAGAGCCCAGAAATCGACCCACATAAATATAATCAACTGATTTTTGACAAAGGAACAAAGACAGTGCAATGGAGAAAGAACAATCTGTTCAATAAATGGTGCTGGAACAACTGGACGTCCACATACAAAAAATAAATAAATCTAGACATAGGCCTTATATCCTTCACAAAAATTAACTCAAAATGAATCATAGACTTAAATATAAAATGCAAAGCTATAAAACTCTTAGGAGAAAACACAGAAAAAAACTAGGCCGGGTGAGGCATCTCACACCTGTAATCCCAACACTTTGGGAGGCTGAGGTGGGCAGATCACTTGAGGTCAGGAGTTCAAGACCAGCCTGGCCAACATGGTAAAACCCTGTCTCTACTAAAAATATAAAAATTAGCTGGGCATGGTGGCATGCACTTGTAGTCCCAGCTACTCAGGAGGCTGAAGCAGGAGAATCGCTTGAACCTGGGAGGGGGAGGTTGCAGTGAGCTGAGATAGCGCCACCACAGTCCAGCCTGGGTGACAGAGTGAGACTCGGTCTCAAAAAACCACAACAGCAACACTAAACAAAACGAGGCGACCTTGGGTATGGCGATGACTTTTTAGATACAAAACCAAAGGTATACTCCATGAAAGAAATAATAAGATGGAATTTATTATGTTAAAAACTTCCGTTATGTTTTTGTGTCTTCACATAAACACATAAACAGTCAAAGAATGAAAAAATAAAGCCACAGACTGGAGTAAAATATTTGTAAAAGACATACCTGATAAAGGACTATTTCCAAAATATATAAAGAACTGCTAAGTTTCAACAATCAAAAAAGAACAACCCAATTAAAAATGGGTAAAAGATCTAAACAGACACTTCATCAAAGAAGATATACAAACAGCAAATAGGCATATGAAAGGATACTCAACAGCATATGTTATTGGCAAGCTGCAAATTAAAATGAGATACCACTATAACCTATTAAAATGGCAAAAATAAATATCCAATGCTGGTGAGCATGTGGAGCAAAAGGAATTCTCATTCATTGCTGTTGAGAATGCAAAATGATACACCTACATTGAAAGACAGTTTGGAAGTTTCTTATAAACCTAAATACATTCTTACCATAACCATATAATCCAGAAATTGTGCTCCTTGGTATTTACCAAAATCAGTTGCAAACTTATGTCCACACAAAAACCCACATACACATGATCCAAATGAGTTGCAAACCTATGTCAACACAAAAGCCCACTCATGAGTCTTTATAGCAGGTTTATTCATAAATGTAAAAACTTGGAAGCAACCAGGATGTCCTTCAGTAGATGAATGGATAAATAAACTGGGATGCATCTAGAAAACAGAGTATTGTTCAGTGCTAATAAGGAATAAGCTATCAAGTTAGGAAAAGACATGGAAGAACATTAGATGCATATGACTAAGTGAAAGAAGGCAATCCGGAAAGACTACATACTGTATTACTCCAACCATATGACATTTTGAAAAAGGCAAAACTGTCGAGATAGCTTAAAGATAAGTGGTTGCCAGGGATTAGCGGGGAGGAAGAGATGAATCAGTAGGGCACAGAGGATTTTCAGGGCAGTAAAATTACTCTGTATAATACTATAATGGTAGATACATCATTATACATTTGTCCAAACCCATAGCATACATAACACCAAGAGTGAATCCTGACATAAACTAAAGACTTTGGGTCATAAGGACGTGCCAGTGTTAGTTTGTTGAGTGTAACACATTTATGACTGTGGTGTAGGCTGTTGATAGTAGTGGAGACTGTGTGTTTGGGGAGCAGGGCTATATTAAAGCTTTCCATTCAATTTTGCCGTGAATCCAAAAACTACTCTAAAAAGTAAAGTCAATTATTGAAAAAGTATCAACCAATAAAAAGAGACAGAAATAACAGAGATAATAACGTTTTAAAGAATATTACACAGTTATTATAAATCTTATATGTGTTAAAGGATGTAAAATAAAACATCAAAATAATGAAGAGAAAAATGGAACAGATAAAAACACAAATAGAAGTTACAGAGCTGAAAAGTAAAATATCTGAAATGAAAGTACTGGATGAGGTTAAGAGCAATGTAGACACTGCAGATGAAAGATTAGGAAACTCAAGGGCAAGGAAACAGGTGTTATCTAAAATACAGCAGAGTGGGGAAAGACTGAAAACAAAAATGACTAGAGCTTCGGTGAGTTGTGGAACAAAATTATATAACCTAATCTATAGGATTGTTTTCACAAAAGGAGAACTGAAATAAATATTCAAGGAAGTAATAGCTGTAAAACTTTCACACGTGATAAAAATTATAAGCCCATAGATTCAAGAATAAACATAAAGAAAACCACATCAAGGTACATCACAATCAAATTGTTGAGAATCAGTGATGAAGAGAAAAACCTTAAAATGGAGGTGAGTGGGGTGGGGGAAAGGCACCATCTTTTGTCTGTTTTGTGATGCTATAGCTGAATACCTGAGATGGGGTATAATTTATAAAGAACAGAAATTTATTTCCTACAATTCTAGAGGCTGGGAAGTCCAAGAAAAAGGTGCTGGCAGGTTTGGTGTCTGGTGAGGGCCTAGTCTCTGCTTCCAAGATGTTTTCTTGAATGGTGCATCCTATGGAGGGGAGGAGCTGTTTCTCACATAGCAGAATTGCTTAAGAGAGAGAACCCACACCTGTAATCCCAGCACTTTGGGAGGCTGAGGTGGGTGGATCACCTGAGGTCAGGAGTTTGAGACCAGCCTGACCAATGTGGTGAAACCCCATCTCTACTAAAAAAAAAATACAAAAATTAGCCAGGCGTAGAGGTGTGTGCCTATAGTCCCAGCTACTTGGGAGGCTGAGGCAGTAGAATCACTTGATCCCGGGAGGTGGAGGTTGCAGTGAACCGAGATTGTGCCACTGCACTCCAGCCTCGGTGACAAAGCGAGACTGTCTCAAAAAAAAAAAAAGAGAGAGAGAGAGAGAGAGTGAGAACCCATATCCAGAACCCCTTTTATTAAGGCATTAAACCCACTCATGAGATCTCTTAAAGGCCCCACTCATCAATACCATTACATTGGCAATTAAATTTCAACACAAATTTTGAAGGGGACAAACAAAGAATAGCAGATATCTTATGGACAAAGATAAGAAGAACAGCAGGTTTCTTTAGCAGCTAAAGAAAAAAAGGTCAACCTAGCAATCTAAATTCAGGGAAAATATCTTTCAAAAACGAGGGGAAATGAAGACCATTTCAGAATAAAGGAAACTAAAAAATCAATTGCCAGAAAACTTGAAGAAGGAAAATGATATCATATTAAGATCTACACAAAGAAGTAAAGAACACCAGACATAGTAAGATTGTAAGTAAATATAAAATAAAATTTCTCTTATTTTTTAGCCATCTTAAACGTAATTGTATTAGTCAAGATTTTCCAGAGAAACAGACCCAGCTGCATGTGGATAGATGGAGAGATAGATATAACTTTGTTTTAAGGAATTGACTCACAAAATTGTGGAAATTTGATAAGTCCAAAATCTGCAGGGTAGGCTGGAAGACTAGAGGCTCAAGAAAGAGTGACAATTTTAGTCCAAAGGTAGAAGCTATAATCCCAGGAGAGCCAATGGTGTAGTTCCAGTCCAAGTTTGAAGGCCTGAGAACAAGGAGGGCTGATGACGTAAGTTCTAGTTCAAGAGCAGATCATTGTCCCAGCTTAAAAACAGTCAGGCAGAGAGTGAATTCTCCCTTACTACTAACCCTCCTTCCTTGATTCTATTCAAGACTCCAGTGAACTGGATGAGGTGCATCCACATTGAGGAGGTCAATCTGTTTTACTCAGTCTACCTATTCAAATGTTAATCTCTTCCCGAAACACCCCCAAAGACCGTGCAGAATAATGTTTAATTAAATATCTGGACCCCCCCATGGCCCAGTCAAGTTGACACATAACATTGTTACAGGCAGTTTGCTGGCAGAATTCCTTCTTGCTCAGGAAAAGTCAATCTTTGTTCTATTAAGGTCTTCATCCGATTGGATGAGGCACGTCCACATTATGGTAGATAATTTGATTACTCAAAGTCCACTGACTTAAATGTTTATCTCATCCAAAAAACACTTTCAGAGAAACATCTAGAACAGTGTTTGACCAAATATCTGGGCACTGTGGCCTAGTCAAGTTGACATGTAAAATTAGCCATCACACTAATTGACCATATAAAATAACAATGTACCATAAAATTTGTAACATATGTAAAATTGAAATTTATAATTTAAAATTGGTAAATATGAAGTATGCTAAGCAGTAGTACAAAGGATGAGAGGAAGGAAATGGAATTATACTGTGGTAAGGTTTTTACACTATACTTGAGGTGGTATAAAATTATTTGTAGGTAGACTATGATTTGTTAAAGATGTATATTATAAATCCCAGGGCAACACATCAAAACTAAAACAAAAAGGTGTAGCTGAACGCCAGGCATGGTAGCTCATGCCTATAATCCCAGCACTTTCCGAGGCCAAGGTGGGAAGATCAGTTGAGTCCAAGAGTTTGAGACCAGCCTGGGCAACATAGTGGGACCCTGTCTCAATAAAAAATGAGAAAATTAGCCAGGCATGGTGGCATGCACCTGTAGTCCCAGCTACTCAGGAGGCTGAGGTGGGAGGATCACCTGAGCTCCAGGAGGCTGAGGCTGCAGTGAGCTGAGATTGCATCACTGTACTCCATCCTGGGTGACAGAGTGAGACCTCATCTCAAAAAAAAACCAAACCAAAACAAAAAAAAAAACGTGTAGCCATTAGTGAAGATAAATGCTATCATAAAAAAAAATACTTAATCCAAAAGAAAGAAAGGATGGGGGAAAGGGAACAAAGAACAGATGGAACAAACAGAAAATAGCAATAAGATCGATTTAAATTTAACCATATCAGCAATGCATTATGTGTAAATGGTCTCAATACTCCAATTTAAAGGCAGAGATTGTCAGATTGGATAAAGAGAAAAACTATACTCAACTACGTGCTATAATGCAACTAATACTTCATATAAAGGCGCAGGTTAAAAATTAAAACAATGGGAAAATATATACTATGCAACTACTTATCAAAAGAAAGCTGTAGTGGCTTTATTAATATCAGACAAGATACACTTAAGAACAAGAAACATTATAAGATTAAAGAAGGGCATTTTCTAATGATAAAGGGGTCAAGTCAACAAGAAGCCACGGCTATTTTAATTGTGGATGCCACTGATAACAGGGCTTTAAATATATTAAACAAAAGCTAAAGACCTGAAAGTACATGTAGAAAACACTACAGTTATAGTTGGAGATTGTATTTGTAAATATGAAGTTAACTAAAATTAGGCAAAATTAATTTAATTTTCATTTATTTTGAATGAGTATTTCATTCGTGGTTTAAAATCAGAAGGATAAAATGTGTAACTACATTGTCACACATTTCTTAGCCAGTTCTCATTGAAAACAACCACTGTTACCATTTTTAAAATATTGCCTAAAGATATTTTACGTATATGTAAAAAAATGTTATTCTTTTTTTCTTTTCTATTTTTGACAGAGTCTCATTCTGTTGCCCAGGCTAGAGTGCAGTGGCACGATCTCGACTCACTGTGACCTTCGCCTCACAGGTTCAAGCTATTCTTGTGTCTCAGCCTCCTGAGTAGCTGGGATTACAGGCACACGCAACCACGCCTGGCTAATTTTTGTATTTTTAGTAGAGATGGGGGTTTCACCATGTTGGCCAGGCTGATCTCGAACTCCTGACCTCAAGTGATCTGCCTGCCTCTGCCTCCCAAAGTTCTGGGATTACAGGTGTGAGCCACTGCACCCGGCCCTCTTGTTTTTCTTTTTTAAAATTCAAATGGTAGCACACTATTCACATTTCAGAACTCCATTTTATTTTACCACTTACTAATGTTTTGATTCCATTGCTGGCACATATAACTCTAAGTAAGCGTTAGGACTCGTCACTTTCTGCACAGCTCTGTGGATTCTTCTTTTGTATGCAACTGTGCATGCTATGGTTTGAAATTTTTAAACAGCTTTCAGTCCCCCAGGGAGAGTGTATTCATTTTTTTTTTTAATTGAGATGTAATTCACACACCATTAACATTCACCTTTTTAAAGTGTACACTCGTGGTTTTTTGCTATACTCAGAAAGTGGTGCAATCACCACCCCTTTCTTTTCCAAAACATTTTCATCACTGTATCCATTAGCAATCATTCTCCATTTCCCTTTCCCCTGTACTCTGAAACCAGTAATCTACTTTATGTCTCTACAGATTTGTTTTCTCTGGACATTTCATACAAACGGAGTCATACGATAATAGCCTTTTGTGTCTAGCTTCTTCACTTAGTATAATATTTTCAAGTTTCATCTGTGTTGAATGACTTCATTCGTTTTCATGGCTAAATATTTCATTTTGTGACTATATCATATTTTGTTTGTATTAAAATTTTAAACATCCTTCTTAATAATATACATCCTTGTATAATTCAATCAACACAGGACCAGGTGGCACTATCTAGTATACATTACAATAGAAGCCCCTTTAGACTGTGAATTTGAAAAGGTCTATTTTCAATATACTACAATTTGATACTTTTTATATGGATATTTAGACATGAGTTGAGCACATTTAGGAGAATCAAGAAACCTTGCCACAGGCTTCTGGGAAAGATGGCAGTTTATGTCTAAGTTTCTGAAGCTTTTCTCAGAACTGGAAATGGCCAACAGACATTCAAAAAAACAAAATGCTCCCAACTAACTTGTTTTGAAACCAGGGAATGTTGCCAACCACATTCCACAAAATTCAAAGAATTTCTATTAGTTATGGTGCAACGAGCCCGGACTGAAGAGACAGGGAAAGGAACTTCTGGAAACCCAGCTGGAACCCCTTCATTTAGAGAGAGACTGAGGAAGAGTGGGAGATGTGGCTATAAGAGTCCAGCTTATACTGGGCCGGGCACGGTGGCTATCGCTTCTAATCTCAGCACTTTGGGAGGCCAAGGCGGGCAGATCACGAGGTCAAGAGATCGAGACCATCCTGGCCAACCAACATGGTGAAACCCCGTCTCTACTAAAAATACAAAAATTAGCTAGGCGTAGTGGCGCACACCTGTACTACTCGGGAGGCTGAGGCAGGAAAATCTCTTGAACCCAGAGGCGGAGCTTGCAGTGAGCCGAGATCGCGCCACAGCATTCCAGCCTGGGCGACAGATTGAGAGTCTGTCTCAAAACAAAACAAAACTCAAACAAAAACAAACAAACAAACAAAAAGAGTACAGCTTATAGTAACAAAAAGTAAATTGAGTATTTTCTTTGATTCATCTTCTCAGTAATTTAGGGCTTCATGTCAAGGAAAAGAAGGACTTTCCCAGACAGAACTATCAGTGCTCACTTTCCCACCAAGAGAAAGGGAAACTGTATCAAACGGTGGGTGTACCAAGAGCGACTATCAAACCAAAGAGCAACCGACATGGGAATCTACCTTCCTATGAGAGAGGGTGAAATGCAGAAGTCAAATAATAAAGATTATTTCCTCATCCTCACCTGATCCCAGGCAGGCTGGCCCCAGCTCTCTCCAACGTTGTTTAGATTTCTTTTAGAACAGTTATGAGAAGACCATACATCATCAGCCCTCCAGCTGGATTTAAGAGGCGATTTTAAGTGGTGCCTAGGATTAATAAGAAGGCTCAGGAGAATACATGCACACTATTTAGGATAAATATTCCAGTCCTGTGTTTACCTCCATATTTCTAAATAATATGTCAATACTCTCTTTGTTTTTTAACTTTAGAGATTATACTGGCTTCCCATTTTGGTAGATGCTGTTTAGCACACATATCTCCAGACCCCAGACTCTTACCCCTTTTTAATCCTCTGGAATAGTTATATCATTGTTTCTACTTAAATCCCTATTAAACATTTGTATTAATGGACTAAATTAATATTGCTCTTAGCTTGGCCAAGCAGTGTACTGATTGTTTCTTTTTCTTATTCAACTTTCTGTTTTTCTTGTGCATAGTAATTGCCTGATTTATTTTCATTTGTTCATTTCCTTGTACCTTGTAGCCTTTGCTAATTTTTCTTCCTTCTTTCGGTATGATGTCCGACATGGTCAAATCTTGCAGGAATCTATCCATTCCATTTATTTTTCTGAAGACCATCCTGTGATCTTCAGTGATTACCCTCTAGGCCTGCTATCCAGCTGTCATCCTGGGACTTTCCTTTTCTTTTCTCCTGTGTTAGGTTCCCTATTTCCTGCCTACTGTATTTTCCTTCTTAGTTTAATCCCTATTTTCAGTGATGCTTATAATTTTGGAGCTTCCTGAGAAAAGGTGCAGGAGAAGTAAATTTTGGGATGATTTTGCATCCCTGAAAATATGTTTTTTTCTTTTTTGCTCATTCCTGTAATCCCAGCACTTTGGGAGGCCAGGGCGGGCAGATCACTTGAGGTGAGGAGTTCAAGACCAGCCTGGCCAACATGGCGAAACTCCATCTCTACTAAAACTACAAAAATTAGCCAGTGCTAATTACAGGCGAGCACCTGCAATCCCAGTTACTAGGAAGGCTGAGGCATGAGAATCGCTTGACCCTGGGAGGTGGAGGTTGCAGTGAGCTGGGATCACACCACTGCACTCTAGCCTGGGTGACAGAAAGACAGAAAGAGACTGTCTAAAAAAAAAAAAGATATTTTTTATATTCTCATACCTATTTAAGAGTTTTAGTTAGACTCTGACTTGCAAATGGCAGCTCATTTACTCATTTACCCTCAGAATTTAGAATACTTGTTCAATTTATCTTCTTTAAGTATATTTAGAAAATACTTAAATCGCAAATATTAGGTACCAGACACTGTTCTGAGCGCTTATAAATACAAATTCACCTAATTCTCATAACAACGCTATGAGGTAGATACCATCATTAATGCCATTTTTCCCATGAGGAATTGACTGTGTAAGGTAACATTGCTCATAGAATGTAGAGTCAGGATTAAAACCCAGCAGCCAGGTTTCCAACCTTCACCCTATGCTGCCACCTCTGATATAGCTGTTGTAAAGTCAAATACCATTTGGATTTCTGTCATTTCTATGGGACTTGTTTTTCTGTCTGGAAGCTTTTAGGATCTTCTTATTTGTGATGTTCTAAAATTTTTTGATAATGTGTCCTAGGGATCTTTTAATATTCATTTTGTGTAATTGTGGATCCTTTTAATTTACAGTTTTATGTCCTTGAATTCTGGGAATTAAGTGTGTGTATGTAAAATAATTTCTCTCCCATTATTTTCTCTGTTCTTCTTCCTTTCTGGAAGTCATCTTCTGGATTGATCCTGTTTTTTTCATCAGAGCTGCTGGCATTCATTACCACTCAGATGTTCCTACTATAACGTAGGCTTCATCAGAGGCTGGACTGATAATTTAATTGCAAAAAGCTTTCTCTTCTTATTCTAAATTCCAGGAGGAAGTTTTCTTTATTATTAAGTCCTTGATTTCAAAGAAAAGTGAGGGATTTTCTAGAGTTTTATCTTCTAGTTGCTCTATTGATTTTTAAAAAGTCATTGCAGTTGTATTTTTATTTCCAAGATCTCTTTCTCGTTCTCTGAATTTTTCTTTTTTTTTTTTTCTTTTTTCTGTTTTCTTTTTGAGACAGATTCTCACTCTGTTGCTAGGATGGAATGCAGTGGCGCGATCTCGGCTCACTGCAACCTCCTCCTCTTGGGTTCGAGCGATTCTCCTGCTTTAGCCTTCTGAGTAGCTGGGACTACAGGCACGCACCACCATGCCCAGCTAATTTTTGTATTTTTTAGTAGAGACGTGGTTTCACCATGTTGGCCAGGATGGTCTCAATCTCTTGACCTCGTGATCCATCTGTCTCAGCCTCCCAAAGTGTTGGGATTACACTCGTGAGCCCCTGCGCCCGGCCGAATTTTTCTTTTATGTGGCTTCCTGTTGCTGATTTATATACACAATATATTCTTATCATTCTGTGGGGAATAATTATAGTGTTTTAAATTTCAAGATTTCTTCTGCTTTTGCACTTTTTTTTCCTCTTCAAGTTCCTTTTTTCAGTTTGTTTGAATCTCTGTTTTTATATTACCGTAAATGTCTGGAAATACTTGGTTGTCCATTCATATTGCAGAGCAAGAGATCCAAAATCCCAAGGCTCTGCTTTCCATTTTTCTCCCTTTTTTATAGTACTGGACAACTCCATTTTCTGTGTCTTTTCAGGGTTAGGTGGTGTCAATGAACTTTCTTCTCATCAGTATCTCTCTGCAAGCACTGGTTTCACTTTCTATTGTTCTTATAGGTAGTTATTTTCCTTCCACCTCTTTCCATCTTCATATTTTTGTGGGCTGCAAATGTCTCTAGCATTCATTAAAGTTAGAATTTGTGTTTCTGTTCTCATTCTCTTTGTTGTTTGAAGGAGATTTCTGAGGGGAGTGTGTAGAAGTATCTTCATTTTGCCATTTTAAATGAAAGTCAACCACTGTTCTTGAAACACCTTTTTTTCTTGGCTTCTGTGACTCCACAGCCTTTGGGTCCTCCTCTGTATCCTGATGACTTCCCAAGTTTATATTTCCATCTACTATTTCTCTGCAGAGTCTCCATGTTGTCTATTTTTTACATGCATCTCAAGCTTAACATGTCCAAAACTGAATTCTTGATTTTCAGCCCTAACCCTGTTCTTCCCCTAGTCTTTCACATCTCAGTAAACAGCAGCACTATCTACCTGGTTGTTTAAGCCAAAGGCCTAATATTTTTTTCTCCTTATTTAACAACCTTCTGTCTACCACATTTATTTATTTATTTATTTATTTATTTATTTATTTATTGAGATGGAGTTCTTGCTCTGTCGCCCAGGCTGGAGTGCAGTGGCTGGATCTCGGCTCACTGCAAGCTCCGTGTCCCGGGTTTATGCCATTCTCCTGCCTCAGCCTCCCGAGTAGCTGGGACTACAGGCGCCCGCCACCTCGCCCGGCTAGTTTTTTGTATTTTTTAGTAGAGACGGGGTTTCACCGTGTTAGCCAGGATGGTCTCGATCTCCTGACCTTGTGATCTGTCCATCTCGGCCTCCCAAAGTGCTGGGATTACAGGCTTGAGCCACCGTGCCCGGCCCGTATTTTTTTTTTTTTTTTTTGAGACAGAGTCTTGCTCTGTCCCCCACGCTAGAGTGCACTGATGTGGTCTTGGCTCACTGTGACTTCTGCCTCCTGGGTTCAAGCAATTCCCATGCCTCAGCCTCCCGAGTAGCTGAAATTACAGGCATGCACCACCACGTCCGGCTAATTTTTTGTATTTTTAGTAGAGATGGGGTTTCTTCATGTTGACCAGGTTGGTCTCGAACTCCTGACCTCAGGTGATCCGTCCACCTCGGCCTCCCAAAGTGCTGGGATTATAGGCAAGAGCCACTGCACCTGGCCTAAATTTTATCTTAAATGGTACTTCTCAAGAGGTCTAGAGAATCACCCAAACAAAAGAGGTTCCCCAAACTATTCTTTCTCATAGGACTCCCTTTTTCTTAAATGACTTTCCCCAATTCACGTTGGATGTTTCTTTGCTTACTAGTTTAAAGATTTTTCACACTAGAAGATGAAACTGCAAGCTAGTGCTAATATTTTTTTCTTTACATTTATCTCAATAAGTATATTTTGAAAATTATTTTACTTATTTATTTAAGATGGGATCTTGCTCTGTCACCCAGGCTGGAGTTCAGTGGTGTGATCACAGCTCGCTGCGGCCTCCAACTCCTGTGCTCAAGCAATCTTTCCACCTTCACCTCCTGAGTAGCTGGGACCATAGGCGCACACCACCACACCTGGCTAATGTTTTATTTTTAGAAGTGGTCTCAACTGTATTGCCCAAGCTCTTCTCGAACTCCTGTACTCAAGGGATCCTCCTGCCTCAGCCTCCCAAAGTGCTGAGATTACAGGCATGTGCCGTTGCATCCTGCCTTATTTTTTAAATTAAATGAATGATTTCTAAAGTAGAGAGCAACGAAACAAAACAAAACAAAAAAATGGGATATATAAAATATTCTGCCACATCAAAGTAGAAGATTATCATAGCATTCCCCAAACCAAAGGCTGAACATACTCCAGAAAAGAGTTCAGTTTTAGGGAGCATTTGCTTAGCAATTTCAGGATACTTACACAAATTATGATTTCTTTGAATAAGAGGTAGAAGATGTTATGGTAAGACAACAGAATGAGAATAAAAATGAAATGTAAGACTAAAATGTAAGGGAACAAGTAAGACCACAACAGGCATTATAATTCCATAAGAAGCAACGAAGAGTGGAATCACCACTGCAGAGAATCAAGCCAGTTAAGTGAGATGAATATAAGAAGTTTTTAAGAACACAGAGGAAATAGACAAGGAGACTAGAGAATTAGAAGGAATATAATAGACACAGGAGACAAATAATAATGGTGTAACATGTGGATAATTGGTGATCCTGAAAGGGAGAGAACAAATAAAACAAAGATATTTCTGAACAAAAGAATGATCCAGATATGCCTATAGCTAATGTATAATTAATGACAAAATGAACAACACCTAGAATGGTCTCAGTGACTTCCTTGCCTTTAAAGTTTTATGGAATTATTCATTTAAAATTTAAATATAAGTAAATAAAACCTCCTGAAGTGAGAAATCATGGTATGGAAGGGCTAGTGATAGTAATGAGCCTTGAAACTATTCAATTTAGAACAGAGTACATAAAACTATGATAAACATGGTATATTAGGCCACTCTTGTGTTGCCATAAAGAAATATCTGAGGCTGGGTAATTTATAAGAAAAGAGGTTTAATTGGCTATGGTTCTGTGGGCTATCCAGGAAGCATGCTGCTGGTATCCGCTCTGCTTCTGGGGAAGCCTCAGGAAGCTTACAATTATGGCAGATGGTGAAGCAGGAGTAGGCACATCACATGGCGAGAGCAAGAGAGAGAGTTGTGTGGGGGAGGTGCCACAACTTTTCAGTGACCGAATCTCATGAGAATTCACTATCATGAAGACAGTACCAAGCAATAAGGGATCTGTCCCCATGACCCAAATACCTCCCACCAGGCCCCACCTCCAACACTGGGGATTACAATTCAACATGAAATTTGGGTGGGGACAAATATCCAAACTATATCACATGGTTACTTAAAAGAGTGCGAAAATCGTATTATTAAAAACTACAGGTCAATGTCCCTGATGAACTTGAATGCAAAAATCTTTGGTAAAATACTGGCAAACCGAATCCAGCAGCTCATCAAAAAGTTCATCCACTACAATCCAGTTGGCTTCATCCCTAGATGCAAGACTGGTTCGATATATAAAAATCACTAAACGTAATTCATCACATAAACAGAACTAAAGACAAAAACCACATGATTATCTCAATAGACACAGAAAAAGCCTTCAATAAAATTCAACATCCCTTCATGTTAAAAACTTTTAATAAACTAGGTATTGATGGAGCATACCTACAAATAAGAAGAGCCATTTACGACAAACCTACAGCCAATATCACACTGAATGGGAAAAAGCTGGAAGCATTCCCCTTGAAAACCAGCACAAGACAGGATATCCTCTCTCACCACTCCTATTCAGCATAGTATTGGAAGTTCTGGCCAGGACAATCAGACAAGAGAAAGAAATAAAGGGTATTCAAACAGGAAGAGAGGAAATCAAACTGTCTCTGTTTGCAGATGACATAATCCTATATCTAGAAAACCCCATCGTCTTAGCCCCAAAGCTTCTTAAGTTGATAATCAACATCAGCAAAGTCTCAGCATACAAAATCAATGTGCAAAAATCACAAGCATTCCTATACACCAACAATAGACAAGCAGAGAGTCAAATCATGAATGAACTTCCATTCTCATTTGCTACAAACAGAATAAAATACCTAGGAATACAGCTAACAAGGGAAGTAAAGGACCTCTTCAAGGAGAACTCAGACCACTGCTCAAGGAAATCAGAGTGGACAAGAACAAATGGAAAAACATTCCATGCTCACAGGTAGGAAGAATCAATATCATGAAAATGGCCATATTGCCCAAAGCAACTTATAGATTGAATGTTATTCCCATTGATGGTCTTCACAGAATTAGAAATAACTACTTTAAAATTTATATGGAACCAAAAAAGAGTGCATATAGTGAAGACAATCCTAAGCAAAAAGAACAAAGCTGGAGGCATTATGTTACCTGCTTCAAACTATACTACAAGGCTACAGCAACCGAAACAGCATGATACTGGTACAAAAACAGACATATAGACCAATGGAACAGAATAGAGAACTCAGAAATAAGATTGCATGTCTACAACTATCTGATCTTCAACAAACCTAACAAAAATAAGCAACGGGGAAAGGATTCCCTACTCAATCAATGGTGCTGGGAGAACTGTGAAGTCATATGCAGAAAATTGAAACTGGGCCCCTTCCTTATACCTTATACGAAAAGTAACTCAAGATGGATTAAAGACTTAACTGTAAAATCCAAAACTATAAAAACCCTAGAAGAACATCTAGGCAATACCATTCAGCACATAAGCATGGGCAAAGATTTCATGGTGAAAATGTCAAAAGCAATTGAAATGAAAACAAAAATTGACAACTGGGATCTAACTAAACTGAAGCACTTCTGCACAGAAAAATAAACTATCATCAGAGTGAACAGACAACCTATAGAACGGGAAAAAATTTGTGCAATCTACCCGTCTGACAAAGGTCTAAGAACCATAATCTACAAGGAACTTAAGCAAATTTACAAGAAAAAAACAACCCCATTAAAACGTGGGCAAAGGACATGAACAGACACTTCTCAAAAGAAGACATTTATGTGGCCAACAAACATATAAAAAAAGCTCAACATCACTGATCATTAGAGAAATGCAAATCAAAACCACGATGAGATACCATCTCATACCAGTCAGAATAGAGATTATTAGAAAGTCAAGAAACAACAGATGCTGGTGAGTCTGTGGAGAAATAGGAATGCTTTTACACTGTTTATGGGTGTGTAAATTAGCTCAACCATTGTGGAAGACAGTGTGGTGATTTCTCGAAGAGCTAGAATGAGAAATACCATTTGACACAGCAATTCCATTACTGGGTATATACTCAAAGGAATATAAATCATTCTATTATAAAGATACATGCACACATATGTTCATTGCAGCACTATCCACAATAGCAAAGACATGAAATCAACCCAAATGCCCATCAATGATAGACTGGATAAAGAAAATATAGTACATGTACACCATAGAATACTATGCAGCCATAAAAGGGAATGAGATCATGTCATTTGCAGGGACATGGATGGAGCTAGAAACCATTATCCTCAGCAAATTAACACAGGAACAGACAACCAAACAGCACATGTTCTCATTTATAAGTGGGAGCTGAACAATGAGAACACATGGACACAGGGAGAGGAACAACACACACTGGGGCCTGTTGGCGGGGTGTGGGAGGGAGAGCATCAGGAAAAATAGCTAATGCATGCTGGGCTTAATACCTGGGTGATGGATTGATAGGTGCAGCAAACCACCATGCCTAATGTTTACCTGTGTAACAAACCTGCACATCCTGCATGTGGATCCCAGAACTTTAAAACAAAAACAAAAACAAACAAAGAAACAACAACAACAAAAAAACCCATCACATTATTGAAAAAAAAAAGGTTCACTGTGCAAACAATGATAATACTCTAAACATATACAGTGTTAAGATTTACAATAATTTGCTGAGACAAAAGTCCCAAACCTTACCTCCCCCAACTGGCTAGATGGCAGGTAGAAGGGAGGCCATAGGAGGAAGTATTTTTCGTATGAAATGTCAGTAGATACTCTTCATTTATAATGTAGATTGAGAATATTGAAGGGAAGTATGGATTTAAGTAACTTTTTAAAAAGATAGCTACTGGCAGAACTAAAACATTTCAAATTACTATAGAAGAAAAAACATATCAGTGAAACAGATAAAAGTTAGAAAATAGTAATAAACATTTTAAAACACACAACAACATGGACCAAGTGCATGTTACTTAAAAAAAATAAAAATGAAGTAAAATCACCTATTAAAGAGAGAAAGTACCACATTGGGTCAAAAACAAAATCCGATAAGATAATACCTAGAAGAGACATCTACAAGGAGGTAACAAAGAAAGTGTAACCAGTATTTGATTCAGTAGATCAATGAATCAAATTATTGCATGCCTACTATGTGCCAGGCACTGCTCCAGATGCTGGGTTAAAAATGTAAGAATTAGCAAAACATGACATACAAATACAAACAAAAATAAAACAGGAGTCCCAATTTTGACATAGGAGTATTTTATGTTCTTATAAAAATCAACAAATAGTACAAAAGGATTACTGTTTTATTGTTGACATATCGAAACCTCAATAAATACCTAACTGTAGTGAAATTATACACAATAGACAACTACATAATGATAAAATACATAATGCAAAATCGATTTGCAATGTGTGAAGAAAAAATCTGTGGTGGGAGAACATTAGCATATTCCTGTGAGTCATTAACCAAAGAGACAAAAGTATGCATTGTACTAGAGAAACTGAATAATATAATTAATGAGATTTATTTGAATATATAACAAATTTTATCGTTTGCCAAAAAACTTTCCTTTTTTTTTTTTTTTTAAGATGGAGTTTCACTCTTGTTCCCCAGGCTGGAATGCAATGGTGTGATCTCAGCTCACTGCAACCTCTGCCTCCTGGGTTCAAACGATTCTCCTGCCTCAGCCTCTCAAGTAGCTGGGATTTCAGGTGTCCACCACCATGCCTGGCTAACTTTGGTACTTTTAGTGGAGACGGGGTTTCACCATGTTGGCCAGGCTAGTCTCAAACTCCTGACCTTAGGTGATCCACCCACCTCAGCCTCCCAAAGTTCTGGGATTATAGGCGTGAGTCAACACACCTGGCCCAAAACCCTCCTTTTTAGTGTCCACAGGACACTAAGCGACAAATTTTTAATAAAAAATGACTCATGTATTTAATTTTATTTTAAAAATCCATATATGTATATAAACATATTCATACAGATAAAAATAAAGCAAGATGGAGATTGCAGAATTAATAGTACTTTTTCTGGGTGGTGGTATTTCTAGTTATCAATATTTTCCTCTTATTTATATGCATTTTCTAACATTTCTACAATGAAGATGTTTGTACAATTAAAAAAGATAAAGGAGAGAGCTGGCAAATCTATGCTAAATGAAGTATTATTAGAAGAGAGATGGACTATCACGGGAGAGGTGATTAGTAGGAACGAGGAAGTGTGCACAGAGGGAAGAAACCTTTAGCATGTTTTGGGAAGCTTTATTAAACTACAAAAACTGAGAGAAATCCAAGAAAGATGCATTGTTACTTCATATATGGAAAAGCAAACCAAAGTGGTGTATAACTAGAGTGGAACATCTCATCCTAGGCAGAGCACGTTCCCGTAGCATACCGCAAAGTAAAGAAAAGAAAGAGAAATAGATCTCAAAGGACTATAGATATTAAAATTAATGCTAACCCTGGAAGGATTATATTACTATGCTGTTGATTTTGGAAAGTGAGGGAAATTTCAAGCCTCTTGAAATGATAAAAGACACAGTGGTATATTAACAAGAACCCTGTGGAACTGGCATACTTGAGTTAGAATTCAAGGTCTGCCACTTAACCAGCTTGTAACCCCATTACTTAAAGGTCTCTTGCCCTCTGTTTTCTTATCTATAAAATAGAAAGATACGCTTTCTTTGAATGACTATACCTTTGAATCATCCAAAAAGCATATATACATATACATGTATGTACATACATACGAATATATGTATGTATACACATACATATGTAGCATCAGGCATAAGTGAATCCTGAGATGGTTAGAAAAAGCTTTCAAAAGAAATTGATTTGATTCTTGAAAGATTAATTTACTATGTATTGAATACTTACCACAAGCCAGGCACAGGGGTCACTGAGGGAAACAATAGGAACAGTCATTGCCCTCAGGAAGCTTCTATTCCAGTGATGAGTAAGACTTTTTAAGGCAAAAAAGGTGCATCCCTGAGCTAGAGAATAGTGGAAGCTGGATTACATTCTATATATCAAATACTGTATGCATAATTATAAAAACCTTGCCCCAAATTGGTCTTAATTATTCACTAAAACCTTTAAATCGCCCATTTACTTAGTATAGCAGTTTACGGGGAGAAAAAGGTATTTATTCAACAAACAATGGCATGCTTCTGTAAAGTCAGTACTCTGTGAGTCCTTTAAAGATAACAAAATAAGAGTATGTGTATTATTTCTTTAAGAAACTTGTAGTGCGATAGGAAAGTTAAGACATATGAAGCGATGTCTACAATGTAGTGCAAAATGTTAGAGAAGGGACTACACTGAGAACAGAAAGGTTATGTTGGACAGGGAGGCATCATGGGAATTTCGTAGAGGGATATTGGCATTCAAACTAGACCTTGCAGGAAAGCTAGAATCTGGTTATCAATAACCAAATAGGATTTGATTAGATTGATAATAATCACAGCATCATTTTTTTTCTTTCTACATAATTTCAAAGATTATGGTTTGGGCAGTAATAATGCAGACCTATAGAACTGAATAGGTAATTATGGGACGTTGGTAAAGATCAAATTCTTAAGTGTTAATTTCTTACTGCCTGTGACCAGCATTTCTTAAGATGAGTGGGAAATTAGTACCCACATATTGAGTAAGATGTGCATGAGAATATCAAGGAGCCTTGTTGTCAACCTTGATAGACAACTGATGTTAAAAAGGCAATAAAGAAATTCTCATAATTTAATGGAAAGAGATTGCTATTTAATGCCAGAAGAGGAAGAACTAATATATGCAAAGGCCTGTAGAAATGAGGAATATGAACAAAATAATCCCCTTTTTGTTTCAGGAAAATGTAAAGTAGTGCCCCAGGGACTGTTGGCAAATATTATCATCTTTGAAAGCTACTGCTTAACACAAATTCCGGGAAGCTGGAGGCTGCTGGGTAATGTGAATCACAAGGAAAGAATGCCCCATTTTGTGGCTGAAACTTTTAAATGGGATACTGGTTGATCTCAGTAAAGAAGGCTGGGAGTCCGAGTTAGTTTGGAAGAATTGCCAGCCTATTGCTGTAGAGGCTGCTACATAGGGCCCTGACTTTGGTTTGCTTCTTTTTTGGCCTGTCTGATTAGGATGTTCCATGTGACGATCTGCTGTGGAAACCACTCACATCTCTGGGGACATGATTCTTTCTCCTCAATATATAGAATTATAGTTGTTAAGAATTTTGCTTAAGATGTAGCTTAGGCAGGCACAGTGGCTCACGCCTGTAATCCTAGCACTTTGGGAAGCTGAGGCTGAGGTGGGTGGCTCGCTTGAGCCAAGAGGTTGAGACCAGCCTGGGAAACATGATAAAACCCCAGCTCTACAAAAAATACAAAAATTAGGCCAGGCATGGTGGTGCATGCCCATAGTCCCAGCTACTCGGGATGCTGAGGTGGGAGGATCACTTGAACCTAGGAGGCTGAGGTTGTAGTGAGCTGAGATGATGCCACTGCACTCCATCCAGGACGACAGAGCCGAACTCTGTCTCAAAAAACAAAACAAAACAAAAAACACAGTCTAACAGGGTTCTACTTATTCTTTTAAATGAATATTTATTAAGCACTGATTGTATACATGGTTCCTGCCTTTGAGAATTTTTATTTCATTTAGTGGCAAAGTATACATATTTCATACTTACATATATTGTGCATTTCACTGACTAGATCTGGAAAGAGAGGGAGCTACATAATATAAATATAACATTTAATAAATATAAAATATAAATTTATAAATAATAAATATATACAATTTAATAAACATAAAATGTAAATATAAAATTTATATTATGTATATATCCTGATATGTGTGTATATATATCCTGATATATATATATATATATTTGTGCTTTATATATATATTTCTTTAAAGTAAAAATCCTGGGCCGGGCGCGGTGGCTCAAGCCTGTAATCCCAGCACTTTGGGAGGCCGAGGCAGGCGGATCACAAGGTCAGGAGATCGAGACCATCCTGGCTAACACAGTGAAACCCCGTCTCTACTAAAAAGTACAAAAAAACTAGCCAGGCGAGGTGGCGGGCGCCTGTAGTCCCAGCTACTCGGGAGGCTGAGGCAGGAGAATGGCGTGAACCCAGGAGGCGGAGCTTGCAGTGAGCTGAGATCCGGCCACTGCACTCCAGCTTGGGCGACAGAGCGAGACTCCGTCTCAAAAATAAATAAATAAATAAATAAATAAAGTAAAAATCCTGACCAGTGCTAACTCATTATCCTACTTTAAAGTAAAGATGTATATGTATATCGGGATTGATATTTCTTTATGTATTTATAAATATTTCTACAGAAATAAATACATATATATATATATACACACAAATATCTAGTCAGTGAAATGCATAAAAATGATTATAACGTGATCAGTGGTGAAGTAGCTCTCTATAGTAAATGCTATGGGAAGAGGTTGTATGAACCGCTGTGTGCTGGAGATAGCTTCAAAAAACATACTACCTGAGCCTCTTTGTGAGGAATGGGAGATTGATGGTAGGAAAAGGTAGGGTGAAGGGTAGGGGAAGAAAAGCACTTTGGGAGAGAGGGTAAAAGACTTGGATGGGCAAAGGCTTACGCTATATAGTCAAGGAACTACAAACAGCTCCGTGGGGTTAGAGCATCAATGAATGGGAATAATGCAGGACATGAGACTGGAAAGAATTTGGGACCTGGCCAGGATCAGCCTTGTGCTTAGGATGAGGCATGAGCATTGGCCAGGACTGGCGAGAGTGTCATTCAAAGTTTCTACACATATCTATGCCACGTGAAAGTGTACTGAGCAAGAGACTGAAGAGAGGCAGGAGAATTAGTAGGAGTAAAGAAAGGAGAAGGGCATGACTTGCCAATGCGTAGCACATGGAAGGCAGGGGAACCTAGCAATGCCAACAATGTAGAATGTGTAGGATTTGGGGAACTAAATGTAAATGGTGAGGGGAGATAAAGTAATTCCCAAGGTGCCTGCTTGAGTAACCAATTGATAGTGATGACACCATCTACTCAAGAAGAAGGGGAAATTTGGCATTTTTCTTTGTTGTTGTCCCTACATGTTGATTTTTATTTTTGGCTGTAGTTCCAGAAAGTGATGGAATTCAACAAGCTGATGGGATTCAAAATGGAAAATGTTAAGCCTACCTAAATGGTGGCTGCCCCACTGCCGATAGGGAGAGAGTAGATGGCACACCCATTGCTTTCTCCATTGGCAGCTTGCTTCCTAGAGAGACACAGATTATGCAAGCATAGAATAACAAGGCAAAGTGACAATTAAGGAGTAGAGGTTGCTGAGCTGGGGGAGGAGCTAGCTTCCAACTTTGCTGGGGATAGAACCTGAGGTGGGGTGTTACTAAAGGCTTCCTGTAGAAAGGGACTCTTTTTGTTTAATTAAAATGTTTTGTTTATAATTATTATTAGTACATAATAGTTGTATATATTTATGGAGTACATGTGATGCTTTGGCATAGGCATACAATGTGTAACAATGAAATAATGATAACTGGGGTATCAGTTCAAGCATAGACACAATTTCCTTCATGAACAACCTAAATGTCCATCAATAGACAAATGGATTAAAAAAATGTGGTACATATACACAATGAAGTACCATTCAGCCATAAAAAGAATGAAATCCTGTCATTTGCAACAACATGAATGGAACTGGAAGTCATTAAGTGAAATAAGCCAGACACAGAAAGATGAATTTTACATGTTTTCACTCATATGTGGGAACTAAAAATTTTAAAAACTGAATTTGTGGAGATAGAGAGTAGAATGATGCTTATCAGAGGCTGGGAAGAGGAACAGGAGTGGAGGATAAAGTGAGGATAGTTAATGGGCACACAAATACGGTTAGAATGAATAAGTTCTAGGGCCAGCCATGGTGGCTCATTCCTGTAATCCCAGAACTTTGGGAGGCCGAGGTGAATGGATCACTTGAGATTAGAAGTTTGAGACCAGCCTGGCCAACACGGTGAAACTCTGTCTCTACTAAAAATACAAAAAATTAGCTGGGTATGGTGGCCTGCACCTGTAATCCCAGCTACTCGGGAGGCTGAGGCACAAGAATCACTTGAACCTGGGATGCAGAGGTTGCAGTGAGCTGAGATTGTGCCACTGCACTCCAGCCGGGGTGACAGAGTGAGATTCTGTCTCAAAAAAAACCCTGAAATATGAATAAGATCTAGTATGTTGTAGCATAATAGGGTGACTTTTTTTTTTTTTTTTTGAGATGAAATTTCACTCTTATTGCCCAGGCTGGACTGCAATGGTGTAATCTCGGCTCACTGCAACCTCCGCCTCCCGGGTTCAAGTGATTCTCCTGCCTCAGCCTCCCAAGTAGCTGGGATTACAGGCATGTGCCACCACACCTGGCTAATTTTGTAATTTTAGTAGAGACAGGGTTTCTCCATGTTTATCAGGCTGGTCTTGAGCTCCCGACCTCAGGTGATCCGCCCACCTTGGTCTCCCAAAGTGCTGGGATTACAGGCATGAGCCACCGCGCCTGGCCAATTGGGTGACTATTGTTAGCATAATTTATTGTATAGCCTGAGCAACATAGTGAGACCCTATCTCTACAAAAAATAATAAAAATTAGCTGGGCATGGTGGCATCCATCTGTGGTCCAAGCCACTTGGGAAGCCAATGTGGGAGGATCACTTGAACCCAGAGATTGAGGCTGCAGTGAGCTGTGATCATGTCACTGCACTCTAGCCTGGGCGGCAGAGTGAGACCCTGTCTCAAAAAGAAGAAAAAATTTATTGTGTATCTAAGTATAACCAAAGAGTGGAACTAGAATGTTCCTAACGTGAAGGGACTCTTGAGCTGAGGCTTGAGGGATATGTGGAAGTTTTGCAGATGAAAAAGTGAGAAATGTACACATAAAGACATAACATATGAGAAAATATGGCTTATTTAAGCAATGACAAATGGTCCAGTTTCATTAATACTAGTGAGAGGGGCAGAATGACATGCAATGAGGCTGGAAAGGAAATCATTAGCAGAGCAGTTAAATTAAGAAGTTATTTTTACCCTATAGTTGATGAGGAGCCATTGGAGAATTTTGAGGAGGATCTTGATAGCTGATCCTATCACTTGCTCATTCACTCATTCACTCACTCACCAAATATGATCTAGGTTCAATGTTGGGCCACTCTGGTAGCAACGTGAAAAATGAATAAATAAAAGATATTTGGCAGAGCATACCAGCTGTTTTCACCAAATGTACTTCTGCCTGGATACACAGCCAGAACACACATCTCAGTCTCTCTTGCAGTTAGGTATGGTCATGTGACCTTAGTCTAGTCTATGGAATGTGTGCAAAAGTGAGTTGTGCTGTATTCTGTCCAAGCCCATTAAAACCTCACATGTGCTGGGTTTTATGCTGGCTGACTGAGTTGAGATCTCGGAAACCAAGTCATAGAGATACTAGTGCTGCCATCAGAATAGGCCTCCCTACTGTCTTGAAACACATGCTGGACTGTTACGTGGGCCTGAAGTAAACATTTATGTGTTTACTTATATGTTGAGTAATTGTGTTTTTGGATCTGTTGCCATAGCTCAGCCTATCCTAATAACACAGAGTGACATAAGAAATTAGGTGAAAACATTAAAATCTCAGCTGGGGGTAGTGGAAGTGGGGATAGAGAAAAGTGGGGGAGATAATAAATTGCTATTTAGGACATAGAATCAACAGCATCTGAAAGGTGGTTGGCTGTAGTGGTGAGATTGGAGGACAAGTCCAGCGTGACTCCAAGGTTTCTGACTTGGGCAACTAATTGGACAATGATGACATCCATGAAGATAGGACATACCATAAGAAGAGCAATTTTGGGAGAAGACATGTTTGGTTTCAAAAATGTTCAGTTTGGGCCAGGTACAGTGGCTCATGCCTGTAATCCCAGAACTTTGGGAGATCGAGGCAGGTGGATCACCTGAGGTCAGGAGTTCGAGACCAGCCTGGCCAACATTGTGAAACTCTGTTTCTACTAAAAATACAAAAATTAGCCAGGCGTGGTGGCACGCACCTGTAATCCCAGCTACTCAAGAGACTGGAGCAGGAGAATCTCTTGAACCTGGGAGACAGAGGTTGCAGTGAGCCAAGATCGCACCATTGTACTCCAGCCTGGGCAATAAGAGTGAAATTCCGTCTCAAAAAAAAAAAAAATGTTGAGTTTGTTGTGTTAGGTTTTATGAATCTGGCTTAGTGCAGAGGTCTGAGATTGAGATAGTATTTGGGATACAATAAGGTTACAAAGGTATGAAATCATTCATTTAAGTATGCAAATAGAGTGCAGAGAGGAGGACAGAAAATAAGTGATGAAACACCAATATCTGTTTTTTAATTGATCTTAAGAAATCTTTTTATTATAAAATATTATAATTGTACAAAGTTGAGCGAATGGTGTGAAGAACTCCTTATGCACCCACCCATCACCATGTTCAACAATTTTATTTTTTACAAGTTATCTATTGCTCAGATCAAATCACCTAAAACTTGGTGACTTTATACAATGAACATTTATTATTACACACAGTTTTGGTGGGTCATAAATTCAGGATTGGCTTGGCTGTGTGGCTCTGGCTCACACTGGAACTGTGGTCTTCCATCTGAAGGCTTGACTGGGGCTTGAAGATCTGCTTCCAGGGTGGTTCCTTCATGTGCGTGGCAAGCTATTGCTGGTTGTTGGCGGGTCTCTATGTGGATTAATCTCTCCACAGTGTTGCTCAAATGCCCTCGTGACATGCTAGCTGGCATCTCCCAAAGTGAGTGACTTCAGAGAAAACAAGGCAGAAGTTAAGTTAGAATCTTCATTTCCATAATATCTTGTGGTCACACAGGTCAATCCTATTCATAAAAAGGTAGGAATACCAAGAAGTGGGGAGTCACTGAGGCTGTCTTGGTGGCTAGGTACCATATCACTCAGAGCCAATCATGTTTCATCTATTCTCTCATCCCACTCCCTACTGCCTAGATTGTTTTAAAACAAATCCCCAACATTGTATCATTTTATTAACAAACATATAATTAGATCTGACTAAAAAATAACTCATATAATTTTCACACCTAAAAAGTTAATTATACTCTCTTAATAAGTAATACCCAATCAACAGTTATATTCCTTTGACTGTTTTATATATACTTGTATAATTTATATATATGTATATTTTTGTATATACTTTGTATATACTTGTATTTTATATACAAATATACATATATATATATATGAATTTATTTATTTATTTATTTATGTTTATGAGACAGAATCTTGCTCTGTCACCAGGCTGGGGTGCAGTGGCACAATCTTGCTCACTGCAACCTCTGCCTTCTGGGTTCAAGTGATTCTCCTGCCTCAGCCTCCCAAGTAGCTGGGACTACAGGTGCCTGCCACCATGCCCAGCTAATTTTTGTATTTTTAGTAGAGACAGGGTTTCACCATGTTGGCCAGGCTGGTCTTGAACTCCTGACCTCAAGTGATCCACCCACTTCGGCCTCCCGAAGTGCTGGGATTATAGGTATGAGCCACCACACCTGGCCATATATATGAATTTTTAAATTTTAGAGTTTGAGTCATGACCCTATTGAAGTCTATATATTAAAATTGGTGGATATAATTATTAGATCTCAATTTATGGGTTCACTCTTCATCTTTTTTAAAATAAAGGATTATCTTTATTTATTGAGAAAACTAGGTTGTTTCGTCTGACAGTCTGCATTTTGATGATTGCAGTGGTAACATGTTTCCATTCTCCTTGCATTTCTCATAGAGACATCAATAATTAAGGAGTCATTCAAGAAAGAGTGGTGTATAAATAAACACTTTCATTGAGTGGCCTAGTGTTAAGATCCATATTAGGCTTAAAATTAATACATTATCATAGAATTAAATTGTGATATATAGAATAAATTTGAATTCTTATTTTAAAATGTAATTATTATTACTATTTTATTGTTTAAAAATTGAGTAGTCGAACTGGGAAACTTTGATATTATATTGTAGAACCAATCCTTAGTGCTGTCTCTTCCTTGATGTCTTCTGTGTCAAAGCTCTGCACACTTACAATACTGAACTTTTTTTTTTTTTTTTGCTGTCAGTTGAAGTTATTGGAGGAACAGGTTATTTGGGGTGTCCCATTGTTTAATAATAGTTTCTTCTTTATGTCCTTCATATTCTTTCTTATGTTTGCACCAAAGATAACTTACTGTTCTTGTGTCTTATTTTGGAGATTTTTCTATTTTTGAGACTTTGAAGTGACAAAGTTAACATTTTCCTTTTAATTTATCCTTACAAGACATGAAAGGATCCCAAATAGGACTATGAAAGACTCATGGCCTAATGCAATTAAATAGTGGAAAGTTACATATTGTTTTGAAAAGCAATTGTATTTATTTTTATGAATGCTAATATACCAAGAAATCACACAAAGACTAACATTATATCTTACCTTTACCATTTTGACTTGTATTATTATTATTGAAAATTTCATAAACATTTTTTTTGAGACTGGGTCTCTCTGTCACCCAGACTGCGGTGCAGTGGCATGATCATGGCTCACTGCAACCTCAACTTCCTGGGTTCAAGCAACCCTTCTGCCTCAGCTTCCCGGGACTACAGGTACACATCACCATATCTGGCTCATTTAAAAAAAAATGTATTTTGTGGAGACAGAGTCTTGCTATGCTGCCCAGGCTGGTCTTGAACTCCTGGCTTCAAGTGATCTTCTGCCTAGGCCTCCCAAAGTGCTGAGATTAAAGGCGTGAGCCACTGCACCCAGCCAGTATAAAAATTTTTTGATTCAAAGGGTGCAATATTCTTGCTAAAGATATCTAGCTAGCATACCATTTACATTTATAAACTATTATAAATCAGTTAATATTTATATTTCCTTATTTAACTACTTGAAATATTTTAATTGTTTTTGTGTATGAAAATAGCTTTGACATTATTATAATTTTACTTTTGTAGTAATACATATTTTTCAACTAACTGATAGAATTTCTGCATATATATTTTTCAAGATTTTCACTCTGTTACATGTCGAATGTTTGTATTTGAAAGTGAGTATTTTGATATTAACAATAAATCCGACTGGCAGACTTTTTCTATACTACTGTGATGTGATCAATATGATGGAAACCTATGTGATCACATAGTTGTCAGTATGCACAAGTTCAGGGATGCCAGAAGTAACAATGAAGTTGGCATGCAGTTATTTGGTCTTTATTTCTATTTATTTATTTATTTTGAGATGAAGTCTTGCTCTGTCGCCCAGGCAGGAGTGCAGTGGCATGATCTTGGCTCACTGCAACCTCCACCTCCCGAGTTCAAGTGATTCTCCTGCCTCAGCCTCCAGAGTAGCTGGGATTGCAGGTGCATACCACCATGCCCGGCTAATTTTTGTATTTTTAGTAGAGATGGGGTTTCACCATGTTGGCCAGGCTGGTCTTGAACTCCTGCCCTCAGGTGATCCGCCTGCCTCGCCCTCCCAAAGTGCTGGGATTATAGGCGTGAGCCACTGCACCAGGCTAGTTATTTGGTCTTTCAAAACTGTACACTGGGGTAGAAGGACACTGAGAGAATATCTAGATTAACATGAGAATGAGGAAAGAATAACTAGTTAATTTAATAAATATTTATTTAGAGTCCATTATGGGTCAAGCACTGTTCTGGGTATTGGGATATGTTAGTGAAAAACACAGACAGATCTCTGTCTTTATGGAGCATCCACATTCTTATGTGATGGAATCAAGAAAAGTGACAAAGAGAGAGCTTCAAGGAGCGAGGTATGATCAACAATTTCAAGTCTAAATAAATTAAAATAGGACTGAAAAATGTCTGTTGGGTTTGGCAGTTAAGGAGTTAAGCTGCTGGCCTCGAGGAATTATTGTATTGGAAGCCAGATTACCACGGGCTGAGTGTGAATGGGAGGCGAAGAAGTAGTGTCTTAGTCCATTTCTGCGGTTATAGCAAAATACTCTAGGTTGGGCTATTTATAAACAACAGAAATCTATTTCTCACAGTTCTGGAGGCTGGGAAATCCAAGATTGAGGTACCAGCACATTTGGTGTCTGGTGAGGGCTCATTCTTTAGAGATGGTGACTTCTATGTGTCTTCACAGAGCAGAAAGGGCAAGGCAACTCCTTTCAACCTTTTGAAAATAAGGGCACTAAGCCCTCATGACTTAATTACTTCCTAAAACGTTCCACCTCTTAATGCTATCACATTGAGTATTAGTATTTGGTATAGTTTGGCTGTGTCCTCATTCAAATCTCGAATTGTAGCTCCCATAATTCCACTGTGTTGTGGGAGGGACCCGGTGGGAGGTAATTGAATGATAAGGGTGGTTCTTTCCTGTGCTGTTCTTGTGATGGTGAATATGTCTCATGAGATCTGATGGTTGTATAAAGAGGAGTTCCTCTGCGCATGCTCTCTCTTGCCTGCTGCCATGTGAGACATGACTTTGCTCCTCATTCGCCTTCTGCCATGATTGTGAGGCCTCCCCAGCCATATGGAACTGTGAATCCATTAAACCTCTTTCCTTTATAAATTACCCAGTCTCGGCTATGTCTTTATTAGCACCGTGAGAACAGACTAATACAGTATTCCAACATATAAATTTTGAGGGGACAAGTACTTTCAGACTATTGTATAGCAGTCATTTAGAAGTTTAGCTATTAAGAGAAGGGGTAACGTCAGTAGGTTGAAGAAAGGCTGAAAGGATATTTGTTGTAACCTGGGAAAGGCTTGAGTGTGTTATGCTGATGGTACAAATGAGTGTGTCAACATCTGGAAGAATAAGGAGAATTAGTAAGAGGTCAGTGGTCAGGGATGAGGTGAGGTAGAGGTAGAGAGTTCTTTGAAGGTGCCAAAGTCGATGGGAAGGAGAGCTGTAGGGAGGGAGTCTCCTTAGGTTGCTGGAATGACCTTAGCAATATGCTCTCCACTCTCACTAATAGGAAACAGTGACACAGCACTTATTTTCAAGAGCCATGGCAAGAGATGATCTCCAACTCCTGGGTCCTTATTAGGATCCAACCTGCCTAAGCACAGTGCTTCCTTCCAAACCGCAGAAAAGACAATCAGAAGTGGTGGGGACCCCACTCAAACCTGAAGCCACCATGTAGGAAACTTAGGCCTTAGAAATGAGGAAATGGCAGATTCCTTCTGCTTCATTTTGGTTTTCAGAAAACTAAGAGTTCTGCATAGGAACTTGGAGTGACATACTCTGAGTGGTAGGATAAGGTCAAGCAGATTGTTCACTGTTCAGGGGCACCTGGGCTAGGGAACAAATGGGGACCAAAAATCCTCTGTTCATCAAGTTCACGCTTGGGGCATAGGACTGCAAAAAGACCGCGCTGTCTCTCTCTTTTAAAGAGACAGGGTCTCACGATGTTGCCCAGGCTGGTCTTGAACTCCTGGCCTTAAGCAATCCTCCTGCCCCAGCCTCCCAAAATGTTATTATTACAGGCATTAGCCACTGCACTTGGCTTATTATTGTTATTATTTTCTATTACGTACAGACTGCTAGCAGCAATCCTGGCCAAACTCACATACTACTATAGAAGCTCTACCTACTGACTCAGAAATTATTCCTTATCTTTAAGGAGCTTAATTCCACACTCTTGAACACCCAGAACACAATTCTGTTCCCAGGGTGTCGTAGGGACTTCTTGAGTGGGTATTTTTAAAAGTGCTATTTTTGATAACCAAGTAATCATCCACAGATGCGTCACACAAGCAGTAATGTGAATATTAAAGAAACACGTGGGAAACATCTACAACCTCATTAGAAAGCAAAGAAAGTAGAATAGAGCAGCCTTGAGGCAACATTTTATACATAATCATATCAAAATTGAATGATTATGCCCTATGTGGGGAAGTGGGTGATGAAACTTACACTCACAGGGCAGCCGGCATCATTTGAGGACAAACCTGTTCGGAAAGCAGCATAGCAACATGCAGCATGAATAATAAAGATGTCCCTCTTCTTTTCCCCACCAAGTTATCCCACACCTGAACGTTTATCCCATGTTACTAATTCAGAATAAAGCTTTATGTATATGATATGAAGTTGGTCACTGCAACATTATCTGTAGTGTCAGATAAATAGGAACTCAAGAAATAAATCATCCACGGATCAAGAAGTAAATGAATACGTTCCACGACAGGAACATTCCACATAGGATAGTTTCATAATAATGGGACGTTTCCAGAAGCCATATGTGCAAAATGTGTGCCACTCAAATAGCATCTACAAATTATACAGTGATGTCTTTTGTTTTCACAAGTAATTATACGCAAATTTTTTGCAAGGAAAAAAATCTAGGCATTGTTTAAATGCTTTAAATGCTTCCAATAGAGTAGTGCTTCCAATAGAATAGTGAGTAGGGGTTCTCAAACTTAATTGTGTATCAGAATCACCTGGATCATCCCCCACTGCCCCTCAGAGATTCTGATTCAGTAGGTTTGGGTTTGGGTTTGGGCCAGAGCATCAGCATTTTTTTTTTTTTTTTTTAAGATGGAGTCTCTCACTCTGTCTCCAAGGCTGGAGTGCAGTGGTACAATCTTGGCTCACTGCAACCTTCACCTCCCGGGTTCAAGTGATTTCCCTGCCTCAGTTTCCCGAGTAGCTAGGATTACAGAGCGCACCACGCCCGGCTAATTTTTGTATTTTTAGTATAGACAGGGTTTCACCATGCTGGCCAGGCTGGTCTTGAACTCCTGACCTGAGCTGATCTGCCCGTCTCGGCCTCCCAAAGTGTTGGGATTACAAGCATGAGCCACCGCGCCTGACTGAGCATCAGCATTTCTAACACATTCCCAGGAGATGCTGATGCTGCTGGTCTTGACACTTTACTTTGAGAACCACTAGTTTAGAATAACTAGCTTTTGCCAAGGAATCACAATTATCACTAAGCATCTAAGTAGAAAGCAAAAACAAAGACATAAATTCCTTGAGGTCACAAATTGTGTCTTGCTTATCCATGCATCCCCAGCAACCTAACCCCCATGCCGTGTCTACATAAGTGCTTTTTGAATTGAGTTGCATCCATAGGCAGAAATTTCAGTAAACAGTGGGGATCTTGACTTTCTAACTTCTTGTTATCAACTGAGTCATAGTAACGTTCATGTTGAAGCCATCACGGTCAGCACAGGCACTCTGAGCTGACCCTTGGAAGACTCAAACTGCTGCTGAGACTGGGCGATGAAGCAGGTGATGAATTTTGCTGTCGTTATTTTCTGTGCCTCTTAGAACACTGAACTCTTAGCAACAGAAGCTGAAAAATCCACCCATTGTCTTAGCAGTCAGGAAGGGTAAACAGAAGTGCCTATGAAGTCAGCAGACTTGAGTTTATAAAAGAGATGTACTACAATTAAATAAAATACTTCAGTTAATATCTTTATACAAGTTTCTTTGTATTTTCAGAAATTGTGGAAATGCTAGTCATATGCTTTCAAAATGCTTTGCCAAAGGATTTTGCCAGGGATTTTCAATTTTACTTCTAGTAATAAAGTTTCTTTATAACTTTGTCGATATTAGATGCTATTAATCTTTTTATTCTTTATATTTTAGGGAAAAGTTATTTTTATTGTTTTAAGTTGCATTTCTTTGACTGTAGTCAGGTTAAGCAAATCTTATATTTAAAGCAAATCATCTATTTGTATCTCTTGTTTGACTTGCTTGCTCTAATTTTTTGCTTATTTTCAGTGGAGTTGTCTGTCTTTTCTCTACTTATTTGTCATTAGTTTTTCTGAATCGTGAGTAGTTATGCATCGTTGGTTCTATGTTTTCTCAGTCCGTTGATTGTCTTTTAACATTTTTGTGGTGCTTATGAGTATGGTGCTTATCAGTATACACATTTAAATTTTTATACAATCGATGCCATTATTTTTGGTTTTGATTTCTGGGTTTTCTGACCCATATGAAAGATTTATAAGATTAAAAAAAACTTTTGTATTTTAAACTTAAATTTTATTTTAAAATATTTTGTTCTTTAATCAATCTGGAATTTATTTTTAGTATGGCACGAGGTAGTGATCTAATGAATATCCACTTTTTATAATATCATGACTATACTTTCCCCATGACATGCTACTTTTACAATTTTTATCTTTTTTATTTTTTGAGACAGAGTCTCACACTGTCGCCCAGGCTGTAGTGCAATGGCGCGATCTTGGCTCACTGCAACCTCCGCCTCCCAGGTTGAAGTGATTCTCCTGCCTCAGCCTCCTAAGTAGCTGGGATTACAGGCACCAGCCACCATTCCTGGCTAATTTTTTGTATTTTTAGTAGAGATGGGGTTTCACTATGTTGGCCAGGCTGGTCTCGAACTCCTGACCTCATGATCCACCTGCCTTGGCCTCCCAAAGTGCTGGGATTACAGGCGTGAGCCACCATGCTCAGCTTACTTTTACAATATTTTAAGTTCCCATATACATGTAGCATTTTTGAATATTTTGTATCAGTGGGCTCTTTATTCATTAGCTAATACTACATATTTTAACCTTAGCTTTTTGTTGGAGGTTGCAGTGAGCTGAGATTGTGCCACTGGACTCCAGTCTGGGGGACAGTGCAAGACTCCACCTCAAAAAAAAGAAAAAAAAAAAAAACCAAAACAAACAGACAAAAAAACTTTTCCCTTACTGTTATTTAAAAAATTATTGGCTCAGGCCTATCTCATTCATCTTCTTTTTAAAAATTAAAATTAATTAATTCATTCATTAATTTTCAGAAACAGGATTTTGCTTTGTCTCCCAGGCTGGAGTGTTGTGCACAATCATAGCTCATTGCAGCCTCCAACTCCTGGGTTCAAGCAGTCCTCCTGCCCCAGCCTCCCGAGTGTCTAGGACTACAGCCATGCTCCACCATGCCGAGCTAATTTTTTTTTTTTTTTTTGGTAGAGGTAGAGATGAGGTCTCATTGTATTGCCTTGGATGATCTCAAACTACTGGCCCCAAGTCCCAAGTGATCCTCCTGCCTCGGCCTCCCAAAGTGCTGGGATTATGGATGTGAGTCACCATGCCCAACCCTCATTTTCTTTTATATAACATTTAGAAGCAGTTTGTCAACTTCCAGAAAAGTTTGTGTTGGAATTTTGATTAATTTAAAAAAATGCATATTTCTATTTTGTAGTGTTCAGATCTATGCAAACCTATCCTAAAGTTCAAGGAAGCTGAGAGGTGGAAGAAAGAGGCTGACAAATCCAGTTTCTCAGACAGAAACATTTAATAGGAATTTAGGAACAGAAGCCATCTCTAGGTCACAGCCAGGGCAGGATGAGATGGTGGGTTCTTTGTGCCATTAACCCCAGGCCCAGGGCTTATATACCATAGGAGAGGGGTGGTTTGAAAGAGATGTGTAGCACAATTGAAGTATGAGAACATCAAGATTGCTTGATCTATAGGCAGGACTTATAGTAGTAAGTGCCTGCTTTGACACAAGGGACAGTATAGAGAAACTGGAAATCTCAGAGCTCTCTTGAAACTGGAGTTAATCAGAAGCCAACATGGTGGAGTAGCATCCAAGGTGAAGCTGCTTCGCCCGCCACAATTTCTATTTAAAACAATGGTATATTTCATTTATTTAGATTTTCTTTTAGTCATTCATATCATTCTTGAATGTTTCTTCTTGGATTTATTCCAAGTTTGTTGCTTCAGAAATAGTACAGTATCTTTTTTAACTTTCTAACTGATTATTATAGACAATTAGATATTCTGTTAAATTTTGTGGTCTTCTACTAGCCATATTTACTCTCAGATGAGTTTCAGAAATGTCTTTGTTTATTCCCCTAATTTGTTACTTTATGTAGACACTTATTATCTACAAAGAATCATCCTATGTCTTTTCCTTTCTCATATACATATTTCATTAAAAATTTTTTCCTATCTTATTTAACTTGTTAGTATGGCTAGTAAAATATTTATTGATTGCAGGGATGGCAGGTTTTCTGATACTTTGTATTATTTATTTATTTGTTTATTTTTGAGACAGGGTCTCATTCTATTACCCAGGCTGGAGTACAGTGCCATGATCACAGCTCACTGCAGCCTCAACATCCTGGGCTCAAGGGATCCTCCCACCTCAGCCCTCCAAGTAGCCTGGACTACAGGTGTGCACCACTATGCCTGGTAAGGTTTTGATTTTTATAGAGTCAGGATCTTGCTATGTTGCCCAGGCTGATCTCCAACTCCTGGCCTCAATCAATCTTCCCACCTTAGTCTCCCAAAGTGCTGAGATTACTGGTGTGAACCACTGTGCCTGGCCCATATTTTTTACTTTAATGGGAATTTAAAAATGTTTTGGCATTAAAATGGTGCTTTCTATAGGTTTCTGCTATATCCCCTTGTAACTTTTGTTAAGTTAAAAAAATGTCCTTTTATTCCTTTTCTAAGTTTTTTTCCTTTTAAAATTGAAATGTGTATTTTAATTGAAACTTAAAAATGCTTTTAAGTGCTATTAAAATTTGTACGTAATTTACTTTGATCTGTTACTGTTATGAATTATGTAAGTATACCTGTACTCTACATAGAATATGTAAGATAAATTCTACATATTTTACTTAGAATACACAGAGTAAATTCTACTTTGTCATAACATTTTATTCTCTTAATATTCTGCTGGATTCAGTTTTTCAAATACTCTATTTGTATGCGCTCATTAGAGAAATTTGCTTATGAAGTGTTAATCACAAATTGATTGACCCAGGGCACCTTCCAGTCTTTGTGTTTATTCAATCTCAGTTGAGGTTGTTGTGTGCTCTTCTAATCTTTATAGCACTTTTCTCTTGCATATGCTTCTATTTTCAGACAATTACTCATGATTTCTAGTCACTGATGAGACTTTCTCCTATTTTCTAGGGCTTGTTGGGCTTATCCTTGTAATATTAAAAATATTTGGATGGGAGGGTCAGCAGCCATCTGTGTTCAGTCTATCATCTTGATCCAATTCCAATATAGTTGCTTCTGTATTTAAGACAAATTTTATGCCTGTTTTATAATTTTCTGCCCCATTAAATTATCTTTTTTTTTGGCCAAATAGTTTTTTATTGATTGTTTTGAGTGTTTTAGAAAGGCAATGATATTATATAAAAGCAACTTTAGGTTCGGTGCAGTGGCTCACACCTGTAATCCCAGCACTTTGAGAAGCCGAGGCAGGGGGATCCCTTGAGCCCAAGACTTTGAGCCTAGGCAACACAGTGAGATCCTGTCTCTACAAAAAAATGAACAAAATTAGCTGAGTGTGGTGGCATGACCCTGTAGTCCCAGCTGCTTGGGAGGCTGAGATGGGAGGATGGCTTGAGCCTGGGAGGTCAAGGCTGCAGTGAACCGAGATGACACCACTATATCCAACCTGGGTGACAGAGTGAGACACTGTCTCAAAACAAAACAACAACAAAAATTTGTATCTCCTTTCCAAAAATGGTATCTTTTTTTTTTCCTTTCCATGGTCCTATTTTATTGGCTAGAGATTTCAGACCATGTTAAATGTGTATGGGGACAGAGGGTATCCTTACTCCTAAAGTTAATAGGGCTCAATTTTGTACATGTATAGAATATTGGCTGCTGGTTTTGTAGACAATTTTTATCTCATTTGAGTTATATCTTTGTTCCCTTTATTTCTAGGTTACTAAGCAATTTTTTAAAAAACTAGGTATCACTGTTGAATTATTATCAAATTCCTTTTTGACCTTAATTCAGAAGGTCATCCTTCACCCCCCTTGACTTATCGAAATAAATAGATTTCCTAATCGAGGGAGGTCACCATCATCCTTTTCTCCATGGTTTTCTTTCATCATCACCCTATTGTCTTTGTAGTGCAGGATGAACAGCAAGACCCTGACAAGCAATAGGGTGTCTTCAGCCAGTGAAGACGGCAAGATGGATAGAGAGAAGTGTGCTTTTCTACTTGTTTTTTCTTTTTTTTTTGTCTTTCCCATCATGTTAAAAAAATTTTCATCTCTTTCCAAAAATCCCAATCCATCCCCAAATAAAACAAGGGCCTGCAGAGAGTCAGCTTCCTGGCTAGAGTGCAAGGTACATGCTGTAGCCATTGGACAGAATGAAGCCAACTGGGTAACAGAATAGAAACCATGACCCTGGCTCTTTATCAATGAAATAACCAGGCACAGACATCACAGGTTTTCTCTTTGCCAGTTCAAAATGCCAAAACGGGATGCAGGGGAAGAATTAATTAAGATTCTCTCTGATGTAGCTTCTATACTCCCTCCCCATACTGTGTGTTTGCTTTTTGAGTATGGGATTTGATTCTGAAATACACCATACTTGGCAATTTTCTTTAAAGCTTAAACTCTTAGAACTAAGTCTCAGGATTTTCGATGGCCGTGGGCAAATGCTTTTTTTTTTTTGTGGATACTGTTTGATGAATGTGCCCAATTGACGCTTATGCTCACAATTTCCAGAAGGAACATCCTGAACTTTTCTAACTAAGCACAAGCCTAATGAATGATGTGCGGGACGCTCTCTCTACCTCTCTCTCTCTTTTTTTAAGAATGTAACAGTCATGGAAGTTGAGCCATCTTTCCATGAATGCATGATTGCAAATGTCTTTCTTAGTATTTAACTATAGGATAAGAAAATGGCTTAAAATCTAGGCCCTAGAGATGAGCCTAGTAGGCTAGGTTCCCCAACTGTGAGAGAGTATTCAGGATGTTCTTGCTACCCAACAGTATATTCCATGGAGATAAATGTAGGAAACTACGATATGACTTCCGGGCTGCCATACTCAAGACCTCCAGCCCCTTTGCCACTTGGACCAGCGAAGAGCCTCACAGCCTGCTCTAATCACAGCTCCCTTCTGAGAGGAAAAGGTGCTCACAGTGAGTGGTCATAGTTGTGGTATTTGTCCCCATTCCTACTGCCCCATCACACATATACATAACAAGCTAACTTAAGGATGACCCAACCATAGGTTAGTGACCTTCCTCCAAATACTTTTATTTATTTTATTATTTTTATTTTAGAGGCAGAGTCTTGCTCTGTCACCCAGGCTGGAGTGTAGTGGCACGATCATAGCTCACTGCAATCTTCACCTCCCTGGTTCAAGCAATTCTTGTGCCTCAGCCTCCTGAGTAGCTGGGATTACAGGCATGCGCCACCATGCCTGGATAATTTTTGTATTTTTAGTAGGGACAGTGTTTTGCCATGCTGGCCAGGCTAGTCTTGAACTCCTGACCTCAAGTGATCTGCCCACCTCAGCCTCCCAAAGTGTTGGGATTACAGGCATGAGCCACTGTACCTGGTCCCCCAGATGCTTTTAAACAAATCACATTGCTCTCTCGGCAAGGAAGAATTGGAACACCGAGAGACTAAGCCAGTTAGGGATCACAGGTGAAGTTGGGGCAGGAGGGATCTTAAGAGACCAAGTGCAAGTTAAAGTTTTGAGGGAGAAAAGACTCTGAGAAAGCAGAGGACAATGGATGGTAAGAAAGAGAAGAAAATAGATGTGCTGAGAAAAGCAGAGAAGTCCCAAGACATTAAGTGGCCGTAGTTCCTATTGGTTCCCAAGCTCCAGTTCTCATGAGGCACCAGAATGTGTTATAGTTTACTGTCCTTGGGAATCTATGAGATTCCTATGTATTCTCATAATATTAATCCTTTGTATGTGTCAACTTGAGTGTTCTTGCAATCCAAAGACCTGGCCTAAGATATGGGCAATGCGGGAAATCCACATTTAGGCAGGCAGTGGAAACTTTAAAACTCTGTCTTTAGTGCCAGCCAGTTACTTTTAATTTGTTTTCCTCATCATAGGAAACCTTATAGAATTGGAGTGTGAATTTCTTGGTGCAGGATGGCAATGCTCGGAGCTTGAGGATTTAGGGTTTACTAGTAGGGCTGAGATCTCTTCACACTCCTACTCAAGCGGTGTGACTATCTTCCATCACCTCATGAAGGTTTTAACTAATGCTTTCAAGATGTGAGTGATTGGTAATTTACAAATGATGCTGGGTAGACTGTCTCTGACATGTCTACTTGCACCTCCAGAGCTCTTTATATGAGCGATACTCACTTCTCAGTTCATTTGTTCAGTAAACAAAAGATCAAAGGGAAAAAAAGGTGAGAATTAATAGTAGGAAATGAGCATTTTAGAGAAATGTCTAAAATCAGCTGAGTGCAGAAAGAGAAAGCTTGAATGTGATAGACATCAGCTCTAGAATTTTTCTGAACGTTCTAGGATTCTTATGAACCTGCAGCCATCCTTCAAGGCCCAATTCGTGAGGTATTCTTTTCTTTGAACTGGGAATTGAAGGGTGGATAGGATTGAGATATGCTGACTTAAGAGCAGTGGCATCCCTTGTGGAGAAAATAACCCGACTGAAGATCTGGAGAGGGTTGAGGCCACTATATATGGAAAACTAAGGACAATTCAGATTAGCTGAGGTGCTAAGGGTACACAAATGGAGGAAGATGCATGTTGAACCAAAACGGTAAATTGCGGCTTAACCCCTGTAATGGTCCCTAGGCAGGCAAAGTGAATAGCAGAGTTTCATGAGTGAGGAAGGGAGTGATTCATTAGCTGCCTTTAGGAATATTAACTTGGAAACACTGTGTTGTGAGGATTAGAGTGAGGAAGGAGTGGACATTGGGAGATCTGGCACAAGATAAGAAAATAGGCTGGGATTTCGTGACTGTAATCCCAACACTTTAGAAGGCTAAGGCGGAAGGTTCCCTTGAGTCCAGGGGTTTGAGGCCAGCTTGGTCAATGTTGTGAGACCCCCCATCTCTACAAAAAAAAATTTTTTTTTTTTAATTAGTTGAGAGTGATGGCATGTGCCTGAAGTCCCAGCTACTTGGGAGGCTGAGGCGGGAGAATGGCTTCAGTCGAGGAAGTTGAGGCTGCAGTGAGCTATGTTCTTACCACTGCATTCCAGCCTGGGTGACAAGGGAAACCCCATTTCAATCAACCAATAATAATAATAATAATAATGTAGTTTTAATAAAAGGAGAACAGGAAGAGAGCAGATGAAAAAGAAATTAAATTACAGAGAAATGGCTCAAGTAGGCCATGAAAAGAAGCAGTCTGTGTTACCCTTGGAAGTTGCCTGCTTGTGTTGTTGGCAGGATAATGGTGCTTTTAGGAAAGTGGAGAATACCAGAGAAGGAGAAGAAAGTGAGGAGGAGGAAGAAATAGGGGAGGAGAATTCATTCTTGAATTACTTTAAGAAGCTTCAGAGACTCAACTGATGAGTGAACATCGGATTTAAATACACCCTGTCGCCATTAGGGAGAGACCCAGAAAGATGCACTATGTCATGGCTAAATTAGGCTGAGTTTCATGTCTGCATAAAGAGAAGTGAAGTGTGTTGGTCTATGTCTGTAACATATATATCACTAAATTTTTCAATGTGTTTGTAATTTGTATAAAAATCTCAAAAAAACCCTAGTCTTCCCCCCCAAAGGGGATTAAGCTATTCTATGGCATATAGCCTTGGGTTTTTATTTCATTGTAATAACTTTCTAGTCACTTAAAAAGTTCTTGCATGTTTTGAATTTATTACTCCAAATTTGAAAAATCTAAGGCTTTCTGTCTTAGCACATTGCATCTCTGATTAAGACTTTCTTTCCACAAAGACATTAGAAGGATCTCTGGAGGTGACTGATGAAACAATAATTTTGAGTGGATTTAGGGTTTTAATTATTGTTTTATTTAATTGTGAGTGGGCACTGTGGAAAAAAAATCCATCAACAAAGGAAACAATTGTTCCAAAGAATTACATCTGCACTTATTCTCTGTCAAAAATTTCTCATTAAAAATGTGTTTCTTTAAAAGTAACTCAAAGCAGCTGATGAAATACAAGAGCATGGAAAGTTTCCAATCCCAATGCAAATTGGATTCATCAAAGATCATTTGCCAGAGACTTGACTCCATGGTAAAAGAGCTTCTCACCATTTCTCCCATCCATTAACTGGTTTTCATACTTAGGCTCAGATGCCAGCAGTTTTATTTCCATAGGTGGATATTTTCCACTTAAACACTTCCTTTTCATAATACTTTTGATGTCTCTAGAGCATTAATACTGTTTGACTTTTCTCTTTACTGATGACTCTGACTCATGTTTTTTTTACTTTAAGAGAGTGGGTGAAGAAAGAAAGAAGCCATAGGCAGCTCTACTAAAGAGGTGAAAATCCTAAAGACCATTCCACAATGTCTGAACCACCATCAAAAGTAGGGTGTGAGAAATGACAGTTACTGAGATTATTCCCAAACCATTCTCTAGTTTTTTTTTTTTTTGAAAGATCAGGCCTGCCTGAGAGGCCACTGGGGTAAATCGTACAAAAAAATAAGACTGTAGGAAAAAATAGAATTACCATTTGATCTAGCTGTACCTCTTTTGGGCATAAACCCAGAGGTAATGAAATCACCACCTTTTTAAGATATCTTCACCCCCATGTTCACTGCAGAATTATTTACAATAGCCAAGATATGGAGACAACCTAAGTGTCGATCAGTGGACAAATGGATAAAGAAACTGTGGTGTGAACACACAATGGAATATTATTCAGCCCTAAAAAAGAGCAAGATCTTGCCATTTGCCACAACATGGATGAGCCTGGAGGATATTATGCTAAGTGAAATAAGCCAGACACAGAAATATAAATACTGCATGATCTCACATGTGGAATATGACCTCACATGTAGAATATGCGCTCACATGTGGAATCTAAAAATAAATTTACTGTCGGGCCCTGTGACTCATGCCTGTAATCTCAGCACTTTGGGTGGCTGAGGTGGGAGAATCACATGAGACCGGCCTGGGCAACATAGTGTGATCCTATCTCTACAAAACAAATTTAAAAGATAGTCAGGCATGATGGCACCCACCTGTAGTCCCAACTACTCAGGAGGCTGAGGTGGGGGGATAGCTTGAGTCCAGGAGGTCCAGGCTGCTGTGAGTTATGATCATGCCACTACATTCCAGCCTGGGTGACAAAGTGAGACTCTGTCTCAATAAATAAAATTAAAAAAATAAATAAATACATTGAAAATATATAGAGATAGAGAACAAAACAGTGGTTACTGAGGCAGGGGTAGAGAGTGAAGAGGAAATGGAGTCATGTGGGTCAGAGGATAGAAAGTGGTAGATATGTAGGATTAACAAGTCTAGAAATCTAAGCTACAACATGAAGATCTTAGGTAATTAAACTGTGCTGTGTATAGAATTCACTGTCAATGAGTAGATTTTAGCGCTCTTGCCATGGGTAACTACGTGAAATGATGACTATGTTAATTTGCTTCACTATAATAACGTTTTTGCTATCTCTGTATATCCCTTAACGTGTTATATACCTTAAATATACATAATAACATTTATTTTTTAAAAATATCACAGGAAAACATCTCTTTGAAGCTGGCACTACTGATGAAAACTAAAGCAATAGATGGAGAAAAGAAGAGGAATAAAGACAATTTGGGTTGATGTTCTCCAGAAAAGGAAAGGGTGGTCACCTTGTCAATGGATTTGTTGAGCACCCATTATGTGTGGGAATGGATTATTAAAAGCTACAGAAATCTCTGTCTTGAGGTCATGTACAGTCTATTGAGGGAACAAGGCATATATACCAAAATGATTTAAATAGCAAAGTAAGAGTAACATAATAACTATCAGCAGCCACTGAGCATTATATAGACATTGCTTATTTAATACTTACCAAATCAGCCCATGAAGTAGATGGGTTTGTTAAAATGTATTTGCTGACTGGCAACAGAAAAGCCAAAATACATATATATATACACACACACATATACTGGCTTAAACAAGTAAGGAGGTTATTTATATCATGCTACAAAAATCCTAGAGTTTGTTACCCTGGTTAGGGCCACCAGGGACACAGCCTCCTCTATATTTCTGCTCTACAGTCCTTAGCTCCACAGTCATAGTTGCTGCCGTTTCAAGCATCACATCTGTGTGTAAAGCAGGATGAAGGATGGAGTAATGGGCGTGGGGCACTTATATAAGAAAAGCAATGCTTTCCCAGAAATTCAAGCATGCTTCCTCTTATATACTATTACTCAGAACAATGTCAGTAGGCTGCCACAAGCTTTAAGGAAGCCAGTTGCTTGAGCATTTTAGCTGGGCACATTGTTACCCTGAACAAAACTGGGGCTCTAGAAGAAGGAAAAATGAGGGGAGAACTTACATTGGGTGCATAAACAGCAGTGTCTGCCACGGTGGGTTGACTATGCCATTTTACAGATAAGAAACTGAGGCTCAAAGAAGTTAAATGGTTTGCTCAATTTATCGTACAACCGGCAAATAGTAGAGCCAGGGTTAAAACCCAGATGTGAGTGAATCCAAAGTTTTTACTGTTAATTCCCATTCATTACTGTCATGTGGCACTTCAAATGAATGATATAAATAACTTGACAGTAAATGCAGGGTGAGAGTAGATCAATACGATTTTGGTAGGTAGAAAATAGGGAGTAGAATCACTCAGAGAGAAAGATTTTTCCTACTGTTGGAGGCCTTTGGGGGACAGGAAAAAGTCCCAATTGATTATCAGAGAGTTATTGTTAGGAGAGAATGGGAGGAAAGCTCAGAAAGAAGTGCTGGGACGCCAGGCTTCCGTGATAGCTCCCAAGTAACAAGTCCAAAATGGAATTTCTGATTTCTCTGTTCCCTAATCCATTTTATTCTCCATCTTTTCCCATCTCAGTAAAATGCACATTTATATGCCCAGCTGGTTAAGCAGAAAATCTGAGGGTTGATATTTATCCCCCCGTTGTCCTCATTCTCACATCTGCAAGTCCTGAAGTATTTACCTCCAAAATACCTCTCACATATGTCCTTTCTGTCACTGTCTCTGCCCCGTGCTCATCCAGCTTGCCACCAGTGTGTGCCTGAGAATGGAAGCAGCCTCCTCCTAAGGGGTCTTCTTGCTTCTCCTCTTGTCTCCTTTAGCCAGTTCTCCACTTGGCAATCTTCAATGAACTTTAAACATTGTAAGCCAGATCACATGACAGCATCCACTTAAAACCCTCCTGTGGTTTTTGTTGCACTTGGAAAGGACCCCAACTATGTCTTTGGCTTAGACCCCAGCTTTGTTTGTGACCCTGCACAGTCTAGTACCTCCTTACCTTTCCAGCCCGTCTTGTGCCGCGTTCACCTTTGCTCACTCTTGGACTCCAATTACAGGAGCTTCTTTGCAGTTGTTGAAATGCTTCTTCCCCTGCCCAAGATCCTTCTTTATGCTTTGGAGAACTTTACCCCTGGTCAACTCTTGTTTCTTCATATTTATGCTTAAACATCATCTCCTCAGGCAGGATTCCCCATGTGCTCTCTCTAAATCCAGTCCCTCTTGTTCTTCTGTACCAGAAACGTAATAATTTTATTTTTTTCACATTCAGATTACTTTCCTACATATGTAATTATACATTTATTTGTTATTTGTTTACCTTTTTCTGGTCTGTCTCCCCTGCCCCCTGTTAAGAACAATGAGGGCAGAAGCTATATTTGTTTTGCTGCTGCTGTATATCTGGTAACACAGTGCTTGGCACAGAGTAGGTGCTCAATAAATGTTTGAATGAATGAATGAGTGAATGAATAAACAACTGACGAGATTGACTTGGGAAAGTCTCAAATGCCAGTAGAATGTGTTGCACACACAGTTAGAAATAAAGCTTGTGGCCGGGCATGGTGGCTCATGCCTGCAATCCCAGCACTTCGGGAGGCCAAGGTGGGTGGATCACCTGAGGTCAGGAGTTTGAGACCAGTCTGGCCAACATGGTGAAACCCTGTCTCTACTAAAAACACAAAAATTAGCTAGGCGTGGTGGCAGGCGTCTGTAATCCCAGCTACTCAGGAGGCTGAGGCAGGAGAATCACTTGAACCCAGGAGGTGGAGGTTGCAGTGAGCCGAGATCATGCCACTGCACTCCAGCCTTGGGGACAAGAGCAAGACTTCATCTCAAAAAACAAAAACAAAAACAAACAAACAAACAAAAACAAAAGAAATAAAGCTGTTAAAGCAATGTTTGACAAGAAGGATTCATTTTATTTATGAGAATCAAATCCGAATGGCAGGTGGGGAATGTCTCTATAGCAGTCGCCAGGATGGTCTCTTATAACTTTATGGAAACAATGAGAACTACATGTATTTAATTCTAGTTTAATTTAATCATTCTATAATCAAGGAGTAGAATTTTGATGATGACAACTACTTCCTCTTCCCTGGGGCACTGCTGAGAAACATTGCCCAGCGTGGCCCTGGGGAGCAGTTTCTGTTCTGGCCTGATCTGGATTCCTCTTCTCCCAGCTTCTGCTGACCTCCTTCTGACTCTGACGCCGGTCCTTAACTGACACTTGTCCTTAACCTACGCTGCCTGCTCAGGAATCAGTCACTTCCTTCTTTCAGGGTCTTTATTACTTACTATTTGCGGATGATTCTTGGTGTCTGAAATGTGATTGCTTAAATTTCACTTTACATAAGTCTGCACCAGTTGATATTTAGAAAAGTTCTACTTCCCTCTACTATATGCGCAAAAAGCTGACTGCTTGTTCAACATCTATACCTGAGTTCTTTGCCTCAGTAATAACAGTGATGATATCTACAACAATAGTAACATAGCTTCCACTATTTAGTACTTACTGTGTGGCAGGCATTGTGCTACTCCTTTGAGTAATTAACTTAATCTTTGCCACCGGTGAAGAAGCTGAGGTATACAGCATGTATTAAATAAGTTGTGATAACTACTGTAACACACAAAGCCTTATTTTATTGCTCATGTCCATGACTTTAGTGGTCAAGGGTATCTACTCCACGTAGTTATAACGGGTTCAGGCTCCTTTCATATGGGTCTCAGAATCCTCCCTTATTTCCTCTGAATCTGGTGGCAGCTGAAAAGAGAGGAAGTGGAGATCATACAGAAGGGTTTAGAACCCAGGCCTAGAAGTGGTATATTCCTTCTGCTCAAATTTCATTGGCCAGGAATCAATTACATGTCTTTGTTGAAATGCAAGGGGGCTAGGAAATATAATCTTCTTATACACCTAGGAGAAGAGGAAGCAATTTTGGTGAATATCTAGCCAGTCTCTGCCACATAGAAATTAAACAACTTGTCATACAATAAATAAGTGCAGATCTGGGACTCAAATACGTATTAGTTGACTAGAAGCCTAAACTGTTAGCCACATGTCTATCCTCTCTTTCCCTGTATAGGCACACTTTTTAATATAAAAACGTTTTTTATATATAAAGATAAATTTTTAAAGAGTGTGCTGCAGCCACATCATGAAGGGAAGTTTATAGTCTACTCTTTGTCAGGAAGACTCACTACCTGATTAAGGGCCAGACTGAAAATGTCTTCTTTGAAGAGACAGAAAGATGCATGCTGTAACACTTCCTGTGTGAAGCCATATAACCTTTCCCTTCGTGTCAGCAGCTCAGGGATCCTGTTCCTACTTCACCTAATCCAGCCAGAGATCACATTAGACTAAGGACTTTGGACGTTATCCTGTGGCCAGCCTGCTAATGAAACTCTTTTTTTTTTTTTTTTTTTGAGACGGAGTCTCGCTCTGTCGCCCAGGCTGGAGTGCAGTGGCCGGATCTCAGCTCACTGCAAGCTCCGCCTCCCGGGTTCACGCCATTCTCCTGCCTCAGCCTCCCAGGTAGCTGGGACTACAGGCGCCGCCACCTCGCCCGGCTAGTTTTTTGTAGTTTTTAGTAGAGACGGGGTTTCACCGTGTTAGCCAGGATGGTCTCGATCTCCTGACCTCGCGATCCGCCCGTCTCGGCCTCCCAAAGTGCTGGGGAAACTCTTAACTGGATGCATTTCAAATGCAAGCGATAGTCTCTCTTTGCTGTATGGGGATGGCCTTATACCAGTGTAATGGGTATAACTTTGTTCTGTAAGTTTAGGTGTGTAAAAAATGTACTTTTACATTTAACTCAAATTACTGTATTTTATTAATTCCAATACATGCCTTTTTATATGCTAACATCTCTGAAATCTGGATCTAATCATTGATGGCATGTTTGAATTGCTATTTGCTGGGTGGCAGTGCTGATATATTTGCCATTGTCTGTATGTGTATGAACATGGTCACAGGTGTTTAGATATTGTTACCTCTTTAGTTGAATAATGTGCACTGTTGGTATTACCCAGGCAGAGTTTAGTTGCTATTTGAAATATTTTCAAAAAGATTATCCTGAGTTTCAGTAATGAAATGAAAACTTACAATGAACAGAAAGGCTCAGAAACAGTAGTGGAGTGTAAATATATTAGTAAAGCAAAATAAAAATTATAAGAATCACTTCAAAGCTACCGTGTCATACAGAGTAAGAGAATTAAATTACTATAAGTATATGAAACTGTGATACAGAGTTATGTAAAAAAAACATTGCGTGTTAGTACATGCCAAGCAAGAATGCACTCACATTAAAGCTTTCAGAATGGGTGACAACATCTTGGAAGAAAACCTGGAGTCAAGAGTGGGGATACTAGTAAGAAATGTTTCATCACCAACAGAGAAAAATAGTGAGGAGAAAAATACAAACAGTGATGCAGAAGAGTTAGACTCTGAATGAAGAGATATGTTTAGGAATTTCTGAACACATTTATTTTCTTTTTTATGTGTACAGAAGTGACATATAATAAAAATCTACATCCCAACGAGTCTTAAAGGACTTCTCCAGCAAGTATAAAATAGAAATTTGAAACAAAGAGAAAGCATTGTTTCATAGATTAATTGGGGGTATCTTTCTTGGTGGCACACAAGTTAATGAGGTATTTTACATTGGATGGCATTTTAGCATCAATGAAATAGCTAATCTCTCATTTACACTCCCATTCCTTTGAGTATTGGAAATTAAATTTCAGTCAGTTAAGCACCACCTCTCCCCATGATTACACTGTGTTTCCTGGGGGCTTAACATATGAAGCCCCTGAGATGACCATCATTTGGCCTGGTTCCTGGTCCTCAGGCAACAGAGATCACTGCTGAAGACGTTTTGTTTTCACCTCAGAGCTCTTTCAAAGCTGGATGGCTCTTTCTGCTACTTTTGTGTCTCTCTTGGATGCAGTTCCTTGGACACAGGAACTTACTAAGGCTGATAAGGCCCTGGGCATATCAGTGGGCCCTTGGGAGCATAAAAGGTATTCTGTCCCTCCATGTCCTGCTGGGTGGCTGGGTAGCTGGGTACTGGTAGAATTCACTCCTCCTGAGTGCTCTTAGGCATGCAGGAATCCACCATCTCTTCTGCATCATTTTGGCATGGGGAAACTCAGTTGATTTGGGCTGCTTAGATCTCACATGGCCACATTTTCTCCTCTGACATCTTGCAGCCTCCATGACTTTACCCGGGAAAGGGGCACACATATCATCAAGCCTCCATGGGGTTTGAGGCGTTTGCCTTCCCATTTCCACAAGGTCAGGGGGCTGGGCCAGGCTGCAGGACCCACTGTTCGGGATCCACCAGTGTCCAACTCTCTTAGCTTGCTTTCTACGTCTCTCTTTCATCCTAGTCTGGGCAATGTTTTCTAATATGGAGGGTCAGCTAGACTTTCTCTTATTTCATGTCCCAAATTCTTCGACTCCTCACTGGCCTTGGGCTCTAAAACCCAGGCCGAGAACAGATTTGTGGTTTTTCTTTCTAAGTCAGGGTCTCATTTTGAGATAGGGTCTTAGGTTTTCCTTTCTTTTTGAACAAGTGGTTCCGAATACACAGCTCACTGAATGGAAGAAAGGTCTGAATGAGAAGAAACATGATAAAACCACACTGATGAGCATTTCAAAATACTTTCCTAATGCAAATTCTTACAGTGCCTACTTTTTCACTCGTATTTTAACGTATTCTTTTAGGTCAGTTTCTTACGTTGCTCGTTTTCCGTATTAGCAGCCTGGTGGCTGATTTCAATGATCCATCAAGGCTTCTTCCATTTATTTTCGCTAATCACTTTGGTAACCAAGGTGAAGGTATAGCCATTCTCTTCCTCCTCCTCTTTTCTTACTTTTTTTTTTTTTTTTTTTTTGAGACAGAGTATCACTCTTGTTGCCCAGGCTGGAGTGCAATGGCGTGACCTCGGCTCACCGCATGCAACCTCTGCCTCCCGGGTTCAAGCAATTCTCCTGCCTCAGCCCCCGAGTAGTTAGGATTACAGGCATGTGCCACTATGCCCGGCTAATTTTGCATTTTTAGTGGAGACGGGTTTTCTCCATGTTGGTCGGACTGGTTTTGAGTTCCCGACCTCAGGTGATCTGCCCGCCTTGGCCTCCCAAAGTACTGGGATTACAGGAGTGAGCCACTGTGCCCGGCCCCTCCTCCTCTTTTTATTTTTATAATATAAGGCTTATAATTTCTATCTCATTAAAAGAAATGAGTAACATACAGACAAGTAGAAGAAAGGGAAAAAAATACATAAAACTTCACTAAGATATCCTGTTTGGTGGCATTCTGTAGTTTTTCCTTCTAGTTATTTTTTAATGCTTACTTGGTGTGTGTGTGTGTGTGTGTGAGATTCACGTTACATCAGACGTAGAACTGTATATCCGGCATTGTTCATTCAACACTATAACTGTTTTTCCTTATTGTTATAAAATCTTCAGAAACATTAGTGAGCTGACGCAGCAGAGTTTACTCAAACCATTTGCCTAGTGTGGAGCATTTAGCTTATTCTCACTGTTGTGAGAATATTTATACATAAATAATAGCATTATGATTGATATCCTTATGCATGAAGTTTTTCCTACATTTCTTCTTCTTATCTTGAGTTAGTTTCCCAGAATTGGGATTACTAGAAAGACTACCATTTTAAAAACAAGCTATTTCCCTGGACTTCATGCAGTATTTCCTCTCCAAATGTGAAAATCTTTTATCTGAATACCCTATATCACATCAGGCTGTACTCGATGTTTCCAGTGGGAAAAAATCTAACTGCTGCTGATGCAAGAACATTGTAGATCCTCACAAAGGCAAGACTGATGATACAAAAAACATAAAGCCAAAAACTTTGTCTGTTATTTCTCCCTTTATCGGTAGTTATAATAGCTTCTCTGAAAGCAGTATATACTATTTGAGTGGAAGATTTCCACAGGCTTCTTTTTTTTCACCTCCAGTTTCCTTTGATCTTGACGGCTTTTTCTGATCTCATAACAATAACTTGGCATTTATCCATAGGAGGAGATGTTCTGTACCTACAAGTAGAAAGTCTGGCTCAAATAGTTACTTCTAAGGTTGTATTATTTTAAAATCTAAACTGAAGTTCCATGGTGGATTTTACTTTCAACAAACACCCAAAGCCAATCCATTCAAAGCATTGTGTTCTCCAAGCAGCTACTGGAGGTGGCTGAGCTCCTACTCCAACAATATGTCATTGCTCCAGATGTCTTAGGCCTCCTCTGCTGAAACTACTGTCAAAATCTCTGGCACATTTTTTGAATGTCCTCAATGAAGAAGAATCTTAATCTTTTGAGGAAGAATTGGATCTTTTGAAACTTCCAGTGGTTTTCAGAATCTAACTGAGTGGACAATGAGGTGAGTGGGAAAATGGGCAAGATTTAAAAAAATAAATTACCACGGTACTATTACAAAACCATGAGGCTGATTTTCTTGTGTGACTAGTAAATAGCACAGAGTATGAAAACAATTCTCCCAGAATAAAGAGTTAGATTTTAAGCTGCAGTAGATCATTAGGATATGCAGATTAAGAAACCTGATGGCCAGGTTGAGACACTTATAATCCGAAGTGTATGTGTGCATATGTAATCTAGGCTCATTACTTACGAGTGATGCCATTTAAATGAAAACATTTGCATATTTTTAAAGAAAACTCAGCTTGAGATAAAGAAATAAAACAAAATCTATGTATTGACATTCATGGGCTTAATTAATTATAACAGCCCAGGGAGGACTCTGCCTCTTTTAAAACAATGTCATATTGTTCATAAGCAATACATACTTTTTATACAGAAATCGGAAAACTCAGAAATTTCTTTACTCAGAGCTATTCCCTCATAATATATATGTTTTTAATAGACTTAATTTTTTAGAGCGGTTTTAGGTTCACAGCAAAATTGAACAGGTCAGAGAGTTCCCATATACCCATTTCCCCAACACGTGCAGATCCTCCCCCATTATCAACATTTCCTGCCTGAGTAGACATTTGTTACAACTGATGAACCTGCATCAAGACAACATTATCATCCAAAGTCCATAGTTTACAGTGGGGTTCATTCTTGCATATACCATGAGTTTGGACAAATGTATAATGACATGTATCCACTAAAGTATGATATAGAATAGTTTCATTGCCCCCCAATCTACCATGCTCCATCTCTTCATTATATTTTAATCTAAATATATCTTAGATTGGGTTTCCTGGAAACAGACTCTGAGAACTGCCTGCTGAATGCTTACTGGGAGCATGCTTTCAGGAGATGCTCCTTGTAAGAAAGTAAGGAAGGACTGTGCTGTGCAGAAGAGAATCTGACTCCAGATGCAGTTGCAACTGAGACTCATCCAATCATGGAGGGAGCTGTGGAGCTGGCATAGCCCTTTAGAATTGACCCAAAGTAAGGTAACTGGCCCGACTTTTGTATCCTTGCATCAGTGAGTCATTGGCCCCCTAGACGGGCTAATTCTGGATGATTCTATTTTTTAGGGCCATGGACGATTCCCAATAGGGGATGCAGCTGTGTGCTATCAGCAGCGATATTCCCAGCAGCTGGAGAGAGACGTGTACTTCACAAAGGGAAGTTGGGCAAAGACTGCATTCAGTATCCACTGCAATGTCATGTCAAAATTGTGACCATACAGTCCATGCAACTTCTCAACCTACTTTTTCACTTAACATTATTTGATGAATTTTTCCCATTTTGTTAACTTCTCTTTGAAATCAACATTTTAAATATCTGCTTATTTTATCATATGAAAGTATCATTTATTTAACTGTTCTCTTATTGTTGAATAATTTTTGGCACATTTTCACTATAATAATATAATGAACATCTTTATATCTTTGTAATATACATAATACTAATAAAAATAAACTGTATTTCATTGAGAGTGCTTACTATTGACTATGTCAGGTCAATATCTTTCTTGCCTTCCTTGTGGTATTTCTATGAGAAATAAATAAGAGGCTGGGTGAGGTGGGTCATGCCTGGAATCCCAGCACTTTGGGAGGCCGAGGCAGGCAGATCACTTGAGGTCAGGAGTTCGAGACCAGCCTGGCCAACATGGTGAAACATGGTCTCTACTAAAATATAAATATGAGCAGGGCAGGGTGGTGTGTGCCTGTAATCCTAGCTACTCAGGAGGCTGAGGCATATGAACTGCTTGAACCCGTGGGGGTGGAGGTTGTAGTGAGCCAAGATTGCACCAGTGCACTCCAGACTGGTTGAAAGAAAGAAAGAAAAAGAGAGAAAATAAATGTAAATTATGTTACACTTTTAAACTCATTTGATATTAACTTTGTGATGCAGAGACTATTGTCATCTCCATTTTTCAGATGAGGAAACTGAGGCACAGAGGTTAAGTAGATCATCTAAGTGAGCATTAGAATAGTACAGGCACTATAAATCCAGAGTTTGAGCAAAACATGATACTATTTCCCTCATCCTGCTTTTCTGATGCTTTTCCTAAGTTTATATACTTAGAATTCCATAGTCAAAGGGCTTGACTTACTTTAAAGCTCATGACAAGGATTGCCAGATTATTTTCCAGAAGCAGTGAGAACTTCCACCAGTAGAGTATGAAGGTTTTATTTTTCCATAGTCAACAACACAGAACCCAAATTCTTAATTAGAACCATGATAAAGAACAAGTAATCTATTTTCTTGTCTTCCATCAGGCACTATGAACATTGATTGTTCTTAAGCAGGCCTTTCCCTTGTTTGTTAGCATGCCCAATTATTTCAAGATCATCTTCCAAGTGTTCACTAAAATGGATGACGTACATTTCAGAGAAGAATTTTTTGTCTGTGGAACGAATGCATGAATGAGGACAAGGAGGGGCCCAGATCACAACCTTGTACTGGAATATCAGGAGTTGTGTAAAGCAAGGAAGTGGAGACTTTGCAGAACAACCCCCTCCAAGACAGGGAAGTGATTTTTGACAATTGGACCATTTTTCACACACTCTTTATTGGGGTCTTTAAAAATCTCAGTTGAATTCCTTATGTAATAAACACTCACTGCAGTCCCTTTACCTGCCAGACTCTATCATGTGCTTGAAAACATTGATGCTTAATTCTGGAAGGAATTCAGGGTCATGTGGTCCCATCCCTTATGACACAGAGGAGGAGCTTCAAGCCAGTGTCACCTCGTTGGGGCCTTTCCCTCTCCTGGGGGTGGACTGCAGGAGCTGCTGGGAGGGGAGGATGGTTCTGTTTTCCTCCACTCAAGGTCAGAGGAACTCTTCAGAAACGTCTTAGAAGGCAGTCAGAGCTATTTTGTATTATTTTAGCATTGACTTAGACTGATCTTACTTTCACATAGCTCCATAGTTAGTTCATTTCTGAATTCTGAGAGATGTCTCCAGAAACCCACAGTTTTTCACTCACTTCTAACCTTTGGCAACCTCTTTAAGTTCATTTACTTGCCATTCCCTCTTCCACATAGGTTGTTGTGAGGCTGAAATGAGCCAAGGTATTTAAAATTCTTACAGTAATACTTACAAAGAGTAAACAATTTATAAATATTGACTTTGGTTCCCTCCCTTCTTCTCTGCTCCCCGTTTTCCTCCTTCCCAGAATGGTGTATAGCTGTGAGATATTTCTGAACCTCAATTTCCTCATCTAAAAGTCATAAATTATACTTTACTATATATTCGCCACACAGGGTTTTAGTGGGGATCAAATGAGGTAATCCATCTAAAGCGACTTGCACAGCACCTGGCGCAGAGCGGGCAGTCAATAATTTGTAGCTGGGATTACTTTAAAACCTGTTAATGTGCTTTAAGTCAGTTATCGAATTTTCTGGGCTGTCTAAAAGAATGAATCATATGCACTTGGTTAATTTTCAGCCCTGTTGAATTTATTTCTTTTCTGCTCAGCTTTCCTGAGGTACAACCGACAAATTAAAATTGTGTATATTCAAGGGGTACTATGTCATGTTTTGATATACAGTAGTTCCCCCTAATTCATGGCTTTCCTTTGCATGGTTTCAGTTACCCACAGTTAACTGAGGTCTGCAAATCAATGACTATAGTACAATAAGATATTTTGAGGAGGAGCGAGAGAGGCCACCTTTGTATAACTTTCACTATAGTATATTGTTACAACTGTTTTATTTTTTGCTAGTTATCATTGTTACTATCCTATTGTGCCTAGTTTATAAATTAAACTTTATCGTAGATCTGTATGTACAAGACAAAGCATAGTACATGTAAGGCTAAGCATTATCTGTGGTTGCAGGCACCCACTGGGGATCTTGGAACATATTTCCCTTGGATAAGGGGGGACAATTATATGTATACATTTGGAGTGATTTCACAACCTATCTTTCACCTCACACAGTTGTTTTTTTGTGTGTGATTAGAACACTTAACACCTGCTCTCTTGGCAAGTTTCAAGCATACAGTGTAGTATTATTAACTGTAGTTACCAGGTTGTATATTAGATCTACAGAACTTCTTTTATGACTGAAATTTTGTACTCCTTGACCAAAATCTCCTCCCTGTATCGTATCCTGCATCCCCTGACCACCTTCCTACACTCTGTTTCTATGAGTTTGATTTGTTTAGAATCATATATACATGAGATCACGCAGTGTTTGTCTTTCTGTGTCTGGCTTACTTTACTCAGCATAATGTCCTCTGGATTCATCCATGCTGTCTCAAATGGAAGATTTTTCTTTGTTTTTTCAGTTAGCTCTGTTGAGTTTAGATAAAGTATGAAATTGATATAGAACAAGCATAACATAGATTTCATGGATGAGGTGTTAATTTCAGCCCTGTAATCTTCAATTGGATGGATGTGCTTTTCTCCATCTCCTTTCTTGATTTTTTTTTCTTTCTCTTAGTCTCTATTGTTTTCTATTCATAATAACTGAAGTTCCCTTTTCCTGTGGTTCAGTTTGAGGAGTAACTTGTGCTAGTGATGAGCAGATGAAACGACTGACATCAGGCCATTGGCCTCTTGGTTGTTAAATATGTTGGATTCATTCTCCTGGCCTCTGGACATTGCTGGACCCTCTTTTCCTGGGCCCGAGGCACAGCGTTCCCTCTTTTTTTCCTGTCTCTCCTCTCTGTAAAAAGGCCCCTCAGGGGCTTTTCCTCTTCCTTTGCTACTGCTAAGTTCTGAAGTTCCCTGAATTTCCTGTGCAACTGTCTTCTCACCTCCTACTCTTGCTGGGTAAGCTTCTCTCTTCCTGTGATGGCTTCATCTGTATTGTGTTAAGCCCCAAATCAGTGCCTCTGATCTAGACTTCTCAGCAATGTTTAGTGAGTGGATGTCTCGTCTTGGGTATGTCACTGGCCAGTCCAACTCAATAGGTAGAGAATGAACCCATCATTGTTTTTCCCCAAACCAGCTCTATAACTCCAGCCCTCAACCACTCTGCAACCATTAGTGTAAAGGCTGTTAGTTCAGAGAACACAATAGAGGAAATAAATGATATATTTTGACTTTTCCAACTAGACTCTCACTTTAAAAATGTCATCTTCTCTGTAAATACTGATTCAACCCATAATTATTTTCTCTGCACCTATCTGTGTTATATTATAGAACTGATTTTAGTCTATTGCTATGCTTCATTTATGTTTCTTTCCTTCTAGACCAGGGGTCAGTAAAATTTTTTGGTAAACGGCCAGAGAGTAAATATTTTAGGTTTTACAGGCCATATGGTCTCTGTTGCAACTACTCAACTCTGCTGTTTTAGTGTGAAATCAGCCATAGACAAAACAAATGAATGAGCGTGGCTGTATTCCAATAAAACTTTATTTACTGAAACAGGCAGTGGGCTGGATCTGGCCCACAAGCCAGGAGTTTACCGACCCCTGGTCTAGACTGTGGACTCCTAGAGAGTTACTTAATAAGAATTTAGAGTTTAGAGAGCCTTTTACCTGCCAGATGATGTCAGAGGTCTGAGAATCTGGAGACAAATGCTCTTCAGTTCCTGACCTCAGGGATCTCCCATGGAGACCAAGCATGTGCTGTGGTTGAGGTGCAGATTAGTCTCCTAGGGCTGTCCTAACAAAGTGTCACAACTGGGCGGCTCTAAATAATAGAAATGTATTCTCTCACAGCTCTGGAGGCTAGACGTCCGAAATCGAGGTGATGTCAGAGTTGGGTCCTTCTGGGTGCTGTAAGGGTGAGTCGGGCCCATGCCTCTCTTCCAGCTTCCGGTGGCTCCTTGACTTTGTCGATGCATCACTCTAATCCTCTACCTACCCCTGGAGTTCTCCATGTGTTGTTCCTTTGTACATGTGTCTCTGTGTCCAAATTTTCTTTTTCTTTCTTTTTTTTTTTGAGATGGAGTCTTGCTCTGTCGCCCAGGCTGGAGTGCAGTGGCACAGTCTTGGCTCACTGCAGCCTCCACTCCCCTGGTTCAAACGATTCTCCTGCCTCAGCCTCTAGAGCAGCTAGAGGCGTGTGCCACCATGCCCAGCTAATTTTTGTATCTTTAGTAGAATAGGATTTCACCGTGTTGGCCAGGCTGGTCTCAAACTCCTGACCTCAAGTGATCTGCCAGCCTCGGGGCCTCCCAAAGTGCTGGGATTACAGGCGTGTGCCACCACATCTGACTAATTTTTTATTTTTAGTAGAGATGGGGTTTCGCCATGTTGGCCAGGGTGGTCTTGAATTCCTGACTTCAAGTGATGCACCCTCCTCGGCCTCCCAAAGTGCTGGAGTTACAAGTGTGAGCCTGAGCCACTGCACCCGGCCTCCAAGTTTTATTATTTTATCAGGACACTAGTCAGATTAGGGACCACCCTAATGACTTCATTTTAACTTGATTACTTCTGTAATCTGTAAGATTCTGTTTCCAAATAAGGTCACACACAAAGGGTCAGGACTTCACAATATCATCTTTGAGCAACACAATTCAATCCATAATGAGGTGTATGTATTAATATTTACCACTTGTACGCCAAGAGAACTGAGGTGAGGAGGATTCATCCTGCTAAACAATGGGGGAGAAGAAAAGGGAGGGCACAAAAACCAACATAACATTTGGTCTGGATGGATGACTAATACCTTGCTAGACTACAGAATTAAGAAAGGAAATTCCAGTTTGAGCAAACAACTTGAGCAAATGCAGGAGGGCAGGATCATAAGAACAAGAAATGTCTGCTGAATAATTACTCTGGTGCAGCTACAAAATGGTGAGGTTGGTGGAAGGGGCTCAAGTTGATTCCAGAAAGATAAGCTGGGGCGAGACCAAATGTGTGCAGGCTTCAAGAGTTGCTTGCATGATGTTTGTTGACTGAATGAAGTATCAAAGTTGAAAATGGGAACAGTGGTTGTGATAAATTCTCAGCTATGAATTCCCTTTCATTCAACCTCTGGGGGCTAATTGTTGCAAGTACTTGTCAGCATCTGGACCACTATCCTGTAATCTCTTTCACCTGCACTTGGGTTTGCAGCTCCCTCATAATTTTTGTGCTTCATATGTGTTAGAAGAATTTAAGGACAGTATAACTGAAGGTCTAGCTCATAAGCATATATTCTCTGATGGAAATATGGAATATGTTTGTCTTTTGGTAATAATAGCTAACATTTGTTGAATGTTTACTCTAAACCAGCCACTGTTCTAAGTATCTTATGTATTAACTCATTTAATCCACGTGCTCCTGCATGAGATTCTAGTATCTCCACTTAATATACCAATTAATTGAGCTTCAGAATGGTGAACTGGCCAACGTAACCCAACTGGTAAATAACTGTTCTCTAACTACTAGACTACATGCCTCCTTCTCCCTTTGGCCTTCCTGTCCCCTCTCTCTTGCCATACTTGTTTTCCCACAGCCCCTCTTGGGTCAGTCAGTTTGCTTTGGTTCACCTCCACTCACCCATCAATTAGTGTCTGATGTTCAGATTCTTATCTGTCTCTCACTTCCCGTTTTCCTCCCCTATTCTTATGCTTTGCCCCATTTCTTGGTCTTTCCTTCGCTGTCCCTACATTGGCTTATTAGTTCCTCCTACTTCTGGTGTCAGCGATAGATCCAGTTATTTTAAAGGACCTTTCCTTTTTCTTATCCTCATTTCTAAATTCTTAACAACTGCGTATAAAAATAGTCCCAGCCGGGCACGGTGGCTCAAGCCTGTAATCCCAGCACTTTGGGAGGCTGAGGCAGGCGGATCACGAGGTCAGGAGTTCAGGACCAGCCTGGCCAGCATGGTGAAACCCCGTCTCTACTAAAAACACAAAAAATTAGCTGGGCATGGTGACATGTGCTTGTAATCCCAGCTACTTAGGAGGCTGAGGCAAAAGAATTGCTTGAATCCTAGAAGCGGAGGTTATAGTGAGCCAAGGTTGTGCCACTGCACTCCAGCCTGGGTGACAGAGCAAGAGTCCTTTTCCAAAACAACAACAACAACAACAAAGAAACAAAACAAAACAAAAAACACATAGCCCCTGCAGACCTCATAGCTAATACAATCCCTGTTTTGGAGAGGTGATGGATAGTCAATGGGCTGCATATCCCAAAGTAAAAATAAGAAATGTCATTGTAGCCATGTAAGTCTCATTAAAGAGGATTATGGAAATGCTGACAATAATAAATTTGTAGGATACGTAAGAGTGTATAAAATACTGCCGCATCTTGTGCTAGTAGCCTAATTTCTGGATTACTATTTTTCTGACATTTTACACACAGCTTCATTTTACCTAGTTCAGTATTTAAGATTGAGAATTTTTTCCTAAATGTGTCATTTCTGATTCCATCGAAGGCGTAAGTTTAGAGAAACCTCACGGCTAACCATCCAACAGTAGCTTGCCAGAATAAAGGCCGTGACGTTTTGGAATTTTAGAGGAGTGAGTATTGAGACGAATTCTAGGATGGTGGTGAGAGGGAGGAGGGGTGGACAATGGGGCCATTTTCAAAATCATTACACCAGATTAAGTTAGATTTTTCCTATAAAGCCTCCCTGAGGTGCCCTTGTGTTTTTTATCTGGCAATTTTCTTGGATAGAAAATAAACAGAGGACTTTTGGCTCCTGTTCACCACTGTACCTACAGAAAGCAACTTTTTGGAACTTGCAAGCAGCTTATGTGTGCATGAGTGTGCGTGCAGGAATTTTCTGGAGAGGCATGAGGCACTACTTTAATTCCCATGGATGCTGTTTGTTCCCCGGAACGGAAAATGTTCTATTTTTGGCCACAAGAATATTTCTGAGAAAAAAAAAGTTAAACAAAGCATGGTGACAAACTCGTTCGTGTCGTGGTCTGAGTTTCAAGAAGAGTTTGCTGCATTTCGGGGAAGAACTTCACGGAGGCAAGGGGTTGGAAGTGATAGGAGAAACTCTTCAACTTGGAATCCTGAGATAGGACTTGGGTGTCTGGGCAGAGGTTGCACAGGTGGGTGGGTCCTGGCTGTGAAGGCCGCAGCCTGGCCTTTGATTGCGGGTGGCAGGTTGATGGGTGCAGAAAAAAATTCTGTTGCATCTGAAAAAGGTAAACACTTGAAGATAAGTATTCTCTGCCCAGCTGCTTAGAATGAACTTATCTTGGGCTACAACCTAATATTTCCCCCAAAGCAAGAAAGCCCTGTTGGCATCCCTGCCTTAGCATTCCCGTTGGCCACAAGCCTTTGTGGGGAAGGACTTCCAGGGGCATGTTTCCAGCAGCCTCTGATTTCCAGATAACTCAACGGGGCCAGTCACATAGTGAATGAAATCTTTTTGGGCCCTTCCCCCATCAGACACTTTTCCCAGAAATAGCTTTTTGCTACCATGACCTCTTTTGCTGCTGTTTGATATCCTTGATATGAAAAATGTGAATGGAGACAAGCACCCTATTAATCAGCACCTCTTAGGCAGCATTGCTTGTTGAAGGTATCTTTTCACGGAGGTGAGCCGGCACTGCCCAGGGCATTATGGGAGCATCCTGAAGGTATGGGCCTCATGCTGCAGCCACTGGAGTGGCTGGCAAGAGAGATCACAGACACTGTAAAGCCCTCAGCCCCTGGAAAGGGAGCTGTGCCCTGCGGCTCTGATTAAGGCTTGTGGAGAGGGAGCTGTGTAATTGGATGCCCTGAAGTAAACCTCAAGCAGAATCCCGTGAGGCAGCCTGGGATTTTCTCTCCCCAGTGTGCTGTTGAAACATCCGTGAATTCCAGTTGGTTGTTGTTTTCATCTGCTTCAAGCCTAGCCCTTGGGTACAGATGCTGTCATGTTTCTGGGTAATGTTTCATTCTTGGTAGGAAGGGCTGTTCCCTTCTCATGAAGTGATTCGATATCTTTGGAGTTACGAAATGAAGTGCTGGTGAGACCTGTTGTTACTTGCTGTTCCTTAGGCAGAGCGTTTCTGAGGAGCCCTGTTCTTGAAAGCAGCACTGAACTGACGCCTTGCGAGCTTGAGAGTTTTCTTCTTGGTTACAGTCTTTTGAAATATGTACTTGGGATTCAGGAACTTGCATTGCATGGGTTCAGAAATGTGTCCATCCTGCATGACCTCCGCTACTTGGAGGCAGCTGGATATCCTGTGCCTTTATCCTCATGTATTCAACAAATATGTATCAGGTGCCTACTATGTGCCAGGCACTAGGGCAACTACAAGGCAGTCTTGCTGATGGGGAAGACAGACCATATATAAATATCATCCCATGCTGGAGAGTACTAAGAACAGAGCCAGAGAGAGAATAGTGGTAGATATATTTCTGGCAAGGGTGGGCAAGAATGTTCGTTCTGGGGTGTGTGTGTGAAGTTTAAGGTAACATCAAAAGAAGCCAGTAATATGAAGAAAGGGGGATGGTAACGGCAGAAGAAACAACAAGTGCAAAGGCCCTGAGGTGAGAGAGCTACGCCTGCCTGAGGAGCCTAACAGCACTGGTGAAGCCAGAGCACAGAGTGAAGATGAGAAATCCCTGAGATGAGTTTGGAGAAGTAGCCATGGGACTGGATTGCACAGTGCCCTGTGGGCCAAGAGGGGTGTGTGAATGGTATCCTAAGAATGTTGGAGGGCCTCTGGAGGGCTTGAAGCAGAGGCTTGACATGATCTTCCTACAGTTTGGAAAGAACACTTGCTGCTGTTTGGAGACTGGATAGGGATGGAGGCAAGAATGGATGCTTTAGAAGGCTCTTGCCGATGTCCAGGCAGGAGTTGACAGTGGTTTAACCTGGGGCTGGAGGGGTGGGGTGGGATGGCAGCAGCTCCTTCCTATCTATGTTCATTCTGGTCTCCTTCCATGTATTGTCCTTCTCACCATTGTTTTCTAGGGGAAAAGCTGGCCTTCCTTTATAAGAGCTTCACGGTGAGCTGGTACTTTATTTATTTATTTATTTTGAAACAGAGTCTTGCTCTTTTGCCCAGGCTGGAGTGTAGTGGTGTAATCTCGGCTCACGGCCACCTCCGCCTTCTGGGTTCCAGCAATTCTTGTGCCCCAGCCTCTCGAGTAGCTGGAATTACAGGCACGCACCACTCTGCCAGGCTAATTTTTGTATTTTTAGTAGAGACAGGATTTTGCCGTGTTGTCCAGGCTGGTCTTGAACTCCTGGCCTCAAGTGATCCACTCACCTCGGCCTCCCAAGGTGCTGGGATTGCAGGCATGAGCCACCATGCCACACCAGGACGGGTACTTTAGTCTCTTCCAAAGCTCTTTAAGTAAATGGATCCATTTCATTATCTCAGTAACCCTGTGAGGGATACAGTGAGCTTAGGATATTGTCCTTCGGTGACAGATAAGCACAAGGGAGGTCCTTGAGGTTATAGAGAGTTCCTAGCAAAGCCAGCTTTCTGCACACCCAGCCCAGGCCTCTCTGCTACTCCATGGGACCTACCCTGTAGACCTTTTGGTTTTGTACTGTCACTGTGGATTATGACTTTTATTTAAAAAATTGTTGAAAAGGTAAAATCTGATTCAGGTAAATGCAAAAGAAGCACTTAAATTTTGTTTTCTTTTTTCTTTTTTTTTTTTTTTTGAGCCAGAGCCTCTTTCTGTCACCTGGGCTGGAGTACAATGGTGTGATCATAGCTCACTGCAGCCTTGACCTCCTGGGCTCCAGTGATCCTCCCATCTCAGCCTCCCAAGTAGCTAGGACTACAAGCCTGTGCCACTAAAAATTTTATTTAATTCATTAATTAATGAGGGAACCAGTAAGATGGTGTACCCTGTTCAAAGACTAAGAAGTAAGGATATTTATAGGCAATTTAATAAAAAAATTGTTAGGATAAGATTGCTGGGTTAGATATAAACTGGTTAATGCCCAACAAGCCACAAATCTTTGAGGTTATATGTTACAGCAGACAGAAATGATCAGTGTTTCTACTGGACGAAAATGTACCAGATAATAGATAACTTCACTAAGTCAGAGACCTTTAGTCACTGGCAAGCAATGAAATGAACTAAGTATATTCTCCTAGAAAATTCTTTGGAGGATTTGGAAAGGTGTGTCACTCACCACTTTTGCCTTATTTCCAAGTTTTAGCTAATTTTTATGACACTGTTTCTCAGAGCAGTGATTCCCTTGGTATAACGCCTTTAAGATAATGTTTATGGAAAACCTGGAGACTGAGGTCAAAGACTAATAAGAAATGGATACGTTAAAATACAACCCAAACTCCCCCAGAATGAGTTGGGACTCAGTCATTTATCAGACATCTATTGAGTCCTGTTCATGGGTTAGCAGAGCCCTGTGCTAGGCTGTGGGAGCACAAAGCTTAATACAAAACAGTTCCTGCCCTATGGACCTCATAGTCTAGACAGGGAGACAGACACGTAAATGGACACATTCCAATTCATCGTGATAAAAGCCAAGCAGAGATGTGGGGATTGTGTGGGCGCTGGAAAAGAGAGCACTGCCCTCACCCTGAGCGAGCCAGGGGCACTTCACAGAGAATATTTGGTTTGAGGGATGGGCAAAGGGTTGCCAAGTTGAGAAGAGGTGTCCCAGGGAGGGCCATTTACACGGGATGTCAGTGACCACCCTGAGAAATAGCATGGATGTGAGTAAAGAGATTTACCGTTTTGGTATGGCAGATTTTAAAATTTCTCCTAAATTCTCACAGCTAGTCTTAGAACACTAAGATTCGGGGGGGTGAGGAGGGAATGGGAGTGGAAGAAGGAAGGAGAAGTTGGAGTCTCTTGGGCAAGCTTGCAAAATTTTCTTCAAATATTAGGTCAAATTCTCTATAAAAACCCTATTTAAAACTTTTTGAAAGACTTTGAAGTCCCAAAGAAGCAGGAAGTTAATTAGAGTGGCTTTGATATCTTAGGGTATGTTTTAACAGCTGCTTAAGACAGTTTAAACAATAAGAACTTATGTGGTTTGAGATGCGTCTGTGATAGTCAGCCCTGGCCAGAGTGAAATATCATTGCATCTGAGAGCTAACAGCAGTTGGCTTTAATTTTAGAAAGAGTTCAAGCCAAAAAGTTCTCTAAAACCCAAGAGAGGAACTTCTGAAGAGGAAGATTGCTCTTGAAGAATGTGTTTGGGGGTCAAAGATGAATTGAGTAGGGAACAAATGATCTTAACTTTGTCCTGGCAGGAGCACGGAACATGCCCATTTCTTTCTTTCTTTTTTTTTTTGAGGTGGAGTCTCGCTCTGTCGCCCAGGCTGGAGTGCAGTGGCCGGACCTCAGCTCACTGCAAGCTCCGCCTCCCGGGTTCCCGCCATTCTCCTGCCTCAGCCTCCCGAGTAGCTGGGACTACAGGCGCCCGCCACCTCGCCCCGCTAGTTTTTTGTATCTTTAGTAGAGACGGGGTTTCACCATGTTAGCCAGGATGGTCTCAATCTCCTGACCTCGTGATCCGCCCGTCTCGGCCTCCCAAACTGCTGGGATTACAGGCTTGAGCCACCGCGCCCGGCCGGAACATGCCCATTTCTGAGCAATTCTCTTAAATTGTATTTAACCAGGGATATTTGTTGGCCGCCGCCATTTGCAAAGGGGTCCAAATGAGGTGAGGTGAATTAACATCTGTAAGGAACGCTTGAATAACATAAAGGGTGTCCAACCAATTTACATTTCCTGGGAATTGTCATTGTGTTTGAAGTAATTTGTTTCCCTCCTCAATACCCTCAGCCTTCTTCAACATTTAAGACTTTTTCGACATACTGTTTCTTAGCCTCTTCCCTTGGTTGGATCTCCTCTATACTGGAGAAGAACATGTTGAGAAATTCTGTGATGAACAGTAAAGATCTGCCTGGGGAGCGGGATTTCAAGAGACAATGGGAAGGCTTGCTCTGGTGGCGCTGTGTTGCTGCTGCTGCTAGGATGCTGACGATGGCCATGACAATGGTGGTGGTGGTTAGTAGTGATGATAATGATGATAATAATGTTAGCTAACATTTGAGGTTATTGTTTATATGATAGGCACTGTGCTGAGCATTTTATACTCATTCTCATGTGGTAGGTATATTACCCCCATTTTACAGGTGCGGAAACTGAGGTTCAGAGAGTGCCAGTGACTTGTCCATGCATCCTTCCGTCCATCATATATTTGGCTTCCATGGAGTTTCCTACTTCTCCACAATTTGTACAATAGTATATTGCAGCCTCTACCCTCATACGCAAAAATTGACTGAAAACATAAAAGTAGTTTGTAATGATACCACATGTTCTCACTTATACATAGGAGCTGAACATTGGGTACTCATGAACATAAAGATGGCAGCAATAGGCACTGGGGACTACTAGAGGAAGGAGGACAAGGATTGAAAACTGTTGGACACTATGCTCACTAACTGGGTGACAGGATCATCCGTACCCCAAACCTCAACATCATGCAATGTACCCATGTAACAAATCTGAATGAATCTAAAGTAAAAGTTGAAATTATGTTTTTATAGAAGTGGATGTAGACAGGTACTTTTGGTAATGGGCCAACGACTGGCTGATGGATGACTATATTATTCCATTCAAGACAAATCTATTTTCCAAAAATACTTCCTTGGGAATGTTATGCCAATCTTCCAAGGATTTCCCATTTTCCACACAATAAACATGAAATTCTTCTGTCTGGACTATGCGTCCTGGCCACTCTGGTGGGACGTGAGTGTGGGGCCTAACTGAGTCCTTGCTGGCTGCTGCAGTTGGGGAGTGTCTTGTGAAGGCTACTGTTTGTTTCTTTTTCTTTTTTTTTTTTTTGGAGACGGAGTCTCGCTCTGTCGCCCAGGCTGGAGTGCAGTGGCCGGATCTCAGCTCACTGCAAGCTCCGCCTCCCGGGTTTACGCCATTCTCTCGCCTCAGCCTCCCGAGTAGCTGGGACTACAGGCGCCCGCCATCTCGCCCGGCTAATTTTTTGTATTTTTTTAGTAGAGACGGGGTTTCACCGTGTTAGCCAGGATGGTCTCGATCTCCTGACCTCGTGATCCGCCCGTCTCGGCCTCCCAAAGTGCTGGGATTACAGGCTTGAGCCACCGCGCCCGGCCTGTTTGTTTCTTTAAAAAGTGCCATCAGCACTTCTTTTCTGAAGAAAAGCTTGGGTTTGTTAATAAAATGGGAAGAAAACTACACAAGACCACATTTTGGCAGCACACACACTCATGCTGAATGGGCTGAGAAAAGGTTGGCATGGGTCCTTCTACAAAGGTAATTGACTGTTTTCAAAGGTCTATCTTTGGTAGTAACTGCGTGAAGGTCTTTAAAGTAGTTAGCTTTGTGAGTAGGGTGCATTTGTAAATGGAGAAATTCATAAAATGTCCATGCATAGACAATTCTCTCCCACAATTAGTGAAGTTTTCTTGGTAAACTGTTGACCTCAAACTACCTTTTTTTTTTTTCGCAATTCCTTCCTTCTTCCCCTCTCCTCTCCTCTCCTCTCGTCTCCTCTCCTCTCCTCTCGTCTCCTCTCCTCTCCTCTCCTCTCGTCTCCTCTCCTCTCCTCTCGTCTCCTCTCCTCTCCTCTCTTTTCTTTCTCTTTCCCTTTCCCTTTCTCTTCCCCTTTCCTTTTCCTTTTCCTTTTTCTGTTCTTTTCTCTTTTTTTTCCCCTCCTCTATAGACTGTTACAAAGCGAGTGAATGGGCTACTCAAGTTCATTGAGGGAAAGGGTATAAAAGATGCATAAGTAAAGTTTATATAGAAAAATAAAGGGAGTCATCCTTTCTTAAAGGAGTAACACTTCCCATATAAAAGAGAGGGCTATGACAAGGTGTTCTCCAGCTCAATGTCTGCCATAAACCAAGGGCAGGAGGTATAAAAATAAGGGAGGTTCTTATTTTGGCAGCTTCTCTTTTGTCCTGTACTTACTGGAGTTTTGCATATTTCTCAGGAAGCCTTCTGTGTTCATTGTGTGGGGGATGTTCTTTGAGGTCCCTGTCTCCTCTGATTTTACATAGTGTGGTAAGTTCTGGTTCTTTCTTTGTCTAATTTACTGGGAGAGGCTTTTCTCCTGAGCTTTGATGCACAAATTTGAGTGGAAAAGTTTGTCTAAAGTCTACATGTTATCTCTGGAAAACAGAGCTTGGTTCCTCTTTCCTTTTGGCTTTACATTTGGTTTTATCTTGCTTTTATTGGTCCTTGAACTTCTAATAACCTATAGATAGATGATATTGATAGTATGACATCACTTCATCAAAAGCAGCCTTCCATGCACTGCAGTAAGCCCTCTGGAATTCATAACCGATCCTATGTTTCTTGCTTGAGAGATTACATCAGCAATGACATGTTAGCAATCAGCTAGAGGGATAACTTGGGTAGGGACTACTGCTGTTGCTTGGGAAAGCTAAAAGGAATGGTCTCTTGCGCGTGCAAATTGATACATTTCATTATTACCATCTTATTTAAGAATTCTGGTGTTTCCAGATTTTCAACAGGTATTAATCTTTGAGGGTGTGAGAAATCAAAACTCCTGGGAATTCTTAGGAATTCCTCAAATCCTAAGTTATTCTTAAAATATTTCAACATTCTTTGTATTCATTTCTTATGATGGACATCTAAGAAAAATGTATTTAATAAGTTAGAAACATTAATTTTAGTAGTACATGTTGAGTATCCCTTATTTGAAATGCTTGGGACCAGAAGTGTTTCGAATTTTGATTTTTTCAGATTTTGGAATATTTGCATTATACTCACTGGCTGAGCATCTCAAATCCAAAAATCTGAAAGCCAAAATGCTCCAGTGAGCATTTTCTTTGAGTGTCACATAGATGCTTAAGTAGTTTCAGATTTTGGAGCATTTCAGAATTTGGATTTTTGGATTTGAGATGCTCATCGTGTAGTTACAAAGAACTTTAGCCTATAGTAAATATTCAAATGCTTGAAAATGCCAGCAAACATTATTCGGTAGCACTTGAAATTGAAATCACCAGTTTAAGGGCTTATTTTGTTGGCAAAAATTTTTATTTTTTGGAACACCACTCATAGGATTTTTATAAGGTATATATGCATATAAATTTATTAATATCATACTTTTTCCCCAAAATCACTCACCATTGTCAACAAACACAATCACAAACACACCCTTACAACATGGCCACAGCTGCAGGCAAGGTTGGTTAGGTAAGGGTGACTTTCCTCCCATGTGTGCTATACCAGTTCCTGGAAATGTCAACCTTAGCCTTCAGCTACAGGCTTTCATCTTGCTCCAATGTTAGTGGATTCCTTCAAATACATGTCTTTGTGTTGACTGTGAAGCTTTAATTCTTGTAGTAGAATTATAATACCTTTTCCTGTTTTCCTGATTTCTTAATTGGCTTTTCTTGGGAGTTTTGATTCTGAAAAAGATACACACTGGGGAAGAATTCTCTCATGGAAACATTAAAGTATTTAAGTTAGCTTCTATATTCCATCCATTTCAATATTACATATCCGGTTTTGGATAGGATCACTCTTTCCAGGAGTAACTCAGGACACCACTGTTCAAAATGAGAGGATCATTAAAGAAAGTTTCCACCAGCTGATCATGGACATCTACCACTGCCGTTATTCGATAGTGTTTGCGAGGTCTTCCTCCAGCAAAGAGCTACTTTAAAAATGTAAAAGCGGGCCGGGCGCGGTGGCTCAAGCCTGTAATCCCAGCACTTTGGGAGGCCGAGACGGGTGGATCACGAGGTCAGGAGATCGAGACCATCATGGCTAATACGGTGAAACCCCGTCTCTACTAAAAATACAAAAAACTAGCCGGGCGAGGTGGCAGGCGCCTGTAGTCCCAGCTACTCGGGAGGCTGAGGCAGGAGAATGGCGTAAACCCGGGAGGCGGAGCTTGCAGTGAGCTGAGATCCGGCCACTGCACTCCAGCCTGGGCGACAGAGCGAGACTCCGTCTCAACAACAACAACAAAAATGTAAAAGCGGCCGGGCACAATGGCTCACTCCTGTAATCCCAGCACTTTGGGAAGCCAAAGCGGGTGGATCACGAGGTCAGGAGTTTGAGACCAGCTTGACCAACATGGTGAAAACCTGTCTCTACTAAAAATACACAAATTAGCCAGGCGTGCTGGCGTGCACTTATAATCCCAGCTACTCAGGAGGCTGAGGCAGGAGAATCGCTTGGCAGGAGAGGTGGAGGTTGCAGTGAGCCGAGACTGAGCCATTGCACTCCAGCCTGGGCGACAGAGCAAGACTCAGTCTCGAAGAAAAAAAAAAAAAAGAAGTGAAAGCTGGATCACAGCAAGCAGGGAAAATTCATACCTTGAATGGTTTACAAGAAAGTATTAATCTGGGAGCCCTCTGGGCCTTTGATGAAAATGGCTGCATTGGGCCATGTTGGTTACCTCATTTTATTATGGAGAACAGAATAACTGTCAACAGTAAGAGTATCAGATTACCTGAATTAAATTCCTGACACTAGTTGTGAGACACTGAGCAAGTGGCTTAACTTCTCTAGACCTCAGTTTTCTTGTCTGTATGGCCTCCGTAGAGTAGGTGTGGGGATTAAATGAGATCATGTGCCAAGGTACGTGATAACTATGCACTAAGAAGAAGCTGCTGTTTTATTCTAGAAAATGACACATGAGATTACCGAGAGTGCATCTGACCAGCACTTTTTTTCATTATTCAGAGCTCTAAATGTTACTGGTGGTACTCACAGCTACATGGCATGCAGAGCCTGGCCATCTGACCTGGCACCATACATTTCTAAAAGGGTGTTGCCATGCTCAGGCTGAAGCCCTCAAACCAAATACGAACAATGGTGCCAGGAAAGGACTGTATGTTTGGTGACTTCTCATCTTGACACATCACAGGACTACTAGAGGCAGCTTTGGATTTAAGCGTTGTCCGGAACGCATAGACGGAACAGACTGAATAGATGAATGGCGAGACAGCCTTGAGACCAGCTGCAGGGCAGTGTGGCCTTGCCTATGCCGGCAGCCTTTGAGGTGTTCTACTCTTGTTCCTCTCCATATTTTCAGCTGTAAGTGCAGGTTTTGTAAAAGAAAGAGTTGAGAAGAGTTTGTCTTCAGAATCTATCTCAAAGAGATGGAGGACATTTCAGTTACAGTCACATAACCTGAAGTCAGAGTCCCTTGGCTGGTTTGGTTCTCCGGCAGCCAGTGAAGAGTTTGCATTGGTTTACTGTGGAAAGGTTTAAATTAAGAGTACAAGTCCAAACTTTATTATACGTAGGTTTAAAACTACTTTCTTCTCCTACTGGCTGTGTGATTTCAGATGAGTTAGTTATTATCTCTCAGGTTCTGTTTCCTTGGTTTAAAAAATGGGATTAATATTGTACCAATCTCACAAAGGTATCTGGAGGGTTCAATAGAATAATCTATGTAAAAAGCTCTCAATAGATTAAGAGTTTCAGTTTTAGAAGGTATAGAGTTATGAAGATGGGTGGTGGTGATGGTTATATAACATTGTGAATAAAGTTAACACCATTGAACTGTTCACTTAAAAATGGCTAAAATGGTAAATTTTATGTTATATGTATTTTACCACAATAAAAAACTTGGAAGGAAAAAAGCTTTCAATAGAGATCCTAGAACACAGAGAACACTCAAAAAATATGAACTATTTTTATTATTACAGTTGAGTCAAGGAGGTGTACCGATACTCCTCAGCATGCTTTAATGTGGCATCCTTTGGAACATAGAAAGTGATTTTCTCATAAAAATCTGGTAAAGAAGGGAATGAGGCAAGTTTAGTCATCCTTGGGGACTGAATTGTCTATCATCTATGCCTGTATTTGCACAACGTGGTGTTCTTGGATGTGAACAGCATGGGGGTGGGTGGGTGAAAAGAAGGGAGGGATTGTTATGGGAGAGGGAGAGACCCCCTGTGTTAGGTGATTAGATATGGAAGAGGTAGGTCACAAGACTCCTCTCAACACCACTAGAGGTTGACAACTGGGAAATCTTTAGCCTTTTCCTGTCAGTTGTTTAACTTATTCCAACCCATTTAACTTATTTGAATTCTGGCCTTGTTAAATCACAAGATTATTTTTAGAGGCTCTTGAGTAGTCTTTATGAATAAGGCTTTTAAATAGCACCCCAGTCCACCACTCGTCATGCCCTGATGGCAGGAACAGTCTTTGCAAAGATCAGGTTTATCTAGTCTTTGCAAGGACCGGTGATAAGACTTTAGAAGATGCAAATATGACGTTTCACTAGGACCAAGCAGAAAATTATTCTTCAGTGTTGCTCTGAGCAAAGACTGGCAAATATGGATATTTTGGAAACACCTCTGATTTTCTGATCCATCCTTATATTTCTGATTCCTTAGTTATTAAAATGAAATAAAAAAGTATGAAACCAGAGGCTTCCAGGGCCTCTTTCTCAGGCTACATCACGCATACTGCTACTCCCACCCCACTTATAAAGCATGCACCATCAGCAGTCTCTGACTATACACAGCCCTCAGAATGTCTTCTCAGACCATGTCCCTATTCCCCAAATGGAGGGATGGATTCCCAGCACCTATGTATACTGTGTGACTTCCCCCTTCCTGGAATGATTTCTGATTTGGTGCTTATATGATAACAGTCAACATCATAGTAATAAAGTAGCTGTCTTCAGTGCCTTCTATGTGTCAGGCACTTATATCACTAGATATAATATAATGATATATCACTAGATTTAATATAATGAAATAATATATCACTAGATATATTGGATTATTTCATTTAATCCTCAAAACTGGTTAAGTATCTCCAGCTTACAGATGAGGATATTGAGTTTTGGAGATCAATAATTTGCAATGAATGGAATTGGAATTTAAACCTAGATCTGTTTGACTCAGGCCTTAGTCTTTAACTGCCAAACAGTGGGTAAGTGGACCTGGGCATAGCAGCAATCCCTCATTTTGGAGGATCGGAGCTACATATCAATGTGCATGGCTTAGCCGCGCCTTGCCATTTGACACGGAGTACATGTCTCTCTCGGCTTTCTTCCTAACAGATGCTACCTCCATACTTTTGCCCCCAGGTGTGTACTACTGGCAGCTCTTGCCTTGAGCTGATGATATACACTTGTTGGCTGTCATTTCAGTCTTCTGGTAATTAGCTAAGAACTTGACCCTGGAGTCAGATTCAAACTGCAGCCCTTCTACTTGCTAGATCTGTGGCCCTGAAAAAGTTGTTTAATCTCTCAGTTTTCACATCTGTAAAATGGAAATAGTAGCAGCATGTAATTTGTGGGACTACTGTGAAGACATGAGGTAAAGGCTCAGAATAGCAAATGATTTATGGTAGTTGCTTAATCCAATTATTCAAACTTGGGAGAGTTCACTGAATGCCAACTATAGCTAAAAGCATGCTAAGAATTTACGTACTGTCCACTACAATCTTCAATTCCTTGACTTTGGTGTGATTCTTTTTCAATTTTTATTTTTTGAGACAGGGTCTCACTCTGTTGCCCAGGCTGGAGTGCAGTGGTGTGATCAAGGCTCACTGCAACCCTGACCTCTCAGACTCAAGAGATCCTCTCACCTCAGCCTCCCAAGCAGCTGGGATTACAGGTGCATGCCACCACACTTGGCTAATTTTTGAAGTTTTTTCTAGAGATGGGGTCTCCCTATATTGCCCAGGCTGGTCCCAAACTCCTGGGCTCAAGGGATCCTCTTACCTTGGCCTCCCAAAGTGCTGGGATTAAAGGCATGAGCCACCATGCCTGGCCTGATTTGATTCTTTAACAAATACTTATTGACTGCTTATTACATGCTGCATACTGTACATATAGACTTCATGGATACAGAGAAGAATAAAACCCCAATTGTCCCTGCTCTCAGGAAATGTGCTGTGCCGTGGGGTAGACAGTCCTATTAAGAGATACATTTAACTCAATGTGCTGAGAGTTCAGGGCTCATTAGGAGCCTGGAGGAGGGTACATGGATTAACCTGGCTATTCGAGGAAGGAAGAGCAAAGAGTTAGCTACACGTGGAAAGGTGGGAAAGGATTTCTATGCAAAGGGAACATATACTAAATACACCAAGGTGGGAAGCGACCATGTGGTGAGAGGACCTATGAATGGTTTCCTGAAGTTGGAATATGCATTTTACCGTAGGAAATGAGGCTGGAGACAAATGTGGGCATGTGGAGCTTGGGCTTTATTCTGCAGGACATTGAGGGGCCACTAAAAGGATTTTAGTGGGGAAATTACAGTATAGAGTGAGGGTGCAAGATGGTTGGAGGTCAAGATTGGAGCAGGGAGAGCAGGCAAGAGGCTTTTGACAGAAAGAATGGCACAAACCGGAGCAGCCAAGGTAGGAATGAGTGAAAAGAATGAGTGGAGAAATATTTAGGAGGCGAGACTACAGGACCCATAATTGATTGGATTTATGGGAGTGGGGAGGAAAGGAGTCTTTGATGATTACCTTTTGCTGTTGTAAATCCTGAGTTAATGCACCCCTTCCCTGGGAGTTTTCATTTTAGAGAATGCTTTTTCTTCTATCTTTTCAGAAGGATCAGTTAGACAATTAGTTGCATAGGCTCCTAATGTTCAGTAGAGAAGCTACCTGAGGAGTTGGAGTCAGTTCTAAGCAGTCAACTTAAAAGGCAGCGGAGATATTATCGCATTTAGTGTCTCTGTGTCTCAGTTTTCTAATCAGTAAAATCAGTGCTTGCTCCATTGGATCCATGTGAGGACTAAATGAGACAAAGCTTTTATAACAGTTTCTCCTGTAGAGCAAACTCTCAAAATAGGTGAGTTACAGTTACTATTATGGTTTTTACTGTCATTCATTTTATAGCACAGCCTCATGAATCCGATTACCTGGGTTCAAACCCAAGCTCTGGGTGAAATGGAAAAAAGTTATCTAATGTCATTAAGCCTCAGTTTCTTATCTGTTAAATGGGGAAATAATAGTGATAAAAAAAGGGCCTCTTGCAGAGGCTTGTGTGTAGATGGGATGAAGCAATGCACACCAAACATGAAGCTCAGATCCTGGCTCACCGTAAGAAGTCAGGAAATGTAAGCTACAGCTCTACTCCTTGTTGTGTGATAGGCACTTTTGTGTGTGACGTACAATTTCATTTTCCCTGCATCCAATAGAGTAGGTTATATGATCCCCATTTTACAGATGAGGAGATTGAAGCAAGGGGAGGTTAAGCAACTGGTTCAAGGTCCACAGCCATAGATGAGCTGGTGTAAGTTGTTCCATTTAGAATGACTTGATACTTTTAGAATCGTTAGGAAAGTTCCTGTAGGCCCATAGGAAAAGGAGTTTATAGTTCCACCTAGTTCATGACTACATTAATTTCTATCAGAAGGGAATTAGAATGATCATCAAAAGTTAGGGTTGGAAGTAACTTTATTGAATATTTGGAAAAATGAATTGCAACCTTATGTCTCCTGGTGTGTAGTTTAAAACAAAACAAATTAAAGCAACAACAACAACAACAAAAATCCAATATACTACCAAACTTATGCCAAAATCCAACATGGAAAACAGGTAATGTGGATCTATGCTGGCGGGAGGACAGGCAGGACAGTTCGAGCCCTTTCCCTTACCTGTTCTGAAAGGGCATCACAAAGCCCCAAGGAACACTTTAAAAATCACAGATCAGAAAAATCCATGTTTGACTGATGAGGAAACTGAGGGTAGAGGAATAAAGTGACTTTCCAATGTTGCACACCAGGGACTCATTGGAGTCAGGGTTAGCAATTCATCTTTTTTGGTTGCCCCAGCTGTGCAGTCACTGGTGTTGCCACCCCCTTCCATGCGCTATGCTGAGTCCTGATGAAGGATGCTCCCTTTTGGACAAAAGCCTGTATTAACGTTCATAGTACTAATACTTAATTTCTTTTATTTTTTTTGTGCTTTTTAAATTTTCTATGATAAATATGTATTGCTTCTATAATCAGAAGAGATAACTTTTAATTTTTAATTAATTAATTTTTTTTTAAGAGATAGAGTCTTGCTCTGTCCTCCAGGTTGGAGTGTAGTGATGTAATCAGAGCTCACAGTGTCCTCCAACTCCTGGGCTCAAGCAGTCCTCCCACCTTAGTCTACTGAGTAGCTAGGACTACAGGTGTGCACCACCATGCCTAGCTAATATTTTATTTTATTATATGTTTTAGGGATGGGGTCTCCCTATGTTGCCCAGGCTGATCTCTTACTCCTGGCCTCAAATGTTCATCCAGCCTCAGCCTCCCAAAGTGATTTCTCTGAGTGCTTGTTGTGATGACTTTGGTTTGGGTCTGGAGGCTGCTCCGAAGAGTTATGATGTTGTTCTGTGATGGCGTGTTTGCTCTTTATTTGTTTATTTTTGATACTGCCCAAAGTAAGGTCCAGCATTAGAGACCTCCCCTCATCTGACCCTAATCTACCCCTCTAATATCATCTCTTAAGACTCTAGTCAAAAATGGCTAATTGACTGTCAACCACACCAAGCCAACTGGTGCCAATTCCTGCCTTTCAGCTTTTCCCATGTAGTTCCATCTGTCTAAGAAAGCCTTTCCCCACAATCTCTGCTGCTGAAGTACTGATATTGCCTTTCAGAGGCCCATTTCACACCCATTTCACTCATTCACTGATTTATTAATCCATCAACAAATATTTACTAAGGGCCTCCATCTGCTAGGCACTAACTGTTCTATTCCCTTGGATAAGAATGGTGAGTAGAATAGTCATGATCTCTTCAATTACGCAGGTAAATCTTCAGTGAGAGCCTGATAGTAAGCAAGTAAACATATGAGTTCACACATCCATCTATCCATCCAATTGCAAAATGTGGTAAGTGTGATGAAAGAGGATAACAAGTGGCCCTATTTCAGGATGGGTGGTCAGAGAAGGCCTCTCAGGAGAAGTGCCCTTTGAGTTGACACTTGAAGGATATAAGGGGAGGACTGTGGGAATGATGAGGGAAGAGTTTTTTAGGCAGAGGAGGTCCTCAGCTAGAAGAGTTGGAAAAACTGAAGGAAGCTCAGTGAGGCTGAAGCAGAGTGGATGACTTATGACAACCCAACATGCTAAATGTTTCACTGATACATTTTGTATATTATTTGTCTCCCTCTGCTAGAGTGCAAACTTCAGGAAGGAAGGTATTTTTGTCTGATTTATTTACTACTTTATCCTCAGTATCTAAAACAGTGCTTTGAATGTAGTAGGCACTCAGTAAATATGTTTGAGTGAATGAGTGCATGAATGAATGAATAAGAGTGTGATGAAAGAAAACTAGAGAAGTAGGCAGGGATGACATCATACAGGGCCTATGGGTTATGATAAATGCTTGAATTTTGTTTTCATGAAGTGGTAAGTAACAGGAATTTTAACAGAAGAATTACATGATCTAAGATAGCATTTAAATATCAGTCTCCACCTGACTTTCAGATGGAAAAGGGTTGGAGGTTGGCAGTTGAAGAAGCAAGTTAAAAGTCTATTGCAGTAACTTGGCAGGAGGCATCATGGTACTGTTGGCAGTGTGGATGGAGAGGAAGAGATGAATTCGTGATAGTTTTTGGAGGACAATAGCAGGATTTGCTGATGGATTTTGTGGTTGACATTGCAGATTGATTTCCTAATGTCCATTCTCCCCTTCTTCCTTATTAATATAATGTTATAGAATATAAATGATGTGACATTTATAATGTAAGTGTTGTTTGGGGGTAAGAGTGTGCCTAACTGAAAAGAAAATTCTGTATTTTCCAGCTTCCCTTGCAACTAAGGGTAATCATGTGATATAGTTCTGACCAATGAGATGTAAGAGGGAATTGCTACATAGGGGATTCTGGAAAAGCTCTTTAAAAGGAAGGGGATTTAACTGCCAAACAAATTTTTTCCCTTTGCTCTTCCTCTTCTTCTTGCTTGAACTGCAGATGCCGTTTGGAGTAGCTACTTTGAGGACAAGAGACAAAAAGCCTGAGGAGAAAGTCACCATGAAGGAAACAGAAAGATTAAAGAGTGAGCATGATCTTTGATCCAGAGCCCCCATCTCACCCTGGACTGCCTTCTTTTGGAATTCCCTTGTGGAAAAAAAAAAACAAAAAACTCTTATTTGGTTAAATCATTGCAAGTTAAATTTAGTTTATATATCACCACACTTATTTCCAACTGATTCAGATTGGATGTGGGAGCAGCAAGATAGGATAATTCTATTTTTTCCCCCTTTCTTCAAACAACTGTTCAAATGGAAGACTGGGTGAGGAACAGATTTTAAATGGAGGTTGTGTGTGTCAGTATGTATATGTTTGTGTCTCTGTGTGTGTGTGTGTGTGTGTGTGTATGTGTGTGTGAGGGAGCGAGAGAGAGAGAGAGAGAGAGAGAGAAGATGAAACCCAAGACTTCCATTTTGGATAGTTTAAGCTTGAGATGTCTGTTAGACATCCACATTGTAATGTTAACCAAACAGTTGGTTTTGTGACCTTGTCTTTCAAAGAAGAGTCTTGAATAAAGATAGAAATCTGGCAGTTGTCTGCATAGAGATGGTATTTAAAGTCATATAAATGGCTGAGATTTCCCAGAGCAGGAGAGTGTATAGATGGAAGAGCAAAAGCTCCATGGCTAAACCCTGAACATGTCAGCATTTAGAGGTGAGGAGAGGAAGAGTCGCTATAAAAGAAGGAGGAATAGACTGTGGGGATTACCAGGAGGGCAAAGTGATGTCAAGACAGTGGGTTTCCTGGACCCACCTCGTTTTTGTGTGGCACACTCACGTTGTGCAGCACCCATTGGACACTTTTTATATCCTGCGCTGGATATTACTTCTCTTCTTGTGTGTAGGCTGCTTTCCCTCTTGTTGAGATTTCAGGTCTCCAGGGACTGGGGTCATGTCTGTCCTTTGTAGTTCCCTAAACCAGGCACAGCACTTCTCCTTGAGGTGATGCTCACTAATGCTTGGCAGTGGTAATCTGTGCCTGCTGGAGGCAGGGAGAAAAAAGAGGGTGTTTAGAAACAGAAAGCTAGTTTGGAAAATGAAAAAATTGGAAAGTATGCTCAATCCTAGGTTGAAAGTCTCCTTGGGTAGTAGAATGAGATACATTATCTGACTAGAGAGAAAGGTTTTTAAGAATTTTGAGAGCATAAGTTGGCTATAGGTAATAGGGCCTAGGAAAAATCAGAAAGATGAAAGAAGAGATGGTGCAGAATCCAAAAATTTCATTGTGTCAGGGTTCAGGTGCAGAGAGTAGCTTTCACCAGAAACACTAAGGGCTTATATTAGAGGTTGAGCAGGAAAGGACGGCATGTTCCCAGGGCTCGGATGAGCTCATGATGGCTGCTGGGGTGAAATAAAGAGGAAGGAACAATAAAACCAAGAATACATGCTGACCCACAGTTATGGCATAGGCTTATTCTCGAGATTTCCTGCAGTGGTCTTTGGCACAAAGTGCTGATGTCCTATTACGGAGGCCTAGGTTGTGGAAGGGAAGTGAAGCCCTGGGCTAGAAGGCCAAACTCCAAATCATTCATTTATTCACACATTCATTCATATTTGGTATGCAATTACTATAAGCAAGTCCTGAGGATACGGTGGTGTAAAAGGCAAAACATATACCTGATTTCATGGAACTCATATTCTAGGGGTGGTTTGTGTATATATGAGAACAATAAGTAGAAAAAAATAATGAACAGGGTAATTTCATGTAGCGATAAGAGCTATGAAGAAAATCAGACATGACGATTTTCAGCTAGAGCTACCCAAAACATGATCTTTGAGTCAACAACATCATATGAGCAATGAGTTTGTTAAAAATGCAGAATCTCAGAAGAATGGCCCAGACCTGCTGATTCAGAATCAGCATTGTAACAGGATCCCCTTGTCATTTCTTTGTATGCTAATGTTTGAGAAGCACAGGGCTAGACAGTGGGAAATGAAAGGTTTCTCTGCCTAAGCGACATCTGAGCTGAGACTTGAGTGAAGAAAAGTTGTCCATGTAAAGATCTGGGAGCAGAAGTCTCCAGGCAGAGGGAACGGAAAGTGCAGGGGGCTAGTGAGAACAAGCTTGGCTTGTTCGCAAAACAGAAAGACCTGTGTCTTCATCATGGAGCACCTCTTCTCCTCTCTCCTTACCTGGTTAGTCCTCACCCAGCTGTCAGACCTCAGCCTAGACCTCACTTCCTCTGGGAACCTTCCCCAACCCTCAAACACCCTTCCTGCCCAGCCCCACCCACCCAATTCTAGTCCTGCATGAGAGTGGTCTGGCTGTTTTCCTCCCCAGCATGCCTGTGATCTTAGTACTGAATAGGTGGTATGTAATTTTGTTTAATGACAATTCAAAGGAAAGTGAGAAATCTAGAAAGATGGAAGAGGCAGGCTATAAAAGCAGTTCATACCACAGCTTTGTTTAGGGGCAATGTCAGTAACTCTTGAAACCTTGTAGCCATATCCTGGACAGAAGCACCACAGCCTGCTCTCTGTGGAGTCTTCGTACACTCCCTTTCTTTTGACCCTCATTGCTCTGAGATCTGTGGTCAGACTCTTTGTAAATATTTCCTTTCAAGCAAGGATTCAGGGTCCAGCAGAGCATATGGGCTGCTAGAAAGGACATGCCATTGAATAAGCTACAATGCAATATGCTGGATGCAATCAGGTAGTGGAGAACAAGTAACTGTTGGAGCTCAGAGAAGGGCTGGGCACCAAATTCTGGAGGGATTTAGGAAGTTCCATTTGAAAATGCTGGCTCTTAAGAGAGGAAGAAGGATTTTTTAAATTTAAGGGGGTGGTGGCAAGGTGGCAGTAACTGGTGGTGAAGGTGACGGAGGGCAGTAATGGTGGTGGTGGTGATACTGGCTTTGAATGATGTGGGTGGCAATGATGGGAGATGGTGGTGGTGGTGGTGGTGATGACAGTGATGGTGGAGGTGGGTGGGAGTGGTGAAAAAAGGGATGGCATCAGTGGTCAGATGGCTGTGGTGATGGTAGCAATCATGGTAATCATGGTGATGGTGAAGTGTATTCTAGATGGAGGTCGAAACATGCCCATGAACATAAAGTCATGAAAGATCTCTTTAAGTCTAGAAACTGGGAAATGTTCACATGGTAGGGTGGCCACAGATGGACAGTTAGGTTGGAACCAGATGTCAAGGCCTCGTGGGCCAAGATGAATTCATTTTCATTAAAGTTAAAGTAGGTAATGAGCTTGAAGAGAACTGGCTGCACTGTGAGGGAGGAGGTGATGTTTCCTGTTACAATTACCTTTCTCGTTTTATTTACTTTTAAGACGGAGTCTCGCTCTGTTGCCCAGGCTGGAGTGCAATGGCGAGATCTCAGCTCACTGTAACCTCTGCCTCCCGGGTTCAAGCTATTCTCCTACCTCAGCCTCCTGAGTAGCTGGGACTACAGGTGTGTGCCACCACGTCAAACTAATTTTTGTATTTTCAGTAGAGACGGGGTTTCACCATGTTGGCCAGGCTGATCTCGAACTCCTGGCCTCAGGTGAGCTGCCCATCTTGACCTCCCAAAGTACTGGGATTACAGGTGTGAGCCACCGTGCCTGGCCCCTTTCTCGTTTTATCATTGTCCAGTGGGACACCAACAGGGAAAGGGAAAAGGAATATATGGAATATGCGAAAATCTACTTCTCCTTAAATCCAGCATCCTAGAAACTGGAAGAATTTCCCCTTTGGGACAAAGTAATATTGAAATTATTCAAGAAAGATATTCAGTTATCTCCACTGTATGTTTTCATCTACTCAATTATTCATTAATTTCTTTACTCATTCAAAATGTTTTTATTGAATACTTGCAAAGTTCATTGCACAGGGTATGATGGTCAAAAAAACAAATAAATGACATCTTCAGCCCTCAAGTAGATTACAATCTAGTAGATACACAACGGGTAGGACTGGGCAGAGCACACAGCACTGAGAGAGTCCTGTGTGCTGAACCTGACTTTGCAGACCAGGGCAGCTCATTAACTTCTTCATTCATCACTTTCTTCCTGAGTCTTTATTGTGTTCGTGCTACAGTGTTAAAGAAAAAGAACATAAGCAAAATAGTTCTTGCCCTAAGAAGCAAGACGTTTACAGTCTAAGGAGGAAATGTCTCCAGACCTCTTTACTCCTCGTCTATATTATTTATGTATTTGTGTATAGGGGGAGGTTGACCAGAAGATTTTTAAGGTCCTTTACATATTTCATATTTTATGACAAAAGGATTCAAGATTTGTAGACAGCACCTTCATTTTATATATAAACCCAAGTTAAAGTCCATATTTTATGCTAACTTTGCTAGATGCTCTAAAATTACAGACCTCCCCTCCCCATCCCCCACCTCCTCACACAGAGTAAGTTATTTTGAATCCTTGTAAAAAGCTTATGGTGGATTCATATGGGGTTGGTAGTCAGTTTTCAAACCTAGGTGCAGGGCGCGTGGCCATCCGAGGGAATTTCAGGACCCTGAAGGACATGGCTTGGGACGTAGTCACGTAATGAAAGAGCTGGTTGTTCTGTGTTCATGCTGGGGAATGTGGTTTGAGTGGCTGTGGGAACTTCGACTTTGCGACTTTCTGTGTAACTGAAATCGCAGCCCCCAAGTGTGTCGCAGTGACTTCTCTGACACAGCACATGTAACGCGGCTCTCCCCTGATGTCTGTTTTTCTTGCTCTCAGGAGAAGAAATGGCCTAAACAATCCTCATGGGCCAGCAGTTGAAAAAATATTTGTTTTGGTTTTTTTGAGAGCTTTCCCCGGTGAAACGTGGACATTTTGAGGGGAAGGGAGATCCCCATTGTGTACGTTTGATTCATTTATCCTTAGCAAATCAATTGTTTCAAGTAGAGCCTTTATGTCCAAGAAGGCTATAGAAAGCTTTACTGCCCTTTTCCTTTCAAACAGGAAGTTGCATTTGGCCAAAAGTAAACAAATGTGAACCCGGGAAGGTTTGTTTAGTTTCTAATGCTGACTTCAGGACCTGAGAATGGAGTCTGTGCTTGGCAAAAATGCCTTCTCTGGGATCTGTCTGGGCCAAAATATTCTCTGCTTATGACCTGGCCTTTGTGCTCTGGTAAACATCCTCCTCTTACCAGCCCCCAGAAATTCACTGCCAAAGTCCACAGGCAGTTTTGCTTGCTTATCAGAAATATTCTAAAGGTGATGGCAAGTTGGAAACATACTTTCAGCAGGACTTAGCTTTCTGGAGAATGGCCACTGTGAAAATGGCCTGTGGCTTGGAAATCTCATGGGGTATGAATGTAATTTGACATTCTTTGTGCACAGGCATGGGCTAGCCCCTCTGGGTGAAGTAGCTTCCAGGAAAGTGACTGCTACTACTCAGCTAACAATGTAGTGCTCAGCTAACAATGTAGTACTCAGCTAACAATGCAGCACTTTGTAGGACTGAGCTCACAAAAGTCTCAAACAATCCTAGGAGGAAGGCGCTATTATTATCTCCAGTATACAAATGAGAGAACTAAGGCTTAAGAAGTCTATGAAACTTGGCTCAAGCTCACACAACTAGTCAAGTATCAGAGCCCTCAGCTCTCTCTGCCTTCTGATTTAGAGATTTTAATTAGTGCAAGTTCAATATCTAAACTCTAGGAAGTTGCTAAGTATTTGGGGTAGAACCACATGATTCAGGTGATGATCAATGTATGACAATTTATTATGACAGGCCAAAGAATTGAGCAAGTAGCATTTAAAGTTTTTAATGAATGGGCTTAATGTCTTGTTCCAGGAAGGATTGAAGGCAGCTGATATAAACTGGGCACTATGTGAGTAGGTAGAGATGGTGAGCTCTAGAGGAATTTGGGATGATTCTCAGAGGAGGGACTCCAGTTGGACCTTGAAGGATGAGTGGGAATTAGGTAAGTAAAGAACATTTCAGATTTGGGGAATCAGAATCAACTCTTTTTTAGGAGGCTTGCGTTCAAAGCTACTTCATGAAAATGTTCTAAGTACACGTGGTGACCTTCCTTGGGCTGTGCTGCTGCACTTGCTGAGCTCTTATATTCTTGAGAGAATTTTTATCAACCTAAACATGCAAAGAAACATGTGGCCTGTGAAGTAATCCTTCACCAAGAGCACGTGGCAAAGCTAGTCAATATTGGGCCAGAAATTCTCCCCACCCCACCCCGCCCTGCCCTGTCATTAACCAATTCTCCCCACATCCTAGTGTCACTAGTCTTTTCATGGTTCTGAAAACATGTTATTGCTTAAGTGCATTTCTCTACCATACTTTACAGACAGTATCACTAGTCCTCACAACTGCTCTAATATGGTAAATGACATTAGGCCCATTTCACAGGGGAGGAAACTGAGACTGAGAGGGGTTAAGAACTTTGCCCAAGTCATACAACTTCTTGATGGTGGAACCAACTAATTGATGGAAGAAACAGATCTGATGCCAAAGCCCATGTTCTCTTCACTCTACCATATAGTCTCCTTAGAACCGAATGAAGACTCCCCAGGTAGTTTTTAGCTAGTATTCTGGATTTGTATAAAAATCCTTATAAGATGTTAACAACTTTAAGTCCTGTGGTGGTATGGGGGACCTGAACACCTGGGTGCATTTTCTTTTATTCACTCTAACAGGGACACAGATCTCTGGCTTCTTTCATAGAAACCCCACTTTTTGAAGTGTCTCTGTTTTGTTCATTCAGGAGAACAGATCAGCATCTCTCATGCAAGGCCTGGCTCTGTGCCCATCTCACTTTTGCAATGAATTTAGCAACATCTGCTTTGCCCATTAAAGTGATTTTTCTCTTCCTGGCCCTGAGCCTGTATGCTTGCTGCAATTGATTACTAGCAATTTCCTTCCCAAACCAGAGGGTTCAGTGAACTCTAAATTGAATTGTTGCTCACTGGTCTCCTTTGGACCAATTGCATATGGCTTACGTGCAAAATGGTCAAGTCACTCAGTTCCCGAATCTATAGGGTGATGATTCTGGTTAAACATAGGAGAGGACCTGATGAGTGACATTTCCCATTTTTGCACACAGTGGCCTAGGACTGTGGTCACTTCTGTGTTTCTCAATTTCAGGTAGGGGGAGGGGATGAAGCCACCTTGCTTACAGCAAGGCTGTTGAAGTACACACCCTCTTTCCTTTCAGTCATATCGCAGCACCAATGGCCTCAGATGTAGCTGCCTGGAAGCCTTGTTTTGGAGACATCTGAGAAACATATATCTAGCTCCAGAAGTGGCTTAGAAAGACCTCAGGAAGATGCATATCAGTGTACCCTTTTGTAGGTGACAGTGGATCCCTTTAAGTGGTTCAGGTAGCTTTTTAAGATAAAGCAACACCCAAAATGATGCTGAGCCTATATACCTATCCTGCCGCTCCATGGTGATTGGCAGTTATTTAGTTATCCTTTGAGATGCAGTCGAGTGTTACCTCTCAGGAAGCCTGCCCATGTCTCATTCAACCCTGTATTCCCAGTATCTAGCACAGTGAGTACAGGTAGTACACCCTCAGTGAAAGGATGAATGAGTGAAGGATGCTGCTCTTCTCGTGAGAAGATTTTAAACTGGTACTTTGCTCTGAGCTGTCCTTGAAGTGTCTCTCCTTCCCCACGGCCATGATAACTCTACACAAGGAGAGTGAGGAGTTGTTGGTTATTTAAAGAAGTGAAAGTCAGGAGTCTCTTCCACCACACAGTCCTAAAAAAGGAAAAAAAAAAAAAACAAAACCCCAGAACAAAGGAACTTATTACTGACCAAATTGCTTTCATATATCAGGGAGGTTAATTTAAAGCTAGGCATCTATAAAAAAGAAAAAACTAGCATAGATGACTAACATCAAGTAATAGTGACAGTTACTTGAAATCATTTGAGTCATTGCACATTCTGTTTCTTTGAGCAGACATTCCCCATTTCCACCACAATTGCTGACTGCAAACCTACCTGTATCAGCATCCACTTCTGAAATGATTATTGCAGATGAGACTGCAAATATCCTATTCTTGCAGAACTCTTTCACAAACATCTTTAGCATTGAGCATGGGGCCTTTTGCCTTTATTTCTGGAACAGATCTCATTTATAGTATTACTATAGTGGAAAAAGATGAGTATTCCGAAAAGCACGGCTCAGCTTGAAACTATGTGATCCATACCTCTTAACCAAAGGGATTCTGAACTGCAACTCCAAAGTGTTTAGAGAGTCCTAGGCTTTTTAGCTTCTAGAAAGACCTTAGGTCTTTATTTCTTCATTTAATCCCTGCACATTGGCAGGTGGCCCTATAGACTTACAGAGGAAATGGGCTAGTGAACTTCAAGGGAAACTTAGCTGGGCTTCATATGACGATATGTAGTTAGGGAAAAGACATTCAGCATTTTTTTCTAGCTTTGAGAACCTAACAGGAAAAAGGCTGGGGAAATGTTCCAACTGTCTGCCCTTGGACTTTACCATCAGTTTATCAGATGCAATTAAACTGGACATCTTTCATTTCTCCAGTCTCTGGCAGTAGAGAGGAAAGACCTCAGTCTCCCATGTAATGAAAGGAGATGATTTGTGCTTAGTCATGCTGTTTCAGTTCTGCTGCCTCTCACCCTGGTAGTTGGGATTAAAATATGTTCTTCCCTTTTCCAGAGTTTCTTGCTCAAACTGAACAGGACTTTTCCAAGAGAAATGGATCACTCTAAGATTCAACTCACCAGGCCCAGGCTCAGTCCGAAATTCTAGGTTAAACAAATCATTAAGGATAGGGATGTGTTACAATCTACCCAGAGCTAACTAAACCTCCTCCACCATCAGCTCGCCACCACTGCCACCAAAATGGCAGTTCACATGAAATTAATGCTGATCGTGTGCCAGACACTGCATCATCACACAGCTCCATGAGGTAGGTTTTATAATCACTTTATACAAATGGAGAAAATGAAACTCTCAAAATTTAATTTTTTTTTTTAGGCAACAAGTGTTTGTTGAGAGTGTAGGGCATGGTGCAAAGTTCTGGGGACAGCGTAGTCTCCTCAGGCTCTCAGTGAAAGCACATTGAAACCTGTGTGCTGTGACAGGCTACAGAGGAAGTCTCTGAGCCCTTCATGTGTAGTGGGTTTAATTCTTCTTTTTTCTTGATTTTCACACGCCCCTGCACTTCCTGCTCTTTCCTGGGCCTGGAAGCGGAAGTACTGAAATACTGAGACAAACTGTTCTTATGGTTTTTATAGGCTGGTCAAAACCAGGAAGGACAAGACATCAGAAGGCTGGTTCTCTCTGTGTTCTCTCGGTCCAGGGGACAAGAGCTGGGTCTTGGGTCCCTTGACCATGTTTCTATTCTTCCTTTGAATTGGTTGGGCTTAGCAAAGTCAGTCAAGAATTTAATCTTAGCTGCAGCTTCATTGTTCAATGACAGGCTGATTATTGTTTTTTCTACTTCATTTTTCATCGATAACTGAAAGGATATGTCTTCAGTGGAAGGAGATGCTCATATTGATTTCGTGACTTTAGATTGGTATATGCACTAATTTATTTATCCAACAAATATTTATCAAGCATCTACTTGCATGTCCTTCATGAAAAGCCCTCATAGAGCCTACATTCCAATGGAGGAAAGAAAGTAAACAAAAAAATTAAATATGCAGCTGTGAGAAGATGAAATTACTATGGAGGAAATTGAAGTGAAGGGAGGATGGGGAATGTTTGGTTGGCGGGTATTGCAATTTTAATAGGGTTGTTAGGGAAGGCCTTAGGAAGAAGGTAATAGCTGAATGAAGATTGAAAGGAGTTGAGGGAGCAAGCTATGTGGATATGGGGGAAGAGGGCTCTAAGCAAAGAAAACAGCAAGTGCAAATGTCCTGAGGCTGGAAGTTGCCTGGTGTGCCTCAGGAACAGCAAGGTGGCCAGTACGGCTGGAGCACCATCAGCAAGAGGGAGAGAGGAAGGACCTATAGTCAGAGGAAATGGGGTCAGATTGTGTCATGAGAACGCTGAGAAGAGAGGAAGTCCATGAGGTTGTTCTGTGAGTGAGACAGGGAACCTCTGGAAGGTTTTAGCAAAGAAAGGTTGTGATCTGATAAAGTAATGTTGAATTAGTTATTTTTGCAGAAGCACTGATGCCTCCTGCTGACACTGGCTTGTGCATGAGAAGCAAGAAATAATGAATTTCAGATTTCATTGAGTCTTCTGACCCTCTGTGGGTACTACTCCCATTTAAGTGGAGGCCAGGAAGGCTTGGAGAGTTTTAGTGACTTCCTCATGCCATTAGTCATACAACTAGTAAGTGGATGAGGTAGGTAAGGTAGGCAACACAGTTTAAGAATGCCTTATGGCTGTGCTCCTTCTAGAGGCTCAAGGAGAGAGCCTGTGTTTTTGCCTTGTATTGTGTTCAGAGGCTGCCCACATTGCTTGCCTGAGGTCCTCTTCTTTCATCTCTAAAGCTAGCAATATCACATCTCTATGACCCTTCTTCCTTTGTCAAGTCTCTTTCTCTGACCTTAGCTGGAAAACATTCTCCACTTCTAAGGATTCCTATGATTAAGCTGGGCCCACCCAGATAATCCAGAGTAATTTTCCCTTCTCAGAGCTTGTAACTTTAATCACACCTGCAAAGTTGCTTTACAATGTCAGGCAACATATTCACAGGTTCTGGAGATTAGGGCATGGGCATTTTTGAAGGACTGCTATTTTGCCTAGAGCACCATAATTATTAAGCACTTTCCATGTTTTATTACATTTAAATAGGATGACAGCTACAACAGGCAGGCAAGAATGTTATTCCATTCTTTTCCCCAAGGTTAAATGGTTAGTGAATGCCAAGGAAATTTGGAAAAGTCTGGGATAATTAAGGGCAAGTTAGCTTATTAACAACAGGACTCAATGTCTTAGATTAACATTGTGAGTCTACAGAAAGTGTGGGTGTGGGAGGGGGTAGGAAATGGAGAGGGTAGATATAGAATACAGCACTTGATCTTGTGTCCTTTGGCATCTTTAAATAGAAATTTGAGAGCTTAGTGGTGTGTGAACACACTTTAAAAATGCTACCCTAGACTATAAGCCATCCACAGGGCAGGAATTATCATTTGTTCCTCTTTATACCTTTGGGTTCTGGCAGAGTGCCTGACTTATTATTGATGCCGAATAAATATTTTATTACTGAACTGAACTTCCTTCATTCCTCATACCCTATATTTCGAGCTTTGAAGCACTTTCAACATCTTTGTTCTGTTTCTAACCAATTATATATTTTATTGTGCATCATTCATGTGCCTTGGGTGGTGGGGATATCCAGACTTGTAAGATAATTCCCTACATTTTTGTAATACTTGTCACTTTCAAAGTTTATTTACTTGTATAACCTTAAAATTAACTCTACAAGACAGGTATGATTTGCTCGTTTTATGGATAAGAAAATGGGGTAAGAGAAGTTTTCAGCTCGTCTGATATTATCCAGCTGCTTCTGCGGTGGTATCTTAGCTGCACACTAGAAATTCTCATTTCATACTTGCTAGTTTAGAATCTGAGTTTCCTGTGGCTGCTACAACACATTACCACAAACTCAATGGTTTAAAACAACAGAAATTTCTTCTCTCACAGTTCTGGAGGCCAGAAGCCTGATACCAATTTCACAGAGTCAAAATCAAAGTGTTGGCAGGATACTCTACAGTCCCTCTGGAGACTTTAGGTGAGAATCTTCTTTGCTTTTTCCTCGTGGTTGCTGGCATTCCTTTGCTTGTGGCTGTGCCATTTGAAGGCCAATATCTTCAAGTCTCTTGATGCTGTGTCTACACATTGCCTTCTCTTATGGGTGTCTCCTCCACTCTGTGTCAAATATCCATGTAAAAAGGTTGCCTGTTATGGCATTTACAGCCCACCTGAATAATTTAGAACAATCTTCCCAACTCAAGATCCTTATCTTAAGCACACCTGCAACAACCCTTTATCCAAGTAAGATAACACTCACACATTCTAGGGATTAGGACCAGATAGTTTTTGGGAACCATTTTTCAGGCTTCCACAATACTTAATGTTCTCCCCCGACCAAAGAAAATCTGTCTATTTTCTTTATTTTGATGGTTATGAACGTAATTCAAGTGTCTTATCAAAAAGTGTCTTACTGAAAAACTCATAATTTAATATAGAAATGATTGATAATTAACCCTTGACATTTGGTATACTTCGTTTTGCTTTTTGCTGTGCCTAAATTTGCATGTGTGAATAAAATACGGGTTATACTCTTGGTCTTGTGTTGTTTTCACTTCCCCTGGTCGTTTTTCCTGACCACACGTTCTTCTCTTGAGGTGGGCATAGGCCCCTAAGGGATTTACATCACGTCACTTACAAGTGTTTGCTTCACTCTACAGTTTTAGCACATATGAGTCAGAGGAATAGGAGGGTTCTAGTTATCTAGCTATCCTTGGATCTTCCCTATCCATCTCCCTGCTTTTAATCAAGCCACAAGTCCTAGAGATTTCCTCTGCAAAGTCATCATTTGGCTCCCCTAAATTCACACTTCTATTATGCTTCTCCAAGGAAATAACAAGAACCAGAGCTGAGGTGACAGTAACCTTTACTTCACCCATTTCCAGGGTTACTTCCCTCTAGTGCATCTCCAGTCCTATTTTCAGCTCTCCATTGCCTACCCCCTCCCCTGCTATTTGCATTAAATTAAGTGGAAAATTCTCAGTCCACTGTTTAAGGCTAGTTATATTATAACTCCACCTAATAATCTAACTGACTTGCATTCTATATCTCAGCTAAATAGACAGCAGGGACTTATTGCCATTATATAACTTCCTGATCTCTGTACCATTACTCAAGCATTTCTCCTTCTCTGGAATGTCTCCCATCCCTCTCCCCGCTTTTTTGGTTGTTGAAATTCTACCCATCTTTCCTGGCTTATCTCAGATGCCATCTCAAATCTCCATGAAGTCTTTCTTGACCTTACCCGGCAGGCGTGACTTATCTCTCCATTGAACCTCTTCTATGGGACTTTGTACCTCCACTGTGGGGCGTATCCCATTTTACAGTTATTTGTGTGCTTGTCTTTTCTTTCCTACTAAATTATACTCTCTTTAGGCCAGGGACTAGGTCTCACTCTTTGTGAAGTTCTCCATGGAACGTTAGTGCCTTCTGAAGTTCCCAGAGCACACTCAGTGCCTTCTGAATGCTGGCCAAGTTGTCCGCAAGAGCATATGCAGTCAGAGCAGTGCTTTGCTTCATATGTCATTGCTGGGGTGAGTGAGAGAGCAAGTGCTCACTGAGGGGTAATCAGAACCCCTTGTGTTTCTATCAACCATATTGATTTTTATTTCTACATGCAATATCTCAGTGATTCACAAACACCAGTGAAGCCATCTCACTACCTTTGCTGTTTCTTTGTACCACCTCCACTATTATTTTCTTAGTATATATTTTTTGAATTGATCCACCTTGCCTATACCAAGCCTTATCTTAAGCTATAAAAATCCTTGAAAATACTGGGTTTGATATGATACCTATGCACGTTAAATAATTACAAGACAATTAAGCATCTTCACCACATAGTAGTACCAGGACTGCACTTTGGAAAACCCGGCCTGAGACCCTGGTGGGACTTAAACAAGGTCACAGAGCCATTATCATTCCACTGACATATATCCTCAAAATACAAGGCCTAGAAATAGAACATATAGAGTCTGTGATACTGCATGCTCCATCAGGACAGGGGCCAAGACTGTTTTGCTCACCATCCTATGGCAGGCCGTCTATAATTATTTCTTAAATCAGTGTAGAGCTTGGACATGCAGACACACATGCACACGTGAACTTGCACACACACATGTCAATTCAAAGTTTTCAAGGTTTTGATTCACTCTTGACTTTCCTCGTCATGTTTTCCTCAGACCGTAATTTAATAGAGTGATATTTGTTTTCCATTCCCCCCAGCCTTTGGCTTCACCTGTGAAACTTAGCAAGCTGCTGCTGCAGTTGCTGTGCTGGGACCGGCCAGCCAATCCCCGGCTTGTTGCTTCCTCTGCCACCTCCTTTGGGGCAGTTCCCTTGCTGCTCTGTCCACTCACATCTGTCACACTGCTGTGAAGCACTTCCCAATGCACAGTGCACGAGAAATGCTTCCTAATTCTACCCAGGACTTTTGATACTTGCTGTGGTCAGTCACAAGAGCATCTGTTTCTGTGAATCTCTGAAGTGTCCTCACAGAAGAAAACAATTGCTCTGAAGAGATATTACAGACAGGAAATGCAGCATAGCAGTGTCACTCCAGGGTGACAAAGCTGCTCCAAGTTCCCTTTCTCCTCTACTGAAATTGTTTAAGCACTTGGTTCATCCTTCGGTATCATTTCATGCTAGACCCAGACTGGGACAAAGACGGATGCTTATATGTTGGAGATAGATTTTAACAGAATTTCTTCAGTGGAGTGCTCTGCTTCCCTGTTCTTCAGGAATGAGACAGATTGTGGGGAGAGATTGCCTGGTGTGAAAAGTGAGGGCTACCTGCAACTCCTTTTGCTTTCCCACCTCAGACCCCAGTGGAGAAAAGGAATGGGGAAGGGAGGCATGATAGGAAGCCACAGGTTCTAAGACAGGTTGAGCATCCCTCATCCGAAAGTCCAAGTCTGAAGTGCTCCAAAATCCAAAAATTTTTGAGCACTAACATGACACCACAGATGGAAAATTCTGCACCTGACCTCATATGACGGATTGCAGGCAAGATATCTTACAGTCAAGACATAGTCACAGCTTTGTTTTATGCACAAAATTATTTAAAATATTGTATAAAATTACCTTCAGGCTATTTGTGTGTAAGGTGTATATACAACAACATAATTTTGTATTTAGACTTGTGTCCCATCTCCAAGGTATCTCATTATGTATATGCAAATATTCCAAAATCCAAAACTCTTCTGGTTCCAAGAATTTCAGATAAGGGATACTCAACCTCCAGGAGCAGCATTCATCAGTTTCAGGGTCAAAAAGAATGGAGTTTAAATCTCAGTTCGGCTGATGTTAGCCCGTATGTTTCTTGCTTCAGTTTTGCCACCTGTAGAAGGGGAAATGATTCCTGTTTCCCGACATTGCTGACAATGAGGATATGTTGGAGGGAAATCATCTTATCACGAAGTATGGCACATAGTGTGTACTGAGAAATGTGAATTCCTTTCTCCTTGCTGCTAAATATTCCTGCATCATTTGTGATCAACTTATTCTGGCATCCCGCTCTCCATTAATGTTTATGGTGTCTTGCAATGCCGTGAGCTATAAAGACAGACACAGATGAAGTGACTTGAAATTTTTATAAGATTGAGTCCAAATGTACTTCTAGTAGAGCTCAAATTCTGTTGTGATGTTTACAAGAGGTTTCCAGGCTGGGCGCGGTGGCTCACGCCTATAATCCCAGCACTTTGGGAGGCCGAGGCCGGTGGATCACGAGGTCAGGAGATCGAGACCATCCTGGCGAACACGATGAAACCCCGTCTCACCTAAAAATACAAAAAATTAGTCAGGCATGGTGGTGGGCCCCTATGGTCCCAGCTACTCCGGAGGCTGAGGCAGGAGAATGGCGTGAACCTGGGAGGCGGAGCTTGCAGTGAATTGAGATCATGCCACTGCACTCCAGCCTGGGCGACAGAGCAAGACTCCATCTCAAAAAACAAACAAACAAACAAAAAACAAAAACAAGAGATTTCCAAGCACTGGGTAGAAGTCTGCACATAAAGGTCTTTAGCCTACCTCTCCATTTAGAGGTTCCATAATTTGGTAATCTTTGATCTCACATCATACAGGAGGTATCCATCTAATTTATTGTCCAAACTTGGAAACTTTTGAGAGTGAAAGGGATTGCTATTAAAATCACACCTAGACCACATGTGTAAATTACGACGCTCAGGTTAATAGAGTGTATTTTCACCCTACTTAGGGTGCACAACTTTGGCACAAGCTCTGTGCAAGTTATGCAAGTTTACAGTTACCCAGCTTTCATGTATTTTAAGTCATGCCAGTTCTTCTTTTCTTCTTTAGCCAATGACACTTGTTATCTAGGCAGGGACTTCTGGAAGGAAGGTTAACAATGTGTGGCACAGGATATAGGTAAATAACATACCATATATACATAAAGAGACAAATGAAAGCCAGAGGGTGAGCCAGTCCAGGATCCAGATAGTCCTGCAGCTCCCCACAGTGCCCCCCACCTTCCCCTTGTAGCCACCGTGACAACCAACTGCTGAGGGAAGTGTTGGCTGGGGAAAGGCCAACCAGATGCTGCTCCCAGAAAATCCAGGCCAAATTTGACATCTGTTTGTGGTCTCAATGGCTGGCTCTAATGTTCCAAATTCATGAGGATGAAAATTAAAGGGAGAACTTTCATCACTGCAGTCCTCAGGTACCAAGTGAGCCTCTCGAATGTCTCTGGGGACCAGGATGCTGCAGCAGGTAGCTTAAACATTACAATGAGTGCTGCCTAAATGGGGACAGAGATGTGGGAGGCAGGCCCAGAAGCGCAGACTGTGAGCTTGAAAGGGCCCTTAGAGATGTTTTGAGGCAAAGAGGAAGAAGATATGGAATTATAATCAGTAGATTTGGATTTTCCTGTCTATTAGAGAGGAAACTTGGTGTTCTCACCTGGAAATTGGGGATAACAAATTTCCACCAATGTTCATTGTCCAGAGTCATTGGAATGGTAAAATGAGATAATGAACAGGAAGGAGCTTACAAACCACAAATTCCTATATAAATGCCAGATGTCATCATTATTGGAAATCCTCAATTAAAACCCTTGAATTCACAGATAAAAACCTGAGGTTCAGGGAAGTCAAGATTCTGGCTCAGTGTCAACAAACCCATTGATAAGAAGGGATGTTAACGGCATGTTTGTGATGAGGGAGGGGGACAAGTTACCTCATAGGGAGGGATGTCCACAACATGTGTGTGATGGGGGAGGGAGGACAGGTTTTTTCATAGTGGGGGACTGTTCATGGCATCTGTGTGATGGGGGAAGGGGGCAAGTCCCTTCATGGGTTGGGAAACAGTCCATGGCATATGTGTGATGGGGAGGGGGACAAGTGCTTTCATAGGAAGGGGACTGTCTCTGGCATGTGTGTGGTGGGGAGCGGGACAAGTCCCTTCATAGGGGGATGTTCATGGCATGTGTGTGATGGGGAAGAGTTGACTGAGAAGGTAAAATTGAACAAAAACAGAAAACCAGGGACAAATCAAGAAGGCAAAAACATTTTCAAGGAATGTAACTTAAATTTGTGCTGGATGAAATGAGAAAAATGATGCCATGGTTATTTTTTTAGGCAGCAGGAGCCTTCATATCTTTTAATTCCTCATCATCGTGGATACTGACTAGAGTTGATTTCATCTGGCCCTTTTCATCATGAGGCTTTGAGGCTATAGCCGATTATACTGGTAATCCAGCTGTGTCATCTCTGATTAAAAAGGCTCCTTGGGCTTGCCTGTCCTGCTTTTACACTAACGCATGCAACGGGGGCCTGGCCAGGTTGCAAAAGGATATGAGGGTCAGAGAAGATCTATCTTAAGTAGGAGAGGGTTGAGGCAGCTTAACAGAGCAACTAAGAGCACAGACCCCGGAGCCAGACTGGCTGGGGAAGAATCCCAGTGTTGCCGCTGACCAGCTTTGGCGCCTTCAGCAAGTTACCTAACCTTTCTGTGCCTTGGTTTTCTCATCAGTAGAATAAGAATATAATCAGTCTTCACATGATGTGAGGCTGAAACAAGTTAATACATTTCAAATGCTTAGAAAGGTACCTGGCACACATTCAGCTCTATTTATTATTTGTTATTTTATTAAAAATAAAATGAATATCATTGATGGACATGGGTAAGAAGCAGTGAGGAGTAGAAAGAACATGAACTTGGCTATCAGACAGACTTGCATTTGAGTCCTGATTCCACAATCTTTTAAAATCAACATTTATATTTTTCTAATTATAAAAGGCATATGTGTTTATAGTAGAAAATTTAGAAAATACAGGAAGTAAAGACCAATCCTAAATGTACCACAGGCAGATGGCCACCATATTTCGTGTTGTTGGCAATGATATTTGCACTGGAGCCTGGTTCTGATGCTGGTGGCTTGTTGGTTTTTATTATTCCTCCTCTCTTTGTATATCCCTCAGGGAGATGTCTAGGAATCATTTCAGGGCAAGGCACTGTGAATGCTCAGTAAAGAAAATATTTTTTGACAATGAGAAGACCTTTGGTATGTAACTCAGACCCTTTAATCCACACTCTTTTTATAGTTTGTTCCTGACATTTCGGAGCTAGGGTTTCTGGTGATAAAGCATGCCAAACATTTAGATTGAAACTTATAAATTCCTTCTTCCAACTTCCCTGCTATAATCACTCAGCTGCCCACATTATTGTTGTCAATTGCCAAGGGTGGCTGGTGAGTGACAGGTAGGTTATTTGTACCTGGTGTGGGTCACACTTCCGCTTGGTCTGAGTGTTTTGTTTAATGCTCCACAAGAAGGCCATCGATGGGTAACAGAGTAGAAGTAATAGGAGAAGTCTACTGGGTGATGATTTGGCAGCTCAAGGAAAGTTGTAAATTAGGCTGTCAGAAGGGAACTTTCTGGCAAACTCAGTGAACAAACACAAGGTGTGTGCTGGCCAGAACTTGTAATAAGCTGACTTTCTCTTTCACTGGTGGTTTCCTCTTGTTGGTTTTTTGGTGAAGTGGTTAGACGTGTTAACTATCGCCTAAACAGAATATGGACTGTTCTGGGGTTGGGGATGCAGGGGTGGCCAACAGTGGGGAAGAGGAAGGGTGTAAATGTATGGATCCACAAGTCCGAGCAGTCTTCGATGAACTTGGAGAAGAGTTGACAGTGTAACCAAATCTAAATCTATGCTGGTCACTACCCATGAGCAACGGCACATGAACTAAATGCTCCCAATAACCCCTCTCTCTGCTTTCAACTTCAGGGGCGCAGAGGGCGTATAATGTAAAATCATGACACCAATAGAAACCTTAAGGAGGTGTCTCTCGTTTCTCCCATTTAGTGAGCAAACTAGACTGTGTCATATATGACGAATCCAATTGTACAAGTTAATTTTCTTATCTTTAGTCACTGTAACAGCAACCTACCCTGGTGGTGAAGCTAGAAATGGATCAATCCTTCCCACCGAAGCCCATGTGAATATGGCCAAGTACCCACTTTAATTAGGGCAACCAAACATTTTAATTTGCCCAGGGCAGTCATAATTTATGCCGCTTGTTCTAAAGAGTACATATTTATAAAACCTGCCTTTATTCTCAAAAATTTCCCAGTTAAAATAATAAATTATATGGGTCCCCAAACATGAACAAAATCAGGGAGGAGCCCTCCAACACACAGGCCAACTTTTCACACTGTCACTTTGCTCAGAAAAAGTTCCATTGTCTCTAAAACACTCAGCCCTGGGGTCATGGACTGATTTTTTTTTTTTTTTTTTCATTTCTCTAGCAATATTGCTCCCCAACCAGGGACCACTGCCTTTTAGTGCATTGTTTTTCAAACTTTTTTCAGCAGCAGAATCTATTTTTTCAGATGAACAGTTAGGCAGAGCTCCAATGTTTAAAGCAGATAAAGTAGAGCTTTTCCTGGTTGAAGTGGGGGTGGCAAGCTCAGATACCCACACATTTGGCCTCTCTTGTTCTTTCCTTCTGGTGTGGGTCCCTACTGAATTTTATGGTTTCGTGGAACATAGATTAAAATTTACCACCAGAGCATAATGCTACCATCAATTTAATGTGTTCCCAGTTTCTCGATGAAATAGTTTTGTTCCTTAGTAGAGTCAGTTTAGCAATACAGCATTTATTTTACCCTGGCACAAGTTAATAATGATCAGACTTTTAAAAAATATTACCCCAGGTCTCAGCCTCAATTCTAAGTTAGGTTACTCCATCACCTTAATTCTTCAAACCAATGGAATCTTGACTACTTGTTTTGATGTCTTCTCCACGGAATATGTCTGAGGAATGACCATACCATGGCCTGTTTTACCAACCACAGGTCTCCTGGCTCCTGATCATGGTAATTCTCTGATCTCACTTGTTCCCTTTCTGGGCCCTTCAGCCCAATTCTAGCTTTATGGCTTCTCCTCTGTAACCTTATCCTTTGTCTAGGATTTGAAATGCTGTTCCAGCAGACTTATTTTTCTCCTCATCCTCTCAAATCTTGAGCAGGTCCTCCTAGGTCCCCTCTTTTGTTGAATTCTATTTTAAAATTCTCTGTATCTTTAAAAATGTCTTCACAGAACACATCATACATTAAAAACCCTCCCTCACTGAATCTCAGGAGTCCCTTCCAGCTTTGCCAGTTCCATTATTTTAGACAGCTTATCCAAATACAGTCTTTCATCAGAAACAGCCGCATATGTACTATTCCACACCTATATTTCAACCACAGTTGACTCACCAGCCTGAGGACCCCCGTCAATTCTCAGTGATTCTGGGGATCAGGTTATTTTTCTTGGCACAAATCCAAAACATTGAGGCTAGAATTCAATATTAAGCTGATCTCCCTAGGATGTCATTAAGAGGGTTTAGTTACTGAAACACCGAAGGATATTGTCATAACACAGCAATTTCATTCAAAATGGCCTCATGCCCCAGATCGTTGCAACTGTTGCATTATAAATCTCTAATGCCCTTGGGGTGGGGGTTGGGTGGAGTGGAGGCTCATCAGCAATGGATGCCTCTGCATATTTGTTTATTTATTCAAAAATGTTTAAAATGAAGTATTTTCTTGACAGCTGATTTGAGGTACCCGTAATTGCTTCTAGATATATAGAGATATCCAAAGGTTTTCTCCAACTTTTTCTTATTTGAGATATTTGTGAAAAAGTCATTTATACTTTGAATGATATATGTTCATATATATTGCACATTACATACAGAAAAGTTGGTCTGGATTTTTTTAAAAAGGATTTTTTTTTTCTGTATTTAATAAGGTCTTGTCATCCAATTTCTCAAACTTACACACTCTTATAAGGGGGAAGAATCAATAAATAATTTCAACTTAAATCAAAGGATAGGGTCTCTCAACCTTGGCAATATTGACATTTTGGGCCAGATTTTTTCTTTGTTGTTGGTTACTGTCTTGTGCATTGTAGGGTTTAGCAGCATCCTTGACTTCTACCCAGTAGATACGAGTAACATCCTGTCTCTGACCCAGTTGTGACAGCCAAACATGTTTCTGGGTATTATCAATATGCTTTTGATATTATCAATATGCTAAATTGATCTGGTTGAGGACCACTGCTATAGAAAGAGGAGTGATGCAAGAGGAATAGTTGTGCATAGAACAGTCTATGGCATGATAGCAGCTTCAGCTCCAGCCCCATCCGTTGGGGTAACGGGGATCAAGAGTTGGCTTGCTTGCAGAATGAGGCAGTGTGAAACTATAAGAGATTTTCTTCCAAGGGACCCTGGGATCTCTCCTAAGTTTCTCCTTTTACAATTTTTTAAAGCACATTTTGCCTTTGGAAGTAACCATGTAGAAAACATGCAAAGTTCTAAAATACTAAGTAACTGAGATACACACATATATATATACATATATATATGCATATGTGTGCGTATATATATGTGCATATATATATGTGTATATATATATAGCCAACAATTCAGGGATGTGTTTATATCAGTTTTTGCTTCTAAGCAAACCAGTCCAAATTTCAGTGGCTAAAAAAGACACTTACTGCTCACGCATCAGGTTGGCTGGGGTTCCACACATCCAGGTTGGACTTGACTGGGCAGCTCTGCTTCTCAGTGTAGGTCTCTGGGTCAGCTGGGGCTGCAGCAGCTGGATGAGCTCTGCTCCATATCTCTTTCCTTGTCCTGGGACCAGTAGGCTACTTAGGGGATGTTTGTCTCATGGTGAGGGAAGACGTATAACAGGATAAGCAGAAACACGTAAGACTTCTTGAGACCTAGGCTCAGAACTAGGATACCACCACTACCACCTCATTTCATTGGTCAAAGCAAATCACATGGCTGCCCCTTTAGAGGGGAGAGCTGCAAAGTCATATGGCAAAAGGCATATGGATACAGTGGATGGGCGGTGGGGACGTGTGTGTCAGGGGAAAAGAACCATGGTCAATGACACGATCTGGCATATGGATACAGTGGGTGGGTGGTGGGGACATGTGTGTCAGGGGAAAAGAACCATGGTCAATGACACGATCTGTCACAGCTCTTATTTTTAGAGTAATAATTTTGCTTTTATATAATTTCAGAACTGCACTCCTTATTTTTTTTCTGGGCACCTCTGTAATGAGAGAATATAATCACAGGACCGTTTTAAGAATGGAATCATCTGGTAGGGAAGAGTGAGCCAAACAAACTCTCAGAAATTTTATTTTAACTCCAGTTAGCTCAGTCTTGTACGAATTAAGCAGCATTATATTTCTGTGGTTTTAGAAAGTGGAAAAAGCTGGATTTGTCCAACACAGGGGCAGAGAAGAAATGCATTTTCAAAGATGTTTGTGAGATTAAAATGCAAAAACACCTATTTTTAAGGATTGGCAGATTGCAGATGTGTTGGCCAGAGGAATGTTGAGTGAAAATCTCTGGAATGTTTTAGCAACCTTTAAAATGTATTGCCAGGAAATGTGTGCTGCTTGCCTTCTCTGCATCTTTTCAAAAGGTCTGTTGTAAATCCAGTCAAGCCTAGTCCAGGTACAGAGGTTAGGAAACAGTGATAAGTGAAAGGCACTCTTTGCTGCTGTGCCTCAGCTCCAGCCTGACCAAACACTGTTAATATGGAACCCGAATCTGACCACTTCTTTTATGTTTACATTTGGTTTCAGTGTTATTTTTAACTGGTGAAAGAGCAGTTCAAAGTCATTTTTTTTTCTTGGCACTTACCGTAATCTCTCAAGGCTCAGTAGCAGAATGGCAATAAGTCACGTCAGAGGGCTTTAAACCTGGTGGAATTAAAAATCACTTACCTTATTACACATGTGAATGTGCTGAAGATGGATGAGTCAGGGTGTGCAAGGATAAGACATTATATCAGAAATCATGTTTAATTGTTTTTACTGAGACCTTAGATTTAGAGGATGGTCTACACATTTGGCACAATTCATCCAAAATGGGTGTGTACTCCACATCTATCGGAAGAGCTCAGAAACAATGAAACCAAACCAAACCAAAATGCTGAGCATGTAAGTGCTGGAGAGGATACAGAGCCATGGGAACTTCAAGTATTGCTGTTGGAAATGTCAAATGGTTCAGCCACTTTGGAAAATAATTTTACAATTTCTTAGTAAAGTGTATGCTTACCATAAGACCCAGAATCTCACTCCTGGGTAGTAACCCCAAATAAATTAAAACCGTGTTCATACACAAACTGCTACATGGAAGTTGATTATGGCTTCAATTGGTGAATGGATAAACAAACTGTGGTGCATCTATACAGTGGAAAATTACTTAGCAATACATAGGGATGAACTACTGATACATAGAATAGCGAGGTTAAAGCTCAAAGGCATTATGCTGAGTAAAATAAGCCAGACTCAAAAGGCTATCAACTGTATGATTCCATGTATATGACATTCTGGAAAAAAGCAAGCCTATAGAAAAAGAGAATGCATTAGTGATTGCCAGAGGTTAGGGTCAGGGGATAGCTATAAAGAGGCATACGGAAAATTTGGGCGTGATGGAATTGTTCTGTATCTTAATTGTGGGAGTGGTTACATGACTGCATATGTATATCAAAACTCATAGAACTGCACACTAACATGGGTGAATTTGTCCTAAAATAAGCCTATTTTTTTGAAACGTGTGGTCCCCCACAATCTCCTGTTTGTTTATTTATCGATATAACATATATATTGGTATAGTCACCAACTCATGCCTGCTTCTTTGGAAATGGTTTCCTGCCCACAGTTCCTGCTGAAAGAATGGGCATAGATTATGCTTCTTCTAGGTGATTCCCTATCCAGACCCCATTCGATGGGACCATGGGTAGATATCTACCCTAAACTGAAACAGTAAGATGCTGTCTCTTGAGACTTTAAGAGACATTAAAATCACAGCCCAGAGGGTGTAGATTTTGGCCTGCAGGTATGTTTTGTTTGGCACAGTGTTTAAAGAAAATTAGTTGCCAACATAAAAAAGTGGGAGATTTCACGTAGAAATCCAGATTTCCAGCTTCTCTTGAAGAAATGGGAGGATCTGGTAAATGGTTCAAAATTCCTGCATGAAGACAATGACTGGAGCTGAGATCCATTGCCCACCTCACACCAGCATGCACTCTCCATCTGCACAGCGTCTACCACTCCCTGTGTGAAGCCCAGTGGTGGCTGTGCTAGTGCTGTTAGTTGGCTTTTATAGTTAAGGGAAATAGAAAATATTTCTTATATCTTTTTCTCTATCAAAACTGGGAAAACTGAAGACAGGCCATATTTTATGAAAAATGGAAATAAGCATATTACTTTGTGAAAGTAATGACTCTTCTAGTGGCTTACAAGAAACAAACTAAATGTGTCTGCTGAAAGAATATACACTGATTTCTTTCTGAAACAAACATAGCTTTCTGCACTCATCCATGTTGCCTTCCTGGTCTCAGTAGGGATTTGAGTTTGCCCTACCCTCCCAGTCAAAAGGTTTCTGAGTAAAAGAGTGCTAAGGTTGCATAAAGTTGAAGGTAAATAGGCACCATGGTGAGCTATATCCACGTGCAAGCTTGTGTCACTGGGGAGGAGGAATTGAGAGCCTTACAAAGAAGCGAGTCTACAGAGATTGAAAAATAAAGTGTGTGTGTGTGTGTGTGTGTGAGAGAGAGAGACAGAGAGAGAGAGAGAGAGAGAGAAATTGAGCAGCATACAGATGTTCAAAGGAGAGTGTAAGTGAATTTTCTTTAATCACTTGTAGAAGAAGTTGGGATTATAACCCAAGTCCTCCGATCAGTGTTTCTCAAACTTTAACAGGCACACATATCCTGGGGAACTTGTGAAAATGGCCATTCTCATCCAGCACATCTGGAGTGAGACCTGAGATTCTGCATTTGTAATGAGATCCCAGGTGATGTCAATGCTGCTGACCACATTTTGAGCAGCAAGGCCCCAAATCATACAGTCTACAAAGAAATGGTAAAAGTTTACCAACCTCAGCTTTGCTTTTTAACCTCCATTGAAGGACTTGGTAAAATCAGTTTATGGTCACTTACTAAAGAATATCACTCCCCCGGAACAAGGTGCTATTTACAGGTTAGTGGGTGCTGGCACTCTGGAAAGAAAGAATAATTTTATGATTGCCTGGCTGGCACCTTAAGAGAAGCCATCTGGATTAGCAGCCCAGCTGAGTGACTGTGCACCCTCCCTGCTTAGTCTTGACTGCTTTGCTCTGTGGCCTTAGGCGAATCACCATAGTCTCTGCTTTCTCACCACTCAAACGGAGGTGAGTTTTTGACCTTGTAGGATATTGTGAAAGATTTAATTAGCATTTGTGAAAGCTTGCAAGATCTATAGAGGAAAGGTACTTCAGAAGAACACAGTAATTTATAGTCACTATCATCATTTCATTACCGGTTTAGTTGATCTGCCAGGCAAGTCAATCTAAAGGAAGCTGTGTCTGTAATCTACAACTCCCTCATGGTTGAAAATACTACAGGGAGGAACATAACAGCTGTCTGTGGAAGAAGAGAAACTGTGCTTCTTGTTCACAATTCCTGGTATTACTCCGGTGTCTACCACTTCAGGTTTTAATATAATACATTTTTTTCATGTAATGAAGGAAGATTCTCTGTTTAATTGTCCCCTCCTTCTAAATATGGGCCACTGTGATATCTGTTTAAAACTTTGGGGCTCTGGTTTGAAAGAAATGTTTTCTCATCTCTCTTTCTCTAGAGAAGCTCTGTCCAATAGAAATATGGCAACAAAAGCAATTTAAAAATTCCTAGCAGCCACATTAAAAAAATAAAAATAACCAGATAAAATTATTTTTTAGAATGTGCTTATTTAACCTCATATTTCTAAAATATTTTTGATGTGTATAAATATAAAAATCGTTGAGATATTTTGCCTTTTTTCGGTCTTGCCTTTGAAATTTGGCATATCCTACACTCGCAGCACGTTTCAAATGGGATGCTAAAGTTTCCTTGAGAAATAGTTAGTCCTGACTGGGTGCTGCGGCTCACGCCTGCAATCCCATTATTTTGGGAGGCCAAGGCGGGCAGATCACAAGGTCAGGAGTTCAAGGCCAGCCTGGCCAAAATGACAATACCCTATCTCTATTAAAAATACAAAATATTAGCCGGGCATGGTGGTGCACACCCATCATCCTAGCTACTAGGGAGGCTGAGGCATGGGAATCTCTTGAACTCAGGAGGCAGAGGTTGCAGAGAGCTAAGATTGTGCCACTGTACTCCAGCCTGGACAAGAGAGAGAGACGCTACCTCAAAAAAAAAAAAAAAAAAAAAAAAAAGATAGCTAATCCTGGTTTAAACTTCCTAAAGTTTACAACTGAAAAAGTAGATTCACATATCCACGTTGTTCCATACATATCTACATTTTTTCCAACTGAATAGAGTATCAGGTTTTAAATTTAAATTATGAAATGAAATAACACTTAAAAAATCAGTTCCTTGGTAGGGGGGCACTGGTCACATTTCAAAAGCTCACATGTGGCCAGTGGCTGTCCTGTTTGGACAGGGCAAGGCTAGACCCTCAGTGAGGGCTGCTGATGGCATGAGATTGCAGAAGGCCTATTCCTGCTCCACCAGTGGTAGTTTATGTATGTCTTTTGTCAATGGCATTGCCTCAGAGCAGACAAACCCTGTCAATGTGGTGAGAAGGCCTTCCCTCTGTCAATGCACATTATTTGCCTTCTACTATTTATGGCATTGCTGGTTATGGCTCTTCTGTCTCTCAGAATGGCTCTATTCTCCAAAGGGACCTTGCAGAGATCCAAGCTGGGTGCCACTAGCCTAAAACAGCATCTACCCACTCACGACTCCACTTATTCTTTCAACAAATATTTATAAAGCAAGTTTCCATGCCCAGCCCTACTAAACTTCAGCAACTGCTTCAGCCATGAGAAAGGATGAAGAGGTCACTGCCCTTATGAAATTAATGTCTGGAAGTGGTAGACAATAAATGGAAAAAGACAAATAACAAATTAATAGCAATACAATATTGGTAAAGAAAAGTATAGGTCTCCATGAGACCATATGATCCAGGAATCCAGTTGGAGGCTCAGTCAGTCTTCCTTGAGAAAATGATATTTCCACTGGGGCCTGAAGGGACTGAGCAGTGAAGAGCTGGGGGAGGGGTCTAGTCTAGGAAGACAATAGGGCAAATTCACAAAAGTGGCAGAAGGTAGGGTGACTAGAGTGTGATGGGCCAAGAAAAATGGGGAGATAGTTAAAGCCCAGTCCTGAAGGGCATTGAAGGCCTCAAGAAAGACTTTAGTCTTTGTCCTAACAGACTGGAGGTCACCAAAGTCTTTTAAGAATAACTTGATCAGATCCAGAGTCCCCTTTTAGGTTTTACAAGATGGCATGTGGCTGCAGATCTTCCCTGTGATTGTCACCCTAAATTCAAACCCAGCTGACAATGACTGTGGAAAACAAATGACACTTTCATTTCATTACCTGTTCACTGGAAACAGCCCCCAGAACTCTCTGAAAAAGAAATATAAAGGCAACCTGATAGCACTGAAGGAGTGACATAACAAAGGAAAACAAAACAAAAACACGAGGGACAGACAAAACCCTGCACATTCCAGCTCAAATTGAAATTGAGTCTGCAAGGGTTAAGACTCATTATTATTGTATTAGCATCGGTGGTACTAGTACTAATAATGATGACTATTGCTACTATTTATTGAGGGCCCATTGCTTGTTAGTTTTATATATATACATAAATATATATTAGTTTTAATCTACAAAAAGACCTGCCTGCATAATAGATATTATTCCTATTGAAGTAGCATCATTGTCTGGGGTAAATACCTAGGGTTCGTCATCTCACGCCAAGAAGATTAAGGACACGGACACACATGAAGAATGAGTTTAGGAGTGAAGGTTTCATAGGCAAAAGAAAGAGAAAGGAGAACAGCTCTCTCCCTTGCCAGAGAGAGGGGAGTTCCTGAAAGGAAAAAGCCGGCCTATGGGGCACTGCGTCAGATTTCATAGGCAGGCTTCGGGAGGCAGTGTCTGATTTATGTAGCGCCCACAGATTGACTCTACTATGTATGAGGTTTAACATACGGAAGGGAAGGCTGGTCACCCCATTCTAAACTTATTATGCAAATGGGGTCTTTTCCTGGCTGGTGCCATATTGTCTTCTCCTTACTGTACCCATGGTTTGGCAAAGAGAAGGGAAGATGGAACTGCCATTTTGAACATGCATAGTCCCAGGTAGCCTTTTCCTATTGGCACTACTGCCGGCATTCTCCTGTGCAAGCTTCCAGCTTGCTTGTCTGTGTCTGCAGCTCGCTTTTACAGGCCGTTCTTTGTTAGAAAAGAAAATGATTTGGGGGCTGCTTTTCATTAAAAGGAAAACCTTACCAAGGACTCCCGTACCCTCACTGTCTGCCTAAGTCATCTCTTCTTAACTCCTATATCACTATTTCATTTGATATACTAGGAAAAGGAGTTACACAAATGTTAAACAACTTGTCCAGAGCTGAGTTGGTAGTTCTAGTGGAGGTAGTATTAGAATGCATGTCTGTTTGGCTTCCAAGCCCTGATGTGTCCACATCATCATATTCCCTCTGACAGCTAGAGGCCAGGTGAGTTCTGACTTGAGCATCTGAGAAACAATATGAACGTGTTCACGCAGGGAAAACACCACTTACTTTTGTGGCAGAAGTCAAGGCTCAACAGCAGTGTTAGGATGTTCGATACCTGCTGAGACTTTGGATGGACTCACCCTCAAATTGTTCTTTCCAACATGCATCTTTTCCAAATGTTGTGTATGTAGCTCAATTTTTCTCTTTTCCTCTTACCCTCTGTAAGTTTGGACATTTTCTTTTTCCGTCTTGCTTCTCTACAGGTCAATTACTTTATCTGTTTTTGTGGGCTCCCTGTCTGTAGCTTGTGCAATAGCTCAGCAGTCTGTAGCTGGACATGACCTCCTTCTCCTGCTAGGGTGGTACCTGTGGGCAGCCTGTGCGGATACGCTTTAGGCACATGTTCTGTCCTAAGGCATAACAGACACAGCTGACAGACAGCACGAAGGAATGGCCCTCGGCACAAGAAGCTGCTACGTGCATTTTGGCGACACCTTCCTGCCAAGTTCGCAGAATACTTGGGCATTTTAATCTATTAATCTCTAATACTATACTTAGAGGAGGAAGGTGCCTACCGAATCCCCACAAAAGGAAACAAGCTTGATTTAATAGTTAAGGGTGTAAATAAAAGGCTTGTTCAAAATTCATTTATCCCACAAAACATTATTGAACACCTAACATGGTCTAGGAATGACTCTAGGTGCTAGGATACAGCCATAAGCTAAACTGATTAAAAACAAACAAGCAAGTCAGCCATCAAACAAACAAACAGGAAAAAAAAAAAAAAAACTTTCCAAATGGAGCTTTTATTCTAGTAGGGGAAGGCAGACAATATACAAAGTAAAACATAAAATACAGAGTGTGTTTGATTTTGGCAAAAAATGAAACAGGAAAATGAGATTGAGCATTTAGGGCAATCAGAGAAAGCCTCATCAAAAGGATGGCATTTGGACAGAGACCTGAAGAAACTAAGGAGAAAAATGATGCGGCAATCTGAAGAGACAGCATTCCAGGTGGAGGAAACAGGAAGTGCAAATGTCCTGAGGCTGGAGGGTGCCTGAAGTGTTCTGGAACAGAAAAGAGACCAGTGTGGCTGGGGCTATCTGTAGCAGAAGATGGGGCTGGAGAGATTATGGAGGCTTACAGGGCCTCACAGTCGCTGAGACCTTTGGCTTTTCCTCTGAATGATGTGAGAAGCCCCTGGAGGCCTCTTAGTGGAAAGTAGCATTTTTCAGGACCAGCCGTGTGGGAAACAGATAGTGCAGGCACAAGGATGGAAGTAGGGAGGACAGTCAGGAAGCCATTGCCATCATGCACACGAGTGATGGTAGAGCTTAGACAAGGTAAGAGCAGGGGAAATACTGAAGAGTGGCTGAAATCTGCATATATTTTGAGGAACAGTGAACAGGATTTGCTGATGGATAAAGTAAGTGGATTATTTGAAGTCATTTTTTTCTCCCTACCCAAAAGTTATTGTAGCTATTTTCAGTCATAGATAGAAAACTACCTAGGTTGTTTATTAGCCTTGGTTGGATACTTTTTTCTTTTTTTGAGACGGAGTCTCACTCTGTTGCCCAGGCTGGAGTGCAATGGCTCAATCTCGGCTCACTGTAACTTCCACCTCCTGGTTTCAAGTGATTCTCCTTCCTCAATCTCTCGAGTAGCTGGGATTACAGGTGTGCACCCCCACGCCTGGCTACTTTTTGTATTTTTAGTAGAGACAGGCTTTTGCCCTATTGGCTAGGCTGGTCTCGACCTCCTGACCTCAAGTGATTTGTCCACCTCAGCCTCCCAAAGTGCTAGGATCACAGGTGTGGGTCACTGCACCTGGCCGGTTAGGCATTTCTTACACTCCTTTAGACAATGTTTTCATGTATATAATACAACTAAACCAAACCTTCTTATAAAAATCATATGCAAAATGAAAATTCCCATTTGCTATCTCATGCTCCTTTTCTAAGAAATAGGTAATTCCTATTATGTTTGATTTTTTATGTATGCATTTACGTGTCTGAAAATTTATAGTTTCATTCTTTCATGTTGATGGGATCATATTGTTCACATTAATTTTTGCTTAATATATCTTGAAGACCTTTCCAAACTAGTACAGAAAGACCCATTTCAATCTTTTAGATCACTTAGAAAATCCTTTAGAAATGCATCTGACTCATTTCACTCCTGTCTCCTAATCACTGTCTACATTGGAAATCAAAGACAGGCACCCACATGCCCTAGGCAGAGTCTCTACTTCCAGAAAACATCCACAAGATGACATTTTAGAGTTGAGGGAATGATCCCAGCAAGCATAGCCAATGTATTTGAAATGTCTTTCTTGTTCTTGGAAGGGATCACAGGTGCCTTGAGTCATTTTAAAGTGCTTCTGCTGCGGAAAACTCTTTGGGCATTTTGTGCCCCTGGTTTCCCAAATCTCACTCCCTGGCATGCTTGGCTCGAGAAAGTTAAAAAGCCCAGGGTGGCAGGCTGGTCTGGCATTAAATGGTAAGTGAATTTGCCAAACCAAAATGGAAGCATCTGGCTCGACAAGGATAAGCAATGCAAATCAACGAAAAGAGCATGTATCTATGTTTTTCCCTTGGTCATTAGATATTGCATTCATTGTTATTTGTTGTAATTGCATGAAATTATAGGAAAATTACAAAATACAGAAAAAAGTTAAATGAAAATCACCAGAAGCCCCTTTCACGCGCCACCACCCGCCTCCCCCGCACCGCCGCCTGCCACCCTGAGAGACTATTTGGGTATTTACAAGAGAATTAGAAATTGAGATTGTGGCTTATCTATCCTACAGGGTTGCCATAGTAAAAGCTTCTAACTCTGCCTGCCTCTTCTGCCTCTGTGTATGAATGTGTCATGAGGCAGGTAGGAGGGAGCACAAACGCATCCTATTGGAAAACCAACTCCAGGAGTGCGCTTTCCAATATTGGGGCCTCTTCATATGGGAAGCAATGTTATAATGCTAGAGGAAGTTGTGTTAGTTGACCAGGGTTTCCAGCAGTTGGAACAATGCTCAAAATTCAGCAGCTGCCCTTCCCGCTGCTATACTACCCTCTGCCCCCAAACGAGGCAACTAGAACACAATCATGCCTTCTTCTCATGTTTGTTCACCTGTTTTCAATTAATGGCAGGGACCTAGTCCCTTAGCTTAGTTGGGTTGGTACCTCCAGGTTAGGAGACACAGCCAGGTGGGTGGGAGGAGCTGGGTCACAAGATACATGGGGCTCAGTTCTTCCCAGCACAGCTGGGTTGGGTGTTTGCCTTGGCACCCAGTGCCATTCCACTCAGCTCTGACATGATGGCTGGAAACACTGGCCTGGAATGAAGTGGGAAGCGCTCATGCATATTGTGCCAACAGGGTGATGCATCAGCTGTTCTAGCTGCTGAGTGGAACCTGGTCGTCTAGCCTTTTGCCTTTGCTGCAAATAATTAGGCTTATTACGGGTTTTGAGTTGTCAAAAAAAAGCCTTCTGTTTTATGACCAGTAATATTTATTAAACATAGGTGGGGTCTTAAGAAGATATTAGACAGAGTCCTTGCCCTGAAGAAAAGACTCATAATCCAGTGGCAGAGAGAGACTGTGAGAGAAATAGTATTTTCAGGCAGCAAGTGGTGAGTGCTACGTGAATAGAACAGAAGTTAAACAGTCATGGTGGTCAGCAGAAGGAGACATGACCATGCGCTAAAGTGGACATGTGATCAAAGCTTCATCAAAGGGAGAATTTGGTGTGGGACGTAAAGGAAGTCCAGGGTTTAGAGAAGTGGAGATGAGAGTTAGGAAATGTCAGGCAGACAAGGCAGTTCAGGTAAAGGCTCTAGGGGTGGAAAGGAGATGCGCCAGAAGTAATACTGGTAAATATTGCAAAGGAAGAATCAAAAAGCACAAAAAAGCGGGGAAGAGAGAGGAAAGGCAAGAGACATTTTAAACTTGTAAAGATAGATTATTGGTAAAATGATTGTCATTAGTTGAAGTGGGGATTTCTGGAAGAGTCGTTCGTTTTGTGGGACATGACTTTGGGAGTTGCTAAATTGAAGGATGAAAGTGCATATATGAGGGGGATTGTCTAGTCCAGAAGGGAAATTGAGACATATTTGGAAGTTCCAGTCTCCTGAAAACTCAGGTACCAAATGTCATGCACAGTGACTGGAGAGACATATTTGAAAGTCACTTTCAAGGCCCAGTAAAATGATATGACTGGATGAGATCTCCGAAGATGGAGCAGCAGAAAACCACTGTCTGAATCTTGCTTGTGCACACGGGTCAGGGGGTGGAAGGAGGAAGTGGACACAGCAGATGTGGTGTACTGGCTTGTGTGGTCATAGTAGGGTTAAAAGGCTCCCAACAGAAAGGGGAGGAGAGAAAGCCAAAGTGGAGTACTGTTGCCTTCTGAATTGCCACTGAGAAGATGAGAAGGAGCACTGAGAACAAGCCACTGAATACTGCAAGTAGAAGTCTTTGGTGGCTCTTGAGAAAGCAATTTCAGTAGTGAGCACATCAGTTTAGCAGGTTTTTGGAGCGAGTGGTAATGAAATAAATAGAGAGCAGATGGACCAGTGGTTTTTTGAACTTGGCTTGAACACTGTAATCACCTGGAGGGATTTTTTAAATTACAAATTCCTAGACCTCACATCAGACCTTATGAGTCAAATCTACAGTTGACAGGCCTAGGAAACTGAGTTTTTGCAGATGACTTAGATGAAGCCAGTTTACAGTCAGCATTTGTGAACCCACTGGAAGGTAGTAAAAGATGAGAAATAGGAGACACTTGAGGGGATGGTAGGGTTGAGGAAGTTTTCTGGGTCGTATTTTTTCTTGTTTAATTTTGTTTTTAGAAAAGAGGAGACTCAAGCTCCTTTTCCAGGCAGTGAAGATATGAGTGAGACCAAGTATTCTCATGGAGAAATCAGCTCTAGGAAATAGGAAAGGGACCTCCAAGCCAGGTGGGTGAAATCAGGCCTGGGAAGAGATAGATGGCAAGGTGGTAGGAGGTGGAGATTAAAGTGAGAATTCAAGGAAGTGAAGGCAACCCCTGCAATCTTTCCAAATTAAGCTTTGTGTAGTCTTTGAAGATTGATTCAATTCACCTAAGAACCTTGCAGATTCCTCCTTATGACTTTGTTGAGCATATTACATGGCACTTTCATAATGCCAGTTACCCAGGAAATGCAGGTTATGAAAGCTTAGAATTATGAAATGACAGAGGTTGTGTGGTTAAACATGAGCTTATCTTTTGAAAGTTTCTATTTCACAGCTTCCGAGGGGATGCACTATGCATGACATTTGGTACCTGCGTTTTCAGGAGACTGGAACTGAAAGGAAGAATTAACCAAGTACCTGTTTTAGCCCCAGGCAGCATCATCAGAGTCATGCTTGGAGGTGGAAGGGAACACCCTTGTGGCTGGGCCCACAGAGCACGTTGAAAACGAGTTCTCAGTATTGTGGCAGGAAGTATTGGGTCACGAGTCACAACTCATACCTTTCTATAGCTAACTGTCCCTGCTCTGTGTGAAATCTGGGTCTGAAATCACCTCCTTCTACCTTCTTCCCTGTACTCTGTGTCTGCACAGTCCGATTGCCCTTTGTGAATTGTCTTTGCATGTCGTGAAGCACATGCTTAGCGTCTTCTCATGATAGCAGTGTGGTCCAGATAGTGAATAACAACCACTACAGCCTTTTGAACTCTTATTCTGTGCATTTTACCTAGCACTCCTTCTGGAATGTGCCTCGGCCAAACTTCTATTTTAACATCTGTGACAATTAAGTGATTTTTTTTCATATTATAAAAAAATACAACGAATATTAATAATAGTGCTCATTGTATGCCGGGCACCGTTTTAAGTATTTTATGTATCCTGATGCACTTAAATTTCACAACCACCCTATGATGTAGTTATTCTGATCCCCATTTTACAGATGAGGGAATTGAAGCTCAGCCAGCAGACATGTTGCTCCAAAATCATATAGCTAATGAGTGATGGATCAGTGTACTGATACCGAAGCCGGAGCTGTTAACTCATAAATGATGAAATAGATTGAAATGTAATTCACTAGAAGGGGAAGACATCTTTGGGAATTTGCTATTGATTCAGGTTGCTCCCTGATTTTTTAGCACAAGCGTGGCAAGGCATTCTTCCAAGAACCTCAGCTGAAATGCCTGCTTGGAGGACTCAGGAGCTCCATCTTCATCATGTATGTGCTTTTCAGGTTTAGAAAAGCCAGGTGGATCAGTCCCTGAAAGCCTTCCATGATCTCATAGAACACAAGAGTGAGGCTGAGGCTGACCCTCTGCCTACATCTCAGAAAACCTTAGGGACAGAGAGATCATTTATTCACTCCTTCAACAAATAGTCCATTTCTTGCACATCTTTCTGTGCCATGTCCTGTGTTTGTGTTGTAGAAACAGAGGCATGGGGTGCAGTCCCAGGTGAAGGTGCTCACGGGAGCACAAAGACTACTCAGGGTGATCCACCCATGACAGATGGACATACATAGGAGGGCCCTAACCCTGGTAGTGAGATGAGCAGGTGTTAGTTCCCTGAACTGAAGTTTATCCCCTGATATAGACTGAAACCTTAGATTGCAGACTTTCAGGATTCAAAATAGGAGGATGGTACATTCCCATGACGGTAGGCTACAGGGGTGCTGCGACTGTGATTTCTCTCTCGCCCATGGAGAAAAGTGTGACAAGGGCAGCAGCCCTGACAACTGCTTGGTGAGAGGAGAGCATGATTGTTTGGCACCGTGCCAGCAGTGCTGCGTGAGTTGGGGACTGAGGATCAGGTTGACCTTGATTGGAGGTCTTCCCCACGGTTTGCTAGCCGGGTGACTTTAGGCAAGGCATTTACCACTCTGAACCTCAGTTTCTTTATTTATAGAGATGGAGATAGGAATACCTACGTTACCGGTTGTTGGGAGAATTCATGAGCCAATGAAAATAAAGTATTCAGCATTACTTCTAACAAATGCTCAGGAGCGGCTGTAGCTGACACTCAGCCAGTGCTTACTAAAGGCCAGGCACTGTTCTGTGCCAGTGGTTCTCAACTAGGGGGTGATTTTGCCCCCAGAGGACACTGGGCAATACGGAGACATTTTTGATTCTCATGATTGGGAGGGAGGGTGCTGCAGATTTCCAGTGGGTAGAGGCCGAGGATGCTGCTAAACATCCTACAATGCTCAGGATAGCTCTCCACAACAAAGACTCACCCCACGTAAATGTCCATAGTGCCCAACTTGGAAACTGTTCTTGGTATGTGTTAACACAAATAATCCTCTTAGGAACACATGTGGGAGTATCATCTTTATTTCCTGTTTTAGATCAGGAAATATTAGAGATCATTAAATGACTTGGAAATTAAATAACGTATTCAAGCACAAACAGCTAGAGTAAGAGCCAGGATTTGAACCCTAGCAGTCTTGCTCCAGTTTCTTTACGTGTAACCAGTTACCCTAGGTGAACTCTTGTAAGAGTGGGTCAAAAGGCAGTGTGTGTGGGACATTGAGAGGCTTCCCTTTCTCCATGCCAGCCATTCTTAAACTCCTGTGAGCATCAAATGACTCGAAAAGCAGGCTAGAAATACAGATCCCGGGACTCCACAACCAAGTGATTCTGATGCAGCTGCATTTGGGACTCTCACCCTAGCCCTCAGGAAAGTTTCCACACACAATAGCAGCATGATACCAGACTCAAAGTCTTGGAGGTAGTTTTATGAATCTCAATTTTTCAAAAAATACTATATGCAGAGCTTAACATAGTTTTAGAATGCTGTCTAAGAAAAATAAGTATAAGACAAATGCTTTTGAGGCTGGGGAATCACAGTGTCTCCTTCAGGAGGACCCTCCAGTTATCTTGGTTTGCTCTCAGACCCTTTTTTTCATATGAGGAGAGAACAGTTGCACTTTGCTGCTTTCCTATCACCTCAAGGACTCAAAACTGGACTTGTTATACCTTCTTTTCCTCACTCTCACACTTGCTCTTGATAATATTGTCCTCACTGCTGTCTCAGTTAGCCAATTACACAGGCCCTGAGCCCAAAGTACCTTGGAATTTGCCTTCCTTCCACTATGCAGCCAATCTCTAAGGTCTTAAAATTCTTCTCTCAACATATTTCTCATGTTGATCATGAACTTCCTGGTTTAGTTCTTTATCACCCAGGCTTAGAGTATTGCAGTAACCTCCTACCTGGGCTGCCAGCTTCAACTCTTTCCTCCAATATGTCCAGCCAGGCAAATCATCTGAAAATTCAATTTTATTTTGTTTACGCATTCACTGATGTACTCACAGGTGTTTATTGAGCACTCCTCTGTGCCAGGCACTGTCCTGTGCACACAAAGGTGAATTTGACCCTATCAAGTCCCTGTCTTACTCGGGGTCTTCAGCTCCTTATACCATCACAACTGCCCTCCTACCCCACCCCACATTTCTCTGCACAGCTTCTCAGCTCTACTCATTACCTGCTGGCTTGTCTTTGCTCATTACTACCTCTGCAGCTTTGTCGTGTTCTTCTCTACCCAAGGCATGCTTTCTCTCTTATCCATATGTCTAACTTCTATTCATCCTTCAAAACCCAGATCAAATCATGTTTCCTCAATAAATTCTTTCCTGAACATTCTTTCCCAGGACAATTTCTTCTGCCTATGGTCTTAGAGTATCTAATGTCAGTATTATTTTTGGAACTACTACTTATGCACACATGGATTCATTTTTATGCATGTCTGGTAGGGGAAAAGGCGTTGCTATTTGGAGCACTTTATGGTAAAGGATTTAGCCTCTCTGGGCAGCACGGTAGATATAGACACAAAATAGGCATCATTCTGCCAATTGTAGTTTTAAATTCCTGTAGATGGACCTCAGAGGCCAGATCTGTAGGCTACGTGTCTGGCTTACCCACTTGGACCAAGTGTTGCTTCTCAGAATGGCCCAAACCCACAGAGGCCTTAGTTAGTATCTGTGTCTGGCAATAATTCCAAGAATTTCTGAATTCGCCTGTCAGTGAGTCTTCCCAGAGTTCTGTTAGCTAAACAGAAAGTGGAATGCTTTAGCAATAGCTAATATTTATGGAGTGTTTAGGATGCATTGGACATTGTGTTAAGTACTTTACATGCATCAGTTTGTTCAGCCTTCACAGTAACCACATAAAGTAGAGATTATTCATTTCATTTTAGATGTGAAGAAATGGAGGCTAAGAGTTAAGTCACTTGCCTAAGTTCACACAGTTGGTAGCAGGTGCAGTCAGGGAAAGCCCAGGCTTTTCTCTTCCTACTGTTATCTTTTAACCCTTCTATGCATCTGAGGATCAGCTACAAAAATATCAGGGACACCCAAGGCTTTCTGATTTTTTTAATGAACCCCGAAACTTGTGGTATTCATCATCTGAAAAGCTTTGTATTGAAATAAGGCTTATTTTAGAGATGACGTGGTTCTAGCTGAAAAGATGTTAAGTCATATTCAGAAAAAAAAAAAAGATTTAAAATAACGGCTGCTTTGTCATAATCCCCTTCTATCCTCAAAGCCCAGCTCTGGGCAGCTGATAAGACACTGTGTACAAGGGCTCATGCCTGACGTTTTCTAGGAAAACTGGTGGGTGAAAGGCTTCCTGAGAAATTTCATACTGGAAATAAACACTCTTGTCGGGTATGTTTCGAGGAAGATCACAAAATCTTTTCTTCTGGGTACACGACCCTTGCCCTTCGTTTATAGTTGTCATTAGTTCAGGTGGTCTGAAATGCCTGATGTTGGAAATATTTGCCATTTCAAAATTCCCTTTGGTCATGAGGGGGTGAAGGGACATCTTCTACTCTTATAAAGGACAGAATCACATGACTTAGAGAGATGGAATTTGTCCCCATTGGCAGAGGTACAGGTCTTTATGGATTTAAAGTGTGTCTATTTACACAGGAAACCCTGATAGGGCTGGTGGTTTCATAATTTTTAAAATGTGCTCTTATTTTGTTTAATAAAAATACAGATTTTGAGAAACAAATAGCTGACATGGAGTGAGCCAACATTTTGGTCCTCCCCCCCCAACAAAAAGCAGAAAAGAATGAAGCTCTTAGTGATTCTGAATATTATATTTTCTTTGGAGTCAGTTATATTTTGGTATCAGTTCTTATTAAAATAATAGCAGACACCATTCTTAATAAAACTTTATTAAAGCTGGATGAGTCCCTAAGGGAATTGCTAATGGTAAGAAGAATAAAAAATACTTCATTGAACCTGTTTTTAAATTCTCTAATGTTTAAATTCTCCTACTCTCTCAAAACGTAGCTTCTCCCAGAAGAATGCCTCACCTTTAAAATTTGTCTTAATAATATGAAATATCAAGTCACTTTTACTTTTCATTTTTAATTTTAACATTAAATATGCCTTTTCCCTCTCATAGTTAATATACTTGGAATTATGCTGGAGAAATGTAATTTTGGTCTTATTTCTTTCAGAATTTGCTAATGTAAAAATGCATTTTGAAAAATATTAGACTTACTGAGAGGTCAAATTTTTTCTTCAGTTTTTCAGAAGATAGAAGCAGTGGAATAGAATACTATTCTTCCCCAACTTGCATTAGGTGTTAAATAGTACTCTTTTTCTACTTTCCTGTTTACTTGTTGTATTTTTCCATCTATCACCCTTAGTTTGTGACTTTTATTATTAAGGATACCTCATGGTCTAAGAAGGCTGCTGGAGCTGCAGTCATTATTTTGGAGGTCTAGCTGGGAAATAGGAAGGAGAACTTCCTGAAGGACTTATTAATAACTTCTGCTTAGATCCCATTGGCCACCGCTGGCTGATGTGATGTGATGTGATGTGATGTGGATGATGTGATGTAATGTAATGCAATGTAATATATTTTTTCAGCTGGGAACATTGCCCAAGATTCTGTAGGTAAGAATAAAGAAAGAATGGATTACCAACAGAAATATCTGTCACAGTGTCTGTGCTTAGTCTGGCAAAGCTAAATTAAGCTGCAGCAACAAATCCTGGTGACTTGATGCAACAAAGACATCTTTCTTGTTCATGCAATGCCTGATGTAAACCCAGTGGCTCGCTATTGTAGTTCTTCAAGTGATGACCGCCTCCTTTTAAGGTTCCTGCTTCTCAACAGTGGCTTCTGGGATGCTAAGGTAAGAGAAGATAAAACTGGAGAGTCTCACAAAAGCTTTTCACTGCCCCAGACTGGAAGTGACACACAGCACTTCTACTTACAGCTCTTTGGCCGAATCTAGTCTTGGAGTCCCTCCCAACTGCAATGGGCCTGGGAAATATCATCTTCCTTGTGCCCAGGAAAGATCCTGTGGTGATGACTTCTCTGTCTATGTAATTGAGTTCTATTTCCAAACTAAGACAATTAGGTTACATAGATTCTGAAGCAATATAATATCCTGTGTTCATGAAGTGGTTACTGCTTACCAATGCATGGTGTCAGCTGCTAGGGAAACAGACATGAAAAAGATACCACGTCCCTTTCAAGGAACTTATTGATTAATAAAGGAGACATAAGCATGTCTGAAGAACAATAAGGGCAATAATAAAGTAAAAATAAGGTGCTATGGAGATTGAAGTTTGGGAAGGTTTCTTCTAGTTGATGCCCAAGGCAAGGTTTCTGGAGGAGGTGATATTTAAAAGGGTTCTTGAAAGACTGGTAGAATTAACCTAGGTGATGTGGTTCAATCAACAGTGTCCCCTTCAATCACTTTTCTGAATTAGTAGATATGTTGGGCTAAAATTCCAGTGCTGTCCGTGCCTAGCTATTTGATCTTGAACAAGTTTTTCTCCTCTGTAAGATGAGAGACTTGGCAAAAATGGTCTCTATTCTCTCTTTCATCTCTGATAGTCTATGATTCTCCAATTCTTAAATTAACATTCTGAAAGTTTGGTACAGATCAAAAAACTTTTCAAAACAAAACTACAGTTGATGCTTATTGAATACACTTAGAAAATAGAGAAAAGTAAAAGAGAAATCTAAATATCAGGCAATATTCACTCTCATTCACTCATTTTATGGTAGTTTCTTCTGAAATTTTTCATACATAGATTTAAAGATTTTGCTTTACTTTGTTTTGAACATAGTTGACAAATAGAGATTAGGTTATACTAGAGCACTCTTTTTTTTTTTTAGATGAAGTCTCACTTACTCTGTTGCCCAGGCTAGAGTGTAGTGGTGAGACTTCAGCTCACGGCAACCTCCGCCTCCTGGGTTCAAGCAATTCTCCTGCCTTGGTCTCTTGAGTAGCTGAGATTACAGGCATGTGCCACCATGCCCGGCTAATTTTTGTATTTTTACTAGAGATGGGGTTTCACCATGTTGGCCAGGCTGGCCTCGAACTCCTGACCTCAAGTGATCTGCCCACCTCAGCCTCCCAAAGTGCTGGGATTACAGGCGTAAACCACCACGCCCAATCTAGAGCACTCTTTATTCTCTTAGTGAACTATAATGATTATCTTGTCAATGTTATTTCTCCCTTGTTAGAAACATCAGAAAGTATGCTAAGGATGATATTCAGGTTCATTTCTATGCCTCTGTTTGATGACAAGCTATTTATTTATTTATTCTTTTTTTTTTAAATTATACTTTAAGTTCTAGGGTACATGTGCATAACGTGCAGGTTTGTTACATATGTATACTTGTGCCATGTTGGTGTGCTGCACCCATCATCTCATCAGCACCCATCAATTCATCATTTATATCAGGTATAACTCCCAATGCCATCCCTCCTCCCTCCCCCCTCCCCATGATAGGCCCCGGTGTGTGATGTTCCCCTTCCCGAGTCCAAGTGATCTCATTGCTCAGTTCCCACCTATGAGTGAGAACATGCGGTGTTTGGTTTTCTCTTCTTGTGATAGTTTGCTAAGAATGATGGTTTCCAGCTGCATCCATGTCCCTACAAAGGATGCAAACTCATCCTTTTTTATGGCTGCATAGTATTCCATGGTGTATATGTGCCACATTTCCTTAATCCAGTCTGTCACAGATGGACATTTGGGTTGATTCCAAGTCTTTGCTATTGTGAATAGTGCCGCAATAAACATATGTGTGCATGTGTCTTTATAGCAGCATGATTTATAATCCTTTCGGTATATACCCAGTAGTGGGATGGCTGGGTCATATGGTACATCTAGTTCTAGATCCTTGAGGAATCGCCATACTGTTTTCCATAATGGTTGAACTAGTTTACAATCCCACCAACAGTGTAAAAGTGTTCCTATTTCTCCACATCCTCTCCAACACCTGTTGTTTCCTGACTTTTTAATGATTGCCATTCTAACTGATGTGAGATGGTATCTCATTGTGGTTTTGATTTGCATTTCTCTGATGGCGAGTGATGATGAGCATTTTTTCATGTGTCTGTTGGCTGTATGAATGTCTTCTTTTGAGAAATGTCTGTTCATATCCTTTGCCCACTTTTTGATGGGGTTGTTTGTCTTTTTCTTGTATATTTGTTTGAGTTCTTTGTGGATTCTGGATATTAGCCCTTTGTCAGATGAGTAGATTGCAAAACTTTTCTCCCATTCTGTAGGTTGCCTGTTCACTCTGATGGTAGTTTCTTTTGCTGTGCAGAAGCTCTTTAATTAGATCCCATTTGTCAATTTTGGCTTTTGCTGCCGTTGCTTTTGGTGTTTTAGACATGAAGTCCTTGCCCATGCGTATGTCCTGAATGATATTACGTAGGTTTTCTTCTAGGGTTTTTATGGTATTAGGTCTAACATTTAAGTCTCTAATCCATCTTGAATTAATCTTCGTATAAGGAATAAGGAAAGGATCCAGTTTCAGCTTTCTACTTATGGCTAGCCAATTTTCCCAGCACCATTTATTAAATAGGGAATCCTTTCCCCATTTCTTGTTTCTCTCAGGTTTGTCAAAGATCAGATGGCTGTAGATGTGTGGTATTATTTCTGAGGACTCTGTTCTGTTCCATTGGTCTATAGCTCTGTTTTGGTACCAGTACCATGCTGTTTTGGTTACTGTAGCCTTGTAGTATAGTTTGAAGTCAGGTAGCGTGACGCCTCCAGCTTTGTCCTTTTGACTTAGGATTGTCTTGGCAATGCGGGCTCTTTTTTGGTTCCATATGAACTTGAAAGCAGTTTTTTCCAATTCTGTGAAGAAAGTCATTGGTAGCTTGATGGGGATGGCATTGAATCTATAAATCACCTTGGGCAGTATGGCCATTTTCACGATATTGATTCTTCCTATCCATGAGCATGGTATGTTCTTCCATTTGTTTGTGCCCTCTTTGATTTCACTGAGCAGTGGTTTGTAGTTCTCCTTGAAGAGGTCCTTACATCCCTTGTAAGTTGGATTCCTCGGTATTTTATTCTCTTTGAAGCAATTGTGAATGGAAGTTCATTCCTGATTTGGCTCTCTGTTTGTCTGTTACTGGTGTATAAGAATGCTTGTGATTTTTGCACATTAATTGTGTATCCTGAGACTTTGCTGAAGTTGCTTATCAGCTTAAGGAGATTTTGGGCTGAGACAATGGGGTTTTCTAAATATACAATCATGTGATGACAAGCTATTTAAGTGACAAGTGTTCCTCATGTACTCATGAAACTTAGTAAAAATAGATTGTAGTAACTTTAACCTTTGATAGCAGGCATCAGGTTGCTTTTATTATAGTTTGTTTTTTAAAACTTATAGCTCACATTTGTTGAACACCAGTTACAAGGCAACCACTATTGTGAGTGCTTTGGGTAGATGATTTATTTACTGCTCCCAGTAGCGAATACTATTGTTCCCATTTTGCAGATGAAAAAACTGCAACTTAGAGAAATTGCATAACTTGTTTAGGGTCTCATAACTAGAAAGGCGGCTGAACCAGTATCCATATTTAGTTTCTGTGTTTTCAGAGTCTGCATAACCACTGCATGGTACTATCTGTCTCTATTGCAAGTGACAGAATCGGAACTTAAGCAAAAAGTACTGCTATTTAAGATGTGCTAGATTCTAGAAAAAAAAAAAATGCTGCCATACTTATAGCCCAGAGATAGTTCTTTCTTTTGGTAGGGCAGGATCCAGGTTTCCACTTGGGGTCCCTTTTGCCCAGTTTTCTCTTGCTCACCATTTTTTGTCCCTGCTCTGCCCTGTGTTGCATTGGTATAGAGGGCCTCACAGTTAGGATCTCTTCCCATGGTATTCCTGGCCGCTTCTCACAGCTGTGACTCAAGTGACAGGAGAGCTTTCTTTCCCAAAATGCCTCGGATAAATTTGGGGGTGGAGTCTCATTGGCCGGCTTTTCTAGGGGGCTATCCTCGAACCAGTCACAGTGGTGGGGTATAGAATATCTTGACTAATCAAGCCTAAGTCACATGACCACCTTTTGAGTTGGTGGAGCAGTGGATTGGTAAATTTCAGCTCTGTCCACATTTTGTGGACTGAGAGGAGTGAGTGTTCTCCAAAGGAAAACTGAGGTTTTGTTTTTGTTTTTGTTTTTGTTTTTCCTTTTTTCTTTTTTGTTTTATCCAAAGAAGGCAGAATGAGTGCCGGGTGGATAAAACCAATCGCTGTCCCCCACGTTGCCTCTGCAATTTCTCCCCACGAAGATTTTTTTTCCCCTGGCCTCCAAAGAACTTACACTTTGCCATGTGGTGTTACCTCCCAAGAACACTTCACTTATGTCTTAGAAAAATAAATACACAGCCAATTTGCAGATTATACCTTCCTTCGTTCTGCTATAAATTATATGACTTGCTTTTGGCAAAGCCTGAAGTCAAAGCTGGCTTTTCCCCCTCCTCCTCACCAACTCAAAGAATGAGTGGCATTGACTGAGGTTGTGTACAGAAGGATGAATTCGCCCACCTGAAGGGGATAGCTAAATTTATGGGAAGAATTGCAACTTTTCAAATAGTTCCAAGCATTAGGGCCAAGATGAGGAGCCTTTGGGCAAGTAGGAAATTCTTTTTTTTTTTTTTCTTATTGAACCCAGGCCAAACCTTCACTTACGGTATTTATGAAATCTGTGAATCTGGAGGAAACTCATTATGGTCACCTTAGCCGCATTAAAATTCCAACAGCTTCTCAGCATATCCCACACAGTTTGAAAACAGCTTAATGTATAGAGTTCTGGCAAAAGCTGATGAAAGAGGCAGTGGGAAAACACAACACTGGAAATCAAGAAGTCTGAGTTCTAGGCTCAGCTTTGGCCGTAACCAGCAGGGTGGCCTCAGGCTGGTCCCTTTGTGTTTCTAGGTCTTTGTTTCCTTCTCTATAAAATAAGGATTCAGTTTCTACGGGTTGCTATGTGCTGAGAAACCATACCCCAGCTCAGATATTCCCTGAAAACACAATTCACTGGGGCTTTGGAACTTCCCTCTAGAGTTAAACAAATCTTGTGTCAAATCCTTTCAATATTGTTATTCCAAATCTTTTTGGAATTTTTACTCCTGGCTATGATTTGCCTGCTTAGTACTATGCCCTTCTCTATCTAAATATACTGTAGAGTATAGATTTGCTTTCGCTATTTAAGGATGTACAGTTGATTTTATTTTGAGAACCTTAAAAAGAGTTCCAGATTTTAATGGACATAACTGAAAGCATCTCAAAGTTTGGGAATTCCCAATTCAAATAATTCATTGAGTAAAACTCTTTTGAGAGTATTCTCAAAGCTTGACTACTCTGTAGTCAAGGTTCCTCGTGCTTATTCAGTTTTAAGTTGGGCCACTATGTTGGGTTTGTTGATTCTTTATGAAAAGTCTGGGTGGCTTTCCTGCTATTTCCTAAAATGAATGCATTAAAAAAATCTTGTTTGTTAGAAAATTGAATGTGGGCTTTTCATACATTCATTCATCACTTATTGGGTGTATATTAGCTGCTAGGTATTGTGAAAAGAATACAGTGAGTAGCACACATTTAAATAGCTCTGGCAAAAGAAGGCTCTTTTGAAAGTAGAGGCATAATTGGACACTAATTTCTTAAAGGCTGATTCAATGAAGCGTAATTCACTTGTTGTTACTACTAACCTCCCTTTTCTTACAGCCTGTTATACTTAAATTTTTGTTTACATTGTGATATAATTCAAATAACATAAAACTCATCATTTAAAAATGTGCACTTTAGTGGCTTTTAGTTTATTCACTAAATTAGTTTAGCTTGTGCAATCATCCCTACTGATTCCAGAACATTTCTGCCATCCCAAAAAGAAACCCCATACCCATTAGTAGTTAGTTCTGATCCCCACTCTCCCATTCCTTGACAGCATGCATCTACTTTCTGTCTCTATGAATTTGCCTATTTTGGACATTGATATAACGAAATCATGTAATATATGATGTGTTATAACTGTGGTGCCTGGCTTCTTTCACTTAGCATGTTTTCAGGGTTCATCTGTGTAGCAAGTAATTGTATTTTGTTCCTTTTCATTGCCAAGTAATATTCCACTGTAAGAATATGCCACATATTATTTATCCATTCATCACTAGATGGACAATTGAGTTATTTCCACTTTTTGGCTATTATGAATAATGCTGCTATGAACATTTGGGTACAAGTTTTTATGTGAACATATGTTTTCAATTCTTCTAGGTATATACCTAGTATTGAAACTGCTGAGTTATTTGATAATTCTATTATTATTATTATTTTTTAACATTTTGAGGAACTGTCAAACTGTTTTTTTCCAAAGTGGCTGTACTATACCATTTTATATTCCTATCATATATATAATAAAAACTAAATATTTGTAACTTCTCCAGGACTTAGTATAGTTTTCTTCCCAGTGTACTGATAATTTCAGTAAGGCAATAAACTGAAAAATGCTTTGCCAGAGTCCAGATCCTAGGTTTATTCATTTCTTCAGTATTCACTGAGGCTCTATTTTGCTTCCAGCACTATTTCTAGTTCTGTGGCTACAGAGGTAAATGAAACATGTTGTCTGTGAGACACTGAGTCTTGAGTCTGTAAAATTTCTTTTGGAATATTTAAAAACGATCAAGACTCCCACTTGTGTGACTTGGTTTAGGTGGAATCTGCCCAGAACCAAAGGATGAACTGGATCAAATATCTGTCAGTACTGAACGAGTTTCTAATGGTGATCCTTAAATGTAGATCCAACTTCCTATTCTACATGATCAACTATCAATTTATATTTTATTCTTTTTTAACAAGGAAAATGTGTGAGCATCTGGCATTTGCTGTTTCTCTGAAACAATTTTATCGTGAAATCGTCTAATCCCAGGAGTTTGGGAATAAGTGTATAACTTAAGTGGAGATAAAATAACAGTCCTGGGCAGTTGTATGATTCTTCACCTTTTCTAGAGTCATATTGTGTATGTTACCCTGTCCCACGTCTCATTTGACCACAGTCCTGTAAGGTAAGCCAGGCAAGCACACATTATTTCAGTTTCATGGATGATAACTGAACCTCAGAGTAATTTGCCCCAGGTCACAAGAAGGAGCTAGAAGGAGACGCCTTGCTAAAGCAGTCATTCCCATATACTATTCCTTGGAGCGGTGCCAGCGTTGAATAGCATTTTCACTGATGCATGAGGAAATGAGAAAAGAAGGGGCAAGGCAGTGAGGTTTTTCACATCACTACATTTATTCAATTTTAAGAACTGTCTTTTATTCCAAAATTAAGTCTCTTTTATTTTTATGTTGGTAAAATGTCTCTTTTCTTTACTAAAATGTGGTGAGAGTAGATAATAACTTTTCCTTATTTTAATTTTTATTTGGCAAGACAAAATATTGGCAATCTCAAATAAAAAAAAAATATATATATATATACACACCATTCCATGAAATCTGCCTCAGAAGGGTCAGGCCTGGTTCAACCTTTCCTGGTGGATCACTTCGTATTTTCTTGTGAGCACTCTGTCCTAGGTAAAGTAGAAATTATGTTCTCTTCCAGACATGGCCATCTTTCACATATGCCTGTGTCACACACGACCTTAACATCCAGTCTCCTGGTTTTAGCTAAACCCTCTTGGGCTGCTATATTTCACAGATTCACAGATTTGTGGGAAAATATATAACCATGCAGGCAGAATGACTTATCCAGTCTTTCAGTTTCTAATTGTGAGTAAATATGTCTTACTGTTGGCTTTGTTAATTATTCTCATGACTTTTTGGAGCAGAGCTTGGGTATGATTTTTTCTAGCAAAGTGCAATTGGCTTGTATTTGAAAGGATGTAGTAATTATTAATTATATGCACAGGTCTCTTTCTAGTAGAAAGCAAGCCTTGACCCAAATAGGTTAATTAACTTGCCTACATAACATACCAACGAGAGGAAGTAGAAATGGAAAGACTTCTACTCCTAAATATTACTCATCAACTTCAAAGTGTAATCATGGGACCTGCATGCAAATCACCAATGGAAAAATCCACTAGACTTTTGAGAAACATTGAGCAAAAATATGTAGTAGGATTGGAACCTTCTCAAGTCCCCCTTGGTTGCTCCCCAGGGTTCATGTGAGGGGAGAAGGGGTTGCTGAGTGCCAGACACCCCCTACACTAAAGGAGATTCATAAGTGTTAGGTGAAGTGGGGTGCTGTCCTCAAATAAGCATGGAGAAAGAGAAAATTAGACACAATAAATTCTATTATGTAAAGTAGGAATTTGAATTTAATTTGTTACAGAGCGTTGTAAATACCTAAGAGTGGCAAAGATGCAACACTCCTCAACGTTTTGGACTACAGAATTGCCCCATTTTCCCAGTTGCTCCTCCTTGCTTCTTTCGGATCTCTCAGAACTAGACTTCTGCAGAAGGTATTGCTTTAAGTGTGTTCTCACTACCTTCTAATTTGAGTCTCATAACAACCCTATGGGTGGTAATATTTTCATTCCCATTTTACAGATGAAGAACCCAAGGCACAGAAAGGTGAAGAAACTCACCCAAACTAACACAATGACAAGGCTTGTATTCAAACCAGGCTCTTGGCATCTGAGGTGGTCTGAGAGCTCCTGCGCTGTGCTGCCTACTATTGCAAAGCAGTTCTATTCCTTGTTGTCTTCATTTTTCTTGAGCACAGTGTGTTGCCTCATGTAAACAAAGTTAGTAATCTAACTAGAAAGTAAACTGAGACTTTCGCTGTCATCTCTGTGCTGGTGAATCCATTGCAGGTGTCATGGAAAGACCATGAATTTGGAGTGAAACATATCTGAGCCCACCTTGTTTTCCCAGCCACTCCTATTGGTGTAAATTTGACTAGTTAGTTAACTCTAGGAGCCACAACTCATTCTTTGTACATTAGAGACAATAATGCTGTGACTCATCTTTCAAAGGAGTTGGCATGAGAACCTAAGTAAAGGCTTGGGAAGAGGAAGGTGCATGGCCCACACCATAGACTCCACAAGGATATGTTCGTTGTCTTTCCCTCTGTCCCACACACAACCACCCTCTCCTACTTAGATGCTCATGTATGCTTATTTTTCTCAAATGTCATAGATTTTCCCCTGACTTACACTCACCTGCAGCTTTATACAGAAACAAGGGTCATGGGGAAACCCCACGAGAAGCAGTACAGCATAAAACAATGAATTCAGAAAGGAGGCAAGAGTCAAGTGCAATGTTGTCTTAGGAAATTGGAAACAGTCTTGAATCAAAAGAGTGGGTCTAGAGAAACCTGATTGTCCCCAATGGCCTCTTGTACTAAAGGGAAATAAAAAATTGGAATGAAAAGACAGACACTGAAAATGAATCCCATTTCCCATGTGCTACAGATTGAAGAAGCAGGACAGCTGTGGGAGGCCTCTCTTGTGTGTGATCATGCCACCTGGGTTGGTCACAGCAGCCTAAGGAACATTCCTGATACCCCAGGATGCTCTCTTCAGATGACCCCGGGAATTCACCAAATTCAAGGAGCTGTCTTTGCTTCCCCAGTTTGGTTTTAAGAATGTGAATGTGGATTATAATTCCTTCTATTACTCAAATACTAGTCATCATCAGGAGAGATGGCTTCATATACTCAATAGCTATATACTCTATGTCTCCTGGGCAAAAATGAGTATGTTTTTTAGCAAGTAAATAGGAATGATTTAAGGAAGTTAGCATTTTAAAAATTCTTTAATACTTTAATTTGAAGGGTGAAGAGACAATATTAAAGATAATTTTGAAAATAGGATTAAAAAAACCATGACTTTGCCAGGCTCACTGCAAGCTCCGCCTCCCGGGTTCATGCCATTCTCCTGCCTCAGCCTCCCAGGTAGCTGGGACTACAGGCACCAGCTACCACACCCGGCTAATGTTTTGTATTTTTAGTAGAGATGGGATTTCACCGTGTTAGCCAGGATGGTCTTGATCTCCTGACCTCGTGATCCACCTTCCTCGGCCTCCCAAAGTGCTGGGATTACAGGCATGAGCCACACTGCCCGGCCTCTATTTTATTTTTATATATTAGATTTTATTGTTTTCCTTCTCACACAGACTTTTTTCATGATTTTAATCATAGGGGGTATTCCATTACGTATATCATGAATCTGGGAATGTGTATCTATGTTTTTATAATTATTCCTTTAATGGTTTATGTAGCAGGGGATAGTATAGGTCCCTCTTAGAAGTGGAGAATGAGTGACTCTCAGGGACAATTAATAATGATATGACATTATTTGCTAAACCATGTCCCTATTGGTGATTGTCACAGTTTTATGCAATTGTAGATTATTCTGTGTGGCAGCTAAGAAGTGCTTATAGCTACTTTATAGAGGCTCACCTATAGTATCTTAAATACATTAAAAAAAAAAAAAAGCCAAAGGTAGCCTGTTCAGGGCTAGTCTGGTGTTGCAAGAAGGCATCAGTGGCCTAGGCTTCATCAGTTTTTCAAAAAGGAGGTTTTGCCATCCTTTTTGCATTGCTTTCAAGTTTAAAGTCATAATATGATGCTGCTTGCACAATAGCCATAATGTCTGAATTTTAGGCAAGAAATAGGAAAAAGAGAGGAGGCAAAAGGTTCCCTTTTCAACCTCCGGCCACACTGTCTATTCCCTTAAAAGAACCTCCCCAAAAGTTTCATGTCAAAGACGTTCACTAGCTGTGGCATTGGGTAAATTACAAAAACTCTTTGAGACTCAGTTTCTTCATTTCTATACTGAGAGCAATAATGTCTACCTCACTGGGTGTATGTGGAAGAACACTGCTAATCCAAAAAATGCTATGCAATTTCAAGAGTTAAATCAAAATAACACTTGTAGTCCAATGCAGGCTGCAATAACTGAAATATTTCATATGCCTGTGTTCTTGCTGCAGAAGAACACATTGCAATCATTTAAGATCACCCCTTTCCCCACCCTAAAGTGCGTTTAGGAAGGAGAGAAAGCAGAACTAGACCATGTTTGGTTAATGTCAAAGGGAAGTTTGAAAACTACGAGATTCCAGGCAGTGGTAGAAGTGATCAAACCCCAAAGCCACTCTGTGTTCCTTGCTGTCTTTGCTGTCTCGGAGGGGAATGTTACACAGTGGAAATGGGACACTCCTAAGTTCAAAGGCAAAAAATCTTGACACAGGTGCTTCCCCAAGAACCCACAGGCCTCCAGGCCAATGGGCAAACTCCCCCATGGGTGGAGTGGCCCTTGTCTCAGTATCAAAAATTTGTAATCTCTCTGAGGGTAGGGACCCTACCTCTATTCACCTCTTTATCCAATGCCTAACACCTAGAAATCCTCAGTAAATATCTATTTATTATTCTGCCCCACTTGTAAGACTGACTCTGAACATTGAGAGTCAGTCTTGCAAGTGACTTACTGAAGCCATCATAACCCTCAGCCCCCATGGTTGATTGCAGCTAAGAAGAAATACCTTGGGTTGGTGCATGTTTCGGAATAAAAATAATTATAATGATAGTTATAGCTAACCTATTGAGCATTTACCGTGTGTAGGCACTCAGTCCTTTACACATTGTAGCCCATTTAATCCTTCCTTTTACCTTACAGCAACAGTGGTATTATGCTCATTCTGCAGAAGAGGAAACAAGCTCAGATAGGGCAAGTAATTTGTCGAAGATCACAAAGCTAAGAAAATGAGAAACCAGCTCAAAATTATTAAATCTGGACAGATTTTCTTGGGAAATTACTGTTAAATTTCTCAAATAGATTGTAAGTGACCTTTAGAGTCCTTTGTTTTACTTACTTCATGTATTTATACATGACCCATCTAAGGCAAAGAATTTAGTCTCTTTATGCTCAAGTTTCGTCATCTGAGGAATGGACAAATAATAATACCACCTCCCCCACCCCACCCCAGAGTTTCTGTGAGGATTAAATAAGATAATGCATATACAGTGCCTGACCCATAGTAAATGTTCAGTATATTTTTTTACCATCATTTGTTAATTTGACAAGTAGTCAAATTAGTGATGCACATCAGAATCATCAGTGGAAACTTTTCAAATATTGAGGTCTGGGTCCCAAAGTGGGGTATTTTGAAAAGTTCCCCAAGTGATTCTGATTCACATTCCCTTATGAGAATCACTGCTGAATGTGACCAATATTCATTAAGAAAGCATTTTACTCAAGGCATTTTGCTGTGTGCTAAGAGAGATGTCAGATGCACAATAATGGCAAAAGTCACATAAAAAGAAGTGAATTACTATGACAGATGAGTGATGAGGTGATCCTCCTGCAGCAATCAGGACAGTCCTCACAGAGGTGATCACAGTGGGCTGGGCTTGAAGGTGTAGCAGGGTTAGCTTGCCAAGAATGGTGGCAGGGTAGTGAGTGAAGGTAAGTGGCATGAGGGTGCATACAGTGTCACTGGTGCCACTACTGGCTGGGACATGGAGTCTGGGGAGAGTCAGGAGATGAAGCCAGATGGTTGGCTGCAGTCAGAGAATGGAAGCTCTTGGATTTCTGACCAGTTGGGTTTGCACTGCATTTAGAGGACAATGATAAGCCACTACGATTTTCTGAGCCAGAGAGGGAAATGCTCAGAACTATCCTTTCACCTGTTAAGTGTGGCACTCGAATAAATTAGGACGTATAGAACCCAAAGACAAGAAATGAGCAAGGCCAGAGACATCTGTTATATCAGCCCAGACCTCAGAATAGGAGCTCGGACTAGGCAGGGTACTGACGGGTGGTTATGCTAAAGGAACAACTATATAAACCTGGAGACTGAATTAGCTGTTGGGGAAGGGGTGGTGAGAGGAAGAAGAAGTGAAGATGACATTGAGATTTGAGCCTGCGTGATGGGAAGAACGCACTGTGACCAGAAAAAGGGAAGTGGGGGTATGAGCTGGGTGGGGGGAGGGAAGATGATGAGTTGAACATGTAGAGCTGGAGATGCTTGAGGACAAGGTGCAGATATCTAGGAGTTAGGTGGCACTGTGGAGTTCAAAGGAGAGATCCGGGCTACACACAAACAAATAAATGGAACACAAAGTGAGTCAGCTGCACTGAGGGGTGTGGCTTCAGCCTTGGCAGGGGTAGAACTCTGTGGGAAGGAGGGTAGAGCAGGGATTCTTAACCAAAGACTTGTGGATAGGGTTCTTGTTTGAGAGTGTCTATGAACTTTTAAACATTTTAAGCAGAATGTTACTATGTATATTAAAAAGGCCACAATCTCATTGAATAACTTACTCTAAACAATGTTAAAACCTACTGATACAGTATATATAGAAGAGCTGGGCTGAGATGAGTCTCATGGAATTTTCACATCGTAGGTAGGAACAAAATATTCCAGCCAATCTCTGCAGTCCTGACTGTCATACCTCAGACTGTGGTGGCTGTTTTTTTTTTTTTTTTTTTTTTAATCAGGGCCAGACTGTTGGGTCAAAGTTGTCTTAAAAATGTTTCTTCTTTCCAAGACATTCAATGGGGAAGAATAATCTTTCAACAAGTGTGCTGAGATAACTGGATATCCACATGCAAAAGTATCTATCTGGGCCCTCTGCCTCTCACTAAATACAGAAGTTAACATAAAATTGGTCAAAGACCTAACTATAATAGCTAAAACTATAAAACTTAGAAGGCAGCATCCTCAAAGGCATAATTTTTGTGACCTTAGATTGGCCAATGATTTCTTAGATATGGCACCTAAAGCCCAGGCAACCCAAGAATAAACTGAACGTCATCAAAATTCAACTTTTGTGTTTCAGGGACACTATCAAGAAAGCAGAGAGACAACCTGTAGAATGGTAGAAAATATTTATAAATTATATATCTGATAAGAATCTAGAATATGTAAAGAACTTTTATAATTCTACAATGAAAAACATGTAATACAATTAAAATAGGCAAAGGATTTGAATAAACATGTTTCCAAACAAAATATAAAGCTGGCCAATAAGCATATGAAAACATGCTAACATCATTAGCCATCAGGAAAATACAAATGAAAACCACAATGAGATACCAGTTCACACTCACTAGAATGGCAATCATCATCATCATCATCATCATCAGATAATATCACAAGTTGGCAAGGATGTAGAGAAACTGAAATCCTCATACATTGCAGGTAGAGAGGTAAAAATGGTACAGCTACTTTAGAAAAACAATTTGGCAGTTTTTCAAAAAGTTAAATATAGAGTTACCATATGACCTAGAAATTCTGTTTTTAGGTATATAACCAAGAAAATTGAAAATACATGTTTACGCAAATAATTGTACATAAATATTTATGGCAGTATCATTCATAATAACCAAAAATAGAAACAACCTAAATGTCCACTAACTGATGAATGAATAAATAAAATGTGGCATATCCACATATATATGGAATATTATTTAGCCATAAAGAGGAATGAAGTACTGATACATGCCACAACATGGGTGAACCTTGAAAATATCATGCTAAGTGAAAAAAGCCAGACATAAATGGTAACATATTATATAATCCTATTTAAATTAAATATCTAGAAGAGGCAAATCCATAGTGGTTGTCAGGAGCTGGGGGAGGAGAGAATGGGCAACAATAGCTAATGGGTACAGAGTTTCTTTTTGGGGTGATGAAAATATTCTGGAATTAGATAATGGTGATGGCTGCTCAAACTTGTGAATATACTAAAAACTACACGTGGATTTTATGGTATGTGAAATTATACATGAATAAAAAATTTCTTCTGTCTTCTCAGTTTCTGATTGTCCTTAAATGGGATGAAAATAATGTCCATTATCCAAGAAGAAGGAAAAGCATGAACAAAGTTACAGAGGAGGAAAAGTAAAGAAAGTTGTTAGGGAATGGTAGATTTGGATGGAACATAGGTGTATGTATGGGAGAATCAGGAGAGGAAGCTGAAAAGGTTAAGTTGGGACCAGAATAGTAAGTCAGTTGGTCAGTCATTGAGTGAGTCACACATATTTGAGGACTTACTCAGTGTCAGCCACCGTTCTGGGTATATGAATGAAAAGACCTGGTCCCCACCAACACAGGGTTGAGCAGCCTAGCTCTGGTGACATTAAACAAATATTTAAGAAATCATAAGGCTATGAAGGGTGGTAAGTTGAGAGTGCCATAGAAACATGTTATGGGGGAGGCTATTTGGTGTGAAGGAATCCTGGAATATTTTCCAAAGGAGCAGTTAGAGGTGAGAAGGGTCCAACTTGCTAGTGGATTTTAACCAAAGAAGTAGGCAACTGGTAGCCCTTTAAAGGGGTCATGGCTGGTGAGATAATCAGAGCAGTGCCATAGGAAGATTTAGCCAGTCATGGTTCTTAAACTTACCATACAAGCCTCTTTGGGGTGCTAGTCTTGCCCAAACACCATAGCCTGCCAGCAAAGCAGGGGAAAGATGAACCTTCCTCCAAAAGTGACGGTTTGTGGGCTGTGTTTAGAGGACCTCTCTGGTATGCTTGCTCATCTTTCCAGAAGTTACTGGAGAAACGACACCAGTGACCTTTCATGAGAAGATGATGGACTAGCACAGCAGGCCTCTCTTCCTACTCATCACGGTAAGCAACTAACCAAGGGACTTTCTTGGTTTATTTATTTTTTGGTCAGGCAGATAGAAAAGTCATCACATAGCTTCAAGTTCCAGGGTTACTTCTTCACCTTTAATTTGCCCCATTGGGAATTGTCAAAAAGAAGTAAATCATGACATATATATCCTTTAAGTATGTGTGTGAGTACCTGTGTCAGGGAGAGTTAGAGAACAGAGTATTGAAAGTAATATTATTAAATACACACATTGTGTATCATATATTAAATATTTGTTACATATATTTAACAGTATCATTCTTTCCTTCCCCACCACATATGCATATATATTCATTCATCATTGCCCTTTCCCATAGAAAGGTCTCTAAGTTCTGGTCACAACAAGACTGAAAAAAGGTGCAGAGGCTGAAAATAGCAGAACTGCAGCCTTGAACCTCGTGCTTTACTGACTGGCCATAGTGTTACCCTTGATGTAAAGACTATGTTTTAGTTTTGATGTCCAAAGGTGAAGGGAGTGTTTGTCCTTCTGACCCAGAGCACAGCTTCCTAAAATTGTTCTCTTGACTCTTGGGAGAGGATCCACTTGAGTTCTCTACTGGCCACTTCCAGAGAAAGATACTTGAAAAAAAAAAAATTTCCATAGGTTATTGGGGAACAAGTGGTGTTTGGTTACATGAGTAAGTTCTTTAGTGGTGATTTGTGAGACTTTGGTGCACCCATCACCTGAGCAGTACACACTGCACACAATTTGTAGTCTTTTATCCCTCACCCTCTTCCCACCCTTTCCCCCCAGAGTCCCCAAAGTTCATTGTGTTCCCACACCTTTGCATTCTCATAGCTTAGCTCCCACTTATGAGTGAGAACATACGACGTTTGGTCTTCCATTCCTGAGTTACTTCACTTAGAATAATAGTCTCCCATCTCATCCAGGTCCTGCAAATGCCGTTAATTCATTCTTTTTTATGGCTGAGTAGTATTCCATTATACTACTCACACCACAGTTTCTTTATCCACTCATTGATTGATGGGCATTTGGGTTGGTTTCACGTTTTTGCAATTGTGAATTGTGTTGCTATAAACATACATGTGCAAGTGTCTTTTTTGTATAATGACGTCTTTTCCTCTGGGTAGATACCCAGTAGTGGGATTGCTAGATCAAATGGTAGTTCTACTTTCAGTTTTTTAAGAATCTCCACACTGTTTTCTATAGTCATTGTACTAGTTTACCTTCCCACCAGCAATGTAGGTGTGTTCCCTGTTCACCGCATCCATGCCAACATCTATCATTTTTTGATTATGGCCATTCTTATAGAAAGAAGGAGCCAAAGACTTTTAATTCTTGTCCCACAGTCAGTGGTTCTCAAATGTGGGGATAAGAATCCACCTGGGGAGCTTATCAAAATGCAATCCTGTCCGGGTGTGGTGGCTCACAACTGTAATCAAAGCACTTTGGGAGGCTGGGGCGAGTTGATCTCTTGAGCTCAGGAGTTCGAGACCAGCCTGGCCAACATGGTGAAGCCCCATCTCTACTAAAAATACAAAAAAACATTAGCCAGGTGTGGTGATGTGTGTCTGTAGTCCCAGCTACTTGGGAGGCTGAGGCATAAGACCTGCTTGAACCTGGGAGGTGGAGGCTGCAGTGAGCTGAGATCATATCACTGCACTCCAGCCTGAGCGACAGAGTGAGATTCTGTCTCAAAAAAAAAAAAAAAGAAAAAACAAAAACCATGCAATTCTCACTCCCAGATTTTTCTTCTGACTTAAGTAGGTATGGGTGAAACCTTGAGATGTACATTTTGGAGAGAATCAATGATCCCGCTACAGATGTCCACTTTAGGAAGCTCTGCTCTGGTTCCATGCCACCATGCAAGGTGGGCCGAATGCAGTGGCAGAAGGACTATTGTGAAGTCAGGTTTAGGATTAAATCCTGGCTTAGCCACTTGCAAACTGTGTGACAGTAGCCAAGTTACTTAGCCTCTCTGGGCTTTGTTTTCCTCATTTTCAATAAGGGGATAATAATATCCACACATGTTGCCATCCCAGATTTGCATTTAACATAGGTCCCTTTACTGCCTTATCTCACTAGTTTGACTCATTTACAGATTATAGGCATAATGGCAGGGAGAGGGGAGGGATATGAGGGAAAAGAGAATTTTAAACATTTTGTTTTTTAAGCTTCTTAAATCCTACCTCATAGGAGGAAAAAAAGACAAAACACCATTATTTAGGGCTGACCACGTGCTAGGCCTTGTCAGTGCTAAGAGTACTTTTCAGATCCAATGTAACTCAACGCTTCACTCACTTCACAGACTCTCCCCTGGGCCCTGTGGCTGGGCTTCCTGTTTCCATATCAAAATTTAGTTTGATGAGCATTTGTGAAGGGAGAGCCAGGCACCAGGCTCTATGGGAGGTCCTGAGTGGGAGAGAGGACACAAATGTGGATGACAGGTAGGCCTGGGCTCAAGGAGCTCCCCATCTACTGAGGGACACAGGTCTGGGCATGACTACAATATGGACCAAGGACTGTGGGAGCTCAGGGGAGGGAGACACTAATTCCAACAGATGAAAAAGAAGGAAAAAATTCCATTGGGCAAGAGTTCTCATGACCAGCATTTGATTGCAGGCTTATTAAAGATGGGCTATTTTTTTTTCCCTGTTGACTCTTCAGAGTGCCCTGAAAAGCCTTGGGCCCTGTGGCTCCTTGATGAGTTCATTAGACTCACTGACAAGTCCTGCAGACTTTTGCTTCTTGATGCCAGCTGCGTGCTGCTCTCTGAAGCTCCTTCTTTCACACCAAACAACAGTTTCCAGGGCTGGTGTGTGTTGAACAGTCTGGAGCGATTCTTGCCTTGATTTAATAATACATACTATTGCAGGAAAACCTCTGTGAAAGTAGCCACCATCCTGTCTGCCTTTTTATTCTGAAGCTCCTGTTGCTCTCCCAGCCCCATGTTCTCATGCACACTGTCACAGTGAGTTGTTTAAGTGCTCAGATGTTATTACTTCCTGGGGAATCTACTCCTCGGAGAGTTAAAGTTTGGCCTGTGTCCTGGGCTAGGTATTCCTTTTTCCTAGGATTGACTTTCTGGAAAGGAGGGTGATCCAGCCTGTTGGACTGAGCACAGTGCTTTGAGAAAAGGGGAGTTTAGGAATGGAGCCCAGAGGAAGCCCCGTGGTTAGGAGGAGTTGCCCGTTTTAGCTGTCGGGATGGCAAAGATGGTTTCTATTTGGCCTGCCCTGTTGTACTTACTGGCTGCTATTGGTTCATTTTGTTTGGGAGAAAAAAAAGAAAAAAAAAAAAGGAAAGGAATGTGGCTGATTGTTGAAGAAGCTTTTGTTCAGTGGGAAAAAGTGCTTCTACCTTACAACAGGAAAAGCGTCAGTAATGGCAGGAGAAAGCAAAGTGGGCCATCTCTTCATGGAGCCATCTGGTGGCTCTTCGCTGTAAGCACCACTCCTGGAGTCTCCTGTGTGGGTGCAGAGCTCACTCCATGCCTTTCTTCTTGGAGAAATGGCCTCCTTCAGTGCAGAAAGGAAACTCCTCCCCGCCACGGTGCACCAGATGGCTACCCACTTTGATTGGCTTCATCAGGGCTTTTAGGGGCCTGCAGGACCCGCCCCTGGGCTTTGTTCTCAGCCTCTACTCCAGATGCGCTTCTCCAGCTCCACCCCACCTGCCCTCTGCCCTCCTAGGGCCTTTGCATTTCCTCCCTCTGCTCAGGATGCCTTTCTCCAACAGCTTCTCAAGGCTGATTCTTTCTCATTGCTTCTGTTGCAACTCAGAGGAGCTTTCCTCAGACAGGCCTTCCTGGACCACTCTTCTTAAAGCAGACCCTATCCAAAGTCACTGTTCGTGACGAGTGTCGGCTTTATTTCACTCACAGGATACTTAGTGGCATCTAAATCTGATTCATTCATGTTCTTCCCTCTTGTTTATTGCCTGTGTTAAATGCAAGAGAACAAAGCCTTATCTGCTTATTTCATCTCTGTCTCCCTAACATCAAGAAAGGTACCTGGTTTGTACTGCGTGTTCAGTAAATATATGTGAAAAAATGAATGAAACTGAAGACATAAAACATAGAAAGAGAGGTGCTTTAGAGCCCAGATATGTCTGTCTGAGGCTGTGCTGGAGTCCTCCTCATTCCCTCTGTGTCTTCCTAGATAACAATCTGTGGAAGGGGCTATTTCTCTGGCCAGCATCCATTTTTCTCTGGGATTCTATTCTGGTTGGCAGGAATTTGGTTCTTCCCACCATCTAACCCTCCCGGGTCCCTTTCTTGGTTCAGTTTTTCCTAATGTACATTCACACTCTTTAATAGCTTTAACAGGAACTGTTTATAGGGGGAAGCTGTCTTCCAACTTTGAAGTGCTATGAATTTTAGACATTTCTAAATATTCTATATAAAAGCGCTGAACCATCAAGAGAAATTCATACCTCATCTGATCGCACTCTCCTGGTTAGCTTCCCTCACTGTGGACAGCGCTTGGCCTGCACATCCACACTCCTTTGCAGCCAGCAGCTGCCTCTTCTCTTGATGCTGCCTTTTCGTTGCCCAGCCAGCAGCCAAAGCTCTATCTGCCCAGTATCATTAGAGAAGAGCCCACAGATTCCAGGGAGCAGCAGCTCATTTTTAGTGAGGTTTCCCCTGTACTTGGGCTGGCCAATTGTTCTCCCTCAACCTTTCCTTCAAGGTTTTTTTTTTTTTTTCCCCAGTCGTGCGTGTGTGTGTGCGCGCACGCATTCACACACACGTGCATGACCATTGCACCCCACATAGAGCTCCAGCCTCGTCCAAATTGCTGGTTCTTCTCTTCATTCTTCTCTCTTTTTCTCATCCTCATTCTGCCTGGATTCTCCCAACAAATTCCAAATTTCTTTCCCATTTGGTATTTAGAAAACATAAGCTTCAACCACCAACTCAATACACTGTGAGCATCTCACAATTTCTCCAGATTCCCTGGGGATTACTGTTTTGTAATCACCCCTGGCTTCTAATTCCCGCTTTTAAAATTTGTGGCTCTATGCTTTCTGTTGTTCTAATCCATGTTTACTCATACCTGAAATTGAGCCTCTTCCCTGAGTTCACCAACACAAACAAAAATCCCCACTTATTCATGAAAGTTTGTAGAGAAGATTTTAAAGTAGATTTAAGAGGAAGATGGAGATGGTTTTATTGCAACAGCACGCAGTCACATGTGAAAATAGTCATCAAGTTCTGCCCTCCCATCCTTCAGATTTTTCACTGGCCATTGCACCCCACATAGAACCTCAGCCTCGTCCAAATTGCTGGTTCTTCTCTCCACCCTTCTCTCTTTTTTCTCAGCCTCATTCTTCGTGGGTTCTCCTGATAAATTCCAATTTTTCTTATTAGTTATGCAGAGCAATTCAACTCTTCCCTGCTTTTCTTTCCACATCTTGCTCTGGGTCCATTTTGCATATCCAAACTCATCAAGGTACTCAGCAGATTCAAAGGGTTTCTTATTTATGAAGAGCTGCTCTCCATAGAAGGCAATAGTGGTTTAAGCAGCATTTCCTTCTCCTTTGTAAGCAAGTTATTCAAGAAAAGGCCAATAGGAACCTGATGCCCTGTGTGTCATCCAAATAAAGAATCCACAAAATACCAAAACTAGGAGTGGCTTCTCTGAGGACCTACTCATTGTCTACTTACTGTCTATTTTGAGAGGGCAAATGGCTCAAAGAATCCTGTGAGCCACTGAAATCAAACTGACAAAGCTTTTAGAGTCACTTTGCCTCCATAGGGCAACTGAGAGTCCCTAAGCTCTGTTTGCCCTTCTACTGGGGCTGTCTTTCCATGTTGGGTGAACTAGCAGTTTTAATGAGCTTTTCTCAGCATGAAACTTAGTAAAAAAAGAAAAACAAAGAAAAGAAATCATCTTTCCACCTTTTGCACTGGCAGCAGAAGAGCTGTGTTGGCAAGGGAAGATTTATTGGGGCTGGAGTTGTTCTTGGAGCAGGTTGCTCTGTGGAGGGAATCTAGGAGTGAGAAAGAAATCAGAGTCATAGAATGTGCGAGTGGAGGGGTCCTCCATAGAGAAGCCCCTTCCTTTGTAGCTGGGGAATCCTAAGCCCAGAGCAGTGAAGCGGCTTATTTGCCCAAGGTCACACATCAAGGCTGTGTAATTTATGCTTCATTGTTCAATCTGGCTAGGGAAGTAGGAGCCCCTTGGTCTGCCCTGGCTGCAGAAATAGGCCCACATAAGGGGTGTCAGGGTTGTTTTAGAAAACCCACAGCACTTTGAATCAAGGAAAAATGAGTCAATTGCTTCTTCTTGTTCGTTCTTGAACTTTAAAAATCTGAATTGCGGTTCAGTATTTGAGGTGGTATGTGCATTTGGTTGAGGGGGCGGAAGGTGACAGGGAGGATTCAGAAGATGGTGATTAGGTTCTTTGAGATGTCTGGGGGAGGAGGAAGAGCAGGGAAGGAGGCGGGTTCCTCCTTAGTGGTGGAAAAATAAATGTAAGTGGGTCAATTTGATGTCAGCTCTTGCCCTTCTAGACTGCAATGAAAATAATATGCGTCAAGTTTTTCTCTGGCAGAATGACTGCTATGTACACTAGAATCAGAGAAAAAAAATTGTTGCATAGGATGGCTTGTGGTAGAGAATCTGTTGTGACCAATTTAATTCAGCTCAACAAGAAACTGTCAAGCAGTGATTATACACCCATCACAAGGTCAGATGTGTTGTGGGGAGCAGGAAGAAAGGCTTTCCAGTATTACTACATCCAAGACCTGACAATCTATTAAGACCCACCTACAAGGAGCAGATAAAAAATTGGATTCAATAGCTTAAATGCCAAAAGTCTTGGTACAGAACATGTATATTCTGGAAAGTTGTGAGGAAAGGGGTTGGGGGAGGGGTCATGAGGAACTGGAACCTCAGACAGAGTGAAAGCTGTTTGTTTTGGGGACTGTGTCTTCTTCTGTGTTTTCACTAGAGAGAGACTTTGTCCATAATAGGTGCTCACTTAAACCCTCCTCAGTGAAGGAGGGAAAGTAGGTGGGCAAAAATAGAAGAGAAGATGCAGAGGTGGTCCAGAGGTTTGCAGCTGCAAAGGCCAGACCAACTCAGCAGAGCAGAGAGGGCACTTGGTAGAATTGTAGGTAGGACCAGGAGGCTGAAATATTTGCAGATGCAGATTTTGGACTTGCTCTGTGGCCAGAGGGAACCATAGGAGAGGCAAGGGCAGGTGCTTTGGAAAGTACGCAGGCCTGTGGGTGAGGATGATGTGGGTGCTATACTGGGCTCTGCCCGGATGCAGCTTCGGAGGAGCTATTGAATTCTCTTTGCCTTAGCTTTTTAAGGCAAAAAGCTAAGGCAAAGAGATATATGTCAGATGTAAGGCTGGACTGTGAATTCTCTTTCATGTTTACCCTGCTAAGGAATAAATCTGAGAATGATGTGCAGGGTAGACACTTGGAGGCAGAGAAACATTTTGGTAGTGGGAATTCAGGGGCTGAAGACCTGGACCAGGGTGCTAGTAAAGGGAATAGCAAGGGAGGGAAGGATTTGAGAAATTTGGAAGTGATTATAAGGATACCTTTAGATATTACTTAACAGAGTGGCACAGTTGGCATAATGGGAAGAGAGATGTTTTGGAGGGTGGTATTTGGGGTGTGGGATGTCTCTGAAGCAGCTAGAAATGCAGGATTAGAGGTTGACAGGTCAGGGCAGGCTATTTAAAAGTAGGTCCTTGAAATCAGATGAAATTGTTTTGAATCCTGACTCTAATGACCCTGGGCACATGACTAGAGTAGGGTGAGCAACTCTTCCAGCGTGCATAGGGCATTCCCAGCTTTAGCACTGAAAGCCCCATGTCTTGGGAAATTCCCCAGTCCCAGTCAAACTGGGACAGCTTGCCTGAGACTGTCCTGGTTTAAAAACTGCAAGGCCTGCATCCCAGGAACTACTTTTGTGGTGGGCAAAGTGGGAAAATTGGTGAAGCTACTCCATAAATTTTAGCCTCAGGCTCCTCATCTGAAAAGTAGGGATAATAATATGACTTCCTCAGAGTTTACGTGAATTAAATGAGATGATATATGTGAAGTACTCAGCATAAAGATTGGCACAAAGAAGCATAAGAGAAACATTTGTGAAAGGATGAGTTATAGATGAATTCTGCAGGTGAACCAGTTGGGTGCAGAGGAGATGGGTGAAGTAATCCAGCGTCACCATGGGACATCAGCAGAGTCAGTGGCTTTGTGTACAGAACTTGTAGACTGGGATTGACTTGTATTTATGAAAGAAGGCTTGCCAAGAAAATTAGTAATGTAAACAAGGAAAATTTTAGCCCGTTGAAGATGGCAACATTTTAATAATACTTATGCTAATTATAAGTGAATAGGTACATTCCATCAAAGATTTGCAAGATTCTCTAAAGACATACATCCCTGCTTTCTGGCTCAATTGACACCGTGGCTATACGTGCTCAAATGAAATAAACTACATTTTGTTTTCCACATTCTTACATTAATTGGTTGAGGCACTTATTCAACAAATATTTATTGAGCATTTTTTATGTGTTAAGAACAATGCTAGGCTCTATGGAAACCACAAGAAATATAAAAAGTAGTCTGCAATCTTAGAAAATTTACTATAAAGGGGTTTTATCATACTTATTTTACTTATTTAAACATCAACCACCATTTCCCCTACCTAATTCTTTCCCCACCAATATTGGGGCCTTTTGACAGATTTTAATTACCCTCAAAGTTCTAGAAGCCAGAAACAGAGAAATCAGAAAGTCCCCAGTAGGGCATCTTGAAGAGGTAGGATGAGAACAGGAAAGGTAGAGACTAGGAGAGCAAAAGCAGAGAGAATGAGGGGAACTGAGAGAGAAGGGGACAGAAGCAAGGAAGGAGGGGAGAGCAGGAAGGAGGGGAAGCAGGAAGGAGGGGGAAGCAGGAAGGAGAGGGAGCAGGAAGGAGGCGGAGCAGGAAGGAGGGAGAGCAGGAAGGAGGGGGAGCAGGAAGGAAAGGGAGCAGAAGGAGGGGGAGCAGAAGGAGGGGGAACAAGAAGGAAAGGGAAGCAGGAAGGAGGGGGAAGCAGGAAGGAGGGGAAGCAGGAAGGAGGGGGAGCAGGAAGGAAAGGGAGCAGAAGGAGGGGGAGCAGAAGGAGGGGGAGCAGAAGGAAAGGGAGCAGAAGGAGGGAGAGCAGGAAGGAGGGGAAGCAGGAGGAGGGGGAGCAGGAAGAAAGGGAGCAGAAGGAGGGGGAGCAGAAGGAGGGAGAGCAGAAGGAGGGGGAACAAGAAGGAAAGGGAAGCAGGAAGGAGGGGGAGCAGGAAGGAGGAGGAGCAGGAAGGAGGGAGAGCAGGAAAGAAGGGTTTGAATGAAAGAGTCTGAGGCAGGAGAAAGTGGAGAGAGCAGCAAGAGGACTGAGGAAAGAAAGGAGAAAGGAAGGAACCTGTGCATCACAAGTCAGGTGGGGAGGGAAAGAGAACTTGAGGAGAGACGGCAGTTGAGGCTGGAAGAGGCTCAGGGCCTGTGTCTGCTGAGTCTTAGTCACCACCCAATGAATAGAAATGTTCAAATTACGCACACCAGGGTTTTTTTTTTTTTTTTTTTTCCACAGCTAAGAGGAAACTGAGGTAAAGACCAGAGCGGAGGAGGTCTGTAATCCCACTCCAGATCTGCCTCTCTCTCCCTTGTGCCTGGGGTTAATCTCCTGCTCTGGGCATGTGCCTGTCACCTCTTTCTGATACCACAGGAGCCAAGGAGCCTGCCCTTCCTGTGTCCAGCTGAGGCTGGGTCTGCGCTAGCAGGGACCACCTCCTCCAGGAGTCAGCAGCTCCCCTGAGCTGTGCAGGCTGCTACTTCCCCAAACTGCTTCCCTCTCAGAACTGGCTCTGGTGCAACTTTGACAGCACCCTTCCTCTTCCTTCACCTGAAGAGGTTAAGCAGAGTCAGGGAGCACATTTGTTTTCTCCTCCTTTCTTTCATTTTTCTTCAACACTCATTCTCCCTTTCCATTTTTCTGTTTTGTATATCCTAGAGGATTTCATAAAGTAAGAGATTCAGGATAAAATGCTCATCACACTCCAGGCCTCAGAGTCCAAGAGAGGACTTGTGTGTAAGTAATCAGCTCACTTAACCTTGGAGAATGACCAGGCTGGAAGGGCCTTCAGAGGGCATAATAGTTAGCCAACAGCTGGGACCAGAAGGTTGAAAAATTCCATGATCTGAGCCAAGTGGTCAGATCCTCCATCAGCAAAACTCGAAGGCAAGGTCTGGCTAGCCAAGCATGGCTGCCACTATGGGACATCTCAGAGCTGCAGACTGGTTTATCTCTTGAGTTATGATTTCAAGGGACAAAACTATTATAGACTCTAGGCCTGAAAGGAAGCCGTGCTGCTGAATATCAATTTCTGGGCTTTAAAAATATGTATAACCTATTTGAAGGATGCTAAGCTATTAAGTGCAATCAGCCAGGCAGCTCCTTTGTGAACACGCCTCTGCTGTACATCTCAGACCCTTTTGAGTCAGGGCTTCTACATTTCTGACTCGTTCTGATGTTTTGTGTCATTAGACTCTTAGGATGCTTTTAGTTATTACTCAACTGCCGGGACCGTCCATATTCCAAAGAAAGTCATATAAATGGCATCTGCCCAGCATTTTCAGAGGCTCGGGGATAGCTTGGAAATGATTACACTAAATTATGCTTGCATATCACATTATAGTTTGTAAGCACTTTCCCCATTCAGTAGCTCCCTGAATCTTGAAACAACTCTGCCAGATGGGTAGGGTTATCCCCAGTTTGTTCATGAGGAAATGAAGGTCTAGAGAGGTGAACCAACTAGCCAAAATCTTAGAGCCAGTGGTAGATACAGATTTCCTAACTTAAATTGTATGTTTTTCCACCAGATCTATTGCCTGCCAATGACATACAAATGAAGATAATTACTACTGTTTGCCAGGCATCATGCTAAGTGCTTTAACATGCATTTTGCTCATTTAGTTTTCCCGGCAGGCACCTGAGAAATGGATCTTATTATCCCTATTCTACAGATGAAAAAACTGAGGCTTACTGAGATGAAGTAAACCGGACACTGTCACATGAAGTTGTAGAGTATTAGTCCGTTTTCATACTGCTATAATGAACTGCCTGACATGAGGGTAATTTACAAAGGAAAGAGGTTTAATTGACTCACAGTTCAGCATGGCTGGAGAGGCCTCAGGAAACTTACAATCATGGTGGAAGGTGAAGGGGAATCAAGGCACCTTCTTCACAATGTGGCAGGAAGGAGGTGTGCCAAGTTAAGAGGGGAAGAGCTCCTTATAAGGTCATCAGATCTCGTGAGAACTCTATTACGAGAACAGCATGGGGAAACCGCCCCCGTGATTCAGTTACCTCCACCTGGCCTCTCCTTGACATGTGGGGATTATGAAGATTACAATTCAAGATGAGATTTGATTTATCAAGACCTAAACCTAGGTAGTCTGATCCCAGAACTGGTGTTCTTAACTCCTGATACCAAGCAGGAAAGAGAGAGAGAGCATTCAATCCGACTTGGGCCCCTGCTTGTAATTGTTCATTCATTTTCTTTGTCTCCTGTTTGAAAGTTTCCATTCCCTGGGATATCAGAAGTCCTGTTAACCAAGTCCTCTGCAGACAACCATTAAATTCGTTGTCAGGTCTCCGGGGTTGGGGCACCAGCAGAGCACAGGTTTTGGGGGAGAGAGAACAGCATAAGACAGGGGTGGAGATGGAGGAGGGGTTTCCCATTCAAGTATGGCCACAGTGACAGGGGCTGAAGGGCGTGACAGTGTCATGCACGTGCAGGGGACACAGTGCCATCCCTTCTTCCTAGCCATATGTGCTGCTCTGTCTTTTTTATAGTGCCACATATGGCACTTCCTTAATGAAATTTCTCATAATAATTGATCTGACCTGTATCATTCTGTTAGCTTTAGCAAAACAAATTCTGACAGGTTTTGATATTAAAACTAAAAATATGTTTTCAACTCGCCGAGGAGCCATAAAGCAGGCTGAAATCATACTAATGATAATGGACAATCTGCTTTCTACCATCAAGTTCTTATTATTTACATGTAGCAAACCATCCAGAGATAATGTGAGCCTTGAGTCTCCTTTCAGTTTTTACTAATCTTCCATAATTTACCAAATGGGGGTAGCAGAGGGCTGAAAGAAGGCTCCCCAGGTCACCTTGGAGTGCCCCTCTTAATGCCTCAGTGTGTCACATGAAGCCTTCCCAGTACGGCTGCTCATGAATCTCTGGGCTGACCCTCCTGCAGTGGGGCTGCAGGGCTGCTTCGGTTAAAAAGCTCATGGTTCAGGGAAAAGATTTGCAATCTCGTTTTCACAGATGTTTCTTTTCAGGCATCTTCCCTGAAACAATCCTTGCGGCTCTCAGATGGGTACAGTGAACAGCACTGCCCTTGAACATGGGTAGCTCCGGTGTAGCCATGCTCTGGCCCCCTTCTTGCTATACCGCTTCCTGCAGGGTATTCCATTTGCAGGGCTGAGGGACTACATCCACTCAGAGCCCATGCCCCTCCAGACTTCAGGTACCTGGGACCCCATATTCCTGCCCAAACAGCCCCAAACCCAGTTTCACTCACAGGTCTTTTCCTGGGTCTGACTTCCTGAGAGTCCATCTTGCTGTCAGCCTGCACTCTCCCCAGTTCTGAAGGGGTCTGGGAGGTTGCTGTCACCGCAGCCTATGGATGAAGTTTGGATACGTGGCCAGCAGGGTCTATCTGCATGTTAACAAGATGCTTGCAGTGTGGGACAGAGCCAGGGATGGCAGGAAGTGGGATGCAGCCTCAGGCTCCAGGATCCTCTCTCTCATGGGTCACACTCACTGAGGAACTCTGAGGGGTTCTGAATTTGAACTTGGCCTTTCAGGTCATTATGAAGGTTCACTTGCCAAGGCAGGAGGATGAAACGTATTTTCCTCAGCAGTTTGTCAACTTGACTTACATCTGTTACATAGTTAGACATATGTCACGTGGGCCTCCATTTGTGCTCTTACTCCAGTCCATGACAATATGAGGATGGGCCTGAGAGGGTGGGGACTGAGCTTGTGGACCAAACAGATGGAGTATGGGACAGGTGGACATAGGGCTTCTTCTTGTCCCACTCTCAAGGTGATGGGTTCATGCATTTCACTAAAGAATACGGGAAGAGGAGAACTTGGATTCTCTCCTTGGATTTGTTATCAAGTGACTAAATATCTTGGGCAGTTCTTTTCAGGGCCTCATTTTCCTGGTCTGTAAAAGATAGAAGAGGTAGGTTAGCATTTCCCAGAGCATGTTCCTAGACTACGTGCTCTGCCAGATGACCTATGAGAAAAGGATTCCATGATCAATTAAATTTAGAAAACAAATTCTTTCTTAACTTTGAGAATCATAATGCATATTTGCATAATAAAGCCTTCCATAAGTCCTGTAGCTAAAAACATGATTAATTTTAATTACCATAGTTCCATACACCAAACATTTATTGAGTTCTTACTGTTTGCTAGGGACTATGCTATGTGTTTTACATGTACATTTTATTTAACTAGCACACCAGACCTGTAATATAGGTATTGTTAGTATTCCATTTTACAGATGTTGAGACCAGGGCTTGGAGAAGCTAGGTAACTTGCCCAGAGTCAGGAATGAAGCTTGCTATCTCTTTTGTCCCTTATAGGTCATTAAGGCTTCTTATTTGCACTTTTCACCTTTGGTGGTTAGCACCTTAATGAGGTCAGAATGATCTCCTATGTACATCCTATTTATTAGAAACTATTCCTCATTCTAAACATTTTTCTAAATTGAAAATATATTTTGAACAATACTAAATATACAAATGGCCAATAAGCATATAAAAATGTTCAATGCCATTAGTCACCAGGGAAATGCAAATTAAAACCAAAGTACCATTCCATACCCACTAGGATGTCTATAATCAAAGAGCCAGAAAAGTAAGTGTTGATGAGGATGTGGAGAAATTGGAATCATACACTGAAGGTGGGAATGTGAAATGGTGCAGTCACGTTGGAAAACATCCTTGCAGTGCCTCAAAATGTTAAATGCAGTTACTATATGAACCAGCAATTTCATCCTAGCTATACACAAGAGAAATGAAAATATTATGTCCATATAAAAACTTATATATGAATGTTTATAGCGGCATTATTCATAATAGTCCAAAGGTGAAACAACCCAAACGTCCATCAACTGATGAATAGATAAACAAAATATGGTAGTCCATGCAATGGAATATTATTCAGCCATAAAAAGTAATGAAGTACTGATACATGCTACAACATGGGCGAGCCTTGAAAACATTATGCTATGTGGAAGAAGCCAGATACAAAAGAACATACATCAGATGATTCCATTTATATGAAAGATCCAGAATAGGTAAATCAATAGAGGCTGAGGATTAGTGGTTGTTTAGGGCTGAAGAGGATGGGTAGATTGGGTGGAGAGTGATAGCTAATGAACGTGGCAGTAGAGGGACTCTTTCTGTGGTAATAAAACTGTTCTAAAATTGATTTGGGTGATGATTTTATTATTCTGTGAATATACTAAAAACCATTGTTTTTTACACTTTAAATGGGTGAACTGTGTGGTGTGTGAATTATATCTCAATAAAGCTACCCCCTTACCTCCCAAAACTCTCCACAGTATTAAAAACAATTTGAAAATGAGGTCAGCTCAGTGACCTCAATATTCACAGGTTCTCATGTTTTATCTTCTCTTCTTGTCTGCATTTGCTGCATTGAACACAGGACCACACGCATTCAGCTACTCACTCAAAGTGGGAAGCAGAGAGGCTAGTAGCAATGATATTTGCTCATTGATTCCTTCACTGATTCACTCATTGATCACTCTTTTATTTTTTCATCCATCCAATGCACATCTGTCGAGCCCCTCCATATGCCAGGCACTGTGCCAGGTTCTAGGACACAGCTGTGAGAAAGATAGACAAGATCTCAGTTGAAAAGGAGCTCATAGTCCACTTGGGGCAAGTGAAAAGTGCACAGGCAATTGCAATGCAGTGTGATAGTGCTGACATAGAAAGCCTGGCTGTGGGGAAGGTCACGGATGCCTTCTCAAAGAAGTGATGCCTCAGATGATCACTGAGGGTGACATGTTTAGGTGATTTCTAAGGTCTCTAAACACTCAGAGCCAAGGCAGTTAGGGAGGGGGGTGAGTTAAGGTTGGAGGGGTACATAGAGATCAGACAAAGGAGGATCTAATGGCCATATTAAGGAGATTGTGTGGTGAGCTGTTGAAGGTTTTGAAGCAGGGAATGACATATTTTAAAATTACTATAATTAAAACGTACATATTCTTTTGTATTCTCCAATGTTTCATTTAAAAAATATTTTTACATACGTTTTGTAATTATTATTTTCAATGGCTACACATGTAATCACATTGATACTCTATTTTACTACAGTATATCTCTGTTGTTGGACATTGAGGTTTTTTCCAGTTTTTATCTCACAACCCTTCTTCTATTTTAGTCGACATGACAATGGACATCCTTATTTTCTCATGCGTATAAGCCACTGTTCCCATTCTGGTTAACATTGGAATGAATATTCTACTTACATAATTTTTCTAGGAGTTATTTCCAGGAGTGACTGTCAAAAAGATTGAACATTTTCTGGCTCTAATTTGGTCTCACCATCATGGTTTTAAACGGGCTATGCTAATTGATACTCTCTTTACCAGCACTAAATAACCAGGAGAATTTATTTCTTTGCACTTTCTTTCTTGCTCTTTCTCTCTCTCTCTCTTTTGAAAAAGGACCTTCTTTCTGTGTATACTATTTGCCTAAATTCACCTGATAATCTGTGTAAAAGCTGAACTACTCATTACATCTTAGGCATGACATATAAAAAAGAAAACCACATAGAAATTGAGACTATTAGTCAGGGATGGAGTCTTTGGAGAAGGAAGGTGTTAGGGCCATGAGTTAAAGTAAAACCAAATTTAAATCACTAGTGTTGTTGATACAATTCTGCCAGGCTACCCTTCTCTATACATTTTTGTCAGGATTACAAATTTTTTCTGTAAGAGCAATAGTGCTTTAAAAAATACTTTTTTGGGTGCCATTTCAGAGTCTTTTGTCCATCAAGAGAATCCAATATGGAAGCGCACTGGCCTTCAATATAATAAAAATTTATCTAAATAGAATGTGGCATTAATGCCTTCCTCTGAAATACTGTCAACATAAAGATGACATTTAAACACCCTTGCTACTGCTGCACATAAAAAGAGAATGACCCCTCATTCTGTGGAGCCCTACGAGTAATAACAATATTTACAACAGCAGTAGCAGTTATTTTAGCTGGATTTGTGTTTGCCTGTAGCAGGAAAAGTTGGTACCAGGAAGGTTTCAGCTGAAGGAGATTGTTTTGGCCAACGTTTGGCAAGTAGGATGGGATATTATATAGTATGTTGGTTTCAAAATGATTGGTTTGAGACTTGAATGTTGAAATCCATCATTTCCTCTTTGAGATTTCTCTGCGTAGGAGACTTTAAAGGAGGAGAAAGGATGCTACATAGGAAGTTAGGAGAACTAGAATTTAGTCTCTACTCTGCTCCTAAGTAATTATTCTATTAATTATCTATAAGGCCCTGGATAAGTAACTTTTTGAGTCTTCTCATAAAGCCCATGTGGAATTACTGGTCTGAAAGTAACCTGGGATGGTTAGCACTTGCATGGCAAAGAACATTCACCTCTTCCTGTAGGTTATCGAAACTGCTGGCTAAACACACTGCCAATGCCTGGCAATGCCAATGCCAGGCAAGCTTGTTCAGGAGGCTGTGGAATTCAGTTATGGTAATGCTCATTGAGAGGTAGTGCAGAGCAGTAGAAAGAGGAGTGTGGATATCAGAATGCTTGAGTCCTGGCCTGGCTTCCTCTTCCTTGTTATTGGGACTTGAGCATTTTAAATATCTTCCCTGGCTTATCCAAAAGTATCCTCAGCTGTCAAATGAGTTAGCTGGTTTTGTGGTCTCCAGGAATTCCTTTGAGCTTTGGCATTTGGTGGTTCTATGATCTCTTCCTGAGAAAGTTCAGCCTTTACCTTTGTTTCTACATGGAACTTTCACGGCCTCAAATGGACCAACTCCTAGAATCTCATCCCAAAGAACTCCCTGTTGAGTTGAGGGGACTCCCCTGCACTGTGTAGATCATACTCTTGAAGAGTGCTTGTGATGGCATATATTATCATGTATTATTAAGTGGAAGGTATTTTTTAAAAACACAGGAAGAAAAAGACAGCATTCATATTTCATTCAAGTTTTATAAGTGGTCAAATGACTGAAGGGCTTAGAGAACTAGGGATAATTACATAGTGCTAGAATGTTGGTGAAATAAACAGGTATCAATAGGGTATTTAAAGATTAGGAAATTGGAACTGAGGAACATTAGCTGGTGGCCCTAGTAGAGGACCTATGTCATCTATTTTGTTGAAAATCGATGCTGGTTGATTTTTAGCTCAGGAAGACAGACTTCACAAGAGAGACTTCAGTTAATGTCTCCTTACTGACAGAGTACAGGATACAGGAGATTTAGCATCATGTGAACATCTATTACTTTTTAGACATCATATTCAGCATTTGACAAGATACTTTGTCTTGGAGGGCATGTGCACCTTATAAGTAATGTCATTTTCCAGAGGCAAACAAGTGCCTCCTGATGCATGAGCTATTCACATAAGTAGATGTTTAGTGCTTGTCGGTCGCATGATTGAATCAATATAGTGAAAACTCGTCTTTCATTATGTTCTTCATTTTCAATACAATTTCTTTAGTCATGTGATTAGATTTTATCCAAATCTCAGGGTAGTTTTGGAAAGGAAATGTCTGGGGCTTTTTAATCAGCTTTGTTTTGGAGGGTGAGAATTGAAGAAGGGTGGGGAAGTGAGGAGGGGTCATTGTGTCCCAGCTAGATGCTTCTCTCTAAAGGTGATTTAGATGTAGAATTAATTGGGCCTTTGAAGCAGAACCAGTACATCTTCTTCTCTTGTTTTCTACCCTCTGTCTCCATAAAACCAGCTCACCAGTATGGGGCTTGAGCTGCAAGGTTTAAGGCCTTATGTTGAATTTGTAAACATTCCTTCCTGAAGCTATGCTGGTTTGAAAGAGCTCAGCTCAATGAAGAGAACCACTTCCAAACAGCTTTTCTGGGTTCTCATGACAGCCACCCACTTGGTTGTGCAATGTGGGAGGAGTTTGTTTTCATACACTGAGCCTCCTCTATAAGCTTAGGTGGCAGGTCACATTATTCCTTGGCCAAGGCACTAGGTTCTTCTCATGATTAGTAAAGCCAAATTGTAACAATAGGAAGCTTAGATAATGCGGTTTGTGTACCTGTGGTTTATCTTTCTGAAGGTGGTTAGCAGTTAGGGAATCCCTAAGATTCCCCAATATTCTCTCTAGGCATAAGCCAGTTGCTGATTTAGAGGAATGAGGACAACATACTAAAGCATCTTCCAAATATTACTACGGAGAACAATCAAAGCCTTTTATTAATGCACATTTATTTTCTGAGCACCTAAAATATGTCAAGCATTGGGAATAACTGCAAAGCAAAGACACGGCCTCTTACTTCAAAACACTCTCTCTCTGGTGGGATAGATTATTGAGCAAACCAGAAATTTCAATAGTGTAATGGGAGCAGTAAAAGGCTACCCTTACTCAAAGGGATCAGGGCAGGTCATCCAGAGGAAGTCAGAGTTGAGCAGCCTCTGCAGGAACCTGTTGGTATCAACTCGAGTGGGCAACATATGCAAAAACACAGGCATAAAAAGAATGTAATTTTATAGGAACCACGAGTACGGGATGGCTAAAATACAGGTTATTTGTATATATTTTGGAGTAAGGGAGAATGCATAAGTGGTGAGAGATGAAGTTGGAGAAGGAAGCAGAGATACAGCCATGGAGCCTCTGCCTTATGTACCATTTCAGGAGTTTGGCCTTTTTCTTTTACTGATAACATGGGGAAGCATGCAAAGATTTTAAGCATGAAAACGACAGTCACTTAGTAATTCAACAGATAGCACTAGGTACCTACCATGTGCCAGTTGTGGTTTTAGGGACTGAGGTTATAGCAATGGACAAGACCACTAGGTTCATGTCGGACATGGTCTGATGTACATTTTAGAAGGAAGCTGTGTGGCAGCAATATGGTGGTTAGATTGGGCTCAGGGACTGAGTGAGAAGTGAAAATTTTAACTTCTTATTTTCTACATGCATTGAGACCATATGGAATGTGTGCATCACAATTTTCAGTAGTCCCAGAGCAGAACAGTAGTTTATTTGTGGTACTTAAAAAAATCGGAAACACCATGACCTGGGTAAGTACTAATGAGAAACCTGATAAATCAGTAAGGGAGAACATTCATAGAAATAGAAGGCATAGGCTGGGCATGGTGGCTCACGCCTGTAATCCCAGCACTTTGGGAGGCTGAGATGGGTGGATCATGAGATCAAGACCATCCTGGCCAACATAGTGAAACCCCATCTCTACTGAAAATACAAAAATTAGCCAGGTGTGGTGGTGCACTCCTGTAATCCCAGCTACTTGGGAGGCTGAGGCAGGAGAATCACTTGAACCCGGGAGGCGGAGGTTGCAGTGAGCCGAGATGGTGCCAGAGCACCCCAGCCTGGCAACAGAGCAAGATTCCATCTCACACACACACACACACACACACACACACAAAAAAAAGAAGAAGAAGAAAGAAATAGAAGGCATAATTTGTAGGTAGTAGGTTCCTAAAAGAAACACATGGGCCTGGCGCGGTGGCTCAAGCCTGGAATCCCAGCACTTTGGGAGGCCGAGACGGGTGGATCACGAGGTCGGGAGATGGAGACCATCCTGGCTAACACGGTGAAACCCCGTCTCTACTAAAAAATACAAAAAACTAGCCAGGTGAGGTGGCGGGCGCCTGTAGTCCCAGCTACTCGGGAGGCTAAGGCAGGAGAATGGCCTGAACCCGGGAGGCGGAGCTTGCAGTGAGCTGAGATCCGGCCACTGCACTCCAGCCTGGGTGACAGAGTGAGACTCCGTCACACACACACACACAAAAGAAACACATGAAAGATAAAGGAAGTTGTGTAGAGTTTGGGAAGTAATCCTAGGAAATACCTGTGGGGTAGTAGGAAAACTGGATAGGGAGGGGGTGTGTTATACAACCAGTTACCACTATAGAAAATGGAGTCTGATCTTACTAGGAATTTCTGGGAAATAGTGGAGGACACTCCTTAGAGTTATCTCAACTAAGCAGATGGGAAGCTGGGGTATTTATACACCAACTCATCACCTATCAGTGGTTAAGGCCTGTTTCTGAAGGCATCAACACTGAAATTGCTTTGTGTGCAGACAAACTGTACTCCTAAGGCCAGAGAGTCCCAGGCAGTTGTGGGAAGCCCCATCAGTGTACTGAGGTGAGAGCTGAGGGGATGTGGGTGGAGTGGTAATGGCATCTGCCACAGGAGTTAATAATTCTTGGGTACTTTTCTTTTGTTCATTCATAGGTACTAGACTCTCTATAATTGTACTAATATGTAAAAAACAACAATCCTAAAAATTGGGTTAGTGGTTCTCCAATGGGGGTGATTTATTGCTCCCTCCCCCAAGGGGAATATTAGCCACTATTGGGAATCGTTTATTTGGTTGTCACCACTGGGAGAGGGAGAGTGCTACTGGCATCTAGTGGGTAGGCCAGAGAGGCTGTTAAATATTTTATAATGCACAGGACAGTTCCTCCCACTCCCATAAAAACGTATCTAGTCCAAAATGTCAATAGTGCTGAGGCTGAGAAACTCTGGGTTAGATTAATGCTATTTCACAAATAACAACTCCAAGGTTAAGACAAGTTGAATAACTTCCTTGGGTTTCTAAACCCAGTGCATGGCCCAGACAGGATTTGAATTGAGGTTTATCTGCTCTCAAAGCCTGTGCTTTTTGATTTATGTTGGTCTGCCTTCCATAGAAGGAGAAAAAACCTGAATCTCAGCGGCTCACTGAAAAAGCCCCAGCATTAGTACTGGTCATGTCTCCTGGGCCCAGACTTCAAAGGAGCCTGGAACTGGCTGGAACTGGAAGGAGGTAGGGGAATGAACACCTTTCCCATTTTTCCCTGGCCTCTCTCTCTCCTGGGCAAGTTGGGGCAGGCTGAGTGGGCACAGGTCCTGGATCTGCATACCAGGGCTGGCGAGGTGCCCTTTGCTGGAAGTCCTGACTCCTTCTCAACGCACAAGGACGCCCTTCTGCTGCCAAAGCTGGCTGGTGGTTCTTTCTGGAATGGCAGCTTTCCCCATCCCCCTTCAGGCTTGGGTCGATCTTCTGGCAGGCAAATGTACTAAAGAGTTACAGGTGGTGCAGATATGGTTTGGAAGGAATCCCAGCTGGGCCTCCGCCCAGAAGCCTTCTGATCACTCACCAGATATCTCTAGCTGCTTGCAGAGCCCTGGAAATCTTAGCTGCTCCAGGAAACCAGCTTCAAGGGCAACAAGAGGTTCTGAGGAGCTAGAATAATCTCGGAAGCTGAAACTGCTTTGTCCTTTTGCCACCTTACGTTGGAAATATTTTTGCAATACCTCTGAATCCTCTGGTTTTTACCCCTTATGATGGGAAGTGAATACAGTATGAAAAAGGAGTGGAACTTATGAGAGGAAGGACAGGCTCAAAATATGAGGACTTAATCCAGACACCTCCGTGTCTCTGAACTTGTGTTGTTTCTTCTTTGGAGGTGAAGTACACATCATTTTACTCTGGGCAGGGGACTTGCTCTCCTTTTGAGAACTTTCAGCTCTGTAGTGTCAAGTCTTCTGGTTTCCAGATCCACATCCTGCCCTGGGGGAACTGACATCCATCATGTATACTGTTCTTGGTCTGTTTAATCAAACTTTCATGATGTTGGTTGGAATTTCACATGTGGACCAAGTATAGAAAAATTAAGTGATTCCAGCAGCTTAAGTCCAAAGGGATGCATTAACCTTTGATATCAAATACATTAAAACATAGTACATCTCAATAATCTGTTTTTGGAGGCACTGAGTAGTAGCTGGTTCACTTGTTCATTCATTACTTCATTTTTTTCACTCATTCCACAAGCAATAATTGATTACGTACCAGGTGCTGTGGAGGCTGTTAAGGTAAGTACGATAAAGCTCTTGCCCTTGAGGAGCTTAACATCTAATGGGAAAAGAGACCAATAGCTATCTCAGATGGCAGGATATAAATATTACAAGAGAAATATGAAAAAGTGTAGTGATGCTATTTTGTTGTAGGCTATGAAATAGTCCTGGCATGGTGATGAGGCAGGAAATGTGGGCTATATTCTTAAGAAAATAGATACTGGAGAGGAAAAGAAAAATAGTCTTTCAGTCTGAGGGATAGGTAAGGTTTGAGGATTATATATCAGTCAAGTACGCTTGGTTCCCAAATAATCTAAGTTTCCTTAGAAACTTCTTGTCCTATTCTCCAATTATTATCTCTGTTAAAGCAACAAACGTACTGTATGAAATGTCAATATGTCAGTAGTACTAAAATATGGCTTATGGACCCCTGCTGGTCTGCGAATTGTTAATATTCCATGATGACAAAAGTGCAGAAATTGATGATTTTGTAACAGTTATAGCAATTCTACAGTAATTTTGTTTGTTGACTCGAATAACTACAGAAAATTGGGGCTTATATTTTGTGTATATTTAGATAATTTTATTTTTCTAATAGTTTATTTTTATTGTGTTTTCTAAAAGTAACAGTCTGTGACACATTGGAAATGGAAAAAAGTGATTCCTTACCATAGATAATTTGAGAAGCACTGTATAGATAATTATTTACATCTGTCTTCCCACTAAAATATAAGTTTCTTCAGGGCAGGAGCTGTATTTTTCATGTCTGTATTTCAGTCCCAAGCCTACGAGTAGGTGCTCCTTACTAACTTGTTGAATTGGATGACAATATAAATGGGATTTCAGCAACTGTCAGTGAATTATTTTCAGTTTTTAGAAAACCCATTTGTATTTTTCAGCTTGAATTAGCTCTTGGATTCAGACATTCATCCATGATGAAAGCAGTACTTGATTTTATTGTTCTAGTAATACTTTCAGACTTCACGGTTCTAAGTCTGAGTTGCAATGTTCTGCTATTTTGTGACTGTGTACTTATTCACCTTATTCATGTCCTCGTGAGTCTAAGAATTAAAGCCTTACTACCCTTATTCTTTTTCCATCACCCTCCAAATTCAGTATATTGGAACTTTTCTAGTTTTACATTTTTCTTAAAGTACAGAAACAGGTCCTTTACACATTATTGCCTTTCAAGTAATGCCCATGGTTTTGCTGCCATTTTATTTATATATTCATTCATTCATTCCTTTACCATTTATTCCCAAACACTTATTAACTACCTATATGAGCTTGGCACTGTACTAGCACTGGAGATATAAAGAATAATAATATTCCTACCCTCAAGGAGTTTATAGTCTACAAGGGGAACTAGGGATACAAATACAAAAATACAATAAGACATTACAGGTATTAGAATGGATATCTACAGGCGGGCAGATCACAAGTTCAGGAGATCGAGACCATGGTGAAACCCTGTCTCTACTAAAAATACAAAAAATTAGCTGGGCACAGTGGCGGGCACCTGTAGTCCCAGCTACTCAGGAGGCTGAGGCAGGAGAATGGTGTGAACCCGGGAGGTGGAGCTTGCAGTGAGCCGAGATCATGCCACTGCACTCCAGCCTGGGCGACAGAGCAAGACTGTCAAAAAAAAAAAAAAAAAAAAAAAAAAAGATGGGTAACAGAGAAGGCACATATCCAGAGTAGTCAGTTCTATGTTGTAGGCCAGCAGATGCTTCAGAGAACACTTTCATGTTTCTTAAATTCAGGTGGAAATGTGACTATTTGCCAAGGAAAGAGCATTGTTAGCAAAGAGCTGGCATAGGATGGCAGTTGAAAGAACTCCACCATTACCATCATGATAATCACAACTACCACAACCATGGCCACCACTATCATTATAACCACCACTATCACTACTGTCACCATCATAATATGACCATCTCACCACCACCACCACTACTATCGCCATCACCATCACCATCATTATGACCACCTCACCACCACCACCACCACAAAGACCACCATTATAACCACCACTACCACTACTATCGCCATCACCATCACCATCACCATCATCATTATGCCCACCTCACCACCAGCACCACAAAGACCACCATTCTAATCACCACTACCACTACTATCACCATCACCATCACCATCACCATCACCATAATCATTATGACCACCTCACCACCACCACCACAAAGACCACCATTATAACCACCACTACCGCTATCGCCATTGCCACCATCACCATCACTATCATCATTATGCACACCCCCACCATCACCACAAAGATCATCATTATAAACACCACTACCACTACTATCACCATCATCAGCACCATCATATGACCACCTCACCACCACTGTCACCAGCACCACCATTTACTAAAATTCATCAGTCGCTTTGTATGCTTACACATAGTGCTGAGGAAGGACCTCATTTGGATTATCTCATGTAATCTTTACAACCTATGAAGCAGGCACTCTTAGCATTCCCAATTTATAAGTGAAGAAACAGAGAGATGGAGTGGTTAAATAAGTTGCCCCACTTCATGCATCTAACAAGTGACAGGATTCAAGCTCAAATTCAAAATTGCTTGATTTCAACTAAGCTTTTAAGTGGGTCTCTTGCAAGTCTTAAACATTTGGCCTGATGTTTAACTTTATCATTTTGATAGGCATTTTACTGCCCAGCAACTCTTTGTGTTACTGGCAGGCATTTTAGGATTTGATTTTTTAAGTCATCTATTCAAATGTCAAACAAGATTATTCAAAGAACAAATCTCTGGGGAACCCCAAAGTGAGCAATTTTTGACACAGTGAAGTGTATGATCATCCGAATCTGTTGTGTCCTGTTTTAAAATACATTTCAAAGCCTTGAGATAGTCAGTTCTCTGATGCTATGTGACCCAATGTGGCCACAGGTATGAAATTTTATCAAGGCTTTTTGAAAGTCTGAAAATATTGTACATTACCAGTTATGCCTTATTCACATACTTACTTATAGAAACATTAATCGGGGTAGAGATGAGGATTGTGCTCTTCAATGATTAGTAAGTACCAAAAGCTATACTCAGCACAATCTACATTACTCTGATTTTCTCCACCAATATCCCCATTTTTCAGATGAAAATATTGAGACCCAGACTGATGAGGTACCTTGCTACAGGTCCTACTATTAGTAAATGTAGAAGTTGGGACTTGATCACTGCTCTAGATATGTACAGAGCCTGCACGTTTATACCATGACTTAGAAACGGGAGTAAAAATAGAAGAGAGGGAATTTAGGGAAAATGTCAACTCCCAAATGACTCTATCTTTCAGAAGTGCTTACTGTATTTGGGCCTAGTTTTCAAAAGCCTGTAGAAACAAGGCAGAGAAAATACCCCGAATCATTCCCTGTGCTTACGAGTCTCTGAGCTCCTTGGGGTGTCCTGGCTACCATCCCTGTGGTTTCATGAGTTGCACTTTCCCTCTCTCACTGCACATTCAGACATTGCTCCAGACAAGATGACCTGTCTGTTTTCCTGCCACTAATGGGTAAAGTTGTCGACTTACTCTATCTTGACAATTATTGTTTTGAAAGAAACTTCTAAAAGTTTAATCACAGAGAATGCTTAGTCATGGAATATAATTTCAAAAAGAATATGGAAGCAAAATAAATAGTGTTGCCTTTTCTACCCCATAAGCTGTTGTGGGGCCCAATAAGATGCATTACTTTTTGAAAATTATATGCCTTTATTCAAATAAATGTAGGAGGTGTTACTGGGTCTTGACTTTTGTACCTTATAAGCAAGGGCATCTTGCTGCAGTTGCTCTGAAAGAAGATACAAAAAGCTCAGCCAGAGATGCTGCAGGAGACGAATGTATGGTGGGTGTCTTATTGATGAGATATGATGGTTTTCTAGTTCTGTGACCTATAATTTTCTTATAACTGTGCCTCAGTTTCTCTACTTGAAAGATGGGGACATTAATAGAAACGGTTCCTAGGGTTACTGAAACTATTAAGTATGCTAATACCTATAAAGGGCTTCACACAGGAACTACCACAGAGCTGCCACAGCCGAAATGTTAGCTCTCTGATTCTTATTCTTCATCACTGCCTTGATCCACCTGCCTGAAACTCTCGTATACCCAGAACAGTGAGCCTCAAGTTGTCAACTGCCTTTTAGCACAACTTCCGACAGAAGGCTAGAAGGCTGCCCGGTTGCTGGCCAAGGATTTTCTTTTGCCTCTTAAAATGCTATCATTTTCTCTGTGTAAACCATAAACACATTAACAGAAAACAGGGCCTCATCCACTAGGCTGCCATGAGCCTGGCTCCCAGCAGCAGCAGCTCCTGAGATAACAAAGTGGTTTCACCTTACTTAGGTAGAAAAGATTATGTTGATTTCCTAAGTAGGAAACTCCAAAATATTGGCCAGAGTGCTGTTCCTCTCATCACTTACGTTTTCAGGTCCTTCTGAGGGAAAACAAAACAAAACAAAACAAAAATAAAACAAAAAACTTAAAAGGAAAAGAAAAAAACTCAATGTTCCTTTTTCCACCAGATTGCTTCTTTAATTGCTGGGTCTGAGTGTGGCCCCATTTACCCTGTGGCTGTGCTAGGGTTTAACGACTAGACCAGTGGTTTGCACTAGACTTGTCCTAGTTATTCGACACTTTTTGCTGTAGGTCAAAGTGACTAGACATTCTGGTTTTGCAGGGACTGTCCCCAGTGAATTGGCTCAAAGTGTTTCTTTTTAGCCAATTTATGATGTACCGTGGCCCTTTAATTCCCCCCAGCCCCACTCAGACTGCAGACATGAAGTGATTGTTTTTATAAAATGTTAATTGGAAGGATTAAAAAATCATCTGCTTTTTTCCTTTCTTTCCTTTTTTTTTTTTTTAATACAGAGGCTGAAATAAAAACCGAGAAGGTACAGGGTAGCTGGTAATTGCAACCTGAAAAGGCTGGGGATTCTGAAAAACCATACTACAACATTATTTCTATAGGAGGAAGGGGCACAGCTTTGGTCAAACCTGTTTGAAGAAGCAAGAGAGTGGCTTGTTAGAGCATGTTGAAAGTTAAGAACCTGGAGAAACCAACTACCCCAGGAAAGTGAGTGTAAGCCAGTGTTAAAAAGGAAGTTAACCCGATGAAGGCACTCGAAGCAGGGCAAAGAAAGTGGCTAGTGGAATATAAAGTTCCAGCCTTAACCCTTACTACATAGTTTTAAATAAACACCCTGAATAAACCTTTGTTTATAATTATTTTCAATTTGACTTCCTACATTTTGAATGTAATATTAGCCAATGGAATACTAGTATTCTAGGGTTAGAAGAATCATTGGAAGTCATCCAGTCCTACTCCCTGTTGAGAATATTTTGAAGGCATTTGTGTAGGCCAGGCTGTAGCTGTATCTCATCCATGTTTGTTATAATGAGATCTGGGAATTTACACTGGAAACTCTTTGTTCATATGCAAAATTTAAATTGTTCGTGATTAGGTTGCTTCCCAGAGCACTTTTATATAATTAGAATACAATAAATTGTGGTGGGGAAAGGCGCCTATACATTATCATTGGATTACCCGTCTGCCTTTGAGATGTGGCTGTGTAAATGGTTCAGCTGTGGGCCACTTGCCATGTTGGAAAATGGTGTATTATAGTGTGTGCGTGGATAGGTGGGGGTAGGTGCCTCGCTTAGTTTAGGTATTCATGCTCAGTAGAAGTTCACAAAATGTGGAATTAACTGGTAATCATTGTGTAACTTGTGATACACTTTCTTGGGCTGGACTTTTGGAATTTCATATGTTAGGAAGAAAGAATCACAGCCTAATAACAATAACTATAATATTCTTATATGGTAGCAAATTTTACCGAGTGCACACTAACTGCCAAACACTGTTCTTTCTATATGTGTGTGTACGTATGTGTGTGTATGCGTATACACACACACACACATGTACACATACACTGTGTATAAATATATGTGTATAATGACATATTTAATCTTTTATGACATTTAATCTTTATAACATCCTTTACGGTAGAAACTATTATTATTCTCACTTTACAAGTGAGAAAATTGAGGTATGGAAAGATTAAGTGATTGGACAAGGTTATTCAAGCCCAAGTTAGATGGGGTCATATTTTTAAAATATAGTTAAAGCCTCCATTCACAAGTAGATAAACTTGGACCACAAGGGGATAATGTGGTTTTCTCAATAGCAGAGGTAAAACTAGAACACAAGTCTACTCCTTGTCAGCTTCTCCTTCATATGTCACTCCCTCCACTCCCTCCTAGCTAAGTGTTAAGCAAGGTGATTTCTAAGATCCTTCAGTCTGTAAACTGATACATTTCTATGAGTCAAGCAAACATGAAATTTAAGTGTTGTCCTGGAAAATCCCCCTCTACTTAAACCTTTTTCTTTCAGGGGATAGGTGTGTCTTTCCAGAAATAGACTTCAACAGCATCAAGCTACCATCACCCAATGGAAATGACAGGAAAAAAATTACCTAGATGACTCATTTATCTTGTGCACCATGGACTCTTAAAGAAGAAAACACTTAGCAGGAACATACATACATTATGACATGCTGAAATAGTAAGGTTAAAGAAGGTTAGAGAAGATAAGTTTACAACAGAATGGAATAAACTATGCAGATAAGCTGGGAATACTATAGAATTCTCCAACCATCTTTCCTTCAGTGCTAGGAGTCTGATCATTACATCAAAACCAGAATTATTTGCATGCCCAGACATCTTCATGGAGACTGCCCTGTTTGTCTTTTATTAGTCTAGTTCAGTGGTTCTTGCACTTAAACATGCTTAAAAATTATTGTATAGGGCTGTATATACACAGGATAATGTATGCTGTCACGTGTGGATAACATAGGGGGCTTTGTGAAGGGTATTTTTGACTATGTGAAATTTTCCCCTGTAAGTGCAGGCTTTAAAACCTAACAATTGGAGGAGATGTATGCCCAGTTTAAATCTACGTGTCAAACTTATTGGCTTGTGATTTCAGTAAAATTAACAGCAACAGGAATAGCAATCATTACCATGGAGAATCATTCAGTGGAGTATTTTGCTGTTGAATAGACATCATCAGAAAGGACATAGGAATCTTAATAGCATCTGTCAGAGAATTCAAAGGTATTAGATTCAGGGTTTTAAAAGTTTATGATTTTCTATCCAGTCAACTGACCCCGATATCATCCTCAAACATTCTTAGATCATTGAACATATGTTACATCTTTCATGAAGATTTCTTTGACTTAATTGCTTCTTTTGTTTGTTTGTTCATTTGTTTGTTTTGTGTGAGAGTCTTGCTTTGTCACCCAGGCTGGAGTGCAGTGGCGTGATCTCAGCTCACTGCAACCTCCACCTCCCAGTTCAAGCGATTCTCGTGTCTCAGCCACCCCAGTGGCTGGGATTACAGGCATGCATCACCATGCCTGGCTAATTTTTGTATTTTTAGTTTAGATGGAGTTTTGCCATGTTGGCCAGACTGGTCTCAAACTCCTGGCCTCAAGTGATTCACCCACCTCAGCCTCCTAAACTACTGGGATTACAGGCATGAGCCACTGTGCCCACCCTTAATTGCTTCTTCAGTGTTACCCCTGCACTTAACACAGAAATCTGTAAAAATGATTATTCTCATTGTATGTTAAGGGCTTATTTGTGGATGACTATTTTCTCAAGTATCTTCCAAGGTAGAACATGTGCCTTTTTAGTGTTATTACCTCAATTTTTAGTAGAGGTGGCCAACTCGCATCATTTGCTCAATAATTGTTTATTGATTGAATTGATTAATCTGAGTCACTGGAGCACTCTACTTTCTGAGGAATGGGAGGACTACAGTCAGGGCCTAAGCTTTTAGCATACACTCAATTTGCATTGTGCTAAATTTTCTGTTAAAAAGATAACATCTGCCTGCCCCGATAGGAGCTGAAGATTTCAGGCATCCTGCTTTGACCAGTTGGTTTATACCTGAAAGGTCTCTCTGTAGAGCTTTGGTAAGAAAACCTGTTACTAAGAAGAGGTTACAATTTCTTTGTCTAAAAAGGATGTTCAGTTGACATTAGGGTCTGATTTGGGCCAGGGTCTGCCTCTGGCCTCTAGATCTCCCAGAAAGAACCCATGCATATTTTGTCCCTAAAGACTGAATTACCTACCTCCTTCTCCCTGCAAAGCTCAGGGGGCATTCTGGGGTGCAGGTGATGCTCAGGAATTTTCAGCTTTTCTTGATGATCTGAAATTGCAGTAGTGTCCTTTAGGTTGCAGTGGGTAGGCAGGTGTCTTTACCTGTTGGCGCTGAAAAGCCAGATCATCTATCTGATAAATGATATAAAGTCCCTTCTTTCCACACATCTCTTTTTAACATGGTGACACTTTTCTGGCTTAGAGAATAAATGAAAAAACAAAACAAAAGAAAATAAACAAAACCCAGGAATTCAGTAATGGAAGAGATCTTGGTGATTATAGGGTCTGGTAACACTTTCTTTTCTTTCCTTTAACTTTTCAAAAATTGTGAAGTATAACATACATACAGAAAAGTATATAAAACAGATGCACAATAATGTGAATAATTATAAAGCCAACAACTATGTTTCACACTGAGGTTAAGAAATAGAATGCTGCCAGCATTTTAGAAGCTTCCTGTGTTTCCTTCAGGATGACAGCTCTCTCCCTTGACCCTGGAGGGAACCACCATCCTCAATTTCAATTCAGTTCAATTCAGTACAATCATCTCTTTGATCTTCTATGTAATTTGACTATCAAATTAGCATATCTAACATTTTCTTTATATAAACATGATCAAATTACATATGTTGTTTTTTCATCAATATATTTGTAAGATTCACTCATGTTATTGTGTGTGGCTGTCATTTGCTTACTTTCATTTCTCTCTAGCTTTCCAATTGGTAATATACCACAATTGATATATGCAGTTGTCCCTTTTTTGGTTATTTCAGCCTGCTGTGTAAAACATTCTTTACACTTATCCTGGTATACATGTGTGCAAGTTTCTCTAGTCTAGGGCATAGATCCAAGGTGGACACGTTTATATCGTCAAACTGTTCTCCAAAGTAAGTGTATCACTTTTCATCACATTCTGGGCAACACTTGGTTTTGGCAGACCTTTTAATCTTTTGCCACTCTTACGAATGTGTATGGTAGTGGTATTCTGTGGTTTTGATTTTCATTTCCTTAATTATTAATGATGTTGAGCACTTTTCCATATGTTTATTGACCATTTAGACTTAGTTATTGTGAAGTGTCTGTTTATGACTTTTTGCCCATTTCTATTTGGTTTTCTGTCTTTTAAAATTTGATTTGTAGATATTCTTTACCAATTCTGGGATTGTATACTTTTCAAATAATTTCTATAATTCTGTAGCTTGGTCATTTCACTTGCAATATGGTGTCTTATGATAAACTGAAATTCTTAATTTTAATACCGTCAAATGTATCAATGTTTTTCAATATGAATATTACTTTATGCATTTTGTTCAAAAAATTATCCTCTACTCCAAGATCATGAAGATCTACTGTATTTTTTTCTAAAGGCTTTACAGTTTTGTCTTTCACATTTAGCTCTATAATCCTCCTGGAGTTGATTTTTACATACAATTCGAGCTAGGAGTTCACTGGCATTTTTCTTTCTCCATTATAAATTATTAAAAGATCCTCCTTTCCCCATTAATTTGCAGTGCCACTTCTCATAAACTAAATCCATATATATATATGTGTCTGTTTTTGAGTTCTACTGTTTTATTTACCTACCCTTGAGCCAATACCACAATGTCTAAGCTACCGTATCTTTAAAATAAGGTTTGGTGTCTGGTATACGTAGTTCTCCCACCTTGATTTTCTTCTTCAAGATTGTCTTAAAGAAGATACTTATTTTCCCTTTGCACTTCCATAGAAATTTTAGAATCAGCTTCTCAAACCCATCAACAACCTGTTGAGTTTCGACTGGAATTACAATGACTTTTAAAACAGTAGTGAATTGACATTTTTGTAACACTAAGTTTCCCCATCCAAGAACATGGAATAGCTCTCTTCTTTAATGACTGTTAATAAGGAATTCCAATTTTCTTCATAGTAGTCTCACATATCTTTTGCTAGGTTTATTCCAAGGAACTTGATGTTTTGGATGCTGTACTAAATAATATGATTTTAAAATGTTATTTTCTAGGTTTTTATCAAAGGACTATAATAATACAGTTGATTTCTGTGTATTGAGTTTGTATCCAACAAATATGCCAGACCCTGTTATCAATTTTAATAATTTAAATACAGTTTCTTTGGGGTTTTCTGTGTTAAAAATTGTATTATCTATGAATAATTGCAGTTCTGTTTCTTTCCAAACTTTACAGCTCAAATTTCTTTTCTTTTCTTCTTATTGTGTTGATAAGGGCCTCCAGTTCAATGATTAATAGAAGTGAAAGCAAGCTTGCATCCTTGCCTTTTTTCTGATCTCAAATGTAAATATTTTAACATTTCACCATTAAGCAAGACATTTTTGATGTAGATTTTTGTAGCTATCCTTTGTTATGAAAAGGAAGTTGCCTCAATACCTAATGTGCAAAGAGGATTGTATATAATTTTATCATGAATGTATATTAAATTTTGTTGAATAATGCTTCCTTTGTGAGATAATCGTATGATTCTTTGATCTGCTAAAGAAGTAAATTACACTGATTTATTTTCTAATTTTAAACAAAACTTGAATTCTTGGGATAAAGTCAACTTGGTCATTATTATTATCTTTTCTATGTATTGCTTTAGTTAACTAATGATTTTGCTCGAGATTGTTTTCCTTTTTCATACTGAATTGTTTTGCTGGCCTCATCACATGAATTGAGAATTGTCTCCTCTCCCTCTCCTTTCCCCAGAACAGAGCATAAGATTAAAGTTTTTTGTTGTTGTTTTTTCTTGACTGTTTGGGTCTAGATTTTTTTTGTTTGTTTTTGGAATGTGAGAGTTTTTTAGTACAATTCAATTTCTTCAATGCTTATGAGATATTCAGATGGTATATTTTTTCTTATGTTAGTTTTAGTAAGTTATATATTTATAAGAAATTTTTCTATTACATCAAAAAATTTAATTTATTGATATAAAACTATTTATAGTATTACTTAATTATCTTTGTGATGTCTGCAAGAGATTTGTAGTAAGGCCTTATTTTTTCCATTTATGATATATTGGTATCCTTTTTCTTTTTAAAATGTCGGCTTTATCAGTGTTTTATTAATTTTCTTAGTCTTTTCAAAGAACCAATCTTAAGTTTTGTTGACATTCTCTTTAACTATTTGTTTCATATTTTATTGATTGTTGTTCCTATCTTTACTCTTTCCTTTCTTTATATTTCTTAGGGTTTTTGTGATATTCCTTTCTTAACTTTTTGAGAGAGATGTTTATTTTATTGATTTAAGCCTTTCTACTTTCTGAATACCATACTTCAAGTATTATAAAATGAACGTTTTACACATTTTAACGTCTTTGAAACTGAGATGCATCTTACAATTGATGGCATGTTGTGATTCAGTTGCAAGCATTTTCTTCTCATTGTAGTATATAAATTGTTGGCACATCTTACAATAGATAATATCATACATTCAATAAAAGGAAGTATCTGCAGTTGAGGCTATAACTCTCCCTTCAAGTGGTGCTTTTGCTTGATTTCCACAAGCATGTTTTGTTAGCTTCTTCTCTCTCAGTTCTATATTTTGGATAGTTTCTTTTGTTCTGTTTTTCAGTTACTTTCTTCAGACATGCGTAATGTGATGTTAAACATATTCGAGTAATTTTTATTATAAATTTTTCCAGTTTTAGAAGTTGTGTTTTTAAATGGCAGTGCCACTTATTAACATTTTCTATTCTCTGAAGTATTTTTAAATTTATCCTTCCTTATTTAAATACAGTAAACAGTTGTTGTTTTATTGTCTGTGTCTGACAATTCCACTATCTGAAGTCTTTTTGATTTGTTTCTATTCTCCGTAGTTTCTTCTGTTTTTCTCTCATGGAGTTTTCTTCCTTTGTGTGCCTGACTATCTTTGACTGTTTTGGTCATTATAATTTAAAAACATTTTTAAAAACCCAAGAATAATATACATACATAAAACTGAACGAAACTTTGAATTCAATATATCCAATTCCTTAAAGACTTTTCCTGTGACCTTTCCTAGTCAATGCCATCATCCCCTTTTCTGGTAACCACTATTCTTTCTTTATCATCATGAATCTGTCCTGGTATAGTAGAAACTGTATGTCCAGATACAGTAGAAATTATTTGTAACAACAATTTGAGAATTGTGATTGGTATGAGGAAATCTTTCAGAAGGGATTTTATTTGTTTTTTGGGCATATGGGGGAATAACAAGTTCAAATTTGATATTCCCTAGACCACCCAAAGGACCTAAACCCAGGCTGTAAATACATGGGAAGGCTACTTGACCTTCAGGGGCCCAGTGTCAGAGAGGGGTGACTTACTAGAGAACCCACCTCGGGCAGGATCTGCACTTTGACTTGTCTCACCCACAAGTCCACAACAACTGCAGTTCCGATTTGTAGCTTTTGCTTTATACTAGCAAATGCCCTTAGGACAGAGTAACTTTGAATGTTATCTCTTTGGGTACTGCTTCTTTCTAGCTGTTGTCCCAGGAATTTCTTACTATTTTATTGTTCTTTAATATTTCAAATAGACTGTTTTGTTTCGAGGTTCTATCCGGTTTTAAACATTGCTCTCAGAAGGAGGTTTTTCTGTTGTAACGGTATTTGTTTATGTTTTAAACTTTGTTTCTTTTTAGCTGTGGAAATGTTTTCCAAATTTTAGGCAGATTTATGATATGTAAAATCCATAAAAGAAGAGAATCATGCTTAAAATTATACAGATGTTAGTGGGCCATGCATTTCTCCTAGAAGCCGTTTTCCTTCTGGGATTAGGGCCTGCTTCCTAGTTTCTGTTTGTATCCTGGGAGGTCTACATTTATTTGGTTTGTTGTATCCCACCTTCTATATGAATGGTCTTAACCAGGGCTTCTGAGTGGTCCTGCTATGCTAAAAAATTAAAAATAACTTGCCAAAAAGAATCACAAATATTATGGTTTATTTAAATTGTCTAGCAAATTAATACTTGGGTGAAAATGTTGTGTTCATTCCCCTCCTAAACATAAGGCCTGGATCTAACACCCTCCACCTATCTTGATAGGTCCTCTCTTAATTTTGATCCCTTACAATATTCTTTTGCTGGTCGGAACACTAGTCATTCCTCATTGCCTTCAGAAAGATGAATTTATATACCTTGCCAGGCAAATGGTCCTTCCATCTCCTCTCTTTCCCTCTCCTCCTTCCCTTTTCCCTTCTTCTTTCCCTTTTTCCCTTCTTGCCTCCATCCCTCCCTGTCTTCTTTCCTTCCTCCTCTTCCTTCCTTTTAGTAAATTATTGTTTTTTGCCATTAGTTTCATAAACTAGTTGTGATTACTAATGTGTCCTAGCTCCCCTGAGGCTCTGCTGTGAAATAGCCAGTGAATGAGGATTTTTTAAAGGTGATGAGTTGGCCAGTGATGAGGGAGGGTGAAGAGTGGCCGGTGGGGTGGGGTGGGGGAGCGCAGAAATCACACATGCCTTGACTCAGTGTAGTTGATGGCCAGAACCTATTTTCAATCCTGTGAAATCAGAGGTAGATTTACCAGACATTCTTGCTTCATAAAGTGGGCGTGCTCTCTGCTCTTTGCCTCTGGATTTGAGTGGAATCCAGATGGGTGTGTAGGAATCTTCAATCACCCATTAGAACATAATCTATTCATGTTTTTTTCTCCCTTCTAGCCCATTTAGGAGAAGAAAACCTTGGTTTATTTCTCTCTCAAGTGAGAAAGATAAAGAACAAAACAAACAAAACTAAACACACATCTGAATTCCAGTCACTAAAGTGATGACTTGGAGTTTTGCAAACAGAACAAGTCTTTGCATGGACTTGAGATCTTGGCCGTGGAATCAAGGCTGAGGGGTAGGCTTTGTTTCCCCAGTCAACTCACATATACGTAGAGCAGCATTTCTCAACCCAGCTTTTTTATATCAGTGTTCTACTAGCAAAGAAGTTACAGTCAAGTTATACTTTCAAAGTCTGTATTATGAAAGCAATGCATTTCATTTTCTGAATATAACATTATGTTATAATATTGAATGTACTTTTTCAAAATACTCTTCATCCCCTGCCCCACTCCTATATTGTCCCTTTCTATGCCTCACCCTCTGATTTGAGGATCACTGAACAACACAATTCAGTTGTCCTACCTATGGTGCTATGAATCTACAGCCAATTCTGGCCAAGGGTCTTAGGGTATTCTCCAAAGGAAGTTCAACAGCAATCTTTGCATGCAATATTAATTAAAGTAGGAGGAGTTTTGGTATTTTTTTTTTTTTTTTTGGAGATGGAGTCTTGCTCTATTGCCAGGCTGGAGTGCAGTGGTGTGATCTTGGCTCACTGCAACCTCCGCCTCCCAGATTCATGTGATTCTCCTGCCTCAGCCTCCCAAGTAGCCAGGACTACAGGCGCGCACCACCATGCCTGGCTAATTTTTGTATTTTTAGTAGAGATGGGATTTCACCATGTTGGCTAGGAGGGCCTCGATCTCTTGACCTCGTGATCCTCCCACCTCAGCCTCCCAAACTGCTGGGATTACAGGTGTGAGCCGTTACACATGGCAGGATGAAGCTAATTTTTATCTGGTGTCCAGTGGTCAGAAAAATAGGTAATTGGCAAATGAGAAGACAACGTCCAAAGAGGAAAATTTTTTCCAAGTCAAGAAATAAGCCAAAGCCTAGATTTCATCTTTGAGATTCCTCAGTGCCTAATATAGTGCTGGGCGTACAGGTGGCTATAAGTAAATATGTTTAGACCAACAATTGAAATTCCTGGTGTGGATATACTTGATGGTTCACCTGGTGGCTATGGTAGAAGATGTTGGATGAGGCAGCAGCAGCATAGAGGAAGGAGAAATAAAACCAGCCTTGGTTTCAACTGTCATCTCTGCCTCTTATTATGTGACCTTGGAAAAATTACTTAAATCTTCTGTGTCTCAATTGTGTCACTGTTAAAGAGGAATTAGAATACCTCACAGCTTTATTATGTATAAAGTTTAGAAATAGTGTAAGTAAAGTGCTTGGCACATACACAACTCTCATTAAGTGGTGGTTGCTACTATTATTGGAAATAAAAGAACAATAATATTAACTTCAGAAAATTTTACTAGGGAAAAACTTCTCTAAGCAAACTCTCTTCCAAATCCCTGAAGCAGGGTCTGGCTTTGCCCCAAGTTTTTGAAACATGTAGCCTTGGTGTGAACTCTGTACCCAGTCCTTTTCTGTAATCCCTGTAGACCCCAAGTTCTGCTGACCCCAAAGTGCCTTAGTCATAGGGGAATTAATAGGACATTTGGCCAAAACCTCCAAATGGAGATCTTCCAAGGACAGAACATTCTGGAACCCATGGTGTTTTATAGCTTCTTCTCACAGCGGCTGGGGTCAAAGCAAAGCCAGAAGGAAAATTGTGTTAGGAGACCCAGACCCAAAGAAAGAAAGTTAAGAATTTTTTGAATTTGCTTGTTGTAGATGAGATGTCTTGGCACCTAGTTTAGCTTTCTCTTGGCAAACTGGCTAGTTTATTAGCAGTGAAGTTAATTTGAAAAATGAAATAACTTCCAACAAGTTAAAAAGCAATGCTTTAAAAAATTCACCGTGTTAATTTTAACATTAGCTTTTCATGTTATTATGTTAATTGTATATGTGATGGTTCAAGTGAGAGGTGTTGTCCTATTTTAAATATGACATTATATTTGTGAATACAATTCTGTAAATATTGGGAGAAACATAATTGGTAAAAGTATTTTCTATTAAATTCTCTAGAGGTGGTGGTGGAATATTTTCTTAAATTATTTTGGTTGAGGGCAAACTCTTTCTTTTAATCATCTTTGAATCAGCAGAACTTATTTAGTATAGTGACTGACACACAAAAGGTAATAAATAGATGCAAGAAAAACTAACTAAGACACAGCATGAAGTGGTGGGGAGAATACTCCACACTCCACACAAACCCAGAAGTCTTTCCCTTTGGCCTCAGCTGTATCACTAATTTGCTATGTGATGGAGACAATCACTTAACCTTTCTGCAGCAGACTCTTTCTTTAGGCTTTGAGGCAGTGGACTGAAATAATACTGGTCTTACAGAGTTGCTCTGCTTGCCTCATGTATTAGTCCATTTTCATGCTGCTGATAAAGACACACCTGAGACTGGGCAATTTACAAAAGAAAGAGGTTTAATGATCTCACAGTTCCACGTGGCTGGGGAGACCTCACAATCATGGCGAAAGGTGAAAGGCATGCCTCACATGGTAACAGACAAGAGAAGAGAGCTTGTGCAGGGAAATTCCCCTTTATAAAACCATCAGATCTCGTGAGACTTATTCACTGCATGAGAATAGCACTGGAAAGATTCGCTACCATGATTCAGTTACTTCCTACCAGGTCCCTCCCACAACACACGGGAATTGTGGGAGCTACAATTCAAGACAAGATTTGGGTGGGGACACAGCCAAACCATATCACCTCACAAGAACAGCATAGGGTGCAAATGAGACAATGAATGTGCTTTGTGCATCGGAATATGTGACATAAATCATGACAGAAAAAATATAGAACTCTTTGCAGTTTTTTAATTTCTTAATCCAGATACCTTCAGAGAAGCCAATCAAGTTGGGAACAGCTAATATTCTCACCTAGGCCATGCTGTATAATGTCATAAATAATTGTAATAACATTGATAATGACTTATTTATTGAGCAATTATTATTATAAGCCAGATCCTGTGGTAGATAGGTTACATTCTTTTCAACTTTAAAACAACCCTGTAAGTCAGGCATTGTTATTATTATCTTTATTTTAGAGATGGGAAAACAGACGGTCAAGTCATATCCATGACTTTGTCTAACTCCAAAAGTCATCCTCTTGCCACTATGCCATACTGCCCCTCATAAAAAGTTTTAACAGGCTCTGAGCACCACTGTGATACAGGTTTCTTTACCTAGCAGATTTAATTGAATCCTCACCACAATAAATGAGGTAAGTATTATTATTGTCCCCATTCTACAGTTGACAAAACTGAGGTACAGAGGGGCTAGGCAATGGGCTCTGTCTGATCCCAAATGTGGCTGTTTTTCCTACACAATGTTAGAGTTTGCAATACTTTTTTTGTGATGGTGTAGAAACAGTGGGGCAAGAACTAGGCATAATGTGTCCTATATTCCTCCCTAGCAGGTGACATTTTTATTTGTAGAAAGAAGTTAAGGAATAGCAATATTGAGTTCCAGTGGGAGCCTTTCTGCAGGGCAGAGGAGGGCCTGAAGCTAATCTTGGTGGGCTTTGTGAAGGATACTAGCCCTCCGACTTTCGATTTGTCTCTCTGTTTTAGAGAAATGTACACGTTATGAATCTTACTCCCCAAGTAGCTGCACAGAGTTCAAACCCAGACTTTTGTGCAGCAGGAAGGCAAGCACCAGACCTACGTTCAGCCAATCACAAGCTCCCAGTGAGCCGTCCCTTTGGAAGAGAGGGAGTGCAGGAACAAACAAGCCTGATGTCTGTCTTTTATTTTGACTGTAATGGAGTCTGGTGTTCTGTGGAAGCAGCAGCAGAAGTGGCATAGAGCTGATGAAAGGAGTGGTGGCAGGCCCTGCTACAGAGATTTAAGGCAGACCTTGCCATTGACTGCTTGGCAGTGGTGAGGATTTTCTTATCCTGGTCTTGAACACTGCTACTGGAAGCCTAATGTTGATCTACGAATCACCTAAAATCTGTGAGCTATCTATGCCTCTTGATTAAAATAGCCAGAGGTTTCTGTTTCTTGCAAATAAAACCCATGCCTGATTCAGTAGTCATGCAGTTCAGTCAATAGGAAGTCTCATCCACCTCCAAAGACTCTGGTCTCCAAGTGTGCACTGACGAGGACGTTGGATCAATCTTCTCCACTGTCCTGGGCACCATAATGAGAAAATCCAAGTTCTCTATTCGCCAGAGTGCTCCTGGCATCCCTGGTGTACTGGCTTCTGAGAGCCAATGGTTAAATTTTTAGGAATTTTATGAGCCCATTGATATTACTGGTACAGTCATTCCCTCATCTCCATGATTTCACTTTCTGTGGTTTCAGTTACCTGTGGTTCAAAAATACAAAATGAAAAATTCTAGAAATAAACAATTCATAAGTTTAAAATTGCCTGCTGTTCCGAGTAGCGTGATGAAATCTGTGCCAGCCCTCTCCATCCAGACTTTGATGTGAGTCATCCCTTTGTCCAGTGTATCTGCATTGTGGATGCTTCTTGTCCATTAGTCACAACAGCCTTTGCCGCTATCACATCAAAAAGACACAGTAGATTCATGGGCTATATAACAAAGTTTCAGTCAACAATTGGCCACATATAGGACAGTGGTCCCATAAGATTATAACACTGTATTTTTACTGTATCTTTTCTATGTTTAGATACACAAACGCTGTATCTTTCCTATGTTTAGATATGCTTAGATACACAAACACCATTGTGTTATAGTTGCCTGCAGTATTCAGTACAGTAACATACTACACAGATTTGTAGCCTAGGAACAACATTCTGTACCATAGAGCCCAGGTGTGTAGTAGGCTCTGCCATCTAGATTTGTGTAAGTACACTCTATGATGTTTGCACAATGACAAAACTACCAAAGAATTTATTTCTCATAACTTATCCCTGTCCAGAAGCAACACATGGCTGTATATATAGGGTTTGGTACTATCTGCAGATTCAGACATCCACTAGAGGTCTTGGATTGTATCCCCTTTGGATAAGGGGGGTGGCTAATGAAGCTTAAAATCACCTATGGTTGGAGTATTCACATCCCAGAAATGGGCAAATTCTACACATCAGGCCTGCCACACCTCCCAGTCCATGGTTAATTTACCAGCACATTACTGTCCTGATATCTCATAATTTTGTACTTTTTGCTATAGACTTTTAATGAAATGCTCTGCTAAGCCTCATTCAATATTGATAACATTTACTAAGACTTTTACTATGAATTAATCTCAAATAAAAAAATACAATTTGTAAGAACTTTGCTAGTGTTATTTTCTAATCCCATCAACTGTTGAAACCCCTTCAACTGTTCTCCTATCTGGCAAACTTCAAGATCCAGAACAAATGTCATCTTCTCTGGGCCTTAACTGAACCCTCCATCCACAATCAATTACTCCATCTTCTGAGCATCCCCAGCACTTGGTACACCAATGCACTCACCTCATTATTGTTCTAGAAAAACATTTACAGAATGCTTATACACTCTATTCTAGTGTTTAGATATGGTAAGTAATTACTGAACCCTCATAACCATCCAATGAGGTGGGTACATTTGCATGTTGCTGGATTGGGCCATAGTTCCTCAGTTTCTATTTAGAAAATAAGGTCTCAGTTTCAGCTGATGTTAGTGCTGAAGTTTTAGAGCTAGGGCTGTGATTTAGGGAGGAGTGGCGACCAAAAAGAACAGAGAAGGAAAGCCATTTGATAACAAAGAGATCCTCACTTCAAGAATAACTGGTTCCTCTCTACTGCAGGAGTTGTCTTCTGAAACATTAAGGTGTGAAGAGGGGAGACTAAGATAAGACTTAAAAAGAGTCAGGCTGCACTCATTAGGAATACTGTATTTGCTAGGCTGTATCAGCAGCAGAGGCTTCTGAAGAAATGGGCTCTCTCAGTTCAGGCCTTTGAACCCTACTCATCATCCATGATCCTACTCAAATGTCACTGTCTCTGGGAAGCCTTCTCTTTCTCCCTAGGCCTCACCTACTTAGCAGATTATCAAGGGCTTTGTAGAATCCATGAAAGCATCTGAAGCTATTGTTGATACAGCCAGAACTCAGTCATCACTTGCTAAACACTTGAGTTTAGGCCAAGAATGAGAGGGATCTTGGAGAATCTTCCTGGGGTGGCTCTTCAAAGAAACTACAATCTTTGCCTGCATAATCACCTCACTTCTCCACCTGGTTATGGCCATGGGAACATGACCACCAAGTGCTACTAGAAAAACTTGCACCCGTCTCCCATCACATCTTTTTTTCCTGCAAAAGATTACTGGGATTATGAAGTATGAAATCATGCTTCACCCACCAACACTCCAGTGATGGATGTGCAAGAGTGTGTGTGTGTGTGTGTATACTACTGAACTGTCCTAGTGATGTCCCATTTCACCAGACACCTCTCTGTGTATCATGTGACAGTTTCTTTGTTTAGAATACAGGGCCAGAGCAATGTTTGCCATCCAGAAAGCTGTGGAGAAGAGCCACAATGTACCAAACCCAAGTGAGCATGCTAAGGAACAAGCAGTGATAATGTTATCCCAGGAGCAAAGTTCTGGTCAATTTAGTCTAAAATTAGGTCAAGTTCTCTCCCACTTCCACCTCTGGTGTGTCTCTAGGAAATAATTTGCCTATCATGGTTATGTTGGTGCAGTCTCTGTTCTTCTGGACAGCCTTGGGGTGCAGCCTATGAAATAGACCAGGATAAGCAGTCTGCATGAGCTCTTGGCTTATTGTTTAGGTTCAGTAATAGCAACCACATGGCACTGCAGAGGCCTTGCCATGCCTGGAGGGCTTGGGCCCTGCTCTTATCCAACAAGATCTGACTACAGCCAGACTGAAAGTGACATGGCCTGCTTAGTAACCCTCAATATCCTCTTACGGGATTCTCTGACTCAGAACTCACAGACAGGATGTGATCTCAGCTCCTTACATACCTTCCAGGCACATGGGCATGGTTGCATGTTTCCTCCAGTTTTAATTGGGGTGAGAAAAAATACTAAACATGTGTGGGTAGGAGACCAAGAGGAATTTCTTAGGGAGGATCCTGAAGATCCTTGGGGAGCTCCAGAGGACAGAGCTTTTGCTTCCTGACTTTTGCTCTATTGTCTAGATCCCAGTATTTTATCCAGAGCTAACTATGGGCTTCTGGCTGGTCTCCTTGCCTTGAGTCTCTTAACCCCTCATTATCTGCCCAGAAATGTTAGAGACACCATCCTCAAGCACTATTTCTTTCTGTCAAACCAAGTCTTCCTTCCCACATCCATTCTGGTCAGCAAAGTTATCTATTAACTTCCCTGTATTCCCATCTTCCCTACCTCTTACCATTCCTTCCTTTTGCTTATCTACAACCCATTAGTCAGTCTCCTTGTAGTTCACCTCATATAGCTCACTAGTTCTTCCAACTCAAAGTTGAATTTAATCCTTACTGGGAAGGCTTGTATGTTCCACAAAGACCTTCCTAAAAATACTACCATCAGCACCAACATCACTACCATCATGGATTTAGCACATCCTTCATGCCGGACATTGTGCGAAGGGCCTTACATGAATTATTGCATTTAATCCTCGTGGTAATCTTATAAAATAGTTACTGTTATTATTTCCACTTTACGAAGGAGAAAACAGAGGATCAAAGAGATTAAACCAGTTGTCAAAGACCTCAAGAGTATTAATTTCTAGCTCAAAGATTTGAGTTTAGATTTGTGTGACATCAAAACCAGGGCTCTTAACTGTGATAATACACAGCTTCCCTATCCAAACCCATGTGCTTATTTTCTTTCCTTGAATTCCTTCAGTGTATATGTTTAGGATACTGTCTTTGGGCATTTGAATTGTTGGAGACTAGGAGGAATTTTCTGAGATTAGATGGTCGACACTTTTTTTTAGTAGTTGATAAAACTAGCCTAGGCAACATTCTGAGACCCTGTCTCTACAAAAAAATAGAAAAATTAGCCAAGCATGGTGACACACACCTGTCCTTCCAGCTACTTGGGAGGCTGAGGCAGGAAGATTGCTTGAGCCTGGGAGGTTGAGACTGCACTGAGCCATGATCTTGCCATCGCACTCCAGCAGGGGCAGCAGAGTGAGATGCTGTCTCAAACAAACAAAAACAAACAGAAAACAAAAAATAACAAAAAAGACAAAGAAAAAACTGAAAATTAGAAGGACATAGAGATTTATCTAGGATCCTGAAGTGGATTAATGGATTCTTGACTCATGCACAATGCAGTGCTTGTTCTAGTATAGGATGTATCATCCCTTTTGGGACTTGAAAATTTGCTCTTCACATATTTTAAAATTCTATATCTTGCCCTCTCAATTGTAATATTAGTTGCTTAAGGATAGAGATTATATTTTCTACTTAAAAATGTTTCCACTATTATGTAAAAAGTAGAAACTAAGTGTTAAAGGCAAGCAAGCAAGCTAGTTGGCAGAGAAGGAATGCAAATGTTTACTTGGTGGGGATGCTGGTAGTCCCTGGCACATAGTAATCATTCAGTAAGTACTTTTCAAGTGAACGAATGGATGAATGAAATGGTGTTAGGAAGACTAGAGTTGAATTTGAATTGGGGTGTGGGTATTTCCAAGAATACAGATGAAGTTTTGTAACAAAGGTAATAGATCCAACTTTGGATGCTGCTGGCAAACTAGTCTTTAAAGAAAATTACAGCACATGTGTATAAAGAGGTGAGTCACTGGAGAAGAGTTATTGAACCTGACAGGCACTGTGAAGAGAGCAGCAATGGTCTCTGACTGTTCAGCAAGAATGCTGAACATCTGCTCGTGATCATCAAGACCGTCTTCTGCCTACTAACTGGTGGGATGTGCTTCTGCGCCAAACAATGGCCTCTCATGTTGGGCATCATTCATCTAAGGGCTCTGAAAGCTGTGATTATTGCAGTGGGTGAAGAGACAGGTGTTTCAGGCATGCTAGTGTAAAATATTGTCTATATCAGTGCTTTTCAAGCTTTAACGAGCACATGAATCATTTGGGCATCTTGTTAAAAGGCTGCTTCTAGTATAATAGGTCTTGGGTGGAGCCTAAGATTTTGTATTTCTCACACACTACAAAGTGTGATGAGAATGATGCTGATGCTGCTGTTCTGAGCAACCATACTTTGAGTAACAAGATTCTAGCTGATCTATGCAAAAGTACTGGGGAATGTGACAACTAGAAGTCGTTTTATGTTGTTCTTTCAGCTTTGTCCTCTGATCAGGAATCCCCACTCTGTGGGCCAACTCTTCAACAATGGGCTGGCAACCCAAATGGCTGGTTATGCTGCTTCTATAGGGACTGATTGGATTTGGGGGTCATGAAGTTATTAAGGGAAAAAAATCAAGGAAGCATTAAAACTCATACTTCCTAGAGTGTTACACCTAAGATCTGCACAAGGACTCATTTGCTCATGAATCACTTAGAAATTCATGTTTACTCCTAGGGCCCAGCATGGAGTAGGCCATCCAAAAATGCCAAATGAATGAAGAAATGATAAAGAAGGGGGCTTCAATCAAAGAAGCTAGAGTCATGCCACATCTTACTATTAATTTTACCTACAAGATTAAGAACTAAGCCAAAAAATCACCTATGTAAACAAAAATAGATGTCTCAAAGGCCACGCATTAACTCTTAGGCATATTACTTCTGGAGAAGTTCTAAGTCAACTCAGAGTCTATTTGGGCTTTTATATTTTTAAATAAAAGAGTGAAGTAGTTTATTATCAATATAAACAGAGTGATGTGATTTCTCACCTTTTGTAACATTTTATAGTTTGCAATGCACTTTAAAAAAGCTTTATTGAGATATAATTCATATATCATAAAATTCACCCTTTTAAAGTGTTATTTGTACCTATTTTACAACCTATTTTACAAAGCTTGGCTGTCTATAGTAGAAGGGAAGAGGCAAGTTAAAGGGGTTTGGAGAGAACAAGAGATAGATATAGGCAGGCATGGGCAAAAGAGTAAAAGACAAGACAAAAAATTTTTTTTTTTTTTTTTTTTTTTTTTTGTTGAGACGGAGTTTCGCTCTGTCGCCCAGGCTGGAGTGCAGTGGCCGGATCTCAGCTCACTGCAAGCTCCGCCTCCCGGGTTTACGCCATTCTCCTGCCTCAGCCTCCCGAGTAGCTGGGACTACAGGCGCCCGCCACCTCGCCCGGCTAGTTTTCTGTATTTTTTTTAGTAGAGACGGGGTTTCACCGTGTTAGCCAGGGTGGTCTCGATCTCCTGACCTCGTGATCCGCCCGTCTCGGCCTCCCAAAGTGCTGGGATTACAGGCTTGAGCCACCGCGCCCGGCCAAGACAAAAAATATTAAATGAAGCACACAGAAGTACTAAGAAAGCTCAGTCAGTAATTGGGAAATATTTAGTTTAGTGGAAACCTCTTTCCAACATGCTTCAAAATATCCCAAGAAGATGAGTGTATACAGCCCAATATAATAATGGATGTTCATGATGGTGTCCTTCTAGCTAATTATAGTTATTACATTCCCTAATACTTTTCCATAGATCATCTAGAACCTTGTTACCCAAAATATGGTTGCTCAGAACAGGAGCATCAGCATCATTCATGATGGTCATTTTCAAGGAAAGGCTGAGTTATACTCCATATACTTAGCTTAAAAACCCAAGGAAGTCTGTAACCCATTAACACATTTTCATTACAAAGGTAATGATGATATTTTGTCAAGTTTTGGGTGCTTTAAAAAGTAAGTCCTCAACTGTCTCCACAATGAGTCAGTCCACGGGGCTTCCAGAAAGTTGGTGTTTTATGGCATGGACTGAGAGATATGACCAGAGGGCAGCCACATGCACACAGCTCTGCTCACTCAAGGGTGGAGGTCCTCACCAAGCACTGCCATGTGCATGAGTGAGGCCATCTGGGCTTTCAAGGCACATGTTTCTCCCAGGGACAACATCCTTCCTTCTTTTTTTGGACCCTGCTGTCTCCTGAGATACTCTTGAGCATAATTTAACCCTTGCTGGGTGAGAATCAGAATGGTCCAGCAAACGCTAGATTTTCTGTCAGAATTTCCTTTGTTTTGAAAATCTGAAATTTGTTTGTCCCTCTGACTCTTCCCAGCTGCAACAAGGTACAAACACAAGGAGATGCAACTCAGAATGCCACTGTGCAGAGCTCTCTTAGTTCTTGAAATGTGAAAACACTTCACACTTGAAATGTGAAAACACATTTTCAAGTTTCTCTGAGGGTCTATGCCCTGGCCATATTAGGCAAGTCACTCTGAGCTTTAGTTTTCTGAGTTTCCTCATCTGTGACATGGAGTTGTAGCATCTGCTCTGGGCACCTCACAGGGTTAGTGTGAGGTCTATTAAAATTTTTAAAAGATAAATAATATGTAAAGAGTGCTTACCATTTCTTCAGGCACCATGTGAAAGGCTTTGCATCTATTTCATTCTAATACTTGGAAATCAATATTTTTATTATCCTCATTTCACAGATGAGAAAACTTCAGCTCATAGAGGTAACTGGCCCAGGGTCACCATGGCTAAGATTTGGTAGACTGAATTTAAAGACAAGCCCCTCCATTTTAGAAATTAAATGAGATAATGCTTATAAAAGTGCACTGTAAAGGTCTATATCTATAAAGGCCTATAGAAATATATGAGATTAATACTGGTTCTAGAATTATTTTACAGAACCAAATTAGAGTCCACCTTCTACCTTCATCTTCTTGGCTTGGCCTTCCTGGTCAGCGCCCTTTCCAGGCCACAGTGAACTTCATGACCTCCGAGTCTCTTGTACTGCTCTTCCTGACAATGCTAGGCCATAGGCATCTCTGGCTACAGGATCTTAGAGATCATGTTGTACTTGAGTCTTTGACGTTACTGGTATTAATATATCACTGGTCTGGGCCTGACCCCCACACTGGGGAGAAATGCTTCTTCCTGAATCTTTGGTAAAGAAGCATCGCAAATGTTTGCTTTTTCGTTTCCTATCATAGGAAAATGCAGCCTCGTTGTTTCTAGGATCAAAATAACTGGATTATACCTCCCACAGATTCCCAATGGCTGCTGTTTCTTTTTTGAGTAAGAACTTCCACTCCCAATGACCATCTCAGATTGAAAACTGCTGCCCAGCATGGAACATGCTGCCCTGGGCCTAATCTCTGACACTCCGGTGGTAGGAAGTACCATGCTGATGGGGTATTCTCAGGGATGCTTGAAAAGTTCAGGATTTGTGAATATTTATTTCATTTCTAGACTGGCCCTTTAATACAAAATGTCCATTTCCTTTGGTGTACTTGTTCTACGCAAGAAAAAAAAAATCCTCAGCTTCAGGTTTCTTCTTGGCTACTTCCTGTTTCTTTCCGATGGTCAAGTCTAGTCATCCTTGCTCTGGTGTATGACTCAGTCTAAGAGTATCTCTGTGTTATCCAAGTTTATCCAGCTTATAAACATAAATTACTTTTTTTTAATTACATTTTACAGAGACCATCCCAAACTTTTTGTATGGTTTTCTGTTTAAGCTCAGAGCCAAAGTGTTTGCAGTCAACCTTCGTGCTTTTGATTCTATTTTTAGTCCTTTGTGACTTCTATCTATGAAAACCTCTTATTATACCAATTTTTTTACAAGCCATCATCCACATAAGTCTCTGACACAAAAGAATCTTTCTGCCTGCCACGGCCAATTCCTGTTGCAACACCGTCTTGAAAGGACTCCATCAGCTCTACACCCTCACCATTTCCTTTCGAATCCCACCTGCTCCAAGTGTTTTCTCCTTGCTTAGACTTGATACATTTGCTTCTCAGATAAAGGATGGTGGTGAGCACACAGCTGGAACCAAGGAAGAAAACAGGGCCTCCGGGATGATAGCATTACTTTTCTCTAATCAATAATTCATTTTTAACTAGAATGTTTGTGGAAATTGAGACTTGGCCTTAAGTAGTTTTTCACAAGCAAAAGAAAATGAGAGAAGTCTAAAACAAAATACAATTTGGGACATGGACCAAACGAAATGAAAACATCTTGCAGGGCGATAAAGACGGTGTAAACTTATTTATGATTCAATAGGATTGCTTTTGCAAAAAACAAGGGCATGGCTCATGTTTTGTTTTGAAATGTATCTGTATTACATAAACACAGTAATTATGGCCTTTGACTTGTCCTTGTATGAATGGAAGTACCCTAAAATCTTACATAATTTGAATCCTGCAGTTTAAGGAAGGCAAAGGCAATAAGGCACTTTATCACAGCAAATAAAACGCCTCACAAAGGAGACTATTGCCTAGTCACATGTGGACAGGTTTCGTCTTCCTATGGAGAAATTTACCAGGATAAGGAATTTCAGGAATGACTAACTGGCTTCAAATGTCCTAAGTGCCCATAAAGGAGAATAATGCACTGTCTCCCACCCCTCAAATTCATCTTTTCTTCCCTGCCAGCCTACTTCCTGCTTTTTCTACTCTCTTTCCCGTGTCTTTCCTTTATTCTTTTCATGCTCACAGGGGCTCATGTTTACTTGCTAAGCTTCAGCCTTTTCCACGTTCCTCCCTTGATAGGTGAACATCCCAGCAGACCCCCTGGGTCATTCCCAGGTGAATGCACCAGACTTCCACAGCTTCACCCTGTGCCCTGTGTCATCAGGACTAAAGCTGATCTGATCTCAGAAGTCTGACAGCCCCAACGTCTGAGGAACTTGCTTTAAGTTCCTCCTGTTCAAACCCATCTCAGCTGGATCCGCAAACCTCCCCTGGCCATCTTGGCTGTGGAGGTTTATTCCCTTCACATATCCCTAACACACACATACACACACACACACACACACACTATATTATTACATATTATATCATTATATATATAATATTATTACTGTTATTATTTATATTACTACAACTATTATTATCTATTATATATAATACATATAATAGTAATATAAATATATATAATGTAATATAGTAATAATATACATAATAGTAATAATAATAGTAACAATATAAATATATATAATGACATAATACATAAGAAAATAATATTGCATTGTTATCATATAATATTACATTACAATTAGAAGGCCTTACTAGGCATTGGCAAGTTTTCTCTTTGTTCTTCTGTCTCTTTCTTTGTGTCTGACTTTCAAGAGCCCACACCTGCCCCTTGACTCATATAAAATATCTGCTAGGAAGTAGTATCGTCACTTTAGAGTAAATTAAAAAAATTTTTTTTGGGCTGGTCATGGTGGCTCATGCCTGTAATCTCAGCACTTCAAGAGGCAGAGGTGGGCGGATCACGAGGTCAGGAGATCGAGACCATCCTGGCAAACACGGTGAAACCCCATCTCTACTAAAAATACAAAAAAGTTAGCCAGGTGTGGTGACGGGCACCTGTAGTACCAGCTACTTAGGAGGCTGAGGCAGGAGAATGGTGTGAACCCATGTGGCAGAACTTGCAGTGAGCCGAGATCACGCCACTGCACTCCAGCCTGGTGGACAGAGCAAGACTCCGTCTCAAAAAAAAAAAAAAAAAAAAAAAAATCTGTGAATATAGAGAGGAATCAGAGCTTGAAGTTCAGGAAACGCTTACAATCTGAGAATGTAGTCCAAATGGGAATGGGGAGGTAGAAAAACAGGGGAAGGGGGACTTGGCTTGAGGTTCCCCTTCCCTTACTCCCACGCTTCTTTTCCTTTTCCCAGAGTTCTCCTCCATTATAGCTATTACTCCAACATACAGCTTTTAGAGAGTCACCACCTCCTCCCGTCAATGCAGTGCAGACTCTGCCCAGCCCCCCAACTCACCCTCCCAACAAAATTAAAGTTCTATAAATCAAATGTAAACTGATTTGCACAGAAGGGGAGAATAATTTAAGAAATGAATTTATTATGCTTCTACTGGCATTTCTACCTTTAAGGATAAAGATTTCTTTAATGACGGCTTCTTGAGAAAGTATTTGGTAAGACCAGCTCCTGTTTATGAAAAAGAAGGTTAATAGATCACAAAGACCAATATTCTCTTCTGATGGCCATAAGAATGGCAGGACATGTTATTTGAGTGACACAAAATGAAAATAAAAAATTGAATGTGGAGGTAGACACATCCATCGTAGTAGTTTGTTAAGCGTTTTTCCTTATTGTAGGTGTGCTGGAGTTCAGGCTAGAGTGTGTTCTACATACATGCACTCATGGACTTGAATGTCATTTCTTATTGTTGCCATTGATCACTGGCCATGGGTTCTCTCTGTAGGACCACCAGTTTGGAGAATTTAGTTTGGGGAAGGAAATTGTGGTATTTTCTTGCAGGGTGAAAAAGATCTTACATGAAAAGATTATATGTTCTAAGTTTTAACTAGTCTTTACTAGGGGTGACATGCTTCTGACAGTTTGGATGGCTTTTAAGAACTTTTGCAAGGCTGCTATAAATATATTTTCAGTCATATTCATCATGAATATTCCTATACCCAGAAATAAGTTTGAAACAAAGAAAAGTATTTTGTCATTAGGTGGCCTCACCAACACTCACTCTTTGCTCTCCTAATCAAGTCTGGTTTGCCTCACACACAGGTCTTATCTGGACTTTCTCTCTATCTTGATTTAGCTGTTGGCTCTGCAGATCCTAATGATAATTGAGATTAATCTTTAGGATATTTAAAATATTGCTGTATATTTAGGAACTGCTAAGAAAACAGCCAATTTACAGCAAGGTCTGCGTACAAGATTTTCTGTCTATATGGCATGTAATTTGCCACCTACTTGTCTCCACAGGAAGTTTTATCTAAAGGCACCATGGTTTATTCCAGTGACACAGGCCTTTTCAAACTCCAATTTGAAAAACGAAGCTCTTTTTTTGAAATACAAAAGCAAAGCAATCAAAACCATAAAATCAATAGCATGTATTTTCTTGCAGTGCTATCATTTAGAAGTGATTGAAAAGATAGTGTTCAAATTGAGGTTATTTGATTTGTTTTCTGCTTAGGATCTTCTGTCAGTCATCACTAGTTTTCTTTTTGGTGTTATTTGGCATTGTTCTACAGTCTACCAAAGCAGAAGCTTATGAGAAAAATAACACTGAAGTTTTAGGAAGATATTTCATTGCATGTATTACAATGTAAAAAAATTATTGTGGAATTACAGATGATGGACCAAGAAAATTAGCAAAATGAAAATAAACAGATGTGTGTTTATGTATGTTTATCTCAGGCAGCAGATTAACGGGCAGGAACATTCCTGAGTAGAGTTTTTGACTCTTAAGAAAGGCTCAGGGTATGGTGTGAAGGCCACAGCCATAGGCAATCTAGCCATGGTAGATCTGAATAAATCATGGATTCTGCCTAAGGCAGTGACCCTGTAGCTCAGCATTACCCAAATATATCTGTACAGCATTAGTCCTCCAAGATGAATGAAGTTTCTATGGTCAAAGATGTTTGAGATGCTGATATGGTTTGCCTGGGCCCCCACCCAAATCTTATCTTGAATTGTAGTTCCCATAGTCCCCACGTGTAGTGGGAGGGACCCAGTGGGAGGTAATTGCATCATGGGGGTGGGTTTTTCCTATACTGTTCTCATGCTGGTGAATAAGTCTCACAAGATCTGATGGTTTTATAAGTGGGAGTTCCCATCCACAAGCTCTCTTGCCTGCTGCCGTGTAAGACATACCTTTGCTCCTCTTTGGCCTTCTGTAATGATTGTCAGGCCTCCCCAGTCATGTGAAACTGTGAGTTCATTAAGTCTCTTTTTCTTTATAAATTACCCAGTCTCAGGTATGTCTTTATTAGCAGTATGAGAACTGACTAATACAGATGCAGATTCACAAACATAGTAGCAATCAGGAGTCATTTACAATATTGCTTAACCCAGTGTTCCTCAAAGTTATTCCCCTAGCTCTCTTTTCCCATCTAGTACCTATTGCTCACCTGTAAAAGTGGAGTACTAGTGATCACACTTTGGGAAATGACAATACCTTTTTACTCCTTGACTCCCTTCTGTGAGTCATAAGAACCATATCAACTACCTAATTTTGTTTATGAAGAGTGTGTTGTTATGGCTGGACAACTTTCTTACAATGATTTCTTTAGACTCTTCTACTCTTGGGAATGTGCTATTTATGTCTAACTGAGAGAAAAAAGAAAAAAAATTTAAGATAACCCCAATGCTCCTAAAGAATTGTGGAATCTTCGTTAAGTCATTGAACTCTCCATTTTGTCTTTTTACCAGTGAAATTAGGATGTCGAACACTAGCTCCTCTCCCTTTTTCAAGGATTCTCCAAGCTGTGATATTCTGCAACCCTGATATAATGTCGCAGGTTCTTCTTTCCCCTCCCCAGCAGCACTCTCACATCCTCACACCCAGTGGGAGTCATTTCCCGATGATCTACAGTCTGGGCAGCCTTCTATTCTCACTGAAATCTTCAATAACTGATTACAGGAGGTCAGTGGGCTCTCATCATGTCTTTGAGGAGCTTCAAGGTAACATTTTCTTGCTGAATTGCTAGTCCTTCACCTGAAAGTTTCAGAGCCACTTCCTTCCCTAAAGGCCACCAACTCAGGTGAAGTGCCACTGGATGGCAACAGTCGCGTATCTTCTAGGCAGGAGCTGGGATGCCCAGTGGTGGGGGGTTATTTCTTTGTCTTCTCTTATATATGATCCCAAATAATTACTTTTCTTTTCCAATTTGATTTCAAATATATTACATACTTACAAGAAATATGGAAAATTACACACATACATATACACACACATACACACGGAAGAAAATAAAAATCACCCATAATAACAGCGAAGAATAACATTGACCCAGGGTCTTTATTTTTCATGTAGCTCTGTCTCTGTCTCTGTCATCAGGAGGAAACTTATTTCTTATTCCTGATGTTTCTTTCCATGTTGGTGAATACTCATTAACCAAAACACTCCTAGCTGCTTACCATAGCCCTTGCTTGACTCCTGGGGAAGTGGAGTGTTATTGGACTGGAGAGTTTGGGAGAGAAACAAGGTATGAACAGCCCCACTCCTACTTCTCTTTGTTTACGGGAGGGTGCTCCTGCCAAGGATGTGTGGTCTCACTTGCTCTCAGCAAGCTAAGTGGGGAAGGTTTAAGGGAGGCCTGTGGAGTGTCCAGGTGGTTAAATCTGGCTGGTTAGGTCCTCTGACCTAGACCTGAACTTCTGTACCCTACCAGATTCCCAGACATGCCTTGCTCTTTGTAAACCCCCTGAGTGAACACAACTCCAGTTCCCTTGTAGCCAGTCTTACCGTGCTTCAAACATACCCAGATCTTCCTGAACCCCCAGCAGTCAATATTACATGGCAACATGATATGTCTGCTATGATGATGTTATTATATTAATACTAATATGTTTCTCTGATTGCTTTCTTCAGCTAAAATTCCTTGAAGTAAAACGTCTAGGTCCAAGGGTATGGACATTTTTAAGGATTTTGATACATATTTCCATATTTGGGCTGATATCCAGAGGATGGAGCAGGCTCACTTAAGCATCAAAGGCATAGAGAGTAGAATCCCTGTTTTGTTTTGAGCAGAAGGGCATCTTAGAAATTATATGAAAATGTCAGCATCAGTCTTTCTTCGGTGGAGTCAACTCAATCATCAAAGACATCAATTTCTAATAATTCAAAATCACTGGGGGAAAACATCACAAAAATAAGAGTATTTTTCTCCTTCCTATTCACCTCACAACCCTCCCAGTGGTCACACTGTTTCACAGGGCTCCAGTTCAGCCAGGTGGAGGCCCGATCTCTGACTGCCTGGGGAAAGATGGTTTTAGAGTTATTGGTGCCGGATACACTCTGAGGAGCAGATTCACTGCTCTCTACTGAGTCTGGCACCAATGCCTTCATGGGGCAGTGCTGTATAGGAATTCTTGTGTGACTCATCAAAAGATTAGGCTCTTAGGATTTCTTCATTTTTCTGAAAGCATTTGCTAAAGGTGTCCTCTGGAATTAGCACACATTGCATGAAAATGCTGTTTGCTGAGTGAGGGGGAAACATGGCTAGAACAGACCCTCTTTGTGCTGGGAGTACTGCCTACTAGCGAGACCACTTTTCTTGGTTTTCTCAGGACAGTCCCAGGTTTAGCACTGACAGTACCAGGCAAACTAGGACAATCAGTTACCCTGCTCCCAAGTAAATGCCAGGCCTGAAATTCCTACCTTCAGGGTACTAACAAGTTAGGCAGTTAGACAGTGGAGATATTGATTTTGGAGGGTCTGTTTAATATGTGATAAAAATAATTTTGGGCTTAGAAATCAGAAGCTCAGGTTCTCTCTTCCCCTTATTATGAGCTCTGAGATCTTGGGAGAGTTAACACTCCTCCCTAACCTGAGTAGTAGACTTGCCCTGCCTGTTTCACAGGACAGCTCCAGGGAGCAAATGTAATATTGTATAAGAAGGCCCTTTGTAAACTGTAAGAAGTGGGTCAGTGTAATGTGATTTTATTGTTCTAAGGTATATATGCATCAATAACACATGAGTCTCAGTTATGGTTTATTCTATTTATTCTGAATTTTGTTTCTCATCCTCACAGTTAGGGGTAAAGAAACACACATGTCATATGCTGTAGACGGTGACTGGGGCAAAATCTGGAGCTATAGTAAGGCTCAAGGAGCTGCTGAGATGTCATCCTTTGAAAAGGCAAGGTCATTACTTTTAGTGCCTATAGGCCCCTCTGCCATCTGTGGGTCTCTTCCCCTTGCTGTCTCACAGGACAAAGAATGAGTTTGAGGTGAAGGTGGCTGAAGATTAATTCTCTTCTGTCAGGCATGGAACAAGCTTTTCCAAAGAGCAATCAGTAAAGGAGTCAAGAATGGCAAAAAGAAGGAGATGCCTTGCCTTTTTTCCTCCTTTTATTTTTTTCCATTTCGTAAGAGCCCAATTTAGTGAAATGGGCCTCTAGCGGGATGTGTTTTAAATGAGACACTCTGTGGAACACAAAACATGATGGACAATGTGAATTGCTTTTTGTGTTGAGTTTTTGGTACCCACATTTGCCTGACTGCAGTTTACTACTTGAGAGAGAGGAATAGAATGGAAAATGCTGTAGGCACTACAGAGGGCCCATTATCTCAAAATAATTCTTCCCTTTTAGAATGTCACTGCAGCAAGGCTGGGGGCAGAGAACAGATGTGGCTCCTAGTCAAGAATACTTAGAACCCAAACCAGAAATTCAACTATGGGAATAGCTGACATCCAGGACGAAAGGCCATCGTTGACTGGTTAGTACTGAGCAATAGTGTCTAGCCCCTCGAAATGCAAATGCTGTTGTTTGCAGCACAAAAGCACCAATTTTCCCTTTAACAGAGCATGTACTATTAAAATAGCATGTCCTGTGTGTAGTTGCCGCACATTCTTTCCATTTTTTTTTTCTCTGTGAGTCAGAGTGCAGATTCTCGACAAGGCTGAAAAGAAAGAAAGCCATCTAATTTACATGGGCACAGAGTACCCACATCTGGATAGAGTTAGAGTGAGCGGGAATTACTTGCAGCATTTAAATATAGGCGTGCAGACCTTCTTTGTTTTGACCATATGAGGCATTCACATGTAATTCCATGAAAGAAAAACCTAAAAGTCTACTTCTTATTAAAAGAGGCTGTTGTTGCTAGTGTGATTCAACCATTACAGGAACTGACCCAAACTTACAGGAATTGACCCAAACTTGGAGGCTGACAATGAGTGGCATGAGGCCACCAGACTCTCACCACCCTTCAGATGGCGAGAATTATACAACATTGTTGAAGGCATGCTAGTACCTACTCATCTATGCCAGGAGGTTGGCAGGATCTGAAATCGTCCCAGTTGGAACTCACAAGCGTTGTAATAAGATGCCAATGCTGGGGAAACTGGGTGGAAATCATTAATGGGATCAGGCCCCACGCGGGATGAGTCTTGTGTGCTTTAACACCATCACGGATAGACCTGTTTCCAGTTCAAATAAGATGTGGGGAAAGAGAATATAAATAGCAGATACCCAGGCCCTAGAAAAGTGAAAATAAATAGCTGATATACAGGAACCAGGAACAACAGGGGAAAGATAAATGACTGTCTTCTAAAACTAGGGCCTCATTAATATCTAATTACTGGCATTTAAGGAAGAACTATATAGATTTCACATCTGAGTTGATACCTTCATTGATGTGTAGATGGCAGTGACATCACTAAAGACCTTAGTGAGGAAACTGGTAGACAATATAGAAGGTTATAATGTTAGAGCGTTAACAAGGCAGAAAGGATGTATCGCTTTATGGACTTGTTCTCAAAATGACCCACAAAGCATTATAACAACACTTAGCTCTATGCTTTTGCTGAGTTCCACCTTCCCATGTCAGATTTCTGTCAGATTGCATCTGGTAGAATTTTAGGCATTTGGGCTTAACTTTCTCTATATGCTTCTCTCAGACCTATGACAGTCTTCTGAAGAAGCATGACAATATTACCGTCTTTGCAGTTAGCTCTACCAGAGTTTCTTTCTGGGAGGGTAGCTATCTTTATTTAGAAACAGTCCTTGATACGTTTTGAGTGATAAAAGTGAGACTCCTAAGGCAGGCGTTGCACAGGCTGAAGGAAAGTGCAGAGAAAGCAAACTTGCTCTGCATTGGATATAAGGTGAAAAATGAGAGTGTGCAATGAAGGAGAAGAAAGAGAGAATGAGAAGAGAATACAATGAGATTGGAAAAGTCTCCAGCACTGTGGCTATTGGGGACTGAAAAGACTTCCAAAAATAGAGATATCTGCTATTCAGTTTGAAGTTTCTTTTATTGCTGTGATGGAAATCTTGTCTCCCCTTAGTCATGGCTTCAGTAAAGTCTACCTCTACAAATGTAAATTGCCTTGAGTGAGTGAATTTTTGGAGACCAAGGAATTGATTGAGTTTCACATTGGGTTTGATGAAATAGTGAATTGGGAGATAATGCGTTAGCTGAAGTAACAGGAATTTGGAGGCAGAGGTATGGTAAGGACTGCTAAGTGATTACCAATATCCCTCCTTTCTTTTCCTGTCATAAAAAAAAAAAACCTGTTATGTTTTATCTGGGAATATTTCTGTCCAGGTAGAGACTGCACTTTTTCTTTTCTTTACTTCTTCTTCTTCTTCTTCTTTTTTTTTTTTTTTTGAGATGGAGTCTCACTCTGTTGCCCAGGCTGGAGTGCAATGGCATGATCTTGAGTCACTACAACCTCTGCCTCCCAGGTTCAAGCAATTCTCATACCTCAGCCTCCCAAGTAGCTGGGATTACAGGTGCCCGCCACCGTGCCTGACAAATTTTTGCATTTTTAGTAGAAACAAGTTTCACCATGTTGGCCAGGCTAGTCTCGAACTCCTGACCTCAGGCGATCCACCCACCTTGGACTCCCAAAGTGTTGGGATTATAGGCATGAGACCCTGCGCCCAGCCAAGCCTGCATTTTCAAGCCTTTTTAAAAGTACGTGTCAACATGTAACTTCAGATGGTTAATACATGTGGAGAAATGATACATATTTCTTTTAGGCTGTGACTTTAAAGGAAACGAGCAAACATTTCCCTTCCATTTTCCCATTTTTGCTGGCTAGTAAATAATGAAAGAGCTGGAGCAGACACCTTGGACCCAAATACGGGAGGCACATGTTGAGGATGATAGAGCCATTTTACTAATTCTTGCTTGCCAACATCTGGACTGTTATATGAGAGAAAAATGAAATTTTAGATGCCATAAGTTGCAAAAGCACTATTATTTTATGTAACTTCAAGAAGAAAAACATACATACCCAGTTACACTATGACGTAATGCTTGAATGCCGTTGATTATAAAACACATTTCCATTTCAGAATTGTTTACAAGTGAAAATTTTGTATTTTAAAACAATACATTTCTTGTTTAAGCCACTGCACCTGGGATTCATTGTTAGTGGTGTATGCTATATTCCACCTAACATAGAATTTGCTATCAGAAGTGGGGTACTGTCATAACACAACCCAAAATAAGTGGATTAGTGGTTGGGCAGCAGGAGGCAAAGAAAAAAAGTGCAGGCTGAGAATCTGGTGACTCCTGTTATATCCTGACAAAATATTCAGAAAAATGTTCTTTAATAAAACTTTGGAAGACAGACTGCATGATGCTAAATCAAGAAACTTTAGTGAAACTGGTTGGAAAAGTCAGAATGTTGATGTAGTCTAGAAATTTCTTATCACTTTTAGATTGATGACATCAGTCCAGTTATAAAAGGTGACTCATATTCTAAAGGGGCAGCTTTAGCAAATGATAATGCTTTAGCCAAGTCTTTCCCATCACTTGCCAGCAAGACTTCCGATCCAAATGGTGAGAGCTAATCCAGAAGCAAAAATCAGATTAAGGATGCTGGCTTCAACCAAATCTATTTTTTCAGGTGGTCTCAAAGAAGCTATAATTAATGAGAAAATGAGAAAGAGAGAGCAAGAGTGAGAGAAAGAGAAACAGAGAGAGAGAGAGTTGGAGCACAAAGACCAGTACTACATGTAAGATCAGTTTTGTTTTGTTGTTGTTGTTGTTGTTGTTTTTTAAAAACCCTGTTTGGATGAACTCTTTGGCTGCAGTTAAATATATATGGAACCAATTGAACCAAATAGCCATAAGCATAAAAATATTTTTGAGAATGTAATTGCCAAAAACCCACAAGTCTGGTCTCCAAAAGCCTCTTATTCTTCCATCCCTCAAACAACCCCAACGGTATTAGTCCATTTTCATACTGCTATGAAGAAAAACCCAAGACTGGGTAATTTATAAAGAAAAAGGGGTTTAATGGACTCACAGTTCCACATGGCTACAGAGGCCTCACAATCATGGCAGATGGCAAAGGAGGAGCAAAGGCACGTCTTATATGGTGGCAGGCAAGAGCGTATGTGCAAGGGAACTGCCCTTTTATAAAACCATTGGATCTCATGAGACTTATTCACTATCACAAGAACAACACAGGAAAACCTGTCCCCATGATTCAATTATCTCCCACTGGGTCCCTCTCATGACACATGGGGATTATGGGAGCTACAATTGAAGATGAGGTTTGGGTAGGGACACAGCCAAACCACATCACCAACCCTCCAAATATACCCCAAGCAAGAAATAAGTTACAATAGTGGTACAGCTCTCAAGTCGCGCTTGGTCTTCAATACTCACTTTATATGTGAAAAGTGAGAATAACGGAGAAGGAAAAACTTCTAAGTAGGCAGAAGCAGGATCAAATTAAGGAAATTTATCCATTTAGGGAAGGGAGAATTTGGTAATTGACAAATGACTGCAGTGTTCTTCCCTTTTTCTTTACCTAATGGGAGTTTTAAATTGCAGTTCATTTGTTTCTACTCCATCATTGTAGACTCTGTGTGTATGTGTGTGTGTGTGTATGTGGGAGTGGAAGATAACTCTCCACTAGACCAAGAGGAACCCTATTTAGACTTGATGGAAAAGACTACTCCTCATGGAAGAGCCCAGACTTGGAGCTACATGCAGTAACTTGATGGAATGTTGGGCTGAATTCCTCAGGAATGGGAAAAGTATGTTCCGTTTGTAGGGGAAAAAAGGTGTGAATGGATATCTGAGTGGCTAGGGACAGGATCCGATAGAGACTGCTGATTGTCCTCCAGCATCCATTTTTTCTTTCCTTTATGCATAGAATTTCCTTTTTGTGGTTCGATCTATGTCAGCCCAGGTAATGACTCCCATTCCAAGTCTTTTGCAGCTAGCTGTGCAGTGAGATGAGTTCTTGGCAATGGGGTATGAGCAGAAATAATGAGTACATTTCTGCACTATGCCTTTTTTAAAATTATACTTTATGTTCTAGGGTACATGTGCACAAGGTGCAGGTTTGTTACATATGTATACATGTGCCATGTTGGTGTGCAGCACCCATTAACTCATCATTTACATTAGGTATATCTCCTAATGCTATCCCTCCCCGCTCCTCCCACCCCACAACAGGCCCTGGTGTGTGATGTTCCCCTTTCTGTGTCCAAGTGGTCTCATTGTTCAATTCCCACCTATGAGTGAGAACATGCAGTGTTTGGTTTTCTGTTCTTGTGATAGTTTGCTGAGAATGATGGTTTCCAGCTGCATCCATGTCCCTACAAAGGACATGAACTCATCCCTTTTTATGGCTGCATAGTATTCCATGGTGTATATGTGCCACATTTTCTTAATCCAGTCTGTCATTGATGGACATGTGGGTTCGTTCCAAGTCTTTGCTATTGTGAATAGTGCTGTAATAAACATACATGTACATGTGTCTTTATAGCAGCGTGATTTATAATCCTTTGGGTATATACCTCGTAATGGGATGGCTGGGTCAAATGGTATTTCTAGTTCTAGATCCTTGAGGAATCGCCACACTGTCTTCCACAATGGTTGAACTAGTTTACAGTCCCACCAACAGTGTAAAAGTGTTCCTATTTCTCCACATCTTCTCCAGCACCTGTTGTTCCCTGATATTTTAATGATCACCATTCTAATTGGTATGAGATGGTATCTCATTGTGGTTTTGATTTGCATTTCTCTGATGGCTAGTGATGATGAGAATTTTTTCATGTGTCTGTTGGCTGCATAAATTTGAGAAATGTCTGTTCATATCCTTTGCCCACTTTTCGATGGGGTTGTTTGTTTTTTTCCTGTAAATTTGGTTGAGTTGTTTGCAGGTTCTGGACATTAGCCCTTTGTCAGATGAGTAGATTGCAAAAATTTTCTCCCATTCTGTAGGTTGCCTGTTCACTCTGATGGTAGTTTCTTTTGCTATGCAGAAGCTCTTTAGTTTAATTAGATCCCATTTGTCAATTTTGGCTTTTGTTGCCATTGCTTTCGGTGTTTTAGACATGAAGTCCTTGCCCATGCCTATGTCCTGAATGGTATTGCCTGGGTTTTCTTCTAGGGTTCTTGTGGTTTTACTTCTAACATTTAAGACTCTAATCCATCTTGAATTAATTTTTATATGAGGTGTAAGGAAGGGATCCAGTTTCAGCTTTCTACTTATGGCTAGCCAGTTTTCCCAGCACCATTTATTAAATAGGGAATCCTTTCCCCATTTCTTGTTTTTGTCAGGTTTGTCAAAGATCAGATGGTTGTAGATGTGTGGTATTATTTCTGAGGGCTCTGTTCTGTTCCATTGGTCTATATCTCTGTTTTGGTACTAGTACCATGCTGTTTTGGTTACTGTAGCCTTGTAGTATAGTTTGAAGTCAAGTAGGGTGATGCCTCCAGCTTTGTTCTTTTGGCTTAAGAGTGTCTTGGCAATGTGGGCTCTTTTTTGGTTCCATATGAACTTTAAAGCAGTTTTTTCCAATTCTGTGAAGAAAGTCATTGGTAGCTTAATGGGGATGGCATTGAATCTATAAATTACCTTGGGCAGTATGGCCATTTTCATGATATTGATTCTTCCTATCCATGAGCATGGAATATTCTCCCATTTGTTTGTGTCCTCTTTTATTTCATTGAGCAGTGGTTTGTAGTTCTCCTTGAAGAGGTCCTTCACATCCCTTGTAAGTTGGATTCCTAGGTATTTTATTCTCTTTGAAGCAATAGTGAATGGGAGTTCACTCATGATTTGGCTCTCTGTTAGTCTGTTACTAGTGTATAAGAATGTTTGTGATTTTTGCACATTGATTTTGTATCCTGAGATTTTGCCGAAGTTGTTTATCAGCTTAAGGAGATTTTGGGCTGAGATGATGGCGTTTTCTAAATATACAATCATGTCATCTGCAAACAGGGACATTTTGACTTTCTCTTTTCCCAATTGAATATCCTTTATTTCTTTCTCTTGCCTTATTGCCCTGGCTAGAACTTCCAACACTATGTTGAATAGGAGTGGTGAGAGAGGGCATCCCTGTCTTGTGCCAGTTTTCAAGGGGAATGCTTCCAGTTTTTGCCCATTCAGTATGATATTGGCTGTGGGTTTGTCATAAATAGCGCTTATTATTTTGAGATATGATCCATCGATACCAAATTTATTGAGAGTTTTTAGCATGAAGGGCTGTTGAATTTTGTCAAAGGCCTTTTCTGCATCTATTGAGATAATCATGTGGTTTGTGTCTTTGGTTCTGTTTATATGATAGATTACATTTATTGATTTGCATATGTTGAATCAGCCTTGCATCCCAGGGATGAAGTCCACTTGATCATGGTGGATAAGCTTTCTGATGTGCTGCTGGATTCAGTTTGCCAGTATTTTATTGAGGATTTTTGCATCGATGTTCATCAGGGATATTGGTCTAAAATTCCCTTTTGTTGTTGTGTCTCTGCCACGCTTTGGTATCAGGATGATGTTGGCCTCATAAAATGAGTTAGGGAGGACTCTCTCTTTTTCTATTGATTGGAATAATTTCAGAAGGAATGGTACCAGCTCTTCCTTGTACCTCTGGTAGAATTTGTCTGTGAATCCGTCTGATCCTGGACTTTTTTTGGTTGGTAGGCTATTAATTATTGCCTCAATATTGTCACAGCAGCCTCTGCCCCAAAATCTGGCCAGGAGGCAATGTGAATCTCACTCTGTCCAAAGATGTGGGTAATTTCTACATGTTTGTTCAGTGTTATCAGACTCCTTTCTGATATTATTGCTTAAAGCCAATACTTAACTACTGGCATAGAGAGGAAGAGAGGCCAAAACACATATTTTTCCCCCAACAGAAAATTTAAGAGTTTTTAAACAGAGAGATGCAAAAGATATTTCAAAATTTGTCAGTCACTGGACTAAACTGAGAAAGTTATGTTGTGGGTTTCTTGAGAGGTCTCATACAAAATAACAATGGACATGTGTTAGGATTCTTGGAGCAATCTTTCTGTGTGAGTCACCTGGATGCTCTACTAGATGCATGCAAATAGGAAAATGTAGCTTTCTTTGCTGGCTCCAGCCAGGCTCGGTCAGAGGCATTCATAAGGGCAACTGATGCAGGCTGAGAACATGGGCATTGAATAAAAGCTGAGCCAATTTCTTATATCCTCATTTACTCACAGAAACATGGATATTTTAAATCCAGACAAGCCTTGACCAATCACCTAGTTCTCATTTTACATTCATGGAAAACTGCAGTGACTTGACTATTAGAGACAGCAGTAGACTGGAACGTGGTCTCCTGATATCCAGATCATTGTTCTTTATTTTATTATTGTTAAATTTTTAGTTGACACGTAATCATTGTACATATTTGTGGGATACAGAGTATTGTTCAATACATGTATATAATCAGGGTAATTTACATATCTGTAACTTCAAATATTTATCATTTTTTTGTGTTGGGAACATTCAAGATCCTCTCTTCTGGCTATTTGAAAAAATACAAGGAATTATTGTTAACTATTGTCACCCTGCAGTGCTATAGAAAACTGGAACTCATTTCTCTTATCTAGTTGTAATTTCATGTCTATTAACCAGCTTCTCTGTATCTTCCCTTCCCCCACCCTTCCCATCATCTAATGACCACAATTCTACTCTCTACTTCTATGTGCTTAACTTCTTATAAGTGATTCTATGTCTGACTTATTTTATTTAACATAATATCCTCCAGACTCAGCCATATTGTGGTGAATGTCAGGTTTTCATTCTTTTTTATATCCGATATCTGATAGTATTCTACTGTGTATACAGAAAAGGCACACTACCTTTTCTTTATCCATTCATCTGTTGACAGGTGAATGGGTTGATTCCATATCTTGGCTACTGTAAATAATATGGCAATAAACATGAGGGTTCATATCTCTTCGATACATTGATTTCCTTTCTTTTGGATAAATACCCAGTAGTGGAATTGTTGAATAATACAGTAGTTCTGTTTTTAGTTTGTTGAGGGACGTCCATACTGTTTTCCACAGTGGCTGTACTAATTTATATTCCCACCAACAATGTGTAAGAGTTTTCTTTTCTCAGCATCCTTGCCAGCATTTGCTATTTTTTTGTCTTTCTTACAATAAGCACTCTCACTGGGGTAAGATGATATCTCATTGTGGTTTTGATTTGCATTTCCCTGATGATTAGTGATGTTAAACACTTTTTTTTTCAAATACTTGTTGGTCATTCGTATGTTTTCATTTGAGAAAGGTCTATTCAGATCCTTTTCCCATTTTTAGACTGGATTATTTGTATTTTTTTTTTTACTGTTGTTTGAATTTCTTATATATTCTAGATATTAGTCTCTTGTCAGATAAATAGATTGCAAATATTTTCTCTTATTCTATAGGTCGTCTCTTCAGTCTGTTGATTGCTTCCTTGCCTATGCAGAAACCTTTTAGAGTGATATAGTCTCATTTATCTATTTTTGTTTTTGTTGCCTGTGCTTTTGAAATCTCACTCATAAAATCTTTATCCAGATTAATGTCCTGAAGCATGTCTCCTATGTTTTCTTCTAAGAGTTTAATAGTTTGGGGTCTTACATTTAGATCTTTTGTGCATTTTGAGTGGATTTTTGTATATGGTGAGGGATAGAAATCTAATTTCATTGATATCCAGTTTTTCCATCACCATTTATTGAAGAAGCTGTCCTTTCTTCAATGCATTTTCTTGGTGCCTTTGTTAAAAAGCAGTTGGCTGTGAATGCATTGACTTATTTCTGGGTTCTCTATTCTGCTTCTTTGGTCTACATGTCTGTTTCTGTACAATTACCATACTATTTGGTTACTATAGCCTTGTAGTATGTTTTAAAGTCAGGTAATGTGATGTCTCCAGCTTTGTTCTTTTTGCTCAGTATTGCTTTGGCTATTCACGATTAATGGTTTCATACACATTTTAGGAGTTTCTTTTTTCTGTTTCTGTGAAGAATGCCATTGGTATTTTGATAAAGACTGCATTGAATTTGCAGATATCTTTGGATAGCATGATCATTTTAGGAATATTAATTATTCCAATCCATGAACATCAGATATTTTTCTGTTTGCTTGTGCCCTCTACAAGTTCAGTGGTTGTTTTTTTAGATTCCTTTTATGCAAAAAAGTTCCATCAAAGCCAATTTTAAAAAGCTAGTGAAAACTAATTATTCTTGCTGCACTTTATACAAATAATCAGGCCAAGTATATAAACCAAATTGGTCTTTTTAAAAAAAAAGTTATTTCCATAGGTTTTGGGGGAAACAGGTGGTATTCGGTTACATGAATAAGTTCTTTAGTGGTGATTTGTGAGATTTTGGTATACCCATCACTTAAGCAATATACACTGAACCCAGCTTGAATTTCAGTATTTTGTAGTTTTCATTGTAGAGATCTTTGACCTCATCAGATAAATTTATTCCTTGGTATTTTTTTTTTTTTTTGGAGTGGTTGTAAATGGGATTACTTTGTTAACTTCTTTTTCAGCTAGTTCATTATTGGTGTATAGAAACATTACCAATTTTTGTAAGTTGATTTTGTATCTTGCAACTTTACTGAATTTGTTAGTTTTAAGAGGGTTTTTGGTGGAGTCTTTAGATTTTTTTTAATATGTAAGATTACATCATCTGCAAAGAGAGACAATTTGACTTCTTTTCCAATTTGAATGCTCTTCATGTTTTTTCTTTAGCCAGAATAGATTGATCTGGCTAGAACTTCCAGTACTATATTAGATAAGAGCAGTGAAAGTTCTTGTTCCAGATCTTAGATGTCTTGTTCCAGATCTTAGATGAAAGCTTTCGATGTTTCCCCATTCAGTATAATGTTAGCTGTGGGTTTGTCATATATGGTCTTTATTGTGTGAGGTATATTCCTTCTATACCAATTTGTTGAAAGTTTTTATCATGAAGAGATGTTGAATTTTATCACAGGCTTTTTCAACATCTATTGAGATGATCATATGTTTTTTGTTCTTCGTTTTCAGATGTGATGTATCGCAATTGATTGATTTGTATATGTTGAGCCATCCTTGCATTCCTGAGTTACATCTCACCTGATTATGGTGTGTTAGCTTTTTGATATACTGCTGAATTTGGTTTGCTAGTATTTTGTTGAGGATTTTTTGCAGCTATGTTCATCAGGCATAATGGTCTGTTTTGTGTATTCGTTGTTGTATCCTTTTCTGATTTTGGTATAAAGGTGATGCTGGCTTGTAAAATGAATTAGAAAGAATTCTCTCCTCTTAAATTTTTTGGAATAGTTTGGAAATAATTGATGTTAGTTCTTCTTTAAAAGTTTGCTAGAATTCAAAAGTAAGGCCATTCTGTTGTGGACTTTTCTTTGTTGGGATACTTCTTATTCCTGATTCAATCTTGGTACTTGTTATTGGCCTGTTCAGGTATTCTATTTCTTCCTAGCTCAATTTTGGTAGATTATATGTGACCAGATATTTATTCATTTTCTCTAGGTTTTCTAATTTGTTGGCATATAGTTGTTCAAGTAGCCTTTAATTATCCTTTGATTTACTGTGGTATCAGTTGTAATGTCCCCTTTTTCATTTCTGATTTTATTTATTTGGATCTTCTCTCGTTTTTCTAGTCTAGCTAGTGGTTTGTTGATTTTGTTTGTTTTTTCAAAAAAATGACTTTTTTGTTGATTTATATTTGGGGGGCTCTATTTCATTTAGTTCTGGTCTCATCTCTATTGTTTCCTTCTTTCTCCCAATTTGGGGTTTGGTTTGTTCTTGCATTTCTAGATCCTTAAGTGTACTGTTAGGTTGTTTATTTTAAATCTCTATTTTTTTGATGTAGGCATTTACTGCTATAAAATTTCCTCTTAGTACTGATTTTGCTATAACCTTAGGTTTTGGTATGTTGTGTTTCTATTCTCATTTGTTTCAAGAATTTTAAAATTTCCTTCTTAATTTCTTCATTGACACATTGGTTATGCAGGAAGATATTTGTTAATTTCCATGTATTTATCCTGTTTCCAAAGTTCCTCTTGTTACTGATTTCTAGTTTTAGTCCATTGTGGTCTGAGAAGATACTTTATATAATTTTCATTTTAAAAAGCTTATTGAGACTTGTTTTGTGGCCCATCATATGATCTATCCTGGAGAATGTTCCATATGCTGCTGAAAAGAATGTGTATTCTGTAGCTGTTGGATAAAATATTCTGTAAATGTCTGTTCAGTCCATCTGGTTTACAATGAAGTTTATGTTTAATTTTTTAAAAATTTACTGTCCAGATGTTTTCAATGCTGAAAGTAGTATGTTGAAGTCCCTCACTGCTATTGTATTGGAGTCTATTTCTACCTTTAGATCTAATAATATTTTCTTTATATATGAGTGTGCTCTGGTGTTGGGTGTACACATATTTAGAATTGCTATATATTTTTGCTGAATTGATCCCTTTATCATTGACCTTCTTTGTCTCTTTTTATGTTTTTGATATAAAGCCTATTTTGTCTGATATAAGCATAGCAATTACTACTTGCTTTTGGTTTCTGTTTCTGTGGAATATAATATTCCATCCTGTCACTTTCAGGCTCTGTCTTTACAGGTGAAGTGAGTTTCTTGTAGGCATCATATAGTTAGGGATTTAAACAAAATTCATTCAGCTGGCCTTAGCCTATCCTTTTTTTTTTTTTTTTTTTTTTTTTTTTTGAATGGAGTCTTGCTCTGTTGCCAGGCTGGAGTGCAGTGGCACTGCAACCTCCACTTCCCGGGTTCAAGCCATTCCCCTGCCTCAGCCTCCCAAGTAACTGGGACTACAGGCATGTGCCACCACACCTGACTAATTTTTTTGTATTTTAGTAGAGCCAGGGTTTCACCATGTTGGCCAGGATAGTCTTGATTTCCTGACCTCATGATCCACCTGCCTCAGCCTCCCAAAGTGCTGGGATTACAGGTGTGAGCCACCACACCCGGGCAGCCTATCTTATAGTTAGGGAATTTAATTCATTTACATTCAAGGTTATTATAGATAAGTAAGAATGTGCATCATTTTGTTAATTATTTTCTGGCTGTTTTGCATATCTTTTTTCCTTTATTACTCTTCTAGTGTTTATCTTTGTGGTTTGGTGATTTACTGTGGTAACAATATTTGATTCCTTCCTTTTTCTAATTTCTGTATCTGCTCTACCAGTGAGTTTTATACTTTTGTGTGTTTTTTTTCTGTTTTTATAAGGTAGATATTGTTCTTTCACTTCCAGAAGTAGAATTTTTGTAGGGACAGTCTTTTAAGTGATTAATTCCCTCAGAGTTTGCTTGTCTGGGAAAGACTTTATTTCTCCTTCATTTCTGAGAGATAACTTTGCTAGGAATAGTAGTCTTGTTTTACAGTGTTCTTTCAGCACTTGGAATATATAATTTCATTCTTTCCTGGCCTCTAACGTTTTGCTGAGAAATCTGCTGTCAGTCTGATGGTAATTCCCTTATGTCTGACTTGATGCTTTTCTGTTTTTGTGTTTAGAATTCTCTCTTTGTCTTCATCTTTTGACACCTTAACTATAATGTATCTCAGAGAGGTACTTTGTGGGTTAAACCTATTTGGGGATATTTAAGCTCCCTGTATCTGGATGTCTATATGTCTCACAAGACTTGGGAACTTTTCAGCTATTATTTTATTAGTTATTTTTCTATGACTTTGCCTATCCATTCTGAAACTTCTGTTATGCAAATATTTATGTGTGTAATGGTGTCCTTATGTCCCATAGGGTTTCCTTATTCTTTTGTATTGTCTGCTTCTTTGTTTTTGTCTGACTGGGTTATTTTAAAAACCATCCTTCAAGTTCAGATATTCTTTCTTCTGTTTGAGCTCTTCCATTGTTGAAAAGTTTAATTGTATTTTTTATTTCATTAATTAAATTCTTAAGTTCCAAGATTTCTATCTGGTTCTTTTTAATAATATCTATCTCTGTTGAATTTCTTATTCAGATCATGAATTGTTTTCCTGATTGGGTTGAACTGTCTATTTGTTTTCTTATATCTCACTGAACTTCCTTAAGATCATTATATTTCATTCATTTTCAGGCATTTCATAGATTTCCTTATCTTTGAGGTCTGTTACTGGAAAATTATTGTTTTCCTTTGTAAGTGTTTTATTTCCTTGCTTCTTCATATTTCTTGTGTCCTTATGTTGGTATTTGCGCATCTGGCAGAACAGTCACTTCTTCCAATTCTACAGAGTTGCTTTCACAGGGAAAGACTTTTTCCTGTAGATGTGTTCTATACTGTAGGGTGGGTAGGTTGCTCTGGCTTTGATGCTACATGAGTGCAGCAATCTCCGTATTATTTATTTGGCTGCAAGTGCCTCAGTGGCCTAGGCTGTGGTTGTTTGTGGAGGCTATGGCATGGTTTTGTTGAGGATGTTAACACTGGCTTGGCTGGTCCATGGGCCTTTTGGTAGCACATGTGGGCATGCAGCATCCATGCTGGAGGTGGCAGCGTCATTGAGGGGAGCAGCAGCAAGCCATGGGTGGGCCATTTCTCTGGTCCCCAGGCAGGTGGTTCTTAGGTTCTGAAAGTGCACATTGGCTCCCTGGGTTCTGTGGTCAGCTTTTCTGCTGTGTGGGACTTCCTGTTCCCCAGTGTGTAGGGTGCTACATGAACTTGGGTGCTGGGTTCTCAGCTGTACCTCTGGGTCCAGCTGGTGTCACAATGCTGCAGACCTTTGGATGAATGTGGCAAGATGTCAGTGAGTCCCAGGGATCTGGAAGTGTAAAGGCTATTGGGCCCTCTGTCAGGTTGTACTCTGGTGGTTTCTTTGCTCTCAAAATGCTATTTTGCTGCAGCAGCCTGGTTCCTGGGGAGTGAGGATGACCAAGTGTGAATCTTCTTTCTGGAATAATGCAGCCACACTGGCTCCAGGTAGCTCCCCAGTACAGTATACTGGACTCGGGGCCTGTGAAGCCTGTGAGGACTCTCCTGTAGTTATGATTGTAGGTATCTGTGGTGAGAATGTGGATTTCTGGAGATCTTCTGCTTATCTTTTCCCTGCAATGGGGAATTCCTCTTGACTCTGAATTAATACTGGTTGCCTCTTTGCTTCCCTCTCTATGCTGCCATCATGAATTTCCATGCCTTAGAGGGTCTTTGTCACTTTCTTGCTGGATTCCAGTGTTTTTCCTTAGATACTCTATACAAGAGTTATCTATTTATTGTTTTGGATCTTTTCTGTGGAGGAGGCAAGTGCTGGGAGCTTCTAGTCAGCCATCTTGATGACACAGACTACTGTTCTGCCTCACTTTATCAATTTAGAACTTCCACTGGAGATCTTGTCAGGGGAGAAATACATAGTATCTGGGGCTCCCATTAGGATTGTTGAGGGAGCTCTGAGTTGAATCTTTGACTCCATTTTAGACGAAGCTGCTACTCTTCAAGGTAGTGGCTATTTACTCACTGAGCAAATATTTATAGTGATCAACTATGAGTCGAGTGCTATTGTAGATGTGAGGCTATATTAATACTATCAAACAGACACACTTCAGCCTGGGCAACACAGCAAGATATCATCTCTAAAAAAAGAAAAGAAAAGGACATACATGTCTGCTCTCCTGGAACTTATGTAACAGTAAACACAATAAATAAATTATGCAGAATGTTAAAAGTGCGGTAGAAGAAAAGAAATCAGGTACAGGGAATGGGAGTACCAGATTGAGGGTGGTGGTATAATTTTAAATTGGGTGATCAGGATGGGCTTCAGTGAGAAGTTATTACTGCAAAGTCCTGAAGGAAGTGAGATAATGGACCATATGGATAGTTCAGTGAGGAAGCATGTGGTTCAGGGAAAAGCCAGTTCAAAGGTCTTGAAGCAGGAGGGTAGCAGGCTAGTTAGTAGAATGTTAGCTTCTTGCACTCTTGGTAAATCGTCATGATTCTTTTAAAGAATCTGTCTCTCTCATCATGGATAATACTGTAAATAGTATTACTGTCTCCTTTACATGGTTTTCTTGCAACTACTATTACTAGCATATATCTCATATATCTGGCAGTGCTCCAAGTACTCTATATGTTTAATTCATTCAAACCTCAGAATAGTCTTTGGATTTAGGTAATATTATTATCTTTGTTTTACAAACTGGGGAATATAGAGATCAAACAATTGGTTTATGGTCACATAGAGATTAAAGGTCAGAGACAGGATTTGAGCCCAATGATTTTGTTACCCCAGGATTTTGGCAGGAGAGCCCATACTTTTTAACCATAATGCTCTAAGGTGTCCCACCAATCTGCTACTGATAGGACATGGTCTTTAGTCTATTCTTAGGTAGAGGTCAAAGTATTTGCTATGTCTTCTAATAATTAAATCCACATTTGGAGACTGACTCTAAGTATAATCCCCAGGGAGGAAGTGAATCTTCCATAAACAGAAATGGTTGCTTAAGAAAAAAATCCTATGTTTTCTTTAGAACAGAACATCCAAGTTACATGGGAATGTACCAAATGATTGTTGTGAATTGAAGTCAATTTGGCACCAACAGAAATAACCTTAGGAACAAAGTTGTATACAGTATGTTCTTACGGAAACCACAGTTAGAACGCAGAGTAAACTGTTAAGGATAGATCCTTCTTTCTGGAGTTGCACTGGCTGTCTTTGGGTGGGGACAGCAAATTGTTTCGTTTATAAGATTTGTACATCAAAGCTAGATCTGCTTATACTTTAAAACCAAAAGGAGGAGAAAGACTTATTTTTAGCTATCTGAAATTTAAACCAAACCCAACACTAACATATGGATGTTTCAGACTGCACCATGTCAGAAAATTTCTCAGAGATGACATTAAACAACAGTACATTATTGCAGCTGTAGAGTCAGTGAGATCCTCCTCTTATAACTTTGTTTAATAGCTATTGGGACACTGGGATAAAGATATTGTATTTTTCAGAACTAGAGCAGAGTGACTGAGATTGGGGTTGACCATGGCAACTGGGTTCAATCCCGTGAGAGTGAGAATTTCACTGTATCTTACAAAAACAGTTTTTGGTGCTTTAGGTTGGTCAATTGGCTGGCCGAAGGGTTAGCTACTGCACTCTACTTACAAAAAAAGGTTTAATTTTAAAAATTTACATATGTGTGTGTTGCAGATAATATACTTATTCATTTTAGGTAAGTTCAAAAATATACATTAATCTAAAAATATTCACCAGTAATCCCCAATCTCAAAAATAACCAATGAATATTTTGGAGTATACCTTTTCACCTAGATAGATATACAAGTATTGAACAGATGTAGAGCTAGTTAGAGATATACAGACCTGTCATACATATATCAAACAGATTTTTTTCACTCTACAAAAAAATGGGATGAAACCATCCATACTATTGAGTAACCTGTTTTTTAATTTTAATATTTTTCAATGTGATATTTTACTTAGCATTTTCTTATGCCAGTAATTTTTTAACACCATCACTTTTACTTATATTCCATTTAAGTTCATGCATATTCCATGCTTTATTTGACTGACAACCTATTGTGATAGGTCCCCAAAGATCAACATGCCCTAATCCCTGGAATCTGTGAATATGTCAAATTACATGACAACTTCTTTTGTGCAGATAGAATTAAGGTTACTCATCTTCAGGCAGGGAGAGTTTCTTGGGTTATCAGATGGGCCCAATGTAATCACATGGCATTTCGTAATGAAAGAAGGAGGCAGAAGCACAGGTCAGAGAGCTGTGACATGGGAAGGACTGGCCCCATCATAAGCCAGGAAATTTGGAGGTCTCTAGAAGTTAGGAACAGTTATCACCTGAGAACCAGTAAGAAAATGAAGATGTCAGTCCTACTACCAAAAGGAAACGGGGCCTATTCTTCCCTACAACCTCCACTATGGAATGCAGCTCCGCTGACATCTTGATTTTAGCTTGGTGAAGACTTGAAGCAGAGAACCCAGAAAAGTCCAATGGGCTTCTGACTTACAGAACTTTAATATAATACATTTGTGCTGTTTTCAGCCACTAAGCCTGTGGTAATGTGTTATATGGCAGTAGAAAACTGACACACCCTTTGTTGTATACCTGGGTCATTTTCAGTTTCTTACTAATGAAATAAGACTGCCATGAACATCGTTGTAGCTAAACCTTGATGCACATCTTTGATTATTTATATAGGGTCAGTTTATTTAAGGGTAGCTATGCAGCAGTGGTCTATGAAATTTTCAGACTTTTCATGTGCAGTGCATTGCCAAATTTAAGGAGCATCATTTCCTGATTGGGAGTTAGGCAAATGGATAAAGGAGGGCCATCATTCCTTTCTTTCAGCTATTGGTTCTAGCTATGTGATTTCTATAGTGTTTACAGTATAACTCTTCTTTTCAGCTGGCCACAGGAGCCTTTGTGTTTTCTGTGTAGATGGAAATAATTGCTACGTTCGTGGAATAATGGCCAACTCAAGAGCTGCTTGAAGAGATCTTTATGGTGAAGCTGCTCCCTAAAGTTTGAAATGTTAGTCAAAGTGCATCAGACCAAGCTTTAGAACTGAAATGGAATTTGCTTTGCTCTTCAAACACCACTTATGCTGGCATTAGGGAAGGGTGTGGGGTAGGTCAAATATCCATTACTGGGCAAACAACTTGAAGTATGTTTATTTTATGGGGTTCTCTCCATATACATTAGTCAGAGTTGGTCAGAGGCTAACTGCCTCTTTTATGAGCCTCAAGGGTAGCTTTGCTCAAATACATCAACCACATCAGAATGCAAAACTGTTGATTGGGAGGCAGCTAATATAGATGAAGGATTCAGAAAAAAAATATCACCCCAGGTGACCGGATGTACCTAACCGTGTTCCCAGCTCGAAGCCAGCTCTCATCTTTCATGTTTAGGATGGCTTAAAGTTTAAAACAACATTAGGTTTCAGATAGCATATTTAATATTCTGACTGTTTATTCTTTCTGGAGCCACACACTGATCACACTTTTTGCTTCAAAATGCGTGGGGGTCAGACTTTAGGATAACTCAGCTATATTCATATCTGAAATAATGAATAATAAGTAATACAGAAAGTAGTCACACTAATATATCATTCACTTTACAAAAATACCCATTCCAGCATTCTTTTAAAATATTCAAAGTCTCCAGGAAATTTAACATTACACTTAATTTACAAAAATCAGAATTATACATAAGTAGTATACAGTGAAACTTTCTCTGTCTCTCTCCCTCTATGTATTTGTGTATGTGTGTGTGTACACACACGCACATGTGTGTGTGAGAGAGTGATTTTAAGTTCTTGTGACGTAGAACTTTTGCTTTTGGCAAACTGGAAACTTGTTCTTGACAAGTAATTTCATCAACAGTGAAGCTTTTTTTTTGTTTGTTTTAAATTGGGACTCTCCTCAGTGACCTTAGAAACAATACCATTAGCAAGTTCAGTTATGGAAAGGCAACCCAGTACAGTAGAAAGAACACAGATTGAGAGTTAGACAGACTGGCTTTGACTCCTACATGTCCGACACTTACCAGTTGTGTTTTTTTGGGGAAATTCTCTGTAAACTCTTTAAACTTCAGTTTACTCCTCTGTAAAATGGGATCAATGATATTCATCTTGCAAAATTTGCATGAGCACACTTCTTGACACAGATTTGGGGTTCAGTGAAGAAGGTACTTTCAGTTGTCTTGTCATTCCAGAGTAATATGACTCAGAATGCAGGTGACCAAATCCATATTTTCCTTTGGATGGCTTGAATGCCTTAGGTGTGGAAGAGGGAACGACATAAACAAAGAGTGAATTAATGAATAAAGAAAATGAGAGGCTGTTCTTTATTTCACTTTACATTCATGTCAGCTAATATGTGAAATCGCTCTAATAGAATTAATGTATCGGTTAGAGGAAGCCTTCTTTTTCACTTTCACACAACTTCATAGACATTGAGAAAAGTAATTTGTATATTAATACTTTCCATTAAATGTATAACTTTTCTATGAAAATGTAACTTCAATGCATTAGCAAACTTTCTTCTCTGTGAAATAACATTTTTAATTGACATATTTGAATTTAAAGTGTCGTTTGAACTGAAATGGCACTGCCCTGTTCAAAAATCTTCAATGATTTCTCATGTTTTACTGAAAAAAAAAAATCCATACTATTTTGTTACTGATCTTATATCAGTACTTCCTCCTATCATATTTTTCATTATTCCGTTAAAATAGTTTTTATTCATCTCAGATTGATCTATATAATATCCAAGTGCATTAGTGCTATAGGGAACATCTCTTGTTTTGCCTTTTCAGTAATATCTGATGATAACTAGCTATGTTTAGCCCCATTCCCTGATCCATGTAATGCCAACTTGACCAATCAGGATGTTTCATCTTCCTTATTGTAGTGATTGGTTCAGCAATGGGTAGATAATTCAAGATGGTTGGAATCAATAGCAATACTGAGACTTTTGATGGATCAACTAGAGAGAAGTGACATTTTTCACTGCTCTATGCAACAGCTGAGAATGGTGCAAGCCTCCATCCACTGTCCGCCATTTTGCTGCAATGATTTGAGTGCCTTCCAGAATGTAAAGTCAACACAAAGGAAAAAAGAGCTGAGAGAAGCTTAGAGGTAGTGTTCTGGTAGTGGTGTTTCAGTTCCTAAAGATGAACCCCTGGACTTTGTAGTGACTTGAGCCAATAAATTCTCTATCTGGATTCAGTTTGAAATAGATGTTCTTCTTGGTCAACACAGACACTTTCTGTGTGAGCTTACATTTCTCATTTCCTAAATACTCTGACTTTTCTTCTCTACTCACTCAAGAGCTACATGTCCTTGAAGGCCTCATTCAAGTTCCAGCTTCTTGATAATACCTTATTCAACTACCCAGGCCTTGATCATTCACTCCCTGTAATTAACCCATAGATAATTAGCTCATCTGTGTTAAACAGTCATGTAGCTTTTTGAGTAGCTTTCTGATCTTTCCAGTATCTTTCAGGTTTTTCAGTGGGTGTTTATTGGGGGGAGATCTTGAAATTGAATAATCAGTATAGGTTTCTTTTTAAACTTGATTTCAGTAATCATGCTGGGAGACAGAGATAGGTCCTTTTCTGTTCTTTTTCTTTCCCCTTAGCCAAATGACTGAGAAAAAATACTGAATTTAGCCATCAAGTTTGCCTACACATTCATAAGAACTATTATGTCTGGGACCTTAGTCCACTGAGTTAAGATGACCCATCTTTTGCATAAATAAATAGGTCACCTGAGCAACAGTACAAGAAGATTGCTCAGACATTGCATATAGTTGACAGTAAACTGTAAAATTATTGTTTATGAATGTCATACCAAGCTAATCTGGTGATATTCAAGTTTATTGCTAAAGCTCAACACTATGGAACGCTTTGTTGTAACCATAAATCTTCCTGTGAAGTATCTTTTTGTGTGTCCTGAGGTACTCCAGATCTTAAGTGGTCAGGTAGCTTGTTGGCCACCAAGGTATCAATGCTTAGAGGCCATGGAGAACAAAAGCATCAGAATGTATTCAGCAACACCATTTTCTTTGTGCATTGGTCTCTCTCCTTTGTTCAGTCTTAAGGCAATTGAGATAAAGGAAGAAGTGGATTTTTAAAATATCCTGTTGCCCTGCCTTTCCTAAAGCATCCGCTGATCAGAAATATAGTCACTGAGGCCAAGGTTACATAGTAGACAAGAAAGGCAGATTGTTAATAATCTACTAGATTCAGACTAGGTGTGCCATGAAACACAAATATGGGGATAAGAGTGGATCTGGAAGTACTGGATTTTCCTTTTGCCATGTATACAACACAGATTCATTAATTCATCCGTTGTCTCTTTTTCACATTTCAGTCCTTACCACCTCTAACTCATTGGCCAATAAGATCTGCTCATTTTACTTTTGAAATGCATTTCAGTCTATCCTTCTCTCTTCATTCTCAGTGCTACTGGACTAGCTTTGGTCTCATTAAAAATGTCTCTTTAATGGTCTTTTTACATTTGTGTTATTTTTTAAAATTCAATCTTTATACTAACAAGTTCATTTTGTTAAAACACAACGGAGATAACATACTATCTCTGCCTCAAAACTCTTCAAGGAACTTCATCTTCTACTTAGTACATTCCAACCTCCTCCTCATCGTCTCTGCTATCTTCCGTGATGTGGTTCCAATTCATCTTACGTGTCTATTTTGGTCAATTTTATCACATAAGGACCCAGTGTAGATTGGGCATTGTTTTCTTTATTAAACAGACACATTCTTTGACTAAGCTCTGTCAATTAACCAAATCCTGGCTACTTTAAGACCTGTTCTATGAGCAGGAGTCAGAGAAAAAAAAATAAATGACAGACTTAAGCTAACAAGGAGAAATAAAATACAGGATTAAATCTGCTTCAATGGGCTATAAAAAACAATAAAATTTTAATCAATGTCCTTTAAAATAAAACTGCACCAAATGCATTAAAAAACATTGGCCAAAGCACCTCCTAGTCTTGATTTTACTAAGCAGTTTTAATGGAGAAGCCTTTTCTCAGCAAGGGTCTGTTCATATTTCCAGGAAGCAGGTCCCCAAAATCTTCTTTCCTGGAAAATATTGCTCAACTGTACATTTCTAATGAAGCAAGTCCAGAGATTATGAGTGGAGACCAGAGGAGATAAGGAAAGTAAATAAATAAAATTAAATCTGCTGCTAAAATAAAATAAGAATATTTTCTAGCTTAATCAGCAAACACAAGGCGGAAAGTTTAAGCAGTCTTGAAACAAACCCACTGCTTTTTAATAAATGAACAGAATAGGAAGTTAAATAAGGGATTCTAGCGCTGGGGTTGAGGGTCATGGAAGAAGCTACGTTAGAAGACCACTCTTGTTTCATGTATCTTAGCAGAATCGTCAGAGTAAAATCTGCTTACCCCAATTATTTTTAAGCCCTCAGGATGGAGTTAACATCTCCCATAAATGACATATATCATATAGACAAATAGCCAAGTACTCATGCCTCACCATTCAATTCATGTAACACTTTCCCTTTCCTCAAAGAATGTGTGTTTTACACATGTCATCTCTGTTCATCTCTCACCTCTCTGTGGAAACCCAGCAGAAGAATGTTGAGTGACTCAATCAAGGTTATGGCATGAAAGTGCTTGGGAGCTGGAAGGGAACCCAAGACACCCATTCAGTGCCATACACATGAGTTCACACTGCTGGGTAAAGCACATTGCAACTGAATGCATATTTAAGTGATATATCAGTGCTAAATGGTAACACATGTAATGCTTCCCACTTAGGATATATTCTTGGCTAACTCTGTTGGAAAATATTATATGGAGATTTCTTTATGGTAAAAAAAAAAATTGAGCAAAATTTAAACAAAAAAGGACAAGATCCGAAGCCTGAAATATTCCCACCCTCACTTTTTGGGGAATGGCAGGGGCTCCAGCAACCTTAATTTATGGAGGCTATTAAGAGCTAAGGCAGAATTTGTACAGTTCAGGTAAACTTTCTAGAGAGAATCATCAAATTAATGTAAGCAAAACCATGACCTGAAATAGAAAGTAATAGTACAAAGCAAATTCTTCATGGAAAAGAACAAAACCCTTTTACAACACTGAGCACTCAAATCTCACAACTGCCTAATCAGGGTGTTTCTGGGACTAGGAAATGTGTAGGCACCACAGGAGTTGACAGAAAGCCAGCATATCGAGCCCAAACCTTTTGCAGGCTGAGAAACACTGACGTCTGCTAAGAAGGCTGTTCAGAAAAAGAAAAAAAATATATATATATATATGACTTGTGCATCCCATGAAGGTAAAGAAGCTCCTGAGTATTTTGTTGCAGGTGTAAACAAATCAGTTTCTACATTTATGTTGGCATTGATCAGAGTGTGACAAATCAAAAGGGGGCTGGAGAAATCCTCCTTAGAACAATTGGGAATTAACCTCCAACTTCTCCTAGCCTACATTTAGATGGAGATGGATTAGGGTCATATGGTGGGACAGACATTTGCTCCTCATAGAATATCCATATGCTCCCCACATCTCTCAGTCCCTTGACAGGAAGGTAGCCAATGAGCTGAAACATTTGAAAACTGATGTGCTACCTTTAGCTTTCTCTTCTGCTGTCACGGTGGCCTTGAAAGTACGTGTACCAAGATTCATAGCAAAAAGATGTAAGCAGATTGAGTCCCTCAGCTGCCCTGGAGGACAAGTGGTCTGGTGGGATTGAGAAATAAGCCTTTCTGGGTTAAACCACTGAGATTTAGGGAAGTATTAGCTACCACAGCACAACCTAGCTTATTCAGACTTATACACATAGCACTGAGAGAACTTTTTGTGTCCTAAGGGAACTTGAATAATTATGAATAATCTTTTTCCCGATTTACCTTATTTCTCACTTTCTGACTCTTTGACACATGGTTATGACTGTAAAATTCCAGTCAATGCTTTCACATGGGCAATAGTAGACGTTTGGTATTAATAATAAATATTTAGTACTCATGAACATTTAGCATTAAATCTGCATAAAACAAACGTGCATTCCTGCAATATTGGTCCTGAAATGTTGGTGTGCATTTATTTGACATATGCTATGTCCTTTACTTGAAAATAAAAGTCCTCAGTTTCTTTTCCTTTTTTTTTTTTTTTTTTGAGACGGAGTCTCGCTCTGTCACCAGGCTGGAGTGCAGTGGCGCGATCTCAGCTCGCTGCAACCTCTGCCTCCTGGGTTGAAGTGATTCTCCTGCCTCAGCCTCCCGAATAGCTGGGACTACAGATGCGGGCCACCACGCCCAGCTAATTTTTGTATTTTTAGTGGAGACGGGGTTTCACCATGTTTACTGGGCTGGCCTCAAACTCCTGATCTCAAGTGATCCTCCTGCCTTGGCTTCCCAAAGTGCTGGGCTCACAGGCATGAGCCACCACACCTAGCCTTAGTTGTTTCTTTATCTTAAAGCCGGCAGCATTAGAAACTTTTTACTAAACTGTTAATGTGACATTTCTGATGTCAGATGTATTCTATTTCAATAGCTGTTCTTTAAAATCAGGCTTTACAAGCAGACTATTATACTATAGGTGATTGTCCAACAGAGATTTTGGGTACAATGCTTTTCCTTTTGGACCAAACTCCAAAAGCAGTTGAGTTGCAAGGGTGCATTGTGTAAACGGTCCGGACAATGCAATCAGTGGCTGAAGACCCACATAATTACGGTATAAACACTAATTTGTATGCTCTTTTGTGTTTATTTCAAAATTAATTACTTAGCTTTTTTAAAAAGCTAGCTCCAATTTCTAGGAAATGCACCGTAGAGACAAGACTACAGTCACCAGCTACAGTTACCGGCTGAACAACATAAATAAAAAGAACAGGAGAATATTTTAGAATTCATTGTTCATTTGACCTTTATTTTGTTAGTTAAAATGATCATGTTTTTGAGTCTCTTAATTGCTCTTTGAAATCTCCATGCTTTTTGTAGGTGCAAGAGTCTTACTTTCAAATTTGAGCTAATCCTTAAAATGATGTCAATTGAAACATTCCTTTGCTGGCAGCTAACAGATGTGAGTGCCAGTTCTTAAACTGGTTCTTTGATCCTAAGTGATTATCTGGATTTCAGTTTTCTCATTTCAAAAATGTTCTAATATTCTAAGCTTTCATGGTATTGATGTATATTCTAAGGACACAAAGAGAACCACATATATGTATGTATATGTGTACCTATCTATCTAAATAAATGTGTGGGTATGTATGCATAGATGAAGTATTAATATATACATTCTCTTAATATTTCAGATACGACTTTAAAAGCTGTTAAGAGAGGCCAACATTTAAATCCCATTTCCCTATGCCATTCATCTTACAATTATTCACATTTTCCTTTTGTGATTGTGGAGTGTCAATAACTTATTGTTTTACTCTGTGTATTTTAGGTTGATCAACAAAGTAAGAATTTGGATCTCTACAGGCATATAGTAATAATTTTGCTATATAGAAAAGTTATTGTGGGGTTTAACCAGAACCTGTGAAAATTACTCTTCTGAGACAATAATAATAAACAAAAAATATAAGGAATCAGGGAGGGAGAGAGGGAGATAGGGAGGAAAGAAGGGAGATATGTTTAGGCTGCATGGGACACTTCATGATGCCAGGGACTACTACTGTTCTTATTCCCCACAGTACTTGGTGCCTTGCACTGTGCCTGGCATGCAAGAGGCAGTCAGGAAGTATTTGCTAACTGAATGACAGTTTCAGAGTGGCTGACTGAAACAAAAGTTTTAGCATTTAAACAATGAATGACTGATTTTCACTTATTCTTATGTCTTAATGACTCTTTGACCAGGCATGCAATGCAGTGAGCACTGGGGGATGAAAGTGTATGCCATCTGTGTTGTTTTAAAGGAGTACAAATTGTTTTTTTGTCCATTCTCTGCACCTTTACAGCTGTCTTAATCAAGGGGGGCCAGCATATTTAAAATATTGACTGAGTGCCCCTTCAACATCCCCCCTTCAAAATGTCATAACCAGAACCATGACTCCTTCTTGGGGTTAGGGATGACTGAATGATGGGAGGAAGTGTGATCATAGACAAGGGCAGAGGGATAAGGGCCTCTGCCCTGGGATCAACCCTGTGTTTGGGGTCCCCACTCTCTAGTACTCTTCCTTCAACTTCTCTGACCCGCTGAGTTCTGAATCTTCCCTGCCTTCAACTTACATAATTGTCTGACTCCTCAAGCTGTTTTTGGCTCCCTAGATTTTCAACTCATGGTCTGCTGTGATGTAGAGGAACTGCTTCATTCTTCCAATCCCTCAGACCTGGACTTCTCATTCACCATCTGTTCTGCTCTTGGTGACCTGCCTGAGACTTTGAGCCACATCTGAATCCTTGGCTGTTTTCTTCTGCTGCCTACACCCTGGCCTGACCCAGATAACTTCATAAGGACACAGACAAACATAGGAGAAATAGTTATAGGACATGGCACATAAAGGGGAGGCCTATGTGAATTAGAGAGGTGAGGGATGATTTCCCAGAGAAGGTGGGAGTAGATTAACTCAGTTTTTCCTCTTCCCGTTGGTAGTAAATGTTGCATGAACCAACATGTAATAATATGGAATGTCTTTAGCATGCTATAATATATTAAGGCTCTTTATTCTTTTACAGCAAGTTTTCTAGTTTCCATACATTCTAAGATTTCTCTATTTTCCTTATATGCTATAAGCGCTTTATGGCCTGAGTTGGTTGGGCATAGGTTCCTGTCTGTGTTCTCCACCCTCCTCCTCCTCCCTTGTTTCTTCTACACATCTGTGCTTGCTTATTTCCCATCTTCTCAGATCATAGTTCATGATCTGAAACACTCATCTCAGAGTTGGATTTCCCTTTGGGGATCACCTGATTCAGCCATGTCTGCTACATTGTGTGCAGCCATCCTCAGTACCTCCTGAACAGGCTTTTCCAAGCAGTGAGGTTCAATGTGGGTCTTATCCAGGGCAGATGGAGGCCCCCAGGGCCAAGTGACAGGCTTGTTCTGGCTCTGCCTGGCTCAACCCAGGGATTGGAAGGGGAGGCACAGAACTGTGCCAGGAGCTTTCTCTATGGGCTCCTCTGCTTAGACCCAGCTGGCATGGCTTAGCAACAGTGACATCGAAGGGGCAGGATTCACGTTCCCTTTTCAGAGGCTTTGGCAGCCTCTGCAGCTGTAGGGGTGGCTTGCCAGTCTTCCCACCCACACCAGTCTTTAAAGGGGACTGATCTCTTACCTTCCATTGACTCAGCAGCTCCATTCTTTGGATGAGCATTGTATAGGGTGTCTACCTGCCATGGCAAGTAGGAGAATTTTGGAGAAGTTAAGGAATTACAGCCTGTACTGTGCTCTTGGGTCTGAGTCCCAGGGAGTTCTCCCCCTTTTTAGATTCTTTTTTATTTTTTTTCTGCATGTGTCTTTATCTATTAATTTTAATTACTTTTTTTCATTGACAAATAAAAATTATACATATTTATGGTGTATGATGTGATGTTTAATATAAGTATACATTGTGGATTAATCAAATCAAGTCAATTAACCTAGAGAGTTCTATAGGATGAAATATACTTCTTGCTTAAGAAAAGGATGGTTTGATTTTTTCCCCTTTATTAAAAAAACCAAATGCAGGGATTGGAAGGCAAAGAGGTAAAACAGCTGAGCTATGCCCTTGGGAAGCCTGTGCTAACTTCATTGTCAAGAGAGAATACGTTTTGGTTGCTTCTGTCATCAGAGAAGCTCAGTCTAAGCTCCTTTCAATCTTCAAAATTAGCAGCAGTGTAATTATGTGTAGGAAAACGTCCTAGACCAGGAAAGAGGAGCCCAGCTGTTGCTGTGAGCCTTTATGTGAAACACTATCGGGTCCAGTTTCCTCACTTGTGTGTAAAGCGAGGTCTGAGATCTTGACTTTGGTTTCAGTGTACTTTTGAGAACACGCCATCCCTTGATTGGTATACCTACCTGTTGGCAATATCTACTGTGGCGTCTTCAGCTTGGGGTGCCCCATAGGCTCTTCTTTATCTTTGTCCCCAACTCATTATGATGAAAGAGTTTATTTAAACCACAGCACAGAGATGTATACCCATGGGGCACCTAGGAGTAGCACAAGTACATAAGGCACTTTCTCAACAAAAGAGCCAGATTTTCTTTACGTTCTTTGTCAGGGCAGCCCCTCTAAAACACTGTGTTTCCCATGCTATGTTCTTTGTATTGTTTAAAGAAACATGCACCACGGGGCCTTGCTGCCTGGATAACATGGACACCCCCACTGTGGATTTTAGTTTCTTCATCTGTAAAATAAGAGAATCGTGTCTGCCTTGTAAGTATGAAAATTAAGTGAATTAATATTATGTAAATTATTTAGCACAGCACCTGGCATGTGGGAAGTGCTTGTTAAATACCTAAGTACCCATGAAATGTTGGTAGATATGCTACTTAAAAAAATAAATTAAAAGCCTTAAATAAAAGAAGTTTATTTGGAAAACCTGGGTTGATCAAAGTCAGACACATCCTTTTCATTAGTATTTAGAATATTTTTTTTTTTTTTTTTTTTTTTTTTTTTTGAGACGGAGTCTTGCTGTGTCTCCCGGACTGGAGTGCAGTGGCCGGATCTCAGCTCACTGCAAGCTCCGCCTCCCGGGTTTACGCCATTCTCCTGCCTCAGCCTCCCGAGTAGCTGGGACTACAGGCGCCCGCCACCTCGCCCGGCTATTTTTTTTGTATTTTTTAGTAGAGACGGGGTTTCACCGTGTTAGCCAGGATGGTCTCGATCTCCTGACCTCATGATCCGCCCGTCTCGGCCTCCCAAAGTGCTGGGATTACAGGCTTGAGCCACCGCGCCCGGCCTATTTAGAATATTTAATGCCATCCCAGGCAGGGGAATTTTGAAACTTCATCAGAGACTATAGAGGGCCTAGAGTATTGTTTGGAATTTTCCACACCTACTTGACTATGGAGTTGCTTTTGTGAAACACCTAATATGGTCTCAGAGACCCTGAATGAGTTCATGGAACATAGGTTTGGGAACATGGCTCCAAGAACATGAAATCCTCTTGCTAATTTGTGCAACCTTCATCAAAAGTCTCTTCTGCTGATTTGGTCCTCAGGGTCTGCTTATCCAGAGGGATATCTGTCACTTTTGTGCTGTCTTCTACTTATACTTTTCATATTTATAGGAAAGCTGCCATTTGTATTTGCACTTTTACTTGAGTAATTACTTGCTGACTGTAAAGATTGAGAGTAGTTTAGATGGTGGTAACCTGTTGAAGGAAGCAGTCTAAAATAAGTGTATACTCACATGGAGTTAGCATGGCTGACTGTCTTGGTAAAAAACATTGACAACTAACCTACCTCCACTCATTCCTGACATCGAAGTACAGCGCTAGCTTTGTGAATAAGGAGAGGTGATCTTTGTGCTCCTGAGGTTAATGAGAGCCAGGAGCCTGGAAATTCTGGAAATTCTGCTTACATTCTTCACAGGACCTGCAAACAATCATATCTCTTACCTGTCACCCACAACTTAATGGTCAACAGGCCTCTAGAGAGCCAAGTCTGCAGGTGGAAAATGGGAGCTGAGAAGAAGGGGAAAGGTACAGCTAGACCCACAGAGCGAGTGTGTGCCTGCACGCCTCATCGACTCGCCCGAGAACTATTTAGAGTTACGGGGATTAGATTAGGAATCAGAATCTCCCAGGATCAAGGACCTGGATTCTGGCTCCCCACAGAATAGAGTGCGAACACATTAGCCAAGCAGTCAGAACCTTCCCAAACAGGGTCAACTTCACTTCTCTCCCTCACATACCAATGAAACCTTCCTCTTCACTCATCTGGGACCACTATCCCCACCCCACCACCACCCTGTACATTTCTGTCTCTGAATCTTTGCTTGAATAACTTTGTTTCCATGTTTTCTTTCAAAATCGTATGTATTTTTTAAGAGCAAACTCAAGAAATATCACATATACTTCCCTGATCCTTCCTCCCATGCCTACCTAGTCTCCCTCCATTGGGAGAGCCAGGTTCCCCTCTCCTATTTACTGTAGTTTCATATGCTGCATTTTGAGTTCATCTTGCTCCATTTTACATTATGAGTTTTGGGGTACACATGATCTCCACTCAGAAAATAATTTATTTGAGGGCAAGGACTGTGCTGTTTTTATCTATGTCCCTGGCCACATCTTAATGAGTTTGTGCTACAACAAAATTAGCTAAAACTAATTATTTGGAGACACTGACCCACTGTAATGGGGTTTTCTTAGTGTCAAAATTCGACATGCCTGTGTCTATTAAGAGCTATTTATTTTGCATTGGTTATCACTACTCCTCTTGGCTAATTGTTTTGCAAGCGCAGGTGATTTTTCTTATTTTTCTAAGCTTACTAAATATGAAATCATGTCTACATACCTAATAATGGCATTCAAGACTCTTACCATCTGGGCCCAATAGATCTTTTGGGCATGTGGAAATGGGGTATAAACTCTCCAAATTCTCTTCAAAAACAGCTGGGCCTGAAGCAGGATTTCTCAACTTCAGTCTGGTTGACACTTTGTGCCGGAGATGTCTTTGTTGTGGAGGGGTGTCCTCTGCATGGCAGGATGTTTAGCAGCATCCCTGTCTCCACCCACCAGATGCAAGTAGCATTCCTCATTGTCTCCCCTCATGCAGGGATTGTGATAGCCAAAAATGTCTCCAGATATTGTTAAATGTAGAGGGTAAAATTGCTCCTGGTTCAAAAACACTGGTCTTGAGGTCTCCCATATTTTTCTCTGAGTCTTGGGACAAAGTGGCTCAAGCCTCCTTCTCCGACAACTCAGGTGATATCTCTCTCATCTTGGACCAACCATGGATGAATATAGCCAGGGAGAGGCAAGTGCTTTCTGAAAAGCAAGAACAGGTCATGCTTTGTCATTCACTGGTAGAGTCAGAAATAAGCCATAATACAAGTGACTAAGAGTAAACCAAAGACAATCGGAAAGGTAGTTAGACCAGTGATATTCAAAGTCTTGTTTGTGAACCACATCTTCTGAAGAAAGGATTAAAAATGGAAATTTTGGGGGTTATTATCTAGGTCTACTGTATTGAAATCTGGATTTTTAACAAACTCCCAATGGGATTCGTATGCATCCAAGAGTATGAGAACCACTGCATTCAACAGCAGTGCTTATTTACTTATCTTCAAAAATTGTTTATTTTTAAATAACCAGGGGCAGAATACTAAATAGTACAAAAAAAGAGGAATTAGGCTTTCATATAATAAAAGGTACTGTATCTTAACTTTGTTTTCTTTCTCAGCTTAACTTCCTCCTAAAGACTAACACAATCCATATGTTCATGGAAAACAAAACTCCCCAACAGAATATGATGTTGGTCAGGCACACTTGAGTGAGTTTGTCAAGCCCTAAGACCTGGTGGGTGTCGGATCCAAATTCCCTCTTCAGCACAGTGTAAGCATCCAGTGCAATCATCATCCCTTTTCCAAATGCTTGGTCTGTGCTTCTTCTTTTTCCTGACCCTGAATGAGATATTTTTGAGACTTAAAAGGAAAAGTACAAAAAAAAGCCAGCCTAGATAAGGTGCTCTTTGGCAAAAGAATAGGATGAAATGCATTGTAATTGCTTCTAGATTAGTTACCTTATCTGATTTGGGTCTGTCTTTTTATAAGCAAAGCTCAAAACACTTAACCCCCAGTTCTCCGGTTGTAGTGCAACTAAAGCCACGAAAGCTCTGAACCTAGCGAATGGATAGACAATACTGCTTTTTGTGCAGAGAACATAATTCCCCCCCTCCTTTGCTACCCTCCATTGCCCGGCAACAATGCTGGGCACACCATAGGAGATCTGTAACTGCTTGCTGAATGAAAGGAAGGGCTGCACAACCCTGTAGACCCTACAGTTTGGGGCAAGAAGGCATCTGGATGCTGACCTGTACACCAAGTTACACGAAGAATTTTCCCATAGTTCATTAGAGAGTGGGAGCGTGAGGGTACCCAGATGCCACACAGACCCCAAGAAAGAGCTCGTCAAGTTTCCTTGCCTCTTGGGAACTGAAATAGTTGGCACTGTGGAGCTTGCCTAAATAGAATAGAAGAGAAAATGATACCAGGGAGATTTTTACTGAAAAGACAGACCAATCCAGTTTTTCATTGGAATCATGTCTCCCTGATTCAAAAACAGCCCCATCATTAGAACTGCTGGGCCAACTCAACAAAATGTAATATAGCTCTATCCAGTAATGTGACATGGCTAGAGGCGTGCTCTGGCTTTCTGTAATAAAATATGACCGGAGTCCTTTCCAATTTATGTTTCTAGGGTCTTTCGTTTTTTGTTTAATTAGGATGCTTTTTCCTATCTGTCAAGCAGTTAGGATGGAGTCTGTGTTTATAGATTACAGAGGTGTAGATAAAATGGGGACCCTGAAACCCAAATGCAAAGGGTTGCATTTTTCACAGAAATTTCCCAAATGCTACTTTTATACATGGTTGAAATTTGGGACTGGAGAGATCTCTCTTTTTAGTCAGCCTTGCCTAATATTTTGGCATCCTACAATTTTGTATACTTTTTAAGGAAAAAGAAGGGAAAAGTGGGAGGGTGGGAGGGTTTGTCTTTCATTGTCTTCTCTGTCAGAGAAATGAGGAGATGTGGTGTTTTATTCATAGGCAAAGCACTTACTGGCAATCATTTGAAAGTTAGTGGGATTGTATAGATCCTCTCTATCTATTCTATTCCCTCTATGTTAGCCATCCATTTCCAAATCAGAAAACGTCTTTGGTAGATGGAATTATTGGCCTCCATGCTTCAGCTGTTCTTTGGTCCACACCCTTTGCCATGTGATATTGCAGTCCCTCCCACAAAAGGCAGAGTCCATTATTCCACTGGCTGTGACTTACTTTGGTCAATGCAGTGTGGATGGCTGTGACCATGTACTAGTTCTGCACTTGGACTATAAGAGGCATCATTTCTCTCCCAGTTATCTGCTTCCCCTCAGCTTGAAGCCTAGATGAATACATAAAGAACCCACAGCATGGGGCTACGTGTAGCCAGACTTACAGCCTGAGGTAGAGCAACCTAGCTGAGCCCAGTTTAGATGAGGCAATGCCCGGGTGACCTGCAGGCCTGTGAGCAAGAATAAGTGGTTATTGTTTTAATTAATCCACTGAAATATTACTTGTTACTCAGTAATAGCCAATTGATAAAATATCATCAATCCCCTCATCTCTCCAATTTATATATATTACTTCTCAGCCCAATATGTTTTGGGGCAAATGGATAATTTTTTTAGCCCTTTCCAAATGCTGCAAGAGCTGATTCTATACATTGGATGCAGTGACATGTTGCTAGATATCAGCTCCTCTTTCTAATTAATGATGACTCTGGGAGATGGACCACATCTTCCAATCTTTTTGTCCATGGCATTGAGCTTGTACAGGAGATGAAAGTGCATGCATGACTTTGGGATCAAATCTTGGAACTAAGTAAAACTTCTGCCACTTAATAGCTATGTAACTTTGGCAAGGCCATTTCATTTTTCTGAATCTCAGTTTCTCCATCTGTTGAGGTTGTTGGGAAAGAGTTGGTAGAGAGAATAAAGTGTTCAGCACATAGTAAGTGTTAAATAAATAACTGGCAGCTGTTAGTATGTTTGTGGAATAAATAAATAAAGACTGTCTTCTTTCAGCATTGGTGACCTGCTCTTCTTTATAAGGTACTCACCTCTTCTTTCCTGCCCAATGTGGCACCTTCCTGGGGCACTTGCTGGGGCCTGGCTGTTGGGTCTGCTATTGCATGTCAGCAGTGTGTCTTCCTTTCCTATTCCCTACTCAGTAGCTCCTCTGATGGTAGGTGTCAAGCAGTGGTTAGATGGTGCTCTGCAATTCTAACAACAACCACAGCAATTAGAATAATAAGGGATAATTACTGAGTGCTAACTAGATTCAAACACTACATGGATGATGTAATTTTTAAAGAAACCCAATGACGTGATTGAATTGTTTCCCCCTCAAATTCATGTTAAAACCCTAACCCCCAGTGTGACTATATTTTGAGACAGAGTCTTTAAGAGTAATTAAGGTTAAATGAGTTCCAAGGGTGGGCCCCTAATTCAATAAGATTGGTGGCCTCATTAAAGGAGGAGGAGACAGGAGAGTTTGCTCTTGCTAAATGTGCACAGAGGAAAGGCCATGTGTAGGCACAGTGAGAAGGCGGCCATCTACAGCCTAGGAGAAGGTCTTCACCGAAACTCACCATGCTGGCACTCTGATCTTTACTTCTAGACTCCAGAAATGTGAGCATGTAAGTTTCTGTTGTTTAAACCACTTAGTTTGTGGTATTTTGCTAACAAAGCCCAAATGACTAAAAAACAACCCTTGTGGTGAATACTATCATCTCCATTTCCCAGTAAGAATACTGAAGTTCACAGGGAGGAAGTGACTGACTCTTGATCTCACCTCTAGCAGATGCTGAACCTAGCATTCCCAGGCCAGTGGCCCCACCCCAGGGCCTGTGCTTTTCATCACTCTGCTCTCCTGGGTAGTGAGTTGCTCTGACCACCTTAGTCATTGCAGGCAGCTTTCAGGCCTGGGCAGAGTTCACACAGCCACCAACGTGTAGAGACTTGATGCCAAGAGAGTAGAGCATAGGATCGTGTATTTCAGAGGTGGAGAGAGGCAAGCACAGGGTTTCTTTTGATCAGGGTAGACCTTTTGGGAGCAGCCCAACGGTATTAGAGGGAAGGCTACCTAGGAAAAAGAAACCTAAAACAATACATTGCTTTGGTTTTTTTGGTAGCAGTAAATTCTTTATTGTGTAAATAGTTTTGTTCGATGCATATTTTATCAAGTTTTATGCCTGGTGATATGGTTTGGATTTGTGTCTCTGGCCAAATCTCATGTTGGATTGTAATCCCCAGTGTTGGAGGGAGGGCCTGGTGGGAGGTGATTGGATCATGGGGGCAGATTTCCCCCTTGCTGTTCTCATGATAGTGACTGAGTTCTCATGAGATCTGGTTGTTTAAAAGTGAGTAGCACCTCCCCCTTCTCTTTCTTCCTCCTGCTCCGCCATGTAGCATGCCTGCTTCCCCCTTCCCCTTCTACCGTGATTGTAAATTTTCTGAGGCATCCCCAGCCATGCTTCCAGTATAGCCTGTGAGCCAATTAAACTTCTTTGCTTCATAAGTAATCCAGTGTGAAGTAGCTCTTTATAGCACTGCAAGAACAAACTAATACACCTTGCATACGGAAAACAGCTGGTTATATGATATTACTAATATTAATAAAAGTATAACAAGGCATTTTTGAAGTATCTCTCATTTTCTCTTCCTCAGTGATGTCGGCCTCTCTCCCTGCACTCATTCCACCATTTTGGCCCCAGCAAAGGTCCCAGAGCAAACAACATCTTGGAAAGGAGAAGGAGGAAATGATGTTGGGGAAATTGGTGTCCTGTAGGAAAGGGTAGGAAATCCCACTGTTTCTGTCCCCAGTGAAAGGTGAGGAGAGGAGAAGTAGTTAGGGGTTCATGCCCTTATCTCCCCATGTCCTCCCATCTCAGAGTGGAAGCCTGAACTAGTGGGAGAGGGAGACCCTGCTGTGCAGCAGAAACATCTAGATAGATTTAAGGAGAGTTGAGAATCTGCAATCTAGGGGCTGCCTTCTTTGGGTGTGGCCTGGGGGGTCCTGTGTACCTCTACATCAGATATTTGTCAACCTCAGCACCATTGACATTTTGGCCCAGATAATTCTTTTTGTTGGCCATCTGTCCCATGCACTGTAGTATGTTTAGCAGCAACTCTGGCCAGTAGTACCTCCCAGTTGTAACAACCAAAAATATCTCCACATATTGCCAAATATCTCCTGGAAGCAAAATTGCACAGCCTGCCCCATGATGGTACTCAGAGGTGCTGGGAAGGCCAGCGGCACTGCAGAGGTCTGGAGCAAGTGGCTGGATCCATGAGTGTCAGTGTCATCAATGCCAGTCCAGGACGAAGGCATTCACTGCAGAGATAAGCAAGAACCAGAGGTGGGCCTATGGGTCCCTGGCCTTCACCTCCCATATAGACCCTCTGATTCCATTTTTGGTGAGAAGCAGAGGGAAGGGAAAACATCTAGATCACCTAAACAAGATGAAGTCATTCCCTCCAAAAAGCATTCAATCCAGAGAGATTGAGGTCACATAAGTTGACATATTTAAAATCTTCCCTCCCCTGACAAGTGGTGGCTCATGCCTGTAATCCCAGCAGTTTGGGAAACTAAGGCAGGAGGATCCCTTCAGCCCAGGAGTTTGAGACTAGCCTAAGCAACATGTCAAGACTCTGTCTCTGCAAAAAATACAAAAGTTAGCTGGTCATGCTGGCATATGGCTGTTGTCCCAGCTACTCAGGAGGCCGAGGTGGGCCAATTACTTGAGCCTGGGAGGTCAAGGTTGCAGTGAGACATGATTGCACTACTGCACTCCAGCCTGGGCGACAGTGAGAGACTTTGTCTTAACAATTAAATACATAAATAAATAAACTCTTCCCTTCCCAACTACCCACAGAGGTGAGAGACTCCTGAAGAATATTATATCCACAATGGCAAAATTAGAAAACTACACTTTCTTTGCACATCTGAAGAGCAGTGTGAATCCATGGTGTGATGAAGGTAGTAACAGCAATAGCAGCTACCATGTATCACGTGCTTACTGCACACTGAGTACTTTGCAGGGATTGTCTCCTTTATCCCTTGAACCAGCAGTCCTAGGAAATAGATGTTTCTATTGTGGTCTTTTCCTTACCTATGAGGTCCAAGTGATGGAAAGTGATGAGGCATAGACACACACCCAGTCTAGGTGACTCCAGAGCCCAGATACCTCACGACTCTACCACGCTGCTTTCTTACTGCTGTAGTGCTTTGTGTCTGTGTCTGTCTCCAATTCATTCATTTATTCATGTGTGGTACTTGTAGAACAAATCGTGCCACTCCATTTATTCTCCATAGCATGTTTAAAGAGAGCTTTTCCAGCATTTAATTCCTATTGAGCAGGGATTTTTTTCTCTGCAGAGAGCTCAAATACTCTCAAGAACTGAGAAGGAACTAAAGGGACATTTGTTGTAGCAGATTATTCACGGTAAAGAATTTGCTGCACCCACAGCAACAAAGAACTGTTTGTATGTAGACTCCATGGGTCACTCTGAAGACCAGAAGCAGAGCATTGAACAATGAACTTATCTCCTGGCCCCGGGAAGTGGCCCACAGTAATAATGCTTTGTAGATAGAGTTACTGGCTACTCTTAGGCTTCCCAGTGTCACTTTTTTTCTGAAACAGCCAAGGACTCAACATTTTCAAAGATAAAAGTCAATTCCATTAAAATGAATCCCTTTTTATTTTTTTTTTAAACAACCAATAGTTTCTATTTAAAAATAGCTTTTGGTCTATTTACAGTGTCTTCATGTCCCTGACCTTTCTTAGCAATCAGCTTCTTGTCTGGGTAGGGAGAGCAGAGGCCATAGACCAGTCATTTGATATCGAAAAGTTTGGTTGCTTTAAGATGGTTGCATCTTTAAAATTATTGTTTTTGGTAGATTTAATTATGTTGGAAGGTAATTTCTATTTTCTATTTAAATACTGACTATGGCAGATTAGAAATGGCTGGAAATTTTCTGACATTCCTTCCATGGAACAGTGGGTTCTAGTTCTTCTCTATTTGAACCCGTGTTGGCTTGTGACATTTTGATGGACAGAAGAGAGTGAAAGTGATGTGTGCCAACCCTGGGCCTAGGCTTTAAAAGGGCTAGCAGCTTCCACTTTGTTCTATTGGAGCACTGAGGTTCCATGGTAAAAGTCTGACTACCCTGAAACTGTTGTGCTGTGAGAAGCAAAAGCCATGTACAGGGGCTCTGATAGATAAATTCTTATATGGTGGGGGTGAAAAGAAGTTGAAGAATCAGATAGGTGAGCACAGAAGCCATACTGAATCTCAGAAATGGATCCTCCAGTCCAGCTGCTACAGTTGACACCAAGGAGCAGAGAGATGAATCACCTACCTGATTCCTAGATTCTTGACCCACAAAATTGTGAGCCAAAAAAAAGTTTGCTTTAGTTTATTACAAAGTAATGGATAACCAACTTTTCAATTTCAAAAGATTGTTATAGCAGATCCTAAGAAACTTCTCAGGTATCGCTTGGACAAAACATTCATTCTTAGGATGTTAGTGCTGGAAGGGGGTCATAGAAATCATTGGCTCCAATATCTGTATTTCACAGAAGAAGAAACTGAAATCCAGAGATGTGAAAATACCAGGACTAACAGCTACTTGTCTTAGAGCTAGGGCATTAACCGTTATTTCAACAGCTGTATGACTATCAGATAAAGCCATTTTTTGATCTTCCACTTTCTTAAGAAGACATTTATTACTGACACTAAGTTCAGAATTGTGTTTTTAGTCTCTCTCTCATCCCTTTTACCCCACCCTGAACCAGCACTCCATGGCAGAGCCCCTTGTGAGGGGACTCTGTCCAGCCCTAGTAGCCAGGGTCCTTCCTTTGTCCTTCTGCCACCTTATCCATGAACGGAGTTTATTCAACTTCAAATGTAGAGAGGACACAAAGGACATAGTGATTTATGTTATCAGGTTTCCTTCCTTCAGAGCAGGCACCTGAGCTGTTCTACTGGGCGCCAAGAAAGAACTGATCCCAGGACGGCAGGATTCGGGCAGGCTCCTGCATTATTTGCCTCTTGACTGGGCACCCTGGTCCCTCAGATTCACCTCATGCGTGTACACAGCCGCTACATACAGCAAACCAAAGCCCTGGATTCCCCCATGGTACACAGGGTTACATTTCCGTGGCCATGTGTTCTTTGCCAAATTTGGCCACATAACCTAGGGAAGGGGCAACTTACAGGAGAATTCAGTTCAGCAGACTTCCTGCAGTTTAAACTGCTCTTGGTGGAGAGACCCCTCAAGAGGAGACCTTTTGGCTTTCTCTGTCATTTCCTAGCTGAGGTCCAGGATAAAGGAGTCTCCACGACATTCGCCCCAGTCCTACTCAAGGAAAGGCACTTTAACTTTCAGAGACTAACTAGTTTTCCAAAATGGAAAAGAAAATCCACCTGTGTAAATGATGGGAAACTTACGCTTAGCAAGAAAGTTGGGCTGGGAAAAACAGTTAAAACTCCAAGATGAATAGAAGGACAGAAAAAAGTGTGTGTGTGTGTGTGTGTGTGTGTGTATATATATATATTTCAAGAGAGAAAATCCTAAACCTTAGACCAACATTTTAAAAGAGTGGTTCAAGGACCGTTTACATCAGAATTACACAGGAAGCTTGCTAAAAATAAACATTCCAGAGCTCCATTGTGGACCTACAGAAACAGGCTCTCTGGGGGTGAAAATAGAAATTTTCAGTGACTCTCCAAGTGGTACGTGTGCTCACTAAAGTCTGAGAATGATTGCCTTAGATTTATTTTACAAACAAATTTCATGAAACATTTTTTGAGAAGTCGATACAAATATTATATTATAATATAATATTATAATTATATTAACTGTAGGAACATTGAGATACTTGTTAGTTTTAATATGTGAGTAGTGTTATGTCATGTATTAATACCTATACTAATATTACTATTATCCAGTTAAAATAATACTAGCTGGATAATAACAGCCACAATAATAATGGTTAACATTTATCGAGCACTTACCAGGTGTTGTGTTCAGTCTTCCACAAGTATTTTCTCATTTAATGTTCACCACAGATACTTTAGGTGCTCTCACTTGGCATATAAAGAAATGAAGTTGCACCAAGCCAGTAAATAGTGAGACAGAAATTTGAACCCAGAGCCCATTTTCTCCATTCTCCAATTAGCAAGTCACCCATCCTTCTGCTCTGGGGACCAGACCATAGTCTGTGCTTTGGCTGGAGCACTTGATCACATTCTGCCTTTTCTTACAGTGATTTATGAGTTGCCAGATCCTGGAGGGCAGGATCCAGTTTATTTCTGAAAGCCTTAGAACCCTAAGCCCTGTGCCTTGAATGTACAGATAAGCGTCATTCAAATGTCTGTCGGAATCGGTTAAAATTCCACACTCCAAACAGGGTCAGACTTGCTGATGACAGCGGCAGCTTTCATGTCTTGTATGCAGTTCCAGGATAGGTGTTGAGTATTTACAACTTATTTCTAGTGATAGCAGAAGGTCATCCCTGGATGACTGCTATACTTGTTTCACCCAGCAATTACCAAAGCAATTGTTACCCAAACATTTGCAAAGTTCCAATTAGATTTCAGATGAATTCCAATTAACTACGGAAAAATAATGAGAATAATGACTATTGAGCACTTATCATGTGCCAAGCCCTATGCTAAATCTTTTGCAAAAATAATGTCATAAGCCTTACCGAGGTGGGTATTATTATCTTCTCCCCATACATGAATGTTGAATAACTTGCCCAAAGTCACCCAGCTAGTGAGTAACAAGGTTTGGATTTGAAATCCATTTGATTTCAAATAGTAGTTTTACTATTTTTCACTATTCTAATCAACTCATTTTTCCCTCCCTTTCTTCTTTCTTTCCTTAAAAAACAAAACAAAACAAAACAAACAAACAAAAAACATGTATTGAATGCTTCCTCTGTATTAAGCCTGCATTAGGTGAATAATACAAAGATGGGCAAGAAAGACATGCTCCTTACCCTAAAGGGGTGTTGGGAGAAGTCGGAAGATGAAATGAACAATTGTAGCACACGGTGGTGAATGCTTTGTTAGAATATCCAGTGCAGTGAGAAGAGATGCATAAGAAGCCACGGCTCCCAGGTACCTTGCTCAAGCGTAGTTGAATTCTCATGGCAGCCCTCTGACCTGTGTGTCAGTAGCTGCATTTGTATATGAAGACACAGTGTCAGACGTCAGAACACTTACTCAAGGCTTCACAGACAAGTGGCAGGACTACTATTCAAACCCCTGTCTACAAAACGCAAGGGTCGTGCTCTCTTTGCTAGACCACGTCATCTGGGACTAACAAAAAGTAAACTAAAATGGAATGACTGCCTTTCTCTGTGGTGGGTGATATGTTTTCTACTAAGTAAAATTGAGTTAAACTAATTTTTGCCCTGAAGTGTGTGGAGGGTGGTGAAGTCCCAAATTCCTGTGTTTGAGTGAGCCTCTCTGTGAAGGACACAGGGGACACCCTTAAGATAATCAACAGACCCCATGTTGTTATTTAAAGTTCTGCAGTAATGGGGTTTGCTAGGAACATTATTCCTCAGTTCATATTTATTTAGATTTGAAACCTGTCCTACCGTGGATTAGTTGCAAGAATCAGTCACTTCACTTTGGGCTGTGATGAACTGACCAAAGAGTAGTACTAAATACTGAAACAAATGCAAAGAGGCCAAGGTACTAGACTGCTGGTACAAAATCAAAAAGGTCCAGTCCCAAGTGGTACTCAAGTTCTAACTGTTAACTTACTGGAAGTTTTGGGGGCATTTAACCACTTGCTGATACTCTAAATTTCCTTTTAAAAAATTAAGTAGACATAATCATGTGAAATGGCTTTGGAGGTGGGATAAGCCATCCCTCTGCTTTGAGAATATCATGTATACTCTGGAAGAGGAAATGAAGGAGGTTCAGAGGCAATATTCTCTTTTCAAGGCAAATAGAAAATGTCCACTTCTCCAAACATACTGTTTATAGGATTCCAGGGCTGCTTTTGAAATCTTGTTGCAATGACCAACAGAATAGCCTCAGAATGGCTAAGGAAAGTTTGTGCCTATTGATCAAAATCAGCATCTCAGCTGTAGTAGAAGACAATGTTCATGTGTTTTCAGGGCACTGGGGCTCAATAATTAACCTTAGCTTCTTTGGGGTTCCTGAAGTTTAATGCTGCAGTGGTTTCAGAAGTTTAGTAAAGGTTTTTCCCAATAAGTTTCTTCTGAAGCCCGTCTTTCCTTAGCCTGTGGACTGCGGCATTCTAAAGCCTCTGTGCTCCACACATTGCACATTCTGAATGGCACCCTGCATTTTAGTGGTGTCTGATCACATTTTAAAAAACCATTCCTGTGAGCAGTTTTTGGACAAGAAACAACTAATTTCCAGTATCATGTGTGGATTTCCAGAACAATGCCAGAGGGGCCAAGAACACTCTTTCTCTGTTGACTACACAAAAATATATTTAACATTTGCCCAGGGCCAGAATTTTATCTCTTTCATTGTATTAAAAATGCTATCCTGGAGAGCTGATATTGAAAGAACATTTAATTAGACAAGTGCTTTTGAAATCTTGAGTTCTGAGATAGCACTGAAGAATAAAGGGCCTCAACTGGCAGGGACCCTACTCACCTGAAAGCAAAATGTAAACAAAAAATTCTGTTTTTTCTCTCCCCCTTCTCCAAACCCCCTCTTCTCTACAACTTTCCTATTAAAGTTCAGGAATAGTTGGTTGCTGCAGTGGATTGCTAATATATCTTGCTAACGTGAATGTCATTTTCAGCTCACGAGAACCCCAAGGAAGCCCAGACTCAGGAGAATGAAGCCATCATTCATCTTTCAATGCTCAATAACAGGATTTAGATATCTCAAAACTTTTGAAAAAGAAGGCCTTCTTTTTGTAAGAAAAAGATGACCTTGAACAACACTGACTACAGTTTCTTAAGACATATTATGTGTTGTGAAGTTAAGCCAGGGACTTTTTAGCCTTGACCGATATAAAATTAGGGATATGTCGGACAATTTCACAAGCAAAAGGTTATAAAGCTGGCCCACAGGCTAGACAGACCCCATAAATGTGTTTTGTTTTGGCCTACGTACAACTTTAATAGAATTTAAAATTTATTTTTAGCATTTTAAAATGGAGAGATTATCTAAAAGAAAACAGAGGAGAAAATCTTTATGACCTTGGGTTAGACAAAGATTTCTTAGATAGAGCATCAAAATCGTGATCCATAAAAGAGAAACGAAGACAAATGGAACTTCAGCAAAATTAAAAACGTGCGTTACTGAAAGCCACTTAAGAGAATGAGAAGAGGCTGAGGCGGTGACTCATGCCTGTAATTCCAGCACTTTGGGAGGCCAAGGTGAGTGGATCACAAGGTCAGGAGATCAAGACCACCGTGGCTAACACGGTGGAACCCCGTCTCTATTAAAAATACAAAAACTAGCCGGGCGTGGTGGCGGGCGCCTGTAGTCCCAGCTACTCAGGAGGCTGAGGCAGGAGAATCTTGTGAACCCGGGAGGTGGAGCATGCGGTGAGCCGAGATTGCGCCACTGTACTCCAGCCTGGGTGACAGAGCGAGACTCAACTCTGTCTCAAAAAAAAAAAGAGAAAATGAGAAGACAAATAACAGATGGAGAGAAATATTTGAAAACCACTTATCTAGTGAAGGGCATACATACAGATCATATTAAGAACTGTCAAAACTCAGTAATAAGAAAACAAATGATCCCATAAAAATGAGCCGAAGATTTAAATAGACACTTCACCAATCAAGATATATGAATGGCAGATAAACACATACAAAGACACTCAGCTGAACTGACCATTAGGGGAATGCAAATTAAAACCACAATGAGATACTACTACACAGGTACTAGAATGGTCAAAGTTAAAAAAGACTGGCTGTACCAAGTGTTAGCAAGCATGCAGAGCAAATGGGACTCTCACACATTGCTTTAAAAGAATCTTTTAAAAAGAGAAGAAAAGTTGATAAAGCTTATGTAATTTGCCATAGCTAAAATGACGGGGCTCAAAAATTGAGCACAGCATTCCCCAACGTGACAGTCAGTCAGTCCTTGGATGAAGGTTTTTTCTTTATGCTGGAACTCTGTGGTAGCCGGACTCTCTCTTAGTCCCCTATCGCTGCTGCTTTTTGCCTTATCAGGGCCTCTGGACACGTCCGCTTAGACTGCCTAGATTTTGGCAAGGGAGTCCAGAAATCCCTGTGCTGATCTAGACAACAATTTTACCCTTCCAGCCTCCCAGGGCCACATTAGGACTTCCCTGCTTTTGAGATTGATGTCTTCTGTTTATGGCTCAGCTGCCTCATCAGATATGGAGGCTCACCCTAAAAGACGGTCATCGTCTCTTCTCAGGCTGACACAGCCCATTCCTTTGAAGTTCAGAGATTGGTATAGACCACAAGCTAGCAGCACACCAAGTGACTGAAATGCCCCTCAAACTCTGGTGTGCTTTCTATGTCTCTATAGGTGAATTGTATAACCCTTTCTCATGGCACCACTCTCTATTTAGCCAGGTTCTAATTTTCTGCTGGGTTTTTCTTTCCATCTTCAGGTACTCCCATCTATGGAACCTGCCTTTGAGTCCTTATGTCCTTAGTTTTCTTTTTTAAGAGCTTGTTTTACAAGATTGGCTACAGGGAAATTTCCCATCATTTTGAAAATTAAAGCTCTGTTGTAATCTCAGTCTTCTTTAAGTAACTGTCTCCATACCCCAGAACTTAGTATAATAAAAAAAGAAAACTGTATTAAAATAAGGTATGGAAGATTAAATGAAAATAGTCAATAAAATTATTAAAAAGAAAAGCAGTGATATTTTACTAAAGAGTAAATAATCCCATAGAGCCACTGTAATTACAATAATATAGTATTGGCATAAAATACCAATGGACTAGAATAGAGAGCCAATAAATATATCCCAATAGCTCTAGGAAGTTAACGTATGGCAAAGGTAGTACTTCAATTTTGGGGAAAACAAATCTGCCATCTCCAATGGAAAGGTTTCACTTGAGACTAGGGACCATCCTTGACTTTCTGCTTGGATGAAAAGAAGTATAAATGCTCCTTATCTACAGCAATTTGTGATATTTCTACAAATGAAAACCATATAACTACACAAATTTTGGAGACTGAAAGTGAAAAGGGGATAACTCAGCTTGAATCTGTCATGGTCAGACCAAATTTAGAGTAATGCTTCACTTTCCTTATTATTATTATTTTTTTGAGAGAATAGCTCTTTGAGATGAGTGTCATTCGGCAAGCATAGGCATGAATGAATACATCCTCTCTCCCATGTTTGTGATGGGACAAAAGAGTAGTTTAAGTAAAGTTTTAAAAACCATAAGAACATATACATAGAATCAGATACGATGACTTTAAATTAAACAGATAGCTTTTCCCATACTCTCTGAAGCATACCCGAAACTCCTATTTTTTGCTAGCTTTTATAAAACCTGCATTGGATTATTTTGACTATCTTCAAAAATGAAAAAAATACTTGTTCTGGAGTATGATTTTGGGGACTGTTCTGGGTTAAACAGGACCCCCCCAAATTCATGGCCATCCAGAACCTGTGAATGTGATCTTATTTGGAAATAGGGACTTTGCAGATGTAGTTATTATAGTTAAGATGCCGTCATACTGTTTACGGTGGGCCTAAATCCATTACAACTGGTGTCTCATATAAAGAAGAGAAGAGACACAGAGATAGAGACATCCAGGGACAACAAACCATGTGATGACAATGGCAGAGACTGGAGTGATGCGTCTACAACCCAGGGAATGTCAAGCATTGCTGGCAACCAGCAGGGCTAGGAAGAGGCAAGGAAGGATCCTCTTCAGGAGCCTTTAGAGAGAGAGCATGGCTTCTAATACCTCGATTTTGAACTTCTAAGTTCCAGAATCGTGAGAGACTACATTTTTTTGTTGTTTAAACCACCCAATGTGTGATACTTTGTAATGACAGCCCTAAGAAACATACACAGAAAATAAGTTGGATGACTGAAGAGTATTCATGCCAGGTAATTCTGCTGTTGGTTAAAAAATTCTATGATTAACCCAACAAGACTGATTTTATCTTTTAGATCTAAAACTAAACTTAAATGTCACCACTAATAACGGCTAACTTTGGTGGCAAGCCCACTCTGATTAGCAATTTTTACACATTATCTCACTGATCCTCAAAAAGCTGTAGAGTAGTATCTTACCTCCATTTTACAAGAGAAAGAACCTGAGGAGCTGATAGATTAGGAACCTTGCCTATGGTCATGCAGCTGGTAATGGGCAGAATTCAAATTTATGCTTGTTTCACGACACCACACTGCCGCTCAATGTCTGAAGATGGCTTCCAAAAATGTTTGTGCAATAGACAGTTCTCTGAACTAATTGTACCATGCCCTGAGGCGACAGATTTGCAGAACTGCTCTCTTGAATAGTAAGGGCTAGTATTTTTGTTTAAAAAATTCCCTGTCATTACTTTATAGCCATACCTTGTCTATATTATGTGGGATTCTTTGACTGCCTAACTTATATTATCACTCCCCTGGAAGGGACTGAGACTTTTTTTCCATTTCGTACAGTGTTTAAGAAGCTGTCAACACTTAGTAAATAATCAGTATTTAAGCCAGCACAGTGATCCCTACAAATTATGACCCTCAGGCTCTGAAGATGAAGAAAATGTTGAGTTGTGCAATTTTCCACTCTTTAAATAATCTTAATAGTGTGGATCATGTTAGTCCTAGTTTAATATTATAATCCAAACAACATTTGACTCTGAATGCAGAGCGAGGCTTGGGAATCACCCAGACCAGTGTATTCAGAGACGACTCATGGCAGTTGGCTGGACTGTTTTGACCTTTCCAGTATTTGCAAACTGGCTGGGCATTTTGTCCCTCCTCTGCCTACATGACATTTACCACGCACATAATCACAGAACAATTGTAACATTTTAATGTTTTTCTTTTTCTTCTCTTTGAATCTTAAGGACCAGCTCTGCCTTGTGGGTTAGGTAGATTGAGGGCCTGCATGTTCGTTGCTACCGAATTCCAGTGGAGTCGAGCTTAAGAGTGTCTATCTCCTATTCAACTGTGAATCTTCATTGTTCTGTGTCCTAAATCAAAGAAAGGTGGCTCACCTCATGTGGAAAGTGTTATTTTCAAACTTCTTGTGGGACTTTGTGTTCCCCCTTTTTAAGTGTGAGTGTGTCTGGGTGAGGTGTGTCCCACTGTACATTCCACGGCATTGAAGGAGGATGGCCTATGTTTGGTTTTGAGGCTCAGTGCTGGGTTGAGTCAAATCTTGAAAGTCCCCAAATAGTAGTATATTTTCTAAGAAGCATTTCAAGACTGTACCATTGATTTCATGCCTCCTTCTTTTAAACCCTTTCTTTCTGTGAAAGGAAATCTTTGACTTCCTTCTTTCTCCAAATTTGCCTCCCTATAAAATCAATTACGTCTATTCTTTGCTTTAAATATCGATTTCATCGTCCCATGTTTTGTCACACTTTGTATTAAAAATCATTTAATAATGAGATGCTTTCAAGGAAACATTGAGAATTCTTGGTCTGTCATTCAAGGCCCACTACAATCCTCAATTCCTTCCCAATGCATACATGCATCCATCCATCCATCCATCCAACAAAACTTTACCGAGTATCTAACAAGTGCCAGACATTGCTTTTTGTGCTTAGATTACAGTGTGATGCAGACAGGCCTAGCCTCTGTCCTCAAGAAGTTTACAGTGTGTTGGTGAAATGAAACACTAGACATGATCACGCAGAGTGCAACGGGTTCTATGAGCAAAAAGCACAGAGTGTGCTCTAATAGAACTTAGGAGGGACACTGAAGACAAGGGACAATTTGAGGATGAAATGCTGTTTAGGCTGAAATCTAGCTTGTGAATAGGAGTCAGCCAGGTGAAAGGCAGGGGAAAAGACAGGATAACGTGTGAAGCCCAAGAGTGAGACAGCATGACATGCTGGAGAATTGAAAGAAGTTCAAAATAGCTGAAAAGTAGAGTGGGGTAGAGATGGAGCCAAGAAGGTAGGGAGTAGAGGAAGAAAGCAGGGGCCAGATCCTACTGGACTTGAAAGCCTGGTGAGTTAGGACTTTCTTCAAGGTCAATGGAGGACTGCTTTAGGATTTTAAGCAGGAGAGGAAACTGATAAGATTTGCCTTTTTAAAACATCACTCTTGCTACCTTGAGGACAGTGGATCAGAAGAGACTGGAAATCTAGTTGCAAGCTGCAATTCAGACAAGAGGTGATAGTATGAACAAGGAACATGTCAGGGAGGACAAGAGATGTGGACAGATTCAAGATCTTTAAATGTCAGTCTGTCCCCAAATACGTCACATAATAATTGCATTCCCGTCATACATTCCCCTGCCAGGCAAACCTTGCTCCTGGCCATGGATTCAAATTCTACCCACATTGATATCATCTCTTATGATAGCTTCTCTGACCCTCAGTCCTCAGAATCTATACAAATTGTTGCAAGACATTTTTTGTCTCCCTTGCTTCACCAAGAGAACTGACTTATAATATCAGCTCTCGTTTCCATAGCATCTTTCTCTTCTCAAGGGATAGCAAGCAAGATGAACAGAAACCATGTTGATACATCATTATTTCCCCTCATCTTGGTACTTCCTACTTCATCTTGTGCAAGGCGAGTATGTAATAAATATTTGTCCTGTTGACCAACTGTGATCTTGCTCTACTTCTAGAAGCTCTTCAGGTGATCCCCTTCCAGGTCTTATTTTAAATGGCACAACCAATAATCAATCTAGTAATTCACTCATTCATTTATCCATTTGCTCATGCTTTTAATCATTCACTCAGCATATATGTATTAAGTGTCTGTTATTCCAGAGGCAATATTCTAGGGCTGATTCTCTGCTTTTTTACTGAGCTGCTTATTTCATTTTGGATACTATGTTTTCCAACATAGAGACAGACCTCATCTCCTGTTTATCATGTAAAATGAGGATTGAATGTACTAGAAATGTTTTTCTGCCATAAGCACACCTTAGCACCTGGTACCCAGATGAGCCATCTTATGGCATGGATAGGGACTAAGTTGTGGAATGACTGTTGGTTTCCCAGGTGGAGTGCTTGCTGTCTGTAGTTGGCACATGTCTTGCCCAAGGGACCCAAACTTTGGAATTTGGATGTGCACTAGGCTGAATTAATCCTGCTCTGTTTTTTAAATAGTCCCTGATATTTGTCCAATAGAAGCAGAACTAAATAGTACCAGTTACTTCAAATGTGTGATTCAGAAGACTGTGAGTCCTAATGCAGAGCTCTTAATGTAAAGAAAAAATTTTGGCTTTCGCCACTGTCATTTCACAGCTTTCAGCCCACCATCATCCTGCACTCTGCCCTGCCAGGAGTGGGCACTGGACTAGTTGCGGTTTGGGAGGGAAGCTTCTGAGATCCAAGATTCTTCTGCGCTGGCTTTAAAGTGATTTTTATGCTAACATTGCGTCAAAGCCCTTTTTTTGGCAAATAAATTGCCATATAAGATTAAAAATAATTTGGGGGGCAGGATTTCTACCAGGAATTGAACAAGCAATGTACTGTCTTAAGCTGGTTCCAAATTCCTAATGCATCTGCTTTGTACAGTCTGCATTTCATAAAACTACAATTCCTCATTTGTCTGAGTTCCTTCTGCTTGTGTGCTAGAAGAATCATACCCCTTTATTTCTGGCCCTACAGGCACCTTCCCGAGTTTGGGAAAACTTCTCAAATAAGAACCCACAGAAGCCCTAAATAATGCAGTTGTTGCAAGTATCCTTGTTCAACATTTAGCAAGTGGCCCCATGCTTTTTCTGATCAGGGCAGATATAAAACAGCTGTCTCCTCAGCCAGTTTCCCAAGGAGAGTTCTCAATCCCTGCTCCCTGTGCCTGCCAGAGCCGCCATCTTGAATTCAGACACTTTTTCTAGTTTTCTCTTGAAACTCCCCAGTTGAATAGATATGGCCACAGAGCATATATAGATGCTTCTTTTGTTTGTTTAGTCATTTTTATCTGAAGGTACATCATGATTCTGTGGTTCAATTTGTAGAAATTTCTAGGATCAACAGGCTGTTGTACTGATTCTTCATTTAACTGATCCTAGACCTTTTCCCCCGATTTGCTTATTCCTAGTTCAAATTTAGGTATTTCTTTATTTTGTTTGTTTACTTTTGATACCGGATCTCTATATTATTAGGTCACTTTAATTTGCAAGTAACAAAATCCTTACCTAAACTGGCTAAAACAAAAAGGGAATTCATGGGCTTACACAAACTGGAAAGCAGCATTGGGCACAGCTGGATTCAGGACTCAAACGGATAATCAGGACTCGGTTTCTCTCCATTTCTCAGCTCTGTCTTCTACTATCATTGACTTAAGTCTCAAGTTTCATGGGCAGTAGTAGTAGTAGCAGTTGGCAGTAGTGGTATACATTTCTCTAACTTTCAGGTTCTGTCAAAAGAAGTGAGTTTCTCTCTCCAAGATGTTCAACACAATCCTGAATATGCCTATCATCGGCTAGAATTTTTTTACATACCTGTCTCTGGACCACTCCTGAGTCAGGGCAGGGAAGTCTGGCAAAGAGCCCTAGATACAGCAAAACAGAAGAAACACTCACCTAAGCTGCTTTTTACTCCAAAGTCATTTGGGGAACTGCAACTCCCTTTTCTCTTTCCTTTACCAATATAGGACTCAGGTTTGGTGTGAAGGAAAATCTGACCCTGTAAATTCATTTAAAACTCAGTTAACAGGGACTGAATGAACTATAATCATATACATATGTATGATATTTTTACATTCATTGGTATTATCTTTTTTTCTGTATGATTTTTGTGGCATAGTTTTATTTAGTTTTTACCTTCACTTTCATTTTTAGTTTTCTTTCCATTTTATGTCTTATTTTAAAAATGAAATATTGTAGAGTGCATTTAAGACATGTTCCTTTTTAAAAGTTAATATGTCATTTTGCTTGCTATTTGTAGAGGCTGAACAAATGAATGGACTGTATTAACTTTGATATTTTTATAAAGTTTATATAATTCAACTGTTGAAAGAGAGTGGTTAGTATTATCTTAAATGTGACGTTTTGCTTGACTTGAAATAAGCAAAAATTGGTGTACAAAATCTTATATTTGAGGAATATGGTTTAGTCAAGGTATTTGTGTTTAACTCAATCAAACCAACCGAAACATCCTTCTTTCTCCTCTTTGCTATCCTAATCCTTACATGCCTGGCTGAGAACACCAAAGCCTATCTATGGTAATTATTCTTAATCCTATTTGCAGGCCTAAAATTTCGGTTACACCACATGTATGAATTTTAAATAGGAGTGAGTAAACTCCTAGTATCTCTATTATTATTATTATAATTACTATTACTAGTTATATTAATTATAGTACAATTAATATTACTATTAGTAGTTATACTAATAATGGCTACCTATTATTGAGTGCTTACTATACGCTAGTGACCAAAGTACTTAGATTTAAAATTTCACTGAACCCTATGAGATAGTGCCATTCCTGGGTGAGGAAACCAAGGCTAAGAAAATAGTCTGAATAATTCAACAACGCTGGGAGTTTATATAACTAGTAAATAACAAACCTTGGAATCTAAATCCAAATCTGTCTACTTTCAAAGTTCATGGTTTGTGTTTAGGTCTTTCTCACTGACAGATTTAGTCTTTAGGTCTATGGAAGAAAAATAACTTTGCCTTGGGAAGTCCTTTTCCCTAGCTCTGATGGACCAACTCTGGAGAGGGGCTTCACTTAAATTGTAAATAATGTGTCCATGATCACCCTTTTGAGATCGGGGCACCAGTTTTGTGCATCAGACAGATTGCATGTTGCTGCCTCTCACATTTACACCATTCATTATCTGTTAGCCCTTACATAGGGAAACTCTCTGTAATTTTTTTTTTCCCCTGAGAAGGAGTTTTGCTCTTGTCACTCAGGCTAGAGTGCAATGGCATGATCTTGGCTCACTGCAACCTCTGCCTCCCTGGTTGAAGTGATTCTCCTGCCTCAGCCTCCCGAGTAGCTGGGATTACAGGTGCACGCCACCATGCCAGGCTAATTTTTGTATTTTTAGTAGAGATGTTGTTTTGCCATGTTCACCAGGCTGGTCTCAAACTCCTTACTTCAGGTGATCTACCCGTCTAGGCCTCCTAAAATGTTGGGATTACAGGCGTAAGCCATCATGCCCAGCCCCATCTGTAACTTTTGCTACTTGTTCATTATTTAGTCATGTTTGGAAAAGAAAAGATCAAGGATATTGATTAAAATGAGTTGGAAATGATTGTAGAGTTTCATAAAAGCTATATATCCCTATGTTGTATATTTGTAGATAAAATGGAAATGAATGAATCTATTCCTGGTTTTAGCATATCAGTAAGAATAGGAACCCGGCATTAATAATAGACTCCAAGTCTCAAGGCATTAGACTACAGAAGCTCTTCCAGGAAAGTAGCGTTTGCTCAAACTGCGTTAAGCAGTAGAGGGAAATTGTTTGGCTAAAGTAATTGAAAAGTTCAGGGATAGTTACCTTCAGGCACAGCTGGATCTAGGGGCTCAAATAATGTCATAAGATATCTGTATTTTTCCTATCTTTCATCTCTGATTTCATGTCTTGGCTTAGTACTCAGAAGGTGCTTCTTTTAAGGTAACATAATGATCAGCAGAAGGATCTCGGTTATAATCTATCAGCTTTAAAACCTAGCAGAAACATAGCATCTCTTTTCCAATAGGTCTAGCAAAAATCCTGAGAATGACACTTATTGGATTGGCTTGGGTCACACACCCACATCCTAAATTAATGACTGAAAGCAGGGAAGCAAACTGACCTGGTGTGAGTTGTGTGCTTTTCTCTGGAGCGCAGAAATGGCTCAACTCCTCAAGAACCCTAAATGCTGGAAATGTGGAGAAAAAATGGTTTTCCAAAAGAAGGACAGGAGGAAGGGGAATCAAAGGGATAAACCAACCTACTAAACAACAACAACAAAAAAACTAGGTGTTTACCATACTTTCTCTACAACTCAATGTCTTTATCTGGAAATAATCCAACTCCACGATGCTGCAGTCCCTGGGCACCCACTGATGTGGGGAACAGGCAGAGAAAGGCATGGTGTGTGGGCTGTTGCCCAGGCACTGGTTAGGGGAACCAAGATAGGCTCTGGGCATTCTAGCAATTAGTTCAGTCGGCCTGGAGGCTACACTAATTATGAATGAGTACAGCTCAATTAGGGGGTGAGGGGTGGGATGGGAGACAGCAGGATCAGGCCTGGGGAAAAACAGACTGGTTTTCAAACATCCATTTGGGGTGGTTATTAAACAAGCCTTTAGAACACTTCTAAGATCAGTATTGTGCTACACCCTGCTGAGCGGCACTCTCAAGATATGACACTAGGAGGTAACACCTGCTGTTACTAGTGACTAGAAAACAAGGAAGAAGCAGCAAACTACATCAAATGAAACAGGACAGTCAGGGACAGAGCACTCAGTTAATTAGAGGTCTTTTGAAAGGGTATGGACTCATATATTTTGCAGAAGTAACCTTTTCATCAGTTGGGTTAAAATATATAAAAGCTTTGTGGTTTTTGTTTCATCATTTTTAATACCGAAATGAAAGGTCACAACCTTCCTCAAAATGTCTTGTCTTCCCAATGGTAGAAAATGATCCTCACTCTAGAGTGTAAGAAAGTGATCCTCACTCTAGGAGTGTAATCTGATACGGAAAGCCAAGATAACTTTCGTTCAGACCAGGTGATCCCAAGTACCCATTACTAGGTAATAGAATAAATTACAGGTTATCCAGAAAAATAAAACAGAGGCTCTCAGCTAGAAAGAGAAACTTGTAGAGATGTTCAGGGTCTGGAAGTACAGCACTATAGAGCAAATAAAAATTCTTACGGCTTTTCTAAACTGAGAAATTTAATTCAGTTTGATACTCAAGAAAATCTCTTATTGCCTTCAAATGAAAAAAAAAAAAGAGGGCCGGGTGTGGTGGCTCATGCCTGTAATCCCAGTACTTTGGGATCCATCCAATCCAAAGCGCGTGGATCACCTGAAGTCAGGAGTTTGAGACTAGCCTGGCCAACAGGGTGAAACCCTGTCTCTACTAAAAATACAAAAATTAGCTGGGTGTCATGGCGGGCATCTGTAATCCCCGCTACTTGGGAGGCTGAGGTGAGAGAATCGCTTGAACCCAGGAGGCAGAGGTTGCAGTGAGCTGAGATCATACCATTGCACTCCAACCTGGGCAACAAGAGCAAAACCCCGTCTCAAAAAGAAATAAAAAGGAAAAAAAAAAGACTCCCGATTTTCTAATTTCCTGCTCTATGATTAGCCCCAGAAAGCTGGGCTCCTGGGGCTAACTGATGCCACCTGGAATGGGTGCCCTCCCACTACCGTGGCCTGCCCTCAGTGTGGACTAAAGGCAGTGCCTCCTCCATGCTAAAGCAGATGCTGGCCCAAGCAACAGCCCTGTGCCTGTCAAAATATAAGCTGAGTATGGCATATGAGACTAGAGAGGGATCACAGAACCTTACACATTTCCAAGAAAAATGAATAATATAAGGCTAGGTCTTGGACGGTCTGCATCTTATCAATCCCTGTTTTCCACAATGGTGGGCAGGCTGCCGGGGACGTGGGCTGCAGATGGGAAGCACACTTTCCTGGGGTTTTGTTCCATTCTCCAGGCTCCTCCTAGGCACCAGAAGTATTCATTTCCTGGCACGAGCAGAGCTTTGGAGCACTGGTGTCCAGTTTGTTCTTTGGACAGCTTGGACGGCTGGCTGGGCCCTGGAATATCTGAAAGTGCCAGCGGACACCCACTGTTAGGATAAGCTATGCCTGACCAGCCTCCCAGGCCTATCTCTTCACCTCTGGATCAGCAGCGTAGCCCCCAGCTGAGCTCTCCTACCTCAATTCTCCTGCCTCCGACTCACCCCAAACAAGGTGGCTAGATTCTTCATCTTAAATCACCATTTAAAGTGGTGAGCTCTGTATCAAAAGTCAGGAAGCCTTCCTCTTTGTTTCCAAGAGAGCATTTGAATACTTTCATCTCAGACAAGCCCCACCCCAAAGAGCCTTCAACACTCCTCATGCTTCCCTCAAAATCTTTGCCAAACTTTTCCCACAGCCTGGAATACTTCTTTGCCTCAATCACCTGTCCCCACCTGTCATTTACCTGCCCTATCCAGACATTCCCAGCTCTCAAGGAATTCTTCAACAGATTGTTTATATCATCCAGTATTTGCACTACTTCTTAGGTAACTAATTGTGTCCTATTTTGTATTTTTCTTTTTAGCATACTTGTATACACTTATGCTGATGAGACCATGAATTTCTTCCTCTTTTGTATTTCCAAGAGGGATGACCACATAGTAAGTATTTAATAATTATTTGTTGAGTAAATGCTTACATAACTAAATGATATTGCATGGCACCAAAAACATCTTTGTTATTTGAGTAAATCACAGGTTAGAAAAATCACTGCCTAGCCTCATCATTGCTATTTCCAAGTCTAAATATGATCTATTTCGTAGGTCAACATGCCCTTCCTACCATTTATTCTCATCTGCAGCAAGAAGAGGTACTAGAAATATCTTTCATCAACAGAATTTTCCTAATGTTCCTACTCTGCTTAGAAACCTATAGTGATTTCCTATTAGCACTTGTGTGAATTACAAACAGCTCCCCTCACTTCTCTGATCCTGTGACTTCTTGCTTTCATCAACTCCCAGCAAACTTAACTGTCCGTTTCTGCCTCATTGTACTTCCTGGTTTCTGCCTCATTTTCATGAAGGGCACATCAACCAGTCTTTGCTACTTCCCTCCCTCAGTCAAATGGATGCTTTCCCTGACTCCTGGGCACAGACCTAGGGCCTTCTGAAGTTTTATCTTTAAAAGCCATATAAAAACTTCTCTTAAGGGGGAGTACCAAAAGGGAGGAATAGAAATCTAATTTACCATTCAGTGTCTGTGACTTGTTGAGATTTAAAAAAATAAACAAAGCAGGCATATTTAAAGCATTAAAGACACATCAATTACTTCCAGCTTGTGCTATTTCCTTTTGAACTCTCCTCTTATGAATGTTACTGTCCTCCTGCTCCTGAGCTCCTTTGCCCCCTTTTGGGATCTGAGCCCACCCTTCAGGGAAATCTCCTCTGGGGAATGGGAAGCCAGGAAAAGTGTGACGGTCCCTGAGCTGAGCTGGTGCCCTGATGGCTCAGCACACCTTCCCTGCTACTCACTTCCCACTGAACAAGCTGGTGTCCATCTGCAGCGAACGGCCAAGGGTCGACAGGGAATTCTGACTTTCTTTGTGACTGAGAAGCATAAGCCCTCTAATTAGCAGTTCCTGATTCACAGTTGAGGAGGCTGAAAATCCAGAAAGAGGACAATGCTGGTGTCAGTAGTTCATATGAATGAGTTGTGGCAGAAACACATCCCCAGCCCTCCATTCCACCCATGGCTCTATCTTTTGCTTTTAAATCTGCTTTCCTTTGCTTGGAGTCAGCTCTAAGAAGGAGCAAAGCATTTTAGGATTTTGGGGTGGGCAGGGTCAAGACTTCAGGTGCCATTAAGCCAAGGGAGCAGAGGTCAGGACTGCATTCTATGAATTTCCCTGGCACTTTGGTCTCATGCCAAAGACAGTGCTCAAATTATAGTGGATGCTTTCAGCTGCATGAAATACAGATATCAAAAGAACTTTATTATTAAATGAGATCTGAGAAGCCGGTCTTCCTTTGATAGGTAAGAAAACTGGAGCCCACCAAGTTTATGTAAAATCTTTCTTGGATTTTCTTATTCATTTATTTATTCTTTCTGTGAATATTTATTTAATGTTGTCTGTGTGCAAGGCAAAGGGTCCAAGGACTCAGTGCATTTGTAACAGAGCTGGGACCAGAACTCAGGGCTTCTCACTCTGCCCTAGTATTGTTTTTACCACAAAATATACTAAGCCAGCATGTTTATTCATGACCGGACCTGACCATGTTTCGAGCACCTACTAAATGCCAGGCATCATGTATGGGTGTTTGACATAATTATCTCATTCAATTTTGACAGCATCTCGAAAGATAGGTGGTGGTGTCTCTTTTTTGTGATGAGGAAACTGAGACCCAGAGAGGTTGCAAGGAAACCTGTGTTGGGATTCTGCAGCTAGCAAGTGACAGAGTTCGGATTGAGTTGGAGGTCTATCTAAGTGCCAAATCCAGGCTCTCTCCACTCTGGTGCATTTGCTTCTCAATTGCTCCCAAAACTCCACCTGCTCCCATCAAAGGGCTTTACTCCTTCAGACCAGGAAGCTTTGTATATGCACCCCCCTACTTGGCATGCCCTCCTTTCTTCCTCTCTACCTTTGCAGTCCCACTTGTCCCTCGGGGCTCACATCTTGATGAGCTCATACTTGAAGAATGTTTAGAGATGAAGAAATCTGGCCACCAAGGTTTAGCCTAGCCAAGTTTACTGTTTAGCGAGCCATCATTCCTTCAAATGCCTTTCATTTTGTCAGGTTTTACTGACAAGCTTAGGTCAAACTGGTCAGCAGTACCACTTACACAAATGTTTGTCACTGGCCCTTTCGAAAACGAATGTAGACCTTGAACTGCTGTCTTTTCTTTTTTCTAGAATAAATTGCTACTTGCCGGGGGGATGGTTATTTCCCATTACGCAGCCGAGTCAGGGAATGCTCTGAATAATCAAATATTCCAGTGAATGGGGTTATATTACATGGATCAGCAGCTTTCAAGGAATCAGAATAAAATACACTTAACACAAACAACTGTACTAAGCATAATGTAATTTTCTTGCTGGTTTTGCTGCTGATCTTGTGAACATCAATTATCACTTAACAGGAGTTGAGGTGTTACAGTAAGAGCGCTGGGAATCAAGTAACTCTGCCACTAACCTGTGAAGCGATTTTGGGCACACCACCTTCCATTTTGGAGTGCTGTTTCCTCTTCTGTAAAACAAACAAGTTGGATCAGATTGTGTCTAGTGTATGTGTTGCGCATGTGTCATCATTCTCCACTCCTGAGCCCACGTCAGACATCACTAATCAATTGTGGCATGTTTTTTTCCCTTTGATCTCTGACAGCCTCAGCATCCCTCTAAACCCAGTGCTCCAGCAGCCAATCCACTCCCAATAGATTGGAGTAGACACATGAAATGAAATCTATTTGCTATAATTGAACTAGATGATCTCCAGGGTCTCAACTTTTATGAGCTGCCTGAGGTGAAGGCATACTGGATGGAAAGTTGGGTGGTAGATAGTTTGTACTATCATTAAGCATTAAGTATTTTACCACTCAGCTGAGGGGTTGGGTTTTTTAATTATTATTTTTGTTTGCCTCCAATTCACTGACACATAGGCTTATGTGGCTACTGAAAACTATGGCAGGAATTATATCTAAAATTCTAGTGGGTAGATCCAAGTGGATTGTGACAAGGGAGGGTCTGGTCAGCTTGGCTCATCCTAAGATTCAACCCACCTTTGAGGCTGTCCTAATAGAAACAGGCAGAAATAATCCAACCCACATCTGAGTTCCCTCATCCCGCAACACTAGGCTGGGACATGTCATTCTGTGTTATGGCTAGTAGGATGTGATATACAAACTTCCTGGTAGGTTATAAACTCCTTGGAGTCTGGGAGGAGGCTCTAGTTATCATTTGAATTCGCAGCCTGGTCCCACAACTAATAGGCTGTTTACCCCCTGACAGGTTACTTTCTCTGCCTCAATTTTTAATTTGTAAAACTGGGAAAAATAATAATAATATATTTTAGAGGTTTGTTATGCACATCAGATGACAACATTGATGTAAATGCTTAAAAGACCTCCTGAAATATTGCTTTATTATTCTAAAATCACAGCCTAGCACAATGCCTGATGAACAAGAGTTACTAGCCTGTGTTGACTGATTTAGTTTTCAAATCACCATGAGAGGTGAGTATCTACCTTTGGAGAGACTGATCCAAGAAACAGCAGGGAAACAAATGTGACAGGATCTGTCCACAAGACTGCAGGGAACTGAACAGGGCAGAGTTAGTACAAAGGGTTTGGATTCATCTGCTGCTGAGGCAACCAGAAATCAATTCGAGGGAGTCACACGGCAAAGGAGGCAGCTGTAGTCAGCTTCCAGGCCTTAGGAAGGATTTTTATTCTTTTCACTAGCATCTTCCACTTTTGGAAGCATATTCTCAAATCATGAAAATACTCTTGTGAGAGCACATTTTTATTTCATTGTGTCCTCAAACAAACCTGGGAGCTCAAGGCAGTATCACCCCTATATGAGGCAAAGCTGAGGCCCAGAAAGGTTATGTAATTTGCCTAAGGATCCACAGCCTGTGAGGGCAGAGCCCGGGCTGGGACTTTCAGTCTCACAGTCTCCCCCATCCTCCTTCTCTCCTGTCCTCTTCAGGAACATATTTCAGTTTTAGGTTTCCCGGCAGTTTTTCTAAACACTATCAAGAAAAAGCAATTAGTTCATTGATATAAACAATGAGTTGGTAAGGGACTTTTATTTTCCCCAAATCCTCCAACCCTATGTCAAATGTCAGAGTTCTTTTTTAGCTATGAGAAACCGTAATGTAAAAATGAGAAAAATATTCCCACAAAAGGAGTCTGAGAAGTATGCCTGGGCATGACTGTGAAAAAAGAGGACAGGAACAGCATATAATGCTTCATGAAACATGTGAAGGGCAGCACGGGGCTTTATTTGAAACACGATCTTCATGTTGCTGCCAAATAAAATAAAACAAGTATGAAATAGGCACAAACCACTGTCGGATGTGTTTCTCAAAAGACTTGGGCATAATGTGAAACCAGGAGTTCACATGTTGCCCTTTAAATAAAATACAGGAATGTGTACTTTCTATGGAGATATGACTTTTAGTATTCTTCTTCACTGTAGAGATAGATTTGTGAGGGACCATTATCACTTCATCCCCCAATTCTCCTGGAGACTAGGTCATAGAGTAGGCCTATTTATCCAGTTGTACCTCCACCATGACCTGAAATGTGTGAACCTGGGTTATCGTGTTTGCACACTCGAGAGTCCCAACTCTCCATATGCTATGGCTTCAGCTGATTAACATCATCTGGCCCCAAGGAGAGCCATAGACTGGTAAAGCCAATCAGATCTCTTCTTTTAAGAGTTTTAAATTACAGAGAAGAAGATTCCAGTTGGTATAAATCCTTGAGTGAGGAGAAACTGGAGATTGAGGCTAAATTAGCAATAGTGGACCATGCCCAAAATGAGCACTTACAGAAAAAAAAAAAAAAAAAAGGTAAAGAGAGAAAGAGAGAAAAATGGAGTAGAAGCACAAAGGGAGTCAGTCTGTTCAGGCTGCTGTAACAAAATACCTTAAACTGGGTAATTTGTAAATAATAGACATGTATTGCTCACAATTTTAGAGGCTGGGAAGTCCAAGCTCAAGGTTGCAGTGGATTTGGTGTCTGGTGAGGGCTCTCTGCTTCATAGATGGTGTCTTCTTGCAGAGTTCTCACATGGCAGAAGGGCAAGGCCGCGTCCTTTTCATCTTAAGCACCTCCTAAAGCCTCACTTCTTAATACTATCACATTGGTCATTAAGTTTCAACGTGAAATTTGGAGGACACATTCAGATCATAGCAAAGGATAATAAAGGCATGAAAAGATATGAGAAAGACCATGAAGGTTTTGAAAACTAGAACAAATGGTTTCCAAACCCCAGATTTCAGCTCCAGTCCATGACATCTGGTGGGACTTCTTTGCCACAAGATGCTGCCATGTTTTGGCAGAGAGTGGGCACTCTGTCTGTTGGATAAATTGTCGATGAAATAAATCTCCTTCTTTCTTGGGCTACTTTGAGTAGGTTTTTGTTCCTTATATCCAGCGGACCTTTGATTGGTATTGTATAACTTTCTCCAGCTGAAATAATAGGTTGGTAGCTCATTCCCATGCTCAGGCAAGCATTCTTGATTGGGGTTAATAGGGATATCTTTATTCCCTCAGGTTACATGCAATCTTTTCTATTTATGTCGAGGTCACAGTATATGCATGTAATTCAAATGATAACACAAAACATTTACTGAGCACTTATTTTATGCCAGTAAGTAGTGTATTATATACATTGTCTCATTTAATCCCCAACCACTCCTATGAGATTGGACATTTTATTCTCACCATTTATAGATTAAGAAGCCAAGTCTTGGTGAGGACAAAGAAGATATTCAAGGTCACCTGATAGGTATCTTACTGGAAAATCCAATGATTAAATTACTCTTGATTTGCTTCCGGCTACAATAGGAAGTATGTGGTGTATCAATAAAGTGATATCTATGAGGATATTTGGATTTAATTTTCATTTCTCTCACAGTTGGTAAAAACAATTTTCAATTTCTACATCCACTAAATAAGGCGTACTGATATATGCCTCCTACTATCTCAGTGAGGAGACTTCTTCACGAGTGTACACATACAGCTGCCAAAAGACAAAAATTGTTCAGCTTAGTGTTTTACACTTTAGATTCTAAGGGGTCAGCAATGACATACCTTTTGAACTTTGTAAGAAAAAAAAATCCAGATTTGTTACTCCCCGTTGAGCCAGCAAATGGAAGAAAATAAAGTTTCAATAACACCCTTTCCTCTTCTCAATTCCGTTCTCATTAAGTAGTATAATTGTGGTTTAAAACAACTGGGAGCTGGGTGTGGTAGCTTACACCTATAATCCCAGCATTTGGGAGGCCAAGACGGGAGGCTTGCTTGAGTCCAGGAGTTTGAGACCAGCTTGGGCAACATAGCGAGACCTCATATCTACAGAAAATTTAAAAATTAGTCAGATGTGGTGGCAGGCATCTGTACTCCCGGCTGCTGGGGAGGCTGAGGCAGAGGGATTGTTTGGACCCAGGAGTTCAAGGGTTCAATGAGCTATGATCGCACCGCTGCACTCCAGCCTGGGCAACAGAGAAAGATCCTGACTCTATACAAAATAATAATAATAAAATAAAACAAGTAGGGACCAATATAGGGTTGTTAATGTATTATTTCACTAAGTAATTAGCTATTTAATTAAACGTAATAAAATTTAGTTATTTAACATACAGATAGAGAGGCATAATTTAGACTAAAGTATGGCTCTTTCAATGAAATGCACTTAGCTATATAAAATATTTACATCAGTGTCCTTTTTTTTCTTCTCACTAAGAACTAGGAAAACTTTGCTGTGAAATGAATTTTGTGAACTATTACTACTGGGGTGTTTTGTATTAGTTTACAATGAAAGAGACAGAAAATTTGCTTGATATTTTAAAAACGTTATTGTGTTGGATCAATTTTTTGTGTGTACAGTTTTCCCAACTTTTGAACTGTTGAGGTTCTCCTCTGAGGCATTGCTTAAAGGCAAAGAAATTGGGAATACACGGTTATTGCCAGATATTACAGTCCAAGACATATTTATTCAGCCCAATGTCAAGGACATCAAAATGGACATTTTTAGCCCTTTATCTATGCACAGTTTGTGCAACCCTTGGTTATCTAGCTTAAAATGTTAATTTCAGTCTTCAATAAACAACTAGACTCAGAGATATTAATCCCTGCAATTAACGTCTATCCCAACTAGCCATATGCCTCTGGATATAGTTGGAGAAGAATTTCAGCTATCTAAGACTTATGAGGTCCCAGCTCCAGCTGGGACTCAAAATCATGTTTCCAGAACACAAAGAACACTTGATAAAGTTGGAGAGAGATATTTTTTGAAAATATGTCACTAGGCAGCTTGGGAGCAATTTAGCAGCACCATCCTACAGGGTATGAATTTAACCTTTGCTCTCTGAAATGAAGGTCAGCAAATTTGTTTTTACTCTACATATCTTATAATCAATTCAATGTCTGGGTAAATCAGTTTCTAAAGAAGAGGCTGTGTTTGCAGATAAGTGATACTTTCACCTTCTAATTTTTTAACCATTTAACCTCTCTTCTCTGAATTAAAATTCTTCTCCCTTTTTCTTTTTCTTTTTCTTTTTTTGCAGGGGAGGAGGAATCTAAAAACTTAAGATGCAAAATATTAAAAGGGGAAAAATACCATACTGTTGTCTGCAGAAGGTAAAAAAAGTTCAACAAAATGTTTTTTTTTCCTTCTAAGAGATGAACACGTGAAAAGATACTTTAAAAATCTGTCTGTTCACCTGAAGCTTTCTTGCTAATCTATACTTTAAACTAGGGTTGACAAAGAATAATAGCCCATGGGCAAAATCCAACCCACTGCCTGGTTTTGTAAATAAAGTTTTAATAGAACACAACCATGCTCATTCATTTAGGTATTATCTATGATTGTTGGGCTACAACAGCAAAGTTGAGTAGTTGCAGGAGAGGTCATATGGACCAAAAAAGCCTAAAATATTTACTATCTGGCCCTTTATAGAACATGTTTGCTGATTCATGCTTTAAATCAAAGACTTTTAGAGAAATGACATTGTGAAAATATATCCTTAGCCTAGATATAGCAATGGCTTAGGGGTAAAGGAGAATAGATACCGGTTTTAATCCAAGCATTCACTTTGTAGAAACATAGAACAATATCAAGCTGATGAAATGAACAATAGTTGGGAATGCACTGTGATGAGATAAAGACATAATAACTAAATTTACTCCTCTGATTCTCCAGGAGCTTATCTAATAACAATATGCTATGGTAGTGATGAACCCAGCATCCTCAGCTAATGTCAGCCATTTGGGAATAAGAGTTTCTTCTTTGCAGCAGATGTGTGGCTCAAAGTTCACCACGAGTGCACTCACAGAGAGAGCACAGCATGTGTTGTTCTGTGAGGGACCAGTGCTGGCCTGTCAATGGAATAGCTAATTTAGTTAAAGGACTGGGGAAATAGTGGGGGTGGGAGGCTAGAACTTGGGAAAAGAAGAGTTTTAACCCTTTCTGGGTATGACTTTACTTTTCAAATAATGATAATTCTGTTGCCTATAGAATTTAAACCAAGAGAATGAAATGCAGTTTATATCATTCCTTGCCAGTCATCCCACATGGACAGCTGCCAGGAGGCTGATATGCAGAGGCGATCATTGCATGCATGGTTATTTCTGTCGTAGACGCTCGTCATCCCTTGAAATTGCTCCACTCCTAAGATTCCAAATTCCAGCCTCTGCTTGCTTGTCTCAGAAGTCTAGTACATGGACTAATGAGGGTGGGCTCCCTCAACTTCCCTCTCCAACTAAACCTGCAGGGTATTCATCCTGGGCCTGAATTTTTACTTCTCTCTTGGAAGACGAAGGGCAGAGACTCACCTCGTGGCTTGTGTGTTGCCATACTTTCTGATTTCTTTAGACTGTTGTTTTGTCATCTTCAGGTTATTCCTCTCTTTCCATTTTCCTAACAAACATGGTTTGGTCTCACTTACCATAAATATGTAAAAAATCAAAAACAAAAACAAAACTCTCTTTTCCTCAACTTTGCTGTTCTCTTTTGCTGCTTTCCTAGTGGCTTAAATAAGTTTATTTCTTGTACAGGCAACGGCCACAGAAGATTGGGTGGCTCTTCTTAAGAGGATTTATGCTGTATTCAGTGATTCAGCAATCATGGGTTTTTCATCTTTCGGTTTTGTTGTTTCTGCACAGGGCCTCCCCCATGACCACTGGGGCAGGGAGAGAGCGATTGAGTCAGACGAATTTGGCACAGGCTTTTCCCTGCCTCAGTCCAGAAAGAACCCACTTCACATTTCTTTGAAGAACTACCACATTACTCTTCCACGAGTACAAGGACACTGGGAAGTACCATCTTCCGTGTGCCTGGAATGGGAGTAGAACCAGATATTGGTGAATACAGTAATGCTTTCCACAACTACAACTCCCATAAGAAAGCGCCACTACTTCCTCAGTGTCCACCACTGTCTTCCAATCCACATCTCAAATCTGGCTTTTGCCACCATCGCTCCACGAAACTACCTTTGTTTTTGCCTTATCTTTTTCTTACAATGATCGCCTCGTCTATCTAACCACATTATCTTTGCTACTTCTGCCTTGGTGTCTTGGTGGAATTTGATCCAAACTTTATCTCCTTTCTTCCTGAATTCACTTTTTGGTTTGCATAGCAGCACATGTAGCATTTCAAGCTTCCCCTCATCCTTTTATACGGACTTTCTCTCAGTTTCTTTCACTGATTTCTCTTCCTCTTCTTCCTACTCAATGTAGGGAGTCCATGTAGCTCAGACTTTTTTTTTGCATCCTCTATGTCCTCGCCCTTGGGTTTCAGCCTTCAGCTCTGACCATGTAACTCCTCAGTCAATCAATCAATCAGTCCACCCATCCATCCCCTTCTTCAGATCTAGAATTACGCCTCTAAATTTCACTTACATTACACTTCCGCTTTTAAATGGACATAAATTCACAGTCTCTGAAAATACAGACCTTTTTCCAACCTAACAATTTCTGTTAATAGAACTGTATCTGTTAGAATACCTGGGATATGTGACAGAATACCCCAATTCAAGTGTCTAAAATAAAGAAATGTATTATCTCAACTAGTGAGAAGTTGAGGTGCTTCTCTCAGCTCTGCCTCCGTGTGTGTATCAGTTCTGGCTTTATTGGCTCCTTTCACGGTAGTTAGACCTCTCTAATAGCTCTAGTGGTCATATTTGGAGGCTATATTCAGCCTCCAGAGGAAAAGGAGCCAACTCTCTTATTTCTGTTTAAGTGACAGAACCTTTCTGGGAAGTCTCCTTAGCATTCTTCCCTTTGCTCCTTAAAAAAAATTATTAACAGCTTCATTGAGATACAGTTTACATTTTATGTAAGTCACCTATTTAAAGTCTATAATTCAATGGTTTTTTAGTACATCCACAGAATTATGTGGCCATAACCACAATAAATTTTAGAACATTTTCATTGCCCCAAAAGAAACCTTTGTCCATTAACAATCACTCCTTGCTCCCCTCTCTCCCCAGTCTCTGGCAACCATTAATCCACTTTCTGTCTGTATGGATTTACCTATTCTGAACAGTTTGTTTAAATAGACTCATATAATATGTGGCCTTTTGTGTCTGGCTTCTTTCACTTAGCATACTCTTTTGAGCTTATCATCACTGTACTGTGAATCAGTACCTCATTCTTTTTTATTGCTGAATAATATTCCATTGTGTGGATATGCCACATTCTGCTTATCCATTTCTTGGTGGATGGACCAAGAAATGTTTTTCATCCCTTTGCTTCTTTTGCTAAGAATTTCTGCAGCTTCTTATGCCTAATACAATCCCTGGAAAGCATGGACAAATGGAGCCACCAGGATGATGTGGACAAATGGAGCCACCTGAATGGCTTGGACAAATGGAGCTCTCTGGGTGACTTGGACAAATCAAGACTCAGCCCTTGGGTTGAAGATGAGTCAATCTTCTCTGAAGCAGTGGCCACTTAGAAGATGGTGAATATTTGAACAAAATTGGATTTCTGTTAGAAATGAGGAAGGGAGGGGTGGTAGGGAATGTGGGAGAGACAAAAACAAGCAAACAAACAAACAAAAACAAAAAACAAAGTAACAGATCTTCTGCAGGTAACAACCAATATATTTTTTTAGTTCTGAAACTTTTTCTTTCTCCTGACCCATGATATCCAGTTGGTGGCCAAGCTTGTCTATTTGATCTCCATGGTTTCTTCTCTCTCTCCTTCTCTCATCCACCTGAGTCGCCCCCTCTGCTTCTTGCTCACATTACTTCTCAGCCATTCTTCCCTAATGGCCTCCTGCTGAGACCTATTTTTCTGTTGTGCCTTCTTCCCTCTCCAATGTATCTCACACATCTTGGTGAGCTCAATCTTTCCACAATATACGTCTACTGATAATAATGTTACAGTCCCTGCTCAACTCTACTGCCTCATTACTCACACAAATAAGGTCAGTCTCAGCATCTCTCTATTTATCTGTCTCAGCCAAAATCTCTTCCTTTACTTATATAGCTCCAACCCATTCTTTGAGACATCTTAGATAACAATAGCTAACATTTATTGACATGTTATGTGTCAGTGCTGTTTTAACACTCATGGGATTATCCCATTGATTCCTCACAAGAAGTCTATGAGATCCATACAATTATTAGTATCAATAATTCATCCAATGATTAGTTAAATATGAGGAAATAAAGGCTAAATATGTTGTCTATGATAATATAGCCAGTAGGTAGTCAGGCCAGGATTTACATCCAGGCAGTTTGATTCTTATGTGGAAACATAAGAATGTTGTTTCCTGAATCCTTTCTGAATCCTTTCCTGATTCCATATCCCTTCCCTCCATTCCCTCCTCTAACCTTTCACCCCACCCTCACAGACTGCAATTTCTCCCTCCTTTTTAAACATATAGCATTTTCTTTATAGGGCTGAACTTTGTCCTCCCCAAATTCATATGTTAAAGTCCTGGCCCTCGGTACTTTAGAATGTGACTGTATTTGGAGATAAGGCTTTAAAGACGCAATTAAGGTTAAATGAGGTTATTAGGTTGGGCCTCTAATTCAATATAACTAGTCTCCTTATAAAAAGAGGAGATTAGGATACAGATGTGCACACACAAAAGAAAAACCCATGTGAGGACTCAGTAAGAAGGTGGCTATCTGCAAGCCCAGGAGAGAGGCCTCAGAAGAAATACCCTGCTGACATCTTCATCTTGTAATTCTAGCATCCAGAATAATGAGTAAATACATTTCTGTTATTCATGCCACCAGTGTGTGGTATTTGGTTATGGCAGTCCTTGGAAATGTATACACTTTCTGGGTCTCAGTCACCTCATCTGTAAAATGGGTTGCTGGTGGATTTAGTGGAATAAATTTCTCAGCACAGTGCCAGGCACTTTCTTGTACAGCAAACAGCCAACAGCCATTTCTTCCTTCCTGTCATCCTAAGGTGACCTTTGGGGACAGAAGTGTCAGGGCTGTTAGGGGCTTAAGGCTGAAACCCCTGGCTGCTGGTAAATAAGCAAGTTAAGATGAGCCCAAAGAGTACCAGTAACTACAAATAGACAGATTCCAAGATCAAGCACTAGGCAGACAGAAATGAACTAGGAGCCAGGGAGACATGCTGTATCTGTATCCGCAAGTAACAGAAAGCCTGTCTCAAATAGAATTAAACAAAAAAATTGGATGTATTTGGGCCTGCCAGTGAATAGTTCAGGGATGGGTACAGGAACTCAAAAGATGTCATGGGATTTCTGCGTGTGTGTGTGTGTGTGTCTGTCTGTCTGTCTCAGATGGCTGAGTTCCTTCTATTCCAATTCTTCAAAAGACTCCGTGTTTGTGGTTGTGAGATGTCTGTGGTTGTTGTAAGACCTTCACTTGCTTGCAGTTTCAGAGTTTAGGTGGGGAAAGTTCATTCTTCTTTTAATCATTTAGGCAAGGCCTGGGACTAGATTTCCTTGCTTTTGTTCAGCTCCTCTTGAGTCAGGTGCCCAATGCTACACTCACCTCTTGGCTGGGGCAGGGGATCTGACAAGCCTGTGGCTTAGGCCTGGGTCACATGGGCCACAACTGAATCTGAACCACCCTCCAAAGGAGGTCTGAGGGAAGAGGACCAGAACAATGACCAGAAGAATGGTGACGAGATCCAGACACGACACTACCCCCACACCCACATAAACAAAGAGGTGATTTTCAACAAAAAAGCCAAGGAGTTCTCTTTTTCTCTCTCCATCTCTCTCTCCTTCTCCCTCTTCTACTTCTTTTTCTTTTTTTAGAATCAGGGTATCACTATGCTTCCCAGGCTGAACTCCAACTCTTAGGCTCAAGGGATCCTCCCACTTCAGCCTCCCAAGTAGCTAGGACTATAGGCATGGAACTGTGCCCAGCTTCTTACTTCCACTTCTTAAAGTAGACTTCTGACTCCTCATACATTTTTGTTGTGACCTAGTTTAAGTTCATTCTGTCATCCAATCGTCGGCTTTAAGGTGGCCAGCCTGCTGCAAGACCAAATGGGGCAGGGCCCCTAGGGAGAGCAGTGGAGCCATCTTTCAACCAAGCCATCCTTTCCTGTCTACAAGTGCTTGACAGCCTTCTAGAATCTCTGTGCCTGCATTTCCAAGTCTCAGACTCAAGGAGACTCAATTCCAGGTGGCACTTGTGATGTGAGACATACCAAAGACAATAGTAGCAATGATGGTTACTACTAAAGGACTACCCACCGTGGGTCAGGCACTGTGACAAGTATGTACATGCTCCAATCCTGCGTTACTCTCAACTCACCCGTGAGCATCCTCATTTTACTGATGCAGAAACAGAGGCCCAGAGAGGTTAAGCAAACTGCCTGATGTTTCACAGGAGGAAGTGGCAGAGCTGGAGTTCCAAATCAGGTCTGCCTGCCTCCAAACCCCTTACTCTTTATCACTCAGCCCCACCACACCGCCTCCACAGTTGGCAGGCCGAGTTGGACTGCAGTCTGCAAGCAATTAGCAACAGCAGCTCTCCAGCAAATCCAAGAAACAATCCAATCTGTAAAAGGGGAGGGGGAAGCCATCTTAAAAGAGAAAGCTTTTTTTTCCTCCCCAGCTGGTTGAGGGGGAGCAGTTTGCCACAGGCTGCTGAGGGCAAGCAAGGGGCAGAATGTTCACTGAATGTTCATTCTCCCAATTGTTTTTCTATGACATTGAGCTCACACTCCAGGGAAAATGCAGGGCATGAGTTGAAATGTCGTCCAAAGCCATTCAGCTAGGGCTTTAAAAGGAGCTTTTGTTGGTGGAAATCTCTTTACTGTCCTGACTTTCCCTGGGCTTAGGTTTGCCTGACAAAATAAAAGATGACCAGTTATATTTGAATTTCAGATAACGCATAATCTTCTAGGATATGTATGTCCCATATATTGCATGGGACGTACTTATCCTAGAAGATTATGCGTTGTTTATCTGAAATTCAAATTCAAATGGGTGTCCTGTATTTTTACTTGCTAAATCTAGAAACTTTGTCAGTTTTAGACTTCAAGAATAAGCCTGTTCCCTCTGTCTTGCTGCCCTACCAGAATCCAACAGGTTATTTCATTCTTGTGAAGGAAGCAGAATTTAAGGATGCATTCTGGAAGATGCATGCTTATGCATGCTCTATCTTGCTTTTTAAAGAAAATGTTAAAAAAATGATGTGGGCTTTGTAAATAATAACAAAGATAATAATAATCCTTTCAGGATCTGGGAAATGTCTTGAGGGTTTGGGGGAATCAACTTTCCACTGAAGTTCCTGGAAACCGGTCAGTACAATTTGTATTTAATAAAGAGTGGCCAACATTGCTGCGACAGCATCTTGTGAGCGCATCCCACAGAGGAAGTGGGCGATGGTCCTGACCTCCCTGGAGTGGAGGCCCCTCCCTAAGGATTAGGCTTGAATTCCAAGCTCTGCAGGACCAAGTAACAATGGGAGATTGGGAGCAGAGAGGGAGAAGGAAGGGACCAGATGGAAAAGAGGAAGAGAGGGAGAGGAGGCTTTAGTGCAAATTCAACCTCATTTGCCTCATTGCAATGCTCTCTGCTTCCCTCTCATTTATAAGTCTGGAGCACATTCTTGGCATTGAGACTCTCATACTTGGACCCTTCTCTTCTCTTGGTTCCTGGCACAGTGAATTTGGCCATTCGCTGCAGTGATAGGCCATTCCAGGGAGTGCCCCATCTAACCAGCGGCAGGCCAGCTGTCCAAGGAGACTTTTCAAAAGGGAAGACACCCTGGGAGGGCAAGTATTTGCCAAGTAACTAAGTGTCCCCTTGTTTCCAGGTGCTTAGTGTATGTTTGTGGGTGCGCACAGCAGTGAATACAAGGACCTATTGTGTCCTGTACTCTAAAGCTGGCTGAGGGCCTGGTAGCCAGGGTGGGTCACGATTCACTGCAACTCAACACATTTTTATTGAGTTCCTAGGTTCAACACCCTGTGCTCAGCCTGTAGGAAATGTAAAGATAAGGTTCGTCCCGAGTTTTAAGAGTCTCAAATTCTAATAGGGGATAAGGCAAAGAGACAGTAACAAAGCAGGCAGAACAGGTGAGTATTGTCAGAGGGGTAGAAGTCAAAGCTTTTAAGATGCTCAAGACAGCAAGAAAATATATCTGCTTTTAGGAGAGACCAGGAAAGACTTCATGGGGGAGGTGGTGTTCAAGATGAGTCTTGCACATAAGTGATATTGCATTAGGGCGGGCATGGAGGGGTGGATATATTTGGCAATTGGTGTTTTATTGTGTTTCACGTAGAAATCCCTAACATGGATCCAAAATGAATTCTGCCAGTGATAAGTATGGTCATATGCTAATATCCAAAGCAGACAAGCATGACTGATTTTATTATAAAGTTTTTCCTTGAGTATCCTAGGTGATATCAACGACTCACATGGACAGCTGAAACAAAACACTAAGCCCCCGTGCCAGACATTGTGGTGTGTAATTTACATATAATATATTACTCAATATGAATGAATGACACTTTTCTGAATAATATTATCATCTCAACTGCAAGATTAAGAATGTGGTCAAGTCAATTTATACAACCCCACTCCATCCACCCCTCTACCTAGAATTAAAAATTCTTCCATTGGTATTACAAAGTCTACCTTTTTCCTCCTCCAGATTGTTTTCATTGATATGTCATTTTTGTCATTGTGTATTCAGTAAAAATGACTAATATGGACCAATATACAGACAATTACTCTTTTTTCTCTTTATCATATATATATAGAGAGAGAGAGAGAGAGAGGTTTTTTGCTGTTGTTGTTTTGTTGGTTTTTTTTTTTTTGAGATAGGGTCTTGTTTGTTGCCTAGGCTGGAGTGCAGTGGTGCTATCACTGCTTACTCTAGCCTCAAGCTCCTAGGCTCAAGTGATCCTCCCACCTCAGCCTCCCTTAATTAACATTTACTTAATTAAGAAATTATGTGAAAATTTTGCTTGACTGATCAATATCATTTATCTCTTTAGAAATTTTTGATCTTTAAGTGTAATATTTATGGAATGATTGCTACTGAATCCCTGTATTTTGTTAAATACTACTTAAGATATGGCATGGTTTCTAAAATATTCTGAAGAAACCATGGTATAACATTGAAAATAGTTGGATTTTGCCTAATTGTGTCAAAGTTCTGGAGAATAAAAAGTCCTGGCTCCTTTAAGAAAGAGGTGGAGGCTTTGGCAGCCTGCAAAAACTGTTGGCACACTTCTTGTCATAGAAACCACTTTCCAAGTCAAGGAAGTCTTGATAAAGGAGGAGGAGGTAGAGTTCTGAGCTGGCTCTATGGGGCCTAAGTAACCATTTCCTGATTTAGAAAAAAGGCCACAGGGAAACACAATTTTATAAGCCTTGATGGTTTAGCTTTCTTTTTAGCTAATCCTGTAGGGATGAAAAGAGATTCTTCAACCTACAAGAAAAGAAGGGCTACCCTTGATAGTAGCCCTCCAGATATAATGAGGAGGGTGGTACCAAGGTAAATGGTTGCTCAACACAAGTGCTAGTCAGAGAGGCAGCAGTGCAAGTCAGGGCTCTACCAAGATCTCAGACAATTCATTTAGTCTATTCACACTTCAGTTTCTTCATACATTAAATGTGCATCATGCTGTTATTTTGTAGAGCTGTTATAATCATTTGTTTATTCAACAAATAGGTATTGAACGCTTACCATGTGCCAGGCCTGTGCAGATAAAGCAGACAGCCCCTGCTTTGATGGAATGATGAAATGAGATGATGACTGTAGAGTCTACTGCAAGGAGTCAATAAATGCTGTGATGGAAGCTATTCTCCCAGTAGTGATAAGTACAAGCATTGAGAAAGGGCGATCCTCCAGGCTTTTTTTGTTGTTGAAAAACATGCCCATTGGAAGCACTGCTAAGCACAGTGCTACTTCAAAGTTCTAAAATTTAGGTGGACTACTGGAGTGTGTTTTTCTTACACTTGGAAGTCAGATCAAGTTGGATAAAGTTGTCATTGATGATAACAAAGTCTTATGAGGGAAAGGTCTTCAGATTATATTTCTAGGGTTGGCTTTTTTCTTTTAAATTTCTTATGCTGGCATATTTGTTACATGAACATGTCAGTAGTTAACAAGTGGTCAAATTTTGTATGTACACATTTTGAGTCCCTCCCTCCCTTCTTTCTTTCCTTTCTTCCCTCCCTTTCTTCTTTTTCTTTTATCCTTTTCCTTCCTCCCTCCCACCCTCCCCTTCTCCCCTTCCTTCCTTCAATACAAAAGCATCATAAGTTAGATCTTGTCTGAAAAGCCTAATTCATTCATCTACAAAGGAATTGCCATAACCAAGGTGCCTGTGTCTGCTACAGAAATGGATGTCACGGGCCTATTAGGAATTAACAAATGTCTCTGGCAAGCAACAGAAAATGCTATAGCTGTGTTGTAATATTTGTGGTGATAATATTTATATACTTGCAATCTTTTTTTTATGTAAAATATATTATTCCCTCTTAAAACTGATGTCCAAAGCTAAGACTGGCAACCACAGAAGAGACTTTCTAAGACATTTCTTCTAAGCATAAGCTTATAAGAAAGTAGCAGAGAATGATGCTTTTTGTGTACTGCAAGCTTGGCTGCTATATGGCACAAATGAGACTGTATTTCTATTATCTATCAGCGAACAAATCAATCAATCAATGAACAATTATTTAGTATCTGCTTTGTGCAAGAACCATGTTGGATCCCAAGGGAGTTACCAAAAAATGTAAGTAAATAATAAAACAGAATTCTGCCCTCTGAGGACCACGTAGTTGAAGCGGTAACAAAAGGTTAATTAACAATTTAAAGCCAAGTGACAGTTGTTCCCCCCAAAATAATAAAGGAGAGAGTTTTGGGAAGATTTTGTAAGGAAAGTACTTTTTCAAAGACAGGCAGAGTTTATTTTAGGTAATTCATTTTCTAGAACATGTCTAAAGGCAAACTAGGGAAAAATGTCTTCCTAGGAACTTGAGCTGCCATGTGGTAAAACCAGACTGTATTTCTCATATTTATCAGCCAACAGATTCCACAGTCAACAAGCATTCCTTGAATATCTGCTTTGTACAAGAACCAATGCTGGATTTTTAAAATTTGTTTTTTTTTAATTTTGGAACTTAATGAATTTTAGAACATATGTGTTGAATATTTGAGGACAGATTTGCAACCTCTGTAATGTTCTAGGAGAAGCTGAGCCCAATTTCCTTGAGCCAGCAGCCTCCCCAACTTCCCAGAGCCTCCGAGGCTATGCTTTTTGCATTCCCCATAGCATAGATGAAGCAAACACACCATTTGAAAGCCCAAAGTGTAAGAATGATTACATTCTGTTGAGCCCTTATCTGATCACAGGAATTTTGCATCTGAGTAAACAGGGAGTTGAGACTGGAGGCTGATGGATGTTGAGGGGCTACTTCCTCAAACTTTAAAGCAAGCACAGTTCCTTTTATCAGACAGTGGAATTGCTTTGGTTTAGAAGGAACTCATGCACAATAACCTGGTAACTCTCAAAGTGAAAATAGGGACTTGCTCCTTGTTCATTTCCAGGCTCATGGGAGCTGAGCCATGAATGAAGAGTTTGGCTCATTAGGAAGGACAGATGACTGGGCACGCTGTGGAGCCACCATGTTTTATGAGGCTGGGAGTAGGTTACACAAAGTGGCACAGACTGAGAAAGGAAGATATTTGGAAATATTTTTTCTGCTTAACACTCTGAGATTGCAGAGGGTTTTCTTAGTTCTGTGGAATTTCTCTAACTGCCTTGGGATTTCTAGGTTTCTAAGAAGCTTGAGGTGGCTGTTAACCTAATACACAGTTGAAGGAAGCCAAGACAGCCTCCCTATGCCAGCCGTGTGGTAGGATGTCTTCTTAAAAGGCTCTTTAAAATCAAACATGTAAGGGAATCCTTCTTTTCTGAACTAGAGCCTCTGAAACTGGGTCAATAGCTCTCATCCTCGTCTGCTGCTTGCTTTGCTGAAGCACAGTGTAAGCAAATAAATATCAACGAATTGCTTAATGATTTTCATAAGGCTCCATCCTTTCAAGGCAAGGGGCTCTCCTGAAATGTTTGATCTGCTCTGTATGAATCTGTTTTCCAAATGGCCAGCACATGTCGAGGCCTGCTGTCCTCTGGGTTACAGGAAGATGCCTTGGATGGGTTAACCGCAGAGTAACTGAACTCTTTTCAAGTCCCTTTCCAAAGTTCCTTTGTCCTGCTGTGGATCTTGCCACTTGGATTGGATCAGCAGGAGATTGCTCCTGGCAGCAGTTTCTAGAACATTCTCCCTCTGATTTTAGCTTGGTCACTGGGTAATGCCATCTGAAATATGGTATTCCAAAGATTGAAAGGCAAGCACCAGGAAGTGATGAAATAGTTACCCAAACTCTAGATGAGCCACTCAGACTTTTCCAGCACTCTGCACCCAGTCTGTGCCTGAATGAATTTCCTTAAAGCCAGATGAAGTTATCATCATTTTCAACTGTCTTGTTATTAGTGAAACATCTCAGCAGCTGCCTGATGCCGCCTTCGATTGGATATTACCACTTTGGAAGTGGCCTTCCACATTCTATAGTGTTCTTTCTTTTTCTAGGCTGGGTGGAAATGTTTAACCAATAACTTTCTCAATACTTTGCACATACATAACAAAATGGTGATTTGGTTTGGTTTATTTCTACAGATTTTGATACACATTCAAGTTACATGATAATGGCTGGGACATACATGGATATCATCAAGTTGAGAGGGCAAATTGGAAAAAGTTTTCCTTTCTCCAAGAAGAAGAAGAAAAGGGCAATTCTGGTAGCTGCTAGCTGGTGGGTCCAGTGCCTTGGGCACAGAGGAATTATTGAGGACCAAAATATTATATTTTGTTATTTTCTATAAATTTTAATCTTTTGTGAACAAATCTTAATGATTAACCTAAAAATGTAATAACTATTTATAAAAACAGTGAAATACATAATAGAGCAAGGTGTAAGGAAATGGAGATATCTTTCCTTCTTTGCTGTTTTCAAAGTTAAAATACTTTTATCAATAACAACGCCATTATTAGGTGATACTTAACTCTACATTTTCTATATACTTCCAAGGTAACCATTATTTTTTTCTTACCTTCTGTGATTCTGGCTATCCAAAACCCTCATCTCCTTACCTATCCGTATACTGAGTAAACTGCTGGCAACTTTGGGCTAGTGCAACAAATCTATATCGAGTGGTGACTCTGCCTGGCCCAGTACTAGCTTGGGCTTTAAAAGCCCATAATGCTTTTTTTTTTTTTTCTCGCTCTCTCTCTCTCTCTCTCTCTCTCTCTCTCTCTCTCTCTCTCTCGCTGTCTTGATATTAACTGAAATCAGGTGATGGCAAAAAGTCCTTTTTTTTTTTTTTAATTTAGGCTACTGGCACTAAATTCTCTTAAATAGTTATTTCCTTTTCATACAAGAAATACTTGTTAATTTCAGACTAATCTTAAAACTGTATTTTCTATTTTGGTTAATTGAATTACCATCCACCCAGCCACCTCGTCTAGAAAGCTGAGAGTCATAATAGACTCTTTTCTCTTCATTACAACCTTCCTCCCACATCCAATCAATCACCAGCTTCTATCAATCTTCCCTCTTAATTATTACTGAAATCCGCCCTCTCCTGGCTCTGGCATCAGAGCTTTTCTCCAGCCTTTGACACCTCGAGTCTCCCATCTAGATTTGCCACGATGATCTCTTCCTAATCATTCCTTTAGCCTCTACTCTCTTTCCTCTTCTAATTTATTCTTCTCCATTTTCATACAAAGCTTAGATTATCTTTATCCAAATTAAAATTTAATAACTAATAAATCACGGAGCTGTGATTTAAACCAGTTGGCAAAGATTTTTTTTCAAAAAATCATGACTAGGTGTAAAATTTGACTGAATGGTTTTCATTATTTACTGTCATATGTCTGTGATAAATTATATAATTGATTTTCTAATGTTAAATTCTCACATGTAAAACTTATTTTCTATGATATTTATATATATATATATCCTCCATTTGGATTGCTTGCTAGCATTTATTTAGTACTTTGGCATGTCTGTTTGCATGTTAGGTTGATTCTCATTTTGTACTTCCCTGGTTTTGACATCAGGGTTACAATAGCTTTATAAAATATTTGTAAAATAATTTTCTATTTTCTGGAGTGGCTGTTTGTTAGGGGTTATTATTTCTCCCTTGAATTTTTAGAAAAAAAGTCTGCAAAGTTTTCTAGAGCTAGTCTTCTTTGGTGGAATATTTTTGACTATTGAATTAATTTTTTTCCTTGCTGGTTATAGGTTTATTTAATGTCAATTTGTTCTCAACTTAATTTCCATAATTTTTGCTTTCTAAAAATTGAACAATGTATCTATAGTTTTAAATATATTGACCTAAAGTTGTTCATGTGATTCTCTTATGATTTTTAAATGTTTACTTTTTCTGTTTCAATGTCCCTTTTCATGTCTAGTACTGTTTATTCCTGCCTCTTAAAAAAATCCATCATGCCAGGAGTTCATCTATTTACTTTTTTTTGAAACAACCGGCTTTTCATTTTGTTGATCAGATGATCAGCCATTCATTCTTGACACCACCACAAGAGTAATTTTTTGGAAACTCAAATCCAATTTTAAAAACCTATCAGTGGCTCTCCACGCCACATCCAAGCTCCCACCTCCTAACTGCTTCACTAGTTCATTGCTCCACACTTAGTCCTTCCTGTTCTCCCCTCCAGCAATATCAGATTCCTTCTAGGCCCCAAAATGTCAGCCCATTTCATGCTCTGTGCATTTGTACAGACTTTTTTGTTGTTCTGTTTTCTATTTGGTCGAAGTCTTTAAATTCCAGCTCAAGTTTTCCTCTTTTCTCTCTCTGTCTCTCTCTGTAATTACTTCTTTCTGTGCTTTGTTTTTGTGCCTTACCCATAGTCCTATGTTTTCCTCCATCATCATGTTTTATGTGTCTGCCTGCCTTCTGGACCAGGAGACCCTTGATGGAAGGTGCAATCTATTTTTCATCTCTGTATTCCTGGAACTTTTAACTTATTTCTCTTATCCCCATATCTTTCCTTTTTTAAACTGGAAAGGCAAAAAATAGAAAAGAGATTACCCGATGTCCCTTTCCTCTATTTTAAGAAAGGTTGGCATACAACCCCTCCAACTAAGATGCTGACTACATTTACTTTCCTCTTCCTCCCTTGACAATATGCACTTAGCGTTGAATCACCTATTTGCTAACATCTTCAATCTTCCAATTTTAAGCCAATATTTTCTTCTTATAAGGTCCAAAGTATTCTATGTTCAGACATTTCAATGCGTTAAAAATACCACAATAGAATTTAATCAGGTTGTATAATGTTTTCCTCATAGCATTTATTTATGAGCTTATGCACTATTTAAGTAGAAGGGAAGATAAAACTTTATGACCAATTCAACTACATATTAGAACCTTTATATTTGGGCAAAATATTCTAAGTAGGTAATTAAAAAAAAATCTCTGTTTTTTTCCTCATAGTTTGTCTCATCTAGGAACTTAAACTTTACAACAACTAACCTCGATATGAATTACACAGGACAAGATGCTATTTAAAAGAAGCAGCTAAAGGACTGTAAAAACCACAAGGGAGTGAGGAAACCTGGGTTCAGACACCAGCTCCACAGTTACATTTCAAGCGGAACACTGATCCGTTTAAGTCTCATCAATAAAACAGTGATAATAATATCTGACTCTCCAGGTTCTTGTGAGGATTAAATCATATAATGTGTGGGAAAACGCCTTGCACAGTGCCAGGAATATAAGGGATACTCACTAAATTTTCATTTAACTTGCATGCTAGGAAATCACAAATATGCCTACTTTGCAGATGATAAATTCACATTTACAAGATTATTACTGAGGCATTCAATGTCAGCCTAATTAAAGAAAATCCCATTTTCCTTGAAGCTCCGCTGATTTTCTGAACTTTTTCTCCTGGAACAATACCCTGTGCTAACCCATTTTATTTTCATTGGTTTAGTCAAAGGACAATGAGTCAGACACTGCAGTTTGGGAGCCTTGAGTTCCATTTAGAGCATGCATAGTCCAGTGACCTTGGACAATCAATGGGACATTTTTTTGTGAACCTTTTTTGCATTTCCCCAAAGGCAAAGCCTAGTCCTATTCCTCCTTTCTGCCTGCTCAGCACAAACTTGGCAACATTTGTTACCAAAAATCAGGGCATCGATGTTTTAATTCACAAGAAAAGTCCAATTCATGTAATATCTTTATCTCTCTATGAACTGCGGGGAAAAACGGAAGTAACCAAGCCCAAATGTTCAGCCTAAAGCATTTGCCGATATTCCTTTAAAGTAATAATCTCTCTGCAAGGCCAGCAGCTCTTTAACGGACACTCCACTTTGCTGTTGGAAAGAAAACCTCTTCTGTGTCCTCTGCCTCCACCTGAACTGCTCAGTAATTGAAAGTCATTTTGTTTCTCCTATCACCCTCTGCAGCTATGTGCACATTACCCATCCATTTCACTATCTAAATCAGGGGTTGAGGAAAAGTCCCTGTGGGAAGCCTGAATAGCCAGCAGCTGCGTTTGGCCTGGCCAGCTGAACTTCAGCCTGCATCTTGGCCCAACCCCAGGACTGATAACGCCTTTGCTAAGCTTTAGATTTCCCCAGCATTTGCGTGCAAAATGGAAAGGCTGGTTTTGTCTGTCCTGATGGCCTCTCTCAATGCTCTTTGGGCTTGCTAACTTGTTTTAGGCAGGAAGAGAGTGGGGGTGGGGGTTCCTGGGCCCAATCCGGGGTCCACATGCTTCCAGCCCGCCCCAAGTTGTACAGCAAATGCTGACCTATATTCCAGTGACACATACCAGATACGAGTAGGACATAACTGCCCAGGGCGCTGCCCACTCCCTCCTCCTCCTTGTTCCTCAGCCAGGAGGGCAGCCAGATCCGTACACCATGTTCTGTCTTGTCAGCGGGTGGTGTGGCAGGCACCAGGGGGGCTTATTGGGAGGCAACGCCCCCCCCCATAATATGAACCTCTGGGCCACACCACACTGTATTCTCTCCAGGAAGTGTAGCAGTAACCGAAAGGGTGCAGACAAGTTGATCTCTTGGGTTAGATCACAATGATTTCCTTCCAGCCATTGTTTCTGGACTGCTTTGCTGTGTTTCTTTAGAGTGGGCAGATGGCAGGATCCTGGAGGTGTAAAACAGCTACATAAAACAAGATGATTCAAACAGAAGGAATATGTATAAACCCTGCTGTATCATCTCGATATTAATCAAGAGCCTTGGCTTTTCATTTCCCCTTTGCAGGATATTTAAGGTTTTCATGCTCTTTTTTTTTTCTTTCTTTCTTTTTAAAAGAAGGACATGCTGTGTAAATGGGCCACTTTTGGGGTTTTGGCTGGACAACTGGTGTCATTTTTGCATTCAGTTTATTTTGAGGACAAGCCCAATTGAGAGACTTTACAGCAAGACCACTTACTTCGAGTAAATGGAGGAAAGTAAACATGGAACCTCCATAGAAGAAAAGCCAACGTTGGGTAGCAAGGATGGTGCCGTCCACAGTACAGGAACTGAGCCTAAAAGAGATAATTTCAAGTTGAGTTGTGGTTTGCCACAGTGTCCTCGTGATCACTTGAGTGGTCAGATGTCAGGGGTGATTGAAAATAAGTTCATTTTCCCACAGGGTAAAGGGAGAGAAGAAAAAAAGGGGAAAAAAGGAAAAGCTTTGCCCATATGAAACAAATACTTTAAAATTTCACAGTTTGGCACAAGCTCGAAGATGTACCATCATCCATGTGACTTTTGTGAAGAGCACTGAAGTAGAAATAACAGTTGTTGCTTTTGATTAGCATAACATTTTACCCCCCTCCCTTTTTCCCCTAATGATCACAAATAGTCTTTTATGGTGTGATTGCCCGGCACCATTGTTCCTTCAAAAGATCTGAGAGCAAGGGTCATGGGCTTATGTTATTAAGTTGCTGGCGGGAGAAGGGAGCTACGCAGAACGATCTCAGGCAAAGAGCTGCAGGCTCAGAATCAGAACACTAACCAAGAGGCCCGGACCTTCCTAATTCAACCTGAGGTACAGCTTGGCTTTACGGTGGCAGCTGCAGAAACGTCTTTTCATGCTGCGTGTGTGCAGGAGGACTCTGAGATTCAAAGAGTTAAAGTGTCATCTGCAATGGGAAAAAATGGCTTAACCACAAATTCACCCTGTGCTGGGCTAGTTGTGTGTTATTGCATATATGTGATTTTCTTTTCTTTTTCTTTTCCTTTTTTTTTTCTTTTCAAATACTATTCTATTTCATGATCTCATATCCTAAAATGTCTCCTTTCTAATTTAGTGAGAGGGACTCCTGGCTCACCACCTGGAACAGGGTGCTTTCTTCTATCATATAGGCCAGAAAAGCATTAAAATCTCAAAGGTGAAAACCCAGAGCATCAGATCACCCACTGGAAATCCAAAGCCTTGATTCCTGATTTGGAAATCACATACCAGGCAACCTCAAATCGCACCATCCTGATGCTTTTTCTTTCTGTTTATCTTTTTGTTCATGCATCCCAACCTAATTTCCTGATTTCACCGAGCCTGTAGCACCTTGAGCAATTCAGTGGCTGTAAAATCTCCTGCCGACTTTGTTTTGGCTAGAATTGCAACCCACATGTGGGAGAATTAAGCTAAAATATCACAGAGCTAATAGCGTGCCTCTGTGCAGTGGCAGGAAGATCAGTAGAAAAAGGTGACATCATGGATATTCCGGGACTTCAGGTCTGCAGTGCAAAGCAGCTTCCTCACTACACATCAGAGTCAGAACCTGGATTTGAGACAAAAACAACTCTCCCTTCTCATAAATATCTGCTCTGGGGCTCAAAAATATTCTAAGTGCAACAGCTCAGAACTGGTCCCTTTCCCTTGGAGACTCATCTGACTTTCCAAATCCAATCACAAACTTTTTAATGGCATGTCATGAACCTCTCAGCTCATTATTTCTCTTCAAAGCCCTCCAGTTTGCCAGCTTAGAGCCTGTGAAGTGTTGTTTGATGATGTGCTGCACCATAAATAAGCACATAGGACATGCTAAAATCCATCCTTCACTACTTCTGGCTTTCCCACCAGGACTACTGCATATAATCAGGGATGTGTGATTTGCAGCAATTGTTCTGAACTGAGAGTTTTGTTGTTGTTGTTTTTTAATGCGTCCAGTGTGTAATGTAGGTAATATAACAGATTTATCATGTTTATATAAATCCCGCTTTTTTTCCTTCCCATTCCTTTCCCCTTCCTCCCACTCTCTCTCATGGCTAAAATTTTGGAAGCAAAGAAAGTAGGTGTAGAGACAGACCTTCTAAAATAGCCATCACAGCTTTAACCATTCCTTACTGCAAGAAATCAACACATTGGATAATTTCCCAAGTCTCTGAACACCCAGCATTCCCTCTGAGGTCTTTAAGTTGTGAGCAGACAACCATTTTACATGTGTAACCAGCCATGAAGGTTAGCATACAGAATGGAGGTTACTGTTGTAATCAAATAAAGCTCACACAGGCTAATCTGACATGTGTTTTGACTATTTTTTAACCGTATGGTAATTAGGCCAAAATGGAAAGCAGTTGACCCAAATAGCTGTCACTTGTGTTGTTTTGTTACAAATCACAGTGAGATTAAGGAAAGATGTGTGCAAAGATCCTGAGGTGGGAAAAATCTTGGTGACTTCAACGAGCTGAAAGAAGGTGAGAATGGCCAGAGTCGGGGAGAAAGTGGAGGGAGAGATGAAGCTGGAGGAGGGCAGAGGCTGGCGTGGAGGGCCCTGATAAAGACAGGGCATTTTATTCTGAGAAAGGGCAGAAATGCACACAAATGATCAAACAAGATCACAATACATGCAATAGATGAGCCTGGCCTCATCTGTGGAATCAGAGAGGATCCCCGAGGAAGGAGGAAGTGATGTATACTTAGGAGTTTGACAGATAAGAAGGCAGCCAGATGAAGAATGGGGCAAGTGAGGATTGAGCAGAGGGAACAACATATATAAAGGCCTTAAGTTTGGGATGAATAGAATGAGTATGGAGAACTGACTAGCAGAGCTGGACAGCCCTAGCATTGAGTGGCTGGTCTGCCATTCACTGTGTGACCTTGGGCCAACTATTCTCTCTGAGTCTCAGTCGCCTTGTCTGTAAAACAGGAACAATAACAGTGCCGACCTCCAGGGGTTGTGGCGAGGATTAAGTGAAGTACATTAAAAAGTGGCAAATAATAAGTGCTTGTGGTAGATAGACTAATAGCCTCCCAAAGATTCCTATATCCTAATCCCTAGAACCTGAGAGTCTGTCATGCTACCCGGCAAGGAGGCATTAAGGTTGCACGTGGAATTAAGTTTGCTGATCTGCTGACTTTGAGATTAACCTGATCACCTGGGTAGGCCCAATATAATCACAAGGATCCTTTAAATGTGGAAGAGAGAGGCAGAAGAGTCAGTTTCAGAGTGATGAGATGTGAGAAAGACGTAACCTGCCATTGCTAGCTTTGCACATGAAAAGGGGGCACTAGGCAAAGAATGCGGGCAGCTTCTAGTTGCTGGAAAAGGCAAGACAATGGATTCTCACCTAGAGCCTCCAGAAAGAAATACAGCCCTACTGACACCTTGATGTGAACTCAGAGATGCTGCGGATTTCTGACCTCTGCAACTGTAAGTGATACATACATATTGCCTTAAGCCAGTTTTACAGGAGCTGTAGGAAACTACAGTAATAAAATGTTAGCTGGTAATTTAAATTTTTCACGTATTAAGTGATGTCCCTTTTGTAATGAGCAAGGTCAGAAAGATCTACATCACACTTATGTATCTAGAGTCTTCATCTGGATTCATTTTCATTTTGCCATCTACCTACTCTTCTCAAAGTAAATGGTATAAGTAGTGACAAAGAGCACAAATTCTTACTTATTGTAGTACTGACTGACTGCAAACAACAGAAATGGACTCTAACTTAATCAGGAAAGGCATTTGTTGTCAAAGTATTAGATAGTTCACAGAATTTACAGGAAGCCTGGAGGATCAGATTCAGAAAATTAGCAAGAGTCCAGAAAGATCACACAGCAGGTAAGAGGGCCAAGATCAAGACAAGGAGGGTTCAGAGGCTGCCCCTGGACACTCAGTTCCAGTGGTGCTGGACTCCCAATGCCATCACTGATGCTATGGATAATTTTTCAACCCTCAGTCTTTGTATTACTCAATATTCCCAGTTCTGGGCAAAAATGTCCAGTTGCGACCATTTAGCTCTGATAGAGGTGGGGTCAACCCCTTTGGTTTCCATATTGATTGACAATACCCTCCCTCCCACTAAGATGTTTACAGTAGATGATTCCCCCAAACATGAAGCTGTTGTGGCCCAGGTAACTCCCAACATGACAAATGACCACCACACTTAACCTCTTGCAACTTCAGTTTTCTTGTCCGTACAGTGGTGATAAGAACCTTTACTACATTCCAATTGTGGACAGTTAATTGAAGTTTCCTGAACATGCTGTCCTTGTGCCTTCTGCTGTTCCTTCTGTCTGGAATGATATCCCTCCTTGCCTGTTTAGTGACCCTCTCCTCATTCCTCAAGACTAGTTTGCCAATCCTGGGCCTGATCCCCTCTGATCCATTTCCTGCTTTCTCCTCGTCTGCTCTGTATTGCAAGCAAATGACCCTTGGAGGCTGTGTTTTGTAGGCTTCTGGATGGGTTAAGCCAATGGGAGGCAATGGCAGAAGATACTAGGGCTGAAAAAGAAAGAAACGGGTATTTCTCTTTTCCTTGGGTAGTATCTTAAGCCTCAGCTGTTTCTTCCATTTTTAACTATTTTGGAAAAGCCACATTCTAACTTCTGCCAGGTAACCCTGAACCCTTAGCCTCATCAATGCCAAATTCTGTTTCTCTGGCCTAGGGGTGGTAGAACTGCATCACCTGCCATTGCTAATCTATGGGATGCCTAATCTGTGGAATGTCTTGTTTGGCTTCTTAGCAATTCCATAACCTGTAATTCTGATTACTATTGTTGTGTAACAAATTACCCCGAAACTCAGTGGCTTAAAACAACCACTCCATGGGTCATGAATCTGGACAGGGTATAGCCAAGATGGTTTATCTCTTGGCCTCAATATCTGGGACCTCAGGTGTGAAGACTCAAAGACTGTGATGACTCCACACCTGGGGGCTGGAATCATCTGAATTTTATTTGCTCACATGTCTGGTGCCTGGGCTGGGATGACTCAAAGACTAAGACTGCTTGCTAGAGCACCTCCACACAGCTTGACATGTGGCTCGATTCCTCACAGTGTGACAGCCTCAGAGTGGTCAGTCTGCTTTCAAGGTGGTTCAGGGCCCCAAATGTATGTATTCCACTCAGCAAATAAGCTGAAGCTCTCTTTTCTGTTCTAGCTTCTGAAGTCATTCAGCATCAATTCCCACTATTCTGTAAGTTGCAGTAGTCCCAAGTCCACTCAGATTCAAATGGATGGTGGAAACACAAATCATGCCTGTGAATGGAAGGAGTGTCAAAATTTCTGGGGTCATGTTTTAAAACCACCATCCCTGGGTTACCAATTCATGGCATGAAACTGCCCATTTTACTAACCTGGAGTGTTTTCTGTTTTTCCAGTTGAACCCTGAACATTCAGTTCAGCTGTTATTTGTGCTATTAAAGTTCCTTAAATTCCCCAATTAGAGCTGGACTTGGTTGCCCCCACCTTTGTGCTCCCGTGACTCATCATAGCATTTGGATAAACTGTGTTCCAATTACTTTGTTTCTCTCCCTCAATAGACTATGGGCTTCTGTAGGGACTGAGCCTTATTTATCTCAGTTTCCTCAATTCTTAGCACATGTCTAGAACACGGCAGACAATAATATACATTGAGCAAATGAATGTATATTTCACTCTAATTCTATTGATCATCAAGAATCATTTTGCACTTAACACTCTGAGAAAATTCTTTGGAAGTTTCCATGTGGCTTTATAAAGGTTTTGACCCCTGATATGAAGCAAAAGCCATGAGCTCAAATGCCAACAGGGCTTGGCAGGTAAATGAATGAAATGAATGAAGCAGTCAGGTATAGAGAAAAGGGTGTGAGGTGGACTGCGGGGAGTGTTTACCCTGTCTACCAAGGCCACCCTGTACACAGCCCTCAACAATTCAGACTGTCAGTGAGTGAGAACGTGGCTCAGTATTCCAAGAACTTCTGATATTTTTTAGAAGTCAGAGTCTTTATTTTTATTTCCTGATTTGTAAGTGTTGCAAATTAACTAAAAAATTTTTTAAAAACTGTGTGAACCAACAGTCTGCAAGCCAAGCCAAATATAACCAAAGGCCGGATTCAGCCCTCATTCATGTCCTCTGATTTAGAATTGCCTGGCAGTGATCCACAGATAACTTCATCAACTCAAACTTCAATAGTTTGAGATGTCATCCTAGAAATATAATTTGTGAAAGAGGCATGTAAATTTGTTAACTGGCTAGACTCTTTATCATAACAAAATACACAACAATCAAATGAAATAATATGGCAAACTGCACTTGAAACTGTTAAATGTGTTTCATTCCACCCACCTTGATTGTTTTAAAAGCTACAAACCTAAAATTCATAATAATTTTATCTTTTGTGGTCAAAATATTTTCTCCACATTTTGGCACTGAATAAAATGCTTGCATATTCAGAGGGAATACAGAGATTATGATGAAGAAATGAGATCACTCTTCCATGACTACTCAGCCCCTCGTAAAGATGACAGGCAGAATGATGCCTCTAACTTAAAAATTCTTAAATGTAAATTCCAGCATATAAAAGAAGAGCACTGCACTAGAAGTCCAGATAACTGCCTTCTAATTCTTGGGTTTGCCAGCATCCTGCACACAACGCCTGGCACCAGGAAGGTGCTCAGTAAGATTTGCATGAATGTGTACATAATATGTATACATGAAAGAATGAGAAGCATGTGACTTTGAATAATTTACCCAAATGACTTATTTCTTTGTCTGTAGAATGAGGAATTTGAAAGAGTTCTTTTACCATTGATGAATGCACTCAGCATATGCTAAGCATCCTAATAAACAGGCTCTCATTTGATTTCTATGACCCCCCCCCAGCTCTAAATTTCTATAAAAAAGGGCTTCCAAAGAGCATGGAATGGATTGGGTGGCTGTTATAAGAAGTTGGTTGACATCTCTTCTCTTTAGTCTTGAACCGGACAACGGTAAAAACAGACAAAAGTCTGCAATTCACCAAAAGTCACACACGGCTTAAACCACCACGTGCATACACACACGTATCCATGGAAACACACAAAGCTGGAATGACACCTTTTAGTATTTGATACCTTCTTATGACTTAACTGTATGCATTAGAGATGTTCATGGAACTGAAACCTCTGAGACCCCTTTGAAGATTCCTTTGCCCCAGATTTCACCTATGCTTTGTTGAATCTCAGGCCCAGGTCTGGGAGAAATCTAAATGGGTCAGCTAATTTCCCTGGCCTACAAAGCCTCTTTCAATGGTGCACCACACCACGTTGTATTTATCCCACATTTGGAGCATGTCAGAGACAACAGACCAGAAACCCTCATGAGGCTCTGCTGATAATCCTTCTCCTTCCAAGTATCCATTCCTACATGGTCTGGAAAGAGATAAAGTTGCTAGTCCACAGATAAAAATCAGCAGGTACACTAGCAAACTGCTGGTAGGTTACCTAGCCTGTTCTAGACGTTTTTCTTTCCTTCTTTACTCCACCCTGGGACCCTTTTCCATCTCTCTTGTCTCTTCTCTCTCTATCTCGTCATATCCAATTTATGTTCCATCACCCACAACCTGGTGCACAGTAGGTACTGCATGTATTCGATAAACTATTTAGATTGACCTCACTTGTTCTGACAAAAAACGCTGGTGGTTCTCTAAGCTGCCAATCAGAAAGTCAGATTTTATAACAAGTTGTGGAAAAGGGAAAGCCTTTATTTTCATTTTTAGGTGTCCAATCTCTTACCCCCATCCAACTCCCACACAGACAAGTACACTTGTGCAGTTTTCATGAACTCAGTTCACAGCCAGACCTCACGAGGTGGGTGGGCAGAGGCTGTGGCCAGAGGGGCTGGGGGCTTCAATTTTCTTCCTCATCTTTACCTGCCCAAGTCTATAACTTTCTTAAGGACTCTGCAGTACTATCCTCTGCTGTAGCAAACATTCTCTGTCTGACTCCTGGAGATCCTGTTAAGTTTCTCTCATGGGTCCTAATCACCCTGTCCTTGGTCCTGTGAACATCATCAGCCAGCACTGTCACTTCCCTTACTGGACTGGAGGTACCTTGAGCAGGGCTGAATCTTATTCACCATTCTATACACAGCTGCTATCACACTACCAGGCACATAGTAGGTGCCCAATTAATTGACTACCTTAGTGAACATATGGCTATTTAATACATGTGTTGTAGAGATAACTTTGTAAGTCTGCACTCTATAGGACATAGAGGCCTGGGCTCTGGATAAACACTACTGAGTTGCACAAGTTGGTGATATTAAAGTTTTCAATTAAGGCAATAGTCATGGGAGCAGAAGGGAATGGGCTCCGACACCAGAACTCAGGCTCTTGGGCCTTGAACACTCACTCAAAGCCCTTAGGCTGAAGTGAATTTTTCTGGAGCTTTGCTAAGATAAAAGCAGTGTTTAAGGGAACATTTGGGCAACGTCTCAGGGCAGGCAACTTGAGCAATTTCAAAAACACTGTCTGCTTTGTAGAGCGGGTTGTGGATGTGATTTACCCACTGCATTTCAGAGCCTCGGTCACTGTCCAGGCGAGAGTCTCAGGGGTCTGTCTCTGGGGTAGGAGTTAAGCTCTCACAATGCTCACAAAGTTGCTTCATAAGTCTTTGGTTTTAACATGACAGTGACCATCTGTCCTACCCAATCCCTGAGGGAAACATTAGAAGCAGCAGCACATTGACATTCAGGCTGGAAGATGCAGTGTGCCAAAGATTAAATGGAAAGACTTTTCCTTGGTTATTCTTATTGTGTCCAGGGGTGGAAACTGGGGACGGGGGTGCCAGATGGACCCAGAGGCTGCTGGGGTGGGTGTGGGATTATTTGTTTCTATAGAAACATTTCTATAGGATGTCTGTAGGGCCTTTGGAAGTTGGCACTGGTCTTGCCCTGAGAACCATGTGGTGCCCTTTCACAATGTTCCCAATGCCTTTTTATTTACCAAAGGAGTTTTCTAGTAGCTGCCCTGTCTCTGGCCTGGAATTTACTGAAGTTCTGTGAAAATGGAGTCTTTCGAATTCTGAGCCAGGTTTCTGCCTTTCCAGGAAGACAGGGCCTTAGTATCCACACAGTGTGAAGAAGCAGCAGCTTGGCCCCAGAGCCCTTGGCACTTTCCTGCCCCCCTCCCTCCCCTCCTCCTGGCCTGGGTTTGTCCCCCTGGGGCGTGGACCTCAGCCAGTTGTCAACTAATCCTTGCTAAGGTGTTAGGTGGCAAAGGCTCAAGGGTTATTAATCTTTGTAGGAGCTTTCCACATTAAACAAAGTTTTGTTATTAAATCAAAGGGCATTAAAAATTCACCACCATAGCATAAAACAATTTCTTTGCGTCCCCTATAAACCCTTACCTTTAAAAGTGAGTATAGTTATGATCATAATATATATGTAATATGTGGAACTTTTTCATAAAGGAGAACACTTTGCACGTCTTCACATTTTTTAATGTCCTACTCTTATTCTCATAGTAGTTTGAAGGCAGCTTTAGAAGCATCTGTCCATTTCATGATTTCTCCCCCGCATATCCAGCTGCCCTCCCTCTCTTCCTGCCTCCTGGCAATGAAGCGAGCCCCCAGGGCCATGGTGTAACTGTGACCCTGCCTCTACCTATGACTAACTCCTGCCAAACTGAATAAACAGGAGTAGCACTAGATGCAAGATGAGTCAGAGTCTTTCTCCCCAAAGTGTGAAATTAAGGCCAAGAAAAGGACTTGTGTTGGTTTCTTTTTGGGTAGCTGAACCTGCAATATGTCAGCTTAAGAGTGGGGAATTGGGTTTTCTCCAACAACGCTGTGGACCTAAGAAGAGAAGCTGAGAGAGGAGAATGAAGAAGATGTGCACAGAAGGGCAGAGGTGACGGAACTTCCCTGAGGCCCAGGTGTATTCCTGCTCTTGGTTTCTCTGAGACACACCTGTATTTTTTGCTTAAGCCAGCTTTGTTTCATTTTTATCACTTGCAAGCAAGAGTCCAAACTAATTATAAGAATAATAATAGTAACGACACGGGACATTTGTGATGTATCAGATACTTTACGCACCCAGTATTTAATCCCTTCAATCACCTAACGAGCTAACATAGAGATCCAGTAACTTTCTCAAGATAATAACCCTTAATGAATTGTGTACTGGGATTTGAACCCTGATCTTGTCTGATGTTACAGTCTATGGTCTTAACTATTCCCTATGTGGACTCTCAGTGTAAGTGTGTCATCACAGAAGTGGGATCAATAGAAGGAAGAAACATCATGCCTTCCAAGAATAAATATAAAACACTCCGATTTCAGATGCCAGAAAGAAGACATTTTGAGGCACAAGCCTCTTCCTGCTTAACCCCCTCAAGTGACCCCATATAGACGCTACGGTTTTTCTTGTGTCTTGGCTCATGGCTGTCCTTCCTGGCCTTTGGTACCTTGGATGGGCCTACCCTCTCCAACAGCAAGGAAGACCTGTGTTGAGTCAGTTCTCTGCATATAAACATGTCTGGATGATCCAGCCGTGGTTTATTCATGATACATTTGTTAGAATTCTCCGCTTGCCATCAACTGTGCTCCTGGGACCACCTTTCATTGGTTCTAGTTGGTATATTAAGCATTTCAAACTAGTGGCAGTCACTCATGCATTTATTCACTATCATTAACATATTAGTTGACCACAGTCTATGGGCCTGTCTTAATCCCAGGGATACAGGAGAAATCAAACAGCATGTCTGCCTCCTTAGAGATCACAGAGGCATTTGAAGACATTCCCTAATAATGCCACACATTAACATCAGAGTAGAGGCACACACAGGCTGCCTTGGGAGCAGGGGAGGAGGAGTAGGGGTAGGAGGGGTGGTGTGGGGTGTGTAAACTAACTCTGTGGAAAAGACTTAATGAACAAATGGACTTTGGAGGCTGTGAGCATTTGTACTAACCCAATCAACCTAAATAAAGCAAATGCACAAGTTTTCGTCTGCTGTGATATTATGATAAATCATTTATCAGGAACAAAGGTTGAATTGCAGGGCTATGTCTCTCCATGTCTCTCTTCAAGGGCACCATGATTTTGGGAATTGATAGAATTGGTTACAAACCTTCATGTGTACTAAGAATTCCTAGCCAATCATCCAGGGATTTGCTTCAGCAGAGAGTGTTTGAGTGGAAGGACTGGTCTCACAGTTTCCCCCTAGGGCAGCACCTCTCTACAGAGATGCCAGCCCAGCGGAGGGAAAGCAGCCATGTGAGGATCCTCACTTGCCTCTGGACATCTTCAAAGGTGGCAAACAGGAATCAAGACTTATGCAGAACTCTTCTTCCTCTAGGATGGGTACACTGGAGCGCAGTTGTAGCTGGAGCAGAAAGGCGGCTCAAGGAGGAGAATTAGTTTCAGGAAATTCAGACAAAACCAGGCCGTGGGGAATATTTTAAAATTCCAGGCAAATGATTGGATAGGAATACAATAAGCGTTCCCAGTGTAAAGACTTTCCCTTCTCGACATTGATCTTGTGGCAAGTCAGAAAGCTGTTTGCAAGGAAATGGTCACTCTTTCCCTTTACATAATATTCATAAATGTGCAGCCAAATTCAATGTGTCATAGATGAAATTACCAACCCGCGTACCACCCGCCTGTCTCATGTGAGCTGAGTTTACGGATCCAGTGTTCTCCAGCGAGCATCACAAATCCACATAATGTTCCCGAGTGCTAAATTTGGAGCTCTGATGTAGCTGACAGATGTTTAAAATCACATTTAGTCGGACAACTCCCTGAGGAGGACACAGCTGCAGATGTGAAAGAGAGCAAGTTATTCCAGTTAAGGTCTGCGGGAACTCTGCCGGCAAACCTTCTGTCTCCATCCGCCTTCTTCAGACAGGAGGATATGGGCGAAGGAACTTTTTCATGCGGGGTCCAACCACCTTCGGCCAAACCATCCCCCTCAAACCCGGGTTTGAGTTGTTGCCAAGATAAACATGGAGGTTGTGTCTTGGGCAGAGTGTAGGGTGCTACGCTTAGCCTTAATTGAGTATGAAAGAGGCTGCTTGCTTTTTAAAAACAGGCACAAAGCCACATTTTGGAGCCTGCTTTGCCCCTCTGTGGCATCTTAGTCCCGAAAATGAATGTGATTCTGCAATTTTGCTCTTCAGGATCAGTTATTCAAATGTCAATCATTCTGGGTGGGTTGAAGGGCCATTCACCCTCCCTCACTCCTCTGACATCTCGAATAGTTCCTCCTTCGTTTTTTAAAAACAACACAATTAAAATTATCCTAAAATCTTTGCAAATCACATATTTTAGGCTTGTTTCAAGACTAAGACTAAAATGGATTTGTTTAAAAAAATGGTCTGTGTATCTGATGTGGGAGACTAGTGACCTTTGGTATGTTATGCCAAAAAAAAAAAAAAATGTTTGATGTCTAAAATTTCCCTACTGAGCTTGTATTGTTTCTGGTCTTTTTCTGTGATTTTTCCATCCTCCATCATTCCCCGCGTTCAAAATCAGTTCTTTATTTACTCAACAGAGGTTTTGATAAAGTTATGAGCTCATCCTGATGGCAGCCTTGAATCAATGCAAATCACTTTACGATGTCAAAATTGAGGAGATGTGAGTGTAAGATAAATGATTGTAAAACAATTTTAGGACAGAACCCAAGAGAGACTCTTACCGTGTCAGGAGAATGGTAGGAAGGGATTAATTGGAGAACTCTGCCAGATTCATATCAGGACAATAGAGTGTGCACACAGGCTTTACTCCCAGTTTGAAGTTCTTATAAAGGCATCCTTAGAGACCACAAAATACCCTCAGAGGAGGTTGATGGGCAGCTGGCTAGGGCGATACAGTGGGTTTGGCTCACAACGTTTTAGGCACTGAGATGAGCAGATAGTAATGTTAAGTGAATGACAAACTGGGAACAAACCAAACTCAGGCAGTGCCGATGAATCCCTCCCTGGAGCCTAGTTTCTAAATGTTCAGGCTGAGAGACCGATAGCTAGGAAAGGAGATTCAGTAATGGGGTAAATAGGGGAAGCAGAAATAGACTCTAGGGCCAGTGAGAAAATCTCAGGTGGATTCCTGTGCTAAAAGTAAAACATCACACTTCCTAACTCCTTGGACTTCAGGACTCAGTCTATGATATTATCTTCGAACCATGGACTTTCACAGTCTGGAGTGGAACATTATACACCAATCCATGACTACAGATGACTCTGGGAGGGTGGAATTGGAAGAAGAAAGGGGAAGCACATTAACATTAAAAGCAAATCTGTACTGTGTGGTTTGTTGTAACGCTTTTTCCTTTACTTAAAAAAAAAACCATTGAAATTAATTGAATGACATATACATAAACACACACCCTTTCCCCCACAAGAAATTTTACTGGATAAAGTTCAGGAAACTTGATAATTGACTAGCAAGTCCTTTGACCTCTGTGGGTGCCAGTTTCCTCGTCTCTGAGAAATCACAGTATTTCTGGGAGAATAAAATGCAATAGATAAGGATAGAGTTTTGAGAAGCTGAAAGGGGGGTTAGAGTGCAAAATGTTACTGCAATTATACAGGACATAAAGGGTACTTTATAAATATTGTGACTGACTGTGACATTGGCGCAAATTCCTGTAAGAGATTCTTTTAGGCATATGTTTCTCAAGGACTTTGGACACTAAAGATAAATGTTCGGAACTTTGCATTCTGGGTCCTATTAAATAAAATCTAATTTGACTTGTGGAAAGAGTCTGTGATTTTTCCATCCTCCATCATTCCCCACGTTCAAAATCAGTTCTTTATTTACTCAACAGAGGTTTGGAGTCCGTTTTGAACCCTAACTCCACAACTCCCTTGCTCTGATACATGTGGACAGATTAGTTAATTTATCTTAGCTTTAGTTTTCCATGATTATAAAAAGAGTATTTTTTTTTTTTTTTTGAGACGGAGTCTCGCTCTGTCGTCCTGGCTGGAGTGCAGTGGCCGGATCTCAGCTCACTGCGAGCTCCGCCTCCTGGGTTTACGCCATTCTCTCGCCTCAGCCTCCCGAGTAGCTGGGACTACAGGCGCCCGCCATCTCGCCCGGCTAATTTTTTGTATTTTTTTAGTAGAGACGGGGTTTCACCGTGTTAGCCAGGATGGTCTCGATCTCCTGACCTCGTGATCCGCCCGTCTCGGCCTCCCAAAGTGCTGGGATTACAGGCTTGAGCCACCGCGCCCGGCCAAAAGAGTATTAATATCACCTTCCTCTAGGACTGTTGTGGGAAATATGTGAAACAATGCATATAAACTGTCTAATCATGGCTGCTCCCATCACTGGGAGATCTCCATGCAAAGTGCAATCATTATTTGATGATTACAAACATTCGTTCTTCTCTTTTACCAACAGAGAAACTGAGGTAATGAGAAAACTAATAAGTTGTAGCTGCAGGATGAGATAAGGCAGTAGTTGGGAATAAATCCCAGGCCTAAGAGCTGCCATCAGGTCATAGTAGGAACTGTTTGATTATTTTCTGCAGAGGAACTCTTACCTTAGGAGTTTTGGGAACTGCATCCACTCTTGTGACGTCTGGGTATTGGAAAAGAGAGGGTCATTCCTTCACCAGAGACCTAGGGTGCTCTGCTGCTGTGATTGTGAAAATGTGGGGCAGCCAAGTGCAGTCTTTAATGCTCTGTTACTGGCGAGCTCAAATTCCTCCAGCTAAAGAGCATTCTGCATGCCCCGGATTTCCCTCACATTCACTTTGTGTGGAGACCTTAATCGTTCTCTAATTCTAAATACTGTGGGAACAGTAGCAAATGCTATCACACACTGGTTACTTTCTACTTATCATTAAAGTGTGATCTAGAACATACCAGATTATTTAAATGATCAGCAACAAAGACACTGGTTTAGAGAAGCACACAGGAGTTGGCTAAGACCAGTTGGTTGGGAATCACGTCTGCTGGTCTCAACTTATGTCCATTTAGCAAAGTGAAGTCTTAAAGACAAAAGAGGGAGGAGTTTCCAAAGATTCTCACTCCTGTCTGAGTGAGGAAGACAATCCCAATCTCCAACTTGGTGGAAACTGTCACATCAGTCTCCACAGGACATTGATTTTAATTGGAGCCAGAGAAATGGGTAGTTCAAACAAAAAGAAATGGGTTATCATCACCCTGCCAGGTAACCTTCAGTGCTAACACATATTTTCTCAGTTTAAATGGACATTAAGTATGTGTGCTTATGGGCGCAAAGGCTATGCATGAAAGTTCTACTTGGAAATGATTTAAATGTCTATCTCTGGGAATCAGGTGAATGAATTTTGGCGAATCTGCACACATTCTCCACACCTGTAAATTGAGTGAGGCAGATCACTGCACTCTCATGCATAGTTACCAACTGGCTGCATTCTAAAGTGAAAAGTCAGGTACTGAGTTGTGTGCAGAACATACAAATTTTTTCCAAGTATATGGGAGGAATCAAAATATGGGCACAAAGCTTAAATAGGATTCAACAGAAATTAAAGATAGCCCTTTTTTTTTTTTTTTTGAGACCAAGTGTCACCCTGTCACCAGGCTGAAGTGCAGTAGCGCAATCTTGGCTCACTGCAACCTCCACCTCCTGGGTTCAAGCAATTCTCCTGCCTCAGCCTCCTGAGTAGGTAGGACTACAGGCAAGCGCCACCACGCCCAGCTGATTTTTGCATTTTTAGTAGAGACGGGGTTTCACCACATTGGCCAGGATGGTCTCGATTTCTTGACCTTGTGATCCACCCGCCTCAGCCTCCCAAAGTGCTGGGATAACAGGCATGAGCCACAGCACCCGGCCAAAGACGGACTTGAAGGGAAAAAAGAGACTGGTTTGGGTCTAGAGAATGTTTATGAAATTCTAACAGTACCCTACTCCTGGGCTCCCAAGAGAATACAGTCTCCGCCTGTAACCAATCCCCCTCATAATTTCCTGACCAAGAAATTGCCTCAAAGAACAGGAAACATGAAGATAAGCAAATTTGAACTGGTTTCTCTTGAGTCCTGCAGCTACTTCCCTGTGGCAGTATTCTGATTTTCTTTTAACCTAAGCTATGCAGATGGGCAGCTGTTATTTATGGCAAACTTAGTACTATTCTTCATCAAATGTTTATCAGATACTAGACAATGGTGTCAAGGGCTTTATCTACGTGAGTTTACACAAGTGTGTAATCCTTACAGCAATTGTACAAAGGTAGCTGTAATTTACCCACATTACAGATGATAAAACTAAGGCTCTGAGTGGCTAACTGAACTGACCACATCAAAGAACAAATAAAGGGCAGAATTTGAATGCGAACTCATCTGACTTTGAAACCCTGCTCTTAAACACTACCTAGTGCTAGTCTGACATCACGAACAGCATCTGTATTAGGCCTTCATGGTTGGAAGGGTTCTTGGGCTGAATTAGCCAAACAATAATGTTTTCTTCAACCTTGAATTTGTATTCTCCTCATCCTCCCTAATTTCAGTGCTTTACCAACTTATTGATACCACTGGCAAAGAGAGTTGACTTTTTAAAAAATAAGAATTTCTTTAAGGAAAGCAAACCACACAAACATTTGTGTTCGCTATTTAATGAAAGGTTATGTTTGCTTAGTAGAAACTAAAAAAGAACTCTTGAAATGACTTTTAAAAATCTAACTAGAAAATGAACATGTGCTGACATGTTCTTTATTGCTTTCAGCAAAAGCCAAATACTATATGTGCCCAAACCTTCCAGAGTTGCTGTTAGCAAAACCCAACACACCCAAAGTAGAATTAGGGGATGGAGATATTAACAGACTTGAGAAGAAGAGGGGGAGTTTGCTTAGATATTCCTGAAGGAATAGCTGCTCTACCAATTTCTGATAATGGCTGGAAACAGGAAAGGAAGTAATAATTAAAATGGTCAGTGTGGAAGAAGATTGGTTTCATTCCTCTTTCTCTATTCCATAGAGATCTGGAAGATAAGCTTTAATATCAAACTTTAACACCAAGTTTTAACATCTGCTGAGTTTGAATGCCCCCTCTGCCCTCTACCACCTGGGTGACCTCAACTCATTTATAAAAAGAAGATAATATTAGACACCCTCTACCCACCACCACACTAATCAGGAGAGGCTTAGTTATGCCGCAGTAACAAACACCAGTTATCAGTGATTTCAAACAACAAAGATTTATTTTTCATTCATGCTGTGTCCAACATGGGTCAGCAGGGGGTCACTGAGGCTTCACTACCTTATAATGATGCCTGCCAAATACAAGGCTTTAGGACTCACTATTGCAAGGGGAAAGAGTGCCTCTTATTAGATGATTATACATGGAAGTGACACATGTCACTTCTGCTTAAATTTCATCCATCAAAGCAAGTCATGTGGCCACCCCTAGCTTCAAGAAGAGAACCAGAAATCTTGGTAAGCACTGGTTATGTCCACTTCTACCACACCCTCCCTTTGGGATTATTGTAGGGATTACATGTTAATTATTATCGTCACGATTTACTTCAATACTCCTAGAACCCACATATTAATTAAAAAGAATGACCAACATGGTGACCATGACTTTCAGCAGCTCAGAGTTTAATATAGGGAACAAAATCAAACCAAGAACCAAACTACAATGTAATAAGTGCCCAAAGCCCAAAGAATTGTGTGTTGAGAGAGCAGAAGAGAATCAATGTAATCTTTTAGATGGAGGAGTGGGAAATGAGGTCTTCACATGGGAAGCTTCACTGGGAAGGCGACACTTCTGAGTTTTGACAAATGAGTAGGAGTTCATATGGTGAAGAATAAGGAGAAAGGCAAACTGGCTGGAGAAAATCTACACAGAGGAGGAGGCAGGAGAGGGTATAGTGAGTACCTTTTGGGAAATGTAAAGGGCAGGATTCATGCTGGGGAACTGTGGGTAGTGATGGTGGCTAGGTAGGCAGAGTTTAGACTAGTGAACACCTTGTATATCTATGCCATAGACAGATTTTTTTTTTAAATGTAGGATTACCAGTGTTGCACCTAACAGTGTGTCTTTAACAATGAGAGCAGAATGTGCAGTGGAAAGTCCTTTAAACTCACCTTATAATCTGTTCATTAATTCTGCTGAAGGAACAATGTTCATCAGCTTTGTGAACTTTGGCATCTCAAGGTCTCATGGCCTTTATTTATAAATAAAAAGGTTTAAATAAGAAAAATTTGAGGTTCTTTCACACATTCAAATTCAAGGAACAGGACTCAGATTGGCACCCTCTGTGGTGCTTCAGCCCCAGGAAGATGGCTATGCCAGTTTGACTCATAATTTTACCCCTCACCTAGGTTCCTGAGACACTATTTTTGATTGGCTATTAGTTTTCAGGGGTAGTTTATCTTTCTGGCACAGATAATTCATGATAATGACTAAAGAAATATAATACCTATGATAAGTGTGTAAATTTAGGAACTACCAAGCTTATTCTTTAGATTTCAAAATTTGTAACCCAGAGAAAAATATACTGTACTTCACATCACAGAATCACACATTTTCAGGTCTCCCGTGTCGTAGAATTGCTGATTTGACTGAAAACACATTTCTGTTCTTGCACTATTCAGAGGTGCCAGAAGGGGATTCTGGTCAAGCCTGTGACTCACAGGACATCTAGCCTCGTATTTGGTACTTGATCAAGACATTATGATTGTTATACTTTATTCTGGCCTTTATAGAGTCTGCTTGTGTTGATGTCTGATTTACCTGGGCTATTTGAGGCACTATGTTGGAGTGGTTAAGAGTGTAGATTTCAGAGACAAACTGTTTCCTCTCTTAGGGCCTCAGTTTTCTCATCTGAAAAATGGAAATGATACTAGGTTTTTTCATAGGTGAGAAAACAGCTTAGGGCAACACATTGTGAGTAGTAAGTGTAATAATAATAGTAATAATAATGATAATAATAAAGATGTTGAAAGAGAGATAAACCCAACAGAGATTCATGGAAAACTGAAGAGAATTTGAGGCGAGGGAAAGTGAAATTCATGAGGAGAATGTGAGCAGGTGGGATGTGACTCTGACTCAGAGAAATTATATGGTGGCTGGAAAGGGGGTATGTGGGATCTCTGGGTGTCTAGAACAATTTTGTTACCTAAAAAAAAAAATCTTAAAGTCCTAAGCCAATGAAATTTCATATATTTGGATTTGAAGAATAAATTTTATTCTTCCCAACCAAACCCAAAATTTTATTCTTCCCAAGCCCAACCCAAAATTGTTTTACTTTGGGGTCCTCAAAACCTGAACCTGCCTTAATTGCACTGATTGGAAAATAGGGGGGTATTGTTAAGACCATAGGTTCTGGAGTTGGAATGACCTGAGTTCAAGTCTCAGCTCAGCTATTTGCTAACTAGGTTAGTTTAGGCAGATGATTTAAACTTTCTGAACCTAGGCACTCTCATCTGTCCAAAGAGAATAATGGTAATGTCTTCTTCATCTTCTTCTTTTTTAATTTAAATAGGTTTTGGGGAAACAGATGGTATTTGGGTATATGAATGAGTTCTATAGTGGTGATTTCTGAGATTCTGGAGCACTCATACCCAAGCAGTATACACTGTACCCAACGTGTAGCCTTTTATCCCTCACCCACCTCCCACCCTTTCTCCTGAGTCCCCAGAGTCCATTGTATCATTCTTATGTCTTTGCATCCTCATAGCTTAGTTCCCACTTATGAGTGAGAACATATGATGTTTGGTTTTCCATTCCTTAGTTACTTCACTTAGAATAATGGTCCCCAATTCCATCCAGGTTGCATTGAATATCATTATTTCATTCCTTTTTATGGCTGGGTAGTATTCCACAGTATGTATATATATATATATATATATATATATATATATATACCACAATTGATTTATCCACTCATTGATTGATGGGCGTTTGGTCTGGTTCCGTATTTTTGCAGTTGTGAATTGTGCTGCTATAAACATACATGTGAAAGTATCTTTTTCATATAATGACTTATTTTCCTCTGGGTAGATACCAGTAAGTGGGACGGCTAGATCAAATGGTAGTTCTATTTTTAGTTCTTTATGGAATCTCTATACTGTTTTCCATAGTGGTTATACTAGTTTACATGTTCACCAGCAGTGTAAAAGTGTTCTCTTTTCACCACATCCCCACCAACATCTATTTGTTTTTTTAATTTTTTGATTATGGCCATTCTTGTAGGAGTTAGGTGGTATTGCATTGTGGTTTTAATGTGCATTTCCCTGATCATTAGTGATGTTGTGCATTTTTTCAGTTGTGCATTTCTTCATATGTTTGTTGCCCATTTGTATACCTTCTTTCCAGAATTGTCTATTCATGTCGTTAGCCCACTTTTTGATGGGATTTTTTGTTTTATTCTTGCTGATTTGTTTGAGTTCCTTGTAGATTCTGGATATTAGTCCTTGGCTGGATGTACAGATTGTGAAAATTTTCTCCCATTCTGTGGTTGTTTGTTTACTCTGCTGATTGTTTCTTTTGCTGTGTACAAACTTATTAGTTTAATTAAGTTCCATCTATTTATCTTTGTTTTTGTTACAATTGCTTTTGGGTTCTTGGTCATGAAGTCTTTGCCTAAGCCTATGTCTGGAAGGGTTTTTCCAGTGTTATCTTCTGGAATTTTTGTGGCTTCAGGTCTTCTGTTTAAGTCTTTGATCCTTCTTGAGTAGATTTTTGTATAAGGTGAGAGATGAGGATCCAGTTTTATTCTTCTACATGTGGCTTGCCAATTATCCCAGCACCATTTGTTGAATAGGGTGTTCTTTCCCCACTTTATGTTTTTGTTTGCTTTGTTGAAGATCAGTCGCTTGTAAGTATTTGGGTTTATATTTCTGGGTTCTCTCTTTTGTTCCATTGGTCTATGTGCCAATTTTTATACCAGTACCATGCTGTTTTGGTGACTATGGCCTTATAGTATAGTTTGAAGTCAGGTAATGTGATGCCTCCAAATTTGTTCTTTTTGCTTAGTCTTGCTTTGGCTATGGGGGCTTTTTTCGTTGTTGTTGTTCCATATGAATTTTAGGATTCTTTTTCTAGTTCTGTGAAGAATGGTGGTATTTTAATGGGAATTGCATTGAATTTGTAGATTGCTTTTGGCAGTATGGTCATTTTCACAATATTCATTCTATCCATCCATGAGCATGGGATGTGTTTCTATTTGTTTGTGTCATCTATGATTTCTTTCAGGAGGGTTTTGTAGTTTTCTTTGTAGAGGTTTTTCATGTCCTTGGTTAGGTATATTCCTAGGTATTTTATTTTATTTTATTTTGCAGCTGTTGTGAAAGGGGTTGAGTTTTTTATTTGATTCACAACTTGGTCACTGTTGGTGTATAGCAGGACTACTGATTTGTGTACATTCATTTTGTATACTCTAACTTTGCTGAATGTGTTTATCAGTTCTAGGAGCTTTTTGGAGAAGTCTTCTTTATAGTGTTGTTCTAAATATAAAATGAGATCAGTCAGAAGTGCACAATTAATATTCCTTGTTATAACTGATTTGTCTTTCCCTTTTGAGTAACAGGAGGATCTGAGTTTACTCATGGGTGTCCCAAATGGAGAATTAGTCATTCATGCCTTTAGGAAAAGTTTCATGCTTTACTTTTCTCTGAATTCCTTTCCTTCATCTCCCCAGCAACCGGCATGAGGCAGCTCACACTACAGAAATTCACCTAGAAAATGTCATAAGGATTGTAGAAGTGACTGTCATTTCTTGGGCTTTTTAGTCTAGGGCACTTTATTGGCAGAAGATGGGCTGGTAAAATTTGATACACATGGGTAAATTCTGAGTGCTTTTTTTACCAGGCTGGTTAGTCATGTGATGCTAAGCCAGGAGGTCCTTAGGATGGGCAGGCCAATCACTTCTCAGGAAGCCTCACCCACTCTAATAACAATGATCCACTTCTCCACAGGCTCCCCTGAGAAGGTGAATGCTGGATTTACAGCAGATTTGTGCGACAAGCCCTATGGAGAAAGAAACATAGGGCAGTGGAAAAACGCTCTCAAGCCTTATGTTCTTTAGAGCTTTGGAAATCAAATGGTAATGTCTGGGTCACTGAGGAGGCTGCTTCTAAAATAACTCCCCTGACTCCTGGCCAAAACAGAGGGCTTTTCCGTCTTTACAACTAACACAGCGTGTTGGATGCCCAGCAGTCTCAGTATACTCTGCCTTGGCCAATTTTCATTTCTAATCCCATTGCTTTGTAAAGTGTAGAATTATTCTCTTTTGACCAAGCCAACAGTCTAGAAGCTGTGGGTGGGACTTGGTCTCACAAACAGAAATATTCTATCGTGGTTTGCATTGTTTTTTATCATGTCACAGTTCAGACTCCTACTTCCAAGGCAATCTTGTTTCTTTTAAACACACACACACACACACACACCACACACACACCACATGCCAAACAACTTCTACTTAAAAAAAAAATTCATCATGCACGGCTGCCAGCATGTACATCACTCAGATTCCCCCTTTAAGAGAACCTGCTGTGAGAAAGGTAGCTGGCTGGTGTCAGCTGCTATCAGGGCACAAGAGCTGGGCCATTTCTTCCTCTAACAGGCAATCTTTGCTCTGGGGATCTCCAGTGGCCGGGCTGAGGTCATCTCAAATTTGCATTGTTGTCTTTGGGTCGTCTTAGCCAGTCCTCCTTCCCTCTTTCTTTGTCTCCCAATGCAGGTGTCAGACCTGCGTCACTGTCTGAAAGCTGTCCCTGCCTACTCCTGTTCCCTATACCCTTTATCTTTCATAGGCATTTTCCTTTCTAATTTGGTCTTTGTGTCTGTTTTTCAGAGGACCCAAATTAATACCCCATGAATTATAGTTTCTAGTTTTAATGAATTACAAATCTCCCAGGGTGAAGACTCTAACATCTTGTCAGATGTGTGAGGACACATTGCTGCAAGCCCAAGAAGCAACATATAAGAGATGCTATAAAGCAAAAGGAGGCTGGGCACAGTGGCTCACACCTGCTATCGCAGCACTTTGGGAGGCTGAGTCAGGAGGATTGCTTGATCCCAGAGTTTGAGACCAGCCTGGGTAACATAGCAAGACCCCCTCTTCACCAAAGGTGGAAAAATTAGCTGAGCATGGTGGCACAAATCTATAGTCCCTGCTACCTGGGAGGCTGAGGCAAGAGGATAGCTTGAGTCTGGGATTTCAAGGCAGTGAGCTACAATCACACCACTGTGCTCCAGCTCAGGCAACAGAGCAAGACCCTGTCTCTAGAAACAGACAAAACAAATAACTAGCCTCTGTCAAGGAGTGGTTGGACTCCTGGATGAAAATACCACCAATATATACTTTAACCAGGAAGAACATAAAACCCACAAATTGAGCACATCTGAACAATAAAGTCAGACCTTCCCATTTTGAGTTAGGGTGCATTTTTCAAAAGATGGCCAATGGCACAAAGGCTCAGAAAGGAGGAAGAAGTGAGGAATAGAGAATTTCGATGTGGAAGTTGAGAAATCATGTGATTCAGTGTCTTCTTAAAAGTCTCAGAGGCCACAGAAGGGAAGAAAGCCTGCCATGGCTGTGCTGTTCCCAGAGAAATTTTGATTTTAAATATCTTGGTAAGAAAATTCAATTCAACAGTCTTATAGGAGAGAAACATTGGTTTAAGATTTTTTCATAAACAGAAAGGTTCTGTGAATTTTGGCAGTGCTCAAAGAAGATATTCGAGACAACATTTGGTTTTATTAAAGACTTTTGAACTTCCTATGGATTCTTCTATTAAAGAATCACTAATTTGATCTCTTTTCAGACCTGCCATAGTTCTGAGTTGGGGTTATTTCAATATGTAGGCTCACCTCTGAAGGCTTCTCAATGGTGGCACTATTGGCATTTTGGGTGAACTGTCTTGTGTTAGGCAGGATAGTCCCGCCTAGACCTTTCAAGACCATTTAGCATCCCTGGCCTGTGTCCATTAAATGTCATTTGTGTTCCCCACTTCCCAGTCACTGAAAAAACGTGAAAGCTCTCCGTATATTTCCAGATGCCCTCCCCACCTTCAAAGATGTGCTGCCATGCCTGGTTGGGGAAAAACAAACAAACAGACCGTTCCCAATGATTAGACATGGCCAAACCATGCAATAGGACCGTGTGGGAGGTGGCTGTGGGGGGTTGACTCCATGGTCCCTGCATGCTGTATATCTCTCTCACTAGAATGACAGTTTCAAAAATGAATCAGGATGGCTTAAGTCAAAGAAGAACTTATTGATTCCTACAGGTAGAAAGTCCAGGGCCAAATTCAGAGCTCAAATGATGCCATCAGGTCTCAGTTTATTTCCATCTCTTGGCTCTCCCATCCTCTGTGTTAACTTTATTCTTGACCTTCCTATGGGGACCCTGGCAGCTCTAGGCTTGCCCCACAGAGTGGCATGGCTACCAGCAGCTTTGGCTCAGATCTTTTGCTTCAAGTCCAGTGGGAAACTCTTGCAATGTTCTGAGTCCCAGTCTGACAGAATGAATTTATTTCAAGTTTATTTTACCTCTGAACCAGTTGGTGTGGCCAAGACAATATGAAGCACTGACTGACTCAGGCTTACGGGTTCTGGCCACTCCAGCACATGGTGCCTTGCCCCATCCCAGGCCACATGGACTGAGGGTAGTGAAAGGAAGCCTACTCAAATAAAATCTCTGGAAAGAAAGGCTGTTAACCCCTGATGTTAGGGGACAATCAACAAATGTTCATCAGAGTCAGTAAATTGCTGCAATCTATAATAAAGGTCAGTGAAACTCAGAGGCATACCTTCTTTGGGGAGAAAGCAATATAATGCAAAATTCAGGTGCATCAAATCTTTCAGACTTCTTTGGCTAGTTTTAAACATATTTGACAACCATGAGATTGAATAAGATATTTTCCTACACAGGGACCTGGTTTGGCATTCACAAGGAGTGGTTATGAATTGATACTTCTCTGAATCAAGGAGTATTTACAATGAGATTCCTGAGAATAGGTTGTCTATATGTAAATAGGGCTAGTATACTAAGCTGAGGTCCTATGCATGAAACTATTTTATTAGTCCTCCCTTCCTAATTTCATGTTTTTTCACTACTTGCTTGATGCTTTGGCAGAAAAACCAAAGTGACAGCGATATTAGGCAGGTCTGAGCTGTCATTCTTACCCATCATCAAACTAGGGCCTGGCCTAACTGACTCCTACTGAAACAGGAGGATCCGGGTTTATAAGGTCTTGATCCATTATTTGGGTGACTTCCCCACAAGAGGCCAAAGACAGAAGTCATGGATCTCTGAGGGGCATCTAAAAAAGGGTTACAGAATTCGGCAACAGGGGCCTGAGAAGTCTCCTTTATCCACGGCTTACACTGCTTTGAGGGGGCCTTAGAGGAATGCAATGTGGTCCTTCTTTAACTTGTAGCGCTGCTCTTCCCTTGGACTTGATTTATGTACACAACAATAGAATATTTTATTGAATATAACTTCCATGACTATAGCACAGTTTGTTATTTTATTTTATCTTTATTATTATTTTTTGAGACAGAGTCTCACTCTGTTGCCCAGGCTGGAGTGCAGTGGTGAGATCTTGTCCCATTATAACCTCCGCCTCCTAGGTTCAAGTGATTCTCCTGTCTCAGCCTCCCGAGTAACTGGAACTCCAGGCATGCGCCACCATGCCCAGCTTATAGTGCAGTTTGAAATCCACTTGTCTCACCAAACTCATCATATTCCTGACAAAGCCCTGAGAAGAAGAGTCATTTCTTTAAGCCAGCTGGGAACATGAGTCTTCTAAACTTTGAGGCCCTCTTAGGTTTGGGGAGAGAGATTATCTCTTTGACAAGATAAGAGAGGAGTAAATGAAACAATGACACTTATTTCTACCTATAATCTCTGTTGATTGTCCTTTGTACTCCATGGTGAGTCTTATAGCTAAGAGATGCAAATTAGACCTGTTTGCACTCCTAGTGTGGTCAAGTGCGGTCAAGATCTCCTTCTCCTTGAGTGTCAGGTTGTGTCTCCTTGCTGCTCTCCACATCTTTTATTCTGAGGATTTAGCTGACTTGCCTCAGTCTCCAGGCCAGGCACTCTAAAGGCAATTTAGGGGACAAGTCTTGCTTGTTAGATACTGAGTCCCTTCGCCTCAGTTGCTGTCTTGTGCCTCAGGGATTCCTAAACTGGAAGTGGTGGCCCAGAGTTTCCTTCAGGCGCTGTGACACTGATCTGAGAAAGAAAGCTAAGCTTCCACCTGCCCACTGCCTCCCTCTGTGAGTAACTTGAGTCTGGTTCCACTCAGGATCCTCTGAGAACTCAGCTCAACACTTGCCCAATAGTAAACACTCCATAATGTGTGCCTGTTGAATCTATAATCAAAATCTCCAGTAGGAGAAGGCTCTTATATTTCTGGTTCATTTTTTTGCTAGTTGGTGGGAGAATATATTTTTCAAAATACTAATAGTTCACCACTGGACAAGAGATACATACAACCCCAATTTCCAAGTAAATGGAAAATACCTTTTCTGGGTATGTTCATTTGGAAAGGGTTTCTTCACTTGAAGAAAGAATTAACAAACCCCTGTTTGGGAGGATAAAACAAGAAATTCCTTTGGGATGTCTCAAGTTTCTAGAGAACCAGGCTCTAGCAGGCTGAGGTGGCTTCCACGCTGTTCATGAACTGCTCTTGGCGGGCTGGTGGCCTGTTTGATATTCTGAGGTCTAGCAAAGATTTAGCTCTAGGGGGTCATTGAGAGGTCATGGTCTTGATCATTTCCTCTGTTATTTATCTTTGGCTTGTGGTACTGGAGCCTGCCTTTGATACAGGGCATTTCTACCACAGCTGCACAGAAACAAGCATTTCAGTGATTTGGTTTGAGGTGAAGGAGGCTTGGCTTCTAATGCCGTGAAAATGTCACTGGGTACATCTGAGACTATCTAGCTCTGTCCTTCACTGATGAGCAAATTCATTTCTGGGGATTTACCAGTGGCACTTCCCAGACTTGGGTCAGGAAAGGAATCCTCCTGGTGAGGACAGCAGTTTTCAGTTTGAGTAATTCCTTTTTCAGTTCCTTCTGAGACATTCTTCTTGCTCTGAGCTGGAGATAAAAGCAGCATGTCTCAGGCCTCTAGGGTGGATCTCTACTTTTCAACACTGTTTATGACTCACCTGTGACTGCCCTCAATGCAGCCAAGGGGACCATTTATGCTGAATTAGCCTTTGGATTTTTCTTCTTAGTGACAGCAAAACTTCCGTGCCAGCAAACAAGTAAACCACAGGAACATCCCTTGTCTGCTCAGATCAGCAGGCTCTTGGGTTCTCAGAGAGCCTAGGAGGACTTTTCAGCTTGTCTTATGTGGGTTTGTTCACCCGTTCTGTTTCATTTTGATTTAAAACAATTGGTATCTTTCATCTGGGTTGCAAAGTATGGGTTGCATATGGTTTTGACCTGATATGAAGGGCCCAAATCAAATATCCAGCACTTGGCCTGGAAAATTGGTTGTATAAGCCCTGCTCTTGTCTTCCCCCAAAAAGCAGCCTAGCAAATGCAAGCAGTGGGTCCCAGGAGTTCCTTTCTGTATGCTGCTCTAACTCTGCCACAAAGGCCAGGACAGATAGTGTGCAGTGCTCTGTCACGTCTACCAAAGAAAATGATGCAACATGTGCTGGAGACTTTACCATCTGTGCGAGAGTGCAGCCTTAGGCTCAATCCAAAAGAAAAAGGAAGTGGCATTATAGCAGGGACATTCCCAGTGAGTCAAATTCCCAGAACAGCCTGTCCCTCCTCAAGGTGGTCAGTGTGCCCCAGCATCTCACCTCCAGATTTTGACTAAAACAGAACTGTTGCGTGCAGGGGTTAGAAAGGACTAGAACAGTGATCTATTTTATGTATCATCTTTTCTAGCAATGGTTTTCCATCTGAAACCCAGTTTACATTGTGGCCAGGGCACAGAAACAGAAGCTTTATGAAACAAGTTACTATTTCCATGTGTCAGCATTCTAATTTCCCTTTCCTTTTCCTGTTCTTTTCTCTGTTATTTTAATTTTTTTGAAAAGCTTCTTGACCCACTAAATTACTATAACAAACCACTTATGATTCAAAGCCCATATTGTGAAAAACAACATTGCATTAGTGTATATACGCAGCACCTTGGGAACATTTATAGAATATGGATTCTTGGATCCCTCTCCAGGGATTCTAATTCCGTCATTCCTGGGCCCAAGAATCTACGTTTTATGTTAACCTGACCTGAATGTGACCATTATGAGGGCAGGAAATGGTTTTGATCCCTAACATATCCCAAGTGCTTTAAACAAGGAACACAGTACAGCATAGGCTCTTGGTCGTTGGTGGTTAAATAAATAAATGAATGAAAAAGTACTGATCTTCAACTGACTCCATCCTTCAACCCCAACCATGCCTCCCTTTGCATCTATACTGTTGTCCTTGTTTTTTAAAGATAGATACTCAAATAGTCTGTAGACCTTTGAATTGCAACATTGCTTTGAATCTCCAAGTTGGAAGCAGCCTTGAAAGTCTCTAATCTAGGGATTCTCAGGTATAGAAACTTTGTCTCATTGCTTCAGAATCCCTTGGGGAAGTTGAAGGTAAATACATATCCCTAGACCCCAACCCTGGAGTTTCAATCCAGGTAGATAGGGTTCATGGCCCAGGAATCTGCATTCTATCCTCCCTCAGGTGATGCTGTGGCCCAGCCAGGGTTGAGATGCACTGTTCTTGTGACCTCTCCCCGCTGTGGATCACTGTGGATGGTGGTCACCTAGCCTCTGCTGGAAACGTTTTGGACTGGCAGAAAGAAACTCCCAGAGGTCTGCTCCACATTGGAAAGCTCTGCTTATTGAAAATTTCTTTCTGATATTAGCTTCAATCATTTTCCTACTGCTACCAGTCTTGGTTCTGCCCTCTGGAGCACCTCAACACAAGGCCAATTGGCTGCCTGACTGCTCATTGTACAAATACAGAAAAAATATAAAGAAACAAATGAAAAATTTTCAAAATCCCACCATCTTGAAGACCTTGAGTATTTCTTTTGGTCTTAATATATGTACACACATAAATGCATGTTATACTCACTTGATGTTTTTTAGAAATGAAAAGCATCCTGTATTCTTGACTTAGCATTACATATTGTGGGTTTGTTCTTAACATTATGTCACAAAAAATATCCCATATAGAAAAATTTGCTTTAAACCCACATTTTAAAATGACTGCATTAAATTCCACTGTTTTGATCTATCAGAATTTATTCAATCATTTCCTATTAGTGTTGATTTAGGTTATTTCCAGTTTTCCACTGTCATAACTAATGCTTAAATAAACATATTGCAAATAAACCATTGTCTGCATCCTTGATTATTTCTGTAAGCCAGATTCCTAGATGTAAGTTATTTAGTTAGAAAACATGCTTAAAAAAACACTTGATACATATTGCCAACTTACTATGCAAACAAGATGTGAAAATTTTTACTTCTACCAATCATTTTAATCCCTGATTAGAATTTAGTCATTCAAAAAAAACAAGATGCCAATTTGATAGGTTAAAAATTACATTTCATTATAGTTTTGAATTTGTATACTTTTTGTTTACTCATAAGACAGAACATGATTTTAAATATAAATGCACATACATAAACATACATATGTACACATTTTGATTACTCATGAGGCAAAACATGTTCATATATATTTGTGTGTGTGTATTTTTTCCCATTTGTTTTGGCGTTTCCATTAAACAGGATATTAAAAGAAAAAGAAATAGATTGAGTCTATTTTTCTGCTAGAGAGAGGGGCCTCATGCTTCTTGTTGATTTGCAAATGCCCTTCTCCTCTTTGTAAGTATAAGAAATATCAATTTCTTTATTTATTGTGGTAATACACATAACATAAAAGTGATGATTTTAACCATATTTAAATGTGTAGTTCTGTGGCATTAAGTACATTCACACTGTTGAGCACCCATCACCATCATCCATCTCCAGAACTTTTTACTTTCCCAAACTAAAACTCTGACCCACTAGACATTCACTCTCCATTGCCCCCTTCTCCCAGCCCTTGGCAACCACCATTCTATTTTCTGTCTCTATGAAGCTGACTGCTCTAGATTCCTCATATAAGTGGAATTATGTAATATTGTTTTTTTGTGATAGGCTTATTTCACTTTGCATAATGACTTTATGTTTTATCCATATTGCAGCACATCAGAATTTCCTTCCCTTTTAAGGCTAAATAATAGTCCATTGTATGTTTATACCACATTTTATTTATCTACTCATCTATCCATGGACACTGGCATTGCTTCTACCTTTTGGCTGTTGTGAATAAAGCTGCTATGAACATTGGTGTACAAATGTCAGTTCAAGTCCCTACTTTCACTTCTTTTGGATAGATACACATCCAGATGTGGAATTGCGGATCATATGACAATTCTATATTTCATTTTTAAAGAAATTGCTATATCATTTTCCATAGTAGCTACATCATTTTACATTCCCACCAGCACTGCACAAGGGAATCCAATATCTCCACATCCTTGCCAACATTTATCTTCTGTTTTGCTTTTTGTTTTGCTTTTAAATAATAGCTATCCTAAAAGCTGTGAAGTGGTATCCTGTGGTTCCTTTAAAAAAAAAAAAATCAAATAAAACCTGACTGTGTGCTCTAATTTCCAGGAAGTCATATGGGAAATCCAGTGGCCGTCATCCAGGGGCTCTTCCCACATCCTAGAATCATATTAGGACTTGGTACCTGAAAATCAAAGAAATAGCCTTCAACCCCAGTGCCACCCACCACAACGGCCTCTGACACCTTGTCTACACTAATAGTGGTTCTTTGCTTTCACGGAACATATATAGACTTGGAATGGGGAGGGTTCTGGCTCTATAGGTGGTCTTGCTAACTTTTTGAGGAACTGCCACCGAGCAGGACCCCCCAATTTTACATCTTTATCCCACCTTGTCCCACTTATTTTAGTTATAAAAAATTCTACCAGCTGGCTTTAAAATACTCTGCATAATTGTTGTCTTCTGTTAATTTTCAAGTTATTATTTAAAACATATAGATTATAAAAAATTAGCATATTCCTTTAAACGCAGGTCTTGGTTTTAATACATTTTAACATTTTGCCTTGTAAAAACTCTTGCACAGGGGTAAAAAGAGAAATGTGCAAACATATTTATTGCAATGTTGCAGTAGTAAAAATTTGGAGCAACCTAATGTCTATCAATGGGGAAATGGACAAATAAACTGATATATTCATAAAATGGAAGAGTGTACAGTAGTAAAAATCAATGGAATATATCTATGTATATTGACATGGAAAAATACTAAAAATACAACACTGGGGAATAAAGTTCTAAATACATACAATATGCTATAAAATTAAAAACACACTGAACATTACCATAATTTATGGATACATACATATGATGTCAAAGTAGGAAAATATGGCGGTGTTACTACAATTAAAAAGGCATGTAAGCTGGACACAACGGCTCACATCTGTAATCCTAGCACTTTGGGAGGTTGAGGCAAGAAGATCACTTGACAGGAGGAGTTTGAGTCTTACTTGGGCAACATAGTAGTAACTCATCAGTACAAAAAAAAAAAATTAGCCAGATGTAGGGGTGTGTGCCTGTAGTCCCAGCTTTTTGGGAGGCTGAGGCAGGAGGATCCCTTGAGCCCAGGAAGTTGAGGCTGCTGTGAGCCATGATCAGGTCACTATATTCCAGCTTAGGTGGCAGAGCAAGACACTGTCTCTAAAAACAACAAAAAACCCCAAAAACATATGAATAATAAAAAACAAAAAATAAAATAGATGGACTTTAGCTCTATCTGTATCATTTTTAACTCTTAAAAAATTGAGCCAAAATTTTAACTTCTGTTGTTTTCTCTACCTTAAGGACACACTTTTATTATAAATTGTTGTATATGTATTTTTCTTAACTGGTCTGTAATCTTTTAGTTTTGTTTTCTAAGAGCTTTAAAATATAATCAAGTAGACTTATTTGTTTCTTCATGATTTGTTAATTTATAGAACTTCTTTTGCAACCTAGAAATAGGTTAAATATTTATCTATATTTTCTTCTATATGGTTTTTGGGGAGGCATGTATTATACATTTGTTTATATTTATCCCTTAATTCATCTGGAAATTATAATAACGTATGGTAGAATCAAGTTTGATTTTTTGCTAAAACTAAATACCTTGCCAATTTTCCTCAAATTATTTGTTAAATAATTATTGCTTTTGTATTGATTGGTTTTGTATTGATTCAGTCATCACATTAAGGGGCTATCTTATAGGTATTATTTCCATTGATTTGTATCAATTCCTGAATCAACAGTAAACTGCTTATTTATCTAATTTTATCATATGTCGTAACAGCAGATAAAAGTGCCATTTTGCAGGAAGGTACTTACTACCTTCTTGCTCAAATTTGTTAGTTATTTTTACCTGTTAATTTGTTTCCAGATGGACTTAAAATTATTTTTTCAGGTTAACGAAATCCCACTGTGATTTTGTGCAACCTATAAATTAATCAGGGGATAATGGAAAAAATTCATAGTATTTGCTATTTCCCTCTAGGGACATGGTATATCCTCTCTTATTCAAATGTTTCAAAGTATCATTCCATAAAATTTTGTAAATATTTCCTTGCATAAATTCTGGATCCTAAAGATAGTCCTTTGTTGATTATAAATCATGCTACTATAAAGACACATGTACATGTACATTTATTGCAGCACTATTCACAATAGCAAAGATTTGGAACCAACCCAAATGTTCATCAATGATAGACTGGATTAAGAAAATGTGGCAAATATACACTATGGAATACTATGCAGCCATAAAAAAGGATAAGTTCATGTCCTTTGCAGGGACATGGATGAAGCTGGAAACCATCATTCTCAGAAACTATCACAAGGACAGAAAACTAAACACCTCATGTTCTCACTCATAGGGAGGAACTGAACAATGAAAGAACACTTGGACACAGGGCAGGGAGCATCACATACTGGGGGCCTGCCAGGGGGTCGGTGGTTAGGGGAGGGAAAGCATTGGGAGAAATGCCTAATGTGGATGATGAGTTGATGGGTGCAGCAAACCAACATGGCACATGTATACCTATGTAACAAATCTCTACGTTGTGCACATGTACCCTAGAACTTAAAGTATAATAAAAGAAAAAAAATAAAAGATAGTCCTATGTATTCTGTATTTTGTTAACAACATTATATATAAGATATATTTGCTTTGATTATTTTGGCATATAGAAGAGTTATTAACCTTTGAATGTTTGTAATTCAGCCACTCTATTTCTCATCAATCTAAAAGTTGGTGCACTTGAGTCTTCTAGGAGTATAATCATATTCACACAATTTGTAACCACTTTGTCTTCTGTTTCCCAACATTCACACCTCTTAAATATTCTCCATGCCTTAATGCATACCCTAGACATTTTAGAATATTGATGTAAGAATCTTTGACTTCTCCCTAATTTAAAATAGATGGTGCTAGTGATTTATTCTTAATTGTAATGTTTGTTATAGTTTTAAAATAGAAGTCCTTATTCCTTTAAGGTAGTATCCCCTGTTTCTGAATTTATCATAATGTTTTAGCAGCAATGTATATTAAAGTTTGTCAAATTTAACTTTTAACAAATTTCAGCAGATTTGTCAACAAATTTCAGCATCTATTGAAATGATTATAAAGTTTTTATTGTTTCAAGTATTAACATTTCTTAGTATGAATAGTTAAAATGGTTTATTTAGCGAGTGGGTTTCCTGATTTTAGGCACATAATTAATGGATTTCCTGCTTCTAGGCAAATTCTTGTAGTTCTTTCCTGTAATATAGAGCTAATTGCTTAGAGTGCTGTTCAGCCATGATGGTGAACATCTCAGTTTCTCAATTAGGTGACACTTGCTAATTTTTTTTTCTCCACAATGGTCTCTGTATCACTAACATTCAGTTTTCTGACAGTCTTTTGGTTCACAGAAAATAGTTTATTTTCCAAAGGACAAACAAACATGGCTTATTGTAATGGTTAAAATATACGGTGCAAGTTTGAGGTTGGCAACTGTCTTGCACAAGTGGGTGCAACTAACTCTAGGCCTAACTCTTGCCACCTTTAGAGCAATTCAATTTAAAAAGTATCGAAAAAATAAGAATGTCAGTCAATAATCCTGCCTGCATGTCATTGGTAGGTGATAAAATCACAATAACCGACTACACTGCTACAGTAGCTATATTGATTGTTTGCACAAGGACAGTACCATTCCCCACCTCTCTCCCATGCTAGCACACACATGTGCATACACAACACACCAACTACACAGAGATGGCCCATTTTAAGTACTGTATTTCTAATGGTAGAGCAACTCTCCCGCCTTCCCCCCACCTCTTCCAAAATATAATGGGATGTAATATAAAGTGAGGACTTTCTGAAATCACCTAATGACTTTGAATAGAAACCACATAAAGTAAATATAAATACTGTTGTAATTATTGCCTCTGTTAAGGACGAGGTTAGTACATTTTTGCTCTATGGGATAATTCTGTGTCAGCAAGATTTTCCTTTGGCACTTACTAGTGTTAGAATAAAAAAAGTTAATTAGTTAAATTCATTCATTCATTCTTTGGATCAACAAATATTTACTGAGTAACTCCTATGTGCCAGGTCCTGCTTTTTTGGCTATTGCAGTTTTGGCAGCAAGTAGATATTGAACAAGTAAGTACACATGGGATAAGTATCACAAGAGTGGGGAGACTAGATCAGCTGGGGGAGAACACAGTGCCATGAAAAGTCTGTGAAAGAGCACAGTCACAAACCATAGACAGCATTTATTCATTCAAGAGTAAGACTTTTTGAAGAGGACAACCTTACAGTAGCACTTAAGTACAGTCACCAGTGAGCTCTACAAATACTGAAGTGGCTTCCTAGCTAGATCTAAAGCTACCTATGGATGCAATGATGGCTATCAAAGGGGATTATTTTCCTAAGTCATATTTTACTATTATAATAGTAATAATAATGGCCAGCATTTATGGAGTGTTTTCTCTACACAGGACACAATGGTTACACTTTGCATGTACATACTATAACCCTCAGAATAATCCTATAGTAGGTAAAATTGTATCCACATTGCATAGACGAGGGCCCTGCAGCTTAGAGACAAAGAAATTGGACCAAGATCATACATCTAGTAAGTGGCAGATTCAGGATGTCACCGACCCCACCAGGAACTGAACTCTTTAACATGAAGGCCAGGGACAGGAAATGAATCTGCATACTTAGCCAAACACTTAGGAGCGTGAAGTAACTCACCCCTAGTTTTTGCAGTGTTTCGGAGATTCACTAATCTTCAGCAGAATCCAATTCAAGCGTGCAATTCTTTGCATTCAGCACAAATGGTTGCTAAGAGAAAAGACAACGTTCTTGCAGAGAATGCTTCTATTTTATACTATCAATACTCCTGATAATGACCTTTCCTAGTGTCTTTCCAGGGCTACATTAGAGCAAACCACCTTTTCCCCAAGTAAGTTGTCTACTTACTCACTGTAGCTGGAAAAGAGAAAGTGGCCCAGAACTGGTCACCAGGAGACACTGCTATTCTGTCTCATGGTTTTGAAGCAACCTAGAGCTTTTAAGCTTCTGGGTTTAACCATGTTTTACTATCAATCTACTAACGCTCATGCTTTGCTATCAATCCACTAACTCTCCTTATCATCAATTCTCCTGTGTCCTATGTGAATATAGAGGAAATTGGCCTTCACAGAGGCCTCAGAGGCACCAGGTTAAACTCTTCCTCTCCTCTCTCGTCCTCCCCTCTTTATGATCAACATCATCGTTACTATTTATTAAGTACTTACTGTGTGTCCAGCATTCTCTTAAGGTTTTATGTAAACGTAAGCCTCACAACAATCTTATGAGGTAGTTATCATTAATTCATTTTGCCGATGATAAAGGAAGCTAAGTGAGATTGTTTAACTGCACAAGGTCACACAATGAGGGGCAAACTTCAGATTAAAGCACAGATCTAACTGCAGATGATGTGTTCTTAACTGGAAAGTTACAGGCTTGCCTTAAGGGATTTACAACGTGGCATAGGATCAAGGAACAATGGACCAGATGTGTGGATCAAAGATAAGACCATATTTACATAAAGTGATAGGTTTAAGATTTAGAGGTTCTCCTTGGACCCCTGAGTGTCTACAGACAGATGTGTGGGGGGAGGGGTTGAACCTAAAACAGGGGTCAGTAAACATTTTCTTAAAGGACTACATAGTAACTATTTTAGATTTTGCAGGCCATATGGTCTCTGTCAAAAACACTTATCTCTATTGTTGTAGTGCAAAACAGTCACAGGTAATACACAAATGAATGGGTGAGGCTGTGTTCCAATAAAACTTTATTTACAAAAACAAGCAGCTGGTGAGCAGGCATTAAATAGCATGCAAATCCTATGTGCTCATATGCATAGTTGTCTTTGTTGTTATTTTTAGGAGAACCGTAGCTTTCTATAGCTTCTTAAACAGATTCAATATCCAAGATGGTTAAGAACTGGTCTAAATGGTTTCCAAACCTCTCTAAGCTTAGATATTTCACAGGGTTCCATAATTCATCTAGCCTTTTACAACCCCTTAGAGATTCGTTCTCCTTAGCAGGCTCTTTTGTGGGATTCTGACTGTTGAGTGGACAACAATTACTGTCTATTGAGAAGGAAACATGAATCATATTATCATTCAACCTTCCTTGGTTTACCTGGTCAGATGATACTGGCTAAAACACAAATATATTCCAGACTGAAATACAGCAGTTTGGTCCTGCATCAGATCATCTGATGTTTGCTGAGGCTTTTTTCTCCTGCCAGGGACCTCTTTCTCTGTTCTGCTGAGCTTTCTGCACAGTAAGAACTTACTTGTGCTGACCACACTAATATGCAGTTTGGATTCTGAAGTCAGCCAGGTTGACCCAGGTATGGTGTGGAGGGGAGGGATATTGCTGGATGTATTTGACTGAGGCTTCTCTGTATTTGTTCAGGGATCTTTTCTCCCCAAAGGAAACATTTCTCTTAGGATTCCCTAGCTTCACGAATTAGAGCATTTTAATTCACTGCCTGTGACCTTGTCAACATGTGTCAACATGTACCTCTACTCTGCCTCCCACTCCAGGGGTCTTGTCTTCTCCTAAGTAGAATCTCTGGGTGGGGATTGCTGATTATATTCCATTGTGCCCACTAGAGAGCCTGGTACCAGGCTTTGCACCCATGTGACAAGAAAAGTAAAGAATTGGTGTAAAGAAACCATACAAGTCATATTTTAGTTTATTAGCACTGAGATCCCTGAAAGCTATGGCCAGTTTTAAATTCTTGCATCATTTTCAAAAATCAACATAAGGGTTGTCCAATCAACTTGAATAACAAACAGGATCATCCCTCTGGGATGGCTTTCAGCTTTAAATTTTAAGAACAGTCACAACAAAACCCTGATATATTAAAACCTGGAAGCACAAATACTATGAATGATAAGGTGATTGCATTCATATTCCAGGTTTTTCTGAGAATGTAGGCATAGGAGAAGAGGCAGGAAAAAGAAATAGAAGGGGAGGAAGAAATGGCAGAAACTGGAAGAAAAGAAGAGAGCAAAACAAGGGGAACAAAGAAACAAAGAGGAATCAGATGGAAAGCGAGTCTGTACTGTAACCAGCTACTGCTGGGTTGAAATTCAGTGTCATTAGCATGCAGCTATTTCTCACAGCAAGTACCCCCCAAAGAAGGAAATAAACCAGCAAATGAAAGTAACAGGAGTATAAATCACTTAGCCAGTACTTATGGAGACTTTATCCCATATTAGACTCCTGTATATATCACATCAGGATTAGTGTTAACTCTCTGAAATGAAACATCAATAAGAAGACCACATGGGGCGGACTGTACCCCCAACTAATATTTCAGTTCAGTTTTAATTATCATGTTCATCTGGCAGCAGCATGGTGCCTGTAAATAGAAACGGGTCATGAGGGGCTTGGGCTCTTGTCCTGGAATATCATTACATGACCTTGGTTGGCCAAGTTCTGTGCCTTGGTTTCCTCATATGTAAAATGTAAATAAGAATTCTCTGCTCTGCTTATTTCACAGAGGTGTTAGAAGGATGAAAAGTGAAAATACACAAACACACACACACACAGAGACACACTTGGATGAGTATAAAATGCCAGAAAAATGTAAAATTGACCCTGTTCTCTTCAGTTAACAAGGTAGTGGGTAGGCGGGGGGTGGGGACCATGGCATTTTGCACAGAAGGCTTGGTGACTCAATGAAGTGTCTTCCTCCCCCCACCCTCCCCCAGTAATATCTGGTCTGGGATTATTGCTGCTTTCTCAATGTTTTTAGACATACTTTTCTCCTTCAGAAATGCCAAAGGTGAAAAATACTATTTCACTGCTATAATTTGTCACCCTTGCTGCCTGAGCAAGACGTGCATAGACAGTTTAGTAATTAAGCTTTTCAACACTGCATCATAAAGTTTTATTCTGGCAAAGGCTATATTTATCAGCTAACAAGTATTAAATCACCCCACTGCTCACGCCGTTTCTCACTTGAATACGCTCCTTTCAAAACAGAACCGCTTTCCTTGGCTGGCTTGATTAATAAAAGTTCTTGTTTGGAAATACTGTGATGATGTGTGGCCCCGTGGGGCTAGCATACATACACCTTGGTCACTGTTCTACCTGGTGCTGACTCCGATCTCCCAGGGGAGTTTGATATCGTAGCCCTGTGTCTCTCAGAGGATCCTGGCTAGCTGAATTTTATGGCCCTCTGGGATGGCTTTCAGGAGGAGATATTTCTACCATTTCATTTCTAATGGGGAAGAAGTGAAAGAAAATCTAAATGTAAAATAAGTTTTCAAAATAATGAAAATAGCAAAGTAACAATGATCTACATATTAAGTAGGGTTTTTCCTCATATTGCCATAGTCTTATAAAAACATGAAGAATTAGAAAGAATAGATATTAAAAGTCATTAGTAATGGCTTAGAGGAGTACCCTCTTCAAGCAACCCATCCCAGCTTTACAAATCCTTTCCCCCCTCTCCTTTGGAGGACATAAATTCATAAAATAAATATAGCATTGTTTTTAAAGGCTCAGGGTGCTTTCAGTCAAATGGCTCTAGAATTATATTTGTTAAAAACAAAATAGTTAATTTGAATGAACTTTCTACCATATTTTAAGGGTAAATATGGTAGAATATGGAAAAGGAAAATGTGGTACATACATATCATGGAATATTATGCACCCATAAAAAAGAATGAGATCATGTCCTTGGCAGGAACATGGGTGGAGCTGGAGGCCATTATCTTTAGCAAACTAATGTGGGAACATAAAACCAAATACCACATGTTCTCACTTACAAGAGGGAGCTAAAGTGGGGCCTACCTGAGAGTACAGGGTGGGAGGGAGGAGAGGATCAGGAAAAATAACAAATGGGTATTAGGCTTAACTCCCGGGTGACAAAATAATCTGTACAACAAATCCCTGTGACACAAGTTTACCTGTATAACAAACCTATATATGTATCCTTACATTTAAAATTTTGAAAATATAAATAAAGACAAACGTTAGTCAAATATGGGCCAAAATAACAAAAAGTCACTCTTTTTCATCATTTCTTAGAGACTACAAATTTCCTTCTTCCTCTCCCTGCTTTCAAAATAAGTGACATTAATCACATGTGGGCATTTAAGTTTTTCACCAATTTATTGCTAAGAGGAAACATACAATAATATGCTATATGGTCATAAAACCCACTTTGCAGCCATAGAAGCAAATTCTGCCTGTGCCTGTGTATGTATATGTATGACAGTGGACATGTAAGTGTGAAACTTTAAACACTATAAGAGTAAGAAGTCTTTTGTTGAACTTTTGTTAGTTTGAGAGGCTGCAATAATTTTTCCCCTTTCAAAACGCTGGAATAGAACTCATTATTTTGCTTTCCAAATTAGCAACAGGTAGCTGGTTTGGAAGGCTGGAGATTGATTTCTCTCCAGCTAGCAAGTTGTGGGGTCAGGTCACTGAAGCATGTGGGTGATATGCTGAACCACCAACTTGGCAAATATTGAACTATTTTAAGTGCATCTATTTTATGGTTCAGTAAATTTTTTGTTGTGTTAAATTCATTAAACTTGACACAGTCTAAATGCCACAGCACATACTGCAGAGCCCATAAAGTAACAGCACCAGCCATAAAAGATAGCAAAAGGTAAGGATCGATATATTTTCTCTCTCAGTTTCTATTTAATTTTTATCTTTCATATTAGGACTGGGATTTGTTTTAAAGTTAAAAAGTACTGTGTGGCTGGGAAAATCAACTGGAATCTTACTATTTTCTGAAAATCTGAAGGAAGGTCTCTTTGTCAGTCAAGTTGCCCTCCATGCTAAGATGATGACATATATGACTTACAATTCAGGATCACTTAATAACTTGGGGGATAAATGAGAAATAAGAATTATACTCTGTTACCCACATTTTGGAAAAATCTTGTTTCGTATAATTTGCAAAAATACTGATTCAAGGACACATCTGAAGACTTAAGATGGGGCCTTGATCATGTGATTATTCTTTATTCAGAATTGAAATTTTCATAAGGATAATCAAGTTTTTGGCACATAAACTGTTATCGTGATTTAATGTAATTTTTTTTGAGAGAGTCGTTTGTTTTTTTTTAAGTACTACTTTTCCTCCAACAAGGAGTAGCTATAGCAATTCAGAAAAGTAGGGAAGGTGCAAGGTGCGAGGAATTTCCATTCTAGCATGGGTTGTAACTATCAAAATTACAAAATTGATTTTATACTCCACATGAAAAATGACAATAAGTGAAGAACAATTTTCCAGTAATTTTTCTTAACAAAATAGAAAACAAAATAATCAATAACAGAAAATTGTGAAAATAAAAACCCAGTGTACATGTAGAGAATAAGGATATAAGCACTAAATATAATTCTTTAAAGCTTCCAGAACACATAGGGCAGAAGTGATGCAGCCATCAAAGTTGGACTGAGTAAATCCATCTCCTCCACATGCAAGGAAAGGTTTGTGATGCAGAGTCATTTGGCCAGGACAGTTGGCAGCAGCATTTGTAACCTGGAAAAGTAAAAAGAAGACTGCAATTGACATTCTGCGCTCTATTGTGCTGTCATGGCAACACCCACCTGGAAAAGGCTAGTCTACCTGGAGAAATCAAGATTTCTCACAAGAAGCACCAGAAAAAACAAACAAACAAACAAAAAATGCACACACAAGAAATAAAAAACAAACCAAGACTCACTAAACTCCCCCGAACCCCAGTTCAAGTGTTTATATCTATATTCATAAATGTTTAAATTTCCAGTTATTAGATAAGATAATCAGAAGTGGGTTGAACTTCAAAATTAGTAGGGCCTATGGTCTGAATGTTTATCTCCCTCAAATTCATATGTTGAAGTCCTAACCCGAGGTGATGGTATTAGAAGGTGGGGCATTTGGGGAGGTGATTAGGTCATGGGCAAAGTCCTCATGAATGGAATTAGTGCTCCTTATCAAACAGGCCCAAGGAAGCTTGTTGGTCCTTTCCACCATGTGAGGACACAGCCAGAGGTGCCATCTATGAGAAAGGGGGCTCTCACCAGACACTGGATCTGCCAGTGCCTTGATCTTGCACTTCCCAGACCTCAGAACTGTAAGAAAGCCATTTCTGTTTATTAGCCACCCAGTCTATGGTATTTTGCTACAGTGGCCCAAATTGACCAAGACATCCTTCTTCAGTTTCTCTCCACCGCTCCTCACCCCATGGTTCTTTCTTCCTCACATATTTCCTGGGTGCTGTTCTGGCCCAGGCCCCATGCTGAGCACTGGAGCAGGAGAATTTTAAAATTTCACAACCTTGTCCTTAATCTGTAGATCTAATTATCTTCTCACTTCATCTGGCAGGTATTTCTTCTATCCTGGGGGCTATTAATTTCATCACTACCATTATTAATATAAAACCCCCCGCAATATCCCAATATCAAACCCCCCTATTTGTCTGATCGGTTTTAATCACAATGTCCTTAAGGAACTTTCAGTCCTGAGAGGAAGACTGACCCCAAAGCAGTCTTTTTTAACAGCTTTTTATTTTCATATCTTGAATGTATGAAAAAAGGCACAGAGATTGTTTTCTGGAGAAAATATTCTCAAAATTTGGATGGATGATGGCTAATAAGCATTTGCAGTAAGGAGAATGAATGGGAGGTGAATGTAGTTATGCTGGACACTGAGATGACTTGCCCACTGAAGCACCAAAAACCCTCTAAAAAACCAGAATATGAAAACTTGTTGTAATGGCCATCTCGCTCGGGACTGCTTCACTATACAACTTCAGGGCGCTCCATTCACATGGATGACAAGATGACAGTTCTGGTCTCTCCTATACATTGTTTTCATGGACAGTAATAGAGTAAGGCCCATGAGGATTTACTTATTTGAAAATCAGGAAAAAAATCAAGAAATATAATAAATGCTATTTAAATTATGGTGCTGAGATCTTTGTTCTAGATAGGTTGAGTCAGTATATTCCCTTACAGTTTTTTTTTTTCTTCTAGAGATAGAGTCTTGCTCTGTTGTCTAGGCTGAAGTGCTGTGGCATGATCATAGCTCACTGTACTCTTGAGCTCCTGGGCCAAGAGATTCTCCTGCCTTAGCTTCCTGGTAGCTAGGACTGTAAATGCACACCACCATGCCTGGCTAATTAAAAAAAATTTTTTTAGAGATGGGGGTCTCACTATGTTGTCCAGGCTGGTCTTCAACTCCTGGTCTCAAGCTATTCTCCTGTCTTGGCTCCCCAAAGTGTTGAGATTACAGGCATAAGCCACCATGCCTGGCTTACAGAGCCTACAGTTTTCTTAAAGCAGAAAAACTTTGCCATAGATATTTTTTATGTATATGTTATATTTGCTTTTTAAATAGGGATGGTACTATTATTTCCCTGTTGAACCTCTAAAGACATGGGCCTCTGTAGACCTGTGTCACTCAGATATAAACATGAAATATTAAGAGCATCCTCTCACTTTTCTGGAGGTCTCTTACAGCAACATCATCTATCATAAACATAACTGATAATCTTGAAATCAGCAGACGAGATCTTTGAGTGGCTAAAATAGGCAGTACATAGTGCAGTCACTGAAGTGCAGACTTGCTTATTCAATTAGAGCTTTTAACCTGCTTTAGATAGAATTTTATCAAGTTGGATTATTTAATTTGTCAGTAAAACACTATAGGAGGAAGAAAATGGCTAGGATCCTAGATATTAGTGATTTCAGAATGTGATAACCCATAGTCTAATAGCAAGGGATATGTATTAGTTCATTCTCACACTGCTATTAAGAACTTCCCTGAGACTGGGTAATTTATAAAGAGAAGAGGTTTAATTGACTCACAGTTACAAATGGCTGAGGAGGCCTCGAGAAACTTATAATCATGGCATAAGAAGAAGCAGGCACGTCTTACATGGCGGCAGGCAAGAGAGAGAGCGTGTGAAGAAGGAACTGTCAAACACTTATAAAATTGCCAGATCTCATGAAAACTCACTCACTATCATGAGAACAGAATGGGGGAAACTGCCGACACGATGCAATCACCTCCCACCAGGTCCCTCCCTCAACACATGGGGATTATGGGGATTACAGTTCAAGATGAGACTCAGATGGGGCCACAGAGTGAAACCATGTTGGGATGCTATATAAAAACTCAAAACCCAGACAAGACTGGAAAGAATCCTGGCAGTCTGGGTCAATTTAATGGAGGGGCAAATAACTTTCTGGCTCCTAATAGGAGCTGAGGGCATCAGTTATTAGCTGTCTTACAATCATTAATGTTCACCATGATGGCCCCAGCTTTCAAGAAGCAATTCTAATATGCATAAAGTATTCATTGCTAGCATTTCTTGAATGTCCACTGCCTATCAAATGTTGTATATGCATACCTCATTTAATTCACATAGCAACCCTATGAGGTGGTTACTACTGTTCTTATTTTATACGTAAGAAAGTTGAGGCTCAGAAAGATTACTACTTGCCCAAAGACGGAAAGTCAGTAGATAAAGAAACAGGGATTCGAACAGAGCAGGCTGACTCCAGAACTTACATTTCCAGCACTTTCAGAAATATTTCCATAAAGACTCGATTAAGTAAAACAAAACAACAATTTTTGATTTTTGTTTTGACTTAGATTTAATTTTTGACTTAGCTTTAGGCATCTGGAAAATTCACATCAATAGAGTAACGCATTCATACATATTCATATCTATACATATATGTGTGTGTCTATGTATAATTTGCACATACATAAATCTCCATTTGTGGTAAAATTTTGATACATTCCTGTTGACATCCCTGTATAGATAAACTGTGGCACTATTAAACATTGCACAAGTATTAACCAGGAAGGAGTTTAAGGAAAAGGGTTTTGCCCGGTCATGAGCCGGTAATTTATTGGTGCTGTGTAATTTAATTTGATGAGTGGTAAAACGCAGATGCCAGATCACATGACTGGAAAACTGGGCCACTGATTAGCCAGTCGGCAGTTTGGATGAAATCAATCTCACTGTATTTAGGTGGAATCACCCATTTTGCAATTACCCAACGGGGAAAATATGAAAACATGGAGCGTGTATTGGCAAGCTCCTTCACCCATGTAAAGTAAGAGCCCTGCAGTGGAGGAGCACGTAATTGTCAAAGCCACAATCTCACAATAATGCAGCCTTTGGCTATGCTTTCAGCCACAGTGAGGAACCACAGCTCAATGACTATGTTTAAGAGAGATGTCAGGGCTGAAACAACCCCTTGCAAATCCAGATTGCTTTGGCTCACATGTGTGCCAGGGATGGTCAGAAAGAACTCTTGCCTGCTGCAGAGTAGCAAATGCAATGTTTCTATAAACTTAGGCGATAATTGGACTGGTTATACAAATAAAGCTGAAGAAGTGGTTTTATTTCTAAGCAATTAAAACCCATGTCAATGTGTTTTGTTATATAAAATGCAAACGCCTAAGCCCCATATGGAGAGCTCTTCATAACCAGGATCTTACTTTCATTCAAATCTCACCTCGTGCCACTTCTCTCACCTTTGTCACCCTTGTCCTTGTCCCTTCTCTCGCCTTTGTCCTATCTATACTCAAACTCAGGCTCTTATTCTTGTACTTTTGTGGCTTGGGACAAACCATTTTGCTGGGTGGTGTTGCATCCTCCTCCTCTTTGCTGACAAGTAAATTGCTCATCCTTCAAGACTCAGTATAAACATCACCTGCTCTGAGGCATTCTTGCTCAGCCAGGCAGGGTCAGTGCCTTTTCAGCATGTTATTTCTATCTATTATATTACTTGCTATTTTGCACTGTAATGATGTCCATGCCTGTCTCCTCCCCTCCTAGACTGCAAGCTTCTAAGAATAGGGACTCTGACTCACTGATCTTTGTATCCAAGGCTGAGAACAGTGCCCGGACCATATGAAAGTGTGCAATAAATGTTTATTGAGTTAAAAGATATTGTACACAGTTGATCAAATGAAGGTCTTGACAGAAAACCTACACAAAAAGTGTTATTCAGAGGCTCCCCATATAGCTGAGGAGAAGCTCAAATGGAGGAACTATTGTATTTAGAAGACTCTTAATAATGATGAATGAAGGGGTGTCCTCTGGCCTCAGACCGTGCACTGCTTTAATGACTGTCTCCTGTCATGTATTAAGTTGAACCACATAAACTTGCTGATTCTGTAGGTCAAAAATGGTAAAATATTGTCAATTTGTATACGGTTCAGCCTAACAGTTTCTTTGTATCATGATTACTAATTGTAAAAGTTCACACAAAAAAGTGCTTTTGGTGTGAAAATGAAATTAAAGATGAAAAGAAAGAGGTAGGCAGACAAGCAGGCTAAGTATTTTTTATCAAAATGACAGTTGATTATTAGCAAAATAATTCAAATAATGTCCATTCTTCCTTTCATATCTATGCTAAAGCTACAGTGCGTCCTTGGACTAGGAAACATTTACCCATAGAGAACAGTCATTTGTTTGGCCTATAGAGTGGCTTTATTTTAGGCTGACCTATTCAGCCATCCAGCCCATAATTTGGTTACTTAAACAAATCTTTCTGAAATATGGCAAAAGGTGACACTCAAGAGGGTAGGCAAGAATTAAGGTTTTATAAATTCTAATTCTAGATGTGCAACTAATGTGATCAGGGAGCTTGGACAATGAATAATCAAGTTTTTGCTGCTACGTTTCCTAACTTATACCATGAATGCAAATTATACCACATTTCGTTGAATTTAAGGCACCATAAAACACAACAATATTTTATGTACCAATGAGAAAGAAAAATGGTGTCAACATGACACAAAAGTTTATTTTATACTTAATAGAAAAGTTCTTTCGGATTTATCTACGTGTATCTTTTGCAAACATAAAAAGGAAATAAAAGAGAAATACATTGGTTAAGCCCTTCTAAAGGTTCACATTTAGAGATGGACTTCTCTGAACTACTCTTTAACTCAGACATGCTGATGTCTGATATCCATGCACTTCCCTATGCAGTCTGTCCTCTGTGCTGTCTAAAACACTGGCAATGTGGCATTTCTTACAAGGATGTTCCACTGAATTATTTTTTCTAGGGTTTTCTTCTGAGCTGCTGACATTGTTCTGCAAGTATGGATTACGCTTTTTTCTCTTCGTTGGGAAAGAAAGGTTTTCAGACAGCAATGAGACCTCATATTCTTTCCTCAAATTGTTCTTAAATAATTTGTTAGTTTAAATATCAAGAAGTTACAGCTGCCCACTCCAAGAGCACCAGAAATAACCAAGTTCACACATGTGAAAACTACATCTTGACTGTCTCCTGGTGTATACTGATGGGGTGGTATCTTATAGTTGAAGAAATATGGCAAGTATTAAGTAGGGTGATGGGAGAGGGATGGTAAATACTCCACAGTTTCTCAATGCACAACAAGTCAAAAGATAATGAATGGTAGGATCCTTTAAGCAGTGCTTTTTCAGTTAAGTAGCATTGTTGGTGTCAGGACTTCTAATGTCTTTAGCATTGCTGGTTTAAACACTCTATTTTCTCAGCTCACCCAAATGAGCAGCCTTAGGTGAAACTGACAGAGATATACTGGTTATCTAAGAATCCATTTGTTCATTTTCAAAGGTAAATGTACCAATTCCAGAACCAAGTCTGGTTGTCTTCCCAGATCATTCATCTTGCTGGGCAAATTTCCCCAACTGTATCATAGATTATGGGGGTGACACAGGTGCAGCAACTCCTGACAGACATCACTAATCAATCGTGGCAGTCTTTCCAGGAAGCCCAGCAGGGCCTCAGCATCCTTCTCCCTTCGGTGCCTCAGGCAGCCACCACCAGTCAATTGGAGCTGGCACTTGAGAGGAATTCTATATACCAACCCTGGATTAGAAGATTACAGAAGAAACACATAATTAGAAATAAGGGAACTAAATATTCTTTACTGTTTCTTTCTCTCCTTTCCCATTAAGTTACAATAGCTTGATGCATTGCCTTTCTCCAAACCAGAGACACTTCAATGCCAAGAAACAGATCACATCAGGAGCCATTTCCTCTAGATGCTGCTGCAAATCCAATTACAGTTCCTTCTAATAACCTTCTAAGACCCCTGTCCAGGACACTACCCTTCTCTGGGTCACACAGGTGCTTCGGCTGCTGTGTGAAAATAAACTACAGGCATTTTAGCTACAACCATAGTTCTACAAAATTGTACGCTAAAAATATCAGGGCTTGTGGAAAAAACAGAGTTGGGGGCAGATGACTCAAAGCCCATGGAACTTTGAGCCAAGCACTAACAAAACCAATAAACATCATAGTAAAGTGGCTAGTACAGTTAACATTCTCCCAGCCTCTGCGTCTAGCTACAGTGGTAGACTCTTTGCAGCCTAGATCCTGGGGCTTGTGTTTCTCCTTTGAGATATGGGTCTTGGAGGACAGTTGCTTCTAAAGTAGACCATTTTGAGCTAAATTGAAAGTATGATCTAGGATCATATTTCATCTGCCTTTTTCATCAGTCTGTCACGTTAATATAGGGGAAATATCTTTGTGGTTTCACCATCTGGACTTCCACTTTTGCTGAAGAGCTTAACGTGGTAGAAAACCAGCAGTTCTTTGAGCCATTGGAACAGCCACTATTTGCACTAAAGGCAAGCACGTTTGTAGATTTTAAGTTTTTATTCCTGAGACCTTCATATTTAGCAAGGCTTTATGTTTGCCCATAAGAAAAGTTACTCCAATTACTTCAAAATATAAATGAGTTTGAAACCAATATGAGTCTCCTGATATTGATCTCTCTTATTTCTCAACTGCATACAAGGTAATTCACATTAAAAAAAAAAAAAAAAAACACACACACACACACACAAAAACCCTAGTTGCAAAGACTGTAGATAATGTTACCACTTTCTTATGTTACATTACCTTCCTGCAGGTCACTTTAATAAGCTTTGGGTATGCATAAGCCTTGACAGCAGATGGAGATATCTAAGCCATCACTTGTATTTTGATACTCACACTGCATCTTTTAAAAACAATTTTCGGCCGAGCGCAGTGGCTCAGACCTGTAATCCCAGCACTTTGGGAGGCTGAGACAGGTGGATCATGAGGTCAGGAGATTGAGACCATTCTGGCCAACATGGTGAAACCCCGTCTCTACTAAAAAAAAGAAAAAAAAAAATACAAAAATTAGCAGGGCATGGTGGCACGTTCCTGTAATCCCAGCTACTTGGGAGGTTGAGGCAGGAGAATGGCTTGAACGAGAGAGTCGGAGGTTGCAGTGAGCTGAGATTGTGCCATTGCACTCCAGCCTGGCAACAGAGTGAGACTCCGTCTCAAAACAAAAAACAAAAAACAAAAAAATTTTTTTTCATCCACTCCAATGTCTGACAGTGACTTTTTACTTAAATTGTTCCTGAATTCAGAGAAATTTTATTGTTTACTGGTTGCACACTAACTTGACTGGGGGAAACCCTGAGTAATAATCTTCTTGCCTTGGCATTTCCCCTGCTTATTGCGTGTGAGAGGTATTGACCACACTGGCAATAATAAATATCTATGAAGGCTAAAATGGTATGGAGCTGATTCATATATTTTCTCACTTCCTTGCATTTCTCTATTCTGCTGCCAGTGTAAGCCTAAGCCCATGCCATGGTACATAAACAGCAGAAATTGAATATTTGGTTAACTTGTTCCTTTATAGCCCCTATCTATGCAAAGCACAAAGGTAGTTTTTCCCAAAAGGCAATCTGTGGCAAGATGAAAAAAAAGTAAGAATTCTGAGTGTTTTCATGGAGCTAAGCGCATTATATATATATATATATATATATATATATATATATATATATAATATTTATACATCTGTTATGAGGTTGTAACTTTATTTTTTGGATTATTCTTTTGTTTAAATTCTTGTAGCTGTGTTTTCGCCTTTTAAATTTTTAGTTGAAGAATTAAAAGATAACAATATTATCTTAGCTCCCAAAACATTTAGAGGGGTTTTACTGGTCCATGAAAATAAAGAAAAAAATGCTTGGAACCACTGCTCTGGGGTAAGGCTTGACACGGCTTAAAGCAGAGTCTCCGTCAGTCTGAAGAATGTTTTCCATGAAAGGGAGGGATGGTGGCTAGGGAGGAGCTAACGTGAGCTTTGAAAAACCATCAGTAATTTCCATTATCACTGGATAACTTGAGTTTGCGTTTGGTAAGTTGATGAGTAATTTTTAAAAATGGAATGAAATCTTGTATAAAATGTATTTCCCAGAAATCTGCATAATCTCTTTTTTATACAAATATTACTCTAGATAGAACTAGAATCTATAGGAACACATGGTTCATTTGCTCGCCCATGGTTAAATATTTAGGTAGTAATCATCTAAGAGTTGGAGGAAGATAGGGATTGGGGGAAAATGACTTAATCAAATGTGGAATAAATTCAAATTACATGTGGCCTAGAGAGTGAATGTGGTTCATATTGATTCTCTGTATGTATCTCCCTAATCTTATCATATTCCCAAGGCATTGATTATAGCATTGATCACATGCCTGTTTACACACACAGGGAGAAGTGTCAATAAATGAAGGAGAGACCAGAACTTATTCTGATGTCAATGGAAATGGCTGTTTACCTATCTGCATATAGGAAACTAGTCCAGGTACTCTGAAAGATATAACTTCAGTGCTGCTGCTACAGTGGAACAATACTATTAGCCACTGAGTAAAGTTCCATAATATAAGAAAGGAAGGGCTGGGACATGAAAGTTGAAAACAGGTTTTTTTTTTTTTTTTTAATTTATACACAAAATATTTTCTATTGGTCAAATTTAAAATGTAATGTTTCTACTTCTATTAGGGGTGTATTTATCCTTAATGTTCTCCTATTTTTAAAAAATCCTTTTGGGGTTTGACGAAAATCCAACAAAATGTTGTTAATTCCTCTACACACAACTAACCAAAATGCAATTTGGTAAGAGATGTTTGATGTTTAAAAGCCTTTTGAGTCCTTAAAATAGCAAGCTACAGGGGCTGTGTCTTACTTATCTTTGTATTTCTGGTATCTATTACTCCACTGTATATGACTGGCATTGAACAATATTTGCTCAAAGAATAAATCAACACAGGCCAACAAAAAAGCTAATTCAAAGTTTTGAAATTTTTATATTCTCAGTGTTCAAATGGTCTCTAAAGGTGGTGGAATTTTTTTCTCTATGAAAATAATTTTCTTTAGTTTCTGAGTCTCTAAATTTTGCTTTCCCACCCCCACCCTCCAAATAACCATGTTATTAACCACCTATTTTGTCACACTTAACCCCTCACCACTCTATCCCAGTTCCTGAGCAACTGAATTGCCCAGCACAACACCTATTCTGATTTAATTTTAAAAATTCTTTCTTAAAACAGTTGATTCTCTATGTTCAGATTTTTGTAGCAAAGTAGAAATCATACACATATGAAATACATGTGTTATATTATTAAGAGAAGTGAGGATTAAGATTATTTCTTAACCATACACTGCATCTTACTAAAGATAAGTGATACTCCAAACTGGGATAATAATGATAAATTGGGGAGCTTATTATATCGTTTAATCTATTTTTAGATATCTTTCTTTGATAATTGAACCTCTTTTGGCCACAGATTTTTGAGGCTCTCAGTTCTAATCATCTTATGCTACGGTACTTAATATTGATAAAGAGCTTTATCAACACATGGGTGCTTTCCTGCAGAGATGGTACATTTTTAATTGGTTCTTATGTGTTGTGTTCATCATTTCATCTTTCCTCTGTTCTACTCATCTCTCCAGTGTTCTATTATATTTAATGGTGATTTCATAAACTCGTTTCTTTGTTGTGCTTTAGAGAAAGGCTTACTTGTATTGTTGACTCCTGATTACAGAGCTCTGTATCTGGTACCACAGAGAGCTGCTATAAAATTACTATTGGTTGGAATACCCTAGGTGTGAAGAAAGCAATGTGGTTTGGTCAATTCTCAGTGGAGCTTTTCATTTTATTGGCATTTGTCTATTCTATTTTAATAAACCATTGGGTAGATGCAGTCAGAATGTGCCACAAATCAATTACATGATCCATGTAGTAGCTTTAGTGGGCTCAAACTGCAAAGGACATCCTTTGCTGAAATTGTATATTCAATTGTTGAGGTCTAGATTGACTGTTTAGATCTCTTCTATCTTTTAAAACCCTGAAAATACTGGAGCAAACTCTTTTGACGAGGACTTGTTCGGAACAAGCACACAATAAAGAATGAAATACGGTTTTCTCTAGTACTACTGAAGTAATAATGGACAGAACAATAGTCATATTACATTCTCCTTTAGAGTTTTTAATTTAATAGAAAATTGTTCTGCCCTTCAGCAAGTTTTAGTGTATTCATTCATTGATTCTTCAAATATTTGTTTTGTTCCCAGTAGTTGCTGAGCACTATGAAAAGTGTGAGGGTACAAAAACCAGTTCCTTTCTGTAAACTGATTTAACAGATTTGGAATTCTTTTGCTTTCATCTAAATATAAATGCTCTGCCACAATTTCTCAAAGGATCCAACTGCTTGGGATTCTAGGATGCAAAGGACTGAAAATGCTTTCCATGGTGAGTCCAGAGATAAACTGAAAATCACTTTTCCTCCTGAACTGGGCCTTACTACTACCTCTTCCCCCTCTGTAGGTTGACAGCTGGTTAATTTCCCACAGACTCAATTTTTCTGCATTTCTTCTCCCATTCCCTATTTATTCTTCTTGATGACCCAGAAGCATGACATTGACATTTCTTTCTGGTTCTCATTCATGTTGAATGGACCCAGTGACTTTATATCTGGGCCATAAGATTATGGCAAAAAAGAAATCAGCATTTTGATCTTCAGGTCTAGAAACGAACTTCCTTCTACTTTTAATACTGTGAAAATTAAATTAAAAGTATTAAAAAATTTAATACTGTGTTCCTCAGAAAGACAATAATGTAGAATAAAAAACACAGGTGGTTTTAAAAGTCAGCTTAATTGAATCTATCTATAGTAAAATTTATTTTTTGTGTGTATTGTTCTATATATTTTGACAACATATACAGTTGTGTAACAGCCACTACAAATAACAGAGAACATTTCCACCACCCCCTAAATTTCCCTTATGCCGCACTGCAGTTAATCCCTTCCTCTCAATCACAGCCCCTGCTAACACTAATCTGTTTTTTGTCTCTACAGTTTTACCTTTTCCAGAAAGTCATACACACAGACTTTGAGTCTGACTTCTTTCACTGAGATGATGCTTCTGAGATTCATTTACGTTACTATAAATATTTCTAGTTTGCTCCTTTTTATTACTGAGTAGTTTTTCATTTATGGATGTATAATATTTACTCACTTAGCAGGTGATGAATATTTAGGTTATTTCCACTATTTGGCAATGATTAATAAAGCTGCTCATATTATTTGGATACAGGTTTTCATGAGGATACATGCCTTCATTGTTCTTGGGTAAATCTCTAAGGGTGGTGTTGCTGGGTCGCATGGTAAGTGCGTGTTTAACTTTGTAAGAAACTGCCACAGTATTCCTCAAAGTGGCTGTGCCATTTTGCATTCCTACCAGTGATATGTGAGAGTTCCAGTTGTTTCACATCCTTGCCAGTATTTGTCATCTTCAGAGTTTCTGATCCAAGCCGTGACTGGTTTCTTTCATGTAGCATGTTTTCTTGTAGGTGTGTCATGGTATTTCATTGTGGTTGTAATTTGCACTTCCTTAATGACCACTGATGGTCATTATCTTTCTGTGTGCTCAACTGCCATTCACATCTCTTCTTTTTGTGTGTTTTGTGAAATACACATAAAATTTGCAATTAGTGACCGGTAAACATTAATCTGCTTTCTGTCTCTATGGATTTGCCTATACTGCATTTTTCATATGAATGGAATCATTCAAGAGGTTATCTTTATGACTGGCTTCTATCATATAACATGTTTTCAAGGTTCATCCATGTTACAGCATGTAGCAGTACTTCATCCCTTTTTATGGCTGAATGATATTCCCCTGTATGGATACAATATATAGTTTATCCATTCATTAGTTGATAGACATTCAGGTTGTTTCCACTTTTGGCTAAAGTGTGCTGTTATGAACATTTGTGTATGCAGTTTTGTTTGAACACATGCTTTCATTTCTTTTAATTATACATCTAGGAGTGGAATTGCTGGGTCATATTGTAATTCTATGCTTAACTTATTGAGGAATCACCAAGCTTTTTTCCACAGTGGCTGCACCATTTTACATGCCCACCAGCAAAGTACAAGTGTTCCATTTCTTCACATCTTCTCTAACACTTGTTATTCTGTATCTTACAGCCATCCTAATGGAAGTGAAATAGTATCTCATTGTGATTTTGATTTGCATTTCCCAAATGAATAATGATTTCACACACCGTTTCATGTGCTTATTGTCCATTTGTATTTCTTCTTTGGCAAAATGTCTATTCAAGTCCTTTGCTCATTTTTTAATTGGGTTGGGTTTTTCTTTTCTTTTCTTCTTTTTTTCTTTTTTTTGCTGTTGTAAGAGTTCTTTATACATTCTAGATAGTAGATTCTTATCAGATATGTGACTCATAAATATTTTCTCCCATTCTTTGGGTTATCTTTTCACTGTTTTGATAATACTTTGATGAACAAAAGTATTGAAGTCCAAATTATCTTTTCTTTTGTTGCTTATATTTCTGGTGTCATATCTAAGAAACCATTGCCAAATCAGAGGTTATGAAGATTTACCAATACGTTTTATTCCAGAAGTTTTATTATTTTACCTTGCACATTTAGGTTTTTGATCCAGTTTGAGTGAATTTTTGTGTGCAGTGTGATGTAAGGGTCCAGCTCACTCTTTTGTATGTGGATATCCAGTTGTCCCTGCACTATATATTGAACTAGATTATTCTTTCTCCATTGAATGTTCTTGAGAATATTGTCATAAATCAATTGACTATAGCTATGGGTTTATTTCTGAACTTTCAATTACATTCCATTGATCTATGCCTGTCCTCATGTCAGTGCCACAGTGTCTTGATTACTGTAGTTTTGCAGTAAGATTTGAAATGAGAACGTATGAGTCCTCCAACTTTGTTCTTTTTTTTTAAGATTGTTTTGGCTATCAGGGGGTCCTTGTGGTTCCATATAAATTTTGGCTTTTTCATTTCTGCAAAGGCCATTGCAATTGTGATAGAGACTGAAACGAGTCTGTAGATCACTCTAGTTGATACTGCCATCTTAAAAATATTACATCTTTCAATATATGATGTGTTTTCATTTATTCAGGTCTTTTTAAATGTCTTTCAGCAATGTTTTGTAGTTTTCAGTGTAGAATTCTTATAACTCCACAGTAAATTCACATCTCTTCTTTAGTGAAGTACTCTTTTAGGTCTTTTGCCCATTTTTAGATGATTGTGCTGTTTGTTTTTTAAATTATTGATTTGTGAGAGTTCTTTGCATATTCTGAATACTAGCCTTTTACTGATAAACGCTTTTACAGATAGTCCTTCGCAACATTTTCTCCAAGTCTGTGGCTGTCTTTTCATTTTCCTAATAGTGTCTTTCAAAGACACTGTTTTTGATTTTAATTAAGCTCAATTAATCAGTTTCTTTCTATATGGTTTGTGCTTTTTTGTGTTCTATCTAAGAAATGTTGCCGGGCACAGTGGCTCATGTCTGTAATCCCAGCACTTTGGGAGGCCGAGATGGGCAGATCATTTGAGGTCAGGAGTTTAAGACCAGCCTGGCCAAACCCGTCTCTACTAAAAATACAAAAGAATTAGCCGGGCACTGTGGTGTGTGCCTGTAGTCCCAGCTACTCAGGAGGCTGAGGCAGGAGAATTGCTTGACCCTGTGAAGGGGAGGTTGCAGTGAGCCAAGATTGCACCACTGCACTCCAGCCTGGGCAATACAGCAAGACTCCATCTCAAAAAAAAAAAAAAAAAAGAAATGTTTACCAAATCCAAGGTCATAAAGATTTTCTCCTATGTTTTCATCTAGCAGTTTTAGAATTTAAGGTGTTATGTTTAGGTTTATGATCCATTTTTAGTTAATTTTTGTATATGCTCTGAAACATCAACTTTTGAACATAAAGTTGTGTTTTCCAAATTCTATTTTGTTGTTCACTAGTTCTTTAAGAAAAATGTTCAATAGGAACATTGATTTCCTCATTTAAAGCAAAGATAATGTTGGTTTTTTTTTTTTTTGAGATGGAGTCTTGCTCTGCCACCCAGGCTGGAGTGCAGTGGCCGGATCTCAGCTCACTGCAAGCTCCGCCTCCCGGGTTTACGCCATTCTCCTGCCTCAGCCTCCCGAGTAGCTGGGACTACAGGCGCCCGCCTCGTCGCCCGGCTAGTTTTTTGTATTTTTAAGTAGAGACAGGGTTTCACCGTATTAGCCAGGATGGTCTCGATCTCCTGACCTCGTGATCCGCCCGTCTCGGCCTCCCAAAGTGCTGGGATTACAGGCTTGAGCCACCGCGCCCGGCCGCAAAGATATGTTTACTTCCTGATCTGTCAGAACAGTTGTGAGGATCAAATGAAAACAAGTATACAAGTGTTTTCTAAAATCAGAGTATAAATGTTAACTATGATTATCTCTAGCTGACAGCAGCCAAAAAAGAATGGTATAAGAAGGTATCATAATTGGGAGAAAGCCAGAACTTAAAAAATTACTGCAGTTAAGTGAGGTGTTTAAAAGCACTAGCTTTTAAATAGGCCTGCATTTGAATGCCAGCTTTGCCACTTCCTAGCAGCTGAAATACACATAAGATACCTGAGCCCTCTAATCCTCACTTTTCTCACCTATGTGATGGGGAAGGGATACAAACTCCACAAGGTGGCTGGAGTATAAAGTGAGTCACATACAGAGCCCATTGAGCTACAGTGAGTAAGGAATTAATAAGTTGCATTCTTGAAAAAGAGAGAAAGAGAGAGAGAGACTGTCTAATAAAATGCTGATGTGAATTATCATGGTATACATTAGTGCTACAACACACGATGGCAAAGATCAAGTTCAATTTCCACCAAACTGAGCTACTGGTCATTCCTCAAGTGTCCTTTGCCTCTTTTGCTTCTGAAAAAGTGCATGTGTTCTTGGGACATTGCTCCAGCATCACTGACTTTACCTGTCTCCCTCATCTTGAAGGATTTAGCTCAAGTGACATCTTCTTTTAGGAAGCTACCTCTTACCACTTCCTCCCCAAGTCTGCTCTGTGCTCACATAGTATGTTGTACATAGTTTTTGTATAGCAAACCGTACTATATCAGGATTATGTGCTTATTGGTTACCCTTGCTGATTGATTATATGGGAAACTCTTTACAGGAAGGGAGGTGTCTTTGAGTCTTTAGAACCCAGTTCAATGTTTGACACATAGTAGAAGCTCAACAAATGTGTGTTTAATGAACAGATGAGTATATGGTATTAATTTATAATGTGGATATGACTACTAAACTTTTTTTCTTTGTTAGTTTTATAGCATAATACTGATGTTTACTTAAATAGAGCAAGTAGATTTACTCTTTATGGGAAAGTGTTGAAATAGGGCCTATTTCTTGTAGAGCATCTATGCCTCTGTAATAACATCCAACATCCAATGTTAAGCATTAATGCTGGGTGCAAGTGAATATATTTAGTATTTGCCCAGTACCAATGACACAGACTCCTTTTTAAAGTTTTTAATAAAGTATTTGCTGGTCAAAATAATTAGTTATTCTGAATAAGTGTGATACTGACTACATGGCAGAGTAAGTCCCAAGAGTATATGAGAAAAAAATGACTTCATTAAATTCTTACATGTTAAAACACTTAATAGTTTATGTAATATGGAATTTTGTAAAAAGGGGAAATATCTGCCTATATAAACTTCAATTAAACTGTGACTGTACATCCTAATTCAATGATCAGAATTTCTCAGCTGATGATCTCACACATATGTACTACCTCATAATAAACCACTGAAACAAGTGGTTAGTTATGTGCTGATGACAAGGAGGTAGGCAATTACTCAACGCAATGCTTATGACTGACACCTGTTAGGTTTTCTGATGTTGATAAACTGGGTCATACTATAGTCCACCTATCCCAAAGGGCGCATTTTGGTTATGCAAAGGTCACTATAACTTATGATACATAGGCAAGATACTCTTGTGACCATAATTTCTTGTTGGGAAATGTTGACTCATGGCCCAGCTGTGTTAAATTATCAAACACTGGAAAATGTGCAAGTTTTAGTTTAGGAATGATTGGCAGGAAGCTGGAAAATCTTTAAGCTTAAAAAATAGCAACAACAATAAACCACTGGCAAGAGTTCCTTGTGTCCGCAGGGATCTACCACTTCCATCACACCTTGTACTGATGTTATTCAACATTCCCTTATGGTAATGACTAAGTGTCATAGTCCCTGGCATTGAATTGGACCTAGTGAAAAATTCCTATCCAGACTATTTACTTATATAAAACAGAGAGAAGAGAAAAGAGATAAACTTTGAAAAGATAAAAGAGTGAAAAAGAAAAGAGAAAAAGTGGGACATGTGGGCATGAATAGAGGTAATCAAGAAAAGAGAGCAACGTTGGCCGGGCGCGGTGGCTCAAGCCTGTAATCCCAGCACTTTGGGAGGCCGAGACGGGTGGATCACAAGGTCAGGAGATCGAGACCATCCTGGCTAATACGGTGAAACCCCGTCTCTACTAAAAAATACAAAAAAAAAAAATAGCCGGGTGAGGTGGCGGGCGCCTGTAGTCCTAGCTACTCGGGAGGCTGAGGCAGGAGAATGGCGTAAACCCGGGAGGCGGAGCTTGCAGTGAGCTGAGATCTGGCCACTGCACTCCAGCCTGGGCAACAGAGCGAGACTCCGTCTCAAAAAAAAAAAAAAAAAAAAAAGAAAAGAGAGCAACGAACACAGAGCTAAGCTACCGACAAAGAAATGACCATCAAAGCACTGTCATCCCATCTCCTCCTCCTCTTACTGCTACTACTGGTAATATTAATTGATAACTTGCTTTGTACTAATGTCTGTAGTAAATGTTTTCTACTGTGTTCTCTCATTTCACCTTAACCACAAGTCTAAGGGGTCTGTTCAGTTGTTACCATTTACAGATGAGAACCTTGAGACATAGAGTTACAGTCCAGCCTGCCCAAAGGTTTGAAATGAGTCTGTGTTATACCAAAGTCCAAGATCATAATTACCTCACATTATTAAAAATCCAGGAATTATAAAGCACAAATATGGGAGAAAAGTCATAGGAATTGTGGCAGATTAACGAAAAGAGCTTGATTTTATTATAGAAAAGAACTACGAAACAAAACACCTAACGTACTTTAACTGATAAACACAATTGATTGTTGTCTTTCAAAGTACTTATCTTAGAAGGCGATGTATTTATATCCATGATGATGAACTGGCCAATGTCTTTGAAGGTTGTCAGATTTAAAATTACTTTTAAAATCAGTTTACTGGCTACATTAAAACAGATAAACAAATATAAGCCAGCTGTATGTTTTTTAGTTACCTCTAAATTTTTTTAATTGTTAAGACTGTATTTAAATGAGTTAAGTACAAATGATTGTGGTTTTTAAAACAATAAATTGAACCTCAGGTTTCAAAGACCTGATACAACTGATGATATATTGAAGAATATGTGTCAGACTATGAAAGAGATGCCCAGTTTTATTGAAATAAGCATGCAGTTTGTCGAGGTGGCTGACTACTTTGAAGAGGACAACAATCTTTTGGATTTACAAGTTTGTTGTATTTATGATATCAGCCACTACCTTCCAGTTCCAGCTCATCTAAAGGGAGAAAATGAGGGTAACAGAAAATGCAGGGGGAAGGCAAGATGGCTGACTAGATGCAGCCAGGTGGAATGGCTCCTACCAAGGGACCAAGGCAACTGGCATGCTCCTAATAGATCTTCAGAAGGAAGGCACCCAAAGTGGACCGAGGGAAGACACAGAAGCTGGACTAAAGAAGGAGAAAGCTGGGAACACTGCATGGGGCTACTGAACACCCGGACTCATTACAGGCTCACAATGGCTCCAGGGGAGTCGGTGAGTTGAACAGGCGAGGAGCAACCTGCTCTCACCATAGGCCTGTGGAACTCTGGCAGGAGAAGACTCCTCAATCACCATGGAAATCAAGTTGGCAGGGAGAGCTGCTTAGAGAAGAGGTGGGGGCAGCAAGCCAGTTGATGTGGAGCCCAGATGGTTTGGTGTGGGAGGATCAGTAGTGAAGTACAGCCAGGGATGGCCATGCCACTAGGCTTGACTTGCTCCTAGGAGACTCTAGCCCTAGACGAACTGTTGGACTTGATCTCCGAAAGATTATCTTGCCCATTAGATGGGGCTAGGTTGACCTGAGAACCAGCTCAGGCCATGCCTGCTTGCAGGGCAGCCCCAGGTATCCTGGGGCCCTACACCATAGCTTCTGTACTGGTGGACTGTGCCTGATGAGTGCAGAGCTCCAGTAGGGCAGCCTCTACAATCATGCACCAGCCTGCCTACTCCTTCCCCATACTACAGCTTCCCCAAGGCCCATGGCAACTGTCTACATTGCTTTGCTGGTGCATGTCTGCATGGGGTGGGTTTTGCTTCTCTTCTGCGAGAATGCACTCTGCCCACCCTCCCCCGACCAACCACCATTGCAGACAGCCTTGGTGGGCACAAAACCAGACAGCCTCACCTCCATTAGTGCCCCACCCTTGTATTAACACTGCACAGAGAACAGCAGATCCTCTTCTTCCCTGAGTGATCGCTCCCACTTCCAGTGCAAAGAGAAGGCACCCAGACCTGTGCCAGTCAGCACCCTGCCCCTGAGCCAACATCACCTCCAGTGTGACTGTGCACACAGTCACCAACCGTGTTGCCTCCACCAATGTGGTGAACACCCACAGGGAGGCATGTACTCTGGCATCTGCTAATACTCTGCTGCAGCAGCCATATCTTGGTCCCACCATCACCGTGGGCTGTTAACCTTGAGGAGCCAGAGAACAAAGTTGGGGCCCACTACGAGTCCTGCAGAGTTACGGCACGCAGTCCAGGAGGTGGGAGCTAAGTGTTGGCCCCCTACAGTCTTTCAGAAATGAAGCCAGTTGGTTGAATCAACCTTATGCCACAATCAAACTCTCAAGGTCATCACATAGGATAAAAGAGGCAAAAAATCCAAACGTCAGCAACCTCAAAGACTGAAGGTACATAAGCTCACAAAGATGAGAAGGAATCAATGCAAGAACTCTGAAAACTCAAAAAGCCAGAGTGCCTTCTTTCCTCCAAATGACCACATTACCTCTCTAGCAAGAGTTCTGAACTGGGCTGAGACGGCCAAAATGACAGAAATAGAATTCAGAATATGGACAGGAATGAAGAACACTAAGCTACAGGAGTATGTTGAAACCCAATCCAAGGAAGCTAAAAATAATGATAAAACAAGGCAAGATCTGACAGACAAAATAACTGGTATAGAAAAGAACATAAACGACCTGAAAGAGCTGAAAAACACATTACAAGAATTTCATAATGCAATCACTAGTATTAGCAGCAGAATAGACCAAGTGGAGGAAAGAATCTCAGAGCTTGAAGACTGGCTTTCTGAAATAAGATGGTCAGACAAGAATAGAGAAAAAAGAATGAAAAAGAGTGAACTAAACCTCTAAGAAATATGGGAATATGTAAAGAGACCAAATCTATGAATCACTGGTGTTCCTGAAAGAGATGAAAAGAATAGAACCAACTTGGAAAACATACTTCAGGACATTGTCCATGAGAGTCTCTCCATCCTAGCTAGAGAAACCAACATTCAAATTCAGGAAATGCAGAGAACCCTAGTAAGATACTTCACAAGAAGATTATCCCCAAGATACATAATTGTGAGATTCTCCAAGGTCAAAATGAAAAAAAAAATAATGTTAAAGGTGGCAAGAGAGAAAGGTCAGGTAATCTACAAAGGGAAATCTATTAGACTAACAGCAGACCTCTTAGCAGAAACTCTACAAGCCAGAAAAGATTGGTGGCCAGTATTCAATATTCTTAAAGGAAAGAAATTCCAACTCAGAATTTCATATCTGGCAAAACTAAGCTTCATAAGCTTAAAGAAGAAGAAGAAGAAATAAGAATCTTTACAGACAAGCAAATACTGAGGGAACTCGTTACCACCAGACCCGTCTTACAAAAGAGCTCCTGTGGGAAGCACTAAATATGGAAAGGAAGGATGGTTACCAGCCATTACAAAAACACACTGAAGTACATAGACCAGTGACACCATAAAGAAACCACATAAACAAGTCTGCAAAATAACAAGCTAACATCATGATAACAGGATCAAGTATACACATACCAGTACAAAACTTGAATACAAATGGGTTAAATGTCCCAACTAAAAGAGAAAGAGTGGCAAGATGGATAAAAAACCAAGACCCATTATGCTGTCTTCAAGAGACCCATCTCACATGCAATAATGCATATAGGCTCAAAACAAAGGGATCTACCAAGGAAATGGAAAAGAGAAGAAAGCAGGGGTTGCAATCCTAGTTTCAGACAAAACAGACTTTAAACCAACAAAGACAAAAAAAGAAAGGTATTACATAATAGTAAAGGGTTCAATTCAACAAGAATATCTAACTATCCTAAATATATATGCACCCATTACAGGGCACCCAAATGCATAAAGCAAGTTCTCAGATACTTTCTTTCTATTTTTTTTTTTGAGACGGAGTCTCGCTCTGTCGCCCAGGCTGGAGTGCAGTGGCCAGCTCTCAGCTCACTGCAAGCTCCGCCCTCCGGGTTTACGCCATTCTCCTGCCTCAGCCTCCCGAGTAGCTGGGACTACAGGCGCCCGCCACCTCGCCCGGCTAGTTTTTTTTTTTTGTATTTTTTAGTAGAGACGGGGTTTCACCGTATTAGCCAGGATGGTCTCGATCTCCTGACCTCGTGATCCGCCCGTCTCGGCCTCCCAAAGTGCTGGGATTACAGGCTTGAGCCACCGCGCCCGGCCAATACTTTCAAATAGACTTAGCCTCTGACACAATAATAGTGGGAGACTTTAACACTCCACTGACAACATTAGGCAGATGATAGAAACAGAAAATTAACAAAGATATTCAGAACTTAAACTCAGCACTGGATCAAATGGAGCTGACAGATATCTACAGAACTGTCCACTGAAAAACAACAGACTATACATTCTTCTCATTGTCACATGGCACACACTCTAAAATTGATCACATAATAGGAAGTGAAAAATTCCTCAGCAAATGCAAAAGAACTGAAATCATAACAATCTCTCAGACCACAGCACAGTCAAATTAGAAATCAAGACTAAGACATTCACTCAAAACCATATAGTTATGTGAAAATTGAATAATCTGCTCCTGAATAACATTTGGGTAAATAATGAAAATAAAGACAGAAATCAGAAAGTTATTTGAAATTAATGAGAAAAAAGATACAACATATCCAAATCTCTGGAACATAGCTAAGGCAGTGTTAGGAGGGAAATTTATAGCACCAAATGCTCACATCAAAAAGTTAGAAAGATGTCAAACTAACAATTACATCACAACTAAAATAACTACAGAACCAAGAGCAAATACATCCCAAAGCTAGCAGAGACAAGAAATAACCCAAATCAGTGCTGAACTGAAAGAGATTGAGATACAAAAAAATCATTCAAAAGATCGATGAATCCAGGAGCTGTTTTCTGGAAAAAAATTAATAAAATACATAGACTGCTAGCTAGACTAATAAAGAAGAAAAGAGAGAAGATCCAAATAAACACAATAAGAAAAAACAAGCAGTATATTACCACTGACCCTACAGAAATAGAAACAACCATCAGAGAATATTATGAACACCTTTGTGAACATAAACTAGAAAATATAGAATAAATGAATATATTCCTGGATACATACACCCTCCCAAGACTGAACCATGAAGAAACTGATTTCCTGAACAGACCAATAACAAGCTCTGAAGTTGAGTCAGTAATAAATAGCCTATCAACCAAAAAAATCCCAGGACCAGACAGATTCACTGTTGAATTCTAGCAGATGTACAAAGAACCAGTACCATTCCTGCTGAAACTATTCCAAAAATTTGAGGAGAAGGGACCCCTCTGTAACTCATTCTATGAGGTCAACATCATCCTGATACCAAAACCTAGCACAGATATAACAAAAAAAGAAAACTTCAGGCCAATATCCTTGAACACTGAGGCCAAAGTCTTCAAAAAAACACTGGCAAACAAATCCAGCAGCACATCAAAATCTTATCCACCATGATCAAGTAGGCTTTATCCCTGGGATCCAAGGTTAGTTCAACATATGCAGATCAAAAATATGATTCATCATGTAAACAGAACTAAATACAAAAACTACATGATTACCTCAATAGATACAGAAAAGGTTTTTGATAAAATTCAATACCCCTTCATGTGAAAAACTCTCAATAAACTAGGTATTGAAGGAACATACCTCAAAATAACAAGAGCCATCTATGACAAATCCACAGCCAACATCATACTGAACAGGCAAAAGCTAGGAGCATTCCCCTTGAAAATCAGCAAAAGACAAGGATGCTCTCTCTCACCACTCCTATTAAACACAATTTTGGAAGTCCTGGCCCACCCGGGCAAGCAGGCAAGAGAAAGAAATAAGGGGCATCCAGATAGGAAGAGGAAGTTGAACTACCCTGTTTGTAGATGGCATGATCCTATATCTAGAAAACCTCACAGTCTCAGCCCAAATGCTTCTTAAGCTAATAAACAACTTCAGCAAAGTCTCAGGATACAAAATCAACATGCGAAAATCACTAAATCACTAACACTCCTATATACCAACAATAGTCAAGCCGAGGGCCAAATCAGGAATGCAATCCCATTCACAAGTGCCATAAAAAGAATGAAATACCGGCTCACGCCTGTAATCTCAGCACTTTGGGAGGCCGAGACGGGCGGATCACAAGGTCAGAAGATCGAGACCATCCTGGCTAACACTGTGAAACCCCGTCTCTACTAAAGATACAAAAAATTAGCCGGGTGCGGTGGCGGGCGCCTGTAGTCCCAGCTACACGGGAGGCTGAGGCAGGAGAATGGCGTGAACCTGGGGGGCGGAGCTTGCAGTGAGCTGAGATCAGGCCACTGCACTCCAACCTGGGTGACAGAGCTAGACTCCGTCTCAAAAAAATAAATTAAAAAAAAAAAAATAAAGAATGAAATACCTAGGAACACAGCTAACCAGGGAGGTGGAAGATCTCTTCAAGGAGAACTACAAAACGCTGCTCCAAGAAGACAGAGATGACGCAAACAAATGGAAAAGCATTTCATGCTCATGGATAGGAAGAATCAATATTGTTAAAATGGCCATACTACCCAGAGCAATTTATAGATTCAATGCTATTGCAATTTTTTTTTTTTTTTTTGAGACGGAGTCTCGCTCTGTCGCCCAGGCTGGAGTGCAGTGGCCGGATCTCAGCTCACTGCAAGCTCCGCCTCCGGGGTTTACACCATTCTCCTGCCTCAGCCTCCCGAGTAGCTGGGACTACAGGCGCCCGCCACCACGCCTGGCTAGTTTTGTGTATTTTTTTTAGTAGAGACAGGGTTTCACTGTGTTAGCCAGGATGGTCTCGATCTCCTGACCTCGTGATCCGCCCGTCTCGGCCTCCCAAAGTGCTGGGATTACAGGCTTGAGCCACCGCGCCCGGCCAATGCTATTGCTATTAAACCACCATTAACATTCTTCAAAAAACTAGAAAAAACTATTTTAAAATTTATATGCAACCAAAAAAGAGCCTGAATAGCCATGGCAATACCAAGCAAAAAGAACAAAGCTGGAGGCACTAAAACAGCATGATACTGGCACAAAAACAGACACATAGGCCGGGCGCAGTGGCTCAAACCTGTAATCCCAGCACTTTGGGAGGCCGAGACGGGCGGATCACAAGGTCAGGAGATCGAGACCATCCTGGCTAACACTGTGAAACCCCGTCTCTACTAAAAAAATACAAAAAACTAGCCGGGCGAGGTGGCGGGCGCCTGTAGTCCCAGCTACTCGGGAGGCTGAGGCAGGAGAATGGCGTAAACCCGGGAGGCGGAGCTTGCAGTGAGCTGAGATCCGGCCACTCCACTCCAGCCTGGGCGACAGAGCGAGACTCCGTCTCAAAAAAAAAAAAAAAAAAACAGACACATAGACCAATGGAACAGAATAGAGAACTTAGAAATAAGGCCACACACCCACAACTATCTGATCTTTGACAGCCCTGATAAAAACAATGGGGAAAGGATTCCCTATTCAATAAACGATGCTGGGAGAACTGGCTAGCCATCTGCAGAAGACTGAAACTGGACCCCTTCATTATACCATACACAAAAATTAACTCAAAATGAATTAAAGACTTAAGTGAAAAACCCAACACTATAAAAACCCTGGAAGACAACCTAGGCAATACCATTCTGGACACAGGAAGAGGCAAAGATTTCATGACCAAGATGCTAAAAGCAATTGCAACAAAAGCAAAAATTGACAAATGAGATCTATTTAAAGAGCTTCTGCATAGCAAAGGAAACTATCAACAGAGTGAACAGACAGCCTATAGAATAAGAGAAAAATTTTGCAAACTATGCATCTGACAAAGGTCTAATATCCAGCATCTGTAAGAAACTTAAGAAATTTACAGGAAAAAAACAACCGCATTAACAAATGGGCAAAGGACATGTGCAGACACTTCAAAAGCAGACATACACATGGCCAAGATTCACATGGAAAAAAGTTGAACATCGCTGATCATTAGAGAAATGTAAATCAAAACCACAATGAAATCTCATACCAGTCAGAGTGGCTGTTATTAAAAAATAACAGATGCTGGTGAGGTTGAGGAGAAAAAGGAGTGCTTACACATTGTTGGTGGGATTGTAAATTAGTTCAACCATTGTTGACAGTGTGGCGATTCCTTAAAGACCTAAAATCACAAATGTCATTCAACCCAGTAATCCTATTACTAGATGCATACCCAAAGGAATATAAGTTGTTCTATTATAAGGATACATGTACACATATGTTCATTGCAGTGCTATACACAATAGCAAATACATCAAGTTAATCTAAATTCCCATCAATAATAGACTGGATAAAGAAAAGGTGATACATATACACCATGGAACACTATGCAGCTATAAAAAAGAATGGGATCATGTCCTTTGCAGGAAAACATGGATGGAGCTGGGGGCCATTATCCTTAGCAAACTAATGTGGGAACAGAAAACCACATACCGCATGTTCTCACTTATAAGTAGGAGCTAAATGATGAGAACACATGGACGCATAGAGAGGAGCAACACACCCTAGGGCCTATCAGAGGGTGGAGGGTATAGGGTGGGAGAAGGGAGAGGATTAGGAGAAATAATGGATACTAGGCTTAATACCTGGGTGATAAAATAATCTGTACAACAAACCCCTATGATACAAATTTACCCATACAACAAACCTGCACGTGTACCCCTGAGCTTAAAAGTTAAAAAATAAGAGAAAGAAAAAGAAAATGCATCAGAAAAAGCAAGAAAAAATTAAAATATCAATTACCGCCTGACCTTTCAATGCTGAAATTAGACACTATTACTCACCAGAAATTAATCTCATGAGGGAATAATGTAAGCGTACAGGTGGTCTCAAGCTCTTCCGTGTGCACACCCACTTCCCCCACCAAACAAAATCTGTAAGAAAAATTCTGGCCTTCAGCCATTGCCCATTTCCCCTTTTCTCTCTTACTCCTTTTAACACCTAGCAGTACTATGGGTAACTAAGGTAATCAGCTGGAAAAGGCCTGAAGGAACCAAATGGAAACTTTTATTGAAAAGGGCAAAGACGTCCTTGTTTAAGAGGTGGGAGGGGAATAAAAAGATAGAGTCAAAAGTGAAGAATGTGAATGGAAGGTTGAAGAAAGGAAAGAAAAAATGACAAGCCTACATGGCTGATTGTCAGCAAAAGTTTCTGTAGGTTATTAAGGGAGCAAAGAGAGGATTCAAAGGAGTTTTCATAAGAGGGTCATACAAGGAATGAGGAGAGCTTTCCAAAAGGGTTGTGAATGATAAATTTTGGAAATTCTTTAAAGTTCTATAAGAGATACCAGTAAAGATTGGAGTTATTTTAAATACTGTTTGTGGCCAGGTGCGGTGGCTCATGCTTATAATCCCAGCACTTTTGGGAGACCAAGGCAGGCAGATTGCTTGCGTCCTGGAGTTTGAGACCAGCCTGGGCAACATAGCAAGACCCCGTGACTACAAACATTAAAAAAAATTAACCGGGAACAGTAGTGTGCACCTGTAATCCCAGCTACTCAGAAGGCTGAGGTGAGAGGATCACTTGAACTAAGAAGTTTGAGGCAGGCTGCTGTAGTCAGCTCTGATCATGCACTGCACTCCAACCTGAGTGAGAGTTAGATCCTACCTCTGAAAAAAACAAAACAAAACAAAACAAAACAAAAGAAAGAGAAAAGGTTCAAGCTCAGGGCAAAATATTAAATGAAGATATATAACTATAGAAGATAACTGATTTCTAATTGCACTGTACAAGCTTACAAGGTAGTCCACATCCACATCCATTTATTTTTCCAAAGATATTGAATTTCAATCTATTCATTCATTTCCTCCCCCTAAGTTCCTCTCCTGATTTCCTTGGTATCTGAATGTACATTTGGAGACTAAAAAACAAAGTAATCATGACAGTGTTAAATAAAGAAAGGAAAAGGGCCACTAACATTTTCTGGAATTGAAGAAAGATGGGGAAAATTTGAGCTAAACCTGAATGCAAAGCAGAAATTTACTATAGTTTGAGAAGGACATCATGATAGACACTGAAACGAAGGAAAACACAGCATAAAATAATGGTCAGAGTATTAGGGTTATCAAACTGATTAAATGTCCCCTGTCAAGGTACATGGAAAGACATTTTCAGTAATTCTGCTTCTAGTGAAAGAGTTAATCTATCATCCTTGTTACAGAAACCTTAATTCAATGCATAACCGACTAAGAATCAAGTCATATTAACTGGCAAAACATTTAAATTATGGAAGGCAAATAGCTGCAAAAGGGAGGAACTGAGAACCACAAAAAATCTGCCATTGCTTTTCTGTTTGTTTGAACCACCTACTCAAGTGCTTTATTCAAATTAAAAATGGGATGCACAGAAACAGTTCCTAAGTCTTTCAAAAAACGCCTTCTTTCTTCACCTGCCTCTTTCCTAAGAGCAGCACCCACAAGAATGCACCATTATCTTACCCAAGACAAACTTCAATTTCGAGTCTTAGGAGAAGGCCGTCAGCAAATATTAGTCTCTAGGGTTTCCTGAGCAGAGTACTAGGCATATTGTAGGCATTCATTAAATGCTTATTGAATAAGTGAGTTACCAAATGAATACATGAAAAAACATTTTTTACCCCACTGCTGCAATTGTGGATATGGATATGCGACATTAGGAACAGCACTAGGCTTGGGAGAGCAACACCAAGGAAATCAGAAACTGTCCCCACACAAAATACTCCTCTTATCTCTTGCAGATAGCAGCTGTTCCCTTAGGGTGGCTTGAGTCTTATAGGGCTGATGCTCTCTCCAGAGGTTTTATGAGGAAGAGGGAAACAATGCCTCATTAAGGGGTCCATCAGGGGATTTGGGAGAAAGGAGGGTGTGGCAGGCAGAAGTAATGCCCCTATCACAGACATCCATGTCTTAATCCCTGGAACCTACAAATATGTTATGTCAATGGAAAGGAAGATTTTAGGTTGCAGATGGATTAAAATTATGAGTCAGCTGAACCTGAGATGGCGTAAGTATTCTGGATCACACAGGTGGGCCCAATGTCATCACAAGAGCGAGGCAGAGGAAAAGGTCAGAGGGGAAGAAGGATTTGACCTGGCTTTGAAGATCGGAGGGGTCTGAGGCTGAGGAATGTGGGCAGCTTCTAGAAGATGACAAAGGCAAGAAAATGGATTTTCTCCTAGGGCCTCTAGAAAGGAATGCAGCCCTGGCCACACCTGGATTTTATTCCAGTGCGACCCATTTTCGACTCTTACCTCCAGGAATGTAAGATAATAAATGTGTGTTGTTTCCCACTACCAAGTTTTTGAGAATTTGTTACAACAACAATAGGAAATATAAGGTGGGTGAAGAGGATGGAAGGATTTGAGAGGCAGGTAGACTGGTTTCGTCATTATTACCTGGGGGGATTTAAGGAAGTTATTTCATCTCTGTGAGGCTTCGTGTGCTCATCACTATAGTTTTTCTAAAACTAACAAACTCATAAGACTGCTTTTAAAAAATACATATTTAAAATAATCTATTTAGGGTTTATCTTTACCACTAGATACATTTTTAATTTGAATTTTTTCTATTTTTAAATTGACTTCACTTGTTTTTTTTTCAGAACAGTTTTAGATTCATAGCAAAACTGAGAGGAAGGTATAGAGATTTCTAACATGTCCCCTACCCTCCCACATTTCTACCATAAATGAATGTTACGTTCTGTAAAATGATCCTCAAGGTACTATGAGAAGTATATGAATAGTGGAACATGCAAACTTCTAAGTCTGCATGATAACTTACTCCTTTTCAGGTTTTGCAGCCAATGTAGACTTCATGACTTCAGAGTTGTAAATATAGTGAGATAATTTCAACATCCAAATTGTAACAAAATTATTGCTAGGGTTTGGAGGTACATTGTGTTCAAAGATTTTTATTAAATCTTTGTTTAATAAAAACAAAGTTTGTGATATTGCACAACTTTGATTAGGCCATTTTGTGATTAGGACAAATCTATTTTTATTAACACATCAAATATTAAGAAATAAGTAGATTTTTAAACCCACTTTTTCAGTTTATTAATAAATTACAAGAAAGGCATGAGAGGAAACCTCATAAACGAATGTTTCTTTTAAAGGAGTATTTATAAATCACAAAGCGACTTGATGTGTAATATATCTAGCTTCAAAATATATCAACAAGATTATTTCCCTGTTTTCTTATTCAAGCCAACTTAAAATTGAGTTCAATATCACTTAAAGAGAATAGCTATTTAGATTTTTCAATGCTTTTAAAAGGAAAAAGTAAAGTCTTCTAAAGTGACCATGATGTGCTTAAGTAAATATTTTCCCCAAAGGTTCACTGTATAATTTAACTTGAGAAGATAAGAGTAAAACATAGACCTGCTGCAATATTTTAGGAAGTAATTTACTATTTCCTCTGATTTTGGAAAGCCCTTTAAAATATACAAAACCAACTGCAATTTCCCACAACACCACTTTTTCTAAAGGCTTCACAGCTTGGCTAACCAATAGGGATGATAAATCAGTTCGTCAACAAGCTCAGAAATCCCAGGAAAAAAATGGAAAACTCACTGCTTTTTCTCCTGTATCTGCCCTTTGCTTCATTGTCCCCTAAATGACTTTACTGCTGAGTTTACGGATCAAAAGGCTTTTTCTACGAATACTCACTTCCATTGAAATATGCAGAAATTTTCAGAAAAAGTCAACATTTACTTAGTATAAGGAGCTTTAAGTTTGAACTAGTAGAGTGATCAGCAGGTTTAATCTAACCCTGAAAAACAGCTCAACTAGCTGTCCCATGCAGGTACTTATCTCTCTCCCACAAAGAGCTCAGCTGGCAGCAGTCAAAACCAAAGTGGAAACTTAATAAAAATGAAAATTGTGGTAGCAAAATACACTTACAAGGTTAATTTGACATATTGCAAAATTTTGGGAAGTTATAGTGGTTTCTAAGTATTCACAGTACTGATCTAGAAGAAGTCCAAAGAAACAGCTGCATTTGGAGATATAAGCTGCCTTGTCTGAAGAGAAGACCTCAGAATATCAAGGTTTGTAAGTCTTGAGATAGAATTTGAAGATAACATTGGTGAAAATTGTATGCACTTCTTGTTGAGAAACAGCAGGACAATAAAACCCGCAGAAGTTATATTTATGTGTTGGGCAACCACATATTTGCTCTAAAGATCACATAGTTAATTTCTTTTACTAGAGAATGCAAAGGATAAAGAAGTAACATCAGTTCTGTTAGCCTATTAAGAAAATTGTTGTGCTTAGACCACTGGATTATTTGATTACCTGTGAATGTCTCCATTTTTGGCATTTGGTAGCAATTGGCTGAGGCAAACCTGGCAAAATGTTTTCCAGCTGCTGGAAGATTAACTCCTGCACATCCTCAATGCTGTGTTCCAAGTATGTAACTCCAAATGGGACAGTGGTGTGAATCACGAGGGAAGGCCCAATTTCTGATGACTCTGTGGCATAAGAGGATCATAAAGATGCATCTTAAAGTGGGTAGGAGGCAAGCATCTCTCAGGATTGCAATTCAAACTAAAGAATTGATCACAATAATCAAGCAATAAATGGAGGAAAAACTTATTCTAATCTTTAAAGCATAAATTAGGCATTTCTGAAATTCAAAATCAAACTTCTCTGAAAAGGAAGACAGATTAAAGAGAAGTTTTAGTGAACAGATTGTCAGATATTGCTAAAGAACTGGAAGAAAGGGTAGAAGTTCATTTAATATGAACTGCCTTGGATATAATTATATTTAGGTTTGTCTTCTCTTATTCACAAAATTTCTAGCTCTTCAGGGCAGGGTCCATTTTTTAATACAGAATCTATAATCTTCATAAATTCTGAGAACAAAGTAGATATTCAATAAATACTTGTCTCATTCAATTAATGCTTAATGGGTTGAAATATATTTTGTTGAAATTACACAAATGTCAGAACAAAAAGAAACCAAGCTCCTCTCTAAAAACAGACTTGTCCTCATAATATTCTTCTCTATGTTTTAATTGCCATTTCTTTATGTTTTAATCAGCATTAAAAATAAAAGTCTGTCTCATTCAAAACATGAAGCAACTTTCCATTTTTGTTTGTCATTGATTTTTTTGCTGTCTGTTCGTAATCACAAATAATGAATATCTGCTTTGTATCATTCACTCCTTAGTAGAATATAGAGCAATCAAATAAAGTCTGAGTTGAAAGAAACATAAGTAACTGAGACATTAGAAAGCACCGTCTTGGAAGAATATTAACAAGAATTTGTCTGCTATTATTTGTTTGAATCATGCATAAGAGAAAGCTGAGAGGAAAACAATGATAGATGTAAAACATACGAATATAATATGAAAGTTGGAACCTCCCCCTCCTGAGAGAAGAGAATATTAAGGTGTGTAAGGCACTGATAGGAGATGTCAAACCTGATTCTGGAAATTCTTTAACTTGGGATTGTAAAAGGTAATACAATGATCTAGTTGAGTTACAGCAGTACAATTGACACAGGAAAGAAAGAGTTGACATAAGCCACTTACTCACTATGTGCCCGCTTAATCTCTTTACATTTCAGTTACATTTCAGGTTGTTTTTTTTTTTTTTAAATGAGAATAAGTTAGTAGCCACCACATAGGTCTATGATGTGCATTAAATAACATAGTATACATGAAATACTCAGCAGAGTTTCTGACACAGAGTAGGTGCTTAATAAATGTAAGCTATGGGAATGGAAGCAATAAGCCAGATACATGGGTAAAGCTTCCTGAGCGTTGCCTAAATTATAGGTGTGAGTCATGTTTTATGAAAGTACTTCATTTTTCCATTGCACTCAGCACAAGGAACCCTGGCTTATGAATTTTATGGCAAAACACAAGAGAAGAGAGTCCCAACATGCTGCAGACTTTTTAAAGTGCAGTGAATGCTTCCAAAGAGTTTCACGTACATGAGGTGAGGGACCTGAATTCAGAATTTGTGCAGTAAATACAACGGTAAGCTGGACTGTACAGTATTTTCACCTCACAGTAGCTGAAACAACTTGCAAGAGGAAACAGGGGCCATCTCTTTGAATGTTCAATGTGTAACCTGTCAGTAAAGACTTTACAGGTTCTGTATAGAGGGAAGGACCCAGGAGTGGGAAATCTCAATTTCTTTCACAGAATACTACCACAGTGAGAAATCTGTTGCATATTGCCTTAGGAAGTGTTATTTATGTTATCAGTTAATAAACTAAGGGAGGCTTGTTCACAGTGACAGGTTATCAGTGCCACCCCTCTTCCATACTGTCAGGCCTCTGAGCCCAAGCTAAGCCATCATATCCCCCAGTGACCTGCACATATACATCCAGATGGACTGAAGTAACTAAAGATCCACAAAAGTGAAAATAGCCTTAACTGATGACATTCCACCATTGTGATTTATTTCTGCCCCAACCTAACTGATCAATGTACTTTGTAATCTCCCCCACCCTTAAGAAGTTTCTTTGTAATTCTTCCCACCCTTGAGAATGTACTTTGTGAGATCCAAACCCTGCCTGCAAAAGATTGCTCCTAACTCCACTGCCTATCCCAAAACCTGTAAGAACTAATGATAATCTACCACCCTTTGCTGACTCCTTTTTCGGACTCAGCCCACCTGCAACCAGGTGAAATAAACAGCCTTGTTGCTCACACAAAGCCTGTTTGGGGGTCTCTTCACATGGACGCGTGAGACACATACAGTACCACATCTTCCCAGCAACAGAGAAAACTACTAGGTCAGCATTCTGAAGCAGGGAAGTTGAGGCTCTGAGTTGACTTATCCATGGCAGGCTTCACAGGAAAATGAATGCTAGCTGCATGCTGAGAATTGGGAGGTTGCACTGACCCAGCTATTTATTCTAGGGGGAACTCATAAAATCACTAAGACCAGTGATGGTGTGATGCCAGGTTTCTTCCATTTACATTAACCATCCACTCCACGGAGAGCAATAAAAAATGAAATTTAAGACCTAAAGTGAAATAGTTCTTGCATAACAATGAGAGAACAACCTGGCTACTTATTTTTATTGGAATCGTATATTTATTTTGAAAATTTAGATGAAAATTTGAATAGCTATGACTGAAAACAGTAAGTTTTTGGGAAAAGCTCCCCCAACCCTAAATTAGAGCATATTTTCAGAAGCTAAAGTCTAAAAATACAAAGAGCCAAGCAGAATTTAAACGTGACCAAAGTTTGAAAATAGAGCAGTATAAAAAGCCACAAATATGTTAATAGGATTTAGAGCATAAATTCACATAATCATTATTCCTTGGTCATGGAGAAGTTAATGATGCTACTTTTCTTTTTCTTTTCTTTATTCAGTTTAACAAGAATATTACCTAGTTTTTGGCATTTTAAATGTAAAGCTCATAGTAAGTTGACAATTATTTCTCTACTTTGGGAAATCAATGGCTATAGAGTCAGAAGATAAGTATTTGAACCTCTGCAACCTTCAGTAGCCCTGTAATCGTGGACAACTTAATCTCTCAGGCTTCACTTTTTTCCATCAATTAAAAGGGAGCAACACTACTGACCTTACAAGCCTGCTATGAGGATTAAATGAATTACCCACATAAAAGCCTTCCTTCAAACATAAAGTGCTACACAAACAGAAGGCATTCCTCGGTAATATTCTTGTTTTCACCTCTCCACTGTTGAAAGAGCAGCTTTGGAAAGGGATAACAGAATTGACTTCTCTCAAAGCATTAAGATTGATCATTATATCAACACCCCAGGGACAATGGAAGACTATTCCTGGGTATAGGCAGAGCAGGATTTGATTTTTTGTGTGTTTTGTAAAATATACATAACATAAAATTTACTGTTTTAACCTATTTTATGTATACAGTTCAGTAGCATTGAGTACGTTCACTTTGTTCTATAACAGCCACTATCAAGCTGCTGGTTTTCAAGATGCCTGTCTAGTGACATCAGATGACAGATCTTTTCAGAAAGATCAACATTACCTGTGAATGGACAAGTTCCAAATGAAAAACTGACAGAAGAGATCCAGGACCTGTCGGAATGCCCAGGGGAAAAAGCTGAGATACAGGGAAAAAAAAGCAGCAAGGGTCTGGCAGAGATTGACCCCTGAGGAACTCAGAACCCTTTGGTAAGGGGTAGTGGGAGTGCTTCTCTGCTCCCTTCACCCCTGCAACAATTCACTGACTGTCAAACTGTTGGGGAGCCCCTCTGCCCTCTGGATCAAGGGCAATGCTGTCAGTGGTGACTTGGGGAAATTTTCCAGGGGCAGAGAACCAAGTGGCCAGCTCATGTTAAGCATGCCTATACTCCCCTCAGACCTGAACTGACATGGCCGAACTGAGTCATGCTGGTTGTGCACCTGCGGTGGGACATTGCCCTGCCCAGGGAATCTCCACCCTTGAGTCACCACACCACGAGATTCCCCACAAACATACCCCACAACCCACTCTGTCTCTGGCAAACACAGGGGGCTGGTGGGTCCCTGTGGAGCTGTGGGAGCCCTGGAGAGCTCACCCTTGGTGGGCTGCCTTGAAGAGAACGGGGAGCATAGCCCACTAAAGTCTCCCTTGGGACAAAGGAAATGAAGTAAGTGGCACCAATTTGTGAAGGGGGTAGAACTGATGGATCAGGAAGGGTTGTGGAGAGGGAATCATCCACCCCTTGCCAGCTTTAGCACTGTTGAGGATGCAGTAGTAGTTCTCTTGGCTGGGGGCTGGTTTATGTGCACCTGGAGAAAGCACTTATCACACTTTTTGTAGTGACTCCACACTTGCTGAAAGTGAGCCTGTGCTGCTTGGGCTTGCACAAAGGGCAGGGCCCAACTCCTTGACCCTACACAAAACAGCAGCATCCTGGCAATGGAGGACAGACAAGCCACAGAGTTGTCTGCTCTGGACTGGAGGAAGAGGCTCTGCCCCAAGCCCATCTTGGTGGTAGCTGCCAAAATGGTATATCAGTAGCCCATAGCCACATTGCAACTGGGAACCAAAGGAAAAAGTCTTTATGAACTGAAGTTTGTGAGCCCTGTGACATGGTGTGATAGGGGAAGCAGCTGGCATTCCTGGAGCTGGTGCACTTCCCCCACTGCTCCTTCCCCAAAGATCTCAGCATGCTCCAACAAAATCTCCTCGCCTCTGTATCAGGGCAGGTGCTTCCCACTCACCATCAATCTACCTGTGGGTGGGCCAGCTCTTACTCGTAAGTGCCACCTACTGGACTAGAGCTTGAACTCCACCAACAAATAAAACACCTGCTGCCAGACGGGCTGAGTGCTAGTGCATGTGATGAGACTTCCACACCCTCAGCCAAACAGTAGATAGAGTGTTGGCTCATATGTCGAATACATTGCTACAACAAGCAGCATCTGAGAAAGCCACCACACAAAAGCTATCCACAATGAAGGACCCATACAGCACCTTGGTCCTCTGAAAGCACCTGGAAAGGAGGCCAAATGATCATACGCAACATACAACGTACCCACAAGATTAAAAAGAATTACAAAATGTAAAAGTCCTATCCAAATGACAGCAAATAAAAAAATAAACAGTGACAGCTGGCTCATATGAGAAGGAATCAGTGCAAGAACTCTAGCAGTAAAAAATCTCAGAGTGGATTGACACCTCCAAAGTATTTCATTTGCTCTGTAGCAATAGGTCCTAACAAAAATGAAAAGTCTGAAATGGCAGATAAATAATTCAAAATATAGATTTTAAGGAAACTCAATGAGATCCAAGAGAAAGTTGAAATCCAATACAAAGAAACTAGAAAAACAATTCAGGATATAAAGGATGAGATAGCTGTGTCAAAAACAAAAACAAAAACAAAAACAACAACAAAAAACAAACAAAAAAACCCAAACAATTAGAACTTCTGGAATGAAAAAAATTCACTGAAAAAATTTCAAAATACAGTTGGAAGCTTTAACAATAACCTAGACCAAGCAGAAGAAAGAATTTCAGAGCTTGAATATTGGTCTTTCAAATTAATCCAATCAGACAAAAATAAAAAAGAATTCAGAAAAATGAATAAAGCCTTTGAGAAATATGGGATTATGTAAAGTGAGCAAACCTACAACTGGTTGGTATTCCTGAGAGAGAAGAAGAAAAAGAAAGCAACCTGGAAAATATATTTGAGGGAGTAATTCAGAAAAATCTCACTAACCTTGCTAGAATCGTCAACATCCAGATATAAGAAATTTAAAAAACTCCCACAAGATACTACACAAGATGATAACCACAAAGACCTATAATTATCAGACTATCCAAGATCAACACGAAAAAAAAAAAATCTCAAAGGAAGGCAGCTGAAAAAATGGGATGATCCATAAAGGAAATGCTATTAGACTAACAGCAGACTTCTCTGTAGAAGCCTTACAAGCAAGAAGAGATTGGGGGTATATTTCTATATTTTTTTCTTAAGGAAAAAAAAAAGTAAAGAATTTTATACCCTGCCAAACTATGCTTCATAAATGAAGGACAAATAAAGTTTTCCCAGATGAGAAAATGTTAAGGGAACTCTTCATCACCAGACCAGTCCTACAAGAAAAGCTCAAAGAAGTTCTAAACACGAAAACAAAAGAACGATGCTTGCTATCACAAAAGCACACATAATGCCAAAGTACACAGATCTTATAAAGCAATTACACAACTGAGACTACAAAGTAACTAGCTAACACTATGGCAGGAACAAAACCTCACATATCAATATTAACCTTGAACATAACAGCATAAAAGCCCCACCTGAGAAACACAGATCGGCAAACTAGAATAAAAAAAACAAGACCCAACCATCTACTGTTTTCAAAAGACCAATGTCACACATTATTACAGCCACAGTCTCAAAATAACAGAATGGAGAAAATCTGTCACACAAATGGAAAACAAAAAAGAGTAAAGGTTGCTATTCTTGTGTGAGATAAAAGAGACTTTAAAACAACCATATCAAAAAAAAAAAAGACAAAGAAGAGTATTATATAATGATAAAGGGTTCAACTCAATCAGAAAATTCTACTATTTTAAATATATGTTCACTCAACATTGGAGCACCAAGATTCAGAAAACAAATACTACTAGACCTAAGTGAAGAGATAGACAGACTTACAATAATAGTGGGGGGTTTCAACACCATGCTGATAGCACTAGAGAGAACACTGAGGCAGAAAATAACAAAGAAAATCTGGACTTAAATTGGACTCTTAACCAAATGAACCCAGTAAATGCCATAGAACACTACACCCAACAACCACAGAATGTACGTTTTTCTCATTTGTGCACAGAACAGTCTCTAAAATTGATTATATGATTGACCATATAGAAAATCTCAATAAATTTAAAAACATCAAAATCATATCAAGCATCTTCTCAGACCACAGTGGAATAAAATCAGGAATCATACCAAGAGGAACTATCAAAAACCACATAAGTACATGGAAACCAAACAAACAAATTGCTGCTGAATGACTTTTGGGTAAACAAAATAATTAAAGCACAAATCAAAATATGTTTTGAAACAAGTGAAAATAGAAACAAAATACCAAAATCCCTGGGATACAGCAGAAGCAGGGCTAAAAGGAAAGTTTATTCTGCTGAATGTTCACATCAAAAAGATAGAAAGATCTCAGATTAACAACCCAATGTCACATCTAAAGGAAGTAGAAAAACGAGAACAAACCAAACCCAAAGCTAGAAGAACAAAAGAATTAACAAAGATCGGAGCAGAATGAAATAAAATTGTGACCAACAAAATATACAAAAGACCAATGAAATGAAAAGTTGGTTCTCTGAAAGGATAAACAACTCTGATAGACCAGTAGCTACATTAACCAAGAAAAAGAATATTCAAATAAGCATAATCAAAAAAATGACAAGGGTGACATTACAACTGATACTGCATAAATACAAAAGATTCTCAGAGGCTATTATGAATATCTCTATGCACACCACCTAGAAAACCTACAGGAGATGGATAAATTCCTGGAAACACACAACTTCACAAGATTGAATCAGGATGAAAGTAAAATGCTGAACAGACCAATAATGAGTTAGAAAATTGAATTAGTAATAAAAAATCTAGAAACCAAAAAAAATTCAGGACTAGACAGACTCATGGCCAATTCTACCAGACCTACAAAGAAGCTGGTACCAATCTCAATGAAACGATTCCAAAACACTGAGCAGGAGTTCTTCCCCAACTCATTCCAAAACACAGTTGAGGAGTTCTTCCCCACCCAAATCTCATCGAAAATTGCAATCCCCACGTGTTGGAGGTGGGGGGTGATTAGATCATGGGGACAGTTTTCCCCATGCTATTCTCATGACAGTGAGTTCTCACAAGATCTGATGGTTTTTTAAGTGTTTGACGTTTCCTCCTTCACAGGTGCTCTCATGTGCTGCCATGTAAGAAGTGCCTGCTTCCCCTTCTGCCATGATTGTAAGTTTCCTGGGGCATTCCTAGTCATGCAGAACTGTTAGTCAATTAAACTTCTTTACTTTATAAATTATCTCTGGCAGTTCTTTATAGCAGTGTAAAAATGGACTAATACACTCCCTGGGAATGGGAGGAAGACAAGGATGTCTACTTTCATTTCTCGTATTCAACATACTACTGGAAGTCCTAGTCAGAGCAATTAGGTGTGAAGAAGAAATAAAAGTAACACAAACAGGAAAAGAAGAAGTAGAATTATCTCTGCTAGCTGATGACATGATCCTATACCTAGAAAGCCTAATGACTGCTCCAAAGGACTCCTAGACCTGATAAATGACTTCAGTAAAGTTTCAGGATACAAAACTAATGCACAAAAAAATCAGTTGCATTCCTATACACCAGCAACACTCAAGCTGAGAACCAAATCAAACACTCAATCCCACTTACATTTGCCACAAAAAAATATAATATCTAAAAATACATTTAACTAATAAGGTAAAATATTTATACAAGGAGAATAACAAAATACTGATGAAAGAATGCATAGATGATACAAACAAATGGGAAAACATCCCATGCTCATACAGAGGAAGAATCAATATTGTTAAAATGATTATACTGCCCAAAGCAATCTACAGATTCAGTGAAGTTCCTACCAAATTACCTACATCATTTTTTCACAGAATTAGAAAAAACAATTCTAATTAGCCAAAGCAATCCTAAGCAAAGAGAACAAGGCTGGAGGCATCACATTACCCAAACTCAAAGTATACTACAAGGCTACAGTATTCAAAACAGCATGGTATTGGTATAAAATAGACAAAGATCCATGGAACAGAATACAGAACCCAGAATAAATCCATATACCTACAACTGACTGATCCTGACAAAGTCAATAAAAACAAACAATGGAGAAAGGATGCCCTATTCAGTAAATTATGTGGGGGAAAACTGGCTAGGCATATGCAGTAGAATGAAACTGGAACACCACCTTTCACCATAGACAAAAATTAAGTCAAGATAGATTAAATACTTAAATGTAAGACCTGCAACTATAAAAATACTAGAAGAAAACCCAGGAAAAACTCCTTTGGACATTGGCATATTCAAAGAATTTATGACTAAGACCTCAAAAGCAAATGCAACAAAACCAAAAATAGACAAATGGGATTTAATTAAACTAATTAACAGAGTAAATAGACAATTTACAGAATGGGAGACAATATCTACAAACTGTGCATCTGACAAAGGTCTAATATCCAGAATCTATAAGGAGCTTAAACAAGTCAACAAGAAAAACAAAACATCCCCATTAAAAAGTGGGGCAAGGTCATGAACAGCTACTTCTCAAAAGAAGACATACAAGCAAGCAACAAACATATGGATAAATGTTCAACGTCACTAATTATCAGAGAAATGCAAATTAAAATCACAATGAGATGCAATCTCACACCAGTCAGCACGGCTATTACTAAAAAGTCAAAAAACAACAGATGCTGGCAAGGCTGCAGAGAAAAGGAACGCTTATACACTGTTGGTGGGAATGTAAATTAGTTTAACCCCTATGGAAAACAGTATGGAGATTTCACAAAGAACTAAAAATATAACTACTATTCTACTCACCAATTCCACTACTGGGTATCTACCCAAAGGAAAAAAAAATCATTTTATCAAGAAGACACCTGCACACGTATGTTCACTGCAGCACTATTCATAATAGCAAAGTCAGGGAATCAACCTAAGTGTCCATCAATTGTGAACTGGATAAAGAAAATGTGGTATATATACACCACAGAATACCATGCAGCCATAAAAAAAAGAAATCATGTCCTTTGCAAAAAAATAACTAAAACAGAAGATCAAATACCCCATGTTTTCACTTATAAGTAAGAGCTAATCAATGGGTACACATGGATATAAAGATGGAAACAATAAGCACTGGGAACTTCAGAAAGAGTAAGGACGTGAGTGGGGAGAGAGTTGAAAAACTCCCTATTGGGTACTATGTCCAATATTTGGGTAATGGGTTTACTAGAAGCCCAAACTCCAGCATTACACAATATACCCATGTAACAAATCTGCACATGTGCCACCTGAATTTATTTTTTAAAAGCCAACAATAACCACTATCCATCTCCTAAACTTTTTCATCTTCCTAAGCTGAAACTCCATATCGCTTAAACAATAAGTACCTATTCTCTCTTCCCCCAGCCCCTAGCAACCACCATTCTATTTCTGTCTGTATTAATTTGACTACTCTAGGCACCTCATATAACTGGAGTCATACAATATTTGTCCTTTTGTAACTGGTTTATTTCACTTAGCATAATGTCCTCAAAGTTCATATATTTTGTAGTAGGTCAGAGTTTCCTTCCTTCTTAAGGCTGAATGATATATTCCACCATATGCATACATCACAATTTGCTTATCCATTCAACTTTCAATGGACACTTGAGTTGCTTCTACCTTTTAGTGATTGTAAATGATGCTGTTATGAACATTGCTGTACAAATTCAGTTCAAGTCCCTGCTTTCACTTCTTTTGGGTAGATACTCAGAAGTGGAATTGCTGGATCATATGGGAATCCTATCTTTAATTTTTTTGATGACTCAACCATATCATTTTCCATAGGCTGCACTATTTTGCATTCCCACCAGCAATGCACAAGAGTTCTAATTTCTCCACATCCTTACCAACACTTATTTGCTATTTTGTTCTGTTTTTGTTTTTAATAATAGCCATCATAATGAGTGTGAAATAGCCACAGCAGTTTTTAGTCTACAATTTTGAGTGAAGGTCAGGACACCGAATGTTGATAAAAACAGCAGCAACCTCAGCAGTATCAGCAGCGTTATAATCATCAACTGCTAATAGAGCACTAAGATTTAGAAGGCTCAAGCATTAAATACTTACAATCAAAAGCTAGAGAAGTTGCCGAGTCTCCAAACAGAAATTAACATTTGTTTTGAAGAAAGCACTGTAGCTGCTTCAGATTCATGGTCATATCAGTTGTAACCATTAATAGGTTAAATTTACTTATTTAAAGAAAAAGATTGTCACACTGGGTCACATCCAACTACATGCTACTTATCATAACATGCATTTTTAAAATAAATTCTATCTCAATTGCATTGGTCTCTCTATGATTGATATGGTTTGATTTGAACCATAGATGGGTTTGGCAAATCCCATCTGGAATTGTAATCCCTATAATCCTCACGTGTCTAGGGAGAGAACTGGTGTGAGGTGATTGGATCATAGGCGTGGTTTCCCTTCATGCTGTTCTTGTAATAGTGAGTGACTTCTCATGAGATCTGATGATTTTACAAGAGGCTCTCCCTACTTCGCTCCTCACCCTTCTCTCTGTCCTTCCGCCATGTGAGAAGGCCCAAACTTGCTTCCTCTTCGCCTTCCGCCATGATTGTAAATTTCTTGAGGCCTCCCCAGTCATGCAAAACTGTAAGTCAATTAAACCTCTTTTCTTTATAAATTATCCAGTCTCAGGTATGTCTTTATAGCAGTGCGAAACCAGACTAATATAGTAAATTGGTACCTCAGAGAGTGGGGTACTGATACAAAGATACCTGAAAATGTGGAAGAGAATTTGGAATTGGGTAACAGGCAGAGGTTGGAACAGTTTACAGGGCTCAGAAGAAGACAGGAAGATGTGGGAAAGTTTGGAACTTCCTGGAGACTTGTTGAATGGTTTTGACCAAAATTCTGATAGTGATACAGACAATGAAGTCCAGGCTGAGGTGGTCTCAGATGGAAATGAGTAACTCATTGGGAACTGGAGCAAAGGTCACTCTTGCCATGCTTTAGCAAGAGACTAGTGGCATTTTGCCCCTGCCCTAGAGATCTGTGGAAGTTTGAACTTGAGAGAGATGACTTAGGGAATCTGGTGGAAGAAATTCCTAAGCACCAAAGCATTCAAGATGTAGTCTGGGTGCTCTTAAAAGCATTCAGTTTTATGCATTCACAAAGAGATGATTTGAAATTGGAATTTATGTTTAAAAGGGATACAGAGCATAAAAGTGGAAAATTTGCAGCCTGATGATGTAATAGAAAACAAAAACCAATTTTCTGGGGAGAAATTCAAGCTGGCTGGAGCTGTGAGAAGAGGGCCACCATTTTCTAGACCCCAGAATGGTAGAACCAATGACAACTTGCATGATGCAGCTGGAAAAGGTGCAGACACTCAATGCCAGCTTGTGAAAGCAGCTGGGAGGAGGGCTGTATCCTGTAAAACCACAAGGGTGGAGCTTCCCAAGACTGTGTGAGTCTACCTCTTGCATCAGTGTGACCTGGATGTGAGAGTCACACTGGACATGGAGTCAAAGGAGATCATTTCGGAGCTTTAAGATTGAATAGCTGCCCTGCTGGGTTTTGGACTTGCATGGGGCCTGTAGCCCCTTTATTTTGGCCAATTTCTCCCATTTGGAATGGGAGCATTTATTCAATGCCTATACTCCCATTGTATCTAAGAAGTAACTAACCTGCTTTTGATTTTACAGGCTCATAGGTGGAAATGACTTGCCTTTTCTCAGATGAAACTTTGGACTTGGACTTTTGGGTTTATGTTGGAATGAGTTAGGACTTTGGCAGACTGTTGGAAAGGCATGATTGTGTTTTGAAATGTGAGGACATGAGATGTGGGAGGGGCCGGGGGTGGAATGATATAATTTGGCTGTGTTTCCACCCAAATCTCATCTTGAATTGTAATCCCTGTAATACCCATGTGTCTAGGAGAGACTGATGTGAGGTGATTGGATCATGCTAGTGGATTCCCCTACACTGATTTTGTGAAACTGAGTGAGTTCTCATGAGATCTGACGGCTTTATAAGGGGATCGTCCCCTTTCACTCCTCACTCTTCTCTCTCATGCTGCCATGTGAGAAAGGTCCAAGTTTGCTTCCCATTTGCCTTCTGCCATGATTATAAGTTTCCTGAGGCCTCCCCAGCCATGTGGAACTGTGAGTCAATTAAACCTCTGTTCTTTATAAATTTTCCAGTCTGAGGGAAGTTCCTTACAGCAGTGTGAAAATGGACTAAGGCAATGCTACTTTAAGATTTATTCATTGGCCTCAAATATAGTCATTTCTTATAAGTGTTTTATGTGTACTTGAATAGAATTTTCTAGGTATTGAATTGACATTTTATTTATTTATTTATTTATTTATTTTTATATTTTAGTAGAGATGGGCTTTCACCATGTTGCCCAGGCTGGTCTCGAACTCTTGAGCTCAGGAAATCCGCCCGCCTTGGCCTCCCAAAGTGCTAGGATTACAAGTGTGAGCCACAGCGCCCAGCCAATTTATTTATTTATGTATTTATTTAATTTAATTTGAGACAGAGTCTTGCTCTGTCACCTAGGCTGGAGTGCAGTGGCACGATCTCGGTTCACTGCAACCTCTGTCTCCCAGGTTCAAGTGATTCTTGTGCTTCGCTTCCTGAGTAACTGAGACTACAGGCGTGAGCCACCATACCCAGCTAATTTTTGTACTTTTAATAGAGACAGGGTTTCATCACGTTAGCCAGGCTGGTCTCAAACTCATGGCCTCAGGTGATCTGCCCAGTTCAGCCTCCCAAAGTGCTGGAATTATAGGCAAGAGCCACCATGCCTGGCCTGAATTAACATTTTACAAAAGTTAATTAGAACAATCTCATTGATTATATAGTACTCATGAATTAAATTATGATTTTTTGGTCCACTTCAGTTACTGAGAGAAGTATCTCTCCTGATGATGGTAAATTTGCCAATTTCTGCTTTCAGTCTTGACAATTTTTGCTTTATATCTAAGTTAGTTAATAGTTTCCTGATATTTGAATATTTTAACAATATGCTATGAGCCTCTTTACATCTAGATGTGCTTTTTACTTTAAGGGATATTTTTCTTTCTATTTGTCCCACTTATTCAGCATGCATGTTTGCATGTTTCTTTTTTAAATTTAAAAAATGCCTTCTTTATGATTAAACCATGTTTACACTTTATTCCATTTTCCTCTTCTACTGTCTTGGAAATTATACAGTTTGGTTATATTTTTAGGGAATACTCATGTATTTAAGCATCCATATTTAATTAAAAGTGAAAGTGAATAAATACCTTTATTCTCCTTCTAAATAATATTAGAGCCTTAGATTACTAACTCTAAGTTTATATGCTTTTATTGTTAAGGATTATTTTATTTCTTTGGTTCTATCTTACACAGTTAATGTTTGTTTTTATTCATGAAAAGCGTCTTTCTTGGATCTCAGATTTTCCCTCTAGGCTCATTTTCCTCTTCCAAAAGTATTCTGTGAAGTTCTTAAAATGAACTTCTAATGGAGATAGAACTCTCTCAGATTTTGCTTTCCTTAAAATGTCTTTATTTTATCTGCATTTGTGAAATATAATTTTTCTTGGTATATAATAATAAATTGAAAATATTTTTCTCAGGACTTTAAAGATATGATACCAATGTAGGTTAGCTTCTTTTGAGGCTGTTAGGAAGTCAACTCTTTTCTTTTTTCCTTTTTTTGCTCTCTCACCCAGGTTGAAGTACAGTGGTGCAATTGTAGTTCACTACAGTCTTGAACTCTCAGACTCAAGCAATCCTCCTGCCTCAGCTTCCCAAGTAGCTAAGACCACCATGCCCAGCTAGTTTTTAATTTTTTTATAGAGACAGGGTCTCACTGTGTTGCCCAGGCTGGTCTTGAACTCCTGGCCCCAAGCAATCCTCCTGCCTTAGCCTCCCAAAGTGCTGGGATGTGTGAGCCACCATGTCCAGCCTGAGAGGTCTTTCTTAATTTGATGGTAGGTCCTTTGCAGTTAATTTTTCTTTTATATCTGGCTGCTTTTATGGTTTTCTCTTTGTCTTTGGGTTGCTCAGTTTTATTCAGTTACTTTAAGATTTGAGTTTCTTTTTGTTTACCTTTGTTGACTTTATTGGGATTTCTGAATCTGAAGACTTAATTTTGTCATTACTTTTGGAAATTGTTCAGCTGCTAGTTCTCCCAATATTTCCTTATTCCCATTCTCTCTAACCTCTTTTCATGAAATTCTAATTAGGGACATACTAGATATTCTCATTCTATCTTCATATGTCTTGATCTATTTTCAATATTTTCTGTCTCTATCTCTCCATGCTAAATTCTGTGTAATTTTTTGTGATTTATCTTTTAGCTCACCATTCTCCTTACATCTGTGGTTTTTTTGATGTTTAATTTGTCCTTTGAATTTCAAATTTATTTTTCATTTGTAAATATTCTATTTGGCTCTTTTTCAAATCTGCATGATCAATTTTGATAGTCTCTTTCTCACTAGTCATACTATCAGTACTCTTATTTATTCCAACATATTCAATATAGTTATTCTGTAGTGTGTGTCTGGTTATTCCAAAATCTTCAGGCTTTATAAGAATGGCTCTGGCTTTTTTTGTTGTTGTTCTTGTTGGATGACTATTGCTCATAATTGCATGGTTTTCTGTCTGTTTTGAGATGTCTACATATCTATAAATCTATATTGATAAATATATATACATACATGCTCACACACAATTTTATATTCTCTCTATATATGTATTTATCTCTATATATTTATTTATAATATATATATATTTCTATTGTGAGCTCATGCTCCTAGGAACTTTATCTGAAAGATTCTTTGTGCCTGCGTTTAAATAATGCTCCTTTAGAAATGTGCTTTGGTTTCTGCCAGAGGCCTTAGGGCAATATTGCCCATGACCACTTTAACTAGATTTATACAATATACTGGCAGAATGAATTCTGGCACCAAATCTGCCTAAGGGTGGGTTTGTGGCTTGGCATCTCAGGAAGACATTTTGTTTCTTTTTGGTTTTTTTTCCCACTCCACCTAAAGACAGGCAAGCACCCCCCATTGCCTTCCTCTGCCAGACAGGATACATCAAATAGAGAAGTTCTTTAAAGCCACAAAAATATATAGTACATGTGAATACATTTTTTAATCTTAAAAGCAAGAACGTAATTTTTCTTAAAAATAAAATTTACCCCAATTGACTCAAGCAAAAAGAAAATCAGTATAAAGCAAATAAATATATAAATACATAAATCAATAAAAGAAATTGAAAATGCAGTCAAGACATTAATTTTTTAAAAAACACTTCAGGACCTGGTTGCTTTACTTGTGATTTCTTTCAAATTGTTAAGCTAGTATAATGTCAATTGCAGACACACACATCACCATTTAAGAACATAAACACATACTAAACTGCAGACCATTCTTCCATATGATTATAAAGAGAAAATTCATGAGTGAAATGTTCAGAAAAATATTAATTTTAAAAATTCATCAGTAACCATATAGATTTTCTAGTAATTAATCTCTTATAATATGTCATATTATAGGTACAATTAGGTAAAACAGGATGATTTCAATGTATATTTAAAAGGCACCTATGAACACTTAATTCATGAGAAAAATAGAGAAAATATGAAATAAAAGTAACTTCCTCAGAATGAGATAGAATACCTCTCTTAAAATGATGGTTTATAGCATACCTTATAATTAAATAATATTGACTTTAAATAAAATCAGAAACTAAAATTCTTTTTTTTTTTTTTTTTTTTTTGAGACGGAGTCTCGCTCTGTCGCCCAGGCTGGAGTGCAGTGGCCGGATCTCAGCTCACTGCAAGCTCCGCCTCCCGGGTTTACGCCATTCTCTCGCCTCAGCCTCCCGAGTAGCTGGGACTACAGGCGCCCGCCACCTCGCCCGGCTAGTTTTTTGTATTTTTTTAGTAGAGACGGGGTTTCACCGTGTTAGCCAGGATGGTCTCGATCTCCTGACCTCGTGATCCGCCCGTCTCGGCCTCCCAAAGTGCTGGGATTACAGGCTTGAGCCACCGCGCCCGGCCAGAAACTAAAATTCTTAGTAACACCAATAGTATTTAACATTGCTCTGCTTGGTACAATAAGACAAAAAATGGAAAAAAGATGTATAATTATTAGAAAAAAGGAAAACATGGTTGAAAACAGTAATGAATCAAATAAACTTGATCAAGTTGAAAAATTTTTCACAAAATTGATTTCTTTATGTATCAGTGATAACTAGTAAGAAAAATAATTTTTAATTAATTATGTAACATCCTTTACAATTTGACAAAATGACGCTAAAGGTAAACTATAATAATAATAACATTTAAAATTTTTCGTAAAGAAATTCAATGAGTAGAGACTTGCTTTGTCATATATTTAAATACATTATAAAGCTACAGTAATTAAAATAGGCTGGTACTATTTAATAATAATGATGAACCAAAATAGTTATCTCTGAAAAAAAATCCTAAACCATGTTAAGTATTATAACAGAAACTTAACGAAGCACTGGGGAACAAATGCATTTTTAATATTGGCTACAAAATTGGATATAAGGAAAAAATTAACTTAGATATTGTTTTTCTACTTCTGAGCCAAATTTCTCACCCATTTCTAATTTTCTACTTCTGTAGCCATATGAAGAATGTATATTCTTAGGTACACAGCATCTCTGCTCCTAGGTTTGCTCTCACAACTTTGTATTAAAAGTTCAAACTCCCTGGGACACCCTTATTCACATGCAAATACACCAGAGACTTTTTCCATCTGAAAAATTATATTTTTGGCAGTGTGTATCAAGGGTCAGAAGTTGGGTTCACAAAGGCCAGCTCTAAATTATATGTCTGACAAGAAAATAGAGGACTAAAGAAACGTAAGGAGTGGAAGACTTTACTGTTAGAGATCAAGACCAAAAATAAATGGGTGAAATATTTCTTCAATTATTGATTCAATCAAAAGAGCATCCTGGTGTCTGGCATTTGTTGCCATGAGATACAGTATTAAGGTCCTTCAAGAGTTTACATCTTACCGGGGGAAAAGAAACACATGCAAAATAACAACAGAATCATTATCCACTAAATGGTATAGTATTGATGTGTGTGCAAATGAATGTGCTAAGTAAAGGGGAGGACTTAGTTCAGAAAACAGATTCACATAAAGAGAGAAGTTGGACAAGGAGCTGAGGGCCACACTGTTTGAGGGGTGGTGGTCTGCTCTCCTTTCTCATGGCGGTGGAGGTTGATGATACATTTGCCTTTCTCCACTCCATTTGGGACTGGCTCAACTGCCCTCTAGCCATGAGAGTTATTACAATTTAGCTCTTTTATATGGCTCCCAGGTCCAGCAGCACCTGTAATGAAGACCAAGCCAATCACATCAGTAAGTCCAACAAAAAAAATCTAACTTTCCCTGGATGATAAGAGATAGCCAGGGAGAGAGAGAGGAGAAAGACGGAGAGGGGAAAGGGAGGTTGAGAGAGAAGTAAACAGGCTCCTGATGTCTCTCTCTCTTATTTCTTGCCTTGCTAGCACAGCCAAGCCAAAAGAGCACAAAGTGCTCTGCCTTTTGGCATTCTACCTCCTTGGCTGCGTGTCTACTGCTGGTCCCAGGTCAAGAACTAGGCCTCACTATTCAGAGGGACCACCTGCAGATTTGACTTGCTTTTTAAAAATCTCAGATCTAGTTCTTATATATAGGTTACAGCAGCCAAAATTCAGCTATGATAACACTCCTCACCAAATATGTCCTGGGCAATTTTGTTACCTCCGACTTTATCTATGGCAGGGACTTTTATACTATTTATATTAATTCAACACAACTTTACAGTTTTAATTGAAGAGTAAAGTTCTGGAAGTAAATACTTCTGAAATGATGGCATGGGCCATGCAGAGAAAAGATGGTTTTACTCACAGTCCTCCCATTTACATATTTCACTTTTATCCTGTCATCGTTGAGAAAAAGTGCTTGTTTTACTTTCTTCTATATTATGTCCCTAGAGGTAGGGGGCTATATTAATTGATAATAGCAGTTGTTTTTATATCTAGTTAAAACCGTTGAAGAGGTTTGAATTAACAGCCTCATTTGGGAGAATTAAGGATTACAAGATCTAAAAAAGTGATAGGAGAAGGTAATTGGCCTGGAAAATATTCAGAAAGATAAATGAATGTGGAAATTGTATTCTTGTCAGCAGACACCAAAATGGCCTGACAAACCCTTACTTCCCTTTTTATAGGTTAATTATCTATTTTAAAAGGGGGAAATGATAGAGGTGAAATGACACCCTTTTAAATGCTGGGAAATATAATTCAAGTATAAAAGTTTGTGGTTTTTTTCTCCTCTTCCTGCTGAAGGTTATACCTACCTCTTCCTAGGAAACTACGATGTACCATTTAAGATTTATAGAAAATTCTGGAGTAATATTTTTACCCCTAAGAAACAAGATATGATTAATTTAGCAAAAGCAATTCAGGTCTCTTTCTTCATCCTGACTGTACACTTTTGAGGAGTATCAGTTGAGCTTCAGATCTTGAGTCTGAAATTCTGTCTCCCTACTCCCTGCCTGTAGGACTTTAGGCTGCTTGTTGTTTTGTAATTTCTTAAGTCAGTGCCTCCCACAGGAACCATGACATATTAATAGTTATTAGGCAAAACAACAACATAATTCTTTGGACGAATATATTTTTGAAATGCCTGGCTTAAAATTAAGTGGAACTTCTCAGTCCCTGATATGGTTATGTACAGTGTAATTCTTTAAAGGAAAGATATTATGAAATTATTTTTGGCATTTTAAAACTACTTTTATCTAAATTACAAAACTTTAGAAAAACATTATTCAAACATGATGAAAGTGTATAAAGTGAAAAATGAAAGTACTGCTTTGGTATCAGAACTGGCAGCCCCACTCTCCAGGGTAACTGCTGTCAATGGTTTCTTAATACCCTTCCTGAAATTTTCTACACATGAGGCTGCATATTTACTTCCCGTTTAATAATGGAAACACAATCTTACCATAGCTATCATTTATATATTGCTTTTGTTCATGTAACATATCTTGGATAGATTTCTAGCAGTTCATGAGACTCTACCTAATTTAATAACATGAATTGCCATGGTTTACTAGTCTTTCAGAGCTGGGAATTTCATTTTTTTTCCAGTTTGTTGCTGTTAGAAACAATGCTGCAACAAACACATTTATTCTGTTGTGGTCTGAAGGTTTGTGCCTCCCCAAAATTCATATTTGAAATCTAATCTCCAATGTGTTGTTATTTAGAGGTGGGGCTGATAGGAGGTGATTTGGTCATGAGGGCTACAACTTCTTGAATGGCACTAGTGACCTTATAAAAGAGGCTTGAGGGAACTTGTTTCCCCCTTCCACTGTGAGAATGCATCAAGAAGTCACCACCTTTGAAGGAAAGCGTGAACCCTCACCAGATGTCAAATCTACCGGTATCTTGATCTTGAACTTCCCAGTCTCCAGAGCCATGAGCAATAAACTTATACTGCTTATAAACTACCTTGTCTAAGGTATTTTGTTATAGGAGCACAAACTAATTAAGACAATTTACATATCTTTGTTGAACTTATGTGAGACTCTCTCCAGGATAAATTCCTAGTAATAGAATTGCTGAGTCAAAGGGTAAGCATATTTGAAATTATTTCTGATATAGCTAAATGGCCCTTCAAAATTACAGTCCCCTTAATAGTAAATGAGAGCTCTTATTTCTCCACATTCTTAACACTGGGTAATGTTTGCTAATCTGTTAGTTTAAAATGTATCTTATTTTAGTTTTAGTTTTCAGTTAGTTATGTATAAGTGTGGCATTTTTGCATACAAATCCAATTTGTAAACTCTTTCCCAAAGATCTGACTTTTTCTTGCCCCACTAGAGACAACAATGCCAACCTCAGGATTACTGTGCAGATTCAATCCATGTAAAGTGAGAAGTTCAGGGTTTGGCACACAATAAGTGCTCATCAAATGCTATTTGAAAAACCAGCCTATCAAATCTGACTCACTTCATTTCAAAGGATTAGAGTTACTGAGGTTTTGTTGTACCTCACTTCATCAAGGGGAAATGCAGATTCCAGAAAACAATGTAGATGGGAAGAAAGTGCTCTCCACACTCACAGTATTTATCATGTTGTATTTTCATTGTCTATTTATTTGTCTCCCCTCTAGATTGAGGGGTGCCTGAATTTATGGATCTTATCTTATTTTACATTTCTTTTTTTTTTTCCTTGAAATCATGATTTTATTGAGTTGAAGGCATTTCAGCCACAAGTGATTAGTATCATCTGAATCTACCCACAGCTCAATCAAGTCTAAGGCTGAAAACATTCAATCTCTTAAAAAAAAATCAGCAAGCAATTTTTCCTCTGTAGTTCAAGTTCATTGAGTTCATATCTCTTGTCCCAGAAGGAAAAAACTGCAATCTTATAAGCCACAAACTAAACATATTTAGTTAATTAACAAATTAATTAATGTGAGATACCAACTCAGTCAAAATTTCAATAACTTATATTAAAATAAGCAAAGTATTCCCAATCATCTTCAAATTCTTCCTAAAATTTATTTTAAAAAGTAAAACTATCAAAATATCTATTTCTTTATACTTTCATCACATTTAGCAGTGAATTTGATTTATAAACTTAAAGCAATAAGCTTCCATAATAAAGAATATACTGTATACTGGTAAATTGACTTTTTGATTTGAGTTTTCTTTTCTTGTACTTTTTTTTTTTTTTTAGACAGTGTCTTGCTCTATTACCCAGGCTGCAGTGCAGTGGCTCAATTTTGGTTCACTATAACCTCCACCTCTTGGGCTCAAGCGATCCTCCCACCTCAGCCTCTTAAGTAGCTGGGACTGCCAGGTGTGTGCCACCATGCCTGGCTAATTTTTTAATTTTTTTATAGAGATGGGGGTCTTTCTTTGTTGCCCAGGCTGGTCTCAAACTTCTAAACTCAAGGGATTCGCCCACCTTAGCCTCTCAAAGTTTTGGGATTACAGGTGTGAACCACCACACTCAGCCCCTTTTACATTTCAGATGGCCCATGTGAGTTGTTTCTAAATATGGGTCAAATATTTCATATTCCTCACTTAATGGTGGTTAAGAGCTGCCTCATTAGATATATTAGTTCATTAGACAAAGACACATCATTTATTAAAAATAAGCAGGTGGAATGTGGTGCTAATGCAGATTGAATTTGTTCAAAATAACTACATCGTGGGCTTGGAAGTATAAGAGAGGTTGCTCCGTGATCCTTTACTGCCAAATAAAGCCTCACTATGGGTTGATTTTTAGCAATAAATATAAAGAGACTTGAAAATGTTAGTTTTGTATAAAGCTAGGATGATTGTTATTCAGTGTTTTATTCTTTTACTATTTTAGAAATACAATTTTACATTTCTAATAGTAACTACCTTGGGGTTTGGCAATTGGTAAGCAATGAATAATTAATTGTTGAATACTTGGATGAATAAATGAATGAATGAGGTATCAGTTCTGTTCTCAGGACCTAAGAAGTAGGGATAGATAAAGCAAGATTTTCTCCACCTATCAAATGAAAATGGCAGGGTCAGCAGTACTGGACAAAGTTATGGCACATTTAGAATCTGACAGCATTGAATGCACACAGCAGAGGAATTACAGGTCTGGTTCCATATGCAACCCTAAGAAACTTTTCTATCATTGAGGTGGAAATACTAGCTTTTAAAAAACCAACACATCTATTAGTTTCTTTTCTTCTTTAGGTCTTTGACTTGTTTATTCTAGGCCTGTGGGTACTAACAGATCTGTGGATGTATGCATTTGCCATTTTAAATAAAGGCTAGGAAGGGAAGTTTTAAAACTAATACACAGGTATGTTTGTAATCGTTGTTATTCCCGGCTACATATGTTTGGATTTCTTATGTTTAAACAAGACACACAGACATCCTCTAAACAACTCCACATAAGATAACCACTCTGATAGGCATTTAGTTAAATATAAACAAGTGTGTAAAACCCCACACGATGAATTGAAAATAAAATGAGAACTCCCCTAAAGTTTCTACTTCCAGTTTCCAAAGATGTTTCTCCATAGCTGCAGCATAGGTAAATGTATACAAGTTCAGGAAATAATCTTCCAGTAAACAATGAAAAATTGTTCACATAAGAGTGTGTTCTGTCTTCTTCAGTCAGCTGAGAAAGTAAATGATAGCCTTCACCAGCAATATAAACTACCTGAACAATAAACAAAATGCTATCTATTTTAGCAATACTTTCAAGTGCTGGATAGAGGCTATGGGACTTAGTAGGAAGGCAAGAGTTGGGGCTGGGCTGGGCAACGAGGGATAATTTCCTACTGATTATAGTGGCATACCAAAGCCCTGAGAGTGGAGTAGATGTAACATCAAGGTGTTGTGTTAAATCATCACAGTAGATAAGACTTTATAATAGACTAAGTGATCAGTGGAAATGGCTGACATACAGGGGTGAGGGATGACAGGCAAGGGTGGGCCTGGGAGATGGGGCAGAGAGTACTCCCTATTTTAGGAAGAAAAAAACACATTGCCCACACAAATTCCTTTTAATCTTTATTTTCCTACTGGATTGGCTTTGGGTCTCATGAAGGGGTTCAAAACAGTTCACATATGGTAAAGGTCTTCTGTCTGGTGATCTACGTAATAGATGTAAGAAATCCAGGACCCTGTTGAGAGATGCCATGATGTAGTCTAGCTAACTAACTACTGACCTCCAGGCTAGTCAGGAGGACCAGATGAGAGAACGTCTGTGTGGTGGATGTCAGCTGCTCAGCCTCCACTACCTCTTTTGTGGAACATTACCCAAATTTTGTTTTAGGGGAATCACCCTTCCTCTACTTTCAGCCCTGATGAAAGTAGCCTAGGTTACACTGCTCAGTTTATTCATCCCTTCTGGTCACAGTGACTGGCTGGATAATGGGTACATAACTAAAGCCAGGCCACTCAGGTCAATAAGATTCAATTCCAAAATTATTGTACTTTGAGGAAAATGGTCTTGCTCTCTCTCTCTTTGTTTTTTTAAAATAATCATACTTGGCACTGAAATCCTTGGTACTACTTTGTGTCATCATGAATGAATCCAATGTAGTAGAAAGTAGAGTCAAGAAATTGAACAGAAGCTAAGTTTGTATGATGTTGATCGAATCTATCTAGAGTTGCCTACAGCTTTACTCCTGGATTTTTCAGGAACAATAAGTCTCCCCACTCCTTTTTTTTGCTTAAGCCATTTGAGATGAGTTTTATGTCCTTTGCAACTTAAACTATCCTAATGTGTGAAGCCTTTAGTACTGTGTCTGGCATATTTATGCTCATTCTTACAAATATCAGTTTTATTTTCTCTTTCTTTTCCCTCTCCTTCTCCTCCTCCCATCTCCCCCAAATCTTATTTTATATCTCTAGTGTAAAACAGAAGATTAGATTTGACTATTCCCTTTAGAAAGCATGACCAAATAATTACAGGAAACACTTCTTCTGGGCCTCAGTTGCTTCAAATGTGAAGTAAAGGGGTTGCAGAAGCCCATCTTATTCTTTCAGCCATAATTTTCTAGCAGTCTATAAATCATTTGGCAGTGATGATTTGAGAAGAAAAGTTCATCCTTCCCAATCGCTCCTTGATGTTTAGTCTCTTCAGAGAAGAGACTAAAACTAAGGAACTGCAGGGCCTAAATGATGGAAACACTTCCCTTCAACTGAGCTTTCTCAATCCTTGAGCCACTGTGAATTTTAGGCCTTAACTTCCATCCTACTTTTGAGTTTAAATACAATGGACTATTTTGTAGTTGGGTAAGAAAAATAACTACATTATTTAAGAAAGCTTTGGTCTAGTTTAGCTCTGCTACTATCTGACAGTTCCTGACATAGCATATGTATGCAATTCACATGCTGAAATGGACAAGTGATTCACAAGCATCACAGATCCATGGAAAGCCATGTGTGACTAACAGTAGGTAAATTGGTATATACAGAATTTGGATGATTTATAATCCTTTTAAAAATATCTTAAGATAAATCCAAGTTTATCCCTAAAATAACATTACTCTTGCTCACACATAGTTTGATATATGTGGTCTTGAGCATGAGAGAACACTGAGCTTCTTGGGATTCCTAATAACTTGAGTTATCTTCATGAATCACGCCATGAGTTTGAACATCACTCATCATGTGAGTGACAGTAGGAAAGCTAGATTTTTCTTTTCTTTCTTATTTTTTTGAGATGGAGTCTTGCTCTGTCGCCCAGGCTGGAGTGCAGTGGCGCGATCTTGGCTTACTGCAATTTCCACCTCCTGAGTTCATGCCATTCTCCTGCCTCAGCCTCCCAAGTAGCTGGGACTACAGGCGCCTGCCACCACACCAGGATAATTTTTTGTATTTTCAGTGGAGATGGGGTTTCACCATGTTAGCCAGGATGGTCTCGATCTCCTGACCTCGTGATCCGCCTGCCTCGGCCTTCCAAAGTGCTGGGATTACAGGCCAGAGCCACCACGCCCAGCCGGAAAGCTAGATTTCTAAGGTTCTTCCATTTCCAGGATTTTGGATGGTAGAGCTGGTGGTGGCTGTGGAATGTGAAGATTTGTGGTACAGACATGGACTGAGGATTTCATTAACCCAAATCTGGGAAATAAGCGAGGGGAGCAAGTGAAGTTTGAACTACCACATTTAGTGTTATAATCTCTTCTCGAGCAAATACATTTTAAAAGCCACAGCTATTTTCTTTATAGGCTGGGCGCGGTGGCTCAAGCCTGTAATCCCAACACTTTGGGAGGCTGAGGCAGGCGGATCACGAGGTCAGGAGATCAAGACCATCTTGGCTAACAAGATGGGCTAAACCTCGTCTCTACTAAAAATACAAAAAATTAGCCGGGCGTGGTGGCGGGCGCCTGTAGTCCCAGCTACTCGGAGGCTGAGGCGGGAGAATGGCATGAACCCGGGAGGTGGAGCTTGCAGTGAGCCGAGATCGCGCCACTGCACTCCAGCCTGGGCGACACAGCCAGACTCCATCTCAAAAAAAAAAAAAAAAAAAAAAAAAAAAAGATTACAGGTATGGTGTTTTAAATATTGAGCAATGTTGTTCTAGTTTTTAATTTCATTTCTTTTTATTTTTCAAACTCCTGATACAAATTGTCCTAAATTCAGCCTATAAATGCTTCTCTTTGGTTGATATATAGAAATAAGTTGTGATAAAGGATGAACATATTTTCTTACTTATAATTTGAGACACAATTAGCACACACACAAGTGGATATGTATGTATGTACTGACACAGCAAGAGGGAGGCAGAAGCTGATGTTGGGCTGCGAGGCAGACCCGTGAGGCACACCCATGGTTTCCCTGACACCCAGATATACATTGTGTAAATGACAGCTTAAGGCAGCTCAAGACTCATATGCATTTCTATATTACATAGGGTTTTAGATAACATTCTCTCCCCACACCCTGTTCTTAGGACTTGAGACTTCTTTGATTATTTCAGTCACATCTAACTACTGCATTGGAAATTATCATTATCTTGCAATAATTCAGACGTTTACAGAGGAAGCAATACCTTGAAGGTTTCCAGCGTGGAAAATCAAGGAGGTGAGATTTCTAGGTTCCCAAGCATAGGATAAAAATCCTTGTAGCTCTACAGAATCCCTGCTGCAGGGTGCCTTAGGAAGTTCTGAACCAGAGAAGTTTTCCACTTGGCCAAGAACTCATGTAAGAGTTCATTCCTCTCCATCATTTTTTAGGCTCCTGACTTTACTTGCAAGTGCAGGAAATACATTTGGTTTTGTGAGACAGATCTCCTCTCCTGCGAAATGCTTTCATAAGGAGGATAAACCTCAGGAGATTGATTTCAAATTAGAGGATCATTTCCTTTCTCTTTGATGGAGTATATATAGCCTCAAAGTTTACAAGTGTCTCTTTAAAAGAAGGTACATTTTTACATTTCTGTAAGTGTAACTCAAGGATTTCTAAAGACCCAAGTAGGATTACTGGTCAGATAAAAGACAATGTCTTATGATACTACCTCTTCAATCCAATAAACATTCCACTGCATAGACTTTAAAATATATATACTCCAGAAATTTGTAGAAATAAAAGAAAAAAGGAAAACATTAAACATGGTGATATTTTATTTATAAGGAATTCTAACTATTTATTATTATGCAGGAACATATTTTAATATTCCCTGTAGAATGTAAGTACAAGGAGAGGCCAGGTGCGGTGGCTCTCACCTGTAATCCCAGCACTTTGGGAGGCTGAGGCGGGCAGATCACAAGGTCAGGAGTTCGAGACCAGCCTGGCCAACATGGTAAAACCCCATCTCTACTAAAAATACAAAATTAGCCAGGTGTGGTGGCACGTGCCTGTAATCCCAGCTACTCAAGAGGCTGAGGCAGGAGAATCACTTGAACCCGGGAGGGAGAGGTTGCAGTGAGTCAAGATCGTGTCCCTGCACTCCAGCCGGGGTAACAGAGCGAGATTGTGTCTCAAAAAAAAAAAAAAAAAAAAAAGAATGTAAGTACAAGGAGAACAAGATTCAGCTGGGCGCTGTGGCTCACGCCTGTAATCCCAGCACTTTGGGTGGCCTAGGTGGGCGGATCACCTGAGGTCAGGAGTTTGAGACCAGCCTGACCAACATGGTGAAACCCCATCTCTATTAAAAATACAAAATTAGCCAGGCGTGGTGGTGCATGCCTGTAATTCCAGCTACTCGGGAGGCTGAGGCAGGAGAATCACTTGAACCTGCGAAGCAGAGGTTGCAGTGAGCTGAGATCATGCCATTGCACCCCTGGGCAACAAGAGCAAAACTCCATCAAAAAAAAAAAAAAAAAAAAAAGAATAAGCATAAGAACATTGGCTGTATCATTCACCAGAATACCTAGAACAATGCCCAATGCCTAGCCCATGGGGTGCAATAAATAGACACTGAATGTACAAACAATGAATTATTTATGTAGACATAAGTAATTTCAGAGGCAAAGAGAACATACATATATTCCTTTTCTTGTGAAAATCATTTCACTATGGCCCATTTTTTTATTTTGATCTTTTACTTGTTTTTTTTTTTTTTTTTTTTTGAGACGGAGTCTCGCGCTGTCACCCAGGCTGGAGTGCTGTGGCCGGATCTCAGCTCACTGCAAGCTCCGCCTCCCGGTTCACGCCATTCTCCTGCCTCAGCCTCCCGAGTAGCTGGGACTACAGGCGCCGCCACCTCGCCCGGCTAGTTTTTTGTAGTTTTTAGTAGAGACAGGGTTTCACCGTGTTAGTCAGGATGGTCTCGATCTCCTGACCTCGTGATCCGCCCGTCTCGGCCTCCCAAAGTGCTAGGATTACAGGCTTGAGCCACCGCGCCCGGCCTCTGATCTTTTACTTGTAAAAAGAAATGTGCCATATAATTATTTAAAAGTAACCAAAACATAGAGTACATAGAAAAAATCATGACTCATAACATGAAATTATTAAAAATTAGCATTTTGCTCTACCATACCTTAAAGGTCTTTGTAGAAAAGAGCCTGACGGAAGCATGAGAGGAAGACATCAAGGTTTACTACCAAGTGAGATGCTAGCTTAAATGTACTAATTGGTAAATCAAAATTTAAGAAAAGCTTTTTACAATTGGTAAAAGATATAAGCTATTGCGTACTAATCTGTGAGGTTTATAGTATTTTCATATAACCAATTTTCTTTAATATTAGGAAATATATTTAAATGATTTTTTACATTCTCTCAAAAAGATAGTTTCTACTCACCACATATTCTAGGTGCTCCCTGAGTACTCCCAGTCTACTTGGCAGGAAAGTTGCAGCCATGTAACTATTAGGTTGGTGCAAAAGTAATTGCGGTTTTACCATTACTTTTAATACTTTTTTGGTCAATGGATTAGGAGGGAAAGTAAAGTGTATCAACCTTAGGCCAAAGCTGTTAAAAGCTCTTGTGCTTCCTCCATTTCTTTCGTATTTCCAGGCTGACTTTTGGGGCTCATCTTCCAAATGGCAGAGCTAACAGATGAAGTAGAGCTCCTGAACCCGCATCTGACTTTGTGTAAGCCACAGCGTGTCAGCCACAATCACCTTTGTAGCATTAAGATTTGGGACACGCCTATTCATTACCCTGGTTAATACATATTCCCTATTTCAAGTATAGAACTTTTAAAATGACCTACCTTGGGAATAAATGAACCCAAGAAAAGCATCTCGTATTTCAGTCTCAGATTCTCAAATTGTTATCTTTTGTTTTCTGCTCTCTTGTTTTGATCGGATCTCATTAATTCACTATTTACTTAACAAACATTTCATTGAGAATTTACTGTGTATTAAGCTATATGCCAGGTGCTAGAGATACAAAGATGAGCAGATATCCAATTTCTTCATTCATGGACCTTACAACTTGAAGGTAAAACAGGCATTAAATAAATAATCACATAAATCAATGTATAGTTACTGAAAATTAAAATATAAGTATAAAATAAATCATAAAAATAAAATAGGAAAACCATTTTAATTAAATTAGGACTTCAGGAATGCTCTCTGTGGAAGGGACATTTAAACTGAGACAGTCTAGATAGAGAACAGAATAGACAAAGGTCTCAAGGTGGAAAAAAGTATGGGAGGAAAGAGAGGTGTGACTGGAGAGCTAAGCAGTGAGGAGATAGTGAGATCTGGGGTTGGCAAGCTATGGGCTTCAGTCTGGCCTGCCACTTGTGTTTGTAAATAAAGTTTTATTAGAACATAGCTATGCCCATTCTTTTATATGTCTATTGCTTCGGTTACATCAGTAGATTTGAGTAGCTGCAACAGACTGTATGGCTTTCAAAGTCTAAATTATCTGGCCTTTATAAAACATTTGCTGACCTCTATACTAGATCATTCAGGACCTTGCCAGCCATGTTAAGGATTTCAGATTTAATCCCAGGTGCAAAGGGAAGGCATTAAAGGGCTTTGAAAAGGAAAGTGAGTGACATGAACAGATGTGTGCTCTAAGAAAACCATTCTGGTTATTTGAAGAATGAATTGGAAAGGGGCAAGGATGGAGAAGCCAGTTAAAATAAGACAGTGTCTTGATAGTGACAGTGACGATGAAGAGAAGTGAATTCAAAGTCTATTTTTGAAAAAAAAAATCAATATGATTTGGTTTCAGATTACATATTGTGGTGCAAGAGTGGAAAGTATCAAGGATGATTTCTGATTTTTGCCCAAAAAAGCTAGGAGATTGGTGGCTCCATTTTCAAAAACAGGAAAGATGGGGGAGGAAAAAGTTCAGAATAATGAAAGTAGGCAATCAAGAGCCAGTGATGAACATAAGTTTGATCTTAACATATACATATATATATATTCCAAAAACAGCAACAAAAAAGGGGTAAAATAACTCTCAAAAATATATTCTGAATTCTACTTTCTGTCCAGGGCTGGGATAATTTTCCTCTATTTTCCTTGTATTCATTCCTTTAAAAATTCCATAGATTCTGTCCATTCAAAGAAAATGCCACATTTAGTGAGACTGCATATATTTCAGGATCTGTTTGGGAGATGTTTTTTCTTTGGTGGAGACCTCCCAAGCTTCATGAAAACATCTATTTATACTGGGACACAAGGAGATTTTCAGTCTGTTGCAGCTTTTATTTGCACTGCCAAAAGGAAAAACGAAAGGATTTCAATAGTCCTTTAGTTGAAACGTCCCTGGAGCAGAGGATTTGTCCTAACTCACATTTGGTTTTCCAGGCTCTCACTGGAGTTCTCCTTCCACAATGCCTAAAAAAGCCCTGGTTTTCTATGATGACAGTCCACTAAAATGCTCCACTTTCCCAATACTCACCAGCAATATGCAGCCATCCCTTATTATACATTGTTATTTTGGCCTACTCAGCATTATGCCCTCTATGAAATTTTGTGTTAAGTGGTTATGATTGGACTATTTTCCTGAATTGGGCAAGGTTTTCCCCTTAAGCCAGCATACTGGTTTGCCTCTAAGGATATCACTTTATCACTGCAGTTGCATAATTGGGTTCAGCTTTAGATTTGCAGCTGTTCAAATGAGCGAAATACATCTCAGGGCTGGGGGATTTCACCTAAAGCTTTGCTGTCATCCATTTGGTTTAGTAAAGAGAAGTTTTGGCCTTGACATTACAAAATGCTGAATTTGAAAAATTGAGACTAATCAGATGGTGAAGCTTTCATTTATGATAGTGTCAAAATATTCCTGGCTCCTTTTGTGGAGGAAATCTACTGGTTTACTGCGGACATTCTTATCTTCTTTCCTAATAAGATGAATGGAGTTACTCTTCCTGTTATATTTTGACAGGAAAAACAAAGATTGGATCTGGGTATTTTGGCAAAAGCTCTTAAATCAGAGGGACTATACTCTTTACAATATTGTTAGCCACTCCTGAGAAACTACTATTATGAATACAGTAAACAAATAGGCATTTTATTTTTAATAAAAAAGAGTGAATTAGGTTCAACTGACCTCAAGGTTCTAAAGTGCCTTTCCTGACTCTGTTCAATAATGTAAGGATATATAACAACAGCGAGAATTCACTTGGTATATTTATAATAGAAATCTATTTTAGTAAGGAAAACTATATTTTAAATTCAAGGATGCTTCATTTTTTACAAACATGAATTTGGAATATTTTATACTAAAGAATTCCCCTAGTACCACAGATCAGCTATAAATATTAATGGAATTTCAAGAGATTCTTTTCTGATTCCAGTGCTTAATATTCATTCATATTATGCAGGGAATTCAATGTCCTGTACAGTACACGTGGATTCTTCTCATTATATAAATGAGCACATATATGGAATCTGTAGGGGCAATGATAATTAAAAATAGCAGGGCCCACATATGATCTTAGAGGGCATATAAAAGCCTTCTCAGCTCACTTAATAACAAGAAAGTTACTGGTAATAAACCAAAGGACTCTTTAGGCTCAATTTACTCAATAATGTCATATCTGGGCAAAAAGATGGATTGGTGATTCTGAACAGAGTTAAAAATGCTAACTGATACAAAGTATTTATGAAACGCAATGAAGTGATTTCCTGTGGTGAGATTCTGCAGTCAGACTTCGAAATCTGCTCTTGAATTAGTCTCAGCTCTTTGATTTGCTAACGACTTACTTCACAGTGCTTAGTCTTCTCAGACTATTTGTAGTGTAAATTTTTTTGGAAAAATTCTTATTCAAAAAATGACTTGATATCCCATAAAAAGAAGAACTGCATCTAACTTTATGTTCTCTGAGTTTAATAACTCATTCAGGTAGTAAGATATTGTTTAGCCTTCCTAATGTGTAAGTTTAAGTATTATTTTTAACAAAGGGTAATTTTGGCCGGGCGCGGTGGCTCAAGCCTGTAATCCCAGCACTTCGGGAGGCCGAGACGGGCGGATCACGAGGTCAGGAGATCCAGACCATCCTGGCTAACACGGTGAAACCCCGTCTCTACTAAAAAAAATACAAAAAACGAGCCGGGCGCAGTGGCAGGCGCCTGTAGTCCCAGCTACTTGGGAGGCTGAGGCAGGAGAATGGCGTGAACCCGGAGGCGGAGCTTGCAGTGAGCCGAGATCCGGTCACTGCACTCCAGCCTGGGAGACAGAGCAAGACTCCGTCTCAAAAAAAAAAAAAAAACAAACAAACAAACAAAAAACAAAGGGTAATTTTTAACTAAACCTGCACTATTAGTGTGTCATTCTCTCTTCTGTCTCTCAAAATAAAGATTTATAGAACTAATAGACTAAAACCATAAAATAATTTGTATGTGACAACAATTATTAAGTTGCCATTTACTATGCACCTATGTGCCAGGCATGATATTAGAAGTTTTGGATATACTATTTCATTCAATCTTTATAACATTTCTGGGAGCCATTATATTTACAGTACAGGTAAGTAAGTGAAGCTCAGAGAGATTAAGAAGGTTAATCATTATCATAGAGCTATTACATTGAATCACATGAAAATGCTGATATTGGACCATTTTTAATCGATAAAGACAGCAATATCATAAGCTTCAACCTAATTCTAAGTGCTGAGTTACAGTATGAAAATAGGTCTGTGTGATTCAGAAGTCCATTGCAGTATATTAGATAATACTGGTTATCTTTCACTACCTATAATAATAACCAAATCATGAATTATGCAATAAAGAATCACTCATCAAGTTGGGTTAATATGAACTCATCATTTATAGCAAGATTCTTATGCAAGATATTTCATTTTAGTATCATTCTGATATAAAAAGAGAGATAATTGCTAAACTATGGCAGAGAAATGGCACATTTGCAGAGCTTATCATATATTTTCTAAGTTAAATACCTCAGCTGGAGCACAGTTGTTCTTTAACAAACTATTAAAAAGAAATATCCTTCACAAAGAGAACAGTGGGATTCTTTGAAGTGTGACTTTGGAAATCAAGGTTTGTGTTACAGGGCATCATTCAAAGCAGATGTATTTTCCTTAGAGACCACAGTAAAATTGTTGCTAAGAATACTTTTTTCTCCTTTTCAGGTTTTACTGACAATACTATATAGTCAAGTATTCGCAATGTTCTAGGCATGGTACAGAACATCCAGAAAGAGGCTTCTAATCATTCTAATTGCGAAGAACTCGCATATGCTTTTCAATGGCTTTCAGATTCAGCAATTAAATGAAGAGCTTATTCATTTTATGTGATTTAAAAGGTAGTGGTAACAGACACCTAGATTGTTTTAGAGATAAACGATTTGCTGACTAGCCATTACTTTTCCTTGCTTGCTAAGTGGGTGACCAGTGCTGAAGTATTAATTCTCAATGTTATTTCAGGAGCAGGGAAGGGCATTTCAGAGTTGCAAAAAGGACTACTGGCTCAGCAAATATTTATCAAGTACTAAATACTCCTATTATGTCGTGATGTTAGTGTCTCTTACTTTCAATCTTGATCAAGATAAGAAGTATCAACGGATGTGTCACATGTATGATGGATTGTGGCATGTATTCCCACTAAAGGAGAAAGCTTCTAATTTTGGAGAAAGCAGCACGCTCTGCAGTCAGAGCATATTACTTCTTCAGCCCATGAGACATTTAGACTGATCTGAAGAGGAATTCTTGACAGTGAGGAAAGTGGTGAAATCTTTTCTGAGGGAGCTCTAGGCAAAGGAATGATCCCATCTCTTTGGGATAATGTTGTCATGGTCCCAGATAAAAATGGACCACAATGAAGACTTGTCAAATTCTTATCCAGCTCAAGCCTTTACTGTTTCCCAGGACCTGAGACTCACAAGCAGTCTGTGATTTACACAGTCTTACGATACTGTTCTCAACTTGCAAAGGTTTTGAGATGCCTCCAGAATGATGAAAACCAGGCACTTGTCTGGGAAGCAGAGCAGCTCACATTATTTTGAGCCCTGGGCTTACGACCCAGAGTGTTGACAGCTTCACTTCAGACCACAGTAAGGACTTAACTTCAAGATCCTTCAAAACAGCTCAGTCCCACAGACACAGCCTTTTTCCAATTTCCCTCTCTGAACAGATTGACATGGTTGCAGGTATTATGGAAACAGTAAGTTGAGTTTTCTATATTTGAGATTCAGAGGATGAGGAGTTCTGTTTTAATTCAAAATAAGGTTCTCAAACAGATGTGAATATTGCCATTTAGGCAGCAGACTAAATTTCTGCAAAGGAACCAACCTAAAGAAACCATGACGTTCCTATCTAATTTCATCTTAGATATTCCAAAAACTGTCTGGACTATCTTAATTTAAACACCAACCCCCCAATAAAAAGCAACCATGGATATAAAGCAACTGCTCATACCAGAACCATATTGAGGTTGTAGAGTTGTGGGAGGGCCACAAAGTAAACTAAACAGCAAACAAGTTTAAAATCTACATATTAATCCCTCTGGTCAAGCTGGAACCTCTACCACCTGGTTTTCTTCTTTTCCTTTCTTTGTTCCTTCCCCTCCCCCATTGCCTTAGGATATCTGAAATTTTCTCCTCAATTAGGCAGAGTAATTTAGCTCTCTCGCCTCTCATTTTCAAACTAGTATCTAATCTTTATAAATGCTCCCCAGAAGAAAGAACAATCCTACTAAAAGGACTGTAATTATAATAGCAAAAGTAAGTTGCTATGATATTTAATATAGCAGTTTTTTTCACTAGAGAATAGTTTGCTACACACGTATTTCTTGACCTTTGTTAGCGGGGAGGTCTGAAAGACTGTGCCACTTCCCACCTGTGACCCTTGCTGGTTTTCCCTCTTCTTTACATTGGCCATCCCTATCTCCTTACAGAGCCAACACACAGTGGGGTTTCCTCTTGCTGTTTCCTTTCTCAGTTGGCAGCAGAGACGGTGGCCTCCGTTCCTGTTTTCTGATGCTCTCATCTCATCTATGACCTATAAATTTCATATCCACACATTTATTCATCATGAACAGTCATCTGATTCTCATTCCTGCTTTCTCCCTGACAAATGATGGATAGAAACTATACTCAGTCCCCAACACATCTGCCTGGTTCTTAGGTTCTGAACCAATTCTTGGCCAACCTGAAGGTCTTTTATAAATCTCAGCCTGACAGCCACACATTTAGGCCTAGCCACAAGGGAAAATATCATTTTCAGAGAGCAAGGCAGGCAGAACATGAGGTGTAATGTGGACACAAATGGGACTTAGGGTATTTAATGTTTAAGACTCACATTGTAGTATGGATGCTGCATAGATCTGTAATTTGGACTTGTTTATAGCTATAGAAATGCCAGGCAGCTGTAGACTTACCCTTTTGCTGTTTCTTGGACATTTCATGACTTATATGCATCTATTGAACTTTTTTGGCATCCCCAGGAGAAAGTTAAATCATATTCCCTATTACAGTTTCTGATTTATTCATGGATTTAAATGTTCCACAGCCCTCATTTTTCATTTCCTCACCTTAAAGAAAAGAGATTATTGGGTTAATGTTGACAGAAGACCATAACTTTTCCTTTAAAAGCTCATAATATTGTCACAAGGCAACACAGCCCTTCCTGGTTTTGATCATGAATGTGAGTTAGCATTCTATATATCATATAGATCAGTGCATCTCTTTATATTCATGAGAACTCTTACATGGCTGCATATTACTAGTGCAACAGAGCATCATGTATCTTATTTCATTCAGAATTTCTCATTTGAGCAGACTTCATGAAACTGTTTTGTGAGTGAAGGGACTATGGAATCCTCAGTTCTTAGCACAATGCCTGGCACACAGAAGGAATTCAATACATAATTGTATATATTTGTACAATTGAATGAGGATGAAAGACACAAATATTTGGGAGTTCAATTTTGCTGAAAGACACTTCCATAGCAGTATATTCCGTAAGATATATTTAAAGTTTATTTTTGATTTCAGGTGTATTTAGCTGATTTTCTACTTTTATTCCATCTCTGGCATTGATTTTCATACTGAGTTAAGTTGCTTTGCAAGTGAGAGGGCAAATGTTATCTTAGATGTAAATCTTTCCCATTGAGGATAACTTGACAGGGAAACTAGGGGCTGACAGGGGTCTGTTGTTTGTTTTTACTCTGTGTGCAAATGTTTTCCTTACAAAATGGGCTGAGTTATTTCATTCTCTAATGAAAGTCCCCTCCTCTTTATTTTAAATAACAGAGATGGAGTTGGGATCTCGCTAGGTATTCCAGGCTGGTTGTGAACTCCTGGCCTCAGGCAATCCTCCTGCCTTGGCCTCCCAAAGTGGTGAGATTATAGGCATGAGCAACCATACCTGGTCCCCATATTTGGTTTTAAAAGTGAGAAATATGTGAAATCAGACTATTCTATTTTATAATTTGTGCCTATTAATTTAAATAACAAACAATAGATATTTTTATGTATATATGTATGTGTATATACACATATTGTATATAAGTACTTGTATACATTCTATATATATATTTTTTTCTTCCTGAGAGACCACCCCAAGATCTGATATTACCATCATATGATATTTTGTGACATCACTATAATAATGAGATGAATATTTGCTATTAGTATATGACAGCTGTTAATTAAATTGCCTTAACAGATTTATAGGGAAAACATCAGTTATATAATTGAATTACAAATAACTATGTCTGTTATATAAACAACAAAATATCATGATTACTAGTCACTGCTTATTAAGATGAGGATTATTACTTTATCTGAGAGCTCTGATATTTTAAAACAAAAGCCCAAACTGGAAACCTGACAGTTTTTCATGATTATGGTTCTTCTTTTCTTTTCCTTCTTTCTTTTTCCCCTCTTCTCGGTCTTCTTTTTTTGTTCTACTTATAAAGTTTTACCGGTCTGGATTGCATTTTCTGAAAGTTCAAATAGTTCCATGTTCATTCAATTCTTAAGCGGACTATTTTGTGTTATAAAGTTCATGGCTATTTGTTTAACTGGAATAATCATGAACTCTTTTAAGTGTCACAACGTGAATGGATTTAAAGTCACAGCACCATCCCAATTATTTATAACGTCTCATATTATGTCCTTGTTTTTATAAAGAGTTGACGTAATAAATAGTCATATGGAATAACATTCCTGCATATTTTGTAAAACAGCCATTAAAGGTATTATATATTAGTGTTTGTTACTCAGAGATTCTAACAATAAAATTCTTGCAAGGATAAACTCTATGAATAAACTCTAAGTTTGTTCATTTGCTTTTCTTCTTTTAAGATGAGTTGGATTATTTTCTTTGATAAGATATTGAAAACTATGTCATTATGTCCATTGGCCATCACATCTCTAGAATTCAGATTGCCTTAATCGCCTCAGATTGCTGCCTATTGGCTATTTTATTGATCATTAACACTCCTCCAGATGGTGACAAAGAAAGAATGCTAAATTTCTGATCAATCATTTTCAGGGTTGCTTACTCATTTTATTTATTTAAGCTGCCCTAACTCCTATCTGTACTGGTAACAGAGGCTGCATTCACCTAAGTTAGACTTTTATATTTATGCCCTTTGCTTCAGAGACTATAATATCCAAATTGAAGACTGGAATTGTTAATTATAATAATAGGTACCATAAATACTGACTTACTTTCTAAATGCCATGCAAAGCTCTTCATATGTTCAAATCATTTAATTCTCAGTAACCCTTTGGTATGGTATGGTATTATTTTACTCATCTTATTAAGGAGGCAACAGATAGTTTAATTTACCCAAAGTTACACAGCTAGTCAGTGGTGCCAAGTTGAGTCTGGACTCCCGGACAGTCTAACTTCAAATTTAAGATCCTGGGATGGAGCTCAGAGATCTTCTTCAGAAGTAAATGTATCTCACTTGTGGCACTATTCCTTATGCCCTCTACATGACAGACATTGCTAATTGTTGGCAGATCTTTTTCTACTGAGTCTGTACCCAGCCTGGGAATCATTCTTAGTTGTTATCCCAGGTGGCAATTACTTATTGAATGATTCTCAGTTGTGTTGAAACCTATTTATCATTCACACAGGTCTAATCTGTCCCTTTTACAGAACGATTTATGCCAAATGTTTTAGTAGAAACTGGCTAAATGTTCACCAAATCCACTTTTTCTTCCTACATATATAGGTAGACTACATTTCCAGCTTTCCTTCCAAATAAGTGTGGTCACATAACCGTGTCCTAACCAACAGAATGTGAGCACACCTGAGGTGCACCATTTCTAGGTTTACCCCTAAAAACTCCTCTGGCTCTCCTCCATCCTCTTTCCATCCACAGATTGATGTCTATGAGTACACTGACTCTGTTGGTTACCTGATGAAGTTTGCAGAGTCAAAAAATGGATGGAGCCTGTGTTCCTAAATAAAGCTTTGAAGAAAGCTGTCTACCAATAACAAACACCTGTTTGGGCTTTATATGAGCAAGAAATAAACCTCAGTCATGTTCAGGCCATTAAAGGTTTTAGGTATGTTTACTACAAAAACTAGCATTACAAATACAAGGCCTACACAAAAGTACAAAAGTAGCATTTTTCAGAACCAGAATCTGAATCTAGGTCTTGTAAGTCCTAATTCTTGCCACTACGCCAAGCTTACTAATTTTAAAAACTACCCAAGGTAATATGATAAACACCTTATTTTAACATAAATTTTCTGAAATTTTAATTCCATGAAGATTTGAGTTCATTGGCAACAAGGGTTCTCTCATTTCTAAAAAAATCTCAAGTATTTCCCAATTGATGCCTTCAGGACCAGACCTCCCACTCCAGTTATCTGGCCTATAATTCCTGCCCAGGTGTGAAGCATGAAAGGTGACATCAAGTCAGTGTTTCTCAAATGTATACTTGGGAACCATTTCTATGGAATGTTAGTAGGTTTGGTGCTGAAATACAATAACCCATGGTCAAGCAAATTTAGGAAAGTCTAGATTAAAAGAAGTAAAAAGGTGTCTTTTCTGTAGGAATATCCTTTAATAAGATAACATGTCCTGAGATTCTCCAAAACAAACGTCTGTAGTATTTTGCAAATTTGTTTGATGACAGAGCCCTTTTTCAAAGAGCAACTCAAGGAAATAGTGTTCCACTGAACACATTTTGGGAAACACAAACAAGGATATTGGGGCATATTCATAACTATTGTTACTTAAAGTTGGGTCTAGTACATCTTGGAATCTACTCCCTCTGCCTAAGGAAACTTTGGTTCTGGCTGTGGCTTTCTACATGTACTACCTATTCCTGACTTCTAACAAATGATTATGCCTTGATCTTTAGGCTTCTTCTATATCCTCTAGCTCTTTTCAAGACTTAACAACTGACTGTATTTTGTGGTCTCAATCATGCCAGACTTTATCTTGTTGCTTCTCTACCCTGACGGAACACAAATGTTTGACTGGTTGTGTATGTACGTTGTAGTATTAATTCTTGATTCAATCAAACACCCCACATAAAGCAAGGGTGTGGGGTAATGTTACTGGCGTAAAGAAACATCTCCTGGCTGGGTACAGTGGCTCACGCCTGTAATCCCAGCCCTTTGGGAGGCCAAAGCAGTTGGATCACTTGAGGTCAGGGGTTCGAGACTAGCCTGGCCAACTTGGTGAAACCCTGTCTCTACCAAAAGTACAAAAAAAATTAGCTGGGCATGGTGATAGGCACCTGTACTCCCAGCTACTTGGGAGCTTGAGGAAGGAGACTCACTTAAGCCCAGGAGGCAGAGATTGCTGTGAGCAGAGATCTTGCCACTGCACTCCAGCCTGGGCAACACAGCGAGACTCTGTCAAAAACAAAAACAAAAACAAAAAACAAACAAAAACAACAACTCTTACTGTCCTAATTAAATATCAATATTAATAAAATACAGTGAAGTTACATTATATGGGCATTTGTAGTATGTGAATTCAGCTAGACCCATTTCCTGGCCCCCAGATAGTGAGAAAAAAATAGTTTAAATGCAAAGCAGTTAGATTTTATGTTATGAAATGCCATTACTGGCATTCTGTATCAATTTAAAACTTGCATAATTGAAGATTAATTTCCCATACAGCTGTCAAAGAAAAGCAGGCATTTCTTTGCTTGCTGAAGTGGCACCACCATGGGCTGTAGCAAAAACATGGTTTCCAATTCAGGTAGCCCACTCCTTTTAATATTGTATGATTGTTGATATAAAAAAAATTTAAATTTTATTATTTCAAATGCTTCCAATCACATGAGAGAATTTATTAATCTTTTATGTTGTACTCTTTCAAATTTGCATAATTTTATAAATTACTGCACTGTACTGTGGGTGCTTTTACCCACCACCCCACTCCATTTTTATAGCAGATTTATAGTCTGTTAGGAGATATGACTCTGTTATTTCTTTCCTTCCTGTGTGCCTTTCATAGTTGAAAATATCACTGGGTCCTACAAATCCAAACCAACTTTAATCTGGCTTCACCAAAGAAACAGAAATCTATTGAATGTTGGGAAAATAGTTGTACTGAATTTACTGAAAGATGTTACATCATTCTCTAAAATGTCATATAGTTTTAAGAAACTTTGAAGGTAATTTTGAATATACATGACTCTTTTTATGTGACAACTTTAGAACTTTACCTCCCATATAAGACGTGACTCTACTTGAAGATAATGGACATTATTGATTGCTAATCCAGCATTTAGTACTTCCTTTCTTCCTCCTAACAAAACTCTATTTTATTCAGACAGCACTCCTCATAACTAAAGGAAAGATGATCCTAGTACCAGTTTCAGGACTAGATCTGGACTTGTGTAGGCTTACCACTTTGCTCCCACCCTCTTTGCCAGTGCCTGGTTTTGGAGCACTCAAGTAATCCAATTTTGGTCTGTGACACATGAGGAGAAGTCGATCAAAAGGCTTCTGTAAAGATTTCCTTGATTATTATTACTATATATTATTATTATTTTTTGAGATGGAGTCTCACACTGTCGCCCAGGCTGGAGTGCAGTGGCACGATCTTCACTGAGTGCAACCTCCGCCTCCTGGGTTCAAGCGATTCTCCTGCCTCAGCCTCCCATGTAGCTGGGATTACAGGTGCCTGTCACAACGCCCAGCTAGTTTTTTGTAATTTTAGTAGAGATAGGGTTTCATTACGTTGACCTGGCTGGTCTTGAACTCCTGACCTTGTGATCCACCCGCCTTGGCCTCCCAAGATTTCCTTGATTCTTAGAAAGGAACAGAGCCAGTGATAGTTCATTTCATTCGTAAGCATGTTGTTAGGTTCAGTGTGAATGCAATAGCTATTGTCATCTTGCTGCCAGTCCTCTGAGGATGTCAACATTGAGAGTGGAAGAGAGCAAAGAAAGACAAAACCTAGGTCTTTTAAGATATTGCTCAGTTTCTGAATCAATGAACCCTGAAGTCTCTCCAATCTTCTCCTTAGAGAATGTATTATTAGTCAGCTCAGGCTACTATAACAAAATACCATAGACTGGGTGACTTAAACAACAGAAATTTCTCACAGTTCTGGAGGCTGGGAAGTCCAAGATCAAGGTGCCGGTAGATTTGGCTCTTAGTTGGGGCTGTCTTCCTGGCTTGCAGATAGCTGCCTTCTTACTATGTCCTCACGTGGTATGTGCAAGCCAGGATAGAGAGAGAGAGCTTTCCCTCTTTTGCTCTTCTTATAAGGCCATCAACCCTACATGGTTAGGGTCCTGCCTTTAGGACCTCATTTAATCTTAATTACCGCCCAAAACCCCATCTCTAAATACAACCATATTGGGCTTAGGGCTTCAACCTGTGTCTATGGAGGAGACACAATTCAGTCCATAGTAGACAATGTAACAAATGTCTTTATGCTGTTAAACAAGTTTAAATTTTTTTTCTGTTATATACAACTGAATACACCCTGACAGATATCATATCTTATGATGAAATACACAAAGGATAATGTCTAATTCATGCCATATAACATGAAAAGATCAAGGGTTAGTCTTCTTTTCTCAGAATAAAGCAGTTGTAGAGTTAAAAATGGTTAGTCCACTGCAGTTCTAAGGCATTTCATGAACTGCTGATTGTACATATATGTGGTATCATGTTAACATAAACAGTCTAGCCCTAAGGGAGTTTTAAGTTATAAAAGAAACACTTTTCTAAGATCATGAGCTCTGATATAAAAACCATACTCCAGCCCAGTTCTATCATTATGAAGGTCTGGTGAGCCGAGAGATGTTAGTTGGTGATTTTATCAAGCCAGACTTCTAACTAATGGCTTGGTGAAGCCATCACTGTCCCATAAAATACCATAACAGATTGACAGGACGATTCAAGAGTTTTAGTCATTTTACATCCTACGGTTATTCCACAAAAAGCAGCATCTCAGGGATCACTGCAATCCTACAAATGAGAATACACTTTCAACTTTTTGCCTAAAAGGAATCAGTTATGTTTTTCTTACAATTCAAATCTAATTTTTATAACTATCTTCAACAAAAAGGGTGGAGTGTAGATTTATCACATTCTAGTAAAGCTCTCATGAAACATTTTACTCGTTACATTGTTTCTAAAGTAAATTTATCATTTTCCCCCAGATGAAATGTAAATAAACAATAAAATTATATTGAAGTGAAGGATTTTCATAACATAGTAAAATTCTCCTTTAATTTCCAGTTGAGGGAGTGGAAGAGCAGCACTTATCAAATTAGAAAAAAAAAAAAATACCCAAACCAAACAAACAAAAACAAACTTCACCAAGAAACAAATGAGAGATACATTTGCATATAGATGCATCCATATTAAAGAAATAGAACTTGGGTCATTTTGAAATCTTAAACCTTCTGACACTATTTTCATGAACTCAGTAATATAAACCATGTGGTGAATGAAATTCTGAAAAACTTTGCCGGTTTCACTGTGTATTTTATTACTGGCCAAATGTGACATTAAATTTTATCCCCTGTGGCTTGGAGTTAAATGCTTGCTCTGTTCAGAATGGCAACACTCAATTAAACAGCATTTTTCATGATCTACACCCACCATTGTTACTGTATTTAAGGGAAATAATGGGGGTACTGACCTATATTGCGCTTCTTATTATCAATGGAGACGAAGCGTATGCAGGGATTACTGGTGATGTACTGCCCAGCCCAAGGGACATCAATCTTTGTGCCAGCTTCATAAAAGAGGCCCAGAGCATATCGAGAGGAGTAGCACACAGCCTCCAGTTGCTGCCTTTGGCATTCACTAATTACTGTGGAAGAAAAAATAAAAGGCATCAAACTTAAAAATATCATCTTTCCTTTTAGTACATCAAATATAAAATTCCTTTAAATCAGTTACAACAGCTTCTACCAACTCCATCTCACTTACAATGAATTTTGAAAGGTAATGTAAAATAGCATCAGCTCTAATTTCTTTTTGGAATAATTCTTAACTTTGGCACATTGTTTTTATGAAGTTGCAGGTTCACAATCTTTGGAATGGCACTCAAGGTTCTCAAAATCTGGCTCCAAATTGCTTTTCTATTCTGGTATCCTAGTCCTTGGACTGTCTGGCCACATTATAGATTCCATATACTGACCCCTTACTACAAGTCAGGGTATTTGCTATATACTTGACATAAGCATTTCACTCTATCATAATAATTTTAAAAGGCAGAGTATTATTTCCAAGTTACAGATGAGGAGGCTGATGCTCTATCTCTTATGACCTCTTAAATTGTTCCATGGATACAAGGGGGGAATAACACACACTGGGGCCTGTTGGGGATGGGGGCATTGTGGAGGAAGAGCATCAGGATGAAGAGCTAATGCATGCTGGGCTTAATACCTAGGTGATGGGATGATCTGTGCAGCAAACCACCATGGCACATGATTATCTATGTAACAAACCTGAGTATCCTGCCCATGTATACCTGAACTTAAAAGTTGAAGAACACAAAAACTGCTACACACACACACACACACACACACACAAATTGCTCCATGTCATAGAGTGATTTGAAGTTGAAATGTAGGAGGTAACTAATACGAACAGCTTGGAAAAGGAATTGAGTAGGTTTAGGTTTAAATCCTGACTCTCCACTTACCAGATATGTGACACTGGTTAAACTACTTAATTGCTCTGATTACAGTTCTCTTGCCTATACTTGCAATAATAGTATAGAATGCATTAGTCTGTTGTGAGGATTATATGAAATAATGTGTGGCACAGTGCTTGGCATATAATAAGTGTTCATTAAATAGTGACTTTTGCTACTATAGATAGAAAAAATACTTGGGAAAATGGGACAAGAAAACATACTTAGGAAAATGGGATAATGTTCCATCCTGAGGTGGGGAAAGAAGACATATTTTCCACTTTTTACTTTCTATCTCCAATATCCCTACCTTTAAGGTCTCAGGGAGCTGCTTGTTTATGTATGTACAACATTAATAGTTTAGGTTTCAGAGAAGGTCATAGTTCTGTTCTGCCTTAGAAGGCTCATTCAGACATGGAACACATGGGAAATTCTCATTTAATTGGGGTAAAATATCCTAATCTACAACAGTAGGGATAAGCAAACCTTTAGTTAAATATTACAGAAGTGGCTTTAGGAGGCAGAGAGAGGCAGGAAAGGGATTCAATAAATTATTATAGCACAGTAATAATCCTATACATTATTTCAACTACAAAACATTTTTACAACCATGACCTAATTTAGTCTTCACAAAAGCCATCCTCATTTCACATCCCCAGGAAGGTGAGATTCAGATTGGTTAACTAACCTGCCTTAGGTTACACAGCTTCCAAGTTGTGTGGTCAAGATGAAGCCAGAGCTCCCACATTGGAGTTACACACATATTCTTATAACCCTATACTTTCCTCTGCCCCTCTGCAAGTCTGAGTTTCAGAATAAACTTTGGCATTGCTTTCTCCTTGACATTAATGGCTATTTTGTATTCATAAGTAAAAGCCATATTTCCCTTTAACTATAATTTTCTGCCTTATTAAAAGCTGTAACTACTTGATGAACGAATGATCTGACATTGGCCTCATTATACTCAATGAATTTGGAACTTCATTTTTTAATTTAATCTGCTTTTAAAGTTGTGGCTTGATGTTATACTTACTGTTTTCTAAGAGGGAGGAGGTGAAACATATTAATGCTATCCGCTGAGCACATAATCACTGTTTCCCATTTTTTTAATTAAAAAAAAAAAAAACACACCAACCAAACAAAACTGTGTAGTTAGCTACTTAGTAACTGAAAGGGCCTAAAACTTTTATTTTTTTAACCAACACTGAAGGGTCAATATGTTGACAACCAAATCAGTCCTCTCCCCATCCCCCTACTTTTTGCTAGCTTTTAGACAAACTGCCAAGTGGTAAATCCCACTGGGTAGCCCTTTGAAAAGGTAATTGATATCTATATAGAAAGAGCAATTAACCTTACACACCCTTGTCTATTCCAGGGGCTCTACAATTCATTAAGAGAACAGGGAGGTGAGACTTCTGACTGAAACAATCACAATTTCTGGACATTCACTGACAAAAACTTTGTCTTCAGCGTCTTAAAAGTTTTTTGTTGTTGGAATGCGGGCAGCATCTTAAAAAAAGGTCTTACTTTGTTTTAAAAAGTTTCTAGTGCAAAATGCTAAAGCAACTAGCCCTAGGTCCCACATATTTTGGCAAGCAAAACAATAGATTCTTTCTTATCATGTTTTCAAATAGGACAAATGACCACAAATCAAAGCTTATATAAAAAGGCCCAATTCCAATGTAATAAATCTTTACCTGGCTGTCATCCTCATTTAATTCTCAACCAATAGGATTATATAACCCACAAACACACATACACACACATATATGTAAGATATGTTACATAATATATATCTTACACATACATAAATAATATAAAATATATTTTATGACTATGAGTAAAATGGCTAAAAATTGTAGTGAACAGAGTAGTTCACATGCATACTTTCATTAATGAGGAAAATTGTGCTTATTTCATTCTCTTTGTGCCTGTGTCTTTGTGTGCATGAGTGGGTTTGTGGGAGGTGAGGAGCAGAGGGAGAAAAAGAGAGAGAAGAGGAGAGTGAGAGAGAGGAACAGAAGACCTGGCTGTACTCCTGAATAACACTGAGCAAATATTAGCAAATACTTCATTTTCTTTGTTTCCTCATGTAATTTTATTCTGTTAGTTTTCAAACCTATAAAAGAAGGTTAATAATACATATTCTGCCTATTTTCTACATTTTTTGGTGACAATCAAATCAATCTATGCATCCATTCATCCATTCATCCATCCATTTATCCATCCATCCATCCATCCATCCATCCATCCATCCATTTATCCATCCATCCATCCGTCCATCCATCCATCCATCCATCCATCCTTCCATTACTTTATGCCATGCACTCTTCTAGACATTAGGGCTGTAAAGCAGAAAGAGAAAGTCCTTGCTCTCATGTAGCCTACATACTAGTGGCAGAAAGGCCATTATAAATCAATAATCAAGTAAATGGTATGTCAGTTGGTGATAACAGCTATAAGGGAAAATAAAGCAGGTAAAGGGATAAGTAACAGGTTTGAGTGAGGTTATTTTATATAGACTGTCAGGGATATGTGTTACCTCTGATGTTTTTATTTGGACTGACATGGGAAGGTACTCGTTATGAGCCAGGGACAGACATGGAATTCCTTCTGTCTTAAAATTCTCATTCTGGCTACTGGTGAAGATACAGGGGTGCAAGAGTGGAACTGGGGCAAGCAGCTTTTGCAGAAGTCTTTGATTAGAGAGAACAGTAGAGGAAGCCAGAAGTGGCTACAGTTTGGATGAAATATATAGGGGGTGTGTGTGTGTGTGTGTGTGTATTTGTGCATATGTGTATATACTCTTAAATAAAAATTGTGAGAGGCTATTGATTTGGGCTAAGATCTTGCACTAGGTCCCAACAGACCAACCTAAACTGGAGTCACTCATGCTAATGTTCCTGATCACCAAACCAAAACCTAAGCTGTTTACTTGCAAGATCTGACCTGAGAGATTAGGGGAGAAGGTCAGTTTTCAAAAAAAAAAAAGAAAAAAAAGGAAATCCAGAACAACCAATCCAAAGGGCCCAGTCAACCTGAGCTGAGCGGGCATAATAACCAAGTCCCCACTGCTTTAATCCATACAAGGAGAGTAACCTTTAGTAACTTGATGTTAACCAATTTACCTTTTGCACTAGATGTTTCCTTGTTCCCGCTCAAGTTGCCTTACAAAAACCAACTCATGGCCAGTGGAGTTCTCTATTAAACCAATTCACTGGCCATGACTTCATGGCCAGTGGAGCTCTTGTCTGTTTTATAGACTGGATGCTGCCTGGTTTATGAATTGCTAATAAAAGTCAATTAACTCATTAACACTTCATTTGTTGAAATGTTGTCATTTCACATACACGCACACAATATATGTGTACATAAATATATAATATGTATAATGTAAATTTTAATAGAGGTTTAACATATGCAGAGAAAATTATGCCTTGATGAATTTTCATGAAGTGAGCACACCCATATAACCGGCAGCCAGATCAAGAAACAGAGCATTACCAGAACCCCAGAAGCTACCTTCTGCTCCTTTTCCAGGCACTCTTTTCCTGTTGCAGGTCATCAGTAATCCTAAATTCCAACATCATAGATTACTTTAGCTGTTTTTTAACTTTACATAAACAGAATGATATGGTATATATTTTTTGTGTCTGGTTTCTTTCACTCAGTATTATGTTTGTTATATAAATGTTGTTAGATGTAGTTGTAGTTAATTAATTGTAGGACAGTATTGCTTATACATATATACTACACGTTACTTATCCATTCCACTGTTGATGAATATTGGGATTGTTCGTAGATTTTGGTTATCACATATTTAATGTGAAGAACATATGTATGTGATTCTCTAGCACTGGAATTCTGGAATGAAGGAGCTCACATAATTCAGTTTTAGTAAATACTGCCAAATGGTTTTCTAAAGTGATTGTACCAGTTTGTACTTCCACCAGGTGTGTATGAAAGCTGAGTTGTTCCACATTGTTCCCAGAATTGGCTACTATCTGTCTTTTTAATCTGGGATGTAGAGATACTATTACATTGTGGTTTTAATTTGTATTCCATGGTGACTAATACTTGAAAACTCTTCCATGTTTGTCATTCTTATATCCTTTTGTCACTGCTTGTTCAAATCTTTGCCCATTTTTCTTTTGGGCTGTCTTTTTCTTATTGCAATACAGGAGTTCTTTATATATTGTGGATATGAATCTTAAATATGAATTTATTTAAAACTTCCTTCCTGAGTGGCCTGCCTTTTAAACCTCTTAAAAGTATGATTTGATGAACAGAGTTTTAATTTTAATATAGCCCAACTTATTTTGTTTTCATTTATAATTAACGCTTCTGTGTCCTGCTTAAGATGTTTTTGCCAATAGCCTACTTCAAGATCACAAAGATGTTTTCTTAGGTTTTTTTTTTCCTGAAAGCTTTATTAGTTTACATTTCATGAGATTTTGGACATATTTTAGAGTCATAGGCAGCCAGGATTCCTATTGGCTTTGAAAAGTGTTGTGAGAGAAAGAGACCAAATATATTGAATGCTACTTCCCCTCATTCACCCTAATTAAATAAACAATAGCTTTATTATCCTATTATTTTAGAAATGACAATATAAAAATAAGACACTAGATTGTAAGCAACTTGAGGCAAAGACTGTGCTTCATGAGCTTTGTATGTCGGGGTCCTATGACAGTGACTAGTGAACAATGGCATTCAATAAATAGCAATGAATATATCCTTATTTCAGAAAATTTCGCAAGTAGGCAAGGATATAAAGAGGAAAAGGTAAAAATATCACCATATTTTCATTATTCAGATAAACAAGTAACATTTTGATGTTTTTCCTTTAGTATTATGATAGTTTTTCTCTAAACATGGTTGTGATCACATTGGACATATAATTTTGCGTACTGAATTTCTGCTTACCGTAAGACCAAAAGCCCCAATTGTAAATATTTTAATGCCTCTATAATATTTGATGAAATGTATGTTACATAATTTGTTTAATCATTTCATTAATGGTGAACATTCGTTTCCTTTTTTCTATTATAATTAACACTATTATGCACATCTTTGTGCAGATTTTTATCTATGTTTCTAATTATTTCCTTAAGATAGAAATTGAAAGTGGAATTACTGTTAAATGGTTTTTCAGAAACACTATACCAATTTATAATTTCTACTAATGGTATACAAAAGACCCATTTCACTGTATTCCTTGCTTATATTAAGTAATTTTTGTTATTTGCTAGGAAAAATAGATCTTGCTTTGGTTCTAATATAGTAAGACTAAACATTCTTCATATGACTAAAAGCCCGTATATATTTTCTCTTTTGCAAGCAATCTGTTCATGTCATTTTTCTAACTGGTCTATTAGATTCTTCATGTTATTAAATTGATTTATATTAATGGGTGATACTGGCATTCTAAATTTATTGTATGTTATACAATTTTTCCTGTTTACTTTTTAGTATTGTATATATTATAATATTTACAAGGATAATCAGTTTCTTTCCTCCCTCCCCGTGACTCTTCTTTCTTTGAACAGACACAGGAAGTCTATTTATGCTGGTTATTCTTGCTCTCCTATGTCCACTCCTTGCCCTTCTCTGCTTTCATCTGTGCCCAGGGAGACTGGCCCCTTTATGGGCTGAATTCCTAGAGTTCTGGTTTCTGGAAGGTTTTGGTCAATTGGTGATATAGGCCAGGGGATTCTCAGGTAGGAGACAGAGGCTGGAATATTGACTCCTCCTGTTCCGTCCTGCTTTGCCAGGTATTGGCAATGGTGAGCTCCTTGAGAGCTGAAGTTCCTTTCAGGTGGCTCTTCTCCCCTAGTTCCAACTCTCATGGGGCACTGGTAACCTTTTCTTCCCTTACCCATTTAGGCCTAGGACTAGTAATGGCTTCCTGCTGTTACTAGTTCCTAGGTGCCACAACATCCCTGGCTGGCTGCCTTAACCCTGCCCACTGTTTTGTGAATACCCCTTCCTTAAATTCTTTTTTTGGAGACAGAATCCCACTCTGTTGCCCAGGATGGAGTGCAGAGGTACAATCTTTGCTCACTGCAACCTCCGCCTCCTGGGTTCAAGCTATTCTCCTGCTTCATCCTCCTGAGTAACTGGGTAAGAGGTACATGCAACCACACCTGGCTAATTTTGTGGGTGTTTGTGTATTTTTAGCAGATACGGGATTTCACCATGTTGGCCAGGCTGATTTTGAACTCCTAACCTCAAATCATCCACCCGCCTCGGCCTCCCAAAGTGTTGGGATTACAGGCATAAGCCACCATGCCCAGCCTCTTAAATTCTTTACATAAAACTGTTTCACATATACCGTCTATTTCTTGCTGGGACCTGGACCGAAACAATATTTAACTGTATTTTCATCTAGCTTCTTCTAGGAAGCCAAGTAGAAACATTATACTCTTAGGCAGTAGTAGAGATCAACCTCTTAAAACCAAATCCATGGGCCCAGGAGTATGGTAAGAATATTTTGCAACTTATAAACGTCTGTTTTTTCATAAGTAAATAAGGTACTGCTTTCAGATGCACTTCTCTTCACATCATACTGACTTTGGGGGCATGATTATGAAGATTTTAATGTTAATAGTAAAATAAACACTTTTTGTTTTTAGCATATCATGGTATTTATTACCAATGTTATAGTTATTGGTAAATGCTGCTCACATTGATACTTGGTGCTCAAAGCCTTTAAGCTCCAGCCAGTTTTGTTGTTTACAGCAAATTACAGAAGATTGCTAATTTCCTGATTTACCACCATATGTAAAGCATTTTAGCTCAGGGACAGCTGAAGTTAGGAAGCCAATTCGTATTATAACTAAGTTCTGATCAAGGAAAACAGCTCTTGATTTAGTTATTACCTTTATTTTTTATGGTGAATTCCAAGAATGTCAAGAAATGTTGTGCATGAATTCAACTACTTATATTAGACCATCTAGCTCTGTGGGCTTTGTGGGTACACAAGGGCAATAGTATCTTAGCCAGAATAACTGGTTCCTCTTTAGCCAAAGTGGCTGTAGAAATAGTGCTGAAAGTCCCATTTTCCATAAACAGTTCTCCTAGCAGGTCAGGATAGTTTGAAATTTTACTACTAATGAGTCATTCCTTTCCTATAAAAGCACAGAATCAGTCTTGTTTCACTTCACCTGGAATAAATTGAATGTTAACTTGGACTCTATAGGTATAGAAGTCATTAAGGCTGGAAGCACAGTTTTAGAAATAGTCTTGGCAAGCAATAAATCTAGAGTTTATTGGCGACAGACTTCAGCAGTTATATCTATGTGGGATTTCCCTGAGGAAATATTTCTTTCATCCTGAGAAGCATCTCTGGAGTCAGAAAAATTTGGGTTTGAATTCTGTTTCTGACATTTATCTGTGTGACATTGGTCAAGCTACTTAATCCCTCTAAGCATCTGTTTTCCTACAAAATAAGAGTAATAATATTGCCTGCCTTAAAGATTGCTAGAAAAATTAAACAAGATAATAGTAAGTGTTTAACACAATACCTAGCACATAATAAGTGTATTGCAAAAATCCAACATGACTGTACTTGATTTTAAAAGCCTTCAGAGGTGTCTATGTGTATATCACACTTTAGAAACGTTTTTAAAAAGCCTTTAGAGGTGGCATCCTAATATTCAAGCACATCAGGATGATACTAAATCAAAGACACATCTTTGTCTAGTAAAGTGCACAGCTACATTTCACTTTTCAGAGTAGAGAATAAAAACAAAACAAAACAAAACTTTACGGAGTATTAAGAATGTCAAAAGTATTTTGGGCAATAATTTTTGAAAAATTAATGTACATCATGGAATTCTTTGGTTATCTTTCTACTTTAGAAGGCTGAATGTTCAAAGATATGTCTTTGGAAATGAATGAAAACCAAATTTTGGATCATTACTCTAGCATTATATTTCTTAATCTTAATCCTATCCCACAATTGTATAAAAATAAAGGGCACAGAAGTGGCTTTCCTTGTATTGTCTTCTGCTCACTTGAGATTATTTTTTGGTAAACATTTAGGATTAAGCTGTTTTTATACTCATGTGTTTATGGAGAATGCTAATCATAACCTGAGTACAAATCATGACTTGAATACACTGTCTAACAGGTAAATTCTGCCTAGTTGCTATGCATAGCTGGCTTTTTTTGGAAGTCATCAGAAGGAAAGCATTGGTGTCATAGGACAATAAAGTTCATATCTAGCAAGAGAAAGTTATCTTAATATTTCCCAAATTGTGTGGGACCCTAACAATCAATGCATTAAGTGGCATTTAAAAGGAAAGAAAAGAACATAAAGACACCTGAAGTTTCTAAAATATAATAATACTTAATAGATCATGACTTTTGTTCCTGTAGGATAAAAATAAACAAGACATTTTTTTTTTTAGAAGCAAGTTCTTCAGCTTCCGTGATGAAACAGGTGATCCTGCCATACTGGGGGCAGATGTCATGCCAAAAGGCCTTTGCAGTAGTGTAAAGGCTCAAACTGTTAGTGTGTTACCAGTATTTGTGATTAATCAGGTTCTCTCCCCTCTCCCCCTGGCAATCAGGGAGCATTTTCTAATCCCTGCTGATTCCCCATCTCTTTAATCATAAAGAACAATCTGTCAAGGAAAAAAGGGTTTTCTCTCTGGTCCCTGCTTTACTGCCTTTTGCCACTCTGTCCCAGCAGCCATTGTAAAAGAGTATTTAGCTATGTAGATGTGACTGTAGCTGGTTTTTCATAAAATCTTACGACTTTCTCCCAATCACATGAAGTCTGCTGCTTTACCAACTACCCACTCTTCTCTTTATCCAGAGGTCCTGTGAAACCGAAATGACATTCAATCGTTTCTATAGCAACATGTTCTAAGGATGGGATTAGAAAAAAATAAACATTTTTAAATTCAGGAACTGTTTTCTGAAAGCATGAAAGATTAGTTAACTCAAGCAACATTTATTGTAGGCCTACTATGCATCCAGCACTATGCTAATCACTATAAAAAAATCTCTCAACCACTTAGCAGAGTCTAGAATTAATTTTGGACTGACATGTAAAATAATTTCACTCTAGTTATTATCAGTTTTATACTTGGGAAAATTCTCTTTGGATTTCAAAATCTAAATGTATTTGGCTTTCTTGTTTTCTTTACAGAACACATACAGTAAGTCTGCAAACCACAATAATATGGTTGGAAAATGCTTTCCTTATTTCCATGCATTCTAAACTTTTTAGACTATTGTGCCATCATTCTTTTTGTTGGGAAAAATGCTGAGTTTCAGATGGGTAAGAACATGAAAATAAAACATTGTGTGTGCTATTATACAAAATGTCACAGAATATCATACATATTTTACAGCCACTCTTCCCAGCCTATCCATCTAATTACTTTATGGCCATGCCATTCATGAGCAATATAGTCATTCTAAAATCCATAACAATAAAAACTTTATTACATGTCACCTCATATTTTTATACAGATATATATTTTTACATTTATGGCTAGAGATACTTTATACCAAGGCAATGACTTGGAGAATTAATATTCTAATTAAAAAGTTTTATAGTTTTAGAAATCAGAAAGCACTATTTGCAAAGACGTGAAATTTGTGGTATTGAAGCAAAACATCAGAATCTGGTGGTATAAGCTCTAAGACACTCAAAAATAATCTTGTACTTTGCAGGTCCACTAGCTTCTTTTCTGTTTACATAATAACAACTCTTCACAAAGCTTAGCTAAAGCCAAAACAAATAAACTAAACTTGGGAATAAAAACTGTAAGAGGCAACAGCCTTCATCTTGTGGAAGTCTATAGCATTTTATTTATTTTAAAATATACTTTCATAACTAACAAGAATCTCAATTTGATGAAAAGCACAATTATTTTTTATCTTCATATCAGCCTACCATTTCTTTGTAATGTTTTAAAAGTTTATTTTAATAATGTACTGGTGTTCACACATTAGTAAAATATTCATTTTTCTTGGTTATCTTTGTTTCCATATTATCTTTCTTTTGTTTCCATATATGAAAATGGATGATTGAAATAGGTTTCAATCATTTTCCCCTATTTCCCACCTGAGATTTACAACACTGCAAATGCTGAACCTGAAAAATTTGATGATAGAGGTTATCTTTAACAGAACATTTGCATTTCTGACCCTCAGCAAAAGACTGTGTGTATGTATAAATAATTGTATAATAATATAATGTGATATACAAATTTTATATCACTGAGCTTCAGTTTGCCCTATCTGTTAAGTAGAAGTATGCCCTACCTTAAAGGGTTGTTATGAAGACTAGAAAATTAGAAATTTTATATATTAATATCCAGCTGACACAAAATGGGGGCAAATAATAATAATAATTATTGTTATTGTTGCAGGAAAAGAGCTCAATAAAATGGCCTTAACTGGTATAAGAAGGTATATTGTTAAAAGGAGATTCAGCTGTGATAGCAAAAGAGAAAGAAAATGAAAAAGTTGTCCTGGCTCATCTCTGGAAAGACATGAAATTTCATAGCCTAAAGGTGTTTGCTTCTGACCTATAACTTCAGTTATAGACCAAGTTATTCCAAAAGTACTCCTTATTAACCAGGTATCTGTTTTTACCAGATGTCTGTTATTAATTAGAGTTAGTATATAATTTTATGCAATTAACCAAAGCACCTCTTATGCCTAGAACATAGTAGGTAGTTTACTTCTTTCTTATGACATATTCAAGACTCATGATTTTCCCATTTTTAGAGTCAAAAACATAAATTCCTCCTTTTGCTTTCCTGCCCTAACACACCCACCTCACACACCTGTTTACTCTTTGTTTGCAGGGAAATGCGTACATCTGCTAGGGCGTAATCTCCATGATGAGATGACATATGGGACGTCATTCCATTATTTAAAGAACAGATTCCAAAGATCAAACTTTTCTCCCCACATTTGTGAGTGATACATGGGTCTTCTCAGGGACATTAAAATGGAGCTAGTCTCATTGATTTCATGGACATTTAGAATACAATTGTTGAGTTACCTGCTGAAATCTTTTCATACATATCTGGTTTCACCCTACGTTAGGAATATCCCATGCAGACTGTTTTTCCAAGTTTCTGTGCAACTAACCTTGGCACTTACCCCCAGCTCAGGCAGCAAGCAAAGTATTCCGGCTTGATGTCCATCTGATGGTTTACTCTTGCTGCCTCCTACTCCCCACTATAACCACAAATCACCTCCTCCACACTTGCTCAAGTTCTTACCCAAAGTTTTCACAGTTAACAGCTCACTACTCAGCCAGTTTCCTTCTTAAAGTATATATATCCTTTTAAAATTTCCAGTCTTGTTACTCTCGCTCTTCCCTTCAATTTCTTGTCCTGTTGACACAAGATCTCTTCTTAACTCACCAAATTATCTTCTCTTCCCTTCCTCTTTTATTCCATTTATGAACAAGACGCCAATTTCTACCACAACAACAGAATAAAACAACCCCTAGCTTCAAAGAGAACAAAAAACTCCCAAAATAAATTAAAAATGGCTTTAATACTTAGAGTTGCAGGGACAAGAAAAGCCACATTCTTTTAAAATGAAATTAGTTGTCATAAAGGACTATGAACTAGTAAGAGTTCCCTGAAGTCCCCTTCAGAATCTCACAAAAGACTCCATCTTCTTCATCATCTGGCTTTTTGTTAATAACCAGTGTCCAATATAAATAGAAACATTGCTTTGTTTCAATTGTATTGCTCTTTCATTTGTACAAATGGTAGTATTTCTATTGTATCAATGATAAACCTTTTCAGGCAAGCCTGAGATGGCAGATTAAAACATTATTTCTATGGGAATATCCATTCCTAATTTGAAACAATCAGATTACCAACAGAGAGTTCATAAACTGAGAGCTGCCTGCAGTGAGAACTGATTTACACTCTGGTTTCTAATTTAGAAACAATTTCACTGTGCTAGTTTCTCCTTTTGCACAAAGATTTAGGACGGTGCAGTAGGGTAAGGAAAAGTGGCTTCCCTTCACTCTCCTAGGTTCTTTGGCTGGGCTACGGATGAAATTGGCATAAAACAGATTAAAAGGAGAAAACCATATTTAATAACATGCATGCATGGGAATCCCACAAAATAAGGGATTGGAAGAAGGATCAGATGATTGAAGTTTATACAGCATCCTGAGGTACAGAAAGAAATAGGGACTTGGCACTTTCAGGGGATGGTGGCAACACAAGCTATGGGAGGATAAGGGGAGAAAATGTATGGTGAATAAAAGTTGTCTTATGCAGACATAAGGTCTCTCATGTAATACAAGTTATCTGGGAGCAGCCCTCAGAAAAATAGGTGTTAATCTGTTGGGTCATGGTGTCCACCTCCAGTCTCTTCTGTGATTGAAGTTAATCTTCCTTGATTGATAAGATTCCCAGGGAGGGAATTCATGACAGTTCAGTTCCTTTTGGCGGCTGTCTTTAGAAAGACTAAAGAGAGCTCAGAGGAAGCCACTGCAGGCATCCACTGTTCCTCAAGTGTCCTCAGTTCAAAGTAATAAACATACCAACATGTCATATTTTGGGTGGCATTTCCTGAACCCCTTCAGTGAAAAAAGCAGAAAATAAGAATAGGCACCTCATAGAAAAATTTGCCTCCATTTCAAATAATGCATATTGGGAAATTGAATTGAGTGATGAAGCAAATACAATATTTATTTCTTATATGCAATATAGATGAGTCAATGTCGCTTTGAGAAATTTAACATTTTAATTTGCTAACTTGGTGTTTGTATTTCATTAGCAATTGCAAATGAATAATCTATTATTCTCTTGCAAGTGTCAAGAAGATAATGTTGTGGGGAAAGCAGCTCCAACTATTACTTGGGCATGACTGGAAAAAGCTTGCACTCTTCATGGTCTTTTTCTAGCCACTGAATCCCTGGCTTTATTTCTATGGTGGCAGGTATACCAAAATCAGAGTGGGATTACACTCACATAACAGTATACATAGCAACCTGCTGTGTGAAATATATGCAAATCTTCCCCTACATACCGTGTAGTTAACTCTACAATTAACAATATATAAATATTGTGGGTAAAATAAATCAATATAAAATCATACATTCATGTTCACAATATTTAAAAAATATCAAAATGGATTTGGCTAAGAACATAAAACATTTTATTTTTGGAAAAGAAACTCTTTTAATAGTCTTGTTAAAAATACTACCATATAAACTATGCACTTAAGATACAAAAAGAACAGAGTAACACTTAACTTCATAAGAAATATCAAACCATTTATTATAAATTATTCATTAAACTTGGTGAACTATTTTATATGGGAAAATTCTCTTTGAAATAATATTTGCATGGCTTCCTAAAATCAGACAAGGTTAGCTACACTTGAGTTTCTTCCTTTCTTGCATATAATTCAGAAATATTCTTTGAAAAGCTCAAATATAAGATAAGGTGTATTCTCCACATCTCTCTGTGTGTTGCATGCATGCACACAAATTATCTCCACATACACACACACACACACACACGCACACATCCTTATTGTTATTTTCGTCTCATCTTATAAATGTATTTATTTGACTCCCAGTAGAAGACAACTGTACGCTACAGGGAAAAAATGCAATTAAATTTATGTTCAGAAGAACATAAACAATGGGAATATGTTCTGAGAAATTCATCATTAGGTGATTTTGCATTATGTGAATATCATAGAGTGTACTTACACAAATGTAGATAGTATAACCTACTACATACCTAGGCTACATGGTATAGTGGATTGCTCCTAGGATACAAATCTGTACAGATGTTACTGTACTGAATACTACAGGTGACTGTAACACATGTTACATATTTGTGTATCTATACATAGAAAAGGTACAATAAAAATACAGTGCAGAAGATAAAAAATGGTACATGTGTATGGACACTTACCATAGATGGAGATTGCAGGACTGGAAGTTGCTGTGGGTGAGTCAGTGAGTGAACGGTGAATGAATGTGAAGGCCTATGACATTACTGTATCCTTCTGTAGACTTTATAAACACTGTACACACAGGCTACTCTAAATTTATTTTAAAAATTTTTCTTCAATAATAAATTAATCTTAGCTTCCTTAACATTTGTACTTTGTAAACATTAATTTTTTAAAACTTTCTCTTTTGTAATAACACTTAGCTTAAAGCACACATTGTATAGCTGTACAAAAATATTTTCTTTATATCCTTATTCTATAAATTTGTATTTTTAATTTTTTTTTTTACTTTTTAAGCTTTATTATTAAAAACTAAGATATAAACACACAGATTAGCTTAGGTATACATAGGGTCAGGGTCATCAATATCACTATCTTCCACCTCCACATATTGTCTCACTAGAAGGTCTTCAGGGAGCATTAACACACATGAAGCTGTTATCTCCTATAACAATGTCTTCTTTAGGAATACCTACTGAAGAAACTGCCTGAGGCCATTTTACAGCTAACTTAAAAAAAAATAAGTCTAAGAAGTACACTTTAAAATAATGATAAAAAATATGGTAGTCAGAAAACAATACCTCAAAAGGAAGTCCTCAGAAGCAAAAGGTTCTCCCTGATCTTTTGCCATCCTGTTTCTGGCCACTCATTCTCTCTTAAGGCTGGCCATTGAAACTAGAGTCCCTTCTTCCCAAGGCACGTCATAGAAACCAGAACCCTTTTCCCCAAAGTCAGCTTAAAAATATTACTTTAACTTAAAACAAAACTTTAAAATATTACTTTAACTCCCACCTCACCCCTGCCTTTCTGTATAAAAACTGGCCACAAAAAATTATCTCACCTACCTGGTTTGACTGTAGGTCATAAGACCCCCCATTCCAGAAAAGCTCCTGCCCCCTAACCAGAAGTAAGGAATGCTGCACAGAAAGGTCAGGAAGAATCTAAACAGACAGGCCTTACTGGGTTTTCCCACTCAGTCTATTAGCGTTAGATCATACTCTTGTTGTCCGATCATATTTGCACATGCTATACATACTTTGTTGAACCTAAGTATAAAAATGGACTGTTTCCTTCATCTTTGTGTTTTTATTCTAAAGGCTCCCAAATCATGTAAAATTATAATCAAATTAATTTGAATTTGCCTTTTATTAATCTGCTTTTTTTGTCAGTTGATTTCCATCGAACCTTCAGAGGGCGAAGGAGAAGTTTTCCCTTGGCCCCTACAATAGTATAGATAAATACATAAACCAGTAACATAGTCATTTATTACCACTATAAAGTATTATGTGCTGTATTACTGGTATGCGCTATACTTTTATATGACTGGCAAAGCAATAGGTTTATTTACAGCAGCATCATCACAAATATATGAGTAATGCATTTTGCTATGGCATTATGATGGCTACAATATCACTAGGTCATAGGAATTTTTCAGCTCCATTATAATCTTACAGGACCACCGGTGTCATTAACTGGAATGTTGTTATGTGGCACTTGACCATATATGCTTTAATGTTGAAGAGTGAGTTAAATTAGTAACAGGGAATTCTTTGCTTTGGTTAATTTAAATGTGAAAATGGATTGCTATTTAAGCAGAGTGTATAAAATAAACATTTTTTTCATATTCTAATAAAATGGCCAGTTTAAATAATATTTTGAACAAAAAAATTTCCCCCAGACCAAGGTGTTTTTTAGTTAATAGGGAAAAATAGTGCTAAAATTTCACCTGATTTTTTTTTCTTATCTTTCTTTTCTGTCACTCCTCTGGCTCTTTTTCCCAATGAATGAATGAACCTGGGAATAATTATCCATCTGATATGTGATAAGTGGTTTCTAGCTATTTAATATGCCTTTTCCTGATAACTAATTTGCCAGATAGATTTTCCAAAAATGGTTGCAACAATAGCTCCCATCCCTGATTCTCTTCTTAAATATGACTTTGACAACCTTTCTATCAAGGGGTAGGGTCTATATCCCCTTCCCTTGAATCTAAGAGGGTCTGTGGTTAAGGCAGAACTGACACTCAGTGACTTTTGAGCTAAGTCATAAAAGGTGATATGACTTAGGCCTGGTTCTGACTCAATCTTGGAACCCAGCCATCATGTTGTGAAGAATCTCAGGACATTTACAGAGGCTTCATAGGTTTCTGGCAGACAGCTCCAGCCCACATCAGCATCAACCAACAGACTTGTGAGTGAAGATGCCTCCTGAAGGTATCAGCCCCCAGCTGTCCAGTCACCTCCCAGCTTTTGAGTCTTTCCAGCTGAGACCCCAGACACCAAGACACAGAGACAAACATCTGCATTGTAATCTGTCCAAATATCAGACCCACAGAGTTCTGGACATAATATAATGATTGTTTTATGTCACCAAAATTTGGAGTGGCTTGTCACATTGCAATAAAAAATTGCAGAGATGAAGGGGGCATGCCCAATATGGTGGAATAGTAACAGCTCCAGCCTCCAGCTCCCAGCATGAGCGACACAGAAGATGGTAGATTTCTGCATTTTCAACTGAGGTACCGGGTTCATCTCACTGGGGCATGTTGGACAGTTGGCGCTGGTCCATGGGTGCAGTCCAACCAGCGAGAGCTGAAGCAGGGTGAGGCATCGCCTCACCTGGGAAGAGCAAGGGAGAAGGGAATTCCTTTTCCTAGCCAAAGGAAATTGAGACACACAACACCTGGAAAATCAGGTAACTCCCACCCTAATACTGCACTTTACCAAGGGTCTTAGCAAACGCCACACCAGGAGATTATATCCCACACCTGGCCCAGAGGGTCCCACACCCACGGAGCCTCCCTCATTGCTAGCACAGCAGTCTGAGATCTAACTGCAAGGCAGCAGCCAGGCTGGGGGAGGGGCGCTCACCATTGCTGAGGCTGAAGTAGGTAAACAAAGCCACTGGGAAGCTCGAATTGGGTGGAGCCCACCACAGCTCAAGGAGGCTGGCCTGCCTCTGTAGACTCCTCCTCTGGGGACAGGGCATAGCTAAACAAAAAGCAGCAGAAACCTCAGCAGAGGTAAATGCCCCTAGTCTGACAGCTTTGAAGAGAGCAGTGGATCTCCCAGCACGAAGGTTGAGATCTGAGAATGGACAGACTGTCTGCTCAAGTGGGTCCCTGACCCCTAGGTAGCCTAACTGGGAGACATCCCCCACTAGGGGCAGACTGACACCTCACACCTCACACGGCGAGGTACACCCCTGAGACGAAGCTTCCAGGGCAAGAATCAGACAGCAACACTCGCTGTTCAGCAATATTCTATCTTCTGCAGCCTCCACTGCTGATACCCAGGCAAACAGGGTCTGGAGTGGACCTCAAACAAACTCCAAGAGAACTACAGCTGAGGGTTCTGACTGTTAGAAGGAAAACTAACAAACAGAAAGGACACCCACACCAAAACCCCATCAGTACATCACCAACATCAAAGATCAAAGGCAGATAAAACCACAAAGATGGGGAAAAAGTAGTGCAGAAGAGCTGGAAACAAAAAATTAGAGCGCATCTTCCCCTCCAAATGAACGCAGCTCATTGCCAGCAACGGAACAATGTTGGACGGAGAATGACTTTGATGAGTCGAGAGAAGAAGGCTCAGTCGATCAAACTTCTCAGAGCTAAAAGAGGAACTATGTAACCAGTGCAAAAAAATTAAAAACCTTGAAAAAAGAACGGAGGAATGGATAACTAGAATAATCAATCCAGAGAAGACTTAAAAGAACTGATAGAGATGAAAACCATAACATGAGAACTACGTGACAAATGCACAAGCTTCAGTAACAGACTCGATCAACTGGAAGAAAGACTATCAGTGACTGAAGATCAAATGAATGAAATGAAGTGAGAAGAGAAGTGTAGAGAAAGAAGAGTAAAAAGAAATGAACAAAGCCTCTAAGAAATGTGGGATTATGTGAAAAGACCAAATCTACGTCTGATTGGTGTACCTGAAAGTGATGGGGAAAATGGAACCAAGTTGGGAAACACTCTGCAGGATATAATGCAGGAGAACTTCCCCAATCTAGTAAGGCAGGCCAACATTCAAATTCAGGAAATACAGAGAACGCCACAAAGATACTCCTCAAGAAGAGCAACTCCAAGACACATAATTGTCAGATTCACCAAAGTTGAAATGAAGGAAAAAATGTTAAGGGCAGCCAGAGAGAAAGGTCGGGTTACCCACAAAGGGAAGCCCATGAGACTAACAGCAGATCTCTTGGCAGAAACTCTCCAAGCCAACAGATTGGGGGCCAATGTTCAACATTCTTAAAGAAAAGAATTTTCAACCCAGAATTTCATATCCAGCCAAACTAAGTTTCGTAAGTGAAGGAGAAATAAAATCCTTTACAGACAAGCAAATGCTGAGAGATTTTGTCACCACCAGGCCTGCCCTACAAGAGATCCTGAAGGAAGCACTAAACATGGAAAGGAACAACCGGTACCAGCCGTTGCAAAAACATGCCAAAATGTAAAGACCATCGATGCTAGGAAGAAACTGCATCAACTAGGGAGCAAAATAAACAGCTAATATCATAATGACAGGATCAAGTTCACACATAACAATATTAATGTTAAAAATAAATGGACTAAATGGTCCAATTAAAAGACACAGACTGGCAAACTGGATAAAGAGTCAAGACCCATCAGTTTGCTGTATTCAGGAGACTCATCTCACATGCAGAGACACACATAGGCTCAAAATAAAGGGATGGAGGAAGATCTACCAAGCAAATGGAAAACAAAACAAAACAAAAAAAAGCAGGGCTTGCAATCCTAGTCTCTGATAAACCATCAAAGATCAAAAGAGACAAAGAAGGCCATTACACAATGGTAAAGGGATCAATTCATCAGGAAGAGCTAACTATATTAAATATATATGCACCCAATACAGGAGGATCCAGATTCATAAAGCAAGTCCTTAGAGACTTACAAAGAGACTTAGACTCCCATACTGTAATAATGGAAGACTTTAACACTGCACTGTCCACATTAGACAGATCAGTGAGACAGACAGTTAACAAGGATATCCAGGAATTGAACTCAACTCTGCACCAAGCTGACATAATAGACATCTACAGAACTCTCCACCCCAAATCAACAGAATATACATTCTTCTCAGCACCACATCGCACTTATTCCAAAATTGACCACATAGTTGGAAGTAAAGCACTCCTCAGCAAATGTACAAGAACAGAAATTATAACAAACTGTCTCTCAGACCACAGTGCAATCAAACTAGAACTCAGGACTAAGAAACTCAATCAAAACCGCTCAACTACATGGAAACTGAACAACCTGCTCCTGAATGACTACTGGGTACATAATGAAATGAAAGCAGAAATAAAGATGTTCTTTGAAACCAATGAGAACAAAGAAACAACATACCAGAATCTCTGGGACACATTTAAAGCAGTGTGTAGAGGGAAATTTATAGCACTAAATGCCCACAAGAGAAAGCAGGAAAGATCTAAAATTGATACTCTAACATCACAATTAAAAGAACTAGAGAAACAAGAGCAAACACATTCAAAAGCTAGCAGAAGGCAAGAAATAAGATCAGAGCAGAACTGAAGGAGATAGAGACACAAAAAACCCTCCAAAAAATCAATGAATCCAGGAGCTGGTTTTTTGAAAAGATCAACAAAATTGATAGACCGCTAGCAAGACTAATAAAGAAGAAAAGAGAGAAGAATCAAATAGACACAATAAAAAACGATAAAGGGGCTATCACCACCGACCCCACAGAAATACAAACTACCATCAGAGAATACTATAAACACATCTATGCAAATAAACTAGAAAACCTAGAAGAAATGGATAACTTCCTGGACACTTACACTCTCCCAAGACTAAACCAGGAAGAAGTTGAATCCCTGATTAGAACAATAGGAGGCTCTGAAATTGAGGCAATAATTAATAGCCTACCAACCAAAAAAAGTCCAGGACCAGATGGATTCACAGCCAAATTCTACCAGAGGTACAAGGAGGAATTGGTACCACTCCTTCTGAAACTATTCCCATCAATAGAAAAAGAGGGAATCATCCCTAATTCATTTTACGAGGCCAATATAATCCTGATACCAAAGCCTGACAGAGATATAACAAAAAAAGAGAATTTTAGATCAATATCCCTGATGAACATCAATGCAAAATTCCTCAATAAAATACTAGCAAACTGAATCCAGCAGCACACCAAAAAACTTATCCATCATGATCAAGTGGGCTTCATCCCTGGGATGCAAGGCTGGTTCAACATTCGCAAATCAATAAACGTAATCCAGCATATAAACAGAACCAAAGACAAAAACCACATGATTATCTCAATAGATGCAGAAAAGGCCTTTGACAAAATTCAACAGCCCTTCATGCTAAAAACTCTCAATAAATTAGGTATTGATGGAATGTATCTCAAAATAATAAGAGCTATTTGTGACAAACCCACAGCCAATATCATACTGAATGGGCAAAAACTGGAAGCATTCCCTTTGAAAACTGGCACAAGAAAGGGATGCCCTCTCTGACACTCCTATTCAACATAGTGTTTGAAGTTCTGGCTAGGGCAATCAGGCAAGAGAAAGAAATAAAGAGTACTCAGTTAGGAAAAGAAGAAGTCAAATCGTCCCTGTTTGCAGATGACATATTGTATATTTAGAAAACCCCATCATCTCAGCCCAAAATCTCCTTCAGCTGATAAGCAACTTCAGCAAAGTCTCAGGATACAAAATCAATGTGCAAAAATCACAAGCATTCTTATATACCAGTAATAGACAAACAGAGAGCCAAATCATGAGTGAACTCCCATTTACAACAGCTTCAAAGAGAATAAAATACCTAGGAATCTAACTTACAAGGGATGTAAAGGACCTCTTCAAGGAGAACTACAAACCACTGCTCAGTGAAATCAAAGAGGACACAAACAAATGGAAGAACATACCATGCTCATGGATAGGAAGAAGCAATATCGTGAAAATGGCCATACTGCCCAAAGTAATTTATAGATTCAATGCCATCCCCATTAAGCTACCAATGCCTTTCTTCACAGAATTGGAAAAAACTGCTTTAAAGTTCATATGGAAACAAAAAAGACCCCGCATTGCCAAGACAATCCCAACCCAAAAGAAAAAAGCTGGAGGCATCACGCTACCTGACTTCAAACTATACTACAAGGCTACAGTAACCAAAACAGCATGGTACTGGTACCAAAACAGAGATATAGACCAATGGAACAGAACAGAGTCCTCAGAAATAATACTACCCATCTACAACCATCTGATCTTTGACAAACCTGAGAGAAACAAGAAATGGGGAAAGGATTCCCTATTTAATAAATGGTGCTGGGAAAATTGGCTAGCCATAAGTAGAAAGCTGAAACTGGATCCTTTCCTTACTCCTTATACGAAAATTAATTCAAGATGGATTAGAGACTTAAATGTTAGACCTAAAACCATATAAACCCTAGAAGAAAACCTAGGTAGTACCATTCAGGACATAGGCATGGGCAATGACTTCATGTCTAAAACACCAAAAGCAATGGCAATAAAAGCCAAAATTGACAAATGAGATCTAATTAAACTAAAGAGCTTCTGCACAGCAAAAGAAACTACCATCAGAGTGAACAGGCAACCTACAGAATGGGAGAAAATTTTTGCAATCTACTCATCTGACAAAGGCCTAATGTCCAGAACCTATAAAGAACTCAATCAAATTTACAAGAAAAAAACAACCCCATCGAAAAGTGGGCAAAGGATATGAACAGACAGTTCTCAAAAGAAGACATTCACACAGCCAACAGACACGTGAAAAAATGTTCATCATCACTCACCATTAGAGAAATGCAAATCGAAACCACAATGAGATACCATCTCACACTAGTTAGAATGGCAATCATTAAAAAATCAGGAAACAACAGGTGCTGGAGAGGATGTGGGGAAATAGGAACACTTTTGCACTGTTGGTGGGACTGTAAACTAGTTCACCCACTGTGGAAAACAATGTGGCGATTCCTCAAGGATCTAGAACTAGAAATACTATTTGACCCAGCCATCCCATTACTGGGTATATACTCAAAGGATTATAAGTCATGCTGCTATAAAGACACATGCACACGTATGTTTATTGAGGCACTTATTCACAATAGCACAGACTTGGAATCAACCCAAATGTCCATCAGTGACAGACTGGATTAAGAAAATGTGGCACATATACACCATGGAATATTATGCAGCCATAAAAAAGGATGAGTTCGTGTCCTTTGTAGGGACATGGATGCAGCTGGAAACCATCATTCTCAGCAAACTATCGCAAGAACAGAAAACCAATACTGCATGTTCTCACTCTTAGGCTGGAATTGAACAATGAGATCACTTGGACACAGGAAAGGGATCATCACACACCGGGTCCTATTGTGGGGAAGCAGGTGGGGAGTGATAGCATTAGGAGATATACCTAATGTAAATGACAAGTTAATGAGTGCAGCACACCAACATGGCACATGTATACATATGTAACAAACCTGCACGTTGCGCACATGTACCCTAGAACTTAAAGTATAATTAAAAAAAAATTGCAACAGTGAAGGAGGTTATCTTTTCATGATTATTGATCATTTGTATTTCTTCTGTGTACTGTCTATTCATAAATTTTGCCTGTTTGACTCTTGAGTTATTTGTCTTGGTCATATTTTCTGCATATTAATCCTACTTTTGTATTCAACCAGTTGCTTGCTAGGTGATAGAGAAGTTTGAGTTTTATGTATCCGTTCATTCTTTTCAATTTTTAGTTTTGGGGTTTTGTGTCTTTTTTTTTTTTTTTTGAGACAAAGTCTCACTCTGGAGCCCAGGCTGGTGTGCAGGGGTGCCATCTCTGCTCACTGCAAGCTCCGCCTCCTGGGTGTGTGCCATTCTCCTGCCTCAGCCTCCCGAATAGCTGGGACCACAGGTGTCTGCCACCATGCCAGGCTAATTTTTTTTTTTTTTTTTTGTATTTTTAGTAGAGATGGGGTTTCACCGTGTTAGCTGGGATGGTCTCGATCTCCTGATCTCGTGATCTACCAGCCTTGGCCTCCCAAAGTGCTGGGATTACAGGCGTGAGCCACTGCGCCCGGCCGGTTTTGTGTCTTTTTTAGAAAAAGGCTTTCCCATTTGAAGATTATAAAAATATCCTGTACTTTTTTCCAGCACTTCTATACCTTTTCTTATTCATCATAAAATCAATCTCTTACTCTATCTTGAATTTATTATTTTACATGTTATGAGACAGTGAAAATCTAACCCTTTTTAGATGGATAGTCAGTTGTCTCTGTACCATTTATTTAAGTCATGCATTCTTTTTCCATTGATTTGAAATGCCTCCTTTATGAATTAAATTCTTAAATAAATATATGTCTATTTCTAGACTGTCTATTCTGAACCATTAAACTGTTTGATCATTACTACAAAAGTGCCATTTTAATTTATATAGCTTTTTGATATGTTCTGATATCAGGTAGAACACATAGTATGGTCTAATTTTTCTTTCCCCAGAAATACCTTCGCAGATTTTAGGAATTTCATCTTTCAGACAAATTTCAGAATAAACTCCCCAAGTGCTTTGCTTAATGTGTAGCAAACTGACATGTTTATTATGTCTTCTTGTATATTAACATGGTATATTTCCCCATATATCCAGGCCATTTTGTAGATCCTTTAGTAAAGTTTTAGACATATTCTTCATCTACACATGTACAATTATTTTAGGTTTATTCCAGGTAGTCTGTTGTTTTTGTTATTCTTGTGGATAGTTTTAAAAATATATAATTTTTCAAATTGGCCATTGCTGAAGTATAGTAAAACTATTGAATTGTGTATATATTTGTATGTGTATTTATATATATACACATCAAAAATATTTTTTGTTTTTTATATTCAGCTTTTAAAAAATTCTTTTATTAGTCATAATAGGCTTTCAGCTGATTCTCCTTGAATTTTCCCTCTAATTGTAGATGACCGTCTCTTTGAATTATAGATTATAGCAGGTTTCTGTGATTAAACAAATATTAAGATATATCAAATAGAGCCAGTTTTAAAGTGCAAATTATATATCACTTAAAAGTTTCTAAATTTTAGAAAAATTTTTATCCATGTTTTCTGAAATCTACTTTATAGTTAGTTACCTACAATAGGGGCTGGTAAACTACCATCCATGGGCCAAATCTGACCCCCGTCTGGTTTTTTTATATCCCCCCCAGCTGATACAAAGTGATTTAAAAATACCAATATAACAATATTTTTGATACATACAAATTAAATGAAGTTCAAATTTCAGTATCCATAAATAAAGTTTTCTTGGAACCAACCATGCTCACTCATATATATCTATTATCCATTATCACTTTCCTACTACAATGGCAGAGTAGAGTAGTTGTGACATAGACTGTATATGTTGCTTTTATTGCTTTGCAGTGCTGCTGGGTACACTACAGATCATACTGACATAGTTGTCATTTGATTGTATTTTACATGCCATGTTGTACTGTGACATCTTATTATTTTTTAAATTGCCTTTTCATACCTATCATCTCAAAACAGTAAAAGAAGAGAAAAGTGGACTTCAAATGACAGGCATAGTGGAGTGTAGATGACTGTTATCAAATTAGATGGCAAAGCATTGTGTTTATTGTGCATGACACTTTGGCTATGCTAAAAAAAATACAATATATATATATAGGCATTTCTAGATTAAACACTCATCACATTATTTTCAACTCACCAGTAACCAATAGTCATAGAAATAAAAAAATTAAATTGAATATATCATCACAGTAGAATTTTTTCACAAAAATAAAAAGTGGAAATAACACTGCATCAAAAATAATTTTCTGAGTGGCTCATTTGTTTCTCAGGCAAGGAAAGCTAGTTACTGAGGATGAATCAATTAAATTGTGTTTGATTATGGCAGTTGAATAAAGAACAAACTTGATTAAGACTATTAGCTTTTTGATGAGAATAGTTGCTTGAATAGTTGAGAATACTGGAAACAATATCAATTGTTGACTAAAAGACAAAGCAAATAATTTTGAGTGGTTTTCCTTGCATATTGATGAGTTGACAGATATAGCTGATACTACTCCGTTATTATTTATCTGAGGAGTCAATTCTGAGTCTACAGTGATAAAAGAATTAGCTTCAATGAATAGTCTGCATTGTAAAACTATAGGTGACAACATTTCCAAAAAAACTGAGAGAACACAAATTCTGCACAACCTGAAGGGGAATCTTCTAAGATGTGTTCCAATAGATGGTGGTAAAAATATTTATTTTTAAGCAGAAAAAGGACTTAATTGTACAAATTCATATAGCTTTTCAAAATGCAAGGCATCTTAAACCTATAGTGACTCATTATATTATTCATTGGCAGGTGCTTTGTGGAAAATATTTAAATCTATCATGTGTAATAGAAACAGCAGTGTCAATGATGATATTCATTTACTTTTGTGGACTTAACCATCATTAGTCCTGTAAATTTTTGTTAGAATAGAATCTGAATATTCTACTTCTCCAATACATGGCAGAAACAATTGCTAAGCAGTAGTAACATTTCATTATGATTTGTTTGAGCTCAGGGCCAAGATTGAAATTTTTATGAATGAGATGCGCCACTATCACCTACTATAATTGGACACTGAATAGTTTTGGAAATGAGCTTTCCTATAGACTGTTAATGTTTCTTTAAAAATGCAACCTAAAATTATTAGGCAAAACAGCACTTACAAGTGAAATTTATACTGTGGTAAAGTCATTTCAGTGTCAAATAATGTTGTTTCAATCACACGTAATGTCAAACTGCTTTCTACATTTCCTGTGCTGTCAAAAGTTAAAACAAGAAGCAAGACCTCCATTTCCACATAAACGTGAAGCAGATATATTTTTTGAGTTCAAACTACAATTCCAGTAGTGGATTTTTTTGGACTTTGATGCAAATGCAAATGAAATTTCCTTATTTCAAAATCCATTTAACTGTGCAATTGAGGAGCTTCCACCTACCCTTCAATTGGAAGTAATTAATATAATGACATGCTAAAAGGCAAATATCAAGAGAAGAATCTAACAGAATTATTAAGTGCATTTTAAATGATTGTGCTAAATTAAAATCATATGTTCATCAACAGATATTAGTATTTGACAGTATCTATTTGTGTGAAAAGATATTTTCAAAGACAAAATATGTAAAACCTCATTATGAATCAACATTAACAGATGGGCATGGGCAATTGATTCTGATGATAGAAAATACTAAGTTTGAACCCCAATTAAGTGAAATGTTATCACTCTCCCACAATAAAAAAATTCAATTTTTCTCATCAGTAGACCTATATTATAGAAAATTATACTGAACTATTATTATCAAATTTTCCATTTTTGTCAATAAAGATTTATAGAAATTTGTTTTCTATCTTGTCATGTAATCGCCCACATAATATCCTTGATTTTGACTCTCAGCCTGAAAAGTCTAACATGTTTACTTTTTGGGTCTTAACAGAAAATGTTGCCAATCCCTGACGTAGACTATTCTCTTATGCCCTTTATTATCAAAGGTGTCTACTAAAGATAATTCTCAAAATAATTTTATAAGTTCATGTTTGTTGAGTGCTTACTATGTGCAAAGCTGTTTAAATTCAGACACTTTCTTAAGGTCAAACACTGGTAAATGAATTAACCATTATTTAGATGGTTAACAATGATATAGATAGTACTGTAGTTATAATTCTCATTTTACACACGAAAAAACTTAGGCTCAGCGAGGTTAAGTAATTACTCAAAGCCACACAACTGAGGCTTTGCAGCCAGGAATATGAGATTAAATCATGGTTAATTTCCTTACCACTATATGACCTTGGGAAAGGCTGTGAACTTCAATTTCTCTACACTATAAATTGAAAATTACAGGACTACCTATATCATAGGGTTGATTTAAACATTAGATTAATTACTATATAGAAAGCACTTAGAACAACTATAGCTCTAGTGTGGAGTAGTCAGAAATGGCCTGGGGGTTCATTTTCAGTAAAGAGATTAATAAAATAGTTTATTATGTACTAGGAGTTGATGGAGAACAGTTCCCAATTCAGTTGTCAATTTGAACTTTTCACTTATGAAATCTATGCTACTGAGTTGACGTTTGTTAAGGAAAAGAACCTAATGTCTGAAAACAGGCAAAAAATAAATGTTACCTTTAAATATGACCATTGAAGATGTACTAAGTAGTTGAGAAAGCCAGTTGGGGTCATACTCACTTGGGCTTATGCCTAACTTTGCCTCCTTGTTAGCTGTGTGACCTTGGTCAAATCACTTAACCTTTCTGAGCTGAAGTACCCTCCTCTATAAAATGTGGATGTTAAGCAGCCTATTACACAGGATGGTGTGAGGATTTTAAAAGACCATGTATCAAAAGTACCTAAGATGAAGCCTGATTTAAGAATGAACTCAGCAAATGCTAGCTCATTTCCTTAGATTAGCCTTTCTACACTGACCCAAGGCTTGCAAGCAAAGCAAGGCAAAACTAAATAAAAACAAAATGAAGTTAAAAAGTCCAAACAAATAAAAACCCCTTGTTAATTGGGTGTTGGTGGATAAAAAGACTCTGAAAGTACATCCAGTCAAATTTGAATTTCAGGTAAACTATGAAATTTTTTGTAGTATAAGTATATCCCAAGTATTGCATGGGATATACTTACACTCACTAAATTCTTCACTGTTTATTCAAAATTCCAATTTAAGTGGATGTCAGGTATTTCTATTTATTAAACCTGGCAGCTGAGACATGGTAGAATTTAGTAAGCCTAGACATGACAGACTCCTGAATAGCCAAGGCACAGAATTTAAAAGAGTCAAACATGTTTCCAACTTGCTAACTGCAAAAGCATCAAGGAAAAGGTTGACCCCACTCTCTCTGTCTCTGCCAAGTAAAGAGCCCAGATGGGAAACCCCATGTGAGTGATTTAGCCTCCTGTGCACACTCTATGGGAGCCTGGTGCAGAGGTTGCTGGGAAAAACCGTGGCAGCCTGCCCTAGGTTTTCCTTTGGGTGGGGCCCTGTGGTTATGGTGTGGTGACTCTTTGTCACTGTGCCCCTGCCACGCCCTGCTTAGTCCACCTGGTGGTTGGGGGTGGGGGCAGAAGAGAGGTAACAGGCAGAAAAAAGGGCTTATCAATGTAACGTATTTCTTAGGTGGTTTGTGCATTGCTGTTTGGGCTTGCAAAACTTTAATTATTACTTTGATGCAGACTGGCTGCAGATTGTCACTGCCAGGCCTGATTTAATAGCCTGCTTGCACAAAGTCTGACAGAGATTGCTTTTGTTGCACTTTCTAACAGCTCGTGATGGTGGCTTTCTTACGTTAAGGAGGAAACTCTGTGGTTAAACTGTAGCCTAGGTATTTTTAGAGCCGTTACCATGTTAACCGAAATTTCGTACATTTCACCTGCAGGATATGCAGTCGTGCTTAGGGCCTTCCTTAAACTCTAACAAAAAACATAATTTAACAGTTGTGAATATTGTGTTTAGGACCAACTCCATGTTATCAGAAAAGCTACTGACCAAATACTGTACTGCTAAGAATTCTTATTTTTGGATGGGTGATACTGTGCCATCAGGGAGTGTTTTTTTTTTCCTTGATATAAAAACGAGTTGAAGGAACATAACCAAAAGGCTAAAATTGGTTAGTTCTAAAGGTCAGAGCCTGAAGGCAGTGACCCATTTGTTAATCATTAAGCTTTTCCAAGCTGTCTCTGACAGAATTCTGGCTTTCTGCCACTTCTCTGGTCATTTTAAACTGCAAATTCTTGTACTGTTTCAGTTCTTAAGTAGGTTTCAAAGGTTATGAGAAAGGCATAACTTGTTAGCTATTTTTCCTTATCAAACGTCTTTAGGGTTTTGGAAGGCAGAGCTGTTCTGTGTTAAGAGAATCTTCACAGCATACCCAGCCATATAGCATTTAAAGATGGACTCTTGGGTCCTCAGAAAAGGGAGGGTTTCTAGCTATCATTCCCATGTTAATTAGTTTCCATAGATAAGCAGGATGTGAGGGCTGAGGACACCCACTTAGCCATTAGGTATTAGTTCCCAAATCACTGCTATTTCAGGGTAGTTTTCTCCAATAATCCCAGCACTGAAAGTTCAAAAACCGGGAGCAAAATAACCACAATGTATTTATCATCTTCTGTCATCAGTTATAAAAGTGGAAGTACTTTAAAATATTTTGAATGCATTTTTGTATAGCCCAGTGAAGTTCGAATGCTATGACGTTTCATTGCCAAATTCAATGCCAGTTTATGCTGTAGTCCATCTGAATAAAAAGTGATCTGTACACCCAAAACACATAAGCAGAACTAAATTTTATGTAGCCAAGGGACATTAAGCTGCTAAAACATTTGCTTCAATATTGAACATGGAATAGTTGTTCTCTATTTCTCAAGGGAAAAAAATATACAGTCAAACCTTGCTTATCCACAACCCAAACTTCCGGAAGGCTTAAGTATTTGGAACTGCTCCAAACCCAGAAGAGGCGAGGAGTGAGAGGAATACAGTGGGGGTGGGAGAAGTGGGGAACAGAGAGAGACAGAGAATGAACTAGCAGAAAGCAAGCAAGTCAGCTTTTAGAAGTAGACCTGAAGCCCTAGCAACACTGAAAAGAGACCTGGAGCTTACATCTGATTGGCTTTCCAGCCAGAAGGAATGGAGAGCTCTGATTGGCTGGTGATGATGTCTCCAAATAACCAGCCTTTTTCAGGAAAGCAAATTTATGTGGCAGAAAGGACAAGAGACAGAAGAAGCAGGCAAGAAGAAAAGAGAGGAGAACAGAAGAAAAAAAAAAAAAACAACCGGCAGATTATTTGTTACGGAGGTGGAGACTGAGACAAAAATGAGAATAACGAGCCTATTTACATAGCTGCTTACAGTTTTCGAAGTGCTTTTACATGTAATCATTGATATTGTCTTTACAAAGACCTGCAGGGCTCTCAGAAGTTAAATGGCAAGCCCCAGGTCACCCAGCTAGTAAGAAAAATAGTGCATGTCTTCTGGCTACAAATCTAACACTTTTGATATGGAGCAGGTGTTGTGGGGATAATGATTTAGAGTTGTCCTATAGGATGGAGGGCAGCAAATGCTCTGACAGCAGAAAAGAAAATCAGAAGGCACGTCAGCCTGTAGTTTAGTGGGCAATGCAGACGGGAGTGAAGGGCTCCCTGTTCTTCAGGACCACACACCTTGAAGACATAGACATAGGAAACATCTCTGTGGGTGTTTGGAAGGGGAGATGGTTGTGGTACAAATGAAAGCTACGTCTAGAGAGCTCAGGGGCAATCCTGAATATATTTCCCTGGGATGTGTCACAGTCGTCTTGCATTTAACATGTAGAAGTTGGATACTGAATTATTCCTTCCATCTATCCTTGAAAGCTGTTCCTTCCTCACGCTTAGTTGACAACGTAACCATTCACCCAGTTGCTCAAGCTAAAAACCTGTAAGTTACCTTTGTCTTAATTTTCTCTCCATGTTTAATTTATCAGCAAGTCCTGTAGATTCTACTTCTAAAACACACTTTGAATAAGGCTACTCTGTTCATCTCCATAATCGCCATTGTTTTCTCCTTCTGAGCCACTGCAATAACTTCCTATTTGGTTTCAATACTTTCTGGCACCCTGTCTTCCCCAGCTCTTGCCTCCCTCCCTTCAAATCCATTCTCTGGACTATGCCATCCTGCTTAAAACTTGCCTGAGAATAATTCAAAATCCTTCCTATGATCTGGCCCCAGTTTAATTTGTCTCACCTGCCTGGGACTCACTATTCTAGCTATGGAGGCCTCCTTTTTGCTATCAGAACACATCACAGTTTTTCCAGCTGAAGAGCCTTAAATATTTTGCTGGTCCCTGTCTCCTTGTCATCACATGGCTAGCTCTTTCTCCTATCTCATGCTATCTACACAGACAGTCCTACTCTCACAAGCTGTGTGAGTTCCCTTCATTCTCATAGAACCTTTTTATTAACTTTCTGTGATCTCTCAAACTGAAATTACTTATGTTTTTATTTGATTCCTTGTTTATCATCATCTTTTTATATGACTTCCCCCTACTAGTAATCAAACTCCATTAAGACAAGTATCAGGTCAATTTCCCTCATCACTGTGTCCCCAGAGCTCACAACATGGTACACAGGAGATAGTAACTATGTGTCGAATGAATACATGAATAAATATCAGGGAATTAACATACCCTACATGTTATATAGTACCATGCATCAGTGGAGCCATGGATATGAGACACTGTGTTTCCTGTTTATAACCTGTTATTTGTTAATTCCAGTCAGAGTTGAGAGCTCTGATAGTAGCTGCCATCATTTGGGGAGTTCTGTGGAATCCTACCACCATGAGTTCTGGAAAATGGAATCTGTGTTGGGACTCGAGGGATGGTATAAATTAACTCCCAAGGTTTATTAGTAGTAAACAATTAAAATCCACCCTGAAATTGGAGCTTTACTAAAGATAGCTATTTTGTAGCACGTAGGAAATGACAATATTAGTTTACCTCCTAGGATTCAAAAAGCATTCATTCTTTTTTGGAGTCAGAAAAGGAGAGGTCTGTCTCCTAACAGAACTGTGCTTTTTTTTTTTTTTTTTTTTTTTTGAGACGGAGTCTTGCTCTGCCACCCAGGCTGGAGTGCAGTGGCCGGATCTCAGCTCACTGCAAGCTCCGCCTCCTGGGTTTACGCCATTCTCCTGCCTCAGCCTCCCGAGTAGCTGGGACTACAGGCGCCCGCCTCGTCGCCCGGCTAGTTTTTTGTATTTTTAAGTAGAGACAGGGTTTCACCGTATTAGCCAGGATGGTCTCGATCTCCTGACCTCGTGATCCGCCCGTCTCGGCCTCCCAAAGTGCTGGGATTACAGGCTTGAGCCACCGCGCCCGGCCTTTTTTTTTTTTTTTTGACAGTCTGTGGAGCTCATATATTGGCCATAATAAAGTCTGCTATCTATTTTTGATTTGTCAAAGTTGTGCTTGAGAGTGATTAACGTACCCGTAGCAAAATGAATCATTCTATAGAGATTTAAAAGTCATGATGGAATCAATATCTTGGTTAAAGGTATTACTGCTTTAACTACATTCATTTGTTTCAATATTTCGGTTCTGGGGATCTCTTAACTGAGCTGTTAAGGATCCTTTTGAAAGTGAGGTTTACCATGGTGCCCTCTGGTGGAATGAAATTTGCACCATTTTTAAAGCTAAAGCCCTATCTAGTGAGAATGCATCACTCTGTGATACAGAAATAAAAGGAACAACATTAAATACAAATGTTCGAAAATATAAGCAGGGTACTCTTGCTATTGGGGGACTACAAGATATACATGCCTCAGAATATTTGCTTACAGATTCAGGGATAGGGCATGCAGGTGTTATAAAGGAAGAGCAATGACATAATACATACAATTCCAAATCCATTAGAAAATGAGAGTCAGAAGCCACAGCATTTCATATCAACTGGCAACACTGACACTGACTAATTAGGTATTCTATTGAGAAAGTCAGAAGAAGGTGATGACAATTACAGCATTTGCAACAATATTCATAAATAGCTAGGAACACAAGGGGGAAATACAATTTGGTTGTGGTCTATCAAGAACCAGTAGATATTCATTTGATAGGACTTTTGTAATTAGGCACACCATCAAAGCTGATAAAACCATCAAAATGGTAAGTGTCCCAGTGTTGGTTCCTTGAAACTGTATTGTGACCAGACTTAGTGACTCCTTGATAGAGCAGCTTTCACATATCTTCACAAGGAAGTAAAGTGAAAGTCTCTGGGATGCAATCTGGGTCACACACCACAGGGATCCTGCTCAGAGAATTTAGAACATTGGACCAGCTCACTAAGGAAAGATGTCAAGGCCCTTCTTTGAGGACCCAAGGAAGTTTTTAATATTTGTTCATCTGAATGCACTAAATAAAACTCTCATTCCAAATAAGATAAAAGAGGGGAAAAAAAGTGTTTGAGCATACAATCCACCAAAGTGTCTGCAAATTATTTAGTGATTATTTCAGTACTCAAACTTCCTGGAATGTGGGGCAGAGGAGTAGTGAGCAGGGAATATAGCACATATGCATTTAGTCGGCTTGTTGGTTTCTTTACTGGGGACCTTTCTTTGAAACTTGGTGCACCTCAGATTTTAGAAAACCCAAGGCCAAAAAACAACTAACAGCTGGCTCTTCTAAAGCAGTGACTCTCAGAGGAATGGTACTGCTTTCTAGGGGACATTCTGGAAGTTTATGAGGGCCATTTTTCTTGGGAAGGGTGTCTTAAAGTATAAATTATTATGGGGGTGTTACTGACATTCAGTGGGTAGTAGTCAGAGAGGTAAGGGGAAGTTCCATATCATGTTAGATTTTATGTGTTGAATGAATAAATGAATAAATATCAGGGAATTAACATACCCTACATGTTATATAGTACCATGCATCAATGGAGCCATGGATATGAGACACTGTGTTTCCTGTAGATTTTTTTAATCATGTAGATTAAAAAAAACTGTATGTAATGATTTAAGCCTAGGACCAAATTCAATCTTTTTTTTTTTTTTTTTTTGAGACGGGAGTCTCGCCCTGTCGCCCAGGCTGGAGTGCAGTGGCCCGGATCTTGGCTCACTGCAAGCTCCGCCTCCCGGGTTCACGCCATTCTCCTGCCTCAGCCTCCCGAGTGGCTGGGACTACAGGCGCCCGCCACCTCACTCGGCTAGTTTTTTGTATTTTTTAGTAGAGACGGGGTTTCACAGTGTTAGCCAGGATGGTCTCGATCTCCTGACCTCGTGATCCGCCCGTCTCGGCCTCCCAAAGTGCTGGGATTACAGACTTGAGCCACCGCGCCCGGCCCAAATTCAATCTTACATTAAAAAATTAAATACTTCTTTTCATGGTTTTAATAGACAATTTCCCATAAATGCAAATCCAATGTAAACTAACTGAAGACTATACTTTGTTTCATTTGCACCTTACTGAGAATTGTTAATCATGTTTGAAAGTTGTAATATCAATATCCATTGCACATATGATATTTGAATCCTCTGAAAATATAACTGCAATCATTTGTAATATCCCAATTCAAAGTGATATACAAACAGGTGTGTCTAATTATGTCTTCCAGCATAGTTGTACCCAAGCATTTTCAATTATTATTATGATATTCCTTTCTTCTTCTTTAAATTACAATTAGGCAATCATATTAATAATTTTAAAATAATGTGTATTGGCCAGGCATAGTAGCTCACATCTGTAATCCCAGCACTTTGGGAGTTCCGAGGCTGGTGGATGACAAGGTCGAGAGACGGAGACCATCCTGGCCAACATGGTGAAACCGTCTCTACTAAAAATACAAAAATTAGTCAGGCGTGGTGGTGGCACCTGTAGTTCCCAGCTACTTGGGAGGCTGAGGCAGGAGAATTGCTTGAACCCAGGAGGTAGTAATTGCAGTGAGCCAACATCACGCCACTGACTCCAGCCTGGCGACAGAGCGAGACTCTGTCTAAAAAAAAAAAAAAAAAAATGTATTAGTAGGTTGTGTTATCCATGAATTTCATTTAAGAATAGTAAGAGATGTTATTAAAAATATTTGTTATTAAAAGAGGACATGGGATGATAATGAAAATGGCAGAATAAGGGACTCTGAAAACCCTCTCCTCCATAAAAGCAATAAAAATATTGGCAAAAATTGTCAGTGTAAACTTTTTCAGAACTCTGGAAATTAATCAAAGACTAGCAAAAATCAGGTAAGCTTTTATTTTTAAAAATGGCTGAATGTCAGTAAAAACTGAGTTTTTTCTTTTACTCTGCTCTTTTCTCATTCTCCCTCCCCTGCCCCCAGCTCTGCAATAACTTGGGAAACCAACAGCTTGCAATCATGATAAACACTAGCAGTTGGCAGCCCCTGGAGGGGATAGAACAGGGTTAGAGCTCTCTCCAAACTCCATTTCCAGAGAACTATCATTATATGACCTATCTGATGGTTCCCTGAAATATTCCACTCATAATATTGTCTCTATGTGACTTGACTTAGAGCTCACCCAGTGTGAATATTTTTCTTAACAGAAATGATATTCAATTATTTGTAGAAAAGACTCAGTGGCAATTGTTTCACATCACTGTTGCCTGAGGCAGTACATAAGAGTTGAAGCAAATAATCAGCTTACCAAAAGCTCAAAAGGAGAAGCTGTGGAAAGATATGTCCACAGGATGATTTGAAAAGCACAGACATAATAGTGGGAATCTAGAAGTCCAAGTTCATGTGTAGGGATGTGAGGGTACTCAGTGCTATCTGCATGCTCAGGAAAGACCTGAGAAAGATCTAAATTCTCATCCCTGCCTAACCTTGTGGCTCTATGCAGGCAGGAAGTGAAAGTGAAGGCAGAGTTTCATACTGCCTGCTGGAGCATTCAAGGTGTGCTCCAAATGCACACAGAGCCCTTAGGCAAAGACTGGAGTACTTATGAGCTCCAGGAATTTCAGAAAATCTTTGTCCAATCATTAACTGAACACTAAGTTAGCTATCAAAGACTCCAATGGCCACCTATGACAAATAAATCAGACATTAAATAATTAGTTCAAACAAAGAAAACAAGCACCAACTACAAACAGCAACTTTCACAAACCCTGGGGCAGTAGGAGATTCTGATTTCAAGAGTTGCAACATTTTTTAAAATGTTGTTTTGACAAAAAATTAGGAGACATTCAAAGAAACAAAAAGTATAGCACACATGCAGTACAAAAGCAGTCAATATAAACTGTCTCTGAGGAAGCCCAGACATTGTATTTACTAGACAAAGATTTAAATAAGCCATTTTAGTTGCATTCAAAGAACTAAAGAAAACCACGTCCGAAGAACTAAAGACAAGTATGAGAATGATTTTGCATCAAATAGAGATCAATAAAGAGATAGAAATATAAAATAGAGCAAAACAGAAATTCTAGAATTGAGAAGTAAAATAACAGAAGAAAAAATTTTACTAGAAGGGCTCGATAGAAGATTTAAGCAGGCAGAATAAAGAATCAGCAAACTTGAAGATGAGTCAACCGATGTTATCAAGTCTGAGGAAGAGAAGGAAAAAAGAATGAGGAAAAATGAACAAAGCCTCAGACACTTGGGGAACACCATCAAATATATGCACAGTGGGAGTCATAGGAGAGGAGAGAAAGGAGTGGAAAGAATATATATAAAAATAATGGCAAAAACTTTCCAGTTTGATAAAAAATCATTAATCTATACATCCAACAAACTCAACACACCCTATGTAGAATAAAATCAGAGAGAGTCATACCTATATGCATCATAGTCAAACCACTGAAATACAAAGACAAAGAGAATCCTGAGGCAGCAAGAAAGAAGTGACTCATTATGTTCCAGAGATTCTCGATAGGATTAGCAGCTGATTTCTCATCAGAAACTATGGTGGTCAGAATGCAGTGGCATGACATTCAAAAAGCTGAGAGAAAAAAACATCTACCAAGAATTCTACATTCAGCAAAACTACGCTTCAGAAATAAAGGAGAAATCAAGACACTTTCAAATAAGCAAAAAAAAAACTGCGGCAATTTATTGGCAGCAAATCTGCTCTTCAAAAACTACTCAAGGAAGTCCTTCAGGCTAAAATGAGACTGTAATTTGAATCCAGATGAAGAAATAAAGAAAACTGGTAAAGATAACTATGTAAATATAAAAGAAAGCACAAATTTCCTTTTGTTTGTAGCTCTTTATTGGATTTGAAAGACAATTTTAGAAAGTAATAATTATAAATCTGTGTTAATGTGTATACAGTGTACATAGATGTAATTTGTATGACCAAGGCAGCACAACAAAACAGAGAGAGACTGGAGCTATATAGGAGCAAAGGTTTGGTGTACTATTGAAATTAAGTTCATATTAATCCAAACTAGATTGTTGTAAATTAAGATATTAACTGCAAGCCCAAGGTTGACTACTAATAAAATAACTTTAAAAATATATTAATAGTATAATAAATGACAAGAAAATTAAAACGATACCCTAGAAGAATTCTACTTAATACCAAAGAAGGCAGTAATGGAGAAATAGAGGAACAAAAATGACTTAAAACATATAGAAAACAGATAGCAAAATGGCAGACATAAATCCTATCTTATCAGAAATTACATGAAATGTAAATTAATTAAAGATTGATTTAAGGCTTAGTTTGACATAATGGATTAAGAAAAAAACCTGATCTAACTCTATACTCTCTATAAGAGATGCACTTTAGATTCAAGACAAAAATAGGTTGAAGGTAAAAGGTTGGGAAAAGATATACCACACAAACAAAAACTAAAATAGAACTAGAGTGGTTACACTAATACCAGAAAAAAATAGACTTTAAGAAAAAAACCCTTACTAGAGAAAAGATTATTTTATAATAATAAAAGGGTTAATCCACTAAGAAAATATAACAATAATACACAAATGTGCATCAAACAACAGGGTCCCAAAATACATGATGCAAAAACTTACAGAAGTGAATGGAAAAATAACAGTTGAAGACATCACTTTCCCACTTTCAATAATGGATAGAAGAGTCAGACAGAAGAGCAATAAAGAAATAGAGGACTTGAACAATACTATAAACCAATTAGGCCTGACATGCATATACAAAATACTTCACCCAATAACAGCAGAATAACACATTCTTCTCAAGTACACATGGGACATTCTCCAGGATAGAACCTGTGTTAGGCCATAAAACAAGTTTTAGTAAATTTAAAAGAATTAAAATGATAAAATGTATGTTCCCTGGTAGCAATGAAATGATATTAGAAACCAATAATAGACAGAAACATAGACAGAAATTTGGAAAATTTACAAATATATGGGAATTAAACAACACACACCTAAATAAGACAAAGATATAACAAAGGAAGTTAGAAAATACTTTGAGATAAATGAAAATGAAAACACAATATACCAAGCCTTACTGGATGTAGGTAAGCAGTGTTTACAGTAAAATTTATAAGTGTAAATGCCTACATTAAAAGAAAGAAAGATCTTAAATCAATAACCTGACATCCCAACTTACAAAACTAGACAAATAAGAGCAAAATAAGCCCAAAGAAAGCAGAAGAAAAAAATAATATTAGAATACAGATAAACAAAACAGAGACAGAAAACAGAGAGATCAATGATTCATAGACACAATCACTATAAAATCTCTACTGCTTTTATTTTGCAGAAATTAACAAGCTTATTTTAAAATTCACATGAAAATTCACAGGGTTAAAATATCACATACAATCTTGAAAAAGAAAAAAAAAACAGTGAAGGACTCACACTTCCCAATTTCAAAACTTACTACACAGCTACAGAAATCGAGACAGTGTGGTACTGGTCATAAGTCAGACATCTAGATCAATGAAATAAAATTGAGAGTCCAGAAATAATCCCATCTATCTATAGCAAATTGATTTTGACTGGGGACCAAGGCCATTCAGTGGGGGAAAGAATGGTCTTTTTAACAAATGGTTCTGGGGCAACTAGATATCTACATATAAAAGAATGAAGCCATGTTTTCATATATGTTTTTAAGATTATTTGGGCATGGCAAGGCCAACAGATCAGAAGATGACTGCCATTGCAAAGATAGTTTGTTATACTCATAGATCCCAAAAGAAGAGGCACACCACACCATGGAAGGCCACACATGGAAGATCCAGGATCAACAAGAGGCAGAGGAAAAGAGAAAATTGTGAACAAGAGCCTTAACTGTGATTTTTGTGAAAGGAACAAGTGAGTCAGGGTAAGCACATGTAGGATTGGCTACTTTGAATAATTTTAGTGGACTTTGGAGCATAGGGGAAGTCCCTTGTTGTATGGTACCTGGCTCTAGGCAATTAAGGTAGGTGGATAGTGGCCCAAAGTGTAAGAGCTGGTTAAAGAGGTGGTTGAGGTTAAAATCTCTGGATTGGGTGATTAGCATTTGAAAGAAATCCTCATGGGCTGGTGGTTTACTATATCTAAGAATTGACTAACTCTAAAAGGGTCAGTTCCTCCAGCATCATCAGGGCCCAAGACACTAAAACATCAGAATACAGAAAATAAAAGACATGGTTAATACAAGGTGGATCTCTACATGGTATACAAACATCAACCCAGAATAGAGCAAAGATATGAATGTAAGAGGAAAAGCTATAAGACTCTTAGAAGATAACAGTCATAAATTTTCAGGACCTTGGCTTAGGCAATGGTTTGTTAGATATCAACAGAACAAACAACCAAATGGGGCAAAAAGATAAATTGAACTTCATCAAAATTAAAAACTTTGTGCTTCAGAGACTAGGATCAAGAAGTTAAAAAATTGACACATTGAATAGTAAAATACTTGCATATCATATATCCGATAGGGAACTTCTAGCTAAAATACACAAAGAATGCTTATAATTCAATAATAAAAATATAAATAACCCAATTAAACAGTGGACAAAAAATGTGAATAGACGTTTTTCCCAAAGATGATAAACAAATGGCCAAAAAGCACATGAAAAGATGCTTAACATCATTAGTCATTAGGGAAATGGAAATCAAAACCACAATGGCATATCATTTCATACCTCCTAGGATGGCTAAAATCAAAGAGACAATAACAAGTATTGGCAGGAATATAGTGTCATTGGAACCCTCATACATTGCCACTGGGAATGTAAATAGTACAACTCCTTTGGAAAACAATTCCTCAAAAAATTATACATAGAGTTACCATATAACTTAGCAATTTCACTCCTAGGTGTATACCAAAGACAACTAAAAATAAACGTTCAGACAGAAACTTGTACATGAATGTTCATAAAATTTTTATAGCAATAGTATTTATAATAGCCAAAAAGTTGAAGCAACCCAAATGTGCATTAATTGATTAATGGATAAACAATTGTGGTATATCCATAAAATGGAATATTATGCAGTCAGAAAAAGGAATGAAGTACTCATTCATGGTATAACATGGATGATCCTTGAAAATATTATTTTAAGTGGAAAAAGAAAGCGGACACACAAGTCCACTAACTGTATTATACAAAACATCCCAAATAGGCAAATGCATAGAAACAGGAAGTAGATCAATGGTTGCCAGAGGTGGGAATGGGGAGTAACTACCAATGGGCATGCAGTTTCTTTCTGAGGTGATGCAAATATTCTAGAATTATACAGAGGTGCTTGTTACACATCTCTGTGAATACATGAGTGATTTTTATGGTATGTGAATTATATCTCAATTTTAAAAAAAGGACATTGGGTTGGTACTAGCTCCTTGTGGTTGCTATAAAAAATTACCACAAACTTGGTGGTTTAAAACAACAGAAATCTATTTTCTTAGAGTTCTGGAGTCTATAAGTCAGCAGTTTCATTGGGTAAAAACCAAGTTGTTGGTAGGGTTCACTCTCCCAGAAGGATCTAAGGGAGAAGCTATTCCTTGACTCTTCCAGCTTCTGGTGGCTGTCAGCATTCCTTGCCTTGTGGCTATTTCACTGGAATCTCTTACTCTGGGGTCACATTGCCTCCTCAGTGTTTCTGTCAAATCTTTCCTTGCCACTCTCTTATAGGGACACTTGTGATTGGATACAGGGTCCAGCTGGATGATCTAGGTTAATCTCTCCATCTAAAGATCTTTAATTTAATCGCATATGTAAAGACTTTTTCTTCCTTATAAGGTAACATCTACAAGTTCCAGAGAATAGAATTTAATATATTTGAGTGGCCCATTATTCACCTGACTATGGGGTTTGATAGGATTGAAAATTACCAATCTACAAGATAGGGTCTCTTTAGCATGACATACAGGAATCCCAATTTTCCTTTGACCTCACTTTGTAGCTTCATTTATTTTCTCCTTGGATTCTCTGGTCTAGTCACACTGAATTTAATGCAATCTTTTGTCATACATCCATGCCCTTGTACATACTGTTCACTCCACTGAATATACTCTTTCCTCTGTCATACTTTCAATCTTTCAGGACCTTATTAATTACCTCTCTGTGAGTACTAGGAAGTGTTATCTCTATCCTCTTTACTGTGTGTTGCTTCCATTTTGAAACATACATGACATTTTATGAATCTGTTTACATTCCTGGCTAATCTACTAGACTATATTTGTCAAATGCAGGGATAATATCATATTAACTTCCCTATGTGTTAAGAATGGGGCTTGACATATAAAATACATGTATCTTGAATGAATGACTTAACAGTTTATTATCAATGTGCCATTTTAAGTACCCAAGCATCAGGAGCAGGCATTTATTAAATTCCACTTATTTAGGACTTCTGTTGCTTATGGAAAGGTCCTTGTTTCTCAATTTTGAGAGTATTTCAATGCCCCTATGTGACCTAGATTTGTTTAGAAGAATATCTTAACTTTTTAAAAATACAGATATGTAACTCACATTCCTTAATGTACTATTCAATATAATTTATTGAATATTATTCCTAGATATTATAATTTTTAAATAATATTCAGTTCTTCTGTCCTTTAATGAACATTTTAATTTTCCTTCAGAAAACAATAATCCAAATTGTATTGGATGTTGAATTTCAGGATTTCTCCCAATTTCCGCCCCCTCCCACCCCTATTACTATAACCCTATGGTTGCCATTGATTTGTAAGGTAAATTTCACCTTTAGGAAAGACACACTTCAGAGAAATGCACTTCTGATTATTCTGAGAAAAATCAATTGAAAAATCAATGTGACAAAAAATACAAATCAACATGCTTTCCATCAACCAGAAGTTATAAATTCTTTCTAAATACAGTAAACATATTCTTAGTAAATTAACCATAATAAATATTGAGACAGGTCTTTATAACATACATGTTGAAATTCGGTCCTAGAAAATATTGGACTAGTTGTACAGAACTCGGTTACTCTTAGTGTTCACAGCCTGAGAATGTCAAAATACTAAACACCACAATAGGGTGTTCTAATTGTTTATTGAAAACGAGTTCTTTAGCAAATTAAAAGTTAGTCAGAGACTTTCTTATTCTGATGGTTCAAGATTTTACATTGCCCAAGTATTAGAATGATCATGAGCAATTCTCTTGCAATTCTACTATAGGTTAAAAGCTATATGGCTAAGGCCTTGGAAATACCATATAAAATGATGTCATATTTGTTGTTGATTTGCTTATTTTTAAAAGATAATGTAGGGCAAAATTCTGGGCAGATACAGTATAGACGTAGTTACATTCTATAAAAATAGAACAACAAGGATAGCAAAATCAAAGGCCCACAGACAACAGCTAAAGCAAAATGAGGTGACAAAATGTCTGTGCATAAATTCTCATACATGGCTGCTGAATTGGGAGGGTGTTTTGCCTAATCCAACTATAGGTAGTGAACAGTATCTGTGACTCATTAAGATCTGATGGTGCTAGATCAATCTGGGCCAGACAAATTCTCAAAACCGATTAACCAAAGCCCCCTAACTAGACAGGATCCTATTCCACACTATGGAGAAACTCCTGGGAAGAGAATCCAAGTTGAACAGGATTGGACCAATACGATAGAGAAAAGACAGTGTCCAACTGAAAATGGGGTAGGAGCAGGGAAAGCAGATTTCAGAAAGAATGAGGATTTTTTTTTTTTGATCATGCCTTTCAAAAGAGGGAGCTCTAGAGTTCTGAATCAAAAAAATTTATTCTTGTCTGCACCTCCCTTCTCACAGTACAGAAACACTTATTCACCGAAACCAACTGAGCAGCAGAATAAAACTGTCCATACAAAGGAATTATAAGACAAAATAGAAAGGGCAGAACAACTCCCTACAGATGATGAAAGTATACCACAGAGACACACATGGGAGTTCCAGAAAAAGAAAATCAGAGCAATGGAACAGAACAAATACTAAACTTGTTTTTTAAAAGAAATATGATTGACATTACACATTGAAAGAGTGAATCATGTCTCTGGAAAAAAGGGAAAAACCAGTAACAGCCATTGCTGAGACATATTCTAGCAAAACTAGGAGTCTTTAATAGTTTTACAGCTAAAAGTTTCTTTTAAATAATACTAATAAATTGTTGGGGTTTCCAAGCAAAAAGACCAAGTCATTTATAATGAAAAGAAATTCAGATTATTATCAAACTTTTTGACAGCAACATTTTATGCAGAAGATAATGTAGTGTGAGCCAGAGACTTTATATCTAGCCCAAATGATATTTAAGTAAAAAAGATGACAGACATTCTATTTTATAGAATTTTATAGAAAAATCTATTTTATAGAATGTTCCTGAGTTCCTGCACCTTTACTGAGTAATCTCTAAAAGTACAAGCTATAGACAAGCAGTTACAAATGAGATATTGACGAAAGTACCAATAAGTGGGCAATTAGTTAACAAGCAGAATGTTCTTTAGAAATATTCTAGCGAATAAAGTACAATGTATTTTTTGTAATTCCTAATGAATTAATAGACCTCAGCAATATTATAATAAGTTTATCTCCTGATAGAAGAATACAATACTATAAAGTAGTCTCTCATACCCCCCAATGAATCTGATCAAGCCTCTAGACATAACTGTCAATTTATAGGAAATACAAGACTCAGATGAATGTTAAGTGACATCATGCATTTCAGCAAAATGCAGACCACAGAAACCATACAGGGCAAAAATAATCCCTGGTTTCTTCAACAAAAAATTACAAGGGGAAAAATGAGAAAAAAACCCATAGATTAAAAGAGATTTAAGAGACATATAAGTTAATTACTTATATTGCAATTATATTTCTATTATAAAACCTTATTTTGATCTTGATCAAACATACAGACTTATACATACATGTGCACATATGAAGATCAAAGAAATATGAACATTGGCTGGCTATTTGATGATATTAATTATGTGATAGGGTACATGTTAAATAGAAATTATTGTTAATATTTGTGCCTGTAATAACTTTTGTTATGGTTTAAAACAAGTACCTTTATCTTGGAGAAACATACATTGAAATATTTACAGATTAAATAATATGATGCCTGAAATTTCCATCAAATAATTTTGGTCACATTGGGATTCTAGATAAAACAAGGTTGACTGTATGTTGATAATTGCTAAATCTAGATTCAATATTCTGTAATCTCTATATTTGCACACACTTGAAGATTTATACAATAAGTTTTAAAATAAAAGACAATTTAGTGGGAAGGACCTATTTTAATTAATTAAAGGATTCTTGTAGCTTTTTTTCCCTTGGCTGACTAAAATACATACATTTGTCTAGTTTAATATATGATGGGCTGTGCCTGGAGGCTTCACTTGTAATCCAGGTGCTCTGCAAGGCTGATGCAGGAGGATCACTTGAGCTCAGGAGTTTGAGACCATCCTGGGCAATATAGGGAGACCCTGTCTCTGCAAAAAAAAAAAAAAAAAAAAATTAGTTGTGTGTGGTGGTGCATGCCGGTAAGACCTAGTTATTTGGAAGGCTGAAGTGGTAGAACCACTTAAGCCAAGGAGCTCAAGGTTACGTGAGCTATGATCACACCACTGAACTCCAGCCTCAGCAACAGAGCAAGGCCTTGCCTACATAAAACAAAAAAGGACAAAAAAAAAAAAAGGAAGTCTAGGTCTATAATCCGTACACTTATTGATAAGATTGTGGAATTTACAACAAAAGTAGTTTTCTATTAAATTCCTTTAAACTTATAATTTTAATATGATTCTCATCAGCAATCCCAGCTTGTTAACTTTGTTAGTATACATGAGGTATGGTTGAAAGGCTTCAATGTATTGTAGAAAGTGCATGCAACTGAAAATCAGTTGACCTTGGTTTCAATCCTGCCTCTGTTCCCAAGAATCTTTGTGACCTGGGACAAATTGTTTAATCATTCTAAGCCTGTTTCATCATCTGGATAATGAAAGAGTTCCCTAACCTTCTCTACAATTCAGACATTACCACCTCTAAGGTGTTTTGTTTTCCCCCAGACTTTTTATTCTGCTGAAAAAGTACTATGGCATTTTCCTAAAGTCAAATAGGTAGAAGTTTAAAATGAGGTCTAAACTCCTAAGTCATAGGCCAAGTGACAACAGAATAGTAATTTACCCAGGAAATATAATTTTAAGTTAGAAGATGAGGAAAACATGGCTTAAGTTTGATGGGAAAGTTCTAAATATAAGAATGGATCCTAAACTTATGAGGAAGTAGCAAAATAATGCTACTGTGGAAAAATGAAACCTGATAACACAAGATGAATGAAGAACTGCAGCAAAGAGAAACCAGGAGGTTACCCAGACACTTGACTCAGGACTTCCCAAATTCTACCTTGTTTATTCTTAGGTATTAAGCGAAATACAGTGTACTTGAGAATGGCAGGCATGAACCTGTCGAAAGGGTCACAAAATAGGCAAAGCTAAGGCAACTAAGATCACTTGGCCCAGGGAATGCTGAAGTGGAGGGAAACTACAATAACAATCCTTCAAATTGGCAAATAGATATTATCCAGATGAAGATAAGGAGCTGTTTTAGTCAGCTGGGTAGTATCTGGGCTTACATTACAGAAGAGAGAATTATAGTTAGACTTAGGAAAAACTTCCTGGCACCTGGCAATTGGAAATGTTCCTTCTCTGGGCATCTTTAAGCACAGGGCAGAATACTACCTTGAGATGATTTTAGTGTAGACTTCTTGAAGTTGTGAGGATAACCAAATGTTGCATATCTAGTGATTTACATTCAAATCTCATAGATGTGGGTAAAACTAATTGGTTTGGTGCAGACACAATTCTGGCAGATACAATTCGGGCAGATGTAGATCAGGCTTCATTTCCTTCTCTGATTATTTCAGTTTCCTATTTCCATGAACTATCATAATTGTCAACATCATTTCTTAGGTCTATTAGTAATTGTTTTATAAATTTGGGAGCTCCAGTGTTAGGTGCATATATGTTTACGATTGTGATATTTTCCTGTTGGACAAGGCCTTTTACCATTATATAATGTCCCTCTTTGTCTCTTTGAACTGCTGTTGCTTTAAAGTTTACTTTGTCTGATATAAGAATAGCTACCCCTGTTTGCTTTTGGTGTCCCTTTGCATTAAACGCCTTTTTCCAACCCTTTAAGTTTTTGTGAGTCCTTATGTGTTAGGTGAGTCTCCTGAAGGCAGCAGATGGTTGTTTGGTGAGCTCTTGTCCCTTCTGCAGTTCCATATCTTTTAAGTGGAGCATTTAGGCCATTTACATTCAATGTTAGTGTTGAAATGTGAGGTACCATTGCATTCATCATCCTCTTTATTGTCTGTGTACTTTGGTTTTTTTTTGTTTTTTGTTCTTGCTTTTTAACTTGTATTTTTGATTTATAGGTCCTGTGTGATTTATGCCTTAAAAAGGTTCTGTTTTGATGTATTTCCAGGATTTGTTTCAAGATTTAGAGCTCCTTTTAGCAGTTCTTGTAGTGGTGGCTTGTTAATGGCAAATTCTCTCAGCATTTGTTTGTCTGAAAAAGACCGCATCTTTCCTTCATATATGATGCTTAGTTTCACTGGATACAAAATTCTTGGCTGATAATTGTTTTGTTTGAGGAAGCTGAAGATAGGGCCTCAGTCCCTTCTAGTTTGTAGAGTTTTTGCTGAGAAATCTGCTGTTAATCTGATAGATTTTCCTATAAAGGTTACTTGGTGCTTCTGTCTCACAGTTCTTAATATTCTTTCTGTTGTCTTAACTTTGGATAACCTAATGACAATGTGCCTAGGTGAAGATCTTTTTGCGATTAATTTCCTGGGTGTTCTTTGTGCTTCTTGTATTTGGATGTCTAGGTCTCTAGCAAGGCTGGGGAAGTTTTCCTCGATTATCCCCCAAATATGTTTTCTAAGCTTTAAGAATTCTCTTCTTCCTCAGGAACACTGATTATTCTTAGGTTTGGTTGTTTAACATAAACCCAGACTTCTTGGAGGCTTTGTTCCTATTTTCTTGTTCTTTTTTCTTTGTCTTTCTTGGATTGGGTTATTTCAAAGACCTTGTCTTTGAGTTCTGAATTTCTTTCTTCTACTTGTTCAATGCTATTGCTGAGACTTTCCATAGCATTTCGCGTTTCCAAAAATGTGATCAAAGTTTCCTTTTGTGGTGATCAGGGAACACTTCTACACTGCTGGAGGGAATGTAAACTAGTATAGCTGCTATGGAAAACAGTGTTGAGACTCCTTAAAGAACTAAGAGTAGAACTACCATTTGATCCAGCAATCCCACTACTGGGTATCTATCCAGAGGAAAAGAAGTCATTATTCGAAAAAGACACTTGCACACGCAGGTTTACAGTAGCACAATTCACAATTGCAAAATTGTGAAACCAACCCACATCCCCATCAATCAACAAGTGGATAAAGAAACTGGTATATGATGAAATACTACACAGCCATAAAAAGGAATGAATTAACAGCATCTGCAGTGACCTGGATGAGATTGGAGACTATTATTCTAAGTGAAGTAACTCAGGAGTGGAAAATCAAACATTGTGTGTTCTCACTGATATGTGAGAGCTAACCTATAAGGACACAAAGGCATAAGAATGATACAATGGACTTTGGGGACTTGGGGGGAAGAATGGGAGGGCTGTGAAGGATAAAAGACTACAAATATGGTGCAGTGTTCATTCTCGGGTGATGGGTGCACCAAAATATCCACAAATCACCACTAAATAACTTACTCATGTAACCAAATACCTCCTGAACCCCAATAACTTATGGAAAAAAATTATCAACATCAAAAACTTCTTAAACTCTGTGTGCATGTGGAACATGCCAGCCCACTACCAATGAAAAGAACATAATATCTATCCTTTTGAGTATCTAGTCCCTCTCCTTATGAAAAAAAATGCAACATTTATTGTTTCTGTTGCTAATTTGGTTTGGTTTGTGATTCGTTTTTCTATGGCTATGGTCTACTAGATTCCTTTATGATAAGAGGGTGAGAAAAAGGTGGTTATGCTATACATGGATGATGTGAGAGGAGAAAATTAATAATAGTACAAAGAAAGAGAAGGGAGTGAGAATTAAGGTAACTGTAATTATCATGAGAAAAAAAGGGAGGGAAAATAGCAGAAATGAAAAAAGGACGACTCTAACTCCTTCGGTAGGTCGAGAAATATTTACTAGTACCAGGAGTAAAAGGGCAAATAAAACGGTCATAGTTCTACCCCTTGTGGTACCCACTGCTGCCCTACTACAGCTGCTGGCCTAACCTAGGGAATCACAACTGTCAGAGCTAAAAACAATAGCTAGTCCCTTCTTTGAAAGTTATTATTAGGGCACTCTGATTTCATTATTAGTATTTGCTTTGTAGCACATGGAAATCTCGGTGTGGAAAACATAAACGACATAGGTGACCTGACTTGCAGATTGGGTTAATCTATAGCATAAAATGCTTCCATCTAAGGAAATAATTATGAATATAAACTTTGAGTCTGCTATCCTCTCTACTTTTGTGTTGAATTTTTAATGTACTTGCCTGTACCCCCACCTCCCACCCTAATTCCCAGTAGTGTGATGATGAAAGATGAAAGAAAAAGCAACTTCTTAAAGAGATAGGGCACATATTATATACATGCAATTATTAAATGTGTTTAAACTGCATATAGTTCTGCACCTCAGCTAAGGATGTCTGGAAATTGTCCAAAATATATTTTAAAAACAGAATCATGGTGGCTTTATGTAGAGAATAATTGTTCAATTGAATGTGAAAGCTTTTATTTTTCTATTTCCTTTTTATTTTCTTCCCTTTTTTTTTTTTTTGTTTCCTCTACAAGCATTATGCAGTGAGATGAAACTTCTCCCTTTCCACATTTTAGACACCGAATAACACTGTTGCTATGGTCTGAATGTTGGTGTTCCTCCAAAATTCATATGTTAGAACCTAATACCAAATATGATAGTAGTAAGAGGTGAGGCATTTTGAGAAGAGCCCTAATGAATGGGTTTAGTGCCCTAATGAAAAGAAGTCAAAAGGAGCTGCCTTGCCCTGACTGCCATGTGAGGACACAGCAAGAGAGAACCATCCTGCCTCAGCCTCCTGAAGCACTGGGGTTACAGGCGTAAGCCACTGCACCCGGCTAATAAATTTTTTTTTTTCATAAATTACTTAGTCTAAGATATCTTGTTACAGAAACCCAAATTAACTATTATCAATTTGGTGCTTTATACAATGCAATTTATTTATTTGGAAAGTTTTTGGCATACTGTTTATTTTTTATAACCTTCCTTGTTTCAAAAACAATTTTTGTAAATTATATTTCTCTATGAAAAGTCTGATTTGTTTTAATTGGGATTATGTTTTTTTTTTTGAGACGGAGTCTCGCTCTGTCGCCCGGCCTGGAGTGCAGTGGCCGGATCTCAGCTCACTGCAAGCTCCGCCTCCCGGGTTTACGCCATTCTCCTGCCTCAGCCTCCCGAGTAGCTGGGACTACAGGCGCCAGCCACCTCGCCCGGCTAGCTTTTTTGTATTTTTTAGTAGAGACGGGGTTTCACCGTGTTAGCCAGGATGGTCTCGAACTCCTGACCTCGTGATTCTCCCGTCTCGGCCTCCCAAAGTGCTGGGATTACAGGCTTGAGCCACCGCGCCCGGCCGGGATTATGTTTTCTTAAATGATGTGTTGAGAACAAAACCTTAGTGGAAACCCATTTCTGAAAATGCAATTTAGATAAATGGTAAAATATGATTACTATTAGCAAATTATATTTCTCTCTGAAAAGTCTGATTTGTTTTAATTGGGAAAACATTTTTAAAAATGATATGTTAAGAACAAAACCTTAGTGGAGACCCATTTCTGAAAATGTAATTTAAATACCTAGCAAAGTATGATTCACTTTACAAAAAATGTTACTTTATCCCAAATTTTGTTAAGGAAATTATCTACTGTTTAAATTTTTTTTCACACAGATGATGTGGATAAGAACAGATGAAACTCTATACACAATATCCTTTAGTCATTAGTTGAATGTGCACCAAAGTCACCATTTTCAATCAGAGGAATCACAAATTACTTCTCAGTTTCAGGTATTTTATATGAATATTTTCACAGTAATGTAATTAGAAAGTTAATTTCATTAGCCTTCTTTACCATTTGGGATACAAAATTGAGAGAAGAATATGTGCACGAGCACACATCTAAAAGTGTTAAACATGCATTTCTCCACCTTGTGCCATAAGAACAAAGCACATGCGCTAATATTAGATGACTCATAATTCCTTTCTAACTTCTGCAAGAGCTATCACATATATGGATAATTAATTTCAGTTTCAACTGATTTAAATAGAACTCAGAAAGATTCTGTGAGTCATGAGAGTCTCTAACTTAGTGATTTTATATCTTATCTCCACTTTCCTGCAAGAAACAGTTCTAGATTGCAGTCCATTTCCCCCATATTTGAAAATGTATGTTACTTATAATTTTCAAAGGATTATATAAAATAGTGGAGCCAAATAACTCACTTACTGTGCACATAAAAGGCCAGTCATTAATCTTCTAAACATACCTGGTGGTGAGTAAGAAACTTCTGTCCATTTGTTGTTGGAAAAGTTAATGGCAGAGCTGAAATTCATTTCTGATGACTGGCAACTTTTGTTTTAAAATCTTTTTATTTATTTTTCATTTTTTTAAGAGAAATTGCCTTTAAGTTTGTCAGCCTAGTAGCTCTGGGTTCCATATAATAAAGAAGAGGCTTTATTTGTTTTAATATTCATTGTCAATATCAAAGGTCAGGAAACTTTTTCTGTAAAGTGTCAGACAGCAAATATTTTAGGCATTGTGGGACATACAGTATCCATTGCAACTACTCAACTCTGACATTAGATCATGAAAGCAGTCACAGATAATGTGTAAATGAATGTGTGGATGTGTTCAGCAAAACTTTACTTACAAAAGCAAGCAACTGGCTCGATTTGACCCACTCAGTTGTAGTTGACAACTTTTGATCTATATTATGACAATATTCATAAAACAGTAGAGAATATAGGAAACGTTCTATGCCAAGTTTAACAAAGAATAAAAGTTCAAAGATCTTTTAAATACGTTTTTAAAAATATTAATAGTTTTATTATTCAAATGGATTCAATCAGAGAATTTGAAATTTCGACCATAATTTACTATCAGAGTTAATTATTTTTACCATATAATTGTTTTCCTTACTATATCTCACCTTATTCTCATTTTCATTGTAACTTCAGAAAATAAAACTTGATTTTGGACCATACCAGTATAAAAGCCCCAAAGAGTTAATTTTATAAATTATCAGTGTACTCTCTTGACATTTTGTTACTAAGTTCAAACAAGAAAGGTGCTATAACAACTGTGGTGAAATAATAATTTCAGTTCCAGGGAATCACAAAATGAACTTGTCCCCATAAAAATATGATGAGGTCTAAGAAATAAATTCAGTGGTCAATGCTAAAATATAACAGTTTGAGACTTTAACAATACAACATCACTAGCTCTTTCTTGTGTATTGAGGTACTTCAAGGGAATCTTTAGAAGAGAGTTAAAAGCCATGGAAATGCACATAGACACACATGATTTCAACATCATTCTCCTCTTGGTGCTGTTACATGGGTAGGCTCAGATTTGCTCCACAAAGGAGGCTAAATTCTCATGATTTCACAAGTCTATTTCCTATAACGCCCTTTGCAATTTTTCATCTCAGCCAGTGAGCTCTACAGGAGTTGGTCACTGCACAGTCAATTAGCCAACCCCATGGCAATCCTCGTGTCCTCATTTCACTGTGTGCTCCAAATAATTTACATGTGAGCATTTGATTACTGCTCCATGTTCTAGAACTTAAATATGCTCCTATATATCTATTTGCTTTTGAAAAAGTAGAAGCTGTTTCCTCAGCAGACCACAGAAAAAAAACACATATGTTGTACACGTTTGTTATTAGGTGGACTCTAACTGTTTCTTTCTCTCTCTTTTTTTTTTTTAATTATACTTTAAGTTCTAGGGTACATGTGCACAACGTGCAGGTTTGCTACATATGTATACATGTGCCATGTTGGTGTGCAGCACCCATTAACTCGTTATTTACATTAGGTATATCTCCTAATGCTATGCCTCCTCCCGCCCCCCACCCCACGACAGGCCCCAGTGTGTGATGTTCCCCTTCCTGTGTACAAGTGCTCTCATTGTTCAATTCCCACCTATAAGTGAGAACATGTGGTGGTTGGTTTTTTGTCCTTGTGATAGTTTACTGAGAATGACAGTTTCCAGCTTCATCCATGACACTACAAAGGATACAAACTCACCATTTTTTATGGCTGCATAGTATTCCATGGTGTATATGTGCCACATTTTCTTAATCCAGTCTATCACTAATGGACATTTGGGTCGATTACAAGTCTTCCCTATTGTGAATAGTGCTGCAATAAACATACGTGTGCATGTGTGCATGATTTATAATCCTTTGGGTATATACCGAGTAATGGGATGGCTGGGTCAAATGGTATTTCTAGTTCTAGATCCTTGAGGAATCGCCACACTGTCTTCCACAATGGTTGAGCTAGTTTACAGTCCCACCAACAGTGTAAAAGTGTTCCTATTTCTCCACATCCTCTCCAGCACCTATTGTTCCCTGACTTTTTAATGATCGCCATTCTAACTGGTGTGAGACGGTATCTCATTGTAGTTTTAATTTGCATTTCTCTGATGGCCAGTGATGATGAGCATTTTTTCATGTGTCTGTTGGCTGTATAAATGCTTCGTTTGAGAAGTGTCTGTTCATGTCCTTTGCCCACTTTTTGATGGGGTTGTTTTTTTCTTGTAAATTTAGTTGAGTTCTTTGTAGATTCTAGAGATTAGCCCTTTGTCAGATGAGTAGATTGCAAAATTTTTCTCCCATTCTGTAGGTTGCCTGTTCACTCTGATGGTAGTTTCTTTTGCTGTGCAGAAGCTCTTTAGTTTAATTAGATCCCATTTGTCAATTTTGGCTTTTGTTGTCATTGCTTTTGTTGTTTTAGACATGAAGTCCTTGCCCATGCCTATGTCCTAAATGATATTGCCTAGGTTTTCTTCTAGCGTTTTTATAGTTTTAGGTCTAACATTTAAGTCTTTGATCCATCTTGAATTAATTTTTGTATAAGGTGTAAGGAAGGGATCCAGTTTCAGCTTTCTACATATAGCTAGCCAGTTTTCCCAGCACCATTTATTAAATAGGGAATCCTTTCCCCATTTCTTGTTTTTGTCAGGTTTGTCAAAGATCAGATGGTTGTAGATGGGTGGTATTATTTCTGAGGGCTCTGTTCTGTTCCATTCTATATCTTTGTTTTGGTACCAGTACCATGCTGTTTTGGTTACTGAAGCCTTGTAGTATAGTTTGAAGTCAGGTAGCATGATGCCTCCAGCTTTGTTCTTTTGACTTAGGATTGACTTGGCAACGCAGGGTCTTTTTTGGTTCCATATGAATTTTAAAGTAGTTTTTCCAATTCTGTGAAGAAAGTTATTCGTAGCTTGATGGGGATGGCATTGAATCTATAAATTATCTTGGACAGTATGGCCATTTTCACGATATTGATTCTTCCTATCCATGAGCATGGAATGTTCTTCCATTTGTTTGTGTCCTCTTTTATTTCGTTGAGCAGTGGTTTGTAGTTCTCCTTGAAGAGGTCCTTCACATCCCTTGTAAGCTGGATTCATAGGTATTTTATTCTCTTTGAAGCAATTGTGAATGGGAGTTCACTCATGATTTGGCTCTCTGTTGGTCTGCTATTGGTATATAAGAATGCTTGTGATTTTTGCACATTGATTTTGTATCCTGAGACTTTGTTGAAGTTGCTTATTAGCTTAAGGGGATTTTGGGCTGAGATGATGGGGTTTTCCAAATATACAATCATGTCATCTGCAAACAGGGACAATTTGACTTCCTCTTTTCCTAATTGAATACCCTTTATTTCTTTCTCCTGCCTGATTGCCCTGACCAGAACTTCCAACACTGTGTTCAATAGGAGTGGTGAGAGGGGACACCCCTGTCTTGTGCCAGTTTTCAAAGGGAATGCTTCCAGTTTTTGCCCATTCAGTATGATATTGGCTGTGGGTTTGTCATAAATAGCTCTTATTATTTTGAGATATGTCCCATCAATACCTAATTTATTGAGAGTTTTTGGCATTAAGGGCTGTTGAATTTTGTCAAAGGCCTTTTCTGCATCTATTGAGATAATCATGTGGCTTTTGTCTTTGGTTCTGTTTATATGATGGAATACATTGATTGATTTTGTATGTTGAACTAGCCTTGCATCCCAGGGATGAAGCCCACTTGATCATGGTGGATAACCTTTTTGATGGGCTGCTGGATTTGGTTTGCCAGTATTTTATTGAAGATTTTTGCATCGATGTTCATCAGGGATATTGGTCTAAAATTCTCTTTTTTTGTTGTGCCTCTGCCAGGCTTTGGTATCAGGATGATGCTGTCCTCATAAAATGAGTTAGGGAGGATTCCCTCTTCTTCTATTGATTGGAATAGTTTCAGAAGGAATGGTACCAGCGCCTTCTTGTACCTCAGGTAGAATTCAGCTGTGAATCTGTCTGGTCCTGGACTTTTTTTTGTTGATAGGCTATTAATTATTGCCTCAGTTTCAAAGCCTATTATTGGTCTATTCAGGGATTCAACTTATTCCTGGTTTGGTCTTGGGAGAGTGTATGTGTCCAGGAATTTATCCATTTCTTCTAGATTTTCTAGTTTATTTGCATAGAGGTGTTTATAGTATTCTCTGATGGTAGTTTGTATTTCTGTGGGATCGGTGGTGATATCCCCTTTATCATTTTTTATTGTATCTATTTGATTCTTCTCTCTTTTCTTCTTTATTAGACTTGCTAGCAGTCTATCAATTTTGTTGATCTTTTCAAAAAACCAGCTCCTGGATTCAATAACTAAGATCAAAGCAGAACTGAAGGAGACAGAGACACAAAAAACCCTTCAGAACTCTGTTTCATACTGACTTCATTATTGATTTTGCAAATTTTCCCCTTTACTCTTGGTTCATTCACTCTCACATTCAGACTGACTTAAGCCCCATCTTCTGTTTTTTTTCCACTTTTCCAATTCTGTTTTGTATGCCAAAACACTAACACTCGTACTTATGTAATTAGACCAACAAACATGTATTGAACATACTAGGTTTCAGGCTCTAGGAAAAGAACTGGGAGCAAACATACAGTCCCTCATGCAGAACATACCTAAATGGGAAGACAGATAAGCAGAACTAATGGTTGAAATGTAACGTATGCATTAGATAATACTGAAGCACTTCAGAGTGAGATCTAACTCTGTCTGTTTTGGAAAGAAGTAAGAAGGGTATAACAGTAAGCTGAATCCTGAAGAAAATACAGAAGTTTTCCAGGCAGAAAAGGATGTTCCAAGGAGAACATGAGTCACATGCAATGGCATGGAGGTGTGTGAGTGCACAGAGCAGTCTGGGAACTAGGATCATTCAACATGGCCATAGTAAAGGGTGAAAGAAGCTTTTGTGGTTAAGAGGGCAGAGATAAGCCTGGGTCACATCATGTCTAGGAGTCTGAGCTGTTTATCTGACAGGTCACTGGATGAATTTTAAGAAGGATGGTGATATGATCAGATTTGCATTTTGGAAAGCCCCTAGGTGGCGAGTAGAATGAAGCCATGAGAGATTGAAGGCAGGGGGGTCAGGTGAGATAAGAAAGCCATTGCAATAATTTAGACAGGAGGGCCTCAAGTTATGGCAGTAGTAGTGCAGATAGAGAAAAGGTGAACCAAAATGGAACTCTTAGGTGGATCCTATTATTTTACTATGTGCCAGGCACTAGGCTTTAACTTCATAAAATCCTTAACAACAACAGTGTAAGCAGGGGTGTTGAATGAAGATACAAGCACCTAGTTTTATGGATGAAGAAACTAACTGACTTGGGTTAAGTAATTTGCTCAGGTTCACAAGATGACAAAGATGAGATCTACACTAATATCTTGGTGGTTGCAAACTCAGTTGATAAGTGTCTAGAACTCATTATATCATTAAGATGAAATCCAGGGAAGGTTGGAGTTTTAATAAAGTTAGAACAATCAATAATATCAAGTACTGCAACAAAAGTTAAAAAAAATACCTGAGCAATGTTCAAAGAATTAGACAGTCACATATGGCATCATAGGAGGGTAATTTCCAAGCAGCCAGGAGGCTAGAGGTCAGATGGCATAGGGAAGAGAAATGAATGAGAGGTGAGATGATGTGTAAACCTTAGGACACTTAGCAATAATAAAAATAAATTGATCCTAAATATTCTGTAGCTTTCCAATTGCTTTCTATAGATTATGTCTCAAAATAGTGAACTACTCAAAGTAGAGTAGTTACTCCTGCCTAGAATAATATCTGGTAAATAGCCAATGCTCCCTAAATATTTGTTGAGTGAATAAACTTTCATCCTTAGCACTGACTCAGAAGAGAAACTAGAAATATTTAAAGCATATGTTTTGGACACAGATCTGTTGATGATGTCCAGCCCCAAAGGAAAAGTATCCATTCACTACTGTGTTTAAGGAATCTCTTATGTTCCCTTAAAAGTGGGAGAGAATGTCAGTAAGAGGAAAATCTGAAGTCAGATAAACTGTCTGAAGTCATATAATTGCATCAAGGTGGAGGGTTGAGACAAAGGTTTCCTGGTTCCCACTCAAAAGCTTCCAGATACCTTGCTCCCATATCCTTCTGGTCCAGTAGTAAATGTCTTTTTCTTTCCTTGATCTTTTCTTATGCTCTGCTTTTCACTAATCTTGATCTTATGTCCCAGCTCTGTTAATAGCTTTTGCTGGCCTGTAGCTTCTTTCATTTATCCCATGTGCAAATTGGAACTTAATTCCCAACATTACCTGACATGCATCCATTCACTCATTCTACAAATAGTAAGTGCCTTTGTGCTAACAACATTGCTTCTGGCACTGTGAAAATAGCAAAGGGCAGCATGTTTCCCTCTCTCATAAAGCTGAGTCTACTTTTAAGGATCTCTCACCTACTTGGTATTATACCTACTGGATTTTACATCAACTGTGTCTTACATCATCCCTGCTTTGTGTTTGTGGTAGCTGACCAAATGCTCACTGTTCTATTTGTAGCTAGGCCCAAACTATTAAGCATCACCGAGGTGAAATGATGGGGGTTGTATTTTCCACTTAATTTTAAGGGCCTCTTCCTTCCTCTTTCAGATATCTCTTTTCTATGCTTCAGTGGTTTTTTGGTTGACAGATAGGATTTGTTTTCATTGTCTCCAATCCTTCTGCTCAGAAATGTTTCAATTATGAGTGGATCTGCCCTATTTTATTCCCTATTCCTCTTGAGGGCAGTGAAGAAGTTTCCCTATGTCAATACTTCCTACTCATAATTTGAGTATAATAGGTAAGCTACTGAGAACCTGGACCTTATTTTGTTCCCCTAATTTTATATTTTGTACCAAAAATAAACAGCCTTCACAATCACATCTGTACCAAAATTAAATACATGGGAAACACTTTCTATCTGAAGATATTAATATAAATATCATATCATTTTCTTATTTATGTTGGTTCTATGTACACATACTCTCCATTTTAAAGAAATTTTAGGAAGTTTTTGCTTGTTTATTTTTTGACACCTCTTCACCATGAAGCAAATATTCTGAATCTATGTGGTCTTCTGTTAACTTGTCTTTAGAGATTGTATCATTACCATTGCAGGAGTATAATAAAAACAGGCTTTCTGTGAGCATAAGAAAAAAGGTGGTAAAAAGTCCTAGAGTTGATGAAACATAAGAGATTAGGAAATTTGAATGGCTTAATTTTAGGGAGAGGAAACTAGCTTGGAAGGATGAGGCTGTTATTTAAAGACTGGTTTTAGGGTATAGTTTCCATTTCTTTACAACTGCTTATGTGATGGGATCCCTACGTGTGTGTATACATACCTCTTATTGGATTCTTGAAGAAGATTAAAAACTACCATTTGAGACTATTGATTTTAGAGTTCAACTTTGACTATGATGCCCTCTTATGTGAAATCTGAAAATATATGTATGGATTTTGTTCACTATGTGCATGGAAAAATTGCAAAAGCAGAAAGGCCGTTTTGAAGTTAACAATCAAATGTAGCCACTGGCAACCTTTTGGAGCTTTTTGACTCTTATTTGAATAATATATAAGATGCGAGTTAGACGTATTGTTAGTATTGAGAAAATTCTCTTGCTCCAGAAATGGTCCATTCAATCAACTTGCCCATTAGGGATTCATTTAGTTAAACAAAATTGTCTTTTACATTGATCATAATTTGTTCACCAGATTGATTCTGTGCCTCTCACATCTACTGCAATGAATAAACAGAAGTTTGGTCTTGGTCAGGGAGGAATTCAGGGAGGAATGCCTTTTGAGAAGGGCATTCAGGAAGTCAACCTGTGGGTATCTAGAGCTTTGAGAAAGATGGGTAGAGAGAAGACTGAAAAGGTGCCCCAGAACTCTGGGTTTTGATGCTGCCTTCAACCAAAATACTGCTTATATGGAAAGAAAGCACACAGACACTGTATGTATGAGCTCTTAGCAGACAATGCTCCTGGCATGTAGGATGGTCCTGCTTTGAACAGGGTGTTGGAAAGGTAAAAGATTCACTGAGGGCAAACATTCCTGAGCATATGGGCAAAGGAACCTGAGAAAGGGTTTTGTGGAATGGTAAAATATTTATTTCTCATTGCCTATAAACAACGTCAGCTCCTAACCTCTCCTCAAATGAACAATTGATGCTGGGAATAACAGGAGCTCATTAAAAAGTTTAGGAAAGGTATATGACATTTGAAAGAACTGGCATTCAAGAGTCCATTGAGGTTATGTTTACTTCAAAAGACAGATTATTAATTTTGACTGAACTGGCTAGACTGATGGTTTCTTATCCAAAACAAAACGTCAACCATCCCATTTATTAGACTGGTGCTTTTTTTAATGATTTTTTCCCCCCTCAACAAACTGGTCAATATAGTGAATATAATGACAGTGGTTTGTGTATCTATAGAAAAACTCAAAAAATAAAAGTTAACTTCATTATCATTTATTGGTTATGTGATTGGGGAAATTACTTGGTCTGCTTAAGCCTAAGTTTTGCCATTTGTAAAATGGTGCTAATAATAGTCCCATCTCATTGGGTTGCTGTTAGGATGAAATGAGATATGCATGTATGCTTTTTAGAATAGTATTTGGCACACAGTAAGTACTCAATCAGTGTTATCCATCACACTGTAAAGTCTCTCTGTTCTTGTTCCCAGACAAGAGTGCTCACACAGACAGCACTCTAGTGCCATGCACAGATGGGTTAACTTGAAAGTCAAGATCAAGTGGCGGAGAAGAAGATATTATTAAGGTTTTCTAGCAGTCTCGTTTCCCCCTCCCTGTGACTGATGTGACTTCTGAACTCTTCTGTGGGTCTGACCTGTGGGCTCCCCCTTCCTTGCCCTCCTTCCACTTTCAGTGTTCTGATGGCAGTTAGCATGACAAAGTCTGTTTCTGACCGTCATGACCCCTACTTCCATTCTTGTTTCTGTCCTAATGAGTTAGGGCACATTAAAAAAACTCCTACTCTCCTTTGCTTGGAGAATACTATACAATGAATTCTAGGTAGGTGAAGGTTTCAGAATTATTCAGTTGCTACCTGATAACCTGACCCTATTTTTTCTTTTTGTTCTATGAAAAAAAATCTGAATTATACACACATATATATATAAATTAAATTATTTATTTATTTATTTTAGATGGAGTTTCACTCTTGTTGCCCAGGCTGGGGTGCAATGACACGATCTCAGCTCACTGAAAGCTCTGCCTCCCAGGTTCAAGCGATTCTCCTGCCTCAACCTCCTGAGTAGCTGGGGTTACAGGCATGTGCCAACATGCCCGGCTAATTTTGTATTTTTCGTAGAGATGGGATTTCTCCATGTTGGTCAGGCTAGTCTCAATTCCTGAACTCAGGTGATCCGCCCACCTCAGCCTCTCAAAATGCTGGGATTATAGGTGTGAGCCACTGCACCCAGCCCTGAATTATATTAATTGGCAAAGTCTATTAGATTTCTTTTGAGGACTTTCATTTTTTTATTTTTATATGTGTTTCTTTCTTCAAATGTTTTACAACAAGCATATGCCATTTTTGTACTTGAAAAACCTCATATATGCAAATATAATCATATTACTCCTCTGCTTAAAATTCAATTTGTCCTATGTGTCCTAGCTCCCATCCTATTGAAAACTGGATTAAAAAGGATGGGGCAATTTTACAAATATCCTATTGTCTTTTTATGGCAATGCAGTTGCTGAATGACTGACTGAATTCTTGGGAACCCAGGAAATAGAGTATTGGGGCCCCAAGATGATCTCTTCCCACTTAACATCTGGAGCTTAATTAAGGGCAAAGATCAAATCTTTAAAAAGTTTATGTTTATTGTTTATAAACCGGATTCTTGTCCTATGTCTCTCTGAGAATTTCCGCAAGGAAAGTTTCTGAATTCTTTCACAGATTTCCCTGTGGGAATTCTCAGAGAGTTATATAGGATGAGAATCTGGCCTTCCTAGACTTTATGTTTGGAAAGGGGAGTGGGAGCCCAACTAAGTTATTTTTATTTTCTGCAGTATTCTTCTGGGAGAAGTTGTAATTTTTGAATCAAGATATTTTATGTTTTGAAATTTCCAAACCTTTCGAACAGCAACGTCTAAACACTATCGTATTGTTTAGTAACCTCAAACCTGGATTTGTACATGTGGTTTGAGAAGATATTTCACAAATCTTTTAAATTTGGTGTTTCTCTTTATATGCTTCCTACAGTTAGAAAATCTTGGTATAAAATACCATATTTATGTTGAAATTTGGATTTAAAAGCCTTAGATTAATAAAGTGGTTCTTTTAAAAACACATTTATAGGGAATTTTTATCAGTAAAACTTTACATAAAACAGCTGTAAACAGTCTACTACGTTAATTTGACAGGCAAATTAAAAAATGGTATAACAGTGTGAAAGATAATATAGTATGTTTCCCAAAAAGGCCAAAGTGCCAACAGAGCTGAATAAAATGGTATTCTTGTTCCTTGAGGTCACTCAAAGGCCAGCTCCTGAAATGTGAGCCATAGCCATTTAAATGTCTGTGTTATTATGACAATGCCAAGGACTTTAGCCATAACTTCCATATCTAGCCTTAAGGATGGGAACAAAGAAAGTGCATTAAAAATGTTCTTCAAGCTTAGGACATCAGCAAGTTATTTTCTTTGGAATCTTTACCATTTTGGCTTTTTGTTGTCCATGTGTCACAATTTTGTGCACTATGGAAGTCTTCTTTTTAAGATGCAGATACAAATACTGTTTTAAGTGATCATGTTGACATTCCCACCTCACTTTATGTTGCATAATTACTCACTTTCCCTTTTGGAGTTAGTAATCTGAAACTGATTTCTATTGACTTTTAAAATACACAAAAATATTCACATAAAATGAAGCCAAGTTTTAGTAAGAATGTCCAGAATGGAAAGTCCAGAATGGAAAAAGTGAGCTTTTTTTCTTTTTTTAATTCCTAGGTGGAGATATAGGAGTAAGTAGCCATATTTTTGCCTCATTGAAGCTGAAGATTCAATGGAATTTTTTTACTGCATGCCTATATGTGCTAAATGCTTTCCCATGTCATCTTGTTTGTTTCTTGCAAGGATAACTAATTTGGAGCTAAAGTTGAGGAAATAAAAGCTCAGAGGTAAAATGACTTTTCCTCAGTCACTCAAATGTATGTGGCCCATTTGAAACTTGGATCTAACCTTGACTCCTAACACTGAGCTCTGCTCACTATAACATAACATAGAACTTGAAGATAGTGTATTAGTTAGTTTAGAAAAGATGCATTGTTAATCCACCACATTGTGCTATACCTGTGAATACTTTCTTCATTATGATGTTATTGGAAACAGCAGTGTTTCCTCAACTTTAGCCATCCAAAATGGCTGTTTGCTTCATCAAAGACTTGCAAAACCTGATGTTAAAAATCTCCTGAAGAAATAGCTAAAAAGGCTCTCATTTGAGATAAGAATCAAACATACGATTTCTTTCTTCTGTCTCTATTAGCAGAGTTCTCATGGAACTGCACAAGTGGTTCAAGCAGTAAGGATGTTAAGTTGGTTAAACCTCTCCATCTACTAAAACTTAACCACATCTCAGCGTATGTATGTATACAATGGAGTATAAACTACAAGTGGTATTTAAGTTCCTGGAATAAAGAAGTCTTTACAAATAGTATGGAGAGCCTAGGAGTTTTCTATTACAGCAGACAATCCGTGGCTTCCAGGGAAAGAGTCCTTTCTGTAAAGGACTGTATATACTACAGATACCCCTAAAAATCAATTTTCTAAATGATTTTGCTCTGAGAGTCTGGCCTACTTTCTCCTGTTCTTCTCTCTTGCTGAGCCCTGAAGGGTGAGCCCCAATTTGAGCAGCATTGCTTAACCACTCCATTGGCCAACCTTGAAGTTAGGGAGGCCTAGATTCCTTAGGACTCCCTTTAATTTGACAGTACCTCAGATTGTTTGCTAAAGTCTATTGCAGTGTTCACATGGTGCAAAGTGGGGCATTAGCAGCTCCCTCCTATCCACAGACATACCATCTAAGTGTAAATGGTGCCCTTGCTGTGCAAATGGTATTTAAAGGAAGTCTCCTAGCTCTTCCTTCCAAGAAAGCTGATGCTTCTAAAACCTCTAAACCCAGAATTAACTCTAGTCAATAGGAATCAAGAAACACAATGTAAGAATTCTGTCTTAGAGATCATTCATATGGCCACTGCCAGAAGACACATGCAACTAGTCTATCAGGGGCCACTCTCCTAGGATCTGAGTACTCCTTTGTCCATCAAGAACTCCCTCTGATCTCTCCATGGAGAACAAGAGGTGAGTAGAGGAAAACAAGACTGATCCAATGTTTTCTTTTTTTCCAAGTCATGATCTTTATTTTTCAGGTTTAATTCCTGTTTCTTCTTATTCTTTTGCATTTTTAAAGATGTAACAATCACAAGGGAAAAAACCTATTAAAATATTCAGCTGCCTTTTGAAAAAAATTTTGATTTCTTCATTTACAAATTTTGAAGAGTGCTTTCTTCCTTATGATTCCTTTCTGCTGAATGAAGGCACTTAATAAAAAGAACACTGTTTGGCGGCGGTGGCTCACACCTGTAATCCCAGCACTTTGGGAGGCCGAGGGGGCGGATTACCTGAGGTCAGGAGTTTGAGATCAGCTTGGCCAGCATGCTGAAACCCTGTCTCTACTAAAAAAATACAAAAAATTAGACAGGCATGGTGGCACATGGCTGTAATCCCAGCTACTCGGGAGGCTGAGGCAGGAGAATCACCTGAACCCGGGAGGCGGAGGTTGTGGTGAGCTCAGGTCGTGCCACTGCACTACAGTCTGGGCAACAAGAGCGAAACTCCGTCTCAAAATAAATAAATAAATAAAATAAAATAAAAAGAATACTAGATTTAGAGTCAGAAGGCCCAATCTTGGCTCTACCTAGATATGTGGTTCATGTCTATTAAGATCCTGGATGAGGGCCTAGTACAGAATAGGCACTCAATTTATAGAGTCAATATTTTTATTGTTAATATAATGTAAAGACCAGATCTTTCTTTTTGGCCACCAGAGTGCCATATAAATTGTTAAAACTTCTAGTCTATTAAATATAAAGCTGGCTGATGCGAATTGATTTTCAATACACCTATCTTAGTTTTCTAGGTCTGCTGTACAGATTATCAAAAATTTGATGGCTTAAAACAATATAAATTTATTCTCTTACAGTTTTGGAAGCCAGAAGTCCAAACTCAAGGTGTTGTAGGGTCATACTCCTTACAGAGGCTCTAGTGGCAAATCTGTTCTATAGCTCTTCTAGTTTCAGATGGTTGCTGGCTTTCTTGACTTGCAGCTACATCACTCAAGTCCCTGCCTCTTTTATCACATTGCCTTCTCCTCTGTGTGTCTCTTAGGAGGACATTTATTATTATATAGAGCCCACCTGGATAATCCAGAATGATCCTCATCTCAGGAGTTGTAACTTACTTACATCTGCTAAGATAATTTTTCCAAATAAGATAACATTTACAGATTCCAAAGGTTAGAATGTGAACATATGTGAGAGGAAGCATCCTTCAATTTATTACAATAGCAGTTTGAGTTTAGGCTCTAGTGCTATGTTTGAATTATAAGGGTGTGACTGGCTTTGGTTATGTTTTAGAAAGTTACTTGTGCCTGAGCACATCACCTGAATACCTGGCTACTCTTAATCAGATCAAGTCTATACCTATAGACCTAAAATAGAGAGGGCCCAAAGGGCCCTTCTTGGGAAGTCTCAGGCAAGCCCTTGCATGTGGTCCAAACTGTTTCTGAGGCATATGCTGAGACCACTGAGGAACATCCCACCCCTGTTACATGGGATAAGAAAAGTATCAGTTCCTTGGGAGATGAGAGGCTGCAGGAACAAGTCCATCATTCTCTGCCAGCAAAGTAACAGCTTAGAGAGGTAACCAAACTCTTAACTCCCACTTTTCGCCAAGGGTCCTCCCTTTTCTTCCTTACTGGGTTTCAGGTGAACAGGAAGCATTATTAATATTGTTGGTGATATTTTACCCATAGTCTATGATTCTGTGTGCCCTGTCCTTTCTGTGTAAAGCCCTACTTATAGAATAAAAAGAAGTTTCTCTTTATTCACCACTGAAAGAAAAATATATAGCCTTTAATCAGACTAGCAAACACTAACAATTAAAGATCCAACATATTGCTGTTTACCCAAGCTTTAAAAGCAAATCATCTGTGACACAGCCTTGTCCCTCATGCAGTCACTCTGTAGGCAGTTCCAATATCTTCAAAAAGCTTCTCATATGTGTTCATTTCACAGCCATCTCCCTGGTGTGTGCTGTCTACGTGTCTGGACTTGTGAAATGGTCTTCTAATTAGATCACCTGCCTCTAATCACTCTCCTTTCTAATCCATATTGTATCTTATTATTGAATTAATCTTCCAAAAATACTCCTCCTTTGCCCCATTACATGTATGATCAGGGAAAAACCTCCAATGGCTGCCTTATTGGCTACAGAAGGAAATGCCAATTTTATATGATGGCACTTAAGGTTCCATATAGCCTAGATATAACCTGTTGCTCCAGCCAATCTGATCCACTGTCCCAATTACGTTTCCTCTGACCTTTGCTGCTGGTCATTCTTCCACCTAGAACACACTTTACCTTTCACTCCTCCTCCTCTCTCAAGAAGCTCCCCGCAAAAGCCCCACACATCGCTGTCCTCTTTACTGCTTATTATACAAGGTCACGCCATATTGTGATTCATCTTTGATGTACATGTCTTGTCTTACCTTGACTTGGTTTCTCAAGGGCAAGGTTGTGTTCGTTTTTTAAGAATATCTTTCAACACTCAATGTTTCTACTGTCCTTCTTCATAAGTAGCTAACTCTTGAAAAGGATAAAGCTTCTGGAGGGAGAAGCTCTATCTTTATTTCATTAACTTCTGCTCTGTTTAAAACAGTTACTTAAACATTAAATGATAGCTCCAAATACTAAAGGTAGCCATCCTATAGGAAGAATGAGAATGCACTATTCCCTTATGTCTTATCTTGTTTTCTGCTAACACTGCCTTACTCAGTGCACTCATGCTTTAAAAACCATTTTATATAGAAGGATGGGGGATATGAATTAGAAGCCTGAAAGAAAAAAGGAGCTTCCCGGAATTATATATAACACTTTGTATTTCAAAACCAATCTATGCCTTATAGCAAATCACTAAAAATGTTTCAGTATTCCCTTGAAGGAATTAGAAATGGAATTTTGTGATGACCTGGATTTATTTCCTTTAATGAAACATGGTTGAAGTATGCGGCTTCCTTACACTTTCTTCCAGGTAACTGGAAATTGTGAGGTTTAACTAATTGAGTTTCATTAGGGTCTTCTGTTTACTAATTGTGGCTAAACCTCAGAACCTTTGGTTCAAAAGCATTGCTATTTCATGATTTGGCCCTCCTCAAGTGACAAGCTTGATAGAAATCCCATAAAAGATAAGATTACGAAAAAGAACAATGGTAGAAATTATTTTCTTTCTGTGTTGTTGTCATTGTGTAGTTATTGCCATTTTTCCAATTAGATGGCTTTTTTTTTTTTTGGAGATAAGTTGTCATTCTGTCATCCATGGTGGAATGCAGAGGCATGAGGCATGATTGTTGTTTATTGCAGCCTCAAACTTCTGGACTCAAGCAATCCTCCCGCCTCAGCCTCCTGAGTAGCTAGGACTACCACCACATCCATCTGGTTTTTAACTTCTTTAAAGAATGGTCTTCTATGTTGCTCAGGTTGTCTCGAACTCAGTGATCCACCCAACTCACCCTCCCAAAGCATTGGGATTACAGGTGTGAGCCACGGTACCTGGCCTAGTTGGCTTTTATAAAGAAAACGCTTTTCAAAATGTAAGAAACAATAGTTATCAATCTAAAAATCACTCACTACTAGTTCTGTTTTAAGGTAAGGCACTCTATTCTCTTCATGCTTCCAAACCATCCTACCTGAAATTTAATTTCTGTTTTCTCTAATGGTACTGTTAATGACCCTGAGTTGTAAAGATGGCATGATTAGACTTGCTTTGTGTTTGCATATAGGCTGCACATATGCTGACATACAACCTGTCAGCATTTTCCTTATCTCTTGTATCATTAGAACAGGCTCTATTTATTTGGACCCAGAAGTTTTATTAATAGACACTGTGGTATAACCAGTGCTTTTAACACTTCTTCAGAAACTAATTTCATTGAAGTGGACAAAGACTAACTTTGTTAAGATTAATTACTCAGTATTCACCACATCTAAAGGAATATTGACCAAGAGATTTGCTTTACTGAACAAGGAGTGTGGTGCTGAGTTCATGGGTTTAAGAGTCATCTGAAATTAGCACAATTTATACTTGCAATAGATTTGTCAGATGCAATCTCAGATTTCAAACTGAGGCTTTTATGTAAATGCTTACAAAGCCTACTTATTGGATTTATAAAAAGCTGACTATATTGGCAATCTTGCTATTTATCTGTTAAACCATGTTTGTTGGTTGGTCTGCTTTCAATCAATAGGGCTATGCACTGGTACTCCAAATTTTTCTCAATTCCTTGTGTCCTTGCACTGTGTTAATTCTTATGGCAGTGCTATCTACAGCAGGTGTGGACCCTTCCCCTGGAAATACTCTCAGCAATCCATTATAGCATGGCGTGAGGTCAAGAGCACACCTTCGTGCAGTGTGGAAGAGTTCTTGAGTCAGGCATCTGGGCTTTGAATCTGGCTTGGTTACTCACTATGTGACCTAGGGACAAGTGTCCCTCTGATGTCTTGTCTCACCACCTCATTTCCACCTCCCTGCCCTCCCTTACCCTGTTATATTTCCCTTCATAGCTTTGATTATTACCTGGCATGATGTGTGTTTGTCTGCTTTGTTAACTCTCTGACTTCCTCCATTGGAACTGAAGGTCCATGAATGCAGAAGCTTTGCTTGTTCAACCAACATGTATAATAGTGCCTGGCACGTATCAGGTGCATCTATATAAGTTGACAGAGAGATGAATAAATGAGTGAATAGAAAATGGAGATAGTGGCTGAATGTGCAAAATGTCAGTTCTTTTTGATGCTCTGGAAGACTGATTGGATGAAGCAAGGAAAAACTGGAAGTTCAACATTGGATAAAGGAAATAATCCAGCAATGGTAAGAAAAGGTGTTTAATAACTAGAAGAGAGGAATAGGTGGCTTGAATATAGTTTCATTGAAATGCATGGACTGTGCATCTGTCAGAGGCAAACCATAAGAAAAGCAGCATGCCAAACTGAGCTGAAGTAGAGGTTACCTAAAGGAGATGGCTGTATGCCTAGCTGATGACTTGAGGCAGCCCACACCAATCCTAAAGTGTTCGATCACATCCAAAAACAAATGGGACTTGATTCTCCTCTGTGGATATACAATCACAGGCAAATGTCAATAGGGTAATGAGTAAAGGAAGCTGCTAATCTAGCCTCCATGTAATGCTGACATATTACTCAGATGTTAGAAAATTTACGATGACTAGACATAAAAATTTTTAATGCATGAATGCAGAGTAAGGAAAATGCATAGGACCAGAGCTGTTGATCACTGGGGCAGAGGAAGTGAAGTGTCCACTGTAAAAGACAACCTTGGTCCTTGGCACAAGATCTGTTGAGCTGCTCTGAGATTTGGAGCAATGGTTGGTCATGCTTTTTTCTTCATCTGCATTTTAAAAAGACTCATTCACTTGAATATAAAATACGTAACAAGAACTTACAAGACCTTCCAGCATCCTGCTCATTTTTTATACTGCTTTGGATTTGGTAGCTCCATGTATTAAGATAATCAGGATGCTCAAATATATTGCCACACACTGTAAAATTAGGTGATATCAATGTCACAGCCATTGGCAGCATGTTCCTGAAAGTTTGAAGGGGAGGAAGGGAACTGTGCATATAATATTTCACCCACATCTATTCTTTCCCTATGCTTCATCAGAACAGATGGCAGAGATGCATTAGTTGTCTCATGTTTTGTTTTGAAATGTTTCAGTGTAAAATAATTCTTTAGTAGAGTTTTTATTAGTATGTAAAACTAGACTTAGAGTAAAGTTAAATGCCTTTTCTCCACTATCCCTGCTCCAAAGCATAAATCAAATAAAAATTAAAAGATGCATCAAACCAAATACAAATAAAGCAAAAAATCAAAAGGAGCTAATAAAGCTGAAACTCTACTAGCACCTTGTATCTTTGTCTTAATGTGTTTCTGTACATTGCTCTCAAGGAATTTAAAGTCAGTTAACTATTTTTCTTAAAAAGTGATAGCTAAAAATACAAAACCGTATATGTTAAGTGACAGCAAATTGGTTTAGACATCAACTGCTTTAGAAGGTTAGAAGAAGGTGAAATGACTTACACTTAGGGTGTAATGTGAGGTGATGTGAGGTGTGAGCTAAAGATTCAGGTAAGTAGAAAAAGACATTCCAAAAAGAATGGTAACAGTAGGGCATAGATACAGGAAAACACAAAGTGTGTTTGGAGTAGGGGGTCAATGAACTGTGGCAGGAATGATAAAATTAGAGAGGGAGAAAAACACAGAATGGAATGCATGAGTGTCCCTGAAAATTTTAAAGTTCCAGAATTATCCCAAAACTAACTTGGAAGTTTACTGTGTTGCTGGACCGAGGGCTACAATAGTATACTTTCAATATGACTTCATTCATTCATTTATTTTGTTATATGGCAGTTTAGCAGTATGTGTATTAGGTGCTGTAGACACAATGAAATTAGGATATGGCTCTTGGTACTCAAGAAGGTCACAGTCTAATGTGGAACACAGAGAAGTACACATGAATTAAAACCCATACTGAAGGTCATAGCATGTTAAACTTGGGGCACCATTGGCAGTTTACCAACATCCTGTTCCGATGAAATAGGCTCATGTGAATAATAGGAAACACAGAATGGAGGCCAAGGAGGGAGTCATCATCATTTATATCTTCAATATTGTAACAGGACATTTGTACTGACAACTTACGAGGGCTGTAAGTTGTATATAGACAACATTCCCCCCAGTCTCCCTTTTTTTACTATTGGAAAAAAGAAAAGGAGGAGATATAGGGGAAAAAAATCCAAAAGAGGAAGTTAGGCCCCTTTAATAAGCAAATGTTTTTAGAAGAGAAAAGAGATGAAGAAATTTTGCTATTTCTAATTGCTAGCATTTAATCATAGCTATCACTCATGGATCACGTACTACTTGCCTGGCACTGTTCTAGATGCTCTGCATATATTAACTCAGTTACCACAACAACCCCATGAAATAGGTCCTATTATTATCCCCTTCCATACGTACCTCCTTAGAGATGGCCAAGGCACCAAAGACAGCAAGGAGGAGGAGCCAGGGTTCAAGTTCAGCCCTGTTCTTAACCAGCACATAACACAGCTTTCTCCTAAGTGTGAAGATCCTAGGGGTAACAGTGGTACATGGGGAGAGGAAGCCCTCAGAAAGATATCAGATAAAGATCAGTTAAACCTAAGAAAAGCTAAAATGAGTGGAGCAAATTGATGGGAAGAGCCTACATTATTTTACTTTGTAACGGTGGTTAGAATTAAACATAAATAGGAAATGGTTTCCTTTTAGGTAACTAATAAAAAGAGTATCTAATATTGATTAAGCATCTATATGTGTCTGGTACTCCCCACAGGTACCATTATTATCACCATTTTGCAAAAGGAAAATTGGAGATTCATGGTTAAATAGAAAGAGGTTGTTTAATCTTTATCACAATTCACACAGTTAGCAAAGACTAGTGCATCTAATCTTTACTACCATGCTATATTCATTATCCCTACAATTACCTTTTGGTTATCAGCTCTGTGGATTCTACTGATCTGTTAGAATGCCAAAAGTCCTACTGTGCTGGAGTGGAATCAGCATATGGAATTGAGGGGTAAGGCTATATTTCTTTGACAGGGTGGCTGGCTCTTTACGGCATTTCAGAACAAGAAGAATTATTTGAGATTTTGGATAATCCATGTCTCTGCCTCCACCCTAAGTGTGGGCAATTGTTGATCTCTTTCCAATATCTAATATTTATGTATTAACTGTTCTTTCTCTTAAAGTAAGATATTTTACCTATCTGACACATTTCAAGTTATAAACTCCAGACACAGACATGAAAATCATCTCTTTTCAAGTTCAAAGAACAGAAAACCATAATCAACTGTAGTACAGGAATTGGACATTGCATTATTCCTGTTAAATTCTGGTGGCCAAATAAAAACCTATTTACTACTTGATACAAATAAAGGAAAATGTATCAACAATTCCATAGAACAGAGAGAAATCAGTCATATTCTTAAAGTCACTAAAGGGAAAAGATACAAATGATGTTCATTGGATGTCTTCCATATGCCATGCATTTTACATGTTTTATAGTAACTCATGTTGTTCTCAGAATGATCCATGGATTATGACCTCATTTCATATAGGAAGCAACTGAACTACAGCATGGTTAAGTAAGTTCCTCCCAGTCAAAAAGCTGAGTGGCAGAGACAGCTCAGATACGCTTAACGTTTTCTTTGTACTATGCCGCCTTTACTAGGAGACAGTAGAGTGGAAATCAACTCTCTGTTTCTATCAGAATTGTTATGAAGACTGGACATACCCTGAACAATAAAAAATGACTAGAGGTTTAAAGGCAGAAATAATGCAAAGCAAAAGGGCAAAGACTGTTGTTAACATTGGACAAAAGATCTATATGTTAGCACTTAAAAGAATTTTATTTCTGATCATAATTTCCCAAATCTCTTGCTCCATTTCCATTTCTCATGATGATGTGCAAGTATAACACTGAATTTATTTTCCAAGGAAAAGAGCTAGGACTATTACTAATAAGAAAACACAGTTTTGCATTTCTATAGTTTTATAAAGTGTCCCCCACCTCCTTCCAAATGTTAAATGCTTGACTATAATGTGAAAGGCTCACGTTTATTCATTTACCTTTCTCAAATTTGTCTTTTGCAAGAAATGTGCTGGTCTAAATTTGATTCTGTTAACGACACTCTATTTAGGCTTTAAATGGCTTAACTGTGTCTAAGTGCACAACCAAAGACTAATCTGACTGAGACTGATAAGACTGTCCATGTGGTTTTGACCCTTGGAGAGGATAGTGGGAGGATATTATTCTTTCTACTTTGTGCTGTTCTCAAAGGACAGTCACATATGTGTAAACAAATGTGAAAGAGAAATAAAGGGGACAGCCAGATTGCCAGAGATCCATTACTTTACCCCTGGGGTATGTGGCTATTATAGAACTGGGGCAAATGCCAAGAGCACTGAATTCAAAGGGACACTCCCTGAAGTGAGTCATCTATTTAGACAACATCAGAGGAATATCAGATCAGATCCTACTGTGTGAAGAGGTTACACCATGGGCATTTGGTAGTCACTTTGGGAATTACATTAATTTACAGCAGCCTGAGTACACAGTGCCAATGTGTCATTAAAGTTGAAGGCAGAATCTATTTCTATTCAAGATGGAAAGGGCAGTTGGTTGTGCATCTTTCAGCCACACTTGCAAACATGGATGGTAGCCATGATGGGTTTGAAAGATAAAGGCTTACTAAGTAATATTCTGGTGTCTTCAAAGAGTTAATGCTTTCATTAATCTCATCTAGTAAGAACTGACTTAAAGAAGCTTAAAAAAAATCAGAGACCAATTCACCATTCTGCAAAGAGAGGCAAAGTGAAACAGGAGAAAAACAACCAGGCTCTGAAGTCAGGGAACCCGGGTTGGAGCCAGGGCCACCACTTTTCTAGCAGTGTAATCTTGAACAAGTAATTAAACCTATCTGAGCCTTAGTTTACTCAAATGTAAGATGGACATACTAACAATATCCTCTTTACAAAGCTGCTGTGTAATTAAGATGATATATAGACAATCCATCTATAACTTGAACTCTGCAATACCAAGTTTAGTCATTACTGCTATGTTTAAAAATAAAAACATACAAACAAAAAGAATTCTTTTGAATGTAATTCAAATTTTAGTTTCCTGAACAGCATAAATTTGGAGTTCACGTTCATCATCTGTCTTCCAGCGTTCAAAAAGACAAAGGTGGCTAGAGTTATTTCCTGACCCCAAATCCAATGATCAATTTGTTCTTTTATGGATCATATTTTTGGTGTTATATCCAAGAAATCTTCATCTAATCCCAAGCCATAAAGATTTACTTCCTATGTTTTCTTTTTAGAAGTTTTATAATTTTAGGTTTTATATTTAGGCCTGTGCTTCACTTTGAGTTCATTTTTATACGTTGGGAGATAAAGATCAGAGTTCAACTTTTTATTTTTTATTCTATAATATTTTTTCTTGCATATAGCTTTCCAATTGTTCCAGCACAATATGTTGAAAAGACTATCATTTCTCCACTGAACTGCTTTCACATTTTTGTCAAAAATCAATTGTCTATATACAAGTGAAACGATTTCTATTCGGTTCCACTGATCCTGTCTATCTGTATGCCAATACCATATAGCTTTATGATATTCTTGAAATCAGGCCATGTTAGCTCTCCAACTGTGTTCTGTTTTCAAGTTGTTTTCCCTGTTCTAAGTCCTTTGCATTTACACATGAATTTTAGAATCAGTATTCAATTTCCACAAAAAACCTGTAGGGAATTTGATTGGGACTGCATTAAATGTATAAATCAATATGGGGAGAATATTGATTCTTCCAAGTCACGAAAAAGGTATTTTCTTTTATTTACCCATTTACTTAGGTCTTCTTTATGTCTTTCAGTAATGTTTTATAGTTTTCCATGTATAGATCTTACATATGTTTTGTCAGATATATTCCTATGTTTCATTTTTAATGTTATTATAAATGTATTCTTTTAAATATTTTTATTTCTAATTGTCATTACTAATATATACAAATAGTTAACTTTTGTGTATTGCTCTAGTAGATAGCAGCCTTGCTCAACTCACTTATTGTACTAGCTGCTTTTATGGATTTCATTGAATTTTCTATGTAGATACTCATGTCATCTGTAAATACAGACAGCTTTACACCTTCCTTTACAATCTGGATACTTTATATTTCTTTTTCTCCCTATTGTACTGTCTAACCTCCCTAGTATAATGTTGAACAAAAGTAGTGACAGCAGCCATCCTTATCTTATACCCAATAGTAGTAGGAAAGCATTTGGTTTTTTTACTATGAGGTATGGTATTGGCTTTTCACAGATGCCCATTGATTGAGAAAGTTCCCTTCTATTCCTGCTTTGCTATTCCTGGTTTGCTAACAGTTTTTATCAGAAATAGATATTGGATTTTGTTAAATGCTTTTCCTGCATCTATTGGGATAATCATAGATTTTTCTAGTTTTTTAATATGGTGAGTTAAATTAAATTTTGAATGTTAGACAAACCTTGCATTTATGAGATAAACCCCATTTGTCATGGTCTTTTGATACATTGTTGAATGAAACTTGCTACAGGTTTTTCAGAACCTGTAGTTCTGTTTTCTTATAATGTCTTTATTTTTGATAGTCGTTTTTGATATTTGAGTAATGCTGGCTTCATCAATTAGGTTGGGAAGTATTGCCTCTAGTACTTCAATTTTCTGGAAGAATTGTGTAGGATTGGTATTATGTCTTAAATATGTGGTAGAATTTTTCCAATTAAGTTATATGGTGCTGGAGTTTTCTTTGGGAGAAGGTTTTAACTACAAATTCAATTTCTTTAGTATGTCTAGGGCTGTTTAGGTTATCTATTTATTTTTGAGTGAGCTTTGGTAATTTGTGTTTTTCAAGAAATGTGTCCATTTCATCTAACTGTCACATTTATAGGCATAAGCTGTTCACAATATTTCTTTATTGTGAACTCTGCAGATATACCAATATCTCTGTAGACTCGGTTATGATGTCCTCTCTCTCATTACTGATATTAGCAATTTGTGTCTCTTATTTTCATGATCAGTCTGGCTAGAGAATTACTAATTTTACTTAATCTTGTTAAAGAACCAAATTTTGGTTTCATTGCTTTGTCTGTTGTTTTTCTGTTTCCTGTTTCATTAATTTCCACTTTAATCTGTATCATTTCATTTCTTCCTCTAACTTTGGGCTTTCTTTGCTCTTTAATTTATATCTTCCTGAGGTTTAGAAAGCAAGGTTACTGATTTGAGACCTTTATTCTTTACCAAGATAGGTATTTAGCACATAAATTTCCTCCCATATATTGTTTTAGCACTATCCCAGAAATTCTGATATGTTGTATTTTCATATTAATTCAGTTCAAAATACTTCATAATTTCCCCTGTTGACTTTCCCCTTGGGCTATTTGGAAGTATGTTATGTAGTTTTTCAATGTTTGAGAATTTCTCAGAAATGTGTCATTGATTTTAAATTTAATTCTACTGTATTTAGAGAACATACTTTGTATTACTTGAAAATTTTAAAGTTTACCGACAATGTCTTTATGGCCCAGGATATTGTCTATAATGGTAAATTTTTCATGTACCTTTGAAAGGAATGCGTATTCTGTCCTTGTTGAGTGAAATGTTCTATAGGTCAGTTGGGTCAACTTGATAGTGTTATATCATTGATAATTTTATGTCTTCTTGTTCTATAAATTATTGACAAAGGGGCATTGATAACTAGCAATTATTGTGGATTTTGTCTACTACTTCTTATGGCTTTATCAGTTGTTTTTCCTCATTATCATGTATTTTGAAACTTGGTGATTGATATACATGTATGTAGGACTGTTTCGTTCTTTTGAATTAGCCCACTTATCATTATGAAATGACCTCCTTTAACCCTGTTAATATTCTTTGTTCTAAAATCTACTTTGTCTAATGTTTATATAGCCACTTCAGCTTTCTTTTGATTAGTGTTAGCATGGCATGTATTATTCATCCTTTTTACTTTTAATCTATCTGTATCTTTATATTTAAAGTGTGTTTATTTTTGGCAGCATATAGTTATGTCCTGATTTTTAAAATCTAATCTAACAATCCTTGTTTTTTTATTGGGGCATTTAGACCACTTACATTTATTGTCATTGTTGGTATAACTAGGTTTAGGTCTATCACTATCACTTACTATTTGTTTTCTATTTTCACCATATGTTCCTTGTTCCATTTTTTCTCTTTTTTTTCTGTCTTCTTCTGGATTAACCAAGTATTTTTTATGACTCCTATTTTATTTCCTTTGTTGATTTATGAGCTATAGCTCTTGGTTTTGCTATTTTAGTGATTGTAAAGCAGTTTTTAAAGTCAAAGTTTTCCAACAAAATGCCAAGGAAGATATAAATCTGACTCTCTGTAAGACTCTATGGTTAGGTATTTTGTCTTCAATTTTTGGAGGGGCACTCAATGAATGGGCTGAAACTTCAAGATGAAATGAATGTTGGCAATTAATAATGTCTTAAATGGGGCCCAGATTCCAGAATACATCTTACTGTTTTAAAGCCAAATTCAGTCATAGCTACCGCAGAGCTGAAGTGAGATTTTTTCAACTAGCTGACAATTCCTATTTTTAAATCATGTATAGCTCTTAGTGATGCCATGCTGAATTTCTTAATAAGTATTAAACATTAGAAAGTGTGTTTACGCAGGAAAAGATTAATAGCTGTCACTTAAAATAACTGGCTAAAAAGTCAATGTTAACCTAGAGGCCACAGGAAGAAAATTATTTTGGTAAAATAAAGAGAAACTCCAGATTGTTTTACTTCTGTGATTTTCTGCTGGACATACAGGTCTGAAGATTTGAGGTAGGAGGACAGAACAGAGAAATTCCAAGAATTCTGTGACGTCAGTGAATGCTAAGACCCAAATAGCTATAAGGTGGAAGGTCCTTTTCTGAAAGATGAAAAATTCCAGTAGTCCAGAGTTGTTCTTCTGAGCATTGCTTGGGAAGCAAGGCAGTGTGGTATAACCATGAGGGTTCAGAGAGAGATGGCTAGAGTATGAGTTTTGGTTTCATCATTTGATCACTTCCAAGCAGTGCTACCCAGAGTAAGTCACTTAACCTTTCAGAAGATATTCCCTTATGTCACTATCAAATTATCATAGTTTAGATATCATCTAAGTATCATAATATTTTTTTACAATATTTTGATTGGAGTTAAGAGAGGCAATTTTACTAAAAATTATCTATAATTAGGCAGTTTCAGATGTAAATGATTGTTCCTATTATTTACTTCCTTTGCTTTTCATTAGTACAACAACAGAAGTTAGGTAGTAGGAATGTAACGAATGTCATGTAATATTAATAATCATAACTAATGAAGGGAGTGAGTACTTAGATCAAACCTCTCTTTTCAGCAGAGGCAATGGCATTATTTCAGCCACACCCCTCATCACTGATATCTAATGCTTTCTGCCTTTATACTGTTCCACTGAGAGTAAAAGGACTTAGGTTAACAGTGCTGAAATCAAAATAATGTAATGCAATGTGCTTATAATTATTTCATCCCAGGCTTGCTATTTTATCTCTGGTTAATAGTGACAGTCTTTTGGAAGTCAGCAGTGCAACATGGTTGCTTAAGAGAAGCTTGGTGTTATTTGAAGTGTCTAGAGGCAGCCTGGTCTACCAGACTCACCAGCTGACTAGATTCTTTAGTAAGTTTCTGACTTGTCAATGTTTTCTCTTTGTTAGAGCTGGCTCTTTCTCTTTTATTTCCAAGCACGTTGCACAGCTACCTTAAAACAAAGATGTATAACTTTTGGAGCATTGAGGCCATATTGGAAATCTTTTGCAAACCTAAGGGCTAATTCTTTGATGTATGCTTGCATGAAACATCAATACACTATTCGATGTAGTTATATCAAAAACAAGCCAAGTTTTGCCACTTGCAATCTCCCAATAGTTTAAGGGTGCGTGTATATGTATTAACAAGATAATTTGGAAAAGAATAACAATAGGACCAAGGCCTAGTATAAACATACATAAACTGGTTGAGAATTAGGAAACTTGAGCTCTACTTTGGGTTCTACACTGTGAGGTCTTGCAGTGTGGAAGCAAAGGTTTTTCTGGTACCCAGAGTTATTATTATGTGGTGTTAATTATTTGCTGCATGTGTAAAAATATTTGCTACATGACACTATTAAATGTGAGTTCCTGAGCTAGTTGCTTAACACTGCTGAATCTGTTTCCTTATCAATAAACTGGGATAACAGTCATTGTATTATATCTTACAGGTAATATTGCGTGGATCAAATGAGCCATTGTATACTATTATATATAATCTTAAAAGCCTGTATAAAAATCAGAATACATATTATTTGTGCACACAGGCTCTAGCATCAGAGGACTTGGTCAGAATAGCTAGAGTTTCGGAGGCCGAGGTGGGCGGATCACAAGGTCAGGAGATCGAGACCACGGTGAAACCCCGTCTCCACTAAAAATACAAAAAATTAGCTGGGTGCGCTGGTGGGCGCCTGTAGTCCCAGCTACTCAGGAGGCTGAGGCAGGAGAATGGCGTGAACCCAGGAGGCGGAGCTTGCAGTGAGCCGAGATTGCACCACTGCACTCCAGCCTGGGTGACAGAGCGAGACTCCGTCTCAAAAAAAAAAAAAAAAAAAAAAAAAAAAATAGCTAGAGTTTCAGATTCTTGGGTACATTCTTTAAGCTAACTAAAGTTATTTAATCTGTGAAACAGGAATAAAGATTGCATTAAAATAGTTGATTAAATCAAGGAATCTCTGCCTCTTCCCATACAAAATTCCTTGAGTGATAGAAAAAGTATTAAAAAAATATTAAACCACACAACAGTAGAAAACAGGAATTTGTGCCAACAAATGGCTAGAGATGTTGAATCATTACTCAAAGTCAGAAATCAGATGAAGACTAAGACTGGAGGAAACTATGCCCCCAAATACAAGCAGAAGAGCACCTTGTGAAGGACAGAGCAGTTAAAATTTTGCTCTGTACTTAGTGTAAACCAATAGAAGTAGCAGAAGCATGTCTGTGTGACTAGTCGGTGAACTAAATTCTGATCAGCTGTCTTGTTACTTCCCTACTCTGCCTCTCCCATTTGCTGAAACACAGAGAAAGGGCCCTGGTACTTGGCAGACAGGCACCACTCAGTATAACTGGAGACCTTTAGGAAATGCAAGGCACCTCCAAACGTAGAGGGAAAGTTTCCGGCACACTGCAATGAGCACACTTATTTCCTTTTCCTTTTATTTTAGAGCACCAACAATTAAAATCTATATCTTCTCCATACCACTGCCCCCTCAAAAAGACTTTCAAACACTAAGAGACAGAAATCAAATTATCAAATATTTGGGGGTAAACCAAAAACAACCTTAAAAATGAAAAAAGACCAAAAAATAATTAAAATTATAAGTAAACAGAACTAGTAGAATACTTCAATATTTTAAATAAAAACATCATTCTAAGACTCTTGAGGGTCGCAGAGGCATAAAATAAGAAAAGCTTTAAGAAAATGAAACATGAATGCATCTGGAATTAGAAGCTTCCAGACAACACAAAAAGTATCTCAGTAGATGGCTGGAGAGCAACAGCGACACAGCTGCAGGGCAAAAGGAAAATAATATTCAGGCACAAAGTGGAGATAATGATAGTGACTCTTCATAGTTCTGCTGAGAGGATTAAAGAAGAGAAACCATGTATGATTGCCTAGTCCAGTGGCTACCATGTGGAAAGCTTACAATAAAAAGCAATTTTATTATTATTGTTGTTATCCATATTGTTGTTACAGTCATACTCTGTACTCCATTCCTGGTTACTAATATTGTAACACTTATAATAATTATTATATTATCAGTAAAATGAAAAGGTATCAATGGGTGATCTCTGCAAAGTCCCAGATTTAACACTATGAATTGATGACATTAGGAGGGAGATAGAGGTGGGAAGGAGCCAGGGAAGTGGGATGACAGGATGCTGGGGCAAAATGATGACACTCATGAGTGTTGGTAAGGGCCTGTAGGAAGCCAGATGTGAGGACAAGAAGGAAAGGGACATGGGAAAGGAAAGAGGAATCCTTCGCCTTATATTCAGAGAGGGTCAGCAATTGGGTTGGTGTTATGGGATCGTTCTGAGTTCTGATAAGGTAACTTACCTTCACTAAGTAAAAGCGTGATGAGACCCAGGGGCTGGATGGAGGCCCTGCATGTGTAGGATGCCACACAGAGGGTCAGCAGTAGACTCATCCCACAGCCTCTTATTCCCTGTCCTCCAAAAATCCATATTGCTACTTTCAATCAGAGATAACCTTGGGCCAGGGCAGTTCTGAATTGAAACCAAATCTAGCCTTCTGTTCCACAGCAAATCCACAGATTTATGCCAGTTGTATATTTTATATCTGTCAAGATTGACAAAGCCACTAACAATGATATTTCTTAATCAATCCAAGCTTTTGCCATTTAATATGTATATTGGCAGCAATGAAATCTTCAGTTTACTAGTGAGAAATGTTGCCAGGATACAGACCATTATAAGCATCCACAAAGTCCCAAATACTGACAAACCTCTAAGTGCCTTTTAACAGATTTGTTTCTATAAAACTATTCTTTGGGCATCAAGTTGGTCTTTGTCCCTCAGAATTCTATCATTTAGCCCCATAATTAGATAAAAGTCTTTTTTTTTTTTTTAAGGGAATGCAGGAAAGCTTGGGACCCATTTTTATATTTTCATAAAGAAGTCAGCCAACTAAACATTATACTTTATTACCATTACGTGCCCAATAATAAAATCAGTTTGCAGATACAATCTGCATTTCCATATATTATTGATACAAACTTGAGCTTTGTAATTTCAAGACCAAAATATGTTGGTAGGAATTTGCATATTATTGAAATGGCATAATTTATTGATGAAACACACAAATAATAGAGGTGATGCTTACAGCAGTTTGGAGGCTAATGTATAATTTACAAAACTAAACAACTTCATGAACAAGAGTGAAAATTGCACATTAGGCCCTGCCTGGAAAATACTAGCTATAAAACCAAGACATTTTAGCATTATTTTTTGTAACAAGGATCTCTTGATGTGAAAGTGATAGACTGTTGGTCTTCAATCTGTGAGTGGTATAAAGAAGTATCAATCTGCTTGAAGAGAGAAGGCGGGAAGTCATCTTCCTGCCTGCCTGCCTCTCCAGTCCAACCTTTCATTAACGTTTGCTTGCAGAAAAGATATCAATAAAAGATTGCATTTAATGCCCCACATAGATGGGGCCGAATTTTAAATCTACAATGTTGCTCAAAACAGACAAATTTATAGCACAATTTATTTTAGAACCAAGATATTTATCTTATAATAAGAATTATTACAATCATTGTATCCAAGGTTTATGTCTTAGGGGGAAATCCAATTCAAAGTTTACCCAGTGGACCATTTCTACAAAGCATTTACAGATTCCAGGATAATGAACTGTGCTGGACACAGTTGGAAGCCTTCCCAATTCTTATTTCCACACCCTGTTTTCAAATAAAACATTGATTCCATTCATTAACCCCCATGTAACTCATGAGTCATACAAGGTTGACTTTGTCCTCATTTTCAGGGAATAGAGGGAGAATGTTATTTAGTCTAAGTCAATCATGGTACTCTCCTGCCTAGTTCTTGTGAATGCCCCTGAGGTCCAATCCTACCCAATGAGATGTGAGGGAAAATCTGCCGGGGGCTTCTGGGAAAGGTTTCTCCACTCCTAAGAAAAAAGCTCAGGAGGCCGGGCGCAGTGGCTCAAGCCAGTAATCTCAGTACTTTGGGAGGCCGAGCTGGGCAAATCACCTGAGGTTGGGAGTTCGAGACCAGCCTGACCAACATGGAGAAACTCCGTCTCTATTAAAAATACAAAATTAGCCGGGCATGGTGGCCCATGCCTGTAATCCCAGCTATTTGGGAGGCTGAGGCAGGAGAATCACTTGAACCTGGGAGGCGGAGGTTGTGGTGAACTGATTGCACCATTGCACTCCAGCCTGGGCAACAAGAGCGAAACTCCTTCTCAAAACAAACAACAAAAAAAGGAAATAAAAAGAAAAGAAAGAAGCTCAGGAAAAGATGGACTCATTCCTTCCTCAGACTTTGTCATATCTGGATGTGATACCTGAAAATGCTGCATCCACCTTGGAGCCATGAGTCAATCCAGGCAGAGGGTGAAATTGACACTCTGAAGATGGCAGAAGGAGAAAATAGAGAGAACCTGGAGCACAGTGACTTTATTGAGCTGCTGATTCAATCAGTCTTAAAGATTGCCCCCACTCCGGACTTTTTGTTATATAAATGAGTAAGTTCCCTTCTTATTTATGTATATTTTAATAAAAATTTATGCTACTTATAACTGGAGACATTAAAACTTACTTACAGATCATTTGCCATTTTTTGACTGCCCAACATTTGTTCCCCCATCCTAATGCCAGTTTTTAAGAATTTGTTTATTGCTGTTGTATAGGAGGTAATCTTGGTAATGGAGTATGCTTCCAAGTAAAGAAGCAGAAAAGGTCAGATCCTTTCTTTCCCTCTCTCTCGAGAACCACAGAATGGGTGGGTGATCTGAGTTTGGCTGAATGTTTCATCCCTTGCCTTTAAACAGCTGGCATGAGAATAAAAGAATACAGGTGATAATATTTATTTCAACGGTGTAGGCTGACCAGAAGTCTACCGGAAACTTTGGTTGCTCCTCTTGGCTCATTGGAGGTTCCTTGGTCTCTGTGCATTCCCAAGCCCAATCTTCTAGTCTTAATTCTTCAGGCTGCACTTCATATATATATATATCTCCATATTCTCATAATAAATTCCCTTTTGCTTAGGTTAACCAGAATCGATTTCTGTATTTTGCCAAGAACAACAACAAGAAACTGACTGATATCAAGGGGGGAAGGGGCACACCTTAGTTTCAGCACCAACAGCCAAAAGTGAACTTGTACTAATACACACAGGTCAATGCAATATATTCTCATGTGCAGCCCAATAGTTTTGCTCCCTATTACATTTCGTTTTGTTTATTTCCCCTTTCTCATGTATCAAAACCCATTTTAACCTTAAAAGCACAACACTAAACTCAAGACTCTTTTCAGTCATAAAAGATTAGACAGTTATTGTTACTGTGACTGCCTTAAATAAATCTCAGAGGACTGCTAGTGTATATTCAGTAAGAACATGTAATCTAAAACTCCAGATGTCACTGGTGTAATTTAATTTAACCTTCTAATTATTGCTAGTATTATAAGCCCCAACAATTCCAGGTAAGTATATGAGATAGTAGGAAATATAACAAATGTCTTCCTGTTTTCCTCAGAGCAATTTTAGGCTCTGAATCCAATAAAGGGACATCCTGCCACTATGCCTTTCTTATTAACTGGTGAAAACATTTTTGTGAGTTAGGATGGTTTTGAGGACCTATTCAAGCAGCACAAACTTTAAAAAGGAATATATAAGTATGATTAGGGTCAACTTTTGACCAAAGAATAAAATTCATGGTTGTGTATAGTATTGGCATCTCTTGAGACATTTGAAGAATCATGACATGCTGGAGTTGGAAGATCCCTTACAGGTGACCTACTCAGATCCTCAATTTACAAATAAGGAGACCAAGGTGCAGAGTAGTGCTCAATGATTTGCCCAAAGTGACAGATGAATCTCAGACACAGGTTTCCCAGCTCTGAATCCAGACTAACACTTCACATCCAGGTCTTGCTTTATTGTTTCAATTAAATTCACTGTAAGTTCAACTGTCTGGACTGTCCTTTCCCCATTTCTTGAAGTCCTATCTACCCAGATCCAGGGCAGACATCATTTCCTGTCTGAAATCTTCTCCAATTCCTCCTGTAAGAAGTAATCAAGGCTGTTCTCAAGGCTCTCTATGCCACATTGATTCCTTCATCAACTGCTTGTTCTATCACTGTGTGCATATCTGTCACTCCCACTAGATTATAAATTTTTTGAGGGCAAGGGATGTATCTTCATCTTCGATCTCATTTTCTTTATAGGTCCTAACAGGATTTATGTGATAAATGTTTGTTGAGTCTCTCTGAAGTGTACTCAACAAACATTTGAACTCTCATAAATGTTTGTGGGGAATTAATGGTTGAAGATGTCAGTCCTCTTGACATTTTAACAAGCACCTCCATGGATACACAGTGCTTTAGCCTAAAGTAGTCTTTAATGGTCAGGATTTCATGTCTGGTGTTAGACTGGTAGAAGAGATCATCTGCGATTGATACTCCTCCAATCAGAGCACTAAGGCAGTCACTGACTTCAACTACGTGCAGTCTTCCCAGACATACATATAAAATGGTAGTCACAAATGTGTAATTCAAGATACCTTCAGATGCAAAGAAAGAAAAGTGCTACTCACGTTGACTTAAATAATAATGATATAAATTATCTCATACAATGGGAAGCCCCCATGGAGGAAAGACTTCAAGTTTAGCTGATTCGCTGGCCATATCATGTCTCCCTATGCCAAATTATTTTTATTTTTATCCCTTACCTCTATAATTCTTGGTGTTAGCTTTTTCCTCAATCAGGTTTGCCTGCTGGTGATGAGATATCTGCTGGTAGCAAGGAGGACTACACACTTCCTTAGCCAATGTGAAGCAAGAGAAAGGAAACCCCATTCCCAACTAGGCAATAAAAATCTTTTCCATTTAGACTGAATCTAGGGCATATGACCAACACTAGACCAATTACAGTCACTACAGGACAGTATGACCCTGCCTGGCTGAGAAATTCAGAACTATCTCTGGCACTAGTTAATGTCCCCTTAGTCTGCTGAGATGCTTGAGGGAGGGGTGGATAAACAAACAAATTCAAGTTCTGTTCAGGAGAAAGGAAGAATGGAAGGGACTCATCAGTGTACATGATCTAAGGGTGACAATTCTTCAAATTATAAATGAGCACAAAAAAACCTTTTATGGAATTATGAGTTGAGTCAAGAGAAATAAATCACTGTTTCCTTTTTTAAAAACTCATGTGTTACAAATAATAGATATTTCAGTGTTATCTTTTCATTGGATTGAGTGACCTATATCCTAGTTACTTATAAACTGACAGATCAGGGGAAAATTCTTCTTTTCTATGACTGTTAACATACTTTTGGGAACCCATGGCAATTTATAAATTCCTACATTGAACAATCATTTTATCAGAAAATTCATTTGACTGTGCCTTCCTGTTCTCCTGAGTTCCTATCTATGTAGCACTTATTTAGAACAAGCCCTTCCTTCCCACCTACGTATACACAAGTTGATGGTGATTCACTGAAATCATGCTTTGCTGATCATGGTGATTAAAGAATGACAGGAGTGCATTACTGTGCTGAGAAGTAGGCATTTTTCTCAGGATAAAACAAATTGATACTAAAAGGCACATTACTTATGAATCTTAAAAGTCTCCTAGCATGTATATCTTCAGTGTTCGGTGCTGTCCTCGATATAGAATAGGTAAATGCTAGGTCTGGGATATCTGGTGCTTCATGATTGGGGATATTTAGAATTAATTCTATTTCCACAGTGAAGCCTGGGTGCGTTTTTTTAGTCATAGAATGCTTAGCATGCACAGCACTGAGGGCTGCCTTTCTATGGTGTGTGAAGTAATTCAAGGGGTACATTTCCTGGGGAAGAAATTGTTCTGTAAGTATCGGAAATACAATCAAACAAACATCTAAGATGGGCCTGAGATGCAATGGCTGCTCTCAAATGTTACTGTGTTTATTCCAGGATTAATAAACATAGAAAGGAAGTAGAAAACCTTGACAGGTCTTAATGGGGTTCCTGAGGAGGACAGCTCCTAGCTAGGATGCCTTCCTTTACCCATGCAGGCAACTTGAAAATTCTATGTGCAAGGAAGAAAATAGTTCCTTTGAGGCAGAGGCAGCAGGGTTACTATTCCCTATGGTTATGCCCTCCCAAAAGCTTCTTTGCAACAGGAATGACAGGCTCACATAACATGACAGGAGGCTGGGAACCTTTCTTTGGAATTTGGAAAGGTTTAGAAGCCCTTCGGCAGAGACAGGGATCGTCATAGATCTTCAATCATATGATATATAAACTGAAAAGGAGTTACAGTTCTCTTATATGTAGGATAATATGTTTCAATGTAGGATTTTGTTGTTACTTAGCATTCCCAGAAGGTAGAGAGAAAGCAAATAGTTTATTGCTGTAGAACACTGTTCTCTTAAGTATATTGTTTATTTATTATACCAAAACTTCACTCACTTAGAAAGGGTATCTCTATATGGAATACCAAAATAAATTTCCCTTATATTCACATGATTGGTCATTCAGCTGATTAAAACTTGGTTAATGTTCAGGATATGGTTTAAAATGAAAAAAAAAATGGATTTCTAATCCCTCCATTAATTCAACACCTCCACTTTTGTTTCTTGTTAATAGAGAAAAAGCAGAACTCATTACCTATTCTCTCCTTATGCCAGAGGCCCTGATGGTTTTCATCTTCACTTGCTTCCTAATTTTTTTTTCTGTTGTTATTTTACAGGTCTCTGCTGACCACACTTTTCTTACCACTCTCACCCCTGAATTTTGTGTCCTGTCTCCTTGGCTCTCCTCCTTTCCTCTCAACAGTTCCTTCTTACTTGCCCCTGAGGATTCTTTTCTTCTGCCTGCACCACGTTCCCTAGGATTTTTCCCTCTGCCTTTGACTTCTCCTCCTTGCCACACTCCTCCTGATTGATCATCGTGCCCACACGCCTGCTGTCAGCAGTCACTTTCATGATAGTTCGTATCAGTTCTTCCAGCTCCAACACTTGGCTGAACCACAGATCCTAACATGAGGCCCTCCACCAGACATCTCTATTTCATGTCCCCTGGGTATGTCAAATTTAATACAGCCAGATCTGAACTTGGTATTTCCCCTTAAATTTGGCCTTCCCTGATCCAGAGATTGAAAGTATTTTCACAATTGCTCAGTGACTTTAGACACCTCAGTCTCATCTTCCCTCTCAACTTCCATATCCAACGCCTGAAGATTTGATTTGTTAAACATCTTCTATTTCTTCCCCTCCTTTGTATTTCACTGTCTTTATTTGGGTTTTTACCACTCGCTATACACATTTTGCAACAATTATATAACTTCTGCCCCTTCTAATTTGGGATTTTCCATAAAAATGCAATCCATTCTTTACATTTTTCTATACTGTGGCCAGAGTGAGTTTTCTAAAACTGCGTATTCTATATGACACCACCCTCTTGAAAATCCTTTTGTAATTATTCAGAGTTTTCGAAGTTAAATTTAAACTAATAAGCACAAAATGTCCTCTGGATCTATTTACTGAATACTAATCTCATCTCTCTACTGCCTTCCTTTCTGATCACCAAAGACTTCTTACTTCTTCTGGGCACAATTAAATACCTGTTATTTCCAAACATACTTCCATTTATTCATGTATCCAGATCTCTGTGGATGGAATAAAACTCTTTTCCATGTGTTGAACAGGCAAAACCCAGCTCAAGTGTCACCTCCTCTAGGAAGCTGTTTTGGATTCCTCATTCTGATTTATTTATATTCTTCTCCTCTGAGTTATCTTGGTTGTACTTTCTACTTCCCTTAGATTAACTAATAATAATTTTTATTAACTCATGAACTCATGAAGGGCAAGGACTGTCACTTATCTTTTTGTCAACAGCTCTTAGTATTCAATAAATATTTGTCTAACAAATGAATCCAGGTGCTCTGAGGAATACAAAAGATGTCTCTGACTTCTCTGCCCTAAAGAATCTTAAATTTTTAATACTGGAGTTAAGACATTAGAGGACAATTAAAACTTAGAAGGCCCTATAATTAAAAATAGAAAACCAGCCTCAGCTTTTAGTATAGCAAAATATTATAAAAATAAAATGTATTCTTCCTTTTATTAATTTTTTAAAGTATCTTTTGGTCTTTCTCACATTAAACTAAAGAATGTTGGAGCTTTCTGCTTCTGGGAGGGTAGGACACAAGCATCAAGAACAAAATGTCCAATTCTTGGTTTTGAGTTCCAAAATACATCCTTGAAATTCATGACAGAGTCAACAGTTTTTAAAGTCAAAGAGCTTTTGATTTGTAAGAACTGGGCCTTTTGAGAGGGGGAAAAAAAATCTGTAACTTGTAGTAAAGTCTGGAAGCCTTAACAGGTGGGAGTTATATAAGAATCTTGGAGTAGGGTAAGCTATAGAACATGATACAGGACATAGAGAGGAAATCAACACCCTCTAGGAACAAGGGGTGGGGATCGGAGAGAGAATGGCAAAAGATGGAAGAAAGGCTAGACATGAGCATGGCTTCTAGGCTGAGTTCTTTAGAACTAGATGACATAACATATTAGAGAAGTTGGAGAGATAGATAATAGAAGAGAATCACAAGGTAGAGCCAGGGAAGCCTGTGCTTATTAGAAAATCCTCATTCTGATGTGCCATTTGTGAGGCAGTGTCAGGGTAGATGAATCTCAGATCAGGCTCACAGGATTCTTCACAGTCCAGCAGGGTGTGGAGAGAGCAGCTGAGAGGTTTTCTGTGTCCTTTATGGAAGGCCCATAAGTACTGAGAAGGCCATAAAACCAGAAGTCATAGGAGGACTATGAATACCAGGAGATACCAACACACAGTGGCACAGACCACATAAAACAGTCATTGTAGTCAGTGAGGAAAATGGGGGCCTGCAGGCCATTCCCCTTGTTGGAATGCAGATCATCATCCAAAAGAAAGAGAAGAAAAGGATGAAAGGGAGTCTTGAATCAATAACATGAAAAACTTAACTGACCCTGGAAATGACTTGTTTACAGTGAATTAACAGGATTAACATTATTAGCAGAAATGGAAGTTTATGTGCAAACATACATTTAGTTAAAAAGAATTAAAGAATATCATATATTTGTACATGAATTGTGAGTATAAGCAGAAGAGGTTAGGACAGGGAGAGTTTCAGAGAAGGGTTTGTGAAGGAAGCAGAATTAGAGAGGGCTGTTAAAAAGACAGGAATAACTTGGCTCAAGAGGAGGAAAGAATGTGATCGGAAAAAAGTTGTCCAAAGACCTAAACCTGGGACTAGCAGGAATCAGTAGGACTAATAGGAATACAGAGGCTAGGATATGAGAAGTGAGATGCAAGTGTCAGATTATGAAGGTCCTTGGGTGCAAAGATGAAGGGCATAGCCCTTCAGGACTTAAGCAGTGTAAGTGGAATTTGAGAAAGGATTCATTCATTAGAGTTCTGCCTAGCAGGAAGAAAGATTATCTACCTCCCAAATGGCAACTTTCCCTCTGCCTTTGAAAGAGACCAAATGAAATCTACAGGCAGGCAGCCCGGGCGGCGCCTTGAGCCTAGTTAGAAGTTGACCCTACAGGCAGACAGCCCGGGCGGCGCCTTGAGCCTAGTTAAAAGTTGACGCCGGACCTAACCGATAATGTTATCTATAGATTTCAGATGTTGTATAGACAAGCAATGTGAAAGTCCCTGTCTTGTTCTTTTTCTGTTCTAATTACTAGTGCTTGCCATATATCTCTCAACTTCCTGAGCCCAGTATAAACATATCCCACCATATGTCTCCCCTCCATATATCCCTCAACTTCCTGGGCTCATCCCACCATATGTCTCCCTACCATATATCTTTCAATTCAAAGACTACCATATATCTCAACTTTAGAAGGACACCACCTGGAAAATCCCCGATAAGAACACAGCCGTTTGTGAGAGCGCGGGAACCAATAAAAAACTGCTAAATGTATAAACTTAAAATGTTAACCAATTGTAATGCTGTAACCTAGAGAATTCCCTCGTTCCTCTGCAACTTTACAAGTCCTGTTTACATTAGGCTATAAAAGGCAAGCGCACGCATTGTTCAGGGCCCTCCTGTATGTTGTGGAACGGAGGGACCAAGTTCGAACTTGCATTAAAGATCCTTGCCGCTTGGCTTTGACTCTGGACTCTGGTGGTCTTTTTCGGGGAACAAATGGTCTGGGCAGAACATCTGGGGGCTCGTCCGGGATCCCCCAAGCCCACCAGACCCCTGGTCAACGGATCTACTAGGATCGATCTGCTAATAGGTGAGCCGGCTCGTCTGTGTTTGCCCATCTTCGTCTTTGTCTGTCTGTGTCCGTTCTGAACCTGCGGCTCTTTAAGTCCGCCTGAGGCTGTTAGCCTGTCTGAATTCGCGGCTCTTTAAGTCCGCCTGAGGCTGTTAGCCTGTCTGAATTCACGGCTCTCTAAGTCCGCCTGAATCTGTGACTCGCGAGGTCTGAAGCTGGCATACGTCCTGGCGGACGCGCTATAGGACAGCCAGCGGAGACCGGTGGGAGACGTCCCCCGGCTCTCATCTGGTTCTTGTTTGCACTTATTTTGACCCAGATTTCTGGTGCGCGCTTGCGACTGACGTATTCTTGTCTGAACTTATTCTGACCCAGATTTCTGGCGCGCAGCGGCGACTGACGTAAACTTGTTGTTGATATTCCAGCAACTCACTTTTCCCTTGCAGGACCTGTTCCAGCAATTCACTTTTCCCTTGCAGGACCTGTTGCAGACGCCACTCCGGGCGCTATTGTTCAAGATGGGTAATACCCAGAGCACTCCCCTATCTCTCCTTACAAGTAATTTCAAGGATGTTAGGGCAAGGGGCCATGATCTTGGTATGGACATCAGGAAGGGAAAGCTAATTACTCTGTGCCGCTCCGAGTGGCCCGCCCTTAACGTAGGGTGGCCACCCGAAGGGACGTTCTGTCTCCCTGTCATCACTAGGGTAAAGTCCAAGGTTTTCCAGCCTGAGCGTGCTAATCACCCGGATCATATCCCATATATCCTCATATGGCAGGATATAGCTGGGAACCCGCCCCCTTGGCTGTCCCCTTTCCAATTAGCCTCTGAACCCTGTAAGGCACTGGTTGCTCAACCGCTAAAATCCAAGCAACCGACTGCCCCCCCCCCATCCTGTTCTACCAGATAGTGAGGACCTTCTGTCCACAGAACCCCCTCCATACCCCTCCGGTCCCCGGGTCCCAGCCCCCCGGGAGGAACCGCAGGAGGGAGCAGGTGAACGGGAAGCGGTCAGCGTGCCTGTACTCGCTGAAAGTGAAAGCAACTCCGAAGGGCCGGCGGGGCGAACGCGAGGGCGTACTTTGCGGGTTCCCCCTCCCCAGCCGCCTGACTCCACAGTGGCGTTACCCCTTCGGGAAATGGGGCCCCCAGACGACACGGGAAGTCCTAGGCTCCAGTACTGGCCATTCTCCACCAGTGATCTATATAATTGGAAGACCCAGAGTACTCGGTTTTCAGACAACCCCAAATATTTAATGGCTTTACTGGATAGTATTATGTTTACCCACCAGCCCACTTGGGATGATTGTCAGCAGCTCCTCCGAATCTTGTTCACGACGGAGGAGCGAGAGAGAATACAGGTAGAAGCTAGAAAGCTGGTCCCGGGGGACGACGGTCAACCGACTGCCAACCCCGACCTTATAAATGCGACTTTTCCTCTGTCCAGACCGGCGTGGGACTACAACACGGCAGAAGGTAGGGGACGGCTACACCTTTATCGCCAGACTCTAATGGCAGGTCTCTGGGCGGCTGCTCGCAAGCCCACCAATTTGGCTAAAGTATACTCTGTTCTGCAGGGAAAGACAGAAAGCCCGGCTAGCTACCTAGAAAGATTAATGGAGGCCTTTAGGCAATACACTCCTATGGACCCAGAGGCTCCCGGAAGCCAAGCAGCCGTCGTAATGTCTTTTGTAAATCAGGCAACCCCAGATATTAGAAAGAAACTCCAGAAATTAGAGGACTTAGAGGGAAAACAGCTTCAGGACCTCCTTCAGATAGCCCAGCGGGTTTACAATAATAGAGATACTCCAGAGGAAAAAATGACCAAGGTCCTGGCAGCGGTTGTACAAAAAGAGCATCTACAGCCAGAGAACACCCAACCTAAGCGGTCCCCCAGATATAACAACCTGAGCAAAGACCAATGTGCCTACTGTAAACAAGCTGGCCACTGGGCAAGAGACTGTCCCAAAAAGAAACAGCAAGGACGGAGACCCCCTAGGTCTACACCCATACTAGTCACTCAAAATGAGGACTAGGGAAGACGGGGTTCGGTCCCCCTCCCCGAACCCAGGGAAACCTTGCAAGTGGAGGGGTCCCCAGTTCAGTTCTTGGTCGATACGGGAGCACAACACTCAGTCCTAGTTAAAACTGAGGGAAAATTATCCTCCAAGTCCTCGTGGGTACAAGGGGCCACAGGAATTAAAAAGTACCCCTGGACGACACAAAGAACAGTAAATCTTGGAGCCAAGAATGTAACCCACCCCTTCCTGGTTATCCCTGAGAGCCCCTGTCCTCTACTAGGGAGAGACCTGCTAACTAAAATGGGAGCACAGATCCATTTCCTCCCTGAGGGGCCCATCGTGACCGATTCCCAAAATCAGCCGTGCCCGTCCTGACCATAACCTTAGAAGATGAATACCGGCTCCACCAGGAGCAGGCGGCCCCTGACCAGGACATAGCAACCTGGCTTCAACAATTTCCAGGAGCCTGGGCAGAAACGGGAGGTTTAGGACTAGCAAAGCACCGTCCTGCCTTGTTTGTGGAACTCAAGCCTGGGGCAGACCCCGTTCGGGTGCGTCAATACCAAATGCCCTTAGAGGCCAAAGAAGGAATCACGCCCCACATCCGTAGGCTCCTCGACCAAGGGGTCCTTCGGCCCTGTCACTCACCCTGGAACACTCCCTTGTTGCCGGTACGGAAACCTAATAGCGGGGAGTATAGACCTGTACAGGACTTAAGAGAAGTCAATAAGAGAGTTATGGACATACATCCAACTGTGCCCAACCCATATACCCTCCTGAGTACTCTAAACCCCAAACACCAATGGTACACTGTTTTAGATTTGAAGGATGCCTTCTTCAGTTTGCCTTTAGCCCCTCAGAGCCAAAAGCTTTTCGCCTTCGAGTGGACTGACCCTGAAAGGGGCATAAGTGGCCAACTGACATGGACCAGACTGCCGCAGGGATTCAAAAACTCTCCTACCCTGTTCGATGAGGCTCTCCATGAAGACCTGGGTGAGTACCGACGCAAACACCCTGAAATAACCTTATTACAGTATGTTGACGACCTCCTGATCGCTGCCGAGACCCGAGAAGCTTGCCTCCAAGGGACCAAAAGTCTCTTACAAGCTCTAGGGAGTCTAGGCTATCGGCCTCGGCAAAGAAAGCTCAAATCTGTAAACCAGAAGTAACATATCTGGGGTACCTGCTAAAAGGAGGGCAGCGCTGGTTAACAGACGCCCGGAAACAGACTGTTCTGCAGATCCCCAGGCCACAATCCACCCGACAAGTAAGGGAATTCCTGGGGTCGGCAGGATTTTGTAGACTATGGATACCTGGGTTTGCAGAGCTGGCTAAGCCCTTATATCAGGCAACGCGGGGACAGCAGCCATTTAATTGGACAAGAAGCCGAGTCGGCTTTCCAACAGATTAAAACCGCCCTACTCTCTGCGCCTGCACTGGGACTGCCTGACGTCACTAAGCCCCTCCACTTATACGTGGACGAGAGTAAGGGCGTCGCCAAGGCGGTGTTAACTCAGAACTTAGGCCCCTGGCGGAGGCCAGTCGCCTACCTGTCAAAGAAGTTAGACCCAGTGGCTGCCGGGTGGCCCCCTTGCCTCCGAGTGATCGCAGCCACGGCCCTGATGGTACAAGATGCTGATAAACTTGTCTTGGGACAAGAATTACGGGTCGTTACCCCACATGCCATCGAAGGTGTACTCAAACAGCCGCCTAACCGATGGATAAGCAACGCCCGGCTCACCCACTACCAGGGACTACTATTAAATCCCCTCAGAATAATTTTCCTGCCCCCAATGACCTTAAACCCTGCCTCGCTGCTGCCCAACCCGGACCTGGACGCGCCGCTCCATAATTGCACCGAGATATTAGCCCAGGTGCACGGAGTTCGAGAGGACCTACAGGACCGCCCACTTCCTGACACCGACCTCGTTTGGTTCACCGATGGGAGTAGCTTCATACACCAAGGCCAGAGGTATGCTGGAGCAGCGGTGACTTCAGAGACTGAGGTAATCTGGGCGGAACCCCTGCCCCCGGGGACATCGGCCCAGAGGGCCGAACTGATAGCGCTCACCCAAGCTCTTACCTTAGGGGCAGGGAGAAAACTGACGGTATACACAGATAGCCGGTACGCTTTCGCTACGGCACACATACATGGGGCCATTTACAGGGAGCGAGGGTTGCTAACGGCTGAGGGAAAAGAAATAAAAAATAAGCAAGAGATCCTAGCCCTGCTAACAGCCCTATGGAAACCAGAAAAATTGGCTATTGTACATTGCCCAGGGCACCAGAAGCCAACCACTCCAACTGCTCAAGGCAACTTTCTGGCAGATCAAACTGCAAGGAGTGTGGCAAAGGCTCCCAGTCAACTCCTTGCACTCCAGCTCCCTGATCCGGGCCCCCGAGACCTGCCGTATTACCCTGATTATTCAGAACAAGATCTCCAGTGGATCGACAAACTTCCCCTGAAACAGATCCAGAATGGGTGGTGGACTGATACTAAAGACCATATTACCTACCAGAAAAATTAGGACAGCAAGTGTTAGAACACATCCACCGATCCACCCATCTGGGTGCCCGGCGGATGATGGACCTGATTAGACGCTCCAAGCTCAAGATCAGACGCATAGCGGAAACGGCCAGCAGCATCGTGATGAGTTGCAAAGTCTGCCAGCTTAGCAACGCCTATCCCTAATCCCAGGCTGCTGCGGGAACAAGGCTCAGGGGAACCAGGCCCGGTATCTACTGGGAAGTAGATTTCACTGAGGTAAAGTCAGGAAAATACGGATATCGGTACTTACTTGTCTTTGTAGATACCTTTTCAGGGTGGACTGAAGCATTTCCAACCAAAAGAGAAACCGCTCAGGTTGTAGCGAAAAAAATTCTGGAAGATATCCTCCCCAGGTATGGCTTTCCCATCCAGATAGGGTCAGATAATGGACCGGCCTTCGTTGCTAAGGTGAGTCAGGATTTGGCTTCCATTCTTGGGGCTAATTGGAAATTACATTGCGCTTACAGGCCCCAGAGTTCAGGACAGGTAGAAAGGATGAATCGGACCTTAAAGGAGACCTTAACTAAATTAACTATGGAGACTGGCGCTAATTGGGTGGTCCTTCTCCCCTACGCTCTGTTCCGGGCCCGTAATACCCCTACAGACTGGGCCTTACCCCTTATGAAATCATGTATGGCAGACCCCCACCCCTAGTTCCCAGCCTAAAAGATGATCTGCTCAAATCTGAAACTGAAAATGTATCTGAACTCTTGTTTTCCCTACAAGCCTTGCAGAAAATTCATCAGGAAATCTGGCCTAAGCTGCAGGAATTATATGAAACCGGACCCCCACCGACACCCCACCCGTACCAGCCGGGAGACTGGGTCCTAGTCAAGCGACACCGGCAAGAAACCTTAGAACCCCGGTGGAAGGGACCGCTTCAAGTACTCCTAACCACACCCACTGCCCTAAAGGTAGAAGGCATCGCGTTGTGGATCCACTACACCCACGTCAAGCCGGTGGACCCAGCCTCCGACCTTCTCGGACCCGTCACAATAGCGACTGAAGCACCGACCACGTGGACTGTGGACAAAGCTAAGAACAACCCCTTAAAACTCACCCTGCGCCGGCAGCATAGCTCACTACAAACATGCAGCTAGGTAGTCTAACCCTAATGTTAGTCGCCCTAATGGCCGTGGGGGCTAACACAAAACCAGTTTCTAATCCCTTTGTTTGGAGATTCTGGCTTTATGAAAACCAAACCCACCCAGGGCAACCTCATAAGCTCGGGAAATTATTGGCCAGTGCTGATTGTCCCTCCTCAGGGTGCAGTGCCCCAATTTTGCTGAATTTTACTGGTTTTCAGATAGCCAAACCAGTGGCACCAATGATATGCTTTGAGTTTGATCAGACTAAACACAATTGTAAACACTATTGGTGGCACCAAAACGCAGGCTGCCCCTACAATTACTGTAAGATGCACTCAGTCAGAGGGTGGAACAAGCAATCCGGGTGGAATTTTTACCAGCAGGGTAGAGGCGGTATCTATACTTGGATAGTTAAGGACCCTTGGGACCCCCGCTGGACCACGCCTCAACATGGGGCTGTATACTATTCCTCTTCCTCCACATGGCCTAGTAGTCACCTCTATCTGTGGCGTGGCCTAGTTCAAATACTGCCCCTAGTCCATGGGGATATCCAGCGACAGGAAGACAGACTAACACAAGAATTACGCCCTTTCTCCTGGCTGGAAGTATTACAAGAAGGATTAGAGCTTGCCAACCTTACGGGACTTCACAGCTTGTCTGGCTGCTTTCTGTGTGCCACCCTAGGGCATCCACCACTAACCGCTGTCCCTCTGCCCTGGGAATCCTCCACCCAAACTAGAGACTTTCAGAATCTCACGGACGCCCCCATTCTTAATGTGCCACTGTACCAAAACCCTAGTCAGGAAAAGTTTCCCTACTGTTTTTCAGGCACTAACTCCAGCCTCTGTAGCATCACTGTGACGCCCCCTAGTGCCTCCCTAAGAGCCCCGCCGGGCATATTCTTTTGGTGCAATGGAACATTATCTAAGAATCTACCTAGTCCCTCTGTTGCCAGCCTACTGTGTCTTCCTGTCACACTAGTTCCCCGACTAACTCTACTAACTGCCGGCGAGTTCCTGGGGTACACCGGTAACTGGACTAGTACTGCCATTCACCCAATCCCTAAACTGAGACCTACACGAGCAATATTTCTCCCCCTCATTGTAGGAATCTCCCTCACATCATCCCTCATTGCGGCCGGACTGGCAGGGGGAGCCCTAGGTCACACCCTCATAGAAAGCAACAAATTGTACCAACAATTTGCCGTGGCTATGGAGGAATCAGCTGAGTCCCTTGCCTCCCTTCAACGACAGCTCACATCCCTAGCTCAGGTGACCTTACAGAACCGGAGGGCCCTAGACCTACTCACTGCTGAAAAAGGTGGTACATGTATGTTCCTGAAAGAGGACTGTTGCTTCTACGTAAATGAATCAGGGCTTGTAGAGAACAGGGTCCAACAGCTACGCAAGTTAAGCACAGAAATGAGAAAACAGCAGTTTGCCTCAGCTGCAAATCAATGGTGGAATTCTTATATGTTTTCTCTGTTGGCCCCCTTCATGGACCTCTACTAAGTCTACTATTTCTGTTTACCGTAGGACCTTGTGTTGTTAACAGAATTTTGCGGTTTGTCAGAGAGAGGTTTGACACCATACAGCTCATGGTCCTCAGAGCCCAATACCAACCTGTAGATGCTGAAACAGAATCAGACTTATAAGACCCAAGATTGGCTCTAGAGGTACTTGAGAAAGGGAGGAATGAAAGAGACCAAATGAAATCTACAGGCAGGCAGCCCGGGCGGCGCCTTGAGCCTAGTTAGAAGTTGACCCTACAGGCAGACAGCCCGGGCGGCGCCTTGAGCCTAGTTAAAAGTTGACGCCGGACCTAACCGATAATGTTATCTATAGATTTCAGATGTTGTATAGACAAGCAATGTGAAAGTCCCTGCCTTGTTCTTTTTCTGTTCTAATTACTAGTGCTTGCCATATATCTCTCAACTTCCTGAGCCCAGTATAAACATATCCCACCATATGTCTCCCCTCCATATATCCCTCAACTTCCTGGGCTCATCCCACCATATGTCTCCCTACCATATATCTTTCAATTCAAAGACTACCATATATCTCAACTTTAGAAGGACACCACCTGGAAAATCCCCGATAAGAACACAGCCGTTTGTGAGAGCGCGGGAACCAATAAAAAACTGCTAAATGTATAAACTTAAAATGTTAACCAATTGTAATGCTGTAACCTAGAGAATTCCCTCGTTCCTCTGCAACTTTACAAGTCCTGTTTACATTAGGCTATAAAAGGCAAGCGCACGCATTGTTCAGGGCCCTCCTGTATGTTGTGGAACGGAGGGACCAAGTTCGAACTTGCATTAAAGATCCTTGCCGCTTGGCTTTGACTCTGGACTCTGGTGGTCTTTTTCGGGGAACAAACGGTCTGGGCATAACACCTTCTGGTATGCACAGTCCTCCCATATCATGGAGACTGAGATACAGTTGGAGTTGGGGATAGAAGTGACTGGAGAAGACAGTGTGGTTTGGCTGCACAATTCCCTATGAGAGAAGCACTCACTGCATGGGGCTGTGTAGCGTATGTCTAGAGCCCAGCTTTTGGAAGGGACTGGAACATGAGGAACTGATCCATGAGATGGAAATGTCAGAGAGAGAAGGGAGTCCCACTGAGCAATGCAACCAAAGAAAGACTTTGGGGAGAATTCAGATGTCTCATGGGATCTTGAATTGTCTTCTGGGTAATATGCAATGTAAATTTTCTCATATATCTCCCACAATATCTTCAATAACATCTATAATTCTTTAAAGTAGATGTAAGAAGTGCAGAGTGTAGTTTCAGGGTTGGTGCTTCTGTAAAAGCTGTAGATAGCACTAAATCAAGAGGGTCTATTCTCTGCCCCACCCATCAACCCTCAATATACAGATATAAAACAAGTAACTTGACCCTACCGACTATATGACTTAAAAGTTAAATATCACAGGAATGATCTCCACCCACTACCTTTATTTTTCCTTTCTTCTCTGATACTTTTCTCTGATGCTAGGTTGACACCATGGCAACTGGTATAGTAGAAAGAACTTGGGCTTTAGAGTCAGGCTTGTGTTCAGGTCCCAGGTGAGCCACTTCCCAGGGGCATAACCCACTGCAAGTTGCCTAAACAGAAGGAGTCTCTGTTTTTTCATATGGAGAACAGGTATAACACATATTTTACAGTATCCTTGTAAGGATTAAATGAGATTATTATATGTGTGGAGGTTAAGCAATATGGTAGAAAGGGCCCTAACTTTAGAGGTAGGTCTGAATCTTGGCTCTCACAACTATTATGTTATGTGACACTGGTGAAGTAGAGAACTCTTTTGGGACTCAGATTCTTTATCTGTAAAATGTGGGTAAGAGCTGACTAATTATAGTCCAGTACAAAGATCTTATCAAGTGGTCATGATCTTGTTAAGGTTCCAAAGTGGAAACTATGGTGATGTAAAGTGCCTAGTACACTTTGAAGGCACATTGAAGGTACACATAAGGGATCCATTACTATAATCACACACTGCATGCTCTGGAATTTCTGGCTTGACAGAGCAATAAAATGGTCTGTTGAATGTACAGTTTGAGATAATATTTTAGAGAGAATTCCCTGAAAGGAAGAGGTTCCATCCTTCAGGATGTAGTGTACACTTTATGTGTGTCCCCAGTAGGAATAAAACATGGGAACCAAGGTATAAAAGTGTAAATGATCCCACTTATTATCACTCCTAAGTGACCCACAGCTGTTCCTACAACTCTGGGCTCTGTGACTTAGAAATTCTGGTTTCTAAAGGGGAAATGCTTCATCTAGATAACATAATAAGAGGCCCATTAAATCTCAAGCTATGGCTACCACCCCATCAGTTCATGTTGCTTGAGACAAGACCCAGCAGGTGAGAAGTGTCAACATCATGGCAAATATAACCAACATGGATCATCATAAACAGGTTAGGCTGCTGCTACAGAATGGAGGCAGGGAATATGTTTGCCAGTCAAGTAATTTGGTGTCTCTTGGTACTCTCTTGCTCAATTTTGATGATAAAAATACAAGTTCAGTGCTATGGTCTGAAAAGAATGTAGTGATCACAGGGCTCAACATGTCCAGATTATCCCATATGTAAGCCATCTAAACAGGCAGAGGTGCTAGTTGATGGTGAGGGGAATTCTGAATGGTTGGATAGTGGAGGAGAAGGATAATGAGTATTAGTTAAGGCCTTGAGACCAGCTGCAGTGGCGGGAGCTGTAGCTCATCTCACTAATCCACCTGAAGGCCTAGAACTTATTTATAAGAAGCAAATGGATATGAATGGTTGCAAGGAGTACACTGTAGTGGATACCATGGAATACTGCCTAAATTTCTACCTCCAAAACTAAAGTACTTACACCCCCAGCTGCAGGAAGTTTTGGAAACCAACAGCTCTTAGTGAAGTCCCTCTAAGGGTCATACTTTCAGCTCAAGAAAATCACCTTACCCAAAGTCATGCTCCTTCCCAGAGGTAGCCAACATCCAATGACTGGTTGACAGAAGGGTCTAAAGGCGTGTCCCTTTGCTTCCCATTTAGGGAAATTTAAGGAGTTATTGCAGCTGCAAAGGTCTCACTGGGATCATTAGAGGCTTTGTTGCGATTGAACAACAGTTCAAGCTCTCTTGAGCCCAATTCAGTTTCTTTTATTCTCCCATAGGTACCCAGCTAAGAGTATCCCCTCTAGTATCTTCCTGCATGCAAATCTTGTCCAGAGCCTGCTTTCTGGGAAATCTAACCTGTGACAAACACGCTATTTCTGAGTGTCTGCACATCAATCATGTGGAGAAATTTGCTCCTTATTTATGTGTTCTCTGCTGGTATTACTCCTTCTACTCTCATAACAAAGCTAACTGTGAACTAGCATTGTAGAACCACTGATGACATCCTTTCTTTCTAAGTTCTTCCTCTAAATGTCCTGGTTTGATCTGAGTTTCCTTATTTAGTGCTTTCAAAATATTCTCAAGTATTACCACTCCACTCTTTGCATCACCTGTTTTTTAACAGCAGACACTCTTTGTATTCTCACTATTTACTATGACACAGTAACTTGTTAAATATTTGTGGAATTAAAAACAAACAAGAACATATTGATCTAGAATATGAATAGTGATCCGGTTGGCAATATCAATGTCATGGAGTTATTGGATTAGAAACTATGGGAGTGGATGAGATTCCTGATGGATTATGGGTAGAATTAGAAGAGCAGATAGCTTATCACAGAACCCTGAGAAATACCAACACTTATGAGATGAAAAGAGAAGAAAGGGTCCATGAAAGAATGGTTGGTGAGAGAAGAGAGAATCCTGGAAGCCTAGGGTAGAAAGAAATTCAAGAAAGATGTATTCAACAGAGTCAAATAACAAATTGACTATCAAATAAAACAAATGACTATCAGATTTGATAATCAGGAGGCCTTGTTGACATTTTCCAGTCATATTTTGGTGGCATGGTGGGAGGAAATATATAGGATCAATTTTGTATGTAGATCCACCTTTTCCCTTAGGTAGTTGCTGCATCCATGTATGGAGAAGTCAGAGGAAGCATGGACTTCAGCTTCCTGTTTAAGCCATGTTCTCACATCCCATTTTAGCAGGGGCTTTGTTCTTTAGGAGTCCACTGGGTTCCACTAATAATGCTGTGATATCCACAAGGCTCTTTGTATCTGTTTTCAGTGGTTAGAATTTAGAAAGGGCAGGTAAATGATTATGACCTTCAAACCTCCATCAAGGTCAACTCCTTACTGAAACTGATAAAGCCTAACCAACAATTACTCAGAGCTCAAATAAACCAGAGGTAGTTAAGTCACTCAGGGGAAACATATTAAAGTCAATTACAACTCAATCTGGGTAGATTTATCAGATATCTTTCCCCTGTGACCAAAGAGGCAAGAAGTAGAACTTGTTCCAAAGTGTGGGGATAAACGTAGGGGTGTATGGAGGTCTGGTAGATAAACACGGAAGCAAGGAGAATAGATGATTCCTGCTTATTCCCCTAAGAGTTAGTTAAGCAACTCGGGACATATTTCCTGAATTGGAACTATCTGATCTATATAAATGCTCATTTTTATTCAATTCAACAGATATTTATTGAATACTATTATCAGTCAGGCAGATAACAGATATCCTGAGAACAGAGAAACAAGACTAAAAGAATAAAAACAAGCATAAAAATAAACAACATAGGTTCTGTCCTCAAAAAGTTCACAGACTAGTAGCTAGAGAAGCACACAAAACTGCCATAGAATTTCAAAGGCACTATGAGAGTAGTATGTACAAAGTACTATGGAGCCACAGAGAAGTGGGCAATTCAGCCAGCCTTAGGAAGAAGGTATAACCAGGATGGCTACAGGTGTGGATGTATCTCTTGCAGGCTCATTGGCATGATGGACAATCAAAGTAAAGGAAAAAAAAAATCAACTGCCTTCTAGAAAATTTATAGAAATAAACATTCCAAACCTACTAGGGCAACTAGTTCAGATATTGAAAAATCCACGCAAGCAAGGAATTCTTCCTGTAATTACCTCTAACTACATGGCCTTATAATTAATTTTTTTTTTTTTTTGAGACAGAGTCTTACTCTGTTGCCCAGGCTGGAGTACAGTGGTGCAATCTTGGCTCACTTGCAAGCCCCGCCTTCCAGATTCAAGCCATTCTCCTGCCTCAGCCTCCCAAGTAGCTGAGACTACTGGCGCCTGCCACTAGGCCGGCTAATTTTTTGTATTTTTAGTAGAGACAGGGTTTCACCGTGTTAGCCAGGATGGTCTTGATCTCTTGACCTCGTGATCCGCCGTCCTCGGCCTCCCAAAGTGCTAGAATTACAAGCGTGAGCCACCGCACCTGGCCTATAATTAATTTTAAACCCTCCTTTTTCTCTTTTTCCTCAGGAGAAAAAACTGGGAACAGATAGTCAACACAGTATTTACATTTCTGTTAGAAAAAAACTCCCAATGACTCGGTTATTTCCCAGAAAACAAAACAAAACAAAAATCGCTTTATCCCAATGCACACCCACTCATCATTTGATCTTTTTGTTTTAAAATGAATACTAATCTACCTCCATTAAAAGCCTCCCAAGAGGCCTTAGCTCCAGTGAGCATTGAACAGTTTTAACTGATGGGATCAAGGGTCAGAGGGAGCTGTATGAGATGGCAGTGAGAACATTCTTTGACAAAACCAGTCCTAAGCAGAATTCTTAAGATTTGGAAAGAAAATAATTTTGTCTTACTGCCAGCAGACTCTCCTGTTTTCTGTTTCAACTAAGCAAATTAGGAACGGTTATTTCCATGGAATGTCTCCCCATGCTGGGCACTAAAACTCAAGGTACTCCAAAGTATCTAAGAAGGTTGAATAAACACCCAAAGCTTTAGCAAAACTAAAATTCTTATGGGTTTCCTGAGTATACTTTCAGTTTACTTTTAGTACTATTACATAGTTCCTTAATTATATATATGATATATTTTATTTCTATCATATATTTCCTTGATGATATATATATAATATTTATTTATTTATTATTACAATGTACTACAGGGTACATTGTATAGAAGGTAAAAATATGAGTATGAGAAAATGTTAGAAATTGTAGGGACCATGGTGATTATTGACAGATAAGGCAAAACCAAAGTTACATAACTGCCAAAGGTCAAGTAGCAATTTAAGAGCAGAGCTGAGAATAGAATTCAGGTGAGGAAATCAGGTCCTGTGCCTGTGACATCACAGGCAGGGCCGCCCACTACACAACTCAAAGGGTAGCATTTATATAGAATGGGCAACATACCCTGAATGTACAGCAAGGGCCAGGCCTGGAATTGACCTTCGTGGGGGCTCTCATGAGTCCCATAGTGCAGCAGCTTCAGTCACCAGAAACCTTTCAATTGTCTCATTATTCTTAAATTTGAGGTACCTGACCAATTTTAAAAAAAATTCCAAATGAGCAGTGTACTGTCAGTTTTGGTCCCATCATAGGGTTGGTTTCCTCCAGAAATGGAGGCTTTGTGGTATACTAGTGTACCTCACCATCAGAATTCTTAAGATTTAAAATGTTTTCTTCACTGCCTTCTTGCACAATATCAGTGGCTTTCAGCAAAATCCTATTGAGTCATACGTGTAGGATTTATACAGCATAAACCTTCCAAATGGTTGGTGAAGCAAAATAGAAAATAAAGGCAGCCTCCCTCCTCCACCCACATTTTTAAAAAATCCACAAGTTTTAGGAAAAAATCCAGCGCTAGCTAAGATTCTTGAAGCCCTTGTGAAACCTCAAGAGTTTTTCTTCCTCATTGTGACCCATGAATTTTCATTTGGTGGTGTGGCAGTGGCTTGAGGGATTTTTAACTTGAAGCAGTTCACCCATTTACTCTGTTGTTTGGGTAACATAGTTGATACTAAACAACAAAATTGCTGTACCTCCCTAAAACATGAACATATAATGGTTGTTTTTGTAAACAGTTTGGGGTTATATGTGGCTAAAGGAAGTAATAAAGTATAATAAGATCACAGTAAATGCTAGTTCATTATCTGAAGCACTGGTCCACCTCAGTGAGAAAAATATCGGGGAGGGGGGGAGTGGCAACAATGAAGATAAAGATGATGCAAATCATTAAAGAAAACCATTTGCCACCTCAACTGCATAAACCCAACACAGCCTGCTGTAGTCCTACATTCATGGTAAACCTAACAGATTTTCTGCTGGAAAATGCAATGACATTCAAACCAATGCAATGCACTGTCTCTGGTGTGAGGTACCTTACAAGGAAAAGGATTTAGGGGTTATGAGGTTTCTGTTGTTGATATTTTATAATTTTTAGCAAAGCATTTGAGGTTTAACTCAGACCCAGGAGGTGCATTTTATTATAACGTTTAATACTTCCAAAAGACTTTGTGAAATTCCTCTCCTCTGACGTCTCCCTATCCCTATCAGTCTTCAGCATCTAGGTGTCTCCATCAATAAAGCCTCCTGAACTCTCAAACAGAACATTCGGTAGCAGCTGTCAATGTCTTGAAGCTAGATTTGACGTCACAGACAGCAAGCAGCACGGATGAGACATGCCACCCGTTGGTGCCAAGCGTGTCCTACCTTGGAAACATGAGCAATCAATGTGCTGACCTTTCTTCCTGGAGAGTTTGAGGCCAGGCAGACTCCTTGAAAACAATGCCCCATTTAATATACACCCTTCAGCCTGGATGGTAACCTTTTGGATATTTCTACTGATTCCTCACCCAAATTACTTTCCCCTTCAATGAATGAACCTGTCCTTCCAGGACATCCATCATGGGTTGGATGCCACCCCATCTCCCATCTGGGCTAGCTTTGCCTTCTAGCAGGACATGTTAGCCAAGTGGATTTCAAATTGTTCTCACTGGTCATTCCCCACAATCTTCCAACTAGGTAGTGCCACATCCATTCTGCAGTTGTGAAGCAAAACGTGTGGCAGAAGCATAGCAAAACCTACCACTGCCAAGATTCCACTCTGTTGGACAGATTCCAAATGGAGTTTCCTTTCTGTGAAGGAAGTACCCTCGTGCACAGTTCCTTCCTCTACTGAAATGTCTTCCCCCTCCTCTTTGCTTCCTCTGCATCCCTCTATCTCTAAACGCTTCCTACATTCACACCCACCCAATCTCTCTGAAGAATTCATCCTGCCTCTCTCTAGCTACACCAGCCTGCAGTTCTTTCTGCATTCTCTGCTGAATTCTTACTGGCATTTGTGGTAACTGTGCCGGTAACTGTCTTATACTGGACGTACTACTAGGTGTGGTTAATTTTCTTTTCCTATATAGAGGTATTGAGTTCAGCATGCTATAAACTCTGAAAAATGGGGCCTTGTCTACATCTCCCTACAGGGTCTAGAAGAATACTGCACACAAAGGTTCAAAAGAAGAATAGCATTTGTGTATGGATTATGGCAGGAAAAAAAAAAAAAAAAAAACCATTAACAGTCCTCAACCTGGATTTGAAAAGAGCAAGTATGTTCCTCAATTCTAGTTTTGCCTTGGTTTATATTTTAGATGTGAACCTCTGGCTAGAAATCTAAGGGCATATTTTCACAGAAAATACTAGAAAATGGCATATAAAAATGAATGGCAGAAAACTTTTTCAAGTGGAAAAGGAAGAAAGGAAAGAAAGAAAGAAGGGCAGACTACCTGGTGGTATAGGCCCTTACAGCTAGAACTCTCACTCAGTGCTTCCAACACTTTTTCATAAACCACAAACCAGAAATTTACTGTTCAATAATAGAAACATATGGTGTGGAGCTTTCTAGATTTTTCTTTTCTTTTCTTTTTTGATGATAAAGAGGTAGCAAGGAGAGAGGATCTAGATGGGGAGGTAGGTAGGACAGGAAGGGCAAGTGAGTGTTTTCAAAAAACTTTTGGTAGATAAGGACTTTCTCTCACTCATTTTTAAATTTTGCTATTAAAATATGTACTTTATAGCTTCTCAATTTTACAAGAGGCATGTTTTTTGATGGAAACATGTTCTGGTGTGCACGGTGATTAGGTCCATTAGTGGATAAATTCAGCCTTCACTCAAGAGACCATGCCACAAGACCAAACCCACTACTTTTATTGGAAATACTGGGGCTGAGAAAGAGAGGCAATTCATTAATGCTAAGCCAATATGAAGCAGTTTGCTCTTATTGTCTGTTTCATATTGGACCATTGCAGAAAGGTTGAGTGTACCTCTGCTACTAAAACAGTCCACGTACCCAGGGAGCTTGCTAATCAATTTTAGAGTCAACAGAGCCCCAGGACACTGTTAAGAAATTCAAGGTTTTCAGGGATAGTTGAAAAAGAAAACAAATGATTGAGCATGTTCCCCTCTCTGTTTCCCTTCCACTGCTTGGAAGAGGACAAACAGTGTTCGCTGGCGACAGACAATGTGATGCTCCATTGACTTCTTTCCAGCACAGTTCAAGCTATCAGGTCAGTCTTCTGTTCACTGAAAGACATTTGTGTTCCTGCATATCTGTACTCACAATTAAGGGGCACTGGATCACTCTAGACCTTTAACAGTACTAAACAGGCTATTATGCAAAATTGAAATTTAGGTGACCCCTGCAATTCACAGCTGAGAAATACATGGCTACTGAATAACTACCTCATATCCCAGACACTTTCTGGTGTCTTTTAGCCTGGCACTGGAAAAAGAAGGCAAAACGGGAAAAAGCTAATACTGATGAAGCATTTTTTTTTTTTGAGTTCAGCATGGTGTTAAGCAGTTTATTAGTTTATTTAATCCTCATGAGATCCTTCAGACAGGTGAGTTTTTATGCTCCTTTTACAGAAGAAGAAACTAAGGCTCAGGTAAGTAAGAAAACCTTGATACCATGAGAGAATGTGCTGTGGCCACACAAGATGTTAGTAAAACATCCCTCCATAAAATCTGTTTATTAGACAGGAGAGAAATCTGACCATTACATCTTTCTTATTTTCTAACTTCTATTTTCATGCTTGTTAAATGAAGAATAATGACATCCCCAAGTGGTTGTTGTGAAATATAAAGAGAATAGCTCTTGTTATCTTTACATTTGTAGTTCCTTTTGCCTGACTTTTTGCATAGCTGTCTCCTACTCATCCTTTAGTTCTCAGATTAAATGTCATTGCCTCCAAGAGGCCTTACCAGATTAACCACCTGAGGTCTCATCAACCTCATCACCTCACAACTCACTATCACATTTCCTGTTTATCACCTTAATAGCACCCATCGCAATCTGTGGTTGCCTCATCACTATCCCTCCTCCCCATGAGAATAAAGCCCCTGTGAAGGAAAAGAGCATTCCTATCTTGCTCATGTTCTATGCCTACCACAGTGCCTGGCATAGAGTTGCTACCCCCAAATACTAGTTGAGTGAATGCATGAATGACTGAAAGATAATGCACCTATAATTTAGAACTACTAAATAAATGAAAGTTCCCTTCTATTTCCCACTTTCCCTCTGACTGTTTTTGGGTTCACTTCCATTTGACCTCTTTTCATCTCAGTCACCAGTGATCCTGTATCATGTTACACTGAACTTCAGTTGATGCAGGAGAGGAAAGCTGACTTTGCTCCTGCTCTGTAGCAAAATGACTTGGGCTGTTTTTCTCTCGTCTCAGGGAAGAGGCCTGTCTATACTGGGCCTGAGTACAGGACATGTAAGTGGGTAGAGATCAAAGATCTGGTGACACCCTATGTCTGTGGAAAGGTAGAGACATTTAACAATGGGAGGGAAGAAGTGGCTTCTATGGTGCAAAGAACCTTGCCCTGACCTCCTTCATCCTTTTCAGGGAGCTTCTGAAAATGTTTCCCCACAGTGCTAATCTGCCCTTAGCTTTTGGGGTCATGCAATGGCTAAAAGCCCTCATTGGATACTGAACTTCTAAACTCAAGTTATGTCCTCAAGGCTCAGTATCTATCCAGGGCTCAAGCAGAAATTAAAGGTTGCCAAGGGCTAAGAGAGTGGGAAGAGGCTTTGGGTGTTTTTGGTTGGGCTCTGCTCTCCTTGCATGAAATTGCTAACCATTCAAAGTCAAGTTGAGGTAAAAATGGATGGTCTGAACACCCCTTTAAAGTCCACCAAATTTAAAGCAAGCAGGCTTTCTCCATGAAAGTCAGCTTCTCTTTTATTTAGGTAACCTTTCAGTAATCATAAATCAAAGCCCAGGCTGAACATTTCTATCCTTTGGGAAATTTCTCTGGCTTCCTTGGGCATATAGGAGAGTTCTACCCTTTCCCACAACACCATCTTTTGTCTCTATCAGGGTTTATCTATCTTGTGGAATAGTCACATTCTTATGTGCCGTGCAACCACATCCAGCTGTTGGTCCCTGGAAGCAATGCATCTCATACATTTTTGGACCCTTCAATCAAGATTGTTGTATCTTGCTAAATGCTAGGAATATACCAAGTACACAATATATAATGTAGGAGGTATGTTTGAATAATAAAATTTTGGAGATAAAAGGGTCCCCAACTCATAGTTTGATATTTTATAAAGCCCAAAGAAAGATAAAGTTATTGCCCAAGGTAGCCACAAAGTAACAGATAGGATCTACTCAAATAAATATTATTTATTACTTAAAATTACACCATCATGAAAAAGACTTCCCAAGTTTTAAAATGTAAAGCAATTTGAAATGCTTTCTATCTAATTATAATGCTTAGACTTTATTTAAAATCCTTCACAGTTTCAAAGGACCATATGCTTTATGCTTCTAAGAATTTGTCAAATAGTTGTTGCCCTATAAATTAAGTATTGGTTTTTCTATTACTCTTGAAAATACTTGCTTGATGAATACTAATTTGGGTTAATTATTTGCCACTTTATGTTTGTGTGTTTTGGTAAACCACTGACAAGACACTAGGTATATAGATTATGTTAGATATATATATATATATATATTTAATTTTAAACTTTTAATTTTTGTGGGTACATAGTGGGTATATATATTTTTGAGGTACATGACATATTTTGATACAGGTATGCAATGTGTAATAATCGCATCAGGGTAAATGGGGTATCTATCACCTTAAGCACTTATCCTTTGTGTTACAAACAATTCAATTATACTCTTTACATTAGATAACATTTGATTTGAGACATCTTCTAGTTCTAAAATTATCTGCCTCTATAAACTCTTCTATGTTGATTTCATCTTTAATGAACATTTATTGGATGTTTAATGTATCCCAAGCATTATGTGCAGGATTCTCTACCAGGTACCAGGAAAATAATATACTGTCTTATAAATAAGATAGACAATCCAGTTCTCAAGTTACTCACTGTCTAATGGAGGAGTCAGGCATTTAAAAAATGATTTTAATGAATGCAAAATACTACAATAGAGGCATGTATTTAATATTGTGGAAGCAGAGAAAAGGGAATAATAACCTGCCTGTGGGGAATTAGAGAATGCTGCCTTCTAAATAACCTTTTAAATAAAGTGGAGATGGAAGTTAAGGATCAAAAACTTATCAAGAATTCACTCAAAGTAAATGAAAATATTTGTCCTGCTAAGGAAATAAAAAAATAGACAAGAGGAAAGTCTATAAAAATCAAGTCAGTATCTCAAGGTGATTAAACAATTCTTTATATTCTTAATCTCCAGGTTGTGTGGTCTTGAATTATAGGGACTTTATTTAAAAGTACATGATGGACTTAATGATAGTAAATGATTAATTTAAAGTAAATACTCACCACTTGCATCTTCCTTTCCAGATAGATGGGAAATCATACTGCCTATATCTAGATTTTTCCTGTTTAATGTCACTAAACAAAGCATTAACCTTTTCTTAAGTAGACTGTGTTATGTGTTGAATCTATGTATTGAAGTCCTAAGCCCCAGTACCTCACAATATGACCTTATTTGGAAATAGGGTCATTGCAACTGTCATTAGTTAAGGTGAGGTCATAATAGAGTAGGATGGGCCATTAACTCAAAATAACTGGAGTGGACATTTTGACCCAGATATGCACATAAGGAGAATGCTATGTGAAGATAAATGCAGAAGTTACAGTTACTCTTCTACAAGCCAAGGAATGCCAACGATTGCCAGAAAACCACCATTAGCTAGGGGAAAGGCATAGAGTAGATTTTTCCTCCAAATCCTCAGAAGGAACTAACCCTACCAATACTCTGAAGACTTCTAGCCTCCAGAGCTGTGAGACAATACATTTCTATTGCTTAAGCCACCCAGTCTGTGGTACTTTGTTACAGCATCCCTGGCAAACACATACAAACTATAAATTCTTCTTGGAAACATGATGAAGGATCATGGAAATTTTAAACTAGATTCTACACAATACTGGAATATCAACTTCACTGAGAAAAATAATATCTAAAGGAGTTAATTGAGAGATTAGTACTCATTTTTAAGTTATGTAGTAACTCAGGGCATTTAAATATATAATATACAATTTTTTTTTCAATGTTAACTTCAGGTGAGTCTAGTATTTGGCTAAAAAATAAAATACAGTTTTATATCTCTTCATCCTAGGTTCTTAAGCTACCTGTATGTGTGTTTGTGTGTGTGTGTGTGTGTGTGTGTGTGTGTGATTCTTTGGAAACTTAAATCTATGATGACTTTGAGGCCTCAAAATAATTGCCTTTTAGCAAGTGAATTTCTCTTTAACTTTTCTTCCTAAGGTACACTATTGACCATCATCTTAAACAAACAAACCTTGAGTATGCAGAACAATAAAAAGAGTGCCAAGCTAGATGTCTGGAAACCAGGAGTCTAGCCTCATTTTGGTTCTAATAAACTGTGTGGCCTTGGACAAGTGCTTAATTTTCCAAGTAGCTATTAGCTCAAGAAAAACGTGGGCCAGAGCAGCTTGTGATATTGCCTATGGTCCCCTATTTGCAAAAATAGCTAATATCCATGCATTAAAATGAAAAAGAGCTCAGCAGAAAGCTTGTAGAAACAGCACAGCAAATTGATATCATCAGCAAGGGAAAGAAGTGATGACGAGAAAAATATCCCTCTATTTTCTTCTATTTAACAAAAGAATCTCTGCTTACCATCTTCCCCTTCTCAGTGTACAAGGGCAACTTTAAAATGCGAGTTAACAAAAGCAAATGATTCAGAGCTAGCATTTTCTTGTCCCTAAAGTTACAGCAGCATCAAATGATTTTATAGCCCATTGGGGCCAGAAAAATCACTTGGAAGCAGAGTGTACCTACGTGAGCGGGTTGTACTACATAAAGTGACAAATGATCTTAGACAATTACAGAAACCTTTATATCTCAATCAGTACCCTGGAGACAGCTGATAATGTTTGTACATACTGCTAAAACTGTCAGCAAGAAGATGTGAGGAAAACCCAAACCAGAACTTTTTACAAATTATGAGGTTCTGAAAAGGAGCAGAAACCTCTGTGGTAATGGCTTACATTAACAATACAGCTGCCTCTTAAAGCTCCCCAAGTCATAAAACACTAACAGCAAAGAACTGAAAAAAAATATGTGCACACTACAAGGAAAATAAACATCAGTGAAAATGGACTTCACAAGGACTACGGTGGCTGCCAAACTAAATGCTGAAGACTGGCAATCCCCGATACAAAATCAGAGTCAACCCTGACATGCTCATAGGGAAGGACCTCAGTAGGCCTGTTTATCTCATCCATACAGCAGGGTGCCTAAAGGTGGTTCAAACTGGAGTGGCTGGGTTCAAACCACTAGCCGTGCCTTGGGCAAGTGGCTAGTTTCTTTATCTGTAGAATACGAATAATGGCAGTGCTCATGATATAGGCCGTTATGAAGGTTAGATGAGATAGTATAGGTAAAGCATTTCGAAGAGTGCCTCCTAATTGAATATTCAAAAAAGTTATTACTATAACTCCTATTATTGCTACTAGTAGGCAATAAGCCCTTGTCAAATAAAATAAGACCATTTTTCCAAATATTTAATTAAAACCAGAATGTATTCTAGAATGCCAGGAAGTTAATTCAAGAGTAGTTATTTAGGCACAAATCCCTAAGTTTAAATTTTGTTGATTTATTCATTTTGTCATTGATTTACACAACCAATAATTCTTGAGTATAGTGCTAAGGTAGTGTCCTAGCACTAGGGTTCCAACAATGAATAAGACACATAGTCTCTGAACCCAAAGAGCTCACCCTAGTTGTGGAGAATAGACAGAAAATTCCAAGGATCCACATTTGAACTATGTGGCTCAAGCTATGTGCAGTGCCAATAAAAAGAGTGAGGAGAGAGGCAAGAGGATCACTTGATCCATAATAGGTAGGTGCAGGCAGATGGTCAGGCATTACTCCCTAGAGATGATAGCTGGACTCAAATGTGGGGTAATCCCGTTTTAGTTAGAATACAGATGGCCAATCGAATTGAGGGTAACAGCCAGAATACCTTGAATCCCTTAGTATTGTTGACAAAGAGCCTAAAGTATGTTCTTAAAGTTAATGCCTGTCTTTATTTTTTGCTATTATTAGTAGTTGCTTAGAAAATTTTTATATGTCATAATTTTATATTATTTGCTTGTCAAAGGAAATATGACTCTTAATGATTGCAGCAGTTATAAATAATAATTTATTTCAATCAATCACACTTGTGGAAGGTATTTTGGGATACATGGAGTCCTAGAGCTTCAGGTCAACCACTACTGGCCAGTAATGAGGTTCTCTAGATTGAAACCCTGGGGCAGAGCTACTCTGCCACACCATTGTGTAACTGAGGTTTAGTTATGCCACAGTTAGGCATGAGGTAAAGGTGATGAGTTTTGTATCCATTGTTAAAAGGAGAACACAAAGAGGGAGAAAAGGACATTCACTATGAGCAGATGGGACACCAGGGAGAGATATTAGGTGACATCGTGGGAAGTCTGATAGTCCTGCCCAATATACCCATTAGAAGGACAAGCTAAACTGGAGAAAGGCAACAGTTCCTTTCTAAATATGGGAAGACAGTTATCATTGAAAAAAAGTCCCACACCAATAAGCAAAAATAAAAAATTCTGTCATGAGGGCCAGGGATAGTATAATTGCTCATGTCTGTAATCCCAGCATTTTGGGAAGCTGAGGTGAGAAAACAGTTTGAGCTCAGGAGTTTGAGACCAGCCTGGGCAGCATAGCAAGGCTCTGTCTCACAAAATGAAAATTCTGTCATGAAATTGATCAATGTTTATGTTAACACAGACTTATGACAGACATTTTAGAAATAGCCTTGGAAATTTTTCAGTGAAAGCCCACAAATTGTGAATGGCCTTGTATTGTTCAATTCAGCTTTCCTTCCTTTGCAACCCACCTCCACCTTTAAAAACGAGCATCAGGCTCAGTTTCTTCAAAGAATGGAACTGTGTCCCACCCTAGTTCTGCACAGGAAAAAAGCACAGAACATTTTTCTCCCTTCTTATTGAGTTGTGACCCCAAAAGTGCATTTTTTTAATTCAAAGAGTCCTCCAAACATTTGGCAATTTAAACATTTGGTTTAAAAATATATGAACAAACTAGGTTGCATTTGTTAGAAATCAAGACCACTTGGGAAAAAATAGAGATGCAAAGAATGTCTGAGCATAGTGGATGTTTTATTCTTTTTAAAACCACATTTCACTTGCTCAATGAAAAAAAACTCTTCTTTTATTTTTAAAACCCTTTTCAAGCTGAAATTGTCTATGACCAAGCCATAGCCTACAGCACAATTTTACAGCTGAGGAACAAACCTCTTAAAACTCAGATTTATAATGGAAATGCTGTCCGAGAGTTAATTATAGTGGACTCCAGTAGGGTATAATTTTTTTCATCAGTTTGGAGTTTGGAAAGCTCACTAGCCTGACACAACCATATTTATCTCAAACCTCAGACTCCATTATTTCATTTTCTTGGGCTGTAAGGCAAAGGCCAGTGAGTAGGTCCCTCTTACCTTGGCTTTATAGCCTCAGTTTGCCTGAAGGTTTCAGAAAAGGGAAAGGTTTTTTTTTTTCCAAAGAATGCTAGGCTCTACATTGGTGTTGTGTGGAAAATTAAAAAAAAAGAAAAGAAAAGAAAAAAAGAGTCCAAGATCAATAACAGGAGTTTTAAATTAGGATAGCCTAAGGGCAGGAAAGAACTCCTGCCTGCTCTTAGGGGAGAAAGCACAAACACACTCAAGAAAAACAAAACCAAAAAATTTATAAAATCTTAACGACTATCTTTAGACTTTTAGGACTTTGACAGGGTAGGGTTTAGTCTTCCTAGGAGGTCTGTTTTCCAAAAGCATACCTGGTGCCTCATCAATGACTACAGAATTTAGCTTGTGACCTAAGAGACTAATTGAGACAATTTACCAACCTTTTGCTCTAAGCCAGTGCCTCTCAAATACTGGAATCACCTGGGGGAATTAAAAAAAAAAATGCCGGAGTCCCAACACTAGTGATTCAGATTTAATGAGCTTGGGTGCAGCCTGGGTGTCAGGAGACTTAAAAGCTCCCTAGTGATTCTAACGAGCAGCCAGGACTCAAAACCAATGCTCTTGGCCTTTCTTTAAAGTGGGGACCACAGACCAGCAGTATCAACAACATGTGGAGGTTTATTAGAAAGGTGGCATCTCAGGCTCCATCTGCTGAGTCAGAATCTGTATTTTAACAAGATCTTCAGGAAATCTGCATGCATATTACAGCAGTTTGGGAAGCATTGCCTTTTGCTACAGCCATTCCAAACAATTTATTGGCAGTCTTGCAAGAATTCCAAAATACCCACTGAAAATATGATCTGCTTAACATTCCATGAAATAAAAATAGATAGGGAGTGTTCTTTGATCCGATTAGGAGTTGAAAAGAACAACAGGATAAGACTGATGGAAAGAGCTTGGTGTATTTCAGGTAAAGGCAGAAAGCTTTAACCTCCTTAGAAAGCAAAAAGTAGAACTAGATTGCTTTTGCTCAGCACACACAAATCAGCAAGAAAAAAAATGCTCTGGGGTAGGCCCAATGAAAAATGATTTTACCAAACATCTAATGACTAGTATAACATGATCATTGATGAACTGTAACTCATTTCAGCCACTGTTGCTCCACAATTCCCCAATCATCCCACTTCCTGGCTCTGTATCTCCCCTGGACCAAGAACACAAAATTTGACTTTCAGTTATCTGGTAACCTAATGAGAAGGTATGTCAACTATGTTGACAACTAGTCTATATGATTTATAATAAAACTGACCCTGGATTGGTAAGTGGCATCTAGACTAAAACAACTACAAATAACTGATAGGAACCACAGTTCTGACTTCCTGAGTGTAGTGCTCTTGTAACTGGATGTGTCCTTTACAGGGACTTTGAAAGCTATGCTTATAGATTTGCTGTAAGAGCTACTGGCTTCTTTGAAGGAAATAAAGCTTTTAAACCAGGAAAACTCCTGCACTTACCTAGTATGCATCTCACCTCTTTGCACATGAGATGCTATGGGCTGCTGCAAGGACTCCCATAGGAAAGGAATAACCATCACTGCCTTTTTAGGAAGCCATGTGTTCCCATACTATGTCCCTTTAGATTAGAACGGTGTAAAATGGGCTTACGAATCTGAATGTCGAGTTGAACCAAGAACTCTTGATGCAGAATGTGCAATGCAGTTTTGTTTTGTTTTGTTTTGTTTTTAACATAGTGCAAACTGGGAACAAACAAACTGCCTTTGAGTTGTTAAAGTATGATCCATTCATAAAATGGCATATACACAGTTCTAAAAGCTCATGTCTTTGAAGAATATTTAATGTCAGTGGAAAATAAATGTTCATGATACATTAACTAAAAAATGTGAGAGTGTATATATGGCACATATATACAGTATTTGTTTTATAAAACACACAAGGAGTTTCAAGAAAAAAGTGCAGATAAAGAAAATAAGGCAGCATGTCAGACACCTCATGTACTGTCATCTTTCCTCTCCCTTCTTTTCCTTGCAAAAACTCATTTTCCTCACTCAAATAATGTGATTCATGTCATACCGGTCATCACAAAGTTCAGTGCCCTGGCCACAGTGCTTAGCGTGGGATCCAGGCTGATTAACAGAGGTATCTTATCCCCTTTTCCACAGTGACTGGTTGAGGCATGTGGCTCAGATAGAGCCAATCAGAGTCAATCCTGGGGATCTTGACTGTACAAATAGTGGGACACAGAAATGGAGGCTCTTGAAATATCTCTGGATAGAGAGATGAGAAAAACCTTGCTGCCAGTGCCCAGGTTTCTATGATTAGGGAAGCAGCAGCATTTTATGGGGTACTCAGGTATAGACAGTCAGGTGGCAGAAGAGTTATATAGTTGCACAGCTAAAGAAATATTGAATTAAAGAAAGGGGTTTATTGCAGGACTTCTTTGATATACATATTCACACTAGAATAAGGAGAGGATGCAGTATACAGTGTTTGTCAAATTTACTTAAACACCAAAACCTTTCTTTTTTCTTTTCCATTTCTTTTTTCTTTTTTGAGAAAACTCATTAGCATCTCTGCTTATACTATTGTTCTTAGAAGACAGAAAAGATATGCTGCCCCAAGGAAATAATGGATCCATCTATGGGTCATTATTTGTGTGTGTGTGTGTGTGTGCGCGCTTTGCTCCACTTTCAAAATTTCCTACAGCTAAAGTTATGTTTAATACACACACACATATATATCCAAATTATATGTATATAGTATCTTATACATATACCTATGTATATCTCATGTATATTTATATATAGTCTGTTTCCATAAGTGAAACAACCCAAGTGGCCTTTACTTCATAAGTGAATTAGTAGTATTTCTAACATATATTAATAGTTTTTTATTGCCCCAAGTTTAAAATCAAGAGTCCCTTTCCTTTCACCAATGGAAACACACAGATTTTACTTTTAATTTCAGTTCTCTGTCACATGTGTTTTTTTAAACTTTTATTTTAAGTTCAGGGATACATGTGCAGGTTTGCTATAGAGGTAAATAGTGTGTCACAGTGGTTTGATGTATAGATTATTTGTCACCCAGGGCATAAACATAGTACCCGATAGGTAGACACATGCACACATATGTTCATCGCAGCACTATTCACAATAGCAAAGACATGGAATCAACCTAAATGCCCATCAATGGTAGACTGGATAAAGGAAACGTGGTACATGTTTTCTCTGTTTTATATGTCTTGCATGAGGGCAGCCAAGTTAATCCAATAATCACCATTTAGTGTATTTAGAAGAAGAGAAGTTACCTGTTACCTGTTCTATAAATTAATAAATATTTCTGCATTTTTGTTTCCTATGCACATGTACATATACATATATATGGTTTACAAAAATGGTAACATACTATACTAATGTTTTGTAATTTTAAATTTTAAACTTAATGATGTATGATAAGCATCTTTCCATGCCAGCGTACAGAGTCCCACCACTCTTCATTAACCCTGCCTGGCATAAACGGTGTGGATGGAATCGTATATATCTTAGTCCTGTAATCTCATTTAACTTCTAGGTACCTCAATGTTTGTCTAAGTAAAGATAACCTACCTACAAGGAAGATTTTCAAGTAAAATATTTAAGTAAAGCACTTAGCACAAGGCTGGAACAGAATGTGCTCAGTACATGGAGCTATATCAATCTATCTATTCCATAATATTACTATTAGGGGATTATTCTATTAATATTGTCGTTAATGGATAACGGAATTATTTCCAATTTTGACTTCAATAAATAAGACTACAACACACTAATTGCAGCCTTGGGTGAGGATTTCTATAAACTCCAAAAAAGTGGAACTGCTAGGTCAATGTTATGCCCATTTTAAGTTTTGCTAACATGGCCAAATTTCTTTTCAGAAAGGCCTTTCCAGTGGGCACTCTCACCAGCAGAGGGCACTGCTTGCTGGCTACCTTTTGGGGAAGGCAAAGTAGGGGGAGGGATTTTACCAGTCTCCGGAAGAATGTATACAGTACTGTGAGGCAGAAAAGAGAGGGCCATTCTGTGGAGAGGTGTCACGAGTTCCCAAAGCCACTTTCAGGCTTGATGATTCATGAGAAGAAATTACAGGCTTCAGAAAAGCTGTTAAATTCACAGGGTATAGTTTACTATAGTGAAAGGATGCAGATTAAAATTAGCAAAGGAAAGGGAGAAGGTACATGTTTGGAAGTCCAGAAGAAACCAGGTGCAAGGTTCTTGTGGTCCCCTCCCCATGGAATCTCATGGGGATGTGCCTAATTCTCCCAGCAACAGTGTATGACAGCACATGTTTGATGCTGCCAACCAGAAAGGCTCACATGAGCCTTGGTGTCCAGAGTTGTTATTGGAGATCAGCAATACAGGCCCCTTAACTGACCTCAGCTACTAAGACTCCAGCCTCCCCCTACCTAAAAGAAAAAAAAAAAGCCTTCACCGTAAATCACATTGTCAGGATAAACTTATCTGTACAGCATGGTCCAAGGCCTCAGGCATACAAAGAGACTCTTATCTGGAAGAATATTTCAAGAGCTCAGAGGTTAATTCCCAGGAGCTGACCAAGGGCTAGTCCTGAAGTCAGGCATTTCTTTGAAATGTGCAGGGTTTGAATAACCCAGGCCTGCTGAGTTAACCCCTTCCTTCCTGCCCAGGGCTGGGAAGGGGATGGCATAAGTAAAGCAGTGAGAAGGAGGTGTATAAAGCACAATTAGGGACAAGAGTGGGATCTGGTATTTTAAAGAGAAGAAGAGAAGGAAATTAATGGGAAAAGTAGGTTGAGTCAAATCGTGAAGAGTCTTAAATACAGATAAGCACAGGTTTGAGGAAGATTAATCTGGTAGTGGTTTTAAAGATGAGCTGAAGTCAAAAGAGTGTAGAGCCTGGGGAAACCTGTTAACAAGCCAGGAGACAGGAGGTGCTAAAGCAGCAAGATAGGCGTGAAAATGGAAGGGATCTGCGCAAACAGGACTTCAAGAGTTGCTGAAAATAGGTGGACAAAGGTGAGGGGAAGGAAAAAGTAAGAATTTTCTAGGATTATAAGCTTGCGTGGTTATAGGTAAAAGCCTCTATTGACAGGAATAAAGCTGTTAGTACAGCCACATTCATATATTCATATATTCACATTCATATATTCAACAACTATTTATTAGAGGCTTATTAAGTATCAAACTATTTGTCTTCATAGTGTGTTCCATGAACTACATGCACCCCATCACCTGGGGGAGCTTGTGGACAAAGCATTTCACTCTTCCCAAGAGCTACTGAATTCAAGTCTCCAGCATAGGGTTTGGAAATCTAAATTTTTAACAAGCACTCAGATACTCTTATCACCCACAAAGTCTGAGATTCTCTGTTAATTATGGGTCCCAGAAAATCATCAATGTTGGGAATTTAACTCGTCATGCATAGCTTAACAGTGAGGATATGTGCTAAGAAATATAAGGCAAATTTGTTGTTTTGCAAACATCATAGAGTGTACTAACACAAACCTTGATGAACAGTCTACTACACACCTAGGCTAGGTGATATAGCTTATTGCTACTAGGCTACAAACCTGTACAGCATGTTACAGTACTGAATACTGTAGGCAACTGTAGCAAAATGGTATTTGTGTATCTAAACACAATCTAAATATAGAAAAGGTACAGTAAAAATAACTTATAGGACTACTGACATATATGTGACCTGGTGTTGATTGAAACATCATTATGTGGCACATGACTGTATATCTCAAATGGTGAAAATAAGAGGAAGAAAAATAGCATAAAGAAAGATCCTGTTTTTCCTACCAGTAACTCAAGATGAGAGTTTGTCTTGCATGATATGTGTTTCAAATGTAGGCACTTGAGTGAAGCTGAAACTACCATTTTATTTTTCCGGGTAGCAAATAAAAAAAAAAAAAGCCAAACACACACACACACACACACACATACAAATATGGCACACAGGCCTTGATATTATAAAATGATGGTTAAATTTTGTTTTGTTTTGTTTTTTTTCTTTTTTTTATTATACTTTAAGTTCTAGGGTACATGTGCATAACGTGCAGGTTTGTTACATATGTATACTTGTGCCATGTTGGTGTGCTGCACCCATCAACTCGTCAGCATCCATCAATTCATCATTTATATCATGTATAACTCCCAATGCAATCCCTCCCCCCTCCCCATGATAGGCCCCAGTGTGTGATGTTCCCCTTCCCGAGTCCAAGTGATCTCATTGTTGAGTTCCCACCTATCAGTGAGAACATGCGGTGTTTGGTTTTCTCTTCTTGTGATAGTTTGCTAAGAATGATGGTTTCCAGCTGCATCCATGTCCCTATAAAGGACGCAAACTCATCCTTTTTGATGGCTGCATAGTATTCCATGGTGTATATGTGCCACATTTTCTTAATCCAGTCTGTCACAGATGGACATTTGGGTTGATTCCAAGTCTTTGCTATTGTGAATAGTGCTGCAATAAACATACGTGTGCATGTGTCTTTGTAGTAGAATAATTTATAATCCTTTGGGTATATACCCAGTAGTGGGATGGCTGGGTTAATTGTGAAGACTTGAGTCATGTTCAAGTGTACAGTCCAGGTATGCAATCTATGATTATGAAAAGCACAGCCCTCCTTTACCAAGCATGACAAGGTCTTCGCCTAGTACAACCTATGACTGCTACAAAAAATATATACATTGCCTTTCTTTTAGAAAGAGGCACATTAAGAAGATGTCTTTAAATATAGAAAGTAGAAAATCTTATTTGAATTTGGGCAATCCTTTAGACCTCAGAATGTTTATGAAGGAGATTTTTTTTAAATGAAGTTTCAGAGGACACAAACATTGAAATTGACAGCTCAGAGCTCAGTGTAAAAGACTAATTAAATAAAAAACCATGTATATATTTTTTGAGGGGCGGAGCAAGATGGCCGAATAGGAACAGCTCCAGTCTCCAACTCCCAGCGCAAGTAACACAGAAGACCGGTGATTTCTGCATTTTCAACTGAGGTACTGGGGTCATCTCTCTAGGGAGTGCTGGACAATCGGTGCTGGTCAGCTGCTGCAGCCTGACCAGCGTGAGCTGAAGCAGGGCGAGGCATCGCCTCACCTGGAAGCGCAAGGGGAAAGGAAATCCGTTTTCCTAGCCAGGGGAACTGAGACACATAACACCTGGAAAATCGCGTAACTCCCACCCCAATACTGCGCTTTAAGGAAACAGGCACACCAGGAGAATATATCCCACACCTGGCCGGGAGGGTCCCACGCCCACGGAGCCTCCCTCACTGCTAACACAGCCGTCTGCGGCGATCTATACGCAAGGCAGCAGCGAGGCTGGGGGAGGGGCGCCCGCCATTGCTGAGGCTTAAGTAGGTAAACAAACCCGCTGGGAAGCTCGAACTGGGTGGAGCTCACAGCAGCTCAAGGAAACCTGCCTGTCTCTGTAGACTCCACCTCTGGGGACAGCCCACAGCTGAGGTCCAATAGGGAAAGCAGCGGGGGCGGTGCAGAGGCGAACGACTCTGTCTGACAGCTTTGGGGAGAGCCGTGGATCTCCCAACGCGGAGGTTGAGATCCGAGAACGGACAGACTGCCTGCTCAGGTGGGTCCCTGACCCCTGAGTAGCCTAACTGGGAGACATCCCCCACTAGGGGCAGTCTGACACCCCACACCTCACAGGGTGGAGTCATCCCTGAGAGGAAACTTCCAAAGGAAGAATCAGACAGGTACACTCGCTGCTCAGCAATATTCTATCTTTGGCAACCTCTGCTGCTGATACCCAGGCAAACAGGGTCTGGAGTGGACCTCAAGCAATCTCCAACAGACCAACAGACAGTCCTTCTGACTGTCAGACGGAAAACTATCAAACAGGAAGGACACCTATACCAAAACCCCATCAGTACGTCACCATCATCAAAGACCAGAGACAGATAAAACCACAAAGATGGGGAAAAAGCAGGGCAGAAAAGCTGGAAATTCAAAAAATAAGAGCGCATCTCCCCCTGCAAAGGAGCGCAGCCCATCGCCAGCAACGGATCAAAGCTGGTCAGAGAATGACTTTGACGAGATGAGAGAAGAAGGCTTCAGTCCATCAAACTTCTCAGAGCTAAAGGAGGAATTACGTACCCAGCGCAAAGAAACTAAAAATCTTGAAAAAAAAGTGGAAGAATTGACAGCTAGACTAATTAATGCAGAGAAGATCATAAACGAAATGACAGAGATGAAAACCATGACACGAGAAATACGTGACAAATGCACAAGCTTCAGTAACCGACTCGATCAACTGGAAGAAAGAGTATCAGCGATTGAGGATCAAATGAATGAAATGAAGCGAGAAGAGAAAACCAAAAGAAAAAAGAAGAAAAAGAAATGAACAAAGCCTGCAAGAAGTATGGGATTATGTAAAAAGACCAAATCTACGTCTGATTGGGGTGCCTGAAAGTGAGGGGGAAAATGGGACCAAGTTGGAAAACACTCTTCAGGATATCATCCAGGAGAACTTCCCCAACCTAGTAGGGCAGGCCAACATTCAAATTCAGGAAATACAGAGAACGCCACAAAGATACTCCTCCAGAAGAGCAACTCCAAGACACATAATTGCCAGATTCACCAAAGTTGAAATGAAGGAAAAAATCTTAAGGGCAGCCAGAGAGAAAGGTCGGGTTACCCACAAAGGGAAGCCCATCAGACTAACAGCAGATCTCTCGGCAGAAACTCTACAAGCCCGAAGAGAGTGGGGGCCAATATTCAACGTTCTTAAAGAAAAGAATTTTCAACCCAGAATTTCATATCCAGCCAAACTAAGTTTCATAAGTGAAGGAGAAATAAAATCCTTTACAGATAAGCAAATGCTTAGAGATTTTGTCACCACCAGGCCTGCCTTACAAGAGACCCTGAAGGAAGCCCTAAACATGGAAAGGAACAACCGGTACCAGCCATTGCAAAAACATGCCAAAATGTAAAGACCATTGAGGCTAGGAAGAAACTGCATCAACTAATGAGCAAAATAACCAGTTAATATCATAATGACAGGATCAAGTTCACACATAACAATATTAACCTTAAATGTAAATGGACTAAATGCTCCAATTAAAAGACACAGACTGGCAAACTGGATCAAGAGTCAAGACCCATCAGTCTGCTGTATTCAGGAGACCCATCTCACATGCAGAGACATACATAGGCTCAAAATAAAGGGATGGAGAAAGATCTACCAAGCAAATGGAGAACAAAAAAAAGCAGGGGTTGCAATCCTAGTCTCTGATAAAACAGACTTTAAACCATCAAAGATCAAAAGAGACAAAGAAGGCCATTACATAATGGTAAAGGGATCAATTCAACAGGAAGAGCTAACTCTCCTAAATATATATGCACCCAATACAGGAGCACCCAGATTCATAAAGCAAGTCCTTAGAGACCTACAAAGAGACTTAGACTCCCATACAATAATAATGGGAGATTTCAACACTCCACTGTCAACATTAGACAGATCAACCAGACAGAAAGTTAACAAGGATATCCAGGAATTGAACTCATCTCTGCACCAAGCGGACCTAATAGACATCTATAGAACTCTCCACCCCAAATCAACAGAATATACATTCTTCTCAGCACCACATCGCACTTATTCCAAAATTGACCACATAATTGGAAGTAAAGCACTCCTCAGCAAATGTACAAGAACTGAAATTATAACAAACTGTCTCTCAGACCACAGTGCAATCAAACTAGAACTCAGGACTAAGAAACTCAATCAAAACCGCTCAACTACATGGAAACTGAATAACCTGCTCCTGAATGACTACTGGGTACATAACGAAATGAAAGCAGAAATAAAGATGTTCTTTGAAACCAATGAGAACAAAGATACAACATACCAGAATCTCTGGGACACATTTAAAGCAGTGTGTAGAGGGAAATTTATAGCACTAAATGCCCACAAGAGAAAGCAGGAAAGATCTAAAATTGACACTTTAACATCACAATTAAAAGAACTAGAGAGGCAAGAGCAAACACATTCAAAAGCTAGCAGAAGGCAAGAAATAACTAAGATCAGAGCAGAACTGAAGGAGATAGAGTCACAAAAAACCCTCCAAAAAATCAATGAATCCAGGAGTTGGTTTTTTGAAAAGATCAACAAAATTGACAGACCGCTAGCAAGACTAATAAAGAAGAAAAGAGAGAGGAATCAAATAGACGCAATAAAAAATGATAAAGGGGATATCACCACCACCCCACAGAAATACAAACAACTATCAGAGAATACTATAAATGCCTCTACGCAAATCGACTAGAAAATCTAGAAGAAATGGATAATTTCCTGGACACTTACACTCTCCCAAGACTGAACCAGGAAGAAGTTGAATCCCTGAATAGACCAATAACAGGCTCTGAAATTGAGGCAACAATTAATAGCCTACCCACGAAAAAAAGTCCAGGACCAGATGGATTCACAGCTGAATTCTACCAGAGGTACAAGGAGGAGCTGGTACCATTCCTTCTGAAACTATTCCAATCAATAGAAAAAGAGGGAATCCTCCCTAACTCATTTTATGAGGCCAACATCATCCTGATACCAAAGCCTGGCAGAGACACAACAAAAAAAGAGAATTTTAGACCAATATCCCTGATGAACATCGATGCAAAAATTCTCAATAAAATACTGGCAAACCGGATTCAGCAGCACATCAAAAAGCTTATCCACCATGATCAAGTGGGCTTCATCCCTGGGATGCAAGGCTGGTTCAACATTCGCAAATCAATAAACGTAATCCAGCATATAAACAGAACCAAAGACAAGAACCACATGATTATCTCAATAGATGCAGAAAAGGCTTTTGACAAAATTCAACAGCCCTTTATGCTAAAAACGCTCAATAAATTCGGTATTGATGGAACGTACCTCAAAATAATAAGAGCTATTTACGACAAACCCACAGCTAATATCATACTGAATGGGCAAAAACTGGAAAAATTCCCTTTGAAAACTGGCACAAGACAGGGATGCCCTCTCTCACCACTCCTATTCAACATAGTGTTGGAAGTTCTGGCTAGGGCAATCAGGCAAGAGAAAGAAATCAAGGGTATCCAGTTAGGAAAAGAAGAAGTCAAATTGTCCCTGTTTGCAGATGACATGATTGTATATTTAGAAAACCCCATCGTCTCAGCCCAAAATCTCCTTAAGCTGATAAGCAACTTCAGCAAAGTCTCAGGATACAAAATTAATGTGCAAAAATCCCAAGCATTCTTATACACCAGTAACAGACAAGCAGAGAGCCAAATCAGGAATCAACTTCCATTCACAATTGCTTCAAAGAGAATAAAATACCGAGGAATCCAGCTTACAAGGGATGTAAAGGACCTCTTCAAGGAGAACTACAAACCACTGCTCAGTGAAATCAAGGAGGACACAAACAAATGGAAGAACATACCATGCTCATGGATAGGAAGAATCAATATCGTGAAAATGGCCATACTGCCCAAGGTTATTTATAGATTCAATGCCATCCCCATCAAGCTACCAATGAGTTTCTTCACAGAATTGGAAAAAACTGCTTTAAAGTTCATATGGAACCAAAAAAGAGCCCGCATTGCCAAGACAATCCTAGGTCAAAAGGACAAAGCTGGAGGCGTCACGCTACCTGACTTCAAACTATACTACAAGGCTACAGTAACCAAAACAGCATGGTACTGGTACCACAACAGAGAAATAGACCAGTGGAACAGAACAGAGTCCTCAGAAATAATACCACACATCTACAGCCATCTGATCTTTGACAAACCTGACAAAAACAAGAAATGGGGAAAGGATTCCCTATTTAATAAATGGTGCTGGGAAAATTGGCTAGCCACAAGTAGAAAGCTGAAACTGGATCCTTTCCTTACCCCTTATACGAAAATTAATTCAAGATGGATTAGAGACTTAAATGTTAGACCTAATACCATAAAAACCCTAGAAGAAAATCTAGGTAGTACCATTCAGGACATAGGCATGGGCAAGGACTTCATGTCTAAAACACCAAAAGCAATGGCAGCAAAAGCCAAAATTGACAAATGGGATCTCATTAAACTAAAGAGCTTTTGCACAGCAAAAGAAACTACCATCAGAGTGAACAGGCAACCTACAGAATGGGAGAAAATTTTTGCAACCTACTCATCTGACAAAGGGCTAATATCCAGAATCTACAAAGAACTCAAACAAATATACAAGAAAAAAACAAACAACCCCATCAAAAAGTGGGGAAAGGATATGAACAGACATTTCTCAAAAGAAGACATCCATACAGCCAACAGACACATGAAAAAATGCTCGTCATCACTCGCCATCAGAGAAATGCAAATCAAAACCACAATGAGATACCATCTCACACCAGTTAGAATGGCAATCATTAAGAAGTCAGGAAACAATAGATGTTGGAGAGGATGTGGAGAAATAGGAACACTTTTACACTGTTGGTGGGATTGTAAACTAGTTCAACCATTATGGAAAACAGTATGGCGATTCCTCAAGGATCTAGAACTAGATGTACCATATGACCCAGCCATCCCACTACTGGGTATATACCCAAAGGATTATAAATTACTCTACTACAAAGACACATGCACACGTATGTTTATTGCGGCACTATTCACAATAGCAAAGACTTGGAATCAACCCAAATGTCCATCTGTGACAGACTGGATTAAGAAAATGTGGCACATATACACCATGGAATACTATGCAGCCATCAAAAAGGATGAGTTTGCGTCCTTTGTAGGGACATGGATGCAGCTGGAAACCATCATTCTTAGCAAACTATCACAAGAAGAGAAAACCAAACACCGCATGTTCTCACTCATAGGTGGGAACTGAACAATGAGATCACTTGGACTCGGGAAGGGGAACATCACACACTGGGGCCTATCATGGGGAGGGGGGAGGAGGGAGGGATTGCTTTGGGGAGTTATACATGATATAAACGTTATGCACATGTACCCTAGAACTTAAAGTATAATAAAAAATAAAAATAAAAAAAAAAAAAAAACCATGTATATATTTTTTATCTCCTATCTTCTTCACCAAGCTTCTCTCTTTCCTCCTTTTTTTCCTTTCGTAAATGAGTCTTTTCTGCTCTTGGTTGTCAGGGCAGAAGACAACATGTTCCAGAATATGCAGCTTTCCTTGTTTAATATAATGTTGATGGTTTCTTTCATTAAATTTTAGCATCCTTGTGAAAATCTGGCAAATACTATGATACACGCTATCTCCATTAAATGTATTAAAATAACATTCAATCAGGAAATTAGTTAAGTATTCTGTAAATAAATTATATTTGAGATGCTGCATATAAAATATGGTAATTCTGGGAGCAAATCAAATTATAATAATATTTTAATGTTCTCTTAGATGAAGTTGAATTGAGAAAACAAAAAACAAAAAACATAACCTTTAGAGCCAGACAGATCTCAGTTTGATTTATGGCTCCAGATTCACAGAAGTTATTTAGGCTTTCTGAATCCATTATTAAATTCTCATCCATTATCATTGTTTCTGAATGGGGCATTATTGGCATTTAAGGCAGGAGAATTCTTTGTTGCGTGAGGTATTTCTCAGCATTGCATGGCAGTTCCCACACCTATGTCCCTCCTTCTTCTAGCAATTAAATACTAGTAGCATTCCCACCTCCAGTATTCCCACAACCAAATGCCTGGACAAATTTGCAAATGCCCCCTAGGAAGGTGGTGACTCTCCTAGTTCAGAGCAAGTGTATTAAATGGATTATAATAATACCTCTTCAAGTTGGAAGGTTTAAATGAGAACATTTTCCTGGCACTTTTGAGTAAACAAAAAGGTAGTTAAGAAAATGTGTTGAGGTCAGTGAGACCTGGGCTCTGTTCCAGCCCTGTCAATAGTGTCTCTGTGTAGCAAATTGCTTAATCTAAACCTGAGCATCTCATCTATAAAATTACAATAGGCGTAATACCTGACTCAGAGGATTACTTGAGGATTCAATGAAGTAACATATGCCAAGCTCTAAGCACTGATCCTGGTGCAGTCATCACTCAGTCAAGTTGGCCATAGTTGCTGCCTCATTATTAAGGCCAGACTCCTGAGACTAGGGGAAAAGCAGGTAGCAAAGAAATAGGATGCATTGTTTGAGAAGTTTTACAAAATAGGAAATAAAAAGTAGATGGAGAAAGTAGTCAGCTCCCCCCTGCACCAAGACAGTGGACTGCTGTGTATGTTTGAAGGCAGAGGGAAAGTAGACACTGGCGAAACTTAGGCTGAGATCCAAGAAGATAGAAAAGGTGACAATGTGAGATGTAATGAAGAAGTCAGGAGGCTCGGGCACACAGGGCAACAGGGTATTCCTGGCATTCACTGTGGCTTTTCCAAGCATGAAGCTGTTTTTACACATTCAGAGAGTTAGCCCAATTTCATTGGGATTTTCACCTGCTCCACACTTTATTAGTGCCTCACACTAAAAGTGATGGTCAGCAACCACCCGAGCTGCTTTAATGTTATCGAACTCAAGAGAAAGTCATCTGGAACTGAATGTTCTGCTTAAAAATAAGAAAGCCCCATCTACTTTGAAATGAAGCAATCTTCTCCCTAAAAATTCTTCCTGGGGCTAGATCTTAGCCTCAGAGCCCTGAAATCTAATAGCAATTTAAGGAACACTTTTTCATTTTCTTTGAGTACATTTTCAATAATCTTTTTAACCCTCAGTTGTCCTTTCTTTTCTTCTAACTTCTATTAGTAGCATTAAAAAACCTTTTCTTTTCGGATTCATTCCAAAGTCCTTTCAGTCTCTAATCTCACCTTCCTATGCCAAGAGGTATTTTGCAACACAATTCTTTTCCTTCATAAAAACTGCAGTGGTTCTCTCTACATTCTCTGTGAGGATCCAGAGATCATATGAAAAACATGGTCTCTGGCTTTTGCAGGGTGGGACTTTGTGTCTTCTTGAGCATTTGGTCAGCTTTTTAAAATTTTTCGTTGAGAAGATAAAAAAATCCATGAAATTAGAAAAATAGTAACATTGATTACAATAGTAACATTACAGGCTGTTTCAAAAATTAAAAAATTAAGGGGAAAAGTCAGGTTTTAAAATTGATAGTACTATTCTAAAGCTGGATAGGAAGCAACTGAAAAGTTAAAACTAGCAGAAAAATACTCTTTTAATAAAGGATCCTCTACAGAACATTACTCTTTGGAGATGTTCTATAAATCCAGGGGTTTATGATTCAGGACTTACCCTACCTTCACTTGGAGGTTCACAATGCAGATCCTGGGAGTCCAGAAGACAATAACTTAGGTGATTTATTTTGTATCAGTCCCTTCCAAACTTATCTAAGGAAGGCAAGTGCTTTTTATGGAATGCCTATGAAAATCTCACAGAACAAATTAATATGGTGAAGAAATAGGATTTAGGTTTTGTTTTTGTTTTGGTGGTTGTTACTGTTTTTCATTTTCCTAAACTTCTAATGCATTGATGACTAAGATTTTTGTTAAATAAAAAAATCATATATTTGGATGTCATGACAATAGCAAATTGCTACAGAAGTTTCTAATCACTTTTCAATATCTAACCTATTGTAGACTAGTTACACAGTTTGCTGATGGGCACTGGTCCATGGACCACACCAAAGAGCTGTTCTTTTATCCATGCTGTACACCCTTTAATCTTGATGTATATTGCTAGGATGGGGACAATAGAGTAAATAAAAAGCTTTTTTCTCTAAAAAGTAGAATAATAGGTACATGACATATTGAAAAGCAACATTCCTTTATCTTATTCATCAAAGCCACTTTATACACAAACAATCTTGTAATATTTCAAAGCAGAAGTCAGGACAAAATATAAACTACCTCACTAAGTTGATATTTTAAAAGAACACATCATCAACAGGAAGTCCCTTTCCCAAAATATATGTATTTAGCAATAATAAAACAATGGTCAAATTCTTTTCATTATCTCTTTTTAAAAAACCTGCATGAAAGGGTTGAGAGGCAGTTCAGAAGGGTCTGTTTTCCACTCTTCATTTACCAGGGTGCAGATGTTCATAAAACATGTAAACCCAAGGTATGGTTAAACAGCAAAGTCAGTGTTGCTCTTATGCAGCAAGGCCTGCTGAATTCAAATTTAATTAAATTTATTTAAACAGAAGATAAACCTGTAAATGCTTTATGCTGTGCAGTTTTGCCACAAAAGGTAAGAAAGCGATATTAGTGTGGCCTTTTTTTTCAAGTAGTTGATCTGCTATATTATAAATGAAACTCAAATTCTTGGATTAACCCAAAACAAGAGCAATTCAAGAAAATTATATTTTTGTATCAATATCATTAAATAATAGATACTATAATTAGAACAAGAAATGGAAAATGGTACAGTGTGAACTAAACTAACAACAACCATTCAAAGACTGTTCCATGTGTACATCTGCCCTATGGAGAAAGTGCAAAGTAATGATATTCAGGACTTGCTCACAGAAAAACTGACTAAGGAACAACAAAGCAGGTGCCTTGATGGTATGAAGAAGATGATGAGGATGATGGTGAAGTTAGGGATGAAGGTGACAATGGGATGCCAGTGATGATGGTGATGACAGGGATGACAGGGAAGGAGAGAAAGATGGTGAAGACAGAGATAATGATGACAGGGATGACAGTGATTGTGGGGATGACAACGGAGATGAGGATGATGGTGACAACAGCAACACTGATGTAAACACTGACAATTGTGATGATAGTAAAGACAGGGATGATGGTGAAACAAGGATGGCAGCGATGACAAGGATGATAGTGATGACAGGGATGACAGAAATTTGAAGACCATGGAAGATAATAATGACGGTATCTAACAGATAACACTGATCATCTTCTGTGTGCTTGACACTAGGCTAAAGGCTTCACATGCATCATCCCCCTTAATTTCCATGACCTTCCTATGAGGTGGGTGCTATCATGATCTTTGCTTCACATCTGAGAGGCTTCAGAATGGTAGAGGGTAAGTTTTTTGCAAAGTTCAAAAAGCTATCCAGAACAGGAGCTGATACGGCCCAAGTTCTGCCTGACTCTAGAGGACACACTGTTCATTAGGAAGCTATGCCACCATCTATGATGCAATATTAGCTGGAGGTTCACATTATGTGTCTGTTGAATGCATTCATGCATGGAATCTTATGAGGCCATATGGTCCAGTGCCTATTTCAGATAGATTAACATTTACCCTGGATAGATTTTTATCTGGTAACTTCTTAAAAGTAAAGAATTATTAAAACTTAAGATTAGCTGTCTCAGATCCTGTTGTGGATTGAGGTCAATTAACAACAAGGACTTTAAAATCCATTCCAAAATGGCTCTCATGTTATCTTTCAAATGTTTAAAAAACATTTACTTTCTCCTACCTAAATGCATTCCTTGTCCCAGTTTATTGGTGCCACAGTTATCCTAATCTCCCAAATTTCTTAGGCTTGAAAACACAAGCCCATCTGACTCCCCGCTTTCTCTTATTCCTTCTATCCAGTCAGTATCTGATATTTGGTAATATATCTTCAACATTTCTGTCAGATTCATCATTTCATTTTTAGGCCCACTCCTAGCTTGCCAGTATTGTATCACTTTAGGGCCAACTGCTAATTTTAACCAGATGGCTGAGTTTCATTATGACACAGGATCCCTCACTGCCTATCATCTCAAGTTCAAATACCTCACTCTGTTATTAAAGATCCCTTTATATGTGGCCCTAACTTATCCCACATATGCCTCTAGTCATCAAAGCATGCCTGGGCAGGTTGGTATACTTGAAGTCTCTCCACTGTCCCCCCAGATAAAAAATAAACCCACAAGACACAGGGCTTATCCATCCTCAACTGGCCTTTCCAGCTTCTGTTCACTCGAAATATGCTCTGCTCATTCCCATACAACTTATAATATACGCTGTACCATTTTCTGACACACAAACCCATCACTTTAAGGATACTGAAGCTACTTGTTCAAAATGGTTTAAAATGACTTTTCCCTTTTCCTGACTTCACATAGCCTTAACTAATGCACCTTGTCCCCTCCCTCCCCCGCTCTCTTTCTCCCTCCCTCCCTCCTTCCCTTCCTTCCTTCCTTCCTTCTTCCTTCCTTCCTTCCTCCTCCCTCCCTCCCTCCCTCCCTCTCTCCTCTGTTTCTTTCTCTCTTTCTTTCTTTCTTTCTGTCTGTCTCTCAAGTCACGCTGAGGAGCCCAAGTACTGGGATTTGAATCCTAGTTCTGTCATTAACTAGCTACTATTTCTTCATCTGTAAGGTGAGGATGATAGTAGCTACTTCATACGGTTGTTGTGAAAACTAAATGAACATATAGCGATCAACAATCATTAGCTAAAACTATTATTAGAACATTAAATGTGTTTGAGTCTTGTTTCTTCTTTGTATATCCTAGCATGGCATACGAAACCATATTAAGCATATAAAAGGTATTCAACAACCTCTTGTTGCCTTTAATTATATCAGAGCAAAAAGTCAATGGCTTTGCTTTGAGGCCAATATTCCCTTACTTGGTTCTTAATGATCATGAAGCATCATTACATAGAATTCCTATACTTTTGGTAAGACAAATAAACCTTGGCAGCTAGAGTGGTGCAAAGTATTTTCATGTTTCCACCTGAAGCAGTAAGTAGGACACATTTTAATAGCACTGTTTTCATCTGAGGAAAATTATATTCAGTTTTCTGTTCTGAAAAATGGAGCTAATTTGAGTATTCACCACATAATATGATTATGAAGTTAAATAAGACAACCCATGTAAATGGTAAGCATCAGTCCTCTAAATATTAGTGTCAGTTTTAGAAATATCAGTATCATCATCATCATCATCATTGGATTTGTCTAAGCAAAGATGACCTTGAACTAGAAATAACAGCTGTTGATTCTTAGCCTAGTTTTAAAAATTATGCTGCCATCTCTTAGCCTTTCCCATTTTCAGAAAAGTAACCCAAATTCCTTTTATTTGCCCTTTTGAAGGACCTATTTTCCTTTCATGACTTTTTCATATCAGCCATTCTCCTCTGGACTTTCTTTCTTTTCTTCTTTTTTTCTTTTTGTTCCTACTTTCTAAAAGGTATAGTAGAAAAAAAATCCAGATGCAACATATGAATACAAATTTACCAAAAGATCATAATAAAACAATTCTTCTTTAAAACTTGTATATCCCACTCTTTTTTTTTTTTTTTTTTTTGAGGCGGAGTCTCGCTCTGTCGCCGGGACTGGAGTGCAGTGGCCAGATCTCAGCTCACTGCAAGCTCCGCCTCCCGGGTTTACGCCATTCTCCTGCCTCAGCCTCCCGAGTAGCTGGGACTACAGGCGCCCGCCATCTCGCCCGGCTAGTTTTTGTATTTTTAGTAGAGACGGGGTTTCACCGTGTTAGCCAGGATGGTCTCGATCTCCTGACCTCGTGATCCGCCCGTCTCGGCCTCCCAAAGTGCTGGGATTACAGGCTTGAGCCACCGCGCCCGGCCTATCCCACTCTTTTTAAATAAACTCTGGCATTGTATTAGTTCTCTGCACAAGCCTATATTCATCAAGTGTTTGCCTATTAGTTTGAGTTCTTTCTATGAAACTTACTCAGTCTTGGTCTATCACATTCTTATATTACTGAGTTTTGGCATTGTACTTGGCTTGACAGAACTTCATCTAATTTGCATAGGCCTGTTTTCCTATTTAATAATATATTTTATATTTTACTTCTACCTTTGAGACAACCTTAGAAATGTCACCTCATACAGGACCTTTAACTTTAGTAAGTATATTCCATGTCCCTTTACCTACGTAATCAATTAATCTTAGACATAGCTTTAGGCTGAATTTGAGACATTCTTTAAAGTTGAAAACCTCTGATAATTATCCCTTGGGGAAATCTTTAGTCAAATTCACTGTTTCCTGAGATTCTGATGAGATCATAGTCAAGTTTCTCCTTCCTTAAGATTTATGGGAAACTACAGTCAAATTCATACTTTTCTTTCTTTTTTCTTTTCTTTTTTTTTTTTTTTTTTTTTTTGAGATGGAGTTTCGCTCTTGTTGCCCAGGCTGGAGTGCAATGGTGTGACCTGGGCTCACTGCAATCTCTGCCTCCCGGGATCAAGTGATTCCCCCACCTCAGCCTCCCAAGTAGCTGGGATAACAGGCATGCGTCACCACGCCTGGCTAATTTTGTATTTTTTAGTAGAGATGGGGTTTCTCCATGTTGATCAAGCTGGTTTCAAACTCCCAAACTCAGGTGATCTGCTGGCCTCAGCCTCCCAAAGTGCTGGCATTACAGGCATGAGCCACTGTGTCCAGCCAAATTCTTATGGAACTGCAATTTGTACTGTTCATTCCTGTGTCTTCGTGCGTGCGTATGTTTATGTGATATCACAAATGGAATTTATATTTGTCTCGTATAATGTTATTTTACAAAGATGTGACTAGTGACAACCAAATATTTTATGTTTTTTAGTCGACTGAAATTAATGAATTCAGTTCCATGATTTGTTCTATTTCTCTTTACGATTTTGTCAGTTTTTGCTTCATGTATTTTGGGGCTCTATTGCCAGGTGTGTATATATTTATAATTTTTGTATATTCCTGGTCTATTGACCCTTTATCATAAAATAACCCTCTTTCTCTATAGTATATTTCTTATCTTAAAGTCTATTTTGTCTGGTAACAGTATAGCCACTACAGCTTTCTTATAGTTACTGTTTGCATAATACATCTTTTTCTATCTACTTACTTTTAACTAGTGTCTTTGAATCTAAATTGTATTTCTGTAGACAGCAGTTTAGTTAGATGTTGCTTTTTAAAATCCAGTTTGTCAGCCTCTGTCTTCTGACTGAGATGTTTAGGCCATTCACATTTAATTATCATGGCTGGACTTACATTTTCCATTTTGCTATTTGTTTTCTAAGACTCTTGTGTTTTTTGTTTTTCTATCCCTCCTTTACTGCTTTTTTTTTTGCGTTAAGTATATTTTTAGTGTACCATTTAAATTCCTATATTGATTTCCTAAATTTATTTGGAATTATTTTCTTTTTTTTTTTTTTATTTGAGACGGAGTCTCGCTCTGTCACCGGGGCTGGAGTGCAGTGGCCGGATCTCAGCTCACTGCAAGCTCCGCCTCCCGGGTTCACGCCATTCTCCTGCCTCAGCCTCCCAAGTAGCTGGGACTACAGGTGCCGCCACCTCGCCCGGCTAGTTTTTTGTATTTTTTTAGTAGAGACGGGGTTTCACCGTGTTAGCCAGGATGGTGGAATTATTTTCTTAATGGATGCTTTAGCAATTACAATATGCACCCTGACTTATCACAATCAACTGCAGACTAATAATAAATAATTGCAGTGAAACATAGAAAATCTGCTCATTTATAGCTCCATCCTCTCCCCATTTCTTGCAGTATTACTGTTGTATAAATTACATATATGTATGTAAACTTAATGATAATATACTCAGTAATAATTATAATGATTGCTTTATGGAATCCTATGTATTTTAGAGAAGTTACTATATGAGGAAAAATACAGAGCCTTTTATATTAACCTACATATCTACCATTTCCATTGCTTTTCTTTTTTTTTTTTTTCTGTGAATTTGAGTTATCCTCTGGTGTCACTTACTTTTAGCCTAAAAGACTTCCTTTGGTATTCTTATAATCCATTAGCAATGGATTCCTCTGTCTTTTTAAAAATTTGATCATGTCTTTATTTTACCCCCACTTTTTTAAGGCTAGTTTTAATGAATATAGAATTCTTGGTTGATTTTTTTTCTTCCAGCATCTTTCAAATGAGAAGTCAGTCATTAATTGCACAAATTCCTCTCTATGTCATGAGCTATTCTATCTCTTGCTGCTTTCAAGATTTTCTTGTTTTCTTTGGCTGTCAACAGTTTGACTATTGTGTGTCCAGATGTGGATGGTTTTGTGTTTATACTGCTTAGGGTTAATTTGGTTTCTCATATCTGTAATGTTGGCTTTCAAATTTGGCAACTCTTTGGCCATTACTTCATTATACTTTTTTTTTTCTCAACTGCTTTCTCTCCTTATAAGACTCCTATTATGTCTACGTTGGTACACTCAGTGTTGTCCCACTGCTCTGCAAGGCTCTAGAGGCTCATTTTCCTTTGGTCTTTTTCTCTGTGTTCTTCAGAATGAATAATTTCTATTGATTTGTCTCAAGTTCACTGATTCTCTATCCTACCATCTCAGATCTGCTACTGAGAGACTCTAGTGACTTTTCCATTTCAGATCCTGTATTTTCAGCTCCAGAATTTCCATTTAATTCTTTTTTCTTTTCATAATTTATATCCCCTTATTGAGATTTATTACTTGTTGAGTCATGTTGTAATAATTTCCTATAATTCTTTAAATCTGAATTTTAGTTCTTTGAACATGCTTATAATGGCTGCTTTGAAGTCCTTGTGTACAAAATCTAACATTTGGGGATCCTCAGAGGCAATTTCTATGATAATTTTTTCCTTGGTCACTCTAGTTTATTTGCATGTCTCTGAATTTTTGTTAAAAATTGAACATTTTAGGTAATATACTGTAGCAACTCTGGAGTATGACCTTTCCCCTGAAGGTAGTTGTTGTTTTTTATTGTTGCCATTTCTTTTTTTGTTTAGTAACCTGCCAGGGCTAAATCTGTGAAATCTGTCTCCCTGTGGGGTGTAGCCACTGATATCCCTGATCGGTTTTCCTTCCATTCCCTCCTTCCCTCCCTCCCTCCTTCCTTCCTCCGTTTCTCCTTCTTTTCTTTCCTCCCTCCCTTTCTTCCTTTTTGTAGAGACAAGGTCTTGCTATGTCTTTTTAAAATTCTTATTGTAGTTTTCAAACCTGGATTCCTACAGGTTACCCTTCTGACTGTATAGTTAAATGGGCAGCCAATGATTGAACTAAGGTCGTGCTCCTACATCTTGAGCCAGTAAAGCATTCATCCTCTGGAAGCTTTCATATATTCAAAATTTAGCAGTTTTTCAAGGATAAAGTTTATCAGATTATCATATGCCTCTGTTTGATTCCATAGCAGTTAAATGGTTATTTTTGTCAGTTTTTTTCCAGCTTTACAATCCCTTTTTTGGGAAAAGCATCTTCAAGCCCATCCCTTGGCCAGTAGCCTCTAAGCTCAGGGTCTTGACTTTGTACCTTTACATTCCAGGCCTTAGCACACAGTAGACTCTCAGTAAATGCTGGCACAATTTCTCTATTTCCTTTTCCTAAGCTGGATAAATTTCCTAAAAACAGCTTGGCAATTTTTCTTGTTAACTGTGATTTTTCAATTGATGGCTACTAATTTTGTAATAACATTTATAAATTTCACAATTGTCATATGATGTATGTCATAGACCTTGCTTACCTGAATAATTTTAGTCTTTCTTGATACTCTTAATTATGTCTTCTATTAGAAGTTGTGTTTTTTATATTTCTGTTTCTCAAAGACCAAACACCATTTTTTTCCTTGACAATTTCTGGTTTCCATTTCTTTGCTTGCTACATTTTGTTCGCACTTCTTTACAGAGAATCAATACCCTCGTACCACATATTTTGTTTTAAAAAAACAACTTTCATATTTTGTACTGTGGAAGTAATTTTACTAAAAATTACATTACACAAGAACCTACAAATTGGTAGTAGTAACTGAGACTCTTTTGCAGATTACCTAATTTTGAAAATTATTAAGTGAACATAATAAAGATAATTAGGGATATTGTATCACAGTATGTATTCTCTTTATTTATTGTGCCCAAGACAACATAGTGTTAGTTATGTCTCACCGAAGATGCTCTTGTGAATAACATAATTTATTATACCACACAATTCTGAAAAGTCGTATCTTGGTAACGTAATACTTCAGCTATAACTCATACCAAGTCTTTGACAAGATGAAATCTGAAAACAAATTTTTGTAAAAATTATTAATCTTAAGGATGAAGGATGCATAACACAAAAATTCATGAAGGTTTCAATAATAGCTTATTTTAATCTCAATAGCTACCAAACCAACTTTATTAGATAATTTAACCAATTTCATAATTCTAAATCTTTTATAATGACAAATTATTCAAAAATATAGGCTTCCTTCATGTCCTGAGTATTCACTGATAAAACACATTAACAGATTTAGAAGGCAGAATCTGATATTTAAATGTACATATTTGTACTTTCCCATTATTATCAATCGTCACCCATCTATGATAATGAGGAACACAGAATGGGGACAGGAAGGATAAGTGAAATCCTTAAACACCGAATTCAATATCTTTTTCCATAAAAGTTTTTAATAATGAGAGGAAAAAGAACTTATGAGTTCAGTCTCATTTCTTCTCCCCACTCCTAGCTACTACAGAAGATGATAATGAGAAGAGTAAGTGCCACAAGACAGAGAAATGGAAGAAGAGAAAAAACAAAGTGCCTGGATAATATATAGAGCAGTTAATGGTTCCATGAATAATTTATTTATCAACACCACTTTTCTAAACTTTCCATCAATCACTTTTTCATTAGTAGCTGAAGGTAGAGGTAAATAGCACACCCTTAAATTTACTATGTCTTCTTTAAAGTTGGACTGCCAGACTGAGAGAAAAAAAAATACAAGACATATAAAGCATGGCAAAACTTTAAAATAGTCAGTTGAGGCATTTACTCCATGTATTTAGGTCTTGAATTTTGCTTAGCAATTTTTTTTTTTGATAGTTTGTTTGTTTCAGTGTATATATCTCATATATTTTGTCAGAATTTTTTTTTTTTTTTTTTTTTTTGAGACGGAGTCTCGCTCTGTCGCCCAGGCTGGAGTGCAATGGCCGGATCTCAGCTCACTGCAAGCTCCGCCTCCCGGGTTTACACCATTCTCCTGCCTCAGCCTCCCAAGTAGCTGGGACTACAGGCGCCCGCCACCTCGCCTGGCTAGTTTTTTTTGTATTTTTTAGTAGAGACGGGGTTTCACCATATTAGCCAGGATGGTCTCGATCTCCTGACCTCGTGATCCGCCCGTCTCGGCCTCCCAAAGTGCTGGGATTACAGGCTTGAGCCACCGCGCCCGGCCTTTTGTCAGAATTATCCTTAAGCATCTCATATTATTTGATGCTTTTTCATAAGTCAGAAGGCTCAATATTGTTAAGATGTTAATTATATCCAAATTTATCTATACTGTAAACACACCCCCAATCAAAATCCCAGCAGGTTTCTTTGTAGAAATTGAAATGCTGATTCTAAAACACATAAGGGATGGAAAAGAACCTAGAATTGAAAAAGCAACTTCAAGAAGAAAGAAGAAAGTTGGAGGAATATGTGGTTTCAAAATTTATTATAAATCTATACTAGTCAAGACAGTGTGGCATTGATGTTAAGACAGACAATCAGGTCAATGGGACATAATAGAGAGTACAGAAATAGACCTAGACCTATACATATATGGGCAATTGATTTTTGACAAAGGCAATTCAGTGGAGAAAGAAGAGTCTGTTCAAAAAGTTGTTCTGGAACAACCGGATATCTATATAAAAATATGAACTCTGAGCCATACCTGACACTATATATAATAATTAATTCAAAATAGATCATATACTTAATATACAACTTAAAATTTATAAAACTTCTTGAAGAAAAGTTTGAAAAAATCTTTGTAACATCAAATCTATGATAATAAAAGAACTACTCCAATATTGCCATCCCAGGTCATTCTTCTCTTTATTTGTGATAGGCAGTTTAGATATTAGGCTGGATGAACTTTACATACAATGAAAAACAAAAAACCAAATATGAGCCATTTGCAGTTAACATTATAAATTACTGCTTTAATCACAATATTCTTTTTCTGGTATGAGCTCAGTTTGCAGGTTAGTAATAACTGTGTGAGAATAACTTGCATCTAAAAAGTAGAGACATAAAAAAGAGACATATTAATTTGTAAATAAGTATGCACTGACTGAACGGAAATCTTGACATTGAAAATTTCTTTCAAAAGAAAAAAGTACTAAAAATCAATAAAACTGTACCACATGAAATGTGGTGTAAAGTAACCAAGTCCTTAACCAATAAAATATTAATTCTGATCAAAGAACAAATCCTTAAAATGAATTTCTTCAAAATTAAAAATTTTTACTTTTTAAAAGAAATTGTTAAGGAGAGGAAAAGATAGCCACAGACTGAGAGAAAATAGTTGCAAAGCATATATCTAATGAAGAACTTGAATCTAGACTATGTCAAAAACAACCAATGGGGAAAGGACTCCTTATTCAATAAATGATGCTGGTATAACTGGCTAGCCATATGCAGAAAATTGAAACTGGGCCTCTTTCTTATATCATATACAAAAATTAACTCAAGATGGATTAAAGACTTAAATGTAAAACCCAAAACAATAAAAACATGGAAGACAACATAAGCAATACTATCCTAGAGATAGGAACAAGCAAAGATTTCATGACAAAGATGCCAAAAGCAATTGCAGCAAAAGTAAAATTTGACAAATGGGATCTAATTAAACTTAAGAGCTTCTGCACAACAAAAGAAACTATCAACAGAGTAAACAGCCTACAGAATGGGAGAAAATATTTGTAAACCATGCATCCAACAAAGGCCTAATATCAAGCATCTATAAGGAACTAAAACAAATTTACAAGAAAAAAAAACCATTAAAAAGTGGGAAAAGGACATAAATAGATACTTTTCAAAAGAAGACACAGTGCAGCTAACAAGTATATAAAAAATGCTCAACATCACTGATCATTAGAGAAATGCAAATCAAAACCACAATGAGATACTGTCTCACACCAGTCAGAATGGCTACTATTAAAAAGTTAAAAAATAACAGATGCTGGCGAGGTTGCAGAGAAAAGGGAACACTTATACATTGTTGGTGAGAGTGTAAATTAGTTCAACTATTGTAGAAGACAGTGTGGTGATTCCTCAAAGACCTAAAAACAGAAATACCATTCAACCCAGCAATCCCATTACTGGGTATATACCTAGCAGAATATAAATCATTCTACCATAAAGACACATGGACACAAATGTTTATGGCAGCACTATTCACAATAGTAAAACATGGAATCGACCTAAATGCCCATCAATGACAAATTGGATAAAGAAAATGTGGTATACATACACAATGGAATACAATGTAGCCATAAAAAAGAATTAGATCATGTCTTTTGCAAAAACATGGATGAAGCCGGAGGCCACTATCCTTAGCAAACTAACACAGGAACAGAAAACCAAATACCACATGTTCTCATTTATAAGTGGGAGCTAAATGATGAGAATTCCTGGAGACAAAGTGGGAACAACAGACACTGGGGCCTAATTGAAGGTAGAAGGTGGGAGGAGTGAGACAAGCAGAAAATATAACTATTGGGTACTAGGCTTAGTGCCTGGGTACCAAAATAATCTGTACAATAAACCCCCATGACACATGTACCCCTGAACCTAAAAGTTTAAAAAATTCACCTTTGGAAAAGGAGAAAAAAGAGAGCTCTAAACACTCAAAAATAAGAAGCAACTGGTTAAAAAAAATGCATAAAAGATTTGAATAGACAGTTTACCAAAGAAGATACATAGATGGTAAATAAGCACATGAAATAATGTTCTACATTATTTGTCATTAGAGAAATGTAAATTAAAACCATAATGAGATACCACTACACACTTGTTAGAATGGGTAAAATGCAAAAGATTTATGAGACTACGTGTTGGCAGAAAGGTGGAGAAACTGAAACTCTCATATACTGCTGGTAAGATAATGTAAATTAGTGAAACCACTTGGAAAATAATTTGACAATTTCTTAAAAAGTTAAGCATATATTTAACATATGGTCCAGCCATTTCGGTCCAAGGTATTTACCTAAGAGAAAAGAAAATACATGTTCATATGGACTTGCCCACAAATGATCATAGCAGTTTATCACAGTACCAAACAGGAAACAATCCAAATTTTCACAAACAGATAAATGAATAAACACAGTTGTATAACCATACAAGGGATATTAAACAGCAATAAAAAGGAACGAACTATTGATGCATGCAATAATGCAGATGATTCCTCAAATTATTGTGAGTAAAGAACTAAGACAAAAAAAGGGCACATAATCTGTAATTACGTTTATATAAAATTCTAGAAAACGCAAACCTATCTATAGAGAGAGAAGGCAGATCTGTGGTTACCTGAGGATGCAAGAGCTGGAGATGGAAGAAGGTATGAATTACAAAGAATCATGGGGAAATTTGGGGGAGTAGTGATGGATATATTCACAATTTTAAGTGGTTTCATGAGTGTATACATAATATAAAACATTAAATTATACACTTCCAATATGTGCCAGTTATTGTATATCAAATATACCTCAATGAATCTGTTAAAAATGATCAGAGGCTGGGTGTGGTGGCTCACACCTGTAATCCCAGCACTTTGGGAGGCCAAGGCGGGCAGATCACCTGAGGTTGGGAGTTCGAGACCAGCCTGTACAACATGAAGAAACCCCATCTCTACTAAAAATACAAAATTAGCCGGGCATGGTGGCACATGCCTGTAATCCCAGCTACTCGGGAGTCTGAGGCAGGAGAATCGCTTGAACCTGGGAGGCAGAAGTTGCGGTGAGCTGAGATTGTGCCACTGCATTCCAGCCTAGGCAACAAGAGCGGAACTCCTTCTCAAAAAACAAACAAACAAACAAAATATCAGAAATTACCTTAAAAACTTCAGAGGTAAATGTAAAGAACAATATATAAATTAGAGAAAATACACATAATACTAAAAATATGAGCAAGCAAAATGAAAAATTAAATGTGAAAAAAAGGTTGAAGGCTAATAGAGCAAAAGTGCCAGAAGCTAAATTTTCCGTGATTATGGTTGCAGCAGTGAGTGTGCTACATTATTATGTAAAAGCAGAAAGTGAAGTAATTTGGCTTCAATTAAAATGTTTGAAGGAGGAATTTGGGTCATAGTTGTGAATGGCAAAGCTGCCAACATTTAAAATGAAGTGTATGCATCTGAATATTTAAAAGATCTTAAAAAAATTCTTTGTAGTCAGTTCAGACTGTGTGGCCTCTTTTAAACTGCAATATGCTTTTCAGGACAGACAAGCGATTAAAGAGAGGATCATTATCTGTAATAAGACACACTGTACAAAGTGGTCTTATGTTGAAATTCAAGCATTCTGAGTCGTGGTCCCCATTCCATTATGGTTCTGAAGTCATCTTGAGAGCAAATGATGTGTCTTTTCTATACCTTCAATTTAAAAAAGAAAAAAGAGAGGCCTGTGTTCTATATGTGGGGAAGTCAATTAAGGTTTCCAATATTTTTGGTCCCTGGAGATAGTCACTGCCAAAGTAAAGTTATTAATTAAATGGCATCTTGGCTTTATCATCACTGTTCTCATAAAGTAAATAGTAAGTGTCCTCTCACTCCCATTGCTTCTGAGAGGACTGCTTTTGTCTGCTCAGAAAATGAAAGAGAAAATCAATCCTCTAGTACACTGGCTGATTACCTATGTATTTCAATGGCACTTTATCACCATGGTACCCAGGTACTCAGACCCTAGCAATAAATTGGGAACAAGAACATTAAAACCACAGCTCTGTGTGATGAGGTTGGTATGAATACTAGCGCTAGAGCCCTTTGAAGTTGTTCCCTTTGTGTAAACAAAGAAAATGCCAAAATGGATGTGGAGCCTATGGTTCCCAAGGTGATTCAAACTAAAACTTAATAGCAAGGACCTCATCAATTTGAGTTTCCCATTTTCTCACAAGAACAGATACCTCCTGCAGAGAGGGCCACATTAATGCATCAGTCCTGTGACAGAGGTGCACGTCAGCTAATTTTACCGAATAGCCATGTCTGTTGGATCTGTAAGACTCAGTTCATCATCTGAGATTTGCAGAGTGTTTCAACCATCAATTTGTATTCCAGAGCTTTTTCTACATCAGAGCAAGGCATTCAGGCTATAATTTTTTGTGAGGCAAGATGGAAAATTCAAAAGTCTGGCCTTGACTGAACCCCTAACTCTTTCATGAATTACTGATTTTCTATGTTGAGCAACGAGAAATGAAATATTGCTAGAAGGCTATCCATTGTATGGCTAGAGGGACCAGCTGTATTGGCAAATTGACTAGAATAACAGGAAAAGGCTCTTAAAGCTCTTTTAAAAATAAACATTTTATATGAATTTTTGGCTAGGCCTTATAGGGAAAAACTTTGCTGCAAAACGTTAATTTCAATTTGTTCACTTAATAGTAATCCAAATGACATGATTTAAGCTGTAGAGCAAACTGTAGCAAAACATTACCTTTTAGAAGTTGAATTAGTGAAATTAATTTGCAGTGCCTCAAGGTAATTTTCTAATACGTGATTTGTAAGTTTATAAAATATCAAATAGTCTGAGGTTTCCTTAAAAGAGGCAAATGTAGTGTGCACTTACTTTAATTGTAGCTAAATTCTCTATTGCATAATTTTAAACTGAAAGATTTTCATTAATCTTACCTCCAAACTTTTTAAGCTCTAAACATAAAAGAATGTGCATATACAAAGTGAACATCGGCCAGAATTCTGATAATAAACTACTAAACAAAATCAGATAATACAGAAAGTCTTTTTTGATACAGTCAAGAATCCTGTTTATTGTTAGCAAATGTAAAACATACATTTTGCAAGAGTAATGTCTTCTAGCTTTCCTAAAAATAACTTTATGAACTGCAAGCTACAGTAACAATCTATTTTTAAAATATACTTATTTTTTAAAATGTTCATTCATTCATTTTCATGTGCAGACAGTTCCAAACATCAATTTCTTCTCACCTAAAACAGGGATTTTCAAAATTTAAAACTTTTTTTTCTTATAACATTTCCTGAAGTGACTCCAGCTACATGGGTAAGCCACAACATACAAATCACTTGAGTTGTGACATATTGAAACCTCAAGCAGGAGGGAAAAACAACCAAAACTCTGGGGCACTTCAAAATCCTATCAAAAATATTTTCTTTGTTATGTGACAAATACAGATTAACATAGACTATCAATTTATATAAAATGAAGTAATAATAAAATGTTACAAGTCTATGTTTATCTTCATAGTATTCTTGTAAGTTGTGTGATAAGAGCCACATCATGTTAGTTTTTGTATCTCCAAAAAAGCACACAGTGCCCTACAGATTGAGGGGCTTAGAAAATGACTCTTGGTCAGGGCAAACCTGTGGATGACAAGTCTCATTATCTCCCTTTTTTGAGGGAACTGAGGCAGAGGGGAACAACCAATCTGCTTCAGAAAACACTGCTAGCGCTAGTGGTTCATATTTAGCACCTCACACTCTAGGTTTCTTTCCAGGATTTCCAGTCCCAGTCTTCTCTGACTGATTGCAAAACATACTGAAGAGAGGAAAAGGTACTGGATTTTGAAGACCCAGTAAGATGCACACATTATTTTGGGATAAGAGTAGTCTACCTGCACCTGCTTCTCATCTGTGCCTGTTAGGAGAGTGGGCCTGGTTCATTGCCCTTAGTGGACAGGCTTATGGTATAGGTGCATACAAGGCAGCTTCTGAATGCCTGGCTTTTCAGGAAGTTATAACACTATAAAAACTAGGCCTAAAAATATCTAGGGCTGATGGCAGGGATATATGTTTCTGAGTGCCACAAAAACTCCTTCAGAATGCAGAAGTGAGGCAGAAGTTTCCATTGTCTCTTGAATATGTAAAAGCTTCAAACGAAAGAACAAAGTATTCCCAGAGAAAACCTATTTAGTACTCTGGCCTATATTTCAAAACTGTATTAAATGTACAACTAATTTCTTATTAGTCTACTATATTAAGATTTCCTCATCATAAACAAACAATGCTGAGAAGACTCTATCCATATACCCAAGTATCTGTGGAATATGTGGAAGAAGTGATTACTTGTTATAATTATCACTGATAAAAGATCTTGAAGAGTTAGTAATGATATGAAGTGGAGGTAATAAAGGACCATTAAGATGAAGGGTAAAGACTCCAACCCAATTCTCACCCAAAGTGAGAGTATTAGTTCTCATAATATGTTAAAGGGTATTAGGGTGAAAAAGAGTTTTTTTAAAAGGTGTAAAATAAAATCAGTAGCCTAAAATAAAAGGTTAGAAAGGTAAAAAGAAAAATCAAAGCTAGATTTGAGAAAAGATACAATAAACAAAGTTAATAATCTGCTTTATAGCAGAGTTGTTCATATAGTAATACATGTTATATATTTTGAGAGAAAAATAGACTGTGTGAGAACCTCCCAAACTGATTTTCCCAGCAACCTGACCCCTGCTGCCATTGCTTCCCTACTCTTTAGAGCACTTCCTAGGATACACTCTGGGAAAAGATGTTACACTGTGTTTTAGAAAGCAATTTTGGGGGTAGCATTTAGTCCCCTTAAGAAACATCAGAAAAAGTCCAATAAGTGGTATTGGAGGCTGCTCTGGAAAAATGGCATGCGAGCTGCTAACGTTTTTATAGAAATAAAATGTAAATTATCCACCTGCTTTTTAATTTTTTTCTTTTTTTCTTTTTCTTTCTTTTCTTTTCTTTTTTTTTTTTTTTTGAAACAGAGTCTTGCTCTGCCACCCAGGCTGAAGTGCAGTGGCGTGATCTAGGCTCACTGCAACCTCCGCCTCCCAGGCTCAAGTGATTCTCCTGCCTCAGCCTCCCAAGTAGCTGGGATTAAAGGTGTGTGCCATCGTGCCTGGCTAATTTTTGTATTTTTTGTAGAGACAGGGATTCTTCATTTTGGCCAGGCTGGTCTCGAACTCCTGACCTCAAGTAATTCACCCACCTTTGCCCTCTACAGTGCTAGGATTACAGGTGTGAGCCACTGCGCCTGACCCTTTTAAACTTCTTAATATGCTTTTTTCTCCCCAGTTTTGTGTGCATGCAGCTACCCAATTCTTTTTCAATCTCATCATCCCCAAATATTTACTAAAGGACAGTTTATGAAAGGTTCGTGAAAGTGGGGAAGCAGAATGACCACACCTAGAGACATGATATGTTTTCTTCTCTCCCAATGTTTACACTAGTCTACTTTCTACCCAGGATAAAGTTCTGAACATGAAATTTTTAATATTTGAAAATGAAGAGATTTATGAAATTATTTAAGTATATCTATAACTCAAAACATTTGTGGATGTTACCTACACCAACTGACATTTTATACTAGTCATCTTTTTCGGTTATTTGAGAAATTAAATCAGTATAATGGACTCCTATTTCTTATTATCCTACCAGTACATGTTATTTCTGCTCTGGTATGTGTTCTATTTGTAAACCAGCTTTAAATGAACCATTATGAAAATCTGGTGCATATTTAGAATAGATAATAAATGAATATTTAATAGGAGTTACATGTATTATAATTTTTTTCCATCAATGATGGAAAATTTTTCTGATACTCTAGCAAAGTAGATAATAATTGTAGTAAATGGATATTTAATAGAGGCTTAAGCAGATTATAATCTTGTTTTTCCCCCATCTCATACAGGTCATCTTCTGACGACAGAAATCATATATAAGAACAGAGGGAAGCATGTAAGTTGAGCATCAGCTATTGGTTAATGAATAGCTACAATAGGACATCAATTATTGTGATTTAAAAAAAACACTCAGCAAATTGCCCTCTCCTAGATAATTTTCTAATTTGAAAGTTTCTCATATTTTTCCTGAGCATTTACTTTTAAAAAGATGAGTGATCTATTTGTTCTTGTCATTTTATAAACCAGCTCAAGATTGCTGTATTACATTGTTGCAGGGATAGATCTATGAATTTAGGGGCTTTTTTAAATTGTAGGATAATACAGTTTCCCTTCCATTTATCTCTCTTCTTCTGCCTCTCTTTCCTTTTTCACTGTAAGGTGAACAGCTTAAGAGGCACAAATCTCAACTACTGTAATTGTTTCTTTATATATGATGGGGGATGTAAAGTCATTCAGAGCTGCATCTGTCAGTGGTGCTTTCTACCACTGCTGACGACTGGGTTATAAAAACATTCCTGAACAATTCTGAACATTGGTAGACCATAAACAAAATGGAGAACACTGGAAGACATTCAAATGATGATGTCTTAAATCCTGGCTCTAAAATTAAAGTAAAAGAAAACTGATTATCCTCTGTCATGATATATATGCCAAGAGCCATGCATGATACCCACAGTAGACACACACACACAAATAAGGTAATAAAAATAAGAAACATATGGATTCTGTTAAAACACATGCATTGACAATGACAGATTTTGAAAAGAACAAGGAAAGCAAGAGTTTAAGATATTCAGATTTTGAACAGCACTGTAATTAGCTTCAGAGGAGAGAAAGTTCCACAATAGGCAGTTACATGGGAAAATGTTACATACTGTTTGTAAAATGGTGAAAATATGAAAAAGCTTAGTGGCTTTCACTTCCTTAATAATCAGCATATAAATGGAATATTTGTTCACCTACCCCTTCAATAAGACATTTTCTTCAGTCATGTCATGAGCAAGTCTCTCTTCTGGGCCAATGGGGAACAAAAGAGTAAGAAAAGAGCCTAAATGTGAGTGAATAAAATTAATAAAAGATTCTGTAATGTAATGGAACCATATTTAATATTTTCATTTCATTAAAGTATTTATTTGAACCTCTACTTACTTTTAGAAAATATTCATTGCATTGTTTCTAAGGTGACTCAAGATTATTCAGAAATTACGTATTAAGTCTTTCTGAATATGATTGGTACATATTCAAAAACCAGCCTGGCGGAGGAACTATTTTCAAGGAGTAATATTACCAGTGTGGTGGAGATATATCAGAAGAGCATTAGAGTTGGGCCTAGAGACCTTGGCCAAGTTGTGGTACCAATGTTCACCAATTGTGTGATTTGGAGGCAACTCTGATAGGTGCCTACCAAATTTAGTGGTGAACCCTTTTTCTAGACTGGACTTCAGTTTTGGTTCTTTTAAATTAAACAGTTAAGCAGAAATTTCAGGACACCAAGAAAGCAGCCACAGGTTACTCTGAGGTCCTTATATTCTTTACTCAGGAGAATTATTAACAACATTCAACTACTGCCACTTCCTTCCTATGTCTGAAAAAGTCTTGGCATCCTTCCCCAAATTTTTACAGGTTTGACACTTAGATTTGCCTCTAATTCAGCAACTACTTTGAAGAGGAAAGATGTCCTATATATTTTTTATAACCTCTCCTACAACAGATGTAATTCCTAGTGATGACAGCAAATCCTATTTCCATTACCTAATTTTAGATATGTTAAAACATCCCACTCTTTTTTTAAGAAGCAATGTTAAATAATAAACTGGTACAACTTCTGGACAAAGATTTTTGTACAGGGACTTTCCAAGCATTGCATGTTTTACTTGTTGCAAAAATATGAAAGTTATCTTTCTGAGAAAGGTACACACAGATGTTGATATGACTTGAGAAAAATAGTCAATAGAGTCAATTTGTTATCTCCATCTTTAGCTGCAAGAGGGAAGGGGGATCATTAGGTAAAACAAGTATGACAAGGAGGCTTTGGGTCTATAACTCTTATGGCAGATGGTTACATTATGTTAGACAAGTAGATTAAACTTTGCAAGCTTCAGATATTATCTTTGTAAAAAAGTGTATATAATATATCTGCTCTCATTACCTCACAAGGATTATGTCAAAGTAAATAATCTCCATTTAAGTGAGTTGAACATACTGAAAAGAAATCAAAAAGGGCTACCAGTGGGGGATGAGAGGGGAGGAAAATTTGCGGAGAAGGAGAGAATATAGAAATGGAAATGAGAAAGAGCAGTGTATTGAGAGGAGGGCGGCATAGGAATGAGTAAAGAAGAGTGGGGCAGGAATGGGATGAGAAATGGAAGGGATATGGAAACTTGGTTTTGGTTTAGCTAGGGCAAAGCCCAAGTGACAAGGAATCCGTGGTTAAAGGCAGTAAGACTGGAAATGAGAGAATTTAGGAATATGCATCTCAGCATTTTTTCTTTTGTTTCAGGATTTTGGTGAGTGTCAGGTGTCGGCTTCAAGTGGGAATTTTGAAAGAAAAAAAGACAGAACATATTTGAAAAACTGGGGCAGGATAGAGGAAGACAGCTTTAAAAAGTCGTGGTTGGGGATGCAGAAGACAAAAAGGGAAATAAGACAAACATTTTTAACTTGTCTGTTTTGCCTTCCATATGGGTTGCAGAAGGCAAAGGGGACAGAAGGAAGAGGGGAGAGAACATTTTTGTAGCTTCTGGAAGGGGAGAAGTACCCCAGAAACACACTTGTGAGGGAAAACAATTTGAAATTACCTATCTATGAAAGGTAGCGAGCAATTACCCAACAGACAGAGTGGCTATAGACAAGACTCTATGAACCCAAGTCAGCAATTAAAACCCCAGGAATTAAGGAACTGATAAGATCTTCAAGTTGTAAAACTGGATTCCCTTGGGGGATTATATTATGAGAAAAGAACCAAAAATTTCCAAGATAACTATTTAGAATTTCATTAACCTGGCAAATGCTAAGCCCAGTGCCTACTTGAGGAATGGCATAGCAAAAGGAAGAAGCAGTGGCCTGATGCTTTACTTCTTCAGACACTGAAATGCAGAAAAACTAGCCTGGTTAGCTTCTGGACTGCAGGATACGAACTTGAACCAGAATTGGAGAAAGGGAGGCAGGATGCTCTTAAGAATTTGATGAAACTATAAGCTCTCTCTCAAGAGAAATGCACAAAAATCTGCACACAATTTCTAAGACTTCAGAATCTATCTGTGGCCATGTTCCCCATCCCTTCCCCACATGCAACAGACAACACACAGCATTCCTTCTAAAGAACACTGATTTCATAGAGGAGAAAAGTTAAAGCTAGGATAGGCAAATACATGCTATACGGCTCAAGAAATGATATTAATAGATAGAGTTTAAGAGCATCTTCCTATGATATGCAGTCAGAGAAAGTTTCAAGTTTGACAACTATAATCTACTTAGTCTTTCTTATGAGGAATACTATGTGGAACTTTTGTGACAAAATAAACATAGCTATGGAGATGGTCAAAGAGTAGGACATTATAAAAGGGAGGAAAGGATAGGCACACTAAAGTTTGAGAATCTCTAATGGAATATATTGTTACCCCGGGAAATATATTAAAATGAAAATGAAAGAAAAGAGAAAAATGAACACATTATGTAATGAGTCCCAGTAAGAACGAACCTGATTGCTAGTAGCATCAGAGGTGGGGTCAGATATGGAGTCTGAGGTAAATGAAAATGAATAAATTAATTTTTAAAAATGAGTTCAAAGTTGTTTTGGAAGACAAATGGAAATTGTTGAAAATATTACAGAAACACAACTTAAAAGTAATACAGATAAAGAACACAAATCAGTTTCCTGGAAGCAGAGGGGTAGGCAGAAACAGTGCAGAATTTGCTTATTCTAATTTTTATAATTCTAAGTTTAACATTTAAGACAAAAGAAGATGGCAACCACTGGAAAGCAGGCTTCAAATTACAGTAGCCCTCACTGAAAGATTTATAATGCCTTGATTTTGGTTAGTAGGTTGATCCAAATACATAAATACATAAATATAAATAAATAAGAGCTTGATGAAGGTGGTTTTCAAAAGCTAAATGGGGAGAGATACAAAAAGGGAGGATAAGTAAAGCAAATAACAGATTTGGAACCATGATTTAAAACAACAACAAAAATGGGAAAGTCTTTTAACAAGAGAGTTGTCAAAGGCCTAAACTTAAGATAAAGAAATGGATGGATTGGAGGATGTGGTCATTACAAAGAAAAGATTTTTGTTTAAAACCAGGAACAAGCAGGAGAAAAACTAGGACAAAGCAGAAATATCTTACATAACAAACTGATGGCTTAAGCCAATAAAAGTTCTGGGAGAAAAGAAGCACCTGTCCAAAGGGAAGGTGTGAGGAGGAAGACACACAACAACACCTGGTCTCTGAATATACCATAAAAACATGTTTGCGCCAACTAGCTATAATTTTGGGGGGGAAAAAAACTTTGAGTAAAGTAGATTTATAAAAAAAAGTGTTCAAGAGGTTATTGAAGAGAAAAAAAAGAAGTCCTAGTCAAGAGAAAGTCCTAGTCAAGGGCATAAAACTTATCTGGATATGATACAGGCAAGAATCAATGGATGCTAAAAACCAGTAGGTGAAAGTTTGTTGAGAAACAGGATGTTTTCATAGTTTCAAACTATCTCCCAACAAATTACTTATTAATTACAAAGGGAAAAATAGTATCCTAAGAATGAAGAAATCTGACAAACCACCTAGACCAAGTGATCATCACCAGTTAACATCACCAAGTTAACATCACCAGTGATGGTATATATCAACATTATGTGTCTCCTTAACATAAAGTACTGAGAAGGACACAATTTAACATCTGGTTCAAAAATGTAAAGCCTGAATCTAACTGTGAGGAAACATCAGACAAGCCCAAATCAAGGGCCACTTTGGATTAAAACTGTCTGGTATTCTTCAACTTTTCAAAGACACAAGGGTCATGAAAGAAAAAGAAAGACCAAGGAATAGCTCCAGATTAAAGAAAATCAAAGAAACAACTAAACATAACATGTGCTCCTGAAGCAGAAAAAATATTTTTTTCTGTTGTTATAAAGGGCATTACTGAGACAATTGGCAAAATTTGAATAAGGTCTGTATACTAGGTAATAATATTGTATTTATGTTAATTTCCTGATTTTGATAATTGTCCTATGCACGGTTATTTATGAAAATGTCCTTGTTTTAAGAAGATACACAATGGAGTATATATAAAGATATGAGGTGTCACTTCTACAAATTACTCTTGAACAGTTCAAAAAGAAAGAATAATGTGTGTATATATGTAGAGAGATTGATAAAACAAATGTGGTAAAGTGTTGACATTTGGGGAATCTGGGAGAAAGATGTATAGGACTTCTTTGTAAATCTTTTTCTAAGTCTAAAATTATTCCAAAATTATAAACTAAAAATTATATAGAAAGAACAAACTAAAACAACTCAAGGACTTTGATTAGATCTTGGTTCAGGGAACAAAACTGCTATGAAAGACATTTTGAGAGAAGTGGGAAAATCTGATTATAGATAAAATACGAAATGCAATTATGGAATTATTATAATTTTTCTCAACTTTGACAATGGTAGTGTGCTTATTCAGGGGAATGTCCTTAGTCTTAGAAGATGAGTGCTAAAGTGATTAAAAGTAAAAGTGTTATGCACGTGGAGGAGTCCATCGTTGCTCACAAATTATGGCAGTAGCAGCTAGACACTTCCCCACTCTCTACTGCTCTGCCCAACACAGTATTCTCTACCTTCCTTACTTAGGTAGGCATGGCATTTCTCTGCTAGTGATTGTCTTGATCTCTCAGGGTGCAAAGCTTCCCATTTGTTTAACACTGTTTGAAGGTTTTAAAGCAGAATTTCTCAGTTCCAGTGAGTTTCAAAATTTAGTGAAAATGGCTTCTGAGCTTTTCTTTATAGTTCTTCCTCCCTCGGCTCCCTCCAAACAACCTGCCCCAGAATCAGGCCTGTGTTCGTAACAGCTAATATGTTAGAAGTTCTTACAAAAAATATTTGTTATTGTGAGTACTTTATCAGATCTGGTTTTCTTTTTTCCTTTTTTTTTTTTTTTTTTTTTTTTGCAGGGATGGGGTGAGGCACGGGATACATTCTTCCCCTCTCCTCTCCCTCATCTTGGGATGTTTCTCAGCCATTCTTTTAATAGACTTCTTTGGACCATCCCCACAGTAACCAGATAGAAGTGAACCCCAGAGGTGAACACTGCCCGAGCTATTTCTCAAGAAGCTTTTCAGTGCTTCTCCCTAGCCTACCACCCGGGCAATCAACTTCTGCCAGCCCTGACCCAGCACATCTGTCTTCATATGCTTGTGCCCCAGCAGTGGGCCCCACTTATCATCCGGCTGAAATTCCAAGAAGCACATATAAGAAATAGGCAGACAAGCAAGAAGCGTATACTGCAGTCTAAAGACAAGTGTCAAACAGATAAAAGAGGGTAAGCAATACTTTTTGCATATACTTATAAACTATGCAGGTATTTAAAAATTCTTCTACTGGCAGGTGACGCTTGGAGAAAGAATTCTAAGAATGTATGATCACAGGTAGCCTTTATAGTCAACCTGTAAAGATTTAATGAGAACAAAGCTCTGCCTCTAGTTAGTATACAATTTTAACAGTGTTTACTAAGCAGCCATTTATGTCAACGCACCAAACAGAAGTTCTGAATAACGAGACGTAAAATTTGAGGGCTTATTCTCAAATAATTTAGTTATAAGTTAGTTCCTGGTGTAGTCTGAATAGGAGGTCAGTGATTCATTATTTCACTGACAAATCATCTCCTACACTAATTCCACAGGAGGTATTCAGGAGAGCCATATGACTCATTTAGAACACCGAGATTAAGACAAAAGATCTAATTTGTTCCAGCTAAATGAACTCATCTGCATTTGAAGGATCTGTGTTTTCCAAACTAGAAGTAAACTTTCCTCTTCAATGATTTTGGACTAAATTGGAGTCAGTTCTGGACTCCTGTTTAGGAACACGGGATGGGGTTGTGAATGTTTCTCTAATCGCCTGGATTTTTTAGTTGCATTTCAACTCTTATATCCTTGTTTTATTTTACTCAAGACAAAAACAATTTTTTAAAATTGCAGATACAAACTAAGGCAAGCAAATCATGCTATTTAACATTGACAAATCTCTGAAAATAGAAATATATTAGGTTGATGCAGAAGTAATTGTACTTTTTGCCATTTTAATGGCAAAACTAATAACCTAATAACTTTCAATCATTAGTGTTTAATCCAAAGACTCATTTTAAATAATCATCCTCTCCAAAAAGTTTGGCTTGGTTGTTTTATTTCTCCTCTGATCTTACTCCTTTAAGAGATTATTCGCAAGTAATGTAGTAGTAGGAGATATGCAATAGTTGTGTGACTTGGTCAAGCAATTGCATAAATTGGATTTGCTTTCCCTTATCCTAAATAAACAGACATCTAGGTAATGAGATTATTGTTTTAATTTAGGGGGGATATATGATGTGTGTATATCTATCTATATATGTATATATATGGGTGTGTATATATCTCTATATGTGTGTGTATATATGTACACTAAACACCGTACCTAATTCATAAGGCTTAATGTAAGCCAGCTATTATTATTTTGATACTACTGAACTAGAAGCTTCCTCTTGCTTATTATTAGAAAAGGTTAATATCAACAATACTAATTTAACTCCATACCAAAAGGAAACTGATTTGATTACCTGGGAATATATACATGATCAATAATTATGAATTAGCTGTAAAAGTCATTACTTTTTTTTTTTTTTTTTTTTTTTGAGACGGAGTCTCGCTCTGTAGCCCAGGCTGGAGTGCAGTGGCCGGATCTCAGCTCACTGCAAGCTCCGCCTCCGGGTTTACGCCATTCTCCTGCCTCAGCCTCCCAAGTAGCTGGGACTACAGGCGCCCGCCAACTCGCCCGGCTAGTTTTTTGTATTTTTTAGTAGAGACGGGGTTTCGCCGTGTTAGCTAGGTTGGTCTCGATCTCCTGACCTCGCGATCCACCCGTCTCGGCCTCCCAAAGTGCTGGGATTACAGGCTTGAGCCACCGCGCCCGGCCAAAGTCATTACTTTTAATCATTTAGTCATTATCTGTGTCCCCATCATCAAAATGGTGATACTACCTATATCTCATAATTTAGTCGTGAGGAAAATATTTCACATTAGACATTCAATTAACTGTTAGTTCTCTCCCCAAACACTATGCCTTCCACAGCAATGCAAAGAGTAGTATACAATCTTATTCACAAAATCGATTTTACTTGAACAATGAGGCGGCCAAATGGTAACACCTGAATTCTCAATAGTCTGGATTCTTAAACCCTCTCTCAGTATTCCTGAACAGATTGGAAAAATTAAGATAATGACTGCCCATTGCAACCCCTGAGCTCCCCTAAGGTCTACCGATACATTTAAGTGAGCTGATCTTCTGAACTGCAATGTGTTAGTTCTTAAAATATCTTCGTCATTTGCACATTTTGTATTCAAAGCATGTGGATTCCTTTTTAATCCATAACCTAAAACCCTGGTACTCATCAGACATCATCTATAAAATGAACAATTTTCAGCACTTGCCAAGACTAGCTTGAAACATTTGATTCTTTAGAAAAGCAAACAATTATATTTCTCTATATTTCCAAAGCTCTCTCTTACTGTGCTCATCTAGACAAGAAATTTGCTCCATATGATCTTCACCCCCTGTTGAGTCCTGGTATAATAATATGGAAACAGCCCAATTCTGTTTACTCCTATTATAACACTTATTGCATATCTGTCTCCTCTATTAGTTTACAAGTTTCTGGAGGAAATGGAGCATAATATAGGAACATCACATTCATCTTTGTATCCATTGTTCTGCCTTACTTGTAAGGGTGTCCTTGCTACAAATCCATACAAGATATATCAAATTAGGGTCCATCTGTCACTGAAATCAGAAACACCCAGGGGTACTTGTTTAAAATGCAGATTTCTTTATTCTATCCAAATATTCTAAACTATAATGGCTGTCCTATAGTTTGAATATGGTTTGTCTCTACCAAAACTCATGTTGAAATTTGATCCCCAATGTGGCAGTGTAAGGAGGAAGCATTTCGGTCATTTGGGCAGATCCCTTGTGAATAGATAAATGTCCTTTAGCAGAGGTGGGGTAGGGTTGAATGTCCTTTAGCAGAGGTGGGGTAGGGTTCTCCGGGGTGGGGAGGGGGAAGGGAGGAGGGGGAACAGATTACTTCCTGAAGAGCAGAGAGTAGGTTGTTAAAAAGAGCATGGCTTCCTAGGTTTCTCTCTCTTGCTTTCTCTCTCATGCATCCTCACTCTCTACGTGATCCTTTTGCACAGGGCTGCTCCTCTTTCACTTTCCACCTTGAGTGGAAGTAGCATGAGGCCCTCACCAGATGTAGCTGTCCAGTCTTGGGCTTTTCAGCCAACAGAATCATAAGCCAAATAAACCTCTTTTCTTTATAAATTACCTAGCCTCAGGTATTTTGTTATAGCAATACAAAGCAGACTAAAACAGGCTGGTATTGGGCACCGGGACAGTTTAGCATGCTCTACAGGTGATTCCTATAAAGTTTTGGAATCCTATCACAAAAGAAGGGCTACACATTAGGAACCTGAGGTTCTTCCTGATGACCCAGAAAACCTGATAGTTCTCAGAAGAACAACAAGTCTGTTTTTTCCCAATGATCAAAAACACATATTCTCTGATCACAATAAATCTTTAAAAACAAAAAATGAAAATATAGGGAGAAAGAAGTTGGTTTTTTTTTCTTTTTCTTTTATCTTTTGCATATAGGCAAACTTTAAACAAATACATAAAAGTAGATGAAATACCACAGTGATTTCCCAGGTACAGGCCCAGCATCCACCTTCATCAATCAATTTGTAGCCAATCTTTTTTAATCCATCACTACCCATGTCCCAATCCCAAACAAGCTTTCTTTTAAAATCATTGTCCTGGTCAGGTGTGGTGGCTCATGCCTGTAATTCCAGCACTTTGGAAGGCCAACGCGGGAGGATTACTTGAGGTCAGGAGTTTGAGACCAGCCTGGCCAACACAGTGAAACCCCGCATCTACCAAAAATACAAAAACTAGCTGGGTATGGTGGTGCATGCCTGTAATCCCAGCTACTTGGGAGGCTGAGGCAGGAGAATCACTTGAACATGGGAGGCAGAGGTTGCAGTGAGCTGAGATTGCAGCACTGCATTCCAGTTTGCATGACAAAGTGAAACTGTGTCTCAAAAATAAAAAATAGAAATAAAAATAAAAATAAATCATTGTCCTCCAAACACTTAAACAAAAGCTAAGACACTGAAAAACAGAGAGATGTAAGACAAACTACTCAAAAATTTTTTAATATTGAATATAATTATACAAATAGATTCATAACCTGGAACCATCATTAGAACTACAAAGTTGCAATTCAATGGATGTGCAGTTCTACTCTAGAGCAAGTACAAGATGGTTGTTAGGACTCCAGTGAGATAATATATTTGTAACAGCATCTAGCACAGGTGCTATCATACATAGAACAAATGTTGTGAGCTTGAGGTCTGTGAATAAGACAATGTGGTGGTTTTCAAGATATGTTCACACCTTTTTGACACTTCTCTTTTCAACAGGTAGAGATTATTCCCTCCCCTTCCCTTGACTATGGTATGGGCTGGATGTGGTGACTCACTTCAAGTTTAATAAAATATAGCAGACAGGACTGGATGTCACTGGTAATATTAGGTTATAAAATGACTATGGTTTTTGTCTTGGATATGGAGATAGGTGGATGAATATGCTTTCTCTCTCATCATACTCTACAGGAAGATAGCTACCATGTCAGAAAGCAGCCCTGGGGAGAGGGAAGCCAACTGCCATGTCTTGAGGATACTAAGGTAGCCTATGGAGAAGTCTAAACAGCAAGAAACAAAAGTCTGCCAGTAACCACGTGAGTGAGCTAGGAAGTAGATTTTCCAGCCCCAACTAAACCTTATGAAAGCTGGCCCATAGCTTCATTTCAAACTCATGAGAGATCCAGAATCAAGCCAGCTAAGCTACTTACATTACTTATAACAGCAAAACTTTGGGAACAAGCTAAATGTCCATCCCTAGGAGACTGGGTAAATTGCCTACAGTGCATGCACAATGGGTTATATGTACCTGTGAGAAAAAAGAAGGAAGATCTTTATGAGTTGATACTAGGGTGATTCCCAGGATATAATTTTGTTTTATTGTTTTTATTTTAAAAAAAGGTGCCAAAGAATGTGTAATGAATAATATGCCTCTTTTGTATAATAAATAGGGGTAAATATTTCTATTTTAATTTACTTTTATCAAAAAGAAGCACTAGAAAATAAACCTGAAACTAGTAAATACAAATAGAAAGAAAACTTTTCCATTTTTATGTAGTTTTAACTTTGACTATGGAAATAATTTACATATTCAAAAATTAAATTAAAATAGTTGGAAAAAGCAAACCCTAAAAGGGAATAAAAAAGAAACAATTGAAATACACTCTATATCAAGTTGATAACACAAACAAAAAATGATAATTAAAGGAACTCTTGCATACAGCACTCAGACTGTACACACTCTACTAAATTCAAAGGACAATATTTGTAAGAAAATCTAATTTTCTCCGTAGTTTTGTTATTGTTGGTTGAAGTATTACTGCTGTAATTCTGAATCTATTTTGTATGTATTGGAGCAAATTAGAGAGAGAGAGAGAGAGAGAGAGTAGATATTTTTATTTTTTTAAGTATCAGGGTTCTCAACGTAGATAAATGTGGATGCCAACAGGATCTGGGAGGAGGTGATGAAGAAACTTGTGGTGCTGCATTTGAACTGGAGTATGTCAGCATGATCTCATTACTTCTTAAAAAATTAAATCTACGGTCTGTCTTAGTAGCAATGACATTCCAAATAGCAACAAGAACCTCGAAAACCCAGATATTGGCTTCTAAATAACATTCCCTATTAAAAGAAACCAACCAAAAGAAATGGTTGATTCCAGATCTAGGGCAGAAAAAGAACAATGTAAGATTTGAATACCTTTTGCCAGAAAGCCAGGAAGTGCTTAACAATAGCTATGGCATCATCTCAAAAGGACACAGGAGAGGTTCTCAATTAAAAAAAAAAAAATGAATGTGGAAGCTTCAAAAAGAATAGCAATGGTAATAAATCATAACACTGGGAGCTAAAGAGAAGGAAAGGAGGAGAGGTAGAGGAAGAGAGAGAAAGAGAAGTAGCGGAGACACTGTGTGTTTGTATGAGACAAAGAAAAACTGTGGCATGTGTGTTGGAGAAAGCGAGGAAGGGAAGGAGAGAGAGAGAGAGAAGAGGAGGGAAGAAAGTGTGGGAGACAGAAAAGGGAGGATTCAAGGCAGAGAGAGGAGAGGGTGGGAGAGAAGAAGGAATAATAACAAAAAAAAGTTTTTTAAAGAATAATGACAATTAATTCAGGCAAGGATTATCACTGGATGTTAAAACCTGGTTGTTAAGGAACAGAAGTTTATATCGCCTTCCCCCTAAAGATTATTTATTAATATCAGAGAATAAACCCCACAGATAACTTATTAATTACAAAGGAGAAAAAATGAACGTTTACAATGGAGAGATCTAGCAGTCACTATGTCAACCAAATGATCAAACTTGTCGCTAATAGTAAAACCAGATGCCACCATGTGTCCTTGATGTAATGCAATAAGGAATGCACATGTTATCTATGTGAAAAATGTTAAACCCAGTGGTTCTCAAAGTGTAGTCCTGAGACAGCAGCATGGGTGTTACCTGTGAACTTGTTAGAAATTCAAATGACTGGGTTCCAACACAGACCCCAGAAACTCTGGGGGTGGGGCCAAGACATCTATGTTTAACAATCCCTCTAGATGGTTCTGAAATACCCTCAAGTTTGAGAACCACTGCTTTAACCTGAATTTAAAAAGGAAACAGTGAGACAAATCCACACTTTCATATATATTCTACTGACCTGAACTCTTAAAAAAAGTCAAGGTCACAAATAACAAAAAAAGCAGAGCCAGGAAGAAATGGTGGAAGGAAACTTTAGATTAAACTAAAAAGACATAACAACCTAATATAATGAGTAGATTTTAATTGGATCCTGAATTAAAAAGAAAACTAAAACTAAGAATTTTTAAGGCAACTGAGAAAATTGAAATACAGACTTTATGTTAGATGACACTGTGCATTTATCATTACCTATCTTAGATGTAATAATGTATTTTGATTATAAAACAGAATATCCTTATTTTTAGGTAATGCATGCTGAAGTACTAAGGAATAAAATATAACATCTATAACTTAGCAACTTTCTTTCAAACGACTCAGGAAAAATAAAACAAATGAGCAAAAATTAAAAAAATAAGAATTTAAAAATAAATAAAATCTATACATTTATATCTATATATAAGAAGAGAAAATAAGTCAGAAACGATGGTAACAATTGATACATTAAGGCAAAAGATGTGTTTTTGCAACTGTTTTTCAACTTTCCTGTCTTTGAAACATTTTCATAATAAAACGGTGGACAAAATTTCATGCAACGCATGTCTAGAAACTGGAAAAGGGTGAATATTCTAAAACACCAAAAAGTCAGAAAACAAAGTAAGTCTGTAAGTTTATGTTTTCAAAGTGAAAGACTAAAGCATTCTGAAGCAACTAAAATGCTCAACCACTGAAGTGGCAGAATGGAGGTAACAGGGTTGGTCACTTACTGAGCTCTGACAGAATTTCCAGCTCATAGCTTATAGCCACCCACATGTGAACTATATTAAAAAGTGCTGCACTTCCAGTTTTCTCTTCACTACAGAGGAAATGCAGAGTCAATAACATCGTCAACCATAAGCTTTTAAGGTTCAGCATCCTAATAAAACTGATGAATCTTGACTTGCAGCCTCAGCAGTTAAATTACTGCTATGAAAATCACTGCCAATGGCCAAGTTGCATGAAAGAATAATTATACATGTTTATTGCATCAGTCAAGCCCAAGAGCTATGAGAGATGAAATATAAAATGTAATAAATGCGAATATGTCATTTGAGGGCACACCTGTCCCAAAGACACACACACGCGTGCACACACACACACACACACACACAATGAATATAATAATTTTCTTTGAATATTTTTCCTGGTAATTAAAAAAAAGCTATTGAAAAATAGAAAACAGTGAATCCTAAATGATACTCCAAAAAGAAGGAATCCAATCAGCTGTAAACAAATCAGTAAGAATGTGTTATGATAGGGTAATGCTAATAAAGTATTAAACCTTTCCTTTTGCAATCATTTGTTCTTGAGCAACTGTACTAACCATAGCAAGACACTCTCCCCATATTCAAAGTGCATGATTTATGGTTCACTTTCTTCCACAGCTTTTATGAGAAGGCATTTTTTAGATGTCCCATGTGAGTTGCTAACATCTGCACTGATGAAAGAATTGTAAAGAGCAAAATTCACAAAGGACTACCACTATCAGGTTTTTAAAAAGAGATACAATACATTATAATTTGATGTACTGATAGTTTTTGAAGTACTTTCCAATGTAAACTTCAAAAGATGATAATGAATATTTAATTTCAATCACAGCACACATTGAGAGTTCAAAATTACTGGCCACTAGGAAACTAAATCTACTGATAAAAGAATGCAACCACTTATTACAGCTACAAGCATGATTTTGAGCTATGATTATATGTAAATCTAATGTCTACACAATTGATAACAGTGGGATTAACTGGATATTTCTGCAACCTTAAAATAGGGTAAACAGTCAATAGTGAGAGGAGTTAATCAGTTAATAGTCAGCAGTTGCAGCTGCAAAATGAATCACGATTCTTTGAATGTCTGAATTTTAATCTTGAGTGGTCTCTGTATTTTAAGTAAGCACTACGTTGAAAGCTTTTATTAGTAAGTCTCTTATCCTGTCTTCAGTTGCCAACTGTGTATGTGCTGGACTTGGGAAAAATAATGAATTCTGATTGATGAACAGCTTGAAATGAGGGTTCGTGAGTGAGGTAAAAGGTCAGAGATTCTGAGGAACCATAGCTTCGTGGTTATGATTGTTTTCTATGCAAATAGACAGATCTGTGTTTGAATAACTCCACCACTTACAAACTGTGTAACCTAAGGAAAATTATATGATTTTTCCATGGCTTTATTTCCTCATCTGTAAGACGGAGACATTAATAGTTTTCTACCATGTGGATATGTTGTGATGACCCAATGAGATAATGTACGTTAAAGTCTTTGCTACAGTGTCTGGCACATAGTGAGTACTCAGTACATGTGGCTAGGATTATTGCTGCATGTTGTTATTTGGCATCAGTGTTTGTTATAATTCTAATGACTTTTATTAGTGTTTTCCTATCAGTAGCTTGTGAGTTGTTAGTAATGATGGTGGTAGTGGCTGTAGCAGCCCAGAATGAGAATATTTGACATTATTGGTGCCAATGTTTCTTTAAATTCTGGCATAGTTTAGTGAAGAGTTAAAAGACTACAGCTTTGTCTTTTGGTGGAGGCCCATTTCCCATAATTCCCCTCTACTGCTTTCCCAATATTCTATTCCAGTTAGGAATAATGTCCCTTTGAGACACTGTTTATACAGAGGAAAACTACGCAAAAATTTAAGGAAAAAAAAGAAACATTAGCACCAATAATGTCAAATATTCTCATTGTTAGCTTAATCCTTAAATATAACTGCCAGTTTCCTGATTTACTATCACCCTCCAGCCATTCTCAAAGGCACTGCACATTTTCCCCTGGGTACTGGAATACAATCATTTCAGAATGACTACTTTTTCTTTGGCAAGACATTCACTTTGGCAGGGGTGGGGGGTGGTGGTGGGGGACCTGGTTCGTAAACCCCTTCTAAGATTGCCTGTGTAGGTCTCCCCCTTCATTCCTGAATGGAATTCCTCTGTGGCTCTTACTTGGCTCTCAGTAAAGTGATGTTGAACAAAATGTAGAACTTTCAAGTTTAATGTTATGACGCTAATGAACGCCTAGATGGACTCATCCCTTTTTAAAAAATTGTATGATTAGGATTTTGTGATAGGCTGGTCTTTGACATTGGCAAACAAAGACAGGCAACTGTTGCACATTATCCTAAATGAGGGACAGAACTGCACTTGTCTGTGAACTCCATCTGAAAATGGACCGCATGTATCTTGTTCCCCAATGCATTCACAATACGTACATAGTGGCAGATCTGGGTAGGTTTAGAAAAAGCATTTGTTGAATGATAGAATTAGTGGAAGAAAGGAAATAAGAGAGAAAGGAAAAAAAAAGGGAGAGAAGAGGAGAGAGGAGGGGAGGGTGAGGGGAAGGGACAGGACGGGAGGGGAGAAGGGCAGTTCTAATAATCTCAGTTCTGAAGTCATATTAAAATATATAAAGCATTTGATTGCCTTTTTAAAAATGCCACAAAATGGTTAAGTTGAATTTTAAGAACATTAGCTTAAAAAATGAAAGATTAGGAGACAACTCAAAAATAAGTGCAAAAGGTTATTTTATAGGACAGGTGTCCTCTACCAAGCACATAATAAAAAGGTGGATTGGGGGAGGGGGAGAAGGAAGGCTTAAATGGTAACACCTATAAAGAAAGATTAAGGAAAGATTTCCTCACAGCTATGATTATTAAATACCAAAATAAGATACCAATTGGTCATATAACCTTTTTTCCTCAAATATCTTTGAAAGCAATAAGAGTGATACCCATCTGCCTGGAACAATATAGGACTGTTTCTGCCAAGATGACTTATCAAGCCCCATTCCAACTCTGATAAATTTTTCATAGTCTCCTTTGTAGCTATGTCCAAATGACCATTGTAAGTAATCCCCTAGGATATTAACATTTGAAGTACATATGCCTACTGAGGCTTTTAATATAAATGAACATTTAGAAAATAATTTAGGATTAGAAGTCTCAACCATTTCACGTTTCATGAAAGTGTGTCAAATTTATGTTAGGCTTTTAGATGAAGGACCATATTTTCCCCAGTAGAATAGCATGGTGTATATATAAATTGAATGCACACTTGGGATAATATGAAACAGTACTGTGTAACAGAAGAGAGGACTCCACATTTTAAAATATTTAAAGAAAAAAATTGAGGCAGATAACCATCCTGATATAAACTGGCAAGAAAATAGACAAAAACTGAAACATATAATTTTTTTAAATTATTCAAACTAACAAGAAATTTTTTAATAGTGTCCATTAAAAACTCCACTGACTCATATCACAAGCAGCTTCAGAACAAAGCTTTTGCTAAACTTCTCATATCTCTAAAATGCTTCACTCAGTAGTAATCAATTTATGTAAGTATCTCTATTATAAAGAGGATGTATTAGTATCACCAGAGATAAAAATAAGTAACAGATAAGTAATAGTTAATATTTTATTAAAGGTTTACACTTTGGGAGGCCGAGGCGGGCAGATCATGAGGTCAGGAGTTTGAGACCAGCCTGGCCAACATGGTGAAATCCCATCTCAACTAAAAATATAAAAAATTAGCTGGGCATGGTGGCACACGCCTGTAATCCCAGCTACTCAGGAGGCTGAAGCAGCAGAATCGCTTGAACCCAGGAGGCGGAGGTTACAGTGAGCCAAGATCACCCCACTGCAGCCTGGGCAACAGAGCAAGATTCCGTCTCGAGAAAAAAAAAAGGTTCACATAATAAAGCTTTATGCTCTTTATTTTATAATATAAACACTAATATATTAATTAGCACCTTACCTACTTTAAAAAAAATCATCCACATAAGAAGACAATATGAGGCCCAGACATTTATTATGCCCATTTGACAAATGAAAAAAAATCTGAAGTTTTGAATTGAAACAATGGGAGACATACGAACATGGATTAAGAGGAGGAAGAAATCTATTCTAAAATTTGAATTCAATGGGGCATTATCTCCTTCCCTCACTATCAGGCCAACCATTGTTAGGTTCCAAGCCTTCTACAGCTGCACTGAGAAACTCAGTCCTTCATTTCTCAGGAGAATCACCCCTCTATGATGTACAGGCCAGAGGCAATTACAGCAGCTCTCTCACTCCCTGGGTAAACAAAATGTGAGATGTCAAAGAGAGGAGCCCAGGATAATGGTATGACTTTTGGCCTGAGCAACTGTAGTCAGACAGACTTGCCATTTTCTGAAACAGTGAAGACTGTTGAAAGAATGTTTGTAAAGGAAAGAACCAGAAGTTTATCTTGTATAAGTTCAGTATGGTGCACTTAATTGACAAGCAGGTGGAATTCCTGAGCAGACTCAAGTTCAGGGGAGATACTCAAGCTGAAGATGTATGTTTGGGACTTAATGTCCTGAAACTAGATGAGGAAGGTATAGATGGGGAAGGGTAGAGAAAATTGGATTGAGTCCTGGGTTATACCAACATTTATAGGCCCACAGAAGATGAGTGGGAATGAGGAAACAAAGAGAAGTTAGGAAGGATGCAAGAGGGAGTGCTGTCCCAGAAACCAAGTGAAGACAGTATTTAAAGAAGGAGAGAGTGATAGTGATCTACACTCAAATGCTCCAGGTAGGGCAAGTACAATGATGACTGATGGTTAATAGTTGGATTTAACAACCTGGAAGTCACTCATGTTCTTAAAGTGATAGTCATGCTGTAGATACAATTTTGTTTTCCATTTTTTTATTGGCCATTAATAACTCTTTGAAATCCCATTTTTGATGCCTTCATAACATCCCATAATAAAAATGCACAATAATTTATTTAAACAAACTGCTATTGTGGATGTTTAAGTTGTTTACAATTTTTTACTTTTATAAATAACAATGTAAAATCATCCTTGAATGTAAATCAGTAATACTATATTTAAATGAATTCAAATGAGTCAGCATGCATTAAAATGCAAGGGAAATCTTGCTAGTAAATAACATACACGTACACTAAATATTGCAACAAAGAAGTTGGGAAAATTCTGATATGCAGATATCCCTCAATAGTGTCAACTATTTGTATTACTTTCTTTTTAAAAGGAAGATGTGATTTAGAGAAAAAAATGGGAAGCAGTCTGTTTGCACACTTTTATGTCAGAAATAAATCCTCTTTGGACACAATTCTTTCTAAAGTAAGTTATCTGTGTGTAGTTCTATATGGTAGGTTTCTAATATAGAAAAGTAGGATCTTCTTCGTAGGTGTATATAAAATATAATTTGTAATAAAAAGCGCTTTGCAGTTCATAAAATATTTCTTACTCATTACTTCACAGATACTCACGAAACAACATAGGTAACACAGGCTCCCTATTAAGCCAGTTACCCAAACTTGTCATTTTTTTATGTCTGCCTATCCTTCACCATCAAAAAGTAATGGTGGATCAAAAAGTAATTTTTAAAAGCTTTATTTAACATCACCTATTGCTCCTAAATATCTGTAAGACAGAGTACACATTTCATAATGTAGTGTCTAAGTTTCCTTTATACTCTGGCCTGTAGTTTTCATCTACATTCTCTTCCATTACTCTCCACAATGCATCTTACACTCCAACTACTCTGCACTGCTCACAGGTGCCCAGTGAGCACTTCATTCTCCCACCTTTGTGCCTTTTGCTTAGGCTGACTCCTCTGTCTGGAATGCAACACTCCTCTCATTACCGGCAGCACGAAGTTACACCTACGTCTCAACTATGCCTTTCTCCTTTATTAGTTGTATGGTGTTGGATAAATTATTAAGCTTCTCAGAACCTCTCCTTTTCTCAAGTGCAAATGGTAATAATAATACCTACCTTGCAGGCTGACAGTGAGAATTACATAAAGAAAGAAATCAAAAGTATCTGGCCCAATAAGTATTATGTTTTTAAACTCTACCTCTGAATGGACAGTAAATGCACATGATTCAAAATTCAAAAATGTAGAAAAAAATATACCTCCTCTGCACTCCTTCCTCCAGAAGAAGTTTTCCTACCAGAGGCTATATTTTTTTCCCAATGTTTTGCACATCCTTTCAGAGATATTAAATACAAATGGTGGTATACATACTATATAGTCTTTGACATCTTTCTTATTTCACTTCATAATATATCTTGCAGAGCCTTCCCTATCTGGACACAAACATCTGTCTCATTCTTTTTTTTAAACAGCTGTCATGTTCCAAAATATGGATGCACTATCACTAAGTAAACCATGTCCCTGTGGTCAGACTTTAAGATTATTAGCCATCTTTTTCCCCAACATTTTATTATAAAAGTTTTCAAATGTACACAAAAGTTGAAATAATTTTATATTAAACACTCAGATACAAACCAGATAGTTTCTATAAATTATATTTTAGTATTACTTGCTTTATCATGTATCTAATCATCCCTTCATCACTCTATCAATCCATTGTAATTTTTTATTAATTTCTGAATAAGTGGCAGATATCACTATACCTCCCCTGAAATACTGAATGAATATTATTAACTATTAGATGTTAAACTTTTGTCATTATAATTAGCACTGTAATGAAAACTTGTATAAACACCATTTCATACATGTATGAATATTTCCTAGAAATTAAATCGCTGGGATTGTGCATTTATAATTTTGGGAGATATTGCCAAATTTTGCTCTGTTGAGATTGTAACAGTTAACACTCCCACCAACAATGTAGATGAGTGTCTGTTTTTCTTTGCCTTTATAATATACTATCATGAAATGTTTAAATACGTGGCAATATCAAAGATGTAAAGGGATTGTGTAGTAGTGCTGTTCTGCATTTATTTTAGTGAAGTTCAACATTTTTTTTTCATGTTTAATAACTACTTGCATTTTCTTTCGGGTACAACGTTCTATCCATAATACCTCCTATTTATTTGTCTTATGATGGTAAGAACATTTAACATGAGAGCTACTATCTTATATTAGTCTCTTTTCACACTGCAATAAACACTGCCCGAGACTGGGTAATTTATTAAAAAAAAAAAATAAAGGTTTAATTGACTCAGAGTTTCACATGGCTGGGGAGGCCTCAGGAAACTTACAATCATGGCAGAAGGAGAAGCAAGTATGTCTTACATGGCAGCAGGTGAGAGAGAGAGAGAGAGAAGGGCAAAGAGCCCCTTATAAAACCTTCATATCTCATGAGAACTCACTCACTATCACAAGAACAGCATGGGGGAAACCACACCCATGATCCAATCACCTCCCACCAGGTCCCTCCCTCAACACATGGCGATTATGGGGATTACAATTTGAAATGAGATTTGGGTAGGGACACACAGCCAAACCATATCACCTCTTTAAAAATGTTTAAATGTACAATACAATATTGTTAACTAATTGTTAACTATAGGCACAATGCTGTACAGCTATCTCTAGAACTTACTAATCTTGCATAATGGAAATTTTATACACACTGAAGAGTAACCACTATTTCTTCCTCTCCCCAACCCTTGGAAATCACAATTCTACTCTCTGTTTTCTTGTTTGACTCTTTTAGATACCTCATGTAAGTGGAATCATGTAGTATATGTCCTTTTATGGCATGCCTATTTCACTTAGTATAATGTCCTTCAGGTTCATCCATGTTGCAGCACATGGTAAGATTGCCTTCTTTTTTAACACCAAATAGTATTAAGTTGCCTGTACAGACCACATTTTCTTCCATATCTTGGCTATTGTGAAAAACGCTGCAATAAACATGGAAATGCTGATATCTCTCTAAGAGCCTGATTTCAGGGTGTTTGGGATATATACTCAGAAGTGGGATTGCTAGATCTTATGACAATTCCATTTTTAATTTTTGGAGGAAACTCCATATTGTTTTCCATAGTGGCTGTCCATTCTACATTCTCACCAACGAGGGTTCTAGTTTCTGTATATGTTCACCAACACTTGCTTTTTTAAATAATGGCTACATTTTTTTCTTTCAACTCTAGTCTATTGTCCATTTTTCTACTATATTACTGGCCTTATCACACTGATTCACAGAACTCTCTATATTAAGGAAACTAACTCTTCTCTGAGTTCCTAATATTTTTTCCGGGTTTGTCATTTCTATCTTGATTTTAATATGACTTATTTTTCCAACCATAAATTTATTTTTATATGAATTTATTTGTAAGTGGTACCAAATGCTGATTCAGTATTTCTCCATTACTTACTGTTTCTGTCTCAACCTTAGAATCTGCTTCACTTAAACTCTACTGAATTACTTGCAGGGTCCAATTATGCCATGTTTTTCCCATCTATGGGCTCTTGTGTATGTTGCTTCTTCTTTGTGCAACATTCTCTCAATACTTTTCTCCTGACTAATCGCTACTGGTCATTCAAGACTTGGCTAAAAGGCTGCTTTTACAGCAAAGGTTTTCCTTAACTCCTCAAGGCTGGTTTCAATGGCCTTGCCCTATTCTTTCATAGCATCTTGCGTGCACTCTGATCAGAACATTACCCTTCTGTAATTAGCTACTTCCTTGCTTTCTCCCTTAGATCATTAAGGGAAAAAAACTATATTTCATTCATTAATCATTGTATTTTCAGCCTCTAGCCCACTGGCTAGCATACAAAGCAGGTGCTCAATAAATGTTTAAGAAAAAAGTAAGGAAATAAGAAAAAGGAAAGGATGGAGAGAGAGTGGGAGTGAAACATAGAGGGTGATATGGGCTGAATTGTATCTCCCTAAAGTTCATGTGTTGAAGCCTGAACCCCTAGTATCTCAGAATGTGACTGTATTTGGAGACAGAGCCTTTAGAAAGGTGATTAGGATAAAATGAAGCCTTTAGGGTGGGCCCTAATCCAATTTGACTGGTGTCCTTAAGAGAACAGGACATTTGGACACTAAGAAATACACCAAGGAAGCACACACACAAAATAAAGACCTTGAAAGGACACAGTGAGAAGGCAGCCATCTGCAAGTCACAGAGAGAAGCCTCAGACAAAACTAACCTGTCGTCACCTTGATCCTGAACTTCTAGGTCCAGAACCATGAGAAAATAAATTTCTATTGTTTAAGCTACCCAGTCTGTGCCATTTTGTTATGGCAGCCCTAGCAAACTAATACAAAGGGTTAGAAGATATAGAAGGAAAAATGGTTGGATAAGGAAATACCTAAACCTGGACATTAGAGAAATATAGAAACATTCATGAGTTCTGGCAAGAATGTCACAACTGAGGAAAAAATAAAAATTCTTTATTTTCCATTCAGGACAAAGAGATAAAGCTGATTTTAAATTAAAACTTTTGTTCTTTAGATTATAATGTGAATATGTAATTAAACTTTATTTTGATTAGGCAAGGCTCTTTCAGTTATAGTTCTTATGGATTTAAGTCATAAACTACAATGGAATTACACAGTATGAGAACTTAGTCTGATTATAATCAGCCACTCAAGCTTAAGAAGGCCCATGCATTCATGGCTACATTTCATTGTTGAGACTGTAAAGAACTCCCTAAAATTTCTAGTCCATCTATAAAGTTGGTATTTTTCTGATTTAGTATTTTCCTCTTTACTACTGGGTTAGTTTGTTTCAAAAAGATGCTCTTCTTAGAAAATGAAATTTGACACAAAGGCATTTGTGGATGGCATTGTAAAAAAAGAAAAATTAATTATTGGACACGGAATCCTTGAGAGTGCTTTTGTGGTCATATGTTTCATCTCTGTTGACAGCTGTATTTTTGTACAGCATTTAAAACCATCTACCGACTTTGACAAACTGTTCATTTCCCATCAGATATACCAACTTTGACAAACTGTTCATTTTCCTTCAGATTTTGGGAAATTCAATATGTCTATGACAATACACCAACCATTAAGTGAAATCAAGTCATATCTAGTTTTCATTTCAAAATATGATAGAACTGTGTGGAATTGTATTCTATCCATATTATGATAGCTATGATCTAGAGGTGACATGGTTAATTTCCCTGGCAGACTATAAAATCAGCCAGCTAGGAATGGTGAAAGCTGTTAATCAGAAAGATAACCTTTGAAAGCCTTACTCCTTTCATAATGGTTGCTAGTTAAATATGAACATCTGGGAAACCATTATGAATTCATTGTACATAAATCTACTGCCCTATATACAGAACTCCTTTTTATTACAAACATACTTTACATAATAAGGAAAGAATAAATGTATCAACTTTTCATTTTTTACCACGTACTTATTTGATGCACCATTTATTAACAAAATCAACATTGTCCTTGGATGTCCATAACACTGGCTATAAAATAGGGATAATAATATTTTGTTGAGAACATATCTAAAAGGTTTAATGTTTTAGCAATGCTTTGAAGTTTTAAATGGTTTGAATGTGCTAATTTTTACAATATTGTCTCAAAGGTCTACCTTGGTATTTATTTTATGTGGTATATAATATGAACTGAGAAAAATTGTCCTTTGTGTTTTACATATATACATAAAGGTTGATAAATTTTAAAAAGTGACTTCCATGAGCCGTTTATTCATCTAATTTTTTACTGCCAATTTTAAGATAATCTTTCAACATGGGCACCTATGCTATTCAGTTAAGAAATTTCTTTGAAACTTCTTATAGACAGAAATGCCTGAAGGCCTAAATTACTTATAAAAAGTGAAAAGCTAAACAGACTTATATAATCTGTAACTGAATAAATATTTTTCCACCTAACCAAACCTGACTGCCAACACAGGAGGTTCGGAGAGAAAATTCTCATACCATTTGAAAAGGAACACTGAATTTTACACAATGGGAAAAAATAAATAGATTATAGCTTGGCTAATGGTATTAAAACATTAAGATTCTTTTGTTATAAATCTTAATTTTCTGAAGTAAGTAACTAGGACAGGCCCTAATCCCAAATGAAATTTAATTGAAAGTTGTTTTTGAAAACATGGTAAGAGAGATTTCTCTTTTTAGTGTTGCCAAATAGAGCTGACTCTGGATGCCTCTTCACTGTCACTTCAGCCAAGTTAGACCATAATGAAAACTAGCCTTTTTGTCTTTAATCCAACAGCTTAAATAAAATTTAAGCCCTAGATTTTTTATTAAAATACATGAAAAACGGGCTTTCAGAAAACTTGGCATTAAGGATACACTATTTACCCATAACAGTAAGTAGCATGCATACGTATAATGTAACCCACAGGCAAAATATAGTATGCATCTGTTCATTTATACTTGTGGATAAGGGATTTTTATTCCCTACATTAAGCCTTTCTACATTAACATTGGAGGAAAAAGATTATGTCAATACATCAATATGAAAAAAAGGATAGCTAAAGCAGAAGGCTAAAATACACTGTAAATTAAGTTAGAAAATCTTATTAGAGATCCCTACAATATGTCATTTACATTTGTGACATTTAACAAAATTGCAATTGAATAAATATCAATACAATTGGTTTGCTGTTCGTCTCTCGCATTATACTATAAACTGCAAAAGCTTCATCTTGAGTATCTAGCAAGATAGGCACATGGTCAAATATACATAGATGGAAAGTTAAAGTCCAGGGTAAACCTGGGATGCTTAAGCACTTGTTTTGGAAAAAAAATCACCGTTTACCTAGAGAGAGGAGAAAAGGAACAGTAAGAAGTAACATGGATTGTCCACCTACTATGGGTATTACAGGTCAGCTCCTATGGTATAGATGTATCACTGCTGTTAATACAATAGGTCTAGAGAGAAAGTATCACAGCCTCCATTAGACAGTTGGGAAACTGATAAGAAAGAGATTAAGTGACCCTCCTCATTAGTAAAGTCCAGGACTAGATCCAAGTACTCTTTTCAATTGACCCTTGTATCTTGCTAAAGAAAGAAAAGATAGTCCTTTGGCTTCTAGTTTCATAAAGAAGAAAACTAGTACTTTCTCCATCTTTCACATTAGTGATTCAAAAGCTTGGCTGCTCATTAGAATCATTTGAGAAGTGTTTAAAAAGTACCTGAGTCCTACAGCCAGAGATCCTGATTCAGAGATCTGGGATCCTCCCAGGCATTTCTGTATTTAAAAATCTCCACAGGTGAACCTAATATGCATTCAGACTTGAACTGATATTCTTTTACAAGCCTATCAAATGTTCTATCCTTATCCTTCCCTGAATTATAAGCATCTTCCTGATTGAAAGATTAGAAATGTCTGCACACTTCTAAATTCCAGGCATTGTATAAAAGAGTTTCATATATATATTGCCTCCCACCTGTAATCTCATTTATTAGACAGTAGACTAATGCTTACATAGGCATAATTATCATTTCCTTAATCTTATAAAAACAACATATATATTTATATAATTTCTAAAACATATATTGTGTCTCTCTTAAAAATGTCAAATATTGTTGTTCATTTCAAGATGTCTTTAACAACCAGAAAAAAAAAAAAAGAAATAGAAAAAAGCCTTCCGCTAAGCCCAAGAAACTTAAGGATTCTATTTGTGCTGCCTCCTGACCCTACCTATTAAAATGCAGTATCTCTAATGTCCTACAAAGCCCTTCACAAATACTTATGGATCTCCAAGGGTTATCTCATGTGTGCTCTTGAATAAGCACTGCCAGCTACATATATATATGAGATACCTGACATTTTGTTCTCTTTTCCTGCACTAGGTATCCCCCACATCCATGATGTCTGAAACTCAATCTCTGAGGTCTGCAATGGTGTCTAAATGTATTTAGCAGCTGCCTCCAGCTGACATATCACTAATTTACCACTGGAACTTGCTGGATACTGCTGCCTTTGCCAAACATTGTGCCCATGTCTTATGGATACCACAATCTCCTGTTGCATTCTGGTCAGTGAACCAGAGTCCCCGAAGACCTAAAGTTGCTTTGGGTTCTCTGAAATTCATAATATGTAGAAGTTACTCTGTTGCATGAAAAGTGGATGACTGTCTGGAAGTGCCTCATTCCCTGTTTCAGGGATGTACTTTTTCACACAAATACTGAAGCGGTACTGCTCCAAAGGCTTCCAAGACTTGGGTGAGAAGCTCTTTGTTTTTCTCTACAGTTCTTTCCTGTCTATCTCCCTATAAGAGTCACAGGGTGTTTTAAGGGGTAATGGCCGGTAGATGAATCAAGTGATGGGCACAATGATAATTCTCAAAAGTATCACTTGCAACAGTTATTAAAGTTTTGTTACTAGTTCAACTTTGTCTACCTTTGTCCTTCCTGGGAAGGAGTTCTCTCCCCAGAAACGCTATCTAGCCTCTCTTGTGAATTGTCTTCTAGCAGGTCAGTTTCACCAGTCTCATAGACATACCCAAACGTATGTGCATTTGGGTGATGGGGCTGGCTTAGGCTCAAGCTAGGGACACTGAGATATCCACATAAATGTGAAACTGTTTCTTGGCATATTAAGAAAAGAAATTGATGATTGAGGTGGTAAGAGGCAGGTAATCCCATACTTTGCCTCTTACTTGCCATCTTCTATATCTCACACATATGGCACAGATGAGCCCTATCTCTGAATAAATATTTTACTCAACATATGCACAAAAACCTACTCTCGGAGGAAAAGTTCTAAATCCAGAATAGAATCATGTCCCCAGAATACTGGCCTATTAAAACAAACTTGGAAGAGCTGTAGGAAGGGGTAAATTATCAGATGCCAAGATCCTATGTAAATACTAGTTTATATTACCTTAACAGTCATCCTGAAGATTTCACTTTTTTTCCCCTTCTATGACTCTGTTCTTTGCTCTGCCTCCCTCTCTCTCCAACCATCAAAGTCTTGGTTGGGCTTCTCATTCTTCCTCATGGGATATCATTTCCTGTCCACGAGTGTTGTCTGCTCTAGGTCTTTATGAAAAACGTGCTTAAGATAATAAGATGACCATCCAGTCATCTTATTCCTGAGTCAGTTTCTTCTGGTTCGAATTCTAATGCTGGGTAATCTATTTACCTTGTCCCAACTTTCAAAGATACTGCCTTTTGGGAGTTTCTAAAAATCTCAAGTTTCCATGAAGGTAGAAGCTTCTACCATGATAAAATGCACGGTGATGGTGATTTCATCAAGTCCTGTAATGTCTACACCTGCATCACTCTAATTCTTTAACCCACTACACCTGAGCTATGTTTGTTTCCCTGATAAAGATTATGCTTTGACAGAATTGATTGGATGATTGGAGCAATGGCAAAAGGAAGGCTCTAGAATATTTGTGTTTAGTATTCTGACTCTGTTTTGTTCACAGGTTCATGTGGTCTGAAATATTGGGACTTCCTCCTGCAGATGATGGGGAACTACTGGAGGTTTTAGATCAGGGTTATATAATACAATTCAGTCTGTCCCTAGTGGGCAATATGAATTAATGAAGGAGGACACTAAGGCAGGTGATAATTAGAATATAACAGAATAATAGGGCAACAGAATTTTTAAAAATAAGGTTTAAGGTGAAGAATGTGTGTGTCAGCTATGGAAATGCAACTATCATAACTGGCAACAATTTCAAAGGAATAAAATGTACTAGGTTTGGGACAAAACACATTTCAGATAACGGTATTTAAGTTAGTTGATGACACAGAACTAGGACTTGGAGACAGAAAGTATAAACATAAGTACAAAGAAACAGAGTTAAAATTGTGGTACAGGATCGTATCACCACAGAAAACAACAGAGAGAATAGAACATCAAGGACTAAGTCAACCTGGGAATAGCCACAGTTAGCAGAATGCGGGGAAGAAAAGTGAGGTTCAGATTTTAGCCAATAAGTGAACACTAGAAGGCTGATTTCCATCATACAGCTTGTTAAACGGTGTTACCCAAGAAACAATAACTCTTGCTTCACCTTCACCCTGGAGCAAATGCTCAAACCAGCTTTGGCAGGCTCAGTTCACTGGCTGGTACTATACCAGAACTCCACTCTAATACTATTTTTGAAGACTCATCTTCTAATGAGGTGTTTTCCATAGTTCATTACTATAGTTCCCTGAAATGGGGCCAATGCACTCTTGCTTTGGGCTGAAATAAGGTTGTAGTGTGATTCCAAAGTATTTGTCAATATATTAATAGTTTGCACGGTAGTAGTACAGACAGTGTCTGAAACAAACAGGTTTAACAAGCAGATGTTGAAGAAATAAATAACTGGTTGGATGTGCAAAAATTTAATCCTATGCAAACTGGGTAGAGAAATTTGAATATTGAATAAAAATCATTAATGTCAATAATATTGTAGAAGTTGGCAAATAGATGCAATCAAAAAGATTCAGTAGTGTAAATTTTCCTAAGCAAAACCTTTCTGAACCAATAAAGATTTAGCAGGCCTGGTGTTGAATGTCCATGATATGAAAACTTGAGCTCCTATGAAAACTGCAGGTTAAATACAAGCCAATGACGTTATGCTATAATTTTAAAACCAAGATTTATACAAAAATATTTTCAATAAGAAATACACGGCAATTATCTCCTTAGGCTCACCACTGGTCAACCCTCTATAAGGGTACTTATTAGGTTCAATGTTAGGCCCACAAACTAAAAACTTCTCTAAAGGATTTGGAAGGAGTCCTGAGGAAACTAATCAAAGAGATTAAAGGAACAAAAACATGATAAGAAAATTGGCCCCAAAGAGAAACACAAAAGAAACACCATTTATTTAACCTAAGAAGAAGAAGCTTCTTAGGTTAACCTAAGAAGAAGAAGAAAAGCAAATAACGATCTTCAAATACTTTGCCAATGTGGCCAGCAGCTGTTCTGTATCACCGTAAGCAAGACAAAAGAAAATGAACTTCCAGAGCACAGGCAGCAAAGTGCAAATGCACCACTGGTTTTTCCCCAAAGAACTTCCTAGCTGCAGGAGCTGGGACGTACTGTTTGATAGAAACTCAAGAGACAGTGGCATTTCCCTCTCTCTCTCCGGACCTTCCTTAGCATGAGTGTGCAGCTAAATATCTAAACAGCTGTCCAGGGAAGAGGGAGCAATTCTATAAACAAACCAAAAAAACCCTTTTCTATCTTTACAGTTGTCAAAATCATCACATACAGTTAAGCAACAAGAGATGTGAAAAGAAACTTTCAGAAGAGTAATTTTTCTCAAGATTCCTTAAAGGGAGAATTCTGAACCTTCATTATAAATTTTTAAAATAAAATAATGCTATTGATTAGCTATAAGTCTGCTTTCCATGCATCCCACTGTGCCATTCAGAAAATAACTGGATTGTATATTTATAGGCAAGTGTAAAAGGACACTCTACTTTCTATTATTCCAAAAAGCTGAGCATTTATAGACTTTTTGAAAATATGTTATACACTTTCTGAAAGGAATTATTCAAGTGTCACCTTAAGCCTATAAAGTAATACAACTAGATGGCATTTATTATTATTCCATTTCACTTCCTTTCTCTTTTAGGAGCAAGTGATCGCTTTACATCAGGTTCCAAGCTCAGAAACATTTGGCTACAGTCCTTTCTAATCTTTGAGTCAGAAATTACAAAGAACAAAATAAAAGATGATTCTCTCCCATCTCTTTCATGTATTCCAAATTCTCATTGAAATCCAGGAAAGAGTTATTACAGTGTTTCGGTCGGAGATTCAGTTTTAAAAAGAAGCCAAAGAAAGTCCTTTGAAGATACTGTATAGAAATGCAGAATCTAGCTGGGATTCTCAAGGGAAGCGTGGTTTCAGAATCACTTGCATAGGAGCAGAATCACTATTCAATTTATAAATTCACTCCTTCCTCCCTTACCATTGAGCCAGGACAATACATAAGGAAAATGAGTGGCAGGTCCGTATCTCTGATGACCTACATCTTCCTGGTACATGGATTTTCCACAAGGATCACTGTCACTCAGCTATAACACTGAACAATATTAAATCTGGTTAAACATCAGCTTCCTGGAATGTACTGTTGACTGTGCTAAACTTGCAATAATTTCTGTTTGGCTTTGGCCCTTGTTTCTGTTACAGCTTTTTGAACTCTTCTCATAATTTTTGACCACACGTCATTCCTTAAAACTGATTATATTTAAAAAAATTCTTTAGGTTTCCTGGCTCTATCCTTTTTCCCTGGATATAGGCACTGACCCCTGATGGCTTCCTGGGCCCTATTTGTCTATCCTGTTCTGTAACAGCAATAGAACCACTGGCCCCTTCCAACCTCAGTTGGTCAGCTTCATGTATATGTTGTGACGTTAAAAAGGTTTTCATTTATTTGGAGCCCAATTCAGCAACAGACAACTTATTTACCTCAGCATCTAGCATAATATAGTAAGCATAGTATGGCATAGTATATAGTAAGTTCTTAACATTTGTTGAGTATACGTATGAATGAATGAAAGAAATCCTGACCTGTGCCACAGTCAAGCTACTAAAGCGATTTTGTTTTAGAGACTAGACATGCTGCTGTTATCTACATTTCCAGGCAATTGTAAAATAACCCTATTTTCTATTAGCTATTTAAATTAACTAAAATTAAACAAAATTGAACATTCAATTCTTCAGTTATACTAACCACATTTCAACAGCTAAACAGCCACATGTGCCTATGTCTACCATGTCAGACAGTGCAGATATAGAACATTTCCAGCATCACATAAAGTTCTACTAAATAGTACTAGATTTGACCACTTTCTCATTTGTCCATATAAACACTGGTCCTTTATACAGTCTTCTGTCAAATACTGGCTATTTCTAACCTTTCCATATTCTTCAAGTACTAAAACTCCTTTCCTTAATCCAAAATAAAATCATACTTCAACTTATTTTCCCAGTCTGGCAACCTAATGGCAAGAATCATTTAAACTCCATGTATGCCATAAATATATATATATATCTACTATGTACCCACAAAAATTAAAATAAATAAATAAATAAACTGCAGCAAGAAGAAACTTTAGTTGCTCAAGTTATCTGGGGCATAAAATATGTTGTATTCTTGGTGTGTTTGTGTGTATGTGTGTGTATAAGAGATACTTAAACCAAACATTTAATACCATAATTAATTTCTTCATTCTATACCCATCCCATAAAAATCCCGATTATCGCTAATATGAAATACATTCTATGGAACAAGAGAGAACCCGTAACTCCCCATTTTTTTGCTAATATAAACTGTCTTCATATTTATAAAGGCACTGGGAAAGCCCTATTTAACTGCGTGTAGAGCATCTAACTAATGAAATAGTTCAGATGAAAGAATCTATAGCAATGTAGAAGGCCATTCAATGCTAAGGGAAGCACCTACTTGACCTGAATTATTCTCCTTTGTGGGTGAATATCTATTTGTAAGTTTCTAACTTCTTACCTTTGCTACTATTCAGTAGCTTACAGATTTTTTTTTTTTTTTTTTGAGACAGAGTCTTGCTCTGTTGCCCAGGCTGGAGTGCAGTGGCATGATTCCAGCTCACTGTAACCTCAAACTCCTGAGCTCAAGTTGATCTATATGCCTCAGCCTCCTGAGTAGCTAGGACTATAGGTATGAACCACGATGCGTGGCTACATTTTTAAATTTTTTGTAGAGGTGGGGTCTTCCTATGTTGCCCAGGTTTGTCTTGAACTCCTGGCGTCAAGTGATCCTCCCACCTTGGCCACCCAAAGTGTTGGGATTATAGACCTGGGCTAGTGTGCCTGTCCAGCTTCCAAAATTTTGTTGCTGCTTTGTCTGCTATTGTCTCTTCTCAAGTCTTCTTTGTCCTTTTAGATTTATTCAGTTTTTATTGTCATTTTAGTAGGAAATAAGGAAGCATAAATAAATACAATGCTCAATTCTTCATGCTTAATTGAAAGCTCCTAACTTCTTTATCATTCAGGGCAGAGCCTCTGCAATTCTGATTTTTTGCATAAATTCATTCTAATATGATTTCTAAATGTGTTAAAGATTTGCTATATTTTTCTCAAGGTAGCCATTTGCTGCATTGATTGCTCTGACTCTTTTGATCTTTTTTATAAAATCAAAAGACCTACTCGGCAGAGTCTGTTTTTGATTTTTATTTGCAGTAGTTGAGATGCTATGGCCACTGTAAGATTGTGAAGATGAAGTAGGTTTAAACAAGAGTTAAATCCAGCTTTGCTGGATTCATTGCACCTTGGAAAGCAACGTCACTTGGACTTCACGTCATCCCACAAATGTCAATTGGCTTCTGTGGGCATTCGGCCAGTTTTCTTAGTGAGTCATATCATGATTTCCTAAGGGGCCGAGGAGACCTGGGCAGCTAATTCATATTAGTATTATTACTGGGAGGTATTATAATCTCTAGTGTCTGATAAAACTGTGATTTAATGTTATAAATACAGAAATGTACCAGAACATACAATGTTTTTATTAGCCTAGTTGTACCCCATAGCAGTACTCTAGTCAAATAAATAAAAAGTAATATTCTTTACCACCTACTTGACTTGAATTATTCTCCTTTGTAGGTGAATATCTATTTGTAAGATCTTAATAACCAATCAGAATATCTAATTTAGTAAGAGACTGTGGTCTGAAAGATATGAGGATTCTTCTTTCAGCACAGGATTAGTTGGAATACCAGTAAGTGTTAGCGTATGTAGTAACTACATTACTAGATACCCAGGGTCCAGGAAGCCATTGCCAGTTTCTGCAGCACTATTTATAAACATAGTTCCATATTAACAAAAATAAATAAAATTTAAAATAAAAATGAGGTCTGCTAAAAACCTGCTTTCTGCTTAAACACCTTCCCTTAGCATTAAATGGCCCTCTGCACTGCTATAGAGTCTTTCATCTGAAGGTAACTTCTTACCTTTTCTACTATTCATTACCGTTCATTAAAGAAAACTCAATTGCAAAGGAGATTAGCAGTGGGAAACCAGGAAAGCCGCAGCACTGCAGAAATGTTAAGGAACTGGAGGCACCAGGTGTCTCTGGAGGCAGAGATGAGGGGTAGAAAAGAAAAAAAAAAGGGGGGCAGTTAAGTACTTGGGTTCTAGGGATCCGCATATTTCTTCCTCCTTTCTTTACAATCAGAAGACTTCTCAACCTCATCAAGGCAGAAGACTGGAAGCTTATTCTCTGAAGGTACAGAATCACATAGGTGTGGAAATCTGTGTGGGTCACTCTCCTTCCCTTAACTAGGGAATTAAGTGAAAGTCCAGTGACATAATGGAAAGGCACTCTCGTCTCCCCAGCTTCATTGTCTACTTGGCTTCCAGAATGCTAGCAGCCAGACCTTCAGCCTCTCCCTCTACCAGCAACCTTCCCCACCCCCAAGCAGAACACTAAAGGTCTATCTCTTGAGAAACTGGTCTGTTTATGAGAAAGGCCTAAAGATATTAACATTTGGGAGCAGGACCCTCACATAGTTTCTCCAGTTTTTATCTTTACCAGGGACATTGGCTGAAGGTGAGTGAGGGATAAAATCCAAGCCCTGCTCCACTTACCAAGCCCTGTGCCCTGGGGAGGGGCTTTGTTAGGTCAGGGGAAGGGGCTACCTTTTTCTAATTAGCATAAAGGCACCAACTGATAAACAACTCACATGCCTCATGGGATATCTTTTTCTATTTCATACAATGGAGTCACATAGATTAATTGTAATTCTATTGAGAGGTCCTCCTTGAAATGGTCGAAATCTTTCGTGATTTTTCTTAGGTGAAATGTGCCAGTCCACAGGCAATCCCTCCTCCCCCCACATATACACAAATAAATAGAGCTTCTAGTTGGCATTTTAGTAGTTCACCTTTAAAATACGAATGGACAGCCAAGGGTCACCCGTATGAAGAAAATCTCTAACATCAAAAGCAAAAAGACTCAAGTAAGCCAAAAAAGGAATTGAAAGAAAAGAAAGATAAAACTTGAAAAAAAAAAATCTGGGAAAAAAGTTTGTTATCCTCAGAGAGATAAGATATTGCATCCAGAAAATAAGAAAGGACACTACAATAAAAATAAAAAATAATCATAAAAGAAAATTCAGCAGAAGATTTGAAAGATAATATGAAGGAAATCTAAATGGAAGTACTAAAAGACAAAAAGGTAGAAAATAAAGAAGAGAGTTGATAAAATGTGAGACTGAGTGAACAAAAAACAACATTCAGAAAAGAAAAGAAAATGAAGGATATACATGTATGCGTATATTGGCACAGGCTACAAAATTTCAGAAGATATGAATAAAGAATCTAAAAGCTTCCAGGAAGAAAAAAAAGGAAGTTAGAAAAGGGCTAAGAAATCAGAATGATGCCACATTTTTAGCAGTAAAACTAGAAGGTGGAAGGCAACAAATCAGTATCTTTAGAAACCTAAGAGGAAATCATACTTAGAATTCTTGCTTAGTCAAATTACAACTCAAGTAGGAGAAAGATAGGCCTGTGTGGAAAATATATGTCCTATGTACTTATTAGGAAGCTGCGAAAGGATGTACTTTACCCAAACAAGGGGATAAAGTAAGAAAGCAGGAAACAGGATACAACATAGGGAAGAGGTAATGAGAATGTCCTGGATGATAATGAAAGATGTGAGCTCTGAGGCAGATCTAAAGAGAAACTAGTCCTGAGAGTACTAAGAGAAAGGACAGGGCCGGGCATGGTGGCTCACTCCTCTGTAATCCCAGCACTTTGGGAGGCCAACGCGGGCGGATCACTTGAGGCCAGGAGTTCGAGATTAGCCTGGCTAACGTGATGAAACCCCTTTTCTACTAAAAATACAAATTACAAAAATTAGCTGGGCATGGTGGCACATGCCTGTAATCTCAGCTACTCAGGAGGCTGAGTCAGGAGAACTGGTTGAACCCAGGAGGCGGAGGTTCCAGTGAGCCAAGATTGCACCACCGTACTCCAGCCTGGGTGACAGTGGAAGACGTCATCTCAAAAACATAAAATAAAAAAAGGACAGAACTAAGAAGTAATGTCTCCAAAAAAATCTATCCATCAATCAATAGAATATCTAATGTGGTTAACTGGATTGAAAGAATGTTTTTAGTTGTGCCAACAATTTGGCTATAAATTAATGCTAGGAATGTCCGCAAAATTCCTAATATCCCATGCATCTGGAAGGAACAGAAGGCACTGTTATTTGAGTGGATTAGGAAAGGATGTAGAAATATTTCTTCCTTACTCTTCATACTTCCATTAGGATAATTTTCTCTAAAAAATCGCCATCCCTCCTCCCACTCCTCAGTCCTCTACAGATGTGAATTTAGGAGAGAGAGAGGGACTTGAAGGAGGAACAGGGTATACAAAACCCAGCTTCTTCCTCTATTTCTGCAGGAAACCTCAAGTTTGATCTGCTCCTCCTTACCATAAATTGTACAGGGGCAGGTTCTCCCCTGCAAAGGTATGTGGTTTTCTAGTGCTGCCTCTGACGGCAGGTCTGTTCAGTTTTAAATGGTTACATTTAGCTATACACATTCTTCCAACATGCTATATCAGTAAAAACGTGGTTTGCTTTGCATTTGCTTGACTCTTTTGTCTCTTTCTCTCTCTCAGTTGGTTCTAAATTTTGGTAATGAAAAGCGTTGTTATTTATTGCTCTCCCAAACATCAAAACTGTTAAGATTGTGTATGTGTGTAATGATGGGTGGTAGTGTATTTTACTGAGTAAGCCACATGCAAAAAGGATAATTAGTCATACTTAAAATACAGGATTAAATGTCTAATTTCTGAAGGTGAGGAAGAGAGCAAAGTCTACTTCCTATAATTGTTTCAAGAGAAGATATTTTAATTATGAAATATTCCAAACAGATGAAAAGAACAGAGAATACTATAAAAACAGTTATAGCTCATCATTCAGCCTTAACAAATCTGAATAGTTATTTTTGTTCATACAATATATTAAGAGAAACCAGCACAAAATAGATCTGAAGTCCTCTGAAATCACTTACTTGTTTCTTCTCCCTCTCCCACTATCCTGAAATTGATAGATACTATTCTGATGAATGTGTTTTTCCAATACTTTACTATATACATAGGTATACACCATATAGTATTGTTTTATTTACTTTAGCATTTAAATATGTGGTATCATATGGTAAACAGAATTCTGCAGCTTATGTTTTCCAGGCAACATTATTAATGAAAAAGCAATTTGAGTCAATACTAGTCAGCTCAAGAGTGCCTGACCTGGATCAAATCCTGGTTCCGAGGTCTTTAAGGCAAGTGACTTCATCTCCACATTGATATCCTCATTTACAAAATGGTAATAATAACATCGCTTCCTCATGGACCTGTTGTGAAGAGTGATTGGGTAGACATGCACACAGCACTCAGAACTGCACCTGGCCCATACCAAAGTATCTGCAATAGATCTTGTTTCTAAATGGTGACTTTGATCTGTTGACAAGATGTTGACTACAAATACATTAAACTTATTTCTACCACCTTATTCTTTGTTTCCTGTTCCTTTTGTTTCTTTTTCTCTTTTTGTCACTTTTATTGAACTGACATTTTCTAACTTCCATGTTTTTTCCTCTGTCAGTTTAGAACTTACAATTTTATTTAGCTATTTTTTTGTGGTACTCAAAATTTAACTATTCTTTCAACATATGTATATGCACCTCTTTGTTGTTGTTTAGCATTTTAATGTTTAAAAAACTAAAAAAGAAATGCTATTTGTTTACAGCCAACAGCTAATTACACTTACAAATATCTTTCTGTGCTACCATTGCCTCTCATGCCTCATTTTTTCTCTTTGCTTTTGCTTTTCTTAAACATATCTTTTGATAATTCTCATAGTGATTGTATGTAAATGATAATCCATTAGTATTTTTAGTACTGAAAATATAATATTTTTCTCACAAAATATGGCTTTGATTCTGGTTAAATATAATGCCATTCTGGGCAAAAGCTTTCTCCTAATAAATACATGTCAAATGAATGAACAAATGAATAGATAAATCCCTAGGAAACAGAGAGGGAGTACCAAGGCAGGATCATCAAAGAAGGCTAATGAGATAACATACTGTTTTCAGAAATGCATGTTATTTCACTTCCTAATAAATAAAAAATAATAATTTACTTTACAAAATAAAAAAGCTAGATGGGAAGGAAAAAAGTTTGAATTAAGTATTATTTAATAGAAGTTAAACTGAGCAAATGTTCTCAGTAAATGTCCCTAAAGCCACTGGTCCCAATATTTATAAGTAGAGGAACCAATCATTACAACTGGTGAGTACCAGAATACAACATCTGATTTTAGTTTTCACGATTACTTGGAAGGATATAGAAGTACACCACAGGTCAGCCTTGCTTTATCAATATCCCTGCAAGTTTGTAGGCATTGCTAGGCAACAAAGAGAAACATAAAAGCAGAAGGGCTTGTTGAAGTACTGAAAAAAAGGCAACTATAAGAGAATGGTTTTTAAACTCATCTTTTAGATAAGTTGCATGTATTTTAATTTATCTTGACTCCAAATTGAATTTGAGTATTTGAAAAACCCATGTTAGATTAGGTACATTATGATTCCACTTAGTCTAGATAAAAGCTTTATAGAAAGAGCAAGGACTTTCAAGTTATGAAGGCAAAGTGCTTTTTTCCTGGTTAGATGTTAGCAATGCAGGCACTCCCCACTGAAGCCACTCTGTAGATCTCAGTACCACTCAATCAGAGCTGCATATTTCCACCAATCCTGGATTTTTGCCACCTTTATTCATTCAGTAATTTTTATATAATAGCACATACTAAGTCAAGGCCCCATCTTCTGCCAGAAACTCCCTTTAAAAATCTCATTCCGGCCGGGCACGGTGGCTCAAGCCTGTAATCCCAGCACTTTGGGAGGCCGAGACGGGCGGATCACGAGGTCAGGAGATCGAGACCATCCTGGCTAACACGGTGAAACCCCGTCTCTACTAAAAAATACAAAAAACTAGCCGGGCGAGGTGGCGGGTGCCTGTAGTCCCAGCTACTTGGGAGGCTGAGGGAGGAGAATGGCATAAACCCGGGAGGCAGAGCTTGCAGTGAGCTGCACTCCAGCCTGGGCGACAGAGCGAGACTCCGTCTCAAAAAAAAAAAAAAAAAAAAAAAAAAAACCTCATTCCACTATCCCAGTGATAGTTTTTATGGGTTTCCAATGATGTGTGAAGTATTCTTATGATGAAATATTAGGTAGATTAATATTACTTTTTGCTCTAGTGTAGAATTTCTTCGCTCTAAGATTGAACACCTTTAACTTGGAAAAGGAGACAGTGAATGAGGAAAATTTTAGATCAGCTCTTTAGTGCCAAAAACAAAATCATTATCCTCCAAAAACAAATATTGAGTAATCCCTACAATTAGATGAGGCAGAATTAAGTTCATTGGAATTGTTTGCTTCCTCCAACCCCCAGCTCCACTTAGGAGTAAAAGGGAGTATCAGCTCAAGTCTTAGTTGAATGAAACTTCTGAAAGAATTAAGTCATTAAAATTATTCTTCAAAGCTCCTTCTAAATTGTAGAAGAGTTTTTGTTGTCAGAATTTTAATTGATGTTTATGACAGCCTCTGCATTTCTGTCAAATGCATAATCTAATTTGTATCTTGACATTTTACATACATGTAATACACACAATCATTGTGTATAATACACTGATGAGCACTTTACAAGACTTAGAATATGGAATATGTTTTTATTACTTTAAGTTATCACAGAAGATTTTAGTTATTATAACTTTTATGATACTCCAATGGTTATATCTGAAATTGAGACTGATAAGGAATACAAATATTTATTAGTATACTGCTCTTATGGGAAAAATAAATGATTGATTCTTCCATAATCTAGTTTTATGATATTGTTTCCAATGATGAAATGCAATGAAAAGCAAAGATTGGTTCCATTTGGGAACCAATCAACAATAGAATTTAGCAAACATTTATTAACCTTTTACTAGGTACAAGCTATTCCCATAAATTCTGTGGAGGGTGCAATTAAAAAAAAGCATAATTCTTGCCTCAAGAAACTTAAAACTTGGTAGATCAGATACGTACTCAAACACTTAAACCATCGTAAATTCTATAGAAATCCTAAGGATAAAGTGTTAGGTAATCACAGAGAATTCTGTAGATTGTCTAATAATTACAATATCAATACTAATCTCCTGAAAAGGGAAATCACAGATATTGAAAAATCTGCCCATTTACATAAAGTCATTGAAAATAGAGATGGCAGAGAACCACTCAAATCACATGCAAATGAGGATTTGGAAGAGAAAAACCAGTTAACTGAAGAAGGGACTAAGGACAGACATGATACTTTAAGAAATCAAATAATTAGAAGGTGCTCTAGGTAAAACTGAGTTTCTAGAATACTTTTTCATAAAACACTTATGTTGCTGCTGCAAAAACCAAAATCATGTTATTGAATTATTCTGTCACACAATTGTTAGAAAATTGTGCCCCAAACAAAATAAACCTTTAATTGCTCTTTGTATATTCTAAGAATTAGCACATAATTTCAATTACAACCTAAATTTATTAATTATAAGTAAATAAACATGTTTGTAATGTATAATCTTTAGTTTCATTTTTCAAGTTAAGAGTGCCAATCAATTATTTTATTCTTATTAAGAAATGTTGGCCACAGCTTGGACTTTTCTTTAGAACAAATCATCATTGGTTAAAGAGCACCACTAAGTATTACTTTTGGTTGAGTATAGAAGAAAAGGATAGAAGGAAGCGGTCTTGAAGGATGAACTGAGTCTTAAGAGAAACATGGAAATACTTTCTAAAGAAAAAAATAGTGTTAGAAAAATGATACAGAAATGGAAACATATAGACATGTCAAGAAGAAAAGAAACAGTTTGATTTGACCTGAATCAGATTTTTAAAAGGGTTTTGAAGACCCAATTTTAGTCCATAAGTACTGGGGAACCCCTCAAAGTTTATTTGCACAGGAGACCAAATTACCTAAGGTACCATTAGGAACAGTACTTTCAGTTTCAGTTGTGAGGATGGAGTGAAGTGGAATTTGACTAGCAATAGGCAGATCCCTTAACGGGCTTCTGTAGAAGTGCAGGCAAGAGGTAAGGGAAGGAGGGGATCCTGACAGACAGAATGACAAGCCAGGGAGTGACACTGCACTGAACATGAAAAGAAAAACAGGTTTGGTGAGGACAGTGATGTCTAAGGTAACCACACACAAGTAGAATCCCATAAATAGTCTAAACCCTAGGTCTAAATCTTGGAGGAGAAATCAGTCTAAAAATAAAAATTTGAAGTCTTCAGCACAGAAAGCCTTGGGGTAGATGAAATCACTAATGAATGGAGCAAAGAAAAGGAAGGTCCAAGACAAAGCCTTGGGAACTGCCTGTATTTTAGGAGGAGAGAGAAGAAATAACTAACAAAGAAGAAAGAGAAGGTGTGATTAGAGTTAGAAGTAGAACAAGGAGAGTTTCCGTCCTGGTTAGCTAAGGGAAGAAGAAATTCATAAAGAAGGCACTGAAACAAGGAAGGCAGAGACTATAGGCTAATTTAGATGTCATGATGAGGAGGTCACTGGGGAGGGCCTTTAAGAGAATGATTTAGCAAAGGACCAACAAAAGTGGTTTAAATTTGTTTTATGGACTGGAGACCTGCAGCATTACATAACAGAGAAGCCCTGAATTAGGCAACATTTAGCAAGAGTTCTACCCTTGACTCCCCTGAGTAGCTGTGTGACCTAATACTGGTCATATAACTCCTCTGGACATTAACATCCTCACCTTTTAAAATAGGAGACAGCAGAGACTTGAAATAGGGAATTGCTCCGAGCTGGCATTTCACACTAACTACAATTATAAGAAATAATAAAAATATAATTCTTCAATAAACAAAGATTTTAGAAGTTATTAAAAGAATTGGCTTTAGAGTCAGATACACCTAAGACTGATGCTAGCTTGAACCCCTAATAGTACTGAACAAGTGGTTTAATCTCTAAACCATGGATTCCTCTTGTGTCAGTGAAATCAGTTATCAGCACCTCCATCATGGGCTGTGTTGAGAATTACACAAGGCATGAAAAGATAACAGTATAGTTCCTGGAGTTTAAAAAGGTTTCATAAATATTTGTTGGCTAAATGACTAAATCTCAGCTTGTATTCTTAGAAAGGACCAAAAGCAGGGTAGAATCCTGTGAGGAAATATTATCTGGAGATGAGACCTTGAAATAAATATGAAATGTGGGAGTTGGAGGGAGACGTTTACAGGGACACTAACAGACAGGTATTAACTGGGTCCAAATATAAGCACTGTCATTTAGTAGCAGTGTGACTTGAGCAAGTCACCTAATTCTAAACCTTGGGGACAGAAAAAATAAAAGCAAAAATGGCAAATACTTTACATAAATAAAATACAAGAGATGGGTCCCTGAGTGTCAGTTATATTGCTCATGGGTTTTTAAAAATATATTTGTAACATTTCATAATTAAAAAGTTTTGATCAGTTGGAGCAATAATATCTATGTAACATGAGGATCATATGAGGATTAAATAAAGTAATATTAAAAACCATGACTGTTTTTCACATAGTTCTCAATAAATAGTTACTGCTATTTCTTATTGTAAGTATTGTTATTGTCCCATTCTAGAAGACAGAAGTAAAGACAAACAATGGAACAAACACAAGTGTGTATTGTGTGTAAGTGAGTATGTGCAGTGAGAGGAGGGTTTTAAAAGTCAGGTAGTGGGGCAGGGGTTGGGGGAAGGAGAACATCAGGAAGAACAGCTAATGGATTCTGGGCTTAAAACCCAGGTGATGGGATGATCTGTTCAGCAAACCACCATGGCACACGTTTACCTATGTAACACGCCTGCACATCTGGCACATGTACCCTTGAACTTAAAATAAAAGTTGGAAAAAAAAGATCTTAAAAAAGCTAGGTAGTAGGACTCATTACTGACAAAATAAACAATAATAACTCCCTACAGCTAAAGTTTGGGTCAGGCGAAATACAAAATGAGAGTAGTGCTTGAAGAGTCAAAGGACAGAAATAATAAGGAATAAACTAGAGTAGAAGAAAGTGTTGAGAAACTATCTCAGTAACCCAAGTCAAGAGGAACCAGAACTAGGATTCTAGGGAAGGTTGAAAGTGGAAATGGCATATCTCAGAACCTCTACTTAGAAAGAAATTGCAAAGAAATAAGATGACTTGAAGGCTATTGAAGAAATAAAGAGAAAGTAGAGAGAAGAATAAAAGATAATGCTAAGATTTTGAAGATGAAAAATCCTCCATTTCAGTAAAATAAAATAGAATTGAGAGATCTGAGAGATGGTATCTAGAGGTGATAAGGAGCACGGACTTTCCAATCAGACAGGCCTGAGTTTGAAGCCTGGGTCTGGTACCTAACAATAGGTGCAATACCACATAAGTGATTTCACTTCTCTGAGCCTGTTTCCTTGGGCGTATACTGGGTATAATAGTGGTATCTCCCTCACAGGGGTGTTATATGAAATACTTAATGTTTGGAAAGGTATTAGCATAGTTACAGACATCTTTATGCTCCTTGTTATCACATCAAATATCTAATCCATCTGAACATCCCACTGAGACTACCTTAAAAAAAAAAAGCAACCCTCAATTCTCACCCCACTTTCTCCTTTGCGCAAGCCATCATAATTTCTCACTTGAATCACTGCAGTCTTCTTCCTGTACTTTCCAGTCTTGCCACCTTTCCCCACCACCAATCTATTCTCCACATAGCAGTCAGAGAGAGCATTTAAAATATAGATCAAATTACATCACTTTGATTATTTAAATCCTTCAATGGCTTCTCATTTTATAATGTTCTATAAGATCCTTTATACTCTAGCTCCTGTCTACCTCACCAGCATCATCTCCTACTATGCTGTCCCTCATTCAGCCTGCTCTGTGTCACATTGGCTTCCTTGCTGACTCCCAAATGTACCATACACACTCTTATCTCAGGGCCCTGGCACTTGTTCCCTCTGTCTGGGATATTCTTCCCCCCATGCAACATGGCCTCCCTCCTCAAGTCTCCACTCAGAAGCAGCCTCTTCAGAGACCATCCTTCACTACCCTGTCCTTCACAGCAGCACTCCACCTCAAAACCAAGTTGTCAACTTTCCCCTTACCTTTACTTTAAATCCAAAACACCTGGCATTACAGTCAATATCGTTTATATGTTGATTGTCTGTCTTCCACTCGTCTTTATTCAGTTTGCTTACTGTTGTATACTCTGCTCAAGGTGAGTTCTCAACAAATGTCAGTTAGTGAATCAATGAATGAATGAATGAGTAGCATATTACCAATTTTTAAAAGCAACCTGGATTATTAAGTAATGTGGAAAATAATGATGTTTAACAATGGTTCTATGGCTCTTGAACTTCTAGAGATCTTGGAAGGCAGCAATGAGGAATCCAGTAGCTATTTTCTGAGTTTCTAAATGTCTAGTAAAAAGCAAACCTGTATTCACAAGGAGAATTAAGAATATAATTAAAATGTTAAGCTTCTATGCATTAGAAAAAAGTTACTATCAACTCAATACAGTAACTCTAGTTGATTCATGCTGATCAGAAATTATTGAGTTATATAAGTTTTTCACTAATAAAATTGAAAATTAAAATATGTATAATCTCCTATACCCAAGTATATATACAACAGAAATATACACAAATTGTTCAACATGAGAAATGTACAAGAATGTTCATAGGAGCACTATCTGTAATAGCACAGACTGGAAAACTACCCAAATGCCCACCAAGGGTGAAATGGATAACGTATGCTAGGTCCTACAATGTGATACTGCACAGTTGTAAAAATGAACCATTTCTAACTACCTGTAACATTAAGACATTACTCAGAAATAATGCTGAGTGAAATAAACTAAACATATAAGAGTACACACTGTTTGATTTCATTTAAATGAAGCATAAAAATAGGCAAAAAAAAATCTATGCTGTTAGAAGTCTAGGTAATGGCTAGCCACTTAGGGTGGGAGAATGGGAGAGTTAGGGTCTGGAAGGGAGCTAAGGGGGGCTTCTCAAGTGCTAATGTGTTTTATTTCTTGCTTAGGATGCTGACTATATGGATTTTTGTTCAATTTGTAAAAATTCATTAAGATATGTACTTAATATGGTTGTGCTTTTCTATATGGATAGTTCAATAAAAAGCTTTTTAAAGGCAATGAAAAAGACAGTATTGATTAAGATAACTTTGCAGGCAATTCTCTTCAAATCAGGGTACCCTAGGGGAACTTGGAGAAAAAAAGAATAATGCCTCTTACAAACTTTTTGTACTTGTGAAATCACTTGAGAGTTTCAGCAGTGGAAAAATATAATTAACGTTCAGAGATGGTTAATGCAGTACAATTATGTGGAAATAATTTGTACACAAATTCAAAACAAGCCTCAGATGTAGAGAGCCAGACAAAGTCTTTATTTACTCATTTGTGATTCCGAATGAAAGCAATCTTTCTTTGGAGATTAACCTGTGACTCCCACAAATACATGAAAGTGTCTGGCATGCACATAAGGGAAGATTGACTCTTAGCCCAGAAGTTCGCTGATTTTGAAATGCATGTGCTAAGAAAGAACCTTATTTAGAAGAGATGACTAGAACAGCTGCACTTTGTCATCAGAATCAAATCCACAAGTATTCTAAGACTTCAAAAAATACAACAAACAATGTGACCTCATTAACCCTCAGAAAAGACATTTCTGCCATTGTTGTATTTGATCACCATTTATCTCCCCTCAAAATCTCTTGCAATGCCTGTCTTCAGAGATTCTTCCAGAAAAGTGTAAAGGAAGTAAAACTTGAAAGAAATAATAAAATACTTCTTAATTCCTAGTGATAATACCAGTGAAATCTGATTTTATTTTTCTTTTCTTAATAAGTTTTCAGCATGTTCCATTGCAGTTTAATCTTATGATGGCCTAACTATGGATTGAGGCATTTAAGGCAAAAAGAAAACAATAGAAAAATTAAGGAAGATTTAGGAGACGGTTTTAGACTTTATTCTATCATTTCCTTTCTTTCATTTTTCCACCCTATGCAATTCATTTAAGAAAATGTATATGACTGCTGACTTGGGTTACTGAAGGAAGTTATAACATCTACTTGATGGAAAATGTTTAAAGTAAAAGTTACTAGCCCTATTTAATTATTTGGAATCACTCCTCCCCAACAGGAGGTGGCCAAACAGGGTGTCTTCCAGATTTATGACTTCATTTTGTTTTCTGCTTCCATAAACAATATTGAGAGTCTGTCTTTAATGGGGTGACACATTCTTTGCCCACCAGAAATCATAATCTCTAAACCATAGTGAACATAAACTGTAGTTTTAAGGGATTTGGAAACTGTTTCTAAAAGACTAAGGAAGATGGACAATGGATAAATTAATCAGCAAATTCAGGCAATTTTAGAGAGGGAGAATAAAAGACCTTCAGAATAGCAGTTTTATTATCCGCATAACTAGGCAAGTCTACATTGTACTTTGTGTACATACAGCTCAAGTATCATCTTGTTGAATAACAACACTGCCTTAGAGTTTAAAATGTTTACAGTTTACAAGTTACTTTCACATATAGTATGCACATATAATATCACATATTGAAAATACTAAGAATTGGAGGGGTAGGACTCTATCAATTAAGATGATGAAGGAGAATGCAGAAAATAATAGCACAAATTTTAATCCAGAAGGGTTTAGAGACAGAATACAAATTCATCACACTTTAAAGAACATAACCCAGATACTTGGCATTAAACTTTTCCTTGGGACACAGAGCTGCCACAGAGGCTCCCAGTTTGGCCTATTTTCTTGGTAGCCCCATAGTCACTTGAGTATGAGCTCCACATAGCAAGGATGCTACCTATTTTTCCACCACATTATCCATAGCATCTCATGCAGCCTCTGGAACCGCAGTAATCCCTCGGTACATCTGTGTTATGAATTAACCTCTGTAAATATTTAACTTACTTTTTAACATGGGGATATCTAATACTTTCTTGAGTCTGATTTCAGGTTCAAGATTTTAGAGTCAATATAACATATTAAAGTGAAATCACATAAAAGAAAGATTTATAAAAGTCAATCTGTATTTACTTTTAAATATCCATCAAGATAATTTATCAAGTATCATTCATTTACCTAATTTTTCAATATTCATCTTTATTTGTTCCATCAATAGATTTTTAACCACAATCTACGTACAAGATACTATGCTATCACTTTAATGATACAGCCCATAAACTAACAAAGTTGAGTTAAATTAGATACCACCTTAACCAAAAATAATGGCAATGTAATTCAAATATAAAGTTATATTGTGGTAAAAAGTATCTCAGATAATACTCTGGTTTTCAAAATATATGTATTTTCTATTTTGTGAGGCCTTACCTTGTTAACACATGTTTATAACGAAAGGATATAGTTTCTAAAAATGCCTATTGAACAATTGCAATATGCTATGCTATCATGCAAAATTACAAGATCACGTATTCCTCCAAAGGCCAAAGACAAGCATTCCATAAGCTATTAGAACAACAACTGTACTCAGGTGTAAAAAAGTAAAACTTTCTTAAAGTAAAACAAGGCATCCACTACTTCACCCTTGGAGATGTGACTATAAAAGTATTATAGTTTTCCAACAAAGGTAATAATGATTACGCTATTTCAAAAGTGTTGCTGTTTTACCAAAGTTGTTACAATTATAACCATTTTGAAAGTCCCCTTCTGGAATTACTTTTAGAGAATGCAGCTTAATCATTTGACTCTCTGAAAGCAAAGCAAATATTTTCCCTTTGAAAGTGGAAAATAGTTCTAGAAGAGTCAATAATTATTCAGGCCATGACAAGTGAAGTAGGTGTGTATCACAAAGAATGTGTGGCTACAACAGCAATTTGAAGAATTTTTCCAGAGTGGCTTCAAGTTCCCAAATCTATTCTTACATTGCATAATAAATTTCAAATAATTTTTTTAAGAACTGTGGAATAAGTGTACTTTTCCAGAGAAACTCTCTCAAGGACAACATACACTGTTAAGAAATTATAAATCATTTAAACATCAAGTCTCATTACTGTACAGGCATGCCACATATAGTTGCTTCACACATCAAATCTAGATTAGGCAATGTATATCATAATTTACTACAAAGAAAGATAATTTGCTACCCTCGATCAAAAACTGAGTTTTGGAAACTCTAGGTTTCGATCTCACCATGATCAAGGCCACATTTTGTTATATTGTGGTCACCATAAGTCCCTCCTTACTGCCAAAAAAAAAAGTACATTCCTTAACTAGCTTGAAACTAAAATTCTAAAATATGGTTTATGTAAAAAATGTCAACTTCTACCAGTTCTCACCCTTGAGAAGTCTCTCTTAAAAATGTAGCCTGACCATTTCTATTATATAGAAAGGAAATATTTAAACTTTATGAGCAGTTTCAGAATGGAACATAAATCAATATAAAAACTGAATTCTCTAAAAGTTTTCTAAGTTCCAATGACAAGTTTATAATTTTTGTCTAAACAACACTAGATAACAATAGAAAGGAACAACGTATCTGTGTACGTGTCTTAACTATTTTTCACTGCTATGTAAGTCATTTACTTCATGTTGATTTTGGCAGATTCTGGCTTTTCACAATGAAAACAGATACTTGGCCATGATCTGAAATTAAATGCTGAAACAGGATGAAACATACTCTTGAATTCCCACATATCCTTTTTTATTAATATGTAGTATGTCATGCAAATGACCTACAGTGTCTGACACATTCAACCCCTTTGGCCTTTGACAAGTAGCAACAAAATAAGAAGCACATGAACTTCTCTAGACTGTTCCAAGAATTAGTCTTGAGAACACACTGTACTAAGAATCAGGAAATCAGGGTGAAAAGATTATGCTTTCAAAAGAAAATAATCGTAAACTTCTTTAGCTGTAGAAAACAGTTGACTCTACCAACGGCTCCTTCTTTGGCCTTAAAATTGGAATATATGTATTCTTGTCTGGGTCTGGGTCAAATTGACCCTTGAGGCAAAGAGAAATATCCTGGTTGTGCCCCTCTGGGTCAGTGTAGAATACAAACAAGGACTTCCTGCCTTTGAAGTTTATTTGAGGGTTCTTTATAGAGGAGGGAGCCTAGGAAGGTGATGTGTCTGTCTGGTAAGAGTGGGGTATGAGGAACTAGGCAGCTGGGAAAGATGAGGACATTAAATGGAGTCCTCCACAGCATAGGCCAAGGACATGATGAGGTGTTTCCGGGGGAAAAGGAGAGACAGCAGAAAAGACACCTCTGCATTTTCCTTGGAGGACCAGTTATATGACAGTCTGAGCCTCTTTCCACTGAGTTTCTGTTTAATTACATGTCTTGTTTCAAGATAGATCCCTGCGATATAAAAACTTCAAGTTATAGTGAATGAAGAGCTATCATATCAGAATAATCCAGGCCCCTGTCTAAACCCTTAAACCTAACATCTCAGAATCAGCTCTGAAAGCCTGAGTGTGAGGTTAGATTCGAGCATGATTACTCCATGCTGCAAGCACAGGAGTTTTCGTGAAAAAAGAATGAAGTCCAGGGAGTCAGTGTGTGACTGGGAATGAGAAGCACAGATTTCCCTTTTTGGTTCTGTTGTACTCTCATTAAGTGCACTTGAAAAAATATACTCTTGCTTGCCTTTATTTTATCTAAAAAGACAAAGTGTACATCTTCTAGAGGGGGAGCACATTCACAATTCCAGCGCAAACTTTTTCTGTCAAGGGGCAGCCATACTTGGTGTGACACTGGTGACCTCACAGTGAGGCCTGTGCATAGGGCAGAAAAGCTTAAATGATTAATTTGCCAGATTCAATTGCTAGGAAGAAACGGGACAATTCCAGTCAGTATAAATCAGCTAAGCATTTAGAAACTATTATCAGGAGCACTCGACAGCGCTGCACGATAGTCTGCAAACCACAAGTGATGTCAAAGCTGCAAGGCTGCCGAACTGCCAGGGCTGAAGCACCAATAATAGATGCTAAAATTACTGCTGAAGAAGCATATTTGATTACAAAGGGCCCCTAGAGCAGTAAAGCACTTGGAAGGCTTCTCTCTGAGTTTTACAAGAAATAAGATAAGCAGCATCTCCAACTGTAATCACAAAATATAATAAAAAATGCTCCTGGTTCTCATGAGACATACAAGTGTATTTTCCTTGAATGATTTAAAACCATTATTTATTTTTAAAACACACAACAATGAGGACAAAGTTACCACTAAACTGAGGCAACCTCTAGTTGGTAACACAGACAACTACATGAGGAGTTTTTGTTTTTCTGTGTGCTTTAAAAAGAGGTGGGCTTATTTAAATTGACCTCAACCTATGCATTCCCACCGTTCTACTCTTCCCTTTGTTCTCAAGCCTCAGTTACAGAATCCTTTCTGCTCAGTATTTCCAGCCTAATTCCTCATGCTATCTGCTGACCTGATGTTGCTGCCAGCCTCTTTCCTTTGCCACATTATGACTCCATCCTCTCCCCAGCCCCCATTTTCATCCACAGCTCCCAGTGTTCCCATCCTAGGTTCTGCCTGTTTGTGAAGGAGAAAGTTCAGGCACTGATAATTCTCAGAACAATGAAACACCTACATACAAGGAAATTTGCTCCAATATTTTTTTTAACATTCTAAAATTGGTTATCTGGCAATTCCCCCATCTTTTTCAGAAACTTCTTAACTGCTACTTTGTATTTTCTTGTTATATGTTTTACAATTGAGATTAACCAATGGGCTGTCTAGTTGTGAGAGTTTAATCTGATTAAAAAAGACACATAGGAGATGAATTAAAGCTTCAGAAAAATGTTTCAGGAAGAGCAAACCTAAAATACACAAAGACAATTATTTAACAGAAACAATCCATTAAAAGGTACTAAGCACACACAAAAAAACTTCATATGTCTCAAAATAAAATCAACCATAATAAAATGCAAGACATGCCAAATGCAAAGATTCTGAATGCATTAATATGACAACAGAAGGCATCTTTGACTAGTGGGTTCCTACAAGTTAGTTACTGAAAACCAGTTTGTAAAATAGGTCTTGGAGATTTGAACTCTCAAATAAAATATATACTATTTGCTTTGTTTGAGACAGCATAAGGGTTTTGGATAGAATTGTGAGATCTTAGTAACCTGACTATAGAGAAAAAACTATATTCAAAATAGAAAATCTATTTTCTGTTAAGTCTGAAAAATCCAAGGCACAGCAGTATAGGTCTGTAGAGCCAGATGGCCTGGGAAGGAACCCTCAGTCAGGCTCAGTCACTTATAAGCTCTGTGACTTTGGGCAAGCTACTTACCCATAGTAGTAATGGTGATTTTCTATACTTAGGTTCATCAGGTAAATGGGATAATAATGTGAGGACTAGTACAAGAATTAAATTAGCTAATATATTCAAAACACCTTGAACAGGATCTGGTGGATAGTAAGCACTGTTTAACTGTTAGCTATTCTTTTTGTTACTCCTTTCTCCTTTTCAATCACAGAGATAGAATTTCTCTACATACTTCTAAGTTTGCCTCATTTAAAAGTACCTGGTAGAATAAGGAATGGTAAATATCTGCATGTTTTTTCCCTATTTGACTGGTCTGTGGCAGAGATAAATGCACTCTTCCTCATTTGTTTCTACTGCCAGTTTCTACCAGAGTGAGGCACTGATATTTGTCAATCTTCTCTTTTATATTTCGGCTTTGTCCCATTTCTTCTTACTACATTTATAATGCAATTAAATAAAAGTCTGGTGAAATTTGGGTAAAGAAAAACTTAATAAACTAGGTCTAATTATTTGGCTATCGAACTAAAAGTTTTGACTCACAAGAATCTTTTCCAGAGTTGTTCTGCATTCAGATAATCCAAAAATGACTTCGACTTAAAATGTCAAGTGTGGCCTACAGATAAGCAACTCGGAGAAGAACAGACATGTTGCATTCTTTGGCTTTGAAATTACAAACAAATATGGGTACCTGAATGGCATACAGCCACTCTAGGAGACACAACTTCAATTCCTTAAGTGTGTTTAGATGAACAGTGAATTTCAGTCTTGTTTCATGGCTTTGGTGGGAAATATGACTACAGAAAGGATGCTTTCATATAGCAGATCAAGGTTTGTTTTGAGTTTGATTTCTTCAGTTAGAAGTTTGAAAGATGGTATACCATTTGTGTTATACAGCGTAGAATGCAGAATTAGTGTGTCTACCATAAAACCTATGTACCCCTGGGATAATCACATTTGGTAGTTATTTGATGAAGACAAATAACTCCAGGGTGTGTTATCCTGGATACCTCTGCTTCTTGGGTGTCTTACATTAGCAGCTTGTCTGATAATGTCCCTTTGCTTTTCTTACTCTAGAAGCCCCCTTCTTAGCTGGAGCGATTCTTCTAAGATCATTAATTTTCATGCATTTAGCACTACAATCTGTATTTTCAATGTAATAAACTACTAATATGTTCCCTTATCTTATCTTGAAAGTTTTATCTTCCCTTTTCTAGAATACAGACCAAAAATTTAAATAAACAGAGAAGGACTAATAAAAAAGAAAAAGTAACTGTATTAGTCCATTCTCATACTGCTATGAAGAAACCCCCAAGACTGGATAATTTATAAAGAAAAAGAGGTTTAATGGACTCACAGATGGCTGGAAAGGCCTCACAATCATGCTGGAAGATGAAGGAAGAGCAAAGGCATGACTTAACATGGCAGCAGGCAAGAGAGCATATGTAGAACTGCCCTTTATAAAACCATCAGATCTCACAAGACTTATTCACTATCACAAGAACAGCATGAAAAAACTTGCTCCCATGATTCAGTTACCTCCCACTGGGTCCCTCCCATGACACATGGGGATATTGTGAGCTAAATTCAATTGGAGAATTGGGTGGGGACACAGCCAAACCATATCAGTAACAATACAGAGTCAAAATAAATCGAACAGTACAATTCAGCATTATACTGCTATTATGTTAAAGGGTTGACAGTTTAGTTCCCAGGAACTACATTATGTCAAAAGATAATTTTTCATTGGTTTCTGCCATATCTATATATATATCTAAGTAAAAATATAATGTGAGACTTGGCTGTTTCAGGTAAAAATATCCAAATGTATATACTTTAAATGGCAATTTTAAGTAAACACATATTTTATCAATAGCACTAATGAATGATAACAATTAGCCAAGATGACCATTCTGACGTATTGTGAAAATCTGAATCACCTATTCACTCATTCGTTCAATAAATACTTATTAAATAAAAAATTATATGAAGAGCCATGTGAAATTAAGTGTCCTAAACTGGTAGGGGGGGAGAGATATTGAGAAAAAAAAAATATGACAAGTACAGTGCCATTAAGAAGTAATTATGAGAAATATAGAATATTTTCAATATTACATTTTTAATGGCAGGAAAATTCTGCAATTACTCTTATAAAATATGAGTTAAAATTAAAAATTTAAAACCATATAATTCTGTAAGTATCATAAGTATATTTGACTTTCTTTGGTTTATTCATATAAATATATATAGCTCCATATTCAATCATTTATATCTATCTGATTATAAAGTCATTTTGTAAATGTAAGAACATTTTGGCACTGTTGTCCATTCAGAATATTTTATATTATTATAAAAAGAAAAAATGATTTGCTGATCTTTCCATCTACTTGAACCATAAATTAAAAATATAAAATTCTAAAACAAATAATGGTGACTCTTAAAAGCTCTAAAAACTTAATACAAAGAGTTCCCTGTTTTATGTTAACTTTGAGAATTAAGTCAGAGAATTAAGTTTGGCCCTTTGTGCTTACTGCTAATAGACGTTTTGGGTTTTTTTTTTCCTATTTTCATATTAGAAACAATGAATAAGCCAATGAAAACATCATCACTGGAGAAACTTCTGATAATGACAATGGTAAAATCTAGTCCAGATTGTTGGCTTCGTGTGAGGGAAAAATAGAAATTTTGTAATCTCATTCATGGTTCACAAAACTTGTGTCATATGTCAATAATTAAACAAGAAATTATCCAGGCAAAAATGTTAAAATCTTTGCCAACTAGGCATAAACTAATTATTGAATGGGCTAGATAAAATTTCTGGGTAATAAGTGTTAGAAAATTCAACAATACTACTTCAAAGGCAGCCAGACCTTGCAAGTCCAAAATTCATTTCTTACCAGTAAACCAAAAAAAAAAAAATGGTTAGACCGCAGACTCTACCATGTGAATGATGGGGGAAAGCATTATAGAAAGACTATGATGCATCCAAAGCAGATATCTAAAATATTTGGTGGGCTAAATTGATAGTATGTGCCTGTATGCTTTATTGTTTGAGAATGAAAGGTTAAAGAGGAGCGTGAGCTTTTTCATTTCATTATTCTGAAGCAGTGATCCTAAAGGGGATATCAACACCTTAAGATAATCTTCAGAGATGTCAAGTCCTGAGGTCAAGCCTTCCTTTTCTTATTTACTTTTAAGTCACTTTCCCTCTTTTCACATTGACTCATGATAGCACTAATCCAAAGAACACACTCGAAGTCCATGATCACGGTGCACAAAGTGGAAATATGTGTGCAAGTGCATCCGTCTGCCTGTCCTGGCATGTGCATGTTAGCCCTGGTATACCATTTTGAACTTCATAAATTTGAAAAGCAAATATTTCTTCAAATATTCTAAACTAGTAAGATTTTACAGAATCTACTAACATACATATCCTTGCAACATGCTAAGAGAAATACAGATAAAATAGACTTTATCTTGGTTAAAGTAAGTATATTTCGAAAATATCAGCATTTTGAAACTTCAGAGAAATTTTGGTTTTTCCAGTTATGGGTAGGATATAAATAATCTTCTATGAAGGAGGGACAAACATTTTTCTCTAGACATGAAGAGAATTATAAGCATAGCACTAAAATGTCTATGCTTAAATGAGTCCCTAATCATTTCCAAGTGAATTGTTCAGAAGTTCTTAGAAGTTTTAGTGATCTATTGCATTGCATGGGATCATAGTTAATAATAATGTGTTATATATTTCAAAATTGCTGAAGAATAAATTTGTAATGTACTCACCACAAAAAAAACATGATAAATTGGTGTTCATAGACATGTTGATTGGCTAGAATGAATCTTTCTGCAATGCATACATAGATCAAAACATCACATTGTACCCCATAAACACACACAATTATTATTTGTCAATTAAAAATAAATTAATAAACAAAGAAAAAGATTCTACATTGAAGCAGTAGAATACAAAAAGAAAACAAGGCCGGGCACAGCGGCTCATGCCTGTAATTCCAGCACTTTAGGAGGCTGACGCAGGGAGGTTGCCTGAGCTCAGGAGTTCTCAACCAGCCTGGGGAACACAGTGAAACCCCATCTCTACTAAAATACAAAAAATTAGCCAGGCACCGTGGCATGTGCCTGTAGTCCCAGCTACTCTGGAGGCTGAGGCAGGAGAAGTGCTTGAACCCGGGACATGGAGGTTGCAGTGAGCCGAGATCACGCCATTGCACTCCAGCCTGGGCGACAGAGCGAGACTCTGTCTCAAAAAAAAAAAAAAAAAAAAAATTAAATAGGACAAGTGACTTATAAACTGTCAAATAATAGAATCATATGTAAAAATATAGTTTTCTTGTAATCCCAGCACTTTGGGAGGCTGAGATGGGTGGATCACTTGAGGTCAAGAGTTCAAGACCAGCTTAGCCAACAAAATGAAACCCCGTCTCTACTAAAAATACAAAAATTAGCTCGGCATGGTGGTGAGCGCCTGTAATCTCAGCTACTAGGGAGGCTGAGACACAAGAATTGCTTGAACTGGGAGGCAGAGGTTGCAGTGAGCCTAGATCACACCACTGCACTCCAGCCTGGGCAACAGAGCGAGACTCTGTCTCTCTCTCTATATATATATAGTAAATATATATATATATAATATATTATAGTTTTCCATAATTCTATAATTCTGAATAAATCTGTATCTTACAAAAAATAAAAATAAAGCATATATACAAAACTGTCACATTATAGTAGTATCAACATGCATTTAGACATGCTGACACAGAGGCATTAATAAAGAGAGTGGGCTGCTACACATGAATTTATAGCATAACAGCTTAGGTAATGTCTCTTATCTCACATTTGGTGGAGTGATACTGCAGGATTGAATGGTTAGAAGGTAACAGATGGTATTCAACGTGAAAAATCCCTTTGAATGCCTCAAGGACTATTGGGTCACAGGAACAAGCTAGAGCCTTTATCATATAGTTGTAGTGCTATACTGTCTCATCTCCTAAAACTTGGTTCCACATTTCAAAATACAAAAATTTTGCCCATACATGTAAAAATATGATTTTAAAAATGTCCAATTTGCTTCCTGTTTTTTAATTCTTTCTTAAGTAAACTACAAAAAGTAAAACTAAAAAAAAAAAAAAATTCTTATGCTGGACATGGTGGCTCATGCCTGCAATTCCAGCACTTTGGGAGGCCAAAGAAGGGGGATCACTTGAGGCCAAGAGTTCGAGACCTGCCTGGGCAACATAGCAAGACCCTGTCTCTACAAAAAATTAAAAAAAAAAAAAAAGTAGTCAGGCATGGTGGTATGCACCTATAGTCCCAACTATTCAGGAGGCTGAAGCAGGAGGATCAATTAAGCCCAGGGGTTCAGGGTCCCAGTGAGCTATGATTGTGCTACTATGCTGCAGTCTGGGTGACAGAGTGAGACCCTGTATCTAAAAATAAATAAATAAATTCTTTTCTAGAGGAGATGAATAGAACACAGTAAAAAAGCAGTGTCAGGGAGATGAATTTAAAGTAGAAGAATGCCACACTAGAGTAAAACTATAAAGCCAATATTACAGCCAACTGATCAGTTAATTTACAATATCAGCAAATGCTTGGTGCTAAAAGAATCTGGGACATCATTTATCCCAGTCCTCTGAGTTATAGTTAAGGAGGTTGAGGCCCAGAAAAAGAAGTCATTTAATTTTTTATATATTTACAAATTGAAATCTATTTTTTAAAATTTCTCCATGTATAAAATATTATCAGATTTAGAACAACTAGTGTTGAAATGTATTGTTGCACTTAATACTGAACTCATAAGTTGCTTCACAAAATGTACAAATAACTAAAATCCCATTCCTCTTCCAAGACAACACCCACACTCACACATACACATACAATCTCTAAAGTTTTGGGGGGCTGTTGCTATGTTTTGTTGTTACTTTATGTATGCCTCTTTAAAACAAGTCAGGAGAAAAGTCCTATCCAAATTTCTACTATATTTCATTCGGTAGTTTTATTGTGTAAGTAAAACTGCTTACCAGAAATAAAGATTATTTATGTTTATAAAACTTCAAAGAATCATTCTGCTAACCATTAAAGATATTATAGTTTGCTTTTCTTAATGAGAGGTCAGTGAAGGGACAGGATAAAAGGAATTTGTTTTCCTTTGGTAACTGATTTTTTTTTCCGTCAATGTAACTTACGTAGATATTAGATGACGGAATAGTTGAGGTCAAAGAAGATTACAAATTGATTTTCTCCTATTTGTCTGCTATATTTAATCAAGTACAATGGGGATTTTCTCATTCAATTAGTAATTCATTCATTTAAGAAATATTTACTTGGGGAAGTACAAAGTGGTAGAGATAGAGAAAGTCTCAAGAAACTCAAATTCAGTGGATGAAAAAGACAAACCAACCACTGTTTTTAAATCCAATTGGATCCTGGTTTGAATATAAGCTGTTTTTGTTTCCTCCCCCAAAAATCTAATGTATTCAGCAAAGGTGTAAATGTGTTAACCAACGTGTTTGTAAACAACAATAAAATATTTCTCTCTCACTCACCCACATCAACATTTTATAAACACATTTTCTGATATCTACCTCCTATGAATTTGTGTTTAAATAACTCACACTTCAAACAGCAACTACACACACACACATATGCCTGCCTCTTCAGAGAATCATTTTAGATTGGATTTAGATTGAGAAGCGATCTTAGAGATCTAGGGTTCAATGGTCTCATTTTACAGAGGAGAAAGATGAAGTCTAGATAGATTGGCATTTGCCCAAGGTAACCATTTAGAGACCGATATTTAGGATTCTATATAGAACTATAATTATTCTGATTCAATTTTATAGTTTGTTCAGTTTTTCCAAAGAAAATACACACCTGCAAATTCCCCTTTCTCAAATCAAGAACTCTTGCTATATTAAACCCAGAAGGCATGGCTCATCAGCTGAACCACATGGATCAGCTGTTCACCTCCTTAACTGTATCATCTCTTCTTTGTGCCTGATGTCCCCAGGCCACCAGTGACCAAGATATAGAAAAAAGCCAAAAAACTACTTTACTGAAGCCAGCATAGGTTGTCAAAATTTGCCTCATATGTCTAAAGTTAAAATATCAAAGCAAACCTCTTATTAAAAATAAAAATGGTAAATTTTATTTAAAATTTTTAAATATTTTCAAAAGTCTAACGAAGGAAACCACTGCTTCCCCCTTTAAAAAGAATTCTGCTTTCAGCTGATATAGAAAAATCAACTAATGTGGATGGCAAGATCTGAGAACTATTTAGGGAACTTTGGTCTGTCCATGAACTAACAGTCACACTTATTTATAAAAATGCATATTTCTTTATTTTAACTTGTTAATGACATCACTGGGCATATGGATTTGAATTGGTGCTCAAGTGAAAACTTCTATTGCTTCTACTTTGGAGTTTGTGCTCAAATGAAAACATCTTGTGCTTGTGATCATAATACACATGAATTTTTCAAAAAATCTTTAAAATATTTTAGAGTTGGAAGAGACTGGAGAAAGTGACTGGTTGCAAAAAATGAAAAAGAAGACATGCTTTGCAGTCAGTGTTTTGGCTCTTCTGGTGGGTAGTTTTGCAGGGTCAGAAAGTCACTTTTATCTTTCCCATCTTGCTCTATATGGTGGGGATAATAACAATGCTGGGTTGTTTTAAGAATTGTTATCAAGACACGTAAAATATCTAGCACATAATGGGTACTGATAAGTTGGAGCTATTGTTATTTAATCTGGTTCTAAATTCCCATCTGATGATGCGTTTGAAGAAAGTGCAGTAGCAAGGGAATGAAAAGGAACTACAGTTTGTTTCTTAGCAATTAAGTGCCAGGCACATAGCGAACACAAGTCAAATGGCAGCAGCAGTTTCTTTCATTGACCACTTACCATATGCCAGCAATTTACTAGATGCTTTAACACATTATCTTATTTAATCTTCCCAAATGCCCTGATGAGGTAGGAATTATCACTTCATTACACAGAAGAGGAATCAGAGACTCAGAGAGATCAAGTAACTGTCCCCAAGGTCACACAGCTAACAAGCAGCAGAGACAGGACTGGTAAGAAAGGCAGAAGAAATGAACAGAGACTGCCCTAAAGCCAACCTGTAAACAAAGCAGGGAAGTTCAGAAGTAACTAGAAGATAAGTGCAACAGACATGTCTTCCCACTCTGAGCTCCTGAAGAACTAGGCTGGGTCTCATTAAAGGATAGAAGCCCAGACTCTGGGATAATTCCAGGAACACAATGAGCGCCGAACAGATGTATGTGCATTATAATAAATTGGAATGCAATAAGCATGTGGGCAATAAGGAATCACATTTGCTCTAAGCAAAGTGCTTGTGGTAACAGCAAATGTAAAAGGTAGAAGAATAGTAAGGACATTCATGCTTAAAGACAACAGTTACTGATTAAAATATTTTGTAAATCTATTGTCTGACAGTTGTGTTCATAGATTTTTTCCTCAATTATATTATTATATAAATATTTCAATCACTGAGTGCTATCATCTTAAAATGTGTGAAGGACAATGTGAGGATACATACACACACGCTATACACACACACACGCATATATAGAGAATGGCTTAAAATGTATTCTATTGTATATGCTATATGGAAAAAATCTACATGAAAGAAAATTCTCTATGAAAGTTGTAAAAATAACCCAACAGCTTAGTTTTCTTTTATTCAATAATACTTATGACTTAAAGTCATGACAAAAAGCAATTCACAATTTATTAAGTTAGATATGTGCAACTACATTTATACAAATAAAACCTCAGTAATTTGACAGCTTACTCTTTTGGGGGGGGAATAGGGACTATTATGAAAACAAAGAGAACCTTAGTCTATCAGAATTTTCAAAAAAAAAAAAAAACAAAACATGGGTCAAACTAAAATTCTCCATAGGAACAACCTACATACAGACACATCCAGTGACTAAATTGTGTTTATGTTTTTCTTAAGCAATGGATGGAGTTCATTCTGACAATTTGTTTACTAAGAATTGCACCAGAAAACTGCCTATTCATTTTCTTTCTGTTTGGGAAACAAAGCATGACACATAGCAATATAAAAGAAAAATATAATCCTGGGATGCATTTGCAATCATCGCAGAGAACTGCCCTAAATTGTCTTAAGACTGTGGCACTGGCTTTCAGAAGAACATTTAAACACTGCCACATGCTGTTCATCTGTGTGCCCTGCAGTCTGAGCTCCAGGTCCCCACTTGGCCTCAATAGAAGGTTGAATCACAAGTATTGTCAGGCTTATAAAGCTCTTAACTTCTCAAAAGCACAAAATGGTCTTGAAAAAGGGAAGTATAACAATCTTAAGAATCTAATGGTAATTTCTCATTAAGATTTTATATAGCACACAATTGTAGTCATGACAAAGCACACTGCTTCCTAGTAAAGGAGCAGAGACCCTACCAGTAAGATTTTATATGTAATGCACTAAATTTATTAATGTGTTTGAATTTTTTCTTTTATGAATTTCGTAACATTTCCTCTTTATTAATGCTAATTCTACATTGTACCACATAGAAACCTGGTTCCTTTAATATATTAGTTCAAGTCTACTTCTATGTATGCTAAAGAAACATATACCCACCTCTTCTAAAAACTAGAATAACATACAGATGCTTATAATATACTTCAAGGTAGAAATCATGCTTTATTCAGTTTTGTCCTTTCTGTGACTGGTAAGAGAAGAGATCCTAAGAAAATATTTATTGAAAAAATAAATGGATACATAAATGTTTAAGCACAGTTCATAATTTTAGAAATTTCTAAAGAATGAATACCACATCCTGAAAGGAACTACCATTTACTTTTAGTTTCTTTTTTAAATAAAAATATATATGGAAAGATTCAAAATTAGTTGTCAGTTTTACATACTTCTCCCACAATGAACAACATCACCAACCAAAAAAAGGCACTGAATCATTGTTGAAATCATTGTTGATTTTAATTACTTTGATCCAAAAAAAGGCTGAACTTGGGTATGTTATTCTATGTTCTTATTTGAAGTCCTTAATTTTAACATCTATTGTATAAAACATTCCAATTCAAAACATATAAATAGTAAATGGAAAAAATCTTACATGTATGCAGCATAAATAGTACTAACTCACTTTTTGATTCATTTATTCATTTAATCAAATATTTAAAGTGTGTAATGTGCTTAGAGAAGATCAAGTCATGGAGGGGAAGAATATTGACTGATTGCAGTTTGAACTTATGATCACTAATTTGAATTGAGTCTTAGTGCTGCCTAGCTATCCTACTATATTCTACTCAATTCACCCCCACTACATGACCACAGAACACCTCCCCTCTCTACAAATCTTCAATGTCTTCAGCCCCTCTTCAATCTCAGCTGATGCTCTTGCTTCTGGTTTCTCTGGGGAAAAAAAATCAACCAGCAGAGGACTTCCACAAGCCCTCACCTTCAAAGGTATCATCTACTTGTGTTGATGTGCTCTGCCCTCCTTTGTGTACTATTTTGGGAGAACTGTCTGGATCCCATCTGAGGCCCATCCTCTGTCTCCTATTCAAGACCATGACTTCTGTAACTGTTCAATCTTGCCCCTACATCATCAATTTTCCCCTTTCTACTAGATTGTTTCCATCAGCACCTAAACATATTATAATGTATCCTATCTTAAAAATATAATACAATACAATTAAAAAATATAATACAATACAATTAAAACCGCATCCTCTAACAGCCTATTTGCCCTGCTTCACAGAAAAACTCATCTAAAAAATTGTCTATTCCGTGTGATTCTCAATAGGAGTGATATCACTCCAAAAGGTCAAAAATTAATTCTTGCAGGCAAAAATTGCTTACTCTTTTTATATGTAAGGCATAGATATATATACAATACATTACAAAAGTATACCTGTGATACTGGAATTTCATGGAGAGGGGAGGATTCAAAAAAAATGTCTAAGAAAGTTCCTTAAAGAGGTGATCGCGAAAAAGTGAGAAACACTGGTCTAAACATACTGTCTCAGTGTCCTCCCTTCCCATTTGTTTCTTGAGCCTTCTCCAATCTGGCTTTCATTCCCCAGCATCCCATACAAACTGCTATTGTCAATGTCACCTTTATCCCCTGACATGATTTTGATGTTTGTGCCCTCCAAATGTCATGTTGAAATGTGATCCTCAGTGTTGAAGGTGGGCCTAGTGGGAGGTGTTTTGTCATGGGGGCGGATCTCTCATGAGTGGCTCGGTGCCTTTCCTATGTAATGAGTTCACATGAGAGCTGGTTGTTTAAAAGAACCTGGCATCTCTCTCTTGTTCCCTCTCTCATGTGATGCTCCTGTTCCCCCTTTGCCCTTCGTCATGACTAAAAACTTTCTGAAGCCTCACCAGAAGCTGAGCAGCTGCTGTTGCCATGCTTGTACAGCCCACAGAACTGTGAGCCAAAATAAACCTCTTTTTTAAATAAATTACCCAGCCTCAAGTATTTCTTTATAGCAACGTGAAATGGACTAACACACCCTCCACATTGCAAAATCCAATGGGCAACTCTTAGAAGAAACTATAGTCAGTATTTGGCATAGCTGATGACTTCCTCCTTCTTCAAACACTTTCTTGGCCTATGGGACAACATACATGTTTGGTTTTCCCCCTCACTCATTGGCATCTCCTTCTCAGTCTTTCTTGGGGTTCCTCTTAATCTTCTAGTTTCCAAACTTTGCAGTTTCTCTGGGTTCAGTCTTGGACCTCATCCAGTTCCATGGCTTTAAATACCATTTATCTACTGATGATTTTCAAATATATATCTCCAGCTCAGACTTTGCTCCTGAAACCTTCTATATTCAACTGCCTGAGTATTCCCATTTGAATCTCTATTCAGCATCTCAAACCCGATCCAAGACCAAATTCCTGTTCTTGATTCCCAGTGCATTACCTGCCTCGCAAACCTACTTCTCCCTCTGTTTTCTCCCTTTGGTAGAAGACAACTCTGTTTCTGCAATTATTCAGTCCCAAAACAGTGATTTCACTCTTGAAACCACTGTCACAGTCCATATCTAATCCATTAGCAAATCCTGGCAGAAATACTTTTGAAATCAAGTATCTGTCACAACCTGAACCCTTTAGAATTTATGCAAAAATGAGGGATCCTTGTACATCTGGATTGCACCTACTGCTCAACATATCACCAATATTGCTGTATTCTATGCCACCATCATTTCTGGTCTCTGCATTCACAACATCCGTTCATCTGGTCATCTCAGCCCTCTTACAGTCTAACTTCCAAACAACAGCAAGGTAAGCTCATAATCCCTAAATCTAAGTTGCATCATGTCTTTCTGAAATGGCTTCCCATCTGATGGAGAGTAAAATCCAATGTCTCCATCACAGCCCACAAAGTCCTATGTAATTGAGCCTCCTGCTTCCTGTCTGCTCTCATCTTCTATCACTGTCCCTTTAGTATACACTGCATGCCAGCCACACTGGCTGCCTTATAAAACTGCTCACTGCTTGGGGACTTCCTACTTATTCCAAAGAACTCCTGTTTGGATATCCCCCCCCACCCCGAGATTCTCTTGGCTCACACTTTCACTACCTTCAGGTGTCTACTGGTTAAAAATCACCTTGTCACAGAACTACTCACACTATATACAAGAGTATTCCTTGTCATTTTTTATTTCTCCTATCTTGTTTTCTCTTCCCCCAGCACGTACCATCATTTCGCATATTTACTTATTTCTCCTCCACCCTCTGCATCAAATACTATACAATATTATATCTCCTTCCACTATAATAGAAGTTTCTTGGAGCTTTTAATGTTTGGTTCACTACTGTACCCAGGGTGTCTAGAACAATGTCTAGCACATAGTAGATATTCAATAAATATCTGTAAAATGAAAAAAATGAATTTGACATCTGAATGAAAGATGACAAGTGCCATTTAAAAATAAAACTGAATTTTAATTTATCTTCTTGGAGTAAAATCTCATATTTTCATATGCTTTTGGCAAGTAAAATTATAAGATGCAAAAAGTATCTTAAAAGTCACAGAAATAGAAAGCAAATTCTGCTTCGGATACGATGATTTCCTTTGGCTATTTCATGTAGCAAATTTTAGGAGAGATCAACATTTAAATATCTTACTCAAACCAACAGAGACTTCTAGACTAGTAAATATTATAAAAGTGTTATGTGCTGGCTACTCAAATACATTTTAGATTTTCTCTCATTATTTTCTAGACATAAACATTCAAGTCAGAATGAAAAAAATGTCAGACTCTGGAAACAGGACTTCAGAAGAATGGCATTCAGAAACGTCCAGTCAGTGTATAAACATGTCTCATAAATCTGAGGCAATATAATACAAAACTACTTACATAAGATACATTTGTGAAGAAAAAAAACAAATGTGGACTAAAGCTTATCCAGTGAAGAATGCTGGTATTCCTCCAATTCTTTTTTTTATCCTTCCCTTCCTCTTTTTTCACTAATGTTTAGAATTCCCTACTTTAAAATTAGTAGTTGATTGTGGTAATACTTTCTTATTTGGATTTAGCACATTATATTTGAATCTTCAGAGATTTCTGCCAGAAAGCTAAAATCTTAGTTCTCAAATTTCTTCTTTCTTGAAAATGCTTTTGCCAGCTCAGATGGGGAAAAGTTTAATTCAATTCGGTTGATGACTCAGTTGGTGATAATGACGCAATTCCATAAATTATAGCTCTCTGCTCTTTCATCTCATCCCCATCTCTAGTATGGACATTTCTTTTTAAAGCTTTTCTGTTATCGAAGAACTCTAAATGAAAAATAGGGCTCCAAGTTCTAAAAGAAGCACACAGTCAGAAAGGCAGCATTAAGAAGGAATCTTTCCTTCTGTTAGGGTAGCAACCTGGTGGCCTAGTTTAAAACATCACACATCTACTGACAGCATGTGTATGAGAACAAAAATGTGAAAATATTTACATTATGATGCATTTATATCAAGCATGGAGAGTTCACACACACTGGTAAAGGATAAACTGCTAGAAGAGGGGCAAAAAGGTATACTGCTCCAATTACTGAAGCCTGGAGAAGATTCGGATTCCATAATTGGTTCTACCACTCAACAGCTATAGAGCCTTAAGCAAATTAACATAATTTCTTGGAACCTCACTTTCCTGCTCTATAAAATGGGAATAATAATATTTCTCATGAGGTGGTTGTGAAGGGTAAAAATTATAATTTAGGAAAGTGCTTAACATAAGTATTCACAAAATGGTGTTAATATTGGAGTTATCATCATCTTCCAGCTAGTTTCAACTTTATGTTGCTTTGTTTTTTTTTTTCTGACACAACTAATTAGTTCCCCAGAGGGGCACTTAAGTAGGTAAACTCCCTCTGTCCTGCCAGGAGCAGAAGTGAGTAATAAGTGCAATAACAGAAGTGCCAGATCACCCTAAACTCCAAGATGATGGGAGTCTCCGCTGTTTCTACTGACGTCTCCATTTGTGGAAGGTGGCAGAGAGGTGAAGATTAGGTTGGGCTGCCTCTCAGGCACTTAGAGAAAGAAAGATTAAGTAGAACAGACTCTCAATCTGCCATTTAGCAAATAATAAATTTAAAAAGACAAGAGAATTCGGAAATAATAAATATAAAAATACAAGAAGATGAGAAAATAGCAAAGGAGATATTTAATTAATATATTAAAAATTTAATGCTAATAATTGTTTTTTCTAAAATTAAGACCCCAGTTTATAAGTCTGCAGGCAGCCCAACAGACCAGCTCATGTCAGAAGTTTAGAAACTGAATATTTCCCCCTCCTATGGAGATAGTCTGCTGAAAAATGCAATGAAGCATACTATTTGATGAATACAGGACTTTCGTTCTTTGTGCTTTTAATAAAACTGTTTTCAGTAAAGCGTCAAGGAAAAATCAAGAATTTAAACTTCTTTAAGTAAAAGTATTTCTCATTTTTCCATCAAAAGTGATGGAAGATTCTAGAATTTACAGAAAGGAAGTTGAAGGTATTCATTATGGGTAGTATTTTATCATTATATTCTACAGCACATAATAAGTTTTGCATCTTTGTAGTATAACTTATTCATGTTTTCAGTGTCTGTTTAAGCATATGTTAAAGTTAACAGCCTTTAGAACAAGGCTTGAGAGTGTTTTCTTTCTTCCAATCTAATTAGGTAAAGTTATTTACCACCTCAATGTATCCAGCCAGGTTTTGAAAGGTAGATTCAGTATTTCTGATGAACTAAGACCCCTGTCATTTGTTCAACAGATGTTCACCCTCAAGGCTCACCACAATCTGTCCCACATCCATATCTCTAGTTTTATCTCCTAAAATTCCCCACCATAAAGCCTAGCTCCTACCAAGTCAATCCATTTTCAGTCTGCCAAATATAGAATGAACATTTCTATTTCTAACTTTATGCTAAGACCATTTTTCTCTCTAAAGCACTTCTCCCTTTCCCACTGAATGTCCTTCAAGATGTATTTCAGATTGTTTCATTCATTCATTCATTCATTCATTCAGTACAGACTGAGAGCCTACATATATGAGGCACTCACAAACAAATCCTGGGAAAACATGAACAGGGAAGTCCAAGTAAGTACCTGTTTGAGTGGACTCTATATTCTACCAGAAAAGACACACATTGCACAATGGATTAAACTGTTAATTAATTACAGTTGTGATAAGTGTTAAAAATATGAGTCACCAAAAACTACGAATACATGTAATGGGAAAAATGGCCTGGTCTTGGGGTTCAGAAAGACTTTCTTATTTTCTTATTTTTTTATTAATATATCATAGTTTTACATATTTTTGGAGTACATGTGATATTTTGATACATGTATAAGTGTGTAATGATCAAATCAGAATAACTGGAATATCTATCACTTCAAATATTTATCTTTTCTTTGTGTTGGTTACATTATAATTCTTCTCTTCTATTAGGAAGACTTTCTTGAGGAAGTGGTTTTGAGCTGAGTTGGAAGGACAAAAAAAGGGCCTAAAGTAGGGCAGAGGGAGGTCAATAATCAAACCTTCTTGATGGTTACTATAAAATTATGATATATTAGTAAAGACATTGTAAGGAAATTCTTGCCTTCCAGGCATTAAAACTTATTGCAACAGTATTTCTCCCAATTATTCTTGCTTTCTGTAAAGCTGGGGACAAAAAAAAACGATTATCTTACATTTAAAGTTTAAGAAGCCACTAGGAAAAGGTGCTAGCCAACAGCCCTCGAAAGATCTGGGAAATGACCAGTCAAAACTGACCCCACTACCCTGAGCCCCACAAAACAGATGTGAAAGCTTGGTCCTACAGAAAGTGCCATGTTTCTGGAGAGAAGTTTTATCTTCCAAACTCTGTAAGCAGAGACTAGTAGCTCTTCCTTAGGAGCTTACTGGAGAGTGATTCAGAAGTAAACTCTGGGAAGGAGCTCCCAGAAGGAGTAACAGAGACCTTGTTCCCTGGCTACGTACTTGCTGAACTGTTGAACCCATGGGACCTAGGGCAAAGCTCTGCTGGTAGGGCTGCCTATAAGGAGAGGACTGTTAACAGTAACAGAAAGTTTCATAGGAGGCTAAACACTACCTACTGGCCAAGGAAACACACCACACATATGGTCTACATATAGACCATCATGGAGGAACAGGCGAGAGGAGCCAATTCCCCCTGCCAACCACCAAGAAGTCAGTCTTAGAGGCAATCAATGGTTCTGTATGCTTATAGTTTGTAGATGTTCAGAGACATACACACACACACACACACACACACCCATAATCCACTCTGCCACAATTCCCTAGCACCATAGGTGCCACAGACAGGTCTAGCTAGAATTTAGGGTAGAGAGACCAAGCTCCAAACTGAGACTGAAGTTTAAACATAAACACAACGAGTCTTCAAAACCAAAGTGAGACTGTTTTAACAACCAAAAGTGACTAGAAAGTTGTAGTAAAGGACCAAGATGTCATTAAGGAATTCTCTCTAGATAGACATGGAGTTCAACACAGAGACGTTGAGGGCAGTTCTGGGAAAAAATAAAGCTGTCTCATGTTTACAGCTCAAATAGTTCAGACTCCTTAAAAATGACTTAAAACCACAAATTGACTATAATGAAAACAACAACAGTATTGCCACATGAATAAATAAAGGGAACAGAATAGATATCCAGAGACAGACTCAAGTATATATGGAATTTAACATATGACAAATGAGGAATTTCAATTTAGTGGGGAAAAAAAGAATCTCTTATTAAATAAATGGTGCTGATATAATGGATATCACTCTGGAAAGACAAAAAAACAAAGCTAGACATCTTTCTCATATTTTATATAAACATATATTCCATGTAAAGATTTTAATGTAAAGGATAAAAATTAAAAATATTAGGAATATAGTTCAGAATACTTATATGACTTTAAAGAGAGGGAGATAATCCTTAGCAATCAGGAAATCAAGTATCTATTAAAGAAAAAGACACATTTGACTAAATAAAAATCTTCAGAAATTATTATGGCAAAATAAATAATAAACAAAAGCAAAAGACAAATAAATGCTAGTCTGGGAAATATTTGTAGTACTATATTACAAATATTGATATCCTTCATTTATGATATGCTCATAAAAAACAGATAATCCACTAGAAAAGTAAGCATAGGAAATGACTGGGACATTTCATAGAAGAGGAACTCTAAATGACAAATAAGCTTATGAAAATAGGCTCAGTTTTACTTTTAGTCAAGGGAAATGCAAATTAATGCAAGAGTAATTAACCTGTTTTTACTTATCACTTTGGCAGAAATTTTAAGATTGATAAAAATTTAAAATATCCGATGCTGATGAGTATATAGGCAAACAGGCATTGTCAAACGTTAAGAATGAGAATCACGACAAACTTTTTGGAAGGTAATATGGCAATACCTATTAAAACATACAGGTTTTTTGAGCCAGAAATTTCACTTTGGGGATCTTATCACCCAATATAGCATTAAGAGCACCAGTATTTAAGAATATGTAAACAAAATAAATCAAGGCATAGCATTTAATAGAAAAAAAAACTGGAAACCACATGAAAGTCCATCAATAAACAAGAGATGAAAGACAAAATTCCAGTACTCCCAAACTGAAAAACGTTATGCAGCTGTTTAATAAAAATAAATCAGACGTGCTTATCTGAAAGAATGTTGAGTAAATAAGCAAAGTGCAAAACAATAATTTTAGAAGGCACCCATAGTCATCCAAAGCTTCATATGATTGGAACAAAGTGTGGAAGGGCACTCACTAAACTGTTAACATCAGTTAGCTCTGCAGAATCGGAAAGAGGGCAGGGCCAGGAATAAATTATTAGTTCATCTTTGGATTGCTTCATTTGTTATTCAATTACATATCAGCTTTGAAAAGTAATAAAAAATTATTTGGGGAATGGAGAGAAATAACTAATTTTTTTAACCTACTGAACAGCATCTAATATGGTAAGCATTCAATAAATATTTGTGAATTGAGGGAGAAAAGGAAAGGAAGAAGTCAAAGTAGGTTATAAACAGGTTTGTAAGGAATAAGAAGAGAACCATGAATGAAATGACAATTTGTTGGACATTCTATGAATAGACTGTGTGGGAAAGAATAAAGAGATACTTGATAAAATCAGCAAAAATTAAAAAATGGAAAAAAGTAATGTAAATAGTAGGCACCAATGAAAAGGATAAGAACAACACAGTAGTTACCTCAATAAATGTAAAAGGGTTGAACTCACCTATCAAAAGAAAAAATAAATAGTAGATACCAATGGAAAAGATAAAAACAACACAGCAGTTACCTCAATAAATATAAAAGGGTTAAACTCTCCTACCGAAAGAAAGAGATTTTTCATGTTGGATTTAAAAACTCAGCTAGGTATATTGTTCTCCAGAAACATCTAAAACCAAGTAACCATAAATCAACAAAAGTGATCGTATTCACAATCTCCATAAATATCATAAAATATTTCTTAACATGCCTAATAACTAATGTGTAAGATCTTATGATAAAAGCTATAAAATTTTACTGAGGACATTAAAATACCTAAATAAGTGGAGAGATGTTCCATTTTCTTAGAGGAGAAGATAATCTGTTATAAAGATGCCAATTCTTCCTAAACTGATGCTTAAATTGAGTGTAATTCAAATCAATATTCCAACAGGAGTTTTTAATGAAACCTGATTCTAAAGTACACTCAGAGAAATAAAACATAGCTTAACTAAGAAAAAAACAGGACAAAAATCAAGAGGGCTTTATTCTACTCTACATCAACATAACTGCTTCTATAAGGAAAAGAGTTTAGTTAAAAGAATCTGTATTTCATATTGGCAGTATTAAAGCCACACTTTGTAAAACTGGAAATCTCCTAAATGCCCATCAACTGGTTTACCACATTAAGATAAATCAAAAGACGAGAGCACTATGCAGTAAAAGTAATGATGCACATGAATATTCACTGGCACTGAAAAGATATTCTTAAGATACTGTAATATAGTTTTGAAAAATCCACTGAACAATTTCACTTACCTTAAGTATAGCATTAAGGTCCAAGTTGATGATTGGATAGCTGACACCAGAGAATGTAGTCAGAGGTTGGAAAGAATAGAGTGACAGGAGGGTGTGAGAAGTTTTGTTTTGCTTACAAGAGGATTATGTGAGGAAAGGAGTGGGATAGTATACAGGTCACCACTGAGAAAGCAGAGAATCCCTGGAAAGTTAGAAAGGTACCCCCAAGATCTTTATTTTAATAGTTCATTTAAAAACCTAGCATCTATAAATGTACTGGAACTTTCAAAAACTATTATGCTGGATTAACAAGTGCTATAATTTTTAAATGTCAGCAAAATTATTCGATCAAATAAATAATGTCTTATGAATTGAAAACTTTTCTACATTGAAATAAAGTAGCATTTCCTTAATCTTTGTGGTTGTATTTTAGAATTTTAAAAACAATTCCATTTTCTCCTAAATTATAATTAAACATATATATGCTTATCTGTTCTATATCTGCATCTATTGCCATCATAGATCTGTGAAGCACTATATTTCTAGACAGAGAAATTTTATTTCTGTTATTCATATATTCATATATGGACGTGATCCTTTGGTTATTAGAGTTTGCCTTCTTGAGATCTTCTCTGTTTTTATTACATCTTTGCTATCACATAGCAACTAGAAATTAAAGAACTTACCAGGATAAATTATTTAGGGAAAACAAACTCCTTTCCCCATCCTCCAATCTAGGAAAGAGAAGCTCAACATTGTGTTTTGAAAGGTTGGAATGACTGCAAACACACACACACACACACACACACACACACACACACACACACGAGAAAGTAAAGCATCTTTCTCTTGCAGGATTAAACTGGTGAATCCCTGAAAATCAGAGGTTCAGTGGGTGGAGATGAGTGCTATAACTAGAAGCAAAACTAGGAGGAGAGATTAGGAATCCCTGAAACTAATGTTTAAGGGTCAGGGGTTTGAGGAATTTCTGTGCATGGCAGAGGGGAAGATCAAGTACACATGGAAGAGCTATGCATACCAGTGGTTAGAGTACAAGCTCTGCAGTCATTTTACTGAGGTTCACATCTCAGTTTCACTAAGAATTGAGACAATACTAATGCCTAGGATTACTTTGAGGATTAAGTGATCTAATCTTTGTAATATGAATATAGAGAAAGTAGCACATTATAGAACCAGAAAGTAAATCATAAGAGGGTCACAATATGATGCATGAGGTTTCTCTATTCTCCCAGCTGGGAGAAAGTTTAATAAATGTAATAAATAATTGCCAAAAGAAAAAACAATTACATCTATTTCTTCCATAAGAAGCAAACTAGAGAAAGAGTTAGATGACAGAAAAACCAGACCACTCTATAATGGAAAGGGAATTCTTTCACGTAAGATATGATACTTATGTTAATCCTAAAGGCTACATATGATTAGAAAGAGAGAGAAAGAGAATGAGAATGAGAAGAAAAACACATAAAGCTATAGATAAGGGGCTGTTCATAAGTCTGTACAAATGTGAATCATGTAGCACATTCCTAGTTCTGTTACTCACTAATTAAGCACTTTTTGGTAAGTTATTTAACTCTAATGGGCCTAAATTTATTTCCCTGTGATGTGCAGTTTTGTGAATTATATTATAGTTATAGTGTTATTCTCTGTTTCTGTCATTTTCATAGTCCTCTCTAGTTTAGATTCCAAGGGGGAACTATAATATATATTTCACACACTAGATGGCAATATATGGCTTTGTAAGTGGATGTCTTTTTCATAGAAGTCTAAGATGTCTAATAATCAAATAAGAGCTGATTTTTCCAGAAAACACAGAGAGAAGGGTAGACGTTAACCAATTCTTCGTACTGAGGTCATTACTGAGATTTAAAAAGTAAACAAAAAGCACGTGTTTTAATCCCTTTGATTTGACCCACAGATGTTAAAGGATCTTGTGGGATACTCTAGTTTAAGTCTTTAGTGCCAGCAAGAATTATTTCATAACAATGAAGTAAACACAAAATGATTTTCTTTTTTTTATTTAAAATTATCTTTTATTTTTATTTTTTTAATATTTATTTATTTTTATTATACTTCAAGTTCTAGGGTACATGTGCATAACGTGCAGTTTGTTACATATGTATACTTGTGCCATGTTGGTGTGTTGCACCCATCAACTCGTCAGCACCCATCAATTCATCATTTATATCATGTATAACTCCCCAATGCAATCCCTCCCCGCTCCCCCCTCCCCATGATAGGCCCCAGTGTGTGATGTTCCCCTTCCCGAGTCCAAGTGATCTCATTGTTCAGTTCCCACCTATGAGTGAGAACATGCGGTGTTTGGTTTTCTCTTCTTGTGATAGTTTGCTAAGAATGATGGTTTCCAGCTGCATCCATGTCCCTACAAAGGACGCAAACTCATCCTTTTTTATGGCTGCATAGTATTCCATGGTGTATATGTGCCACATTTTCGTAATCCAGTCTGTCACAGATGGACATTTGGGCTGATTCCAAGTTTTTGCTATTGTGAATAGTACCGCAATAAACATACATGTGCATGTGTCTTTGTAGTAGAATAATTTATAATCCTTTGGGTATATACCCAGTAGTGGGATGGCTGGGTCATATGCTACATCTACTTCTAGATCCTTGAGGAATTGCCATACTGTTTTCCATAATGGTTGAACTAGTTTACAATCCCACCAACAGTGTAAAAGTGTTCCTATTTCTCCACATCCTCTCCAACACCTGTTGCTTCCTGATTTTTTAATGATTGCCGTTCTAACTGGTGTGAGATGGTATCTCATTGTGGTTTTGATTTGCATTTCTCTGATGGCGAGTGATGATGAGCATTTTTTCATGTGTCTGTTGGCTGTATGAATGTCTTCTTTTGAGAAATGTCTGTTCATATCCTTTGCCCACTTTTGGATGGGTTGTTTGTTTTTTTCTTGTATATTTGTTTGAGTTCTTTGTAGATTCTGGATATTAGCCCTTTGTCAGATGAGTAGATGGCAAAACTTTTCTCCCATTCTGTAGGTTGCCTGTTCACTCTGATGGTAGTTTCTTTTGCTGTGCAGAAGCTCTTTAGTTTAATTAGATCCCATTTGTCAATTTTGACTTTTGCTGCCGTTGCTTTTGGTGTTTTAGACATGAAGTCCTTGCCCATGCCTATGTCCTGAATGGTACTACCTAGGTTTTCTTCTAGGATTTTTATGGTATTAGGTCTAACATTTAAGTTTCTAATCCACCTTGAATTAATCTTCATATAAGGAGTAAGGAAAGGATCCAGTTTCAGCTTTCTACTTATGGCTAGCCAATTTTCCCAGCACCATTTATTAAATAGGGAATCCTTTCCCCATTTCTTGTTTCTCTCAGGTTTGTCAAAGATCAGATGGCTGTAGATGTGTGGTATTATTTCTGAGGACTCTGTTCTATTCCATTGCTCTATATCTCTGTTTTGGTACCAGTACCATGCTGTTTTGGTTACTGTAGCCTTGTAGTATAGTTTGAAGTCAGGTAGCGTGACGCCTCCAGCTTTGTCCTTTTGATTTAGGATTGTCTCGGCAATGCGGGCTCTTTTTTGGTTCCATATGAACTTTAAAGCAGTTTTTTCCAATTCTGTGAAGAAAATCACTGGTAGCTTGATGGGGATGGCATTGAATCTATAAATAACCTTGGGCAGTATGGCCATTTTCACGATATTGATTCTTCCTATCCATGAGCATGGTATGTTCTTCCATTTGTTTGTGTCCTCTTTTATTTCACTGAGCAGTGGTTTGTAGTTCTCCTTGAAGAGGTCCTTCACATCCCTTGTAAGTTGGATTCCTAGGTATTTTATTCTCTTTGAAGCAATTGTGAATGGAAGTTCATTCATGATTTGGCTCTCTGTTTGTCTGTTACGGTGTATAAGAATGCTTGTGATTTTTGCACATTAATTTTGTATCCTGAGACTTTGCTGAAGTTTCTTATCAGCTTAAGGAGATTCTGGGCTGAGACAATGGGGCTTTCTAAATATACAATCATGTCATCCGCAAACAGGGACAATTTGACTTCTTCTTTTCCTAACTGAATACCCTTGATTTCTTTCTCTTGCCTGATTGCCCTAGCCAGAACTTCCAACACGATGTTGAATAGGAGGGGTGAGAGAGGGCATCCCTGTCTTGTGCCAGTTTTCAAAGGGAATTTTTCCAGTTTTTGCCCATTCAGTATGATATTAGCTGTGGGTCTGTCATAAACAGCTCTTATTATTTTGAGGTACGTTTCATCAATACCGAATTTATTGAGCGTTTTTAGCATGAAGGGCTGTTGAATTTTGTCAAAAGCCTTTTCTGCATCTATTGAGATAATCATGTGGTTCTTGTCTTTGGTTCTGTTTATATGCTGGATTACGTTTATTGATTTGCGAATGTTGAACCAGCCTTGCATCCCAGGGATGAAGCCCACTTGATCATGGTCGATAAGCTTTTTGATGTGCTGCTGAATCCGGTTTGCCAGTATTTTATTGAGGATTTTTGCATCGATGTTCATCAGGGATATTGGTCTAAAATTCTCTTTTTTTTGTGTCTCTGCCAGGCTTGGTATCAGGATGATGTTGGCCTCATAAAATGAGTTAGGGAGGATTTCCTCTTTTTCTATTGATAGGAATAGTTTCAGAAGGAATGGTACCAGCTCCTCCTTGTACCTCTGGTAGAATTCAGCTGTGAATCCATCTGGTCCTGGATTTTTGGTGGGTAGGCTATTGATTGTGTTGCCTCAATTTCAGAGCCTGCTATTGGTCTATTCATGGATTCAACTTCTTCCTGGTTTAGTCTTGGGAGAGTGTAAGTGTCCAGGAAATTATCCATTTCTTCTAGATTTTCTAGTTGATTTGCGTAGAGGTGTTATAGTATTCTCTGATGGTAGTTTGTATTTCTGTGGGGTCGGTGGTGATAGCCCCTTTATCATTTTTTATTGCGTCTATTTGATTCCTCTCTCTTTTCTTCTTTATTAGTCTTGCTAGCGGTCTGTCAATTTTGTTGATCTTTTCAAAAAACCAACTCCTGGATTCATTGATTTTTTGGAGGGTTTTTTGTGTCTCTATCTCCTTCAGTTCTGCTCTGATCTTAGTTATTTCTTGCCTTCTGCTAGCTTTTGAATGTGTTTGCTCTTGCCTCTCTAGTTCTTTTAATTGTGATGTGTCACCTGCTTTCTCTTGTGGGCATTTAGTGCTATAAATTTCCCTCTACACACTGCTTTAAATGTGTCCCAGAGATTCTGGTATGTATCTTTGTTCTCATTGATTTCAAAGAACATCTTTATTTCTGCTTTCATTTTGTTATGTACCCAGTAGTCATTCAGGAGCAGGTTGTTCAGTTTCCATGTAGTTGAGCGGTTTTGATTGAGTTTCTTAGTCCTGAGTTCTAGTTTGATTGCACTGTGGTCTGAGAGACAGTTTGTTATAATTTCTGTTCTTGTACATTTGCTGAGGAGTGCTTTACTTCCAATTATGTGGTCAATTTTGGAATAAGTGCGATGTGGTGCTGAGAAGAATGTATATTCTGTGATTTGGGGTGGAGAGTTCTATAGATGTCTATTAGGTCTGCTTGGTGCAGAGATGAGTTCAATTCCTGGATATCCTTGTTAACTTTCTGTCTCGTTGATCTGTCTAATGTTGACAGTGGAGTGTTGAAGTCTCCCATTATTATTGTATGGGAGTCTAAGTCTCTTTGTAAGTCTCTAAGGACTTGCTTTATGAATCTGGGTGCTCCTGTATGGGTGCATATATATTTAGGATAGTTAGCTCTTCCTGTTGAATTGATCCCTTTACCATTATGTAATGGCCTTCTTTGTCTCTTTTGATCTTTGATGGTTTAAAGTCTGTTTTATCAGAGACTAGGATTGCAACCCCTGCTTTTTTTTGTTCTCCATTTGCTTGGTAGATCTTCCTCCATCCCTTTATTTTGAGCCTATGTATGTCTCTGCATGTGAGATGGGTCTCCTGAATACAGCAGACTGATGGGTCTTGACTCTTGATCCAGTTTGCCAGTCTGTGTCTTTTAATTGGAGCATTTAGTCCATTTACATTTAAGGTAATATTGTTATGGGTGAACTTGATCCTGCCATTGATATTAACTGGTTATTTTGCTCGTTAGTTGATGCAGTTTCTTCCTAGCCTCGATGGTCTTTACATTTTGGCATGTTTTGCAATGGCTGGTACTGGTTGTTCTTTCCATGTTAGGGCTTCCTTCAGGGTCTCTTGTAAGGCAGGCCTGGTGGTGACAAATCTCTAAGCATTTGCTTATCTGTAAAGGATTTTATTTCTCCTTCACTGATGAAACTTAGTTTGGCTGGATATGAAATTCTGGGTTGAAAATTCTTTTCTTTAAGAACGTTGAATATTGGCCCCCACTCTCTTCTGGCTTGTAGAGTTGCTGCCGAGAGATCTGCTGTTAGTCTGATGGGCTTCCCTTTGTGGGTAACCCAACCTTTCTCTCTGGCTGCCCTTAAGATTTTTTCCTTCATTTCCACTTTGGTGAATCTGAAAATTATGTGTCTTGGAGTTGCTCTTCTGGAGGAGTATCTTTGTGGCGTTCTCTGTATTTCCTGAATTTGAATGTTGGCCTGCCCTACTAGGTTGGGGAAGTTCTCCTGGATGATATCCTGAAGAGTGTTTTCCAGCTTGGTTCCATTTTCCCCCTCACTTTCAGGCACTCCAATCAGACGTAGATTTGGTCTTTTTACATAATCCCATACTTCTTGCAGGCTTTGTTCATTTCTTTTTCTTCTCTTTTCTTTTGGTTTCTCTTCTCGCTTCATTTCATTCATTTGATCCTCAATTGCTGATACTCTTTCTTCCAGCTGATCGAGTCGGTTACTGAAGCTTGTGCATTTGTCACGTATTTCTCGTGTCATGGTTTTCATCTTTGTCATTTCGTTTATGACCTTCTCTGCATTAATTAGTCTAGCTGTCAATTCTTCCACTCTTTTTTCAAGATTTTTAGTTTCTTTGCGCTGGGTACGTAATTCCTCCTTTAGCTCTGAGAAGTTTGATGGACTGAAGCCTTCTTCTCTCATCTCATCAAAGTCATTCTCTGACCAGCTTTGATCCGTTGCTGGCGATGGGCTGCGCTCCTTTGCAGGGGGAGATGCGCTCTTATTTTTTGAATTTCCAGCTTTTCTACTCTGCTTTTTCCCCATCTTTGTGGTTTTATCTGTCTCTGGTCTTTGATGATGGTGACGTACTGATGAGGTTTTGGTATAGGTGTCCTTCCTGTTTGATAGTTTTCCTTCTGACAGTCAGGACCCTCAGCTATAGGTCTGTTGGAGATTGCTTGAGGTCCACTCCAGACCCTGTTTGCCTGGGTATCAGCAGCAGAGGTTGCAGAAGATAGAATATTGCTGAACAGCAAGTGTACCTGTCTGATTCTTACTTTGGAAGCTTCCTCTCAGGGGTGTACTCTACCCTGTGAGGTGTGGGGTGTCAGACTGCCCCTGGTGGGGGATGTCTCCCAGTTAGGCTACTCAGGGGTCAGGGACCCACTTGAGCAGGCAGTCTGTCCGTTCTCAGATCTCAACCTCCGTATTGGGAGATCCACTGCTCTCTTCAAAACTGTCAGACAGAGTCGTTCGCGTCTGCACAGGCCTCTGCTGCTTCCCCTGTTGTTTTTTAGCTGTGCCCTGTCCCCAGAGGTGAGGTCTACAGAGACAGGCAGGTTTCCTTGAGCTGCTGTGAGCTCCACCCAGTTCAAGCTTCCCAGCGGCTTTGTTTACCTACTTAAGCCTCAGCAATGGCGGGTGCCCCTCCCCCAGCCTCGCTGCTGCCTTGCGGTTAGACCGCCGCAGACTGCTGTGTTAGCAATGAGGGAGGCTCCATGGGCGTGGGACCCTCCCGGCCAGGTGTGGGATATATTCTCTTGATGTGCCAGTTTGCTTAAAGTGCAGTATTAGGGTGGGAGTTACCTGATTTTCCAGGTGTTGTGTGTCTCAGTTCCCCTGGCTAGGAAAAGGGATTCCCTTCCCCCTTGCGCTTCCCAGGTGAGGCGATGCCTCGCCCTGCTTCAGCTCTCGCTGGTCCAGCTGCAGCAGCTGACCAGCACTGATTGTCCGGCACTCCCCAGTGAGATGACCCCAGTACCTCAGTTGAAAATGCAGAAATCACCTGTCTTCTGTGTCGCTCGCGCCGGGAGTTGTAGACTGGAGTTGTTCCTATTCGCCCATCTTGCTCTGCCCTACAAAATGATTTTCATGGGGGTCCAATTCTGAATTGAGTCAGTTCAATATAACATCCAAAGACCCTCATCCTCAATCAAATATACAAAGTCAATTATTCTTAAACTTTTTCATCATAAAGAGCCTACATATGCCACAACACTCCTCCACTAAAAAAAAGATCTATTTCTTTTCAGCATGATACATTTTTTAAAAGTGTCAATGGTATCTTTCTTTTCTTTTTTTAAAATTAATTAATTAATTAATTTTGAGATGGAGTCTTGCTCTCTCACCCAGGCTAGAGTGCAGTGGCGCAATCTCGGCTCACTGCAACCTCTGCCTCCCGGGTTCACGCCATTCTCCTGCCTCAGCCTCCCAAGTAGCTGGCGCTACAGGCACATGACACCACACCCAGCTAATTTTTGTAATTTTAGTAGAGATGGCTTTCACCATGTTGGCCAGGATGGTGTCGATCTCTTGACATTGTGATCCGCCCACCTCAGCCTCCCAATGTGCTGGGATTACAGGCGTGAGCCACTGAGCATGTTCAATATCATTTTTTATACTAAGAGTAAACTATTCGTATTTTTAAAGTTATGATTATTCAAAAAATTGTAAGGAAGAAAATGAAAATCATATCTGAGCAAGAGCCAATGTTAATGTTTGTCAAATTATTTTTGATAGATGAAAAAATATACACATACATATTTTAATCTTTTTTCCAAGTTAAAAATATTTATAAATCTTTCTGTTAATAAATAAATTATTATATAGTCATCACTATCATTCTATTTTTTGCAGGTACATATTTACAAAATGTACACAGGAAGTGATCTGAGAACACATATCTTAATTGAAAAGCCTGGTCTTGCCCCACAACACTATTTTTCACAGAATTGACAGAATTGGTCCCATTTAAAGATGAGTAATGATTAACAATGCACCTATGCAGACAAAAGGAGAAAGACAACAGAACAGAACCTAAGAAATGAGCTGATGAAAAATACATATTGGAAAAATTTTGCCAGGAAGCAAATTAGTTCAACAGACTCTCGGGCATTAGTTCATAACAGTAAAATAATACATGACTTCTTTGGAACAATACCTCAAGGAAGGGGCCAAAAGGAACTCTTGAAAATTACATGGATGACATGGAGAAAAGGCTAGAAAAAAAATAATGCAAAGATCAAAGTTGAAAGTGAGTTAAGAGAAAACAGAAGCTTTGAGAGGGAGATACTTTAAGCTTTTGTAGATACTCTGAGATCACAATAATGAAACAGAAATAAAACTTCAAATAAGTATTAGAAGGAAACTTACCTAAATAAGAGAAAAGCTGAATGTTCAAGGCAAAAATGGACAACATAGCCCATGAAAAATGAACACAAAACTAGTAACAATAAGATACACACTTACGAAATTACTGGGCTCAAAGATAAAAAATATAAAAGAGATGGTTCTAAAGTAAAATATCCCTGAACAGTTTAGGGGAAAAAGCATACAACAGAAAAATGAAAATAAAAGAAACAACATTTCATTTATAAAAGTTCATTTGAAAGCAAAATAAAATTAAAATGAGACTAAAGAGAGAACTTAAGTCAAGGATATAATTTTAATGAAGGTCTAGTATGAATCAAATAAAATCATAAAGCAAAAATTGCCACAAAAAACCCCAGGAAAGACAGAAAGGAAAGCAATAATAGTAGGTGAGTTAAGTTATCTTTCTCAGCCAAACACAGCTCAAGTACATACACAAAATATAAGATGTAAAAAGATTTAAATAAAATTATTAATTAGCAGGCCCTTAAACATATTCAGGAGTCAGTCTCGGTGTTGCTTTAGATGTCACTAATACAAATATTGAGAAATACTTTCAAATGTAATGTTAAAGGATCTCTCTTGATATACAAAACTATACAGCTTTTAAATATTGGAATATGTAATTTACAGCACAAATGAATGTCCTGACTGATGGCTATACTGTATTTTTATAAAATGTTATAGTATGTTATTAAAACAATCAAGAAATCAATCCAATTATTGCCAACCTCCATGGCAATAAATTATCCTACTTTAAATGTCTTTGGCAACAAACTAGAAGTAGATTCATGGAGAGATCATTCAAATTAGTCTCCCACTTTGCCTATAGGCATCTAATAAATATTCCAATTTCTTCTATATTATTATCAAACACTGTACTAGCAAATAAGCTATATTATTTCTGCATAGTAGAACTGATACTCAAGGAAAATTTGCTTTCAAAATTTAATAGCAGCTATGCCCTTTCTAGAACTATAGAAAACAATTTCTTCTATAGTTCTAAATCTAAGATCTATAAAACATATTTATTACCAGTTTTCTATTAGTGGCATAAAAAGCCATTTCTCTATCAAATCCAATGTCAATGTTAGCTGTGCAACAAAGTCAAAAGCTACAGGCATGTCAATACCCACTGCCATCCCACAGGCCTGAAGCTTTGTCCACCATCATTAGACTCTGTTATAATTCACAGGCTTCAGGAAAGATGAGGTACCCTCTACAATTTAATGACCTGATGGGCCAGGGTCAGTGAGACATGATGAAAGCAGGAGAAAATAAGTGAAATCTGTGCAGATAGTGGCAAAACAGAGCCACAAAACAGTAAGAACATGCCTTATTTAGTTTTCTGCTCCTGCATTAATTTGCTAAGGATGAGGGCCTCCAGCTCCATCATAAGCTTTTATCTGGAATCCAGGTAACAGGGAAATCTATAGAGACAGATAGTAGATTAATGATTGCTTAGGGCTGGGGGCAGGGATGGGGATGGAGGGATGGGGGTGATAGCTAAAGGAGACAGAATTTCTTTTTGAGGTGACAAAAATATTCCAAAATTTACTAATTACAGGCATTGATAATGGTTGCCTGTATCAGTTATTATACTGAAAACCACTGAATTATACATTTTAAATAGGTGAACTATATGGTATGTGACTTATATCTTAAAGCTACTTTGTATGTGTGTGCTGCTGTGGTGTTGTTTTGTTTTGTTTTGTTTTAAGAGGTGTGTCTTAGGGGTTGGGGAAGAAGTCAGGGAAGAGGTGAGCCACGAAGTCCCAAGCAGGGAAGAGCATAAGGCAGAGACTCAAGAGTAATCCAAGATGAGGTGTCGCATGGGTTCATATAATCAATACACGCAAGGCAAAGGTGCAAATGTGAGGAAAAGAGACACAAATTATTTGGACAGGCTGATGCTTTACGACAGCAGTTCTCAACACTGGTTGCACAGTAGCATCACTTGTTTATAAGGCAAGTCACTTTTTGAAGATACATCAGTTGCTCTTTTTCAGAAACAAGTAGATTTGCTAAGGCAAGGTATTAATAATAATTCTTACAGTATGGCTTTGAATCAAATCTTCAGCATCACCTAGAAACTTGTGAAAAATGCAAATTGTCCATGCATACCTCCATACAACCAGAATCTCAGATTGTGGTCCAGTAATCTTTGTTTTAATAAGTCTTCCAGGTGATTTGGATGCATGCATAAAAACAAACCAAAACAACGGCAACAAAAATCCACCAGAGACAGGGTGAACATTCTGCACCCAGACCCTTGATGTGAACATAATATGGTGTACCCTTCTAGTTCTTTTTGTCAGGCCTGGGAATAGCTATTACCAAGCAATTTTTCTAAGAACGTTTGTTTTAACCTTTGTTAAGGAAAGCAAAATCCAGCTTTTAGCTATATTGTTCAGAGACCTGAAAAGGAACTGAAACAGATGTTTTAGATATTTAAGGTTTTAACAGGAAAGTATCCCAATTTAAAAACCAAGATGTCATCTTTTTTTTTTTTTTTTGTAATAGCAAAGTTATGAGAAATCTGAAGTTCTCTCAAAGATTTAAGATTTCAATTCTAGGGCATATAGATATTAGATTGGACTTCCCAGACACACTGGATGAAGGAGAGAGCGAGCAGCTGGAGTACCAAAAAGGATGTCAATTCATACTCCTGGCATGATTCAGGATACCCTTCTTACCTAGTAAATAGAGCTTCATATAGAGCAACATACTATTTGAAAATAAGTAAATTGATAAAAAGTAAATGAATTAAAATGAATATATAGAACGAATTAAATTAATGAAAGTCAAAGGAATATGTAAACACAATTTTCAGATCTGAACTTAAGCATAAACAACTAGTATTTTAAAAAATAAGGTCTACTGCAAAAATAAGCAATGGGGAAAAGACTCCCTATTTCATAAGTGGCGTTGGGATAACTGGCGAGCCATATGAACAAGACTGACACATGTTCACCTATGTAACAAACCTTAACATGTACCCCCAAACCTAAAATAAAAGCTAAAAAAAAATAAAAAAAGATTATATCATGGTATTCTAGCACCTTGAGAAAAAACAGAATAAACAAATCTGAATAGATTCCTTTAAGAAATGGAATCTGTAATTTAAAACTTTACCACAAAGAAAACTCTAGGCCTAAATGGTTTTACTAGTGAATTCTTCTAAACATTTAGGAAAGAAACAACATCAAACTTGTATAAAAATGCTTCCCCTGAACAGAAACAGGAAACATTGCCCGAATAATTATATGAGACCTACATACCTCCATGTCCAACAACTGGAGAAATTAATACAAGAAAAAATACTACAGCTCAATCACTCTCATGGACATGAATGCAAAAATCCTAAACAACTTATTAGCAAACCAAATTCAGATTTACATAAAAAGCATTAAAACATAAGGTCCATTGTCAATATAGAGCTTTTCTTTCCTTCTTCATACAAATCCACATTTAATGAAAAGAGAATATGAAAAGAATGAGAAAAAAGTCTATTATGGGATTCTATTAATGAGAATTTTACAGAGAAGGTAAAGAAGTAATACGGACCAGTGAAGTTTTTCCTAAGGTCTTTTGGAAACACATTCATTCAGTCGATCAATTGGTCATTCACTCATTTCACCAATATTAAAGAACACCTATGCAGTGAACAGTCATTGTTCTTGATTACTCAGCACACAAGTTCTCTTCATAGCAGTACCTATATTTACTTTGAAGTGTTAGTTTGTCCCACTGATTACATGCAATGCAACAGGATTATAATCCAAGATGCTGCAATTCCCTAGCCATGGGGTTGGGAATAAAACCCATGTCAGGTCAATAGGATGCTCTCTTGAAATTTAAGTCTTGGGCAGAGGCACAATGATACCGATAGGGCACATCCATTCTAAAGGTAATGTGGTCACCAGATTGTTGCCAGCTAGGGCTTTTTATATAATTCTTATTCCAGGGGGTTGGGGAAGGAAAAACAGGGCACTTTAGTCAAAAGTTTCAAGGTTTCAATTATGCAAGATAAATAAATCCTGGAGATCCACTGTATAGCCTAGTGTCTATAGTTAATAATATCATATTGTATACTTAAAAAATTGTTAAAATAGTACATCTAATATGTTATATATTCTTTTTTTTTTTTTTTTTGAGACAGGGTCTTGCTCTGTCACCCAGGCTAGAGTGCAGTGGCACAATCAGGGCCTACTGCAGCCTTGACTTCCCAGGCTTAGGCAATTTCCCGCGTCAGCCTTTTGAGTAGCTGGGACTACAGGCACATGCCACTATGCCTTGCTACATTTTTTTTTTTCTTTCTTCTTCTTCTTTTTTTTTTTTGTAGAGATGAGGTCTTGATATATTTCCCAGGCTGGTCTCGAACACCTGGACTCAAGCAACCCTCCTGCCTCGCCCTCCCAACGTGCTGGGATTTCAGGCATGAGCTACCACACCTGGCCTATGTTAAGTATTCTTATTACAAAAGAAAAAAATAACTTACAAAGGGGAAAAAGCTTTTGGAGGTGATGTGGATATGTTGATGGCATACATGGTGGTAATGGTTTTAAGAATGTATACTTATCTCCAAATTCATCACACTGTATACAGTATATACAGCTTTTCGTATGTCAGTTATACTCAATAAAGTGATTTAATAAAAGAGGACTCATGCAAGGGCTAAAAGATGAGACCACATGCTCTCTAAGACTCCCTTCAATTCTATGTTTCTGTGATTAAAATGAACACTCTCAGCTAGGATTGCGGTATCAGTAAGGAAAACTGGCCTGATGAAACAAAAGCTAACTGAGCAAGTGCAACTTCTTGGAGAAATGTATCCTCCCTGCCCTAGTACTTAATACCTTTATTCCTTTTTGGTTTCTCATATCTGAATCCCTTCCTACTACTTAGTACAGGAATTTTAGCTTTTGGACTCCTCACATGTGCCTTTTGATGACACTGTTGTCCTGTTCACCTCTGGATCTCAGAGTTGACTTAGAATAAACCCAAAGTCTCCTGTTGTTCACACGTATAGTAGAAATTCCAATGTGGCCACTGGCGTACTCTCTTCTCCTTCCCACTATCCCCAGCATTTCTGGCAGTAGAAGTGCAAATTCTACCACTGCCATCCCACCTGCACTGAGTTACATCTCATCTGTGCTGAGTCAAAGTGGCAGGAAAAAGATGTCTGTGGATTTATCACAAGTTTCTGGTGGCAGTGCACCAGGAACCCTCAGGAATCATGAAGAAAATCTTAGGTATCTACCTAAGAAAATCTTAGCTATACCACCTCCCCTATTCCCACTTCTGAGAGTAAATAAATAGCTGCTGTCAACTGGGAAAGATATAAGCAGGTAAATGACATTTCTAAATTGGTATTTGTAGGTTAGCATCTACTTTGGGGAAAGACAGGAAATCAGACCCTCTGTACACACTTTTACCACCACATTTTACATCAAAAAGAAATTAAACAAAGGTTACTATCTAAGGTAAAGTGAATAATGCTAAACCAATTGCAGTATCCAAAGACTTAGCAAGGATAAAAATTGTCTTTGAATTTTAGTTGCTTTATTAAAATTTGGCTCTTCTGGCATAATTTTAGCTTCTTCAGCATAAATTACTCATCCCCTCTCACCCATTCCTTCTCATGCCTCTCATTCACAAAAGGGCTAGGCAACTGCCTCAAACAGAAGTAAATACAATCAGAGAGCAACCCAGAGAACAAGAACATAGGAAATGAGGCAATCCAAGCAAGCACTTGTACATAAAAACCGTTTCTTAAAAACGGCCATAAACACCGCTCTTTCTTTAGGCGAAATCATTGCATATCCATCAATAATACTGACTTGTTGAAGACATGGGCAATAAGAAAAGTGTTCAACTTTTAACCAGTTAAAAAAAAATCCTATGGGTTTCATTTTGGCCTAGACTAACATCACAAAGAGGGCCATAAGTATCAGTGTTAAAGACAGGCAAATCAATAGTCTATCACTTGTCCTTTGCTAAGAGAGTTAAACCAAATTCATGCTTTATCAAAGAAATCCCATTCTCTGAGGCAGGTAAATGGCAAACACAGACTCACAGTTGGTGATGTCACCTTGAAGCTGCAGAATCTGAGGAACTGGCATTGTGAGTACAATAAGATCAAACTGCTCGGGGGAGCCTGTTTGTTTGGATACTTCCCATTTGTCATTTCTTAGATTGATCTGTGTCACACGATGTCTGAAGTATACTTCTGCACCTGTTCCAAAAGCAAAATCATGTCCCCATTATCAGAAGTTCATATATGAATGAGGAGGATATGAGTAGTCACAAACTGAATCCATTCAAGTGAACAAAATGGCCAAGACTGTCTTCTACAGTACTCAAACACTCTTCCTTTACTATCTTTCTTTTTTTTTCCTGTTAACATTTTTTATTATGAAATATTACAAACACACAGAAAATTAGAATAATATAACAGATACCTGTGTACTTACTATATAGCCTTGTCAAATCTTTATATTTTGTCCTATTTGTTTCAGTTAAGTAAAAATTAATTATGCAATTGGAACACTCCCTCCTCAATATGTACCCCTTCCCTGATCCTATTTCTCTCCTATCTTGGAGGCAACCACCATTCTGGATTTATTGTTTTTATGCATTCTTTTTTTATTATTATTATACTTTAAGTTCTAGGGTACATGTGCATAACTGATCTTTGACAAACCTGAGAGAAACAAGAAATGGGGAAAGGATTCCCTATTGAATAAATGGTGCTGGGAAAATTGGCTAGCCATAAGTAGAAAGCTGAAACTGGATCCTTTCCTTACTCCTTATACGAAGATTAATTCAAGGTGGATTAGAGACTTAAATGTTAGACCTAATACCATAAAAATCCTAGAAGAAAACCTAGGTAGTACCATTCAGGACATAGGCATGGGCAAGGACTTCATGTCTAAAACACCAAAAGCAACGGCAGCAAAAGTCAAAATTGACAAATGGGATCTAATTAAACTAAAGAGCTTCTGCACAGCAAAAGAAACTACCATCAGAGTGAACAGGCAACCTACAGAATGGGAGAAAAGTTTTGCCATCTACTCATCTGACAAAGGGCTAATATCCAGAATCTACAAAGAACTCAAACAAATATACAAGAAAAAAACAAACAACCCCATCCAAAAGTGGGCAAAGGATATGAACAGACATTTCTCAAAAGAAGACATTCATACAGCCAACAGACACATGAAAAAATGCTCATCATCACTCGCCATCAGAGAAATGCAAATCAAAACCACAATGAGATACCATCTCACACCAGTTAGAACGGCAATCATTAAAAAATCAGGAAGCAACAGGTGTTGGAGAGGATGTGGAGAAATAGGAACACTTTTACACTGTTGGTGGGATTGTAAACTAGTTCAACCATTATGGAAAACAGTATGGCAATTCCTCAAGGATCTAGGATCTAGAACTAGATGTACCTTTACTATCTTTCTAATTTAGTGGGAATTCATCCCTACCTGGTATCCTTGGACCTCCCTATCAGTGCCTGCTCTGAATCAAAAACTGCTACTACAATTAATGATAAAAATAAAAACAATAATTATAGCTACTTTTCATTAAGCAGCTACTATATGCCAGCTGCTTGGTACACATTATACTAATTCATCTCACAGACAAGGAAATAGATTGAGAAATAGCATGCCATGATTTAAAACTATACCCATCTGACTCTACAGCTCATCATTTTTGCAGAACAAGTATACATTTCAGTAAACGTGTTAGCAATGAAACAAGAAGAGCAATATTCCCTATTAAAGGAATTAATATTTCCTATTAAAGGACCTGAAAAAAGTTCTCTGTAAGGGAAATGCAAGTTCTCATCAATAGATCATTTGTCTTCATTAAGAAGAATCAGAATTTAGAAACATACTCTAGAGTACTCTCCCATAACATTTTCCTTGTTAGCACTTAACACAAGGACATTTTAACAATTATTTCTTTAATATTGTCTCCCATTTTAATCTGTAAACCCCATGAGCTACAAATTACACGTGTTTTGCTTCTATGTATAGCATATAGTTTACATAGCATAGAATTTATTAGGTATGTATTTATTTAAAATAATGAATTATGAGGCCAGGCACGGTGGCTCACACCTGTAATCCCAGCACTTTGGGAGGCTGAGGTGGGTGATCACTTGAGGTGAGGAGTTCGAGACCAGCCTGACCAACATGGTGAAATCCTGTCTCTACTAAAAATACAAAAACTAGCTGGGTGTGGTAGTGCATGCCCGTAATCCCGCTACTCAAGAGGCTGAGACACGAGAATCACTTGAACTTGGGAGGCAGAGGTTGCAGTGAGCTGAAATTGCACCACTACCCTCCAGCCTAGGCAACACAACAAGACTCTGTCTCAAAAAAATTAAAATAAAAAGAATGAATTATGAACCATAAACTGAAAGAAAGTACAATTAGGTCATTAAGTCTTCTTAGTAAACTAGTACTCACCTTCCAGTTTTCAAAAAAAATTGATTTACAAGTAATCTACTTTTATTCAGCTTTGTGTATAGAAAAAGAAAGAAATGAAGATGTAATGAGGGAGGAAAAAAGCACACTGAAAGATTCTATTCATCTTTACCTCATGTTCCCAGTCACTAAAAATCCAACTAAAGTTCATCCCAAAGCTTTCTTTCTGTAGCCACTCCAGCTCAGTGTGATCCTTCCTCTCTATGATATTCTTCAACCATCACTGCTTTACTACTCATTTTGACATTGATTCAAAATATCTGCATGCTTTAGTTATATCTTATCTATATAATAATACTCAAGACTCCTTCATGTCATGTCTTCAGATCTCATACACCTTTATCTCTTTCATTGACCCTTAAATAATGCTACACCCTAGTAAGCACTCCAATTTTTAAAAAATCAAATGTAAATGTTAGAAGAAACATAGTTCTAGATAGCCCAAGGGATCAATCTCTATTCAAGGCAGTGTGTATCATTCTGTTCAAAGATTAGAGCAAGAGGCTTGTAAACAGTACTCCATCTTGCCTGAGGGCTTTTCTAAGGCCCCTGCTTGGGGAAGGTGCAAATAATCTGCACTTTCAACACATATCCACCATCTTCTTTATTCCAACAAGGGTAGCTCTGCTTCATTCTGTTTTTATTTATTTAGGATGTCTCACCCTACTTGCCTCACTTAGTCCGTGGCCCTGTCCCAGACCTCAGCTAAGTCAACTGATTCTATGTTTTCTCATAATATTCCTTTGAAAAGAAAAATATGCTGTTGTTGTTGCTGGCATGAGTGTGTGTTTAAGGGGACTTAAGTTCACAATCCTAGAAAAGTCTTCATGCCCCAGATGAATGCCTTGAAAATGTATCCCAATGGCCACAAGGTGTTCTGCAAGGTGTATATATATATGTCAGTGGTTCTCTAAGTACGGACCCCAGACCAGCAGCACCTATATACTAGAAAATGCACATTCCTGGGCCCCAACCCAACCATACAGAATAAGAAACTCTAGGAATTGAGCCTAGCAATCTGTGTTTAACAAGTTCCGTTAGTCTTGTCATCATGCGCACTAAAGTATGAGAACCACTGGGGTAGGTGGACAGGCCCAAATCAAACACCACTGGCAAAACTGCCCAAAAAGTAGCATTTATCAAGAGGTACGGGACATAGTATAGCCTCTCTGATTAACCAGAAACGTTTCCTTTCCAACTGCTCAGAGCAAAGTTTTTGGGAAAGTGGCATTTCCTTGTGAAAGTAATTAATAACTTTCATAAAGACGATATGTTTAAATCTATAAGTTCTGGAAAACTCAATTTTAAAAGAGATAAATAAACTGTCTCAAGAGTTACTTCTGAGCTTAGTAAATTTGACCATGTCCCTCCCTTGCACAAAACCCTTCAATGGCTTCCCATTGCACTCAGGGTATAAAATCTTTACATGCTTACAAAGCCCCGTATAATCTGGCCCTGCCTTAGTCTTTAGTATCATCTTTTACCACTTTCTCCCTCACTCACTACCCTCCAGTCACAATGACCTTTTATTCCTTGAATGCACTAACCTCCTCCTACTACTTCAGAACAGTTCCAATTTGATGTGCCCACTGCATGGAACTCATTCAGCTCTCAGCCTAATTCATTCAGCTCTCAGCTGAATGAATGAACTCATTCAGCTCTCAGCCTAATTCCCTCTTGCTCACCTTGCAGGTACCCATGAAAATATCAGTTCTTCAGGGATGCTTTCCCTAACACATCTCCCCCATCACTCCTCTAAAACCTACTGGTCTAGGTCCTTTTATTGTAAGCTCTCTCATAATGCTCTCACTCTTTCTTCTTAACATTTATCATGCATATTTTCTTTGTTTGTATAATTAGTTTAATGTCTTTTCTTCCCACTATACTCTGCATTAACAGAGGCCAGGATCATGTCTCTTATTGACTCTTGTTTCCCCAGCACATAATATTTAATTAGAATAAAATGATCTTCAGATAGCTATAAAGATATCAGAAGTCTAAGAAGGTTTAAACATTTTACAAAGGCAAATGTGTTTCTGTTATATATTTATTCAATTTTATCCCTGGCCTTCCTCCGTTTTAAGGAGAAAATCCAAGTTTATGTTTCTCCTATGATTTCCCACAAATAGGTTTTAGTGAGCAGCAGTCAGAACTGCTCAGATGGGACCTGAAGTGATGTGAACCAAGTCTAACTGACTACACAGCTTGAAGTAAATAGAAGAATGCTTAACCTGGTTTTCATGCCATCCTCTAGCTTCTCTAAAAAGGACATCACTACGGATGAGTGCCAAGATCACCCGCTGGGAGAAATTTTGAGACAGAACCACCCAGACTCACTTCCCCTCTATCAATTTTAGAAAGAAAATAGGCACAAAAATAAAAAGAGAGAGAATAATAAAAGTAAATATTACCATATAGAAGCCATCCTAGCTAATGGCATCAGCCACCTAAACCATTTTTTCTAATAAATTGATCCTGTCAACTTTGACAGGTTACATTGCACATGTTGACTTTCCAGATCAGATCGCTAGCCAATGTCCTTTTTAGGTAGATGATAAAATAAAAACAAATAAATTCAGCAACAGTCCTCCCTGTTGGTAGAAAAAGCTAAATAAAAGCTTCTTACTCTGTGTCCTGGAGGCTAAATTCATCTTTTTATGAATAACCTAATAACATGGGACCTTATTCAAAAGCAAAAGGACCTGGTCCATCATTTTCCAAATGTCATATGCAGGAACCATCAGGTGACCAATTTTCCAGGTTGCACAAAGAACTAAGGTGGTATTACTTTTTAATATCCACTTCACCCTATGTCAGGAATTAACTGATGAAAGAGGGAAACTAGGGGCACAGGGAACTATGAGGTTGTTCTATTGAACCATATGTCTACTGACACGTAGCACCAGGTGCAATGGGTACACTCTTCCTACTGTAGGAAAATAATCAGTAAGGAAAGAGAAAGCTCTACAAAATAGATGTTAAATTGGAGAGTATGAGCACCTCTCATTGCCCTCCATGAGAGACTTAATAGAAAAAAAACAACATGATTAATTGCAAGGGCGCTCCGGTTCTGTTACCAACTAGCCAAGCCACCTTAGACAAAGTACCTGAGTCTCATTCTCTGCATTAATAAATAGGGATGATGATTAACTCCCTTGAAAATTTACTGTGAGAATTAGAAATTACATATGTAAAGTACCTAAGGTAGTGTCAGATAAATAGTTAGCACTTAATAACTGATAGCTAGAATCACTTTTGCTACTGTCATTTCTCACCCCAGCATAATGACAACTATCATAAAAAAAAGAACAAAAGAAAATCATGTTTCACTCACTCAAGAAGATTGTATTAATGGAGAAGGCAGGCAGTCAGTGAAACTCATGCCAATAAATACAGTTTTATCTGCAATGAGGTTAATGTGAACACATCAGACAACAAATTAAAATAGAACATAAGGTCAAGAATAAAGTATCTATTTCTCTTACCCTTTACTATTTATTCTGGGAAATTGGTCTAGTTAAATATTGGTTTAAAGGTTTGAACCTATTCTAAAGCATGCCTGATTAGGCATATCCCAGACAAATAATTTCCCCAGGAGTCTGGTCCCAATCTGAATGACCACTGGTTGGTCCATCAGATTGTGGGGTTTTAAACACAACTAGATTCCAAAATATAGAGTATTTTTGAAAATAGTTGGCAATTTGATTTCTTAAAGTGAGGAATATGTGAAGGTCAGCTTCATTCAAGTAGAAAATTCTTTAAAATAACATTTATCAAGAGATTACTATGTGACTGGCTTACTATTTGCTTGAATTTGAGTGCATTATATCATTAATTCCTCACAACACCTTATAGTAAGAACTTCCATTACAACATTCTGTAGTAAGTACCTTAATTTTTTCATTCCATTACCCTTATTTTTTTCAGTGAAATAACTGAGGTACAGATTTTAAACTCTCCTAATATTACAGGGACAGAAAGTGATGGTAGGACATTAACTGGAATCCAGGTCATTCTGACATCAAGGACTGTCTTAGCTTACTGTGTGGACAAACCAAAATGTTTTTGTGGACCATTTATAGAATAGAAAGCTTTAAATGGACTTAAAGAATGTTTAAAAGTGATATAATTATAAAATTTAAAATATTATAGGTAGTCCAACAAATCCTATAATAATAGATCGGGGTAGAGGAGAAAAAGAATCTTGAAGTATTACAAAAATAACATTAAAAAAGGAAAGAAAAATTTATATAAACTCAAGTTAAATAGACCATGAACTTGATGTAAAATTTTTAACATTTATATCACTCTACCTACTAGGTACAAGGTACTATTAGGCTCTGAGTGAGCTACAAGGAATTAAAAATAATCTCTTCCTCAAAAGCTTAAAAAGCAAAATTGGAAGTTAAAACATATGTATCCTCCCAAACACCTAACAAAATAAGGAGACAGACACAATGTATTCAAGGATGTTTCTCTGCCAGGACATCAACTCCATGAAGGCAAGGACATTGGTTCTTGTATCATTAGTACCTAGAACAACGTTTGGCATTATAGTAAGTATTCAATAAATGTTTATTGAAGAAAAGGATATATGTATGTATGTATGTATGCATGTACGTATGTCTGCATGTGTTGGGTGAAAGTTCAACAAAAATCAACTGACAAAAGGCATATTAATATGAGAAAAAGCACACAAATTTATTTAATCATAGTTTTGCATGACACTGTGGTGGGAGCAAGCCCCCTAAAATCTGGCCATAAACTGGCCCCAACACTGGCCATAAACAAAATCTCTGCAGCACTGTAACATGTTCATAATGGCCCTAACGCCCAAGCTGGAAGGTTGTGGGTTTATGAGAATGAAGGCAAGGAACACCTGGCCCGCCCAGGGCGGAAAATCTCTTAAAGGGATTCTTTTCTTTTCTTTTTTTTTTTTTTGGTGAGGTTTTATTCATTTATTTATTTTATTACACTTTAAGTTCCAGGGCATTCTTAAGCCACAAACAATAGCATGAGCGATTTATGCCTTAAGGGCATGTTCCCGCTGCAGTTAACTAGCCCAACCTATTCCTTTAATTCAGCCCATCCCTCCGTTTCTCATAAGGGATATACTTTTAGTTAATTTGATACCTATAGAAACAATGCTAATGACTGGTTTGCTGTTAAAAAACATGTGGGTAAATCTCTGTTTGGGGCTCTCAGCTCTGAAGGCTGTGAGACCCCTGATTCCCCACTTCACACCTCCATATTTCTGTGTATGTGTCTTTAATTCCTCTAGCGCTGCTTGTTAGGGTCTCCCCAATCGAGCTGGTCTTGGCACACTGAAACCTTCAGACTGAAGACCCAAAGATACAGGAGTCAACTTTTTTTGCTTAGATTCAACAAAGTATGCACAGCTGTGCAGCAATATGATTGGACAAAGGGTTATATCTATGGCTAACAAACTGGTGAAACCCATCAAGGTCTGTCTGTCTAGATTCTTCTTGACCTCTCTATGCAGCATTCTTTCTTTATGGCTATGGGTCATGACCCTCTCTGGAACTGTTATGAGCTACAATCAAACATGGTAGGTCAGATAATTTCTTTATGACCAGTTTTTACAAAGGAAGGCAGGGGAAAGCTACAGTGATAGTTTTAGGCTTTATGGCTGGTTTGGGGGGAAAGGGAGTTCTTATTTCTATGACCTGCCTTGGGAAAAGAGATTCTATTTTCTAGAGCTACCCTCAGGGATGAGTGCAGGCCAGAGATAGGAGGGCAGGAGAAGGTCAAAGAGCAACTTCTGAGGGCTTCATTTTGGGATATCATTTTCTAAGCTCCTGCACATGCATGCATGAATATCGGATAGTAAGTACCTGATGATTTCAATAAGTATACTCACCCAACCTGGGTGAAGGGAAAATCATGGTGGAAACGAGATTTTTTTAAAGTGATATGGCCACACTACATAAAGCTGATAGTAACATTCTATAAAACGTTCAATAGTGTCACCATCTGTGATGGTCAATTTTATGTGTCAACTTGACTTGGCCATAGGGTGCCTACATATCTGGTCAAACATTATTCTGGGTGTTTCTATGAGCATGTTTTTAGATGAGATTAACATTTATTATCAGTAGATCAAATAATGTAGATTGCCCTCCCTAATGTAGGTGGGCCTCATTCAATCAGTTGAAGGCCTAAATAGGACAAACGCATTGATCCTCCTTCACATAAAGGAGAATTCTTCCTGCCTGAAAGCCTTTGAACTGGCTCATCAGCTTTTTTCCAGCCTTCAGAGTAGAACTAAAACACTGGCTCTTCCTGAGTCTTGAGCCTGCCAGCCCTTGGACTAGAACTATACCACCAGCTTTCCTGGGTGTCTACCTTGCTGAATCATCCTGCAGATCTTGGGACTTACCAGCCTCCTTAATTATGTGAGCCAATTCCTTATAATAAATCTCTCTCTTTATCCATACACACATACACACACGCATGCACATACACATATACATATATACCCTATTGGTTCTGTTTCTCTGGAATAGTCTAATAAACCATCATATACTGAATCTCAAATGGAGAAACAGTTTAAGCCAGAATGGTATTTATTATGTTCTCATGTTATTTCTTCAATCTCACTAACCTCTCTGATGCCCAGTATCAAGGATTCTTGAGGTTCTCAATAAGTAATATTTGATGATAAAGACCAAAACAGTAATTATGCTGGAAATGGCTTATAAAAAAAATTCTTAGCCTACATCCTTTCTCAGTTATCTTGACTCGAGTACTGAAGTGAATTATGATTCATCAAGAAGCTTCATTCTGTTTTAAAAAAAAATCATCAATTATCCAAGAAAAATTCTATTTTCTTTTTTAAAAGGTCTATTTTCAAAAACACTCATAAAACATATAAGGAACAAATGAAAATCCTAATAGAAAATAGGTAAAGGTGATGAATAAGACATTCACAGAAGAAAACTGCAAACAGCTGGCTAATTAAACAAAAAAATGCATAAACTCACTTATAATTAAAGAAATGCAAACTAAAACCACAAAGAGATCCAATTTTTAACCTATTACACTAGCAAAAATTAAAAATTTCCATTATACCCAGATGTGGGGAAAGAAACATTCTCATCACTATTGGTGAGATGTTCTCTAAGATGAATACACAGCACAACCTAGCTAAGTTAAAAATGCACATATCATTTGGCATAGCTATTCTTCTGTGAGGAACTGATCCTAAATAAAGGTATGCTTCCAAAAGCATGTCAACAGTAGACATGCAGCAATGTTTGTATTAGCAAAAACCAAAACAATCTTCCAACCCCATACAGCCTAAATATTTACCAGAAAGCTAATAGTTAAATAAATGATGGTACACATATGTCATAAATACTAGACAATCATTAAAGAAAATGGATTACACTAAATTTGCTGATATGAAAATAGATCCAAGATATGAGTCAAACAAGGTATAGAATCATTTATGTAAAATTATCCCCTTTGAGTATATTTTTAAAAGAATATAAAGAAATATATATGTGTGTATATATATATATATATATATACACACACATCTATAATATCTATATTACAGATAAATAGAGACAGCCATGTAGCTCAATAGAGAGATGCATAAACATTGTTCTGGAATATACACTGGAAACTTATCAATGATTACTTTGGGGAAGGACTAGCTATTGATCAGCAAATATAGCACCTAATTTTTATAACTTCCTGTGTAGTATTAATACGTAACTATGTGTGTAACTTGTTTTTAAATGCTAATTTTAAAATTTAGGCAGAGAAAATCTTACTCCCACCTGATTCTTTCAAGTAATGCTTAATAATTGAAGAAATTCCTTGAGGTGCCACAAAGTTACAGTCTCCGTCTTTCATCACCATTCCTTCAATAGGCGAGGTTAGAGGCCTCAAAATGCCATGGGTTAACAGTTCATCATAAAAACTGAAATAAATCAATATGTATATTTAATGTAATTATATACCATGAATAGCTCTAAAAGACTATATTTTCTTTCAATAATTCTCAGAGGTTATAATTCAAAATCATAGATATCTTCCTATGAATATTTTGTATTAAATAAAATGTATATTTTGTGTTAAATAAAACTTATAATACAGGTGAAGAAGAGAAATGTTTTGAGAATCCATAGGTCTTTTGCTGACATTAGTCAAAGGCCTATTTCTCTGTAAGTACATTTTTGAAGTAAAGTTAATGAAAGCAAACAAATGTATTTAGGATATCAATTTTAAATTTGGCTCAGAAGATTGACCCCCATCACAGCTAGTTGCCTTCTTCCATAACACCAACATAGTAATTGATATTTATTGAGCCCTTACTATGTTCCATTTATCAGCTAATCTAACCTTCACAACAACCCTATGACATCATACAACTGCTAAGATTGATTCCACTTCTCGTAACTAACTCACCGTTGGTGTTTTTTGGCATAATGAGGAGTACAGGTGATGTACTGAGCACCCAAGTCAGCTGTGCACTGAGGATTATGAGGACTGCTGGCTGTAGTCATTCTTCCACCTTGAATTAATCCACAGGAAAATGTCTTACTGCATTAGAATGAGCCTTAGCAATTAATTCAATGCACCTTAGGCTACCCCAAACAGATTACTTCAAAAATATCTTAAGAAAGTTTTTTAACTTGAAGTATTTGATAGATTGTGAGATTTTAGAAGAAAAGGAGTCATGAACAATGTAACAGTGTCCAGCACCATTATAGCGCACATATTTAGTAATAGGAGTCAGTGAATGGATAAAACTAAAAATGATGAATGAAATGTCAGAATAAATGAGTCAGCTAATGCTCTTTTATTCATGCAGTCAATCTTCATCAGAATGACAGGATTCTGCAAACTAGATCTTCAGAAAGTCTTGGTCTGTGATCACTTTGGGAGTCTCATAATCTGCAGAAAGTTGCAAAGCCAATAGACAGACCAAGGCAAAAATCTATTTATTAGCGACCGCAGTAGGCCCAAGCTTTGCAAACTCGGGTCAGGGCCCCTCCCACGCCGCTCTCTCAGGTCTCCCTCTGTAGAGCGCGGAGTACTCCTGCCCCGCCCCCACCCTCGCCCCTTCTTGGGCCTTTTCCCGGGCGGCTCCCCGATCACGTGACGAGGCGCGCAACTGGGCGCATGGGCCGGGCTATACGGCCTCTCAGGGAGCTGAGGGTCTAGCATTGACGCCTTAAACTTTCTCGGATGCAGCCCTCACCACCTCAGCGGCCCGGCCGGCTGGCCTCTTTTCCCAGGTTTCGGCGTTTAGACAACTCACCTGAGTCCTCAGCCTTGTCCCACACAGCAAGGTACAAGGGACGGGAAGTCTGCCTCCTCAGCAGCGCAGCGCACAAGCTTCCTGTCACCCCGGCGCCCACGATCAGCACCCGCGCCATGGCGATAGGGAGCCGCGATCCGTCCTGAGTCTCCGCGGCGGGGCGGACCGGCCCGGACTTTGTGGAAAGGCGGCCGGACCGGCGCTAGCGCTCTTTGGTTCCGTGCTCCCTACGCCGACCTGGGCCCTGAGCTGTCCCTCCGGCCGGCCTGCAGGGGGCGGACAGGAGTCGGTCGGAGCTCAGAGGCCCCTCGGTCCTTGACGAGTAAACCTGGGGCTGCGGAGAATCGGGGCTGTCTGTCTCCTCGCTCTGGGGGCCGGGCGCATCCAGAGAAGTTCCACACTCCGGGCTGCCCGTCGCCCAGAAAAGCTTGGAAATGGTGTGGGCTATTGTTGGGAGAACCCGCCTCGCCACAGAGCTGACGTTGACCACAGCAGAGAACCAACCTACCCTATCTACTGCGATAACTCTCATGCCTGTTGGGATTTTTGCAATTTTACTATTCTAGATTTGAAAGTGGGAAGAAGAAACACCAGCGATACCACGGGCAACCTTTCCTCTAATGCTTGAACGGCCCCTATTAGCAAAATAGAAACATCTTTTGGAATCTGGGAGACATTTTTCTTAGACCCGGGACTTTGTGTAACCTTCCTGAACCTCAATTTCTCCGTCTGGGAAATGGGAACAATAACGTATACCTTTCAAACTTGTGAAGATTAAAGACAACGGTTGATTCATCAGAAAATTCCAAATTACTCTTCAATAAGTTCTATGTCAGAACGCATTCCGTATGTTCTAAGGAATATAAAGATGAACAAGAGAAGGATTGGTGCCATTCCCATTGTTTTTTTCCCCCTCCTAACATTGTACTGGAAGTTCTCAATGAAACAACAAAAGGCAATGAGAATACTGAGCTATTAAAAAATAAATAATTAAGTTACACTGACTTGCAGATAAGTTATTACCTGGAAAACTAAGAAACTGAACAAGTATCAGAATCAATAAGAAAATTGACAATGGTAGCCAATTATAATGGAAACATTTAAAAATCAGAATATTTACTTCATGTCCCCATCATGAAAAAAAAAACCGTGTATCAAATGGGTGATGAATTAATACTAGATATATCTAATAAAAGAACTAGAAGAAAATGTAGGCGGGCATATATGACTAAGAAGACATTGTTAAGCATAAAAATGAAAGATGGAACTGAACAGAGAAACTACATAATCATTTACAACTTGTGTGTTACAAAATACACAAAACAAAATATGAATAGTAAATTTCTGAAAGGTGTATGAAAGATTAAAGTTAATATTATTTAAAAACATCATTCAAAGTCTTAAATACACAAATGACAAAAGCCAAAAGGAAAATGTATATATATTGGATAGAGTTCTTGAATAAAAAGAAATACATAGGTCCAATAAGCATGTGTTTAATTTTTTATATTCAAATACAAATTAAAATGAGGTACTATTTTTCATTTGTTGAGTTTTTTGTTTTTTCTTTCTTGAGACAGCGTCTTGTGTCACCCAGGCAAGAGTGCAGTGGCATGATCAGGGCTCACTGCAGCCTTGACCTCTTAGGCTCAAGCGATTCTCTTGCCTCAGCTACCTGAGTAGCTGGGACTACAGGTGCCCACCACCACGCCTGGCTAATTGTGTGTGTGTGTGTGTGTACTTTATGTAGAGATAAGGTTTTGCTATGTTCCCCAGGTTAGGAATTACTTTTGTAAATGTAAAAATGTCTTTATTTTCAGGGATACAGCAAAATACACAATGGAATATTACTGATGGAAGTGTTTCAGACAAATTTTTCATAATACAGTCTGATACTGTGTCAAAAGCCTTAAAAATATGCAGTTTAAAGCAACATTTATCTTACGAGAATAGTGTGCAATTATACATTCAAGTTTATAATTTTTCTGAAATTAGAAGTTCAGATTTCTCTGAAATTAAAAGCTTAATGTGATCACAGCCATAGCCCTAAAATCTCAAAATCGTCAATCTGGAAAGGACATTTGCGGTAATCTATTTCAACTGCCCTCTGCACCATTTTATACATGTTAATACAGACAATAAGTTCAAGTGAGTTTGCCCAAGGTTACCTATCATCTCAATGATGAAGCAAGGGCAGGCCTTCATGGTCTTCTGAGTCTGCTCTCCTGCTCTTTTCCATCCTTTCCAACTTCCTCATTTCTATTAATAATTTGATCATCATGGACAATGAGACTTGAAACTTCATAATTATCTTCAATAGTTTCTTTTTTCTCATCCTTGATACCTATCAGTCCTCAGGTCCTTTTGACCATTTCTCTATTGTCTCTTGAATCATCCAGTCACATCAGATTGTACAACAGAAAAGTTACTCAAATTCCATTTCCACCAGCAATGGTAGAAAACAGTGAACAGAATATGGTCAAATCAGAACTTCTTCTTCACTGCACACTGCCCACTGTGAACATTTAACATTTCAGAGTAATTGCCAAAAAATGAATTCACTATTTGAGTTCAAGCCATCAGGTTTTTTCTTTTTTTTTTTTTTAAGCCAGTCAAATTTAGCAGTGGAGGGCTGTATACCAACTTTAGTGACACTAACGTTAATAAATTCTGATAACCCACTACCATCAGACCAGTTCAAGCCATCAGTTCTTACTTGAATTATTACTGTAGCTTTCTAACTAGTCTTCCTACTTCCCAGTTCTGCACCCAGCTTCTAGAAAAGTCATTACCATCCTCAAAAACTTTCTGTAGCTCAGTTTCATACAGAATTAAGTTCCACTGCATTAACTTGGCATAAAAAATGTTCAATAATATATTCTCATCCTGCAGTTATCACTTTCTTCTGTATCTTCATTTGTTCTGTGCTGTGGCTAAACTGAATTTCTTTCTTTTCCTTGAACACATCCTCAGATTTTCCTCTTACCTATGGCAGAAGAAAACCTTTACTTATGCTGTTCTCTGTGTATACAGCATCCTTTTTGACTTGCATCTCCTGTAGTTGTGAATCCTCATTAATACTTCACTGTCTTTCTTCTTTCTCCCTATGATCATACGCTCTTTCAAAAACAGTTATCCAGAATTTTGGATTGCTATGGTCATCAAATGGAAGTAGCCATACCGGTTTGCAATTTCTCATTAAGCCCCAGCCTCCAGAATGGGTTACATCTGATTTCACAGTTAAGAGGGTAATGGGTCCTTGGTTGACTACTTGGCAGTAATACAGCTTTCTGGAAAGGTAAGAATGACTAGATGACCTAGAGAAAATTAGGATTGCAAGATAGGTGAGACAGTCCCCATGTCTAATATTTGTTTTTCCTATCACCATGACCTTTTCCCTTGACTTTTTTCCTATTCCTGATCTTTTCAAGGCTGACTCCTTGAATGACTTCATTCAAATCAGCTTAAAAGTCACCTAAAAGAGGTCTTCTCTAACCACTTGACCTGAAATAGCCACCCAGTGCCTCCCTATTCCATTACATGATGGAAAAATGAATGCTTTATTTTCTTCATCTCAATCCCTTTTAGAAGTAATCTCACTTTTTTACCTGTTTACTTATTTATTATTTATTGTTTTTCTCCTACTAGAATTTAAGCACCAAGAGGATAGAAATTTTGTCATATTCAATACAGTTTCCCTGGCAACTAGAATCAAATTTAGAATTCTCAGAGACTATGAGAGTTCACTATCTGTTCGCTAGAAGATATACAAGACTTTTGAGGATAATACTTAAATCAAGATAGGCCATATGGTAATTCAGTTGGATAATGATCAGTGACGTTGAGCTTTTTTTCATATGTTCATTGGCCACGCAAATGTCTTCTTTTGAGACCTAACAATACTTTTAAGACTGTTGCTTCTATATTTGAACTCCTTTAAGTCATTATAGACTGCATAGTCACTACTTGTTGCTGTTATTACAATAACTGCCAGACAGAAAAACAAATCTCCTTCAGACTTTTAAGGACGTTTCGTATCTTAATAATTTTAATTGCTTTTTAATGGACACTAGCGGGAAACTATCACTGACAACTTCTGTAGTGGTTTTCTCATTTTTGTCAAGATGTGAATGTATTTGGATTAACGTGTGGGAAAGAGGCTTGAAAAAAATAGGAAGCTGAATTTAACATTGTCTTGAGCTAAATGTTCTATTTAGTTTGCTTTTTAGTATAATATGCTTTTTCTTAGCTTTCCTATAACTCTACTTAGCAACTTTTGCTAAAAGAAACGCAATATATGATTGACTACTTTGAAGACACATATATTGGACACTTAAAATCAACAAAAGCAGAGAGGTATGATATAATACTTTTCATTGTTGTGTGTTGTACCTAGATTTAAACTAATCATTTTAATGGCAGAAGCTAAAGAAACATAATTCTCAAGTCATCTTTTAGGAAATTCTATTGAATATTACAGATATTTGATATCTTCATATTTTGTTTAGGTACTTTTGCTAAATGGGTGACACCTTTTAAAAATCATTATTTAAAGTTCTGGCAACCTCCAGTTTTAGCACTGTGGTACAAAACTGCACTTTTTACTCACTTTCATCTTTGACTGCCTTATGAAAGTTTGCCTCTCAGCAGAGTAAAGCACCAGTGATTTGCTCCATGGAATAGTATCTCACCAGGTAGCCAGCATGGATGGAAAATTATGGCAAGTAACTTAAATTGTAGTAATAATGATTACCTGCTCCATTAGGTACAAGGTTTACAGGCCAAGGTAATATTTTAATCTAGTAGTGGTGATTACTTCTATGATATCTTGCGTGAACTTAATAGCAAACCATTTTATCCAAATTATTATTTCAACATGTAAGTATTAGAAAAATTATTGTTGAGATAGTTTACATTATCTTTTTTTGTAAACCTTCAAAATCCAGAGTGTATTTTACATGTATAAAAGATCTTAATTCTGGAGCTAAATTTGTATTAGACACACTTGAGGTGTTTTTGAATTTCATAAAATTTACACCTACAACAGTAGTTTCACATACCTAAATTGTTTGAAATATATTTAAAAGTTTCAGTAACTGAATTGACTATCAATAAATCATTTTCTCTTATATTTGCACGTACTATGACAAAATTATTTATCTTTTTTAGAAAAATTGATTAGACTTTGAAGTAAAAACGTATCAACTTAAAAACTCTATTTCTCCAAGTTAAGTATATTTAAATAGCTCATGTCAACTTAAAATTATCAAATTTGAGTTGCAAAGCAACTCTAAATTTATTAATATCAACTAGTTTTCTTGTAGTTTTGTAGCCAATTTATATAAATTCTGCTGTTTAGAATTAAAATCTGCATATTGATTCATGTTAGAAAAATGTGTAAATCGGCCGGGCGCGGTGGCTCAAGCCTGTAATCCCAGCACTTTGGGAGGCCGAGACGGGCGGATCACGAGGTCAGGAGATCGAGACCATCCTGGCTAACATGGTGAAACCCCGTCTCTACTAAAAAAATACAAAAAATTAGCCGGGCGAGGTGGCGGGCGCCTGTAGTCCCAGCTACTCGGGAGGCTGAGGCGAGAGAATGGCGTAAACCCGGGAGGCGGAGCTTGCAGTGAGCTGAGATCTGGCCACTGCACTCCAGCCTGGGCGACAGAGCGAGACTCCGTCTCAAAAAAAAAAAAAAAAAAAAAAAAAAAAAAAAAGAAAAATGTGTAAATCATTATTATTGAATTGCATTATGGAAAGTTTTCATTTCAACGTAAAGTCTAATAGCTGTTTATTAAGGTAATAAATGAGCTTTTCCATTCAGCATGATATGGATGAAAAAACATGTCATCCTGCCATTTTCTTGTTTTCAGTTATGGGATATTTGACAAGTATTGCTTTTGTTTCAAGACAATCTTGAATTGGGATTAACAATACAGAAAATCTTATAAAAATTTAAAGTTGTGTTTAACAGAAAAATATTTTACACTGCTTTAGCTTTCATATTAAAATTAATTTAACTAAAATAAAATATTTAGTTTCTCACTGGCCACATTTCAAGTGCTCAATGGCCACATTCTAGACTTTAGTGAACTTTTTTACTACTTGCTTTGTATGACTGATGAGTCATTGCAAATAATAAGGTTAATTTCATTCAGTTAATTTCATTTCATTTCCCATTGGTGGTTATTAGGAGTACCACAACTATATGTCAAAGACTTATACTTCTGTGTTTCCCTTGTATAAAAATATTAAAATTTGGGTAAATATTTGAGGCTATAAATTGGGCAGTCATAACCTACATGCCTCGAACAGTCCACAGTATGCCTATTTTCCCAAGATAATTATCAATAGAATTTTATTTTAAAAGGTATCTTGTTTCAGATGATAGTCTATACATTCCTTCTAGATATAATGCAAAGCATTTTAAAACCTCAGCTAGGAAGCAAGCAGTGTGTAGTAATACATGTAGTTAATACATGTACAGACAGAGAACGTATTCCTTCCCAAGCTATTTCCATATACTTATCTGAGACAGCCCATGAGGACAGAGGACTGAGTAGACTTGCTGCCTGCTGAGCACTTTTCCAAGAATACAACCAAAGAGGAATATCTAAATGTGATTCCAAATGTTATAAAGTTTTTCCACATGCAGTTAAATTAGCAGCTCTTGCTCTTCTCTTTGGTAGAAGATATTGGTAATGCTGTTTTAAACTTTGCTGTTGCCTTCAATGAAAACCACAGATATTATACCAAATATAAATACTTGGGCCAAAGGAGAGAAGTGCAGCTTCTGTAAATTAGTTTTAAGTTAGAAAGTGTTTTTTAAAAAATGAATACACTTTAAAACTTTCAGAGCTACATTTTTTTTTTTCAAGTTATCAGTGCACTGGAAACTGAACTAATAAATATATAAGAAAGACATATCAATTATGTGCATGTAAATTATGTCCCTAAATTGCTTTTAATTTGTTCTCTTGAATAAGGAAGATTGATACATATTAATGTCAGCTATATGACAGGCATTACACTGATACATCATATCGCATTGATCAGATTTAAGTTTTATAACAATCCTGAGAAGTAGGTGTTAGTTGCATTTTGTAGGCAGGGAAACTGATGATCAGAGAGGTTAAGTAATCTGCTTTAAGTCACCTAGCTAGTGAGTGGCGAAGGTAGGGGGTCTTATAATCCTTGGATTATGTCCTTCTAGATATAGTGGTTGTCTTATTATACAAGGCTCATAAGATTAGTAAGTCATGCTTTTTGGGGGAGAATCTGGATGGCAGCCTCTGTGGGTCCCTGGTTTATTGTTTTAAGAAAAAACTTAAGAGTTCTGCCTTCGTAGAATTTAGGGGATTCAAAAATCACCTATCTGTAAAAAAAATAAAATGAGTTGCTGAATGAAAATTATCCAAGCTTCCAAATCTACTCTTTTAATTTGCAATACATGATAAAGCTCTCAGAATTGGGCTGAGCAATACTATAATGGAGACTTCTGAGAGGGAATTTATCCACAAAATAGGATAGCCAGAAAAGCATGGACTTTGAAATTAAGCAGTCCTGAATCTGAATTCTGACTGCCAGTTATACATGGTATGGTTTTAGCCAAGTTAATTCTTCGAAGCCTCTGTTTTCTCACCTGAAAACAGTAATATTTCCTACCTCACAGAATTACTTGCTGCAGTTTTATAAATGGTATAATTTGCTGCAATTTTAACTGTGTAAACATCTTTCTTTTATATATAGGTCCCAAATGTGGTATCTTTTCACAATGATGTATTTTATCCAAATTCTTCGAATTACCCATGGTGTCTTTCAAAATCAAAGATCTGTGAACCCTGAAGCAGATATGAATATTGTAAGCTGTTAGAAAATAAATCTGTACTGCCGAAATAACAGAGAATGCTACTCATCAAATTTGGAATTTTAATTTAATAGATTTACAGTCAAATGTACATATCTATATTCACATTCTATATGTTAATGTTTCTCATCTGCTATTCTATAGCTTAGTTTCTCCTTCAGCCTTATTCTATCTTTGTAATGAAAAATATGTAAATATATTCATACCTTCACATATTTGAAATATATATTCATATATATGAGGGTATGAATATATACCTCCTTCTCTATATATTTACATATATACAAATTTCAGATATAAGATTAGGTATACACATAGATATGCAAACATTTATGGATGCACGCATATTTTTAAATTGTGTATAGGTGGGTAGGTAAAAGTATGAGAGACTAGTAGTTAAAAAAGAAAATATTCTTGCGATATCTCTTTGAGGGTGGGAGTTTGTTTGTTTGTTTATTTATTTATTTATTTTATTCTTTCAGTCCCTAGTATATAAAACTGCTGCTCAGTAGGTGTTTAAAAAATATTTATTAACTGAATGAATCAGCAAATTAGTGAAAATAAAAATAGATAGGCCTGAGGTTGAGAGAGAACACCAAGGTTCATTATCACATAATGCATTAGAAATGGCAAACCATTCAACTTTATTCGATAACAATTTTATGCTAAAAGATTTGCTTTTTTTTTTATCTAGAGCCAGATTATTTCCTACTGGGGTTACCCTGATGAAGAATATGATATTGTAACTGAAGATGGTTATATCCTTGGCCTTTATAGAATTCCTTATGGGAGGACAGACAATAATAAAAATCTAGGTAATATCCAATTGAAGATGGATTGGTGACCATCTGGGGCCTGAAGTTCTTAATTGTTCTAATTGACGGAGAACGTAGGACAAGAAAAGCACCTTAAGATTAAGTGAATACTTAACTTCCCATGTATCTTCCCACATGCCACAAGAAGAGACACGCAAGAAGATACACTGGCCTTCTGGTCACAGAGAGGTTGTGATGGAACACAAGCTGTTCTTCCCAGGTTTCTTTCGTGGATCACTTGGCTCTTACATGTTGATTCTCTAGAGTTTTCTTTTTCTGATGAGAAATTAGAAATGCTGTGAAACACAATAACATTATTATGCTCTAGGTTTTGAAGAAAGGCTGGTGCAAATTTCCTTCTTCGTCTTTGTCATTCTCTCCGCTAGAAACAGCAGAGAGATGAGGTTGGTAGCAGCCTCAGGGCTCTTTATTCCAACACTAAGTACATTTGAATCATCAGAGTGTGGTGAAAAATGCACTGGAATTTGTTAGGAGATCTGGGGTGTAATCCTAGATCTGCCACTCACTAGTAGAATATGTAATGGATTACTTTTGCTTATTCATATAATTACCCAAATAAAAGCCAAGTATTTTCTTTTCTCTTTAGCTTTTCTTCCTGAAAGAATGTTTCTTTCAGAAGGAAACAGAATGTGAAAAAGATAGAATGTTTCTTATATTATAGGACATCCTCTCAAGTTATTTTGAACATTAAAGTACACTTCAGAGAGGATATTAATTTGAACGACCTCAATACCATAATGTTGCATATTTATAAAGTTACACCCAGTAGCAGAAAATCTTAACATAGATTTTATATAATAATAGTATTTATCCCCCAAGCTAAGACCTCATTTTGCAAGTACTGTATTAAAGATTTAAAGATAATTTTAAAACACAGCAAGTGCCTTAGAGTGCTCTAAAGGCAGAGTCTGAGAGAGGGGTTCAGGTACATGTGACTGATTGGTGAAATACTGTCAGGAGGCAGTAATGTGGAAATTAGGATAAAGTAGGGTAAGGAGTTAAGGAGTAATATAATAAGACTCAGCTTGGGGCTAGCTTAAAAATGATCTCAGAGAAGTTCAAGGTTCCCATAAAAATTACACTACAGAGGTGGTTCCACCTTGAAATTAGAGAGCCAGCTTTTTGTGTTCCTATGTCAGTTAATCATTGCCTGAAGGCTACCCCTAGAAGGAGGTGTGATCTCTTAGGTGAGGCAGTTCCAATTTGGCCAAGAAAGGAGCAATAGTAAGCCCTTAAAAAGCAATACTAAGGCCATAACTAGTATTCATAAATGTCCTCCTCCACCATCCATTCTGGGTTTCTCTACCTCTTAGCTAGCCTGCCTGATAGGGTAAGCTAGGCCCTCATCCCTAGGGGCTAAGATATTCATATCAGATGATGGTTGTACTTGTTCATGTACGGTTAAAACCGGGCATAGAAGTAGGAAAAGACCCAGTGGATCACCTGAAGAGCAAATGTATTTCTCCCTTTCCTCATTTTGTATCAGCAGACCTACTTTCTTATGATGATAAGGGTCAATGAACTTCCTGGTCTTCAGTAATGAAGAGCCCACAGTGACCAGGCAGTGGTCATAGCTTTAAGTTTGTTAGGATGCTTATAATGCCTTGGTGGTAGCATTTTCTCTCTGGAGACCAGGGCCTCTAGAGATGTAGAGGCTGAAACTGTGAGAACAGATCCCTAAGTGGGTTCCTAGGAGTAATGGCAAGCTCTTGTTCCTCAGACTCCTGTGTTCTACTTATTGGGTTATCACAAATATATTCTCGCCATCTTTAAAAAATGTACAATAATTCCTGAAGGATAGTGCCCATGCTTACAGAATGTCATCTCTCAGCTGGATTTTTCCTGGCTGGCTTTTACTGAGCATTCAAGGGCTTGTTTCATTTTTCTATCAGGTTGGCAGCCTCTTGATGGGAGTTACATGGTAGTATCAGTGGATACCATTGCCATGTGCCAATGGATATGTCCACTTTGCTATGTAATTGATCCCTTATTTAAAATGTGTCACTTAAAATGTGTATGAGTGCTCGAATTACTATAAAATGTTTGATTATTCTCTTTCACTAAAATGTATATATTTAAGTGTGATGTGACCTAATTGCTCACTTGGTTATTTGAAAGATATCCGTTAGTGAACTGTATTAAACAGCTCTGTCATACAATGGGATTAAATCTTAGTAACTTACCCTACTTATGAAAAGAATTTTTAAAAACTTTAAACTGTCATGTACTAAAAGTTTGAATTTCATATAAGAGATTTTCATATAGATAACCACAAAATTTATAAAGAATTTTCTACATTTATTTTTCAGCTCAGAGGGTTGTTGTATACTTGCAACATGGTTTGCTTACATCTGCCAGCAGCTGGATTTCCAATCTTCCCAACAATAGTCTGGGCTTCATTCTGGCAGATGCTGGTTATGATGTGTGGATGGGAAATAGCAGAGGAAATACCTGGTCCAGGAAACACTTGTACCTGGAAACGAATTCCAAAGAATTCTGGGCTTTCAGGTATAAATAAAATGAAGTAACATTTCATTTTATAAGTGTATACAAATTTTTCATTTTGAATGAAATAAAATAAAATTTACGTCTTACTCTTTTCACAATTTAGGACTTTCCATAGACCATTACAATTTATGTGAATTTTGGCTTGAAAATTAAAGAGTACTTGTGTGATTTTGAGTTTGTTACTTATGTTTCAGCAATAATCTTTATTTCTTACTTAGTACCTTACTGACCAACCCTATCCTTCCTTTGATTACTCTTCTACTCTATAACTCATATATTTTGTCTACCCTATTCTGTTTTTCATATACAAACACCCTCTTTATAAGACTGCCTTGTGATTTTATTTCCTTGACTTTGAGTTCCCACAGAAGTCTCTATTTAGAAGATACATTATACCATATAACTTCCTGATTAATAACAAAAGACAGTAGAAAATTGCCTTTATTCATTCACCTATTCATTATTTTCAAACATTAACATAACATTAGTAGAAAGTGCTATTTTTATTTTCCTCTTTCTTTTGTAGTTTTGACGAGATGGCAAAATATGACCTTCCAGCCTCCATTGATTTCATTGTGAAGCAAACCAGACAAGAGGAAATATTTTATGTAGGCCATTCACAGGGTACTACTATTGGTATGCCAAGAAAAATTATTGCTAATATCCCTTAATTTCTTTGTTAATGTTGTGTATATACATGTTAAAGTTGTAGATAAGCTTCTAGACCTGTAAGTAAAACAAAAACTGTGAGATAAACATAGTATAGCAGAATGTCCTGGAATCTTACATGCTGCTTTGATCCCACATGGAGTCTTCTCTAGTCACAAGGAATTCATTGTAAAGACAAGGTTGGTTGTGGTTTTGTTTGTTTCAAATTGTATAAAAGTTGGATATCTATGTTATTTAAGATCAAAGTGAGATTGCCACTATTATGTGTTCTACAAATAGAACTTTCACATTATTTTTCCTTTCAAAAATGTAGCATAGGATTTTATGAGTGGAAAAGATGAAAATCTATGTATGTTTTTGCATTTAGGACTGATCAAACTTAAGAAATGCACAAAAATCAGGGAATTCTTTCTATATTTAAACATGACTAGAAAAGAACTTTAATCAGAACTCTAATGCCTGTCTAATATATAACAACTTTACTTTCAGAAATAAATTACCTATGACCTAACATAATTCTCTTGCATGGTACTATAAACCTCTTTACTCATGTTGTTCTACTTTGCAGGGAGAAAAAGCCATCTTATAATAGAAGCTAATATTAAGTAAATCGTTTCTAAGCTGAAGACAATAATTTTCTTATAGAAATAATCCACTTCCTACTACAAAAAGCATGTTGAGTAACAATCTAATCTCATTTTCTACAGATCTTTTCTCTGACATGTATTAACCATATATGTGACTTTTAGTCCAAATTCTCATCAACTATTCAATTATCTAAAACCAGGAATGCCTGAAAATGTAGAAATAAGAAAAAAATGAGTAATGAGTGTCGGAGCTTGTTGACTTATCACATGATATATAATTCTTTGGTTGTTTGGCTTCTCAGAACCTGACCTAAATAAATAAATAATAAATAAATAAATAACCAATCAGAAATCAGAATATTGACATGTAAGTAGATAGCTTGATAAGACGGCAAAGGGAAAAATGACTATTTTCACATTAATGCCTCAAAACTACCAATAAAATAAGATGCTTAGTATCCTCTGTATAAGATGATAAGGAGTTTTAAAATATATTGAAGATAAATGTTAAAACAATGGGACATTTATTGAGCCTGTCACCTAAAGTGTAAAATTCACCTGTCTGAAAATTCACGTTTCATTTTCACCATTGCAAGTTATAAAAAATGTTCAATATTGCTCCTGATTTTTAAACTATGATGTTACATGTCTGATTTATTGCTAAAGTATCATTCTTTATGGTCTATACATTGTAGAAACCCGAATTATCAGCATTATATTATGACCAATATAATATAATATACTGGGTGATTTAAAAATGTTTGATAGGTGAATTAAGAAATAGTTCATTGTTCAGAAACTATTTTTGAACTTACTCTTATTCTCCTTGGTGTCATCTCTTACATGCTAGTAATTGCTTAAGAATAGCTTACTAATTTATATCTTATTTTATTTTAGGTTTCATAACATTTTCTACTATACCAAAGATAGCTGAAAGAATCAAAATATTTTTTGCCTTAGCACCAGTTTTTTCCACAAAGTACTTAAAAAGTCCTTTAGTTAGAATGACATACAAATGGAAGTCAATAGTCAAGGTATGTTCTACCTTTATTTTATGTCATTGATAACCCAAAGTGATAATTTTATGCTTTCAAATAAGAGATCTTGACTATATTCAGACAACCACAAGTATGAATTGAAATTTTTGGTTTCATTTACACTAGATTCCTGCCTTTGTTTCTACAAAGGAATACAGTTTTACTTATTATAACTTTAGAACCTCACTGTGAGAGGAAATCCAGTGGCCCAACCACCCTGCTTCCAAGTTTTTTCCTTTATTTGAAATTTTCAAACTACTGTGAGATAATTTGTTCGGTTTTATACATAGTGAATTACGACAACATTTCTTTAGTACTTATTGTGGTCATCCAAATGTGGATAAAATAAATTTATTTTACAGGCTTTTTCTGGCAACAAAGAATTCTTGCCTAAAACCTCATTTAAAAAATTCGTTGGTTCAAAGCTGTGTCCACTACAGATTTTTGATAAGATTTGCCTCAATATCTTGTTTATGATGTTTGGATATGACTCAAAAAACTTAAATATGGTAAGAACAAGTTGAATTTGAAATATGTATATTTTCCAATATTTGAAAAGTATAATAATAATAGTGCTTGTGTTATACCTTGTGTCATTTTGTGTTTCATCCACATACACTAGTCATCAGATTCTTAGCCTATCTGATTTTATGACTATATCAACATTGTACAACTAACTTGCATTAACATGCTAGGATTGTTTTACTTGCATATTTGTCTTGCTGTCTGTAAATATTAGAGAGCAGCTGATGTGATGGATATCTTTATTGACCTTTGCTACTGGGTATTAGTCTCCTGAGACTTCTAAGATTTAGGTCCTCTTCTATTCAGTTGTTTCCTGTAACTCCATAACTCCTCCTGCTGGTTCCTAATACTCCTTCCCATCCTTGTTGATCTTTCCATAATTAGAATTAGTGCGTGCCAATTATCTTTAAGTTTCTAGCTTTTATCAATACTCTTGGAGTGGGAAACCATTGTAGTACTCAAGGTACTATTACCAAAACCTTTGGATTGATTGTGTATAGGTTCTCTTAAGGATATAGGCATTCATTCTAAGCGTTTCTCATCACATTATTTAAAGATGCAGATTTGGCAGAAGCAAATGTGCCATTTGGACTAGAGGTTAGTTCTTGTACCTGGACCTTTTAAGAGCTTCTCAAAGAGAGCCAATATAGACATTCAAAGAAAGAGAGGTATTCTCTTAATTCCCAAACACACTTTTATGCCACAAGGACATGTTTGTTAACTTTGTTGATTTTGTTCAACCTTATCTTATTTTCAGAATGCTATAAGAAACTCAGTTCTCATCTTTTCCATCCATAAAGATATGAGCAATGTACCTTCTGCCAGAGAAGGCAAAAAGGATTACTTCCATATTCCCTCTTTTTCATATTTTTCTGTTCATCTAGTGCTAAGCACCTACTATGGGAGGCCTGGAAGAATCATAAATACAATGTTTATTTTTACTTATCCATTCATTCTATGTTTTAGGTAGTATATTTGGCCAATTCTATATTTTTTGTAATTATAATGTGATGTCTCTGAGAACTCTTTTTGTGTGTGTAAATTATTAGAAAAGCTTATACTCTGGTTTCCTAGCCTTCAAAACTGTGGCATTTCTTCTGCAACAGAAGTTGACAGTGTTGTAGATTGTAATATGACTGTGTCTTAATTTAACTGGAATTGTAGGAAGTTGGAAGAGAAAATTTTCATGCACACTGTGTTTGGAAATAGTTAATTGTGAAACTGTGGTTCAGCTTGAATCAGTCTCTTGAGCCTAGCAAGATCTGTGGAGGAAGTAGGGTCTGGCTTAAAATTGTTTGCTTAGAGCCAGTATGAAAAAACAAAAAAGAATCTGGTAGTTTGTAAAAAGGCAGTGAGTGGAACCTGACCGATGTCACTCGGGTGTGGAAAACCATCCAGAGAATTGAAAGCAAGTCGTGAGAACTGAAAGCAAGTCATGATGCAAGGAAAAACAGATGACAAAAATGCTCACAATGTGACTTGGAAAATGTATCCTCAAACAACCAAAGTTTTGACCTTGTCCAGGTGTTATGATTTTTTGATGATGATTTACAAAAAGAAATTCTAACTCTTATGAAGGGAAATGAGCCTGAGATATCTGAGTACAGCTGTCAAGGGTGTGTGGTTACTATTTAGGTCCCTTTCAGGAAATGGATTCCTTCTTATCTTTCTGATAAAGGTGAAGTAGAGACTCTGGTAAACATTTCAGATTGCTCACAGATAGGCCTGACAGGTGTTTATGAAAGCTACTGTGCACTTCTTCATACGGAAGGATGAACAGAACAATGCAATTTAGGTTGTATAAGCCTCTGACCTACATTAAGGTAAACAGTAGTGACCCATGATGGAAGGAATATCTGGAGTGTACCAGAAAACTAAGAATTATATTGGAGTTTATTTCAAACACAGAGAATAATTATAATTAGAGGACATAATAAATATCTGAGTTTTAATTATAGAATATTTCTGTTAAAAATTTCTGTACAGGCTATTTAACATTGTTCAGTCAGACCTTTATTTTTGACAGTTTCAAGTAGCCTGAATGGCAATGAAAAGAAATTTTCTCTTTTTTATTGAGGTACAATTGACAAATAAATACATTGTGAAATAATTGCCACAATCAAGTTATTAACACATCTGTCACCTCACAGAGTCACATTTTTGGTGAGAATGCTTAAGATCTATTCTCTCAGCATATTTCAAGTATACAGTACAGTATAATTAGCTAGTCACCATGCTGTACATTAGGTCCTCAAAATGTATTTACTATATAACTGAAAGTTTATACTCTTTGACCACCATGTCCCCATTTTTCTCACCTGCCAGACCCTGGCAACCATCATTTTACTCTGTTTCTATGAGTTCATCCTTTTATCTATTTAATATTCTACATAGGAGTGATACCATAGAGTATTTGTCTTTCTCTATTTGGCTTATTTAACTTACTAATGCCCTTCAGGTTCATCTATGCTGTCACAAATGGCAGAATTTTTTTCTATGATTGATTAATATTCTACGTATATATATGTGTGTATATGTGAACACATACATACGTATATACATATATATGTACATATATACATATATGTGTATTAATAATATTTTCAAATCCATTTTGACAGTCTTTGCCTTTTAATTGGATTATGGTATTTAGTAAATTTGTTTTTATATAATTATTAAGATTAGATTTATGGCTATCATCTTGCTATATGCTTTTGATTTGTCCTATCTGTTGTTCTTTTTATTTCACATTTCTCGACTACTTTTGTGTTTCTGAAATACTTTTTAATACTTTATCTTATTTTGTTACAGCTTTAAAAATATTCTTTATTATTCTCTTTGAAATTATAAAATGTATCATGTATTATTACTTACATTAAATTTGTGTTTATATCCACATCCTAAATAATGCAAAAACTTTATACCAGTTTAACTGGGATTCACCGTTTGGGATACACTGAGCTTCTTTCATCAAATTTAAACATTCTCAGCCATTAGTATTTCAATTATTTTTTTTCTTTCAAAATATTGGACCACCTGACAGTGGCCAACATCTTTCCTTGCTCTATTTTTTTTTTTGTGCTTAAGTTTGAATATTTTATATAGTTTTGAATTTGAGTTCAATAATCCTGTCTTTTGCTGTGTGTAGTCTGCTTTTAAATCCATCTAATAAATTTTAATGTTTATATATTATATTTTTATTTTGAGTGTCCATTTGACTATAAAATAAATTCTAATTATCTGTTAAAATAGTCTTTCTTTATGACCATTTTAAACTTTAAAAAATATTTTATTTAACATATTAATCATACTTTATTTTAAAGCTTTTGCTAACTCCAATGTTTGCAGCATCTCTGCATCTGCTTTTGCTGATTATTTTATGTCCTTATTGTTGGCTGTGTTTTCCTGTTTCACTCTGTGACTAGGATTGAATGCAAGGTACTGTGAATAGTATGCTGCACATTCTCTTGGTTAAATAACTGTCTTAGTGCATTTTGTGTTGCTATAATAGAATACCCAAGACTGGGTTATTTATAATGAACAGAAATGTATTGGTTCACACTTCTGGAGGCTGGGAAGTCCAAAATCAAGGCACTGACATCTGGCAATGACCTTCTTGCTGTGCCACCACATGGTGAAAGGTGTAGGGCAAAGAAGCAACAATGAAGCAAAAGAGAACCAAACTCACCCTTTTATTTTATTTTATTTTTAATTTTTTTTGAAACGGAGTTTCGCTCTGTCACCTAAGCTGGAGTGCAGTGGTGCGATCTCAGCTCACTGCAACTTCTGTCTCCTGGGTTCAAGCAATTCTCCTGTCTCAGCCTCCTGAGTAGCTGGGACTTCCAATGCATGCCACCATGCCCGGCTAATTTTTGTATTTTTGGTAGAGATGGGGTTCACCATATTGGTCAGGCTGGTCTCGAACTCCTGACATCAGGTGATCCACCCACCTCGGCTTCCCAAACTGCTGAGATTACAGGTTTGAGCCACTATCCACAGCCTCAAACATACCCTTTTATAATGGCATTAATCTCATCCATGAGGGCAGAGACTTTATGGCTCAATCACCTCCCAAAGATCCCACCACGTACCACCACCACAATGGCAACCAGCAGGAGTTTAGGAGGGAGCAAACATTCAAACCATGGCAGTTACCCTCTCAAGAGTTTAGACTCATTTAGCTAATTGTCAGTGCCCATTTTTAGATTTTTTAGGGTTGGTCTTATTTTATTCACTTTTCGTTAATTCAGGAGACTACTTCTGGCAATCTATGGCCTTTAGTCCAACTCCATAGCACCCACATAGACTGATTTCTGTTTCTTCTGCCCAGCAAGACTGCCATACTCTATTTGGCTCTAATTCCCTGCACTGTATTGGAAAATGTCCACAGGATGAAAGTTGGGATTAATGAAAGGTTTGCTTCTTGTATTTTTATTCTCTTCAGGTTCCTGTCCTCTGGTGGTTGCTTTACAGTTTCTGTAAACCTGAACAATTGTTTTATAGTTTGCATCCAATAACGTAAAAAATATTTGTGAGGTTTTTTAAAATAATTTTTTTCATTTTTGCTTGTTCTTACATGATACCTCTCTCTTCATATACTTGCTTTTCTTTGACTGAGTAGAGTTAACTGATTTTGAGAAATTTTTACCAAGAATTGGAATAGTAAGACAGGCCTTTTTTTCTTGTGGAAATAAATCTTGCTTGCTTTTTCAAGGCACCTGAGGTCACTTTGAGATCAGTACTCGACATGTCTGGTTCACTGAGGTTCCCAGGGACTATCTAGGCAATGCAAATATAGATTGCAGATTAACATCATGGCTTTACCTTGAGCACTATAGAATTTGAGGCCCTTATGGAGAGTGTTTCTTTTTAAAATCTTTCAACTTTGACAGGCCTTAGACTTTTTTTGTTTTTTTCAACAGCTAAGGTCTCAGAATGAAACTTTACATTCTCTGTGACTGACAACCTTAAACAAAGTGACTTTAGTTCTTTGTTTGTCTTTGGGGGTTCTTTATTTCTCTCTTCAATTTATTTTAGTAATTTACTTCTATCTTGTTAGTTCTTTCATGCTTTCAAAAGGTGTTTGTGTATGTGTGTGTATAGGCCTGTGTCAGTCACATTTGATTGTTTTCAGTAGGGTGAGTGACAGATCAAATAACTTAGAAATTCAATAATGACGTCTATATTAACGTAAAAATTGTACAATTGAATAAGTATATTTGTATATTTAATTAAAATATAATTTGATGATTTGTTTATTAATATTAATTTTAAAATAACCTAATTTTCTTGAAATAATTTAGTTCAATAAATATTAAGAGATTATGCTTTCTATGATTCAACTAATATAAAAACACTTTTTTAAAAAAATCCCTCAGAGTCGTTTGGATGTATATTTTTCACACAACCCAGCAGGAACATCTGTTCAAAATATGCTCCACTGGAGTCAGGTATAACTGCTAAAGTGCATTTCAATACAATTTAATTTACGCTACTCATGGTTTACCTCATTATTCTAGGGGTCATACCATGGCCATAGAGTAATAAATTTATAAGGATAAAATAAAATTATTATATATTTCTATAATTCCTTATAGTTTATAAAATATTGAGGCCAGGTGCAATGGCTCACGCCTATAATCCCAGCACTTTAGGAGGCCGAGGTGGGTGGATCACCTGAGGTCAGGAGTTTGAGACTAACCTGGCCAACATGGTGAAACCCCGTCTCTACTAAATACAAAAATTAGCTGTGTATGGTGGCACATGCCTGTAATTCCAGTTACCTGGGAGGCTGAGGCAGGAGAATCACTGGAACCCACGAGGTGGAGGTTGCAATGAGCCAATATTGTACTGCTGCACACAGTAAGACTCTGTCTCAAAAATAAAGAAATACATAAATGAAAATAAAATGTTAGTATCATAATTTAATAAATCCTCTAAACCTAAGTAGTGTTACAGCAATATAAATATCAGTTTTACAAATGAAAAAATGTTACAACAGCAGACTAGGGATTATCTAGGCCATGTCCCACAATTGACTTGCCCAATGCTTGAAAACTATTCCACTTTTAGAAATCTGACTGGAACACAGTTAGTTATCCTGATGCCTACTCTGAAACACTTTCACTAGACTGCACTTTCTCCTCTGTTAAATTGTTAACTCCTGAGGACCATGAGAAGTTTATTCACTTTTGTATTTCCAAGGCCAACAGTTCTTAGCATATAGTAGATACTCAACTAATATTTGTTCAGTTAATGATATTGATTTAAAAAAAGCTACTGTGAATGCAATCTTAATATTGAAAACCAGGATAACATAGTAGAAAGAATACTTTTCTCAGATCAAAAGACCAGAAATTAAAACCTTTCTCTGGACCTTAGTGGCAGGGTGACATTGAGCATCTCATTTAATCTTCCTGAATCAGTTTCCTTTATTTTTAAAGTGAAATTAATAATTATCTGATTTAACTAAGAAAAATATTGTAAGAATTGAAAAGGCTAATGATTATAAATGTTCATTAAAGTTAATAAACACTAGGTAACTTTAAAGTATGGTTAAGATATTGGGTAAGGCTTTTTCATTTACAAAAAGTTTAAATCTATAATGTAATTGATTTGATATAACTTACTGAAAACATTTATTGTAACTTATATTTAGGTAAGATAAGCTATACTTTATTCTCTGGTGATGGCTAGACTAGAAAAGTCTAAACAACCTTTGCAATTATTTATCCATTGTAACAATATTTATTGCACACCTACTATGTGTCTATACTATTCTGTGTTCATGGGCTACATCAGTGAACAAAACAAGAACTCCTGTCATCCTGAAGCTTACATATTATTAGTAGGTATATAGATAATAAACAGTAACCATGTCAACTTTAAAAACTGTTATAATGTGTTAGAAGGGAATAGAACTATGGATAAATTGGGATAAAAGAGTAGGGAAAAGGTATTAGGCATGCTGAGAAGCAGGTTGTACTTTTGAATAGAAAGGTCAGGCCAGGTTTTAGTGAGATGGTGACATTTGGAACATGGAAACTTAGCGAAAGGAGGCAAAAATAATGAGTAAGATAGGGATCTGCATATCATTGTAAGGACTTTGGCATTCACTCTGTGTGAAGTGAGTAGGCACTGCATGATTTTGAGCAGGGAAGTATGACATAGTTTACAGTTTTAAAGGGAACACATTGGCTGCTATGTTAAGTAGACTATAGTAGGACAAGAGTGAAAGCAGTGAGAGAGTTAGAAAATTACTGCAATAATCCAAATGGGAATGACAATTGTTTGGACTGATGTGTTGACAGCAGAGATGGTGAAAATGAAAGGAGTCTGAATAAACATATGTATATCATGAACATGCAGGCAACAAGGTTTAATGAAGGACCCTATAAGAGGTGAGAGAGAAAGAGAGTCTTGGATGATTCTAAGGTTTCTGACTTACATAAGGAAAAGGTAATATTGCCATTAAAGGAGATAGGGAGGTTTGATGATGAAGGTTTTGGAGGAAAGGTAAAATAAGTTTTAGGTATTTAAGTGATGACGTTGAGTAAGCAGTTGTATATAGGAGCCTAGAATTTAGGAAAGACTTACAAAAGAAGGTAAACATTTTGAATATAAATGACATGTAAAGCCAAGAGAGTGAGAATACAAAAAGCCAGGGGTGAGAATGCAAATGAAGTGAGTATAGACAGAAAAGCAAGATCCTTTTGAGAAAGGATTGGGTACCGAGATCGGAAAAGATTAACAGGTCAGGTGGCAGAAACTAAATTGGATAAACAAAGCTGAAAAGGAACAGAAAGTAAAAATGAAGATCAAAAAATTGTGGTATTCTAGAAGTTAGGTAAAGGAAAGATCTCAAGGATGAGGGAATGAACAACTATGTCAAATGCTGCCAACAGATAACATGAGAAAATTCCTCAGAATTGATCAAAGTGTTAGAAATGTCAAGGTCATAACTAACCTTGGCCAGAAAGTGGTGGTGAGGCTATGAGTGTAAAGGGGTAAAGAAAAAAGTGACTTCTGGGACAAACTCTTGAGCCCTATTGTTTGAAGCAAGGTGTTTTAGGTGGGTGTTATCTTAGTGTTAGTGCAAGACACTCAGTGTTGACCTCTGTTGAAGAAGCTGAAGATTTGAGGAAGCCTGATGTTACTTCTCCCACAAGAGGCCCTCCTTTGGGTAGAAAAAAGCCTTGGGTATATGTACATTTATATAAAGACAATGGAATTATTTCTTTAGATTCCCCTGCCCCAATCTCCAACCCCTTCCATTTATTTCTCTACTCAAAGGAAAAGAAGAACAAAGAAGCCCACCTGCATAAATACCAGCAGACCCAGTACAACGGGGGTATATATGCATTGCATGCTTAACTTGCTCAGCTGCCACTGTAATGAACAAATGATACGGTCTTTTTTTTTGGTTTCTCTTTCAGCTTTTAAATTCTACTCATTTGAAAGCTTATGACTGGGGCAGTCCTGATCTGAACTTGGTTCATTATAATCAGGTACATAATTCTCTATAAAAACTCTCTCTCTTCCTGATTTTTAGATAACTTTTCTATAGATCAAGGATCAACTGTAAATCCCCAGAGTACAATAACACACTGATAAGGACCAGCAGATGAAGATAATATTTATTTGGATACATATTGTCACATCCAACCAAAGTGGCTTTTCCATGTTTTCTACGTATTTTAACAACAAATATCCTGGATAAGTCTAGAAAAGTTGACAGGCAGTAGAAGAAGTCAGTGTCTCTCAAGAGGAAAAATACTGTGTTTTTTTATATCCATAGCTTTACACTTGGCTAAATAAGAAATAAAAGGCATAATATATTTATTGACCCTAAAACCAGTTATGCTATTTAAAAAGATGAGAAAACATATATAATAATTAGGAAAAATTCGAAGTCAATGAGAATGTGGTAACAATTGTATAATGACAAAATTATTGAAGTACTAGAACCCAAGTCTGTCTGACTTCAAAGTTTATGCTTTTCCTCCATACTTTTCTGTCTCAGCTAAACTCCAGGCTGATGTGATCTGTTCATATAAAAGTCTGATCTTCATATAAAATTTAAAGATCAAATTCAAAGAGATCAGAGTTGACATGGACTGCCAATACTTATAATTTATTGACAAACATATTGACAGTAATACTGCCACAGAAAATTGACTTAAAATCTTTCATATTTTATAGGTAGTACTGAAATTATCTCTGTGAAGTGTTTGAATATTTTGAATTAGAACAAACTGTCTAGTTTAGATTTATGTATAACTTATTTTCAACTAAAACTGGTAATGCCTATTCATACTTTCATACCTTTGTTTCAACAGGTCCACTAAGTTGAATCCATTAGATTTGACTTATTTTAAAACAGTATTTAACTCATCATTTTAAACAATTAGTAATTAAAACCTTCTAATGTATCATCTCCTATGAAAACTCTTTTTTCATTCATTTATTTTTAGACAACGTCTCCATTCTACAACGTGACAAACATGAATGTGGCAACTGCAATTTGGAATGGTGAAAGTGACTTGTTGGCTGACCCTGAAGATGTTAAAATTTTACATTCTGAAATCACAAACCACATTTACTATAAAACTATTTCTCACTACAATCATATAGACTTTTTATTTGGATTAGATGTCTATGATCAAGTTTACCATGAAATCATTGACATTATCCAAGACAATCTATAAAGAACCATGGTGCTGTGTGTTTAAAGATCTATATCATTCCTAATGAAATCCAATTCTTATTTTTTTAACTGTGTATGTTCTTTCATTTTTAAAACTAAAATATGTAGCTTTTCCGTCTATATTCTCATTGACCTTAGGCCCTCCAGTCATTAAATCAGTGTCATTTATCATCTCAGGGGCAATGGCAGATTATAAATCAATCTAAGAAGCCTGTTGAGTTTCAAAATAGAATTTACATAACTTATATCAAAAACAATAATCTTTAACATTTTCAATTGCAGTAGATAACTTTTTAGGAAAGTTTTTTTCAAAAGTACATGGGCTTACATATATTATAAAAAATAGAGTTTTGAGAAATACTTGATGATATGAAAGCTAATGTTCCTCTATGCTAAATGAAGAGTAAAAATACTTTTCAAGTTTTATAAAGGAGTTTGGGGAGAAAAGAAAAAGAAAGAGAGCCTGGATGCCAATGCAATATTGCTGCCTTGTGATCATTTCAGGCAAAGTCCCAGATGTAGGAAGATCATAGAAACTGTAGAGGGGCTGTGCCTCACTTCCCAGAGTGTATAGCTTGAGAAGAGGAAAGTTGCCTTTCCAGCCTACTGTGTGTTAAGAGCAGCAATGGTTGAGTTATATTCCTAGGTAACTAGATCTGAGGCTGGACTTATAAAATATTATGCACTGTAGCTTCGTGCATATAAGATCCAAGAATTTCTTATATATGAGATGTGTAGATATATTCAAGAGAGTACTAGAAGATGGAAAGAGAAATAAGATTTGGAATGAAAGGATACTGTCAATAAATGCAACACATATAATAGGAAGCACAGACTGTGGCAAGACAATGGGCATCACCAGGACATGTACACTAAAACCTCTCTCAAAATTGCATGCAGACTTCCTGTTTCCGATTTATCACATAAGAAGATTGGAAGTCACCACTCAGTCCAAACAACAAATAAAAGTTCAGTAGACTGAAAAATCAGTAATTCCTCTTGTCAGTCTTTTTGACACTTAACACACTTTTGTAAGTTTTACCTTCAGGAGCTTAATCAGGTTCTCACAGTAAATATTAGAGAAAAATTCTCTTGTGCTCTAGCAGAGAGAGAATAGAAACCATTTTGAAGTAGGTGACAACACTCTGCTCTTAACAAGGCCTGTCCTCAGATGAAACTAGTTAACCAGAGCCTAACCTGCAGGGTTTTATCAAAGCCTAATGAATCTGAAGAAAAGATCATACCCAACTCCTGCCTACTCTAGCAATCTCTTCAAAGTGGAACTGAGAAGCACTTCTGAAGTTCACAGGCCAGAGGCACAGGCACACTAAAAGCCTGAGACCTAACAATGGGAGTATAGAACGCTTCCCCTCCCTCATATCTCACCACTATGTTACCACCTACTCTGCTGAAGGATGTTGTTAATGAGGAAGACTATGTATGTGCGGGGGCAGGAAATATATGGGAAATCTTTGTACCTTCCTCACAATTTTGCTGTGAATCTCAAATTAGTCTAAAAAATAAATCCTTAAAAAATTGCATGCAAGGATATATGAAACGGGAAGATAAACTTTTCTTCGTTCCATTTCCTGAACAATGCATAACCTCTTGGGACATTTGTAGTCCCTGGGGAGACTAAGATGCTAAGAAGAAAGTCTAGAATTGAGTGTGAATTTACCACATAAAGACTAACAAAAACAGTGCATAATTTGCTGATTTGGAGAATTAAGTTTTCTGCATTAAGCAAAACAGGAGTTGAAAGGCAAGTTCACCTAGTTTTGAGGTTGCTAAATTTGTAGTTAACACATGCTTATGAACGTCTGAAATTATTATACAAATGAGGTAGGAAAATTGGGTCCAGAGGCAGGGAACCTAAGGACTTCCTAGAACTAAATCAAATGGAAAGAAAAAGCCAACTCTATAGAGCAAGAAAACAACTTGGTAACTGTACTTCAGCTATGTCAGGAAACATCCTCTTCATTTGCATAGGGTGTACACCAAGTAAATATGTTTGTAACTTCACTTCATCCTCTCCAATTACACAGGGCTTACACCAAGTAACCAATAGGAAACCTCTAGAGGATATTTAAATCCTAGAAAATTCTGTAACCAGGATTTTGAGCCGCTCGTTCAGGCCTGCTCCCACCCTGTGGAGTATACTTTTGTTTTCAATAAATCTCTGCTTTTGCTGCTTCATTCTTTCCGTTCTTTGTGCATTTTGTCCAATTCTTTGTTCAAAATGCCAAGAACCTGGACACCCTCTACCAGGAACACAAATACAAATTAAACATATAGATAGAGAAATAAAATATGTGTATAGGTTATTATGAATGCAGCTAGGGAAGGTAAATAATAATTTGCAAAATTATAGTTAAGGCTATGAAGAAGTCCTTGTTTTCTTTGGTAAATCTTGGCACTAAAATAGTAGAGTACTGAGATTAGATACATCTTTAGATGCATCTTTTTAAAGAGCTCCGGAATTTTAACATGGCTTAAACATTACTTCAGTGGTTTCAAATGATCCTTCAAAGAAGGCAAATATGATGGGATAAAAATTCAGAAGAATTACTCATGTTGATATTTAAATAATAAATTGGAAGTCTCTGATAATGGTGGACTAAATAACTTAGATCTGGAAAAAGCATAAAAAGTATCTGATTGAAGACAATGGAAAGCTAAAAGCACAGTGAAGAATTGCAGTCAAGAAAAGGAAACCTGGCCGGGTGCCTATTGCCTAGGCACATAGGCATCAAGTTATCTAAAGTCAAGACAAAGGAAAGAATCTTAAGAGCTGTGAGGCAAAAGCATCACATAACCTATAAAGGAAAACCTACTAAATTAACAGCAGGTTTCTTGGCAGAAATCTTACAAGCTAGAAAGGATTGGAGACCTATTTTTAGCCTCCTTAAACAAAACAGTTATCACCTAAGAATTTTGTATCCAGCAAAACTAAGCTTCATAAATGAAGGAAAGATACAGTCTTTTCCAGACAAATGCTGAGAGAATTTGTCACTACCAAGCCAGCACTACAAGAACTGCTAAAAGGAGCTCTAAATCTTGAAACAAATCCTTTGAGTATACCAAAATAGAACCTCCTTAAAGCATAAATCCCACAGGACCTGTATAATAATAACACAATGAATAAAAAATAAGATATTCTATTACATTCATAACATTGAATGTAAATGGCCTGAATGCTCCACTTAAAAGATACAGAATGGCAGAATGGGTAAGAACTCAACAACCAAATTTCTCCTCTCTTCAGGGGACTCACCTAACACATAAGGTCTCACAAAAACTTAAGGTAAAGCAGTGGAAAATGATATTCCATGCAAATGGACACCAAAAGCAAGCAGGAGTAGGATTCTTATATCAGACAAAATAAACTTTAAAGCAACAGCAGTTAAAAAAGACAAAGAGAGACATTATATAATGATAAAAGCCCCATTCCAACAGGACAATATCACAATTCTAAATATATACACACCTTGCACTGGAGATCCCAAATTTATAAAACAATTACGACTAGACCTAAGAAATGAGAGAGATGGCAACACAATAACAATGGGGAACTTTAATACTCCACTGACAGCACTAGACAAGTCATCAAAACAGAAAGTCAGCAAAGAAACAATGCACCTAAACTATACCCTACGACAAATGTATTTAACAGATATTTACAGAACATTCTACCCAACAACTGAAGAATATACACTCTATTCATCAGCACATGGAACATTCTTCAAGATAACCATATGATAGGCCACAAAACAAGTCTCAGTAAATGTAAGAAAACTGAAATTATATCACGTACTCTCTCAGACCACAGTGGAATATTCAATATTTATGTGGTAATCAAAATTGGATGTTTTTAGAAGCTAGCGTAGTTGCAGGGTGGTGGGGGGCGGTGGGCAGAGGATTTAACTGTAGAGAAAAAGACCTTGTTTATTTGGGGCAGTAGCAGGCATCATTCCACAAAAAACTTAGCATGTTTTCTAGTTTTCTAAGAGAACTACAGGAGAGAAAGGGAAGAATAGGGGCCTAGGTGAAATATAAATGTCTTCTCCAGGTGGGAAGTGTTGTAACTATTCCTGAAGATAAATAAGCATAACATATGACTCCCAGTTCTTATGTCAGATCACAGGTTTACCTAGTGAATGCTAAGTGGTTGTAGAGAACAGAAGGTAGCATAAATTAGAGATAGAGGCGGGGAATGAAAAAAAGGTAAAAGGCGATTCAGTTATTTTTCACTGGTTGTATACATGATTTGATGGAGAGTGTATAGGGAAGAGGGTAATGAGGGTGCAATGGAATCTCACTTAGCAATGAAAGAGAATGCACAATTGATAAACACAATCAACTGATGAATCTCTAAGATTCTATTTATATGACATTCTTAGAAAGAGAACACGACAGTGATAGAAAACAGATTAGTGATTGCCAGGGAGTAGGAAAAGAAGTATGACTGGGATAGCATAAGGGAGATCTTTTCTGGTGATGAAACTAAAGGCATCCTGATTGTGGTGGTAGTAACATGAACATGAATATATATATATTATATATAATATTTTATATATGTATATATTACATATATATGTAAAAATTACTTTGAAATATGTAAAAATGCATAAACTGTATACCAAACTTTTTAAAGTCAGTTTTACCGTATAATGTTTTTAGTTTAAAAATTAGAAAAAAACATGAAGAGGAAAAGGCATCAATGGATTAAATTTAAAAAATGGCAACAAAAGGCAACATGTGACTCTTATTTGGATCTTAAGCACAAAACTGTGGGAGAGAAAAGCATGAGGTAGTTTAAAAATTTTGAACAATAATTGGTTATTTGATGATATTAAATGTTAAAAAATTTTAGTAATAATATTTTAAAAGTATAGTTGTGTTGTTTTAAGAAGTCCTTTTAGAGATGTACAGTGAAATATTTATAAAAGAAAATATATATTTTAGATTTGCTTCAAAATAATTCAGTGCAGGGGGGAAGTTTGAGGTATAGATTAAACAAAATTAGCCATGAGTTGATGACTGCTGAAGGTAGCTGATAAGTTGGTTGGGAATCATTGTATTATTTTTCTCTACTTTGTACATCTGTTAAATTTTCCATAATCAAAAGTTAAAGAATAAACATTTAAAAAAATTAAAAACATATTTACAGTAGCATCAAAAATATGAAATACCTTGAAATAAATCTAGCAAAAAATGTGTCAAACCTGTGTATTAAATATTATTGTAAAACATTAAAACAATCAAAATGTAAAGAGAACTATAGATGTTTATAATTGAAGACTTAGTATTGTTGATATCAATTTTACCCAAATTGAATTGTACAGTTAATACAATCCCAGTTAAAGTCCTTTTTTGTAAAAAGTTATAAGTTGAATCTAAATTTTATAAAGAATTGCTAGTGGTAAAAAACAGTGAAGAAAATGTTTTCAAAAGCATTTAATATTGGAGGATTTACACTATTAAATATCAAGAATTATAAAATTACAGTACTTAAGATAGTGAAAGGTTTATACAAGGATAGAAAAATATGCTAATGAAATAAACTAGAAAGTCTAGAAACACAGTCATACATGTATGGTCATCTGATTTGATGAAATGACAGTGCCATATAGGGAAAACTTTGGGGTTTACAATAAAACAACTGGAGATTACATACATTATGTATATCTTATATCCTGTTTTGTACACTATAACAATAATTCAGATGAAGTGCAGATCTTAATGTAAAAGGCAAAACAATAAAGCTTCTAGAGGAAAACATAATATTTTCAAGACCTTAGAGTAAGCAAAGATTTCTTAAACAGAGCACACAAAGCATGATCCTGAAGGAAAAGGTGGTAAATTGAATCATATTAAAATTAGGAACTTCAAAGGGATTGTAATATATAAAGAATTTCTACAAATTGATTTTAAAATTATAGACAATCAAATTTAGAAATGGGCAAAAGACTTGAATAGGTACCTTGCAAGAGAAGAAATTCAAATCTCTGATAAACAGAAAAAGATGTTCAACCTCATTAGCCATCAGGGAACATAGAAATACCCTAACAGAATCCTATCTCTACTAAAAATACAAAAAATTAGCCGGGCGTGGAAATAAACCAAATGTTATCAACAATAAAATGGAGGCCTGGCCCCATGGCTCAGGCCTGTAACCCAAACACTTTGGGAAGCCATGGTGGGAGGATCACTTGAGGCTATAAATTGGAGACCAGCTTGGGCAAGATAGTGAGACCCCATCTCTACAAAAAAAGAAGCAAAAACAATAAAATGGATACATAAGTTTTGGTGTGTTCTCACAATGGAATTCTCTTATAGAATAATGACAGTGATTAAACATAGACAAATCTCCAGCCACAAATAAAACTGGTATGTTATTTCCATTTGTCTATTTTCCCCTGGGAAAACATTGTTTCCCTGCAGAGGACTTTCCTGTTAGTGACCCTGCCGGGTAAGCCTCCCGGGCTGAAGGCACCTCACCTATCTCAGCAGTTAGAACAAGCCCTTCAGTGTCCTCATAAATGTCCCCGGAGACCTGCGTCAGGGAGAGGCTGATACCCCAAGGCCTACTGGAGTCTGAGATCAGACCGTTAGGAAGCAGGCTCAAAGCATGAGATCCCGGTGAGCCGGCTGTGCAAACGCCAGGTAGAGCTTAGTTGTCGCCGAGCGCCCGTAACCGCATCTAGAAGCCCGATCTGCTGAGGCCCTCAAAGCGGGAGCTGAGGCGGGGGATCCACAGGCAGGCACCGAGGACAAGGAGGACTTCCACGGGATTACGGCCGCCTACAGAAGAAGTGGATGCCCACCAGTAAAGACCAGGCCTGGAAGACTCTGAAGGAGCACTAGAGCATCCTGAAGTTGCTGGAGGGGTATCCCGCAACCCCTGCCTCAGGCTGCCTGCTCTCTGGCCTGGAGAAGGGGAGATGAAGAGAGGAGGCAAGCCTGCTTCTTGGGGCTTTGCTAGAAGCCACAGCCTGCAGCTGCTCTGTCAAATGGCTACAGTCTCTAGAGGACTGAGATCCTTCTCTGAGGCCTTTTGGCCTGGCTCTGTGAAAACAGGACATGCAGTCCCTGCTGGGCTGGTGTTCAGTCTCCGCTTGGTCCCCAGTGTGTGAGTGGCTTTTTTTCTGGGCCTTTCTCTTCCTCCTCTTCACCATCCCCTAATCCCATAGCCCCACCACTCTCTTCCCTTCATGGAGCTCTGCTTTGTAATTTTGTAAAAACAAAACAAAACAACAACCAAAAAAACCACCTAAGATTTAAGCTAAATTAAAACAAAACAAACAAAAAACAGCCTGCTGAAGGAGGGGATCTTGGTGATGCCAAATATGCTCCTGGGAACAAGACAGATCAGTGATTCGAAGCCTGGCTGAGCCACGACAGAGTAAGAAACATGGAGGCCTTCAACAGATGTCTCAGAAACACTTAGGGCAGTCGCTAGAGATTAGATACCTGAAGTTAGGTGAGATAAGACTAGACAATTATAATTTGAGAAGTCAATAATATGAAGCTTTAAAAATTCTTTAAAAATTCAGAAGAAATAGTAAATCTGCCTACATAATAATTATTATATCAAAGATATTTAAAAGAAAGTAAATACTAGGAATACATCTCCTACTTTCTATGTATTCCCTTGACTGCATTATTTGTTCATTCTGCAATGGTCCAGAAATTGAGCATAAGAAGGAAGAAGACAGAGAGGAGGGAAGGAGAAGAAGAGTTCATTAGTGAAGAGGAGAGAATGCATCAGGGAAATGAGGAAGAAAGGGGAAAGCTATGGCTGTACAGAGAGAAAACAGGAATTAAGGATGCTAAGTGCACAGCTTGCCTTCACCTGAGTGAACTAGTTGGTACTACTGAACATATATCCGGTACCTCATTCTTTGCAAGAAGTTCTGGAAGCTTCAGAAAGCTCCTCTAAACGTAGTGTCAGAAAGGAGGGGCTGGAAAAATCATAGCAGTTTCCAAGTCATATCAAATAATTTTTTAAGCAACAAAAATGACTCTCTCTACTAGTAGATTGAATCAAATGAAAGCTACTTTGGAATAAATTTGATGTTGATCAATGGAGTATTGTTAACTCCAAAGATAACAACACTCTCCCTAGATGATCTTATACTTTTCATGCTTCAGTTGTCACATATGAGAAAAAGTTGAGTTTGTCATAATACTTTCAGGCCTGGAAACCTCTTAAGCCAGATCAACCTCAATAATTAAGTCAGTATCACCCAATCTGCACGCACAATCTGCATGTCGATATTTTTTTCAAGCTGATACATATTTTTTTCAATTTGAAAGCAGTCACTGTCTGTTAACTGACCAGATTACAACAATAATCATGGCAGATACCTTAGTTCGTCTTTCTTTTTTTTTTGAGACGGAGTCTCGCTCTGTCACCCAGGCTGGAGTGCTGTGGCCGGATCTCAGCTCACTGCAAGCTCCGCCTCCCAGGTTTACGCCATTCTCCTGCCTCAGTCTCCCGAGTAGCTGGGACTACAGGCGCCACCACCTCGCCCGGCTAGTTTTTTGTAGTTTTTTTTTTTTTAGTAGAGACGGGGTTTCACCGTGTTAGCCAGGATGGTCTCGACCTCCTGACCTCGTGATCCGCCCGTCTCGGCCTCCCAAAGTGCTGGGATTACAGGCTTGAGCCACCGCGCCCGGCAGTTCGTCTTTCTAATAAGCCTATTGATCTAGCCTTCCCTGTTGCTAGCATTTTCACCTACAAACGGGTGGCCTTTTTCTTTATTCTGTGGAAAAGATAACTTGAAGGGCATAAGAAGTTACTTGCTTTTTTGAAACGTTTTCCAGCTGTAGAGATCTCATGAATCAGATCCTCTATGCAGATGACACCAGATTTATCAAGAGATCAAGAAATCAAAGTGTTATCTATCAAGGCAATTCGCTTCTTACTGATTTTGCCGTAACCATGTTTATGTATCAGTGTATTTTCTGACTTCAGGCTCCGGTACCCCCATGCAATATGTGGTTCTAAAGCCTCAGCATATTCATTGAGGCCTTGAGCGTAACAAAGTTTCTATTGAAAATCTGGCAAAGGCAAAAGAGTTGCAACACCTTTTGGACTCACACCATTGATACCTCTGACCCTGATGACAAATGCCAATTTGGGTTCTGTCAGTACATAGCAGTTGCCAGCTTTTCTTGCCAGCCTAGCCTTTCGAATCTCAGTTATGGGCATCTGCCTATAGTCCTTGTGATAGTGCTTAGCTTTTTCATAGATAAGCTTCCTCCTTGCCTTTTGAAGTGTATTTTTTTTCTTAGGCATTTTGATCTTCAGCTCTGTGAAATTCTTTTGCTCTTTCTTGAAAGTTTCTGGCACAACAGAAACCTTCTTTTTCTTCTCTTCAGCACCCTTCAGGGTTCCAGCCAGAAAAGACATCGAACTGTTTTGTACTTCAGGATTTTAATTTCCTTTTGTTAATTATGCTTACATATCAGGAAGAAGAAAATAATTGCCTTTGCTGATACTTGCTTTCTGTTGGTACTGGTATTCTGTGGTATGATAGGAAGTGCACAGATTTATGAACTGATTGGCATATATTAAAGATATAACCCGGGCAACCTGCTCAGGTCCCCTTCCACGCTGTGGAAGCTTTGTTCTTTTACTCTTCACAATAAACCTTGCTATCGCTCAAAAACAAAAACAAAACAAAACAAAACGGTGTAACCCACACATTAACCAGCTGCATGGTCTGGGCAAGTCACTTCACATCACCTAGACTCCATTTACTTTTCTATAATATGAGTACATTGGTATAGATAGTATCTAAAGTTTTTTTTCTTCCAATTCATACATACAAAAGTTTTGATTTTATAATTGCCAAATAATAGCAAAAATAATTGCTAAAAATTGATGTTTATGCAGTAGAAAAATCCCCCTCTTGCCACACACACACACACACACACACACACACACACACACATATCCCTTTTGTGTGGTTGCTGGCAAGCTTTGATCCATAAGAACTGGATATGGCTATGGCCCCATGGCCTACAGCAGGAACAGAGAAGGAGTGGGGTTTGATGATTGTCTTGTCCATGAGTAAGTGTTAAATTCATTATTCTTATTGGGTTTTTTTTTTCTATTTCTGGGGGTCCTTAAAATCTTTCCTCTTGAATTCTAAAAAGAATATATATGTAATATTAATTTTGGAATGTGTTAAAATAAACTTTGATACATACACTAGACAAACATGAAGCAAAAATGGACTGTGGAGCCAAAAATCTAAATGTAAACCCCAAAGCATAAAACTTCTGGAGAAAATATAGGAGAAAATCTTTGTGATCTTGAGTCAGGCAAAGATTATTTAGATAAGATACAAAAAGAATGATCTATGAAAGAAAAGAGGATAAATTGTATTTAACAAAAATTTAAAACTTCGGCATTTTGAAGACACTAAAAAAAAATTTTAAAAAAGCAACAAACTGGGAGAAATATTTGCAAAATTTCTCAGTAAAAGACCCCCAAACCTCAGTAATTTAAAGAAACAAACAACTAATTAAAAATGAGACATTCTTTAACAAATGCATAACCTCATTTGAATTTGGGAAAACTTTTTTTGTTAAATTGAGGGACCTTCTGCAGAATAACTGAAGCATTATTTAAAACTGTGAAAAAAAACAAGGAAAGAATGAAGAGCTATTACATACTGAAAAATACTAAAGACGAAAAAAATTAAATGCAATGTGGAATCCAAAACAGGATTCTGGAACAGATAAACAACATTCCAATAGGAAGATTAGAAAAGTTCAAATAAGGACTATAGCTTAGTTAATGATCCTGTACCAATGACGATTTCTTGTTCTAGATAATTATATTATTATGATTATGAAAGATGTTAATAGAACTGAGATCAAAGATAACAGAAAACTACTATTTTTGCAACTTTTCTGTGGCTCAAAATTAAAATTTTAAATTCCAAAAATGGGAAAAATTTAACCAAATACTTTACTAAAGAAGATATATAGATGGGAAAGGACTACACAAAAAGATGCTCAACATCGTTAGTCATGTGGGGAAGGACCTCACCAATATTACCACACACCTGTTAGAATGGCTGGAAAAAAAAATAACCTCACAATACCAAGTGTTAGTGAGAATGCATAGCAGCTGGAGCTCTCTTACATTCCTGGTTTGGATGACCAAATAGTACAGGTTCTTTGGAAAACTGTTGAGCTGTTTCTTATCCTATATCTTAGTCAGCTCAGGCTACAATAAAAGGATACTATAAACTGAGAGGCTTAAACAGTAGAATTTATTTCTCACAGTTCTAGAGGCTGGGAAGTCCAAGATCCAGGCACTGGCAGATCCAGTGTCTGGTGTCGGCCCACTTCATGGTTTCCTCTTGGGCATTTTCTTACTGTGTCCTCGCATGATGGGGAGCAGAAAGAGACTATTTCTTTCATGTCTCTTCTTAATGGGCGGTAATCCATTCCTGAAGATTCTACCCTCATGACCTAATTACCTTACAAAGGCCCCACATCCCAATAGTGTCACATTGAGGATTCAGGCTTCAACTTATGAATTTTGGGGGAATGCAAACATTCAATTCATAGCACCATATGATGCAACAATCATATACACATGAAAAAAATGAAAATTTAAATTTATGCAAACTCCTGTAGGCAAATGTTTATGGCAGCTTTATTCATAATTGCCAGAACTAGGGGGTGGGAAGAACCTAATACATTTCAACTGGTGGGTGATAAACAGAGTATGGTATATCCATACAATGAAATACTGACCAATAAAAGGGAATGGAGTCTGAACAGATGCAATAACATGGGCAAATCTCAAATGCATTATGCTGAGTGAAAAGAGCTAGACTCAAGGGGCTACATACTGCATGATTCCATTTATATAACATTCTGGAAAAGGCAAAATGTTAGAACAGAAAAAAGATCAATTGCTACCAGAGGCTAGAGATAAGAAGAGATCTGGTCAAAAATGGGCAAAAGAGAATATCTTGTGGCAAAGTAACCTACATTTTTTGACTTTATTAATAATTTACACAATTGTACATTTGTAAAACCTTATAGAACTGTACCCTTAGAAAATCAGTAAATTTTACCATATGAATTTTATTCATCAATAAGCCTGACCTAAAAAAAATGTATTAGGAGGAGAACAGGGTGTTGCTGTTTTAGATAGGGTGGTAACAGATGGCCTCACTAACACAATGATATTTGACCTAAAGAAAAGTCAATGTCCTGCTATTCTCTTTTGAATATGGTTTCTGGAGAGAACAGAGGTAAACATGTGTGCTCCACTATATTTCAGCCTTGATTCTTGTTTCTTGGTCAGAAAGAATTATCACTGCTTAAAGGTAACCATTATCTTATGAGTAATTAAGAAGAATCCAAGTAAGAGAGAGTCAGGGATGCATCTGGATATAGTACTACCTATTGGTGCCCTGCTCAGACCCAGTTTAACAGGTTGGTGCAGCCAACTTTCACCAGCTTCGAGTGTTGACTGCTAAGAAATCATAGCTGTATGCTCCTCCGGAACTCACCCTTGGCTGATAGAAAGTACCTCACCTCTGTAATGTCTGACAGTTTATTCTCTTCTCACAGGGCAGATCACAATAGTTGACTGACTGATTTTGGAGTACAAAAACTGGATTTCTTATCTCCAGGTGGAACACTCATGCTTCAGAGCTCCCTGTGGGATTCCACTAAGACTTAGCTTCTTCCCCTTCTTTATCCTTCCCCCTTGTTTCCTTACAGATTTTACCCATGAGCACTTCCTCAGCAAATCAGTTAGTAAGAACCCCTGTCTCAAGCTCTGTTTTCTAAAGAACCCAACCTAAGGTACTGAGGGAAAATATTTTAAGCAGAGGAAACAAGGCAATTTTGAAACTTTAGCCTGCATCACAGTTATCTGGAGAGCTTGATAAACAGAGATTTCCAGGCCCCATCCCCAAAGTAACTAATTCAGTAGATCTCAGGTGGGCTCGAGATTTTGCATTTCTAATAAGTTCCCAGATGATTCTGACAGTACTGACCCAGTGACCAGACTTTGAAAAGGCTTAAGTGGGACAAAGCACTGAGGGGAGGATGCTAAGTGGCCAGTGTGGCTCTAGAAGCCTAAGGAGGGAGGAGTCAGAGGTGAGATCAGAAAGGAAACTAGAGGCAACACAGTGCAGGATAATTCAGGTTATTAAAAAGCACTGTGGACTTTACTCTGTGTGAGGTGGAGAGCTTAGAGCAAAGAGGGACATGAAATGGCTACATTTTTAACACGGTCACTCTGATGGCTGCATTGACAGAGAAAAATGGTAGAAACAAAGAGATCTGTTAAGAGGCCATTTTGTACTAATCCAGATGAGAACTGATGGTGGCTTAGATCATGATTCAAATTTTTAAATTATGTAAATACGTAGCTTCGATAAAAATTAAAAGAATATTGAGAAAATATCAACAATTCTCTTTAACTTTTCAGATACAGTCCATCTACATTGGAAGCCATTCTATACCTCTAAGTGTCCAATGTGCCTCTTTAGCAAATCCTGGCCACTTGTAAAGCAATCTATATCTTTTCTGACTAGTCTGATTTGGTTGTTGGAGGTACTGAAATAATTAAAAGTAAAATACATTTTTTACATTCTTGAGAAAAATATATTTAGATATTTGCGATACATCAAGTTACTGAATTTTCCATCCCCAAATTACATCAACCACACTGCTACATGGGCATGTGACAATAAGTAGAAGCAGAGGTGAAACGTGCTGACATTTGACTTTCTCACCAGCTGAGTGTCCTGTCAGTTCATGGGTTACTGAGCACATTTCCCACTTTCAAGTTTATGCCTTTGTACATATTCAAGTGTATTGGAGAGTCACTATAAATTGGTGAAACTATAATAACATCTAAATTTCAAAATTTGACTGTAATAGAATATGAATTATGTAGTTTAGTCCCAGAGAGGTATTCCAATTAAAAGAAGACCCAATGCAGATTTCAAATTAATAACATCCTTTACTTGTATTTTCCCAAACACCATGAGGGAAAAATAGGTCTCCCACAAAATGCTTTTTACCTGTTTTGTGCCGTCCTCTTCTTGATCTAATGGCTATGTAGCACAGTCGTTCTTTTCAAAAGCATTTACAAACTACTCCTGGGATTCTTTTTTGTTCATTTTTTCCTTGTCATTTTCTCTAAATCTTCATTATAATACAAACCTTTTGTCCCGGGATAGTAAGGCAGTGCCCCTTATCCTGAAAATAGATTGAATCGTCTTTATAATTTGGTAGAAAGAGCAGGAGGGATGGTAACATTCTTGAATTAATTATCTTATAAAATTAGTTACTCAGTTATTTGAAGACAAGTTGGGATATGTTGTGAAAACACGTGATCACTTAGTAAGTAATTTCACTAAATCCCAACTTGAAACAAATGTTATACATGTCCACTATCTTATCTATGTCATCAAGAGACCTACTTAAGAGCCACATGTTTAAAAAATAAATTTCATTTATGCCTAATAACACCTTGACTTTCAGCATGTGTGTAAGTCATAAAACTACCCTTCTCCCATGCTCCCATCATGTACCTCACAAAGAGATAACACAAGCCTGCCTTGGCCAGAGAATTTCTAGGATGTCTGGTACGGAATAATAAGGGGAACATAGTAGAATGTGGAAGTCAGGTAGTAGTAGGAGGTCAGGTGGCATGGGGCCTCATATTGTTAGAATTTAAATCTTTATATGAAGTAAAATGAGGAGTCATTGCAGTGATTGTAGCAGAGAGGGACATGGCCTGACTAATAATGCCTTAAAAAGAATAAGATATGTTGCACTAGAATGGACTGGAGGAGAAATAAGTGAGAGCAGAGAGACCAATTAAGAGAATGTTATGATGGTAATCTACAGGAGACATGGTACGGGAGACCAAGGTCATAGCAATGAAGGTATAAAATATAGATGGTTGGCAGATATATTATTAATGCAATGCCCATATGATTTCCTGACTGAAAATAGGACGTGAGAGCAAAAGTAAAGTACAACTCCAAAGTTTCTTTCCTGAGGGACAGAAAGGAAGATTTCATAGAGGAAATGACAATTTCAAGCCTAGGGAGAAGCAGGAGCTCATTAAAGAGGTGAGAAAGAGCCCAATGCTCTGAGGTGTGATTAGTTCAGGAGAACCTGATAATGAGAACTTCTTAAATGGAGGTGCTAATATCCCCTAAATCACACTGACAGGAAGGAGGAAGTATCTGAAGTCCTGGATAAACAGAGATCTTCCTTGTACATCCATTTTACTTAAATGGTAAATTATTAAAATTTTTATTTGATTGTGCACTTTTATGAACTACAATACAAGTCATGTAAGTGTTAAAGTTAAATCAAGAGACTCCAAACAGGTTCTCAAATGAGATGTCCCATCTGAGTGTGTCAGGGTTAAGAAAGCATTCTCCCATGAATAATGCTTGAAGCAATCTGAAGGACAAGAATTACCTTTTAAGCCCTTAGGTTAATATAAAAACTGTCAGAGAGGTTTTCAGCCAAGTAGTTTGGAACTAAACTCAAGAATCATTTAGGGGTTTGAAAATAGATTTCCTGCTAGCCTCTTACATCCTTCTTTCTCAGTTGATGGTCATATGCTAGTTTCTTGTGAAACAGAAAATAAAAATGTCAAGTTAAGGAGAGTAAGAACATGAAAATGTCAAGTTAAGGTGATTAACTATATAGTGTGTGCTCCTCTTCACTGATACTTAGAGATTCATGAATCAGATAACTCTTTGGGGGCTTTGTAACTTCAGATTAGAGGCCCTGGCTACTTTTTCCCCATTGTCCATTTATCTCAGAAACATCAATTCTCTCCTCCACAGTGGCTTTTCCCCTTAAAACAGATGAATATGTAGAGAATTCCTTACTCGCATTAGAGGGAGATCTCAACACATGTATAAGTGACATCTCTGGACATTTCATAAGGTTAGCATATTTTGTTAGTTTTTATGTAAATAATATTTCCATAAATACAAAAAAAGTGAAATAATTATGTAAACATTTATGTCCCACATTTCCTGACTTTGTTATATGTCATTCTGTTTTAGTGACAAAAAATTCTTCTAAAAATCATGTAGAATTTATGTGTTAGTGAAATGAATATATAGATGTAAAATGAAGAATGTATAATTTTCCAGCAATCTCCAGTTAGTTTGAAAGAGGCAGCTGAATACAGTAAGAAGGGCAATAGCCTGAGTCAGGAAAATTAGTTTTAGTCCTGTGCAAGTAACTAGGTTTCTTTTGTTCTCTGATGAATTATCTATTCCTAGGACTATAGAAACGATGATCTTTATTTAGTACTATATTTTGTTACCCAAGTTCTCTATATTTTAGTCTCAGTCTGATACTCTAATGAGGCTAGAGCATATGTCAAAACAAATATTTTATGAGTCATTGATGGAGCTATATAGGGGCTTATGGACATAGTCATTGAAGTAGCATTTGTTGTGTGTCTTGTATTTCTAGAACAATTCAAACACTTTTGAGGAAGACATGAATTTTCTTGAAACAATGCCTTTTTTGGAGCAATATAATTTAAGAAAACACAGTAAACAATTGATATATTTTACAATCAATGGCTTTTTCTAAATCAGAGTGGTAAAATTTGTATGACATAATCAATTATATTTGTTAACATGACTATCTCTCATAAGGATATGTACTCCTTAGAACAGAAAGTATCTCATCTAAGATGCTCTGAAACTGAGAATCAGAGGAAAACACAGAAAAAAAGGAATAAATAAATAAAAATAAAATATGCATGGTGTTAGTTATCTATTAATTATCATCATCATCATTATCTATACCGTTCTACATACTTGCCTATCTATATACCTATCTTTGGCTAACAATGTTAAATGATCCCATTTCCTCCACCATACACTTATCCCAAATTCCAATATTTACCTCTCTCTAGATTTAATTCGTTTTATTGTGTTTGATTGGATATATTCGATATTATAAAGAATAAGTAAGCCCGGTGTGGTGGCTCGTGACTGTAATCCCAGCACTTTGGGAGGCCAAGGCAGGTGGATCTCTTGAGGTCAGGAGTTTGGGAGCAGCCTGGCCAACATGATGAAATCCCATCTCTACTAAAAAATACAAAAAAAAATTAGCTGGGCATGGTGGCACACACCTGTAATCCCAGCTACTAGAGAGGCTGAGGCATGAGAATGGCTTGAACCCAGGAGACAGAGGTTACAATAAGCTGATACAGTGCCACTGCACTACAGCCTAGGTGATGGAGTGAGACTCCATTGCAAAAAAAAAAAAAAATTTATAAGAATAATTGTATAAATTGAACGCATGTACTTTACCATTCAAAGTAAAAATTCAGTAGTTTAAAAAAGATGAGCCTTTCTTACTATAATATCCAAAACACATTTTATATGCAGAAAATAATCAAAAATACATAAAAATCCCATTTATGTATTAAAAAGTAAACATATATATGAATGCATATTTAAAAAGCAAGGAAGGATACATAAGTTATAAACACTGATTGCCTCTAGAAAGGGAACTAGGCTTCCTCTCACTACAGAAATTTTGTGTGTGTTTGGTAAGAACACTTAGCACGAGATCTATCCTTTAAAATTTTTAAGTACACATCATGTTTCTGTTAACTACAGGCACTATGTTGTACAGCTGATCTCTAGAGCTTATTCATCTTACATAATCGGAACTTTATACTCATTGAACAGCAACTCCTAATTCTCCCTCCCTTTAGCAACCATCTTTCTACTCTGTTTCTGTCAGATTGACTATTTGATATATATCTCATATATGTGGAATCATGCAATAGTTGTTCCTCTGTAACTGGCTTATTTCTCTTAGCATAATGTCCTCCAGGTTACTCATGTTGTCACATATGGCAGATTTCCTTGATTTTTGAGGCTGAATAATATTCCTCTGTTATGTACATATCACATTTTCTTTATCAGTTCATATGTCGATGGACATTTAGGTTGTTTCTATATTTTGGTTATTGCAAATACGCAGCAGTGACCGTAGGGAGTGCATATATCTCTGAGATCCTGAATTCAATTATTTTGGATATACAGGTTGAGTATCCTTTTTGCAAAATATGTGGGACATGAAGTGTTTTGAATTTCTAATTTTTTCAGACTTTGGAGTATTTGCATTATGCTTACTGGTTCTGTATCCCTAATCCCAAAATTCAAAATCCAAAATGCCCCAGTAAGCATTTCCTTTGAATGTCATGTTGGTACTCGAAAAGTTTCAGATTTAGAGCATTTCAGATTTTGAATTTTTGGATTAGGAATACTCAATCTGTACCAAAAATTGGTATATCCAGTTTTTAAAGGAATTTTTGGAAATACCAAAATTAATATTGCTGGATCAAGTGGTAATTCTATTTTCAGTTTTTTTGAGGAACCACCAGACTGCTTTCTATAGTGGTTTAACATTCCCATTTTACATCCCCATCAACAGCCTCACTGTAGAATTTGAGAGCAATATTTTTTGTTTAAAAATATAATTCATATTGTGGTTGTATAATCTCCCTTAATTTTTGTATTTTTTCGTGAATTCTTGAAAATAATATGTTTGGTAATTATGGGTACAAGTTGTATGATCATTCTTGCAAATGTTTTGCTCCAAACTCCTATATTGCTATTGATCATTTTTATTGTTAGATTGATGCACACATTTATGAAGCAGCTGGATTTAAATGTCTTATAAGCTACATATGCCAAGGATATGGCCTAATAGTCTCTGAAGTTTTAAGTGTGAGTTTAATTTGGTTAAATTTGTTAAGATAATTGAAATAATTCTATTGCTATTGCCTTCTTTTTTTTTTCACCAAAAAAATTGTTTTATTCACCAGAATTGTCTTTTTAATATGTTTCTTTTTATTGGATTCTGTAGAATTGAAAACCTTTCTAGTTTATTCATTTTGTCCTCTACTGTCTTGAGAATTACAAACGCAATTTTCTTTTTTTAAGGATACCCCTTAAAATGTCTAAAACAATCTTCTTACTCATCCATTTTCCTCATGTACTTTTAAGTTACTCAATATCATTAGTGTCCTCCTAACCTAGAAAAGAAATATGCTCTAATTAATCTCTCTTTTTAAAAAATTTTACTTTAAGTTCCAGGATACATGTACAGAATGTGCAGATTTATTACATAGGTGTACGTGTGCCATGGTGGTTTGCTGTACCTATTAACCCATCATCTAAATTCTAAGCCCAGCATGCATTAGCTATCTGTCCTAATGCTCTCCCTCCCTTTGCACTCTACCCCCACGACAGGCCCGAGTTTGTGTTGTCCCCCTCCCTGTCTCCATGTGTTCCCATAGTTCATTGATTTTTTACAGCTGCATAGTAGTCCATGGTGTATATGTACTAAATTTTCTTTATCCAGTCTATCGTTGATGGGCATTTGGGTTGGTTCCATGTCTTTGCTATTGTAAATAGTGCTGCAATAAACATACGTGGTGCATGTGTCTTTATAGTAGGATGATTTATATTCCTTTGGGTATATATCCAGTAATGCGATTGTTGGATCAAATGGTATTTCTGGTTCTAGATCCTTGAGGAATCCCCACACTGTCTTCCACAATGGTTGAACTAATTTACATTCTCACCAACAGTGTAAAAGCGTTCCTATTTCTCCACAGCCTCTCCAGCATCTATTGTTTCTTGACTTTTTAATAATCACCATTCTGACTGGCATGGGATGGTATCTCATTGTGGTTTTGATTTGCATTTCTCTAATAATCAGGAATGGTGAGCTTTCTTCACATGTTTGCTGGTCACATAAATGTCTTCTTTTAAGAAGTGTTTGTTCATATCCTTTGTTCACTTTTTGATGGGGTTGTTTGCTTGTTTGTTTGTAAATTTGTTTAAGTTCCTTCTAGGTTCTGGATATTAGACCTTTACCAGATGAGTAGATTGCAAAAATTTTCTCCCGTACTGTAGGTTGCATGTTCACTCTGATGATAGTTTCTTTTGCTGTGCAGAAGCTCTTTAGTTTAATTAGATCCTATTTGTCAATTTTGGCTTTTGTTACGATGCTTTTGGAATTTTTGTCGTGAGATCTTTGCCCGTGCCTGTGTCCTGAATGGTATTGCCTAGGTTTTCTTCTAGGGTTTTTACGGTTTTGGGTTTTACATGTAAGTTTTTAAGCCACCTTGAGTTAATTTTTGTGTAAGGTATAAGGAAAGGGTCCAGTTTCAGTTTTCTCTGTATGGCTAGCCAGTTTTCCCAGCACCATTTATTGAATAGGAGATCCTTTCCCCATTACTTGTTTTTGTCAGGTTTGTCAAAGATCAGATGGTTGTAGATGTATATTGTTATTTCTGAGGTCTCTGTTCTGTTCCATTGGTCTATATGTCTGTTTTGGTACCAGTACCATGTTGTTTGGTCACGGTAGCCTTGTAGTGTAGTTTGAAGTCAGGTAGTGTGACGCCTCTAGCTTAGTTCTTTTTGCTTAGGATTTCCTTGGCCATATGAGGTCTTCTTTGATTCCATATGAAATTCAAAGTAGTTTTTTTCTAATTCTGTGAAGAATGTCAATGGTAGTTTGATGGGAATAGCACTGAATCTATAAATTACCTTGGGCAGTATGGCTATTTTCATGATATTGATTCTTCCGATCCATGAGAATGGAATGTTTTTTACATTTGTTTGTGTCCTCTTTTATTTCCTTGAGCAGTGGTTTGTAGTTCTCCTTGAAGAGGTCCTTCACATTACTTGTTAGCTGTATTCCTAGGGTTTTATTCTCTTTGTAGCAATTGTGAATGGGAGTTCATTCATGATTTGGCTCTGGTATGAATGCTTGTGATTTTTGCACACTGATTTTGTATCCTGAGACTTTGCTGAAGTTGCTTATCAGCTTAAGGAGTTTTTGGGCTGAGATGATGGGTTTTTCTAAATACAGAATTATGTTGTCTGCAAAAAGAGACAATTAGACTTCCTCTATCCCTATTTGACTACCCTTTATTTCTTTCATTTGCCTGATTGCCCTGGCCAGAACTTCCAATACTATGTTAAATAGAAGTGGTTAGAGAGGGTATCCTTGTCTTGTGCCAGTTTTCAAAGGGAATGCTTCCAGCTTTTGCCCATTCAATATGATATTGGCAGTGGGTTTGTCATAAATAGCTGTTATCATTTTGAGATATGTTTCATCAATACTTAGTATATTGAAAGTTTTTAACATGAAGCAATGTTGAATTTTATCAAAGACCTTTTCTACATCTATTGAGATAATCATGTGGTTTTTGTCTTTGGTTCTGTTTATGTGATAGATTATGTTTATTGATTTGTGTATACTGAACCAGTCTTGCATCCCAGGAGTGAAGCCAGCTTGATCATGTTAGATAAGTTTTTTGATGTGCTGCTGGATTTGGTTTGCCCGTATTTTATTGAGGATTCTTGCATCGATGTTCATCGGGGATATTGGCCTGAAATTTTCTTTTGTTATTGTGTCTCTGCCAGGTTTTGGTATCAGGATGATGCTGGCTTCATAAAATGAGGTAGAGAGGAGGCCCTCCTTTCCAATTGTTTGAAATAATTTCAGAAGGAAGGGTACCAGCTCCTCTTTGTACTTCTGATAGAATTTGGCTGTGAATCCGTGTGGTCCTGGGCTTTTTTTGGTTGGTAGGCTATTAATTACTGCCTTAATTTCAGAACTTGTTATTGGTCTATTCAGGGATTTGACTTCTTCCTGGTTTAGTCTTGGGAGGGTGTATGTGTCCAGAGATTTATCCATTTCTTCTAGATTTTCTAGTTTATTTGCATAGAGGTGTTTATAGTATTCTTTGATGATAGTTTGTATTTCTGTATGGTCAGTGATGATATCCCCTTTACCATTTTTTATTGTTCTCTTTTCTTCTTTATTAGTCTAGCGAGGGGTCTATTTTGTTATTTATTGATTGATTGATTTTCAAAAAACCAGCTCCTGGATTCATTGATTTTGTGGAGGATTTTTCATGTCTTTATCTCCTTCAATTCTGCTCTGATCTTAGTTATTTCTTGTCTTCGGCTAGCTTTTGGATTAGTTTGCTTTTGCTTCTCTAACTCTTTTAATTGTAATGTTAAGATATCTATTTGAGATCTGTCTAGTTTTCTGATGTGGGAATTTAGTGCCATAAATTTCCTCAATACTGCTTTAGCTGTGTCCCAGAGATTTTGGTACATTGTCTCTTTGTTCTCACTGATTTCAAAGAACTTGGTTTTTGCCTTAATTTCATTATTTACCCAGGAGTCATTCTGGAGCAGGTTGTTCAATTTCCATGTAATTGTGTGGTTTTTAGTGAGTTTCTTAATTCTGAGTTCTAATTTGTTTGCACTGTATTCTGAGAGACTGTTATGATTTCAGTTCTTTTGCATTTGCTGAAGAGTTATTTTGCATTTGCTTAAGAGTGGTCAATTTTAGAATCAAGTGCCGTGTGGCACTGAAAAGAACGTATATTCTGTTGATTTGGGGTGGAGAGTTCTGTAGATGTCTATTAGGTCCACTTGATCCAGGACTGAGTTCAAGTCCTGAAAATCCTTGTTAATTTTCTGTCTTATTGATCTGCCTAATATTGACAGTAGGGTGTTAAAGTCTCCCACTATTATTGTGTGGGAGTCTAAGTCTCTTTGTAGGTTTCTAAGAACTTATTTGATGAATCTGGGTGCTCCTGTATTGAGTGATATATACTTAGGATAGTTAGCTTTTTAGTTGAATTGATCCCCTTACCATTATGTAATGCCCTTCTTTGTCTTTTTTTTTTTTTTTTTTTTTTTGCTTTCCATTTGCTTGGTAAATATTCCTCCATCCCTTTATTTTGATCCTATGTGTGTCTTTGCACATGAGATGGGTCTCCTGAATATAGCACACTGATGGGTCTTGACTCACTATTCAATTTGCCAGTCTGTGTCTTTTAATTATGGTATTTAGCTCATTTACATTTAAGGTTAGTATTATTATGCATAAATTTGATCCTATCTTCATGATGCTATCTACTTATTTTGCATACTAGTTGTTGCATAGTGTCATTGGTCTTTATATTTTGTTGTGTTTTTGCAGTGACTGGTACTGGTTTTTCCTTTCCATATTTAGTGCTTCCCTCAGGAGCTCTTGCAAAGCAGGCCTGTTGGTGACAAAATTCCTTGGGATTTGCTTGTCTGGAAAGGATTTTACTTTGCCTTCACTTATGAAGCTTAGTTTGGCTGGATATGAAATTGTAGGTTGAAAATTATTTTCTTTAGAATGTTGAATAATGGCCCCCACTCTCTTCTGGCTTGTAGGGTTTCTGCTGAGAGGTCTGCTATTAGTCTGAGGGGCTTCCCTTTGTAGGTGACCTGGCTTTTCTCTCTAGCTGCTGTTAACATTTTTTTCCTTCATTTCGATCTTGGAGAATCTGATGATTATGGATCTTGGGTTGAATTTGTCACGGAATATCTTAGTGGTGTTCTCTATATTTCCTGAATTTGCATATTGGTCTGTCTTGGTAGGTTGGGGAAGTTCTCCTGGATAATATCCTGAGGTGTGTTTTCCACCTTGTTACCTTTCTCCCTGTCTCCTTTAGGTACTCCAGTCATAGGTTCGGTTTTTCACATAGCCCCATATTTCTTGGAGGCTTTGTTCGTTCCTTTTCATTCTTTTTTCTCTAATCTTGTCTGCATGCCTATTTCAGCAAGATGGTGCTCAAACTCTGATATCCTTTCTTCCACTTGGTAGATTTGGCTATTGATACTTTTGTATGCTTCATGAAGTTCATGTGCTGTGTTTCTCTGCTCTGCTCAGGTCATTTATGTTCCTCTCTAGACTGGTTATTCTAGTTAGCAGCTCCCCTAACCTGTTATCAAAGTTCTTAGCTTCTTTACATTGGGTTAGAACATGCTGCTTTAGCTCAGCAGTTTTTTATTACCCATCTTCTGAAGCCTACTTCTGTCAATTCATCCATTTCATCCTCTGTCCAGCTCTACACACTTGCTGGAGAGGCATTGCAATTGTTTGGAGGAGAAGAGGCACTCTGGCCTTTTGGGTTTTCAGCATTTTTTTTCTTTGATTCTTTCTCAGCTTCATGAGTTTGTCCAGTTTCGATCTATGAGCCTGCTGACCCTTGGTTGGGGCTCTTGTGGGGACTTTTTGTTGTTGTTGATGATTTTTTGCTGTTTTTTTTTTCTTCTTTCAATGGTTAGGTCCCTCTTCTGTAGTGCTGCTGCGGTTTGCTGGGGATTCACTTCATGCTCTATTCCTCAGATTCACTCCCACACCTGGAGATGTCACTGAAGGAGCCTGGAGAACAGCAAAGATGGGTGCCTGCTCCTTCTTCTGGGATCTCTGGCTTTGAGGGGCACCAACCTGATAGGGTGTCTGACAACTCCTTCTATTTGCATCAGTTTCCTTGCTTACAAAATGGGAACAAGATCACCTTTGAGGGCTGCCTATATTGCTGAATAATCAGTAATTTGACTCTGGATTCCTAGGAATGTCATTTCTATCTTCTTTCTTTCTTCAAGTTAAAGTCACACCGCACAGGGTGTGGAGCCAAAGCTCCTGGCAGCATAAGTGTGGAACTCCTCACAGCAGACCCCTGCTATCCCAGCCACAGACTCCAGATTTTCAATTTACTTTGTTGAGGAAAGTAGTGATTCCATGTGAGTAATCATTATCTGTGGCAGCAAAGGCCTTCTGAAATGTATTTTTTAAATAATTGGATTTGAAAGTTAAAATTACTTCTTGATACATGGACTGCAGAATAGATACTATGGTAGCAGGCATGAAAAACAAATTAATCTCATTGAACATCTCCACCAGAGCTTTTGGGGGACCAGGTGCATTGTCAAGAAGCAGTAATATTTTGAAAGAGATTTTTTTCTCTGAGCAGTGGATCTCAACGACGGGCTTAAAATATTCAGTAAATCATGCTGTAAATAGATATGCTGGCATCCAAGCTTTATTGTTTCTTTCACAGAGCACAAGCAGAGCAGATTTAGTGTACCTGCTAAGGGCCCTGGGATATTCAAAATGGTTAGTGAGTATTGGCTTCAACTTAAAGTCACCAGCTGCATTGCCCCCTAACAAAGCCTGTCCTTTGAAGCTTTGAAGCCACATATTGGCTTCTTTTCTTTAGCTCTGAAAGTCCTAGATGGCACTTTCTTCCAATAGAAGGCTAATTTGTCTACATTGAAAATCTTGTGTAGTATAGCCACCTTCATTAATTATCTTAACTAGATCTTCTGAATAATTTGTTGCAGCTTTTACAGCAGGACTTGCTGCTTCACCTTGCACTTTTATATTAATACATAATGGGTGTACATATTTTGGGGGTACATGTGATAATTTGATATATTAATATGTAAAGATCAACTCAGGGTAATTGTGATATCCCTCACCTTAAATATTTATCTTTTATTGATGTTAGAAATATTCAAATTATTCTTTTCTATTTTGAAATGTACATTAGATTATTGTTAACTATAGTCTATTTGATAGATGATCTATCAAACACTAGGTCTTGTTTCTTTTATCTAACTCTATACTTGTACCCATTAAGCAACCTCTCTTCATCACCTTCTCTAACCTACCCTTCCTGGGCTCTCATAACCATCAGTCTACTCTCTGTCTTCACAAAATGTACCTTTGTAGCTCTCACGTATGTGTGAGAACACGCTATATTTGTCCTTCTGAACCTTGAACTTTTGTGTTATGGAGACAGCTTCCTACTTTTAGCCTCATGAACAAATTTGTACTAGCTTCGGCCTTTTCTTCTGCAGCTTTCTCACCTCTCTTAGACTTCATAGAATGGAAAAGAATTAGAGCCTTGCTCTGGATTAGAATTTGGCTTAAGGGAATATTGTGGCTGGTTTGATGTTTTGCCCAGACCACTAAAACTTTCTCCACATAGCCATAAATCTATTTCACTTTCTTATCATTCATGTGTTCACTAGAATAACACTTTTCATTTCCTTCAAAACCTTTTCCTTTGCATTAATACCTTGGCTGTTTGTCACAAGAAGCCTAGCTTTTGGCCTATCTCAGCTTTTGATATACTTTCTTCACTAAGCTTATCATTTCTAGCTTTTTATTTAAAATGAAACTTTTCCTTTCACTTGAACAGCTTAGAGGCTATTGTAGGGTTGTTAATTGGCCTGCTTTTAATATTGTTCCCTTCCAAGAGAGGGAGCAAAATAGGGGAGCAGCTGGTTTCATAGCCTATGGTTTTCCAACCTCTTATCTAGACCCAGATTGCTGGTTAAAGTGAAAACAATACTTCTGATTAAATTTTGAGATCCATAAATCTTCCCTAAGGAATCCCCAAATCCTTCCTTCATAAGGTTCTCTAGGTATTACTTCTGAATTTGTGTACATGTATTCATAGGAAAGAGAAAGGAGAAGGAAAAGGAAGAGAAGACAGGGGTTATGGAAGACAGGAAAGGGAAAAAGCAGCAGAATTGAGAACTGCTGAGAAAATAATCTGAGCACAGCCTTTGCACATCTTAGGAAACTATTTGTATTTTATTTCAACCATTAGCATAAATGTCCTCAAGATAATTCAGAATGTTCTTTCAGGTGTGACTAATGTTAGCTCACACTAAAATAAAAAGTAATATTAAAAATCACACAGAGAACAAAAGGTATTAAAATGTCTACCTATTCAAAAAGTCCAAACAATAAGTCTTTTATTTTCTTCTATGTACCCACTTTTATTTACCGAGTACGTAAAATGTAGTTAATTTCAAAGATAAAATTTCCTACATAAGATTATCTTATCTTCATCCTCCAGTCAATAGCCCTCAGAAGTGCATGCTGGTTTTTTACTTTAAACTCGAGGAAAAGTCTAAGGCTATGTTAACTGTACCAAGTTGACATTATCCATATTGTACACTTGGGGAACTGTATGTTTTCAAACTATTGCTCATTGTTCTGCTTTCAGCAATTTTTGAACATCAAGCAAAAACTGATAATGCTTTATGTTTGGTGATCTTACAGCCATCCTGAGTTATGCATTATAATAGAAAGTTCACAGGACTGTATTCTAGTTGCAGCCCTGCTATTAGCCAGCTATATGTGCCTTTTGGACAAATTACCTCATCTCTCTGTCTCCACTTCACCCTTTGAAACAAGAGGTTCGGGCTAGATGAGTCTAAAGGTACTTTAATTTCTGTCCTAAAATATTTATGATAGGCCAATACCATTAAAATTAAATCTGATTTTTCAAGGTGAAATTGACAAACTGAAAAACATACAGGGAGACCCAAGCCCTATTTTTCTGGGTGCTAGAAAGCTTCATTTCAAGGGTATGTGTGGGTACTCCTTGCACATAGCAAAACAACAGCAGGAGAGTTGAGATATAACTAAATAAATTATTATCTTCTCTATGAAGCACCTGTGCTTTCTGCTTCTTGGTCTTGGAGGTGGAATCATTATCTAGTAAGCATTAGGAGTCTTTTTATTTATTTATTTATTCCTTTTTAATCTTTTCAGTGGCCCTCTGGTGGATACAAGGGAATTGTGAATAACAGAGGGCAGCATTAAGAGAAACAGGGAGGAGAAATAGTTATTTTTCCACTTAACCTTTCAGTAAATGTTTATACCCTTATGATCTACCTCACCCCTCAGAATATTACTTGTGTATATGGTGTTTCTTATTTCCTACGCTCTTCAAATGTGAGAGATAATCTAGTTGGATCCTGGTACCCAAGAGCAAGCAATAAACTTGAGACAAGAGTGGAACTTTCCTTTCATTTATAGAGCTCATGCCTGTAATTGCAATACTTTGGGAGGCCGAGGTGGGCGGATCACTTGAAGTCAGGAGCTCGATAACAGCCTGGCCAAGATGCCAAAACCCTGTCTGTACTAAAAACACAAAAATTAGCCAGGCGTGGTGGCACATGCCTGTAATCCTAGCTAATCAGGAGGCTAAGGCAGAAGAATTATTTGAACCGAGAGGTAGAGGTTACAGTGAGCTGAGATCACATCACTGCACTCCAGCCTGGGCGACAGTGCGAGACTTCGTCTAAAAAAATAAAGAAAGAAAGTACTTGTTCTGGGGGTCACTACATAGCCTGGAATGTGAGGGAGTGAAAGCAGACTTTGTCTCATGGACGCTTCAAGTGATCCATGCTTTCTACTTACAGAGCCAGGAAGCAATAAACAGATTAACCTTGATGTCTGAGCTAAAGCCAAGATGGAGTTGACCAAGGTGATCAAAGTTATGGGTCAGATTTTCTGGAGCTGGGTACAAAGGTGTTTCCAGGGCCCTGAGGCTAAGTGGCCTATGGTTAATCATAGAATCACTTATTAGAATCAACTTCAACTCTCAATTAAGAGTCAAGAACATTTACCTCCCAAGAGACTGCGACAAGTGCCCCAGCAGTTGATTAGAGTTTGATTCTTGGCTCAGTACTTTTTGTCTTGAGTTCTGTCTATCATTCTCTGACCAAAACCTTGGCGAGTTACTAATTTCATAATGATGAGTTATATTCCACCCCATGTTTCATGATGTATATTAAAATCAAATACCATTGGATGAGTTTTAAAATTTATTTGGTCATCAATATAAGATACAAGTAGTAGATGATCTTGACAAACAGTTCTATATGACTTTCCCAAATCATTCTCCTAAAGAACCTGAAGAGTAGCAGATGGGGTTTGTGTGCCTGTTTATTGTTTTATGCTCATATTATGTTAACCTCTTTCGTCTTTTAAAAGTCAAATGACTGATGGATTAATAGTAGGTTCTCTTCTCACGTAAACTTTATAAGATATTGCAACTATTCTTATGCCTTCAGGTGCTATTTTTATATTAATGACTTCAAAATTTACTTCTTCTGCTCAAACCTCATCCTTCAGTGCCAGGTCTATAGCTCAAATTGCCTTCTCAACGAATTTAATGATTCACATGTGTTTCAAACTAAACACACCCCATCTAAACCTATCATCTTACCTTTCAGTCATGACCCCTTCATGGCACCAATCTCTATAAATGGCACATTATCACCAATCTGCCCAAGATAGAAACTGATCATTATCCTTGTCATGTCCACCTTGTTAATCCTTTATAGCCAATTAATCATTAAGTCCTGTTGATTCTTTCTGCTAAATTTAAATCTGCCATCTTTCTTTAATATTGTCATCCTTTTCCAGGTCACTATCATATTTCACCAGGAATCGTGAAAGGGCCTCGTAACTTTCCCAGAGGCAGTCTTGCCTTTCTGATCAATTCTCCATACTACCATTAGAATGAGGTTTGCAGAAAGCAAATATAATTTTATCAATTCCTTCCCTGTTTAATACAACTCAGTGGCTTCCTTTGTTCTTAGAACAAAACTCCCAATTCTAAACATGAACCATAAGGTCCTATGTGATAGGACCTTAGTCATGACAGTCTCTGTCATTCTAAGTAGTCCCACCTTTGGCACTACCTTGAAAATTAGAGCTTCATTCACATTATCCTTCTTTCAGTTTTTGAAATTTCATTTTCATGCCACTGTAGGGGCTTCATAGGTGCCATTTCCTCTACCTGAATGATTTGCCTCCATCGAACTAACTTTGTTAAAATCTTGCTTTCAAGATTTGTCAAATATTTCTTACTCATTCTGCTCATCTAGTGTGAATGTCATCTGCTCAAAGTCAGCATTTCCTCAATTGCCAAACTAGTTTATGAATCATCATTACACTATTTCATAATACTACACACTTCTCTTTAGTGGCACATAACACTGTGCAAAGCCATGCTTAAATAAATGCAGATGATTGAAGTTACAGCTAAAGTCAGAATTTTTATTTTGCTTCATATTTTTTGTCAAACTTTTATCTCCTTGATTAAAATACCATGAATATAGAAATTTAGAGAGAGACTGCAAGGAGGAAAATTAAAGCCAATTGCTTCTGAGAAGGAAGAAACATAAGGAGAAAGGACTACGTGGCTACTATTAGAGGCAGTAGAAAGTTTATAGAAAAAGTGATATACCTAAAAGAAGAGTTTTAAAACTTTGGGATTGCTATGCAATGTAAATACTCTTGTCAGTCTCCTTACAAATTTTAGTTCATTTTCTGCTTTCATATTACTGCTTTCAGAGTTGGAAGGTTGTTTGTTTCATAAGAAGATTGCAGAAGGCAGACGCAGTGGCTCATGCTTGTAATCCCAGCACTTTTGGAGGCTGAGGCAGGAGGACACCTTGAGTCCAGGAGTTTGAGACCACCCTGGGCAAGATGGTGAGATCCCTGTCTCTATAGAATACCTAATAAGGGGTGCTCCCAGTAGCAAGTTATATAGGGTTATTGAAGAAAAGACATGTGAACCAAACATGTCAAAAAATATGATAGAAGTTATACACAAATTAGAGCCAAAGAAAAATGATGTCACAAAAGAGGGATGATATTTGTTTGGGGAGAACATAGTAGAATCCATGGCAGAAATATTTGAAATTGATCTCAAAGACTAGAAGTTGTCCACATGGAAAAGAGTATTGAAATCATTTTAGGAGAAGGGTGCAGAAGTGCCAAACTGAAGAGGTGAACAAGAACATAGTACTGTTTAGAATCTATTAGTAGTTCAATGTAGAGTCATAATTCTCAAACTAGAGATCTCCCAGGGACACACATAGATGTCAGAGACAGGGGCAAGCAATATGAAACTGAAGGAATAGAAGGAATGAAGGAGGAAAGGAATACAAGGGTGGGTAAAAGAGGGGTGGTGAAGAGGTGGCTATTTCACACTTAACGTGTCCAAATCTAACCTCTGGATTTCCCTTTAATAAGCTGTCAGTTTCCTAGTCTTTACCAGCTCATAAAATGGCAAAATAATAACTTCATTGGACCAGGTGAGAAATCTGTTCATGTCTAAAAACGCCAAGTCTAGGTCATTCTAGCTCTTACATTTATCTCAAATCTGTCTGCACCCACGCCATCACTCTAGTGCAAGCAACTGCTAGTTCTCTGCTGTTGACCTGAGTCTCTGCCTTTGACCTGTGTTTATGTGACCCCTCTGACACATCTTTCTCATAGTTGCCAGGGCAATCTACTAACAGGCTAAATTGTTTATCATCATTCTACTTATCTCACACAACTCTCTTCCTCATTCTCAGTTCTTCAGTAATTTGGCCTACTTTCAGCTCCTCAAACAAGCGTCTTCCAAGCTGAGAGTTTTAAGATCTGTTCCCTGAAATAATTTCCCCACACTCCTCACCCAGCTAGCACCTTCCCATCCTTCAGTTCTCATATTTAAATACTACTTTCTCAAATCATTCTCTGACTATGAAAGCAGTTTGACCTTTTCCCAACTTCTACACTTTAGTCTTTTTGTTCCTGTATTCACCACATTGCCTTTATATAAGTATCTGTGTGCCAACTTATTTAATGTCTGTCATAAGCCACTACACTGTAAACTCTATAAGGACAGGAAACATATCTGTTATGGCATGACTTACTTGATATAATGTCTAGAAAACAGTAGATTCCTGATAAATGAATCAATCAGTGATAAAACTTGTGTCAGTTGGAGTGCTTATTTACATAAATCCCAGTCCCCATCCCAGGAAATTTTGATTCAGCAGGCCTGGAGCTGACTGCAGGTATCTACAATTTTAATTAGCACTTTAGGTGATTCAGAGACATGTGACCCACAGAACACTCTAAGAGAAACATTGAGTTTGGAGTTTGATGCCATAATGAAGGCAAAACAATGAAGTTTTGAACTAAGGTGGAGGAACTGAATGGAAAGAAGCAGCCAGTGAAACAATAGCACTTTTAATTCACTAAGAGTTAGGAAAGTTACTACCTATATATTGTGATGTAATGGGTCTCAGAAATACTCTTCAAGTTTATTTCCTGTATCTTTTTTCCTGAATTCTTCATTTTTGCTATCACGTCTTTGGAAGTTTTTTTGTTTGTTTGTTTGTTTAATCTGCAGCAGTAAGGCAAAAACCAGTGTACATATCAGATAAAATGCATTCATGTGATTAAACCACAATAGCCATTAATAGCCAATAGGCCACAAACCCAAAGCAGAAATTGCCAAAGGCTCAAAGTGTATGAAAACACATAGGATGTAAAGGGAGATAGCATTTGTTCTTTGAGAGAGTGAGAGAGATGCTACAGAAAGGGAGAGGATGGGATGGGGCAGATTCTCCAAAGGTCACTGTGAACACTGGATTTAGGGGATAAGAAAAAGTGAACAAGAGAAAGAAACTCAGAAGATCAACTCTGCTTCTTTTACAGTATCATAAGAACTGCAGCAGAAGGGAAGACATGCAAGAAAAGAAAATTTGGGGGATAGACTCAGAGATTCAGTCGAGGAACAGATGCTTTCCCTCTTCTCTTTCCAACATTTGTGTAATATTTTGATGTAGAACAGGTAACAAATTGACAAGTTGGCAATAAATTCATCTCTATAAGAATTGTTTATGGAGCCTTGGATTTAACAATTCGGGTCATTTAGCGGCTGCAGTAGGCTCAGATGATAGAGCCCATTTTCCTTCTTGCCATTGTCCATTCCTCACAAGAAAAACCCTCCTTCTCAGTCATGTCATCTTTACTTCAAAACATTTCTACTTATTGAAGTCGAACTGTTTACTTGCAGCAACACTTCAGTTACAAATGTAGTCCCAGATAATTCATCAAAGTCACTGTACTAAATTAGGGCCGATAAAGGGAGGATATTATTTTTAAGAAGCATAGAAAAATAACAAAATATAACAATAAATTTAAATATGAATACTGAAAAACTACCCACTTTGGGCATTAGACCAATGACTCAGAACTACGGTAATTGCTTTCAAAGTAAAACCGTTTATCAAGTTTAAACCAAGTATTTACAAAAGATGACCTATATGTGAAAAAAATATATAAAAATATTAAATTATTTTGCATCATTTGAAAGAAGGCATTGGTATAATGAAGAGAGAAGTGACTTGGGAGTCTCCCCTGAATCTATCAGTAAAAAGCTTTGTGACATTTTCACAACTCTGTCAATCTCCTAGAGCCTTAGTTTCCCAGCCTGTAATGAGCCGCCAGGCATGGTGGCTCACACCTGTAATCCCAGCACTTTGGGAGGTGAAGGGGGACAGAACACATGAGGCCCAGAGTTGGAGACCAGCCTGGCCAAAGTGGTGAAACTTGAGGACCTGAGGCAAACCAGATGATTCTTTTCTACTCTTAATATTCAATTGTAGGTCTTGCAAAAAGAATGGAAAAGGAAGTTGATGCATTTCCTTCCTTTGAAGTACTCACAGTCTAATTTGGGAGATCACAGAAAACAAGCCACTCCATTTATAATTGTTCTTTGTTCTTAATCACACTGAATAAACACAGAATCAGTTGCAACTTTTTTTCTGTGTGTCTCTCTCTCTCTCACCTGATTCTGAGTGCCACAAAAATAGGGACTATGATTTAATTAGTCCCAGTGATGTGAGCCTGGAAGCTGGAGCAACTCAAATGCTTAGTGAATCTCTAGACAAATGAGAAAATTTAAAAAGAAAGAAAGAAGGAAAGTAAAAGAAAGAAAGAGAGAAAGAAGAGAGAGAAAGACAGAAAGAAAGAAAAGAAAAGAGAGAGAAAAGAAAAAAAAAAGGCTCAAAACCAAAAACCAAGAGCGTTATCATTAAATCCAGGAAAAACTGAGTGAGCTCTTCCTGAACCTGGCACTTAATTGTCTCCATGCTCCTGCCTTTTCTGAGTCCTGTCAACACCTCTACAATAATACATACATGTATGTGAGCACACACACTACAAACAAGGAAGTCTGTCAAGTATTGTATATGCCATGAAGATGAGGGAAAATGTCCAGGGAAGGCTTGGGAGCAGCTGGAATGGGGAAGATGCTGAGGGCATCTAGCCAAGAACTCCCAGACCATGAGGCGGTCAGGAGAAGGCTTTCCCCAACAGTTCTCCATGTTCCGTGGGAGGGAAAGTACTCATTAGTCTCTCCTTCTGCACTGTACCCATAAAGTGAAAATAAAGCAAGTAATCAACCAGACTTAGATTCTTTCAGTACCATGTACCCTCTCCTATTCATAAACTTGAAGTGTTAAGGTCTCACACTTGCTATGAAACTTCCTGTTGAGATGTTCAAGAGGAAAAAGATCATTAGAACTGGGGCTACCGGAAAATTCTGATTAGTCATTTAGAGTCGAATTAAGATTGAGGCTAAAGGATCTCATTCACTCCTTTACATCACCATTCCCAAGTCTAAAAACTCGCTATTTCCAAACTTTCTGCATTTCTTTAGACATTGCCATTGAGTTGTCAAGTATTCAGAGAAACAAGAAGAAAGGGGGGTTTCTGAAGAAGTCAAAATATGTTTTCATCTCAGACATACACAACTTTTAATAATGCAAATGACTGGAAATGTAAAATTGTGTGGTTCCTTTAGAAAAACAGTTTAGCAGTTTCTTAAAAAGTTAAACATACACTTACTATATGACCCAGAAATTTCACTCCTACATATTTATTTAAAAAAAAAAAAAGAAAACATATATCATTTCAAAGACCTGTACACAAATGTTTATAGCAGCCTTAACCCTAATAGCAAAAAACTGTAAACAAAGTATCAGAGGTAAAGAGATAAATTGTGGCATATTCAGACAGTAAATACTACTCAGCAGTATCAAAAAACAAACTATTGGTACATGCAACAACATAGATGAATCTCACAGCTGCAAGGCTGAAAGAAAAAGAGTACATACTGTATGACTTATATGGATTATAGGGAAACAATCTATATCAATCAAAATCAGGGTACTGTTTCCTTGGGGAAGGGGATAGAGAATGATTGACTACAAAGGAAGAGCTTAAGGGAACTGGGTAGATAACAATGTTCTAGAACTTTACTGGCTGGTGGTTACATGGATAAAGAGGTTGTCAAGCTCATTTAAGTGTTTACTTAAATGGTGTGAATTTTATTGTATATAAGTTAGACCTCAATAAAATTAATTTTAACAAAATTCAAATTACTCTGAAGCTGAAGTTTTGTGGTATCCTTTATGGGTGTCAGAAATGAAAAGACAATACTAGATTCACTTAGTTAATCACCACCTATCAGCTCTCCCCAACTCTAATCACCTATATAAATCCCAGGGAGAAATCGGTGATTAAAATAGGTAGCGCTGTAGTCAAAATGAGACAAATTGGAGCATAGAGTATGCTGTATAGGAAGTAAATTAGGAATCAATTTATTTAAACAAAAATATTACTGACATAAATTTTAGAAGAATAAAGTGATCACTCGATCAAAGCATCAATCTGAAAGTTGTTTAATAATCTAGCCAGGGCCAGGCATGGTGGCTCACACCTGTAATCCCAGCACTTTGGGAGGTGAAGGGGGACAGAACACATGAGGCCCAGAGTTGGAGACCAGCCTGGCCAAAGTGGTGAAACCTAGTCTCTACTAAAAAATACAAAAACTAGCCAGGTGTGGTGGCAGGCGCCTGTAATCCCAGATACTTGGGAGGCTGAGGTGGGAGAATCATGTGAACCTGGGAAGTGGAGGTTGCAGTGAACCAAGATCGTGCCACTACACTCCAGACCAGGTGACAAAGCAAGACTTCATCTCAAAATAATATCATCATCATCATCATCATCATCCAGTAGGAAGAAGGTTAATGTTACATATCTTCATGCAGTAAGAAAAACTTAATAGCTGGGACTGAGGTGGGAGGTTCATCTGAGCCCAGGGAGGTTGAGGCTGCAGTCAGCACTGATTACAACACTGCATTCCAGTCTGAGTGATAGAGTGAGATCCTGTCTGGAAAGAAAGAAAGAAAGAAAGAAAGAAAGAAAGAAAGAAAGAAGGAAGGAAGGAAGGAAGGAAGGAAGGAAGGAAGGAAGGAAGGAAGGAAGGAAAGAAAGAGGGAGGGAGGGAGGGAAGGAGGGAGGGAGAGAAGGAAGGAAGGGAGGGAGGGAGGGAGGAAGGAAGGAAGGAAAGAAAGAGGGAGGGAGGGAGGGAAGGAAGGAAGGAAGGAAGGAAGGAAGGAAGGGAGGAAGGGAAGGAGAAAGAAAAGAAAATCTTAACAGTGGTCATAATAGTTACTATTAATTGTATGCTTATTGTATGTCAGGTGCTTTACATACAGTCTCACTGAATTCTTAATACTTTGCAATAGGTATTATCAATCTTATTTTAGAGTGAAAAAGCTAATTTTTAGTGATTAAATAACTTGCCAAAGATCCTACAAATAGTAAATAACAGAACCAAGATTAGATCCCAAAATGACAGTTGGATATATGGTATTGAAGTTTAGGAGAAAGATTGACTTAGAGATATTGGAAGTCATTTCTGTACAAATTAAATGGGCTGGACAAAGAACGGATAAGAACAGTGAGAAAACCAACAGGATGATGACAGGATGTTACAGTGTTGGACCTGAATATACATATAATACATATATGTGGTAAATATGTATATATGTACATATAAACATATAAATAGATAGTATACATACATGTAATACATATACAGTAAATATGACTTATATATACATACATGTATTATATATAAAAAAAACTACACACATGAAGTTATTTAATTATTTCTCCTCAAAAAAAGGGCTTTCTACACCTGCCACAAGTTTTTCTTAAATTACTATTTTATCTCTTTATAATATAAATGTATTCTAAAAGAAAATAGTTACACAATAACTATTATATATATTATTGTCTTAATCACATATTTTCAATATGAAGAAAATAAAAAATACCAATTTTGTACTACTTGAATGATTTTCCCAGAATAATTGAGCTGCACATATCAAAGTTGGGTCAGAATAAAGAAACCATTCTAAGTATTCCAAGCGGAAAGTGTTCTTCTATGTGGAATTAGATGCTTACACAACTGATGGAACTTCTCAAGCAATGAAAATCAAAAAAAGTCACTGCTAGAAATGAGTGATTTATAGGAACCTTCCTGGGAGTTGCTGCAAATGAAGCTCAGGAATAAAAAGGGAGCCATGATGGCTGATTTCAGCTGCCTGCAGCACTATGTGGATGATTCCCAGGAGTTCACCCAGAAGCAACCATAAGCTTCTGTTATCTGCTTGTGCACTTGCTTGCAACTGCCCCAACGAATGAAAACCCTCTTATTAAGACAAAAGCAGAAACACATTACAAGAAAGAGAATTCAAGCCTGCTCCTCTTCTGAACAGAGGAGAATATAGAAAGGATTATTGGTGATGTCAAACTAATACCATATAAAACAGCATCAGAAATGATCAGTTTTTATATTTTGCTCTGGATAGCTGTCTATGAATCAAATCTAGGATTCCCAACAAACATTAATATATAAATGAAGTGATGTAGATGTGATAGGACAAGTTGGACTAATTCTATGATATACGTAATGAATTTTTTAATTGATTATGAATATTTTAATAAAGTATAATTTAAAATACTTTCATAATCATATGAATACATTATTTGTCTTTTATTACTCCCATTGTTTTATCAGTTTACAGTGTAATTTTCCATGAGCCTCCATGACATGTTATTGCAGTAGACTGAATACAGACACAAATATAAAAATCCAACTGCTTTGTTAAACCAGACATGAAACAGATTTGCAAAACTATAAAGCACTTGTCTCACCAATTTTATATACATATAACCCACATTTTGAAAAAAAGCTTTTGAAAGTCATAATAATTTTAAGAGTGTAAACGGTCTTGAAAGCAAAAAGTGAGAATTACCGAATTAGAAAAGTGAATCCTCAATTGACTTTCTGATAAACATATTTTCTTGGAGCATATCTTCAAACCACAAGTTAACTGCCATTTTATCTTACACTAGCCTTTTTTTTTTTAATCTCATTTCATTAGAAAAGTTTGCATTGACTGCAGCATTTGCCAAATAGCTTCATGACTTACAGCTGAAGACAGGTTACACATTGGAAACTCAAGAGACCAAGAAACCAACTGGTAGGTAATGAAGGACCTCCTGAACCTTGAGTCCCTTGTTGGGAAACACTTTCAAGATAAGTGATTTAGGATAAAAGTCCAAATGAGATAGTCTTCATTTTTCAAGAGAAAAACAGAATATAATCTGAGCTTTGACTAATTCCACATACTATGTTCTAATTTATGTAAAATAGTTTTTGGATTAATCATGACTTTTTCTTGGACTCCTTCACTGTTTCTTACTCATCCCTGACATCAGAGGCTTTTGGCTTTCTGGAGCCAGAGTACAAAAATGCAGATGGAAATCAGGAAACAAAATTACAAGGCTGGATTTGGGGGACTTTTTACATGAAAATTTGTATCGAAAATAACCACAAACTCTGAAATAAGAATTCTGTAAAGCTCCCTACACGTTAAGCACATTTATATACAATTGTATTTTGTAGTTCTGATATCAATATTCAGTTCTGCCTAAGTTAGTCCTTTACCTCAGTGATCACAAACAGCATTTTCTGTTTGTGTTCAATAAGAATTTCTTTCTAAGCTTTGTAAGATATCATCTCATTCTTGTCCCTTGCTACTTTGTGCTGGGATGATCATTTATATTTTGTGGCTATTAGTGCTCTTGGAAGATTTCCTCAGTTTCTGCTAATGTAACTTCCCAAATTTATTCAATATAGGTTATTTGCATTTAATTTTCTCCAGTGCACTCTGAGAAATGCTTGGCACTATTAATCTATTAACCCAGAGATTGCTTCTAGATTTAAAATCTTGACTCTTACTTTCTGTTTTTCTCTAACTCCCTGTTGCCCTTCTCCTCAATAATGGGAAACCCTAATTCTTTCCCTTTGGCAGTAACTTTCTGTTTTGAATAAGAGTAAAAAATTAATTTCCTGATGTAAAATATCCACTTTTTTTTTTTTTAGATAGAGCCTCACTCTATCACCCAGGCTGGAGTGCAGTGGCATCATCTTGGCTTACTGCAACCTCCACCTCCTGGGTTCAAGTAATTCTCCTGCCTCAGCCTCCCAAGTAGCTGGGATTACAGGCACACACCACCATGCCCGGCTAATTTTTGTATCTTTAGAAGAGATGGGGTTTCACCATGTTGGCCAGGCTGGTCTTGAACTCCTGACCTCAAGTGATCTGCCCTCGGCCTCCCAAAGTGCTGGGATTACATGTGTGAGCCACCGTGCCTGGCAGAAATACACATTCTATCACACATAATGGGAAAAACCATTAAACATTCCTGCTGGTTACTTTAGATCACGCTTTTAACTGCTTCTTTATTTTAATCCCAGTATTTAAGCTATATCAAAAGTAGTTTACTAAGTAAAAGTTACAGAAAAAAATAAACTGGGGAGGGGAAAAGATAAAGAAAGGAAAATATTGGAGACGATTAGAGAGGCAGATTGATCCAGGCTGGGAAACACATCCTCTTTTACTGCTTGCTTCATTCTTTCTTCATTTCTAGCTCTCTTCCAATGAAACCTTAAAAATTTCAAGCTGATTTTAAGCAGGATGTATCCAATAAAATCAACTACAGTTGAAGAGCTAATAAGGATGACTAATGACATTGATGTTTTCAAAAGTATGTTTATCACCAAATGGAGATTTTTAACTCCAATGTAGTATCTCTTAAAAGGGATGGGGCCGGGCGCGGTGGCTCAAGCCTGTAATCCCAGCACTTTGGGAGGCCGAGACGGGCGGATCACGAGGTCAGGAGATCGAGACCATCCTGGCTAACATGGTGAAACCCCGTCTCTACTAAAAAATACAAAAAAATTAGCCGGGCGAGGTGGCGGGCGCCTGTAGTCCCAGCTACTCGGGAGGCTGAGGCAGGAGAATGGCGTGAACCCGGGAGGCGGAGCTTGCCGTGAGCTGAGATCCGGCCACTGCACTCCAGCCTGGGCGGCAGAGCCAGACTCCGTCTCAAAAAAAAAAAAAAAAAAAAAAAAAAAAAAGGATGGAACAGTGAAAATAGGGAATAGGGAGATAATTAAAGGAAGGTGCCTTGTCCTACTTTTCAATACAGATAAAGCCCCCAAAAGTCTTAACTGGATCATAGCTGTTTTACAACCTATGAGGAGACATCTTTCCTTAGCTTTGCAAGTGGCTTTATATACTACTGAGAGAAATCAAAATAATCTCATTCCTTAAAGAGAATGTGGTTTAGCTTAAAGAAAAAATGTCAAAAAGTGCTCAAATTTTGAAGTTGTGTAGCTATGAATACAAGACTTTTTTTCTTCAAAACTCTGTGTAGTCGTAGAGGACATGTAAGTTTGAGTAGGTCAATAAAAGTGGCTTATGGGTATAGCTGCCTCAAAAGACTCAAATACTGGAAGAGCCTTAGTTAAACTAAACTCTGGTTTATTCACACTTATATCTAAAAGGTAGACATATTGTAAATTAAAAAATGTTGTTTTTAACTTTTAGTCAAATCAAGTAAACCTAGAATTAACTATTGAAAACCTTCCAAGTATAGTGTCTCGGTAGATATATTGTTTTTCCCAAGATAACAAACCAGGTCATCATATAGTAGTAAAATTTAACTAATGGATAATATAATTTTATTAAATAATCAATTCGACTTTACCTGGTTACTAATTTTATTTTCTTAAATGAAATATATTTTAATAAGATATATTTATTACTAAAAGAAGGTACATTTTACTTGTTTTATTGGTATTTGTTTAAATAGTGTGCCATGGCTACAGTATGATTAATTTTGCAAATATGTTTGATATGACTGGCCTTTCATATTCTGAAGTACATTGGTCTACGCAAGAGGTAATTGTGGAATTTTATTTGTTTATTTATTTATTTGTTTGTTTTATTATACTTTAAATTGTAGAATTTTATAATGTTCCCAGATGATGCCTACGTTTCAGTGGAACTTTCTTCTTTTCATTAAATATAAAAGAGAAAGTTAAGATTCTTTCTATTGTGGACAATAATTTCTGAATTTTCTGTTTTGGTTAATTTGATGTCAAGTAACAAACGAATTAGTAAATATCTCATTAAATATGTGCTCTGAAATTGTTTATTTAGTATTGTTTCTAATAAAATATTTCAGATGGAAAATGTACCATATATTAAGAATTTTGCCAGTTAAACTTCTAATTACCCTAGGGCATATAGCCACCCTTGGCTTCCCTAAATATTTATTCGGATATGTGAAGATTCCTCTAAAGCATAGACGTTCCAATCAAGTTGTTAACCAACTAATTTAAGATCCATAGACTCTAACTGCAACTCCCCTCAAAGCCACAGATTTCACATAGCTTCTGCAGTTCTGGAAGTCTGAGCCAGCACTTCTGATATTAAGGAAGCTTCATGGATGTTACATTAGGTCATAAGAAGAAGCAAGTTACATGCTTGCTTGGGGACTGGTCTCTTATTTGGGATGGGTCTCTCATCTGCTTTGCCTTGGAAAACTTCTCAGGAGTCATGGGCTGACAAGTGAACTTTTTACATCTACCAGGTTTATAGCATTATGGAATTACCTAATTTTTAATTTTCTGAGCTAATGTTGTCAAAAATTTCTTAATTGTTGACCTTTATGCAACAAAAGTCCTGAGCCCCACTGTCATTTATTTCTGCTCACAACCAGGAAAACAAACCAAAGAAAAATCTGTAGAGTTTGGCATGACTAAATATTGTTAAATTGAAGCTAAAAAAGATTTATTTTTGATTTTTAATCTTCAAGTTTATATTATAAAAAGTGTTTCAGGTACTGCAAATTTCATTTTATCACACATGATTTGTAAATATTAAGTGAATAAGGACACAGTTTTGTTATTGGTGACTCTTATGATCTGAACTGTATCATCCCAAAATTTATATGCTGAAGTCCTAACCTTCCATACATTAGAACAAGACTATTTTTGGATAGAGAGTCTTTAAAGAGGTAATTAGGTTAAATGAGGTCTTTTGGATGAGCTCTAACACCATATCACTGGTGTGCTTATAAGGAGAGGAAATTTGGATGCAGCAGATACAGAGGGAAGACGATGTAAAGACAGAGGGAGAAAATTGTCATCTACAAGTCAAGGACAGAGGGTCCTCAGAAGACACTAACCCTGGAACACCTTGATGTTGAACATCCAGCCTCCAAAATTGTGAGAAAATAAATGTATGTTGTTTAGGCCACCCAGTCTGTAGCGTTTTGTTATCGCAGCCCTAGCAAACTAATACAAACTAATACAGTGACTTTCAATGGATGTTCCAGAGAACCCCAGTGTAGACTAGAAGATAAACTAAGTCCGTGAGCAGAAACCCTGCTCCTAGCTCCTCCAGTCTCCAGCTGCATGCCCTGAGGCCAATGGGCCTGCCTGAGCTGGTGTTAACACTTGTAAACCAATGACATTTAATGGCTACCTCACAGATTGGCTTTGAAGATGGCATATAATAATGCAAGTAAAAGCACATATAATGTACAAAGTGTTTTCTAAAACTAATGAAACCTTAATGTTCTTGAGTCTGTTTAACCTACTCTAGTCATCATATGACAGAGCCAAAGACAATTTTACCTTCATGCTTCTGTCATATTACTTGGGTATTGCTTGGGGCAGCAGATTCTGTCCATAAATTCATAGTCAGAGCATCCAGAGTTTTCTCTCCCCGAAGTAGTTTTTTACAATTCCCTGTCTTGGCCAAAGCCTCCTCAGCTTCCTTTCTTGGCTCTCCACTTGCCTCCTTTGTGTCAGGGACTCCTTGAAAACTTTTCTTACCCAAGTGATGTTGGGGGTAGGGTGGCAGGCAGACCTAGGCAGGATTAGGGCTAAACCTTGTTCAGTCTAAGGGGGGGTCAACACCCTTATCACTAGACCCAAGGGATCAACTTAGGATAAATTGGCCAGAGTAGGAGACTAGCCAGCCACCCAGACTGGTCTTTGTCTAGAAGTTCTAAAACACACCTATCATAATCCCTTCAGAAAAGTCAACAAAACAGATCCGGTTTGATTTTTAACAATCTATTTTACTGTTGCCTTAAAGATTAGGAATAAAAATATTGTCCCACCTCTAATCTCAGTCTGTTCATAGAAGGGCACCGAATAACTTGCCAGGTGTAGTTGAGCTACTCCGACGTGGACCTTTTCCATTTTGGTAATATGCAAGTGGTCTTTCTTCTAGAAGCTATACATGTTAAGGCCAACTGACTTTCACCAATAATAACATAAATAATTAAGATACACATTCTTTTCTAGTAAAATGTGGTTTTACAAAGACCTGATAGTACTTTTAAGTGTGATTAATTGTGAAATCTCTTTTCTTTATTTGTAGTCATTTAGCCTACTCCTCTAGAATCCCATGTAACCAACAGAAAGAAATCCCAGCTGTACTGTGAATGGGAAAAAAATCTTACTGTCTGACCCTAAAGATGTCAGCAACTTACTCAATCAAATCTCTAAACTCATTCACCTTCTGTCTCTGCCTTCCTACAATCAACTGGATTTATTCTAAAATCATGGTACACTTTAGGATGTTTACTCTTAAATCATAGAAACAATAAAGAAGATCTTACTAGATGCAAGGCTCCGGATTTTTTTCTATTATTGTATTGCCATCACTATTTTTTAATATAAAATATCAGACTTTGTTGATAATGGGATTTTTCTCTTGATGATATTATATATATATATATAATTATATATATATATATGCCTTTTATATGTTTTCAAAATATTCCTTGTTTCACTGTAATATTTTAGTACTCTAAAATAGTTACAGAAATAATCATTATCACATTTATGACCTATTCTTAAATGCTGACTTTGACTTCGTAATGCGTATAAAATAACCTTTTGCGTGATATTTTTTACCTACAGAAAATCCTTCTATCATCCTGAGTATTCTTCTTTCAGCTTTTCATTGTCACTCGATCTCACTCATGCACTTATTGAGCATTTTGTAATTGTTATTTGAAAGATTGTTACAGTCTTTATAATTCTTAACCTTTTTACTGGTGAAGGATAAATTTGAGAGTCTAATGGGAGCTATGAAACTACTCATCTTAGAAATTCACACAAATTTACACGAACTTCGGGTTACAAATGTCTTCTCTTCATAATGTCACTGTCAACTATTCAGAGTGACAAAGGTCACCCTAAGTTTCTAAGAAGAGTTGTGATGACAATGTAATCAGTTGCCCACAAATGAGTTTAAAAAACAAAAGACTCGGCCGGGCGCGGTGGCTCAAGCCTGTAATCCCAGCACTTTGGGAGGCCGAGACGGGTGGATCACGAGGTCAGGAGATCGAGACCATCCTGGCTAACACGGTGAAACCCCGTCTCTACTAAAAATACAAAAACTAGCTGGGCGAGGTGGCGGGCGCCTGTAGTCCCAGCTACTCGGGAGGCTGAGGGCAGGAGAATGGCGTAAACCCGGGAGGCGGAGCTTGCAGTGAGCTGAGATCCGGCCACTGCACTCCAGTCCGGGAGACAGAGCGAGACTCCGCCTCAAAAAAAAAAAAAAAAAAAGACTCTGGAAATTAATGAAGACAATCAAATAAATTCATTTTCTAAGCCCCTAGAGTTGTCTCATGTATTTGTGAAATGATGAAGGAAATAAGCTAATTAATATCTAAAATACTAATGTGTTCTGTAGTGATATATATGTGTATTCTAATGAAGTTCATTTTCTTGAACTAATAGGGCATGCTCTGAAGTCATTAAGAAGCAATATAAAACTATAGAGATTTAAGGGCCAAGATGAGTTTTATAGTTACCAAGGGGAAATTGGAGGTCACAGGAAGCAGAGGGATCAACTGGGGTTGGGAATTTTAGGAATACTCTTATTTCCTAGAATGGAGGGGATTCTCTAAAAATGCCTATTTGTTGAATGAAATACATTCTTTGCTATTTAAACTCTATTCATGGGACAGTGATAGCCATTTCTAATTTTCAAGCCAAAGGTGATACAACTGGACTTGAACTGTAAATTGAGCCACAGTTTGCTAATGCACTGAATAATGGAAAATTAGTGTCTAGAATACCAGTCAAGAGTGACAGCAAAAATCATAGCTGAAGTGTAATAAAAGCCTAGAACAAAAAAGGGAATGAGGAATGAAAATTATTGAAAAAAAAAAAGCATCAAAGATCAGCAGTAGACTTGGGGACTGATTGAATGTAAAGACAAAGGATGTGAGTGTATAAAAATGATTCAAGGCCAGGCAGGCTGTCTTATGCCTGTAATCCCAGCACTTTGGAGCTGAGGCAGGAGGATTTCTTGAGTCCAGGAGTTTCAGACCAGCCTGGGCAACACGGTGACATTCCATCTCTACAAAAAAATACAAAAATTAGCCAGGGGGCACACAGCTGTCATCCCAGCTACTCAGTAGACTGAGGTGGGAGGATCACTTGAGCCCACAAGATTGAGTCTGCAATGAGCCATGATTGCACCTTTGCACTCCAGCCTGAGTCACAGAGTGAGACCCTAGAAAGAGAAACATAATCTACATTATAAATGGGTTGATTCCTAAGAGATGGTAGCCCAGCTAGAACAGATTCTCTCAACATGTGTGGACTTCATGGAATCTGCACAAGTCCTCAGAAATCATAGGTAACATTTTGTGTGCATGAGTGTAGGTGCATTGCTGGGGAGGCCTAAATACAAAAGGTAAAACAATAAAGTTTATAGAGAAAAACATAACTTCATGACCTTGATGTAGACAAAGATTTTTACATATGACATTAAAAGTACGATAAGAGAACTGAAGAAATGGTTTTTATTAAAATTAATGTTCTTCCCATCAAAATATAACATTAAAAGAATGTAAAAGCAAGACACTGAGAAACTAGAAGAAAACATTCACAACATATGCATCTAACAAATGATCGATATCCAAATTATATACAGAATTTCTGCAAATCAACAATTAAAAGAAAAACAAGTTGGTCATGTGTGGCTCATATCTGTAATCCCAGCATTTGGGAGGCCGAGGCAGGTGGATCACTTGAGGCTGGGAGTTTAAGACCAGCCTGGCCAACATGGTGAAACCCCATTGCTACTAAAAATACAAAAATTAGCCAGGCGTAGTGGCGCATGCCTGTAATCACAGCTGCTTAGGAGGCTGAAGCAGCAGAATTGCTTGAACCCAAAGAGGCAGAGGTTGAAGTGAGCTAAGGTTGTGCCACTGCACTTCAGCCTGGACAACAGAGTGAGACTCTGTCTGAAAAAAAAAATAAAGAAAGAAAGAAAGAAAAAGAAAAACAAATCAATACAATTGGCCAAAAGTTTTGAATAGGGACGTTACTAAGAGGATAGCTAAATGCCCAGTAAGTATGTTAAATGTTCTCATTGTTTCTCATTGGTCAGGAGTTCAAGATCAGCCTGACCAACATGGTGAAACCCCGTCTCTACTAAAAACACAAAAAATTAGCGGGGCATGGTGGCAGGCACCTGTAATCCCAACTACTCAGGAGGCTGAGGTAAGAGAATCACTTGAACCCAGGAGGCGGAGGTTGCAGTGAGCCAAGATTGCACTATTGCACTCCAGCTTGGGTGACAAGAGCAAAACTCTGTCTCACAAAAAAAAAAGCCTCTCATTATTTATCAAGAAAGGCAAAGTGAAACTACAATGAAATACCACTTCACATCCACCGGAATTGCTACAAATTAAAAGATTGACAATACTAAGTATTGGTGAGTGTATGGAATATTGGAACTCCCATTTATTGCTGGAGAGGGTATAAGTTTGTATAACTACTCTGGAAAACTGGGTGGCAGGATCTTCTCAAGTCAGGTGTAGACCTATCGTAAGGAACCAGCAATTCCATTCCTAGAAAAATACCCAGTAGAAAAGTAAATGTATGTCCATCAAAAACCATGTATAGAATGGTTATAACAGCTTTATTGGTAAGTGCCAATAAACTGGAAGCAACCCAAATATCTATCAATGGGAGACTAGATGAATTATATTCACTAAGTTTATGCAATTGAAAATTATGGAGCTACAGAAAAGAATAAACTGTTGATATATGGAATAACATGGATGAAGCTCAGAGAAATAAAGCTGAGCAAAAATAGCCAGACACAACAGTATACATTGTATAATTATTTTTATAAGGAGTTTAAAATGGGCAAAACTAATTCATGACTATATAATTAGAAAATTGCTTTCTTCCTAGAGGTGAGGGAGACATGAATCTGGAAGAGAAACAAAAGATCCTTTTAGGTGTTGGAAAGTTTCATATCGGGATCTGACTGGCAGTTACTCCAGTGTCTACATGCACACAAAGTAATCAAAATGTCCACTTAAGATGTATACAGTGCACTTTATTATGTATACATTATGCTTCAATGAAAAATAAATTTTGAAACACTACATCTGTCCTCAGCTTACTTGACCTCTTAGTAACATTGAAACCAGTTAGCCACACTATTTTAAACCCTTTCCTCTCTTGAGGGTACCAAGTTTGTCTATTTTCAGTCTTTTGGGCTGCTCCTTGTTAGTTTCCTTTACTGGGAATCTTAGTTCTCTAAGCATTGTAGTGTCTCAGAGCTCAATCTAGGGCCACTTTCTCTTCTCTTTCTAAAATCTCTCCCTGGGTCAGTGGTTCTCAGCACTCATGAATGGGTCAGAATTAACCTAAAGGTTTATTTTTTAATATTGATGTCCAACTAACACCCTAGGGCTTCTTATTCAATTGATCAGGGCTGGGATCTAGCCATTTGTATTCAAAAGTTCCCCAGGGGAATCTAATATGTAGTCAAAATTGAAAGCTACTTCCCTAAGTGATTTTATCCCATTCCAAGACTTAGATACCATTTGTGTACTAATTACATTTACATTTGTTTCCAATATAAATGTTTCCTTAAACTCAATAGTATTATGAAAAATATCTATTTCATGTTTTCATCTATGAGTCAAAATATCCAAAATGGATTTCCTGACTTTCTACCTCCCACTCCCATCTGCTGCTTCCTTAGGCTTCCCTGTGTAATTAACCATCCAATCTACCATCCACCCAGTTGGTTAAAGCAAAAACTTATGAATCATTCTTATTTATCCTTTTTTCTCTCACCCTGACCTCTCCTGAATCTAATGTTAGTAAATTCTATCAGACTGACACCCAGAAGATACCTTGAATCAGCTCTTATTACCTTCTCTGCTACCATTCTGATCAAAGCTTTATCATCTTTCAGCTGGAACTTTGCAAAAGCTCCTAACTGCCATTCCTGTTTCCATTCTTTCCTTTCTTTCTGCATCTTTATACAGCCTCCATGTTGATTTTTAAAAAAACATATAACATACCACTACCCTGCTTCAAACCCTTCAGTGCATTCTATTCCCCTTAAAATGAATTCAAAGTTCCTTATCATGAGCCTTATGATCTGCTCCTGGCTTATTTTCCAACAATACCTTTTACCACTCTCACCCTCACTTCCTGTGCCTCAGCCATATCCTGGCCTCTTTTCTGTTCACTGAAGATGACAAGTCATTTCCCACTTCATGTTCTTTGAACTTGGCCTGGAATGCATTTCACTGGCTCTTCACAAGGCTGGTTCCTTCCTGTCATTTAGGTCCCAGTTGCTTTCTGAGAGAAGCTTTCCATGGCTACCTCATCCTAAGTGATCCACCTCTGCTTATTCTCTTTCATATAACTCTGTTTCTTCACAGTGCTTTTCACAGTCTGTTTAAGATTTTTGTCCATTTCTTCACTGTTTGTCTCTCTGTACTGTAAAATGTAAGCTCCTACAGGACATGAATCTCTTTTGCCTTTTTAATAAGTATTTCTACCTTCTGAAACGTGTTGAACACACAATAGGCACTCAATAAATGTTTGCTCTCAATGAATGAGTAAGGTCTTGAGAAATTAGTCAATTTATTCATAATAAAAATAAAAAGTACCATTTACTGAGCATCTACATTATGCCTTTTGCTAAGTATATTAAGAATTATCTCATTTAATTAATTATCTCATTTAATTTTTAACAACAACAATCTGAGAGGTAGGCAATGTTATCCCAATCTTATAAAAAAAGAAGGAAGTGAGAGACTGAAGTTGATACAAATTCATACAGGAAGCAAGTGGTAGTATAAAAATTTTAGCTCAATCAGTTTAACCCCAGAGCCCATGCTTTTGTGCCTATGCTATTCTTCTCCTTGTCAGAAGAAAAAGGTAAATAAATTTTCACAGTATATAAAGGGAAGCATCTGCCTATGAACAGGCTGGGGCACTCTTGTGGATCTTGCTATGTTTCTTCAGTGAAGCCAACACGAAACACTAGTGATAATACTATCTTATATTTATGTCCCAAGTTCTTTAAATTTTCTAAAGTATGTGCTATTTTATTATCTTCTTTGGTGTCTACTCATGTGCTAATTTATTAATTATATCTCCATATAAATTATTTATTATATCTCCATATAAATTATTTATTATATCTCCATATAAATTTATTATATGGATATATATATATATATATAATTCCATCCACCCTTTCATTCATTATACATAGTCTAGGTAGGAAACAGACAGCTTATATTTAAAGCACAAAAAGTGTGAGAAGTGCGGTATGCATGAAGACCTAGGACAACCAGAGGAAGAATGAACTAACTCTGTTGGACAGCTCAGAGAAGTCTTCATCATGGAGGTGACAGTTGAAGTGAAACTTAAATCTTGAATCTTGAGTAAAACATACCGAGCAAAAAAAAGACCATCTGATCTTTGACAAACCTGACACAAGCAATGGGGAAAGGATTCCCTATTTAATTAATGGTGTTCAGAAAACTGGCTAGCCATATGCAGAAAACTGAAGCTAGACCCCTTCCTTACACCTTATACAAAAATTAACTCAAGATGGAGTAAAGACTTAAAAGTAAGACCTAAAACCATAAAAACCCTAGAAGAAAACCTAGGCAATGCCATTCAGGACATAGGCATGGGCAAAGGCTTCATGTTTAAAACACCAAAAGCAATGGCAACAAAAGCCAAAATTGACAAATGGGATCTAATTAAACTAAAGAGCTTCTGCACAGCAAAAGAAACTATCATCAGAGTGAATAGGCAACCTACAGAATGGGAGAAAATTTTTGCAATGTATCCATCTGACAAAGGGCTAATATTCAGAATCTACAAAGAACTTTAACAAATTTACAAGAAAAAAACAAACAACCCCATCAAAAAGTGGTCAAAGGATATGAACAGACACTTCTCAAAAGAAGACATTTATGCAGCCAACAAACATATGAAAAAAAAGCTCATCATCACTGGTCATTAGAGAAATGAAAATCAAAACCACAATGAGATACCACCTCACTCCAGTGAGAATGATGATCATTAAAAAGCAAGGAAACAACAGATGCTGGAGAGGATGTGGAGAAATAGGAACGCTTTTACACTGCTGATGGGAATGTAACTTAGTTCAACCATTGTGGAAGATAGTGTAGTGATTCCTCCAGGATCTAGAAAGAAATACTATTTGACCCAGCAATCCCATTACTGAGTATATACCCCAAAGATTATAAATCATTCTACTACAAAGACACATGCACATATATGTTTATATGCAGCCATAAAAAAAGGATGAGTTCATGTCCTTTGCAGGGACATGGATGTAGCTGGAAACCATAATTCTCAGCAAACTAACCCAAGAACAGAAAACCAAACACCACATGTTCTCACTCATAAGTGGGAGCTGAACAATGAGAACACATGGACACAGCGGGGGGAACATCACACACCAGGGTCTGTCGGGGGTGGGGGGCTAGGGGAGGCATAGCATTAAGAGACATACCTAATGTAGGTGAAGGGCTGATGGGTGCATCAAGCCACCATGACATGTGTACACCTATGTAACAAAATTGCATGTTCTGCACATGTAACCCAGAACTTAAAGCATAATTTTAAAAAAGAAAAGAAAAGGTCATTTATGTGCCAAATCTATCATGCAGTTGGACAGATAGTGTTATTATTACTATGATTTACAATACTAAATTAATTAATATGATTATTACTATGATTTTGTTATTATTATAGTGTTATTACTATTACTCTGATAGTGCTATTATTACAGTGTTTATTGTTACTATGATTTATATACTGTTTATTACATAAGTAAGGCTTAAGTGAATACATGATTTGCCTATAATCAGTTAACATATCTCTATGGAGACAATCATTCCACCTGCTCTTGACCTCTTACCACTACAGCCTAATTAAAGATGATTTCCAAACTAGATTCATGTTTTCATTTGTCCTAATTAAAGCCTCAAACATTGAATATATCAATGGTGTTTGTTGATGTCCATCCCAAATATCTTGAAATTAAGGTGGTTTCCATGACACATTTTGTGCAAGACTTAAACTACACCTTTTTTTTCCAGCAGCATATAAACACTTTTCTATTATTGTTACCAAAATTTCTAATCATTGTCATCAGAAATAAGAAATAGAAATATTCTATTACATATATGTTTTTCTCATATATATTTAAATATCCTCCTTTGTGCTGTACTCTCATTTAATTAATTACATGATTTAAAAAATCTCCATTAGGTAGTTTACTACTGAAAAGCATATATTTGATATGTCTATGACTGTGTATATAGATGATTTTGTAATTCTTTCACTTTCTTTAAACATTTTTTTCATAAAATATTTATTGACCATGTATTTTGTTCCAGGCAAGTTCTAGGCATTGAGGATATAATGAGTGAACAAATTTCAGCCCGTGCACTTAAGGAATGTGTGTGTGTGTGTGCGTGTGTGTGTGTGTGTACAACTGAAGAGACTTGACTGCCTATCAAGTAATAAGTCCTACAAAAGAGGTAATGATAGTATTTCATGGGAATGTGTGAAACGAATGCCCAGCATTCTTTTTGTTCTTATTGATGGATAAAGAACAGTGTCAGGGTGGTCTTCCTCAGCGAAGTAATGGCTAAGCTGGGACCTAAAGATGAGAAAAGGACAGGGGAGCAGAGAAAGCATCATGTTTTCTCATGGAGCTGAATATATATTGCAAACTACAAACAAATCCTCATTAGTAGTTTGTAAGACTACCTGAGTCATCCCTCACAAATTGGAATTTAACATATATTAAAAAGCAAGAGAATGTTTGGCTCTTTGGTTGCATTATCCTTTACTAAGGATCATCGATCTCTTTCAAAGACTACTAGGATTTTCATTTTTCTAAAGACTCTGACTCCAAAACCTCGTCAAATACAGTAAAAGGCCAAAGGAACACATCCTGCATTTTCTTGCTGAAATTTATGCAAACAATGTCAAGAGGAAACATGCTTAATCTGCCTCCTATCTGCTAGTGAAGTTAAAACAAATTGCATTAGGATAGCAAAACTCTTCCTTTCCATGTTGATTTTTATGAGAATGTATTATCATCTTTTCCTTTCAAAATTTTCTATTGTCAATGACAATCAACCAGAGTTGAGTGAAGGTGGGACATTAGTATATATAAAAATATGCAAATACACATGGTATTTGATATATCCTGACTTTTTCCTAGTTTATTCAAACAATGTGACTCCAATCAGTTGTATTGTGGGGCTTGGTGGAAAGGTGAATCATTTATAGCTTGCCCATTTTTTTCTTTTCAACAATAACTATTTTTTTCAGAATTTTGCTAGGTATTTAAGCATAACAAGCAAAAAAAGAAGGATCCGGGCAAGACGGCAGAATAGGAACAGCTCCAGTCTGCAGCTCCCAGCGAGACCAATGCAGAAGGAGAGTGATTTCTGCATTTCCAACTGAGGTACCTGGTTCATCTCATTGGGACTGGTTAGATAGTGGCGGCAGCCCATGGAGGGAGAGCAGAAGCAGGTGGGGCATCACTTCACCTGGGAAACACAAGGGATCGGGGAACTCCCTCCCCTAGCCAAGGGAAGCTGTGAGAAACTGTGCTGGGATGGTGCTATCTGGCCCAGATACTATGCCTTTCTCATGTTTTTTTGCAACTCACAGACAAGGAGATTCCCTCAGGTGCCTACACCACCAGGGTCCTGGATTTCAAGCACAAAACTGGGTGGCCATTTGGGCAGACACTGAGTTAGCTGCAGGAGTCTTTTTTTTTTTTTTTTTTCATATCATACCCCAGCAGCGCCTGGAATGCCAGTGAGACAGAACTGTTCGCACCCCTGGAAAGGGGGCTGAAGCCATGGAGCCAAGTGGTCTGGCTCAGTGGGTCCCAGCCTGATGGAGCCCAGCAAGCTAAGATCCACTGGCTGGAAATTCTCACCAGTACAGCAGTCTGAAGTCTACCTGGGACTCTCAAGCTTGGTGCAGGAAGGGGCATTCACCATTACTGAGGCTTGAGTAGGCAGTTTTCCCCTCACAGTGTAGACAAAGCCACAAGGAAGGTCGGACTGAGCGGACCCCACTGCAGCCCAGCAAAGTCACTGTAGCCACTGACTGCCTGTCTAGATTCCTCCTCTCTGGGCAGGGCATTTCTGAAAGAAAGGCAGCAGCCCCAGTCAGGGGCTTGTAGATAAAACTCCCATCTCGCTGGGACAGAGCAACTTGGGGAAGGGGTGACTGTGGGTGCGGCTTCAGCAGACTTAAACTTTCTTGTCTGCAGGCTCTGAAGAGAGCAGTGGATCTCCCACCACACTGCTTGAGCTCTGCTAAGGGACAGACTGGCTCCTCAAGTGGGTCCCTGACCACCGTGCCTCCTGACAGGGAGAGGTCAACAGACACCTCATGCAGGAGAGCTCCAGCTGGCATCTGGTGGGTGCCCCTCTGGGATGAAGCTTCCAGAGGAAGGAACAGGTAGCAATCATTGCTGTTCTGAAGCCTCTGCTGGTGATACTCAGACAAATAGGGCCTAAAGTAGACCTCCAGCAAACTCTAGCAGACCTGCAAAAGAGGGGACTGACTGTTAGAAGGAAAACTAACAAACAGAAAGCAATAATATCAACATCAACAAAAAGGATGCCCATGCAAAAACCCCATCCAAAGGTCCTTGGCATCAAATATCAAAAGTAGATAAATCCATAAAGATGAGGAATAACTAGCGCAAAATGCTGAAAATTCCAAAAACCAGAACGCCTCTTCTCCTCCAAAGGATCACAACTCCTTAATAGTAATGGAACAAAACTGGACAGAATATGAGTTTGACGAATTGACAGAAGTAGATTTCAGAAGGTGGGTAATAACAAACTCCACCAAGCTAAAGGAGCATGTTCTAACCCAATGCAAGGAAGCTAAGAACCTTGATAAAAGGTTATAGGAACTGCTAACTAGAATAACCAGTTTAAAGAAGAACATAAATAAGCTAATGGAGCTGAAAAACACAGTACAAGAACTTCATGAAGCATACATAAGTATCAATAGCCAAATTGATCAAGCAGAAGGAAGGATATCAGAGACTGAAGATCAACTTAATGAAATAAAGCATGAAGACAAGATTAGAGAAAACAGAATGAAAAGGAGCAAACAAGATTTCAAGAAATATGGGACTATGTGAAAAGACCAAACCTGTGATTGATTGGTGTACCTGAAAGTGACGGAGAGAATGGAACCAAATTGGAAAGCACACTTCAGAATATTATCCAGGAGAACTTCCCCAACCTAGCAAGATAGGCCAAGATTCAAATTCAGGAAATACAGAGAATGACACTAAGATACTCCTCAAGAAGAGCAACGCCAACACACATAATAGGCAGATTCACCAAGGTTGAAATGAAGAAAAAATACAAAGGGCAGCCAGAGAGAAAGGTCCGGTTACCCACAAAGGGAAGCTCATCAGACTAACAGTGGATCTCTCTGCGGAAACCCTACAAGCCAGAAGAGAGTGAGGGTCAATATTCAAGATTCTTAAAGAAGAAGAATTTTCAAACCAGAATTTCATATCCAGTCAAACTAAGCTTCATAAGCAAAGGAGAAATATCTTTTCCAGACAAGCAAATGCTGAGGGATTTTTCTCACCAACAGGCCTGCCTTACAAGAGCTTCTGAAGGAAGCATTAAATGTGGAAAGGAAATACCAGTACCAGTCACTGCAAAAACATACCAAGATATAAAGACTAATGACACTATGAAGAAACTGCATCAACTAATGTGCAAAATAATCAGCTAGCATCATGATGACAGGATCAAATTCACACATAACAATGTTAACCTTAAATGTAAATGGGCTAAGTGACCCAATTAAAAGACACAGACTGGTAAATTGGATAAAGAGTCAAGATCCATCAGTGTGCTGTTTTCAGGAGACACATCTCATGTGTAAAGACACACATAGGCTCAAAATAAAGGGATGGAGGAATATTTACCAAGCAGATGGGAAGCAAAAAAAGCAGGGGTTGCAATCCTAGTCCCTGATAAAAACAGGCTTTAAACCAACAAAGATAAAGAAAGACAAGGGCATTACACAATGGTAAAGGGATCAAGGCAACAAGAAGAGTTAACTATCCTAAATACATCTGAACCCAATACAGGAGCACCCAGATATATGAAGCAAGTTTTTGGAGACCTGCAAAGAGACTTAGACTTCCACACAATAATAGTGGAAAGACTTTAACACCCCACTGTCAATATGAGACAGATCAATGAGACAGAAAATTAACAAGGATATTCAGGACTTGAACTCAGCTCTGGATCAAGTGGACCTAATAGACATCTACAGAACTCTCCACCCCAAATCAACAACATATACATTTTTCTCAGCACCACATACCACTTACTCTAAAATTGACCACATAATTGGAAGTGAAGCACTCCTCAGCAAATGTAAAAGAACAGAAATCATAACAGTCTCTCACACCACAGTACAATCAAATTAGAGCTCAGGATTAAGAAACTCACTCAAAACTGTACAGCTACATGGAAATTGAACAACTTGCTCCTGAATGACTACTGGGTGAATAACAAAATTAAGGCAGAAATAAATAAGTTCTTTGAAACCACTGAGAATAAAGACACAATGTACCAGAATTCCTGGGACACAGCTACAGCAGTGTTTAGGGGGAAATTTATAGCCCTAAATGACCATAGGAGAAAATGGAGAAGATCTAAAATTGACACCCTAACATCCCAATTAAAATAACTAGAGACGCAAGAGAAAACACATTCAAAACTAGCAGAGGACAAGAAATAGATCACAGCAGAACAGAAGGAGCTAGAGACAAGAAAATCCCTTCAAAAAATCAATCAATCCAGGAGCTGATATTTTTGAAAAGATTAACAAAATAGACCAATAGCCAGACTAACAAAGAAGAAAAGAACCAAGTAGACACAATAAAAAATGATAAAGGGGATATCACCACTGATCCCACAAAAATACAAACTACCATCAGAAAATACGATAAACACCTCTATGCAAATAAACTAGAAAATCTAGAGGAAATGGATAAATTCCTAGACACATACACCCTCTCAAGACTAAACCAGGAAGAAGTTGAATCCCTGAATAGACCAATAACAAGTTCTAAAGTTGAGGCTGTAATTAATAGCCTACCAACCAAAAAAAAAAGCCCAGGACCACATGGATTCACAGACAAATTCTATCAGAGGTACAAAGAGAAGCTGGTACCATTCCTTCTGAAATGATTCCAAACCATAGAAAAAGAGGGACTCCTCCCTAACTCATTTTATGAGTCCAGCATCAACTGGACACCAAAGCCTGGCAGAGGCAAAGTAAAAAAAGAAAATTTCAGGCCAATATCCCTGATGAACATTGATGCAAAATCCTCAATAAAATACTGGCAAACTGAATCCAGCAGCACATCAAAAAGCTTATCCACCACGATCAAGTTGGCTTCATCCATTTGATGCAAGGCTGGTTCAACATACACAAATCAATAAATGTAATCCATCACATAAACAAAACCAACGACAAAAACCACATAATTATCTCAATAGATGCAGAAAAGGTCTTTGATAAAATTCAATACCCCTTCATGCTAAAAATACTCAATAAACTAGGTATTGGTGGGACATATCTCAAAATCATAAGAGCTGCTTATGACAAACCCACAGCCAATATCATACTGAATGGGCAAAAGCTGGAAGCATTCCCTTTGAAAACCGGTACAAGAAAAGAATGTCCTCTCTCATCACACCTATTCAAGAGTATTGGAAGTTCTGACCAGGACAATCAGGCAAGAGAAAAAAATAAAGGGTATTCAAATAGGGACAGAGGGAGTCTAATTGTCTCTTTTTGCAGATGGCATGATTGTATCTTCAGAAAACCCATCATCTCAGCCCAAAAACTCCTTAAGGTATTAAGCAACTTCAGCAGTCTCAGGATACAAAACAATGTGCAAAAATCACAAGCATTTCTATACACCAGTAATAGACAAACAGAGAGCCAAATCATGAGTGACCTCCCATTCACAATTGCTACCAAGACTATAAAATACCTAGGAATACAACTTATAAGTGATACAAGTGATGTGAAAGACCTCTTCAAGAACTACAAACCACTGCTCAAGGAAATAAAACAGGACACAAACAAATGGAAAAACATTCCATGCTCATGGATAGGAAGAATCAATATCGTGAAAATGGCCATACTGCCCAAAGTAATATATAGATTCAATGTTATTCCCATCAAGCTACCATTGACTTTCTTCACAGACTTAGAAAAAAATACTTTAAATTTAATATGGAACCAAAAAAGCCCATATAGCCAAGACAATCTTAAGCAAGAACAAGGCTGGAGGCAATATGCTGTCTGACTTCAAACTATACAAGGTTACAGTAACCAAAACAGCATGTTACTAGTACCAAAATAGATATACAGGCCAATGGAACCGAACAGAGGCCTCAGAAATAACACCACTTATCTACAACCATCTGATCTTTGACAAACCCAACTGAAACAAGCAATCGGGGAAGAACTAGAGAAGAACTAGAGAACTATTTAATTAATGGTGTAGGGAAAACTGGCTAGCCATATGCAGAAAACTGAAACCAGACTCCTTCCTTACACCATATACAAAAATTAACTCAAGATGGAGTAAAGACTTAAAAGTAAGACCTAACACCATAAAAACGCTAGAAGAAAACATAGGCAATGCCATTCAGGACGTAGGCATGGGCAAAGCCTTCATGTTTAAAACACCAAAAGCAATGGCAACAAAAGCCAAAATTGACATATGGGATCTAATTAAACTAAAGAGCTTCTACACAGCAAAATAAACTATTACCAGAGTGAACAGGCAACCTAAAGAATGGAAGAAAATTTCTACAATCTATCCATCTGACGAAGGGCTAATATCCAGAACCTACAAGGAACTTAAACAAATTTATGAGGAAAAAAAAATACCCCATCAAAAAGTGGTCAAAGGATATGAATAGACACTTCTCAAAAGAAGACAGTCGGGGGGGCGGAGCAAGATGGCCGAATAGAAACAGCTCCAGTCTCCAGCTCCCAGCGCGAGCGACACAGAAGACAGGTGATTTCTGCATTTTCAACTGAGGTACTGGGTTCATCTCACTAGGGAGTGCCGGACAATCGGTGCTGGTCAGCTGCTGCAGCCTGACCAGCGAGAGCTGAAGCAGGGCGAGGCACCGCCTCACCTGGGAAGGGCAAGGGGGAAGGGTATCCCTTTTCCTAGCCAGGGAAACTGAGACACACAACACCTGGAAAATCAGGTAACTCCCACCCCAATACTGCGCTTTACCAAGGGTCTTAGCAAATGGGCACACCAGGAGATTATATCCCACACCTGGCTGGGAGGGTCCCACACCCACAGAGCCTCCGTCATTGCTGGCACAGCAGTCTGCCATCTAAGGGCAAGGCAGCAGCCAGGCTGGGGGAGGGGCGCCCGCCATTGCTGAGGCTTAAGTCGGTAAACAAAGCCGCTGGGAAGCTCGAACTGGGTGGAGCTCACAGCAGCTCAAGGAGGCCTGCCTGTCTCTGTAGACTCCACCTCTGGGGACAGGGCACAGCTACACAACAACAACAACAACAACAACAACAAAGCAGCAGAAACCTCTGCAGACGCAAACGACTCTGTCTGACAGCTTTGAAGAGAGCAGTGGATCTCCCAACACGGAGGTTGAGATCTGAGAACGGACAGACTGCCTGCTCAGGTGGGTCCCTGACCCCTGAGTATCCTAACTGGGAGACATCCCCCACTAGGGGCAGACTGACACCCCACACCTCACACGGTGGAGTACATCCCTGAGAGGAAGCTTCCAAAGCAAGAATCAGACAGGTACACTCGCTGTTCAGCAATATTCTATCTTCTGCAGTCCAGGACCAGATGGATTCACAGTTGAATTCTACCAGAGGTACAAGGAGGAGCTGGTACCATTCCTTCTGAAATTATTTCAATCAATAGATAAAGAGGGAATCCTCCCTAACTCATTTTATGAGGCCAACATCATCCTGATACCAAAGCCTGGCAGAGATACAACAAAAAAAGAGAATTTTAGACCAATATCTCTGATGAACATCGATGCAAAAATCCTCAACAAAATACTGGCAAACTGAATCCAGCAGCACATCAAAAAGCTTATCCACCATGATCAAGTGGACTTCATCCCTGGGATGCAAGGCTGGTTCAACATACGCAAATCAATAAACGTAATCCAGCATATAAACAGAACCAAAGACAAAAACCACATGATTATCTCAATAGATGCAGAAAAGGCCTTTGACAAAATTCAACAGCCCTTCATGCTGAAAACTCTCAATAAATTCGGTGTTGATGGAACATATCTCAAAATAATAAGAGCTATTTATGACAAACCCACAGCCAATATCATACCGAATGGGCAAACCTGGAAAAATTCCCTTTGAAAACTGGCACAAGAAAGGGATGCCCTTTCTCACCACTCCTATTCAACATAGTGTTGGAAGTTCTGGCTACGGCAATCAGGCAAGAGAAAGAAATCAAGGGTATTCAGTTAGGAAAAGAAGAAGTCAAATTGTCCCCGTTTGCAGATGACATGATTGTATATTTAGAAAATCCCATTGTCGGCCGGGCGCGGTGGCTCAAGCCTGTAATCCCAGCACTTTGGGAGGCCGAGACGGGCGGATCACGAGGTCGGGAGATCGAGACCATCCTGGCTAACACGGTGAACCCCGTCTCTACTAAAAATACAAAAAAACTAGCCGGGCGAGGTGGCGGGCGCCTGTAGTCCCAGCTACTCGGGAGGCTGAGGCAGGAGAATGGCGTAAACCCGGAGGCGGAGCTTACAGTGAGCTGAGATCTGGCCACTGCACTCCAGCCTGGGCGACAGAGCGAGACTCCGCCTCAAAAAAAAAAAAAAAAAAAAAAAAAAAAAAAAAAAGAAAATCCCATTGTCTCAGCCCAAAATCTCCTTAAGCTGATAAGAAACTTCAGCAAAGTCTCAGGATACAAAATTAATGTGCAAAAATCACAAGCATTCTTATACACCAGTAACAGACAAACAGAGAGCCAAATCATGAATGAACTTCCATTCACAATTGCTTCAAAGAGAATAAAATACCTAGGAATCCAACTTACAAGGGATGTAAAGGACCTGTTCAAGGAGAACTACAAACCACTGCTCAGTGAAATCAAAGAGGACACAAACAAATGGAAGAACATACCATACTGATGGATAGGAAGAATCAATATCGTGAAAATGGCCATAATGCCCAAGGTAATTTATAGATTCAATGCCATTCCCATCAAGCTACCAATGACTTTCTTCACCGAATTGGAAAAAACTGCTTTAAAGTTCATATGGAAACAAAAAAGAGCCCACATTGACAAGACAATCCTAAGTCAAAAGAACAAAGCTGGAGGCATCACACTACCTGACTTCAAACTATACTACAAGGCTACAGTAACCAAAACAGCATGGTACTGGTACCAAAACAGAGATATAGACCAATGGAACAGAACAGAGTCCTCAGAAATAATACCACACATCTATAGCCATCTGATCTTTGACAAACCTGACAAAACAAGAAATGGGAAAGGATTCCCTATTTAATAAATGGTGCTGGGAAAATTGGCTAGCCATAAGTAAAAGGTGAAACTGGATCCTTTCCTTACTCCTTATACGAAAATTAATTCAAGATGGATTAGAGACTTAAATGTTAGACCTAATACCACAAAAACCCTAGAAGAAAATCTAGGTAATACCATTTGGGACACAGGCATGGGCAAGGACTTCATGTCTAAAACACCAAAAGCAATGGCAACAAAAGCCAAAATTGACAAACGGGATCTAATTAAACTAAAGAGCTTCTGCATAGCAAAAGAAACTACCATGAGAGTGAACAGGCAACCTACAGAATGGGAGAAAAGTTTTGCAATCTACTCATCAGACAAAGGGCTAATATCCAGAACCTACAAAGAACTCAAACAAATTTACAAGAAAAAAAAACAAACAACCCCATCAAAAAGTGGGCAAAGGATATGAACAGACATTTCTCAAAAGAAGACATTCATACAGCCAACAGACACATGAAAAAACGCTCATCATCACTGGCCATCAGAGAAATGCAAATCAAAACCACAATGAGATACCATCTCACACCAGTTAGAATGGAAGCAACAGATGCTGGAGAGGATGTGGAGAAATAGGAACACTTTTACACTGTTGGTGGGATTGTAAACTAGTTCAAGCATTATGGAAAACAGTATAGCGATTCCTCAAGGATCTAGAGCTAGAAGTACCATATGACCCAGCCATCCCATTACTGGGTATATACCCAAAGGATTATAAATCATGCTGCTATAAAGACACATGCACACGTATGTTTATTGTGGCACTATTCACAATAGCAAAGACTTGGAATCAACCCAAATGTCCATCAGTGATAGAATGGATTAAGAAAATGTGGACATATACACCATGGAATACTATGCAGCCATAAAAAAGGATGAGTTTGTGTCCTTTGTAGGGACATGGATGCAGCTGGAAACCATCATTCTCAGCAAACTATTGCAAGAACAGAAAACCAAATACCGCATGTTCTCACTCATAGGTGGGAACTGAACAATGAGATCACTTGGACTTGGGAAGGGGAACATCACACACCGGGGCCTATCATGGGGAGGGGGGAGGGGGGAGGGATTGCATTGGGAGTTATACCTGATGTAAATGACGAGTTGATGGGTGCTGACGAGTTGATGGGTGCAGCACACCAACATGGCACAAGTATACACATGTAACAAACCTGCACGTTATGCACATGTACCCTAGAACTTAAAGTATAATAATCATAAAAAATAAAAATAGAAAAAGAAGACAGTTATGCGGCCAACAAACATATGAAAAAAAACTCATCATCACTGTTCATTAGAGAAATGCAAATCAAAACCACAATGAGATATCATCTCACTCCAGTTAGAATGGCAATCATTAAAAAGTCAGGAAATAACAGATGCTGGAGAGGATGTGGAGAAATAGGAATGCTTTTTCACTGTTGACGGGAGTGTAAATTAGTTCAACTGCTGTGGAAGACAGTGTGGCAATTCCTCAGGATCTAGAACCAGAAATACCATTTGACCCAGCAATCCCATTACTGGGTATATACCCCAAGGATTATAAATCATTCTATTGTAAAGAACACATGCACACATATGTTTATTGCAGCACTATTCACAATAGCAAAGACTTGGAACCAACCCAACTCCCCATCAATGATAGACTGGATAAAGAAAATGTGGCACATATATACCATGGAATACTATGCAGCCATAAAAAAGGATGAGTTCATGTCCTTTGCAGGGACACGGATGAAGCTGGAAACCATCATTGTCAGCAAACTAACACAGGAACAGAAAATCAAACACCGCATGTTCTCATTCACAACTGGGAGCTCAACAATGAGAATACATGGACACAGGGAAGGGAATGTAACACACCAGGACCTGCCATGGGATAGGGGGCAATGGGAGGGATAGCATTAGGAGAAATATCTAACGTAGACGATGGGTTGATGGGTGCAGCAAACAACCATGGAGCATGTATACTATGTAGCAAACCTGCATGTTCTGCACATATATCCCACGAGCAACAGATGCTCACGATGGTTGTAAAGGATCAACTGTATTTTAAAACATAATATATTTTTTAAATGTATAATTCTTTTATAAATACATTCACATTGTTCAAACTATAACCAATAGATTTTTTTTGTTTGCTTTTTTTAACTTTCATTTTAAGTTTAGGGGTACAAGTCCAGGTTTGTTACATAGGTAAACCTGTGTCTTGAAGGTTTGCTGTACAGATTGTTTCATCATCCAGGTGTTAAGCCTAGATTTCTCAGAAGGGAAAACACACCAAACATATATTCTTAAAGGTCAAGGGCTGGGTTTTGTATAATAACTAGACCATTATCTGTAGGATTTGAGAACTTGGTCAAAGACCATAATAAAATATTAATCTTTGCTGAATACATTCCCATATCTAACCATCTAGTCAAAATAGCTTATCCGCTGCATTTTTAAAGAATAACAGGTGGCCTTTTGTCATTTTATGCCTCTCTATCTGAGCCAAACTATATAATCATTTGCTTTATACCTTTGGCTCAAAAACTTTTATATGTTTAGGCTATCAAGAATTATTTTTAATGGTTCCTAAATCATTTTAATCCTCAGAACTACTTTGGCCAATATTTGTCTTTGTTAAAAGTTAAAGGTGAGCACTCAGTACTATGTGAAAATGAACGCAATATTTAATTTTTAGTTTTGTCCTGTTAACATTAGATGATGCTCAGATAGTAAGCCTTTTCTGTAATGTAATCAATGGATGAGGAATTTGACCATTGTTGAAGGTTTTGTATATAAGAAGTCAATACAACTTTGACCAAAATATTAACCAGCCAGAGAAACAGAATCCTAACTATTTCTGAGGAAACTGTAAGTAGAACTTCTGCTGAACAAAATTGTTATTTGAATTATTAGATTTTTTCTTTATCCCAAGTGATGCATTTTTTAAAGGCTTAGATACTTGTTGCAGATTCACCTGTATAAATGTATCTGTTTAAATTATGGCTTATTTCTCTAGGATTTAATTTTTATTGTATAGACATGAGATTCTTAATTATGGAAAGACAAATTTGTTTATTATTGCAATTAGTGCCAAATGTGAAAGTCTCATAATTTCTTAATTATTGAACTACAAATTTGTTTATTAAGTTCCTAATGTGAAAGTCTAGTCTCTATGATTCTTCTTTCTGAGAAGGAATAGATCAGTACTCTATTGTCATATAATTGACTGTATTAATATGCTATGTTGACTATTTAATATCATCCAAATCAACTACTGTTGAATTGAACATTATTAATACTATTGTGAAACTTTGTAGGCTACTAAAACATTTATTTAAATTATAAACCTTTCAAAACAGAAGTCTAGACCAAATTATATAAATCTCCCTGGGGATGTCCCTATAAAAGCTGGCCCAGGGTCATACTGAGGAAGTATTACAGTGGGAAGAACGTAACCTTTGGAAATAGACTAGATAGTTTCAAATACGGGCTCCACTACTTTCTATATATTTGGTTGGGTGAGTCCTCTTTTAGCCTCACCTTGGTTATTTGTAAAATGAATAAGTAACACTACCTACTTCACAGAGTTGCTATGAGAATTAAATGAGATAATAGTAATAATAACTATATTTAATTAATGTTTATAAGATGCCCAGCATGTTAAGAACTTTACTTTTGTTATCATAATGAATTCCCCTAACATAGAGAAGTGTACTATTACAGGCCTTATTTTGTAGATAAAAAACTATCTTAGCAAAGATAGTTCATTTCACCTATACCATGTTGAACACACAGTACAGCACACAGTGAACTCTCTGTATGTGTTAATTACTGGTATTTTCCTCGGACTTGGTAACAAGCATTTTGAGAAATTTATTCTGCCCTTGAACATCTTTAAGCCCGTTGGGGTGTTCTCCAACGCAATCAGTAGGTTAAGCGTCCTAACTTTGCAATGGCAAATCACTTAATGGAGGCCATGTGGCTTCCTGAAATGTTTGATGAAAGCCTCTGGTTTGAATGTTCCAACACTACTGGTTAGTCTTTCTATATTATCTCTGCCTAAAATATCATGGTAAAAACAAGGCTGTTAAAAACTGATTTTTTTTTTTTTTTTTTTTTTTGAGATGGAGTCTTGCACTATCTCCTGGGCTGGAGCGCAATGGCGTGATCCCCGCTCACTGCAACCTCCGACTCCCAGGTTCAAGGACTCTTCTGCCTCAGCCTCCCGAGTAGCTGGGATTACAGGCACATGCCACCACACCCGGCTAATTTTTTTTGTATTTTTAGTAGAGACAGGGTTTCACTGTGTTAGCCAGGATGGCCTCGATCTCCTGACCTCGTGATCCACCCGCCTCAGCCTCCCAAAGTGTTGGGTTTGCAGGCATGAGCTACCACGCCCGGCCGAAAACTGATTTTTAAGTAATACCCTTAAATCTAATCCTATACTAAACCAGTGGGCAAACTATTAGATCAGAGAGTCAGATTTAGGCCTTCAGAGTTCTGGTCTGGCTTTACTGTAAATCAGGAACTATGCTACATGCTCTGCATGAATTACTATAAATGGGTTTTACTGAAATGCTATCAGCAACTGGGAAGTCACCACTTTTCAAGAATTCCACTTGAATCCAAAGATCCAAATGTTACAAATTCCTCACTGTATTCAAGTCAAATATTTATACATGTGACCTCCAAATATTGCTCCTAACATACAGTTTCTCAATAAATATGTATTGAATAATTTGTTTCTGACACACTAAAAATGAAGTGATTTAAAACTGTCCTCTACATGGCTCACCTTCAAATATTTGAGGGCAACATCACTTCTCTACTGAAACTTTTTCACCAGCTTAATATCTGAGGATTCTCAAACTTATAATTGGTGACTACAACATAGAAGGAAGTTCAGGTGTTATGGGTCTAATATCAAATATAGTCTATAAGGCTAGGTGTGGTGGCTCATGTCCATAATCCCAGTGCTTTGGGAAGCCCAGGTGAGAGGATACCTTGAGGCCAGGAGTTCGAGACCAGCCTGAGTAATGTAGAAACACCCTATTTCTTTAAAAAAAAAAAAAATTAGCCAGATGAACACCTGTAATCCCAACTACCCTGGAAGCAGAGGTGAGAAAATCACATAATAACCTCAAATCAGTAAATGTTTGTGGAATAACTATCATAAATAACATTTAAAATCATCATGATGACTTTGCATACACATTATATAGAGATCAGATATAGAGAAGTCAAAGGCCCACACATCCCTCACGCAAAACTGGGCTCTCAAAATAAGCAGGCAAAGGTCTTAAACACAAAGCATAATAAGGACACATTGCTATGCCAATTAGGGGCTTTTTTCTTCTTCTTCTTTTTTTTTTTTCTTTTGCCAATTAAGATTAATTCAGTATGGCTTGAAACCAAGTGGGAAATGTTCTTAAACAAAAGGAATCAAACAGTGAAAACATGTTAAGCATTAAAAGCATTGTTACCTGTGCTGACATCCACATGTCCCAGTTTATTGCCAACAGAATATAATCAAACCCAAGCATTCCTCTATTTGGCACAAAGGTAAAATTGGCATATATATAAGCATTATGAAAGTATAATGGGTTAACCATGGCACCGGTTATTCTTTTCTTTCAGGCAGGTCCAAAATGTGGCTGCTTTTAACAATGGCAAGTTTGATATCCGTACTGGGGACTACACATGGTTTCTTTGGAAAATTAAATCCTGGAAGCCCTGAAGTGACTATGAACATTGTAAGTTACTCTGGGGAAAAACTCTATAAAACTAAAAGATGCTATTATTTAAAATCATAATGAGTTAAAGATTTTATATGACCAATTAAAAATAAACAGTAATATTCATTTATTAGATATATTTAAAAATCAACTAAAATTTCACCTTTTGGGTTTTCTTCCTCAGAGTCAGATGATTACTTACTGGGGATACCCAAATGAAGAATACGATGTTGTGACTGAAGATGGTTATATCCTTGAAGTTAACAGAATTCCTTATGGGAAGAATAATTCAGGGAATACAGGTATATATGAGCTTCTTTTCTTCCTTCCTTTCTCTCTTTTTTGCTTTCCTTCTTTCTTCCTCCTTCCCTGTCTCCTTTCTTCCTCCATCTTTTCATTCTTTTATTCTTCCCTTTTTCCTCCTTTTATTTCTTCCTAAAAATATAATGTCTTGCTGATTCTGGAAATGCAAAAATAAGCTATATTTTCAGTCTTCAAGGAGATCATCATCAGGCCAATGAAATAGGTAAGTAAATGAGTGATTATAATAATATGTGATAAGCTCAAGCTACAAGTGTGCATAGGATATTAAACTGAAAGTTTTAATAAAATCACCTACCCCAGCTAGAGGAGTCAAGGAAAGCTCACTCTCAGAAACAGTAACTGGATGAAGATCTAGAGGATCAGGAAGAGTTAGCCAGGGTGTGTGTTGCAGAGGGGAAGATGGGGAGCCAATTCAAGGCTCATTTCCCAAACACATACAGGCCAATTTTCACTAGTATTATCAAAAATTTACCTTTTTCTCATTGTAAAAAAGTTGAGAAGTACAAAAAGAAAAAAACATTACTCATAATTTTACCACTCACATTTTACCAAATTTAACATTGTGCTGAATTACCTGAGAATATAATTTTTTCAATAGTTTTATTGAGATGTAACTGGCATATAATAAGCTGCTCATATTTAAGGTATGCAGTTTCATAAGTTTTTGCATCTGAGAAATCAACTCCCTGAGAAATCATCACCACAATTAAGATAAGATATTCAAAAATAATCAACTCAATCAGGCAAATGTATCTAATGCTAGTCATATGGAAGACTGTTTCTAGCCTCACGTTTATCCTAGAATAAGGAATGCATTTATAAAGTTTATAAACATTTTTCTTCCTTAGGCCAGAGACCTGTTGTGTTTTTGCAGCATGGTTTGCTTGCATCAGCCACAAACTGGATTTCCAACCTGCCGAACAACAGCCTTGCCTTCATTCTGGCAGACGCTGGTTATGATGTGTGGCTGGGCAATAGCAGAGGAAACACCTGGGCCAGGAGAAACTTGTACTATTCACCAGATTCAGTTGAATTCTGGGCTTTCAGGTAAACAAAAGGGACAATTAAAAATAAACACTGGGCTTTAAAAGTATAGGTATTTGCCCCTTCTAATCCAGTCCCATTTGAACAAATTACACTCCTAGTAGGAGGATAGATAAGTCATTTTCATTCTAAACCATTCTTGGAGGTCTTCCATGTACCTCATTCCTAGAGTAGCTTTTCCTTCAAACTTTCTGTGATCTCAGGAGTCTCCATTAGGGAATCCCTGAGTGTGCTTTTCCAAATGGAATGAACAATATAGCTGAAGCAAGGAAATTCACTGCCCCTGGAAAATCCCAAAGGAATGTCCATATGGACTCAAGAGAGACGTGAAAACCCAGTTGGGGGTAGGAGAACAGTAATCTGAATCATCATCAATAGGAGGGGTAGGGAGACTGAAATTCAGATGTCATGAAGAGATTAGCACAGGCTTCTCTCACTGGTCTTCCTGTGCCTTATTCCTGGAATTGACTGATAGAGGTAGAGAACAGAAGAAAACCTGGCTGCTGATGCTAAGGCATGAAAGTGTTCCAAGAGTTCTAGCAGCTGAAAGGAAACCTGTGTGTCCCAGGTGTAGCGGGGAAAGGGAAAATGACATGAGTGAAGACTGAGGTGCTGATGGGGCAGTAGTGGTGACAGTGAGAGCCTTGGGCCTCATTCTGAGTGCACAGAGAAGTTTTAACAGGGGAGTGGCATAATACAGTTTTCATTTTCAAAATATCATGTTGGCTGATTTGTGAAAAATAAAATAGAGAAATATAGGATTTATATTAAATGACACTGGAACACAGCATACACATTATTATTAAATCTGACATTTCATTTCAGGGATGGAAATAATTCCCACTTACAGATACTATCTTGTTTGGATTCAACTGTGGCTGCAATGCTGCACTTCAGAAATGATGTCAGTTGTTTATAAGAAGCCGCCCCAAAGGGCACCTGACATTCACTGAGGGTCTATAAGCATCAATGTTTAGAGAATCCAGTTTTCTGTATCCCAAAGGGATCATTAGCTATAAATGCTTGAATTTTAGAAACAATAGCAAGGAAATGTATTCACTTTCATTTTGTCTTTTTCCTTTCAGCTTTGATGAAATGGCTAAATATGACCTTCCAGCCACAATCGACTTCATTGTAAAGAAAACTGGACAGAAGCAGCTACACTATGTTGGCCATTCCCAGGGTACCACCATCGGTAAGTAATGGCAGTCAAGGCCAAGTGGTTTACTTCTCATAAACATTTTCCCAGTGGTTATGGTAGGCATGTTAGCAACCACATTAATTGCTTTTCATTCATTTAATGCCTCCAACAACACAATGACATATGGACAATTATAATTCCTATTATATGAGAAAACAAAACAAGGGGATACAGTTCGTGCAAGGTTATATGGATTATTACCGATAGGGTAGCTGAGGCAGTTTGATTCCCAAGCACATACTCTGAAGCATTATACCACACAGCCACTGAACTGAGTTTTATTCATTTGACCGTATTTATGGGGCAGACTCCTATGATGTATCCAAAGAATACAGAAATAAATAAAATAGATGAAAATTTCTGCCTTTGTACCACTTATACTCTAGAGATAGGAGGCAGAGAAACTAAAAAAGGTTACAAAGTAAAATATAATATATTTTAGATAATGGTAAAGCTATGGAGAGAAAATAACCCAATGAATTACATTAGAGAGCACCAGAGGGGTTCACAGAAATTGTAGATAGGTAACACAAGCACTCTTTGGGTAAAGCCATGATGATGGTCAGAGAGTCAGTCACATGCCTACCTCGTAGGCATCATGTTCCAGAAAGAGAGAATAGTAAGTGAGAAGAATCTGAAGCTGGAGCACACCTAGTTTGTTCAAGGAACAACAGTGAGGCTATGTCTTGTGTGAATAAATCAAATTGAGAAAGAGACAGATAGAGTCAGAGATGAGATCACAGAGATTGGGGAGGAAAGACTGTTCAGGGCTCTTTGGCTGTTGTCGGGATTTTAACTTTCATTCTGAGAAAAAAAGAAAACTGCAGAATAACTTTGAATTGAAGAGTTACATGATTCATAACAGGATCCCTTTTGTTGCCAGGGGCAAAGGGGCAGGAGCAGAGAACCAATTAGAGGATGCATATAGTACCCATGTGGGAGATGGTGGTGACCTGGATGAGGGATGTTCTTGGAAAAACCATTCTTCCACAAATAGAATCAGACTACATATTATATAGCTGTCTAGATGTGAAATGGTTTTTTAGGCCATTCTTGAGTCTCATCAGTATGTCATTATTGACAGTGGGAGGGCCTTGCCTATGTAGCTATACTGCAGAGTGAAATTTGATAACTACTTGATCACATCCTCATCTGCTAGTATACTACTGCTTACAAAATTAATTACTGAATGTATTTACTGTGTATAGATATTTGAATTCTCTTGGGTCCTCATTTATCAAGCATTTACTATGTGCCAAGAATCATGATAAATTCTTTCTTTACATGATTTACTTCCTTTAGTTCCTAACAAGCTAATGAAGCACTCACCACTATGCTTGTATTTCAGACAGGGAAACAGTGGTTCTTAGAGATTAGGTGGCTTGTTCAAGGTCACAAAACTAATAAACCACAGAGCCAGGATTCAAATCGAGTTTCGTCATATTTTAAAATTCTACTCTTAACCTTTCCACTTATATATTAAGTGTTAATTAATTATCTCATTGTGATGATATAAATTTAAATTCATAAAAAATATAACACAAATAACTATTTTTTGTAACCATGTGAGTATCCCAAATTTGGCCTATTTTCTAAGGTCAGATAAGGGTTTATGATAACTTTTAAAACGTTCCAGCTTCATGTCCCCATAGAAAAATCTATGAAAATAAAACAAATATACCAAAATCTAATCACTCTGAGCCAGCAGAGATGCCAAGTTCTCAGGTTGTCTCAAACACCATCCTTAGTAAGTCCAAAATAATGTCACACTTGTACAAACAAACAAAACAACAACAACACACACACACACCTTTTTCACCAGTTCCTTGTTCTTTTTCAGGTTTTATTGCCTTTTCCACCAATCCCAGCCTGGCAAAAAGAATCAAAACCTTCTATGCTCTAGCTCCTGTTGCCACTGTGAAGTATACAGAAAGCCTTATAAACAAACTTAGATTTGTTCCTGAATTCCTCTTTAAGGTATGCAATTATCTTTAATTAAATGAATCTAAGATACTCGATTGCCCATGGATTTTAAAGTTATAGAAAGAGAACAGAGTTATAAAAAGAGAACAATCATTTTTATATCCAAAAGTGGAACTGTATGCATCTGTATTATTTCTTTGATAGCACTGACCATGTTTGAATCTCCTCTACAGCCTGCGAGATCCCCCTTTCTTTCTTTGTTCTTGATTAGCTTCATGTGGGTCAGCAATGCCTGGGAGTAGATTTGCTTTTTCACAGATGGTTGATCAAGCACTCTACACAGTTGTGTCAAGGCTGTGATTCCACTCCAGGAGGAGGGAAGAGGAAATAAAAACAAAACAAAATAGTTAAATAAGAAGACTAACCCACTCGGGACAGAGAGACTGGAAAGAGGAGGGAAAGGAAGGAAAGGGAAAAGGAGAAGAGGAGGAAATCAATGAATGATTGAGCGAGGCAAACACCTTGAGCTCTCTCATGGCTTTCTCTTTTGGCTTTCCTAAGAGCTCCTTCATCTTTAAACGGGGATTTCATAAGTCAGTAGTGTGGATTTCAATACATTATAAATATTAAGTGCCTTATGCAGTAGGCACACATGTTATCAAATTAATCTTTTTGTTTGACAGTGCTTAATACCCTAATTCTCTCACTCAGTGAAACCAACACACACACACACACACACACACACCCCCACACACACACACACTCTTTCCTTTAGGAGAATGGTTTAGCCTCAGGCTATAAAATATAATGATTCCATTTCCTTCTATGGTTTTTGTACTATTCATCTCTTTTCATTCTGAATTAATATGTATATCTAAAGCCTAAGAGAACTTACCTATAGGCAAACTACATTTGGAAAACTTTAATTAAAATCTAAAATTTTGTGATGACCCAGATATTTTTATTGGCTACATTGATTGAGAACTTCTTTCCTACTTGTACTCAGATTTTCTGATAGGCAATGCAGACGTTGATTAAAATTTAGAAAAGCGCTAGACCTCAAGTTAGAGGCTTGGGTAAGGATTCTAGGTATAATCAAGCTCTAATTAGCCCAAGACCCTGACTCATGTTAGCCTCATGTTTCCTCATGTATAAAATAGAGATGACAAAATATCTGCCTTCCTCAAAGAGAGTTGGGGCAAACTCCTTCTATTCTTATACTGAGCCTCAGTGCCTCTGTAAAGGCTTTGCTGAAAATATGGCCAAGTCACCATTTCTCCTCCCAAACTTTTCACAATTTATTGTTGAAATCTCACATCTTGGCACTTCATTATGACAGTCTGCATGTATTTTTAAGATTTTATCCCACAACCCCTATCACCCCAACTAGATTGTAACTCTTTATGTCTTATACTTCCTCTCAGCAGCCAGTACTGTTCTGTGCCACAATAGATACCCAGTATTGATATCTGTGCTGCCCATTTCACAGCTTTCTTGAGGGAATTAACTAAATGAAAGTACTGGAAATTCCTAAAACAACATGTAAAAATAAGAACATATCATCATCCTAATCACACATGTATAAGTAGATTAGATAAATTAGTGAGTCTTTTCTGCAGCTTGATTGCTACAACCCTCTAATAGTGCCTTTATTTTTCAGATTATATTTGGTAACAAAATGTTCTTACCACACAACTTCTTTGATCAATTTCTTGCTACTGAAGTGTGCTCCCGCCAGACACTGAATCTCCTTTGCAGCAATGCCTTATTTATCATTTGTGGATTTGACAGTAAGAACTTTAACGTGGTTAGTATGCATTTCAATTTCTATATTTTGAGCAACATCTTTGATTACTTGTTTCATTGCCACTTAGAAATGGTACTTTATGAGAACTAGGAGTAGGTTCAGAACTGCGATATCCTGATAAACATGAGAGAAATCACAAATCATTGCTCCCAATTTCATCACTTCCGGCATCATTCCATCACCCCAATTGCCCCCAAAACAAATAAACAATATGAAGAAAAAAAAAAACAATTTACTACTCAGTTATGACCACCTAAATACTAGGTGTTACATTTAAATTCTGTAAGAGAAAGGACTGAACCATATATTTTAGTGGCTCCTTTGTGAGAAAAATGTCTTTATTGAATAAATGTTTTCAATAAATATTTCTAATGCTGACAGTAATTTCCATAAATCTTACAGACCATATTTCTGAGCAACTATTTATGTAAGACTTTGCCCATATTCTTTTTTTGAGACGGACTCTTGCTCTGTCACCTAGGCTGGAGTGCAGTGGCGCAATCTCGGCTCACTGCAAGCTCTGCCTCCCAGGTTCACACCATTCTCCTGCCTCAGCCTCCCAAGTAGCTGGAACTACAGGGGCCCGCCACCACGCCCGGCAATTTTTTTGTATTTTTAGTAGAGACGAGATTTCATCGCATTAGTGAGGATGGTCTTGATCTCCTGACCTCATGATCCACATGCCTCGGCCTCCTAAAGTGCTGGGATTACAGGCATGGGCCACTGTGCCTGGCTGACTTTGCTCATACTCTTTATCTACCTTTTCATTCACTTTGTATTGAGTTCGAGTTTCAAAACATACGTGACAAAATACACTATCATAAAGTAGTTAAGACTATGGATTTAGGTCAGTTTAAATTCAAACCATACATTTGGAACTGAGTTAAACTCCTCTGTCTTGATTTCCTCATCCACAAAATGGGTTATTGTGAAGATCAAATGAGCTAGTATGTTTAAAGCATATAGAACATTGTACAAAGCATATAGCACATAGTAATAGCATATAAGGTTTTCTACTACTATTCATAGACAACTATCTTCAGTTTGCTGCCTGGGGTTCTGCAAAGCAAGAGGCCTGTGTGTGAATATTTAACCTACAGCACTCTAGCACTGGGTAGAGAAGCATAAAAGCTGAGAATTTAGGCTCAGAGACCCAAATTAAAGTATCTGGCTCCATTCTGTGTGGATATTGGACATTTCTCTAAACTTCTTTGTGCCCCAATTTTCATTTTGATAAAATGGAACTAATAAGTTCTCCTCATTAGGCAGCTAAAAATTAGATGGGTTAACACATGCAATTGCACCCTGCAAATTCTGAAGTGACATACAAATGTGTTATTCATATCCTTCCAGTAAATGCTACCTTTAAACACTTGACCTGAATCAGAAAACATAAATATTTACTATTTTTAAGAAACTGAGTATGTGTCTTCATATGCATATAATATGTGTGTGTGTTGATTTCTAGAGTCGCTTGGATGTGTATGTATCACATAATCCAGCAGGAACTTCTGTTCAAAACATGTTGCATTGGACCCAGGTATCCTTTTCCAAATGCTGTTAAAACTTATTTTGTGGGTCTCAACCCTTTTCACTTTACCTAAACACATTCTTAAAATATCCTGCTGAGTACACCTAGAAGGTAATTTTTCTGGCACTGATTACCATACAAAAGTAACTATGAATTTATTTCAAAGAAGCAAATGCTTTTTATGACTTAGCATGCAAGAAAAATTATTTTGAGTGAAGCTGCATTTAAACTTACATAAATACCTTGTCTTAGATTATTAATCATCTTTTGGAATAAGAAAAGTGTTTCTTAATAATTGTTTAAATTGAAAATAAACTGCTTGGAAATGTTTGAATTTTATTTTTCACAATATAATAATTTTTATTTGTTTGTTTTTAATTTCTCTATGTTAGGCTGTTAAGTCTGGGGAATTCCAAGCTTATGACTGGGGAAGCCCAGTTCAGAATAGGATGCACTATAATCAGGTAAGCTTCTTAAAGTTGGAATTATTCACATTTTGAACAACACTAACTATTTAAATGTTAAAGAAGAAATTATGTTAACTGCGCATCTATTTTCCAAAGGAATGTTGATGTGCTGTCTCCCATTCTCCCACATGACTACGCATTCATTCTCTGGTGGCTAGGCTCATTTAAAGCTGCCCTCAAAGTACTACATCCCCATGTGTGAGAGACTTCCCAGGACTTACCGCTACCCATTGCCATTACACAGACCTGTCCCATATCCCAGATCCCCAGCAAACTGTCCTCTCCTTTCTAAAGTATAAATACCTGATACAGTAAGCTACTAATTCTAACTGTTCTTGAGATAGAGTTGGAATTTCTGGTCTTCTTAAACATTATCCTTCCCTTTGTTGACAGCCAGAGGAGTGATTTCACTGGAATATATTCCCAAACAAAAGAAAAAGATGCTGTGCTTGCCAGTCAAGGCTGGAAATATTTTACAATAGGCAGAGGCCTTTGGCATAGGCAGACATATTAAGCAGTCCTCGCACTTGTTGTACTAAGAATCCGGACTTAGGAGTTTATCTTGTCTTCAGTCCATATGAGTTTAGGCAATCATTTCTTCATCTCTTCACCTAGGCTCAGGAAGTTGTTGACAGGATTTAGTGCTATAATATCTATAAGCTCTTGGCTCAGTATAAGCTCTCAGGTTATCACTGACTATTTTTGAACAAGGGAAGTACCCTATAGTATTTTGTAACCTTCTCTTCTTCCTTTTCACCACATGCAATTTTTCCATCCAAGTAGTAGCTGAACAACTCTACTAATTTTCATCTGTTTCCATGACTCAAAATTTAGAAGGGATTGATATGTTTTAACAACAATGTCCTATGTGTAGAGAAGGCGTCCCCCAACCTTGATTTTGCATTTTTGATGTCTTTAAAATTTTCAGAATAGCATGAGATAAAACTTCTGTTGAAAACATTTTTTTCCTCCACCATCACCTTCTCAAATCTCCAAAACACAGGCTTGCTTTGAGTCTCTCTTTCTACTGGGCTCTAATACTCATAATCAGAGGACTACATCTTAGAGGAACAAGAAACCCAGTCCCCAAGTCCACCCTTCTTCCAACCAAACCAATAATATACCAAGTTGGTCTTTAACTAACTGAAGCAGTGACACTAATTTAAGAGCCAGGGCCAGCATCTAGAAAACTCTTTGAATAATAGGATATAAGTAAAATAAACTGGGTTTATAATTATGAATATTCTCTATACTACTCCCTTTTCTCTAATATTTAGGAAATATAATAGAAATCATTAAAATATTAGGGAAAATCACATATCATAAAATATTTTGCTATGGTAAATTGGCTATTACACAAAAGGTTAGAATACATAAACTCTGAGTATATTGGATTACTATTCTTGAAACTATGATCTAAAAAAATTCTAACAAAATTCTCTCTGGGCAGCAAGAAAATTCGAGATAATTCTCTTATTCCCTTTTCTGCTTTGTAAACCTCTTTAAAATATATGTGTGAATTGTGATTTTCGAGAAGTAGGACATGGGGATGATAATACCCTTTCTCAGAATTTGAAGCAACATTTTGTAAATACTCAGGTAAGTATTCGACAATTACAGTTCCATAACTGAAGCAACTGACCTATCCCCTGACCATACTGGGAAGTCAATACAGAGCCAAAATAAATGACTCGGGATATTTTAAGATCATATTTTAGAGTGTTTGGGTAGAAACAACCTATTAACAATTAGAATCTAATCAAATCCATTTCCTTTAGCTTGAGTTGCAATCTATGTTCTTAGTTTGTAAGACTTATTGTCTGAAGCCTTGCTATTCAGAGCATGGTTTGGAGCCAATGGCATCAGAATCACCTATGAATGCAGAATCTCAGGCTCTTCCCCAGATCTACTGAATCAGAATCTTTACTTCAACAAGATCCTCAGGTGATTCACAGGCCCATTAGAATTTGAGAAGCACTGATCTAAAACATATTGCATTCACTTTGCTCTGTGGATAAAGGTGGTTTTTTCTGTGCAATCATTGCTAGAATTCCCTTATAAAACTGTCTGTTAGTGTTATACACTCTACTTGAAGAATAAGTACTGGATTTAAAGTGTGGTTACCTAAACTCTGGTTCTTTCTCTTGTCTTTTCTAGTCCCAACCTCCCTACTACAATGTGACAGCCATGACTGTACCAATTGCAGTGTGGAGTGGTGGCAAGGACCTATTGGCTGATCCCCAAGACGTTGGCCTTTTGCTTCCAAAACTCCCCAATCTTACTTACCACAAGGAGATTCCTTTTTACAATCACTTGGATTTTATCTGGGCAATGGACGCCCCTCAAGAAGTTTACAATGAAATTGTTTCTATGATATCAGAAGATAAAAAGTAGTTCTGGATTTAAAGAATTATCCATTTGTTTTTCCAAAATACTTTATTGTCTCATACATAGTATTTTCGTAATGTTTGACATGCAGTGCTTGTTTCTGTAATTCTGACTTTAGAAATATATTGGCATCAACAAACTTCCATTTGTCATTTTGAATTTTTTTAATTTAAAGAAATTTGATTTTCACCTGGAAATTTATCTAGAAATACTTGAGAGAACATATTTCTGGGGAGGTGAAATTTCTTTTCTCATTTTCCTGTTCAGTTTCTCTTCTGAACTCACTTATATATGAGCTGTGAGCCATAAGTGTTACCAAAGGACAGTGTTGGCTTCATATTCACTCTGCTTATGTACGCTTGATGCTGAGTATATTGCTTTCTATTGTTGATGAAGCCGAGTCTTTCCATCTGTGTAGTAGGGCCTATCACTTTCTATTTTGCAAATTTAATCCCATGAAAAGGTCAATTGGGATGTAAACTGGATCAACTCGCTTTCACTTCCCAGGGAGTGGAGAGCAAGGATAGTTTGGGAAGCAACAGATGATGTCAACCCTGATTCAGGAATTTGAGATGAAAAGGGTACCCTCTATTATTATTATTATTGTTCTGCCCTCATGTTTTTGGGTCTTAACCACCAAATAGGCACCAACTAACCAAATTATTTTTGAAATCTCTGCCACAGTGCTGAAAACCACAGGATCCAGAAACATCCCTGTTGATATATAAGTTAGGATGTACAACTGCCATCAGTACCAAAAAAAAAAAAAAAAAAAAAAAAAACTCACCCAAACTTTCGAAATTTCGAAAAACACACACACACAGCCTTACCTTGGAAATTTTATTAACCCCACAAATTTGTGACCTCATTTTATGGAATTAAGTTATTCAGATCACACCTATTATGCTATGTTAGGGTTTGATGTATAAAATATAAATGAGATAAGGAATATCTTGTACCCAGCATAGTGTATAGAACATAGTGAGTGCTCACAAAAACCTGTTAACAATGTTTATTATATTGTCACATCCCTCAACCTTTGTTAGGAAGCCCCAAACTTATTTATTTTAAGCAAGAAATTGCTAAAAGAAGATAACTTGGGAGCCTTTATTCAATATTTCAGTGAACTTTGTTGGCAGACTTTACTAAGCTGACATGAACATGTTGGTAACTAGTTACAAATGTTCATGGTGGTGGAAACAGTTAAGGACTCAGATGTTTTATCAACTCTACTTCCTCGAGAAAAGAACAATCATTAGATTCGTGCAGTCTCCTATGCTTTTCAGCTAACTGCCTTTCTTTTAGTCAGTACTCAGCATCTACATGCAGTTTTGGTTTGGATTTTGAACACAATTAAATACTGTCTCATTGCTCCCACAGCAGCTTTGCTATCTCTCATTTGTTAATTTGAACTGTCAATATATCCGCTAATTTTTAAGAGTTTATTTCTATCTGCCTGCTGTAATCACTCTTTGGGCAACCTCCTGCCATATCACACTCAATCATTTCAAACTCAAATTCATCATCCCCACGTCTCTGAGCCAAATAAGTGTCAAGTTAATGAAGTTCTCTGAGTAACCAGGGAGAGAGACTCTGGAATCAACTTCGATTACTGCCTCTCCTTTAGTTATCCTTTCCCTTTGTAAAATAGAAACTGTTTAACATATATAATTTTAGACAGAACAGTTTAATAATCCCCTTTATATCCATTACACAGTTTCAACTATTATCAAAACATAGCCTTATTTCATAATCTGGTTTTATCTGTATCTCTAGCCACTTCTGTCCTCTCATCTTAATTTGAAGCAAATCTCAAGAATCACATGTTTCATCCATGAGGATTTCAGGATGAACTGCTAAAAGATAGTCTCTTTTTTAACATAATACTGTTATTACATCTAAAATTTTAAAAATATCTAGCCAGTGCTCAATTTTCTAATTATCTCATAAATGTCAAAATGTTTTATAGTTTGTTTAAATTGAAATTCAAGTAAGGCCTTTATCTTTTATTACTTGATGTTTTCTTGTGTTTCTTTACATATACAGGTCCCTTTGCCCTTGCCCTTTTTATTTTATTTTATTTTTATTTTTGAGATGGAGTCTTGCTCTATCACCCAGGTTGGAGTGCAGTGGCATGATCTCAGCTCACTGCAACCTCCACCTCTTGGGTTCAAATGAATCTCCTGCCTCGGCCTCCCCAGTAGCTGGGATTACAGGTGCATAACACCACGCCCAGCTAATTTTGTATTTTTAGTAGAGATGTGGTTTTATCATGTTGGCCAGGCTGGTCTCGAACTCCTGACTTCGTGATCCACCCACCTCAGCCTCTCAAAGTGCTAGGATTACAGGCATGAGTTACTACACCTGGCCTTGTTGTTTTTGTTGTTGAAGAAGCTGTAGTTTGTGTTGTAGTTTCATACCATTGGAATTTTGCTGATTATATTCCACGTTCCTCGCCTTTCATATTTCCCGTAACTCAAGCATTCTTAACCTCAACACTATTGATATTTTTGGTAAGGTCATTTTCTCCCTTATCGAATATCCTTTTTTATTATTTTTACAGATTCAGGGAGTACAAGTGCAGTTCTGTTACATGGATATATTACGTAGCAGTGAAGTCTGAGCTTTTAGTGCACCCATCACCCAAATAGTGAACGTTGTACCCAGTAGGTGATTTTTCAACCTTCAAGGTAAATTTTTTGTTGTTGGAGTTGTCCTGAGTATTGGAGGATGTTTAGCAATATCTCTAGCTAGATCCCGGCAGCACACACATCCCAAGTTGTAACAGTCAACTATGTCTCCTGACATGGCCAAATATCACCTTGGTGGCAAAATGCCCACCCTACTCAGTTAAGAATCAGTATTGTAAATTATAACCTTCATCAGATTAAGATGTTTTTAAAATTTTATTTTATAGACTGTATGGTGTTCTTCCATAACGAGGCTGATAATGCACAGCTGTTTCTCTTTTTCAGCATGTCAGAGACTACAGCTTTTCAATACACAAACCCAAGAGTTAATTAGGAGATTAAAAATGGTGGCATTCCAATTTGATCAGTTCTTCATTTATTAACTGAATACTTCCATAAAGAGGAATTGTTCTCATGCATCTTTTAGTTATCCAAAATGCATGATTCTCTCCCTTTACGAATTTCCAAAATTGATTTTTCTTTGTTTAGCATTATAATAAATATATGGTTCTATGCATGTTTGATGTTTCAAATCAGTAAGGATAATAATCCTAATGGTATAATGAAAATTATACCCTCTGTTACTTGTGAGAGCTTCTATAAGTTGGCTCTAAAGTTCTTCTACCAAAGCTGTCATCCTGAATATGTTTGCTGCTTCTGCTCAATTATTTCCCTAAGAGGTCCCAATTCCTTTTTAATGTGGAATTTTACAAGATCATATTCTATAAGTGAGGATGATCATTGTTATTAGGTCATTATTTGTAGGACTTTTCAATGCAGAGACTTATGAATTTTTTTGAGATAAGATTTATCAGTACTTCGTATTTATTTGTTTGTCAGATAAAAAATACGTCAGCTCTTCATCTCCTTCTCCATCATGATAGCTGTCAACACACAATGCTTGAACTGTTAAAGTAGCATTTTAAATGGTCTACCTTTCTCTTGTCTCTGCTTAACATTCCAAATTGATTCCTATAATCCTCTTCGTTGTTCCACCTAAGTTCAAATTATTCAACCTACCATGTAAAATCCTCATGAAGCTGGTTACTTACATATACTATCTCTTTTCCAACTACCTTAACTAGTAGTCTCCCTTCCAGTCAAGTTTTCTCTTTATTATGCCTCAAATACACCTCTAAACTTGTGTCACCATATTGTTGTTCACATTTCCCTCCAAAATTCCGTGTAACTTGTCTTGGGGCTGCAGGTAATTTTCTATGCTTTTGTGCATAACTCACATGAAAATCAATATATATGAACCGAGAACTGTGTTGCAATCTAAAATCCATTAGAAATAACATGACTTATATTTTTAAAAATCACGGCATTTTAGAATTTGAAGAGATCTAAGCAATTATCTAGTCTAATCCTATTATTTTCCAAGTGAGGATATTAAAGTTCATAGAAGTTCAGCACCTTGATAAAGGTCATACAGCTGGCAGTGTTAGAGATGGAATCAACATCTCCTAATCCAAGTATTCTTCTCCTTTTGCTGCACAAGGCTGATATGAATGGCTCTGTTACAGTGTCAAATATTACTAGAGTTGTCTGAGGGAGAAAATGGAAAGGGGGTTGCTAAGGGTTTTAGCAAATATTATTCAGGGTAATACTGAGTATCTCAGCTTCTAGAGTGTACACAGAAATCTGGTAAAATAAAAATGCCAGTTGAATGTCAGCTTTCTCTGAAAGTGTGAGAAAAAGTGAGAAGTAGCAGTTAGATATTAGAAGGAAAAAGGAGGAAATGGAGGCAAGAAGGAAGTAAAGAAAGGAAGATATTAGAAGACACAGAAAGGAATTTGAGCTTCCAGGTGCAAACATTATCTGCATATCTCAGTTGACCATTATCCTAGCCCTACTGGAAAAATTCTAAAAGCTATATATAATCTAAACCAAACCAGAAAAAGTATTTAAAGCATACAAGGAAGATGCCACTCTAGAATTTCTTTTGAAAGTAACATTCTGAAGAACAAATAAAAATACAGATGAGGCCAGGTGTGCTGGCTTACGCTTGTAATCCCAGAACTTTGGGAGGCTGAGGTAGGTGGATCACCTGAGATCAGGAGTTTGAGATCAGCCTGGTCAACATGGTGAAACCCTATCTCTACTGAAAATACAAAAATTAGTAGGGTGTGGTGGCACACGCCTGTAATCCCAGCTACTTGGGAGGCTGAGGCATGAGAATCACTTGAACCCAGGAGGCAGAGGTTGCAGTGAGCCAAGATAGTGCCACAGCACTCCAGCCTGGGCAACAGAGACTCTGTCTCAAAATAAATAAACAAACAAACAAACAGATGAGATTAACTATTTGCTGAGATAACCCATCCTACAAAGTAGTTTACAAGTGGGTTGCTGATGATAACCGTGAGTCCAAAATTTCCTTAAGGATTTTAAATCATCACTAAAATAAACTATTAAACAATGCAAAGTATCATAACGAGGTAATCTCATAGTAAAATCTATAGTAGGTATGGATAAATGAAAGCCTAAAACTGAGAGTATTCTAGCCAGTGTGAAGGTAGAGAAGAATACATACATTTTCAAGCAACCCATTTAACAAAATTGTTATGAACACAGAGAGTCAGAGTGACCTGGATTCGAGTTCCTGGCCAGCCATTTAATAAATAGAGAAAGTTATTAACTTCATGAGCTTTAATTTCCTTCAGTGAACAGTGAGCGTTTAACTCCCAGAGTTGTGAGGATTTTTGTGTTTATTTCTTGAACAAATATCTATTGAATGACTTCTTTATATTGAGCATTTTAATATAATTAGTGCATGATCCGTGGTATTGCTTAATTAATATTACCCACCATTATTGGTTTTATAACTGCAAGGTATTACTTATTAGGATTATTATTCCTTTGCTCTTTCTTACATATTAAACAGTCTTCTTATAATAACTTAAAGGCTATTATAAGTTACTATAACTTATAGTAGGTGAGTCAAGTTAGACTCGTCTCCTAAGTGGGAAATTGTTAGAACAGCCTATGTAAGTATCTGATTACAGAACAATGGATAATTTCTCGGCTCACATAAAACATTGATACTCTGGCTTATCAGGTCTTCTTTGTGGTTTTGGTTCATATAAATCAGTTCCTAGAAGCCTGATTACCTTTCAGTAACCTAATAAAAGCATATTCATAAGTGTGCAAAGCCAAAGCTTACATACAATTATTGAACCAAGTAAGGCCAAATCTGAGAAGCCAGCCAGCTTCCATTTAATAATTTTATTTTAATATTTACATTTTGGCACTTAGTAAATTATATTTCTCTGAATTTTAATCTTCTTGTGTACTTACTTCAAGGTTTGTTGTCAAGACTGAGAGCATGTGAAAATTTTTGTATGCCTGTATTCATTTGGTTTCCCTGCTCATTCTGCCCAGGCTCTCTTCTCATCTGTTTATATCATCCAGTTAATATGGGTGAGTTAAATACTGAACTCACAGATATGGTTGATCTGGAGAGCCAGCTGGATGATATGAATTGCCATATCTGTGAGTTCAATATTTAAGAAACACATCTATGCTTTTTAAAATGTCCTCAATTAAAAGTCTTCCTATAAGTTCTAAGAATCTGCTGTTCTTTATTGGAGTAAACCCAATTCATGTGTGCCAGTAGATTACCTGACTTACTATCTTACTGTTCAGTCAGTACCTACTAATTGGAAAGGTATGATCCAATAATATTTACTGGGAGTTGAGTGGCTCTGCTTTGTAAATCCTTATCTCAAATATTTTAGATAAGGTTATAAGACACTGAAGATAAAGAACATACGCTCGTATGTGAGTGTATATACATGTGTGTGTATACACTATATATTTGTAAATACACATTTACAAATAAATATACTTTTACTGAGAATGTGTTTATACAGATATAGGCACACAGTCAGAAGAAGAATTACATTTCTTTCAATAAATATTCTGGCAAATAATTTCAATCATCTAGACTTTAATATTTCTTTTCTGAGAGCTTCATAAATGTGCATTCTAGTGAATTTAGAATTCTGTGCTTCATGCGTTCATTTGCAACACCTCACAGCAAATACTTACTATTCTTTAGAATTCCAAAAGCTACTTGAATTCAAAACAGGTCAAATCAGCAAAAGAGGTTAAAAGATTAGAAGATCTGCAAATGGTTGGGCTCTAAAGCGAGTTCAAACCAAAAATGAGCCAAGAAGGCATTGGAAATTATATATCCTGGGGCTATTTAATATGCCTTCTGCCAGATGCACGTCAAGGCAATGATACAAAAATGTGACTGAACTTACTAACAAAACAGGCCAAAAATTGATGTGATAGAATTAAAAAAAAAAAAGCTTCTTGGCCTATTAAATCTGCACTGCTTGGAAAAGATACATTCATTTGATAAATTTAAATCATATATATTATATTGATATTTGTTTAATATTTATGTCTAATGAATATTTATCAAAACAAACATTGTTCTTTTTGTTCTAGGAATAAAAGACAAACCCCTTGTCCTGACAGAGCTTAACATTTTAGTGGTGGAGGTTGATAATTATAATCAGATATATTATTATATTAGGTAAGAATAATTGCTGATAAAATACACTAGGTTGTGGAGTAGAAATGAATGACACAAGGCACTATTTGTTTTTTCTTTTTTGAATGATTATGGGTACATAATAATCGTGTATATTTATGGAGTACATGTGATGTTTTGATACAGGCAGAAAATGTGTACAAATCAGGGTGATTAGAGTATCTGTCACCCAAGCATTGATCACTTCTTTGTGTTAGTAACATTCCAGTTCTAATTGTAAAGTTATTTTAAATAGACAATAGATTTTTGTTAACTATATCACCCTATTGTGCTACAGAATATTAGATCTTATTCATTCTACCGAGCTGTATTTTTGTGCCCATTAACTATTTCCAATTTATCCCCACCTCTCCACTACCCTTCACAGCCTCTGGTAACCATCATTGTCCTCCCTCCATCTCCATGAGTTCAATATTTTTCATTTTTAGCTCCTACATATAAGTGAAAATGTGAGAAATCCATTCTTCTGTGCAAGATACTATTTTAAATAGAGTGGGCAGGAAAAGTTCCCCTGGGAAATGACACCTGAGCAGAGAAGTGACTAAAGTGAGAAAGATCCATTTTAATTGAACGTTCTGGTCCCGTAGTTCTAAACTGCAAAGGACCACAAAGAGTCTTACAGGCTAACAAAGTAGCCTGCCACAATTTCACAGGTGCCGGCAGGAGACAGGAAACTCTTGGGTCAAAGACAAAGGACTTGTATCACAGTGGACCTCATCACCTTCACGTTCTCCTTGTTCCACAAGTCCATAGAGAAGATGCAGAAGTGGACCCAGGTGGATGTTGCACATACAATAAACCTACGTCACAGTGAAGAATTCCAAGTTTAAGAACCTTCCAATCTTATAAAGGGGCTGCCAGCAAAACTGTCCAATCTTTGCCCCATATGAAGACATCTTTATTACACTAGTTAGGAACAAATCTACCCTCTACACTGGAGGGAGATGGTCTTCTATCTTTCAAGGCTTTTCACTAAACGCACATCATTGAAAAGATAGTCTGGGACAAAAACTGATCTGAGATGTGAAGAAATGCCCTGGAGAATAGTCTCCTAACATCAACATTCAGCATACACCAGAATCACTTGGAGTTTGCCCATCTCCAGTGTTCCTGCTTTAGTAGGTCTAGGCCCTGTCTAAGAATTTGAATTTCAAACAAGTTCCCAGCCAATTCTGATGCCACTGGTCAGGAATTTCTACTTTGAGAATTACTGTTTTGAGTCTATTAAACAGATCACATTTTGTGGCACTATTGTTGATTTGCTTTCATTTGGCTGTGCTTTATAATCAGCAACTCACAATTCTGGATTACTTAGGCCTATTATTATCTTTGATTTCATTAAATATAGTGAACAACATATCTCTTATTAGAGACAACTCTCATATCTTACATTGTGGTTGAGCTTATTGACATATGTATTTCTTCCCCAGACAAACCTTTGCTAGTATCAACTTCAGATTATCCAGATATGAAACAAAGAAGACAATTGAAATAATAGAGAAAAAATCCTCCTTCTGAGGGTATCATGATAATTGTAATATTAACCTTGTATCTAATGTTAGTATTGATGACATTCTGGTCTATAGCTACAAAATGCACCTACTGAAGCACAGATGATGTGTATCATTTAAAGAGTGTTGATAATTTTCTTTTTTCTCTCTCCTTGTTATTTTCTATCCCTATAACATACTCAGTTTCTTCATCTTTAAAAAGCGTTTGAAGTCAAAATTGAGTTTAAATAACCAAATAGTATTTAGATTTCTCAAATTACACACAGGTCCAGAAATCTATGCCATTAATAAGGAAATTATGCTTTGTGATTATATCAGAATTGCTGCAAATCTAGCAGTGTTTTGTTTCCACAGCTCTAAAATTTAACTGCTTTTTGAAATTAGTTCCGTAAGTGACCCAACAAGGACATGCAGCTAATAACCCTATTAAAAAAAACACTTACTGTTATTTAAAATAATATTTTTACATTCACAATCTATTTTCACAGAATTCGATGAAATTGCAGTTATCCAGATTTGCCATTAGAGGGTAGGTTAGGTTTGGAGGCTGCTTCTGTTTTTCCTCTTAATCTGGGGGCGTTTACTCTATTTAGTCAATAGATGGTGTCTGTACTCATTTTACTTAGCATGTCAGCCCCTTTATTAAAAATTGTGAAAAAAAAGTTTCTGAATAAGTAAAACCCAATCAGGAATTAAATTTTAGAGAAGTTAACAGACGGAAGATAGGAAAAGCTAACACTCTGCTAAGCACTTTATATATGGAATAACACTTAATACCCACAAAAGTACTATAAACGTAATATTATGCCAATTTTATGTTAATTATACAAATATATACATAATATAAATATATAATATTGGCATAGTGTGCCAATTTTTTATTAGAGCATGTAAAGTAAGGAGATGTAGAATGAATTATATGTGCAAATTCCCATGGAAAATAGTGAAACGAGGCTATGAATTCAGGTCTTCCTGACTCAAAAACCCAAATTTGTCCAATATACCACATTAACAGATCAAATCAAGCCATAATATAAATAAACTCTCATATGATCCCCTGCTAAACAGTACATTTGTTACCTTTGTTATCAATCTTACTTCTTTGTTTTCTATAGTTGGCATATGTGTGATGTGTTTTTATCCTTGCTTTTAGATTTCTGAACTCTGTAAATTCAGGTAACCCATGTTGTACCTCATGATATGTCCTCTACTGCATGGCAACCATCCACAGGGGAGCTCTTCTTTAATTATTGAAACTTATTATTATGTGCCTATATAATAAATGCCTTATGAACAAACAATTTAACAACTAATTGTTTTTCTCCCTGTCGATAATCTGTTTTGTTCTTTAATGTGTCAGATTATTTTTAAAATTATATTTAAGTAGCAAACACACTTGAGAGAGATTGGCTTAATCATTACAAAATGTAGTCCCAGATCTGGTTCTAGGGAGGCAGAGCAAGATGGAAAGCCTGAGCAAATAGATGCCTCTACTGATCGTCAAAGCAAAAGAACAAATAGAAGCCCCTATGGACCATGCTCCCCACCAGAACACCAAATTTGATGACTATCTACACAAACAAGCACCTTCAGAAGAAGCAAAAATCAGCTTAGGCGCCAACTTGACCACCGTGGGGTAGAGTACCAAACAGGCACTTGGGTACCCAATTCCAGGCCTTGGCTCTTGGATGACATTTCTGGATCTGTGCTGGACCAGAGGAAAGCCCACTGTCCTGAAAGGTGAGTCCCAGGGCTGGAAGCACTCACCACAAGCTGGCTGAAGAGTCATTGGGCCTTGAGTGGGTACTGGAGGTAGCCTGGCAATACATACCACAAGCCTGGGGGAGTGGTGGCCATGAGGAAAGACTCCTCTGTTTATGGAAGGGGGAAGGGAGAGTGGGAAGGATTTTGAGTTGTGGTTTGGATGCCAGCTCAGCTGCAGTAGAATAAGGCACTAGGTAGATTCCTAAGATATCCAACTCCAGGCTTTGACTCCTGGATGACATCTCTGGACCTGCTTGGGGCTGAGGGTAACTCACCACCTTGAAAGGAAGGATACAAGCCTAGCTGGCTTCGTCATCTGCTAATTGTAGAGCCCTATGGCCATGAATAAACATAGGCGGTAGCCAGGTAGCGGTTAGAGCAGGCCTTGGGCGAGACCCAGTGCTGTACTGGCTTCAGGTCTGACCCAGCACAGTCCCAGTGGCAGTGGCTACGGGGTAGTGCTTGTGTTACCCGCTCCTCAATTTCAGGAAGCTCAGCACAGAGACAGACCCTCCATTCGTTTGGGGGAAAGTAAGGGAAAAGAACAGATACTCTGCCTGGTAATCCAGAGAATTCTTCTGGATCTTATCCAAAACCACCAAAGTGGTACCTCTATAAGTCTGCAAGAGCTAGAGCATTACTGGGCTAAGGGTGCCTCCTAACGTAGATATGACTGCAGTGACCAAAAACTTATTAGATCACAGCACTCAAGTCCCTTTGAATACCTAGAAAGCCTTCCAATAAGGATGGATACAAACAAGCCCAGACTGTGAAGACTACAACAAATACATAACTCTTAAATACCCAGACACTGACGAACATCTGCAAACATCAAGACCATCTAGGAAAATATGATCTTACCAAATAAACTAAATAAGCCACCAGGGACCAACCCCAGAGAGACAGAGAAATGTGACCTTTCAGATATAAACTTCAAAATAGCTGTTTTGAGGAAACTCACAGAAATTCAAGACAACACAGAGAAGGAATTCAGAATTCTATCAGATAAATTTAACAAAGAGATTGAAATAATTACAAAAAATCAAGCAGAAATTCTGGAATTGAAAAATGCAGTTGACATACTGAAGAATATATGAGAGTCTCTTAGCAGAATTGAACAAGCAGAAGAAAGAAATAGTAAGCTTGAAGATAGACTATTTGAAAATACAGCCAGAGTGTGGGGCGTGGTGGCTCACACCTGTAATCTAAGCACTTTGCCTGACTTACATGGTGAAACCCCATCTCTACTAAAAGAAATACAAAAAAATTAGCTGAGCATAGTGGTGGGCTCCTGTAATCCCAGCTACTTGGGAGGCAGAGGCAGGAGAATCGCTTGAACCCGGGAGGCGGAGGTTGCAATGAGCTGAGATCATGCCATTGCACTCCAACCTGGGCAACAGAGTGAGACTCTGTCTCAAAAAAAAAAAAAAAAAAAAATACAGTCAGGGAAAAAAGAATGAAAAACAACAAAACACAAATGCATGAGTACAAAATCTAGAAAATAGTTTCAAAAGCGCAAATCTAAAAGTCATTGACCATAAAAAGGAGATAGAGAGAGAGATGGGGTAGAAAGTTTATTCAAAGGGATATAAGAGAACTTCCCAAAGCTAGAGACACTTATCAGTGTTCATGTACAAGAAGCCTATAGGATACCAAGCAGACTTATCCCAAAGAAGACTTAATAATCAAACTCCCAAAGGTCTAGGATAAAGAAAGGATCCTAAAAGCAGAGAGAGAGAGAGAGAGAGAGAACGAGAACACACAAAGGAGCTCCAGTATGTCTGGCAGAAGACTTTTCAGTGGAAACCTTTTAGGCCAGGAGAAAGTGGCATGACGTATTTAAAGTGCTGAAGGGAAAACAAAAAACAAAAAACAAAAAAACCTCTTACCCTAGAATAGTGTATCTGGTGAAAATATCCTTCAAACATGTAGGAGAAATAACGACTTCCCCAGACAAACAAAAGCTGAGACATTTCATCAACAGCAGACCTGACCTATAAGAAACACTATAGAGAGTTCTTCAATTTGAAAGAAAAGAACATTAATGAGCAATAAGAAATCTGAAGGTAAAAAACTCATGGGTAATAGCAAGTATACAGAAAAACAGAAGATTATAACACTGTAATTCTGGTGTTTAAACTATAAGTAGAAAGGCTGAAAGAACCAATCAAAAATAATAACTACAACTACTTTCCAAGAAACATACAGTACAATAAGATATAAATAGAAACAACTAAAAGTTTAAAAGCAGGGGATGAAGTTAAAGCGTAGAATTTTTACTCGTTTTCTCTTTGCTTGTTTATGCAATCAGTGTTAAGTTGTCATCAGTTGAAAATAATGGGTTATGTTATTTGCAAACCTTGTAGAAACCTCAAATAAAAAAACATACAACAGTTACACAAACAATAAAAAAGCAATAAATTGGCTGGGTGTGATGGCTCAATAATCCCAGCACTTTAGGAGGCTGAGGCAGGAGGATTACTTGAGGTCAGAAGTTAGAGATTAGCCTGGCCAAAATGGTGAAATCCTATCTCCACTAAAAATGCAAAAATTAGCCAGGTGTGGTGGTGAGTGCCTATAATCCCAGCTACTTGGGAGGTTAAGGCAGGAGAATCAATTGAACCTGGGAGGTGGAGGTTGCAGGTTCCAGTGAGTTGAGATGGTGCCACTGCACCACTCGAGCCTGGGTGACAGAGTGAGACTCCATCTCAAAAAAAAGCAATAGATTAATACACACCACCAGAGAAAATCATTAAAAGGAAGACAGGAAGGAAGGAAAGAAGCAAGAGAAGACTACAAAACAACCAGAAAACAAATAATAAAATGGCAGGAGTAAGTCCTCACTTATCAATAATAACATTGAATGTAAATGGACTAGACTCTCCAATCAAAAGACAGAGAGTAGCTAATCTTGTCATTTGCAACAACCTGGATGGAACTGGATGTCATGTCATAAGTGAAATAAGCCAGACACAGAAAGATAAACTTCTCATGTTCTCACTTGTTTGTGGGAGCTAAAAATTAAAACAACTGAATTCATGGAGATAGCGAGACTAGAATGTTGGTTACCAGAGTTTGGGAAGGGTTTTGTGTGTAGAGGGGGAGGGGAGTGAAGTGGGGTGGTTACTGGGCACAAAATATGGAATAAATAAGATATAGTATCTGATAGAATAACAGAATGACTATAGTCAATAAATTAATGTACATTTTAAAATAACTAAAAGTGTATAGTTGAATTGCTTGTAACACAAAGGATTAGTGCTTGAGGGGATAGATACTTCATTTACCCTAATATGATTATTACTCATTATATGCTTGTCTCAAAATATCTCATGTACCTCATATATACACCTACTATGTACCCACAAAATTAAAAAGTATTCCCAAACTTAATACAAAACTTTTAGTTCTCTGAGTTTGATTTACTTTATCATTTTCATTGTTATTTATTTTGTAAATTTATATTATGAAGATTTTCAAACACACAAGAATTAAGAAAATAGTATAACCCGAAGCACCCATTTTCCAGCTTCAATAATTATTAGTATATGGTCAATTTCATTATATCTATACCCTAACACAGCTGGCAATAAAATATTTTAAAGCAAACTTCCAGACACATATCATTTCCTTTGAAAATATTTTATAATGTAATTTTAAAACATAGGAGATTTTAAAGATAATCACAGTACGTAAACATCATGCCTAAAAACCAAGCAGATCAAAACTTTTAAAATAATATCAAATATGCAGGCAATTGTTCAAATTTCCATGATTATCTCATATATGTGTATTTTTTATAAATGAATTTGTCCAAATCAGGATATAAATAGTGTCAGGCACTAGCTCTTTCCTCCTGGTTTTCTTTTTCACCATTTATTTATTTATGCTATTCCTCAGTCCTGGTAATATGATCCATCTTTGAGAATACTTTATTCAAATTTATTTTTGCCAAGGGCTATTCTTTTGCTCTAAGACAATCAGCTCTATCTAACTTATATTTCCATTTTAGCTTTTAACATTTAACTTTTTTTTCCCAAAAGGGCCCGTTTTAAATTCAGTCTATGCAAATACTTACATTCCCAATAAAATTTTACTCCCTCCTTCCATCATCTCCTCCCATATAACATAAAAACTATAAGGCTCCCATCCTCAACTTCATATATGAGAGCTGGAATGTCTAAGCGTTGTCGTGCCATCTCTACTCGTCAAATCCAACAGAGAGTCTCTCACATTTGTAGCTTTTGATTTAACCAAGAGAGGGCTTAATTCCTAAATTAACATCAAGTTTATTTCTGAGTTTCTCTTAAATGGTCTTTTTCAGTCATGACATGATAGGTCTATAATGATTATATCGTTATATTTTTAAGAAGGTGTTATCATTTCCTGGATTTCCACTCTCCTATCAAAATATCAAAGTTTGCCTTCAAGAATATTAGTATGTGATGGGGAGGTTTTTCTTCCTGGACTTGTTTGCTTACTCATTAACAACTAAAAGCTCTTTCTGAAATCTCTATTATATCCTGTTAATGAACAGCATGGTGGAATCATAAAAACATTTGGGTCCAGAGGAGCTCTGATCAATAAGGACAGAGTAAGGCGGTTGCTTGAGAACCACCAGCACAGTCATTCTTATTTGTTCCCAAGATGTTAAGGTAAATCTCTTTATTCAAAAGTATGTTTTGGAACCTCACTGCAAATGGCTCAAAATGTAACTTTCCCTGTATTAGAAACCCAAAGTCAATACATAGCACAGTTAGGGAATTTATTTAGTCTGATCACTGAGCAATTAATTCAGGTAATTGCACTGTCAGTCTGAAGTAATTGAGATGAAAAAAAAATTGAAAATCCTATTAGCACAGCAAAGATTTGAAATCATAAAAAATCCTGATCATTAAAATATTTTAATATACTTGATCTTAAAGTCTTAGTTTATATAGAAGATATAAATATAGGCTGAATAAAAGACACCTCCTACTCCCCACCGCTTATTCCTTATCTTCTTTTCCTCCTGTATTCCAATACAGAGCAGTGGAACACAGGCTTTAAATAGAGCTCAGTCTGAATCCAGGTTGCAATTTATAACTAATGGTGTCAATTTTTGAAAAGCTTTCTTATCATCTCAAAATCTGAAAATGTTTTATATTTATTCCTTCCTGCTAGGTGCAACATATTTGCTCTAAGACCACAAAAACCTATTCAATTTATTTTCCAATTTAACATTTATCTTTAACATTAATCTTTTCTCTTCGGCTGATGTATATACTCTTTATTATATTGTATGCAATATATTATATTTTGCTATTTTTTAATTGTTTGTGACCTTTCTTTTTCACTTTTGTAGATCTGTGGTCAATTCTTGCTCTCTGATATACTTTTAAAATGTTTAGCTTTAAAATTCATTTTAAAACGTTATTGCCACAAGGCATAGTGGCTCAAGCCTCTAATCCCAGCACTTTGGGAGGCTAAATCAGGAGGATCACTTGAGGTCAGGATTTGAGATCAGTCTGGGTAACACAGTAAAACCCTGTCTCTATCTTAAAAAATATAAATATATATATTATATATTATACACATATATAATTTAGTCAGATTATTGAGCAATTAATCCAGGTAATTGCACTGTCAGTCTGAAATAATTGAGATAAAAAAATTGAAAATCCTATTAGCACAGCAAAGATTTGAAATCATAAAAGAATCCTGATCATTAAAATATTTTAAAATATATAATATTTAATATTAATATTTAAAATATATTATATATAGGGTAAGTAGATAAATACACTTACTATATATGCACACACATATATATTTTATATCTATCTACTTACCATATATATATATATATATATATATATAAATAGTTGGGTAAGCGTGTGTGTATGTATATGTGTGTGTATACATATATATAGTATAGTAAGTGTATTTATCTATCTACTTACCTTATCTATTTATCTACTTACCCTATATATATTTTTACCCTATATATATAAATCTATAGTAAGTGGATATATATATCTACTTACCATATATTTGTGGTATCTGTATATCTCTATATATCTACTTATATATGTATGTATTATATATAGGGTATATAGAGAGAGTATATATACATAGGGCAAGTAAATAGATTGATAGTTGGGTGTGTATATATATAGTAAATGTGTGTGTGTGTGTGTGTGTGTGTGTACTTGGGTAACTCCTATCTTGTTATTCTGCTTTAAATCAATATTCTTAAATATTTTTGCCCTTTTTTTCTTGATAAAATTATGTTTTCAACACGTTTGAAAAAGTTCCCCAGAATTTTAATTGAAATTGCATTAAGCCTTTTTAATAATTTAAGAGTTGAACATTTTTCAAAGCTCATACTCCTTCAAAACACTGAATGACTTACCTTTTTTTTTTAATCTATGTCCCTCAGTAAAACTGTGCTGTTTCCTACATATACGTCACCCTCATTTTTTATTCAAGGTATTTCTAGGGATTTTGTAATATCATTGCTAACATAAATTAGATTTTTTAAAGCATATATCCTAGCTCGTTATTGCTTGTTTTTAACTGTGACTATCAACAGAGGAGTTTCAAAATTATCAGTGGGTTTATTCAAACTGTATTCATATCACCCTCAGAGATTCTGATACATCTTCTAGAAGAGAGCCTGTATTAGTTCTCACACTGCTATAAAGAATACCTGAGACTGGGTAATTTGTGAGGAAAAAGTTTAATGGGCTCACAGTTCCACATGACTGGGGAGGCCTCAGGAAACTTACAGTCATGGCAGAAGGTGAAACGGAAGCAAGGCATATCTTCTCACAGCAGCAGGAGAGAGACAGAGAGCAAAGGGAGAAGTGCTACACACTTTCAAACAACCAGATCTCATGAGAACTCACTCACTATCATGAGAACAGCAAGGGGAAAGTCTGCCCCCGTGATTAAATAACCTCCCACCAGGCTAGTCTCTCCTCCAACACATGGGCTTACAATTCGACATGAGGTTTGGGTGCGGACACAGAAACAAACCATATCAGAGCTGTACCCACCCTTACTGATAATATATCACCCTCAGGATTGGAGAGAAAAGCAATGTTAAGTTGCACTGAAGCAAAAGAAGGCTACTGGGTTCAATTTTTTTTCATAGAATCAATTTAATATTTTTATTACCTCTAGGAGTTTTTTAAAAAAAATATGGAACTATTTGTTTTCTAAAACAAAACTCAAGCATATCCTTGAAAAGGAAAAAAAATCCCCTCTATTAATCAATTAGCACTCAATCTACTATGTGCAAAAAACCGTGCCAAAGGCTTTTGGAATATGCGATCCTATAAATCTGAACTTTGCCTTTGGTCAGTCAGATTTGGGTAGAAAGTGGCACTTGATAGTTGGTTAATTGAGCTAAGCTGAAAATAGAGCACAACATACATAAGAATGTGTATTTTTATTAACCTTATCAACAGTCTGTCCTTCTGAATACAGGCAACATGTAAGTGAAAATACGATTGCTGAGGTAGGGTGTTGGGGCAGGAATAAACCTAAATTCTAAAAGTTTCAGCCAAACGGCAGCTTTTCTGCATACCTGTGCCTTTTTCTGTTATCACAAATCAGGTGTGTGTGGAAACCTTATGTTGGCCAAAGATGTATAAATGAATCATGGTCTTAAGGGTGGAGGACACTGGAAAGAGAGGTTTTACTATCTGATGTACTCCTTGGAGACAGTGTCAATAGCCCTCTACTCATTTTCATAAAGTCAGCCATGCCTGTACTTAATAATGGGTTGTCTATAAATGTTAATTTCTAAATTGCTACTCTGCAACTTGCAACACATTTTGCTATGAAAATGGTGCTGTAGGTCAGAGCTTCTCAGACTTTACCATGCTCAGAAATCTCCTGGAAATCTTGGTAAAACATAGAGACCCAAGTCCAGAGACCCTGATTCAGTGTATTGATAGTGCAACCCAAGGAAATCGCATTTTAACAAGCTCCTGCTGCTGCTGGTGCTGTCCACAGACCACAATTTGAGTAGCACTGCTCTATACAATGGCTGAATTCCTACATCAGCTCCCCTAAGTCTATTTCAGTCATCATATATTACCATATCATATTAGTGGAATCTAAATCTGCACTAGAACTACAATAGAAAATTCCAGGAACATATATCCTTTCCAACTGCAGTCTCAGTTGTAATCCCCAATGAAAACACCCACTCCTACACCGTCATATGAAGTATCTCCTCCACTTCACAAGACTTCAGTCAACTATCAAGAGAGGCAGCAAAGACCCTGATAGTGAAGGCTACTGGGCCCGAGTAGGAAAAAAGGATTTTGGCAATGGAAGGAGTTTAAGAAATATGTACTATGTGGAGGAGGTATCACTAGCTGCCTTACTGAAGGATTAGGTAGGAGAGGAAAGACTCTGGGATTAGGACTTCTTTTGGTGACTACAGGTTCCATGGGACTCTAACAGTGAGAGAATGTGGTCACCAACCACAATGAACCCCCAGACAAGTGAAGTGGACCTAAAAGGAAGGAGAAATACAGGATTTCAGGATATTGCCTTTCCAGAGTGCCCCTCTTCCGTTTCTTGTCAACTCAGCATATCATCTTTTCCTACCATAGTTAAATATATAACCTAAATCCTGCCTAAAGAGGAAAGGGGATTGACATTTATTTAACATCTACTAAACATCACGCACTGTGTTAAGTACATTGCATACATCATCACATTCACATTTTGTCTACATTTTACAAATGAAAACCTACTGTGGAAACAGCAAGAGCACAGTTTCCACCCTGACCTGGATGAGTGACTTTAAATGAAGTGTTTAATCTCTCCAAGCACAGTGTCTTCATTTGTAAGTGAGGGCAACTATTCATATTTTGTAGGCTTGTACTAAGGATTAAAATATACAAGTCAAACCCTTAGCTCAGTGCCCGGCCCATAGCTGATGTTCAATAAATGGTAGCTACATCATTACAATTACCATAATTGTTTTTATTTCAAAAATTGCCAGAGAAGCTTGCAAAAACTCAAATACTTCGTAAGCAACAGAGTCAAAATTCAAATCTAGGTGCTTTTTTCCAAACTCCAATGCCTCCATCCTAACCTTGCTACTCAAAGTCTTATCCAATTTCCAGTAGTACTTTTATATCACCAAAGAGCTTCCTAGAAATGGAGAATCTCAGACTCTAGACTCACTGGATCAGAATCTGCATTTAAGCAAAATCGACTAAATCAGAATCTGCATTGCAATAACATCCCCAGGTAGTTTGTTTGTACATTAAAATTCAAGAAGCACAACTCTATGGTACTTGTTTTTTTTTATTTACTTTTTTGGTAGTGTTATACTTGGTTAAATTGAGAGTGAAAATTAGCCACATGTCCAGTATGTCCAGAACGTAAGTCTAACCAGGAAGGGGACTTGTATTTGTTTGCTTATAGCTGGATCTCCACTCCCTGGAAAAGTACCTGACATATTGTAGAAGCTCAGTAAATATCTGTTGAATACATAAATCTAAGGCAAAAACGGAAGATATACTTTAGAAATATTTGTAACACTGAAACTTAAGGAAGCACTGTTTTATAAATATAATTTCTTATCAATCAAGGTCCAGATAAGATGGTGCTCCTCATTTTGTTTACCCCAAATTCTAGCAGAGAGAAGGAAAGATCTGGCCATTCTTGCTGCCCTTGTGCAAATTAATGTCATAGACTCAAGAGCCTAGAATTGTCAGCACACTCCTATGTCCCTGACACCCTTTTCAGAATGCTTGGGTACTGTTACCAACATTCAACTTGTCTACTGATGAAGTTCTTAAAGCTTGCACATCACAATCACTTTTCAATGAAAACATTAGTCATGAAAATGCCCAAATTTAAATAATACAATTAATTTATCTCCAATATTCACTGAAGGAATCTCTGACTCAAAAGTTGAAATTTCATTATAAACGGGCCAAAACGTTTTTATGAATTCCTTTTCATTGAGCCACTATAGCACTTACTGTAACCTAACAAAAGGTCACTTTGTGAACTTTGTTATAGTTATTTGCATACATTTGAAACACCTACCACTAAACTAAACCTACCCTTTGTGTAATTCTCGGGTAAATTTCTTTTTAAAAAATTGTTGTGGTGTAATATTTGAAATATTCAAAAGAATATAGGGAGCATATTTAAGTTGTAAAATATAAATTGCATGTCCTAAATGCACACCCAACATGAGAAGAAAAGACTACCAATTCTATAGCATCTATCTATGTGCTTGTAGTTGGCTGGAAAAGAAAAATGCTACTCCCTCAAATATGTATTCACCTTGTAATCTTCAGAATTTGCATATTTGAGTATAATACTCAAGAATAATCTGCGTATTTGAGTGTGTATGTGTTCACAGTTATATATAGGTGTGTACCTATACAAATACAAAGTTCTTTATGACTTTTGGTTAAAGAACATAGTAATGTAGTAAAATTAATACTGGGCAGGATATCAATTCTAACCTTAGTTCTGCCACAAACCTTCAGTCAATCTTAATTTCTTAAAAGTGTAGGCTTCCTTTAAATAAAGCAACATGCATACATAACCTCTAAGGACCCCAGGAGCTCTAAAATTCCACAATTCTATGAGGAAATTTCATGAAGCAACTGAAGAGATACAGGCAAAGAGGAGAATAAGTGAAAATTTAATATAATTATCAACTGAATTCATTGCTTTTGAAGTGTTCTTATGACACGGAAATGTAAAACTATTGAAAGTTTTATATAGTTTAATCTATTAATGATTTATTGTCATGAATTCTGCCTTAGGTATCATATTTAGAAAGCCCTTCCTCATTCTAATATATAAATATGTACCTACATTTTCTTCGGGTTTTGATATTGTTCTGTTTGATATTTAAATCCTTAATTTACTTGGAATTTCTTTGGTATTTCAAATGGGGTATTTAGCTTTATTTTTTCCCAAATATTTGGTCAATTTTCAAATGTTATCCAAAAAATAATTCATCCTTTACCCATAAATCTTTCATTTAAAAAAAAATTTTTAAGAGACAGGATCTTGAAGCATCTATATAGCTGAATATCTGGAGGTTCCTAGAGACTGGGGCACAAGGAAGGGCTTGGAAGCTCTGTACCCCTTCTCCTTGCATACCTCTTTATCTTCATGTGATGTGCCAGGCATAGGACACAGTGATTGAAAAGTCGACATAGAGATTATATTCAAATAAGGGAGAGAGACCATGAGTAAGTAAACTGATGATGTCTGAAGTGAAAAGCCTATGAATAGCTGACCAGAACTCTTTCTGGTCAGCTGGTCAGGGGCCAAAAGAAAAAGAAAAAGGCTTTCGCATCCACCATGCAGGCCCATGTGGACATGGTAGTGCAAAAGAGAAATAAGGGGCTGGAGTCCCTTGGCAAAGCAGATAAATACCTACAAACTAGCTTCTCAAAATGGAAGCCAAATGGTGATGGTGCCTTTCTGAATATGGAAAAGCAGGGCTTCCAAGCAAGCTGGCATAATGTTGAAGGAGATGCAGAAACAACCAGTCTGCCTGATGTATCTAGAAAACAGCACCCCTGACCCAGCAACCTCAGAAGTGTTGGAGCAAGCTGGAAAGCTCACAGAAAATGTAGATCCAGAAAAGAATATATAATTGTATCAATAAACAGCAATACGTTTTAAAATGTGCAATGCCTCAACAGGCAGTTGGGCACTTAGGAAAAGCTTCAGGACTGCTAGTATGCAGGATTGATGAGGGAGCACTCTCTATTCAGAAAGAAAAATATTTTTAAGGAAATGGAGAATTATTCAACTGGTTATAAGAAAAGAGTCGCTCAAGTCTTATTTCACTTACACAGTAATGACTATGCAGCTGGGACAGTGGTGGCAGGAGAGCTCCGGCATAGCAGGAGTCCATGGAGGTGATGGCTGAGCTGCACTAGGACAACTTCCAGAAGGGTTTGCCCAGCAAGACCAAGCTGCATTTCAGAGGTCTGCAACTCTCCACTTTTCAAGCACATTGGCAATGATTATGCTAGCCCCAGCCTGAGTTTAGGGGTTCCAGGATGGGACATCAATAAATTACCAGGGATAGTTTGCACAGCCACATGAATGTACTTAATGACACATTAAGTGCACACTTAAAAGTGGTTAAAATGATTTATTTTACGTTATGTGTATTTTATCATAGTAAAAAAAATTAAGAAGAAGGAAGGAGAGGAGTTGGAGAGAAGAAGAAGAGGAGGAGGAAAAAGAAGAGTTAGAAGAAAAAAGAGGAGAAACAGGAGAAGAGGAGGAGGAAAAAGGTAAAAATAGCAACACCAGTCATGGCTGGTGGCATCACCTCCATGGCTGCTGTTAAGGAAGACAAATATTCAGGACTATGCTAGTATTTTGCTTTGCAAATAAATAAATGATACATAGATAACAGAAAAAGTATGACATGGCATTTCAGGGACTTAGAATTTGTTTAAGACTATTCCATACTTCGTTGTAGCCATGGTTTGAATGCTAATAAAGACTCTAATTTTTAGTTATCAATTCCCCAAATTAAAAAAAAAAAAAAGCCAGAGACAGGACCTCACTCTATTACCTATCCTGTAATGCGGTGGCACCATCATAGCTCACTGTAGCCTCCAACTCCTGGGTTTAAGCAATCCTCCCACTTTAGCCTCTTGAATAGCTGAGGCTACAGGCATGCATGACCATGCCATGCACCACCACTCCATGCCTAGCTAATTTTCTTTTTTTTTGGTAGAAATGGAGGTCTTGCTATATTGCCCAGGCTAATCTTGAACTTGTGGACTGAAGCAATTCTCCCATTTTGGCCTCCCAAAGTGCTGGGACTGCAGGCATGAGCCACCACACCCAGCCTACCCACAAATCTTAAACAAACCTTTATTATGTTCTAAAGTCTTAGCATTAAAATGCATTTTTATATTGGAAGATTTCATTATATTATTCTGCCTTTGCACAGCTAGAATGAGCCCTACTTGGTGGATTATATTTGCTAATATTTTATTTAGCAATAATGTATCACAGTTTATAAGTAGGCATGGTCTGTAGTTGTTTCTGACCTTTTAAATTTTTTAATATCGGGATTATTCTAGCCTGTCAGGTGCATTAGAAAATTTCATTTTTAAATCCTCTGTAATAGTTTAGATAGCATAAGAATTGTCTGTTCTTTGATGACTTGATAGAACTATAATCTATAACCCCGTTAAGCATGATGAATTTTTCATGAAGAGATGTTTTATTGTCTTTTAAACTTCTCAATGATTTCTTCAGGTTTTTTATGACCTCTGGAGTTGATGTTGATCACTTATTATTTCCCAATAAAGTTTTCCATTTCATCCAGAAGCATTTGTAAAGCTGATATGCATTAAGAATCTCTAAGAGCACAAAGTAGTTTTTTTAAACTTTTTTGTCCAAGAACATGTTGCTGTTTAACTCATTCTTTTGTACAAATATTTCTCTAAGTTATACACTTTGAAAAATGCTAACACACTGTCTTAAAGCATTCCCTTAAATTTGTTTTCAAATTGTCTCTGCACAAAGAATTAAATTCCTTTTCCTAGTCTGAATCTTGTACATTACTTTTTCTGTTTATTTTGTATAACTGTTAACATTTATCCAAAGAATTGCCTCTTGAACATATGTATTAATTCTTCTATTTTCCTACGTATTTTTTTCCTTTAAAAATGTGAATTCTTAAGTTGTCTATAAAGACAGGTATTATACATAACCAGTCTGTGGAGAAAATATTTTGAGAGGAGGAGGAATTTTATTTTGCCTCCTTCCATTTTGTAGGAGGAACAGATTTATACCCTGTTTACACATGTAGCTTATTGGATAATAACATGAACATAAATAATATTGACTTAGAAACCTCATTTGGACTAAGTTATAAATCGTATTTCTTATTATATAAGAAAGGGAATATAATTTCTACATTCCAAAACATGTACAGGTAGTCATTTGGATTACGAGACCTATAACAAAATCTCAAGTATCTACATAGTAGGGCAACCAGGCATTTGGTGCTTTATGGATTCAAGGTCTCAGTGAAGGGCTCTATGTTATATTATTTAGCCTTCATCTGCGGCTTCTCTAAGCATGCTATAACTTCTGTGAATTTCAGCTTCCACATCTGGAAAATGGAGATTATGTACCTACTGTGCAAAGTGTGGGTAACAATTAGAGTTAACAGATAACCTGTCTCAAGACCCTTTTCCCAGTAGCTGTGGCCTCTTAAAGCCCCTACCAAATTTGAAGAAGAGATCCTAAGTGATTTCACTTTATCATAAGCCAAAGCATGTGAGTGTTTTAACTGATGCGAATCATAAAATAAATCATTACGAAGAGTTAACCGTGCTTGGATTAGAATAAACTACCTTTCATTGATTTTAAAGTGAATTTTTTTTTTTTTTACTTTTTTTTTTTTGTATCTCTACTCAGAGTAATCCTTAAAATTCATGACATCCAACTGGCATCGTTTTTCTTGTCTAGGAGTATGTAATACAATGGTACATTTTACAAATGAGGACATCTTAGGGTAATAACATACTGTAATACCTTCCTCAGTCGTTTTCCAATTTACCACCCCCTTCCTAGGAAAATCCACATGCCTTAATGAATTGCTATGGTCATTAGCAAAGGGAGTAAGTTTTGATGTTTGTCTTGTCTGTGGGCGTTTTTTCCCTCTGACTCATAAGCTCTAGTATACTCCAGCCATTCAAAATACCAGGTTTGCATACATATGTGAACTTACAAAAGGTCCTCATTGTACACCATTGAAGAATCACATACCCTAAATTCGAGATTTTAAACCTCAGACAGCGATAGCCTAGGTTACTACCAACAGGCTCACAAAATGCAAACCTCAGGGGATGGTATTCCAAAGTAATTAACCAAAACAAGAGTAGCTGTTATGCAAATATCAAGGAATTTAATCTCCTTAAGAAAACAATAAATTCCTGTTTCAGACCTAAAGGCACAGATTTTAAAATGTGTGTAGATTAGAGACTCAGCTCAGCTCCACTCTAAAGGATGCATTCTCTTTTTCTTTTTTAATTTTTTGATTATTATACTTTAAGTTCTAGGGTACATGTGCATAACATGCAGGTTTGTTACATATATATACTTGTGCCATGTTGTTGTGCTGCACCCATCAACTCGTCAGCACCCATCAACTCATCATTTACATCAGGTATAACACCCAGTGCAATCCCTCCCCTCTCTCCCCTCCCCATAATAGGCCCTGGTGTGTGATGTTCCCCTTCCTGAGTCCAAGTGATCTCATTGTTCAGCTCCCACCTATGAGTGAGAACATGCGGTGTTTGGTTTTCTCTTCTTGTGATAGTTTGCTGAGAATGATGGTTTCCAGGTGCATCCATGTCCCTACAAAGGACACAAACTCATCCTTTTTTATGGCTGCATAGTATTCCATGGTGTATATGTGTCACATTTTCTTAATCCAGTCTGTCACAGATTTTTGGGTTGATTCCAAGTCTTTGCTATTGTGAATAGTCCCGCAATGAACATACGTGTGCATATGTCTTTATAGCAGCATGATTTATAATCCTTTGGGTATATACCCAGTAATGGGATGGCTGGGTCATATGGCACTTCTAGTTCTAGATCCTTGAGGAATCGCCATACTGTTTTCCATAATGGTTGCACTAGTTTACAATCCCACCAACAGTGTAAAAGTGTTCCTATTTCTCCACATCCTCTCAAGCACCTGTTGTTTCCTGACTTTTTAATGATTGCCATTCTAACTGGTGTGAGATGGTATCTCATTGTGGTTTTGATTTGCATTTTTCTAATGGCCAGTGATGACGAGCATTTTTTCGTGTGTCTGTTGGCTGTATGCATGTCTTCTTTTGAGAAATGTCTGTTCATATCCTTTGCCCACTTTTTGATGGGGTTGTTTTTTTCTTGTAAATTTGTTTGAGTTCTTTGTAGGTTCTGGATATTAGCCCTTTGTCAGATGAGTAGATTGCATTCTCTATAACAACTCCCTAACACCTGGAACACAAGCAGCTGGGTAAACATCCTGGCCACGTGGTATGGGCAGCATGAGTCAGTTAGAGGGCAAGGTTCTTTCTCTTGCTTCGCCCAAATACTTTGGGGGTGTTGGACGCCTTGATGGAAGTAGGAGATGAAGTGTTTCATGGAAAAACACCTACCCCTTCCACATGAAAAGGCCGGGAGAGGGAGTGAAAGAGAAGATGGGCCCCACCCTTCTGCAGGGCCCTAAAGCCACTACCAAGACCAGAGAAGGGAAAGCTCCTTTGCCCTTTTATTTTGTGTTTTAGGGTTGGAGAAATAATTTTTTTAAGACCCTAAAATCATAAATACTACTATACAAGTATGCATGTAAACAGAGATGGATTTCTGTTCAACTAATTAAATCATAATTGAAAAGAGAAATGGCTAGGTGTGGTGGCTCACGCATGTAATCCCAGCACTTTGGGAGGCCTAGGTTGGTGGATCACTTGAGGTTAGGAGTTTGAGACCGGCCTGTCCAACATGGCGAAACCTCATCTCTACCAAACACAGAAAAATAAGCCGGGTGTGGTGGTGCACACCTGTAGTCCCACCTACTCAGGAGGCTGAGGCAGGAAAGTCGCTTGAGTCTGGGAGGTGGAGGTTACAGTGAGCCAAGATTGTACCACCGCACTCTAGTAGCTCTGGGCCACAGAGCAAAACTACATTAAAAAAAAAAAAAGGAAAAAGAAAAGAGAAATGACAGATTGACAGAAATAGACTAGCAAACTGAGTGGGAAATGAATACTCAGCTCTGTTGATGGAAGTGCATAGCCTATTTCTGGAATGATCTGGAAATATATAGTAAAACTGAGCAACTATATGACCTATGACCAAAAAGTTCTCATTCCTAGATGTATGGCATGCACACTATTCCATCATGGAGCATATAAATGCTGACCTTTTTAATGGTGTAGAATTTAAGCAAATAAAATTATCGGTCATTGGGGAATAGGATAGTTTAAAGGAGGAGGTTTTACAGTAAGAAGTAACAAACAACATATGCTTAATGCAACATGTTGTATTCTCACAAGTCGAGCCTGCTTTATAGATGTGTGAAATATGCAACTCCAGAGGGTTAGAAGGTGTGGTTAGAAGGCCCTCACACTTAGCGACTTTGCTGTCACCATCTTTAAATTATTATTAATAAGAAGTCCCATATTTACAATTTTGCACTGGGCCCCACAAATTATGCAGCCCATCCAGTTCACAGGCATAGTGTACAGTAAGAAAAGTAGGAAACAATGAGGTTTATAATAAAATAATATATGAAAATCTCATATATGCTATATACTTTACAATAATATAGTCATTCTTTAGGATAAACTGGAGATTGAATGAAAGTGGGATCAGAGACAAAGGTCAAAATAAATTAAATAAAATAAGAGTAAACAAAGCAATAAAGGGCCCTTATATGGATGAATAATCCATTCAGTGTAAAAGGGCCCCTAACTACAATGATTTGGATTTCCTGTGGGTAGGAATGCATTGCAGAAAACGTTTGGCAAAATAGTTCAAGATCAACTATGTAATAGTTGAAAATTCCATCTTTTTTTCTTTTTTTTTCCCCAAGAATATCTGTGTTTTCTAGTATGGAAATGTCTGTATTTGCTAGCATAGACTAGATTCCAGCAGTCTGTATATTGCCAACACATGAACTATCTTTCCAGTTGTTACGTTTTATTTCAGAGACACAAATGGCATGCCAGTAGAATGTACTACATTGTAAGTGGAATTATACATTAAAAATATAGGAATATCAAACTTTTCTAATAAATCAAGTAAATCTGTAAATAATTTTAATTAAGTGGTTGAAACTATTATAGTAACGGAAGCAAAGCCAACTCCAACTACAATTTCCAATCAAACTGACTCTAATAGAATCTAATTAGCAACTGACAACAATACAAAGAAACTTGAAGGTATTTAAACTAACCTCATGCCATTAAGTCCTGCCTGACTAAAATTCATGTTCTGATACAAGTGTGTTTGCAATTCTTTCCTATGCTCTGAGTGTACATAGACATGTCTGAACCAATGATGAACATTCAGGAACTAATTCAGGAATACTCTTAATCTTCAAAGTCATATTTTACATGACTTTGAAGCATGTAAAATATTAGTTTTGAGATCATTTTAGAAATCTGGTTGTTGTAATTTACCCAAACTGGACTTGTAATTACCCTTGTAATTTTCCATAATATGAAGGCCCTCTACTGAAAATAGAACTGTATGCAGTTCTGAAATTCTAGATTATCTGATTTCAAACTTTCATGGAGTGCAGACACAAGACTGCTTACATGGCAAGAAAGAGACTGGTTTGAGAGTAGAAAAAAAATAAAAGCCTGTTTTGTTTGTGTTTATTTGCCTTTAGCTAGCTAAAGATCTCGAAAGAATTGGATATACTATTTCCTGCCAATTCTAATGCCCAATTTACTTACCAAGGTAAAAGAAATTTAGAAAAGCCAAAGCAATAATTGGGAATGTGCTGGCATTAGAAGTGTTGCAGCTGGATGAGGCAGGAGGATGTGGCATTTTATAGAGATGTTCATATGACTGGGGTCACTTCATCCACCCTTGGTGGAAATTATTTTCTAAGTAGAGAGTCTAAGTAGAGAGTCTATTATTTTCTATGTAGAGAGTCTCAGATTCTGCTGAGAATCTTCCAATTCATCTGACCCTTGAGGCATGGAACACGAGGATTGGCTTGGCAGGAGTGAGAATTTTAGTCTCAATCACACTCTTTTTCATCACTGGCTAACAACTCACCTGACAAGGTTAACTTAGTAGCATCTGTCATATTTGAAACCATGATTAATCTGCTTCCAGTTGAGAAATTTCTAGTTGCGACATCTTCTGAGCTGTTTAGAACACAGCATGTTCCACTGACAGTTGCCTCTGGAAGAATTTGGAACGCACCTGAAGCTCCCAGGACTTGAAGACAGACCTCCAAAGACTTGGATCAGGTAATGGCTTTTCATCTATTTGCAGAGCCTGGATCATAGTATATTAGTGAGACACGGGAAACCTTCAGAGGGACAGAACTTTACATGTTGATGATGAATATTGGATTTTGATTCTATCAGGTTAAGCAAGACACAACAAGAGTGTAATGTGACAACTTCAGATGGAAAGTCTTCTAGGCATGTTATGACAAGTTTTCCCTTTCAGAAAGCTGTGGCATTTAGAAAGCAGACATCCCCATATTTGAATCTCAGTGAGAGGAGGTATCACAAGCCTACACCTGGAAAAATCTAACAATAGATACTTTTTATGAACCTCTCTTTTGAGTCTTGCCTCTAGGGGGTTGGGAAATAATGTTTGGATAATGTTTTCAAAACCATTTATCATTTTTTAGAAAGCTCTTAATGTTCTCATTCCAATGGCCTTGAGTATGAATATTCTTTTTTATGATCACGGTCATCTGCAGGGGAATATGAAGCAAAGTGACTGTCAAGAGTGACACTACTGTTATGAAATTAATCATTTGTGGAGGACACACCATTCTGTTTTTCTGCTGCTTTGTAATAAATAGCTTTACTGGGTTAGGAGTGAAAATGTGGTTCACATTAATGTAGACGATATTTAAGAGTAACACGCTCCTGTCACCCTCTTAATTGCAGACCTGATTGGAAGCTAGAAAGATGAAGAGGAGTCAATTGGATGGACTAATATCCCCTCTAGACATAGAGAGATTAAATCATTATTCTTTAATTCTATGTGTCAAAGCCAAACTGTTATTATTTTTTGTTTGTTTTTACAAAATAGTTATCCTTTATTTTCTTTTTCTAGATATAAGAAAGCAGGTTTTACCAGGCTTTCTTCATGTCTGAAAACAGAAACCAACTCAAATATATAGCACCTTGGCACACTTAGCACTTCAGACTGTAAATATGAGAGTATAGAGCTGAATTTTGGAATAACAATGTGAAATTAAAGTGCCATTTTACTCTAATATGACTTGATTTCATATTCCTTTGCTGGCCTATCCTGTCTCTCCTTTATTTTGTAAGAACATTGAGGGAAAAATTATTTCCTTCACTGCTCTTCCTTTGTGGTTTATTTTATTTAATTGTTACCTTCAATTTGAAGCAACAATCGTTCAGAGCCTATTTTGCCAGGCAGGACAAGTGCTTTCACATTATAAAAGACATGTGAAATACAATGCTCTTTAAATATGTTTGTTATTCATTTTTTTTCTGCCTTGGCATTTTATTTCCCATTCGTCCTAAGACTCTTGTTCTTTTCTGCTTGCCTCTAGGCTTAGAGTACAGAGCTACTGGCGTCTTAACCTATTTGAAAATTCCATCAGTTGCCTAGTCCTTTTTCCTGATTCAAATGTGCTAGGTGTTTAATTCTCAAATCTACAATTTTTAGGACTGGATATCCTGTTGTGTAAAGATTTCCTTTCATTCACTTGTTAATAGTCTCCTCACTCTTCCTGATTCATTGTCTTTCACCCTGTGGGTGGGGGAAAACAGGGAAGCCATTTAAATCTAGTTTCTGACAAACCTGACCACTAATAGTTGTGAGTTACTGTGTTTTGGTAAGAGGTTAAAAGTACTAGAGCTTTATGAAGGACGCTGAGGTAGGAGCAAGACAGATCCTAAATCATTGTGAACACCCATTGGGTTTTTAGATTTAAAATGTTAGATAAAACGGAAAAATGTGGCAGATGACAAAACATTCTAATTGATAAACAACAGTCTTCTGGCAAACCTGGTCATTTGTATGGCTGCCAAGAATCTTTTAATAAACAAAAACTATGGGATACTGCTGAAATGATTTTTACAAGATGGAAGTACTAAAACTTCTGAACTTTGCCCCTAAGAATACATCTAGGACATTTACTCAGAGGTCATTGAGTTTAAATTTATACCTAATTATTTATAAATGTCATAACCTTTGCTATTATTATGAGGATAATTCAAGCTAATAAATTCATCAAGGAAAATATATAACCTATAAGCAAATTAGTGGAAGAGGGAAAATGTTTATTCCCAGTGACCAAATATAAGCATTTTCATTTTGGGGTAATTTTTCTAGTCTTTTGAAAACCAGTTTTTTTTAAATTTGTTTTAGAAGTTTAAAAGCAATAAAAATTTAAAAATATATAACAGTTCCTTAAATATTATTTTTGCTTCTATAGCCCCAAAGTTCGCAAAACTCTGTAAGTGACTGCAAAGTTTTAGGTTGGCATATTAAATTTGTGTCATATTTTTAAATTGTTGCTAAGGATGCACTTTATGGCACATTGTAAATATTAATAGTTTAAAATTAAATTGTTACACAATTTTCAAAACACATCCAATAGAATAATGATTTGATGCCTAATATCATCCATTTAAAATTCCCTTATTTAATGAATTTGAAGTTTTACATCTTTTGTTTTTCTCCTTCTATTCATATTCTCATTCCAGTCATTTTTACAGATGTTTTACATATTCTTACAAATATATTTTAATATAACATATTTGTGTTATTATTTCTTTTATTGATCAGTAGATTATTCTCTGCAACTAAAAGGCCCATATACATTAAAACTTAAATTGTTTTCATTTCCTGTGACCATAAGGTTGCATTTTTTAAAAAGTTTTTAATGATGTGTTGTTTTAATTTTTATTTGTATATAATTGTCCAAAGGATCATAACACATTAAAAGTTTAATTAAAAATGATTAAGCGTTAGGAGTAAAACTGGATTGGCAATGCTTTTCTTAATGACACAAATATATCTTTTCCTTTTAATTTCTGCATCCATTGATGATTATTATTTATTGACAGAATGAAACAAAATTCATCATTAATTCTTTTTCATTTTTTGTTTTATTTTATTTTATTTATTTTATTTTATTTTATTTTTATTTTTTTTTTTGAGACGGAGTCTCGCTCTGTCGCCCAGGCTGGAGTGCAGTGGCCGGATCTCAGCTCACTGCAAGCTCCGCCTCCCGGGTTTACCCCATTCTCTCGCCTCAGCCTCCCGAGTAGCTGGGACTACAGGCGCCCGCCATCTCGCCCGGCTAATTTTTTGTATATTTTAGTAGAGACGGGGTTTCACCGTGTTAGCCAGGATGGTCTCGATCTCCTGACCTCGTGATCCGCCCGTCTCGGCCTCCCAAAGTGCTGGGATTACAGGCTTGAGCCACCGCGCCCGGCCTCTTTTTCATTTTTTGAATAGATGTGAGTAGTGCTGAGAAACCATGTTTACATAATGCCACAATTTTTTGAGCTCTTTATGAAGCTCTGTGTCACAAATCACATAGTGATGCATCAACAAAATTATTATTATTTTTATTGTACTTTAAGTTCTGGGACACATGTGCAGAATGTGCAGGTTTGTTACATAGGTACACCCGTGCTATGGTGGTTTGCTGCACCCATCAACCCGTCATCTACATTAGATATTTCTCCTAATGCTATCCCTCCCCTTATCCCCCAGCCCCCAACAGGCCCCGGTGTGTGATGTTCTCCTCCCTGTGTTCTCATTGTTCAACTCTCACCTATGACTGAGAACATACAGTGTTTGGATTTTGGTTCCTGTGTTAGTCTGCTGGAGAATTATGGTTTCCAGCCAAGACACAAAAATTATTTTTTATGATCTATCTACTAACCACTCAAGTACATCCTTTTTCTACTTTTTTTTTCCAAAGCAAAGTATTGGAAACTGACTTGCAGAGGTTAAATGCCCTTGGAAAGGGATTGCTATTTTATTAAAGTCAGTTCCTTTCCCAATACTAATGTCAATATTGTCAATTATTCCCTTGTTAGGGAGTCTCAGTCTGAAACACTTCACATTGTAAGATTCAGGAAAGGAGAGGGTTGGGCTTTTCCTTTGCAAAGTTAGAAAAGGAGAACCTACTTCAAACCAGAAATTCTCAGGCCAAATTAGTATTACAAAAGAGTATAGATGAGAGTCAAAGGTCTAGAATTTCATTCTTTTAAAACTACATATGTGCCTATGTATTTCTTGAAAATTATTGTATACTTTATAGACTATTGGTATATATAATTCTTTTGCCCAACAACTTTTTCCTCAATTTAGAAACATGTTATGCGTATGTTTTCATGTTATTATATAGTCTTTAAAAATAATTTAATGGATTTATCTACAAGATTAAATTAATACATCATAGTTTATTTTAAAATCCTCTTGTAATTGAAGTCATGTTTTTAATTTGTATTACAAATAACAAGAATTAAATCAATCTTGTACAGAAAGATCCCTCTCCTGAAGAAAAAGATCCTTCAGTTTCAAAGAACTGAATTTGGCTCTTTCAGTTTTTTGTTTAGCCTGCTTAAGATCATAATATTGATTCATTGTAAATATGGACCTTTTATTCTTTTGTCCAAATAATGATCTATTATACAATCATTTTCTTCCTCCCATACATTCTCTATTCCCACATTTCTTTTCCATATCTTTCTAAGCTCATTAATCAAGAAAAGATGAAATAAAAAATGTATGCCATAACTGATGACAGGCAAGATATGGTTTCATGTCTTTCACTAATATTATTCTTGGTTTCCTTCTATACATATACATACATATTATTTAGAAAATTATATATATATATAGATGGATACATATGTGTATATATAGAGGGAAGCCAAATATAATACAGGATGAAAATGTTATATATATATACACTTTAGAAAATTATATATATATGTAAATTTTAATCCCATTTGTCACATCTTCCTTGGGCTGTGAGGATGTCACACATTTTGCTTACATTTTATTGTGCATGTTGACATCAGCTTTGTTTTGTGTCTTTTATTTGTTTACCAGGTAACCTGCATATACAAGATATTTTCTATTTTCACTTTTCTGGGCCCTATCCTATTTTTTACTTTGTCACTCAAATTTGTTAAGACAAAATTGTTCCTCTCTTGTAATCTTCCAGTGAGTTACACTGTTCCCAAACTTTCTAACCTCTATTAATACTTTGAAAATATTTTCATAAGGGGAGTAAGACTCAGTGAAAAGAAATTGAGTAAAACAGATATTGTTCAAATTCTAAACTGACATTTACATTTGCTAGCGGTGGAAAAATAATGATTATAATGATTAAGCATATAGATGCTCAGTCCATGGTATATAAATTATAGATTAAATAGGCAAAGTACTCTATACAGTCAAGAATGAAAATTATTAGTAGAATTAACAAGTAAACAGAAATTCTTGACTGCTCTTATTCTATTTGAGAAGTGTTGGTACAAAATATGTTGTTATTTTTCGTAAGTCAATTGAAATAATTGTGCCATATTCAGTATGAGCAAAACTAGAGACACAAAAGATTTAAAAAGTTATAAATATGAAGCATTTGTATTTATAACATAAAGTATAATATGTGGTTCTTGCCCATAAGAAGCTTATGAACTAGTTGGAGAACCAACACATACAACTGAAATAATCACAGAAATAGAAGACATGTTATAACAATAGCTACCATTTATTAAGAGTCAAGCATTGTTAGATGTTTTATAGACATTATTTATCATCTTATTTATCACATCTTTATCATCTTAAGCCAACCCTACATGTAGGTGTTGTTATCCTCACTATACAGATAAGAAAATTAAGTTTCAGAGAAGTTTAATTGCCTAGCAATCACACAACTAATAATAAAACAGTGATAGCCAATAGTTAGGAAATGTATACAATGTGTGGCTTCATTGGGAAGCTAGTGATGGAGTTGAGACACAGGAGCTGTGGCTCATAGCCAGTTTTGCTCCCCACAGTTGAAGCTCTGATAGCTGCATTCTCATGGCTGCCATATCTTCTGAAGGACAGAGTTAGAATTTTAACTCTGAATTCTCCACAAAGCTTTCAGGGATTCATCATTAGCTTTATTTTACCATTGATCAAACTGAAATTCATCTGTAGAAACTGACCTCTTTGCATTTTCTACACTTAAGAGTTTTCCAAACTTAGAGCTTAGAGTTTTCTGTGGGGTCTTTGTACCTGAACACTCTGGCCAATTCTCACCTCCATTTACGAATATAGTGAAGAATTAGGGTGGGGACTGGTTAAGAATGCTCTCCAACCATTACCATAAGTTGTTGTTAAGTGTTTGCTTGATGAGCCTGATAGTTCCTATTACGGGGCAATAAGAAAAATGGAATTAAGGTCTCTATTACTTCTGATATTCTTTAGTTGAGAAATTGCTATACTTGATTTCACCATCAAGGTATTTGTCAGTGCAAAATGCATTACTTATGAGAACTGCCTACATATAATCAACATGCATTTGATGTACAATATATGAACCCAGTATAAAATCAAACATGCGTCAAGGAAACATTCTCTTGAAAGTCTCATATTTCCTACTGACTGCAGTAGCTAGAGGGGTTGGGGGCGGGGAGCGGACAAAAAGCAACTATTGGAGAAGCGAGATTTTTGAGCATGGGAAGAGGGTCTTGCAAATAATGTACCTTTTTCCAACCAAATTCCAACCAAATTTGAGTAAAACTAGCAGCTGTCTCCACAGTCATGTAGAGCATCTGTCTGAAGAAACTTTTGAAAGAGAAATTTCCAATTTTTGCCCACTTATTTTAGCCTTTCCTTCATTATATAGTTTTTTTGGTATAGTAAATAAAGAAAGAAATATTAAATCAGCATTTAATAACTCATGGACACAAAGAGAGGAACAACAGACCTTGGGGCCTACTTGAGGGTGGAGGGTGGGAGGAGGAAGAGGATCAGAAAAAATAACCATTTGGTACTAGGCTTTGGATCTGGGTGATGAAATAATCTGTGCAAAAACCTCCATGACACAAGTTTATGTATATAACAAACCTGCACGTCTATCCCTGAATCCAAAATAAAAGTTTAAAAAAAGACTGCAGAAAAGTAGGTTAAATAAAGTTAAATAGAGTCTTGATTGCAGGACTATAGCGAAACTTAATTATAAACTAAGGCTCTCCAAATAAGTGATGTTTATTGTTTATAGCATTTATATAAGTCTATCCACATACATGTGCATGTATGTGTGTGTGTAGTCTGAATATCCAAGCAAGTTTTATGCACACACACACACACACACACAGTCTATGAGTCTCCAAGGAAGTCATATATATAATATGTACACACACATATATAGTTTAACATATATTTACCCATGGTCTCTTTATACAGATAGCATTTTATGGGAGTCATGTTTTGTAAGACAGCAATGTGAAAAGTGGATTTAGAGTGATAAATCAATATAATCTATTATAGATTATATTTATAATAAAATATACAATAAATATAATCTATTGTGATTTAATCTGAGTACTTGCAACCAAGGGTCTCACCTTTACAAACTGAGAAGCCCCTGGAATTTATCATGTCTGCTTTTTTCTTAGTCTAAAATCCTTATATACATTAGCATATCCTTAGTCTAATATCATTATATTTCTTAGTCTAAAATCCTTATATGCATTAGCATATCCTTAGTCTAATATCCTTATATTTCTTAGTCTAATATCCTTATATTTCTTAGTCTAATATCTTTATATTTCTTAGTCTAGTATGCTAATGCATATAAGGATATGTGAACCAGGATATAAGGATATATGATATTATATAGAATGTAAGGATATATGAACCAGCAGAATGTCGATGTGGGACACATGAGAAGGTAATATTCATCAGGGAGCTGTCACAGAAACAGGTCAAATAAATTAAAAAACTCAGAGTATTATTAAGAGAGGTTCCTGAATCAAGCACCCTTACCCAACAATTATAGTTACTACTATAAGGCTTGGATAGGCAAAGCAGGTAAGAACACCCCTCATAAGAGGTGCTGGAAGACAGTCTGTTTAGATTGGACTTGACACTCCTTCCTAAATGGAACACGTAGAGACTCCTCTTGCTGGGGTGTGTCATCCTTCTATATCTAGATCCATATAACGCAGGGCAGTGAAACAAAGGCAGCTGATGGGCTGTATGTCATGGTTACAAAAGGCAATCTGTCATGGCTAGTATATCCTTGTGCCATCCCTTGGGGTTGGATCCCAGCTCTTTCTATAAGGAGCACATTGTGCTAGCTCATAGCCCTCTTCCCCTGCAACATTAGGACACCCACAGGTTTAGCCATTTCGGAAGAGAGCTGGATCTGCTCCAGCACAAGGGCCCCAGATTTATTTACTGGTGATTGTGATTCAGAGCCTCAAAATGCCAACCACTCAGCAGAAATGAGAGCATGTAAACTGTCAAAGCCTTGAGAGAGAAGACCAAATTTTACACATTTCGCTACTACTTTGCCATAAAATATAATCCCGAGGTAAGGAACTGATCAACATTCAAAGCTTACTCTCAGTGAGGAATGATGAAGTGGAATAAAATCAAACCAGTGAAGCAGTATTAATATAAAATAGTGAGTCAATTTGGCTAGTCATTAAGATTAAATAACATGGCCAGGCGCGGTGGCTCACTCCTGTAATCCCAGCGCTTTGGGAAGCCGAGGCGGGTGTATCACCAGGAGTAAGGAGTGCGAGACCAGCCTGACTAAAATGGTGAAACCCCGTCTCAACCAAAAATACAAAAAATTAGGTGTGGCGGCTCGCGCCTGTAACCCCAGCTATTCCGGAGACTGGGGCAGGAGAATCCCTTGAACCCAGGAGGCGGATGTTGCAGTGAGTCAAGGTCGCGCCATTATACTCCAGTCTGGGCAACAAGAGTGAAACTCAGTCTCAGGGGAAAAAAAAAAAAAAAAATTAAATAACGTATTCATTTACTCCTTCATCCATCCATTTTATTGGCATTTATAAAAACCTCCATGCTAGGTCTCAGAGAAACAGAAATGAAAATGAGAAAGTTTCTCTTTTGAAAGAATCCAACCAGTCTGGCTGTTTTTTAAACTTTAGAATGTGTATGAACCACTCGTAATGATGGTTTAAAATGCAGATTCCTGGGCCACTCACCCCACAATAGATTCTTCTTCAGCTGGGCAGTGGTGAGGTCTAAGAGTTTTCAGTGTGAGGTCTAAGAATCTTTAGTGTTTTTCATGGTGATTATGATGCCTGTGGTCTATGGGCCATACTTAGACACACAGAAGCCGGAGGGCCCCCATAAAACCAGCCTGAATGGATTGAGTGGTTAAGAGCATAGTCTTCGTGTGCATTTCCGAGAGTCAGGCACCCTGAGTTCAGATTCTGTCTCCATGACCATCTGTTTGATGTTGGGCAAATTACTTGACTTCTGTAAGACCCAGTTTTATTTTAAATAAAATGGGGACAATATTTCCCATCCTTTTCTTTCTTCTTTCTTTCTCTTTCTTTCTTTCTTTCTTTTCTTTCTTTCTTTCTCTTTCTTTCTTTCTCTCTCTTTCTCTCTTTCTTTCTCAGTCTCTCTCTTTTCTTCTTTCTTTTCTTTTCTTTCTCTCTTTCTCTTTCTCTCTTCCTTTCTTTCTGACAGGGTTTCACTCTGTCACCCAGGCTGGCATGCAGTGGTGGTGCTATCACAGCTCAGTGGAGCCTCAACCTCCTGGGCCCAGGTGATCCTCTTACCTCAGCCCCATGAGTAGCTGGGACTACAGGTGCATGTCACCATGCCTGGCTAATTTTTTGTATTTTTTTTAGAAACAGGGTTTTCCATATTGCCCAGGCTGGTCTCATACTCCTGGACTGAAGTGATCATACTGCCTCAGCCTTCCAAAGTGCTGGGATTACAGGCATGAGCCACCATGCCCAGTCCAATATTTCCTATTGTTTAGAATTATTTTGAGAATAAAATGAAATAATGTATGTCTGGCACATTATTTGGTACAGAATAGGTGCTCAATACATAGTTGTAATAGCAATAATTATTGCTTCTGAAGGTGATATTATTATTGCTGCCATAGAGTTGCACCAGAATTAAGCTATATTAATCTGTATTAATTTAGATGTCAATATATTATATTACTATACAGTAACAAAACAGAGTAGCAGGGAGGATGTATTTTCTAAAATAATTTGAAGATCTGCATTTTATAAGTAACTGTAAAAGGAAGCCCTCCTGAATAATGTTCCCCTTGGTTGTTTTTGCAAAGTTGTTTTTTGCTTTAAATTTAAGTAGTTTCAAAGACAAATAAGAAATACTCATAATCTTTTTCTCTCTACAATGTTCACAATTTTTTAAAAAGTTTAAATAATAATGTCTGTCTTATGATAAAGTAATATTGGATATAGAAAATTTAGAAAGTGTGAAAAACACTTTAAAAACGAGAAAATAATCATCTAACTATAATTAAAATTTGATGTTTAGGCTTTTTTTTTCTATTATGGTTCGTGTCATCATTGAATTCAAAATATATGCACAATTTGAATTCTGTTTTTCCATATGTATTATGTAGCAGGAATTTTCACATATCACACATAAGCATAATATTAATGACTGAATAATTCCATTTTTCTCACCCATAATTTAGGTCACCAGTCTCTTACTTTGGGAAATTTTACTGTCTTAATATATACAATAAGAAATGATTTTATACTGTTTATATATACATCATTTTTCTTTTAGATAGATTCCTGAAAACAAAATTACTGAGTGAAGGTTATGAATACTTTTAGATTTATAAGACATGTTAACAAATTTTTTTCATAAAGGTTTTGCCAATGACTAACTCCACCATCAGAAAAAAGTACCAATCTATCTAATAACTACAGATACTAAACGTGCTTTGATTAACTTATTGGCCATTATATTTCTTTTCTACAAATTATCTATTCCCCCTTTTGTCCAGTTATCTACTGGAAACTTGATTGTTTTCTCTGTTCCTTTCCATTCATTCCCTCCTTTCTTCTTTCCTTCCATCTTTTCTTTTCTTACTAAAAAGTCATTTTAGATTTTTCACGGAATGAATGTTGTATAATTCAGTATTCTACTGGTTAAAGCACAGCCTAGAAGTATGTTTCTGCTCTCTCTCACAGCAGTGTTATAAAAAGATTACACCAAATTTCACTTCATAGAATTTATCTTTGATGACAAATATATTACATTTCCTTTCCCAGGCAGATCCCAAATGTGGCAGCTTTTAGTAGCAGCATGCTGGATGCTTCCTCTTGGATCTATGTATGCTTGTGATAAGAAAGGAAACAACGCAAACCCTGAAGCTAATATGAATATTGTAAGTCATTTATTAAGAAAAAATGCTAAAATGAGGAATTATTCATATTTCAGCATTTGAAATACAACTGGGGTGCCTTCTCAGTTTTCAACAATTCCTCCAGTGATTAAATCTGTGTTTCCTCTCCTGTTTCTTTATATGGCTAACTAATCTAAGAATTAAAAGATCTGACCCAAGTTGGGGCAGTAATATTCCATCTCCTAGTTTGAACTACCATCCAGTGGTGGCTTCCTAAAGAGAAGGTTCATGACTTAATATGGATGATCTCTATAGAGTATCTTTGAGTTTTCCCTGAGGTTTTTCATAGAGAAGTTTCTTTGATTTTGTGAACTATTCCAATGCACGTTTTTGGTTTAATAAGCCAGTGTTAGTTTCTTTTGTTTATTACCAAAGTGTTTTAACATTCAGGAATTCATATCAGAAGTGGAATGGAATAGTGTTAGGCAAAGAAAAAAAGGCCAAATGACAAATATCTACTACAGAATTCATTCTGATAATATACTCCATTTTCCTATATAAACAGCGCACAATTGCTTTCCTGTACCATACCCAAGTTGTATTAGAACCATAAAAATAATGAAACTGCCAAAGTTTTTTTTCATTAGTATCTCTTCTTGTTTCTCTCTCCAAAGTATCCAGCAAGTACTATTGATCTCCTACCACACTGTTGAACTCACATAATTTTTCTCTCTCTAGTATAAGTGATTTTTAGCTTTTAATCCTTCTATAATGATAATAAGAACAACCATCTATAAAGCACTTACGTTAGGCATTGTTCTACACATATTACATATAATCCTCACAATGTCACAGTCTGTCTCCAGAGCCTGGGCTCTTCCCTGCTGCTCTATGTAGCCCATAATTTATACATGCATCTCTGTTTCTGACTTGGGAAAATGCATAATCCTTTGATAAAGGCATAAGCTTTGGAGTTAAACTTACTTTAGCATTAATCTTATTTTTATCTCTTCCTAGTATATAATCTTGAACAAATTGTTAATCTACCTGAATGTCAGTTTTCTCAACTGTAAATGGTACAATTCTATCTCAAAGGCCTCTTATAAAGTTAATGAGACAAGGAATGTAAACCTCTATGCAGAAGATAACTAATAATCACTACTTCTCCTCTTCTTTGTGTATCTGTGGGTGGGATATCTTCTCTGACCCCTCTAGGCTCACTCTTTGTTCTTTAACACCTTTCTCTCTGCCAAGAGGCTGAACTGTAAGGACAGGTCAACAAGCAACCTTGTCTTTTGGTTTTCAGTTCAATTCAGCCAATGGACATTGTGAGCAGAAGATGGAAAGAAATAGGCCAGTAAGGTTTGATTTTTTATTGCCCTGGCTTCCTCCCTGTGAAGTCAACTTAGACAAGCTGTCTTCCTTAATTTGGTTATCTCAGTTTGACTTTCTCCTTTCGGCTTCCGGTAACTGCTTCCTCCCCTCTTCTTTTAAGTCTGTTTGGTAATAGTTCACTTGTTATTAGCCACAGGGTACTCCACAATTCCCTGTGGTTTCCCTCATTAGATGACCATATAGCTTTTCATCAGAACAAACTAGGGTGCTTTAATAATACCAGGCCCACAGGCAAAACCAGAAAGTGCCCTGAGCAAACAACAATGTAAGGTCACCCCACCCAGACTTACCTATGCCTCTTTATGTAACTCCTAGAAATCCCGTTTAAATTATACTCATAGGAATATTACATGCTCTCAGAGCACACAGAGTGATAAGCAGTAGGTGCAATTTAAAGTACTACATTGTGGCCAGGCATGGAGGCTCACACCTATAATCCTAGCACTTTGGGAGGCCAAGGCAGGGGAATGAATGCCTTGAACTTAGGAGTTCAAGACCAGCCTGGGCAACATGGTGAAATCCCATCTCTACAAAAACATACAAAAAATTTAGCTGGGCATTGGGGCAGGTGCCTGTACTTCCAGGTACTTGGAAGACTGAGGTGGGAGTATCACTTGAGCCCAGGAGGTGAAGGCTGCAGTAAGCCAAGATCATGCCACTGCACTCCAGCCTGGGGAACAGAGTGGGACCTGTCTCAAACAAACAAACAAACAAACAAAGTACTATATTGTAATGCATGTGTAAAAATTAAGAGATTATAAAATGAAGGTATATATTTCCTTTCCTCTTTTTAGAGCCAGATTATTTCTTACTGGGGTTATCCTTATGAAGAGTATGATGTTACAACAAAAGATGGTTATATCCTTGGAATTTATAGGATTCCAGATGGAAGAGGATGCCCAGGGAGTACAGGTATTATTTATTTTATTATGAAAGGAAAAATACTTAAAGTAGAGGTACTTAAATGTCCTGGGAGAAGCCAAACAGTTTCTGTTCTGAAATCCTTAGCTGTCCTTTCCATTAGAGGAGAAAAATCATCACCCTCCACCTCTCTGTTTAATTAGTGTAACTTTGAAGTTTTAAGTCACTTTTATATACACTGTTTATTTGGTCACTCCTTTTCTTCATGACTTTGTCTTCCTACCAAGCAAACACCAAAATACATCGTGTTCTTACCCTAGTGATACCACTGTCCCGTTTTGAAAATCAAAAACCTAGGGGTTATTCTTGATACCACCTTCTCCCTCACCTTCTACTTGCAACCTAACATTGCCATCTATCAATTTTGCCTTCTAAATTTCTCACTAGTCTGAAAACTTTCAGCTTCAATAATTATTCAAACCCAGGTTTGGATATAATGTCTTCAACTACTATGATGCCTTCTCACTGGTATTAAACTATTTGTAGTCAGTTCTGGACCCAAGTCTGTGTGATTTCATGGTTTAAAGTAAATATTACCCTATTAGCTCCCACCTAGCAACAGCTTCTCAGCTTGTCAAATCTCCATCTAGTTGAGCCTACCTGCCTTCATTCCAGCCTCCACCATGTCCATCAGGGTGACCTAGAAGTCCGCCTTCAGCAGCTGTTGGTACAGGAGCATACCCAGTGCTTGCATCAGTTCCTCGCGCTTCTTTCAGGTGGGCAGCAGCTTTGTGAGTGGCCTGGGCACCAGTATGGGTCTGGGTGAGGTCTATGCTGGGGCTGGTGGTATGGGAGGCATCACAGTTATCACTGTGACCCGGAGTCTGCTGAGTTCCCTAAAGCTGGTGGTGGATCCCAACATCCATGCTGTGAACACCCAGGAGAAGAAGCAGATCAAGACCCTGAACAACTTTGCCTCCTTCATTGACAAAGTGTGGTTCCTGGAGCAGTAGATCAAGATGCTGGAGACCATGTGGAGCCTGCAGCAGCAGAAGACAGCTGGGAGCAACGTGGACAACATGGAGAGCTGCATCAACCACCTTCTGTGGCAGCTGGACACATGGGACCAGAAGCTGAAGCTGGACGTGGAGCTTGGCAACATGCAAGGACTGGTGGAGGGCTTCAAAAGTACCAGGATGAGATCAACAAGCATACAGAGATGGAGAATGAATTTTCCTCATCAAGAAGGATGTAGATAAAGCTTACATGAACAACGCAGACCAAGTAGTCTCACCTAGAAGGGCTGCCCCAGGAGAACAGAAGATCCGTGAGCTGCAGTCCCAGATCTCGGTCACATCTGTGGGCCTGTCCATGGACAATAGCTGAGTCCTGGACATGGACGGCATCATCTCGGGGTCTCCGCCCAGTACCAGGAGATCGCCAGCCGCAGCTGGGCCAAGTCTGACAGCATGCACCACCAGATCAAGTATGAGGAACTGCAGGCCCTGGCTGGGAAGGCTGAGAATGAGCTGTATCGCAGGAAGAGGATCTTTCAGATGAACCGAAACATCAGCCAATTCCAGGATGAGACTGAAGTCCTCAAAGGCCAGAGAATGCGGAGCAGCGTGGGGAGTTTGCCCTTAAGGACTCAACACTTAGCCTGCAGAGCTGGAGGCCGCTCTGCAGCGGATCAAACAGGACGGGGCACCGTAGCTTCACCGGAACCTGGAGCTGATGAATGTCAAGCGGGCCTTGGGCATCGAGAACGCCACCTACAGGAAGCTGCTGGAGGGCAACGAGAGCCTGCTGGAGTCTGGGACGCAGAGCAGGTGTATCCATAGGAGTACCAGCAGCGGCTACCCAGGTGGACTGGGCGCGGCCTCACAAGCTCTGGCCTTAGCTATGGCCTGGACTCCTTTCAGTCCAGCTTTGGCTCTGGCGGGGGCTCAGGCTCTTTCAGCCGCACCAGCTCCTGCAGGGCCATAGTTGTGAAGAAGACTGAGACCTGTAATGGGAAGCTGGTATCTGAGTCCTCTGATGTCCTGCCCAAGTGAATGTCCACAGCAGCACTTCTCAGCTTACCCTTCCTGTGGCTGCCCCACATCCTGCTGGGGAGGCAGCTGTGCAGGGGAGCATGGGCAACTGGTGACCCACCTGATGCTCAGCCCTAGCTCTCAGCCTAGAGGGATAGTTTACTGCCTAGAGTACACCACTTGCCCTTGCCTCCAATTAAAAAATCAATTCTATTTTTTTGTTGTTTTTTTTTTCTAAAATAGAGCCTCAGGTATCCTCAGGAATCTCTGCAAAAAAGACCCTATTCATTCCTATCAGTTCTGTGCTTAAACTTCATTAAAGGGTCAATTCTAGCTCCCTACAATGCAGGTGGCTATCCATAGGCGGAAAAAAGTGAGCACTTCATTCTCCAGAAACTATTTGCTTTTGTTTTCTTCTCTCTCTTCTTAGTTCATTTTATACTTTGGCAGGTCGAATAACAAAACTTCTCAATATCAGAAAGACTACTTATTTAAAGAAAAACTAGATTTTTAAAAAGAGTGGAAGATATAATGGTGTTGCTGGCTTTACAGAGCCAATCATTTCCCAAAATAACTCCATAATTACAAATAACTTCGTAAATACTCGAGAGAACTTTTAAGTCTCTCCAAGCTTTTCTCTTGTCATTTCTATCACATAGTTGCCAAAATGCATGAGACAAAAACCTGTACAATGAGAAACTGTCTCTCTAATCTGAGATCCCTGGATCTGTCTCAGACTCAGATCACAGAGGCCTGATGATACTTAACTATTTAATGGTACTTAACTTTGGCAAAGTCAGTAACACCTCTTCTTTCCCTCTATTCCAAAAGGTGGAAAAATGGACATAGACTCTTAGTTCCTTGGTCCCAGTGGCTGAAGGCTCTCTGAGAGTACAACTTACTCTCAGGAAGCCACTCTAGCTCCAAAAGTGACCTGAGGTAGGGTCCTGAGATACCAACACAGCATCACAAACCATTTATAAAGCAGAGGAAAAACCTATTCACTTCTTTCCTCTCTTCTCTCTTTTTCAACACTTTCTCACTTCCTTCTTTTTCCTTTCTCTTTCTTAGTTAAAATGTCCCTATTTGACATTGGGAATAGGATTTTTGTATCATATTAACAATTTTAAACTATAAAGTTCTACTTATATCCTTGTTTTTTGCTTTCTAACAATTCAAATGCAATGCAGCAGTGCCTATAAAACTTACCATAGTGCTTGACATTCAGTCAACAAATGACATTTTAATTACTTTTTATTATTTTGAAAAAAAATTAAATTTTTAATCAGATGAGTCTTAAAAATATAATGCTATTAATATAAATAACAGTAATAGAGCTAATATTTACTGTGGCAGATGGCCTTTTATAGGTTTAAGTTCTCACTGAATTCTTATAAATACATTAGGAGATAGCATTCGTTATTATTTCCCATTATACAGATAGGTTAACTGAGGCACAAAGGAGTTCATGCATATCAGAAGGGATTTTGAACTAGGGCAATCTAACTTCCACACATAAATAATACAATACATTATATATAACCCTTTACAAATGAGAAAATAAGACAGAGAGAACTTAAATAACTTACCCAAGTAAGTAGCTCAGAAGGGACTAGATCCCAGATTTGCCTGGCATCAAACTGTACCTCTTACCCTTTCTTCTATACTACAGAAATTCAGGAATGAGATTTTTCTTGTAGACACTGAGGAAGTTCAGACATGAAATTCCTGTTGCCCGTGTTTTGCAGCTCCAAAGCCTGCTGTGTATTTGCAGCACGGCTTAATTGCATCTGCCAGTAACTGGATTTGCAACCTGCCCAACAACAGCCTGGCTTTCCTTCTGGCAGATAGTGGCTATGATGTGTGGTTGGGGAACAGCCGAGGAAACACTTGGTCCAGAAAACACCTTAAATTGTCGCCCGAATCACCAGAATACTGGGCCTTCAGGTAAGGAGAAACCTATTAACGAATACAGTGTGTACTTTGCTCATGTATATGTATGAACACCTAGTGATTTTTGCCCTTTTTCTGTCCAAATGCACCCAGTGGAATCTACAAGAAGGAAACAAACCTTTCTTTCTCTACCCAGACTTTCTTCACAGGCTCTAAAGAACTGTCATTATTATTGCATGACTGTCTTAGAATTCCTGCCTCCTTCCTGGTATCTGTGTGTGGGTAAGTGTGTATATGTATGTTCTGGGGGAAGTAAGAAGAGAGCCTGATTACAGAATGGCTAAGCAACAGCGTTGCCAGCAGCAGTGCCAGGGGTTGCTGTCTGCTTCAGAAGCTATGCCTACCTGGTTACAGGAGCAAACCCAGGCACTGGCATAGGAGCTAAGAACCATGCCTTGGAGGTCATGAAAACCCTGTGTTCCTTGGCTTCATTGCCAGCCTTCTTTCTGGAAAGCACTGGCATTTCCTAATTCTATACCATAATCCATTGCACCCTTGCAAATGACTAGAAAATTTCCTAGGTAAGTATTTATTAAACTATACACAGGATCAGAAGTAACTGAGGTCATTGTTAAATATGCGGATTACTGGGTTTCTTCCCAGGAAATTCTGATTCAGTCAGTTGGCTGAGGTCTGCAAATCTGTTTGCTTTATTATTCTTTTAGATAAGCATTCCAGGTAATTGCTCTTTTCAGAGGAGCTTGGTAAATCTGTTATAGAATTAAGTGAATGTGACTAGCCTTGCAAGAAAAGCATGAGTAGGCCTTGACAAATCAAATTTTTCTGATTTCAGTTTCTTAAAAATGTTGACTTGAAATCAAGGTGTTGCACCCTTTATAGTTGCATAGATGCCTAATATCATATTTTGACACTACTCTTATATTTTAACAAAATCAAAGTATTTATGTTTTCACTGAATGTGTTTAAATGTTCTAGGCCTAACAATGAGATGACTTTTCTAATTTGTTATTCTTTCTTTTTGATAGTTTGGATGAGATGGCTAAATATGACCTTCCAGCCACAATCAGTTTTATCATAGAGAAAACAGGACAGAAGCGACTCTACTACGTGGGTCACTCACAAGGCACCACCATAGGTGTGTTTGGGGCAGATGTGATCAGAGAATGTCAGGGGCTCTTCTTACATATTCATGGAAGGGGGTCAGTATTTCTTCTGTCTGTGCAATCTCTAGCTTGGGGGCTTGACTTGGGAAACCATTTCCTCTGGCTAATTTCTGAAGAGTAAATAAAATAAGAATGACAATAGGGAATTTTCCCTCAATACTAAATTTGGAGGTTGAGAGATAAGCCTGAAAGAGGGAGAATTATTCATATATTCGTTTGTGCGACCGACAAACATTTGTCAGACACTGTTATATGCTGAGGAAGCAGAGATAAATATGGTATTCATTCTTTCCTTGAAGATCTCACAGTCTAGTGAGGGACACTAGAAAGAAAGCAGAGATTACAAAACTCAGCGATTGTATGCTACAATCAGTATGACTTGTAGTTGCCAGGGAGGCATTGGAGTAGGCCAGATGTGGGTAGGGCTATGTTGGCAGTGTTATGAGGCCCATTTGTCCCCTTACTGTTCTCACTTTGGCTAGAGGCCTTAACACTACCAACAGGATTTCCATCAGTCTGTTTTCTATATCTTAATTATAATCAGGATTCTGGTGTAAAGCAGGTTTGTACATACTTGTACTGTATCACACATCTTACATACATTCTCTCATCGGAAACTGCAAACATCTGAAACCACTATCATCCATGCTCCATAAATGGTTGAACTGAGGAATCTGTTCTAATGGTGATATTCCCAAGTAACATCTTACATTTCATATATTTAATAAAGATTACAGACACAAAGGTTATAAAGGGTCAAATGCATATAACTTACATACATTTGACTTTTATAAAAATCATCCTATAAGGATTTTACCATTCACACTTACAGACTGAGAAAACCGAGACTCACACAGAGGAGTAAATAGGAAGTAGGAAATAGGAAGTAAATAGGAAGCCAAATTTACAGCCCAGTTTTGTCTGATACCAGGACTATCGTCAAGCTGGAATGGGCTTTGGAGTTTACCTAGACATGCCCCACAGTAGATATTTGAACCCTCTCTCCTTGCACTCCCCAGGGACAGGAAACACTTTATTCTGAATTAGCCAATTCCACCCTTGAGAAATTGAGAAATTCTTCTCTACAAATGGTAATAATTCTATGTTGTTTTTTGTTTTGTTTTTAATATGGCTACATTTACTACAACTTACAATGAACAAATAATTATGTGAAAACTATGAACTAGTGTCTTCTTCCATTTCAGCTTTTATAGCATTTTCTACAAACCCAGAACTGGCTAAAAGGATTAAGATCTTTTTTGCACTGGCTCCAGTTGTCACACTGAAATACACCCGAAGTCCTATGAAAAAACTAACATCTCTTTCCAGGCAAGTAGTCAAGGTATGTGACTTCCCAAGTTTTAATCTGAAATAACTAATAGTAGCTTTATTTCCACTGATTTCAACAGAAAACCAATGACATTTTACAAACTTCTGAGAAAATAATAGGTATTCAAGATAATCCATGTAAGTTCACTGATGATGTACGCAATCTTATTAGCAGAGTTCAGGGAACTCCCCCTGTTGCTAATCTACCCTACTTTCTTCAACTATGTCTAGAAACGTGTCTCCTGTATCATTCCTCAACCACAGATAGAGAGAGCTTATTTGATTGATTGGTTTGTTGAATTTAGCGGATTAAATTTTTTTGGTGATCCCCAATTTTTTAGGGACAGTAGCGGTTGAGTTCACAGCATGGAATCAGATGATGTGGGTTTGAATCTCATTTGTATGATTTGCGAGCTGAGTAAATCTGGTCAAGACCTTAAGTGCTCTTCATCTGTAATGTGGGGATAATAAAACTTCTCACTCATAGGGCTACCATGAGGACAATGTGAATTAATACAGCATATTCTTTAAAACAATGTCTTGCATACTGTAAACCTTTAATAAATGTTAACAATTGTTTTGGCTATCATTAGTTTTATGGAACGTACCCTCCTCCATCACTAAATGCCCAACCTTGTTGCATTTCCTGACACTTTACAGGCTGTCATTCTGACAATTCCGAAAACCCAGGCAAAACTCTGGGCCCCCTGATCTCCTCTAGTTGACAGCTAACTAATCTGATCGTTTATCTAGTCCAGGTGAATTGCATTGCATGGGTTGGTGTGTTTTCTTCTTGTATTTTAACATGGGCTTCTCCCATGGTAATAACTCCCATGGTGGTGTTTGTACAGTTCAGTGATTTCAATGAAAGCAGATGAAAGTGAAACAATTCTGATAGAAGCCCAAAGATTTACAGAAGATTCCTGTTGAGAGCTAAGCAAATTAGTCTATGGTGATTGAAGTGCCTATCTATACATCCCAGAAAGACAGGTAACAGAAAAACCACCTGAAAATAACAAAACATGATTACATTGCCTGTTGGTACCTGGGCCTCTTACACCATTGAGACTTCACTCTGGCCTGCTCCTGCTATTAAGTAAACAATGTCAGACTGTTTGCTAAATTATTTCAGTATTCCCACACAATTAAGAGATATTTTAGGACAGTGGGATCTTTCCATTCCTCTTCATTTGCACAGCTGTCTTCAAACTTCTGCATTCCGTGCTCGCTTCGGCAGCACATATACTAAAATTGGAACGATACAGAGAAGATTAGCATGGCCCCTGCGCAAGGATGACACGCAAATTCGTGAAGCGTTCCATATTTTTAAAGGACAAAGCTGGAGGCGTCACGCTACCTGACTTCAAACTATACTACAAGGCTACAGTAACCAAAACAGCATGGTACTGGTACCACAACAGAGATATAGACCAATGGAACAGAACAGAGTCCTCAGAAATAATACCACACATCTACAGCCATCTGATCTTTGACAAACCTGAGAGAAACAAGAAATGGGGAAAGGATTCCCTATTTAATAAATGGTGCTGGGAAAATTGGCTAGCCATAAGTAGAAAGCTGAAACTGGATCCTTTCCTTACCCCTTATACGAAAATTAATTCAAGATGGATCAGAGACTTAAATGTCAGACCTAATACCATAAAAACCCTAGAAGAAAATCTAGGTAGTACCATTCAGGACATAGGCATGGGCAAGGTCTTCATGTCTAAAACACCAAAAGCAACGGCAGCAAAAGCAAAAATTGACACATGGGATCTAATTAAACTAAAGAGCTTTTGCACAGCAAAAGAAACTACCATCAGAGTGAACAGGCAACCTACAGAATGGGAGAAAATTTTTGCAACCTACTCATCTGACAAAGGGCTAATATCTAGAATCTACAAAGAACTCAAACAAATATACAAGAAAAAACAAACAACCCCATCAAAAAGTGGGCAAAGGATATGAACAGACATTTCTCAAAAGAAGACATCCATACAGCCAACAGACACATGAAAAAATGCTCATCATCACTCGCCATCAGAGAAATGCAAATCAAAACCACAATGAGATACCATCTCACACCAGTTAGAATGGCAATCATTAAGAAGTCAGGAAACAACAGGTGTTGGAGAGGATGTGGAGAAATAGGAACACTTTTACACTGTTGGTGGGATTGTAAACTAGTTCAACCATTATGGAAAACAGTATGGCGATTCCTCAAGGATCTAGAACTAGATGTACCATATGACCCAGCCATCCCACTACTGGGTATATACCCAAAGGATTATAAATTACTCTACTACAAAGACACATGCACACGTATGTTTATTGCGGCACTATTCACAATAGCAAAGACTTGGAATCAACCCAAATGTCCATCTGTGACAGACTGGATTAAGAAAATGTGGCACATATACACCATGGAATACTATGCAGCCATAAAAAAGGATGAGTTTGCGTCCTTTGTAGGGACATGGATGCAGCTGGAATCCATCATTCTTAGCAAACTATCACAAGAAGAGAAAACCAAACACCGCATGTTCTCACTCATAGGTGGGAACTGAACAATGAGATCACTTGGACTCGGGAAGGGGAACATCACACACTGGGGCCTATCATGGGGAGGGGGGAGGAGGGAGGGATTGCATTGGGGAGTTATACATGATATAAACGTCATGCACATGTACCCTAGAACTTAAAGTATAATAATAAAAAAAAAAAAAACACTTAAAAAAAAAAAAAAAAAAAAAAACAAACTTCTGCATTCCCTGACGTGTGTAGGATGTGGTATACAAGTTAATTCAGCCAAAAGATATCTAGGAGCTCCTATTTCAAGGCCCTGGCATTAGGAAACAGCTATGTCTACAAGGAAACTTTTCAGCTCATTGGTATAAGTAAAAACTAGGGTGTATGTGAGAGTAGAATGGGATTCAATTAAGGAGGTATTAGGAAACAATGGAAGGAAGCAGTGTCATGTCTAGGAGTTTAGACTTTGTTCTGTTAACGATGAGAGGCCATTGAAGAATATTAAATAGAAAAGTGGCTTGATCAAATTTGTAATTGTAGAAAGATTGCCCTTTCTAAATTATTATTTTATTTATTTATTATTATACTTTAAGTTCTAGGGTACATGTGCACAACGTGCAGGTTTGTTACATATGTATACATGTGCCATGTTGGTGTGCTGCACCCATTAACTCATCATTTACATTAGATATGTCTCCTAATGCTATCCCTCCACGCTCCCCAAACCCCACAACAGGCCCCGGTGTGTGATGTTCCCCTTCCTCTGTCCAAGTGTTCTCATTGTTCAATTCCCACCTATGAGTGAGAACATGCGGTGTTTGGTTTTCTGTAGGGACATGGATGCAGCTGGAAAACGTCATTCTCAGCTCTTTCTAAATTATAACTCCAATAGAGTAACTATAGTACCAACAGAAGAACTGCCACATATGACCTACTAATTCCTAGTAGAAATTCCAGTATTATAATGATAGAGCAAAAACTTTGCTAGGTAAACTCAGAGAAAAGCAAAAATACTTCTAGCTGTTGGAATCACAACAGACTTTTTGGATAAGATGGCATTTTAGTTTGCACTTAAGGATAACATTTCAATATAGAGTGTGGCATAGAAAGGCTTTCCAAAACAAGAGGGAAACATGAGAAACACTGAAATGGTGAAGCTCAGGCCATGGAAAACCACACATAACTCACTTTACTGGAGTTTTATATTAGTATTAGTAAAGGAGAGTATGAGAAATCATGTTGGAAATGTAGAGGCAGATTATAAAGGGATTTGAGTGCCAAATTAATGAGTTTGGAATGTATTCTATAGGTAATTGGGGAGCATGGAAATACTTGCACAGAGGAATGACATGCGTAATGCCCCTTTTTAGAAAGTTTCCCCTGGGAACCAAACGTAAGCAGATGGGGGTAAAGGACATCAAGAAGAGTGAAAGATTAAGAGAATAATGATGGAGTTATTGTTAACACATCAGTTGATAGATACTGGGGATTGGAACAAGAGCTGTGCAACAAAAAATAATCTATAAGATATGACAATGAAATGATAGACAACGTTTAGGTATGTTTTTGACTTTTTGAGGAAGGGGCTTTCTTTCTCCTCTCCTCTCCCATCAGCCAGATGCTCACAGGCATACTTGGTGAAAGGGTTCCTTTTTTATGGGAGCTTCTGGACTGAGACAACCTTTTTTCTCTCTCTGATTAGCACTTCCTTTTTCATTGATGCTGCCAGTATTTTCAATTGCTCCATTTCTATTACATTCAACTCAATTCATGAGAGTTGAATTGAACTGAATATAGAGGATAAAGATTTAAGTCAGACAAAACTGGGTTCACATTCTGCCTCCGCCTCCTGCCAGTTGTAACCTTGGACAAGTTATTTAACCATGCTAAGCCTCAATTTTCACATTGATAGAATGAGTAGAGTTTGTCAAGTTGAGAAACTCATTCATCCATTTCCCCTTTCTCACATCCCATTTTGCCCCTGGACATTTATGCCTTTGTGTTCTTGTCATTCTACTTTCTTTCTGACTTACAGATTGCTTTGATCCTTTGCTTTTGATACGTCTCTACAACATTAAAGATTGTTAGTACTGTCTCCATTTCTTAAAAGAAGAACTTGAGGCTCAGAGAGGCTAAGCAGCCTGTCCCAAGTCACCCAGCTAATGGATGGCAGAGCCAGAATTTGAACCCAGATGTGACCAGGCAACCCAACCAATGGTCTTTTTTATATGTGGTGGTTTTTCTGCTTTTTCAATGCCAACCTGAAGAAGCTAGTGAACAAGGGTGACCCGCTGAGTGGGCTGTTGAGGGCTGAATCCAGCCTGTGTTCTGCTTAGCAAGCCATGTGCCCTGGCATGGGGCCATGCTGCCATAAAGAGAGGTGCCTTTTCTAATTCTCACACATACCAAAAGAGCTACTAGAAGGAGACTGGCTCCCTGCTGTTATGTGACAAACATGCCTCCTCCAGAGCCAACTTGGAATTACATCTACAAGTTGGCATGTTTGCTACTCTGTACATGGGTGCTCTCCTACTGGTTGGCCTCATTAATATCCTCTCTTTTAGGTTAGGGTAAAGGAGAAATTATTCACCTTTGGGTAAATGCATAGTAATTTTGCTGAGTCACGGGATATTGAGGTAGAGTGGAGTCAGAGAATGTCCTGCTAATTTACTCCGTATTTGGGAAAGCCAACTCCAGGTTTCAGAACAGAGAACCAAGAATCCATTACGGTAGATGTCACCTGTTTCTTAACACTACATTTTCATTGTTGATTACTTTTATGAACTGGCTATTTTCTTTCACATGGATTTGTTTTGCCAAGCATGGATGACTAAGTTATTGATAAATAAAAATAAATTTGTTTACTGGTTAAAGTCAGATCCTGCCTTTTACTTCATTTATTCATTTGACAATCTATTTAAATTGTCACACTTGAAAACATGAAGTAAATGTCAACATTATTTTAAAAGATATGCTCATTTTATGGGTGTATGCTGCTACTATTATTAAATTATTATGGGGACATTTACACAGGAAGAATTACAATTTGGCAAGTTGAATTAATTATCTAGGGTATTATCTAAGTGTCCTAGTGATTGTGATAAAATGAAGAAGAGTCTGGAATCAATTAGATAATATGTATAAAGCTTATAATTACTTTACAGACCTAAAGAGTTGAGAAGTGTGGTTTGAACCAGTTTAACATATTGTTGTCCTTCCTTTCCCTTCCCTTTTTCTTCTTCCTCCTCTTCTTCTTCCTCCTCCATCTTCTCTCCCTCTCCCTCCTTCCCTTCCTCTTTCCCTGCCTCTATCCCTCTCCTCCTCTCTTGGGCATGAAGCAGAGTATGAAATCTTGGTACTTCATATATTCCATTAATATTCCATGGAATATCAAATATTCCATTAATATTCCATGGAATATCAAATATTCCATTAAATAAAGAATGTATCTGCCTATATAAGATAATCATTTTTAAACTCAGAATTTAATAAGCTATGATCAGTAGGAATTTACTTGATCTAGTTTTCTAGATATAGTATAAGATCTTAAAGTGAATTAGATTTTAAGTGAATAAATGCTAGTTATTACTGTTCTTTAGTTGTAATATCTGGTTAATAAAGAATTCCAGAAGAAATGTGTGTTTATTTTTACTGTAAATGGGTCTTTCCAAAGTTTTAAGAACTAAAAAATATCTTTTTAACTTTATATCTAGTTTATTATGCTAAGATTATAAAACTAGTAGCTGTGAAGCAAAGGAACTCGCTGGCAACACTGCCTGAAATTCCACTAGTAAAGATTCATTTATGTGGGTTAAGCTTTTGTCTATAGAAAGAATTCATTAAAGGATTCCGGAAGGAATGACTCAAGTCTGTATGAGTCACTAATTATGACAGTAATTAAATTACATTAATTTATACTTTAATCAAATAATATTTTCATGTGTACTAGATGCTAGGAACTGCACTAATTGTCTTTTAAACATGACCTACTAACTTTACAACAGCCCTGCTTATTAGAACATTTTTCCATTTTATAGATGAGAAAATTTATAATAATAGAAATTTAAAACTCTCCTAAGGTATAGAATGTGTTTGAATCCAGAATGAAACACATGTATGCCTCACTTCAAAGCCTTACAAATTTCCTGTGGGAACTAGTTTCTCAAGGGACATTCTAAAAAACACCCCAATTAAAGGTTTTTGGGAAAAGCCATTAAGAGGTGCATTGGAAGGTTTGCAAACCTAATAACAAGCCTCACGATTTCACTAAGGACCAACACTGAGCAGATGTCACCTAATACTGTGCAGCCCTTCTTTGAACTACCTCTTTCTCCACTTTTGATATCCACGTCTATAAGATTTGATGGTTTTAAATTATCTTGTAGGTGTTGTTTGGTGACAAAATGTTCCACCCTCATACATTGTTTGACCAATTCATTGCCACCAAAGTGTGCAGTCGGAAGCTATTCCATCGTATTTGCAGCAACTTCCTATTTACTCTGAGTGGATTTGATCCACAAAACTTAAATATGGTAAGTGTAAGTAATTGGGTCTGGGAAAACATTTGTTTTGTTGCACAGAGGTGATGAAAGTTCATTCTGGAGTATATGGCAACTGCAATTCAAGGTTTCCTTTTTGCTTTTGGAATGTAATCAGTACATTCATGGCTTCCAGTGAGGGTTGAGAGTCCACTTGCTTTCACAGGAGGATTTGAGAAGAAAGCTCTTCTGCCAACAATTCTCATCTCCTTTTACCTGAAACATCCTTCACTTAGATAAAGGCTATGGTTTTGATATTTATCTTGCTGTGCTTGAGCCTTATGTCATACTCACTGAAGTAGAATATCAGGGGATGAGTCCAGACATTTATATTTTTATTTTTACCAATTTTCCACTTTCACAGTTGATTTGGAAAGTTATTTTATGAACCACTTACTTCCTTAACCCAAAGGGATAAAAAGAGGGATGGTTCTTCAACAACAGCTACAAATTTATTGCTCAAGGGGTACCGAGAGGGATCAGTGTCAGGGTTCTTGTCAAGTAATGTCTAACTTAACTGAGATATTTTCCATGATGACCCAAGGAGTTGGGGGAGGGAGGAGGGAAAGAGAGGAGATGTGTTTGAAACCAGAGGTAGGATCAGGCTGAAGTTGGTCTCCACCTCTCTCACAGACTTCTGCCCAGAGCCTACTCTTCCAGTCAGTGGAAAGCACCGCTTAAAATTTTTGTTGCTTTCAAGAAAGATTTATAAAAGACTTTTTATGCCAAACATGTCTTAGCCACTGTCTTTCTACATTCCTCTCTCACTTTCTCAATGTACAGTGGAAACTATGCTTGCCTATCACTTAGATGCAAGGATATATATAGGTGAAAGCATATCATGTAGATAGAGCTGAGTAAAAAGACCTTGAAACAAACACAAAAGAGTGTATTTTACAAGCACCCTCTCAGCATATCCTAAAAGTTTGCTAAAGAAAGACATCACAAAATAACACCCTTGACTCTTCATTGGCTCTTGCTGTCCATATGGACACCTTTTTTCAGATCACCTTTTGTCTTTCTGCCAAAAAGCAAGGCTTACAGAATATTACAGTACCTTCAGGGACATTTGTTTCAAAGAACCATAACCAGGGGTGCAGAAATAATATTGGTGGAACTTTGGAAAAATACACATGTCCAGAATTCAACCTTTGAGATTTTGATTTGTATTCAGTACATTTGGATAGCTTAATAAGTAGGTTAAAATATTTTTAAAGCCCTAAGATGTTTCCGATGCTTACTTTGGTTGAAAATAACTCTTTTTATTTTAAAAACAGTGCAGTTGAAAATATGAGAGAATCAAGAGTTTATGTGCATGTTTTGTTTTTGTTCTTGTGTGTGTGTGTGGTTGTTTATCCATAAGATATCTAAATAAACCGACTGAATTAATTCTGCCACACAAACTTTCAGAGTCCTGTAGAATATTTACTACATTTTAAAATTCAGAAAACAAAAGGTAACATTCAGATCTATTATTAGCGCCTTAGGGTCAACAGCTCTCTTTGAATGTCCTTTGGGACTTAACATGGGGTGAAGGAGAAGATCACTGGGGTTTTTATCCTTTAATCTCCTATACCCTTGAACCTATGGGAGTTGAGTCTGGAAAAAGATTTCCTTTTGTCTTTGCCCAGTGGGATGCCCCCTGTAGGTTTGAGGACAGGACAGAGTCGGTGGAGGAAAAAGTTCTTCTAAGATGGGCTTCTTTGGTTAATATGTCTTCAGATTATATGGTACATGTTTTTTCCTTAAAGAAAGGGAAAAGAGGCTGGGCGCAGTGGCTCACGCCTGTAATCCCAGCACTTTGGGGAGGCCAAGGCAGGTGGATCACGAGGTCAGGAGATCAAGACTATCCTGGCTGACATGGTGAAACCCCGTCTCTACTAAAAATACAAAAATAAAATTAGCTGGGCGTGGTGGTGCACGCCTGTAGTCCCAGCTACTCAGGAGGTTGAGGCAGGAGAATGGAACCCAGGAGGTGGAGCCTGCAGCGAGCCAAGATCGCACCACTGCACTCCAACCTGGGCAACAGAGCGAGACTCCATCTCAAAAATAAAAATAAAAATAAAAGTAAAAAAGGAAATAAAGAAAAGGAAAAGAGGAGAAGAAGAAACTTTTTAAATTTCTCTCAAATGTTTACTTGTGGTATGATGATATGATTAGCCTCTAAATGAGAAGTAATCTCTTTGCAGAGTCGCTTGGATGTTTACTTGTCACACAATCCTGCGGGAACATCTGTTCAGAATATGCTGCACTGGGCCCAGGTACGTGCTTCTTATTCCTGCTTGATGCACACATACCTTGAGGATGCAAGACCCTCAAGGAGTGCTCTCAGAGAGCTCACTGCAGGGTTCTGCAGGCACCCGCCACTGTCACATTGATGTTTTTGGAATAAGCATCAACTCTTCATTTTTATTTACTTCATTCTCATTTCTTCTCCTTGTCCTCAGTGTCTGGGTTTTGAGCATGGTTCTCAGATATTCTGACTGAGTTCTGATCCTTAGATTATTCCAAACTGCATTTCAAGGGAAGGCTTTTATTTCCTCTTTCAGAAAGTCATCAGCTCTAATAGAACTTTATATAAAATGATGCATCTTATTCCAGAAAGAGCTGTTCATCCTCCAATCAATATATGGGGCATTTCAGAATGTGGAAACGATGCTTTATTCAGAGCAAATTGAAAGCTAGGGAAGAACTAAAATGGATTTATGGCTTATGTTTTTACCCTCAGTTAAAGTTTTATTTGTTTTATTTTATTACTCAATATACAGAAAGCTCAGAGATAAGTCTAATTCAATTGGTTTGACTTTCTGAGCGTTGTGTGTGTGTGTGTCTTTGTGTGTGCATGCACACACATGTGCGTGCACATTCCTTTGTTTATTATGTAATATTTACCTATATTCTTGGCTGTTGGCTCAGTCACAACGCCTTTTGAAAAGTGAACAAAATATAAATAATTCTATGACGGGGAGAGGGCTGGTATCTTCTTAAAGGTTTAATATATCTGAGACGCCCCCCCCCAGGAATTTGCATTTTAATATATACCCTAACAAATTTGCTCCCTGTTTTAGACAATCACTACTATAGATAGCCTGAAATACTAGGTGAAGATTTCTGAAATACTTGGAAGAGTTTGACCCCCAGGAGATAAGGCTTCAAGTTCCTCTAAGAAGAAAGATGTTCAGGATATAGGGCTTCCTACTGATGAGGAGACAGATAAGTCCTCTTATGAGCATGGCCTTCCAGGTAGTACACATTTAATTTCACAGTTATTGAGCACTTAATATATGCTCTTCTTGCTACTCATACATGTGATTTTATTCAGTCTCACTGAATTATTATGACAATTTTTTAGTAAAGGCATTGATATCCCCCCACTCTACAAATGTCATAGCATGTTATTTATTTATTTTTTGAGACAGGGTCTCAAAAAAAGCATGCAGTGGTACTATCATTTTATCCAGGCTGGAGTACAGTGGTACAATCATGGCTCACTGTAGCCTTGACAAGTGGGTTTAAGCAATCCTCCCATCTCAGCTTCCTGAGTAGCTGGCACCATAGGCATGCACCACCATGCCCGGATAACTTTTGATTCTTTGTACAAAGATGAGGTCTTGTTTTGTTGCTTAGGCTGGTCTTGGACTGTTGGACTCAAGCAGTCCTCCCACCTCAGCCTCCCAGAGTGCTGGGATGCTCATGCACTGCGTATGGCTGCCTATTCCTTATACATTTTACAATTGACTTCACTTAAGACAAACTTTTCCCCTTTGACAGAATGTCCTCTTCAGAATAGAAATAAGTGGGGATGGTGGGGGCATGGTAAATATTTGGTTATAAGTTACATAAGCAGCTAAGGCAAAAGTGATGATCATGATGATGGTAGTAATCCTGTGAAAAAAAGCTGTTTGTTGGGTATTACTAGGTGCTACATGCTTTATAGATGTTACCACAGTCTTCACAATCCTAAGAAATAGTGTTACTATCATTCTCATTTCACAAATATCTTGCTTTGAATCACAGATTCAGTAGTCTATTAAGCCTGGATACAAACAAGGTATATTAGTGTCTTTCACACTACTATAAAGAACTACCTGAGACTGGGTAATTTATGAAGACAAGAGGTTTGATAGACTCACAGCTCCACAGGTTGTACAGGAAGCATGGCTAGGAGGCCTCAGGAAACTTACTATCACCGCAGAAAGGAAGGTGAAGCAAGCACATCTTACCATGGCGGTGCGGGAGACAGACAGCACAAAGCAGGAGGTGCCACACACTTTCAAACAACCAGATCTTGTGAGAACTCACTCACTATCACGAGAACAACAAAGGGGAATCCCGCTCCCATGATTCAGTCGCCTCCCACTAGGCCCCTCTCCTGACACGTGGGGGTTACAATTAGAGATGAGATTTGGGTGGGGACACCCCCACTAGGCCCCTCCCCTGACATGTGGGGGTTACAATTAGAGATGAGATTTGGGTGGGGACACAGAGGCAAACCAAATCACCAGATTTGATCCTAGAGCCCAAGTTCCTAAGTACTACATCTTATTGCCTCCCATTTCTAAAAGCTTGCAGAATTTCAACAGCAGCAGACTGCTGCCTCTCTGAATATAAATCATGATGGGAATAATTTTAAACTAAAAATCAGGACTAAATTAGTAAGTGAGAAAAATATCTGAGATTCAAGCTAAGAAAGAAAAACACCGAGGAGTCTGAGAATAATTTAATGAAGTGCTTGACATAAATGTCAAAGTTATCTGCCTTATCAATCCTTCGTGGGTGGCAAATAACAGAAAAATGAAATGCTATATGTATGAATGTCCTTATATTCTAATATTTGAAGTTTCAATACCAAAATGCAAAAGTAGTCATGCACAGTGTCTCAGTCAGCCCATGGCTACGTTATGCACGTCACAGTAGGTGGCTTGCCTTGCCATATGGGAGGCAGACAGCAGCCATGTACCTCACACAGAACTGGGAAAGCTCAGTGGGTGAATATTTCTTTTAATAGTGAAAACAATGTTTAAGGATAGGGAATATAATCATAACAGCTTAGACCACATCATGAGGATAAGGTACAAAGTTGTATAATAACAATAGCAGTAATTTTTAAATGTAAGAAATTTATAGTTAATGCCTTTAAAAAATTACTAAAATTCCTGAAGCAAAGATATTCAAGAATCATTCAATTTTGCATCTTTAAAAAATATTTCTGTGTGTAGCATGATAACATTTAAAGGCATTGGATTAAAATGAAAAAAATCTGATGATTTTCATTGGAAAGATACAGGAATGAGTAAAAGATTGTACCAATTCTGTGAATTACAGTAAGAGTTATCATTTTTCATTACTTATTTTCTTAATCTTTATTGAAATTTAGCTTACGTTTCTAAAGAGTGGGGCATAATGTTAATCTTCTTTGTAAATTTCTTCTGTACTGTCTTTAAATGTACACTATTTTCTTATATTATTTTAATGTGTTTATTTTATTTTAGGCTGTTAATTCTGGTCGGCTCCAAGCTTTTGATTGGGGAAACTCTGATCAGAACATGATGCACTTTCACCAGGTACAAAAATAATCCTCATAATCAGTTCCATGTTGCAAATGAACTAACAAAAATAGTATCCACTCATTAAGCACCTGCCACTTCCATTTACCATACTGGATATTGCTTATTGCTGTTCTCACAAGCTGCTTATTGGGTTCTTGCCATGTGCCACATCATTATCTCTAATTCTTACAAGGACATTGCAAAATAAATATTATTATCCCTATTTTTTTCAGAGGTTCAGAGAGGGTAGGTAAATTACCAGAGTTATTCAGCTAGTAAACAACCAGAGAGAGGGGCTCAAGATGGGCAACTAGACACAGCCAGGAAGAGCTTCTCCCATTAAGAGACAAGACCATCAAGAAGATTGGAACACTCTGAGCAGATCTTCAGAAGAAAGGCATTGAGAGTGAATGGAGGTAGGATGCTGAGCCTGGGCTAGAGGGAGGATTCTGGGAAGCCTGCCTGGGGTTGCTGAGCACCAGGACTCATTCCAGGCCCTGAGTAGCTCCTGGGGAAGAGGTGAGTTAAATAGGAGTGCAATGGCCCACTCTTACTATGGACATAGCTGCAGGACACCCCACAACCCCCATAGACATTTGAGCTAGTAGGCAGAGCTGCTTGGAGAGTTGGCAGGGACAGGACTCTCACCTGTGCAAAGCCAAGAGAGTTTGGTGCAGGAAGAGTTGCAGTGAAATACGGCCAGGGACATCCATTCCCCAAGGCTTGCCAAGCTCCTCTAGGTGGCATTGGCCTTTGTTGACTGTTGAACCTAAACAGAACAGGGCTATCTTACCCATGGGATGGGGCCAGTGTGATCTCAGCACATCCCTGTCTGCTGGCCTCTCTCAGGTTTCCTGCCTGGCTGCACCTGCTTGCAGCACAGCCTCACATGCCCAACAAGGGTGCTTCCCCAGTGGTCACTGCCATACCTCCTTCACTGGCAGATTCTGCCTAGCCATAGGAGAGCTTTTGCAGATGGGCCCCTACCAGTGTGAACATACTTGCAGTCTCCCATGACTGCTTTGCAAGCATGCATGTGTGCAAACCTTACCACCACCACTGCTACGATGAAGTGCTTTTGCCCCACCTCCCATCAGAGTGTTGTTGCCAGCATATGAGGAACATCTCAGCCTCTCCAGTACAGTAGCGGCCAGAGAACAAAGCATTGCACATGGTCCCACCTACCAAGGTTATAGCACACAGCCCAGGAGTGCTGAGCTGAGCCCTGGCACCCTGAAGTCATTCAGAAATGAAGCCAGTCAACTAAACACAACTTATATCAAGGGCTTCAAAGAATATAAGAGCAAAAAGCCTCATCCAAAGGACAGCAACTTCAAAGATTAAAGGAATATCAGCCAAAACAGTTGAGAAGGAATCAGTGCAAGAACTCTGGAAATTTGAAAAGGCAAATGACCTCTAAATGACCACACTACTTTTTCAGCAATGGTTCTTAACCAAATGGAAATGATTGAAATGACAGATACACAGTTCAGAATCTGGATAGCAACAGAGATCATTGAAATTCAGCAGAAAGTTGAAACTCAGTCCAAGGAATCTAAGGAATCCAGTAAAATAATTTAATAGCTGAAAGATGAAATAGCCATTTTAAGAAATAACCAAATTGATATGATAGAGCTGGGAAACTCACTACAGGAATTTCATAATATAATCAGAAGTATTAATGGCAGAATAGTATGGCAGAATTTTAGGAAAAAAATCTCAGAGATTGAAGACTGGTTATTTCAGTGAACCCAGTCAGACAAAAATAAAGAAAAAGAATTTTAAAATCTGGAGAAAATATGGGATTATGTAAAGACACCAAAACTACAGCTCTCTGGCATTCCTGAAAGAGAGGGAGAGAGAGCAAGTAACTTGGAAAACATATTTGATGATATTGTCCATGAAAATTTCCCTAACCTCACTAGAGAGGTCAACATTTAAATTTGGGAAATTCAGAGAACCCCTGCAAGATAGTATATAAGACAACCATCCCCAAGACACACAGTCATCAGATTCTCCAAGGTCTATGTGAAAGAAAAAATATTAAAGGCAGCTAGAGAGAAAGGGCAGTTACAAAGGGAACCTCATCAGGCTAACTGTGGACCTTTCAGCAGAAACCCTACAAGCCAGAAGAGATTAGGGGCTTGTATTCAACATCCTTAAAGAAAAGAAATTCCAACCAAGAATTTCACATACAAACTAAGCTTTATAAGTGAAGAAGATATAAAATATTTTTCAGGCAAAATTGCTAAGAGAATTTATTACCACCAGACCTGCCTTCCAAGAGGTCCTTAATGGAATGCTAAACATGGAAATGAAAGACTGTTACCAGATACTACAAAGGCACACTTAAATACAGAGACCATTGACACTAGAAAGCAGCTACACAATCAAGCCTACATAACAACCAGCTAACAACACAACGACAGGATCAAATCTACATATATCAATATTAACCTTGAACGCAAACAGGCTAAATGCCTCACTTAAAATGCAAAGAATTGCAAATTGCATAAAGAAGCAAGACCTAACTGTATGCTACCTACATGAAACCCATCTTGCATGCAATGACACTCGTAGGCTCAAAGAAAAGGGAGGGAGAAATATCTATCAAACAAATGGAAAAGAAAAAAGACCAGGGGTTGCTAATCTTGCTTTACACAAAACAGAATTTAAATAAACAATTATCAAAAGGAACAGAGAAGGGCATTAAATAGTGATAAAGGGTTGAATTTAACAAGAAGACAACTATCCTAAATATATACGCACCCAACACAGGAGCACCTAGATTCATAAAACAAGCCCTTAGAGACCTACAAAGAGACTTAGATAATCACACGACAATAGTGAGAGACTTCAACACCCCACTAACAGTACTAGACAGATCTTTGATGCAGAAAACTAACAAAGATATTTGGAACCTAAACTTGACACCTAACCAGATAGACTGAGCAGACATCTAGGGAACACTCTACCCAACAACAGAATACATACTCTTCTCATGTGCACATGGCACACACTCTAAAATCGACCACACACTCAACCATAAAGCAATTCTCAACAAATTAAACAAAAACTGAAATTATACCATGTACACTCATGAATCACAGTACAATAAAAGTAGAAACCAATACCAAGACAATCCACCAAAACCATGCAATTATAAGGATAGTAGACAACCTTCTCCTGAATGACTTTTGGGTAAATAATGAAATACAGGCAGAAATCAAGAAATTCTTTGAAACTAATGAAAACAAAGATACAATATACCAGAATCTCTGGGACACAGCTAAAGGAGTGTTAAGAGGAAAGCTTATAGTGCTAAACACCCATGTCAAAAAGTTAGAAATATCTCAAATTAACAACCTAACATCACACCTAGAGAAACTAGAAAAACAAGAGCAAACCAACTCCAGAGCTAGCAGAAGAAAAAATAACCAAAATCACGGCTTAACTGAATGAAATTGAGATGCAAAGAAACACACAAAAGATCAACAAAATCACAAGTTGGTTCCTTGACAGAATAAATAAAATTGATAGACTGCTAGCTAGACTAATAAAGAGAGAAGATTCAAATAAACACAGTCAGAAATGACAATGGGGGCATTACCACCACCCCACAGATACACAATAATTCCTCAGAGACTATCATTATCACCTCTACACACACAAACTGGAAAATCTAGAAGAAATGCATAAATTTTGGGAAGCATAACACCTCCAAAGATTAAATCAGGAAGCAATTGAAACCATAAACAGATCAATAGCAAGTTCCAAAATTGAATCGGTACTAAAACACTACCAACCAGAAAAAGCCCTGGACCAGAATGAATTACAGTCGAATTTTACTATACATGTAAGAAGAGCTGGTGCCAATCTTACTGAAGTAATTCCAAAAAATCGAGGAGGAGGGGCTCTTCTATAACTCATTTTTTGAAGCCAGCATCCATCATTTTGATGCCAAAATCTGGCAGAAACACAACAAATAAAGAAAACTTCAGGCCAATATCCCTGATAAACATATATGCAAAAATTCTCAATGAAATACTAGTGAACCTAATATAGCAACACATCAAAAAGCTAGTCCACAACAATCTAGTAGGCTTTATTCCTGGGCTGCAAAGTTGGTCCAAAATATGCAAATCAATACGTTTGAGGCATCACATAAGCAGAAATAAAAACTACAAGATTATCTCAATAGACACAGCGAAGACTCTTAAGAAAATTCAACATCCCTTCACGTTAAAAACCCTCAACAAACTAAGCACCAAAGAAACTTACCTCAAAATAATAAAAGCCATCCCAACAAACATATGAAAAAAAGCTCAACATCACTGATCATCAGAGAAAGGCAAATCAAAACCACAATGAGATACCATCTCATGCCAGTCAGAATGGCGATTATTAAAAAGTCAGGAAACAATAGATGCTGGCAAGGCTGTGAAGAAATAGAAACACTTTTACACTGTTGGTGGGAATATGAATTAATTCAACCATTGTGAAAGATAGCATGGCTATTCCTCAAGGATCTAGAATCAAAAATACCATTTGACCCCACAATCTCATTACTGGGTATATACCCAAAGGAATCTAAATCATTCTACTATAAAGATACATGCACATGTATGTTTACTGCAGCACTGTTTACAATAACAAAGATATGGAACCAACACAAATGCCAATCAATAATAGACTGGATAAAGAATATGTGGTACCTATATACCATGGAATACTATGCAGTCATAGTACTATGCAGCCAATGAGATAATGCCTTTTGCCAGGACACGGATGCAGCTGGAAGCCATCATCCTCAGCAAACTAACACAGGAACAGAATATCAAATACCACATGTTCTTACTCATAAGTGGGAGTTGAACAATGAGAACACATGGACACAGAGAGGGGAACAACACATACCAGGGCCTGTTTAGGGTTGGATGGTGAGGGAAGGGAACTGAGAGGATGAGTCAATAGGAGCATCAAACTACCATGGCACATGTACACCTATGTAACAAATCTGCACATTCTGCACCTGTATCCCGTCTGAGGTGGGCGGACCACTTGAGGTCAGAAGTTTGAGACTAGCCTGGCCAACATGGTGAAACCCCATCTCTATTAAAAATACAAAAATTAGCTGGGTGTAGTGGCAGGCACCTGTAATTCCAGCTACTTGGGAGGCTGAGGCACCAGAATAGCTTAAACCCAGGAGGCAGAGTTTGCGGTGAGCCGAAATTGCGCCGTTGCACTCCAGCCTAAGCAACAGAGCAAGACTCTGTCTCAAAAAAAAAAAAGAAAAGAAAAGAAAATAATAATATTAAGTGCCATTTATAACAAACCCACAGCCAACATAATACTGAATAGGCAAAAGCTTGAAGCATTCCCCTCGAGAACTGAAACAAGACAAGAATGTCCACTGTCACCACTTCTATTGAACATAGTACTGGAAGTCCTAGCCAGAGCAATCACACAAGAGAAAGAAATAAATGGCATCCAAATAGGAAGAGAGGAAGTCAAACTATTTCTTTTCATGGATGATGTGATTCTATATCTGAAAAACCCCATAGTCTCATTCTAGAAGCTCCTTACACTGATAAATAACTTCAGTAATGTTTTAGGATACAAAATCAACATACCAAAATCAGTAACAATGTCCAAGCTGGGAGCCAAGTCAAGAACATAATCCCAATCACAACAGCCACAAAAAGAATAAAATGTGAATACAGCTAATCAAGGAAATGAAAGATCTCTACAATGAGAACTTTAAACTGCTCAAAGAAATCAGAGATGATACAAATGGAAAAACATTCCATGTTCATGGATGGGAAGAATCAATATCATTAAAATGGCCATACTGTCCAAATCAATTTACGGATTCAATGCTATTCCTATCAAACTACAAATGACAACTGACACAGAATTAGGAAAACTATTTTAAAATTCATATGAAACCCAAAAGAAGCCTGAATAGCCAAGGCAATCCTAAACAAAAAGAGCAAAGCTGGAGGCACTTGACTTCAAACTATACTACAAGGTTACAGTAACCAAAACAGCATGGTATTGGTACAAAAACAGATACATAGACCAATGGAACAGGTTAGAGAACCCAGAAATAAAGTTGAATACCTACAATCATTTGATTTTCAACAAAGTTGACAATAACAAGCAATGGGGAAAGGACTGTCTATTCAATAATTGGTGCTGAGATAACTGGCTAGCCATATGCAGAAGATTGAAACTGAACTCCTTCTTTTTACCGTATACAAAAAATAACTCAAGATGGATTAAAGACTTAAATGTATAACCTACAACTATAAAAACCCTAAAAGAAAACCTAGGAAATACCATTCTAGACATAGGACCTGGCAAAAATTTCATGATAAAGATGCCAAAAGTAATTGCAACAACAACAACAAAAAGTTGACAAGTGGAACCTAATTAAATTAAAGAGATTTTGAATAGCAAAAGAAACTATTAGAGTAAGCAGACAACCTAAGAATAAGAGAAAATATTTTCAAATTATGCATTTGACAAAGATCTAATATCCAAAATCTATAAGAAACTTAAGCAAACAAGGAAAAACCAAACAACACCATTAAAAAGTGAGCAAAGAACATGAACAAACACTTCTCAAAAGAAGGCATACATGCATCCAATAAGCATATGGAAAATGGTCAATATCAATAATCATTAGAGAAATGAAAATCAAAACCATGATGAGATACCATCTTACACCAGTCAGAATGGCTATTATTTAAAAGTAAAAAAATAACAGATGTTAGTGAGGTTGTAGAGAAAGAGAATGCACATACACCACTGGTGGGAATGTAAATTAATGGAAAGCATTAATCAGCCATTGTGGAAAGCAATGTGACAATTTCTCAAAGAACTTAAAACAGAACTGTGATTTGACTTAGGAATCCCATTACTAGGTATATACTCAAAGGAATATAAATTGTTCTATCAAAAAGACACATGTACCCGTATTTCATTGTGGCACCATTCACAATGGCAAAGACATGGAATCTAGATGCCCATAAGAAGTGAACTGAATAAAGAAAATGTGGTACATATACAACATGGAATACTATGTAGCCATGGTAAAGAATGAAATAATGTGCTTTGCAGCAATGTGAATGCAGGTGAAGGCCATTATCCTAAGTAAATTAACACAGGAACAGAAAACCAAATATCACATGCTCTCATTTATAAGTAGGGGCTAAACATTGAGTTTACAGGGACACAAAGAGGGGAACAATAGATACTGGGGCGTGCTTGAGGATGGAGGCTGGGAGGAGAGTGAGGACTGAAAAACTACCTATTGGGTACTGTGCTCATTACCTGGATGACAAAATCATTTGTAAGCAAATCTCCATGATATACAATTTACTTATGTAACAAGCCTGCACATATACCCCCTGAACCTAAAATAAAAGTTGGAAGGGGAAAAAAATCAACCAAAATATGACCCAGGATTCCTGGATTTAAAGTCTAGTCTTCTCCACTACACTTATTCCTTCTCAAAAAAACAAAAACAAAAAACAAACAAACAAAAAACATGTTTATTTTTAAAGTATATTCTCTGACTTCTTATCTATGTTTAATAACTAAGACTGCCTAATAGTTCTTTAGGATGTCATTTACTAGCCACTTTAAAAAATACCATTATTTGGATCATTAAATATGTAAGTAAGAAGTATCATTTTTAGGAAGCAGTAGTATCTGCCAGGGCACACCATTCCCTAGCAAATAGTACGACTTTCGATCTGGTGTGTCACCAGATCTATGAAAACTTTTAGAGAAAGTTTTATATTAAAGGGAAATGTGTATTGTTATTGTTATTTTATTCTCAAGTGTGTGAGGAAATCCAATAATGATTTTGGCTTCTTGCCAATAGACTGAGCTTAAACTGAAAAAGTAGTCATCAATGATACTTGGGTTTTTCAAATCTAGGATGTAGAAATTTGGGGAAAAAAATTCTTTTTTTTTCTTTCTTTTTTCTTTTACCTTTAAAAATAAAGTCAGGGTCTCACTATGTTGTGAAGGCTGATCTTGAACTCCTGGGCTCAAGCGATTCTCTTGCTTCAGCCTCTCAAAGTGCTGGGATTACATGCTTCAGCCACCATGCCCAGCCAAAAAATTTTTAATGTGGGAATTTTTAATGTCACCATAACAACTACTATAACAACTATAATAATGAAAATGTATAACTCAATTCTAACTGATGTGAAACATCTGACTTTTCTCCACAGCTGCTATTGTTAGATGTACGCAGCAGGAGTGGGGTGGGGATATGCCACACACACACTATTTCAGAATATGGTTGTCTCTTGTGAGGAAACAGTGGTGACTAGATGTACTTAGTTCATATAATTTTTCCAATGGCTCCCTCACCGCAACCTCCACCAAAAGATATTATATTCTCAATGGCTATGGCAAAGCATTCTAGAGAGGCCTCTGGCCCAGTTTTAGTCACATGCCTATCTCTCATACAATCACTGTGGCCTGAAGAATGGAGGACGAACTGGCCAGACCTGGTTACCTGGACCAGAGATTGTGTTGAATCAATACAGGAAAGAAGCAGTAAGGGAAAATTTGTTGAGAGTGTATAGAGTACTATAGTCACTAGTTATTTGTAACAGACTGACTCCTTTTTAACATCATACTTCAAATGTCTTTCATGCATTGGTCTCAATGCTCCCTGAAGAGTCTGCCGATTCCCGAATATTAATAATGCCGCTGAGCCCAGATTTGTGCCTAGGAGAAAGGATATTTATCCTATCCGACATTTTGCTGAAAAGGTCACATTCTGAGATCAAATGCTGACTAGAAAGATGATCCCCCATGGAAAAAAGAACCCTCTTCCTCTAGAATCTTTTCTTAGTTTCCCAAATGTGCAAGTCAGAAATACAATCATTGTTTTTTCAATTCATAATTCATATTGGTGCACAAAAGTGGTTTCAAGTATTTTTAACATTTTAATGTTTATATACCATTAAGTGTATACTAATTGTACACTTGTAGCATTTAAAGAACTTGCTCAACAGCTGATAGTTAATGTTACTTCTACAATGTAATTTTCTGTAAAAACTTTTTTCTCTCTCTTTTATTGCATTTAGCTTACACCTCCTTTATACAACATTACTAAGATGGAAGTTCCAACAGCAATATGGAATGGTGGACAGGACATTGTGGCTGATCCCAAGGATGTCAAAAATTTACTTCCTCAAATTGCCAACCTTATTTATTACAAGCTGATTCCACACTACAATCATGTGGATTTTTACCTTGGAGAGGATGCACCTCAGGAAATTTATCAAGACTTAATTAGATTGATGGAGGCATATTTACAAAATTAAATGTACTTTCCTTTCTCTAAGCAAGTGGATTTTCATAATAATAATGAGATGAACAAACACTAGAATGATCCCCAGTGATTTCCATCTTCTAGTATCTATGCCTTTGTATAATCTCCTCCCCTTCAACATGGGTGGGATATGAGACTTTGTTCAAGTCAACAGAACTGGCAAAGGTGTAAGATGTCACACCCTTGATTAGGTTATGTCATATGGCAAAGGTGATAAGATGTCAATCCTGATTACATTATACAAGAAGTCGGCCAGGCTTGGTGGCTCACACCTGTAATCCCAGGACTTTGGGAGGCTGAGGCTAGAGGAGCACTTGAGGTCAGGAATTCCAGGCCAGCCTGGCCAACATGGTGAAACCCTGTCTCTACTAATAATACAAAAATTAGCTGGATATAGTGGCACACACCTGTAATCCCAGCTTCTTGCAAAGCTGAGGCAGGGAAATCACTTAAACCCGGGAGGCAGAGGTTGCAGTGAGCAAAGATCATGCCACTGCACATCATCTTAGCAGACTGGAGCAAATGATTCTCCTTGTTAGCTTGCTGGAATAAACAGATATGTTGAGAAAACTGCCTTACAAGGAACTGAGCATAGCTTTTAGAACCTGAGGGTGGCCTCCAGCTGATAAAACAGCAAAACACCAAGGCCTTCAGTCACATAACCACAAGAAAATCAACTCTGCCCAAACCTGAATAAACTTGGAAGCCCATTATCCCCTAGTAACCCTCCATTGCATGAGCATCCTGGTCAACACCTTGGTGGTAACCTGGGGAGATCCTGAGCAGAGGACCCAGTTATACCATGTCTGGACTACTGACCCACAGAAACGTGAGATAATAAATGTATATTGTTTTAAACTGCTAAGTTTGTGGTAATTTGTTATCAGCAATAGTAAACTACTACTACTATTTGTTATTATTGTATAACAATTACATTAATTATATATTTGATTATATTAATTATATAACATGATATATAATTTATATTATATAATATATTAAAATATAATTATGATGTATTAAAGATGAGATAACAATGTATAATAAATATGTAATATACTGCATATATGTTATAATAAAATTGTATATAATATTAATATAAGATGGTAATTATTATTCTGTCTCTTTGGTTAAAAGTTTGATAGATCTAAATTCTTGAGTAAATATATTTTTTAAAATATTTTCACATATTTTCTGCTAATTCAGTCACCTCTGTCATTGGAGAATTTGTTCTATAGATTGATTTTTCTCCTGGTTATGGGTCTTGCTTTATTGCATGCTTAATAATTTTATACTGAATGCCAGACATTGAATTTTGCATTGCTGATTGCTGGATTTGTTTTTATTTCTTTATATAGGGTTGGAAAACAATCACTCAGGCACAGAGTCAATGACCAATGAATATATGTTTGGTGACTGGGAGTGTCAAGTGTTATGAAGCACTTGATTGGGCCCTGCAGAAATTGGGGTATTTTACAACATGTAATTAATATAAGCTTGGCTAAGACTCATTTATGAAGAATTTCCTGGCATAAATAAGGGGGCTGTAGACATGATGGGGAGGGTATTAAAGGATATCTGGGTCTTGGCAGGGGAAGGCTGGCTGGCAGGGCACCAAAGGCTTCACAGGGAGACACCTCTTTGGTGACTATGGCATATTAGACTGGCATATCCTGACACTGATCTTGTCACTGCCCCAGAAATGACTGCACTTACACATGCTGATTCATGCAACTGAAATGTACAAGGAGATGCAGAACATAAAACAAAACACATATTTATAATTTTTATCAAAAACTGTAATTTGGCCAGACTAGTGTTTTCTTTTCCTGTAATAAAACACATGGGAAATTCTAGTATGAAACTGTTGCTTGGTGTACACAGAAAAAGAAGTATATGGCTTGACAAAAATCATCCCCTCCACAATCATTCAAGTTCGCTGAGCCTTTTCCATAGGGAAATAATAGTGTAAGCATTTTACATGAATTGTATCATTTAATCTTCATGATAGCCTTCTAACATGGTATCATTCTTATCTCTTCTTTACAGATTAGGAAACTGAAGTTTAGAGATACTGGGCAACTTGCTCTAAAATATTAGTTCTCTGAACTCTGAAACCTTGACTTTAGGTAACCAAGCTTTTAACCTTTATGCTTTAATGTTATAAGTATATATTATAAACTAGTCATTCAGAACAAGAAGAATGATAAACAAAACACTGTTCCTGCCCAAGTGGAGGTCAGATGTAGAATATGAGGTCAGATGTAGAATTTTTCACTTGTAGCATTTCAGTGCTCAAAAAGTCTTAGATTTTGGAGCATTTCAGATTTGGGATTTTTGGATTAGGAGTGTTGAACCTATACTAATTTACATACTTAAACCTTTAATTTTAATTTAATAAGTGTGATGAATCCATCAAAAAGTACACCTCACCAGGGTGGACAGGGAAGTCTTCCCTGAAGACATGAAATTTTGGCTGATATCCATGACATCTGCCAGATAATACAGGTAGGGGACTACCTCAGGTGGCGAGGAGCTAGGCTAAATTAAGAAAATTAAAGAAGCCCAAGGAGTCAAAGACAGAATGGGGTGAGATGAGCTCAAAGGGATAAGCAGAGTCTGGTTTTAGGCCCTCCTAGCCACTCAGAGGATTTTGAAAACAAAATCATTGAAGTCTTATTCTCAAGAATACTTAAAAGATAAGATCACATATGTGATTTTAAATGATGATAATAGCTATGATGTGAAGAAAAAAGAACTTCCTGAGACTGGGTAATTTATAAAGGAAAGGTGTTAGTTGACTCACAGTTCTACAAGGCTGGGGAGGCCTAAGGAAACTTACACTCATGATGGAAGGGGAAACAAACACGTCTTACATGGTGACAGACAAGAGAGAAGTGCAAGCAGAGGAAACGCCAGACACTTATGAAACCATCAGATCTCATAAGAACTCACTCAATATCATGAGATCAGCATGACGGACACCACCCCCAAGATCCAATAACCTCATATCAGGTCTCTCCCTTGAGATGAGATTTGGGTGGAGACACAGCCAAATCGTATCAGAAAATATTTCACTAATAATGATATTGACTATATGTGGAAATAATATTTTGAACATATTGGTTTAAATAAAATGCATTTTTAAATTTAATTTCATCTTAAATGTGGGCATTCGAAAATTTAAATTAAATACCTAATTCGCATTATATTTCTATTGGACCATGCTAAGATAGTGAAAAGAGTAAGTTAACTATCCCCTAAAAATTCTGGTTATTTCTAGGAAAATGCAATAACTCTGCATTTATAAGATTTTTTTAAATGTATGGAAAAATGCAAGAATACAGACTGTATAAAAGATATCAGATTGTGCTACAGTGGTTACTAAGTTTAAGAATAATTTGGAGGCTGAAGAAGAGAAAAACTATCAGGTAGCATTTTTAAATTGTATTCGTGTGCTTTGCAATCTGTAAATAGCAATGTATCTCTTCCAATTTAGTTAAAAAACAGGACAAGATTTAATTTTTCCTGTGAATTTCCTGTTTTCTATTAAATTTAGCAGGTAATGTTAAGAAAATTTCCTTTGTAACAGCAAAGAAAGCCAGTGGAATTTATAGCCAAGTTGGTAGCGTATCAAAGTAAAATACCTGACACATACTAAGTACTTAATAAATAATAAATAATTCACTATTATTATTTATAATAACATTATTAGTATTCCTCAGTAACTAAGCTGCATTCTCTGGACTTCCAGAATCATCTATTCAATCACTCATTTACTCACTCAGCAAAAATTTTTGATGGTGATGGTGATTAGAGGAGGAATGAAATCAAGAAACTCTAACACTAAAAACCATTTATCTACTTTCAGGGGTGCTGGCGAGATTTGAAGGTGATTTAATAGTAACTCAAAATACAATATTAACTCAGGAAGAAAACAGGAGCATATATCAAAACAACAATGTTACCTCTTTGCACATTCCAATCACCATTTATTTACTCTTGCAAGTTGGATGAGACAAATTAAAACTAGATCCAACTTGAATGTCTAGCTAAGTGTCCTTTTTTTTTTTTTTTAAGAATCTACATTTGAATATACCTCCTACAGAAATTCAAATACAAAATGAGCTCTAGAGAATACCATACATACATGCTGTATATTAAGCAGGAAGTGAGGAGGGTAAATCTGCCTGGGGCAGGAAAACGATATAATTTTCCTCATATTCAATGGTATGGCCCTTCCTCTTCATTCTCACAAGGATTTGACCTTTGTCACAAACGTGGATGGTCCTGATCCTACCACTCCAGAACATGGATGTTATCAAGGACAGCTGCCAGCACTCTTGGCAATAATTTCTCTTTAAATGTAAGTCATCTTTCCTTTGAACACTTTGAGTTGGGATGGATGTGTGTTCAATACACTTATTATGGCCTCTTCAAAAATCTTTAATATTTTAGTTAACTATGATTGATAGGCCTTTTTGTCACTTCTCTCTTCTCTCTATCGTAGCCATTAGTGTTTTTAAAGATGGATGTAGTACAGACGGCACTGAAACAGAGATTCGTTTTCACTGACACTAAAAGAAAGCACGTTCTACTCTAATATGTAACCTCAAAAACAACAGTTTCTTGTAGAAATTATGAACATTGCCAACTTTGCTTTATGAGTAAAGAGATGAAATTTTAAAATATAATGTATTTTCTCTTAAGCAAAAGTGTGCTAATTAATAATTTTACACACACACACACATACTTATGGACACTTATGGTTCTATTGAGCAATGTTTGAATTTTAGGATGCAAAATAAATTAGATAAATTATCTAGTGAGCAAGAGACAAAATTCAGGTTCTTGTTCATGCACAGTTTTTACTGTAGGGTGAAATTCGTCTCAAAAGTGTGAGGTTCAAATTATTTATTTTTTCAAAATTCTCACTAGTTTCTATTTTGCTGGTTATGGCCTAACCTTTTTAATTTTGAGTTATTTTCAAGAGAAAATTTGAAAAAGCAGCCTTTGAGGAGAAAGAAGCAATCCAACAAGCAAAAAGATAACCACACTGTAATAGGAAATGTGTTTTGAATAGGACATTGGAAGAAAAATAGTAATCACCTTTACAGATAGATCCCAAAGTCAAGGATCTATGTTCAACCATGTATGTTGCACCATCTTCATAATTGAATGAGTAGCCATCATTAAGCAGTTAGCTTAGGCCGTAATATGATACTTGGACCAATATTTCAAAAATACTACATGCCTTCTGAGAGGTTACCCCTTTGTAGCTCCACTATCATCTAATTTTATTTAATAAAAAAAAAAAAACAGAAAAATTTGAGCTTCTAGAGAGTAGGGGCTACCATTTTGTATCCCACAGGGCCAAGGAACAAGTTTTAATTTATTCATTTAAATTAATTTCAGTATGAGTATTGAAAAATATAATAGAAACATTATAACATTATATATTTCTTATATACTTTTATCATATAGAAAATGTGTAATATAGAATATATTATTAATATTGTAGAATGATATATAATATAGAAAATATATAATATTCAGTCATAAATACATATTAAAATAGCAAGCTTATATAGGAAGAATGATGGAGCATTGGGAGAAAGTTCAGCTTTATTTCTTTGACATTACTTTGTTTCTTTACAAACAAAAGAATTACAAGAATTTTCCTGATTATTCAAATAACTCAAAGTTGAGGAAGGAATATGAGTCAATGATGTAGAAACTCTTTTAAGATTTGAGCTAATCCACAATCTGTAAACTTCTGTGAAATTGAACTATATTTGTGCTATTTCCATATTAAGTCAACGTAACAAATCAATATTAATAATAATAACATAGTGCTTCCTAGAACTTTCTAAAGAGACCATTAAAGTTTTATTAGAAAGGATTGTTTTTGAAGTTAAAAACTATGAGAAATTCCAGGAAAATCCACATACCTATGCCATCATACTATCAATCAGGGCAAAACATGCTTGAGTCTTTCATCAAGACTAAATGATTAAGGAGTGGTACATAACTTTTCCCTGTTCCGACCAGCTAAACACTTCCTTTTACTCCACGTTTGTTTAATTGGCATGAAATTTCCCACTTCACTAAAACAGATATTACGATTTGGACAATACAAAATATCATTTTTTTTAAAAGATTTAAGGATTTGAGGATAAATCCAAACTAATAGAACTGAAACTCCTATGTGATGCTGGGTGGCAACCTAGTTTTCCCTACCCTTCTTCATGCTGGGAGACGAAAGAGATTCAGTTACTGCTTAAGCTCCATAGGCATACTAAGTGAAGTAGAAAACTGAGGCACATGTACCTCCATTATCTGGTATCTCATGTGGGGCTTAGAGCTAAATTGTTGTTATTCGGCCTCCATTTCTGCCTTTAACCACTGGTGTAAACAAAGATTACTGTGCCAAAGTTGGCAGCAAGCTAAATCCCTTTGGCATGTGAATTAGTTTCCTCTGCCATACTGTTAGTTCCAAATTCCTTCTGGTTTCAGGATCCTGGAGTCAGGGTTCCCCCATCTTCTCAAACGAGTTACAGTCACACACATCCCTACACACTGCATGGTTGGCACTAGTTCCTTAAACATGTTACTCTGTTTGATCCTCATGAAGGATCAAGTGGGGAAGGGAGATACTATTATCTCTGATAATAGCCCATTAAGATCTTGAGTATGTTCTACTTCCCTGTTTGACACACTGGTTTGAAAATATTGCTAAGTCCTCCCAACAATGACAGACACTCAGTGGAAACATGAAGGATTCCGTCAAACTGGTTATTTGGCATCATGTAGACCACTATTTCCCAACCTACAAGTGCATCACAGCATTTGGTGTGTCAGGGACACGCCTTGGGTGTGTGTCTCAGTCTAAAGCTTCCTCCTTTTCACAAGCTTCCTGTTTCTCATCTCTCTAGCTTCTAACTGTCACTGTAATCATCTCTTACTCTTCAGCCTGATGTCAAAAGCAAAAGTTCAGAAGTTCCTCATCATTAAGGAGTCCTTGGGAGCAGGTGAAGCTCATCTAACTAGGTAAGATGAAGATCTATCATAACCAGGAGGCAGGTTGGAAGGTGCCAGTTGCACCGGCAGTCAGGTGCAAGAGCTCTGCAGTGAGTCTGCCTGAGTGTCCATCCTAGATCTGTCACCTGTTGGCTCTGTGACCTTGAGCAGGTCTTAAATCTCTCTAAGCCTTTGTTTTTTTTCATTGATAAAATGAGGATAATAGTACCAAAATTATGGAGATTTTGAGAGCTTAAATAACATGTGAACTATTTAGAGCAAGGCCTACCATAAGGACACTCAGTAGCTATTGGTTATTATTAGTTTCATACAATTTGAAAAGTTTCATAACATTTGCAGATATAAGATGATCTTCAACCACATAGCTAATGTATGCAAAGCTATTTAGCTTCAGAAGTAAACTCTGCATTTCTAGAAATTAAATCTTAATTTGTCATAATAAATTCTAATATTTATATCTTGCTCACTTTTATAAGAAAAATCGTTAAAGCGTTTATTAAGAACTTACACTGCACTGTTATATGACTTAATCCTCACTATAACAGTATGAGATAGGTTACATTATTGTCCCAATTTTACTAACAAGGAAATCAAGAGACAAAGCTACTAAAACACTTGCCTGAGGTTAGACATGTTCTTTTGTGGTGAGGCCGGACTTCAAATTTAGACCATTTGACTGCAGCACTTATATGATGAGCATGCTGTTTAGTGTTATAGTGTTGGTCTACCTTTGAACAGACATACTTTTAAACCATGGCAAGGAAGTGAGACTGCACATTGAAATATGCAAAATTTGCCTTTGGGTGCCACATGAGAAATAGTCACATCACTAGAAACTAATCATAAGCTTTTTTGTTTGGTTAAAGTTTTATTTATCCATTTTTCTTGTTTACTTTGTGGGATATGGGGCTTAGCTAGGGGATAACTCCACTTTTCACTTGGCCATGGTATGAAAACCTGTCCTCTGAATCTTTAGATATTTTGGCAAATTGTAGGCAAACAAAGACTTAAAGCAATTCAGTCTTGATTACAGACCAAAAATGCCTCCATACTTGGTTAAATTTATTTCATTTTAGGAACTGGATTATAATCAAGACAACTTCTATATGAAAAAATAGATTAATAGTGCTCAAAGTTAGTTCACTGTATTTATTCCCTTTAATACATTATCCGCTTTCAGTGTTATTCGATTTTTCATTAATTATTAATTATTTCATTAATCATTTTATTTCATTAATCAACATTAATAGATATAATTAATCTGTGAATATTAAATGTTTTATGCCAGGCATTTCTATGATGTGGCTGCTTTTAACAACAACTTGTTTGATCTGTGGAACTTTAAATGCTGGTGGATTCCTTGATTTGGAAAATGAAGCGAATCCTGAGGTGTGGATGAATACTGTAAGTCATGGAAAACTGTGAAGAACATCAAATAAAGCAGGACTAATGGATTATGAAGTTACAAAAGGTTCTGTTATAACATAAAATCTCTGATAAAACAGATAAAATATAGATGGTTTTTGACCTCTGCAAGAGTCAAGTTAGTTAGATCTTTGGCTGAAAAACGAATACTGTCCAGTAATGGAAACCAAAATTGTGCTATTGTGCTATTGTGCTATCTATCTATCTATCCATCTATCTATCTATCTATCTGTCTCTCTATAGATAGAACTCCTCTTTTGAATTTATGTTTTAAGAATATCAAGCTATTTGCTGATATACATGATTGTCTTCTATTGATCTATAGTTCTATTACTTTTAAACCAAGAGGGGCCTCAAAAGACAATTGACTTGAGAATATAGCTTTGTCAGAAAGAATGGGTCAATGCTAAATTTTCCCCTACCCTTCAAAATATTTGCCAATAGTGGATATTTTTGAACATTCTACTTATTTTGTATTAAGACTTTATTAATTTTACAGTTACCTGGTGTTATAAATTTCAGATAATTCACCCTAATAAGCACACAATAGATGGTTTGTTTTAATTCCTTTTTATATCCTTTGGAGAAGTTCCACTAATGACTGTATTTTTACTGGGCAGAGTGAAATCATCATCTATAATGGCTATCCCAGTGAAGAGTATGAAGTCACCACTGAAGATGGGTACATACTCCTGGTCAACAGAATTCCCTATGGGCGAAGACACATTAGGAGCACAGGTACAAGATATGTCTCTCCTGAAAAGGGGACTGCATTGACCTCCTCCTTCTCAGGAGGAATTTAGTGCTAGATATGCATCAACAGAGTTTATCAAAATTGGTTTGAATTATTGGATTAGACTTTAAATAGTTAACAGGGAGGCTTACTCTTTGCCTGATAATTATCTGAAGACAGTCAAGAACCTAAAAATATAGACAGCAAGACTGATCTTGCTAACTGCAACCAGAGGTACTTGTTAGGGTGTAAACAGGAAGGCGGAGCCTACATTTTGTCACCTCATTACTGATTTATCATGTGGAAAATTGCTTTGTCCCAGGAAAATGGATCTCCTCATTGTCAGAAGGAGATTTGCTGGGTTATATGAAATTGACTATGGGACACCCAAGAAGAGCCTCTCCTGCCCCCACTAAAATCAAGGGGCCTCCCTCTGCAGGATGAAAAACAATCTAGTTAAATGACAACAGCATGTCTGAAAAGTGTTCCAGGACTGAAAACCTTAACATCCACATACATTTGATCTAAGAGATAGATGGTTCATGGAGTGAAAGAGTATGGTGTCAATAAGGCTTGAATTCTAGAATGAGGGGCCAGCCATGCCACAGCAGGGGAATGATACTCCTTAAAAGGGAAAATTTAACTGCAAAGCCACTGAAGAAGAAATAAGAATAAGCAAAATATCTGCAATGGTTCAAAAGCAAATAATTGGCAGCTACTTGCCATGTTCATTTTGCATCTTTTCTCCCACCACACATAAGTACCAGTTGAGGTCATGTTTGACATTCTCTCTCTCTTATATCTCCAGTTTCAGAATGAAAAATGAGAGTGAGATATGAGTAGTTTTACTAGTTAAAATATGAAACACCCAGTTAAATTTGAAGATCAGATAAACAACAAATAATTTTTTATAAGTCTCATTTTAAGATACACTATTCATTATTCACTATTATCACTATTTATAAAAATTTCGTAGAGTGTCCTGGATCATTTTGCTTACTTTTGTTTTTATTTTTTACCAAATCTGGCAATCCAAATCTGGCACAGATGTGAAGGAGCTGTGAAATACAAAAGGAGAAAACTTTTACGGGAAAGGTTTTGCTTAAGTAGAGATAATTTTGGAAAGATTTTGAATTAAAGGTCATTCATTAGATGTAATGTTCTAAATAATTTAAATCAGTTAAACCTCTCATCAACAATATGAGATGGGTACCACTAATAGTCACCATTTCACAAATGATGAAATTAAGGCACACCCGGTTATGTTAAGAAGTCTAAAGTCACACAAATAGCAAGCTGACAGACCAGAATTGAAGCCCAGGCATCCTGGCTCCAGAGCCTGTGCTCTTAGTCATGAAATTAGAGTGCCTTACTTGACCTTCCGCCCTGGTTCTTTGCATCTCCCTGAATGCTCTCTCTCCCTCAGGAATCTGGAAGTTGGCAGAGGGACATTGAGCTGAGTATACTATTGTAGTTTTTAAATGCTGTCCACTGGGCAGAGGATGGGGATTTGAATAGAAATTTGGTGAGGAACTAATCAGTGTCCATTTACACTCACCTCTTCTTCCTCTCTGGAAGAGCTATAGGACTTGAGTAAGCACGATAAATTTCACAACCAGGAAATTTGTATATAAGAATACACAGAGCAGAGTAGTTACCAGTACAGGCTTTGACATAAAAAGAACTGGGTTTGAGTCCCTGCTCTGGCCTTCTTATCTGGGTGGCCCTCTGGGAAAGTTACTTAACTACATAAAGTTTGGTTTCCACATCTACAAAATGAGAGTTCTCAAAATAGCAGCTAGTTTATAGAGTTGTTGTAAGAATTTAGTAAGCTAATACATATAAATAGGTCAACATAGCACCAGGTACAAAATATGTGCTCAAGAAACTGAAGTTACCTGATTATAATGCTCTATACTACTGACAAGGGAAAAGTGAAAACAGTTTTTGTTTTACCATGTGTGCATGTGTGTGTATTTCTGTAATGTTTCTGACATGCTCTATTTACCATAAATTTATCTCTCTCTCTCTCTCTCTTTCTCTCCTTCCCTCTCTCATCTTACCCTTTCTCCCCCTAGGTCCCCGGCCAGTTGTGTATATGCAGCACGCCCTGTTTGCAGACAATGCCTACTGGCTAGAGAATTATGCCAATGGAAGCCTTGGATTCCTTCTAGCAGATGCAGGTTATGATGTATGGATGGGAAACAGTCGGGGAAACACTTGGTCAAGAAGACACAAAACACTCTCAGAGACAGATGAGAAATTCTGGGCCTTTAGGTAAATATTAGCTAAGAAAACTCAACGGGGAGATTGGAGGCAATTTTTAAAAAATAACATGGGTGCTATTAATGATACTATTTGACGCTTGAAGTCATATAACTCCTTGTAGTTTCTGTTAACATCTCAAAGGAGGGAAACAGCAAGAAGCTTTGATTTTTCACAGGCAAAGCATGGCATTTCAACAAGATCATTTTTTCATCCAATTCCATCAATTTTATGCATTAAAAGTATGTCCAAAGAGACAGCTGAGGAAATTATCATGACTAGTGTGCGCATTCATTCAGCCAATGTTTACTGAGTGGCTACTGTATGTGCTGTTCTAGGCCCCGAACACTCAAACAGGGAACAGACCAACTCTCTGACCTCACAAAGCTTATGTTCATTTTAGTGATAATTTTGCAAGTCATTTCTTCTGGATGACCAATCAACTGTGTAAAGATGATTAGGACCAGGACTGTACTGATTTAGAGAAACTGTGATTGAGATCGCACATAGTACCATTTTCACGAAAACTCCAATATTAAGTTTTTAAAACCTTGTTAATGGGCAATGAAGAAGAATCTTTTTGATATCTTAATTGTTTCTTTTAATGGAAGAGTTTTCCGCTGTCACTAGAGGACAGGCTGATGCCTGCAATAGACTTTCTTTCTTCAGGCCTAAGCTCCCTGTTGGTTTGTAAACCGGCTGCTAGAACAGAGTGTGTATTCCTATTACATTAATAGAACATTCAGTACCCACTGAAAGTTTGAGAAGAGTAGAGGAATAGAATAGAATGTTATGGTCAGAGTTCTTGGGCAGGGGCAAGCATCAGGAAGTATTGTATCACTAGTCTTTAGGAGGTGTCACAACAATTCTCCTATTCTTGGAAGTCCCAATCCATAGATTTCCTCACATGTCCTTTTAATAAACAGGCTTCTGGCTTATGGAATACCTGATTTGACTAAATGTTATATAGGCCCTTTTGCTCCTCCTGTCTGAAGAACAAAATACTGGTACTATGGAATATTGGAATATATGGTATATATTAAATATATATATACACACACACATATATATGTTATCTATGTGGACAGGAATACTACTAACAACATCTTAATGAATGCTTACTAGCAGCCAGAGTCATTTCTTTCATACCATTAAACCCCTTTAGCAGCCCTGTAAACCAGGCACTACCCTGTTTATTTCTCAAATGAGAAAACATAGGCTCAGAGCATTTCAGTAACTTCTCAAGAGCTGCAAAGCTCATAAATGGTAGAATCATGATTTACAAAAGTCCTGTTTCCAAAGATGGGTATTAAATGGCCCTAAGAATTGTGAAGCCTCATGGGGGAGTCAAAAGTAGAAGCATGCAAGCCAGATGGGGAAAGGGAGGGCAAAGAAAAGCAAGAGAAGGGAAGGAAGAGGAGGAATCATAAGGTTGAACTTCAAACATCATACACAAGTCTTGAAAGTGTTCCTCTTATGAGGAAGTAAAATGTATATATGCAGAAAAACAAAAAGCTACAATAGCCTACATATAATTGGATAAATAATGAAATACACACTGAATCTAAGTAAACAGCATAGAATCTGTGTGTAAAAAAGAAGTGAGCAAGTGCTCTGAGTTTTAAACTTAAACTTGCAAGTATTTATAAAAGCCCCTGTTTTATTTTGCAGTTTTGATGAAATGGCCAAATATGATCTCCCAGGAGTCATAGACTTCATTGTAAATAAAACTGGTCAGGAGAAATTGTATTTCATTGGACATTCACTTGGCACTACAATAGGTATGTTTTTGAGGGTCAGTTTTCTCAGAGTCTTACAGGAGTTCATCTTTATGTTGGAATAAAATAACTGCTATTTACAGTGCCTTCAATTCTCTGTCCTCTGCTGGGAATAACCCTAATACTCTGAGTAGCTATGAGCCTGCAGTGTACAGACTATATGTAGGGCAAACCTTTCCTGGGTCTCTGGTCACAGCAGCATATTGACTATGGTGATGCAATTTCCCAGGAATAACGTGTGTTCCAAATTCAAATAAATGATTCTGCAGAGTAAGTTTCTAGATTCCCTCTGAGCTGAAAAAGTAAAATTTAATGCCATGGATTATGGCTGAAACATAATGAATGTGCATCAATCATCTCTTTCTCACAACCCAAATGGGATTTTTAAAAAATAAAAGGGAGGGGCTTATACTTATATTTAAACAAACTGAAAAGACATGGTTATATTTGTTTGTTGGAACAGAAAAGCTTACTATAATAAATCAGTTGAGCTGATCTATTTAGTGTGTGATTTAGTATTTATGAAATAACAAGTAAACATAAGCAGTATGTAGAAATTTTTAAAGTTTTTTAATTTACTTTACAATTTACTTTCCAGATAGTTTGAAAAGAAACCAATAATTTAGTTCCAAGTAAAAGTTGAAAGGAACTCATACTAATAAAAGCTTTGAATTTGTCATTTCCACGAAAGTTTCCAATTTTAAGAGAATAAATCATGTGAAAATGCATTATTTTAGTTTAGGGAAATACTTTCATTATCACCACAATCATCAGTAACATATATTAATTAGTACTTTAGATTGATAGGCACTTTCCAAGCTCAGAACAAGCAGTTAGCTAGCATCAGAGAGCATATACTAAAAAAGTGTCAAAGAACTCATAGGAGATCAAAAATGCCACTAATAGGCAAATAATTATAGTGTCTAACACGTATTGAGCATTCGTTATGTGTACGGTCTTGTGTTTAGGACCTTTCCCACAGTATCTCCCTCTGATCTTCAAAACAACCCGACTGTTATTAGCTCCATCTCATAGAAGAAGAAACACAAGTTCAGAACACAGATTCAAACCAGGTGTATCTGATTTCACCAATGGGGTGTGTAAGGATTCTGGAGAAATGGTATAGAGAAGGAATGACTTTAGTTGGTTTTGGAAAGTGGGTAGGACTTAGATCTGATCTTATACTTGATCTGCAAAAAAAGAAAAAAAAAACATGGAGAATTTGATTATCTGTGCTCTGTGTTACATTTAGGGCATAAAATTTTTTAGTGAATGTTGTTTGTGTTTTGGACAGAGCAATTTCTGTTATATAAGGAGCACCCACTCTTTGTAGGACATTTAGGTCCCAGCCCATTAAACAGGGCTCTGCAGTCAGAGTGACCCCCAAAAATCTCACCTCTGCACATTTCCAAACACCCTCTGGGGAAGTACTATTCCTGATTCAGAGTCTTTTTATCAATTGTTCAGTCAATTATTTCAGTTCTTCTTTATCTGGCCAAGACAGTTTCAATGTTTCAACAAGTGTTTCAGTACACACACACACACACACACACACACCAGTGGAGGCCCAGGAAGGGACCTCTGGAAAGCAAATTATATGGATATTCCTCCTAGCCTACCCAGTGTCGTGCTGATCTCCATCCTCACAGAGATACAAAGGGGTGCAATGCTACTGCTGAAGGAGCAAAGCAAATGGAGATGCCTGGTCCTTACTGGGCCATCATGGACGCTAGGGAAAGCTCCTTTCTTTTTGGAAACAGGGAAGAGTCTAGAGGGTTGATAAACACCCAGCAAGCCACTGGGAGCAGTGAAATTTCACTCCATAGTGAGAAAGAAAACCTGTTGGAATAACTGGGTGATGCTGTAGAAAGAAATCAATTCACCTCCTGTGACAGGGTATTTGCTTCTGGAAGCTCTGTGATTCGTTCTGGCATCTCAGAGTTAGGGATGAAATGAGAATGTTGCCAGCATTTACCCCATGCTTGGGAAGTGAGGTCACCTTCAGTTCACACAGTAGTAGCTACTCTGACAGCTTAACCATCACCTTTCCCCTGCCAGCTACTCCATTTCCCCTAGTCAAGTATGATCACGATAGAAGGAAAAATGACTAAGCAGAGCCCCATTTTTGTTAGAAACATTGCATAAGTATTTATTTTTATAAGATTGTCTTGTCTCCTATTCTCTCAGGGTTTGTAGCCTTTTCCACCATGCCTGAACTGGCACAAAGAATCAAAATGAATTTTGCCTTGGGTCCTGTGATCTCATTCAAATATCCCACGGGCATTTTTACCAGTTTTTTTCTACTTCCAAATTCCATAATCAAGGTAGGCTCCTTTCACCAAAATGTACCTGAGGATCTCATTTTGGATCAGAAATCCTTATTATTTTCAAATCTACTGTAAAGTAAAAGTAGGAAATTTAGATAAAATCTATAGAACTTAGACTCTGTGGGCATGTGCTTGTGTATGTGTGTCTCCGTGTGTGAGCATATCTGTGTCATAGTATCTGCAGGTTCTGTAATATAATTTACTCTACAAGGTCATTAGCAGAGCTGAGTATCTGTTCAGAATCTCTAGCCGAGCTGAGTGCTGTATGACAACAAAAATTTTTCTTGTTTTCCCAAGGTTTTTTTGTTCCATTTAGTCAGGTAGGTCAATGAATTCATATTGCCCAAATGAAAGACACTTCAAGTTACCCATAATCACTGATGTGTCCAATTTTGACATTTAAAAAACCTAATTAATATATTGCTTCCAACATGGAAACTTGCCCTAATTTACTAAAGCTAAGATTCCAAAGCCTAAATGTATTACAACTCAAGTATTAATTCAAATATTTATTGGTTATTTTTCAAGAGTTGAAGAAGTCATTTGGTTGCCAATTGTGGATTTGGAACTTTATCTATTAAAGAGGTTTTTTTTTTTTTTTTCTCTTTGCTTTTGTTTCTTTACAAAGGTCATTGCCACAATGAACATAGCATTTAATCTAATTCAAAATTGGCCTTTGAATTTGGGATGATGAATAAAATGGATTTGGGCCAAATCTGAAGTCAAGGAGACCAGCTAGAATATCAAAATAATTCATATATAAGAAAATGAGATCTTGGTTTGGGGTGGAGTGGTAGGAATGGAAAAAAAAATTATTTGTGAGCTAACACAAGGAAGAATTTCCATAGGGCCTAATGATTGGTCTGATAATAATTTCATTGTATTGTTTACTGAGAGCACAAATGATGTAACTTCCTCATTCAAGAGCTTTTCCAGTTTATTTCAAAATGTGTTGCCATCAGTTAGTTTTTAATGTTTTCTATATTTGGGCAGCATGAGCAAACTAATTTGTTAAATTAAATTCAGAGAGAGACACATCTGTCTGTAAATACATATATGTGTTGTATGTGTTGCTCTTCCTACATAGGTCAGCTACAAATAATGTTCCTGGGTTAGCTCAGTTTCACATTTCCCACTGTCAATATTCCTGCTACTTTTAAGTCCCATTTCCTGCTCTTTTCTTCCATCAGTTTCCCCCAGAAGCTCCAAGACCCCATCAGGAATCCCCATCCAAGTTTACTTTCCCAAGTGCTGGAAGTTTCAATTTTGCTGCCTTTGCGACATTATCATATCTTTTCTGTTCAATGGTTCCTTCTCTTTGGTTCGCCATTCTCTATTTTTCAGCCTGAGAGCTGGCTAATCTGGGACAGTACTCGAATGCAATGTGCACATGGGTAACATGGAAAACCCCGATTTTCCCTCATATTCAAGGTATTATTTGACCTTAAGAAAAACTGTTTTACATTTCGTACCAATTAATGAGAAAATATATTGGCAAGCACTGACTGGGCAGAATACAGGGAAGCTTCACTATGGAGAAGTGCATTTGGGATTGAGAGCCTTTATTGCAATCTCCTTGTAAGTAATGCTTGATAATCTTCCTCATTTGGAGATAGATTCCTAAGTCACCTTTCCTGAATAATTTGGTCTCCTTGACTGAATCAGGAGTACAAATAGATCCCCAAGCATGGCTCTTTCCTAGAAGGAAGGAAATGTCAAGAAGTCTGAAGATGATTCTTGAATTCTGGTTTTTTGTTCTTGCTATTTGGGCTTCTTGTCATTGTTGTTGTTGCTATTGAGTTGAGCTCCTTAAATATTCTGGTTACTAATCCCTTGTAATATGGATAGTTTGCAAATATTTTATCTCATTCAAAGGTAATTATTATTTACTTTCATAGGCTGTTTTTGGTACCAAAGGGTTCTTTTTAGAAGATAAGAAAAAGAAGATATCTTCTACCAAAATCTGCAACAATAAGATACTCTGGTTGATATGCAGTGAATTTATGTCCTTATGGGCTGGATCCAACAAGAAAAATATGAATCAGGTATGTGTGATAATTATAGGGCCATTTGATACCTTAAGAAATTCCAGCTTTCCTTTGACTCATTTTGATGTATCTATTTACTGTATAAATTCATATGATATTCCAAACACTTAAAGACAGATTTTATTTTTGCTTTTAAAAATGTTTATGGGTATATAATAGTTGTACATATTTATGAGGTACATGTGATATTTTGATATAAGCACACAATGTGTAATGAACAAGTCGGGGTAATTGGGATATCCATCACCTCAAGCATTTATCATTTCCTTTTGTTAGAGACATTCTAATTTGACTCTTCTAGTTATTTTAAAATATATAATGAATTATTGTTAACTATAGTCATCCTATTGTGCATGCAGGACTTTATTCCTTCTAATGGTACTTTTGTACCCATTAACCAATGCCTCTTTATCCTTCCCCCATCCCTACTACCCTTTCCAGTCTCTGGTAACCATCATTCTACTCACTATCTCTATAAGGTCAGTTTCTTTTTCTTAACTCCCCTATATGAGTGAGAACATGCAGTATTTGTCTTTTTATACCCTGACTTATTTAACTTAATGCAATGTTCTCCAGTTTCATCCACATTATTGCAAATGACATAATTTCATTATTCTTATGGCTGAATAGTATTCCACTGTCAAAATGTACCACATTTTATTTATCCACACATCTGTTGATGGACACTTAGGGTGATTTCATATCTTGGTTATTGTGAATAGTGCTGTAGTAAACATGGGGTTGCAAATGTCTCTTCCATGGATTTTTTTTTTTAAATATAGAACTAGCACTGGAATTGCTGGATCATATGGTAGTTCTACTTTTAGTTTTTGAGGATCCCTCCTACTCTTCCCCATAGTGCCTGTACTAATTTGCATTCCTAACAAGTCTGTGCAAGGGTTCTCTTTTCTCCACATTCTTGCCAGCATCCATTATTCCTTATCTTTTTGATAAAAGCTGTTTTAACTGGAATAAGATAGTATTTCGTTGTAGTTTTGGTTTGCATTTTTCTAATGATTAGTAATGTTGAACATTGTTGTTAATGTACCTCTTGGAAGTTTGTATGTCTTTTTTTGAGAAATGTCTATTCAGATATTTTGCCCATGTTTAAATCAGATTTTTTTTTTTTTTTTTTTTTTTGGCAATTGAGTTATATGACCTCTATATATTCTGGTTACTAATCCCTTGTCAGATAGGTAGTTTACAAATATTTTCCCTCATTCAACACGTTGTTACTTCACTTTGTTGATGGTTTCCTTTGCTTTGCAGAAGCTTTTTAGCTTGATGCAATCTAATTTGTTCATCTTTGCTTTGGTTGCCTGTGCATTTGAGGGCTTACCTCAAATTGGCCCAGATCAATGTCCTGGAGTGTTTCTGCAATTTTTGTTTGTTAGTAGTTTCATAGCTTCAGGTCTTAAATTTGTCTTTAATCCATTTTTATTTTGTTTTTGTATATAGCAAGAGATAGAGATCTAATTTCATTCTTCTGCATATGGACATCTAGTTTTCCCAGCATCATTTCTTGTGGAAATTGTCCTTTCCCCAATGTATGTTCTTAATGCCTGTGTTGAAAATTAGTTGACTATGAATGTGTGGATTTATTTCTGGGTTCTTTATTCTGTTCCATTGGTCTGTGTGTCTGTTTTTATGCCAGTATCATACTGTTTTGGTTATTACAGCTTTGTAATATAATTTGAAGCCAGGTCATGTGATGGCTCCAGCTTTTTTCTTTTTGCTCAGAATCTTACATTTAGAGAAACCTAAAGACTCCAACAAAAAACCTGCTAGAACTGATGAACTAATTCTTTAAATTTGCAGGATACAAAATCAACATACAAAATTCAGCAGCATTTCAATATGCCAACAGCAAATAATCTTTAAAAAAACAAAAAGAAAAAAACAAGAAAGTAATCCATTTATAACAGCTACAAATAAAACACCTAGGAATAAACCATACCAAAGGAGTGAAAGATTTCTACAATGAAAACTATAAAACACTGATGAAAGAAATTGAAAATGACATTAAAAAATGGAAAGGTATTCCATGTTTATGGATTGCAAGAATCAATATTGTTAAAATGTCCATACTATCCAAAACAATCTACAGATTCAATGCAATCCCTTTCAAAATACCAATGACATTCTTCATTGAAATTTTAAAAAAGCCTAAAATTTATACAGAACCATGAAGGTAGATGTCTGCTATACATGGAAGATTAAGTACTCAACAAACCTTGAATATGAAGACTGGGGAAGTGAATAGGCAGCTTCATTCTTCTATTCCCTGGCAAAATTTAGGAAAATGAATGTTTTATAATGGGTAGTAGCTTCTTACATATTCTCAGTCAGCCACAACTTACTACAGTCAATTTGAATTTATTACATTTGAATATATTGCATTAAAAATAAAATCCTAAAAAAGGAGAGAAACACAGATAAACTTTGATCTTATTTCACATGTTCCTTCCTTTGTGGGTGACTTTTGTTTTGAAATGAAACTCACCACTTAACCTACAAAATATCAGGACAGGGTGGAAGGGAGATGGCATCCCCTCTTTATGAAGCAGTAGCAGTGCTGTTTTATCACCTCTTCATTTTCTGTTATTGAGAATTCAAGAAGAAGGAGGAGGAAGAGTTCACATCCGCAGACTGGTGTGGTTGAATAGTTGTCTCTAGCATTCCAAATAGCAGCCAATGAGGCTGTTACAGTGAAGTCAGTGGCAAGATAATTGTTCTGTACCCCTATTCTCTAAGAAGCTAAATTGTATTAGACTGAAACCCACAAGGAACCATTGTTCAAAGTTGGCTTGTTCAAAAGTAAAGATTTTTAATAGTTTCTCTTAGATTCATTATTTTCTAAGACATAGAATTATGATTACTATTTTATCTCTATAATTTTCATCTCTATAATGTTTACAAATATTGAAATAACCTTTGGAAAAAATTGGTTTTTAGCTTTACTTTTGCAATATTTTATTTTATCCCCATAAAAGCCTAGTAAATTGGTAGTATGACTTTTAGTATGTTCATTTAATAGATGAAAAAACAGAAACTCAAAGATGTTAAATATGGTGGCCAAGTTCACGAAGCTGATCATTAACAACAACAGGGCCTGAACTCCTGGTTTTCTGATCTAATCTGTGACAGTGCACCTGGGTGCGCATGCACGCATCCACCCCCACACTTGCGCATAGAACCTTTCCTAATTGGCTTTGCTCCATGATGACCATTACTGTTCCTTCTACTTGAAAATAAGCAAATTATCCTACAGATTCAGAGCTGGTACAGGTTTGCTGTCAAGCAGTCCATTCCATTAGTCAGTCTGTGCTTCGCTCACATTCAAGTATTGACATAAATGGTAATTTATCTAGATAATTCTACCTCGTTATTTTCGAAGCCCCAGTCTTGTTTGCTCCTTCTGTGCATCATTTTTCTCTGATTCTGAAAGGCAAAATTTTGTTGGGCAATTGCTGTAATATGAGTTTTATCTCCTTTAGAGCCGAATGGATGTGTATATGTCACATGCTCCTACTGGTTCATCAATACAGAACATTCTGCATATAAAACAGGTAGAGTCTTAGTCATGGAAAACCATTCCAATCCTTATTTTCAATATATTTAAAAAGACAGAATTGACCCTGTTAACAGGCCTACCCTAAGAATCTTAAGAGCTTGTTTCCAGTTTGTCCTTGCTGCCTTCTGTATGCCTTGATTTCTCTGGAATTTAACAGAAAGGATTTTATGGTACAGACCAAGTAGATGACATAAATGAACACCATCTTAAATCAGAGTTTTTAAAATAGGCCCTGAACTGAAACAAGAGGTAAACTAGGGAAGCCTCAGGAGAACTGAGACTTCTCCAGAGAGAAGTATCTGGGATTTAACTTCTTTCTAATGAGGCTTGGTTTTCCATGAACTTTTCCTTTAAACCAAAGGGGGATTATTGCTCGTTTTTCTGTTGAGCTCCACTTGTCATAATTGTAAAATGGGTATTTACATCCTTCTGGTGATCTAGGAGCCCTGTTTTCTTCCTAGCATACAGTATTTTTCTAAAATTTGCTGTTAGCTCTCATGATTCTTACCCTCACTATTCTTTTTCTAAAAAACATTTGTTTCAGCTTTACCAATCTGACGAATTCAGAGCTTATGACTGGGGAAATGAAGCCGATAATATGAAACATTACAATCAGGTGAGCTACTTACAGTAACCCCAGAATGCTGATTTTGATAAATAATAATAAAAAATTATTTGAGGGTGGAAAGACTCCTACCTGTCATTTGGTGGCATTTATACTGATAGTTTTTTTTTTTAATTTAATTTTAATTTAAATTTATTTCAGAAAATTTATAAATTAAAGAAGCATATACAAAGGAAATTAGCTCATGTGTAATCCTTCCATCCAGAGATAACTATATGTACTAACATTTTGGTGTATTTATTCCAATTTTCTCAGTATTATATCACTTTTATACAACTTTTAATCCTTCTATTTTACTTAAGCTATAGTAAGAGATGACTAACATTACTGAGGGGTTTTTAAATATATTTTTAATGGCTACATAATAATAGAAATTGTTTCATAAAAATCTTTACAGCATAAATGAATATACACTTTTTAATACTAACAGAAAAATTAGAATTCCACATGAAAGTTGAATAAGTATTACCCAACATTGAAGACTTGGGTCATAAGACATCTTTTTCCATATAGCTTTAAGACATAAAAATATGTAGACTCGTTTAGCACTGTACTTTTAATTAATCCTGTCACCACTTTTCTGTTCTCATAGCCAGGGGCTTGGCTTATAAGTATGAACTAAACAAATTAAATTGTTTTAAGCATTTTCCCAGGCTATCATATTTTAAGCTATTTACTAGTGCAACTATAAATCAATTATTAATAAGTTGTTTCTGAGGATCAAAACAATCAGACTAATCAATTTCTCAGTAATGAATTGGTCTGTTAGAGGAATAATTCTACCAATCCTTAAAACCACTACAAGAGATAGACCATGTATATTTTATTTTAAAAAAAATCAGTTGAAGACATGATTTACATATAATAACATTACCAATTTTATGTGTTCCATTTAATGAGTTTTGACAAATATATCTATTGGCGTAACCACACCACAATCTAAATATAGGACATTTCTATCACCCCTAAAAGCTTTTTCCCTGCTGCTGACACTATTTTTAGACACAAATACATGTATTTGCAAATGCTTAGAAAAGGTCTAGAAAAAAAAAAAATGTTAACGTGATTATCTTCAGAGAGAGGAAGAAAGAAGAAAAGAAGTGGATGGACCTGAAACAGTAAGGGACTCTCATTTTGGACTTCACATATGTCTGTTTTCTTCCATTATTTTTAATAAACATGTTATATTTATAAATTGTTTACATTTACAAGAACCTGAAACAAAATACACACACACATTCAAGATCATTATGGTCAAGTACTAAAGTATGTGAGAGTGTTAATGTCCTTAGAATTTATCCACAGTTAGCTGGTCCTACTCTGCTCCAAGCCAGTCCTATTTTGTGAATTAATCTTAGTTGATGCCAATTTTTATTACATTCCCTCCAAAAAACTAGTCTCAACAGTTTGCTCTCTCCTCAAGTTCACAGCATTATCTCTGTTCCCACAGTGATGTCTGACTTTTCCTTCTGTTTGTGATTGTTCCCTTTGTCCCAAGCACTGGCTACTCCTCCTCTCACCACTCTTAAATGATTAGCATTCCCAGAGGATTCTTCAAAACTCTCTTTCTTCCTTGGAGAAGTCAGCCATCCCAATAGCTTTAATTTGGACCATTTCTACTACTCATCTAGATTTTTTCAGGACTTGCCTTCAACCTGTTCTTTCTTTAGGTGATTCCATTAACTGTTGCCCACACGGTAGTCTGAAGACAGACCTCTGAGAAATGACCCTACCTTGTCTCCAAAACTGCCAAAATATGTCCAAATTTCCTAGCCTGACATTCAGACCTTGACTATCTGCCTCCAAGTTTATGTCCTATCATATCCCCTTACATATTCTGTTCTCCAGGTACATTGGGAATCTTGCCATTCCTGATCATAGCCTACAAACTCTTCCTGCCTCCCACCCACCCTCATCTCTGCTGTCAAAATGCAACCTTCCCTCAAGAGTCATTTCACAGGACCCCTCTTTTTATGAAGCCCTCAGGTGGAAATAGTTTTTTGTCTTTACTTCCATTTTATTTTGGGAGTGTTTATGGCATTTAACATACCTTACTTTGTATACAAATATTTGCTTAGCTATCTTGCCTTTCTCCCTCTTTGGCAAATTTCTTGAAGGTAGAGACCATTGTATGTTTTCTTCCTATGTCACTGGTGCCTAACACAACTATGGCCATCGTCCATATTCATTTAGCAGCCTTTGTAGTTATCGCTTTGAGGAGCTTCCTCTCATGAATGCCCTTGCTCTCTCTCCCACAGACTCATCCGCCTATATATGACCTGACTGCCATGAAAGTGCCTACTGCTATTTGGGCTGGTGGACATGATGTCCTTGTAACACCCCAGGATGTGGCCAGGATACTCCCTCAAATCAAGAGTCTTCGTTACTTTAAGCTATTGCCAGATTGGAACCACTTTGATTTTGTCTGGGGCCTCGATGCCCCTCAACGGATGTACAGTGAAATCATAGCTTTAATGAAGGCATATTCTTAAATGCAATGCATTTACTTTTCAGTTACAAGTTACTTCCAAGCCCATAAGGGACTTTAAAAAAAAATAGTAACCAACAATGATGTTGTCCCCCAGCACCCTGGGGGAGATGCACAATGGAGTCTGTTTTCCAAGTTAATTGTGTTAGTGTTATTTGTGTTTAGAGACATCTTTGCATGGGACCATCTACAGGTCCTTATAAACAATGAGGTAGATTGGGCAAAAAAATAAGTAAGTTGCTACTCTGATATTTAAGTCTAATTAAATTGTAATTTTTAGGGCATACCATGAAGTATGGAAATGTCTAAAGCTTCAAAGGAACAGTGAAATTCCTTTAAGGTCCTATATGGAAACCTCTATTGTCATTTTATTTATATGGGTTGCTATGGCAATGGACAGAGTGTGGGATTAGGAGGAGGGCCTGTAACTTCTTTATAAAAGTTTCTTAGCTATCCTGAAGATATACTAGACATTTTTACTTTTTAGGTATTTTCAACATGAAAAATTCAAAAAAATCCCCAAAGATTCTTCCAGAGAAGCCATCTCCTCTTATAATCTTATCCCTGGCTATCTGGGTAAATGGAATCTTGAACCCATAATAGGATACATGTATAAAATCTTTCTTATTTAAGCAGAAATAAATTCTACTGCATCAATATCATTTTATAATCATAGGGAGGCTTCTTTGTTTAGCATGTAATGCCCCCTTTACAGGCTTTTTGTTCTTTGAGGGGTTTGAACATTCCATGAAAAACTGACAGATAGGAAACTGACAATAAAAGATTAAGCTAAAGATCGAAGCAGAAACTACTAGGCTAGTTAGTCTCTAAACATTAAGCATTTTCTTCCTCCATATTAAAGGCAATGAGAAGCCACCAAAATATTTTACCTAACGGAAACCTGATCGCCATATTTTTGTAAAGATCACTTTGGCTGCTGCATAGAAAAGGGATTAGAAGATGCCAACAAAAGATTCCGAGCAAGTTTGTAAATCTGATCAAGTGTTCTGATGCAGGCCGATATCCTTCTTCTGTACTCTCTAACAGAGATGATCCTTGGAAAATCCAGAGCCAGCTCCATAATACTGCCCTGCTCTGCTGGCAAATCCACAAGCTGCTGGCCCCTGGAGCCATTCTTCTCTCAAAACTAGCATTCATCAATTTAATGTATATGTATTGATGGGGAATGATGGTCACTATGAAAACCGTGTGATAATATGGAAAAATACCCATGATATAATGTTATGTGTGAAGAGAAGAAAATGAAACTGGTAGAACTATGTGATTGCAAATATATACAAATATTAAAACAATTATATGTCTTTATAAAATATTTGTATATAATGAAAACTGAAGCAATATAAAAAATAAAATTAGTTGTGTCAGGGTAGTAACATGAGTTATTTATACTTTTTAATTTTTAATATAGTAATGATATAATGTTACAACTTGTCTAAATCTCACAAATTTAATATTCAGTAAAGGAAGATAAACATAAAAGAATACATATTTTATTATACATTTTTATGTAGGCTAAATAATTGATGGCTCTCGAAGCCTTAAACGGCTTACTTTCAGGAGGAGAATCATGCCTTGGAGGACTCTAGGGTCCAGAAAATGTCCTAATACTAGAGCTAGGTGCAGTCAGATTAATTATAATACATTTCATTATTTTGTCTGGCATACCAAGATAACTTCCAAGCAGGAATGGAGTCTAGCAACACTTTACTGATGGGGAACTTGGCCACAGACTTGTAATACAAATTTTTAGATATGTTGACAATGTTTCTCCTTATTTTTCTTACTTATACAAACCAAGAAATTTGGCTCACAACCTTGAAAGAGACTCACCAGGTTACTGTAGTTTCCCAAGCCTCAATATCTCATTGCTATTTTTAATAGAACAAAGTAAATAATAACATTAATGTCATTCAACACAAATTTATGTCACATGTAAATTCTGACTCTGAACTTTGGTGAATTTCTTGCAAACGGTATAATCAGTTTCAGAGAGGCAAAGTCTTGCTCAAGTGACGGCCTTTCTGAAACTCATTAACCAAAGAACAAGGCACATGTTTCACCATCAGGGCTTTGTTCAACTTTGATCACCTCTGCATTCTCTTCTCAAAGGAAGGTTTCCCACATTTACCAAGGTCTGGCCACAATACCACCATTTCTGAAATGTTTTCCGTGAACTATATGCCCTAGAATTACTGTTCCTTCTTCTAAATCACTTGGGTTTGTTGTTGTTTGTTTGTTTTTGAGACGGGGTTTCACTCTTGTTGCTCAGGCTGGAGTGCAATGGTGCAATCTCAGCTCGCTGCAACTTCCGCCTCCTAGGTTAAAGCAATTCTCCTGCCTCAACCTCCCGAGTAGCTGGGATTACAGGTGCCCATCACCATGGCCAGCAACTTTTTTGCATTTTTAGTGGAGACGGGGTTTCACTATGTTGGCCAGGCTGATCTCAAACTCCTGACCTCAGGCAATCCACCTTGCCTCGGCCTCCCAAGATGCTGGGATTACAGGCATGAGCCACCACGCCCAGCCTACATCACTTTTTATTATGCTTCCAAATTATCTTTTTGGAGAGTTTTGTGTAAGTCTACCGCCCTAATACGTTTTAAGTAGCTTGAAAACAGAAGCAATTAAGACATAGAACTCACCACTACCACACTAAATTCACTCTTGCTATTCCTTTATGGTCAACCACCACTACTACCATGACCAGCTCTCCTTGAACTTGATTCCTGACAACTTATCTGTTCCCCATCGCTATAATGTCTTATAAATAAAATCATGGAGTATGTGGCCTTGATATTGGCTTTTTTCACTTCGCATGATGTCCTTGAGATCTATCCAAATTGTTTCTTACATCGTTTGTTCCTCCTTATTGCTGAATAGCATTCCACAGTATATATGCCACAGTTTGTTTAACCATTCACTCACTGAAAAACATGTGGGTTATTTCCAAGTTTTGGCTTTATCTTTTTGGCTTTTCACTGCTTAGTGACATGTCTTGAAAATAAAAAGAACACTCAGTTCAGATTCTTTAATTTGAATTAATTGCATGTCCCACTCAAAGCTAAATTTTCTGTGTTAACATCTTCTGTAATCTGTACACTGCCTCAAGGGAAAATATGTTACTCAAGCCAGAGTTCCCATTGACTTGACTACACAATCCCTGATTCATATTTTAATTTGACATTTAGAGATTGCAAAACAGTGACCCGGTTCTCATTACATTTTAGAGTTCTAATGTGATTTAAGAAGTGATTTGGAGTAGAGTGAAAACAGATTGCTAGTATTTATACCTTGACTGACTACAAAGGCCTTCCTCCAGCCATTGTCAAGATGTGACATGTCTTTAGCTCTGTCCAAACTGCCATCGGTATCATCATATCTCCCACACAACCAAAACAAATGAAAATAATCATAATCATAACAATAGTGTACCATCATTAAAAATCTATGTGAAGTATTGATATAAATAAAAGCATGAACAATTTTTAGAGTACAGATATAAAAAGGTAAATTCTATAAAAATAGTATGCTTTCTATGGAATGCACCTTCAAGAAAATTTCATCATTCTCCTGCATTCTATTTCCTATAAGATTGTCCATAAATTCCATTTATGGAGAAATTCTGGAGTCAAACCTTTCTTCTTTTTGCACCCTCTATGCATATTTGCCATTTTAGTTTGTGTGTGAATTTCTTTCCTTATCAAAGCAGTCAACTTAGCTAAGAAAGATTATTTATTTGGGATATGATGTGGTCTTAATAAGTTTAATGAAAATAAGCACTTTTATAGTTTTTGATAGCACAACAGGACGACTATAGTCAATAGTTTAATTGTACATTTAAAAATAACTAAGAGTATAACACAAATAGTATCCTTTGTGCTACAAAGGATAAATGCTTGAGGTGATGAGTACCCTATTTACCCTGATGTGATTACTACATATTGTATGACTGTATCAAAGTATCTCATACATCCCATAAATATATACACCCACTATGTACCCCCACGAAAATTAAAAATTAAAAACAAAATAAGCACTTAAAAATACCTTCTACATCCTACCACTCTACCCCTACCTCAAAGAAAAGATCCCTGGAAACTCTAGGTAATGAAAATCTGGTCCCAGAGTCTATGAAAATATGACATCAACAGTATGTGGTTCAAAGCATTCTGATCATTCAAAACAGAAGCAAATAAATCAGTATTGGGGTGAAGCCAAGGGAAAATTACTGACCACCTACTCCACAAGACTTGTCTCAGGTATGCATGGAACCAGAGAATGTTTAATGTTATAATGAAATATGTATTCATATCACAAAGTTACACATGTGTATTTTAATTATTATAAAATGCACATATCATAAGTATAGTGTGATACTCAGTAGCTTCAAGTGTGTTTTTTGGCATTGGCATAATACATATGTATAATTCCATAGTTATTTATGTTTATCTAATTTTAACTTTGTTTTCCACTTTTTTGATATACCTGTTAGCTATTTGATATGTTTCGAGGAATTTTTTTAGGAAGAAATGTTTTAAACATTGTTTGCACCCTTGAATGTCTGAGAATGTTTTTTTGTTGCCTTAACACAAAAGGTTAAAACATCTTTCCACCACAAGATTCTGTAGACATTTTTCTATTTTCTTCTGGAGTTTAGCATTACAACAGAAGTGTGTAAAGTCACCTTCATTTTTATCTATTTGTAGGTAACCTGTTGTGGTTTTTTAGAAAATAATTAAATTTCTGCTTATATACTTGTTTTATATTATTGTAGTTTTGTTTTCATCTCTATAATGAAACGAACTTAGCCAGCACATTTTTGCAAAAGTATCCCCTTTAATTTTGCAGTGAACTCTTTCAATCTGCACTTACATGTTTCTTTAACCCAAGTTTTCTTCTATCATGCCTTTGAATATTGATGTGTCTATTCCTTTTAGTCCTTTGTTTTAATCTAGTCAATAATCTGTTACCTGTATGTTTCTTCAATGTCTACCATCTTCTCTGTCAAAGATTATTTTTATTTCTTTGTCTTTTTCTCTGATCTGTGGGCTTGGTAATCAAGTTTTTCTTAGGATTACTAACGTACTTCTATGGAATTCTGTGCTTTACAGTTTCCAGTGTGTTTCCATTTTTAGTTTTCTTTCAGTTTTTCTTTATCCTGTCCATCTTTCTTTAGCCATCAAACTATTGCATTTTTATTATGAACAATTGCAGACCTGCAAAACTGTATTGAATACACTACATTGAACATCTATATTTACTACCAGGGTTTGGAAATTAAACATTACAAATGAAGTTTGTCTCGTTGAATCAATTTTGATATATTTTTTCCAGGATATTGTTTGTTTCACCTATATTTATGTATCTTTCTATGTATGTATATTAAATATGTATTAAATCATACATATCTATGCATGTATTTCTGGATATATGTGTTTGTGTGTGTAAAATATTACATAGGAAAGCCACTTTTTAAACTTTTCCTTTTTATTTCATACAATATTCTTTTTATTTCAGTATATTCTTGTTTCTTATATTTTATTCTGAGTTTAAAAAAAAAATCTTAGCATTAGCTGTTCTAAAAAATGAAAGTACTCCCCGAAGAAGATGCAATATTTTTAACAGCTGTGATTCACATGTGGCCAGGCTTTAGTGGTAACCACATCCTTCCTGAGTGACCTTTGGAGATCATCCACCATCTATCTCACCATAGGCTGGTAACCATATTTCTCAGCTTACTCCACATATTTTCTTCCCTTTCCAGAATGTGAAAAGCTTGTGAATGGGAGTCAGGTATCTTAATTTTTAAAACCAAGGATCTATATCTGTTTAGTTCATTTGATTTTTGGAGGATTATTTTGTTTTACCTCGAGCAAGTCACATTTTCTGGGCCTCATTGTCTTCTACCATAAGATAAAATAATTTGATTAGATGATTTTTTTTCTGTTATCTGCAAATAAGCACCTTATTATCAAATAGTTCAGCATCAGAACAAGATTCCTAATTCCAAAGGAGTTTTATTTACGTAATATTATATTGTGAGATACATATTAGAAGAATCTGACACTATGTTCCATTCCAGTTGCTCTTTTGCAATTGAGTGACTTGTTTTGATCTAAAAAGTATAAATTCTCATGCCTGTAATTCCAGCACTTTGGGAGGCCAAGGCAGGTGGATCACTTGAGGTCAGGAGTTCAAGATGAGCCTGGCCAACATGGTGAAACCCCGCCTCTACTAAAAATACAAAAAATTAGCTAGGCATGGCGGTGTATGCCTGTAATCCCAGATACTCATGAGGCTACAGCTGGAGAATTTCTTGCACCTGGGAGGCAAAGGTTGCAATGAGCCAAGATTACACTGCTGCACTCCAGCCTGGGTGACAGAGCAAGACTCTCTCTAAATAAATAAATAAATAAACAGTATAAATTTATCTCATTCTTATTAATGCGGCCCATGAAATGTAAGTATTAGTTCCTTTTCAGATAGTACTTTATAATTATACTAGTGCCAAATTAAAAGACCTATTTTATAGTGACATGAAAGTCAACTGCAAGAAAAATACATAGTCATTTTCACTTACAGAGGCAAATCCCTCAACATACAGAAAAGTAAAAGACCTTATGTCAGGATGTGAAGCAGACCAGTCCAGGGATTTCATTCAAAAATACTTCATACTCAATAATCCCATGTGAGAATTTAATGACTCAGAGTAAACAGAAAATCAAAATTAGCACTTGAATCTTGGGTAATTTAATGGCCAAGGCCTTTTGGTGAATTGTAATTAATGCTCTAAATTAGCCACTATTTCTCAGAATCATGTACCAGAAGAATAAGAACTTCAATAATTAGAGTATTTTAGATTTACTTTGTGCAAGTTATTCCTTCATCCAGTACTCCACAATTAAAGCTATTATCTGGGCATACTGAAGATTTAGAATAAATTGAGTGCCTACTATATGCAAGGCACCATGCTGGGTACTGACAATGTGGTAGGAACAGCACTCCTTATCAGGCTGTCTATGTGGTATCAGCCAGCTGAATAACAAAATGTTTGGGCCAGAATAGCATATACTGAGACCAGGATACAAAAGGTATCCAACTTAAGTGACTCAAAAGAGGAAATGGTAAATAAGATATTTCATTTTTTTTCCTTGACCTTAGTCACATCTGATCAGAGTATTCAATGCTTTCTACATAAACTCTGGATTTAGGCAGATGAAATTACTCACCATCATCCTTCTTTTGACAGATGCAAGTACTCAGCCAAATGTAACTCTTCAAACATAATATTAATTCAAGAGACATGATTATCTCTGACTTTTGCAGGGGAAACAGAAAGGTTCAGAAACTCCTTTTCTGAAGATGGGATCCATTTTTAAAGGCTTTAACTCTGCTTTCTTTTCTGAAAAAGTTCTTCAGGAGATCATGGTCCATTTATGCAAAACCTGAAATTTGTTTATAGTCAGATGGTTTATGCAAAACCTGAAGCAGAATTCTTCCAAATCCCAGCTGTCATACTTCACAGCAGTCGAGAGCAGACTGACTGCACTCTCCTTGCAGATGCCTTGGTTGTTGGCAGAGCTTTCTTCAACTGATTTTCTTTATAAAATGCAACCAAATCTAGCAATTCTACTGCCTCCTCAGGAGAAAGACTGATACTGTTTTTGTACATGTATTCCAGGAAGGCCCAGTAAACAGAGTATGAAAATTCACTCATTTCTACAATATTATCCTCATTACCTTCCAACAATGAATGAACATGCTCACATACATCAAATTTTGAGAAGGACTTTATGTGCATAAATGTACTTTCCATCGACCACAAATTTCAAGACTGCGGTGTCCAGGTTGTCAAATTCCCTCTTCAGTGACTCAGCCACTGTGAGGGTGGTCATTAGGTTCCACAGAGAGGAGGTGCCACGTGATGGCAGGAGTAGCAAAGCAGGCAAATGTGTCATCAGTGCAGACGTGCAGAGGTGGGTGAGGTGAGGAAGGATCACAAACTGGCCCTGGCCCCACACGTAGACATGCCCATCCTGGGTCTTGGCCGCAGATGTGTGGGAAGAGTGACAGACAGCAATCTCTATAATTCTGTCCTTTTCCACAAGGACAAAGGTAGAATAGGAATGGTGGTTTTTATTGCCAGTGCCCAACTGCCCATAATTGGCACCCCAAGCATATGCTTGGCCTTCATCTGTTAATACTAATATGCGTCTGTAGGTTCAGGTAGCCTCCCCAGTGTCTACCGTCACCATGGAGCACACCTGTCCACAAGCTGTGTTGACAGCCTCTTTATTCTGTAAACAGCCAGTGACTCTAAGAGCAATTGGCTGATTAACTGTCGATCTATATCTTACATGTCTAGAGTTATTATAACCCCAGGCAAATACCTCTCCATCAGATATTAGCACCAAAGAATGGTGAGACCCATAAGCAACCTCAATGACTTGTTTGACAAATTAGTAGAGAAACCATGATTAGTTGTCCCAAAGCCCAGCTGACTGTACACATTATGGCCTCCAAGTAAAGACTTATTATTTTGTTGCAAGGACAATGTATATACCACTCCCACAGCAGAGGCTGGCTATCTTTATGCCACTTAAAGAATGCAGTCTCCAAGGTTTGATGATGCTCTAGATGTTACCTAACCTCAAACAGCCACAGCAGTTTGGGCCAGGATATTACTGTAGGATATAAAACTTCAAGACCAGCACTGCCAAAGACACAAGCCTGAGGAATTAACTGCAGTTCTTCCTCAGAAAAAAAGGTAAGAAAACTGGCCACTTTCCCACATCTAACTTATTCAAAGATGACAGAGCGGCCTGTATTGGCTTTCAGGGATTTCCTACCATTGTAACATTTTGTATGTAATAAAGTAACTTTATTGCTGATTCTGTGAATCCATTCATTTATTTTATGAAACCTTCCACTTTCTTCCTAGAGGAGGTGAAGTTCTTCCGTATGGACTCAGTCTTGGGCAGTTCCTTGGTCAACTTTTCTCTGGGACTAGAAAGTTTCAAATCATTATGAAGAGCAGACTTCTCAATTCTCAGCTCCACTGAAGAATATATGATCTGCTAAGCTGATGGTTACAAATTTCTGGAGCCCAGTATTTAGTAATCTTTAATCCTGTCCCTTTTAGTTCCTTGTAAAGTTGTCTTCTAGAGCAAAGTTAATGTGACTCAGGATAGCCTGAGCCATGTCCACTCTGCCTCCTAGATCACTGTTACTGCCTGGATGATTTTAACTTTAATATGATTGAATCTAGTTATATACTGCTCTGTCCAGTAGCCACTAGCCACATGTGGCTATATTAATTTAAATTCAAATCAAATCAAATAAATTTAGTCCTCAGTCTTAGTCACATTTTATGTGCTTGATACCACGTGTAACTAGTGGTTACTGCACACATATGAAATATTTCCATCAGCGCTATCTGTTGGACAGCTCTGGATAAAATCCTAGGAGGAAGATGCTGAGTGAGACTGGATAAGTTCTAGCTGAAGCAGGACACATGGACACAGAGCTCAGTTAGTTCAATTAGTTCCAGACTGGGAGAAGCACTTCACACCAAAGCTGCTGAAATCAGCTTATTGCAGGGGAAGTTTATCAACATTGCAACCAGACAGCACTTGAAGAAAATGTCTGCTACTTACAGGCAATATGATCTTAGGCAAGTAACTGAGTCTCTCTGAGACTCAGTTTGCACTTCTAAAAAACGGAAATAAGAAAACCAGCCTCATCGCTTTAGCATTAATAGTATAGTAGCATATATGGAGTCCCAAGTGTAGTGTTTAGCAAGTAGTTGGTACTCAGGAAAACTTCCTAATACTGACAATATCATCAGGAAAAAAAACTGAAGTATTGGTGATGATGAGGCCCCTACCCTAAATGCTTCTTAAGGAAATTCTTGGCAAAGTTTCTGAAGAAAAACTGTCTTCACCATGAAAAGTTTCCTGATCCTCCCTATTCTCACTCTTCCATCCTCTGCTTCCAACTAAAAGGATCGCCTCTCTGTCTGAACTCCACAGTACTTTATTGTTCCTTTTCCTATGGACCCATCCATTTTCTACCTTCAACTGCCCTGACTTGTAGTCCTCTACCAGAAAGGGGCTCACACCTATAATGCAGGGACTTGCCTTTACCTCTCAGCAAACCTTGCAAGGAGATTTGCATATAGCCAATGACCAATACACAATGTCCCAGAGATTTGCCATTGTCAACTTTCATTCTTCATGAATAAAATGGATAGTACCTCTCCCTGTCTTGCTGGCTCACCCTCTACCCCTATAAAGAATCAATTGTCAAAAGAAGCAGAAAGAAAATAGTGTCACGTTCCTCAAGAGAGGCCTCATGCAGAGCTAAGGGAGGAAGCATAGTCATCCCCAAACAACATGACCCTTCCCTAATCTTAAGTAGGGCAGTATTCTCCTATGGCAGTATTTGCCAAACGTTAGTCATTCACATTCCTCATTCACAATGTTTGCAAAATCTGCATGTTACCAATAATATTGTTTGTTTAAAAGTCTCAAAGTTGATTCACTATTTTGTTTTTTAAAAGAAATTGTATGCAGCTATAATATAAATGAGAAAAAAAGTAAAGTATCATTTGCCAAAACTTGAAGGTAACCATAACATAATGAAAAGTACATGACTGATAATGAAGTAGATAGATGCCATGCCTAGCCAGTACACCTGAGTTTAATATCTGCTTTCTTTTTGTTAAATGCATGCTCTTTGTTTGAAAGGGAGATTAGCAAGTGCTAGAAACAATGACATAAGCCAAAACTAGATTTTCTCCTTGATGTGCTCAGAAGACTGAAGGAAACTTGATAGGGAGACTGTAATAGGATGAATAATGGCCCCCAATGATGTCCACATTCTAATCTCAGGAGCCTGTGAATACGTTGTCTTATATGGCAAAACGAACTTTGCATATGTGATTAAGTTGGGATCTTGAAGTAAGGAGTTCATCCTGGGTCATCTGGTTAGGCGCAGTGTAATCACAAGGGTCCTTACAGCAGAGAGGCAAGTAGGCCAAAGTCAGAAAAAGGAGATGTTACAATGGATCTGAGGTTGGAGTGATGTGCTATGGGCCAAGGAATGCAGGCAGTCTGTAGTGGCTGGAAAAGGCAAAAAGTGGGTTCATCTCTGGTCTCCAGAGGAAAGTAGCCCTACCAACACCTTGATCTTAGAATTATGACCTCCAGAAGGTAAGAGAATAAGTTTATGTGCTTTTTAAGCCACTGAGTTTGCAGAAATTTGTTACAGCAGCAAGAAGAAACTAGTTCAGAGACTGACTGGCATACCATGTTATTAAAGGTCATGTAATACCATGTTAATGTATCAGCTAAAACCTTCCCTAGCCCCAGTGATGTATACCTACACATCGGGACACTGCCTAATGATTCCCACTAGGCAGACAGGGAAAATGGTATCCATAAATTAAAGCCGCTACAGAAGAATTTAGCCTGAGGCAGCGAAGCTGGTTGCTAAGGTGATGGCTGATTATAGGGAAAGCTCTGCATGGTCAACGTCCTGTTTCCTCCACTACTTTGGCTTTCCTTTATAATATAGCATCTGACCTGAAGAAAAGTCGTTTCAGAATCAGCCCTCCTTCTACAAATGGACTCTACATTTAGGTAGGTCATGCCTATGGCTCTTTCCACTCCTAAATTGAACTATTGTTTTCTTAGATTTAAGTAGACTTGGCAATACTTTCTTAAATTAAAAAAAAAAACTTACTGTATTGTCTAATTATAAAAATAAAATGTGTTTATTATAGCCATTTTAGAAAATAGAAACTAACAAAAATAATAAGTTAATTTCCTTTTCACCCAGAGAAACCTACTTGGTTAGTATTTTGATAGATTTCTCTCTGGTCCCATTTCTGTTCACGTCCATTGATAATTGGAAAAGTATTCAATAAGTATTATTTAGCAGCCTTCGTTTTCGCTGTTAAAACATATTATGAACACTTTTGCACTACCTATAATATACCTCTATAATTTTTGTAATGACTGAATATTTTGTTGTAAACATGAATTATAATTTCTGTAACCAGTTCACTCACATGACTATTTATGCTACTTTCAATTTTTCACTATTTTCTTATAAATATTTTGGTTCTCCACAGATGGCTCCTAAAAATAAATTTATGAGTTAGGAGTATTTAAATTTTTTACACGAATTGCCAAATTTCCCATCAGGGAGTTACACAAATTTATCTATATAAAAGAATAATTTTAAAGGGAATTAATTGCAAATTTGAGTAAATATGAAAGAAAGAAATAAATGGTAAGCATTTTGGGGGGAAAGAAAGAAACCCTTTTATTCTGTATTCATGTGTTAAGGAAGAGAATCTGCTTGCCTTCCTCTTGACCTAACAATCTACTGGAGAAACAGGGAAGAAGGAGATGAATGGAAATGGAGTAACTTCTTAAAGGGGAAAAAATAAGGGAGCAATTTTTTTCCTAGAACAGCTAGATGAATTTAAAAACACTGTTAGGGCCAGGCACGGTGGCTCACACCTGTAATCGCAGCACTGTGGAAGGCCAAGGCAGGCAGATCGCTCGAGCCCAGGAGTTTGAGACCAGCCTCTTGGGCTCAAGGAGCAACATGGCAAAACCTGTCTCTGGTTAAAAATTAGCCAGGCATGGTGTCATGCACCTGCAGTCCTAGCTACTTGGAAGGCTGAAGTGGAAGGATCACATGAATGTGGGAGATTGAGGCTATAGTGAGCCTTGATCACACCACTGCACTCCAGCCTGTGCAGCAGAGCAAGACCCTGTCTCAAAAAATAAAAATTAAAAAATACAGTAAAATAAAAACAAAAACACTAGTAGTATCACTGTTTTGGGGTGTCAGAAAGGTTTTGTGGATGGACAAACCTCATTATGGCAAAACGTAGAAAGTCTTTTAGGCCTGCCTATTTCAAAATTCTCTTGGTACCTAGCCAACCAGCTATAGATCTGATGATTTAATCAATACAGAGAATCAATCTGTATAGCCTTAAAGTACATTTCTGCTTTGGCTGTCTACCCAGATTACTACATGAAGAACATTCAAATTCCCCTCTTGCTAAGTACTGATGTGGCAAAGCCCATGGCCTCCACAGTAGCTGAATACTAGGCCAGCTTGAGCTAAACCCAGCCCAGTATACTGTAATTACTACAGAGCATGGTCTGTTGTTGAGATTGCCTGTTCCAGGTTTCTTATATATTAATATTTTAACTGAAAAATGAGATAGAAGATTTCTAAGTAATCAGCTTCACTTCTAATTTTTTCTATCTCAAGCCGACAAATTGATATTCATCCTAATAATAGCAACAACATCTTAAGTAGCTTCTGTACACCAGTCACTATGCTATGCACCTCACACATATATTTTACTCAGGCTTCACAACAGTGCTGTGAGAAAGATGCTGTTATTATTAGCCGTTTATGAGTGAGCAATCTGAAAATCAGAAATGTGCCCAAGGGCCCATAGCTGGTGAGAGGCAGAGCTGGAATTTGAATCCAGGTCTGTTGAATTCCACTCTTCTCTACTGTATCTTCTAAGTGAGACTCCCCGCTAGGTGACCCTGTGACTTCAGGCTTCATCTGGGACTCCCAGGCCCCAAACCAAATCTGTGATCTTTGTGCCTGCCCCTCTAGTGGCCCTGGGAAAAAAGTTTTAAAGAAATCCAGTGACAGCTTGAGTCTTTTCTAATCCCTGATTGTCTCATCTTTCAGTAGGTATATTACAGGTTTGAAGGGGTGGGAGAGGGGGAAACAATTTTCTTCTATATCTTTAAGGGCAATGTTTTTTAAATTGTCTATAAAGTTTCTGGATTATTTTTGTTGTGTGTTTTGATTATTTTGTTTGGTATGTATTAATATGATTAAGAATAGGCTCCATTTCCTCTGTTGGAAAGATATGCCAGACATCACAATCAAATAAATACTCTAGGTCAGGAACCTTTGAGGGAAAGCTTCTGGGAATGGTATATGTCAACATTAGTGACAGTTCAAGGTAGGCAACATGCTGATATGTTCTGGAAATGGAGCTGAGAATCCTAAGGCCTCAATCCAAAAGCCAGAATGCATAAGGAGAGGCTATCTCTGAATACAGAGACACTTACCATTTATTTCTTTTAAAGCACTGGGCTGTCTCCTGAATGCTATGAGGTGCTTAAAACGGCCTCTTCTTACCCTACTTGCTCTCTCTCCTCTCTTCATTTCCTTCTGCCCCTTGCTTGCCTTAGTCTCCATCATGCTGAAGCTGATCTTAAACATTTGGACAAGTTGTTTCCCTTTCCTTGGCATGAGTTTACTCATCTGATCTGCCAGGTATTTGTCAGCCTCAACACCGCATAGTCCTGTAACGTGATCACTTTAAAAATCAGAGCAGGACAACAGCAGAGCTGCACAACCTTGCCCTTCTGCCCCACACCAGCCAGGGAAACCGCAATGCCTGCCACTTCAGTGTCTGGGTGATTCTCCCATCGTATAGTTCCCCTCTTCCTCCATAAAGGTTTATGTTGCTTTGTTTTGCTTGCTGGCGGATCCTAAACCCTAAACTTGAAAGCTACACAAGGCTGACTCCCCTCTAAGTGCTTCAGGACTAAAATAATTCCCAGCCATTTATCTACTTCCTACTTCAAATTCGCAAAGGCTGAAAATATAAGTAGACATTTTCTAATTTTTTAAAAAGATCTAGATATAATGTCAGAGGAGAGAAGGACTATAGAAACCAACTTACCCAGGGACATATTTAGAAGCAAAAAATCTTTTCAAACAAAAAATGTTGGAGAGGCTTCAACACCCATAAAGTAAATGAGTAGCAGTAGTATACATTTATCATATAAAATTCAAATTTGTGACCTTCACATACCATGAAGTACAGTGATAAGGGTGACACTACTTCAGTGATCCCCAAAATTAGAAATGGGATTACAAAGAACAGAACTTTGGTTATATCCACCTAGACTTACACCATAGTGCTTTGTTTTATTTGGCTATATGATTATGATAGAATCTGCACAGATAAGTAGTTGAAGTCATAGTTGGTTTTAAACAAACGTTTCAAACAACTTCAATTATCTTGTATAAGATAGCAAAGGAAGTTTTACTTGAAAGTTCTGGCAAAAGTTAGTAAATGTGTGGCCACTGATGTTTTGCAATTTGATAACATACCTTTTTGGGATTAAAAGTGAAGCAAAAATGCATCCATGTGCAACATTAGGTGAGTCACAGCATTTTCCAATTGGAATTCTGCAGATCAAATCCATGTGATCCTATTCTCTAGGCTTTGCTATATTTGTTAAATGCAAGCTGGTTTTATGATGCTTAATTAGTATTTAAACCCACTTTGAGATGAAAGAAAATGGAACCAACATAAACTATCATTAGAAACAAGTAACTGGCATGGTTGTGTCTTCAATCTCGGTAGTTTCTCCTTCCACATTTTAAAACCTCAAAGAGGTCATGGTTAGTATGAGTCACCATTTTACTACATTTTTGATGCGGTGAATATAGGAAAATCTTTAACCCTAAAAAAACTAGTCTTCTTTCACTTATTTTTATTTTTAATTTCTTCACTATCCTATTGCAGACATGAATCGTTCAGTTTCTGAGACCAAATTCCTCTCTGGGGACAGGAGCTGAGCTAGGAGAATTTGTAGTACGGGGATTAGAGCATCTCTTCCTGCAGGTAGCATGCCTGTGAGTGCGGCACAACACTGGCTTCCAAAGTCAGATCACCCTCAGAATCATTTGGTTCACCTGATGAAAATACAAAGTCCTGGGCCCCAAACCTGGAGTCTCTGCTTCAGTGGATCTGGAGTGGGACCTGAAATCATTACCATTAATTTGGTGCTTCTGATGATTCTGTGTCTGATTTTTCAATATGAAAGGTAAAGTCATGGTTGAAAATTTGTTACCACTTGGCATGATTAAAACCAGTGCTTTGAAAAGAACACACAATTATGATATGCAGTTGCTATCCAGAGGATTCAACATCTGTTCTAGAGTTGGTGAGAATGAAAAATTTCAGTGTCATGAAGAACAGGCAGCATCTTATAGAAATGAAGTAACATTGCTCCTGAGACAATGAGAAAAGCTCACATCTTTTTCTCACCTGGAAAATGACGTCTACTAACTCACAATGGCAAGCTTATATGCAAACAACTTTTGGAAGATTTATCAACAGATACCAAAAGCTAATAATTTTAAATACCTTAAAACACATGTTTGTATACCTTTATTAAGTAAATTTTTTAAGACCAGTATTTATATACTGTGATGAGTCCAAGATTTCTCAACCTCAGCGCGATTGACATTTTAGGACAGATAATTTCTTGTGGGGGGCCTGTCTTGTTCATTTTAGGATGTTTAACAACATCCCTGGCTTCTACCACTAGATGCCAGCAGCACTCTCCTAGTAATTACAACCAGAAGTTTCTCCAGACATTGCCAAATATTCTCTGGCAGGGCAGACTTGCTCCCAATTGTAAAGCATCCCTCTAGAAAAATCACATAATCTCTCTTGGGCTTCAGATTTCTGTAATGTAAGATCAGGGAGTAAAGCAGTATTCATAGCAGTAGAATCAGAAAAGACGAATACAGGTAAAATTAAATAACTGGTTAGGAAAAGAATAATTCAGACTTAATGTCAAACCCATACTGAAAAATAAATCTCAAATGGTCTTGAATTTCAAATGAACAAAGAAGTTAAATATTGAGAAAATATAAAGAATATATTTTACAGCCTTAGAGGCAGAAAACGTGGAAGCTAAAATTGAAAACCCCCAAAGACTGAACTCTATTAACATTTTACCACTTCTCTATGATGAGATAATAACTAAAGAAAGGCAAAACATGTAAACTTTTAAAAATGGAAAAAGAAAAATATATTTGTTACATTTATAACAAACTGAAGATCAATATTCATAATAAAGAAAAAACCCAAGCAAATCATTAAAAGATTTAAAAAGAAACGGAAAACAGGTTAACAATTTGAAAAAGCAATTCATAACTAAAAATTAAATAGCCAAAATACATAAAAAATTTCAGTCTCATTATAACTAAGAAAAATACAAACTAAAACTACAATGAGATATCATTTTGATCCTATCATATTGGCAAAGTTAAAAATACTTGTGAAAATTAAAAAGAATTGATGAAAGAAAGCAGAAGAAACCATTTTCATGCCCTATTATGTTACATTGGTTCAATCTTTTTTTTTTTTTTTTTTTTGAGACGGAGTCTCACTCTGTCCACCAGGCTGGAGTGCAGTGGCGCAATCTCGGCTCACTGCAAGCTCCGCCTCCTGGGTTCACGCCATTCTCCTGCCTCAGCCTCCCTAGTAGCTGGAACTACAGGCGCCCGCCACCGCGCCCAGCTAATTTTTTGTATTTTTAGTAGAGACGGGGTTTCACCGTGGTCTCGATCTCCTGACCTTGTGATCCGCCCGCCTCGGCCTCCCAAAGTGCTGGGATTACAGGCGTGAGCCACCACGCCCGGCCAGTTCAATCTTTTAAGGGTTGATTTTGCAGTAGCTGTCAAAATGTAGACTGTGCATGACCTTTCACCTAGTGTTCTACCTCGATACATCTAGACCATTAAAAAAAGTTTCATACAAGGATTTCTTGCTACAATATTGCTTTTAATAGCTAAATATTGCAAGTCATCTAAGGGCTATGATTGATACATCATTATATAGTGATACATTCATATAAGGTAGCTTTATGCAGTAGTTAAATAAGCCATATTTACAATATTGAAAGGAAAAGGACTTTTGGATGACAATGTTTCAGAACTGTATATAAATATGTAAATATAGACATATTTTAACAATCTATTTATATAGTTATATGTGTTTGTATATATAAAATGTATATATCTATGCACACAAAAATCTCTTGAAGCATTCACATCAAACTGTTAATAGAAATTAATTTCAGGGAGAAAAGTATGTCCATATAATTGTATGTATTTTATAGTATTTGAAGTTTTACCACAAACATGTATTTTATAATTTTTAATTATATAATTTTAAAATAAATAAATGAGGATATTGAATTAAATGATTTCTGAAATCTATGACTTCAGCCCTAACACACTGTGATTTAATTAATTCTGGCTTAGAAATAAATGGAAAATTTAGGTTGGGCACAGAGGCTCACACCTATAATCCCAACACTTTGGGAGGCTGAAGCAGGAGGATTGCTTGAGCTCAAGAGTTTGAGACCTGCCTGGGCAACATGGTAAAACCCTGTCTTTACATCAAATACAAAAATCAGCTGGGCATGGTGGCCTGTGCCTGTGGTCCCAGATACTTAGGTGGCTGAGATGGGAGGATTGCTTGAGCCCAGTAGGTTGAGGCTGCAATGAGCCATGATGGTGTCATTGCACTCCAGATTGGATGACACAATGAAACTGTCTCTTAAGAAAAGAAAAGAGGCCGGGCGCGGTGGCTCAAGCCTGTAATCCCAGCACTTTGGGAGGCCGAGACGGGCGGATCACGAGGTCAGGAGATCGAGATCATCCTGGCTAACACGGTGAAACCCCGTCTCTACTAAAAAAATACAAAAAATTAGCCGGGCGAGATGGCGGGCGCCTGTAGTCCCAGCTACTCGGGAGGCTGAGGCGAGAGAATGGCGTAAACCCGGAGGCGGAGCTTGCAGTGAGCTGAGATCCGGCCACTGCACTCCAGCCTGGGCGACAGAGCGAGACTCCGTCTCAACAAAAAAAAAAAAAAAAAAGAAGAAAAGAAAAGAAAAGAAAATGTAAGCTACCAAAGTTGTGTTCATACCACAAATTCCTTTAAGAAGGAAAAGAAAAGGGGAAATGTATTACAATTCTTTAAGCCCCTGCTATATGCTTGTCCATGTGGTGTAGATTTTTGCACTGATCCTCACAGCACCTTATTTTCATGTTAGATTAACTGAGGCTCGGAGAGTGGCCTGACCAAGATTATTGGCTCAGAAAGGGAAGGAGCCAGGATTCACACTTGAATCAGTCTGTGGGAAAGATTATTGCTGCTCTCTACAGCAGATGTTTTGTAGTTTCATGAGTTGATGGAGAAACTCTGGTTTACCTTATAAACTTCAGGGCAGACAGCAAGAGGCCATGGTGGAGGAGCAACTGTCCAGTAGCATAACCATCATAACCCTGCAGGAAGTAAAATTGCTGAGATGTGGTGGATGCTTATTCTGCACCAGGTCCTGCGTTCATATCACACTTAACCCTCACAGCAACCTTAAGAGGGAGGTACCATATTGTTACCATCTTGCAAATGAGGATGCAGACTCAGCAAAGATAGAAAAGTTGCCCAAAGTCACATATATAGAAAGCAGTGGAGCTATCGGTCTGACTCCTCATCCTATGTTAATTACTGTATACATAGACTAGTGTAGAAATTATTTGCTACTAGCTGGACTTTGAAAAAAGAACCTTAAAACTGTTAGATGGTATGTGTTTAAGCAATTCGTAGGCTAATGCTCAGAGTCAGAGATAAGGTTGTTTGCTTACTTTGATATGGAATGGTTTGCAAAATTTCAACACTGGAGTATAGTATATGAAGAACAATCACATGTCGATTGATGTAACTAAGATACCAATTAAAGTCTAAACGCACATGCAGGCATACCTGACAAACTGGGAGGGCAAGTAATCCAAACACACCGAAGACCATTTGCCGAAGACCTCAGGGTATCTCATGAGATAACTCATGTTAAGAAAAGGAATGGGACATAAGCTTGATTCAGTACAACAATTTTAGTCATTATTATAGACTGGTTCTCAAAAAAGCATTGACTGACTTTCAGATTGGTTCCATGGCACAGCCCCGCACTAGACTGAAGGGTGTAGTTTTCAAAACCTGAAAGAATCGTTTAATAAAACTCAGTAACTCAGTTCAACATTGGGGTAGAACAGCACTATCCTGCAAGCCCTCTAACCTGTAACTCAAACAGAAAACATTCCGCTGCCAGTTTCTTTACTAAAACATAGCAAGAGTCCAGCTTCCAACAAGTTCCTCATCTCCATCTGAGACCACCTCAGCCTGGATTTCATTGTGCATATCATTATTAGCCTTTTGGTCAAAGCCATTCAACAAGTCTCTAGGAAGTTCCATAATTTCCCACATTTTCCTGTCTTCTGAGCCCTCCAAACTGTTCCAACCTCTGCCTGTTATCTGGTTCCAAAGTTGCTTCCACATTTTCAGGTATCTTTTCAGCAGTGCCCCAATCTACTGATGCCAATTTACTGTATTAGTTCGTTTTCATGCTGTTGATAAAGACCTACCTAAGAATGGGCAACTTACAAAAGAAAGAGGTTTATTGGACTTACAGTTCCATGTGGCTTGGGAGGCCTGAAAGGCTGTCTCAAATGGCGGCAGAAAAGAGAAGAGAGCTTGCACAGGGAAACTTCCGTTTTTAAAACCATCAGACCTCATGAGACTTATTCACTATCATGAGAACAGCATGGGAAAGACCTGCCCCCATGATTCAATTACCTCCCACCAGATTCCTCCAATGACATGTGGGAATTGTGGGAGCTATAAGGCAAGATGAGATTTGGGTGAGGACACAGCCAAACCATATCAAAGCCCAAGGGCTCTACAGAAGAAATGCAAGAAGACCATGTGTCCCTTGAAAAGTTATGAAATTTTGCATGGATATGCAAATGTACATATTTCTGAGGAGACAGTCTTGTTTTTGTCAGCTTCTTAATACATAATGAACTTAAACATGTTTAGAAACAATTGTTGAAATTTTGATCTTTATGTATTCTAAAGCCAAATAAATGTGAGGAAAAATATATTTCAGTGCATACATATTATCAGGGATACTCACAAACTGTACTGTGGGCATAAATTGGGTCACATTACTAGTACATCCTGACTCTTAAATCCTCCCTTGAACCAGGATTGTAGAAGCTCTAAACTTTTTTTTTCTTTACTATTTCATTAATTTTTGAGAGGAATAATTTCTCATGTGCAAATGGAGTTAATCCTTGATAGTTTGACCTCATATCTAAAAAAGGAAGGAAAATGTTATTGTTTTACACCTCATGGTTCAAATGAAATGTAAAAGGGACTTACTTACTAAGTCAATTTGTGGTGAGCTTTACTGGGTACCTTGTATAAAGGGTGGAAGTTTCTGAGGCTGATCTTGACACGTATTCTTTTCTCCCACCTCTTTCCTTCAGGTTAGGGAATGTTTTTGCTTTTAAAGTTTCAGGCTTTTTTTTTTTTTTCTTATTCTTGTGTTATTGTTTTTGTTTTGTATCATTTCATTTGTTTGGTTGGTTTTTTAGCTGTTTTGGTTTTTACAGTTTTTACACACAGTATACGAATGTGTAGGGCCACAGGTTGACTTTCATTCACTTTTTTATTAGAAAGCTTTTACTTAATGTTTATTCTATTTGACCTGTTGCTTTTCTGTATTTTGATATTTAATTTATAGATAGTGTACATTAAGGGAGATCCATTTTCTTCATTTTAAGAAGTCCAGATACTTTAGATCCTACTTCTTTACGTATTCAGATGACAAAAACCCATTTCCTAAGGTCACAGAGTTCCTGGAAAGAAGCCTCTAAAGAGAAATCTCTCAAGACCAGCACCTTGAAGTGGGAGGACACACTGGCACACCTGGACTCCCATCTCTCTCTCTCTTTTTTTTTTTTCTTGAGATGGAGTTTTGCTCTTATTGCCAGGCTGGAGTGCAGTGGCGCAATCTTGGCTCACTGCAACCTCCGCCTTCTGGTTTCAAGCAATTCTCCTGCCTCAGCCTCCCGAGTAGCTGGAATTTTAGGCCCCCTCCACCACACACGGCTAATTTTTGTATTTTTAGTAGAGACGGGGTTTAACCATGTTGGCCAGGCTGGTCTCAAACTCCTGACCTCATGACCCGCTGCCTCGGCCTCCCAAAGTGCTGGGATTACAGGTGTGAGCCACCGTGCCCGGCCCCCTCCCGTCTCTTTTATAATGTTTCCGATGCTTTCCATGGGCTAGGGATTGCTAAGGTGGTAAGGGTGTTGTAAAATTCTGCAGTGTGGAAGAACTGCACTTATTTAATATTTGCTCAAAACGTCGCTCTTTGAGCTGACTTGGGATGTGACTTTGCCTTCTTCCAAAATGACAGTTATGACCTTATAAAGTTACCCAGGAATTTGAAAGCCAAACTTAATTCTATTTTCTCTGCAATATATTCAGTACCCAAGGAGGCTGGCCACAGCTGCAGAAAGCTAAAAAATAAAAAGGAATGGGTGGGGTTTGGGTCGGGGATTGAACCAATCAGTTTATTGCCATAAACTCTCTCCTAAAAAAGTCTCTACAGTATTCACAAGCATATTAATCTAATGTGGGAGTTGATCTTACCGGAACATACTACAGCAAAGTTGAGTAGATGGTATCTGCCAAACTCATAATGACATCATTGGGAATTACTCTGAATTTTAAATCCAGAAGATAACTTTTTAAAAAGACAGTTCACAGAGATTGATGTAATTGCTTCCTGATAGTAAGTTAGGCTTCATCTTTGATGGAGAAGAGGACATCGAAGTGTTATATATTTTCCCAAGTAGTCATGACACTAAACAGCAAATTAAAATACCTGAATCTCAGTTCTGGCCTTGCCACAATCTAGCTAGGCAAAGCAAGTCATTTAACGTGTCTTCATATTTCTGAAAATGAAAGCTGAATGATATCTTTTTTTCTGGCTATATAACATTTACAAATCCTAAAATGTCAGTGATGGGAGCTCACATTCTTTTCTGAAATCTCATCTTGCCTACCTTGAGGGAGAACTCATGGGGTGCTGAAGACACAGGGCTCTGCAGAGTGTTGGATAAGTGTTTTCTCTGCTCTTCTAATTAGGTCAAATGGCTCCTCTAGCAGGCATCAGACTGTGTTAGTGACGTTCACACTGGTCCAGATAAGGACGCAGGCTTACCTCTTCACACCCATGCACCCAGCCCAGGGTGGAGGAGGCTGAGTCATGTGGGAAGATATGTTCTCACAGACTCATCTTTCCGGTTTCAGCATCTGGCTCCTTCACCCACCACATTCCAAAGTCTGCATATTGGTGTGGCTGCTGTTAGCTTAGCCCTGAAGAATTGATGTAATAGAGAAGTATTTCACTTTAAGTAATTTTTTTTAACTTTTAACACATTCTTTACTTAAAATGACAAATAAATCAACCCTCCTGGCCTACTCAATCATTAGTAGGCTAAGGAATTGCTCACATTTGCCTCACAGTCAGTTGAACTGGGACATTTAGTTCATGAAAATAACTAGGCTGCAACCCATTATTTTAAACAATAGCTGACAATGTATTTACTAGATAATCCATCTAATCAATATCCCAGCAATTAACTAGTGATTACAACTTAAAATAAAAATTTTGTGTGTATCTATTTAATTGAAATAGACAGAAATGGGCTAAACATGGAAGATTCGTTTTCTTATAATAATGTTCTCACCTATCCCTAAAAATGGAAAATGTCCATAAAATTTTAGATATTTTAAATAAAAGTACTTATCACAACACTTATCTTAACCAAATAACAGTGATCATTGAAGACCCAGAATATGACTATAGAAACTTTCAGTGCTTTCTGTAGATTCCATCTTTTGTTATCAAAGAAAGACAAAAACTAGGAGTGGAAGGAAAGAGGTTCCCTATAGTCCTTATTACCTGGTGATAAAGTACAGGGATTTTAATGGACTGTACCAAATGCACAAAACTCCAGGTCACATCAAAGAAAGTTCTACACACCTGGAAGTTGAAGGATCAAGGATTACAAGTTGTGTGAGGGAAAAATGGGAGGAGCCAGGTAGTATTGGGACATCCTAGGCAATGTTTCCAGCCCACTTTGTGTTCTCCCTTCCCTATCAGCTAAGCTTGCTTAATTTGCTTCAGAATTGGAAGACGGAATTGCAGCAGAAAAATACGTGAAAAAGTTTTTAAACCTACAGATTCTTCTTAGTTTAGAATTAGTTGTTACATTGGCAGGAAAAAATAAATGCAGATGTTGGACCATGTTGGAAACCTTGTCAAGAAAGTGGATTGTCTCACACAGAATGGAGATGTGGCTTCTGATTCTGGTGGCGTGTATGTTCCAGAGAAATGTGAATTCAGTACATATGCCAACTAAAGCTGTGGACCCAGAAGCATTCATGAATATTGTAAGTTGGGATTCTTGGGAAATGAGATACTTAACATGTTAACGTTTGTATCTGTGTATCATTTACATTATGTATTATATTTATACATGGTGGTGATTCGTACTAGAAGAGCATAGTGATGAAGTAGCAAATCATACTGGCAAGAATGCTAAACTGGATGTCAGTAGACCTGGGGTCTCCTCAAACAAATCTAGTAAACTTGGGCAAATGACTTAATCCCTTTGGGCTTCAAACACAATTTAACTTTTCCTTGAACACCTTGGTTCATTCTATGAGTGGAGAAACAATTAAGGCCTTTTAAGTTAACCCCAGTCCCTTGATTATTTGCATTTTGTCTGTATTTTTTATTCTTTTTTTTTTCCATATTGTAAAGGTGTCAGCCTTTGCTTCTTGCTATCAGGGCACCCACTTCTAGTAGCATCTTATACCATTCTAATCTACTCTTTTTATCCTGTTTCTGGACTGGTACTTTGCTGAATGGCAATAAAAGGACCCTGAGTTAGTGTTACAGAGAACCTCCTACAAGTGAAATGCATAAATGACAATACTTCTCTTTAGGTTTCCCAGGATTTTTTTTTTTTTTTTTTTGGTAACTTTTCAAATTCTAAGCTGGGTTTTAGTAATGGTCACCCTATGGTAACACTTACCCATAGCAGGGATTGTGACACAAGGTGCAGAGAGACTGTTCTATTTCAATTTCACTGCCCTGTGCAGTAGATAGGATCATTCACATATTTCAAATCCAGATACTGAGATTAAAGAGGTTAAACAAGTTGAACAAGGCCACACCAATGTAATAGCATAGCTACTATTTAAATTCAGGACTGCCTAAACACAAAGTTTATAATTATAAATACTATGCAATAAATCCTCCCAGGTGAGAAAGAGGAGAGGCTACCTCCAGATGAGTAAGATGATCTTGTGCAATGTCCATGTTCCACAGATTTATCTAACTCTCAGGAAATGGAACTTTAACATATATTTATACTGATTTAAGACCCTTTCTATGGAAGCTTCCTTACATGGGTTCAAAAACTGACAGGCCATAGAAATATTCTGTATCTTCATGGTGCTGAATATCAGGTTTCTTCTGACCGTTCCAATGATTAGGTGGTTTGTCTAGGTAGTTAGCACATTGGTGTCAGTCCTCAGGAGTCATCCTTCTGGCCCTGAGACTGTCCCACTTGAATTCCTCTGGTTTGGAGGTGAGGGGAATCTCTGTAGTAGCAGACAGAGATGATCTTCCTGGGCTCCACCCACTGGGTGTAACCAGCACCTACACTCTATTGGGCTTCAGGAGTCTGTAGACTAAAGCCCGTTGAATTAGGCTCTGCCATTAGGCAACTATGCCTGGAAAAAACAAAGTAAAATAGAAAATTCTCGTGATTGGTGTAAATTCAACAAAACAGAATAAAAGTAGTTGCGAGTTTGAACTGGTTCTGAGGTGGGAGACGGGCAGGACTTACTTTCTGGTCCCAACAGGACACAGCGAATAAACAAGCACAAACTAGCAGGCAGTGAAAAAAACCAGCAAAAACCAGCAGGTGGCCTGGAAGACATCCTCTAGTTGCCCTGGCTGCTCATTAGCATGAGACACTCCCACCAGCACCATGACAGTTTACAAATGTCATAGCAATGACCCACAAGTTACTACCCCTTTCCATGGCAACGGCCCTGAAGTTACTGCCCCTTTTCTAGAAATTTCTGAATAACCTACTCCTTAATTTGCATGAAATTAAAAGTAGTTATAAGTGGGCATAACTACAGCTGCCAATAGCCCATGCACTACTGACTCTGGGAGCACCGTCTATGAGTTAGCCCTGCTTTTCAAGGAGCAGTACCATTCAGTAAAAGATTACTGTCTAATATTACCAGCTCACCCTTGAATTCTTTCCTGGGCAAAACCAAGAGCCTTCCCAGAGTAAGCCCCAGTTTTGGAGCTCACCTGTCCTGCATAGATTTGACTCTGTATACTCATGTAATATGGATTATGGTCTATCTTATACTTCGATAAATAACTAGTTTTATGCATGTATTTTTTAAGCAAGTGTTTACTGAGCACCTACTAGGTCCATGATATTGTGCTATGCACTAAGGTTAGAGAGATTTAAGAATATTAAAAGCCCTGACTTTATGGAGCTTATAGTCCAGCAGGAAGGACAGATCCTCAATTAATCATTATAAGAGCAATGAGATAAAAGAAGAAAACATAAAATAAGGGGAACTAATGCAGAAAGCTTAGGAAAGCTTTGCTGAAGAAAGGTTTCAAAGCCTGAAATCTGAAAGATAAATAGCAGTTACTTGAGAGGGTGGTAGCAACAAGATCAGCACATAGGACAGCTAGAGCAGCTAAGAACATGCCAGATTCAAGGAGCTGAAAGCAACCTATATCTGGATGGTCTTTTAAACATTGACTTTTTTATACTATTACAAAAGCAATATATGCTCATTATAGAAAATTTTAAAAATACAAAAGAAGGCAATAGTCACCAATGTACTCTGCACCCAGAACTGCTTTGTCATGCCTTTATCTTCATTCTAAGTCTGTGAGGTTTTGTTTTCTTAAGAAGACATGTCACGTACGATTTACTATTTTCCAACATTTTTTTCTACTTAACGATGTATATCATGAAGAATTTCCCAACATTTTAAATACCCTTTCACAACATCATTTCACCTTGCTGCATTATGTTCCATTTTTTGAATAAATATTTGCCCCAGGTTGGATTCTCTGGGGGACAGACTCTGAGGCAGAATTCATACAAAAATGTTTTCTAAGGAAAATCATCATCATCACCTGTGGAAAGGAAGTAGAGAATCAGGAGTAAGGAAAGAAAGAAATCAAATCTTGATACGGGCTTCAAAACAGCCTCACTGAACTCCCTTAGGAGCTCTGGAGCTAAAACTACTCTTCAGAGATGTCCTACGTTGGGCTGAGATGACCAGGCCTTTAGACCACAAACAGGTCAGTCACTGGATGTGGCAGGAAGGGATGTGAATTTGGAGGAAGTGGCTTTCTACAGCTGAGGCCATTCCTACAGAAGATGACAGCCAAGTGTTATCTGCTGACAGCACTTCTGGTGCATGGGACCAGTCATTTATTGTCCTGCATAAACTTTCCTGCCAAGTATAGCATGTGGACCATCTTGCCACCTATAGACAACATTTGCAGCATTTGTAGTTCCTTTTCTTCTCAGATGTCCATGTCCCAATCCCTACCTCCTTGGCTCTTTTGAGCAACTTCTATTCAACCTCAAGGCCCAGTCAAATTCTTCCTCCACAAGACCTTGCCTGTCCAGCCCTGCTCATTTTGCTCCTCCTGCTCAGAATTCCTTTGCTCCTTCCTCCACTCTCATCCTTCACCCCTCATCTGATACATTACACATATCCTCTCAATAACGACTTGTCAGATTTCCTCCATTCTCATGTTTTCATATATTTATCTTATCTCCCCAAATAGTTGACAACAGTGGTTCCTGAAGGATAGCCGTCAGATCAGCAGCATCTCTTTTGCCTGGGAACTTGTATGTCCATTTTTTGGGTTCAACCCAGACCTGCTGTATCAGACTGTGAGTGGGGTCCCACAATTTGTGTTTTAACAAACCCTCTAAGTAATTCTGATGCATGCTAAAATTTGAGATACTTCTACAATTTTTTTTTTCTTTGAAATGGAGTCTCACTCTGTCACCAGTCTGGAGTGCAGTGGCATGATCTCAGCTCACTGCAACCTCTGCCTCCCAGGTTCAAGCGATTCCCCTTCCCCAGCCTCTCGAGTAGCTGGGATTACATGCATGCGCCACCACGCCCGGCTTTTTTTTTTTTTTTTTTTTTAGTAGAGATGGTGTTTCACCATGTTGGTCAGGATGAGCTCAATCTCCTGACCTCGTGATGTGCCCACCTCAGCTTCCCAAAGTGCTGGGATTACAGGTGTGAGCCACCACGCCCGGCCTATAAAATGTTAAGGTTAAGTAGACAATGGTGTCTCACATACATACATGCACACATATACACTGCATTCCATAATGCTTGGTTCATTGAGTTTTAATTATAGTGGTAGTTAATGCTTATTGAGTTCCTACTATGTCCTGGGGATTACAGTTAGTGTTATGTGTGCATTATCTTTTTGCATTTATTACAACAGTCCCATGGACTATGAACCATTAGAATTCCTAATTTACAGATGAGTGAACTGAAGCATAGGAACAGTTTAACTAAATTTTTCAAGATTATACAGCTAGTTCATATATTACTGTTAGAACCAGGGTTAAAACTCAGACAGTGGGACCCGGGAGCTTTCTCCTAATGACTATGCTTTTTTGGCCCTATATTCTACCTGGGCATGTGATGCCTGGCCTTCTTCTCTCTTGCTCTTTTTTAAAGCAGCCCCTAATGCAAATGGTTCTTTCCTTCTCTGCGTTATAACAATGGCCAAGAATAGTGAGGATGCTTAGAAGGTATTTGCAGCTGCAAATTTTCCAGAGTGTCTACATGTAACTACCGTGTAGAATAAGGATTCTTAACCAGGGGTTTGTATATAGGCAACAAGATATCTAAAACTCCTGAAATTGAATGCAAAACCATGTTTTTGTATCCACTGTATATCCATTTTTATAGTTCTCCTCAAATTCACAGAGGGAACTTTAACCTGAAAATGTTAGGAATCAATGCTCTTGAGTCTGTGGTTTTAGAACTGGAAAGAATCTTAGGAAATGCATGACCCAGGAATGCTCATAAGCTGTCCTGGAACAGGTGTCCCACTGGCTGCTTTAGAACCACCTGATCTGTAACCTGAAGTGGGCTCAAGACTCTGTATGTTACAATGCCCAGATGATTCTGATGCACAACAAGGTTTTGGAATCAGGGTTCCGGTCCAGTGGTTCTCAAACATTAGGGTACATCACAATTCCCTAAAGAGCTTGAGACACAAACTGCTGTGCCCAATCCTCCGAGTTCCTGATTCAGTAGGTTTGGTTGGAACCTGATAATTTGCATATCTAACAGATTAGTCCAAGTGATGCTGATGCCTTTGTCCCAGGGCCCATACTTTGAGATCCATAATTCTAGTCCAGTTTCCATATTAAGACAAAGAAAGTAAGGACTAGAGAGGGTTGGCAGATTTTTCTAAGATAACATGATTAGCTTGGGAAAAGCAAGGACCTTGAGTTTTACAGCATCAAGGAATCTACTCTTACTTTTGATCATTGAGAACATAGCCACAGAGAACTGAACTCAAAAGAAATTGTGCTTTTTCCATAGAGCGAAATCATACAACATCAAGGCTATCCCTGTGAGGAATATGAAGTCACAACTGAAGATGGGTATATCCTTTCTGTTAACCGGATTCCTCGAGGCCTAGCGCAACCTAAGAAGACAGGTATGGGTCATGCCATGTCACCGCAACACAGCAGTCTTCTCTGCAGTTACGACTTCCTTGTGATTTGAATGTAGAAGAGAGCCTGGGTTCTTAGTGCAGACTGACGTCCATTGTTCAGGTCAAAGGATGGTGTCAGTTTCCCCATAATCTCCATCACCACCACCATATCCCTCCCCACTGCCACTAATTATCTCAATTAAACATAGTGTTTGCTTTTCAAAACACACCTTCAAGAAAAGTTCATTTCTTGACTTATTTTAGCACCTAACCCATTCCCCAAAACCCCTCCTATGTAGACATTCTAGAATATTTACTGACATTTCCTTGAACAGACCATACCAACCTCTGCTTATGAAGAATTCAAGCTTTATTATGGCACCGGGTGCCCACTCCTATACTCTGTATTCCTCATCTAAAGAGCACTTAAAATATTTAAGATGTTGCCTAGCTTTTTACTAAGGGCTTTTGAAAAACAAAAGTTCTATACATACATTTTATTTTATTTTATTATTTTATTTTATTTTGAGGTGGAGTTTCGCTCTTGTTGCCTAGGCTGGAGTACAGTGGTGCGATCTCGGCTCACGGCAACCTCTGCCTCCCAAGTTCAAGCAATTCTCCTGCTTCAGCCTCCCCGGTAGCTGCGATTACAGGCATGCACCACCACGCCCAGCTAATTTTTGTATTTTTAGTAGAGACAGGGTTTCTCCGTGTTGGTCAGGCTGGTCCTGAAATCCTGACCTCAGGTGGTCTGCCTGTCTCAGCCTCCCAAAGTGCTGGGATTACAGGCATGAGCTACTGCACCTGGCCTACATGTACATTTTAAATGTTTGATATGTTTCCATAGTTCATACAATTCCACACTTTTGTATGTGGGATTTTCAGCTATTGTTATCTTTTTAAACATTTGTCTTCATTACTAAAATATGAATATTTTTCATTCTATTTGGCTGGATTCTTTTTAATATTCTAGCAGTAGGTTTATAGTAGCAACTATATTGTCTTTTATGTGTACAGATAATATAATTTCTTGTGTTATTTTGATATGGCAGATACACTGATAAGCGCTTTATTTGTATTAGTCTCATTTAATTTTCACAATTACCCTAAGAAACTGCTACTCATATATGTTAAGTAACTTACCCAAAAAGTCTGTGCTAGTGCTTGCTAGTGAGGTGTAAAACCTGCACTCAAATAAAATCTCTCTCTGCCATTATAGCCCATGTTCTTAACTAGGACCAGAAAATGCTGGACAAATGCTATTGGGCTTTGGTGTAAAGAAACTTTGGGGTTCTGTTTTACTCTAATTTGTACTTGTGTAGCTTTTTGAAAACTTTTTTTTTTCTTACTAGTTGCACAGCTGTGCCTTATACATGTCTAGCATGTGCCTTAAGCATCTTTGAACTTAAATTTCTTCCTCTGGACCACTGTTTCATCAGATGTCTATGCAGTTTGCTTTGGCCCTTCTTTCGGCCGACTTTATCAGAGTTCTTCCTTGGCCACCCTATTCAAAATTGCAGCTCTTTGCTACCTATTGAGTTCTAGCCCCTTACCCTGCTTACTTTTCCATATCACACTTACCATCACCTGATATAATAGATATTTTCATGTTTGTATATCATCTGTCTCCCCCCAATCAAAGGGTAAACTCAATGAGAGCAGAGACATCATTTGCTTTGCTCAAGGCTAGAACCAGTAACTAAATGAGTGCTGAGCACATTCTGATGCTAATAAATATTTGTGAGATGAATTATAGATTTTGTATAAATAAATGAAGAGCCTGGGGACATGGCCCCACGAATCCCAGGGGAGTGGGCAAAGCACAGTTCTTCCAAGCAATCAAGTGACTTAGCAATTATTAGGCATGGGGGTCATCTGTAGCCTCTATTCATGGATGGAATTTGTTTTCTTACATCCTGTTGATTCAGACTGTTCACACATTGCCCAGGTGTTTGAGGTTCAAGGAATCTGGCTCCTTGGTCCAGCTGGTGCAGAATACTTCTCACTAGTGGCCAGTGTTGCTGGCATGTGCCTCTTCAGAGGCAATCTCCCGTATCAAAAAAAAAAAAAAAAAAAAAGAGTTTTTCACCAACTTTTCAAAAAGAGAGCCAATGAAATTCATACTGAAAACAACTGAAAAAATGTTTACTGAAAAGCTTATAGCTTGTGGAAGCGGCCTTTTTATCTTTATCAAAGGATCTTAGTTGGCTTCAACATCGAGAAAGAAAATAGGCTGGGCCATCCTCAGAAATGACAGCTGTCTAGCCCTTACATACTCACCTGCTGGCTGTAATTTAAATAGAAGACCTAGGGGATGTTTGAAATGATATAAATGAGCCAGTCCTCTTGTTAGGGGAATCACAAGAACAAACTATATGGCTAAGTAGAACCAAGGAGACCGTAACCATGGGAAATGCCCTAAAGACTCTCACGGGGAGCATTGATCACCTTGGTTTGAGTGTCCTGTGTTAACACAGCTGAGGTCACCTCCCTGAGAGCTAAGAGGATGAACTAAACGACCAGACATCAAGGAAAACCTAAAATAACACCGAGTTCCTTTCTCCTGGCCCTTCACTAACAGTCCACAGTGACCTACACATTCTCTCCCTTGAGAGATAAAATGAGGCAGATTGGAATTCATGAAGACTGTCAAGATGCTGGATGAGTTTAGTGTAGAAGGGCTTTTGTCCTACAGGGAGACTGCAAGTGTGTTTGGTACCCCTTTACAGCAATAATAACAAAAGCTACCCATCTGATCTGAAGTCGGGCAGCATGCTGAGTGCTTAATGCACAGTACCTCATTTACCCCTCCCCTGCCAAAATCCTGTGAGGTGGGCAATTATCCTCATTTTGCTAATGAGGACGCTGCAGCTCAGAAAGTCACTTGCTTTAGAGAATTATAACAATAATAATGAAAGCAATAAAGCTGTTTTTTACTACAGGTGTCTTCTAAGCTATATTGTGGTGTGGATATTGCACTCATGATTTGATTTAATTTGCACGAGTCCCGTTGAGGGCATGATGTATTATTTCCTCCTAATAGGGCAGCACTTTATTAATCTTTCAGTCAAATGTGCTAATGACAAAATGATATATATGCCTTAATTTATTGAACACGTTAGAATTCTTAAAACCCTTCATCCTTCTCTATTCTCTACTGATATTCTTGTAATTCTTTATTTTGATGTAATTTCCAATTTATGCAAAAGTTCTGGAAATAGTACAAGGGACTTCCATATACCGTTTGCCCTAATTTACCAAGTGTTTACAGTTTTACCTCATTTATTTTATCATTATCTCTCGCCCATCTCTTACGTGTATCTTAATGCTTTTTCCAAAACCTTTGATGGTAAATTTGAGACATACATCATGCCTATTTGCCCCTAAGTAACTTCAGCGAGTATTTTCTAAGAACAAGAGTATTCTCTTCTATAACTGCAATACATTTATCAAAGTTAGAAAACAAACATTGATTGACATTAGTATTTAATTCATAGTCTATATTCAAATTTTGTCAATTGTCCCAAAGTCCTTTATAGCTGTTTTCCCTCCTCCGGTCCATAATCTAATCCAGGATCATTTACTACATTTGGCCATCAAGTCTGTTTCCTTCATAAACAATTTCTAAGGTTTTGTCTTTTTGATTTTTGCATTTTTGAAGAGTTTTGGACAGGGATTTAATTTGCTTTATCTGATGTTTCTTCATGGTGTGTGTGATTCAAGTTATATGTTTTTGGCAGGAATAACACAAAAGTGAAGTCAGATCTTTCTTGGTTCATCATATTATGAAGCAAATAATGTTGGCTTGTTCCAATACTGATAATAACTAATGACTTTGTTAAAGTGGTATCTGACAGGTTTTTCTAAAGTTAGTATTTTTCCTTTTGTAATTAACAAATAAGTCGTGGGAAGATATTTTCAGGATATGTAATATTCTGTCTTTAAACTTTTACTCACTAATTTTAACATTCACTGATAATTTCAATCTTTCTGAATTTGTTAGTTGGAATTATACTGTAAATCAATGTTTTGTATTTACTAAATGGCATGTATTTACTAAATGGCATTCTGTAAATAAGAGCTTTTCCTTCCAATTATTTATTTGTTCATTTATTTATTGGTCTGTACATGGACTCGAGCATTCTTATTCAATGGGATATAATTCTTTACTATAATTATTTATTTTGATGCTCAATATTTTTGTATTTGAACAGTGGGAGCTCCTTCAAGCTGGCTTGTGGATCCTTTTGACAAGGTCTCTTAATCACTAAACCATTTATATATAGAGAGAGATATAGATATAGACAGTGTGTGTATATATATGGTGTGTGTATATGTTATATATATGGTGTGTGTATATATATGGTGTATATATACAGCTTAATAATCATACTATACCATCTACTGGGGCACTTTCAATATTTCTGAAGAGCCCAGACAAGTCTGATAATAATTACACAAAACTAACAATAGAAGTTAAACTTTATAGATTCTTTTTCTGCCGGGCAACATGCCATCCATTCCTTGTGCTCTATTTTATTAAAGCATAACACAAATCTTATTTTACTGATGAAGAAATCAGGACACATAACAAAGGTTAAGTAATTGGCCAAGATAACTAAGCTAGCAAGCAGCTGAATCAAGATCTGAACACAGGTTTGTTTGATCTGAAAGCTCTTATTCATTACTGGATAACAAGAAAGGGAGAGAACATTTCACACAGTTGAAATTGTCTCCTTTTGCAGGTTCCAGGCCTGTGGTGTTACTGCAGCATGGCCTAGTTGGAGGCGCTAGCAACTGGATTTCCAACCTGCCCAATAATAGCCTGGGCTTCATTCTGGCAGATGCTGGTTTTGACGTGTGGATGGGGAACAGCAGGGGGAATGCCTGGTCTCGAAAACACAAGACCCTCTCCATAGACCAAGATGAGTTCTGGGCTTTCAGGTACATGAAAATCTTGAGAATGGAGGTAGACATGTCTGCCTTTCAAAAAAATAGGTAAAAAATTATGGCTTCTAGTATTTGGTTGATTTATTTTGGTTAAGTCATCATTATCTTAACATGATATCCCCCAATTTTCTTGATTAACTAGTAATTCCTTGGTTGAAGTAGTGAGGAATGCTGAGTTTCCCATGTAGAAGGTTGGGTCTAGCTAATAGGGTGAGAATGGTGATTGGTGTCAGGTGATTGAGATTGGAATGAGAGAAGTGTAGATCCATTTCCTTGTACGGGGGTAATAGTATAATAGTACTCTAGAAGGAGAAGAGACCAGGCAGCATTAAAAAAAAGAAAGGAAATTATTAAGCCTAGTGTGTTAGTCCGTTTTCACACTGCTGTAAAGAACTGCCCGAGACTGGGTAATTTATAAAGTAAAGAGTTTTAATTTACTCACAGTTTAGCGTGGTTGAGGAGGCCTCAGGAAACTTATGATCATGGCAGAAGGTGAAGGGGAAGCAAGGCACCCTTTTCACAAGGCTGCAGCAAGAAGTGCTGAGCAAAAGGGGGAAGACCCCTTTATAAAACCATCAGATCTTATGAGAACTCACTCACTAGCACGAGAACAGCATGGGGGAAACCACGCCCATGATTCAACTACCTCCACCTGGTCTCTCCCTTGACATGTGGGGATTACGGGGATTATGGGGATTACAATTCAAGATGAGATTTGTGTGGGAACACAAAACCTAACCATATCACCTAGGGACCATTGATCTGACACATCTCTCATGCTCGTACAAAAGATGTTTAATGCTTTTATTTAAATTACCTATTGATGTTCAACTCACTTTTTTTTTTTTTTTTTTTTTTTTTTGAGACGGAGTCTTGCTCTGTCGCCCGGGCTGGAGTGCAGTGGCCGGATCTCAGCTCACTGCAAGCTCCGCCTCCCGGGTTCACGCCATTCTCCTGCCTCAGCCTCCCGAGTAGCTGGGACTACAGACGCCCGCCACCTCGCCCGGCTAGTTTTTTGTATTTTTTAGTAGAGACGGGGTTTCACAGTGTTAGCCAGGATGGTCTCGATCTCCTGACCTCGTGATCCGCCCGCCTCGGCCTCCCAAAGTGCTGGGATTACAGGCTTGAGCCACCGCGCCCGGCCCTCAACTCACTTTTTATACCTATCAGAGAAGGGCCACTTCAACATCTTTATAACTATTCCTGTAAATGAATCTGCATAGCCCTGTGCTGTTCTGCTTAACAGTAGAACAGGACACTTCCACTAGGAGTTGGGTTATGTGCTCAGTAAATATTAGCTGAAGATGATTATTGCTGTATGACAACATCTTGAGAAAACAGCAGTTCGCTGACAGCCTGTAACTCCAGAGACACCCATGCACCACAGGTTTGAAAGAAATCCATTCTGAGTGTTGTGAGGAACACAGTAACAAGCATTCAGGGTTGATAACTCAAGGGCTTGTTTGTAAACCCGGCGGCGGGGGGGTGGGGGTGCTTTTGTTGGTTTCTGATTATAACTTTTCATATAACTTTGTCTTTTCCCCTTGTAGTTATGATGAGATGGCTAGGTTTGACCTTCCTGCAGTGATAAACTTTATTTTGCAGAAAACGGGCCAGGAAAAGATCTATTATGTCGGCTATTCACAGGGCACCACCATGGGTAGGTTCAAAGAAAAGCAGGTTTGTATACTCAGAAGAAATGTGAGCATACGACGCAAGCTATCCCTGAAATCAGTCACCTTGTGCTTCCTTCAGACCTGGTCTTGTCATCTTCAGATTCATGTAGTCCCCAGCAATGTGTCTAGCATATACACACATGCGCTAGATATAGCATATCTCTGTGCTATATGTGTCTAGATATAGCATATCTCTCAATATAAACATTTTCTCAAAGCCAATGTCATTATATTCAATTATTTATTTAACTCATTGAGCACCTACTACTTGAAAGCAAATATGCTGGCGTCATAAGGACCTTATAATTTTATAGGAGAGGTAAGATACAAATACATTTTTATTGAAATATCTTGTTAAAAGCAAAATAAATATTTTATGAGTTCTAAAAATATTCAGTATTCATGTTGATATATTTCTTCTTTTGTAGGCTTTATTGCATTTTCCACCATGCCAGAGCTGGCTCAGAAAATCAAAATGTATTTTGCTTTAGCACCCGTAGCCACTGTTAAGCATGCAAAAAGCCCTGGGACCAAATTTTTGTTGCTGCCAGATATGATGATCAAGGTATGTGACTCCTCAGAAAATTTCCTATATACATAGAAAAATCTTCTAGCCCAATTTCCTAAAACATAAACTTTTAAAATTACAGTCACATTTTTTCTGTCTGTCATGTAATGACTACTATGTCACTTCATGTTTTTACAGGGATTGTTTGGCAAAAAAGAATTTCTGTATCAGACCAGATTTCTCAGACAGCTTGTTATTTACCTTTGTGGCCAGGTGATTCTTGATCAGATTTGTAGTAATGTCATGTTACTTCTGGGTGGATTCAACACCAACAATATGAATATGGTAAGTGGGAGCCTAGTAAATTCCCAGAGTCCCAGCATAAAGCTGGGAGGCATATGGCTCACCCCTGGAGGGAGAGCTAATGCCAGTGAAGACTCATAGTAATGATATATTCCCAGTAACTCAGTTCTCTCCAAACTGTAAGGAAATAAGGGAAATGCTTCATTATGGACTGAAACAAGGTTAACATAAGGGCATTGCTAGATATTAAATCACAGACTATAGATGGAAGAGGTCTGAAAGCGGCTTTACTACAGTGAATTAAATTAAAAAGCACGATTAGCATGTGTTACACAACAGAGAGAACTGTCATGCATCATCCATCTCTACCCTCCACTGGGGTCCTGTAGGTTTGTAGTTTAAGTTCTTTGATGGAACATCAGGGACCTTTATTTTGGCTTAGGCTACCAGTTGGTGTCACTGGCTGGATTCCCTAGGAAGCATACTCTGAGATGGAGATTAATGTGAGCAATGATTTGGGTTCTGCTCTAGGGATAATGCCTAGAGAAGGAAAAGAAACAGGATTAGGTAGATGAAAAAGTCAAGTAGTGATGCAGTCTCAATAGGAGCCTTCGTTGATCTTGCAGGGATTTGTGAAGATAGGATGACCCTTCAGAACCATCTCAAGTTAGGAAGAGAGGGCTGAGTCTTTATACACCATGTCAATCAGTCATTTAATGTTGCCACACCAGTAACAGGGGAGCACTGGGCAATGTATCTCCCTACAATTGGAGCAATCCTCAAAGCAGGCTGAGAGTGGAGGGCTGTTTGCCAGCAGCACTGCCAGCAGCTGGGGCATCATTTCTTTAATTCTGGAGATTTTTTCTTCTTTTTTAAGATTAATAATTTGATTTATAGTAACCATTTGATAAGCATATATTACATACTAGGTTAATTTGTAACCTATACCAAGCCTATGAGTGTTATTAACATCCCCACTTTGCCGATTAGTGTACTAAGATTTAGTGGATTAAATGACTCACCCAAATTCACCTAAAAATTAAACTGCAGAGCTAGGATTTGAATACAGGCCCAATACCAGAGCCCTCATCCTAAATATCACTAGTAAATTTTTTTTTAAGTAGAGGCCAGATCTCTGATAAGAAGCTATTCTCAGATGAAAAATACCAGTGTCTGGCAATACATTTAGTGACATTTTATTTATGTGCATGTACATATTTTTGTTTCATAGATAATTGCTGATAATTTAATAACGTTCCCATTTCTTGGTCTGACACCCAGGAGATTTGGTCTTGATGGGGTATACATCTTGTGAGTTTTTCTATGTCCCCCAAAATACTCATGCTTTGTTACAGAGCCGAGCAAATGTATATGTTGCCCACACTCTTGCCGGAACATCTGTGCAAAATATTCTACACTGGAGCCAGGTAAGAATGTTGAATTTGCAGTCTTTGCTAAATGTCCTTTCATATTTTGTATAGAATAGTCAAAGGACACCCTTTAGATAGCCCAGGGATTATTTCACACTTATTCTAAGATGAAATGCGATATTGTCGATGCTATTTTGATGGAAAATTTGATCTAGATCACTGAAACTTTTCAAGAAATGGGAAGAAAGGACAGAAGTAGCCTAAGGACTTCTTTAGATCTTAAAAGTATGAATTTAGATGATCCAAGTGAGACTTCTCTCTATCTTTAGACACCTCAAAGATGTGGCTGGACAGAATTATGTTTCTACATCTTCTCTTCAGCTTCTCCAACAATACAGTCAACTAGAAACAAAAATGCTAATGTGGGGTCTGTCGAAAGAGATATTCACAGGAGTCCTTCACACTGCAAACTTTACCTGCAATTACAGGAAACACACACCTCTGTGTGTCTATGTGGTGTGTGTGACAGAGAGAGGGACGGGGGAAGGAGAGAGTTCTCTCTGTTGAAGGGTGGAGAGAGAGACGGGGGGGGCAGAGAGAGAGAGAGAGAGCGAGAGAGCGCAATTGTGCCTTCAAAACCAGAGAAGAATTCTAAGTTGGATTAAATTTTGGTTGCTATCTTCCAGGATCACTACATTGCACAATTCCAGGGCACAATGCCCCATTGTAGCCCACAGAGTTGTGGAGGATACCCACTCACATTAGCTACAATGAGTATGCACTTCCTGGAGTTGATAATGCAATGATTAAGAATTTATGTAGTCCCTCTTTCTTCTCAAAAGGCCTCATTCTTGTCTTACCATTTTCCTGAGACGCTTATCCCAATGTTGAACGGAAGAGCAGCTCAGCCTTTGCTCCCTGCTTCCCTCACGAGTGCACACTGGGTAGCACATTTCCACCACCCCACCACGCTTATCCACTGAGACATTGGAATACCTTGCAAATTTTTGTTTCCTTTTAGGCAGTGAATTCTGGTGAACTTCGGGCATTTGACTGGGGGAGCGAGACCAAAAATCTGGAAAAATGCAATCAGGTAAGAGAATCAAATAGACCATCTGCTGAAAATATATACATTGGAAATGTATGACAGGGAAGTTATAATGACAGTTTATTCTAGATACGGGAATAAAATGTGAAAATTTAGGCAGAAAATAATAGTTCATGTTTGACTCCATTTGAAAATGGTTAAGTTCACAGTTTAGCCAAGAAAACTGTCTGCTTTTACAATGGAGTAGGAGGCCTTTTTTGCTGAGGCTGTCTCCCTGAACAAGGTACTGGGCTTCTCGGGAGCAAGATGAAGTAGATTTAGTCAAGAGAAGAGTGCAGTCTATGGTAGACACTAAAAGGATTATTTTAGAATAAAACAAATGGAATGGTGGCAGTAAGTTTGTTTTATAGCACAGTAAAAAGAACATTAAATGGCAAGTCAGGATTGCTGTATAAGTTTTGCTTCTGCACTATAAACTTCTGTAACAGGAGCTAGGCTGCTTTAATTTTTCAGGCTTCGATTTCTTTACCTTTAAAATAAAAATTTTGGGCTTAGAAAGCCCATAAGCATTCTCCCTGGTTATACTTTCAATGAATCTGTAATTTGCAAGTTAAATTTTTTAAATGTTATTACATTACTCAAGAAAATATGTAGCTAATGCTGTGAACTAAAATTAGATATCAAAGTGTGGAGCTTCAGAATTGCGTAGGTATGCCCTTTAGAACATAAAATCTTCTGAAGATTTTTGGTAATCATGTGTGTGAATGTAAATAAGTATTTACCATAGAAACAGAGCTGGAAGGGGCAGATTAGACACAGTTTAGTCTTTCTTTGAGAGCCTCACATCATAATTAACATCCACTGCCATATGTCGATCTAGATGTAAAATGCTAGGAAACTGGACAAACTGTGCAGTGCTCCTGGATAGCGAGCTCTCAGTCTCTGGTATCAGCTGCTTCTCTTGAAGTCCTTCTTCACCGTGTCCCATAATATGTCTTTAGGGAAAGTATTCCTGTTCAAAGTTTTTTTTTTACATTTATTTATTTATTTATTTAAATAACTCCTGACCTCAAGTGATCCACCCACCTCGGCCTCCCAAAGTGCTGGGATTACAGACATGAGCCACTGTGCCCGGCCCTAAGATGGTTTTAATTTATCAACATTTAATGGACTGAGTTCTAGAGAAATTGATTCATGCAGAATAGGCACCAGAAAATGGGAGTGGAGGGGAAGAGAAAAGAAACACACAAAAAAGTATCGCAGAATCACAGAAACTCAGAGCAAGACATGACATTTAGTTCAATCTTTTCACCTGTAAAATGACAAAAAATATTACTAACCCCATAGAAGTTTTCAACCTTCCTTATCCAAATTGGGCCATAGCTCTAAATTCTTAGGGAGCCACAAAGAGAAACCAGAGCATCTAGGATTGGAGCCAAGACTCCATGGTGGATTTCCTGAGTAAGAAATGGGCCTTACCACTTCTGAGGAAAGTTCTGGATGCTGATTAATCTCAAGGGCTCAGCCAGCTCAGCTAATTCTACTAACAGTGCATGAATACAGAAAGTTCCTAGGAATTAGGAATACTAATTGGTATATTTGGTGGGGAAGGGTGAGGAATAAGGGTTGGAGCAGGTATTTAACTTTTACTTCCCTTTAGCTCAAATTACCTGTGTGCCATAGGCCATGGTCTTGGCAAATGCAGTCAAGCTGGGCCTGCCTCAAAGGCTGCCTGGGACCACATAAAGACTGTGAAGATGCAGAGCCCTTCCCAGCAGGTTCCTTGCTTTTCTCTGTGGAATATAATTCTTGTCTCATGAAATGTTTGTGAAATTATCTTTTAAAAGAACAGGAGAATTATTTTTAAAAACAATTTATTTACAAAATATTTAATAGGAAGATAAAATAAGTACAAGACATTAAGTGTTTTTTTGTGTTTTCTCATTTGATCTAGCAAGTTATTACAATATTATCCCCAGTAACAGAGGAAGAAACTGAGGTTCAATAATGTTAAGTAATTTTACCTTGAAGTAAGGACAGCAACAGAAATTCTTAACAGAGTTGTGTGACTCTAACACCCATGTACCCTTCACCACAACAGATGGCATGTTTATTATGTCTATTGGAAACATAAATTATGAGTCTGAAAGTTCAAATGTTACCTACAGTTAAGAACTATTCATTTTCTCTAGCCAACTCCTGTAAGGTACAGAGTCAGAGATATGACAGTCCCTACAGCAATGTGGACAGGAGGTCAGGACTGGCTTTCAAATCCAGAAGACGTGAAAATGCTGCTCTCCGAGGTGACCAACCTCATCTACCATAAGAATATTCCTGAATGGGCTCACGTGGATTTCATCTGGGGTTTGGATGCTCCTCAACGTATGTACAATGAAATCATCCATCTGATGCAGCAGGAGGAGACCAACCTTTCCCAGGGACGGTGTGAGGCCGTGTTGTGAAGCATCCGACACTGACAAGCTTAGGACAGCCTCATGAGGGATGGGGCTAGGACCCATAAAGGCAGAATTACAGAGGACAGAGACCTAGTATACATTTTTCAGATTCCCTGCACTTGGCACTAAATCTGACACTTATGTTTACATTTTTTTTTTTCAGTAAATTAGTCCTTATTGGGTAAATACAGGTTTCACATGCTGTTATATATTCTGCCATCTTGAAGGGTAGTTTTAACTGACAGCCAGAAAGTATCTAGACATTCTCTATATCATTCAGGTAAATCTCTTTAAAACACTTATTTTTTTCTATAAGCCATATTTTTGGAGCACTAAAGTAAAATGACAAATTGGGACAGATCTTGAGGTCTGGAGTCTCTTGATTATTGTTGACTTTGACAAAATAAGCTAGACATTTTCACCTTGTTGCCATAGAGACATAACACTACCTCAGGAAGCTGAGCTGCTTTAACAACAACAACAACAAAATCAATGTTATAGTATGGATGAAATATATGTTAAGCATTCTCAGAATAAGGCCAAGTTTTATAGTTGGATCTCAGGGGAGAAAATTTTATAGGATGTTTATGAGTTCTCCAATAAATGCACTCTGCATTACATAAAGCATATATGTGCGTTTCAGTATCTAGATTCTAGTCCAAGCTTGTTGGAGTCTTTATAGCTTGTTGCTAGGAGACCTAATGGCTAGAAATTTCTGGCTCAATTTTCTGCCTCCAAAAATTAAAAGCTTGGGAGAAAATTGCATAATGTCATGAGCTTGATTAAACAAATTGTCACACATTTTATCCTTTAATCTTGACAAAGTTAATGTCAGTCACCACAACTCATTCACAAACCACAATTTATTTCTTCAGAAAATTATTCCACTTTTACACAATTTCACAGATGACAGTTGTAAATAACATTGGTACTATTTTGCAAAATCTCTGAAACAAAATCAAAGGTTTGTGTGTGTCAAAAGTATATTGTTGAAGATATACTGGTGTGTGAAATTCATTTGTGTGGTTTTTTTGTCCCCAAGGGTCACCTGGTAGCTCAGCTCAATGCTAGCGAATCTTAATTTATTAAGACATATTTAAAGACTTCAGAATCTATATCTACACACTACTACTTCCTTCATAAAATAAGTTTCTTAAAACCATGTACACAGTTGAATATATATTGCTGGATTCGATTTTCATTAGAGCTTTCAAGGATAGTAAATCTTTCATTCTTAGACTGTACTTGTTACCACATACAGAGAAGCTGGCTTAGTCCCTGTCTGCAGCTATGTGAGATTCAGTCTTGATTTTCAAAATTCAACATCTTTTTAAGTGAGTTTATTTCTACTCTGTCTCATTCACAGAGGAATTGAGACAGATATTTTGATATTCACAATCTCTCACTTAGACAAATAATCCAGATCCTACCTCATTATATAGCTCTGTTTCTTTTGAAGAACTTTATCCAAATAAGTTACAATAACATTTTACATTTATCAATAAAAGAAACAAAACTAACAAGCTTAGTAACCACCTTGTATTTACAAAAGGATCATGAAGATTTTTTAAACGAACATTTGCATAGATAGTTGCATAGTCCTGCTCAAACCAAGATGGCTTTTATTTGTAAACCAAAATCTCTAGTGGTATGCTGGTAAACGAACTTTATGGAAAGCAAAAACAAACAAACAAACAAAAACTCTGATTTGTCAATTTGCCAGTTTCTGTGGTGTAAACACACTCACCACTGATAATTGATAGATGTTTTTATTGAAATTGCTTCATCAAAGGAATATTTACACATGAATCTCTAAGCCTACACATATACACATACCATTCTATACAAACATACATATTTAATAATTTGATTCTTCTGCTCAGTACTCAAAGGGGGCTGGGAGGAACAGTTTGTCTCCTAGGGCATGACATAGACTGGACAGTCTTTTTATAAGAGTGATGCAACTGGGAAGAGAGAACGCTGTTTCAGAAGATAACTCTGATCCTCTTCTTCAGGAAAGACTGAGTTTGGAACACCAGGGCTTTTTTTTTTTTAAGAGAGGGTCTTGCTGTGTTGCCCTGGCCGCTCTCAAACTGCTGAGTTCAAGTGATCCTCGCACCTCAGCCTCCCAAGTAGCTGGGGTTACAGGTATGTACCACTGTGCCTAGTTGAAACATCAGTTTCTGACTGAAGTGCAGACCACAACAACTTTAGTGTTTCCCTTAGAAGGATTATGGCCATGGTGAACTTGACTGAGTAAACAATGCTATAAATAAAAAGCTCTTCCAAAACATTAACCATGGTAAGCATCATTTTCCCCATAAAATGGTGGCATCCAGGTTAAGTGGCCCACAGACCAACTATCTAAAATGAAGATAGAATCCAGTCTTTAACTTTTTCTGTATCTCCATCAGTGTGGTCGCAAGGATTACCATGCTTTCCTTAGCATTAATTCAATCTGGGAAAATTTTAATCTCCGTGCAATATCCAGTGAGCTCTCACCATGCTGCGGGGGGGGGGGGGGGGGGGGGAATACAGTTATTTCCAATAGAGTGCCCAAGATCTCATAAATAGCTTAGACTGATTGACTCTCTGGGTTGGCAAGGGCTTTAAAAGGTAGTCAGTCCTAATAGTAATAGGACAACTTCATTCCTTAATGAAGATGATTAATTTTACTGTTGTTTACATTAGAGGCAAATAATTTACTTCAACATAAGGCCTAGATTAGAAGATGCTGCTGCTAGAGGAACCTCAAACCACGGTCCACAGACCCTTACCTTATTCTTTATTGTGGGGTCTGCACGGGCTTCCAAGAGCAGAGGGATAAGAGACTGGTTTTTCATTTCACAGGCATAATGTAACGCAGTACAGCCATACTGAAACACAAAGGGCCAAAACTTCAGCTCATAAGTTGGGCTTTCCACAGACCATAGCATGTGGCTTCATTGGCAAATCCTTTTCACACTTTGTAGCATACATCTAAGCAGAAAAACAGTCTGCAAACCATTGATAGACAACTATTTCTAGTACTTAGAAAATTTTCTTCTCTGCCTCAATGTATATGTATGTGTCATATAAGCCATCAATCTCTGCCTTTTGTTTTTCATTTTCTGTTCTAAACTAAAGAATGCAACTTATAAAAAGCTGATGCTGAATTGTGCCAAGGTTTCTTTGTAGCGTGTTATATGTCTCGGTGATCATCACCTTGATCATGTCACCATCTTTTCCCTTAAAAAGTCTCCACATGGACCTTTACATAAATATTATCCTCTATGGTTTTGATGATGATTCCTACTGAAGAAGTTGGGTGCTCTTGCTGCTGCAGGACACCTACAAGATCAGTGCAGTTCTACAGAGATGTCTCCCAAACGTGATTTGTTACAGCTTTTATTATGTGTTATACGCTAGTGCATCTACTCTGTTGGTACTAATTTAAAACACTACAGGCCAAAAAAATAATAGCTAGGGCATTAGTGTCCAAACTTTGGCCTTTGGAAAAGTAGCCAAGCAACCATGGTGTTAGTAAGTGAAAGTAAGTGAAGAAATAATATCTTTGGCTATCAAAACTAACAGAGTTAGCTCTGGATCCTATGCCCTACAAACACCTCTAAAATTATAGATCATGTTGCAATTATGTATTTTTATTAAGTGGTAGCATGACAAATGGAAGTTCTGGCTCTGAATTTTTTCATGTGAAATAGAGTCTAATTACCCCAAAATACAAAACACTATTTTACCTAGAAAGTAGATTTTAATATTCAGATAGTTTTTGAAAAATTTTTGCTATTAGAAGTGACGTCTGTGTGTGTACATGCATGTGTCTAAAACTCCTGAGTTCAAGTGATCCTCCCAGCTCAGCCTTCCAAGTAGCTGGGACTACAGGCGAGTGCCACTGCGCCTAGCTGAAGGAATGCAATATCTCTATCTAGAGAGAGAGACACATAAACAGCTGGGAAAATATCCTAGAGAAATTTTGGTCACAGGCACGAATTTTAAATCTATTGAATTTAAATGAAAAGACCCAGAAAACCCTTCAACAAACTTTTAACTTCATCTTTAATAATCTCTTACTTAATATATTTCAAAGTTATCTAAAGAAATGGTAATGCACAGTAGCTGTCAATACAAATTTATCCAAAAGTTCTATTTGAAATAAAAGGAAAATATACATTTCATAAAGTTATTTTACTTGTGCTCTCTCTCTCTGTCTCTCTCTCTCACACACACACACATACACACACAGACACACACACACACCTGCCTGCATTTAAACATGATACCAGCATAGGCAAAACCGAAATGATGTAAATAATTGATAGAAACAGGAATGGGGCCATGTTCTCTATTATAAAACAATGGTAATACACAGATGTGCACACACATAAAATATGTTAGGCATCACAAATAGAATGTTAGTATTTTGGAATCAAATTTCCACTTGCCTACTTTTTCAATAAGGAACTGGGACTCCAAAATTTTATGCAATCACCATAAGCAAAACACCATAGAAATAAACTTGTCTTCCTGTGATCATTGAGTAAGGAAGACGAGTGCAAGAGCACAGAGGTGAAAGCGAAAACAAGACCTTATAAACAGGAAGAAGTGAGCGGATGCTGCTACTGTTGTTATCACTGCTCTTACCATCATTGGGATTTTTCTTTGACCTTTGTCTTATCTATCTTTAGTTTACACTTGGGGCCTCGCATCAGTGGGTTGGGATTTTGGCTACAGCGGCAGTTGTTGTCATTCAATGAGCACTTACTACATTCTAAGCATGTGCGAAGTGCTTTACATGAACAAGCCCGTTAAGATAAGTATTATCCATATCCCCATTTTACTGATGTGGATACTGAAAGTAAAATAAATTTACAACTTGCTCAAACTCATAGAAGTAAAAAGTGGCAAGCCCAGACTTACTCATGGGCTTTCTCACTACAGCTTCTTAACTACTATGGCTGGTATTTTGTTATCAGAGCCTTCGTTTTCCTTAATGTCTCAACAACATTAAAGCCAATTCTTTTAAAAATGCTTTATAATCAATAGAGGTATTATTCCCATGAATTCAGCAGAATATAAATAACTTCACGGTTGCCTGTCAGTGGGAAAAAAAGGAGAAAATAAAAGAAAACTAAATGTAAAATTGACTAGGAAAATAAAGCAAGCAACTGTACAGATGACAAATATACTACCTACAAATACCATTTTGAATATTTTTTCAAAATGGCTAAAAGTATAAACTTACACAATCTGTAGCATTAACTTCGACACCAGCATCAAGTAGCATTCGTACAAGAGCCTCATTCTGCTTTGTCTTTGATACCTATTACAAATGGTAATTATAAGAAAGGTTTATTTACAAATAGTTTCTCCAATTTATGCCTGAGACTATTTAATCAATAGACTTCATTTTAATCCCAACACTCCTATGCATGCATGCACCTTTCCTAAAATTTCCCCCAGCTTCTCACCCACCCCAATATCAATTAATTAAATCCAGGTTCTCAGACTGTGGTCCTGAAGTAGCGGCATTGGCACCTTAGAACCTTAGAAATGTACTTCTCAGGTCCCATCCCAAACCTACCTAATTCCACTGAGGATGGAACCTAGTACCTGTCTTTCCCTTCCTGGCTCAAAGCTCTGCAATTACTTCCTATTGCTCTGAGAACAAAAGTAAACTCTTCAGCATGACCTACAAAGCCCCGTGTGTTTTGGCTCCACGTATGGCCCTGCCCTGGGCTCTCTCTCACTCTGCACCTCCTGGCTCACTCTGTTCGAGTTACATTGGCCTTTATTAGTCTTTCATTCCCACCAGGGTCTCTCTTGCCAGAGAATCATTGCACAGGAAGTTCCTTCTGCCTAGAAGTCTCCTCTCTCCCTTCTTTGCCTGGCATGTTCACCTTTCATTCATCAGCCCAAGTCCCTCTTTCTCCAAGAAGTTTCCTTGACCCACCTGACCAGGTGAAATCCCGCCTTCTTAGCTATCCTAACACCAGTTGCCTTTCTGTATCACCTGCTTCATGGTAATTTTACATGTGTTTGTGCCATTTGATTAATGACTCTCCCCACCACCCTCTAACTCTCATGGGATCAAGAACTATGCCTATTTTGTTCATCATTGTGTCCCTAACAGTTAGCACAGCATCTGGCACATAGGCGGTCCATAATAAACATGTGTTAAAGAATTGAACAAATTAATGAAATGAACTAGGGCTCCTCAGAAATTCACTTTTCCTTCCCAGTCCCCTGAGATTCTGACCACAAGCCTGTTGGAGTCTTCCCCAACTTCCGGTCTCCTGAAGAAGCAAAGCTCTCCCTGCTTATCTGGGTATAGCCCTGGAGTTCAACCCTGTCATCACCTGGGAAGCTCCATTCAGTTATCTCTCCTTAGGCTTCCCTCTTGTATCACCTCGTAAATGACCTTTCTCGGCCTACTTTTCTCTGAAATAACCTAATGCTTTCTTGTCTCCTCCCCTATCATTTCCTCTCATGTCACTTATTTTTTAATTCATCACAAATTTACAACTTTAGGGCCCATTAATAAATTGCATGTACGTGAAATTAGAGCTGAGCTATTCATTACGATTCGTATTTTTGCCCAGGCCTCCAGCCTCTAAACATTGAACGATCTTAGAAGGTAGAGTGTGTGTCAACACATTCTGAATGAGCCTTCTAATCACAGTTGTAATTTTTATCTTTAGAATCTCTAAAAATGTTTGTAAATAAATGACAGATTCTCCCTGCTCCCAAACTACATATATTTAAATGCTATGTGCTAAATACACAATGAATTTTTAAAGAATTATTTGAGGATATGAGCAGATTATATTTTTATCAGTGAATTAAAGTTCTTTTCTCTCTCCTATAAATTCAAATATAAAAATCAACATTATCATGTTTAATTATAGTTCCTCAAATTCTGTGGCGTTTAAATACCCAATGAAGTAATAACATTTTTGATTGGCAGACTTGTTCTGTGGCTTATATTAACAGGTGTAACCAATATTCGCAGTTTATCAGCTACAACAAGGAGGGAGCTTGGTCATTTAATTAGAGTAAATTATGCATCTCTTGAGTCATGTCTGAGAGGTGGAACTGGGCACAAAGGAAACCAGATGGATAAAAGTGAGTAAGTCAGTGCAGATCTGTTATCCTATTGGGAAAACTAAAACAAAAACCAGCTCAAGCTTCATCTTCTACTCCTTATATGACTGAATGCCGATACCAACTACATCTTTCTTTATTCAAGAAAATTGCTGTCTGCCAAGATTCATCCAAGCATGAAGAAATTCATCAAGGTGAAAATGGGCTTAAATTCTCAACAAGTATCTTCTGTGTGTGTCAACTTCTGGATGCAAACTCTTAGGATCTGTTTTTCAACACACCACCAGAGGAGTACTTAAAAATCAGAAAGTCAGATAGATAAATCCAAAAACACAAACTCTCCTTTTAAAAAAAAGGAGAAAAAAAATTAGAAGGGGTGTTTTTTAATATTCAGATTTTTTTTGCTCCCTTCAGAAAAGTCTTAGTTAAGATTAAATTATTTTTCTAAATTGACATTGAATGGATTACGTTACCATTGATTAACTATTTTTGCTACCTTTCTTCTTGCTGTACTTCAATTACAGCACTGGATGTATGTTGAACATGTTAATTACAGAATACAAACCAAAGGCTTCTTTTGTTATTATTTCTTTTCAACATCTCACTGGCCTGTCAAGAGTTAATGAGTCACACCATTGATCTCCACATTTACCCTTTGCTCTAACAATTGTTGTACTCACCATGAGGAAATACCCAATAAGCAGAACAGGCATTAAGAGGATGATTAGTAGATAATCAATGAAGGTAAATTTTTTCTTCACAGCATAATGCAAGCAGGTTCTCTCTTTCTAAAAATTAAGAAAAGGATTCTTTACTAATAAAGCATTTCAAATCAAAATTTATTCAGATGGCCATCTCAAAAATTTAGTTTGTGCTTTTTATTTTTCCGGTAGCCATGGCATCTTTTCCTGTGGGATATATCTGATTAACGAATGCATGTTTCCATGGAGCAGAACAGGGAACTTGGTCCAGTGTAAAGGAAAAGCTAGGGAAGGGCTCCTGGAAGACAACAAAGGTGAAATGTACACAGTAGAGCTCATCACAAGACAGATTCTTACACCCATTTGGTTTCTGGAAAAAAGATACACTGAGATATAAACTTAGGACTGAATTTACTATGAAAATTGATAGTTATCCTTTAATCATCTACCATGTATATGATTATCCATTTTGTCGTTTGTTCATAAGAAAACTCTTAACTACATGGCTATTTTTCATGTTCCTTCATGTGCGTAGTCTAGAAGAATGCATATAACTCAATTTTATTCTTCAAATATGTGAATATTTATCAGGTAATAGACGTAAGCTTCCAAGGGTTGTGGGAGATGTGAACTCTTAGGGCCTCATAATCAAAGATGGACAGAAGCATGCACAAATAAATATAAGGCAAAACAGAAGGTGGTAATTGGAATACCAACCAAATCAGTAAGAGGAGAGGGAGCGCAAGAGAAAGAAAGGAGGTTAGTTTCCACTTATGTGAGGCACTGTACCTAAATAAGAACACTTTTTGTTTTTCTAATATGAAGTCATTTATATTTTCTGTAAAAAAATTTTACAAACTAGAGAAGAATCTAACAATGGAATTTTAAATTGCCCATTATTAAATGGCCTAGAATTAACTGTTGATATTTTGTTGTATTTTCTTCCAGTCTTTTTAAATGCATAAATATGGAATTTTGAAATGTAGAATTATATTGCATATGTAATATCATATCTTGCTTTTTTCAGTTTAGAAGTGTATATTTAGAATATGTACATTTTTCCATACAATTCAATATTTTTAAGCATATGATTGTAATGGCTGCATGGCTTAGTATTGAGTGGAACTACTCTGATTTATTTAGTCAAGCCCTGCCTTTTGAACATTTCAAGGTTTTTGAGGGTTTTTTTGTTTTGTTTTTATTTTTCTGTGAGACAGAATCTTGCTCTGTCACCTAGGCGGGAGTGCAGTGGCACAGTCCTAGCTCACTACAGTCTCGACTTCCTGGGCTCAAGCGAACCTTCAACTTCAGCCTCCAAAGTAGCCAGGACTACAAGTATGTGCCAACACACCTGGATAATTTTTCACTTGTTATTATTTTGTGTAAAGATGGGGGGGTCTTGCTATGTTGCCTATACTGGTCTTGAACTCCTGATCTCAAACTATCCTTCCACCTTGGCCTCCCAAAGTGCTGGGATTCCAGACACGAGCCACTGCACATTGCCCGTTTCAAGTTCTTAACCTTTCATTGTTATAAATAATATTGCCTGAACCTGCTCATTCATAAAGTTTTGTCAACATTTCCAAATCTGTCCTTTGCATACATTTCTAAAAATAGAATTTCCAGCATAAAAGGTATTAATGCTTTTCATATTGTGCTACCAAATTGTGTTCTAACAAGACAATAATAATTTAAACTTTCTGATCAACATTTGTTTTCTTTTTTAATCTTGGTCATTTTGACAGGCAAAAACAAGGATCTTTATGTTTTAATTTAATTGCTATCAATAGAATCCATGTTTTCGATAGGCTAGTGCTTCTAAACCACCAGCAGAGCTTTTTGTTTGTTTTTAAGGCCTTTGTTTACTGCTTCTGGAAATAATTTATAAACAGATTTCAGACATGAGAAATCACCAGTTGAAATTATTAATGTACAAAATTAATATTTGGAGAAAATAAAAATATTAAATGCTAACACATTAGAAACATTTGAAAGTGGAAAAAGCAAACTGAAAACTTAACGTATCCACTAAAGTCTTTTTCATGGTTTTTATGATACCAGAAAATCCCAGAAGGCTAGCTGAGGCCCTCCTCTTCTGCAAAGCAGAGACCTCTTCTGCAAAGCAGAGATAAAAGAGTCTCCTCAGCCTTGCCCAAGGGCTAATATCTCCTCCCTCCATTTTCTAATGAGCGCATCTCTTAAAAGAGCGCAGGAACCCACAGACGTCTGTCCTCTGGCACTACCACTCACCGCAACTCCACATATCTGGTTTCACAGCAGTGATCTACAGAGATCCTATTATACTCTACAATGTCGTATATCTGTTCATTTCAGCACAGTCATGACTTGCTTTTAATCCCAACCAAACGTAAAAGAGTAAGCACAAATAAAAAAGTCCAATAGTGATCAATTTTCTGGTAGTACATCGTTACTCCCAATGAGCTAGTCTCCAAATGACTTAGAAGAGTCAAGGGGGGAATTCCAGTGTTTTCTTGCCTTGAATGCGTATGAGTGGGTACAGGACAGTCATAATGATTGCAAAAAAATGACTTTTAATATTTATTCAGTGTAATTTAAACATTGCCTTTACTACGATGCAAATGCTAGATGTTCAGAAAGGAAAGGGCTCCACAAGGATTTTCACAGCAATACACACATAATCTTCTCTTCCTTGGTCCTGAAGCCTCCAAAGTAGCTAATATTGCATCTTTAAATATATTATTTACACCTTTTTTGTGTGACTTCAAGTAACCTCTGGTTCATGAGCTTATTTGTCCTTGGTAAATTTCTCAATAGTACTCCTTCATTCTACAAGCAAACTATAGGATCCTCTGGAGATCAGGACATTAATACAGCAGGTAAAAATCTAGCTAATGAAACAGCATTTCTTTTCCAAGAAATCTTTGCCATTGCTTCTGTGTTAGTGACAAGAAAGAGAGGAGGGGGGGAAAGAGGAGGATGAAGAGAGGAAGAAGGAAAAGAAAGAAGCTCTATCCAGCCAAATGAGTGAACCAGAGGTAAAAAGACATAAATTATCACAAATTATGCCTGCTGATTGAAGTATGTTTTATTTTGCTGTTTAGTCTAATAAAATGTCCTTGCTATGTGTCAGTCTCTCTAAAGTAAAGCTAAGATAATTGTTGGTATTAGGAGCTACAAGCAATTTTAAAAATAACATGCACCACTTCTAGTGATTCAAGGAGAAAAGAATGACCATGAACAGTTACACTCTCCTTTTGTATCATGACCTCACCTGGTTTTTGAGGTTGACATTAGCATTTCTTCCTAAAAGGAAGGAAACGATTCTCACATGCCCTCGCCTGCAAGCACAGATCAGGGGAGTGTCTCCATTAAAGCCATCTTGAATGTTGGCATAGCTGCTGTCTTCTTTCACCCACCGCCACACTTGTCCAAAGTCATTCTGATAGGCCGCTTGGCAGATGGGCTGAGTCAGGAAAAACAAAAGCAGGTTTTGAAATACTGGCATAATTAAACCACAAAAAGGAAAAAAAAAGTCATAACCCAATACATTAAAATTTAAATGTTTTAAAATTGTAATATATTGCTTTGTAGGTAAGATTTTTTGGTCTCGGTTATGCCAAGCCTTAAGTCTAGATCAAGAATTAGCCCATGAGGAATCTCCTACATTTTCCTAAGCTTTCTTGGCACACACTTATGCCCATCAAATAGACAAATGGATGGATAAATAATGAAATACTACAAATTCAACTCAGTAAGGAAACTATGTATAGTGCTTACAGGTAGGTGGGCCTGTCAGAAAAGCAGACATTTTCTTTACTAAAGATAAAATACCTTTATCTTTATCTTTACTAAAGATAAAATAGAAAACAAGCATATGGGGAGGAGTTTAGGGCAGCACTAGTGATGAAATAAGACCTACATCGCACCCTGTATTCAAGGAGCTCAACAGAGCAGAAAAGACAGTTTTTTAAGGCAAATAATATACAAATAACAAATTATATGATTAACTACACTTGATTAGATGCTGTTTATAAAAACCATTATGCAGAGCTTCACAAGGCACCATGGGAGTTTAATAACAAGACTTCAGGTAGCATTATCTTGTCCTCTTTCCCTCCTCTGCTCCAGCCTTCCTTGACTTCTGCTATTCAAAGTTTGGTTGAACCAAAACATGTTTGGTACCTTCCGTCTGGGCCTCTGCCCTGAATACTCCCTCTGCATAAAACATACCCCCTGCCCTTCATCTGAATAACACCTAGCTCAACCTTCGTGTCATAACTTCTCATTTTATCCAACAAGTCTTTTCTTACTCCCAACATTCAGTATCTCTCCCTCACAGCAACTGACATAACCGTAACTCTTTTCTTAATTATGTACAATCATGTATTTCAGGCTAGCATGAATCAGGAGAGTTCTGAGGCAGTGCTGAGAAGGAAGGCACTGAAGTTCAGGCTGTAAACCCCATTTGATTAACCGCTGTTTCCCCAGCATTCAACACAGCACTCGGCATATGGGAGGCAAACACTAAATATTTTTAGATTAATCTTCTTTAGATGATGTTTTTCAAAAAGGATTTAGAGTAATACCTGGCATACGGATGGTGCTTAATGTATGAAAGTTATTATTATTGCTGCTGTCGTTCTTTAATAATCAAGTCAAATCCCTACTGTGTGCCAGTCACAGGTACCAGAGAATAAAGGGTATAAAATACGTCATCTTACCCATGTAAAATGTATCAGTTAAGTGGGGAAATAGGACAGAGACACTCACACGCAGAGTAAATGACAAGAAAAAAACTTTTGGTATGGGTAGTTACGTTAGCACCTGTGGAAATTGGGACATATCAAGGGGAAAGTCAAGTGGGTGTATTTGCTAATAAACTGAGGTTCTAACATAGCCAAATATCACAATAAGTGGACTATAATATCCTTTTAAACCTAAAGGCCTACTCATGAAAGAAACATCCTAACAGAAAATTAACTCAGCAGCAATTAAAGGCAAACTTCTGTACCTTAAAAATGAAATGAACATGGTACATGGGCTTTAAGTTTCAATTAAAATGCACAATTACACAAATCTCCTGTTCTGTCATCCTGAAGTCTTCCCTTTACTAAGCTTTCCAACAGGTGGGCACTTCAGTGTCTCAGCATACTGTGTGGCTGATGTGGAAAGGACTGGGGCAGTTGAAACACTTGTCTCGTGTCAGAAAAACAGGATGTAATTGCGGTTCTGTTACTACCTCCCCCGGTGACTGTGGACAATTCACTTCCCTACTCTATCTCAGTGTCCTCGGTCATTAAATGAAAGAATAAGGCAGAAGTTCCCTTGGGTTTTCATATTCTATTATTTCTGGGACTTTAGTCTCAACCAACAAATCTTCCACATCACTGCTGGAGTCTAGGGTTATGTCAACACAACAGTGCTTTAATAAAACCTTCAGTGACTTGCCATTGTCCTAGCAGCAATGCCCAGTCATTTGGATTTCAAAAATAAGTGAAACAAAAGTAAATGCAGCAAGACAGTGTTAAGTCACCAACTCTTAATTTTTCCAATTAAATGTATTTAAAACAATACTTTTATTTCATAAAAGATATTTGAACAAATACAAAGATAAACGAAGGAGATTTTAACAAAATATGTAAAATATAATCACCAGAGGGGAAAACAATTCTTTATATTGGATAGATATAGTTAGCTTTATAGAAAAATTCATTTTATTATCCTTTTAAACGATTTTACCATAAACTAGTGAAAATTTAATAATGGAGTGATTAGCAGTGGCCACTACTCATCAAGCATTTGAAAATTGATGGTCTACCATGAAGAGCTTGAAAACAAGTGGCATTAGAGCTCTTGTTCTCTTTTCTCAAATATTTAAATTACTTAACAACATTTAAAAAACTAGAATATTTCATGTAGTAATCTGGCTTTCCAGCTTCTCTTTAAAAATGGAAACTTTTGGGTGGGCGCAATGGCTTACGCCTGCAATCCTAGCACTTTGGGAGGCCGAGATGGGTGGATCACCTGAGGTCAGGAGGTCAAGATCAGCCTGGCCAACATGGAGAAACCCCATCCCTACTAAAAATACAACAACAACAAAAAAATAGCAGGGTGTGGTGGCTGGTGCCTATAATTCCAGCTACTCGGGAGGCTGAGGCAGGAGAATCACTTGATTTGGCAGTGATCCGAGATTGTGCCACTTCACTCCAACCTGGGCGAAAGAGCAAAACTCTGTCTCCAAAAAAAAAAGAAAGAAAGAAAAAATAAAGTTTTGCTAACATTGGGCCCATATTCCTGTAGGATACCAAATAACTGATGCTTAGTGGAGGTGACTCCAGTTCTCCATAGTCCCCTCCACTCGCCATCACATTACGCTGGTTCACTTCACTCATCTATGTTACCCACCTGGTAACATAGACCTCCAGGAGCTCTCTGCTTAGGCTTCTCAAAGTCTTTACTAAGAGCTAACTAAAAAGAAGAAGAGAAAAAGATGGGGAGTTGTTCTGCAAGAGTCACTCGGTGCTTTTGAGGGCTTTCTCAACCCAATTTGAGCAGTATTACATAAAATACTAACCCTATCTTATCTTTAGTCTTTCTTAGGCTTCCTAGATCCAAGACACAGAGTTACCAGGAAGCTAAGTGTCTTCTTTCTCGGTTGAGATGTACAAATACAGTCATGCTTCACTTCACAACAGGGATACGTTCTGAGAAATGTGTTGTTAGGTGATTTTGTTATTGTGGGAACATCATAGAGTGTACTTACACAAACCTAGATGGTAGAGCCTATTACTAATATGGTATACCCTGTGGCTCCTAGGCTAAAAACCTATACAGCATGTTACTCTACAGAATACGGTAGGCAGTTGTAACACAATTGTAAGTATTTGTGCATCTAAACATAGGTGAACATATAAAAATATACAGTAAAATTATAGTGTAAAAGATAAAATGGTACACCTGTATGGAGCAGCTCCATTATAATCTTACGAGAACACCGCTGTATATGCTGTTCATCACTGACTGTGAGCTCATGTGGTAGGTGACTATAATTTAATGTGAGAGTCGCACTAACAGCTGAAAAGACTCCATGCTGTTATGAACTTTCGGTTTCCACTAGGGAGCAGCACAGCGTAAGAAAAGCACTGACAGCGGACAGAAGGGAAGTCCAATAGAAAGTGCTGGTTGACAAGCCAAGAATGAAAAAGAGAAGGGACAGTCCATTTGGGTTGCTGGAAAAGCTATCATAAACCCCTTTTAACCCCTTAAGCTCTGGAATTTGGGGACACCCAGGGTGTTGAAGAAACACACTTGGGAAATTATTATAATAACTCTATCCCCTAATAGTCTCAGAACCCTTCTGTCCATCCTCACTGCTAAAGTGCTACTTCAGATCTTCATCATTCTCACCAAGACTATTGCACACAATTCTTTCAATCTCAAGTATTCCATATGCCATTTTTCCAGCTTCATCTCCTACTACTGTCTTATCATCTCCCCAGCTAGACTGTAAGCTATATAAGGGCACTGTGGCTACATGAGGCTACATTTGTCTGTACTGATTCATCATTGTACCCCCAGTACCTAACATAGTGCCTGACGCATGGTAGGCATTCAATATGTACTTAGTAAGTAAATAAGAGAAGGAAAATTCTGGCTCTAAGGCCAAAGCAAGGGAGAAAAGAGAGCTATATGGATGGAAAGAACTGTAGACCGACTGAAATTTTTTGCCAGAAAGTCAGAGGTTTGATCTTCATTCATTATACTACTATATATTTGTCATAAATAAATAGATATAGCTAGATAACTGATATGGTTTGGCTGTGTCTCCACCCAAATCTCATCTTGAATTGTAGCTCCCATAATTCCCACATGTCATGGGAGGGACCCAATGGGAGGCAACTGAATCACAGGAGTAGGTCTTTCCTGTGCTGTTCTCATGATAGTGAATAAGTCTCACTAGATCTGGTAGTTTTATACAGTGGAGTTCCCCTACACAAGCTCTCTCTTGCCAGCTGCCATGATTGACTTTGCTCCTCATTTGCTTTTTGCCAGATTGTGAGGCCTTCCCAGCCATGAGGAACTGTGAGTCAATTAAACTTCTTCCTTTATAAATTATCCAGTCTTGGGTATATCTTTATTAGCAGCATGAGAACAGACTAATCCAATAACTAAATAAATAGCATTGACATTTAAATAGATGAATGGATTAATGACAGCAGATGTGATTGAGACAAGGGTAGATGAGGCTTTTGAGCATGATGGGGAAGATTTTGGCCCATCATAATTAAAACTGTCTACATGAAATGAATAAAAATATAAAACGGCATTGAAAACCAGGTTGTAGAAACATAGTAAGAAGACGCAGTTGACTGAGCTTGCCATGTAAGTTTGTGATTTTCTCCAGCAAACCTAGATGAGGGAAGAGTACACAAAGTGAAGAGGCCAAGAGTAAGGATTAGGAAACATGTCTGGCAGGAAGAGAAATGAGAGGAGAGTGGTTTACCATTAAATTCAGACTGAATGAGCATCATATGTAAGCCAGATAAAGACAAATGAACTTGCAAAAAGAGAGAGAGAAGCAAATAGAAACACAGAGAAGGATCAGGGCACAGTTCATACATGTGGTCTCTTAGAAAAGTAACCAGTTAAGAAGTTATCATGAGAGATGTTACAGATAAACTGTCTAGGAATGAGAAGTCAAGGGTGGCCTTGTTGGGTATCTGATTTGGAGTAGAAACACAGGTCAAGAAGGGAGAATGAAGCTTGCGGATGTTGAGGTCACTGAGGATGACCCTGGGGGACAGAAAGAAATGGGAACTTGTGCTCCAGGGAGGTGGAAGTGGGTCCTGGAATACAGTGGACAGAAGTGAGAATATAGAAAAAGGGCCATAAGCAAAGATTTCAAGTAAGAAATTGAACCATGGTCAAAAAATGACAATGATGACCAAGAAGTAGACTGAATCAGCAGCCGCCATAAGTGAGGGTGTCATAATGCCCAGGAAAAGCCAGATTTCAGTGAAGGCACAGAGGAAAACAGACTAGTAGGTGAGGAGGAGATTGAAGAGAAACAGTATTTACCAGCAGGGTGCATGAGTTCCCATGGGTTAGCTGTTCCCTGTGAACAGCACTCCCTAGAACTATGCTAGGGACAATCTGAAAAGCTAAGACACAGTATTAACAGGGTCCACTGACTAACTTTTCTCTTCAGCCTCATCTATCAGTCTCCCTTTTGCTCACAACTTTGTGGTGATTTCTGGGGCATTCCAGGTTCATTTCTGTTTTCTGGCCTTGACACTTGCATGTGACCTATATGGTGGGCTTCCTGCTAGACCAGATGAAGTATCAGCCCATGAATTACCTTCTCAGAGAGGCCTTCCCTCACCACTCAGCCTCCCAGCTCAGGAACTTTCTCTCTCTCACATCATTCTGTTTTATCTTTTTAAATTGGACTAATTGGTATTGAAATTGGGTGTAACGTGCCCAATTTCCTAGAGAGTGAGGTATCTATGACTTTTACCTGGTTTTTAAAGTGCCCCTCAGTGTGCCAACTGTGTATAAACCACTGCTCTTCTGCAAGCTCTCCCATCTCTGGTCAGGCCAATTTCCTCACTTCTATGTTTGGGCTACCTTCTTGCCACCCTTACCTTTTAAATTGTGCTATCTATTCTTCAAGGCCCATTTCATGGTTCATCTCCAAGAACTCTCTTTCATCTTTCTTACCTGCAGCAGGAAATATACAGAACCTCAAGCAGCTCATTGGCCTTAAATGAGCTAGTGGGTTAAATTTAGTCTCCCTAACTAGACTGTAACCCTCCTGAAGTTAGGCTTCCATAAGGTCAAGCACCCAGAACATGGATAAAAGTCATTTGTTGGTTGACACACTGATTCATCCAACCTGGCTGGGAAGTGAGGCTAGGAAAGGGGTTGATGTTTAGAAGGTAATAGATCATGTAAGGACCAGGACAATATTTTGCCTCACTGGTTCTCAACCTTGGCTAAGTATTGCAGTCATGTTTGCACCAACCTAATATTTAAAACATGACCCAGGCCTCACTATTGACCAATTAAATAAGAATCTGTAAGAATAGGATTGGGGCATTAGTGCTCTTTAAATTTCCTTGGTGATTCTGATGGACAGTGAGGGATGAGAATATCTACAAAGGTAAAAGAAACAAGCCCCCCATAACGGAAGTAAAAATTTAATGTAATATTATAGCTTTTAAACTCATGTTAGCTAAGAAGCATTCAAAACTCTGGAATAATGGAACATTAGGAAAAATATTGTGTGTCCTTTCGCCTTCCCATATGTCTGTCTTTAAAAGTAGCCAAGAATTTGGAGGTAAAATTTCACTCTGTCCACTTTCCATCTTACTTGCCCAGGCACTAAAATTTAAGAAGTGTCCACAGGTAGAGTATGACGCACCCGGTATGTTGATGATTAACTAAAATAATCAGCATGCTGATGATTAACTGTATGTATTACTTAATAATGTTTTGCACTGCTCTAAATATAATAGATATCACAGCTGAAGAAATACTTGGTATTATCTTAATGGTGTAGAAACATCTGAACAACTTGTACCATTATGGATGTCTTTAAAAGCAAAGCTTCCCCCAAATTACCCCCACTTTTTGGTGCTGTTTCCCTAAACTATAATGGAGCTTCTGTAATTCCCAATCTAAGGAAAGACCATGTGGAACTTTTCCTGTGGCTCAGAGGAATTGGTTTGCTGTTTATTAGCCATCTCTATGCTACAAGCTCCCCTCACTTAAAATGTTCCATAAAAATTTCTGAGAAAGATTTGTAGGTTTTGGAGCAAAATGATTCCAGTAAGGAGCCTTGTGATTCATGAAATGTCTTCTCAGAAAAGGAAGGAAGATATTTTTCCTTCTTTTCAAGTTAAGAAACCTTGGGGAATGATAATAAGCACTAATTTGATTTCTACAATTAATCCCAAGCCTTTGTTTCTGATGACTCATTCTTCACATACTGTATTTTACAAATTCCTTAGTAAATTTCTTCTTTCAGACAAATAAAAAAGGCACAATAATTTTTTTAAAGGCTGTTCTAGGCCCACTCATGTCCAATTCATGAATCAGTATTTGCTCAAACTCTTTTGAGCTTAACTGTGCCTCAGTTTACCTTTTGACATCCCAAGACTTTTCTACACTGCCTTATTCGTAATGTAGAAGACAGTTTGACTGGGGAAGGGCCCAGGATTTGAACTCTCAGAAGCCAATGTCTCTAAACATTTAATGGACCCAAACAGGTATTTTAGCATTAAATCTCTAAATGTAAGTCTCCTTTGGGAAAAATAAAAATAACTGTCTTGTCCTGTCCTCTTACAAAACTTGAGAAAATCACTTTCCTCCTCACCACTTTTGGTGCTGATCAGCTTACTTCATATACAAAAGTTGAAACTCCCTAAGTTTTCAATTTTGCATAAAGAAAAATGTGTTTCCCCCTCAATCCCAGAAAATCTCCTGTTTGACTAAATGCTTACGTTTCTTGAATGTTACAAGCTCTAAGGGTGTTCAAAGGAGGTTGTCCTTTAATATTGCCTTCCTTCTCTGGCAAAACCATGCCTTCTTATAATGACCTGGTATCCTTTGCTATCTCTACATTCTTTCCATATCTAAACTCATCCCTTCTCTTGGCGTTAAATACCACGTTTATGCAGACAAGTCCTAAATTATTATCTCTTGACCCAGCCTCTCCTTAAAGGTACATTTCCTGTATTCATCTTCCATCCCCACCTAGATGTCTCACGGTATCTCTAAGGTACCATGTCCAAATAGAACCCTGAAACGCATCCTTCCTTCTGCCCCTCTCTGAGTGTTCCCATCTCATCAGCACCACCAAGTGCTGACTGGTCTAAGGCAGAATCCTGAATATCTACTTTAATTTCTGGCTTTCTTTCACTGCCAACCTACAAACCAGGAAACCTTTCAGTTAAAAACTTATCTAAAATTCATCCATTAGTCTAATGCAACCATCATTATCACTCCATAAACTACTGTAACAGCTTCCTTCCAGGATCTAGCTTTGCCTCTGGCATCTCTCCAATTTATTTTCCCGTGCTATCAGAGTGGCCTTTTAAAACCCTGATGGTCATATTATTCCTCTCTTAAGATCCTTTACTCACTTTCCATTGTGTTTTGCATAAAATCTAAATTTCTCATCTTGGCCTACAAGACCTGCCTGATCTGGCCCCTGACACCCTCTTTACAGTGTTAACCACCATCCTCATTGTCACTATTATCACAATCACCTTGAACCATTTCAGCTATTTCACCATTGGTTAATAAATGAATAACTGGAGCCTCATTATCAGTGTTAAAAAAAAAAAAAAAGCTACAAATGAAGCTTTGTGGAGTTTTTTTTTTTTTTTTTTTTTTTTTTTTTTAATTTTTCATTAACTTCAGCACAGGACTTCAACAGTTTATCCTTCTGTTTCTTTGAGTCATATATGGTGGTCATTTCAACACCATACTCTTTTTTCATGGTTTCTTTTTTTGAGATGGAGACTCACTCTGTTGCCCAGGTTGGAGCACAGTGATGTGATCTCAGCTCACTGCAATCTGTGCCTCCCAGGTTCAAGTGATTTTCCTGCCTCAGCCTACCAAGTAGCTGAGATTACAGGCATGTGCCTCCACACCCAGCTAATTTTTCTGTTTTTAGTAGAGACAGGGCTTCACCTTGTTGACCAGCCTGGTCGCAAACTCCCAACCTCAGGTGATCCACCTGCCTCAGCTTCCCAAAGTGCTGGAATTACAGGCATGAACCATCGCACCTGACCTCAACACCATACTCTTCTATAAGACATTTTATACCTATACCACTGTCCAATTTATCCAAAAGCTTGACTTTCTGTCTTTTAAGTATACATAAATGCTTCCTTTTTTCTCTTATTACTGTTACCCATAACTATCTGCAGCCTTTTTGATATTTTCAGTAGTATATTTACATCACAGAGTAGAGAGAAAAAAAAACAACAACAACAGAAAAAAACCCACACACACAGAGAAATACACATAAGTCTTGGCAACATTAAGGCAGAGTGGCGAATCTGCTGTAGATTCATTCATCCTGCACAGGTGCCATTTTTTACCCTTTGTGGACTTGTTTTTTGGGATTTTATGGGAAATTTATGGGAAAATCTGGGTGTGCAAGAGAAAGATAACACAGCTGAAAGGGGTTGGGAAAATCTTTTTTCTCTTGTTAATGCTGAATAAACTGTGCATTGTGCACCTGCATTTTGACTGTGACCCTCATGATCACATGAGGTCAAATAGGAAATGTTCTACTTGTTTCATGTTTGTACTCAAAAATTTGGAGTTTTGGAGCACTTCCACTCAAATTTTCAGATTAGGGATGCCCAACATACATATATATACCAGGAACTAGCAGATGCCTGAAATATAGTATGTACTCAATAAATATGGTTGATTAAACAAATGGATGAGTTAATGACTAAATTAAAAAATGTATACAAATTTTCAATCCTGGTGTCTTTTCATATGTGAAAGTTATCATTTTCTTTCTGAACTGTTGTGACTTAGCACAATATTATAATTTGTAAAATTGCTTTCAATATACAAGGAAAGAAGTAGAAAACCAGTTGGGATGAAAATGCCTGATGCTCTTCTTGCATATGTTGTTGAATACCAAAATCCTTCTAGGAATTCATACATAAACAAAGTAGATGGAGAGAGTTGGGAAGATTGTGAGAATGCAATTTTTCCCCATTGTCTCTGCCTTGCCTTTCTCATATCACAGAATGACACCATGTTAAATGTTACACCAGATCTCATTAAGCTCTCTTGCTTTATAATATTAAAACTGTGACTCAGAGAGGTTAAATGACTTCCTCTCAAGTCCCATGAAGTTCTTGGCACAATCAGGACTAAAATACAGGTTTTCTTGACTTTCAGTCCAATGGCCATTCAATTAGTCACATCTCTATTCCTGTACCCCCGACTTCTCCTCAACTATACCAGCTTTTCCAATAAAACTTGCTTGACCTAAATTGCTCTCCCTAGGCATTGTATATTTCAAGACAATCTTTCTGTTTTTTGAACTATATTTCCTTTTCCTGTAGTAACATCAGCTTCTCTGAAAAACATATCTATTGCCAAAGGATTAATTTTAAGTTTGTGTGTGTATATGCATGTGTGTGTGTGTGTGTGTGTGCATCCTTTTACTCACTGCCTTATAATGAAATCTTCCCAATGTTTAAAGGAATACATCATTTAATATATGATTTTCAAGAAACACTTTTTGGCGCCTATGTCTACAGTTGATGGAATCAAAAGTCTAGAAAAGATTCTTTAAGTCTTCTAAGTATTAGTTCCTGAACTCTTTTAAGTTCTCAGCATTTTTCTTCTTTCCAATTTTTGTACTACTTCACAATGCAACAGTTCTCTGTTGCAAGGTAGGAGTAGAATGTACCCCGTTGGACCTGGATTTAGTTTACCCATTCTTTCCACTAAGGGAACAGGGCACCATCCTAGTTTGAACAGTGGCCGAACAGCAGAGTGGTTAAGACCAGCTCTCTTACGGAGCATGACATATCTGTTGAAATAACAAGTAGTAAAAGAATTTAGTAGTTCAGCAGTGATGTAAGAAGAATCTCTTTGAATGAGTAAACACAGGACTCATCCTAGCCACTAATCTCCAGCCAATAAGCACTTTTCAACTGTATAACTATGAGCCAGTGACTATCTTTTCCTCAGTTTCTTCATTTGTAAAATAAGGATACTAAAAGTGACTCTTATAAGATTGCTGTACTAAATGAGTTAATACATGTAAAGTGCTTAAAATAGGGCCTGATATATAAGAAGCCCTAAATAAATGTTTGTTGCTGTTGTAAATATTATGAACAAATATATTTTATAAGGGTTTAAATGAATCAGCCTTGTTTAAAAGTCCATCTTACGCAGCTGGAGTTACTCATTCAAAATTAGGGCCTCTCCCTGAGCTCTAAGCTTATCCTCTAGTGCAGATTTCAGGACCAACTCTCTGGGATCCTCCCTCCTTCTCTCCTCCTTTCTTAAAAATATATATTGCGGCCAGGCGCGGTGCCTCACTCCTATAATCCCAGCACTTTGGGAGGCCGAGGCGGGCAGATAACGAGGTCAGGAGATCGAGACCATCCTGGCTAACATGGTGAAACCCCGTCTCTACTGAAAAATACAAAAACTTTGTCGAGCGTGGTGGTCGGTGCCTGTAGTCCCAGCTACTCGGGAGGCTGAGGCAGGAGAATGGCGTGAACCCAGGAGGCTGGGCTTGCAGTGAGCCGAGATCGCGCCACTGCACTCCAACCTGGGCGACAGAGCGAGACTCCGTCTAAAAAAAAAAAAAAAATATATATATATATATATATATTGCATAACTATTAGCACTGCAAAGCTGTAAGGAAGAAATGGTAATCCTATGTCCCCAATCTAAAGGAGCTTCCCACACTCAAATTGGGGGAAGTTTTTTTAAAAAATAGATTCTTCCAGGCAACATAGGACCAGAGATCCAGCAGGCTTTTTCTTCTCCTTAATGAGTAGCTCACAGTCTTTATTCTTAGGAAACACAGAGCAAATGGTGTATAACAAATGAGTAGGCTATGTTTAAATATTTAAGAGATTTAAGAGATTACTATTTAAAGGTCCTACTTCCAACTTTCTACGTCAGAATACCTGAGGATGAGACTAGGCTTTTTTTTTTTTTTTTTTGGTTTCTTTTTCCAAATCATATATAATTCCCACACCCAATCCGAAAAAGCAACCAAAATGCAGAATCTTAGGTCCCAGATCTACAGACTAAAAATCTGCATTTAAACAAGACCTTCAGAAGATCTGTATGCACATTAAAATTGGAAAAGCACTGGCCTGTGGTAGTCTTTCTTTCTCAGGATGGTGGTAAACAGATCACCCCTGTGTCGGAACCACCTGGGATGCTCCTTCTAAAAAGTATACTTTTGTGTCCCACTGCAAACTGAGTGAAACAGACTCTCTGGGTTGGAGTCCCTTGAAACTGCATTTCGACAAACTTCTTTCCCTGACACTTGGGCAACCTAAAGTTTGAGAGTTACCAGAGTAGCCTTTAAGAGCACTACATGTTTTGTCATTTTCATGTATATGATCTCTTCACGAGACTAAAATCACTGAGCAAGACATACCTAGAGTTATAAACCAATCAAACAGTACGTTTGCACACACAGAGAGATATACACACACGACATTAGAAATAACTGCAAATAAACTGTCTTTAAACTGGGAGATCAAAGCTATCCAAGGAGGTTCCCCTGAGCATCTGCAATGAAATGCAGATTAACCAGTTAATTGTGTCAGAGAAGAGAGGTTGTAAATTATGTATAATGACATCATTACACCTCTTGTACTCTTGTCTAAATATTCCTTGCTTGTACTTTCTTGAAACATTATTAAAAATCCATCTGATTCTAATAAGTTACTTCCAATACAAGTAAAAGTATAGTATCAGATGTGAAAAGAAAATAATCAGATTATCAAAATATATTATTATTCCTCTTCTTCATAGTGATGGTCTTTACTAATAATTACTAAGGGTGAATTTCCCTTCAAATACCAAGCTGAAAAGCATTACTCTGGTCATGTGGTTCCATAAAACAGGCAGTCAATCTTTTGGATATTTAGAAAATCCAATTGGGTAAAATTTTCTCTTTTTCTCTGAGCGTTTGTCATGAGAAAAGCACAACTGAAACTCAATTTTGTCCAAATTATCCCTGCAGACATCCGGACATTATGAAATATGTATTATAATCATCTCAACTTAGATCTAGCTAATATTTTAGAATTACAAAATACTTTGTCTTAAACTATTAAGAATATCAAAAAGAAGAACACATAGGACTTTATTTTTTCTGACTTAATACTCCCCCAGGGAGCTGAACAGATAAAACAGAAATATATTAACAGGGATAGATAATTGCATTTGAAAAGCATGAGCAACTTTTAACATCTTTGGAACTCTACTTTCAGAAAGGTGATGTACCTCGGAGTATAGGATTCCCATGCTGGTCCTTCACAGGCTTACTTCACTTCTACAGCTTCTTGAATCTTCCAGAGGTATTTCTGATGAATATCAAAATCCTTCCTGGCTGAGAGGAAAGTCCCTAGAAGTCCAAGCTGGTGGCAAGGCTCAGGAGTGCTTTTCTAGCAAACACCTGTGAGTGCTTTTCCAGCAGCTCAGGCAGCAGCACATCTTCTAGGGAGCCTAGCCCAATGAAACAAAGGCACTGGTGTCATGTGTAATGACCCAAGCCTGTATCATCTAATGTTACAACCCTGAGGAGCCGGTTTCTGAGTCATATTTGCTCTGCCAGTAGTAACATGCAGGAAAGAAGGAAGCAAAGTTAAGGGAGGAAGAAACGTTCTTACACTGGCAGGAAGGACTCAGGGTTCAAACCAAGGTACTGTATTTCACACATTTCCTAATCAAAATCTGGTTTTCAGCGGCCATTGAGAAAGTCTAGAGACCAACAAACTTACTTGTGAGAGCCATATGTGTCTGGCAAAGAACTTGAAATATAATCTTCAAAATTCTCAGCCTAACAATTAACAGTTTTTCAGCTATTTATGCAGTTTTGTAAACTAATAAATTTACTAACATAATAAATCTTAAGTTGTTTTAAATATTCTAATACTATTCACACATTTAGCCAAATGACTTTATAATATTCAATTTAAAATCGTAAGTCTAAAATCAAATACTCTATGATGCATTTTAAATTGCATCATCAATTTATGTATCAAACATGCTAGTATGCCAAATCTCTTAAATATTGTAAACATTTATATGCTACATATAATATTAATTATTCACACACTTTCTCTGAACTGAATACAATCACATCAAACTTTCCTAGAACTGAAACACCCAACCGTCCACACACCCATTATAATCTTGGGAGCAGCCCAAACTGCGCCCTACTTTGTTGATAACAAATGTCAAGTTACTTTGTAGCTATAACAGAGTTGAAAACTGTAAGTCATTTAGCCCAGGCACGCACAATGAAAATGCTTTTGCCTCTAACAGCACCTAGAACCAATGATCCCCTCCCTGGGAACCAAGAAGACAAGGACATAATGGGAACCTAATGTAGGAACTCTTTCAGAAGCTGGGGGCTCATTGGCCCAGAAGATCCAGGACTGAAATCTGCTTCAACATACCTTTCCTTAAATGGTCAAATTTGAAGCCCTTCAATCAGTCTCCCTGCCAAGCCAACATTCCTAAATCCTTTCCCTTGCCCTCTAAGCCGTACATTTTCCTGGGTTCCAAATTGAGGAGGCAGATTTGAGCCCACCTCCTGTCTCCTAATAAAGTATTTCTTTCCTCAAAACCCAGTGTTCTGGGTATTGGCTTCTGTGAGCACAGGGCAGCAAGTTATTTTTTATTTGCTCAATAATATTGTGGAAGAAATAGTTCAACCATCTCAGACAAATTGATGTGATTTTCCCAATCAATTGAGGCTCCTTAGTGGCCAGAAAGTAGTGGCCAGAATACTAGGCCTGTGCCTAGTATTCAAGGAAATTCTTCTTACTCCACTGGTGGATACACTGAACTATTTTTATACTTATTTCAAAGATTTTATGTTTCACTATGCAGTTGGCATCGAGGCCAGCCTCCCTGGAGTTTAAGAATTAGCTAATTCTTCCGTTGGAAGAGAGGGAAGTCTGCAATACCCAGTAAAATTGCAGCTGACTTCCTCTTTGGCTTGGTTTGATTTTGTATTTCTGTAGTCTCTTAAGACATTTAAGTGTCTTCCCATTGACTTAGAAAAACATTAATGGTATATCCATTGGGTACTTCACTCTGTTATGAAATATTTTGTAACCTCTGGTAGCCTCTTTTGTAAGCTCTTTCAACTAATTATGTGGACAGAACTCTTCACTGTCACTGCTTCTCTGCTAAGGTTGCTGCTAGCTTTCTTCTTCAAGCTCTTTCCTCCCTGATTGAGCTCTAAATGTTTCTTTAATTTTCGATCAGGACCAAAACTCATTTTATTAGATTCCGCATCTCTTGACAACATCTGGTTCTAAAGGAACAATACTCATTATAATTGCAAATGATGTAGGGTTGGCTCAATAAACAAACCAATGAAAAAAGCAGTTGACTCATTGCAATTGGTAAAACACTTGGATTTAACTCTAGGCCATTGGGTCTCAAGCAGGGGTGATCTTGCCCCTACATAGACTGCAGATTTTGTAACTAAAAAGATAAGATGTTCAGTTAAATTTGAATTTCAGATAAATTTCTGAAATGTCATATGGGACATACATACACTAAAAAATTATGTTGCTTAACGGAGAATATTGTTTTATTGGAAACTAAAGACATTTGGCAATGTCTGGAGACATTTTTGATGGTCACAACTAGGAGTGGGAGCATGGTACTCTAATGTGGAGGGCAGAGGCCAGGGATGCTGCTAATCATCCTACAGTGCACAGGACAGCCTCTCAGAGCAAAGAATCACCCAACTCAGAAGAGTGCTAAGGTAGAGAAACTCTTGTCTAAGCCAAAGGGAGAATTAAAGGTGAAGGAAGAGGACTTAAAAAACTATACTGTCAAATTGGAATATGGCAGCATACTATCAGAATGAAGTTGGATAAACAGATATATTTTGAAGGGTTTAGGCTTCTTCCTCTGGCAATTTGAGCCTATAATTACAAAGACAGATAAAGGAAACAAGTTCCAGAAAACAACTTTCACAAGTAAATGTCCTCTGTCAAGAAATAACATTTGAATTAAACACTAGGGCCTTAAAATTAGTGACATCCTTTGATCCTGGCTGTAAATGCAGCCAACCTCCACTAACCAGCAGCCAACTGTCTATGAGGGGTGAGTCTCTGGTAAGGTGTATCCCAAAGACTTTCCCCCAAGGGGGGTTCAGTAGAGCATAACAAAGAAGTGTGGTCCACAGAAGCTCAGTTTTACGCTGATATCTTGATCCTTCAACATTATCTAACATTGTCCAACATTGACATTAGCAGTGGAAGTTATCTGAGTCACATGGCACCAAAATATGTTACCGGCCAGCAGTGAATCTGTATGGGTCTGCAGCAAACTCAATTCTTACCTTCTCAGAAGAAAGAATTTGACTGGGCCATAAGATGGAAGAAGAGACCAGGGCAAGTTTTAGAGCAGGAGCGACAGTTTATTAAAAAGCTTTAGAGCAGGAATAAACAAAGTAAAGTACATTTGGAAGACGACCAAGCAGGCAACTTGAAAGACAAGTGTGCAGTGTGACTTTTGACTCTTGGTTTTCATGCGTTGGCATACTTCCAGGGTCCTGCATTCCTTCTCACCTGATTCTTCCCTTCGGTGGGCTGTCCACATGTGCAGAGTGGCCCACCAGAATTTGGGAGGGGAGCATGCACAGTGTGTTTACTGGAGTTGTACTCATGCTCACTTGAAGCACTCACTCTTCCCTTACCAGTTGAATGTCCCTAGGAGGTAATATACCAGTTAAACTCTGCCATTTTGCATCTTAATGTGCATGCTTGAGTCCACTTGCCCAACTCCTGAGATCTTATCAGGAAGCTGCTGATCACCAGTTTCAAGTTTTTCTATCTGTTAGACAGCCTTTCCCTGGCACTGGCTGTGACCAATTATTGTTTTATTATTTATTTATTTATTTATTTATTTATTTTTGAGATGGAGTCTTGCTCTGTTGCCCAGGATGGAGTGCAGTGGTGCAATCGCAGCTCATTACAACCTCCGCCTCCTGGGTTCAAGCAATTCTCCTGCCTCAGCTTCCAAAGTCACTGGGATCACAGGCGTCTGGCAGCTGTATTTTTGTATTTTTAGTAGAGATGGGGTTTCACCATGTTGGCCAGGCTGGTCTCGAACTCCTGACCTCAGATGATGTGCCCACCTTGACCTCCTAAATTGCTGGGATTGCAGGCATGAGCCACCATGCCTGACCCTCAACTATTATTTAGACAGACAGTTAACAAACTCCTTACTATCACCGAACGTTCGCCTGACATTTCTGGTGGGTGGGGGGAGCTCTCTCCCACTCTGCTCATGTCTGACTAGCTACTTACCGTAAAATTGGCTCCCATTGAAGAGATTTAAGTAGAGGAGTGTTGCGATCAGAATTTTATTTATATAGTAAAGCTCACTCTGGCTGTTGTATAGAGAGTGGATCTGAGGTAGGAAAGAAGAAACAGCAAGTAGTTAGGAGGTTATTGCATTAGATCAGCTGCATAATAGTTATCTGGGGCAGAAGAGCAGCGGTGTGGATAGAAAGAATAAGATAAACTCTAGAGTTTAGGAGGTAGAAATAACAGACTTTGCCAACTACGAGTTATTAGGCTAGCTCCTAGCATCGAACACGCTTTTCTATGTTTGGTACTTCAATGCCTACCCTGGCATTCTGCAGGCCACTTTTTTTTTTCTACTGGTCTATGGACACAAAAGTAACTTCATCTTGGATGCTAATCCACCATGTTGACTTCTCATTAACCCCAGTCCCATAAATGCCTTCGGATTCCTACTTTATTTACTGTCCTTAATGTAAGAACACATATTTACTGTAAATCCTGCCTTTAGACCAAAGCAAACTTGATGTTATCACACAAATGATAGGTTATGATGCACATAGCACTCCTGCCTGTTCTGGAGGGTTGTCTTTAATTGTCTCTATAGTGCATGTATCCCCTTTCCATGTAAGCCCTGGGTCTGGGGAGTAATGGTATGGAGATCTACCTGTCTTGTTACCGCAGGCCACACTTCTGTCTATAAGTTCTCCCAATAAATTACCCTTTATCAAAAAACTGATTTTGTCTGTCTTATTCTTTGGTTTCTTGGCTCCTTCCTTGTTTGGAGATTGCTTTGCATACATGACCCTTTCATGAAACCTGGTCTATTTTCTAAGGAGCACTCCATGTGAGATTACAAAGCTAAAGAGGGAGAAAGAGACCTACCCATTTCTACATGCTTGCGATCCTATTGGCCTCATCCCACCAATAGCTCTTTATCCTAGAAAAAGCAATTGATCAAGTATATTTTCCACATTCCCAGAACCAGCCTACTTACACCTTTCAGAGGTTCCCAGCACTCATTGTTTCTCTCCCCGAACCCAAATTCGTGCAATTCCTTCCTTGAGATTCTGAGGTATGAGCAGCTACCAAGAAAAGGCCCCTCCTCGAGGCCTGGGGCCCAGAATTTCAAGGCCCTTTTCTCTCCTAAGTACTAACAACCACAACCTCACTCTGTTCCCTCAGTCCAAGAGGTGGTAGCTGCTCCTGCAATCCTATCTCTGTGTTACCTTAATATTCTCTCTTTACTTTCTAGTCTTCCGATACCTACTTAACAAATTCCAAACATTAAATTCTTTGTGTTTAAATAACTAGGTGGTTTTCTTTACTTAAGTTGGACTGACCTAGTACTATGGGGATGTTTAGAAGCTAGAAATAGCAGGAATTATCCATCTGATATAAGACACATGGGAAATAGCAGAACAAGGATAATATGCATGTATCTGGCTTGGAAAATTTGGTAGATTTTTATCTTTCACAGAAAACTCTGGAAGAGCAAGATTAGGGAAAGACTGGGAAGAGATGATTAGCTTAGGTATGCACAAATTTTATTTAAGGAACATATTTATAGCACACTAAGTGGAGATGCCAATAGAAAGCTTGTTATATGACTCTCGAGTTTTAGAGTAAGGGTTACACTAGAGATTAAGATTTTTGAGGGTCAGTAGCATTACATTAATAATCCTCAAAGTAAGAAATGGAAGAGTTGAGAAACCTTATTCAAGTTATTTTTTTCCTCTACAACTTTGTAAAGTCCTTGGTGGTACAGAGTTATTTCTTCTTTAACTCACTCAAGGACATTTTTTATTGTATGCCTTTTAATGTTGACAGTTACTATTTAATCAAATAAGTACATTTGCTAATCAGGATGTTTGTGCTTCTGAGTTTTATGCATTGGACCCCTGCTATCTTTTTCTATTTTTCTGTTACTTGTGGAGGTTTTTTGATTTTGAATGTTAACTTTAAGTTAAGTACAGGAGTCAGAGGCCAAATTGTAATAGTAATAATTGCTTTACACTAACATAGGGTCTTTATTCCTTTTAAAAGGTAAACTGAGGCACAATAAAAGTCTAAATAGTTGATTTGAACAAACAACAATTCATGAATTAGGCAGCACCAAACTAAAAGTGGATTGGGGGCTCTTTGGAGGAAATGCAAGGGGACCAAAGATGAACATGGAGGTAAAGCAAAGAAAATATTTGATTGATTATAGTTATACAGTTGCCTTATTTGGTTTATTCTGCTGGAAAGTCCCTAGCCATATGTTAATTAGCTGGTGACTTCTGATTAGCTAACTTTAAGTTTCCTTTTTCTTTAATATAGAGATTTAAAAGAAATAGCCCAAATTAGTTTTGCTTATGTTTGCAAATCAAGCAAGGTTAAGGTTACTCATGGGGCCTAACTGACTTTGTGTGCTCAGGGATTCTTCAGGCCTGGTCTCTAATTTAATGTACTTTAACTCTCCCAAGACTCAAAAAATCTTGTAAACTTTGAAATCAATTTTGAATTTTTTAGTAACTAAAAAACTTATAATGGAGGAGGAAATGGTGTCAGACAGTCCTTAAAATAAAAATACTGGCATTGTAAGCTTAAATTTAAAATAAGTCACTTAATTGTTTACCACTTATGCAACACTTAATTTCATGCTGTTCTATTTCTTTGTCATCCTCTACCATGTATTTGCAGCTTTAGTTATTATCATTTGCTTTAATGAAAACACACAGAGTACATGTCATGATCAAGTTCCCATAATCATTGAAATGTTGTGATTTGTGTTTCTTAATTTTTGAGATATCTTAATAAATCGAAGACAAGGAAGTTTCTATTTCTTGGTAAAAATAGAATAAGAAACAACTCTATTACTGATAAATCCTTACTGAGAAATCCTGTTGTGCTAGATGACTGTTTCCAGAAAGAGTCACCTGCATCTGCAAACTGTCTATTACTTCTCCAGTGACTCAGGACTTGTGTAGTAAAACCAGTTTCACAATATGAGACAAGCTATACTCTTTAGGGTATAAGTCTACTACTCTGACCTAAGATGAATGGTGCTGCCTACTTTGAACTTTGCACCACATTTTTTTTTTTTTTTTTTTTTTTTAACTCCACGTGCCTTTTCAGGTTGAAAAAGAGATGTTGTATCTCAACTCCCTGGCAGGGCCTTAATGTTCACACATCACATTCCAGTCTGAGTCTATGAAATGTAGTCTCACATTTTCACAGGGTTTTGTCTGTTTATTTGTTTTGTCCTTTTTTATATGTAATAAAGGGTTATTTGGACTACGTTGGAGGGAGAAGGTTTGCTTGTCTTTTTAAATTAAGTTGTTGTTAAGGTCATGGCAATCAGCCTTTAGGTTGGCCAGATGCCTATCCTTCCTCTCTAAAATCCGACCTACTTCCCTACTACTTCTTGGTAATACTCAGACCTTTTACAACCAACCATTTATCATGAAATAAGGCAGCTATCTAAAGAAATACTATCACGTACCTCATTATCAAATCAAAACATTATTTCACTTCCTCTATCACTCACAAATCCACCAAAACAAGTGAACAGAACCCATTCACCAACCTGAATTAAAACATTCTATTCTGTCGACTTTAAAATTGCTTTGAAAGGACTGAGAATTGAGCATCTAAAATACTTAAAAACTATAAGATTAAAACTTCATTCATGGCCAACCATTTTATAAGGCACTTAGCATACTACTGTATCGAATATTTTTTTCCATGTTCTTAGCCTCTTTTCTCCTCCCCTACTTTACATTTCTTACTCCCACAATTATGTTTTGAGCCAGGTGTATGAAGCAGTGTTTAAAAAGACTAACAAAACTGTGACAGAGAGAAATTTGGCTGACATTTAGTGTATAAGAGACATCATACATCTTTATTTTTTAAATCAAATTATAAGTGTCTTGAGTCTTTCCAAAGCTTTGAAGAAATCCAGTATTGAACCAGTTTCCTAGGATTTCCTTTTCCTTGAGATAACCAAGAATTCTTGGTGTCTGGCACACAGTAATCTCTCTATGCGTTTTCTCTATCATTGTCATTAGTATCATCCTCATTATCATTGCGTAATATGCCTAAGAATAACTTGCAGGCCACATATGGTGGCTCACGCCTGTAATCCCAGCAATTTGGGAGGCTGGGGTGGGCTGATCACGAAGTCAGGAGTTCGAGACCAGCCTGGTCAACATGGTGAAATCCCATATCTACAAAAAATACAAAAATTAGCCAGGTGTCGTGGCACATGTCTATAATCCCAGCTACTCATGAGGCTGAGGCAGGAGAAACGCTTGAACCCAGGAGGTGGAGGTTTCAGTGAGCCGAGATCGAGCCACTGCACTGCAGCCTAGGTGGTAGAGCAAGACTCATCTCAGAAAAAAAAAAAAAAAGAAAGAAAACTTGGGGACTTACTAAAATGTAAATTACCCGCCCCCAACATGAGAAATAATGAATCAGAATCTCTAGGTGAGGACGTGAGAACCTGAATTTGAATAAGCATTCCAATAAGTGATCCAAAAGTTAGGGGTACAGGGCCACTTAGAAAAAGGCAATTTTTGATCTTTCCAACACAAAAGCCTAGAGAGGAAATAGCACAATGGGAAATTTCACATTTTATCTGGCTTCAGGTGCAGTTTTGCACTTATATTTAAATGTGTTTGGGTTTGAGATTCTGATAATTCTTTACATAAAATTAATGAAAGTGTGTAATGAATAATGTTTCTAATCTTACTCTTTCAACAGCTGCACTCCTCTTTTGATGGGCATTTTTGGGGCCAGAGCTGCCTGCTCATTTCTATTCCAGGCATGAAACTCAAAATAGCCTTTGCGGTAAATAACCCATGAAATATCAACAGGTTTGTTTGTGTATCTGAATTGCTACTACCAGGATTTTGACCTACTAAACTTCCTAGACAATATAGCTTTCTTCCTTGACAATTAATATGGGGTTGTTTTTTATATTTTAACTCATACATTCTCAATGAGAGTAATATTTGTTTTCCCAGGAAATGAAATTTGTTCTTGAGGGGAAAAAAGTCTATTATCCCTATAAACATAGCACAGGTAGACATATATGCAGAGGAGGGGGAAAAAAACTTTCTTCTACCTTCTTTATGTTTAGTCACCAGGGCCTGTGAATCAGACTAACAAAAGACAGATTAACAGAAGAAAATTACAAAGTTTATTCATTCATGCAACATGCGTACATGTGGGAGAGCTTGGCGATGAGTAACTCAAAGGGGTGTTTAGAATCTGGGGCTTATATACCATTTTAATAGGTAAAGGGATAAAGGCACTTATGGGAAACAAATGACTTTTTGGAAAGATAAATGCATTTGCAGGAGAACAAACAGGCAATAAGAAAGTTTGTGAAAATGTCTACACAGGACAAAATGGTCTTTCATCTCCTTAAGGGTCATAAAACCTCCTGGAGGAGAGATTTGGGGTAGGTTTTATTTGTTTTCTCCCTTCTGGGAGTAGATCTGCCCTGAAAAGGATTTGCGGCAATCTTGTTTCCCAGAAGTTGCTCCTTTAGTCAGAAAAGGGAAGCTTCAAAATTGTTTTTTTCTTTTTCCCCTTTTCTAGATTTGTTTGATCTCAAATGTCTCCAACTTAAAATAACCTTTTTACCAATGTAGCATATTTTGGAACAGCATATTCTGGTTCCCTTCAAGTACATAAATGGATATACAGTATATATATGGTAATAAAATTTATGGAGGAAGGACAACTTAAAAGAAAAAGTCTACAAAGATTCCTTGGGGAGGAACAATGAAAAAAGATTGAGAAATACTGCTTCAACTGATCCCAATTGATTTTCTAGTCTTTAAAATAAAAACTTCGAAATTTGGAAAATAGAAAAGAAAGAAAATACCAAGAATTCTACCACATACATATAATACACACACACACAGCATCTTCAAACATGTAGATAGTATTTGTTGTACCAGAAAATAGTCTAACCCCTTTACATCTATTAACACCTTCAACAGGGTCAACAATCCTGTGAGGTAGGTACTATTATCACCCCCTTTTAACAGATGAGAAAGCTAAGACACAGAGACATCAAGTAATTTGTCTAGGGTCACACAGCTAATAAATGATAATACAAGGATTCAAAGCCAGGAGATTTCACTTCAGTATCTATTACTCTAACCATTAAAGTATATGGCATCTCTTTGGGTATATAACCTAATCTCCTTCCTATGGATATGTACACAATTTATGTATTTGCAAAAAATGAGACTTTGTGCATGTTTTACAACCTACACTTGCCTTTTAAAAGTATATAACGACATCCTTCTATGTTGTAAAATAGGCTTCAATATCATTTTTAGTGGCGACCTAGCATTTACTTGATACTGATAAAACAGTCCTCATTTATTTAGCATGCAGCATATGCTGAGCCCTCTGCCATGTGCTTAACACATATTGTCTAGTTCAGTTATCATAATAGTCTCTTTAGATAATAATGAAAAATAATGGCTTTTAGAATAATGTATGTAAAAAATAGTAATAATGGCTAGTATTCATTGAGTGATTCCTGTTCACTGGACATAGCTCACGAACCTTATCCACATGGCAGCCTTTAATGCTGTTTTACAGTAGCCCTATAAGATTGACACTATTATTATTCCCTTTTTACTGATAAGAAAATTAAGACTGAGAGGTAAAATTATCTGCTCAAGATGAACAGACATGAGGTGGCAAAGCCTAGACCCAAACTCCGATGTTTGCCTCTAAAGTCCTCCACCATACTATTATACACTCCTGCTCCCTCTAGGAACTGTAGTTTATTTCATTTGAATGTGCTTTATTCCTTAAAGGCAAGTAGACTTTCTGCTATCATAATGGTTTCTTGGTTTCCAGACCTTGACACGCTTTGGCCTCTAAGAACCATTGAACCATTGACACTCCATATTGCTAATTGTGATCTTGCACTCCCTGACCTTTCTACTATAAAATACAACTTAACCAGCTATTGTCCTGTTGCATTACAACACTGGTGTTATTAACAGTATATAAATGTGATGGTGGGCAAATTCACAATTCTTAATCTTTCCCTCTCAGAGCAAAAACCCTCCGACACTAGCCCAGAGGCAAACGGCATGAGGCAGAATCCATTATAGGTTTTCCAACAAGAAGGCTGAATTAGCTAGTAGCTGATGTGAGATTTTCTATACATTTTCCCAGTCCTTCACCTCAGAGCTCCTCTCCCCCATGGCTCCTGATCACATAGAACAAGTGGAAACAATAATTAGTTCACCTCTGTCTCCTGGATGGCCAAGCACACCCAAGGGGCTCAACACTCAGCAGGTCGTAACACTCAGATGAGATAATGGGGAGCCCTGCAGGCATGGCCACAGATGCTGAGTTACTTCAGTGAGCCGGAGTGGCAGGTGCTTCTCTGGGGTTTTGGATATCTAAGACCAATATAGGACCTTGGTTCAAGTTCCTGCTCTGATCCCTGTAAGAATTTAAACCTATTTAGGCTTCACTTTTCTCATCTGGCCCTTGAACTCAAAGTTGTTTAAATTTACAACCAAACTGTATCCTAAGCAATACTGCAAAAATGAGAAATGCTATAGGAAACTAAAAAGAACACCATCTTCTTCGAAAAAAAAAAAGAGAGAGAGAGAGAGAAGGAGATACCTTCCCTGGCTTTATCATTACAAGATTGATGACTTTGGGCATTTATTTGACCTACAGATTTCTGAACATAAGTTTCTTCATCTGAAAAGTGGAAGAATAAGCTGGGCACAGTGGCTTATGCTTGTAATCCAAGCTACTTGGGAGTCTGATGAGGATTGCTTGAACTGTGGAGTTCAAGATCAGCCTAGGCAACATAGCAAGACTTTGTTTTTTTAAAAAAAAAAAAACATCAAATTTGCAGAACGGTGAAAGAATAGTCATCAAAATTAGATTAACTAATGATTTGAAGTGCCAAGAATATGAAGAGTGTGGGAAATTGTCTTCAAAGATGGCCACCAACAATTTCTCCCATATCTGTGCCTGCAGGCTGCTCTTGCCATCAATATGGGTTAGCAGAAGGACTTGCTTTGACCACTAGGATGTGCCAGAAGGGATGGTATGCGAGTTCTGCACCTAAGTCTTAAGAGGTCTGCCAGTTTCTTTTCTACTTTCTTTTGAAATCCGGCCACCACAGAAAGAAACCCAGAATAGGCTACTAAATGATGAGCGGCCATTATCTTTCCCTGTCCTCCAAATTTTTCCCATATAATCAGAATAGGAGAAAGTAGGGATATGACTGTAGTATGTATATTCAAAATTTCTCAACAGATACAACATACCCTGGAAACAGAGGGAGAAGCCAACCTGATTAAGTGCACTTAATATGAGTTCTCTGCACTCAAGAAGAGGTTAAATCTGGGATGAACAAAGGACCAGCCTTAGATGGGGTAACTCACTGACCTTGAATGTTTCTTTTGCTCTTAATTCAATTTCTTGGACCCACAGCTGGATCATCCATATGGTGTAGTCAGGATATTAAATGATAGGTCCAACATGCTTGGTTGAAATAACTGCCACTAATTTATTTGCATCAATACATCAGCGATTCAGAGAGCCCAGAAAAACACTTGGATTCTCCTTTTAATGGATCTTCTCTCCTTCCAATCTCCATTCATCTCTTGTCTCAATAGCTCTTTATGTATCTTAATCTTGGTGGAGCTTCATCAATTAGTGTAAAAACTGAACACTTCTCTTCAATAGTACAGTGTAGAAATTAAAAGCACATGGTCTGAACTCAGAGTTGAGTCCACTTGTTGTAGAATAAATTACTTACTTTCATATATTAATTCTTTCCCTCTCAATTGATTGGGTAGAATTTACCCAATCAAAATATAAACATGTCTGCATCAAGACATACAAAAATGTTCAAGTAGCATTATTTGCAATAGACAAATGTTAGCTCAACCCCAATTCCATCAATTGTGGAACAGATAAATAAAATTTGATACACTAACATAAGAAAATACTACATAGCAATAAAATATTAAAAATTATTACCTGCATAAGCATAGATAAATTGCACGAATGTAATATTGACCAAATAAGCCAGACACAAAAGAAGATATAATTCCATTTTGATAAATTTTAGAAGAGGCAAACTAATGCATGATGTTAAAATCAGAGTAGTGGTTACTTTTGAGGAATGAAAAGGGATGGTAGTTGGAAAACAGCTTTTAGGGAGTTTCTGGGGTGTTGGCAATTTTCTACTTCTTGATTTGGGTTGTGATTTTATAGGTATATTCACTGTAGGATAATCAATTGACATTATGATCTGTATATGTTTCTATATGTATGTTACTCTTAAATTTAAAATCACACACACACACACACACACACACACACACACACAGGCCGAGCAGGAGAAATGGGCTTAAAATTAGTTCCCAAGAACTGTGATTTTCTAGGACCCTCTCCCCTGCATGCTGCTTTCCCACTCCCACTAACTCACCATCCTCTAAGAGAATTCCCATTCTCAGTCTTTCTATCTTCTTGCTGTCCCAGGTAGTAGTGGCTCAGTCCCACCTATGGTTATGTAAGGGCTTGGACAACCTTAGCACATGCCTCATCCAAGCTCTGAATCACCTACGGCACCACTGAAAACAATCTTATTTAAGAAGCATGGTAGGAAAAACTGGGTTGTATTCCTCTACTTTTCCTGGACTCTGATGTGCACTGACTTGCCCTCCTATCAATAGGCTGTGGGGGATGAAAACACTTCATTCAGCTTAGTTAGAAGAAAACAGAAGTAGAATTACAACTTAGAGTGCCATCTGGTGTATTTTTGCCAAGTGACACAAACAACTCTGCTAAGAGCCATGGACTTTAAGGCCTTTCCCTGAGGGATGTTATAGACCTATTTTTGTTATTGTTGTTGGAACGAGCCTTTGACAGAGTCAAGTTCCTATTATGTATCAATCTAAAAAGTACAGAAAGACTACTAACAGTAGACATTTGTCTATGATTTTGGCTGTGGTCCCAAGCAAGCTATGTTTGGAGAGTTTCCTATCATGGAAATTCTAAAAAAAAAAAAAAAAAAATTAGACTTCTCAGACTCCTTTTCACCTTAGACATATGACCTAGTGTCCAAGATTGTAAAACAATTAGAAGTACCTGCCGTCTGAGCATGGCATTAGAAACTCAGAAGAGAAGAAGTTGATATTCTGCCATTTCCATTCCAGTGTCTGCCTCTAATCTCTAAAAGCAGTAATGGCAACAATTCTAGCAGAAAGGTGCAAAAACTGTGAAGGTTTTGAGATTTTACACTACTCACTGGCTACCAGGTTAATCTGCCATTTTAAGGAATGCTGGTAGAAGACATGAGACCCATGGGTCATAGAAAAAAGTCTCTACTACTCAAGGCACATCAAACTACATGAACATCAGCATGTACCCTGTTGCCCTTGACCTGCATTCTTTTAGAGGTGATGTGGATGGGCTCACATAGATGCCTGAACACACAATGGCTGTGTTATAAAAGAGGAACCTGAATCCTTTATAACGGGCAGTAAGCATGTCTGCCCTTTGCTCTGAAGGAAAATACTATATCTTCCAAGACTTTTGCTACATGAACATACTTGAAAAGTTAATCTGGAACAAAGGCAAACCAGTGCTTCTGCTTCTGCTTCTGCTTGCAAGATGTGAAGAAATGCAAGACACCAATGAAGAATTGTCTCCTAAGACAGGTTTCAATAGCCAGTGTTGGCTCAATGATTAGTGACTCACCCTGACAATGGTGCCAGTGGTGTATCCACCAGACCAGTTCTGCTGCATAATTTTCATCATTGGCCCTGGCTGCATTGTCTTCAAACCTGATTCTTGGACTCATCTGGAGTTTGGGAGCTCTAGCCAATATTTTCTGCTTGGTTTCTTTCATTCACAACTATTAATCCTGTCTAAAACACTAAAGAAGTGGTTGCTTCTCCTTAGAAAATGCCTATACACACCCATTTCTTGTCCTTTATTTTGGCTGATTCATTTAGCTTCTTAGACATTGAGTAAATCATCTGCCTTCCCATTTACTAAAGCCAGGTATAAGATCTGTCCTGGGTTCAGTCTTAAAGAAAAAGGAACTGGGTATTTATATCATCCAGAAGGCCTGGACCTGGGGTAAAATCTTCAAATAATATAATTTCTGAAAGTGTTAAATCCCCCACCTGCAAGTTTCTAGAATCTTAGAGATTTTATCTGAATCTATATGAAAAAACACTTCTTCATGAGGACCACTGACGACAGTGACTGTTGGTTGATTGCTTACTCTGCAACAAGGCTTCCTAGAATAGTGTTTGTCAGTTCTTGTGAGATACAACTTTTGCTCCTTGATTTATACAAGTACATTTATACTAGCTGGGTAATGATCTAAGTTTTAACATTTCTTGTTTAATGTACACTTCAATGCTGAGATTATAAAATAAAGTGCTATATCTGAAGAATTGCTTCTCAAAAAGTTCATAATATAGACTTTCTGATCGAAAAGTGTTCTGCCTCATCCTTATAGTAAAACAAAATAATATTTTTCTAGAAATTTTCCAAAGTGAATTGTACATATTATATCATCTTCCTTCGAAGATAAGCTGCTTTGATTATGTTCCCATTTCTATGGTTTACATTAGTTAAATGTCACATTGCACTCTCTCTTAAAGAATTATAGACTGCTAGAGTCAGAAGGGGCCTTATGGATCATCTTCTGGTTTACTGCTCAATTGAAGAAGGAGGAGGGAATTCCACATGCTACAAATTCTTATTTGTACTACTATTTTTTTTAAACATAACATTTGCTATATTTTAATCAAAGCAAAAAAGTAACACTTGCTTATTTTTTTAATTGGAAAATAAACATGATTCTAAAAACTCATTCAGGGAAAATTCACTATCAATAACTGTGTGCATTTTTCCCAATCATTTTATTACTCTCTTTGTATATTTTCACATGCTTTGATTTAAAATGCATATTTCATTTACATCTTGATTGTTTTACCACTAAGCTGCATGTCATTTTTTGTTATTTAAGTGCCAATGCTTCTAAAGATGTGAAGATGTTCTCCCTCTTTCCCTTAAGTGGTGAGAAAAGTGTATTAGTCAGGGTTCTCTTAGAGGGACAGAACTAATAGGAGATATATATATATATATATATATATCCCACAATAGGATGTCTGCAAGCAGAGGAGAAAGTCCCAAAACTGAAGAACTTGGAGTCCAATGTTCGAGGACAGAAAGCATCCAGCACAGCAGAAAGATGTAGGCAAGGAGGTTAGGCCCACCTGGTCTCTTCACATTTTTCTGCCTGCTTTATGTTTGCTGGCGGCTGATTAGATGGTGCCCACCCAAATAAGGCTGGGTCTGCCTCCCCCAGCCCACTGACTCAAATGTTAATCTCCTTTGGCAACACCCTCACAGACACACTCAGGATCAACATTGCACCCTTCAATCCAATCAAGTTGACACTCAGTATTAAACACCACAAAAAAGTTAAGTTTTATGAAATAATTGTATGATATTAAATTGTTTTCAAATTTATTTTTTACTTTCATATGAATAGTCTGTCGTTAATTTTTTCCCAAAAGCAATTTTGAACTGGGCTTCCTTAGATTTGAATGGAGTGGTAGGCATATAGTGTGTATGGCTATGATCAAATGTAAAGTTAGATTTTATGTGTCTTTACTGATGTAGATTTGTCTCCTGAAGCATTAAATATCTTTATTCTTCAATGATATATTTTTTCTTTTTTTTTTTACAGTGAGCAGGAAGACCAAAATAAGAACATACTGGGGAAAGACCTAAGGTTTTACCATCTTAAGCCCAGATGATTGCTTTGAGTCTGTCTCCTCCCCAAATCATCTTGAACACAGTGGCCTGAAGCCCTTTTCAAAATGGCCTTTTACAGAGGTGTATTAGTAAGAGAGAAGATGTATTTCTTTTACAACTCTTAAAATTTTTATCATTATACAAATGATAGATTTTTTTCAGAAATATTGGAAAAGTAGAGAAATAATGCCATTCAAAAAATAAAGAAAAAAAGGAGAAACTGAAGATCTCATATAATTCCATCCCCCATCACCCAAGAGCTTATAGAAGTCAAATCATTCTCCAGGCACTGAGATCATGCTAGAGGAAGTTATCTATATTGCAAAAGCTTCCTTAGGCTAAGTCAATACAGATTTTAATCAAGCTATTATCAAATCTTAATGAAATGTGTGCTGATAGATGCATTTTGTTTCATCTCCTAGCCTGCATTGAAAATGTCTCTTTTCGTCCCTGCCATCAGGGCTGAAAGAGAAACGAAATACTTAAGTAAAGTGCATCATTGTCCAGAAAAGTAAGCTTGGAAATTTGCATACTAAATGCCCTGTAAATACAAAGACAGATTTTGCTTCCCCCACCATACACAACTTCTTATTGCTGTATATGTGAATTTATGAACTTACGGGATAGCTCAGAGATGTCTCTTCATGTGTTTCAGCCTTAACTACTACTTCCTAATTGAGAATTGTCTTTTACTACTAACCATGATGATGATCATTTGTTGGGTATCCACACAGGCTAAGCACCTTAGTGGACTAGCTCACTAATATTTACAAACTCTCTTTAAAGTAGGATTATTCTCCCTGTTGTATAGATGAGGAAACAGAAATTAATTTACTGGCTCAAAGGCCACATGACTGCAAAGTGGCAAACTAAGCTTCCCAGGTCTATCTGGCTCCAGAGCTTTTTCACTTAACTGTTGGAATAGATAGCTTCATTTTCTGCCAAAGTGGCTTGTGCTCATGGTTCCAATAATCCAAGTACAGAAGAACATTTTGGATCAAGAGAGTGTAAAGGGTCATCATCATTGGCTCAACCTTAATTTTCTAAAGATCACATCTGATGACCTAAAATTCAACTTTCTTGGGGTCAATAATGGCTGTTTGGTTCAATACAGGTGCCTATTGAATTTTTTTATATACTTTAAGTTCTGGGATACATGTGCAGAACGTGCAAGTTTTTACATAGATATACACGTGCCATGGTGGTTTGCTGCACCCATCAACCTGTCATCTACATTAGGTACTTATCCTAATGTTATCCCTCCCCTTGCTCCCTTCCCCCTGAAAGGCCCCTGTGTATGATGTCCCCTCCCTGTGCCCATATGTTCTCATGGTTCAACTCCCACTTATGAGTGAGAACATGCAGTATTTGGTTTTCTGTTCCTGTGTTAGTTTGCTAAGAATGATGGTTTCCAGCTTCATCCATGTCCCTGCAAAGGACAGGAACTCATTCTCTTTCATGGCTGCATAGTATTCCATGCTGTATATGTGCTACACTTTATCCAGTCTATCATTGATGGGCATTTGGGTTGGTTCCATGCCTTTGCTATCGTGAATAGTGCAACAATAAGCATACGTGTACATGTGTCTTTATAGTAGAATGGTTTATAATCCTTTGGGTATACACCCAGTAATGAGATTGCTGGGTCAAACGGTATTTCTAGTTCTAGATCCTTGAAGAATTGCCACACTGTCTTCCACAATGGTTGAATTAATTTACACTACCACCAACAGTGTAAAAGCATTCCTATTTCTCCATATCCTCTGCAGCATCTATTGTTTCCTGACTTTTTAATAATTGCCATTCTAACTGGTGTGAGATGGTATCTCACTGTGGTTTTGATTTGAATTTCTCAACCAACCAGTGTCGATGAGGTTTTTTTCACATGTTTTTTGGCCGCATAACTGTCTTCTTTTGAAAAGTTTCTGTTCATATCCTTTGCCCACTTTTTGATGGGGTTGTTTTTTTCTTGTAAATTTGTTTAAGATCTTTGTAGATTGTGGATATTAGCCCTTTGTCAGATGGATAGATTGCAAAAATTTTCTCCCTTTCTGTAGGTTGTCTGTTCACTGATGATAGTTTCTTTTGCTGTGCAGAAGCTCTTTAGTTTAATTAGATCCCATTTGTCAATTTGGGCTTTTGTTGACATTTCCTCTGGTGTTTTAGTCATGAAGTCTTTGTCCATGCTTATGTTCTGAATGGTACTGCCTAGGTTTTCTTTTAGGGTTTTTATGGTTTTAGGTCTCATGTTTAAATCTATAATCCATCTTGAGTTGATTTTTGTATAAGGTATAAGGAAAGGGTCCAGTTTCAGCTTTCTGCATATGGCTAGTCAGTTTTCCCAACACCACTTATTAAACAGTGAATCATTTCCCCATTGCTTGTTTTTGTCAGGTTTGTCAAAGATCAGATGGTTGTAGACGTGTGGTGTTATTTCTGAGGTCTCTGTTCTGTTCCATTGGTCTATATATGTTTTGGTACCAATACCATGCTGTTTTGGTTACTGTAGCCTTGTAGTTTTTATACGAGCAATTTGGTAAAATAACTTCTGTCTCCCCTCAGACTTTACTGATGGGATTTCAGATATAAGAACTTCATATTGGAATGGATACCAACACATACTTTTGGCTCTACACTTTTCATTCTTTTCTTCTGCTTTGGGTATATGTGTGGCAAGGATACATGTTTATACATTAAAAAAAAAAAAAAAGAAACAGGGTCTTTCTCCATGGCCCAGACTGGAGTGCTGTGGTGGGATCATGGCTCACTGTAACCTCAAACTCCCTGGCTTAAATGGTCCTCCTTCCTCAGCCTCTTGAGTAGCTGGGACTAAGGCGCATGCCATTGCACTTAGCTGTCTATACATTTTTGCAATTGTCCACTCTCTTCTTGGACTCGGAGAGTAGCAGGAGGCAATGAGAGGTTTCTTGTTTGCCGACCTAATTTCTGGTCCTTTCTTGTTTAAAACCTGATAAGGATAGCAGATAATGGAAAATAAGTCTAGGAGGCTACACTGATTTACATAATAAAGAGCCAGACCAGAAAGGGGAGATGAAAACACAGACACACACAACCCTGCACAGGCTGTGTTTGAGAGATATTGGTAAAGTTTGGAGTAGGGGAGGAATACAAGAAAAACCTTGGAGCAGCTGCCATTGATAAGATACTAAAAAATTTTAGCATTACACAAACACGTTCCTCGGCATCTTTATGACACACAGTAAAATTTGCATTGCTCTCTAAAGTTTGGATGCTGAATAAATATTTCTTGAATGCAAAAGTGTGCCAAGAAACAGTTACAAGGTAGCAGGACTGACTCTAGTTTGTTCCTCTTCCTCCCAAAAACCAATCCTCCTTCCTGCACCCTTGATCCCATCCTGTCCTGCCTCCTTGAGGTTCATACTCTCTTCAATAGCTCTATCCATCTGCCATAGACTTCTGTTTCCCGCTTTCTACCATCCCCTTTCCTCTGCTTCTCCACCTAGAGGAAGAAGCTACTCTGCCCTCATGGCCCCTGGATGACTAATCTAGTCCTCACCTTCCTCTGGGATTACTGGCCTGCAGTTGTCACCCATATTTCCTTCTCAACATTCATTTCTCAATTCCCTGTAACTGGCTTATGAGCCCACTCCTTTTCTGAAAATTCACGCTCCATGACCAGTAAATTGCAAATCTAATTACCTTCTTTCAGACTTTGTTCTTCTTGTGATCTCTGCAGCACATGGCCCTGTTCATCGTTCCCTCTCCCTGAGATTCTCCCCTCTGGTGGTTCAGAGCACCAGCTGTCATTATGGCTGCATCACTCCATTATCTCATGAACAAATGAGGAATGGGATAACATGATCTATCTCATAGGATTGTGTGGACTAAGTGAGATGATGCAAGCAAATCCCTCCGCATAGTGCTGGGCAAAAAGAAGGGTCAGTAAGGGTTAGCAACCGTAATTACTATTACCATCCTCAGTTATGTCTGGCTCACTACTGAGATCATACTTTCCTGGGCCCTCTTCCTCCCATTGCCTGGTACAGATAGGCATTTGTTAAGGTTCAATCCTTGGTGCTCAGGCCTTCCCCAATTACTGTCCTTGAGGCTTTGATCCATTACCTTGGTTTTAACTATCACCGCTCGGCAGATGACCCTAAATTTATACCATGAGATTAATTTCTCAGGACTACTAGGCATTTCCATTTGATTCCTCTGCATTCATCTCAAATACATCACGATCTCACTATAGCCCATACTATTGCTTGATTTCTTTTTTGTTTGCTTGTTTGTTTTTGAGACAGGGTCTCACTCTGTTACCCAGGCTGGAGTGCAGTGGTGCAATCTCAACTCATTGCAACCTCTGCCTCCCGCGCTCAAGCGATCCTCCCGCCTCAGCCTCCTGAGTAACTGGGATTACAGGTGCATGCTGCCACACCCAGCTAATTTTTGTATTTTGTATAGAGACAGGGTTTCACAGTGTTTTCCAGGCTGGTCTCCAACTCCTGGACTTGAGCAGTCTGCCTGCCTCAGCCACTCAAAATGTTGGGATTACAGGCATGAGCCACCACACCCGGCTTTTTTTTTTTTTTTTTTCATTTCTAATAAAGATAATACCATTCCTTTTGTAGTCTGGGCTCAAAAACCTTGGATTCCTTCACTTCACTCCACTTGGACATAGTACTAGATGCATTATAAATGTGATTTCATTTAATCTTCATGAGAGTTCCATTGTATTTACTCATCAAAAAAATGAAACTTAGAGAAACTAATTAACCTACCCTTAAACTACAATCCTTTCAACCAAAAGTGCCCACTTTTTGTGCTTACTCTGCCACTTGATATCTTACTTTCATAATCACGTATTCCTTTATAATATCTAAATAATGTCCATTTGCTTTCACATGGCATTTCAGTTCCACTTTAATTTTAACACTTATTGTCACACATTTTACAGATTTGCAGTTACTTCTCATAAATTCCTTTCTGTGTACCACTTCTAGAAACAAAATCCTTTTCATCCTTTGGCCTAATATGTGTCTTCCTATCTCCCAGGAATGTTAAGGGAACCAACTCATATCATGCCTGGGAAAATAATGTGCAATTAGTAAAAGTAGAATCTAAGAAACCTAGGTAATAGCAAGCTAATCAAGTTTCCTGATCAGAATGGAACAGATAACTAGCTGTAGTACAGTCTTCAATGACTTGGATAAGTTATTGGCACTTTCAAGATCTGTTTCCTCTTTTATAAAGTAAGAAAATTGGACTAAATGATATTTCTGGTACCTTCTGATACTAAAAACTAGAAGGTTTTTCTTGCTCATAGGGCACCCTGTTTTCTACCTCAAAGAACGATAGTAGTTTCTCTTAATAAAATTATTAAGTCAAAGAAAGACAATATCAACAACTTATTAGAAATTCTCCTCTTTTTGGAGAGGGGCATGCATTTCTTTGTATTCACTCAAGCCTCTGAAAATATAAATAATATATTATGACAGAGTGAATTATGATGACAAAGTTTGGCATTTAATCAGAAAAATGGAATAAATTAATGTATAAAATGACCAATCCATGATTACACTCCTTTGTAATGCTGTAGTTCCTCAGACACTGGTATGAAACTATGTGGCTTCATCCAAAGTCTATTTTGTACTTACTTTCAAATGGCAAATGACATGTAACCTCCCAAAATTCATACGTTAAAGTTCTAGTCCCCAGTATGACTATATTTGGAGAAAGGGTTTTTAGGAGGTAATTAAGGTTAAATGAAGTCATACGGGTAGGTACCAATCTGATAGGACTGCTGACCTTACAGAGATCTCGCTCTCAGCCTTATGAGGGCATAGCTAGAAGGCAGCAATCTGCAAGCCAGGAAGAGGACCCTCACCAGGACTGAATCAGCAGGTACCTTGACCTTGGACTTCTCTGTCTCCAGAACTGTGAGAAATAGATTTCTGTTGTTTAAACCAACCAGTCTGTGACATTTTGTTATGGCAGCCTGAATAGACTAAGACATAGTGTTACAGCATTATGAGCCTAAGTGTTAAGCCCAGAAGCACATGCCCAAATATGTACTTAGGGATTTGCAATTTTTAATATTTGTCCTTGAAAAGGTTATGTCTTTGCTGATATAGCCGTAGATAAATTTAAGAGTTGTATTTTAAGATAGTATTATTTACTCCAGTGAAATATCCAGTGGTCACATTTTTCTTTAAACAGAATTTTTTTTCCTGACCAAAGAAAATTTAAATACCAATACAGTACCATCTTGTATATCTACCACTTTTCTGTAAAAGGAAGCTGCTCAAACCTACTATATAGGTGTTAAATAACAGCAAAAGTCTATGATGGAAGGGTTTCTATTGCACTGGAGCAGCCCCAGGGGAGATGCAATTTTTACAGAGTATATTTATATATTTTGATTGTGGGGATTAGATGCTGTTCTATGACCTCCCGCCAGGTCTCCTTCCACCTTTCTGCCTTTGTAAACATATATTTTACATTTGTAAAACAGCCTGCAAAAAAAAAGTATTTAAAAAAAATCTAACACCCCAAACACTATTAGTATTTGCTCCACATTCAACAATGCCTTATGTACCTAAATCGAAGGGGTTAAATAATATCAGCAGAAGAGAGAATTTACATTTTTCATCAAATGTCTGTCTGTATATTGAAATGTTTACTAGTACTAAGCCTTATATTAATACCTGCAAAGCACATTATAATTTTTCAGAATGCTTTTTCACTTCCTTCATAACTACCTTAAGAGCAATCTAGAGCCATTATTCCCTGTTTTCCAATGGGAAAAAATAACCTCAGGTAGATTAGGTCCAGGATAATTTGTAAATGGCAGCAGAGGAAAAGAGTCCATGTATTTCCCAAACCTCATTCAGTATCTGGATATGGGGACACAATGGATACAAAATTGTCTTAGTTTAAAGTAACAGGAAGAAAGCACCAAAATAAATCACATGAGTGGAAAAAATCAACTGTGCCTGCCGTTTCCAGTTTTGAAGCAGTTGCTTCCTGCATTTAATGACATGGGCTAAATTACCATAGTTATAATTCCTCAACTAAAAAGAATAGGTTATTTGGAACTTACTACTCTTTAATAGCATAGACGAGTGTTTCTCAAACATTTTGGCCTAAAGGTTTCTTTATGTTTTTAAAAACTATCTTTAAAAATGATTGAGGATTCCAGAGAGCTTTTGTTTTCATGGGTTATATCTACCCATGTTTACTGCATTGAAAAATAAAGCAAAAACTTTAAAAATATTTTATTAATTTATTAAAAAATGGTAAATTAATGACGTGTTAAATATTCACATTTTTATTACAATTTATTTCCCAAAACAAAAATTAGTGAGAAAACTGTCATTGCTTTCTATTTTTACAAATGTCTTTTGAGTCTGGCTTAAGAGATGACTGGATTCTCCTATCTGCATTTGCATTCTAGCTGTGGTGATATCATACATGTAGCTGAGACATTCCACTGCAAATCCATGAGAATGAGCGTGAAAAAGCCAAATAATGTGTTTGTGTGTTTTTTTTTAATAGTTTTGATCTTACAGGCTGTCAGGGATCCCTGAGCCATATTTTGAGAACTACTGGTATAAACAATAACAAAGCCAGAATTTTAAGAACATGTGTTTTCAATAATATAACAATTTCTGACATACATACTTTTAAGTGCATAATAATCTCTGAGAAGGATATTTTTTCCCAATATAATCATTTGAGTCCTAGTTCTTTTCTTTCCCTGGATGCTTTGTCTTTAGAGATAATCCAGAGCCAGGAAATTCTAAATTTAAAACAAAGAACAGGGACTCCAGCCTATCTAGTGTCAGGAAGAACAGTCAATGAGAACACCACTTTGTGTGCATACACCAAACAACTCCAGTACAGTACATGAAAATAGTTTTAATCTCCTGATTAAGGTAAATTCAACACTAAATGTTCTCTTTTTGTACCGTCAGTTCTAAGAAACAAGATCCTAGTAGGGCGTTGCCAGATGGGGAGATGAGAGATTACTCTAAGCTCGTGGACTTCGGAGTGCCTTAAAGATAGAGTGACAGACCTCCATATTAAGACCAGTCAGAGGCAGGAAAGGTCCTCTTTGTCTGGAATACCAACACTTTGAGGCTATGCCAGCTTCCCAGAACAGATCTAGCTCTGACGTTGTGAAACCGAAAAAAATCTGAGAGCTGGCTCCATATTCCCCATTCAGTGAGAAAGGTATTAATGTCTTGTTACTTGTCATCAGTTGGGAAATACTCAAATACAGCATTAGTTAATGAACCAATTTAGAATGTAATGGCCTATTTCTAGGTATGGCATAAACTAAGCAAACGACAAGGCAGTCACCATCACTCACTTCATCACTCTTCTTTATGAAATAATTCCTTTCCTTCCTCCCTCTCTTCTTTATTCTTACCTTTGTCCTTTTCTCAAATACTTAAATTGTACCCATCATGAATGAGGTACTGTGGCAGATTCCACCTCATATTTATCTGGCTGCCAAATCTGGTTTCTCTTTTTTTCCATTTTTTATTTTTGGAGACAGGGTCTCACTCTTTTGCCCAGGCTGGAGCGCAGTGGCACTATCACAGCACACGGCAGCCTCAACCTCTCAGGCTCAGGTGATTCCCCCATGTCTGCCTCCTGAGTAGCTGGAACTACAGGCGTGCACCACCATACCTGGCTAATTTTTTGTATTTTTACTAGAAGCTGGTCTTGAAATCCTGGGCTCACGTGATCCACCCTCCTCAGCCACCCAAAGTGCTAGGATTACAGGCGTGAGTCATCACGCCAGGCCTGTTTATTTTTAATTACTAAATGTTTTTTCTTCCAAAATAAAAGGAAAGTATGTCCTTTATGGAAAAATTAAAGATAGAGTAAAGTAGAAAGAAGTCAATCATAATCACCCATAACCAATCTCTAGGAGGCCATTTAAATAATTTATCCTGGATTTGCTCCTATATTCTTATCCATTTGAGATTTACATACTTGAGATATATACGCACGCAATTTTGTATCCTTGTTTGCTTAACATTGTATCATAAGCACTTTCAACGTCATTAAAAGTCCGACATAAACATAATTTTAATACCTAAAGTTGGTGATAAATATCTCAGTGCAGGAATCTTATTCTTTATTTCAGATTTCCTTAGGATAAATTGCTTCTTAGAAGTGGAATTACTGCGGGCAATGGGAAGAGTACATTTCAGAACGTTCCTTGACACACTGACACATTCCTTTCCAGCAGTGTGGCAAAATCACACCACCAGATAAGAGGGCTGATTTCATTGGACCCTCACCAGTAATGAAGAAATGTTTATCGATAAGCAACATTTGTTAATATTACTGGTAAGGGGAAAAAAAGCCCTATCTTTTAAAAAAGTCTGGAGTTGGTTTAGTCTGAGACAGTATGGCTGCGGCATTTTGGTCTTTCAGATAAGTTCTTCTGCCAGCACTGCAGATTTCAGTGTATCCTGGGATGAGAGACTCCGCCTCCACCTGCTGCCACTGTCCTCTTGGAGCTAAAAGATATCTACTTACAGATAATATTGTGAAATTATAAGAATTTCAGCATAAGAAGATGGTTGTTGCATATAATCTTCCTGGGACCAAATAAATCTGTTTTAGAAACTTGGAAGAGAAACTGACCTAGAACAAGCTCATCTTGAAGGGGAAGTTAAGAACCCTACTTCATTTGTGTGAGTCCTGGGACCATGTCAAACTGGCTAAAAATGTCACTTGCAAGTAGCATACAGAAAACAGAAATGTCACTTTGGTGGAATATAAGTTTGGACCACTTTTCATAAGACTGTGTTATGACTCGAATCTTGAGGAATCTGCAATGGAGCTCATGAAAGATGAGCATTTACAAGGGTTCTCAGACTCCACACAATTTACTATTTTGATGGATATATTTTTACCAAAAGCAAATATATAAGTGCTTTGGAAATATTGACAGAGATGAAAAACCCAGATGTGAAGTTCACCAGTATACCTATGTTCTTGCTTTTGCAATTGGCTACAAACTGAATAGCTCTGAATCTTTCAAAGTCTGTACTACATTAAGAAATGAGGCCTCAATCAAAAGAGTTCTCTCCAGGAGAGCATCCTGTTTCCTGTGGCATTAGAACCAGGTGGCAAAAGCTATGCCCATTTTTTTCTTACATCATGAATCCAGAAAGCATAAAGTTTACTAATTTAGATATGATAATCCATATCCAGTCAAATATGTTAGCAACTGTGATAGAGATAACAAAGGGTGTTGCAGAAGGAAATGTATCAAGATTTGAAAGACATGAGTTCTCAGAGGAACTGCTGGCCAAAGTGAGGAAAAAAGGGAAAGATGTGCTTGTCTTTGTGGTCAGATATCATGAGATGTATGGAAAACTGCATGTCGTTGTCCAGGTCACCACTTAGACTTTGGATCCTCTGCCCTGCGACATCCCTTTAAAAATGCAAGGGACGGGAAATCCCACATGTTGCCGCAAAACAACAGGATGGTCACCAGTTAGACCTTCCACCCTCTCTGCCAGTCCCTGCTGGCTGAGTAAATCCTAGTTTCAGTCCACCCGTGGGTATGAAGGGCCTGCTTCTAGTGAGTTATTGGCTTCCCTAAGAAACAGGCATCACACTTCAGCAGACACTACAGTGACACTTGATTTCCTCCCTAAAATCACTGAATGGTGGCATGCTGCTCTCTGAGAAGTTATGTCGTGTCACTGTGAAGATCTAGATACCAGCAGAAAGCAGGCTTCCCCTGTGCACACTATTGAGGATCCTTGAAGGAGCATGGTCACTGTTTCCAATCCAGCTTCCAGTACTGGAGTGGAACCCCGTAGGCACCATCAGGAAAGAATTTCACTACAAGTGTGGTCAACTCTGATTTACAAGGGAGTAATTACTTGCAAATTATACCCTTGCTGAATTCAGGAGTTCCGAAACCCTATTCTACCATATCAGAAAATAGCCCAGGATTTCCTTACTGCTCTGCCTTCATGTATTCTGTAACTTGCGCCCTCATTTTCTCATCTGCAAAATAAGAGTGCTTATGTGTATTTGCATATAGATTTGAAATCTTCATTCAAGGTTTAGTAGGGTAAAATTTTCTCAAAAATAAGAGAAATGAAGGTTCTGGAGCAAAAACAAAAATCTGGATTTTAAATTACTACTGAGATTGAATCTTTAAAAATGCAAGTAAAACTATAGGTCACTTAAAAATTCTCTAAGATAAAAGTTGTATAAATACACTGGTGCTTGCTCTTCATTAACTCAATTAATAAAAGGGAAATAGCTTAAATCATACCTAAAGTTGCTATATCAGAGTTCTTGGTCGCAACACTGAAATCATTTCTGGCTGACTGAATCAGAAGATAAATATATTGGAAAGTCATTAAGTAGCACACCAAAGAGACAGGAAGTTTGGCAAATTAGGCTCCTTCCACAGGAAGGGAAGCTTAGCAGCTGAAATTAGAACAGGTGGGTCATCACACCATTCAAACAGCTCACTTAGGACACCACTGGCATTGCCACAGTGTCACCTCTGGCACTACTGTCTCTGAACACAAAACCCACTTCACAGATAATGAAGACATTTCTAAAATGTTTCTTCTTGAAACACATAATCCAGACTCAAACAACGGTACAGGAGTCTCTGAGGCTGGTGTTGGGTCACAAGATGGTACTCTAGCTGCCAGGAAGCGGGAGACGGTGGGTATTGGGCCATTTTGGCTTTTATATGAATTTGGATGCCAAATAGCAAGACCAGGATCAATGACCGCTCTAAATATGTATGTGGAATTTTTTGTTTCATAATGCTTTTTAGGAATCTGGCTAACCTTCTTAATTATCACTGAATTTTAAAGTGTCCAGGAGATCATGAGATTATCTGGTCCAATACTGCAAACTCAAATGCCTACCATATTCTCAAATGTCAGTGAGGTGGGGGTGTATGGGAGTGGTGGGGACTGTGGAAAACTGAAGAGTGTCTTCCCAGTCTAAAGGGGACACCCGCTATTCAGCTCCAGCTGATGGCTGCTAGAACTCGCCTTGGACTGAATATCTGATGTTACAATCTTACAGAAAATGTGAAAAGTCTGAATTTCTGTGAAATCTCCTAACTTCAATATTTGGAACCAACTTCAAACTAAGAAAAACAACACTGTTACTTCTTAAAAATCAAGGCTGCGGGCTGCCTCCAACAATCAGACCTCCTCATTTAAAAGAAAAGAATTCAGGAAGATGAGGCTTAAGAAGGTGAAATGCCTGAGACCAAGCAACTCAGTTGGTGGCTGAGTCAGGGCTAGAATTTTGGTTTCCAGAGGAAAGGCTAAGAAAAGCCAGTGTTTTCCCACCCCACTCTGCAGCCATTTCTCTCACTTGGAGGTAAGCTCCCAACCAAGCTCAAGAAAAGCGACTCTATTTCATCCAGCAGCAGCAACCTTCATAAAATGTTTATCAATTAATGACATTATCAATTAATGTCAAGCCAATAGAAACAGCTTTCAGTATTGGATCAGAGTTTAAATTTAAGCTTCTACTACTTTATAGGTGATTAACCTGGGATAAATTATTTTACTTCTCTGTCTCTCGTTCATGGAAAAAACAAAAACAAAAAATGAGTCCCTTTTATATATAGGTTGTAGCAGATGGAATAAGATTTTGTGTACCGACTGCCTAACACAGTGCCAGAACTGTAGTAAGAACACTGCATGTGATAGTAACATAACATCCAAGAGATATTCTAATAATTCGTATTTTCCAAGTACACACAAATTGGGGGTAGGGGGAAGAACTAAGGTGCTTCATGGTGGGCGTAGCCAGTTGTGGATAAATATCAAAAGGAATTCCTGATATGAGGTATAAGTGGGATTGTCAACCAAAACCCTATCCTTCCCCAGACTCCAGTGACAGTTTAACGGTCAGCTGCATCAAGGTTTGTGTACTGTGCAGTCTTCAAAGGCACCACTCCTGTCTATCTCGGTGAAATTGATGGTGGAGCAAAAGGGACTTTAGGTGGTTCCGGGTGGGGAGAAGACGTGCAGGGTTTCAGATGCGAAAGTGGCACCCAACCGCTTCACTCTCGCTTTAGGCCATCCGCAGGGGCCCTGCTTCCTTCCACCTGCGAGCTTTTTCTGCAGAATGCGGGAAGCCGCAGCCGCCAGGGAGGAGGGGGCGGAGGCAGAGGCGGAGGCGGCACCCAGGGGCCGGGGCAGGGGAGGCCGGGACCATCGCAGTGACAATTTATTTTCCTGCAGCAGCGGCAGCAAGGACGGCTGCTGAAGTTTCGGGGTCGGCCGGCCTGCGCGTGGGTTTGCGAGGAAGCTGTTCGTCCCCTGCGCTGGGGTGTCAGACAGTGAGGAGGAGAGCGACGCACGGAGCCCGCGCGAGTGGAACCAGCAAAGCTCCATCGGTCGGCACAGGAGAAGGGGGAGGAGGCACGGCCGAGACAAACCAGCGAACGCCTAGTCGCCGAGTGCCGGTATCACCCCGCTGCAACGCCTTCCAGAAAAAGCCACCGCGGCCCGGGTTGCAGCGGCCGGACGGATGCCAAGGCCACACGACAGGCGCGGGGGCAGCCGTCGCAGTCGCCGTCCCACGCGGGCTGCGGACACCAAGGGTTGCTGGTGAGTAGCGGCGCGCGCGCTTGAGTGAGAGCGCGCACCGGACGGGGAAGTACGCATGGCTGGTGCGTGTGCCTCGTGGCCTGGCGCGCGCCGGCCCTTCCGCTCGCAGCGTCCGGTCCCGGGCTGGCTCTGGGGAAGGAAAAAGGCACTTTGGCGGCTGATCGCTTCCTTCCTGTCAGTCCTGCGATCGGCCGCCTCCATCGGCGCCGCCTGGATGCGGCCCTCCGCGGGGCTCTTGGGCTTAGTTTCACCTTGATAGGGAGGCAGGAAGCCCTGGCTGCTGGTGGCGGGGCGGAACTCTGGCCTGACCTATACGTGGGTGCGCCTGTTTTTCTGGTTCAGCCCGGGGTTGCAGCCCTGGACATGATGTCGACCTTGGGAGAGACCACTGCACTGTCTCTAGCGGCGCGGTGTGGAGGAGGGAAGGGCGAGGGTTAGAAAAACGGACCTTTACTCTGGCCGAACAGGTGCCATGCCTTTCCAGATGATGTTACTTTTGTGCCGTTTATGAGCGACTAAGACATTGCCCCTCACCTGAATAACTTAAAGCCTTCACCTAAAGCCCCCAGTGAGATGCACAAAGAAATGGAATGTCTCCAAAACATATATTTTTTTGGAACTTTCTCTAAAACAACTCACGCTGCTGATACCCCCAGAGCCGAAGGTGCCATAATTGCTGAAGTTTAAAAGAAAATTTATACAAGGAATAAGTAGTTCAGGAAACAGAACCCAATCTTGAGGTTTGAAAAAAAAAAAAAAAAATCAAGTGCCTGGGAAGTGGGGTGGGGTGGCTTGCTTCCTGGAAATCTGTGTTCGGTAGTAAGTAAAAAAGACAGCTTTCAAAGTAAGCCCCAGTGAGCACACTGCTTTCCAAACATCCTGCTCATTACTGAGAATAACATGAAGTCCTGGATTTTAAGCGATTTCCGAAGACATAATAGATATCACTAGGATGCTGGTTTATGGTCTCATGATTTAAGGCCCTGTCAAGGTCATTAACGTAGATTTGTTCCAGCTGATAAATTATACCTGAATATTTGATTGTCCATGTCAATATTTTTGAGGGTGGGTTGACGGTTGTTTTACACAGAAATTAAGCCACCGTGTTTTGTTTTTATCCCGACCTTGTTTCCATTGGAAATTTTGTATTTTCAGGATGGATGCTACATTGTACTTCAAAAAATATACTCTACCACTGGATTATAGTGGGCATTGTGTAACTACAGTATACATATCTTTCTTTTTAATACAAGTTAATGTCGCTGAGCAGTAGACTCTTTTTGTTTACCATTTGCACCGTGAGAGCTTCTCCATTCAAAGGCGTAAAATGTTACTGGGATCTGCCTGGAAAATGAATTGGCTGATGGTTTTCTGTTCAGAAACGCATACAGCAAATTGCCAGTGAGAATCTGCTTTTGCATATACTTTGGCTGTAATTTATGTAGCAACTGGTTCTTGGGAATTTCAAGAAGAAACTTGTTTTCTTATCCCCACCTGTAAAGTAAGCACCAAAATTTAAATTATAAGACAGATAACCTAAGTCCTTTACCCCATCTCAACCTTCAAGGCCTGTTTCTTGGTACTCTTTCCCTGTTTCATAGGAGTCTTAAGGTTTGTGGGAGACTTGAAGGGAGTAATTAGGGACCTGTTTCCTAAGGATGTCCTCAGTAGAGAGATTTGCTTCTGGAGGAGAGAGTGTCTTTGGGGTTGGTTCCTAAGAAGGACTGATAAAAATAGTTATAAAGAATTGTTAATAATAGTTCCCTCTTCTTACTTTCAGCACGTAGGACTTAACACCATTTGATCATTTCCTTCCTTTAGGACCCTTCTCAGCTGTAAGAATTTACTGCTACAATCCAAGAAATGAGATTGCATTTTACAAGAAAAGAAAGCTGATAATTCTTGCCCAAAACATGAGAAGTAGAAGGAATGTGAGAGAAAATAATGTAGATTCCGTCCAGGAAGTGCTAGGTGCTTTCCTCGTGGGTACATTTACCAATTAGAGACATTTTAATTAATCTACTGGATTTGCGATTCTGTCTACTACTAACATCTTTTTCTTGACCTTATGAAAGATTTATAGATGGCTTCAACTGAAATTACAGGAAATGACTCATGGTTATCCCTGAAGATATTAGAGCCAGCTTTCCATTCCTCAGGACTGATACATAGCAGCTCTTTGATAAATATTTAAATAAATGAAAATTTTAGGCTGTCTTCCTAACCAAACTACATCACCTCTTTTGCTATTGATTTTTTAAATCATAACTTTATATGGGTCACCAAACATTTCATCAAATTGAATCCCAGTTCATATAATCAACTAAGAAGGCCAACATCCTCGATTGAAGAAACAATAATAAAATCAAAACAAAACAAAAACAAACAAAACTCTCAAAAGCAAAACAAAAACAAACAAAAAATACTGTTGGTACCTGTTGACTTGCTTATTCCAGCTATCTGAACATGTGAACTGTCCAGTTGAACGTGTGAATGTACATTCAGAAATCCTGAGTTGACATCAGAATGTTCAACTCAGGAATAATCTGGATGTAGCTACATCTGGATGTGGCTTTTGTCAGAAATTATTTGCATTTCTAAGCAAATCAGATTAACTTCTAGTACAGTCTTGCATCTCTGCATGTCAAGTGGACAGGCCAGTTTAACATTTGGCATATTGCTGAGTCTTCAAAACACATGTTTGATTCTCTAACTTTTAAATTAAATCCATGTTATTTTTTCCATTGATGTGATTGGCTTAGAGACATTAAATTAGACTGGTGGTTACTTACTAACTTGTGTTTATTAAAAGAAGCCCATTGATATAAACACCAGTAACTCTTATGTCTTGATTTGCTGTAGTTAACCTTTCAAGGTACTCTTTTGGAAATGGGTCCATTGTCTTGAATATTAAGGATGTTATGACTCCTTTTTTGTTTGTTTGTTTTAATTCTGACTTTCCATCTCCCATCATTAGAAAGTCTCCCGGTTATTCAGGTTCCAGTTTCAGGATGACGGATTAGAAAGCTATCTGAAATTTACCTGGATATTAACTTTCTAGTGGGTAATAATAATCAAATTTTATTCTTGAAATTCTTCCTTTTATGTCCTTCTCTGATCAAGCTTGTTTCATCCTGAACAAAAGTAAAATAAGATTCTCTATTTTTAAAAATTGGGCTATGTCCAAAGATAAATACATAAAACTAAAATATTATGTAAAATGAAAAACTGCTTATCACTGTTCTGAAGTAGCACAAACACTGCTATTCTCTGCATAATGAAACGTGGTCATTCCTATCAAATATTTATTTGATAAGTAGGCTCTTGAGCACTTGAACAGGAGTTAAAAGCAGGTTTCCTCCATGTCGTATTAAGGCCCTTGAAAGCTGGGGGAGGAATTTTGATATGAGGTGGTAGCCGATTGTAGGTTCCTTGAAAGGGAGCAGTTGTGAAAAGCATCTGGTTAGAAGAACACTTTGGCAGTTGGGTGGAGAGTGGATTAGTGTTAGCGAGTGGAGGCGACAATCCAGTGTCTGATGGTGACAGCCTGATCTCAGATCCCATTGCGATGGAGAAAAGAAAACCTCAGGCAGATATCAGGATTCTTTGTTTTATGTGAAAGAGATTGAAAACCTGTGGCACAAGTGTGATCACTAATACCTTCCACACCCACAGGGACATCACCAGTGGATTACAGCATTCTTTCCTGTGGAGCCCTGGTGTAACCTCAGAATCTTGCAAACATTTGACAAATATTTATTAATAGCTGTTCATTATTGAAGATGTGTTATATGCCAGGCACTGTACTGCTTTAACACAAGTTTATCTCAATGGTGATGGAGTGGTTGGAAACAGGATTTTTTCCCCCCGCTTTCTAGTTGTGTATCCTTGGACAAGTTACTGACTTCTGTGAGTCTCAGTTTCCTTGCTTTTCAATTGAAACATTACTTTCTATCTCAGAAGGTTTTAGGGAGGGTTAAATAAATAGCTGTAAATACAAAGTGTTTAGAACAATGTCTGGCACAAAATTAAGTGCTATATGTGTTCATTGTTATTCTTGTTACTATTCTTTAAACAACCTTATGCCTAAATACCATTTTGCAGATTTAAAAAATGGATGTACAGAGGAGCTATGTGAATTGCTTAGCATCATAGGCTGGTAAATGATAGAACTGGCCATCAAACCCAGGCAATATGACTCCAACACCTCTTGTCCTGACTTGTATGGATCCCTCTCTCCTATACTGCATACCAGGTGCTGGGGATACTGATTGGAGCAAGAAAAGTAGGGGCTTGTCCTCATGGAGCTTCAGTGTTCCAATCCTCTCCAATGTAGATCTGTCATCTCCAGTGTAGAATTAGTAGCCGGATTATAACTGTTTTTCCTTGATGTTTTGGTATTTTGTAAGTAATGTTTTTTATTAAGTTCTTTATTAAGAAGTGCTCTAATTTGTGTTTTCATATATGCTTTAAAAATGGATTATTTTCTGGATCTTTACCCTAACACAGTTGGCATATACAATACTCATGTCTCTCCTTATACTCAAGGCTTCTTATGCCTGCCTCATATAATGTATCAGATTCTGGGGCAAGTTTTAGTACTCTGAAAAACTCATATGCCATCCACTTACCTCCACACTCCCAGAGTCTCAGATATCTCCCATTGTAAGCTGTGGTGGAGTGAGAATGACATTTCTAACCATCCTTTAATTCAGCGTATTCAGTATATTTTATAGAGTAACGGCAAAGCAAGTTTTAGTTGTTCTTTGACTTGTTGAAGTAATTATATCTAATTATAAGAAGCCAGATTTTATTTATAGGTGGGAAGACTCCTGTGGCAGTGAAGACTAAGCAATTCTTAACTCCTGCAGAGCTTTAGGATGGAATCTGCCATCACTGATTCCTGTATTTTGACTTTATTGCATTAATTCTTATAAATGTTTGTTCTTATAACTCTCAGAAATCTATAGCTAGTATTGTTTTCTTCTAAGTAGATGAAACTTTTTCTTGGTCTTGTATAAAGTTGAATTTGCCTCCAGCAAAGAATCATTGAGTATAAGGAGAGGTATATGTGTTGTGTATGCCAACAGTGTTAGGCAAAACAAAAACAAAAGAATCAATTTTTTAAAGCATATGTGAAAACGCAAATTGGAACACTTTTTAATAAAGAACTTAATAAAAGCATTGCTTACAAAATACCAAAATGTCAAGGAAAACTAGCAATCATCTGGGTACTGATTTTACATTGAAGATGATAGATTTACTTTGGAGATGGTTGGAACCCTGAAGTGCCATGAGGGCAAGCCCCCACTTTTCTTGCTCCAGTCGCTATCCTCAGTACCCAGCATGCAAGTATAAAACACTAATAATTTTGTTGATAGAAATTTTGAAATCTCACTGTTAAAAATATACTCTACATCCTTTAATTTACCTTTTTGTGTAAATTACACATTATATTATTTGGCAAAAGTTCAATTCTTTTTAAAGAAACATTTTAAATTTCGTGAGTCTAAATCTGATTAAAGATGAAAGAATTTGAGATTTGGTGAATTTGGCTCTTTGTTTTTTAAACTGTTGCGATAGTTAGGTTTCAGTGGCATCACAGTAACTAAACCAGATTCAGCAAAAGCTCATGCAAGAGATAACTGTTAAGAGGTCCATCAGGAATTATTCATTTTAATTGTGTGATTTGATGCTTCTCTGGGTTAATTTAGAAACAGGAAGCCAGTGATGACTCATTTTTAACCCTTTCTAGCTCCCTGTGAATCCTGCCTGCCTGTTTTGCATTTGCCTGTGTTCAGAGACAGGCTCAGGTGCGGGTTCACTTTGAGAGTGTTACATTTCAAACTTGCCTGGCTAGTGCACTCATCAGCTATGCACTTTTAATTAAAAGTGTAGGAAAAACTATAGCCAGGAATGATGATTATGGCTAAATTTGGCTCATCTAAGGACCCTGTGAGTCTATTTATCCTGTCACTACAGCTATCATTTAACACTAGAAATACAGAGAAGTCGTTCTGCCTTTGGGCCCATGATTCGGTCTTCTGGTGGGCTGACCCTGGCTTTTTTCCCAATCTGTTCTGTCCTTGAAAGGTTGGTTTATAAATTGTTCCACAAGATAAGTTTTCTTTAACTATAGGAACAAATGGACATGGTGGATGGAACGAGATTGGGAAAGAGAGGCCTGAAATATGCCCTTCCTAGGCTAATGTTCCTGTTAACCTGGGCAAAGAAACTGCTTACTTAATCTATAAAGTATTTAAGCTAAATAAATAAATTAATAAATAAGATGAAAATCACTCAAAATCATTGGTGGGTTTAGAACTTTTTTTTCAATTCATGAAAAATTCAATAAATTAAAATATGAATCTTAAAAGAAATATAACTATCGTATTCTTATGGCACACTTAGTTATTTTTCTTTTGTCAAATACAATATTATTGAATAACTTAGGTAACTAGGGCTGTGATTCTCAAACTAGGCTCAAAATAAGAAACTGTCCTCCATTCCACCCCTAGAGATGATTATTCAAAAGATTTGGGTAGAGCCTGGCAGCCTTCCTTTTTATCTTTTTAAAACAAGGGTCTTACTCTGTCACCCAGGCAGGAATGCAATGGTGTGATCATAGCTCACTGCAGCCTTGACCTCATGGGCTCAAGTGATCCTCCCACCTCAGCCTTCTAAGTAGCTGGGACTATAGGTGTGTGCTGCCACACCTAGCTATTTTTTTTAAATATTTGTTTTGTAGAGATGAGGTTTCACTGTGTTGCCGAGGCTGATCTTGAATTTCTGGGCTCAAGTGATCTTTCCACCTCAACCATTCAGAGTACTGGGATCACAGACATGAACCACCATGCCCAGTAGCCTTCCTTTTGGCAGTCTTCTCAGGAGATTCTGATGCAGGTGCTCAGTAAACCACCCTTTTGAGAAGAATCTACTTAAGAGCTAAATCTAATCTTACATTCAAATTCTTTCTTCTACTTTTATGTTTTGAGCATTTGTTCCTCCTGATTTCGATAGACATCTTCATGTAATAACATATATGTCAGTGCTGCCTTGGAGTTCTTATGAAGGTACGATATATTGCCTTTCCTAGTCTTAATATGATCTATCTTTTGATGGGTGGAATGAGGAAACCACAGGGTTGGTGGGAATTTTTAGAGATAATGTACATTCTTCTGAGTGGCAGCTATTTGGATAGGGCAGAGATGGTTTTGATCAAAGGAATGTAAGAGAAGACCTATTAGTGAGTAGTGGAAGACACAGAGAAGGGGAAAGGCTCAGATAACAGAGGCCACTGAAGGGCTGATGAGGGTTTAGATCTCTTCTGGCAGGCACTGGGTTGCTGCAGTGCAGTTTTTGAGTTGGGGACTAACTGGATGCAAACAAGTGCGCACCTGAGCTAGAGACACACAGTACCTGGTCCAGAAACAGAGGATCAAGGAACAGGTGGGTGAAGCAGGCTGGTTTGTCACCATAAAGGCAGAAAGAAACAAGGGTGAGGACTTGGGGCCCAGAATTTGGTAGGACTGACTTTCAAGGGTTTATGCAGTAGGGTTCTCCAACTCTGTATTCCTAAAGGTCTATAGCTTTTTGGTAAATTGCTTTTTTCTGCTATTGATGTTATGGTGTGTACATGAAGGCCACCCAGCTCAGCCTCAGGCCAGGATTTGGGAAGTCCTTGAATAATTGCTACAACTACCATTACCTTAATACTGTGAGGCAAGGAAACCTCAATTATTCTTAACTTTGGACCAGAGAAATAGATTCAGAGAGTTAAGTAATTTACCAGAATTTACACATGTAGAAATTGGCAGGGCTAGGATTCAAATTCAGGGCAACCTATTCAAAACTTGTAGGTTTTTTAAAAAAGTGTACTTTGATTACAAAGTGATACATACTTATAACAAATTGTATAGCAACGAACAAATAAAAAGTGAAAGTCCCTCATGATCCCACCCTTGAGACAACAGCTGAGAAAAATTCAGTAAATGTTGTTCCAGACTTGTTTCTTGAAAAATTCCAGTATACGTAATAAATACATGTGTATTCATATTACAAGGATGGAGCTATATTTTATATGTTATTCCATAGCTAGCTGTTTTCACTTAATGCTCTAACTTGGATGACATCCTGGTTCAGTACAAATAGATGTAAGTCATTTCTAACAGCTTCATATGCTAGAGATTATTTATTTTAAATATTCCTCTTTTGATGGCTATTTATTTTTATTTCCAAAATTTTAATATGTTAAAATCATGCCGCAGTGTGTGTGTATATATTAAACGGTCAGGGAAATCTATGGGGAGATCTTAGAATTGGAATTGCTTAGTCAACATGAGTGCATATTATTTTTAAACTTGACAGTTTTTTCAATCCTCATCCATATTGAGTTGGCCCAATCACGTAAATTTTATCAATCAAATACATTAAATACTGGCTTAAATTCAGTTTCTTAATTACTAGTGAATTTAGATGTTTATTTATTGTGACTTAACTGTTTATATTTCTCTTATTACTTGCTCATGTCACTTGCCCACTTTTACTCAACTCTTTCTTACTGTTATGCAAATGATTCCTATAGTTTAGAGATAATAGATATTATAGCTGTCAGTGGTGCAAACTTTTTTATTCTTTTACTTGTTGAAAAGATTTTTAAAAGTACTATTCAAGCATTTACAAAATATTTTACTTTAAAATAATTTTAGACTTTCAAAAGATTTTGGAAATAGTACACAAAGCTTTTATACAACCTTTACCCATATTCCTCAAATATTAACACCTTGCAAAACCACAGTAGTTGTCAAAACCAGTAAATTAACACTGATACAGTACTATTGTCTAATCTGCAGATCTTATTCAATTTTCACTGAAGTCCTTCTGGGCAAGGATCCTATCGGGGATCATACATTGAATTCATTTGTTATGCCTCCTTAGTCTCTTTTAATCTGCAACAGTTCCTAAGTCTTTCTGTCTTTCATGATCTTGACACTTTTTAAGAGCACTGACTGATTGTTTCATAGAAAATACCTTGATTTGGGTTTATTTGATGTTTCTTCATGAGTATGTAATCAAGAGAGTGACCTAGTCTGATGATGGTCAAAAATAACTTGCCTGAAAAGGAGATGCTTAAGCTAACATTGGAAAGATGGGTAGAAAGTGGAAGTGTGAACTGAGGATGGAGTGCCTTTGCATTGACTTTGCATAGTGCATCTCAGCAACTGAAAGAAGTCAGTGGAGGAGGTAGTGTGAAAGGAGGCTCTAAGGAGGCACTCTGGTCAGACCCAGCTTTGTGGGACTCATTAAGGATATAGGATATTAACAGCAATAGAACATCATTCAAGTGCTTTAAGCAAAGGAATGGCAATATCTGAATCAGATTTTTTAAAGATCACTACAGGTAGATTCTTCACCAGGTAGAATTAATCGATGGGGAGCAAGACAGAAACAAATACAACAATTAGAAGGCAATTCTAGCAATGCAGGCAGAGAAAAGGGTGGTGTGTACATTAAAGAGCCTCCCCGCAAAGATGGTGAAAACCTGCAGTTTTGAGAGATGCTTTGGAGGGCAAATCAGAATCTGCACATGCAGATGATAGATTGGATGTGGGGTTAAGGGAAAGGGTAGGTGCAGGATTGCTAATATCAGAGTTTGCCAGATTTTGTGTAAGTGACTTGATGTTGGTACCATCCATGGAGATGAAAGAGACAATTCTTCACCTTCTGATAGTGAAGTCGGAAGCATCACTATCTCCAATTCTTTTAGATGTCAACATTTACAATATCTTTGCTTATTTATGCTCCTGTATCTTGTTACAGCCACCTAGCTTCCAAGTTCTATGGTTTTTCCTCAGAATCTTCCCCAATAACTGTTTGTCCTCCTCCATTTCTTTCATTGCTCTTCAGTTTGGACAAGGGTTTCCTCATTCCAGCGTTGCATACTTGCTTCCTCTCTGGGCTACCAATTCCTTTCTTCTCTGTAACCTTATCCATCGCTTCCAGAGTATTTGCATTTAATAATTATGTACTAAATGCCTCGTTAGGGCAGATCACCTTGTTGGGAAGAGTTGGGAGTTAAGTAAGTTAAGTATATTTTAGATAACTGGAGTCAATTCCCAGTTATAATTGAGGCCGAAGGAAAAGGCCATTCTGCCTAGTGGTCAAGAAAGGTCCATATTCTTCTTTCACTCCTTACATAAAAATAAATTGCACATGAATCAAATATATTTATCCAAAAGTGGCTAACCACAGAAGTACCAGAAGAAAAGACTGGTAGACATATTTATTTGAAGACTTTTTAAAGAATGTTGAGAAACCTAGATACCATAAAGAAAATAGGTCTGCTTGAAAGCTTAAATTTTAATTCTATGTAAAAATTAAACAACTTTCAACAAGAATGTCAACTGAACTAATAATTATAGAAGGAATAATGGAAATAGAAAAATGGCCACTTTCAAACACCACAATAATTGTCTCGGGGAAAAACATCTTTGGATACTAAAATTAGTGGGCAATGGTATATTTGCATAGTCTCCCTACAAGATACTTTTCAATTGTAAAGAGAAAAATAGTATCGGGGAGAACCTGACCGATATAACTTAAACAAATATCAAGATGAACATCATTAATAGTTGAACAAATCAATAATGTATGTCTCCTGATACATTATGAAGGATGCACTATCACTTATAAGGTATTTTTGCCAAAAAAAAATGCATAACTCTCATTGTTTTCTGTATTTCATCTTTGTCACAGTTACCACAATCTTTATTAGATAATTGTGTACATAATTGTTTGTTATTTTTACACCTTTCTGCCCCATTCCTGGCCCCTAGCAGAATGTAAGATCCATAAAAGCACAAAGTAGGGACTTGATAAGTAACATTGAATAAATGAATGAATGAATAAATTTATTTGGAGCTATCAATATTTATAGGAAAGATCCATCTAGCCTTGGACTGTATCGAATGAAAAATCACAGTGGGTTTCCTGGTGGAAATGGATGGAGGACATTTGAAGGTAAAATGCTAAAGCTCAAATTAAGCCGAAGCCACAATTTAAAAAAAAAAAAGTGTCATGTAGAATAAAGATGTATCAAGAGAAAAAGATGGAATATTAATATTTGAGATGCAGGGTGAGGGAGGAGAAAGGAAACACCTCCACTTCAGAGAGGCCAAGGCAGGAGTTGATTTTAAATAGGGAATGTTCAGCAGCTCAGGGCCAGGTACTTTGTGGGGGTTTGTAACTGTTTAATGCAGTGAGTCTCAAGTTTTAGTGTGCATAAAAACATCCTGGGCTGCTTGACAAAAACTAGAGATCCCTGGAGCACCCTTCCCAGAAATTTTGATTCAGTGGGGCCTAGAAATCTGTGAGGTTTGTGTGTGTGTCTGTGTGTGTGTGTGTCTGTGTGTGTGGCCAGCACACCTCTCCTCCACCAAGTCATTATAATGTAAGCAGGTTATCCAGGAACCACTCTCAGAGGGAACATGGCATCAAAATCAGGGGGATGTCAGCTCTAGGGTCAGAAGGTAGGAAGCGAATGAGTGGTGAGCAAATAGGAACAGCAGATGACCACTTGCTAACAACTTTGCCAGAATAAGGAGCTCTTCAAGAAAACTCTTTAAAATGGATTGCCAGCAAAAGTTAAGAAGGAAACTGTCTTTTCTGCTTCTGCCTGCTGCATTGAAGAGATTGTCCAGTGCACAACCAAACATACGAATACAGCCTCCATTGGGACATGTTAAGATTTTTATGGTTGGAGAACACTGGAATACAGCCTCCATTGGGACAGTTAAGATTCTTATGGTTGGAGAACACTGGAGAAGCAGTGAATGAGAAGTACTTCAGGATAGCCCTCTTTTGTTTTTGAATAATAGTGCTGGACTCACTTCATTTTGTTGAACTACTGTCCTTAAGAAAGTTATGAAAATTAAATAAATTGATTAATAATGCCCAAGGACTAACTCCATTTCTGAGCTTTCAGGCAACTGGCAGGCAGGAAAATGATGCTATTTAAAACATTTATTTGTGACTCATTATACTTCATTGAACTAAGTATTTTTTGGATAGTATTTTCTTAAAACAGATTGCAGTAAAAAAGGAAGTATATTAAAATGTACATTAAAGTTTAGTGCCTTATGGGTAGCTTATCTTTAGAAATGCATTATTTCCAGGAATTTTAAGTATTTTAACAGGAGGAGAGCACAGTTAGCAAGTTCATATGAATTTATGGTGAAAAAATATCTGTGTACAAATGTGAATCTCTCTCCAGCACCTCAAATTCATTTGCCAAGTGTTTTGTAATGCATATTAATTGAATCATCACATTTAGAAAAGAATCTAAAATGAGTACATTGATGAGCATATGAAATGCCTTTCATATACCACAAAAATGTAGAATTTATATTAAAAACCAGCAAATATTTTGAATTGAACTGTGTCTAGATAGAATAATGATGGATTTGAATTTCTTAACTATATATACCATGTAGTTAGTCCACAGACACTAAATCATTCTCCCGATAAAAAAAAAGTGAAGGGGGCTGGGCACGGTGGCTCACACCTGTAATCCCAGCAATTTGGGAGGCGAGGCGGGTCGATCACCCGAGATCAGGAGTTCGAGACCAGCCTGGCCAACATAGCGAAACCCCCGTCTCTACTAAAAATACAAAATTAGCCAGGCATGGTAGCCCATGCCTGGAATCCCAGCTACTCGGGAAGCTGAAAGAGGGGAATCGCTTGAACTTAGGAAGTGGAGGTTACAGTGAGCTGAGATTGCACCATTGCTCTCCAGCCTGGGCAACAAGAGTGAAACTCCCTCTCCAGAAAAAAAAAAGGTGAAGGGAATGAATTTCCTTTTATTTATTTGGCAGGGAGGAGATTATGAATCAGATATTTGTAATGCTGAACTGAAATCTTCATTTCCACAGTAAATTTTGTCATTCTTGTCCAAGGCCCAAGGATGTGACCTTCTCTTGGATTTTCCCGATTACTATGAGAGGCCAGTCGTTAGTGTTGCTGTATGACTGTGAGTATGAGCTCTGGACTCCTGTGCATCTGGAGTCCCTGCTCTGTCATTTGCTTGAGTTACTTATCACTTCTAGGCTTTAGTTTTCTTATCTGTAAAATGGAAATCATGATCGTAATCATTTGTTGAGTGTTTACTGTCACCAAGCGTTGTGCTATATGTTTTACAAGCATTAGCTCACTTCACCTTCTCAGTACCTCTGTTCATTAGATACAATTGTCAACCTCCTTTGCAGTTTGGGAAGCTGCAATTCTGCAATTAGTGGTTCCTGGAGCCAGAATTTGAATTCAGATGTTCTAACCCTGGAGACTACATGTCTAATCCCAAGGCTCAACTGCCTCCTATTGGAAAAAGCTAACTGAGATCATGTGTGTTCATGCATCCATTAGCCAGAGAAGGAAAGCATTCTGTTAATGGTACCTGTTGTTATTATATAGCCTCGTTTTTTGTTTGTTTGTTTGTTTGTTTTTGCTATCTTTTTCTATTGAAGGCGACATAGTACCTCACCTGCTCAGAATTCAGCTCACTCTTACCTAGAAGACAGTCGAGGAAAAAAACAAGTAAGATAAAAGGCTTTTTGAGCAGCAAAATTAGAAATCATGTAGCACATTCACTGTAACCAGCAGGTGGTTCACACAGAAGATCTCTCCTGATGCACACCCAGTCCACACTTTAATTCATAAATAGTCTCAAATAATTTTATCAGTGAGAGAAAATAGATTAAAGGAGGAAAAAGACCGAAGTCAAGAAGTTTAGTAAATAAGTTGCCTTTTAATTGTTTTCTAAATGAATGACAGATTAAACGGAGCAAATTAGAAATGGAGGGAAGCATTGTTATTGGCAGGTACATTGAAATAAAATGTTGAATTATCAAGAAAAGGTTAATGTTTCTATATTAAGTTAAGGAGTAAATAATATATCTTAGAACTGTTTCCCTTCAAAAATATTTAAATCTCACAATATTTTATTATTATTGTTTACTATTTTACTATTCAGAATCACCTCTTTTGTCATGGGATTCATATAGCTAAAGATTTTCTTGTATTTCTAGAGGAATCCTATACTAATTGGGGAGCATATTACAGAATCCTAAGTGTCTTATGTAATGGCATTTTAAATCTTATATAATAACACTTTAGAAGAGAACGGTTGCAGGGTAAGATCAGCAGCCCAGCCATGTGAGCAAGGAGCCAGGCTCATTCCACCCTTGGACTCTGCCATCCTCCAGACACTGGCTGTCCTTGGGCTTGACCCTTCTAGGTTGCAAAATGGCTGCTGCTTTTTAAGACTTATGTGAAGTCACATGTTCAGCTGATGAAAAGGCATATATTCCCTAGGATGTCTCTTTGCATTAGAGATGGAAATTTCTCACAGAATCCTCCCAACAGATTTCCCCTCAGGTCTCATTGTCCGATATTTGGTCGCCTGCCAACCAGCCAAGTCCTGACTACAAGGGAGACTGAGAAAGTGACTATCTCTAGTGGGACTGGGCCCTGCTGGCGAGGAAGAAGTAGTGGTGGCTAGGGGATAGATAACTGTTGTCAAAAGCTCATTGCAAAGAAACAAGTAGTTACACATCAACCAACCATCTGATATCTGTAATAGAAGTCAACTTTTAGCAGAGGTCATTAACCTCACCTTTCCAACATTTTCTGCGAGAAAGAACTGATTTTCTTTGAGTTTCTTCCTGCAAGCTGGGAACTATAATGGAACTTTTATATATTACCTCATTTAAGCTTTAGTTAAATTCTTCTGGAACGCTGTTGTTAGCCCTATTTAATAGATGAAGCTAAGGTGCACAAAAAGGTTAAATAAGCTGCTCTAACACTCCTGACTAGTGATAGAAACTGGATCCTCCTAAAGTAGTATATGGTCCCCAAACCTGAGCTCTTCATGCTAAGGGCACCGAACTACTTCATCTTGGTGGCTGGATAAAAAGTTTGTATTACGCTATGCAAAATAATTATTTTATGGCCCAGTGTGTGACTTGCTTGCACTCAGAGTAGCCTAGATCTACCTCCAAGTAATTTAACACATACATCAGAAGTGGTTTATTTAATCATCTTTCCTGTAACAACTGCATTCTTGCTCATTGATCTGATAGAAACCATTCTGTTGTGACTGGTATATTTAATGTGGAATATACCTCTAAAAGTAACAGACAAGTACCTGGCACCTTGTAAATGAACATATATAGTACTTACAGTTATGGGAAAAAATCCAATAAAAGCTATTTCTGATATTATGATCATTTCATTTTTATCTTATCAATATTTTAGTACAGATAATGTATCATCTAGGTCACAGCATATTGCTGATTGCAGATATTACAGAAGAGAAGTGTAAAAACAAATCAGTGTAATCTTTGCTTTTGACGACGTCTGAATTTTTAAAATCCTTCAAAAGGGAAATGAAGGGTGGGCCTAGATTTATTTATTTTTCCTGAAGTAGGGCTCAATCTGTAAGACTGTGACTCAGGAGATCCTTCTTTGTGTCTCTGTCATTTAGACCTGGGAATGACCCTTTACCTCCCTTTATCTAAATTAGATTAGGTCATTGAAGCCTATAGGCTCAGTTACAATAATTTTCTTTATCTATCTCCAACTGAGTAAATTGCACCATATTCTTCCTGGAAAACATGACCACTAACCCAGTGGCTGTTGGTTTGGCCAATTAGAAATGAAACTCCAGGAGGAAGTATAAGGTACTCTGTCCTCTCTTAGCTGCCAGTGGGCCACATCTCCTTATCCAGGTCACTAGGGCACTCAAGTCAAAAGAAGTGCCTGGGGGAAAATGGCACATTTGGGTAATGGTCTCGCTGGCTCTTTACTGTGTGCTGAGTCTCTTAGGAGACCGTTCGCTGCCTGATAGTCACCTTTCTGAAATCTGGAAAATATTTCTCTGTGGATGAAAATGGGTCAGGATTCTGAACTTTGCCACACACACACACACACACACACACACACACACACCCTATTTTAAGAAAAAAGAAAAAGGAAGGAAGGAAGGAAGGAAGAAGTTAAGAAAATTAAGGCTGAAAAAAATCACAAAATAAGCACCATGCTAGGTCAGATATTTTCCTCTGTTCATTCTTGCATTGTTTGCTGCTAGTTTTAAAGGGCAGAATTGTTGAGACTCTTCCATGTTTCCATGGGGGACTTCAGACTTGGAGACATTGCAGGGACACAAAAGCCAAGAGGATTTTGCTATGGTTATATAGAGAGTAAACTGTTACAAGCTCAGAGCTGTGAAATATCAATTTGGAGAGGATACCTGCCCCCTCCCAGGCCACTCATGAATGACGTTTTTGCCACATCCCCTCTGGGCACAGTCGACTGCTCAGTTGGTTCTGGGAGTTACTTGTTAGCTGAATCTTTGGGACAGGAGTTGGCCTCCATGTGCTCACTGTGAATATGTAGGATTCTGACATCGTGATTCCCCTTATTCTTGTGAGTCAGGATTAACAGAAATCAGACACTCCCCTATTCTTCTATAAAAGGACAGATTAAAGAAAAAAAAATGATGTCTTTGGAGGTTATGGTCAGGAAAAGGGGCTAGCAATAAAAGCAAGAAGGCAAGAGCTCTGAAGCAAGAACTGTCAAGAGGTATCTTACAGGTTAAATAGATCACAAGGCTGCAGTTCAGATCTTCAGTTGTTATCAAGCCACAAGAATGTGAAGTAGAGGTTAGGGAGTAGGCTAAGATTAAAACAGGCGTTTCTGATTAATGTTTTCCATTAGTTCTAAGCCACGCTGAAAGCAGTAAAGTGGGGCCGTGACAAGCCCCCTGGCGAATGAGGAAAGTAAACCTTGGAGGGGGCTCGGTAAAGGATATTTAGCAGGCAAATGATAGAGCCTAGACTCACACCCAGGCTTATCTCACTCCAAAGGCTGTTTGCACCATGTGCTTTCTAGCGCTTTGGACCTCCACTTTGGAGGGGGAATTTGTTTTATTCTTGCATGATACTGAATACTTCCCATTAGTTAGCATCTGTGGATCTCAAGTACTATGAGGTGAAGTACCTCTTACTGTACCCTCAGTTCAAATTTTCTCATTGTTTTAGTAAGACCACAGTAGCACAAATGGAAAGTGGTACTTGCCATTAATGTTTCCTGTTTTAGATTCTCCTGGCCCACTTTTTTTCTGATTAGATTGAGGTAGCATGGTGAGTTTTTATTTTGTTTATTTCTTTGCATTGTTGATTTAGAGCCATGGTTTTCAAACTTTATTGGTCTTGGAACCCCTTTACACTCTTAAGTACTAAGGACACTAAAAGACTTTGTTTATGTGAGTTATATCTATTTATATTTACTGTATTAAAAATCAAAACAGACATTTATAAGAGTATGCAAGTAAGCATTCCATTAACTCTTGTACCCTCTGGAAATCTCCACTATACAACTGTGAAAGATTGATATTTAAGAAGTCAAATAATGTTTTAGTAATATTATGAAAGTAATATTGACCTCACAGACTCCCTGACAGGATTGTGGGGAACCTCGACCATATTTTGAGAGCCACTGAACTAGAAAACACACCTGTGTATGTTGATATTGGCAATTGTTTATAATGCAACTGTAAGTGCCAGGACTGGGGGCAAAAAATAAAGGAATTAAGGCAAGACCATCAGGTAATAAATGGCTTAAAAAATAGTTACTGACCAGTCTGTAAACTTCTTTCATCTTAGATTTGAGGGGAAGTTGGCTTCTATTTCTGAATTTTGAATATATTCATATGTGGGAGTGAGTAGTTTTTATCTATAGTAATTTAATAAACTCTGATGTTTAAAATATGTTTAAACATTTCATACATATGGAAGCTCATTACGGAGATGTTTATTTCATTGTTTCTGCTCACACTTACCATTGTTTTTTGGTCAACCACCCCTGAATCCACCTCTACTCTCTTGGCATATCCCACTGCCTCCTACAGGAGGATAAAGTGCTAGATATTTACATCTTCGGCCATCTTTTCAGCCAGGCTGCAGGCATGGGACCCAGACTCTGCCAGTCAGACACCTACATCTCATGCTTTGAAATAGAAACTAGACATATAGAGAAGTACATGGCAGCTGCACATTATTCCCAGGGTAGCAGCTAGTTGCTGGAGTTGCTGGTTGGTAGTAGAAGCTGTAGAATCCTCTGTTCATCAAGTGATAGAGATAGCAGAGGTGTTTTCACCAGACCAATGCTGCTGTGTAGTCTGGGGCAGTGTTCTTGGATATGTAGCTTCCAAACCTGATTTCTCTGGCCCTCCTAGAAGTTTGTGTTTCTTCGTTATCCTTCTGTGAATTCAAGAGTCAGACCTTTGCCTGCAACTAAGAATCCTGCTTAATTCATTCTGAAATGCAGTGTCTGTCAAAGTATTGTTTGGAAACCTCATGTGTTGGAATCACTGGGCCATATCTGACAATACCTACTTGTGGGCTTAAAACCGATGGATTCAGAATCCTTAGAGTGGGTCTTAGGAAACTGTATTTTAAACAGATCTCAGGGTTATGTGATTTTAGATGCAGTAAAGTTTAAAAACCCCTATCCTAGTATTTTCAACTTTTTAAAGTCTATGCTCTCTCTTTATGAATCTGAGCAATAAATAATTCTACTCTTTTTTATTTATATTTTATTTTATTTTTGAGCTGGAGTCTTGCTCTGTCACCCAGGCTGGAGTGCAGTGGCGTGATCTCGGCTCACTGCATCCTCTGCCCCATGGATTCAAGCAATTCTCCTGCCTCAGCCTCCCTAGTAGCTGGGATTACAGGTGTGCACTACCACACCTGGCTAATTTTTGTATTTTCAGTACAGACGGAGTTACACCATGTTGCCCAGGCTGGTCTTGAACTCCTGACCTCAGGTGAACCACCTGCCTCGACCTCGCAAAGTGCTGGGATTACAGGTGTGAATCACTGTGTCTGGCCAATTCTACTCTTTTATAAGGTCCTAATAAGTGACTTAACTAGTGTTTCCTTGTTCCTCTCCCTCCCCAGCTTCACATTCCCCATAAACCTTTGCTCTTTCTTTTTAATTCTTTTAACGTCTTTTCCTGATATACTTCTTCTCACTGAGAAGTTTTAATTCCTCAGTTGGTATTGCCTACATTCAGTGGTGCCAACATTGTTAACTCGACTTCTAAACTGCACTGTGATGAACCGTGTTTTCTCTTTCTTGGGCATTTTTGTAGCCTGCAGGCTTAGAGTTCAGTGTTTACCCCAGGGATTACTGGAGACAATGGAGGAGAAAGACTGGAATACAAGAGTAATTTTTCTTGAAGGGTTCCTCCACCATGGATTTAGGCCAGAAAATAGCACTGGAGGTGTTGATTGATCTACTTCTGAGATTTCTAGAATCACTGAATATTATAACTGAAAATAATCCATCTTAACCCCTTGTTTCCTAAATGAGGAAGTCAGGAGATGATCCATGTTCAAAGTCATCTAAGTGATGAGTGGGGTATAAAGGACAAAATAAATTTAGAAGTGGAAAGTGGTGAGGCAGAGCTTGACCTAAACGAGCATAAAAAGGATGGGAATTACTAACATTTATTGAATTAATATTTGAACTTAGGTACATTCACTTGACTTCTCTGAGCCTCAATTGTCTCAACTATAAAATAAAGATTCTAATAATAGCTAACATTGATAAAATGCTGACTATATGCTGGGAGCTATTGATACTCTAAGGACTTTATGTGCTAACTCATTTGATCCTAGCACAACCATGTGATGTAGGAACCACTGTTTCACCGATTTTGTAGATGCGCAGACAGTCTACATAACTTCCCTACAGTCACACAGCTAAGCGTATTTGTTTTCTATTGCTGCTTTACAAATTTTTATGAAATTAATGGCTTAAATATACATGTATTATCTTGCTGCTTTTTGGGTCACGAGTCTAGGCACAGCTTATCTAGGTCCCCTGCTCATGGTCTCACAGGCAGCAGCTGACTTGTTGAGATGGGCTAGAGTCTCATCAGAGGCTTGGAGTCATGTTCCAAGCTTGTGTGGTCATTGGCAGAATTAATTTCCTTGCAGCTTTGGAACTTGTGGTGGCTGAGTGTTTAAGGCCAACAGGAGAGAATCTACTTCTTTTAGAGGTCTTACTTGATTAGATCCAGACCACTCAGGATAATTTTTCTTTTAATTAACTTAACATTATTAGGGGGGACTCATATATTTACAATATCTCTTCATCTTTGCCATATGATTCAACATAATCATGGGAATAATATTACATGACCTTTGCTATCTTCTGTTGGTTAGAAGCCAATTATGGGTCTTAACCACACTCAAGCAGAGAGGATTATACAAACCGACAGATATCAAGAGGCAGGAATCACAGAGCTATCTTAGAATTTTGCCTGTCATAGTTCTAAGGTTGAGTTTAAATCCAGACCGGCTCTAGGTTTAACAGTCCATGCTCATAATCAATATGATCTTCTTTATTCCTTTGAAGAAAGCGAACCTACTTTATAACCTTGCATAGAGTTCTAAGTAAGGTATCCCCCAGAAGATTCATACTGGGTGCCAGTCAAATGTTAATTATTTTCACACTTTCACTTTCAGAGGTCAGCTTCGAGAAACCATAACCACTTGCAGTTTTATATTTTCAGGAAGAGATTTCCCACAGTCTCTCTGAACACTCTGAACTTATAACTTAAGGTTATATACGTTATTTCCATTTGTTCCTGTTTGTCTGAGGCAGAGATAACCCTGGGATTTGGGATTTCAAGCTTGAGTCTCAAAAAATAACTTTAGTTCTGCTTCTTGTTTTTGAAACAGATGAAGTGATTGAGAAGAAACAGTGAACATCCTCATTTCACAGATAAGACAGCATGGATCAGCCTTTTACTGTGAATTCTCTGGTAGGTCGCACCAGCTGATATCTAACATTTGGTTGGAAAGCCCAAAAAGAAGAACAAAAACATACAAATGTGAAATGAGTCACAATTACTTTAAGAAGTTTAGCACTTGTAGTTTTTCATCCATCTGTGTGGTTGTCTCCTTTGAGGAAGTGACTAATAAAGCTATCTTTGTAAGACTTAAAAATACTTTTTATTTTCCACAAAAGTCTAAAATTTTAGTTTATCTAGCTAGATTCCAGGAGTGTAGTCCTTTGGCAAAACACCAGAGAGAAGAATTTCAGAGTTGATATCTGAGGAGCTACTTAAAATTCTTTGTGTTTCAGCTTCTTTATATAGATAAAAATTGGAGGCTCACCTTGTGTGGCGTTAGCTGAGAAAAACATACATAACACCTAGGTATTGCTTTGGATCCTTGTGTAAATGTCTTTGTACTTGAAGCTCTTGTTCTTCTCACTTTTCCCCTCACTGCCCAGCACTGTGCACACTTTCTCTAGCTACATCACATGGGCTTATTCTGTGTCCTAGATCAGTCTCTGAGTGTGAATATAGACACATTATGTAACCTCCATGGCCCTAATTTTGTACTTTTTGCCCAATGACAATTGGAAACAATATTTTTTGATGCTCCTAGCCTACCAGGATGATACAATAAATGGAAACTGTCATTCCCATTTTCCTCCTCCCGATGACCCTTCCCAACCACTCACAGCGACCTTGTACCAGTAGCCCCATGGGCTGCAGTATACTAAATACCCTGTACGCACAGAGACTAGCACCAGGACATAAAGAAAGAGAGGGCCTGGTTCTTGTACTGAAATAGGTTCTGACCTGATGTTTTTTCTTGACCAAGAAAGTGCTTCACAGAGCTTAGTTGTCTTCAGAGTATGTTTGGAAAGTAGATAGTTGCAGAAATGTTTTCATTTTCTGTCCCCATGTTGTTGTTCCACTATGGTTAATAAAGACTGACCCATTTCCACCTCTTCAGAGGAAGGAGTCATCCTTATGAGATGTCTTCTGTGTTTTTCTAGAACATTATATAACAAGAATTACAATTTTTATTGTGTATGTCACTGTGAAAATGAACACAAAGACTTTGTATCTGGAAAATTTGTGTTTTCATCCAAGAAGCTTGCATGCAAATGAAATATTATAGATTGGCCGAGCGCAGTGGCTCACACCTGTAATCCCAGCACTTTGGGAGGCCACGGCGGGCAGATCACGAGGTCAGGAGATTGAGACCATCCTGGTAACACCGTGAAACCCCGTCTCTACTAAAAATACAAAAAATTAGCCGGGTGCGGTGGAGGCGCCTGTAGTCCCAGCTCCTTGGGAGGCTAAGGCAGGAGAATGGCGTCAACCCGGGAAGTGGAGGTTGCAGGAGCTGAGATTGCACCACTGCACTTCCAGCCTGGGCGACAGAATGAGACTCTGTCTCAAAAAAAAAAAAAAAAAATACTATAGATTGATGAAGACTTTAGGTTATTTTCTAGCTTATCTTTGAAATGAATTTTAAATTTGGGAAGGATAGGACCATTTAGAAGAGGAAAAATCAATCTGATTTTCATTTTCAGGGAAAAAACTAATTATAATCTCTTGTTGTTTCCTTCTCTCACTTCTTTCTCTCTTTTATTTGATATACTTATTATCACATATGTGTCAGGGAAGATGCTACGGGGAACAGAGATAAATGGAAAGTGATCCCTTTTAAAAACCCAAGGAGTTCATAAGGGATCGGACACATTTGTACAGAAATAATTATAACTCTGTGTGGACTATATAGTAGTAAAATATGAACACATTACTTTTATACATATGAGAGGCTGGAACCCCCTTTAGAAGACATTCTGATTTTCATAGATTTTTTTTTTCTAGTCATTTTCTGATGTCATTGAAGCAATTATCTGTGGTCAAATGACAATATTTTATTTTGGTGCTGTTGAGTTCTATAGGTGAGTATGGTTAGGGAAAAGTGGATGGATTGCTGTAGGATTTGAGACATCTCAACTGGAAAAGACCATATACTGAAGCTGAGGCTCATAGTTCAGAACTCCAATTTCTGTCTTTGATGTGGTGAAGCCATATAATAAAACGTACAAGGGACATGGTATGGTTCTTACTTAATGAAGCCTTGAGAAACAAGTTTATGGGTCTCTGGCTACATGTTAAACCTTTAGGACCAAGAATCATTTCAGATCTCTAGGGTTCTATTGGCTATACATTTACCACCAAAGTAGGCCAGATGGCATTGGAAGAACTCCAGATATCTAATTCACTATGCCCTGCCCCTGAAGGTTGGCTCAGTAATTCATGGCTAGACTAAAAGTATGCTTACCTTGACTTCTTTCATAGCTTTCTACAGACCTGAATTAAGTGCTCCACCCACACAGTAGTCAGACTTGCAACCTACCCTTAACTGACCAAGGAGGCCTTGAGAAGCTAAATTTGCTCTAGGCTCACTCTGTTCTGGGAGATCCAGCAATGGTAGAAGTGGTTGGTCTAAAGCCTTGCGTCTCAGACTGTACATTCGTAAGTACCTCTGGAAAGATGGATTAAAGCATTAGTTCTCCAGCCTAACTCCAGAGATCCTGAGATCCTGACTGTAGGTCTGAGGTGAGACCTGTTAGGAATTTGCATTTATAAGAAACTCCCAGTTGATGCTGATGCTGCCAGTACATGGACCATGCTTTGAAACATGCTGATCTAAAGCAGGGGTCAGCAAACTATGGTCTAAGAGCCAAACCACCTGCTTGTTTTTATAAATAAAAATTGGGGGGACACAGCCAGGGTCATTTTTTTCCATATTGTTTATGGTGACTTTCATGCTGAGAGCTGAATTCAAGTTGCAATGGAAACCATATGGCTAGCAGAGCCTAAGATACTTGCTATCTGGCACTTAACAGAGAAAATTTCCTTTCTGAAGCACTGACTTTTTATTGAATAATCATTCTGAATTGTGTATGTTCTGTGCTTTACCAAAAGTGTATAGACGCTGTTTTTATTAATAAAATTCAAATTAACTATCACTGACATTTCTTAGTAACATATCATTATTTTCTTGGTTAAGGACTAATTTAACAGTGTAATTACTATTATGCGGACGTCTGAGATTCTTTTTATGTTTTAAAAAAATGGGAGGGGCATCCTTATGCTTAAAAAGGTTTCTCCAGTACTTACTTGTGTTTTTTGTTTTTTGTTTTTTTTAACTCAACGAAGATGCAGAGAGGCCCTGAAAACTTCTTACTAAACAACACTTATTCTGGAATAGAACTGAATCTTTACAGTAACTTGAATCCAAGTTACCTCCTTGGAGACCGTTCAGAGTAGACTGACATGAACCCTACAATGGCAGGAATTCATCTTATGACCTGCTTCACATGATCCCAGATAGAAGCATGCACAGGGATATGAGGAGCAATGATATTTTACCTAAAATGACCTGAAACATTTGCATACCCTGGAACTTCCAGATAATTGTACCCTGAAACCTAAAGTGAGATCCCACTCCAATAAAACTGTATGTTTACCCTGGAGGTTTGTCTTTTTGTTGTATAAACCATGTGTTTACCCAAAAGTGCTTTACTTTGATCATATCATTAACTTATGAAAAGATTTCCTTAGATGATGGTGTTAGGTTCCTCATAAAGAAAATACATCTTGTAATATTAGTCATACCCTTTTCTTACTCTAATCGGCAGTTAATCAGAGATTTAAATTTTGCTTTGCAGAAAAAGTTAGCTGCTATGCCTGACCATACAGATGTTTCCCTAAGCCCAGAAGAACGAGTCCGTGCCCTAAGCAAACTTGGTTGCAATATCACCATCAGTGAAGACATCACTCCACGACGTTACTTTAGGTCTGGAGTAGAGATGGAGAGGATGGCGTCTGTGTATTTGGAAGAAGGAAATTTGGAAAATGCCTTTGTTCTTTATAATAAATTTATAACGTAAGTTTTTTAAAGGCCTCTGAAGTGAGAAAATTGGAAAAATATTTACATAGTTATTTTGATGTGGCAGTTTGAGTATCAGTAATGTTTTCATATTCAGACCAATTGCACAGTCTCTAAGAGCTTTAAATGTTCAGGTTTTTAAATTACCGACTAATGTACTCACAGGCATCCCAACACCATGTCTGATGCTTAGGGTCAGGGAAGGCAGGAGGCTCCAAGGCCAGCACAATAATCTATTTAATACATGCTTCACTCTTCATAAATATAATTTATTTTTTCATGCGATTTTCCATCGCATTTTTTCATGCGATTTTCAGAAACTGAAGCTTTATGAAAGCAGGAACTACAGTGCAGCTCTACTTAAAACACCTAGAGCATGTCATCAACATTAAAAAAAATTGATTTGGTGGTTTGAGTCTGGGGGACAAGTTGGGAGACACAGGAAAGATCTGATTCAGGTTCAGGGATAGGTTCAGGAAACTCATTCAAGTTTCATATAGCATTTATTATTTCTTTTTTAAAAACATTTTATTTGGCTGTGAAGAGCACTATGTACAAAAGAGCTGTCAAAATGTTGAGTAAAAGTGGCTACATCAAAACAGCCATATCAAACTATCAAATTTCCTATTAGACAGATATTTGTTAGTGCCATATCCTAGTTGAAGAGTTAACGGAAGTGGGACTTGGACTTGCCTTACTATAAATCTGGTAACTTACTAGTTGAAAGGATGTCCTGTTATCAATAATTATATCTTCTAAGCTGAACCTTCTTTTTTTTGTTTTAATTGAAAGTCACATGGTGATTACTTTTGCTAGCTTATTATTAATTTGATTTAAATTGACAAAAATTATATATATATTGTGGGTGTGCAACATGTTTTGATACATATATGCTTATATTGTAGAATGACCAAGTCAAGCCAATTAACATATTTATTACCTCACAGTCCTTTTATTGAGACAGGGCCTCCCTGTTGCACAGGCTGAGTGCAGCGGCACAATCATAGCTCACTGCAGCCTCGACCTCCCAGGCTCAAGTGATCCTCCCACCTCAGCCTCCCAAGTAGCTGGGAGTACAGGCATGTGTCACCATGCTCATCTAATTTTTTATTTTTGTAGAGATGGGATCTTACTATGTTGCCCAGGCTGATCTCCAGCTCCTGGATGCAAGTGATCCTCCTGCTTTGGCCTCCCAAAGTCCTGGGAGTATAGGCATGAGCTACTGTGCCAGACCCAAGCTGCATAATTATGCAATACATTGTTATTAACTATAATCATCGTATACACTGGACCTCTTGAACTTATTCCTCCTGTCTAACTGAAATTTTGTATCCTTTGATCAACATCTCACCCCTTACCTTATCCTCACCCACTGGAACTCTAATAGCCGCCTTACTACTCTCTGCCCTGCTATAAATTCAACTATTTTAGATTCCTTCTACATTGTAAGTGAGATCATGCAGTGTTTGTGTTTCTGTGCCTGGCTTATTTCACATATAATTTCACTAGCTTAGTCAGGGGCTTAGCCTGAGAACATTTAAGAAGTTGAAAGATACAATATTTTAAAAATTGCCTTCCATGATTTTACCAAGGGCAAAATTAGAGGTGGTTTACATCGTATACAAAGTGAGATCTGCATTTTATCCAAGTTTCTGAACTTGAAAATTTAGAGAATGGTTGGCAGTATTTACCCTACCTGGGAAAACCACTTTATTCTCCACCATTGATAGCCAAGCTTTTCCAATAAATTTTGTTTCTGAATAAGTTACCAATTAATAGTATTTCTTTTTCACCTTCTGCTCTGATCTTGCATGTGCTCCTATGTAATTGTGAGCCTGGTGAAAGGGAAAAGGCCCCTATATCTCAGAATTATTGTGTAATCAAAATATTTGAATTATCTTGTGTGATAATTTGTAATTCACTCATTCTTCCTGGGCCTTAGTTCATCATCTACAAATGAAAGATTTAGGGGAGAAAATCTCTGAGGTCCCCTCTACTCTAAATGTCTTTGAATTTATTCTATTTATAAAGGCTTAGATAGCTAACAACTTTTAAAGCTTCTTTAAGCCTTAATTTTCTCATTTAAAATGGGAATTACTCTAACATTTCTGTCTAACCTATAGCCTGTCATCAGAGGAAATTAAATGATGAGTATATGTGTGTATTATTTGGTTTACAGAATCAGTAAGTATAAGGCATATTATTCAGAAACAGCATTTACAGCTCATTATGATTTTTCAAGGAAGAGTTATTCATTCATTTTGCAAATATTTATTGAGCACTTATTATGAGCTGGATTCTATTCTTCAGGCTGAGGATACATCGGTGCATAAAAAAGAGAATTCCCTGCCCTTGTGGTAGCAGTTTCTTCACTTTACCTGGAAGCGATGCACCTGGTTTCCTGTAGGAATTTCCTTTCACTGCTGCTGTCTCTTGTTCCTCAAATGCTGACGAAAAATAATGAATTCCTAATTAGCACCTCCTAATTCACTAGGGATTCTGGTTGTTACTTTTTTTAGTTACGAGTTTTCAGTTAAGAGTTTTTTGATACACACATGATGGCGCTGCTGGTTCATCAGTGGTCATTTGAGTTTTTTTCAAGAGTGAGAAGGAATTTACACCACTCTTTCCATGCTCTGATATTTTTATGTGATTGTCTGTGTTGCCAGCAGTACACAAAAGTAAGGTGGTGCTCTTTTGGGTTTAAGCATGCAGTACCTGAGAAAGATCAAGCAACTTGATCTGTTTAGAGAGTACCCTGACCTTAACCTTGTTAGCTCTGGTGCTTAATTTGTTGAGCTTAACCGTTAATACCAAAATAATATTCATGCCAGACTTTAGTGAAAAGGCAGATGGAAAGACTGTAGGTAAATAAGTTATTAAACATGTCATTTTTGAAAAAGGATGCTCATTCCCTTATTAGAAAGCATTATTGAGCTTTTGCTGTTACATAATGCTAAGAACATGTTTTCTCTTTCTTAGCTTGTTTGTAGAAAAGCTTCCTAACCATCGAGATTACCAGCAATGTGCAGTACCTGAAAAGCAGGATATTATGAAGGTATTATGGGTTTGCTTATCCACTGTGGAATCAAATGCTCTATAAGTATCCATTATTGATTCATCCTTCCCCTTCCTCCCCTTTCTCTTTCTCTTGAGAGTTTGAGCACGAGAAATTCATTCCATTAACCATGATGTTTCGATTTTTTTCTTAGACGTTTAATGATCATCACTGAGCCACTGTGGTTTGTCTAATTGATGCTGGGGGAAAAGAAAGAAAGAAAAATGTTACCTAATTGTGTGAAGAAGGAATTATTTTACAGTAATCTCTCCCAGAGATTAAGAGAATGTTGTATATTTCTCCGAACGTTTTTCAGACAGTCATTTTGGCTGCTTTTGATTATTTTATACAGCCCTGAACTCAATAACTGTTTGAAAATTAGTGTTAGTTATTAAGGCAACCACGAAGTTCTAGCTATTTACATCTTATAGAACTGTAACTATAGATTATAAAGTGTTGTGGGGGAAGCAGGAGGTGGAAGGCTAAAATACTATCAAGGAAAAAGAGTGTTGCAATTTATCATCAATTTTTAAATGATTTGTTTATCACCAATAATTGCTATATCTATAATTTTGGTTATGTCTGGCCGTGAATATATTCTTTTAAATAAGCATTTACAATGTTTCCCATTTATTTGTCTTTAATAGCTTGTGTTGGTCTTCTATGAAGGAAGATAAAATCATGTACACAAAGCTAATTGTAGCATGAAATTTTAAATAATTTTTGAAAAACACTTCACCAAATAATGAAATAAAGGCTTTCCTATGAGTCTTTTCAGACCTGAGGATGCATAAGCAAAATGCAGATTTTGTCAAATGGTCATCTACATTATTTATTTATTTATTTGTTTGTTTTGAGTCAGAGTCTTGCTCTGTCACCTAGGCTGGAGTGAAGTGGCGCAATCTCAGCTCACTGCAACGTCCGCCTCCCGGGTTCAAGCAATTCTCCTGCCTCAGCCTACTGAGTAGTTGGGATTACAGGCACCTGCCACCATGCCCAGCTAATTTTTGTGGGGTTTTTTTGTTTTTGTTTTTGAAACAGAGTCTCGCTCTGTCACCCAGGCTGGAGTGCAGTGGCACGATCTAGGCTCACTGCAAGCTCCGCCTCCCAGGCTCACGCCGTTCTCCTGCCTCAGCCTCCCCAGCAGCTGGGACTACAGGTGTACACCACCATGCCTGGCTAATTTTTTTGTATTTTTAGTAGAGACGGGGTTTCACCATGTTAGCCAGGATAGTCTCGAACTTCTGACCTAGTGATCCACCCGCCTCGGCCTCCCAAAGTGCTGGGATTACAGGCGTGAGCCACCACGCCCAGCCTAATTTTTGTATTTTTAATAGAGATGGAGTTTCACCATGTTGGCTAGGCTGGTCTCGAACTCCTCACCTCAGGTGATCTGCCTGCCTCTGCCTCCTGAAGTGTTAGGATTACAGGCATGAGCCACCACGCCCAGTCAACTTTTTTAATGTCTACAGTCACTTACCTGAAGTATCATTTATTATCATGTCTTTGTGTAACACTTCCCCTCAATTCTCTTGTTCATTCAACCTCAGAGAGTTCTGTTTGGAAACCAAAGGTGCCAGGCTGTCAAGGTGACTCATGTACTATAATTTAGGGTTATGCTTATTTTTTTTTTTGTAGGAGAAAAATTCTCCAAAACCATATACATTTTCCCTTGTTTATGCTTATTGAATAGATATATGAATAAATACATAAATGAATGACAAAGGATTAAGAGAATCGAAATTTGGTGAAAGAGCTAGAGAGTCAGGAGACTTGAGTTCCAGTCCTAAATGGGCCGCTAGCTGGTTGCATGATACCGAACAGGACTTTCAATCTCTCCAGGCCTTTGCTTCTTCACCTCTAAAAAGGAAGAGGTAGTTGGACTTTATAAGAATTCCCAGATATTCCTGCCATTAAGAATCTCTGAGGAAGCTGTTTAAGATCCAGATTCCCAGACCGCTTCTCTAGGTGTTAATTCAGTAGATCTGGATTAGGCTTGGGAATCTGTATTTTTACAAAAAGTGCCCAGCTGTTCTTTTTACAGTCTAGCATGTGTAGAAATCCCTATCCACCATATATTCTCTCACATCCCTTCTAATTCTGATGCTACATGATTTATGTACTGTAGAACGAATGATTGATCTCAAACTCACTGTCTAAAAATGGGGTACCACAAAGGTAGCCACGAAGTTCTAGCTATTTACTTTTTATAGCATTGGGCTATAACAAAATGCTTATCTAATCAGTGGGGCCAAGAAAGTTCTTACAAAAGGAATAATAGTGTTTCTTTTCTGCTGGAAAGTTATATTTTGGACCCATAAAAAAGATTTATTTTTCTGCCATCATCTTTGGTTACTCACGACTTTATTTGCAACACACCTACCAGCTGTTTTTCTTTCTCACCTGATGATCTGAAAGAGTGTATTGAAAATCCCACTAATCAATATGTATATATATTTTTAAAAGAAACTGAAGGAGATTGCATTCCCAAGGACAGATGAATTGAAAAACGACCTTTTAAAGAAATACAACGTAGAATACCAAGAATATTTGCAAAGCAAAGTAAGTTCATTTGGTACATTTATTTCATGACTATTTTATGTACAAGTGTTTTTGAATTTCATTTTTATGTGATGAGTTTTTGAAATGTTCTGTGCATTTAAATTAAAAATTAAAGATTCAGTGATGTGAAACCAATACAAAATTTATGCTGATATCCAGGTTAAGCAGTTGCACCAACAATGTGGTATTTCCATTTCCCTACAACATCTAACAAAGCAATGTGTTAGAAAAGAGATTTCCTACAGCGATTTAAGTAGAACTTTTTGATCGACTCTTGCCAATGTAACCTTGAGCCAGATGGCTGCTCTTTTGCCAGATGAACAGCCAGTAGGAGGTAGGGAGAGCAGTATATAGTTTTTGGTATGCCTAATGATGTAGGCCTCAGAAATGTGAATTTGATTCTTAGAATGTTACCGTCAGGATTGCTTTGAGATGGAATAACAGCTAACCATGTGGTTGAAATGTAATTGTATCACCCAAAAGTGGTGGCTTCTGGATTGTTATTAATAAACAGTGAACATTATGATAATGTCTGAGAGGCAGAAAGGCATTGGAAGAAGAAATTGGCCAGTCAGTGTATCGGATACTCACATTCAACATAGCATTATTATAAAGCTATTTTGCTTTTTTGTTTGTGTTTTATTTGCTTTGGAAGTTACCACCTTCACTGACTCCCACTTCAGTTCAATCTCATCAGCTCTGAGAATGCTCATTGAGCTTTTTGACTTTCTGTGGGCAAAGGTGGAAGGCTGATTTGAGTGGTAAGTTTTAGCGAAGTGGTAGAGGGAATGTTGAAATTGGAATTGTCCCTGAAGTGTGTATATTAATAATGTGACTTGTAATATGAAAGATAGAAATGATCTTGGAGGGTAAGACAAAGCAACAGCAAGGCAGATGAAAGCCCAATTCAAGTCTCCCTTCCACAGTCGGCAATGTGTGTGATCTTCCTCTTCATGATCTTCCTGGGAGGAACAGGCTCTGCAGCTGTTGCATGTTCTGCCTTTGATACCAGTCACTTCATAGCCTACGGTAGTGTCCCATGTAGAAATCTCTGTGGGGTTAGAATAGCAGGACTGAGCCTAAGAGAGATGAACAGCGATGCCTGTGAGCCCTTGCTTCAGCCAGCATTAGCATCATTTGGAAGACTGTTAGACATGCAGAATCTCAGGCCCCATCCCAGACCTTCTGAATCAGGATTTGCAACTGCAATTAGCCCCAGGGTGATTTGTATGCACCTGAATGTGCAGCTATAAGCTGTGTCCCCTATGCTACCGCCATCTTATGGTAGCTCCCAAATCTAGCTTCTATCAAAATCACTTGAAAGGCTCATTAATACTTCATATTATCTGACCTAATAAGCCTGAATATTTTGTTAGGACTGGAGAGCTTGGGACTCCTCATTTTTAGCAAAACTCTTGGTTAGTGGTGACAGAGAAGGTTAGAACACATTTTAACAACCATTTTTTTTTTTTAGTGATTCCTTCTTATCCATAAATTTCCAGCAGAGTATGAGTTCTAGAGTCAAATGCAAAAGGTTCTAGGGCAGCACTGTTCAATAGAACTCCCTGTGATGATGGAAATGTTCTGTTTGACACTTTCCAATATGGTACCCACTAGCCACCTGTGGCTACTGGGTACTTAAATGTGACTAGTGTGCCTGAGGTGCTGAATTTCTAATTTTGTTTAATTTTAATCAACTTCAAATAACTACATGTGGCTAGTGGTCACTATATTGAAAGTGCAGTAGGGGTGAGGTATTTTGTGTCATATGGTCCTGTCGGTCTGACTGAGCAAACAACCTTCACGTCGATTTTCCAGTCTTTAAAAGCATAAGGGAATGGAGGGATCCTGACTGTCATGGCCTGTCTCTGGTAAAATATCAGTGGATTTAGAACTGCTGTCTTAATCAGATCAAGGGGCTTTTGCCCTGATGCTATGTATTTCTCCCACTGTTCCCTGAGTGTCCCTGTGGATGTATCAAAGTATCTAGCCTTTTCTCTGTCTGCTTGAAGACTGAAAATGTCTAATTCCAGTTCAATGTTTTTCCTTGGAAACTAACCTTCTCTTCCGGCTGCCACACTTTATAGAACAAATATAAAGCTGAAATTCTCAAAAAACTGGAGCATCAGAGATTGATAGAGGCAGAAAGGAAGCGGATTGCTCAGATGCGCCAGCAGCAGCTAGAATCGGAGCAGTTTCTGTTTTTCGAAGATCAACTCAAGAAGCAAGAGTTAGCCCGAGGTCAGACGCGAAGTCAGCAAACCTCGGGGCTGTCGGAGCAGATTGATGGGAGCGCTTTGTCCTGCTTTTCCACACACCAGAACAATTCCTTGCTGAATGTATTTGCAGATCAACCTAATAAAAGTGATGCAACCAATTATGCTAGCCACTCTCCTCCTGTAAACAGGGCCTTAACGCCAGCTGCTACTCTAAGTGCTGTTCAGAGTAAGTGATGAAATGCACCCCCGTGAGACACTGAGGCTCATCGGATGGAACCATATTTCTATAGCATCTGGGAGGGTCCTCCTCATTTCATTACTAATTGTAGTAGGACCCCTGCATAATATGGTATGCATGACAGAACTAACCTTTCAATACTCTCTGGCTTTTACTGTATATAACCTTAAAATTCAGGAAATATGATGCCCCCAATAGAGCAGAGACTCTATCATTAATGGGAAGTATTTTGTCATTGAAGAGATTTTAAATGAGAAGAATTTCCAGTACTTTTGTCTTCTATGTATTTTATCTAAGAAACACATACATCTTAAATACATCCATCTTTCTGAAGAGAAAAGGTGTTGAGAAAATTGTTTATCCAGACCTTTGCTCAGCAATAAATGTTTATACTCAGTATGTTTAGCATCATCCTTAGACTGAGAGAATCCATACACATAGATAATTAACCTCCAAATGGCCTGTGTGTTTCTGCAAGAATTAGTGCTGCTCCGTACTGCCAGATCAGTGCTGGCAGGTTTCCAAAATACAGAATTCTTCTTCACAGACACTGTCAGATGGAGTTTGTGTTCCCATTTATTTGAAATGAGTGATAATAGGCAACCATTTTTAAAGTTACTTTACTGCTAATTGTTTACCAAAACGTTGTGCTTTTACTTGCTGATCACCAACTTTCATAAAGACATAAGTAACGTGGTAAAACACGATATTTATCATATGTCTGATGGGGTATGAGATGCATTCTACGCAGCCTCTGCATTTAACCCTGTATTTGCTTCATGTCAAAAGATAAAATAACATGTAAGTAGTTGACCCAAGGTACAAACATGTAAAAGTGCTGGTACCGCCTCACTTTGCTTATAAAATAATTTATATACATAATTTAATTTTACTTCTAGTTAATGTTTACTTCTAAGAGTTTTAAAATAAAATATGGAAAGTGGAACACCCGATACTTTTATTTTTGAAATGTATGTCCAACTGCAGCTGCTTGCCAATAACAATTTTGAAAGATGGGACATACAATTTGTTTTTTAGCCTTTTCTCCATTTTTTATTTCTTAGATTTAGTGGTTGAAGGACTGCGATGTGTAGTTTTGCCAAAAGATCTTTGCCACAAATTTCTGCAGCTGGCAGAATCTAATACAGTGAGAGGAATAGAAACCTGTGGAATACTCTGTGGAAAACTGGTATGATCTTTATATTTATATATATATATGTGTGTGTGTATATATATATCTGCATAGGATACTTTTAATAGTACTAGATTTCTTCTGATAAGTGGAACAGAATAAAAGCATGCTAAGAGTTAGCAGTATTATGAAATTAACATTACACAGATTAACTTTATAAAACTACTGTCATTATTAATGGAATGATCCTTCCAAGAAAATAGATTGTAAAATTTCAGAGACTCTATAAAAACTTGTCCTAAGGATCAACCTATAAATTAAATCTTTGATTAGAAAAATGGTATGAAATATAGGTCTTCAGATTTCCAAATCTATCTGGTTGCCAAATCAAATTTTCATAGCAATTGTTAGCTTCACATACATTCGTATAATTAACTTTATCTGTGGCATGTATTATCTTGCTATCCTTTTTGAGATATACATGGAATAAAACTAGGATTTTATTGTTTCCTTAGTTTAAGGCAGTAGTTTCAATAAAAGCGTATAGGCGAGGACATATTTAATTATGGAAAATGTCATCATAAGTATGTGATGAAAGACAATGTCATAATAGAAGGAGATGAAAGAAAGGAGATGCATTCAATTTCCTATCTATAACAAAGATAAATAATGTTTCTTTGGGCGTGTCCTTTCATAGTCTGTTTTGAGTGCCAGTTTATATATCTGGGTCCAGGTATATTTTCAGTCCTCAAAATTTAGTTTAGGAACCTCTGCTTTATTGAATAATACTACATTGTATTCAGTACACAATCTCCTCCTGCATTCCAGTATTCTGTCATCGCTTTCCCTCCAAGAGAGAGGAAGCCATAAGCACAGGAGAATGGGCATCTACAGTCACCTCTGTTGCACTTAAGGAGACAGTGTGCTATTGAAGCATCCACCCCCACATCATGTGTTGTATTCAGATTGATTTATTGATTCATTAGTGATTCATTCACTCCGTTGTCAGACAAACATTTACCGAATATCTAAATGTGCCAGGCAATGTGCTGGGTATTAGCAGTTGGTGTCCTGCAACAGCCTGCCTCACGATACTTATGATGCTGTGAAGACCCAGACAGATGACTAATGATAAGTGGGACTGAGTGTTGTCTGTGCAAGTGCAGGGAATCATGGGAGTGTGTAACTGGTAAATCTAACCTTGTCTGAAGGGTCGAGAAGGGTTTCCCTGAGAAGTGATGTTTGAGCTAGGCCTGAAGAATACATAAAGGAGGAGGTTGGATGGAGGGAAGAGTTGAAATCAGGGCAAAGGAGCAGTGCATAGTGTGCAGGAAAGCCCTAAGGCTAGAGAGAGGATGGTCCTCTGGATGGAGAAAGGCCAGCCTGCCTGGGGGAAGACAGCCTCTCACTGCACAAAACATCTCTTCCTTCAGGATCCCATGGCACTTCACAACCCTCTTCCTCTCAACTCTTATCTTTTGCCGAAGGGGGGTAATTTGTTTTTTCCTTTCTCTTCATCTGATTGCAAATCCAAAACATTATCTTAATTACAGAAGATCCTAGTGAGTCCTCGCAACATTCGAAGAATGTCTTAAATCTTGAAGTGACATTAAATATAATTAATAATATAAAAACAAAACCATCAACCTTCACAACCCTAAGAAATGCCTTTTGGTAACACCACAAAATTATTTAACTAGTATCTCCCCCTCCAAACAAATCTGTCCTTGTTTTGTTCAGTTTTTCCATTACAGATATATCAAGACATCATTTATTAACTAAACTTCCACAGAAGCCTGGCATGCAAATTCCTATTTATGTTATGTTTTCTATTGTGAAAGTGGGTTTCAAGCTACAAACAACTGAGTCTCAAACCTTTGGCAAAGAATCCATTTTTACTTTGTTTTTGAATTGGGAACGGTTGTGTGTCCAGGTACAGGGAGTGATAAATGTAAGTGGTCCCTGTACCTGGACACACACCCCTATTGGGGGACTCTTTAGTCTTAAACATTGCACTTCCTGTTCAGTTGTTTTTTTGTTTTTTTCTGTCAGATGCATGTCATTCTTTCTGCTACTTGTTTTTTAGACACATAATGAATTTACTATTACTCATGTAATTGTGCCAAAGCAGTCTGCGGGACCAGACTATTGTGACGTGGAGAATGTAGAGGAATTATTCAATGTGCAGGATCAACATGATCTCCTCACTCTGGGATGGATCCATGTACGTTTGACCTTTTGGGTTTCAGTTTATTTTTGTGTGGCATGCTATTTTCCTCCTTGAAAAAGTTTGGCTTCATTTAAATAGCTTCTTTTTAAATTTTTCAAATGTAATAAAGGTCATCATTTAAGTAGTGGTTCTCAAGCAAAGAGAAAAGAATAACAGATATTTAAAAAATAAAGTTCATCATATTATGGCATGTTTTTCAGTGTTAGACTGTGTCTAAATCTGTCACATCTGGATTTGGAGAACGTGTGTCTTTTGCTGTTTTGTATCATCTAAAGTTAAAAGATGTAGGAAGAAAGAGAGTAACATTTGAAAGTCAGGTGATTTGTTTTAGATGATTTTACATAGCCTAATGAAGGCTTAGCCAACTTGTTAACTGATTTGGCTACACAACTATTAATGTGGGTCTAAATTAGATTATTTTAAGAAAATATCTGAAAATGTTTCTTTTAAACATGTTTGTATATATCAGCTACACTCCCTGACACCCCTCAGATAGGCAAACGATGTATGCATCACTGTGTAAACAGCCACAGAGTAAGGCAAGAGGATCGGGCCCAAAACATTGAATTCTAACATCCACCAGGCCATCATAGGAGCCAGTCAAATAGACATGAGGTTAAATCTTGGCTGTGCTAAGAATTTATTGTAGAAGCATTGGTAAGTTATTAAGCAATCTGAGCATTAGTTTTATCATCCATAAAATGGAGATCATAATACTTGACTTCACAGGATGTTTCATATTACATGAGATACTATTGGTGAATTTCACAGCACATTTTTTGAGGGACTCAGAAAATTGTACCTGTTGTAATTGGTGATAATAAGCTATCCTTTCTAGCCATAGTGTCATCCAGCTGAGGGAAATTTTTTCCATTCAGTCTCACATAAGCTGGATCTAGGATAATGTCTTGGTGTGTTTTTGCTGCTATAACAAAATGCCTGATATAGAGTAATTTAAAAAGAACAGAAATTTGTGTTGTCTGGTCCGAGAGGCTGGGAAGTCCAAGATCAAGGCACCAGCATTGGTGTCTAGTGAGGGCTGCTCTCAGCTTCCACAAGCAGCCTTCACTAGACACCAATGGTACCTTGTTGCTGTGTCCTCACAGGGTGGAAGGCAGAAGGGCAAGAGAGCACTCCCTTCAACCTTAAGCCCTTTCACAAGGGTCTTAATACCATTCATTAGAGTGGAGCCGTTGTGATTAATCACCTCCCAAAGACCACACTTCTTAATACTGTTGCATTGAGGATTAAGTTTCATCATGAATATTGGTGGAGACCCCACCATTCAAACCATAACAGGCTGGGATAAGCCATCCCTCTGAGATGGGATACTGGCCAAGAAAATTTCCAGGACACATTCTGGGGACCTCCAAGTGCCCTTGAGGAATGATACATGATCATTTTTACTTGCTTTATAGAGAAGCACTGGGGAGGGGCAGCATACACACACGCGCACACGCGCGCACACACACACACACTTCCTAAGCATTTGGTATTATGCAGTTCTGAAGGGTACAGGAGACTTTAGTCTCAACTCCATCTGTAAATTATGATGTTCTATCAGTCAGGACTTCTAGCCTAGTTTCCAGATTCCCTCATTGGCTGAGTGAGGCTAATGAATGCCTTCTCTCCTCACTGGATTTCTGTAAACAGGAAACAAGGTACCAGGTGTGAAAACTCTTTGAAAAGCATAAACTGCCTCTCAAATGCAAGAAATTGTTTATAATGAAGAGTTTGTAAAACTCTACATATGTGTATTTGCTTTACTTAACAGTAAGTAATATGCATTACAGTTTGCCTGGAAATTGCTATATTATTTAGCTTAACATGATTTCCGTAAAAAGAATGCCTTATTTAGCTTAACATGATTTCTGTAACAAGAATGCATTTTAAAGCAAAACAAATTCTAGCAAGAATGACAGTCCATTAAATTATGCATTTACATTGACAAGTCAATGTTAGTTTATCTAACAAAACATTTTCCAAATTAGAAACAAAAATTTTCCCCTTATGACCTACTGTGAACATACTGCATGCAATTATGAAGGTAAGTTGTTTATTGTAATAGCGTAATTCTTGAATTCTAGGACTTTTTGTTAAACTCATTTCACTGTATCAAATTATTGTGGTTGGATGAAAATACGAAAATGTTACATTTCTAAACCTCAGTGATTGTAATGACTTTTTATGATGTTTTTTATTAAGTATAATAATAGCAACAAATTCTAGAGCTGGCTTTTTTGAAATACAAATTAGTCATAGGGAAAAAAGGTCTGAAACATAATCAGACAGACATGTATTTGAATTTGGACTTTTTGGTTTAACTAGCTTTATGAGCATCCACAAGTTACTCACTTTCCTGTTTACCTCAGTTTCCTCACTTGCAAAATGGAGATAATAATAGCACTTACCTTGTTGCTGTGAGAATTCAATGATGTGACTCATGGAAAGTGATTAGTTCACATTATACAGTTGCAATAAATGGCATCTGCTGCCATTGTTATCATTGTCATCATCATTTTCATTTCCGTAGAGTGAGGGAATGGGAGCCTCATTCTCCCGTGGGAAAACTGTTCTCATTGGAATAGACATAATTCCCTTTGGCAGAAATGAAGGACTCAGGTCATGTGGTGTGCATTCCGTGTGGAAATAAATTGACAGAGTGATTTGTCTGTATGATAACCTGCTTGCTGCCTCCACAGCACTATAGTTTCTTTGAACAGTTTTTAATTTCTCACAAAGACATAGAAGCCTCTATTTTACAAAGAGAAGGTATTCCTTGTAAGATAACAGGCTGTCAGATACTCCCACTTGTACCCCCTACTGAAGATTTGCATTTTAAAAGTTAGGATAATTTCCATTCCTTTGTTGATCTAAGTTTTTATAGGCCAAGTGTTATTTTTTTCCTTGCAGAACATGTACCTTTCTGTAAATAATCATCTGATTTTGCCTTCATTCTATTAAAGCAGAAAAAAATGTTTTCTTACTTTTTTTTTTTTTTTTCCAAGACAGAGTCTTGCTCTGTTGTCCAGGCTGGAGTGCAGTAGAGTGATCACAGCTCACTGTAGCCTCAACCTCCCTGGCTTAAGTGCTCCTCTCACCTCAGCCCCCTCAAGTAGTTGAGACTACAGGCACATGCCACCATGTCTAGCTAATTAAAACAATTTTTTTTTTTTTGGTAGAGATGTAGTCTACCTATATTGTCCAGGCTGGTCTTGAACTCTTGGGCTCAACTGATCCTCTCACCTTGGCCACTCAAAGTGGGGATTACAGGCATGAGCCACTATGCCTGGCCTAAAAATCATTTTAAAATCTTACATTTCTTTAATAGAATATAGTTTTGTGTAAAGACATTTAGCTACTACTATGGATCTGTGCCTTTTAGTTAATAAAGACATTAAAATAACAATAGCAATAACAACAGCTAATAACTTTTATTTCTGTGTGCTAAGCACTGTTCCAAGAGTTTTAATGGACTGTCATATTTCATCTTCATAACAATCCCATGCAGAAAATATTATCCCAATTTTACAGATGATGAAATGGGCAAGAGAAGGCTAAGTAATCTTCACAGTGTCATATAGCTAGTGAGTAATGGAGTCAGGACCTAGACAGTGGTGCCAAGAATCTTTGTTTCATGATTAAAATAGTCACATTCTTTTTTTCAAGAGTAATTAGGGTTTAATATGAATTTTTAAAATAACTAGATGTGCATTTATTTTTTATATTCAAATATGAACCTCTGATTGACCATGCATAAACACATTTGTATGTAGCCAGAAACTTGGCAGATTTCTTTTAATTTATAATCCCCCTTTTTTCCTCCGAATATATTTAGTTGCTATGCAAGATTAGTCCCAAATACCTTTAACAACTTGGAGCCTCCCATTCTCCCATTTATAGGAAATGGCAATCCACAAAACGATACACAGCAACATGTGGTCTATTTGGTGAAAACTTCCTTTTAATGTTCCTAATGTTGTATATACATATCTTGTGCCCAGGGTTTCCAATCACAGTTCTGCTCCTTACCAGCTGTGTGACCACAGGCACATTATGTAACCTCCCTTAGTTTTGGGATCCTTGTATGTAAAATTCAGATAATAAAATAGGTATCTCATAAATGAGTTGTGATAATTATATGAGAATCTATTTAAAGCCCCTAGCAAATTAATTTCCAGCTCTTTCTTTCCCCAAAAGAAGAAAGTACACCAACACTTCTAGGAGCCTCTTCTCAAAGTCATAGTTATTCCAAAATAGCAAATAATAGGAATGCATAAGGGGAAGGATTATGTCAGCAAAACCTTTTTAAAAATCCCTTATTTGATTGATGGTTAAAAATAATTTTAAAAAAACAGATAAATAGAATTTTCTATTAAAATAAGCTGTGGCCTTGCCTAAGACAGCTATCCTAGTAAGATTGTCTTCTTTTCTATTTATAGACACATCCCACTCAAACTGCATTCTTATCCAGCGTTGATCTTCACACTCACTGTTCCTATCAACTCATGTTACCAGAGGCCATTGCCATTGTTTGCTCACCAAAGCATCAAGAGTAAGTGTGACTCTTCAGGGGAGCCCAAAGAAGGCTTTGTCTAGGGCTGCTGGGTTCCTGTGTGTCCAGACACCAGGTTGTGGTACTTGGATTGGCAACACACAACACCCTCGGGAAAAAGGGATGGGTGGCAGTCAGCTGCCATCGACCTGCAGCTCTGCAGTTTAAGGTCCATTCTGTGGCAGAATTACTGATTTTCTTTCTTCAGTTAGCGTGTCCTTGAAGTGAATAACATTTAAGAAGAATGCTATCCCAGTTAGCCTTTTTAGGACTTATTTCTACTGTATTATGTTCTACCATAAGAAATGTTCTAGCCTTAGCTGAGAAAAAAACCTTTCTAGCTTTGGGGACACTGATTATTGTAGAGTAGTTATGAGCATGGGAATCAAACAAACATATGGAAATCATGGCTCCACCCCTCAAGTGTTGTATTAGGCAGGATACTTGACCACTGTGGGCCTCTGCCTCTTCATCCCTGATACCTGCCCATCAGGGATGGATGTAAAGATGAAATTAGATAATAGTCTATATATAGTGCTTAGCATAGTGCCTGGTACCACAGCAGGCACTCAATACATATTTGCTATTGCTATAATCTGTATTAACGTTGTTAGAAGAATTCGAAATATCTGCCACTTGTAATTTCTTCTCATGGAACTCTCTGGTGGGGCCTTGGCTTTTCCTGTGGGGTCACACACAATAGCTTATTTGCCTTGTCCCCTTAACGGTCCTGCAGGCTCCTAGCAGCAGCATTGCCTCCTCCTGGGTTTCTCTCCTCTGGGCCAGTCACTGGTTAAAAAAAAAAAAAAAATCACTATGGAATTCCTAGTTTGTGAGTTCTCAATCCCATTTGAGAAATATGTTTGTGTGCTGTTCAAATAAAGCATCTGGAATGCCCAAATGATCCTTAATTTTTCTGCCTGTTTTCACTCTGAAATTTAGCACTGGCATCTTCAGGCTCACCAATGCTGGCATGCTTGAGGTTTCTGCTTGTAAAAAAAAGGGCTTTCATCCACACACCAAGGAGCCCAGGCTGTTCAGTGTGAGTACATCATATTAGTTATTTTTCCAGGTATTTCTTATTCACTGTCCCCCAACCTGTTTTTAAATAAATAGTAGCAGTCTAATATAAGATAAAATACTGTACTGCTTAGTTTGGAGTTTTATCTGAGAAAATTAATCCATCTGTATACTTAATTTCTGATTTATTCTCAAAATAATTGTATTTACAAGGAAACATCAGTATTTCTATAGCAGAATTAATGGTGCACAAAGTTACTTTTGCACTTATATATATGTATGATATTTAAAAGTTTTCTTCAGAGTCCAAATAAGTAAACAATTATCATAGAAAACGGCATTTTAAAATGTTGCATGAATTCTTTCTGCTTGATATGTCCAAATTAGTTTTTTCATAGCAATTGTATGAAAACTACGATCATATTTCTTGATTACTTTTGCATAGTCCAAAAGAAACATTTGGCTACGCCTTTTTTTTCCTAATTTTTTGGCGGTTGTGTGGCTGCAACATCAGAGAACATTATATTGAAATTAGAATTTACTTAAAATGAAAATTATTTGGCAACCCCTGTAAATATTTTTGTTTTTGTTGAAATTAATAAATGTGGCCGGGCGCGGTGGCTCAAGCCTGTAATCCCAGCACTTTGGGAGGCCGAGACGGGTGGATCATGAGGTCAGGAGATCGAGACCATCCTGGCTAACACCGTGAAACCCCATCTCTACTAAAAAAAAAAAAACAAAAAACTAGCCGGGCGCGGTGGTGGGCGCCTGTAGTCCCAGCTACTCGGGAGGCTGAGGCAGGAGAATGGCGTAAACCCGGGAGGCGGAGCTTGCAGTGAGCTGAGATCCGGCCACTGCACTCCAGCCTGGGCCATAGAGCGAGACTCCGTCTCAAAAAAAAAAAAAAAAAAAGAAATTAATAAATGTGATTGTATTTGTTCTGATTGGAAATATTTTAAAAATCAGGAACAATTTAAAATTAAGAAATCTATACTCCCTCCCTAAAGAAAATCATATGGTAAACATTATGATAAAATCAAACATATAGTAAAACCAATTTTTTCTTTCCTAGATATGCAAACATGTGTTGGTAAAAGACATAAAAATAATTGTGTTGGATCTGAGGTGATATGTTCTGAATGTAAGCACCGTCAACATCAGACACCTACTCACGGACATGTGGTTGCCGGATTTTCTTAAGATGTTTCCAGAAATGACTGATATTTTATATTTATACATTTTAGATCAGAAAGCTTGATATTTATTGCTGTTGCACATTTTGAAGTTTTCTTTTTGGGTTACTCTGTGTCAAGAGAGGTTACATGGTGTTAAATCGGTACCTAATAATGTGCCCAAATACTATGACCAGATAATAAATTGTGCTGCACACAACATGTCTGATATTTATAGAGGTCTCTGCATACATTTTTAGAGCTTTAGATGATTTGCTGTATTTTTTATTCATGTAAAATGTAATTCCAAATAAGAAATTCTGAGTGTATGTAGTCTCCAAAGCAGACCATCTGTTTCTGAAACCTTCCCCTGAGGTAGGTGAGCAGCTTCCATGTGTAGATGAAATATGGCTGCCATTTATAAAGCTTGTTCTATGTTTTCAGTGTCATGAAATCCCAGGCTCAGAGAGATATCTCTGCAGTGAATCACTGTGTAAGATACAAGAACAACAGGCTTCTACTCAGGGAATCAGGTGTCAGAGGGCCTGAGATAGCAGACAATTCATTAACTTGATTTAGAAGACTAAAAGTAGAGAAGCTTGAGAGAGGAATTTTTTAAAAAGGGCTCAGATAAAAGTACAAAGCCTGTTACTGTGAACATGAACAGAGGTGATAGGAAGAAGAAATGAGATATAAGAAATAACTGGTAATTCTTAGTCGAAAAGAATGAATCAGAAAATAGTTTGGACAGTTTTGTCATTAAAGGTATCTCTATATAAATTAGTCCCCAGAGAAAGAGAATCAAATAAGTTGGAAACTGAATAGGGTGACATAAATGTAATGTTTTAGTAAGGTGTGAAATGGCATTTGTGGCTATTACCTAGATAGTACAAGCATTTACCTGGATAAAAAGAGACAGATTAAATAGAAGGAATGAGAAACTTGGGTACTCTTGTTAGCAAGCCGAATTGGTGGGAAAAACCTGAGGATGGAAGCAATGTGGAGAAATTTTAGCTGCAGATACACAGAGGGCAGAATGGAAGTGATATTGTTGAGTTCTTTGAGAATAGGTCCTTCAGGACACTGAAGACTAGTTCTGCAGGTGACATCTTTATCTTGGAAGACATTGCTCCCAGGCACGTTGGGAAATCCTGGGCTGACAACCCTTTCCTTGATCAAGAAACTTGTGATCACTTCTTAATCTCCCTTCTCATCCTTTAGGGCCTTACCTTACTCTAGTCCAGCTTTCTTCTTTTTTCTTTTCAGCGCTTAAGTTTCCTTCTCCAGCCATCTCTTCCTGGATCTCCATGACTTTTCAACAGGGCCAAACTAATCCTATGTAACCTTCTGTCTTCCCACTGTCTTCTGTGCCAGCCTCAGCTCTCCCTTCCTTTGCTTTCCTCATGACATTGTATCTGAGTTGCCTAAACAACTCATGTTTCCATGTACTAGCTTCCACTGCTTAGTTCAATGATTTCCACATTCCAAAGAGTGGTATTTCCTGTACACTGTGCTTGGATGGGTTAACATCTGATATGGTTTGGCTGTGTCCCAACTCAAATTTCATCTTAAATCATAGTAGGAGGGACCTGGTGGGAGGTAATTGAATCATTGGGGTGGTTACCTCCATGCTGTTCTCATGATAGTGAGTGAGTTCTCAGGATATCTGATGGTTTCATAAGGGACTTTTTCCCTTTTGCTCAGCACTTCTTCCTGCCATTATGTGAAGAAAGATGTGTTTTGCTTCCCTTTCTGCAATGATGGTAAGTTTCTTGGGGCCTCCCCAGCAATGCAGAATTGTGAGTCAATTAGACCTCTTTCCTTTAGAAATTACTCAGCCTTGGTCAGTTCTTTATAGTAGCATGAAAATGGGCTAATACAACATCCCTCCCTGCTTGTCTAGTCCTCAATTCTGGTATCGTGTCACCTGAATTCTGTTCCTGTTCTCATTTATACAGAATCACCTACTATGGGCAGGTCAATGGCTTGTTTCTGTTTCATGGCATCTTCTAGCTATGGAGAGCTGAAGTCTCAGACTTCAGAAGTAGAGCTTGGCTTGCCTTGTGCATGGACACTTTAGTCTATGGCCACCACTAGTTAAGAGCAGATTAACTCTGCAAGGCTAGCTCCATAGACACCTCACTTTTTCCTGAGTGGTGCTGTCCTCAGTGTCTTAACACTTAAACACACCATGATATTCTGATATACTTAATCAAAGGAAAATATTATATACTTTATTCAAGTAAAAATAATTGTTGGGACAATGGATAGTTGAGAAATGAGTGAGATCCTCCTTATAGAATTAAAAATTATGGTAACACACTAAGAGGATGTAAAATGAGAGTTGTCCGATGAAAAAGCTATGGACATTGAATGGTGCCTAAAGATAGAAAGGACTCAGTTGAGAGCCAAGAACATTTAGCATCTTAGATTTCCAGAAAGATTAGAAAGAGAAGTTATGAGTATGCAAAACCATTATGTCCCTTCTGAATAGCAAGTTAGAAGAGAACCCATTTTTCACTAAGAAAGTATATTGCGTTTCATAAATAAGGGAGACATTCTTGGCACTTTTTTTGTAGTTTTTTTGTAGGTTTTTTTTTTTTTTTTTTTTTTGCCAAGTACAAACCAAATTAACCAGGATCTCACAGAGTGGGACTGTTGGAGGCGACAAACCAGGGACCTGACTTTGGCTGCCAGAATGAGGCCCTGGGGCTGTGTCTGAAAGAAGAACCAACAGAAATGTGACCACATCACTAAGTAATGGACTGGTCACGAGGCAGATACCATGTTAACCAAACTGGAGATGCCAGTACACACACATGTGCATGAGCACCAGTGTTCATTGGATAAGCTATCTATGGAAGGTCTCTTTCACAACAGGCAAAGAGCACCTTCTCTTTTTTTGAGACAAGATCTCACACTGTCGCCCAGGCTGGGGTGTAGTGGCACAATCATGGGTCACCACAGCCTTGATCTCCTAGGCTCAAGCTGTCCTCCCATCTCAGCCTCCTGAGTAGCTGGGACTATAGGCATTCACCACCACACCTGGCTCTTTTTTTTCTATTTTGTAGAAATGGGGTCTTGCTGTGTTGCTAGGGCAGGAGATCCTTCTTTTGAATATGCATCAGTCCCAAAGCTCCATTTGCCACATCCTAAGGCAAAGATGGTTCTTCATTTCTTTTCAGATTTGTGTTTCTGTAGAAAAAAATGAAACAGTTAAGAACTTCCTTTGATTTTTCTATGCTAATTGGTTTGCACACAGTGCCTGACACTGCATATGTATTTGTTATAGGCTGAACTGTGTCCCCCAAATTCATGTGTTGAGATCCTTAACCCCCCAGTACCTCAGAATATGACCAAGTTTGGAGATAGGGCCTTTACATAAATAATTAAGTTAAAATGAGGCTAGTAGAGTGGGCACTAATCCAGTATGAGTCGTGTCCTTATAATTAGAGATTAAGACAGACATACACAGAAGGAAGACCATGGGAAAACATAGAAAGAAGACTGCCATCTACAAGCCAAAGAGAGCGATCTCAGAAACCAACCCTGCCAAAACCTAGATCTCAGACTTCCAGCCTCCGGGACTGTGAGAAAATAAATTTCTGTTGTTTACGCCATCCGGTCTGTGGTATTCTGTATTCTGTTTGGCAGCCCTCACAAACTAATGTGGTGCCCGATAAATATTTGCTGAAGTTGTTTATTTCCTTTTTTCTTACAGACTGAATTGGAAATGGCTTTCTTTGTTGTCATGCAGGGCAGAAATCATTCTTTCCACAGACCTTGTCAGTTGTAGAAGAGCAAAGCAGAATGTTTGCAGATTATTTTCAGCTACTCAAATTGTTCCTAGTTTTTTTTTAGTAGGATTTTGCTTGTGGAAATTTGACATTTTATTTGAGGCCACACTGATTCACTTCTGTTTTCTACCAATTCATTTCACATTGCAACCACATCAACTGTGCTGGAGACTGTGTTATTTCAATGATTTGACTTTAGATTGAGGTTTCTATTGCAAAACCAGCTGAAGAGGTCCTAAATGTGGGAAGCAGATGTTTCTCTTCTGGCATGTCTTGCAGAATTATTTGGCAAGAGAATATCTTCTGTGAAGAGAATGCTTGAGAAATGTCATGCATTTGGCAATGATTAAGAAAGAAAGGTAAACCTTCAACTCTTTGTTCTTAAAAGAATCTGGCTTGTTATTTAGTGGGAAGACAACTAAGATGCAAAGAGCTTTTCTGCTCCTTTAAGAAATTTGTTTTCTTTTCTAGTCTTTTGATTCTTCGTAAGGCCAGAATATACTTTCTCGGGGACAACTGACGAAAACACGATATAGTGGCTCTTAGAGATTTAGCATACTGATGTCCAAGAAGACGTTGTTGTTTTTAAAGTATCAAAAGACAGGTCTTCATTTGGACTGCTATACAAAAATGCCATAAACTGGGTGACTTAAACAACACTGTATTTCTGTCTCCCAGTTCTGGTGACTGGAAATTTGATATCTGGGTGCCAGCATCGTCCAGTTCTTGATGAGAACTCCCTTCCTTATTGCAGATGACTGCCTTCTTGCCCTACCCTCAGATGGGGGAGAGAGAAATCATCTGTCTCATGTCTCTGCTTATAAGGACACAAATCCTATCATGAGGGTATGACTCTACCTTCATGACGTAATTATCTCCCAATGACCCCACCTCCAAATATCAACATAACAAGGATGAGGTTTCTGCATATTAATGGCAGGGACACCAACATTCATAGTCCATATGAACTCGCATAGTCCATAACTAGGCGAGTGCCAACTAGTTAGTTTCTTGTCTTTTTTCTGTGCCATATGGAGGCTCTGCTGTACATCTTCTGAGATCCCATAGTTACCATATTAAAAAGTAACATTCCAGTGAGAATGTGAATAGCTTTTATTATATTACCTCTGATCTGGTGTGAAGATGCCTTCAAATAGATTTAAGAAATTACTCATTAAAAGGATATTTTGCAAAAGGAATTGCCAGTTGATTAAATCATACTAGGTATTAAATTTTGCCTCATGGAAAAACAAACTCCTTTGACAAAAAAAAGATTTCTTAATTAAAGCCATATCTTTTCATATTAATAATGTTGCTGTGTAATTATAATGTTTTAATTTTATAATGTTTTTATAATTAAAGGACTTAGTAAAATCCATATTCCTGTATATGTTTGAACAACCGGAGATACAGAAATGGAAAAGGAAAAGAAAATCCAGGGAAGGGAACATTATTTAGAAAGGAAGCCTGTGATACTCTTAAGGTCTGTCACTACAGCTTGCTAGATTTCAGGATGGGGATAGGAGATGCAGAAGATGAGAGAGGAAAAAACAGAGAAGGACCCTGGGGGAGGGAAGGTAGATTAAGAGCATTGCAAACTGGCTTTATTTAATTTGTTTGCTTGAAGTAAATGCCTTGACATTATCTGGACCACAAGACATTCTAAAACCAAATGGAGATAATTAGATTTTTTTTCTCTATCAAGGAGGATTACCCGTGCATCTCTATCAGGTAAACAAGAGTTGGCAGTGAAAAATTACAATTGTTTACATGAATTAGTCATTGTCTCACTGGGTCCCAGATGTACCAATGGAATGCATGGTTAATTCATATTCTTGAGTCTGAAGAGGATGTTTAAAAATTATCCTCTGTATTTTCTCCAAGAGAAAAAGGCATTTACAGATTGATTTAAAAAGAAAAAAAGCTCAATTATGTTTCCTCCTAATATAAAGGCTCACAGACAAGGAAAGCAAAGCAAACAACTAGAAGACATTTGCTGTGCTCTTGACTTTGGGAAAGGCCATGGGCAAATTATATCATTTTTAGGGAATTTAATTTCCTTACCTACAGAAATAAGGCATGTAAATCAACTGATTCATCTGGCTCTCTTCAGCAATAAAATTTTGTACTTATCAAGGTTCTTCCCAAGGCAGTATGTTTTTTATTTTTTAAAAATAACTTATTGAAGCTCAATTCACATAACTTAAAAGTAACCATTTTAATGTGAACAATTTAGTGGCATTTAGCACATTCGGTGTTGTGCAGCCACCATCCCTATCTAGTTCCAAAACATTTCTGTCACTCCAAAGTAAAACCCCTTGTCCACTGTATTAGTCTGTTTTCATGCTGCTGATAAAGACATACCCAAGACTGAGTAATTTATAAAGAAAAAGAGGTTTAATGGACTTACAGTTCCACTTGGCTGGGGAGGCTTCATAATCATGATGGAAGACAAAAGGCATGTCTTACACGGCGGCAGAGAAGAGAGAATGAGAGACAAGTGAAAGGGATTTCCTCTTATAAAGCCATCAAATCTCGTGAGACTTATTCACTACCATGAGAACAATATGGGGGAACCATCCCCATGATTCAGTTATCTCCCACTGGGTCCCTCCCACAACACGTGGGAATTATGGGAGCTACAATTCAAGATGAGATTTGGGTGGAGACACAGCCAAACCATATCACCCACTAAGCGGTTGCTCCCCTTCCCTCCCTCTCCCCGCAGCTCCTAGCAACTGCCAATCTGCATTCTCTATGGATCCATTTATTTTGGATATTTCATACAAGTAGAATTGTACAATATGTTAGCTGTTGTGTCTGGCTTCTTTCACTTAGTGTATCATTTTGAAGGCTTATCCATGTTGTAGTATGTATCAGTCCTTTATTCATCTTTATGTAATAACATTCCATTTAGGTATATACCACATTTTGTTTATTCATCCATTTATGGACATTGATGAACATCAATTGATGGATATTGATGACATTTTGTTTATTCATCCATCAATGGACACAATAACCAAAAAGACATTTCCTTTTGGTTATTGTGAGTAGTAGTGCTCTAAACATGCTTGTACATGCATTTGTTTGAGTACCCGTTTCAGTTATTTTGGATCTATACCTAGAAGTGGAATTGCAGGGTTATCTGGTAACTCTAGGCTTAGGTTTTTGAGAGACCTCCAAACTGTTTTTCACAACAGCTGTACCATGTTATATTCCCAACAGCAACACATAAAGTGTCTGATTAATCTACATCCTATTATAGCCATCCTAGTAAATGTAAAGTAGCATCTCATTCTCCTTTTGACAGAGCAGTATGTGATCAGCTTAATTCCTCTAAAGTCAAATTTTAATAGTAAAATAAAGTTGATGATGAAGATGTCTGAGGCCTCCAGAATTCACTCACTCCCATCACTCTCTTAGTGTTGTGGGACACCAGTCCCGAGTCCTTATCAAGGTCACTACCACCATGTTTAGAGGGAGAATTTATTTTTGTCAAGGATGGTTAGGTCAGCTGTTTCAGCTGGGTAGGATTGGAAATAGAGAGAGACCAACAAAAGGCACTAGTCATAGCACTTTAGAATACTACTTTTGCTTTCCATCAAAGTCAGTGGTTTAAGCATTCATAAGGAAGAATACTATGTTGAGGCATCTCTCTGAAATCACAGACTTTTTTAAATTTTAAGAGCAAGGGCTCATTCTAAATTTGAAAAATATAATTTACCTGTTTAATATATTTTTGCCTGAGTAGGTGATGTCATTTTTTTTAAAGGAAGGCCTGAAATTACATGATTTTAGGTCATTTTGTAGGGAATTTCAGGTTGTGGCATATGCAGAGAGGTCTTAAAGGAGGAAAAATAATTGATTCAATGAAAGGATAGGGGACTAAATCTCAAAACTAAATGTGGAGGGGAAGAAACAGAACGCAAGAACTAAGAAGTGTAGTTCTTTTGATGTGGTATGTCTGCAGTACCACATACTTTCCTCCAAGGATAAGGAGATCTGCTTAAGGACCCCTGAGTTTTAGGCCTCTGGAAAACTGTCATTAACCTCATGATACGGAAGACTGTTTCATCATCAGTTTTCCTTGAGGACAGCATTGTTTCAAACCCAGACAAGTAGTAATCATTTTTATTCCCTTTAGCCCAGAAGGGGCTAGAAATTGCTCTAAGGAGGACATTCTGGAAGAACTACAGCCTCCATGAATAAATTAGACTGAGAGGTGGTGAAATTTGCATGTTCATTTCCCGGATATAAGATGATTAATTTAACCTGAAAGGTGAAATGCTCAGGAAAAGCAGATGGTCCAGAGATGCCATACTTCTCATTCAACATTGCCTCCATTGCTTGAAATTGGTATCTGATTTTTTCATAGAAAAAATTTTATGAATATTACTTTGGAAAATCATAGTGAAGTCATGGTCACACTTGTGTGTGTGGTCCAGTTCTTTGGGGTTCCCTTTTTCCCAGCTGTGCAGCACTCTTACATCTCTGGGACTCTGCTTGGAACATGTCCCATGCAGGTCCTACTTCCCCTTCCCAAACCTCAACCCCCTCTAGCCCCCAGCCCTTTTTATGGTCTACTCAATTCTTACTCTTTAAGTCTCTGCTTAAGCACTTCTCAGAGAGGCAGCCTCTCCTGAGCCCCTGGCTCAAGTTAGAGCCCATGGCTACAAAAGCCAGTACCCCATAAAATTCTTCTTTTGAACCCCTTACAATGTGCCCAAGTGCTTATTTAATGCCCATCTTCGTCACTCGACCGGTACCCCATATAATTCTTCTTTTGAACCCCTTACAATGTGCCCAACTGCTTATTTAATGCCCATCTTCCTCACTCGGCTGAGGGTTCCATCCAGGCAGAACCTTGCCTAGTTCTATTTCCTTGACACTGCTGTCTGTCCTAGCTCATAGTATTCTTCAGACATTACTTAAGTTGACTCTGCTCTCCCAGGAATAAACATTACTTCATACTCTGATAAGGAAGAACCCTATCTCAGGCTGCCCCATTTTTTCTCTCTCTCTTTTTTTTTTTTTTTTTTTTTTGGGTGGGGGGTGCTATCTCTTTCTGAATAAGCTAAACTATAGCAATGGCTTCTGGTTGGACTGCAAGTGTGTGTTGGTCCAGACAGCTTCCTCCCTAACTACAGTCAGATGTTCTGTGTTAGAAATTCTTCTAAAGAGAATTTCCTAGCTGCACAAATGATACCACATTGACAACAGAGGATTATTATTATTATTTTGAGGCAGAGTTCCACTCCTTTTTGCCCAGACTGGAGTGCAATGGCACGCTCTTGGCTCACTGCAACCCCTGCCTCTGGGTTTCAAGCAATTCTCCTGCCTCAGACTCCTGAGTAGCTAGGATTACAGGTGCATGCCACCACGCCCGGCTAATTATGTATTTTTAGTAGAGATGGGGTTTCACCATGTTGGCCAGGCTGGTCTTGAACTCCTGACCTCAGGTGATCTGCCCGCCTCGGCCTCCTGAGACAACAGAGGATTATTTTTAAGTGAATAATGCCTCTTCCCACACATCTGCTCACAGTAATGGCTGCATGATGTGAATTAATGTCATTGGAAACCCATGCTGTCCTCCAGAGTTGCAGAAGCCTGTCATGGGAAAACTTTGTAGTCATAGAAGGATGTTCCTCTCCTTTGAGAGTGTGGTTTGCTATTGTTAGAGGAGAGAAGAGGATTCCGAAGGCTGTCAGACCTATATGTTGCTGGTTTTATCTCCTCTGGAGATTGGTGTGACACTCATGAAGGGGATTCAACCACCTGCGCAAAGCCCAGCCTCTTAAGTCACTGGGCATCTAGTGGAATCAGGGGATGAATTACTGATGGATGACTGGGAGGAGGGTGCTTAGGTACTGCAGTTGAGTGGCTCACAAGGAGAGAACATTTCACTAATGCATATTCAGTGGGTGGTTCTGGTTTGCCTGATTTTTGCCTCCGGGCATGGCTGTTTCAGCCTGAGAGGCTGTTCCAAGAACGTTTCTTTACTAGAGCGCTCATGCTGCCTGGTGGTAGATATGAAGTACAGCAGTGCAACCAACCAGTTTTACTCCAAGGAAACCCTGTAGAGATGACAGCAATGGTTGGCGATTTCTGCTTCAATTATGAAAGTGATCTGGTGGCAAGTATCTGCACACTAATCCTTAAGTTTAACTCTAGTGGCTATGAGGTGTCCTTGCCTGGTAAGCATGAATTTGCAGCTGAAAGATTTCCCTCTATCATATTCCAATAGTTCTTAAATTTTATGTGCATAAGAATCACCAGGGATATCTGATTAAAGTTCCAGTTTCCAGCCTCAGCTCCAGAGATTCTAGCTCAGCGGGTGTTAGATGTGACCCAGGACTCTCCCCATTTAAAATGAGCTTCCAATGAGGTTGGTCCGTATAGCCTATTCTTTGGGAAATGCTGGCCTAATGGCTAAAAATATGAGTTGGAAATCAAGCACAAGAAGGAGCAAGCTGATATCTTTGCCAGCAGCATGACATTGGGCTGCTGCTAGCCTCAGTTACTCTTCTGTAAAAAGGCAGTAATGTTCAGGTGCCGTGCCTCACGCATGTAATCCCAGCACTTTAGGAGGCCAAAGCAGGAGGATCGTTTGAGCCTAGGAGTTCAAGACCAGCCTGGGCAACATGGCAAGACCCCATCTCTACTTTTTTTTTTTAAAGGCAGACCAAAATCATAGGGCTGTTGTAGGAGAAAATAAGATCCTAATATAAAGAGCTTGATACAGGCTGTGGTCATGGCGGGCACCAGTACATCCTAGCTCTTATTATTTGTAGTATTAATCCTAATTATCTGCAAGTTACAGGGCCAGAGAAGACTAGGGAAGTTCGGGTTTTCTGGACCAAACAGACACTCAATCCTGGGCCTGGAGGTCTCTGCAGTGAGGTGATGCCACGGACAGAGCCACCTTTACAGGACAACCAGTGGCTGCTGACACACACTGTATGCACTGGAGGGCAAGCAGCTCCCAGCTTGGGAGCAACTGAGGATGGTGAACATCCTGGGCAAGGAGTGCTCTGAGGCTAAGACCCTGAACGGCAGGATCAGTATTTTTTTATATCCTTGTACCTCAGGCCAGATGGGCAAAGGAACAGCTGAAGTTGGTAGCTCTCCTATCCCATTGCGTTTCTAGAGCAATCCTGTCTCCTCATCTATAAAGTGAGCTGATAGTAATACTTCCCCAGATAGTTGTGAAGAACAGCTGAGAGATGCTATGTGTAAAACCCTTCACCTGGTGATTGATGCTAATAGTCCTTGGAAAGTATTGTTCTCTCTCATTCCTTCTGGCATGAATATATCCATAGTATCCTTTTCAAAGACAGATCAGGAGAAGGGAAACAGATGGTCCAGATGTGTAGTGAGATTTTAAGGCAGTGTTTCTCAAAGTTTTTTTTTAAAATCCATGTTTCCCTCAATGAACATAGAAGTCAGACCTTTTTCTATATGTACATATATATGTGTGTGTGTATATATAAGTTTAATACATAGTGTATGCATTAGAAGTCATATCTTGTATATTAAAAGTCGCACACATACATGTGTATACATATGGGAAATGTATATGTGTGTGTGATTTTTAATATACAAGATATGACTTTTTAAGATATATAGGCACAGCGGCTCATGCCTATAATTCCAGCATTTTGGGAGGCCAAGAGGAGAGAATTGCTTGAGCCCAGAAGTTCAAGGCTGCAATGAGCTATGATTACACCATTGCACTCCAGTGACAGAGTGAGACCTTATCTCTAATATATATAGTATTTATACACACAGACACACATATATGTGTGTGTTTATGTATATATATATATACATGTGCGTGTGTGTAATTGTTTTCACCCATCAGGTTACCAGTACTGGGGTTATGAGTGTAAAGTAATATAATCACTTTGCAAGTAATGAGGTACTGTAGATCATCCCATTGGTACACTTTAATCCATGTTATTTTTTAAAATATCCAATGTATTCTCAAATTATTCCTCTTTACAGAACCGAAATGCATCTCCCCGCTTTAGGTAATGTGATTCTACCCTTTGCTTGAAAAACATATCCATCCTAATTGTCATGTGCTCAGCTGGACCACTAGAGGGAGCCATCCTGTAACGGGTGAGGTCAACCTAACATGATCTCAGTCGGGTATTGATCCGAGGCCAACGCTAGAAGTTACCAGTAGCCTATTTCAGATTTATTAAAAAAACACATAGGTAACGAGTCAGAGCTTTGGCTAGGAATGATTTGGAAAAGAACTGAAGGCATAATTCCACAGAACATTCACAGTTGTGTGCTAGAGACAGAGAGGAGCAGGAAAGTGTTTTAGAAGCATTTACGGTGGACAATTGAAGGCCCAGATTCATCATACTCCTGCTTGCTGATCCACATCTGCTGGAAGGTGGACAGGGAGGCCAGGATGGAGCCACCGATCCAGACGGAGTACTTGCGTTCTGGTGGGGCAATGATCTGTCAGTCAAGATGAAAAAGAAGGGTCATTAATGTCATCATAAGTGCAGTCGTTAGTGCGGTAGGACAGAGCCTGGGTGTTCTACCATGGCGTAGTTTCCTGTTCAGCAGGAACACAGGCTTGTCTGTTAGATGCCAATTGTGTCCTAATTGTGTCATGTTCTTGGCAGGACCGCCAGAGGGAGCCACGGATTTAGAAATTCTTCAGTAAGCACATTGGTTTTTCTCATGTGTAACTCCTCGACCACATTATTGAGCAAACTGAGAGTGGGCTCCAAATCCAGCCATGGCCCCCACTTAAGAACCCTGGCAATGCCTCTGATTTCCATGAACTCTGCCTCAGAATTCAACACGAAACACTTTATGTAGAAACAAACTCTAGGCTATTCAAAGGAGAAGTTGTAATTGTGCTAGGACTTACTATACAAATATTTTTCGACGTGATGAAGCGAACTACCACTTTTCACCCAGATGCTCTGTTTAACGGTGGGGGATTCAGGGTCCCCTGCTGGGGACATTCCCTTGCAATAGGTGCCTCTTAAGCTGCACTGGTTGGCCTTTCCCAGTGCACAGGCCTAACATGCAAGGCATGCTCATGTTTCTTAAATCAATGAATGGTTTAGGCACAGAGAACAGTGAAAACTGGTTAGCCAGTTTAATCTTTATCTTCTGAGCTCTGCTTGAGCATGTACCTCTTAATACAAGGTACTGATATTTACTGAGCACGTAATTATATGCCAGACACTATGCTAAGCATTTTACATGTATTATCTCATTTGATTCTCATAAACTTCTTGAAGAATAAGTATTTAATTACTCCCATATTACATATGAGGAAACAGAGGCTGAGACAGTTTAAGTAACTGACCCAAGTAACACTGGTTATATCAGTGTCAGATCTAATACTCAAACCTGGGTTCTCCCAGGTGGTTTTTTGTTTTGGTTTGGTTTTTAAAATAACCTTTTTATTTTGAAATAATTTTAGATTTTCAGAAAAGTTGTAAAGAATTTAATATAGTTTGGATGTCTCCTCCAAATCTCATGTTGAGATGTAATCCCCAGTGTTGGAGGTGAGGTCTGGTGGGAGGTGTTTGGATCACAGGGGTGGATCTCTCATGAATGGCTTAGGCCATCTCCTTGGTGATAAGTGAGCTCTTCTTCTGAGTTCACATGAGAGATCTGGTCATTTCAAAGTGTGTGGTACCCTCCCCCAACCCCTGCCCTCTCTGTTGCCCCTGCTTTTGCCATGTGAGGTGTCTGCCCCTGCTTTGCCTTCCACCATGATTCGAAGCTTTCTGAGACTGAGGCCTCCCCAGAAGCTGATGCTAGAGCTATGTTTCCTGTACAGCCTGCTGAACTTTGAGCCAATTAAACCTCTTTTCTTTACAAATTACCCAAGTCTCAGGTATTTCTTTATAGGAATGCAAAAACAGCCTATGACAAATTCTATGGGAGTTCCCATAGGTCCCTCATCCAGTTCCATTTTCACCAAATGTTATCATCTTATTGTCCCAGGTTTTTCCTGGTGCTCTGTACTATCTCACTACATTGGGGCCCAGAGTTTCACATTCATTTCTATTCAAGAAACTAAGTTTAGAGAACTAGGAACTGCCCAACTCTAGCAATAGCCTCTTTCTGTTATCGACCCTCAACCAGATTAACTCTGTAGTGAGCCCAGCTGCTGGCTTCATTCTCCTTCCTCTGCTGTGAAAACAAGAGAGAGGTAAGAGCTGATCAGAATGGCATCCAAGAAACACAAACCCTGTTGGAAAACAGTCTCTCTTCTCTCACGCTGAAGTGTTTTAGGGCAGGACTAGTCAGAGCCTGTCATGGAGAGAGAAAGTGTGCGTGTTTCAGTCTAGCATACTTAGAAGGAGTATGTTAACTGCATACTCCTTCTAAAAAACAGAAGGGAGTGCAAAGAGGAGAGAATTTGTTTAAATACCCACGTGTGTGAACTGCACTAGAATTGCCCCTCTGCTTCCTGTGACATCATGAGTCAAAAGGTCCCAAGTGTGGCCTTCTTACTTCAGAGAGTGATAATAGCCTTTGAGAAGTGACCAGCCACAGGTTAAGTTTGCCTCCAAATAATTATCTCCATTTAATCCTGAGTTCCCTTCACTAGGGCTCAACATTCACACCACATACAGGGGTCCTGGGTGGCTCAGGGACTGAGCTTGGTCATCCTGGAGTCATTCAGTGCTTCTGAGTGCCTGTATCAAAAGATGTGCTAGACAGAGGAATGAAGATAAAATTCGAATTCCTGGCCACAGGATTGAGGTTAGTAATGGAAGAAGAGTATAACGCTCCTGAATCTACAGTGTTTCAAGTTCTTCAGAAATAAGTCTAGGTCATCTGTATTTTTAAAAAATGTGTTACATGCACGATGCACTATTTTTTATGTCGAGTAAACAAAATGCATATTTTAAAGAGATATGAACATGTGGGGAGCTCTGCTGATCTTGATTGCAGCTGCTGAAAGTAGCTGATAAACAAGGATAAATAGAGATCAAATTTTATATAAAGTCACTCAATTTTTCTTATGAACTGGATTGACTTACATCCTGTAAAATATGGGATTTGTGTCCACTACCTACCCCTAAAACCCACAATTGTGTGTCACCAAAATACAGTCTCTGAAGAGTTCTCGTCTGTGGTTATAGGGCTGACACTGCTGGCGGCATCACCACTGGGTCTGTCACTGAACAGTACCTTGATCTTCATGGTGCTGGGCGCTAGGGCTGTGATCTCCTTCTGCATTCGGTCGGCAATGCCAGGGTACATAGTGGTCCCTCCTGATAGGACATTGTTAGCGTAGAGGTCCTTCCTGATGTCAATATCACATTTCATGATGCTGTTGTAAGTGGTTTCATGGATGCCTGCAGACTCCATCCCTGGAAAAGAGACACAGGCCATGGTCCTTAGGTGGAGAGTAAAACCCAGGCTAGACGTGGAAGACCAGACTTGAGCATCTGGATGATCTTGCAGTGGACTGAGGCTGGGATGACATAATAATCTAGGAACCACCTGTCTGAGAGACCAAAGGGTCTTGTTATGCTCTGTGTCTTCCTGACTCCCTTCTGATGAGGAATGCCTGCTGCAGCATCCTGAGGTGCAGGTTACAACAGGTATCACTGATTTTTCAACAGACTGACTACTCACTCCATGTGGTTTAAATAAGGGGTAAAGCCTTCCGATTCCCTGTAAAGCTTCCATGCTGAGCCAATGTCGCAACCACTGTTCAGAGCTCTCCCGGGTCTCCATTTGACAGCTACCTTGCATCTGCCCCAGCCCCCAAAGCTAATGGGGCTGGATTATCAGGAAAATTTTCTATCCTGTTCAGACAAAGGATCATTTTTTCCAATCTTGCTAAAATTTTTTTTGGGAGGCGGGTCTGGACTTTTGTTAATTTCTGATGTAGGTGTTTCAAAAAAACCTCTAGGTGCCCCTTCATTTTCTGCAGTGCAGTGATGTAATGATAACGTTAACAATAGCACTACCTGATTATTAATTACTAGTGATATCTGTTAATTATTGAATGCTTGCTTTTGCCAGGCAGTGGGCTAAATGTTCTTTATCTATCTCATGTAATTCTCACAGCCATTCTAGGACATAAGTAATATTACAGTCTACACTTTATATATGAGGAGACAAGTTGGGAAGGTTAAGTGACTTTCCCAAGATCAAGACTGAAACCCAGGCTCACCCCTCGCAGAGCCTGCCTGTGTAAACAACTATGCAAACCTGTCTCCAAGACAATGTGGATGGAGGAACAGACTCACTTTGAGTACTCTTCTATTTTTCTCTCCCCCAGCATTCCCAAATTCTCAGCATTCAGCACACCCTCCCTACCCTTTCCACTGTCTCCAAAGCATAGGCATTATTGAATTCTTTCATCATACACCAAGAATGCTTTGGGCTTAACTGCAACATAGATATTGTTTTCTTAGAAAGAAAACTTCTTTCCTGGCCTCATTATGTCTTCTCACCTTGAAAATGTGGCACTTTCCCTTTTTCTGGTTTAGAAATGCTTTTGGTCTTGGGGCAACCGTCACTTGTCTCCATGTTCTGGAGGCTGGCTTGATACGGGAGAAGACAATGACTCCCCTTCCCAGGAAAAGGGCGTTTGTTGCCTACCGATGAAGGATGGCTGGAACAGGGTCTCTGGGCAGCGGAAGCGTTCATTTCCGATGGTGATCACTTGCCCATCAGGCAGCTCATAACTCTTCTCAAGGGAGGAGGAGGATGCGGCAGTGGCCATCTCATTTTCAAAGTCCAGAGCTACGTAACACAGTTTCTCCTTGATGTCCCGGACAATCTCACGCTCAGCTGTCAACCAGATACAAACATTGTGGCAAACATTAGGGTCTGCACAGGTGGTAAAGATCTACCTGCCCTACTTCAGTCTCTCCCTCAAGACATACGCCTTCAAAAAATGTGTCAGTTCAATATTCTGCAATCCAAAATCCATGATGATAATGACGTAGTAGGGCCACCAGGGAATCACCTCTGTTCCTAGCACAGTGTCTCATGCATAGTAGGCCCTCAGTATGCGTTGTCTGGGAAATGCATAACAAGAATAAAATGAGCTAGCTAGAGAAAGGCACACAGTAGGGGATCCTTTTGTACCATAACTTTTTTTTTTTTTTTTTTTTTTGCAGGATGACTATTCTCTGTTATAATTATTTTATAGCAGAAAGTTTGTTATATTGTATTTTCAGTTAACCAGGAAGTCTTAGGCTGAATCAGCTCCTCAGGGGCCCCAGAATTTTCTAAAAGTCTGAGATCATGTTGCTTGGGCCAGTAAATAGCAGCTCAACCCTTTGGCACATTTCTCACCCTCCAGGAAAGAGGTGGTGCTGTCTCAGGACCAGGCCTAGTCCAGAAGTTTTCAGCAGTGCATACTGTACGCGATATGGAAGAAGTGGGCAGGCAGAGACCTTTCAGACTTCTGCTCTCTCAAGTTATAGGCTACTAATTATATCTGAGGCTCTAGGAACCTTTTTGAGGCATCTTGAGATTCTTTGTAGGGAGCAGAGGAGGAATGCAATTATTCAACTTCATATTGCAAGTGGAGACTTTAACAGTGGCAGAGTTCAAGTTTCAAGCCTCAAATTTGGAGCATAAAGCAAGCCCCAGGCACATTCAGAAACCTAAATGTTTGGACAATACCAAATTGCTAAGGGGAGGGCAGGTAGCTGGAGCCACCAGCACTGAGGACATACCGTGTTTCTGGCAATGCTGACACTTTCCTCTTGTGAGGGAGGACTGGGTGCACCGGCTTAGAATCTGAATACATATGTGTCACTGTGTTAGCTATTAACAGTGATACATGTTAATAGCTAACAATTATTGAATACTTACTCTATGTCAAGTATTCCACATGCATTCTTCCATTTAATACTCATAACAATCATGTGATATAGGATCTATTATTATCTGCATTTTACAAATAAAGAGACTGTGGTTGGTTAACTTGTTCAAGCTCACAGAGCTTCTGAGTAGCAGAGTTGGGACTCAAGTCCTATTACAATGTCTCCTGCCAATCACCACACCATGCCATCTTCAGTCTCTGCACAATCTTCATCTGTTTGCTAATGGAGGGGATTAAAAAAAGATCAAGTATGCAACACTGACTAATGCATAACACTGGGTATCTGTAACTGTTCTCCTCAAGGAAATAGTGTAATCATTTTGCAACTTCACATAGTGAAGAAAGATGTGCTTTGCTCTGTGCATTAGAGCCAGGCCTTGCCATTTGCAAATCTTCATCCCATCATCTCCTTGGATAGTGAGGATTGTCCTGGAAGTTGCTGAGCAACACACTGATCCCCTCTGCCCCTTATCTCCCACAGGCCTCACCGGTAGTAACGAAGGAATAGCCACGCTCAGTCAGGATCTTCATGAGGTAGTCAGTGAGATCTCGGCCAGCCAGATCCAGACGCATGATGGCATGGGGCAAGGCATAGCCTTCATAGATGGGGACATTGTGGGTGACACCATCTCCAGAGTCCAGCACGATGCCTGGGAGACAGTTGGGCATGATAGAAGTCACCATGGCAGCTGGCATGTGGTTACTTGCTGGCCAAGTAGAGGGAAGCCTTGGGGAGAGGGAATTTCCGAGCTTCTTATTTAAGAAGAGAAAAGAGGGCATGTGATAGGAGAGGTGAGGTGGGACAGGGCTTGGGGAAGATGAAAAAAAGGGAAGAACAGGAAGAGGAAAATAGTAGAAAAAAGTTCTGCTAGAAATATGAGGTCGAGGGCTTATTTTGAACACGAGAAGATGTTTTAGGGCTGGGTTCAGCTGTGTTCATTCTAACTCAGCCCCAGTCCATCACCCCCATGTGTTAATGACCATTCAGTCCCATCTCTGGTGGTGCGCTCCGACCAGCTTCCTGCCCTTCCCAGTCACCTACCAGTTGTGCGTCCAGAGGCATAGAGGGACAGCACCGCCTGGATAGCCACATACATGGCTGGGACATTGAAAGTCTCAAACATAATCTGCAAAGCAATCCAAAGAGCTGTTAGTAAAGGTGCCCATCTGACAAAGAATGGTCAGGAGAGCACACCTGGTTGATGGATGTAGAGGGGCCTGACCTGTTCTGGGCAGAGGAGGCCAAAGTAAGGAGGACCAGAACAGCCCTGATCACATAAAGAGGAGAAATGAAAGTGTGAATGGGGAGCCTTGACATCAGTGGCCTGACAGGGTGGGGAGGGGAAGAAGCAGTGTGCACACAAGGCTTGGCCAGGGGAAAGGAAAGTCTAGCTTCTGTCTCTGGTCCTGGCTTTGACTAATAGTCACCAAACTAATAGTTGACTACTAGTGGTTTCATTCCAGGTCTCTTAACTATAAACAGAGGAGGAGTTTGGACTAAATGAGATCTCCAGTTTTTCCAGTGCAGACAGTCAAGGGCTTGTTAACTATGTCAAAGCCAGAAGAAAAAGAGAAGACAACATTCAGGTTTTGATTTCTCTGGTATAAAGAAAGAAAACTTTTAAATCTGAAACTCAGGCTGGCTAGGATTAGCCCCATTTCTGTGATTTGCCTGAGGTTCCATTTAATCAATTCCACTTTTTTATGTAGTTGCTGGGTCAAGGCTAACCCTAGAATCTGAGGCCATTCTGGCTGCAGTGGGAGAGGCCCTGATTCCTGGAAGACAGGACCTGCCCACGGGTAATAGAGAGGACCACATAGAATGTCAGTGCCCCAGTTGGTGCAGTCCAGGGACAAGATTAGAACCAAGCCCCTCCAGGTCACTTGTGAGAAGATGTCCGTGGGTCTTCATTTCTCCATCTGTAAGACCCTTCCTACTCTGTTAACCAGACTGTCTGACATCTTTCCCTAGTAAGCCATAATTTCCAACCATTTTTTTTTTTTTGCCTTCACACCATTGACAGGAACAATAATTCATCAGAAGCAACATCTCTTGCGACATGCAGTGATTCTCAGGCCTACAGATGTTTCCCTGTGGAGAATAAGTGCTAGTGGGTTGGTGCAAGCACCAGGAGCTCTTCTGAGGAAAAGACCTTGCAGTTATTTTCATTTATGACTCTCCAATGCTGGAAGATCATGGATCAATCCCAGGCTCTGCCAGTTCTGGCTATGTGACCCTGGGAGAATCATTTAATGTATCTGAGCCTCAATTTCTTCATTTATATAAACAATATAATCATAGTTTCTGCTTCACATTGCTAGAACTTAAAGAGACAATGAATATAAAATGCTGAGCCTAGTACTTGACCATAATGTTGTTATTTAATAGCTCATCCAAACTAGAAAACTCCTCTGTCTGGTGGACTGGATGGGATTCTATCATAAGGTCTTTAGCTTCAAACAAGTAATAATAATGACAATAATAACTATTATTTGTTGGATGTTTATTAGGAACCATGATACACATCTGTCATTTCACCTTGTTAATGTTCACATCAATCCTTTTGAAAAATAATAGTATTAATATTACTCCCAACTTATAGACAAGGAAACTAAGGCTCTGAGAAATTAATGGGATTCTTTAAGGTTACATAACTGATAAGTGGCAGATCCAGTTTTCAAACCTAGATATGTCTGACTCTAGAACCCAAATTCCTAATGTATGTGATGCTGCATTTTGAAGTGGCTTCTCCTTAGACATTTTAACTTAAACGTGGCCCCTTCTCAATGAAATCTTTTAAATTTCCTATTGCTTTTGGAGGCAAAGGGCTGGTCCCTGCAGGAAGGATACAAGTACCATCAAGCTGTTCCTGTCTTTTGGGATCCCTGAGTTCATTGAAGGTTGCCAGTCTGTTGGTGGACTCCCAGCTCCGGCCTTCTCTCTGCTGTCCTGCATAGCCTCCTTCTAACAGAACTTTCCCCAGACCCCAAAGTATTGTGTGCTGGGGTAGCATACTTACCTGGGTCATTTTTTCCCGATTGGCCTTGGGGTTTAGGGGCGCCTCCGTGAGCAGGGTGGGATGCTCTTCAGGGGCAACACGAAGCTCGTTGTAGAAAGAGTGGTGCCAGATCTAGTGAATTGGGGGACAGAGAAGAAACATAATGATGTGCTGTCATGAGGCCCTGCATTTCCCAAAAAGGGACCAGAAGCTACCTGACACCAAGACCAAAGGAAATGCTACAAATGCTCGTCATGTGTCCATGGTTTTATAGATGCAGAGACTGAAGGTCAAAGTGTGTGAGTACCTTCCCAAAGGATTCACGTCTAGTAAGTGACTGAGCGGAATCCCTAACCCAGATCTGTGAGGCAGAATGGTATACTGGTTAAGGGCACAACCCTTGATCAAACCTTGGGTTCAAAGCCCAGCTCGGACACTTCTTGGTTGTGTGAGTTTAGGCAAGTTTTTAACCTTTCTCAGCTTCAGTCTCATGATTGGTAATAGGGAGATGAAAATAATGAGTGTGTACTTCATTGGGTCTTTGTGCAAATAAATAAGGTAACTCTCGAGTTATTGTTCAGCCCAGTGTCTGGCCCAGAATCAATGTTATTATCATTCAACTCTATTTTCTTTGTTCTCTCTTTCCATTTTAATATTCATGGGGAAATGACTTAATTTTGTAAATAAAAAGACGAATGTGTATATGAATAAATGACGCTTACTTGGAAATTTAATTGACACTTTTAATGCTTCTAGAGAAGTTGCCCTTTGCAATGCACATGAAGAAGAGAACAGGGCTCCCTGACTCTTGCCTCCATCACCCTTTTGCTCTCGAGGGATGAGAAAAGCTTCCTCTATCAGCACACTCTGGATCTTCCACTCACAGTGAGACTTTTGGCCTTCAGCTGTTTCCAAAAGGCCCATACTTATGTATAGTGTGTCTATGTGAAGGCACTTTGGACATAACTACATTTGCTTTATGGTTGAGCACTTTCTTTAATTCCTAGATGCCAAAAAGAACAAACCATTGCAAAAAGGACTAAATTAATTAATCTTTAAAAGCATGAAAATTCTCCACCAGAGCTAGGAATATGAGATTCACCCAAAATCAAAACAGAGCAAAACAAGAACTGCTGATGAAAGCTTATAAATTAGCAAAAGCAAAATTAGCTTTAAAGACTATCTTATTCCACTTTCTTTTGTTTTGGATTTGTGGTTTATGGAAAGGAAATGAAACTTCTCAAAGTTTTGTTTCTTTAGTGGATTGAAAGCAGCAGACTGCTCAAAAAATCCTGCCAGTCTCAACAAGCAACCCTTCTCCTTCTCTCTCACTTTCTCTTCACGCCCACCAGAAGATACTTTGAATTTAAATTTTAGAACTAAGGAAAGTTTTTTGTTCTAATAGTCTCTGTCTAGGAGGATACATTCTAAGATGTTGTCCACTACATGGAGAAATTCTAAAATAATATTTTCCTATTGATATTGATACCTTTTTCTCTGTGCAAACTGCAATCTTACCAAATCTAGAATCCTCAATTAAGCAAACCTATTGATAGGAAATTTTTGTAGAAAGATAGAGCTTGGAGCATTACTGCTGATAAATTCTGACAAGATTATGTATTTTTTTAAGTGACAAATTGTGTGTGTGTAGTAGTAGTAGTAGTAGTAGTAGTGGTGAGCTAATAGATAAATAAAAGTCCAGATGTTGTGATTCTGATATATCTTGCTGCATTTAAAATTTTTATGTCACTTTCTCATTATTTCTTCTGTTTTTCCTCTGATCACTGGTGTCTGTAGTGTTTAATGACCAAACATCAAAATCTTAGAATTTAGCTCTTCTTCTCATTAGCTCTTTTATAAGTGTCTGGGAGATAAGGCCTCATGTAATGCAACACAGAGAAATAATTTTTAAAATATTTGTCATATAGCTTTTTTCAGTGGCTATTGTGCTTCAGTGTGTAGAGAGAAATTCAGAAATGTAACAAATCTGCAATGTTACAGTCCTGTTTACTATAGCGAAAACAAAAACATTTTTAATTTAGATATTTTGAGTGAGTTAATGAACACCTTTCAAGAATGGGCTGTTTAAGGTCCAGCATTTCAAGCATTTCAAGCCCTCTTTAGCTGTATTGCACTGAGAGGGATAGCCATACAGCCCATGATGAGAATGAAAGGAGGGTTATTCTCTGAGCTGCTGCTCATGCACTGCTTGTCCTAGGAGGGCAACCAAGTTGACATGAGCAACAGATGATTAATTCCCTGCAGTGGCAAAGAGCTACTCTTCTCATCTACAGAACTGTCATCCACTAATTAGTTAATAAACTGTAATAGGCAAGGACATTGTTTTTCCTTTTCTTTAGAGACAGAGTCTTGCTCTGTTGCCCAGGCTGGAGTGCAGTGGTATGATCAACTCACTGCAGCTTCTATCTCCTGGGCCTGAATGATCCTACTACCTCAGCCTCCTGAGTAGCTGGGACTACAGTTGCATGCCACCACACACTGTTAATTAAACATTTTTTTTTTCTTAGTAGAGACAGGCTTTTGCTATGTTGTCCAGGCTGGTCTCGAACTCCTGGCCTCAAGTGATCCAAAGTGTTGGGATTACAGGTGTGAGTCACTGTGCCCTGCAGGATTTTTTTCTTCTTTTTTTTGAGATAGGGTCTCACTCCCTCATCTAGGCTGGAGTAGGATCTTGGCCCACTGCAGCCTCCATCTCCCAGGCTCAAGTGATCCTCCCACTTCAATCTCTCAAGCAGCTGGGACTGAGGTGTGTGCCACCATGCCTGGCTAATTTCATTTATTTTTTGTAGAGATAGGATCTCACTATGTTACCCAGCCTGGTCTCAAACTCCTGGGCCAAGCGATCCTCCCACCTTGGCTTCCCAAAGTATTGGGATTACAGGTGTGAGCAACTGTGTCTGGCAAGGGAATTTTTTTAAAGAAACATTTCAGGATTTTTTTTTTTTTTCAATGGATAATAACCCAGAATGAACACTAACAAGTAAAAGTAAAGTTGAACAATGTAAGCCAGTTATTTCCCCAGCAGTAGCGTGGTGTTCTGTATCAGGGAACACAGGGATTATGTATCCTGAGGGCCCAAGCTGCAGCAAACCTCTCATACCTTTTCCATGTCGTCCCAGTTGGTAATGATGCCGTGTTCTATCGGGTACTTCAGGGTCAGGATTCCTCTTTTGCTCTGTGCTTCGTCACCCACGTAGCTGTCTTTTTGTCCCATTCCCACCATCACCCCCTAAAAAGGTTCAAAACATTATGAGTCAGCATCTCCCAAAACTTGTGAATTAATTACAGTCAAGCCACAAAAGGTTAAATCATTGAGATGGAAAGTTCCTCTTCTGATTATCAGCAACAATAAACATATTGAGTCTCATTGCCACTATGCTCTTAAGCAACATTCTGTAGTTGATTGGAAAAAGACCAGAATTGCCTCCAAATAGAAGGAGATGTTGGGGGAAAGTCAACTTTACTTTTTGTATTTTTATCTCCTATGTTCCTTGATGAGCTTTTTTAGGGCAGAGACCATGTCTGTCTTGTCCATCACTATAGCAAATTGCATGGCACATTTGTGGCACTCAATAATTATTTGTTGAGAGAAGGATTACAATTTTACATATTTGTTAAATGGCATTTTGTGTCTTATAAATCCTTTAAACTGTACTTTTAAAGTCATCACTTACCCAAAAGGATATGAGTATTATTTTCTAACTATTATAAGCAAAAGCACTGCATCTACAAATAACCACTTGAGGCTTGATTTCTAATGGATAAGTTCATACCAATCAACTGTGAAGACATTTGCCTAAATTAGTCAGCTGCATTTTTTAAAAAATCATTATAGGGAAGCTCTTAAAAAATTACTGTTACTAGATTTTAAATTGCACTGGAGTGACTATTTCAGAACTACAAAACAGCCATGGCTACTACGGACCCGTAAAATAGCGACTTGTACAGAATATCTCCACTGCATAAAGATCAACGAATTCAGACAGACTGCATTAATTGGGAGAGGTTTCTATTATTTATTCTCGTGAGTATATCCCAAGCAGAGAGGCATAAACATCAATCAGATAGCCCCAATGCACAAAATACATTTCTGATGTGAAGGAGATTTTCTGAGATGAAATTACTGAGTTTTTACCATGTGATGCCACCAATACTTTGTTTACACATAATATGTAGAATTACCATGTGGCTGTCCAAATATATTTTGTTGACAGCTAATATTATGTAAAATTGCATTTGGTATCAATGCTTGCCTTCATCTAACGTCAGCTCTGTATGGTTAAGTGACCTGGACTTTTATTGTTGTTTCTTTCCAAACAGTAGCTTTGGTATACATCAGGATAATGTATTAGCATTTCTGATGGTGAGGAAATGATTTTGATGATGATGATGACTATGTTTAGACAAAAAGGACACATGAAAAAGGGGCAGACTTTGTATCTGATAGACACCCATCAGATAATCTGTCTACGTTGTATGTGAAATTGGCATTTACTCCTGGACCTTAATCATGAGAGGTATATTTTTAACAAGGATACATAACTTCTGGGCAGAAAGAGATAGACAATCTGTGGATAAACATGGACACAGAGGAACCTACTCTGTGCCCTGTTATGTTCCAATCATAATTTTCCTCACCTGATGTCTGGGACGTCCCACAATTGATGGGAAAACAGCCCTGGGAGCATCGTCCCCAGCAAAGCCGGCCTTACAGAGCCCAGAGCCATTGTCACACACCAAGGCAGTGCTGTCCTCTTCTTCACACATAGCTGGAGCTGCTTCACAGGATTCTATAGAAAACAGGGAGGAAGCAACCTCAGCTGTAACTGGGCATTTGTGGCACTTACCTGACAACTCCCACCTCCAAGGCTGGGTTTGAGGGCCCTCCTCTGTTCTCCTAGTGCTCTCCCGTGACCCTTACCTAATATAGCACATATCTGGAAGTAGTTTAGTTAGACTGTAAGGTTTCAGTAAGGTGAAACTCTGACTTCCGAAACTGACTTCTATGTTTATACAACTTTAGTGTAGTGACCGGCATTTCATGTGTTCTCATGAGCACTTTAAAGGTGGACCGAGCCAGTGAATGACTAAATAAACTGCAGAGCACAAATGGGAACTCCAGACTCTTGAGACCAGATCTTTGCAGAGAGTTGCCTACCTTACGTTAAACAAGTGTCTCGATTGTCCTGTCTGTATCAACCCAGATGCATATTTTTCTAGATATGCTCTACCTTTTTGAAATTTTTTCAAACAGTTAGATTTTTGAGGGAGAGGCAGCATGTAAAAATTTAGAAATGTTAAAATAGTCAAGTGTTTAATGGAGAACGCTTTTTGAATCATAAGGACTTTTACTTTACCCTCAGAGAAGCTTTGAAATAAAATTTTCTGAGAAGGTGCTTTAAATTTTAGGGGCTGCAAGTATCCACTGTTAATAAAAGTCACTGTTAAACTAGAAGTCCAACAAGTGAGGGTGAGCCTGATGGATTATATATCATATGGTAGAATACTGCCATTAAAAAGGTAGAGTAAGAGGATAAGCAAAAGGTAGTTCTTATGTAAGAGTCATTGGTTAGAAACAGTAACATTGTACATCTCATTTAAAATGTATTTTTTATGCATTGCAAAAAGATTAATCATATTTAGCAAGATGTTGACTGGGGTTATGATGAAGTGGTGGGTTTCGTGAGTGTTTTTAATTATCTTCCCTTGGTTCTGTCATTTTTTAAAATTTTCTATATTGAATGTGTATTTCTTTGGTAATAAAACAAAATTTTAAATAACCCACTTTATACTTGGATTCTTTCGTAAAATTAGAAGGGCTGCAGCAGCATATCAACTTACAAATTTGAGAAATTGAAGGCATTTTAGAGGACATTTTCATCCAATGCTCTCATTTTCATAAATAAGGAAATCAGGAAGTGATTGCTCAAGGGCACACAGGGCATTGGAGGCAGAGCTCCAGCCAGACGTCAGGTACCCTTTAACCACCCTTGGTTTCCACTTCAAGCTCTCTTCCAATTTTCTAATCACGATTAGGTTGAAATGTTCCGTTAAGAGAAGGACACCTAGAGTTTTCTGCCTGGCAATGCGATCTCAATTAGGATTTCAAATTGAGAAAATTTCTTCTTTTAAATGAGTGAACTGATTGCACCTCCAAATTCATATATAAAAAAGGCAGTTCTTTAAGGATACGTCTGAGAAGTAGGGAAATAAAATAGCTATTACAGAGTTGGAGTTCTGCCAAAACATTCCCACAAAATCAAACCTGCATCTTGCCAAAGGCCTAAAACTTCCTTAGCAGTGCTTCATGTAAAATAATTCTTTGCAAAGAACATAAAACTGCAATTGAGATGACATATTTTAAAGTCAAGGCATGTAATATTATATTCAACTGACAGGGAAACCAAGCCTTAAGGAGTTGAAGTGACTTGTCCAAGAGCCTTGAACTGATATATTTAGGACAACGAAGATTTCAGATCACAGTGACAGACTGCCTGGATTTGAGTCCAGGCTCCAACACTTAGATGCTGTGTGATTTTAGTTATTTAACATCTCTAAACCACAGTTTCCTTGCTATAAAACAGTAATGATATCGAGACATACCTCATGGAGTTCTTATGGAGATTGGATTTTTAAAGTGTTCAAAATAATTTATAGCAGCAGAGATGCTCTAAGTTTTCAATAAATACTAATTTTATCATCATTATTATTACTATCACTGTGTGATTATTTTCATTATCCAGATCTCTTTGTTTCTAACCTTTGCTTTCTTTCCTCACTGCTCCAGGCTTAGAATAAAAATAATCAACGTGTGGATTCCACTTGCAAGAAAGGAAATGGGACTTAAGAATGGCTCACCCTTTCCTTTCCCACCTTTCTTTTCCCTTTCCAGATGCTGAATTATGTTTGACATTCCTGTGATTTGACTTCCCGCATAGCAGATTAAGAAGCTTTAGAAAAGAGGCGAGAACTGTAAAGGAGACAAAAGGGAAGAAGCCTAAGAGCCTGGGGTATCTGTCAGGCACTCTATGGATGTGCTGAGTGCACTTTCCAAACCAAAAGTAAGGGCTGAAAAGAGGACAAAACATTTCAAATTAGGATGGTCTCTGAAAATGGGAAGGTATGGTGACCATGAATGCCGGGATATTTTTCATAACTGTTTTTTGGGCAGTGATGGCTTGGGAGGAGGGGTTGACTATACTCAGAAAAAGTAGGCTGACCCTCAGCATCAGCAAGAATGCAGAAAAATAAATCTCAAAATTCAGCAAATTTTTTTTACTTGGCCAAAAAAAAAAGAAAAGAAAAAGAAAATCCAGGAAGAATGTTATAATGTCCAAAAGGAGCACTGTCATTGAAGAAGTCACTGTGTCCCTGGAAAGAGTCCGCTCAGTGGTTTAGAGCTCTTCTCTAACCTGAATGAGCAGCTCGGTTTGGAGCAAAGCATTTCCTAATTAGGTAAAACACGCTCGAGTGTCTGCTTTTGGAACTGCACCCAGGTCAGGGGGTTTGCTCCAACTGACTAGAGTTCATCTTGTGCCAAAAATGAGTCGTTGATGGGAGGGGAAAGAAGATTACAGTTCCCAGCTCATTGGTCTTGAAACGCAAACCATATTTAGTCATGAATCACAAAATGCTAGGAAAATCTCAGCATGAAAACTCCAGTCTGGGCTGAAGCTGCCAAGCCTTGATTTGCAGTGAAGCTCAGCCTGAGGTGGCAGGGCTGGCTCCACAGTCACACTTGCCTCACCAGGCTGAGGGGAGCTTTAAGCTGAGAGAGATGCAAACCAGATATCCCGCCGGGAGGCACACACAGCTGTCAGATGCAGACTCTGCTCCCTCTCTCTTTCTTTCCAGAGAAAAATTCAGCTGGTCACCTGCTGTGCTCTGCTGCAAATGACCAATGATGCAGATCCGAACATGTAAGGTCACACATACACATTTCCAACAAAAAAGAGATATACATTTCCAACAAAAGACACTACCAGTTAGAGCCAGGGAAACCCAGAAGTGAGTACACAAATTCAGGCGCAAAGACTTGGCAACTATTCTCTGTTCACTTCTGAAATCCACTTCCAGACACCTTAGCTGCACCAAAAATACAGCCCAGTGAAAAAAATCCCTACACGAAATCAGAACCAAAAACAAATCTCAGAGTTTCCAGTGCCTAAATACAAATAAATGTATAACTTACTGCACACAGCTAACCTGCACACCTGTGTTGTGCTGCAAGATCTGGGCTGCTTGTTTAGTATGAACGTTTTATAGATGACATGCATTAATAAAATTTTCATATTCTTCTCCACCCCTTCCATCATACCAAACTACATATTAGCCTTGTCTTTAATGTTAGATCATTAAAGCCGAAAGCTACAATCATTTTAATAGAACAGCCTTCATTCAGAAATATCAGTGCATGAACCCAGCCAAATCCCTGCAGATGATGTCTTGTTATTCTGGGTAATTAAAAGAGCCACTGGAATCTATAAGTCATATCCCTGGGCTGGCACCACTTACCCTGACAGTGCTTGGCTGGGCTTCTCCACACTGGGTGGTGTTCAGGGAAGCTGAATGCTGAAGGGTTATATAGCCCCTTGGCCTGCTCTCCTCCCACTTGCCTCCCAAACAAGGAACAAAGACAGACTTGAGCCTGTCGTTCAGTCTAACACAACCATATAGGGACCTCAGCACAAAACTCTCTAATCTGGGTGGCCAGAGGCCTGGGTCTCTTCCACTGCATTCCACTGCTCTGCTCATGAAACGGGAGGCGGCTCAGCTGCCTGTGGGAGACAAACACGCCAAGCCTTCAGGACAACTGCAGAAATGCCCAGAGACACTGAGCTAGGGTAATGGGCAGATGCAGGCATGGTTTGCACATTCCACAGAGGATGCCAGCTTGCTGTCATCCTGGAATTTCAGGCCATTTCCTAATAAACTGAGAACAGAAAGGGCCAGAAAGGGCTGCCTCTGCCTAGCACGGACTTTTAAAACTCTTACACCATGGTAGCATGCAAGGAAGAAAGGTATTCCTTCAGTCGTCTATAAATACATAGAGGGAGTGATGATTTTCTGGTAGGCATACTGTTTATAAATCAAGTTCTTGAGGGATGTGAGTGGAAGTAGGAATTGAAGTATGGAGACAAGGTTGACAGGTCTATGTTTTACAAAGAGGAATTTGGATGTTAGCATTATTATAACTACATTCGTTTTGTTGTTATTGTTTTTTGTTTTTTGGTTCATTAGCTTTGTCTACTAATTTGTCACTGAACAAATTAGCAACATAAGTAGGGACCATCCTTTGACAAAAGAGTCTATCCAGCAGCTGGTCAAAGAAGTAGTTTGGAAAAGAAAGGAGATTGTTCAAAGGAAGCCTCTCCAGCCCTCCTCTTTGCCCACTAACCTACTTGACAGGAAGTAGAGAGACCAAGTGATATGGTTTGGTTCTATGTCCCCACCCAAATCTCGTCTCGAATTCTAATCTCCATAATCCCCACATGTCCAGAGAAAGGCTAGGTGGGAGGTGCCTGGATCATGGGGGCGTTTTCTCCCATGCTGTTCTCATGAAAGTGAGTGAGTTCTCACGAGATCTGATGGTTTTATAAGGCAGTTTTCCCTGCTCTTGCTTGTTCTCTCACGCCTGCTGCCATGTAAGGCACGCCTCTTCCCCTTTTGCCATGAGTTTAGTTTCTTGAGGCCTCCCCAGCCATGCAGAACTGTGAGTAAATTAAACCTCTTTTCTTTATAAATTACCCAATCTTGGGTATGTCTTTATAGCAGTGTGAAAATGGACTAAGATACCAGGTGATCCTGTCATTTCTCAAAGATATAAGCCCTCATCTTAAGCATCAATGAATAGCTTCGATGATTTTGTATTTGTCTACTAGGCTCTCACTAAACGCATAAAGAAATATTTTTGTGGGCACTATGAGTATATCTGGACTGTGGACATGAGAGAAAAATCCCAGAATGAGTGGCTTTATTTTACAGCCGTGACCAATTGGTCATTCATATTACTATGTCAGATCTGTTTGATTAATGGTGCCCACACATATACATACATATATATCTTTGAAGAATTGCACTATTGATTATTAGAAAATTTTAAACAGCATAAGACTAAATCATAACAGGATTTCTCTATACTGCTTGGGATTTGTCTAACTTTTATCAACCAGAAAACACAGCCGTTTGAATGTTAAAATATAAAATCTACACAGTACAACGTAAAGTTGGCCATTTGGGGTTAATCCATTAGTTTTCATCACAGGAATCATGTGAAGCAAAATTTCCATATTTTCTTGAGTAGGAGGGCAATTTGAATAGAGGAAAGATTCCCCTTCCTCATGCTTCTGACTCACGCAGTGTCTGTGTAGTCCTTGGGATCTTTATGAAGTGACTGTTCATCTAAACACCAAAGAGAAGAGTTTTTGCATTCACCTTTATGGTTCTTACATCATTTCTTCCTTGATTATGGTAGTGTATATCCAAAGCACTGATAATAATCAGACTATGATGAAATAAAGAGACATACTAAAAGAGGATTCAAGGTTTAGTTTTTCTTGCAAGTTTTTTTTTTTTTTTTCTCAAATAATCTATGATGCTAACCAGGAAAGACTTATAATTGAAAATAAATTTCAGAGTAAGTGATTAAATGATCTTATTGCCTGGGTTTGAGATTTATAGTTTCACATCCCATCCAAATCTCTTCAGTGAGAGAAACCAACACTGTGTGGGTATGAGTGTGTGTGCAAAGATATCTCCAGTCAAGCGGCCAGATACTTCCTGGGGCCAGCAGCCATGTATCCAGGGAGTTATGGAACAGTTAGAAAAACAGTAGTGTCAAAAAAAAAAAAAAAAAGAAGAAGAAGAAGGAAAGAAAGAAAAACAGTAGTGTCTGGTAACTTGGTTGCAGTTCAGGGACACTATAAAATAAATTCCAAGCTAAAGCACATATCCAAGAATAATTTCCAGACACGTTATTCTACAAACATCATGCACCATCTTAGTAAGATTATTTCATTATGATTTATTGTAAATTCCTTGAGCACTGGTGCAGCACTGTGTAGATTTAGATTAGGCCATGCAAATACTGACAAATATCCATAAAATATTGATGTCTGGTAAGAAAAATGATTTTCTGCTGGTGCTGAAAAATTGGGCTGTAGAAATTGTTTTTTTCTAGACTGATCATACTCATTGACTATTTTGTTCAGCTCATAAAATTCATTTTTCTGAGAAGACACAATGAGAGCAAGGCACCCTTTCCATTTCCCACCTTTGAAATTCTCCAGGAGAGTCACAAACAGTTCTCCTAAGACAGCCCACAAAGACAAAGGCATGGAGTCTACGCTGGCACCATGGACATCCCGCCACATCTGCAGGGATTTACCAGGCTCTGCTCTGTCCCTCATTTGAGCATAATTAATATTCTCTATGGGAAATTTGATTGGACACTTTCTATGAGGGTGTAAAGGCTGGTATTTCAGGGATTTATTTTCATGTTTTCATTTATTTCAAAATGTAAGAAGATCAGAAAGAAGATACATGGTATATTAAATGTGAGAAGAACCATGCAACATGAGGATGTGAGGAAGGAATGCAGTGACAATTGGGCCTCAGACTTTGACTTTGTGTAAAGGCAAACATTTTGGATCAGTACATGGGGGTTATGATTCAGGGTTGAAGTTCCAAAGCTATCATTTACTACCACTGTATCCCCTCTGTGCCTTAGCTTTCTTATAAGAAAAATAGGGTTAATATTCATGCCTTATCACAAGGTGCCAATGAGATATGAGGAGTTAATAGGTTAGAAGCACCTAGAACACTGCCTGGCCCATGGTGAGCACGATGGAATTATTAGCTATTATTATCGTCGGGTGCTCAGTAATGAGGAAGTTAGTTCTAGAGGTGAGACAGATACTTTTTCAGACAACAAAAGTGCAGAGGTAAACTCTTACCCAGAAGATTGTGACACCCTGTGCTGGTTTCCTATTGCTGCTCTAACAAATTATGACAAACTCACTGGCTTCAAACAACACAAAAGTATTTTGTTATAGTTCTTGAGGTCAGAAGTCCAAAACAAATTTTCAGTGGACTAAAATCAAGGCATTCCTTCTGGAAGCTCTTGTGGGGGTCTATGTCTTTGTATTTTCTAGTCTCTAGAGTCCACTTGGGTCATGGCTGCTTCCTCTTTCTTCAAAGCCTGCAGCAGAGTGTCTTCAAACTCTCTTTCTGACATTAATCCTCCTGTCTCCCTCTTAGAAGGACCTTTGTGAATATATTGGGCTCTGATGGATAATCCAGGATAGTTCAACATAATCTTCCCATTTTAAGAGTATTGATTTAATCATATCTGCAAAGTCACCATTTTGTGTGTAAGGTTTATCCACAGGTTTAGCGGATTAGTAGTTGAACATCTTGCGGGGAGGATTCATTATCCTGCTTATTACATACTCCCATCTCACCACTCGATGTATTTGCCATTACATGTCAAGGCATTTATACCAGTTTCTCAGTTTCCAAAAAGTATTTCTACCAATGGTGTTGGCATCAGATGTACTTACTACACTTAATAAACACTACCTAAGACTGTTTATTCTGCTATAGCTAAATAGCTGAGACTGGATAGTTTATTTAAAAACGAAATTTATTCCTCACATTTCTGGAAGCTGGGAAATCCAAGATCAAGGAGCCAGCATCTATCTGGTGAGGGCCTTCTTGATATGCCATCCCATGGTGGAAGAAAGGGCGAACCTGCTCCCACAAGTCCTATTTATAGTGGCATTAATCTATTCATGGAAGTGGAGCCCTTATCAATTAAGCACCTCTCATTAGGCCTCATCTTCCAACACTGTTGCCCTAGGGTTTAAGTTTCCAATACATGAATTTTGGGAGACATACTAAGATCATAGCAGACACTTAAGACATAGTACATAAGTCTTATCTTAGGAAAGGGATCAGAAAACTGTAAAGCTACATGCCCATGATCCTGTAATGGCCAACTAGGAAAGTGGAATAAACTTGTATCCCTCCTTTATGCTTTTCAGAGTGTCTAGATAATGTAATGCATTTATAAGATTCACAAGGCACCTTCAAGAGCTTTATTGTATTTTATTTTTGTTTATGAAAGAACAAAATTACATGTCAGATTGCAGAATAGCACCTGTTAGATTTGGGAGACAGAACAACTTTTGACATCCTCTTTGTCACCAAAGATAACTTGAGAAATTAGGTTTAACCACGAAGAACAGAGAGCTTTAAAAGATGTTTTAAATTCCTGGAAAAGGAGGATAATACCTATTTTTCCTTTGTCAATTGCACTTACATTTTTTTCCTGCCTCTCCTACCTTATCTACTCCAACTCAGAACTGATATGTGCCAACATTGCTCCGGTGATATGGAACAATGGACTTTCCCATTAACGAGTCAGACAAGCTCATAACTGACGACCTTTGCTCATGCTGATCCTCTGCCTGAAACAATATTTCCCCCATTCACTCCTCTAACTCCATTCCTAATGCCATGTCTTCTTTTAGCATACTCTACATATCCTCCTAAACTCAGTTTAAGTGACCCTTCCCCTAGGAAGCCCTCTCTACCCACTTCCCTTTTTTTTTTTGAGCTAGAATCTTGCTCTGTCACCCAAGCTGGAGTGCAGTGGTGCAATCTCGGCTCACTGCAACCACCACCTCCTGGGTTCAAGCAATTCTCCTGCCTCAGCCTCCCGAGTAGCTGCAATTACAGGCACCTGCCACCATGCCTGGCTAATTTTTGTATTTTTAGCAGAGACAAGGTTTCACCATCTTGGCCAGGCTGATCTCGAACTCCTGACCTCATGATCTGCCTGCCTCGGCCTCCCAAAGTGCTGGGATTACAGACGTGACGTGACTCCCTACCCACTTCTACCCCACTCATTTTGGTTAAGGGTGCCTCCTATATTTATTCATGCTACTTTGTGTTTGCCTCTCTCTTAGCACTCACTATATTGTTCTATAATAATATGTCCAGCTTTCATGCTAGACTATAATGTGTTTGAAGGCAGACTAAATTGATTTCATCTTTGCATTCCCAGAGCCTGGAACATTCAGTAAATGTTTCTTGAACTGAACTGAATTAAGCACAGAAAATGCTTAGCAAATGGTCAAGGATATTCTGAAGAGAGGGCAAATAAAAATAAATCAACTAATAGTTATCAGACAATGCTATGAGCTATTTGCTCTACATACATAAACTCATTTAATCTTCAGAGCAACCATAAGAAATACTATTTTTCCCATTTACAGATGAGGAAATGGAGGCTCAAATAAGCCAAATAACTTGCATGGCCCCAGAACTGGTAAGTGGTAGAGCAGGGATTCAAACCCAGACCCATCTGACACCAGAGATTGACTTCAAGCACATGCACAGAGGTGTGGGTAGTGGCCTGTGTGTCAGGCTCCACCAAGGTGGTAGGGAGCATGAGGTTAAATCATCAAGCCAAAGCCGATGACCTCACTATTCAACATCCCAGCCTCGTGAAAGCCTGGGCACACAAGACAATATCAGCACCAGCTAACTCAAGTGAACCCAATATTAGCTCTTTTCTCTCAAGCTGACTAGACCAAACTGCCCCAGCTTCCTACTGATTGAAACTCTCCTTCACAAAAGACCTTGAATCTACAGGATGACCAAGGTTCCTGGTGTACCCAAGGGGTTTCCTTGGTCCTGGCGAGGAAGGCAGGATATGGGACTTGCAGTGTCTTAAAAAGTCCCAGGAAATCCAGGACAAGTTGGTTATTTGAATAATTACCAATGATTAGAGCAGCCTGTCTTGTACATTACTCATAGGGACTCTTCCTTTCAGAAGCCTTGGAAGAGGACCACAGCCATTTATACCAATGGTATTGACCAGTGTTGTCTAACAGAACTTACTGCAATGATGGAAAATTCAATATCAGTACTGTCCAATACAGTAACTGCTAGCCACACGTGACTATTGATCATTGAAATATCTATAGGAATTTTTTAATTTATTTAATCTTAATTAGATTTTAATTTGAATAGCCACATATGGCTACTGACTTCCATAGTGGACAACACAGGAGTAATAAGTTTTAAATTTGGTTGCAACTGAAATTGCCTAAGGGGCTTAAAAAAATCCCAATGCAGAGGCTACACTCTAGCTCAATTAAATCAGAGCATCTTAGATGGGACACAGATGTCTAATGTGTATCCAAGAATAAGAACCTTTGGAATAGACCAGGGATCCCAAAATATGGGCTATGAATTGACTGCATCAGAATCAACAGAAGAGTATATTAATAATATGCAAAGCTGACTCTCTTTCCCCTTAAACACAACTCCTAAATTATAATCCCTGGAGAAGACCCTAGAGTCAATTTTCCAAAATAAACTTTTCATCTTAGAATAGAAAAGTTGTGAAGATAGTACAGAGAGTTCTCATTTAGCCTACACCTAGTTTCCTCTAATATTAACATCTCACATTACTGTGGTACATTTTCCATAATTAATGGACCAATATTTACACATTATTAAGGAATCTTCAGAATTCATTCCGATTCCCTCAGCTTTTACTTAATGTTCCTTTTTGTTTGAGGATACCACACTGCATTTAAGTCAAGTCTCTTTAGCCATGTTCTCTTAGCTGTGACAGTTTCTCAGACTTTTCTTATGTTTAATGACCTTGACAGTTTTGAAGAGTATTGGTCAGATGTTTTGTAAACTGTCTCTCAGTTTGGATTTGTCTGATGTTTTTCTCATGATTGGACTGAGATCACATGTTTTTGGGAAGAAAACCTTAGAGGTAAGTTGCTATTCTCATCTCTTGATATCAAGACAAGATGCTACCAGAATGACTTATCACTATAGATGTTCATCTTAATGACTGGACTAATGTTTGCCAGGTTTCTCTACTGTAAAATTATTTTTCTGTCAGCATCTTCCATACTATACCCTTTGGATAGAATTTACAAGTACAGTACACACTTAAAGAATGGGGAGTTATACTTCACCCCCTTGAGGACAGAGTATTTATATAAATTATCCAAAATAAAATCTATTTTTGATACAATCCTCAGTGATTCTTATTCTTAACAAAATTTGGGAATCACTCAGACAAACAGCTGAAGGAGGCAGAACCACATGACATCCAGTTTGACCCTGATTCTCTGAGTGTGGATGACATGGTGAACTGGTGGATTTGCTAGGCTTCTGTGAAGACTAGCTGATAGTCACTTATTTAGTCTAGAAACCAGATCACTGCTCATCTAAACACAAAACAGTGAATAAATATAGAATTGTTGATATTACCACCAAGGAGTGTTTTGAAGTTGGAATCCAGCATATTGGAGGAGAAAAAAAAGCCATACCAAGAAGGATACATATAGTGCTTTGGACCAAAATCACAGCAACCAAGAGGCATTCCCTAAAAAAGAAAAAATATCAGTAGTATCAGGTAGAGAACTAGGCAACTGGTGGCCCAAAGGATCTTGGGATATATATGGCCATGTGAAGAGGACCACCATGATCCATTGGCATGTACAGGACACTTCAGAGCTACAATACCATTATTGACAACAATGACAAACATTCACTAAATCGTTAGCAGAGTTAGTTTATGGTGTAAATGGTGATTCAGAAACTCATTTGTCACTAGTGGATTCCTTGAACCAGTAACAAAGCTATCTTACCAAGGGGAAAGTGTTTTACTATTGCTGTTTATAAGCCACAGAAAGTCTCTGTTCTCTGGATCCCTGCTTGGCTTTGGTAAAGCTACAGTTAGAGACTCAACCTCTTGGTTTCTCAGAACATTAGTTAGTGCATTGTTCAATTTTAATACTCAAGGAGTGTGTGTTGAGAATTGTGGGAGGTTCAGAAGCTTGGCCACACACAGGAGCAGCTCTGAGTAACTGAGAATGCTTAGTCAGAAGTGGCAACTTCCAGGAGACACGAAGGCTGCCTTAATGCACTGAAGCGATGTGAGGTAGAAAAGTGAGCATCTTTCATGTTCCCTGTGAAAATATAAGTAGCACACATGGGTTATGTCTACAAAGAAATAGATTTCCTTCACCTTCACCTAGAAACGTCAGTTAAAGTTTCTAACAACCTAGCAACACAGAGGACAGATTGCCTTATGGGATAGTGAATGTTTTGTCTATTGAATTAAGTAAGTGGGTGCAAGATGACCTCAGGGCTATTGTTGAAAAGGTTTGTGTACTATGTAGAAAATGTGAAGAGACTTTTAAGGACCTTTCAATTCTTTCACTTTCCATCCTCTTGATATAGGATGAGTGACACCATGCCAACTGTCTGGGATGTCACTGCTCATCTCTGTTTCTTCATCCATGTCAGCTGTTACACATATGCAATGTGCAGTTAGAAGAGTGTGATGCTTTTCTTAAACTGGCTGATTTATACACATCGAAGAAGACATTATTTAGGCAAGAATAGCCACAGAGTAAGAGAGTGACCCTCAGTGTAGAGATCCACAGTCCTGACTTTGCCATCAAGATGCTATAATGAAAGAGGACAACATCTTTACATCTCTGAATCTCAATAATCTTTCCAAAAATGAAGACTTTGTGCTAATTCGTCTCTCAGTTTTCTTCTAGTTCTGACATTCTATGCAGTCTTTCCTTTGTCCTTATTCTTAAATGGTGTTTGCTAGGTTTCAGTGAAAAGGTGCTAGTCTTTATTATTCAATGAAAATCACAAACCTTAGTGTTTACTGATGGTGCCTTAGAAAATACAAATGACAGGATTATTATGGCTGCATTGATTTGCCTTTCTACTTCTTAACTTCTCTAAATGTGTACACCCTTTATATGATATTTTTGCCATGCATCAGTAATCTATATTCCAAAATCTAAGACAAGTTTTACAAATTCAGATGCCTATTGGGGCAGGGATAACTGAAAAGGCCAAGTGGTACTTCTGATAAACAGAGGACCTAGGTCTCCTGCAAGGGATCGGTCACCATTCAGCCCCATCTGGTGTTGTAATGCTAGTTTAGAGTTGCCAGATCTTCCACTTTTTATGAGAAGGTAGAAATTGTAACCTTTATGCAAAAATCCCTTCATTTAAAATGATGGCAATTAACTAATATTTTAAAAAAAGGACAACAGGCTAAATCAATGTTTTTTGTGGGTCCTCAGTTTGTAAACTCTGATCTACAAACAACAATAACATCCAATCCAATCACAGCTCCAGTGCTCCCTGACCCCCAACCTACAGTATTTCAATAGATAATTAAATAACAAGAAAACAAAAGTACGAAATGTCATCAAGGATTAGTGGTTTAAAAAAAGAGAGGAGATAGTCTCAGTTAGAATATTTCAGACAGGTAGCTTCCTGCCTTACTTTGTTATCAGCTTCTTAGATGTGGTTCTGTAACTTTCGCTTAGGAAGGAAGTAGTAACAATAGCTCTTGGCTAATTGTCTTTGGTGACAAACACCACAGATGGTGTTATATCCCAAGTGTATTAACATGAGTGTAACACACTATTTCAGTGTCTAAAAAAGAAATGACCATTTTATCAGCACGTGATTACCATGATGTGGAATAAACTTCATAAGTGTATTACTCTGCTCTCATAAAGACATACCTGAGACTGGGTAATTTATAAAGGAAAGAGGTTTAATGGACTCACAGTTCCACATGGCTGAGGAGGCCTCACATTCATGGTGGAAGGTGAAGGAAGAGCAAAGGGACTTCTTACATGGCAGCAGGCAAGAGTGTGTGCAGGGGAACGCCCCTTTATAAAACCATCAGATCTCATGAGACTTATTCACTGTCATGAGAACAGCTCAGGAAAGACCCACCCTCATGATTCAGTTACCTCCCACCAGGTCACTTCCATGACATGGGCATTATGGGAGCTACAATTCAAGATGAGACTTGAGTGGGAACACAGCCAAACCATATCAATATGAAAATCTGGGGAAATTTCCAGGATGCCAATTTTCTGGGAAGCTTTTGAGGATCATAGGTTTGGAGCAAATGCCTACTAATGTCTTAGTGTAAATTGATTTCCAGAGATTCTCAGAGGGGAATGGAACTTACATTTGTTTAATGCCTACCATGTCCCCAAGTATAGTACTTATTACATAGATAATAAGATGAATAAAGTAGTTTATTTCTTACTCTTCAGGAGTAAGGGATTAAACAGTAAGTCTGACTTACTAGGAAAGGAATGACTAGAATCTCATGAAAATTTTAAATTTTTGCACTCACCTTATTTTATTTAGTCAAGATATTTTTGTCCCTCTCCTAGAGGTCACTCTGGGTAGTTAAGCATTTTCAGCAATGCTTACCAATGCTCGGATCTCTGGACCTATTTAAACCAATAGCAAATACTTTCAGATCACTGTAGTGTTGGCACATCTCTGTCCCTGGAAGGTGAATTTGATTTTTGTCTGCAGCCAAATGCCATTCTCATTGGAGGCTGGTGAAGAAGGTGAGTTGACAAGCTTGGGCATTACAATTTGGGGTCAAAAAAGAAGTAGGTTCTGGAGTAATCAAACTGATATCCGTGTTTGACTTGTAAAGAACCAGGATATACAGTCTCCATTTAGCTATACATTCTGGCAGGTTGTCTTAAACTTCTCTTTTTTTCTGCATGTCTACACTTTATTACAATGCTACAGTTTCTAATCATCTTTTATCTAGAACTAAAAGGCTAAGGCTCTTTCCTACTTTGATGTCTAATTTTGTATTCCTATTTTTCCTAACAGGCCCTATCTAACTTTAGTGCTATGTATTTTAGTTTAGTTTACTTTGGTTTAGTTTCATATGTTTTTATATTATTTTTACTTTATTTTATAATTTCTATATTTTGTTATATTTTTTATTTTAGTTTAGTTTTATATATTTACTTTAGTTTAATATATTTTAGTTTAGTTTCATCTATTTTGCATTGTATGGGAGGAAAAAATAATTATCGGTCTATTCTTCTGAATTCTTATCTGGAACCCCTGCAGAAAAAGGCAGATTAAAAAGAAAAAAGCAAACAGAAGTTTATTAACAAATAGGCTTCATATATATATGGGAAATATCCAGGGAATGAGCAATTCTCAAAGAGGTGACTTAGAACTCTGGTTTATATGGCATTGTCAACAAAGAACAACAGATTGGTGGGGAAGAGACAAGACAAGGGGAAAGGATATTGAGTTTCTGGGGGTGGCAAATTGTGGGAAAACAAATACATGGGAAACTAATGGTAGACAAAAGGTTATACAGTAAAGTCTGTTATGTAGATTCCTCTTGCCATATTCAGGCAAGCAAGGGCCTAAAGTCATCCCTGGTGATCAACCTTTGTCCTTCTTGGTAGAGAGGGAAGGAGGGACACCTTTGTAAATGCATGTCCTGCTTTTAAGCAAATAGGGGTAGTGCAGAGAGATTTTTTGTATCTACTTCTCAATTGCTTTCAGCTCAAAATAATCCTTATGCCAGAAAGGCATATTTTGGGGTGGCATATTCAGCTACCCCTTCAGCATATAGTATCTACATATCTTGTACCAACCGGTCTCTTTCCCTGTCTGCAGCTATACAAATTAAACTATTAGGAAAGCATGAACATTCAAAGGAGGCATCCTTTTTGCTGCTCCTTTACAACTTTCTTTTGCCCACCTGTTTTTCCTTTGCCCTCCTGTTTTGCTCCTTTGCAGCTTTCACTCCAAGCTTTACAAACATTTTTAGTGTCTTAAGTTTCCTCCTTCCCCACAGCACACAAATTCATATAGTCCAGCCCTTGTGTATTCTATTTCCAGAGCCGGGGATAGCTTCCCTCTTCTTCTTCCGCCAAATCATGTTTCTGCCTTATCTTAAAAGCCTACTCAAAATTCATCCACAGCAAACCTTCTTAGATGCATTTTTTCCACAGGGAGAATTCTCCAATCGCTCCAGTGATTTCATCAGCACACTTACTTGATGTAAGCTCTTATATTCTCTCACATTTGCAGTATATTCACCACTAGGCTGTAAACTTTTGGAGGCAGTCAGTGTGTTCATTTTTCCCTTAGTGCACCCTGCCCTTCTACATATAGTAGAAACTCAGGAATTTAGTTAAACAACTTTCTATTTTCCCCAAACCTTAAATGAACTGTCAACAAAATGACCATCTCAGACTTTGTTATTTTCAGAAAGTTTCCCTAATTTATTTTAAGGAAAGAACAGATAAGATGCATAAAATAAGGGACGTTCTCTGGCTGTAGGCTTTCTTTAGCACATTTCAGGATTATTACAACAGAAAAGCCTTGCCCTATTTTCCTTAAGCAGCATGCAGCTGCCTAGTGTACTTCTTTAGGAGGTCAAACACATTAGGTATATTAACATATCGACCACCAAAAGCCAATGCACAGAACAGAGGTCCTCAGGCAAGCAGGTGGAACCATAGTTGCAAGGTCAAGTCATTAAGCAAAGGATCCAAAGGTGACCATCATGCTTCCCCCTGGTTTTTTTGAAAAGCACAGATTTTCCAAGAAATTGCTGAGCAAAGAGCCCCTTACTAAAGAAACAGCAGACTCCATGGAAGAGTCAACTTTATGATCCACTGCTGGTTTGGGCTGATTTGCTTTTAACTAATTATTGATCATCATAATGACTAACTTTTGAGAGAGCCCTGCCAAAAATAAATATTCCTTAAATGAGGTACACCAATGTTTTTTCCACTCCAGTCCTTGAAAATAGTGAGTTAGGGCAGAGTTTCCTAAAGCATGGCCTGAATTTACAGAACCATAGTCATCAGAATCACTTGGGCAATTTGGTAACATATATTAGGTTGGTGCAAAAGTAATCACGGTTTTTGCCATTGAAAGTAATGGTCCTAATACATTCCTGGGACTCACCTGAGCCAGGCTATCTGCCATGGGGCCTAGAGATCTGCATTTGTTTTTTTGTATGAATTTATTTGTATGTGGTTTACAGTATTGGTACTCATACACCATGCACAGTTGTTTTAAATGTATTTTTTAATGTTTGGTAAAATAATATGTGCACATAATAAATACAAATGGTATAGTTAATAAACAATAACAGAGGGGTTAGGATGCAAAGCAGTCCTGTTGCCTCCTCCCTCCCTTCCCCAGTCCTGATCCTCAGAGACAGCTGCTTCTAGCCCTTCTGGTCTTTTCTTCTGGTGGTTATGTCTTTCTGTATTTTGTACCTGACATGGGTTTGCCACCATTTCCTGCTTATCAGTGTTGGACCTTATCCACTAGACTTCCTGCTCTCATAATAGGCTTCTCTATCCCCGCCTCCCAAAAGGTTATTATTCCTTTATTGGTTACTTTTTGTAGTAAGCTAAGCAATAAACATTTATCTTTTTAATCTTGTTCTATCAACTCTACAGTTATTTTGACCCTTGCATCCCCTTCTTCACATAGCCCCAGGTGACTACTATTTTTGTCTGTCCCAGAATTTTATTTAATTTTTAAATTTTTTTTTATTATACTTTAAGTTCTAGGGTACATGTGCACAACGTACAAGTTTGTTACATATGTATACATGTGCCATGTTGGTGTGCTGCACCCATTAACTCATCATTTACATCAGGTGTATCTCCTAATGCTATCCCTCCCCCGTCCCCCCCACCCCACAACAGGCCCCAGTGTGTGATATCCTTCCTGTGTCCAAGTGTTCTCATTGTTCAGTTCCCACCTACAGAACATGAGGTCTTTAGTTTTTTGTCCTTGTGATAGTTTGCTGAGAATGATGATTTCCAGCTTCATCCATGTCCCTACAAAAGACATGAACTCATCCTTTTTTATGGCTGCATACTATTCCATAGTGTATATGTGCTACATTTTCTTAATCCAGTCTATCATTGATGGACATTTGGGTTGGTTCCAAGTCTTTGCTATTGTGAATAGTGCTGCAATAAACATACGTGTGCATGTATCTTTATAGCAGCATGATTTATAATCCTTTGGGTATATACCCAGTAATGGGATGGCTGGGTCAAATGATATTTCTAGTTCTAGATCCTTGAGGAATCGCCACACTGTCTTCCACAATGGTTGAACTAGTTTATAGTCCGACCAACAGTGTAAAAGTATTCCTATTTCTCGACATCCTCTGCAGCACTTGTTGTTTCCTGACTTTTTAATGATCACCATTCTAACTGGAGTGAGATGGTATCTCACTGTGGTTTTGATTTGCATTTCTCTGATGGTCAGTGATGATGAGCATTTTTTCATGTGTCTGTTGGCTGTATGAATGTCTTCTTTTGAGAAGTGTCTGTTCATATCCTTTGCCCACTTCTTGATGGGGCTGTTTGTTGTTTTCTTGTAAATTTGTTTGAGTTCTTTGTAGATTCTGGATATTAGCCCTTTGTCAGATGAGTAGATTGCAAAAATTTTCTCCCATTGTGTAGGTTGCCTGTTCACTCTGATGGTAGTTTCTTTGGCTGTGCAGAAGCTCTTTAGTTTAATTAGATCCCATTTGTCAATTTTGGCTTTTGTTGCCATTGCTTTTGGTGTTTTAGACATGAAGTCCTTGCCCATGCCGATGTCCTGAATGGTATTGCTAAGTTTTCTTCTAGAGTTTTTATGGTTTTATGTCTAACATTTAAGTCTTTAATCCATCTTGAATTAATTTTTGTATAAGGTGTAAGGAAGGGATCCATTTTCAGCTTTCTACATATGGCTAGCCAGTTTTCCCAGCACCATTTATTAAATAGGGAATCCTTTCCCCCCATTTCTTGTTTTTGTCAGGTTTGTCAAAGATCAGATGGTTGTAGATGTGTGGTATTATTTCTGAGGGCTCTGTTCTGTTCCATTTGTCTATATCTCTGTTTTGGTACTAGTACCAAGCTGTTTTGGTTACTGTAGCCTTGTAGTATAGTTTGAAGTCAGGTAGCGTGATGCCTCCAGCTTTGTTCTTTTTGGCTTAGGATTGTCTTGGCAATACGGGCTCTTTTTCAGTTCCATATGAACTTTAAAGTAGTTTTTTCCAATTCTGTGAAGAAAGTCATTGGTAGCTTGATGGGGATGGCATTGAATCTGTAAATTGCCTTGGGCAGTATGGCCATTTTCACAATATTGATTCTTCCTATCCAGGAGTGTGGAATGTTCTTCCATTTGCTTGTGTCCTCTTTTATTTCGTTGAACAGTGGTTTGTAGTTCTCCTTGAAGAGGTCCTTCACATCCCTTGAAAGTTGGATTCCTCGGTATTTTATTCTCTTTGAAGCAATTGTGAATGGGAGTTCACTCACAATTTGGCTCTCTGTTTGTCTGTTATTGATGTATAAGAATACTTGTGATTTTTGCACATTGATTTTGTATCCTGAGACTTTGCTGAAGTTGCTTATTAGCTTAAGGAGATTTTGGGCTGAGACGATGGTGTTTTCTAAATATACAATCATGTCATCTGCCAACAGGGACAATTTGACTTCCTGTTTTCCTAAAGTCCAGGACGAGACGGATTTACAGCCAAATTCTACGGAGGTAAAAGGAGGAGCTGGTACCATTCCTTCTTAAACTATTCCTATCAAGAGGGAATCCTCCCTAACTCGTTTTATGAGACCAGCATGATCCTGATACCAAAGCCTGGCAGAGACACAACAAAAAAAGAGATTTTTAGACCAATATCCCTGATGAACATTGATGCAAAAATCCTCAATAAAATACTGGCAAACTGAATCCAGCACCACATCAAAAAGCTTATCCACCATGATCAAGTGGGCTTCATCCCTGGGATGCAAGGCTGGTTCAACATATGCAAATCAATAAACATAATCCAGCATATAAACAGAGCCAAAGACAAAAGCCACATGGTTATCTCAATGGATGCAGAAAAGGCCTTTGACAAAATTCAATACCCCTTTGTGCTAAAAACTCTCAATAAATTAGGTATTGATGGGGCGTATCTCACAATAATAAGAGCTATTTATGACAAACCCATAGCCAATATCATGCTGAATGGGCAAAAGCTGGGAGCATTCCCTTTGAAAACTGGCACAAGACAGGAATGCCCTCTTTCACCACTCCTATTCAACATAGTGTTGGAAGTTCTGGCCAGGACAATCAGGCAAAAGAAAGAAATAAAGAGATCTGCATTTAAACAAGAGCCACACAGAAGCACTTGGACAGCGGGTAACAAGGGAGTGTGATATTGAACTCTTGAAAGTACAGAACGATAGTGAGGAATGATCTTCATCAATATTATCATAGCTTTTTCTTGTTAGATTATAGGATCCCAGGCTTACATCCTCAGAGAAAAGAATGGAGAGCAGATTTATAGACGGGGAAGGGGATTGGACAGGACTGTAGGTCTCCATTCTATTTTAGGCCCTGCCTCTGACTGTGTAGCTTTGAAGAGTTCACTAAGCCCTTTGGTCCTCGTTTTGTAATCTATAAGTGTGTGGGCCTATTATTTTAATATCCTGTCTACCTCTAATAATTTCTGATTGAATACTGAATTTGAAAATATAGATAGGCAGTATAAACTCTTCTGTTTATCTGTGGTGTCTGTGAGGTAATAAGCAGAAGGGGTTGATAGTTTCACAAAAGGAAAGCATGACTTAGATAGGGTGCCTAAAATTGTGTCCCGGGAACCAGGGCCTCCTCACCTACTGACTGTCTGTGTTTGGCCAATCACCTGCATATCAGTTTCCTCATCTGCAGAATGACAATGGCACTTGCCAGCCACCACTTTTCAGGGCTCCTGAGAAGGTCAAAGACATAACCTGCTCAAATATTTTGAAAACTATAAAGTGCCAATTAGATTATCAGTTGTCACTCAAACTTGGATTAATTAGGGCAAATATTAGGTGTCAGGTGGTGTTTAAATCCTTGTTGTCCAGAGTGACATGGGAAGCACTGGAAGCTTAGGATACCGTTAGGAGATCCTGAGGCTTGAGTGAGAAGATCCCATAAAGAACAACATGGCTTGAACAGCGCTGAGAGGGCAGGCTGTGTGCCCAGATTAGCCTGAGAGTTTACACAACACTTATTTTAGCATCAGACATACTTTAGCCCCTAGAAAAGAAAGTGAACAGGAAGAGATCCTCGAGATATCTTTGGACGCGTCAAGAATTTTAAAAGCTGCAACTTGGAATTCAAAGCATTCACTTCCTTTTCCAACAAAATTGAGACCCTATAGGGTAATTTTATACTGAAGAGCTCCTACTTCTTTAAACCTGATTGGAATTTGAGATAGCTGGAGTAGGACAAGACTCATTATCTGTGATAAAAGGCATCGTCAGGTAGGGACGAGAGTATGGACTCTGGAGGTAGGTTGGATTCAGATCCCAGTTTTCAACAATTTATTTTGAGTCCCTTGGCAAATCATCTATCATCTCACCTCGGTTTTTTCAACTATAAAATGGTAAGGATGTAACACCTGCTTCATCAGGTGGTGATGAGGACAGATGAGAAAATACAGTGGAATACTGAATTCTAGTGGCTTTCAATATTCTATGACTCAGCACTGTCTCACGCTTACATGCATTTTATGACAATCCACATTACCTAAGCCCAAATTATTAAATGAAACACAGCTTAGCAACCTTCAAACACTAACCAAATCAGGTATCAGAGCACTTGTTTCTTGAACTTTCAAAGACAGAAGATGAACATATAAAACAGAATATTTTGTTTCATGATTTTGTTACTGTAAGCCCTATCTGGTAAAGGCCAATACAAGGAAAATGGGCTGAATCTCTGTGAATTACATCAGTAGGTTCAGAAGCAATGATGGCTCACACACCTGAACTCATTTCAATCATCACTAAATTTAAAACAGGAAAATGGTTGGCAAAGCTGTTCCCTTTCTTCCTCTGGAGAAACTACTTGAAATAAATATGAATTTGAATTTTACATGAATGATATCTCAAGAGTTTGTTAGTATGATTATCATACTGAACGTTCATGTCTTATCCAGAAATCAAGCTTATAGTAACCAGTTAAAACTCCTTTTTTTTTTCTGTAACATATAACAGAAATTGGAGTCTTCTGCTTGTGACCTTAAGGTGTGTTGTCATGGTCTTGACATTTCTGCAGAAATAAACTATTCAATTCAGTAGTTTCTGTGTTTGCAGTTATTTGTATTTAACTTGTATTTTGCATATTTAATTTGGATTTAAATACTTAAAAACTGGTAACTCATAAATGTTAGGTATAGACAGCCTCATTTATCCAGAGCATTTAACTAACCAGACACCTAATTATGTTTGGAGTGGTCCTAGCTACGCATTTAATGAATGTTCTTATTTTGTAGCCAGGATATGTAATACAGGTGATTCCTTTCAGCAACAGGAGATGGACAAATCTATATGCAGGGTTTTTGATCATCTTGGGTTTAAAACTCATAATGGAACAATTAAAACCATGTTTGTTTTCCTGAATCCATGACAACAATAACTTTATCCCAAAACCAGCTGTGAATGTTGGTAACACGGGCGCTCTGCTGACCTGAAAGAATGCAGGCACAGCCTGCATTTTGCACACATATTTGTCGGTAGAGTACTTTTTTGGTAGAGAGGAAGAGAAAATTCTGGCTTCTTTAGAGAAGTGGATGTAGGCAATCCCTCCTCCAAAAGTAGTCAAAATACCACTCCAGAGAACCTTGACTTTATAAGGGAAGGCAGCTTCTGAATCACTGAAAGACTTTTCCGCCTTAATTCTTGCTGGCTGGCCTGGAATGAGGCTCTGCTAAAAATGTTCTGGGCAGCTGTTGATATAGGCATTTCTGTTCTCTTTTCTAGTAACATAATGTGTGCATGTTAAGGAGATTACGCAGGTCTCTTATACATTACTTACCCCTTTTAAAGCCTTCTTCTTGGAAAGTAGATGTGGAGGATCTCCTAGACTTGGAAAAGTTTCTGTCTTTCAGAACTTTGTGTAGGTTTGGTATTCATAAAACATTACATTATTTGATGTCTCCTCCCCATCCCCTGCCCTGCAATACTACACAGAGAAGAAAAATGTGTTTAGGTAGAAGATCCTCATAAATAAGAAGGAAGGGTTTGGAAAGCTGTTGTCTGGGTTGTATTACAACTTTGTGGTGTTTTTTTTTTTTTCCTCTCTCTCTCATTAAATAATATTTAAGACAAGTATTATTTTATAATACTTTTATAAGTAGGATCTTGATTATTATTGATTATATTGAGGCAAGAAGTTTAATCCTAAGCAGTTAGAATGGGGGAAATTGGAGCACATTATTATTTCTATAGGATCAGCATAGATTTTTGTAATGTCCAAATTACCTTGCCATTTCTTTCATTTCCCGAAAAAGGTCTTTAGTATCAATTTTTTCCATAAAAAAAAAAAAATCTTTGGAAGAAGTGAGTATTTTCACATTCTGCTATGCCTTAGGGCATCAGCTGTGCCCAAATTCATGCTTGTAAGGCTGAATGGTCACTCTGCTTTTGATGTCTCCATTTGAAAAAGCCTATAAATCCAAAGGAAGTGTGCCCCCATTGGCATAGTCTCTGTTGTGCAAAGGAGACTTTCAGAGCTTTAGGCTCCATCTGTCATGATCATTTTTCAAACAGACTATTTTTTTAAATCAGTTTTATGTTCACAGCATCAACCCAAAAAGCACCACTGTTTTTTGGCTGGTTTACTCCTACTCAAATTGTTTCTGGCTCTCTGGGATCACCAGTTTCTCAAGGAAAGAAGCCTCTGTGACCACCATACCATCCTCCCAACTATCTTTTCATATACATTAATAGCACTCTATCTTTCCTTCATAGTACTTATTGTAGGTTGTAGTAATACATTTGATACAAGTATTTCATTCATATACATCTTCCTCACCAGCCTAGGGCAGGGACTCTGATTGTTCACCACTGTTTCCCCGTATCTAGCACAGTGCCTAGGGGATAGGAGGGGCTCAGTAAATATCTCTTGAGAGGATGTTGTTTAATTGTAAACTCTGCCAAGGCCTTTATGTTGAATGAATGAATAATGAATGAATGCCTCTAACTCTTCATAAAATAAACACTTTTTGGAAAAATATGCTCATGGCAGACCTCAGATGTAATCACACTGATAACTGGAAAGAAAAATGAATTTAGATGGGTTTATAGAGATAGAACAATGTTTCTAATATTCAAGCAGTCCATAAATCCCTTATACTTAATGTTAAAATTCAGGATATGATACCTAAAGAAAGATTTTGCTGTACCTGGATCAAGGCACCTACCAACTTTTTTCTACTCATAGGCAAAGTCACTACCCTGTTTAAGTAGGTCTTGGGATGTTTCCATCCCAAGAAACATCTCTTCAATCTCTGCCTTGTATTCCACCTTCCAGAAACGCCCAGAAATTCCAGTCAAGTCTTATTGACCTGATTGTCTGTCCTCTTCACTGAGTTCCTTTTGAATGCAGCAAATTGCTGTGCCCTTTTCTGACTTCTATTTCACTTTTATCCAGCTTCATAGGAGCTTAGGCCCCTGCAGTTAGCAGTGCTGAGACTGTCTGAATAGGTCTGATTCTAGCTACTCACAACTCAGAGGGGTAGTGAATGTTAGGAGGTAGGAAGAAGGACATTAGACTAGGATACTAAAATTGCGTTTTAGATAGTACATAAATTAGACAGTTTGCATAGCATTAAAATCCCCCATTTAATATTTATGCATCCAAAAACTGACAAAAAGAATGTCAGAGTTCATGTTTGGCATTCGGATTCCTCTGCCCAAAGGTAATAAATAAAATAATACTAAAACGTAAAGACAAACCTTGTCTTCTCCTGTCATGATCTGTAGAGGGTACAAATAATAGACATTTTCCCGAATAATGGAGTCTGATTTTCAAGCAATGCTTAGCCAGCTGTAGAATTGGGCAGAAAAGGTTTGTGCCGAGCATCTGGGCTGGAAAAGACAGATATTTTTCTTGACCTCACTTTTCCTAAAGTTCACAACTTCTGCTACTTGAATGGTTATCTCATCTCCAAGTGTGTGAAGTAACAGGTGATGTATCTGTTTTCCATCCTCAACGAGTTAACTTGATAAAATAAGTACAGCTAAGGACAAACACAAGCGCAAAATGAGAAAACTTCATACAATATGTTTTGTAAAGGGTGTCAATGGCATGGAGCCATCTGATTCTGTTGCAGTCTTTGGCCCATTTAAATTCAAGTTAGGATCTGAGTGTTTGGGTAAACAGAATAAGCTAAGAATGAGTGGCAGACATATTTCCTCAAATCCCATCTGATACAGGTTTAGATCCAGATTTTGTCATTTGACTAACTCCTTCCTATTTTTTAGATGGTTTGGATTTTGCCTTTTTTTCTTATAATAAAAGTCATAATGCCAACCACTTTAAGAGTTCTTTTGCTGCTCTTTTTCATTGCTATCTTTTTGTAATTAATAGGACATTTGTAAAAGTAAGACTATAGTACAAATAGGAGTCATAGCATGTAATGGCTTTAGTAATTTGTGCAATATCCCTCCCTCTTTGTCCCTCCTGCATATTTTCCCCCTAGAAAGCAGCCAGGAATTGGTGTTCAGAGGGTGATGCTCTGATGGTGAGCAGAGCTACAGTTTGCCTAACAGTTTATGTAAGCCAAATTTATAGTTTCTGAAGCACTAGAAGGCTGCTGTCCAAGGGGACTCCTTTTTATTTTTACTTTTTTTTCTAGATGGAGTCTTGCTCTGTCATCAGGCTGGAGTGCAGTCGCATGATCTCAGCTCACTGCAACCTCTGCCTCCTGGGTTCAAGCAATTCTCCTGCTTCAGCCTCCTGAGGAGCTGGGACTACAGGCTTGCCCCTCCACGCCCAGTTAATTTTTGTATTTTTAGTAGAGACAGGGTTTCACCATGTTGGCCAGGATAGTCTTGAACTCTTGACCTTGTGATCCACCGGCCTCATTCTCCCCAAGTGCTGAGATTACAGGTGTGAGCCACTGTGCCCAGCCAGGGACTACTTATTAACTGGCCATTTAAAATGAAATGAAACAAAGTCCTTCATTGCTAACGATTAAGGAGAGAGGAGTGTAAATTCAGCTATTGTCTGCTCTTCAGGCAGCAGGAAATTAAGGGATTGGTAACTGTTATTTGTAATAGTAATTGATGTCACAGGAGTTTTGAGAACAGGGAGTTTAGGAAAGAAATGATCTTTTAGTCTGTTAATATTTAATGTAATATTTGATATAGTTTGATTTAGATTTACTGTTCTTTGATCTGTTTTTATTTGTTGCCTTTTTTGTTGTTCTCTTTCTTCTCTCCTACCTTCTTTTATACTGTTTAAATTTTTTTCTAAATTTCACTGTAATTTATCTATTAGCTTTTTAACTGTATCTTTTGGCATTATTTTTACAAAGTTGCTCTAGGGATTACAATATACATCCTTAAATACTCACCATCTACTTCACGGAAATTACTGTAACCATACAAATGTATAAATCGATGTTATCCCTGTTCATCCCGTTGTAATGTATATTATAAGCCTCATACAATGGGATGATTTTTACTTTAATATTCTCTGCGTTGTTTCTAGTTAACAATATGTGCTATCAAAGTGAGACCCCATTTATCTTTTAATCTGATTCTGATTGTTTTTCCAGTGTCTACTTAACTGAGACTCTTACAGGTAATTTTGTAGGATACTAGGTGTTTTAGATGGCAAATACAAAGATTGTGTTTGTGTATCTGTATGTGTTTATGTGTTGGGTCAATCTATTGAAAAGAAGCATTGCGGAATACTAAAGCAAAATTGAAACCATATGGAGTTTGTAGTCGTTTTATTTTAAAAGCTAACCTTGTAAGTACTTAGTCTTTCAAAAAATAATTTTAACTTCTATGTTTTATTTTCCTATTTTAATTTTTCCTGGGCTTTGCCTCCCAAACCCCCCACCCTCCCTTTCTTCTGTGTGACCCATAGAGTCAGAAATTCCTTGTTGGGATAATTTTTGGCACTGCTTTGAAGATGGAGCCCCTGAAAATTGGCTATGGACCAAATGTATTCACACTCTTGGGGATCTCTAGGTCATCATCACCATCTGAACAGCTCTGAGAGAGACAAGAAGTGGAATGGAGAAGGTGATTAGGTAATCCCAGAGTTGCCAGGGGAACAATTGTGAAATCCTTTCATAGAGTTCCCAATGAAACATACTCTTCCTTGTTAGCCATTATCTCTGCCTTTCCTTTCTAAAGAAAAACACATTGTTTCATCTTGATTATCAATTTCTCAAGTACTCATGGATGTGAGGCCAGGTGCCCTGTCACCTTGGCTTTGTTTGCGATGCAATGTTGTGCTTGCCACCACTCCCCATTCCCCAAAAGCGTCTTTAACATAGACCATTCATTCTTCAGATTCAAAATGCTTAAGCTGAACTAACCCCAAAGGGCCCTCATTAATTTACAGACATTTGAATAACACCCATATTCATTTCTGCTACTGAACCAAAGCCTTTTCCCAAAAAATAATTTAGTCAACTAGTTTTTGCCAGGCAAAATATTAACAGGTATATATATTTATGTACATAAATATTTACCTCTATGTCTTGTGTGTTTTTGTTTTTGTTTTTGTTTTGAGACAGTGTCTCACTCTGTTGCCCAGGCTGGAGTGCAGTGGCACAATCCCAGCTCACTGCAAGCTTCACCTCCCAGGTTCAAGTGATTCTCGTGCCTCAGCCTCCTGAGTAGCTGGGACTACAGGCATGCACCACCACGCCCAGCTAATTTTTGTATTTTTAGTAGAGATGGGATTTTACCCTGTTGGCCAGGCTGGTCTCGAACTCCTGACTTCTGGTGATCCACCTGCCTGGGCCTCTCAATGTGCTAGGATTACAGACATGAGCCTCTGTGCCCTGCCCCTGTTCTGTGTATTTACATAAATACATATCTCCAGAGCTTTAAATTCTTAAATTTTAAAACTAGGACTAAACTAGACATTGAGAGAACCCAGAAATATACCCTGACTAAAGCTGATGGAATTTCATTTGGCTTGACTCTTTGGTGAAAAAAAAAAAATCAGGTTCTCAAGGACTCAATTTAGTGAACCAATGGCAAACAGAAAAATGTTCTTGACATTTTCCCCAAAATAGATGTCGAAAGATTTTGCACTTTAAATTGGTACTTTATTTATTAAAAGTGATATTGAAACTAAATTCCTACCCAATTAGTTGGAAAATATGAAAAAGCAATTGCCACAGAATGCAATTTATTAAATGTTGGTGGTCTTTTTTTTTTTATTATTATACTTTAAGTTCTAGGGTACATGTGCACAATGTGCAGGTTTGTTACATATGTATACATGCGCCATGTTGGTGTGCTGCACCCATTAACTCATCATTTACATTAGGTATATCTCCTAATGCTAACCCTCCCCCCCTCTCCGACAATAGGACCCGGTGTGTGATGTTCCCCTTCCTGTGTCCAAGTGATCTCATTGTTCAATTCCCACCTATGAGTGAGAACATGTGGTGTTTGGTTTTCTGTTCTTGCGATAGTTTGCTGAGAATGATGGTTTCCAGCTGCATCCATGTCCCTACAAAGGACACGAACTCATCCTTTTTTATGGCTGCATAGTATTCCATGGTGTATATGTGCCACATTTTCTTAATCCAGTCTGTCACTGATGGACATTTGGGTTGATTCCAAGTCTTTGCTATTGTGAATAGTGCCGCAATAAACATATGTGTGCATGTGTCTTTATAGCAGCATGACTTATAATCCTTTGGATATATCCCCAGTAATGGAATGGCTGGGTCAAATGGTATTTCTAGTTCTAGATCCTTGAGGAATCGCCACACTGTTTTCCACAATGGTTGAACTAGTTTACAGTCCCACCAACAGTGTAAAAGTGTTCCTGTTTCTCCACATCCTCTCCAGCACCTATTGTTTCCTGATTTTTTAATGATTGCCATTCTAATTGGTGTGAGATGGTATCTCATTGTGGTTTTGATTTGCATTTCTCTGATGGCCAGTGATGATGAGCATTTTTTCATGTGTCTGTTGGCTGTATGAATGTCTTCTTTTGAGAAGTGTCTGTTCATATCCTTTGCCCACTTTTTGATGGGGTTGTTTTTTTCTTGTAAATTTGTTTGAGTTCTTTATAGGTTCTGGATATCAGCCCTTTGTCAGATGAGTAGATTGCAAAAGTTTTCTCCCATTCTGTAGGTTGCCTGTTCACTCTGATGGTAGTTTCTTTTGCTGTGCAGAAACTCTTTAGTTTAATTAGATCCCATTTGTCGATTTTGGCTTTTGTTGCTGTTGCTTTTGGTGTTTTAGATATGAAGTCCTTGCCCATGCCTATGTCCTGAATGGTATTACCTAGGTTTTCTTCTAGGGTTTTTATGGTTTTACGTCTAACATTTAAGTCTCTAATCCATCTTGAATTAATTTTCGTATAAGGAGTAAGGAAAGGATCCAGTTTCAGTTTTCTACTTATGGCTAGCCAATTTTCCCAGCACCATTTATTAAATAGGGAATCCTTTCCCCATTTCTTGTTTTTGTCAGGTTTGTCAAAGATCAGATGGTTGTAGATGTGTGGTATTATTTCTGAGGGCTCTGTTCTGTTCCATTGGTCTATATCTCTGTTTTGGTACCAGTACCATGCTGTTTTGGTTACTGTAGCCTTGTAGTATAGTTTGAAGTCAAGTAGCATGATGCCTCCAGCTTTGTTCTGTTGGTTTAGGATTGTTTTGGCAATGCGAGGTCTTTTTGGTTCCATAAGAACTTTAAAGCAGTTTTCTCCAATTCTGTGAAGAAAGTCATTGGTCGCTTAATGGGGATGGCATTGAATCTATAAATTACCTTGGGCAGTATGGCCACTTTCATGATATTGATTCTTGCTATCCATGAGCATGGTATGTTCTTCCATTTGTTTGTGTCCTCTTTTATTTCACTGAGCAGTGGTTTGTAGTTCTCCTTGAGGAGGTCCGTTACATCCCTTGTAAGTTGGATTTCTAGGTATTTTATTCTCTTTGAAGCTATTGTGAATGGGAGTTCATTTATGATTTGGCTTTCTGTTTTTCTGTTACTGGTGTATAAGAATGCTTGTGATTTTTGCACATTAATTTTGTATCCTGAGACTTTGCTGAAGCTGCTTATCAGCTTAAGGAGATTTTGGGCTGAGACAATGGGGTTTTCTAAATATACAATCATGTCATCTGCAAACAGGGACAATTTGACTTCTTCTTTTCCTAACTGAATATTCTTCATTTCTTTCTCTTGCCTGATTGCCCTGGCCAGAACTTCCAACACTATGTTGAATAGGAGTGGTGAGAGAAGGCATCCCTGTCTTGTGCCAGTTTTCAGAGGGAATGCTTCCAGTTTTTGCCCATTCAGTATGATATTGGCTGTGGGTTTGTCATAAATAGCTCTTATTATTTTGAGATATGTTCCATCAATACCGAATTTCTTGAGCGTTTTTAGCATGAAGGGCTGTTGAATTTTGTCAAAGGCCTTTTCTGCATCTATTGAGATAATCATGTGGTTTTTGTCTTTGGTTCTGTTTATATGCTGGATTACATTTATTGATTTGCATATGTTGAACCAGCCTTGCATCCCAGGGATGAAGCCCACTTGATCATGGTGGATAAGCTTTTTGATGTGGTGCTGGATTCAGTTTGCCAGTATTTTATTGAGGATTTTTACATCGATGTTCATCAGGGATATTGATCTAAGTTGGTGGTCTTTTAAAAAATGAATTCCTCTTGTAGCCAGTGAGATCAGCTATTTATTTATTTGTTTATTTATTTATTTTAATAGAAACAAGATTAAAATTTATTTTGATAGTAACAGCCTGGACTATATTGCCGAGGCTGATATTGAACTCCTGGCCTCAAGCTATCCTCCCATCTCAGTTTCCCAAAGTGCTGAGATTATAGGCATGAGCCACCATGCCTGGCTAGTTACTGGTTATTAAGTAATGAAAACATTTCTGTGAGTTCCACCAGATCATTGACTTTGGCATAGTTCACTTAAGACTTTGTGTGGTAAAATAAATCTCTTTCACATTAATTACGAAGCATTTTTGGGAACCTGATTAATGCTCTGATGTTGTGGGGCCAAAAAATATGTGGAATGTGGCCCTGCAGTTAGATGAACTGAGATCATTATAGTACTACATAGAGCTCTAACTCCTAAATCCTAGATCACTGTGATACTATACAGATCAGCCACTTGCTGACTTTGTGACTCTGGGCCATTTACTTCACCTCTCAAAAGCCATCTTTAAAGTGAGGAAAATAATAAGGTTATTTCGGGAATTCAGTTAGATGATGCAAATTGTTTACTCTAATTTCTAGCATGTAGTTCATGCTCCATGCATTTAACTGTTACTACAGATTGTTTTAGTATCACATTAATTACCAACTGAAGTGAAAGTGAAACCAGAATGCTGTCAACGATTAAAAAAATAAAAACTCTCAAGCAAGAGCAGACAATGACACTGCCTCTACATTTTCCAAATCTTTGAACACTTGGCTATTTTTAGGTTTGTGAAGAAAAGATTGCTAAATTTATACAAAAGGAAAGAGATAAATTAGAGGTGGAAGAAACCGTGTACAGAGCAGCATGTGCATTTGAATGAGGTATTAGCTCCATGCAGAAAAATTAGTTAAGAAGGACAATAGTACTGTCATACTTTTTAAAAACTGAAAGTACTGAAAGTGTTTGTTTTCTTCTTATTACAGACTAGACATAATAAAAATTTTCCTGTCATTCCTGCTTTCTGAGTGCTCCAATATGTAAAGAATCAGGTGGAGCAGGAGAGAGGGTATGGGAAAGGGCACTGAGAGCAAAGGGAGCTATTAGCAAATAAATGTGTGGGCTCTGGGCTTAGGAAAATGGGGCCCTGACTACTTTTCCACTGGATCATAAGTTCCAAGAGAGTAGGATTTTTTTTTTTTCAATGTTGGTCAATGCTGCACCTCCAGGTCATAAAACAGTGCCTGGCACATAGTGGCCTCTTAATAAATATTAGAGAATTAAAGTAAGGCCACAAACTAGGAGATACGTGACAGCAGAGGTGCCTTAGTGACTTGAGCTTCTGAGGCTCATCTCCATTGAATCTGTCCTCTACACTTAGATTTGGGGAGTTTCTCGTGCACTGTTAGTATATAGTACTACTCTCATTGTGTTATACCATAATGCTATGCAGTGAGATTAATAGAAGCCTCATTTTATTCCTCTTCATTTGACTGACAAATTAATTGTCACCAAAATCTGATACCTCTCTCAAGTTTGAGGTAAGGTCAAATGACCCAGCCACTGAATCTTATGCCCCATCCAGATTAAGACCCAACCATAATTTCTATTATCAATTAATTATAGTGATAATATAATGTGTAATACAGGGGTGTCCAATCTTTTAGCTTCCCTGGACCACACTGGAAGACTAAGAATTGTCTTGGGCCACATATAAAATACACTAACACTAACTACAGCTGATGAACTTAAAAAAAAAAATCGCCAAAAATCTCATAATGTTTTAAGAAAGTTTGCGAATTTGTGTTGGGCTGTATTCAAAGCCATCCTGGCCTGCTTGTGGCCCACGAGCCATGGGTTGGACAAGCTTGGTGTAATGGATAACATATAATTAATATATCGATATTATCACAAATGTCAGAGTAAATAAGGGGAAACTATTTAGTCTCTAACAAAAGGATTGATATGGCCAAGGAAAATATATTAGTTCATTATGAGGATCACTCAGAATGGAGAAAATCAGTACATTAATTACATTTGAATAGTCCTTCCATTGTACTGAACTAATTCAAGTGTTTTGACCCTAAAATTTTGTAGTTTTACAGCAAAAACCCACTTCCTCTCCACTAAATTGAAAATGACTAATATATCTCTAACGTACTCTGAACATAATGAGCAGTAATTCAGTGACATTGTGTTATATTAAAATATACACCAACTATTGAGACTGATCATAATTTTAAATTAACACAATTGTATTCATAATTAAGAAGCTATGATAGAAATAAAGTGTTGAACAGAATTTCTTGAAAATATTTTCACTAAATAAAACCAAATGTAAAGTTCCAGGTGTTGGGTAGACTTGAAGTTTGAAAATTGAATAAAATAATTCTTTCATTAAATATTATTAGAACTTCTTAGAGGTTCAAACTAATGCTGATGTTTATAGAGAAGTTGCATTGTGCTTCAGATACTTATATCTGGTGGAGGTAATTTTTGCCCACATTCCCCAGGTTCCTTTAGATTAGAAGTAAAATGTATACCTACATATCCCAAAGGAGAAGCTTATTTTCTGCTCTTTTGACATCTAATGAATTAACGCTTGTGTGGACTGAATTGTTAAAAAATCTAAAATAAACTCTTGACTGTTCTTTTCACATAAGTGGGTGAAGTTGAGAAAACATAACTGTGAGTAAATTTGTTGTACTCTGCTAATCTGCTCAGGCTTTCATCACCCCTGCTATGACCTGTCAGAAAATGGTAAGAGAGAGAAAAGATTCTGTTCTATTGAAAGCCAATCTCAATAGGAAGAAGTGACAGCCAGCCAGGCTCACGCTGAGAAATGGGTCTAGTCATGGGCCAGGCTCAGTTCATTTACACTAGAGCTCCAACTCATTCTATTTCAGGGAACCGAAGATGTCTAGGTGTCTGGGTCACCCTGAGAGGGGGAGTTTATTAAAATGAGTCCTCTCTTCTACAAATTCATGCTAAATTGTTCCATGTCTAACAGTAATTTCTCCAAAAAGCCTTCTATAATACCTGAAGCTATTAGAAGCAACCTTTCTTATTTTTTCTGTCCTTGAATTTGACCTCTTCTCTATTATTATTACTAATAGGAATTAATATTCATTGAGAATTTACTGTTTCTGGCACTGTATAGCATCTTTTCTATGAATTACCTCCTTTAATCCTCCTAATAAGCATATAAAGTTTATTCTGTTAACATTTGTTTTACAAACCAGAAAACTGAAAGCTCAGAAAAACTTTTTATGTTTAGAAACACTGTCCACTGCCTGAAACACTGAAAAAATGGATAAAAATTAAGTACAATTAAAAGCATAGATTCTTTAGCTTCTACTAAGCTTTAAGTTTTAATGGGTTATAATGTTGTCTGTAAGTGTAGGGGTCTGGGGAGAAAAGATACGGGAGGGAAGAAAGTGAGCGCTAAGATAAAAATGCAGTAAAAAAAAAATGGGGTCAGCGAGTTTCCTGGCTCTGCAGCACGGTGCCTTGCCAGCCTTGGCTCCTAGGAAGGGAAGGCTTGTGACTTACCACAGACCAGATTCTTGCTGCCTTCAAAGAGAGATGTTCACAAGGAGAAGATGCCAGCATTCAGGAAAGATGAGAGTCTGGCCAAATAATTGTCGAGAACCCTTAAAATGCAGGCTACTCATCTTGGGATGATTTTAAACAGTAATAAGTGTAGGCAGCAATAACCCTCATGAAGTATGGGGAAAGAGAATGTGAAAGTCTCAAACTAGGGCTGTTCTCTCTCATTCTCCCTCTCTTTAATTGTTATTGATGACATTGTTTTTCCTTAACAAGTCTATACATCCTGAGAGATGGGGTGAGGACAGCATAGATGCTATGGTTTTGATCCTTCTATCAAAAATCAGGACAAAATCCAAACTCAATTCAATCAGAAAAGGTTACATGTGCTTGACTGTATAATTTGCTAGCCATGTGTTTAGTCCTGACTCTAATCAAATGCCAGGAGGATCCAGAGAGCAAGAGCAAAAGTCATTTCTAGTGCCTGTGTCCTCACCACACACCTCCTCACACATGTAAAGCACCTACAAAGGCTTTGGGGGAGATCCTGGCAAAATGGAATAATAGAAGATATAGTTCTTACATTCAAAGCGCTTCCAAGCTATTTATGGAGCTTGACAGATGCAGAAAAAGGCAAAGCTAATTTGCAAAGTCTGTAGTTTCAGAAGATGGCCAGATGAGCCGAAAGATAAAGTGGACTTTTTTCCACTTGAAATTTTATTTCATTTATTAATTTTTAAGTTTTGTTCACCTCTTCTACTTTTCTCACCCTTCTGGTCTGGATAGAAATGAAATAGTTGAGTTTTAGGTATGATAAGTATTCAAGGTGGTGAGTGGAACATGAGCAGGAATTAAACATAATGCCCTTTAAATGTAAAACTAAGAAGTCAGGGCATGAGGTATAGATTTGAAGAGCATCTGGGAAGAGGTGATGGTTGGCACTTCAGGCCATCTTTGAAGCTAGGAGACCTGAGGACTGAGGAGAGCACTTTAGGAAGCATCAGGACACTGAACATAACCACAGTGAAGGTGGCAGAGAAGCAACAGCCAGGGATAAATGAGAGCCAGAACTGTGGTGTCTGGTGAGTCAAAAGAGAGATGCATTTCACAGGCAGAGAGGCCAGGCCTGATGCTTATAATTACTCTAATTTGTCATTCCCAGTAATCTGTAGAGTCCAGGAAGGCAAGGAATGTTCTTATCCTGCCTACTGCTCTTCCCTGATGCCTAACACAGTCCATGGTACAAAGTAGGTACTCATAAGTATTTGTTTAGTTAAGGAAAATTGTTGGGATCTTAGACTTAAGCTCAAAGCCTCCATTCAAAGAAAGTGGCCAATATGTCCCCCATCTGGAGCAAGTTGCATTCTGATTAGGAATGAGACCCAAGCCATATAAAGTCAAGTACAGTTACAATGCAATGATAAGAAAGAATGGGATAGCTCAATTCCAAATGCATCTGGATTTATCTGATGTGAAATTTAAAAAGAGAGAGATAATTTTCCCAGACTACAAATGCCAAATCAGTTTCACTCCCTCCTCAAAAGTGCTGAGAAAGTTCTAAATTTGGAAAGGTCACAAAGGGATAAAGTGAGTCAGAGGAGGCTTTGGTTTTGCCTAATATGAAAAGTGGGATTTGGACTATGGAGGAAGAGGGTCCTTCCAGAGGGGATGTTTGAATGACAGAGTAGGAACAGGGCATGGGGAGGCCAGCTGCGAGGAAGTCAGCACAAGCAAAGTGCAGGCCCAGCAACATCCAAGAGAGAGCGGGGCCAGACCACAGGGTGATCGGTTTGGAGCCTCCAGATCTGTGTCTTAACCCAAGCTCTGCCACGTACTAGCTGTGTGCAAATTACTTAAACTCACCCAACCTATGTTTCTTAATCTGTAAAATGAGGATAATATTAGATGTTAAGATTATGTGAGAATCAGATGAGACATTGCATGCATAAAGCACTTTTCCAGTGCAGTTAAACCCTTGATAAATATTAGCTACTTATTAACCATCGGGTTAAGAGAGAAATGCCTTTTTTATTTATTTATTTATTTATTTATTTATTATTTATTTATTTTAGAACTGACCATTGCTTTATCTTCCATCGTTGTTATTTATACTTTTTAACTATATTCACACCAGGAAAAGTTGATAGTAAATTTCATTTTGGGTGAGGTCTAGACTAGTATCCATGGAAAGGAAGGCAAATTGAAGAGGTGTGATCCTAGGACAGGTGAAGAACCAAGGTCAAAAGGGGGACAGTTCCCAATTCAATCCAACAGCTGCTTTGTTAACAGTGCCACAGGCAGTGGGGTGGGCAGGGTGGGAGATGCATCATGTCCTGGGAAGGGAACACTGTGGGGAGCGAGAGAGAGGCTGGATGGGGGAAACGGTGGATAAAAAGTTGGGCAAAGTAATTTAGTCCCAGTCCCAAAAACTACGTGTTTCAGTCTGTGCTGGGTATGTAAAGGTTTCAAATGGGCTTTCTATGAAAAACAGCAAACAGGCAAACCGTCCCATTCACTAAAAAGATAGGAATTATCATGATACTGTGCAAAGAGCCCAGGCTTTAGAGTCAAGCAAATCTTGATACCTTTACTTGACACATGAACTTCATGAACTTGATCGAGTTACCTCTTTATGTGAATCAGGAAAGTTATTCTTTCCCTATAGGTGTGGGTATGAGAATTAGATAAGTTAATATATATAAAAGGGTCTAACACATAGTGAATGCTCGATTAACTGGTATGTGTTGGTTCAAGAAGGCAGTATGTTATATGCGAGAAGCAATTGCTTTGATTCAAATCCCAGTTCTATTGCTTACTGGTTGGGTGACTACTGCAAGATCCTTAAGCACTTGGGCCCATGATTGTTTCACCTATATCATGCACACAATAAGAAGACCTACCTCCCAAGATTTTTATGAGCACTGAATGAAATCATATTTATAAAACCAACTAAATGGTACCCGGCTCATGTTAAGTGATCTAAATGGAGAGGTATTATCATTAAGAAGCAATTAAAAGTCGTATGTGTATGAAGTTAACAGCTTTTAACATAAAAGACAATGGATTATTTGTTGAGAGATCTTACCGAGCTTAATTTTTTTTTTTTTTGAAAAGAGGAAAGTAAGACATAAAAGGCAGAATATGTGATACAGAACTGTAAGATACATGTCCCACGACAGAAATAAAAAAGGCACAGATTCACTGAGGGGGGAAATTCATGGACATTTATGGTCACATTATCCTGATTGGCTGAGGAATTCAGCAGGCTTCTAGCCAGTTTTCTTGCTGTTCACAGAAATAAAAGCTCAGTGTCTTTGAAAATGAACTAAGTTTTTTTTTTTTTTTTTCTTTTTCTTGATAGGAAAATGTATTTATGTGGTCAAGTAAGACTTGTTTCTGCTAAGAAAAAAATCGGCCTAAGTAGTATAATATGAAGCTAAATTGAAACTGGATACAAATATGTTTATAATGAGATTATTGAATTTGTTGATTTCCCTACATTTCCCATCTACTACCACTAAAGAAGTGCTGTAATAATAATACAACTGGCCAAAGTGGCAAAAGTGGGGTTGGTTTGTCCTTGTCTGTTTGAGGTAAACAACTGAACTGATGGGTGATTTCCCTGAGCAAAGACTCTTGCTACTTCATGTGTCCTTTCCAGAAGGTGGCATCAACATTACATGGGAGCTGGTGAGAAATTCATAACCTCATGCTTCTTAGACCTACCAAATCAGAATATTAATCTCAATAATATTGACAGGTAGTTTATATCCATATTGAGGTTTGAAATGCACTGAGTTAGAGTGTGGAGTTATGGCCACACTATCTTAATTAGATTATCTTTATTTCAATCCAATTTGCATGGCTATGTGAGCTATGATTCTTAGATAGAGGAGTGAATATTAACAGCAAAAATTCTTACTTAACAGACTTACTCAGTGCAAGAAAGAGTTCCCTTAGCTCACTGTATTATGATCTTGGTCAATATGACCCGGAATTTAAGAAAATAATATGACAAGAGTATGGTGTTAATCAACCGGAAACCATGTGTTCAACAGAACAACAAAGCAAGAAGGCTTTGTACTTACTTAGGGAGTTTACATCTTGATGATAAGGCCACTGAGGTAATTGAAGAGGAAGTGGATTCAGCACAGGCTTTGGAAGTTCACCTCTGTTGCCTAGTAACTGTGTGACTTTGGGCAAGTCATTCCAAGTTTCTTTTCTATAAAATAGGATGGTAACAGTTTCTTTTCTATAAAACAGTTTCTTTTCTATAAAATGGGATGGTAACAGTATCTACTTTATGGGGAGTTGTAAGCTTCAGATAAGTTAACAGGTATGCCAAAACAAACAAACAAACAAAAACCACACACACACACACAAATGTTCTGGACATTATGTAAACATTAGATATTACTGATATCTTATTTTTGTTTATTTTTAAATAACTGTCCCTTTAAACCATTCTTCTCAACATTTATTTGATTTATTTGACTTAAATAAAAATAAATTTAAGGAAATTTCAGGAAGAACTTTGATAAACCCATTGAATGACTGGGAAATTCTAAGAGGATTTCAAAGCCAGGTAGAGGAATGCCTGCTTAGTGTCTTTCCTCAGTGCAAAGCCTGATAAAGGCCTCAATTTCTCCCTCAGTTTACTGTGATCAGAGAGTCAGGCTGCCTAGAAATCCTTGTTGCCTGGACAAAAAACTCTTTAGAGGCAGGTTTGTGTAGAGTTTGTGAGGAGTTTTCAGACGGTAAAATTCCTCTTCCTACGTCAGGTGACGGGAGGGTTACCATCATTCCTTTTACACAGAGCTATTCCAGTTCTGTTTATAAGTAGTGTTCTTTGTATAGTGGATGTTGAGCAAACACTTGTCAAACTATAGGAAGTTATAACATCGGGAGAATTTCTAACCACTGCAAAGTGTTCTGATATGTAATAAATTGCCTTGAGTAATAGTAGGAGCCAGTGCTGGAAAGAGTCAAGCTAAGGCTGGCATAGTCTCCTAGGGCTGTTGTAGAGAAGAGTCTAAAGTGGGAGGTGTTGATCTTATGGTCCCAGAGGTCTCTCCCACACTACTTTTCTGCCTGTGTAGGTCAGAATCTATAAAGAGTGAGTAGGAATGGGTTACACCTCACATCCATGAAGGGCCTTAAATGATAGTAGCACACTAGTGTCATATGTCAGGTGGCAAACGACACTAGCACCAAATGTGATTCTGCATTTAAGTTCTAAGTATTAAATGCATCTATTTGCTCTATGAAAACACAAGATATCCCACAGTGTTTGCAAACTGGTTCAATATTGTGTTGATTTTTGTTTTGCTTGAATATACTAAGGGAACTTCAAAAGACTGACGTGGTCCATGCTGTCTGAGCCAGGCCTTTCTTGACTTCTTGTGTTTAGTTATTCATGAAACCACTGGGCCTGTCTAAATGGGCAAGTCATATAGGAAGAGACAGAGTGAAAGCGAGAACAAGAGCAAGAGCTAAAGTGAGAGAAAGAGAGAAAGACATCTTCTCACCTTCAGACCTGATCAGAGGCAATAATGGGAGACCATGGGAGGGGAGAGCCTGATTTAGTTATTTTCTGGCAAGTTTTAAAAATATGGTATTCTTCATGGAGAAGCCAAGATGTTAGGCTGCAGGCAATGCTTATGCTCTCTAGCCTAGTGAGGAGGAAAGCAGTATGGGTAAATAAATGGGCATTTAGTTGGCAATATAGGCAGGGACTATATCAATCATCACCTATAAAAGGTGTTGGTGATGGTCTTTAGGGGGCCATTGGCAAATTGCTACAACAAAATAATAAAATTAATAAAATAACAAAATCCAAGTTTATTTCCCAGAATCTATCTGGGCGTATCATTACTGTCAGAAAGACTTATATTTACCAGGTGAGAAAATTGAGGCTGAGAGATGTTAAATATTATGCACAGCTTCTCACATCTAGTGAAGTAACTGAACTAGGATTTATATCTAGAGATGCTATCCTTCATAGGACACGTTGCGTATCATTACTGTCAGAAAGACTTATATTTACCAGGTGAGAAAATTGAGGCTGAGAGATGTTAAATATTATGCACAGCTTCTCACATCTAGTGAAGTAACTGAACTAGGATTTATATCTAGAGATGCTATCCTTCATAGGACACGTTGCATATCATTACTGTCAGAAAGACTTATATTTACCAGGTGAGAAAATTGAGGCTGAGAGATGTTAAATATTATGCACAGCTTCTCACATCTAGTGAAGTAACTGAACTAGGATTTATATCTAGAGATGCTATCCTTCATAGGACACGTTGCTAATTTGGGGGTGTTCTCAGGGAGAGGAAGATGTCTATATGCTCATATACACAGATTATCCAAATAAAAACTCTTACTCCCCATTCTCCTTTCTCATTTTAACTAGATATTAATACCACTATTGTATTAGTTGACTAAGGTTGCCTTCTGCAGAAAACCATCTGTGTCTCCTTTCTACCCAAGTGCTCTGGGCTGCCCTGCCCTTTCTCCTCCAACATCCCATTCCACAGTCTCTCTCTATCTCTGCAGGACTCCCTGTAGTCCTCCCTACCCATCCATTATCTCCCTCAAGCTGTCCCCTCAGCCTTTTCTAACAGGGAAAGGCTGGTGCCCTGGTAAAGAGTCCCCCACCCCTATCCCACTTCCCAGCACTAGATGGGCTTGGGAGACAATGACTGCCCCTCCCTCATGCTGTTCCTTCCAGTCACCTCCCTTCCAGTCCCGTGAGGAGGGCCTGAGGCCCACATTAGCTAGTCTTTTCTCTGGAGGTTGTTTGGGGGCAGAGAAGAAATCTAAAGTAGAGAGAAGGCACTGCCATGCCTTAAGCCAACCTTTCCAGAAGTATAATGCCCTTGCCACTAGTAGTTTGGGAAACAATTTTTATTGGCATGCAGGCAAATATTTTGTTTCAATAGTGGCCTATTTATTTTTATGAATACCTTCTATTTTTGGCAAGGAATGCTGATTTTCCATTTATGGTTATAATGTAATGTTTTATTTTAAAAACAAAATGACTTAGGGAACAAAATAAGTTGATTTAAAAATACATATTAGTTAAATATATATTTACCATACACAAGTAGACTACAGAAATGGCAAAATAGACTGAAGTTGAAGAAACATTGCCTTAAGCTAAGCCCACTCGGGACTAAATTTTATCTGCCCCCAAATCAACACCTCTTGAAAAGTGGTCCCTATCTTTCCTTGTGTCAGTTCTTAACACCTAGGGGGGTAGGCATGCTTCTCATGTTTGGTTTCATAGAATATCTGTGTTTTCAGGGGACCACCATATGCAAAAATGTCAGGGGAGGGGTACTCTATTGGATTAAGAAGCCAGGGTCCACAGAACAGATGCTTTCAGCCTACTAACTCAATTGCTCTCTGCTTCTTAGTTGCCACAGTCTAAACATTCTTTAATGCATTGCATTTTTCAGCCATTGCTCAACAGATAGGTTCGTATACCAGTTTTCATAGTGGGAAAAATTAGGAGACTTAATAATTTGCTCCATATCTTGGTGGCCAAGCTTTCCAGCCCTGGTCAGTTAGGCTTTAGGACACTTTTTCTAGATTTGTGCTATCCTAGCCTTCAGGAATGTGAGCATGGAAGTAGTATAGAAAGGAAGTAGTGCAGGAAGGAAGTAGTGCAGGAAGGAAGTAGTGCAGGAAGGAAGAAGTATAGGAAGGAAGTAGTGCAGGAAGTAGATCAGGAAAAGTGGTTGTAAGCCATTTAACTTACTTTTTTTTTCCATCTGAACTGTGACCCCAAATTATCAATTTGTCTTGTGAAGGCACTTCATTTAGGAAAAGCAATGTAAAAGTAAAAATTAGTATTTATTGTGTGTACTAGGTGCTTTGCATACATCATTTCTTTAGTCCTGTAGGAAATAATACGTTCTCTGGGAAGTGAAAATGTGTATATGATTATATTCACAGATTACAGATCTTAGATTACAAATCTAAGATCTCCCTCCTCTCTTTTCCTTTCCCAAGAACTCATACATATTTCTGTTAATTGGTAGAAACAATTATTAATAGATTTTGTCACTTGGCTGCTGTGGGCTCTGACGCCCTCTAGTGACAGAAAAATTCTTTGGTAGAAGAAGTAATGTCCCCAGATACTCAGCAGCCTACAGAATTGTTTAAGCAATTATCTTCACTTGAGCTTGAAACTAGAGTAGCTAATTTGTAACAAAAGAATTATTATACAGATCAAAGTTCTGATAATTTATCAGTTAAGATTTTTTCAGTTGTAAGACTCCGGCTTAAGCAAAAACTAAGAATTTGTAGAGTTGGGTAACTGGGTGGGGGGCGGGGTGTCTGGAGTTCAATTTCAGAACCAAATGCATCCAGAACTTGGATGACTCTACCAACCTTGATCTTTCGCATGGTTTCCTCTCAGTGTGGTTTCCTCTCAGCATGAGCTGACTGTTTTCAGCTCTGGAAGGACCACAAGCTCCCTTCACAACCAACCACATCAGTTTCACATCTCACATATTTCTACTTCAAATCCAGTGAAAAATAAAGGGTTTGTGTCCCGGTCTTTCCAGTAACGGTCCCAAAATCTACTCCAACTGAATGTGATGTGCTGATTGACTTAAGCCAAGTCATGTTTCCCACCCACTACCTCCCTCCACTTACATGTATACCCAAGCTCTGGGATCGGTACCAATGCACTGTGACGGTTAATTTTATGAATCAAATTAGCAAGCCCATGGCACTCAGCTATTTAGTCAAACACTATCTTAGATATTTCTGTAAAGCTATGTTTTGGATGGGATTAACATTTAAATCTTTAAACTTCGAGTAAAACATTTGCCTTCTATAATGTCAATAGTCCTTATCCAATTAGTTGAAAGCTTAAAAAAAAAAAAAAAAAGACTGACTTCCACTGAGAGAGTGAGAATTATGCCAACAGACTGCCTTTGGACTTGAATTGTAACTTTTTCATGGGTCTCCAGCCTGTTGGCCAAGGCTAAAGTTTTGGACTTGCCAGCCTCTACAATCGTGTGAGCCAGCTCTTATCTATCTATCTTTCTATCTTTTTCATTCTCTTGGTTCTGTTTATCTAGAGAACCCTGACTATAAGAACCATTCACATCAAATAGTTAAGAAAAGGAGAGAGGGACAGTTTTTCTAAAGACAACTTGGAAGTACTATTACCAGGAGGAAGAAGAAGGAGAAAGGCAGGATAAACAGTCATGGATATACACTATAGTTGGGAATTATTAAAATCAACTTGTTGCTATTTAGTAAAAACAATTTGGTTGACAACACTTTTAAAACATTAGGTCCAAAGGGGAAAATAACAAAAGTCTTAGTGGTAAAAAGATGTAGAAGTTTTTTGTTTTGTTTTGTTTTGTTTTTGTTGTTTTTTGTTTTAATCTTAACTCTTCCAGTTTTTTACATAGTCAGATATTGGTTTAAATGTTATTCAGAATGTTCAGAAACCAGGATATCTTTTGGAGTACAAGAAACAAGCTTTAACTTATATGGTATGGTTTGAATAAGGATGCTTGTCCAAAATACCTCCAACATCTGGTGGAGTGCCGAAATTCTATTATTAAAATTTTATTACTTTGCCCTTGAAGGCCTGAGGACTCTCAGGAATATGCTGGCAAAATAAAAATAACCTTTAGAGATGCCCAAACTGTTTTCCCCAGAACACCAGCATTTATTAGGTGTTCATTCAATAGATTTTTCAAAGAGTTCCATAGACAAAGAAGTTTGGGGAACAGTACATATAATTACCCCACCCTTTAATATTAGCATGTTAAAGGCCCTGAGAAGTTTTGGATTAAGAAAGTTTTCAAATTAAATTAACCCAGAATTTTCTAAGATTATTTGACCATGAAACATATTTCTCCCCACAAAGCACCTATTCCTATCTCCTTGAACTTGAGGATAATTAGATGTACAAGGGTAGGAGGTAGGGGAAGGGGGTATGGCATAGAAAGAGCAGGACCTTGGAAGCAAGAATATCTAAGTTTAATTCCTGACTCTGCTATTTATTAACTAACCAACTTTGCCAATGTTGCTGAAGCTTTTTTGGCTACTTTTTTTTATTTGTAAAGTAAGTTTAATAATCACTCACCTCACTGGGCTATAATGATAAGTATTAACTAAGGAAGATCCACATATGCGAGTTTCTGGCTTATAATTCACACTCAAGAGATACTGATTTTGTCAATTGTCCTTTCCCCTTTTTTTCTCACTTCCCTCCTTCCATTCCTTCTTCCCTTACTTCTCTTTTCCTTCCCTCTCACCTCTTTTCCTTCCTTCCTTTTACATTTTTTATTTAAATGAACTTTTTATTTTGGAATAGTTTTAGGATTTCAGAAAAGTTGCAAAGGTAATACAGAGAATGCCCATATACCATCCTCCCTGTCCCACTTCTTTCTGTGTCTATTAGATGCTCAGAGTGTGTGCACAAGGCTGGCACACCCAGGGTCTTCCTCATGGCACTAACAGTCTACTGAAAGGTGGAACAGAGACAAATCAGTCAACACCTACAAGACTGCTGGTAAGTGCAGCGACAGATGCAAAACACAGGATGATGGAAAGCACTCAGGAGGGTAACCTAACCTAGATTTGAGGGCCGGAACAGGCTCCAGAAGAAAATGTCAACTAAGAGGAAGCCTGAAGGATGAACAGTGAGCCAAGCAAAGGGTTATTAATGTGTTATTAATGGGTTGAATCTAACTGGGAAGGGAGAGAGGCGGCAGAGTGAGGTGCAGAGCTTGGTGGACGATGCCAAAGGAATACTGAAACTTTCAGTGTGTCCAAATTCAGGTTCAGTAATGATGGTATTATCCAAACATACTTTCTGTAAAATTCATGCAAAACTACCTAAGAGCTATCTACTGTTCCAAAACAATAGTAACTTTGAACAGTGTTCACCAGAGCACAAAAGAATTACAAGATTTTTTTTTTTTTTTTTTTTTTTTTTAAAGAAAACTGGCCAGGAAATAATGAGTAACGAAGGACAGGAAGTAATTCTGAATGTTTAATATAGCTGGGGCTGTGCAGTCTGCCTTAAGTTGTTAGCTTTGTTTTCCTCTTGAGAAATAAAAAGGGGCCCTCCCTTTTCAGAGCCCTATGGCGCAATATCTGTACTTTTTCATATGGCGACCTGTCCATTGCAGAAACGTAAGCCACAACATGGACAGCTCAGTCAAATGCCCCGCAAGTCTTCCTCTGATTGACTCCAGCAATTAGCCAAGGCTGTGCACCCAGGCAGGACCTGTGCACTCTGAGCTGCGTTCTCCTTCAAGACCCCCTCAACTTCGCAGGTTGAACTGCAGCCGAAGTCTTTAGAAAGGGCAGCAGGCAGGCTCTCGAGGTCCTCACCTGAAGTGAGCTTGCCAGCCACTGCAGGAACGCCCCGGAACGGGGAATGCCCATTTGTGCAACAAACCCTGACTCCTTCCTCACCCTGACTTCTCCCCCTCCCTATCCGCGCGCAGGCCAAGTTGCTGAATCAATGGAGCCCTCCCCAACCCGGGCGTTCCCCAGAGAGGCTTCCTTCCCATCCTCCTGACCACGGGGGCTTTTCGCGAGCTCGTCTCTGATCTCGCGCAAGAGTGACACCCAGGTGTTCAAAGACACTTCTGGGGAGTGAGGGAAGCGGTTTACGAGTGACTTGGCTGGAGCGCCGGAGGCGGGCACTGGCACGGAACACACCCTGAGGCCAGCCCTGGCTGCCCAGGCGGAGCTGCCGCTTCTCCCGCGGTTGGTGGACCCGCTCAGTGCGGAGTTGGGGAGGCTCTTTCACTTCGGAGGATTGCTCAACAACCATGCTGGGCGTCTGGACCCTCCTACCTCTGGTGAGCCCTCTCCTCCCCGGGTGGAGGCTTACTCGGTCTTAGTCCCGAGGATAGGCAAAGTGGGGCGGGCGCGGGACGCGTGCGGGATTGCGGCTGCAGCGGCGCACGCGGGCACCTGGGAGCGGCGGGCTGCTGCCGGAGGCGTTGGAGACTGGCTCCCGGGGGCTGTTAGGATCTTCCCTCCGGCCCGGGTGCTCAGAACGCTGGAGGACTCGCTTTTCTAGGGACTTGATGCGAAGTGCTGACCCCGCGGAGCAGGCGGGGCAGCTCCGGCACTCCTCGGAGACCACTGTGCTCCACGTAGAGGTAGGCGTGGGGGGCGGACAGGAATTGAAGCGGAAGTTTGGGAAGCTTTAGGGTCGCTGGAGGAGGACCCCGGTTGGAGAGAGGAGCGGAACTCCTGGACAAGCCCTGACAAGCCAAGCCAAGGATCCGCTGCGGCGCTGGTGGGTGAGCGCGCGCCGCCCTGCGGGGGCGGGGAGAGAGCCTGCAGCCTTCAGAACAGATATTGCTCATTTTCTGGCAGTTCTCAGACGTAGGAAATAAGTCAGCCCCGAAGCAGTGGTTAAACCGGAGGGCTCGGAAGAAGGGCACTGTTTCTTTCTCGAAAAAGTTATATGGGGGCTGAATGAGTTTCTGGAGGCTTGTTTACCTTTTTTTATTGTCACACAGAAAAAGAAACTGTCGTCTCCCTTCCGGGAATTCTCTCCTTAACACTGTAAGTCGCTGCCTTAGTGGTTTCATTTTGTTTTGTTTTTCTGCCCTTCTCTTTCTTCTTTTGCCCTTTCTTAGCTTGCACTCCCATGGTAGTTTCTGCCTGGTCTCCTGCTGGGGTGGTACCCGTTCCCACCACACAGAACCCGGCGCCTATTATTGGCCAAGAAACTTATGCAACCTGTTTTGAAAAGTCCCTCGCTCAGAAATGCCAGCTTGCGGATGGCTAATCGAAGAGACGTGGATCCAGGAGGCTCATTGGAGTACCGGAGCCTCTGAGAGTCCATGGATTTTTTTTTTTTTTTTGGCCCCAACAAAGTGTCAAGCATAGCGAGAGAAATGTTTACAAATGTGCTCTCCGTGGATTCCCAGGAGAGCCATGTAGTGGGGAAGATGACCACATCCCTATTTTAGAGATGGCAAAATGAGGTTCAGAGAGCTTCAGTAATTCAACCAAGATCACACAGCTAGTAAATGGCAGATAGGGGATTGAACTCAGATCTAACTCCAAAACTCAGGCTGTTCCCTGATTGCATCTGATATCCAGATTACACCAAAAGGCTGAGATGTCTGGGTCCATTTTATGATTAGAAAAAAAAAAAAAATCCTCCTGTTCCTTTCAGAAATAATGTGCACTATTTGGGCTTCTTTAGAAACTTCCTTGGAGAAAATTTATGATTCAAGATTGAGAAACCATTTATACAGTCTCAGACCACACTCTTCTCTCCCTTGTTATTAACCATTGCACTAATGCAATGTTGGCTGCTTTGAAAATCTCTTAGTTCATGGACAGCAGTATTAGCAAAATGTAAGAAAATTGCCAAAGCTTGGAGCTATGCTTGTTGAACTTTTGTACCAATAGCACCTTTACCAGAGGCTGCGTGTGTTTAAAGCCAAAGAAAACTTTGCTTTTCTGAAAGAATACACACACACACACACACACGCATATATACACATACATTTATGTATATATACATATTATAATACCTATAAGTTAGGTATAATTTATAATATTTGTATATGATATATGGCCTAGGAAATTAAGGCTTATTAAATAAAATTTATAAATGCAGATGAGTCAAATACAAAAATCAGACATAACCCTATCACCTAAGTAATCATTTTTTACGTTTTGCGGTATATCTTCCATTTATCCCCTTTAATAGAACTCTTTTAAATTTGGTTACACAGAAATTGGTTTTGCGTTCACGACATGCCTGACATCAGGCCTGTATCCTTAAAGAAGTTTCAACACTCTTGTGTCACCTCATGTGTCTCCAGAAAATGTTTGCTTTTATGCCTTCACGGTTAGTGCTTTCTTAGTAGTAGCAATAAATAAAATGGATGCAAAATGCGAATTACTTGGAATACAGAAGCAAATTTTTAATTCTATTAATGGGCTGGACGTAGATGGGTGGGGAGCTGTTTTCTGCTTTTCCCCTCTTCCCCTAGTCCTCTGACTCTGATGATAACTATAGTCAACAAATATCCCCATCCTTAACCCCTTTTTCTTCTCTTTCTCTTTCCTTCTCTCAACCTTCCTGGTGTTAGTTTTCTCTTTCCTATTTCTCAGTGTTTTCACTTTGACACTTAACAATAACAAAGTTAGAAATCCCAAAATGTTGGCAAATTTCTAAAGGAGACAGAAAAAAAACTTACTTTACAAATTTGTTTGAGAAATAGCTGTGGTTGCTTTTTTTTTTTTTTTAATTGTGCATGACCCTGTTATTGGCCAAGAAACTTGAGCAGCCTGTTTTAGAAAGTCTCTCGCTCAGAAATGCCAGCTTGCAGATGCCTAATCGAAGGGATGTGGATCCATGAGGCTCATTTGAATTCCGAAGCCTCTGAGAGTCCATGGATTTTTATTTTATTGGGCCCCAACAGGTTTTGTCTTGCATTATTTAGGACATTGGCCAGGCAATCACTGGACAGCCAGTTTTATCTCCTTTACATTTTTTAGAATGGTTATCTTATGGTCAAAGGAAGGAAGAGGGCCTTTGGAAAATAAAGCTGTGTATTTACAAGTAGCCATACAGAATAGTTTTGTGAGGAAAATAAAGAAAGTTATTTAATTTGTAATTTAATCATTTTTCTTAAACCAACCCAACGAACATAAAAGGGACTATTTAATCATTTTTGTAGTTTAATTTGTAATTTAATAATTTTTCTTAAGCCAACTTGATGAACATAAATTGGGCTATTTATTTTTGTTTTTAATGGGCTGTACTTACATCGCAAAGGACTTGAGAAGTCTTATAAATACGATAAAATAATAAATGTGAATTAAGACATTAGCAACCAGGATGGAAAAACCCAAATTTGTAAATGATGGCAAGGCTTGCAAGCAAAAATTAAATTGATAAATGGCATCACCCCCACTACCAGCTACAGTTAGACTAATGAAAAATCCTCTAATGTTCGTGCCTGAAATACAGTTACCACCCTTAGCAGCAAATTAGACTTTAATTTGGAAAAAAAAAATTTTCTTGCCACTGAGTTTAGAGAGGGGAAAAGATGAAATAATTAGAGGCAAAGAAGATCTGGAATTTAGACGTTGTCTCTGAGTAAGGTCTTTGAGACACTGGACAAGTAATTTCCTTCTGAATACTCTCATGTTAACACATGAGAAGTGTCAGTGTTTCAAAGGAACCTCTTTGAAGGCTACTAGAAGGCTTTAGGGGTGCCAAATTACCAGAGTAAACTGCCAGTTTGAGAGAATAACTGTTTGTTAAGAGATGGTCTGAAACCTAAGTAAGGAAATCCCCCCACTTGAAAGCCCCTAGGAAGTTAATTGCTTTTGGCGAATTATCTTAGGCTCCAAAAGTCCCTTGGTGAGCACATGTTTTGTAATAGGGACTAAAGACTACTGACTTATGGTGAAAAATGAAATAACACCACTTAAAACTTGAAATTGACAAAAAGCAACTTGAAACCAAATATAGGAGAGTGAACCCATCGGTTTCTTCTTTTTAAATAGGTAAATATAGAAAAAATGACCAGACAATGTGAAACAAAAAGCAAATATTTAAAAACTACATTTATACTTTATCTCACCCAACTAATATAAAGAATTTTGATTTTACTTATAAATTCCTAGCCTTGTCTACACATATACATAATTGCATGTTTAATTTGAGCTATATATAGTCTGCTTTTTGTTCCTTTGAATGTTACACAAACCTTTTTCTATTTCTGCATAATTTTTATCTTGTATTTTTTCTTGGATACATTATGGAGAGAGCATTTATTAAATGAGCTGGGATTACTATAATTTTTTTTTTTTTTTTTTTGAGACGGAGTCTCGCTCTGTCACCCAGGCTGAAGTGCAGTGGCTGGATCTCAGCTCACTGCAAGCTCCGCCTCCTGGGTTTATGCCATTCTCCTGCCTCAGCCTCCCAAGTAGCTGGGATTACAGGCACCCACCACCTCACCCAGCTAGTTTTTTGTATTTTTTAGTAGAGACGGGGTTTCACCATGTTAGCAAGGATGGTCTTGATCTCCTGACCTGGTGATCCGCCTGTCTTGGCCTCCCAAAGTGTACTATAATTTTTATTATTTACTTTTTAATTTATTTATTACTTATTTTTATAATTTACTATTAGAAAAAAGCATTTCTTAAATGTACTGGTATATATATGTGTGTGTGTGTGTGTGTGTGTGTGTGCGTGTGTATGACTTTTTCTTGTTACCCAAAAGTTACTCATAGAACTTACATATGAAAATTGTAGTACTTATGATGAAAAATCATAAAATAAGACAATTTAAAACTTGATAAAAAGCAACATAATATTATATGTTGTACCTTGTACTTCCTTATAAGGTACAACACTACAAGAACCTTAGTGTATAATTTTCTTTTTGCTATATATGTATATATATATTCATAAAAGTGGAAAAATAACATTTAACTAATAAATCCTCTTTATTTTCTGGAAAATCCTTGCTTAAAAAAAGTCTTTAGCTTTTTATATAGTTAGACTTCTAACACCAATTAAATATCTTCAATTCAGTCTCAAGCAGGAACAAATCTTCAGTCCACTTGCCTACCTTTATTGTCTTTGAAGTGACAGTGTGAGTAGTAAAGCCCAAATCAGAGAGAAGTTGACTTTTGTAAGATTGGTAACTTCACCTTCCCCGGAAGGAAATGAGGTGGTTCTTCCCTTTGATCACAACTGCTTTCTTGATTTGAAATAAACTGTTGTACAGCCCAGTCACCCCATCTTTAGGCATTTAGAAATAGCAATCATAGTTATATAGGACAACTTGCCTGAGTCCCACTAAGTAGAAATGATAGTGAATTTAGTATAAGATTATACCTTTAGGTTGGGTGGATGACTCACACCTGTCACTCAGCACTTTGGAAGGCCAAGGTGGGTGGATCATGGATCAATTGAGATTAGGAGTTTGAGACCAGCTTGGCCAACATGGTGAAAACTCGACTCTATTGAAAATACACAAGTTAGCTGGGTGTGGTGGCATACCTGTCATCTCAGCTACTCGGGAGGTTGGGGCAGGAGAATTGCTGGAACCTGTGAGGCGGAAGTTGCAGTGAGCCAAGATCATGCCACTGTACTCCAGGCTGGGCGACAGAGTAAGACTCCATCTAAAAAGAAAACAAACAAACAAAAAATTATACCTTTAGAGCAAGGCCAGCGTTTTAAATTAGCAAATCTGACTACAAATTCAATCAGCAGATATACTCAGCCCAGCAAAGTGAGCAAGCTTACTGTAGGTTGTGTTAAGGCATGGACTGGGATAAACAGGCAAAATTAGAGTAAATTTGACAATTTGACATTGGATTCATTAATGACAGCCTGTCCTTCGATGAAGTCAGGCAGCATTGTGTTTCTATTCATCTCTGTGTTTTGTGAGGCTATAAAAATATAAGATGTGAGAAATGTGAATACATTTTATTTGTGAGGGCAGAGATCTTGAAGAAGAGAGTGAGAGGAAGTCAGAGTATGTGGGTGAAAGCTCTTGTTTTCTGCTGAGGATTTAGCTTTGGTTTTTAGCCATTCTCACAAAGAGATCATTGGTCCTAATTAACTGATTGTTGTTGTTGTTTTTCACATGAATGTCTGTAAGGATTTAGGCTTGATTTTAAAAATTGGGCCTATACTCAGAGAAAGACAAATACTACATGATCTCACTTATATGTGGAATCTAAAAGATTCGAATCCATAAAAGTAGAGAGTAGAATAGTGGTTACCAAAGGCTGGTAGGGGGCAAAGTTGGGGGGTAGTTAGGGAGATATTGGTCAAAGGATACAAAAAGATACAAAATTTCAGTTAGAAGGAATAAGTTCAAGAGATCTAGTGTACAACTTGATGTCTATAGCTAATAACAATGTATTGTATACTTGAAAATTACTAAGAGTAGATTTTAAGTGTTCTCCTCACACATAAGAAAAGAAAATGAATAAGTATGTGAAGGAATGCCCAATGTTAATTAGCTCAGTTTAGCTAATTATCTTCCAAAATATGTACACAATTCAAGACATCATGTTATATGCTATAAATATATACAATTTTTTATTTGTCAAATCAAAAACAATACAAAAAAACCCGGGCCTATACTGCCCACAGGCAGTCTTGTTAGCCTGCAGATAAAGTGTGTATGTATATATGCACACATGCATTTGTTTATTTTTAGTGTTAGTCACCATCATCTAAGTGTTGGGGGATTTTGCTTTCATTTGAAAAGTGGAAGATCTGGGCTCCCATACCACATGGTCCCTGTTCCCCTGGGGCTCAGCAATGGTTGCTCCTTGGGACCAGGCAGAGCTGGTCCCAAGCCCCTCCCTCTCTCTGTAGTCTCTTATCCCAGGTTGCTTTATTCTTGTATGACCCAGGTGGCCCCTCTGGGCTTGTAAGGACTCTGGGGCTGTATTTTAGGGCTCAATAGCCCTCACATTACCCATTTCCTCTACCAAAGGTCATTTCTTTTCTCTTCAGGCTTATTTTTGGAAGGGTCATTATTTCTTCATGAGAAGTCAAATTCTGATTTGCAAGTGCTGAACACAGATGCCTTTAGTCTGTAAAACTCTTATATTCTCACATGTAAATGTAGTAACCTGCTAACCTCAGATTTTGCTTCCTCTGACCTAGTTGCCCTGCAACTGTGATGAGCATCAAAGTCACCAGGGGCACTTCCCCATTCTCAGAGATCCTGATTCCTTAGGTCTGTGTGGGGGCCTTAATAAATAATGCATCACTACAGAATTCTGATGTCTGTCGGGGTCTTGAGAACTATTTTTCTAACTCTAGCACTAAACTCAAAATGTAATTTCAGATGGAATTTCCTAGGCTCATTCGTTGTGTTTTATTTATGGCTTGGCCAGTCATGGATCTAATCAGTAACTTGCAACTGTTGCTTCAACTACCTCTGTCCTGGACTTTCCAGAGATTCGCTTTAAGAAAGAAAGAGGACATCCCTGGGATAAGATGACCATGTATATTTTTATGTACACATGTTAAAAACATATAAACAAATGGGATCTTTGCTTATCTCTTTCATGTAGAAAAATTTATTTTACTTCTATTTCAGGTTTTCAATAATGTAGTAGGACAAGATGGCATCACTATATCCCTGTTTTTTACACAGATATATTAGAGATGCATTATCTTATTGGAAATGTTAAACTATTCAATAATAAACTATTCGTCTTTTAGAATTTCTTTTTCCTCAAGTGTTGATAAGTACCTGAAAGTCTACAAGCAGACAAGAAGAATTAGTCAGTGGAACTTCATTTCTTGCTCCGTTTTTGTCCGCAACAGTAGAGGGTGGTGAGATTTCAACCCAGCCTAGCAGGACCAATAAGTCTGGAAAGAAGTAGCTCCAGTTCATATTGGCACCTGCTAATTCTAGTTCCGAAGACCATGGGAAATCTCTTGCCTGTTTAGCTCAGTGATCATCCAAGATGGGAAATTCTTGGGCTCAGCTGTGAGGGATCCCAAGTTTATATGTACCACTAATGTCTCACAAATCAAGAATCCAAGAGAATCAAGAGACTGTAGTTCATTCCTTATATTAAATTCTTAGGACTGCCGACTGGGTCAGCAGTTTTGGGGACTAGAAGCCTGATATCAAGGTGCCAGCTGGACTGGTTCCTTCTGAGGACCACGAGGGCAGGATCTGTTCCAGGCTTGTAAAGGGCCTTCTTTTCCATGTGTCTTCACATTATCTTCCTCTGTTTGTATGTGTGTCCAAATTTCCTCGTCTTCTTCTTCTTCTTCAAATTTAGAAGTGTATACTGTTTAATCTACAAGGTTTATATAGCTTTAGCTAAAAATAAAAAAAAAAAAGCAAAACAAAAACAGTGAAGCCAAGACACTCTTCCAAAGTCTGGACCCTTCCAGCCTTCCAAATACCAGAGCTCCGGAAGTTGTATATACCAAATTTCCTCTTCTTAAAAGGTCACATTTTCCTCTTCTTAAAAGGTCACATTGGATTAAGGCTCACCCTATTAACACCATTTTAACTTAATCACCTCTGTAAAGACCCTATCTCCTCATACTGTCACATTCGGAGGCTCAGGAAGTTAGGGTATCGGTATCAATATATGAATTTGGGAGTGAGGGGAGGACACGATTTAGCCCATGACAGTCCTGAATCTCCTTTGCTAGATGCATGGCTGCGGGCCAGTCACTTCACCAGTTGGGACACTGCCATCTCTAACAGAAAAGGGGTTTGGGCTAGGTCATCTATTAAGTCCTTTCTGCTCTAAATTGTAAATATAATGAGATACCAACTTTTAGTTTAATTGTTTAAATTTTTAGAAGTTAACTGGATGTTTTGCTGGTGTCAACACCCCCCTTTAAAAAAAAAATTTGGCCGGGCATGGTGCCTCACGCCTGTAATTCCAGCACTTTGGGAGGCCGAGGCAGGCAGATCACGAGGTCAAGAGATCGAGACCATCTGGCCAACATGGTGAAACCCCATCTCTACTAAAAATACAAAAATTAACTGGGTGTGGTGGCGAGCATCTGTAGTCCCAGCTGGTCGGGAGTCTGAGGCAGGAGAATCACTTGAACCCAGGAGGCGGAGGTTGCAGTGAGCTAAGATCACGCCACTGCACTCCAGCCTGGCAACAGAGTGAGACTCCATCTCAAAAAAAAAAAATTCTCACTTTCTGTTTCTACTGTTCTCTCAAGTACCCCTCTGCCTTCTGTTACTTCTTTGCTGCATTCTGAGAGGATTGGGGTGGGGAGCACTCTTTCCTGTAGAACCCCATAACCCATCTATTTTCATCAATCTATTTGAAATTCAAAGCCAGGGGTTAAAATGTCCATTTTCAATTTGAGATGTCTAACTTTCAGATAAATCTATTAACATGCATTTCTAAGTGACTTTTAAGCTAAGCATTTTATTTTATTAAGCTTGTATAGAAGGGTAACCATTATACTTATATAATAAAGTGCACTTTCAAAAATAGTTCAAATATAAAATAATATTCATAATATTTTATGACAGACTTCCTAGAACTTATATGTGTCTTTCTCCCCAGAGTAGTCTCTATGGGTGCCTAAACAATACTGCATTATTAGATTTTTTTCAGTTTATAAGCCACACAAGAAAGTTAGCCCATGTCATCTCTAGAAGTATAAAAAGAGACAGGTGTTCTGAGAAATATATCTGTTTATTCCTAGTTCAGTAACAGCACAATGAGATGCTAAATTATGAGGCACTTTTTGTTTATCTTATTGTCTCATTGGCAACCAGCAGCTCCTGTTGCATTTTTGACATGGGGAGCTATCAGAGTGTGGTTAATAAAGTACATTTCCATGGTAAGTATTCTTTAAGAGAAAATAAACCAAGATTTCATCAGAGGCAGAAATTACTGCAAGCTGTAGTTACCAGTTTCTGGTGATTTGTATAACTGAGCTTTCGATTTCAAAAATTAAAAAGTTCTCTTTAGTGTAACATATTTTTGGGTCCAATAATTTTACTTCAAAAATAAAAGAGAATTTTCTTTACCATCAAACAACGTTGCTATAATGAGTGGTGATATATTTAGCCCTAGTGGACCAAAGAGAAATAAAATGGCTTTGATTATGCTGGTTTAAGAAAATATATCCAATTAAACAAAGGTTAATATTTATGATGTTTGATTTAGTAAAATTATAAGACTACCAAAGAAAGCTAGAAGAGCAAAAGAACCCAAAATTTATATAAAGAATTAAATGTTAATAATTCAAAGGTTTAGAAATTTTTTCCACCTTTCAAATACTAAGTTGCTGTTATAGATTTACTACCATTATTACCCAGATTTTCCATTTTACTAAAAAATAATAACACAGGTGATTATGATAAATCAGTATAGATCTTTAGGCTCAACACAACCCTGCTACCTTTTAAATTTTTTTATTATACAACAAACACATATGCGTTATCAAGAAAAGATGAGTTAAGCAAAATGAAAAAAAATAGTCTTAGCAACTAGAAATAAGCACCATTAAAATTTCTGTGTGTTAAAAGATAATATACTGCTGAAACTTTTTTTTTCTTGAAATGTCCTTCTTTTCTTTCGCTTTTCAATTTCTTAATCCCTAACCTTCTAGTGTTGAATTTTCTGGACCACCGTTATACCCCCTCATCAAGAGGACATTTTTTTCTGCAGTAGCTGAGCACAATGGTCATATTGAAGAAATTCTCCTGTGGGGCTTTGCCTAGAGGTAAAATCCTCTTGGCTGGGTGTGATGGCTCATGCCTGTAATCCCAGCACTTTGGGAAGCCGAGGCGGGAGGATCTTCTGAGGTCAGCAGTTTGAGAGCAGCCTAGCCAACATGGTGAAATGCCATCTATACTAAAAATACAAAAAATTAGCCATCATAGTGGCGCATTCCTGTAATCCCACCTACTCCGGAGGCTGAGGCAGGAGAATCACTTGAATGCTGGAGGCAGAGGTTGCAGTGAGCCGAGATCTAGATTGTGCCACTGCACTCCAGCCTGGGTGACAGAACAAGACTCCATCTGAAAAAAAAAAAAAAAAAAACCCACAAAAACAAAACAAACAAACAAACAAAAAACACCAAAGTAAAACTCTCTTCACGGTGATGACTATAAAGCTTGCTTTTGCCTCTCTCTGTCACAACAAACTGTTTGCAGTCTGATGCTGTGCTCAAAATTGAGAATTCTCACTGACTGTTCCAGGCATCTGTCTACTCATTCTTGCCATGCTGAGGGCTGTCATTTCTCACCGCTGAATGCTTTTTTTTTTTTTTTTTTTTTTTTTTTGCTGCTCTTTAAAAATCTTTTCCTGTTTGCTTTGAACTTCAGTAAAAACAGGGGGTAAAACGGTAATATACTTTTATTTTGTTTTTGGGGTTTTTTTTCTTCTTCTTTTGGTTCCTTTTCAAATCCATTTGCCAAACTGACAGTGGAATAAGCCTGAATGGGGGTCTATATCTCTTCCAGTAGTTAGTTTAATTCAGTCACTGAGCTGTTGCTCTATTTGTAACTGCCATGCTAGATCCGGGGCTGACCATTCCTGAGAAAGTGTGGAGATCCTTTTAGACTGGCGTGGTGCTGGGGCAGGGCATCAGTCATTATCTTCTGTGTCTGCTAATTCTTGCATCATTTCTTCTACTCTGTAACCTGGTTGGCTATGAAAAGTAATTCTTCCTCACTGATGCTGCAGGCAATGGGTGAATATCCAATTGTTCTCTCAGTTTCTTGTCATGGGATACAAAGAACAAATTTCATGTGTCCCTGTTTCTGAGAGATTCAAAGGGAATGCACAGATTCTAGCATAGGATGACTTCCAGCTTCTAACTATTTGTCTATGCATTCCATTTCCTCACCCCTGCCAGAGGTTACAATCATGGTCATGGCTGTTCTGAGAAATTCATTGCCGAAAGTGGAGGGAGGGAAATGCAAACTCAGCTTCTTCCCAAGCTTCTGGGCGGGGCTGGCAAGTTTTGCCTTCCCTGCCAGCAAGAGCCCTGGCTTTAGGGGTCTTGCACAGTTTTCCCAGACTGGAGGTCTTCAGGCTGACTTCTGATTCTTAGCAAATTCCTGCCAAACACCTCCCCTTTCCCCAGCATCCATTTGTTTTGAAGGTTCTTTGCAGGCTTCTTGCCAATAATTGTCCATAAACAAATGGAGTTGTTTGCATGCCTAGGTGGAGTAAAATATTTAGGAAACTATTCTACAAATATGAAACAGCCCAGATTTGGGCCAGAAGTCCTGGCTCTGAGTCTCTTGTTAGCCACTCTTAACTGAATTTTTGGACAAATCATTTCTCGCACTCTGTGTAGTCTGTCACCTGAGTACTTGGCGATTTAAACCAGGAGTTGTGCTCCCCCAATAATACTGTCTCCTAAATATTGCGTGAAATTAGTATATCAAGGAGGGCAGGGCACTATACCCATGGGGGCCTCGCTCTCTCTCTCTCTCTCTGTCTTTCTCGGATATTCATCTTTGGTGGCAGACCTGGGATTCAAACCACAGTTGTTTTGAACTTTCTCTTTCCTCCTCCACTATGCTCCCCTCACTGAAACTTTAATAATAAAAATAGCACACTTATTGGGCATGTATTTGTTATGTGCCAAGTTCTGTGCTAACAGCTTTAAGTGCATTATTCCACTTATTTTCACAACAAACCTATGCGGAAGAGGTTATTTCAGCTTATAGATAAAGAAACTGAGACTTGGAGAATGTAATTGATTTTACCCACAAACACAGGACAATAAGTGGGAGGCCCTGTTCACGTTAGAACACCTGGTTTCTATCATCCATGGTGCTGTTTCTAGTGTGGTTTGAAGAACCTGAGGTCTGAACTGCTATACAGGTGACCTGCTGCTTTCTCGGAGAGAAATCTGAAAGACAACAGAGCCCTCACGTTGGCTTTGCCTGTGCACAGCCGATACTGCCAATTTTGGGCAGATTGTACTTGTTTACCATGTTACTTACTTCAGAAATCAATAAAACTTGTTTACCATGTTACTTCAGAAATCAATAAAATTCTCTTCATGCTTTTATTTTACAGGTTCTTACCTCTGTTTCTACATTATTGTCCAAATGTGTTAATGCCCAAGTGACTGATATCAGCTCCAATGGATTTGAATTGAGGAAGATCGTTACTACAATTGAGACTCAGAACTTGGAAGGCCTGCATCACGAGGGCCAATTCTGCCGTAACCCCTGTCCTCCAGGTATATTACACAAAATATCCAGAGATTACAGTGAAAGTCACAGTTAGGAGTAGCACATAGTAATCATGGCTATAATAATTTTACAGCTTTTGGTTCTCCTGTATTATATAGCATAACTGTGAGAAAAACAACTATGAAATTATTTTCCAAGGATGAGTTTTATTTATATTTAGCACGCTTATTTGATGTGGTTATGGATAAATTTAATTTACAAGTGACATGCAACTCTGAAATGAGAAGATTGGTCTATTTGGCTCCGTTTTTTTCCTAAGCGAAAATGACTCATTTGTGAATATGAAAGCTTATCATGCCAAAACTGATTAGCATCTATCATAACAATAGTGGAACTCTGAAAGCAAGAGACTTCTACTCTTAAGGGATATGTCTCAGCACTTCCCTTCAATCAGAAGGTCTCTAAGAAAGCTGTCCTGGCACTGAAGCCTGCAAAATATATTTGCATTTTGCAGCTGAATAACTAGATGAATAAGAAAAGCAACAGGCAGAAACCAACAGCTTTTTTTTAAATCAATACTTTGAATGGCAAACTAATTTCAGATGAGAAATCCTTCAAACACTGGTAAATTAAAAGCTAAGCAAAATGCAATTGTGCAAACATTTCTTCAACTTTGAGTAGAGTCGAAAAAAGGAAAATAGCACATGGGTTCATGTGATAGATTAGTAGAACAAGAAAAGGACTGTAGTAGGTTTCATGGTTGGCCTCCCAGGCTTCCAGCACTCAAGCTGCAAAACATGATGGGTCCTGTTTGTGAAAAGGTTCTACCAGTCTCCGTATGCTTCCTGTCCAGATTTTAATAACCCTTATGGAAAAATCTCCCCTGTAACCCAACCCATTTTACTTAAATCCATTTACACTTAGATCTTCTCTGACACAAATAAAGAATGGCTTCCTGGCTTTATTATGACTTGCTAAGCACAATCAATTTGCCCTATGAATTGAAATCTTTGTTGATAATTTTAAAACCTAAAATGCAAATTAAAATGAACAAAATATGCTTTGCACGTCGAACTATCAAGGATTTTTGTCTATTGCTTTTTTGGTTTTGCTTTGTTCTATTTTCATTTAAGAAGTGAAGTAAATTCTTATAAACTTTTAAGAAAGACATTTGGATATATGCGTCAAAAATTTAAAAATGTTTATACTCGCTAAGAGAGCAATTAAATTTTAAGAAAATACCTTGAGAAAGTAATCAAAAATAAAGGAAAATATTGCATGCATGATATTTCTTTATCAATATGATGTGGGATTCCTTAGGTAAATTTTGGAATATTTAAAGACTGAAATAGTATGTATCAAACAAAGTCATATTTTCTGATACATTTCTAACATAATCCTCAATTATATAAATCTTCTTAAGTGATTTCCAACTGATCTGGCTGGATTAACTGATTCTCCCTGATTCCTCTAGAAAATATCCTGGATGGCATCCAACCATGTTAAATATTCTTCCCACTTCAATTCCCTCTTGTTGAATTTTAGGCTTATCAATATTTAAGTTGCTCCCAAATCTGTTTACGCTCATTGGTGTTGTGATATTCTTATGTAATTTGATTGAATATTGTATAAATTAATGAAATGTAAATACAGAGAAAAGACAGATTTTATTTCTATGAAAATTAGGTTCAGTGCTTTGGAGAATTTAGTAAAGATGAGCTGCTAAAATGTTGTTGATGAATTTTGTAAGGGAAAAATAAAAGTTAAGTGGTAGGAAAAATCACAAAAATCTCTAAAGCCATTCATACAGATTATTGGTATGTTTATGTTTTCATTTCGTCAAAAAGAAAGGGAGGCAGGGGGGAGAATAAAAGAAACAAAGAAAGGAAGAGAAAAACAGACAAACAGGAAATTATAGGTGATGCGTTATGGATGTGACTTAAGAAAGAAAGAACCTGGGATTCTAATAACTTCTATATCACAATATTGTCAAATGATTATAAAGTTATATTTTATAAATTAAAATAAAATATTTACAGTATTTTAAAATTATTTCCTATGTAAATTGACATTTTTGATTAAATGATCAAAGAAGTCCTCCCTACATCATCATATTCAATAAGAAGGATTCTGTGGTATACTGCCTACATATTTCATATATACACGTTATACATATATATACACACATACCTGTTATGTGTATGCTCGTGTATATACATGTATGTATGTATTTATATGCGTAGGAATGCAACAAAATAACAGGCAGTATCTCAAGATTGTTGATATATAGTCTTTTGTTTGTTTGTTTTTTTGAGATGGAGTCTCACTCTGTAGTCCAGGCTGAAGTGCAGTGGCATGACCTCGGCTCACTACAACCTCTACCTTCTGGGTTCAAGCAATTCTGCAGCCTCAGCCTCCCAAGTAGCTGGGACTACAGGAGCACACCACGACGCCAGGCTAATTTTTTGTATTTTTAATAGAGACGGGTTTTTGCCATGTTGGTCAGTCTGGTCTCAAACTCCTGACCTCAGGTGATCTGCCTGCCTTGGCCTCCCAACCTGCTGGGATTACAGGCATGAGCCACTGTGCCCGGCCTGATACATAAGTTCTTATTACACTTTCCTGCCTTTTCCAACATTTCTGTAATAAGCATATGTACCATTATACTAAAAAATGTATTTTAAAATCTGATTTTCAATAAAACAACTACTTATTTTCTTATTTTAATAAATTTTGTTTTCATTCTTTGGCAGAACCAAAGAACCTGTGGTTTATTGTATCTCCATTATACCAAGGATGTTGTGCTAGGCACATTCTGTAAGATAATTTATTAAAGAGACCATTCAGAGACCAGTAAAATACCATTAGCAAAAAATTAAATTATACTTGGACTTGGGCTGTGTTTTCTTTAAATATTGCTACAATGTTATATAGCCCTATGCACTATTTTTGAATTTTGTTCTGGGAGTCTCCAGTTTGTCTTTTTTCTATTGACAGACTATTGTCTTTACTTACTAAAATAGCATATATATTTACATGTCATAATTTGCTCATGTAGTAAATATTTTATCAAAAAGAATAAAAAAAAATATGAAGTTATTAAGGAATTCATGTTCCTAGGAAACACAGCAGAAATTAATTTTGCTGTATAGGTGAGCAGAGCAGATTAAACTGCTTATTTTTTAAAAACTAGTTATACCATTAACAATTAGAGTCACTAGTAATGTTTTTCTGAGACACTTCTCTTGGTATTTTCTGTCACTTTTGTCTTCATTCTCTATTCCCTTACCTTCATCTAGCTTTCTTTTTCTAGCATTTTTTAGCACTTGATATCAATATATTGATTTGTATATTGTCTACCTCCATCCTGAGAAGGTGAAGTCTTTGGTGATGAAGGCTTTATCTTATTTCCTGCATAATATCAAACTTCTAAAAAGTTCCTAGCACTTAATAGACATTTAATAAACACCTATCAGATAAATGAATTTTTTAAGAGAACACATTGCATGGTGCTTACTAATAGCAATACAGTGACTCACTTTATTTTTAAAGTAAATTAATGCAAATAGTGTATATTATTTAAACTTATTTGTTTTAAGATAACAAGCCTGATAGATAATAAATTTTGGTATAAATATGTTAATGCTTCTCGAAACTCATCAGTACGTACCCTGTCTTTTGACGAGAAAGTGATAGAAAGGGGAGAACAAAGAGAACTGTCGTGCTCACTAGGCAGACCAAGTGCAGTTCTGACAGCAATGCAAGGGAAATATTACTATCTCTGTCATACGCAGGATGAAATTTAGGCTTGGCGAAACAACACTGTTAAAGATTTTATAGCTCTTCAAGATTTGACCAAGGCCTTTAAAGCTTCAAATGTTCTTTTCCTTATTACACTATTTCTTATCAGGGTTTGTGGACTTTGGAAAGTTAAATGAAAAGTCAGAGCAATGTGAGTCAGTTTGATAACCTCAGTGTCCAGTAACAGCAATCCCCACTCTGAATATATACCCACCAACCTCTCCCCTTTCTCCAAGGAAGTTGGTTGTTGGCAAAGGCATTTTGTGCAGTGCACTTTGTCATTCTAACCTTCCTTTGTTTTGTATGCTCCTGTTGCTAATCATCCTATTTCTATGGGCTTCAGTCACTCTTTTAGCTTTTGTCTTGGGAGACTTCCTGGCTCTTGACATGACTTTTACAATAATCTTCTCCCCCATTGTATTGATATATCATTAGCCTACCCCGCTCCCCGTGTGTTTTAGAAGAGTTTTATTGTCTATCATCCCTGCATACTTCCCACCCTGTTACCTGCCCGTGTCCTGTTCATACACTTGCTCCTTTTTCCCTTGGGCAGGCAAAAGGAAAGCTAGGGACTGCACAGTCAATGGGGATGAACCAGACTGCGTGCCCTGCCAAGAAGGGAAGGAGTACACAGACAAAGACCATTTTTCTTCCAAATGCAGAAGATGTAGATTGTGTGACGAAGGACATGGTAAGAGTCTTAAAAAGCAATTGAAAGAGATCAATCTTGGAATTCCATGTAGAACCATTTATAAGACAATTTGAAATTGGGGCCTACTATGGTGCTATGTTGACACATAGGAAAGGGAAGGACAGGTAGCTAGGGTACCGCAGGACCAGGTACCGAGCTAATTACTGGTCTAGACCTTTATGAGTAAGTCTAGGCAATTCTTCCAGATACAGGAGAATGACTAAATATGAACCCTAGGACAGGGTTCATCAGCTCAAATCAAAACCTCAGAAATTATTTTGTTTCTGGCCTTGACTTATGCTTGTATAATAGTGCTTGTTCATGACCAGAAAAAGCTCAGAAGCCTGCAGATACAAGGACACAGAAATCCAACAGTTGGGTAGGAATGCTCCCCATTTCTTTGGAGATTTAGTTGTTCTGATAATTCCAGCTGGGGACCTGAATTTTCATGGATATCCCAATGTATTCTAAGGGCCCAGATTAAAATATAGTATAAGTATTTCTAGTTTTGTTTGACATGGAGAAACCCCTGGACATAAAGCTTTTCCCCTGCCTATTCAGCCCATAAAGCAGTGTTTCTTATCCCTGGCAGTGCATTAGAATTGCTTTGGGAGCTACTAAAAATGTTTCATGTTTAGGTCCCACCTCAAGGCAATTACATCAGAGTCTCTGAGTGAGGGCCTTGGTATTGGCTTGATTGAGTAAATCTAGGGTAAAGCCTAACATTCTACATTTTTAACAAGCTTCCAGGTGATGCTGATGCTGCCAGTCCCCAAGTCACCCATTGAGTGTTAAGGCTAGAGACTAGAGGAACAGGGGAGACATCTAAGCAATGGCGAGGTTTGTCTTGGTTTGTCTGCTAAATGATTGCTAGCCATTTCAACCTGGGGTTTCCTGTTGCGTGTTTAAACACCAGCTGTATTACTGGTGTCGTGCTGTCACTGTTGATATAAGCAGTGGATCTCAAAAATCCATCCAGCTCCTGCCCACCATTTTCATAGTCCACTTTTAATTAGCCACTATAACTAATAGTTTCCAAACTGATTTTCTAGGCTTAGAAGTGGAAATAAACTGCACCCGGACCCAGAATACCAAGTGCAGATGTAAACCAAATTTTTTTTGTAACTCTGCTGTATGTGAACACTGTGACCCTTGCACCAAGTAAGTTGTAGTCTTTCTCTGATTAAACCACTAGATATAACATGAGAGTTATCATTTTCCTAGGGAAGTAACACTGACTGCGAGTTAAGAATTAGAGTTCTAGTCTTGCTTTGCCACCAAGCAACTAGATGACTGCTCATTTAAACATTAGTGAACACTTCCTGTGTAGGTGACACTTTGCTGGCCACTTAAGCTAAAGATGTGAGCCAGACACATGCCTGGCATCAAGCTATCAGTCCAGAAGATTATGAAATATTTGGAACTACTATTATTGTAGTCAAGAAAAGCAATGACTATTGTGTTTCAACAGCATGAGAATAGCATCAGAAGAGACTTATGTTCCAGGTGTTACAAATTATACAGGAAAACTTTTCAGCTCTGCCTGAGGAGATGGAGGTGAAGACATGAATGTGTCTCATGGCTTGAGTCTTGAAGAAAGAAAAGAAAGAGCATTAACAGGTGCACATGGAAGGAATGCACATTATAGGCAGGGGAACAGCAGCTGCAAAGAGACAAAGGAAGTGCAGGAAAACAGAGTACATGGCTGGAGTGTAGGAAACACTAAGAAGGGGTCAGGGCTGAATCATGAAGGGCCTTGTCTTTCAGGCTAAAGAAGTTGGTTTTGACCCAAAATTAGAGAACCTGGCTTGTAATTCATCTTGGGAAGCTAATAGGCTTAAGAATTAAGGACATGATGCTTTATGTTTTATTTGCTAGGAAAATTTTATGTACAGTTGTCCCAGGCTCTCCCCTGGCCCCAAGTGTCTGAGAATGCCCCTATGATGACAGGCTAGGTAGGCACTGGGGAAGCAACTGACTTAGTAAAATAATAACAATAATAGTAGTTCCAAATATTTCATAATCTTGATTTAATTTTCTTCTCATCATAACCGTTTGAAATAGATAATATTACTTCCATGTTATTGATGAGATAATAGGCTCATGACAGTCTGACTTCCCAAGCTCACCTAGTCAGGTAACGGGCAGAGGCTGTGAACTCAGACAACCTGACTGTGAATGTCTGTCTGTCTGAAAGAAATCATATATGAACCTCTTGAGTCTCCTGATCACCACCATATGCTAAAAGTAGCAGCCTCTAAGGGCCAGCTGAGTACCCTCTCTGAGCGGCATCATGGGCATGGCTATCACCTGACCATTTTCTCGGCTATGGGAATTTTTTGGAATTACTATTGGCAGTTTAAGAGCTAGTTTAAGCTGTAGGATTTACGTGTTCAGTTTATTACCAGGTTTAAGTTTATTTTTGTGTCTACTTCATCTCTCTTGTGTGTCACTATTTTCCTATCTTCCTTTAACTCTTGAAATCTTAAAACAGAGTCATTCCTTATGATATTTTTCATCCAGCCATCCAAATTATATCAACTTGTGCCTGCTTTAGATACTAATCTAGAAATATTTGAGGGAATATGTTTGCCAGAGATGCAAAGACGAATAAAATGGCCCCTAATTTATAACATGCCATTGAAAATGATCAAGAAATCATTCTGCCAGGCTTTTGAATTTCCCCTGTATTTTGTTTTCTAGATGTAAACATGGAATCATCAAGGAATGCACACTCACCAGCAACACCAAGTGCAAAGAGGAAGGTAATTATTTTTTTGACGGTTATATTCTCCTTTCCCTCATCCCCATGGAAAGATGTGAAGAAAAACCAATCACTCTTGATTATTTGAGAGTCCTTTGTTTAATCTTAAAGATTGCTTATTTTCATATAAAATGTCCAATGTTCCAACCTACAGATTCCAGATCTAATTTGCTGTGGTTGTGTCTTCTTCTTCTCCTAATTCCACCAGTTGTTTATGGTAAGTTCTTGCTTTGTTCAAACTGCAGATTGAAATAACTTGGGAAGTAGTTCACAAAGATTTGCCTTATTCTTACCTATAAAAAGCTACCAGTTTGGTAGATTTATGTATTGTTAACTTCTTGCCTCCGAATGCAGCCTTGAGAGCTGATAGATAAGAACAAATGAAATTATCCCTCAGCTAGTTTCTGAGCAACGGTTTTGGGGCATTGAGTGGTATTCTAATCCTTCCTATGAACAAGGGTTCTCTGCAGCAGTGGAGTTGGCCAAAAATCAGAAGTAATTCTTCACTATTCATTGAGATCTCCCTATGCAAAAAGAGAACACAAGAAGCAAAGGCATTCTCAAGAAACACATTGCAGGGAACGGTTAAAAAACTTGTACTTCTCTGCCTCCTCTTCCTTGGCCTAATGGCTTGTTTTAAATTATTTCTCCTCCTTAACTTAAAATACTATGGGAACACATGTTATACAAAGGTGACTCAGTAGAGTCAGTAGAAAAGCCAAAATTAAATATAATCATAATTAGTCTAGAAAAATCTCTTTAAGTCATTCATCAACTACAGGGTCACACCAACTTTTGGTAACTTAGAAATATCCAATTTTCCCTTCTCTGTCGGAGCAATTCTCTGTTTCTTCAGTTCAGTTGAAGAAGAAAGTTTGCCTTGCCATTAGCAGTTGTTTAGCTGAAAATACATTTGGGATATTTAAACACTGTAATTGTGCTCAGAGACGTAGATTCTTCTGTCTCACGTTGACGTTAATGCATACACCTATTGAGTATGTATACTTGAGTTATTTGTGTGCGTATTTCAATTTCTGGGCATCCATAGCAAGTTGATGTTAACTTGCTTCTCCTGCCGCTTCTGTGTCCTGCCATAGTCTTGCCGTCCACATCTTTGCTGGACAGGGAGTGGTGCTTGCCATATAAGTCAAAAACCATCTCCATGCTAGGCCAGTTTGTGGTAATTAGATGACTAATTAAGATATGTCCTTTCACTAGAACAGTTGACTTAGTGGTATGGAAGTTTCAAAATCAGCTGCCTCCTGTGGTGTTTGGCCACTTTTAAGTTTCAATGAATTTCTCCTTTTCCCTTCTTATACTTCTCTTAGTATGAAAGTATGTTCTCACATGCATTCTACAAGGCTGAGACCTGAGTTTGATAAAATGTCTTTGTTCTTTCAGTGGTGAGAAAGAAAGCATGCAGAAAGCACAGAAAGGAAAACCAAGGTCCTCATGAATCTACAACCTTAAATCCTGTAGGTATTGAAATAGGTATCAGCTTTCCTTGAAAAAAAAAAAAAAATAGAGAAATTAGTGATTTGGCTTTTTGTTACTTCCTTTTACTTTTTTGTTTCTTGTTTGTTTCATTTTGTTTGAGATGGAGTCTTGCTCCATAGCCCAGGCTGGAGTGCAGTGGTGCAATCATGGCTCACTGCAGCCTCAAACTCCTGGGCTCAAGTGAACCTCCTGCCTTAGCTGGGACCCTGGGACTACAGGCATGCACCACCATGCCAGGTTAATTTTTTTTTAATTTTTTATAGAGACAGGGTTCACTTTGTTGCCCAGGCTGGTCTCAAACTTTTGGCTTCAAGCAATCCTTCTGCCTCAGCCTCCCAAAGTGCTGGGATTATAGGTGTGAGCCATCACATCTGGCCTGTTACTTTCTTTATTTAAACATTGCTTGTGTTTGTGTGTGCATAGGTTAAAGGGGCCTCACAGATGAATTATGATATGGTACCCAATTTAAAAGTAGGCTTCTACACAAAAACCGTAAGAATCAACAAAGGAGGGAATTGAGAGTGTGCTGAAAATGAGCTGAGAAAAGAACATGGCCAACCTCCATGTTCCGTGTTGTTGTTATCCCTGCAGAGAAACAGCCTTTACCAGGCATGGGTTCAGTATCCAAGCCTGAGCAAAGAGATTGCTCTTAAAGTTTGTCATAAAGGCTTCACTTTCTCTGGTTGCTGGTTAACCTTATATCTCACCGTATCTTTTCCCAACATGGTATCAGTACATTTCAGGTAGCAAGAAATACACCGAGAAAAGAAACCTGTTGCGCTTAATGGAATTATTTTATTTGGGGCCAGGGCTCAGTGGGAGTTAGGATTCTTTAAATTAATATGGTAAAAAAAAATTTCAATCTGAGCCATTTTCTGGTATTAAAAATAAGAATAGTTACAGGGAAGAAAAGTTTAGAGTGGTTATATTTATTGTTTAATAAGTCTACATGAAAAATAACCTCAACCTATTTTATGAATTCTTTAGGTTTCTTGCCTTTAAAAACTGAGACAATATTGCTTAGTTTCTGGCAAGGCTGGAACCTTTCAGAATAAAAACTGAATGGTAAAAGTATGCTTCTTAATCACTTAATCTAGCTTCCTAATTTTATACATCAAGCAACTGATTGTACTTCTTTTCGAATTAAGGAAAAATTAGAAGTTTATGTTTAGAATATGCTAAAGATATATTTTTATTTGTCTTTCTCTGCTTCCATTTTTTGCTTTCTAGGAAACAGCAATAAATTTATCTGGTAAGGCTTTTATTGTTTTATTTCATAGAGATGGCTTCCTTTAGAGTAATAGGCCAATTTCAGAGTAAAATAATGTTGCTACTTTCAGTGACATATTGTGGGATCTTGTTATTTCTCATACAATTCTACCTGCTCAGCATAAAGCATTTATCAGGCAATTTGTTTAAATTTATAATGAATACTCATAGATAAAAATAATCAAGTAACAATAGGACACAATAGTCTGAGGCTTAAGAAACTTCTCCTACATAATCAGCTAGATGTATTACAGAACTCCTGCCTAAATGGATCTAGAGGTTAAAGTGCACTGTAGACTCAGGTATTATCAGTGTACCCAACTCTGTAAGAACATACATGATTCCATTCAGTTGTTCTTTGATCTGTGATTTAGGGATAAGATGATCATAAACTCTTTGTTTATACATTTAGATTTGTGGGTCATTGATCATTGGATCCATGAGAGATGTTATAGATGATCTTTTCCAATCCTCTTATTTTATAAATGAGAAAAGAAGACACAGAAATGTTATATATTGTGCCCAGGTTATTTAACAAATTACTGGGTACATGGCAGAATTTGGAGTTAGAACTCAAGATTGCCTTGTTTCTGTATTCCCCAGTCAGCCCTTCACAGATCTTTAGGACTTAGCTATATTCTGAAGTACTATAAAAAAAAGAAATAAACATGGTTTTCAGTAATGAGAATTTCATTTAGAAAACAAATTTTTAGACTATTTTCTATTTTTCAGATGTTGACTTGAGTAAATATATCACCACTATCGCTGGAGGCATGACACTAAGTCAAGTTAGAGACTTTGTTCGAAAGAATGGTGTCAGTGAAGCCAAAATAGATGAGATCAAGAATGACAATGTCCAAGACACAGCAGAACAAAAAGTTCAACTGCTTCGTAATTGGTATCAACTTCATGGAAAGAAAGATGCATGTGACACATTGATTAAAGGTCTAAAAATAGCCGATCTTTGTACTCTTGCAGAGCAAATTCACACTGTCATCGTCAATGACATTACTAGTGACACAGAAAATTCGAACTTCGGAAATGAAGTCCAAAACTTGGTCTAGAGCAAAAAACAACAAATTCAGTTCTGAGTATATTTAGTTAGTGTTTGAGAAGATTCTTAATAGCTGGCTGTAAATACTGCTTGGTTTCTTACTGGGTACATTTTATCCCCTTTATTAGCTCTGAAGAGCCAACATATTTATAGATTTTTAATATCTCATGATTCTTCCTCCAAGGATGTTTAAAATCTAGTTGGGAAGACAAATGTCATCAAGAGTAAATGCAGTGGCATGCTAAGTACCCAAATAGGAGTGTATGCAGAGGACGAAAGATTAAGATTATCTTCTGGTATCTAACATATGATTCTGTAGTATGAATGTAATCAGTGTATATTACTACAAATGTCTATCCACAGGCTAATCCCATTCCATGAATCAACAGAAGAAGCTATGACCTCCTGTTGAAATGTCAGTTACTGAACAGGCCACTTTGCCTCTAAATTACCTCTGATCATTCTAGAGATTTTACCATATTTCTAAACTTTGTTTACAGCTCTGAGAGGATCATATTTATGTAAAGTGTATGTATTCGAATGAAGAATTTAAATAAGGCTCTACCTCAAAGAATTTTGCACAGATTAATCGTATCATAGTATACAATATTTCAATTGTGAATTCACATAGAAAACATTAAATTATAATGTTTTACTATTATATATGTGTATGCATTTTACCGGCTCAAAACCACCTACTTCTTTCTCAGGTGTCAAAAGCATTTTGAGCAGCAGAGTATTGCTAGAGCTTTGCCACTTCTCCATTTTCTCCTTGGTGCTCATCTTAATGGGCCAATGTACCCCCAAACACGGAAGTATCATCAAAAAATTACTTAATCCACCAAAAGGCAAGACTGCCCTTAGAAATTCTAGCCTGGTTTGGAGATACTAACTGCTTTCAGAGAAAGTAGCTTTGTGACATGTCATGAACCCATGTCTGCAATCAAAGATGATAAGGTAGATTCTTATTTTTCCCCCACTCCCCAAAATGTTCAATAATGTCCCATGTAAAACTTGCTACAAATGGCAGCTTATACATAGCAATGGTAAAATCGTTATCTGGATTTAGGAATTGCTCTTGTCATGCCCTGTAGGTTCTTAGATTTAAAAGCCTTCTCATTGCTGCTATCCTACATTTAAATACTTTTTAAAGTTTGTATTAAATGTGAATTTTAAGAAATAATATTTATATTTCTATAAATGTAAACTGTGAAGAGAGTTAAAAACTGAAGCAGATACCTAGAACCACCTAAAGAACTTCCATTTATAGAGGATTTTTTTTGCCCCTTGTGTTTGGAATTATAAAATATAGGTAAAAATGCCTAATTATAGTAATGTTTTTGGTATTTCTGGTTTTCTCTTTTTTGGTAGGGGCTTGCTTTTTGGTTTTGTGTTCCTTTTCTCTAAATGCTGCTAAATATAACTTGTTTATGAATCTTTAATACTTCTTCGGCTTCTTAGAAGGTACTTCCTTTTAGCAGGTAAATAATTATTTCCATAAGTTGCAACTGTCAAGAAGACCTCTTCCAAACAGCACATGATTATTTGTCAAACAGCATCATATTCCAGATACTGGAATGTGGATAAGAAAGTATAAATTTCAAGGGGGAGGTTTTATTATTATTATTATTATTTTATTATACTTTATGTACTAGGGTACATGTGCACAACGTACAGGTTTGTTACATACATATACATGTGCCATATTGGTGTGCTGCACCCATTAACTCATCATTTACATTAGGGATATCTCCTAATGCTATCCCTACCCCCACCCCAACCCGACAACAGGCCCTGATGTGTAATATTCCCCTTCCTGTGTCCAAGTGTTCTCATTGTTCAATTCCCACCTATGAGTGAGAACATGCTGTGTTTGGTTTTCTGTTCCTGCAATAGTTTCCTGAGAATGATGGTTTCCAGCTGCATCTATGTCCCTACAAAGGACACAAACTCATCCTTTCTTATGGCTGCATAGTATTCCATGGTGTATATTTGCCACATTTTCTTAATCCAGTCTGTCACTGATGGACATTTGGGTTGGTTCTAAGTCTTTGCTATTGTGAATAGTGCCGCAATAAACATACGTGTGCATGTGTCTTTATAGCAGCATGATTTATAATCCTTTGGGTATATACCCAGTAATGGGATGGCTGGGTCACATGGTATTTCTAGTTCTAGATCCTTGAGGAATCGCCACACTGTCTTCCACAATGGTTGAACTAGTTTACAATCCCACCAACAGTGTAAAAGTGTTCCTGTTTCTCCACATCCTCTGTTGTTCCCTGACTTTTTAATGATCGCCATTCTAGCTGGTGTGAGATGCTATCTCCTTGTGGTTTTGATTTGCATTTCTCTGATGGTCAGTGATGCTGAGCATTTTTTCATGTGTCTGTTGGCTGCATAAATGTCTTCTTTTGAGAAGTATCTGTTCATATCCTTTGCCCACGTTTTGATGGGGTGTTTGTTTTTTTCTTGTAAATTTATTTGAGTTTTCTGTAAGTTCTGGATGTTAGCCCTTTGTCAGATGAGTAGATTGCAAAAATTTTCTCCCATTCTGTAGGTTGCCAGTTCACTCTGATGGTGTTTTTTTTTTTTTTTTTTTGCTGTGCAGAAGCTCTTTAGTTTAATTAGATCCCATTTGTCAATTTTGACTTTTGTGGCCATTGCTTTTGGTGTTTTAGGCATGAAGTCCTTGCCCATGCCTATGTCCTGAATGGTATTGCCTAGGTTTTCTTCTAGGGTTTTTATGGTTTTAGGTCTAACATTTAAGTCTCTAATCAATCTTGAATTAATTTTTGTGTAAGGTGTAAGGAAGGGATCCAGTTTCAGCTTTCTACATATGGCTAGCCAGTTTTCCCAGCACCATTTATTAAATAGGGAATCCTTTCCCCATTTCTTGTTTCTGTCAGGTTTGTCAAAGAACAGATGGTTGTAGATGTGTGGTATTATTTCTGAGGGCTCTGTTCTGTTCCATTTGTCTATATCTCTGTTTTGATACTAGTACCAAGCCGTTTTGATTACTGTAGACTTGTAGTATAGTTTGAAGTCAGGTAGCGTGATGCCTCCAGCTTTGTTCTTTTTGGCTTAGGATTGTCTTGGCAATGCGGGCTCTTTTTTGATTCCATATGAACTTTAAAGTAGTTTTTTCCAATTCTGTGAAGAAAGTCATTGGTAGCTTAATGGGGATGGCATTGAATCTATAAATTACCTTGGGCAATATGGCCATTTTCACAATACTGATTCTTCCTATCCATGAGCATGGAATGTTTTTCCATTTGTTTGTGTCCTCTTTTATTTCATTCAGCAGTGGTTTGTAGTTCTCCTTGAAGAGGTCCTTCACATCCCTTGTAAGTTGGATTCCTAGGTATTTTATTCTCTTTGAAACAATTGTGAATGGGAATTCACTCAGCATGTGACTCTCTGTTAGTCTGTTATTATTGTATAAGAATGCTTGTGATTTTTGCACATTGATTTTGTATCCTGAGATTTTGCTGAAGTTGCTTATCAGCTTAAGGAGATTTTGGGCTGAGACGATGGGGTTTTCTAAATATACAATAATTTCATCTGCAAACAGGGACAATTTGACTTCTTCTTTTCCTAATTGAATACCCATTATTTCTTTCTCTTGCCTGATTGCCCTGGCCAGAACTTCCAACACTATGTTGAATAGGAGTGGTGAGAGAGGGCATTCCTGTCTTGTGCCAGTTTTCAAAGGGAATGCTTCCAGCTTTTGCCCATTCAGTACGATATTGGCTGTGTGTTTGTCATAAATAGCTCTTATTATTTTGAGATACGTTCCATAAATACCGAATTTATTGAGAGTTTTTAGAATGAAGGGCTGTTGAATTTTGTCAAAGGCCTTTTCTGCATCTATTGAGATAATCATGTGGTTTTTGTCTTTGGTTCTGTTTATATGCTGGATTACATTTATTGATCTGCATATACTGAACCAGCCTTGCATCCCAGGGATGAAGCCCACTTGATCATGGTGGATAAGCTTTTTGATGTGCTGCTGGATTCGGTTTGCCAGTATTTTATTAAGGATTTTTGCATCGATGTTCATCAGGGATATTGGTCTAAAATTCTTTTATGTTGTGTCTCTGCAAGGCTTTGGTATTAGGATGACGTTGGCCTCATAAAATGAGTTAGGGAGGATTCCCTCTTTTTCTATTGGTTGGAATAGTTTCAGAAGGAATGGTACCAACTCCTCCTTGTACCTCTGGTAGAATTCAGCTGTGAATCCGTCTGGTCCTGGACTTTTTTTGGTTGTTAGGCTATTAATTATTGCCTCAATTTCAGAGCCTGTTATTGGTCTATTCAGGGATTCAACTTCTTCCTCATTTAGTCTTGGAAGAGTGAATGTGTCCAGGAGTTTATCCATTTCTTCTAGGTTTTCTAGTTTATTTGTGTAGAGGTGTTTATAGTATTCTCTTATGGTAGTTTGTGTTTCTGTGGGATCAGTGGTAATATCCCCTTTATCATTTTTTATTGGTCTATTTGATTCTTCTCTCTTTTCTTCTTTATTAGTCTTGATAGTGGTCTATCAATTTTGTTGATCTTTTCAAACAACCAGCTCCTGGATTCATTGATTTTTTGAAGGGATTTTTGTGTCTCTATCTCTTTCAGTTCTGCTCTGATCTTAGTTATTTCTTCCCTTCTGCTAGCTTTTGAATGTTTTTGCTCTTGCTTCTCTAGTTCTTTTAATTGTGATCTTAGGGTATCAATTTTAGATCTTTCCAGCTTTCTCTTGTGGGCATTTAGTACTATAAATTTTCCTCCACACACTGCTTTAAATGTGTCCCAGAGCTTCTGGTATGTTGTATCTTTGTTCTCATTGGTTTCAAAGAACATCTTTATTTCTGCCTTCATTTCGTTATGTACCCAGTAGTCATTCAGGAGCAGGTTGTTCAGTTTCCATGTAGTTGAGTGGTTTTGAGTGAGTTTCTTAATCCTGAGTTCTAGTTTGATTGCACTGTGGTCTGAGAGACAATTTGTTATAATTTCTGTTCTTTTACATTTACTGAGGAATGCTTTACTTCCAACTATGTGGTCAGTTTTGGAATAAGTGCGATGTGGTGCTGAGAAGAATGTATATTTTGTTGATTTGGAGTGGAGAGTTCTATAGATGTCTATTGTGTCCACTTGATGCAGAGTTGAGTTCAATTCCTGGATATTCTTGTTAACTTTCTGTCTTGTTGATCTGTCTAATATTGACAGTGGGGTGTTAAAGTCTCCCATTATTATTGTGTGGGAGTCTAAGTCTCTTTGTAAGTCTCTAAGGACTTGCTTTTTGAATCTGGGTGCTCCTGTATTGGGTGCATATGTATTTAGGATAGTTAGCTCTTCTTGCTGAATTAATCCCTTTACCATTATGTAATGGCCTTCTTTGCCTCTTTTGATCTTTGTTGGTTTAAAGTCTGTTTTATCAGAGACTAGGATTGCAACCCCTGCCTTTTTTTGTTTTGCATTTGCTTGGTAGATCTTTCTCCATCCCTTTAATTTGACACAATCTCTGCATGTGAGATGAGTCTCCTGAGTACAGCAAACTGATGGGTCTTGACTCTATCCAGTTTGCCAGTCTGTATCTTTTAATTGTCGCATTTAGCCCATTTACATTTAAGGTTAATATTGTTATGTGTGAACTTGATCCTGTCCTGATGATGTTAGCTGGTTATTTTGCTCGTTAGTTGATGCAGTTTCTTCCTAGCATCAATGATCTTTACATTTTGGCATATTTTTGCAGTGGCTGTTACTGGTTGTTCCTTTCCATGTTTAGTGCTTCCTTCAGGAGCTCTTGTAGGCCAGGTCTGGTGGTGACAAAATCTCTCTGCATTTGCTTGTCTGTAAAGGATTTTATTTCTCCTTCACTTATGAAACTTAGTTTGGCTGGATATGAAATTCTGGGTTGAAAATTCTTTTCTTTAAGAATGTTGAATATTGGTCCCCACTCTCTTCTGGCTTGGAGAGTTTCTGCCGAGAGATCCACTATTAGTCTGATGGGCTTCCCTTTGTGGATAACCTGACCTTTCTCTCTGGCTGCCCTTAACATTTTTTCCTTCATTTCCACTTTGGTGAATCTGACAATTATGTGTCTTCGAGTTGCTCTTCTCGAGCAATATCTTTGTGGCATTCTCTGTATTTCCTGAATTTGAATGTTGGCCTGCCTTACTAGGTTGGGGAAGTTCTCCTGGATAATATCCTGCAGAGCGTTTTCCAACTTGGTTCCATTCTCCCAGTCACTTTCAGGTACACCAATCAGATGTAGATTTGGTCTTTTCACATAGTCCCATATTTCTTGGAGGCCTTCTTCATTTCTTTTTACTCTTTTTTCTCTAAACTTCTCGATTCTTTTCATTCATTTGATCTTCTAGCATGGATACCCTTTCTTCCAGTTGATCAAGTCGGTTACCGAAGCTTGTGCATTTGTCACATAGTTCTCATGTCGTGATTTTCAGCTCTATCAGGTCATTTAAGGACTTCTCTATATTGGTTATTCTAGTTAGCCTTTCATCAAATCTTTTTCAAGGTTTTTAGCTTCTTTGCTGTGGGTTTGAACTTCCTCCTTCAGCTCAGAGAAGTTTGATCGTCTGAAGTCTTCTTCTCTCAACTCGTCAAAGTCATTCTCCATCCAGCTTTGTTCCACTGCTGGCGAGGAGCTACATTCCTTTGGAGGGGGAGAGACACTCTGATTTTTAGAATTCTGAGCTTTTCTGCACTGCTTTTTTCCCATCTTTGTGGTTTTGGGTCTTTGACGATGGTGACGTACAGATGGGGTTTTGGTGTGGATGTCCTTTCTGTTTGTTAGTTTTCCTTCTAACAGTCAGGACCTTCAGCTGCAGGTCTGTTGGAGTTTGCTCGAGGTCCACTCCAGACCCTGTCTGCCTGGGTATCAGCAGCGGAGGCTTCAGAAGAGTGAATAATGCTGAACAACAAATGTTGCTGCCTGATCGTTCCTCTGGAAGCTTCATCTCAGAGGGGTACCTGGCCCTGTGAGAAATGAGGTGTCAGTCTGCCCCTAGTGGGGGGTGTCTCCCAGTTAGGCTACTCGGGGGTCAGGGACCCACTTGAGCAGGCAGTCTGTCCGTTCTCAGATCTCAAACTCCATCCTGGGAGAACCACTACTCTCTTCAAAGCTGTCAGACAGGGACATTTAAATCTGCAGAGGTTTTTGCTACCTTTTGTTTGACTGTGCCCTGTCCCCAGAGGTGGAGTCTACAGAGGCAGACAGGCCTCCTTGAGCTGTAGTGGGCTCCACCCAGTTGGAGCTTCCCGGCTGCTTTGTTTACCTACTCAAGCCTCAGCAATGGAGGGTGCTCCTCCCCCAGCCTCACTGCTGCCTTGCAGTTCAGATCTCAGACTGCTATGCTAGCAACGAGGGAGGGCTCTGTGGGCGTGGGACCCTCTGGACCAGGCATGGGATATAATCTCCTGGTGTGCCCTTTGCTAAGACCCTTGGTAAAGCGCAGTATTAGGGTGGGAGTGACCTGATTTTCCGGGTGTTGTGTGCCACGATTTCCCTTGGCTAGGAAAGGGAATTCCCTTCCCCCTTGCACTTCCCGAGTGAGGTGACGCCTCGCCCTGCTTCAGCTCTCGCTTGGTGGGCTGCATCCACTGTCCTGCACCCACTTTCCAACACGCCCCAGTGAGATAAACCCGGTACCTCAGTTGGAAATGCAGAAATCGCCATCTTCTGTGTTGCTCACAATGGGAGCTGGAGGCTGGAGCTGTTCCTATTCAGCCATCTTGGAACCGCCCCTCGGTTTTATTGTTAAGAAAGCCAAATGTGGATTTTGAAATATTCTTTCCTGCATATTATCCATTCTAACTACATGCTGGCCAGTAGGCCAACTTTCTTTTCCAAAATTTAATTTTAATAATATATTCTGTTTAACTTATGACTCCCAAAGTATTAACATTTCAACATGTAAGCATGTCGGTGAGATAGTTGTGCTTTGCTTATGGTTCCCTCCTGTGCTATGGTCTGGAAAGTGTCTTTAGGCAGAAAGTCTGAGCGATCATAGGGTTTGCTCATTAATTTCTCTTCTCTGAGCGATCACAATCTGTGCTGCCTGCTCTCCAGTTTTCTATCTCTAGACAGAAGGAGGGCAAGTCAGGTACTAGTTATTCTTCATGGCCAGAAGTGCAAGTTCTACTTTGCAAGGCAAAATTAAGTTAGAGAACACCCTATTCCACTTTGGTGAACTCAAAGCAAGAACTTTTAGTTCCTTTGGGAGAAGGGCAATGGAGAAGTCTTTGTACTTGGTGGTGTGGCTTTTTTCCTCGTGGCTTCACCTAGTGGCCCCAAGCATGACTTCTCACATGTCAATGATCACAGCCATGTTCCCGAGTTGAGGTGACCTCATGGTCCAGAATCATCCTCATTCTGGTGAACCTGGTTCTCTTTGTGGTGGGCATATTGGGTAGGAGAATCACTCAAAGGTCACCCATGAGCTTCAGAAAAAAGGCTATTTGCAGAAGGAGCTCACAGATCACATTGAAAGCATTGCATATTCAAACATCTTGGTCTTCCTTATTGGCATGCTCACAGGGTCTTCTGACCTCTGATTAGATCAGATGCTTTTTAGATATTGAATCATCAGTTTCTGTACAGCTATCTGAATAAGGCACATAATTAATGAAATTTAGAATTTTTTCTGTGCTCACTCCTGAATGGTAATTTTTTTTGGTTTAGAATTCTATACCAGGCCATTTGTAATTTTCCTCAGCACTTTAAAAATGTTAAACCATGTTTTCTTAACATCTGTTGCTGTTGATGATGTTTGCTGTTGGTGTAAATATCATTCCTTTGTAGATAATCTTTAATTTTTTTCCCCTGGTAATTTTTAAAGCTTCCCCTACCACTTTCCTATGTGTTCTGCAGTTTCACAGCAATGACTTTCAATGTGGATTTAGTTTTACTTAATCTATTTAATCAGATTTAATTTAATTAGAAAGGCAGGGCTTTCATCATTTCTGGAAAAATTCCAGCTATTTTCTCTTTGAATAGAGCATCTTTACCATTCTCATTCTCTTCTTCTGAAACTGTTATTATTATCTGTTGAAACTTCTTGAGTTATTTTCTAGGTCTCTTAATTTTTTTAAAACTGTAATTATCTCTGTATGTTGCATTTTAGGGAATTTCTCATTACTCTCTTTAAATTAACTCTTAGTTTTTACTAAACCAGGCTAGAATAGTCTCTCCACTGAGGTATGTATTTTGTTTTCTATGTTTTTCATTCTTAATATTTCTTATTGTCCCTTTTACATTTTTACTTGTATATGTTTCATTCCTGCTTTTTAAATTTTTTTCTTCTTTCTTTTTCTTTCTTTCTCTCTCTCTCTCTCTCTCTCTTTTTTTTTTTTGCAGTGCAGACAGACTTTATTAGTACAGCAGAGGTGCCCACAGAGCAGGCAGAAGTGATCAGTGCCTGGATCTGTCCCTTCCTCTTTCTGCCCTCACTGGGCCCTAGGAGGATGGGGCCTGACCTGGACCAGTTTCTCTTGTTCCACCTGAAACACATGAGAATGGAGAGCTCAGGGCTGGCCTTGCTTCTGGCTCCTCTTGTCGTAACTCTAATGTTGTCACTTCATTGAAGGGATTAGACCGCTCCTTCCCCAGTCCCTAGGCAGGGAACTCTAGCCACTTGGGAGAGACAACTTTGTGAGGCCTGGGCTTAGGCATATCCTTTAGACACCCCCTACTCCATCCCACACCATTTAGTTCTCTGGGACTCAACACACTTTCTTTATTTTATTGACAGTTTATCATAGTTTAATGTATCTTATTCCATTATTTATCTTCTTGAAGATCCTACTGAGTTATTTTAAAGTATTTTTTAGAGTTGCTCTATTATTTAAATTTTAACTGCAGTGTTTTCATGCTGACTTTGTAGCCTGGCTTTCCTCATGTGATTTTCCTCATGAATTTTTGAAATTTGTAGGCTCATCTTGAATAGTCCGTTTTTTTTCTGTCTGCACTCACTTCTCCTTATCTAATAGTTTTGTGTGTTCTTTTGCCAGTTCTTCCAGAGTCACCAGTTCTGAGCCAGGATTTACTGAGATAATCTTGAGGCTCATACATTTCAGTGATATCAGGACCATCACAGATTCAGTCATGCATTTGGGGGCAGCTTGGCTCAGCCACTGGTCATAGGCTGTGCCGAATCTTCCCAGATCCTTAGGCCTGTAGCTTTCTAGAAGCCACAGTCCCAGGGAGTGTTTGGCAGTAGCTCTTAGCCATCTTCCACAAGACAGAAAGTTCTGAGAGAGAAGAAGGAAAAGAAACTGGTTAGGCAGAGTTAGGATGGGTCCTTGGTAAAATTCCTTCAAAGAGAGAAATAGCCTGAGAAAAAAATCAAAGCTACAGGCACATAGAGAGCAGCCTGGGGAAAAATTAAGATTTAGCTGCAGAGATAAGGGAGCAAGTCCTGACAAAGAAGTCTTTGTTCTTTGGATAATCAGCGGGCTCCCAGGAAAAAGTTTCCTCCTCTTTTCAGACATGTACATGATGGGCTCCATGGGAACTTGCACAGGGAGAGGGGCTTACCTAAAACATACCTACAGTTTCACAAACAAGAGAAGCTATACTTTGTGCTTACCTAAGACGTACATGCAGCTGCACAGGTAAGGAGAGTTACACAGGCAGCTACTACACAGTTAAGGGAAGTTACACAAACAGCTACAGAGATGAAAGGAGTTTTTTCTTATAAAAGCTTTTGGATTCACCGGTAAAAGTGGCAACCCTCTTCCGGGCCCCCTCTTTGCTGCGGAGAGCTTTCTTCTTTCAATTATTAAACTTTTACTCCAACCTCACCCTTGTGTCCAGGCTCCTTAATTTTCTTGGTCATGAAACAAAGAACTCTGGGTGCTATCTCAGACAACAAGACTGAAACATTGTGGTGCACTGGCAAGACTGCACACTTCTACATCAGCCCATGGTTTTAAGAAGGGAGCCGGGTTCCTGTTCTGCATCAGGTACATTTATTCTGTACCAAACCTAAAAGCAGTCTTTGCTTTGCTTCCAAGCATTGATCCAACTAAGCTTTGGCTTGTTGTGCTCAAGTCATCATCTTGCAGTTGTTTCCATTCTTATAGCATGAAAGGATTGATCTTATTTTTGAGCTTGGCTATGCCTTTTTATTTTCCTTTAAAGATGTTTTATGTATTATTGCTCTTTGCTCAGATTGGTAGGAGGTGGCCCTCAAGAAATGAACTTACAATTCTGTATTAACCCCAGGCCCCATTAGATAACTAGAAACTGTTTTGTTTTGTTTTACATTTTTAAGTTAAAACTAAGGATCAAGTTGTTTTTCAGTTATATAGGGCCCTTTGACAGGACTTGATGTGGTTTGGATCTGTGTCCCCACCCAAATCCCATGTTGAATTGTAATCCCTAATGTTGGAGGTAGGGCCTGATGGGAGGTGAATGGATCATGGGGACGGAATTCTCATTAATGGTTTAGCACCAATCCCTTAGTGCTGTTCTTGTGATAGCGAGTGAGTGATTGTGAGATCTGGTTGTTTTAGAAGTGTGTAGCACCGGCCAGGCACAGTGGCTCACACCTGTAATGCCAGCACTTTAGGAGGCTGAGGCAGGCAGAGCATCTGAGGTCAGGAGCTCGAGACCAGCCTGGCCAACATGGTGAAACCCCATCTCTACTAAAGATACAAAAAACTATCTGGACGTGGTGGCACACGCCTGTAGTCCCAACTACTCTGGAGGCTGAGGCAGGGAGAATCACTTGAAACCAGGAGGCGGAGGTTGCAATGAGTTGAGATCGCACCATTGCACTCCAGCCTGGGCAACAGAGTGAGACTCCATCTCAGAAAGAAAAAGAGAAGTGTGTAGCACCTCCCCTGACCCTTTCTCCTGCTCTGGTCATGTAAGACATGCATGCTTTCCTTTCACCTCCCGCCATGTTTGTAAGTTTCCTGAGGCCTTCCCAGAAGCAGAAGAAGCTATACTTCCTGTACAGCTTCCAGAACCATGAGCCAATTAAACATCTTTTATTTATAAATTACCCAGTCTCAGCTGGGTGCGGTGGCTCATGCCTGTAATTCCAGCATTTTGGGAGGCCAAGGCAGGCAGATCACAAGGTCAGGTGTTTGAGACCAGCATGGCCAACATAGTGAAACCCCATCTCTACTAAAAATACAAAAAATTAGCCGGGTGTGGTGGTGGGCATCTGTAATCACAGCTATTCGGGAGGCTGAGGCAGGCCAACTGCTTGAACCCAGGAGGCAGAGGTTGAAGTGATCCAAGATCGTGCCATTGCACTCCAACCTGGGCAACAGAGTAAGACTCCATTTCAAAATTTAAATAAATAAATAAACAAAAAATTACCCAGTCTCAGTTATTTCTTTATACCAATGCAAGAACAGACTAATACAGGACTCAAGAGAAAAGAACAGAGACTGTGGGGTTTCCCACATAGATGTGCATCTTGTGATAGTGGTGAATTGAGAGTCATACAGATCTGGGATCAAATATTTACTTTCTTCATAAAGGTAGAAACAAATGACTTAATCTCTTTGAGTCTTAATTTCCTTATATATAAAATGGAAAAAAATATTTCAACATTTTTCAGTTTTTGTGAAGATTGAAGTGTATATGAAGTATCTACCATAGTATTTAGCTCTGGACCTTGATAGATGGTAACGACAACAATAAAAAATCTCAGATGCTTAAGCAAAATGGAAATTTATTGACATATCTTACTAGGTGTCCAGATATAGGGTGGCTTTGACTAACCTAAACCAGTGCCTCCGGTCAAGATTCCTTGTTATTTTCTTGAATCTAACCTCTTCATTTATCTACTTCTTGTCCATCTCTTCATATATTTGCTTGCCAAACTGATAGTGACAAGGTGACTGCAACCATTCTCGACCTATCTACATATCACAGTCCAGAAGAAATGACACTTATGCCCCCAGTCCTCCAAGCACTTCCCCTGACCCTTGCTTCTGCTGGTCCTTGCTTCTGAGAGCCATTATTATTGAATTGTTTAGATCACAAACAACCTCTGAATTAATGACTTATGATTGGGGAATTGGATAAGTCGATTGGCTTAATCCACAGGTCCCATTCTTGGAGCCTGGGGTAGAATCAATTTCCCCTGAGTGTCAAAAGATTAAGAGTGGGGAGGCAGGAGGACTTCTGTTAAGAGGATGATAGAGGGTTCTGGGTAGGAGTGTCAGGATGTGTTTAGGTACTCAAGCTGGCTTAAACTATAGAAAAAATGTATTATCTCATATGACAGGGAGTCCAAAGGTGTGGCTCACTGAAGCCTGCTTGTACCAGCTCACAAGAGCCAATTATTAAATTCTTAGGAATTTTGAAAGCCAGTTGTTAAATTGTTGATAGCTTGATATTGTCATACTGAGAGTATTTACACAACAGAAATTGTCAAAGGCTACAGATCAGGAATCTCCCCCGACCCCCACAAAGACAGTTACTGGTTACTGGGCAGAAGTCAGGGTTGGTGGCTGATTCAGTGTCTCAATGATATTATCAGGGACACAGGATTCTTTTCTAGTTTTCCAATCTGTAGCTTCAACATTGGCATTAGACTAGAGTTGTTTGTTTTTGCACGGTCATCCAAAGGCTTTATCGGTGAATCAACAGTGTGATACCTTTTCTATATCCAACAGCAAAGAAAAAGAGGGAAAAACAGGAAAAAAATTCTCCCCTCAGATATATACCTGGTCTTTCAGTATGATTGAGCCAAATTTAGTCATCTGCCTACCTGTGTGGTCTGCCATATACTGATTGACTTAGGCAACTCAGGAGCCACCTCTGGAGTTGTGGACAGGATCAGTTTCTCCTAAGCTTTGTGAGTTATGGGAAAAAGTAGATCAAAATGGAAATACTACTAGGAAAACAAAAGGGTGAAATGGATGCTGGATAGTTTCCTCTGTAGAAAAGAACGAACAGTATCAACTACACATATTCTCCACGTCCCTCACAAGTTGAGTAAGCACTTACAGAGAAAGTCTGGATCCTAGGACAAAAGAAAGTTCATTGTTATTGACCTTACTATGTTTCAGAACCCCCAAAATAGACACATGGACTTTTTTATGAAGTAAAGAGATCTTCAAGAATCTTTACACTTCTTAAATGACTCTCAACTGAGTCTAGGTCAAGTCATGGCTGCTGGAGAATGTTTTTGATTGGATATTTTTGAAGGAGGCCTTGAGGCAAGGTTTGGGTACAGGTGGTTCATTTAAGAGGTGATTCCAGGAAACCTGATGATGACGTTGTAAAGTAAGACAGGGAATAAAGAAAAGCCCATAGTGCAGGCCATGATAACCATGCCATTGCTATAGATAAGTGGGGCCCAATTCTACTGGGTTCTCTCTGAAAGGCTATGTAGGACAAACCTCCACATTGCACCAACAAGGCACAGGGAAGCTGAGTCTTGACACCAACTCCAGTCTTTCATTGGTTGAGGGGCCTTTCTAGGGCATTAACTCCCTAATACTTCTGGCCTATCTTCTTCCCTCCAGTTTGGTAGCCTGAGGACAGGCATCTTTAGGCAGAGAGATGCAGGAGGCTATGTGTCACATTTGTTAGCAGGTGATCTCTCAATGACCAAGTGTCCAATAGTGTCTACGGCAAAGAGCAGGCTGTAGAGATGTCTAAGTATAGAAGGACTAGGCTGTCTCATGGGATAACTCATTCTGCATGAAAAAGGTAATGGGCATGGTGAATTTTGTTTAGTAAGAACACTTTAGTTGGTGATGTTAGTTATCAGTATAGATTGGCATCTATTGCTTAAATCTCTTGCCCGTGGATGAAGGCCTGGGTTCCAGGCAAAGAGAAATCAATAAAGAAAGTTGAAAGAGCTATTCTACAAAGCTTGGAAAAACACTGGTCTCTCATCCCTGTGACAAAATATAGTACAGATTTATCCAGACATCCAATCTTCCTTTCCTCCCCTCCCTTTTCCTCCCCTCTCCTCCATAACACATGTGTATTGTCCAAACCACCATCTTGCTTTGGCATAATGGGAATTCCACTCTGGTGGGTGTCCAAAGGCCACTTCCTGTGGAATTCCTACCCTTATGCCATCTAAACCATGCACCTCTGATAAGCGCTCACATATAATTTTCTTCTGTAGATGTTTAATTATCTCCCCTTTGCTAGGCCATAAGCCACCTGAGGGCAGAAATCATGATTAGCACAGAATAGGTGTTCAGTCAACATTTCTTGAATGAATCAGTTAATGAAGGAACATGTGTGTGCAGTAGTCATTTGTGTTCTTGTATGACTGGCATTTGATGGAAAAGTCATAGTGTTAGGGAAGTTGAACTTTTTTTTTTTTAAAGATCGTATCATTAATTTATCACATGTATCCAAGCTCCTTTGAGTTTCCCTGCCCCCATCCTGTGTCATTCCAGTCATATCCAGCTGCTCCTTCCATGCTTCCCCCATTCTTGTATCTGACTCTGTTACTCCCAGTCCAAATCTTGCTCTTCACCATCTGCACCTTGTGCTCTCCTCTCTCAAAAAAATCTACTCGAATTCCACCCATCTTCACAGGCCCAGGGAAATCACTAGTTCCCACAAGAGGCTGTAGGCTGTAACCAACTCTCTGAAAGCTTTGAGTCCTCTCTGAGGTCACCTGTGCTTGTCCTCATTCCATCAGGCACTCATATGTTATTTGACCTGTGATCTGCATGTATAGATCTTGTACCCCATATACATTGTAAGGTCCTTGAAGGCAGAAAAGGAGGCATAAAGAAATAGGTAGGAGTGTAGGCTCTGAAGACTGCATTTGGATCCTTGCCATTCCTAGATTTGGGACCTTGTCACCTTGGGCAACTTATTTACCTTCTCTGGACCTTAGTTTTCTCACTTCTAGAAGAGGGAAAATGATAGTATCTGCCATGTAGTGCTGCTCTGAGGCTTAAATGAGATACTCCACTTAGAGCACATGGAATGGTACTTGGCACGTGATAAGTGCTAAATATAGCTTTCCTATAATTATAGTAACGCCCAGGGCTCCACAGGCCCAGCCCAGCACCAGTACATGAGTGGTATGACACTGATGCTAGAGTTGGTAGATTAAGGAGAACACACAAAGAGCTAATGATGTTCAAATACACATCAGATTTCATACAGAGCTTTGGGCTTGACTTCCCCAGCTGCAGGATTCTTCTAGCTATCTGCTTTATAAATAAAAAGCACGAGTCTGCAGTAAAATGCAGGGAAGTGACCAAGAAGGCTCATTCAAAGGTCATGACAAATGAAATGGCCACAGGTAAAGTTTCCCTTCATTGTGTGCTCTCCTTCCGTTCTTCTGGATGCTGCTGCAGCAGCAAGCAATTCAGGAAAGGGCCATCAGTGGGAGCAATGTGTCCTAGTCACCTAAACAAAAGATGCTGAAGTGAGTGTACACTGAAGTGAGTGCAACAAAATGGACTTTCTTTTCCAGTGTGACACCGTCCCACCAACCATCCAAACCCCTCTGTCTGAAGTGCACGGCTTAACCTCTGGATTACAGGGATTTCAGATTTGTTTCCTAAATCTGGAACTTTCTCCTCCTCAATCTGCCCCTGACAACCTTGTCTCTTTTGAAAGCCTTCCCTACAGTTCTAACAAACTAATTCATAACTTGACCTCATGAATGCCTCTCCGCTATACGTTTTCTTTTGATCTGGAATTCCCTTCTACCCACCCATGAAGGTCAAATGCCACCCCTCTTTCAAGTCTTAGTTGGAGGCCACCTCTTTATGAAACATTCTCCGGTGTCTCCGGCTAAAGATACTGCAGGCCCCATCTGTTTATTAGGGCCAACAATACCTCCCTCATTTTTTTTGGTATAGATTAAAGACAATTCTGTAAAGCACCTAGAACAGTGTCTGGCTTACACAAAAATGGTAGACATTATTGTCATTATCACTCTCATCCTAATTAATTATATATGGAGCTTATTATCCTAAAGGCAGTGGAAGGGAGTAAGAATTATGTGTGACTAATTTTACAGGTCCAGGCATCCAAGAAAAGTTCGCTGTACAAATGATCATATAAATTAATGAGCGAAATGATAACTAACTCATCCCTGAGGCAACATAAGGTGCAAATGACTTCTAGTGCTGTGTGTTTCTAAATCTGCAGCACAACCCAGCAAGTATATCATTGTTTTTCCTCCTGATTATGAAGCCAGTACACAGTCATCTAGAAAATTCAAGCAATACAAAACAGTTTTAAAAAGAAAGTGCAAAAGGCCGGGCAAGGTGGCTCATGCCTGTAATCCCAGCACTTTGTGAGGCCAAAGTGGGTGGATCACCTGAAGTCAGGAGTTCAAGACCAGTCTGGCCAACATGGTGAAACCCCATCTCTACTAAAAATATAAAAATTATCTGGGTGTGGTGGCCTGTACCTGTAATCCCAGCTACTCAGGAGGCCAAGGCAGGAGAATCGCTGAACTTGGGAGGCGGGGGTTGCAGTGAGCCAAGATCATGCTATTGTACTCCAGCCTGGACAACAGTGTGAGATCTTTTTTTTAAAAAAAAGTGCAAATTAATCCCAATCTCACTGTTCAAGAGTAACTCTTGTGAATTTTTAGGTATCTACACACATACAAAGTTAAAGAAAGGTGATCACATCATACATGCTTATAACATGCTTTTTACTCAACAATGGGTTATAGTTGCTATTGCATGTTAGTAAATAAAAATAATTTCTTTTTAATATTCCTTTTAAATATAATTGTTATGGTTTGGCTGTGTCCCCACCCAAATCTCATCTTGAATTTTAGCTCCCATAATTCTCATGTGTCATGGGAAGGACGTGGTGGGAAGTAATTGAATCATGGGGGTAGGTCTTCACCATGTTGTTCTTAGGATAGTGAATATGTCTCATGAGATCTGAAGGTTTTATAAAGGGGAGCTCCCCTGCACATACCCTCTTGCCTCCTACCACGTAAGACATGACTTTGCTCCTCATTTGCCTTCAGCCATGATTGTGAGGCCTCCCCAGCCATGTGGAACTGTGAGTCCATTAAAGCTCTTTCCTTTATAAATTACCCAGTCTTGGGTATGTCTTTATTAGCAGTGTGAAAACAGAGTAATACAATCATATTATTTTTTGGTACTAGTATTTCACTGCTTTATGGTATCATATGTTGGTAAAATACAAATCTTATCGTAATTTATTTTGCTGAAATATAAATGTTATTAAAGAATGTGAAGACATTTAACCACTATAGGTCATGAACACTTTAGTTCTTACTTGACTTGTTTAACCTTAAACTAAAGACTTGGTGGGGGAGGGCAAGGAGGCAATGCCCCAGGAATTGGGCACAGATCTGCTATGTTAGCAGGCTCAGGTGAACAGAGTATCTCCAGATGGCTGAGGAAAGGGAGAGCTCTTCAAAGGATGAAAAAGAACAGGTTGATGTTGAAATGGACTTCTCTAGGTAGATATACTTGGGTTGGCCCTGTCTGGGGCTTTGGGCCTCTCTAACTCTCAACTTCCAGTATAAGCCGAAGCCAAGTTCAAAGGTGTAGGTTCTGGAGGTGCTCTCGGCAGAGCAAGGTCGTTTCCATATGACTTAATACTGGCCAAACAGCTAGCCAGGAAGTTATGGGGAGGAGGAAAAAAAAAAAAGAAAGTACTTAAAGAGGGAGGAAATTAACTTTATTGAGTGCCTACTATGTACCATGGTATATGCTTACACAAAAAAGTATTTGGCAAAATTCAATACTTATGACAAAAATTTTTATGAAACTGGAAATAGAAGGGAACATTTTCGATTTGGTGAACAGCATCCAGGAAAAACCACTGACTAACATCAGACTTAATGGAAAATAATTAAATGTATGTTATCTGACTACTCCATCCAATGGTTCTGTTATCCCCACTTTATAGAGGAGGCAAGGGCTGAAAACATCAATTAACTTGTATAAAGTTATACAAAGAAAATTCTGAGAAATCACGAGGCTATTGTTAAGAACATTTGCAATCTTTAAAGTCTTTCTAGGACATAAAATTGTGAGCATCCTCTTCCCACTTTGATATTTGAGTTTGATAGATACAGCTTCAGCGGCAACTTGGAGATGCTAAACAACAAATGATATCAGATTCACTCTGGAGGCTGCAGCGGAAAGTGTATCAAAGATATGGTTTGGAAGATGTGATTCGAGGGGAATAAAAATGAAGTTATTGAACCAAAATTAGCCCTGTTTATGGGTTTTTTCATTCATTCAGTAAATGCTTATTGTATTTCTACTCTGTGCCAGGCGCTGTGCTAGGTGTGGCTTATATACATGGTTACCTCCTGGAACCATGAGTCAAGAGGCAGACACTAATGGGATAGTGACACAGTTAAATGCTAAACACAACTTTGACAGATGTCATTAGACGAAAACGTAATGTGGGAGCGTAACAGGAGGATTTGACTTAGTGTGTGAAGTCAGGAAAGTGACCAAGGATCTGAGATCTCAAGAAAGGAAAAGGTTGCTAAAGATTCCCTGGCAGAAGCAAGCAAGAGGAGCAGAGATTGGAGGAAAGGTGATCAAGAACAGCCTGAAGCCTGGGCATGTAGGGGTGGTCACTGACTGTGGCTTCACTTATACAGCAGCTTGGGAGGTTTGCCATTCAAGGCAGGAGAAGTACTTGTAAAGATTGCCCAAACTGAGGACTTATTAGTAGCTGACAACTTCCACAGATTCCTGGCATGGCTTGAGCAAACTTTTTTGTTATCTTAAAGGCTGAATGTTTCATGTTTCACATCCGCCTAGCCATACAGCACTAGCTGTGTTTGGGGCTCTCCATGTAGTTCTATGGTCTGTATCAGGTGTCTGCCAAGTGCAACCCCCATGAAGATTTTCTTGTGAATTTGCAGAGGTTAGTGTGTTGAAATTGAATGGAGAAGAGTTCCTCTTATCTCTGTATATTCCTGGGAGTTGAAAGGGAGGGCGGTCCCTCTTTCCAACGTAGAAATCAGCCTTGGCTTCTTCAGGAAGATTTTGTAACCATGACAAAAAATAGAAATACATATATATTTAAAATTTTCAGTTTAAGGTCAAAGTTCTAGAAATCTAAATGTGTCAGCTGCAGAAAGGATCCACCAAGATGAATGGTCTTGGCTCTGCTGGCTGTTGCATGGCATGATGACCTTGTGTTCCGCACCCTAAATGAGTACATTAGCTTCAGCTAGGAGAAAAAATCTTAGCTACAAGACCAAAGACCAAAGGCCAAAGTCCAAAGGACGCATCAGCTGCGTCAGTAGAGAGTGAGGTTAGCTCAACACAAATCCGTCACTGAAAGCAGTGCAACCAAGACGGGGCGAGGGGGGTGGGGGCGGGGAGGATTCAACTTCTCCAATGACAGAAAGGGCTGTGCTTCACTTCCAGATGGCCACAAGGTGGCAGTATTTCTCCTAGTACTAAACTTGCCCCGCTTGTATAAAAAAGACTTGTTCCACATGGAAATAATGTCTGCCATTTCACATTTTGGTTTCTTCCCCGCCCCCCCAACAGAGAAACAGGCCAGCATGGGGTAAGGCAAGGATTAAATGTGAAATCAGGTAGTCCAAGTTCTAATTCTAGCTCTCCCGTGAAGTAACTGTGTAACTCTGGATTTAACATATTTGAGTTTCAATTTGCTCATCCACAAAATGAAGATGCATCTCGCCTGCTCTTCTTATAATTGTCAGGCACAAGAATAAACTACACATGCAAGTGTAATCAATTATAATGTACTATAACACTAGTTCTTAACTTTTAATATAAGAATCACATGAGGAAATTTTAAAAATACACACCCTCAGGCCCATCTTCTAAAGAAGTTTCAAGTAGTCCAGGCCTATGCCTGAGAGTTTGTATACTACTACATATTCATCTGTAGGTGTCAAGATCATGAAGGCCCAGGGAACACAATCTGAGAAACTACACTGTGGGAATACTTACCAGTAGAAGGTGAGAGGTTAAGGCACAGCAGTTTCTCTTACCTTTTCATGTAATGGTATTTATTTTTCTCTATTTTTATTTATTTATTATACTTTAAGTTCTAGGGTACATGTGCATGACGTTTATATCATGTATAACTCCCCAATGCAATCCCTCCCTCCTCCCCCCTCCCCACGATAGGCCCCAGTGTGTGATGTTCCCCTTCCCGAGTCCAAGTGATCTCATTGTTCAGTTCCCACCTATGAGTGAGAACATGCGGTGTTTGGTTTCTCTTCTTGTGATAGTTTGCTAAGAATGATGGATTCCAGCTGCATCCATGTCCCTACAAAGGACGCAAACTCATCCTTTTTTATGGCTGCATAGTATTCCATGGTGTATATGTGCCACATTTTCTTAATCCAGTCTGTCACAGATGGACATTTGGGTTGATTCCAAGTCTTTGCTATTGTGAATAGTGCCGCAATAAACATACGTGTGCATGTGTCTTTGTAGTAGAGTAATTATAATCCTTTGGGTATATACCCAGTAGTGGGATGGCTGGGTCATATGGTACATCTAGTTCTAGATCCTTGAGGAATCGCCATACTGTTTTCCATAATGGTTGAACTAGTTTACAATCCCACCAACAGTGTAAAAGTGTTCCTATTTCTCCACATCCTCTCCAACACCTGTTGTTCCTGACTTCTTAATGATTGCCATTCTAACTGGTGTGAGATGGTATCTCATTGTGGTTTTGATTTGCATTTCTCTGATGGCGAGTGATGGTGAGCATTTTTTCATGTGTCTGTTGGCTGTATGGATGTCTTCTTTTGAGAAATGTCTGTTCATATCCTTTGCCCACTTTTTGATGGGGTTGTTTGTTTTTTTCTTGTATATTTGTATGAGTTCTTTGTAGATTCTGGATATTAGCCCTTTGTCAGATGAGTAGGTTGCAAAAATTTTCTCCCATTCTGTAGGTTGCCTGTTCACTCTGATGGTAGTTTCTTTTGCTGTGCAAAAGCTCTTTAGTTTAATTAGATCCCATGTGTCAATTTTTGCTTTTGCTGCCATTGCTTTTGGTGTTTTAGACATGAAGTCCTTGCCCATGCCTATGTCCTGAATGGTACTACCTAGATTTTCTTCTAGGGTTTTTATGGTATTAGGTCTAACATTTAAGTCTCTGATCCATCTTGAATTAATTTTCGTATAAGGGGTAAGGAAAGGATCCAGTTTCAGCTTTCTACTTATGGCTAGCCAATTTTCCCAGCACCATTTATTAAATAGGGAATCCTTTCCCCATTTCTTGTTTCTCTCAGGTTTGTCAAAGATCAGATGGCTGTAGATGTGTGGTATTATTTCTGAGGACTCTGTTCTGTTCCATTGGTCTATATCTCTGTTGTGGTACCAGTACCATGCTGTTTTGGTTACTGTAGCCTTGTAGTATAGTTTGAAGTCAGGTAGCGTGACGCCTCCAGCTTTGTCCTTTTGACTTAGGATTGTCTTGGCAATGCGGGCTCTTTTTTGGTTCCATATGAACTTTAAAGCCGTTTTTTCCAATTCTGTGAAGAACTCATTGGTAGCTTGATGGGGATGGCATTGAATCTATAAATAACCTTGGGCAGTATGGCCATTTTCACGATATTGATTCTTCCTATCCATGAGCATGGTATGTTCTTCCATTTGTTTGTGTCCTCTTTTATTTCACTGAGCAGTGGTTTGTAGTTCTCCTTGAAGAGGTCCTTTACATCCCTTGTAAGCTGGATTCCTAGGTATTTTATTCTCTTTGAAGCAATTGTGAATGGAAGTTGATTCCTGATTTGGCTCTCTGCTTGTCTGTTACTGGTGTATAGAATGCTTGTGATTTTTGCACATTAATTTTGTATCCTGAGACTTTGCTGAAGTTGCTTATCAGCTTAAGGAGATTTTGGGCTGAGACAATGGGGTTTTCTAAATATACAATCATGTCATCTGCAAACAGGGACAATTTGACTTCTTCTTTTCCTAACTGGATACCCTTGATTTCTTTCTCTTGCCTGATTGCCCTAGCCAGAACTTCCAACACTATGTTGAATAGGAGTGGTGAGAGAGGGCATCCCTGTCTTGTGCCAGTTTTCAAAGGGAATTTTTCCAGTTTTTGCCCATTCAGTATGATATTAGCTGTGGGTTTGTCATAAATAGCTCTTATTATTTTGAGGTACGTTCCATCAATACCGAATTTATTGAGCGTTTTTAGCATAAAGGGCTGTTGAATTTTGTCAAAAGCCTTTTCTGCATCTATTGAGATAATCATGTGGTTCTTGTCTTTGGTTCTGTTTATATGCTGGATTACGTTTATTGATTTGCGAATGTTGAACCAGCCTTGCATCCCAGGGATGAAGCCCACTTGATCATGGTGGATAAGCTTTTTGATGTGCTGCTGAATCCGGTTTGCCAGTATTTTATTGAGGATTTTTGCATTGATGTTCATCAGGGATATTGGTCTAAAATTCTCTTTTTTTGTTGTGTCTCTGCCAGGCTTTGGTATCAGGATGATGTTGGCCTCATAAAAAGAGTTAGGGAGGATTCCCTCTTTTTCTATTGATTGAAATAGTTTCAAGCTGTGAATCCATCTGGTCCTGGACTTTTTTTGGTGGGTAGGCTATTAATTGTTGCCTCAATTTCAGAGCCTGCTATTGGTCTATTCAGGGATTCAACTTCTTCCTGGTTTAGTCTTGGGAGAGTGTAAGTGTCCAGGAAATTATCCATTTCTTCTAGATTTTCTAGTTGATTTGCGTAGAGGCATTTATAGTATTCTCTGATGGTTGTTTGTATTTCTGTGGGGTCAGTGGTGATATCCCCTTTATCATTTTTTATTGCGACTATTTGATTCCTCTCTCTTTTCTTCTTTATTAGTCTTGCTAGCGGTCTGTCAATTTTGTTGATCTTTTCAAAAAACCAACTCCTGGATTCATTGATTTTTTGGAGGGTTTTTTGTGTCTCTATCTCCTTCAGTTCTGCTTTGATCTTAGTTATTTCTTGCCTTCTGCTAGCTTTTGAATGTGTTTGCTCTTGCCTCTCTAGTTCTTTTAATTGTGATGTTAGAGTGTCAATTTTAGATCTCTCCTGCTTTCTCTTGTGGGCATTTAGTGCTATAAATTTCCCTCTACACACTGCTTTAAATGTGTCCCAGAGATTCTGGTATGTTGTATCTTTGTTCTCATTGGTTTCGAAGAACATCTTTATTTCTGCTTTCATTTCGTTATGTACCCAGTAGTCATTCGGGAGCAGGTTGTTCAGTTTCCATGTAGTTGAGCGGTTTGGATTGAGTTTCTTAGTCCTGAGTTCTAGTTTGATTGCACTGTGGTCTGAGAGACAGTTTGTTATAATTTCTGTTCTTGTACATTTGCTGAGGAGTGCTTTACTTCCAATTATGTGGTCAATTTTGGAATAAGTGCGATGTGGTGCTGAGAAGAATGTATATTCTGTTGATTTGGGGTGGAGAGTTCTATAGATGTCTATTAGGTCCGCTTGGTGCAGAGATGAGTTCAATTCCTGGATATCCTTGTTAACTTTCTGTCTCGTTGATCTGTCTAATGTTGACAGTGGAGTGTTGAAGTCTCCCATTATTATTGTATGGGAGTCTAAGTCTGTTTGTAGGTCTCTAAGGACTTGCTTTATGAATCTGGGTGCTCCTGTATTGGGTGCATATATATTTAGGAGAGTTAGCTCTTCCTGTTGAATTGATCCCTTTACCATTATGTAATGGCCTTCTTTGTCTCTTTTGATCTTTGATGGTTTAAAGTCTGTTTTATCAGAGACTAGGATTGCAACCCCTGCTTTTTTTTGTTCTCCATTTGCTTGGTAGATCTTCCTCCATCCCTTTATTTTGAGCCTATGTATGTCTCTGCATGTGAGATGGGTCTCCTGAATACAGCAGACTGATGGGTCTTGACTCTTTATCCAGTTTGCCAGTCTGTGTCTTTTAATTGGAGCATTTAGTCCATTGACATTTAAGGTTAATATTGTTATGTGTGAACTTGATCCTGTCATTATGATATTGACTGGTTATTTTGCTCGTTAGTTGATGCAATTTCTTCCTAGCCTCGATGGTCTTTACATTTTGGCATGTTTTTGCAATGGCTGATACCGGTTGTTCCTTTCCATGTTTAGGGCTTCCTTCAGGGTCTCTTGTAAGGCAGGCCTGGTGGTGACAAAATCTCTAAGCATTTGCTTATCTGTAAAGGATTTTATTTCTCCTTCACTGATGAAGCTTAGTTTGGCTGGATATGAAATTCTGGGTTGAAAATTCTTTTCTTTAAGAACGTTGAATATTGGCCCCCACTCTCTTCTGGCTTGTAGAGTTTCTGACGAGAGGTCTGCTGTTAGCCTGATGGGCTTCCCTTTGTGGGTTACCCGACCTTTCTCTCTGGCTGCCCTTAAGATTTTTTCCTTCATTTCAACTTTGGTGAATCTGGCAATTATGTGTCTTGGAGTTGCTCTTCTGGAGGAGTATCTTTGTGGCGTTCTCTGTATTTCCTGAATTTGAATGTTGGCCTGCCCTACTAGGTTGGGGAATTCTCCTGGATGATATCCTGAAGAGTGTTTTCCAAGTTGGTTCCATTTTCCCCCTCACTTTCAGGCACCCCAATCAGACGTAGATTTGGTCTTTTTACATAATCCCATACTTCTTGCAGGCTTTGTTCATTTCTTTTTCTTCTTTTTTCTTTTGGTTTCTCTTCTCGCTTCATTTCATTCATTTGATCCTCAATCGCTGATACTCTTTCTTCCAGTTGATCGAGTCGGTTACTGAAGCTTGTGAATTTGTCACGTATTTCTCGTGTCATGGTTTTCATCTTTGTCATTTCGTTTATGATCTTCTCTGCATTAATTAGTCTAGCTGTCAATTCTTCCACTTTTCTTTCAAGATTTTTAGTTTCTTTGCGCTGGGTACGTAATTCTTCCTTTAGCTCTGAGAGGTTTGATGGACTGAAGCCTTCTTCTCTCATCTCGTCAAAGTCATTCTCTGACCAGCTTTGATCCGTTGCTGGCGATGGGCTGCGCTCCTTTGCAGGGGGAGATGTGCTCTTATTTTTTGAATTTCCAGCTTTTCTGCCCTGCTTCTTCCCCATCTTTGTGGTTCTATCTGTCTCTGGTCTTTGATGATGGTGACGTACTGATGGGGTTTTGGTATAGGTGTCCTTCCTGTTTGATAGTTTTCCGTCTGACAGTCAGAAGGACTGTCTGTTGGTCTGTTGGAGATTGCTTGAGGTCCACTCCAGACCCTGTTTTCCTGGGTGTCAGCAGCAGAGGTTGCCGAAGATAGAATATTGCCGAACAGCGAGTGTACCTGTCTGATTCTTTCTTTGGAAGTTTCCTCTCAGGGGTGACTCCACCCTGTGAGGTGTGGGGTGTCAGACTGCCCCTAGTGGGGGATGTCTCCCAGCTAGGCTACTCAGGGGTCAGGGACCCACCTGAGCAGGCAGTCTGTCCGTTGTCAGATCTCAAGTTCCGCGTTAGGAGATCCACGGCTCTCCCCAAAGCTGTCAGACAGAGTCATTCGCGTCTGCACCGGCCCGCTCTTTCCCCTAATGGACTGCAGCTGTGCGCTGTCCGCAGAGGTAGAGTCTACAGAGACAGGCAGGCTTCCTTGAGCTGCTGTGAGCTCCACCCAGTTGGAGCTTCCCAGCGGCTTTGTTTACCTACTTAAGCCTCAGCAATGGCGGGCGCCCCTCCCCCAGCCTCGCTGCTGCCTTGCGGATAGATCGCCGCAGACGGCTGTGTTAGCAGTGAGGGAGGCTCCGTGGGCGTGGGACCCTCCCGGCCAGGTATGGGATATATTCTCCTGGTGTGCCTGTTTCCTTAAAGCGCAGTATTGGGGTGGGATTTACCCGATTTTCCAGGTGTTGTGTGTCTCAGTTCCCCTGGCTAGGAAAAGGGATTTCCTTTCCCCTTGCGCTTCCAGGTGAGGCGATGCCTCGCCCTGCTTCAGCTCATGCTGGTCAGGCTGCAGCAGCTGACCAGCACCGATTGTCCGGCACTCCCTAGAGAGATGACCCCAGTACCTCAGTTGAAAATGCAGAAATCACCTGTCTTCTGTGTCGCTCGCGCTGGGAGTTGGAGACTGGAGCTGTTCCTATTCGGCCATCTTGCTCCGCCCCTCTATTTTTCTCTATTTTGAATAAAAGTTTTACAAACACTCTACTACTCTTAGATTAACTGAGGGCAGAAGTCTATATTTTGTTCACCTCCTTATGTTCACAGCAATTGTTGGGGTGTTAATTGGATAATAGTCAGATAACAATAGTTATGTGAATCTTTGATGGAGGTAATCTGTAGAGCATCCCTAGAAATCTCACTCCATTTATAGGGATATTTGGTTATAGGACCCAGTAGACTCAATAGAATTGACCTGAGCTTTGCCTTTGTACCCCCATAGGCTCATTTTTGTCACCTAATAAGTGGCCAGTGCCATTTAGTAATGGCTGAATCATGGGCTTCACTCTGCTGAAACAGTTGTGCAGGAAATTTAGCAATGAGGTTCCATAAACCTCCCAGAGTTTTCTGTCACTACAGATGTCACAGATCACCAGGGTTTTTCAACCAGCACTGGCAGCATTTTCAGGGTCTTTAAGAGAGACTTAGCCCCCTTATTCCTTAGAGGGTGCTCCCTGCTGAGCTGTTGCCCTAAGAGAGGATATAGTTTAAAGGTGAGTATAGCAGGAGAGATGTGCAGTCTGGCACATTGGGCCTGTGGCCAGGGTGCAATAGCTCAAATATGATATCCCCAGCACCTGGATGTGGATATTCAACTCTCCTCTTAGTTAACAGCAAAGAAGAGTGTTAGCAAAGTTGTCAGAGGCAGCTACAGAAACTTGCTGTATTCAAATTTCACATTGATAGAGAAAGGAAAGTGCTTAAATTGAACCATGGACTTTTAAATCTTTCAGCAAATATTTATTGAGCAGCAATTGTTTTCTAGCAGGAACCATGCTAGGCCTTTAATTAAAATGTGAGTAAAATATCCGAAGACTGCTATTGTGAGGCTGAGATTCTAGCAGCAGGAGATGGATAAATAATAAACATAATGATTGCATAAAATACTTTATGTTCGGAAGGGATATATGATCTGGTAAGTAATGCAGGGTATAGGAGATTGGGGAGAAGTCAGTGAGGGGAAGAAGCAAGGTGTATTATTAAATAGGATGGTGAGAAGAGGCCTCTGTGAGATTGGAACAAAGACTTGAAGAAGAGTTGTCCAAACAGAGAAAATCACTAGAGTAAGGGTCTAGGGCCAGAGCATGCCAGGCACTCAGGAGGCATAGCAAAGAGGCCAGCACAGCTGCAGTGGATGAGCTCAGGGAGATCACAGGAATCCAGACCACATAGACTTGGTCCTACTGGAGATCAAGGACTTTGCTGAAGGCATCTTTGAATCCTTAAGGACGAATATTGTGTTTCACATGCACCAGATGCTCAAATGGATTGGCCTCAGGATAGGACAAAGCCTTGGGGGAGGTGGTGCCACAGGACAAAGCTGAAGGGCTAGCCTTCAGGGAGTGGACACCCCTTTGGGGAAAGAGATAATTGACGAGAAGTGGGTATGGCATGAATGCTGAACTCAGTTGCAGTGCAGAGAGCTGCAGAAGAGCATTTGCTCGATTAGTGAGACCCTGAATCAGTATGAGGGATGGTCCCCACTGCAGCACTTTCTACACCCCATCCTCCCGTATTCTACTTGTGCCTGTGGCCTTTTTCCACCCCGCCGCCTGCTCACTCAGCATTCAACTGACCTATGCATAACACCTTAGTCATCCTTTCACTGAGAAAGGACTTTCTTAAGAACTCAGAATGTGGAAAGTCCCTTTCTCCTTTTCCCCTTTTTGTTTTCAATTGAGGTGAAAATCACATAACAATGAACCATTTTAATGTATACAATTTAGTGGTATTTAGCACATTCACAATGTTGTGCAATCACCACTTCCATCCAGTGCCAAAACATTTTCATCACCTCAAAAAAAAAAAATCCATTAAGTGATCACTCCTCACCCCCCCTCTCCTCAGCCCCTGGAAACCACTAATCTGATTTCTGTCTTAATGAGATAAACTCTTCTAGATATTTTATGTAAATAGAATCCTATTCTGTGTAGCCTTGCGCGTCCAGTTTCATTCATAGAAATGCGTTTCTTAACTCTAAAAACAATCCAGTAAAGACGCAAATTTTAATGGCTGCGTAGTCAGAAAGGTAATGCAATGGCAGCTAGTTATGTTTGGTGGCAGCAGTCCAAGGCTTTTAAGATTTCTTCAGCTTCCGAAGAAGATGACATGAGGAAAATGAAATTTACATAATGCTTGTCAGACTTCTATTTCCTAGAGCCAGTATGTTTTGGATAGAGATGCAGAATATGGATGACATCAGTAATAGCTCTGATAGATCACTTTACAGCCTTCATGTTCTGCCCTTAACTGTCAATAACAGCAAGTGTTAGAACAGGTAAGTTTACTGTGCTGGTTTCCTGTGGGAGGTGGGAGTGAAGAGAGGTTTGAGGTTGTCTTCCTCTTCAGTTTGTGCTGTGTTATCATCAGTCCATGCAAGAACACTTGAAAACATTTTTTCATTTATGTAGTTTATTCCCAGACTCCACTTCCATTGGCATTCCTAATAGGTAGCCATTCTAATGTATTTTAAATGCACCTTTCTCTTTATATGTAGTGATGTGAACTATTTATTGCTGTCTTATTGCACCTAATTTTATTTTTCTGAGACAGAGTTTTGCTCTTGTTGCCCAGGCTGGAGTGCAATGGTGTGATCTCGGCTCACTGCAACCTCTGCCTCCCAGGTTGATTGTATGTTAATATATCTTATGATATTTCCACTCAATATGATGTTTTGAAGATCAATCCACCTATGTGTATATAAATAAGTCAATAAACTTTTGTATATTAACCTGTATATATAATTCATATATTTCTATGTATCTTGTATATCACACACATGTTATATACATATATCTAAATATGCATCATATATCATATGACATCATATGCATCATATATATCACAGCACCTTGCACAAACCTGGTGTTAAATAAATTATTATCAACAGAAGGATCAAGTTTTGCTTTTCATGCTCACAAAATAGTTTCTTTCTAAACTAATCTAGCTTTTTGAACTGCAGTATAAATATAATACTATTATTCAAGATAATAAAATCACTTCATACACACACACACATAAATATACATGTATATGTATATACTGGAGGACAAGGACTTTGCTGAAGGCATCTTTGCATCCTCAAGGACGAATACTGTGTTTTACATGTACCATATATATATTCCATTTTGCAGTGGGTCTTATTACCCTCATTTTAAAGATAAAGAAACTGAGGCTCCAAGAAGATGACTTTGCACATATTCACATGTCTTTCTGTTGACAATTCAAACTGAATTCTTGCACTCCAGAGAGATTCCTAATATCATGAGTAGTGTCATTTGTAGGAAATCATAGTCATGCCTTCACTGGAAGCCTAATGAACTTTCACTGAACACCAACAGGCATCTGGCCTGAGATCTAGAGTTAGCTGAGTGGGTGCCTGTCCCCCACCCTGAGTCAGTTCTTAACTGATGCTTTTTTTAATGGTGAACAGACCAGGGTCAGGTCAGCCAGGAACCTTCTGTGCCTCATACTGTCTTTCACAAACGTGTGGTGTGCGTGTGTGTGTGTGTGTGTATGTGCATGTGTGTTGTGAAGTACCTATTCTGTATTCTGTTTCAAGCTTGCAAGATCCAGTGGTTTCTAACAAGAGCTACACTGGCCTCGTTTGTTTCCAGGTGATTCTTTCTTTATGGCATTTGGTAATATGATTAAGATGGCAGCTCACTGACTTTAGAAACATATGTACACACTCATAATGTCACATTTTGTTAACTGAAAAAATATGTATTGAATATTTGTCCAACTATATCCTAGCACTCATCTAAATGCTGGGCATATAGTAATGTACTCAATGTCATTACCACAGTGAGTTTCTCTCATGATGAATAGATGCAGCAGAAAATAAATATAACAATTAATTAAATATTTTCTACTCTAATAAGGAATATCAAGAAAAAGTACAGATGCTATGAACTGATATAGCAGGAAATCCTTATTTAGACTGGGCTGTGGGTGGAAGATCAGGGAGAGGCTTCCCGAGGAAATGACCTATGTTTCCTTCCATATCTAAATGTATCTCTATATAGACATGAACGGATAATCATGAAAACTTAAAGGTGACTATCTCCAGGCAATGGAATGACGTGTGATTATTTTTTCCATATATATTTATATAATATGGGAGGAAGGTTTTTCTCAACCCTCTTGGGGTCCCTGACAGAGCTGACACAGACAGATTAGCAGGAGAGAAACATTACAAATTTATTTAATGTAAGTTTGATGTGACACAGAAGCCTTCAGAAATGAAGATCCAAAGACCTGTTGTCCCAGCCACTGGGGAGGCCAAGGGTTCGAGGCTGCAGTGAGCTTTGATTGCAGCTCTGCATTCCAGTCTGAGAGACAGAGCTAGACTCTGTCCTAAAGAAAAAAAAAAAAAAATCCAAACACGTTTATTTTTAATGCTGGGTTTGATGAGGTGGATGGACATGAGCAAGCAGAATTGGACAATGGTGGTATGATCTAATGGTGGTAATTGAGGAGAACTTAGCAAAGCCTATTTGTTCAGATTCCTCTCGACATTTCTGTGTCTTTGAAGATAAGAAAGCTTCTTTCCTCTGGGTATAGGGAAGGTACCTCTTGAATGAGGGTCTTAGGACCTACTTCAAGGGAGAAGGGCAGTGTAAGGTGAGAGTGACCTTCCTGCTTTTGCTATTTTTTCAAGTTCCAAGGTGCCATATCTTGGGGCAGTATGTTCTGAATCCCAGCAATATCCACAAGAATTATATTTCAAAGGCATTTATTATGCAGATAAAGTACATAGGCATTTGTTGAAGGCACAATTGAATCAAATCTATAGGGGATTTAAACTTTGCTGATTTTGTGTCTTTGACTTTGTAGCATTGACTTAACCAGGAACTATTTGATACTCACAGAGGGACTTGGGAAATCTCAGATACTGCATTTTTTCCAAGGAACAGATTGCAAACTATTCATTCATTACAAACTCAAATACAGACAGCGTCTGCTGGACTCTAATAGAAGCCATCACATGTGGCTAATTTTCCTGCAACACCAAGAACTGAACAGCCTTAATGAAGAAGGCACTCAAGTCAGAGCACCTATACCATGTGTGCATGCAAAGGAAGATGTTGAAGAGAGTTCCACTACTTGGGAGCTTGCTGTCTGGTTGAAAAGCCAAGCCAAGCACATACACACACATTCCAAGTGCACGTTGGTAGCATTCTTCTGCAGCAACCCAGAATGGCAGGTTGGGCATCTTAACTGTGGTCATTTAACATGAGGCAGTGAGTGTGCATGAATTACTTGGTGGGAGGGATTTTTGAAATGTGGAGGACTGTACTCATGCCTGAGATTTTAATGCAGAGGTGCAGCACAGAGATCTAAATCCCTAATGTGTTCCCACTGATAACCCCTTGAGAAATAAGGAACCTATAGATGGTCTTCAAGGAGCTTGGAACCCTCTAAAATTATTTACTAAATTCGGCTTGCAAACAAATTTGTCTAGGAAGCAGCGCATTTTGTTCATCAGCTTTTTAAAATCCATGTTGAAAATAAGTTAAAAATCACCACCAAGAAGAATGAATATTGCTGCACAATTGCCAAGTGCCTGGCCCACAGCTGGACATTTTAGATACATTGTCTTATTCCAACAAAAACTTGTGAACTAAGTATTTATGTCTCCATTTTACAAGTTATGCAACTAAGGTTCAGAGAAGTTAAGTATTTCCTCTTCTCCCGAAACCCCCACCCCCTCCAGTTACATAGCTCGGAAGGTAAAGACAGAATTTGAACTTCAGTCTTTTTTTCTTCTATCGCTTTATTTTGTATGTGTGTGTGTGCATGTGCACATGGTTAATGTTTTTTTAAAAAATTTGTGGGTATATAATAGGTATATACATTTATGGGGTACATGAGACATTTTAATACAGGCATGCAATGCATGAAAATCATCACATCAGAGTAAATGGGTTATTCATCACTTTAAGCATTTATCCTTTCTTTGTGTTACAAAATCAAATTATACTCTTTGAGTTATTTTTAAATGTACAATAAATTGTTGTTGATTGTAGCTACCCTGTTGTGCTATCAAATACTAGATCTTATTTATTCTTTCTAAGTATAGTTTTGTACCCATTAACCAGCCCCACCTCTAGCCCCCACCCCCACCCCAACCCCACCCCCAATACGCTTCTCAGCCTCTGGTAACCATCATTCTACTTTCTATCTACCTGAGTTCAATTGTTTTCATTGTTTTTTAGCTACCACAAATAAGTGAGAACAAGCAAAGTTTGTCTTTCTGTGCCTGGCTTATTTCATTTAACATAATGGCCTCCAGTTCCACCCATGTTGTTAAAAATGACAGGATCTCATTCTTTTATATGGATGAATAGTATTCCATTATGTATATGTACCAATTTTCTTTATTCATTCATCTGTTAATGAACATTTAGGTTGCTTCCAAATCTTAGCTGTTGCAATTAACATGGGAGTGCAGATATCCCTTCAATATAATGGTTTCCTATCTTTTGGGTGTATACCTAGCAATGGGATTCCTGGATCATATGGCAGCTCTTTTTTTAGTTTTTTGAGGAACCTCTAAACTGTTCTTCATAGTGGTTGTACTAATTTCCATTCCCACCAACAGTGTTTAAGGGTTCTTTATCTCCATGTTTTCACTGGCATTTGCTATTGCCTATCTTTTGGATAAAAGCAATTTTAGCTGGGGTAAATGATAACTTATTGTAGTTTTGATTTGCATTTCTCTGATGATCAGTGATATTGAGCATAACTGTTTACCATTTGTATGTCTTATTTTGAGAAAAGTATTTCTATCTCATGCCCATTCTTTCATTGGATTATTAGATTTTTTCCCATACACTTGTTTGAGCTCATTATATATTCTGGTTATTAATCGTTTGTCAGATGGATGGCTTGCACACATTTTCTCCCACTCTATTGATTGCCTCTTCACTTCATTGACTGTTTCCTTTGCTGTGCAGATGCTTTTTAACTTGATGTGATCCCATTTGTCTATTTTTGCTTCAGTTGCCTGTTCTTTTGGGGCATTACTCAAGATATCTTTGTCCAGACCAATATCTTATAGAGTTTCCCCAATGTTTTCTTTTAGTAGTTTCATAGTTTTAGGTCTTATATTTATATTTGTAATACATTTTGATTTGATTTGTGTATATGATGAGAAATATGGCTCTACTTTCATTCTCCTGTTTATGGATAGCACCATTTATTGAAGAGACTGTCCTTTTTTCATTGCATGTTCTTGGCACCTTTGTAAAAAATAAGTTCACTGTAGATACATGGATTTATTTATGGGTTATCTATTCTGTTCCATTGGTCTATATGTCCTTTTTTATGCCAGTACCATGCTGTTCGGGTTACTGTAGCACAGTAGTATAATGCGAAGTCAGATCATGTGATTCCTCTCACTTTGCTCTTTTTGCTCAGGATTACTTCACTATTCTGGGTCTTTTGTGGTTTCATATAAATTTTAGGATTATTTTTCTATTTATGTGAAGAATATCATTGTTATTTTTATAGAGATTGCATTAAGTATGTAGATTATTTATTTGGGTAGTATGCACATTTTAACAATATTGATTCTTCTAATCCATAAACATGGAATATTTTCCTCTCTTTTTGGTATCCTCTTCAATTTCTTACATCAGTGGTTTTTAGTTTTCATTGTAAAGCTATTTCACTTCTTTGGTTAATTCCTGGGTATATTATTTTTAGCTACTAAATGAGATGACTTTTTTGTTTTTCAATTTGTTCACTGATGGCACATCAAAATACTACTGATTATTGTATGTTGATTTTATATCCTGAAACTTTACTGAATTTGTTTATCAGTTCTCATAGTTTGTGTGTGTGTGTGTGTGTGTGAAGTCTTAGGTTTTTCTAAATACAGGATCATATCATCTGTAAACAAGGATGACTTGGCTTCTTCCTTTTCAATTTGGAAGCCTTTTATTTCTTTCTCTTGTCCGATTGCTCTAGCTAGGACTTCCAGTACTAGGTTGAATAACAGTGGTGAAAGTGGGCATCCTTGTTGTGTTCCTGATCTTAGAGGAAAGGCTTTCAATTTTTCCCCACTTGATAATGATACTAGCTGTGAGTCTACTGTATACAGTTTTTATTATGTTGAGGTATATTTGTTCTATACTCAGTTTTTTGAGGGGTTTTTCCATGAAGAGACGTTGAATTTTTTCAAATGGTTTTTCAGCATCAATTGAAATGATCATATGATTTTTGTCCTTTACTCTGTTGATATGATGTAACACATTGATTGATTTTCATATGTTAATTACCCTTGCATTTCCTGGAATAAATCCCACCTGATCATAATGGATGATCATTTTAATGTGTTGTAGCATTTGGTTTCCTAGTATTTTATTGAGGACTTTTGCATCAATGTTCTTCAGGGATATTGGCCTGCAATTTTCTTTTTTTTTTTTTTTTTTTTTTTTTTTTTTTTTTTGAGACGGAGTCTCGCTCTGTCGCCCGGACTGGAGTGCAGTGGCCAGATCTCAGCTCACTGCAAGCTCTGCCTCCTGGGTTTACGCCATTCTCCTGCCTCAGCCTCCCGAGTAGCTGGGACTACAGGCGCCAGCCACCTCGCCCGGCTAGTTTTTGTATTTTTAGTAGAGACGGGGTTTCAGCGTATTAGCCAGGATGGTCTCGATCTCCTGACCTCGTGATCCGCCCGTCTCGGCCTCCCAAAGTGCTGGGATTACAGGCTTGAGCCACCGCGCCCGGCCAATTTTCTTTTTTTGGTGTGCCTTTCTTTGGTTTTGGCATCAGAGTCATACTGGCCTCATATGATAAGTTTGGAAGTATTCCGTCCTAGTCTATTTTTCAGAATAGTCTGAGTAGGATTGGTATTAGTTTTTGTTTAAATGTTTAGTTAAATTCAGCAGTAAAGCCATTAGCTTTTTTATTTTTATTTTTTATTACAGGCTTCAATCTCATTACTTGTTTTCTGTCTGTTCAGGTTTTGGATTCTCCATGGTTCAATTTTAGTAGGTTGTATGTACCTAGGAATTTATCCATTTCCTCTAGATTTTCCAATTTATTGGAATATAGTTGCTCATAGCAGCCACGATTGATCCTTTGAATTTCTGCAGTATCCATAGTAATGTTTCATTTTTAACCTCTGATTTTATTTATTTAGGCCTCTTTGTTTCTTAGTCAGGCTAAAAGTTTTCCAGTTTTGTTTATCTTTTCTAAAAACAAACTTTTTGTTTCATTGATTATTTGTATTTATTTGTTTCAATTTCATTTATTTCTGTTCTGACCTTCATTATTTATTTTCTTCCACCAATTTTGTGTCTGTTTTGCTCTTGCTTTTTTCTTTCTTTAAGATGCGTTGTTATATTGTTTATTTGATGTTTTTCTACTGTTTTGATGTAGGTGCTAATTGCTATAAACTTTCCTCTTAGTACTGCTTTCACTGAATCCCATAGGTTTTGGTATTTTTTGTTTCCATTTTCTTTCATTTCAAGACATTTTAAAATTTCCTTCTTAATTTCTTCATTGGTCCATTTGTCATTCAGGAGCATATTGTTTAATTTCCATGTTTGTGCAGTTTCCAAAACTCATCTTGCTATTGATTTCTCGATTTTTTTTTTTGGTCAATGTTTTTGAATGTTTTAAGGCTTGTTTTGTGGCCTACCATATGGTCTATCCTTGAGAATGATCCATGTGCTGAGAGGAAGAATGTGCGTTCTGCAGCCATTGGATGAAATGTTCTGTAAATATCCGTCAGGTCCATTTGGTATATAGTGCTGATTAAATCCTATGTTACTTTGTTGATTTTCTGTCTGGATGATCTGTCCTATACTAAAAGTGGGGTGTTGAAGTCTCCAGCTACTATTGTATTAAGGTCTATTGTTCTCTTTAGCTCTAATAATATTTGCTTTATGTATCTGTTGAGTGAATATATATTCAGGATTGTTACATCCTCTTGCTGAATTGACCCCTTTATCATTATATGATGACCTTTTTTTGTTTCTTTTTGTACTGTTGGTCTTGACATCTATTTTGTCTGATATCACTGCAGCTACTCCTGCTCTTTTTCGAATTTCATTTGTGTGGAATATCTTTTTGCATGACTATTCTATGGTTTTGTTTATCTTTTCCAAAAACCAAAAACTATGTTATAGTCATGTAAAAAGACATGTGCGCATTTATAAGTAAAGTGTGTTTCTGGTAGGCAACAGATCATTAGAACTTGCTTATTTATTCATTCACCCACTCTATGTCTTTTGATTAGAGGGTTGAGTACATTTACATTCAATGTTATTATTGATTGGCAAGGACTTACTCGTGGCATTTTTTTATGTGTTTTACGGTTGTTTTGTGGTCTTCTACTCCTCCTTCTTTCCTTCCTTCCTGTCTTCTTTTTTTGTGAAGACAGTTTTCTCAGCTGGTATGTTTTAGTTTCTTGCTTTTTATTTTCTATGTACCTGTTGTATGCTTTTTGATTTTAGGTCACCACGAGGCTTGTAAATAAAATTTTATAACTTACGCTATCTTATTATTTATACTATCTTTAAACTGATTACTTATAATTTATTCTATCTGTAAACTGATGAAAACATAACACTGATTGCATAAACAAACAAACACAGAGAAAACTAATAAAAAAAACTCCACACATTAACTTCATCCCCCCACTTTTAAACTTTTTTGTTGTTTCTTCTTATATCTTACTATACTGTCTATTTCTTGAAAGGTTTCTGTAGTTATTTTTAGTAGATTCATCCTTTAGTATTCTACTCAAAATATGAGTAGCTTACACACTACAATTACAGTTTACAATATTCTGTGTTTTGTGTACTCACTATTATCAGTGAGTTTTTTACCTTCAGATGAGTTCTTATTGCCCATTAAGGTCTTTTTCTTTCAGATTGAAGAACTCTCTTTAGCTACCACTTCTTGTAGGACAGGTCTGGTGTTGAAGAAGATTCTTTGTAATTATTTCAGTCTCTTTGTTAAATTTATCTGACAGGATTCTGAATTCCTTCTCTGTATTATCTTGGAGTTCATTGAGCTTCCTCAAAATTTTAAATTCTCTGTCTGAAAAGTCATAGATGTCTGTCTCTCCAGGATTGCTCTTGAGGCCTTATTTAGTGCATTTGGTGAAATTATGTTTTCCTGGGTGGTCTTGATGCTTGTGGATGTTTGTTGGTGTCTGGGCATTGAGGACTTAGGTATTTATTGTAGTCTTCACAGTCTGGGCTTGTTTTTACCCATCCTTCTTGGGAAGGCTTTACAAGTATTTAAAGGGACTTGGGTGTTGTGATCAAAATCTTTGGTCACCGCAGCTGTATCTGTTTTGGCCACTGCAGCTGTATCTGTAACACTGTGGCTCTTCCAGACTCATAAATGTACTGTCTTGGTGGTCTGGGGTAAAAATTCAGGATAATTGCCTGGTTTACCGACAATTCTTCTTCTTCTCTTCTCTTACTTTCCTATTGATAAACAGTCTCTCTCTCTGTGCTGAGCTGCCTGGACCTGCGTGAGTGGGTGACACAGCACCCCTGTGGCCTCCATCCCTGGGACTACACTGGGTCAGACCCAAAGCCAGCACAGCACTGGGATGCATCCAAGACCTGCAGTGACAAATGCCTGGCTATTGCCTATGTTTACTTTAGGCCCAAGGGCTCTACAATTAGCAGGTGGCAAGACCAGCCAGGCTTATTTCTTTCCCTTCAGGGCAGTGAGTTTCTCCCAGCCCTGAATGAATCTGGAGATACTCTCTGGAGCCAAGGCCTGGAGACAGGAACCTTAGGAATCTACCTGGCACTCTATTCTACTCTGGCTGAGCTGGCACCTAAGCTGCAAGGCAATGCCCTCCCCACTCTTCCCTGCCCTTTCCTCAAGCAGAATTCCCCATGGCCACCACCACTTAGGCCCATGGCGAGTATTGCCTGGCACTGCCAATGTTCACTCAAGGTCCAAGGACTCTTCGGTCATTATTTGGTGAATGCTGCCAGGCCTGGGACTCTCTTTAGGGAAATGGGCTCCCCTCTTACCCAGGGCAGTTCCAGAAATGCCATATAAGAACCAAAGCCAAAAGTTGGGGACCTCAGGTCAGGAGTCCACTTGGTGCTCTACCCCACTGTGGCTGAACTGGTACCCAAGCTGCAAGGCAAAGTCCCCTTTACACTCTCCTTTCCTCAAGCAGAAGCAGTCTCTCCCTGTAGCCACCACAGCTGGAAATGTGCTGGGTCACACCTAAAGCCAGCACAGCTCTGAGTCTCACCCAAAGCCTGCCGCGAGTACTACCTGGCTACCATTGCTGATTATGGAAGGCCCAAGGACTCTTTAGTCAGCAGGTAATGAATTCTGCCAGGATTGCTTCAGTCTTTTCTGGGCAGTGGCTTCCCTTCTGGCACAAAGTACATCTGTAAATGTTGTCTTAGGAGCTAGGGCCTGGACTCTGCCTAGTGCCCTATCCTACTGTAGCTTAACTGGTATCCAAGTTATAAGACAAAGTCCTCTTTTCTCTCATTTCTCTTCTCAAGCAGAGGGAAGGAATCTCTCCCATAGCTGTGAGCTACACTTTTTGGGGTTGGGGAAGGGAAACACAAGCACTCCCTTGGCCGCCTCAGCTGGTATCTGACTAGGTCGTGTGCTCCCAAAGTCCACTGTCTCTCAGCCAGCCCAACACCAGGACTTGCCCAGGAATTGCAGTCTTTGTGGACTAGACTGTTTTTTAAGTTTATTAAGACCCTGGGGAAATTTTAGGTCATAGTAGCAGGGCTTGACAGAACTCAGGTTCCAAAAGTTGGGATGGATGATTTGCCTCTGGTTAGAGCTGATCTAAATTCTTCCTCTGTATATGATGGCTAAGTTCTGCCTGGTATTGCTTTCCGCTGTGACAGGTCCACACTGGGCTCCAATGCAAAGTCCTCCAATCATATACTCTCCCTCCCCTAAGTTCGCAGATTGAACTTGGCTCTGTGCCATGCAGCCACTGTAGGGGAATCAGGGAAGGGTGGTATAGGCAATTCAAGACTACCTTTGCGCTCCTCTTCAGTGCCTCTTTCCTTAATTTGATGTCAAAACCAGGTATTATGATTGCTAACCTGATTTTTGCTTCTTATAAAGATGCTCTTATTTGTAGGTAGTTGTTAAATTTGGTGCTCCTGTGAAGGAAATAATTGCTGGAGACTTTTATTTGACCATCTTGCTCTGTCTTTTCTGCATAACTTTTTAAAAACAAGCAAATTTTAATTTTTTTCAACTTGTATTTTAGATGCAGGGGGTCTTTGTGTGGTTTGTTAGACGGGTAAATTTTGTATCACCATAGTTTGGTGTACAAATGATTTCGTCACTCAGGTAGTGAGCATAGTACCCGAAAGGTAGTTTTTTGAACGTCACCCTCCACCTACCCTCTCCCTGTAAGTAGGCCTCAGTGTCTATTGGTCTCACCTTTGTGCCCATGTGTACTCAATGTTTAGCTTCCACTTATAAGTGATAACATGTGGTATTTGGTTTTCTGTTCCTGTGTTAATTCACTTAGGATAATGGCCTCCAGCTGCATGCATGTTGCTGGTAAGAACTGATTTTGCTTCATCTGTGGTTGCGTAGTATTATATGCTATGTATGTACCACATTTTCCTTTTTCCAGCCTACCATTGATAGGTGTCTAGATTGAGTCCGTGTATTTGCTACTGTGAATAGTGCTGCGATGAAGATATGAGTGCATGTATCTTTTTGGTAGAATGATTTGTATTCCTTTGAGTATATACTCAGTAACAGGATTGCTGGGTCAAATGGTAGTTTTGTTTTAAGTTTTTAGAGAAATTTCCAATCTGCTTTCAACAGTGGCTGAATTAATTTACAGTCCTACCAGCAATTTATAAGTGTTTGCAACCTCACCAACATCTGCTATTTTTAGACATTTTTTTTTTTTTTTCCAGATAGAGTCTCACTCTGTCATCCATGCTAGAGTACAGTGGCACGATCTCGGCTCACTGCAAACTCCACCTCCCAGGTTCAAGCAATTCACCTGCCTCAGCCTCCCGATTACAGGCGCCCACCACCGCGCCTAGCTAATTTTTGTATTTTTAGTAGAGACAGGGTTTCACCATGTTGGCCAGACTGGTCTCAAATTCCTGACCTCATGATCCACCCGCCTCGGCCTCCCAAAGTGCTGGGATTAGAGGCATGAGCCACCGCGCCTGGCCTGACTTTTTAATAATATCCATTCTGACTGGTGTGAGATGGTATCTCATTGTGGTTTTGATTTGCATTTCTCTGATGATTAGTGATTGTGAGCATTTTTTCATGCTGGTTGGCCTCTTGTAAGTCTTCTTTTGAGAAGTGTCTGTTCATTTCCTTTGCCCATTTGTAATAGTGTTACTTGTTATATATATATATATATTTTTTTTTTTTTTCTTGCTTGTAAATTTAAGTTCCTTATGGATTCTGGATATTAGACCTTTGCTGGATACATAGTTTGCAAGTATTTTCTCCTATTCTGTAGGTTGGATGCATGGTTTGCAAGTATTTTCTCCTATTCTGTAGGGTGCCTATTTACTCTGTTGACAGTTTCTTTTGTTATGCAGAAGCTCTTTAGTTTAATTAGGTCCTGCTTATGAATTTTTGGTTTTGTTGCAGTTGCTTGTGGAGTCTTTTTCATGAAATCTTTGTCAAAGCCTATGTACAGAATAGTACTTCCTAGGTATTCTTCTAGCATTTTTTTAGAGTTGGGTTTTACATTTAATTTTTTAATCCATCTTGGCATGATTTTTGTATATGATGAAAGGAAGGGATCCAGTTTCAATCTTCTGCATATGGCTAGCCAGTTATCTCAGCATCATTTATTGAATAGGGAGTTCTTTCCCCATTGTTTGTTTTTGTCAACTTTGCCAAAGATCAGATGATTGTAGGTGTATCACTTTATTTCTGGATTTTCTATTCTTTTCCTTTGGTCTGTGTGTCTGTTTTTGTACTAGTACCATGATGTTTTGGTTACTATAGTCTTACATAGTTTGAAGTTGGGTAGTGTGATGCCTCTGGCTTTGTTCTTTTTGCTTAGGATTGCTTTGGCTATTTGGACTGTTTTTTGTCCCATATAAATTTTAGAGTCTTCTTTTCTAATTCTGTGAAAAATGATGTTGATTATTTGATAGAAATAGCATTGAATCTGTAGATTGCTTTGAGCAGCATGGCCATTTTAACAATATTGGTTCTTTCTATGGATGAATATGGAATGTTTTTTAATTTGTGTGATCTCTTATTTACTTCAGTAGTATTTTTATTTTTTTTTTATTTTTTATTTTTTATTTATTTATTTTTTAATTATACTTTAAGTTCTGGGGTACATGTGCATAAGGTGCAGGTTTGTTACATATGTATACTTGTGCCATGTTGGTGTGCTGCACCCATCAACTCGTCAGCACCCATCAATTCGTCATTTATATCAGATATAACTCCCAATGCAATCCCTCCCCCCTCCCCCCTCCCCATGATAGGCCCCAATGTGTGATGTTCCCCTTCTCGAGTCCAAGTGATCTCATTGTTCAGTTCCCACCTATGAGTGAGAACATGCAGTGTTTGGTTTTCTGTTCTTGTGATAGTTTGCTAAGAATGATGGTTTCCAGCTGCATCCATGTCCCTACAAAGGACACAAATTCATCCTTTTTATGGCTGGATAATATTCCATGGTGTATATGTGCCACATTTTCTTAATCCAGTGTGTCACTGATGGACATTTGGGTTGGTTCTAAGTCTTTGCTATTGTGAATAGTGCCGCAATAAACATGCATGTGCATGTGTCTTTATAGCAGCATGATTTATAATCCTTTGGGTATATACCCAGTAGTGGGATGGCTGGGTCATATGGTACATCTAGTTCTAGATCCTTGAGGAATCGCCATACTGTTTTCCATAATGGTTGAACTAGTATACAATCCCACCAACAGTGTAAAAGTGTTCCTATTTCTCCACATCCTCTCCAGCACCTGTTGTTTCCTGACTTTTTAATGATCGCCATTCTAACTGGTGTGAGATGGTATCTCATTGTGGTTTTGATTTGCATCTCTCTGATGGCCAGTGATGATGAGCATTTTTTCATGTGTCTGTTGGCTGTATGAATGTCTTCTTTTCAGAAATGTCTGTTCATATCCTTTGCCCACTTTTTGATGGGGTTGTTTGTTTTTTTCTTGTAAATTTGTTTGAGTTCTTTGTAGATTCTGGATATTAGCCCTTTGTCAGATGAGTAGATTGCAAAAGTTTTCTCCCATTCTGTAGGTTGCCTGTTCACTCTGATGGTAGTTTCTTTTGCTGTGCAGAAGCTCTTTAGTTTAATTAGATCCCATTTGTCAATTTTCGCTTTTGCTGCTGTTGCTTTTGGTGTTTTAGACATGAAGTCCTTGCCCATGCCTATGTCCTGAATGGTACTACCTAGGTTTTCTTCTAGGGTTTTTATGGTATTAGGTCTAACATTTAAGTCTCTAATCCATCTTGAATTAATTTTCGTATAAGGAGTAAGGAAAGGATCCAGTTTCAGCTTTCTACTTATGGCTAGTCAATTTTCCCAGCACCATTTATTAAATAGGGAATCCTTTCCCCATTTCTTGTTTCTCTCAGGTTTGTCAAAGATCAGATGGCTGTAGATATGTGGTATTATTTCTGAGGACTCTGTTCTGTTCCATTGGTCTACATCTCTGTTTTGGTACCAGTACCATGCTGTTTTGGTTACTGTAGCCTTGTAGTATAGTTTGAAGTCAGGTAGCACGATGCCTTCAGCTTTGTTCTTATGACTTAGGAGTGTCTTGGCAATGCGGACTCTTTTTTGGTTCCATATGAACTTTAAAGCCGTTTTTTCCAATTCTGTAAAGAAACTCATTGGTAGCTTGATGGGGATGGCATTGAATCTATAAATAACCTTGGGCAGTATGGCCATTTTCACGATATTGATTCTTCCTATCCATGAGCATGGTATGTTCTTCCATTTGTTTGTGTCCTCTTTTATTTCACTGAGCAGTGGTTTGTAGTTCTCCTTGAAGAGGTCCTTCACATCCCTTGTAAGTTGGATTCCTAGGTATTTTATTCTCTTTGAAACAATTGTGAATGGGAATTCACTCAGCATGTGACTCTCTGTTAGTCTGTTATTATTGTATAAGAATGTTTGTGATTTTTGCACATTGATTTTGTATCCTGAGATTTTGCTAAAGTTGCTTATCAGCTTAAGGAGATTTTGGGCTGAGACGATGGGGTTTTCTAAATATACAATAATTTCATCTGCAAACAGAGACAATTTGACTTCTTCTTTTCCTAATTGAATACCCTTTATTTCTTTCTCTTGCCTGATTGCCCTGGCCAGAACTTCCAACACTATGTTGAATAGGAGTGGTGAGAGAGGGCATTCCTGTCTTGTGCCAGTTTTCAAAGGGAATGCTTCCAGCTTTTGCCCATTCAGTACGATATTGGCTGTGTGTTTGTCATAAATAGCTCTTATTATTTTGAGATACGTTCCATAAATACCGAATTTATTGAGAGTTTTTAGAATGAAGGGCTGTTGAATTTTGTCAAAGGCCTTTTCTGCATCGATTGAGATAATCATGTGGTTTTTGTCTTTGGTTCTGTTTATATGCTGGATTACATTTATTGATTTGCATATACTGAACCAGCCTTGCATCCCAGGGATGAAGCCCACTTGATCATGGTGGATAAGCTTTTTGATGTGCTGCTGAATCCAGTTTGCCAGTATTTTATTGAAGATTTTTGCATCGATGTTCATCAGGGATATTGGTCTAAAATTTTCTTTTTTTGTTGTGTCTCTGCCAGGCTTTGGTATCAGGATGATGTTGACCTCATAAAATGAGTTAGGGAGGATTCCCTCTTTTTCGATTGATTGGAATAGTTTCAGAAGGAATGGTACCAGCTCCTCCTTGTACTTCTGGTAGAATTCAGCTGTGAATCCATCTGGTCCTGGACTTTTTTTGGTGGGTAGGCTATTGATTGTTGCCTCAATTTCAGAGCCTGCTATTGGTCTATTCAAGGATTCAACTTCTTCCTGGTTTAGTCTTGGAAGAGTGTAAGTGTCCAGGAAATTATCCATTTCTTCTAGATTTTCTAGTTGATTTGCGTAGAGGTGTTTATAGTATTCTCTGATGGTAGTTTGTATTTCTGTGGGGTCCATGGTGATATCCCCTTTATCATTTTTTATTGCGTCTATTTGATTCTTCTCTCTTCTTTATTATTCTTGCTAGTGTTCTGTCAATTTTGTTGATTTTTTTAAAAAACCAACTCCTGGATTCATTGATTTTTTGGAGGGTTTTTTGTGTCTCTATCTCCTTCACTTCTGCTCTGATCTTAGTTATTTCTTGCCTTCTGCTAGCTTTTGAATGTGTTTGCTCTTGCTTCTCCAGTTCTTTTAATTGTGATGTTAGAGTGTCAATTCTAGATCTTTCCAGCTTTCTCTTGTGGGCATTTGGTGCTATAAATTTCCCTCTACACACTGCTTTAAATGTGTCCCAGAGATTCTGGTATGTTGTATCTTTGTTCTCATTGGTTTCAAAGAACATCTTTATTTCTGCCTTCATTTCGTTATGTACCCAGTAGTCATTCGGGAGCAGGTTGTTCAGTTTCCATGTAGTTGAGCGGTTTGGATTGAGTTTCTTAGTCCTGAGTTCTAGTTTGATTGCACTGTGGTCTGAGAGACAGTTTGTTATAATTTCTGTTCTTGTACATTTGCTGAGGAGTGCTTTACTTCCAATTATGTGGTCAATTTTGGAATAAGTGCGATGTGGTGCTGAGAAGAATGTATATTCTGTTGATTTGGGGTGGAGAGTTCTATAGATGTCTATTAGGTCCGCTTGGTGCAGAGATGAGTTCAATTCCTGGATATCCTTGTTAACTTTCTGTCTCGTTGATCTGTCTAATGTTGACAGTGGAGTGTTGAAGTCTCCCATTATTATTGTATGGGAGTCTAAGTCTGTTTGTAGGTCTCTAAGGACTTGCTTTATGAATCTGGGTGCTCCTGTATTGGGTGCATATATATTTAGGAGAGTTAGCTCTTCCTGTTGAATTGATCCCTTTACCATTATGTAATGGCCTTCTTTGTCTCTTTTGATCTTTGATGGATTAAAGTCTATTTTATCAGAGACTAGGATGGCAATCCCTGCTTTTTTTTGTTCTCCATTTGCTTGGTAGATCTTCCTCCATCCCTTTATTTTGAGCCTATGTATGTCTCTGCATGTGAGATGGGTCTCCTGAATACAGCAGACTGATGGGTCTTGACTCTTTATCCAGTTTGCCAGTCTGTGTCTTTTAATTGCAGCATTTAGTCCATTAACATTTAAGGTTAATATTGTTATGTGTGAACTTGATCCTGCCATTATGATATTAACTGGTTATTTTGCTCGTTAGTTGATGCAGTTTCTTCCTAGCCTCGATGGTCTTTACATGTTGGCATGTTTTTGCAATGGCTGGTACCGGTTGTTCCTTTCCATGTTTAGTGCTTCCTTCAGGGTCTCTTGTAAGGCAGGCCTGGTGGTGACAAAATCTCTAAGCATTTACTTATCTGTAAAGGATTTTATTTCTCCTTCACTTATGAAACTTAGTTTGGCTGGATATAAAATTCTGAGTTGAAAATTCTTTTCTTTAAGAACATTGAATATTGGCCCCCACTCTCTCCTGGCTTGTAGAGTTTCTGCCGAGAGGTCTGCTGTTAGTCTGATGGGCTTCCCTTCGTGGGTAACCCGACCTTTCTCTCTGGCTGCCCTTAAGATTTTTTCCTTCTTTTCATCTTTGGTGAATCTGGCAATTATGTGTCTTGGAGTTGCTCTTCTCGAGGAGTATCCTTGTGGCGTTCTCTGTATTTCCTGAATTTGAATGTTGGCCTGCCCTACTAGGTTGGGGAAGTTCTCCTGGATGATATCCTGAAGAGTGTTTTCCAAGTTGGTTCCATTTTCCCCCTCACTTTCAGGCACCCCAATCAGACGTAGATTTGGTCTTTTTACATAATCCCATACTTCTTGCAGGCTTTGTTCATTTCTTTTTCTTCTCTTTTCTTTTGGTTTCTCTTCTCGCTTCATTTCATTCATTTGTTCCTCAATCGCTGATACTCTTTCTTCCAGTTGATCGAGTCGGTTACTGAAGCTTGTGAATTTGTCACGTATTTCTCGTGTCATGGTTTTCATCTCTGTCATTTCATTTATGACCTTCTCTGCATTAATTATTCTAGCTATCAATTCTTCCACTCTTTTTTCAAAATTTTTAGTTTCTTTGCGCTGGGTATGTAATTCCTCCTTTAGCTCTGAGAAGTTTGATGGACTGAAGCCTTCTTCTCTCATTTCATCAAAGTCATTCTCTCACCAGCTTTGATCCATCGCTGGTGATGGGCTGTGCTCCTTTGCAGGGGGAGATGCGCTCTTATTTCTTGAATTTCCAGCTTTTCTGCCCTGCTTCTTCCCCATCTTCGTGGTTTTATCTGCCTCTGGTCTTTGATGATGGTGACGTACTGATGGGGTTTTGGTATAGGTGTTCTTCCTGTTTGATAGTTTTCCTTCTAATAGTCAGGACCCTCAGCTGTAGGTCTGTTGGAGATTGCTTGAGGTCCACTCCAGACCCTGTTTTCCTGGGTGTCAGCAGCAGAGGTTGCCGAAGATAGAATATTGCTGAACAGCGAGTGTACCTGTCTGATTCTTACTTTGGAAGCTTCCTCTCAGGGGTGTACTCCACCCTGTGAGGTGGGGTGTCAGACTGCCCCTAGTGGGGGATGTCTCCCAGTTAGGCTACTCAGGGGTCAGGGACCCACTTGAGCAGGCAGTCTGTCCCTTCTCAGATCTCAACCTCCGTGTTGGGAGATCCACTGCTCTCTTCAAAGCTGTCAGACAGAGTCGTTCGCGTCTGCACAGGCCTCTGCTGCTTCCCCTTTTGTTGTTTAGTTGTGCCCTGTCCCCAGAGGTGGAGTCTACAGAGACAGGCAGGTTTCCTTGAGCTGCTGTGAGCTCCACCCAGTTCGAGCTTCCCAGCGGCTTTGTTTACCTACTTAAGCCTCAGCAATGGTGGGCGCCCCTCCCCCAGCCTCACTGCTGCTGTTTCGGTTAGATCGCAGACTGCTGTGCTAGCAATGAGGGAGGCTCTGTGGCCGTGGGACCTTCCCGGCCAGGTGTGGGTATAATCTCCTGGTGTGCCCGTTTGCTTAAAGCGCAGTATTGGGGTGGGAATTACCCGATTTTCCAGGTGTTGTGTGTCTCAGTTCCCCTGGCTAGGAAAAGGGATTCCCTTCCCCCTTGCGCTTCCCAGGTGAGGCAATGCCTCGCCCTGCTTCAGCTCTCGCTGGTCGGGCTGCAGCAGCTGACCAGCACCAATTGTCCGGCACTCCCCAGTGAGATGACCCCAGTACCTCAGTTGAAAATGCAGAAATCACCGGTCTTCTGTGTCGCTCGCGCTGGGAGTTGGAGACTAGAGCTGTTCCTATTCGGCCATCTTGCTCTGCCCCCCCTCAGTAGTATTTTTAAATTCTTCTTGTTGAGGTCTTTCACCTCCTTGGTTAGCTGTGTTCCTGGGTATTTTGTTCTTTTTAAGGCTATAGTAAGTGGAATTTTGTTCTTAATTTAGCTCTTAACTTGAATGTTATTGGTGTTTAGAAATGCTACTGATTTTTGTACATTGATTTTATATCCTGAAAGTTTACTGAAGTTGTTTATCAGTTCTAGGACCCTTTGGGCAGAGACTATGGGGTTTTCTAAATATAAATCATATCATCTGTGAAGAGAGATAGTTTGACTTCTCCTCTTCCTATTTGCATGTCTTTTATTTCTTTCTCTTACCTGATTGCTTTGGCTAGGACTTTCAGTACTATTTTGAATAGGAGTGATGAGATTGGAAATCCTTGTCTTGCTCTGGTTTTCAAGGGGAATGTGACCAACTTTTGTCCTTTCAGTATGAACATGATATTGGCTGTGAGTTTGTCATAGATGGCTCTTATTATTTTGAGGTATGTTCCTTTGATGCTTAGTTTGTTGAGGATTTTTATCACAGAGGAATGTTTAATTTTATTGTAAGCCCTTTTGGTGTCTATTGAGATGATCATGTGGTTTTGGTTTTTAGGTCTGTTTATGTAACGAATCACATTTATTGACTTATGCATGTTGAACTAACACTGCATTTCAGAAACAAAGCCTACTTATGGTGAATTAGCTTTGTGATGTGCTGCTGGATTTGGACTGCTAGTATTTTTTTTTTTTAAGGATTTTTGTATCTATGTTCATCAGAGATATTAGCCTGAAGTTTTATTATTATTCTGTTGTTGTGTCTCTGTCAGTTTTTGCTATCAGAATGATGCTGGCCTCATTGAATCAGTTAGGGAGGAGTCCCTTCTCCTAGATTTTTTGAAATAGCATCAGTCAGATTGATACTAGCTCTTCTTTGTATGTCTGGTAGAATTCAGCTGTAATTTAATTTGTTTCAGGGTTTTTTTGGTTGGTAGATTTTGTATTAACAATTCAATTTCAGGACTTATTATTGTTCTGTTCGGGATTTCAATTTATTCCTGATTCAACATTGTGTGTAGTTTTTGGGATACCATTAGCTTCACAATTCTTTAATAACTACAGAAACCAAGAATCATCGCATATGTAAAGTAACTCTTTTATTCATACTACGTAGATTCCTACCTACTTCATTTGGAGAAAATATATGAAAATGCACAGGAGATTTTAGTTCAATTTTCTGAGACATTAAATTTTAACATAGGAAGTATGTTATAATGTAGCCTATAAGAGGACAAAAGCATAGAAGTTTAAGCCTCATAAACAACTTTTAGTTATCTACTAGATCAGTGTGACGTATAGAAAAATCTCAGGTGTTAGAACCAAGCAAACTTGGTTTAAATTCTAGCCTCAACACTTACTAGCCATGTGGCCTTTGTCAATACATATTATGCCTCTGGACCTTAATGTCCTTATGTGTAAAATGTGTATAGGGTTGATGTGAAGGTCAGGTGATATGTATCAAACACTTAGTGTGATACCTCCGGAAGTGAAAAAGAAGGATAAATTATGTATGGGGCAAGAATCTTATGACCCCTTCTGTTTCCTCCAACTCCACCTCTTTTCACAACTACTACCCCACCTGTCACGACCCTGATTTCTCCTTAATCCTCATTGTTCTGCTGCTGAAAACACTCAGTAACTTTCCCTGAGTGTGTTGGATCTTTTGCCTTGGCTGAAAGAACTGGAAACATGAGTTTCCAGTTCTTGCCATCAGTTCTGGTTTTAAATAAACACTACACAGCAAAGTTTGGGACCTAGTATCTCAAGATGTCACTGAAGAAACTGGATGACACAACCCAGAAGTGCAAGGGCAATATCTCCTTGTGGGACAAAAATTTGACCACTGGGAAACAGCAGTTGGGAAGAATCTTGGCAGACAAATACTCTCTACATCCTGTTTTCTTACAGGATAGTTTCTCCTTGCCACCCAAAAGGAGAATATCCAATTAGACATGCCTTCTGAGTAATACGTGTGTATTTTCATCATTTGGCTTGAAGCAGTAGGCAGTATCATTTCAGAGCACATCCTTCCTGGTCAGGAATACTTAGACATGCATTACAGAAGGGTTCAGGTCTACATGATATTGCCATCACTTCCCATCTTGGGCTAAGACGCTTTTATGCAGATTCTGGGCAAGAAATTGCTAAGGCCTGTGACACAAACTGATACACTAACAGAAAACTCATTTCTTATTCATAGTGTCCCTGAAAACCTCTTGCAGATTAGCCTCTCTGGAAAGCTGGAAATAGTAACATAGAGAAGAAACATTCCAGTTGTGTGTTTCATCTCAGTGAGGAATTATTATTATTATTATTATTTTGAGATGGAGTCTCACTCTGTCGCCCAGGCTGGAGTGCAGTGGCTGGATCTCGGCTCACTGCAAGCTCCGCCTCCCGGGTTCATGCCATTCTCCTGCCTCAGCCTCCCGAGTAGCCGGGACTACAGGCGCCCGCCACCTCGCCCAGCTAGTTTTTTGTATTTTTTAGTAGAGATGGGGTTTCACCGTATTAGCCAGGATGGTCTTGATCTCCTGACCTTGTGATCCACCCGTCTCGGCCTCCCAAAGTGCTGGGATTACAGGAGGAATTATTTAAGCTAGAAAACTCAAGCATCCTCACCTTCTTTTTCTCTCTCACCTTCCACATCCTATTTATTACCTATGCTGGTCAATGTAACTTATTAATACTTTCCTTGTTCTTTGTCTCATTATAGTCCAGACTCATCACTTTTCTGGACAAAATGCTCAGACCTTCTGATCTGCTAGCCTCCCATCTCACCCTACTTGAACCTTTTCTCCGAACTGCTGTCAGGTCAGTCTTTCTAAAGTATAAGGCAGATTCCTTTATGCCTCTACTAACAAATCCTCAATAATCCCTCACTGCCTTTTGCAGAAAGCCTCAGGTTAAACTCATTCTGTGACCATTCCCCAACCCCTGACCCCCTGCTATTATAGAACAATTCCGAAACAATGTAATAAATATTGCAGAGAGAAATGCTAAGTGCTATTCTCTGTTATTTGTCATAACAGTATGCACTCACGAACAGGATTAGTGCCCTTAATAAAAGAGACTACAGAGAGCTCTCTCACCCCCTTCCACCATGTGAGGGTGCAAGGAGAAGATGGCCATCTATGTACCAGGAAACTGGTCTTCACCAAATACTGAATCTGCTGGCCCCTTGATCTTGAACTTCCCAGCCTCTAGAACTGTAAGATATAAATTTCTATTGTTTAAAAGCCATCTAACTTATGTTACTTTGTTATAGCAGCCAGAACAAAGATAGTAACTTCAATTCCACCTGAAAGTAGCGTCAATTCATCTTATCAGGTAATGTCATGTTAATAGTATTACTCTGGTTTTCTTTATGGAAATAGTTTTTCATTCCTGGGAAATTAATAATAAAAGGCAAGCCAAACTTGTAGATTTATAATTTCTGTGCTAGGTTTAAGAACAAGTGACCAGCCTGGCCAATATAGTTAAACCCTCTCTCTACTAAAACTACAAAAATTAATCAGGCATGGTGGCGCACACCTGTAGCTTGAAGGAGGCAGGAGAATCGCTTGAACCCAGGAGGCAGCGGTTGCAGTGAGCCAAGATCGTGCCACTGCAGTCCAGCCTTGGTGACAGAGTGAGACTCTGTCAAAAAAAAAAAAAAAAAAGAATACGTTTTGTAATCAGTGGGATAGTCTCCTAATATTTGAATTTAAAGTGTTTGTAGCATTTAGGAGATTGTGACATATAAGGCTTGCAATTCCTAATAAACTATGTAATTAATTTTAGAGTTTTGGATTTAAATTGAATGTTATAAAATAATTTGCCAAAGTAAATAAACTGTATTGTGTGCTTAAGGTATTTGAGATTAACTATATTTATAAGTTAATTTATTAAGTGTATGATTAAAAGTGTTTAGGAAAAACATGATAGGGCTCCAAATTTTAAAGTGTTTAAAAGAAAATTGAACATAATTAGGAATGCATTTAAAATACTTAAATAATTTAATTTACTAAATTTGTAAATAGTCTAATTTTAAAAAATTGAGGTGATTGAACACTTTTCAAAGCCTCTCCCAGAAGTAATAGTTCTTATCTGCAAAACATTGACTCAATACATAAGTTTATAAGATTGACAAAAGACATAAAACCTTGAAAAAAACTAAGTCTTAAAATTTCTACTATAATAAATGAATATTAATTTAAAACTCAGGTAGCTTCAAATAGTTTATTTAAACTTGAAAGCTTTCCTCTGAAGACAAACCTGGAGATCAGAAACTCAATATCTAATTTTAAAAGTATAGGAATTTCAAGTGAAAAACCATTACAATTAGAATTAAAGTTATTTTATTTATGGTGACAACAAAAGAATAGTCTGAGAGATTTTACAAAGACTCAAAAAATATGATAGACATATACACTTTTTAGGAAAAAAATGGTTCAAATGTAAACTTTTAATGGCAAAGAGATTTATTAAAATTAAAATATCAGGAATAAAAATGCAAACATACATATTCCTTTCAGGTCTTCATCTTTACCGTCAATTTAAAACTAAAAATTCCAGACCCTGCTACGAAGATTCTAGAGTTTGGGGGCCAGTGCTTGGCTGTGTAGTGTCTTACTTAGTTTTCCTCTTCTGCTTTATTCTCAGTACTGAGAAATATGTTTTCTGGAGCCACATTCTTCATTCCATCAATTGGTTGGAATCTCTTTTTCTGAGTAAAAGTCATAATCATCCTACCGGTAATATTCTATTAAGTAGCTGTACATCAACAATGGCTTAACTCTTTATACTTTTAGGTATTGGTCTGTATGAATGACAAAGAAGAGATGTACAATAACCATTTTAATTGTCAAGTAATTTGCAAAACTTTTTAAAATAAAAATGTTATACTAAGTGATGTGAATCATTGATCACATCTTACAAAAAAACACTTACAAAACACACAAAAACTTCCATTCTAAGAGTTTATCCTTGTGCCTTGAATCAAGTAGGAAGTTAAGATTTACAGCCTCAGAAAAATTAAAATGACAGTTAACAATACAAAATTCTAAGAAATAGGAACTTATTAAAAATTGTATACTTAAGAGAAAAGAAAAATATTGCATGTGTTTCCTCTTAGAGTATTTTAGGAAGTCATTTACTTGAAAAAAATACAGAAACACTAAAACACAATGTTGGATCTACCTTTCCTGGAAAAACAATAGAGGTGCAAACACACACACAGACACACCCGCACACCCGCACACACCCTCTCTCTTTCTCTCTCTAATCTGCTCCAGTGTTTTTTTCTTCCTGGAACTTCCAAAATCATCAAGAGGTCACATTTACTTTGTTTCTAATTCCTTTGGCTCTTACTGTTTAAACAACCATCACCTTATCATTTATTACGATATTCCTTGATTTAGACAGTTTATTACGTAACTCTATAATGCTATTAGGTATCATCACTAATCATTTTATAATTTCATGTCTTATCTCTTCAACTGAGTTATAAATTATTTAATAAGAGCCTGAGTATTATTATGATTTTGGAATCTCAGAGTTTACTGATTTAAGAAATTGTGCATATCGTATTTATTGAATCAATTAATATTGCTTAAGTGAACTGGTATTTTTAATCTACGTGATCAATGGTTTCTTTCTAAACTTCCTGTATTAACTCAGAGCAAATGTTTTCTATTCCTGAGACCATCTCTAAATCCTAAAGGTCCATCTCAAGCCCATACTGCTATATGAAGCCTTCTAAAGCCCTCCAAAACCACAGACATTGACATTTTTAATCTGTACAGTTCATTTGGAAGTTTATCATGTACTTTTGGAGGATAAATCTTATATTTTAGTTTACTTAGTGCATTAAAACTTATATTTTCACATTTTGTAACCGTATTGTGAGCAGTTTGACAGCAGAAATACCACATTCTAAAGTCAGAGACCTGGCTTGGAACCACGGTTCAGTCACTGATTGGTTATGGGACCTCGATATGATGCCTGGTAGGTGCTCCCTGAATGTTTGTGGGATACATGAATACATAAGTTAAACCATCTGAGTCTCAATTTCTTCATTTATTAAGCAGGTGTAATTGTACATAACTTAGAGGAATGTTGTGAAGACTAAGAGACATACTGTGTCAAATACAATAATCTATCATATAAAATATGTTTATTTCAGGACATACTACAGGCATTTGCCTGCCTTTACATCTTCCACAAACTTAGTGTGTTTTCTTTGTTAGGATTCCCAAGACACTTTTCTTTTTGCCTTTAAAAGAAAATAAACTCAATTCATCTTTTTTTCCTTCCCTCGTTGTACCCCATTTATTGCCTTCATGACATTTACCCTGATGCATATTTTTTGGTGTTCTTAGAACTTTATTGTCAGTGTGCTTCTCTAAACATCTAACTACACTGTGTGTTGTTCACCTCTGTGACCCATGTGTATCTTGGCCAGAGCCCGCCAACCCACTTGGAACTTCTTCTGAGGCTTATCACTTTCAGGCTGATTAAATATAGGCTATACTCCTGGGTCACTTCTGTGAGTCACCCTCAGGATAAGAGGAAACAACCTCTGCTGCCAGTCCAACCCTGTGGTGAGACACCGAGAATTAATTATCCTTCCCTAGGAGGCTGTGTTGGAGGGTCCCTGGCAGGAGCTTGTGGAAATTTCCCCACCAAGGCCTAGAAGTGCATTTGCTCCCAAGAGAGGTCTATTAACTCCTTCAGAACAAACAGACTTATTCCTCAAGGACCATCTTTAGCAGGAGTGTTCTAATATTTGTGTGTATACAAATATTTGAATACATAAAAAACCACCAAAGGAATTTGTTTAAAAATTCAGATTTCCCAGATCCCACCTGTAGGAAGGCTAATTTGTGAGGAGTATCACCCGGGAATCTGCATTTAACAATCACAACTCTTTCACCTGCCCATTATGTTGATGCAGGTGGCCCCAGTTCAGGAAGGGTTGTCAGGCTACCAATAATTCTTTCCTCCACATTGGCCAGTACCTTCCTTGGCAGGGCCACGTCAGTCCCAAAGCCACATATAATACTAACTGTGCTGGTAGGATGATTTTTTTTTTTTTTTTTTTTTTTTTTGACATGGAGTTTTGTTCTTGTTGCCCAAGCTGGAGTACAATGGCGCGATCTTGGCTCACGGCAACCTCTGATTCCCGGGTTCAAGCAATTCTCCTGCCTCAGCTTTCTGAGTAGCTGGGATTACCGGCATGTGCCACCACACCCGGCTAATTTTGCATTTTTAGTAGAGACAGGGTTTCTCCATGTTGGTCAGGCTGGTCTCAAACTCCCGACCTCAGGTGATCTGCCCACCTCGGCCTCCCAAAGTGCTGGGATTATAGGCGTGAGCCACTGCACCTGGCCAATGTGATATCTTTACTACTTGATTGGTTGCTTTGGCAACATTAATTCTAGCAGAACCAGAAGCAATCAACAGACTTAGCCTTTTGGATTTTCAACAGTTTAAAAGATAGACTCATGACTACCTAAAAATAGTTTCCAGTTCTTGATGATTTCTGGTATATGTTCAGGAAAAAAAAAAAAATCAAGACATACGTGTAGTGGCTGGCAGATCTGAAGGGTCTGGGGACCATGGGAAGAATGTTGTCTTCAGGTAGCTAAACCAGTGTTCTCACAATGTTGTGAGAAGTTGGGGTGGGTGGCGGGGCATTCGTCTGTGCAGCGCCAGGAACACAATGAGCCCAGCAGATTGCATCCTGATCTAAACCCAAGTCTCACTGTGTTCAGCTCAATGATTTGTCTCACAAACACTGCTGTGACCACTATGGTGTCAGTTTATAGCCAAAACAAATTTAAATAATGATCAAAATGTGGTCAACTCTTTGAAGTTGAGAATACTATTTTACTCTCTAAGTAATTTCAAATTGTCCTTGTCCTTTCCTCATTCTATCTCCAGGTCTTTGCTGACTGAGTTTTCACTCTCCAAAATGTCTTTCTGCTTCTGTACCTGGTGAATTCCTACTTATTTTTAAAATTAAACAATTCCTCCATGAAACCCTCCTTAATTTCCAGGCAGAGCTAATTCTCTATGGGTCTTGTGTTTCTGCCTGCCTTGTGAGTGAGGCACCGGCTGTCCTGTTGGTCCTTTCTTTTTAAGAATGTTTACATGGCAAATAGCTTTGGAAGATAGATGTAATGTTTCTCTCTGAAGGAAATGGCAGATTTCCTTACCGTATGGTATGAAAGACCAACAAATTAATGTATATAAAGGCTAACAAATTAATGTATATTGGTATCAAACTGATACCAATATACATTTCCACCAATAGTAAACCTGCTTGTTTTCCCAACCCTAGCCATTATGAGTTGCAATCCATCTTTTTATTCATTATCAATCATATTTTTTCTGTTTTGCCCTCTTTGGTCTGAAGGTTGAAAGCAGAGAAAAAATAAAGTTTGAGATACCTAAAATCTTCATCCTGTCATATGACTGTAATATGAGAAAAACACTAGAGGAATACTAACCATGAAGCTGTATCTCCTAAAGAGCTTATGTGGCACTGAAGTTTTCAGGGGAAACTTGGGAAAATGCATTTTATATTTCTGGGGAAAATTACCAAATGTAGTTTATTGCCAACACCATTTGGTGTTCCAGATAAATGGGCCTTTTCTTACAATGTTGTGGTTTATATCAATTGGTGTTAACATTTCATAGTAATTTAGCAATGAGAATTAAACATTTAGAAGTGCATCCGTCTCTATTTCAATATTTTTAGAAAGCTCTAATAGTCATAAAATCAAATATTTATTTACAAGGGTGTTTGCTACAGCATTACTCGGAATAGAAAAAATAATCTAAAAATAAAATTTGAAACTACCAATAAGTACTTTATGAAATAGTTTATTTGATACCCACACATTTGATGCCCATTGTATTATTTAGTAGTTTAAAAAGTCATGTTTAAATAACAATTTTTGAGCAAGAAAATATTTCTGAAAGATTGTTAAGAGACAAAGAAGAATACACAAGAATATATATATAATATGATACCCTTTTAATGGTATATATGGAAGATATTTACACCAAAATATTCACCGTGAGTATACAAGATATGACATGGCTTGGATATGTGGCTGCCCAAATCTCATGTCAAATTGTAATCCCCAATATTGGAGGTGGGGCCTGGTGGGAAGTGATTGGATCATGGGGGCAGTTTCTCATCAATGGTTTAGCTCCATCTCTCTTGGTGCTGTTCTCATGAGAGAGTTTTCTTGAAATCTGGTTGGTTAAGTGTGTATGTGGCGCCTCTGCACCTCTCTCTTGGTCCTACCCTGGCTCTGTAAGATGGGCCTGCTTCCCGTTTGCCTTCCTCCATTATTGTAAGTTTCCTAAGGCCTCCCTAGAAGCCAAGCCAATGCCAGCATCATGCTGGTTGTACAGTCTGCAGAACTGTGAGTCAACAAACCTGTTTCCTTACAAGTTACCCAGTCTCAGGTATTTCTTTATAGTAATGCAATACATTAATACAAGATGGTTGAGATCGTGAATGAAATTTTATTGACTTCCTCTCCTCTTTTTTAGTAAAGTTTTATACTTTAATTATTCTTTATGCAATGAGACAAAGGATATATTAATGAAATAGCAAAAAACTTAAAACTAGTAGTGATCTTCCTTTAAATTTCCTAGGGAAGATGGTGTGGCCTTTTTATTTTCACACCACACAGGTAACATGCCACAGTCATAACAATTTTTGAGGGAAGCACATCTCACACATGAGCCTAAAAACCCAGTCACACTTGTGAGATACAAAAGAATCCATGTGTTCTTTTGAGAAATATAAGTAAGTTTGAGAAATACAAGTAAGTTTGAGAAAAAATAAGTAAGTACTAAAGCCATGCTAATGAATAAAGAGACTCAACATGGTGAAAATGTCTACAAATTTAATGAAAATTCAATCAAATTTCAAACAAGTTTGTGTGTATGTGTATGTGTGTGTGAATGTGTACATGTAGAAATTAACAAGATGTATCTATAATTTATATCAGAAATATAAAAATCTAAGAATAACTAAGATAATATTACAAAGGAAAAACAAACCTTACTGGCTTATACACTACTAGCTATTAAGAAATGTTGTAATTAAGCAGTTTCAGTGTGGTACTTGTGCAAGAATAGACACACAGACCAATGAAACAGATAGAGGGTCCAGAAACAGACCTACATATTCAAGGTCACTTGATTGTTGGAGTGCAGTAGGGGAACGGAAAGGATGCTTTCAATAAATGATGTTGGGTCAAGTGGATATACATATTGAACAAAATAAATTTTCATTCCTAATTTTTGTTTTCACTGTAAATAGAAATTAATTTCAGATGGACAGATGGTAGACTGAAATACGATAGGTAAAACAATGAAGTTCCTAGGTTAAAACTTAGAAGAATGCCTTTATGACCTTGACGCAATCTAGAAGCACTAACCATAAAGAAAAAGAGATACATTGGATGACATTGTAATTAAGAATGAGAGTCCATCAAATCATATTTTTAAGGCAGTGATAAGACAAGCCACAGAATGAACAAAGATATTGCAATACAGATATCACCAAAAATTTCATATACAGAATATATATTTTAAAACTCCCAAAAATGAATAGAAGAAAAATTAGATAACATAATAGACAAAGTGGGCAAAATAAATGAAAACACACTTTACAAAAGAAGATATTCAAATGACCAACCAACATAGGAAAAGTGTTCAACTTGATAAGTTCAAATGCTGATTGAAACCAATATCATTTCACAATTACAAGAATGACTAAAATGAATAAGACAAGCAATCCCAAGCGCTGGTGATTTTGTGGATCAAACAGAATTCTCCTAAATTCTTGGTGGGAATATAGGTTGATATAAATACTTTGGAATACTATTTGACTGTTTCTAGGAAAGCCGACCATGAGCATTCTTTATGACTCAGCAATTTCCTTTGTGAGCGTATGTCCAGAAGAAATGCATACATATAATTACCATAAAACATGAAGAAAATGTACATAGCAGAATTTTTTGTGCTAACATCAAACCAAAACTAACTCAAATGTCCATCAAGAATAGAATGAATGCCTAAATTGTGGAATTTTCATACAACAACAGAAAAATAATGCTACATGTAACATATATAATTTTCATAAATATAATGTTGAACAAAAGAAGCCAGTATAAACTGTATTATTTCACTAGTATAAATAAAAAGCAGGAAAAAAGTAATCTGTGTGTTGTATACGAGCATAGTGGCTATCCTTGGAAGAGTAGTGCCTGGTAAGGGGCATAAAGGTACTGATAATGTTTTATGTATTGATTTACATGCTGTTTATCTAGTATGTTCACTTGTAAAATTTCACTAAGCTGAACACTTGAATGTGTGTTATACTTTAATAAAATGTATACTTTAAAAGAAGTTGCTAAAGGAACCGTTTGTATGTTTATATCAAGCTGCCTGGTGGAAAAATTAGTTAGAACATGATTTAAAAGCATTTTTTTAAGCTTAAGATAAACCTAGTTGCCAAAAACCCAACGTGGCCTCAAGCTTCTATGTGTGTTGAAGTCTTGAGAAGTAGACAGGATACAGGTTCCAAACATATTTTCTTCTTCAAGTTTCCTGATCTCTGACTTGGCTCTTCCAGTAAGTTCTTGACTTGGCCCCTCTTGGTAATTGTCTGATTTTGGTGCTCTGGTCCTTGACTTCCTGCCTGACTCCAGCTTGGCTCAGCCCCAGTGTGTGATGCCAGGTCCCAGTTCATGACTGACTTTTTATCTGAATCGACTCATGGTTTCATCTCCCCAGTTTTTGTCCCACACCAACAGTCTTTGATAAGCTTCCAACATGGGTTGATGAAATTACTTTTCAGATAAACCTTGAGAGAAAAAATTAAAATATTGAAAAAGGTTTGTTTTGTAGAGAAGAATAGATTTTCTCTCCATTATGACTTGTATAAAAGAAACAAAAGCAGAAACAAACCTTTTGCTTTACTGTCTTTTTTCTGTGATAGAGATTCTTTGCTTTGTTAGAAACAAAAAGCAAAGAATCACAGAAAAAATATAGTAAGGCAAGAGTTGTAAGCACAGATGCCCAAAGAAGTCAGGCAGACTTTCTTTTAAAGGTTTAACTTTTATATAAAATGAACTTTTCTATTAAAAGAAAAACATGATTTTTTCAATTTTTTTCTAGAATTATATAGCTCTCAGCCTAAATTTGTAACACAGAGAAATATATGCTTACTATATACATGAAAAATAACAGTGCAAATACCTATAAAATTAATAATATTTAATATTAATAAATACCTATTGCCTTTTAGGGCAAACGTGGACTGTAGTAAGTTGTAGAGCCTATGCCTTATCTATAGTAAGTAGCTGCTATTCTCGTCCGTGTGTGTGATACTGTGGAGAAGTGCAGAGCTAATACAAGAAGAGATAGAACCTATGCTTTTAGGTAAAATCTCCTGGTTTGTAAATTTTAATTAAAACAATTTAAAAGTCTGTGAATGTCAAATAAAATATGTTTGGAGCTGGATTTAGCTCAGAGACAATTAGTTTGTAACCTCTTCTAAGGGCTAGTTGTATATTCAAGATCTCTTCATTAAAGAAATTCCAGAGGACTCTTCACGATGAAAGTAACTAGAGATTTCAGTGTCCTGTACAAGTCTTAGACCAATCAAGGAAGAGTCAATGTCAACCACTTTTTTTTTCCCTCAGATTCAGAGACAGAATCAGCTTTAAGCAGATTAGCCTATTCATTCGTTTATTTATTAACTCAACAGGCATTTATTTGGCAGCTGCTCTTTCCAGATGTACCTCAACTTGTTTCAATTTAAATTATTTAATTATTTTCAAGTGGAAAACCAAATGAAAACAAATTCACAAATAACAAAAGATTTTGCTTAAATGATAGCCCTAGGCTTAAGTTTCAAAACCATGACCGCTCTTTGGAAAAATTTCTGTGCATCAATTGGCTTTTATGGTAGTAACTTAGAGGTTATTCAAGGAATCTAGAAGAAAATTAAAAGCCTCTGAAAGCTGACGTTTCCAACCAAAGTTATGTGTTTGTTCAATTCACATTCAAAATAGAGTAATAGGGAAAAAAAGACTCAGTAGGCACAAGCAATTAAATAAATGAATGCATGCAGAATGACATTTAGAAGTGAAAATAGCAATTAGGGCTAAGGTTCTAAGGGCCAAGGAGAATTTTAAGAGCAAAATTTTGTACATATCTAAGTTGGCTCACTATTCCACTTCCAAGTCTACTTTTGTTTTAAAGGGAAAGGCATAAAGAATAAAATGTCAGTCACCCCAAATTTTTTTTTTTTTTTTTTTTTTTACTTTTTTTGTGTGTGTGCTTTTTCTTCCCTAATAGGAGGAGAGTTGAGATTACTACTCTTTTCTCTTGTTATTGTCTCTGGGGTCTAGTTTTTCCTTCTATAGGCCAATCTTTAATAAATATTTTTCTTCTCACAATGTCACTTGAAGAACCCAAACACTAATTCTTTTAAATGACAATGATTATCCTTTTATGCAACATCAATTCTCCAAGCTACTCGGGGGCTTCCCAGAGAAGATGTTGAAGCTGCCAACTCAACTCTCATTGAGTGGAGTCACTGTGAATTCTTTCCTGGAACCAAAGTGCGTCTTTTCCGAACTCTGTTTACAAAATTCAATTTCTTCACTCTTCAGTTCCAATACAGCTTCTAACAAAGACAAACGAGCACATTCTTTAGCAATTCCAAGGTCAAGATCATGGGACAAAAGGGCTCTGTGGTTTGTTTCTCCTTACCAATATCTTGTGCAGATGAAAAAGAGCTGGTAAAGATGAAAAAGGGCTGGTAAATTTCCTTATAATAAGGTAGTCAAACTCATGTTTGATTCAGAGAAAAAAACTGTGGACTGTATTTTGTTTGTTTAGCCCTCATCCTAAGTAAAAAAGAATGGAAATGCTTGGTAAGCTCTCCCTGGCAAGCTCTCCCTGTCTGCCTGTAACCTTCCTGAGCCTGTATTCCTTTCTCCATACCTGCTTCTCCTGGCCTCACATCTGCTGATTTATGAGCATAGGATGATGCTTTGGTGACAATAGGATATGGCTCCCTGCTTCCTAGATTTCTCTGCAATGACATTTTCTAGAAGACAGTCTCTGAAGGTTACCTAGCATGATTTTTTTAAAGTCCTAGATTTCGAGTCAGAATTCTAGCTGGATAAATCAATCTCTATAGCTATAGTTTCCTTATCTGTATAATGGGGTTAAATATCCACATCACACAATTGAAATAAAAATTAAATTAATTGAAAAATATAAAATATCCAGAATGGTGCTTTGTGCAAAGGAAGTTCTCTATCAATGATGGTTGAATTTGAATTCCTAACAGAAATGGTATCTTGAACATTGATCATGTATTATTTGCAAAACTTCAAGAGAAGAATCAATGCAAATTATCCATAATATGTCTCTTTTCTTTCTCCAAAAAGAACTGAATATGTTACAATGTTAGTAAACTAAACACAAATTATTTTGTCAAAATAGACACAGACTTCCAAGTTGTATAGTTAGTAACACTATCACTGGAAAACTCACATTTTTCCCCAAAGAAACCAATACAAGCTTTGAAATTCCAAATTCAACTATCCAGAAAATTAATATAAAGGTCAATATGGGACAATCTTTCTAGTTAAAAATACTATTTTTTTCCACTCAACCATTTTAGAAATCTGAAAAATAGGTTAACTATATTTTAAACATTCACTTTGGTCTATCTGGTTCTTCCATGGTTAAAAGGTTATGGGATCTAGCCAGGCTTTTCTCTGGAATCAAGGATCATTGTCTGAGAAAGATCAAAACAGCTCACTGTCTTGAGAGACTGACAGTTTGTCCTCTTCACTGAGCCTCTGCAGGGAAAACTGCAGACATGTACTTTAAAAACATTCTGCTGAAGTACAACATACCTACAGGAAAGTATGTACGTCCTAAGTGTTCAGCACAACAAATTTTCACAAAGTAATCACATTTGCATAACCAGAACCCAAATAAAAAATCAGGATAACAACAGGATCTCAGAAACGCCCCCATGCTCCCTCCAGCACTGCCCATCCAGGGTAACCTAGCAGCATAGAGGAGTTCCCCTAGTTTTTGTGTTATATAAAATGATTCATACGGTATGTGCTCTTTTTTGGTCTGGCTTTTTTTGCTCAACACCATGTCTGTGAGACTCCTCCACATTTTTGCATGTATCTGTAGATCGATGTAGCATTTCACTGTGTGGATAGATCACATTGTGTGGATAGATCACATTTGTTTAACTATCATGCTGATGGGTACTGGGGATTGCCCTCTCACACCCAGTTTTTGAGTTTTACAACTAATACTGCAATATGCATTTCAGTGATTGTATTTTGAGGAGCATATCGCATGTTACTTTGTTGGTTATATACCTAAAAGTGGAATTGCCAGATCAAAAAATAAGGATGCCTTTAGCTTTAGTAGATAATAAATAATAACTGTACAAAGTGGCTATTTCAAAATATACTCTTAACTGCATTATATGAGAATTCTGATTGATCCACATTTTCATTAATCCTTACTATTAGCAGTCTTTTTTAATATTAGCCATTCTTGTTTGCATATAGTGTTATTATATAGAAATCTCATGTGTATTTATTTTCAAATACATTTATTTGTATGAAGAAAAAAGTGATATATCATTCTGATTCTGAAGAAGTGCAATCAGAGAAGGAATTTTTAGAATCAATAACCAAACTCCCACAGAGATGAACCACCATCATATTCTTCACGCAGACATTTGAGCACAGCACAGCTGTGAGCTATTGGTCACAGCTTAGAGCTTTTGAGACCAAGGCTTAGGTAGACTGAAGCCACAAATGAGTGGGTTAACTTTCCATGAAATAATTATTTTCCTCTTCAGAAGTGGCATACCTAATGTTTGCTAGCAACCTTGTAAATAGAGGTCAGCCATTCTTAAGAACTGTGGAATACAGTAGGTGGATGGATCACTGCAAAACCATCAAGGAGATCACAAAACCTCATAGTTATGAACTCTATGATTATGTAACCTCTGTAAAATTCACCATTATATACTTGACATAGAATTCATTTTACTCTCTTGATGTACTTATTAAACATGTAGTCTGGAACCCAGCTCTCAAGATTTGTTCTGAGTCTACACTTACTAGCTGTCTGACCTTGCCCAAGTTTCTTAGCTTCTCTGTGCCTCAGTTTTCTCATATACAAAATGTAGATTATATAGCATCTACCTGAAATGGTGTAATGAGGATTAAATGCAAGTTAAATGAGTTATATAAAGTGCTTAGAACATGTCTAGCATATTGTAGGCATTATATAAACATTTGCCATGATTTCACAGTATTACAGCATTAAACTATGTTCCATCAACTAAGATAACTCCCGAGTGGTCCTTAAATCTGGTATTAACATGTGGGCAGATTCTCCTCCCAGAGAATTTCATAGACAAAGAAGGAGAGGTTACCAGCCTCAAGCTGAATCAGAAGTCATGAATTACCAAGTCAACCACGCTGATAAGTATGACTTCTGAATCTCTTGCATTTGTGAGATTCTCTAACTCTGAAATTTAGAAAGCCAGGAAGTGAGTTTTTGGACAAGAGAGATGGTTTACTATCTGGGCTTGCTGACTTTTTAATCTTTGAACTTCTTGCCTGTTTCAAAGTCTGGGGATGAAATAGACCATTTAACCCAGATAGAGAAGAGCTATCCTTAGAGACCTTTTCTAGAAGTCAGTTGGGAAATAAAGATTAGTCTATCTAAGCAGTTGTATCTGTTAGGATGAAATAATAGAAAACCCAACTCAAAATGACTTAAATGATGACGGAAAATTGTCTGTGGATAATCAGGCTTCAGGCATCTTTTGATCAGTGCTCTAACCCTATTTCTCTGAAATTGATTCAGCAATATCCTCCTCCATGCCTCAACGTGGGTTCCAGAAAAATCATGGTTACATGCTTCCTTGTTCATATCCAAGGTCAGAGAGAGCATCTCTTCCCAATTAAACCAAAGTCCTAGGCAGCACCACAACTGGACCTGCAAGATTGACTCTTAGGCAAGTGTTATGGTGAAGAGGACAGAAACGACTTAAGTGGCCTAATATAACCAGGGTACACCTTGGAACTTAGGATAAGGTAAATCACATCTAAATCTCAATAGCACATGCTTGGAGAAGTGTGGAATCAATATGGGGATGGATGGGGACAAAAATGATGTCACTTCATAAGAGGAGGTTGTAGCATTAACATAGATGTGGTGGATTGAGATAAGAAGTAAAGAGAAGGGTAGGCATTGGGGCCCCATAAAGATCATACCTGAGACTGGTTTTATTTCACCTGTTCATAAAATAATTAGGAAGAAAGAACCAAGACTGGAGATTGGATGAATCCTCCAATTTGCTGATAATACTAACATTCTTATAGCAAAACGCATAAATTGGAAATAAACTGGGCTGAGCTCCCATATTTGGTGTTTGGCCTGCACTTTACCAGAATGGATCCAGGCGGGCCTAAAGAATGCGGTGAATAAACAAGATTTACGCAAGGTCTCTGCCTAGAACTCAGTCTTTTTCCAGCACTTTTCCTAGCTCCTGGCCATAGGAATAGAACTGGAGGAGGGGCTTTGGATATTTCCTCCCAAAATACAGACAGAGGAGAGTGGACCTGACTACTGGTCACTTTATCTCATTCAAGATGGAAAGATTTGGAAATTCAAAAAACAAAATTATTTCCCTGGTCATTTTGTGCTAATAAGTTTTTAAGTTTCACTGTCCCATTATACATTTTTAAATAATTTCAATTATAAAAAATTCACTATCAGAACGGAGAAGATTAGTATGACTCTAAAATACCAAAGCTATATTTTGGAAGAAATTTCTCAATACACAAGCAGACATGAGATTTTCTCTATTGCTACTTGTTTTTTGGTGAGTCGGATCTCAGGAGCAGAGTTGTAGCCATCATTGTCTTCACTTTATGCCATATTGTCATTATCATTATTGGTCTATTTACAGACATCTTCCTTTTGTTTACATTAATTTATTTAACATTTATTTATTCATTCATAAAATTTATGTTGCCTTGGATGCACCTGTCCTAGTTGCTGTTTAAAACTCTACAGTTTGGATCTCACACATTTTACCTCTCAAATCCCCCAGTGGTGAACTTGCAAGTCACCTGCAATTCCAAGCCACCAAGAACAATGCTGAGATTGACATCATTGTACATGCCCTCTTTTGGACCTGTATGCAAATTTCTTTGGGACATGATCTCAGGAATTGAACACTGAGTTATAGGATCTGAATATATTTGATTTAATGTGGATGCCAGGTTGCTCCCTAGAATGACTGCCTGTCCCTGTCTGCATGAACATCAACCACACAGAAGCAGTTGTGATTCTATACCCACGTATGTGCCCATGTGTAATATTATCCAGCTTCCTAATTTGACCAGTCTAACATGTAAGGTGACAGTTGATGTTTTTTAATTTGAATTTTTCCAATTATTAATGCATTTGGTTCTTCTGTTTTTGTGTTTCCTCTCTTGTAATTAGCTTGTCTACTAGTCTATTATTGTTTTTCTTGTTGATTTGCAGGAGCTTCTTGTATTTTCCAGATATTAATTGCTTATAAGTTTTAAATACCAAAAGTTTCTTATAAGCATCCATATTTATGAATTATTTATAGTACTCATTTAATATTTCTAAATTTGTGTTGTGTCCAAAATCCTTTTTCATTCTGTTTCACTTATACCTGCTCTTTTTTATTATTGATCAGTCTTGTAAATAAATAAGAATGCTATTTATAAAAGGATAAATGTGGTGACCAGAGTCCTATAAATGTATCATTTCTTCTCAAAATAATTTCCAAGTTTAATACAATTAATTGAAAATATCACTAGATGATTTTTTAGAAACCTGGTAGAATGATTTCAAAGTTCATCTGTATGAATAAAGACAATGGAGTAGTTAGGAACAAAATTAAAATGCATTTGAAACTACCAAAGGAAAGAAAGAAACAGAGAATGGCACTGATTCATGACTGAACAGGAAGACCAGGATAGCAATTAAAATAATTTGAGTATATGTACTCACATACACATTAAAGGAACATAACACAACAGCAAGAAAAGTGTAAATTATTAAATAAATGAGATTGAAAGGCAGTATAGCAAAGTGCACCATGGACTCTGGAGCACACCTGCCTAACTTCAAATCTTGGCTCATCTATTTACTCCCATTATTTTTTACCTAAGGTAAGTCACTTAACTTCTCTGTGTCACTGTTTCCTCATTCGCAAAGTGAAGATTATTAGTTATTACATGAAAAAAATGCTTTGAACAGTACCTGGCATATACAGAGTACTATTTAAGTGTTAGCTATTATTTTTCTCTTTTAAGAGCCCAGATTAACGTTCTATTCATTTCCTTCTTTGTGATTCAATACAAAATCACAAAAAAGGGACAATGAAACAGAGAATCTGTAACCTAAGCCATTACAGAAAAAAGACTGTCAAGTGTAGGGAAGATCAAGCTAAGCTTTGAAATGCCACTGAAGGAGAATACCTAAAGCTGGCAGGAAGGGGCTCCAAAGCAAGTGCTACCTACCACCTAGGAGGCAAAGTCAGCAATTCTTTGTTCGGAACAGGGCATGAGGGCCAGAAGCTGAAGTTTCCTTGGTCTTCTTTGGCTCCATGGAAGAGCAGAGAAGAGAGAACTGAAGGGGAACACACACAAACCCACAATCTTTGTAGGAAGTAGTCTGTCAGTGAGACAGGAAAAGGAGAGAGACTAAATTCTGAGCAACTCTGACATTGCTGTCCTTGTTTTCTGGGGAGAAGTAATATTAATAGCTAAAAGAATTCTCTTTTAATGCTCTTTTATTAGGATTATGAAACACAATAGGAGATTAAAGACCATTAAAAGACCATTAAGACCGTTAAAAACCATTAAGACCACTAAAAGCATATTAGATGTATGTTTATTTAACAAACACAATTTGTTGATTGTGTTTGGTTTTTGGTTATCATTACTAAATAAAGCCAAACAAGATAGAGAAAGATTTTTTTTAAGCAGTGTAAAAATAAAGCACAACAAAACTAAGACCTACTATATCTGTATTATCAAAAAAATGTAAGTAGGATAACACTACCTACTGCAGGGACAAGTTGATTTGTAGGCAAAAGACATTAGAAAAGACAAGTGTCCTATCTAATGATAAAATATCAAATCCATGTAGATGAATAATAGCATCAATATTCATTAAGTGAAATTGTAGAAAACACAGGAAATAGAAATATAGTCATAGTTGAAGATGTTAATTTGTATCTATTGACCTACAACAGGACAAATTTAAAAATCTGAGAAATAGAGAACAAAATAATTTAATAGATTATATGTTCATACACATTCACAAACACATAAACATTCACAGAATTTGTATAGTTTTAGTGATTATGAAACACAATAAGAGATCACATATTAAGATACAAATAACACTCAATAAATTCCAACAAATAGAACAGACACATGATATTTCCATAATATAATAAAATTACAACATAAAAATGAAACTAGGGGGAAAAGCTTATCACCTGGGAATTAATTTTCTTAAAAAGCCCTCTTTCTTCAAATCTAGGAACAAAATGAAAGTCAACACCTAAATGACAAAATACCTAGAAAATATTAGTGAAATTTGTCTATAAGAGAACCTATGGAGATATAGCGATTCTGCTCAGAGTGGGAGAAAATGATGTTGGGGAATTCAGATACTTGGGGATAAAATTTTTTAACCTCTTAATCTGAAACAAAATAAGTTTGAGAGGGATTGAAGAATTAAATGTATTAAGAAGTTGGAGAGAGACCACAAAAGAGAGATAAAAAGGAGTATGATGGAATCATATACAGCTGACAAACGCTCCCACTGAAAACAATTAGAACAGAGAAAAACTAGCAGAAAACATCTGCTTTAAGCCACCAGAAAGTTTTCAAAGTAACCGGAACCTAAGACAAAATACAGAGAAGGGCTCACTGCAACAGAGATGGGCTGCCATTCTGAATCCATTTTTTCATTCAAGGCATTTGCTGCTAAAAGAAATCGAGTATGCGGGTAGAAGCCTCAGGCCACCTACCAGGAAGCAGAAAAGCCAGCAAAGCTTTTGGCTGAGTCTTTGGGTTAGACTAACAAAAATTAGAGACTTTGAGGGCCAAGAAATCGCCTTAAAAGGAAAGGGTAGCGAACTGAGTCCAATGTTCTGCTATCTTTCTCCTTAAGACATTTGCTGAATTCTGAAGTTGCACATGGAAGGGGGCTAAGAAGTGGAACAGAAAACCTCTGAGAAGCAGAGAGGCATTAGGGCAGTTTCCAAGTGTTGCTAAGACAGCTAGAATGCAGGATCCACCTGCGGCAAGAGATCCCAAAGACCAACCCTGGATTTCAAGTAGGACACTGGGAGGCCGTATTGTGTTAACAGGGTCCCTGAGTCCCTGAGAAATAAGCCCGTTGCCTACCTGGTGTTCAGTGTCAGGGGTTAAGGGGTAGCCGCTATTTCCTTGTTACTTGAGGTTTTAGTCCTAGTGACCAGTTGTGATAGCTTATTTTATGTGTCAGCTTGGTGAGGCAATGGTGCCCAGTTATTTGGTTGAATACTAGCCTGATGTTGCAATTATGTGTTTTGTAGATGTGATTAATCTTTACAATCAGTTGACTTTACAGAAAAATGGAGTGAGCTACATTCAATCAGGATTTAAGAGCAGAAACTGAGGGTTACTGAAGAATAAGCATTTTTGCCTCAAGACTGAAACATAGAAATCCTGCCTGAGTATCCAGTTTGCTGGTCAGACCTACAGATTTTAGACTCAAGACAGAGACTTCCAACTTTTGCCTGATTTTCCAGCTTGCTGCCCACACAAGACAGTTCAAACTTACCAGCCCCACAATCATGTGAGCTAATTCTTTCAATCTCCCCCTCTCTCTCTCTTTCCTACCATATATAAATACATGATATACATCATACATCCAGCCACCAGTCCCAACAAGGCCTTCACATAAAGGAGATCCCTGAAAACATGTCTGAATTCTGAGGGTCCACAAATAATGGTACTTTATCAGGGGAAACTCAATATATCACTTGTAACTTACAAACTCACTGAAGGCAAATTTGTTAAATGAGACTGAGAGTACCTTCATTTCAATATGAGGCTGTATTAGGCTGTGATTAAACAGGTCAAATTAGGCACTTTTGAATGACATATTTAACAAACCCATTTATTGTAGCTTAAAGGACCAGCTGTAGACACTTCTAATATAGCTGCTTGAACCAGCTGCAATACCACAATGATTATTTTCAGATTGAATTGCTTATGTTTTAGCCTAGTTTATGAAACATTTTAAGGTCTTAATTATATTAAAGGTAACATTCATTGTATTTAATGCCATAGCCCACGGAACATATTGCAGGGATGGATTTAATTTAAGCTGAAAAGTCTTTAATTACTGCATAAGGAACCACCATGTTGAGTGCAGAAACTGCACTTGCATTCTGGGGCAAAATTTCCATGAGAGTAATAAATTAAATTAAAGCTGAAAAATGCCAATGTTTCCTTATTGTGTCAAAATATAATATTTGTTTTGAAGGCATCTATGTTTTGTATTAAGCACCCTCTATCTTAGCAGCTGTAACTCAAGTATGTCAATCATGGGAATACCCTTTTGGACCTCTGTCCCCTCTCTCCTTTCCCACCTTCCCCCACATCACAATCTCCTCCATCAGCCTCTCACAGTCTTTCTCATCTTCAATATATGAGATGGGTTCTACTTAATAGCATTTTCAAACCAATTAAAATGAATAGTATTCACATTTCAAACAATACACTAAGTTATTAATCTCCCATTCGGAAAGTCCATATTCAGAAAATTGAAGTTAGCCAAAATATATTTTCATTAATATACTATTTTTCTTTGTTAGAATCAGAGGTAGGATTCTAGCCCAAATATAAGTTCTCTGAAGGCGAAAACTTATTCATTACTATCCAATGAACATTTGAATTTTCCTCTGTAATACAGACACAACTTTATTATGGATTTTAATCACTGTACACCATAGTTTTTTATCTTTTAGAAATATTTATTTGTGATAGAAATACATGTAACATAAAATTGACCCTCAACTATTTTTAGATGTACAGTTCAGTAGTGTTAACTACATTCACATTATGTGCAACCAATCTCCAGAACGCTTTTCATGTTGCAAAACTGAAACTTTGTATTCATTAAACAAGAAATCCTCTTGTCTCTTCCAAGTCCCTGGCAACCATCATTCTACTTTCTGTCTCTATGGATTTGAATATGCTAAGTATCTCATATACGCAGAATCATATAATATTTGACTTTTTGTTTCTGATCTATTTCACTTAGCATAATGTCCTAAAGTTTCATCCATATCATAGGATGTGTCAGAATTCCCTTTCTTTTTTTTGTTTTTTGTTTGTTTGTTTGTTTTTGTTTTTGAGACGGAGTCTCCCTCTGTTCCCCGGGCTGGAGATCGCTGCACGATCTCGGCTAACTGCAAGCTCCGCCTCCAGTTTTTGCCATTCTCCTGCCTCAGCCCCTGAGTAGCTGGGACTACAGGGGCCCGCCACCAATCCTAGCTAATTTTTTTTGCATTTTTAGTAGAGACGGGGTTTCACCTTGTTAGCCAGGATGCTCTCCATCTTGACGTCGTCATCCACCCGCCTCGGCCTCCCAAAGTGCTGGGATTACAGGCGTGAGCCACCGTGCCCGGCCAATTCCCTTTCTTTTACAGGTAATTTTATAAATAATATGCCATTGTATGTACCTGAGGAGATTTTTTGTTTTTATTATTCTTTTTCATTTCAATAGGTTTTTGGGGAACAGGTGGTGTTTGCTTACATGAGTAAGTTCTTTAGTAGTGATTTTTGAGATGTTGGTGCACCTATTACACAAACAGTGTACACTGTATCCAGCCTATAGTCTTTTAGCCTTCTCCTGCCTCCAACCCTTTCCTCCAAGTCCCAAAAGTCCAATGTATTATTCTTATGCCTTTATGTCTTCATAGTTTTGTCACACTTATGAGTGAGAACATAGGATGTTTGGTTTTCCATTCCTGAGTTACTTCACTTAGAATAATAGTCTCCAATTCCATCCAGGTTGCTGCAAATGCCATTATTTCATTCCTTTTTATGGCTGGGTAGCATTCCATGGTGTATATATACCACACTTTTTAATCCGCTTGTTGATTGATGGGCATTTGGGCTGGTTCCATATTTTTGCAATTGCAAATTGTGCTGCTGTAAATGTGCATGTGCAGGTGTCTTTTTTGTATAATGACTACTTGTTCTCTGGGTAGATACCCAATAGTGGGATTGCTGGATCAAATGGTAAATCTACTTTTAGTTCTTTAAGGAATCTCCACACTGTTTATCATAGTGGTTGTACTAGTTTACATTCCCACCAGCAGAGTAAAAGTGTTCCCTTTCCACCATATCCACACCAACATCTATTAGTTTTTGATTTTTTGATTATGGCCATTCTTATAGGGGTAAGATGATATCATATTGTGGTTTTGATTTGCATTTCCCTGATAATTAGCGATGTTGAGCATTTTTTCATATGTTTGTTGGCCATTTGTGTATCTTCTTTTTAGAATTGTCTATTTATGTCCTTAGGCCACTTTTGGATGAGATCATTTTTTTTTCTTCCTGATTTGTTGGAGTTCCTTGTAGATACTGGATATTAGTCTTTTGTGAGGCACCCCATTGCATTAGCCATATTCTCTTTATTAGAAGTGAGTTACTAAGTCCTGATGACACTCAAGAAAGGGAGATTACACAACGACATGAATATTAGGAGGCAGGGAGCAGAAGCCCTTTGTAGAGGCTGCCTACCACTGTACCCAAACATAGTAACAATAAGAGAGCTAGCATTTAATGTGGGTTTACCACGTGCCAGGAAAAACACACTGTACATATTATTCTCACACAGTCCTATGAGGGAGGTAAAGTTATTAGCCTCATTAAATGAATGAGGAAGCTGAGGCAAAGAAAGGTTAAATAATGAAAGTCCTACAGTTTGTGTGTAGCATCGTCAGGCTTCACAATGTGATAATCTTACTCCAAATACCATGTGTTTAACCTCAATGCTAAATTTTCTCTCATTAAGTAGCTCAGCAAATGGTAGCTGTTGTCATTAAAGGCAAGGGCAATGGATGTGGCAAATATTAAATATTAAAGGAGGGAGCAGTGGGGAAAGAAATCCAGGAGATGGATTCACCAGTTATCCTGGGTAGCTCTACTCAAGAAACTGATAAAGGAGATGAAATTCCCTAGCCAGGAGAAAATATGGCAATTTTCTTTGGGTTAAGTCCAAGAACCACCATTAAGTCTTGGAGACTAGGTTGTCAGGAGAGCATCTTTAAGGCTAAAAGGCACGGGTCAGACTCAGAAAGAAAAGAGCCTTGCTGAAGACAGCATTGTAATCTCAAGAGACAGGATAGCGTCCTGGACACGGATACTTGGGAAAGAGCTTTAGAGCCTTAAACATCTGCAACCAAATTGTGGTTTTTATTTTCTAACTCAGCAGCCTTTGGGGTAAAAGTTTTGGCCTGAGACTCCCAGACAAGGTTATTGTTTCTGGCAAGAGAGAAAAAGAAAAAAAGTAGAACATTTACTGAAATGACACGTACTTTTTCATCTGTTTCCTTATATTTCAAAATGTTGTTTCAAAAAAGGTTCATGACTCAAAGGCTAAGATTGCATTACATCCCTGGAAAGGAAATAATGGCCATGCACGTGACACCTGGCAAACAGTTCCGCCACCCAGGGCCTTGGGAACACTTATCATTCGAGCAAAAACTGGCTTTTAGGGAGTGAAGCAACAGCTTCTCCTTTCTAAGCCAAACATGTGGTCAGAACATTTGGTTAGAGGGCAGGAAACAGCAAATAAAGGTAATTTCATTTGGACTCATGCTCACTAGTTACATCCAAAAAGAGATTCTTAATGGAAGTCACAGCTGGTGCTCAGGTAGTTAGTCAATGGTGCTAGCAAAATCATAACAGAAAGTGGCATATGTTATTGGATTTTTTGAGGAAAGAGAAAAAAAAAAAAAACACTTCTTCACTACTGTCCAACTCAGGGCCAGAATACGGAGTGGAGAAGTGTGAATAGCATGTAACAAGCTCTTCTCTTCTTGAGGTATGGCTCACTTTAAGAAATGCAATGTGAGTTTTTTTTTCAATTGGAGCATGAATTATTTTAAGGATGACTACTTTGCATTTATAAGTATTGTTTAATTTAGGAAAAGATTCTGTTAAGACTTCAGAATTCCTATCCGTCAAAATTTTGTTTGGAATCATGCTTGAAATCATGGCCTTGTAAAATTTTGAAGCTCAAGGAGACACTGGAGGTCAGCATAGATCTGGGAATCTTAGGGCTTGTTGTTTGGGGAATAGAGACCGGGAAGGAGATCACATTGTTATTAGCAAAATAAAACTTTCCCTAACTTGATTGTGACCGGTCAGAAATAAGGCTGGGACAAGAAGCAGGCTGGATGTATCCATGGAATTTGTTTCCTTCCCTAACTAATGGCTGCAATTTGAAAGAAAGATGCACCCAAAAATTGTCTTTCAGAAGTTTTTCCTTTGTATTTACTGGATTTTCCTCATCCCAAAGCAATTTAAAGGAATTTCTTTGTACCTGAAGAGAATCTGATATCCAAGTTCTAGTAAAGGGGTGAGATCTCAGATGTGTTGAAAACTATGGAATTCTATGATTTTCTTTGATTACTGTTACACCACTACTTCACTCTTCACCACCTCAATCAGTATATAACATATAAATATAAACTATTTTAGGTCTTTAGGTCAGACTTCACTCCATGTCATCTTTGTGGTCGCCATTCTGCTCAAGATGCTCAGCATGTTGCTGTGAATGTCAAATGGTAAATGGTAACACTTTTTAGTATGTCAGTAGTGAAGGCTCAGATCAGACACAATGCCTGCAGCCTAATAACAACATCCTCTGCTTCTCACAATCTGAGCAAATTATACTCAAATACAAGGGTCGAAAGCATTGAAGGAAAGTTTTTTAAAGTCCTAGTTGATCCACAAGAATATGCATCCATTAATTAACTTTTAAAAAAAGTATTGAGCACCTGCATTTCAGGCACTGTCCTGGGTGCTGAGGCTCACAATATAAGCAAGACACAATACCTTCCTAGAAAAGGACTCTTTCTCTTACATTAAAAACATAATTTGATTTATACAAATTCTGTTTACATTTCACATATCAAAAATATGTTTATTTTTACCTATGTCTGTATATATCTGTAGTATCATTTACTATTAAAAGACATCAAATAATATGCAATCTGGCCCTGGAATTACCTCATCATCTTTCCTTAAGGATGGGAAATGGTGAGAGCTATTACTTTGGGAAATGATCCTAGTTTCATCTGAAATAACTCTGCTTCTTTTTCTTCTAACTCTTATTGTATCTTCTGTGTATAGTTTGGTCAAGCCATCTGTGTTGGAATAATTATTTTCAGGATAACTTTCAAATATATTTTACAATCAGTATAGCTCAGGCAACAATGGGACATAGGCCATGGAGCTGAAGCCCTATTCTGAGTGCCCCTTGTTAATCTGGATGTACTTTCTTTATATTCTGGGTCTTCAGGGAATTCAGAGAAAGGTCCTGTGGAGGGGGCTACAGTGTTAGAATGATGGAAATGTTCAGGCTCAGGACAGTACCTACCTACCAAGCTATAAGGGAGTATCTCAACATTTCCACAAATGGCAGAGAGGCACCAGATGCTACATAAAGCATCTTTGTAGCTAGTCTCTGGCTACTGCAGAGTTCCATGTGATGCTGAGTTTTAGGAAATCTTACTCTCTTTCCACATACTCTGCAAAATGAAACTGGTCACCACTATAACCCACATTTCAAAGTGTCATGTGCAGACTTCTACATATACAAGCCCTTGACTTTTTGATAAAATAGCAACTTTTATTTTGTGCCTACCCCAAATGACTCTTCACTGGGTAGAAACTGCAGCCTCTTTGTTGTTCCCCATTCTCCCTGGAAATAGTAGCTTCAACATGTTATGCCTGCTTTCTTACTGGTTACACACATAGACCTAGTCATCAGGTGGATTTCCCAGCCTGGTAGATCATGCACTGAAAGTTCTAAGAAGCTGATATTTCAGCTGCTGTTGTACCTTGTTTATGCAGATTATTTGTTTTTTTAAAAATTGTATGGATTTCTTCTGGTTGTTTGGAGTCAGAGGAAGAATAAGGAAGGCAAGGAATAATTGTTCTTTTCCATTTCAAAACACAGACATGAGCTCATTTTGCTGTGGAGGTTTGGGGGATCCCTGGAGAAGCCAGAGAGGTAGAGTGGAGGCCTCTTGGAAGGTGGCTGCTCCTGAGACGTGGAGACAAGGCAAGGGACAAGGGCAAAAGGCCTCCCCTGTGACGAGATGCAGCCTGGTGGGTGCCCTGCTTTTTGCAAAGTTTGAGGAAAAGTTTACTGTGCACTAAACTGAGAAAGACGAAGAGAAAAAGAAGCAATTCTGAGGAATAACAATGCAGAAAACACAGGAGTGTGATGGCTCATGCCTGTAATCCCAGCACATTGGGAGGCCAAAGTGAGTGGATTGCTTGAACCCAGGAGTTGGAGACCAGCCTAGGCAAATGGTGAAACCCCATCGCTACAAAAATTAGAAAAATTAGCCGGGCATGGTGACACAGCCTGTGGTCCCAGCTATGTGGTAGGCTGAGATGGGACGATTGCCTGAGCCCGGGAGACAGAGGTTTCAGGGAGTCGAGATCATGTCACTGCACTCCTGTCTGGGTGACAGAGTGCGACATGTTTCAAACAAATATAAAAATTTAAAATAAATGCAAAAAAAGTCTTGTTTTACTTGGACTTCTGACTTTGCCCAGATCAATGGTCAACTGTAATATCAATTCATTTAGCACAATGGAAAAGTTTTAACAATGTTAACAAAATAAAGAGTGTGGGAGTTTTGACCTCTAGAAATAAATTATTCACCCTCTTTTCTTTTCCTCCCCCTTCTCTGTTGTTTTCTTCCCTCGTCTCCACTGAATCCCTCACCTCTTCCTGTCTTCCCTTCCTTTTTTTCTCCTCTTTCTTCTCCCATCCTTCTCTGAAGGAAGAAAGGGACTTTTTACTTGGCTTCCACAAGCCTTAACTCAGAAATGCAGTATAACCTGTGCTATCTAGAAATTAAATCTAACTAGTAACCCATGTGCATCTAGCACCTAGCATGTTTAAACAGATAACTGCAATATTTGCCAAGGCTTTCCTGTTTGCCAGCTTTACCCACACCCCACTCTCCAACCCCAACCCAACACACACACTAACACAACCTTCAAGTGTCAACTTAAGCTGAGAAGAAATCCATGACTTGCTGATTTTTGGAGTATGGCAGACATTCAATGCTCTCACCACTATTTCTCCATATCCTAGCATAATACCTAACACAAAGGAGGCATCCAGAGAAAACTTCTCAAATAAATTATGACAAAGTCATAAATATTGTATAAATACAGAAAGCCTAAAATGTAAACTTGCCACATTTTCATGAAAAATCTTCAGTGTTTCCTGAGCAATTTCACAACAAAAGTCAATTGATTTTAGCAAGTTTTACCCCTTACCTTGTGGTCATTTTTACAACAGAGAGTTTATTACTTAACAAGAATTATATGGTGATAAGCAATAAGCAGCAATGTCAGAATTCTTTTTTATTCAGCAGATATTTATCATGTTAAACACTGTGATGGGTGCCAGGGATAAAATCATGAAAAAGAATCAGTTTGTGTCCTCGTAGAACTTATTTTCTCGTGGGTACTTAAGCTGCCCAGACTGGGAAATGGCCCAGACTCTTCAGAGCTGGGTGATTCTCTCCAGCATATTATTTAAAACTTTTAATTACTATATGTGATGGATAGTCACTGACTCTGGCAGAAAACTGTAGAAATTAAGGTCATGAATGCTAAAGTTATACCACATGTACATCTAAGCACTTAGCATATCCAGTGCCTCTAGAAGATGGTCTTCTCTTTCTCCTAGAATCAATGTCACTTCCTCATATCAATCAGGGAAGTGCTTTAATATGCATCTTAATTTTTAGCTCAGAAAATAATAATTTAGAGTTTGGAATTTGCTCCATTTTCAAATTGTCTGAATCCTCAATTGTCAATTGTCTTAATGCCAAAGTTCAGACAACTGACCTATATTCAGTCCAGTGTACAACTAGAGTTATTTTTTCCAAGACTGATATAGATTAGCATTATTTGCACCACATCTTAGGGCAAGTTTCCTCTGCAAATAATTGTTAACATGTGAAAGTAAGAGCATGGGTGTGCCTCATCTCTTGGAACAAGTTTTTGCCAACCCAGACTGTTAATGGCTTGTGGCGGCTTTAAAACCACTGCACAATCCATTCCTGGGCCTAGCTCAGGGCCAGGCCTTGCCCATGGAACTGTCTGTGTGTGCAACACACAGTGAGACATGGCTTCAGTCCTGACCAAAACAAGCAAACAAACATCATTACTCACAGAGTTGTTCATGGAATAATTAAACCAAAAGCAGACATCCAAGGTAAAAAAAAAATGTTTTTAAAGTTGGAAGTATAGAGAACAAACTGAAATAAAAATGGTGGAGTAAGAGGAATCTGAATATCTACAGTCCAACATTAGAAAGAGGAACCAATACAGAAAACTGTTTCAAAAAGAGAGATAAGGTATGTCAGGTTCGAGGCAGAGCAGTAAGAATTCAAGAATAAGGTCTTGAACACCAAGTGTTTTTAAAAATTCTTCTGCCCTGACACAAACTGCAGGTCATGGCAGTATATAAAAAAGTAGAAGCAGGCTAGAAAATAACTTACATAGTTTATATGGATATGACTTGCTCTAGGAAAAAATCTGCATTCAGTATTCCATTCTCAGTTACTGAACTTCCCAGACAAGACCTCTTCTGTCTTCTCCCCTTCCTAAGGCATATTACTCCCACCGTAATCACATAAAAATGTCTCTTAACCAAGTTTTGTCCCTTTGCCTTGAGCTCCTGAATGTGATTAGGAATCATGGTGAAAGGAAGGAATAATATGAATAATTGCAATGGAGATGAATAGTTCTCGTCGTACTCCATATGCTTAAACAAATCTAGATTTCTGTCTCCATGCCAAGAAAACATTTGAGATAATTTAGTGCATTTTGCATTTTTCGTCCATGTGTGAAATCACAAATAATTTGTGCATATTCGCCAAATTCTTTTCAAGAAATGGAAAATTTTACTCCCAAAATTAAGATTCCCAAGATACCTAGCACCTAAATCTAATGATTTACAAATTCCCAAAGAGAATTTTTCTCCAAATAAATATGTTCAAATAAATGTCTTTTGATGTACCCTCCATTTAGAGAAGCTTGTGATGAGCAAGTTGCTTGATGAGCAAGTTTTAGATAGACCAGTCTTCTTAATTCTCTGACAAAGACACAAACAAATAAGTCAATAAATAGAAAATGAAGATAAAGTTGCATTAGGTGAACCAGTGGCCTCCAATCTTATCACTTAAGGGGGCCTACTGATCTTAAAACTTGACCTAATATGTAGCATGTGATGAAGTCATTTAAAGAAACCTAAAACACTAAAATTGATTAATGTTTCCTGGCTCTCTCAGTAATGTTCCAAATGATCTCTTACATGTTTCTGTTATGGCATATGACACTTTGTCTTCTAGCTATTATTTACACATGTGGCAGGAAGCTATTCCAAAGGACTAATAGATGTGCTTCTGTTCCCCCTGCCTCCTCTCCCTCCAAATCCTGAGGTTATCCCAATCCTGTTCTTGCCTAGGACATCATGTGTCACCTGTTGCCTTAGGTAGGGTAAAGTCTCAGAGAAAAACCACAGAAGCAGCATCTCTGGGCTGTGAATTTAAAAACTGAGGGGAAGGTGTAAACTGAAAGATTTGGAAAAATATAGGAACTGTTTCCTCCTTCTCCTAACATCTACTAGACCAAGAATGGAGAATGGGGAGAGAAGAGAGATTCCAAGAAAGTGGAAAGGCATAAATGGAGAAGAGTGAAGTCAACATGAACAGGCAATCTACCTTCATGCCTTCATGCAACTAAGCATCACTAGTTGCCAACACCAGGAAAGTTTGTAGGGGTTCAGTTTGAAACCATCAACCTTAGGATCTCCATTTGAGGACATCGCATGTGTGCAGCTGGGGAGTTGCATGGGCTTTCCTTCTCATTGTACTCCTTCAAGAAGCATCCATGGGTGGTAGCCAGCATCTCGAACCTGTTGACCATCCTACAGTATGAATGTCCATCTATGTTCCAAAACTTTGCTTAGGACCTACCCCCAACCCCCAATCTACTGACTCCTGTTGATAGCTCTTTATTCTGTGGCCCAAGTCATTCACAGCTCTCTCATCCTCCAGAAACTTAGAATGGAGTTGATATTGTAGAAAGAAAGTGCTCTCACACCTAAACAATTTGGGAATAGATAAACATTTGTGTTTCATGTTGAGTCATTTCTGGTTTAATCATACTTTTCTAGTAATTTCTTCATTTTGTTTAAGTTTTTAAAGTCGTTCACTTATAATTATTAATAATATGACCTTATCTTTTTTAACTCTTTGCTATATCTGTAGTTGCATATTCTCTTTTTTCCCCATATTATTAATGTGTGCTTTTTCTCATTTTTTGTGATTAATCTTCTCAGAGTTTGGTCTATTTTATTAGTTTCTTTTAGAAAAAAACACCAACCTTTTGCTTTTGTGTTTTTTTCTATTATGTATTTATTTTCTATTTCATTGATTTCTACTGCTATTTTAATTATATCTTTCCTTCTACTCTTAGGGGTTTATTCTATTTTTTTCTTGTTTCTTAACGTGCACATTTTGCTCATATTTTTATTTTTCCTTCAGTTTTCTAATACAATTATTTATGGTTACATCTTTTCCTAAAAACACCATTTTTTCTATATCTACAAATTTTGTTAGTCTTTTAAAATATTATACAGTACTAAGTCTTTTAAAATTTTTATTATAATTTATTTTATAGACTATGAATTATAGAGAAACTTGGTTTTTTTTCTAAATAAGTGAGATTTACCTATTAATATATTTAAAATGAATTTGTAATTTACACTTGTGGTCAAAAATCATGGTCTATGTGATTCTGATTCTTTGAAATTTGTGGAGACTTTCTTTATGGCTTGGTGCATGATCAATTTCTATGTGTGCTTGAGAAAAATGTATTTTCTCTATCAAATGTAGAAATCTACATATGCCTATTAGATCAAGAATGGTTTTTTTGTATTATTTAGATCTTCTATATCTTTGCTGATTGATGTGTCTAACTTAATAATGGAGAGTGACATGTTGAATCACCTTCTATGATGAGTTAATAATTTTATTCCTACAATTATATCAATTTTGCTTTATCTATGGCAATACTTTTATTAGATGCATATATGCTTAGGATTGCTCTATATTCTTAGTAATTTAAAACTTTCATTTGTATATAGTGATGTTCTTCATCACTAATCATATTTTTGTTTTAAAGTCTATTTCATCTGATATAAGTAGAACCACACCACTTTCTTGGGCAGCTACACCCATTCAAGATCTTGTTCCTACCACTTACTCTCTGAAGAAAATGTTTTGGAAATAATCCCCCAACAAATGCCTGTACACATCCACACACACACACACACACACACACACATACACAAATATATCCGCATATACACACACATCCACACTCATAGACAGACACATACCTCCCCACTGGACAAACCAAATTTTAACTCTGGAAAGTTTAGAGAGCATTTGGGATGACTCATGTTAGACAGGTTTTATGTTATGCTATCATTGTGCTTCCTTTTTCCCATTACTTCCCTTCCTTTTCTAGAAATGAAGTCCTTTTAATACCGTTGTATGCTATTAGCAAATATTGTTTAAGTCTCACATATGCATGTTCCAATTCACCAGCTAGACTTTTTGATAGGAGTTCTAGACAGTCAAATTCTATGACCTGATATTCCCCCATATATGCTGGCAAAATAATATGAACAGGTGTTCCCCTCCCTGACCACAGTTGAGGCTGCTGATACCCTGTTTTCAGCTGAAAGTTGCTCCAACTTCTGCCTCTTTGAAATGTGCTCCCTTTTTAAAGGTCTTTCCTCTCTTCATCCTTTCTGTTTTGTGCCTATAAACTCACCTTCTGCCCAGCTATTTATTTTCTTTATTATGTTTCATACTTTAATTCTGAAGATAATTTTAATTACAAAATTATATTAATGAATAATGTAAATAAGATATTTTAAATACAGAAAAAAATTAATATCTCCAGCAATCACACCTCTTAGAGACCACCATTACTAATATTTTGCTATATCCTCCAATGATTCATATATATATATACTTTTCTACATTCTGCTTTATGGCTTTCTTCTTATTTAAGATTATATCATAAGTATTTTATCATGGCAATAACTACAGTTAAGGACATGTCTTTATGTTAGCATTTGGTTGCAATTCTTTTTCAGTCATATAGCTATACCAGAAGTTATTTAATCTATATTCTATTCTTGGACATTTGGGCTGTTACCAATTTATTGATATTAGAATGCTGATATGAACATGCTTGCTTGTAAATTCTTGCCTCCATCTCTGATTGGTTCCTTATGACAAAGTCTTAGAAGTGAAAATCAACCAAGTGTTTTTGTTTCTTTTTTTAAATCACCGGGTTGCTATGTTTTCTATCATTCCCTTTGACAAGTGACCATCAACTTAGGCTTCTACAATGTTGCATCCCATCCAGAGTCTATGGCCCCATCAGGCTTCAGTTTGGGAAAAGAGAAGAAATGCATAGCAGATACTCCTTTAAATTTTATTCATGGGTAAGTCTTCTCGTTTATTCATGGGTAAGTCATAAATGTAGCCTATCCATTCACAACATCAAATTCATAGCAAGAAATAATGAGAAAAGATCCTTTATAACCCTCCTTGGCTAGCACCTGATGATATGGGAGCACTGGCCAATTTAACTTCAGTCATCTTGTGCCTGGTTATGAAAATTATGGTTAAACGTCATGACTTTGAGATAATTTGAAGCATTTGGAATCCAAGTTTGTTTCTTCTTTTAATCTAGGTACAATTGCTGGCATCTCCTAATGTTCTGTCTTTCCACAGGTAAAATTTGGGCTGAGCTTTAGGGAAATTAAGGAAAGACTACTTTCACCTTTTGAGGCTCCCACTGTTCTGATATGCAAGCTTGAATAGCTTGGCTAAAGGACAGTGCCTTTTTCATTTTCCCATTTGGGATCAGAATTGCAGCCCATATGCAATTACCAAGACTAGTCACTGAGGCAGTAGTCTCTGACCATCCACTTCAACTGTACTCCTGCATGATGCCCTTACGTTTCTGTTTTCTGTGTTGAGGAAAATCTGGGACATGAGCACATGTGGTAAACTACAGAACAATAGTAATAAAATAATTTTCATTTGTGAAACCCTTCTTTGTTCTAGAAGCTATACTCTATAGTTTACAGGCCATCTCCTTCAGTACTGTCATCACCAAGAGGTGGATATTATAGTCCCTTCCATTTTACAAGTGAGAAAACTGAGGCCAAGTCAGGTGGGTAGTTTAATATAAGACTCTACCTCAGGAAAGGTATATAGGATTAAAAATAAATTAAGAGGCCTGGCGCGGTGGCTCACACCTGTAATCCCAGCACTTTTAGAGGCCAAGGCAGGCAGATCACAAGGTCAAGAGATCAAGACCATCCTGTCCAACATGGTGAAACTCCATCTCTACTAAAAATACAAAAAATTAGCTGGGTGAAGTGGCACACGCCTGTAGTCCTGGCTACTTGGGAGGCTGAGGCAAGAGGACCACTTGAACTCAGGAGGCAGAGGTTGCAGTAAACCAATATCATGCCACTGCACTCCACCCTGGTGGCAGAGTGAGACTCCGTCTAAAAAAAAGATAATAAAACCCAAAACAGAAACAAAAAATAAAAATAAAAAAATATATTTAGATTTGCAGTTCACAGCCCACACAGATACCATGGACTTTCACTTTCCACGGTTGCATCAGAATAATATATGACATAGAAACTGAAAGAACTAAAGACAGAACTTTGAGCAACATCAATATTTAAGTGGCAGGAGGAGATAGATGAGTCAATGAAGGTGACTACAGAGAAACAGTCACATTAAAGAAGAACTGGAAGAAGATGAAAAAGGAGCGGTGATTTTCAAAAAGGAAGGAGATATCAACAAATATCACCAAACACCAGAGTAATAACATAAGGTCTAGAGATGTCTTTTATTCAAATGTCCATCAGTAGGGAAATGTATAAATAAAGTGTGTTATACTTGCATATATTTGAGTAGTTATTATATAGCAGTAAAAATTAATGAAATCAATTGACATGCAACAGTATGGATGAATCCTAGCAATATAACATTAACTGAAAAGAACAGTTTCTAGAAGAACTGTATATAGTATGATACTCTTTTAAAAAAATGTTCAAAACTAAAATAAAGGAGTGATGAACATAGCATTTAATACAATGAGTTGTCTGGGTAAAGGGAGTAAGGGGAATGAAATGTTGGTTTGAGCATAGTTAGGGGTAGGTTATTTTTGAGGCCTTGACTTTTATATCACTGGCATATTTTTAAAATACTTTATCAAAATTAACTAAAGGTAAATGGGCATTGAATTACCAATAATAAATATGGCATGAACCAGGATTATGGCTAACCCAATTCTGTGCATTGAAGGAACAAGAAAGACGGCAAGAGAGTGTGGAGGAAAGAGAAAAATCATGTCTCTTGGATTAAGCAAGCCGGAAGTTAGTCACCAGTGCCCCTAAGCAACAATTTCAGAGGACTGCAGAAACAGAAGACAATTTGCAATGTAGAAAGTGGAAGTAGTGCCCACGTTTTGAAAAGCTTGGTTGATGAGTAAAAGGAGGTGGTAGAATGTTGAAGGGGGAGTACAGAACAGCCTAGCGGCGTCTAGGCCAGTTCCTGGGTTCATTCCTAGCTCTGATATTAATTAATAAACTAGGCAACTTCAGGAAGGTTACTTGACTTCTCTGTGTCTCAGATGTCTCAAATATGAAACTGAGAAAGGGAATGTTTAATAATGTCACTATGAGTACTAAATGAGTTGTGAAACAATTGGAACAATCTCTGACACAGAACAAATGCCTTATGTGTTTGCTAGACAAGCATGGCTAGAGGAGATGCAGAGTAAAGGAAGTTTTGTTTTGTTTTTTAAATTTTAAAATGAATGATATTAGAGAAAATGTTTGACTATAGAAGAGAAATGAAGTAATTAATGGAGTCAGGTCCTGGAAGAGATAGGCAGGAATGGAGCCTAGAGGACAGATAAAGAGATTTTTTTTCTGGATAGGGAGAAGATCAGAACTTGTCCTAAGAATAGAGAAAAGGAGTGGTGACTGCAGGAGTAGAGACTTGAAGGGGCAGCATAGGAGAGAGGTTCTAAGATAGGAAGTTTTGTCCCATGACTCTATAGTCATTATTATTCTCTAGGCCAAGTGTCCTGAGAGACAGCTAAAAGAGAGGATTTTAAATGTTCTCACCAAAAAGAAAAGATAAATATATGAGGTTATGGATTTGCCAATTTGACTGATTTAATTATTCCACAATACATACTTGTATTGAAACATCACCTTGTACTCCATTCCATAACTTGCTAGAATGTCCACTATGAGTACTGAGAGAGGAAGCTTATTAGGGGCACACACATTCACATACAAAAAAATTGGGGAGCAGTGTTGAATAGCCACTCAAGTTGGATACAAGCAATTATAATAATACCAATGCCCATAACTCTGTGTGTGTGTGTGTGTGTGTGTTTCAATAAGTGGCTGTAGAAACAGACAGTTGGATGTTTAGGGCAGAAAAGAGAGCTTGATTCTGGCAGGAGGATGAAGTGGATTAAACGATACCTCATGGATAAGGCTTGCACACATAAAGAAGTAAAGTAGGAGGGGGTGGCATTTGGACAGAAAAGGCAGTTGCAGAGGGACTAGAAATCTTCATTTGCTTAAAGTGCCATCTTATGAATAACAGAGTTCAAAGGAGAAGAGGCTATGATCAGAAAATAGTATACTAGTTTCTGCTGTAGAACATCTGCAGTTGATGTAAAGGACAAGTATGACCATAGAAAAACAGAGAAGAATGGAAATAAAGGCCATTGTAATCATGAAAATCAAGGAAACTTGAAGTGAGGGCTTCAGTAATTCCTCCACCATCTTATATACACAACAGAGGGCTCTACCTTGCCTGCCAGCAGGGTGCCAGCTGCTTACTGGTAACAGCTGTGGTGGCAGAATGGACCTTTCTCATGGAAATAGTCATTGTCTTCTCAGAAAGCTAATGATATGAAGCAATCCAAAGAAAGTGGAGTGTGAGCTTACAGTCTGATGAATCTTCAGACCTCTTGGATGACGATAGCTAATAATACAAGTCAAGGGTGTGGGTAGTGCAGCTGGAGACCCACAGAAGGCACAGCAGTGAGTCACATGAGCTTCTCAGAACCAGCCACCAGAACTTCACCACTCACCCTCAAGCATGGCAGGCGGAAGTTCCAAAAATGTCCCAGAAGAGGACTCAGTCCCAAAGGCAGAACCGCTTCTGGCAGACTGCATCCTCCCTCCCTAAGTGCTTTTGGAAATGTGGGAACAAACATTTGCTCTGGTCTCCGGAAGAACGTATGAAAACTAAACTGCTGTGGGTCTGGGAAAGCTGATGTCAGAGATGCTTACTTTCTCCAGTCACTGGAACTCATTCAAATCAGTAAGTGCTTTTTGCTAAGCTTTTCCCATTTCCTTGAACGTAGGAGATCAAACCTCACCAGCACGACTGCCTCCACCCAGCTACACTATGCAGCCCTCAGAAATAGATGTTGTCGGTTCCGGTTAAAGTTAATATTTAGTACTGCTCTCTTAAAGATACCAACTGTTGCCACCCACAGAGCACAGAGATTGTCCACCCATATGAGAAGATATGGAAAGAGTAGTGGGGAGAGGAGAAGGGCAATGTTTTATGGTTCTGTGCAATGGAAAATATGAATCCCAGAGCCTGTTAGATTTGAGTGTGAATCCTGGCTCTATTATCTTAGGAAATTAACCTCTTTCAGCTTCAATTTCTTCATCTGGAAAATGGAGACAATAATATTTTATAAAATTAATGGCAGGATTAATCATGATAATATGAGTAAAATGTTGTGTAGGGAAGGAAGAGTAAGGTCTGATGTTCTATCGCACCACACAGTGACTGTAGTTAACAATAATGTATGTTTCAAAATAGCTAAAAGGGAGGATTTTTTTTTTTTAAACGGAGTCTTGCTCTGTCGCCCAGGCCGGAGTGTACTCGGCTCACTTTGCCTCCCGGGTTCAAACAATTATCTTGCCTCAGCTTCCTGTAGCTGGTATTACAGGCATGTGCCACCACGTCCGGCTAGTTTTTGTACTTTTAGTAAAGACAGGGTTTTACCATGTTGGTCAGGCTGGTCTCGAACTCTTGACCTCGTGATCTGCCCACCTCAGCCTCCCAAAGTTTTGGGATTATCGGCATGAGCCACCGCGTTTTAAATGTTCTCTCAAAAAGAAATGATAAATATTTGAGGTGATGGATATGCCAATTTGAATGACTTGATCATTTCACAATATATGCATGTATTGAAACATCACCTTGTGCTCAATAAATATATACAATTATTATTTGCCAATTAAAAATAAAACAAATTAAAAATAGCAGGTGATCAGGTAATGAGCCTATATGTTCTCCTCATAGTGCTTTTTATAAGTGGCATGTCCTGGGGACTGTGACATGGCAGAACATAACATGTCACCTTATATTCTGCTATTAAATTCCTAAGACTATAATATACTCATAATTTATCTCCTGTGAGTTGATTTTTACATTATTTCAACTGTTACTTATTTCCTAGTTGACCTCTATCTCCTTGCATGATTCTTCATCTTCTGTCTTTAGATGGTGTTTACCATAGGAAGGCAAGCTCTTTGGGATACCAGTCTCCGGAATACTAGCCAACAAGAATACTAGATACTATGTCACTGCCAAACTCATGCAGTGCACACTCAAGGGTTTTTGAGTTCTTAATCCTTTTGAAATTATCTTCACAATATCAAAAACTCCCTACAAATGCATGTTAACATAAGACTAGTTTTTTAAAAATATGTGATCTTGTTAGAAATCTGAGCATTATATATGCAAACAAAGTTATTTACATATTATGGTTAATTATCCTTCAGAGTTAGAAATCAAGTAGGACAGGCGTTCTCAAACTTTGCTGCACATTGGAATCACATGGGGACCTTTAAGAAATACAGGTTTCTCTTTGCCACTTTCAGACATCTGTAACTCAATTATTACAAGGCATGACCTGAGCATCTGGATTTTACCAGATAGCTCTAACATGGAGCAAAGTCTGGGAACTGCTGTTAGTGGCTATTATCCACCCAAGGACCATCATTAAAAGATGCTTACATCTGCACATGTGTGTGTATATTAATGCTACTCAGCTTGCATCACTGTTTCATTCAATAAATATTTGTATAAGACATTAGGAGATACAATGTTGTTAAAACATATTGTTTTTAAGAGTACTATTTCCTCACAGTTTGTTACATAATTAGGGAAAACATCTCATCCAAGATGCAGCATAAAATTTATTAGTCAAGAACGGGCATTTTTTCAGTAAAAATATAAACCTTACCAACTATATGGCAAAATAGTCTGCTATCAGACCATTTTCTGCTATGAGATTTTTCTCTTTCTCTCTCTCTCTTTTTAACTTTTAGGTTTATGGGTATAAGTGCAGGTTTGTTATATAAGTAAACTGCATGTCACAGGGATTTGGTGTACAAATTATTTTATCACCAGCTGATAAACATAGTACCTGACAGGTATTTTTGGTGATCCTCTCCCTCCTCCCACCCACTACCCTCAAGTAGGCCCCAGTGTCTGTTGTTCCCCTCTTTGTGTCCATGTGTTCTCATTATTTGGCTCTCACTTATAAGTGAGAACATGTGGTATTTGGCTTTCTCTTCCAGCATTAGTTCACTTAGGATAATGGCCTCCCTCCAGCTCCATCCATGTTATCTCTCTCTCTTTTTTTTTTTTTTTTTTTGAGACAGAGTCTGGCTCTGTCACCCAGGTTAGAGTGCAGTGGTGCCATCTTGGCTCACGGCAACCTCTGGCTCCTGGAGTCTAGCGATTCTCCTGCCTCAGCCTTCCAAGTGTGGGATTACAGGCACCCACCACCACGCCCAGCTAAATTTTTGTATTTTTAGTAGAAACAGGGTTTCACTATGTTGGCCAAGCTGGTCTCGAACTCCTGACCTCAAGCGATCCACCTGCCTCAGCCTCCCATAGTGCTGGGATTACAAGTGTGAGCCACTGTGCCCGGCCTTTCTCTCTCTCTTTTTTAACTACTTTTAGCCATACAAAAGTATAAAGCCAAGTCAAGTGGAGGGGTGTGTGTGTGTTTGCTCAGGCACAGCAAGACTGACTTACGGCTTGTAAAAGTCAGAGTGACACACTTCCCAGTTTTCTCCTACTCAACCTATCTCTACTTTCTCCTCCTGTGCGACTGATCCTCAATCCCCTTCCACCTTCCATTTCTCTCTACCTCATCCCCACTTTCCATAGAAATGAGTGAGCACTCATCATGCACAAGATTATGGAATAAACGACTGCCCACGTCTTTCCACCTTGTGTATTTGACTGGAGATGTGGTAGAAGATTACAATTGACAAATGGGATCTAATTAAAGAGCTTCTGCACAGCAAAAGAAACTACCATCAGAGTGAACAGGCAACATATAGAATGGGAGAATTTTGCAATCTACTCATCTGACAAAGGGCTAATATCCAGAATCTACAAAGAACTCAAACAAACTTACAAGAAAAAAACAAACAACCCCATCACAAAGTGGGCAAAGGATACGAACAGACACTTCTCAAAAGAAGACATTTATGCAGCCAACAGACACATGAGAAAATGCTCATTATCACTCGCCATCAGAGAAATGCAAATCAAAACCACAATGAGATACCATCTCACACCAGTTAGAATGGCGATCATTAAAAAGTCAGGAAACAACAGGTGATGGAGAGGATGTGGAGAAATAGGAACATTTTTACACTGTTGGTGGGAATGTAAATTAGTTCAACCATTGTGGAAGACAGTGTGGCTATTCCTCAAGGATCTAGAACTAGAAATACCATTTGACCCAGCCATCCCATTACTGGGTATATACCCAAAAGATTATAAATCATGCCACTATAAAGACACATGTACATGTATGTTTATTGTGGCACTATTCACAATAGCAAAGACTTGGAACCAACCCAAATATCCATCAATGATATACTGGATTAAGAAAATGTGGCACATATACACCATGGAATACTATGCAGTCATGAAAAAGGATGAGTTCATGTCCTTTGTAGGGACGTGGATAAAGCTGGAAACCATTATTCTCAGCAAACTATCGCAAGGACAAAAAAACAAACACCGCATGTTCTCACTCACAGGTGAGAATTGAACAATGAGAACACTTGGACACAGGAAAAGGAACACCACACACCAGGGCCTGACGTGGGGTGGCAGATGGGGGAGGGATAGCATTAGGAGATATACCTAATGTAAATGACGAGTTAATGGGTGCAGCACACCAACATGGCACATGTATACATATGTAACAAACCTGCACATTGTGCACATGTACCCTAGAACTTAAAGTATAAAAAAAAAAAAAAGCTGGAGTAAACTGAAAATAGGCATCGGAGCCAAAATAGCTTGTTAATTTAACATGCAATATTTGTATTTTTGTGCCTGTCTTATGTCACTTAGCGTAATGGCCTCCAAGCTCATTCATGTTGCTGCAAATGACAGAATTTCATTCCTTTTTATGGCTGAATATTATTCCATTGTGTGTGTGTATGTATATATATATGTATCACAGTTTCTTTATCAATTCATCCATTGACAGACACAAGTTGCTTCCACATGTTGACTGTTGTGAAGAGTGCCACAATAAACATGAGAAGTAGTTATCTCTTTGATATACTGATTTTCCTTCTTTTGGCTATATACCCAGCAGTGGGATTGCTCAGTTCTATAGTAGTTCTATTTTTAGTTGCCTTAGGAATCTCCATACTATTTTCCATAGTGGCTGTACTAATTTACATTCCCACTAACTGCCACAAATTATTTTGGCTGCTCATTTCGGTGTTGTTAGGAAAGAAAATACTAGTAGAGCTTAACTGTTGGCATAACAGATGAACCAGTGAAAAGTTCAGGAATGTTATGAAACAGAGAGACCAAAAGCAAGTAGCTATGATTGTTTTTAAGAGACTACCACTATTCAATTGCATAGATGTGGGTTCACATATCAGTACAATTAGCTTGATATTTAGTTCCCTATTTGCAGGACCTCTCATTCTCCAGTTCAAGGAAAAGTAGGCTATAAAAAGCAGAACAAAGCATTTTCTTAGTACTAACTTCCTTTGTCCTAAGAATACTTTTATAATACTTTTGTTTAATCAAGAGTGTGTGAACTTTCATGTTAATTATCAAGAATGGAACAAATAATCTTTTAATTAAATTCAAATCATTTCTGTGTAATTTTCAAAGGAGGAACCTGGGTTGTTTATATAGCAGTTATACATATCCAGAGATACCTTTTGTCATTCACACAAATCTGTAAGCTAATCTTTAATTTTCCTTGTCTGGAAAGAACACATAGAAGATAATGCTATCATGCTCTGGTTTTCTTTTCTACATAAAACCTATGGGAGGCAAAATTTCTGAATTATCCAAAGAGAAATAACCAGATTGACAGAATACTACCATTTAGCTTGAAAGTCATTACAAGTATCCTCTTGCATAATTTAGATATTTCAGCTCAAGCAGGCTTGGTGATCTTTCAAATATGAGTCATGCTTAGGAGACAGACATCAAACATAAATTTGAAGGGATCCTAAGGACACATAGTTCGCAGCCTAGCCATCTCTGAAAACAATTATTAATTTAAAACTCAAAGAACCTTTGGAGCTTCTGTATCAGCAGAGCCTCTGGAGGGGATGCTTTCTTTCTCCACCTGGTGGCTTAGACATGAGGACAATATCTCCTTGGTTTTCTAAACTGGACTGCCAGCATGCAAATCCGGCTATTCAAGGGGCTAACTGGACTACTGCATGTCCACAGTGGGCCCTGGGAGACTGCAGAATGGGAAGTTGTTAAAACATCAACTGCAGCAGAGATTCCAAAGTGACCTAAAGGAAAGTTGAATTTCTTCTGTCTCATTTCCTATAGGCTCAAAGTCAAGGCCCTGTTCTGTGCCACTGTCTCCTGTCTGCAAAGAAGCATCATTTAGTGGTGGCCCTCCTCGCCTCAGCATCTCTCTTCAAGCTTTCTCTCTCACAAGTACTGCCACAGTTTGTCACACCAAAGCATTTCATGGTCATCTTTTTTGAGGAGCAAAATAGTTTCCTACACATATACAACCTGCCACAAGATGCTAGTCCTTTCCTATAACCAAAGCAATTGGATGTTTTTAGTCATAGAGTGTTTTTTCACTTGTCCTTTCAAAAACAAACAAGCAAACAAAAAACTTGCTCCTGTGTCCACACCAAACATACTAGACATACTAGGCTTTACTATATGTTAGAGAGTATGCTGTTCTTTTTTGTCCCTACAAAATGAACTATTTATGCCCAGATTTTTTTTTCTTTTTCAACTTCTATTTTACTGTCAGGGTGTGCATGTGCAGGTTTGTTACAAAGCTATAGTGCATGATGCTGATGCTGAGGTTTGGGGTATAACTAAACCTGTCACACGAGTAGTGAGCATAGTACCCAGTAAGTAGTGTTTTAGCCCTTGCTCCCCTCCCTCACTTCCCTGCCCTGGTAGTCCACAGTGTCTATTGATCCCATCTTTCTGGCCATGTGGACCCAATGGTTACACCCAAATCTTTATCTCTGGGTTTGCTCTGCCTAATCATTTAGCTCTGCCAAGTCCTCCTCACTTGGGATCTTGGTTAGGGCACTTTTCTCCATTTTGACTCAGTACTTTTTCACTCCTAACCTTTCCCCCTGTCTCTATCCCTGGCCCTCCAGGTCCATAAAGAGGCAGGAACCCTTAGTTTTGGGCTCCTTAGCAGTGAGGTGACTTTTCCTGTCTGAGCTGCATGTCATCTGATCCTCAGCAGTGTCCTTCCTTGAAGAAAAGTGGAATACTGAGGAGCAAGTGCTTCTCTTTTGGACGGCTTGTTTGTATTCCTACAGTGAGTTTTAAAAGTCTTGATGTTACTTTCAGTGTGGTTCATTGTCTTAGCTGAGCACTTTGACACTTGGAAACTTGGCAGCATTACCTGGACCATCATGGCCGTGCAGAGGCACTCACGCCCAACAGCTTGGCTGTAGCAGTGAAGATATGTTCTTGGCTTGATTCCGATTCCAAGTGATGGAATGTTGTTGTCAGAGATGTGGCAAGGAAATGTACCTACATTTAAATACCACAGTCGTGATTCCAAAAGATAACCCAGGCATCGTGGGAAACTTCCCTAGACTTTGGTGAGTTTTTTTAAAACTTGACTCCAATCCTCAGTGTTTTAGTTGTGTTAATTCAACACCCACTTTTTTTTTTCTTTTTCGAATTCTATTTTGATTGAAATCGATAATGATATGGATAAATCCCTACTCTTACTTCCCCAAGGCGCCTTATCTCCTGTGCTGCCGTGGGGCCTAGGCACTTTTGATCTGAACACAAAATTTATCTGTTTGTCATTTTCCACTAGAAATTCAATCTCAGTAAGCATATTATAATTTTTTGTCTTTACTAGTAATTATGAGATCACAGAGAGGGCGCTCTTCATTTCTTTTGGAGACCCTTCCACGATGCTGTAGGATAAACATTTTAATCTCTTACTCCAGAGGTTTCTCTCTTGGGGAGCCGTTCTGGCTTCCCAATATGCATTCTCCAGCTCCACTAGGAATTCCACTAGATAAAAACAGCTAAACTTTATGATACTATGTTTATTCTCAGTGACCCTCATGCAAGAATCTCTGTGGGGACACCGTGTCTCAGGAGACACAACCCAGTAACCAAAAATAATCCCAAGGAAATTCAAGATGGTTTCTTGAGATTTTCAAATACCACAAGGGTGAGTCTTGCTTTCTTTTTCTGTCCAGCTATCCAGTTTCTCCTCATGCCACAGATTCTCCCATTTATGTTTCTCAAAACTCTTTGAAATGTTTCTGCCATATCCAAGCAGCATGTTCCTCTTTGTATTCTCCATGTTTCCCAGATCGAAGGTAATGGAACTAAAGAGGTAAAACTCTTGTTAGTGGATGAGTTTGGAAAGGATGTGGCAAAATCTTGCAACACTTGTAAGTGAGTAGCTTTTGTCCTCTCACAAACTATAAAACGTGACCCAATGTTGAGCAAATAAACATCAACTAGAAGAGCACTGGTGTCAAGACAACAATGTTAGTTTAACTCTCACCTTGACTTTCAAGGTATTTGATGGTGGGAAATTTACTTAACTTCTCTTGAAGTTTCTGTCTTCTTTTGTAAAATCATATGTTAATACTTACTTTATACCTACTTGACAGACAAGGTTTGTAAAATATTTAGCATTTGTGCCTGGCACACAGTGAGCACACAACAATCCGTAGCTACTGTCTCCCTGAAAAAAGTTAAATTGTTATCTGGAGCCAGATGTGGTGGCTCACACCTATGATCTCAGTGTTTTTGGAGGCCAAGTTGGGGGGATCACTTGAGTCCAGGAGTTCGAGCCAACCTGGGCAACAAAGCAAGATCCCCATTTCTACAAAAAAAAAAAAATTGTAAAAATTAGCCACGTGTAGTGGCACGCACCTGTAGTCCCAGCTACTCAGGAAGCTAAGGCAGGAGTGTAGCTTGGGCCTGGGAGTTTGAGGCTACACTGAGCTATGATCACGCCACTGCACTCCAGCCTGAGTGACAGAGTAAAACTTTAAAAAATAATTTATCTGGAATCCCTTTTTCCATGTTTCTGATGCCCATCCAGTTTTCATAAAAACACTGTTTCCCTGAAAGGTTATTAGTGGCTCAAGTAATTCTGTCCTCTTATTCTGCTCCATTATATGAACCACAGGGAATCATGTGGCCCCTTCCTCAATTATCGAGAGCACTTCTAAAAGAAGAGTCAGCAGTGGAGGGCAAGCAGACAGCAGAAGATGAAAGTTGCACCAATTTTAAAACCTTTCCACCTGGAGGTGACTGATTTCTATTTAGCTCTTTTTTGAACGTGGTTTTGTTGAACTAAAGTAAAACACAGTTATAGTGAAAGTAATTAAATAAGATAGGACCTGATATACTAATTTAACACTGAGGTTGAAGGCAATTTTGTTGCCATTGAATCATAAGATAAATTGTCCTCTTAAGTAGGATCTAGTTGTTGTATAGCCTTTTTCCACAATCTATGGAAAATGAAGGGGAAATTCAAGCTGAAAACTATGCCTGCTATAATTCTCCATGGATTTGGTGAGAACTTTAACTTTCTTCACAGTATTATTAAATAATTGCTTCAGTTCATTTCTCTAGTTTGCATGCATTGACAAAATGAAAAATAAGATTTCAAAGAGAGTAAAAAGATCCTTTAAATAAATTAGACCTAGTGAATTTAATAATTGTAGGACATCCTGTAATTTCCATAAAACATAATGTTAATATAATTCTCCCAAACAGTATTACAGAAATGGCAATATTGTGACATAACAGGGTAACAATAAACCTAGCCTATGCACTGATGATATATAACATGCCCTCCTTCATTCTTTGAAATATTTTCCTCCCATATAACAACAACAATCTCTGACATTATATTCATTATACTCATGATATTATACACATTCATCAGCTTTTATCTGAAAACTACCAGATGTCTGGAATCCTGAAAGCAGCACAATGATAGTGTGAGATTAGTGAGGGAAGAGGAAGCAAGTCAGGAAGGAAAGCCTGGCCAGAATTCAGACAATAAAAGTTAAGATTGGAGCACGGTAATGAAAGTATCATTCCAGAACAAAGCACGATCTGAAATATCCACACAGGTTTTCTACTTAGATCTGGACTGACAGGTTAGGTCTGAAGATTTATAGTTGCAGCCTATCTCTTTTGTCACAAGTATCATTGATTCATAGTTAAATCAGCATTTGGAGTGTACTGCTCAAAGTCCCTTAAGGCCTGTTGTTAAACATATGGGAAAGATACACTCCTTCTCAGTCTAATGTATTAAATACCATGATGAAATGAGTTAGTAGCCAGGATCATTAAAATGTAAAAAGAAAAGAGAGACACACCTCAGGAATGAAGGATACCAACTTCCTTGGCAGCTGGCCTATGTAGATCAAGCCACTTTCATAGCAGGCTCTGAACTACTCACTTGACCTTTTGGTTCACAGACATTTCCTTATATAGAACTATTTTCTGTTCTTTAAAGGGATAGCTTTTTCTCCCAGAGCTTTCAGTCTGTTCCTTATCCCAAATATCTGGAAACCGGGTTCAGCTTTCTTTGCCTGGTATTCTTTCCCTGATGGAGTGTAATATGTAGACAGAGGGGGGCAACTGGCGACTCTGGGCTGAGGAAGCTCTCCAGCCCTGGGTGTAAAGCAGCCTCCACCTCCCACACTCCTACTGGTCAAGGATGCCTCAAATGACGCCACTGAAATCACTTCTTAGAGTTAGTTTTCACCTGTTTCTACCTGACTTCAGAGGGTCAACTCAAAAAGTCTGAATTTATTTTTTTCCCTCAGAGTGATGGAAACTGGAAATAGGTGAGGTTGTGGCCTGAGGACAAGAATCATCTTTCATCCATCTCCGTATATGCAGGGCCTAGACTGTTGCCTGGCATGTGATGGGCGCTTAGTAAAAGTTTAGTAAAATAAAAATAAACAAAATGAGAATATTTAATGAAGGGATGCTAAAATGGAAGGAGAAAAGTTCCAGAAAGTGGGGATCAATAATTCATCTTCTCTCTGTCTTTGCTAAAAACTGACCCTCTAGGATCATCTCACTTTCCAGAGGCCTCTATCCACTTTCTGCTAACAAGCTTCCAAGACAGACTGCCCTGCTCTCTAGCACCATTCCTCCCCGCTGTCTCATCTAGAGGTCCCTAATAGTTGAGATGTCTCTCCAGGAACTTGGATCTGCAAATCTTTGCATTCTCAGAAGGTAAATTCTACATGTTCTGGGAGCAGGAAGACAACAGCTTAACCTACAGTGCATGAGAAAGGCAAAAGCAAGAAAGTTAGACGTTTGGATGGCAAGGCTAAATGTGCACCTCTGGGGTACTTTAAACTTCACAAAGAGACACAGACATGGGTAGTTTTAAGTGAGACAATTTTCAGATCCTTGCCTGCTTCTACCCACTTTTAATATTTAAAAACTTCAAAAATGCAGAATAAAATCCATGTGCCATTTACCTAGATTCAGCAACGGTTCACATTTTGCCACATGTCTCTGGCCCTTCTCTACACCACACACACACACACACACACATTTTTTGTTCAAGAATTCTGAAGTTTCAGATACCATAATATTTATTCGTAGGTACTTAAATATGCATCACCTAACAATAAAGGAATTGCTCTATACAACCACAATTGCTCTATATGACCAGCCCCAGGCTCCTGATTGCTTTGTCGCAACTTTTACAAAAAAGAGCACTAACAAAGGCCTGAAGGTAAAGAGTAGAAGCCCAACATCGCATCATTATCTCACCTAAGAAAATTAATGCTAATTTATTAATTAAATTAATACTAATTTATTATTCATATCATCTAATATTCAAATTTTTCTATAGTTGTCCCCCTAAGCATTCTAACTTCATTGTTTCATTTTTAAAAATATCTTAGATCTAATTAGAGTCTATTCTCAGTAATCATTTATTATGCACCTTTCACCTAAATACAGTGATTCTCTCTTATCCACACCGGATATGTTTCAAGACCCACAGTGAATGCTTGAAACTGTGGATAGTACCAAATCCTATATATATTGTTTTTTTCTATACATGCATACCTATGATAAAGTTTGATTCATACATTAGTTACGGTAATAGGTTAACAATGATTAGTAATAAAACAGAAAAATTATAACAATATACTGTAATCAAAGCAAATGTGGACTCTTTCAAAATATCTTTTTGTACTGTACTCATCTATATCAGATAGTGATAGTCCACAGGTAATTGAAAGCACAGAAAGTGAAACTGAACTGAGGATAAGTGTAGACTAGTGTAGTTGCCCCACCTATTCCTTTTATGACATGGATTTTTATGTTGTTTTTAAGAATTCATGTCACCTGACTTCTAGAACATCCCATTATCTGAATTTGTATGATTGATTGTTCCTCGTGATTAGATTTAGGTTAAACTTTTCTGGTAGAAATACTACATAGTTGGCATTGTGTCTCTCTTCTGATATCAGAAGTCACATTATGTCAGATTGTTTCATTATTGGGGATGTTAAGTTTGAGCACTTGGTTAAGGTGGTGTCCCCCAGATCTCTCCACAGTAAAGGTACATATTTACTTTTGTCATTAATAAATAACATGCAGGGTCATTGCTTAGACCACATATGCCGCTGTTCCCCATCTATTAGCCAACGATTTTACCATCCATTGATGATTCTTGATGCTTGACACAAGAAACCTTTGAACCCAAGACAGCCAATGGGGTGTAGGCTGTGACAGGGTTAGCTGCATGCTATATCCATGGTAGTGGGATAGCCAGAGATCTGCCATTACTACTGCCAGCAGTTCCCAGCTCAGGTGCCAAAAGAGAGAGAGAGAGGTGCACAGCTCAAGCTTCATGCTGACCATGGCATCCTTACAGACTTCTGCTAACTCCCTCAGGCAGTCATGCCCCTGAGACATGAGAGAGACTCTCTCCCTCAGTCCTCTCCCTCATCTCTATCTCCATCACCTATTCAAGTGGAATCCCGCAGCAAAGTGGCTTCAATCCTGAAGTGTTAACAAAATTTGCTGAGAGATCTCTTTCAATTTAAAGTTACAGTCCACTTTCTCCAGGATGTGTGTACTCATATTTCCAGGTGTGTCCATCTCAACCATAGGCAGTAGACAGAACCTAAAGCTCTCTCAGTCCTTAGGCCTTGACAAGCCCAGGTCCTGATTGCTTTGTCGCAACTTTTTACCGAAAAGAGCACAAACAAAGGCCTGGAGGTAAAGAGTGGAAGCCCAGCACCAATTGCCCCCAATGCACATGGTAGCATAGGGAGAAGAATGTTGTCTCTCTCCTGTCATCAGTACTATGCAATCATAGCTTCAGCTCAAAGAAAACAGGGACTAGCTGACACAAAAGTGTATCCAGAATGATAATCAGTGGACCTACACATGTCAGATTTTAACCTCCACCTAGACATTAGGGCAGAATCATTTAGTTCATTCCTTCACTTTATACATAAGGGAACTAAGGTCCAAAGAGAAGAAAGGACTTGCTGATGTTGATACAACTTGTAAATAAGAGAGTTAGTACTTGAATAGGCAACCTTCCTGGGCCAAGATAGGTGCCTTGTCTGCCTCTCTCTCTCTCTGTCTCTCTGTTTTCTTAACAGATGGGGTCTTGTTCTCTCTCCCAGGTCTGGAGTACACTGGCACAATCACAGCTCACTGCATCCTTGAATTCCCAGACTTAAGTGATCCTCCCACCTCAGCCTCTCAAAGTAGCTGGGACCATAGGTATGCAGCACCACACCTGAATAGACCCTCTCTCCTTTATAAGACTTCTTTAAAAATTCTGTTTTGATGTTCTGCTAAATAAGCGGCTGATTTTTTGTCTACAACAAATTATCAATTTACAAATAGTCCATGAGTGAGTAGTCATAAAAGTTGGGGAAAATTTAAAGACATGAGATCAATCTAATAACAATTGTTTTAGGTCAATGACTCAAAGGAGCAAGGACACAATGCGGTTTCTAAATTAATTTTAAATGGGTCCTTAAATAAATTCCAGGGTTAATGTTTTGAGATGCTTCCCCCCATGCATTAGGTGGTGACTGAAAAGTATTAGCAAAGCCACGTTCATTGTAGGAGGATCTAGACAATATACTAGAAAATTAGCCCAAATCTTCTCCTTGCCCTACTCCTACCACAATCAAGGAAGAGGGACAAGGTTTTCCATTCCCTTCATCCTCTGCAGTGACGATTTTGTGTCTTAATATTTTTCTTCAGTGCTCTTGCTATTCAGCTTATATCGATATCACTTGGAGAGATTTGTGTTGTAGGCACAATGGATTCATTTACTCGGAATAAATCAAGCGAAACCTCCCTTCTCTTAGTTCCCAAACACCCTGTTGCTCCTTCTCTCTTGACTTCAGAAAGGATTGAAGCACATGAAATTTTACGTATATAAAAAGGAATATTTAAAACATGGCTAATGTCCAAAGAAAGAATCAAATATACATAGGTATATCTACCACCCAGCTTAAGAAAGAGAATATTGATTGGGATTCTGACCCCTGCTTGTCCGTCCTGTCTTTGTTCTTCAGCCACCCTCCCCCAAGAGGGTATCAGCAATCTCAAATTTTGTGATCATTATTCCTTGCTTTCTTATTGTTTTATTGCCTATGCTTGTATTCCTTGCTTTATTGTTATTTTACCACTCATATTCATATCTCGGAACAACAAAGAAACACCATGGACTGAAATTTTTATAAATAGAGTCACATTGTGTTTATTCTTCTCCTACTTTCATTTTTGTTCAATATTATGCTTCTGAGATTGCTTATAATTAATATTCAGCTCCGATTTAGTCCTTTCCACCATGATATAGTGTTCTACTTTATGAAAATACTACAGTTCATCTACTCATTCTTCTAAAAATGGACACTAGGACTGTTTCCAATCGAGAGTTATTTTAAACACTACTGTAGTGAATGTTCTTACGCATCTGATAAACATGCACAAAAGCTTCTCCACAGTACAAGCCCTGTGGTGAAATTTTTGGATCATAATTGGGAATGTCTTGACCTTTTCAAGTACTATTGCCATTACTACTAGTAATAACTGAGATTTTTAGAGTATTCAATAAAAGCTGATATTAGATTAAGCCTTCTGTTTTATTCCTTTTTAACATTTATTTTTTACTTAACAAATAAAAATTGTATATTTATCATGTTTAACATCATTATTTGAAATATGTATACATTGTGGAAAGATTAAATTTAGCTAATTAACATGTAAAATTACCTCACATACTTTTTATGGTTTTTGTAGTGAAAACACTTAAAATCTACTATCCAAGTAATTTTCAAGAATAAAATACATTGTTATTAACTATAGGTACCATGTTGTACAATAGATCTCTTGAACTTATTCTTCCTGTCTATCAGGAATTTTGTATCGTTTGACCAATATCTCCCCAATCCAGCCCCCTGCTCCTTGTAACCACCATTGTCCTTGCTCTTTCTGAGTTCAGCATTTTAGTTTCTATATATGAGATCACATGATATTTGTCTTTCTGCGTCTGGCTTATTTCACTTAATGTAATGTCCTCCAGGTTCAGCCATATTGTTGCAAGTGACAGGATTTTCTTCTTCTTTTTTTAAGGCTGAATTCTATTGTGTATGTACTGCTTTATTTCATTTAATTTTCACAGATGACTGACATAGGTGTTATCATATCATCTTCCATTTGTTAAAATAATAAGTTGATGGCAAAATACAACACACAAGCAAATAGATGCATGAGAAATAATGGTATATCCTGTTGTTTAATTACAAACAAAACACTTGTTTAACAACCACCCAACTCAAAATATAAGAAATGGCCAGTACACAGAAATACGTCCTTCTTGCTCCTGCTGTGCAGCTATTAAAGTCTCTGCTCAGTTAGTTTGATGGTCACCAAATGATTGGACAGAGATTTCCTTAAATTCCTTGAATGAATACGCTTCCCAGCATTTGCCAAGGGAGTTGGATTATGTTGGGTTATGCCTTCAACACTAGGGCAGACAGTTTACAACTATTCCTTTCCTTTACTTTTTGCTTGCACTGAGCCACACGGTCAGGCAAAGATGAGAGATAAGGGCCTTCTGCTGTCTTGAGCATATGCTCAACCCTGAATATGCAGGTAGCCTTCCAGATTCCCAGGAGTATACACAAGCTTTTCAAAGTCTAGTATGATATGAATGTTTGTGTCCCTCCAAAACGTGTGTGTTGAAACCTAATACCCAATGCCATACTATTAAGAGGTGTGGTCTTCAGGAAGTAAGTCATGAGGGCTCCACCTTCATGAATGGGATTAGTGACATCAAAGAAATGACAGGGATCTGTTTGCCCCTGCCACCTAAGGAGAACACAGCTAGAAGGCACCATCTACAAGGAATGGGGCCCTCACCAGATATGAAATCTTCCTGCGCTTTGATCTTAAACTTTCCAACCTTCAGAATTGTTAGAAATGAGTTTTTGTTTATAAATTACCCAGCCTACGATATTTTTGTTATAGCAGCCCAAACAGACCAAGACGAAGCTTATTATGGACATCTCATTTCTGTTTTTCAAGTTTTCTTGGTCAGTCTCTTGTTAGCCCCACCTGGTATCCACAGCACAGGCCACCTGTGGTGTTAAACAATTCCTGCTTCTTGTTTTCAACAAAAACCCTGGGAATAGGACTTTTTACACAGAAACAATTCTAGTCAAGTCAAATAAAGTCAGGCCCTGAAGATGGAGTTTTTCAGAAAGCTGCCAGACAGGTCAAATGGTTACAATTCTCTTGGATACAGCTTTTTTAGGGAACTCCAAACTCATTTTCCCCCTTTCCCACCTCCAGTGGCTGCTAGGCTTCCAGTTTCAGTTATCATAGACATGGGGAGGATAATTTTCAAGACTACCATGGAGATGGGGAGGAGGTGATGGGAGTAGAGCAAGTTGAAACTCCACACAGTTCACTCACTGTGTTTACTGAAATTTAGTCATTTTTCTCGAATAAACACTCCTTGGAGTGTTGCAACCCTTTGATTATTTCTGGAGTTCTGAGAAGCTGATGTTGGCAGTCTTTACCAATGCTCCTGTTACTTTTATGGAGCAGATTTTGAGACATTCTTACTCCACTATTTCTGAAGTGCTTCTGTCCCTTCTATGTTAGTTTTCTAGGGCTGCCACAACAAAGCAGGAACAAAAAATTATTTCCTCACAGTTTGAGAGGCTAGAAGTCTGAGATCACAGTGTTGGCAAGGTAAGTTACTTCTGAGGTCTCTCTCCTTGACTTGGGGATGCTTATCTCCCTGTGTCTCCACATCATCTTCCCTCGGTACATGCCCAGGTTCAAATTTCCTCTTCTTATAAGGGCACCACTTAGATTAGTGGCCATCCCAATGACCTCAATAACTAACTCTGTAAAGGCCCTATCTCCAAATAGTCACAATTCTAAAGTACTGGGGATTAAGAATGCAACATATGAATTTTTAGATGGACGTAATTTAGCCCATAACACCACTCATCCATGCAGTTTTGCATAGATATAGTTTATTTTTGCTACTCTGTTGCATTCTTGGTATGATTATACTACAAACTATTTATCAAATTTCCTGTTGACAACGTTTTTCCAAGTTAGTGTTCACTGTAAATTATAATGCATGAATATTCTTGTAGATGTCTTTTGTGGTCCACAAACTTTTTTTTCTGGATATAGATCTAGCAGTATAATCCATAGATCATAAGTTAAGCATATGCTCAACTTTAATCGATAATGTCATGTCTTTCCAATGTAGTTGTACCAATGTTGGAGCATTATGACATTGTGGTTCTAATTTGTTTCCTTAACAAATGAATTTTGTTGCCTTTTAATATGCCTACTGGTCATTTTAATAGCGTCATTTGTGAAGATCTTGCTGAAGTCTCTGAGCATTTTTTATTGGGTTGCCTGTCTTCTGCTTATTTGCTGGTATTGTCAATTTATTTTGGATCTTAACCCTTTGTCTATTATATGTATTGTAATTATCGTCTCCCATGCTGTGGCTTAGATTTTCACTCTATTTATATTTTAAACTTATATATTTATATATTTAAGTTTGATTTTAGTGTGGTTAAATTTATTTATCTTCACCTTTATTCATGCTTTTAGTTTCTTCTTTTTTTTTTTTTTTTTTTTTTTTTTTTTTGAGGCGGAGTCTCACTCTGTCGCCCAGGCTGGAGTGCAGTGGCCGGATCTCAGCTCACTGCAAGCTCCGCCTCCCGGGTTTACGTCATTCTCCTGCCTCAGCCTCCTGAGTAGCTGGGACTACAGGCGCCCGCCATCTCGCCCGGCTAGTTTTTGTATTTTTAGTAGAGACGGGGTTTCACCGTGTTAGCCAGGATGGTCTCGATCTCCTGACCTCGTGATCCGCCCGTCTCGGCCCCCCAAAGTGCTGGGATTACAGGCTTGAGCCACCGCGCCCGGCCTTTAGTTTCTTTAAAAATCTTTGTGTGTGTATATATATATACACACACGTATACACACATACTGATATATATAAAACATATATAGAAGATTATATATATACATATATGTGTGTGTGTATATATATATATATATTTCCTCTTCTTGAATCTTGTTTTACTGCCACAGTAAAATTCACAACCACTAGAATTGATTTGTCTATGTTTTGTGGTAAGGGCTTGTTTATTCATTTTCCATATGAAAATCCAATTGACCCAGCATCACTCCTGAATATACCATTTCTTAATAGAGCCACAGTTCTCATAAATCAAGTATTTGTATTTCTGAGGGTCTGCTTCTGGACATTTATTTTTTACGTATTTCCATTTGTTCTTATTCCAGTGCCACATTTTTAACACTAAAGCTTTACAAAGCCTCAGTAATTAATAGAGCTATCTTCCCACTTGATTTTTCTGCTTCATGATTATCTTGGTTTTGGCTCTTTTTGTTTCCACATGACTTTATCAACTAGTTTCTCGATTCTCACAAAACCGTCATATGGATTTTAATTGGTATTGCATTGAATCTGTAGATCAGTTTGAGGAATTTGATATCTTTATAGTAAAGAAGCTCACAATACATTAACCTGGCATATCCCTCCATTTATTTGTCTCTCGATAATGTTTGATGGATTTTTGTGTACCTATCTAAAACACATTTTATCAGATTTATTCCTAGCTATTTTATATTTTTGATACTTAGCAATTGATAAAATATTTTGCTTCATAGTTTGCTTGTTATATGCACAAATGCAATAGATTTGTCAAGGTTATGCTTATATTTAACATCTGTGAAACTTACAAATTCTATAATTTATCTGTAAATTTCTGCTCCATGTGCATACAATCATGTAAATAATGGCAGTTTTATTTTTTCCTTTCTAATTTTATTATTTTGTTCTTTTTTGTGCTTTATTGTGCTGGTAAGGGCATCAAGAGGATAAATTATGATATGGAATATCCTTTTCCTGTTTCTTATCTTGGAAGTTTTTCAATGTTTCACTGTTAATGTTGTGTGTTTGTTGTAGGATTTTTATGCATACTTTTTCATATTAAGGAAGTTCCTTCTACTCTTAGTTTACTAAGAAATTTTATCATGAATTGATATTGAACTTTATCAAATGCTTTTTCCACATCTAGCAGTGCAGAAAGTTATATTGCTCTTTGTTTTGTCAATATGGTCAATTATATTGATTGAATTTCCAATATTGAAACCCCTGCATTTCAGAAATAACTTACTTTATTAGTCAGGGTTCTCTAGAGGGACGGAATGATCACAAGGTGAAGTTCCCCAATAGACCATCTGCAAGCCAAGTCCTAGTCCCAAAACCTCAAAAGTAAGGAAGCTGACAGTGCAGCCTTCAGTCTGGGGTTGAAGGCCCAAGACTGGCAAACCACTGGTGTAAGTCCAAGAGTCCAAAAGCTGGAACTTGGAGTCCGATGTTCGAGGACAGGAAGTAGCCAGCATAGGAGAAAGATGAAGTCCAGAAGACTCAACCAGTCTGCTCTTTCCACCTTTTTCTGCCTGCTTCATTCTAGCTGCGGTGGCAGCTGATTAGGTACTGTCCACCCAGATTGAGTGTGGGTCTGCCTCGCCCAGTTCACTGACTCATATTTTAATCTCCTTTGCAACACCCTCACAGACACGCCCAGGAACAATACTTTGCCTCCTTCAGTTCAATCAAATTGACACCAATATTAAACATTAGACTTATTTTAACATTTTACTCATTTTAATTTTCCTACATTTCATTTCTATATAAGAAGATATTAATTTTTATTCGATTTATTTAAGAATAAAGAACTCATGTTTTTCTGTTTCTTTTTGAGTCAGGATTGTGTTTTTTTCCTTTACATTTTCAAGTTAATGTCATACTTGACATTAATTTATTCATAATAATCATTTACTATTTTCTTACTATCTGAGGGATCAGTAATAATGTTTCCCTTTTATTCCAGATACTGATCATTTGTGACTTTTAATTAATTTTGAGAATTATCAGTAGGGGTTCACCAATTTTACTCGTTCTTTAAAGAAAGATTTTGGCTTTCTTAATCCATTGACAATGCATGTTTGTTTCATGTTTGATTTCTCTCTGCCTGGTTTACACTAACTTCTTTCTACTTTCTTTGGGCTTAATACTAGCTTTTTGATGGATGTTTAGATCATTGATTATTATGCTTTTTTCATTTTTAATATCCATTTAAGGATATAACATTTTCTCTAAGTTCTTTTTTAACCATATAACGCAAGATTTTAATTTATCACATTGCCATTGTTATTCAGCTAAAATATTTTATAATTTGTCATAGTTTCTTTTTAAAGTCATTGGTAACTTAGAAGTGAAATGCCTGATTTTCAAACATAGGTAGATTTACTAGTTATCGTTTTGTGATTTACTTCTAATTGAATTACAAGAGGTCAGAGAACTTTGTAAATTTCTGGTTATTTGTTCTGAGTTATTTTGTGGCCAGAATTTGGCTAATTTTTGTAACTTTTGTCTGTGTTCTTGAAAATATATATTTGGCAAAATAGACTCTGTTTGGCCTATCTTTACTAATTACACAACCCATGTGTGTCCAAGAAAATTAATATTAAATTTGATTGACGTTGGAAGAATATTCTGGAGGTGTACTCCCACAAGTGTTTCTCAGAAAAAAAAAAATAACAAAGATGTGGTCAGAAATTTAAAACATTTTTAAATTATTCAGGAGAAAAATGTACCATGACAAAGTCAGCAAACATTAAATAGTGATTAGAGCCCCACAAATTTTAGATGATGGAGCTTTTCAAAATGAAATAAAAAATAAGCATGTTTAAAATGATTTAAGGCAAAAACTTAAAAATCAAATCTCTAAGAAAAATACAGGCCATTTGGGAAATAATAAAGTAAAACTTCTAGAAATAACAATTTAAGTGAATAATTCAATGGATACTCTCAATGATAAGTGTATAAAAGTGGTAAATTTTCTTGATCTTTATCCAAAAATGTCTAAGTTGTCTTCACATTTGTGTAATTATGTGACTGGCATAGAATTATAAGTTGACAATTATTTTTGTCCCAGAACTTTGAAAATATTATTCCATTATTAGTCCAATAATTCAACACTGCTAAAGAGAGAATTGGCTATCTGGAAGAAAAACTTTCCACAGAATTAATCAGAAGAGAAAATTAAAGCTATAGAGAATATTTTTTAAAAAATTTTAAGTGTAGGCTGGGCACGGTGGCTCACACCTGTAATCCCAGCACTTTGGGAGGCTGAGGCGCGGGGATCACCTGAGGTCAGGAGTTCAAGACCAGCCTAGCCAACATGGTGAAACCCTATCTCTACGAAAAATACAAAAATTAGCTGGGTGTGGTGGCGGGCACCTGTAATCCCAGCTACTCGGGAGGCTGAGGCAGGAGAATTTCTTGAACTGGGGAGGCGGAGGTTGCAGTGAACTGAGATCGCACCATTGTACTCCAACCTGGGTAACGGAGCAAGACTCTGTCACAAAAAAATAAATAATTAAATAAAAATAAAATGTACAAGTTAAAGTAAAAACGTTGAACATTTTACTTTTATTTGTCTAATATAATTTCTAAAAGAAGAAAAAGGGACAATAGTGAATAGATCATATTCAAAGAGATAATGCTAAGAGTTTTCTAGAATTATTGAAAAAATAATTTCTCAGATTAATGAAGTTTTTAGAAGAATAAATGTAAGTAAATCCATACTACAGCTGACCCTTGAACAACTCTGGGATTAGGGATGCCGACCTCTATATAGTCAACAATCTATGTATAACTTTTGACTCCCTGAAAACGTGACTGATAGCCTACTGTGGCATTACTGATAACATAAACAGTCAACTAATATGTATTTTATGTTATATTTATTATTACATACTGTATATTCTAAAATAAACTAGATAAAAGAAAATGTTATTATAAAAATTATAAGAAAGAAAAAATATATTTGCTATTCATTAAGTGGAAATGAATCATTGTGAAGGTTTTCATCCTCCTTGTTATTGTTGAGTAGTTGAGGAGGAAGAGGAAGGGTTGGTGTTGATGTCTCAAAGGTGGAAGAAGCAGAAGAAAACTTCCTTATAAGTGGACCTACATAGTTTAACCCTGTGTTATTTAAGGGTCAACTCTGTTTATATATTGAAGTGATCCTGTAGAACAATAAATGCAAAGAGAAAAATTTTAAAGCAATCATATACAAAGATAATTTACCTACAAAGAAACAAACATCAGGCAACAACAGATTCTCAAAAGCAACAGAAGAAGTAAGGAAAGTAATGAATATTTTCAGATTGTGGAGGGAAAGTAAATATGACTTGAGAATTCTATATCATCCAAACTATTATAACAGAATGAAGGAAAACAATCGACATTCTCAAGCAAAGACTGAGACCATTTATCACTCTCATACATTTGCTGAAAGAGCAATAAATAAATACATTTCAAGAAGAATTTGATAGTGTATATTATTTTGTGCTTATGGTTAAATGTTTCAAAGTTAAAACTTGAGGACAGAGATATCTTCATACCACTAAATTGCAAGTTTTCATAATGTCTTTGTTTTATTAAACTTTGTAGGCTCAATCTTGTCTAATGCCTGTCATAAAATCATGCCCCCAAAACACTTTTTGTTTGTTTGCTTTCATTGAATTGACAATAACAAAAAGAGTAAGATTGATGGAAAAACATTGGATTTAAGTTATAGTAATACCTCAAGTTTTCCTAGAAGTTTTTTGTTTTATGACCTGTATGCCTCTGTGCGTGCACACACACCCCCACACACATTAATGAGGGATTGTTATCACTGAAGTAGTCTATTGTAGGACTTGTATTTGTTAAGCTGGTAGGGTGGATTGTTTACTGCATTAGGATATCCCATTCTTATTTCCCTTCTGCATCTCCACACCTAATTGCTTGGAACAATTATCAGTCTCACAACAAACTGCCCTTTGTTTCCTGTAGAAAGAAGCATAATTTGTTTCAGCTGGTTCCTTTTACTGCCATCACCCCACTCTTAATATAGTCGGTCTTCTGCCAGTACTGGACAAAGTCTTTAAACGTTCATGATGTAAAACTTTGAAATTTTTCAGAAAAAATTTTTCTTTTTTTTTTTTTATTATACTTTAAGTTCTAGGGTACATGTGCATGACGTTTATATCATGTATAACTCCCCAATGCAATCCCTCCCTCCTCCCCCATCCCCATGATAGGCCCCAGTGTGTGATGTTCCCCTTCCCGAGTCCAAGTGATCTCATTGTTCAGTTCCACCTATGAGTGAGAACATGCGGTGTTTGGTTTTCTCTTCTTGTGATAGTTTGCTAAGAATGATGGATTCCAGCTGCATCCATATCCCTACAAAGGACGCACACTCATCCTTTTTTATGGCTGCATAGTATTCCATGGTGTATATGTGCCACATTTTCTTAATCCAGTCTGTCACAGATGGACATTTGGGTTGATTCCAAGTCTTTGCTATTGTGAATAGTGCCGCAATAAACATACGTGTGCATGTGTCTTTGTAGTAGAGTAATTTATAATCCTTTGGGTATATACCCAGTAGTGGGATGGCTGGGTCATATGGTACATCTAGTTCTAGATCCTTGAGGAATCGCCATACTGTTTTCCATAATGGTTGAACTAGTTTACAATCCCACCAACAGTGTAAAAGTGTTCCTATTTCTCCACATCCTCTCCAACACCTGTTGTTTCCTGACTTCTTAATGATTGCCATTCTAACTGGTGTGAGATGGTATCTCATTGTGGTTTTGATTTGCATTTCTCTGATGGCGAGTGATGATGAGCATTTTTTCATGTGTCTGTTGGCTGTATGGATGTCTTCTTTTGAGAAATGTCTGTTCATATCCTTTGCCCACTTTTTGATGGGGTTGTTTGTTTTTTTCTTGTATATTTGTTTGAGTTCTTTGTAGATTCTGGATATTAGCCCTTTGTCAGATGAGTAGGTTGCAAAAATTTTCTCCCATTCTGTAGGTTGCCTGTTCACTCTGATGGTAGTTTCTTTTGCTGTGCAAAAGCTCTTTAGTTTAATTAGATCCCATGTGTCAATTTTTGCTTTTGCTGCCGTTGCTTTTGGTGTTTTAGACATGAAGTCCTTGCCCATGCCTATGTCCTGAATGGTACTACCTAGATTTTCTTCTAGGGTTTTTATGGTATTAGGTCTAACATTTAAGTCTCTGACCCATCTTGAATTAATTTTCGTATAAGGGGTAAGGAAAGGATCCAGTTTCAGCTTTCTACTTATGGCTAGCCAATTTTCCCAGCACCATTTATTCAATAGGGAATCCTTTCCCCATTTCTTGTTTCTCTCAGGTTTGTCAAAGATCAGATGGCTGTAGATGTGTGGTATTATTTCTGAGGACCCTGTTCTGTTCCATTGGTCTATATCTCTGTTGTGGTACCAGTACCATGCTGTTTGGGTTACTGTAGCCTTGTAGTATAGTTTGAAGTCAGGTAGCGTGACGCCTCCAGCTTTGTCCTTTTGACCTAGGATTGTCTTGGCAATGCGGGCTCTTTTTTGGTTCCATATGAACTTTAAAGCCGTTTTTTCCAATTCTGTGAAGAAACTCATTGGTAGCTTGATGGGGATGGCATTGAATCTATAAATAACCTTGGGCAGTATGGCCATTTTCACGATATTGATTCTTCCTATCCATGAGCATGGTATGTTCTTCCATTTGTTTGTGTCCTCTTTGATTTCACTGAGCAGTGGTTTGTAGTTCTCCTTGAAGAGGTCCTTGACATCCCTTGTAAGCTGGATTCCTAGGTATTTTATTCTCTTTGAAGCAATTGTGAATGGAAGTTCATTCCTGATTTGGATCTCTGCTTGTCTGTTACTGGTGTATAAGAATGCTTGTGATTTTTGCACATTAATTTTGTATCCTGAGACTTTGCTGAAGTTGCTTATCAGCTTAAGGAGATTTTGGGCTGAGACAATGGGGTTTTCTAAATATACAATCATGTCATCTGCAAACAGGGACAATTTGACTTCTTCTTTTCCTAACTGGATACCCTTGATTTCTTTCTCTTGCCTGATTGCCCTAGCCAGAACTTCCAACACGATGTTGAATAGGAGTGGTGAGAGAGGGCATCCCTGTCTTGTGCCAGTTTTCAAAGGGAATTTTTCCAGTTTTTGCTCATTCAGTATGATATTAGCTGTGGGTTTGTCATAAATAGCTCTTATTATTTTGAGGTACGTTCCATCAATACCGAATTTATTGAGCGTTTTTAGCATAAAGGGCTGTTGAATTTTGTCAAAAGCCTTTTCTGCATCTATTGAGATAATCATGTGGTTCTTGTCTTTGGTTCTGTTTATATGCTGGATTACGTTTATTGATTTGCGAATGTTGAACCAGCCTTGCATCCCAGGGATGAAGCCCACTTGATCATGGTGGATAAGCTTTTTGATGTGCTGCTGAATCCGGTTTGCCAGTATTTTATTGAGGATTTTTGCATCGATGTTCATCAGGGATATTGGTCTAAAATTCTCTTTTTTTGTTGTGTCTCTGCCAGGCTTTGGTATCAGGATGATGTTGGCCTCATAAAAAGAGTTAGGGAGGATTCCTCTTTTTCTATTGATTGAAATAGTTTCAGAAGGAATGGTACCAGCTCCTCCTTGTACCTCTGGTAGAATTCAGCTGTGAATCCATCTGGTCCTGGACTTTTTTTGGTGGGTAGGCTATTAATTGTTGCCTCAATTTCAGAGCCTGCTATTGGTCTATTCAGGGATTCAACTTCTTCCTGGTTTAGTCTTGGGAGAGTGTAAGTGTCCAGGAAATTATCCATTTCTTCTAGATTTTCTAGTTGATTTGCGTAGAGGCATTTATAGTATTCTCTGATGGTTGTTTGTATTTCTGTGGGGTCAGTGGTGATATCCCCTTTATCATTTTTTATTGCGACTATTTGATTCCTCTCTCTTTTCTTCTTTATTAGTCTTGCTAGCGGTCTGTCAATTTTGTTGATCTTTTCAAAAAACCAACTCCTGGATTCATTGATTTTTGGAGGGTTTTTTGTGTCTCTATCTCCTTCGGTTCTGCTCTGATCTTAGTTATTTCTTGCCTTCTGCTAGCTTTTGAATGTGTTTGCTCTTGCCTCTCTAGTTCTTTTAATTGTGATGTTAGAGTGTCAATTTTAGATCTCTCCTGCTTCTCTTGTGGGCATTTAGTGCTATAAATTTCCCTCTACACACTGCTTTAAATGTGTCCCAGAGATTCTGGTATGTTGTATCTTTGTTCTCATTGGTTTCGAAGAACATCTTTATTTCTGCTTTCATTTCGTTATGTACCCAGTAGTCATTCAGGAGCAGGTTGTTCAGTTTCCATGTAGTTGAGCGGTTTGGATTGAGTTTCTTAGTCCTGAGTTCTAGTTTGATTGCACTGTGGTCTGAGAGACAGTTTGTTATAATTTCTGTTCTTGTACATTTGCTGAGGAGTGCTTTACTTCCAATTATGTGGTCAATTTTGGAATAAGTGCGATGTGGTGCTGAGAAGAGTGTATATTCTGTTGATTTGGGGTGGAGAGTTCTATAGATGTCTATTAGGTCCGCTTGGTGCAGAGATGAGTTCAATTCCTGGATATCCTTGTTAACTTTCTGTCTCGTTGATCTGTCTAATGTTGACAGTGGAGTGTTGAAGTCTCCCATTATTATTGTATGGGAGTCTAAGTCTGTTTGTAGGTCTCTAAGGACTTGCTTTATGAATCTGGGTGCTCCTGTATTGGGTGCATATATATTTAGGAGAGTTAGCTCTTCCTGTTGAATTGATCCCTTTACCATTATGTAATGGCCTTCTTTGTCTCTTTTGATCTTTGATGGTTTAAAGTCTGTTTTATCAGAGACTAGGATTGCAACCCCTGCTTTTTTTTGTTCTCCATTTGCTTGGTAGATCTTCCTCCATCCCTTTATTTTGAGCCTATGTATGTCTCTGCATGTGAGATGGGTCTCCTGAATACAGCAGACTGATGAGTCTTGACTCTTTATCCAGTTTGCCAGTCTGTGTCTTTTAATTGGAGCATTTAGTCCATTGACATTTAAGGTTAATATTGTTATGTGTGAACTTGATCCTGTCATTATGATATTAACTGGTTATTTTGCTCGTTAGTTGATGCAGTTTCTTCCTAGCCTCGATGTTCTTTACATTTGGCATGTTTTTGCAATGGCTGGTACCGGTTGTTCCTTTCCATGTTTAGGGCTTCCTTCAGGGTCTCTTGTAAGGCAGGCCTGGTGGTGACAAAATCTCTAAGCATTTGCTTATCTGTAAAGGATTTTATTTCTCCTTCACTGATGAAGCTTAGTTTGGCTGGATATGAAATTCTGGGTTGAAAATTCTTTTCTTTAAGAACGTTGAATATTGGCCCCCACTCTCTTCTGGCTTGTAGAGTTTCTGACGAGAGGTCTGCTGTTAGTCTGATGGGCTTCCCTTTGTGGGTAACCTGACCTTTCTCTCTGGCTGCCCTTAAGATTTTTTCCTTCATGTCAACTTTGGTGAATCTGGCAATTATGTGTCTTGGAGTTGCTCTTCTGGAGGAGTATCTTTGTGGCGTTCTCTGTATTTCCTGAATTTGAATGTTGGCCTGCCCTACTAGGTTGGGGAAATTCTCCTGGATGATATCCTGAAGAGTGTTTTCCAAGTTGGTTCCATTTTCCCCCTCACTTTCAGGCACCCCAATCAGACGTAGATTTGGTCTTTTTACATAATCCCATACTTCTTGCAGGCTTTGTTCATTTCTTTTTCTTCTTTTTTCTTTTGGTTTCTCTTCTCGCTTCATTTCATTCATTTGATCCTCAATCGCTGATACTCTTTCTTCCAGTTGATCGAGTCGGTTACTGAAGCTTGTGAATTTGTCACGTATTTCTCGTGTCATGGTTTTCATCTCTGTCATTTCGTTTATGATCTTCTCTGCATTAATTAGTCTAGCTGTCAATTCTTCCACTTTTTTTTCAAGATTTTTAGTTTCTTTGCGCTGGGTATGTAATTCCTCCTTTAGCTCTGAGAGGTTTGATGGACTGAAGCCTTCTTCTCTCATCTCGTCAAAGTCATTCTCTGACCAGCTTTGATCCGTTGCTGGCGATGGGCTGCGCTCCTTTGCAGGGGGAGATGTGCTCTTATTTTTTGAATTTCCAGCTTTTCTGCCCTGCTTCTTCCCCATCTTTGTGGTTTTATCTGTCTCTGGTCTTTGATGATGGTGACGTACTGATGGGGTTTTGGTATAGGTGTCCTTCCTGTTTGATAGTTTTCCGTCTGACAGTCAGAAGGACTGTCTGTTGGTCTGTTGGAGATTGCTTGAGGTCCACTCCAGACCCTGTTTTCCTGGGTGTCAGCAGCAGAGGTTGCCGAAGATAGAATATTGCTGAACAGCGAGTGTACCTGTCTGATTCTTTCTTTGGAAGTTTCCTCTCAGGGGTGACTCCACCCTGTGAGGTGTGGGGTGTCAGACTGCCCCTAGTGGGGGATGTCTCCCAGCTAGGCTACTCAGGGGTCAGGGACCCACCTGAGCAGGCAGTCTGTCCGTTCTCAGATCTCAACCTCCGCGTTAGGAGATCCACGGCTCTCCCCAAAGCTATCAGACAGAGTCATTCGCGTCTGCAACGGCCCCGCTCTTTCCCCTAATGGACTGCAGCTGTGCGCTGTCAGCAGAGGTAGAGTCTACAGAGACAGGCAGGCTTCCTTGAGCTGCTGTGAGCTCCACCCAGTTGGAGCTTCCCAGCGGCTTTGTTTACCTACTTAAGCCTCAGCAATGGCGGGCGCCCCTCCCCCAGCCTCGCTGCTGCCTTGCGGATAGATCGCCGCAGACGGCTGTGTTAGCAGTGAGGGAGGCTCCGTGGGTGTGGGACCCTCCCGGCCAGGTATGGGATATATTCTCCTGGTGTGCCTGTTTCCTTAAAGCACTGTATTGGGGTGGGAGTTACCCGATTTTCCAGGTGTTGTGTGTCTCAGTTCCCCTGGCTAGGAAAAGGGATTCCCTTCCCCCTTGCACTTCCAGGTGAGGCGATGCCTCGCCCTGCTTCAGCTCACGCTGGTCAGGCTGCAGCAGCTGACCAGCACCGATTGTCCGGCACTCCCTAGAGAGATGACCCCAGTACCTCAGTTGAAAATGCAGAAATCACCGGTCTTCTGTGTCGCTCGCGCTGGGAGTTGGAGACTGGAGCTGTTCCTATTCGGCCATCTTGCTCCGCCCCAGAAAATAATTTTTCTAAATGTGAGTTTATATCATGTGTCTGAGAGTTTCTCTAAAAATTCGAAAGAGCAACCTGGTCATAAGTCCCAAGCCTATGTCCTAAGAGAGAATTCCTTTCATGTATTGCAGTTGTAGAATGTGAAAGAAATATTTTTGTGTCAATGCCAACATGTTCAAATTTAATTTTAATTCCTTAACTTAAAATAATAATTTTTAAGCAGAAAGGAAATCAAGGTTATTAAAGAGATGTAAACTTCAACGGGTAAACTTTAATGGAAAAGCAATTTTGTCTGTTTAATAAAAGGTAATTTTATTTGTATAGTATTTTTAAAGTCCTGAAGAAGGTAACTTTTATGAAAACCCATAGGAAGTAATATTTTTTCCTCTGGTAATGAAAGTTCAAATGAGGTCATCTATGTATGTGCCTGGTGCAGAGGCTGGCACGTGCATATTGAATGTGATGGACAATCAATAAACTTTCATTCTCAACCCTGCATATTGAATGTGATGGATAATCAATAAACTTTCATTCTCAACCCTCTGCTCTACTTAAAATTGATTAAGATAATAGCTAACAATTATTGGGCACTTATACATTGCCAGGTATTATCCTATGCTTTTTACATAAATTATCTCATTTAATTTCCATAAAAACTCTGTGAATTAAGTACTAGCTTAACTCCATTTTAGATCTCTGAAAGTTGAACCATCTAGCCGTTTGTAATTTGCCCATGGTCACACAGCTAGTAAGGGGTAGACCAAGAATTTGAACTCAAATCTGTCTAGCTCCAGAATGTGTACTCTTTTTTATAATTGTCTATAGCTGTATGGTACAATGTGATTTTTTGATATAAGTATATATTGTGGAATTATCAAATGAGGCTAATTAGCACATCTGTCACCGTAAATATTTGTCATTTGCTTGCGGTGAGATTATTTAAAATCTCTTTTAGCTATTTTGAAATATACATGGTTATTACTTATAGTCACTGTGTAATATAATAGAACACCAGAATTGATTCCTCCTATTTAACTGAAATTTTGTACCTGTCTACCGATGTCTCCCTTTTCTTTGTTCACTCCCCACTCCCAGTCTTTGGCAATCACCATTCTACTCTCTACTTCTGAATTCAACTTTTTCACTTAGCATAATGTCATCTATGTTCAGACATGTCACAAATGACAGAAGTTCTTGTTCTTGTCCTTTTTTTTTTTTTTTTGAGACAGAGTCTTCCTGTGTCACCCAGGCTGGAGTGCAGTGTTGTGATCTCAGCTCACTGCAACCTCTGCCTCCTGGGTTCAAGCAATTCTCCTGCCCCAGCCTCCCGAGTAGCTGGGATTACAGGCATGTACCACCATGCCCGGCTAATTTTTGTATTTTTAGTAGAGGTGGGGTTTCACCATGTTGGCCAAGCTGGTCTCGAACTCCTGACCTCATGATCCACCCACCTCGTTCTTCTTTTTTAAAGGCCGAACAGTATTCCGTTGTGTGTATATATATCATGTTATAAAATTCATTCATCCATTAATGGATTCTTAGGTTGTTTTCATATCTTCACTGTTGTGTATAGTGCTGCAATGAAGACGGAAGTGCAGACATCTCTTTGACATACTGATTTCAATTCCATTGGGTATAGAACCAATAGTGGGATTGCTGGGACATATGGTAGTTCTATTTTTAGTTTTGCAAGAAAACTCCATGCTGTTTTCCCAAATGACTGTACTAATTTACAATACCACCAACAGTATACAAGTGTTCCCTTTTCTCCACATCCTCACCAGTACTTGCTATCTTTCATCTTTTTGATAGTGGCCAATCCAATAGGTATGAGGTGATGTCTCATTGTGGTCTTAATTTGCACTTCTCTGATGATTAGAGATGTTGAACACTTTTTCATATATTTGTTGGCCATTTTTATGTCCTCATTTGAGAAATGTCTATTTATGTATTTTATCCATTTTTATAGGGTTATTTATTTTCTTGCTATTGAGTAGTTTGAGTTCCTTGTACATTTTGAATATTAGCCCTTTATCTGATGGATGATTTACAAATATTTTCTCCAAATCTGTGGGCTGTTTCTTGACTTTATTATTTCCTTGGCTATGCAGAAGCTTTTAGTCTGAGGGAATTTCATTTGTCTATTTTTGTTTTCGTTGTCTGTGCCTTTGGAGTCATAACCAAGAAATCACTGCCCAGACCAATGTCATGTGGCTTTTCCTGTATGATTTCTTCTAGTTATTTTACAGTTCCAGGTCTTACATTTAAGTCATTAATTCATTTTGAGTTGATTCTAGTACAAAGGGTGAGATAAGAATTCATTTTCGTTCTTCTGCATATGGATACTGTTTATTGAAGAGACTGTACCCACTGTGTTCTTGGCACATTTGTCAAGAATTAGTTGACTGTAGGCATGTGGGTTTATTTTTGGGTTCTCTACCCTATTCCTTTTGTCGATGTATCTGTTTTTATGCCAGTGTCATATTGTTTTGAGGACTATAGCTTTGTAGTACATTTTAAAGTCCAGCAGTGTGATGCCTACTGCTTCATTCTTTTTTGGTGAAGATTACTTTGACTATTCAGGATGTTTTGTGGTTCCATACAAATTTTAGGATTGTTTTTTCTTTAGCTTTGAAGAATGCCATTGGGATTGCATTGTTATTATTGTTGTAGAGACAGGGTCTCACTGTGTTGCCCAGGTCGGTCTTGAATTTCTGGTTATCAAGCAATCCTCCTACTTCGGCCTCTCAAAGTGCTGGGATTACAAGAATGAGCTACCATGCCCATCCAGCATTGGAATTTTAATAGAGGTTGCATTGTGTCTAAAGATTTCTGTGGGTAGTATGGATATTTTAAAAATATTAATTTTTCCAGTCCATGAACAAGGATATGAACAAGGATATATTTCTATGTATTTGAGTCATCTTCAATTTCTTTCATGAATGTTTTATTGTTTTCAGTATATAGCTCTTTCACTTCCTTGGTTAAATTTACTACTGAGTTGTTTTTGGTTTTTTGGTGGTTGTTGTTTCTGTTTTTTGCTGCCATTGTAAATGGGATTGTCTTAATTTCTCTTTCAGGTGGTTGATCATTAATATTTAGAAATGCTATTTTCCTAAGTCAATTTTGTATTCTATAACTTTACTGAATTTGTTTATGAGTTCTAATGCATTTTATTGTGGAGTTTTTATTATTTTATCTATAAGATCAAGTCATCAGCAAACAGAATTGCGCTCTTTGTGTATTATGCCTTTCACCCCCAAGCTATCATTTTAGCTTGGAATGGCTAGGTAAAAGCTTCAAAGAAGAGAAACCATAATTTAAGTCTCTACATCAAGTCTGTAGTACATCACAACATTTGTATAAATATCAGAAAGTTCAGTCAGTAAGACATATTGGAAAACATACAGCCACTGTAAGAAACTCAGTTTTTATTTATACTGCCGAACAATAAAGAGATGTTGTCTAAATTTCCAAGTTGGAATGTAAAACTTCAGCCACTGGATTTCCAGTTGACTCTGACAAAATTCATACCAGAGAAAATACAGTAAACTTCAAGAGATGAGAATCCTATGTAATATAGACTACCATCTTTAGAAAATCAAAGGACAGTAGTAAAATTCAGCACTTTTCAAATCCTGCATGACTCTTTATCTAGAATTAGTAATATAGATGCAGTTGCCTAAGGTACAGTTGGGTAACAGAACAAATATAACTAGATGTTATTTATTCAGAAAACATCTGGTCACCACTAACCTAGATCAAAGTACTGTGTTTGGGGAGACCCAGTAAACAAAAGTAAATTAAATAGATCTGCATGCTACACAAGGAGTTTATAATCTTAAGTTTATAATAAAATGAGTTCACTGATGGCAGCAATCCAGAGCAGTATGCTAAATTCATTGATATGTTGGTAATTATCACCAAAGTTGTACAAAGAGCAATAGGAGTTCAAAGAAGGAGGAGAGATCATCTAAAGTTGAGATGATCAGAAAAGTATCAAGGTAACATCTGAACTGAGCATTGAATGGATGGATAATATTTGGGGAGGAACTGTCAGAATGAAAATCCAGACATTAGCAAATCATTCTGGTAACTAACTACCAGGCCTTGAATGTACCTGAATACACCCCTATTAAAGATTTCATTACTTTTTTATTAGTTTACTTTACTAATGTTTTCCAAAGCTAAGAAAACTTGATTTCTACTTAATGTACCTTAATGTCCATAAAATTTATTCCTTTAATTATTTCTTCTATGTGTCAGAAACTCTGTTACGATTGAGAGATAGGGAGAAGAAAGCCCATCTCCTGTCTCTAAGGAAACTGGCCTGTATGATAGATAACTAAGCACATTGTTAATTAAATATATGTGTGTGTGTTTATATATATACACACATATATACACACATGTATACACATATATACACACACACACATATATAGTAATAACACAATTTGAGATTTTCTGGATTTGGGAATAAAAGATCATGTCAAGCCTGTAAAAAAATAATTTTTAATGACTCCCAAAAGCATCTACTCATTTCTAAGTTAAAAAACTTTTTTTTGTCTAGAATAGAGAACAATGGGGAGGAAGGGCAAAGAGACTCAAATATCTGCAGTTAAAGGAAAAGGAAAATGAGTCAGAAAAGGTATTAAAAGAATTTGAGGATAGTTTTGGTTTGAGAAGAATAGCATTTTGGAATAGCAGAAGATTCCTGGGATCAAGGCAAAGATAACATCCAAAGAAACAATTAATGTCAGGAAACCTGGTAAAGAGCCAAATTAAATGAAATAACTACCAAGACTATCTATTCCAGTAGCTGCTATGCATGTATCACCTTATAATGGATTTGGGGGATGGAAATTTAAGATTAAAAATATGAACTCATATTACTATGATCATACATTGACAATATAATTTTTCCCTCTCCTCCTGATGACAGAGCTGAGGTTCACTAGTCTCAAAATTTTAAGTGTTTTAATGTCTAAAGCTGTTGTATTTTTAAGCCATAGGAACCTCATCAAGGCATAATGTTCATTGTTGTTGTTGTTGTTGTTGTTGTTGTTGTTGTTTGAGATGGAGTTTTGCTCTTGTTGCCCAGGCTGGAGGGTAATGGCATGATCTCAACTCACTACAACCTCTGCTTCCCAGGTTCAAGCGATTCTCCTGTCTCAGTCTTCCAAATAGCTCAGATCACGGGCATGCACCACCACACCTGGCTAATTTTTTGTATTTAGTAGAGACGGGATTTCACCGCTTTAGTCAGGCTGGTGGTGAACTCTTGACCTCAGGTGATCCACCTGGCCCAGCCTCCCAAAATGCTGGGATTACAGGTGTGTTCCACCGCGCCTGGCTGGCATAATGTTTTAATATACACTATATAAAGAAAATGGTGACCAAATAAAGTATATAGCATTCATACCAAATTGTCCATATTGGAGAAGAGGAAGTATTGAAGGGTAACTAATCAAAATACATATTAAAATAACAAGGTTGGACAATGGGAGAAGACAAGTTTGGCTGCCAATCTGACAATGGCCCTTGGATTTTGCACTGTATAGGGTCCTGTCTTCTAGTCACAGTTCGTTAAAATAGTGATGACATCTGACTCAAGACATGCCAAAGAGTCTTTTCAAGAATTTAAATGACTCACTGACTCCAGGGAGTCAACTCCTGGAACTTGAACTAAGAAGTCCTCTTGGAAACTGGGGTAACCACGAGCAAGCAGAGATAAGCACCAAAATCAGACAGTAGCAGGGAAGGGTAGTGAGAGAAAAGGAGAAGCACAGAAAATACACACCATTTGGAGATAGGGAAATAAGTATAGGAGAAGGTGGTGAAGAGAGAGGGCAAAGTTTCTGATGGCTTTCCTTCTTTTGCAGATGGTTCTTTGCGTAGTTCAAATGTACTTCCTGCCTTATATTCTACGAGCAATTGCGTTGAAATTCCTCTTTATTTCCAAGTAAGCTATTTTGAATAACTTTTTAAAAATTAAGTTAGTGTGAATAAAAAGAAGTAGCCCCTGAGAAACAGAATGTCCTGTATTTCAAAGTCATACTATTTTAAAATACTTGTTCTTATTCATCCAGGTCATAGTGTCACTATCTCTGATATCACTAAGGATTTCGTATCTCTATCCCTGATATCACTAGGGATGTCATAGTTACTTGCTACTCCTTTTAAAAAGGGTGGATGGGAGAACTTTTACAAATGTCTAGTAACTTCAGGGTTTTTATATATTAAAAGATGCCAGGTGAGAGAAGACAAAGAGAAAACAAGTGGAAATATGATTTTCTGTGGAAGGTATAATAGAAAAATGCCCCACTTCCAACCCCAAAGATGTCCACATCCTAATCCCCAGACACTGTGATGTGAAATGTGTTATTTCACACAGTCAAAGGGACTTGCAAATGTAAAAGTGAAGAACCTTGAGATCAGGAGATTATCTTGGACTATTCATGTGATTCCTACTAGGGAAGAAGAATGTACCAGAGAAGTGAGATGAAAGGAGGAAAGATTCAAATACAAAAGGACTTCAAATCACAATTTCTGACTTTGAAGATGAAAGAAGAGAACCGTAAGCCAAGAAATGTAGGGGCCTCTAGAAGCTGGGAAAGGCCCTCAGCGGATAACTGCAATAAAAAAGGAGACCTCAGTCCCAAAACCACAAGGAATTGAATTCTGCCAACAGCCCAAAGGAGCAAGAAAATGAATCTTGTCCTAGAGCTTACAAAAGGAATGCAAGTGCCCGGTCAATGCCTTGATTTTAGCCCAGTGAAATTCTTGTCAGACTACAGAACTGTACAATAATACACTTGTGATGTTTTAAGCCACTAAGTTTGTGGAAAATTGTCAAAGCAGCCATAGAAAACTACTATACCTTTAAAATCAAATTCTGTGATTCTCAGTCTAGTAGGATATGACAGAAAAATGAAGTCAAACTTTTCCCTCAAGAACTGTTTTGTCTTCAATTGCTTTAATGATGACGTTTTCCTACTATGGTACTGATTAGTTTTTTGGTAAGGTTCTTGATCACAGAAGATATCAAATACACAGACTGAAGTTGAATGTGTATTTTGAAGCTAGGAAATGAAAATATATATACATTCTTGGAATAATCTATCGCATACATACAGTATGAAAAAATGAAATAACTTCATGAAACAATATCCATTTGTAAAATTCACTAGAGAATCCCAGTATATTTCCATAGAAGTATGCATTCTCAGGTTTTTAAGTAGTCACACTAATTTCCTCCTTTGGTCTTAACCATCAAAGAGTACTCAGATCTTCCTCATTGGCATTACACATTGGAGTTGCTCAATAAATATATGTTGGACTTCAGTGTAGTGTTCTACTAAGTACTGGAAATTCAATAGGGAAAAATAATCACAAGAATTTCTCTTAGAAGTTTGAGATAATTTGGTGCCTTCCTATTGCTGCTGGAGAGTAACAGTTGTCATGTATGACCCAAGTGCAGTTGTGAAGTGTGGTTTTGTGCATTCTTCAAAGATAACTAAGCATCTTTCATGTGTTAGGACCTGTGTAGCCCTGAGTTGATGAATCACTTCGATCCTTGAATCAAATGGGCTCTTAGGTGAAAGAAATATAAACACTTATGCAATGGGACTAGGGCTATAATTCAGTTATCTAGGATTCAATTATTAAGAATCTACTATGCACTGGGTACTGGGGAGGAGGGTAGGCCCTGGGGAAACATAGATTAATCCCCTTGAGTATGGGCCAGGCTTAGTGACTTGTTTCTAATAGATGGAATCTGCATAGATGAGGCTGCTGACTTCTAAGTCAGGTCATAAAAGGCATCCTGCTTTCACCTGCTTCTCTAATTGCTCTTCCTGCCACCATTCTTTAAGGAAGCCAAACAGCCACATGGAAAGACCACATTTAGGTGTTCTGAATACAGTCCCAACTGAGCCAATATCAGCTGTCAGGCATGTAAGTCTGTAAGATCTCAGATAATTCTAGCCCCCAATCTGGAACTGCCACAAGTGGCAATGAAAGGACCAGAGATGAGTTATCATTGGTGAGCCAGATCCATACTGCAGATTTTTGAGTAAAGTAAATGTTGCTTTAAGGCTCTAGGCTTGAGACAGCTTATTACATAGCTATAGATAGTAGAAACATACTTTTTAAGAAAATATCTTATCTATGCCTGCATTTATTTATGTTCTGTCTTTTTCCATTTGACTTTAATTTGCTTGAGGACAGAGAACTCATCTGTTTTCAGTGCTTAAGACAGTAGCTTGCTTGCATATAATGGTTAGTTAATATTTCTGGAAAAAAAATAAATTTATTATATGATATACATCTTAGAAAACACTATTCTGGCTACAGAAAAGATAATTATATAGATCCAAGGCAGGAAGACAAGCTGGGAAACTTGCAGTAATCCAGGTAAGAACTTACAGTAGAAACTGTGGGTACGATTGAAATCACTCGGCAGAAAATGTAGAATGAGGAGAAAAGAAAAAAAAATCCAGATCAAATCTGCAAGGAAGACAAAGCTCAGCAAGGAGCAATTAAAAGTTTTTAAAAGTTTGTTAATTACAGAAAATTTCAGATATTCCCAAAAGTAGAGAGAATAGTAAAATGAACTCTTATGCATCTATCCCCAAAGTTCAAAATTTAGCCGTTTTGTGTTGCTTGTATTTTGTCTACAATTATGTTATTTTAGGCTGTTCACAAGGATATAAGATTCAACCAATATTTCTTGGTGCCTACTATTGAGAGGGACTACTTAGTGGTTTAGGATGATAAAAATTTGAATAAAACTGGGTATCACAGACTTCAGATTGCTGATAGAGAGTTGGGAAAGTGTACTATATCAGCAAGTCCAAGAAGAAAACACATACACAGGCAAGCAGGGTATTTAAGGAGTGTTTAATAAAGGAATTATTTACAAAGGAATTATTTAAGGAGTGTTTAATAAAAGAATTATTTACAAAAGCTGTGAGTAAGGTTAAAGAAAACAAACAAGGAATGGTAAAATACACCAGCAAGGAGATGTTTCTATCCTTAGGCCTGAAGAAGTAAAGGGAGTAAGCTCAGAGAGCTATGGTAGCTGCAGCCTTTGCCAGGGCCAGCTAAAAGAGCCATGGCCTTTAATAGGGAGGGATCCAATTAGGAGCAGCTGGCAGAGAAGGAGGGGGTAAATAAACACGCCCTCCTCACTCTCCTTTCACTCTGCTCTTGCTGGTGCTTGCGGTTGGTTGAACCCAACTGGAGTAAAAGTAAGCTTATTGATACACTCAATCCAGGAAAGCTTCCTGGAATACAGAGTGTGCCAGAGAAGGAAACAAAGGTAATCTAGAGAGGCAAACAGAAAATATCCAACAAAAACGCATGTAGCCCTGTACATTTCAATTCAGTGTGACCAAAGCAACTACAAAGAGAGAATGCACACAATACAGAGATAGTTAGAAGTAAATAATTCCCTTTATCTTATAAAAATAGTGCTTGAGTTGACTTTGGGTTTTCTTTCAACATTTTGTTAAAACATATTCACAAAGGTTAAAAAATCGTAATACATCTCAATAAATTTTCAAAAACACACATATATAATTAGCACCCAGATCAAAAAAGAAAATACTACCAGCATCCCAGAATTCCCCATATTGCCTCCTCCAGCCATCATTCTCCTCAAGGGAAACCACTATCCTATATTCTAATACCACAGATGAATTTTGTATGATTGTTGAACTTGATATGAAGTGAATTAAGTAGCATGTATTCTTTTGTGTCTGGCTTGTTTTGCTCAATTATTTGTAAGTGTTACCTATGCTGTTGTGCGTGTGTAGTTGCATTCTGCTCTATTTCATTGTTATATAATATCCTATTGTGTGAATATGCAACAATTGATTCATTCTATGGTAGTGGAAATCCGTAAGATTCCTAGTTTTTACATATTAAAAATAATACAGAGATGAACATTTGGGTTTTGAACAAAGACTAGAAAGTGACATTTGCGAAGTGGACACAGTAGTGGGACTTTCCTGTGAAGGACAAACCGTGAACAATGGGATGGAGACATGAAATAGCACAGTGCTTTGGGGCACCTCTAGGAAGTTTGGCATCTCTGGGTTGTGGCAGGTGAGGTAAGAGTGACAGGACCTGAGTCTGGAGAAGCAGGAAGGGTCCAGATTCTTCAACAAGGTATGGGGAAGGGCTTCAGTGAAGACTGAAAACAAAGGACTGGCTGTACCTGATGAGGATTTTAGAAAATCACTGTCACAGTGATATTGAGAATGGATTGGAGTAAGAATCAGACAGAAAGCAGGAGGGGTACTTCGTGGGTTTCTTCCACATTCCAACACGGATAATTAACTGTGCTACAATGTTTAAATACTGGAATTTCCCCAGTCTTTAGAAATATCTTCCTTAGGAATGCTGCATTCTTGTGTCCTCAACTTTTGAAAGACTTTGGTTCTAGGTCAGCTTGCATTCTCTTGGGGCTTTAATGCAGAAATCAGCAAAAGCCACTTGAGCCTCAGCGCAAAGTGGAAATTTCACTGCAGTTTTATTCATTTAAGTATTTATGAGGAGAAATCTGGCGTCTTATATATATGCTGGATGGGGAATCTAATCAGGCCAGAGCAGGAGAATCTTGTCTATCATGAAGAGTAGTCACTTCCTTTTTAAGAGGCAGCAGGATCCCAATGGCAATAGCTGAAGTTGAGCAAAAAGGCTCAGTAAGTCACATGGGGGAAGTGGTTCCTGTAATAATTTGGGGGTAGTCAGCAGGGAGACGGTGTTGTTGTTGCCTCCACTACATTTTGTTTTGCTTTGTTGAAAACTAGCACTTATATGAAGATTCATCTATCAGTAGTAAAATATTAGGTTCATGCCTCACACCTGCATATGTTGTAGTTCAAAGAAATTACTGGGGACATATAACCAAAGGACACAAAACACGACACTTTACTTTCATGAGTGAGCAAGAAAGAACAAGAGAGAGAAGTGGATAGGCAAGGATATAGACAATATCATTACAAATCATGAAAGTGCTACTTACAAAGACAAAGCCAGTTAGTGCTATTTTGCAAGTCAATGCTAAACCAGACTAAGATTAGTGAATTTACTGAATTTTAAGAAGTTAGGAAGGGTGATGTAATCAATTTAGACAAAAAACAGAACAAATATTTTTGATGCCAACTGTTCAGAATTGGTGCATAATTCTGGACTTCCCATGCAATCAAGCAGTTTCATGGCCATGTTGGATGTTGGGTCTATCACCAGCCAGCAACTTGCAGCCCAGGCAGCCATTCAGAAGTATTTAATACAATCTAAATTCTTTAGAAACTACAATATTTAACTTTGTGATCTGATGATACCTGAAGTTTTAGTAGTATCTGGGGCTCAACAAAGCAACCCGTGACCAAAGCTTGGCACTTCACCACATTCAGAAGAATGATTAAGACAACAAGTGGTTTTTGAGTTTGATTATGTATCTAGCTCTTAGCAAAGAAAGAAAAATAAGAAGAAAAATAAGACATGTGTCCTATCCCTCTCACATACACTCTGTTATCAAATATCAAACTCCATAGAAGGGGTGATAAATGTTCAGTAATAAGAGAGATCAATTAGGATGAAATGGAGAAGGCTTTTGGAACAGATATGAGGCCGGAAGAACTGGTGGAATTTGGATGTGTGAAGAGGAGGAAACCAGTTATTCTGGAGTAGAGTGTGTATGTATATGTATGTACTACGTTCTGGGAGTTTTAGAGGAACAGTAACAGCACCAATGTGTCTAGAAGAAATGATAAGTGCTCAGCCTTAGACAGTGCTCAGCCTCAGACAAAGGTTCAGATGATGAAGGCCCTAAACAATGAAGCAGAAGGGTGGGCCTTGCTAGGCCAGGCAACAATGAGTCATTGTAATTTACTGGCCAGGAGGAAGGTATGGCGTATTCGTTTCCAGTGGCTGTATAACAAATCATCACAAATGTAGTGGCTTAAAAGCAACACAAATGTATTATACAGTTCTCAATGTTAGAAATCTAAAACGAGTCTTACCGGCCTAAACCAATGTACAGGCAAGACTGTACTCTTTCTGCAGGCTCTAGGAAGCAATCTGTTTACTTCCCTTTCCAGTTTCTGGAGGCTACCTACATTTGTTGCCTTGTTGCCTCTTCCTCTAGCTTCAAAGCCAGTAATGACATCACTCCAGCTTCTACTTCCATCCTGACTTCTCCTCTGACTGTCTTGCTTCTCCCACCTTTTAAAGATCTTTGTGATTATACTAGGCCCACCTGTATAATCTAGGATCCTCTCCCTATGTTAAGATCCTTAACTTAATCACAGCTGCCATGAAAGGTAAACCTATTCATAGGTTCTGGGGATTAGGATGTGGATGCTTTTGGGGGACCATTATTCTGCCTGTCACATATGATCTAGTGACCTAATCCTAGCCCTGAATCAGTAAATAGGTGTCAGCTCTTTAAAGTTGTCACCGGGCCGGGCACGGTGGCTCAGGCCTGTAATCCCAGCACTTTGGGAGGCTGAGATGGGCGGATCACGAGGTCAGGAGATGGTAGACCATCCTGGCTAACACGGTGAAACCCCGTCTCTACTAAAAAGTACAAAAAATTAGCCGGGCGAGGTGGCGGCGCCTGTAGTCCCAGCTACCCGGGAGGCTGAGGCAGGAGAATGGCGTGAACCCGGGAGGCAGAGCTTGCAGTGAGCTGAGATCCGGCCACAGCACTCCAGCCTGGGTGACAGAGCGAGACTCCGTCTAAATAAATAAATAAATAAATAAATAAATAAATAAAAATAAAGTTGTCACCGATGCAAAGATACTAAAGTGGAATGTATAATAGGTCTTAATCTTTATAATGACTGCTTTTGTATCCCTGTGTTTCTGATGCACATAAAAATTCCAGAAGCCACCTGCATAGAAGAGAGTACTGTGTACCTAAAAAATACAACTTTCTCTCCATTCCTCACCACAGGGATTTCAGACTGGCTTACAACTTGCAAATTCCACAAGCACAGAGAAGTTGGAAAGGTCAGTATCCCCAGCAGATGGAAAACTACAGTACTCTGAGACTTTAGGAAATGGTACAGTCATACCTAAAGTGAGTGACCGTAGGAAGGAACCAGATCATGTTAACAAATCCACTGAGTCCTATATTTCACTTCTTCTTTTAACATTAGTTTTATTTCCTTCATCAGTTACAAATATAAGTTGTTATTTTGGTCACATGAATGGAGGAAATGTTGTCTACACCATTGCAAGGAGAAGTAATGACGTTTATTTTCCATGTTTTTTTTTTTTTTTTTGAGATGGAGTCTCGCTCTGTTGCCCAGGCTGGAGTGCAATGGTGCAATCTCAGCTCACTGCAACCTCTGCCTCCCAGGTTCAAGCAATTCTCCTGCGTCAGCCTCCCGAGTAGCTGGGATTACAGGTGCATGCAACCATGCCCGGCTAATTATTGTGTTTTTAGTAGAGGTGAAGTTTCACCACGTTGGCTAGGCTGGTCTCGAACTCCTGGCCTCAGGTGATCCTCCTGCCACGGCCTCCCAAAGTGCTAGGATTACAGGCGTGAGCCACTGTGCCTGTTGTAATGACGTTTCTAACTTATTTCATAGTAATAACTGAGAGCTAACTCAATCATTCTTTTAACAAATACATATTACAAACTAACTTAGTGCCAGACACAAAGGACAGAAAAATGAGCATCAGTGAATCAATTTCCTAATGTTTCTAATAATCCTCACAATAGTCATGTGAGATAGTTGTATTATCTCCCACTTCCAGGTAAAGGAAAAAAGCCTCCAAAAAGTTAAATAACTCATCCTAGGACATACAGCTAAGAAATGAAAGGACAGGAATTTAAAAACAGGTCCCCTTGTAGCTGAAACCCATCTTATTCCTACCATACCATAAGCTTTCTCCTGGCCTCAGACCCTTTTTTAAATCCTCAAGTTTTTGGTTCATATTCTGCCAAATACTTATATTCACTAACATGGAGAGAGTTCATAACACTGCAAAAATTTACAAATCTTTTTTTTTCAGTCAGTCATATGTAACAGGGCCCTAGAATTCTGACATCTATTGACTCAGATGTCAGTGATGTTTATGGCATGTTTGCTCCATCTTACACTGATACACACAGCTAATGATTTAAAAAATACTTAAGAGAACTTTATGGTCAAAAAATGCTGCTGGAGCTCAGAGGCGGCACATAGAGCTGTGCCCTGGGGAAGGTCAGGGAAAGCTTCAGGAAGAAGGTCAGATTTTAACTGAGTCTTAAGGAGTGGTTCACATTTGGTTAGGCAGATGGGGTAAGAGCAGCCAGATCACATGAAGAGTAGAAGGCAAGAAAGATGGGAAACCCCTAGCCTTTCAAAGACAATGAGACAATTAGTTTGGAAGGAGAAAGTGATAGGCAAATATGTAATGTAACCTAAAGTTTTGTATAAAAGCTCTTAAATCCTTCCAGACAATTAATCCCTTCCTTTTCTATGTTCTTATAACATTTTGAAAACGTATTTCTATTGTAGCATTTAATACTTTGCATCATAAGTATTTTTGTGTGATATCTTTTTTACTATTAAATCCATGGCATGAAGCTCAAAGTAGGGGAGCAAGAAATTATTAATTGAATGAACGAATGAATACCTCTTCCATTAGTTGTGAACTCTAAGAACAAAGTTTGTGTCTTACTCATCTTTGTATCTCTAGCTCTGAGTCAATCCCTATAGGTTCTCAATAAATGTTCATAGAAATGGACATTTATTCAGTCTAATTCCTACTCATTCTTTAAGGATTCTCCATTATTTCCTTCTTACTTTCCTCCATTTTCCCACTTTGAAGTCTTTTCTAATGACTAGCCAGACAAATGTAACACAAACCCACAAAGAAGGCAACCCTCCCCTCTGCACCAGTAGTTCCCCATGCACAAGGGTGCTGTTTACAATGGTGTGCTGGAGCCACCTTATATCAGATCCTGAGAGCCTATTATAAATGATCAGGAATTTTGCAAGCCAGTTGTTAAACCTAACCACTCTAAAAAAGCAAATGGTATAAGCTTAAAATTAATTATATTTTTAAAACTCATTACTTTGTGATTATTTTCCTATGTTTTACTATTATCTATGTCCCTGTGATTATTTATGCTGATCATAACAATATGGTGAAAATATATAATCATGAACTACTGTGCATCTCTTCCCAACTCCATGTTCAGTGATGTCATGTAGGTAGCTGGAAATTGACCTTGGAGTATTTACAACATGTAAATTGGCAAGCACTACAGAACAGAGTGTGATTTATCATTTTGTCAATTGTCTATACCATGGATTAGTGAACTTTTTAAATAAAGATCCAGGTAATAAATATTTTAAACTTTATAGGCGATCTCTGTTGCAACTACTCAACTGTAGTTGTAACTTGGAAGCAGCTACAACTAAAAACAGAGACAACATAAAAACAAATGGATATGCTTGTGTTCTAATAAAACTTTTTTATACAATCTAGGTGGATTGGAATGATGGAGTATTTTTGGTCATAATTTGACAATACTTGGTCTATACCTAAGAAAGCAATGGAGAAACGTTAACTATGCAGATTAAACTTAAAAGTGGATCACAGCTTTTACATTGTGAATAGTACCAACAATTAGGAAATATTCCTCTATTATTCGAAAACCAATTCAGCAACAAAGCCGCCCAAGAACTGGTGAATGAGTGAGGTTCTAACATATGTCATTATTTTTTCACTTTCATCTTATTCATTAATATACATGAAGATATCAATAACCATTCATATCAAAGCTACCTTCTTTTGTCAGTTGTAACCAGAAGTTGATGATGGATGCAAGAGTTCAGCAAAAAAACAATAAAAGCATTATTAGTAAAATTTATAATAATTGTACCTACATATATATGTATTCCTCCTGCCCCCAGATTGCTGGTTGTTAAGCATTTACCAGCAGACACTGGTACTATTATACATGTAGTAATTTCCAGTGGTTTATATACATCTTTTATTTATCTCAAGACTTTCAGCATCTTGAAAATAGAGATCATGTCTTACTTATTTCTTTGGTCTCCAAGTCTAAGACAAAGTTTAGCCCTTATTAGCTCAGTCAAGATGTATTTTTGAAAGTAATTATATGAATGATCATGATGGCATTGTCTTATGTATACTAAGCCTTTACTATTTGACAGGAACAGTGCAAAGCATTTTATATGTTCATTTAATCTTCATAACAACTTACAAAGTAGGTGGTATTTTCTCCATTTTACAGCTGAGGAGACTCAGGATTTGAAAACCTAAGTGGCTTGTTCAAAGCAATACACTTAGTAAAGAGTGAAGCTACGATTTGAAACCACAGTGTCACATTACAATCTGAACCCTCAATGATGGCTTTGGAGCTTCCACACCACCTCCCATTTGTACCAATATTTGCTTAACATTTTTTAATTGATTCCCTTCTTTCATTTAAATGTAGTCAGCCTCGTTTGTGAAATCACAGGTTTGATAATCTGCCCATATATTTCCAAATATATTAAAATAAACATGCAATTATAAATAAAAATGTTTCACCTTTCATGGCTTACTTTTAGAAACATTAGTCCTTTCTATACTGCTCTGTAGGATGACATCAGTGAAAACGCCTATTAGAATACCCTAAGCCATCACCCTATGCCACCTCAGTAGTGAGTTAGCTGGCTAAGATTTCTCCTGAAGGGCAGTGGTTTGTCAGCGTGGAAGACAAATATAATTTGGGGTGTTAGACTGGTATTTGGGTTTAGGAACAAGAAAGAGGTTGTTTAGCCCACTAGCCAAACCACTTTCTCAAGTTACCAGGGCTGTATGGATTATGGTTTTGGACCCTAGATGAGATTAAATTAAATGGTATTTTGTCTTTTCCTGTCCTTGGTCCTCGGCTGTGATTAAATCTTTGTTACTTAAGCGGTAGAATTTAGTTATATCTGAGTCTTCTGGCAAATGACACTGCATGGAACCCTAATCTCAAATTAGTATCTAAAAGACATGTTTTCTGAAAACAACTCCATGCCGACACAGACACTCTGTGGAGAATTAAATTAAATTTTAAAAAGAATTAAAGATTGTTTATGAAATGGCTAAAGTCTTTAAACAAAAGTCCCATCCAAACAAGTTTTATTACTATTTAGTCTGACTTACATAATCCAGGCATCTTTTATTTTGTGGAAGCACAACTGACTTGATTAATCTCCACCCCAGAGTGGGTTTAAAAGTAAGACACAACATTCTGAGACAGGATGGCTTTAAAGGGGAGCGATAGTGTTTGATCACTTGCCCTGTCCCTCTGCTTTAAGAAGTCATTATCCCTGCCAAGAAAGATATCTCTGGTTTGTTTAAAGCATCAAAGATTAAAAGATTATATAATAGCTTGGAATCAAAATGTGATTCTGATGAAGAAAACACAGTGGTTGAAGAAAAATTCTCACCATATGCAGTTAGTAGAGAAAAGAAAATTACACTCACTGCTGCTCAGCTTCAGTGCTCAAATATGTCTTCAAATGAGTGTGTGTGACCAGTGTGATCAGCTCAGAGCCCTAAGCATCTGAGAACAGGCTTCCCTGAGAAGATTTCAGTGATGCTTCCTAGGAAACTCAGTCCCCTTAGCTCAATCATGTGGGGAGTACAACTCTAGGTTGGCAGTACCATATTGGGTTGCCATTGTTTCCCTGGCTATTGCTCCATCTGTGAACAATTTGGCATGAAAAAAAATTATATCCTAGTTACCTTTGTAAACCAATTCCTAAAATAGTTGCGGATGCATAGTCAATGTCCTATAAAAATGTTATTGCCTGGAGGCATGAAAGTAAATTAGAGAGTTTCTGAAAAGGTTAGGTGTCTTTACAACATTTATGTCTTGTAACAATTGATAAGTCTTATCAAATAATACTGTGAGAGTGAGAAGGCGGAAATATTTTAAATTATTTGATAAAAAAATGGAAACACAGGGAGTTTGAGTTTGACTAGTCACAAAGATATTGGCTGGAAGATCAAGAATAAACTTCTAGGCTTGATGCAAAGAGTTGAGTTCTAATCATGACAGACAGGAAATTTAGGAGGCCAAATAGGGCATAAATTTTTATAATCAATGGATTATAGAAGTTGTAGATGAGATGCAAGAAGCTTGGCTTAAAAAGAACATTCAATAATGCTAGAAAAAATAATGATGAGTAGTTTTGTTTGGGTTTGCTCAGGCAGTCAGATACTTGAAAATTCCAATAATTAGAATTATTCCATAAAGATCATCTAAAAGAATAGGTTCCCTTTTCCTTTCCTTATGGCAAAATGATTATTTTATCCTTTTAGCAAGGATTGATTTATCTGATTACCACACTCCATTGCTAACACTCTTTTTAGCTTCAAATACAAGCCAGGTATAACCAGAAAAGGGTTAGGCAGGTGTGGATCTGTTTAGGACAATAATTCTCAATATTGACTATACAGCAAATCACCAGAGAGGCTTTTAAAAATAGAGATTCCCAGGCCACAGCCAGAGCATTTGGATTAAACTCTTTGGGGGGAATTACACTTCAGGCATCTGTCTTCTGAAAGCTTTGAGGAAAACTGTAATGCACAGGGAAAGTTAAAAACCACTTCACTTATGGGTCTTAGCATTAATTTTGTGGGTCACAGCCATCATTACAAAATATTGGTTGTAAAAGAAAATGTAAGACAGTATTCTGCATAATAAACGTATAATTTGTTTCGTACCTGTTTTGTAACTTCTATTTCAGCTGTGTGTGTGCTTGCACTGTGTTGCAATGCAGAGTCCACTTACTATGTATGTAGTCCAGAACGTTCAATATATACCAGTTTGGGTGTATGAGACTCTGTGGTTGAGAGTTCTAGCAGGCAGAAGCAGCAGGGGAAACAGGTAGACGGGGCAGTGTTCTCATTTCCTTCTCCATTTCACTTAGAACCAGGTTTGTGGGTCAGTCACACCTCAGAAAACTAGATTCACAGGGCTAGAAGGAGCTTACTTTTTAGTAAATTACCCTCATTTCATGGATTGACAAATTTTCCTAAAACAATAGATTTGTCTTTAATTAAAAATTGTGTTTCAACAGAAAACTACATGTTGTCTACAGCCCACTGTTCTAGGTTATCTTAATGTAATTATGCAGCAAGTACTTCATAAATCTGAAAAGTATGAATAACGACAACTAAATTCTTGTCTATAGCCTTGCAATTTTGTCCTGTCTAGTAAAGGCTTAATTGGCTTCTCTCTCCAACTAGGAAGAAATTAGTGTTGCCTCCTCATGCACATTCATTCCAGCATTCCTTTACTTAATATAAATGTGTGCTTTTGTGCCTTCTCCTTTTAACTGCTTAGAACATGACCATAGTTATAACTGTATGAGTTAAATAAAATATTTAACACATGTTCATTTTCTTCTCTATAAGAGCAATGATCCTTTTATCCATTATCCTTGATCCTTTTTTTGAAAATTAACTTTTAACAGTGATAATTCTCTCTTTAGAACAACATGGCAGGTCTTTTTACTTTCTGGTATCTTTCTGAGTCTTTTTACTTTCTGGTATCTTTCTGAGGGCCAGATTGACACCACTTCCTGATCCCATACCACCCTTACAACCGGCCATGGTCCAGCCACAAACAGGATCTGAACTCACCACAGATGTTAGACCTGGACCTAACCCAAGAAAAGCATGCCCGTGGCTAAGGTTGAGTAACTCTATGGCGTGTCTGTGGTTTCATGTAAAACAGAATGCATACTGATGAAATCTTGGAAATCAAATTATATATAAAACTAGGAAACTGCTGAATTTGCTTATTCCTCTTTTACTTTTTCCTAACAGATTCAATTTCTTGTATTTTTTCTAGTCATGTGCTGCATTCATTTCAACAAACATTTTTAGGGGACTTTCTTTTCTAGCACCATGATGAAATAGATACACTGAAAAACTCCCCCTTTAACATAGCTGGAAATGATGGGAAAAATCAAATAAGGATCCTTTTAAATACACAGCTAAGCTTAAAAGGAAATAGGACAAATAGGGCTGAAACAATTGAACATCTACATAAAAAAAAAACCTAGACATACATCTTACACTCTTCATAAAAATAAACACTGAATAGATCATAGACCTAAATGTAAAACAAAAAATTATAAAACTCCTTAAAAGACAGCATAGGAGAAAATCTAGACAACTTGAGATATGGTGATAACATTTCAGATACGACACCAAAGAAGCAATCTGTGAAATAAATAACTGATAAATTAAACTTCATTAAAATTAAATCTTCTCTGCAAAACACACCGTCAAGAGATTGAGACAAGCAACAGACTAGCAGAGAATATTTGGAAAATATATATCTGATAAAGAATTATCCAAAACATACGAAGAAGTCTTAAAATTCAACAATAAAACAAAATTTTGGCCAGGCTTGGTGGCTCACGCCTGTAATCTCAGCACTCTGGGAGGGTGAGGCAAGTGGATCACCTGAGGTCAGGAGTTCGAGACCAGCCTGGTCAACATGGCGAAACCTTGTCTCTACTAAAAAATACAAAAATTAGCTGGGCGTGCTGGCAGGCACCTGCAATCCCAGCTACTCGGGAGGCTGAGGCAGGAGAATAGCTTGACCCTGGGAGGCAGAAGTTGCAGTGAGCCAAGATCACGCCATTGCACTCTATCCTGGGAGACAAGAGCAAAACTTTATCTCAAAAAAAACAAAAAAAAATAACAAAGATCTGAACAGACACCTCACCAAAGATGATATGTAAATGATAAATAAGCATATCAAAAGATGCTTAATATCATGTCATTAGATAAATGCAAATTGAAATAATATTAAGATATTAATATCACTACATATCTATTATAATGGCCAAAATTCAAAGCACTGACAACATCAAACGCTGGCGAGGATGTGAAGTAACAGGAGCTCTCATTTATTGCTGGTGAAAATGTAAAATGGTACACCTACATTAGAAGACAGTTCGGCAGTTTCATATAAAACTAAACATACTCTTACCATATGATCCAGCAATTGTGTTCTTTTCTATTTACCCAAAATGAGATGAAAACTGATGTCCATACAAAACCTGCACATAGACATTCACAGTAGCTTTAAATGGATCATTTGGCAATTATAAAATTGCCAAAACTTGAACACAACCAAGATGTCCTACAGTTGGTGAAGAGGTAGACATTCTGTGGTGATTCGAGACAATGGAATATTATTCAGTACTAAAAAGAAACATGCTAGCGAGCCATGAAAAGACATGAAGAAACCTTAAATGTATATTACTAAGTGAAATAAGCCAATCTGAGAAGGCTAAATAATTCCAATTATATGACATCCTGGAGAAGGCAAAACTATGGAGACAGTAAAAAAAATCAGTGATGGCCAGGAATGGTGGCTCATGGCTCTAATCCCAGCACTTTGGGAGGCCGAGGTAGGCAGATCACTTGAGGTCAGGAGTTCAAGACCAGCCTAGCCAACATGGTGAAACCCTGTCTCTACTAAAATTACAAAAATTAGCTGGGTGTGGTGGTGCATGCCTGTAGTCCCAGTTTCTCTGGAGGCTGAGGCAGGAGAATTGCTTGAACCCAGGAAGCAGAGGCTGCAGTGATCTGAGATTTCACCAGTGCAATCCAGCATGAGCGACAGGGTGAGACTCTGTCCCAAAAAAAAAAAAAAATCAGTGATTACCAGGGCAAAGTATTTACCAGATTATCAGAATAAGAGAGCACAGCGGACTTTAAGGGCAGTGAAACCATTGAGCTGGGTACATGTCATTATGCATTTGCCCAAGCTCTAAACTATGGACTTTGGGTAATAATGATGCATCAATGTAGATTCATCAATTGTAAAAAATGTAGTACTCTGGTGTGTGATGTTGAGTCCAGGATGTGGATGGTGTGGAGAGTCCAGAGGATATATGGGAGATCTCTGACTTTTCACCTAATTTTGCTGTGAATCTAAAACCACTCTAAAAAATAAGATCTATCCTGGGAGGCAGAGGTTGCGTTGAGCCGAGATCACTCCACTGCACTCCAGCCTGGGCAACAGAGAGAGACTCCATCTCAAAAAGTAATAATAATAATAATAATAATAATAAGATCTATTTTTTAAAAAGATTAAAGAACACAAAACATGAAAATTAAATCAAAGCTAACTAATCTTCCTACAAAGAAAACACCAGTCCTAGACAATTTTAAAAGGGAAGTATTCACAAATACTGAAATAATACATAATTCTAATTTTACTCAAAATATGTCATACTGTAGAAAATCAAGGAGCACTTCATAGCTCATTTTATCAATTTTGCACAATCTTGACAGAGCTCCAAAGAATAGACACTGTCTACCTTACATTCAGCCTGAACACTATGAACCAAAACCACACCTTATGGGCTATGTTATCATGACTTGGTGCTATCCCTTTGTCTTCATTAGCATGACTTTTGCCTTCTAGGAGTATCTTGCTCAGGCACATAGTTTTCTGATTCATTACAGAAAGTTCCTAAAAGACCCAATAACTCTTCAGTGGTAAACATCAACAAACAGTTTGCACTCTACAGTTGTTTGAATCCTTCCCAGTCTTTTCCCCTGTGCTGAACAGTTATATCTTGATGTTTACCCAATCCTAATTAGCCAGCCTCCACCACCTTTGAAAGGGCCTTCTTAAATCAATCTTTCTTACCTCTGCTCTTCAGAGACATTGCTAAAGCTTTGAAGATTTAGTATTCTCTTACTGCTGGGAGCATTTGTCTCATCAAACTGTCATCTTTGTCTCATCAACAGGTTGTGTTGGTAATGTTTGGGGAGCCAGCTTTTGACATTTCAAAATAGTGAGCTATGATCACGCCACTGCACTCCAGCCTGGGTGACAGAGCAAGAATTACAGGTCAATCCTACTTACGGAGAAAGATGCAAAAATTCTAAATGAAATATTATATAACTAAATATAGTAATGTATAATGTATAACTCATTATAATTCAATAACAATTAATATGTGATGACCAAGTTCTGTTTATCCCAGGAAGATAAAGTTGGATTAATATTAAAATATCAATTAGTGTAATTTACTACATTAATAAAGAAGAAAAATTATTTGATCAACTTAATGCAGAAAACTTTCTGATAAAAGTCAACATTCTCACGCATAAATAAAATAAATCTAAAACCAATTTTGACCACAATTACAGAAATTTGTTAAGCAAATATGTATTTATAAGCAGATTCAAAACAGCTTATATAACCTGTCCTAAACCTTGTACCTGACCAAATAGACTTAGGTCAGTCCGTCACTAAGGATAGGTAAAGTAAACACATTTAATAGTAAAGTGCTGAAAGCTTTTCCTTTTAGATCACCATGAGACAGGGGTACTTTTTATCACCATCTTTTCTTTTCAACATTGTTTAAGAGATCCTAGCCAATGCAGTAAGAAAAAAAAGGCTATAGATTAGAAAGGACAAAATAAAATCTCTTTAATTCAATGATAAATTTATAATCTTAGAAACCCAAGGAATCTTTAAAATGATTTGAATTTATCAGAGTTGGACTGATTAAGTGGCTGGGAAAATTTAAAAAAAGGAAAAAAAATGAATTTATAAGAGTTTAGCTAATTGTAAAATCAGAATAATAAATTGTTTCCCTTTCTATACAACACACAAAAACTGTAATTTTAAGAAAAAATACTGTCATTTACAATAACTTCCAGAAATGTAAAGTACCTAATAGTACAGCTAACAAAAAACATGTAAGATATTTATGGGGGAAAATTAAAACATTATTCAAAAGTGGTTTTAAGGACCTAAATTAATTAAGAGAAAAAACAGGTTCAATGCATTAGAAGATATAATACTATAAAGATATTCATTCTTTCCCAAATTCATCTAAGAATTCAAAATTATTCCAATCAGAATACAAACAGGTTTTTGCTTTTTGTTTTGGGAGCATTTATTTTTTAGAAACTGGTAATGTAATGTGAAAAGTAAAAATGCTACAAATGGTCAAAACATTTCTAAAAATCAAAGAACAAGGAAGGGCAATGGACCTTACTAGATAGCTGGAATTATTATAAAATTGTGATTATAAAACCATGTATTATTAGTGGAATAAAAACATAAAAGTGTGAATGAAACAATAGATGGCCTAGAAAACAAATGCATATGTATATGTACCCTTGATGTATACTATATGTGGCTGTGAAAGTCAGGGAGGATAGTTTTTTTTTTAAGTGTGCTGGGAAAATTGTTATCTATACTTTTAAAAAGTAAAATTAGATCACTATCTCAATCAAAATTCTAGCAGGATTTTTTTTTTGTAGAAACTGAAAAGCTGATTCTAAAATTTATATGGCATTTAAAAAGGCCCCGAGGAGCCTAAACTGTTTAGAAAAAGTAGGACAAAGTAGCAAGATGTATATACCTGATTAAAAGTTAACTATACAATTACAGAAATAGAGTGTGGTGTTGATGTCAGAATAAGCAAATAGGTCAATGGAGCAGAGGAAAGTCCGGAAATAGAAGCACACATATGTACAATCATTTAACTTTAGACCAGTTGGGAAATGAGGAAATGGAGAAAGGACTGTCTTTTTAACAAATGGTGCTGAAAACTTTAAATCTCTATATGGAAAACAACAAACTTCAACCCTTACCTCACACCATGCACAATAATTAACTCTATAGAAATCCCAAATTTACACTTAGAATTTAAAATTATAAAACTTCTAGAATAAAAATTATAGAATATGTTTGCAAAGTTGGGTTAGAATTTCTTTTTCTTTTTTTTCTTTTTTTTTTTTTTTGAGACGGAGTCTCGCTCTGTCGCCCAGTCCAGAGTGCAGTGGCCAGATCTCAGCTCACTGCAAACTCTGCCTCCCGGGTTTACACCCTTCTCCTGCCTCAGCCTCCCGAGTAGCTGGGACTACAGGCGCCTGCCGCCTCGCCCGGCTAGTTTTTTGTATTTTTTTAGTAGAGACGGGGTTTCACCGTGTTAGCCAGGATGGTCTTGATCTCCTGACCTCGTGATCCGCCCATTCGGCCTCCCAAAGTGCTGGGATTACAGGCTTGAGCCACCGCGCCCGGCCTGGGTTAGAATTTCTTAGATAGGACCCGGTCACCATGAACCATAAAATAAAACATTGATAAAATTTACTTCATCAAAATATAAAACTTCTTCTTCATGAAAGACACCGTTAAGAAAACAAAAAGGCAAGTTACAAAGACAGGCAGAAAACATTCATAATAAGAATACTCAAATAATCCTTATAACTCAAGAATAAGAAGAAAACAAAATTTTAAATGTACAAAAAATTGAATAGATGCTTCATAGAAGACAGTATATGAGGCCGGGTGTGGTGGCTCATACCTGTAATCCCAGCACTTTGGGAGGCTGAGGCAGGTGGATCACATGAGTTGAGGAGTTCGAAACCAGGCTGGCCAACATGGTGAAATCCTGTCTCTACTAAAATACAAAAACTTAGCCGGGCGTGGTGGCTCATGCCTGTAATCCCAGCTACTCGGGAGGCTGAGGCATGAGAACTGCTTGAACCTGGGAGGTGGAAGTTGCAGTGAGCCAAGATCATGCCACTGCACTCCAGCCTGGGAGACAAAGTGATACTCTGTCTCAAAAAAAAAAAAAAAAAAAAAGTATATGAATGTCCATAGGACACGAAAAGATTCTCCATATGACTAGTCTTGAGGAAATTTTAATTTTAAAATGACAATGTACCACCATACAGCCACAGAACAGCTAAAATAAAAAAGACTGGTAATTCCAAGGATTAATGAGGATGTAGAGAAACTGGAACTCTCATATTTTGCAAGTGGATACGCAAAATGGTACAACTAACTTTTAAAAACACCTTAGAATTTTCTTATAAAAATAAACATACATTTACCTGACTTACCTCCACACTCTTGATATCATAGTATATAACACAGCTTTGAAAATATTTGTATTTTTTAAAGCATATGTAATATTAATATGTGAACTGATTAGAATTATAGTGATAATGTTTTTTTTAAAAAATACACTTACAATAAAACTCAGCAATTCAACTTCTAGGTAATTATCCAAGAGAAATACTTACATCCACTCAAAAAATTGTTTATAAATGCATAGCAGCCTTATTCATAATATCCCCAAATTGAAAATAACCCAAATGTTTATCAATTGATTAATGAATAAAAATAGTTGTGGTATTGGTATATCCTTACCATGGAATCCTTGGTAATAAAAAAATTGATACACACATCATGGATGGCTCTCAACAACATTAAACTATGTGAACGGAGTTAGACATAAAACAATACATAATGTGTTATTTAATTTTTGTGAAGCTCTAGAAAAGACAAATCTCATCAGTAGTGGTAGGAAGCAGATCAGTGGTTGCCTGGGACCATGATGAATGGGTATTGACTGCAATGAGCATGAAGAAACTGTGCTGGGTAAAGATATATTCTATGCTATGTCTGTGGTAGTGATTAAATGATTGCATACATTTGTAAACTTGTATACTTAAAATTGATAAATTTTATTGTGGATATATTATATATCAATAGATGAATGGTACAAAATAGCTCAAAATTAAACCCATTCATATATAGTCTGTAGCTCTTTGGCAAAAGTAAATTTCATTTTAAAATAAACATACAATAATAATAAAATGAACTGCAATATTAGGCAATGATATGCCAAATTTGAGTGATGAGATCTAAAGCATCATTGCATTAAGATTCTAAGGACAGGCTAGGCATGGTGACTCACGCCTGTAATTCCAGCACTTTGGGAGGCCACGGTGGGTGGATCACGAGGTCAGGAGATCAAGACCATCCTAACAAGGTGAAACCCCATCTCTACTAAAAATACAAAAAAATTAGCCAGGCATGGTGGCGGGCGCCTGTAGTCCCAGATACTCGGGAGGCTGAGGCAGGAGAATGGCGTGAACCCGGAAGGCAGAGCTTGCAGTGAGCCAAGATCCCGCCACTACACTCCAGCCTGGGCCACAGAGTGGGGCTGCATCTCAAGGAAAAAAAGAGATATTAAGGGCATTGAACTGTTTAGGAAGAGTACAGATGTTCATTTACTTGACTTTCTAAAGTGAAGTATACATTTTTAAAATGTTAAGTTTAGCCACCAAAATAGACTACAGTAGAAATAAAATGTATGACTTCAAGCCACAATAAGAAGTAAAAATAATTTTTTTAATCAGGAAGATTTTTAACTCAGGAAGATTTTTAAAATAAGGCATAGAAAAACAGTTTAAATAGAACAAAACAAAACTATAGAGATAAATCCAAAAATGTCCATTAATCACAAAATATACATTTGCCCAGTAAAAGACGGATAGTGTCAGATTGTGGTGCCTGCCAAGCAACACAGAAGGGATAGCAAAGGTCAGGAGCTCATGATACAGTAAGAAGTCAGGCAATGATAAACTCCATCTTCAGTACCATAAGGTTAGTCTGAGGGCAGACATCATCCCAGGGAGTTACAGGAGCACTAACAAGAGGGACACGGTTCTCTCTGTGAAGTCACGTGTGTCAGCAGGTAGCCACTAAGTTGAGTTGCCCAGGTTAAGAAGAAGGTGAAGGCCATTAAAAAGTAGGCAAAGGATATGAACAGACACTTCTCAAAAGAAGACATTCATGAGGCCAACAAACATATGAAAATAAAAAAGCTCAACCTCACTGATCATTACAGAAATGCAAATCCAAACCACAGTAAGATACGATCTCACACCAGTCAGAATGGTGATTATTGAAAAGTCCAGAAACAACAGATACTGCCGAGGTTGCAGAGAAAAAGGAATGCTTTTACACTGTTGGCAGAAGTATAAATTAGCTCAACAATTGTGGAAAACAGTGTGATGATTCCTCAGAGACCTAGAGGTAGAGATACTGTTTGACCCAGCAATCCCATTACTGGGTATACAACCAAAGGAATATGAATTATTTTATTATAAAGAAACATACATGTGTATGTTCATTGCAGCCCTATTCACAATATCAAAGACATGGAATCGGCACAAATGCCCATCAGTGATAGATTGGATAAAGAAAATGTGGTACATATACACCATGGAATACTATGCAGCCATAAAAAGGAATGAGATTATGTCCTTTGCAGAGACATGGATGGAGCTGGAAGTCTTTATCTCAGCAAACTAATGCAGGAACAGAAAACCAAACACTGCATACTCTCACTTATGCGTGGAAGTTGAATGATGTGAACACATGGACACAGGGAGGGGAACAACACACACTGGGGCCTGTTGGAGGGAGGGGTTGGGGAGGAAGATCATTAGGAAGAGTAGGTAATGGGCACTGGGCTTAATACTTAGGTGATGGGATGATCTGTGCAGCAAACCATCATGGCACAAGTTTGCCTATGTAACAAACCTGCACATCCTGCACATGTACTCCAGAACTTAAAATAAATGTTGAAGGAAAAAAAAAAAAAAGTAGGGAAAGGACATTCTTGGCAGAAGGAACAGCCTGAGCACAAGCACAGAGGCGAGAAACAGCTTGCTGTTTTGGAGACAAGTACAGTCATGTGACTGATATGCTCTTATGTGCACATGTCAGAAATTCATTTCATTCTCCTTCTCAGAAGGACAGCGTTACAGAAGATTATTCCGAGCATAGTACCTAACTCCTTGGAATCTCTCCACAGTGGAAGTCACTTGTAATTACTAAGTAAGGATCTTTATCTCCAAAAACTCCTGGGCCTCAAAGAGTTAGTCTAATTAGTACACATGAATTCATAAATCCAAGTTTGCAAATTGAGTGAATGTTGATGATTCATTTCTGTATCCTATCTAACCCTTAAGACTGAAGTTACATGTTTATCCTATGAATTTCCTTGAAAAAATTTTTCTCTGAGCTCTTAGTGTATTTACATTTGGCTTAAGAAATTTTCTATTTTCTACCTCATTCTTTACTTATTCGTAACCTCCTCATTTCTGCAATTTCTTGGGAGACAGAGCCATGTTGATTTTATTTTGGTTACAATGCTTTGCACATAATGGCTAGGCACTTTAAGAAGACGAAATCGTTGATAAAGTTTCTGCAACTGTGGAGTTATTAGTAGAGAAAGCAATCAGCAGTGCTTCTAGCCCTCAAGGCCCTAGGGATGCACTGAGAAGAGTTTTTGAGTGCATTTCTTCAGGGATTATTTTTAAAGGTAGTCCTGGGCTTCTGGATCTTTGTGAAAAGAATCCCTTTGATACCTTGGCAACAACGACTGACCAGCAGTGTGAAGACATCACATCCAGTGCACAGTTTGCATTCAGACTCCTTGCATTCTGCCAGATATACAAAGTTATAGACATGGATCCATTATCACAAATGAGCCAACATTTTAACATCCACAACAACGGGAAACGAAAAAGGGATAGTGATGGAGTTGATGGATTTGAAGCCGAGGGGAAAAAAAGACAGAAAAGATTGTGATAATTTTTAAAAGGTGCCTGTAAATCTTCAGTGTTAAAAAAACAAAAGGTGCCCATTTGTTGGCTGTTTGTCATTCATAATAATGTCTACATTGAAAAATTTATCAAGAATTTAAAGGATTTCATGGAAGAACCGAGTTTTTCTATGATATTAAAAATATACAGTGTTACATATTATTTGAATGGAAAGACACACACACACACACACACACACACACACACACAAAACAGAATGTGCTCTGACTAGGCAGGAAACAGCAGTTCTGATTTTTTCTCATTATTTTGATTTTATTTTCTGGTTGCCCTAGCTTCTCCACCCTACTTTTGTGTCTTTTGTTAACTAGGGCATTGTCTTATTAAATCTTCACTGTATTTAATGCAGTATTTGTGCTTCAGTTGCTCTGTGTATTTTGATACTTTTATTTACAGATTTTGTTTGCTTTTTGACACTAGTTGTAAGTTAGTTTGTGTTATAGATGACATCCTTTACCCCTACTTAATATTTTACAGCAGTACTTTTTTTTGTCACGTGAGACTGCAGAATTTCTTTTGTTTTTCTATATGTGAAGCAGTACAACTCAAAAAGTTATCCTGCCATTCAAGTGCTCAGAACGGAATGTTTCTGCAGATCTTGTGGCATTTGTCTCTAGTGTGATATATAAACGTGTAATTAAGACAGATTTCTATTAATCTAATCAAGTTTGCTGTTAGTTGTGCATTAGCAGTATAAAAGCTAATATGTACTATAGGGTCTTGCAACAGTTTTAAAGCCTCCGCATAATTGATAGTAAAAATGCATGACATTTTTGTCTTTAATAGACTTTTAAAATTATAATTGTAGGTTTAACACATAGATCTTTGTACAGTTGACTTTTTTGACATAGAAAGGCCAAAAGTAACTTTCTGAATATTTTTTTCCTGTGTATAAGTGGAAAGGGCACTTTTCATGCATAAATGGGCTAACCAATATTTTCAAGAGAACTTTATCATTGTGCAGCTAACAACAGTAACTAGCCCTTAGTTATGGTGGCAGTTTCTTATTGGTATGTGTGAGATTATTCTAGCAACTATTACAGTATAACACAGTTAATCTTCTCCACACACCCTATCACCCAGATAATCTACAATTCTGTTAACAGTGAGGTTGATAAAGTATTATTGATAAAAAAATAAGATAATATAAGAAAAAAACAGAAAATTATTTGGTGTGGCCATCTTACATGCTTATATGTCTCCTACACAAAGCTAAATATTCTAGCAGTGATGTAATGAAAAATTATGTCTTACTGTTGATGTACGTATGCTCTGGTACACAGATGTCATTTTGTTGTCATAGCACTACAGTGAAATACACAAATAAAAATTAAATTAAAAAAAAAGATAATCTTAGGGCCAGGTATGGTGGCTCATGCCTGTAATCCCAGCACTTTGGGAGGCCGAGGCGGGCAGATCACGAGGTCAAGAAATCAAGACCATCCTGGCTAATGTGGTGAAAACCCATGTCTACTAAAAATACAAAAATTAGCTGAATGTGGTGGCACACACCTGTAGTCCCAGCTACTCGGGAGGCTGAGGCAGGAGAATTGCCTGAACCAGAGGTTGTAGTGAGCCGAGATCGCGCCACTGCACTCCAGCCTGGCGACAGAGTGAGACTCCGTCTCAAAAAAAAAAAAAAAAAAAAAAAAATCTTAAAATGATATGTTGCTTGCAGTCATTAGTGATAAAATCAGATTATGCTCTTACATGAATTTTAATGGTTTCTAATTCTTCAAAGTAGATTTTTAAATACTAAATATGTCTTTCCATATAATATTTGAAGACCTAGGAGTTGAAATAGTGGTATTTCAAGGTAGCTTGAATAAAGTGCACTGACAGACACTTCTGCAAGATCGCTTTACTTCATCCTTCTGGTATTCCCTATTGCCCAAGGGGGAAAAAAATCTTTATGATTCCTTTGAATTTCTTCTATTCTTCAGTTATGCTTCAGGCTAAAGGTTAAATTAATTTTATTTCTAGATTCTGGATACTTAAGATACTTCTTTTAAAATTGTTTTCTATTAACAAACTTCATCCAATAACCCCAGAGAAAGGAACACAAAGATGTACAGGGTGCCTCCTCCATGAAAGATGCTGTGCTGTGTGTTTTCACATCTGTGTCTCAGTCACTTCTCACAAAAGCCCTGTAAAAATAGCATTTAATATTAATAACAAGAGCTAACATTTATTGATCTCTACATAAAAGATCTCATTTGTTTGAACACCAATCTTAGGAAGTAAGGTTAATCTCCCAATTGTACAGATGAGAAACACTACAGCTTATGGGAGTTAAAAACACAACTGGGAAACCATAGTATTAAGATTTAAGCTCTTATATTAATTCTTCCAATGGCTATGCTTTTAACCATGATGCAGTACTACTTATTTGTAAATTAGAGAGCATAGTCTCCATTTTAGAGATGAGAATATATTAGGTTGGTGCAAAAGTAATTGTACTTTTTGCCATTGAGTGTTGGCAAAACTGCAATTATTTTCGCACCATCCTATAGGTTCAAAATGTGCTCAGATCATGCATTTAAATAAATAGCAGGGCCCAGATCAGATTTAAAACTGACTACATCTAACTCCCAAATCTGAGTGCTCCACCTTGCACCACACCTTGCTGATGCAAAGAGCAAGTTTTCAAGCTGGACTACAATAAAGCTATTTTTCCATTTGAGTCTACATGTGGGACTAACTTTTATATATTATACTACCAAGGCAGAGAATGAACTGGGATGAGCTGACACTTCATCATGACTAGAAAAGCCTGTCTGGCCAGGTGTGGTGACTCATGCTTGTAATCTCAGCAATTTGGGAGGCCAAGATGGGAGGATTGTTTGAGCCCAGAAGTTTGAGGCCATCCTGGGCAACACAGCAAGACCTCATTCCTACAAAGAAAAATTTAAAGAGTATCCAGCTGCACTGGCATATGCCTATAGTCCCAGTTACTCAGGAGGCTGAGGCAGGAGAATCACTTGAGCCCAGGGGTTTGGGGTTACAGTGAGCTATGATTGCACCACTGCACTACAGCCTGGTCAACAGAGGGACACTGTAGGAGAGAAAGAGAGAGAGTAGAGGGGAAAGGAGAGGAGAGAGGAAGGGGGAGGGGGGAAGAGAGGGGGAAGTAGGGGAGGGAAGGAAGGGGGAGGGGAGGTGAAGGGGAAGGGAAAGGAAAGGAAAAGAGAAAGGAAAGGAAAGGAGAAAGAAAAGGAAAGGAGAAAGGAAAGGAAAGGAGAAAGGCAAGGCAAGGAGAAAGGAAAGGAGAAAGGAAAGGCAAGGAATGGAAAGGGAGGGAGGGGAAGGGAGAGGAGGGGAGGGGAGGGAAGGGAAGAAAAAGCCGGTCTGGTCCAGACACTCTTCTGAGATGGCCCAGTGGGGGACTCTTGGTCCTTCCAGTGGGCCAGTAATGAGCATATGCTTTGGTGTGCCAAATCTGCCTGTGCCACTTTCCTCAGGATTCTTCCCACAAGACAGCAGGAAAAAAAAAAAAATGTTTGGTTTTCCTTCCTCCCTGGGTTTCTCTTTGGGTTTCCTTGGGTTTCTGTTTCACTTTGGTTTTTCTAATTTGTTACCCAACCAAGATCACAGGAGGATACACGGCACCTGTTAAAGGGACTTGGGATTTTTGTCAAACAGACCAGGAATTCAGTACTGTCCACATGATCTTTTCTAGACTCCATTTAGTCTTCGTGCGGTCCAGCAGCATCAGCATCACCTGGGATAATATTAGGAATGCAGATTCTCAGGACCCCACTCAGACCTACTGAATCAAACTCTGCATTTTAACAAGATCCCCGGGTGATGTGCACACCCATTGGAGTTTGAGAACCCTTGCTCTAGAGCATGATAACTAACATTCCAAGCCCCAATTTTCAGGTCTGTGAAATGGGAATGGTAAGCAGGGCATTTTAGAGGATAATAATAAATGCAAAGAGCCAAGTAGAGAAACCTGACTCACAGTAGGTATTTAATTTAAAAGATCAATTATAATTTATGGTTATTATTATTATCCCAATTATCTCCAGATACTATTTCATTATTCAGAAACCTCATCTGTTTTTCCTGTTAGATTTTTTCCACTAACATGCAAACATATTTGGGACTATTTTCCCCATCAGAAAAATAAATAGACATAACTCCTCTCCTGATGCTACTTTGTCTCCATCATAGCCACATTTCTCTCTCTCCCTCCCTTGATATCGAAGCATCTCAAACAAGTTGTCTAGACATACTCTTCGGTCTCTCCTTCCCTTCTCTCTTGAGCCCACTCCAAGCAGGATTTTGTGCCCAACACTCCACCAAAACAGCTTTTCTCAGGGACACCTGTGACCACCATGTTTCTGAATCCAGATTTCCTTTCTCAGTCTTCATCTCACTTATTTAGTGTATCAGCAGCACTTTTTTGCCTTAAAATACATTTTCATTTTGATTCCAGGACACCACACTCACCTGGCTGTCCTCTTACATCCCTTGCTATTCCTTCTCAGTCTCATTTAGAGGTACTTTCTCTCTTTTATACTTGTACGCATTGACATGCTGTAGGGCTCAGTATTTGGACCAATTTTTTTTCTGTCTACAAATCACTCCCTGACGACCTCATTCAATCTCAATGGCTTTAATTATAATATCATCTACGAGGTAATGACTTCTAAATTATATATGTAGCTTGGAACTTTCCCTTAAACAATAAACTCATCTATATAACCACCCGCTATCATCTCCAGCCATCTGCATAGCTCGTTCGTTCACTTCCTTAGTCTCTTTACTTTAAAAAATCACTTCCTCATTGAGACCTGCCCTGGGCATCCTAAAATTCTAACTACCCTTCCTCCACATGAAAATACACATCTTTCTTTCCTTTTTATTTTGTCTTCCTAGCACTTACCACTATCTAATGTATTGCATATTTTAGCATTATATGCCTTACTTATTATTTCTCCCTCCTCCCTCACTTGAGTGTAAGCTCCACTAGAAAAGGATTTTTGTTTTCCTTTTTCTCTGCTGTATGCCCTGTGCCTAGAATATTGCATGGCATATAATTGTTGCTAAACAGTCACTAAACAAATGTAGGATTCCGCTTTACAGCTAAAGGAACACAGGTTCAGGATGGGCGTTCCCAAGGTCACAGAGCCAGATGATTGCAAAGCTGTGAACTGAATGCTAGTGTGTCTGACACCAAATCTCCATATCAAATACCACCTATATTTGAAAGAGTTTTTCCATGGTCACTTTCATTCTTCAGCTTTTGTGTTTGTAAATATGTTTTGTTGGATTCAGTGCTCTCCTCTTCAGCCGGACTACATTTTCTACTAAGACATGTTAACACGCCATCAGATAATTAGGAAGTATCAGGTTATCTCACCTGAAGCATCACGTTTCCAAGTAATCGGTTTCAGAGAACTTGAATCAAAGCAAAATGGGAAATGAATAATGCTTCCTCTTTATTCCTTCCTGTCACCTCTTCTTTCCTCTGCCTCAACAAACAGTACTTGGATATTCTTCTCACAGAAACAGCATAGGAAGGAGAGGTTTATCACATTCTATGGCTTCTCTAAAAATAAGATCTGATTTAAAACATCAGGAAACACACTTCTTTTCTCTGACAACAGAGTTAGCAGTAAATATCCTTTCCTCTTCCTGCCACTGCAGCCTCAGCAATAGGACTTGTGGAAAGTGAGTCTAACTCATGCATAAGTATTACTTCTAGTTCTGCCATTTTCCAGCAGGGCTGTCTGGATTTCGTCGAGTTTCATTTTCCCTGTATAAAGTGGGAATGATAGCACTACTTTGGAAGCTTGCTGCAAGTAAGTATTAATAAAGATAACACACACAAAGAGCTTAGGGTGAGGCTTATAAGCTGTTATAAAAGTCAACTTTCTTCTGACTTCAATGAAACCGGATCATATTTGTAGGACTTGTTGCTGCTTATTCACTCCAGCAGTATAAAGCAGATGGATTGGGTCTCTTAGTAGGGAAAGCAAAGAATCAGCTTCCGTGTAGCAGTGGGGGCACTTGGCACATATTATCTATAGTTCTCATAATGGCACTGTAAGGTGAGTAGAATTAGCTCCATCTCAGAGAGGAGAAAACTCAGGTCAGAGATGGTAAAGAATTGGCTTTGGGTCATGGATCGAACCAGGAGCAGAACAAGGATTCAAACTCAAGCCTAACTCCAAAGAGCCCATTATTTCCACTAGAGCAGCACCTCCATCATCCCTCAGGCCCAAGCAACCCCTTTCCCGGACACAATTTGCCTGTAACGGACTCTCCCAGCCTCAGAAAAATATCATCACCCAAACAGAAAAATGTATATCTAATTGCATTTTTTTACTTTCCTAAGGCATTTGATATCCATTTTGTCCTCTACCATCCCTGATGGCGCTGCCTGTTCAGATGTCTACATTTCTCACCTGAGTCATTATAATTTCACCCTAACTCATCTCTGTGCCTCCAGTTTCCTAGCTGCGTAATTTATCTTCATGTTGCTGTCAGACATGGCTCACTGAACACAGGTAGGGCCTTCTCTGACTCTGAATTCTTTGAAAGCTCCCAATTACCTACAGAGTAAATCTCAAACTTCCTATCATGACGTGCAACCATCTCTCCATGCTGACCTCCTGCCACATCTGCCATGTACCCTTAGCTTCTTTTATAGTGGGATCCTTATTGTTCCCCAAATATGTTGAGCTCAAGTCATGCTCGTCCATGTAGTTCAATAAACTGAAGTGTTGGTCTCTAACCAGCAAAATCTTTCTCATAGTCATGCTCACCCATGCATATGGGAGTACAGTTGAGGATAGATTTTCTGGAAGACTATTTGGCAAAAGATAGCAGAATGCTTGTGAATATCTAAATCTTTATCTCTGTGTTCCACTTCTAAGAATTTATCCTGAGGATAGTTCAGAGATGAGTACAACTATGTCTAATGTTGTTTGTTTATAATTCTTTCACGTTGTATGCAATCTAAATGTCCAACCAAAGGGAATTTATTTTAAAAATATAAAAATGTATAAATTATGATACATGCATATGATAGGAGTGACTAGATCTTTAACTGTAAATTTCAAAATGTTTAGTCCCCTGAAAATATTTCTACAGTGTAAGAATGGAAAAATGTAGGTTTAAAAAAGGGTGCATACCTTATAATTCCAATTCTTTTTTTTTTCTTTTCTTTTCTTTCTTTCTTTTTTTTTTTTTTTTTTTTGAGATAGAGTTTCACTCTGTTGCTCAGGCTAGTGTGCAGTGGTTTGATCTCGGCTCACTGCAACCTCTGCCTCCCGGGTTCGAGCAATTCTCCTGCCTCAGCCTCCTAAGTAGCTGGGATTACAGGTGCGCGCCACCATGCCTGGCTAATTTTTGTTTATTTTTCAGTAAAGACAGAGTTTCACCATGTTGGTCAGGCTAGTCTCAAACTCCTGACCTCGTGATCTGCCTGCCTCGGCCTTCCAAGGTGCTGGGATATAGGCGTGAGCCACCGCACCCGGCCTATAATTCCAATTCTACTAAGGAAAAATATAAATACACATGTATGTGTGTATATACATGCTCGTTAAAAAGACTAGAAGTATATATGCCAAATACAAATGTTGATTATCTGTAGTGTAGATACTGTAAGTTATTTTAATTTTATTCATTATATTTTTTAAACATGTAGTGAGCATGTATTTCTTTATATGCAAAAAAAAAAAAAAAAAAAACTTTAAAAGTTCCTATTCGTCCTTCAAACCCTAGCACAAAATCCTCCTCTGAAGGCTTTCCTAATTCTCATGGTCCGAGTAAATCCATCTTCCTTTCAACTTTCAGGGTAGTCTTGCTCCACTTCATCTTATAGTATAGTAAATTATTTATATGTCTTACTTAACAACTAGACTGAGAGTGTCTGAGCACAGGCTCCAAGTCTGACTCACCTGGCACAAGCTTCACCCATTCCAGGAGGCCTTCCTCAGCAGGGACTTAATGAGATACTTACTGAAAAGAGCGACTCTGACACATCTTTATAGATGTAGCCTCATAACTGACTTATGACTGGGACTTATTTGAAACAGAAATGAGTGTGTGTAAGAAAACATTTGGAAATTTGTGCTCAGTGTTGGAATGTCAGCGTTTGGAATTTTATGCTCAGTGTTGCAATGTCTAGTTTCTGATTAGAATTTTCTGTATCCTTATTTCTCTCTTCCATGGGCACATGTTTCCAACAACCATGAGTCCATGCTGCCCACACACTGCTGTCTTATATTGTGAGGGAGAGATGAGGGACAAGAAAATCAAGAACCATGTAGGGGTGAGTGTGGAGGAAGCTTGTATTGAGTTGAATTTGAGAGGCAAAGAGAAAGTCTTCATGACAGCAATGGGTTGAGAGATCTTAAGAGCAAAAGAAATGAGAAATACGTTTTTTTTTCCTGACTTTTATTTTTCGGTTCAGGGTGTACATGTGCAAGTTTGTTAAGTAAAGTGCATGTTGCTAAGGTTTTGGATACAAATAATCCTGTCACTCAGGTAGTGTGCGTAGTTAGTACCTCATAGATAGTTTTTCAATGCTCACTCCTTCTCACTCTTCCCCCTCAACTAATCCCCAGTGTCTATTGTTCTTACCTTTGTGTTCACATGTATTCAATATTTAGCTCCTGCTTATACGTGAGAACAGGTGGTATTTGATTTTCTGTTCCTCCATTAGTTCGCTTAGGATAATGGTCTCCAGCTGCATCCATGTTGCTAAAAAGGACATGATTTTGGTTTTTATGGCTGCATAGTAGTCCATGGTATATATGTACCACATTTTCTTTACACAGTCCACTGTTGATGGGTATCTAGGATGATTCCATGTCTTTGCTGTTGCGAATAGTGCTATGATGAACATACAAATTCATGGGTCTCTATGGTAAACAGTTTGCTTTCCTTAGGATATATGCCCAGTAATGGGATTGCTGGATTAAATGATAGTTCTGTTTTAATTTCTTTAAGAAATCTCTACACTTCTTTCCACACTTGCTGAACTAATTTACATTCCCACCAGCAGTGTATAAGAGTCCCTTTTTCTCCACAGCCTCACTGACATCTGTTATTTTATGACTTTTGATAGTAGCCATTCTGACTGGTGTAAGATGGTATCTCACTGTGGTTTTGATTTCCATTTATCTAATTATTAGTGATGCTGACCATTTTTCATGTGTTTGTTGACCGCTTGTATGTCTTCTTTTGAGACATGTCTGTTCATGTCTTTTGTCCATTTTTTAATGGGGTTATATGATTGTTGTTTGTTAAATTGTTATGCATCCTATAGATTCCAGATATTAGGACTTTACTGGATGCATGTTTTGTAAATATTTTCTCCCATTCTGTAGGTTGTCTTTTTACTCTGTTGATAGTCTCTTTTGCTGTGCAGAAGCTCTTTAGTTTACTCAGATACTTGATAGTCTCTTTTGCTGTGCAGAAGCTCTTTAGTTTACTCAGATACCACTTGTCAATTTTTGGTTTTATTGCAATTGCTTTTGGGGACTTCTTAGTCATAAATTCTTTGCCAAGGCTAATGTCCTGAATAGTATTTCCTGGATTTTCTTCTAGGGTTTTTATAGTTCTAGGTCTTACATTTAAGTCTCTAATCCATCTTGAGTTAATTTTTGTGTATAGTGAAAGGAAGGGGTCCAGTTTCATTCTTCCGCATATGGCTAGCCAGTTATCCCAACACTGTTTATCGAATAGAGAGTTCTTTCCCTGTTGTTTGTTATAAAAAGTCAGCTTTGTTGAAGATCAGGTGGTTGTGTGTGGCTTTATTGTTAAGTTCTCTATTCTATTTTGTTGATCTACTTGTCTGTTTTTTGTTTTTTTTTTTCCATTACTGTGCTGGTTTGATTACCGTAGCCTTGTAGTATAGCTTGAAGTTGGACAGTGTGATGCCTCTGGCTTTCTTCCTTTTGCATAGGATTGTTTTGCCTATTCAGGTTCTTTCTTTGTTCCATATGAATTTTAGAATAGCTTTTTTCTAATTTTGTGGAAAATGATGGTGGTAAATTCAATAGCATTAAATCTGTAAATTGCTTTGGGCAGTACAGCCATCATAACAATATTGATCCTTCTTATCCATGAACATGGAAAGTTTGTCCATTTGTCTGTGTCATCTCTGATTTCTTTCAGCAATGTTTTGTAGTTCTCATCATAGAGATCTTTTGCCTCCTTGGTTAGCTGTATTCCTAGGTGTTTTATCTATTATGTAACTATTGTAAACGAAATTGTGTTCCTGATTTGGCACTCAGCTTGAACATTATTGGTGTATAGAAATACTACTGATTTTTACACATTGATTTTGTATCCTGAAGCTTTACTGAAATTATTTATCAGTTCCAGGAGCCCTTTGGCAGAGACTACGGGGTTTTCTGGGTTTAGAATCATATCACTGTAAAGAGAGATAGTTTGACTTGCTCTCTTACTATTTGGATGCCTTTTATTTCTTTCTCTTGCCTGATTGCTCTGGCTAAAACTTTCAGTACTATGTCAAATAGGTGTGGTGAGAGTGGGCATTCTTGTCATGTTCTGGTTCTCACTGGGAATAGTTCTAGCTTTTGCCTGTCCAGTATGATGTTGGCTGTGGGTTTGTCATAGATGGTTCACATTACTTTGAGGTATGTTCTTTCAGCACCTAATTGGTTGAGGGTTTTTAACATGAAAGGATGTTGAATTTTATTAAAAACCCTTTCTGCATCTATTGAGATGATCATGTGGTTTTTGTTTTTAATTCTGTTTATGTGGTGAATCACGTTTACTGATTTGGATATGTTGAACCAACAGAAAACACAATTTTATAAAGGAATGGGAAATGAAAATTTTGCTGTGGGATATAAATTCTGTCCTCATAGATGTTTTAAAAGAGATTTTAAAAACATGGAAAATGCTTGAATCCCTTTCATTTAGCAGACTGTGTTTCTTTGAGATTCCATGCTAGGCTATGAGAAGCCTCAGCTTTTATTTACTTAGCACAAGCAGTAGGAGACCCAGAGCTTTTCTTTCATCTTTTGAATAGCCTCATGAAATAGTAGATTAACCTTCAATAAGGATCTGAGTCAGACACAACTATGACATTTCCTAACTTTGAACTGGACTCACAGTAACTCAGCAACACATTTGCTCACTCATGCCAATCAGACAGATTTATGTATTTCTGTACCTATGATAAGTATTTATAAAATCAAATGTGTTGATTAATATATTCTGTTTGGTAGCCAAAAAGAAATATTTTAAATTCTGAAGTGTCTGCAGTTAGGAAAAATACAAAAGGTGGGCTATTTGTGATAGAAAAGTTTGAAGCATGAAGGTCAGTCATTTAAATCCTACAGCATGATGGAGGAGATCGTGTATTCAAGAAGCATAGAATCTGGCTTCTAGGATTATGTTTCTGTGTTTATTATAAGAAAGATAGTTATCCCAAGGAGAGCTTCTAACAGCCAAATAGCAGAGACACACAAAGCTGGAAGGTGTGTCCCAAAGCCAGATCAAAACATGTTAAACCAAGATAGGGTGCTTCTAGGCAAATATCCACTATTAATAATTAGGACAATGTCAAGTACTAATTCTATAGGGTATGACACCTAACCTATTTCTAATTTGTGTCTTTAAGCATTTGCTTTATAAAATAAGTATTTAATATTCTCTCGTAAGCAAGGAGATATAGTCAAGTATTGTAGGATTTAAAATAGTAATAGATAAATAGATAGATGATAAATCGATAGGTAGGTAGGTAGGTAGATAGGTAGATTAAATAAGTGATCCATTCTAAAGAGTTTGACAAGTTGTTATAAAGAATAAGGTAGAGATACATGTACTGACCTAGATGATATCCAGGATATATTGCTGTGCTGGAAAAAATAAATTGCAATAAAATATGTGTAATATTATTCTATTTATGTTTTTTAAATCCACAAAATGACGCTCTACACCTCTACAGATAGATAGATAGATGAATCTTATAAAATAAAAAGTTATTGCATGTAACACCTTTATGCATTTGTGAAAGAAAATAAATGTAATTATGTGCAATGATATTTGGTCATTTGTGACCTACAAAAGCAGCAATTTTATGTTATCTAACAATAATTACAGAGGAAAAGATATCAAAGTCCATATCAACTAATAACCATGGTTGTCTCCAGAAAGGAGACTGGGACTAAGGGTTGACACTTATAGTGCCATTTTGATTATCTGAATTGTCTGAATTTTTGTAATGTGAAGTATATATGTATTACTTAGATAATTACTTACATAAAGGTGAGATTTACATTTAATTATTAAAGAAGGAAAGAAGACAAGTAGACAGGTAAAAAGACAAACATTATGTGTGCTGGAGTTTTAGAAAAATTGGGGAGCAATGAGGAGAACGGGAAAGGAGAGTTTTGAAGACAGAGACACATTGAGATAAGGACAACTCAAGAAAAATTTAAGGCAATATTGCTATAATCATGTACGCAGTTTTTTCTCTCCACTCTCAAATATACCTCAGATGTTTTCTTGCAAGATTAAACAAGGATGAGGGAGCTGGAGTTAGAAATGAAACAGCTATGAGATCAGTACCATTGGGTGAGTTTCAAACAAATCATTATATGAGTCACATATAAAATGCTAATTGTCTCCCAGAGCAAATAATTATAGTGGCAAGACAGAGTAGAAAATCAATCACACAATTTGTATAAATGAGTTTTAAAAGTGGGAAAAAACTCTATGGGGCAAGGCTGTAATTCCAAACATCCTGCTCAGTGGTGGGTCACCAACTGGACACCACAACTATTCTTTCCCAGGTCACTCTCAGGAGCCCCCACTAGTTGTATATGTATAATTGTACACACAAAGATCTCAGTAAGTAATGGATAGCTTGATTTTGTTCATCAGGACTTAGCTTTTAAGTTTTGTGGCATGCTTTGGAGTGAAAATGACTTTGAAGTCAATCCCAGACACTGGGATTGGCACCTGACATGTATTGTCTCACCCAACTCACCTGATGATCCCATAGGAGGAAAATCTTACTGTGGTTCCTAAAAGAGGAAAAGGAGGCTTACAGATATCAAGTAACCTTCCCAAAGTCACACAGCAAATAAACAGAGTGGTTGGAAATTGAATGCAGAACTGTCTAATCCAAAGGCTCCGTTCTATTTCAGAAGGAAATCAAGTTCCAGATCACCATTTCTCTACCTCCAGCCCATAAAGCACTGGGGTAAATTCTGATTGTGTCAGGCCCAGGCATCCAGCCCTGGCCCACTCCTTTGTCCCTCTGCATCTGTGGCAGAGAATTTAGAGAGCCCTCCTATCTTGATCCAGATAGGGAAATACCAATCTAAAGAATATAATAAATACATAAGTTTACAAACATGTACTTGTGTTTTCATTTATCAATAAAAGTTACCACATATAAGCCTGGGTGCAGTGGCTCATGTCTGTAATCCCAGCACTTTGGGAGGCCTAGGTGGATGGATCACTTCAGGTCAGGAGTTTGAGACCAGGAGAATTGCTTGAACCTGGGAGGCAGATGATCAGAGGTTGCAGTGCGCCACTGCACTCCAGCCTGGGTGACAGAGTGAGACTCCATCTAAAAAAATAAATAAATAAATAAATAATATATATATACATGTTATTAGATGTAATACCTTTATACAGTTGTGAAAGAAAATAAAGGTAATTATGCACATACACTGTTGCAGCCACTTGACTATGTCTCCCTCACACATACTCGCCTTTGCATATCTAACTCCATAACACTGTGTGCTGCCTTGAACTCTCATTTGGAAATGGTACCAGCTCAGAACATGATACTGCTATACGTACCTGTGAATTTTGGGAAATCCTGAAATACAGGAAGCTGTGGGTGGATGAGGCATTCACCAGTTATCGATGTTAAATCTAATCCTGTTGGCACATCAGCTTGGGTTAGCTGAATGCCAGCTACCTGTAAAGGGTAAGGGAGAGAAATATTTAGAGAAATCATTCTTCCCAAATGTGTCAGAATTGGGCTTGCCCTCTGGGGCCCACTGATTTAACTTAGACTTGATGTTGCACCAGAAAGGGCAATGGACTGAGGGCACCAAGATTGGAGTTCTTTCCCCAGCTTTTTTTCTATTTAGCCATGTGAATTGAACCAAGTCATTTTTCTCTTGTGATCTCATTTCCTCAAAAATAAAATGAGACATCTGTAATACATTAAATGATTTAATTTTAATTCCTTTTGAAAATGAAATTTTTGTTCTGGTAAAAACCACATAACATAAATTTACTCTCTTAAATTTTTAAGTGTATAGCACAATGTTGTTAACTATATGCACATTGTTGTATAACATATCTACAACTTTTTCATCTTGCGTGACTGAAACTCTGCATCCATTGAACAGCAAATGCCCCATGTTCCCTTTTTCCCAGCGCCTGGCAACCATTATTCTACTCTCTGTTTCTATGAGTTTGACTATTTTAGATACCTCCTATAAGTGGAATCATGCAGTATCTGTCTTTTTGTTATTGGCTTATATCACTTAGCACAATGTTCTCCAGGTTCAATGTGACACAATTTCCCTTCATTTTAAAAGGCTGAATAATATTCCATTTGTATGTGTGTTTAAGTGTGTGTGTATATATATGTATGTATATATATATATATGACATTTTCTTTATCCATTCATCCATTTACATTTAGTTTGCCTCCACATCTTGGCTATTGTGAGTAATGCTCAATTAAAATTAGTGTGCAAATATCTCTATGAGGTCCTGTTTCCAATTTGTTTGGCTGTATACCCAGAAGTGGGATTGCTGAATCCTATGGTAGTTCTATTTAACTTTTGGAGAAACCTATATTTTGCTTTTCATAGAGGCTGCACCGTTTTACAATCCCACCACCAGTGTGAAGAGTTTACATTTCTCTGCATCCTCTCCAACACCTGTTGTTTTCCAGTTTTTTGATAGTAGCCATCTTAACAGGTATAAAGTGGTATCTCATTGTACTTTTTTTTTTTTATACTTTAAGTTCTAGGGTACATGTGCATAACATGCAGGTTTGTTACATATGTATACTTGTGCCATGTTGGTGTGCTGCACCCATCAACTCGTCAGCACCCATCAAGTCATCATTTATATCATGTATAACTCCCCAATGCAATTCTTCCCCCCTCCCCCCTCCCCACGATAGGCCCCAGTGTGTGATGTTCCCCTTCCCGAGTCCAAGTGATCTCATTGTTCAGTTCCCACCTATGAGTGAGAACATGCGGTGTTTGGTTTTCTCTTCTTGTGATAGTTTACTAAGAATGATGGTTTCCAGCTGCATCCATGTCCCTACAAAGGACGCAAACTCATCCTTTTTTATGGCTGCATAGTATTCCATGGTGTATATGTGCCACATTTTCTTAATCCAGTCTGTCACAGATGGACATTTGGGTTGATTCCAAGTCTTTGCTATTGTGAATAGTGCCGCAATAAACATACGTGTGTCATTGTACTTTTGATTTGTATTTCCCTGATAATTAGTGATACTGAGCATCTGTCCTATGGTTGTGGTATATCTTCTTTGGAGAAATGTCTATTTGAATCATTTGCCCATTTTTAACTGTTTTTTGGGGTTACAGAGTTGTAGTATAAAATACTTTTTAAACTAAGAAAAATGAAATGCTTATCTTTTGGATTTTAAAAAGTAGTATCCATCTCTAGGATTGTTTTGGGAGTGAATTGGAGAGTGAATGTAAATCATGTAGATCAGTCCCATGGCACATGGTAGCTATCCATAAATGTTCATCTTTTATTCTTTTGCACCATGCAGCCTAATTGATTCTTTTCTTTCTTTCCTTTTTTGTTTGCAATCGTTAGAATAAAGCTTCTCTCACTGTCTTCATGAATATGTTTGTACTTCTTGGAAGTGTATCATTGTTAAGAAAGTGAAATATTTTAGGGCATTTTGAGGAGTTCAGGCTAATGCATATCTGTTCATGTAAAATTACTAGTTGAGTATGATACTGTGTGATAGCTCTCAGCATTCAAGTAAATGTTAGACAAGGTTCAGACACATCTACTTTTCTCACGTATAGTCGTGCAACAAAATGTGAGCTCCAGATATGTTGCATTATTAATACATAATATATTCACAGTAGTCTTATCACATATTTTAGTTGCACATCTGACATTTGCAATATGATACAATCACTTGTGTGATGTTGTTGATGATTCATTCAATTGCATTACAAAACTTTGCTAATCACTCCTGATTCAAAGTACTAACATTTTATGAGGTAGGTGTTACTTTTATCACCATTTCACAGGTGAGGAAACTGAGACACAAAGAAGTTAATTTACTCCCAAGCCCACACATCTAATAAGTGGTACAGTAAAGCCTTCACCATTATGTCTTCACCATTCTAGAGGAAAAGACCAACAGGTCTCTGGGTACCAAAAGAGGGGAAGGAGTTACCCTAGAGAGAGAAATGAGAAGACTAAAGAGAGCATTTCATCTACTTTCAGTTGTGTCTAAGAATGTAAGAAGGAAAGAAGAAGAATAAAGGCCAGTGATAAGAAAGTGGAGGTGGGATGAAGTGTAGGACTTGGACGGACTAAATTCTACAATGAATTAGAGTGAAATGGAGACCCTGGAACTGTCAGGGGCAGGATGAGGCAACCCTAGGAACGTGGAAGTAGAAGACTTATTAAAGAATAACTGAGAAACAGGAAGGAAGAGGGTACAACCTAGCTCATCTTCTGCCTGGTCACTCTTCCTGGGGGCTAATGCTGTGTAAAATAATCTGTAAATACCGAATATGTTATCTTCTATCCATGGATGCCAGCAGCTTTGTTATAGAGGGCCAGGACTATTTCCAACATGAACAGAAAAATTAGAAATTATATTTTACAAGTATTTATTGACACAAGTCTCGGGGCCAAAAGTGGTCAGGACATAGAAATGTTTTTGATAGAATTTACTGATGTATTAATGTGTTATGAATGAAAGAGAAGCATCAAGGATTTTTTTTTAATTGAGCTAGTAGAAAAATGAAGATGCCAGTTACTGAGACAGAAATGACCATGGAAAGGTGCAGACTTGACTGAAAAAAGGTAAACAAAGAAGAGTTCAATTTTGGATATGTATAGTGGAAGATGCCCATTGGACATTAATGTGAGGATATTGATTAAGTATTTGGATATTCAAGTATAAGTCAAAGAAGAGGTCCAGGTTGGAGATACAAAATTGGAAGTTATCTGCCACAGAGTTAGATATGTTTACTTAAAAGATCTGTGCTGATAGAGACGTGAAGAGATTTAAGGATGGAACTCCTACGTTCTTCAAAGTTTAGAATTTAAGAAAATGAAGAACTTAAAGGAGAATGAAAAGGAGCTACTAGTGTAGTGGGAAAAGTCCCATGAGAGAGTGGGTTGTGGAAGCCAAGAGCTGAATAGGTTTCCAAAATAAGAAAATAAACCTACTATGTTAGTATATAGAGTAAGGTGAGGCCTGAGAACTAATCATTGAATGTAGGGCTTGTAGGGCTTATTAGTGACCTTGAAAACCACTGTTTTGGCAAAGGGGTGGTGATCTGGCCTCGCTGAATAGATTCAAGGCAGAAGGAAGGAGAACTGGAGACACTGAGTTTAGACAACACATTCAGGGAGTTCTGCTACAAATAGAGAAATGGGGGAATTAATGGGAAGCAGAGAATTAAGAAATTATCTTACTTTTTAAAGATGGGGGTTATTAAAGCACGTTTGAAAGCTGAATGGAGTGATCCTATAAAAGGAGAAAAAATGAGTGATACTGAAATAAGAGGACACAATTGCAAGAGCCATGTCTCTGAGTGGGAGAAATTATCTTACTTTTTAAAGATGGGGGTTATTAAAGCACGTTTGAAAGCTGAATGGAGTGATCCTATAAAAGGAGAAAAAATGAGTGATACTGAAATAAGAGGACACAATTGCAAGAGCCATGTCTCTGAGTGGGAGAAATATGGGATCCAGGAGACAAATGGAGGAATTGGCTTGGATAGGGACATGACCACTCATCCTTAGAATGAGGAAAAGCAGAGTCTAGGCAGTGAGGTATGATCGTGGGACTACAGGAAAAGTCTGTCCATATGGCTTCCCTTTTCTCAGAAAAGTAAGAGAAAAGGTCCTCAGATGAGATGAGCAGGGTGGAGGAGGTGTTGAACCTCAAGGAGTGAGGAGAGGCACTTCAGACACTTGGCAAATGATTGGACTAAAGAAAAGATAGAAGGATTACTGGTCAGCCCTAAACACCCTCTTGAGGTTAGTAGTGAGTAAAAACATTGGCCAGTGATATACTAACATTTTTGTTACTAAGTTTGCAACATCATTTGATGGAATTTTTCAAATTAATTAATGATCTTAAACTTATATTTAAGAAGTTTTTCTCAAATAATATGTAGTTCTATACTTGTTATTAAATGTAGAAATTGATACTTTTTAAGAATATTATTGTAATCACTTGGAAGTTATGTCTTTATTTCATGCATCTTCAGCAAACGTTGGGACTCAGAAATGTAGAAACAAAATATTATGTGCTCATTGCTTCATTTATTCAACTTCTTTAAAAAAAAAATAGAGACAGGGTCCTGCTCTGTCACCCAGTCTGGAGTGTAGTGGGACAGTCATGGCTCATTTTAACCTTGAATTCCTGGCCTCAAGTAGTCTTCCCACTTCAGCCTCCCAAGTAGTCAGGACTACTGGCATCTGCCTCCATTCCTGGCTAAAGTTCTCTGTTTTTTTTTTAGAAGGAGTCTCACTGTTACCCAGATTAGTCTTAAACTCCTGGCCTCAAATGCCCCTTTCACTTCAGCCTCCCAAAGTGCTGGGATTACAGGCATGAGCCATTGCACCCAGCTCATTTACTCATCTTCTATTCTGCCCTTTTCTTTCCCACATTGCAAGTTTTTATCTTAGAATCCCCCACTTTTCTCTGCATCTCTGTCTCTAACTGTGATAACTAGTACTGTATAAATACCAAACTTCAAGGGTGTTTCAATGTCTTGAGGAACTAACCTTGCAACTTCTAAAAGAGTCTGTAATTTTGATTGGTTGTCTTATTTAATAATATTATGCCCTGATAGTGATATTTAAATTTGTATCTGTGTCACCTGAAAAGAAAATAAATTCTTTGAGTTTTCTTTAAGAGAGAACCTTAATTTGAAATTCCCTTGCCTCCCACACTGCTTGAAGTTTAAAAAATAAAATTAAATCTAAGATTGTTGTATTTCTTCTTTAAACAAAGAGTTTGAAAGTGTGATCTTTTTTAAATTAACAATGATTAACTCAATAAGAAGGGAATCTTTTGATAGTAAAAATTTATGTTGAAAATATTTCTTTAAACAGATTAGAATTAAGCAATGATAAAGTCTAAGCCATTTTATTGGCTATTTTTTTTTATTTGAGACTTGATTCCAAAATTAGTGTAATAGATACTAGGGCTCCATATATTTCTAACCTCAAGATAAATCCTATTGACAATTTAATCAATATTTTTGATTAAGCAAATAAATGTGAAAATACATTTATTAACTCTAGAAAGAATAATTGGCATGAGAATCCTTTATATATGTATTTTACTATGTGATTCATTTTTGTTTTATAAAAATCACAAATACTAACATTACTAAATTGACTTGCTCTTTAATAGTTCCCATATTTAACAGTTATATCCAACATTTAGACTTTGTAATACTCTTGGGGAAATGGGCCTCCTTATGGGGAAATAGCTTTATTTTATTTGGGAGGAAGGAAAAAAGAGAATGAGAAAACTGATTCATGAGCCTTCAAAGCAATAAAACTGAAAATACATAACATGTTGTTTTCATTGCTTTCCAAAAAAACCACACACATTTTACAGCACAGGGAGATCAGCTAGACAGAAAGTAATCTGGAATCCACTTCTTAACAAATCTGGCTTTTCTGATTCTAGCAGGAATGAGACCAATTACTTACATAAAATCTGTAAGACTCATGGCTTCAAGGAAAACAAATCATTAGGACTCTGGACACTACTGTAATGAAAAAAGACTGAGTTATACTGATCAGTTGGAAATGACTGACTGCTGCAAGAACATTTTGATATCATTTAAACAAGTGGATTTCAGGTAAATGAAGAGGATTTCAAGAAAATATGCACCCTCCCACGGGTATACATGTCATAGTATGGTTATGGCCAGTTTTCACGTACACATTTAAAAATTTGGATGTTTATACAAATTGATATTTGAAATAAGAGAGAGAGAAAGAGAGAGAGTAAGGAAGGAAGGAAAGAAGGAAGAAAGAAAGGAGGGAAGGAAGGAGGCAAAGAAAGAAGGAGGAAGTGAAGGAGAAAGGAAAAGAAAAAGAAAAAAGCCAACTAGAAATGAAACAAAATGATTTAGGAATAGTTAAGAATGAACTCTATGGTAGATCTCAACCTTTTGTGGACTATAATCCACCAATGACTCCATCAAAGTGATTGGATCCAAAGATATCAGCAATATTAATAAAAGTAAAACTAAATATACCAAAAACACTTTACATTATAATAAAATATATAATATATTTATATTATTTATATTATTTAGTTTTTACAACTCCACGAGTAGCCTTTAGAATGAACTTTATCTTAAAGTTGCAGATAAACCTAGGAGAGAGTAGATAATTTTTTCAAGGTCACTTGGCCAGTAAGTTGCAAAATCGAGACCTGAACTAAGCTGCCTAATGTCAATGTTCTTCTTTCCTAATCCTTGTGAGAATAGGACCAGTTAGTCAGTACCATTCTACCTCCTTCAAATGTGTGGTTTTTAACATGCTATAAATTGTTGTATAATTCTAAATAATGCTTGTGTGTTTCCTGGATGACCTGTTTCTACTATGTTGTATGTGTAATAGATGAAAGCCAAGGAAAAAAGTGTTGCTATTGTTCTACCAACTTCAGTTTGGAGAAGAAAAGAAAAAAATCCCATACCTTGGTTCTACTCAAACCAATTAAATCAGACTTTCATTGGAGCTCCCAGGTGACTCAAATTGGTGGCTAAAGTTGAAAACTTATCTATCTAGAACCTATATTTGTCTTAAAGTAGCCCATGATATCATGAGCTATTTTGGTAGCCACATCACAGTTTTTGAAAGATTTTGATCATAATACATTGTCACAGATACTGTTTCTCAACCACAAATTCCTCCACACTGAATCTATGCATATGCCTTTTAGGATTTCAGAGCAGATCTTACTTTTAGCCTAGCTGTCTTTTCCAGCATGTTAGGTGGCTAAGAGATTTTTCAACACTGTTTCTACCAATGAACTTGACATTCTTCTCAGTTTCATGTCATACTCAAACCCAATCATCAAAATTTATGGATTTTTCTAAGTTACTGACTAATATAAAACAAGGTAGATCCAAGAGTAGAACCTATATGGCACAGTATGAGAGACCTCCCTCCAATTTGGTATTGATCTACTTATTAATCATCTCCTTTTGCCATTCATCCCATCCAAATTCCATCAACTTTTCTTGTTTCATAAACTACTTATACTACCTTGACCATAATAATAAGATGTCTTAAAATGACTTCCTTCTAGGAAGGTCTTGAGTGCCCCTGTGGCCGGTGAAATAGTAACACTTCTGGTATGAGAACTTCATAGCCTAGCTGATGAATATCCAGCTCAGAGTTGATCAAACTATTGTCTTTTAATGAGCAACATTATCTACTTTAAATGGTATGACTCCTCTCTCTCAGGCTTGGCAATTAAAAGTTGGGAGCTGCTAACTAGAACAGGAATTTCCACTGGAAGTTAAGATGAAGAAAAATTAGAGACATAACCATATGTGCAAACAGCAGCCTCAACACTGAGGGTGGTTGGCTGTGTTTGCAGCATGAACAAGGCTCCTTCTTAAAGACACACCTCTCCAGGATGAGAGACCTGTTCTCATCACCAATCCGATAAATATGGCTTTTTAATTTTTTTCAGAAAAAAAAGCAAGATAGAACTTTTGAAATTAAAAAAAAAAAAAAAAAAAAAAAACCTTTGCGGTTTGGATGGGGTGGCTCACACCTGTAATCCCGGCACTTTGGGAGGCCAAGGCAGGTGGATCACCTGAGGTCAAGAGTTCAAGACCAACCTGGTCAACATGGTGAAACCCTATCTCTACTAAAAAATTAGCCAGGCATGGTGGTGCACACCTGTAATACCAGCTACTTGAGAGACTGAGGCAGGAGAATTGTTTGAACCCAGGAGGCAGAGGTTGCAGTAAGCTGAGATCACGCCACTGCACTCCAACCTGGGCAATAGAGTGAGACTCCATCTCAAAAAAAAAAAAAAAAAAAAAAAAAAAGGACCTTTGGAATCTTGAGAAACAATAAGAAAGCAATCTTCAGGCATTCCCCAAAATAGCTATATCAGAAGAGTATAAATGTGACCATCCAACCATCCATAGCCTAAAATCATATTTTGACCAGTTGTCTCTTGAACAAACAATCTCTCCTTTTTTCTTTTATGAAACAACTAAGTGTTTTATTTCTGATGCCTCTCTAAGGCTTTTAGAGAAATATATGTGTATATATGTGTATGTGTGTTTAAAAATTTAAACAATATAAAAAGAGATACTGAAGCCTCTTCTATCCTTCCTATTCCCCAGAGATAACTGTTAATGATACCTGAGTACTTATGTTTCAAGGCTCTTTTTCGGAATATATAGAAATACGGTTTTATAACACAAATAGAAGGAAACTGTTCAGCAAGGTGCTTTTCCTTTTTTTTTTTTTTTTTTGAGACGGAGTCTCGCTCTGTCACCCCAGGCTGGAGTGCAGTGGCACAATCTCAGTTCACTGCAAGCTCGGCCTCCCAGGTTCACGCCATTCTTCTGCCTTGGCCTCCTGAGTAGCTGGGACTACAGGCACCCGCCACCACGCCCAGCTAATTTTTTTTTATCTTTAGTAGAGACGATATTTCACCGTGTTAGCCAGGATGGTGTCGATCTCCTGACTTTGTGATCTGCCCACCTCAGCCTCCCAAAGGGCTGGGATTACAGGTGTGAGCTACTGTGTGGGGCCAGCAAAGTGCTTTTTAGTTGTATCATAAATTATATTCTTCTTATCAGAACACATAGGTCAACCTGTTTTTTGAATGGCTGCAAAGTCTATCATATGAAACACCACAAGTTATTTAATCAATCTTCTGTTGTTCATTTTTTCTATTTTTCTCTGTTTCATGCAATACAACCTTATGGTTGTAACTTGTTATTTGTCAGTAAAGTTAATGGTTTTACCATGATAGTTATATTCTTATTATTACACTAACTGGTTTTCTTTACTAACTTACTGTCTCATTGTTTTCTTCATTAGCTTAGGTTTTTTATATGTAATAGATATTAATCCTTTGTCCGTTATCTAGATTACACATTTTTTCTCAGTTATCATTTCACCTTTAACTTTATTAAAGTGAATAAAGTTTATTTAAGTAAACTTAAGTTTACTTAAGTTAACTTTGTTGAAGTAAATAAAGTTAACGTTTTAATTAGTCTTATCAGTCATTACTTTCTTTTATGATTTTTGGGCTTTATACCATACTTAAAAGGGCTTCTTCACTCACTATATTTGTATAAAAATAATACTCTTCTATTTTAATATTTTCTTGTGATTTTGCATTTTATATTGAGATATTTTACCCATCTGGAATTTATTCATAATGTGAGAATTTAATATTTTCTGAAATTGGTTCATAAGTAATTTTATTTTTAGATAAATACTTATAGGGTTCTGGTTAAGGCATGGGGTTTTTCAGTTATAACAATCTTTACCTGAATCCCTGCTTTGCCTCTTTTATATAATGTGACTATTGGCAAGTTGTTCTCTAATTCTTTCAGCTCTAAAATATGGATATTAAACTATATCTGGAAGAATTGTGAAGCATACATAGGAAAATCTAGGAAACTGCTTAGCATGGAGTTGGGGTATGAAAAGAACTTAATAAATATCAGTTATTCTCATCATTTTTATTTGATTCTGTAATAAAGGTCAAGGCAATTGTTTTCTGTAATGTTAGCAACATCTTACTGTTTAATTCTTTTATGTCGGTTGGTTGGTTGATCTGTTGCTAACTAGTTGCTTTGTTTGGTTTGGATGTAAGCAAAACAAAGGATTATCCACCAGACTCCTCTTTGAATTTTTCTGGTACATATCATAAAACCCATTACGTAATGGCTCCAATTTGCTGCAAAGAAATGAACTGCCAAAGTGTGATGTTACTTGCCTCATATTATATTTAGAGAGATTACAACTTCTAATATATTTTGAATTTGGCAGTGAACCTAAGGTTAAGAGGTGGCAGCAACTAATTTCTTCTGCTTGTTTTATTTTTGTAAATTTTTATTGTAACTATTGCATTCTTAGTATAATTAACTGTAAAAAATTGTTGTCTCCTCCATGAGATTACCTATAGTCACATTAAGTGCAAGACTCCATACCTAGCACAGCACCCGGCTCATAGTAGATGCTCAATAAACATTCCATGAATAATAAATGGAATGTCTATTGCACATCTAATGTATGCCCTGAAATTATTTAATGTTTAAAACAATCATGCAAGGTAAATGTTATTATTCTCATTTCACAGATGAAGAAGTTGAGCTCAGAGTTAATGAACTGCCGAAGAGACTGAAATTACATGACCTGAACTCAGGCCATAGTAACCTTGGTGCTGGTGGCTGAGGTAGGAGTGATCCTGGATAAAATGTAGTAAGTGTGGGTCTCAGCTTGGCATGTCTCAGAGGCAACTTTCTATTTTCCTTCCTGGTAAGGCCAATCTTAGTGGTTTCCTTTATGTGAATTAGAACTAGGTCCTGTGCCAAGCAAGACAAGCAGCTCTATGCATGTCCCTGAGAAACTAAAATAGATGCTCATCATCCCAGTCTGCAAATTAAGCCAGAATTTCAGTGTCGCTAGCAGTCAATTCCCCAAAGACAAATAGGTTATAATCTAGTTTCAGAAAGGAAAAAGTGACTAGTTGTCTGAAAGAACTGACATCACCTGCAAGCTAAGTACTTTTTCCCGTATCTGTGGGCTTTGTGCTCACCCTGGCTGTCTTGCTGAGCTCACTTGTACCAGATGGACAGTGAAACAAGACTTGCTAGGAAACTGAAACTTGCAACCAAATAGGAGAGACCAATTGCCAAACAGCATGTCTCAACACTGCTCCGTCAGCAAACAACTTACGTAATCGCCTGTTTACGCAACAGGGTACATGAATTTTAATTGACAGCACTGTTAGGTTTGATTCAGTGTCATCTAATAGAGAGTTCTTGATTGGATATTCTACTTGTGGTTCTACCACTAAGTTTGTGATATTAGGGGGTGGGAGGAAAATCAGAACTAGCTCTGTTTGCAATAATGCAATAATGCAACTCAATGCTGTATTCAAGGAGAAGCGGAGTGAACAGAGGGATGCTTCTCCAAAGTTAGACTCATTGGAAAAAATGAAGAATTTGTAGCAGGGTTAGAGGAAATACAGTAAGATGTCAAGAATCTTATAACATCTAAGGAACCAAAGCTGGGACAAGAGTGTTAGAAAAAGGAAGCTGTGTCTTTAGAACTAAGTAACAGTAAGTATACAGTTCTCCACAGAGGAAACATCTGCATGCTTAGGTCTCACTTTAAATATCAGATCTTCTAGGAAGCCTTCACTACTTCCCCTACACCCCAACACTGACTTAGAGAGTCATTGTGTGTGTTCAAGTAGCACCTTCTCTTCCACCTGTTATAGCCTGCACTGCACAACATCCTAATCATTGGCTTACTTGTCTCTCTTTCCACAAGTGTCAAAAATTTACCAGGACACGGTTGGGACCTCACTCACTGTCATAACACTTGCACCAAGCTCAAATCCTGGTATGTAATTCTTGGAAGAATTTGTTGAATTAATGAATAAACACTGTCCCACGTTACACACAATAGTGATGATGCCACTGAAGACCATCAAAGCCAAAGATGAAGGGAACATAAAAGAAGATACAGAACAACAAGAAGGAAGAGGAGGAAAAGTTGAAGGGAAAAGAGTTGGAGCAAGGAGAGGAGGGTGAAAAGAAATGAAGAAAGAGGATGATAAGGAAGAAGAGGAAGGGAAGAGGAGGAGGTGAATGGAGAAGAGGAGGAAAGAGGAGAAGGAGGAGGAGTGACAAAAGGAGGCTGAGAATAAGAGATGAATGAGGAGGAGGAGGAGGAGTAAAAACAGCTTCAAAGAAAAGAAGCAAGAAGAAACTCTGCCTTACAGAATATCATGACAGACATGAGGCTCATCCTCCAGATGGAAAAAAAAATGCAAAGCTATTAATAGAAGTGCTTGGAGGATCCCAAGCACTTCTAGGTCCTGGTACGCAAAGTCCTGCAGTGGGAATGGTAGCAGCTGTGTGGAGTCTTGATGTGGCCACTAGGGATGTCTTACTGGAGCAAGTGTACATGCGCTATCTGAACCTTATCTCACTGCTCTCTTCTGCTGCATCAGGGAGCAGATAACCCTCTCAGAAGGGTCTGAGGGACAATGAAGTTTGAAGGGAAGAAGCTGAATGAGCTAAAGAGACATAGAGGACCAACATGGCACCTGGTGACCTAGGTGTGAATCCTAGTTCCTTCAATTATCATCAAATGGTCTTTGGAAAATTATTGCATTTTCTGTAGCCTCAGTTTACCTACCTATAAATCTATCACAATAACAGCATTCTTTTTGCATTGTAACGAAGATTAAATTAAATGAGACAGCATATAATTACCATAAAGCATCTAGCCCAAAAGCTCCTGATGTGTAGCAGTCACTCAACAAATACTTGTTTCCTTTCTTCCTCCTGGTTGAAAAGAGGTTTTGTTTTCCTTATTTCTGCCCACAGGCATTTGGAAATCAAAAGGAAAAATCTGATGGGCATAGCTGCTCTAAAGGTGGTAGTGGATATTGGGATATCCATTGCAGGGATCCGTCCTCAGTGTTATCCTGTTTACATTTTCCCCCCAATAACTTAAATGCAGTTAGAAAGAGACTGAATATCAAAAAAAACTTGACAAAAAGTCAAGTTTAGGACTGTGAACGATAGCAGCATTAGGTTCCAAAAAGATTTTAACCAGAGGAATAGGCTGACTAAAGTTCAGAGAATGCAAAATGAAAGTGTAAGTTCCCACACCTGGGTTTAACAACTCAAGTGTGTAAAGATAAACATCATACCTAGATTGATTGATATTGAACATTATGTTTTTGATATGGTTTACACTAATTTGTATGTAGCATGAAATCTCAGCCAACTGTAACTATATGAAATTTGGTACCTTTGCTTGAGTTTAAATTTATGAAGAAAGTAAAATGAATTTCATGCCTGCACGACTCAAATAGATGGAGTGGCCTTTTTCATTTTCCCAAAATATCTTCAGGCTGTTCTAACACAACATGGTCAAGATGACTCAGAGGACAAAGCAACCTGCCCTATCCTCCTACACGAGTCTCGTCTTTCCTGATGAATGCTTTCTTATAAGCCTGAAAGAAAGACACTCAGAACCTACACTTACTTCTGAGAAAAGGCTGAGCGTGGTGGCTCACTCCTATAATCCCAGCACTTTGGGAGGCCAAGGCTGGGATTATCACCTGAGGTCAGGAGTTCAAGATCAGCCTGGCCAACATGGCAAAACTCCATCTCTACTAAAAATACAAAATTAGTCAGGCATGGTGGCACACACCTGTAATCTCAGCTACTGGGGAGGCTGAGGCACAAGAATCACTTGAATCCAGGTGGCAGAGGCTGCAGTGAGCCAAGATCATACCACTGCACTCCAGCCTGAGTGACAGAATGAGACTCTGTTTCAAAAACAAAACAAAACAAAAAACAAAACAAAACAAAATCATGGGAAAAAAGTCTGAGGACCATCATAACAGTGATGACCAAAGAGTACCACTGTTATAGAGCCAAGAAGTAAATTGTATAAGAAAAGATCTCTGATTAATGCTGAAAATGAAAAAATTGATAGTTCCTTGAGGGCAATTTTGGAGATACATGAGTACAACAGTCCCATTCTGTCCAAGAACTAAGAAATAAGGGAAATTAGGGTTGCCCTTTGAGAATGGACTTTTAGGATGAAGAGGAAGAAAATATTATAAATCCATAAACGTCACTACCTCAGTGGGAATAGCTGTCTAGATTAATAATGAATAATAATTCAAGTAAACCAAGAATGTAGCAATGAATAAGGTTGCGAACTTAGAGAAATGCAGTTTGGAGAAGCAAAGATGAGGTGAGAATGGCTTACTAGAACCAACATGGTGGAGGTAGCTACCACCTGGCACCTAGTCCAGCTTTCAGCTTCTTAGGTGCTGAAATACTAAAAAGTGGGCATCGTGGATAAAGGAAGTCTTTCCTTGTTAGTTTTTTGTTTTGTTTTGTTTTTTTGTTTGTTTGTTTGTTTTTTGATGAACTAATTAACTCATGGGAGTTTCCAGTAAAGCTGGTAATCTGGGTTTGCAGTTTGAGCCTAGGGTCTGGACTGTGTGCTGGATGCTATACAATGCTGAATCCACTTTTATTTGAAAAATATTGAGCTCTGTATATCCAGCATCATGCCAGGTTCTGAGAATAAAGAACAAGACAAAGATCCTATTCTCATGGAGCTTGTGATCCAATTTTGTGCTGTAAGATTTCTTCACAGGCAGCTAGTTTCCTCCTTGGCAACATCCTCACAATAACCAAGACCCTCAAAAGTGGTTAAATCTGGTTAAGGTTTCCCAGGCACTGATGACCCACCAGAGTCAGGCATAAGAAGCTGGATTTCACTCTCCTGACTCACAGAGCTTTCAAAAAATGTAGCCGTGCACTCTATTTAAACATGTCTTAATTCCAGTATTAGGGACTGAATATTGAAAATGAACTGGATTCACCAGGGATTAACACTAGAGGCTTGCTCTCCCTGGGATTCTGATACAATCCCACCAGGAAAGTATGCCTTCTCCCTTTATTTTGTGTAATAAAAATAGTAAAATGAAAATAATGGAAAGTTACTGCTGGGTATGTGTTGGATAGATGAAGAATGTGGAAGTATTAAAAGGGGTTTGCAAACTAGGGCCACACTATGGATCTGATTGGGAAGACAATTCTTAATTTCAAGAAAGTAGCATCTTATCATGTAAAGAAAAATAAACTTTGTAATTCAAAGTCCTGGCTCACAGCCTCACTCCTTCATTCTGCGGCACTGTAACTTTTGCTGAGGATTTATCTAGAAATAGTATGTACCTAGTTGACTTTCCAATTTGAAGTAACCATTTTCCTTACACAAATGAGAATAAGAATTAAAATGTATAAAGGAATAAGCACATTTCTCTGTTAGACAGTTCGCTGTGAGAATGAGTCTGGGCAAAGGCATGGCACTGAGAGGGAGGGTGGATTACCACAGCAGAGTTTCAAGTAAGCCTCTCCCAACTTACAACCTTTGCCCAGCCCATCCCTTGAACTAATCTCTACTTGGAAAGAACTCTCTAGCAGGCCATTGTCATGCTGAAGAAAGAAACGCCTTGTCATTGCATTTGTGAAAGAAACCTATATTAATTTCTGATTGGACCAAAACCAGAACACTCAGCTACCAAAACTGGGGCTAGCACCTTTCCACAGAGAGACACAAAATTTGTTCAATGCCTGGCATCACATGAGTTCTCTTCAAAGAGATGTTCGGCCAGAACTGCAGGTGGGTAGGAAAGTGTAAAAGCAGAAATAGGCCAGGCATGCTGGCTCACGCCTGTAGTCCCAGCACTTTAGGAGGCCAAGGTGGGCAGATCACCTGAAGTCAGGAGTTTGAGACCAGCCTGGCCAACATGACGAAACCCCGTCTCTGCTAATAATACAAATATTAGCTGGGTATGGTGGGATGTGCCTGTAATCCCAGCTACTCAGGAGGCTGAAGCAGGAGATTCGCTTGAACCCGGGAAGCAGAGGTTGCAGTGAACCGAGATTGCACTACTGCACTCCAGCCTGGGCCACAGAGCAAGACTGCGTCTCAATAAAACAAAAACAAAAACAGAAATAAATCAGAAGCTGGTGTTGCAATATTATTTGCCAAGAGATATTAACTATGCAAAAACAATTCTGTGTCCAATAAACTTGGAAAAGTGTTGTAAACCAAATTATCTCCTTGAAGATTCCTATTTCACAAAAGCACATAAAAGGCTCTTTCCTCAATCTCTATGCTTGACTTGCATTGGTCTTCTTTCAATCAGATCAATATATGACATGAGGATTTCTGAATGAACAGTTCCCTCTGCCTCAAATTATCTTCCTTCTAATCATCACCTGACTGCCCCTTTCTTGTTATTAGAATCTCAGGTTGAATGGCACCTTTTCAGAGAAACGTTCCTGAATACCAAATTTAAACTCGCCATTAGTCCATTCTGTCATATTTCAGTGATGCCTAATTTTCTGCATGTTGCATAAAAACTCCAGGTAAACGTGAATCTTTTCTTCTTTGTTCACCACTGTATCCTCAGCACACAGAAGTGCCTGAAACAAATTTAGCACTCAAAAACTGTTCATGATAAATTGTTCAAAAAACATCTGCTGTTTCACAAAATATAGTTTGGAAAATAAGATCTGGTTTCAACCATTTACTGGATAGGTGGGGAAATGTTTGCCCACAGAGGTAAATTGGCTTGCCCAAGTCATAGCATCTTCTGGAAGCACAAGGAAAATCAAGATAGGCTTAAATCCCAGAATGTGGGAGAAGAAATCATTAATCGGGTGACCCTTCTGTGCTTTTCCGTGGTAGAGCTTATACCATCACTTAATACTTAAAACAACTGTACAAGAGGGGCATTATCATGTTTATTTCTTCAGATGAGGAAGAAAGGGCTCAAGCTAATAAAAGGTAGTACTAAAATTTGAACCCAGGTGCAAGGCAGTTCAAAGCCCATGACTGTGACATTGTACCACATTGCCCTTTTGTAGTAGAAGGATCTACTATAGCATTAATTATCTGGACTAAAAAGTGGGAGCATGCCCTAAACAAGGGAAATGCAAGTGCCTAGCACAGGCACAGAAGTCTAAAGTCAGAGCATGCCCAGGAATGAGTGATGCCTTCTGATTACCCAAAACTGCAGAGTAAAAGTTTCCCAAGTGTTGCCTTCCAGAACATCACCGGTCCCAAAAGCAGAGTCTGAATTAGCCTGCAGACAGGAGCCAAGTGCCTTCCACTTAAAAGGTTTCCAATGTGGCAGTAATAAATAAGGCATGTAATTATAAATACTTCGGCCAGGAGTTGGCATGGAGCAAACTAGGAAGCTGAAAACCCTCTGCCGATGTTATGGTTTACTTATTTATGCAATTGATGCACAAATAAGCAATTTATACATCATTCATCTAACAAATATTTGAATGTTTTCCATATCCCAGGCACTGTGGTATATGCTGGTAATATAGTAGTAAACAAGACAAAGAGAGTCCTTGCCCTATTCAATAAGTAGTTCACGTATGAATAAATTAATATAGGAATTAATGAATATGTTTGAAGATTTGCAGGGCATCAAGGGATACTAGCTATGCTTCAAGGGTTGTGTACTGAGCTATGGCAAATAAATAAATAAATAATCTGGGAAAAAGCATTTTAGGACCTCACTGCTACTCTTCGAAGTGTCAATGTACCTTGGGTGAATTTGGTTTTGAAATCTCCTCCAAATGAAGCTATTATACTGGGCCTCTGTTTCATGAGGCAAGTCTGATGAAGCATCACCTACCTCCTGCTTCTTCTCACCCCTGGTAAACCAATCCCTGAGAACTTACCTGAATGACTTTCATTTAAAACGCATTGTCACTGTCAGGAAAAGATGTGATATGACCTCTATATCTTTCAGGGTTCTCCAGAGAATCAGAACCAAGAAGAAAGTATGTCTTTATAGAGATTTATTTTAAGGAATTGGCTCGTGCAGTTGTGGACATTGGCAAGTCCTAAGTATGCAAGGCAAACCAGAAACCTGGAAACTCAGTAATCTATTGATTACTAAATTTCTCACTTACAATTTTTCTGAAAATTCCTGTACTTTATCTTCATTTTTTTAAAGATATTTCAACTGAGTTAAAAATTCTAGGTCGGTAGTTTTTCTTAATCAACACATTGAAGATACCATTCCACTGGTTTCTACCTTCCACTGTTGTTTTCATTGGGTCAGCCATCATTCTAATTGTCATTGCTTTGAAAGTAAGATGTCTTTTCTCTGGATTCTTTCAAAACCTTTCTCTTGGATTTTGCATTTCTCTACATGTATGATGTCTAAATGTAGATTTTTAAACATTTATCTTGCTCACATAGGCTTATGAATGGTTGGGTACCAACAGCTCTGGAAAGTTTTTGGTTATCTCTTGAAAATTTGCCTTTTCCTTATTTTTTCACTAATCAAACATGTATCAGTCCTTCTGTACATGTTCTGTACTTTATTTATTAGTAATTCTTAAAGTATTTTCCATATTCTTACTCTTTCCTATATTTTTCAACGTTTTGTCTCTTTGTGCCGTAATCCAGATAATTTTTTCTTTCTATCTTCTAATTCACTAATTCTCCGTTCTCTAATGTCCAATCTGTGCCATATCCTAAGTTTCCATTTTAGTTCTTTTGTTTACTATATCTATACTTTTTCCAAATTTGCTCTGTGGTTTTTCTAGTGGCCTGTTCTTTGTAGATATTTCCAAACCCAATGAATTATTTAAACCCAGTAAGTGTATTTTTTTCAGTCTGTCTCTAAAATTCCAAGGCCTGAAGTCAGTAAGAGTCTTTTTCCTATGTCTGTTGTTTCAGTTGCTTAGCAGCCGTGTAGCCTTGTCTCCTTGCATGCCTGCTAAATTTACCTGCATGCTAGTCATTGCTCTTGAAAAAAGAATTATTTGCGAGTGATCCCTGAGGCCTAACGTTGAGTATATCCTCTTTCAGAAAGTCCTTACCTTTGCTTCTGCCAGACACCTCTGGTGTTTGCAGCTGGTGACAACCTCAAGTCAAGTTCATTGCTCAATATCCCCTGGCAGGTGTGGGTTGTGTGAACCCAAGATGCAGATCCATATGAAAGCCAGTCTGCAACCACAAATTCCCGGGGATGTCTTTCCTGCTCTTTGTCTTTATTTTCTGCCTCTACAAGAGCTTTCTCTAAAGTCTCCTAAAATTGATGAGGGAGAGAGAGTTTAGTTCTGACTCTCCTTTATGCCAAGGGTCACGTCCTTTGTGAATGCCATTTAATTCAGAGAAGGTTTCCTTTAAGATTTCTGAGTTACAAACCACCCCAAAACATAGGGCTTTAAAACAACAAGCAATTATTCTCAAGTACATGAGTCTGCAGGTAATCCATACTTGGGCTAATTTTGAATGGGCTTGGCTGGGCAGCTCTGCTTCAGGCTATACTTCGACTAGGCTTGGCTTCAAGCTGTCATTGGGTTCAAATCTCTTCCATGTGTGCTTATTCTGGGGCACAGACAAAGAGGCAGCCGTGATCCTTCCATGTTCTCAGAAGGATCACCAGAGCACAAGGGAGCACACCTACCAGATATCTAAGTCAGTATTACAGAATGCAGGACACCCAGTTCATCTGTGGACTATCTTTTCACTATTCTCTTCCCATTCACTGCCAGCTTACTATATACTCTATGTGAAAAAAAAGCTTTTGTGTAGCAATTAAGTGCCAGACTGCTTAAAGACATTGTCTCTTTAATGCTTAGATCCACCCTAGGAATTCAGTATTACTGATGCTCAGAAAGGTCAAGTAAACTTGAATAGGGTCAAACATCTTGTACATGGCAAAGTCAAGATTCTGTTTCTAATATCTGAGTCTTCCCCACCATCCTCATGGTAATGAAATGCAGAAAATGGCTGCATTAGGAAGAAGGTGCCCATTTGAGTAGAGGGTAGTCTCTGGAAGTTAAAAGGTAGAGGCAGGGTGCAGTGTGTGTGTGTGTGTATATAACATCATTCACTCCTACGTTGCAGTTTGTCCTCAGGACTATCTTAATGATTAATATTCCCTTGTGGCACATAATTAGTATACAAGAAGAAGGAGAATGCTCATTATGTGCCAAAAAAAAACAAGGATTAAAAGAGTAAAGCAAATTGAAATCATATATGGGTTACATATTTTCTTCAGATTTTTATTTAAATTGAAACAACTGTGGAAAGATCAGAGAGTTCCCCTCTACTGCCATGGTCAGCTCATTATAAAAATAATTTGCATCTGCTGAGAGAGAGTGAGAGAAGCATTTAGAATTTTTTAACTTCTTAGCAAGAAGTATACAATACACAAAAGGCGTTTAAGGAATGAATGACAGTTGGGGGCCAAACAACAATGGTAGCCATGTAGCGTTTCTACTGTGGTATTTGTAGACAGAGGAAAGGAGAGGAAAGAGGGTTGAGAAGAGCAAAGAAAAGGGAAACTTGTGATGTTAGAGGCCACAGTATAAGAGACACAATTATTAACAAGTATCTCTAGAAGATTAAAATATGAAAAGTAAGCCCATAGTTGGCATTTTTAAAAGATAACTCTACATACATAATTTATTTTTAAATTAACACAACCTTGCCACATAAAAATGGTTTTATGAGTCAGCATTTTTTTCACTCTTGAAAGCATGCAGAGGAAGAGGAAAACAGAGAGGAGCAGAAGGAGGAGGAGGAGAACAATGACTACAAAAAAAGTATATTTTCAGTAAAGCTAGGAAAGAGATGTAAAAAACACTCCACAATGGATAGAATGTCAAAATGTGGTAAGATTGGGAAGAAGCCAATCAAGAAGAAGCATAAAGAATTATAAGAGAGCTAGTAGTGGCAGATCTTAGAATGTGCCAGCAAATAAATTTTCTAAAAGAGAAAAGACCATTTTGAAAGACAAACTTTAGTTTTCAACAAAAGTTGAGGGATAAACCAATACAGAAATAGGAAAAAAAAAATCTAAAGAAGACAGAAAGAATGAAACTGTGAAACATTTACAAACAAAGATAGATTATAAAATTTATAATTTTTTAAATTGCTGAAATAAAAGAAGTAACAAATCTTCATAATGGAAGAGTACAACGTACCCTGGAAAAAATGACCTAGAATGTATTTAGACATAAAGACATATCCTAATAAAGTTATGCACTTCAAAGATTTTTATTAAAAAAATCATCTGGACAGCCAAGCAGGAAAGCCAAATTACTAAGTGGCGGAAAATCAGGTTGACCTCAGATTTGTCCATAGCTACATGCAATTCCCCCAAAAAAGTAGACCAAGACTACAAGATGTTTGAGAAAATGTGAACCAAGGCAGACCAATCTATTTTAATGTGAGAGAACTCAGGGAAGAGTTTTCTACTGAGTCTTTCTTGAGAAAACCACAGGATGATAAATTTTATCCAAACAAGGGATGACTGAGTAAACTATAGGAAAAAAGATTAGTGATAATGAATATATTTTGCTATAGAACTAAAAATAAAACAAATGTAGTAGATGCAATGTAAGTTTTCTAGACCTTGACAATAATGGAATATAAATTTTCTAGACTCTGACAATGTAGAAATGAGCAAACTACAAAAAATTAGGAATGCAGTGGAAAGAAGGGACCACATAAGTAAATTACATAAGTAAATTTGCTGATTGCCTCATCTGCAAAACCTGGGAGTCAGAGATATTTAAAGCTGACAAAATCGATCATAAATGTGGTAACATATTAACCTTATGAACAAAAAGACTAAGAAAAATAATTTTGACTAAAATGATTTGATGGGAACTAATATATAATGTCTAAGGAAAGAGAGCTCTAAAATTACTATGTATATGGCTAATCACTAAACAAATATTCAACTCTTTTTAACTATCAAAAGACTAAAAACAAAAAAGGACAAAATAGTCAACAATTTTAAAAGAAATCATGAAAACAGAAAGCATAATGTAAAGTAATATGGCAAGATTAAGATCAAATATATTTGTAAAATAATAAATATACATTTTTTAACACATCAATTAAAAGAAAAGGATTTTGGAGTGGAACACAAAACACAACTCTAAGCTGAATAGAAGTCACTCTTAAAACAAAGTTGATTAGAAAGACTGAAAATAGATCAGATTGATCTCGGAGGGGCGCTCAAGATGACCAAATAGGAACAGTTCCAGCCTCCAGTTCCCAGCATGAGCAACACAGAAGACGGGTGATTTCTGCATTTTCAACTGAGGTACAGGGTTCTTCTCACTGGGGTGTGTTGGACAGTTGGTGTGGGTCAGTGGGTGCAGCCCAACCAGTGAGAGCTGAAGCAGGGCAAGGCATTGTCTCACCTGGGAAGCACAAGGGGGAAGGGAATTCCTTTTCCTAGCCAAGGGAAACTGAAACACACAACACTTGGAAAATTGGGTAACTCCCACCCTAATAAGGCGCTTTACCAAGGGTCTTAGAAAAGGCACACCAGGAGATCATATTCCATGCCTGGCCCAGAGGGTCCCATGCCCATGGAGCCTCCCTCATTGCAAGCACAGCAGTCTGAGCTCTAACTGCACTGTGGCAGCGAGGCTGGGGAAGGGTTGCCTGCCATTGCTGAGGCTTAACTAGGTAAACAAAGCCACCAGGAAGCTCGAACTGGGTGAAGCCCACCACTGCTCAAGGAGGCCTGCCTGCCTCTGTAGACTCCACCTCTGGGGACGGGGCATAGCTAAACAAAAAGCAGCAGAAACCTCTGCAGATGTAAATGTCCCTGTCTGACAGCTTTGAAGAGAGCAGTGCTTCTCCCATCACTGAGGTTGAGATCTGAGAAAGGACAGACTGCCTGCTCAAGTGGGTCCCTGACCTCTGAGTAGCCTAACTGGGAGACATCCCCCACCAGATGCAGACCAACACCTCACACCTCACATGGCTGGGTACACCCCTGAGACAAAGCTTCCAGAGCAAGAATCAGACAGCAACACTTGCTGTTCAATAATATTCTATCTTCTGCAGCCTCCGCTGCTCATACCCAGGCAAATAGGGACTGGAGTGGACCTCAAGCAAACTCCAACAGACCTGCAGCTGAGGGTCCTGACTGTTAGAAGGAAAACTAACAAACAGAAAGGACACCCACACCAAAACCCCATCAGTACGTCACCATCATCAAAGACCAAAGGCAGATAAAACCACAAAGATGGGAAGAAAGCAGTGCAGAAAAGCTGGAAATTCAAAAAATCAGAGGGCATCTCCCCCTCCAAAGGAACGCAGCTCATTGCCAGCTACGGAACAAAGCTGGATGGAGAATGACTTTGACGAGTTGAGAGAAGAAGACTTCAGTCGATCAAACTTCTCAGAGCTAAAGGGGGAACTATGTACTCAGTGCAAAGAAACTACAAACCTTGAAAAAAGAATGGAAGAATGGACAACTAGAATAACTAATGCAGAGAAGTCCATAAACAAACTGATAGAGATGAAAACCATGACATGAGAACTACATGACCAATGCACAAGCTTCAGTAACTGACTCGATCAACTGGAAGAAAGATTATCAGTGATTGAAGATCAAATGAATGAAATGAAGTGAGAAGAGAAGTTTAGAGAAAAAAGAGTAAAAAGAAATGAACAAAGCCTCAAAGAAATATGGGATCATGTGAAAAGACCAAATCTACGTCTGATTGGTGTGCCTGAAAGTGACTGGGAGAATGGAACCAAGCTGGAAAACACTCTTCAGGATATTATCCAGGAGAACTTCCCCAACCTAGCAAGGCAGGCCAACATTCAAATTCAGGAAATACAGAGAACACCTCGAGAAGAGCAACTCCAAGACACATAATTGTCAAAATCACCCAAGTGGAAATGAAGGAAAAAATCTTAAGGGCAGCCAGAGAGAAAGGTTGGGTTACCCACAAAGGGAAGCCCATCAGACTAACAGCAGATATCTTGGCAGAAACTCTACAAGCCAGTAGAGTGGGGGCCAATATTCAACATTCTTAAAGAATAGAATTTTCAACCCAGAATTTCATATCCAGCCAAACTAAGTTTCATAAGTGAAGGAGAAATAAAATCCTTTACAGACAAGCAAATGCTTAGAGATTTTGTCACCACAAGGCCTGCCCTACAAGAGCACCTGAAAGAAGCACTAAACATGGAAAGGAACAACTGGTATCAGCCATTGCAAAAACATGCCAAAATGTAAAGACCATCGATGAAAGGAAGAAACTGCATCAACTAATGAGCAAAATAACCAGCTAATATCGTAGTGACAGGATCAAGTTCACACATAACAATATTAACCTTAAACGTAAATGGACTAAATGGTCCAATTAAAAGACACAGACTGGCAAATTGGATAGAGTCAAGACCCATCAGTTTGCTGTATTCAGGAGACCCATCTCACATGCAGAGACACACATAGGCTCAAAATAAAGGGATGGAGGAAGATCTAACAAGCAAATGGAAAACAAAAAAAGGCAGGGGTTGCAATCCTAGTCTCTGATAAAACAGACTTTAAACCAACACAGATCAAAAGAGACAAAGAAGGCCATTACATAATGGTAAAGGGACCAATTCAACAAGAAGAGCTAACTATTCTAAATATATATACACCCAGTATGGGAGCACCCAGATTCATAAAGCAAGACCTTAGAGACTTACAAAGAGACTTAGACTCCTATACAATAATAATGGGAGACTTTAACACCCCACTGTCAACATTAGACAGATGAATGAGACAGAAAGTTAAGGGGGATATCCAGGAATTGAACTCAACTCTACAACAAGCAGACCTAATAGACATCTACAGAACTCTCCACCCCAAATCAACAGAATATAAATTCTTCACAGCACCACATCACACTTATTCCAAAATTGACCACATAGCTGGAAGTAAAGCACTCCTCATAAATGTAAAAGAACAGAAATTATAACAAACTGTCTGTCAGACCACAGTGCAATCAAACTAGAACTCAGGATTAAGAAACTCACTCAAAACCACTTGACTACATGGAAACTGAACAACCTGCTCCTGAATGACTACTGGGTACATAACGAAATGAAGGCAGGAATAAAGATGTTCTTTGAAACCAATGAGAACAAAGTACAACATACCAGAATCTCTGGGACACATTTAAAGCAGTGTGTAGAGGGAAATTTATAGCACTAAATGCCCACAAGAGAAAGCAGGAAAGATCTAAAATTGACACTCTAACATCACAATTAAAAGAACTAGAGAAGCAAGAGCAAACACATTCAAAAGCTCAAAAGCTAGCAGAATGCAAGAAATAACTAAGATCAGAGCAGAACTCAAGGAAGTAGAGACACAAAAAATCCTTCAAAAAATCGATGAATCCAGGAGCAGGTTTTTTGAAAAGATCAACAAAATCGATAGACCACTAGCAAGACTAATAAAGAAGAAAAGAGAGAAGAATCAAATAGACACAATAAAAAATGATAAAGGGGATGTTACCACCAACCCCATAGAAATACAAACTACCATCAGAGAATACTATAAACACCTCTACGCAAATAAACTAGAAAACCTAGAAGAAATGGATAATTTCCTGGACACTTACACTCTCCCAAGACTAAACCAGGAAGAAGTTGAATCCCTAAATAGACCAATAGTAGGCTCTGAAACTGAGGTAGTAATTAATAGCCGACCAATCAAAAAAAGTCCAGGATCAGGTGGATTCACAGTCGAATTCTACCAGAGGTACAAGGAAGAGCTGGTACCATTCCTTCTGAAACTATTCCAATCAATAGAAAAAGAGGGAGTCCTCCCTAACCCATTTTATGAGGCCCACATCATCCTGATACCAAAGCATGGCAGAAACACACACAAAAAAAAGAATTTTAGACCAGTATCCCTGATGAACATCAATACAAAAATCCTCAATAAAATATTGGCAAACCAAATCCAGCAGCACATCAAAAAGCTTATCTACCATGATCAAGTGGGCTTCATCCCTGGGATGCAAGACTGGTTCAACATACGCAAATCAATAAATGTAACCCAGCATGTAAACAGAACCAAAGACAAAAACCACATGATTATCTCAATAGATGCAGAAAAGGCCTTTGACAAAATTCAACAGCCCTTCATGCTAAAAACTCTCAATAAATTCGGTATTGATGGAACATATCTCAAAATAATAAGACCTATTTATGACAAACCCACAGCCAATATCATACTGAATGGGCAAAGCTGGAAGCATTCCCTCTGAAAACTGGCACAAGACAGGGATGTCCTCTCTCACCACTCCTATTCAACATAGTGTTGGAAGTTCTGGAAAGGGCAATCAGACAAGAGAAAGAAATAAAGGGTATTCAATTAGGAAAAGAAGAAGTCAAATTGTCCCTGTTTGCAGATGGCATGATTGTATATTTAGAAAACTCCATCATCTCAGCCCAAAAGCTCCTTAAGCTGATAAGCAACTTCAGCAAAGTCTCAGGATACAAAATCAATGTGCAAAAATCACAAGCATTCTTATACACCAATAACGGAGAAACAGAGAGCCAAATCATGAGTGAACTCCCATTCACTATTGCTTCAAAGAAAATAAAATACCTAGGAATCCAACTTACAAGGGATGTGAAGGACCTCTTCAAGGAGAACTACAAACCACTGCTCAGTGGAATAAAAGAGGACACAAACAAATGGAAGAACAGAGCATGTTCATGGATAGGAAGAATCAATATCATGAAAATGGCCATACTGCCCTAGGTAATTTATAGATTCAATGCCATCCACATTAAGCTACCAATGACTTTCTTCACAGAATTGGAAAAAACTGCTTTAAAGTTCTTATGGAACCAAAAAAGAGCCCACATTGCCAAGACAATCCTAAGTCAAAAGAACAAAGCTGGAGGCATCACGCTACCTGACTTCAAACTATACTACAAGGCTACAGTAACCAAAACAGCATGGTACTGGTACCAAAACAGAGATGTAGACCAATGGAACAGAACAGAGCCCTCAGAAATAATACCACACATCTACAGCCATCTGATCTTTGACAAACCTGACAAAAACAAGGAATGGGGAAAGGATTCCCTATTTATTAAATGGTGCTGGGAAAATTGGCTAGCCATAAGTAGAAAGCTAAAACTGGATCCTTTCCTTACTCCTTATATGAAAATTAATTCAAGATGGATTAGAGACTTAAATGTTAGACCTAAAACCATAAAAACCCTCGAAGAAAACCTAGGTAATACCATTCAGGACATAGGCATGGGCAAGGACTTCATGTCTAAAACACCAAAAGCAATGGCAACAAAAGCCAAAATTGACAAATGGGATCTAATTAAACTAAAGAGTTTCTGCACAGCAAAAGAAACTACCATCAGAGTGAACAGGTAACCTACAGAATGGGAGAAAATTGTTCCAATCTACTCATCTGACAAAAGGCTAATATCCAGAACCTACAAAGAACTCAAACAAATTTACAAGAAAAAAACAAACAACCCCATCAAAAAGTGGGCAAAGGATATGAACAGACATTTCTCAAAAGAAGACATTTATACAGCCAACAGACACATGAAAAAATGCTCATCATCACTCGCCATCAGAGAAATGCAAATCAAAACCACAAAACCAGTTAGAATGGCAACCATTGAAAAAGTCAGGAAGCAACATATGCTGGAGAGGATGTGGAGAAATAGGAACACTTTTACATTGTTGGTGGAACTGTAAACTAGTTCAACCATTGTGGAGACAGTGTGGCAATTCCTCAAGGATCTAGAACTAGAAATACCATTTGACCCAGCCATCCCATTACTGGGTATATACCGAAAGGATTATAAATCATGCTGTTATAAAGACACATGCGCACGTATGTTTATTGTGGCACTATTCACAATAGCAAAGACTTCGAATCAACCCAAATGTCCATCAGTGACAGACTGGATTAAAAAAATGTGGCAAATATACACCATGGAATACTATGCAGTCATAAAAAAGGATGAGTTCATGTCCTTTGTAGGGGCATGGATGCAGCTGGAAACCATCATTCTCAGCAAACTATCGCAAGAACAGAAAACCAAACACCGCATGTTCTCACTCATAGATGGGAATTGAACAATGAGATCACTTGGACACAGGAAGGGGAACATCACACATTGGGGCCTATTGTGGGGAGGGGGCAGGGAGGGAAGGATCAAAAAAAAAGAAAGACTGAAAATAAGTATATGAACCATGTAATACCAAGGAAATGTAAATGAAAAGAAAGTAGAGGTAATTATTTTAATATCAAGCCTGGTGGAATTCAGGTTGAAAAATACTAAAGGAGACACTAAAATAATACTTTATAAGGCTAAAAAGTATAATTCATAATTAATATCTAATAATCACAAATATCTGTAAGTAAAATAATATAAGAACCTTCATAAATCAAAGATATAGGGAATATGATAAGAAATAGGAATTTGATAGATGTGAGAAACATTAATTCATCTCTTTCAGTACAAGAGAAATAAGTGGATACAAAGTAAGACAACATGTACAAGATCTAAACAGCAACCAATAATGTTGATTGTATATACATATATTCTAAAATTAGAGAACATTCTTTATTTTCAAGAGTCCTTAGGATAGTCACAATTTACTATTGCCAAAACCCCCAAATTTCCAAAAACACAAAAATAGTAAAAAATCAGACCAAATAAAGCCTCTACCATAAAAGTTTAGAAAAAATAACAACATAATAAATCAAAGGAAAGCAAGAGGAAATAATAAAGATAAATCCAGAAACCTATAAATTAGAAAACTAAAAAAGATAGAAATAATAAATATATAAGCTAGTTATTTTAGGAAAATAGGAAAAATAAATAAAATAAACCACCAACAAATCTACTCTACAAAAAATATGGGCATAGGGAAAAGGAGTGTTTAATAGACAGATTCATATTTAATAGACAAAATATAAAATAAGAGAAAATAAACTCAGAAACAATAAATTAAAACAATCATGAGAGACTTTTGCTAAATTTTGTGCAAGTAAATTTGCAACTGTCGCCAAAATTAGTAGAATTCTAAGAAAATACGAAATGGGTAATTTTCTAGAAAGCGTATCATTTAAGTATAAAATATAAGTGTCCTTGGCTGGTGTGCATCCCACATGGTGTCTAGCTGAGTGCCTGACACTTGGTGGTAGTCAAAACATACTAATATTTGAATTGAATGAGTATCTTATCACGTCAGAAAGCAGAAATCTCGTCCCACAGAGGGGAAATTTAGAACATAGATTCGGGGTAGAGGAAAAGCGTTGCAGCCACAAATCCCTCGTGCTGTTTCTGATGGCTACCTTGTTAATGTAGAGACTGAAGTTCTAGCTTTGTGTGCGGAATAGGCAGCAGGAGACTTTGATCAAAACAGGACTAAATGGTATGTTGCAAGATGGAGAACTTTAGGGATAATCCAAAAAGAAGCAAGTTATTCATGCCTTAAAAATGATGTGCTCGGCCGGGCGCAGTGGCTCAAGCCTGTAATCCCAGCACTTTGGGAGGCCGAGACGGGCGGATCACGAGGTCAGGAGATCGAGACCATCCTGGCGAACACGGTGAAACCCCGTCTCTACTAAAAAAATACAAAAAAACTAGCCGGGCAAAGTGGCAGGCGCCTGTAGTCCCAGCTGCTGGAGAGGCTGAGGCAGGAGAATGGCCTAAACCTGGGAGGCGGAGCTTGCAGTGAGCCGAGATCCCGCCACTGCACTCCAGGCTGGGCAACAGAGCGAGACTCCATCTCAAAAAAAAAAAAAAAAAATGATGTGCTCTAATCCCCACAGCCTATTCTGATCCCATCTCCTACCTCCCTCCATCTCCTGTAACCAAAATGAAAATCAGCTCCCAGACTCATTGTCTAAGACAGATCAGCAAAATCTCCCCTATCTGCAATATTTTTGTGAGGATTCCTTTCACCTCCATGTCCTACCTGAAACTTGGCTCCCTACTGAGGATACTGCTTCCCCCGTAGGCCTCTTAAATGCCATCCTGTCTCACCCACACTGTACACTGGATCTGAAGATGAGTAAGTAGGAGTCTTTCTTGCTCTTTAATGCTTCTTCCAACCATTTTCCCTTCCTCCTCCTTAAAATCACCTAGCTTTGATTATCATGTCATGAGATTATAACATTCTCCATCCATTCTTGTTTCAGTCTTCTAAAGATGCCTGAGTTAGTTTTCCTCTCATTGCTTGAAGATTTTAGCTCCCGGCTTACTGTCATTCTCTCAGAAATTCTTGATGATTTTAATATTCACCAAAAAAAGATCTTTCCAATTCCCCAATCTTTGAATTTTATTACTTGCTGTGCTCCAATGATCTTGTCCACCACAAGATCAATCTGAGTCACTCACTCTCATAGTCGTACCAAGATATTGTCATTATCAATAACTGCTTCCAACCAGAATATTATTTTAACCATTTCATTTTTGACCACCTCACTACCTATCTTTGCACTTCATTCTCCCTAATATTCCAGCTTCATCAATCTTCTCACCCCCACCAGAACCTATAACTCATAGATTCTTCTCACTTTTCAGTGGCCTCACTAGTTGTATTCTCACTTTCCTCCTTTCCAAGGTTAAATGTCATGGTTAGTTATTATAATTATTCCCCCCATCTTTATTACCCTCTGTTGTTTGATATAGCTGCTTGGCAAAACCCTAAGCCTTGTTAAATCCAGCTCTCCACCTATTTTGTACCTGCCCCCACACAACTGCTTGAACTGGAGAAAACACACAATCATGCTGACTGCCTATGCTTTAAACTCATGGCCACTCACTCTAGGTGGGACTGTAATGTTGCTTGGCACTCACACTCTTTTATTCCCATAGTTCATTCATTTTCCCACTCTCCTAGATGATTATTTTATTCCCTCTCCTCTTTCCCTGAACTCCCAATCCCTTTTCCCTTATGTTCTCCTTCAGCTAATAATTTTGATTGCTATTTCACTGAGAAAATAGGAGCAATCATAAACTTCCACAAGTACCCACTACCACCTCTACCCACTGATCTGCATGGATGTACATACTGCTTCCTTCTCCCCATTATTGTGGGAAGAATTTCCCATGCTTCTAGCAAAGACCAGCACATCCACTAGTGCACTGGGTCCCACCTCATCCCATCTCCTCACGGATACAGCTCTAACAACTCTTCACTTTCCTCCACCAACAATTCCCATCACCGTGCCATCTGCTGTTACTTTACCTATCTTTTAAAAAATTGTCACTTCACTTTTCTCATTTCTCTCCTTTTACAGGAAAAGTGTCTGTGAAAATTGTCTGTAATTTGTCTTCTCCTCTTATCCTTTGGACTCACTCCAATCAGAATTTCACTCTGACCACTCAGCCAAAATGGCTCTTGCTGATCACCAGAGTCTCAATACCATGAAATCCAGTCAGTGCTCAATTGCCTTCCTTCTCAAACTATCAGTAGCATTTGGCTGGCAGCTCCCCTACTCCTTCTGGCAACTATCTCTTCACTTGGCTTTGAAGATACCACTCACGCCTGGTTTTCTTCCCGCCTCTCCATCTATTCCTTTTCAGTTTCTTTTGTTCATTCCTCAAGTAAATATTAAAATGAAGTCTTCTCTTTTCTATTTATGTTCTTTCCTTTGTGAATCACATTGAGTTTCATAGATTCTAATGCTTTCTATATGTTAATTAGTCTCAAATTTGTATTTTTGTGTCTACACTTCTCCCTTGAATCCTAGATTTATGTATTCATCTGCCTAAATGAAATCTTCATCTGGATTTCTACAGACATCTTAAACCTAATATATCAAAAGCTGAGCTTCTGTATTTTCACCTCTCCCAAATTCTGTTCCTTCTATAGATGTTCCCATCTTAGTAACCCAAAATCCTATTCTTCCACCTTCTCATGACAAACTCGTCAATTTTGCTCATACCTTACATTCAGTCTACCCTGTAATTCTGTTTGTTCTACCTTCAAATTTTATCTAGAATCACAATATTTCTCACCATCTTCACAGCTATACCCTGGTGCAAGCCATCTCCCAACTCTCTACTTAATTCCAACCTTGCCTCTGTAGTCTATTCTCCACCCAGCAGCCAGAGTGAGCATGTTAAAGAGTCAGAGTATGACATGTCTTTGCATAAACCCCTCCATGGCTTTTCAAGGATGAACCTTAATGTCCTCATAATATCTACAAGGATCTATATGATCTGGCCTCTCTGAACTCTTCTTCTATACACCCCTTCTGTGTACTTCAGCCTTTCTGTTCCTCACAGCACTGAGCATGTGTTCCCCTCAGAAACTATTACCCTTGGGATCCCTCTAACTAGGATTCCCTCCTGTTAATTTCATGGTTCCCTCACTTCTTTTAGGTATTATTTAAATATTACCTGCTTAGGGAAGCTTCCCTCCCTCGCTCCTTACATGAAATTGCTTGACTACCCCACCACCGTGGCCAACCAGTCCTCTACTCCTCCCTTGCTATTTACTCCCCTTAACACTAGGTAGTCTGTAACACAGTGTGAAATGTACACATTCATCTTGGTTATTGCCTGTCTCCCCCACTATGATGTAAGTTCTATGAAGGCTGGAATGTTTTTTAATTCACAACTATATTACAGTGTTTAGTACAGTGTCTGGCCCATGGTAGGTGCTGATTTGGTGAATGAATTAATAAATTAGTGAAAATATACCTACATACATTCTAGGCATTGAAGACTATCATGGGAGTGGAAGGCCACTGAAACACGATTCCTGCCTTTGAGGTGTTAATAGTACTGAAGAGGAGATGCTAAGTGAACACAAATCACAATAACACAAAACATTGTGTATTAAGTGCTATGACAAGGGGCGGACAGGGAATAATAAAAATCTCAAGGTGGACTGGATTGAGAAGACTCAGAATGTGTGACGAGTAACCACTTTGTGTCAAGGAAGGCAGATTCAGATTTGCTTAACCAGTTTGGGAATGACCTGAGAATAGAATCTTTACACTGAAGTTTAAGTGACTACATTCATTTGTTTTGTACAAGTCGCTGGAGATTCCATGGTAAAGATGGCACACATGGTCCTTCCCCTACAATGAGGTTTACAGCCAAGTTAGAGAGAAAAGTGGTTTTGAAGTGGATTCGAGATGGCAATGTAAGCATCCAAATTAAAATTCAGAGTTTAAGGAACTATGAAGTCGGCAGCAGAATTCAATTAAATCTGTTAAGAAAGATTTGTGAGACCGGGTGTGGTGGCTCACACCTGTAATCCCAGAACTTTGGGATGCCGAGGCGGGAGGATCACCTGAAGTCAGGAGTTCGAGACCAGTCTAATCAACATGGAGAAACTTCGTCTCTACTAGAAATTCAAAATTAGCCGGGCATAGTGATGCATGACTGTAATCCCAGCTACTCAGGAGGCTGAGGCAAGAGAATCGCTCAAACCCACGAGGTGGAGGTTGCAGTGAGCCGAGATTGCATCATTGCACTCCAGCCTGGGCAACAAGAGCAAAACTCCATCTCCAAAAAAAAAAAAAAAAAAGAAAAAGAAAAAGAAAAGAAAAGAAAGAGATTTATGGATTAAAGTTTTATGCTAAATGAACTCAATGAAGCTTTAATCTATGAATGTAAGTTTTAACCCAGCAGCCTATAAGAGCTTTTGCATTCTATGGCTGCCTAAAAATTTATTTTACTGAACTCTGTGGAAGAAGGGTGAATTTTGGTGGGGGTAAGGGAGACATGAAATGAGAGGCCAAAAATTAACAGTCCCCAAAAATGAACTCTACTGAGTAACCCTTGAGTAGACATAGAAGAAGGAGTTCCAGTGCTAAGAAGCAAGATATCTTTAGAGTGGTATTTATGATGGGAGTTAGAGGGTTAACATGAAATTTTCAAGGGTGACGTGATGGAGGAAGTTTAATTTTTGACAGGCTTTTAAGATGAGTTTAAATGGGGAAAAGGAAGGAGTAATTTGCCAGACTGGAGGCATAGATGATGGTCTAAGGTCTGAGGGTAAAAGTCAGCCTCACAGAGCACAGCTAAACTGTCTAAGGCCATGGAATCCTATGCCATGGCTGATCTTAGGTCAGTACACAAGTATGGCTTTACTGGATATTAAAATATTGAAATCAGTCATTCTCATTCTTCACATACTTGCTGAAATGTATATGTAACCTCAAAAATCAATAATTGTGGCATGTTCATTGTCATTTGTGGACACACTCAGAGCAGCAAAATGTTTGAGTCACCCACTGGGCACATTCCCAGCTGAGGTCAAACAAAGCAATGTTCTATCTTCTTGCATTAGCGCTCTTTCTGTAAACACATGTCCTTGCTATGGTCTATGTAGTGCCATGTTTTTCACACTTTTGTGTTTCTGTTGGTGATTTTGCTGTTTAAAAATTGCCCCAAGCATAATACCGAAGTGCTTTCTGGTGATCCTAAACACAAGGAGGCTATGCTCTGCCTTATGGAAAAAATACATGTATTAGAAAAGCTTACTTCAGATATGAGTTATAGTGCTATTGGCTATGTTTAATGTTAACTAATCAATAAAATGTCCTAACTAAGGTGGTTTTAAACAGAAACACACATAAAACAATGTTATCTATTGATCAGTTGACATAAAAATCTTCTAATCAGAAGCTCTCAGGAACCCAATCCTATATTTCCCCTAGGAGCAATGGTTCAGGATTTACTAATACAGTGCTTGTAGCAACTTTATAGAACATACCATTATGAATAACAATAACCAAATGTACTTCCACGCTCCTTAGTAAGTAGCTACTAGTCCTACCCATGATGAGTGTCTTCCCATTGCCTTGGCTGCCCTGTCCTCTGCCTTCTAGCCATGCACCCTCCTAGACCTCTCCATTGTCTATCAGCTGAAGGCCCAGGAGGGGCCTCTAAAATGTGGAAGACCACCATTCTGATTGCTTAGTACCTATGCTGTGTTTGATGTTAGATATTTTTAATATCACCTTTGTGTATAAATATCTCATTGACTTCTCTCCCGTAAGAAATATAATAAGGCTTCCATTAAACAGAACATGTCAAAAGAACTGTTATTCAATGAGAAGTATGTGAGTTCTCTCCTTTTAGAAAAGGAGAGGTAACTCACAAGAAAACTCAAAATAAAAAAGTTTGGGAAAATAACTAATTTTGTCACATTCATTAATTTTCAGCCAGCCTCTTAGGCCATCTAAAAAGTCCTGACACATGAGAATGAATCTGAGAATCATTTTTCTTGTCATTTGCTCAAAAGATTAATCTCTTGATATTCTAGATTTAAAAAAAGAGGAATAAGATGGTAAAATGTGAAGGAAATTTCTGATGCTTGAAATAATTCAGAATTTGCCATGTTGGAGAGATATTTTAGAGATATCCCATAAAGGGTATTAGGATTTGACAACAATAAGAGTTGAAGAGGTGTTCTGATTCTATTAATAGAATCAAGGACAAAAGCCCAAGGATCACAAGAAACCTGAATTCTCTGTTGACTAAAGAAAATAGCAAGGTTTTAAAAAATCAGCATATGTTTTATTAATTAATTAATTAACGTGTTAATTCATTAAAGTTTGTTTTCAGAAGCCTTGAGAGCTATCATATGAGAACTACAGTCCTGGAAGTGCCCATCATAGAGGTTCTGTCAGACGGCTCTGACACAGTATTCCAGCTCACAGCTTACAAAAAGGTAGTAGAAGTTCAGTATGTGTTCAGAAGTTACATCAAATTTATTCAGAAGTTACATTAAAGCATAATCACCTAAAGTTTAGGTGCAAGAGTACATCTGGTTGTAGATTACAGAGGTATAGTCACTAACTCTGTCAGAAATTATCTTATGTGTAGGAAAAGGCAAGGACTAGGGTTATATATCTTTTAAGGATGTAGTGACTTGGGAAAGAGACATGAGGGGCCAGGTGCTCTATCCTGTTTTGTCTTCAGAGCATTATTCCATAGAGCTGCTCATAGAGACAGGGGCTGTGTGAAATTATGCTGGAGAGCAGAAATGAGCAAACATGGTTTCTTACGTTTGCTACTTTATCTCACAGTTTAAATCTCGGCTTTGCCATATATTTCACATATTCAACCTTAGGTAAGTCACTGAACCTAGATAAACCTGTTCCTTAATTGGTTCAATGTGGACAAACCAAGTTCTACTCTCAAAAGGTCTTTGCGGGAGGGTTAAAAATAGACAATGTGCAAAGTACTGAGCACAGAGCTTGACACAGATAAAGTTGACAATTATTAGCAGTTATTATTAAATTGTCTTTATACAACATCTATATTTCTTTTAATATATAAGTAATATATGCTTGTGTTTTTTGAAAAATTGAAAATATAAGAAAAGAACACATAAAGAAACCATTATAACTTTATTATCCAGAGACTACCTCTTTTAAAATTTTGTTGCATATTTGTTAGACTATGTTACAACTCTCTACTTTTTTTAAGTATCTACAAATGTAAGCATTTGAATGTAATTTTAATGGGAAAATATATAATGCAATTCTTTGATGAGAAAAATTATTGATTTCCTAGTGACTCCTTAATGTAATGATTTGTTCAATGTGCTGTTCATCTGTAGCATATTTATTATGAGAATTGGAAGACAGGTGTAGGTAAAGGCCAAATTTCATACAAATACCAAGAATCATTTAGAAAGAACTTGTCCTGTGACTCTTCCCTGCCATTTTCCTGTTCCCACGGAACTATCAGCCTATTCCTTAGTTGCTTTCCATCATATCAGGAGGCTCATATTCAGCTGCAGGATGACAGGGTAGTCAACATCCTTTTTTTTTTTTTTATACTTTAAGTTCTAGGGTACATGTGCATAATGTGCAGGTTTGTTACATATGTATACTTCTGCCATGTTGGTGTTCTGCACCCATCAACTTGTCATTTGCATCAGGTATAACTCCCAATGCAATCCCTCCCCACTCCCCCTTCCCCATAATAGGCCCCGGTGTGTGATGTTCCCCTTCCCGAGTCCAAGTATTCTTAAAAGGGCAAGAATCACTCAGTCCTCATCAGAGTGTGCACACACCTACACCCCCACTGTCTGCAAAGAGTACTGCTGCAACCAGCTATAACCTATGTGCCAGTTTCACATGCAGCTATCTCTGAGTACAAATTGACAGTATTGAGGGATAGATGAGATGATAGACTTCAGCAATAATCTACAAATATTTTGGCTATCAAGACTGATTATTCCCTATTTTGTTCAAACAAGCATACCATAACTGATCCATTTCAATGACACCTGATGGAACTAATTTACACCTCCTATTCTGATGCCACTGTTGCTCAGAATATTCTGGGAGATCTCTCTCTCTCTCTCTCTCTTTCAAAACTACCTTCAGAGGATTTTGTCTGCTATATAGTATTTTAACCATTTTCCAATGTATTGAAAAACTTTTTGACATTGGAACTGACTATAAAACCAAAACCATGTAAAATGAGATTTCTTTGTTTAAAAATACACTTGATAATCTAAAGTCAAATCTGCCTTTACCTCCCTTCTCAAGGTTTCTTTGTGGACTGATTAAAAGAGTCCTTTGTTAACACATTGTATACAAATGTAGGTTGTTTTTACCATGTATGCCTTTACAGTCATAATATTTAGAAACCAGGAAATATTGTAATCACAAAGGAATTTCATTTTGCCATTCTGTCCTACTGATGGATTTGAATATACTCTCTAAGAATGGCTTTCTCTGTAAGAATGTGATTATAGAGAAAGTTGCTCTGTCACTCTTTCCACATTATTTTGGCTTCATTCTGACTACTACTTGATATTTTTGGAGGCTGTTCCAAACTTTGGAAAGAAATGTGTCAACTCTAGGCTTCAGCTACAATTGGAGTCATCTTCCCAGGCCTCCACCCCTGCGAGCCCTACCACAGCATGTGAGCTGGGAACCTGCAAGGTGGAAGCTACCATTTTGAGAAACTCTTGGGAGATGGGGGTACTTCTAGGGCTGCCCTCATTGTTAATGTTGGGGTTTTTGGTTTGCCGAGAATCACACAATCTGGAAATGCAGTTGTCACCTCAAAAAACAAGCAGTTACTTTTCATGTCCTGCACGTCTCACCCAGTGCAGTCAAGATTTCCTGAATTGTGGCCCGTGAACCATTTATATAAGAACTCTTGGTCCTTACCCTAGATCCACGGAAGCAGAATCTATGGAGTTACAGACCATGAATCTTATTGGGCGTGTGCTGATTTGGTTTCGTTTCTGTTTTTGCAGTTTCTCCTAGTGATTCTTATGCATTCTAAAATTTGAGAATTATAGTTGATGGATTCTTTAAGCCTGACTTCTAGGGCACAATATGAACTAGACCTGATAATTTGTCAATGTCAAGCTATGTTGAGCAGGAAGATGCATTAATGGCATGTGTTTCATTCTTCATTAGGACCAAGTAGGAAGGAAATCATGAGGACATCAAGGCAACATCAAACCCACATTCTTTCTCTTTAATATACTCACTTTTCTGTGCTGCCTTGGTTCTAGATACCTTTGGTCACTCAAATGCATAGTTTTAAAGATGAATTCATTTATTTGACAACTATTAATCAGCCCCTGACAAGACCTGGATCTTGCACTTCTCAACAACAGCATAGAGATCAATGAAATTGGATGCTTCCCATCAAAGAGTTTAGAATCGGATCCTTTCTTCCTGGTCCCCACTCCAGCAATGGCTGGAGAACAAACACTTTATTCCAAACAAAGAAATTCCAGAAATCTCCTAGTTCACTGGTTTTTCACTGTGTTCCTTAGAGTTCTGAGGAGCCTCAATGTTCCCCTGGGGATGTGTGGGTGGCAGGTCAAGCAGACTCTGTACAACTACTTCCCATTCAACCACAACAGCTCTGGTTTTCTAGATTTATTTTTATTACATTTCCACACAAGATTTCAGCTAAGACAAGATAAAAAGTTTATAAAACAACAGTGTAGAATTGACACATTTTCAAATATTTATCTCCAACAAAGTTTCCAACTCTGTATTCAGCCCTCCCTTTCTTGCCTTCTTTCAGTGTTTCTGGCAAATCGGAGAAAATATGCCTCAAATTGGTGCTTACATGCAAAACCTCTTTCCCCACCAGCTAAGCTTTATAAAGGTATTTGCCCTCGAGTGAGCTGGAAACAATAGAAATCTTAACTTTCAGGGAAAAGACTGTCCTATATTATATTACTTGGAAGAAGTTGTTTTTGGAACCATGTCAAGCCACACAGATGATATTTGAAGCTACCAACGTTAATTTTCCCATGTCCTGAATTATCTCTCTCCTTCCAACTTCTAGGCCAATCTCTTTGCTTAACTCTGTATTGAACTGTGAATCAACACCAACTTCCATTTTCCAAAATAATGTTTGCCTTTCACATCAAGAGCCTAGATTCAAGTTTGTTCAATTGTTCACAGGAACCTAGATGTTGAAAAAGAATGAAAGCCTCTTTGGCATCAATGAATCATGTATAAATATGTATGCTTCTATCAACATACACATTTAGACACAGAAGACCCGTGCTTCCTGGGAGACCACAGTTTAAGATAGGAGTAGTAGAGGAGACCAATCGGGGTTGTAAACACAGGTTTCCTGGTGAGGATGGTTATTTCCAAATCCCAGTGGATGAAAATAGCATCATAATCTGGCTGCAAGACAACCAACAGGCTGGGCTGTCTTCATTCTAGCTACCTGTAACTCCATAGGCCAATAGGAGGCCAATGTAAAGTTTACAGGAGTGCAATGTAAAGTTTACATTGGGCTCCTATCACACCTCTATTTATATTCCAGGGTAACAATGTAAACACCCCATGTTTACATTGGGGTATGAATATCTGCTTGGTCTTGAGGTAGTCCTTGTTGAAGCAATTATTAATAGACAATGACTGGAGTTCCTCCCACTTACTGTTTGTGTTGGCACTTGCTGTTGAGATAAAGGGCTGTTATTATAGAAGAGGCTGTTTCTGGATAAAGCTGCTTACGCTGTTGTGGATTTACTCTACTGGAATGGTCACTCAACTATAATTAGTCTAGAATCACTGTAATAATTTGGAGAGGTTTTTTTTTTTTTTTTTTTTTTTTTTTTTGAGGCGGAGTCTCGCTCTGTTGCCCGGACTGGAGTGCAGTGGCCGGATCTCAGCTCACTGCAAGCTCCGCCTCCCGGGTTTACGCCATTCTCCTGCCTCAGCCTCCCGAGTAGCTGGGACTACAGGCGCCCGCCACCTCGCCCGGCTAATTTTTTTTTTTGTATTTTTAGTAGAGACGGGGTTTCACCGTGTTAGCCAGGATGGTCTCGATCTCCTGACCTCGTGATCCGCCCGTCTCGGCCTCCCAAAGTGCTGGGATTACAGGCTTGAGCCACCGCGCCCGGCCAATTTGGAGAGGTTTTAAACGTTATCCATCTTTGGGTTTAGGACTAGAGAAAGCAAAGGATTTAAATCTCCATAACCTCCAAATGGATACAGCAGTTGCTATGGGGATCCTGGAGAGAAAGTGAAAATGTTTTGTGAACTTGGACATCTTGTTTGACATCTCCAGCTTCAGGCTCCAGATGACTTGTTTGCTAGATGAAAAACTGTCTATCAATCCCAACTCACAAGGTTATAATATATATAAACATTCCTGACTGGAAAGCATTCTATAAAACCCTTTACAAAGGTAAGGGAAATATAATATTTCTGTAACTACTACTGAGGTAATTAAATGAAATCATTAACTGGGCCCAACCCAGACCCTAGACCCTTCTCGGTTGCACCAAAAGTGTTTCTACTGCCTGCACTCCCTTGAGTACAAACACCTTTATTAAAACCTAGCTGGTAGGAAGGGCCTCTATACCACAACATTTAGGGAGCCATCCTAGAAAGGAAAGAAATATGCCCAGATGATAAGTATTCATGTTCTCTAATTTATCCCTTAATTCATACTTCCTCCCATATATAGATGAAGTCATATCTCACAGCCAAAAGCACAGAGTGGTGCTAATCTGCATTTTCTGGAAAATAAGACATGAAAGGGCTTCTTTTTTTGAACAGTGCCTCTAAGTCTTTTAATGGTTTAAACACTCACAAGTGCATTAAGGCAACCTGTCAAAACAAACTCAAAGGCAGTAGTTCACTTTTTGCCTGTTTTGGCCTCTTCCTGCCAAATCTAGCCAATTTCTTTCACGGTAATTTTTGGAAGCTGGCAGGCAGGTAGAAACATGTGGAAAGCAAATACTCAAATAATAGAACAAATGCAGGCATATGAATTACCACAACATTGAGACAGTCCCACCACATGGTGAGAGGTGGTGTGATCAGATAGATTCCTTTAGGTGATTTACTCAGACTTATAAAAGCGTTGAAAGCAACTCCAAAATGATTGAAAGAAGGCTGGGGTAAAGATATGGTTGTCAATAAAATCTTAACTCTGAACAAAAGACACTACAGCTCCAGGGCCTCCTTATACAGCTCTGCAAGTTGAGCACTCCACACCTCTAGGGGGTGGCATTCACATTACCACCTAAAGAAATGACACTCCCTGGAGCTGTTCAATGTACAACCTGTATGGCTGTACATGGCTGACCCAGAGAGCATATTATTGGAGGGAGGGGAGAGAAGGGAATGGGTGGGGAAAAAAGGCTTTACTTACAAAGTGAATTTGTATCCTGGTTTTCCACATACACTCTGGGTGGTTATGGGTAAGTCATGTAATCTCTCTGAACCTCAATTTCCTCCTCTGGCAATTGTGAAAAAGATTCTATAAGGTTGATGGGTTAATGAGGGCTAAATGAGGTGATGTAGATGAAAGTGCCTGATAAATGGAAGGAACTTATTAAATAATATTTATTTGTAATGACTTACAGACCACCAAGCAGATACTGGAGGAAGCAGGCATCCTTTATTTAAAAGAAGAAAAATAAGAATAAGGAAAATGCCCCATATGTAAATAGTGCTTTATGTATTACCATCAAAATAACCTTTTTTTGTTTGTAGGTGCTATAGTAGATTGATGGTACAGATTAGTTAAGTCACTTTTTCATAGTCACAAAGTTAGTAGGTGAAAAAGCTAAAACTCAAATCTCTTATTTTCATTAGAAGTCCAGTGTCCTATCTCTAAATGATTTAGCAAGAAACAGAGGAGGTTGTGGGAGGCATTTGAATAAAGCCCTATTGGCCAACTGGGGTTGACTACTGAGATTCCTTGACAATGGCTTTTACAGGACTAAAATTTTTTAAAGATATATCCTTTCTTCTCATCAGCCACCTTGGGACTGTTTTTGTATAACCCAGGGATAGGAAAAGAGAGATCAGCTCTAAGATCACACGTACCTACCAAGAGAGAAACAGAAACATGTGAAATTTAAATGATGGCCCCCAGCTAAATTACTTTTATTTTACAAGAAAATATGTTTTGTGATTTCATCTAGTAATAGAAGTACTTGATATGCTATGATTTGAACCAGTTCAACAACTACTACAACAAAGACTCAGTTTCCAGGGAAGCTTGCAATTTAATCATATTCCTCTGCTTGACCTTACTCTAAGTTCAAATCCCCCCTCCACACCTAAAATAACATACTAGTTTAAATTGAGAGCACTGCAGCCTCATGTCTGGGTTTTTATTCTGCTATATAAAACTTTGTGTGAGGTTCTTCACCACTTTGTGCCTCCGTTTTTTTCTCCTCTTTAAAAATAAGATGGCAAGGCCGGGCGCGGTGGCTCAAGCCTGTAATCCCAGCACTTTGGGAGGCCGAGACGGGCGGATCACGAGGTCAGGAGATTGAGACCATCCTGGCGAACACGGTGAAACCCCGTCTCTACTAAAAATACAAAAACTAGCCGGGCGAGGTGGCGGGCGCCTGTAGTCCCAGCTACTAGGGAGGCTGAGGCAGGAGAATGGCGTAAACCCAGGAGGCGGAGCTTGCAGTGAGCTGAGATCCGGCCACTGCACTCCAGTCCGGGCGACAGAGCGAGACTCCGCCTCAAAAAAAAAAAAAAAAAAAAAAAAAAAATAAGATGGCATTTACTGAATAAGCTTTTAACAGTAAAGGAGTTTACATGTAAAAAGCAAATAGAAGAATGTTTGTCACACAGTAGTTGCTTGGTAAATCAGGAGTGCATTATGATCTTAAATTTTTGTATGCCTCTTATAAAAATATACCTCATAGAGTTCAAAATAAATGAAGCAAAAATTGATAAAATTAAAAGAAGAAATAGACACATCTACAATTATAATCAGATTTCCAAAACCCACTTTCAATAATTGATAGAACAAGTAGAAAGAAAATATGGATATAAGAAATGTGGAATACACTTCAATCAACTTGATGTACTTAACAACTATAGAACACATCATCCAAGAAGAGAATGCATATTCTTTGCAAATATTATTATAGATTGAATGTTTGTTTCCACTACAAAAAAATAATTATTTTGGAACCCTAAATATTGAAGTGCTAACCCCCAGTGTGATAGTATTTGGAGGTGGGACCTCTGGGAAATAATTAGGTTTAGATGAGGTCATGAGAGTGGGGCTCCCATGATGGAATTTGTGTTTTCTAAGAAGAGGAAGAGTGACCATTGCTTGCCATCTCAGCATCATGTGAGAGAGTGGTTGTCTGCAAGCCAGGAAGGGGACCCTCACCAGAAACTGAATTGTCTAGCACCTCATAGCCTCCAGAACTATGAGAAATAAATGTCTGTTGTTTAAGCCAGCCAGTCTGTAGTATCTTGTTATAGCAGCCCAAGCTGACTCATACAGGCACATGTGAAACATTTTCCAAGATAGATCATATTCTCAACCACAAACAGCCTTCAGAAATTTTAAATTATTCAAGACATACAAAGTAGGAGTTGAAATGGAGGGTAAGAAACTTGAAAAAATTATCCCTTCTTAAAGGTACCGGAAAAACTATCAAAAACTATCAGAATCAACTCTTATTGGAACATTGGAAACTAAACAAAAGCTTGCAAGAACCACGAAAATGCTTAATGAATAAAATTTGGCTGACTCTCAGTAAGAACAGAGAACTTTTTGTCTTTTTAATTTACCCTGGCTTCATGCCCCACTTCCCGTCTCAACAGTTGCCTTAAAGATAACATTCTGCATTCCTGTTACAGGTACTGGTACTGGCAGGAGCAGAATGCACTTCGTTTCCAAAGAACTTTGGTCATTTGTTATGACCACTTTGGTGTCCGCCTGGAGGATAAGCCCAAAAAACCTACCTTTATGTAATCTGATTTGAACTCACCCAGTGCTGCTCCTTGGGCATTAGACAGCAATTGGGCAAGCAATTAACTAACCAAAACCTTGGGAGGAAAGAATTGAAAGGAAAAGCTTAGGAGAAGCTGTCTCAAAAAAAAAAAAAACACAAATATTTTTATAAGAGACAAAAATGATTGTATTGTGATAAAAGATTCAATTCATCAAGAAGATATAGCTATTCAACACACATATGCACCTAGCACAGATCCCCAAAACGTGTGAAGCAAAAACTGACAGAATTGAAGGGAGAAACAGTTTAGCAATAACTTCAAAACCCCACTTTAGATAATGGATGGAATAATTAGAAGGAAGATCAGCAAGGAAATAGAAGACTTTTTTAATATGTTGCAGGGTTTATTACCTTGTAAAAAAAATATTTCCATAGGTTTTTGGGGGGAAGGTGGTATTTGGTTACATGACTAAGTTCTTTAGTGGTGATTTATGAGATTTTGATGCACCCATCACCTGAACAGTATACACTGAACCCAATTTGTAGTCTTTTATCCCTCACCCCCTACCCACCCTTTCCCCCTCCCAGAGTCCCCAAAGTCCCTTGTATCAGTCTTATGCCTTTGCATCCCCATAGCTTAGCACCCACTTATGATTGAGAACATACAATGCTGGGTTTTCCATTCCTGAGTTACTTTACTTAGAATAACAGTCTCCAATGCCATCCAAGTTGCTGTGAATGTCATTAACTCATTCCTTTTTCTGGCTGAGTAGTGTTCCATTAAATATATCTATATCTATATCTATATATAGATACACACACACACACACACACATATATATATAATCACAGTTTCTTTATCCACTAATTGATTGATGGGCATTTGGGCTTGTTCCACATTTTTGCAATTGTACTGCTATAAACATGCATGTGCAAGTATCTTTTCTGCGTGACTTCTTGTCCTCTGGGCAGATAACCAGTAGTGGGATTGCTGAATCAAATGGTAGTTCTACTTTTAGTTCGTTGTTGTACTAGTCTACATTCCCACCAGCAATGCAGAAGTGTTCCTTTTTCACCTCATTCATGCTAGCATCTTTTTTTCTTTTTTTTTTTTATTATGGCCATCTTTGCAGAAGTAAGGTGGTATTGCATTATGGTTTTGACTTGCTTTTCACTGATCATTCCTGATGCTGAGCATGTTTTCATGTTTGTTGGCCATTTGTATATCTTCTTTTGAGAATTGTCTATGTCCTTAGCCCACTTTTTGATGGGATTGTTTGTTTGTTTCTTGCTTATTTGAGTTCCTTGTAGATTCTGGATATTAGTCCTTTGTCGGATGTATAGATTATGAATAAATTTTCCCCCACTCTGTGGGTTGTCCATTGACTCTGATGACTGTTCCTTTGGCCATGCAGAAGCTCTTTAGTTTAATTAAGTTGCACCTATTTATCTTTGTTTTTATTGCATTTGTTTTTGGGTTCTTCATCATGAAATCTTTGCCTAAGCCAATGTCTAGAAGGGTTTTTCCATGTTATCTTCTAGAATGTTTATAGTTTCAGGCCTCAAATTTAAGTCCTTGATCCATCTTGAGTTGATTTTTTTTAAGGTGAGAGATGAGGATCCAGTTTCATTCCCTACATGTGGCTTGCCAATTATCTCAGCACTATTTGTTGAGTAGGGTGTCCTTTCCCTACTTTGTTTTTGCTTGCTTTGTCAAAGATCAGTTGGCTGTAAATATTTGCATTTATTTCTGGATTCTCTTATTTTGTTCCATTGGCCTATGTGCCTATTTTTATGCCGGTACCATGCTGTTTGGTGACTATGTCCTTATAGTATAATTTGAAATTGGGTAATGTGATGCCTCCAGATGTTGGGAGCAAGCCCCCCCAAGTCTGGCCATAAACTGGCCCCAAAACTGGCCATAAATAAAATCTCTGCAGCACTATAACCTGTTCTTAATGGTCCTAACGCCCAAGCTGGAAGGTTGTGGGTTTACAGGAATGAGGGCAAGGAACACCTGGCCTGCCCAGGGTGGAAGATGCTTAAAGACATTCTTAAGCCACAAACAATTAGCATGAGCAATCTGTGTCTTAAGGGCATGTTCCTGCTGCAGTTAATTCAGCCCATCCCTTCGTTTCCCATCAGGGATACTTTTAGTTAATTTAATATCTATAGAAACAATGCTAATGACTGGTTTACTGTTAATAAATATATGGGTAAATCTCTGTTTGGGGCTCTCAGCTCTGAAGGCTGTGAGACCCCTGATTCCCTACTTCACATCTCTATATTTCTGTGTGTGTGTCTTTAATTCCTCTAGCACCACTGGGTTAGGGTCTCCCCGACCGAGCTGGTCTCGACATCCAGATTTGTTCCTTTTGCTAAATCTTGCTTTGGTTATGCAACATCTTTTGTGCTTCCATATGAATTTTGGTATTGTTTTTTCTAGTTCTGTGAAGAATGATAGTGGTATTTTGATGGGAATTGCATTGAATTTGTAGCTTGCTTTTGGCAGTATGATCATTTTCACAATATCGATTCTACCCATCAATGAGTATGGGATGTGTTTCCATTTGTTTGTGTCATCTATGATTTCTTTCAGCAGTGTTTTGTAATTTTCCTTGTAGAGGTCTTTCACCTCCTTGATTAGGTATATTCCTAAGTATTTTATTCTTTTGCAGCTATTGTAAAAGGGGTTGAGTTCTTGATTTGATTCTCAGCTTGGTTGCTGTTGGTGTGTAGCAGAGATACTGATTTGTACTGATTTGTATATTAATTTTGTATCCTGAAACTTTATTGAATTTATTTATCTGTTCAAGGAGCTTTTTGGAGGAGTCTTCAGGGTTTTCTAGGTATGCAATCATATAATCAGCAAACAGCGACAATTTGACTTCCTCTTTACTGATTTGGATACCCCTGATTTCTTTCTCTTGTCTGATTGCTCTGGCTAGGACTTCCAGTATGATGTTGAATAGAAGTGGTGAGAGTGGGCATCCTTGTCTTGTTCCTGTTCTCAGAAGGAATGATTTTAACTTTTTCCCATTCAGTATTATGTTGGCTGTTGGTTTGTCACAGATGGCATTTATTACATTGAGGGATGTCCCTTGTATGCTGATTTTGCTGAGGATTTCAGTCATAAACTGTGATGGTTAATACTGAGCGTCAACTTGATTGGATTGAAGGATACAACGTATTGATCCTGGGTGTGTCTTTGAGGGTATTGCCAAAGGAGATTAACATTTGAGTCAGTGGGCTGGGAAAAGCAGATCTAACCTTAATCTGAGTGGGCACAATCTAATCAGCTGCCAGCACAGCCAGAATAAAAAGCAGGCAGAAGAATGTGAAAAAACTAGACTGGCTTAGCCTCTCAGCCTACATCTTTCTCCTGTTGTAATATCTTGTAATGTCTCCTGTTTCTTTTCTAATTGAGCTTATTTGGATCTTGTCTCTTCTTAGTTAATCTTGCTAATGGTCTATCAGTTTTACTTATCTTTGTATATATGTATATAAAGTACATATATGTGTATATGTATATATGTGTGTGTGTATATATAAAGGGAAGTTTATATATAAACTAACATATATATTAGTTCTGTCCCTCTAGAGAAAAGGATGCTAGATTTTGTCTAATACTTTTTCTGTATCTATTGAGATGATCATGTGATTTTTGTTTTTAATTCTGTTTATGTGGTATATCACAATGATTGACTTGTATACGTTAAACCATCCCTGCATCTCTGGTATGAAATCCACTTGATCATGGTGGATTATCTTTTTGATATGCTGCTGGATTCAGTTAGCTAGCATTTTGTTAAGAATTTGTGCATCTGGCACAAGACAGGGATGCCCTCTCTCACCACTCCTATTCAACATAGTATTGGAAGTTCTGGCTAGGGCAATCAGGCAAGAGAAAGAAATCAAGGGTATCCAGTTAGGAAAAGAAGAAGTCAAATTGTCCCTGTTTGCAGATGACATGATTGTATATTTAGAAAACCCCATTGTCTCAGCCCAAAATCTCCTTAAGCTGATAAGCAACTTCAGCAAAGTCTCAGGATACAAAATCAATGTGCAAAAATCACAGGCATTCTTATACACCAGTAACAGACAAGCAGAGAGCCAAATCAGGAATGAACTTCCATTCACAATTGCTTCAAAGAGAATAAAATACCTAGGAATCCAGCTTACAAGGGATGTCAAGGACCTCTTCAAGGAGAACTACAAACCACTGCTCAGTGAAATCAAAGAGGACACAAACAAATGGAAGAACATACCATGCTCATGGATAGGAAGAATCAATATCGTGAAAATGGCCATACTGCCCAAGGTTATTTATAGATTCAATGCCATCCCCATCAAGCTACCAATGAGTTTCTTCACAGAATTGGAAAAAACTGCTTTAAAGTTCATATGGAACCAAAAAAGAGCCCGCATTGCCAAGACAATCCTAAGTCAAAAGGACAAAGCTGGAGGCGTCACGCTACCTGACTTCAAACTATACTACAAGGCTACAGTAACCAAAACAGCATGGTACTGGTACCACAACAGAGATATAGACCAATGGAACAGAACAGAGTCCTCAGAAATAATACCACATATCTACAGCCATCTGATCTTTGACAAACCTGAGAGAAACAAGAAATGGGGAAAGGATTCCCTATTTAATAAATGGTGCTGGGAAAATTGGCTAGCCATAAGTAGAAAGCTGAAACTGGATCCTTTCCTTACCCCTTATACGAAAATTAATTCAAGATGGATCAGAGACTTAAATGTTAGACCTAATACCATAAAAACCCTAGAAGAAAATCTAGGTAGTACCATTCAGGACATAGGCATGGGCAAGGACTTCATGTCTAAAACACCAAAAGCAACAGCAGCAAAAGCAAAAATTGACACATGGGATCTAATTAAACTAAAGAGCTTTTGCACAGCAAAAGAAACTACCATCAGAGTGAACAGGCAACCTACAGAATGGGAGAAAATTTTTGCAACCTACTCATCTGACAAAGGGCTAATATCCAGAATCTACCAAGAACTCAAACAAATATACAAGAAAAAAACAAACAACCCCATCAAAAAGTGGGGAAAGGATATGAACAGACATTTCTCAAAAGAAGACATCCATACAGCCAACAGACACATGAAAAAATGCTCATCATCACTCGCCATCAGAGAAATGCAAATCAAAACACAATGAGATACCATCTCACACCAGTTAGAATGGCAATCATTAAGAAGTCAGGAAACAACAGGTGTTGGAGAGGATGTGGAGAAATAGGAACACTTTTACACTGTTGGTGGGATTGTAAACTAGTTCAACCATTATGGAAAACAGTACGGCGATTCCTCAAGGATCTAGAACTAGATGTACCATATGACCCAGCCATCCCACTACTGGGTATATACCCAAAGGATTATAAATTACTCTACTACAAAGACACATGCACACGTATGTTTATTGCGGCACTATTCACAATAGCAAAGACTTGGAATCAACCCAAATGTCCATCTGTGACAGACTGGATTAAGAAAATGTGGCACATATACACCATGGAATACTATGCAGCCATAAAAAATGATGAGTTTGCGTCCTTTGTAGGGACATGGATGCAGCTGGAAACCATCATTCTTAGCAAACTATCACAAGAAGAGAAAACCAAACACCGCATGTTCTCACTCATAGGTGGGAACTGAACAATGAGATCACTTGGACTCGGGAAGGGGAACATCACACACTGGGGCCTATCAGGGGGAGGGGGGAGGAGGGAGGGATTGCATTGGGGAGTTATACATGATATAAACGTCATGCACATGTACCCTAGAACTTAAAGTATAATAAAAAAATTAAAAAAATAAAAAAATAAAAAAATAAAAAAGATTGAGAAACAAACAAACAAAAAAAAGAATTTGTGCATCTATGTTCATCAGGGATATTGGTCTGTAGTTTTCTTTTTTTGCTATGTCCTTAGGCATTAGGGTGATACTGGCTTCATAGAATAATTCAGGGAGAATTCCTTCTTTCTCTATCTTGTGGAGTAGTGTCAATAGGATTGGTAGCAATTCATCGTTGAATGTCTAGTAGAATTTAGCTGTGAATCTGTCTGGTCCTGAACTTTTTTTGCTGGTAATTTTTTTATTACCATTTCAATCTCACTGCTAGTTGTTGGTTTGTTCAAGATTTCTAACCCTTCCTGATTTAAGCTAGGAGGATTGTATCTTTCCAAGAATTTATCCATCACCTCTAAGTTTTTTAGTTTAGGTGCATAGAGTTGTTCATAGTAGCCTTAAATGATATTTTGTATTTCTGTGGTGTCAGTTGTAATATCTCCCGTTTCATTTCTGATTGAGCTTATTTGGATCTTCTCTCTTCTTTTCTCGGTTAACCTTGCTAATGGTCTATCAATTTTCGTTATCTTTTCAAAGAACCAGCTTTTTGTTTCATTTGTCTTTTGTATTTGTTTGTTTGTTTCTGTTTTATTTAGTTATGTTCTGATGTTGTTTATTTCCTTTCTTCTGCTGGGTTTGAGTTTGGTTTGTTTTTGTTTCTCTAGTTCCTTGTGATGTGACCTTAGATTGTCTATTTGTGCTCTTTCAGACTTTTTGATGTAGGCATGTAAGGCTATGAACATTCCTCTTAGCACTGCTTTGCTGTATCCCAGAGGTTTTGATAGGTTTTGTCACTATTATTGTTCAGTTGGAAGAATTTTTTAATTTCCATCTTGGTTTCATTGTTGACCCAATGATCATTCAGGAACAGGTTATTTAATTTCCATGTATTAGCATGGTTTTGGAGGTTCCTTCTGCAGTTGATTTTCAGTTTTATTCCCTGTGGTCTGAGAGAGTATTTGATGTAATTTCAATTTTCTTAAATTTATTGAGGCTTATTTTGTGGCCTATCTTATAGTCTATCTTGGAGAAAGTTCCATGCAGTGATGAATAGAATGGATATTCTTCAGTTGTTGGGTAGAATGTTCTGTAAATATCTGTTAAGTCCATTTGTTTCAGGGTGTAGTTTAAATCCATTGTTTCTTTGTTGACTTTTTGTATTGATGAACTGTCTAGTGCTGTCAGTAGAGTATTAAAGTCCCCCACTGTTATTAGGTTGCTGTCAATCTCATTTCTTAGGTCTAGTAGTAATTGTTTTATAAATTTGGGAGCTCCAGTGTTAGGTGCATATATATTTAGGATTGTGATATTTTCGTGTTGGACAAGGCCTTTTATCATTATATAATGTCTCTCTTTGTCTTTTTTAACTGCTGTTGCTTTGAAGTTTGTTTTGTCTGATATAAGAAGAGCTACTCCTGCTCGCTTTTGGTGTACATTGCATAGAATGTCTTTTTCCCTCCCTCTACCTTCCAAGGATTAAAGTTATGTGAAATATATTTTCTCCCCACAAAAGAATTAAATTAGAAACCAATAACAAAAAAATTTAAAAATTCACAAATATGTGGAAATTAAATAATGTTTATAAATTACCAGTAGGTCAAAGAAAAAACCACATGGGAACTAGAAAATTAATTGAGATGGAAAAAAAGAAAGGAAACATGACATGCCAAAGTTATCAGAGGCAGCAAGAGTGCTCATAGGGAAAATTATACCTGTAAGTTTCTACATTTTAAAAATAGAAAGACTAGCCGGGCATGGTGGTGTGCGCTTGTAGTTGCAGCTACTTGGGAGGCTAAGGCAGGAGAATTGCTTGAACCCAGGAGATGGAGGTTGCAGTGAGCCAAGATCGTGTCACTGCACTCCAGCCAGGGTGACAGAAAAAGACTCTGTCTCCAAAAATAAAAAAATAGAAAATAAAATAAAAGGAGAAAGACTTCAAATCAAGAACTTTACACCTTCAAGAACAAGAAAAAGAGGAGCAAACAAAACTCAAAGCCAGCAGAAGACAAGAAGTAATAAAAATTAGAATAGAGGTAAATGAAATAGAGAATTAAAAAAGAACAAAAAAAATGGAAACTGATGAAACCAAAAGATGAATCTTTGAAAAATTAATAAAATTGAAAAATCTTGAGCTCTGTTGATCAATAAAAAAGAGAAGACTAAAATAAGTAAAATAAGAAATAAAAATGAAGCTATTACAGCCAACCTTACAGAAATAAAAATGATTATAGGAGAATACAATGAAAAATTTTATGACAACAAATTAGATGACCTAGATGAAAAGAACTATGTTCTAGAATCATACAAACTACCAAAACTAACTCAAGAATAAATAGAAAATCTGAATAAACCTTTAACAAGTGAAGATAATGAATTAGTAATCAAAATACCCCAATAAGGAAAAGTCCAGGTTCTAATTGCTTCACTTGTGAATTGTATCAAACATTCAGAGAATAATTAACACCAAACCTTCTCAAAGTATTCCGAAACATAGATTAGGAGAGAACATGTTCTAACTCAATCTAGAAAGACAGCATAATTACCCTGATACCAAAGTCAATACAGAAAACTGCAAGTCAAAATCCCTTAAAAGTATAGATGTAAACATACACCACAAAATACTAAGTAACCAAACCCAGCAGCATATTAAAAGGATGATTATGCATCATGACAAAGTGGGATTTATTCCAGTGTACTTCAACCTCAATCAGATTAAATTTATAGAATAAAAGGGAAAAATCCTACACAATCATCTCCATGTATACAGAGAAAGCATTTGGCAAAAATCAAACACCCTTTCTTGCCAAAAACACACAACAAATTAGGAACAGAGGGACCTTCTTCACCATGATAAGGAGCATAAAAACCCCACAGATAACATCACACTCCATGGTGAAAGACTGTAAGTGCTCTCCCTAATAATAAGACAAGGATGTCTAATCTCATCACCTCTATTCAACATTATATTTGAAGTTCCACACTATTTTATCAGTAAGAACATAAATAGGCAGTGGTTCATGCCTGTAATTCCAGCACTTTGGGAGGCCTAGGCGGGTGGATCCTCTGAGGTCAGGAGTTCGATACCAGGCTGGCCAACCTGGTGAAACCCTGTCTTTACTAAAAATACAAAAATTAGACAGGTGTGGTTTTGGGCACCTGTAATCCCCAACTACTTGGGAAGCTGAGACAGGAGAATCACTTGAACCTGTGAGGCGGAGGTTGCAGTGAGCCAAAATCACGCCATTGCACTCCAGCCTGGATGACAGAGCAAAACTCCGTCTCAAAAAAAAAAAAAAAAAAAAAAAAACACAATAGATGCTCAACATCATTAGTCATTAGAAAATGCAAATCAAAATCACAATGAGATACTATTGCCCCATCAAAATAGCTATAATATTTAAATTATAATATTTTTAATAAAATGGCAGAAAAAATAAAGCAACAGAGATAGAAAGTAGATTCGTATTCCCTACTAGAAACTATCAGGAGCAGTGAATGAGGAGTAACTGGTAAGGAGTATGGATTTTTGGGTGGGAGTGATGAAAATCCTCTGGAATTCGATAGTGGTGACAGTTACACAACTTTGTGAATATACTAACATCTACTGAGTTGGGCACGTTAAAGTAATTGAAATGGTGAATTTTATGTTACGTAAATTTTATCTCATTTTTTAAAAAAAACATACAAAGTATGGTCTCTGAACAAAATGGAATTAAATTAGAAATCAGTAACAAAGATATTTGGAAGCTCTCCAAATGTTGGAAACTAAATAACATACTTGACATGGTTATGGGACAAAAAAAGTGAAATTATATTAAATTTTTATATATTATATTATATTAAAATGTATTATATTAAAATGAAATCATATTAAAATGAAAACACAATGTAACAAAATTATATTAAATTAACGTAACAAAATTTTTACATTATAGCCAAAGCAATGCTTGTAGGAAACTTTATAGCATTAAAATATCTATATCATTAGAAAAGAAAATATTAAAGCAATGACATCAACTTTCACTCTCCTCTTAAATAGCACTTCCTGGAAGAGAACTTCCCTCTTACCCTTTGGGCAGGAACTCTCCCTAACCTCCCAATTCTTCTCCATACATCAACCCAGTTCATGTTTTAAGAACCTACAGAAAGAAGAGCAAATTCAACTCAAAGTAAGCTGAATGCAGGGAATACTATAGATGAAAATAGAAATAAGTGAAGTATAAAAAGAAAAACAATATAAAAAGTAAATGAAAGCAAAAGCACGTTCTTTGAGAAGACCAGTAAAATTGATAAGCCTCTATTTAAAGTGATGAGGGAAAAAAGACACAACTTATCTATGTTAGGTGTGGGTAGGTGAGATAAATATACATTCTACAGATACTACAAGGATAATAAGAAAATTTTATTTTTAACATTATATCCATTTTTTACTTGAAACTCTCAGAAAGCTAGGAATAAAAGGGAATTCTTCAATCTGATGGAGGGCATGTACAAAAAATTTAGAGATAATTTCATACATAACAGTGAACCCGTGAGTGTTTTTTCTCTAAGATTAAGAACAAGGCAAGGATATCCTCTCTTATGTTACTTCTATTCAATTTTTACTGTAGGTTCTAGCCTTCTAGCCAGAGCAAGAAAGCAAGAAAAAGGGGGGGGGGGGGGGGAAAGAGCATCTAGATCGAAAAGGAAGAGTAAAATGTCGTTATCTGCATACACACTTTATTTGCACTCCATATCCCATTTACTTCCACTCCATTCCATATCCCAACCTGTCAGAGTTTAGTTATCTTTATTCTGCAGGCTGGGATCTGGGATGGAATGGAAACTCTTCAGCCCCAAGGGCATCCTACAGACACACTGCCTCTGCACAAGGCATGTACAACCCTAGCCCACAATTACTACGGAGGCCGGATACCACTTTAGAAGATAATCTTTATCTAAGGTTAAAACCTGCCCTAACAACTGGCTAATGAGCTTGAACCTGGAAAATCAGAGGTCAGAGAGAAATGGATAACAGGAAAGGAATTTGAATGGCAAGAGTCAGAAACAATGAAGAACCCTTGGACCGGTGAAACAATGGCAGCTGAAAGAGAGCATGACATGCTGAGTGGACACATTGGAAGAGACTGGAGCAAAATGATAGGACCAGCCTGGGCCCCAACTCTGGCTTTTACCATACAGCTATTTGATCTTAGGCAATTACTTTATTTATTTATTTATTTATTTTGAGGCGGAGTCTCCCTCTGTCGCCCGGACTGGAGTGCAGCGGCCGGATCTCAGCTCACTGCAAGCTCCGCCTCCCGGGTTTACGCCATTCTCCTGCCTCAGCCTCCCGAGGAGCTGGGACTACAGGCGCCCGCCACCTCGCTCGGCTAGTTTTTGTATTTTTTTTAGTAGAGACGGTGTTTCACCGTGTTAGCCAGGATGGTCTCGATCTCCTGACCTTGTGATCCGCCGGTCTCGGCCTCCCAAAGTGCTGGGATTACAGGCTTGAGCCACCGCGCCCGGCCAGGCAATTACTTTAAACTTTCCTTCTTGTCTGTGAAATAGGAATGAACACACAACGTACTTCACCTGGCTGGCTCCCTCTTGTCATTCAGGTCTCCTCTTAAACATCACTTTCTCAAAGAGGCCTTCCCTTATCCCCCTTCTGCAGGAACCCTCCCCACCTCCCAGGTCCTCTCCGTCATATCAAACCAGTTCATTGTTTTTCATAGCATTAACATAATCTGAAATTAATTTATGTATTTGTTTATCATCTGAGATGGATCTTTGAGGTGAGTTAATAAAGATATTACTTAACCAAGCAGATTGTTGGCTTTGAAAATGAGGTTGTTTTGGCCGGGCACGGTGGCTCACGCCTGTAATCCCAACATTTTGGGAGGCCAAGGCAGGCAGATCACCTGAAATCAGGAGTTCAAGACCACGCTGGCCAATATAGTGAAACCCCATCTCTACTAAAAATACAAAAATTAGTCAGGCGTGGTGGTGCATGTCTGTAATCCCAGCTACTTAGGAGGCTGAGGCAGGAGAATTGCTTGAATCCAGAAGGCAGAGGTTGCAGTAAGCCGAGATCATGACACTGCACTCCAGCCTGGTTGACAGAGTAAGATTCCATCTCAAAAAAAAAAAAAAAAAAAAGGAAAAAAGGTTGCTTTAAGGATAAAAAGGAATCATACGTGCAAAGCATTTAGCACAACACCTGAGCCATAGTCAGCAATTGTTATATAATAGCCATTATTATCATTATTCTTGTTACAGTTATCATGATTATTTATTATCACACTGTAGGTGCTCATTAAGCTGTTGGTTAAATTGAAGTGCTGAGTATTATGCCAGGGAGGCAACATAGAGTAGTCTTGAGTAGACTGATGTGCTGAGCTCTGTGCTGGTAACGTGGTCAAAGCCTCAATCAGAGCAGCCTACTAGGAGGGTCAAACCAGAAAGAAGTCCCAACCTTTGACAACCAGACCACAGCTCCTGGCTGGATGCACAACTGGCTGGCTGCTCAGCTACCAGATCTGAAACCCACCTCTGCAGTCCCTTTCCCATACCTCTTCATTGCCCTTCAGGAGGTCTCCACCCCATCTCACCAGAATAATGCATGTTATACCTGCACTGTATACAAATTGTTCTTTGCAAACGTTTTCTATTTATGGTCCACTTTTTTCTTTCATTAATGAACACTAGTCCTTCCATCCAATCTCATAAAATCCCCATGAGCAAGTACATAGTGGGTTATATGGAAAAAGCTGCCTATGGACATATCCCCTTGAATGGATTGATTCACAGTCTAGCTTCTTGTTATGAAAATATAATCTGCGCTTATAGCAACTCACCTTTTCCTTGCAGAAAAAGGAACAAGTTCTCAAAGACAAAACTCTTCTAAGCAAACTTTGGCTCATTTTTCTATGAGATCATGAGAAGAAAATGAGACAAAGAAAAACTGAGCTTCTGAGGGGATGGCAGAGTCCAGTGATGACAAGTGATAAAGGCAGGTTCTAGAAGGATGTGCCTGGTGTGTACCATGGCTTGGCCACTTACTAGCTAAAAGATACGAGGTGAGTTTCTGAATGTCTCTTTGTCATTCATGGGTTGCTGTTAGGAATTAAATGAGTTACTAGACATAAAATGGGTTGAGAGAATCTCATACCTAATAAGCATTTGATAAATGTCAGCCAAGAACAAAACAAAAAACAAGGCAGCAAAAGAGACACAGCTGGAAACAAACACACAGAGATAGGAAAAATACCAAGCAGCATCAAGATGTGTCAAATGGAAAGTTAGCCCAACAGAGGAGGTCAAGGTGTGTGTTAGGAAGCTGCTAGCATCAGCCGGGACCTCAAATCCATGGGGAACACAATGTGGCACTATAGGACCCATTACCCATAAGAGGCCTGTTAGGAAATAAGGATATGCCCTCTATAGGAAGGATAGGATTGAGGTAAAGTTTGGGCTTCCAATTAGGCTTTGGTTCAAAGTCTTTTTTATGAGACTTGAGATGTCTTTAGCAAACATTTGGAATAAACTCTGTACTCAAATTGCTGTAAAATAGCACTTGCTCACCTTGGGTAATAGAGGGTCAAGATGGGGTTGGCTGGTACTAAATCATGTCAGAACAATCATTTTGTTCTTCACATTGGCCCCTAACAACCACACATAGTCAGTTTCCCTTCCTGGCCTGTGGGGCACCACAGACTCTGCCTGTCAATTAGGATGTGGCTATTCATTGTCCGCTGATGACAACCACAAAAAACCTCCTATAGTGGTTTGCGCTAAAGGGCTTCCTCCTACAATCTAAAGGCAAAAGGACACCACAGAACCCTTAGGTTTTAACCAATGTCCTCTTTACATACAAGAAACAGAAAGGTATTTAACGAGCCCGAGAAGAGGAATCTATTAGAAAGTCACGGAACCCAAAGGCAAAAAGTGTAGCAGGTTTAGGGTTGAGAACCTGGGCCTATAGAGCTTCTTCCAGAAACCAGGTCAGTGGTCTACTCCCAGAACTGCCATTCCCCTTTCCACTCCTTCTAGGGGTATGTGTCTCTCATTTCCCCTTCCCTGAAAATCTGCTCATCCTCCTTTCATTCTCTGTACAGATGGGCTTTCTTGGCATCATTATTCACACAGTACGAATGGCAGCCCCAAAATGGTCACCTGGAACTGCTGGTTTACATATCCTAAATGCCTGGAAAACAGCCTAATTCTTCCTAGGTGGATCAGATTTCCAACTATGGTACAGAAAGCTGTGGCCATGATGTAGGGATCATATAATATAAAAATAGATACAGGGACCCAATCTGTGTTTGTGCGTGTGCATAATGGGGGTTGAGGAAGTTATTAAAGAAAGGGATCTGGGTTTTGCAGGCTCCCAGACATGCATACCTTCTTCTTCCTGAGAGGCTTTCTCCAGTAGGTCAGGAGAAAGGATGAGCAAAGGATGGATTATAGACTCCGTGTGTGTGTGTGTGTGTGTGTGTGTGTGTATGAGTGTTTGTGTATGTGTGTGTGTGTTCATGGTAAACTAGCTTTAAAGCTAAAACTCAGAACATGAGGTCCTAGATTAAATTGTCATCACCATCAACATTTGGTCTAACTGACATACTATATATCACACATATTTAAAGTATACAATTTGGTAATTATTGGCATTTGCGTACACCTGTAAAACCATCCCCACAATCAAGATAGTGAACATATCCCTCATTACTATGTTTTCTCAGACCCATTAGATAATTCATGTTTGCTGCCCTTCCCTTCACCAAACAACTACTGGTCTACTTTCTGTCCCTATTAATTCATTTGCATTTTCTGGAGTTTTATATGAATTGAACGATATAGTAAATAATCTTTTTTGTCTGGCTTCTTTTACTCAGCATAATTAGGACACAACCTTATTACCGCATGTATTAATCATCTTTTTCTGTTTATTACTGAGTCATATTCCATTGTGTGAATGCTTTTTTAAACATTTTTTAAACAAAACTTTTCAGAGTTCACAGATATAAAAAAAAGTTCACACTAAGTACCCACAAAAATATGTGGCAGGGTAGATCTTAGCAAACTTGGAAATAAACACTTCACTCAAGTTGCTACAGGTCGGCAGAGCTATTTATATTGGGTTTATGCAAATGATTAGCAAAGAATATTGATTGCAGCATTTTCTAAGTAGTGTCCCACAACTGCATTCTTAATACTCAGCAAGAGACAGTAAGTAACTTGTTCAGGGTCAAAAAGTTTATAAGCAATGGAGCCAGGATTGGAATCCAGGCAGAACTTGCAACAGTCGCCTAACTGGAATCACTGCCGCTGTTCGCTGCTGCCAGTTAACTTCTTGAACCAGATCTAATATCACTTCCTTGCTTGAAATCTGTGGACCACCCTTCCCAGTCCCTCAATTGCCCAAGTTCAGGTTTCAATGCATTTATCTGTCTATTCATTATAAATCAACAGATAACAAGAAGCTGTAATGTTTGTTTCAAAGCAATTTTACATCTCTCAAAAACCCTGGGACATAAGCAGGTGAGTCAACAGTTCTAAAAAGTTTCAATGGCTCGTGAAGAGGCAAGACAGCAAATGTTTGTTGCTGGGACCCAATCCCAGGCCCTAACTGCCTTGTTAGACACATGCCTTGAGTGTCAGACACATTTCTTCCTTGTTCATTCAGTGCTCAGAGCTTCCTGCCATGTTTCAAGAATGTCAAATTCTTTCATCCCTCTCAAATTTTGCAACTGCTGTTTCTTCTGCCAGGTATGCCTTTACCCTGCTTAGTGAAGACACAAAAATCCTTCAGGATTTAGCTCAAATGTCCCATCTCTTTTTGAACTCCCTTAATAACCTGTTAACATCCTCCATTACAGCACTGGCCACATTAGATTAAATGCATTCGCTTGCCTGACTCTCTCTCCCAATAGAGTGTGACCTCCTCTAGAACAGAGATTATGAGTGGTGATCATGGCCTGAGTTAGAAATCTGGGATTGACTAGTGATGGAAGATGGAGAAGAACAAGAAGGAATGTTTGAGAAATGCATGATTAATGGCAAAGGTGTGTTTCTAGTTCTTCCAGATTTCATGCAACACTGAACCAATGTTTATTAAGAACTAGGCATAAGAGGCCGAGATAAATAGTAGATAGGGCAAAAATAGTTGTGTGTTTATGTTTATGTATGTGAAGAGAGAGAGAAGAGGAGACATAGTGTGTGTGTGTACACATCTAGTACAAAATAGCAAGTTTGTACATGTTTACATATATAGTGTGTGTACATATAATGTGTACACATATATAGTATATAGTGTGCTTATACCTGTGTGCATATATACAGCATATGTACACAGTGTATAAATACATCTATGTGTACACATAATAGCACATAGGCATAGAGTTTTTGTGTATAATGTGTACATACACAGCGCTTTTACATGTTACATGCATATGCACATATACACGGTGTATATGAATATATATGCGTACACACATTGTGTGTATCTACTAGAATGCAATGCAGTAGGACATTTATAGAGTATATTAGGAGATGGTAGGGAGGATATTAATTATAAACAATACAGGTATATTTTAGTAAAATGAGAAGCACCTTAAGGCTTGCCTCTCTATTGTGGCGAAAGAGGAGCCATTGAAGAGAGAAGAAACAGCTGGAGAATGAAAATAGAAAGGAGTTGAGAGAAACCTCACTAAAGCCAAGCAAGAACCACATTCTAAGATGAGCTGGTTTAAAAATCGAATTCCTCAGAAAAAAAACAAAGAAGAAGAAGAAGAAAGAAAGCCAAGGAAATGGAAACCCAAGGGGGGAAATGTCACTGGATTTGATAATTAGGAAATTAGTAGGCAACCCAGAGCAAAAGTTTCCGGAGGAGTGGGAGTAGAATGACTCAGAGGTAAGGAAGTAGAATCAAACAAACTTAGATTTCTGTCTCTTTCTAAAACTTTTGCCTTGAAAGGATGATGGGAGAAGTACCTCGTGATGGAAGCAGAACCAACAACTTGGCTTTATTTGATTCCCCGAAGATGAGAGAGCACAAGCATGTTTGTGAACAAAAGCTTTTAGCATTCTGAACTGCAGTCCTAGCACTCACGTTGGGAAGCATCAGTCACTGCAAACACGACTACAGCCAGGATTTTGGATTCATCTAGCACTTTGCGTCTAGTAACTCAAAAATCCCTCACAACAACTCAGCAAGGGACGGTCTATGATCAACAGATAAGGAAGCTAAGGCACAGAGAGGTTAAGCAACTTATCCAAAGTCACTCAGCTAGTAAGTCCCAGAACCCAGATTACCACCCAGGTAATCTGGCTGCAGTAGTTGCGTTTGTAGCACAGGTGCAATGAAGGATGCAGAAAACACAGTCATCAACCTGCCTCCTGCTCTCCCAGTGCCTGCTTAGACTGGCCTTGATCTACCTCCCCTGGCTTTCTCCCCTACCCAGGCACAGGCTTTGGCAGCTTTGTGGAAGTGAAGTAGTGGGCCAGGGTGACACTGTTTTAGGGGTAGTAACAAAGGAGGAACAACAGAGGGAGGCCCTTTGTTGGTGTTGCAGGGTTTGCAGCTCTCTGGCAGTTATGTTATCAGAAGAGATGCACAGTATACACTACCAGACCTAAGTTTAGTAGAACTGGCTCCCACTCCTCATATTTTGTAACCTGGAAAAATGTACTTAACCTGTGTGGGTACCAATCCTCTATCCGTAACATGGGGTGATGATGAGAATAATAATTATTATTATTCTACATCCCTATGGTGTTGTTGTATGGAGCAAGTGAGAAATTGTGTGAAAGCTCACGTGCATATGAACTTTTTCTTTACTATTTTTATTAACAGGTTCTCAAGCTATCTGAAAAACTGCTCACCCTCTCCACTTCCCCAGTTCTACCTTCCAAGGCATTAAAAACTGTTAAGACATTCGATTGTGAGAAAGTGTTTCTAAATCCAAATTGTGCACTTTCCATGTGTATAATTTGACCCAAATCTAAAATTCCCTTATGCAGTGATGCAACATGATACATTTTTACAATTCTCTGAGGATAAGCTGTGATAAATTGTCATTATCCATGATTTACAGGACAGCTTTTGCATGCCTACAGCTGCTTACAACTAATAGTTGCACTACAGACTCCACACCTGCCTGTTTATTCTTCTCTTCTTACTCCAGGCGCCACGTGCATCATGATAATAATATACTACCGTCAAAGTAGCATTTTCTCCTCACATCTCACTTACTCTTTTCATGGATTTCACTTTTATAAATCAATACCATCTTTAAATCCCAATCTGGTCCTGATACAGACAGAGGAGGAGGTAACTTCAGTCAAGAAGCTAAAGGAATACACACATTGAAGGGAACATGGGAAAACTGGCTGTGAGGCTCCACACAATGGGGCATTCTGCCAAACATTTGGAGGGCCTAACCATATTTCTTGGGAGTCTCATTTGGCAGACTGTGGAGACCAGGTCTCTAAATAGATGTTTTACCTTTAAACATGACAGTTTGATTCAAAAATAATGAGCCAAGAATTATACACAAAGCTGCCATTCTTTATATTTTGTCTAACTTGCCTTAATTTTTAACTTTATATAAACTATACTCCAAAAACAAAATTAAAATGAATAGGCAGGAGTTAGATGGGGCACGTGATGGGTGATGGATGTGTGGTTAGTAATAGGAATATTTACTGTCATCTGCAAGAACATCTGGGACACCTCCTCCTTTTCCAGATGAGGAATCAGGGATCCAGGGCCAAATTTCACTTTATCTTTCTTTTGGAAAGGGCTGTACCTGCTGCATGTGTGTTTTAATTAAGAAAACTGAATATACAAAAATTCCAGATTTCAGAAGCAATGCTTTGAGGTTCATTTGCAGTAGCTACGGATGGCTTCACAAAACAGGAGCCTCCTCAGAATCGCCTTCTGCATCTATCAGCTGCTCTAGTGTATGCAATTGACTCACCAGTTCTGCAAAGCAAGGCACATCTCCAATTCTGTTCCTCCCCCAGTCCTTCCCTACAAATAATAAAATGATTGATTGTTTAGTGTTAATCTCTTTATGAAACTTTACAGAGTAATCCTATCATTTGCCCATTATGCAGAAATCAGCTGAAAAGCATTAAGAGCATTAGCGTTTTTTTCTCCATGAAATTGCTAGAGAACAACGACAAACAGACCCCCTTCTCCTGCCTCCTTTTCTCCAACAACCCCCAACAGAACACCCTACAACCAGATTCCTCTCTTTCCATGGTAAGGCTGATGGAGGCCTAGAAGCACATTTGGTATGCCCACTCCCTCTTCCCTTTTTGTCAGTCAAAATGCCAGTGAAATGGGAGTCAATACTTATTTGATTCATGTTCTTTTTTTTTTCTTTTTTGAAGCACGAAAAACATTTCTTTCAAAATAAATATACAGTTCTATACAAAATATAAAAAGGTACTATAATCTTGGTCACTGTCCAGCAGAAACATGTTTGTTTTTAGAGTTAGAAGTCAACACCATCCATAAAAATACGTTCTTTAAGCCAGGTTTTAGAACACTTTGAAACATAGAAAATTCCTTATTCTACAAGCAAGTCCTTTTAGAGATACTCTAAATATGCCAGGGATGAATGTCTAATTCATATCCAGGATTCAAGGCTATTGAGGCGAGCTAGACTAAGAATACCAAGAACACAAAATTGTATTGATACATAAACAGTATGTAAATTACTTTGTCAGATTACAAAAATACATCAGGTTTTATCTATGGTTTTCATCGGTTAATAAGTTAGTTGCCCTAAAAAAATATATATAGCTCAGGCATTTCTCTTGATTCAAGTGTGAAAGGCACAGCAGTCCCATGTCTTAGGGGCACCCACCGCAGCCACATCACCGCGCTGGGACAGATGCAGTCCGCAGTGTTCCCAATATTTTGTCCCAGTGTGTAAAGTACGGAGCGAAGTTGCAGTTAAAGTGAGAGTGATGCAGGTCGTGGTGCACCACACCCCCGTACCACCCGAACGGCACCAGTCTGTGAGTGGACCAAGGGAAGTTGTAGCCGGAGTGGTCCTCCACGGACAGCCAGATGTTGACCACGTGGAAGGTCAGGGAGGTGAGCGGATGGCACCCGAGCAGCGTGACGTTCATCATGTCGAAGAAGCCCAAAGAAAACAGTTCCCAGACGCTCATATACTGCGTGGCCAGCGCGAACGAGGACGGGTTCTGGTGGTGCACTTTGTGGAAGGTGCGGTACAGCCAGGGCACCTTGTGGTGCAGCAGGTGCCACACGAAGAACTCCGTGTCGAAGAGTAGCAGGCAGAACAGGATGTGGTGCAGCAGCAGGAGCAGCTCGGGGGCTTCGTGGGGCAGGAGGGCCGGCCTGCTGGCCCAATGCAGCAGCGTCACGGGGAACACAAACATCACATGCTGGTAGAGGGTCTGCCCCAGGCAGGGTAGCAGCTGCCTCGCTGACGGCGAGAAGTCGGGGTGGATCTTGTAGCGCCGCAGGGCGGGCACCCAGGAGCACAGGATGTCCAGGACCACGAAGGGCAGGCAAAAGGCCACGTATGTGGTGATGGAGAAGATGACCGGGAAGAAGGGCGACTGTATGAGGGCCTCCCAGCTCCTCAGGTGGTCCCACAGGGGCTGCAGGAACAGCTGCTCGGAGCTGCAAAGGACCTGGGGGTCGGAGGAGTTCTGGTAGCTCATGGTGAGGCTGTGCAGGCAGCTGCGGCTGCTGCTCGCGTTCCACCGACTTTTCACAAGACTGGCGGCCCCGCCCCAAGTGATGTCAGCTGCCTTTCCATGCCTTTCCCGGCGATACGAAGCTTGAATAAGAAAGCAACCCGGCAGAGTGGCGCTTGATTGCTGTAAATATGCTCATCTATAACGGCATCTTATCGGGTTTTAGATGTGCGTGTATGCAGTGGCACTTAGTACTTTTCACGTAAGTTCTGATTTTTCAGTTGACTACAATTAACACATGATAATGTGTTAATGTACAGATTTACCGTGTGGAGTTTCTATGAGTTTGGCAACTCAGTTCACGTGTATCATCACAGGTCCCAAACTAGACCGTTTCCATTGCCACCAGAAAGCGCTCCTTTGCAATCAGTGCAGAATAGTTTGTATTTTTTAATGCATACGTATAACTGCATCCATGTGCTTTCATAAAGACGCAAGCATAATCGCATTTTTAAAAACTTTAAAACGACATGCAGTCTGTAGCTCGGGTGTTTTCTGTCTGCGAACCCGGTTGCGGTCTGTCCAGCGGCGATCGGGAAACAAGCCCTTCGCACAGGGAACCGCTGGTTCCCGACCGCCGGCTGTGGCCGTCAGGTCAGGAAATCAGACGGGACGGGTGGCCAGATGGGAACCTCCACCAGCTCTATCTTCTCCGGAGAGTTTTCCTGGCCGGCGGGCAGCAAGCTGGAGAGACCCCGCACACAGGCTCTCCTCGAGGGGCCGCAGCCCGGCCGCTGAGCTACCCTGGGCGGCGCGTCCCGGGGCGCCCGGCCAACGATCGGAGCCGGGAGGCACCACACAGCGGAAAGAGGGCTTCGCGGCAGCCAGGCTCCGCTTTGCCGAGGAAATGCTGGATTTAACGCCCAAATGCTGGATTTAATGCCCAGTCTGCGCCAATCTGGCTAAAAAGCCGTTGTATCTCAATTTGGGGTGGGAACACTTAATTCAGCAAACCACCTGCGTTGTTCATCAAGGGAAAGAGATGTGCGTTACTGAAGCCTCCCGGGAGGCTGTTGAAGGAACAGGTGATGTCGCCACTACCCTGCCCTTCCCCTTGTTGGCTTTGCGGGGCCAACTGGCCCTCGCCCTCCGCCTCCCTTCCTTGAGTCCACTCCAGGCCCACAGAGCCGGGCTACGGGGCTCGTCTCTATCCCGGGCGTTTATCCGCCACCCAACTGGGGTCCTCGGGCCAGGGGCCACCCAGCACAAGGAGGTCGGTACATGGAGAGCTCTTGGGAGACCCTGGGAACAGCACAAAAATCGTCGCGTTCAACCCAGGGTCTGACACATGACACGACACAAGGGTGCCTTAGAGGACAGATGTTTTGGACACCAGCTTTGAAGCCGAGGAGCACTCCTGATTCTTGCTTAGTGTCTTGTATCTATGTGGTTGGGTCCAGCCCTTCACTCCTTGAAGCTTGCATTTTCTTATTCTCCCCGATTCCCCACAAACGGAAATTGAGAGTATTAAATGGAAAAATAATGTCTACCGTGTAAAACCCACCTACTAGGTGCCACAGATTGGCTGAATGTTTTATTTGAATAGATTTTATCCAATCCTCAAAAGAGCTGGCTTCCCCACCCTGCCAAGAAGTAGGATTATTATCATTGCTGTGGGTTTACAGGAGTAAAATCATAGGCACTAGCACAGAGAAAACACACGGAGTAATATGCATGGTATTTTAAATTTGTACTCCACACGTTACCTAAAGAATAACTGAGAAATTTGAAATTAAAATCAAGTAAGATTACGTAAAGAGAAATAAAAGATATAAAGCAAGCTATTATGAGGAAAGAACAAATACTACAAAAATATGAACCAATATATGGACCTAAAACTATGATAATAGATGGTATATATGCATACGTATGATATATATAATAGGCCAATTCATAATATATAATATATAGGATATAGATACATATAATAGGCCAATTTGTAATTCAGAATCTCCTAACTGGTGTGTGTCCACCAACTGCCACTGATGGAATACTGACATTCCTTAGATGCTCATTCCCAGGAGCCCTCAGCAGTAGCCTCCAGCCCTACAGCAGCCTTTTTATTTAACCCAGTGTGCCATGAAAATATTATTATATTCTGCTGACATATTTGCTGTTGATGAGATAAAGGTCCAGAAGCAGCATTGAGTTTCTTGACTGTCAATGCAAAAAGGGAACGAGGATGAATTTTGCTAATGCTGCTGCTTTGATTTCTATATGATAGCAGAAAATAGGTATAATGTAGGCCCCTGGTTTCTTCCAATTAAACAACCTGTCCTTGCTAGGCTGTCCACCTCCACCGCACCACTACCACCCCATCCTCTCCCTTCCCCAGTTCTGTTTTCAGTTCACTTTTAGGGCAACCCAGAAACTTTTCTTTCTCATTCCTGCTAGATGTGGTCTTGTCCTTGATGCAGTGTTTCAGAGAAGAGCGTCCTTCTCACTGCTCCAAAGGGACCATTAGAGCTCACTTTCTCAGCCTTAAAATTGGGTTTCTGCTCATAAGTAAAATGTCACTCAAATTTACCCTCAACAGAAGTTAGCCCTCAAATTTCCTTTCAGCACACATTGTCCTTTTCTTGTGGTCTCAGTTATCATGCTTGGGTGCTTTGGTTGCTCTTGCAGATTTTTTTTAAGTGAGTGGGATTGGCAGGTTTGCTTAATTTGGATTTAGCTGCTAGATTTGCTGTCAAGACTGTCTCCTTTGAGCCCCCAGCCCGAACCAACCCATTCATTTTCTGCTTTGGTGCATCCATCATCTATTGCTGTTAGAATAGTGTCCATGTGCTGATTACAGAAAGCTGTGGGCAGTAAAACATGAGAGCTCTGGCTTCAGCCTGCTTTGTCCGGACTCTCCCCGCTGACTTTGTGGCATTTTGAAGAATTGCAACTAAGTTTCTCTGCCATCTCTGCACTTGCAGCTGACCAGGACAGAAGTTTTGTCTAACACACAAACGCAAACGTCCTGGGGGAATTGGTGAATTACAGTCGTATTAGTTCTCCACTCTATATCATGTGGAATGCTGAACAATATGTCAGGTAACCAAAAACAGTATCACTTAATGGACCAAAATAAAATTGAACACTATCAAGTGCTGACAAAGATGGTATCATTTCTTGAATTTGGTACACTTGCACCTTTGAACAGTTTTTATTTGCACAAACATGTAATAGCTTGCTAGATGAATAGGTCTTTTTAGAGCACAGGGTATATCTTCTAGGACTTCTCACAGTGCCAAGCATTGCGTCTTTTATATAATGAGTGTTCAAAAGATACTTGTGGACTCATTTTAAAGGATGTTAGCTGTAAATTGAGATTAAAAAATAAAATCCTTTTTTTTTTTTTTCTGGAGTACTGCTTGATGTAGTTTGGATCTACTCACCTATAAAGATGGTCTTCCCTAAAACAGGGTGTTTTCTGATTAGAACTTTGGCCCACACCATTTCTTGTCCAACTGAAGGTTTTTCCGCAAAAGGGGGTGTTTTCTGACAGGTAGCATTAGAACTTTGGCCATGCCATCTCTTCTCCAGTTGATCATGGCTTCCTGCATATCATTTTTGTATTGGCATGGTTTTTCTGGCAGGGTTGGAGGACAGGAATCCTTTATTTTCTGCTTATCACAGGAGTCAAATCACTTTTCTGAGAGTACCACAATCAAGTCTGTGCACACTAATCACAATCTCAAAGTTATATGGCACCAACTTACCAAAAGACTGTGGATACTGCTCCCCTTCCCCCAGCAAATAGAACATGTAGGTAGCAAAGCCTGTCACCAATCACATCATCCCTTTTTTAAAGTGACCTTTATGATTTCTTTTTCTTTCTCAGATTAGGTAAAGTCATTTGGGCATCTGTCTAACCAAAACTGTTCCTGGATATTACAGATGTATAGTGTTGTGTAACAGGGAAGACTCATAGAGGTGGAATGATCTCAAATATCAAAATCTAATCCTCCATTTTAAGGACCAAAGATTAAAAATGCAGTCTTGGAAAAGTCAAGACAAGACTAACTAGGGTTAAAAAGCAAGTTACAGCCAAACTGAGCAGAGAAGGGCCAGTGTTGGTTCCAAGGTAAGTATCTCTTCGGGAGGAGTTTGGTGTTGGAAGGGGTCACTGAAGCTGCTTTTGTGTGACACCTTACAAAAGACTCAGAAAACATTAATTAGCCATGCCAAAAACAATAGGAGATGCTGATGAAGAACATGGGGATGTCAGCTTCCTCCAGACACTCCCTTGATGCTCCTATTAGTCCAAATACTGGTGCATATTTGGTTTTAAACACTTCATATTTTGATCCATGTACATGTCGCATATAAGTGGGCGCTTCTACTCACTTATACTGTTGAAACTCTCATCAACCTCTCTGAAACATTTAAGGCATATAAAATCATCCCCATTAAAAAGGCATTCCCTTGCCTGTAGAGAAGCAAATACTCGCCTCACCTGTCAAAGGGGTTACTGCAAATATCAAAGCCTTATGAAAAGGCTTTGAAACCCTGCAAGGCATAATGGAAAATACAAAGTATTATTTTTAGTAGTGCTAAGACAATTTGACAGAGAAAGAGTTTTGCTTACTTAATTTGGAATTGAACTTGAAATCTGCACCTAGGACAACATAATGAAGTACTGGTTGAGTAACTTTTAAAAAATCAGAATTACTATTCAAAGGTGACTTTTAGTGTCGCAACAGATCAGGGTGACTTATCTTTTGAAAATCTCTTAATACATTAAAAAATAAATGACAAAAGATCAAACTACAGTATATTTTTAATGTTTACATTTAACAGATTAACACCTTTAATACCCACAAACACAAAATAATCATTATTTGGGGATGTCACTAGTCTAAATTTCAGTCCTATATATGTGTGAGGCCTGAGTTAAAACCTTTTCCTGCCACCCATCCCCCAACCACATCTAAAGTTCTGATCACTCATTTACCTATTAGGCAAATTTTTATTTTCAGTTTACATTTGAGGGGCAACTATTCCTTGAGAACGTTTGCCAGATGTTATCCACTAGGCAATAGTTAATTATACTCCTGAACAGAAATAATACTACCATGGCTGGCCATTAAATTACCAACCAGCTCATAAAGCAACAAAGTCCTCTACCTTCCCTAGAGGAAGAACGCTGGAGAAAATCTTAGAAATAGTGAGGGAAGGGAGCGTGGGAAGATTTGCAAGCAAAGCCAAGAGTGCCCTCTTGTGGCAAACAAAAAAATGATTCTTAAAAATCACTAGTTACTTGGTAGCCCTTCATTTCCCGGAGTAAACACATTAACTTAGAGAAGAGTTCCAAGTCCTGCCACGAGAGAAAGGGGAGAACTAGACGGCTATTAAATAAAAGAGAAAAAACATACACACAATTCTTTGGGCCTATAAAGCTCACTCAATTTTATTGAAAAGTTTAAGTAAGACTTTAAAAGTTACAAAGTAGTATTCTGCCTGCCTATATTAGCCAATAACAAGCACTGTATTGTCACTGCAGCCAAAGTAACTGTGTCAGAAAAACATTAATTGTCATTTTGTCCACTGGACATTATTGTAAGGAAATGATGCTGCAAGAAAAGCAGACAAATATGGACTTCCCAACATAGAGACGTGAAGCAGGGGTATTAAAAATAAGGACACATATAAAACTAAGACACAAAATGAATCCCTGAGCTGAGCTTTCATCTGAAAACATCACGTTCACACTTCATTTGGGTGAAAATGAACTAGGACACTTCTCATGGGCAACCACGGGGCTTTGGTTTCACACAGATGTGATCAGTAATGACAGCAGCCGGCTCCAAGAGTACATTAATCTCAGAAAAAATAGTGGTATAGTCTCCACAGGGATTTGCTTCTCAGATAAGTAGAATTATGGCCTGCCATGAAATTGAGAGTTCATGAGCATAGATGGTTGAGTGTATCAGTCTTCAAGCATTTAAAACATAGTTTTTTGGTTTTTTGTCAGTGCAATTTGTTTTTGAAGACTCCAGAAAACGATTTCATTTAACCTGAGCAAGTAAAACGTGTCAAATCACAGCTGTCACAGTTACGTTTGATAAAATTAATTGTAGAATCCTTATTACTGGCACAGCTGTGATATTTCTGGATTTGACTATGCACCTACTGCAGGAAAACATAATAATATGTCATTTAGCTCTCTAACTACAAGACCATTAGACTGGAGCACTCTTTAAGGCAAGGACATGAAAACTGCATAATTTTACACCTCGCTCAAGTCCGTGACAGATTTACCAATAACACAATTTTAAAATTCCAACACTTGTTTTACTTTGTCCTATGAAGGGCAAAAAGTCAATATAGTATATTTTAAATTTTTAAAATAGAATGGATATAATGACCTTTTCATACATCAATGATACTTAAAAGACTTAAAGAGACAATACTATGGTTGAGACACTGGCTTCCTATTCCAGTTCTAATCAAAGAAAAAATAGCTAGTATGTATCTAATTGTAACTAGAGAGAACTGGGCATCTTCAAAGTTATCATTTTCTTGGATATAAAAATACAAAAGGCCTGGGAAAGAAAAACGAGTGTTTTACAGAAATTAAGCAAACACATTTTCACAAGACATAATCATTGACTTGGTGGTACACAGCTCACATTCAGCTTTCACTGATATTTCCTCATTAGATTAATAATTTTATTATAAAGCCTCCAAGGGGCATCCAGGCCCCAGATGAAGTCAAGATGCTCCCACTCCGGAATGCTCTCATGGAACACCAAGTTGGTGATCTGCGTCAGTAAGATATTGACGTCGTAGACATCCGCAAGCCAGTCGTGACCCCCACTCCAGACTGCAGTCGGCACAAGCATGTCCTTCACGTTGTATGTGGGAGGGTAACTCTACAATGAAAAGGAACCACAGAAAGCCTCGTTGTTGTTAATTTTCAAAATGACAATAAGCACAATCTCCATTAAACATTGTCTAATAAGTTTGACTAAGAATAACAAACTAAATTTTTAAAATCCCTTTGAGTATCTTTTCAAGTTACCATTACCAGCACAAAAAAAAGAAATCTAACCCCAAATGAAAGAATGCTAATTATAATCGCCACTAGCTGTGGAGCTGCTACCCTAGGCTGGGCACCAAAATGAGTGTTTCATCCCCGGCAAGGAAGGTGTTGTACTCCACAGGTAGTAGACGCAAGGCAACAGAACCAAGTGGCTAGAAAGAGTTTGGAGTCATGCCCTCCTACTTCCTCCCTTTGGGTGTAAAACAAGGCACACAAATTCTCTAAGCCTCATTGTCCTCATGTTTAAGTCAGAGATAATCACGTTTATGTCACAGAGATGTTCTGGGAATTAAATTTAAAAAACAGAGCAAAGTGTCTCACACTTCCGTGCATTTAGCGTGCTCAAAAATGCTAATTTTATTAGTACAGGGAAGAAGAGGCTTAAGCAATGTAATCTGGCCAAGGCCCCACAGCTACCAGATAACAGACCTAGGGCTGTCTGACTCTACAGGCTGTGTTCGTGATTACTCTGAATAATGCATAACAGTGATGACTCTTATTTAGAGCTGGGGACAAGACAGAGAGAAGGCCCAGTCCACAATATCAGCTACAAAGCTAGGATTGTTCTGAATGGATTGATGAAAAACAAACACTAGTCAACTCCCCCAAACATTTCCCACTGCACCCAAGCCTAGCCAGAATCCTGATAGGCCAGGTTGGCTTTCTTGATGAGTTTTCTGGGCCCCCTTTAATGAAAAGACTAAAAACTTTACCTGGTTGTAATGAAAATAATTCTTGGCACTGCTTCCCCAGTCAAAGGCTTGAAACTTTTGGAATTTAACAGCCTAAAAAGAAGATAATTTAGGAAAGAGTTATCTGACACCGAAGTTAGAGATAACATCCTAGGTTGCTGGAGCTAGCCACGACCTTGGAAATCAACTTTATACCAATATCCAGATTTACTCTTGATTTCCAAGGCATTATTTTAAATGAAGTGCCATGGTTTTGTTCTGCTTTACTGAATTGACTCAATTTCTCATTATATGGTTGTTAAGCAGCTACCACCTGACACAAGAAAGCAGCTATGCACATATGCTGTCAATTATACTAGATCAACAGTTGCTCCTGCTAGGGGAACTTTAGGCTGACATTTTCTGCTGAAATTTGCATCCTAAGCTTTTTCAAAGAGTTAGTGATTTTACTTGAGAAATATAGGTAGACAGATAGATAGATACATATCTATATACATATATATATAGAGAGAGAGAGAGATGGATATATATAGATAAAATAATTGTAATATACAATTGGCCCTCCATATCCACAGTTTTGCATCTGTGGATTCCACCAAGTGATATTTTGCAGATTGAAAATATTTAGAAAAAAACAATAAAAGATAACAATAAAACAATAAAAAATACAAATTTTAAAACATAGTATAACACCTACTTACATAGCATTTACATTGTATTAAGCATCATAAGTAATCTAGAGATGATTTAAAGCACATGAAAGGATGTGCATAGGCTATATGCAAATACTACACCATTTTATATAAGGGACTTGAGTATCTCTGAATTTTGGTTTAGGGGTGATGTCTGCAGCCAGTCCCCAAAGATACTTGAGGGACAACTGTATATTTTCTATGTACCCATTCTACTTGTCTAGTTATATTACTTAGTCAAATTTTAATGATCGTATTGATTAAACACTTTTTCTTGAGTATTGGTACCAGTATAATCACCAAGTAGTACTGCATGCCAGCACAATTCTAACTAGTTAGGGATACAAGAGCCATGAAATTGAAATTGTATTGAAATTTACATTTATTCATATTTAAAACAGTATAATATAAAATATTAGCAAAAAGTCACTTATTTTTAAAATTCAAAATAGTGCAAATCCATATTTCCTCTACACTCTCAAATTAAATGTTTGTCAAGAATTAAACCCCAAAATTGGAAGCCTAATGAATTGGAAATAGTAAGTTTTGGTCACAAGGTGGCGCCTGGTAAAAAAAAAAAAAAATGCCCAGACATTCCTTGTCAAAACTGCTTTTGATTTATGTGAAGTCTGTTCTTATCAACTACATACAATTCTACTGTTTGATGTAATAAAAGACAGAGTGAGATGATATACTACAGGGATTGTTACAGGAGAAATGTTTGGCATCTGTTTTTGCCATTGCAAATGACAGATATTAAATACCTGTGGCATATTTAACAAGCAAAACAAAATTTGGATTCACAGCACCTGTTGGTACATCTGTTCCCCATCTTTGTCAGTGAAAATATATTGATGCAAACTATTCTGCCACTGAACACAGACAGCAGTTCATCACTTTGTCACATGTCCTTCAGCATTTATATGAAGCACCAGTGAGAGCACAGAATACAAAGCTGAAACTTGCCTATAGCTCAGACTGTAGTTCTAAATTTGACTTTGTGCTCAGAGTCACTTAGGACATGAAGCTATCCACTTGAAAGGGTATTTCAAAAGAAAAGTATTAAGATGATTTACAGTAACAAAAACCTGGAAATAAACTAAAGCCCAATAATAGATGTTTGGGTAAATATGTTACATAAATATATACAAGGAGTATGCCACTGTCATAAATATAAATAACATAGAAACAAAATGGCTTATAAATAATCTCATAAACAATACTAAGTGGAAAAAGAAAATGAAACTGAATATACACTAAGGTTATACTTCTGTGATAATCATATCACAGAGTATATGTAGATAATGATCAGGAGGAAACACTTAATAGTATTAGGATAAACGCTTTTAAAATGAAATTTAAAAAATTATATTTAGGTCTTGAATGGCAATAAAAATGTAAACAGGTTCAACTTTTCTAAAGTACAATATGTATCAGAAGTATTAAAGCTATGCCTACCCTCTCCCTACTAAGTCTACTACTATGAATGTATCATCCTAAGAAAATATTCTGACTAACATATAAGGACAGATGACTTATGACTGCAAAACAACTATCGCTGTAAAAAAAAAAAAAAAGATAATAAAATTCAAGCAACAGAAAACTGCCGTTTATGACAAATATTTTAAAAATTTAGTTACTGACCTGGAAAGGCATTTTTAATTGTGGCAGAGACTGTCCCCATGCCCATTCTTGCCTTCTTCTTTTCAGTAACAATCCCCAAAGCTTTCCCTAAGCACATGGCTGCCAGGATAGAAACCACATCCTCATCCTCCTGCGAGCAGCCAGGCTATGGCCATAACGCTCACTTCTGAGCTGTCTCCTTCACACAAAGTCACTTGCCCTGAGCTCCCTCTCCCCTGCCTTCCTGTGAGTTGGAAGGGACATGGAGGTGACCCAGGTGCAACCAGGCAGAAGAGGACAGCACCCCAAGGATGGCAGAGCTATAGTCTGGAGGGAACTGGGTCCGTGCACGGCCTCATGGAACATAGCCAAAACCCCCACTCTCATCAGTCTGGGCCACCACTCTCTGAACTTTATTATGAAAAAGAAAGAAACTCTTTATTTATCAGCTGTATTTTGGGGTCTCTAATACAACAGCTAAATGTGTATCTAACAAATATAATGGCATTTCATTAAATGAAAATTTACTTAAAAGCAGATGTAGTATGATCTGATTTTTGTAATGGAAATGATTATATTACAAAATTGTAAGATTATACCGAAATATTAATAGTGGCTATTCCTGGGTGCTAGATGTACAAGTCATTTTTCTTTCACTCACATATTTTCTAAAATTTCATAAAACATATTACATGTATAACAAAAATGATAATGAATATCCTTTTTACAGTGTTCTTTAAAAGCCTACCAAAAGTATGTTTTTTCCCTTTAAAGAAAACAAAAAAACAAGAGCACATCATAATCATCTAAGGTACTTATTCAAACATAGATCCCAGGGTCACAGTCCTAGGAATTCAGAGTCTCCACAGGTCTCAGGCAGGCCCAAGAACCTGTATTTTTAGTAGCACCTTAGGTAGTTCAGCACAACACTGGAAAGCTATGTTGGGATGGCCTTCTTCACACAGGCAAGAGTACCCGGGCTCTGGGCAGGGCCAGTGAGAAAGTGAGCAGTAATATCAAGCCTTCGCCCTGGGGAGCTTTGATATTCATCAGGTTTATAAGGAGAATGGAAAGATGCGTACACTAAATTTAAAAGCCCACTAAAGAACGAGGTATGGAATTTATTGACAAGTTAATACTAATTATTTAAACAAAAATTTCTGAATGTACTGTAAACAAAATGGCCTTTAAGGTCAACCCCAAACTCATACCATAAGAGCCCTCTAATGCCACATCTGAATTCTAGCCCCAGCCTGCCCGGCATCGAGGCCTGCTTACCTTCCACAGAAGCCCTTTCCTGCACTGCCCCTGGGAGCCTGCAGCCTGCACCAGTGGCAGCCCCTAGTCAACAGCCCAGAGGAGGGAGGGCCAAAGGGAAGATCTGACACAACGGCTGCACAAAGCAACCAACCATTTTATTGACAAAAGATGGTACAGTGGGCAGAAGAGCAAAGGACCAGGCTGCCTCCTACAGCAAATCTGGGCTTTGCAAATGTTCTGGAGGTATATTCCATGGTATCTAGAATCTAAAGTTACCAGGTCACAAATGGGGCACAGAGCAGTGCTCGGCCCTTAGCCTGCAGCCTTTGACCCTGGCTAGCTGCTGGATAAGAGGGCTGGACAAGAGCAGTAGCCTGGATGACAGCCAATCCAACGTCTCTACTGCAAGCTCCATGTTCAGTGGAGGTCCAAGACACAGAAGGGCGAAGCAACACAGATCTGTAATATAAAATAGAGTTGGTCTGGGACAGCCTTGGTTTCAACATTCCCAAGGGCCTCTGACATCCCAGGTCTGGTGGCCATTTGTCCTTTGCTGCGGCCTGGCGTGTACTGCACGTGGGCTGCTGGCAGTCACTAAGCGGTGGGAAAGCTCAGGATCTGCCTCCAGGCAGCTCAGTCACCCTCCATCATCTCTGGGGATGCAAAAACTGCTGAGGTGACAGACATTGGGCCTTTTAGGAAAATGTCCATTAGGTAAGAGGTTCTAGGAATCCTCAAAAATGTAGGGAGATTCTAGTGACAGGGTATATGAAGAAAACAAGTGACTATAAGCATAAATGTGACCAAGGAGAAAAGCAGAGACCTGAACCAAGAACCCAAATCCTCAATCTCTGTGAATTTGAGGATGTTTGAAGGTTTGGGGGCATTCCTTAAGTGGTAAGCGTGTGCTGTTCAGCATGTCATGAACTATTTGCATTCCAGATGCCCCTCTTTTAGGCCACAACAAACTGCCCCGAGGGGCTGACATTTAACTCTCAGCCTTCTAGGGCCAAGAGCCTAAGGCCAGGCTCTTCCTAGTTCCTTAGCGATGAGCCCCAGGGAGAGAACTATAGCACCATCAGAGTTCCTGGGGCAACTGAAGAAGGAGATGGAAGTATCAGGATGTGCCGACCAGGTTTGCTCCCAAACCTGGTTGAGCAAAAGAATCTACCAGGCAGATTTTTTAAAATTACAGATCCTCAGAAATAAAAAGGAATGAATACTGACATACACAACACAGGTAAATTTCAAAACAAGTATTCTGAGTGGAAGAAGCTGGACAAAAACAAGTATAAACTGCATGACTGTTCTCCTACAAGCTCTAGGAAATGCAAACTAAGCTACAGCGACAGGAAGCAGATCAGTGGGATGGAGGGGAGGGATGGGGGAGGTGTCACAAAGGGGCAGCAGGGACCTTTTAGGATGATGATATATTTGCTGTGTCGATTATGGTGATGGTTTCACAGGTGTGTATAAACACTGAAATATATCAAATTGTACACTTTAAATACTGTGTGTCACTTACACCTCAATAAAATTTTTTTTTTTAAATAATAAAACTACTTGGGAGGCTGAGGCAGGAGAATTACATGAACCTAGGAGGCGGAGGTTGCAGTGAGCCGAGATCGCACCACTACACTCCAGCCTAGCGACAGAGCGAGACTCCATCTCAAAAAATTAAAATAAAACAACAAAAAAAAGTACAGATTCTCTAGTCCAAATGATTGGGACACAGAAGTCTTTGTTTTATAAGCCTGGAGGGTAGCCAATCCAAGAGTTCCACTATAATCCCAACTCCCATTACTTTTTTAAAGCAATGATTTATTAAAGGGTGTACTTTCTAAAGCAATTTGGTGATTCTGATGCAAGCAGTGACTGCCAGGTGTTTTTTGAAATTACTATTCAAGACACCTACAGTATCTTGGTTTAGGGCTTAAATGGTGAGTTGTTTCCTATTCAAAATGAAGTTAGCTGAAAAATAAATGGCACAAAATTATGTCCTGAAGTAGAAAGAAGTCCCTGACATACTGTCTGGTGAAAAAACAAAAGCAAGCTATAAAACAGTAAGCAGAAGAAAAATCAATCTATTTCCACATCTATTTCTATCCACGTCTTTAACAGCATCCTTTTGAAAAGAGATACAGAATAGAATGCAGAGACATTCAATATCTATGGATATGCATTTCCTCTCTGTCTAGGGTTATAGAATGATTCTATTTTTATTTTAAGATAATTTTTTTCTACATGTAGTTTCTAAATTTTCTAGAATGAACATGACTTATTTAAGTGATAAAATAATCAAAACTGTATTTCAAAAGTCAGGGGCCCCCATTCACATCTATCATTGGTTTAGCTCCAGTTTATTCACTGCTGTTCCAAGCATATTGTGATCAGGGGTTAATGTTGAAACAGTGGTTTCTATCTTCGAAACGGCTTTAAAATCACTCTTTATGAAGCAACACAGAAATAAAACAAATCTAGGACTCAATGAGAAAAAGATGGAGGGGAGGAGAAGGAAAGGGAGAGAATATATTAACCTGAGATTTAAGGAAGGGAGAGGAGGGAAAAGAAAAATGTCAACCCCAGTAGCTGTTTGTGAACCCACATATAACACAGTGGGCCCCACTACAGGTATCAAAAGCAACACAAGTACGATGACAAAAACCCAGGACTCTGCGGAAGAAAACCGGATCAGATTTGTAAGCAGGTTGTCTTTCTATTTGGGAAGGGTTTTCATGCCCAGACCTTTCTGATGGTGATTTTACATGAGCCCCAAACGCACTCCCGGAATGCCTACCTGGCTCCAGTGTAACATGTTTTGCACAGAAGTTCCAGCGGGAGAATGTGTTGTATATACATCCACTCTAGACTGCAAAATAAATACATTGAAATGAAGAATGAAAACAGCATTAAGGTGACATTGATAATAAACATTGTATTTTGCCCTTCAAAGCACTAAAAACTAGAGCCATAATCTCAAGTATATGAGATCAGAGGTAGAAAAAAATGATTTGACTAAAAATCTGTCCTATAAAAATACATACAACCACACACAGAGTCCATAAGAAGGAGGTGCAACAGTATGGTAAGCACGGGACTGTGTGGGTTGCGTTTACAGAGCATTTTCATTTTCTTCTTCATGCTTTCCTGAATTTCCCAAATTTCATATAACAATCACATCTTGCTTTAATTATCAGACAAAAGAAAAATGGCACTTAAATTCCTTAGGGCCTTTATTCCAGGATTGTAACCCTTTTTTTTTCAAAATGCCACATGACAAACTAACAAATACATTTAGAAACATGAGCATAGTATTGGCCAAGGGTTTACATTTTATAAAATAAAATGGATTTACATTTTATAAAATGTATTTTTATAAATACACACACACTGCAAGCATACACATATGTGTATGTAAATGGCCATTCGAAATTTAAATACTTAGAGTAATTTTTTTTCGGGGGGTACATGTGCAGGTTTGTTACAAGTATAGCTTGCATGATGTTGAGATGCAGGCTTCTATTGATCCCATAACCACAGTACTCAATATTGGCTATAGTACTCAACTGGAAGTTCTTCAGCCCTTGTCCCTCTCCCTCCTTCCTTTTGGAGTCCCCGGTGTCTACTGTTCCCATCTTTAAGTCTACCACTTATAATAATTTCTAAAAGAAACAAATCACTAGAGTAAATACAAATATTACAACTTAATTTGTGACAGATCTCCTCATTCAATAGACTCCATCTAGGTACAACATAAGAAGGTGACCACAGCCAGCCTGAGGATAGCAGCAGGTGGTACCATATTCTAGGCATTGGCCGAAGTTCATGCTTGTGCCTCTCAAATGAAAGACCCGTCAGAGTTCTGATGAGGTCATTCCTGCCTCTCCCACATCATTCAACACAAATAAGCACATTCACAGATAAAAGAAAATCAAGTCTTACTATAAACATGCATACCATATTTAAATTTCTCTCATTAAATCCACACAGAAGAAAACAGAGATTTCCACAGAGCTCCTTCAGTATGACATGAGTGCAAACGTGGGTACCCAGCCACTTCAAAAACGCACTCTGGGGAAGAAATTCTTTGTCTCCAAATAAGTCCTACAAAATAAAAAGAAACCCAAGAACATTTCAGCATTTCATGCTGGTGCATACGTCTCCATGACTCACCTCAGAAGCAGAGACAAGTACCCAATGTCTCCACAAATGGTCTCAGGAGAGAATGGCAGCCAGTGGACATCAAACCAGGATGCTTTTGCAGAAGTTTACCAAAGCAAAATTCACACACTACAGAGCTGTATTTAAATTCTCCAAATGAAGAGATGGAGGGAGAAAAATAAGTTTACAGCAGACTTCTACAATGGGAAAGAGCCTTAATGATGACCCTTCCCAGGGCCATCCCAAGTAGTTTTCATGTGACTGATGGATCGGTGGTTACTTCTAAGAAACAGTCAAGACTATGATTGATCAGTAATGTCTGCTGGAGGTGTGTCCATCTAATTCAATGCTATTGGCCAGCAGGCCAAATCCAGCCCATCACTTGTTTTTTGTTTCATTTTGTTTTTAAAATTTTTTTTATTGGCCAGGCATGGTGGCTCACGCCTGTAATCCCAGCACTTTGGGAGGCCAAGGCAGGAGGACTGCCTTGAGTTTCCATCTTTCCTATCAAAGTCTTCTAAATGGCCCATGAGAGACGTTATACTGATTTCATATATATATTTCTATACAGGATTTCATATGTGTGTGTGTAAACATATATTTCATAAAAGACATATAATGCATGCATAATAGACCATCTGCTCTTACCTGGCTTAAAACTCTTTTTCATGAAATCTATTTCCTCCTTGAACAGAGGTTCGGGTGCCTCAGCTTTAGGGCAGAGCCCTGACAAAGTTACTGGCTGTGTTTAGGAGCTGTATTATAAAATACAATAATGATAGTGTTGTTAGGTCACCCTCAGTGTAGCTAGGGATGGGCTTTTGGGAACATTTCCTACCTGCCACCTCCTACATCCTCTGTGCACAGGCTCCCCTCATGGGATAAAGGGCAACTCCACCAATGCTTAAATTATTTTCTCCCAGACTCTCCTTGCTCTCCCTGTGAGGTGGGCAGAGCTGTACTGACACATGCTAACCATGAGTACACGTGGCACCAGTGTGCAGGGAACGACAGGCATCCCCGGCCTCCTCGGGTCTGGAAGGAGGGGTAAACGGAAGAAGAAAAGCCCACTGCTCCACTGATATCAAAATGCAGGAGAAGAAGGCAGAGATTCTCCCTCCACTTGCCAGTTCTTCAGATCTAGGAGGAAATCTGTGGGGAGAGGAGAGGGATGGGAGGGGTCCAAGTACCTTAAAGAGAAGATCTGGAAATCGCCCTAATTTGGCCATAGGGCTAGTACAGAAGTCGACTGAAACCACAGGAGCCAGGGCAAAAAATATTTTAATCCTTTTGGCCAGCTCAGGGATCTGTGAAAATGCTATAAAACCTGTGAGAACAAAGGGAAGAAAACAGGAATTCCATCTTCTGGGATTTCCTTCTCAGAAAACACAAAGGCCCGCCCTCTGGTGGCAGCCTGAGACCCACGCAAGCACCACCACCGGCAGGAGGCAAAACACTTGACATGGGGCCCTCTGAACTTCCGTACGCCCTAACACTGAATTTGGTTATACTAGTAAATCAAGCATTTGTTAATGCTTGTTCCAAATCTCAACCTAGATAAGCACTGTAAGAAATCCAGGCTGGGGGAACCAGAAAATCTTCCCAGTTCCTTTTACAATGTAAATAACAGACTGTATTTCCAAGTGCCTCACCCCATCACCTTTATCCCCCCATGCCCCTCCTCCAAAGAACAATTTACAGACACCACTTTCAAATAAACCACCAATGATTTCAAAGGAACTCACACATTTAGAATCCCCTAGCTTTAAAATATATTTTAACCCTTGCTGTGGTTTGACTGTGTCCCCAACCAAATCTCATCTCTAATTGTAGTTCCCATAATTCCCATGTGTTGTGGGAGGGACCTGGTGGGAGATAATTGAACCATGGAGGCGGTTTCCCCAGTACTGTTCTTGTGGTAGTGAATAAGTCTCAAGAGATTTGATTGTGATTTTTTGTTGTTTTTTGTTTTTTGGGTTTTTTATTTTCAGACGGAGTCTGGCTCTGTCGCCCAGGCTGGAGTGCAGTGGCGCGATCTCGGCTCACTGCAAACTCCGCCTCCCGGGTTTATGCCATTCTCCTGCCTCAGCCTCCCGAGTAGCTGGGACTACAGGCGCCCGCCACTGCGCCCGGCTAATTTTTTATATTTTTAGTAGAGACGGGGTTTCACTGTGTTAGCCAGGATGGTCTCGATCTCCAGACCTCATGATCCGCCCGCCTCGGCCTCCCAAAGTGCTGGGATTACAGGCTTGAGCCACCGCGCCCAGCCGAGGGTTGATGGTTTTATAAGGGGAAACCCCTTTTCGCTTGGCTCTCACTCTCTTGTCTGCCCTTGCTCTTCTGCCATGATTGTAAGACCTCCCTAGCTCACAATCCATTAAACTGTGAGTCCATTAAACCTCTTTTTCTTTATATATTACGCAGTCTCGGGTATGTCTTTATTAGCAGCATGAGAACGAATTAATACAACCCTCTCTGACGTCTTGCCACCTGGTCCCAGAATGTCACTTTAGGAAGCAGTGGGGCAAAGGGCTCAAGCAGGCAAGTCGTGAAAGAAGAAATATAAATAAAGAAAAATACCTAACTCCATCTTTTTCTGGCAATATAACCACATGTTTTGAGACCCTTAAAAACATTCGTATCTTTCATATAGTAAGGCTCCTTCTAGGAATGTTCTGAGGAAAGCATGTGACGGGAACACTAAGGTGTTAGTCATAGTAAACATTAAAAGGGAAATTAAATAAATTATAGGACAGGTTCCTAGCCCCTAATTACAAAAACTCTTGCTTGCTAGAATTATGGGCAATTTTTATTTTCTTTAATTTTGCTAAATCTTCTGTTCTTCTGCTTTTCTACAGTGAATATGCATTACTTATATAATCAGCATAAATTAAAATCATATAACTTTTCAAAATTTTTTGTAAACCAAATGTAACTGTAGTTATATTCCACTTAACTTCAGAAGGCAGTATATTTTCTTGTTTTCTTTATATAAGCCTCTGAATTTAGAAACTATTTGTTTTCTACCCTCTCACATCCCTATCTTGCTTTATCTAGGAAAACATATAATGTATTGTGGCTTACATTAATTTCTTCAATTTCAAGAGAACCATATACCATGAATTTTCACAGAAGACTAAATGTTACCAAAATTCCGTATCTTATTCATTATTTCTGCTTGGCATTTAAAAACAAATGGAATTTGAACTAACATCTTTTATATGTCACTTTTAAGAAAAGTATAAACTCTGTAATGAAGAATTTATATCAACTTCCAGTTTTATTTACATACATACCTATTGTGGTGCCTTGAGAATGACCCACATAATACACTTGTTCTTGGCCAGTTTTATTCAGAATGAAGTTAATGGAAGCTGGTAGGTCATATTTTGCCATCTCATCGTAACTGTAATCCAAGGAAGGAACTCTTTCATTGAAATAGTACATAAAATAGAATAGCACACCCATACTGAGTATGCAGTTTGATGAGTTATCACAAACTAAACACAGCTGGGAAAACCAGCAGTGAGTCCAGGAAACACCACCAGGAGGACCGCAGAAGCCCCCCGGGCTCTCTTCCAGTTGTGTCTACCAAAGGTGACGATTGTCCTCATTTTTCACACCAGAAATTAGTTTCACCTGGTTTTAAATATTTCTGTAAGTAGAATTATACAGCGTGTATTCTTCTGTATCTGGCTTCATCCATTTTTTGCTGCATATAATTGTAAGTGGTTCATCCTTATTCTACTATAAAAATATACAACACTTTATCCATTCACTGCTGACATGCATTTGGGTAGTTTCCTGTTTTCCACTGTTATAAATAGCGTGACCATAAACCTATTCTTGTATATGCCTTTTGGTAAAAGCTCTCATTCTTGTATTTCATGTCCTTAGGGGTGCCTCTGGTTTTAAAAATGGGAAGCCAGCCTGAAGGCTGCTATAGGGCTGCAGACTTTCTCTGATACCTGGTACCAAAACATAGACCAAAACCCAAGTGTGTATATGGGTATGGGCGTGCTCATGTTGCCGTGGCAGGAGAAGAGCCAACCCCTAGCAAGTTCATACAATGTGCCAGGTTCTGTGGAGGCTCCTTCTCTGCATCCTCTCCTTTAGCCCCCAGTGACCTTACGAGGTAGGTGTTTCTTATGCTCCATTTTACAAATGAGGAAACCGAGACACAGGAGACTTATGTAAGATGTCCAATGTCATACAGCAATTAATTGGCAGAGGCAGAAGTAAGAGGGAGGAGAGGATAATTTCTGGAAAGAAGAAACGTGAACATCTGGATTATATATTTATGGAGAAAAGAGGAAAGTTATGGAGCAACATTTACCCAGCAGCATCCACACTACCAGAAATGCCAAAATAACTTAAGAATTCCTAACTAAATGTAAATCTTAATGTAATCATTTGCTTAAAATTTACCTTACTGCTAGTCATTACATTCCTAGCAACGTTTAAAACTTTTCAAAAGACACCAACTTCCCCTCTCCTACAACTTCAGAGTTACCCACCTATCTGCCTCTTCTGCTGGAATCCTGTTGCCTGCTTTAAGAGTACTAAGGACATACATCCATGCCATTATCAATTCAAATATACCTGAAAGCCCAGAATTCATCCTGAGTAACTGAGAGTGTCTTATGTTTCCGAGACCAGGTATTTCCTCGGCTGTTGCCCATCCACACGTCAAAACCAGCATCAGCAAGAATGAAGCCCAGGCTGCTGTTGGCAAGGTTTGTGACCCAGTTACTAGAATCTGCCAGCAAGCCATGTTGCAGGAAGACAACTGGTTTGGGACCTGAAAAACATTCATCATTTAGGAGGCAGTGGCACCAAGCTTCAAAACAAATATGATGTCTTGCTAAATAGAACATTCGTAAAAGATCCATAAGCAAATAATGAACTAGAAATAAATTGAAAGATTGAGGTGTTGATGTATTCCCATATAACATTAGCAAAGAATTTTTTTAAAACAGCACTGGCAAGGTAGCAGTGAAACTGGACCATTTTTTGCATATCCACTAATAAGACACACTTATGTAAGCAGCAAAAACAAAAATCAATATAATATATTTTTAAGAACTTGTAAAATGTTTTTACAATTTGCTTTCATAATTGCATTTCTCACAATAATTCCTAACAAATTAAACCAAAGTAAAGAAAAAGATCACACATAATGAGACACCACTATACATGTATCAGAATGAGCAACATCTAAAAACACTGAAAACACCAACTGCTGAACAAGATGGGAAGGAATAGGAAGTCTCATTCATTGTTGGTGGAAATGCAAACTGGTAGCATCACATTGGAAAAGTTTGGCAGTTTCTTACAAAACTAAACATACTCTTACCACATAATCCAGCAATCACGTTCCTTGGTATTTTACCCAAAGGAGTTGAAAACTTACATCTACACAAAAACCTGCATAAGGATGTCTATAGTAGCTTTACTTATAATTGCCAAAATTTAGAAGCAACCAAGATGTGCTCCAGTAAATGAATGGGTAACTAAACTGTGCTACATCCAGACAATGGAGTGTTACTCAGCCCTAAAAGGAATTGAGCTATCAAGTCACCAAAAGACATAGAGGCACCTTAAATACATATTACTAAGATCTATAAAGGCTGCGTTCTACATGACATGCTGGAAAAGACAAAACTATAGAGACAGTAAAAAAGATCCTGGTTGCCAGGGGTTAGGAGGGAGGAAGGCATTCATAGACAGAGCAAAGAGGATTTTTTAGGTCAGTGAGACTACTCTGTATGATACTATAGTGGTAGATACATGCCATCATACATTTGTCCAAAACTATAGAACATATAGCATCAAGAGTGAACTGTAATGGCCGGGTGTGGTGGCTCACATCTGTAATCCCAGCACTTTGGGAGGCTGAGGCGGGTGGATCACTTGAGGTCAGTAGTTTGAGATTAGCCTGGCCAACATGGCAAAATCCTGTCTCAACTAAAAATACAAAAAAATAGCTGGGTGTGGTGGTGCACGCCTGTAATCCCAGCTATTCAGGAAGCTGAGGCAGGAGAATTGCTTGAACCCAGGAGGCAGAGGTTGCAGTGAGCCAAGATTGCACCGCTGCACTCCAGCCTAGGGGACAGAGTGAGACTCAGTCTCAAAAAAAAAAAAAAAAAAAAAAGTGAACCCTAATATAAACTATGGACTTTGTGTGAATGTAGGTTCATCAGCTGTAACAATTACAATTCCACTCTGTGGGAGATGTTCATAACGGGAGTGTGGGGACCAGCAGGTATATGGGAAATCTCTGTACCTTCCACTCAATTTTGCTGTGAACTTAAAACTGCTTTAAAAAATAAAATTTAATAAAAATTTTTAAAGCTGAATAAAAGTTAAATAGATAAAAAGGCTCACACACACAAATTCATAAATATATGTGTCTGTGTCTGCCTGTGAGGATTTATTTTCTACTCACCTATACCTGAGACAGTGATACAGCAGAAAAAACAAAGATGTGGGAGCCAAAGAAACCTGACCTCAAGCTGCTTACCTAATGCTGAGACCATTCAGTTATTCAAAACAAGCCTTTACTGAGTACCAACTATGTGCCAGGCATTCTTCTCAGCACTGAGAACACAGCAGAGAACAAAAACAGAGGGAAAAAAAATATCCCTATGGAGCTGACATTATATTGACCATGAGTTTTATTCACTTATTTGATTGATTGATTGATTGATTGATTGATTGATTGAGATAGGGTCTTGCTCTGTGGCCCAGGATGGAGTGCAGTGGCATGATCTCCCCTCACAGCAACCTCCACCTCCTGGGCTCAAGTGATCCCTCCATCTCAACCTCCTGAGTAGCGGGGATTTTGGGCATGCACCACCACACCCAGCTAATTTTTGTGTTTTTTGTAGAGACAGTGTTTCACCATGTTCCCAGGCTGTTCTCAAACTCCTGACTCAAGCGATCTGCCCACCTCAGCTTCCCAAAATGCTGGGATTACACCCAGGTGTGAGCCACCACGCCCAGCCTGACCATGAGTTTTAGACAGCTCAGACAAACCTAGGCTCAACTCTGTCCTCTCGAAGTTCTGACGTGACACCTTGGGGAAACTTCTCCTAAAATTAATATCACTCCCTGAAGAGTAGAAATGACAACACACATTTTATAGGACATAGTGAGATATGAGATATTATATGAAAAGTAGGTAGCAAAGTGTCTGACACACAGTAAGAGTTGACTATACATCAACTCATATAATTAAGATGCTCAACCAGTCTGCGTCTCAGTTCCAAAAATAATTATTAAGAGGAATAAGTGAGGTGAGTAAGTATCCAGCATAGTGACTGACACACAGGTCACAGTGAACAAATGAGAGCTTCTTTGTCCCCTGCTCATTCTTTACAATAGTGAAAAACTGGAAATAAGCTAATTGTCAAGTGGTCAAATAATTCATTGAAATCCACTTGGTACAATAATTGTCCATCAACCATGACAAGGACAGTGACAGCATAGAAAAGCTTATAACATACCTTGCAAAAGGTAAAAGAAAAAGCAAAATCCAAAATTGTAGACTACTCTGAATTACAGCTATGCAAAAATAATGTACACCAAAGAGGAGTGTAAAATACCAAGGAAAAATGAGAAGAATGATTTGTCAGGATGATAAGACTATAAGCGAATTGACAAACGTTCATTTCTGCTAATGTCCTAATATAGATTTGGTAACTAGCAAATTGTTTTTAAATGACAGTTCTGCTGCAAGGTAGCTTCTGTAGACCATTCCGGAAGGCACTGCTCACATACATGAAAATATACATGGTACTCTCTGGAGTTGTACAACCTAGGGGTGCTGTACCCTCATGTTGTTAAAATAGCAGGACCCCAGGCCAAGAGTATAAAATGATTCCTACAACTTTTTTTTTTTTTTTAAGAGAGACAAGGTCTCGTCTTATCACCTAGACGCTAGTGCAGTGGCATGACTGCTCACTGCAGCCTCAAACTCCTGGACTCAAGCGATCCTCCCACCTCAGGTCCCTGAAGAACTGGGATTACAGGCGTGTACCACAACATCCAGCCAATTTTTTAAAAAAATTTTCATAGAGGTGACGTCTTACTATGTTGCCCGGGCTGGTCTCAAACTCCTGGCCTCAAGTGATTCTCTTGCCTTGGCATCTCAAAGTGTGGGGATTACAGAAGTAAGCCATCATGTCTGGCTGCTGTGATTTTCTAATGACAATATAGAAATGCCAGGGCCATGTAGATGAACTTCTACCCATGGGGAGAAAATAGAAAGCAAATAGGACAATATTAGGGCTGCTTTATGTGCTCATCTTTGCCTTCAAAGGTTCATTTTAATGTGATAGTAACAAGACTAAATTTACTATGAAAGTGTATGTGGAAGGCACTGTGGTAGATACAGCATCTTATGCACAGGCTTCTTGGCTTCAATGAAGAAGATGATAACCCAGCTGGGAAAATATGTAAAATGATCATTAAAAATTCAAAATTATAAACGTCAGTGTGACGATAATAATTACCAAAATTAATTCATTACTAAATTATAGTTGAAAAATGTGTAACTGCAGGCAGCAGCATCATCTCATGGTAACTGTACAATGCAGTGAGAATGGTGACTGGGAGTTGTATGATGCAGTGGCTCTGCCCTACTGATGGCACCTAATACTTTCTAGAAAGAGGGGCTTTCCTGCTCACGCCACAGCTCCTTAGGTATGTTGAGACACTTTTCACCCACCAAGAGTGATCAGGGGCTAGGCCATGAGGAAGGCGACTTGACTTTCAAAGGCCAGGAACGGGATGCTCCCACAGGTCAGGTCATTTCCAACAAAAACAACTGCAATCGTCTTCTCTCAGGATGGAGAGTCAGAGTGAGGCAAGAGGAAGGCTCGGCACTAATTCCTTGGCACTTGTTCCAATCTGTGCCTCTGCAGTTAACACGGAAAACCCGGGGCTGCCTAGTCCACTCCTCAGGGGAGAGTGTCCAGAGAAAGGCAGGAATGGTTTGAAACCAGAGAGGGCCCTGGGGCAAGGATAATTGCGAGAGGAGGAGGAGGGTGATGTGTGGCAGCCAGGCCAGGACAGGACAGAGGCTGGGAGGGGAGATGTTGGCCAGTGCACGGGACCAGGACTCAGCTCCCCACCTTCTCTCAATGGGGAATGTTCAAAATTTCCATGAAGTCCCTGTACTTCCCTCTCTAACCTCCAGGAGCTTTGAATGGGGAAATGTGGAAGTTGACAAGTTGAAGACATATCAGGAAAGTCTTTAAACATCCCCAATAAATAACTCCTGGATACCCAAGGGCAATGAGGAGCTACTGCAGTTTTCCTGGGAGGTGAGTGTGAAGCAATGGCATGTGGACAGCTGGAGCATGTGCTACCCAGGAGACCATGCCTAGGGCAGCTGAGCAGCTTCTAAGAACATCTGTATATACCCTTGTTCCACCAGACCTAATTCACACCTGCACAACACTTTTCTCAGGGAATTACTTTATCCTTTGAAGGAGCCTTCTAAAGAACAAGTGAAAGCCACTATTTTTCTAATTGTCCTTTTTTGTTTGTTTGGGTTCTTCCATCCCCTACTTCGAGCTGAATACAAAAGCTCAATTAACAACAGACACAAAAGATGTACCAGATGGGAAGGAAACAGTGAATCTATTCTTTACAAGCTAAATGTTTTCAAATCTGGAGAATCCGGGCCAAGCACTGCAAAGGGTACTGCAGACCACACTGTTTTCTCATGGGAAATGCTGGCAGATGAGGAAAGGGACTGATGAAGAAAGGTAAATGTCTGACAAATGGCATGGCTTTAGAGCAATGGAGGCCACTCAGCTGTGTCCTCCACATTCAGGTGAAAAGTTTTTAATGGAAATCTGCTATATCTTAAGCAGTGCACTAGAAGGTAAAATATCAAGAGATGACTTGAAAACACACATTACGTTTTGTGCAAACCTTTAGTGGTGCCTACTGAGTAGCAGCCACTGCTATTAGGTTGTTGCAAAAGTCATTGCGGTTTTTGCCCCTAAAAAGCAATGGCAGTCCCGGGCGCGGTGGCTCGCCTGTAATCCCAGCACTTTGGGAGGCCAAGGCGAGCGGATCACCTGAGGTCAAGAATTTGAGGCCTGCCTAGCCAACATGGCAAAACCTCAGTGGTGGGTGCCTGTAATCCCAGCTACTCAGGAGGCTAAGGCAGGAGAATTGTTGGAACCCAAGAGGTGGAGGTTGTGGTCAGCCAAGATCGCACCACTGGACTTTAGCCTAGGTGACAGAGAGGGATTCCATTAGCCCCCACCCCCATGACATAAAAAAGGAGGGCAAAAACCAAAATTACTTTTGCCCCAACCTAATAGATGCTAGGAATGCAAAGATGGGTAACCCTGCTCCCTCCCACAGGGAGCTGCATCCTCTAGGGAGACAGACACACAATGACTGTCTAGCCCAGGAAGAAGAAGGCTAGAACACCACTCAGGAAGGCCCAGAAGGAGGAGAAAGTTACTTGGCCAGAGGGACAAACATTTGACCTGGATTCTAAGTAAGAGACAGATGTTTCCACAAAGGGTTCTGGAGAAAACATAGGAGCCAGATGAATAGAGAGCTGACACTGCACCCAGGCCTTGGCCAGGTGGGACCAGTGTGCACATGAAAGCCTCCCTGCCTGATTCTGATGCGCGGCCAGTCTGGGGAACAACTAGGAAAAGTCCAGTGCCTTGTCTGACCTGGGAACACACGGAATAGGAAGGACTTCATGGGATGCACATCTTTCCAGGCTGGGCCAGTTTCCTTTCATCCGAGAACAAAAAAGTCTCTTCTGAGGAGGGAGATACTGAGGACATAACTTACTGAGTTTCCAGAGACGGCGGTTCCAGTAGGCATCCTCAACAAAGAAAATAGTATCAAATCTTAGCGTGGGAAACCTTTAAAAATGTCTGCTAAACTGCTTGCCCCTTCCCTCTGGCACTGGGTGAATACAAAAGGGAATGGAATTGACTGGACGCTGGAAGCAGGCCCAGCCAACTGTCTGCCAACTTCTCTCACCTGCTCCCAGCAGGGAGAAGAAAGGAAGGTACAACGTGGTTCTTTCCCATCCCACCACCAAACAAGGATTTAAGGATTTACTGGCAAAGGATATTTCTCTCTGGGAAGGTAAAACCGATTGCCGCTCACATCTTCCAGTGAACTATTTCAGATTTCACTTCACCTTGCTGAGAATAGCTGATTGAAATGATAGCTAGCGCCGACTGCACGCTTATATGCTGTAGGTACTGTACTGAAAATCTTTTGAAGTTGGCACTACTGCTATTTAACAGAACAGGGAATTGTGGCAGAAAAGTCAAGTAACTTGCCCAAGGCTGAACAAGAGCTAGGAAGCGGGGGAGTTGCAGTCTAACAAGGTGTGTCTGACACCACAGGCCATGCTTTTCACTGCTTTGCTAGGGATAGAAGGTTAACAAGACAGAAGTCTCTAGAACACACTGAGGGCTTCTGGCTGAAGGCAGGAAGCTATTTTTGAGAGGATATGGACAAAGTGCTTGAAGAAAGTAATCTCTAGTAGATGGAGGGGATAGGGAATGAAAGGAGAGGCACCCACTCAGCCTCGCCTGCTCAGGCAGCTCCTCCAAGGCCCAACCTGCTCAATGCACTCAGGTACCCTGAAGCCCTGTTTGTCTGAGTGACAAACCAGCATGACAGATCAAGGACTCCCTTCCCCAGCCGTGCCCTACGGGTGGCTCTAGGAGGGCTGGGGATTAAGGGAAAAGACTAAAGGACCATTTCTCAGCCTGAAGATGGCAAGTGATTTCATCATGGCCCTATAGGACAAAACTGACAAAGAAGCAGCCCAGTGCCAGTCCACCATGACGCTGCCTTCCCAGTGTGGGTGGAAGCCAGGAGGGGATTACTCAGGCTCCGAAACTGAATGTGCTAAGTCCACAGTTCCACAGGAGGAAGATGACCGGGTGGGTGGGGAAGTTCCTCCTGCCTCCCAAGGCACTGGCCTTCTCTGCCAGGATGCTGAGTCCGAACAGGACTCTGTCACACTCCAAAACACATGTGAGAAACCAGCTGAGGTCCAGGGCAGAACCAAAACAGAGAACAAGGAGGAGGTCAGACACCAGGGCATTAGCATGAAGCAGACCTCAGTTCTTACTGGCTACAAAACTTCGTAGGATTTGCTCGACTCTCTGAAGTATAGGTGTTCTTTTCTAAAGTGAGAATGATGAAGTAGTTAATACATAGTAAAGCTGAATAAATAATGGCCCCTGATAGTAACAATAATAAATCTATACAGTTGGTCCTTAAACAATACAGGTTTGAACTGCACAGGTCCACTCATACATGAATTTTTTTTCAATAAACATTGAAAGATTTGTTGGAGATTTGCAACAATTTGAGAAAAACAGACCAACTCTAGTCTAGAAATAATAAAAAGTTACTAAAAAGTTAGGTATGTCATGAATATATAAAATATATTTAGATATTGGCCTATTTTTTATTTATTACCATAAATATACACAAAGTATAAAAAGTTAACATTTTCGAAACTTAGACACTCACTTACAGACCACACACGGTGCCATTGACAGTTAAGAGAAATGTAAATAAATGTAAAGATGTGGTATTAAATCATAACTGCATAAAATTAACTACAGTATATTGTGTACTACTATAATAATTTTGTAGCCGCCTCCTGTTGCTCTTGTGGTGAGCTCCTGTCGTAAATATCTGCTTAAATTTCCCGTGACACTAATCATCTCCACGTGAGCAGTTCGTCTCTCCAATAAATGTATATTGCAGTAAACAGTGATCTCTTGCAGTTCTCATATGTTTTCCATCATGTTTAGTGCAATATCACAAAACTTGAGTAACACCATGGGACCCATATGAAGAACTAATAGTGGTCTGGGAGTGCCCCCAAAAAGCAGAGAAAAGTCCAGACAAGAAAAAGTTGGATTGCTTGATATGTGTCATAGATTAAGGTCTGCAGCTTCAATTATCTTCATTTCAAGATAAATGACACATAAAGACAACTGTTAAAAAAAGGGAAAGAAAATTTGTGAAGCCATTTGTCATTGTAGCTATGACAGCAAGTGCCAAAACCTTGCACTTTTTCTGAAATACCTTTGATCTCATATTGAAAATGCAGCTTTCATGTGGGTGCAGAATTGCCCTAATATGATTCTAGACTCTTATATTCAAGATAAAGCAAGAATAGATTCTAGACTCTAAGATTCAGAAAAAGCAAAGTCATTGTATGACAACTTAAAGAAAAAAGAAGGCGAAGAATCTAAAGTTGGAGAATTTAATGCCAATAAAAGATGCTTTGATACTTTTACAAAGAGGTTTGTTTGGCTTTTAAAATGCCAAGACAGACCAGGCACGGTGGCTTATGTTTGTAATCCCAGCACTTTGGAAGGCCAAAGTGGGAGGATCTCTTGAGGCCAGGAGTTCGAAACCAGCCTGAAAAACACAATGAGATCCCATCTCTATCAAAAATTGTTTTAAAAATTACCCGAGTATGTTTGGCACGTGTTTGTAGTCCTAGTTACTCAGAAGGCTGAAGTAAGAAGACTGCTTGAGCCTAGGAGTTTGAGGTTCAGTGAGCTATAATGGTGCCACTGCACTCCAGCTGGGTGACAGAGCAAGATGTCATCTCTAAAAAGCCAAAAATTAATTAATTTTAAGAATTAAAAATTTTAAAAACTTTAAAAATATGCCAAGATAACAGAAGCAGCAGCTTCTGCCAGCCAAGAGGCCACATATAAGTTCCTGGAGGAAAATGTATCTGCCTGAACAGGTTTTTAATGCAGATGAAAGTGTTCCATTCTGGGGAAAAAACAAATCCCACAAAAGACATTTATTAGTAAGGAAGAGAAGCAAGCACCAGGATTTAAGGCAGGAAGGGATAGGCTAACTCTACTGTTCTGTGCAAATGCAGTAGGGTTGATGGTCAGGTCTGCCATTATCTATAAATCTGCTAATCCCTGAGCCTTGAAGGGAAAATATAGACATCAGCTGTCAGTCTTTTGGCTGTACAATAAGAAGGGCTGCACAATGAGAACTATTTTTCCAGATTGGTTCCATTGATGCTTTTTTCCTGAAGTCAGGAAGTACCTTGCCAGTAAGGGACTGCCTTTCAAAGTTCTTTTGATATTGGACAATGCCTCTGGCCACACAGAACCCCATGAATTCAATACCAAAGTCATCAAAGTGGTCAACTTGCCCCTAAACACATCTTTAATTCAGTCTCTAAATCAGGAGGTCATAAGGTCCTTTAAGGCTCATTACACACATACACTATGGAAAGGATGGACAATGTTATGGAAGAGAACCCCAACAGAGAGAACATCATGAAGGTCTGGAAGAATTATACCACTGAAGATGCCACTGCTGTTACAGAAAAAGCTGTTAAAGTTATCAAGCCTGAAACAATAAATTCCTGCTGGAGAAAATTGTGTCCAGATGTTGTACATGACTTCACAGAATCCATATCCATGACTTAGCCAATCAAGGAAATCAAGAAAAAGATTGTGGATATGGCAAAAAGGTGGAGGGTGGGAGCAGGTAAAGAGTTTCAAGATATGCATCTTAAATAAAGTCAAGAGCTAATATACACACCAGAGGAATTTACAGAAGATAACTTGATGGAGATGAGTGCTTCTAAAACAGCACCAGACTATGGGGAAGAAGACATGGGAGATGCAGTGCCAGAAAACAAACTGATATTAGACAGTTCAGTAGAAGGGTGGCAATTGCAATTATTCAAGACTTCTTTTACAACATTGACGCTTCCACGACACAGGCACTGAAACTAAAGCGAATGATGGAAGAGTTGCTCTTCTATAGAAACATTTCTAGGGAAATGAAAAAAGGTCAGAAATTACAATGTATTTTTATAAAGTTACCCTGAATGTGCCTACTTCTCCTGTCTGCCCTTCCACTTCCTCCCCTTCTTCCACCTCTGCTATATGACACCAAGACCAACTCTTCCTCTTCCTCCTCTTCCTCCTCTTCCTTAGGCTCTTCCAACATGAGAATGAAGACATTTATGATGATCCACTTCCACTTAATGAATAGTAAATACATTTTATTTTCCTTATGATTTCCTTATAACATTTTCTTTCTCTAGTTTACTTATTGTCAGAATATAGTATATAATACATATAACATACAAAATATATGTTAATCGGCTAGGTACATTATAGGTAAGCCCTCCGGTCAACAGTAGGTTATTAGTTAAATTTTGAGGAATGTAAAAGTTATATACAGTTTTCAATAGCTCTGGAGGCCAGCACCCCTAACCCCCATGTTGTTAAAGAGTCAACTGTAAATGTAATAAAATATTATTAGAACACAACCACTATGAAGAAGGATAAAGTGAAGTGGTATTCTTTGGCCCAGGTAATATAATCATAGTAACAGCAAGACTGTACTAAATGTTGAAAATGTGTCAGGCACCATGCTAAGCACTTAAGCGCTTTACATGTATTATCTCAAATAAGTCACCTAACAGCTCTCTGAGTTGGTGTAGTAGGCAGAAGCAGGACATCTAGCAGATACAGGACATCTAAGTCAGATACTTTCCATAGCGTGACTTTATCAAGGACATCATAGCTGTTCTCAGGCCTGAGAAGAGGACCAAGTGGGCAGGAACAGTCACCGGCTGTGTGACTCCCGCCTTCACTACCTATCAGCTGCTTTATCTTGGGCAAGTTAATTAACCCCGATAAACCTTGGTTTCCTCATCTGTAAAACAGGAGGTAATAGGAGTTCTTACACCCTAGAATTGTATGAGAGTTCACCTGATGATTCACACAGAGCACAGCGCTTGACCAGTCCACAGGACGCATTCAGAGAGTCACATGGCCTTTGCCACTGTGCAGTCCACTGCACTCACACTTCACTGTCACCCTGCTAGGGAGCAGGTGGCCTGCAAGAGTGAATACAACAGGAGCGCCCTGCATCACAGAGCAGGGAAGAAAACCGTTCCATGCCATTCCATGCTGTTTTCTCCACCACTAGCAATAGTCACTCTGATCACCAGGCAACATGAAAGCAGTGATGTGGTCTGTCTTGTTCACTGCAGAACTTTCCAGGACATTGTCATAATTAGAGTTTTCCATGCACCCAGGATGGTGCTGGGCCATTTACATCATTCTTCCTCCTTTGGGGCCTCTGAGGCTTAGAGAGAATAAATCATTTGACCCAGGACACACAATTAGTATATGATGGAGCTGGGAATCAAACCCAGGTCATGTGACAAACCCAGGTCATGTGCCCATCATCTCCATGCCAAATTGCCTTTCTATCTTCCCTGCCCCTCTCTGTCACCATGGCCTGTCCTCAGACAGCTTTGCAGCACAGCAACTTGAGTTCCAGAGTTTCACAGTTGACTGAATTTTGGGAAATTATCCAGCTCTCATCCAAAATGCTCCCTCAACAGAAGAAGCAGAGGGTCCACAGAAGAAAGCACTTTCAGGGGACACAGGGCTAGAGATAACACAGCGCGTGTCACCTGACCCCCAGACATAGTTCTATGACATTTCTTACTTTTCTTACTTCTGTCCATTGTAAACAAAGGCATCTTCCTCCTTTGCATACAATTTAGAATACATCCCTGTCATGGAGGGCTTAATCCTGAAGAAGTCAATATCAAAGACCACCATCAAATCCACATTGATATTTCAAAATTAAAAACAGAGGCTGGGCACCATGGTTCATGTCTGTTATCCCAGCCCTTTGGGAGACTGAGGGAGGATCATTTGAGGCTGCGGTAAGCTATGATCGTACCACTGCACTCTAGCCTGGGAGACAGGACGAGACTTTAAAAATATTTATTTATTCATTTAAATATTTTAAATAAATAAATGTCTTAAAAGAAACTGTATCACCTGCACTTATTATAATATATTTCACAGGCCTTATCAAATCTTCACAACAGTCTACGAAGTAGCCAGTATTATTCTTCCTGTTTAATAATTGAATAAGTCAAAACTTCGAGAGGTAAAGAAAATTGCCAAGTCACACAGCTAGTTAAATAGTAGAGCCAGAACTTACACCCATGACTGGTGGCTCTTCATATGCTCACCTTAATCACGAGGCAATACAGCTTCAAGTTTTACCCACCACAGGAAGCTTTCAAGTTGTGTTCGTGGACTCCTAGGAGCCCAGGAGTAGGAAATCCTTAATGCAATGTGGCCTTGAGCAGGGGACACTATTAAATCGCAGTGTCACAGGAGGGTTGCAGGAGCATACTTGGGTAGACTGCAGCCTGGAGTTAAAGCAATTTACCATTTAAAGAGAATCAGAAAAGTCTTCACCCCCACAGAGTCTGGTGGGGATGACAGAGGTCACACACATCATCATCTACATAATAATATATTGTTTATTGTCTTAATTGTAATGAAGAAAAACACAGAGAACTATGAGAATCTGTAGCCAGGTGCCTGATCTGTTGTGAGAGGCTGAGGAAATCCTCCCTGAAGATGTGAAAATTAGGTTGAAGACAGAGGACAGGTCAGAGCGGTAACCAGAAGGAAGAGGAGGGAAGGGGACAGGGCAGAGCACTGTATTCCTTTCCACTCGGCTCTCTGCTCTGATCCCACCCTGGGCCTATGAGACAAACTGTACGGCTGACCTCACTTATGCTGCTCCATTAGGCAAAGGTTCTGAATGCAATCCCCTACCCAACGCACCATCAGAGTGCTACATGAACCTGAGCTCAGCTCAAGTCACCAAGCTCAGGCATTGATTAATGAACCCACATCTGTTTGGCACCATCAGGGGTGAGGAATTACATCCCCGATCACCAAGGCCTATGTATAGCCTGTTAGAGCACTGCAGTGATTCAAAAAATAGTTTCTTTAGAAGTGAAGGATTTTTCTATAAAGAAAGAAAAATCTAGAAATCAACCAGAATTCTAAAATAAACAATCAAAGCAAAATACAAGCTGATAGTCTCCTTCTAAAGACTTAACTCACAAGCCATGCTGTGAATTTTCAGGTATGACTCTTGATAGCTCAATGGGCAACCCCTGGGGAATCTTTGCTGAGGCCACAGTTGAAAAGCCTGTTTTTGGACGCTGAAGGCAGTCATTCCAGGCTTTCACAGTCTACAGCACCACTTCACCCACTTGGCAATCTGATGCATACCTTTCAGATACAAATGTGCCACTCTTGGTGTTTTGATGATTGGCCAATTTCCTAGTCAGGCAAGAAGTAAATCTGCCTTGTTGTTGTATGTATTTAATGCAAGACCAGTATGTATTTCCTTAATAAAATATATATTGTGCCTATCACGGGATCAATTGGTTAATATTTATTATGTAAGGCCACATTCTCCAGTTCAAAGATCACTGAATCTGTAGTTAGACAGGCCAGCCCATGACCCTCCGACCTGCGGCAAATTCCTTTCCCTATTTGAACCTGGCTGTCTTATCCAACAAAATGAGGGTGTTAGTCTAGAACACAGGTTGCCAAAACCAAGAATTCTACCTAGGAACCCACCAGTGAAGTGTGTTAAAAAACCAAAAATCCCTAGCCCAGGCAGGAATCTGAGATCCCTCTAGTGCTAACTCCCTATGACTTTCTGAAATAAGGCTGAGCAGATGAAAACAGAGCCACTTCCCTGTGAAGGATTAATTTCTGAATTTCAGTTCCCTTCAGGAGCAAAGGGTTACTCAACACTTTCTAAGAAGGTTGCTTAACGATGGGAAACAACATGCACATACTGCACAAGTAGCCAAGGGCTACTACTATACAGAATGGAGGTGAAAAGTACAAATACCAGCTAGGACGGAATATTTACGGAACAGTGTATATCTTCATTTCTGAGACTTCTGAAGCTTGCTGAATAGCAATTTCACATAATTATAGCTGAGTTTTAAGAAACTTAATCCTGCAAAACCATGTAGGATGAATGAGAACAGGAAGGCTGGCAGAGAAAAAAGCAGTTAGGTAAAGCTTTTAAGCAAACATGGGCAGAGAAGCCATGTGGCCAAGCCCTGTGTTCATAAAAAAAACCCAATCTCCAAGTGAGGCTACACAGTAAGTCAAAGAGGCCCACGGCAACAGGACTGAAAGATGCTCACCATTCAGCTGTAGACTCAGGTTCCACAAGGAATGTGGTACCAAAAAATGAATAAGGTTTTAATATATTTTGTAATTACTTGGAAATAGTATGAATGTGTAGCAGTATTTTTGTGTGTATTAAAAGCATTAATCTCTTAAACTATATAAGCAAACTGAATTTTCATAATCCTGTTTGGAAATTCTTTCTTTTTGTTAACATACGAGGAGCCTTGAAAAGGGAAATGGCTCAAGACTCTCTCAGCTGCTGCGCTTATTTCAGGCACCCAGTTAAGTGGTAACAAGAGCCTAATGTAGGATGGTGGTCAGGGAAACAGAAGAAAAATATGAACTGAAGCAATTTAATGTGGGTGGCCTAGAGAGGACCCGTGGTCAAGAATGATTCTGCAGATTCCAGGCTAGGTCATTAGGAGGATGCTGGTGCTATTAATAATAGAGGAGGAAGTCAGGAGGGGAAGTGGGATGCATGAGAAGAGGACGCGTTTCACTTTGGGTGTGAAAGGCCTTCTCCATTCTTTTTATCTATTTGTCTTTAAACAGCCGAAAGAACACCAGTGGCAACAACCTCGCTCTTGAATACGAGTGGAGGACAGTAAAGAGCCTCTGTCCATGCTCTGTTTTAGACTGTGGAAATGCAAACCATCAGAAAAGTACCCATGCAGTTCTTAGGAAAATCACAATTCCTTTAGAGAACTGAGTTGTTCACCATAGACTTCTTTGAAAACTCCCCATTGAGGTTAGCTCACGGCAGGTATGACATTCATATCAGTGATCCCCTACAGGGAGGGCCTCTTCAGAATACAGAAAGAACATGAGGATCAAATGCTATGAACAGATTTCGCTTAGAGTAAGTACTTTCGGTCTATATTCCCCATTCTAAAGACCTAGACTCTCCACTCTCCCAATCCCCAACCCTCCTGCCAAAAATAAAATAAAGTATATATAATATATCCCACAGAGGTTCAAAAAAATGAAAAACAAAAGCATACAAGAAGTCAGGGGCAGACCCAGGTCTAGCACCAAGGTCCCGTAAGTCTCCTTTCTATTACCTGGGAGCATATCAAGACTCATGCTCACTTTCTTCATATTCCAGGGCACTGCACCTTCCCCTGCAACAGTGTGATACACACAGGTAGAGCATGTGACTCTGAGTGTTTTAACCACTGTATGGAGAAAGAAGTCTGAAGGTGGATATAGGAGGAGAGCTCTCAGCATGTTTTATTGAAATTCTTACCATCATTTAACAGTGATTCACATTACTAATTAATCAACTATAATTTTAAGAAAGATAATACAAAACATTTTTCTTTATACAGTGTCTGAAATCAGTATACAGAGGTTATTCTTTGGGGGAAAAAAGGAAGGAAACCAAGATTATACGCTTGCTCTAGCATAAAATATATGTTTTGAGTGTTTTGAGCACAGGAAAAACTAAAAGCTCTCACTATAAATTATCACTCATTTTATAACATATTTATAAAAAGGAAGCTTAATGGTATATATCTGTAAACCATAAAAATCTCAAGAGTTAGAAATCAAATTTCAAAAATAATAGCTGTCATAGCCACCTAAACATTATTAAAATCTTATTATAGCTAGAACACATGGAAGAAAAAAGCTAAATTAGGATAAATTAAGAAAAAACAAAGCAAATAATAATACAATGCTCACATTAACACAGAGGGTTTTTAAGTTTGCTTTGAATAACAATTTGGGCAGGAATTGAGGCAAAGATGGCTCTGCTGCCCGTATAACATTTAAGTTGAAGAATAGTTATCCAACTACCTTAATCTAAACCTTACTTTCCCCAAGAAAAGTCTCCAGAAACAAAAAAATGTTATAGAATAAGCTACATCTTACTTAAACCCGGGAGGCGGAGGTTGCAGTGAGCCAAGATTGCACCACTGCATTCCAGCCTGGGCAAAAAGAGCGAAAATCCGTCTCAAAAAAATAAATAAATAAATAAGCTACATTTGGAGAGTTAATTGAATAAAGATTAGATCCTTCTTCTGATACCTGCTTAATAATTTCAATCAGTCTGTCTAGAAATTCCTTTATCCATACTGCAAACTGCAGTTTTGCTTGAGTTATAAAATGAGAGACAAAAGATATACATATACATGTACATATATACTTTTTAAGCCAAAGCTACAAGAACTTTCATATATTCATAGTGATAGTTATTATCAGGACACGTGCACATGAAAATCAGCATGGCAATATATATCAAAATCACAAATGCATATATCCTGTGATCCAAAAATTCTATTTCTGGACATGTCTCATATACATAAACTTGCATACACAAAGGCTTATTTAGAGCAGCAATATTTATTAACAGAAGACTGAAAATAGCACAAATACTCATTAATAGGACACTTGGTAAATAAATCATGATACAGCCATATAATGAAATACCATGCACCTCTGGAAGATGTGCTTTATGTACTGTATGGAAAGATCTCCAAGTGCTAAGTAAAAAATTCAAAGAAGAAAATAGTGCCATCTTTTGCATTAAAATGGAGGCAAGGGAAAAATAAGAATCTGTGTTTGTACTTCTTTCTAAGGAGATTTTTGGAAATAAAAAGATTTTAAAATGAAGTTATTTTAGAAAGATATACAAAAAAGCAGCAAGTAGGGAGTGAGCGAGAATGGAGGCATTTTACTGTATGTCCTCTAATTCTCTGATTTTTAGATTATATGAATTTTAAAAAATTAAATAAATTTTAGATAGCAAAAGTCATCTACTTAATGCTCAAAACATTTCATTAAACGGGATACTTCCTTAAAAAAACAAAGCCACAGAGATTTCAGCATTATCTTCAAATGATTCTGACCTTTGAACAAAAAATTGGATGACTCTTGTCCTTACTTCTTTAAAAGAAAATTATTTGTCTATGCCTTGCAAAACTGCAACACAGCTAGTGCTTTGGTCTAAAAATAGTCCCATTTCAATGTTTTTAAGTTAAATCTGAACTTGGTTACTAACACAAAACCCAGCCAAATTCTGGTTTTTACTTTTAAGAGCGTTCCCATACCTTTGTCAGAATGGTTCTTCCTCCCATGAGGAATTCGGTTAAGGCACAGAATATATCCATCTTCTGTCTCAACTAGGTATTCCTCACTAGGGAATCCCCAGTAAGAGATAATTTCACTCTGTAGAGAAAAAGGACAATGGAAATTGGGTGGACAGAATCTGAAACAGTCTCCCACATTCACAAGCAAAGGAGCAGATAAACTATGTTCTCCAGGCTTTAAGAAAGCATTTGTCATTGAAATTTTAGCCTGCTAAATCTAGTAGCCCATCACAACAGTAAATCCTCCCTTGCTTCACGCTTGTGTTCTACCTACAGATGTTTGGTTAAACTTCAGTTTCATCATTCTAGCATGTTTATACCAAATGTGTCTAACTTTACCCCAGCTTGGGCCTCTTTGTTTCCATCCTGCCTACCAGGCACAAATAAATGCTATTTCTTTCTTTTCTAAATATGCCAGCTAAAACTGTCAATGTATAAAACACTTTCTTTGTTTTGAGAGATCCCCTGCTGGACAATAAAGCATAAAAAATATTAACCTGTTTTTGTCAATGGACTAAAAAGATTACATAGAATGTCAAGGTGGGATGGAAGAAAAGTTGAACAAAATAGGGAATTATGGTCACATTCACTTCTCTATAGGAAAAGATTCATGGAACAATTGTTAATCAGGAGCTCAGTGGGATATGGATAATTCAAGTATCCAGAGGATTTAATGTAAATAAGCGCACATACCCTCTCTTCCGGAAGTACTTGAAATAATTTAATTTTATCATTCTTATTTTAAAAATTCTTTTAAAAGTTGGAAAAGTTGGGAGGCAAAAGAAAAGCTTCGAGCTAAGAAGTAAAACTTAACTGTAAGACCCTGCTATCAGGTCATACTCTCCTGGCTCACTGTGAATTTCTCTCGAGTCCCTAAGCTTGCCAGATTCTTCAGCTGGGTCACTGCAACGTCTATTTTAAAGTTGTTGTTTTCTTTAATAATTTGTACTTTTCTGATATTTTGTGCCTAAATGAGGTATTTCCAGATTTTGTTGTTTACTTAAGATTAATAATTTTCAGATGTTTTAATTAGTCGAGTGGTTATTTTTGCATATTTGTTCTAACAAAATTTTGCTCAGATACTTTGACTTCTGTATAGAAATATGTTCCCCGGACATTCTTAATCACAATCTTTGTTCCATGTATTCTAAAACCAGCACTCAATAGCGGTTAAGTTTAAATACTTTTTTATAGTTTAAACAAACTTATTGAGACTTAAAAATGAAATGAATTAATAAATATCATAATTTAGCTTATTAAGAAGTATATATAACATTAAACTGAGGTTTGTTAACTACATATTACCTGGTAAGAAAAGGCTAGCAAACTGAATCTAAGATTCAGAGAAATTGGGCCAATCGTGATGGCTCACGCCTGTAATCCCAGCACTTTGGGAGGCCGAAGCAGGCAGATTACCTGAGCTTAGGAGTTCAAGACCACCCTGGGCAACATGGTGAAACCCCGTCTCTACTAAAATACAAAAAAAGGTAGCCAGGCGTGGTGACGCATCCCTGTAGTCCCAGCTACTCGGGAGGCTGAGGCTCGAGAATCGCTTGAGCCCCTGAGGCAGAGATTGCAATGAGCCAAGATGGCACCACTGCACTCCAGCCTGGGTGGGTGGGTGACAGAGTAAGACTCTGTCTCAAAAAAAAAAGATTCAGAGAAATTGAAAAGCAAAGGAGTTATAAAGAGATGAATGTATGAGTATGGTTTCATGTAGCTCACATAACTGGATCTGAGAAAATAACATTTGTCACAGATGTATTTTAAAAGTACATAACTTTGAGAAACTTACCACATTCATGTTTGTTTCAGGATTCACAGCTGTCAGTTTCCCTCCAGACCCCTCAGAATGCAGGGTCCAGAGAACCAAACAGACCACCAACTCCAAGAACCGCATTTTCATTCTGTATAATAAAACAGTCTATTATTATTTGCTTTTATTTTACTACACAAAAATATTCTGGTAAATTAATGCTCCCACAAAAAGTTCTGAACCAGATTTAGGGCAAGTAAAAGGCGAAGGGAAAATATGAAACAAATGACTCCAGCCATATCTGAAAGGAGAAAATAAGGAATTTTTTTATTTTATTTATTTTTATTTTATTTTATTTTATTTTTGAGACAGAGTCTTACTCTGTCACCCAGGCTGGAGTGTAGTGGCGCAATCTCAGCTCACTGTAACCTCCGCCTCCTGGGTTCAAGCAATTCTTCTGCTTCAGCCTCCCGAGTAGCTGAGACAACAGGTGCACACCACCACGCCAGGCTAATTTTTGTATTTTTAGTAGAGACAGGGTTTCACCATATTGGCCAAACTGGTCTCAAACTCCTGACTTCATGATTCACCCACCTCAGATTCTCAAAGTGCTGGGATTACAGGCATGAGCCACCGTGCCTGACCAGGAATTTTTTCTTTTTTTTGAGACTGAGTCTTGCTCTGTTACCCAAGCTGGAGTGCAGTGGCGTGATATCTCCGCTCACCACAACCTCCACCTCCCGGGTTCAAGTGGTTCTGCTGCCTCAGCCTCCAGAGTAGCTGGGACTACAGGAGCGGGCCACCATGCCCAGCTAATTTTTGTATTTTTAGTAGAGATGGGGTTTCACTATATTGGCAAGGCTGGTCTCAAACTCCTGACCTAGTGATCTGCCCGCCTCCACCTCCCAAAGGAATTATTTTTAACTAAGAAATCTCCCACCCACCACCTCCAGTTAATATATGACCTTTGGAGTCCAGCATACCCACATACCTCCTAACCCCAAAGTTAAAAACAAATTGTTCATGGAGAAATAACAAAAGGCAAGACTTAGAAGAGGATAGTTTCGGAAAAAGAAAGAGCTACAAAATTTCTGAGCTTGCTTATTTCCCACCTCTTGCCCTCCACCTGTGATTTAGACATGTTTAAGTTCAGCCACTATTAGCTTTTCTCCTACTTATTCAACCACTTCTGTTCTTGCCCCAATTATATGTCAGCAATTAAATTTGTCATTCATGGGGAAAAAAATGAAACGAAAGAAAATAGAGCCTTCAAAAGAAACAGAAAGGAAAAATTTGACCCATTTCTCTCCTTCTGAAATTCTCTAACCATCAAATCAACAAAGACCATCTTGGTTTCTGGCAGTGATGACTCAAAATCACAGCAAAGACCTTGAGGATGCTGAAGGCAAAGTTAAATGCCTCTCCTAAGAAAACACAAATGGTTAGAGAAAAACCTATGACTATAGTCCAGAACTTCTGTATTTTCAAAAAATAAATAGAATTGCTTAAAAAGATGCAGGCATGTGTGCCCATACAAAGACTTGTACATAAATGTTTATAGCAACTTTGGGTGTAATAGCCAAAAACTGGAAAAACCCAAATGCTTTAAATGGATGATTGGATAAATTATGGTATATACCTACTACTCAGCTATAAAAGAGAATGAACACAAAACAATATAGATAAATCTCAAACTAATTATGCTGAAAGAAGCCAGATCAAAATAAAGAAAAAAAAAAGTACTGTCTGATTCCCTTCATATAAAACTCCACAAAATGCAGTCTAATCTATACTCACAGAAAGCAGATCAGTGGTTTCCTGGGGAGAGAAGGGGCAGTAAGAAAGGATTACAAAGAAGTATGCACAAAGAATCTTTTGCGGGTGATGTACAGGTTCATAATATTGAATGTACTGATGGTTTCACAGGTGTGTACACATGTAAAAACTTATACAATTGTATAATTGAAATATGCCATGCTATTGTATGTCAATAATACTCCACTACAGCTGTTCGTTTTTAGTCTTGTGTTTAAAATGAATATTCCACAAGTCTTAAGAAATTGATTCTCAGGAGATTGCAAAAGTGAACTGACTCCCTTCTGTTGAAGGAATTCCTCCTGGGATTATTTTTTTCCAAGAAGTAGTGAACTCTGAAATTCTTTTTTTCTTTTTTTTCTTTTTTTTTTTTTTAGACAGAGTCTTGCTTTGTCGCCCAGGCTGGAGTGCAATAGTGAGATCTTGGCTCACTGCAAGCTCCGCCTCGTGAGTTCACGCCATTCTCCTGCCTCAGCCTCCCGAGTAGCTGGAACTACAGGCGCCTGCCACCACGCCCAGCTAATTTTGTTTTTGTATTTTTAGTAGAGACGGGGTTTCACTGTGTTAGCCAGGATGGTCTTGATCTCCTGACCTCGTGATCCGCTGGCCTCGGCCTCCAAAAATGCTAGGATTACAGGCGTGAGCCACCGCGCGCGGCCGTGAACTCTGAAATTCTAAACAGGAGCAAACGTCATCCCCTTCAGTGTGCGTTGGCAAAGCAAGGCCACTGCTTCTACTTACAACTTTGTACTTCTTTATGATAGGAAGGATTGTACAGCCCCAGGCTATTTTTTATGATAAACGCAACCTCCCAAAAGTCTATTATTACTAGAGAATAAGGAGTAAACTGAAAGGGAAAAAATAAAAGGAATTACCACAATTTAAAACAGAGTAGCATCTGCAGTCGCTGCTTTCATTCAGCAGTTTTCCTACAGAACCTGCACCAGCTGCCTAGAGGAAGGTCCATGAGAGTAACAGCTAAAGCTACTCAGCTGAAAATCTCACCCAGTTAAGTTTTCCTTCCAACACAACACTACATACTTAGTATGTTTTTCTCAACATACAAAGCCAAGCAACTTTTACAAAGGAGATAACTGTGAAAATCTCGAAGGAGGGGGGAAAAAAAAACAAAACTTCCAGGCTGAATTCAGTGTGCTTTTCTGGGCTGTTATTAACACCTTCATCTCAGTTCTTTAGACTTTGTAACAATCCATTAGATACTTGTCTGCCCTCATTTCACCCCAGCCCAAGGCCACAGGGCACAGCCTGAGTCTGACTCAGCTTTGTACCCCCAGAACCAAGCGAAGTGTCATGTATGTATTAGATGCATAGCATAGATTCTGAAAAAAGATAGGAGCAGTCCAACAGTTCAGTGGCAGAAGAAAAGGTCCCAACGCAGCATGCCATTTAGCTTTCTACTAACAACAATTATTACGACTCAAATTTAAGCTCTCGCAAGGCGCCAGCCACCGCAGGGAGCGCTTCTGATCTACTAGGTCAATTACTCCTCGACCGACCCTATGGCAGTACCATTAATTCCATTTTTCAGGAATCTGAGGTTCACCCAGCTTAAGTACTGGAAGTAAAGTGTCAACTGTTTAAAAAGCAATATCGCTGGGACTTTAACCAGGATTGATGCCCAAGTCTGCTTTCGACCACGCCGTTGGCTAACAAGAGAGGTAGGATGGGATGCCTGGAGGAGCTAATGGGAGGAGAGCACGAGGATGCAGAGAGAGGACTCAGACATCCCTGCTGTCCTCACGGTCCAGGAGCACTGGGCAACTTCACTGACCGGCGACCGCGCCTGTCCAGGAAAGTGAACAGCGCCCAGGGAAGATGGGCAACTTCAGCTCTCTGAAGTTGCCCAGGTTGATTGGCAGATGCTTTGAGCCAACGCCCGCAGAAAAAGCACCCGCAGGCACCCCAGGCAAGAGTCGCCGGGTCCAAACGCAGAGGGTCCTGCCGGCCGGCAGAGCCTCACGGCGCGACCCTCCCCTTGGTGGAGGCACAAGCTTCCACGCCGCACCCGCACCTGGCAGCGCCGCGGGGCCGGCACACTCACCTAGAGCTGTCCTGCCGGGCCGCTGTCTCGAGTCGCAGTGCCGACTCTCAGGGGCCGGGGTGGGAATAGGGTACCTGCAGGGGGCCTGGTCTGCAGTGTCGGAAGGGCGGGTGCCCACTACCCTCGGGCTATTTGTTCAGCCAATCAGAGCAGCCAGCCACCGGGAAGTGCCGCGGAGACTCCGCCCCGGCCCAGCTCGGCCGCTTGCCAGCTAACCGGTTGATCCTGCAGAGCATGCGCTGTAGGCACTCCTAAGAGATGGGACCCGTCCTCCGCCTCCCAGGCTGGCAGGTCCCCAGCTCTACCAGCGCGCCGCCTACGCATGCTCTCTTAGCAGAGGCTCTTTTAGGCGGCCTTCTGCTCCGCCCCCGAAGCTCCTGCAGGGCTGGCACCCTCTGCGCCTGACAGAGAGCATGTGGGCTCTATAAATGAAAGTGAATCATGTGCTCTATTTAAAGCGTTGATCATTGTGCCTGATGCAAAGCAATCTTGCTGCTTTTAATTTTTTATTATTATTAAAGATTTGTTAAAAGAGGAAACAATATTCAATATGCACATATTATTTATTAATCATTTTCTAAAACAAAGATTTTATTGAGCACCTACTAAATGCCAGGCAGTAGTAAGACAGTGGAGATATAGAAACGAACTAAGCAAGGTCCCTGTTCTCTTGTGTATATTCTGATGGGAAGAGACACATCATGAATAACTATATAATACATGAGGTGGTGATAAGTGCTATAAAGAACAACAACAAAAACAAACAACAACAACAAAAAAAAAAAAAAACAAGGGGCTGGGCACAATGGCTTATGCCTGTAATCCCAGCACTTTGGGAAGCTGAGGAGGGCAGATCACCTGAGGACAGGAGTTCAAGACCAGCCTGGCCAACATGGGGAAACTCCGCCTCTACTAAAAATACAAAATTAGTAGGTGTGGTGGTGTGCGCCTTTAATCCCAGCTACTTAGGAGGCTGAGGTAGGAAAATCACCTGAACCAGGCAGGTGGAGGTTGCAGTGAGTGGAGATTATGCCACTGCACTCCAGCCTGGGCAACAGAGTGAGACTCCATCTCAAAAAAACAAAACAAAACAAAACAGGGATAAGAAGGAGGATGATATGTATATGGTAATCAGAAAAGGACTCTGATGAAGTGACATCTAAGCATAGGCAAGGAGGTAGTCAATAGCCTTAGATACTGGAGAAAGCACATTCCAGGTGCAAATATCAAGTATAAAGGCCCTGTGGTAGGAATATTCCTGGTGGGTCCTAGTCAGAGTGGTGAGGTCTTTGAGGCTAAAACAGAATGTATATAGTAGAAAGTAGTAGAACATGAAGTCCTAGAAGTTTGGTGCCTTGGGAGCCACTTGTCAAGATTTTACCATATCTTCTGACTAAGATGAGAAGCCACTGGAATATTTTCAATAGAAGGGCAGCATAATCTAGTTTAGAAAGATCATTCTGAACTACAGAAGCAGGGAGACTAATTAGAAGGTGTATTAGTCTGTTCTCATGTTGCTAATAAAGACATACCCAAGACTGGGTAGTTTATAAAGGAAAAAGGTTTAATTGACTCACAGTTCCACAGGACTGGGGAGGCCTCACAATCATGGCAGAAGGCAAAAGGCATGTCTTACGTGGCGGCAGATCTGAGAGAAAGAACCAAATGAAAGGGTTTTCCTCTTATAAAACCATCAGACCTTGTGAGACTTATTTACTACCACAAGAACAGTATGGGGTAAACTGTCCCCATGATTCAATTATCTTCCACCGGCTCCCTCCCACAACACATGGGAACTATGGGAGCTAAAATTCAAGATGAGATTTGGGTGGGGACACAACCAAACCATATCGTTCTGCCCCTGGCCACTCCCAAATCTCATGTCCTCACATTTCAAAAACCAATCATGCCGTCCCAGTAGTCCCCCCAAGTCTTAACTCATTTCAGCATTAACTCAAAAGTCCACAGTCCAAAGTCTCATGTGAAACAAGGCAAGTCCCTTCCACCTATTAGCCTGTAAAATCAAAAGCAAGTTAGTTGCTTCTTAGATACAATGGGGGTACCGGCATGGGATAAATACACCCATTTCAAATGGGAGAAACGGGCCAAAATGAAGGAGCTAAAAGCCCCATGCAAGTCCAGATCCATCAAGGCAGTCAATTCTTAAAGCTGCAAAATGATCTCCTTTGACTCCATGTCTCACATCCAGGTCACACTGATGCAAGAGGTGGGTTTCCATGGTCTTGGGCAGCTCTGCCCCTGTGGCTTTGCAGGGGCAACCCTTCCTCCTGGCTGCTTTTACAGGCTGGTGTTGAGTGTCTGCAGCTTTCCCAGGTGCATAGAGCAAGCTGTCAGTGGATCTACCATTCTGGGGTCTGGAGGACAGTGGTCCTCTTCTCACAGCTCCACTAGGCAGTGCCCTAGTGGGGACTCTGTGTGGGGCCTCCAATCCCACATTTCCCTTCTGCACTGCCCTAGCCCAGGTTCTCGTTAAGGGCCACACCCCTGCAGCAAACTTCTGCCTGGACATCCAGGCATTTCCATACACTCTCTGAAATACAGGTGGAGGTTCTCAAACCTCAGTTCTTGACTTCTGTGCACCCACAGGCTCAACACTACATGGAAACTGCCAAGGCTTAGGGATTGTACCCTCTGAAGTCATGGCCTGAGCTGTACTTTAACCCGTTTTAGCCATGGTTAGAGTGGCTGGGACACAAGTCCCTAGGCTGCACATAGCAGGGAGGACCTGAGCCAACCCAGGAAACTATTTTTTCCTCCTAGGCCTCCAGGCCTGTGATGAGAGGGGCTACCTCAAAGGTCTCTGACATGCCCTGGAGACATTTTCCCCATTGTCTTGGCAATTAACATTTGGCTCCTCATTACTTATGCAAATGTCTGCAGCCGGCTTGAATTTCTCCTCAGAAAATGGGTTTTTCTTTTCTATGGTGTTGTCAGGCTGCAAATTTTCTGAACTTGTATGTTTTGTTTCTCTTTTAAAACTGAATTCTTTTAACAGCACCCAAGTCACCATCTCAATGTTTTACTGCTTAGAAATTTCTTCCCCCAGATACCCTAAATCATCTTCCTCAAGTTCAAAGTTTCACAAATCTCTAGGGCAGGGACAAAATGCCCCCAGTATCTTTGCTAAAACAGAGCAAGAGTCACCTTTACTACGGTTCCCAACATGTTCCTCATCTCTGTCTGAGACCATCTCAGCCTGAATTTCATTGTCCATATCATTATCAGCATTTTGGTCAAAGTCATTCAACCGTTCTCTAAGAAGTTCCAAACTTTCCCATGTCTTCCTGTCTTCTTCTGAGCCCTCCAAATTGTTCCAACCTCTGCCTGTTACCCAGATCCAAAGCCACTTCCACATTTTCAGATATCTTTACAATAGCACCCCACTCTACTGGTATCAATTTACTGTGTCAGTCAGTTCTTGTGTTTTTTTTGTTTTGTTTTGTTTTTTTGAGATGGAGTCTTGCTCTGTCACCCAGGCTGGTGTACAGTGGCATGATCTTGGCTCACTGCAGTCAGTTCTTATGCTGCTAATAAAGACATACCCAAGACTAGGCAATTTGTAAAGGAAAGAGATTTAATTGACTCACAGTTCCACATGGCTGGGGTGGACTCACAATCATGGCAGAAGGCAAAAGGCATGTCTTACATGGCAGCAGACGTGAGAGGGTATGAGAACAAAGTGAAGGGGTTTCCCCTTATAAACCCATCAGATCTCATGAGACCTAGTCACTACCACGGGAAAGGTATGGGGAAAACTGACCCCATGATTTAATTATCTCCCCCTGGGTCCCTCCCACAACATGTGGGCATTATGGGAACTACAATTTAAGATAATGATTTGGGTGGGGACACAGCCAAACCACATCAGAAGGCTACCACAATAGTCCAAGTGAGAGTTAATAATAACTTGGACCAGGATGGTGATAGCAGTGAAAGTGGAGAAAAATAGTCAACTCTAGGTATGTTTATATCGTTGAACCAACAGGACTTGCTGGTGGATTGAATACAGATATGAGAGGGACAGTAGCATCAAGGATGGCACTAATGGAGTTGCCATGAATTTGAATGGACAAAGTACCAGGAAGAGCAACTTGAGAGGGAAATTAGGAGTTTGTTCTAGATTTGTTGGTTTTGAGATGCCTGTTAGAGACCTGTATCAACTCAGGCCATATCAGGAAAAAGAAGCTACTCTAGGCATTGCAAACAGAGGACATGGTTACACAGGTGACAGCATTGCTGAGAAGACAAACAGGGTTCGGGTGGCACCACAGAAATTATTAACAACGTGGGAAGAGCTGGAGTATCATTGGATGAAGGAAGTGTCATACCATAGATCAGAAGTTGAGCAGCAGTCTCCGTCAGAGACACCACCCCTTGCCAAGAAAGAGAGGAGCTAGAAATAGCTGGACCTTCCCTTCCTTCTTCCTTCAGTCTTCCACAAGTCCCTTCTGAGGATCCTAGACAGGCTAAAGCTGGCTGACACAAGAGCTTGCAGAGGTCAGACCACTCCATCCTCCACAAGACAGAGCAGAGCAGGGGTAGGACAGGGAATGGATTTGGAGACAAAAAGGAGAAGATTGGCAAAACATCCACATGGAGATGTTGAGTAGGGACTAGGAAATATAGATGTTGTATTCAAGCTCCAGGCTAGAGATATGATTTGTGACTAATCATATTAGAAACAGTATTTAAAGACATGAGGCTGGATGAGATCCCCTGTAAAGTAAGCATAAGTAGCAAAGAACACACATAGAGATTCAGAAGACATAAAAGCTGAGAAGACAATGAGGTTGGAGGAGAACTGAGTGTGTTGTACTTGACATGAAGTGAAGAAAGAAATTTCATGAAAGAGGAAATGATCAGCCCAGGCAAGTGCCAATGATAGCTTAAGTGAAGTGAGTACTGAGAAATGAGCAACAGATTGAGCAGCATTTCTGTGTGTCAGACATTGAGCAATATAGTTAACCTTTCTAAGCCTCAGTTTCTTCACTTGTAAAATGGGGATGGAAAGGTAGTTTTGAGGATTGAATGAGACACTCTATGTAGAGGGCTTAGCACAATTTTGCAAAAGTAAAAAGTGATGCAGCCCAAAATGCAACCCAGGCAAACTGAATCCAAGTTGTCATCTGTGAGTGAATGAATGAAAATATAACCACAAAGTTCCTTCAGCCAGGTAGGGGAAGATTTCTCCTACTTCCTGCTTTGGGCCACTGTGATCCACAATGACTGGTGGATGACCCATACCTTTTCCATGTTAAACTTAATGAAAGAGAAAAGGAGACTCTACAGAAGAAAATGACATTGATTCAGGTTTTCAATGGGAATAAGTGTGCCATATTATACTATGTGCATATTTAAAGAGGTTAAGACAAGGGGAAGTTTTTAAAGGCAAAATGAGAAAGAACAAGTAAGCTATTTTGAATCAATTGTCCTTGGCTACAAGGATCAATCACAAGGGTGGCATTGGTCCAAGGTCTGACAGACAGTTGCTGAATAGACATCCTTGCGGAAGTATTTTCTGTGCAAGGCTGCATTTTTGGCAGTCTTTTGTGATAGTTCTGATTTTCAGGCATATGTGTGAGAACACTCCCTTTATGGCCTTCCATGGGTCCGTTTGCCAGTTCTTTAAGATATAGGGCTTCATTTTGATTTTGACAATTTTCACAACTATAAAAAGAAAGTTTTACAGAAAACAAGAGGTAGCAGTGGTGTGTGTGTGTGTCCATATATGCACATGTGTGTTTGGGATGGTCACTTTATATAATAAGCCAAACTGGTGAATTAAAGACAGAAACAATACTAATAGCAGTTCTGCTTCCAGCAAAGATAGAGTAACAATGACCTGATTTACTCTCCTACTTTAAACAGCTAAGGTGGAAAAAGTATGAAACAATAGTTTCAGACGTTGGACAACAAATAGTGCAAAAGAAAGAGCAATCCTTGAGAAGAGGAAAACAAGTGAAATGATCCCTGCAATGCCTCAGGTAATTGCCTGGAGAGATTTTCCAGGCTGTACTTTAGGGAGGCCAAATCCAAGCAAAATCCAGCAGTTGATCTGAATAGAGGAGAAACATGAGAATTCAGAAGGCATTCTCATCTGGCAGTAGGAATTCTCATAAGGCAGCAGAGTTGCAGAGCAGAGTACTGGCGCAGAGAGAGCTGAAGAGAGGCAGGCTGTGGCAAGCTGCAGATGGGTTCCTTCAGGCCTTTAACTAATAGTCTGCATGTGAAGAGACTATGCTAGATCACAGTTTAGTGAAAGAAACCACCTGCAAACAGTAAGATCCCCAAGGCTCACACAGAACTTGGAATGGTTTCAGTTACAACCAGCCAGAGTGGGAAAACATTGTAATACACAACTCACTCAATAAAAAATTCATAAGACTATTGTCTCAGTATTGGAGCAAGATCAGCCCTAAATTAAGGCTGGCCTTTTAAAAATAAGAATACTGAATAAGAATAAGAATACTGAATACTGGGAAGTAGACCCCCAACTGATTTTTACCAAGGTTCCATGACAATTCAGTGGGGAAAGAATAATCTTTTTAACAATGGTGCTAGAACACTTAAATAGCTATATGCAAAACAATGAACCTAGACCCTTAAGTCATAGAAAAATTAACTCAAAATGGACTATATACATACATTTGAAAGTTAAAACTACAGGAGTTCGTAGAAAAAAATAAGAAAATCTTAAGGAATTTGTGTTTTGTCAAAGATTGTTTAAACACAACACAAAAAGCATAACCTATAAAAGAAAAAATATCAACAAATTGGACCCCTTCAAAGTAAAATAACTTTTTTCTCTAAAAAAGACACATTATAACCATGATGAGATACCACTTCATACCCACTAGGATGGCTATAATAAAAAATACAGGTAATAACAAGTGTTGATGAGGATGTGGAGAAATGTGAACCCTTGCACACTGCTACTGGAAATGTGAAATGGTGTGGCCACTTTGGAAAACAGTCTGTCTGGAAGTTCCTCAAAACGGTAAACATAGAGTTATCATATGACCCATCAACTGCACTTTCAAGTATATACCCAATAGAAATAAGAACTGATGTTTACATAAAAACTTGTACATGAATGTTCATAGGAGCATCGCTCAGAATAGCCAAAAAGTGGAAATAACCGTATGTTCATCAACTGATGAATAAATGAATAAATAAAATTTGATATGTTCATACAATGGAATATTCTTCCATAATTTAAAAATGAAGTACTGATACAAACTACAACATGGATGAATCTTGAAAACATTATGCCAGATTTAAAAAGCCACTCACAAAAGACCATTTCACTTGCATGAAATGTACAGAACAGTCGAATCTCTGCAGACAGAAAGTAGATTAGCAGTTACCTAGGGATAATGGTGGGTTGATGGCTAAAAGATGGGGAGGAGACGGTGTTAGGGTGATGAAAATGTTCTAAAGTTAATTGTGATGATAGTTGCACAGTTCTGCAAATATATTGAATGCCATTTTTCCCTTTAAATGGTGAATTGAATGGTATGCAGATTGTATCTCAGTAAGTATTCTTTAACTTTATAAAATGATTTGGTCTGCTTTTTTTTTTTTTTCTTTTTTTTTTTTTTTTTTTTTTTTTTTTTTTTGAGGCAGAGTCTCGCTCTGTCGCCCTGGCTGGAGTGTAGTGGCCTGATCTCAGCTCACTGCAAGCTCCGCCTCCCGGGTTCACGCCATTCTCCTGCCTCAGCCTCCCGAGTAGCTGGGACTACAGGCGCCCGCCACCTCACCCGGCTAATTTTTGTATTTTTAGTAGAGACGAGGTTTCACCGTGTTAGCCAGGATGGTCTCGATCTCCTGACCTCGTGATCCACCCGTCTCGGCCTCCCAAAGTGCTGGGATTACAGGCTTGAGCCACCGCGCCCGGCCTGGTCTGCTTCTTAAAAACTAAAACTCCAATCAAAAATTAGCAAAATATTTGGACAGACATTTCACTAAACAAGATATGTGGATGATTAATAAACATGTGAAAAGATGCTCAACACCGTTAATCATTAGGAAAATGCAAATGAAAGCCACAATGAGATAACACTATTCTATCCACCAGGATGGCTAAAATTAAAAAGTGTTGGCAAGGATGTGAAGCAGCTGGGAATCTCTTTCATTGCCTATGGGAATGTAAAATGGGACAATCACTTTAGATAAAAGATTATGAGTAAATCTATCATATGACCCAGCTATTCTACTCTTAAGTATTTACTCAAGAGAAATGAAAGTGTTTGTGCACAAATGATCATAGCAGCTTTATTTGTAATAGCCATAAACTGGAAACAACACAAATGTCCATCAACAGGTAAATGGATAAACAAATTGTTGTATATCTATACAATGGAATATTACTCTGCAATAAAGGAATTGTGATCTTCTGAGGCACACAGCAACATGAATGACTCAAAATAATTATGCTGAGAGAAAGAAGACAGACAAGAACAGTACATGTCTTATTTCATTTTCATAAAAATGCAGAAATTGTAAATTAATCTACAGTGATAGAAAATTAGTGGTTTCCTGGAGAGGGGACATTTTTCTTTGGAGAGGAGAGGAGGCTGGATGACAGAGAGGCATGGGGAAACTTGGAGGGAATAAATATATTTGCTGTCTTCACTATAGTGATGGTTTCACAGGTATATACACATGTGAAAACTCATCAAAATGTACAATTTAAATATGTGCAGTTTAATCTTCATCTGTCATACTTTGATAAGCCTATTTTTAAAAATACTAATAGTCACTATTTATTGAGCCCTCGCTATATGACAGATATAATCCTAATACTTTACATTCATTATCTTGTTGAATCAGTAACCACCCAACAGAGGTGTTTTCCCTTTCTTCAGATGATGATATAGAGACTCAAGCCATGAAGATGATATTTAAACTCAAGTAGCTTAACGCCAAAGATCCAGCTCTTCTTCACTATCGAGAATTTAACCCATTTTCATTCAGCAGTTCTTTGAGTGACAGGCCACTCTCTTGAAGGTTGGAGATTCAGAGCTGAACAAGGATACCTGGCTCCTGCCCTCAGTGCCTAGTGGAGGAAGCAAGAAGATGGGGAACCTGAGGCTCAAAACAGGAAGGCCCAGCTCACCTGGCTTGTGGATAAGAGGTTGGGCAGCTGCGGAGATTGGCTGAGCCGATTAGAACTGAATGTTGTCTCACCCTTCATTGCCATCAGGGGGCAGCAGTTCCCCAGGAAGACCGAGTCTGGGCCCATGCAGGCTTGGGCCTCCTACTGGGAGGTGCCGACACATTCTGGTACTTGGGGCCTCTGAGTCTCAAAGGCCTTCGGCTGTGTTTTCCCCACCTCCACACACGTTTCAGTACTTAATAATCCAAGGTCCTCCATCTCCATGTGTTCAGTAAAAGGGAAGGAGGCTTTACAGAGCACATAAAGGGCAGACTGCCCTGCCTCCCAAAGGGAGGCAATTTAAACATGTCCCACTGTGTTTTGTTTCCTTTGGAAGCGTTGATAAAAGGTTTACTAACAGGCACTTGAAGATGGAGTTCAGGTATCCAGGACGCTCCAGGCTTTGACCCGCGATGGTGAGCAAGGGTTCCTCTTCCTCTTCCTATGCTGGGCTTCGCAGTCAGTTTCATCACAAAAGGTGAAAAGTAGCTAGTAGTGACACATTCCAGCACCAGAAGAATTTCTAGAAATTATTATCTAAGGGTCTTCAATTTCCAGCCCATAGTCGCCTTTGATTCCTATTAACAACATGTATGGACACCTACTAAAGAACTAGCCTGGAGCTGAGGACACAGAAATGACTAAGTCCAAGCTTTCAGTGCCCTCCCACATAATGTGAGTAATTGGATGTGATGCCTAGTCCAGAAGTCATAGCCAGAGGCCCTCAGATATGCATCCTTTGCCAAAATAGCTGGACCCTCTGGGTGTTCTAGAAATTTGAATTAGTTGTCAACAGTTAAAAATCAGAAGAGCTCAAGACCAGACTGGCCAACATGGCAAAACCCCATCTCTACTAAAAATGCAAAAATTAGCCAGGTGTGATGGCGGACGCCTGTAATCCCAGCTACTGGGGAGGCTGAGGCAGGAGAATCGTTTGAACCTGGGAGGCGGAGGTTGCAGTGAACTGAGATGGTGCCATTGCACTCCAGCCGGGATGACAGAGCGAGACTCTTTCTCAAAAAATAAATAAATAAATAAATATTTAAATTTAAAAAATCAGAAGAGCTTACATAAAAATATACAATCCTGGCTTCTCTTGAAAAACAGAGAGAATGCTGGTTCTTGATTACAAGATGAAATAAATGTCTTAGAACTGTGGGAAAATTCACTGGCATAGGTCAAGTCCAGCCCCCTGTTAGTGCAGAGGAGAATAGAACTCATCTCATTCTGTACCTTCTGTGGTTTATTCTTCCTCTTCCTTGTTCAGACCTGTGCATCTAACACTAGTTTATATTGAATGGCCTGAACTTGCTGGAATGCATTAAGAAATTCTGCCTCTCTACGACTGCCCTGCAATGTGCTGTTTCTGAGCTCCCCTCCCTATCCCTTAACAGCCCTGTTGATTTTTTGCCGTAACCAACCCAATTCCAATCTCATTTTTCAATTCAAAGTGCTCCCCCTCTTTTACTTCAGACCTGCTTAAGATGAAGTCCAGCCATGGGAAATGGTATGTGATCTGTTCTTTCCCTTTTCCCAGGTCTTTCCTTACCCACCTACCCAATGCTTACGGCTGGCTTCTTCAAGCTAGTATCGGGGAAAGATGAGACAATTGAAAAGGAGATTTTTCTTGTTACCTGACTGGTGCTGAGGACTTGTAAACTCCTGGTATTCCCTATGGGAAAGGATACGATTGCTAGTTCTCTCATTTAGCACACACAAATGGACTGAACTTTCCAAAACAAAAAATCAGAATATAACATCTGACAGTGGCAAGCTACTATGCAGGCAATGAGGCATGAATTAAACAGCATTGAGTGCCTAGTAAGTCTTCCCTCAGTGGCCACAGGTCATCCCTGGAGTCTGTTCACAAACCTTTCTCTTTGACTCTGCATTCTCCATTCAGCACTTGTTGGCATCTCTCTTTTCCTTGTCTCTCTATACCTACTACCTAAGGCTCCTAAATGACACCACAATGAGCACAGGGTCATGGAAACTCAATATCTTTCTTCCTGTCTGAATTACAGCTTTGCAAAGCAAACCTTGACATTTTTATATCTTCACTCTGCAGATGTCATCAGACTATCCCAGCGTTTTTACAACCTTGCTATGCAAAGAATGGTCCCTGGCCCAGCACCTTGAGATCATCTGGGAGTATGTAAGAAATGCCAAAATTCTGGCCTCACCTCCAAACTACTGAATCAGAGTCCCCATATTTCTCAGATCCCGGGGTGATTCCCATGAGGAATGTTTGAGAAGCACTCTTTACAAGATTCTACTTCTATATGTTTCATATTTGTAGTAAATTTCATCAAAACAATTCCAAACCCTTTCCTCATGTTTCCTCAGAAATCCTAGTGGGCCCTTGTCTAGGATTCCTCTCAGTTGACAATCACTTTTTGTGAAGCGAACAGTAAAAACTGCCAAGCCCAATCACGTGTGCAGTTGTTAGAGTTATTAAAACATACTAACATGTTGCTGTTGGCAGCTGATGCAGAATAAAGAGGAGCGGCAACTAGAGATTCCATCAAGTCTTCATGAATTCCTTACTCCTTTCTTCCCGGAACTTCTCTTCACATACAAAATAGATATCAGGGTATCAGGGCCAATTTGGCTTTGACTTTCGCTTCTCTTCCTCCTAATTGCACTTCACCACCTCCAAGACTCCCTCAGTGAACTTTCTTAAATGAAGTACAAGCCTATTGGTCCATGAATAGATCCTGAATTCCTGCCGGATGACAACAGGTTTGGTCTTGCTCCAGGGTTGGTGACCTTATTCCAACTTTAGAAATATTATAAAAACAATGGAAGGTTGTGTTAGTGATATTGGATTTTACTTACTAAGTGCTCCATTGTGTGGGAAATTACCAGAGATCTTTTGGTGGATTGCTACCAAAAACTACAAATAACACTTTTAATATGCTTGCATCTTTGGTTGGTTTTATGTTCAGGAAAACAGCTTCATCTCTGTGATCCTTTCTATTTGCCATGGTAAAAACTCTCTCGTCCTCTAACCCTACCAAATGTATCAGGCAAAAGCAATACAAAACCTACACAGAAAGTTATGATTAATCAAAAGTTGCTTGAGAAGCATAGATTTAGTTCAAAGAAGTTCTGATAGCATATGGAACTGTCATAAAATACTTAGGGTGTCACTTTTCTAGCCAGAAGCCTTTGTGGCTATTGGCATCTTTGCCTGAGCTTTACTCAGGCCTGCTGGGCTTGTTTTGCCCACTCGGCCTGGCAGGCTGTGCTTGGCTCATGCTAACTGACCAGATCCCATGCCTTCCAAGGGCAAGCCAGGTGTACAGTGGCAAGGGGTGCATGAGCAAGTGAGTGTGGGGTCCAGCCACTGCGGAGAGTCAGGCAAGCCAGTTGCTCTGGTGGGGTGGGCAGCTGCAGGCACCAGTACAGATGCCAGCTCTGTGCAAGCCTACTGCTGGATAAGATGCACCACAAGCAGCTTCTGCTATGGGCACCCAAGTCTAGATGAGGGGAATGTGCTGGCCTCCAGAAACTTGGAGATGCTGGAAACCACAAAACCCCAAAGAAGGTGTCACAGCCCTGGCTTGGGGAGCCCCTAGGTTTGGGCTCCTGGAAGGGCCTCTGCTCTTCTCTGCTGCCCTTCTCTCCTCCTCATCGCCAGCAACATGGCAAGCAGGCAGGGTGGTGGGGGCATGTTTCAGCCCTATTTGTGTTATAGCTCTTTCAGTCCCACCATTCAGGGGATCCTGAGTTCTTATCCCACATCCAGGAAGAATGAGGTATGCAGACGACTGGAGGGTGAGCAAGGTGAAGAGGTCCTTTATTGAGCAACAGTACAGCTCTCGGAGACCCAAAGTGGGTAGCTCCTTTCTACAGGTAGGTCGTCCCAACAAGTGATCAGCTCTCAGTGGAGAGGAGACCCCCCGTGGGTAGCTCCTATCTTCAAGCAGGTTGTCCCAATGACTGTGCGGCTCTCAGTAGAGAGGAGACCCGGAGTGGGTAACTCCTATCCACAAGCAGGTAATCCCAAGTGTGTAGCCCTCAGCAGGGAGGAAACCTGGAGTGGGTAGCTCCTATTCACAGGCAGGTTGTCCTAACAAGTGGGCAGCAACCCTCAGCAGAGAGGACACCAGAGTGGGTAGCTCCTATCCATAGGCAGGTCATCCTGACATCTGTCTGAGCCTGCTGAGTCCTGAAATTTTATGGGCTCAGAAGGGAGGAAGTGCATGCTGATTGGCCCATGAGTGGCCATGGGTGGGCCCAGAAAAAGCACCATAAGTTCTAACTCTGGGCTGTGAACACCACCTGGAACTGACAGGTTGGCCCCCAGGCTTCAGGTCCTTCCTGGCTTCAAGGTGGTGCTTCACTGGGACTGCTCCTTTCTGCCCAGGGGCCTATCTGCTTCCGGCTGCCATCTGCATGTCATCCACAGCACCTGGGTTGTTTGTGCTGAGGGGACCCTGCAGGCCTATGCTAAGCAACCCTCAGCACCATCCTCCTCAGCCTCCCTCCCATGCTCATTGGCACCCAAATTCTGGAGGAGGCCCAGGCAGCAGGGAGCTGGCATGTTGGTGCCACCCTGAGCACATCCACATCTAACCAGGTCACAACAGCACCCAGGCTTGGCCACAACATTGCTCTGGAGTGGGTGCCAGGAGCAGGGAGGGGCCAGGCAGTAGGAGCAGGCACTTCTGAGCCTTCAGGGGCAAGGGGCAAGGGATGGGATGCGGGAGGGTTGGGGGAGTGGGGGCCATGGCGTCCTGGGCCCCCAAACTGCAGGGATGACCAGGTCTGCAGCTACAGCTGGGCAGCCGTAGCTGTGCCTGGTAGGGTGGGGCCCCTGACTTGCCAACTCAGAAGGAGACAGGGCTCCCACCAACTCCATGGAGTACACAGTCCTGGTCACACCTCCCCTGGTGCAGCTGGCATCTTCACAGAGGCCACTCCAGATGGGCCACTGCTGCCATCAGAATCAGTAAACATATCCTTTTGTGGAAAATCATTTTTGAACAGTGTATAAGTAGCTTTCAACTACATGAAACAAGTGATACAGAAAAGATGCTTTTGTTCTTTGGGACTTAAATTGGAATTATTTTACTTTTCTTTTACATTTTTAAACGTTGCTCATAGGGTCAATTAATATCTAGTGAGTATTGATAATGTGCAGTCTAGTGTCTAACACTGGGAAAGACTGGAAACTCATAGAAGATGTTGTCCATGGTGCTTGACTGTAGACAAATCTTTTCCTTGGCTCCTCCTATATTGCAAGTTCTCCAAACTTTGCTGTGTTCAGACTTGTAAAATAGCTCACCAGTTAATGAGAGAGACCTCAACATTAGAGGGCCAAAAACCAAAGAAAATGCTATGTTATTATTACAGTTGGAGCATTCATTATCTGAAAATCCAAAATTCAAAATGCTCTGGCATTCAAAGCATTTTTGGGCCAACATGAAAAATTCCTTTCTGACCTCATGTGACAGGTTGCAGTCAAAATGCATGTGTACAACAGTTTATTCAGCGTCCCTAAGAAAGAACCTCCCAGCCCGCTTCAGCTGTGATATATGTTTTCTACACATCCCCAGATTCTCACATTAAAAAATACCTTGTACAGTAACTTTTTAATCAAAACACAGCATCATTGGTGGAGACTGAAAGCCTGCTGTTGTTTGTTGTTGCTGTCATTTAACAGCTGATGCAGATATGCCAGTGATGCTATGGTGCTGTTTCGTTACCCTAAACACATTCTTTCTCACTGTATTAATGATATATCCTTTTTTACTGTAAAATTCTTATGTGTGAATTAATGTAAGAAAATGACTGTGTATTGGTAACATATAAATTCAGAGTCAAGAATGATGGTGATGCCAAACAACCACAGATTGTCCACATGTGTGGCTGAGATAGCGATACCTTTACTTTCTGATGATAGTTCACTGTACAGAAACTTTGTTTTATGCACAAAATTATCTAAAATCTTATACAAAATTACCTTCAGGCTATGTGTATAAGGTGTATATGAAATACATATTAATTTCATAGTTAGACTTGGATCCCATGCCTGAAATATTATGTATATGCAAATATTCCAAAATCTGATACACTTCTAGTCCCAAGCGATAAGGGATACTCAATCTGTACTTTATGTTATCTTGAGTAGAAAGTAAAGGGACTTTATAAAAAATGTTTTACTCATGTCTGACTATTTTCTATTTCCCAGTTTCTAATTAAAGAGAGTCAATATGTTCCAGAGCAAGAGTGGTCTATAAAATGCTCTGTGACTTAATGTCTGTGTTTGCCAGAAGCTCTGTATATTGCCCTGAGAACTGCAGAGAGAATTGCTTTTATGTAATTATTCTGAGATAGCAGCATCTGTAAAACTGTAGAGTGCATCCAGATTACCATGCAACATGCTTTACAAACATTCCTAAAGTGTATCTAGCCTATCTAGGACAGAGAAATCAGGAATGGTGAACAAGGTGTGGGTGGCTATGAATGTCAAATAAAATATCTTTGTTTATAACCATCAAGTTTACTCCCACACATTATCTATTTTTATATTGTCTTCAACCCTCCTGTTCATGTGATGTGTTTCCAAAATACTCAACGTCAGCTTTGTGAACACAGGGATCACAACTTGTATGTCAGGATCCTAACAAGGTGTTCAAAATGGAAGGATTCGAAGAGAGCTGATTTGCAAACAGACTGTTTAACAGTTGTTGGGCAGGGGAATCATAAGATAGTGCAGTAGCCCCAGGTAGTAGCAGCTCGGCTGTTAACCACCCTTAGGCTCAAAAAGATGAGGTTGTTACTGGAAAATGGAAGGGGAAAGTCTCGTAGAAGCCTCCTTGAAAGGAAAAGTATTCCTCAGTAGACTGACACAGCCTGCTCCAGGCAGTCCCAGCGGGGAGAGAACCAAAGAAATAAATACTCTACCATCACTTTTTCCTTCTTTTCAATCTCCTGCAGGTGCCACCTGTCAACAAAACCCAACCAGTAGCTGGAGGACACTGGAACCTGCAAGTATAGTCTCTGCTGTAAGCCTCCCACTTTACAGGGTAGGGTGGAGAATGATGGAAAGTGGAACTCAGGGGAGATAAGAAATGGAGAATAAGCTGTGGGTGGCTATGAATATGAAACTTAAAATATCTTTGTTTATGACCATCAAGTCTACTCCCACAAATTATCTATTTTTAAATTATCTTCAACCCTCTTGTTCATGTAATGTGTGCCCCAAATACTCAATGTCAGCTGCATGTGAGAGATCCTTCACATGATCTTTATTCACTCTCCTTTGGAAGAGGAAAATAGGAGGTCTAGGATTGTAGTTAGGAGTGCAGACTCAGGGGTCAGGCTGCCCACATTCAAGACAACATCTATAATTTGCTGGCTGTGCAAACTAGTGTAAGATTTTTAACTTCTTCTTGAGTCAGATTTCTCATCTGTAAAATAGAATTAATATTGTCTAGGGATATCTCAAAGTTTGGACAAGATAGTATGTGTTAAGTGCTTAGAATAGTGCGTTGCACTCCATCAATGTTAGTTGATTGTGTTTTTTTAAATATTTTTCCTGACAGTAATTTTTTTATGAATCCAAATTATTTGCTGATTATTAATGGATTCTAGTTACTATGTAGGTTCAATATACTTACCATTTTGGTATGTACTTTTAAACTTGTTTTCCTCTGATACCTAATTTCACAAAAATGGGCTCATGCTATATATATTATTTAGTTATCCACTTTTATTCCCACTCAATAATAGAAATCTAAATATGTCATTCAGCATTTTTTGAAATCATTTTTAATGGTTGCATATATTATTTTGTCATTTGGAGTTACAATGATACACTTTAAATCATTTGAATGATTTACTTTATGTAAAAATACTTTAAATGATTTACTTTATTTCAAAATACTTAGGGTCAGGCATGGTGGTTCACACCTCTAATCCTGGCACTTTGGGAGGCCGAGGCAGTTGGATCACCTGAGGTCAAAAGATCAAGACCATCCTGGCCAACACAGTGAAACCCCGTCTCTACTAAAAAATACAAAAAAAGCAGGTGGCACATGCCTATAGTCCCAGCTACTCGGGAGGCTGAGGCAGGAGAATCGCTTGAATCCAGGAAGCAGAGGTTGCAGTGAACCAAGATCACACCACTGCACTCCAGCTGGCGACAGAGTGAGACTCCATCTCAAAAAAAAAAAGAATACTTTAAGAAGTTTGGCTTACTTCTATTTTTTAAGCCAGGATAAGCTCTATATCCATGGTAATTTCACTGGGATCATGTCCTAAAAACAAAACTTGTAGGTCTAATGTAGGTATATCTTCAAAGATTTTTTTTTGCTCTAATTAATATTTTATTCTTCTCTTCAACATTGTGTAAAGGCTCCAACATATTCGACAAATAAAACTTTGATGACATAATCACTACTTTTCTCTGAAGTCAATCATATAACCCTTTAAGATGACATGAAAGTTTGTACACGAGAGGCTGGAGTTTCTGAAGCTTACGTGCTCCTCTTTTGGGGAAATGTAAAGTGATGCGTTGACAATACAGCAATGCAATTGTAGCTTCAAAAATATTAATTTCCTTACCAAAGGTTAATGTCCTATAACTGACCCGCCATGCTTTGCTGTATTTAAAATTTGGGGGAGGATGAAATTTTTTTTAAAACTTTATTCTTTACTAAAAAGTGAGACTAATTTTTAACCATGAATCTGCAGGTACGGATTTGTAGGTGGCAACTTGATGAGATTACAGAGCCACTAAGGTCTTAAGTTGTGGGTATGTGGGCTTAGACTTTGGAGACAGACTGCTTTGATTTTTGGTCAGACGTAAGTTGTGTGACCTTTACTCCAATTTCTTCCTCTTTGAAGGATTGCTCAGTTATGTCTGTGCAAAGTGCAGATGGATCTTGGTGAATAGCTATGGATTATTATCAACTGAATCAGGTGGTCACTCCAATGTAGCTACTACTCTAAATGTCTTTTTCTTGGAGATAATTGACACATTCCCTAGCATGTGGTGTGCCACAATATATTTGACAAATGTTATATTGTCTATTTGTGTTGGTAAAGATCAGCTGAAGCAGTTTGCTTCCACCAGTCAGGGCCAGAAATCCACCTTCATTGTCCTGTTTTAGGGATATGTAATTCTCCAGAACCACAAAGATTTTTACCTGCAAAAACTTATCACTTCTCCATTTCACAATACATCATGTGGTCCAATGTGATACTGATAGTATTTGCTGATTTAGACCAAGTAAGCAGGAAATGGCATGCATTCTCGACACCTTGGCAAGACATAAGTGGGAGGGAAATAAACCCCTTATAAATTCAGAGGACTGCCACCTTATCGCGATTTCCAGAAATCCATTGTCTGGAGCATGTTGATATATCCTTTCCAATGTGAAGGATACATTTCTATATCTGTTTTCTTCTACCACTGAAAAGGAGGCACTAATGCTAGTGGACCTCTTTGGAGGTCAACATATACCTCATTTGGGCCTGCTCCTCTAGCCCACTTCCTGAATAGCCTCAAAGGCTGCCAGCTTTGAGTAGAGCCCAGAACAAGAGAATGCAACAGCTGTAAGCTAAAGGCAAGCTGCTCTGCTACTCATATCATACGACCCAACAGATTTGATGGTGCTCAAAGTATCTATGACAGATAGGGATGCTCTGTGGCACCTTTAGCAGGTAAATCACAGAAGATGCCCTTAGGATCTTAGAGCACAGCTGTGTCATCCCCTGCAGATAACTATTCTTTTGATGAACAGTGTCAGCTTACTTTGGGGCTCTAGTAAAGACTGAATGTTTAACGATGGCCCAAGACCTGAGCTATGAATTGGATGTTATCTGACCCATCAAACTTTAGAGTTGAGTGTGCACAGCAGCGTTCCATCATACGGAAGTGGTAAATGAAATTAGACTTACATAGGTCCTGAAGCCACAAGTCACATGAGCACGATTCCCGTGACCCCTATGCATACTACGTTGCCCCTTCCCTCTCATCTGTCTTCTCATGGGGAGTTCCATGTAACCAGTTGACTGAGGAAGAGACTATTTGGTACACTTTATAGATGGTTCTGCACAATACACTGGCATCACCCAAAAATGGCCAATGCAGTACTCCTGTCACATTTAGGGATGATTCTGAAGACAGTGGTTATGGGACATTCCCCCAGTGGAAAGAGCTTTGAATGGTTCACCTGGATGTTCTTTGTTCCTAGAAGGAGAGATGACCAGAGTGATGAATTTACATTGATTTGTGGCTCCATTAATCTGGAAGGTAAAACTGTCCCCAGCCACTTTGTACTCCTTATGCTAATTAACCAACAGGTTTAGAAAAGGTGATTATTGTTCTGATGGGTGATTTATCCTGGCTATGAAGGGAAAATGGGGTTGCTACCACACAGTGTGGATAAGGAGTATGGTGGCTTGCAGGAGGTCTTCTGGGCTGCCTCTTTGTATTCCCATATCCTGAAATCAATATTAAAATGAAAACAATTTAATGCAGTGAAGACTGCTAATGGCACTGACCCTTTAAGAATGAGGGTCTGGGACAACTTACCAGATAAGGAGTCATGATAAGAAGCGGTGTTTGCCAAGGGCTAGTGTAATATGGAATAGGTAGTAAAAGAAGGAAGTTATAGGCTGGGCGCAGTGGCTTACACTTGTAATCCCAGCAGTTTGGGAGGCCAAAGCAGGCAGATCATTTGAACCTCAGGGGTTCAAGACCAGCCTGGGCAACATATCGAAGCCCCAGCTCTACAAAAAAAAAAAAAAAAAAAACCACAAAAACTAACCAGATATACTGGCATGCACCTGTAGTCTCAGCTACTCAGGAGGCTGGAGTGGGAGGATCACTTGTGCCTGGTAGGCTGAGGCTGCAGTGAGCCAAGACTGCACCACTGCACTCCAGCCTGGGCACACAGAGTGAGACTCTGTCTTAAAAAAGAAAATTAAAAAAAAAACAAAAAACTTTTGTTTTAAGTTCAGGGGCACATGTGCACGATGTTCAGGTTTGTTACATAAGTAAATGTGTGTCATGGGGGTTAGTTGTACAGATTGTTTCATCACCCAGGTATTAAGCCTAGTACCCATTAGTTATTTTTCCTGATCCTCTCCCTCCTCCCACCGCCTGCCCTCCAGTAGCTCCAATGTGCATTGTTCCCCTCTATGCGTCCATGTGTTCTCATCATTTAGCTCCCACTTATAAGTGAGAACATGCGGTATTTAGTTTTCTATTCCTGTGTTAGTTTGCTAAGGGTAATGGCCTCCAGCTCCATCCTTGTCCCTGCAAAAGACATGATCACATTCCTTTTTATCGCTGCATAGTATTCTATAGTGTATGTTTACCACATTTTCTTTATCTAATCTATGATAGATGGGCATTTAGGTTGATTCCATGTCTTTTCTATTGTGAATAGTGCTGCAATGAACATATATGCACATGTGTCTTTATAATAGAATGATTTATATTCCTCTGGGTACATACCCGGTAATGGGAATGTTGGATTGAATGGTATTTCTGTCTTTAAGTCTTTGAGGAATCACCACACTGTCTGTCTTCCACAATAGCTAAACTAATTTACTCTCCCACCAACAGTGTAAAAGTGTTGCTTTTTCTCTACAACCTCCCCAGCATCTATTATTTTTTGACTTTTTATTAACAGCCATTCTGACTGGTGTGAGATGACATTTGCCATTCTGACTGGTGTGAGATGACATTTCATTGTGGTTTTGATTTGCATTTCTCTAATGAACAGTAATGTTGAACTTTTTTCATTTGACTGTTGTCTGCATGTATGTCTTCTTTTGAGAAGTGTTTGTTCATGTCCTTTGCCCACTTTTTAATGGAGTTGTTTTTTCTTATAAATTTGTTTAAGTTCCTTACAGATGCTGGATATTAGACCTTTGTCAGATGCATAGATTGCAAAACGTTTCTCCCATTCTGTAGGTTGTCTGGTCACTCTGAAGATAGGTAAAAGAAAGAAGTTATAAACACTAGCTACAACCTTGTGCCCTGTCACAGAAATGAAGACTGAACAGTTAACATCAGAATTCCTCTTTTGGTGAAGGGGAGGGAAGTATAAAGAATTCTTTTTTTATTTTTCTTTTTGTTTGTAAAAGAAATTAACTTGATACATTTTCTAGAGTCAGAGTGGAACATTTTGTCCCTCATTTAGGAGGAAGATGAGAGGAGGAGCTGGGTGACCCCTGGAAAAATGGAGTCAGAGGTAGGGGGAGCTGGATGAGAAAGAGGAAGCATTTGTGGCACTATGTGTGACTATTTTGGGGGTACTGGGAAGTTAATTTCACATCTGGATCAACACAAGCAGCATAAACACAGTGTCAGGGAAGCAGGAGCTCAGGAGACCATGAGACTGGAACCCAATTTATCTAGGCTTCTGTAAAGCATCAACAAAGGCTCTGAGGAAACAGAGCTGATGATTAAGAACATTTTTGACACCCTGAAAAGTGTTGTGCTGAGAAAAATATTGTGAAGTGGGGAACTGTGAGGAGCCTGCTAGGGAAAGAAGAAAGCCACAGCTGACAGGACATTACTTATAATCTAGTCAAAGGATTTAGCCAATGTAAAGACAGATAGCATGTGTGGGTATTCATTGAGATATTCCTGACCTATCGGTCATTTATAGCAAGAAGGCAGATTTGAAATAAAACCAGGTATTTTATTGGGCCTCATTTCTTCAAGATGCTCTGTGAGCATGAAGAATTCATAGGGCCAGAGAGCAAAGGTTAACACACTACAGCTCATGGGCCTAAACCAGTCTGCCACCTGTTTTTGTAAATAAAGTTTTATTGGAATTTGTTTTGTCTATGGCTGCTTTTATGCTACTTTTACAGCAGAGTTGAGTAGCTGATATACAAACCATACTGCCCACAAAGCCAAAGAGAATATTTACTATTTAACTCTTAACAAAAAGTTTGCCACTTCCACTATAGAACAGCATTATAGACCTAAGTCACACTTCTGGGATCCATGAAACACATGAAACTATAGGAACCACTGGAGTTTGTGTGCCAGGGACCCTTGGACAAACGTGCAAAAGCTCACTGGGGGATTTTTTGGTTATTTGAAATGATTCAACATTTCCTGTGAGATATAATTTAATTAAGTAATAATAAAGGTCTAAAGTAGAGCAAAGGATTGCTTTCTATTGTCTCTTTTAGGGAACACAGGAAACTCACCTTTTAACATCCAAATGATAAAGAAAAGCTTATACATGATATCAACATTACCAATCATTTGGAGATGATTAGAGAAAGAAACAGATTACCTCAATGGAGAGAAGCAGTGACCGGGTATGTCTACAGTGCTTGAGTCCAGGCAGTCTTTTGTGTTGGATACTCCTATAAGAGGAGATCTTCAAGTCTCTACTTTGCTCAGTTCTGAAAGGCAGCCCAGAAGTTAAAGAAAGAGACTGCTGTGTTGAATATCTGAGAAACTAGGACACATCATGTCTTTACAGTGATTTGATTAGAATATAAAGGATTTTTTTTGGAAAATGCTTTTGACTGATGTCTGTCCCTTAGTGTCCTGGGCCCACTGACCCAATAAACAATCCCATTTATTGCTGCTGAAATCTAGTAGGGTGAGAGATATTTTCCCTAATCCTTGAACAATGACAAGAGACTAGAGATAAGGATGGCCACCAGGACTCCCAGGAGGAACTGGCATTTCTGTGTCTGATGGGAGGGAGGTGACCTCTGTTGAGATAGACTTTATTGGAGTTTTCTTCCTCCTAGAACACACAAAGATGCAGAATGAATTAATTTGTTGATGCTGCTGCATTATTAGAAGAGGGTTCTGGTGCTGTGACTTCTGCCCTCATTGCAGAAGTCAAGAATGCATTTTATTATTTAATGTTTTCTTAGAATGAAAAGGCATTCTATCTTAAGAGACACTGCCAAAAGGCTCACATGACAGTGTCTGAGCTAGGCAAAGAAGCAGAGTTGAAACTGTAGGGGCTTTATAATAAATATTGTGTCAACTCAATTAGGCTGAACTGCATTTCCCAGAATTTTCTTGTGTTTCCAGTCAGGATGAGTCAGTAGACATTTATGCATGTGATTTAGAGGGTGGAAAAGAAGCAACTATTTAGCCTTTTTATGCTTGGAACGTCCAAGCAGGTGTGTTTGTGACTCACAGAACACCATGGCCCATCTCCTGGCTTAACTCCTTGGTGTATCAGACCTGCAACTATTCCACCTTCCCCTGAATCCTCCTTCAGCATCTCTGAATCCTGGGCCAGGCATGTAGTTAGCTCCATGATGAAGGGCTCCTGCTTCTCCTGCAGGAAGGGTTAGAGGCAGTGAGAGCTGATTTGGGTTCTAGTCCATATTTGTGGAACTACAGCTCATGATTGTGGTTCCAGCCTGTCCTTGTTCTGCTCACTGGACATCCATCCATCTTCCCATTTTTACCACCTGCCTCATGTACTTGAAGCTCCAGCACCAGATATGAAATAAGAGCCTTACAGAACCTGCTTAGCCAGTTCCCACAATTGGGTAAGATCAAATGCCCATAAGAAACATGTATATATTCCTTCCAGTGGTTCTGCTTCTGTCGCTGAATCCTGACTGATATATAATCAGAGATATTGAGTGAAACTAGAGTTAGAAAACTAGTGATCTACTTTCATTTCTGCCAATTCTGGCTCTGTCACTTTGTGAAAATTATTTTACTTTTTTAAGCCTCAGTTTTTAAAAGTATATGCCTTTTACCAAATGATTCTCTTAAATTTCATTCCAGCTCTAGGGCTATCAGGTGACTTGATGATTGCATGTCCAGATATACCAGATGCTTCATAAATAACTTTCTAACTGCAGTGTTTGGAGATTATGTTATGATTTCATCTATTTTTATACTATCTTTGATGCTCAAGTACATAGCTTGTGTGACAGTAATGCCAGCTCAGGTCACAGTATGACCTTTCTACTCCATAGTGTAATTTTGTAGAGGATGTTAAACTTTAAAAGGTAGAGTTGTAAAAGGTAGGCTCTGGATAGGGCTGGGACTAGATAGGTAAGGTAAGCAAGGCACTTAATGCACATTAAGGAGACACTATCATGTCCTGCAAATGTGGGGTCAGCACTTGTATTACCTGCAGAATAAGTGTCTCCTTAAATTTTATGCCCTAGGCCCTCACTCACTTCACCCTCATCCAAGTCCTGATTTCTGGAGCCAGACTACTAGGTTTGAAGCAAAGATCTTCTACTTGCAACTGTGATTGTAGTTGTAGCCTCTGTTATTTTGTTATACCAGCCTGAGCTAAGACATTGCTCAACTTTTTCCAGAAACTCAATTAGCAGCCGGGCTCTTTAACAGCAGATAGACACTAATTCAAAAGTATCACACCACATTACGTTCCACATACAATATTGGTTAACTATAATACACCAAGTAATGGCATCTGAAGGTCATTGCCCTATCTTGAGATATCTTTATGGATTAGACAGGAACATTTTAAAATAAAAGCTGTAAAACTGTACTCCTATAGAGCCTTAGATGATCAAATGACCTTAACCAAGTTTCTGATTAGTTTAACAGTATTGTTGGAAGAGACTTATTTTTCTGTCTACTAAACTGTAAGGCATTTGAGGGTAGGATCCATCTAATAATAATAACATATGCCAGTTACTTAATATTCAGTGGCTGCAAAGTGTCATTCTAAGTGGATTGCATGTGTAAAGTCATTTAATCCTGACAACTCCATTAGATTTTTAATTGAAAATTAGATTATCAATTAATTAATAATTACCATTATTATTCCCATTTGATAGATTAGGAAACTGCAACAGAAATACTAAATAATGGCTAGAGGAGCTAGCGAGTGGCAGGTCTAGGGTTGAACGAAGGCAGCCTAGCCCCCAGAGCCCTGTCTTGACCCTCCGTCTCATTAGATGAATGTCAAAACCAGTCACATAAACTTACCGTGTATTAAAACAAGAAAGTATCAAGGAAATGGGGGTGAAACTGTCATTTAGAAACAGAGGAGGAAACTGATGGAAGAATAAAGCCTGCCTGCAGTAGGAAGGTTCACTGGGAGTGGAGTGGCTATAATACGAGAGGAAATAGCATTATTGCATTTCTGCATTACTGCATTTTTACTTACAAGTGTGCAATCTTATACAAGTTATATAATCCTTTTGAGTCTGTTTTCTCATCTTTAAAAAGGAGATAATCACAATATATATCATAAAGTTGTTTCGGAGTTTAAACACATATTTTAAGTAGAACACCTAAGAGAGTTCCTGGCACATCAGTAGGGATCAATAAGTGTTAGCTATCTTTATTTTTACTTGCATTATACGCAGAACATTAGAGGCATGGAACAGTGTCTGACACATGGTTGAAATTCAATATATACTGACTGAGTGAATTAATGAATGAATAAAGATGGATCCATAAAGATAAATGGATGGCTGGATGGACAAAGTATGTTTTCTGAGTTCAGCTTCCCTAAATTTTTCCTCAGTCATTCAGAAAATTACAGAGAACACAGAGAGAACAACCACTGAAAAATTATTGGCAATTATCTCTATATTGGAGGAAACAATTTAGAACAACCTCTGCTGATCATGATTGGGTTTAGAGATATGACTGGATTGGAGGCAGTAAGGTGCCTTCTTTCATTCATCTTCCAAGAAAACAAATTACTACTATATTTGAACTTATCTAGTGACTTTTACTCTATGTTGTTGTTGTTGTTGTTTTGTTTTGTTTTTTTGTTTTTTTTTTTTTTGAGACGGATTCTCGCTCTCTCGCCCGGGCTGGAGTGCAGTGGCCGGATCTCAGCTCACTGCAAGCTCCGCCTCCCGGGTTTACGCCATTCTCCTGCCTCAGCCTCCCGAGTAGCTGGGATTACAGGCGCCCGCCACTGCGCCCGGCTAGTTTTTTGTATTTTTTTAGTAGAGACGGGGTTTCACCGTGTTCGCCAGGATGGTCTCGATCTCCTGACCTCGTGATCCGCCCGTCTCGGCTTCCCAAAGTGCTGGGATTACAGGCTTGAGCCACCGCGCCCGGCCTGTTGTTGTTGTTTTTTTATAAAAAACAAAAAACAAGAAACCCTCCGCACTCTTTCCTTATGTAAATGTGCTCCTCTTGTTTTTGTTTGTATTTTTTTTAAGTGTTTCATGCTCACTTACCTGTATTACAAAGGTAACTTGGAAACACAGAGGGCTACATAAATGCGAGGTATAAGGGATTATGTACTGCCATTTTGAGAACCCCTCATATAATCCTGCCTCTTTTCTTCAGTTTCCCTCTTTTTGATCAGATTATGCTGCTGGTATAAATCAGGCTCAGGACCCAAAAGCCCTGATGGGACCAGCAAGAGGGTCACAGCAGGAGAAAGAAGAACAATTCCTACCAAAACATGTTACTCAGTTTCTTTCTCTCAGGAAGTAATAACAGGAATGTTTTCATTTTCTCAGTTCTAATGATTTCATACTGAAAGAGAAAAAATAAATCACAAGACCAGTGATCTCCATGGCTGGATTGACTCCAAGAGATAAAATCCGTGACAAGAATAGATAGGAGTTGAGTCATTGTGTCCAGAAGGTCTGCAAACATGATTCAGGAGATAATTCTCTCTGCTTTAGTGTGGCAGGGAGGTGTGGAGAAGGGTCCAGTAACATGTATTAACAGCGTGCAGTTTGGGGCTTTTCCTGGTTTAGCTGATTTAATCCTTACAATAAACATCTGTGATAGGAAGCAGAGGCAAAGAGAGGTTAAGCAATTTCCCCAGGGCCACACAAGTAAAACGCTGCTGTATTTTGCTTCAGACCTGGAAGACCTGGCAATGGTATATAAGTTTGGAATATTAACCAAAAATATAAAATTACAAAGACAGGCTCCAAATAGTTCTTTATGCTTTGAAAAAGTAAGAAGTCTCATAAAATATAATCGAATTGTGAAAAATGTAAAATCTTCACTCTAGGTTAAAAAAAGGAATTATGGAAGAACACAAAATATATGCTACTTACATATGTGTTATAGTAATTTTATTTACATATATTTATATTTTAAAATATAGAATATAAAATTATTTTTATATATAGTATAATTAAAAGAATGTACATGGTCTAAATATATTTTGATAAAAAGAATATATAGTCTTCTTTCATATGTACACACACACAGAGACATATATATAATGGAAACATACAGAATGGTAAGAGGTTTTTATCAACAATTGCTTGTAGCTAATGTATAACATACTTGAGAAAATGGCTTCTGTGAAAGACCATTTAGTACCAAATGATCTGCCCCCAGAAAAACAGCCACCATTCTTGACTACATTAATAGAAATAGAATAACCCCCAAAGGGAAATGAGAAGTATTCTAAGCTGCACTGATCTTGAGTTTCTATGTGATGCTTTGTGTCCATTTGGAGCTCCAGTGCTTTAAATCTGAAATGAACCCTGGCCTTTCCACCACCCTCCCAGCCCATAGTATGGTATATCCTCTTATTCCTACTCTCTTACCTTATTGAGAGTTTAATTTCCAACCAGTTAAGCCAAAGAGGACTATTCTCTAGAAAATGAGAGAGAGAATGAATTAGCAGATAAATGAAGAGTGTGAGGGAGGCCTTGGGTGGTCCTAGGACTGGAAGAGAGTTTTGGGGATGCATTCAGGGATTTGCTTTCTACCAGGTGGCAGAAAATAGGGAAAGATGAGAGTGTAAGGGGTTTGCATCTATGGAAGGATTCCAGATTTCCAAATGTATTGGCAGGAACAAAGTTCTTGTCATGACCCTTGATTGGAGAGCAGGGCTTCGAGCCAAGCCACAAGAGATGATAGAGAACAATTGATAGAAAACTCCATTCATTTCCTGAGAAAGTAATAGGAAAATATAAACCCACAAACAAAAAAAGTGACCTTCCCATGCTCCCAGAGAGGTAACAGAATTGACAATGCAAGGAGGAATTTTCTAGCCTAAATCTGGGCTATAAGCACCGTACTTCAGTAAGGAAGTGGGAAATGGTAGCCATGTGTGAATGAAATAGCAGCTCAACACCATTTTGGACAAAAAAATGGGGCCAGGATTTAAGACATGGTGTGAAGCATCTGGTCAATTTCTTTGACCCGGACATTCTAATTTCTGGAATGCATCATACTGAAAAACCCACACAATTGTACAAAGACAGACATACAGTGATATTCATTTCAGCATTGTTTGTAATAGTGATAATCTGAACATGACTTAAATGTCCAGCAAAAATAGATTAATTAAACATTAAAATATGCCTGTTAAATGTTGTCCTTAAAAAAATAGCAAGATTATAAGTACTGACAGGGAGAGATATCCAAGATTTATCATTGAATTGAAAACTACAGCTACAAAACAACATGGATGGGGAGTGATGAAAGGATATTATAATCCAAGTTTAAATTCAGACTTTTATTTTGTTTATGTTGATGAGTTTATAATATATAGATTTTTATTTTTATAATTAGAAAACATATGCCAAAAATTTAAGGGTATCAATGTGTAGCAAAGAAAAAAACAAAAGGAAGAATCTCCCTCCACAGTCGTTGCCTGAATGTGCTCTCAGGCAAACAGGAAATGAAGCAGGAAAAGGTTCCTTGAGACACTAGAAGGCAGGGGAGGGGTCTCCTGGGTACATTCTCCCTTCGCCTCCCACTACCTCGCCTGGTGTTAAACACAGCTGGATTTCATTACTGCTTTCAGAAGTTTGCCCTCAGAGTGACGGTCTCTCCTAGGAGGGGACCCACATTTCTAATTTTGTGATCTGCCATCTCTAAACACCATCCCCATTCTAAGTTGGTCCCAGCTTCACCCATTCATCTTTAGTCACAGTTTCTCATGTTGGTTCTGCTGATTTCTGTAGCTTTTGACCTTAGCCCATATTTATGTGTTGGTTGGAATTCTGAAGTTTTCTTCGCCATCTAATTTCACTAAAAATAGAATGTGTGAGGATGTTTTATCTGATGCCTTCTTCCTCATTATTATTCCAGAGTAGAAATTTCTGACTAAGGGGCTCCAGTGTTTCTTAATGGTACCATTTCTGAAGTTGGTTTCAATGGCCTATTTTGAAATTCATGGCTGAATATTAATTGTTTACCTCTTTGCATTCCAACTATTATAATTCCAATTTACCCTAAAGAAACTCTTGCCTCAGATATTATAGTTGAAAAGTTTTAAACAAAGAAGTACAAAAAGGAAAAGCACATTAATATATTTCCAACTATGTTCATGCCACAGAGGAAATAATAAATAACTCTGGTTTTAAAAACAGTGGCTATTTATGATTTTTAAAAGAAGGCAAATATTTGTCTGTTAAGTATTTGCAGCTCTTGAGAAGGATTCTCTCCTTGACCAAACTTTAGGCAGGTTCCTTTTCAGTCAGAGCCCTCTTCTTGACTGGGCCTTAACATGGCTCTCGTCCTTGTCCTTCAGAGACCAGTTTTAGCAAAGAATTCTGCTGAGCCACTTTATCAAGAATGTCCCCCCGCCCTGATATACAATTAAGTACTTCTTTCCCAGCCCCTGATATCTAAGCAAGTTCCTTTTAGTAATTTTCCATCCACTCCTTCATCCTGCCTGTTGACTACAAATCCACACATGTTGTATTCAGTGTTGAGTTTAGTCTCTCTTGCATATTGCAATAGTCTGTCTCCCTTATTGTAATAGTCTCAAAAAAAAAAAAAAAACTCCCTTGCCATTTTAACAGGTGCCCACTGCAAAGTTTATCTTTAACTCCACAAGGTTGCTATAATACTTAACACACTACAGATGTGGAAACTAAGGCTCCAATAGATTAAGTAATTACCCAAGGTCAAACCACTGGTAAGTGGTAGGAACAGATTTGAACTCAAGCATTGATATTACAGAAACAAAACAAACACTTCACTACTGCACCTTTTGTCTGATTTCTCAACTCAATAGATTGTGAAAACATCTCAGTTTGGAACCAGTTTAGGTCATAAATGCCAGTTTTAGGGAAGGCATTAGGCAGGATGTATGATGATGGTATTTGGCAATAAGCTACACCATTGTGATATGAAATCCATTCCTCTGGCATGGTCATAGGGCCAGCTACTGAGAACTATATATACTATCCCTGCTTAGTGTTCCTGGCTGAGATATTCAACCCTGGCTCTTGGTTCTCCCTCAGAATAAACAGTACAGTATTATTAGAGTTTTCCCTTTAGTGTTCCATGTGCATTCACATGCAGTGTCTACATTGCTGCTGTTGATGAGGCAACAGTTAATCAGCTTCACTCTTCCCATTCCACAGAGATGGAAACCAAGGCACAGAACTACCGTGACTTTCCCAGAACCTCAGACCTAGACTGGTTTGCCCCTGGAACTTGATTCCAGGATATGGATTCATGAAATGTTAGTCATCACATTTTAAACAGAGAAAGGTCCTGGAAGAATCATCCAGACCAATGATTTTATTTCTCTGAGCATAAAACTGAGACCTGTTTTATGATTTGTCTAACATCACAAACAGTTGGTGACAGAAGTAGAAACTACAGCTGAGGCCAAAACTCATTCTGAACAGCAAATGAAAACAGATACTTTTGGCCGGGCGCGGTGTTTTACGCCTTAATCTCAGCACTTTGGGAGGCCGAGGCGAGCAGATTACCTGAGATGGGGAGTTCCAGACCAGCCTGACCAACATGGAGAAGCCCCGTCTTTACTAAAAATACAAAAAAAAAAATTAGCTGGGCATGGTGGCGCATGCGTGTAATCCCAGCTATTCAGGAGGCTGAAGCAGGAGAATCGCTTGAACCTGGGAGGCGGAAGCTGCGGTGAGCCGAGATCGTGCCATTGCACTCCAATCTGGGCAACAAGAGTGAAAACTCCATCTAAGAAAGAGAGAGAGAGAGAGAAGGGAGGGAGGGAGGGAGGGAGGAAGGAAGGAAGGAAGGAAGGAAGGAAGGAAGGAAGGAAGGAAGGAAAGAAGGAAAACATACTTTTATTGAATCCATTATGTGTCAGGTACTATTCTAAGAGCTTCACAACAAGCCTATGAAATAGGTGCTACCACTCTTTACAGATGAAGAACTGATGCAAGTTCGCACAAATGCATTTCAGAGTTGAAATCAGAAACTATATAATTTAGATCCAGAGGGTTGCTGCACTTAAGCAACACACTGAACAAGGGAAGTTCTAGAGTTGGGCAGACCTGGACTTCTCTCCACTTCACTTAAGTTCTCTGAATCTTCTCTTACTCACCTGTTAAATGGCCATATTTCACATGAGTGTAAAATGGAGTAAATTAGGTGAGTCCTATAAAGCCCTGAGCAAAAATTCTCAATCAATATTAGTGTTAAATTAAGTTTCACCTAAAGCTGCCTCCTTGCATATTGTAAGTTCATCCTGACAGTTTCTCTGTACATAGTAAACTATAACCTAACTGGATGTGTAAACAGACTGTAACCTACTCCTGTGCCACTCACAGTTTTGGCCAATCAAAGGTGGCCAACCATTCAGACCATGTTAAAATAAGGCAAATGCCGGGCTGTAACCAACCGTTCCATTTCTGTACCTACTTCCGTTTTTTATAGGTCACTTTCCTTTTTCTGTCCATAAATCTTCTACCAGGCAGCTGCACAGGAGTGTCTCTGAGGCCACGCTGGCTCGGAAGGCTGCTTGATTGGTGAATCATTCTTTGCTCAATTAAACTCTGCTAAATTTAATTTGTCTAAGGTTTTTCTTTTAACATTAGCTACTGGTGTTACTATTAATATTAGCTAGTGATGACAATGGTTCTCCGGAATCTACCCTAGTCCTGTGGTCACTTTTAGAATTCTGGTTCTCTGTCCACTACATTGCTAATCCTCCTTCCAGTAAATTTTCATCTACCTTGAACTTCCTTACACACTATTTCCCCCAAACTTTGTTCCATTTGAGTGCCCAACCAGAAAGATTAAAGCTCTCTGTGCTGAAATCTGCTTTCCTCCAGCAGGAAACCAGTGTAATTATGCTGTTTGTACTTGCCAGTATACATTTCCATTTCATATTCGCAAGTACACATAAAGGAAGCACAGTCTTTCCTTTCCTCCGGAATCTGCCATGAGCTCAGGCAGATTTCTAAGCAGCAAACCAGCCTTTGCCAGAACACTGCAGGACACCAGTGCAGCGCCCAGCCTGCGACCATGAGGTAAAGGATTTTTTCTTGCGTTGATCCCTTGAAATTATGTCTCGTGCCTTTGAAAATCTCAAGGTAGATTTTCTTAGGTGCTGGATTTGGGCATCTGCTTAAATATTTAATATATCTTAGAAAATACTTGTTTCTTGTTAATTCAGGCATTTAAAAATTTGTGGCACTTCCGGACTCACACCAATATTCCCTGATGGAATATTGAAATGCTAAGAAATGCTTTAGAAATGCTAAGCAGGAAGTGGCCAGAGACCGGAGCCAGAGACGAACGTCCCTCATAGGAGGGGTTGCTGGAGACGGAGGGGCAAATCTATTTCATTCTGTCCTTGCAGGCATATTTTCATCAGTTAAGGATGCAAACCAGGCTGAAATGTTCTTAACAAGCATGTGTGTTTCTGTTTTTCATTTGAAAGACAGTCAGGAGAATGGGGCTATATTCATCATAGAGGCAGGGTTTCTCTGTGTCAGAGCTCAGCATTGGCAGCTCTAGCAAAGGACGGACTGCATTTAGCTGATTGTTTTCTAAGGAGCCACAGTCAGGCACTAAACCAGAATCAACATCTCTGAGGCCCCTCAAAGCCTCCAGAGAAGCTGGGCTTGATGAGGCCTCAAAAAGATCTCCCTTTCTGTTTTGCTCTTAATTCTCAGTGAACTTTAAAAAATAAACAAATAAAACAAAATAAATTAGAATCATGAGAGACTTTTCTCAGGATATGAATACTATAGGAACACTAAAGAAATGTAGGAAAAATGCCAGCAAGTATAAGTGAAAAAAAATCTTATTGCCCCAGACTTCTATCGCCCACTGAAATTAAAATATTTAAACATTATGCTTGTGTGTACATCTATATACACTATACAAAATAGATTTATTTGGAAAAAATTTCAAAGTTAAGGGTGTATGTTACAGTTGGTTTCATCTTATCCTTTCACTTAACATTATATTGTGAGTGTTTTCTGATATTATTAAAATTTTTCAATGACATGGGTATTGAGAGCTTCATGATATTGCAAAATATGGATGTAGGATGTAGGATGACTTCTCGGTTGGTCTCCTTTCTTTGTTCTTTTTTTCATTTCCTTTCTTCCATCCTTCCTTCCTTTCCTCCTTCATTCCTTTTTTCCTTCCTTCTCTCCACTCCTTCCTCTTCCTACTTCCTTCTTTTGTTCCTTCCCTACATTCTCTCCTTCCTCATTTTTTTCTCTTCCTCCCTCCCTTCCAGATTCCTTCCTGTTTCACTTAATTAAACGTATACCTTCACATCATTTAAATAGTCAACATGATCTACAAGGTGGGAGACATAGCAACCCTCTTCACCATTTAACCCTATTTCCCACTCTCCAGAGGTAACCACATATAACTCTTTTGCTGCATATTTTGTGATTTATTGCCGTATCCTTAAATAATATAAGTATGTTGGTAGTTCTTGATTTTCAAAATTTTAAGCATTATCTGTTGGTTTTCTACCATAGAATGTCCTTCTGCAACAGACGCATATGCACACAAACAAGCCACACATACACCTCCTTTCCCACATCTTCCTTTCCCAAGATCATATTGTAACTTTGGTTAGATTAATATTTGGTATTTATAATATTACAATGACATAAAAACTATTCACAATGGAGCTTTATAACAGCCTTAACTTTTCTTGTACTTTGTTTCATTTTTTCTCAAGTTAAAGGAAACAAACAAAACAGTTGTTTTATTCTTTTGTTTCCTTCTCTGAATTTCTAACGCTTACAACTATCTTAGGCCCAAACTCTCCTCTAGTTGAATAAACCTCTCCATATTTTTAAGCAGTAGGTAAGTTGCCAATTTCACATTTCTGTGGAAATCACTGTAGAAGTGTTTGACCCACTCCCATCTAGACTGGTTATTCTTGTAGGAGCCAAAGGAAAACTTCCCCTTCGCTCTCTGAAGGTTCACTGAAAATCAGTGGACAAAAAGCAGGTTAGTTGGACAGAAAGCATACAAATTTATTGGATCATAGTTTTATGTGACACGGGAGCCTTCAGAATGAAGATCCAAAGATACAAAGAAAACTGTGCAGTTTTATGCTTAGGTTCAACAAAGTATGGCAGCCATATAGAAATACAATTGGATAAAAAGGGTATGATGTAATGATGTTACACTGCATGGGAAAGCCCAGCAAAGCCTGTCTGTTTAGACTCTTTCTGGCCTCTCTGTGCAGCATTCCTTCCTTCTGCATATGGGGAAGGACCCTCTCTGGAATGGGGGTCTTATGGCCTACCACTAAACTAGGTAAGTCAGATGATTTCTTTTCTTCCAGTTTACACAGAAAGGCAGGAGGAAGTTAGAATAATATTGTTAGGTTTTACGGCTGGCTTTAGAGAAAAAGGGTTCTGGTTTCTATGACCCACTTTGGAGTAAAGGGATTCAGTTTTCAGCTAGCCCTGGGGGAGAATGGCAGGACGGAAACAGGGAGGCTGGAGAGGTCAGGCAGAGCTGCTTCTGAGGTGTTCACTTTGGGGTATCATGTTCTGTGACTGTACACTCTACAACTGGTGCCAAAGTAGCAGGAACGTCTGTGCTTTCCTCTGGGCTTTCCCTCCCCTCTCTTGTAGGAAGCTTTTTGCATTGGAGCCTGTGTTTCCTAATTCCTATTTCTTCTTTCACCTGTGTTTACTCCTTAAATCTGATGAAGCATCTCCTCTCAGCTTCTTGAGGAACCACATATCTATATTTTTTACCTACATGTAGGAAAATGTCTTTATTCTGCCCTCACAATTAAATGATTATTGCTATGTTAGAATTCTAAGTTGAAAATCATTTTCTCACAGTATTTTGAAGGTATTTCTCCATTTTCTTCTAACTTTTAGTGGTGTTGAGACATCTAGTGACATTTGGATTCTTGGAGGTTTTTTTTAATTTTTAATTTTTTTTTGTTTCAATAGATTTTGGGGAACAGGTATATTTGGTTACATAAATAAGTTCTTTAGTGGTGATTTGTCCCTCACCACTCCCCACCCTTTCCCCTGAGTCCCTTAAGTCCAACGTATCATTCTTATGCCTTTGCATCCTCATAGCTTAGTTCCCACTTATGAGTGAGAACATACCATTTTGGTTTTCCTGAGTTACTTCACTTGGAATAACAGTCTCCAATTCCATCCAGGTTGCTATGAATGCCATTATTTCATTCCTTTTTATTATATATATATACCACATACATATATACCACTATATATACACACATATATATACCGCCATATATTTACACACATATATATTTACACACACACACACACACATATATATATTTGCAATTGCAAATTGTGCTGCTATAAACATACAGGTGCAAGTTTCTTTTTGGTATAATGATTTATTTTCCTTTGGGTAGATATCTAGTCATGGGATTCCTGGATCAAATGGTGAATCTACTTTTAGTTCTTTAAGGAATCTCCACACTGTTTTCCATAGAGGTTGTACTAGTTTACATTCCAATCAACAGTGTAGAAGTGTTCCCTTTTCACCACATCCTCGCCAACATCTATTATTTTTTGATTGTGGCCATTCTTGTAGGAGTGAGATGGTATCACATTGCGGTTTTGATTTGCACTTCCCTGATAATTAGTGATGTTGAACATTTTCCCATATACTTCTTGGCCATTTGCCTATCTTCTTGTGAGAATTGTCTATTCACATCCTTAGCCCACTTTTTGATGGGATCATATGCTTTTTTCTTGATGATTTGTTTGAGTTCTTTGTAGATTCTGGATATTAGTCCTTTGTCAGATGTATAGATTGTGAAGATTTCCTCCCACTCTGTAGGTTCTCTGTTAACTCTGCTGATTATTTCTTTTGCTGTGCAGAAGCTTTTTAGTTTAATTAAGTCCCACCAATTTATCTTTGTTTTTGTTGTGTTTGCTTTTGGATTCTTGGTCATGAAGACTTTGCCTAAGCCAATGTCTAGAAGGGTTTTTCCAATGTTATCTTCTAGAATCTTTATGGTTTCAGGTCTTAGATTTAAGCCTTTGATTCATATTGGGTTGATTTTTGTATAGGGTGAGAGATGAGGATCCAGCTTCATTCTTTTATATGTGTCTTGCCAAATATTCCAGCACCATTTGTTGAATAGGGTGTCCTTTCCCCATTATGTTTTTGTTTGCTTCATCAAAAATCAGTTGGCTGTAAGTATTTGGCTTTGTTTCTGGGTTCTCTATTCTGTTCAAATGGTCTATGTGCCTATTTTTATACCAGTGCCATGCCGTTTTGGTGACTACAGCTTTATAATATAGTTTGAGGCCAGGTAAAATGATGCCTCCAGATTTCTTCTTTTTGCTTAGTCTTGCTTTGGCCATGCAGACTCTTTTTTGGTTCCATATGAATTTTAGGGTTTTTTTCTAGTTCTGTGAAGAATGATGGTGGTATTTTGATGGGAATTGCATTGAATTTGTAGATTGCTTTTGGCAGTATGGTCATTTTCACAATATTGACTTTACCTATCCATGAGCATGGGATGTGTTTCCATTTATTTGTGTCATCTATGATTTCTTTCAATAGTGTTTTGTAGTTTTCCTTGTAGAGGTCTTTCATGTTCTTGGTTATGTATAGTCCTAAGTATTTTATTTTATCTTGGCAGTTATTGTGAAAGGGGTTGAGTTCTTCATATGATTCTCAGCTTGCTTGCTGTTGGTGTGTAGCAGAGTTACTGATTTGTGTACATCAATTTTGTATCCTGAAACGTGCTGAATTTATTTACCACTTCTAGGACCTTTTTGGATGAGTCTTTAGGGTTTTCTAGGTATACAATCATATCGTCAGCAAACAGTGGCAGTTTGACTTCCTCTTTGCTGATTTGGATGCTTTTTATTTCTTTCTCTTGTCTGATTGTTTTGGCTAGGATTTCCAGTACTATGATGAATAGAAGTGGTAGAAGTGGGCATCTTTGTCTTGTTCCAGTTCTCAGGGAGAATGCTTTCAACTTTTTCCCATTCAGTATAATGTTGGCTGTGCATTTGTCATAGGTGGCTTTTATTACCTTAAGACATGTCTCTTCCTTCTATACCAATTTTGCTGAGAGTTTTAGTCATAATGGGATGCTGGATTTTGTCAGATAGCTTTTCTGCATCTATTGAGATGATCATGTTGTTTTTGTTTTTATTCTGTTCATGTGGTATATCACATTCATTGACTTATGTATATTAAACCAACCCCACATCCCTGGTATAAAACCCACTTGATCATTGTGGATTTTCTTTTTGATATGTTGTTGGATTTGGTTTGCTAATATTTTGTTGAATATTTTTGCATCTATATTTATCAGGGATATTGGTCTGTGGTTTTATTTTTTTGTTACGCCCTTTCCTGGTTTTGGTATTGGGGTGATACTGGCTTTATAGAATAATTTAGGGAAGATTTCCCTCTTTCTCTATCTTTTGGAATAGTGTCAATGGGATTGGTACAAATTCTTCTTTGAATGTCTGACAAAATTCAGCTGTAAATCTATCTGTGTGGACTTTTTTTGTTGGCAATTTTTTTTTTTTTACCATTTCAATCTCGCTGTTTATTATTGGTCTGTTCAAAGATTCTATGTCTTCCTGGTTTAATCTAGGAGGATTTTATAGTTCCGGGAATTTATCCACCTCCTCTAGGATTTTTAGTTTATGCATGTCAGGGTGTTCATAGTATCTGTGAATAATCTTTCATATTTCTGTGGTATCAGTTGTAACATCTCCCATTTCATTTCTAATTGAGCTTATCTGGATCTTCTCTCTTCTTTTCTTGGTTAATCTCACTAATGGCCTATCACTTTTTTTTTTTTCTGGGACAGAGTCTTGCTCAGTCACCCAGGCTGGAGTGCGGTGGCATGATCTCGGCTTACTGCAAGCTCTACCTCCTGGGTTCATGCCATTCTCCTGCCTCAGCCTCCCTAGTAGCTGGGACTACAGGGGCCCACCACCACGCCCAGCTAATTTTTTTATACTTTTAGTAGAGACGGGATTTCACCATGTTAGCCATGATGGTCTCAACCTCCTGACCTCATGATCCGCCCATCTCGGCCTCCCAAAGTGCTGGGATTACAGGCATGAGCCACCGTACCCGGCCTGGCCTATCACTTTTATCTTTTCAAAGAACCAGCCTTTTGTTTCATTTATCTTTTGTATACTTTTTTGTTTGTTTGTTTGTTTCAATTTCATTTAGTTCTGCTCTGATCTTCATTACTTCTTTTCTTCTGCTGGTTTTGTTTGGATTTTTCTTGTTTCTCCAGTACCATGAGGGGTGACCTTAGATTGTTTGTTTGTGCTCTTTCAGACTATTTGATGTAGGTATTTAATGCTATAAACTTTCTTCTTAGCACAGCTTTTGCCGTATCAAAGAAGTTTTGATAGGTTGTATCACTATTATTATTCAGTTCAAAGAACTTTTAAATTTCCATCTTAATTTCATTGTTGGCCCAATGATCATTCAGGGGCAGGTTATTTAATTTCCATGTATTTGCATGGTCTTAATAATTCCTTTTGGAGTTATTTCCAATTTTATTCCATTTTTGTCTGAGAGAGCATTTGATATAATTTTGATTTTCTTAAATTTACTGAGACTTGTTTTGTGGCCTATCATATGGTCTATCACGGAGAATGTTCCATGTGCTGATGAATAGAATGTATATTCTGCAGTTGTTGGGTAGAATGTTCTGTAAATAACTGTTAAGTCCATTTGTTGTAGGGTATAGTTTAAGAGCATTACTTCTTTGTTGACTTTCTGTCTTGATGACCTGTCTAGTGCTGTCAGTGGAGTATTAAAGTCCCCACTATTATTGTGTTGCCATCTATCAAATTTCTTAGGTTTAGCAGTAATTATTTTATAAACTTCAGAGCTCCATTGTTATGTGCACATATATTTAGAATTGTGATATTTTCCTGTTTGACTAGTCCATTTAACATTATATAATGTCCCTCTTTGCCTTTTTTAGCTGTGGTTTCTTTAAAGTTTGTTTTGTCTGATATAAGAATAGTTATTTCCGCTCACTTTTAGTGTCCATTTGCATGGGATATCTTTTTCCACCCCTTTACCTTAAGTTTATGTGAGTCCTTATGTGTTAGTGAGTCTCAGAAAGACAGCAAAAACTTGGTTGTTGAATTCTTAACCATTCTGCTATTCTGTATCTTTTAAGTGGAGCATTTAGGTCATTTACATTCAATCTTAGTATTGAGATGTTAGGTACTATTCTATTCATCGTACTATTTGTTGCTTGAATGCCTTGTTTTTCTCATTGTGTTATTGTTATATAGGTCCTGTGAGATTTATGCTTTAAGGAGGTTCTATTTTGGTGTATTTCAATGATTTGTTTCAAGATTTAGAGCTCCTTTTAGCAGTTCTTATAGTCCTGGCTTAGTAGTGGTGAATTCTCCTAGCATTTGTTCATCTGGAAAATACTATATCTTTCCTTCATTTATGAAGCTTAGTTTTGTTCAGTACAAAATTCTTGTTTTATAATAATTGTTTTGTTTATTGAAGCAAACAATAGAACTCCAATCCCTTCTAGCTTGTAGGATTTCTGCTGAAAAATCTGCTGTTAATCTGATAGTTTTTCTTTATAGGTTACCTGATGCTTTTGCCTCACAGTTTTAAGATTCATTCCTTTGTCTTGACTTTAGAAAGCCTGATGACTGTGTGCCTAGGTGCATATCTTTTTATGATAATATTCCCAGATGTTATTTGAGTTTCTTGTATTTGGATGTCTAGATCTCTAGCAAGACCAGGGACATTTTCCTCGATTATTCCCTCAAATATATTTTCCAAACTTTTAGATTTCTCTTCTTCCTTGGAATACCAATTATCCTTAGGTTTGGAAGTTTAACATAGTCCCAAACTTCTTGCAAGCCTTGTTAATTTTTGAAAATTCTTTTATCTTTGTCTTTGATGGATTGAGTTAACTTGAGAGCCTTGTCTTCAAGCTCTGAAGTTCTTTCTTCTGCTTGTTCTATTCTATTGCTGAGACTTTCCAGTGCATTTTGCATTTCTCTAAGTGTGTACTTGATTTCCAGAAGTTGTGATTGTTTTTTATTTATGCTGTCTATTTCACTGAATAATTTTGTTTTTATAGCCTGTATCATGTTTTTTGTTTCTTTAAGTTGGACTTCACCTTTCTTTGGTGTCTCCTTGATTAGCTTAATAACTGACCTTCTCTTTTTCTGGCAACTCAGGGATTTCATCTTAGTTTGGATCCACTGCTGGTGAACTGCTATGATCTTTTGGGGGCATTAAAGAACCTTGTTTTGTCATATTATCAGAATTATTTTTTTGGTTCCTTCTTATTTGGGTAGACTATGACAGAAGGAAGATCTGGGATTTGATTAAAGAGCTGCTGTTCATTCTTTTGTCCCATGGGACCAAAATTAGTCCCCACCCTCTCCCACCTTCCAACACTATTGCATTAGGGATTAAGTTTCTAACACATGAGCTTTGAGGGACATATTTAAACCACAGCAGATTCCTAATGGACACCTATGCATATCCATTCCCCTGACTGATATGCATGCCTTAGATAGTTCAGCAGGAAAAACTGACTGTTCACTCAAATGCAGGAATAAATCTAGATGTGGATGGAAAGAAATGGTCTCCTGCGTAAAGGTTGGCCTGGCCAAGACTGCTGAGCTAATCTGTCGCCACTGTTGTTTAGGATGAGTGCTGACTCCTCACGTTGGTAGAAGAAAAGAATTTCTGCTTCCCCCATGCCTGATCCATCAGTTAATATCCTCTTACTACCCCTTCTGAGGCAACTTGATACAGCATGCAAAAGAGAACATGAGACAACTAAAGCCTCATACTCGTATTTAAGGATGGGAAAAAGAGTGTAAAGTTTTTCATCTTCTGTGTTTAACCTCTTCTCAGAAGTGGTGAAGTGGCCATGCCCAAACCTGTTTGCACATCTGCTCATTCACATTACAAAACGTTCACCTTTCTTCCTCTACAGTGAAACCACCAGATGGTCCTTGGAAAATATCTTACCACAACTGAAATGCCATTTTACCTGGAATTCATATGATAAAGAAAGTTCCTCAGATGATTTAGAAGCTGGAGTGCATGATCAGGTAGAGTTTCTAAACACGGATTTCAAAGCTATCACGTACAACCTATTTGCCTATGTTAAACATCTCAGAGGTCAGAATGAGGTGGCTCTGGACTACTTAGGACAAGAAGAGGAGTTTATCCTGTAGGAGAAGTCTGACCAAGGCAAAATCAGAAATCTTGTCACCTGGGGAAATTATGCCTGGATCTATTATCACATGGGCAGATTTTGAGCAGATTTCCAGAAGCTCAGGCTTATATTGACAAGGTGGGAAGTCTTTGCAAGAAGTTTGCAAGCTCCTATAGAATTGAATGCCCTGAGATTTACTGTGAAGAGGGATGGGCACTTTTAAAATGGGGAGAAAAGTATTATGAATGGGCTAAGGAATGTTTTAAGAAGGCTCTGAAAGAGAAACCCACCAACCCAGAGGTCTCCCTAAGACTGGCAATCACACTTTATCGTCTGGGTGACAAAGTACCAACAGAGAAAACCACTCACCTTCTGAGGCAGGCTATCCAGCTGAATCTTGACAACCCGTATATTAATGTTCTCCTGGCTTTGACTCTTCAAAAGATAAAGAAAGAAGCAGAAGTAGACAAGTTCGTTGAAGAGGCCTTGAAGAAAACACCATGTCTAACAGATGTACTTTGTAGTGCTGCCAAATGTTACCGAAATAAAGGTATTCTGGACACAACTACAGAATTACTTTAAAAAGCATTAGAATCAGTGCCCAACAATGTCTACCAACATCTCCAGATTGGATGCTGCTACAGAGCAAAAATCAGACAGATACAAAGGTTGATAAAGTGCACAACTAATGAGGATAAAGAAAACCTACAGGAAATGATGGAAAACGCTTTGGATCATTTTAAGAAAGTTGTTGAGTTGAATATTAACCTCCTGCGTGCCTGCGCAGACCTCGCCTGCCTCTATGCTGTAATAGGTCAGTATGACGAAACAGAGTATTACTTCCAGAAATAATTCGGTAAGGATCTCGCTCCCGCCAAGAGATAAATGCTCCATCTACAGTACAGCAACTTCCAGCAGTACCAGAGGATGTGTGATGACACTGCCATCCACCATTACCTGGTGGGCTTGAACATAAACAGAACATTGACTGAGAAGGAGAAAGTGGTCATAAACATAAGAAGAATTGCCAATAAACAACTCTCTGAAAATGCCTCCGATGCTGTGGGTTGGCAACTCTCTCGACTTATTTGTGAGCTGAATAAAAAAGGGCACCCAACCACTGACAACTCTGAGCGAAGACTGGGATGTCTGTTGGACAATCCAGCCTCAGACACTGGTAGATTTTTCCCTCTGCATCTCTGGCTGAGAAGGACAGTAAGGAAAGCATAGTGGGTACAGGTGGGGCCCAGCACCCAGAAGAGCAGAGGGCCCAGAGAAACCTTTCTGTCAGGGCTCTGGGCCTCAGGCGGAGAAGAAGGACAGGAAGAGAAAGGGGCTTGGTTTGATATTTATGAAGAAGAGGAAAATGAGGAGACACAGAAGCTCCAGCTCGTAGGATCTAGGCCAAATGGTTGGGCTTTTCATTTTTGCTGTATCTTTTCTAGGTCCTGAAATTCTCTTACCCAGATCTGGAAATTCAGAATCACTTTGCTTCTGTCATAGATATTTTGAGCAAAAAACCCCATTCAAGGGAAAGCACCTGCTTTGGGACTATGTGATTCTGGTTCATTCTCAGCTTGCATCTGGTTTCGCAAGACACCCAGTGCCTTGCACATGGCCTGGCAGCCAGGAGACACTCAATATTTGCCGAGTGAATGATCAAATGGAACTCCATCAATCACTGGTCCCGTCTCCTCACTCCTTAAATTCCAAAATAAATTCCATATAAATAAAAGTTTTAGATGTTTAAAAAATAGAAATCACAAAATTACTGTAAGAATTCTTGAGAAAAGAATTTTTTAATCTTGAGGTCTGAAAGTTGAAGTATGAAACAAAATATAAAAGACAAACTATTGATAAATTCAACTACATTAAAAAGCATATATTATATGCAAAAGATACCTTAAAACATCCAAAGATAAGTGTCAATCTAAAAGATAATATTTCAACACATTACTAGGTTAAAGGATTAATTTCCTTAATGCTGAAATAATTCCCATAAAACAAGAAGATTCGACCCAATGAAAAAATGGACAAAAGTCAAGAACAATTAGGAATTGAAAATAACTTTTAAGCGTATGAAATGATTATCCACGTCACTCATATAAAGAGCAACACAAACCATCATTGCAAGGGAGACTAAAGCAAGTCAAGAAAGAATACACCTTTCCTAAAAGTGTCCTAACAAGCATATAAATAAACAGGTTCTATCATGAATTGCTGTTAAGGTTATAAATTGTTTAGAAGGAGGGAATTTGTTGAAGAACATTAAGCATCCATGGATTTGTGCCACAGCAATTCCACTCATTGATTGTATATTTGCACATGCATGCAAAGACATGTACACAGATGTTCATGAAGCTTTGTTTGTAATAATAAAGATCTAAAAACACTCAAAGGATTGAAAACAACTCATTAGAGAACTCATTAATTCAATTTTAACATTCTATACATGGAATAGCATGTAGCTATTAAATAATAAAAATAACTAGGCAATTCTAATTTTAAAAATGTAGAACTCTATCTCTAAGATATATTTAAATATAAATAAATAATGCAGAAGTGTGCATAATGTGCCAACATTGTTCAAAGAAAGGAACAGAGGGAAGGAGGGAGTGAGGGAAGGGAGGAGTGAGGAGGGAAGAAGAAAGAAATGAAGGAAAGGTAGGAGGGAGAAAGAAAATAGGGAAAGTATATCCCAACATGCATAAATACTTTGGGAAGGGTATTTTCCTCACAAGATGGCATTTAGACAGTGATCTAGTTGTCTGGGGGTCTGGATGGGAGGGAAGACTTATTTTAACAGTATATCTCTTTGAATTTTGCATTTGGTACTAATAGTATATATCAACGGTCCCCAACCTTTTTGGCACCAGGAATCAGTTTTGTGGAAGACATTTTTTCCATGGACGAGGGGAGTTGGGGGTTGGGGGTGGATGGTTTCAAGATAAAACTGTTTCATCAAGCATTAGTTAGATTTTCATAAGGAGTGCACAACTTACATGCCTCACATGGGCAGTTCACAATAGGGTTTGCACTCCTGTGAGAACCTAATGCCGCCACTGATCTGACAGGAGGCAGAGCTCAGGTGGTAATGCTCAGTTACCGGCCACTCACCACCTTCTGTGTGGCCCAGTTCCTAAGAGGCCACAGACAGGTACTGGTCCATGACTAGGGGGTTGGTATATATAATATAGTCAGACAAAGTAAGCAGCAAAACAAAATTGGAAGCAAAGATGGTTAGATCAGAATGTCTGTGAACACCTTAGTGTCCATTCCACAAACTTCCTACTGTGTATAAGGCCACACTAATCGATGTACATCATTAACTCATGTCTATTTCCAGGTCTCTCCCCTGGAAAATCTCTACCACCAGCCATCCACTCCCCCTCTTCACACACACACAAAATTCCCTCCAACTCTTTTTGCTCGTCCATAATTGTATCCATCTCAAAACTGATTTCTGAAAAATTAGTCTCCTCCAGAAGATTGCTCTGACCACTGTCCTCTGTCTATCATACTCTCTGCTCTGATTCATTTGTTTTGTTTTGCTATCACTGTTAAGGAATTTACTTTTTGTGCAAAAAACCTTTATTGGACTCCTAGTTTTTGTCAAATAATGTGATAAACAAGAGTGTAGCAAATGAAAAGGCGCATGCCTAACTATAGCAGTTCACACTACAATACCATGCTATTGTGCTCCAGTTGATAGCAGTTTGCATGACAATATTGAGCTATTGTGCTCCGGTTGAGAACACACACCCCCTTCCATTGTCTCATTTACCAATAAAGCAGGAGTAGCTCCATCCATTCCATATGCTCTTCAGTTTTGAAAGGCTTTCTTCTCTCCATCTCTTTAGATGTATGTAAATTTAATTTTGCAATCAGATTACAAACTCCAGAAAGACAGGGACCAGGGCTTTTATCTCATAATAATACTTATCTTCCCTGTCATTGTGGGGGAATTTTAGCCTGTGGTGCTTGGCCTTGAGTGAGTAAGTGGTGGGGGCAGGGAGTGTCTCTGCCTGCATCCTTTTACTAGGCACAAAAGGAGTCTACAGGAGGGTGCAGCGTCTGATGGAAAACTGAAACACCCTAGAAGCTTGGTTTGTAAGGACCTGGTGAAGCAGCTGATGAGAGAAGTGGAGCTGTCTCTCCTATTGATTTCAAAAATATCAGAAAGTCATCTACTTGCAGATAACACTTAAACATTTCCACATATTTTCTCTGACTACCTTTACCATCCTTTATATGACCTTTTTCATCTCCCTTTTACTCACCAATGTTTTCATGATAAGCTATTTTTTAATTTTTTAAGCTATTTTTAAATTTTTTATTCTCAGAATCAAACATTGAAAAATATTTGAGGCATTCTTTGCAATGTTTTGAATAAATACTGTCTTTGAAGAAATGTTTTAAATAAATCTATTTTTGAATAAATGCTGTCTTTTAAGGTATACTATTGACAAAGTTTCCATTTGAATACAGGAGGTTCTGGGATAAACAAGGTAAAAACAGAACCCCCATCCCTTAGTGGCAGGGATGAGTATAAAAGACTAAATGTCAAAAAGAACCTCCCCAGAGGATGGAGCCAGGTGTATGTAAGAGCAATGGCTCAGACCAGGTGTGGTGACTGACACCTGTAATCACAGTCCTTTGGAAGGTCAAGGCAGGCAGATCACTTGAGGTCAGGAGTTCAAGACCAGCCTGGCCAATATGACAAAATCCTGCCTCTACTAAAAACACAAAAATTAGCCAGGCATGGTGGTGTGCACTTGTAGTCCCAGCTACTCGGGAGGTAGAGGCAGGAGAGTAGCTTGAACCCAGGAAGCAGAGGTTGCAGTGAGCTGAGATTGTGTCACTGCACTCCAGCCTGGGTGACAGAGCAAGACCCTGTTTCAAAAAAAAAAAAAAGAACAATGGCTGGATAGTTCTTATCAGATAGCAAAATCACGGTCTAATTAAGAAACTTCTGCCATTAACAGGGAAGGGGATCTTCAAAATGTCTATCCAGCAGAATTTCATCATTGCTATAGATTCCTGACCTCTGAGACTCTTCCATGCTTTCTTTTTTCAATTGAAAGTGTTTATTATAGTTAACCTACCACAATACACATGATACACATGAGTTATCTAGTCTTAATTAGCCTTTTGATTTTTTTTTTTTAAGCACTAGACCACAAGGAGTGACATACACACCTTTAGGTAGGACACTGCTTTGCTCAGAAATCCCTGACCATGAGCTGAGTGCAATGATTCCTTGACTGTGGGTTGGCTCCCCTGGGAAAGGTCTGATTATGTTCTATGTTTGGGAAGAAGGGTATACATGGTTATTTAGGGCCAGAGTAGGATACTGTGGTGGAAACAACTCATGATCCTTCCAAATTAGTGTTTCCCCTTCATAATATGAAGTTGTCACCAGGAAGGGGGCTTCCTATTCCGCAGCTACATGAACTAACCTTCACTTCTCCCCAGGTGGGCTGTGAACTAGTTCTTCCAAATGGAGTATGAGTGAATGTGATGTATGTCATTTCCAGGTGAAGATGGTTAAGAATCAGGTATACCCTCTTTACTCTCAATTTCCAGGCTCTCAGGGATGGTGGAGTCACAGGATGGAAGAACTCTGTGTCCTTGAATCATTGCATGGAAGAGAACTGCCAGGTGCCCAGGAACACCAGCCTTGGACAGTTATGTGAACAAGAAATAAACTTCTTTTACAGTGTCATGTATGTTTTTGAGCTTCTTTGTTATAGCAGCTAGGTATGTTGCCCAGGCTGGTTTCAAACTCCTGGCCTCAAGCAATTCTCTAATGTGGAGCTTTGACTATAGTATTATCAGGTATTGGTAGCTTCAGCTGGGTTGCTATTTCAGATCCTCTTTTTCCTTTTATTCTCTTTGTTGGCCACAGTGAGAAACTGGGATGCTACTCCAGAAGAAGAATGAGTGCCTCTGTACAAAGGGATCTTTGTGCTGCCAAAAGGAAAGGAAAGGAAAGGAAAGGAAAGGAAAGGAAGGAAAGGAAAGGAAAGGAAAGGAAAGGAAAGGAAAGGAAAGGAAAGGAAAAAAGAATGGGGAGCTATTTTATTAATCATATCAATATTTTTGAAGTTCATTTGGAAGATCATTTTAAACATGTATATTTGTGAATGAGTACAGAAGAGAATGTTGTATAGGTGGGAACACACTGTTTCCAAATTATAGCCCATTGTGGTGATCAAGAGAACACACTGTCTACCTAAGTATTCCTCTAATAAGTGTGAATACTATTGAACTAGTCACCAGCTCTTCTAGGTGGACAAAACTACAGTTAAACATAGACTCGAAACAAAAAGAGGGTCAATTTTTACAAAAAATCTCAAGGAAAAAGCATAGAGTTTCATTTTATAGAAGTAAAAGTATTTTTACCTACATTCAATATATTATTTGGTTCTCAGACTTTAGCATGCATTATAATTATCTGGAAGGCGTATCAACACCTAGATTTCTGGGTCCCACACTGGAATTTCTGATTTTATCAGTCTACAATGGGGCCTAAGAATTTGCACTTCTAACAAGTTTCCAGGTGATGCTGATACGGCTGGTGGCCGGTTGCAATATGAGAATTATTGCATTATACCATCCGTATACCATCTGTAGTTGCATTATACCATCTGTAGTTGATGTAACCCATTCCAGAAACAGGAAGCAAATCTATATTATATATAAATGAAACCTATTGTCCTAGGAAATATGAACAGGGCCTATATTCCAGGAAAAAGACACATATATATTTGTAGCAACCAGGGTAATCAGAACTCTTTCTAGTAAGTTTCATTTTCTCAAAATAGAAATAACACCAGGAGAAAGTTGGTTTTCCTTTTCAGTTGCTATTTTGCAATCACATTGCATGCAGTCTCACACTAGCCCAGCTACTAAATTAGCTGATGCATGCTGTGGTAACATTATATACAGGCACTAGCCATACAAATTTCTGAAGTGTGAATCAGTATCTCAACTGTTTCAAAGAACAGTGGTAAAAACCTTTCTCTATGCTTCTCCCCAACCAGTACCTTTGTTCATAAGATTTTTAAATTCCTGTCCAATAGTTTTCTTGAATACTGAGTCCAAAAAATAAATCAAACCAAACCCACAGCATTTCCACTTTCCTATTTCAGCATTTCTTAAAAACCTAACATATATTTCTATAAGTACCTAATAGAACTTGTAAATAGAAGCCAGGCACTGTGACTCGTGCCTATAATCCAAGCACTTTGGGAGTACTTCCCAAGGTGAGCAGATCCCTTAAGGCTAGGAGTTCAAGACCAGCCAGGTCAACATGGCAATACTCCATCTCTACTAAAAATACAAAAATTAGCTGGGCCTGGTAGCTGTAGGGTGAAGCACGAGAACTGCTTGAACCCGGTAGGCAGAGGTTGCAGTGAGCCAAGATCTCACCACTGTAGTCCAGCCTTGTCAACAGAGCAAGACTGTCAAAAAGAAGAAGGAGAAGAAGAAGAAGGAAAGAAGAAGAAGAAGAAGAAGAAGAAGAAGAAGAAGAAGAAGAAGAAGAAGAAGAAGAAGAAGAAGAGGAAGAAGAGGAGGAGGGGCAGCAGAGGAGGAGGAACTTGTAAATAGAAAAGGAACTTGAAGGTCTTGAGTAAGACACAAAAGTAAGGGTTTCCAACTGGGGCAGGCTTAGCTGTGCATCCTAATCAAAGGGTAGAGACTTTTTAGGAAGGACAATTTCTTTTTCCTCCCTGCCCTAGGCAGAAAAAAAATATGATAAATAACCTTTCCCAAGACTGAATAACCTACTTTAACAACCTCAGTTTTGCTGGAGAATGTGTTCTATCTGTGCTTTGTGTAATTTTCTGACCTCAGTCTTTGAGGTACTATTATTTTCTTTTGGGTCTATATACATGATTACCCTCTTTGTGACTAAGGGTATGAATAAGGAAAAATCAAGGAAAATACATTTCTTCTATCATTCCAAAACACTACAGCTGTACATTGTGATTTGGGGATGCCAAATACCAGGGCAACAAGCAGGGATTTAAAATATGGTGGGGATTCTGGTTCAGGATGACTGACTAGAGACATCAGGCACCCACCCTCTTTAGAAAGAAGAACCAAAATTGTGAATAGATAATTATACCTCGAATAGAACATCTAGGAGAGAACACTAGAATTCAACAGAGAAGTCATGGGAAACACTTGAGGCACAGAAGAAAAAGGAATCAAGTGACCAGCTTGGCTGAGATTGGCCAGGAGACCAGAGGGCCTTGGCATTTCAGGGAAAGGGCAAATGAGAGAACTTCAGCAGTCCACATCCCTCCTGCAAACTGCAGCAATCTGAAACATGAGAGAGTTTCTCTACCCATACAAACTCTGGCACCAGCATGGGTGGTGATTTGGAGACCCCACAAGGGTATTTCATGAGACAGGAAACTCACACTGGGTCACTCAGCTCCCCTAAGACCTAAGCAGCACCATTGTGAGACTATCATGGAATTGTGTCCTATCCTGGGAACCACAGCCCCCATATCTCCATATCCCAGGAGCCCCCAGTGATATTTCCCAGTAGCCACCCAGTGAGCTACAGTGACATAGCACTGGCTAGACCCAAAGGTAATACAGGGTCCACAGCACCCCAGCCCACAGGGAGTACTACTCCCCAGGGAAAGAATGGTGCAATGTGCCAAAAAGACAGCCCCTGATACAAAGAAAACCAAAACATGTCCTTTCCAGAGTCCCCTGTTTGGGGCTGTGAGAAGTGACCCTACACTTAGCAACACCACAAACTCTGTACTCGGCCTCACAAGTGGATAGTAAGATACCCTCCCACTGGTGCTTGGGCTTACATGTAGAGAGTGGTACCCCTTCTTGCCCTCCACATACTGCTGTAGGCACAGCCACTGATGCTACTACCAGAGGCTGGGGCAGGGAAACCAGAGGGCTGCCTGTCTGGTGCTGTGAGTGGTGACTGCACGCCCACTGGATGCATGGCCTCCGTGCCTAGGCTCACACACAAAGAACAGGGTCTCTCCTCTCTCTGCACAGCACTGCGGGGTTGCTGTTACAGAGAATGAAAGAGCCTGAGAGCTGTGTGTCTGGGGCTATAGATGGCAACCCTGCACCACAGCCACTGCCAACATCGGTGTGCACTTATCAGAACCAAAGGGGTTGTCCCACCATTGGCTACTGCCATTGTCTAGATCACATCAGTTGCCCAGGGACTTGAGAACCCACTCACCCACCTAGCCCACTGCTGCCACTACCAGCATCTGAGCAAGCTATGTGGGGGCCCAGGAATTAGCCTACCTGGTCCCACTAACACCAGTGCCAGTGTATGTTGTTCTGGAGCCCAAGATCAGACATCCTCAACCCACTGATGCCACCACTGGGGACTGAAGACTGGCCCACATGGCAACCATGTTCCCAGTAAAATGTCACGATAGCCTCCACTAACAACCCCACCCTAAACCATCAAGGAAATAACATATATCACTGATCACAGCCAAATAAATTTTACAGAGACTACACTACCATGTACATTCAGAATCAAAGTCCAAGTGCCTTACTCAACCAATATTGTTGATATATCTTCAGGAAAAAGTCCTCCCCTACAAAAGCAAATTCAAAAACTAAAAGAAGTGACTATTATACTAGATGCTCAGATATCAGTGAAAGGACACAGGAAGCACGTAAAAGCAAGGAAATATGATACCTTCAAAGGAATACAATTCCCCAGCAACAGATCCCAATCAAAAAGAAACCCAGGAAACCCAGGAAAAACAATTCAAAATTATGATACTAAGCATAGTGGCTCACACCTGTAATCCCAGCACTTTGGGAGGCCGAGGTGGGCGGATCACCTGAGGTCAGGAGTTCAAGACCAGCCTGGCCAACACGGTGAATCCCCGTCTCTACTAAAATTACAAAAATTAGCTAGGCATGGTGGCATATGCCTGTAATCCCAGCTTGGGAGGCTGAGGAAGGAGAATCACTTGAACCTGGGAGTCAGAGGTTGCACTGAGCAGAGATCGCACCACTGCACTCCAGCCTGGGCAACAGAGTGAGACTTCATCTCAAAAAAAAAAATGTATATATGTGTATACATGTATATGTGTGTGTGTGTGTGTGTGTATATATATATATATAAAATACTTAAGAAGCTCAGCAAGATACAAGAGAATTCCAAATCCAATACAATTCAAACAATATACAGAAATCAGAGAAACAATTCAGGATATGAATGAGAAATCTGCCAAAGAAATAGATATCATAAAAATAACCAAACTGAAATTCTGGAACTGAAGAATTTGAATGAAATACAAAATATACAAAACGTTTCAACAATAGACTGGACCAAGCAGAAGAGAGAACATCAGAACTTGAAGAAAGGTCTTTTGAAATAATCCAATAAGACAAAAATAAAGAAAAAAAAAGAATCAAAAAGTATGAACAAAGTCTTCATGATCTATGGGACACTATAAGGTGACCAAAAATATGAATTATCAGTATTCCAAAAGACGAAGAGAAACTGAAAGGGTTTGAAAACCTATATAACGAAATAATAGATGAAAACTTCCCAAGTCTAGTAAGAGATTTAGACATCCAGATACAGGAGGCCTAGCAATCCCCAATCAGATACAGTCCAAAAAGGTCTTCTCCATGGCACATTATAGTCAGACTATCTAAAGTCAGTGACAAAAAGAAAATTTTAAAGACAGCAAAGGAAAAGCATCTCATCACCTACAAAGGAGCTCTGATATACGTGACCAACAGGCATATAAAAAAATACTCAACATCACTCAACCTCAAGGAAATGCAAATAAAAATCACAACGAGATATCATCTAATCCCAGTTAGTATGGCTATTATTAAAAAAACAATAACAAATACTGGCAACGATGCAGGAGAAAGGGAACTCTTACACACCGTTGGTAGGAATGTAAATTAGTACAGTCATTATGGAAAACAGTATGGAAAGCTGTCAAAAAACTAAAAATAGAATTTTCATGAGACCCAGCAATCACACTACTGGTTATCTACCCAAAGGAAAAAAAATAAGTAAGTCAGTAAATAAAAAGGATACCTGCACTCACATATTCATCACACCACTATTCATAATAGCAAAATATGAAATCAACATAGGTGCTCATCAGTGAACAAATGGATAAAGAAAATATTATTTATACACACAATGGAATATTATTCAGCCATTAAAGAAGAATGAAATCATGTAATTTGCAATGTAGTTAGAACTGGAGACCATTACGTTAAATGCAATAAGCCAGGCACAAAATGACAAAATACTGCATGTTCTCACCCAAATGTGGGAGCTAAAAAACTTTATCTCATGGACATTGAGAATAGAACAATGTCCCCCCTAGGAAGAGGAGTGGTGGGAAGATGAGAGTGAGGTTATGGGTACAAACATATCGTTAAATAGAAAAAATAAGTTCTAATGTCAGCAGACTAGGGTGACTATACTTAACAACAATATTATGTATTTTTTTTTTTTTTTTGAGACGGAGTCTCGCTCTGCTGCCCAGGCTAGAGTGCAGTGGCCGGATCTCGGCTCACTGCAAGCTCCGCCTCCCGGGTTTACGCCATTCTCCTGCCTCAGTCTCCCGAGTAGCTGGGACTACAGGCGCCCGCCACCTCGCCCGGCTAGTTTTTTGTATTTTTTTAGTAGAGACGGGGTTTCACCCTGTTAGCCAGGATGGTCTCGATCTCCTGACCTCGTGATCCGCCCATCTCGGCCTCCCAAAGTGCTGGGATTACAGGCTTGAGCCACCGCACCCGGCCAACAACCTTGCTTTTTTTTAAAAGTAACTAGAAGAGAGTACTTGAAATGATACCAACACATAAAAATGATGAACACTGAAGGTGATGCATACCCCAATTACCCTGACTTGATCATTAAACATTCTTTGCATGTAACAGTCACATGCAACCCATAAATATGTAAATTATTATACATCAATAAAAAGGGGGGAAATATTGTGGGGCTTGGGGAAGCCAAGAACATAAGGAGATGTTAGGAATTGTTTGGCTTAGGTCAGTGATCATGACGGATTGTTGAATGTCAGGGGAGATAAAGTTCTGGAAAAAGCAAACATTGAAATTTCCTCAGGCTGGGCATAGTGGCTCACGCCTGTAATCCCAGCACTTTGGCAGGCCAAGACAGGCAGATCACCTGAGGTCAGGAGTTCGAGACCAGCCTGTCCAACACGGTGGAATTCCGTCTCTACTAAAAATACAAAAATCAGCCAGGCATCGTGGTGCGTGCCTGTAATCCCAGCTACTCAAGTGGCTGAGGCAGGAGAATCACTTGAACTAGAGAAGTGGAGGTTGTAGTTAAGTCAGGATCTTTTCACCGCACTCCAGCCTGAAAAAAAGAAAGTTTCCCCTCTGATCTCTTTGGTTAACGATGTTAGTTAGTAATTATAATAGAAACTAACATTTACTTGTTACTGCCAGGCATTATTCTAAGGACATTTCATGTATTCTCTTATTTCATCCTCCCAACACCACAATGAACCAGTAGTGGTACTATTTCCAATTTACAAAACCGAAGCAGAGACATTCAATAATTTTCCCCAGAGTTTCATAGCATAAAAGTGGGGGCTGATTTCAAATCCAGATAGACAGACATTACCCCCCATGCTTCTAATCATGTATTCATTTATTCAACTACTACTTTTGGAATGCTTGCCATACCATGCAATGTGCAGGTAGTTTTGCAGGGACTGGAGATTCAGCAATGATTCAGACTAAAATCCCCTGACCCGTCGAGGCTAGGTAACTGCTCCTTACAGTGGCCTGTGGATCATATTGGTATAAAGCAGAGCAAAAATGTGTTAATATGGTAATCACAAGGCAGAGTACTTTGTAAATATGTCCTTCTCGGAGGTGTGCTCCCTTGATGTCATCAACACATTCCACAAAGAGGAAGTTCTTCTAACTCACTACCCAGCTGGGCTTGGCTCTTACTCAAGAGCATTTTGGGGTGAAAATATCTAAGTTTACCAGACCTTGTGCAAATCTGAGACGAAGGACTACATTAAAAGTAAAATTCACCTTAGCAGGAAGTGGGGTTTGCTATTCTGTGTATATCTTTAACAGTATCTGCTGAAAAGAACTCTTTTGTTAAATAATTGTATTACGAGTCCCCAACTTAGTCCTTTCGAGTATGAAATAAGAGAGGGACAGTGCACAAGAACAATGCCCCCAGACACGGGCCGATGAAACATCCCTCTCTGCTGCCTTCTTTGTCTGATCGCAACTCAGCTCCCGAGGAAAAGGAGTGCTCATTTCCCTGTAAAGAGTCCTGCCAGTTTCTACTTTCACTTTCCCTTTTGTAACGTCAGCTGAAGGGAAACAAGCAGAAAGGAACCAGAGGCCACTTGTATATATAGGTCTCTTCAGCATTTATTGGTGGCAGAAGAGGAAGATTTCTGAAGAGTGCAGCTGCCTGAACCGCAGCCCTGCCGAACAGCTGAGAATTGCACGGCAACCATGAGGTAAAGATTTTCCCTTCGTATCCGAAAGCGCTGTTGAGTCATCTTGTCCAATGCAAATCCTGAGTAGCTATGCTCCCAAAGAGGGCCAGCTCCATTTTAATGTTTGTTTACGGCCTTACTATGCCTTTACCGCTGTCGGTTGTAAATCTGTCTTACCAATGCTGATTTGTTCCCTCCTAAACAATCTTCTGCTTCACGCTGGCAAGCTTCCTAAATTCATCTCCAGAACTGCTCGCCTGGGGAACTGAGTTGCAATCAGAGAAAGAAGGCAGCAGAGAGGGATGTTTCATCGGCCCGTGTCTGGGGGCATTGCTCTTGTGCACCGTCCCTCTCTTATTTCATATTCGAAAGGACTAAGTTGGGGACTCGTAATACAATTATTTAACAAAAGGGTTCTTTTCAGCAGATACTGTTAAAGATATACACAGAATAGCAAACCCCACTTCCTGCTAAGGTGAATTTTACTTTTAATGTAGTCCTTCATCTCAGATTTGCACAAAGGCTGGTAAACTTAAATATTTTCACCCCAAAATGCTACTGATTGGTTAGAGTCCTCCTGAGTATGAATTAGAGATGGAGTGCTTGGAGAAAATAGTTCTCACCTCTAACATTCCCTTCTAGCCCCAAAACATGAGACTGCCCTGGAGAGGAAGTGTTAGCTCATTGAGTAGGAAGGGAACTATTTTCTCCAGTTTGAGGGTGGGGTGGCCGGACCTGGATGCCTCACCCTTATTCTGGGAGCTCTGGAATCCCCTGTTACCAACCCCAGTGCTTACTTCCTATGATACACCTTGTCCTACTTCTGTGAGGTTCCTGATTTCTCTTCTTGAAACGATATTATTTCCTGCTAGTTTAAATGTTCTGCCTGATTTTAAAAAGAGAGAGAGAAAAAAAAGATTTGAGATATTTACAGATTTCTTTTTTTGTGGTCACCCAGAATCTATGGAACCCTTTTCTTATTTGTTAGAATTTTAGCATGGTCTTAGAATTCTTCCCATTATGATACAGACCCATCCCTCCTTCCTGCTTTCCTTATTCTCTATCTATCCTGACTTTCACTGGGCATTGCTCTTGTGCCCTAAGACAGTGGTTCTCAAAATTGAGCATGCATAAAAATTGCCTGGACAGCTTATTAAGGACAGAGTTCTAGGGTCAATTCCCCAGAGATTCTCATTAAGTGGGTCTGGATTGGAGTCTGAGGATGTGTATTTCTAAAAGGTTCCTCCGTGATTCTGAGACGGCTCCAAGAAACTGTGGTGGTAGCCTTAGTTCTGAGCCTGGTTGATAATGTCACTGCTGCTTTTATCCAGATAAGAGGCAACGGAAGAAATTGTTGTTGTTGTGTATACAACTGGAACTTCTATAGGAATCAGGAGAATAGGTCCTCAGAAGCCAGAGCCCAGGAAGCAAGTGTCTGAGACCGACTTCTCTAACTTAACAGTGAAAATAAGAACCCAAAATCAAGCAGTGAAGTTGGATGCCTTTTAAATGGCTGCTCAAAGGGATTTTACATAAGTGTGTATATTAAATGTCTCTATCCTGCAAATGCACAATGGACTTTATGTTTTATATGGTGGAGATAATCTCAATTCTATTTACTCTCTCTGTTTCTTTTGTAAAATGAGAAAGGAGCTAAGGAGTGTATGTGTTAAGGGAATGAGTACCCAAACTGAAATGGAAGTTGGAAATGGAATTGAGAGGGAGCAAGGAAGCTAGAGTGAGTCTTCAGGTGTTAGGATGCGTGCCGCACATGCCTGGGATCTGAGAGTGGCCGTATTCTGTAGGACTCACCATATTCTGTAATGAGTGCAGTACAGTAGAGAGTATGACTCGGATGCACATGGAGAAAACACAGGGTCTGAGCCCTCCGAGCTCCCCAGTGTCCTGTTCTGATCCTCCTGGGGTCACTGCAGTCCTACCAATGGTCCTGCGAGGCACTCTGGGAACTTTAAATCAGTTCCTGCTCATCTCTGTTTCTTGGAACAAATGGAGACAATTATCCCAAGCAGAATAAACAAACAAACAGACAGACAAACAAAAATAGGATGGAAAACAGGCAGGAGTTTATAGGAAGGACCCGCCTTCCATTCAAAGCTCCAAATAGGTCTTAGCAAAGAGTCAGGTTGTCTAAGCCTCTTGATGTAACTAACCCCAGGGACGGGAGCCCTGGAGTGCTTGACTTGGTATCAGGCATCCTAATGGCGGCAGCATTCCCGTTGAAAAGCTCATGTCGGGAGCCGGGCGCGGTGGCTCAAGCCTGTAATTCCAGCATTTTGGGAGGCCAAGACGGGCGGATCACGAGGTCTGGAGATGGAGACCATCCTGGCTAACAAGGTGAAACCCCGTCTCTACTAAAACATACAAAAAAAAAAAAAAAAAAAAAAACTAGCCGGGCGAGGTGGCGGGCGCCTGTAGTCCCAGCTACTCCGGGGGCTGAGGCAGGAGAATGGCGTAAACCCGGGAGGTGGAGCTTGCAGTGAGCGGAGATCCCGCCACTGCACTCCAGCCTGGGCGACAGAGCGAGACTCCGTCTCAAAAGAATTTAAAAAAAGAAAAAAGAAAAGCTCATGTCCAAACAAATCTATTTTTATTCTTAGTGAGGTTACAGGAAGATTCCCAATCAAAATGAGAGTGGGAAGGAGTGGTATAAAAAGTGGGAGAGAGATGGGCAGCTAGAAAGAGGGGTCACATAGGCCGGGTGCGGTGACTCAAGCCTGTAATCCCAGCACTTTGGGAGGCCGAGACGGGCGGATCACGAGGTCACGAGATCGAGACCATCCTGGCTAACACGGTGAAACCCCGTCTCTACTAAAACATACAAAAAACCAGCCGGGCGAGGTGGCGGGCGCCTGTAGTCCCAGCTACTCCGGGGGCTGAGGCAGGAGAATGGCGTAAACCCAGGAGGTGGAGCTTGCATTGAGCTGAGATCCGGCCAGTGCACTCCAGCCCGGGCAACAGAGCGAGACTCTGTCTCAAAAAAAAAGAAAGACAGGAAGGAAGGAAGGAAGGAAGGAAGGAAGAAGGAAGGAAGGAAGGAGGGAGGGAGGGAGGGAGGGAGGGAGGGAGGGAGGAGGGAGGGAGGGAGGGAGGGAGGGAAGGAGAGGTCACATAATCTTCTATCTAGACATATATTTCAAAAGTGATCCTGCCACATTGCATGACATTCCAGATATCTATTGTTTGCATAAGAAGCCATACTATTTAGAAATATAGCTCCTGATACAAGGGTTGCTGTAAAGACATCACAAAAAAAAAAAAAATTTAAGTAAGAAAAAGCAACATTACAGAGACTCCAATACACAGACAGTGCTGAGAAACAATTTGGGGCGTGGAATGTTATTCATCTCCAAAGTAATTCGAAGTACAGGCTTTTGTTCATTTTTCTGTTTGCTGGTTTTTTTCGGTTGTTTTTTGTTGTTGTTTTGTTTTCTTTGTTTTGTTTTGTTTTGTTTTTTGGTTTGGTTGGTTTTGGTTTATTTATTTATTTTGAGGACCAACACTGAAGGGAATGGAAAATCTTTCCAGGAGAGTCCTAAGGGTACCCTAAAGGAAAAAGAGCCCTTTCTATAAGAAAAGGAGCTAGTGGCCTTGTGAGCCTTCCCTGTAGCTGCACTTCTTGCCCCTTGTTATAAAAGCAAAACGCAGAAGAGAAAAATAACACTTCAAAAAAATTAAAACAATCAAGTACAAAATTAATAATAGAGCAACTCAATGAGATGTATTAAGAACAGAAATCACCAGTTTAAGAAGTAGAGGTATGGGGGCAGGGGGAAGGAAAAAAATTACATTTTATTCCAAAATAAATGTTTAAGATATTGCTAACATAAATAATACTTGAAATTAAATGAGAGAATAATACAAAAGCAGATAAAATGAGTAAAAATTCAGAATGGTTGAAAATAAGATTCAAATGGTTAAAATGGAAAAATTCAACAGAAAAAAATGAAAACGTAGCATTGTAAAGTAATAAACCAATACAAAATAAAACCAATCTGATAAAAGCCCAGAAAGTTTGAATAGACAAAATAAATGAAGGCTCTATTAAAAGCTGAAATAGACAGAAAATCGAAAGTGGTCAAGATTTCTTTAAAGGCAAATGAAGGAAAACTAAGGAATTAAGAATATCAAAGATAAAATGAAGCTGCATTTCAGAGGGATGAGAAATTAAAATCAGTATGGCAAAACATCAAAAGACTAAAAAATTATAAAGCTGAAATTTTCAAAATACAAAAGTGAAGCTAGGGAAGAATGAAGAACAGAAACAAAAAGCAATGAAAAACATTTACTTCTTTAAAACTACATAAATAAAACCAAGCCTCCACAGAGGCCCTCAAAAGCAGAGGGCAGAGCTATTTAACAAAAATTGTCTTATTCATGAAAACCTAGCCACAGACTCAGAGAACAACCCACTGCCCTCGCTCTAATTCTTTTGCTGCTCACAGTCTCTAAACTCTTGCTACAACATGCAGGAATTAACAATATGGCAAAACATATTATAGAAAGAAAAGAAGGAGACTTTCTTTGATTTGTGTTAACAGTCTTTAGGAGGAGGAGAATTTTATTTGCCATGCTCCCATTTCTTGACATACAAATCTATTTCTCAAAGTGTCCATCTTTCTGTTTTTCCCTACAGTGAGAACACTAAGAATTCCTTGGAGAGCAGCCTACGGCAATTAAAATGCCATTTCACCTGGAACTTGATGGAGGGAGAAAATTCCTTGGATGATTTTGAAGACAAAGTATTTTACCGGACTGAGTTTCAGAATCGTGAATTCAAAGCCACAATGTGCAACCTACTGGCCTATCTAAAGCACCTCAAAGGCCAAAACGAGGAAGCCCTGGAATGCTTATGTAAAGCTGAAGAGTTAATCCAGCAAGAACATGCTGACCAAGCAGAAATCAGAAGTCTGGTCACCTGGGGAAACTATGCCTGGGTCTACTATCACATGGGCCGACTCTCAGACGCTCAGATTTATGTAGACAAGGTGAAGCACATCTGTGAGAAGTTTTCCAGTCCCTACAGAATTGAGAGTCCGGAGCTTGACTGTGAGGAAGGGTGGACACGGTTAAAGTGTGGAGGAAACCAAAATGAAAGAGCGAAGGTGTGCTTTGAGAAGGCTCTGGAAAAGAAACCAAAGAATCCAGAATTCACCTCTGGACTGGCAATAGCGAGCTACCGTCTGGACAACTGGCCACCATCTCAGAACACCATTGACCCTCTGAGGCAAGCCATTCAGCTGAATCCTGACAACCAGTACCTTAAAGTCCTCCTGGCTCTGAAGCTTCATAAGATGCGTGAAGAAGGTGAAGAGGAAGGTGAAGGAGAGAAGTTAGTTCAAGAAGCCTTGGAGAAAGCCCCAGGTATAACAGATGTACTTCGCAGTGCAGCAAAGTTTTATCGAAGAAAAGATGAGCCAGACAAAGCTATTGAACTGCTTAAAAAGGCTTTAGAATACCTACCGAACAATGCCTACCTGCATTGCCAGATTGGGTGTTGCTATAGGGCAAAAGTCCTCCAAGTAATGAATCTAAGAGAGAATGGAATATATGGGAAAAGAAAGTTACTGGAACTAATAGGACACGCTGTGGCTCATCTGAAGAAAGCTGATGAGGCCAATGATAATCTCTTCCGTGTCTGTTCCTTTCTTGCCAGCCTCCATGCTCTAGCAGATCAGTATGAAGAAGCAGAGTATTACTTCCAAAAGGAATTCAGTAAAGAGCTTACTCCTGTAGCAAAACAACTGCTCCATCTGCGGTATGGCAACTTTCAGCTGTATCAAATGAAGTGTGAAGACAAGGCCATCCACCACTTTATAGAGGGTGTAAAAATAAACCAGAAATCAAGGGAGAAAGAAAAGATGAAAGACAAACTGCAAAAAATTGCCAAAATGCGACTTTCTAAAAATGGAGCAGATTCTGAGGCTTTGCATATCTTGGCATTCCTTCAGGAGCTGAATGAAAAAATGCAACAAGCAGATGAAGACTCTGAGAGGGGTTTGGAGTCTGGAAGCCTCATCCCTTCAGCATCAAGCTGGAATGGGGAATGAAGAATAGAGATGTGGTGCCCACTAGGCTACTGCTGAAAGGGAGCTGAAATTCCTCCACCAAGTTGGTATTCAAAATATGTAATGACTGATATGGCAAAAGATTGGACTAAGACACTGGCCATACCACTGGACAGGACTATGTTAATTGCTGGGTCTTCAGAAAGTCCAAGGAGTTCTGGGAGAGGGACCAGATTGGGGGGTAGGTCCAAGGGCTTGGTGATAGAATTATTTCTCAGTTGACTTCTTGAGTGCAGTTTGAACTGTAACATTTGCTTAGTCACCTTTAGTGGAGTAGTCCACTGGACTTGTTTCTATGTTTATATAAAGCAGCCAAATCCTTCATGTAATACTGAAGTCCATTTTTGCAATGTTGTTCCATATTTGGAGTCATTTTGCATCCCATAGAGGTTAGTCCTGCATAGCCAGTAATGTGCTAAGTTCATCCAAAAACTGAGGGCCAAAGTCTAAATAGGGCTTGGTATCCCCCATCTCTCACCTCTGCCTCCTTCCTCCTCCTTCCCAGTCTATCATCAATCTTAAGTATGCTACACAAGGTGAATTCAAGTGCCTGATTAATTGAGGTGGCAACATAGTTGAGAAGAGAGCAGAGAACAGGAAGAGACATAGCTAGAAGCAATGGGTACAAAAAGCAATGTGTACAAGACTTTCAGCAAGTATAGAGAGAGTTCACCTCTACTCTGCCCTCCTCATAGTCATAATGTAACATGTAAAGAATGAAAATGGATTCTGTACAATATGCTAGAAACCAACATAATGTATTTCTTTAAAACCTGTGTGGAAAAAATAAATGTTCCACCTGTAGGAATAGGGAAAAAGTAACCAAAAGAGAGAAAGAGAAAGGAATGCTGGTTTATCTTTGTAGATTGTAATCAAATTTTCAATATTTTCAATATTTTAGCCACTCTTAGGAATTTTTTTGGTAAAATGAAGACTGACTTTGTTCAAATGCTTTCATGAACCTGGTTTGAGATGATAGGAAAGCAAAAAAATGGGGAACCTTGTGACTAAGGGCCTGGTGCAAGGTCTTGGGAAATGCCATTGACAATAGATGGTGGGGTTTTCCCCTCTTTGGAAATGTTGGATATTAAGTGATATAAACACTTCTAACTCTGAAAATCTTCTGAGAAATCCCAAAATTCATGTTGTTCTTGGACAATTGGGATTTTCTAGGTAGATACTGAATGGCCTAGACATCAAAGTTGGTGTGAACTAAAATAGAGTCAGCTGACCCAGCATGAGACCATCAGTCATGCTCTGGGTTGGAAAATGTTTGCCTGTTGGAATTAATTTAAGCTTAAGTATATATCAACATTATTTTATTGTGCAATTAAAACAATAAAAATTCAAGGTTTTTTAAAGTTAAAAATTCTAACCACTGTAACAACAGTTTTTGTGTTATTTTCTGTATTAAAAATCTTGTTGCATGCATTTGAGGTCATCAGGGTGCAAAATTTGTATTCCTGAAAATGTCATATATTTTCATTAATAAATAACCTAAATATGATAAAACATAAAGCAGTGTTCTGGTTCATCTGGAATTTTGCTGTACTTTAAACTTTTCAGACTCAGCTACTGATATATGAAATGTTACACAGGTATGAACCAAATCCAAATAACCTAGGCTGGTCTACTATCATAATCACCTGAACAGAACAAAATTTTTTCCTCAGCTTTAAGAGTCCAGGGCTTCGGATAACAGCTGCCTTCTGCCACCTGCTACCATTGACCTACGTGAACACAGACATTCTGTCTCCACCTTGATGGTGGGTGGGCTGCTACCCTTTTCTTTGTTAAATTTTGTGTTTTTAGCACATTTTCTCTATTCTGACCTCTATTATGAGAAATAAATGTCACTGATTCCATTTTATGCCCCATCCTGGACTCAATCCAAATGCGTGTTAGAGAGTCTTCCCTATTAAGTAAAGAATAGGAAGAGACAAGAAGTTCTGAAATCTCTGTTATTTTTCAAGAGGTCTCTAATGGAAAACGCAAATCACGCCAACTGCAAAGGTAAACTCATTTCATTGGATCAAAATGGACAAGTGTATGTTTCAGGGGTAGATCTAGCTCACCTTGCCTGAGTAAATTAGGACTACATCTGGTGCCTGGGAAGGAACACCACACATATTCTGAGTGGAAGGTTAAAATGGAAAGGCATGCCGATCTTGAGAAAGGACCATTGGTACCTGTGTGTGCTAAAGACAGATGTATGTAATCTTGTCCTTGCATGTCATGCCACCAGTCCCTTGCTGGAACAGGACCCTTAGTGAGAAAACAGAAAGAAGGGTAGGAAAGGGAAACATAACATATTACACTTGATATTTATTTGAGGACTTAAAGTTAAAAAATGATTGGAAAACAATAAAGAAAATTATGTATATAGCTCCTGTTTCCTGAAATTTCACCATCCAGGAATAACGAATGGAGTCACATTAATTGTGCTTGACTTGTTTTTTTTTTTTTTTTTTTTTTTTTTAGACGGAGTCTCGCTCTGTCGCCCAGGCTGGAGTGCAGTGGCCGGATCTCAGCTCACTGCAAGCTCCGCCTCCCGGGTTCACGCCATTCTCCTGCCTCAGCCTCCCAAGTAGCTGGGACTACAGGCGCCCGCCACCTCGCCCGGCTAGGTTTTTTGTATTTTTTTAGTAGAGACGGGGTTTCACCATTTTGGCCAGGATGATCTCGATCTCCTGACCTCGTGATCCGCCCGTCTCGGCCTCCCAAAGTGCTGGGATTACAGGCTTGAGCCACCGCGCCCGGCCAATTGTGCTTGACTTGTAATTCCCTGCCTTTTAACCACATTTCCCAGGGCAGGACATTTGACTCCCTCCATATATTCACCCAACATGGCAAGCCCCTAGTAAATGTCTCCTACATGCTGATGAACATGTCTATCAGAGTTATCTGATCACATCTGCTACTTGTGTAGCTTCAACACCCATAGCCATCAATGACCATTGCCCCTAAAACTGCCTTCAATACATTTCACATTCTCCGTATTTGATTGCCACCTTGAGACTACTAATATCTCTGCCAACAATGTTTTCAAGTGTGTTAGTGTCAGTGAAAGAGTGAGAAGAATTCCTCTTTTCTCTGTGTTGCTTCCAAGTAGTTGTTATTTATTTCTCTGCCTCAGAGTCCTCAGTGAAAAAGATTCATTGACTTCTGCTTGTCTTTCTCCATTGAGCTCAGACACAGTCCCTGGGGACAGCTGACCTTGAGTCATGCTCCAATTTCACCTTCCTTCATCTCCTATGTCAATTGACACATCAAATACAACTGGATCCAGTACAACTGGAAGACTGGATGTATTAGAATCCTGATTACAACACAGGTAGGCCTTGTGTTAGGATCCCTACCATACGTGCAATCAACCTTGGATGCCAATCTGAGGGTTGTAGTTTCCAACCTGAGATCATATATGCCCATTTCCTCGTTTCCTCCATTTCCCCCATTGCCAGTTTTGGAAAAGGGACTAACTTAGACTAATATGTAAGAAATTTTCCCCATGATTAATAGTGCAGCTATCTCATTGCTGATTATCTACACCTTCTAGGGAGGCTGCAAAGAGGGAAACCGACTAAAATCCTTAGATGTACCTAGGTGCATGCACTTGTAAGAGAGGCATTCTCAGCTCTACATGGGGCCTCCCTTCAGCTGCTTTACATACAGGACTTAAGACTAGAGAAGAGACCAGAGGCAGGATTTGTTGGAAGCCTGTGGAAAGAAATCCCAAACAGTTCTGCTTCTCCTCTGGTTCTCTTCAGGCTGCTATTGAAAAGGAGGCTACCAAACAGGTAAATGATACATATTGACCCCAGAGCCTTGGTTTATGTCTCATTTGTTCTGGAAACATAATGAGTCAAAGTTTGTGTTATTTCTGAATTGGGTAAAATATAAAAATATGTAGTAAATTCTGCCCTGAACCTGGAAATTCCTGAAACCCTTCTAGAGACCTGGAAATTGGCCCCAGTGTGTTTATATAGATATAATCTAATTAAAATATTTGAAAAGTCTTTCTTTACCTTTCCAGCATCCTGGATATCCCAAGTAAATGAGCCTATTTGTGTTCTGCTTTTGATTTACAGATATTACGGAGCAGAGATACTGTGATATAAAACCACTGAGCACACATTTTCCTTTCTCATTTTTAAATTAAACTTACTAATTTGTCATCAAGCACTACATTTAAAAACTCAAACCTAGCCAGGCACAGTGGCTCAAGCCTAAAATACCAGCACTTTGGGAGGCCGAGGAGGGTGGATCACCTGAGGCCAGGAGTTCCAGACCAGACTGACAAATATGGTGAAACCCCCTCTCTACTAAAAAAAAAATCCCCCCCCCAAAAATAATAACCAGGTGTGGTGGCATGTGCCTGTAATTCCAGCTACTCAGGAGGTTGAGGTGGGAGAATCTCATGAACCTGGGAGGTGGTAGTTGCAGTGAGATGGTGCCACTGCACTCCAGCCTTGGTGACAGAGGGAGAACCTGTCTCAAAAAAAAAACAAAAAACCTCAAACCTATTTGTACATTTTTTGCATTTACTGAAAAAGCCTACATAAGTTGGAGCTTTAAAATATATGTATAAAACTATGTAATATATCTTCTAATTGTTGATTAAGAAAAACTAGATTTTACTAGAATATTTTAAAATATGGAAACATTTTAAATAATCAGTAAGGCTTTTAGGTCATGGAAAAGAGTTGATTTGTCTAGGTGTTAAAAAGGAAATTATTATTTCCACTAGCAATGTATGAGAAATATTATTTCCAGCATCTTCACCAATACTGAATATTACCAGTCTTTAATTTTTGTCAATCTGATAAGTGCATGCATATATTTCCAAAAAAGGCACTGGCATATAGATCACAGATAAATAAAATGTTCAAGCGTGGAATCTGTATGATGGAAATCCTCTTCAAACCCAGAATGCTAGTTTTCTCTCCTCTCTCTCTCTCCCCCCACCACCTCTCTCTTCCTTTTGCTCTCCTTCTTTCTCACTTTCATTTTCCCTTTATGTCTTCTTCCTTCAAGTTTCTCTTTCTAGAGATGACTTTACATCTCTGTGCATGAAGTGGAAAACATCCCTACCAGTTTACTTATCTCTTCTCCTAATAATTCAACAGAGGCCAGGTGCAGTGGCTCACACCTGTAATCGCCACACTTTGGGAGGCGGAGGTGAGCTGATTGTTTGAGCCCAGGAGTTTGAGACCAGCCTGGACAGCATAGTGAAACCCTATCTCTACAAAAAATACAAAACTTAGCTGGGCTTGGTGGCAGGCACCTGTAGTCCCATCTACTTGGGATGCTGAGGTAGGAGGATCGCTTGACCCCAGAAGGTGGGGGCTTCAGTGAGCTGAGATCACGTCACTGCACTCCAGCCTGGGCAACACAGTGAGATGAGACCCTGTCTCAAAAAATAAATAATAGCAATAATTCAATAAAGACTGTCTAGAATCACTTTCTTCTGATCAAAATTCCAAAGAAAAATCTGTTTTTCTCATTTCAAGTCAATATCCATTACCAATAGAATCCAGTTGACCAAGAGAATGAGACCATAAGCCAGACAAAGCAGAAGCTTTGAGTGCAGGCTTTCTGCAGGAATGAGAGCAAATTATCCAAGAAGGAGACATAAGAGGAGAGAGGAAATGACTGGCAGAGGACATGGCTTGCATACCCAGAATACACTCTAGTTTTCCATCACACGAGCACACAATTTTGTGTGTAGTCCAGCACTGTCTTACATGTTATTACCTGTAGAATATCTAGAGTTTTAACTCTTCCAGTATTTCTCAAACTTTAAAGTGCAGTGCTTACTTTCATGTGCACAATCACCTGAGGATCTTGTTAAAATGTAGACTATGATTCAGTAGATCTGGGTGGAGCCTGAGACTCTGTATTTCTCACAAGCTCTCAGGTCAAATCAATGCCAATAGTCTGTAAACTACACTTTGAATAGCAGAGGTATAGACTGAACTGCAACCAATTCAATCTGGTTCCATTTTTCAGTATATCCTTTAGTCAGAAATGAAGATCAATCATACCAGCACATTGTCCTTCCTACAGCCTTCTCTCTTTCAGTAACTCATCTCTTAAGAGCTCAGATAAGAAAATCTGTATTACCTCAAAAATAAGTATGTTTAATGTGAAATGGTGCAGCCACTTTAGAAAATAGTCGGGCAGTTCTTCAAATGGTTAAACATAGTTACCATATGACCCAGCAATTCCATTCCTAGATACGTATGTAAGAAAAGGGAAAATATGAAAACATATGTTCACACAAAAATTATGCATGAATGTTCATAGCTGTATTCATAGTTGCATTATTCATGATGGCCAAAAAGTGGACCCATCAACTGATGATGTGATAAATGAAATATGGTATATACACATAATGGAATATTATTTGGAAACAAAAATAAATGAAGTAATTACTGATACATGATACAACACAGATGAACCTTGAAAACATGCAAAATGACAAAAGGCAATTTAAAAAGGTCACATATTGTATGACTCTGTTTATATGAAATGCTCAACAGAGGCAAATTTGTAGAGACAGAAAGTAAATTAGCAGTTGCCAAGGGTAGAGGAGAGGGTTGGGACGATGGGAGATGACAGCTTGAGAATGTTCTGTCATTGATTGTGGTGCTGGTTCCATAACTGTGAATAGAATGAAAGCTATTGAATTGTATACTTTAAATGGGTGAACTGTATGATATGTGAATTATTTTTTATTATAGCTGTTTAAAAATGGGACTCTTGTTCCAAATATAATAAGGAAAAATTTTCTTTTGCTATCTACTTTTACTTCGAAGTTTGTTTTCGTTGTGTTTTACCCTTATTAGTAGCATTTTGAATACTGTTGTTGCTTTCACATTCAGTAGATATCTTAAATAAGTTATGTATTCTATTTTTTGAGTTGGGTATGCTACAAAAATCTAATCCCATCTGATTTTATATTTAAATATTCATATGCAGGAACCTTACTGATTGACAAATTGGCACAAAGAAAGAGTCCAAATACAGAAGAGAATTTGACTCCATATGTAAGTTCAAATCTGCATGTATACAAGTTTAAGAATAATGTGAATTTAGGTCAGGCGCAGTGGCTCATGCCTCTAATCCCAACACTTTGGGAGGCCAAGGCAGGCGGATCATGAGGTTTAGAAATTGAGAGATCGAGGTTTAGCCATCCTGGCCAACGTGATGAAACCTCGTCTCTACTAAAAATACAAAAATCAGCTGAGTGTGGTGGTGGGTGCCTATAGTCCCAAATTTTTGGGAGGCTGAGGCAGGAGAATTTCTTGAACCTCCACCGGTGAGCCGAGGTTGCAGTGAGCCGAGATTGTGCTACTGCACTCCAGCCTGGCTACAGAGCAAGACTCTGTCAAAAAGAAAAAAAAAAGAATAATATGAATTCTTTTTTTTTTTTTTTTTTGAGATGGAGTCTCGCTCTGTCACCCAGGCTAGAGTGCGGTGGCGAGATCTTGGCTCACTGCAAGCTCCCCTCCCGGGTTCACGCCTTTCTCCTGTCTCAGCCTCCTGAGTAGCTGGGACTACAGGCGCCCGCCACCGCGCCCGGCTAATTTTTTGTATTTTTAGTAGAGACGGGGTTTCACCGTGGTCTCGATCTCCTGACCTTGTGATCCGCCCGCCTCGGCCTCCCAAAGTGCTGGGATTACAGGCGTGAGCCACCGCGCCCGGCCTAATATGAATTTCTTAATGATGCAGAATGTGATTCAGTCATCATGTGCAACTGTTGCAAATACTGTGCTAATTATGAGTATTTTTTGAGCCAAGAATTAGAACAAAAAGAAAAGCAAGAAAATGGACAATAGGTGCTACTGTACTGGAAATATAATTCTTCATTACATAAGAATCTATTGCATTCTGGTGAAAGAAAGGCTTTGAGTAGTTTGCTGAATTTGCCTTTTCTCTGATCTCTATTGCTACAATCCTCTCTGAACTCCAAAGCAGAATCTGTCTCTAAAAATCAGCTCCCTCACAATGCACAAACATGCATGATATGATCTCCTTTCTTTGTGAGCAAAGAAGATAAGATAGACAACTTTTCCCTGGGCTGGATGTTTGGGGTTTCAAATCTGATTCTACCAGAATAAAGCACTGGATTCTGAGTAACAGACGGGCTATTTGTTCTTTTAAATTTTTACATGTTTTTATCTGTGATATGTGGGACCCTCTAAAGCATGGGGCCAAAGGCACCTCTTAACTGGGTGTAGGGATGGTATTTATACCTTTTATGATATCACAAATATTTGTACCTTTTATAAAGATGTGTCACTTTATAGTGACTAGGATAACAAATTGTTAAGTTAAACAACCAATTAGAATTAGACTTTTCCAAATTGCAGATTACTTTCATAGAATATAACAACCTCGGCCGGGCGCGGTGGCTCAAGCCTGTAATCCCAGCACTTTGGGAGGCCGAGACGGGCGGATCACGAGGTCAGGAGATCGAGACCATCCTGGCTAACACGGTGAAACCCCGTCTCTACTAAAAATACAAAAACTAGCCGGGCGAGGTGGCGGGCGCCTGTAGTCCCAGCTACTCGGGAGGCTGAGGCAGGAGAATGGTGTAAACCCGGGAGGCGGAGCTTGCAGTGAGCTGAGATCCGGCCACTGCGCTCCAGCCTGGGCGACAGAGCGAGACTCCGTCTCAAAAAAAAAAAAAAGAAAAAAAAAGAATATAACAACCTCTGAACTCAAAGTATCTCATGAGACTCTGTTGTTGGAAACACCATATGTCACGTCAATTTTGCTACAAAAGAGTCTCTGCTTTCTACAGCTACAGGATGGAGGGAATGCTTCTAGTTAATTCCTTCACCATCAAATTAGTCATGACAACTATACTTCCTAGGTTTTTATGAATATTTATATCATGGCTGGGAAGTATTATAAAATGAAAAAAAATACCTCTCAGGGTAGTATCAACTCCTTCAGAGCTCAAAGCATAAATATATAATCCATCCATTAAACAATAATATGTGTATTACTTTTGCCCATTTTACAGCTGGGTAAACTAACTTATTATCCAGACCTTGGAGAGCTAAACAGCTCAGGGATCCCTCAGGGCCTGGCTCCGTATGTTTAGTGTGAAGCAAAAAGGAAATTCTGGCTCAATGATTTGGCCCCTGGAAAATTCAAGAGCTAGTAAGGTAAACAGAGATAATTAAATCTAGGTCTTCAGGTCTAAATTTACTTCTGGGAGATAATTTACTAGACAAAGCTACTATTTAAAAAAAAAAAAAGGCTGGGCGCGGTGGCTCATGCCTGTAATCCCAGCACTTTGGGAGGCCGAGGCGGGCGGATCACAAGGTCAGGAGATCGAGACCATGGTGAAACCCCGTCCCTACTAAAAAAAATACAAAAAAAAAAATTAGCCGGGCGCAGTGGCGGGCGCCTGTAGTCCCAGCTACTCGGGAGGCTGAGGCAGGAGAATGGCGTGAACCCGGGAGGCGGAGCTTGCAGTGAGCCGAGATCGCACCACTGCACTCCAGCCTGGGCGACAGAGCGAGACTCCGTCTCAAAAACAAACAAACAACAACAAAAAACAAAACAAAACAAAATAAATAAAATAAAATAAAATAAAATAAAATAAAATAAAATTTTGGAAGTCTTTCATATAATCGGGTCCCAGAAACCCCTACATCAGAATCTCCTAGAGACATTGTTAAAAATGCAGTCTCGGAGGAGGTTCCAAGATGGCCCAATAGGAACAGCTCCAGTCTACAGCTCCCAGCGTGAGCTACGCAGAAGATGGGTGATTTCTGCATTTCCAACTGAGGTGCCTGATTCATCTCACTGGGGCTTGTCAAACAGTGCATGCAGCCCACTGAGCATGAGCTGAAGCAGGGCAGGGCATTACCTCACGCGGGAAGTGCAAGGTGTCGGGGAATTCCCTTTCCTAGTGAAGGGAAGCTGTGACAGACAGTACCAGGAAAATCGGGACACTCCCACCCTAATACTGCATTTTTCCAATGGTCTTAGCAAATGGCACACCAGGAGATTATATCCCGCACCTGGCTTAGAGGGCCCCACACCCACAGAGCCTAGCTCACTGCTAGTACAGCAGTCTGAGATCGAACTGTAAGGTGGCAGCAAGGCTTGGGGAGGGGCACCCGCCATTCCTGAGGCTTAAGTAGGTAAGCAAAGCAGCCAGGAAGCTCGAACTGGGTGGAGCCCACCACAGCTCAAGGAGGCCTGCCTGACTCTATAGACTCCACCTCTGGGGGCAGGGCATAGCTGAACAAAAGGCAGCAGAAACTTCTGCAGCCTTAAACGTCCCTGTCTGACAGCTTTGAAGAGAGTAGTGGCTCTCCCAGCATGGAGTTTGAGATCAGAGAATGGACAGACCACCTCCTCAAGTGGGTCCCTGACCCCCAAGTAGCCTAACTGAGAGGGACCTCCTAGTAGGAGCCAGCCAACTAACACCTCATACAGCGGGGTGCCCCTCTGAGATGAAGCTTCCAGAGGAAGGATCGGGCAGCAACATTTGCCATTCTGCAGCCTCCACTGGTGATACCCAGGCAAACAGGGTCTGGAGTGGACCTCCAGCAAACTGCAACAGACCTGCTGCTGAGGGTCCTGACTGTTAGAAGGAAAATTAACAAACAGAAAGGAAATCCACACCAGAACCCCATCTGTACGTCACCATCATCAAAGCCAAAGGTAGATAAAACCACAAAGATGGGGAGAAACCAGAGCAGAAAAGCTGAAAATTCTAAAAATCAGAGCACCTCTTCTCCTCCAAAGGAACGCAGCTCCTCGCCAGCAATGGAACAAAGTTGGACGGAGATTGACTTTGACGAGTTGAGAGAAGGCTTCAGACAATCGGTAATAACAAACCTCTCCGAGCTAAGGGAGGATGCTTCAACTCATCACAAAGAAGCTAAAAACCTTGAAAAACAGATTAGATGAATGGCTAATTAGAATAAACAGCATAGAGAAGACCATAAGTGACCAGATGGAGTGGAAAACCATGGCATGAGAACTGCATGATGTATGCACAAGCTTCAGTAGCCAATTGGATCAAGTGGCAGAAAGGGTATCAGCGATTGAAGATCAAATGAATGAAATGAAACAAGAAGAGAAGTTTACAGAAAAAAACGAGTAAAAAGAAATGAACAAAACCTCGAAGAAATATGGGACTATGTGAAAAGACCAAATCTACGTCTGATTGGTGTACCTGAAAGTGACAGGGAGAATGGAACCAAGTTGGAAAACACTCTGAAGGATATTATCCAGGAGAACTTCCTCAACCTAGCAAGGCAGGCCAACATTCAAATTCAGGAAATACAGAGAATGCCCCAAAGATATTCCTCAAGAAGAGCAACTCCAAAACAAATAATTGTCAGATTCACCAAAGTTGAAATGAAGGAAAAAATGTTAAGGGCAGCCAGAGAGAAAGGTCGGGTTACCCACAAAGGGAAGCACATCAGACTAACAGTGGATATCTCAGCAGAAACTCTTCAAGCCAGAAGAGAGTGGGGGCCGATATTCAACATTCTTAAAGAAAAGAATTTTCAACCCAGAATTTCATATCCAGCCAGACTAAGTTTCATACATGAAGGAGAAATAAAATCCTTTACAGACAAGAAAATGCTGAGAGATTTTGTCACCACCAGGCCTACCTTACGAGAGCTCCTGGAGCAAGCACTAAACATGGAAAGGAACAACTGGTACCAGCCACTGCAAAAACATGCCAAATCGTAAAGACCATTGATGCCAGGAAGAAACTGCATCAACTAATGAGCAAAATAACCAGCTAACATCATAAGGACAGGATCAAATTCACACATAACAATATTAACCTTAAATGTAAATGGGCTAACTGCTCCAATTAAAAGACACAGACTGGCAAACTGGATAAAGAGTCAAGACCCATCGGTCTGCTGTATTCAGGAGACCTATCTCAGATGCAGAGACACACATAGGCTCAAAATAAAGGGATGGAGGAAGATCTACCAAGCAAACGGAAAACAAAAAAAGCAGGGGTTGCAATCCTAGTCTCTGATAAAACAGACTTTAAACTAACAAAGTTCAAGAGACAAAGAAGGCCATTGCATAATGGTAAAGGGATCAATTCAACAAGAAGAGCTAACTATCCTAAATATATATGCACCCAATAAAGGAGCACCAAGATTCATAAAGCACGTCCTGAGAGACCTACAAAGAGAGTTAGACTCCCGCACAATAATAATGGGAGACTTTAACACCCCACTATCAACATTAGACAGATCAATGAGATAGAAGGTTAACAAGGATATCCAGGAAATGAACTCAGCTCTCCCCCAAGCAGAACTAATAGACATCTACAGAACTCTCCACCCCAAATCAACAGAATATACATTCTTCTCAGTACCACAATGCACTTATTCCAAAATTGACCACATAATTGGAAGTAAAGCACTCCTCAGCAAATATAAAAGAACAGAAATTATAACAAACTGTCTCTCAGACCACAGTGCAATCAAACTAGAACTCAGGATTAAGAAACTCACTCAAAACTGCTCAACTACGTAGAAACTGAACAACCTGCTTCTGAATGACTACTGGGTACATAACGAAATAAAGGCAGAAATAAAGATGTTCTTTGAAACCAATGAGAACAAAGATATAACACACCAGAATCTCTAGGACACATTTAAAGCAGTGTGTAGAGGGAAATTTACAGCACTAAATGCCCACGAGAGAAAGCAGGAAAGATCTAAAATTGACACCCTAACATCACAATTAAAAGAACTAGACAAGCAAGGGCAAACACATTCAAAAGCTAGCAGATGGAAAGAAATAGCTAAGATCAGAGCAGAACCGAAGGAGATAGAGACACAAAAAACCCTTCAAAAGATCAATGAATCCAGGAGCTGGTTTTTTGAAAAGATCAACAAAATTGATAGACCACGAGCAAGACTAATAAAGAAGAAAAGAAAGAAGAATCAAATAGATGAAATAAAAATATGATAAAGGGGATATCACCACTGATCCCACAGAAATACAAACTACCATCAGAAAATACTATAAACTCCTCTATGCAAATAAACTTGAAAATCTAGAAGAAATGGATAAATTCATGGACACATACACTGTCCCAAGACTAAACCAGGAAGAAGTTGAATCTCTGAATAGACCAATAACATACTGTGAAATTGAGGCAATAATTAATAGCCTACCAACCAAAAAAAGTACAGGACCAGAGGAATTCACAGCCGAATTCTACCAGAGGTACAAAGAGGAGTTGGTACCATTCTTTCTGAAACTATTCCAATCAATAGAAAAACAGGGAATCCTCCCTAACTCATTTTATGAGGCCAGCATCATCCTGATACCAAAGCCTGGCAGAGACAAAATTTAAAAAAAGAGAATTTCAGGCCACTATCCCTGATGAACTTCGATGCAAAAATCCTCAATAAAATACTGGCAAACAAAATCCAGCAGCACATCAAAAAGCTTATCTGCCATGGTCAAGTTGGCTTCATCCCTGGAATGCAAGACTGGGTCAACATACTCAAATCAATAAATATAATCCATCATATAAACAGAACCAAAGGACAAAACCATATGATTATCTCAATAGATGCAGAAAAGGCCTTCAACAATATTCAACAACCCTTCATGCTAAAAACTACCAATAAACTAGGTATTGATGGGACATACCTCAAAATAATAAAAGCTATTTATGACAAACCCACAGCCAATATCATACTGAATAGGCAAAAACTGGAAGCATTCCCTTTGAAAACTGCCACAAGACAGGGATGCCCTCTCTCACCACTCCTATTCAACATAGTGTTGGAAGTTCTGGCCAGGGCAATCAGGCAGGAGAAAGAAATAAAGCGTATTTAATTAGGAAAAGAGGAAGTCAAATGGTCCCTGTTTGCAGATGACATGATTGTATATTTAGAAAACCCCATCAACTCAGCCCAAAAGGTCCTTAAGCTGAGAAGCAACTTCAGCAAAGTCTCGGGATACAAAATCAATGTGCAAAAATCACAAGCATTCCTGTACGCTAATAACAGATAAACAGAGAGCCAAACCATGAGTGAACTCCCACTCACAATTGCTTCAAAGAGAATAAAATATCTAGGAATCCAACTTACAAGGGATGTGAAGGACCTCTTCAAGGAGAACTACAAACCACTGCTCAGTGAAATAAAAGAGGACACAAACAAATGGAAGAACATTCCATGCTCATGGATAGGAAGAATCAATATCTTGAAAATGACCATACTGCCCAAGGTAATTTATAGATTCAATGCCATCTCCATCAAGCTACCAATCACTTTCTTCACAGAATTGGAAAAAACTACTTTAAAGCTCATATGGAACTAAAAAAGAGCCTCCATTGCCAAGGCAATCATAAGCCAAAAGAACAAAGCTGGAGGCATCACGCTACCTGACTTCAAACTATACTATAAGGCTACAGTAACCAAAACAGCATGGTACTGGCACCAAAACAGAGATATAGACCAATGGAACAGAAGAGAGCCCTCAGAAATAACATCACACATCTACAACCATCTGATCTTTAACAAACCTGTCAAAAACAAGAAATGGGGAAATGATTCCCTATTTAATAAATGGTGCTGGGAAAACTGGCTAGCCATATGTAGAAAGCTGAAACTGGATCCCTTCCTTAAACCCCATACAAAAATTAATTCAAGATGGATTAAAGACTTAAATGTTAGACCTAAAACCATAAGAACCCTAGAAGAAAACCTAGGCAATACCATTCAGGATATAGGCATGGACAAAGACTTCATGACTAAAGCACCAAAAGCGAAGGCAACAAAAGCCAAAATTGACAAATATAATCTAATTAAAGAGCCTCTGAACTGCAAAATAAAGTACTGTTAGAGTGAACAGGAAAGCTACAGAATGGGAGAAAATTTTTACAATCTACCCATCTGACAAAAGGCTAATATCCAGAATCTAGAAAGAACTTAAACAAATTTACAAGAAAAAAAATCAAACAACCCCATCAAAAAGTGGGCAAAGGATATGAATAGACATTTCCCAAAAGAAGACATTTATACAGCCAATAGACACATGAAAAGAAGCTCATCATCACTGGTCATCAGAGAAATGCAAATCAAAACCACAATGAGATACAATCTCACACCAGTTAGAATGGTAATCACTGAAAAGTCAGGAAACAACAGGTGCTGGAGAGGATGTGGAGAAATAAGAAAACTTTTACACTGTTGGTGGAACTGTAAACTAGTTCAACCATTGTGGAAGACAGTTTGGCAATTCCTCAAGGATCTAGAACTAGAAATACCATTTGACCCAGCCATCCCATTACTGGGTATATACCCAAAGGATTATAAATTATGCTGCTATAAAGACACATGCGCATGTATGTTTACTGCGGCACTATTCACAATAGCAAAGACTTGGAACTAACCCAAACGTCCATCAATGATAGACCAGATTAAGAAAATTGGCACATATACACCATGGAATACTATGCAGGCACAAAAAAGGATGAGTTCATGTCCTTTGTAGGGACATGGATGCAGCTGGAAACCATCATTCTCAGCAAACTATCACAAGGACAGAAAACCAAATACCACATGTTCTCACTCATAAGTGGGAATTGAACAATGAGAACACTTGGACACAGGATGGGGAACATCACACACTGGAGCCTGTTGTGGGATGGGGAGAGGGAGGAGGGATAACATTAGGAGATATACGTAATGTAAATGACAAGTTAATGGATGCAGTACACCAAGATGGCACATGTATACATATGTAACAAACCTGCATGTTGTGCACATGTACCCTAGAACTTAAAGTATAATATAATAATTTTTTAAAAATGCAGTTTCGAGCTTGGGGTTAAGATGGTGGACTAGAAACAACTCCTGTGCCAGGCTATCATGGAAAGGAAACAAAAGGGCTAGTGAGCATTGACCCTTCAGGCCAATCATCTGAGAAATCATGTCGGGGATTTGGGATCCTTCAAGGCGTAAGGGGATCGCACAGAGCAGAAATGGGCGAAGCTAGATACCAGCCTATCTGGGCTCAGTGTGGAACCAGGAGAACTTCTCCAACACTGGAAAGGGTGAGTGAGTGAGAACCCCCTAGGGGATTCACACCCTTGACAGGGGCCTGTCCAAGACTGGAAATGGGAGAATTCCCCTGAAACCCCTGCCCACCCCCCGACCCCACCACCATGCTTCTAGACTGAGGCAGAGAGCCACCCAGACATTTTTCAGGGCAATTCTCTAGTCCAAGGAGACTTCTGCAAGCCTTGTGCCCCTAAGAAGACCAGCACCAGTGCCACAGCCCAATAGAGGCTGCAGTCACAGTGCCCAGGAGCAGTAAGATTGCCCCACCTCAACCTCTCTCTGGATGGGACTTGGTGCCAGCTTCCAGCCTAGTGGTCCTACTTCTCTGTCTGAACTCAGCCAGTGGCCATAGCCTCCTGTTCTCCCAGGAAGTACCTGGAGAGCAAGACAGGTGACTGCATCCACCCTTGCCACTGGTAGCCAGGCAGGCAACACTTGCTGCTACATTCTTTGCAGACAATATGATTGCATACCTAGAAAACCCCGATGTCTCTACTGAAAAGCTCCTAGGTCTAATAAACAGCTTCAGCAAAGTTCCAGGATACCAAATCAACATACAAAAATGAGTAGCATTCCTATACACTAACAAAATCCAAGCCAAGAGCCAAATCAGGAAGGCAATCCATTCACAATAACCACAAAAAGAATAAAATACCTAGAAATACACCTAACCCAGGAGGTGAAAGGTCTCTACAATGAGAATTACAAAACATACTTAAAAGAAATCAGAGATGACACAAACGAATGGAAATGCTCATGGATCGGAAGAATCAATACTGCTAAAATGGCCATACTACCCAAAGCAATTTACAAATTCAATGCTATTCCTAACAAGCTACCAATTCCAGTCTTCATAGAATTAGAAAAATCTATTTTAAAATTCTTAAAGAAAAAAAGTGCTCAAATACCCAAAGCAATCCTAAAGCAAAAAGAACAAAGCTGGAGGCATCATGTTACCTGACTTTGAACTATACTACAAGGCTATAATAACCAAAATAGCATAGTACTGGTACAAAAACAGACACATAAACCAATGGAACAGTTAGAGAGCCCAGACGTAAGGGCACACACCTACAACCATCTGATCTTCAACAAAGGTGACAAAGACAAGCAATGGGAAAACGACTCCCTATTCAATAAAGGGTGCTCAGATAACTGGCTAGCCGTATACAGAAGATTGAAATTGGACCCATTCCTTACATCATATATGGAAATCAACTCAAGATGGATTAAATGTAAAACCTAAAACTATTAAAACCCTGGAAGATAACCTAGGCAATATGATTCTTGACATAGAACCTAGTGAAGATTTCATGATGAAGACACCAAAAGCAATTGCAACAAAACCAAAAATTAACAAATGGACCTAATTAAACTAAAGAGCTTCTGCATAGCAAAAGAAACTATCAACAGAGTAAACAGGCAACTGACAGAATGGGAGAAAATATCTGCAAACTATACATAACCAAAGGTCTAATATTGAGAATCTATAAGAAACTTAAGCAAATTAACAAGCAAAAAAGCAAAAAACTCAATTAAAAATTGGGCAAAGGACATGAACAGACACTTTTTAAAAGAAGACATGCATGCAGCCAACAAGAATATGAAAAAATATGTGGTGCTTGGTTTTCTGTCCTTGTGATATTTTGCTGAGAATGATGGTTTCCAGCTTCATCCACGTCCCTGCAAAGGACACAACTCATCCTTTTTTATGGCTGCATTGTATTCCATGGTGTATATGTGCCACGTTTTCTTTATCCAGCTATTGGGTTGCTTCCAAGTCTTCGCTATTGTGAATAGTGCTGCAATAAATATACGAACCAACACAGCACATGTATGCCTGTGTAATGAACTTGCACATCATGCACAAGTACCCAAGAAATTAAAGTGTAATAATAAAAAAAAGAAAAGAAATTTCTTCCTTCAGATACCCTAAAAAAAAAGAATATGAAAAAATACTCAATATCACTAATCATTAGAAGAATGAAAATCAAAACCACAATGAGATATCATGTCGTACCAGTCAGAATGACTATTATTAAAAAGTCAACAAAAATAACAGATACTGGTGAGGTTACAGAGAAAAGGGAACCCTTATAAACTGCTGGTGAGAATGTAAATTAGTTCAGCCATTATGGAAAGCAATGTGGCAATTTCTCAAAGAACTTAAAACAGAAGTACCATTCAACCCAGCAATCCCATTACTGGGTACATACCCAAAGGAATATAAATCATTCTGCCATAAAGACACATGCACAACCATCACAGCACTATTCACAATAGCAAAGGTATGGACTCAACCTAAATGCCCATCAACAGAAGACAGGATAAGGAAAATGTGGTACATATACACCATGGAATACTATGCAACCACAAAAAAAAATAAAGAATAAGATCATGTCCTTTGCAGTAACATGAATGGAACTAGAGGCCATTATCCCAAGTAACTAACGCAGGAAGAGAAAACTAAATACCGCATATTCTCACTCATAAGTGGGAACTGAACATTACGGACACAAAGAGGGGAACAGACACTGGGGTCTACTTGAGGGTGAAGCATGGGAGAAGGGAGAGGACTGAAAAACTACCTATCACATACTATACCTATTACCTGGCTGGCTAAATAATCTGTACACTAAACCCTCATGACATGCAATTTACCTAAATAACAAACCTGTACATGTACACCTGAACATAAAATAAAAGTTAAAAAAAAAAACCTGCAATGAGATATGATCTTACCCTTGTTAGAATTGCTTATATCCAAAAGACAGGCAATAACAAATGCTGGCAAGGATGTGGAGAAAAGGGAACCCTTGTACACTGTTGGTGTGAATGTAACCTATTATAACTACTATGGATAAGAGTTTGGAGGTTCCTCAAAAAACTAAAAATAGAACTACCATATGATCTAGTAATCCCACTGCCAGGAATATATCAAAAAGAAAGGAAATCAGTACATCAAAGAGATACCTGCACTCCCATGTTTATTGCAGCACTATTCACAATAGCCAAGATTTGGAAGCAACCTGAGTGTCCATCAGCAGAAGAATGGATAAAGAAAATGTGGTACATTTACACAATGGAGTACTCTTCAGCCACAAAAAGAATGAGATCCTGTCATTTGCAACAACATGGATAGAACTAGAGGTCATTATAATGTGAATTAAGCCAGGCGCAGAAAGACAAATTTTACATATTCTCACTTGTTTGTTGAAGCTAAAAATATTAAGACAATTGAACACATGGAGATAGAGATTAGAATGATGATTACTACAGGCTGGGAAGACTAGTAGTGGGGGAAGTGGGATGCTTAATGGGTACAAAAATATACCTAGATAGAATTAATAAGATCTAGTGTTTGTTAGAAAAAGAGGATGACTATAGTCAACAATAATTTATTGCACATTTCAAAATAACTTGAGATAGAAAGCCCCTAAGGGAAAAATTCTAAACATACATGCATGTGACCACCGCCCGGGCTTACACAAACAACTTATCTAGAAAACCCCTAGCCATTTGAGGTTGCAACATACATGCATGTGACCACCCCCCGGGCTTACACAAACAACTTATCTAGAAAACCCCCAGCCGTTTGAGGTTGCGAAAAAGGCGGGAACCAGCCAGAAACTGCCGAATGTTCAACTTTAAATGTTAACCAATAATAAGCTTGTAACTACTGTTTCTCTGTGACTTGTTTGTACCTCGCTATAAAAGAAACCCTAAAACAGCAGCCGGGGCCTCTCTCTTTACCTGCCATTGTATAAAGCGGAGAGGTCCAGGTTCGAACTCATAATAAAGCGACCCCGGCTATTTGGCTTTGACTCTGGTCTCTGGTGGTCACTTACTGGGGTCTCGCGACTTTGGGCACAACATTTGGGGGCTCGTCTGGGATTCCCCTAAGCCCACCAGACCCCAGGTCAACGGGTCGTCGCTGTGAGCAGATTTGGTAAGTCGGCCGGCTTGAGTCTCCATGTTGTCTGTAGTCTCTGTGTCATCTGGAAAAATCCCGCGGGGTCTGTATCGGTGGTCGGCATAGTCTTGGCGGACGCGCTATAAGACAGCCACCAGGGGCCGGTGGGAGACATCCCCCGGCACCCGTCTGGGGCTCTGTATTTATTAGCCCATCTGGTTCTGATCGGGAGCTAAACCCCAGATGCGCTGGCGACTATTGTTATGTTAATTACTTAACTTACTTTCATTTTTCAGGACCTACTTGGCAAGGAAAAAAAAAAAAGAGTACAATACTTCTGGTTTTACTCTTTTCTCTATCTCTCTTTTCTATATCTCTCTTTTCTCTATCTCTAGGATTCTACTACCATGGGTAATAGCCAGAGTACTCCACTCTCCATTCTTATAAATAACTTTAAAGATGTTAAGGCAAGGGGCCATGACCTTAGCATAGAACTCAGAAAAGGGAAATTGGTAACTTTCTGCCGCTCGGAATGGCCCACCTTCGGTGTAGGGTGGCCAGCTGAGGGGACCTTCTGTCTCCCCATTATCATTAAGGTAAAATCAAAAATTTTTCTGCCGGGGCGGTCAGGACATCCTGATCAGATCCCTTACATGCTGGTGTGGCAAGACCTTGTGGAAAACCCACCCCCTTGGCTAACTCCTTTTGTGCTGATGCCAGAGCCATGTAGGGCGCTGGTCATACAGCCGACAGAACACCCCCGTAGGCCAAAAACACCGTCCGCTCCCCCACCCCCTGTGTTAGAAGACAGTCAGGATCCCCTGCTTTTAGAACCCCCGCCTTATCATCCCCCTCCTGGCCCTCAGCCCGCAGCCCCCCCAGGGGACCTCGAAGAGCAGGAAGCAGCAGCAGCTGCTGCAGCCTGGGCCGTCGAAAGTGAAAGTAACTCTGGGGGGCCGTCAGGGCGGACGCGCTCAACGGGAAATAAGCTCACGCCCCCCTGATTCCACTGTGGCTCTCCCCCGAGGGAAATAGGACCCCCCGATGACACGGCCAACCCTAGACTCCAGTACTGGCCATTCTCCACTAGTGACCTGTACAACTGGAAAACCCAGAATGCTCGGTTTTCTGATAACCCTAAAGATTTAACAGCTCTTTTAGACAGTGTTATGTTTACCCATCAACCAACCTGGGATGATTGTCAACAACTCCTCAGAATTTTGTTCACAACAGAGGAACGAGAAAGAATACAGGTAGAGGCCAGAAAACTGGTTCCGGGAGATGACGGCCAACCTACCGCCAACTCTGACCTCATTAATGCTGCCTTTCCCTTGACCAGACCTGCATGGGACTACAACACGGCAGAAGGTAGGGGAAGGCTACTCGTTTATCGCCAGACTCTAATGGTGGGTCTCTGGGCTGCCGTTCGAAAGCCCACCAATTTGGCCAAGGTATATTCTGTGTTACAGGGAAAAACAGAAAGCCCAGCTACCTATCTAGAAAGATTGATGGAAGCCTTTAGACAGTTTACCCCCATGGACCCGGAGGCACCCTCTTAAGCACCTTAAGCCCTGAAAAACAGTGGTACACCGTCCTGGATTTAAAAGATGCCTTTTTCAGCCTGCCTTTAGTCCCTAAGAGTCAGGAACTTTTTGCATTCGAATGGACAGATCCCAAGAGGGGCATAAATGGCCAGCTAACGTGGACCAGGCTACCACAGGGATTCAAAAACTCCCCAACTCTGTTCGACGAGGCCCTCCACGAAGATCTGGGTGAGTACCGGCGACAGCACCCTGAGATCACTCTTTTACAGTATGTTGATGATCTTTTAATAGCAGCTGAATCCCCAGAGGCCTGCCTACAAGGAACCAAAAGCCTCCTAAAGGCTTTGGGAGATCTAGGCTACCGAGCCTCGGCAAAGAAGGCTCAGATCTGCAAATCAGAGGTAACCTACCTAGGATACCTGTTAAAAGGGGGGCAGCGCTGGTTGACGGATGCCCGAAAAGAGACTGTTCTACGTATCCCTAGACCCCAAACAACACGACAAGTAAGAGAGTTCTTGGGGTCGGCAGGGTTCTGTAGACTCTGGATACCGGGCTTTGCTGAATTGGCTAAACCACTATACCAGGCAACAAAAGAGCAGCAGCCCTTTAATTGGACAGAAGAGGCTGAGCTGGCTTTCCAACAAATCAAAACTGCTCTGCTATCAGCCCCTGCATTGGGACTCCCTGATGTCTCCAAGCCATTCCACCTATACGTAGACGAAAGCCGGGGTGTAGCCAAAGCGGTATTGACTCAGTATTTAGGTCCTTGGCGGAGACCAGTTGCATATTTGTCAAAGAAACTGGACTCAGTGGCTGCTGGGTGGCCTCCTTGCCTCCGGGTAATCGCGGCCACTGCCTTCATGGTCAAAGACGCTGATAAACTGACCATGGGCCAAGAATTGCAGGTCACTACCCCACATGCCATTGAAGGCGTACTCAGACAGCCACCTGATCGGTGGCTTAGCAATGCCCGGCTCACCCACTACCAGGGACTGCTACTAAACCCCCTCAGAATAACTTTCATGCCCCCAACAGCCCTAAACCCCGCGTCCCTACTGCCAAATCCGGACTTGGAGAGCCCACTCCACGACTGCTCCGAGATATTGGCCCAGGTACACGGAGTCAGAGAAGACCTACAGGACCGGCCACTGCCAGACGCTGACCTCGTCTGGATCACCAATGGAAGCAGTTTCGTCCACCAAGGACAGAGGTACGCGGGAGCGGTGGTAACCTCAGAAACCAAAGTCATTTGGGCAGAACCCTTGCCCCCAGGAACGTCGGCCCAAAAGGCTGAACTGGTGGCATTGACTCAGGCCTTAAAATTGGGGAAACACCAAAAACTAACGGTATATACTGACAGCCGATATGCCTTTGCCACCGCTCACATACATGGAGCAATATATAGGGAAAGAGGGCTCCTCACAGCAGAAGGAAAAGACATTAAAAACAAAAAAAGAAATCCTGGCCTTATTAGCTGCCCTCTGGGAACCCAGAAAATTGGCGATTGTCCACTGTCCAGGACACCAAAGAATAACTGACATGGTCTCCCGGGGAAATAACCTGGCTGATCAGACTGCTAAAAATGTGGGTCAAACCCCTTCACAGGCCGGGCGCGGTGGCTCAAGCCTGTAATCCCAGCACTTTGGGAGGCCGAGACGGGCGGATCACGAGGTCAGGAGATCGAGACCATCCTGGCTAACACGGTGAAACCCCATCTCTACTAAAAAATACAAAAAACTAGCCGGGCGAGGCGGCGGGCGCCTGTAGTCCCAGCTACTCGGGAGGCTGAGGCAGGAGAATAGCGTGAACCCGGGAGGCGGAGCTTGCAGTGAGCTGAGATCTGGCCACTGCACTCCAGCCTGGGCGACAGAGCAAGACTCCGTCTCAAAAAAAAAAAAAAAAAAACCCCTTCACAGCTCCTAGCCCTTCAGCTGCCTGACCCGGGGCCCCCAGAGCTACCCTCTAACCCAGAGTACCCAGAGAGCGACCTCCAGTGGATAAACGAGCTCCCTATGGGTCAGATCCACGACAAGTGGTGGAAAGACTGTAAAAACAACGTTATTCTCCCAGACAAATTAGGACAACAGGTACTAGAACGAATCCATCATAGTACCCATTTAGGCTCAAGGCGAATATTGGACTTAATAAGACACTCAAAACTAAAAATCAGAGATGCTTCTAAAAAAGTCGAACAAGTGACTAAAAATTGTGTAGTATGCCAACTCAATAATGCAGGAAACCAACCCCAAACCACTGGAAAAAGACAAAGAGGAAATAGACCTGGGGCTTATTGGGAAATTGACTTCACTGAAATAAAACCAGGAAAATATGGATACAAATACCTACTAGTTTTTGTAGATACTTTTTCAGGATGGACAGAAGCCTTCCCAACCAAAAAGGAAACTGCCCAAGTCGTAGCCAAGAAAATCCTAGAAGAAATCTTGCCCAGGTATGGCTTCCCAGCTATGATAGGGTCGGACAACGGGCCGGCCTTCATCGCCAAGGTAAGTCAGGGTCTGGCTTCCATTCTCGGGGCAAATTGGAAATTACATTGTGCATATCGCCCCCAAAGCTCAGGACAGGTAGAAAGAATGAACAGGCCGGGCGCGGTGGCTCAAGCCTGTAATCCCAGCACTTTGGGAGGCCGAGACGGACGGATCACGAGGTCAGGAGATCGAGACCATACTGGCTAACACGGTGAAACCCCGTCTCTACTAAAAAATACAAAAAACTAGCCGGGCGAGGTGGCGGGTGCCTGTAGTTCCAGCTACTCGGGAGGCTGAGGCAGGAGAATGGCGTGAACCCGGGAGGCGGAGCTTGCAGTGAGCTGAGATCCGGCCACTGCACTCCAGCCCAGGCGACAGAGTGAGACTCCGTCTCAAAAAAAAAAAAAAAAAAAAAAAGAAAGAATGAACAGAACATTAAAGGAGACCCTAACTAAATTGACCATGGAGACTGGCGCTAACTGGGTAGTCCTTCTCCCCTACTCCCTGTTCAGGGCAAGAAACTCCCCTTACAGATTAGGTCTCACCCCTTATGAAATAATGTATGGCACACCTCCCCCTATTGTCCCTAACCTAAAAGACAATCTCATCAAATCTGATGTCGATGATGGTGTTGAACTCTTATTTTCCCTACAAGCCATACAGAAAATTCATGAAGAAATCTGGCCTAGACTAAGAGAACTATTCAAAACAGGACCTCCACCCGTTCCACACCAGATCCGGCCAGGAGACTGGGTTCTCATCAAGCGACACCGACAAGAAACCTTAGAACCAAGGTGGAAAGGGCCGTTCCAGGTGATCCTAACCATGCCAACAGCACTCAAGGTAGAAGGAATCGCTGCCTGGATCCACTACACCCATGCCAAGCCAGTGGACCCCCCTCTCAGACTTCGTCGGGCCCTCCACAGAGAAAACCGCAGCCTGGACAATTGACCGGACTAAAGACAATCCTTTAAAACTCACCCTGTGCCGTCAACAACCGTAATTATGGTGTCCATCTCCTTTGTGACGCTCTTGCTTTTGCGGGCCTTCAGCTGGAAAATCCAAGCACAGCATGCTTCATCCCCGTTTGCCTGGCGTTTTTTCCTGACAGAGAATTGGACCAACTACGCTCAGACACAGGTACAAGGCCATCTTCTGGCCACAGCTGATTGCCCCCCTCAAGGTTGTAGCTCTCCTATCTATGTTAATTTTACTGATTTCCAGGCACAACTGGGAAAAGTCACCCCAGCTATTTGCTTTCTCTTTGACCAACAAATCCCCTATTGTAAAAACACATGGGTTGAACAAAGCGTCAGTTGCCCCTATAGCTCATGTAAAATCCACACTGTCAAGACTCTCACGGCCTCAGAAACCCTCTCGAGCCAAGTGTGGAATTCCCATAATTTTTTTAAAACTGCCACAGGCTCACAGGCTACACATGGGTTATCTGGGATCCCTGGGACTCCCGTTGGACCTCCCAACAGAAGGGGGCCATGTACATGACATCTGGGACAAAGTGGCCTAGCAGCCGCCTCTATCTATGGCGCTCACTTGTTCAGATCCAAACCACCCTCCACGCTAACATTCAGAAACAGGAAACAGAACTAAACAAACAACTCTCCACTTTAACCTCCTCCTGCCCTTTCTCCTGGTTATCTCTGCTGTGGGAGGGGTTACTTCTCGCGAACCGGTCTGGGAAACCTCTCTGCATGTTTCTTTTGCGCTACCCTAGGACAGCCACCCCTGACTGCTGTCCCGCTCCCAGCCCCCTTCAATAATTCCCTAACAACTTCCAGCCAAGGATCCTCCCCCATCTCAGATGTTCCTTTGTTCTTAAACCCGGAACAAACACAGGTTTTATTTTGCTATTCAAACGCTAGCACTTCCCTTTGCAACATAACCTCTCCTCCCAACTCCACTCTGTACACCCCTCATGGCTCATTCTTCTGGTATAATGAAACTCTATATAAAAATCTCACTGTTCAGGCCACTAAGAGCCTCCTATGTCTCCCTGTTACAATAGTTCCCCAACTAACCCTGCGAACCCCTGCTGAATATCTAGAAGGAGACTATGTGCCTTCCTTCAGGACAAAAAGGGCTGTATTTCTTCCCTTAGTAGCCGGTGTCTCACTCACCACATCTGTAGTAGCGGCAGGGTTAGCAGGAGGAGCCCTAAGCCACGCTCTCGTTACTACCGCTAAGCTCTCCCAACAATTCTCCATAGCAATGGAAGCTTCTGCCGAATCCCTAGCCTCATTACAAAGGCAACTGACCTCCCTCGCCCAAGTTACTTTGCAAAATCGGCGCGCCCTAGACCTGCTTACTGCCGAAAAAGGGGGAACTTGCCTTTTTCTCAAAGAAGACTGCTGTTTTTACATAAATGAATCTGGGTTAGTAGAGACGCGGATCCAACAGCTACACAAACTCAGCCTAGAACTACAAAAACAAAAATTCAATTCCGCAGCTGTTAGTTGGTGGAGCTCCTCCATGTACTCCCTCTTAATGCCCCAGCAGGACCATTGCTAAGCCTACTCCTCCTCCTCACCATAGGGCCATGCATACTAAACAGAATAATAAACTTTGTCAAAGATAGAATCAACACTGTCCAGTTAATGGTCCTTAGAACACAATATCAACCCATCATCAATAAAACAATTGAAACAAACATATAAGACCCAAGATTGGCTCTTGAAGACACAACTAAAAGCGGGGAATGAGATAGAAAGCCCCTACGGGAAAAATTCTAAACATACATGCATGTGACCACCCCCCCGGGCTTACACAAACAACTTATCTAGAAAACCCCCAGCCGTTTGAGGTTGCGAAAAAGGCGGGAACCAGCCAGAAACTGCCGAATGTTCAACTTTAAATGTTAACCAATAATAAGCTTGTAACTACTGTTTCTCTGTGACTTGTTTGTACCTCGCTATAAAAGAAACCCTAAAACAGCAGCCAGGGCCTCTCTCTTTACCTGCCATTGTATAAAGCGGAGATGTCCGGGTTCGAACTCATAATAAAGCGACCCCGGCTATTTGGCTTTGACTCTGGTCTCTGGTGGTCACTTACTGGGATCTCGCAACTTCGGGCACAACAAACTAAAAGAGTATAATTGGATTGTTTGTAATATAAAGATACCTTCTGTGTGGCCACAAAAATTTTTTAAAATAGAATTGGCTTAAAAAATGCAGTTTCCTGGGCCCACCCTAGACTGATGGTCAGATACCTAATGTCGACGAAAAAAGTCAAACTCTGTAAAACATTTGAAGAGATTTATTCTAAGCCAAATATAAGTGACCTGTGGCCTGTGACACAGCCCTCAGGAGATCCTGAGAACAAATGCCAGGCTACAACTTGGTTTTTATACATTTTAGGGAGACATAAGGCATCAATCAATACATGTAAGGTGTACATTGGCTAGGTCCAGAAAGGCGGGACGATTGGCAACAGGGAAGCAGGGCAGCTTCCAAGTCATAGGCAGATTCAAAGATTTTCTGATCAATGATTGGTTGAAAGAGTTATTATCAATAGAAAGGAATGTCTGGAGACATTCAGTAGAAATTCAATAGACAATCAATAGAAAGGAATATCTGGGTTGTGGAGACCAAGGTTTTATTATGCAGATGAAGCCTGCAGGTAGCAGACTTCAGAGAGAATAGGTTGTAAATGTTTCTTATTTAACACTTGAAAAGAGTGTGTTCTGGCTGGGTGCAGTGGCTCAGGCCTGTAATCCCAGCATTTTTGGAGGCCGAGGTGGGTGGATCACCTGAGGTCAGGAGTTCAAGACCAGCCTGACCAACATGGTGAAACACCATCTCTACTAAAAATACAAAAATTAGCTGGGCATGGTGGTGGGCGCCTCTAATCCCAACTACTCGGGAGGCTGAGACAAAATAATCACTTGAACCCAGAAGGCAGAGGTTGCAGTAAACTGAGATCATGCCACTGCATTCCAGACTGGGCAACAAAGTAAGACCCTGTCTCAAAAAAAAAAAAAGAGTGTGTTCTATTAGTAATTCTAAAAGGAAAAAGGGTATAATGAGGCGTATCTAGCTTCCCCTTCCCATCAGTTTTCAGGTTAACTTTGGAATGCCGTTGGCCAAAAGCAGGGGTCCAGTCACGTGGTTGGTGAGTATGGCCTTAGAATTTAATTTTTTGGTTTACATTAGGAATGCTTCCACATTCTCTCAAACAAATTTTAGTAACGGTTTTGAACAATGTACTCTGGCTCAACCATTGCAGTTCTCAAGCTGTTAGGTTTCATTTTCCTCCTCCTAACGATTTTAAAGTAGTTTCACTTTCCAGTTTCCTTTTCCTTCCCCTAAAAGCAGTTACTCAAAACATCAGCTGATGCGTGCCCTACTCTCCCACCCCTTTATGTAGTTCCTTCAGTGTTTACTTGAGGCAGACAGGAAGACTTCTGAAGAACAAATCAGCCTGGTTACCAGCTTTTTGGAACAGCAGAGACGCAGAGAGCAGTCATGAGGTCAGTGAAATAAGAATGCAGAATCATGCTTGTTTTTGAGTGCAAATTGTAAGTTGAGCTTCTTACTGTGCAGGCACGTTCCTGAATTGTCCTGATGTTTATAGATTCAATATGTCTTTATCAGTCTGAGCATTTATAAGATGTTTGACGGTTTTTTCCCTGTGGCTTTTTTTGGTGTATACACAGGCTCCTTAAGTTTCTGGAACTGTTCCCTATGGAACTATATACGGGGAAGGCAGAGTGGGGAATGCATCAGCTCATGTTTCCTCCCTGTGTGCAGCTATTTCCTGTGATGAGAGGAAGGCTTGGCAGGAGCAGTGTTTTTCACTCAGCCACAAACTTTGCTGATTCAAGGGTAGACCTAAGGGAATTACTCCTTTGGGGCTTTTCTGTTATTGTCATTTTGCTTGAAAAGATTAAGTCACAGGCCTTTTTTCTTGTAATTTTAAAAGGAGGAATTTATTTTCAACAGATATTGTGAAAGATATAATCAATACCGCAAACCCATTCATGAAGAGGGCAATTTTGCCCTGAAACGTTGCATTACTTTAAGGTGGGAAGTGCAAGAAACAATTCTTACAAATGAGTGTTTTTGTCATTTCTTATGTAAAAACAAACCCAAAGTTTAGCACTTATTTTTATTGATGTAGTGAATGCTGGTCAGCAGCAGAAAAGAATTTCTCCTCAAAAGTGTAGTGACCTAATCTCTTATCTAAAACTGTTCTAATCTCTAATGATGGAAAGCAGATCAGTGGTTGCCTGGAGATGGTGGGGATTGAGTAGGAAGGCTCCCAAAAGAATCTTTTGGGATCATAGGAATAGTCATAGGGAGTTAGTGGTGGTGGCTCCATAAGCATAAACATTTATCAAAACTCATCAGACTATACACTGAAAATGGGTGCATCTTATTGTATATAAAGTATAATCTCAGTAAACCTGATTTTTAAATATATATGTTGACCTCCTAGAGTTCTTCAGGGGATAGCACATCAGGGAGAACTAAGAGAAAAGGATGCCTTTCCCACCAAGCATCTCCAGGGAAGGAGTGAGGAAGTGATTGCCAGGGAGGGAAGACCCCATCAATCATTCAGGGGGACAGAAAAGGAAAACTGGATTCCCTACCCTCTGCCCCAAGGACTTGAAGATGCTCTGCAATGTCACGTTTGGGGATGAGAGGGGTAAGAGGAATTCACTGCCAAATACTTCAGGCTAACCCTTTTATATAGAATAAGTTCCTGGTCAAGAGTGATGTTAATTGTGTCTGTGTGAGTGGGGTTGATCAGAAGCCAGGCACTACCCAGCATCTTAGTAATCAGCTTGTAGGGGATGTTTTACAGGGTCCTATCTTTTGGTGTGTCTGTAGCCACTGACCTGAGGAGATCTGAGGGGGGCTCTCTGAACAATGCTGGACTCAGGTTCACATCAAGGTGCTCCTATTTCCAGAGGTTGTAGGAACAGGTTGGGCTGCTCCTCTCCAGCAGTGCTAAAAATTTCCAAATGGGAAAATCACCTGGAGAACTTGCTGGCACGTGCCAGCTGATGGGCATCCTCCTCTGCCCCATCCACTGAGGAACTCTGTTGCCCCCTTTACACACTCACAAATTCACTTAAAATTATAACACAAATATATGAATACCAGCAATCATGGTGGTAACATTTCTTTGTGATCTGTAGTTAGTGGGCACTGTGTTAAACGCTTTTTATGCATGACTTCATATCACCCTTCCAACAGCCCTAGGAAGTAAGAGCTATTATTTCCATTATTAGCCTCATTTTCTAGATGACCAAAATGGGGCTTAGAAGGGCAAATTACTTGTCCAAGACATCAGGTAGAGAGCAGGTGTCAGAGCAGAGTCATTAATGGAGGCGCCAAACTCTAATGCTGATCATCTGACTCTATGCCCAATGGCCAAATGGTGAAAGATCTTAATGCTTTCAACTACGCTCACTTTAAAGAGAGGGCAAGGGATGGGCTTCCTATCTGGAGAGACTGGGCCAGTCTTTGATGGTTACCCACCCCTTAGAGTGGCCAAAGCCATAAGAGCTGAACCCAGATCTCGGAGAAGAGTGAAAGTGGTTCTCCCCAGGGCATAATTTTCTATCAATTGGATGGAGGGAAAAAGGAAATTCATCCCAGGGCATTTTAAGGATAAGGAAATGAGGTTCAGTGATGTGACTCAAGAAATATCCCAGAACTAAGCAAAGAGATCACTGAAAACCAGGTGTCCTGTGGTTTTCTTCCCTTCACTCAAGCTTGTCTGATAATGCTTCTTAATTCACCACATTAGCTCCACAAATAAAGGAGAAAACTGCTTTTAAAAATATGTCTACGACAGCACTTCTCAGAATGTGGTACAGGAACTCCTGCCACTGAATTTCCAAGGCACTTGTGAAAACACAGGTTTCTAAGCTCACATCAGATTCACTGCATCAGAATCTCTGGGAGTAAGACCGTATAATCAGTACTGTCAACATACAATAATCAGAAGGCTCAGGATCCAGTTAAAAGAGGTTATTCCAGCAAAAAGTTGAGGGCGGCAATCCCAGGAGTAGAGCTACACCCAAGAATGGTGAAAAGCATTTCCAGTGTAGAGAAAAATGAGGACTGTTCACATAGGCAAACACAGAGGTGTTGAACAGAATGACAGCTTCTGTTGTTGTTGTTGTTTTTGAGACAGAGTCTCACTCTGTCACCCAGGCTGGAGTGCAGTGGCCCAGTCATGGCTCACTGCAGCCTCAGACTCCTGGGTTCAAGGGATTCTTCCACCCAGCCTCCCAAGTAGCTGGGACTATAGGAGCACGCCACTACGCCTGGTTAATTTTTTTGTATTTTAGTAGAGATGGGATTTTGCCATGTTGGTAAGGTTGGTCTTGAACTCCTAACCTTAAGTGATGCACCCACCTTGACCTCCCAAAGTGCGGGGATTACAGGCGTGAGCCACCATGCCTGGCCAACATTTTCCATACAGAGGAAACATACAGATATACAATTTGATTGGCTACTATTGATTACAATCCAAGGGAATTGCTTAATATTCTTTTGTAAAGAGGTAGCATGGCTGGCCACAGTGGCTCACACCCATAAGTCCAACAATTTGGGAGGAAGAAGAGGGCAGATGCTTGAGCTCAGGAGTTGGAGACCAGGCTGGGCAACATAGTGAGACCCCATTTCTACTAAAAATACAAAAATCAACCAGGCGTGGTGGCATGTGCCTACAGTCTCATCGACTGGAGAGGCTGAGGTGGGAGGATCACTTGAGCCTGGGAGGCAGAGGTTGCAGTAAGCTGAGATCATACTACTGCACTCCAGCCTGGATGACAGAGTGAGATCCTGTCTCAAAAAAAAAAAAAAAAAAAAAAAAGTAACAATCAGAAGGGTCTCTATTTCCATAACATGAGGTCTAGGTTTTAATAAAGACTAGGTTGTCTGAGGCTGGGCACAGTGGCGCACAGTTATAATCCCAGCACTTTGGGAGCCTGAGGCGGGCAGGTCACGAGGTCAGGAGTTCGAGATCAGCCTGACCAACAAGGTGAAACCCCGCCTCTACTAAAAACACAAAAATTCTCCAGGCATGGTGGTGCACGCCTGTAATTCCAGCTACTCAGGAGGCTGAGGCAGGAGAATCACTGAACCCAAGAGGGAGAAGTTGCAGTGAGACTAGTGAGTCTGGTTAATGTGTAACCTCTCACCACACAGGTCAAGGAGCAACAGTCATGCACCTGAAAAAAAAAAAACAGTCACATTACGTGAGTCAGTTTTCAGGGCTTAATTTTGCCACATAATACATCTGGAAGCTTTTAAAATTTTATTTTCTTTTTACAGTGCATTTTTACAACTTTCAAACCACAGTTTTCCAAATCTGTCTGGAACCTATTCCTGGCATGAGTCCACTCAGTTTTCACAGATTCTGTTTCAGTTTCCCTTCAAGAGGTATCTTGATAGGGTTACATCAGTTTCACTTTCCTTTCACCTTTCATAAAAGCACAGACCTAACAGCAGCCTGTTTAGAAATCTCTTCAGCATTTGCTTGGAATCAATAAGCTAAAAATAAAATCAACTGGGACCCCAGCTTTTCAGAACTGCAGGGAAACAGCCATCATGAGGTAAATAGTCCCTGCTTCTCTGATAGGAGACAGAATTTCTTACGTACAACTTCCTGACTTATGCTATTTCAGTGTTTGCTTAGGGATGAAATATGCATTTATCTAATTCAAGCATAAATCTGCCTTACCCATTTGTGCATTTTTATTTCTGTAGCTTTTTGTGATGTATAGAGTCAGGCAGCCAAATGACTCAGGGAAATGGGAGCTGGGAGCTGGGAAGGAACGAGGCATATTGAGAGATCCTAGAGAGCTCATGCTCATATCCTTTCAGGCAAAATCGGGTCAGTGAAAGCTGGGGCCTGGAAGGAAGTTACTGGAGGTCCAGGTTCATCTTTTGTTTCTTATATTTAGAAAGCCTAAGTCAGAGGTTTGTGGGTTTTGTTGTGATTGTGGCTATTTTAAAACTATGCTTGCTTCTCAGCAGATGTGTCAATGATTAATTCAGCACTGCAAAATTCCAATTTATGTTGAGGTCACTTTTACCTTGAAATGCACTTTTTCATAATTGGGGGATATGTCTACCTGAGTTGTCCTCTAGGAGGTCTAGTGACCTGCTAAACCTCCCATGTGATCAACGAACAGGGAGAAAGTGTTGCTTGCAGTCTTTCAAACTGTGGTCTGCGAGTGGCATGAATCATATCAACCTGAGTCTTATGATAGAATGCAAATTTCTAGGTACTGCATTCTGAAATCCTGATTGACTAAAACAGAAATAAGGTCCAGAAACAAACACATATTTAAAGAGGACCACAAGTACTTCATAGGCACACTGAATGGCTTATAGAAGAAATGTCCATCTCCAAATCCTCTCTTCCTTAAATGCATACAAGGCTTCCTGCATTGTATGTGTGTAAATGTGAAGGAGGAAACCCCAAGAGGCAGGAGTGGGGAGGGGTGAGAAGAAGGTTGAAATAAAGCAAAGCTTGTGCCTGGGCACAGTGGCTAAGCCTGTGATCCCGGCACTTTGGGAGGCTGAGGCAGGAGAATTGTTTGAGACCAGGAGCTCGAGACCAGTCTTGGCAACAAAGTGAGACCTACAAAAAAACAAAAATAAAATAAAAATGAAGCAAACCTTGCCTGTTTAAGGGGTATTTTAAGTATGGGAAACTGGCGATTGGAAATCACTGCCAAAAAGGGAAGTCTTCCCAGAGCCTTGCTGCTCACAGTGTGGTCTGAATCTGAGATCCCCCGGGAAGTTCTAAGAAAGGCAACATCCCAGCTTATCTGAATCCAGATCTGCATTTTAAACAGATCACAGGTGTTTGCGTCCATAAGTACATTAAAGTTTGAGAAGCCCAGCTCTGGAGAGTTCCTTCACTTGCTTTCTAAAGTGAGGGACTCCTTGAATTGGGCCTGTTTTGACCAACCAACTGAGCATAGGTCTACCGGAGTTCCTTCATGTAGTCAGTTGGAGCATAACCAGTACATGTGCGGGACGAGCTGCACATGTGCAGACAAGAGTGAGGAAATCCCCACTCTTACCACTTCAAGATGGCCACTTTCTGAAAATTTCAAGATTCTAGTCTAGTAATGGCTTTGACTGGGAAGGAGATGTGGTATCTACCCTGGAGTCTGTGAGCAAGACAGGCGATCACGATCTGGGTTAGGTGAGACTGTAACTATGTTGATTCTGGGGATTTCCTGAGGACTAGCAGCGCTAACTTCAACTGCTTTTTCTGCAATCCGAGGTCATGGGAAATCTCTTTCTGCACCCAAGGGAATCCTATCTCCCTAAGGTCTTCTACTAGATGCAGACCATCCAGGTAGGACTGGCATTTTTCTCCCCACATTTCATCTGAACTTAGCTATTCTTTTTTTTTTTTTTTTTTGAGACAGAGTTTTGCTCTTTCCCCGGGGCTGGAGTGCAGTGGCCCGATCTCGGCTCACTGCAACCTCCACCTTCTGGTTTCAAGCAATTTTCCTGCCTCAGCTTCCTGAGTAACTGGGATTACAGGTGCCCGCCACCATGCCCGGCTAATTTTTGTATTTTTAGTAGAGACGAGGTTTCATCACATTGGCCAGGCTGGTCTTGAACTCCTGACCTCATGATCCACCCCCCCCCCCACCTCGTCAGCCTCCCAAAATGCTGGGATTACAAGTGTGAGCCACCGCGCCTGGCCACCTAGCTGTTCTTTACCAAGTGACTGTAGTCATCATCCCACCTGCCTGCTTGTATTTCTTTAAATATCTGCATTAATTACTATTAACTAACTTATTTATAGATATAAGAAGCAGTCAGAATAACTTTCAAAAACGCATATGAGAAATTATTAAGTGAGGAAACCTTGGCAATTGGAGTATTTGTTTTAAGAGGGCAATAGTATTAGAATGCAAACCTCCTGACCTCTGGCTCTGGGCTTCATGTTTCTTATCGTCAAGGTCTTAGGCCTTCCAGTCCAATATATTTTGCTCCAAATTTTACTTCAAGGAGAGAGCAGGTATCAAATACCTCATCAAATTGGAAACTTTAGGGAGTAAGGCTTAGGAAAAATCAAGAGAATCAAGGGACCTGAATTCCAATTTTCAGTGGATTTTATAATCATAAAGCCATATGAGTAGTTGACTATCTTCCTGAATAAGTTGCTCCATGTTATCATTAAATGTCTCAGCCTGGCCAGCTCTGGCATTGGTAAAGCATTGGTGGGGATGGAATATCCCCGAGAGATCCATATTCAGAGCTCTTTCACAAATCCAGAAATGTTCAGTGTGCTTTTCTGCTTGTCCAACACTTTCTTGAGCAATTGATACCTTCTGAAGCTGATACATGACAAGATGGAAATATGTTTCATCTTAGAGGGAGAATCTTGAGCTATAAGTGCTTAAAATTTAGTTTGGTAAGATCCCTGGTGCATTGATATGTCAAAGCCCTCTGCCTTCCAAAAAAAAAAGAGAGAGAGAGAGAGAGAGAGTGTCATCAGACTTGCAAGGTGGTTTCTGGTTTCGTTGAAGCAAACACAACCAATGTCACTTGTCATTCTGCAGGTCCACTGTATACTCTCTATTAATCACTAGAGTATTCAGCTATTATTTTCAGGCACCTATATGTACCTACAAATCTGCAGATATGTTCTATTGATCTGAGACTCACCCTTTCTGTCCTTTCTCCTTCTAACCTTCCTAATTCACCCATCTGCAAAGTTAACTCATGTCTCAATGACTTTATTATGATTTAGTGGCATAACAGATATAAGCAGGGTTGTTCAATTATCATCGTTATAACTTACTCTTGGTATTCATTTTTTAAATAATTGCTAACTTGACTTTTGACTTGTAGTCCTTCATACAGGGTAGTTAGAATCCCCAGGTGAAGCCAAATTGAAAACCCCTAGGGCCAGGTGTGGTGGCTCACACCTGTAATCCCAACACTTTGGGATGTCAAGGCAGAAGGATTGCTTGAGACCAGGAGTTTGAGACCACTCTGGGCAATATAGTGAGACCCTGTCTCTACAAGAAAAGGAAGGAAGGGAGGAAAGAAGGAAATGCATCTTTTTATTTACAATGTTTTCAATTTATGATGAGTTTATCAGGATGTAACCCCATCATAAGTCAAGGAACATCTATATATAAAGAGATTTATTATGAGGAATTGGTTCACCTGATTATGGAGACTGGTAAGTCCCATAATCTGTTGTCTGCAAGCTGGAGGCCAAGGACAGTTGATGGTGTAGTCCCACTCCAAGCCTAAAAGCCTGAGAACCAGGGAAGCCAATGGTGAAAGTTCTAGTCCAAGGGCAGAAAAAGACCAATGTCCTAGCTCAAGTATCGGGAGAACCTGCTCCCGATGTTTAACATGGGTTCTTTTCTATTTCCTAAGTGTCTCAGCTGGGTTGAGAAATAAAGGGAAAGAGCACAAGAGAGAGAAATTTAAAGCTGGGTGTCCAGGGTAGACATCACATGTCGGCAAGATCGGTGATGCTCCCTGAGCCGTAAAACCAGCAAGTTTTTATTAGCGATTTTCAAAAGGGGAGAGAGTGCATGAATAGGGTGTGGGTCACAGAGATCACATACTTCACAAGGTAATAAAGTATCACAAAGCAAATGGAGGCAGGGCAAGATCACAGGACCACCGGATGAGGTGAAATTAGAATTGCTAATGAAGTTTCGGGCACACATTGTCATTGATAACATCTTATCAGGAAACAGGGTTTGAGAGCTGGTAACCTGTCTGACCACAATTTATTAGGTAGCAATTTTCCCATCCTAGGACACAGGGGCTTATTTCATCCCATCGGCTTCAACCATAAAAGACGGGACGCCTTAAAAAGGGGTCGTCTATAGGCCTACCTTCAGGGCACATTCTCTTTCTCGGGGATGTTCCTTGCTGAGAAAAAGAATTCAGCGATATTTCTCCTATTTGCTTATGAAAGAGGAGGAATATAGCTCTGTTCCGTCCCGATCACCGGCGGCCAGTTCCAAGTTACCTCTCTTGTTCCCTGAACATCGCTGTTATCCTGTTCTTTTTTAAAGATGCCCAGATTTCATATTCAAACACACATGCTCTACAAACAATTTGTGCAGTTGACACAATTACAGGGTCCTGAGGCGACATTCATCCTCCTCAGTTTACAAAGAAGATGACGAGATTAAGAGATAAGTAAAGACAGGTATAGGAAATCACAAGGATATTCATTGGGGAAGTGATAAGTGTCCATGAAATCTTCGCAATTTATGTTCAGAGATTACAGTAAAGACAGGTGTAAGAAATTATAAAAGTATTAATTTGGGGAACTAATAAATGTCCATGAAATCTTCACAATTTATGTTCTTCTGCAGCGGCTTCCGCTGGTCCCTTCGTTCGGAGTTCCTGACTTCCCGCAACACTCAAGCAGTCGGGCAGAGGGAGAATTCTCCCTTCCTCTGCCTTTTTGTTCTATTAACGCCCTCAACAGAATGGAGACGCCCACCCATGCTGGGGAGAGCAATCTGCTCTACTCAGTCAACCAATTCACAGGTTCACGTCTTCCAGAAACAACCTCACATACACACCTAGAAATAATGTTGGACCAAATATCTGGGCATCCTGTGGCCCAGTTCAATTGACATATAAAATTAATGATCACAGGGTGCAGTGCTTGGCAGTATACATCACAGTGACCATGTTTATTTTCTCCCCAGTGAGGTCACCAAGAATTCCCTGGAGCAAATCCTTCCACAACTGAAATGCCATTTCACCTGGAACTTATTCAAGAAAGAAAGTGTCTCAAGGGATCTGGAAGACAGAGTGTGTAACCAGATTGAATTTTTAAATACTGAGTTCAAAGCTACAATGTACAACTTGTTGGCCTACATAAAACACCTAGATGGTAAAAACGAGGCAGCCCTGGAATGCTTACAGCAAGCTGAAGAGTTAATCCAGCAAGAACATGCTGACCAAGCAGAAATCAGAAGTCTAGTCACTTGGGGAAACTACGCCTGGGTCTACTATCACTTGGGCAGACTCTCAGATGCTCAGATTTATGTAGACAAGGTAAAACAAACCTGCAAGAAATTTTCAAATCCATACAGTATTGAGTATCCTGAACTTGACTGTGAGGAAGGGTGGACACAACTGAAGTGTGGAAGAAATGAAAGGGCGAAGGTGTGTTTTGAGAAGGCTCTGGAAGAAAAACCTAACAACCCAGAATTCTCCTCTGGACTGGCAATTGCGATGTACCATCTGGATAATAACCCAGAGAAACAGTTCTCTACTGATGTTTTGAAACAGGCCATTGAGCTGAGTCCTGATAACCAGTATGTCAAGGTTCTCTTGGGCCTCAAACTGCAGAAGATGAATAAAGAAGCTGAAGGAGAGCAGTTGGTTGAAGAAGCCTTGGAAAAGGCTCCTTGCCAAACAGATGTCCTCCGCAGTGCAGCCAAATTTTACAGAAGAAAAGGTGACCTAGACAAAGCTATTGAACTGTTCCAACGGGCATTGGAATCCACACCAAACAATGGCTACCTCTATCACCAGATTGGGTGCTGCTACAAGGCAAAAGTAAGACAAATGCAGAATACAGGAGAATCTGAAGCTAGTGGAAATAAAGAGAAGATTGAAGCACTAAAGCAATATGCTATGGACTATTCGAATAAAGCTCTTGAGAAGGGACTGAATCCTCTGGATGCGTACTCCGATCTTGCTGAGTTCCTGGAGGCAGAATGTTATCAGACACCATTCAATAAGGAGGACCCTGATGCTGAGAAGCGACAATCCCATCAGCACTATTGCAACCTTCAGAAATATAACGGGAAGTCTGAAGACACTGCTGTCCAACGTGGTTTAGAGCGTTTGTCCATAAGCAAAAAATCAACTGAGAAGGAAGAGATCAAAGACCAACCACAGAATGTATCTGAAAATCTGCTTCCACAAAATGCACCGAATTATTGGTATCGTCAAGGATTAATTCATAAGCAGAATGGAGATCTGCTGCAAGCAGCCAAATGTTATGAGAAGGAACTGGGCCGCCTGCTAAGGAATGCCCCTTCAGGCATAGGCAGTTTTTTCCTGTCAGCATCTGAGCTTGAGGATGGCAGTGAGGAAATGGGCCAGGATGCAGTCAGCTCCAATCCCAGAGAGCTCGTCTCTAACTCAGAGTAACTGAATTGAGACAGAGGAGAAAGACAGAGCATCAGAAGCCTGGAATAGTGGTTATGAAGGGTAGGAAGATAGGAAGATAGGAAGACAGGGGGCCCCAGCTTGGGGTTGCTGAGCAGGGAAGTTTTGCATGTTGCTTTAAGGTACATTTTTAAAGAATTGTTTTGCATGCTCATTATAGTTCATTAAAGTTACGTAGTCAGAAGGTCTTACAACTAATCACTGGTAGCAATAAATGCTTCAGGCCCACATGTTGCTGATTAGTTCTGAGTTTTCATTCAGTTCACCATATAACCGTCATTCCAGCCCTTCCTGCCAAGGGTCATAATTGGTAACTGCCTAACAATAAAATTTGTAGTCTCATCTCATTTTCATCCAGCCTTCTGGATCTCAAAGATTAACTTTTGACTAACCCTGGAGTATCTCTCGTCTCACTTATGGCTTCAGCCTTGCATTTATGTGTATTCTTGATAGCAATACTGTAATCAGTGTGTATTCTTGATAGTAATGCTACAATAAATCCATACATTTCAACTCTGTTAGAATAGAAGTAATTGTGTGGTTTGTGTATGGGACTATGACAGTAACATTAATTCCCAAAGTTTCTCCTATTAGGAACAGTGGGTAATTGCTAAACCACACTGTACAATTCTCGACATGTCCATTTGAGCCCCTCCCTCAGAATGAACACCCTCCCCCTGCAGCCAGCTTATCCTTACATTGTAGGAACTATGATTCTCTTTCCAGCCTAGGAGCCCCAGCTAAGCCCCGTGCCCAGTTAGCAGCTGCTGCTGTTGACAGGGTTGCTGTGAGCCCAGGAATACCTGAGCAAATGCCTCCCTGACAGAGTGTGAGGGACACCAGTGTGAGGCTGGCCAAAAGGGCAGAGATCCATCCAGGTCTACAGCAGTGCCTTTCAAACTGCCAGCGTCTGACATGGTGAGCTCCATTTTGTTCAGGTTGAAGTCAGACCTGTACAGCAAGGGTCTCTTAAACACATGGGGAATAGTCTCCCTGGACTTTTAAGATTTTCATCTGCAGTTCATTTTTAATTCACTCATGAATGTAATATCTAGTGACAAGGGTGTACACAGAAAGGTAAAACTATATAAATGTGTAAGATGATAATTTGAACACTTTCCTTTTAAATTCCTTATCCCCTAGGAATTAATGTAATATTTGAAATAAATTATGAAATGATTCCCTAGATGATTTAACATCCGGAAACTTGCTTGTAGGTTCATAAGTGGCAGAAAGACTGTGGCCCTAAAGGAGTTCATCTCTCTGAATTTAGAATTTAGACCCTACACCAGTAACCCACAAACAGTTGCCCTCTGGTATTCACAGACATAGTATATGCACCTTGGACCATTTCCAAACTCAAAGATCCAGACCTGCTAGGGATTTTGAGTTTTGCCAAAGCATTATACCATATTAAGAGGCTAACATAGTACATCATGATGACTATAGATAATAATGATATGTTGCATACTTGAAAATTGCTGAGAGAGTAGATTTTGTGTTCTCACTATAAAAAGAAAGGTAAGTAGCTGAGGTAATGCATATGCTAAATAATTTGACTTAACCATTCCACAATGTATACAGATACTAAAACATGCTGTACACCATAAATATGTACAATTTTTATATGTCAACTAAATTTTTACTTTTTATTAAAAAAGGCTAATGTGCAGTGACTGCAGCAAATGAATAAACATCCAGTAGGTCCAGCATTCCCATGTCAAGTGTCCTCTGCCTGTCATCATTTATACAATAATTCTCATGAAATGCTAGATAGAATGGGATATATCACTCAAGAATACCACAGATGATCACCCTTAAGATATTATACGATGGGCAGAGAGCACAACTTCCACTCTTAACTCTTGCCTGGCTGATCACAAATCATATCCCAGCTCAGGTCCAGGGACCTACTTGCTTCCTTACAAACAAAGAGACCCTAGTTCTAAGACTTGCTGAGAGCAGAAATAACCTCCCCCATCCTCCTGCTCCTTAAACAAGAGAAGATTTAGGGCAATTGTCTAAAAGGAAACAGCATGCTGGAAATACAATTCCTGGGTTAAAGCAAGCAAAGCTGCTTTCCTAATGACTCCCATTTTCTATGCATACCCTGGGTCCAGCATCCCATCTTCCAGGTGTGGTTAGAAAAGAGATCAGTCCTTAGTGACTGCTGGCGAAGTGAATTGCATGCTGCAGTCCCTCATCAGCATCTTTGTACAGCTCAGTTTCATGTTTTCTGCAGAATCAGGAGCTGACAATCAAAATGGCTCCTCACTCACACTCATTGGTCAGACTGGGCTTGTGATAACAATTTAGACTAATCACTGGCAAGCAGGGATGGGGAGCACTGAAGTCAGCTATTGGCTGTGTCCAGGAGCAGTCAGGCATTCTGCCACTGGATGCTGCTTTTGTAATCTTGTCATATGACAAAACACTATGATGTTCTTTTGTTTTCCTTGGATTGGCTCAAGGGTTGGTGAGAAGCAGGAAGTATTCTGCCATGGGAAGTCTACTGACCTGCAAAAATGTATCAAAATACACAGAAGCAGGGATGGAAGGTGGAAAAATTACAAACTGTGATGATCAGCTCCAAGAGCATGTAGGGGTAAAGGAGGTAATACCTCTCTCACTCATTGTAAGAGTCATGGCTGACACTCCTATAACAAAAGACAAGTTAACAAGAGAAAAGGGAAACAAATTTACTTAATCAAAGTTTTATGTGATATGAGAGCCTTCAGAAGTGAAGACCCAAAGATCCAGGGAAAACTGTTTTTGTGCTTAGGTTCCATGAAGAACCTAAGGGCAACTGTGTAGATATGTGTTTGGACAAGAGTATGACCTTATGGTTATAGACTGGGGGTGAAGGAGGGAGTGTGTTCAAATTCTTCTTGCACTCTCTGTGTAGCATTTCTTCTTTGCAAGTATGGAGCAGGATTCCTCTGGAATAAGGGTCTTCAAATGAGAAGGGAGAAGGGAGAGAGTGACCTTCCTAAGTTTTATGGCTTGCTTTGGGGAGAGGGCTTCTAGTTTCTATGATCTGTCTTGCGGAAGAGGAATTCTAGTTTCCGTGGTTCACTCCAGGGGAGAAAGAAGCATGAAAGACAGGAGGGCAGGAGGAGGTCAAAGAGATCTTTCTTCGGAGGCCCTTCCAATGTCTTTCAGTTCAAAGTACTCAGCACACCAAGGCACTATACTTCGGGTATCATGTTCTGAGAGCTACAATGAAGAAGTATGAGAGCAGTCACTGAGGGAGGGAGTTTTCAACTAACTTAGAGGAGCAGGGCCTGACCCTAGCAAGCATTCCTGGGGCTTCCTGATTGCTGTATAGGGCAGTACTTATGTGTGGGACAGTGATATGAGGAGCTACACTCAGGAAACTTCCTGATCTCAATTTTTATTATGATTTGTTTCTGATTTGGGATCTTCCTAACTGAATTAAAGAACTTATATCAATTTCTAGCTTAATTCAGGCTGGAGTTAGTCCAAGTATCATTTGACAAATTTTATTAATCTTTTGAAAGTGTCTTGGCTTTGGGTTTAGACCTATTTCAACCTCATCTCCACCACTTAGTATCTCTACAGTGTTGGGAAAAATCACTTAAACTCTGTGACCCTAAGATATTCCTATAGAAAACCTGGAAATAATAAATTATACCTCACAGAAGATTAAATGTGTTTCCTTACAAGCATTATGGTAGACCAGATACACACAGAACAAAAAGCCTGTGTATCACAATGAAAAATGCTATATAATCTGCAAAACATATTTTTTAAATGCATAACTGCATTTAAAAGAGAGTAAGGAATTCCCTGAAGTCCAGAAATGTCAGGAAAGTGAAAATTCACCAGAATAAGCATGTGTTCATTTGTGTTGGTGATCTAAATCACTTTCTGGTGGCCTACCTTACATTATGAAGGAGATGGAAGACAAAGTCTGGGGCCTGCACATGGTACATTGTATCATAGAACTCACATAAAATCAGGACCCATTCAGAGGTTAAACTGGAGAACAAACTCCTTGCAGACCTAAATGATGGGGCTACACATGCCTATTTTTGCCTTTGGCCCTAAGGAAAGCAGGGAGGAAAAAAGTCGTTGATAATTTCTAATCTTAAGCGGAGAAGCGTGATTGTTTCGGGCTCAAATTCTCACTATGTGGCAAAAAAAAATTTAAAAAAAACACTCAAGTAGAAAATTTCATTTTAAGCAATTCTGGCTTGGTAATGCTCCCATGCACCTAAAAAAGCAAATAAAAACACCTCTCAAAAGGAAATACTTTTTACATAGCTCCCAAAGAATTTCCAAGTTTGATAAAGTTCCAAGGAATATTAGGTCATAACACAAAATCAAAGAATACACACAAATAAATAAGCCACAATGTGCAAAAGTTACCAGATAGTAAACTATAAGCCAGAGCAACAAAACTACAGATATTGTAATTGAATATAGAATATAAAAGAATGTATTTAGAATGTATTTTGGGAGGCCGAGGCAGGTGTACCACTGAGGTCAGGAGTTACAGACCAGCCTGGCCAGATGGTGGAACCTGGTTTCTACTAAAAATACAAAAATTAGCCAGGCGTGGTGGCATGCATCGGTAATCCCAGTCACTTGGGAGGCTAAGGCAGGAGAATGTCTTAAACTTAGGAGGTGGAGGTTGCAGCGAGCTGAGATCACACCACTGCACTCCAGCCTGGGCAACAGAGTAACTCTATTTCAAAAAACAAAAAAATGAATGTATTAATGTATTTAGTAAATTTCAAGATAAAGAAAGAAAAAATTAAGTTTTAACAAAGGAACAGGCCAGGCACGGTGGCTCATGCCTGTAATCCCAGCACTTTGGGAAGCCAAGGTGAGCAGATTGCCCAAGGTCAGGAGTTCAAGACCAGCCTGGCCAACATGGTGAAAACCCGTCTCCACTAAAAATACAAAATTAGCCAGGTATGGTGATGGGTGCCTGTAATCCCAGCTACTCGGGAGGCTGAGGCAGGAGAGTCTCTTGAACACAGAAGACAGAAGTTGCAGTGAGCTGAGATCACGCCACTGCACTCCAGCCTGGGTGACAGGTCGAGACTCTGTCTCAAAAAAAAATAAAGAAAGAAAGAAACAATAGTGTATTAAATTTGATTAGGCATATTTGCAGAAGAACCAAACAAAATTGGAAATAAAAAAACTAACATAATAGAAATTAAAAACTCAAAGGATTTGTTGAAAAGTAGTTTATACACAGCTGAAAAACATTTATTGACTTAGAAGACAGATTTGAAGAAACTACTCAGAATGCAGCACAGAAAAACAATGAGATGGAAAATCGACAGAGATATTCAGGGATGTGGAGAACAAAATGAGGAAGTTAAAATGCGTGTGATCAGAGTTGCAGAAGGCGAAATAAAAGAGAATGGAGGAAAGGCAATAGTTGAAGAGACAATGACCGAAATTTTCGAAATTAATGAAAAATGCTAATCCTCAAATACATGAATTCCAAAAAGATCACCCAAGCAGATATCTAAAAACATAGTAGTACCTTTTAAGTGCCTTTGAGGCAGAAAGATTTTTAAAACCACAAAAAACAAAAGAAATATCTGTGAAGGAATTGGTATTAGGTTAAGCTCGGACTTCTCAATAGCAACCAAAACACAGTGGGAAACAGTTTCAAAAGCCAAGAGAAAATAATTGTCAGCCTAGAATTTAACTTTTTATCCCTTTTTATTTGAAATGATTTTAGACTTAAAGTTGTAAAAATGGTGCCCAGAGTTCCCATATACCCTTTATGTAGCTTCCCATCAAAAACACCTTACATAACCATAGAATAATCTTTTAGACAGGAAACTAACATTGACAATATATAATCAACTAATCTACAAGTCTTGTTCAAATTTTACCAATTGTACCACTAATATTTTTTTTCTAGTTCAACATCCAACCTGGGATCTTCCCCAAAATGACCTTTGTTCACAATGTCATAATTCACCTGAGCTCTGCTCAGCCAGAGTTTGATGAATAAAATCATTTTCTCTTTGCCAGTGTCCCCTTATATGAATATGTCATAAAGCATAAAGGTCGGGGTGGTTCCTGTTAGAATATTCCCTTCCCTTGATTCCCTGACAAATGTCATTACACAACCCTCCTGAGCTGCCTCACGATTATAAAGGAAAAGACATTGACTCCTGTCTGATGTAATAAACAGAAGAGTTTTTTATGACCCTACACCTCTTTTCTTCTGATTTCTGTGGAACATACTGGCAACAAAATCCTGACCCAAGATCCACCAGGGGATGGACAGTTGTCCTAGGTATGCCCAAGAATTATGCAACATCCCCAGCCACGTGCAGGATGGTTGAGGAATCTGGGGGCAGCTATTGTATGGAAGGAAAGTCTTACAAAGGGAAATCCTCATAGGAAATTGCGTAGGTTGGAGAAAGAGTCACACTCAGTCAACCTTAGCCTGTCTTTTCTCTCCTTTGGTCTAATCAGAGGTAGCTGTTATCTTCTAATAGCCTGCTGCTTTGTTTTTTTTTTCTAATGAGAATTCCAGGAAGTTGACATCAGGGTCTCCAAGACTACCCCTAGATTTGATGATTCACCAGAAAGATGAGCAGGATTCAACATATGGTCATACTCACAGCTAAGACTTATTATAACAAAAGTATACAGAGCAAAATTAGCACAGACAAAAAGTGTATGGGGCCAAGTTCAAAGACAATCAGGTATAGGTTTCCAAGAATGCTGGTAGAGTCATCAAGTTGTGCTTAATTCCTCCAGCATCAAATTGTGACAACACATGAGAAGCCAGTTAGACTGTGTGCCCAAGGGTTTTACGGGGGACTGATCACGTACACACCCTCTGCCTAGCATGTAACAAAATTCCAGGCTTCGAGAAGGAAAGCAAGTGTTAGCATAAACTCCATCATTTGCATAAACAGTCTTAGCATAGTAAGCCACCCCTATCAGCTATAGAATAGCTAGAAAACTCCAAAAATCCGAGTTCCCTGATGTTAGCCAAGGGCCAGCCTTTCAAGCAAGTCTTTCTAAAGATAGCAGTCTCAGACTTGCCCTGCTACCTCTGCATGGTCCATCCCCTTAGTCCTTAGCAAGGCCAAATATAGTAAAAGTATTATTTGTGGGATCTCTGTCAGTATTAATCCCAGTTTTTTCCAATACACTCAGTTTATCCTCTTTTAAGGATCCTGAATTTAGCCAGCTTAAACAAACCTGATTAATTATAAAGGTCTATCTTAGAAGTCCAGGTAGCTTCCTCTGTACATGTCTATATTAAACTTTTTACCTGGTAGCACATCACAACTCAGGCCAGGAAAGTAAAGTGGACCTGAACACCTTCCTGGGCTGAGACAGTGTCATGATAATCAGGTACACACAGACACAAAGCACAATCCCAGAGGACATGCACGGCAGCCCAAGCAGGACATGCCTTAGGCAGTACAGGTTAACAACCCCCACCAAGTGGCCTTCCATGCGGCCTTCCAAGGTGGGGCCTACCACCATAAGGTTTCCATTCCAGTCCAAAAAATTCACTGAAGTCCTTGGTTTCAGAGGAACTGCCTTCAAGCTATCAGTTCCAAACACAGGAGTGAGGATGACACCTGAGTTTTTCTGGATGGGAAGTTCCAGAGTGGATCCCCACCTCCACCCCCAGTGTTGTCTGGTGTGCTCAGAGACTCAGCGGTCTGAATTCAAAGCATTAAGTAGGAGTTTGGAAAGACAGCGTGGGAAGATTTCTGTCAGACAGAAGGGAAAGCTTCCAGGAACAGTTCTGAAAAACAAAAAGATTGTTAATGACTTCCTCTCCTTTATGCCTCCCTGGGGGTCTGAGTTTCTATTTTTTTCATTGCTATGAAAAAGTCAGAGGTCCTATTCAGCAATCATATCATATTTTAAAAAATCATATCTCATTCTCACGCAGATCTTTCAACTGGAAAAAGTGTATACAAAAAGGACAAAAGGACTTTCACCAAAAAACATTTGCATGCAATTTAAGCATAAAGAGATATCATGCTCATATTGTCTGTTACTGAACCAAACTGGGGTCCACTTGCCCAGCCCAGCAAAGCTAAACACCCACCCTGGGATTTTGCAACAAGAGAAAGGAGGGCATTTGTTTGCAGGTTGCCATACAAGGAGAATCATGCAACTCACACTGAAGACCCTATTTTTAGTTTCTATAGAGAACCAAACATCACCTGACTCTAACTTCCTTGGCTATTGTTTTAAGCTATTATTACCTTCTTGCTTATCAGCTTGCAAACTTACTTCTTAGGGCCAGCTAGTGCCTGGAATTTCCCTTGAAGGAACTTGAGATTTTCCTTTATTTCCATGCTTGCGTGGGGGTCCTGGCAGGCCACTAAGAAGGAGTCCCCGCTCCGTCTTATGTCCAGAATGAAATCCTGAATTTTCAAAAACTTAAAAAATTGGCTAGCATAGACTTCCACGTCTTTCATCCAAATTATACAGTGAGCCTAGAAATTAATAATCCTTTTCTGGGGTCAATTGCATTTAATAATCAAACTTCTGAAGGTCAGGAAATGCCATCCCAAAATATACCACTTTGGACTTAAAACTGAAGGTGCTTGAGAAACAGCAAATGCAAGACAGGACTTTCTCTGAGCTCCCTTTATCTGCATAAACATAGACCCTCCAAAAGGAACTCAGATGTCATGAATCCCTTCCCAGGGAATCTTATCAACCAGGGAAGATTAAATTCGGATCACTAGAGAGGACACTGGAGGCTGACCCTGTGTCCAGACAGACTTTGTCACAGGCTGTCACATATTCTTCTGAGGGCTTATTCATTTTTCACTAAAACAATTTACTCCCGCTAAGTTGCCTACATCTCCCTTCCCCTCTCCTTTAAGAAGAGGGTACATAACTTCTAGATCTCACTGGGTTTGGGGCGTTAACTTTCCTTTCATATCATGCCCCATGCACATAATGAGTTTGTATACCTTTTGTCCTGTTAATCTGCCAGTTTTCAGTTTATTTCATAGATTCAATTATCAAGCCCTCAAAAGGTATAGGGGAAAATGTGTCCTTCCCCTACCTTACTAACATGTGTGTATGTTAGAACAAAGGTGAGGGATGCAGATTCAGGCTGTCAGTCTATTTTCATAGATTGAAACTAATTGGGAAAGTTGAAAACAGCAAGTCAACAGAAATGAGATAGTCTCAAGATGGGAAGAATCCAATCTGTCAGGAGTGGATGGAGGGGTCACATTCCCTGTGATGTGTCCTCCTCCAACTTACAGCTTTCAACGGGGATTATAAATCAGAAATGCAATTGGCCTCTGTATCATGAAGGGGCTCAGACTATGCCACCCCAAAACATGCCATTTTGACATAAGAATTATTTTGAGCTAAAGGGAATTGAAAAAAAGCAGACACAGGATGAGCTGTCTGCCCTACTTCTACCTGCCTGAAAGCAGAACATAAATGTCTCTTGCGATGGTATCCCCAACCCCTACTTCCACTCAAGAAAGGGGATAACAACCTTATCACTGGACAAAGTCTACACAAACAAATCTTAATAACTAGCTCTCATCTACCATTAGTTTCCCCAAATATTTGTCTTTGCACAATTTGACACCCTCAAACTCAAAGCTCCTTCTTTTTTATCTGTCCACTTCTCTAAAAATGTATGATTCTTTTGTTAAGATGCTCAATAAGCCCCAATTTCTAGCCACTTCTTTCACTTGCTCATCACTGTGTTCTCCAGTGTGTATGCACTATGTATGTGTTAATAAATATCTGCCTGTTTTTATCTTGCTAATCTGTCTCATGTCAGTCTAATTTGCAGTGTTGTGGAATCTTTAAGGAATTAGAAAGAGCGATGGGGTTCAGGAGGATATGATGTTTGTTAATTATTTAGGTGCACTGGCCCAGTCAGATTAACATCTAAAGGACTGAGCCCCGAACAAAGAGTGAAGTTACCTTTTAAGCATTTCTTGGGGTTGGGGGGAGATCTGTGCAGGGGGAAGCATACTACAAAAGAGAGAAACAAAGGCAGTTATTCAACTGAGACATGCATTATATCATTTCTTACTTTTTAAGGAAAAGCTTGTTTTGCAACTTGAGTTTATCTGTCTAGTGACCTTGCTGCTGCACAGCTAAGGAAACAGGGTCTTCACAATGCCTGGGAAGGGAGGAGAGACAAGGCTCACTAGCCACAGAAAAACAGGCAGTTAATTTTTTAAAGGACTCCAGTTCTTTCTGTTTCTCAGGGGGATTTTCTTACATACAACTGAGTTGTTGCTTACACACTCTTTAATTTCTTCTAATTCCTGCTTCAGTAGGGCCCCAGCCTACGAACGTAAGATGGGAAGAGGAAATAATGTTTGCTGAGCCAGGCACAGTGGCTCACGCCTGTAATCCCAGAACTTTGGGAGGCTGAGGTGGGCGGATCACTTGAGCCCAGGAGTTTGAGACCAGCCTGGGCACCATGAAAAAAACCATGTCTCTATAAAAAATACAAAAATTAGCGAGGTGTGGTGGCACATGCCTATAGTCCCAGCTACTCAGGAGGCTGAGGTAGGAAGATGGCTTGAGCCCAGGAGGTCGAGGCTACAGTCAGCTGTGATCGTGCCACTGCACTCCAGCCTGGGGAACAGAGCAGAAATCCTGTCTCAATAAAAGTCTTTAATGCACAGAATGTTTTTTCCTCTCCTACAATCACAAATATGCAATCAGCAACTGGATTTCAGATGGCCTAATCAGAGAAAAATCCAAATAGTCCAGAAAAATCCAAAAAGTATCCATGATGATTTGATAAATTAGGGCTCCACAGAGCAGTGATTTGCAAGGATCCCATAATCAGAGTTCTGTCCACTAAGCCTATGTCTGCTTTCAGTTCAGCACAGTACAAACTAAGGCTGAAACGACCTAACAGCAGGCAGCCACAGGTTTCAGCTTAAAGTCAGAACAGGCAATTAGAATATGTGAAGTCTGGATTTCAAAGGAGCCAGCTGCTTTTCTTCCTACAGCAACAAAACCGAGATACTTTAGGGTCAGAGAGCCATGGTCCAAGTCCAAGGGACAAGAAATGCTTTCCCAGGCCCTTTTTATTTTGTCAGGCTTAGAGTTTTTTTTTTTTTGAGACAGAGTCTTGCTCTGTCGCCCAGGCTGGAGTGCAGTGGCCGGATCTCAGCTCACTGCAAGCTCCGCCTCCCGGGTTTATGCCATTCTCCTGCCTCAGCCTCCTGAGTAGCTGGGACTACAGGCGCCCGCCGCTTCGCCCGGCTATTTTGTATTTTTTTTTAGTAGAGACGGGGTTTCACCATGTTAGCCAGGATGGTCTTGATCTCCTGACCTCGTGATCCGCCCGTCTTGGCCTCCCAAAGTGCTGGGATTACAGGCTTGAGCCACCGCGCCCGGCCAGGCTTAGAGTTTTAATTGACCTACTCAAAAAATATGCACATCAGCCTGGAAAATCATCAGCCTTAAAGAGTCCGACATCTGACATCACAAGGTCTCTCTAGCAACTAAAAATTAATTTTTCAAACTCAGTGTGTCTCCATCTGGAGACAACCTCTGAGAAATAAAAATAAAATCCTAAGCCCCACAAGGGCTTAGGGTTTTTCCATATCCCCTCTTAGCCACGGGGATCCCAGTGAAACCTTAAGAACTGAGTGCCCAGTCATGATGGGATGGAAAGTCAGACACACCCCTTCCTTATTAATCTTTAACCAGAATTCTTTCCTAAGGAGTAAGCAGAAAGCTTCTCTGGAAAACAAGAAACAGAGGACACATTCCTTTATTGCCTTTAGCCAATCATCTGAGGCCACTGCTCGACTCCCCCTCCCTCTTTGCAGTTTCAACGTGACAGCTGGCCTGTTTCACAATGCAACCCTTTCTAAAAACTGACCTCAATCCCCAGGCCAGTTTTGGCCCAATCACAGAGGAAGGGCAGTGTGGGTTTTCATGTCCTGTACTTCAGCTTTTGATACGAGAAGGCCAAAAACTCCACCCATGGATCATGCTAACACCACCGTCTTTTGTACATACGATTCATGAAAAGGCACAAAGCTCAATTGCAGATGTGCATATTTTCCCTTTCATGAATATTCATGACTCTTCCTATAGCTTATCAAATCAGTATATTTGGACACCTCATTCAGCAAAAATTTTTGTCTTAGTGTTCCCTCCCACAAAGTGCCTGTGGCTTCTGGTTGGAGGCTATGCTTTCCAGCTCCTCAGAATGGCTAGCTTTGTAACTGCCCGAGGGTTTTTTCCTGCCCACTGCACAAAGACCACGGCATTGTGGTAGAGAAAATTTTAATAGATACGTGAAAGGAAAACAAATCTCAGGACCCCTAAATCACTAAGCCAAAGGGAAAAGTCAGGCTGGGGACTGCATCAGGCAAACCTGCTCCCATTTTATTCCTAAATAAGATGGCTACAAAGATTTAAAAAAAAAAAAAAAGAAAAAGCTACATACCTCCTTCACAATTTGCCCACAAGGAAATTCCTTGTGGGCCTCAAGATCTTTACCCTAAAAACAGTTCTGCTGAATTTTACCCTACCAACATAAACTGATAGCTTGTCTTCACCAGCACGGGACAGAAAGTCATAACTCTGCTTGCCTGAGACAAATGCCTATCTGGTTGCTTCCTCTGCCCTATCATTCACGTAAAACTGCAGATTCACTGAGACAGACTAAGGCATAAATTGTTAGAGTAGGTAGTTAGTCAGACATGAACAGGGCAGGAGAGGAGCCCCCTCTCCTACCAGGCAACCATCAGGTGATGGTCAGGCAGTTGTTAAACTGTCCCTAAAATGATCATTGGTTGAAGCCAATGCCAGGCAAGGGCCATCTCCCAGCAGAAATACCTGAAATTGGTAATCAGCAATTTCCAAGTAAGATCTCAGGAGTTGGGCAAGTGGGCTCAAGCATGTGCACTAAGAGGCAAAATGGCAGAGTTGAACTGGTATATTCACTTCCTCTAGGAACACTCAACTGGTAGGGAAACAATGCCTCAAGTGAGCATGTGCACAATTTCAGTAAACACGCTGAGCATGCAGCCCCTCCCAAGTGCTGGCAGACCGCTACACACATGGACTGCCCAATCCAGGGGAAGAAACAGGGGAGAAATAACAAAAGACCCCAGAAGCATGCCAACTTGCAAACCCCAAGTCAAAGGTTAAACCATGTACTTGAATCTCTTAAGTTACCCTGTTGGCCCTCTTTCAAGTTCAAAAATATAAAGTACATTGGGAGGCCGAGGTGGGCAGATCACAAGGTCAAGAGATCAAGACCATTCTGGCTAACACAGTGAAACCCCATCTCCACTAAAAATACAAAAAAATTAGTTGGGTGTGGCGGCATGCACCTGTAGTCCCAGCTGCTGGGGAGGCTGAGGCAGGAGAATGGTGTGAACCAGGGAGGCAGAGCTTGCAGTGAGCTGAGATCACGCCACAGCACTCCAGCCTAGGTGACACAGCAAGACTCGGTCTCAAAAAAAAAAAAAAAAGAATATAAAGTACATTCAAGTACTCCACTTCCCCTTGTTCCTGTTCTAAAACTTTTTAATAAACTTTCTCTCCTGCTCTGAAACTTGCCTCAATCTCTCTATTTGCCTTTTCCCCTCAGTTGAATTATTTCTTCTAAGGAGGCAAAAATTAAGGTTGCTGCAAATCTGTATGGATTTGCTACTGCTAACCAAATGACTATTCCTCTACCCCACCACCATATATAAATTATGTATTCAGTGAAAGGCTGATCAAAGACGCAAAAGAATGCAACCTTTTGTCTCTTACCCACCTATGACCTGGAAGCTCCCACTCTGAGTTGTGCCACCTTTCTGAACCAAATCAATGTACATCTTACATGCATTGATTGATGTCTCATGTCTTCCTAAAATGTATAAAACCAAGCTGTGCCCTGATTACCTTGGGCACATGTCCTCAGTATCTCGTAAGGGCAATGACATGGGCCATTGGTCACTCATATTTGGCTCAGAATAAATCTCTTCAAATATTTTAGAGTTTGGTTCTCTTCATTGACAGACACAAAACTAGTCATGCCATGTAGGAGATGGAGTTCGTATTCAAGTCATTCTCCTTCAAAGCTCATAAGTTAGAAGTTTTGTTTTTGTTTTTTCTGAGATGGAGTCTCACTCTGTCGCCCAAGCTGGAGTGCAATGGTGCAATCTCGACTCACTGCAACCTCTGCCTCTTGGGTTCAAGCGATTCTACTGCCTCAGCCTCCCAAGTGGCTGGGATTACAGGCACCCACCACCATGTCCAGCTAATTTTTGTATTTTTAGTAGAGATGGGGTTTCACCATCTTGGCCAGGCTGGTCTTGAACTCCTGACCTCATGATCCACCTGCCTTGGCCTCCCAAAGTGCTGGATTACAGGTGTGCACCACCGTGCCCAGCATAAGTTAGAAGTTTTTCAAAACATGAAGGTGGCTAGGCTTGCTGCTGACTGGTTGGGCAAGACAAAATCATAGACTGTTGAAGCTGTCCTACTGCATGCTGAATTGCTTCTGGGTGGGGCCACAGGAGGAGGATTGGTGGGTTCAGGTGGGTCCAGGTGGAGCCATGGGTGTCAGACATGCAAGAAAACCTGAAAAGATGTGTCAAAAGGCCAATCTTAGGGTCCTACAATAGTGGTGTTATTTGCAGTAGTAATTGGGGAAGTTGTGTATTGTTTAACCTCAGGAATAATGGCTGTCAATCATTTATGTCTGCCCCCTAGTAGGATTCAGGTTCCGCTCCTCTCTGCAGCCTAAGGGACTCTCCTTAGCTTTACAAAAGTGGTTGAGTGTGGGGGACAGCCTATTACCATTTAAACCTATGTCTTCCGAAGTTAGCTCAACCCAATAACCCAGAAATAATTATGGGAAAGGCAAGATGGGGGTTGGTGAGTTAGCTCAGATTTCATTCCCTGTCATAATTTTCTCACTGATACAATTTTTGCAAAGATGGTTTCAGCCTGAAGGCTGAAATCCCTTTATGAGAAATAAAGTTCTCCTTTCAAACTTTATGAACATTGTTATTCTTCAGTTGAAATTGTAAAGGATACAACTATTGGAGACATTTGAACCAAAGAAACTCCATCTTGAATAGGGGCTGGGTGAAAAAATGCTGAGACCTACTGGGCTGCACTCCCAAGAGCTTAGGCATTCTAGTCCCAGCTGATGAAACAGGATGCAGTAAAGAAGCCAGCCAAAACCAAGATGGCAATGAAAGTGACCTCTGGTCATCCTCACTGCTCATTATATGCTAATTATAATGCTAAATTTAGCTTTATAATTTAGCATTAGCATGCTAAAAGACACTCCCATCAGCACCATGGCAGTTTATAAATGCCATGGCAGCATTCAGAAGTTACCCTATACGGTCTAAAAGTGGGAGGAATCCTCGGTTCCGGGAATTGCCTGCCCTTTTCCCAGAACATTCATGAATAATCCATCCCTTGTTTAGCATATGATCAAGAAATAACTTTAAGTGTACACAGATGAACAGCCCATGCTGCTGCTCTGCCTATGGAGTAGCCATTCTTTTATTCCTTTACTTTCTTAATAAACTTGCCTTCACTTTACTCTGTGGACTTGCCCTGAATTCTTTCTTGTGTGAGATCCAAGAACCCCCTTTTAGACTCTGGATTGGGACCACTTTCCTGTAACACAACTAAGGAACAACCAACTGGAAGAGTTGCATAGGGCAAGGTATGGGGTAAGTAGGGGGAGGAAGGGTGGGCATGGAGCTTCCTTGCTTTTGCTTGGGATGCTACTCTTCCAGCACCTCAATGTGTTCACCAACTCAAAAGCTCTCAGAACTCCATCCTTTAGAGCAGGTGTCCCCAATCCCTGGGCTACAGACTGGTACTGGTCTGAGGCCTGTTAGGAACTAGGCTGTACAGTAGGAGGTGAGTAGCAGGCAAGCAATCAAAGCTTCATCTGTATTAACAGTTGCCCCCCATTGCTCGCATTACTGCCTGAGCTCCACCTCCTGTCAGATTAGCAATGGCATTAGATTCTCATAGGAGTGTGAACCCTCTTGTGCTTGTGAGGAATCTAGATTGCGCACTCCTTATGAAAATCTAATGCCTGATGATCTGTCACTGTCTCCCATCACCCCCAGATGGGACCATATAGTTGCAGGAAAACAAGCTCAGGACTCCCACTGATTCTACATTATGGTGAGTTGTATAATTATTTCACTTATATTACAATGTAATGATAATAGAAATAAAGTGCACAATAGATGTAATGTGCTTGAATCATCCCAAAACCATCCCTGCCCCTGTTTGTGGAAAAACTGACTTCCATGAAATCAGTCCCTGGTGCCAAAAAGGTTCGGGATTGCTGCTTGAGGGGTTTTTATGGAGGTTCACAATATATAGGTAAGAATTTGATGACTGATTGAATTCTTGGCAACTAGTGATTGAACTCAATTTCCAGCCCTTCTTCCCTCCCCAGAGGTTGGGGGATGGTGCTGAAGGTTCTAACCATCTAATCATGCCTTGGTCTTTCTGGCAACCAACCCCCATAATGAACTATCTAGGGGCCCCAAAAAGTATGACTTCATTAACAGAAACTCAGGCATAGTTGAAAGGGGCCTGTTATGAATAAGAAAACATGCTTCATATCACTCTTGGAAATTCCAAGGATTTTAGAAGCTCTGTGACAGGAACCAGGGGCAAAGGCTAAAGAGTATTTTGTATTATACCATAGCAGTCATATTTACTTGGGAAACAAGATCACCAGGCAATCCTCCTTGAATGTAAACCCCTCAATTGCCTAAGAAGCACCAAAAGACACAGGACAAACCCGAGGAGCCTCTCAGCTGGAACCAAGCACTACATAGTAACTGCATCTGTCACAGAAACCATGAGATCAACCTCTTGGTGCTCCTGGACTTTTGTTTCTAGCATATTTTTAAATTCCTGTATTTTTCTTGAAGGCAAATTTCCCTGCAGACTCCTCCTAAGAAAAGCAAATTTTCTAACTCTTCTATTATGCTTTCTTATTAGTTAACAGACACAGACCCAGAAAGAAAATAAAGTTATGTTAACAGTAAAAGTCGTTGCATTTGTGTCATAATTCTGACTGAATGAAGACATCACAAGAGATACAAGAGATGTTCATAGAATTGCAAACCAGACAAAACCGACCTGAGGTATGAGAGGAGTTGAGTGGGACAGGATGATGGGAGGAGTGAGTTTTAATCTATTTGGGCTAAGATGGATCACTCAAAGGTAAGTAGTAAAATACAAGAATTTTAAAGGTAGCTATGTTCGGTTTTTATTTGAAAGCATCAATGCTTGGGGTTTTATTGTGATGATAACCATTAAAATAAGATTTATCTTTTCAACGAATGTTAGGAAATCTAAAACCTAACCAAAATTAAGGTATATCTGATTCAAAAGGTACATATTCCTCTCTTTCCTGTTTGATTTTTTGCTGGTAAATTGCAGAAAGTGTTTTCTTCTCAACATTATACTGACTGGCTTGCTAGAATCTTTCCATCTGATATAGTGTCAGGAGAAGGAGAACTGAGAAAAAAAAAAAGAGGACCCTATTCTCAGATGCATTTTCCACCATTTAAATACCTGTAACTGCCTGCTGCGAAGAGTTCTGCAGGAAGGACGGAGACCACTTCCTATTAGCTCCTCCATATGGTGAGAAGATAATCTGGCCACCTAAACCACAAGTCCCAGGAGTTCCCATTAAATGCCCTGCAGAATCAAAATCACAGTGAGATAGCATCTCATCCTAGTTAGAATGGCTACTATCAAAAAAACAAAAATAACGAATGCTGGTGAGGATACAGCGAATAGTGAACGTCATATACTGTTGATGGGAATGTGAATTAGTACAACCACTATGGAAAACAGTATGACGTTTCCCCTCAAAACTGAAAATGGACTTATTATATGATCCAGCAATCCCACTGCTGGATATATATTTTTAAAAATTGATATCAAGTTATCAAAGAGATACCTGTATTCTCACATTCATTGGAGCACTATTCACAATAGCCAAGATAAAAAAACAACCTAAGTGTCCATCAGTGGATGAATAAAGAAAATATGGCTTATATACACATTGGAATATTATTCAACTACAAAAAAATGAAATCCTGTCATTTGCAACAACATGGATAGAATTGGAGGTCATTATGTTAAGTGAAATAAGCTAGGCACAGAAAGGCAAATATTGCACATTCTCGATCATATGTGGGAACTAAGAACTAAGAACAAAGTGGATTTCATGGACATAGAGCATGGAATGGTGTTTACCAAAGGCTGGGAAGGGTACAGGGGAGGGAAGATAAAGAGGGGTTTGTTAATGGGCACAAAAATATCGTTAAATAGAAGGAATAATTTCTAGTGTTCGATAGTACAGTAGGGTGGCTATAAGTTATTGTATATTTCAAAATAGCTAGAAGAATTGGAATTTCTCAACACAAAGAAAAAATAAATTATTGAGATGATGGACATCCCAATAACCCTGATTTGATCATTATGCACTGTATACATGTATCAGTTCTTTCAGTGAATGGGGCAGGGGAGGATGCCCCTCAGCCAGCAGGTGCCAGGGATTTTCTCAGGTGAGCTGCCCTTTTGTCCATTTTTGGCACTGCTGGGGAGGAGCAGCCCAACCTGTCCATGGTCTTGGGCCTCTGAGAATAGAGGAAGCTTGATGTGGGCTTCAGTACAACATAATCTGGAGAGTTTGCCTTAGGCATATTTTAGAGATGGAGGACACATTTTGGGGCACATATGTTTTATATTTTTGTACCCCAAAACATATAAAACTATTATGCCTCAATAAAATAAGTAAATTGATGAATTAGTTAATTAAAAATAAAAATAAATGCCCTGCAGGGCAGTATTTGAGGAATAGGATATTGGTGAGAGAGATTCAGTACTAAGAGATTCCTATTTTCATTTACTGACTTCCTGGTCATGAAATCATGTTAATCCTAGTGCTACACATGGGGTTGACCAGGAAACCAGGTTGACCTGCCCAGGGCCTTAACAGCCAGCCTGCCCAAGAGGCTTGTCAGCAAATTGCTTGAGTGTGTCCAGAGCTCTCTGACCTGAAGGGCCTCAGGGAGAACTTCTAGGTTATGCTGGACTGAAGCCCTCATCAAGCTGCCCCTATTCCCAGAGGCTCAAGACCATGGCAAGGTGGGCTGCTCCTCCCAGAAATGCCAAAAATTGACAAAAGGGGAGCTCACATGGGAAAACACCTGTCACTTACTTGTTGATGGGCATCTTCCTCTGACCCATCCCCACCGAGGGCCTGGATCGCCTCTCTCTCTCTCTCTCTCTCTCTCTCTCTCTCTCTCTCACACACACACACACACACACATACACACACACACACAATGATAATGTCAACCTTAATGCTATTGACTAATTTCTATATTCTGCTTGGTAATTAGCTCACTTTGCCTTGATCTCTTATTGCATTACTTCAGCATTCTCACTATAGTTCTATAACTAGGAATGATTATAACTATTACTGGGTCACTTTGCAAATGAAGTATTTGGAAATTGAAGTTAATTACTTAAAATCACACATGTATTAAGTGGGGCAGAACTGTGTTGTTAACCAGGTTCCCTGACTCTCTGCTTCCTAATCATAAAACATATGAGAATGAACTGTCTTACTGCCCTTTATTTGCTCAGTTTTTAAAAGAAATGGGAACTTGGAGGATTTTATGTGCCTAGCATCTATTGAGAAAGTAACAACTGCTGTCTAATAACATTTCACCCCAGAATGTGCCTCTGGCTTACAATCTAGAGAGGAAAAGATGGCCTATGTCAGGGAGGACAAACCCATAATCAACACAAAAGAAAAATCTCTCCTGCTTGTTGTCAAGGCATTATTGATCAGATTATTCATTAGCCAAAGGGACAAGGGAGGAGAATGAAACCGAGTCTACATTTGGCTCACCAAGATAAGCGTCCTGGCAAGGGACACATATACTCACAGAAAAGGGCACTCTTTTCTAATTTGCACAAGCACCACAGAGACTAGAGGTGGTGCATGTGAGGCTAAGAGTGATGGTTTAAAAAGAATTGGATTTTTAGTAGAGACCAGTTTTCTCCATGTTGGTCAGGCTGGTCTTGAACTCCCAACCTCAGGTGATCCACCCGCCTTGGCCTCCCAAAGTGCTAGGATTATAGGCATGAGCCACCACACCTGGCTCGTTCCCCATCAAACATGGGGATTCCCTAAGGTCACAGCAATCAATCCAAATGATCTTTCCTACTTCAATGTTTTCTCTGTGTATTAATTTCCTAGGGCTGCCATAACATAGTACCACAAATTGGGTGGCTTAAAACAGCAGAAATTTGTTCTCTCTCAGTTTTGGAGCCCAGAAGTCTAAAATCAAGGTATCAGCAGAGCCACACTCCGTCTGAAACTCCCCAAATAATCCTTCCTTGCCTCATCTTAGGTGCCATGCTCTCTCTTAACATGGCATCTTTCCTTGTGTTTTTATATCTTCCCTCTGTGTGTGTCTGCCTCTGTGTCTCATTTCCTCTCCTTATAAGGACATCGGTCACATTGGGTTAGCCTCCTCCCAATGCGCTCATCTTAACTTGATTATATCTGCAAAGACCCTGTTTCCAAATAAGGTCACATTCACATTACTGAGGGCCAGGACTTCAGAGCATCTTTTTGGTGGACACAATTCAACCCACAAGACCCTCCAAAATGTCATAGATAGGACTGGGCATAAAGGAGTAGTTGGCTCAAAAGCTGCTCCTAACCAATTCTCTTTTGGCATATTGATAACTCTAAGAAATAATTCTTTGTAAGAAAAAGGAGAAGACCATGCCTGATACTGAGTTTATTCAAAAAAGTCACTTTACCCCATCCCACTGTCTTGTTTTAGGGGGAAGAATAAAACTAGAAATATTTATTTCACTATTTCAGCCTTGGGGAAAGAAGCAGTTGTTTTCATATCTTAATGGACCAAGTTGGAAACCTAGAGAAAAGTGAGAATGAGCTTCTCTTTGCCCCAGTTCATTTCTCCTGACAGCATTATTGCTTTTTGATACATGTCGTCTGCTACGGCATCCTGAGAAACGAAAGTGTCATATAGCATTGAGGAATTCAAAACCTATCTAACTGCATTAGTTTTCAAACTAATCTAAGTCACTGGCAGATTTAATCCCTTTCAGCTGGTATTCAAGCAGACAAAATGCATTTGCTGATATCACAATGTTGATAATTTTTAACTAAGTCTTCCCAGCCTAGTATGGCTTCTCCTTAGGATGTTGTAGGGGCAACACCAAACACCTGGCAATATGGAATGACGTTGACAATGTTAAACTTTATCTAAGCCCTATGCTCCTGGAAAATAACTATGGGGGAAAAAAATCCACCCCCTACTCTGCACCTGCCTTTTTTTTTTTTTTTTTTTTGAGACAGGATCTCACTGTGCCACTCTGGCTGGAGGGCAGTGATATGATCACAGCTCACACTGCAGCCTCAACCTCCTGGGCTCAAGCAATCCTCCCACCTCAGCCTCCCTGGGTAGCTAGGACTACAGGTGTGTGCCACCATGCCCAGATAAATTTTTTTTCATTTTTTGTAGAGCTAGAGTTTTGCCATGTTGCCCAGGCAGATCTTGAACTCCTAAGCTCAAGCTTTCCGCCACCTTGGCCTCCCAAAGTACTAGGATTACAGGTATGAGCCACTGTGTCCAACTATTTAACAATGTATCTACCTATCTTTTCATTAGATGGCATTCCATTTCCATCAGAAAATCACGCAAATACTTCCTGCTTATTTTCACAGTAGAAATGCTGATTATCATGGAGTCAAGAATAGGCTTGAGCAGTTGAGATGTCACTTTACATGGGGGTTGCTAATTGAAGCCCCTGAAATTCCTGATGTAGAAAACACGGTCTTAGAAGATATTCAGTTCGTGGACACAAAATACAGTGTGGGAATACACAACCTACTTCTTATTCTTGTAAACAAGATGGCTATAGTTTTCCATTACTGGCTCATCTAGGCAAATAGAAACCAAAGGACATATTGTTCCTTCTTGGTTAAAAGTTACATAGAAAATTTACTACAAGTTAGATTGCATTATTTACAGAAGTTGACTAACAGGCAAGTTCATTTGCATAAATCTGATGGGGAGAGTTTGAATCTCATTGTGCTCCTTCACACCTTCCTTTGGTGTGGAAACCAAAGCTGGTTTCCCTAGTAACCAGCACCTATTATGTGTGAGAGAACTGTGAATGTAAGTTTTGAGTGTTTGTGTGTGTATTTGGGTAATTACTGCTGACTGAGGTTTTCAATATAGCATGAATTTTACTTGTGCCAGAAACAGAAACTTTTTTTTTCCAGAGACAGGGCCTCGCTCTGTCACCAAAGCTGAACTGCAGTGGCATGATCATAGCTCAATGCAGCCTCAAACTCTTCGGCTCAAGCAATCGTTCCACCTCAGCCTTCCAATTAGCTAGGACTACAGGTGTGCACCACCATGCCTGGATGATTTTTCTTTTATTTTTTGTAGAGTTAGGTCTCACTATGTTGCCCAGGCTAGTCTCAAACTCCTGACCTCAAGCAATCCTCCCGCCTTGGCCTGTCAAAGCTCTGGGAAGAAACTATTAAACAGAGTTGATTTTGAAGTATTGCCGATTGACTCTCTTGATCTTGGGCTGCATATGAGCGCTTTCTATGGGGCACAAGACCTGGAGGAAAGGAGGGAAGAATGAAAATAGTGTGGTGAACTTGTCAACTCATATTCCACTGGCACAGAGCTATTAAGAAATCTTCCCTAGTGATCCTATCGTAAACTCTGGCTACACTTCTATGTATAATCCATATGCACCACATCTCACAAGCCTTTGGTTACATTCCATTTGTGTGTTAGGCATAAATTATGATAGCTTTAGCCCAAACAGATCAGAATACCAGAAAGGGTCCCCAGCTCTCTCAAACATTCCAAAGAGGACTTCCACAAACATACTCAGCAGACAGTCATCACCTTCTTCCTCTCCAGCCCCTCCACATACCAACTCCATTCTCTGTTCTGCTGATGGATTTCATGGGCTTACTGCTCTCTTGGGACCACTGTCTTAAGTGGGTTATAGAAAATACACACATATTTAATATTTGTTTTAAAATGTACTTATTGAGCTCTCAATGTGTGTAAGATATAAACATGGTGAAAAAAAGAAAATTAAAATTAAGATGGTGAGAGAAAAAAGGAATAGCCAGGTCTAACACATCAGATAAGTTGTCCACTTTTCCTGCTCTGGTCCTGGCTTGGTGCTAATTATAACTCAGGTTCAAGTTACTAAGGATGGAGAAAAAAATTTGGAGGAATCCAAAGCAGATAGAGAAAGATATGCCCCCAGAGCATCACTTTAACTACCTACAAACATATAAACTTACACACACATACAAACTTACACACTCACAAACACAAACAGAAAACTCACACACACACACACGGTTAGTGTTTGGACGAACGGAGGCAAGATGGCGCACTTCCGGGTTCTTCATCCCCCCCAACTTTTCCCCGCTCGCGAAAATGCAGCCGACGCCCGGGAAGGTGCAGACCAACTGGGCATGCGCCAGGTGACGTCAATCTGAAGAGACCAAGATTTACCTGGTCGCACCTGCGGAACGCCCCCGGACACGCCCGTGCCCCGCCTATCGCCCTCCCACTCCCAGAAAAGCCGCTCCGGACGAGTGCCACGCGCGGACTTCCCAGCTTCCCCACTGCGGTCGGGACTGTCGGAACTCTGTCCGAGGGCAGCACGGAGAACTCTGTGGGCCTCATTTGCCGGAGGCCAACAGACCTCTCCTTACCCACCTTCTTCCCCTGAAGCTAGGTGACCAAAATAAACTTGCAGTTTTGCTCCTACCCTTGCCTAGTCGCTGGTTCCTTTGCGCCCGCTCTGGTGGTCTTAGAAAAAACAAAACAGTTAGAAGGCATCTGAATCTGCTCTCCCCGGCTCTGGAATTCTTTGGAGCTGCCAGGTATCTACCACAGGGATTGCATTATATTCATTAAGCTCAATGTCAGTCTTTTTCCATGGGCAGTGCTGACTCCACAACCTTCTCCACAGCCTACAGCAAAGGAAATAACTCCTTAGAATGACATGTACATACAACAGAAGCATTTTACTTGTACATTCTTCTTGTACATACAAGAGAAGCATTCACTCCAAGCTCAGGGAAGAGAAACTCATCTCCTGCCTTTCTGGGGCCCCAGAATGTCTCTTAAGTGCCCTTCCAACTAGTGCTTGGTAAACAGGACACTGGGCTGAGGAAACCACTGACCACAGGCCACGTCTTCCCTCTGCAAGCTTCTAGATTCAATTGCCAGGATGGGCTCCTGGACTGTGCCTATTCTACTGCACAATGATTAAGAGTCATCTCTGTGCCCTTTCATTTCAGGCAGCTGAGGAGGGGATGGCAGTGAGCAGCCAAGAAGTGGTTTCTCTCAATCCTGGGAACCAAGCCATTGAGCTAAGTTCTGAAAACTGGTATATTTGAGTTATCTTTATCAAGAAACTTCAAAAAGTTCATGAAAAAGCTGAAGGAGAGAGATTAATGAAGAGAATCATAAAGGAATATTCTATGGACAACAGATAATGTTTTTCAATGAGTTTTTCCTAAATAGAACCGTTTCCTATATAGAGGTATTTGCACCCTCTACTACCTTCAGCAGCTACTTCTCGCAAATTATCCCCTGAATATAAAGTCTTCTTTAGATACTAGCACACAAATCTTTTGAGTTTTTTAAAAAGGAGATTCATCAGGATATATGAATGGAAGGAAAGGCAGAGAGAACGGCATTCCTAGTCTCCTGTGAAGCAGGGATGCATAGCCAAAGATCATGGTGCCAAGAAAATGTAGGAAGTTTCTTAATGAACTACATTAAAGCTGTAAAAGCTGCAGCTCAAGAAACTGGCATGTGCTACCTAAGGCATGTGCTGCTTCCATCACGTGTTGTATCAAGCATCTGATACTGCGGGCTTTTACGTAGAGCTGGGAGGTCTGATATGAAGCCACTAGGCAGCTATTTCAATTTATATTTAAATTAATTAAAATAAAATCTAAAACTCAGTTCTTCAGATGCACTAGTTACACTTGCAGTGCTCAATAGTAACATACGGCTGGTGGTGGCACAGATTCAGAATGTTTTCTTTTCTTTTTTTTTCTTTTTTTGAGACAGGATCTGTCTCTGTTGCCCAGACTGGAGTGCTGCAACAGTCATGGCTCACTACAACCTCAAACTCCTGAGCTCAAGCAATCCTCCTGCCTCAGCCTTCCAACAAACTAGGACTACAGGCTCACACCACCACATCGGGCTAAGTTTTTTGTTTTTTTGTTTTTTGTAAAGACAGGGTCTCTCCATGTTGCCCAGGCTGGTCTCAAACTCCCACGCTCAAGTGATCTTCCCAACATGGCCTTGCAAAGTGCTGGGATTACAGGTGTGAGCCACCCAACCTGGCCTAGAACATTTTTAACATTGCAGAAAGTCCTTTTGGAACTAATGTAGGGTTTTTCAGTCTAAGCACTACTGTCATTTGGGGCCAGATAACTCTTTGCTGTGAGGGGCTGTTCTGTACATTATAGGGTGTTTGGCATCAGCAATGACCTCTACCCAGTGGATGTCAGTACACCCACATCTCCAGTTGTGATAATCCAAAGTGTCTCCAGGGGTCAGGTGTGGTGGCTCATGCCTGTAATCCAGCACTTTGGGAGGCTGAGGCAGGCAGGTCATCTGAGGTCAGGAGTTCAAAACCAGCCTGGCCAATATGGTGAAACCCCATTTCTACGCAAAAAGTACAAAAATTAGCTGGGCATGCTGGCGGGCATCTGTACTCCCAGCTACTTGAGAGGCTGAGACAGGAGAATTGCTTGAATCCAGGGGGCAGAGACTGCAGGGAGCCGAGATCATACCACTGCACTCCAGCCTGGGTGACAGAACGAGATTCCGTCTCAAAAAAAAAAAAAAAAAAAAAAAAAAAACTGTCTCCAGGTATTACCAATGCCCCCAGGGGCAAAATTGCCCCCATTTGAGAACTGTTCCTTTAAAGCAATAATCAGCCCAAGTAGAGAGTGGCCAGATCCCACCAAAAGGAGATATCACAGAACTTACACAGACAGCCTGGTTAAGTTGGTGGGTAAGAGTATCTAACGAAAGACCAGGCACTCCTACATCATGTTGCACTGCCACTTCACGATCTTAATGCATACAGCTTAAGACATATGGGTTAATAAGGCTAAGCCTGTGGCCTGCTTACAGATGGGGAAATCTTGATAATTCCATTACTCTCCATGTTAGTTCACATCAGAACTATGACTCTTTATTTACCTTAAGGCTGGAGATCAATAACATGATCCAAAATGTCTTCTATGAGCCTCACAAAGTAGTGTTTCTTTTCTCTGTGCTTACACAGCATCAGAACTGTACATGTTTTAGTACAATAAAATCAAATATGTTCTAATCTGTCTCTGTCTCCCACAAGATAGCAAACCACTAGCGATGGAGGGGAAGAAGGGGCATCTCCATCATTTTCCCAACTGGTGTTCTCAGAATGCCAGGCATAACACAGGTAAGCATTACTGGTTTGCTGAATGTTTGAACTGACGAGAAGCCCCTGACAATGGATGCTGCTTTGGAGGCTTGTGAGTACTACTTGTGAAGATCGCCTACCATCTGACCAATTAGTTTTACTGTTGGAACCTTAAATATCTTTGGAATTCTCAGAGCTATAAGAATAACATGGGTATTGATCTATGTTCTTCTAATTTAAGACTCTAAATTTTGGTTGCACGGAGTGCTACGCAGCCAAAGAACAAGATCATGTCTTTTGCAGCAACATGGATGGAGCTGGATGCCATTATCCTAAGCGAACTAACACAGGAACAGAAAACAAAATACTGCATGTTCTCACTCACCAGTGGGAGCTAAACACTAACTACATATGGACCACAAAGAAGGGAACAACACAAATATGGGACCTACTTGAGGGTAGATGGTAGGAGGAAGCCCCTCTAAGAGGCCCCTATCACATAAAACTTTCTGTCTCCAGTGTACCAATTTGTGTAGTCAGCGGGCAGTTTCACTGTTGCACATTCCTTCTTATCTGCTTTTGCAGGAGTACCACGACTTGACATACAAGAACAGTTTTATGGTCCTGGACCAAAGCCTTTCCCCTAGTGTGTGCAGCCAGCATCGTTGCACACTGCAAGAGTAGCCACGGGGCCGCTTTGGGGTCAGGCCTGCTCACGGACTAGACAGTCTTGGGATTATTCTCCCAGTAGGGGAGACAACAGGATTATGATTTTGCCAAACACTTCAGGTTAAAGACAAAAAGTTAACCAAGGAAGTTTTTCATGAACCTCAGGAAGAGATAAGTATCCAATTCAATGTTATTTCAAAGCAACCAATGTGTACTGCTTTTATTAAAAGCAAATTAAGTGCTTATCAATCTGTCTCCTGCTACATGACAGGTCACTTGAGAAGAGGAAACATGTCCTATGGGTCCCAAAAGAGTACCTGGCCTGTACCTAATGATAATTCATAGCTTGCTGATTCTGGAAATCGACAAGGAGCTTAGAGCAATGAAGGCTGCCTTGACCATGCTAACAATATGTTTGGATCACAGGTTCCTTAAACCTTTGTGGTTTTCCCAGAACCACAGGAATGGCACAACTGTTAGAACTTGTTTTTTCAGCTTAATTTATAATCCTAAATTTCAATTGCATCTAGAAAACATTTTCACCTCTTCTCATTTCCTTTATAGGCATGGACTTTTCAGGTCCCAAGATACTTCAGACAGTCTAAAAACAACTTGCTTTCCAGGAACCTGAGGACTTCTCCAACAGACATTATAGGATCTATGAAATATCTTGAGTCTAGTTCAGTGATGTAAATGTTTCCTACAATTTATATAGACAATTCCAAGTGAATGAATGTTTGACATGTAAAATAATGAAAGCACAGAAATTCGGTTAGAACTGGAACACGTGGGAGTCAGCCAGAAAAGTAAATCAGAGTAGCCCAAAGATAGCCATCAAGACCCCTGAGGTGGTATGAAGATTACCAGGACTTTCAGAGCAGAGAAGTTCCTAGTAGCTGAGCATTTTCTCAGTGGACACGATTGGTGCAAGTTTGCAAACATGAGGAGTCTCAAAAGCAAACATCAGATACTCTCTGCAGAGGTCAATGCACTTTGACCTACAGCCTTTCTGGTATTGCATGGATTATCAGGGTACACATGGGGAAACCAAAGCATAGAATAATAAAGTTCTTGACTCAGAGTCTCATAGAAAGATAAGTATTTATTAGGAGTGAGTCCCTGATCCAAAGCATTTGGACCTGAAAGGGATCCAGGGATCATTTGGAAAAGTATCTATCAAACTTTAATGTACCAGCAAATCATCTGGCCATGTTAAAAGGCAAGTTCTCATTCAGGAGATCTGTGGAGGGGCCTGATGTTCTGCATTTCTAGGCTTTTAGTAGATGATGATGCCACTGTAACAGACCATATCCTGAGTGGCAAAAATCTAGTCTAGTTGTTTTAAACCACGCACAAAAAATCACTTTGGGATTACTTTTTTCAGAAAACTTACTGATAATACTCATACCTGGGCTTCACTTCCAGAGATTCTGATTGATTGGGCTGGAGACTGGCTCAGGCATCTGCATTTTTAAAAGATTTCCAAGGAATTTTCTAGTTTGCAGCCAAGGTTGTAAAACACTGTTCAAGGCCAACCTTTTTCTATACCTGATGAGGAAACTCAGTGTTTAAGTGAAATCAAGTTCACTCAGCTAGTTAGTTGAACACAGAACTGGTCCTGGAATGTTGATAGTGGTTAAGTTTCATTTCTCCAATGCTTAAGTTTCACTTCTACAAGTAGGCATCCTGCCCATGAGAAATGAGTTTCCCTCTCTAGTTTCTATTGTTTTTTTCCTATTGTAGACTCTCTCTCTTTCTCACTCTCTCTCTCACAATGTGTTGGCTGTTTCCTTATTGTTGCTCTGTCCTGTGTGGTTCATGGCTGTGTTTATCCAAGGACACACTGGGCCAGATCCTGAATACCTAATCAGTTGAGCCAGAGCCTCACAGAACCAGGACTGCTGCCAAATTCAGTGACCACATGGCAAACACTCACTCTGTTTCTCTGACACGCTGTTACTAAGCAATAATTTTATGCATGAAAATTCCAAAGTCATACTGTTCTCAGTGTCAGCAGCTGTCCTAATGTTCATTTCAGTATTTGCTTGTGTTTCTATCCCTTTTAGAGTTGAGTCAGGGCTAGTGCCTTACAGAAGATATTTGTATCTGAAAACACGATTGGCCTCCTAGAAGCTTCCCATATGATACAGAACTGGAGAGAGAGAGAGCTGAGAGGAAATAAGTCCCATTCTAAAATCTATTCTCCCCCTACACAGGTCCATCCTCACTAGGGAGGGGGTGAATGCCTGCTGCCCAAAAGGTACTGCTGGGCTCTATGTGTAGATATGGCCAGGGCTCCCTGACCTGAGCCTGAGATGGGAATATCTAGATTGTCCTGGCCTGAAGCTCAGAACAGGATACCCCTGTCTCAGCAGCTGCACAGTCAGACATGACATGAGACATCTCTGTCTCAGTGCCCACTGGGAAAAACTGTAGTGGGGGAAGGGCTGCAGCTAATGGTCAGCACAGACTGCACAGATAAAGGGACTTGTCCCACACTGTGAAAGCAACACTCACAATTACTGAATACTATTAAATGAGACATGCTTTCCATGCAATATCCCACTTCATCTCAACATAACCCCATGACAAAAGTCCTAGTGCTGTTCTGATTATATGGGTAAGTAAATGTGGCTTAGAAATGTGAACCAACTATCCCAAGATCACACATCCAGCAAGCAGCACAGTCCATTAATGACCCCAGGCAGTCTGATTCCAGGTGGCCTTCACTACTGAACAACACCATCTTGTGTGCACAAGGACAAGTAAAGGTAAAGGGTTTTAATATTTCTCATTATGCCCAAGCTGCAGAGCAAGAAAGGAAACCTCAGAAGAAAACATCCCACTGGCCTCAAATATAGAATAATGGTTGTTCTATGATGGGGCGCTATTGTCTTGTACTCAGAGCACACAGCCCCAGAATAAACACGATGGCAAATACCTGCGAGGAACTCCCTCCATCAGGTGATTCTGTCACCTAACAGGTGTAGAATGTAATGCCCTAGGTTTGCTGAACCCCAGATGAAACAATATTTGACTAACAATCATTCTTGCCTTTCAGCAAACTTGGTCTTCCACAGCAGGGCTATGTGGGCCTAGTTACCTTTCCCTCGTTCCCCTGAGTGGTTCTAACCTCCATTTCTGTGCTGTCATTATGCTGAGAGTAATTTTCTTCCTACTTTTCTTATTAGAGTATACTTAAGGAATAAAATGGGGATTCTCACTACTTAAGTAATGTTGAGATTTGGTGGGTTTATGGAAGAATACATGGATCTAAACGATATCCTGTGCTTGTAAGATGTCAAGACGGACCAGGTGCAGTGGCTTACACCTGTAATCCCAGCACTTTGGGAGGCCAACACAGGTGCGTCACCTGAGGTCAGGAGTTCGAAACCAGGATGGACAACATGGTAAAACCCCGTCTCTACTAAAAATACAAAAAATTAGCTGGGTGTGGTGGTGCATGCCTGTAATGCCAGCTACTCTGGAGGCTGAGGCACAAGAATCGCTTGAACCTGGGAGGCGGAGGTTGCAGTGAGCAGAGATAGCGCCACTGTACTCCAGCCTGGGTAATACAGCGAGACTCCATCTTTTAAAAAAAAAAACGATGTCAAGAGGTCCAGCACATTCTTCTAGGAACTTGTCTCATGTGAATGGGGAGATGTGGCTTATCTCTCAAGTTGCCTAAATCCTTACTTGAATAGACATGGAGAAGAGTTTGTAATTCACATAGAGAGACAGATTATATACTATACTCTTTCTTAAGCATGTTCTTTTCCTAAGATATCAGCTCTCATTTGAACTGTGAATGCATAAAATCTTATTTGATGCTCCTTTTCTGGGCAGTCCTTCTTGTCTATATAATTTTTGGCTTTAGAAAGGTCAGGAGCAGTAACTGGAGCAGTAACTCAGAAGATGCTGGAGCAGTAACTCAGAAGTTCCCTGAAAAGAAAGAGAAGAGCTGCCCCAGACATCTGAGAGCTGGCCTGGTGTTCTGTGCATGTAAACTATTTCAAAGAACATTATCAACACCAAACAAGGTCGCCCTGTGACCAGGATGGGTCAAGACAAAATACAAGGCCATTCTGTAATCATGTCTGAGTGCAGACAAAAATATGAATATTTTCCAACTGGATTCAAAAATAATCAAGCAGCCCCTTAAACTGGCCAATATGAGTGACTGCTGCTTCCTTCCAAATTACATCTGTAGCCTTCGTCTAGTCTTCTCTTTTTCCAGTTACAATTTAAGATACCCAATTATAGAATCATTTCTGCTTCTTGACAGCCTCCCGTCCCATGCCCATGACCACACCTTACCACATGGGATCCTGGGAAATATAGTCTAGTTACAGGCCCAAGACAAAGAAGAAACAGCACAGCCAGGCTACAGTTTCATTTGGCAATTATGAGAAGACAGTAATGAAGTTAATAACCCTACCTTGAAATATTCACTTAAAGGGAAATCACTCTCAGTCTTTGCCCTTTTGCTTATCTTGGTGCACTACCCCTTACAAAACCAAGATCCAGAAACTTACAGGATGATGTTGTAACAATTCACAAGAGGAATTCAGAATAGCAGCTTTCAAAATTTTCCTTTTTCCCTGCTAATTGTGTGGGCAATTACATCAGCCTTGGTATCATATAAATTTTTCATTAAACATGTGAATATTGTTTGATTGACTCTCTGATGGTTGTTGCTTTGTAACAGATAATCTTCAAAGCAGTAGAAACAGAAGAAACATAAGGACAACTCAGAAGAACTATGTGAATTTGGATTTAGATTTTTAACCCCCATGACCCAATCACATTATCTGACTACATTGCGTATGTTTCTCTACTGACCAGCTAAGACATTGTTTAAACCACTGATGGCGAACAGTAAAGATCATCAAAACAGTCAATACACTTGAGTAGCCTCCACTACAGTCAGGGTTGGCAGTAATGCAAATGCCGCTGGAGGATGTAACCAGTATGGGACCTTTCTTACAGACCAATATCTCGAAATTGAGAAGGAGTTGTTTTGCCTAACACAGCCCCACAGAAGAAGATCTAACCATCTGCAACCTCATTCTTCCACAAATTGACAATGACTTTCTACAGTATTCTTTTAGGCACAAACCACTGACTCTGGTCTAAGGAGCTTCCATTGTAGAAGTCCCTGGAACCACGTGGCTGGATACATGTGATAGTAACAAGTTTGACAACAGAGTCTGACATGATTCACAAAAGTATACGTTCCTGTCTGCCACTGGTTTTTCCACAACACTGAATGGCATCATAAGGTCCAGTTATCCTCTATCTCCTACACCACATTGACCCCAGCAAGGGAATTTGCATATCAAAACTGCTTCTCACACACACATCCTCTTAGCTGCCAAAACTCAGCATGTATTTTGTAATCAAAGCAGAGACACCCCTCTCTCTGTGTGTCATTTTCACCCTGCCAATTCACTGGGCATCAAGGGTGTAAAAAACTGCCTGGATATACCTCCCATATATAAGCAGCGAGCTTATCTGAGAAGCCCTAAAACGCTGTGGACAAACCTTGAAGGAGCCTCCAAGCCTGAACCAAAGCACTACTATCTTCACAGCATCATGAGGTAAAGGCTTTCTCTGCTTCATTGACCTTATTTCTGTACACTTTGAAATTCTAAAACTTTCCTTAAGGGCCAGTTTTTTGACAGGCCTTCTCCTAAGGGAGTTGTCCCACTGGTGGTTCTGACCCTGAACATGATAACTGAGAAGAGCTTAATAAGGGGGCTATTTAAGACGATATGGGCAAAGTTTAGGGAAATCAACAGGAGATGGTGCTTGTTGGTTGCAGGACAGAGGGAGGAGGCATGTTGTTTTACAACAGTGGTAACATGATAATCCTGGGCCTACAGGAGCAAGAGCAGAGAACCAGACCTAAGGAGACTCTAAGCTATAGCTGTAGGGGAGGGGCTTCTCAAGAGGCCTTTGGTGAAAAAATCACTGACAACCTCAAGCAGAGCACAGTGGAAGCTTAAGAATTAATACCACAACCGTCACCTCCTCCTGCAATTGAATATCTGGCTGGTGCTCCCCAGTGGGTCAACCCCAGAAGAAAGTAAAAAATAAAAGAGTTTTGGAGTTAATAAAATCCAGAGCCAGCTTCCCAAGCACAGAGCATGGCGAAGAATGTAGGAAAGTAGATCCAGAGGGGCAAGATGAGAATATACGTACAGAGGCCAGTTTCCTAACTGCTGTTACAGAGCTCGCTTAGTAAGGGCAACTGACTTAATAAGAGCAGCAACGTTCTTAAGGAAATAAATGAGAAAGAATATGGATATCTTATTTCCAAATAAGGTATTTCTGTAGCACTTTCTAATAGAGGGACAATTACCCAGGCAACACTTAAAGACTGTTCACCAGGGAACAGAGGCCTGAGCCTAGAGAGGAGACTGGCATGGAGACCAGTCAGGGCAAGAGCATTGAGATCCTTTTAAGCATCCAGGTGAGAAGAAGCAGCTATTTTTCTTTTTATTTGATAATTTGGTTAAATTCAGGTGGGAAAAAAAGCTACTTTCAGAGATGGCTGTTTTTCTGTTGTTTGTTTTTGATACCAAGTCAAATTTTGTGATTACTGTGAAACTATGAAACTGTGATTACTATGAAATTTACTTTTCACTGAATTAACTGTTCTCAAAGTGTGGTCCCCTGACTAGCAGCATCAGCATCACCTGGGAAGGTAGTAGAAATGCAAATTCTGAGGCCCTACCCTAAACCTGCTGACTCAAAAACTCTAGGGTGGGGCCCATCAATCTGTGTGTTCTAAGTTTTCCAGGTGATCATGTTGCCTGCTAAAATTTGAAAAACCACTATACTAGATGTTAGAAAATAAGAAATTTTGTAGGCGTTGTGATATGTTTGTTCCACAAAATGTATATTTCTTTTTTTCCTGGTATATTTAGAACTAGTGACCTGCAGAAAATGTTTTCACTCAAAAGTATTCTGGGCCGGGCGCGGTGGCTCAAGCCTGTAATCCCAGCACTTTGGGAGGCCGAGATGAGCGGATCACGAGGTCAGGAGATCGAGTCCATCCTGGCTAACCCGGTGAAACCCCGTCTCTACTAAAAAATACAAAAAATTAGCCGGGCGAGGTGGCGGGCGCCTGTAGTCCCAGCTACTCGGGAGGCTGAGGCAGGAGAATGGCTTAAACCCGGGAGGCGGAGCTTGCAGTGAGCTGAGATCCGGCCACTGCACTCCAGCCTGGGAGACAGAGCGAGACTCCGTCTCAAAAAAAAAAAAAAAAAAAGGTATTCTGACCTGCTAGAGTTCTCCCACTGATGCTGCAGTCAGTGGGAGAGGAAGAACTTACAGAAAAAGGGACTCCTCTTTTGAGATCCCTTTCTAGCAAACACATAGACCAGTCTTGAGAAGAAATTACAAGTGAAGGATTGCAAAAAAATTCACCACAAGAGTACCCAAGTCTCTCTTTTTAATATAATGGGCCCCTGGTCATAAGATGCTAATTGTGGCTGGGCACGGTGGCTCTCACCTGTAATCCCAGTACTTTGGGAGGCCGAGGCGGGCAGATCACGAGGTCAGGAGATCAAGACCATCTTGACTAACACGGTGAAACCTCACCTCTACTGAAAAATACAAAAAATTAGCCGGGTGTGGTGGTGGGCGCCTATAGTCCCAGTTACTCGGGAGGCTAAGGCGGGAGAATGGTGTGAACCTGGGAGGCAGAGTTTGAAGTGAGCCGAGATTGCGCCACTGCACTCCAGCCTGGGCAACAGAGTGAGACTCTGTCTAAAAAAAAAAAAAAAAAGGTGTTAGTTGTGGCTGCATCTGTGGAGTTGACAGAAAGCAAGCGTTTCATTCCCTGCTACCTTGGTAGCTAGTCTGTGTGAAAGGTTTTGCAATGGCCTGTGCCTATGTTTCTAGAAGCCACTGACCTGAGGTGGCCTAAGGGGAATCTGGACTATCCCAGACTGAATAATGCCCACATCAGAATACTCCTGATCCCACTGGTTCAGGGACAAAGGAGCAGATTGAGCTCCTCCTTCCATTCATGCTTATTCATCAAGACAGCTTAAGTGGAGTTTAAGTGGACAAGATCCAAGGAAATGCCTGACAAAATATGGTGATGAGTCCCTGTCTGCCACATGCATACAGGGATTAGGTCACTACATACATGCACGAACTTATCTTTTTCTTTTTTTTTTTTTTCAGATAGGGCCTCCCTCTGTCACCCAGTCTCGAGTGCAGTGGCATGATCACAGCTCACTGCAACCTCCACCTACCCAGACTCAGGTAATCCTCTCACTTCAGCCCAAGTCACTGGGACTACTGGTGTGAATCACCAGGCCTGGTTAATTTTTGTATTTTTTTGAGAGACAAGGTTTCGCTGTGTTGCCCATGCTGGTCATGAACTTCTGGGCTTAAGCAATTCACCTCCCTTGAACTCTCAAAGTGTTGGGATTACAGGCATTAGCCACCACACTGGGGCCTAATTTGATGACAATATGTATACTACTAATAACAGCACTTTCTGTATGCTCACCAGGTAAAAGGAGGACTTTAGGCTCTCAGCATTTCTATGTTAGAGAGTGAGGACACCTCTAGGGTGATAGTCTACTCCGTAGTCTTCCCAGGGCCCAAGTCAAGAAAATACATGTTGATGAACAACCACCTATAAGAAAGAGCTATAATTCTCTTCTGGAATTTGGCAATGCAGCCTTCATTGTAAAATACTCTCAACTTTTCTCTCTGCTTGACCATGTATAATAATAAAATGTTTGGATAAAAAGGGCAAATAGCAGTATCTAAAAAGTACAGCAAACTGAGACAAAGGATCCAAAATATGCAGGGAATGGTGGATAAAATCACATAGGGGGGAAGGATTCCAAGTGATTTTAAAATGCACTATAATTTGACTCTACATGTTTAATAGGATATAGCTTATAAAAAAAACATGCAAAAAAATTCCTTTTTTTTTTTTTTTTGAGACAGCGTCTTGCTCTATCACCCAGGTTAGAGTGCAGTGGTATGATCTCAGCTCACTGCAATCTCTGCCTCCTGGGTTCAAGTGATTCTCCTGCCTCTGCCTCCTGAGTAGTTGGGATTACAGGTGGGTGCCACCACCTCAGCTAATTTTTCTATTTTTGGTAGAGACGGGTTTCGCCATGTTGGCCAGCCTGGTCTCGAACCCCTGACCTCAGGTGATCCACCAGTCTTGGCCTCCCACAGTGCTGGGATTACAGGTGTGAGTCACCGCACCTGGCCAAAAAAAAATTCTTAAACTCTACTTAGCACCATTCTGGAGGTGTTTTGTTAATTTTGTTTCTTTTCTGAAACTTCTTGTGTCTGTAGTTGTTTCAAAATATGCCTGAAATGTAAAAAAAAAAAAAAAAAAAAAAGAGTTGATAAAAATTCTAGTAGTACTTGAATAGGTTGCAGTAAACCCAACTGTGGGTCAAGGTGGGCTGAGTGCTATCGTGGGCTGAGAGGTCTCTTGAAGTTTCATGAGAACATATGTAAGTCATCAAATTATTTACAACGAAGAATTTCTGGAGTCCGAGGCCTCTCTCCATGGATGCGATTGGAAGCAGTTTAGGAAAAATCTCAGAAGCCAACAAAATAGTTTTCATACAGTGGTCAGAACACTGAGAATGACATTCCTCAGTGTGCCCAGTTAAGTGAGGGTTGAGATCTGTCAACCTATACCAAATGACTTATCAGCTGAGGAAACTGAGATTCATAGAGGTGAAGCAGTTTATCATAACTGGTCAGTCCCTTGCAGGGCCCACCTTAGACTCCTGGCAATGAACACACAACCTAGTGCTGAAATTTCATTTTCTAAAAGTTTTATTCTCTCTGGTTCCCATTTTCTTATCTGTAAACACACACACACACACGATTAGCTTTTCTTTCTTTAATATTGTTCTATTCTGTTTCCCTCTTGGGTTTGTTTGTCCCAAAGAGACACTAAGCAAGATTCTGAATACCTAAGCAGCCTGGGCCAGAGTCCCATAGAACCAAGACTGCTGCCAAATTCACAGCAATGGCAAGATAAACTTTTTGTTCATATCTCTGCTTGCTATCTAGTGCACTGGCAAATTGAAAACCCATTTTTTTTCCTGTAAGAATTCCAAAGACATCTTGCTCCCCAAAAGGAGATGTTTTCTAATTCATCTATTTCAACATTTGCTTGTGGCCTGATCATGTATCTGAGTGCATGACAAAACCTGTCCTATTAGTTCAGAAATTCTTATTTGTGTAGAACTTTCTAACTAGTTGTTGAACTCTCTGTGGAAGCTTACAGAACTGGTGAGAGCTGACGTGGGAGATGAATCTGGCAGGGAGTTGAGCAGAAATTGTTTAGATCTGGCAGTGTGCCCAGTTAAGCGTTTCCAAAAGGAAAACACTCTTGTACCTGCTCCTCTTCTGCTTCTTATTTTAAAAGACAAAGTAGGTAGCTTTATTTTAAGGAAGCAATGTTTTTATTTATTGTTGTTGTTGTTGTTATGATTATTTGAGACAGGGGCTCACTCTGTTGCCCAGGCTGGAGTGCAGGGGTGTGACCATGGCTCACTGCAGCCTCTACCTCCTGGGCTCAAGTGAGCCTCCCACCTCAGCTTCCTGGGTAGCTGGGACCACAGACACACACCACCACACTCAGCTTTTTTGTTTGTTTGTTTTTTGTAGAGTTTGGGGTCTCACTATGTTGTCCAGGCTGGTCTACAATTCCTGGGCTCAAGTGTTCCTCCCACCTTGTCTTCCAAAATGCTGGGACTTACAGGCCTGAGCCAATGCACCTGGACAAGAATCTTTTTTTTTCTTTTGAGATGGAGTCTTGCTCTGTCACCAGACTGGGGTGCAGTGGTGTGATCTCGGCTCATTGCAACCTCCACCTCCTGGGTTCAAGCAATTCCCCTTCCTCAGCCTCCCAAGCAGGTGGGACTATAGGCGTGCACCACCATGCAGGGCTAATTTTTTGTGTTTTAGTAGAGACAGGGTTTCACCATGTTGGCCAGGATGGTCTCCATCTCCTGACCTCGTCATCTGCTCACCTTGGCCTCCCAAAGTGCTGGGATTACAGGCATGAGCCACCGTGCCCAGCCAAGAATCATTATTTTTAACTTGATGACTGAAAATAAGGATAACAATAATCACCACTTACTTGCATGCGTCTATGTGCCAAGTAGTTGCTAACTATTTAAACTCAAATTCCATGAACTGTAGTTGAGGTTGTACTGGAATTTGACTCAGAAGACAGTGTCCAAGCTGCAGGAATAGAGGGCTCTCTATTCCAAACCATAGCTCCTTGCTTTTACCTCCTGCCTAAGTCATCAGGGGTTAGAAGGCTTTCTAGGTATTGTCCTCTTTCCTTCATTCCTAAACCAGATTCGTTACTTATTTCCATCAAGCTGAAACCAAAAGTAGCAACCAAAAGCCTTATTACTCAATTAAGAGTAGATTTTTATATTTGATAGTAGATTCCTTCTAAATATAGAAACTGAAAACAGAGCTACCTCCTTCAATTCCCATTTTTCTGTGTAGTCATCCAGAATCCAGCCACCAACTGCCACAATAGGCAACAACGGACTGATGTTCTTTAGGGAGGATGCGAATCTGGATCCAAACGCTGGCCAGTGATTGGGTTTCTGCAGCACTAGAAACATCTATGGTTGCAGGTCTGCAGTTTATCTGTTTTATCAAATAGAAACAAAGTTTCATTTTCCCCCAAGCAGGAATTCAGCTAGCTTTACTTTCACTTTCTCGTTTTGGTTTCCCAGGTTTCCAACTTGCAAGGACACACCCACAGCTTATACCATTGGCTGTTGTTTAGCTCCCTTATATAACCCTGTCTTGGGGTTTAAACGTAACTGAAAATCCACAAGACAGAACAGCCAGATCTCAGAGGAGCCTGGCTAAGCAAAACCCTGCAGAACAGCTGCCTAATTCACAGCAACCATGAGGTAAGGATTTCTTTGCCTCTCTGCCATAATACCAAAAATTTTTGAAAAAATGGTAATTAAATACTATTTCAACAGGTTAGATCTCAGTGAGGTCAGGTTTTCTAATTCCTCAATTTGAGTATCTGCTTATGGACTGAATGTGTGCGTGCATGTGTGTGCACGTTCGCACATACATAAATTGTTTAATTAATGCATTTTTAGTTTGTTAGTGTGAACTTGAGGAAGCTTACCTCATGCTGTAGCCCAAAGAAGGGGAGGGAAATGGGAAAAGAGTTTTGCAGGAAGGGAGAACATGATCCCAATCTGAGAGATTCCTTCCCATCAGATTCAATTCTGTCTGATCTGGGGAAGGAATGGACAGCTTGTCTGGGTAGAGGCATTGCTTTCTGCTGGTTTCTTACCACAGAGAAAAAGCAGGACCCACAAGACTGTGAAAGCCTCAGTCTTGCAGCCTCTCTGATGTCTTGTGGTTAATACAGTGGAGATGTGGTAGCAAAATCTCACAGCCTTCCTCCGTAGGCTTCTGGTCTCACTTTCTGCACTTCTGGCCTCTTACAACAGGTTTTCTTAATCAGACTGAGCTTAAGCTAAACAGATTGCCTCTTCCCTGGAAAATCCAGGCTCTTGGTATATCCTTGACTGAAGATGATCCACATCTGCTTGGGAAGATCCATATCTTCCTTACCTAAAGGGCTTCATGTGGGAATTCCTCAGCTGATTTAAAAACTGTTACTTAGGCCAGGCAAGGTGACTCACGCCTGTAATTCCAGCACTTTGGGAGGCCAAGGTGAGCAGATCACCTGAGGTCAGGAGCTCGAGACCAACCTGGCCAACATGGTGAAACCCCGTCTCTACTAAAAATACAAAAAATTTGGGCATGGTGGTACTCAGGAGACTGAGGCAGGAGAATCGCTTGAACCCGGGAGGCAGAAGTTGCAGTGAGCTGAGATTACACCACTGCACTCCAGCCTGGGCAACAGAGTGAGACTCCATCTCAACAAAACAAAACAAAACAAAGCAAAACACCATTAGTTAATACTGATTTGTAAATTTTCCCCTCAGTGCTCCAGTGGCCAAAATTTTGAAGGGGTAAAAATTCCAGAAAATGCACATTACAGGCCTATGATGAACCCTCCTCTGTAAACAGATGGAGTGGGTACTGATAATTAAATCATAATAATATTAAATGATCTAAAGGTAGTTATCACTTTCTGAATTCTTATTAAGTGCCAGCCTGGCTTCTAAAAGTGTTATGTAAATTATTCCATTTAATTCTCAAAAGATACTTACGAGGCAGGTACTTACACAGTCATGCATCATGTAACAATGAGGACACACGCTGAGAAATTTAGCTGTTAGGCAATTTCATCATTGTGCAAACATCAAACCTAGATGGTATAGCCTACTACACACCTAGGCTATAAACCTGTGCAGCATATTACTGTACTGAATACTGCAGGCAACTGCAACACAATGGCAAGTATTTGTTTATCTAAACATATTTAAACATAGAAATGGTACAGCAAAAGTGTGGCATTAAAATCTTATAGGACCACCACCAAATATGTGGTCCTTTGTGGACTAAAATATCATTATGCAGTGCATGGCTATATCATCCTGATTTTACAATAAAGAATCTTAGATTTAGAAATCTTAAGATCACATAGACAATAAGTGGTAGCTTTGAGATCTGGACCAGGATCTCTACATTCAATGATATTTCATTAAACCTTTAAATCAATGTTTCCCAAAGGGTGCCAGTGGGGGCTCATGAGATTTTTTCAGATGGCAAACTCGTTTGCTTTTATGTTTTCCTGCTTTTATGTTTATGTCAACATGTACTACAGAAAAAAATTTATATATATGTATATATAATTTGTAGAATTTTATTCAGTTTAGCAATGTAATTTTTTATTGTGATAAAATACATGTAAAATAAAATTTATCATTTTAATTACTTTAAAGTATGCAATTTAGTAGTATTTAGTATATTCATGATACTACTGTTCAATCATCATCACTATCTAGTTCAAGAACATTTTTCTCACTATGTGGAGAAACTCCATAGCCATTAAGCAGTCACTCCCTACTTGCCCCTTTCCCTGGGCGCCAGCAACTGTTAATCTGCTTTCTGTCTCTATGGATTTGCCTATTGTGGATATTTCATATAAATGGAAACACATGCTATGTGGTTGTACTGAATTTTTATAATTTTATATTTCCTAAGCGTCCCTTTTTGAATATTAAGTTGGACTTTCTCATTCCAGAAGTGGGGCTCAGTCACCCTTGACACAGTTTCTAGTTCTTCACCTTTTTCCAGTTCCTCAATGTGATTGATCCAGATATCTGCTTTATATAACTACTTCCTGGTGACCACTTTCCTATAGCATAGCAGGGTATGACCTATTTGACTTGCCCCCACTGACCTCACCCCCCATATGGACCAGGTAGATGCGCTGCAGTGACCACCTCTCGGTCACACCATGACCCCTTGGCAAAACTTGCACCTGCTTACTCTAAACCCACCAAATAGAACTCTCCGCAGGAAACCCACCTAGGTAACACCCTGGCCTCCCATAAAGGCTTGGGCCTACATTCCCCACTCGCTGGTTGAGCATGCATGTCCTCAGTGGTTCCCCCTTTCCCATTGGCCCTGCAAGGCATATTGCCCTCTTCTTTCTGGATCTGTAAGTAATAAGCTGCTTCTGTTATTTCACATGCTTTTTTTTTTCAATTGCCTCCTTTGTATCTCCCTGACCAACACACTCAAACCCAACTTCTTCACTGATCATGGCTTTCCAAGAGAGTGGCTATCGGCCGGGCGCGGTGGCTCAAGCCTGTAATCCCAGCACTTTGGGAGGCCGAGATGGGCGGATCACGAGGTCAGGAGATCGAGACCATCCTGGCTAACACAGTGAAACCCCGTCTCTACTAAAAAATACAAAAAACTAGCCGGGCGAGATGGTGGGCACCTGTAGTCCCAGCTACTCGGGAGGCTGAGGCAGGAGAATGGCGTAAACCCGGGAGGCGGAGCTTGCAGTGAGCTGAGATCTGGCCACTGCACTCCAGCCTGGGCGACAGAGCAAGACTCCGTCTCAAAAAAAAAAAAAAAAAAAAAAAAAGAGAGAGTGGCTATCTCGGCAGAAATAAACTAAACACATGTCAGGCAAGAACCACAAGGCCATCTGCCCAGTATAAACAAGTTTCCTATAAAAGGGGACACCTACACATAGATCAGACACTTAGGCATTAGGCTGTTCATCAAAATAAAGAAACATCCCAAGAAAGGCACATTGTAAATGTGCCTTTAGACATTAGGCTTCATCAAAATAAAGAAATACCCCAAGAAAGGCACATTGTAGATATCCATGACCAAATACCCTGGAGCTCTTTCAAGGCAGGGCTATAGATTGTAGCCACTCTCATGAGAGAGACCTCAAGACGAAATTAGGAAAAAAAAAAAAAATACAACAGTGACCTTTTGGATCAGTTTTTTTCATTTAGTATAGTGCTGTCAAGGTTTATCCCTGTTGTATCATGTATCAGTACTTCATTCCTTTTTGTGGCTACATAATATTCCACTTTAGGGATATATTAACATTTTTCTATCCATCGGTTGGTGAACACGTAGGTTGTTTCCATTTTTTGGCCATTATGAGTAATACTGCTATGAACATCTGTGTGCAAGTTTTTATTTGAACACCTGTTTTTAATTATCTTAAGTATATATCCAGATGTGGAACATCCAGGAATGTATACCCAGGAATGTGTCATATGGTAAATATTATGTTTAACTTATTGAGGTACCACCACATTGTTTTCCACAGCAGCTGCATCATTTTACATTTCCACCAGCAATGTATGAGGGTTTCAATTTCTCCACATCCTTATTGTCTTAGTCCTTTTTGTGTTGCTATAGAAGAATACCTGAGGCTGGGCAATTTCTAAAGAAAAAAGGTTTATTTAGCTTACAGTTCCACAGGTTGTACAAGAAGTATGGTGCTGGCATCTTCTCAGCTTCTGGTGAGGGCTTTGGTGCTGTGTCAAAACACACTGGAGAAGGTCAAAGGGGAAGCACGTACAAAGAGGGTCTAAACCCAGGGGGCATCCTGACATTATAACAACCCATTCTCAAAGGACTAATCCATTCCCCCAAGAACCAATCCAGTCTCATGAGAATGAGAATTCACTCACTGCTACTGGAATGGCACCAGATCATTCATGAGAGACCTACCTCTATGATCCGAACACATCCCACTAGGCCCTACCTCCAAAATTGTGACACTAGAGATCAAATGTCAGTAGGAGATTTGGTGGGGACAGTCAAACTATATCAAAACCATAGCACTTGTCAATACTTGTTCACCTATTCTCCTTTTTTAAAATTATTATTGTAGCCAACTTACTGGGTGAAAAGTGATACCTCATGGTTTTGGTTAGCATTTTTCTAGTGGCTAATGATGTTGAGCATCTTTTCATGTGTTTGCTAGTCCTTTGTGATTATTCTTTGGAGAATTGTCTACTGAAGTCCTTTGCTCATTTTTAAATTGGGTTGCTTGTCTTCTTGTTGATGAGCTGTAAGTATACTTACATATATTTCTCCATACATGAGTAATCACACACAAACAAATATAAAAGGATTTGGTTCTTTATAAAACAAAAAATAGGGTAGTGTTTTGGACACTTCTTTACAATTCACTTTCCTTGATTAACTGTATATTATGAAAGTCCATCAAGCTCAACTAGTTTTGATCTAATTCATGTAGTCGAGTGGCTACATAATATTCTATGGTATAGATATACTTAATTAATTTAACCATTCCCTATTAATATTTCCAGTTTGTTGCTAATATATACAGTGTTGGTAATGAATATTCTTGAGCATACATCCTTATGTACTGGTGATTTTTTTCTGGGAGATAGATTCTGAGGAGTGGAATTACTTTGTTGAAGGAAATGTAATTTTAATGACTATCATTAATTTTAATTTTGATTTTAAAATTAAAATTTTAATTTTAATTACTTTAAATTTTCATGACTGTCATCATATTGATCTTGAAGGCCATAATAATTCATGGCTTCAGAAATTGTGTCCTCATCCATTTAAACTCTTGCCAATCTGAGTGGAATAAAGTTATAAATTATTGCTTCTTTAATTTGCATTTCTCTAATGACTAGAGGCTTAGGGCATCTTTTTTCTTTTTATAGAGACAGGGTCTTACTGTGTTGCCCAGACTGATCTTAAACTTCTGACCTCAAGCAAATCTCCTGCCTTAGCCTCCCAAAGTGCTAGGATTATAGGCATGAGTCATTGTCCTGATCCAGAGCTTTTTTTTTTCATATTTATTGGCCATTTATATTTGCTCTTCTACAAATTATCTATTCATATAGATTTCCAGTGGTCTGTTGAACTATACCAATTTGTAAAACACTTTATATATTACAAATGAGAATCTTCTCCATATTAAAAACATTTTCCGTATTTTTATTATTTTTCTATTTGTTTAGAGCACCTTTGCCATAAATAAATCATAAATTGTTTCATTATGGTAAAACATATATAACATAAAATTCATAATTTTAACCATTTTTAAGTGTACAGTTCTATGACATTAAATACATTCACTTTATTGTGCAGCCATGACCACCATCCATCTCCAGAAAATTTTCATCTTCCTAAATTGAAACTCTGTACTCATTAAAAAATAATTTCCTATTCCCTCCTCCCCCAGTGTGGAGGATCAGTCAGAGTGATGGGAAAAACTATAGGGAAAGAATGCAAACCTTCTGAAAGTTCAGAAGTTTCTGCAGAGCCCTGGAGGAGAATAGCTGAAGGCAGCTGTTCTATAACCCTGAGGCAGAGGGCAAGGAGTAGGTACAAGGGAGTGTGGGGGAATTTATCTTAAACAGGCTTGTTTACTTATAAATGTTAATTACCTACAGGTTGTGTTGGCTCCAGGTTTTCGGCATCGTGCCTGCGCTGAATAAAAGTAAGCATCTCCAGCTTCTCGGAGATGTTCTCTGGCCATTAGAGCCAGGCAGTCACCTCACTGCTTTTACACTGCATACCTGTGTCTGAGTACTCATTTCATCCATCAGTCAGGGTCTGCGGGACAGACCTAGCACACCAGTCCCTGTTAATCACTGTTCTACTTTCTGTCTTTATGAATGTGGCCACTCTAGGTACCTTATATAAATTGAATCATACAATATTGTCCTTTTGTGACTGGCTTATTTCACTTAACATAATACCTTCAAAGTTTATCCATGTTGTAACATGGATCAGAATGTCTTTTCTTTTTTAAGGCTGAATATTCCATGGTATGTATATACCACATTTTGTTTATCCATTCATCCATCAATGGACACTTAAGTTGCTCCTACCTTTTGCTGTGTGAATAATGCTGCTATGAATATGGACAAATAAATATCTGCTTGAGTCCCTGCTTTCACTTCTTTTTGGGTATAAAACCAAAAGTGGAATTGCTGGATCAAATGATAATTCTATGGCTAATTTTTTTGAGAAATTACCATACCATTTTTCACAGCATTTGCCCCCTTTTACATTCCTACTAGCAGTGCACAAGTGTTTCCATTTCTCTAGATTCTCACCGATATTTGTTATTTCCTTTTTTTTTTTTTTTTTAAATAATAGCTAACCTAACAGACATGAAGTGGTATCTCATTGTGGTTTTCATTTGCATTTCACTAATGATTAGTGATATTAGCATCTTTGCATATGCTTATTGGCCATTTCTATATTTTCTTTGGGGAAATGTCTATTTAAGTCCTTTGCGCATTTTTTTAATCGTTGTTTTTTGTTGCTAAGTTGTAGTTTATCTATTCTGTATATTAATTCCTTATCAGATACATGATTTGCAAAAATTTTATTTCATTCTGTGATTTGTCTTACCACTCTGTTGATAGTATCCTTCCATGCATAAAAGTTTTTGGCCGGGCGCGGTGGCTCAAGCCTGTAATCCCAGCACTTTGGGAGGCCGAGACGGGCGGATCACGAGGTCAGGAGATCGAGACCATCCTGGCTAACACAGTGAAACCCCGTCTCTACTAAAAATACAAAAACTAGCCGGGCGAGGTGGCGGGCGCCTGTAGTCCCAGCTACTCGGGAGGCTGAGGCAGGAGAATGGAGAATGGCGTAAACCCGGGAGGCGGAGCTTGCAGTGAGCTGAGATCCGGCCACTGCACTCCAGTCCGGGCGACAGAGCGAGACTCCGCCTAAAAAAAAAAAAAAAAAAAAAAAGTTTTTAATTTTGGTGAAGTCCAGCTTAACTATTTTTACTGTTATTGCCTGTGATTTTGGTATCATATCTAATGAATCATTGCCAATTGCCAAATACAATGTTGTGAAGATTTTTCCTTAAGTTTTCTTCTGAGTTTTATAATTTTAGGTCTTACATTTATGTCTTTCATCCATTTTGAGTTAATTGTTATATATGGCATAAAGTAAGGGTCCTTTACCCTTTTTCATCTGTATATCCAGCTTTCCCACATTGTTTATTGAAAAAACCATCCTTTCCCCATTAGATGGTCTTGACATTCTTACTGAAAATCATTCCACCATTACTATGGACTGATTGTGCACTCCCAACCCACCCCTACCCCAAATTCTTACGTTGAAGCCTTAACCCTCTTATGTTGAACTGTTATTTGGAGATAGAATCTAAAAAGAGGTAATAAAGGTCAAATAAAATCGCAAGAGCAAGGCCTTAATCCAACAGAGCTGGTGTCCTTAGACACCAAAGCTCACTCTCTCTCTCTCTCTTTCTGCCACCGAGGAAAGGCCACTTTAGGATGCAGCAAGAAGGAGCCATCTGCAATCCAGGAAGATATTCCTTGCCAGCAACCAAACTGGTTGTCACCTTCATCTAGGACTTCTAGCCTCCAGAACTATAAGAAAATAAATTTCTGTTGTTTAAGACATCCACTCTGTTATACTGAGTTATGACATTCTGAGCTAACTAATACAGCCAGATAAGTAAGGGTTTTTTTCAGGGCTTTCTATTCGATTTCACTGGTCTATACATCTGTCTTTATGTCAGTGCTGTAATGTTCTGATTACTGTAGCTTTGTAGTAAGTTTTGAAATCAGAAAGTGTGAGACATCCAACTTTGTTCTTCTTTTTCAAGATTGCTTTGGCTATTTGAGATCCCCTGAGATTTCATATGAATTTTATGTTGAATTTTTCTATTTCTGCAAAAAACGTCATTGGGATTTTTATAAAGATTGCATTGAATTTGTAGATCACTTTGGGTAGTATTGGATAGTATTGACATCTTACTATTATGTCTTCTAATCCACTAAATGTCTTCTAATCTTCTAAAGAATAGAGGATGTCTTTCCATTTATTTATAGCTTCTTTAATTTCTTTCAGCAGTCTTATAGTTTCCAGTGTACAAGTCTTTTGCCTCCTTGGTTAAGTTTATTGCTAAGTATTATATTATTTTTGATGCTATTGTAAATGGGATTGTTTTCTTAATTTCCTTCTGGGATTTTTTAATTGTTACTGTATAGAAATATGACTGATTTTTCATGTAGATTTTGTATCCTGCAGTTTTGCTGAATTTATTTGTTAATGTGTAGAATCCTTAGAATTTTCTATATATAAAATTATGCCATTTGTGAACAGAGATAATCTTACTTCTTCCTTCCTTTCCAACTTGGATGTCTTGTATTTCCTTTTCATTCGTAATTGCTCTGACTAGAACTTCCAGTACTATGTTGAATAGAAGTGGTGAAAGCAGCATCTTCCCTCATTCCTGATGGTGGAGGAAAAGCTTTCATTTTTTCACCATTGAATATGATACTAACTGTAGGTTTTTCATATATGGCTTTAATTGTGCTGAGATCATTCCCCTCTATTAGTAGTCTGTAGTCTGTCGAGTGTTTTTTTCATAAAGGGTGTTGAATTTTGTCAAATGCTTTTTCTGCATCAATTGAGATGGTCATGTATTTTTTCCCTTCATTCTGTTAATGTGATATATTACATTGATTAATTTTTGTATATTGAACTATCCTTTTATATGAAAGTCTCCATTTAGATGACTTTTTTTTTTTTTTTTTTGAGACTGAGTTTCACTGTGTTACCTAGGCTGGAGTGCAGTGGTGCAATCTCAGCTCACTGCAACCTCTGCCTCTCAGGCTCAAGCAATTCTCCTGCCTCCGCCTCCCAAGTAGCTGGGACTACAGGCATGCACCACCATGCCCAGCTAATTTTTTTTTTTGTATTTTGAGTAGAGACGGGGTTTCGCCATGCTGGTCAGCTGGTCTCAAACTCCTGACCTCAAATTATCTGCCTGCCTCGGCCTCCCAAAGTGTTGAGATTACAGGCATGAGCCACCGCAACCAGTCTATATGACATTCTTGAAATGACAAAATTACAGAGACGAAGAACAAATTAGTGGTTACCAAGGATTAGGGGAGTAAAGGTGAGGAGGTGACAGATGTGACCATAAAGGGGTAATATGAGGGAGATGTGGTAGTGAAGAGTAGTTTCATTTCTTTGTCGAAGTGGTGGTCTCATAGGTTTACTCACATGAAAAAAATGCCATAGCACTATACAAAAGCATTGTTGTAGCAATGTCAATTTTCTAGTTTTGAACTATTGTATTATAGTTGTGTAAGATAGAATCATTGGAGAAATTGGGTGAAGGATACACTGGATCTCTGTACTGTCTTTGCAACTTTCTGTGACTCTGTAATTCTTTCCAAGTAAAAAAATGAAAAAAAAATTAAAACCCTGGTCAAATGTTCTCTCTTTCGTGTGGTCTTAATTTGTTGCATTCCACGCAGAGTAAGGTCCTAAAGTCAATGTTTCCTAAGATTCTGCATTTCTAACTGACCTCTGTCCTAGTTATCTTAATATCAAAACAAGAAACTCTTACATAGCATATAATATGCTCTCAGTGCTTTACACATGCAAGTTTATTAATCCTCACCAAACCCAGTGTGATAAATACCATCATTATCTCCATTCTACAAATAGGACTGTTAAGTACAGAATAGTTACTTGGCTGGAAATTGCTCTAGCTAGCATATGAAGCCAAGCAAACAATATCAATATCAACAGTCCATGAATAACTTAAAAATACATTAACTTTAATGAAATCTAAGTAAGTGTGATCCTTTCAAGGATAAGCACTAAAATACAAGGTGTCTTATCTGACGTTTTTCTTCTGGCTGTTCCTCACCTAACAAAGAAAATCTGTTTTTGTTTTTACAGTACAAATGGTGATAATCATCAGGTCAAGGATAGTCTGGAGCAACTGAGATGTCACTTTACATGGGAGTTATTCATTGAAGATGGTGAAATGCCTGATTTAGAAAATAGAGTCTTGGACCAGATTGAATTCCTAGACACCAAATACAATGTGGGAATACACAACCTACTAGCCTATGTGAAACACCTGAAAGGCCAGAATGAGGAAGCCCTGAAGAGCTTAAAAGAAGCTGAAGACTTAATGCAGAAAGAACATGCCTACCAAGCAAGTGTGAGGAGTCTGGTGACTTGGAGCAACTTTGCCTGGGTGTATTACCACATGGGCAGACTGGCAGAAGCCCAGGCTTACCTGGACAAGGTGGAGAACATTTGCAAGAAGCCTTCAAATCCTTTCCGCTATAGAATGGAGTGTCCAGAAATAGACTGTGAAGAAGGATGGGCCTTGCTGAAGTGTGGAGGAAAGAATTATGAACGGGCCAAGGCCTGCTTTGAAAAGGCGCTTGAAGTGGACCCTGAAAACCCTGAATTCAGCGCTGGGTATGCGATCTCTGCCTATCGCCTGGACGGCTTTAAATTAGCCACAAAGGGTTACAGGCCGTTTTCTTTGCTTCCCCTAAGGCAGGCTGTCCGTCTAAATCCAGACAATGGATATATTAAGGTTCTCCTTGCCCTGAAGCTTCAGGATAATGGACAGGAAGCTGAAGGAGAAAAGTACCTTGAAGAAGCTCTGGCCAACATGTCCTCACAGACCTACGTCTTTCGATATGCAGCCAAGTTTTACCGAAGAAAGGGCTCTGTGGATAAAGCTCTTGAGTTATTAAAAAAGGCCTTGCAGGAAACACCCACTTCTGTCTTACTGCATCACCAGATAGGGCTTTGCTATAAGGCACAAATGATTCAAATCAAGGAGGCTACAAAAGGGCAGCCTAGAGGGCAGAATAGAGAAAAGATAGACAAAATGATAAGATCAGCCATATTTCATTTCGAATCTGCAGTGGAAAAAAAGCCCACATTTGAGGTGGCTCATCTAGACCTGGCAAGAATGTATATAGAAGCAGGCAATCACAGAAAAGCTGAAGAAACTTTTCAAAAACTGTTATGCATGAAACCAGTGGTGGAAGAAACAATGCAAGACATACATTTGCAGTATGCTCGGTTTCAGGAATTTCAAAAGAAATCAGAAATCAATGCAATTATCCATTATTTAAAAGCCATAAAAATAGAACAGGCATCATTCATAAAGGATAAAAGTATCAATTCTTTGAAGAAATTGGTTTTAAGGAAACTTCAGAGAAATTCATTAGATCTGGAAAGCTTGAGCCTCCTTGGGTTTGTCTACAAATTGAAAGGAAATATGAATGAAGCCCTGGAGTACTATGAGCAGGCCCTGAGACTGGCTGCTGACTTTGAGAACTCTGTGAGACAAGGTCCTTAGGCACCCAGATATCAGCCACTTTCACATTTCATTTCATTTTATGATAACATGTACTAATCATCTTTTCTGCTTACTGTTTTCAGAAACATTATAATTCACTGTAATGATGTCATTCTTGAATAATTACATCTGATAAAATATTAGTTGCAGTCAACAATTAGTGAAACAATGTGTGTGTGCATGTAAGAAAGAGAGAAATCATTTGTATGAGTGCTATGTAGTTGAGAAAAAAATGTTAGGTAACTTTGTAGGAAATAAAATATTGGACTTACACTAAATGTTTAATTCATTCATTTTCTTGTGAAATAAAAATAAAATCCTTAGCTCCTCCACCAACTGAACCGACCCTTTTGGCCAAGGAGACCCCAGAAACCTTAAAAACTAAGTCTCCCAACCATGACGAGATGAGAGATCATTCACACCTCATTATATCCCCTCCCTTGCTAACTGCCATTAGACTTTTTCCACTGAGTTAAACAGAAACCCATGGAAAACAAAGAACAGAAGACTCACTCCTTGGCTGACTTCACCTAGCTCACTCCACCTAGCACCACGGCCAGACCCCCTTCCCCTCTTGCGGGTTCCACATGACAACTGATCAGCCTCCCTCCTGATAAGTGACCACCGCCCACAGACTGGTTCTGGCCAGTCCGTGGAGGCTGCACACAGGGTGCCTCAATGTCCTTTGTTTCACCTTTTGACATATGAAGCCTAATTTTGCTGCATTTTAATGTTAAGTCTCCACCACAAAGTGAACACAGAATGCTTGTAACATACATGTTTGTGTACCACTCTTCTATGACTGCTCCTCATGAATATTCATAGCCCCCCCATAACCTGTTAAATATGTGTGTCTAGCCAATCTACCAAGCATAAAACTTCTGTAATACCCTCCCTCACTCCAAGAGCCTGCTTTTGGTTGCTGTGGTAGGCTCTGTTTCCCAGGCTGCAGGTTGTGAGAGAGGAGGCTGCAGTGGCTCATGCCTGTAATCCCAGCACTTTGAGGGGATGAGGCAGGAGATCACATGAACCCAGGAATTCAGGAGCAGCCTGGGCAATGGCAAAACCAACCATCTCTACAAAAAAATGCAAAAACTTAGCTGGGTGTGGTGGCGTGCAACTGTAACTCCAGTTCCAGCTACTCAGGAGGCTGAGGTGAGCGGATTGCTGGAGCCAAGGAGTTTGAGGCTGCAGTGAGTCTTGCCACTGCAATCCATTCTGGGTGATAGAACGAGACTGTGTCTCAAAAAAAAAAAAAAAAGTTTTCTTCAAATGTATACTGCTTGTGATTTTATGTCAACATCATCAACAAATAGCTTTCAGTGCAAGAAACCAAAAGTACTGTAATAAACAGGCAAATATTCTTCCCAAACCTCATGCTGTTTACAATCTAGTGAGAAACACAGAAAGCGGTACACAGTCAATTAAAGGTTAGCTTTCTCCATGAAGATGTTTTAGGTTTAATTCAATGTGAAAGTGTTTCAAGGAGTTTATCTTGTTTTATGCCATTTTATTTGAAGCACTCTTTACTAAGTCATTTGCTGACATTAATCTAGTTAAATCAAGAAATATTACATGAAAGGTTGCTAAATAATCAGAGATCATTGGTAACAATCACCTTTGATTATGAATAATCACATTTTATTGAAAGGCAATGCACAACACATAATATTATAAGAAGGAAAAAATAAAGAAGCAATGTTTTTGAGCTTTCATTCTTGTATATGTTTTAGGGGAGAATATATTAGTTTCCTGTAGTGGCTGTAACAAATTACCACAAATTTGGTGACTTAAAATTTCACAGATTTATTATCTTACAGTTCTGGAGGTCAGAAGCCTGAAATGGGTTTCAATGAGCCAAAGTCAAGGTACTGACACAGCCACACTCCTCCAGAGGCTCTAGGCCTTTTCCAACTTCCAGAGGCTGCCTGAATTATTTCACCCATCTTCAAAACCTACAGTGTAGTAGCTTCACATCTCTCTCTCTCTGCTTCCTTCTTCACATCTCCTTCTCTCCTCTGACTCTTTTGCCTCTTTCTTCTAAGGACCCACCAGGTCCACCTGGATAATCCAGGATCATCGCCCCATCCCCAAATCCTTGATTTAATAACATCTGCAAATTCCCTTTTGCTATGTAAAGTAACATGTTCACAGGTTCTGGAGATTTGGTTCACAGAGCACCCCAAGAAAATCTCCAAATTTTGGGCTTCCAATCCATTTTTCTTCAATTATTTAATATTGTTACTCCTTCCAGTAGATATTGATTTCATCCATTGTCCTGACAGAGATTATGGCACATCTCAAATTAAATGCTAAATTTTCACTGGAAGTACATTTTTTGCTTCAACTTTTATTTTAAATTCAGAGGTATATGTTCAGGAGGTTCAGGTTTGTTACATAGGTAAACGTGTGTCATGGTGGTTTGCTGAACAGATCATCCCATCACCAACATATCATCCCATCACCTAGATATTAAGCCCAGCATCCCTTAGCTGTACTTCCTGAAGCTCTCCCTCCCACCAACCCCTCCTGCCAACAGGCCCCAGTGTGTGTTGCTCCCCCCGTGTCCATGTGTTCTCATCATTCAGCTCCCACTTATAAGTGAGAACATGCAATGTTTGGTTTTCTGTTCCTGCATTAGTTTGCGGAGGATAATCATCGGAAATACTTGCTCTGTATTTAGATTTCATAAAATTTGCAACTTAAAAAAAGTAGATTTGTGTACCTAAGTTTTTCCAAATATTCTTTAAAGTTTTCTATTAACTTGATTATCAGTTTTTAAATTTATATTAAATTAAAAATCAGGTCTTTAATAGCCACATGTGACCAGCAGTTTCTGTATAAGACAGTACAACTGTTAGAAGCGATTGCCTTAAATGAGGCACTAGCTTCAGGCACTAAGTCTTAGGGAGTGGGGTGCCAGAAGCTCGGTGATCAAGGTAGACAATATTTCAATGCAATATGTTTTTAAAAATTCAAAATCAGGCCAGGGATGGTGGCTCATGCCTGTAATCCCAGCACTTTGGGAGGCCAAGGTGGGTGGAACAATGTTTAAGGATTAGAAAAATGTTCAAGCCCAGGTGGTGGAGACCAGCGTGGGCAACATGGCAAAACCCCACCTCTACAAAAAATAAAATAATGAGCCCGACATGGTGGTGGACACCTGCAGTCCCTGCCACTCAGGAGGCTGAGGTGGGAGGATCGCATAAGCCCTGAAGGTTGAGGCTGCAGTGAGCTGTGATCTCACCATTGCACTCCAACCTGAGCGACAGAGTGAGATACTGTTTCAAAAAAAAAAAAAAAAATCAAAATCAATGCAAAAGGTGAATTACGGACAGGATATTGAGGTTTTGAATACAGACATTAACTCAATAAGGGTAAGGCCCGTGTCTGTTTTCTTTATTGTTATATTGACAGTACTTTGAACAAAGTCTGGCTCTTACAGTTGTTTGTCAATATCTGCCGAATGAATTCAGAGGGGACAAAATGTTTAAGGTATGGGTGGGTGTTTGACATTTTCTGCCTAGATCCCAATACCACTCTCGTCTTTATTGGGTACTCACTACACAAAGCACCATTGGCGAAGGTATGGAAGAGAAGCACTCTCCTACAATTGTGGGTAGGAGTGGATTTTTAAAGCTATTTGGCAATATCCGTCAAAACTTAAAATGTATATAGATTTTAGCTCCAAATTTCTCTAGTTTACACCCAACAGAAATATCAGCATAGATGTATAGCATTGCTTGTTGAATCAAAAGACTGGAGTGGAAGCAGGGACTTCAGTTTCCGCCTGTAATCCCAGCACCTTGGGAGGCAGAGGCGGGCGCATCGCTTGAGATCACGACTGAGTGACACAGTGAGACCCTGTCTCAAATAAACAAACAGTTAAACGGGCAGCACGCGAACTCAGCGGACTCAGAGAGGCAGATAAGAGCCGAGACCAAAGTGCAGGAGCCCAGCTGCAAATTCAACTCCGAAAAACCCTGGACTCCACAAACGTCTGGCCGCGGCTCTTGAGCTCTTCTATTAAGTTTCGGTTTCTGAAGCTTCGTTAAGTTTCCATTTCTTAAGTTTCGGTTTCTGAGAGCTCGGGCATCAGATTCAATTTCCAGTTTCCTGTTCTAGCTGGGGCTGGGGTCCCTCCTTCAACAAAGACGCGCCGCGCGGCCGAGTCCCAGGGCTGCAGCGGCCTGGCGGCCGCGCGCGCGCGCACGCGCACGAGCACCCGCCCGCCCACTGCGCGGCTGCCCTCGGTCCCAGGTGCTGAGGAGAGAGAGAGCGCGTGAGGGCCTGCGCCGCCCTGACGGCCTGCAGAGCGTTGCCATCATGAGGTAAGGGTTTTCCTCTGCCTCTCCTCCCAAGCCCCGGGTTGGCCTTTGTTTCAAACTGGGCATCTTTTATTCATTTCCAGCGCAATTCTGCGGCCTTTTCAGGGGCCAAGCCCCTCGCGCCCGGCAGCCAGGCATCTGCGTTGGGTACCCTCCCCAGGCGCTCTGTCCCGGCGCGCGGCGTCTGAAGTCGGGCCTATCGGGGAAGGTGGCCGAGTGGACGCTTCTCCGGAGTCCGGTCCCTCCCGAGCGCCTGAGGAGGCCGGACAGGGAGGAGGAACAGGAGATGCTCCCCGGCAGCCTGCCCCATCCATCCCTGGCGTCTACGGTCGGGACTGTCAGGGCGTGTGCCGGGCGACGCTCCCCCAGGAGGCCTGTCCACCCCGCGCGACCCGACGGCTCTTCTCGGAAGCGGCGACGGTAACCGTGCTGGGCACGCGGACGCCGCCTCCGGGAAACTGGTCAGAGCCTGCAGAGCCCCCTGGGGCCGTTCCGGGGGCAGCAGCTACATGCAGGGTCTCCTTAGGCCTGTCGCATGCCTCTCTTTCCAGCTGCCATTCCCTCGGTGTGGCATACGCAGTTTTGCCGCAGCCCTCCAGGCGTCACATTCGCCTGCCACTGCCATTTTGCCTTTCCGATTTCTGGGTCTGAGTTCTTCCCTTCCGGGGAGCTACCTCTGTACCAAGCACAGATTGTTATCATCCCACCCAATCCCCTATTTTATGAGGATTTCTTTATCTGACTCCTTTACTGATTCAGTATGATGGCGTCCTTTTCTTAATCATTTTGTATCCCCAGGGGCTAGTACCCTGCCCTGCACGTGGTTAGTGAACCTTCCGCATTTAATGAGTTGAGGAATAAGAGGTTAAGGTTAAGGTCTTGGGCTCTAAAAGCATATAGTCCCTTGTTCTAAATCCTGACTGAGCTCCTACCAGTTGAGTGACCCCAAAGTTTCTCAAACTCTGTGAGTCTGTACCTTATCTGTAAAAATTAATGGTGACCATCTCTTGGGACTGTGGAAAAGGACAATAATAAATCCTAGCAATTGACTGCTTAGCACATAATACTTGCACAATAAATGTTAACTATTCTCACTATTATAAGTTAAAAAAAAGTTTAAGTGCCACCCACACATCTAACTTTTTTTTGAGACGGAGTCTCGCCCTGTCACCCAGGCTGGAGTGCAATGGCTCAATCTCGGCTCACTGCAACCTCCGTCTCCCGGGTTCAAGCAAGCCTCCTGCCTCAGTTTCCCTTGTAGCTGGGATTACAGGCGTGCGCCGCCACTCATGGCTAATTTTTTGTATCTTTAGTAGACACGGGGGTTTCACCATGTTGACCAGGCTGGTCTCGAATTCCTGACCAGCCTGGTCAACATGGTCAATTCCTCGTGATCTGCCGGTCTCAGCCTCCCAAAGTGTTGGGATTATAGGCGTGAGCCACTGTGCCTGGCCACATCCAACATTTTTAAGAAAAGAGAGTGCTATCAGGAAGGGGCTTAAAAAAAAAAGAAAGAGGGTGGTGTGCACCGTACATATGCAGGATGGGGAGGAAAAGGGCTCGGCCCCATTGGGGACTGTCTCCCAAGGACAATAAAGACTGCTTCTTCCTAGCAGAAGAACAGAATTACTGAAAGATACCCTCTTCTGATGCAATAGCTTCTCTCTTATCAGCTTCCCAGAGACAGAGTTACAAAATTAAGTAGACAAAGTTTAAACAGTAAAAATTCTCATGGTGTCCAGTTGTGCATAAATTCCAGAGCCTGGACAAACCACTTCAGTACCTGATTGAATGTCCCTTTGAGATCTTACAACCACATTCATAATACCTGAGCAGCCCTCCTCATCCTCCTTGGGCTGGGCTGGTAGAGACCTTCAAAACAAGCGTTTGTTTTAGGCAGAGGGCTGGTAAAGCAATATTGTTGTGGATTTGAGCAGGCTGTAAGGACATGCCATGTCTTGCCCATGTTTTTGGTAGTTACACTAGAGAAAGGAACAATTGCCAAGGAACAATTTTACCAGGTTTCCTAGTCAGAATCAGTACTCAATACAGAAATGGAATTTTCATATTAATTATTGAATATGTATATCTTTATTCCTAATTTTCAGCGGTTTAGTGATTGCCAAAAGGAAAGAGATGCATGTAATACAGAAAGCTCTGTCATCTCTCCAGAACTGTTTTTGCAATAAATAGTGAGAATTTAAATGAAATATTTCTAGGACATAACTGTACATAGAAGAAACTCTAGTATAAAGTTATGGGAACCTAATGCTTTCACTGTAAGATCAAATAGGGATAAAATTAGTTGTTATGCAAAGAACAATATTTAAGGTTTAGAAAATTATTTCTTGTATTTCTTCAAAAATTAAAAAGTATTTTCTCTTTGACAGTGAAATTCCTAAGGACCCCTTGAAGGCCATTCTGTTGGAGTTAGAATGTCATTTTACATGGCATTTACTTAAGGAAGACATTGATCTGTTTGAAGTGGAAGACACAATTGGACAACAGCTTGAATTTCTTACCACAAAATCTAGACTTGCGCTTTATAACCTATTGGCCTATGTGAAACACCTAAAAGGCCAAAATAAAGACGCCCTTGAGTGCTTGGAAGAAGCAGAAGAAATAATCCAGCGAGAACACTCAGACAAAGAAGAAGTACGAAGCCTGGTCACTTGGGGAAACTATGCCTGGGTGTATTATCACATGAACCAGCTTGAGGAAGCTCAGAAGTATACAGGTAAGATAGGGAACGTCTGCAAGAAATTGTCCAGTCCTTCTAACTACAAGTTGGAGTGTCCTGAGATTGACTGTGAGAAAGGGTGGGCACTCTTGAAATTTGGAGGAAAGTATTATCAAAAGGCTAAAGCGGCTTTTGAGAAGGCTCTGGAAGTGGAACCTGACAATCCAGAATTTAACATCGGCTATGCTATCACAGTGTATCGGCTGGATGATTCTGATAGAGAGGGGTCTGTAAAGAGCTTTTCTCTGGGGCCTTTGAGAAAGGCTGTTACCCTGAACCCAGATAACAGCTACATTAAGGTTTTTCTGGCACTAAAGCTTCAAGATGTACATGCAGAAGCTGAAGGGGAAAAGTATATTGAAGAAATCCTGGACCAAATAGCATCCCAGCCTTATGTCCTTCGTTATGCAGCCAAATTCTACAGGAGAAAAAATTCCTGGAACAAAGCTCTCGAACTTTTAAAAAAGGCCTTGGAGGTGACACCAACTTCTTCTTTCCTGCATCACCAGATGGGACTTTGCTACAGGGCACAAATGATCCAAATCAAGAAGGCCACACACAACAGACCTAAAGGAAAGGATAAACTAAAGGTTGATGAGCTGATTTCATCTGCTATATTTCATTTCAAAGCAGCCATGGAACGAGACTCTATGTTTGCATTTGCCTACACAGACCTGGCCAACATGTATGCTGAAGGAGGCCAGTATAGCAATGCTGAGGACATTTTCCGGAAAGCTCTTCGTCTGGAGAACATAACCGATGATCACAAACATCAGATCCATTACCACTATGGCCGCTTTCAGGAATTTCACCGTAAATCAGAAAATACTGCCATCCATCATTATTTAGAAGCCTTAAAGGTCAAAGACAGATCACCCCTTCGCACCAAACTGACAAGTGCTCTGAAGAAATTGGCTACCAAGAGGCTTTGTCACAATGCTTTGGATGTGCAGAGTTTAAGTGCCCTAGGATTTGTTTACAAACTGGAAGGAGAAAAGAGGCAAGCTGCTGAGTACTATGAGAAGGCACAAAAGATAGATCCAGAAAATGCAGAATTCCTTACTGCGCTCTGTGATCTCCGACTTGCCATTTAAATACACACTCTAGGAAATTAGCTCTAAGTTTTTCCCTCCATTTTGGGTTCTTCTGTTTTTTTTTTTTTTAATTGTTTTAATCCATTGTTTATTATAGAACTAATATTTATTGAATAGTTATTGTGTACCAAGCATTGTGCTAAATACTTTATATGCATTATGATGAATCTTGTGTAGTTTTCTTTCTTTTTTCTTTTTAATTAAAATACTGTAATCCGGTGAGAAATAGCAATATTCTAGCTATTGTAACTTTTAAAAATCGTATGGCCATTAGATCTGAGCTTTTTATCTCTGCTCTTTATAACACTTTGCAGATTACATTTTGGCAAATTTCTCATATTATGTAGTAAATATATTCCTATGTAAACCTTTGATACCTAGATCAGGAATACTCTTCCAGGAGTACAAAATTACATTATTAATAGTTAAGCTCTTAACTATGTAGTTTGCAAAAGACAGCACTTTTTAGTTACAGATATTTTGACTTTGATGAGGATATTTAGCTATCAATCTAATAGTCACCTAAAATATCTTTTTTGTTGGAAAAAAGTTTATAATAAAAAAGTTTGTCATCTCTAGTAACTTCAATAAAATGAAAACACTAGAAGAGAAGAAAAAAGATTTCCTCAGATTTTAAATATGTAACTTCAGGAATTCAATCCCCAAATGTTTATTAAGTAGTTAGAAATAATTATGTGGGAAAACAATAAATAATGGAAAATAGTGAGTCTCAAATTGTTCTGTTTTTTTTTTAATAAAAAAAATCTGCAATGAATCTATATGCAATTAATTTTATTCCTTCCAGCTAAAATTACAATATTTTTAGGTTAAAATTATTGAGATAGAAAGCAGCCATTGGGAAATTGGGAGAAATGATAAACAAATGGAAAAAGAAGATGTCCCTAAGCTACCCCCATAGATTACCAGTATTTCAGTGTACTAGTTTTGAATCTGTTCTGAATAGCGTTTTTATACCCTCAATTTCTGGCCTTTGGCTATTGTAGCATTTCAAAGTGACTTCTATGAAGCTTTTTTTTTTAATGTGAAATTTTCAGAGTGTTGTTTTTTCATGTAGTTACTCCAGGAAGACTTAAGCGAGGCTTTCAGTTTTAATATCCACCTTGAGGGGTTACTGCTTGAGGGCTTTTATCCCAGGGGACTTTTTAATTCGGATGTTACTTAATGTGGCTTATCTAATGTAGTTTCTTTGATTATAGACTACACAATTATGTACCATCACAGTATTAGTGGAAACGTACCATGTGATTTAATTCTCCATTCCTCCAATGTAACTCTTAAAATTATTATGTAAGTGAGGGGCTGGGCGCGGTGGCTCAAGCCTGTAATCCCAGCACTTTGGGAGGCTGAGACGGGCGGATCACGAGATCAGGAGATCAAGACCATCCTGACTAACCCGGTGAAACCCCGTCTCTACTAAAAAAATACAAAAAACTAGCCGGGCGAGGTGGCGGGTGCCTGTAGTCCCAGCTACTCGGGAGGCTGAGGCAGGAGAATGGCGTAAACCCGGGAGGCGGGGCTTGCAGTGAGCTGAGATCTGGCCACTGCACTCCAGCTTGGGCGACAGAGTGAGACTCCGTCTCAAAAAAAAAAAAAAAAAAAAAAAAATTATTATATAAGTGTGTGTTTTACTTTTTGTTTTTTATTATCTTTAAAATTTCTATTATGGTTTGATTATTATAAAAATAATGAATTCTCATAAATTTCAAAAAAAAAATTTACAAAAATATGTGATTTTAAAAATGAGAGCAGTCCCCTTACCCTACCACGGTTTCATACCCTCGAGGTAAACTTATAACAATTTGGTATGTATCCTTCCAGATCTTTTTTCTATACGTAGTCAGACATACATATATACTGCAGTGTATCTCATGTATTAATTTTTTTAATCTTTTGTTTTACTTAATTCTGTTTATTATTATTATTATGTTTGAGCTATTAAGGAAGAACAAGGAAGGGAATGATCTTTTCTCAAGAATTTCAGAAAGCACTGAAGTCCTGACCTATCAGTAGACACATTTGTCCCTTTGAAATATATTAGGATATTCTAGCAAAGCAGGCCATTTCTCCCACCTGAAAGTACATAACTTCCATCGCTTACCACATAATTCAAAAAACTCACATTCAGGGGTTACTCAGACAGTTAATCATAGAAAAGATGATTTGCTTCATCATTTAACTTGTTTTTATAAATCAGAGCTGTGTTCATACACAGCAGGGGCCTGAGATTTCTGCCCTTTAAACAAACTACCAGGTGAGGATGCTGCTGCTGTTTTTCTAATTACATTTTGAGTAGTAATGTCTACAACATTGTTCCTCAAACTTGGCTACATATTGGAATCACCTAAAAAGTTAAAACAAAACATGGATGTCTGGGTCCCACCCTATAGAGAATGACTTACTTGGCATGGAGTGCAGTCCAGGCATCATGATTTTTAGATTTCCCAGTTGGAACTTGTGCAGCAAAGTTTGGGAGCTACTGATCTACAATGTGAAAAGTATAAATGGAATAAAATGAATTAGGCTAATAGGCTTAAACCAGGAAATCCTAAGTTCCTTGAATATCCAGTTTGCATTTGGACTCCTCATCTTGTACTTGGTATATAATACTTCAATAAAAGCTGCCTGAGTTGAATTGTGTATTGTCCTACACCTACCTCTGAAAGCTGCCCTTACCAACTGACTCAAAGTCTCTGAAATGGGTCCAAATTCTACTTAGTTAGATGAACTCATCCTGTCAAGCCTGATAAGAATCCTATGATTCCAGGCCCAAGTTATTTTCTTGCCTATTAGACAAACTTATTTTTTTTTTTTATTATACTTTAAGTTCTAGGGTACATGTGCATGACTTTTATATCATGTATAACTCCCCAATGCAATCCCTCCCTCCTCCCCCCTCCCCATGATAGGCCCCAGTGTGTGATGTTCCCCTTCCCGAGTCCAAGTGATCTCATTGTTCAGTTCCCACCTATGAGTGAGAACATGCGGTGTTTGGTTTCTCTTCTTGTGATAGTTTGCTAAGAATGATGGTTTCCAGCTGCATCCATGTCCCTACAAAGGATGCAAACTCATCCTTTTTTATGGCTGCATAGTATTCCATGGTGTATATGTGCCACATTTTCTTAATCCAGTCTGTCACAGATGGACATTTGGTTGATTCCAAGTCTTTGTTATTGTGAATAGTGCCGCAATAAACATACGTGTGCATGTGTCTTTGTAGTAGAGTAATTTATAATCCTTTGGGTATATACCCAGTAGTGGGATGGCTGGGTCATATGGTACATCTAGTTCTAGATCCTTGAGGAATCGCCATACTGTTTTCCATAATGGTTGAACTAGTTTACAATCCCACCAACAGTGTAAAAGTGTTCCTATTTCTCCACATCCTCTCCAACACCTGTTGTTTCCTGACTTCTTAATGATTGCCATTCTAACTGGTGTGAGATGGTATCTCATTGTAGTTTTGATTTGCATTTCTCTGATGGCGAGTGATGATGAGCATTTTTTCATGTGTCTGTTGGCTGTATGGATGTCTTCTTTTGAGAAATGTCTGTTCATATCCTTTCCCCACTTTTTGATGGGGTTGTTTTTTTTTTTCTTGTATATTTGTTTGAGTTCTTTGTAGATTCTGGATATTAGCCCTTTGTCAGATGAGTAGGTTGCAAAAATTTTTTCCCATTCTGTAGGTTGCCTGTTCACTCTGATGGTAGTTTCTTTAGCTGTGCAAAAGCTCTTTAGTTTAATTAGATCCCATTTGTCAATTTTTGCTTTTGCTGCCGTTGCTTTTGGTGTTTTAGACATGAAGTCCTTGCCCATGCCTATGTCCTGAATGGTACTACCTAGATTTTCTTCTAGGGTTTTTATGGTATTAGGTCTAACATTTAAGTCTCTAATCCATCTTGAATTAATTTTCGTATAAGGGGTAAGGAAAGGATCCAGTTTCAGCTTTCTACTTATGGCTAGCCAATTTTCCCAGCACCATTTATTAAATAGGGAATCCTTTCCCCATTTCTTGTTTCTCTCAGGTTTGTCAAAGATCAGATGGCTGTAGATGTGTGGTATTATTTCTGAGGACTCTGTTCTGTTCCATTGGTCTATATCTCTGTTGTGGTACCAGTACCATGCTGTTTTGGTTACTGTAGCCTTGTAGTATAGTTTGAAGTCAGGTAGCGTGACGCCTCCAGCTTTGTCCTTTTGACTTAGGATTGTCTTGGCAATGCGGGCTCTTTTTTGGTTCCATATGAACTTTAAAGCAGTTTTTTCCAATTCTGTGAAGAAAGTCATTGGTAGCTTGATGGGGATGGCATTGAATCTATAAATCACCTTGGGCAGTATGGCCATTTTCACGATATTGATTCTTCCTATCCATGAGCATGGTATGTTCTTCCATTTGTTTGTGTCCTCTTTGATTTCACTGAGCAGTGGTTTGTAGTTCTCCTTGAAGAGGTCCTTGACATCCCTTGTAAGCTGGATTCCTAGGTATTTTATTCTCTTTGAAGCAATTGTGAATGGAAGTTCATTCCTGATTTGGCTCTCTGCTTGTCTGTTACTGGTGTATAAGAATGCTTGTGATTTTTGCACATTAATTTTGTATCCTGAGACTTTGCTGAAGTTGCTTATCAGCTTAAGGAGATTTTGGGCTGAGACATGGGGTTTTCTAAATATACAATCATGTCATCTGCAAACAGGGACAATTTGACTTCTTCTTTTCCTAACTGGATACCCTTGATTTCTTTCTCTTGCCTGATTGCCCTAGCCAGAACTTCCAACACTATGTTGAATAGGAGTGGTGAGAGAGGGCATCCCTGTCTTGTGCCAGTTTTCAAAGGGAATTTTTCCAGTTTTTGCCCATTCAGTATGATATTAGCTGTGGGTTTGTCATAAATAGCTCTTATTATTTTGAGGTACGTTCCATCAATACCAAATTTATTGAGCGTTTTTAGCATAAAGGGCTGTTGAATTTTGTCAAAAGCCTTTTCTGCATCTATTGAGATAATCATGTGGTTCTTGTCTTTGGTTCTGTTTATATGCTGGATTACGTTTATTGATTTGCGAATGTTGAACCAGCCTTGCATCCCAGGGATGAAGCCCACTTGATCATGGTGGATAAGCTTTTTGATGTGCTGCTGAATCCGGTTTGCCAGTATTTTATTGAGGATTTTTGCATCGATGTTCATCAGGGATATTGGTCTAAAATTCTCTTTTTTTGTTGTGTCTCTGCCAGGCTTTGGTATCAGGATGATGTTGGCCTCATAAAAAGAGTTAGGGAGGATTCCCTCTTTTTCTATTGATTGAAATAGTTTCAGAAGGAATGGTACCAGCTCCTCCTTGTACCTCTGGTAGAATTCAGCTGTGAATCCATCTGGTCCTGGACTTTTTTTGGTGGGTAGGCTATTAATTGTTGCCTCAATTTCAGAGCCTGCTATTGGTCTATTCAGGGATTCAACTTCTTCCTGGTTTAGTCTTGGGAGAGTGTAAGTGTCCAGGAAATTATCCATTTCTTCTAGATTTTCTAGTTGATTTGCGTAGAGGCATTTATAGTATTCTCTGATGGTTGTTTGTATTTCTGTGGGGTCGGTGGTGATATCCCCTTTATCATTTTTTATTGCGTCTATTTGATTCTTCTCTCTTTTCTTCTTTATTAGTCTAGCTAGCGGTCTGTCAATTTTGTTTATCTTTTCAAAAAACCAACTCCTGGATTCATTGATTTTTTGGAGGGTTTTTTGTGTCTCTATCTCCTTCAGTTCTGCTCTGATCTTAGTTATTTCTTGCCTTCTGCTAGCTTTTGAATGTGTTTGCTCTTGCCTCTCTAGTTCTTTTAATTGTGATGTTAGAGTGTCAATTTTAGATCTCTCCTGCTTTCTCTTGTGGGCATTTAGTGCTATAAATTTCCCTCTACACACTGCTTTAAATGTGTCCCAGAGATTCTGGTATGTTGTATCTTTGTTCTCATTGGTTTCGAAGAACATCTTTATTTCTGCTTTCATTTCGTTATGTACCCAGTAGTCATTCAGGAGCAGGTTGTTCAGTTTCCATGTAGTTGAGCGGTTTTGATTGAGTTTCTTAGTCCTGAGTTCTAGTTTGATTGCACTGTGGTCTGAGAGACAGTTTGTTATAATTTCAGTTCTTGTACATTTGCTGAGGAGTGCTTTACTTCCAATTATGTGGTCAATTTTGGAATAAGTGCGATGTGGTGCTGAGAAGAATGTATATTCTGTTGATTTGGGGTGGAGAGTTCTATAGATGTCTATTAGGTCCGCTTGGTGCAGAGATGAGTTCAATTCCTGGATATCCTTGTTAACTTTCTGTCTCGTTGATCTGTCTAATGTTGACAGTGGAGTGTTGAAGTCTCCCATTATTATTGTATGGGAGTCTAAGTCTCTTTGTAGGTCTCTAAGGACTTGCTTTATGAATCTGGGTGCTCCTGTATGGGGTGCATATATATTTAGGAGAGTTAGCTCTTCCTGTTGAATTGATCCCTTTACCATTATGTAATGGCCTTCTTTGTCTCTTTTGATCTTTGATGGTTTAAAGTCTGTTTTATCAGAGATTAGGATTGCAACCCCTGCTTTTTTTTGTTCTCCATTTGCTTGGTAGATCTTCCTCCATCCCTTTATTTTGAGCCTATGTATGTCTCTGCATGTGAGATGGGTCTCCTGAATACAGCAGACTGATGGGTCTTGACTCTTGATCCAGTTTGCCAGTCTGTGTCTTTTAATTGGAGCATTTAGTCCATTGACATTAAGGTTAATATTGTTATGTGTGAACTTGATCCTGTCATTATGATATTAACTGGTTATTTTGCTCGTTAGTTGATGCAGTTTCTTCCTAGCCTCGATGGTCTTTACATTTTGGCATGTTTTTGCAATGGCTGGTACCGGTTGTTCCTTTCCATGTTTAGGGCTTCCTTCAGGGTCTCTTGTAAGGCAGGCCTGGTGGTGACAAAATCTCTAAGCATTTGCTTATCTGTAAAGGATTTTATTTCTCCTTCACTGATGAAGTTTAGTTTGGCTGGATATGAAATTCTCGGTTGAAAATTCTTTTCTTTAAGAACGTTGAATATTGGCCCCCACTCTCTTCTGGCTTGTAGAGTTTCTGCCGAGAGGTCTGCTGTTATTCTGATGGGCTTCCCTTTGTGGGTAACCCGACCTTTCTCTCTGGCTGCCCTTAAGATTTTTTCCTTCATTTCAACTTTGGTGAATCTGGCAATTATGTGTCTTGGAGTTGCTCTTCTGGAGGAGTATCTTTGTGGCGTTCTCTGTATTTCCTGAATTTGAATGTTGGCCTGCCCTACTAGGTTGGGGAAGTTCTCCTGGATGATATCCTGAAGAGTGTTTTCCAACTTGGTTCCATTTTCCCCCTCACTTTCAGGCACCCCAATCAGACGTAGATTTGGTCTTTTTACATAATCCCATACTTCTTGCAGGCTTTGTTCATTTCTTTTTCTTCTTTTTTCTTTTGGTTTCTCTTCTCGCTTCATTTCATTCATTTGATCCTCAATCGCTGATACTCTTTCCTCCAGTTGATCGAGTCGGTTACCGAAGCTTGTGCATTTGTCACGTATTTCTCGTGTCATGGTTTTCATCTCTGTCATTTCGTTTATGATCTTCTCTGCATTAATTAGTCTAGCTGTCAATTCTTCCACTTTTTTTCAAGATTTTTAGTTTCTTTGCGCTGGGTACGTAATTCCTCCTTTAGCTCTGAGAGGTTTGATGGACTGAAGCCTTCTTCTCTCATCTCGTCAAAGTCATTCTCTGACCAGCTTTGATCCGTTGCTGGCGATGGGCTGCGCTCCTTTGCAGGGGGAGATGCGCTCTTATTTTTTGAATTTCCAGCTTTTCTGCCCTGCTTCTTCCCCATCTTTGTGGTTTTATCTGTCTCTGGACTTTGATGATGGTGACGTACTGATGGGGTTTTGGTATAGGTGTCCTTCCTGTTTGATAGTTTTCCGTCTGACAGTCAGAAGGACTGTCTGTTGGTCTGTTAGAGATTGCTTGAGGTCCACTCCAGACCCTGTTTGCCTGGGTATCAGCAGCAGAGGTTGCCGAAGATAGAATATTGCTGAACAGCGAGTGTACCTGTCTGATTCTTTCTTTGGAAGTTTCCTCTCAGGGGTGACGCCACCCTGTGAGGTGTGGGGTGTCAGACTGCCCCTAGTGGGGGATGTCTCCCAGCTAGGCTACTCAGGGGTCAGGGACCCACCTGAGCAGACAGTCTGTCCGTTCTCAGATCTCAACCTCCGCGTTAGGAGATCCACGGCTCTCCCCAAAGCTGTCAGACAGAGTCGTTCGGGTCTGCAGCGGCCCCGCTCTTTCCCCTAATGGACTGCAGCTGTGCGCTGTCCGCAGCGGTAGAGTCTACAGAGACAGGCAGGCTTCCTTGAGCTGCTGTGAGCTCCACCCAGTTCGAGCTTCCCAGCGGCTTTGTTTACCTACTTAAGCCTCAGCAATGGCGGGCGCCCCTCCCCCAGCCTGGCTGCTGCCTTGCGGATAGATCGCCGCAGACGGCTGTGTTAGCAGTGAGGGAGGCTCCGTGGGCGTGGGACCCTCCCGGCCAGGTGTGGGATATATTCTCCTGGTGTGCCTGTTTCCTTAAAGCGCAGTATTGGGGTGGGAGTTACCCGATTTTCCAGGTGGTGTGTGTCTCAGTTCCCCTGGCTAGGAAAAGGGATTTCCTTCCCCCTTGCGCTTCCAGGTGAGGCGATGCCTCGCCCTGCTTCAGCTCACGCTGGTCAGGCTGCAGCAGCTGACCCGCACCGATTGTCCGGCACTCCCTAGAGAGATGACCCCAGTACCTCAGTTGAAAATGCAGAAATCACCGGTCTTCTGTGTCGCTCGCGCTGGGAGTTGGAGACTCAGACAAACTTATAAATATGCCCAGAAAAGTGGCTGTGATTGCTCTTCAGGGTAATTTGGCCCTTCCGGAAAAGAAGTGCCTCCTCTCCAAATCTTGAAGGTGCTCTTGGAAACTATTTCATTCAGCACTAAAGTTACACTCCCTGACTTATAAAAGCTGAGAAAAGCCCTTTCAACAAATGACAAATCAGCTGGCAGAAAAACTGGCTTCCCAGTCATGGAGCTCTTAAAGATATTTGCTCTCCTCTCTGGGTGCACAAATAGTCTTAGCAGTTGATCACATGCTATCAGCCAGAGTTTCAAAAGCAATATAAACTGTCACTATTCCTTTCTAGATTGAGTCAACAATGCAGATTACTTCAGTTCAGGAACAACCTTGTAGACAACACAGAACCTTAAAATCAGGAGAACCTTGAGAAAATCCCTACTCCAACCAACTTTATTGATATGAAAATTGAGACCAGGACTGGTGATATGACTTGAGGTTTCACAACTAATTTGTGGACCATAATTTCTTTCTCCTGGCTGCTGGTTCAGTAGCACTTACGCCCATTTTATAGTTTCTACCGGGAATCATTTGTTGTAGGCTAAACATCAATTGACAGAGTTTATCTGGCCATGATATGCTTATGTGACATCAACTATAACACAGGTAGGCCCAAGGAGAGTCCTTTTATGGAATATGTTCATTACTGAGATTAAAGAACATGATGGAACTATAAAACAATGTAGCAAGTTTTTATATAATTGGCAAATTACAAGAAGTGAAAATCCATTTGGCCTTGACAATTAGAACAGTCTCCTTTGAGTAGTTCAAGTGTAATAACATTGTAACCCTAATGTGGTAGCAATGAGAAGCACCTCTCAGATCTCTAGCTACAGGGATTATAATTGTCTGAAGGTCCCATCTCTACACATTGAAATCTATCACTACATTTACACTGAGGCCATGCTTCCCAGTGTGGCAAGGATACTAAGTCATGCCCTCTCCTGAGAGATGCAGTACTTCTCTGATGAGCAATTTCAGCTCAAGGACTCCCCACCAGCCTTGCCAAATGTTTCTTAAAACAATACTGTAATCTAAGATGTTTTTACCCAACTTTTCTTCCTTCTGTGTCTCCTACATACGGGGTCAGACCTGCATCACAGTTGGATGGCTCTCCCAGCCTCTGTCTGCTCTCTTCCCGTTTTTTCTCAGAGGTGTTTCCCCGAATACATTTCTTGCACGTTCAGCATCCCATCTTAGATCAAACTGACACATCTAGTGAAAGAAATGTAATTAGAAGACTCTAATTGGCTGTAGATAAATAATGTTTACATAATATAAATGTCATTTATTGTTCTTCAACTTTTTGGATCAGTAATTATGATTAAAGAACAAAACATAGCTGGGTGTGGTGACTCATGCCTATAATCCCAGCACTTTGTGAGGCTAAGGCAGACAGGTTGCTTGAGGCCAGGAGTTCAAGACCAGTCTGGCCAACATGGCAAAACCCCATCTCTACTAAAATTACAAAAATTAGCTGGGCATGGTGGCACATACCTGTAACCCCAGCTACTTGGGAGGCTGAGGCACAAGAATCATTTGAACTCAAGAGGCAGAGGTTGCAGTGAGCCAAGATCACATCATTGCACTCCTCCAGCCTGAGTGACAGAGTGAGATTCTGTCAAATCAATCAATCAATCAATCAATCTATCTTTCCAATGTTATAATATTTGATTTGGAAAAGAGAAGGGGGAAGAGAGGTAAGGGAAATGGTCTTAGTTTCTGTTGTGCTGCTATAATAGAATACCTGAGTCTGAGTAATTTTAACAATCAGAAATTTATTTCTCACAGTTCTGGAGACTGGAAGTTCAAGATCAAGGAGCTGGAAGGTTTGGTGTCTGGTGAGGGCCTGGTCTCTGCTTCCAAGATGTCACCTTGAATGCTGCATCCTCTGGAAGGGAGGAACTCTGTTCCTCACATGGCAGAAAAGCAGAAAAGAGCAAGACCCCACTCCTGCAAGCCCTTTTGATAAGGGCATTAGTCTAGTCATGTGGGCCGAGCCCTCAGGAACATCTCTCCTTAGGCCTCACCTCTCAATACTGTTGCATTGGAGATGAAGCTTCCAATCCATGAATTGGGAGGAGACAAAAACATTCAAACCATAGCAGAAGAATAGAGACTGAAAAGATACAGATCTAAGCAATGTTTTGTTTCCAGAACTGGATTTTGGAATTCGAAGATTTGGAATAAATTCCTCACAAAGGGAAGCCATGTATTTTGGAAGACTGAAGAACCAGTAAACAATTAGAAGCCAGAATACGTACCCAGTCCTTCATCCTTAGAAGGAAGGATATATCCCTTGTGCAAAGACCAACCAGTATCAGACCCTCACCCAGTGTGAAGAGCAAAATAAGAAGGCAAGGAGATAGTTGGATTTGGCCATTCCACAATGTATACATATTTTAAAACATGTTGTACATGATAAATATATACGATTTTTATTTGTCAGTTTAAAAAGGAAAGGGAAGGGGTGGGGGATAAGGAGGGGTGGAGGGCGCTGGAACACATGCAACAACTAGGGCTAGGGTCACTTGCGCTTTAACATCCCCTGAGTTTGCCTTGAGCCTCCAGGCCATGGACTTTGGAATGTGGCTGTGAGTCCCTAATTTTATTAAATATTAATTTGGTTCAAGAGTAACTTCATCTCTCTTCACATGCTTTTCCTTTCCATACCCCATCAACTCCAGCAAATCTCACCAAAGCAAACAAACAACAACAAATATAAAAACCGAACAAACACCAAAACTCAAATCACTTACAGGTCATTTCTATATAAAAACCCTTTATTGAGAAGATCTGAGGAGACAGAAAAATCTACAACTTTAAAGTTAATATTAGGTAATCTCTGTTTTTCAGGAAGAAAAAGGGAGAGAAATGAGAGAGTGGGATATTGGGAGAGGGGAGACAGAAAGGAAACAAAAAAGAATGGAGGGAGCAAAGGAAGAAGAAAAGAAGGAAAGATTCCCAACCATTTATTGATATTCCTGCCTCTTTCCATTATTCTGAGCTTTGCCTCTTTCCCTGTGTCTCCTATTCTCCCTTCAAAACCTTTCTTCCATTTTTCTTAAGCAGAGCAACTCTGTCTTCTTATCCTCAATACTCAGTCACAAATCCACCGATGAGTAACCAAATTCATTGAGTTGCTTAGTTCTACATAAGAACTTTCATTGTAACATGATCCATTCTCCTTTGAAAGCAATTTCAGTTATAAATAAATAGCATCCCCACATAATTTCACATGCACTACACATTTAAAGTAAATTTGATCACTAACTTTGTCATTGCTGTACAGTATAATCTGATATTTGATGTTTTCAAATCCACATGGAATCCATCCTTCTATATCATTTGGTTTCAACATTTTCTAACATTTGGCTTCTGATATAAGTTTTAAGGTTCTGTGTCTCACACTTTAACTCCTTTATCAACTCACAACAAATAAATTAACACATTAGTAGGGGTCACAGTGGGAACAAGAATGGGAGAAGGCTGACAATCTGGGTTCCTGAGAAAGGTAGAGGACTCCAGATTTGTTTAACATGATGTTTTACCAATGGCTATCCCTAGTCAAGCCAGTCAAAATCGTCATTCATATTAACTTTGATACTCCATGTTGCAGAACTGATATAGGTAACCAAAAGCTGAATACTGCAACACAGCATCTTTATCCCTGTATTTATACTTGCAAGAGGAACAGGATAAATGTGGGATGGGTAACCAGCAAGGGGGAGTTGGAAGAGGAGGAAACAATAACAAACTTTAATGTTTGTGCTAAGGCAGGCCTTGGGGAGTTGAACAATTGGAGATACCCTACTCCTGGGAAGTGTTCTTACTAATTCCAGCAGATGGCAGTGCTGCATAAGATGTCAATTTTAAAATGCTTTTCTCTGCTGTTCAAACTTTGGATCTTTGAGAATGACACTCTACAGTTGAGAGATGAATATTGAATTATAACCCCATACCCTGAAAATCCCTGCTTTGTACTTAAAGAAGGCGACTTCAATCCCCAAAAGTCCCAGACACCTTTATGGACCCATCATCAGAACATTTACATCCACGTGTGCTTGCTTCTGCACTGGCCTGAGATGCCTGCTGAAACCTTAAGGAACCACACAAAGCAGCTGTCTCGCATCGCTTTCCCTGACTTCCAGGCTCTTGCCCTGAAAAAAGTAAGAGCTGATTCCAATCTGTTCAATCCTGTCTTCATATTCCCTAGAATCAAATTTCTTCACCCATAGTGAATTCTTCCTCTCCTAACCCTCAAAGTACTTACACATGCCCTTAGCCTCAGGTCAATATTTAGTAACTTCTTGGTGTTATTCTATCCTGAGTTGGTTTCAATTTACCAATGAGGCAGTAAACTTGAGATCATGGAAGGGGTGCCATGTGTATTTTTAATTCTCCACCATATATATAACATGGTTCCAGATTCCAAAGAGGTGCTTGATAAATAGTCGGTTGCTTAACTTCTTTCACCATCTCTTAAAAAAGTCTGCCAGCATACTGTCTAATTTTCAACAATGCCCTATGAGTTAGGGGCAGCCATACGTCTGGTCAGGACAAATATTTCAGTCAGAAACATCTCCTGCACCTGGCAAAACCCTGGCATAAAGATTTCGTGTAAAAGCAGTTTGTGTGGTGCCTGTAACTGAAACCCTGTCTTTTCATGTTTGGGGCATGTGCAATCCACCTTTTCCCAACGTTCCAGGGCTCCCTTGTGTGAACAGTTCCTCTTCCCTGGGGTTTCCATTCATTTGTGCACAACAGCTATTTAATTAAGCCTGTCTGGGTTGAATACAGTAGTATCATTTTTTACATTCAGGCCTCAATCAAAAGTTTGTTATTTAATATCTTTTGATCAACTCTTGTCTTTGCCACTTTTATTCCCTTTCCAAAACCTGCTCCATAATGGTCAATGTTCCACAGCTTCTACTGTTTATGTGACACTTCTAACAAGGTGTCCTATTTAGATACACCAAATTAGGAACATCTAATGTATCCTATCTGTTCTGGGTACAAGAGCAATTTGTACCCAAACAAACCTGCACCCCAACCCTTCAATCCGCCCTACCCTCGCTAATGTTACAATTCTCCTTAGCAGTTTTTTCATTTGTTTGTTCTTTACACTCATTTATTCATTCACCAAGTATTCATCGAGTGCCTACTCTGGGTCAGGCACAGCTCTAAATAGTGAATGAGTGAGTATGATCCCTATCCTCAGAAAGCTTGTGGTTTTGTGGAGCAGACACAATTTAAAAATAAAAACACACATCAATATATATGATTGTAACTAAAAGATGTTCTTTGGAGGAAAATAACAGAATGCTATGAGCATGTAGAATGTGGGTGGTAGTGGTGGGGGAGGGATGTATAATTTAGATAAGGGCAGTGGTTAAAGATGAACTCTCTAGGGCAGTGACATTTAAACTGAGGCCCAAAATATGAGAAGAGAGTGATCACAGGGACCAACATATGCAAAATGGCCCAAAGTTGGGGGTAGAAAGGGGAGGCTTGGTGCTTGGAGGAACTGATAGAAAAACTGGGCACTAGAGTGTCGTAGAGGACGGGGGGTGTAGCCTAAGGACAGGAACTACACCCTGTGTGACCTCATAGGTCCAGTGTGGGCACTGAATGCTCACACCAGCCCTGTCAGTTCTGTGACTCTGAAAAAGACTTTGCTCTTCCTTGTTTGAGCTTTAGAAACTTACGGTCAGATATCTGGATTCATCCACCTGCACGCAGGCCGGAGCCTCAGGTAACCACACAGAGGCTGTCCTCTATTCTTTCTCCCACTCCCAAACTCTTCCCTACCTTGACCCATACCCACACCTTGCTCTGCCCTCAGTTGCAAAAATAAGCTATCCAAGAAGGAGCACAGGTCTTCACCTTTCGTAGTACAAGGTCCTTGAACTCTTCCATCATTACACTGGTCAGTGGGAAAAGGTCTACCTTGTCATCACAAAAGAAACATATTTATGGAAAAACTTGAAAAAGGCTGCATTTGAAATGCTAATCCTAAAGCCTTTTAATGCCAACTCAACCCTCAAAAATAAATTGCTTTTTATTTAATTCTAGACCAATCTTAGTTCCCAGATCCCTCAAAAAGACCTCTGACCCTTAAACAATTAAGAGCAATAATGAGAGTAATAATGATCACTCTCATCCAAACCTCAAAATCCCTTTTCATTGGTTTGACTCTCTTGGGTCATGAGAGAGAGAGAAAAGAAAAAAAAAAAAAAAGGCCCTTCTAACTTATTTAATACAGCCCTGGGCCTCAGGTAGATAGACCCTTTAGGGTGCTAGGGAGAGAAGGAGAAAATTTTAATCTTCAATTGATACTCAAAGCCCATAGCTTTGTAAGTAATCAGCTTTGTAAGTAATGATGTGGCTCATTAATAGGTGATACTAACCACACGTGTTCCCGTTAGCATGAACAAATTATTCTTACTAAGTTCAGGTATTCCCTGGCAGCTGAAGGAAACATGAGCTGCCCACATGTTAATATATTTCAAATTGCTTCATCAAAGGAGAGGATAATGGGTAGATAATTGTAGATGTGGGGGAATAGGTACCTCAAGTTCTCTACACTATTCATTCTACTTTTGTATATGTTTGAAAAGTACCATAATGTTTTGTCTTAAATGTCAGTCCTTTTATCATTATTTAGTATCTTCCCACTCCCCAACCAAATAGTTTTCTGTGCTATGGGACAAAACCTCAGTCATCTGTCATTGGTAGCTGTGCTGGCAATAGATATGAAAATCTACTCTTTGACAGAGTTAAAACTTTTTTACATTTTTTAAAATGTTTTTTAAAAAACATTTTTTAACTCAAACTTTCAAGTGTGAGGAAAGAAACTCAGATATCTACCCCGAATTTGTACTATTTCTTTTGTTCTTTTCTTTTTCTTTTTTTTTTTTTTTTGAGATGGAGTCTCGCTCTGTCGCCCAGGCTGGAGTGCAGTGGCCAATCTCGGCTTACTGCAAGCTCCGCCTCCCGGGTTCACACCATTCTCCTGCCTCAGCCTCCCGAGTATCTGAAACTACATGTGCCCACTACCATGCCCAGCTAATTTTTTGTGTTTTTAGTAGAGACGGGGTTTCACCGTGTTAGCCAGGATGGTCTCGATCTCCTGACCTGGTGATCCACCCGCCTCGGCCTCCCAAAGTGTTGGGATTACAGGCGTGAGCCACTGTGCCCAGCCGAATTTGTACTATTTCATTTCAGTAAACAATTTCAGAATGAGACCTACTGGGACCAGGAAGGGGAGTGCCAAACAGACATTACCATTTTCATTATCACTGGCAATGGTGAAGGCACTTCAAGAAGAACTCAACTCCTGAGAAAGCCTGACTTTGCTCACTTTTGGGACAAAGTATGCTCCCCAATTCACCCCCTCAACCTTAAATGCTCCCCAAAAGAAGCCTGGATCAATCGACAGCAAATTAAACCACTGAGCCTAGAAGTAGTGGTTTTGAGAGATCCTCTTGGGAAAACTCTTGGAAATCTCCAATCTAGAATCTTCCTTCAATATTGACTAGACGATTGAAGCATAATCCAAAGGATTTTATCTGTCCAAGGAAGCATCTGTTTCCCAACAGCTTCTTGAACCCACATAAGATGATCCAAGTAGGCACAGGGGAAGGACACAGGGCTTCAGAATCAGCAGCATCCCAGTTTTACAGGATTTCACACTAGAGGAGTGCAGTGGATACTGAGCTGTGGGAACTGGTGCTTCATTTTCCACATCTCCAAAACGATAATGATAGAGGTCACTATGGGGATTAAATGAGACAATGTATAGGAAGTAGCTGGCATAATAGCTCACACTTTGGAAGAACTCAATAAAGACTTTTGGTTTTTGTAAATCATTTGATTACTTAACACATCTTAAAATGCTGACCACATCTTACCATGATCCAGACAGGCCCACTCACCATCCAATCCAAACCTCTTGTCCAAGGGAAAAATGTCTTTCCAAACACAGGACAATAAACTCATTTTATTTTGCTTTTGAAATAAGAAAATATTAGCATAAATATTTCATCTATTAATGAAATTACAATCTGAACAAAGAGCCCAATCATACAGTGTATCTATAAAGTTAGATAATGTCTTCTGATTTTCTACTCAGATAATCCCAAAGTAGAGCTTACAGTAGTAGAAAGAAATATTTAAGATGTAAAATTATCCCGCTATAATTTTGTTCTTGATTCCACAAAATACATCATTCCCATGAATTTCTCAGTTTTGAAATAAACAGTATAGACACATGGAACATTAACACCAAAATTCTGTGTAGAAATGTAAAATAGTAGACCTTAAGATGTACATTTTTCTTACGAATTTTCTAAAAATGCTGCTTCAAAAGAGAAAGTAAAATGCAAATCTATGCAAGTATAAAGTCAAATCTCCCAAATGTTTTTATACAAAATCTTTAAAAGTTCTGATCACTATGCTCATTTTGCATACTTACAATACTTCACAAAAATTATACTGCAGAACCACATAAACAAAATTTTGTTGTAATCAAGATGAAAAAATATGTATAAGAATATTTGTAACTATTCATATTTTTTAAAATCTTTAGGCTTGAAATTCAAAAAATGATATTTAGGGCAAAGTGCTATTCCAAAAAGATATAACTTCATTTTAACTTTGACGTTTTATAGATATCTTCCAAATATATATATATATATATATTTTTGAGATGGGGTCTCTCTCTGTTGCCCAGGCTGGAGTACAGTAGCGTGATTTTGGCTCACTGTAACCTCTGCCTCCCGGGTTCAAGTGATTCTCTGGCCTCAGCCTCCCGAGTAGCTGGGACTACAGGCGCCCACCACCATGCCCAAGTAATTTTTTTCATTTTTAGTAGAGACGGGGTTTCACGATGTTAGCCAGGATGGTCTCGATCTCCTGACCTCATGATCCGCCTGCCTCAGCCTCCCAAAGTGCTGGGATTACAGGCGTAAGCCACCATGCCCAGTTCCAAATATTTTTAAAATTGCGAATAACAAAGTCAATGAAAAGTAAATTCTTTTCAGTCCAGTGTGGGCTTCAAAACTAAATTCTTAAACTATGTAAGAGATAACAGATAACATTTACATTTCTCTTTGGAAAACAACATGAAATATTACCATTTTCTCCTATCAAATCAAGTCAGTATTTCATTCTGAAAGCAATGTATTAACATGTGATTTTATGAAATAATCAAGGTATAGGCAAACTCTCTTGCTGAGCATACACAGTAGCCAGGATCCTCCTCACTGCTGTTTTTCTTTTCCCCCAGCACTTGTGAGGCCTTGTAAGGGACAGTGGATTAAATAGCCTTCAGGGTCAAAACAGTTCCTTAACATTTGGATTTTAAACTCCTGATAATTAAAATTGATTGCATAATTTGCCCCTATTTACAGGTGTGACATGATGTGAGATTCAGGATTATAATCCTTTGGACTTAAAATGGTTGGAGACAAGCTGGGGGATCTGGACTTTTTCTTCCCTCCATGCCTTCTCTCTTCAATCTGAAGGCTCAGAAATTATCCCAAACCATAGAAAAGTGGAGTATTTGAGAATGAATCAACTTCTAATCCAATGAGCAGATTTCTAATTATTATCCATAAAGAGATGAAGAGCAGTGGACAGTGGAACAAGAATTAACACAAGGAGAAAGGAATCTCACCTTTAGAATATCTCTAGCATAGTATTTGTTCAGATAACTGACCCCCTCCTATCCTCTTTTGGGTAATGATAAAACTAAATGTCTGATCTGCAAAGAAAACTCTCACCAGAGACCTGCTGATTCAAGAATTCAGTTCCTGCCCAACTGGAATACTGCCAACATTTTTTCATCCTAACAGGAATGCATCTGCAGTTTAAATAAGAGCTTTTTCTCTGAAGGTAGAAAACGAGAAGTTTTGGTGTTAACATTTCAGGTAAGATTGAGAGGTTGCCCTTGTGACTAAGTGTGTTCTGCTAAATTTAGAGTAAGTATTATATTCTGATGGCAACAAAGGTGAGCGCCTGGAACCCGGTCTTAGGAAAAGAGCTTTCAGTTTCCAGTGGACAATTTCAAATAAATCTTACCAGCCACCCTTTGAGATCTATTCCAACCACGGCATTCGATGATTATTTGGATTCTCATAGTGGTGTCTACCCTTGGGCAGAGGCAAGGGCTGGCTGCAAGATTAAGAGAGAAAAAAATAAGAGTTTCTTTCTATATTAATCACCACCTTTTGAAGAATCTCAAGTATTCTTTTAACAACCCCAGGTAAAACCCTAATGAGAAACTCCACCATGAAAAAGGTATGGATGGCAGCTTCACTCTTCACCACCACACCCAAGCTGACCTCCCTTCTCTAACCAGAACAAGGTAAGCAAAGCTACATGTTAATGTTTCCATTTTCTTTCTGAGGAGGGAACATGAAGGGGCTGAGACTGGGACAAAGCTGCTGCCCAGTGTCATCTGCTTTGGTTATGCATCGAAATTATCCCTAATTACAGCTAATTATATCAGCTGTGTCCTTACATTTCTCATAGAGCTATGCCCATTGACCAAAAGATATGAGTTCAGTTATGAGTACAAATCCCAAATGAGAAGCCTCTGGGCTAGTCCAGCTTTCTTTATTATGTGCTATTTTCCCTTATAAATATTAATATGTTAACAAAACAATAATAATAGTTTCCTTGGAAGGCAATACTTCTGCCGAAATAAAAAGTTTCAGAAACACGAAGAATCTGCTGGCTCCACACCTCCCTCAAATCTGAAGATTCTGGGGCTCAAGGCCATTGGTCATGTGAGGCTGTAGCCAGGCACTGCTGTAGCCACAGGCTCCGCATGTTTCTGATCTAATTCTCTCTCCACAGAATAAGCCACTGATCCATTGGTCCATAGCTGCAGCTTGGGATCGGATTCTTTGGCAATGAACTGCAGCTGGGTTTTTCTCATTCTCTTTACAAGTCTACCAAAGCCAAGCAACACAGAACTAAATATCATTGAAAATCCACAGAGGAGGAATGCTGCAGTGTAGCTGCCGGTGGTATCTACCAGCCATCCTGTAACAAACAACAGCAAAATTATATTGTTAAGTTGAAAATTCCATTGCTTACCCACTCTCAAATTCTGATACTTTGTAAGGATAATAATAGATCAATAGCACCACCAATTGTAATTTTGTGCAGCAACTGAAAAACACATTCTGTTTTCCAGGAAAACTTCTAGAGTGAATTGATTGTTGTTATGTGAAGTGCTCGGAAGAGCATCATGTACTTAGTAGTTACAACGTAAATATTAGTTATTATTAACCCCGTGAAATCTGGTAAAAAGATAAAAATAGCATCATTTAAATTACTCAAGTTGGAATAATTCACCTAGGGTGTTAAAAAACATATTTGTAAAAAATGCTAGTAGTATTCACAGCACCCATACACTATTTTGAGTAACATGACATGCTTCAAAGCAGTATCACATTTTCAACTGGATTCAGTCATTATACGCTATCCAGTTTGAAAAATCAGAACCTTGGGCCATTTTAGAATTCGCAAATGCAAACTAGCTTTTTTTTCTTTATCTCTTGTTGCAACAAATTAATCTCAATATCTTTCTCAGCTCTACATTTTGAGGAAAACCAGGCATATGATATACAAAAGAGGGGCCACGATGACAGAAAACCAGTGGGGTAACATTATACTTCATCAGGCAATTATTTTATAATTAACAAAGGTTTTTTAAAATTCCTTCAAACTTTCTTATCTGCCAAGAAAACCCACCAGAGAAGTATATGATTTCTTCTTTACTCACTTCAAATCCATTAGTTGAAAATGGCATGTAGAAGTTATTATAAGTCCCACAAAATTTCCTGAATTTAAACTGCTCTCAGATATTTTAGTTATTGTTTGATTTACTTGGGCATTTCTATAGCACCAAACAAAAAAGACTGAGTAGAGAGTTGTTATTTGAAAGATAAATAAGAAAATGATACAATAAGAATTAATCCTCGAATTCCCAGTAATGAGTATCATGTCTGATTTGCCAGTGAAGGCCACGAACTGAAAAAACGATTCATGAATCGCAATTTCATTTGTGTCCTGTGACCTTTGATAGAATGACACTGTTTCTAAAGGTTGGTGAGCAGTAAAATAGGCTATGGAGGGAGGACGTGGGAACATTTTGGGGGCAGTTTTCAAAAATGGAGCATTAAACATAAAGATCATCATGGAGTTTAAACTGAACAGGATTTTTTCATCTGCACCACTCAAGTGGCCACAATTTCCCCTAGTTTGCTGTTTTTATTCCATCCCAATTGCTGGATTTGGAAATAGCCTGAAACTGTCTATTCACAATAATAGCTAATAGCAGAAACCCTGTCTTCCTCAAAAAAATTCCTGCCTTCTTTCTAGGCAAAGTTTTGGGTTATTTCTCTTTTGCCTGTCTTCAGAGACCTTGTTCACTCTCTCAGTTTTAATTTAGGCAGATAATAATATGGAACAGTAATTCTCAATATTAACCGTGCATGAGCATCACAGCAAAGCTGGTTGAAAATGTAGATTTCTGGAACTCATCCTCAACATTCAGATCAAGGTGGGAGTGTCAAGGAATCTGCATTTTTGATAAGGTCCCTAGGAGACTCTGATGCAGGTGGTGTAGAATACATGCCTTAGGAAGGAGAAACAGGTTCCGACCTGTTTACTCCTGTCTCTCCAGCATGATAAATACAATGCTAGTTACACAGTCAATATATACTTGTTGAATTACTTGTTTAATGTATACAATAAATATTTGTCAAATTATTTGTTTAATCATGCTTCACTCTATAGCATTTTAGAGTTTATAAAACATTCTGGGTGCTTTATAGGATGACTCCCAAATCTATATATAATCAGGCTATCCATTAAAGCTCATATTTCATCTTTAAACAGCTCTATTGAGCATTTCTACCTGTAGATTTCAGAAATCTCAACATATCTAAAAACCATATTCATTATTGTTCAGGCAAAGCCACTTTCTCTAATTTCTTTATTTTCTCAACCATGACATTATTTTCTAAGTCATCCATGACTTATATCTCTCCTTCACCTCTGTATGCTAAATTCTGCTGAATTTTGTTTTGAAAACTTCCTCCTTGCCCCCAGAGCTCATCTTGATTTTCGCTGCAGCAGCCCTAGCTCAGGCCTTTATCAGCTGCTTCCTAAACTATTAGAATGGAATCTTAGCGACCTTTCTCTTAAGTTACTAGATCAATTGCTAGATCACATTTTCTAACATATACACTTTACCATATTATCCTTTTACATAAAAACTTTAATACTATCCATAGTCTCTGAAGAATAGAGCCCAGTTCCTTTGTCAGGCACCCAAAACACTCCATCATGACACTGGCATTTATAATTTCAGCCTCATCACCCACTGCCCCCTGTTGGAATCCTGTTCTCCCCTGAGACTTCCCTCTGAATGCGCCCTACTTATTTATAAAGCTAAACAACTGCTCCATCCCCCTGCTCCCATCATTAATATGGAAAGGAATCAAGACCCTAATTTGGGACTTACTCTTTCCAGGTAGGCTAAGGTTCTTACTTGGTTGGAAGAAGATTATAAAACAAGGATGTAGGTGGGACCAAGATGGTTTTAGGGGCTCATATGTTCCTTTTCTCTTTCACTCTTCCCCAACTCTCTTGACAATCCTTCTCACTGACTGCATGTGAGTTTGCTGTTTTCACATCAATATGCCAAAGAGAAAAGGTAGCTGGGGTTTCTCTCTGGAAACTTACCTGCGATGGGTGGGCTCACCAAGTATGGCACTGCGTGAAGGAAGTATACCACACCAAGCGCTGATGACAAAGAGGTGGTCCCCACTATCTCTGTGGTCACTACTGGGATCAAAGTCACGTAGGCACCATCAAAGTAGCCAAAAGTACAAGAGAAAGGCACGAGCAGAGGGAGACTTTGAAGCATTGGGAGGCAGAGATAGCAGAGACCATCCATTCCCACAGCAAAGAGGTAGCAAACATACTGGTAATTCTTCAGACACCTGTTGATATGAAGAACAAGAATGAGTGCAGGATGTACACTTTCTGTAAAAGAGCTTTAGAGCCACGGTTATGCAGCAGTAAGCACTGCAGTTATTTACAGAGATGGCTTTCCCATTGTGTGTTATCTGTGTTGTCTTCCTATCTTTCCTTTTTGCAAATGCAAGAATTCATCTCCCCAGTAAGCATGGTGTGGTAGAAAGAATATATGCTTCAAAATTAGAAAGGTAGAATATTAAAACTATTTCTGCCACCCACTGCCTGCCTAACTCAATTTCTTTACCTATAAAATGGAAAGGTTACTTATCTCACAGGGTTACTCTGAAAGTAGTCGTGAAATAAAATGTAGAGCAGGGGTCTCCAATCTTTTGGCTTCCCTGGGCCACAATGGAAGAAGAATAATTGTCTTGGGCCACACATAAAATAAACTAACACTAATGCTAGCTGATGAAAAAAAGAAAGAAAGGAAAGAGGAAAGGAAAGGAAACGAAATGAAACGAAAGGAAACGAAAGGAAAGGAAGAAAGAAAGAAAGAAAGAGGAAAAGTGTGTGCATAGATCTCAAAATGTTGTAAGAAAGTTTACAAATTTGTGTTGGACCACATTCAAAGCCATCCCAGGGTGCAGGCAGCCCATGGGCTGCAGGTTGGACAAGCTTGATGTAAAGGGTCAGGAGGGTTATTTTCCTAGCAGTCTACCTTATTAGATGCTTTCAGATATGTTATCCATTGGTATATAAATACTCAATAACCCAAGTGGTTACACAAAGGGGAAACTGTAATACAAAGACATTAAAATGATTTGCCAGAGATGATGGAGGTCTTGGACTAAGACAAAGTCTTAGTGGTATTCCCATTAATTTTCCCGATAACTCCAAACCCATCTATGATATCAATTATTTCAAAGACTCTGTATAATGTCAGCTCCAACAGCTTATGCTTTACAAACATTTTTCTACTCACAGCCTCATTTGAACCTCACAAAATAGTAATAAGGTCAACAGGCAAATATTGCACTGGCTCATTTTACAGAGAGAGATCATTGTGGATCTGAGGATTAGGTGACTTTCTGTAGGTTACAGGGTTAATAAGGAGCAGAGCCAGTGCAAGAACTTAGGTCTAGTATGCCTCAGACTAGAGATGCCTCAATTAGACCTATACCTGGCTGCTTCTTGCTGAGTTATTTGATTGTGAAAATAGGTACTCTTTGCTCTTCTCCTTCTTCTTTAACCATTACAAATGTCCAATTAATACCAAATATCATATTCATAACACTGGAGAATGGCAGTTGGATCCTGATTAATTACCAAAAACATAATTTGTGAGAAGCTACATGATGGTATTAGCTCTGCAGGTCACATCTCAAGTGTGAATGGTTCGCCATTTAGGAGAATATAAGTAGCCTGCACTCTTCAGTCCAAACAGATGAGCATTTGCTAAAGAAATTACTTCATAGATTTCTTATAACTTTGGTTTCTAAGCCTACAATTACAAGGAAATTATTTGCAATTTGCATTGTCAAACATAAATATGTGGCTACAGATAATGTGTTATCATTGCACCTGGCCCTCCTGACTGAATTGGATTCTGCTCCTTTTTCCATTACCAGTCAGGAGTGTTCAAAATAAACTAACACCATGACACCCAGCCAGAAGTTGTCTTGCTTGAGGACTGACTCGTCTTGGGATGCAATTAAATCTACCACCAGAACCTATAGTTACCCTAGGCTTCTGCAATTTAGGCACATCTGGCCCACGACCTCTTTTTGTACTACCTGTGAACTAAGAATGGTTTTTCCATTTAAAAATGGTTGGAAAAAGTCAAAAGAACAATATTTTGTGACACATGAAAATTATAAGAGAAATTCACATTTCAGTGTGCATAAAGTCTTATTGGAACATAGCCACTCTCTTTTGTTTACATATTGTCTGTGGCTGTTTCGTACTATAATAGCTGAGTTGGATAGTTGTGATGAAGAACACTTGGCCTACAAAGCCAAAAATGTTTACTATCTGTCCCTTTACAGAAAATTTTGCCAACCTCTGATCTAGAAGAACCAGCAAGGGAGATGCCTTCAGATACTGCAGACTTATTAACATTATTCAGACCTAGGTATTCCACAGGGTAAGGGGCTGAGGAGAAACTCAAGGCTTAATGTCCCTTGGTGGGGAACCAATTGTGGTTTCATGAATGTTACCTTCTGTCGGTCAGCCATCCAAATGTAATATTGCCAATAATGTCAATCACTCCAAGTATGGACATAAGAAAAGCAGCTTGCTGATGACTCACTCCAACACTCAAAGCATAAGGCACCAAGTACACAAAGAGAGGGCTGCAGCCATAAGCCATAAACAGAACGGAGATGGCTAACACAACAAAGTCTGACATCAGTAAAAAACTGTACTCTTGCTGCAAACAGCAACAGAGGCAAGTCTGTGCCCATTCTTTGGTCAAAGATGAATAGGGAGACACCCGCTTAAAGTCTTCTTTCTGAGTTCTACAGACATGGTTCTGCTCTGGAGTTGTGTGATCCTCTTTAAGAGTAATTGGCCTCATCAAGGCACCACAAACACAGAGATTCAAGACAAAGCCCCCAAGAATGAGTAAGGCTCCCCGCCAGGAAAACTGTTCAATAAGGAGCTGAACCACAGGAGCCAGGATGAAGGTGCCAATGCCACTTCCTGACATGGCAATACCATAAGCAAGGGCTTTCCGTCTGCTGAAGTACTTGCCAACCATGGCAATAGCTGGAGAGTAACAAAGTGCAAATCCCAGACCTGAGGATAAAGAGAACTCTATGAGTGCTGATGTACCATAAACAGCCAACGATATCTCAGAATACAATGATTTATATTAAAGAGAATCTGACCTCTCATTAAATGCTTTTAAAGCTGCTTTTTACACCAAGCTTAAAATGAGTCTCCCCCTCACCAGTCATTCACAATTTGGCAAATGTAGAACATACGTGACTTTCTTCTTAGGGAGAACACCCTTAAGGAAATGTGACTTCATGAACAAAGTTAAATGAAGAACATAAAAATCATTATATGAACTATATTGGAATTCACTAGAAAATCTAGATAATATCAACCAAAGAAACTTATCACCTCCTCCATTTTTTAACTTAAATAATCCAGACAATTCCCTAAACTCTTCACTGCCTATAAAGACACAACACTGACAATCTGTACCACGCTGGAATTTGGATTCAAATAGCATATACAACTATGAAAATTCCAGGGTAATTTTACATAGTTGGGAAACATTATGCCAATTTTATATGTTATGTTTATATGTTATGTTTTAAATGTATGTTTTCACATATGTGAAAATATCTCTTAAGGTCAGCAGACAAATGTTGACACTCTAGAAAGCTTTCTAGAGACCAACTTTTGGGCTGGGTGCAGTGGCTTATGCCTGTAATCCCAGCGCTGTGGGAGGCTGAGGCAGGCAGATCACTTGAGCTCAGGAGTTTGAGACTAGCCTGGGCAATATGGCAAAACCCCCTCTCTGCAAACAAAACAAAACAAACAAACAAACAAAACAAATTAGCCAGGTGTGGTGGCATGTGCCTGTAGTCTCAGCTACTCAGGAGGCTGAAGGGGGAGGATGGCTTGAGCCCAGGAGACAGAGGTTGCAGCTGAGATTGTGCCACTGCACTCCAGCCTGAGGACAGAGTCAGATAGATCCTGTCTCAAAAAAAAAAAAAAAAAAGATCAACTTCTATGACTTTTTAAGTAAAGAAAATCTGAGGGGCTTTGAGCCTGGATTTTATGGCCACTAGAATGTCAGAGAAGGAAAAAGAGAATCACCTTCTGAAGCTCCTGCTTTCATCTGCAGTGTAGGGTAGCCAGCAACCCAGAGTTGCCTGGACTCAGGGGTTTCTGGATGTGGGACTTTCATTATTAAAACCAGGACATTGCCTGGTAAACTGGGATCCACTGGTCACCATAGCAGCAGTCAGGCTCTTTGGTTTGTTAGGGGTGGATGTACCTTCTTTAGCTAACATAGCCAAATTGATAGCCTCACTATGAGGTTACATCCTTTATTGACCTTATTCACGCCACACCAAAGGCACAATGCCCAGACGGGAGTCGGCGCTACTCTCCACACCCCTTTGAGTGACGGGCAAACTCCTACTGCAGTCCCACAGCCAACTCATCTTGATCCTATGCCGTCTCTGTAAGTGTGATTTATTGAATGTACATACTGCTTTTTACCCATGGGATTTATTATAATTTGCTAAAGTGATACTTCCATAGCATTGAGAAAGAATGCGTAATATAAGAATATTCACAATAAAGGGCTTTTTTAAAATTAGAAACTCCCATTTATTGGACAGCAATATTCATTATAAAGCAGGAGCGACTCAGATTGACTGTCGATAGTATTTTAACATCTTGGCAATGGTTGGAAGAATGACCATTGCTGAAAATTCATGTTGCCCTGGGTAATATCTTGTTTCTTCTCAGTACAGAATCTCAGCCATACACTAATTCCGAAGAGAAAGCTGCAGTTGCTTTTACCATCTGGCTGAATTAAAGTGGAGATGCATTTTCATTAGAGTAATATAATCTCATTTCCAGCTCTGTTTAACTGTTAGGTAGGTAAACATAAGCTAGGTCAACTAAATTATATATATAACAAAATGGATATTTTATGAGTTACTTCTCTGTTGATGTGCTTGGAACCCCCTGGATGGAGTGGGGTGAGACAGGTGGTACAAAGTGCCCTTACCTGTAAGAACTCCCAGAGTGAGGTAGAGATGCTTCAGACTCGTGGCAAATGAGCTCAGGATGAGTCCGGTAGATGCAAGCAAGCCACCCAGCATGATTCCCACTTGACAGGATAAATGGTTACTGACAACACTCCCAAGTGGAGCTTCAAAAACAATAAGAAATAGGTTCAACAGAAAGGCCTTGAGGGCACTGTGAAAAGGCTGTGATGTGGCATTGACAGAGCAAAGAACCTTTAAAGCATTGGGCCCACCCTATTAATTCTGCAGCTTTGCAAACTGAGGCCCAGAGAAAAGAAGTGATTGTCCACGGTCCCACAGACATTAAGCAGCAGGGCTGGAATAGAACTCAAGTGTCTTGACCTGCATTTCAAGGCTCATTCCTCTTCATTCTATTATAGTCATACTGGCAGGACTGTAGGGTGCTTTTTAAACAGTGGACCAACTTTCTCTAAATTATATGTCACTTGCACAGGGATGCTTACTATAGTGTTGATCATATATCATTAGCGATAATGGTGACGATTAATTGGTGGAGAAAGAAAGTGGATAACACCATGTGACCAGCAGTGTTATGCAGTAAAAGATCAGGGAGAGAGATCATAGACAAATTCCACAATCTGGCCCTGTTTTCAGGCTTCAGCAGGCCCTGTAGTTGAGATATCAAAGCCCAGAAAATCTAAGAAAAATGCTTCATGCACATGGTGACATTCTGGTTGGTCTCACTCGATTTGTGGCTTACCAGTCAGTGTATCAGAATTATGTTGACCTCAAGGCTCATAGAACATTAAGTAAAGCCAGAAGAGGCCAAAAAGGAACTGAAGTTCAGGGGTATATGGCATGGCCCAAGGTCACCAACAAGAGCACCTAACACTGATTGTGAGGTTATTTCCGCCCCTTACTCTTTGGGTCTCCCTGACTAATGGCAGGAGTGATGGGTGAGGAAGGCATGTGAGTTTCCTTCTAAGGAAAAATTCATGCTGACATCAGTAACTCTTAGTAGGAAGATCAGAAGAGCTGATTTTCTAGGTGTCTGAAGAGTATGATCATTTTCGTATCGATCAGACTGAAACTGGGGGCCAACTCAACTGGTAGCTTCTCTGTTCATCACAGAGCAGATCTGTTCCCAGTGGGTGTTCCACATGTGATTCCACAGACTCTCATCCATACTCTGAACTTTAATGTTCTAATATTATGCTACAAGGTGAGGAGGCGGGTAAGTGGTAATTGCTTACAACAGGCCTCTTGATCTTGCATAGAATTTAAATATGTTGCTTCTGACATAACCCTACTCAAAGCTTCACACAGTCATTGGGACCATATTGGTCACCTAAGGTCATTTCCCCCTATTTGGGAGATTATGAATATCCTCCAAAAGATAGAAATGAGGGAAATGAGTCACCTTTATCCTCTGAGAAGACAAACATGAGCTTCTTTGGTGTGCTGATGCAAATGCTGTGACTAATAATGAGACCCTGAAAATCAAGTGGTTTTAAAAAAAAGACAGGCTCTAAAACTCAAATATATGATATTTTGATCCTTAAGACCTTCTTATTAGTTGAAAGAGTAGAGTTGATTTAGCCTTCTCATGAAATCTGCTTTTAGTCTTAGAACTGCTCTCAGTTTCCCCCCAACTAAACAAATATTATACATTTCAGTTACAATTTAACTGATTCCTGAGTATGTGTATTTTTTTCCAAAAAGAAATGAGTCAGTACCTAGAATGGAATAAAATGGTACTATGAGTTACTGAATACAGGTATTATTTCCCTTTTGCCACTAAGACATGGCTTGAAGAGATGAATATTTCCTAAAATACTCAGAACTCATTTAAATGAATGGATTAAGAGGGTCTAAGCTACAAACAATTTGATTTAATCTTAGAAACTCTCTAAGACATCAATTTAATAATGTGAGTGTGAAATTTATTTTAAACAAATGCCAGGTCTGTTGTCCTGTACTACACAGATGGAATGTTAATTCCATACATTTCTAGAACACCCTACATACCTTATATAACACGTTTGGAGTTTCTTGAATGAAATTACACCCATAATGAATATGTTTATCTCATGACGACATAATCCTATCCTTCCCCAATAATTCTCTAAGCATGAAGATTTACACATGATAAAGATGAAATCCATGAGCCAAATGTCAAGTCCTTGGGAAAGGAACAGAATGCAATCCAAGACTTGAGATGTGATACAACACTGTTGGCACTCATTACTGTATAGAAATAGCTCATGGTACCATCGATAACCATTTACATAACTGGAGAATGAGAAGGCCATAGCATTTGGAAGAGAGAAGCCAAGCATATACTGTAAATTGCTTCCAAAATCAGTACAGGTTCTAGAATGTTCAGTATCCTATCTCTATATAGAAGAACCAAATCTTATGTGTTCTTTTGAGTGTATTATCTAACTGTTCTACCTGACATCAGCCAAGACCATTAATTACAAGAGCAAGTCTGGTTGGCTTTGGCTGAAGGTAGGATTGATCTTTTCTTTATATTGTGTAGTCCTGGCCAGTTTTTAACATAGCCCTTCTACTTGGAAAAACTGGTAATCAAAGTCAGTGGAACGTCATTGTCATATGCAGTTCAACAGTGGCCAGTAATTCCCTATCCTAGCAAGTGATACTCACCACAGAGCATGGTTACACAATCTACAATGGAATGGATCCATGCCGTTTGTGCATAATCCTGAGTGAAGTATGTCTGGAACTCCACAAAAAAAATTGAGATACATCTGAAAAATACAATGCAGGCATTTTATACAAAAAGTGAATGAGCATGCATTTGAGCCAGAACTTAAAATGCCTGGTTCAATTAGCTGGTCCTGTCTCCAGGGATTTTAATTGCTAGACTATAATAAGTGGGAAATCAGAAGTTGACCATTTGGGCCATGCTGGAGAACAAGAAGAACATGTTCAACCACCACATGGGCTATACTAAAGCCAAGAAGATGTGAAGACCACTACTCTAAGGAAGGTTTTATGGAAACAAAAGCAGGTCAAGAACATGGATTCTTATTTGTTTTTGTATTTTGCTAACTTCTTCTAAGAGGTTATTATACAAATTAAGATTTGACAATAAAGAATTATATATCACCAGCATTGTCACTTCTAGGATTTATATAAAGGAAATAATCAGGTGATATTGATGATAGATAGACAGATAGATAGATAGACAAAAGGATTTATTCTGGAGAACTAGTTTAGTCTATAAAATTATATATATGTATATAAAATGATAAATTCTGAGGGATATAATAATAATAGATATATAAGAGGATATATTCTGGAGACAAGGCAAATATCATAACCAATGTAACTGTTCATCAATAAAGGACTGGTTAAATAAATTATGGCATATCAATAAAATAAAATAGTACATCTTAAAAATGATGATGTTGATCTGTATGTATTGATTTGGAAATAAATTTGCAATATAGTGTTAAGTAAAAAATAAGTTAGTTACCAAACAGTTCATAAAGAACTTAATTTTGTAAAAACAGTCTATGTAAATAGAAAATTTCCTGGATGGCCGAATAGGAACAGCTCTGGTCTGCAGCTCCCAGCGTGATTGATACAGGAGATAGGTGATTTCTGCATTTCCAACTGAGGTACCTGGTTCATCTCACTGGGACTGGTTGGACAGTGGGTGTAGCTCACGGAGGATGAGCTGAATAGGGTGGGGCATTGCTTCACCCAGGAAGCACAAGGGGTCAGGGGATTTCCCTTTCCTAGGCAAAGGAAGCCGTGACAGATTGTACCGGGAAAACTGGGACACTGCCACCTAAATACTACGCTTTTCCAATGGTCTTAGCAAACAGCACACCAGGAGATTATATCCCATGCCTAACTCAGAAGGTCCCATGCCCATGGAGCCTTGCTCCCTGCTAGTGCAGCAGTCCAAGATCAGACTGTGAGACTGCAGCCTGGCTGGGGGAGGGGCATCTGCCACTGCTGAGGCTTGAGTAGGTAAACAAAGTGGCTGGGAAGCTCAAACTGGGTGGAGCCCACTGCAGCTCAATGAGGCCTGCCTGCCTCTATAGACTCCACTTCTGGGTGCAGGGCATAGCTGAACAAAAGGGAGCAGAAATTTCTGTAGACTTAAACGTCCCTGTCTTACAGCTCTGAAGAGAGCAGTGGTTCTCCCAGCACAGTGTTTGAGCTCTGAGAATGGACAGACTGTTTCCTTAAGTGGGTCCCTGACCCCCGTGTAGCCTAACTGGGAGACACCTCCCAGTATGGGCCAACTGACACCTCATACAGCCGGATGCCCCTCTCAGACGAAGCTTTCAGAGGAAGGATCAGGCAGCAATATTTGCTGTTCTGCAATATTTGCTGTTCTGCAGCCTCTGCTGGTGATACCCAGGCAAACAGGGTCTGGAGTGGACCTCCAGCAAACTCCAACAGACCTGCAGCTGAGGAACCTGACTATTAGAAGGAAAACTAACAAACCGAAAGGAATAGCATCAACATAAACAAAAAGGACATCTACACCAAAACCCCATCTGTAGGTCACCATCATCAAAGACCAAAGGTAGATAAAACCGCAAAGATGGGCAGAAACCAGAGAAGAAAAGCTGAAAATTTGAAAAACCAGAGCACTTCTTCTCCTCCAAAGGATCACAGCTTCTCATCAGCAATGGAACAAAGCTGGATGGAGAATGACTTTGACGAGTTGACAGAAGTAGGCTTCAGTAATAATGAACTTCTCCAAGCTAAAGGAGGATGTTCAAACCCACTGCAAGGAAGCAAAAACCTTGAAAAAAGATGAGACGAATGGCTAACTAGAATAAACAGCATAGAGAAGACCTTAAATAACCTGATGGAGCTGAAAACTATGGCATGAGAACTATGTGACGTATGCACAAGCTTCAGTAGCTGATTTGATCAAGTGGAAGAAAGGGTATCAGCGATTGAAGATCAAATTAATGAAATGAAACGAGAAGAGAAGTTTAGAGAAAAAAGAGTAAAAAGAAATGAACAAAGCCTCCAAGAAATTTGGGACTATGTGAAAAGACCAAATCTACGTTTGATTGGTGGCCCTCAAAGTGATGGGGAGAATGGAACTAAGCTGGAAAACACTCTTTAGGATATTATCCAGGAGAACTTCCCCAAGCTAGCAAGGCAGGCCAACATTTATATTCAGGAAATACAGAGAACACCACAAAGATACTCCTCAAGAAGAGCAACCCCAAGACACCTAATTGTCAGATTCATCAAGGTTGAAATGAAGGAAAAAATGCTAAGGGCAGCAAGAGAGAAAGGTCGGGTTATCCACAAAGGGAAGCCCATCAGACTAACATGGATCTCTTGGCAGAAACCCTGCAAGTCAGAAGAGATTGGGGGCCAATATTCAACATTCTTAAAGAAAAGAATTTTCAACCCAGAATTTCATATCCAGCCAAACTAAGCTTCATAAGTGAAGGAGAAATAAAATCTTTCACAGACAAGCAAAAGGTGAGAGATTTTATCACCACCAGGCCTGCCCTACAAGAGTTCTTGAAGGAAGCACTAAACATGGAAAGGAACAATCGGTACCAGCCACTGCAAAAACATGCCAAATTGTAAAGACCATCGATGCTAGGAAGGAACTGCATCAACTATTGGGCAAACTAACCAGCTAACATCATAATGATAGGATCAAAGTCACACATAACAATATTAACCTTAAATGTAAATGGGCTAAATGTCCCAATTAAAAGACACAGACTGGCCCATTGGATAAAGACTCAAGAGTCATCAGTGTGTTGTATTCAGGACACCCATTTCACATGCAGAGACACATGCAGGCACACAATAAAGGGATGGAGAAGATCTACCAAGCAAATGGAAAGAAAAAAAAAAAGGAAGGGGTTGCAATCCTAGTCTCTGATAAAACAGACTTTAAAGCAACAAAGATCAAAAGACACAAAGAAGGCCAATAGATAATGGTAAAGGGATCAATTCAACAAGAAGAGCTAACTATCCTAAATATATATGCACTCAATACAGGAGCACCCAGATACATAAAGCAAGTCCTTAGACACCTACAAAGAGACTTAGACTCCCACACAATAATAATGGGAGACTTTAACACCCCACTGTCAATATGAGACAGATCAACAAGACAGAAGGTTAATAAGGATATCCAGGACTTGAACTCAGCTCTGCACCAAGCAGACTTAATAGACATCTACAGAGCTCTCCATCCCAAATCAACAGAATATACATTCTTCTCAGCACCACACTGCACTTATTCCAAAATTGGCCACATAGTTGGAAGTAACCCACTCCTCAGCAAATGTAAAAGAACAGAAATCACAATAAACTGTCTCTCAGACCACAGTGCAATCAAATTAGCACTCAGGATTAAGAAACTCACTCAAAACCACATAACTACATGGAAACTGAACAACCTGCTCCTGAATGACTACTGGGTAAATAACAAAATGAAGGCAGAAATAAAGATGTTCTTTGAAACCAATGAGAACAAAGACACAACACACCAGAATCTCTGGGACACATTTAAAGCAGTGTGTAGAGGGAAATTTATAGCACTAAATGCCCACAAGAGAAAGCAGGAGAGATCAAAATTGACACCCTAACATCACAATTGAAAGAACTAGAGAAGCAAGAGCAAACAAATTCAAAAGCTAGCAGAAGGCAAGAAATAACTAAAATCAGAGCAGGACTGAAGGAGACAGAGACAAGAAAAACCCCTCAAAAAAATCAATGAATCCAGGAGCTGGTTTTTTGAAAAGATCAACAAATAGATAGACCAATAGGAAGACTAATAAAGAAGAAAAGAGAGAAGAAACAAATAGATGTGATAAAAAATGACAAAGGGGAAATCACCACAGACCCCACAGAAATACAAACTACCATCAGAGAATACTATAAACACCTCTACGCAAATAAACTAGAAAATCTAGAAGAAATGGATAAATTCATGGACACATACTCCCAAGACTAAACCAGGAAGAAGTTGGATCCCTGACTAGACCAATAACAGGCTCTGAAATTGAGGCAATAATTAATAGCCTACCAACCAAAAAAAGTCCAGGACCAGACGAATTCACAGCCGAATTCTATCAGAGGTACAAAGAGGAGCTGGTACCATTCCTACTGAAACTATTCCAATCAATAGAAAAGGAGGGAATCCTCCCTAACTCATTTTATGAGGTGAGCATCATTCTGATACCAAAGCCTGGCAGAAACACAACAAAAAAAAGGGAATTTTAGACCAATATCCCTGATGAACATCGATGCCAAAATCCTCAATAAAATACTGGCAAACCGAATCCAGCAGCACATCAAAAAACTTATCCACCAAGAACAAGTTGGCTTCATCCCTGGGATGCAAGACTGGTTCAACATACACAAATCAATAAATGTAATCCATCATATAAACAGAACCAAAGACAAAAACCACATGATTATCTTAACAGATGCAGAAAAGGCCTTCAACAAAATTCAACATTCCCTTCATGCTAAGAACTCACAATAAACTAAGTATTGATGGAACGTATCTCAAAATAATAAGAGCTATTTATGACAAACCCACAGCCAATATCATTCTGAATGGGCAAAAACTGGAAGCATTCCCTTTGAAAAGTGGCACAAGACAGGGATGTCCTCACTCACCACTCCTATTCAACATAGTGTTGGAACTTCTGGCCAGGACAATCAGGGAAGAGAAAGAAATAAAGGGTATTCAATTAGGAAAAGAGGAAGTCAAATTGTCCCTGTTTGCAGAGGACATGATTGTATATTTAGAAAACCCCATTGTCTCAGCCCAAAACTCCTAGAGCTGATAAGCAACTTCAGCAAAGTGTCAGGATACAAAATCAATGTGCAAAAATCACAAGCATTCCTATACACCAATAACAGACAAATCATGAGTGAACTCCCATTCACAATTGCTTCAAAGAGAATAAAATACCTAGGAATCCAACTTACAAGGGATGTGAAGGACCCCTTCAAGGAGAACTACAAACCACTGTTCAATGAAATAAAAGAGGACACAAACAAATGAAAGAACATTCCATGCTCATGGATAGGAAGAATCAGTATCTTGAAAATGGCCGTACTGCCCAAGGTAATTTATAGATTCAATGCCATCCCCACCAAGCTACCAATTACTTTCTTCACAGAATTGGAAAAAACTACTTTAAAGTTCGTATGGAACCAAAAAAGAGCCTGGATTGCCAAGACAATCCTAAGCAAAAAGAACAAAGCTGGCAGCATCACACTACCTGATTTCAAACTATACTACAAGGCTACAGTAACCAAAGCAGCCTGGTACTGGTACCAAAACAGAGATATAGACTAATGGAACAGAACAGAGGCCTCAGAAATAACACCACACATCTACAACCATCTGATCTTTAACAAACCTGACAAAAATAAGGAATGGGGAAAGGAGTCCCTATTTAATAAATGGTGCTGGGAAAACTGGCTAGCCACATGGGGAAAGTTGAAACTGGATCCCTTCCTTATACCTTATACAAGAATTAATTCAAGACAGATTAAAGACTTAAATATTAGACCTAAAACCAAAAAAACCCTAGAAGAAAACCTAGACAATACCATTCAGGACATAGGCATGAGTTAGGACTTCATGACTAAAACACCAAAAGCAATGGCAACAAAAGTCAAAATAGACAAATGGGATCTAATCAAATTAAAGAGCTTCTGCACAGCAAAAGAAACTACCATCAGAGTGAACAGGCAACCTGTAGAATGCGAGAAAATTTTTGTAATCCACTCATCTGACAAAGGGCTAATATCCAGAATCTAGAAAGAACTTAAACAAATTTACAAGAAAAAAATTAAAGCACCCCATCAAAAAGGTGGTAAAGGATATGAGCAGACACTTCTCAAAAGAAGACATTTATGCAGCCAACAGACACATGAAAAAATGCTCATCATCACTTGTCATCAGAGAAATACAAATCAAAACCACAATGAGATGCCATTTCACACCAGTTAGAATGGCCATCATTAAAAAGTCAGGAAACAAAAGGTGCTGGAGAGGTTGTGGAGAAACAGGAATGCTTTTACACTGTTGGTGGGAGTGTAAACAAGTTCGACCATTGTGGAAGACAGTGTGGCGATTCCTTAAGGATCTAGAACTAGAAATACCATTTGACCCAGCAATCCCATTACTGGGTATATACCCAAAGGATTATAAATCATGCTACTATAAAGACACAAGCACACATATGTTTATTGTGGCACTATTCACAATAGCAAAGACTTGGAACCAACCCAAATGTCCATCAGTGATAGACTGGATTAAGAAAATGTGGCACATATACACCATGGAATACTATGCAGCCATAAAAAAGGATGAGTTCATGTCCTTTGTAAGGACATGGATGAAGCTGGAAACCATAATTCTGAGCAAACTATCGCAAGGACAGAAAATCAAACACCGCATGTTCTCATTCATAGGTGGGAAGCGAACAATGAGAACACTTGGACACAGGGCAGGGAACATCACACACTGGTGCCTGTCGTGGGGTGGAGGGATGGGAGAGGGATAGCATTAGGAGAAATACCTAATGTAAATGACAAGTTAATGGGTGTAGCAAACCAACATGGCACATGTATACATACGTAACAAACCTGCACATTGTGCACGTGTACCCTAGAACTTAGAGTATAATAAAAAAAAAAAAGAAAATTTCCTGAAAGCGTATACACTAAAATGTACCTAATCATTATATGTAAATGGTGAGATTAGAAATAATTATTTTAATCTTTATTCAGCATTTTGAATTACTTTACAATAAACATGATTTCTTATGTAACCAGAAATGTGTGTATATGTGTGTGTATGTGTGTATGTGCAGAGGAAGAGAAAGAAATATTTACATTGAAAAACAGTTAATTACTTAGAGAAAGACATGTGAACAAGAAGCAATAGTTTGTGTCACTGTGCAACTTGGAAGAGCCTTATATGGATTAGCATGGTGTCCTCATTCAGGCAGGAAGCTTTTATAGCCTGGTGATAACAGGGGAAGAAATCAGGCCTGTGGCTTGGGGATGAGATAAGAGGTTATTAATCTCTTTGGAGCTAAGTTCCAATTAATTGTGCTTTAACAATCCATAGTAACCTGTTATGTTCACTCTCCCTCTCCTCTCCAGTTGCTGCTGGGTGTGAAAGTAGGTGGTGAAGAGCTTGGAGAAGAAGGGAGAGAACCAGGTATAAACGAGACTGCCGTGTTAGGCAGGGCCAGCTTCATGGGAGTGCAGCCTACACAGTTACATAGAGCCTGGCACTTAGAAGTATGAAACTTGATTTAATGCTTGGCTGTCACTGACTGAATTTTTTTTTTTTTTTTGAAACAGAGTTTCACTCTTGTTGCCCAGGCTGGAATGCAATGACGCGATCTTGGGTCACTGCAACCTCCGCCTCCCAGGTTCAAGCAATTCTCCTGTCTCAGCCTCCCGAGTAGCTGGGATTACAGATGTGTGCCACCATGCCCGGCTAATTTTTATATTTTTAGTAGAGACGGGGTTTCATCATATTGGTCAGGCTGGTCTCGAACTCCTAACCTCAGGTGATCTGCCTGCCTCGGTCTCCCAAAGTCCTGGGATTACAAGCTTAATAATTTAATATTTGAATTTGTGTTTCATATGTGCAGTGCAATGGAACAATGGAGACTTCATGTAAGCAGAGGAGATACGTGCAATATGTGTTTCTGCAGTTCTGTGATCCACCATTCAAACATAGTGTTAGAGATGTCCCATAAGCACAGTGTTCTGCTAGGCCCACGATTCGAGAGAGTTCAGTTAAGACTCAAAGCCAGTATGAGGTAAGTGTGTTACATCTACAACTTAGCAGGCCTGGGGATAGGGAATGAAGTGTCTACCAGCCCCAAGAGACTATGCTTTCCGTTTGAACCAAAACCTGCTTCAAATGCAGAAAGAAGGCAGTGGTGTTCTAAGAATCACAAAGGACCAAGGATTCCTATCATACCCTTTTTCATTCATATCACTTCCCTGTATTAGCGAACCACTAATGCTGAGGGTGATGGCATAGAAGGAAAGAGAAAGATCGGCCAACCCTATTTCCATTCCCTTTCAGTCCTTCCTTACTCATCAATAAGCTGAAGGTAGGAGAATGTTGATAGGATGTGCAAGTTTCAGGAAGTCAAAGGAAAACAGTTGAGTTAGTTTTGTGCGGGGTTTCTATTGTTCTGATGGAAAATGAAGTAAGTATGTATGTATAAGCTACAAAATAAGAGTTGTGTGACTTCAGTGATCCCATAGATGAGTTTAAGACTCATATTTGCATTTAAAGCTGACATTGCATAACATAAAGATGTATGGTCAATTCATCCTAATTATTTCACACTCTCATTTACTTTACTTAGAATAACACTAAATAGCAAATTTAAACATCATGAAAAATGTAAAGAGACCACGGAAGACAGGAAAAAGCTTTCTATTTTAGTACATTTAACAGCATTTCCCCCTGCTTTTTGAGCAAGGGTGCCAGCATTTTCATTTTGCACTGGGCCCTACAACTTTGTTGTTGATCCTAGTGGTAGGAAAGAGAAAATGGAACAGTGTGGTGAGCTAAATTTTAAGTCCCAGCAAAAGGTGGGATGAAGTTTGGCATGCAGGGCATATAGTAAGGATCAACACTGGTAGAAGGAAAGGGAAGGATGCAGGATTAAGCAGAGAGGTCAAACTGCAATGCAGGCCTAACCTAACAAATTCTCAGCCAGTTCCAAATGAAATGGTCCAGCCCTGATGCACATCCTCAATCATTAATTGGTGGTGAGTATCCCTTCTACGCCCAAGGGTGTCCTCTTGGGAGAGGCAGCTTTCTGCAGGTGAGGAGGACCTAAGAATTGATAGCTGCAGGCTCTGCTGACTGTACACCCTGCAGCTAAGGCCAAATGAGTGGCGCATCTCTGTGTTCACCACAGTCCCATTCTTGTATGCCACACTGAATACTGTATGTAATCTCTGTCAAAGGGGTATAAAAAAAGGGGTCCTTCTCTATCCAGCGATTTAAGAAACCACACATGCTGCAGCAGATCTGATGCTAGATTAATAATTATGTCAGAAGTTGGAGTACTAAATAGTCACACCCAACGACAGAGAGAATGGTAACATGAACTGCCTGGCACTGATTAACTGCAACAGTCAAACTAGCTTTAATTCAGTGTCAACAATAACAAAAACCTTATGATGGTTCTTAACATTCTAAAGATTGCTAGTCTAATACTAAAAAGTTTATTTTCTCCTAACCACCAGGACTTCAATTTAAGTGAATAATGATTCATTGGATTTACTCTCATTATAAAATGCAGACATGTACCACATAATGACATTTTGATCAACAATAGACTACATATACAATGATGACCTCATAAGATTATATCATATTTTTACTGTACCTTTTCTATGTTTATATACCCAAGCACTTACCATTGTGTTACAATTGCCTACAGTATTCAGTATCATACAGTAACATGCTATACAGGTTTGTAGCTTAGGAGCAATAGGTTATATGATATAGTCTAGGTGTGCAGTACACGGTACTTTCTAGGCTTGTGTGGGATAAGAGGTTATTAATCTCTTTGGAGCTAAGTTCCTGATGCTCTCCCTTTTCCCACTCCCCCACCCAGACAGGCCCCAGTGTGTGTTGTTCCCCTTCCTGTGTCCATGTGTTCTCATTGTTCAGCTTCCACTTATGATTGAGAACATGGAGTGTTTGGTTTTCTGTTCCTGTGTTAGCTTCCTGAGGATAATGGCTTTCTGTTCCATTCATGTCCCTGCAAAGGACGTGATCTTATTCCTTTTTATGGCTGCATAGTACATACATAGTGGTGCATATGTACCACATTTTCTTTATCTAGTCTATCACTGATGGGCATTTGGGTTGATTCCATGTCTTTGCTATTGTGAATAGGGTTGCACTGAACATATGTGTGCACGTATCTTTATATTATAATAGTATGATTTGTATTCCTTTGGGTATATACCCAGTAATGGGATTGCTGGGTCAAATGGTATTTCTATGTAATATCAGCCTCCAGGTGCTGATATTACAGGCATGAGCCACCACGCCCGGCCTATAGATGAGTTTTATAGACTCATATTATAGACTCATAATCTAGACTTCTTAATGTCCAGGGAGCTATCATATCAGTGATGAGAAGTCACAATGTCAAAGGGATAATTGTATCCCAATTCCTCTTACAGAGGTCTTCTTAAGAATCACACTTCAGCCCGGCGCAGTGGCTCACACCTGTAATCCTAGCATTTTGGGAGGCTGAGGCGGGTGGATTACCTGAGTCAAGAGTTCGAGACCAGCCTGACCAACATGGTGAAACCCTGTCTCTACTAAAAATACAAAAATTAGCCCGGCGTGGTAGTAGATACCTGTAATCCCAGCTGCTTGAGAGGCTGAGGCAGGAGAATCACTTGAATCTGGGAGGAGGAGGTTACAGTGAGTGGAGATTGCACCATTGCACTCCAGCCTGGGCAACAGAGGGAGACTCCGTCTCAAAAAAAAAAAAAAAAAACCCAAACAAACAACAACAACAAAGAAAACACACTTCATAGTATTTCTGGTTCTAGGTCAGGGAGGAATTACCACACTGTCTTCCACAATAGCTGGACTAATTTATATTCCCACGAACAGCATAAAATCACTCAGTATCAATTATATTATTTTGAACAAATCTATAGTTTATCATGACACACAATCAACCAACCTTACTACAGCAAAGATAAACATCTTATTCTATCCTGCATTGTATCTTTGTTATGGGAGGGACATTGATGCCTCTATTGATGATGCCAACAAATAATTAGTCCAAATTACTTTCTTGTAAGGGTCTGCTGCCAGAGGAGAGAAATAAAGATTTCTATTTGAATGAAAGCACCTGTAGAGGAAAGAGCTAACACATGTAGACTTCAAATGCATATTTACTCCAAATATAAATGAGATGGATGAGTCCTAACACACATGCATCTAACTTAAGCATATTCAACACTATGACCTTGGAGAAAAGTAAGAGGGAGAAGAGAGCAGGCAAGAAAGAGAGAATCTTTGTATCTGTGTTTGTGCTCTCCTTCAACCTAGAAGTCAGCCTTCACCACAACAGCCAAAATGCAAAATAAAGCAAAATAATTTAAATTCTAGGTTTTAAGCTTCCAGTGGCTTAATGAGCCCTAGGGAGCAAACGAGTTTTCCAGGATTATTTTGGCCTTACAAGTTTTATCCTTTCTGGGATGAATATAGACCCTAACCCTGTGTAAGATTAACTCTGTGTGATCCATTCACACATCCACTGTAAACTTTATAACCATACTCTTGTCACCTGGCACCCCTTTTCCTCACCGCTAGACTTAAAGCCACATCACACCATTATGATTATGATCTCTTGTCATCAGTTTGCCCATAGTGTTTTTCTTGATTTATGAATTATGGATCACAGATCCTATTAGCTTTGTAAAACTTTAATGAATAAGATCTATCTTAATTTAGATTTATCATTAAGATAAAAGAGTTAAAAATTCTGGAGAAACACATTTGTAGAAATGATCTTACCCTCCCCTGGAGCTATGCTGGCTTACGCTAACTTACCTTCTCAGGTGTGCATTTACCAATTCTTTAAAACCCCCAGAAAAGTGATTTCACTATGAAAATACTGTAGGACATTTCCCATGCTATTTCATATGTGATGAGTTTTAACTATTTCATATTAATGAAGAGTGGAAGATGAAGAGTGAAAAGAAATAAATGTTACATCCTTCCACATCTTCTAGAGCTGCTTATGAAAATGAATGACTGGAATAGTCACAGCAGTGGCCTAAAACTGTCCTAAGACTCCAGGTTTAAATATCAGATATGATAGAAAAGACCACTATCTGGGACTCGTAAGTGTCAGAGAATCACATACTTTGCAAAGGAAACAATACCTGAGCAGTCAATGGAAATACACACACACCACATGCACACACACATATCTTCACAATGATGGGTTCAGAAACAGAATGAAGCAGATTTAAAAGAAAAGACAGGCCAGGTCATCTTAATAAGTCAAGAAGGAAATCCCACCTACCTTGTGACTGCCCGGGTGCAGATGGTAACAAGGAAACAGCCAGCCACAATCATCCAGCCCCAGCCTCCATCTGGAGGGGAGGTAGACCGAGCTCTATTTACTTTTGCCATCGTTTTTCTTTTTTCTTCTTTTCCAGGTTGCTCCAACAGCCAAGTTATGATCTTGGAAGAGTTTGCTGTCCAGTGACTTCCTGTTGGCATTCAAGGTTGGCATAGAACGCTACCTGGCACATGGGTTACTCGCCATCTAAAACCAAAAATCAAGACATATTTATATCTTATTGCTATGTCCAAAGGTTGATTTTTCTTCACTTGGTAAAACATGATTATTACTTTCCTATTAAATATGAGTATTTGTAACTATGAATACCAGACTGGGGAAGACTATTTGCTGTCCTTGGTACATACTTTCTTTTTAAAAAATATAATAGACCCTCTCAAATTGTAGTCAAATGCATGTCTACTCTATTTGATACCATTTTTCCCTAGCCTCTCTTGAAGGTAGTTGTGGCAATAAAGTGTAGTCTCCATTAAAGGGATGTGAGCAGAAGTCATGTGTGCCACTTCTGGTTCACCAACTCAAAGGCAAAGGTACTTTTCAAGGACTTCCAGCACCCTCTTCCAACCGACTGGAAGATGGATGTGTACATGAAACCACTTCAACCACACAGACCAGGACATCAGTCTAGGGGCTGGCAGAGCTACAAGACAGGAGAAGCCTGGGTCCCCAGATGACTCTGGGGAGACCTGCCCTCCTATTCTGGACTCTGTACATCTCTACACTGTTATACAAAAGATAAATAAGCTTCCATTTTATTTGTGTCTCTGTATTTTGGAGTCTCTTTGTTACAATAGCTTATAACATAGCCTAATTATTATACAGAATGAGTCTGACAGCAACTTCTTGGCATATTTTAAAATGCTATAAATTTTTAAGTGTGTAATTGAAGAAGAGAATGACAAATAAATGAGACAAAGTAGAGAGCCCAGAAACTAGTATATAACATTTTAATACAATCCAAATAAGGTAAAAAAAAGATCAGTGAAGAAAAAATGTATTATTTACCACATTCTGTTCAACTCTCCATTTAGCTCCTGACCTTCCAGATAAATCAATAAATGTAAAAAAATAAAGAAGTAGGCCGGGCGCGGTGGCTCAAGCCTGTAATCCCAGCACTTTGAGAGGCCGAGACGGGCGGATCACGAGGTCAGGAGATTGAGACCATCCTGGCTAACACGGTGAAACCCCGTCTCTACTAAAAATACAAAAAACTAGCCGGGCAAGGTGGCGGGCGCCTGTAGTCCCAGCTACTCAGGAGGCTGAGGCAGGAGAATGGCATAAACCTGGGAGGCGGAGCTTGCAGTGAGCTGAGATCCGGCCACTGCACTCCAGACCAGGCGACAGAGCAAGACTCCGTCTCAAAAATAAATAAAAAAATAAAAATAAAGAAGTAGTTAAAAACCTAAGTGAAAATATAGGCAAATATTTATCTGTTCTCTAGATAGGAAAACTCCCTGAGATGTAAAGTAATAAACCAAGATTTAAAAAATTTGTTAATTTGTCTAAATTAAAAGTTAACATTTCTGTATTACAACGTGATTAATAAACAAAACCAAAAGGTAAGCCACAGGCTTGGGGAAAAAACATTAGCAATACATACTTCAAAGAAGTAATATCTGCATTTATTCATTCATTCAACTGTAAGTATTTATTGAATCCCTAGCATGTGTCAGGCACCATTTTAGGTCACTAAGGATTCAGTAGTGGTCACAATACACAAAGTTCCTTGTGGTGGGCAGGCTCTAAGGTACCCCATGGTCCTGGCTCTGGTTGTTCACATCTTTATGTAATCCCTTCCCTTGAGCATGGTAGGGACCTGTGACTTGCTTCTACCCAACAGAATATGGCACCTGTGATGGAACCTGACTCTCATAATGATGTCATGTTGTATATGACTCAGGCCTGCTAGCCACTCTCGCTCTCCCACTGTCCTTGAAGAAGCAAGCTGCCATGCTGCACACCTAGGAGAAAGCCATTTGGCAGGGAACCATGGGCAGGATGTAGATGCTGAGGACAGCCTCCAACGGACAGCAAGAAACATGAAGATCTCAGGGTCTTTTGTTTTTTGCTTTTTCGCAAACATCTCAAGTGAGCCTGGATGCAGAATTTCCCCTAAATTGAACCTCCAGTTAAGAACAGTCTCACTGACACCCTGACAGCAGCTTTGTGATACCGTTAGCCTAGGACCCAGCTAAGCTATTTCTGGATTCTGACCCCATAGAAACTGTGAGATAAGGTGCTTCTTAAGGTATTCCATGGCTTGTCAAACAGACTTCTTAATTACAGTAAGGGATGAATTTTTTGAGAGGAAAAATAAGTTTCAACACCTACTTCTTCTACAGAATTGAGCAAATTACCCAGTTGCTTTTATAATTTTATTGTGATCACCGGAAGAAATCCTAACATTAATTAAATGAAATGTCATTTCAACTATGACAATGTGTGGATTATTTGATGCACAAAGACTATGTACCACCTGGTAAATTATGGGCAAAACAAATTGCCTAATAAAAAGCATTTACTTTAAGACCACAACTTTCTCAAGAAAATGGCTCATAACAGAAATTTGTAAGCGTGCATCTTTGAAGATGGAACAAATTGGTGGCTGATGATTTCAGAGAGTGCATACAGAGCAGGGGTAGTGAGGCTAAGGCAACAAGAATGATTCCCACATACATCACTTAGGTTTGCTCCTTTTGAAGCCTCAGGTCTTCATTGTCATGCTGTTAACCATCTGGTGACTTTGGGGAGACTGACAAAGGTGATTAAGTGTACAACTGAAATTATAAATCTATCAAAAGTATCGGGAGACCAATACTGGCATAAATACTAAACCTATTGATAAAGAAAAAAAATTTACTACTGGAAATTATAATATTGCGAAACACTGGCCTGGGGATTGAGTAATAGCCAAAATACTGGTGTTGGCGCTAAGTGAAAATAACAGTGATACAGAGCTGCTGTTTACAAAGCACTTGCCATAGGCCAAGCTACTAGCAAGCATCACTACAGACAGTATCTCATTTAATCCTTACAAGAACCATAAAAAATAGATATTATTATCCTTATAGGTAAATAAACTCAAGTTAAAGAGATTAAGTAATTTGCCTTATTATTCTTTAGATAATGAAGCAGCAGAAATGGGTTATGAACCTTGGTCTGACTCCAAGCCAATGCCCTAACCAATGCCCTGCACTGCTTCTACTACATTTCCTTATTCCTTGGTATGAATTCATAAACATTTTCTAATTATACACATAATTCTTGCTGATGACACACCAGTAGGATGATGTGAATTGCAGCCTGACGTAGTTATAAATGCAGTTCTTTAAATGGTACCCTTGATATTTCCCTGAAACATTCCTGTAGGTCACTGATTGACCAGCTGTGAAATTTCAGAGCAAAACCAACCCTCTAAAGGTGTCTCTAACACTCTGGAGCTTCAAAATAAGTTTTTCCAAAACATAACTTTGTGGCATGAATAAGTAGCTTTAAGAGTCATCTACTTTCTTCCCCAAAATGAAACGCTCAAGGAAAAACTCTTATTTTAAAAGATCTACCATACCTGTATTTTTGCTTTCACACACAGCCTGCTGCAGCAGTCAGAGCTGGTAGTCCATCCCTTCTTCTATTCCATCATAACCCTGGCTTTGTTAGGATTCAACTCTTAGCTGCTCTCTCCAGCGGCCATCTGGGCCCAGTCCCTTGGTTCAGGGAATGGTTTTGGATTGGTCTCCCGTTCCCATGTCAGTGAGTTGATGAGGCACAGAATTGGAAGTATCTAGCCAATTAGCTATGGAGAGAAGCCTCTGGGAAATGTTTCTCTGTTCTTAAGAAAACATACGAGGAAGAAACAAGCCCCTCTTCTTCCTGTAGATTCTGGATGTAATACCTGGATCTATAGCAGCCACCTCTTAACCATGAAAGAAGCTAGTTTGAGGACAAAGTTGATGAGCCAAGACCCAGTTGGAAGATCTGGGTTCTGGCTCTGCATCTTAAGAGTTATATGAATTCAAGCAAATTACTTTATGTCTCTGAGCCTCAGTTTACTTACCCATGAAATGGAGGTAATAATTTTACTTTCACAAAATGTTGTATATATTAAAATGAGAAAAAACATGAGGAATACCTGACACATAAATGTAGATATTATTTGCCATGTGATTTAACCTCTTTTCATTTGTTCATCACTCATTAATTCAATATTTATTGAGTGTCCAATATGCACCAGAAACTATTCTAGAAGCTGGGCTATGAGCATTGCAGAAAAGAGACAATAGCCCTGCTTTCATGAAGCTCACATCCTAGTGGGACAGGCATAGTTCATGAACTGTTGAACAATAACTTCTAAGCCTTCTTTGTTTGTATAAAAAATTACCTTTGGCCTACTTCACAGGATCATAGCTATAGTCAAATGAGAGCACCCACAAACTGGCAGCAACGAGCAAATCTAGCTTCAGGACACTTTCATTATGCCTACAGTGTTTTTTAAATGTTTACATTAGTTGGCACTTGTAAAGATCAGATACTATCCAAATTTCCAAATTCTTTTGAAAAACTGCAAGCTCTAAAAAGACGTTGGGCTACATTCCCTTGTGGCAGCCATGAGATGGGGCCAAGCAGCAGTGTCCCCTTTCAGAGAAGGCCTGCACTTCCGCTTTACCCTATCCCTGACACTCTGTCCTGCACACATTTGTGTGCAGTTCCTGTGTGCTTTACCTGCCAGGCCCCTGGAGGCAGTAAGATTTTCAACTTCTGCCCATACCGTGCTAACATAAATCAAAGCTTTTTAAACAGCCATGTGAGTCACGTTTATGGTACGTTTTATGCCTAGCACCCTCTCTTTCTCTCAATTCCGATAGAACCAGCATTCAAGAGTCTACCTACACCTGTGACAAATACACACAACGGAATAACTCACCAGTTGGACACAATTAGCTGCCAAGTGTTATGATGTAATACCATCAGTTGTACCAGTAAAAAAAGGCACAACTTAGAAACTTCTGCCTTGGTATAGTCCTAGCTTCTTCTTAGGCTTTTCCATTTAAATAAACCCCAAGGTTAAGTTGTTTTCCAGGGTAAGACTATAAATCCACCTGTCCATAAACATCTGGTTTAAGGACCATCCTTAGTGCCACCATAGGCTATGAAAGAAGACTGAAACAGCCAGAGCTGCGCAACAGCCCTTTTAAAAAGAAACATAATGTGATGGATCATGAATTAGAAAGGTATCCACATTCTTTCAACAGCAATTCTATTTCTGGGAGGCTATCCTAAGAAAACAATGTAAGAGAAGCCACTATGGGCAAAAAATAATAGCTGTATTAACAATAATACATAAAACAGAAACAACCTAAATGTTTAACAACCAGGAAGTGTCTGGAGAATTATGACATGTTCAACAAATGGAAGAGTGCAATTCATTACAATTATAAACAGGAAGATAATATTGTAATATGGAAAACCATCACGATGCAATGTTAAAGCCAAGAAAAGACCCTCATATACTTTGTGAGGGAAGCTATGTAAAGCTTCTGTAAAAGTTGTATGCTTGTAATTGTCACAAAAAGTAGGAAGAATATGTAAAAAGAAATATAATTGAGCTGGCATGATTAAGTTATTATTCATTTCCAAAACTGTGTTAAATATCATTTTACATATAATTTTTTAAAATAGATATTTCAGGTCTATTCCTTCAGTGAGCACAAAAGTCTCTTTTGTAGTTTCTCAAGGACTGAAAATAGCTATCATTTATTGATATGGCACATTGAAAATGAGGTGATTATTCAGCAGTGGACGCACCGTAAGCAACAAGCCCCTGGCAAAATAAAATGTTCTGTTTCTTTACAAAAATATTAAGCATCATTAATTTTTACTTTGCTGCTGCTAAACTCCCATGATTCCTTTTTCATTTGTTTTAGGTGAGCATCCTCTGTTTGGCATTTCCACATGTAATAAGTTAAGAACTGATTTGATAAGATATCCCAAAAATGCAATTGTATAAATCCAAATAAAAAATTTAAATAATCATCCCAACATAGCTGTGGTGACAGCATGATGAACAAAGGTCTGTTGTAAGTCACAGAGTCAACCTGGGTGAAACCACGGGACAAGGAACATCCTCATGGGACACCAGGGTGGGGAGAAAGAGCCTCTCTGCAACCATATGTATGCAATACTATTAGTAACAATTTCTCATGAATAAGCGCATTTGATCTTCACCATCCTCAGAGATAAATGCTGTCTTTCCCTCTTCCTCAATGGTGAAACTGAAGCTCAGAGAAGTGAAAAGACTCCCTTGACAACACTGCATGTGAGTGTAAATGGAGGCAAGTAGCTTTGGCTGACTTTGGATGGTGCACTTGTCCATCCGCTCTGAGATTTCAAAATTGTTACTGCCGTTTCTGTCAACAAGATGTCCAAGCAATGCTAACGCTTAAGCACCATTCACGTGAGTGACCACGACAAAAGGAAGAGGGGAGAAGCCGACAAGGTAATCACAAGGGTATGCGGCTGTTAACAAAACAACGCATGTGAGTTTCTTTCAAAACAGGTCATTTAATAGATTTATACATATTCAGAAGAAATGTGCAGGTTAGACAGGGCAAACCTTGTTTCCTGGAGACTTTGAAGCAGCCTGAAGTTCTCCCACAACATTAACCTGAGCATTCTTGTAAATAATTAACCCACCTGATAATAGACAAATATAATGGCCAGGTCTTTTATTAAGTTAATAGTATTGCAGCCGGGCACGGTGGCTCACACCTGTAATTCCAACACTTTGGGAGGCTGAGGTGGATCACTTGAGGTCAGGAGTTTGAGACCAGCCTGGCCAACATGGCAAAACTCCATTTCTATAAAAAGTACAAAAATTAGCTGAGCGTGGTGACACACGCCGTAATTCCAGCTACTTGTGGGGCTGAGGCATGAGAATTGCTTGAACCCCAGAAGATGGAGGTTGCAGTGAGCCGAAATCATGCCACTGTACCCCAGCCTAAAACTATAAGCAAGGGAAGCATTTACCATCTTGCAACTCTTCGTTTTACTAATCAGCCTGCGATTCATATTATTTTGACATCAACCACTGATGAATTCTACTCATCAAATGGAACAGTATTCTCTATCCCATTCTGGCTTCAGAAAAGTTTTCTGAGATGAAAGAAGTACTATATGATGATGTTCTTCTAAGATTACTCCTTACAGTGTAAGTTGGGATGTATTCTCAACTTCACTTTATCCTCTTTGCTTTTTAAAAAAAAAATCATTTGCAAAAAATTGTTGCTAACATTCAGTAACATTGCAGTAAAGCACTCCATTTGCGAGACAACTCTTTCATGTTGCCCACAGCAAAGTTTTCTGAAGAGATTCCTTTTATCACTAGAAAACCTACAAATTTCTTATAGTCAGTAAGCAACTAGAATAAAGGGAAGAGTATTCTTAGAACCACTTGTTTTGGAAGGCCTCCAACATTGGCTTTCCCTTGTTCTTTCCTTCCTTGACTCCTTCTATTTCCAGCACCTTCACCTTCAGCTGTATTCTTACCTTATAAATTGGTCTGTAGCCACAAAAGAGATAGAGTATGATGGAAAAATACCAAGGGTGGGCATTTGGGCTGAGTCCCAGTGACCCTGTATGAATCACTTCCTTTCTGCTGCTATTTCCTCATTAATAAAATCAGGATATTGAATTACTGATGCCTGTCTTCTAAACCAGATGACTATTAACTACATCTTCCCTAATATGTAAGTTAACTGGTACAGGTAAGCACTCGCAGTAAAATTGTAATTAACTTTGCTTTTTGTTTACTTAATAACTCAAGGTAGAGACAATTCCTCTTTGTTATTGCTTAAGAATCATGAAATTTGCCAGTCTCCTTTTTTTTAGGCATTTCTAAAATATTTCTATACTACAGGTAATTTTTTTTAAAAAATCTTCTGATGTATTACCCCTTTGTGGTAAGCCAGGTTCCTTTAAATGTTCCCTAATGTCATTAAGGCTAAGTCAAGAAGCCTATTGCTGTAGGGAATGAGACATAAGCCCCATGCTGAATAAATGCATCCACAGACAAGGAATCACGGGATTGTGTTATAGGGGACATTCCCACCACACAGAAAGGGAAAGTACAAGCCTACCCTGAGAGGAAAGAGAAACAGACTTTAAAGGAAGGGTGATGAGCTACCCAGATTTCTTAGGGACTATGTCTCCCACTCCCTAAGTCTTGGCCCAGACAGGTATGTGGTATGGTGAAGAGATAGTTTTCCCTTAACCTAGGTAGCTGAGGGAGAAATGCCAGTAAGGAGGCCTATGCTATGTGTGCCGTGTATAATTGTGGGAAGACACAACTTCACCAGTCCCCTCTGTCTAAGCAGAGAGAAACAGAGTGCCCACTGACAGTCCTTCACCTCCTAGATGGCACAGAAGTGATGGGGGGATTCTCCCATGTTCTCAGTGGAGACATGGAAGATAGCTGAGATGAGAGCCAGGGCCATAGCAAAGGGAAGAGGGATTCCATGGCAAATGTGCTGAGCCAAATGGAAACCATAGATGACCCTTAAGAACTACAACAAGAAAGGTGGGGAATTCCTCCAGGCCCTGGCCATATGGAGAATACAAAACATAAGCTCCCAGCAGCAAAGTACACAAGGAGGACAGAAGCCATCACTTAGAGAGCACCAAGATGAGTTTCAATTTACATGGACATTCAGGAGGCCAGCAGGATGCCCAGTAACCAATACTAGGAAAACCTCTGCATGGGCCAATGAGAACTTAGAAAACAACCAGAAGGCCTGCATGCTAACCACCTCCCCGACCACTACCACAAGGACACATGCGCTCCCCTCTAGACCAGACACACTCACGAAGAAGGAGGAATAAACACAAGATAGGGAAGAAACAACCCTAATAATCAGAGTAACCTCAGATTTGGCTGAATAATATGCAAAGAAAGCTGATCTTAGATGAAAAATACTAAATTTGAAAGACTGTTAAACATTTTTAAATTGAGGTATAACTTACATACAATAAAACATGCCCATTTTAACCTACATTTCAGAGTTTTGAGAAATGCATCACTCATGTAATCACAACCATCACAATCAAGACACAGAACATTTTTATCATCCCCAAACATTCCCTCATGCTCCCTTGCAATCAATATTCACCAGCCCTAGCACCAGAATACCACTGATTTGCTTTCTGTCAATAAAGATTAGTTGTCAATACAGACTGCTTTCTGTCAAGATAGAATTCTGTCAAGAATTTCATAAAAATAGAACCAAACAACATGGATTACTTTGCTTCTGGCCTCTTTCACTCAGGATAATGTTTTGAAATCATTCAGTTTGTTGTATCTGCAGTTGATTCTTTTTATTGTTGAATATTAGCATGTGTTACTACAATGAGTTTATTCATTCGTTTGTTGATAATTGTTACAGTTTTTTCCAGTTTTACAATATGAATAAAACTTCTATGAACATGAGTGTACAAGTCTTTTTGTGGACGTATGTTTTCATTCTCTTGAGTAAACCCCTAGGAAAGAAATTGCCCAATCATAGGGTAAACGTATATGTTAACTTTAGAAGAAGGTGCCAAACTGTTTTTAAAGGTGGTCCTGTGATATTTCCAGTACTAAATTAGAGTTCCAATTGCTTCACAACTTCGGCAATACTTGGTATTGATAGTGTGATTAATTTCAGTCATTCTAGTGATATCAAATGGTATCTCATTGTACTTTTAATTTGTACTTCCCCAATGACTAATTATATTAACCAGTTTTCCAATAATTATTAACTATTCATATATCTTTTTTGTGAAGTGTCTATTCAAGTATTATGCCCATATTTTACTAGGAGGTCTGTCTTTTATTATTGGGATACAGGAATACTTTATACATTCTAGATACAAGTTATTTGTGGATATACGTGTTAGAAATATTTTCTCCCACTCTGTGGCTTACCTATTCATTCATTAGTGGTGTATTTTGAAGAGCAGAAGCCATTACTTTTGATGAGTTGAAATTTATTATTTTTTCTTTGTAGCTGATTGCATTTCTCTGTATTAGTGAATAATTAGAAATTTAAAAGTTTTAAATACCACTTTACAGTAGCTTCAAAAAAATGAAATAATAAGAAATAGATTCAACATAACATGTGCATTATTTTTACACTAAAAGTATGAAACAGCACTAAGAAAAATTTACAAAATCCTAAAAAAGAGAGAAAGAGAGATATCTTGCTCATAGATTGGAAGACTTGGAAGATGTCATATCTACCCAAGTTAGTTGATAGTTTCAATGAAATCCCAAACAAAATTCCAGCAGCATTATTTCTTTTTTTTTCTTTTTCTTTTTTTTTTTTTTTTGAGATGGAGTATCGCTCTGTTGCCCAGGCTGGAGTGCAGTGGTGCGATCTCAGCTCACTGTAGCCTCCACCTCCTAGGTTCAAACGATTCTCCTGCCTCAGCCTCTCGAGTAGCTGGGAGTGCAAGCGCCCACAACCATGCCCGGCTAATTTTTATATTTTCAGTAGAGATGGAATTTCACCATGTTGGCCAGGCTGATCTCGAACTCCTGACCTCAAGGGATCCACCTGCCTTGGCCTCCCAGAGTGCTGGGATTACAGGTGTGAGCCACCATGCCTGGCCGGTATTTTTTCTTTTAAATTTATTTCTTTTTTATTATTTTCTTGAAACAGTGTCTCACTCTGTCACCTGGGCCAGAGTGCAGTGGCACTATCAGGGCTCACTGCAGGTTTGACCTCTTGGGCTCAAGTGATTCTCCCACCTCAGCCTCCCAAACAGCTAGGACTACAGGCACATACCACCACACCTAATCAATTTTTGTATTTTTTTGTAGAGATGAGGTTTCACTATGTTTCTCAGGCTGGTCTCAAACTTTTGGGCTCAAGCAATCCTTCTGCCTCGGCCTCCCAAAGTGCTGGGATTACAGGCCTAAGTCACTACACCTGGCCTCAGCATTCTTTTTTTTTTTTTTTTTAATAGAAACTGACAAGCTGATTCTAAAATTTATATGGAACTGAAAATGATCTAGAAAAGCCAAAATATTTTTAAAAGAAAGAACAAAGGTTGAAGACTTACACTGACTGATTTCAAGACTTGTTCTAAAGCCAGAGTAATCAAAACAGTGTGATATTGGCACATTATATTAGTGGAACAGAATAGAGAGTTCAGATAAAGACCTACACATTTATTCAAATGGGGAAAAATGAATCTTGAGTCTTATTGTCACTCTATATACAAAACCTATAGATAGAAGATGTAAACGTAAAAGAAAATTATAAAACTTATAGAAGAAAACAGAGGGAAAAGATCTTTATAACTTGGGAATAGGCAAAGGTTTTTTAGAGAGGACAAAAGCAGCAAAATAAACTCCCCACTCTTGCCTTCATTTAAAATGGAGGCTTATGAAGAAGTTTAAATTTATTATAGCAACAAATAAGTTGTAATGTTTTTCATATCTGTATTGCTTTACAAGTAAGTTTCAACACTACCACAACTCACTAGAGAAGATTTCTAAATTTCTAAATAAACTGTACTGTTGTCTCTGCAGTGGGGAGGTACTCTTTTAGGGTACATTTGTAGCCTTTAGTGTGTCCCATTTGCAGCTCTTTGATCTACACACTCACTCCTGTCCCTGTAGAGAAGCAAGAGGGGAACACACAGATAGTATTTCTAATCATGGAAACTCAGTGTCCTCAGCCATAATCCGTTGGCCTGAGGATTGGCTGGTCCTTGAAGTCCTCAGCAGAAGCCACATTCTGCCCATAAATATGACCATCTCCTTAGCCAAATATTAGCCTCGCTCCTAGCCCATCACTACCACACCCACCTATCCTACACTATAAATTTCTTACAACTCACTGAAAAACTCAGGCTTTATATATTTTTACATGCTATTCCCTTTACCTTCAAATTCCTTTCTTCCACACCTTCAAACACACTGCCTGGTGCAGAATAAGAGCTCACTCAATGCCTAATAAATGAATGAAATAAGTTCTGCCTTCACCAGGGAGAACCCCCTCAAGTCATAAGAAATAAAAGCATAAATAACTATCACTAGTTTTTAAATGGCCATTCAGCTGAAAGAAACATGGAAAGCAGTTTATCCTCATCAGAGAGGTCTAACCTTCACAAAGCAAGAAAATCAACCATTATAACCAGAAAAGGAAGAGTATTTAACACAACCAGCTTCTCTCTGAACAGCACACACCAGAGCATGGCGTTCATGTCACGGAGGTACTAGCCAGCACTTAGAGCTCAAGGGTCTGACTCTTGGAACACAGAATGAGTCACAAAGTCGTAACAGTAATGATGATTATTACTATTTAGGGGCACTGAATCCACCAGGCTCTGAATTCACTGCTATATATATGTTATTCCATGTTATCTTCATCTCGACCCTGTGAGGTAGGTATTATAATCTCCATTTTACGGACAAAGTAAGGTATGCTCTATCCAGGATTCTACCTCAGGTCTGACTTCAAAGCTTGTGCTCTTGTTCACTGCAAACCATCGTCTCTCCTCGGCCTTTAAGCTGTGTCTTGGTAGAAGCCATAACTGTTATGTGGGATGCTGTGTCCCCAGCAACTAAACAGCGCCTGGCATGTGTTTGCTAAATGTTGTTGCTAAATGTAAGCCTCTTGTGGATGTTCAGAAAATGACAGTTTGGCTCCCTATCACTTCACATGTTATTACTCCCTCTTAACAAGAATTAAATGTCTGGTCCTTGAAGTCCTCAGCTACCTTTACCCCACCCCAGTTAACATCCTGGCCTATGGCTGGGAAACAGAGAGGAAACCACGTGTATTAAAGGGCAATTTTCCAAGTATGAGAGAATTCCAACATTTTTTTCTGCACAGCCTTTACAGCAGTGTAGCAAAGGGTTCCAGCTGGTAGCCTTACAGACTTCTATCCTAGGGGCAAATCAAGTTCCAAAGGGACTGAACGTGGGAGGGAAGTTAAAGGAACCCCTCTCTCTCTGCTTAGGCTTGCACAGTCTCTGGCCCAAGCACCCAATTGTTTTCATCCATTTAGAGCCTCTGGATCCTGGAGATGCCTTCAGCTGGAAATAGATTTATTTATTTTTATTGTTCAATGACATTACACATGTGCCATGAGACAATACATATATATTGTTCTAGGTGAAGAGAGACTAAGACTGCTTTTTTTGATGTGCTTATTTTTCCTTTCTGCTTCTCTCTGCTTAGTCCTCAAACAGATCCTGGTAACGGGAGTAAATAATTACTGACTTCAATCAGAAATTTTTGGATGTTTGTCAGAGACCTTTGGGCACTAAACTGAAACACTGACCTTTGCTAAAGAAACTGCCAAAGCTTCTACATTGTGTGTGATGCTTTGAGGGCAGGAACACTTTACATAAGACTTAGAATAAACAGCAGAGTGATTTGTATGGTATTTGGTCTACAGAAAGGAAGAAAACGGTACAACTTGTGATTCACATACAAGGCAGACAGTAGAAAGCAAAATTCTTTCCCACCCTTTCAGCTCCTAATCCACAGAGCCACTGATTCTAGGCAACATCAGAAAAATGCTTACTTCTGAGTTGTTGAATGTGCAATTCATAACGAGGAGCTTGTCCCCAACTACATTTTCTGCAGTAATAGGATTCTGGTATAAAGTTGGGTATAGTGTCTGGCATAAAGTTGGTGCTCAATACTTGTGTAGTTCCATGAATAAATTTTTGTGTCCAACTCAGTGCCTTGTAGAACTCTTTTATTCTAATTTTGTACTCTCACAGAGTATGGCATTATTAAGTCAGATTATATTGGAGGCATCATGGCTGCAAAGGAGAACCTGGGAGTTTGAGATGCATTTCACAGAGTCTTTTTGTTCGTCATTAGAGAGCCTATTATTGAGAACAGTGCTGCTGTCCATACCACAATATTTCCCTCACTCTGTAATCACTGCCACCCGCCATGCTGTTGAAATGGGAGGGGCAATGAGTCCATTATTTCAGTCAGCTAGAAATTAACCCCTCACGTCATGGAGTACTATGGAGAACTGGTGTTTGTAAGAGTGCAGGCAGAAGAGCACAGTTCTGCACTCAGAGTGTGAGATCCCTAAGAGCAGGGACCCTGGAGGCTCCCACTCCCCACTGTATCTCTAGTGCCTAGGATCATGCCTGGGAGAGAACAGGGACTCAATAAGCAGTTAGTGAACAAACTTCCCTCCAGTTCTCTAGTTCAGGATAATTTCTCAAATTACATGGGGAAATGGTACAGGGAGCTTGAGGAATGGGAGCAAGAAACCCTTTCTTTGATCTTTTTATCTGCCATAACCAGCCTTCCCAGCACTGGAGTCATAGAACCCTAACTGAACCTATCTCACTGGGCACAAAGGAGCATGCCTAGGCCCTGACCCCAGACCAGGCCAAAGTTGGAAACAGAAATTCACTGGCAGGTTTGCCCCTTCTCTCTGCTTTTGCAGAGTGGGCCGCAGGAGGGCTCACCTACAGGGCCTGGCACTCGGCCCACAGTCTGCCCCACATTACGCCAGCCATCAAATTCCACAGGCCTGTAGAGATGTTTATTTTTGTGTTCTGTAGACTCTGCTCACGGCTTGAGCCACAGCAGGTCACACAAAGGACAAGGTGTTGCCAAGGTTGAGAATGTGGTGTACTCTTTTTGTAAGACTGGGGACTTGAATTTCTGCTGTGAAATGAAAGATTTAGACATGATTTTACAAAAATTCCTTCAAGATACGGATGATTGTTTTTGTTCCTATCCTGATAGAAGTAATTATTGTTGAACCAGTTCATTCCACCTCCCTCTAGTTTAGAACCAAAGAAAGTTTGATGAACTTTTAACAAAGTCCTTGGAAGTAATTCCCCGATTCTTTACATGTTAGTACAATCTGTACATTTAAAAAGATGTCCAGGCCAGGCACAGTGGCTCATGCCTGTAATCCCAACACTTTGGGAGGCTAAGGCGGGTGGATCACCTGAGGTCAAGAGATTGAGACCAGCCTGACCAGCAGAGATGGAGGAACCCCATCTCTACTAAAAATACAAAATTATTCAGGTGTGGTGGTGCATGCCTGTAATCCCCAGCTACTCGGGAGGCTGAGGCAGGGAAATCACTTGAACCTAGGAGGTGGAGGTTGCTGTGAGCCCAGATTGTGCCATTGCACTCCAGCCTGGGCAAAGACCAAAACTCTGTAAAAAAAAAACAAGATGTCCTCAGCCAAACAAAGCAATAGTTATATTCTTAATATAAGCTATAAGCCATTTGTTCATTAAGAATCTGTATAAAGACAATAGGTAAAATAAATTTGATGACATTTTCAAATAAATTTTCTTACGAATCACTAAGGCACTTACACATTCGAAGAATCTTGTACCTGTGTAAGATAGTCTGTCCATCAATATTACATGTACATATGGATGTACAATCCTTGTACTAAGTCTATTGTTCCCTCTCAGTTCTGAGACCAGCTCCCACGCGTCGCCCCCCCAGCGCCCGATGAAGTCCCTCTGTTTATTAAGAGTAGGACTTGTGCCTTGGAGAACATGAGTTCTTTCTGGTTTACTGGGTATATTATTTAAGGAACTGGGAAGGGAAGATTTCAACAAAGACATTGTTTATAAAGGTATGAGCAGTGTTAATAAAATCTGACAACACTATATCATGATAGTGTTGGAGAATAACAGTTACATCAGGTACAACTTAATAAAGGAAGTGGAGTCCCTTGGGCCTAGTAACAGTGGGAAACTATTACCGCCTCTAGACTTAAGAGGGCAGAGGGGGAGAGCAGTTACTGGAATCGTGGAGAGTTGATGTAGAAAGTCCCTGTTAAAGGGAAGCAGTCAGTCCACAGGATCTGACAGTCAAAGAGCCAAGGAGATAAACACATCAGCCACACCTCCTCCTGCATTCCAAGTCTCAGAGGTGATTCAACCCAATGGGAGCCCAACTGATGTAGCCCATGAAAGTTTTCAGCCTCCCAGGTCAGAGAACAGGGTGGAAGTGGGATGAACAGTGAACCTGCAGGGTGGAAACAAACTGTGTTGCATACCAGTGTGACCCATAAGCTCGCCCTGCAGCATTCTAGGGCTATGTAAAAAGGTGAGGTCAAGTCCTGAGCTCACGCTGGGCTTTGTCTTTAAACTAGATCAGTTGCTGATGTCTACCAACTCAAATCTTTTAGCATATTTCAAAGAGGAAACTCATCTGTGAAACCAACCTCCTCTTTCACTGCTCAGACTTAAGCAGTCCCTTAGTTTCAGCCACCTATCACCTTTAAATGGACAACTATAAAACCTGCATCTCTGCTTCCGATCTTTCTCCCAAGTTACAGACTCAAATTTCCAGTAATCTGCATGAGAGTCAAACTCTCATGTCCAAAAAAGTACTGGCTAATCACTCCTGGAAACACTGTTTTCTTAATGCTCTCATCGTTTCCAACTAGAAATGCTAAAAGTTTTGAGTCATTTTGACTCCACCCTAACTCTCATTATAAGTGAATCCAACTCTTATCACTTATTTTTTGTAATTCCTCTCACATCTGCCCTCCCATCTTTATTTTCCATTGCCTTGTTCCTGAACTGAGCCCATCCTAGCCTGGCTTGTTCAGCCCTGACTCTACCTCTTACTGACTTTATTTACACTTCTCTGCCACTTACTAATAGTGAGCTGTCAGTGCCCCATTCCTTATCTGCAGGATAGGCCCATGTTTAGTACCTACAGCTGGGGACAAAGACCTCCTTTTCCATGATTCTGTGGGGTGGGGACTCCAGTAGAGTTAACACTCCTGGCTCTTCTCCTTCTCCTCACTTTTCTCCATAAGAGGGGTTGCTTATCTGTTTCCTTGGGAGAAATCGCTACATACACTCACCTCACAGTCTTTCTCTCTCTCTCTCTTTTTTTTTTTTCATGTGGGATCTGCCTATTTGTAGAAAGGCTCATCTTCCTCTGCAATTCTGTGCTATAAATAAAATAGGGGACAATGCCCTTGCAAGGAGGCCTATGGTTGTTTAAGAGCTGCCAGTGACCATAACTTGGCTCTTTTTCATGAGCAAAGTATTGCACCCCTACTTGGCTAGTTGTCCTAAGCTTCATTCCTTAATTATCAGTATTATTAGCCTTTAGGGTGGCATTTTGATCGTCATCTGTTTAATACCTGTTTCTACCTCTAAACTGGCTTACAACTTAGGGAAAATATGAATGTTTCGTATTGGTCCTTTCAAATCCCAATTCCTACCACACGGAGTTGTTGAGAAAATGAAATGAGGTAACCCATATTATATCACACAGCATAGGTCCTGTCCATAGTAAGCATTCAAATAAATGTTAGCTATTACTACTGTTGTTGTTACAGACTGCCTCCATGAGCCTCACACAAGGGATAAAGAATTTAAAATTTCAATATCCTATGATTATGATTTTTATGTCATGATAGTGTTGGAGAATAATAGTTACATCAAGTAGAACTTCATAAACTGCAAAAGCAGCTCTATCACCATTCCCTATTCAAAGACTTTATGTAGAGGCATTTACATATGTTCTGAGGCTGGGTGTGAAAAGTGTTCTGAAAGAGAATTCATCTGAGAAGGAGGCTTATAAAAGGCCCTTTAGGTCATGATGCAGCTGTAAATAGTAACACAACATGGCTCAGAAAGATTTTTAAAAATAAAAAAGAAACCCACATTCCTCTGACAGGACACCCCTCTCTCAATAATTCCAGGGTTGTTTTGCCATCCCACTCCACCCCCAGTTATAATCCTACCCTTTGAGGCCATTAAAACTGTTGCAAGTATGAATACCACATTACATTCTGAAGCCCATGGAACAGTGCCCTTGGCATGAGATCAGACATATCTAGCTTGAAAATTCTACTCTGATAATTACTAGCTCAACGATTTTGACATGCAACTTAGCTTCCTGAATCTTTCCTGCTGTATACATTGCAGTGAATATTTCCTTTTAAATAGGGCTTTAGTGAGGGTTAAATGGCAAAATACATGTAAAAGCATCTGATACCTATTAAATATTCACATACTAACAAATACTAATTTTCTTCCTTATAATACCAGCAAATACATTTTTCATCTTCATTTATTTCTTTCAATAATTTTCCAAACAAAAAAGTAAGAGACTGTTCACTACAGTAGCTATACAGGAGCATACAGTAGGTACAAAAAATGCTTAACTAAGTTATTACATCTACCAGTTACTAGATCAAATAGTGACATGATTAGAAAATTAGTAAATAGATATCTTCATCATAACTGAAAGTACACATATTTCTTTTCTTGGAGTATCAAAAGGAAAACAGACGCAGTGTCTTCATCTTTCCAAGTCAATTTTCCCTTATGCTATGCAGACAACACTAAAGAGTTAAATGCAATGAGGGAGACTGGCAAAACGAAAATAAGAGGCAGAACCATAAATCCAAGAAATGCCATGTTTCTTGAACATTTAAACTAATTTTCACTTCTAAGCAGTATTTAGTTGATTCTTTATTTTGAACTTCCACTGAAATTCTTTACAGACAAATATCTGTATACTAAATATCTGTGTCTGTGTTCCTTCCTTTTTAATGATTTTTCCTAAGTTGTACACAAATGCTATGTCCAATCCCTGAACTATTAAAAGCCTCTATAAATGACAGCTCTGAGGACTGTAGCAGCACACAAAAATGCCCATCTATGTTGGGATATTAACTCTAAATCAGAACACAAAATGTACATGCTATGAGTACAACTGTAGAAATACATATGCATAAGGAGAAAATAAGAAATGAATGCACCAAAATAGAAAATAGCTGTGTGAGGAAAGTGAGATCATGAATGAGCTCTTCCTGCATTTTCTGAATTTCCTGGAATACTCATGCTCTTTTTATACAAAGTAATAAAATCACTTGTACATAGTGGCAACTAAGTGTGTACATTTTATTTCTTTTCCAGTTAACATCAGTTCGCATCAGCTTGTCTATATACTTGGCATAGTTGACATTTGTCTATATATATATATATATGTTTAGGTTTGCTCTCTTTATTTAAACTTATTGAGATTTTATCATTCCACTAATACCTGAGAGTTTTGCTTTTGGGACTACTCTTTCATACATGGATTAAAAGTTTCCCCCTCACTTTTTATCTGCCCAAAAAGCTAAAAACAAGAATCTATTGGTGGATAGATAAACTGTATAACTATTTTTTCAAGGTTGGCTACTATCTAATTGACATTTTTTTTTTCATGTATGTGTGTGTGTGAGAGAGAGAGAGAGAGAGAAAGAGAGAGTGTGTGTGTGTGTGTGTGTGTAAAACAAACAAAAAAAATGTATTCCAGTATGGTTTATCACTATAATTTTCAAAAATTGTTTTCCTTTTACAAAGTTATGCAACATTTGATGAGTAAATAACATGGAACAAAAAAGTCCACTTTAGGACAACTGCACTAGACAGAATGAGAATGCAATGTTCTTTCTCATGGCATTTCAGGCTCGCATGAGGAAATCATTCTCTTTTTCTTTCATAAACTTCTTGAGAGAATGCTGACAATGATAAAATTGTCTCCACCAGGAGCTAGCAGAAAAACAAGTTAATATTTTCAGGATAAAAATAAGTAAAGGCTTGAGCTATGCTGAATAGTTTTAGAATCTTTCAATGAAATAGCCCAAACAGAGAAAATAAATGTTTTGAATTTCTGAAAAATAATTAATCATCTATAAGATTGAAAAGTACAATTTAGTCTGTACTTAATGATTTGTGTCTTAAATCCATACTCCTCACTTAGAATAGAGTGTCAAAGAGTACAAATTCAGTTTACTTTGGATTCTCATTTCTCCAGAACACAGCGGAAAAAAAAAAAAAAAAGCCTAAAGTATAGCTACAGACTATGGTACAAAGTTAATATATATTCTTAGAAGCATTCCAAAGGCCAGTGTAGTCAATGTATTTTTACTTTGTACTCTATACTAACAAGTTTGATGCTATGGGTTTTAGATCCAGCAATAATAAATTTTAATCACAGTGTGGTGGAAAATAGTATCACGGTCAATGTATAATCAAGGATGAGAAGTCATAGTTAAGAGTCTAAAGAGGCCAGGTGTGATGGCTCACGCCTATAATCCCAGCACTTTGGGAGGCTGAGGTGGGCAAACTGCTTGAACCAAGGAGTTTGAGAACAGCCTGGGCAACATAGCAAGACCCTGTCTCTACAGAAAATACAAAAAATTTACCCAGGCGCAGTGGCATGGGCCTGTAGTCCCAGCTACTAGGGAAGCTGGGGTGGGAGGATCCTTGAGCCTGTGAGGTAGAGGTTGCAATGAGATGAGATCACACCACTGAACTACAGCCTGGGTGACAAGAGTGAGACCCTGTCTTAAATAAAAATAAAAAATAAAAAATAAATTCTAATAGAATAGACCAAGAAAAAAAAAGAAAAAACCAAAATTTAGCAGAGCAAAACCATTTTGTGTAGAAGGAAACACACCAATACACCTTCCTAATCCAGAGCTTCCCAATTGCTGAGCCGGGCTCCAGCATGACATGAATCTGTATTAGTCTACTGCAGTTGCTATAACAAAATACCAGACAATGGATGGCTAAAACAGAAATTTACTTTCTCAGCTCTGGAAGCTAGAACTCCGTGATTAAGGTGTCAGCAAATTCAGTTTGGGGACAGCTCCCTTCCTGGCTTGAAAATGGCCACTTTTTTTTTTTTGCAATGTGCTCACATGGCCTTTCTTGAGTGCATGTGCATGTGCTGGAGGAGAGGGGGTGTGAGTTCTCTGGTGTCTTTTCTAAGGACACTAATCCTATCATGGGCTACCCTTATGGGCCTCCTTCAACCTTAATTACTTCCTTTGAGGGCCCATCTCCAGATACATCACATCGAGGGTTAGGGCTTCAACATATGAATTTGGTGGGAACACAAACATTGAGTCCATAACAGGACCCTCCGCTCATGAGGCAGCTGGGCAGAGCTTCTGGTAGCCATACCGCAGAGTCGCCAGGGCCAGTAACAGCATCATGGTTTACTCCAACGTGGTTTAGAAAGATTATGATTTTTGAGGTCTGCCTCCCCAAGAGAGGTTTGGAAGCACTGCCTTATCAAACTGAATACATCACTGCTGGCCAACCATTATAATAATAAATTACAATAACCCTCTAAAATGAACAAAATCGGCTGGGTACAGTGGCACATGCCTGTAGTCCCACCTACTTAGGAGGCTAAGGCAGGAGGATAGCTTCAGTACATGACTTTGAGGCTGTAGTGCATTATAATCATGCCTGTGAACAGCCACTGCACTCCAGCCTGGGCAACATAGCGAGACGCTGCCTCTTTAAAAAAAAAAGAAGAAAATCCTGATAATAATTAAAGCTTAAATAGCATTCACTGTGTATTATGCCTGTTCTTAGTGCTTTTTACACATGTTCACTCATTTAATTCTCACAAAAACCTCTGATACATGAAGTATTATAACACTGTGGTCAAGTGCGTAGTCTTTCGGCATCCAAACGCCTAAGTTCAAATGCCTCAGCTTCTGCATTTCTAGCTGTATAAACTTGGTCATGTTACTAAGTCTCAGAACCCAGGTGTGGTGGCACACGCGTGTAATCCCAGCCACCTACTCAGGAAGCTGATGTGGGTGGCTCTCTTGAGGCCAGGAATTTGGGACCAGCCTGGGCAACATAGCAAGATACTGTCTCAAAAGAAAAAAGTTACTAAATCTTTTTGAACTTCAGTTTTCCTCATCTGTAAAATGAAGATAAATACACAAATGTATAATTCCAAAAAGTTCTGAAAACAAACCCACAGTTTCCCCAGATATCGGCAGTGTAAACATTTGGTGACAAGACCTAAACTACTTATACATCTCTTTTAGTAGCATATTCTTATGTTCTATTATAGAATATCTTATGGTTGATTACCAGGTACTCCCTCAGATCCTGCTAGAGGGTTATAAATATATGCTCTCCATACCACAACAAAAAAATCTGCTCCTAAGGATTTCTGAAAAGAGTTTAAACTCACAGTTGTGGATATGTAGTAAATTAATTTAACACACTTAAAACAGTACCTGGCATATCCAGTGAGTAATACACAAGTGATCATTATTATTATTACTGCTGTTATTATTACTACCATTGTGTAGGTGAAGAAATGAGACAAAGAGAGATCCAATAGTCTGTCCAAGCCACAGCTGTCATGCAGTATGATGAATGTGAACCTAGACAGTCTAACTCCAAAGCCTGTGCTCTTAACCACTGCACTGCCCCATCTCCACATGTCACATATGTTTTATCTATATGCAATATAATCTAAGAAGGCATTGCTTACTTAAAACATTTTTAGAATTTTTCCTATGTAAACTGGAAATACTAGGTACTTAATGGAGTACGCACTCAGTTACAAGGGAAATTCCGCTTCCCAGCACGATCTAGGGCAGGTGAGCTACAGCCATGTTTGTGCTACCTGTTCTGCACCTCCCTGGCCCTGCTGATTGTGCCGGGAGTCTACATATCATCCCAAGGAACCAATTCAAAGGCCGAATCAAATTCTGAGATGCTACATCTTTGGAGTGGGCAATTGAGTCAGGCTGGAGCTTGGAGGTGCAGCACAGCAAGGCTGAGGAGCCACCTTCTGCCTGTATACAGAGCAGCCAAGAACCAGGGGAACAAAGAAGCAGTTTCCTATGGATCAGTCATTGTCAACCATGGCCAATTTGGCTCCCCAGAGGACATCTGGCAATGTCTACAGAGGCATATTTGGTTGTCACAATCAGGGTGTGCCACCGGCATCTAGGGGGCAGAGGCCAGGGATACTCCTGAACATTCCACAGGACATCCTGAAAAACAAAAGCAATTATCTTGCACAAAATGCCAACAGTGACGAGGTTGAGAAAGTCTGATATAGACTTAGAGCAAGAAACTATGTGGCTTCAACAAGAGGGTGAATGGAGAAATGAGTTGCATTGGCTCCAATGCCTCCCCAGGTCCCGAACTCAGCTGCTCATGACATCTATTGGCTCATCTTGCTCCAGGTGCCTTGAGGTCCTTTATGGCCAATGTTCTTCATGCCCACTTACCATTCCATAGAAGTTCTCCATTTCCTAACAGCAGTTTAATGAGTTTATGCTACCTGCAACCAAAGATATCTGAGATAGGTTTGGGGGAGAACAACTCAGGATAGCAGGAAGAGGGATTCTGGCAGAGGGAAGAGTGTATTAAACACAGAGACTGAGAGGACATGTGGAGAAAAGCCCAGGGAAAGGGGAAGAACAATGCAGGTGAAAGAAGAAACGAGTCAGGGCAAAGAAGCCCCAATAAGCATAGCGTGTTTGTGTGCAGAAAGGAGAGCAGCTTGCGTGGATCAGTAGGTGCAAACTGAGGAAGTTAAAGAAATTAATTTAAGAGGCAACAGTTTCGAAAGATGCATCAGGACATACAATTGTAATAAAGACTCACATATCTGTCACTGTACTAAGCCTAGTTCATCCTTATAAAAATTCATGCATATAAGAAAAGTACCTTTGGGAATATAAATTTCCTTGGTAAGCCATCACAACAGAGTGCAAACTTTGCCCTATCAGTAAAATCCATGATCAGGTACGTTCAACAAGCGGCATTTTCTGAAGACGTAAAATGACCAAAGAAGAGGCAGAAATCCCTGGCATTTATGGCAATCATCCAAAATAATTTTTAATCAATAAGCTCCTTAGTTCCCTATTCTATACTCTGGGGGAGATGACCCGTGTCTTGCAGGGTTGGAAGGCAGTAAGCTCACTGCCTGGTACTGAGGATGATCTAGGTTATATGTAAAAGCCCCGTATGGTTCACTTATTTTCCTATCTAAAAAAAGAAAGAAAAATACCACAAAGACTGAGAATTGGCCTCCCTGCTCCATTACTTAGGAGATTTAAGATTCATAAAAATATCATTGAATTTAGAGAGTCAAATATATAAGTAAACTATGTGACTGTGACATGTGATAGAACCTTCTCTACAAAATATAGAAAAAAGTGAATCAGACACAGTGGCACGTGCCTGTAGTCCCTGCTACTCAGGAGACTGAGGTCGGAGGATCTCGAATCCAGGAATTCAAAATTACAATGAGCTATTATCAAGCCACTGCACTCCAGCCTAGGTGACAGAGTGAAACCTTGTGTCAAAAAAAAAAAAAAAAAAAAAGAAAAGAAAGAAAAATGAAAGAAAAAGAAAGAAAGAAAGAAAAGAAGAGAAAAAAAGAAATAAGTAGAAATAAGTATAGAAACAGAGACTCGGAAATGAGTATCACAGAAAAAGGGATGTCCTGGATACTTTATTTTTCTTTTTCTCTCCTTTGTTTTCCAATAAAGAGAACTGTGACTCTTTGAGGAAAAAGTTGCTTTTCTGCTTAGTAAATCAAAGGTTCTAGATCAAACAGCAATAGATACAGTGTTCAGAGACAGATGTGTGTGGGCTGGTACCAAATCAACCCCTGAAGTCAAAAGACACTCCAGGACAACATTTGGAACTATGGGATGAAACATATACCCTTTCACTTCCAATAGGCAGTGCTTCAAAAGGCTAGTGGATGATCCTGAGCAATCCCTTTTACGGCTGACTGAGAAGAAAGCTGTGGGCTCTACAGACTCCACACAAAGGGTCAGATTCCTCTGAATGAACGCAACCACCCTGAGGCAAGGCAACAAGCCTTCTCTAAGGGGAAATCACATCTAACTCATTAATTGGGTGTTTAAAGGAAATGCCCAGAATGGTGTGGCAAAAAGAGAACTCAAAATTTTAATTCTGAAGATTAACATCATCATACTGTACCATCTCACACCTGTCAGAATGGCTATTACTAAAAAGTCAAAAAACAACAGATGTTGGCAAGGATGTGGAGACAAGGGAACGCTTATACATTGTCGGTAGGAATGTAAGTTAATAAAATCTCTATGGAAAACAGTATGGAGATTTCTCAAAGAACTAAAAATAGAACTACCATTCAACCCACCAATCACACTACTGAGTATTTAGCCAAAGGAAAAGAAACTGTTGGCCAAGCATGGTGGCTCACACCTGTAATCCCAACACTTTGGAAGTCTGAGGCTGGTGGATCACCTGAGGTCAGGAGTTCGAGATCAGCCTGGCCAACATGGAGAAATCCCCGCCTCGACTAAAAATACAAAAAAAAAAAAAAAAAAATTAGCTGGGCATGGTGGCATGTGCCTGTAGTCCCAGCTACTCAGAAGGCTTAGGCATGAGACTGGCTTGAACCTGGGAGGCAGAGGTTGCTGTGAGCTGAGATCACGACACTGCACTCCAACCTGGGCAACAGAGTGATTCTGTTTCAAAAAAGAAATTGTCATTTCTCTGTCAAAAAGACACCTGCACTTGTATGTTTGTTGCAGCACTATTCATAATAGTAAAGTCACAGAATCAATCCAAGTGTTCATCAACAAATGATTGGATAAAGAAAATGTGGTGTGTGTGTGTGTGTGTGTATATAATTTATTATACCATATTAATAAATATATATTAAATATGTGTATGTATAATAAATACATATTATTTATCTACATATACACATATATAAAACCATGGAATACTACACAGCCAGAAAAAACAATGAAATCATGTTTTCTGTAGCAACAAGGATGGGACACACTAGAAGCCCAAACCTTACCATTACTTAATATATCCATATAAAAAACCTGCATATGTATTCCCTGAGTCTACAGAAATTTCTTTAACAGATTCATCAAAAGAAGCCTTTAATCATAAGGAGGGCTTTTTAATGAATCTTTTAAAGAATGAATAGCAGCTACTATTTTTTCAGCACTGATTTGTGGGTCAGTGCTAAGGAAGTCACACGCATTACGGTCATTTGGAAGAGGATGCGGGTGCCAGCTCTTTGTTGGTGGAACTCAGCAGCATGGTACCACACCTTGCACAGCAGAATTTCATCTTCCTTTCTGAATTAATTCCATGCCTATAGGAGTGCTAATAAGGACTTAGGAACCAAACTTCCTCGCCCTCAAATGATAGGCTATGGGAGAGGCTCTGTGAACCTCAATTAAGTTAGCTTTAATACATTGGGTCATTCCAATGCCTATGCCTAGGATAAAAGCAGCAGGAGCAATGACTAACTGACAATAGTAACAGTTTCCCACCAAATGATGCCTTAGAAATCCGTAGATGGCTCCTCTGAGCAGTTTGGAGGATTCCTGAAGGACCATCCCCAACCTTGTAAAAGATGTTAGGAAGAAGGATAGAACCTAGGATGCAGAGAGCTCACTGTAAACTAGACAGATGCTATGCACAGAGATACTGAGATCTGGTTAGGATGATTCAGCGTAATATCAGGATAAGTCCAGGATGTAGTGTGACAAGAGTCAAAAGGAAAACTGACATATCAGGAAAGTGACTGGGGAGTGGCTTTATCAGAGCTAGCCAGTGTACAGCTTCAGGGAGGGTTCTTTCATGATGAAAGAAAGGGTGATCATATTTTTTGTACTTGTACATTTTACTTTTAAGTAATCATCTCTAGAAATGTGGGCATATTATAACACATAAACATTGTGAAAAATCTTTGAAATTACTGTTGGTATTGTTTTCACGGCCCAATCATTTAAATAAATAAACCACTCTCACCATTTTATAGACATATTAATGCTATTTTGACCCCAACATTACTGCCCGATTTGGTCATGAATATCACAGATTAGACCTAGTTCACAGTGGCTTTTTGATGTTTCCAAAAATCATATTCACCTTCTTGGAGACTGGCCACTGCTGAGGATTATTCTTTATATACTAAAGACTTAAAGTAATTTTATTTTATTTTATTTTATTTATTTTTGAGACAGGGTCTCACTCTGTCGCCCAGGCTGGAGTGCAATGGCAAGATCTAGGCTCACTGCAACCTCCGTCTCCTGGGCTCAAGGTTCCTTCCACCTCAACTTCCTGATTACCTGGGACTACAGACTAATGCCACTGCACTTGGCTAACTTTTTTTGTGCTTTTTGTAGAGACGGGCTCTCCCCATGTTACCCAGGCTGGTCTTCAACTCCTGGACTCAAGCGATCCACCTGCCTTTGCTTCCCAAAGTACTGGGATTATAGGCATGAGTCGCCGTGCCAGTCCTTAAAGTATTTTTTTAAATGAGATCTTAAAAATTGTGAACTATGACAGCTTGACCTTAAAAACCTAAGGTGAATAATTTTAAGGCAATAATATCATTTGGAATATATTTTATACCATATTTTTCAGTCAATATTTTATTACATGTGTTTATACCTGTAAACACATAATAAGGTCTGTTATTTCAAATATGATGAAAAAAGGTGTAAAAATTAATGCTGACTAGTTCCTAAAGATACGTCTACTGTCCTTTGAGGACCAAAAAAGTCATGATAGGCCCTAGTCATCATCAAGGGGAAATAGGAACAAACTAAACAATGTATTTCTCCTGTGCAAAACATTAGCATCCATAATGCCACATAAACTCTGTTCACTTGAAAATCAAAAAAACTATAACAATTTCTGAAGGGTCAAAGATAGATAACTATAGTGACTCAAGATATGAAGCGTCTTTATATGAAGAGGAATGTAAAAGTAGGGCTTTTCTTCAATAGGCAAAGAAATGAGTCAAAGATGGATGGGCTTGAAGATGATAAAATAATCATGAGCAGATAACGGTGAACCTGGACTTGCAATCAAATCTCAGAACTTGCTGGCAACTTCTGGAGGAAGTCATGTCAGGTTATATGTAAAACAGTATTCCGTGATTTTCAAACCCTCTGATACCAACTCCATGTCTAACAATTCAACTCAACTCTGACGCTATCTGCCTGAGTTAGTGTCAGATCCCACAAGTTAACAGGCTCGGTCTCACAAGACTGCCCTCACTTCAGATACCAGTCACAAGTCTGGGCCTCCCTTCTCACTTCTAATGGACCAGCTATAAATCAAGGGTTCCCACAACCCCCTCAATACTTTGCCCTAATGACTTACAGAACTCAGGGAAAAATCTTTACTTATGTTTACTGGTATATTATAAAGGATACAGCTCAGGAACAATCAAATGGAAGAGATGCATACGGCAAGGTATGGGGGGCCGGGATGGGGAACGCAGAGCTTCTTTGCATTCCACCCTGCTAGCAACTCCATGTGTTCACCAACCCAAAGGCTCTCTGAATCCCTTCAGTTAGGGTTTTTATGGCAGCTTCATTAAGTAAGCATGATTGGTTGAATCACTGACCATTTCAGATAAACCCAACTTTCGGCCCCTCTGTACTCCTGGAGGTAGTGGGAACAGTTGCTGAAAGTCCAACCCTTTAGTCATGGGGCTACCAGTCTCCCATCTTTAGGGCCTTTTCAAAAATCATCTCATTAACAAAAGCTCAGGTTGGATGAAATTAGCTTGTTATGAATAACAAAAGACAGTTATCTCACTCCAGAGCTATTTTAAGAACTGGAGACAAAAACCAAATACTATAACAAAAGATGCCCCTATCATTCGTATTAACACTTAGGAAATTCCAAAGGTTTTAGGGAGCCAAATACATATTTCTTATTTTATTACATGACTCCTCCCATGAATAGCAACTATACTACCACCTCCACTCTCGCTGAGGGAAAATATGTGTGAGTTTCTCATGGGCCAGTTACAGAGCTTTCTGGGGAAAGAGCTGCCTGGAGCCATGATAATCCGGCCCAAGAGGGCCTGCTGGCAGAGGCGATGGTTTTCTAACAGTAAGGGTCCATAACCACAAGAGAACCAGGAGCTGAGCTGCAACCAGGCAAAAGAGATATACTTCATGCCTCACAGGTGTGTGCCTAGAAGGACAAGCAGGGAGCCTCCATAAAAAAATAAAAATAAAACAAAACATAAAATCATCTACTACATAAAAAGTTAACAAGTGCGCATACCAAGTAAGATTGTGCCCTATTTTCCTAATCTCTTCTCCTACTGAGCCAGACCCTAGAGGAGTTTTTTTTTTTTTTTTTTTAATTAATTCCAGAAAGCTGGAAAGAAGAAACATTAAGCTGGAAAGAGGAAAGGATCATTCCTCCTTCTCCCACTACAATTTTATAGTGGCCCTGCCTGGGGGAGGAGGTAAGAATTGGCATTAAATTAAATTCTAAGTTTTTATCATGTGTGTGAATTAGATATTTTAATTTCTAAATTGAGACTGTGTTTGTGACTTAAAATGACCCAGAAGACAGTCTGTTACCTAACAATGAGCAGAAAGCCATGGGACCAGTTCAAGTGTTCATCCAGGGATGGGGGAAAGGCTGTTCCCACTGAATAAATTTTAAAGGGAAAATAGGAGTCGAAAAATAAAGTTGCAGTTTTACTATACTCTGCAAATGATGCTTGTTCACCATACCATATACACAAAGGGAGAAAAACATATAGACAGGAGCTATAAAAAAAAGTATGCAAGTCATCTCCAGAGGCAATACCAACTTAAGTATAAATAAATTATGGAAAAGTTTAGGTCAATTCATGGATAATATCAAAATAAGTTATGACAAGGAGAAAATATTCAGAAGATGTTGTCACCTTTGAAGCTGACATGGTATCAATGTTCTCCCACTGGCTTCATTTGTTTATGATGTCATGCTTACAAACAAAAGATCAATTTCAATATTTTAAAGCTGTGCATGTGTTAATTGATCACAACCAATAGATACCAAGATAAAATAATCTGCCATGATTATTACTTCATTGGCCAAAGCATTTTTTTTTTTTTTTTGAGACGGAGTCTTGCTCTGCCACCCAGGCTGGAGTGCAGTGGCCGGATCTCAGCTCACTGCAAGCTCCGCCTCCCGGGTTTACGCCATTCTCCTGCCTCAGCCTCCCGAGTAGCTGGGACTACAGGCGCCCGCCTCGTCGCCCGGCTAGTTTTTTGTATTTTTAAGTAGAGACAGGGTTTCACCGTATTAGCCAGGATGGTCTCGATCTCCTGACCTCGTGATCTGCCCGTCTCGGCCTCCCAAAGTGCTGGGATTACAGGCTTGAGCCACTGCGCCCGGCCGGCCAAAGCATTTTAAACATGACACTATAAGGATGATGATAAATGTACATAATTATCCACTAAAGGTTATTATTGATCTTCCCTTTTGTACATGGCCCGAGATAAGAGCAGTTTTTTAGGAACAAGAATGGGGACAACTCACCTATGCTTAAAAGGACTATAAGTGACTATAAGTGGCTGGGCACAGTGGCTCACGCCTGTAATCCCAACGCTTTGGGAGGCCGAGGTGGGCGGATCACCTGAGGCACCTGAGGTCAGGAGTCTGAGACCAGCCTGACCAACATGGAGAAACCCTGTCTCTACTTAAAATACAAGAGTATTTTTAGTCTCTACTAAAAACACAAGAGTGCGATGGTGCCAGCCTGGGCAACAAGAGCGAAACTCTGACTGCAAAAAAAAAAAAAAATAGCTATAAGTAATTTATTTGGGCAAGTCTGTACTAAGTCATAATTAAGTATTCATAAGATAAAAAGGACAATCTACATTTGTTGTATAGCACCACGGAGTTTATATTCACAAATATTACTCTTTCTATGTCTCAAACCAATCTAGTCTGGAAGGTAGAGAAGGTTAATAGTCATCTCCTGCCTTTGTCTGCCCAACATCTATGCCCTTTCCTTTAGGAAACAACACCTCAGCATTCCCATTCTCAGTTCAAGCACCTTGAACCTATCTCCTCCCGGGGAGGCCTGGCCAATCAGAGACATGATTCATTCAGAGACTTATGAACCAAGCTTGACCAATAAGAGTCAGCAAATAAGACATTCGCTAGAACAACAAGGAAGATGTGGCTTCTTTTCATGGGGTTCCCAAGTCACAGCATGCCAACAGTGAGCTGCAGGTGGCCATTTTTGTCTTTACTAAGCCAGCCTAGGAAAGAGTTCAAGAAATATGTGTTGCTGAAATTGTTTAAACGTTTGAACTCAGCTATATCTAAATCCTACCCTTGAGGTTCTCTGTTAAGTAAATAAATGAATTCACTTTATTTTTTATTTTTTATTTTTTTTTTGATACGGAGTTTCACTCTTGTTGCCCAGGCTGGAGTGCAATGGCCTGATCTCTGTTCACTGAAACTTCTGCCTCCTGGGTGCTAGTGATTCTCATGCCTGAGCCTCCCAAGTAGCTGGGATTACAGGCATGTACCACCATGCCCAGCTAATTTTTGTATTATTAGTAGAGACGGGGCTTCTCCATGTTTGTGAGGCTGGTCTCGAACTCCCGACCTCAGGTAATACACCCACTTTGGCCTCCCAAATGAATTCACTTTTTACTTTTTCTCACCTTGAGTTTAATGTCTGTCACTTGTACCCTAAAGTCCTAATTTTTAAAGTCACTGTTATTCTTGTCTATAAATATAGTCAGAGTTTACATGATTGTCCAAGATTGCATAGAAATACGCGGCTGAGCCAGAATGTAAGCTTAGAGAGCTGTCAAACTCCCAGTCCACGGCTCCTCTTCCTTCCTTAGATTGGCTCCCCTTTCCACACAGTTATACTACCAGTGTTTTACAGGCCTAAACAAATGCATTTTTCTCTCTTTTTGCCCAAATACCTAAATAAGCAAATGGGCCAGGAGCCGTGTCAGAAGCAGGGTGATAAAGAGAATGACTGTGTACCATCAAGCAGATAAATGAAAGATTCCTACCAAAGTAATTTTGTCAAAGCAAACTATATAAAAAAAAAAAAATTAGTCATTGGTTCCTCTAATGTTAAAAGTTTTAGAAGCCTGTGAAATTGAAAGATTGTGAGCCACAATAATATATTAGAAATAAAGAAAGTTGAAGTAATCATATTGGCCCCATTCCTGTTGGTAAACTAATTTAATCCCCCACACTATATTTTTTCTTGAAGAACTATAATACAGTAATATTTAGTATTGAGTTTTTTAATGATCTAACATGAAAGTGTCTGCCAAGATTATTAAATAGAGGAAATGTTTTAAATCAAGCAAAGAAACCCATTAGTCCAGCATCAAAAAGGACACGTAGCTAGCTAGTTCATTAATAAAAACATGTGCTCTATTTCATACACACTGTTGACAGCAGTATTAATCGGTTCAGTTGTTCTGGAGTGACATTTGGCAGTAAGTTTCCAATGTACTCAACTTCCGACCCAATGCTTCTACATTTAGGTATCTGTCATATAGTTAACACTCCCCAAATGCTCAAATATGCTCATATAAGAATGCATTAGCATTATCTGTAACTACAAAACATTGGAATATGTTTCCATTAGCAGGGAATCAGCTGTGGTACATTCAGCTTCCAATTTTATATAGCAGATTGAGCACACATGTTTATCTCTCCTCCTAAAACACTGCTGGTAGTAAAGGAATCAAAGGAAACAAACCACAAGGATAAAGAGAACAGGAGAGAACATAATAGCAAACAAAAGATGTCAACCACATTTTGGAAGCCGGAAAGTGAATGAACAGATGGGATCTGATTTAGCAAAACAGAGAACACTGAAACCTAATCCAACAGGGAAGGGAGATGGTAAGAAGGAAGCCAAACTGTAGAACCCCAGAAAGACTCAGTAATGAAGGAACAGAAGATTTCTAAAGACAGCAAGTGTGGGAATGAAGCTAAAAATAGGACTGATGGAAAGTTTGTGGAAGTTCCCACCCCTCAGACAACCAGCCTTCCCCTCCCTGGAAGAAAACTGGTATTTACTCTGTGTAAATGCTACATATTGTTCTTGGAGATCGCAGATACAGCGGGAGTAGCGAGGGAAGGCAGAGCACCACACAAAAACAAGAGGATTAAATGAGTATCATACTGAATGGTGAAATGCCCTGTCCCACAACTCTGGCCCTATATTACTCTAAAAACACTAGGAACTGGCCGGAGGGGTGTAATCCCAGCACTTTGGGAGGCCGAGGTGGGCAGATCACTTGAGGTCAGGAGTTCGAGATCAGCCTGGCCAACATATAGTGTCTACTAAAAATACAAAAGTTACCTGGGCGTGGTGGCATGCGCCTGTAGTCCCAGCTACTTGGGAAGCTGAGACAGGAGAATCGCTTGCATCTGGGAGGTGGAGGTTGCAGTGAGCCGAGATTCGCCATTGCCATCGCCAGCCTGGGCCACAGAGCAAGACTCTATCTCTCGAAAAACAAACAGAAAAACAAACAAACAAACAAAAACCACACTAGGAACAAGGTTTCTAGCTTCCAGGTAAAACACTGACAACTGTCTTTGGAGAAACTAACCAAGTTAAGAGAAAAGGTGTTAACCCTTGGGAGTGTTACTCAGAAACTACAAATGCTCCCTGACTTATGATGGGGTTAAATCGTGACACATCTATCAAAAACTGAAAATATCCCAAGTTAAAATGCATTTAATACACCTAACCCACTGAACATCCTAGCTTAGCCTAGCCTACTTTAAATGTGCTCGGAAACTTAAATTAGCCTATAGTTGGGCAAACTCATTTAACACAGATCCTATTTTATAATTAAGTGTGGAATATCTCATAATGTATTGAATACAGGACACTTTAGAGTACAGTACCAGTTGTTTACCATCATGATCATGGTGCTGACGGAGCTGTGGCTTGCTGCCTCTGACCAGCATCATGAGAAAGTTATCTTACTACATATCACCAGCTCAAAAAAAGATCAAAAGTCAAAATGTGAAAAACAGTTTCTACTGAATGTGCATTTCTTTGGCACCATTGTAAAGCCAAAAATTTGCAAGTTGAACCAGAGCTGCTCATTCTACATGCAACTGGCCAATCCACAAATCCTTCCTTCTAATCAGCTTCTTAATGTCTCATTCTGAAATAAATGAACAACCAAAATCATCAAATAGTTAAGAAATTACCAAATAATTAGGAAATTATTAATATAATTAATAAGTATTTTAACAATTAACATAAGAAGTGGGATGGGGGCTTTAGGAAGGGAAAGAAATAAATTCAGAGGAAACACGGACAATTCAGGGCATGAAAAGACATACAACGACATGAAAGAAAAATTCAAAGAAAAAAACTACTGTAAATATCTTCAGAGAGGTCAAGAAAACATAATGCATAAATAAGACAAGAACAGGAGGCTATAAAGAAACATTTGGAAACTAAAAAAAAAAAATGCTTGGAATTAAAATATAATTGTGAAAATTGAAAATTTAATGGAAGGATCAGAAGAGAAACGTGAAGAAATATCCCATAAAGTAAACAAAAACACAAAGATGTAGAATATTAGAAGGAACAGGAAAACTAGTGAATTAGTTCAGAAGAGTTAATATTCAATTAATAGGAGTTCCACAAATAAAGAAAACAAGGGGAAGTAAATGATGAAAGAACTGCTGTAAAAACATATCCCACATTTGAGCATCCAATGAAATTACTGAAAAAACCCAGAGCCCTCAGTCTTGCACCATTCACAAAAGTTGATTTCAAGAATCACTTGAACCCAGGAGGCAGAGGTTGCAGTGAGCCGAGATCATGCCATTGCACTCCAGCCTGGGCAACAAGAGTGAAACTCCGTCTCAAAAAGAAAAAAAAAAGCAAAACTTCAGGAAATAATTGACACATGTACAGAAATGCAAAATGCTCTGGAAAGTTCTCAGCAATAGAATCAAACAAGTAGAAGAAAGAAATTCAGAGCTCGAAGGCAAGGTCTTTGAGTTAACCCAATCCCACAAAGACAAAGAAAAATTATTAAGAAAATATGAACAAAGCCTCCAAGAAGTCTGGGATTATGTTAAATGACCAGACCTAAGAATAATTGGCATTCCTGAGGAAGAAAAGAAATATAAAAGTTTGGAAAACATGTTTTGGGGGAATAAATGAGGAAAACTTCCCCAGTCTTGCTAGAGAGCTAGACATCCAAATACAAGAAGCACAAAGAACACCTGGGAAATTCATCACAAAAAGATCATCACCTAGGCACATGTCATCAGGTTATCTAAAGTTAAGACGAAGGAAAGAATCTTAAGAGCTGTGAGGCAAAAGCACCAGGTAACCTATAAAGGAAAACCTATCAGGTTAACAGATTTCTCAGCAGAAACCTTACAAGCTAGAAGGGACTGGGGCCCTCTCTTCACCCTCCTGAAATAAAACAATGATCAACCAAGAATTTTGTATCCAGTCAAACTAAGCTTCATATATGAAGGAAAGATACAGACTTTTTCAGACAAATAAATGCTGAGAGAATTCACCACTACCAAGCCACCATTACAAGAACTGCTAAAAGGAACTCTAAACCTTGAAACAAATCCTGGAAACACATCAAAACAGAACCTCTTTAAAGCATAAATCTCATATGACCTATTAAGCAAAAATACCATTTAAAAAACAAAACCAAAAACCAAAAAACCAAGGTATACAGACAACAAATAGCATGATGAATGGAATACTACCTCACATCTCAATACTAACATTGAATGTAAATGGCCTGAATGCTCCACTTAAAAGATCCAGAATTGCAGAATGGATAAGAATTCAGCAACCAGTCATCTGCTGCCTTCAAGAGACTTACCTAACACATAAGGACTCACATAAACTTAAGGTAAAGGGGTGGAAAAAGATATTTCATGAAAATAGGCACCAAAAGCGAGCAGGAGTAGCTATTCTTATACAAGACAAAACAAACTTTAAAGCAACAGCAGTTAAAAAAGACAAAAAGGGACATTATATAATGATAAAAGGCCTTTTCTAACAGGAAAATAATTACAATCCTAAACATATATGCGCCTAACACTAGAGCTCCCAAATTTATAAAACAATTAATAATAGACCTAAGAAATGAGACAGACAGCAAAGCAATAATAGTGGGGGACTTCAATACTCCACTGACAGCTCTAGACAGATCATCAAGACAGAAAGTCAACAAAGAAACAATAGATTTAAACTATGCCCTGGAACAAATGAACTTAATAGATATATACAGAACATTCCACCCAACAATCACAGAATATACATTCTATTCAACAGCACATGGAACTTTCTCCAAGATAGACCATATGATAGGCCACAAAATGAGCCTTAATAAATTTAAGAGGGCCGGGCGCGGTGGCTCAAGCCTGTAATCCCAGCACTTTGGGAGGCCGAGACGGGCGGATCACGAGGTCAGGAGATCGAGACCATCCTGGCTAACACGGTGAAACCCCATCTCTACTAAAAAATACAAAAAAAACTAGCCGGGCGAGGTGGCGGGCGTCTGTAGTCCCAGCTACTCGGGAGGCTGAGGCAGGAGAATGGCATAAACCGGGAGGCGGAGCTTGCAGTGAGCTGAGATCTGGCCACTGCACTCCAGCCCGGGCGACAGAGCGAGACTCCGTCTCAAAAAAAAAAAAAAAAAAAAAAAAAAAAAAAAAAAAAATAAATAAATAAATAAATAAATAAATTAAGAGAACTGAAATTATATCAAGCACTCTCTCAGACTACAGTGGAATAAAACTGGAAATCAACTCCAAAAGGAACCTTCAAAACCATGCAAATACAAGGAAATCAAATAATCTGCTACTGAATGATCATTGGGTAAAAATGAAATCAAGATAGAAATCAAAAAGTTATTTGAACTGAATGACAATAGTGACACAACCTATCAAAACCTCTGGGATACAGCAAAGTCAGTGCAAAGAGGAAAGTTCATAGCCCTAAATGCCTACATCAAAAAGTCTAAAAGAGCACAATCTGAGGTCACACCTCAAGGAACTAGAGAAACAAGAACAAACCAAGCCCAAACCCAGCAGAAGAAGGAAATAACCAAGATCAGAGCAGAAGTAAATGAAATTGAAACCAAAAAAATACAAAAGATAAATAAAACAAAAAGCTGGTTCTCTGAAAAGATAAATGAAATTGATAGACCATTACCAAGATTAACCAAGAAGAGAGAAAATCCAAATAAGCTCAATAAGAAACAAAATGGGAAATATTACAACTGACACTACAGAAATACAAAAGATCATTCAAGGCTATTATGAATATCTTTACAGGCATAAACTAGAAAATCTAGAGGGGATGGATAAATTCCTGGAAAGATACAACCCTCCTAACTTAAAGCAGGAAAAATTAGAAACCCACCAATAACAAGCAGCAAGATTGAAATGGTAATTTTAAAAATACCAACAAAAAAAAGTCCAGGACCAGAGGGATTCACAGCAGGATTCTACCATACATTCAAAGAAGAATTGGTACCAATCCTATTGACACTATTACACAAGACAGAGAAATAGGGAGCCCTCCCTTAATCATTCTATGAAGATAGTATCACCCTAATACCAAAACCAGGAAAGGACATAACAAAAAAAGAAAACTACAGACTAATATCCCTGATGAACATAGATGCTAAAATCCTTAACAAAATACCAACTAGCTGAATCCAACAACCTATCAAGAAGATAATCCACCATGATCAAGTGGGTTTCATAGCAGGAATGTGAATGTAGGGATGGTTTAACATATGCAAGCCAGTAAATGTGATACACCACATAAACAGAATTAAAAACAAAAATCACATGGTCATCTCAATAAATGCAAAAAAAAAGAAAAGCATTCAACAAAATCCAGCATCCTTTTATGATTAAAACCCTCAGCAAAATCGGCATACAAGGGACATTCCTCAATGTAATAAAATCCATCTATGACAAACCCACAGCCAACATTATACTAAATGGGGAAAAGTTGAAAACATTCCTGCTGAGAACTGGAATAAGGATGTCCACTCTCACCACTCCTCTTTAACATAGTACTGGAAGTCCTAGCCAGAGCAATCAGACAAGAGAAAGAAATAAAGCACATCCAAATCGGTGAAGAGGAAATCACACTGGCACTGTTTGCCGATGATATGATTGTTTGCCTCGAAAACCTTAAAGACTTTTTCAGAAAGCTCCTAGAACTGATAAAAGAACTCAGCAAAGTTTCCAGACACAAAATTAATATACACAAATCAGTAGTAGCTCTTCTGTACACCAACAGCTACCAATTTGAGAATCAAATCAAGACTCAACCCCTTTTACAATAGCTGCAAAAACAAAACAAAACAAAACAAACAAACAAAAAAAACAACAACTTAGGAATATACCTAACCAAGGAGGTGAAAGACCACTACAAGGAAAACTACAAAACACTGCTCAGAGAAATCACAGATGACACAAAGAAATGGAAAAACATCCCATGCTCATGGATGGGTAGAATCAACATTGTGAAAATGACCATACTGCCAAAAGCAATCTACAAATTCAATGCAATTCCCATCAAAATACCACCACCATTCTTCACAGAATTAGAAAAAACAATTCTAAACTTCATATGGAACCAAAAAAGAGTCTGCATAGCCAAAGCAAGACTAAACAAAAAGAACAAATCTGGAGGCATCACATTACCTGATTTCAAACTATACCATAAGGCCATAGTCACCAAAACAGCATGGTACTAGTATAAAAATAGACACATACACCAATGGAACAAAATAGAGAACCCAGAAATAAACCCAAATACTTACAGCCAACTGATCTTTGACAAAGCAAACAAAAACATAAAGTGGGGAAAGGCCAACATGGCAAAACTCCATCTATACTAAAAATACAAAAATTAGCTGAATGTGGCAGTGCATGCCTGTAGTCCCAGTTACTCAGGAGGCTGAGGCATGAGAATCACTCGAAACCAGGAGATGAAGGTTGCAGTAAGCCAAGATCACACCACTACACTCCAACATAGGCGACAGAGCAAGACTTCATCTCAAAAAAATAACTAATTAGGCTGTTTTATTTCCTTCCTAACATATTTATCACTACTTAAAGTTGTCTCATTTGTTCATTCGTTTATTATTTGTCTTCACTACCAAAGTGTAAGCGCCATACAGGAGGGACACTTGCCTATCTTATTTCATGGCTGGATTTCCAGTACCTAGAACATGCCTAACATACATTTTAAAAATTCCCCAATAAATACCTGTACCTGTCAAAACTGGAAAATGAATTGTCTCATGAATTGAAGATAATTTGATCCTTACTGTGTTGCTTTTAAGTTATCTAGGTTGGCTGCTGACACAGCCCAGATTGAAAACTGTCACTGTCTCAGTTAGGGGAGGACGTAGGGTAGTATACAGCAGAATGACCATTTGATGCTGGAATTTAGGCAAAAGTGATGCCTAGCCGGCTGTGGGGGCTCATGCCAATAATCCCAGCACTTTGGGAAGCTGAGGTAGGCAGATCACGAGGTCAGGAGTTTGAGACAAGCCTGTCCAACATGGTGAAACCCTGTCACTACTAAAAATACAAAAAATTAGCCAGGCATGGTGGTGGGAGCCTGTAATCCCAGCTACTTGGGAGGCTGAGACAGGAGAATCACTTGAACCCGGGAGGCAGAGGTTGCAGTGAGCTGAGATCGCGTCATTACAGCCTGGGCGACAGTACGAGACTCCATCTCAAAAAAAAAAAAAAGTGATGCCCACAGAAATTCCTGGTACAATTGAGAACTAGATCTTGCATGCATTCACCTGCTTATGGGTAAAGCTTCTGAGCAGAACTCAGCAGCTTGCCCAGGAGTTTGCAGCATTTCAGAGCCACACACTGGCGAGCTATCAAAACTGTGTCATGTGCCTTGAGCCCTGAAGACTATAGAAGCAAATAAACATCAGTGATCTTGGCTGCACACGTGTCGGACGCTGCTAAAGTCAATACCCCTTCCATAAGGAGTGTGCATTTCAGTTTCCAGCTGCCAAATCATATTGGCGTTATAAATCATGAGGCCAACATGATTCATAAATGTTAATTTGGCAGAGGATGAGGAATTCCCCAACTTCATGTCAACTAGGCTTCCATCTGTTCAAGGAAGCCAACAGTCTGCTTTCTCCTATCTCTTAATCAAAGGCTGAAAATATGAGCAATGGTGATCAGCAAAGCTTGTAGGAAATGTGCTCTATCTACAATCAAAACTACAACCTATGATCAGGATCAGCGGCTTCCAATTTGGTAATAAGGACCTTGTCAAAACAGATGAGCACTTAGTTCATCTCCCTCCACTGAATGTTCTCAAAAGCAGCCCCAAGTCACTAGAAACAATAGGATGAGAGAGAACAAGGCAACATTCTCTTTGCATAAGAAATCTTAGTAAATTATAAACACATCAGAGTGACTTATTCCTCACATAATTGACTCTTACCTTTTCTTTTTTACATTATTTTTCTTTTACATTAAAGATGCCTTACTAAAGTGGTGGGTCCTTAATTAGCATCCTTATGTAAACACAGGCCTTGTTTTATTTGAAAAAGATTAAAAAGGTGGTGACTCACTTTGTTAAATAGGAAAACCCACAAACAATGAATGCAATGCCCTTTAATCCGTAGTTGCTGTTCCAATCCCACTTAGAATTACAAAAGTTCCCCATAAAATCCCATTAACCTGCTCAAGACCTCTCTCTTAATGGCTCTCTGCCTCTTCCATGCAGATGCACAGCATGATTGAAGTAGACGAAATATGAAGTGATTTCACACCATGGGGTTAGAGAAAGAAGGCAAAGTCCAGTAAGGACATGGAGCATATGGATTTCTAGATGCACCCAAATAAAGAAGAGATGTGGACAAGTGAGTCAGAAGCAGTGGCCTGAAAAGACCATGGGGCCAGGTGGGTCAAGAAGGGTGGGTGTGTTCAGAGTCACTGGAGAAGGCAAGTCCACAATAAGACTGAGAAAAGACTGGAAAGAAAGATGCTTGTGGTGGAGTATGCAATTGTTCCCATACAATTTGGGCCACAGAGGCCACTGTAGCCAGATGGGGCCACAGTAACAGGAAGGAGTGGGAGGCCTGAGCAGAGGCTGTGAGGAAGACAAGTGTATCTCCAGAGGCTGGAAGTGAAGGAGGAAGTCAAGAGCAAGCCAAAACCCCAGGGGATCAAATGCTTCTCATTTGAGAAGTCTGCAAGAAAACAGCACAAGGAAGACATGTTGAGAGGAAATGAACAGCAATGTCTTGTTCAATTACAAAATAATTAAGAAATGGAATTTTACTCTTGTACCTCCCCAGTACACAGTTTTCTCAGCTTCAGCTCCCATCTCCATGAGGCCTCAAAATTAGTCATCAGATTTTACCACTCTTTCCCATATCTACACAAAACAGTTCAAGTTCAAACAGCTCTGAAATTCTCTTTTCTGTTGCTTCAAATTCTTGGCCCTGAAACTAAGCAGCCAGAATCATCCTGTCAAAACAAAACAAAAAAGGCTCCCCGAAAAGGTCACTGATCATTGATTAAAACAGTTGATCTCATGTAAAGAGTCCATTAACTAGTTGAAAAGAGGCTCTTAACTAATGCCTTTCCTTATCACCTGTTCCCTGCTTCATCAAGCTCTCTAACCCTAAAACACAAACATACTTTCCAACCCACCCTTTCAGCTGGGGGAAATTTATAGCACTAAATGCCCACAAGAGAAAGCAGGAAAGATCTAAAATCAACACCCTAACATCACAATTAAAAGAACTAGAGAAGGCTGGGTGTGGTGGCTCACGCCTGTAATCCCAGCACTTTGAGAGGCCAAGGCGGGCAGATCACAAGGTCAGGAGATCGAGATCATCCTAGCTAAGATGGTGAAACCCCATCTCTACCAAAAATACAAAAATTAGCCAGGTGTAGTGGTGGGCACCTGTAGTCCCAGTTACTCGGGAGGCTGAGACAGGAGACTGGCATGAACCTGGGAGACGGAGCTTGCAGTGAGCTGAGTTTGCACCACTGCACTCCAGCCTGGGCAACAGAGCAAGACTCCATCTGAAAAAAAAAAAAAAAAAAAAAGAACTAGAGAAGCAAGAGCAAACAAATTTAAAAGCTAGCAGAAGGCAAGAAATAACTAAAATCAGAGCAGAACTGAAAGAGACAGAGACACAAAAAAAAAAACATTCAAAAAAGCAATGAATGCACGAGCTGGTTTTTTGAAAACATCAACAAATAGACCGCTAGCCAGACTAATAAAGAGGAAAAGAGAGAAGAATCAAATAGACACAATAAAAAATGATAAAGGTGATATCACCACTGATCCTACAGAAATACAAACTACCATCAGAGAATACTATAAACACCTCTACACAAATAAACTAGAAAACCTAGAAGAAATGGACAAATTCCTGGAAACATACACCCTCCCAAGACTAAACCAGGAAGAAGTCAAATCTCTCAATAGACCAATAACAGGTTCTGAATTTAAGGCAATAATTAATAGCCTACCAACCAAAAAAATCCAGGACCAGATGGATTCACAGCTGAATTCTACCAGAGGTACAAAGAGGAGCTGGTACCATTCCTTCTGAAACTATTCCAATCAATAGAAAAAGAGGGAATCCTCCCTAACTCATTTTATGAGGCCAGCATCATCCTGATACCAACATCTGGTAGATGCAACAAAAAAATAGAATTTTAGACCATAAAATAGAATTTTAGTTCAACCCTGATGAACATCGACGTGAAAAATGTCAATAAAATACTGGCAAACCAAATCCAGCAGCACATCAAAAAGCCTATCCACCATGATCAAGTTGGCTTCATCCCTGGGATGCAAGGCTGGTTCAACACATGCAAATCAATAAATGTAATCCATTACATAAACAGAACCAACAACAAAAACCTCACAATTATCTCAATATATGAAAAAAAAGGCCTTTGACCAAATTTAACAGCCCTTCATGCTAAAAACGTTCAATAAACTAGGTATTGATGGAATGTATCTCAAAATAATAAGAGCTATTTATGACAAACCTACAGCCAATATCATATTGAATGAGCAAAAACTGGAAGCATTCCCTTTGAAAACCAGCACAAGACAGGGATGCCCTCTCTCACCACTCCTATTCAACATATATTGGAAGTTCTGCCCACAGCAATCAGGCAAAAGAAAGAAATAAAGGGTATTCAGTTAGGAAAAGAGGAAGGTCAAATTGTCTCCATTTGCAGATGATATAATTGTATATTTAGAAAACCCCATCGTCTCAGCCCAAAATCTCCTTAAACTAATAAGCAACTTCAGCAAAGTCTCAGGATACAAAATCAATGTGCAAAAATCACAAGCATTCCCATACAACAATAACAGACAAACAGAGAGCCAAATCATGAATGAACTTCCATTCACAATTGCTACAAAGAGAATAAAATACCTAGGAATCCAACTTACAAGGGGTGTGAAGGACCTCTTCAAGGAGAACTACAAACCAATGAAATAAAGGAGGACACAAACAAATGGAAGAACATTCCATGTTCATGGATAGGAAGAATCAATATCGTGAAAATGGCCATACTGCCCAAAGTAATTTATAGATTTAATGCTATCCCCTTCAAGCTACTACTGACTTTCTTCACAGAATTGGAAAAAATACTTTAAATTGCATATGGAACCATAAAAGAGCCCGCATAGCCAAGACAATCCTAAGCAAAACGAACAAAGCTGGAGGCATCACGCCACCTGACTTCAAACCACACTACAAGGCTACAGTAACCAAAACAGCATGGTACTGGCACCAAAACAGATATACAGACCAACGGAACAGAACAGAGGCCTCAGAAATAACACCACAAATCTACAAGCATCTGATCTTTGACAAACCTGACAAAAACAAGCAATGGGGAAAGGATTCCCTATTTAATAAATGGTGCTGGGAAAACCGGCTAGCCATAAGTAGAAAGCTGAAACTGGATCCCTTCCTTACACCTTATACAAAAATTAACTCAAGATGGATTAAAGACTTAAATGTAAGACTTAAAGCCATAAAAACCCTAGAAGAAAACCTAGGCAATACCACTCAGAAATAGGCTGGGCAAAGACTTCATGACTAAAACACCAAAAGCAATGGCAACAAAAGCCAAAATAGACAAATGAGATCTAATTAGACTAAGGAGCTTCTGCACAGCAAAAGAAACTATCAGCAGAGTGCACAGACAACCTACAGAATGGGAGAAAATTTTTGCAATCTATCCATCTGACAAAGGGCTAATATCCAGAATCTACAAACAATTTATACAAATTTACAAGAAAAAAACAACCCCATCAAAATGGGCCAAGGATATGAACAGACATTTCTCAAAAGAAGACATTTATGCAGCCAACAAACTTATAAAAAAGAAAACTCATCATCACTGGTCATTAGAGAAATGCAAATCAAAACCACAATGAGATACCATCTCACGCCAGTTAGAATGGTGATCATTAAAAAGTCAGCAAACAAGAGGCCGGGCACAGTGGCTCACGCCTGTAATCCCAACACTTTGGGAGGCCGAGGCAGGCAGATCCCGAGGTCAGGAGATTGAGACTATCCTGGCTAACACGGTGAAACCACGTCTCTACTAAAAATACAAAAAATTAGCCAGGCATGGTGGCGGGCACCTGTGGTCCCAGCTACTTGAGAGACTGAGGCAGGAGAATGGTATGCACCTGGGAGGCAGAGGTTGCAGTGAGCTGAGATCGCGCCACTGCACTCCAGCCTGGGTGACAGAGCAAGACTCCATCTAAAAAAAAAAAAAAAAATTCAACAGATGCTGGAGAGGATGTAGAAAAATAGGAACGCTTTTATACTGCACTGTTGGTGGGAGTGTAAATTAGTTCGACCATTGTGGAAGACAGTGTGGCCACCCCTCAAGGATCTAGAACTAGAAATACCATTTGTCCCAGCAATCCCATTACTGGGTATATACCCAAAGGATTATAAATCATTCTACTATAAAGGCACATGCACACATATGTTTATTGCAGCACTATTCACAATAGCAAAGTTTTGGAACCAACCCAAATGCCCATCAATGATAGGCTGGATAAAGAAAATGTGGCACATATACACCATAGAATACTACGCAGCCATAAAGAAGGATGAGTTCACGGCCTTTGCAGGGACATGGATGAAACTGGAAACCCTCATTCTCAACAAAGTAACACAAGAAGAGAAAACTAAACACCACATGTTCTCACTCATAAGTGGGAGTTGAGCAATGAGAACACATGGACACAGGGATGTGAACATCACACACCAGGGCCTGTCGGAGGGTGGAGGGGTTGGGGGAGGAATAGCATTAGGAGAAATACCTAATGTAAATGACTAGGTGATGGGTGCAGCAAACCAACACGGCACATGTATACCTCTGTAACAAACCTGCACGTTGTGCACATGTACCCCAGAACTTAAAGTATAATAATAAAAAACAAATAAATAAATAAAATTTAAAAACAAACAACAATAAAAAACAGAATTACCATACAATCCAGCAATTCCACTTTCAGATATATACCCAAAAGAATTAAAAGCAGGGACTCAAACAAATGTTTGTACACCCATGTTCATAGACACATTATTCACAATAGCCCCAAAGTGGAAGCAACCCAAATGTTCATTAATGGATGAATGGATAGACAAAAGGTGGTACAAAATGGATTATGCAGCCTTATAAAGGAAGGACGTTCTGATATATACTACACAATGAATGAAGCCTGAAGACATTATGCTAAGTGAAAAAAGCTAGTCACAAAAGGACAAACATCATATGATTCCACTTATGTGAGGTCCTTAGGGTAGTCAAACTCATAGACACAAAAAGTAGAATGGTGGTTGCCAGGGCCCGAGGGAGAGAAGAATGGGGAGTTAGTACTTAATGGGCACAGAGTTTCAGTCTGGGAAGATGAAAAAGTTCTGGAGATGGATGGTGGTGATTAATGCACAACAATGCGAATGGTGAACATACTTCTGACACAGTGAGAAATATTTGGTCTCTGCGCTCCCCACCATAAGGAATTTTAAGAAAACTTCAAACCTTGTAAGTGATGTTTCTTTTTGCACACTAATGAGATGACTAGTGGCTGGGGGTTCCTGGGCAGCCTCAGGTTGGGGGCTGGTTGCAGAGAAGCCAAACTTGTGATTAGAGGGTTGGAACTTTCCACCCCAACCCCAGCCACCTTTGACCTTAGGGGAGGGAATAGGGCCTGAAGATTGACTTAACCACCAATGGTTAATGATTATTGCCTACACAACTATGCCTCCATTGAAACCCAAAAGAACAGTGTTCAGAGAGCCTCCAAGCTGGTGAACAAGAATGCATCCACAAGCCAAAAGTCCAGTAGGAGAGAAGCTTGGGAATCTCCCAAGCTTGCCCTATGTACCTCTTCATCTGGCTGTTCATTTGTATCTTTCAATATATCCTTTGCAATAAACTGCTAATCTAGAAAGTAGATTGTCTTCCTGAGTTCTGTGAGCCATTCTAGCAAATGATCAAACCCAAGTGAGGGTTGGAACCTCTGATTTATAGCAGTTTGGGTCAAAGTATGGGTGCCAACCAGGACGTGGAATTGGCATCTGAAGTGGGGGCTGTCTTATGGGACAGAGCCCTTAATCTGCTATCTCCAGGTAGATAGTTTCAGAACTAAGTTAAATTGCAGGACACCCAGGTGGTATCTGTAGAGAACTGGAGGACTACTCAGTGTGGAAAACCCCATACCTCTGATGTCAAAGTTTTCTCAAGTATTGAGAATAGACTAGAGAGGAAAATAGTTTGTTTTTCCTATTGAGTACTTAATGACACAGAATTGTACCCTTAATAATGATTAAAATGGTAAATTTTATGTTATGTACACTTACCATAATTAAAACGAAACTGTGATCATTTAATCTATATTGCTCTTTTCACACAATGATACCATGGATGTATACTTATGTTAATAAATGTACTCTGTCCAATCATTTTAATGGTTGCAAAGTATTTGATTGTTTGAAGGCACTGTAACTGCCTTCACCAATTCCCTATTGTTGGACAGTTACATTGTCTCTGATTTCTCTCTCCCAAAAAGATGTGTGATTCAATCATGTGACATATCAGGTCACACTGCATTCCTGGCGGTTCTTCCTTTGGATTCACTGTGGTCATTCACAAATATTTTGAAAATCTGACACTAAAATGAGAGAATATCATATTTCCTCACCATTAAAAATATTAATTTACCACTTGCATCTGTAATGAATTAATAACAAATATAATTGTTAATACTTAATATATTTATAAAATGTACACCTGGAAACATCACAGAGGATAAAAAGTTAGACTTGTTACTAATCAAATGTGACTCGATGGGTAAAATTCAAAATATTTAGCAAGAGACCGATAACACTGAGAAATCAGAGACCAGAACAAGGGGATAGCCAGACCAGTGCCCACCAGCTGGCAATTAGCCCTGATCCCAAAGAAACCATTTAACCCAGGAGTATGTGGTTAAATGGGCATTCTTAAGTAAAACTTTCTGGAAAGGTCCCATATTTTGTGGGTTGCTCAAAGAAGGAGGGGCATATTTGGGAAAAAAGAAGTCAGATTCTGGATGGATAAAAGTGTGATATCCCTGTAGGACCTCTAAGTGGTTAGATGAACTGGTCAAGAGCCTAGGAGAGAGATCTAGTGTTCAGATGTATACTTGGAGGTCAGACCATTCAGTTGGTAACTGAAATCCTAAAGAGCAGGGTTTCTCAGATTTTCCTAGGTACCACCTGTTAAATGGTAGATTCAGATTCGGCAGATTTGGATGGAATCTGAAATTCACATTCTGACAAGTGACGCCTTCGCTGGTCTACAGACCATAAGAGTAGCAAGGTGCCTTGCAGGTAGGTGGAAGAAAAGAGAGATTAGGAAGGGTTAGGAAAAGAGGCGGTTGCAAGGAAATTGAGAAAGTGTGGCCAGAAAGATAAAGAGAAGTCCAGGAGAGCTTGGTGTCACTGAAGTCAAAGAAGAAAGAAATGATACTATCAGAGGACTGTGAGTGTCTTAGCTCAGGCTGCTAAAACAAAATACCATAGGCTGGTGGCTTAAGCAACAGACATTTATTTTTCTTACAGTTCTGGAGGTTGGATGTCTGAGAACAGGGTGCCAGCATGCTTCGGTTCTGGTGAAGGTACTCTTTCGGGCCTGTAGACAATGGTCCTCTGGCTGTGTGCTTGCTTACATGGCCCTTCTCAGAGCATGTATGGGGACAGACAGATTTTTCTGTCTTCCTCTTCTCATCAGGACACTAATTTCACCATGAGGACTCCATCCTTGTGACCTCATCTAAACCTAATCACTTCTCAAAGGCCCCACTTCCAAATACCATCACATTGCGGGTGACAATGTTTCCTCAATGTTTATAGGTCTTAAACATAAATCTGGGTTGACACGAACCATCAATCCACAATAGTGCCCACTGTACTTTGTAGAGACGAAAAGGGGTAGGCCAGGTGCGGTCGTTCATGCCTGTAATCCCAGCACTTTGGGAGGCCAAGGCAGGCGGATCAACTGCCTTGAGTTGGAGACCAGCCTGGCCAACATGGTGAAACCTCATCTCTACTAAAAATACAAAAAATAAGCCAGGCATGGTGGCATGCACCTATAATCCCAGCTACTTGGGAGGCTGAGGCAGAAGAATTGCTTGAACTCAGGAGGCAGAGGTCGCAGTGAGCCAAGACTGCACCACTGCACTTTAGCCTGGGCAACAGAGCGAGACTTCATCTCAAAAAAAAGAAACAAAAGGAAAAAAAAAAGAAAAGGGGCCTGTTAGATGCTGGACAGCAATTTCAATGGATGATGTGATTACATGAGGGCACGTGGATTTCCCAAGACCACTTCTGTAATACGTACAGCCTATCAGGACTCTCAAATCCCTCCAATGGAAAATTTCCTGCATCGGGAATGTTAAGACTCTCGTTTGGCAGAATTAATGCGCTCCTAGGTTCACATGCAAAGAGGCTCCTGAAGCAGGAATCCATGCCACAGATATTCATATTGTCGGTATTCATTCATTTGCTAAAACACATCCACCCAGGGTATTGAAGTCAGTGTCAGAGGGCTCTATTCCCCCTCAGCCGCCTGCTTTTTCTCTCTCAACAAAGACCCATTTTGCCTCACTTTACAGGCACAGCAGAAGTTCCACTTGTTGAAACTGAAGATAAGTGCAGTTCCAGATGCTTCTTATCCCTGTTTTCCCACAAGAAGCTCAAGAAAAGGCATATGGTTTCCCAGGTCCAAGCTCCCAGGCTTGTTATTATAGTGATCTCATCAGAGTCACAGTGCAGAAAGCCCCGCTTGGGTTGCCCAAAGAAAACCAGGCTTGCAAGAGCACCCCCTGCACTCTCCAGCCCGGAGTCATGGAATTCATGACTGTGGCCGTGGTAAATCACTAGCTCATCATGAATCAACCACAGAAAGTCATCACAATCAGTACCATAACAGGAGAAAGAAATGGGATTTTTCACAATGAGCTTTTCATTTTCAATTAAACAGCAACACCAGAATTAAATAAACCAGGTACTGCCTTGCAGCGCCAATAATATCTTATAATTATGGTCATTTGGCAAGTTGTATCATCAGACCAAGCAGAATGCCAAAAACAAACTAACTCTACTTATCTTATATAGTAAATCTTATGTATGCAGAATCTTAGCTGTGTGAAAAGGGCCTAAAAGCGAACAAAATCTAAATCCATACAATTTACTCACAGGAACACACCAGTGTGTCTGACTCATTTACTCATACTAGTTATTTGTTTTCTAAGGCAGCAGCAGATTAGAATGTAAACTCCGAGAGAGAGGAATTTTTTGTTGAATTTGTTCACTGATGTAGCCCTATCACCAAGAGCAGAACTTAAGTATCTGTCGAATGATGACAGAATGAGCCCTGACGTGTCCTCTCCGATTTGGCTACGGTCCAGCTCCTCCCGATGATGTCACCACTCAACTACTTCACACTGGAGGCCCCCAAAACGTCTATCTTTGCAACCTCTGGTTTAAATGCTGTAACAGACCATGAACCTGAAAGTAGAAACTCTAAATAACTGATGAGATTTCTTTTAGGAATGTAAATACTCTCTCTCTGATCTTGTTTCCACTGGTGATTTGGTTAGCACCGTGTTTTTAACTGGCAAGGTAAATGTTTCCTACTAGATTGTAAACTCCTTCAGACTTGGTATTAGGGCAAATTGGCTGAATGAAGCCGGAAAGTGAAATGTTAGCTCAGTTCCTAGGCTTTGCAACCTTTGCTCCCTCCAAACTGAACTCTATCTGGACAGGAATAGTGTCTGAGTAATTGTTTTTGATCCCCTGATGTTACCTGGCAGATTGTAGGCATTCAATGGCTTCCTTGTTTTCAGTTTGAATCCCAACACTTCTTTTTGGACCAACATTCTGTTTAAGAGTTTTGTGGCCCTAATGATATTTCCAGTAAGGGCCAGGAATCCACTAAATCCATGGTAAGCAATTGATTCTTGCTAAGGCCTAATTTAAGAAAAAGTCAAATGTTTAAAAGTCACGTTTGCTTGTTTGTTTGTTTCACTTGAAATAAAAATAGTATCAGGCATGATGGCTCATACCTATAATCCCAGCACTTTCGGAGGCTGAGGCAGGAGGATTGCTTGAGGCCAGGAGGTTGAGATTAGCCTTGGCAACACAGCAAGACTCCTTCTCTACAAAAAGTTTTAAAAACTAGCCAGGTGCAGTAGCATGTGCCTGTAATCCCACCTACTTAGGAGAATAAGGCAGGAGGATCCCTTGAACCCAGGAATTCAAGGCTGCAGTGAGCTATAATTGTGCCACTGTACTCCAGTCTAGGTGACAAGGTGAAACTCCATCTCAGAAAACTAAAAAATACAGATAAAATAGCTTATTGAGTTCCAGGGGGCGCAGGGTGATGGGACAGAATAGAAATGTAGCTAGAATACTACCTTTTCTTTTTTTTTTTAAAGACAGGGTCTCACTCCGACATCCAGGCTGGAATGCAGTAGCACAATCACAGTTCACTGTAACCTCTCCTGGGCTCAGGCAATCCTCCTACCCCAGCCTCCCAAGTAGGTAGGACTATAACTGCATGCCACTTGCCCAGGCAAAAATATTTTTTTTGTAGAGACTGGGGCCTCACTATGCTGCCCAGGCTAGTCTCAACCCCTATCCTTAAGTAGTTCTCCTGCCTTGGCCTCCCAAATCCCTGGGGTTACAAGCATGAGCCACTACACCTGGCTCCAACTTTATTGAATAGAGGACTGTCATTACTTTTTAAATCAAGAAGTTCCTGTCCGGGCATCTCTGAGAAATAATGACACAGCGGCGGTTAGGCAGCAACAACACAGCTGGGCAGTTTTCTGATTCTTGATATTTATACAAAGCTTCACAGTTCACAGAAGGTAGCCACTATCCCAACAATCCTTCAAGAAAATGATTGCCACATTCCCACAGTCCTAGAATAACATAAAATGTGACTTATCCCACTATTACAACTTTTCAAGAAAAAGGAAAAATTAAGAAACACTACTATATTAAATATATACACCTATGATGCCAATCCCATCTTATTTCAGAAACATTAAAATAAGGAGGGAAAAAAGGGCATCTTAGACTTGGGGAAAACAGACTAGGCTTCTAATCTTGAAGTGACCTGTTCGAAGTCGCTCAAAGTCACTCAAATGATTTACCAGCAGAACTAGGGTTAGGGCATCTTCAATCCTTTCATGCAACAATAGCTGGGCACCAATAAATGCAGACACAGGAAAAACAGAGATAAACAACAGGCAGTCCCTGGGCCTCCATGAAGCCCTCCACTGGTAACGTACTCTGTTTTCTGCTTGGGAAGTCAGAACAGTGCAGGCAGAAAGCCAGAGAGCACAAATAGCTCTCCTTTCCCAAAAGGTTGACTGCCAGGGCACTCTGGCTTCTCTCTATTGCTGTTAAATTACTTCAGTGTGTCCTGGTCCCCAGAACCCAGCATGCCGCAAGCCTCACCCAGGTAGGTCCTGGAGAAGACAAGTCACTCCCTACCCCCAGCAGCTGTTCTGTCTGGCTGGAAACAGGCATAGCTGGTTTCCTTAGGCAATTTATACATGCAAAGAAGGTGGCCTGGGAGCACACCAAACTGTTCACAGTGCAAGCCTAAGGTATGAGAGGCGGTGGAGGGAGCAGTATCCCTTCTCTAGAGTCTGGATTATTTTAAAGGTAATTTTAAAAATTCAAATCTGGAAAAAGAAACCAAGAAAAGCAAAGAACATGCAAGTTGGATTTAGGAAGATTAGGATTGAAATTGAGGCTTTCCATTGACTTGCTGTGTGATCTGGAATCAGTGACCTCCTGGGCCTCCATTTTCTACCTACTCATAGGGTTACTCTGAGGTGCACCCCACAAAGAGCACTCTCTTTCCACCTCCCCATCAATCCTGGCCACACTTGGTCACTGCCGGTAGACCCTTATGTGGCAGGGGTGGTCCCACTTTTTGCTTTTTCCTGTTATCATATCTAACCCATTAGGTGTTTAAAATTACCTGGGGAAAAGTACAGGCAGAAAACAAAATATAAACCCTCAATATATATTATATACTAAATATATACTATGATCACAACTATGATATTTTAAAAATCTATTTAAGAATAGTGGTGGTTGCTACATAGCTTCAGCATTAGTATATCTTAGGGCAGGTAGGAACAGTTGGGGAGAAGTATTTTAGGAATTGTTGAAATAATTATATGGGACATTCAGTCATATGAATGAAAGTCTTGTCACTTTCACCACAACTCCAAAACACATATCCCATACTGATACTGTGCTACAAAAATGGGAACAAAAGACACTGGGGCCTACTTGAAGGGGCATGGTGGGAGAATGGTGAGGGTCAAAAAACTACGCGTCAGGTACTATCCTCACTACCTGGGTGAAGAAATCCTTTGTACACCAAACCCCACCAACACACAATTTACACATGGAACAAACCTGCACATGTATCCCCTAGACCTAAAACAAAAGTTGAGAGAAGAAAAAAAAAATACCCTATCAGCAAAAACTGGTATCTCCCACTTCTTTTTCCCCATCAATTTACTCATAAATTGTTTGAGAGTATAGCAGGGATGCCAGCGTGAGAACCGGAAGTATGAATAAAAAGCAGATGTGTCTGTATATAGGCCCTCAGGGAGTATATGTGCACACAGGATCAGGAAGCCTCTTGAGAAGGAACTCACACCAGGGCGAGGATGAATTCAGATGCACAAGTTTAGTTTCCCCCCCAAGACTTTATGAACTAATAGGCAGGAATTGATGTAGGCTGGATTTCCTCAAGATCTAGTACAGGCTGAACAATGGAAACACTGTTTTCATTGTCATTGCAGGGGGTGGAGGGTCCGAGGAAAAGAATGTTACATGGCAACGGAATGACTCAGATTTTCTGGAAATCTTTTATAATCCCAGACATATAAAACATCATACAAAGGCCGGAAGCAGTGGCTCATGCCTGTAATCCCAGTACTTTGGGAGGCTGAGGCGGGCGGATTGCAAGGTCAGGAGTTCAAGACCAGCCTGGCCAATATGGTGAAACCCCGTCTCTACTAAAAATACAAAAATTAGCTGGGTGTGGTGGCGTGTGCCTGTAATCCCAGCCACTCGGGAGGCTGAAGCAGGAGAATTGCTTGAACCTGGGAGGTGGAGGTTGCAGTGAGCCGAGATCATGCCACTATACTCCAGTCTTGGTGACAGAGCAAGACTCCGTCTGAAAAAGAAAAAAAAATATGCAAAGAGAAAAATGCATATTTCTAAAATAGCACTACAAGTATGTCACTGTCACCATCCAAAAAACTTCCACAAACCAATCAGGCAATCTATATAAAAAGAAGCTCAAACCCTTTGACCCATCTTCCAAGGCTGCTTCAGGAAAACTATCATAACAATATAAACCAAAAATATGGAAAAAGTTCATCTCACACTGTGCTCAAAGCAAGGCAATTTGCAACACCAAAAAATTATGTCCCCTACCTTCTAACTTCAAAGCTCACTGACAGGTCCCATGGTCACTAAGCCTCAACACAATACAAATTCATGCTTGACTTCTTCATGAGGTTCAAATTAGCCAATACATATACAAGAACTCAACAAGCATTTGTAAATCCCTCAACTATTTCAAAAGCTTAAAAATGCAAAAAGCTCATATTTCAGAAAATAAAGGAACAGTAGAAACAAAAGCATCAAGTGTTTTAAAAGCACACATACACTTGTGTTTTGGAAATCACCTGTGCAGTGAGCCCTGAACTAGTTAGCAAATGACAATCCCTGTCAGATAGAAGAGTAACTGTCCAAGGCCCCATGTCCAGCTGCCACTACTGGGTCACATAGGCCAAAAAAAAAAAAAAAAAAAGAAAAGAAAATGGAACCCTTGGGTGAAACTGAACCCATATCTGTTCTCTGCCCCTGCCCTTGAGCCTTAATGTTTCAGATCTCAGCTTAACTGACTTTGGAAATAAAGTACTTAGTAGAGTATCTGGATATCATCATTGCTTGTTATGGATTTAGTGGGTAATAAAGAGAATGCAGTTAAGCCTCCAGCCAGTGCCTGGAACACATACATGCTCAGTAAATGTAAGTATTCTTGTTATTGTCATTATTTTTACTATTAAATGAATAAGTCACATTTGTATAGCTACTTAGAATTTATGTAAAGTGCTTTCAATCCCTGCAATGGTCTTGTAAGAGAAAACTAAGGCTCATAGAAGGTGATAATCTGTCCAAGTTCACACTGCAATCAAATGCTGAAGTTGGGGACTTGATTGCCAGCCAAGGCTCCTTCCCCTTAGCAAGGCTGTCTGAATCTGACAATAATGCCTTGTCTCTGTCATGGACATTGTAGCTGATCCCATTGTAACTGATCCTAGTCCCAGCAAAGCCTGTCCAAGTCGAGGTTTCTGTTTATTACACCCCAAAACATCCTACCAACTACATTTTCTACTCATGGCACTTATGGATCAGACCTAGTACACATATTCTATCATGGAGCAACAGCTCCATATCTTCATATGTGGGACTTTGTAAGCTTACATTAGATCTAACTTTGATTTCCTAGAATCCTGCATGGGCAGAGGAGAAAAAGAAACAATGATACGTACAGCTGTACAAAGGAAACACATATTGCTGGTTTCCCATCACATGGCTAACTACAGAAGCAGAGGACACCACACTGAGTCCCACTGAAGCTTCCGGACCCTCTCCCATGACCCCCACCCCCACATGTCATAACAAAGCTCCACATCTGGAAGCCTGATGATCTTCAGCTGCCTCTCTCTGTCCAGAGAGTGTCACATTGCACATTACCAGGAGAAAAGAAAGAGGGAGGAGGAGGACGAGGAGGAGGAGGTTTCATCAGGGCATGTAGTCTTTTCTTCCAATTGTAATTTGGCTGAAGCATCCAAAGTTACCTGTGATGTGTGTTGTTTTGCTAACTCACACTTCAAGTTAGTTTTCAAAAACTGCCATGCAAAATGTAAGCTATGCAACTGTCCTTTGACAATGTTCTATTGAGATCATCAAGTGGTCCTTATTGTATGCCAGAAACCAGCTATCCTTTTGTATCTTTCCCTATTACTGCCCATACTTGGGTTGTGTCCTTCTGAAGTCCAGACCATCCTTAGGACTACCAGGAACCATCTTCCAATGAGAGGCAGGGCCCACTCAACATCTATCCAGCAGCTTTGCCATTCTTAGCCTCAAGCTTCACCACCTCATGTCCCATAGCATTCACCTCCAATCCATTTCAGCCATGCACTCCCAAAGCCACACTATCTACCTATCATCAAAAGGTGAAGCCAGCCCTCACTTCTGAAATCTAGAGATGTATTGGGAATTAAGTATCCTTCTTGAATCCCAACTTTCTACCTCCAACACCCTAACTCTTATTGCACCTGGTTTTCAACCCCCTTGAGCCCTTGGGTCCCTTGCTGCTCCGCTTTCTCCCATTCCATTAACTGGTCCTGCTCTCTTTTCCCTCTTCTTGGCTGCTAGACCTCGTGATCCATCACTTCAATTGCTCTCTTGCTAGAAGCACCTCTGTTTCAAACTACTAACCCCCAATTCTGCATCAATCCAAACACCCAAACATTTCCACACCTATAACTGGTAAATCAAGTTTTACTGGAGGAAATCTCTCAATCTTGGAGATTAATGGCAAAACATAATTACGAATTCCAACAGAAACTAAGTGCTTGGTGTGACTCAGCAAAAATATACTGCACCTGTTTCTTACACACACTGGTTATTTGAAATCTTAAGTACTCCATGTGCCCCTCATTTTCAGCAGTACAGCATGATGGTACACAGCTTTGCATCCTGGTTCTGCCTCTTAGTCACTGTATAACCTTAGACAAGTGACTTAACCTCTCTGGACTTCAGTTACCTCAATCGTAAATTAGGACAGTTCCATCTTCACAAGGTTGTGGAAAGAATTTAGTGAGTTATCTAGGTAAGGTATTTTAACAATGCTTGCGATGTAGAAAGTGCCCAAAACATGTTAGTTACTGTTTTGTAGACAGAATTGAGGCCTTAGATGGGATTTTCCTCCATTTCCTTTCCTTTCTTTCAGTTTATTATTTTCCTCCATTTCCTATTTCTCCAATTTATTCATATCCACAGACATCCTTATCTTTTTTCTTCCTGTTTCGAAGAAAGACTTGTCACTCTATAGTCTTGCCAGCTAGTATCCCATCTTACTTTTTTCTGTATTTTGAACCTACACCTTTTCACTGGGTTCTCCTTAGCCTATAAATTTACTCATGTGTCTCTTTTTTTGAAAGCAGGAAGGGAGAATGCGAAGGAGAAAAGAAGGGTGGAGAAGGAAAAAGCAGGGAAGAAAACTCCCCTTCAGCCTTACCACCCTTCCTGGCTCTCACCGATTAGTCTCCTCCCTTCACAAACCCAGCCTCTAAGATCCTGTCTATACTGACAATCTCCTCACTTCTCTTCTCATTCCCACCTCAATGGAAGGGAATTTGCCTCCTGCGTCCTCCACACACTACTCGGGCTGTTTTTGACATTATCACCAATGACTCCTAATTGCCAGTGGTTACTCTGGCATCCTTAATAGGCCAATCTCTGTAGAATGTGGCACTGTTGACCTCTCTGTCATAACTAAAACTTGTTTTTCCCTGAGTTTCCATGATAGGAGTCTCTACTATTTATCTTTCTTCCCCACTGACCCCTGCTTCTTAGTTTCTTTCACTAGATTCTCTTCCTCTGACAACTCATTATATGTTGTGTCATCATTCATTCATTCATTCAATAAGCATAATAAACTCTTACCATATGTCAGGTACCATGACAGCTGCTAGGACCAGTTAAGCAGAGGCAGCTGCAGCACCACTCCAGGCACTATTCATGGTACAGACACACTACACAGGCAAACAAATGACCCCATCCAAAGTTGTGCAATGGCAGTGATGCTATAAAGAAGACACAGTCCTTGCCCTCTTGTTGGACCAGTGAAAAAGACCAAAACACAGCTAGATAATTAGAGAATATAACGAAAGGTGCAATGACCAAGAGATGCCCTGGGTATCACGTGAGCACAGCCTAGTTATTCCCCCAAGTTCTTTGACCTGTTTCATACCTCACTCTTTCCCTTCTCCTCAGGAAAAGACATCCAGACAAGTGATTTCAACTGAGCTTCTTAGCTGATGATACAATTTTGAATTTCTTGCCCAGAATATCAAACTTTCTACTACACATTTCTACCACATGCCTTATAGGGCACCAAGCACCAGGAATATAAAAATAATAAATAGAAGTCTTACCCTAAGGCGTGATTCTTATTTTCCATCTGCACCACTTTAACAGACCCTCTGGGGCCTTTCTTCAAACCCCATTCAGAGTTATCTGTTTGAAACACAAGCTAATTTTATCACCAAATCCCCACTCCCACCCACTCCCTTGTTGAAAAACTGCCAAAGCAAAATCAAAACCCCTTGGTGGTGTGATGTACCAGACCCTGATGCTCTCACTCCTGCCTGCTCCTCTAGTCTTCTCCAGCCCGCTGGCTAACACACATTCCCGTCAGCCACATCACACCACTCGAAGATGAATAGTGCTTTCAATTCCAAGGCAATTCCCACCTCAGCGCTTTTGCATCTGTTGCTCCTACTGCCTAGAAGGTTCGCCCCATGAATTTCTACACTCATTTAATGGTTTGACCAACCTCGGCAACACTAAGTGCCTCTGGCTCTGCACGCCCATAGCAGGTGATCGCTTATAGAACTCATTCCAATGCTGTGATACTTTGTACACACACTTGTGTGTACAAAGGCCCTTCCTCAAAGGCCTTCCATCTCCTGGGACGTGTCTTCCCCAGAAAAAGGTAAGCCTTTGAAGAAGAACCCTCACACCTGGCAGGGCCTCAGTGCGTGGTTTGCCTGGGAAGAGGTAAATTCATGAAGTTATTTTTAGCATTGTTTAATCACAATATTTTTTGTTAGACTTTAAAGGTAATTAATTATATTTCATCTAAATCAAATGTCTCTTCTACAGATTCTGCTTAAAGATGTTAAAAGCTAAACTGAGGCCAGGCGCAGTGGTTCACACCTGTAATCCCAGCACTTTGGGAGGCCGAGACGGGTGGACTGCCTGAACTCAGGAGTTTACGACCAGTCTGGGCAACACGGTGAAACCCTGTCTCTACTGAAATACAAAAAAATTTACCCGAGCGTGGTGCCATGTGCCTGTAGTCCCAGCTACTGGGGAGGCTGAGGCAGAATTTGTTTGAACCCGGGAGGCGGAGGTTGCCGTGGGCCAAGATCGTGCCACTGCACTCCAGCCTGGGCGACAGAACAAGACATCATCTCAAAAAAAAAAAAGACATTTTAGTTAGACCTTCATCTGTAATAAAATCAGAATATATGGTTGTCTACATTTTATTTTTTTTTTTGAATGTGGAAGATAATGAAAGAAGTTAATCTCAGGAAGTAAGAAAGGAATGAAAAAAATGCATGGAGCTTAATTTTGATAAAATGAAGAGTCCCTTAATCACTGGAACACCTTAATTATCAAGTAAAATAATTTTAACAAGTATCATATGTATGAGTATTTATTTGTTCTTTATCTAAGTACTCTGCCTTTTTCTAAGAGTGTTCTGAATTTTTTAATTAAGTTAATAGCTGTTGCCAGGTGATCCTTGTGACTAAATTTGCCAAAGAGCTGGCTGGCATTGAGGGCGGAGTCTGTGTCAATAAAACACAATAAGCTACAGACCCATGTGGAATGGGGTTTGGCCCTAAACCTCCACAGGATCACACCCAAAACCTAGCAGTCACTATTCAAGTTCCACAAGGGAGAGCTAAGATACGGGGGAAATGTCTGGATTTTTAAAGTTAAGAAACCATGATATTTCTTAACAAATAATTTTATGTCAAAAAATGCCACAATGGCTGTCTGCATTGCCAAATCCACTAGGTAACCACTCAAGTTTATCCTCTCATTGTGCACTTCAACCTGCATGTAGAAGGGGTCCCAGTGATTTGTGCATGATGCAGGGTTTTCAAAGAAAGGATAAGCATCCTTGGCTGGTTTCCAAGCCCTGTCCTCTGACCCCATCACGCTACCTCCCACCCCCACACATGTATACCCATCATCAACTCTTTTGGCAGTTATGTACAACTGTACGTAGGGGAATTATAAGATTAAAATAAGAAATGCAAACTTCATTAACCAAAATGTGCATTTGGTTAACATGAGTACAGAGAAGGGCACTTAGCCCAGTATGGCTATTCCCCAGAATTTTATCTTTGATCCATCTCACCTCTCTCTAGAAACACTCTCCCAGGAGACATATGACTTGAACTGAGTCCCTATACTGATAACTCCCAACCTGTAGTTCTTGCCCTAAATACCTAACTGCTCGCTTGGTTATCTCTACCCATAGGCACCAAAGTTATAAAGTTAGTAAGACCAAAACTTTCCCAGGCTTTTCAACACAGACGCACAGTAGTAGCTTGAAACATTAGGAGCTGCTAGAACATAAAACAAATTTGGCAAGGAAAAGGAAGCAGAAACTTAGAAACATGTGGCCCAGTGACTTACAAACTTATTTTGGCCAAGAAATCCTTTGTTCAAATAAAATCTTACTTGGAAACCAAATATGTGAAATCAAGAACAGGACACCTGCTCAGATAGCAGAAGAGGCCACCAGAAAGGAGCCCAAAGTTTGAAGCTGGACATCGGCCCACCCCCCATTGCCCTCATGCCCTGTAATACACCTCCAGAGGTGCTCCCTGATACTCCCAGGAATTTGCAAGATACAGTTTAAAATCTACTAGTCAAAATCCATTCAGATTTTTATTTGTGGATAAAAATTTATTTTTTTTTATTACAAAACCAACAGTTAAAGCATAATTTGGGGAAGCTAACTGGTAACAGTGGGTGAAAATCTCCATGAGCATTAAAACCAAATAAGAACAAATTAAAAAAATAAGTGGCTGAGCTGAGTGTGGTGGCTCACGCCTATAATCCCAGCACTTTGGGAGGCCGAGGCGGGCAGATCACTTGAGGTCAGAAGTTTGAGACCAGCTTGACCAACATGGTGAAACCCCATCTCTACCAAAAATACAAAAATTAGCTGGGCATGGTGGCAGGTGCCTGTAATCCCAGCTACTCAGGAGGCTGAGGCAGGAGAATCACTTGAACCCAGGAGGCAGAGGTTGCAGTGAGCCGAGATCGTGCCACTGCACTCCAGTCTGGGTGAAAGAGTGAGACTCCACCGCAAAAAATAATAATAAAACTAAAAAATAAGGGCCTGGCATGGTAGCTAACATCTGTAATCTCAGCACTTTGAGACGCTGAGGCGAGAGGATTGCTTGAGCCCAGGAGTTTAAGTCCAGCCTGGAAAAACATAGTAAGACCCCATTTCTACAAAAAAAAAAAAAAAAGTTTAATTATCTGGGCATGGTGGTGCACACCTGTAGTTCCAGCTACTTTGGAAGCTCAAGCAGGAGGATTGCCTGAGCCTAGTGGTTCAAGGCTGCACTGAGCCATCATTGCACCACTGCACTCCAGCCTGGGTGACAGTGAGACCCCATCTCTTTAAAAAAAAAGAGAGAGAGGGAGAGAGAGAAAAGATAAAAAGAAAAAAAGAGGTGAATTCTAAGTAGAAGCAGTCCACTAGATCCATCTTCAGAATCTGTATCAGTCACCTCACCACATTTTCTCAAAAACAATAAATTTTAATGACAAGGAAAACTCCAAAATTAATCATACTTTGTTGAAGTCACATAGGGCAAGGTTTAAACTCCTACTTTTCTTACGTAAGAGTCCTATATAATATCTGTCTTATATAAAAGTCTGGCCAGGCATGGTGGCTCATGCCTGTAGTCCTAGTTACTCGGGAGGTTGAGATGGGAGAATTGCTTGAGCCTGGGAGGTCGAGGCTGCAGTGGGCCCTGATAAGGCCACTGCACTCCAGCCTGGGTGACAAAGTGAGACCCTGTCCCAAGAAAACCTTTTTTATGCAATTTGATACAACGGAATAAAAAGAGAAAGTTTTCAGACAAAGTTCGAGCATTAAGGTTGACAACTCAATCAATTTAAAGAAACACATAATAAAGGACACATCTGTAAGTATTTTAGAGGAAACAGATTATTGTTGTAGAGTAAAAGGTCAAATTATTGTCCTAAACAAAAATACCCATATGGTACCACAATCATCAAAAACTTGAAACTAGCTGGTTAATTAATTCATTGGTTGACAGTAACTATACCAATTGGGTTGATTTGGTTGTTTTCACATCTTATAAACATAAGCTTAGTGAATTCCACAGAGAAGGAAAAAAAATCACTGAACATTCATTCAACCATTAGGAAAAGCTTTCCATATAATGAATGGGTAGAGAAAATGCCCACACAAAAAATTTCCATTATATGTTAAGAAGATACCACAACATGAAATTTTGTGTTTCAATAAAATTTTTTTTCTAAGGAAGCATAAAATTAATATTATATATATCCATAGTTTCTCAACCCTGGCTGTACATGAGATTCACCAGAGAGATTTAAAAACTACCGATACCCTAGCCCTGTATCTCAGACCTACTGAATCAGAATTTTTCAGAGTAGGACATTAGTACCAGTTTTTTTCCTTCCTCAGGTGATTCTAATGTGTAGGTGGCGTTGAGAACCATTGATACAGAGTCTTCAATCAACTGAGTATGGATACTAGGTTGTCAGGTGTCAACCTGAACAGACCATTTATTTTTTATATCATTTATGCCTGTGAGCTTGGGCTACCGCTATTCATAACTATTTAACAATGATGGTTAAGGCTGGTTTTTGATAGTTGTCTGGTTGAACTATCACTGCCTGAAGAAGCAGCACTCTGTTCTCCCTTATGAGATTTAACTCTGTTGTGAGTTTTTATTTTTTTGGTGGTTCCTTCACAAGCTATGAATGTGGTTGCTGTGAAGTTACAGGTTCAGTGAGCCGAAATTGCTGTTTGAAGAAATACATCTGGTTTCAGTAGATAAATACAAACTCACTCCCATGGAAAGTATTCCATCAAGCAAAGTGGAATTACAAAAATAATATCAGTTGGTCCCAAAATAAGTAATTATGGCCCTAATTTATAACATGTCAAATAAACCACAAAATGATTACTTGTGCTCAGAAATATTTTGAAAAAAAAACATAGCCTACAAATGTTTTGGGTGATAAATTTTAAGTATTGGTGTAGTAACATTTTATGTAGCTACTTTATTTACATATATGAACCACGGAGCCAGAAGACGGTGTTAGGGGGAAACAGTTGCTGATTTTTATGGTGATTTGGAAGTTTGGAAACTGAGTCCCAATTTCCTTTACAGTCTTTTTTTTTTTTGAGACAAGAGTCTCGCTCCGTTGCCCAGGCCGATCTCGACTCACTGCAACCTCTGGCTCCCCGGTTCAAGTGATCCTCCTGCTTCAGCCCCACTAGTAGCTGGGATTACAGGCACGCGCCACCACGCCCAGCTAATTTTTGTATTTTTAGTAGAGACAGGGTTTCGCCATGTTGGCCAGGCTAGTCTCGAATTCCTGACCTCAGGTGATCCACCTGCCTTGGCCTCCCAAAGTGCTGGGATTACAGGCGTGAACCACCACGCCTGGCCTCCTTTACAGTCTTAAGTGACTAATGCTATATCTGTAAGAGGCTCATAGACATGGAATTTCTCTCTACATACAGAGATGAGTTATTTTCAAAATATACAGGGTACCCTCAGAAATGGAAACATTAGAAGCTCTCAGCAGTAATCAGAAGTCAGGAAAAGCAGAGTCAAAAAGTTGATACAACATATTTCGAACATTTTGTTTCAATTCGTATCATAAACAAAAAATTCATTCACTAATCTTTGGATATTGGGTCATGATTGGAGTTCTATGTTATTTTTCTTGGTTAATCCACATCCACATTTCCTGCTTCCATTTCTTAAAGAAGAGCAGGACCTTATTAGAGCCTGTGAAAAAACCTGAATGCAAAATCATTCTAGAAATTTTTACTGTACTCTTCAAATCTCTTATCACTATGCCACACCTAAGTACTCATCCCTCTTTCTTTTGTAATTTGCTTGTTCATGTTGCTTTTTAAAAAGCTTTACAGTATTTTTATAAATTGAGATAAAATTCACGTAAACTTCACTATTTTAACACTTTTAAAGTGTACAATTTGGTGGTTTTTATATATTTACAATGCTGTGTAATCACCACCCCATTATCTAATTCCAGAACATAGCCCTCACCCCAAAAAGAAACCCTGCATCCATCATCAATCACTCTCTATTTCCCCTACCCCACTTCCCTGGCAATCACTAATCCACTTTTTGTTGCTATGCATTTGCCTATTATGGACATTTCATATAAATCATACAACATGTGGTCTTTGTATGTCACTTCTTTCACTTAGCATAATGTTTTCAAGGTTCATCCATGTTGCAGCATATGTCGATATATTTTTTTTAACATTACTTACTTTTATGGGCCCATATAGTAATCAACTTAGTTTGCACAGAAATATCATTCTTTGTTTAGCATTCATATTACATCAGTTTATGCAATATTTCATTAAATCACAAAATTACAATACAAATCACAAAAGTACAAAGGTACTTTGGGAGGCCAAGGCGGGCAGATCACCTGAGGTCAGGAGTTCGAGACCAGCCTGGCCAATATGGTGATACCCTGTCTCTACTAAAAAAAAGAGTGGCCAGACGCGGTGGCTCAAGCCTGTAATCCCAGCACTTTGGGAGGCCGGGACGGGCAGATCACGAGGTCAGGAGATCGAGACCATCCTGGCTAACATGGTGAAACCCCGTCTCTACTTAAAAATACAAAAATCTAGCCAGGCGAGGTGGTGGGTGCCTGTAGTCCCAGCTACTTGGGAGGCTGAGGCAGGAGAATGGCGTAAACCCGGGAGGCGGAGCTTGCAGTGAGCTGAGATCCAGCCACTGCATTCCAGCCTGGGCAACAGAGCGAGACTCCGTCTCAAAAAAAAAAAAAAAAAAAAAAAAGAGTACAAAAATATTAGCCAGGCATGGTGGTAGATGCCTGTAATCCCAGCTACTCAGGAAGCTACTTAGGTGGGAAAATCGCTTGAACCAGGGAGGCAGACGTTGCAGGTAGTCGAAATAGCACCACTGCACTCCAGCCTGGGTTTCAGAGCAAGGCTCTGTCTGAAAGAAAAAATAATAATACAATAGCAAAGTACTACTGGCATAAACTGGACTGTAACCAAACACGACTGTAAGCATGCAACTGACCTAGTAACAGCCAAGTATACAAATTTATTAAGATGACAGCTATTTCCTACAGCGGTCTCTGTGTCTGAGCAACAACCAGGATGTGTTTCAGAGAAGGAGAGCACTGGTTAACCCAATGAGTTGTTTCAGTGTTGGGCAGTATTTCATTAGGCAGAACAGAGTCAGATGCATGCAGAGGGGCAGAGAGGTGATAAGTGTCTATTATACAACCCAACACAGCCTCAACTGGTTCCCAAGAGGAAGTTTTCTACGTGTCTTCAAAAAGAGGCAAGGATGTGCTCCCATAAAGACAGGTATATCCTCTGCCTCTATAAAAGCTTTACCATGCTTTACCATCTTTCAAGAAGCAACTCCAATGTGCCCTCCTCTACAAAGTCTTCCCTAACCCTCAAATCTTCACAGTGCCTGCCTGCTCTCTCTTCTTCCGTTTAATTCCCAAAGTACTTATGCATCTCCTACAGTAGTTAGCATTGGTATGATAGCCAGCCATACAATGTCCTCTCTTCCGTACCAGGATGTAAGCTGCATTACAGGCATGTTCTGTGTCTTTACACGTCCTGCTGTCTCTAGCACCAGAATAGAGATGCTCAAAACACAATCTTCACACAAATCCTTACACAAATCTTTTAATAAGGAGTAGAAGTTCAGTAAATATTCATTAAATTAATAAATGAATGAGCACATGAATTAAATAATTAATTAATTTCAGGCAACGTCTTACCTGGCTACAGCAATTCCCCCTACTCGTCAATGTGCGGTAAATGAAGGAAGGATGTGTATGTGATGGGGCACAGTGGTGGGTGAATGAAGAAAAAAAAATCAGCTATTCCAGGTGCCTAGCATGCATCAGAAATTGTGACTCTTCTCCAGATGTTCAACAGACACCACCTTTAAACAGGACATTGTTAGATAATGACACTTTCTGATGTCCTTTGATGTAGAGCACATTAAAAATATTATCAGAGAGAGAATCCTTCTGTTCAAAATCCCCCAACATCTTCAACTGTGTATTTAGTTTTCATCAATTAAATTATTACACCATTTCAATGGGTGACTTTTTATATACACTGGAAAGGTACTCATAAGAAAATAGCTTCCAAATTGGCAATTTTTAAAAGCAAAGCAACTGGTTAGGTGAGGAATGCATAAACAACCCCAAAAGCAGCACTGAATACTTTTCTTTGGCTGTATATGACTGAAAAACTGCCAAGTTCATTTTGATAAGCCTTTGTTAAAAACAATAAACATGCCTGAGCTTGCAAACCATGCTGTTTTGAAGAAAAAGCAATTGAGAGAATTAGAAAATGCTTAAAACTGGAATGTCTGATTAAAAAGAAAAACTATTGTGGAAACAGATTTACCAATAAGTTGCAACACTGTGCAGTCTATAAACGTGAAGGAAAGTGGGGGACAAAATGTAAAGTGAGACAAAATAACTACAGAACACCATCTTCATAAATATAAATAAAAAGCTACATCTTATAAACTGATTTAATTAGTCTCCAATACTAACACGGTACCATTAACACTCTTAAGAAAACAAATCATCCCGTGCTTCAAGTTTAGTCACCACGGTGATGTCCCTGCAATAAAGGAAATGTCATTTCATTGACTCCAAATGAACATATATTAAATAACCAAATGTGGGAACTGCAATTCACTTACAGTAAAATGTCAGCTCATAAAAGTCAAAGTAACTTCACCTGAATTTGTTTTTTTGTTGTTGTTGTTTTGTTTTTGTTTTTGTTTTTCCATGATTATAAGATACTCAGAATCATAGGATTGGAAGGAAGATAGTTTGGATCACTTATGTTTATTTTCCTGCTTAGGTAAAACTGAAATTCTCTTGTATCTGTCTAAGAAATCCTGGAAAAATTCTAATGAATAAATTGTAACTTGATCTTTGTTTTGTTTACTGACACATCCCAAATGCCCAGAACAGCACTAGGCATATAGCAGGCACTCAATAAATATCTGCTAAATTGAAATAAATTGAAAAATATACAGTACAAACGCAATGTTAAATAAGTCAGTTTGAAATTCCTTTCTTAGCTTTGTTTTGGTCATAGTATTAATCACAACAAACAAACAGTCCTCATATAAACCACTTCAACACTATAATTTATGTTTTTACTTCTGATCAATCATTACCATAGAGGGTGCTGAGAATCAGAAAAGACTCCAAGGAAAGATGTGAGTAGACTTACTCCCATCTATTTGGACTAATTTTCTTCTTCTGGGCATTCACCTGAGATTATATCCATAATATAAATAATTGAAAATATTACTTAAAATTAAAGGTTTGCATCTTTAAAAATTGTGCCACAAAAGCAATTTGATTAAATCAACTTCTCATCTATTTCAGAATCCCATCAGTTAAAAAAACAAACATAAAAAATAAGAACAGGAAAATATGATTAGGTGATGCTAGTCATATTATTTTTGCTCAAAACGCCTAGAGGCAATATGCCTTGGAAAACTGAGTTAGGTTGGAATGAGAAGATATGGATTCTAGTGTTGATTTCATCACCAGTTAACAATATGAATTCAGCCAATCCTTGCCAACCTGGATCTGAGCTTCCGGGGCTGTAAGGTGAAGGGTTTGAATTTAGTAGATGGTCTCCAAAGCCTTTCAGTTTCAAAGTTTCTCTAAACCCTGTAATTATAAGTGACCAAATCCAGTTCACCTAATTACTACCACTACTCTTTTACATCCTTCATTTCTTCAACAAACATCCGGTCACCTTGGGGGCGCGGGGGTTGGGGGAATGTCAAACACCATTAGCCATAGTTTGGCATGACATTTATGGAGGGGGAGCGACAAACTATGCAAGGGCAGCTAGCTGATGATTTTAAATGTTAGTGAGTTTGGACACCTGTGGAGTGCATGTGTTTCTGAATTTGAAAGGCCGGAAGATTTTCCCCCTGGGCTAAGCTGGTGGCGCCGTGGGAGTGCCTAGCTCTGAGCAAAGACACAGGTAGGATGAACTAATTAGAGGCTCTTCAAAATGAGAGTGTTTAACCAGTGTCCTGGCAGGACCCGTCTGACTCGACATTTTAAAAAATTATGGCCAGGCACGGTGGCTCAAGCCTGTAATCCTATCACTTTGGGGGGCTAAAGCGGGCAGATCACTTGAGCCCAGGAGCTCGAGAGCAAACCGGGCAACATGGCGAAACCCTGTATCTGCAAAAAAAATACAAAAATTAGCCGGGAGTGGTGGCGTGCACCTTTAGTCCCAGCTACTCCAGAGGCTGGGGAGGGAGGATCGTTGGAGCCGGGGAGGCGGAGGTTGCAATGAGCTGAGATCGCACCACTGCACTTCAGCCTGGGCGACAGAGCGAGACCTTGTCTCTAAATAAATAAATACTATGACAGGTTTAGAATTCTGATGTTGAAAACAAAAGACTAACCAAATAGCCCCAGGACTTACTGGAATTGTGCTTCAAATTTTGTTACGAACGATTTTCCGAGTCCACGATACAGGTATCACTGGTTTCTTTGTGGACAAGAAGCAACTGAGAAATTGAGTTCAATCCACTGAAAGTCGGTGTGTTTTCAATATAGCACACAGGGGAAATAAATATTACTGTCTGAAGTGGGGAACAGGGGAGATATTTTAAAAATGTACTATAAACATAAAATCCAGAATGAAATCCAGAAGAAAGACGGTCTCTATTCCACCGGGAAGTCTGAATTTGAAAACCACAAGAGATGGAGATCAAAGTCGCTCGTTCTCCAGCCACCTGCACAAAAACTCGTACGCAGCGCAGACCCAACCCAGAGAGGGCAAGTGGGCACGTGTCTCCCTCCCAACCCAAGCTGCGCACCGACGCACCCAAGTTAGGGTCCCAGGCTCCCGGCGCGGGATGGGCGCTAGGGCAGTGGAGAATGGAGCGTCCCCGTCCTCCTCCAGCTCCAAGGGCAGCCCCAGCGCCCCGCCGTCCCGCCGCCCTTCCTTGTGGGATGCCCGTGTCACCTGAGCCACCGCGCCCTCTGCACAACCGAGTCAGGGAGAGGGAGGAGGAGGAGCCGAGGAAGCTTCTTGGCCCGGGCGCTGGGGATCCGGGAGCCGGGGCCGCCGGCGAGACTGAGCCCGGGACAGCCCAGCGCTCCGCAGCCCGCCCAGAGCGCGCAGACCACCCCCATGCCCCGCCCGCCCTCCTGCCACACCCGCCCCCAGCCCGGCCGCGCCGCCTCCTCACCTCGCCGGGACCACTGCAGCCCGGGCAGTAGTGCGCCGACATGCCCCCAGGGCGCACCCGCCGAGCCGCGTCCCTGCGCAGTGGCCCCTTCCCGGGCCCCAGGCGGCGCGATCCGCGCTTCGGTGAGGCGGGAAGCGGACTGGGCGGAGGCGCCGGCGAGGCTGGGGCAGGGGGCCCAGCTGGCAACGCCGGGGGAGGGAAGCGTGGCGCGGAAAATCCCAGTGCTCCGCCTTTGAAATGCACCGGCTCATTCAGCCCCGCCAGCTCGGCCGGGGAGTGGGCCTGGCGGGCGGAGAGGATTTAGCGCGGGGATCCGGTCTAAGTGCTGCGGCTTGACTAGGGGCAAGGGGCGCAGCGGACAGGAACTTCTCGCGGTTATGTAATGCACTGGCTTTCTGTGTCACCAGCCAGACCGCTCTAGGCCTGCCGGACCCTTCCCGGGAAGAGCCATGACCCCTGACCTCGGCAAGCCGAGGGGAACTCGGTGTTCCCAAAAAGAACTTTTCCTCGCAGGGTCAAAGATCAAGATCTCGAGAAAAAATGCAAGGCCTCCTTTAGGTGTATCTGGCAGGGATCTGGACCCTGCTAGCCAATCCTTCCCATTTCACAGAACAGGAAACTGAAGCTCCAGAATGCTAGTGAAAAGCGTTATCTCTTGGAGTCAAAAAGACCTGGGTTCAACGCATCTGAAAATCTCCTAACCTTGGGCAACTTAACTCTGAGCCTTACTTTTCCCTGTAAAACAAGGATAAATAGCGCCCACTTCATGTTATTGCTGAGGATGGAATGAGTGAAGTGTAATACAATTCCCCAAACGTTGACTCAAAGCCTCAAAAGGGAGCTGCCAGGACGTACCCTACATAGGACAGGTTCCAGGCGAACTTTCTGTAAAGTCCTCTCCTTGTCAAAAGTAAGCCCTCTAAATTGACAAGGTCTGGTTCCAATATCTTGGAGCCTACGGCCTCGCTTCTCCAAGAGTGACCGGTAAACCAACAGTCAGGTCATCACCTGGGTGCTTGCTAAAAATGCGGAATCGCAGGCCCAACCGCGGATCAGAATCTGCATTTTTTTGCAAGATTCCCTGGTGATTTCACTGTGTGTCAAAATTCCAAAATGAATTAGACTTTTTGGAATTTTTTTTTTTTCTTTTTTGAGAAGGAGTCTCCCTCTGTCGCCCAAGCTGGAGTGCAATGGCGCGATCCTGGCTCACTGCAACCTCCACCTCCCTGGTTCAAACGATTCTCCTGCCTCAGCCTCCCGAGTAGCTGGGATTATGGTCGCGCGCCACCACACCCGACTAATTTTTTGTATCTTTAGTAGAGATGAGATTTCACTATGTTGGCCAGGCTGATCTCGAACTCCTCGTGATCTGCCCGACAAAGAGTTACTGGTCAACAGTAGGGAGCATGTGCCATGCAGCACCTTAGGTATTTGTTTGGTTTTTTTAGTGAAAGAGTCTCACTTTGTTTGTGTTTTAAAGAAGGGGTTTCACTATGTCACTCAGGCTAGAGTGCTGTGGTGAGATCATAGCTCATTGCAGTCTCAAACTCCTAGGCTCAAGGGATCCTCCTGCCTCAGCCTCCCCAAGCACTGGGATTACAGGCATGAGCCACTGTGCAAGCTAGGGGTTTTTTTTTAAATAGTCTAGTAAAGTCCTTTCTCATTTTACCCTCTGGCTGTTTTTAGTCTCCACCTCCTCTCAGTTTCCTGCCCTTTAACTATAAATCTGAATTTAAGTCCTATTTTCACTTACAAAAAAATCCCTAGGTTAAATCTAAGTGATGATTGTGAATAAATGTTTAAAATACACAAAAGAAGGAACAAATACAGCTTGTAAAAGAATTCATTAGCATTGAAAATGAACCTATAAATGCAGAGGCTGCCATGAGCCCTGAACTCTCAGCTGTGAAGGTCTTTAGGTTAAAGACTTGAATACCTTTGAGTTTCAGAAAAATGCATCTTTCAGTTAAACATTGCTTTGGGTAGCAAATAAGTCTCCTTTTCCGTTTAAATATAATGTAGGACAACAGTTTTTAAAGTTTTGGAGACTAGGACACTGCACAAGTCTTCCTTTCATCTAAGTCACCACTTACAGGGGCTCTAGCAAAGACCAAAGCAAATACTGTGTTTATCCTCTTCAATGCTGTGTCACTGATGTTGTTTCCTTAGAAGAAGTTCAGATTTCGTGTATCTGATTCAATCTCTGTCAGGACGATTTTCATCCTTTAAGAGTTCAGTCATTGTGGGTTGATGATGGTGATGGTGAGTGCAATGCGTATAGGCAGTGCCAGATATAGACAGGTCACTTCTGTGTGCCTACCCCTTTGGGGTTCCACACTCAAGACCTGACATAGCTGCTGACATGGGGGTAGGCAGCACAGAAGTGGAGGAAAGGGAGATGCACGAAGCAAAGCAATCGCCTTTCACTGAGGCTGGAGGGTTGGGGGTGGAGAAAGTTGGACTGCTATCACTGTGCAGGAGAAAAGCAAAGCAAAGGTGGAACCCTAGAATGCAACCTAGGAGGAAAGGGAAGGAGCAACATTTCTTCCAGATAGCACTGTCCAACAGAACTTTCTGCAGTGATGGAAATGTGCTATATTTGCACAGTCCCAGCATGGCTATAAAATGTGGCTATTTACATTTTAGTTAATTAATTATAATCATAATTAAAACTGAGGTTTCTTGTGTGTGTTTTGCTTTTTTCTTTTTTACTGCTAGTCTGTTGCACTAATCACCTTTGAAGTGCTTCATTCCAAGATGTGGCTAATGTCTACCATACTGGACAGCACTCAAAACATTTTCTTCATCATAGAAAGTTCTACTGCACGGTGATGCTTAGAGGCCAGGATTTTGGTAAAGAAATGAGCCCAGAAACCCAGCTTTTCCAAGTTGTAGTCAGAACCTCATCTGTCCAAAAGCAAGTAATAGAATGAAAATTATATGTACATCATTGAGTCCTTATGATAATCAAAATGAGTTAATCTATAGAATGTATTTAATTCAATGCTTTGCATACTATAAATGTGTGAAAAATATTAATCCTTATTAGTATTAATAGTCTTTTACCTTAAAAGTATTGGGGAATGACAAAGATTTTTTCCTTGGCCAAACTTTAGTCAGGTTCCTGAAACTTCTCCTAAGACCATGTGTGTATTTCTTTATAGATTCCAGTTTATCAAAGAACCCAGCGGAATCAGTTTGGCAATAACCTCCCTCCCCACTGACAACTGATCACCCAAGGGTCCCCCATCCTCCACTGTCCTCCAGGTGATATCTAATCACCTTGGCCTGTCTTTAGTGATAATCCTGTTAGGTCGATTTAACTAGAGTGCCATATCCTGTTTCTTGGCTATAAATTCCCGTTTTCCTCTGCTGTATTCAGAGTGGAGCCCCATCTCTCTACCCTACTGCAAGCCTTCATTGTAGTGGCCCCTCTATCTGTCTCAATGGTCCTGAATAGTCTTTACCATGCTGTAACAATTGTCATTGAATATTCTTTTTCTTTAACAGGGACATGGCATTAATGGTACATCATTATTAGTTATGTAACCTTTCGCTGATGTGGTCAGCTGATCTGGTACCTCCACATGCGTTAATAGTTGTATTCTAACTCTCTCCCTTCCTCTTCTTCCCTGCTCAGAATTGAGGACTATTTGTACTATTCTGGCCTGGAGGCACAGCATATTTTGTCAAATCCCTAGCATCTGTAGCCAATAAATAACAAGTGTGTTAACTAAAATCCTATTGCACCATGGTTCAGTGGAATTAATTTTCAGATAGGATTCTGCGAAGCCTGACACCTTAGGGTACATCCATTATGAAAGGAATTGTTTGTTCCTGTTATTTGGTCAAACAAGAATATGTGGACTCAGTAGAGAAAAACGGGAACATTGGCTACAGATAAGTAATATTTGGGGTGTCCAGGTCGAAATAGAAGCTACTGGAAGGTTGGGGGTTGAAGATGAAACCTTAAGGCTTTTGCCTAAACAGAATTTGAAATTTTATTCTCATGACTAGTTAAGATTTTAGGAATAACTACAAACAGCATAAATAAGATGCAAGTATTTTATGTAGTCAATTATACAGATTAGGGCAATACATGGAAAAGGAAATAATGAAATTCTTCCTTAGACTCCAATAAACAAATTTTTGAAGAACTGCCTTCTCAAACTCCTGTTCAACTGACTTCTTTAATAACATCGTGTCCTGTGGGCTTGCTGCTTCCTTCCTTCCTTCCTTCCTTCCTTCCTTTCTTCCTTCCTTCCTCCCGCCCTTCCTTCCTTCCTTCCTTTCTTCCTTCCTTCCTCCCGCCCTTCCTTCCTTCCTTTCCCTCTCTTTCTTCTTTCTTCCTTTGTTTCTTTCCTCTCACTCTCTTTCCCTCCCTTCCTTCCTTCTTTCCTTCCTTCCTTCTTTCCTTTTCTCTGGCTCGCTTTTTCTTCCTTCCTTCCTTCTTTCCTTCCTTCCTTCCTTTCTTTCTTTTTCTTTCTTTCTCTTTCTCTTTCTTTCTCTCTCTCTTTCTTTCTTTCTTTCTTTCTCTCTTTCTCTCTTTCTTTCTTCTTTCCTTCCTTCTTTTTTTGCTCTTCCTTTCTTTCTTTCTTGCTTACTTGCTTGCTTGCTTACTTGCTTGCTTCTGAGACAGAGCCTCACTCTGTCACCCAGGTTGGAGTGCAGTGGCATCATCACAGTTCACTGCAGCCTTGATTAGCTAGGTTCAGGTGATCGTCCCACCTCAGCCTCCTGAGTAGCTGGGACTACAGCCGCCCACCACCACACCCAGTTCGTTTTTGTATTTTTTGTAGAGACAGAGTTTTGCCATGTTGCCCAGGCTGGCCTCAAACTTGTGGGCTCAAGTGATCCTCCTGCCTTGGCCTACCAAAGTGCTGGGACTACAGCCGTGAGCCACCATGCCCAGCCTACAATCCACTTTCTTTATCATCTTTTTTGGTTCCTCTTTCACCAGTCCACTCTTTTCTATGAGCATTTTCTTAGAATTTAGCCCCTATTTCCATTGTCCTTTCTTAATGTTTATCTCCATCCCAGCCCCATGACTGTAGCTAACACCTGCTGTCAACGGCAGTGCCTTTCCAGTTCTGACCTCCCTCTGAACTCCAATTCTTGTTGCCAGATAGCCAGTGAATATTTTCACTTGCATTCTCCCTACACCATCACTTCAGATTTTAACATATCAGGAACTCAAGTCATCACTACAATCTGCTCTTAGATTCCAACAACTCTCTTCTCCAATGTCACTTAGTCTCTGGTGCTAACATTCTCTCATTTACTATGACTCAAAGCTATGTCATCATTTTAACCCATTTGTCTTTCTGGAGTCATGGTATAACTGAAAGGCATTGAATTTGAAATCATAAAACCAAAGTAAAAAATCTCATTTCTGCCACTTCTTACCAAGACAAACTAAGCAAATTTCTTTTTTCTTTTTTTGAGACAGAGTCTCGCTCTATTGCCCAGTCTGGAGTGCAGTGGTGCAATCTCTGCTCAATGCAAGCTCCGCCTCCCGGGTTCACGCCATTCTCCTGCCTCAGCTTCCTGAGTAGCTGGGACTACAGGCGCCCACCACCACACCTGGCTAATTTTTTTTTTTTTTTTGTATTTTTAGTAGAGATGGGGTTTCACCGTGTTAGCCAGGATGGTCTCCATCTCATGACCTCATGATCCGCCCGCCTCAGTCTCCCGAAGTGCTGGGATTACAGGAGTGAGCCACTGTGCCTGGCCGCAAATTTCTTAACATCCCACCTCTCGAGCATCAGATTTCTTATCTATAAAATAAAATCACCAGTACTATTCAAAAACCATGGATTGAGGCTGGGTATGGTGGCTCATGCCTGTAATCCAACATTTTGGGAGGCTAAGACCAGAGGATCACTTGAGGCCAGGAGTTCTAGACCAGCCTGGGCAACATACTGAGACCTTCTCTCTACAAAAAAAAATTTTAAAAATTAGCTAGACATGGTGGTGAGCACCTGTAACCCTAGCTACTTGGGAGGCCAAGGTGGGCAGATCTCTTGAGCCCAGGAGTTCAAGGCTGTGATTGTGCCAGGGCACTCCAGCTTGAGCGACAGAACTAGACCCAGTTTTTAAAAATAGAAAATAACAAATAAAGGATTGAGCAGCTACATAACCCAGTCTCTGTGCTAATTATGTTACACCCCCAAGGTCTGCGCTACTGATACCTTAGGCTTGACAATTCTTTTTTGTGGGGCTGCCTTGTGCATTGTAGAACATTTAGCAGCACCTTTTGTGTTTGCCCATTAGGTGCCAATAGTAATGCCCTAGTTGTGACAATCAAAATTTTTTTCAGATATTGCCAAATATCTCCACTAGGTTAGGTTGTACAAACTTTTATGTTATTATTTTCTGAAATATGTGTTTGGTTTTATTATTTTGTTTCTCCAAATTAAGTGTTCTTTTTTTTTTTTTTTTTTTTTTGAGACGGAGTCTGGCTCTGTTACCCGGGCTGGAGTGCAGTGGCCGGATCTCAGCTCACTGCAAGCTCCGCCTCCTGGGTTCCCGCCATTCTCTTGCCTCAGCCTCCGGAGTAGCTGGGACTACAGGCGCCCGCCACCTCGCCCGGCTAGTTTTTTGTATTTTTTTAGTAGAGACGGGGTTTCACCGTGTTAGCCAGGATGGTTTCGATCTCCTGACCTCGTGATCCGCCCGTCTCGGCCTCCCAAAGTGCTGGGATTACAGGCTTGAGCCACCGCGCCCGGCCTAAGTGTTCTAATAATATTTAATTTTCATAATATTAAGAGCAACTCTTTGGAGGGAGGGGTTGTGAGGAAATTTATTGATATTTTTAGTTCCTGTACTATCCCAGGGGGGATAGTACCTTTCTCTCTGTGTGCTTTGAGGATTACATGAGATGACAAATACGAGAGTGGCCGGCATAGCCTGACCCAGGTCACTGTTTGCAGAATGTGAATGTCTACTCATTCATGAAGCTCTGTGAAGGTGAGGTGTTCTCTGAAGATCACAGGTAGAAGACTATTTTTACAAAAACATTCAATTTAGATTATATTGTTATGAATTATTATTATATGCTAACAAATATTATTTTTGAATTCATCAATAAAGCAAATTTCTTCTGTTATATTTTCTTTTTTTTTTTTTTTTTGAGATAGAGTCTCGCTGTGTCCCACAGGCTGGAGTGAAGTGATGTGATCTCGGCTCGTGGCAACTGCCGTCTCCTGGACTCAAGTGATTCTTGTGCCTCAGCCTCTTGAGTAACTGGGACTACAGGCACGCACCACCACACCCGGATAATCTTTGTATTTTTAGTAGAGATAGGGTTTCACCATGTTGGCCAGGCTGGTCTTGAACACCTGGCCTCAAGAGATCTGCCCACCTTGGCCTCCCAAAGTTCTGGGATTACAGACGTGAGCCATGGTGTCTGGCCTGTTATATATTCTTAATAGTTTTATCTCCCTATCTATTGTCACTGATCTCCAGACTCATCTTCCCTCATGCATGGCTCACTAGAACTGCTATACTTCCATTACTTTAGCCTCTTTCCCTACCCAACTATACAGTTAATTTCTTGACACTGTGCCTTATATTCTTTCTACTGGAAACTCTGGCCATTCCTATTCCCCATATTTACTTCATCGAAATGGGACTCATTTGCCTGTTGGTTGGCCAAAGTCCTCTTCCAACAGCCTCCTATCCACCCTTCATTATCATGTTTCTTAACACTAATGGGTACCCTCTGTCACACCCTCATTCTTGTTCTGTGAAGTCGCCATGCACATTCCTACCCCTGTTCTTTCACCCATACTCTTTCCCATGTCTGGGCTGCCCCTTCCTCTCTGTCTTCTGCCTATGGAGATCTAACAGCATCATTGAAGGTCCAATTCAAATCCCAACTTCTACTGATATCTGTAACTTCCCTTGAAAGGCATTTACAGGCCGGGCGCGGTGGCTCAAGCCTGTAATCCCAGCACTTTGGGAGGCCGAGACGGGCGGATCATGAGGTCAGGAGATCGAGACCATCCTGGCGAACACTGTGAAACCCCGTCTCTACTAAAAAATACAAAAAACTAGCCGGGCGAGGTGGCGGGCGTCTGTAGTCCCAGCTACTCGGGAGGCTGAGGCAGGAGAATGGCGTGAACCCGGGAGGCGGAGCTTGCAGTGAGCTGAGATCCGGCCACTGCACTCCAGCCCCGGCGACAGAGCAAGACTCCGTCTCAAAAAAAAAAAAAGAAAGGCATTTACAAAAGATGCTTAATGGTTAGAGAGAGGGATGGACAGATGGATAGTTATATGATAAAGCAAATTTAAGAAAATGTTAAATCTAGAATCTAGGTAGCAACATATAGGTGTTCACTGGATAATCTTTTGACTTTTTTCTGTTTCAAATTGTCGTAATAAAATAAAAATAATTTAAAACTTAAAGATAAAACAAACTTCCCAATTCATTCACAAAGTCTTCCCATCCAACTCTAATGATATTCATTAAGAACCCAAGTTTATACATCAGACAGATTTGAGTTCAAGGCTCAGCTCCCCCTCATGCTAGCTGGGTGATTTGGGGCAAGTTGTATAATAACTCAGAACTTCATTTTCCTCATTTATAAAATGGACATAGGCCGGGCGCGGTGGCTCAAGCCTGTAATCCCAGCACTTTGAGAGGCCGAGACGGGTGGATCACAAGGTCAGGAGATCGAGACCATCCTGGCTAACACGGTGAAACCCTGTCTCTACTAAAAAAAATACAAAAAAAAATACAAAAAAAAACTAGCCAGGCGAGGTGGCGGGTACCTGTAGTCCCAGCTGCTCGGGAGGCTGAGGCAGGAGAATGGCGTGAACCCGGGAGGTGGAGATTGCAGTGAGCTGAGATCCAGCCACTGCACTCCAGCCTGGGCAACAGAGCGAGACTCCATCTCAAAAAAAAAAAAAAAATGAACATAATAATAACCTTTCATAGGTGTTGTGGAGGCTAATTGAGATTTGTACTTATAAAGCACTTAGCTGGCTGGGTGTAGTGGCTCATGCTTGTAAACCCAGCACTTTGGCAGGCCAAGACAGGAGGATCACTTGAGCCCAAGAGTTTGAGATCAGCCTAGGCAATATGGTGAAAACCTATCTCTACCAAAAGAAATTTAAAACTTAGCCAGGCGTGGTGGCACATGCCTGTGGACCCAGCTACTTGGGAGGCTGAGGTGGGAGGATTGCTTCAGCCCAGAAGGTCAAGGCTGCAATGAACCATGATTGTGTCACTGCACTCCAACCTGGGCAACACAGCAAGACTTTGTCAAAAAAAAGAAAAAAATGGATAAAGTGCTTAGCAGAATAGCTGAAGCATAGTAAGTGCCCAATATATATTAGCAGAAAATACAAATACTCCTCCCTTGAGTGAATAGAGTGTAAGCTATTTGATGGCAGTAACTCTCTCTGTCTCATTTACCATTCCCCCTGTGTCTACAGAGTAGAAACTTAAGCTTTGTAGAATGAGTGAATGTTCATTGTACATCATCTTTGTTGTTTACCTCTGTTGCTCTTCCTCTGGGAGACTCATTCAGTTAGTATTTCTGAAGCATCTACTATGAACAAAGCCAGCAGCCTGAGCAGAACCATTATGGCCCCACACCTAACCCAATACTTTATCCCTGAAATCAAGTTTCTCTAGCTTAGTGCTGCTGTGCAGGTTGGCGGTTCTCTGACCATCTAGGGTTTCTTCTGAGAATATATTTGGAGTAGAAATATATGTTTAAGTGGAGAATAGACAAGAGAAAAGAGTTACTGGTGTTGTCTCCCAACCAAGTTTGGAGTATGAAGAAAAGGAGGTGATACATTCCCTATGGTCTGACACACAGACTTTATGACCTACCCTTTTTGGATCCCACTGGATCCGTTGGATCTACAGGTTTTAATAATGTTGAACTTGGTTTTCCAGTTAATTTATTCAAAATCTTTTCAAATGACTGTTCAAACTTTTGTCTCATTATTTTCTGAAGTATGTGTTCAGTTTTAATATTCTGTTTCTCCAAATTAAATTTAAATACAGTTATTTAATTTTCATAATATTAAGAGCAATTCTTTGGAGAGAAGGTTGTGAGGAAATGTATTGAAATTTTTTAGTTCCTATGATATACCAGGCCCTGTGTATGTATTATTGCATTCAGTTCTCATAATACCTGTTTTCAATTGAGGAAAAATACCTCAGAGTGGTTAAGTGAACTGACCAATATCAGGCAAGTAGTAAACAGTGCCTGTTTATGAAACCAGGTCTGTCTGACTCTGGGGTAGATTGATTGTAAAAATAGCTGGGGTTTTCTCTATCACCCCTGTTTTCATATCCTTTGCAGTATGACTTTGTAGCTCATTTCATAAAGAACCGGGCCTATCTCCATACTCCTTAAGTCAGGCATCATCTTATGATTGCTTTAGCCAATAGGGAAAATAAATGATGGTGGGTCAATTCTGAGTCCAGACCTTAAGGGGTTATACCTCCATCTGGCTCTCTCTCGAATCCTGCACTGCTATGAGAACAAGCCTCAAATGGCCTGCTGGATGAGAGAACATTTGGGGACAACCTGAGTCACCCCAGTTAGCCCAGTCAAGATCAGCAAAGCTATCCCCACAGCAGGCTGTAGGTGCACAAGTGAGCCCACTGAGACCAGCTCAGATAGCAGAACTGCCCAGGTAACCTACACACTCATGCACAAACAAAAATGTTTATTGTCAAAGCCACTGTGGTGTGATGATTGTCATGTGGCATTATTTAATCAAGAAATAACTAATATAAATTCACACTACAAACTCCTTAAACTGATAAGCAACTTCAGCAAAGTCTCAGGATACAAAATCAATGTGCAAAAATCACAAGCATTTCTTTGCACCAACAATAGACAAGCAGAGAGTCAAATCATGAATGAACTCCCATTCACAACTGCTACAAAGAGAATAAAATACCTAGGAATATAGCTAATGTGAAGGACCTCTTCAAGGAGAACTACAAACCACTGCTCAAGAAAATAAGAGAGGACCCAAACAAATGGAAAAACATTCCATCCTCATGGATAGGAAGAATCAATATTGTGAAAATGGCCATACTGCCCAAAGTAATTTATAGATTCAATGCTATTCCCGTTAAACTACCATTGACATTCTTCACAGAATTAGGAAAAACTATCTTGAATTTCATATGGAATGAAAGAAGACCTCATATAACCAAGATAATCCTAAGCAAAAAGAGCAAAGTCACACTACCTGACTTCAACCTATACTACAAGGTTACAGTAATCAAAACAGCATGGTACTGGTACCCAAACAGAGATATAGACCAATGGAGCAGAACAGAGACCTCAGAAATAACACCATACATCTGCAACATGTCTGATCTTCAACAAACCTGCCAAAAACAAGCAATGGGGAAAGGATCTCCTATTCAGTAGTAAATGGTGCTGGGAAAACCAGCTAGCCATATGCAGAAACCTGAAACTAGACCCCTTCCTTACACTTTATACAAAAATTAACTCAAGATGGATTAAAGACTTAACTGTAAAACCCAAAACCATAAAAACCCTAGAAGAAAACGTAGGCAGTATCATTCAGGACATAGGCATGGGCAAAGATTTCATGATAAAAATGCCAAAAGCAATAGTAACAAAAGTCAAAATAGACAAATGAGATCTAATTAAACTAAAGAGCTTCTGCACAGCAAAAGAAATATCATCAGAGTGAACAGGCAACCTACAGAATGGGAGAAAATTTTTGCAATCTACCCATCTGACAAAGGTCTAATATCCAGAACCTACAAGGAAATTAAATTTACAAGAAAAAAAAACAACCGCATCAAAAAGTGGGCAAAGGATATGAACAGATACTTCTCAAAAGAAGACATTTATGTGGCTGACAAACATATGAAAAAAAGCTCAACATCACTGACCATCAGAGAAATGCAAATCAGAACCACAATGAGATATCATTTCATGCCAGTCAGAATGGTGATTATTAAAAAGTCAGAAAACAATAGAAGCTGGCAAGGCTGTGGAGAAATAGGAACATTTTTACGCTGTTGGTGGGAATGTAAATTAGTTCAACCACTGTGGAAGACAGTATTGCGATTCCTCAAGGAACTAGAACCAGAAATATCATTTAATCCAGCAATCCCATTACTGGGTATATACCCAAAGGAATATTAATCATTCTACTATAAAGACACATGCACACATATGTTTATTGCAGCACTATTTACAATAGCAAAGACATGAAATCAACCCAGAAAGCCATCAATGATAGACTAAATAAAGAAAATGTGGTACATATACACCATGGAATACTATGTAGTCATAAGAAGGAATGAGATCATGTTTTTTGCAGGGACATGGATAAAGCTGGAAACCATCATCCTCAGCAAACTAACACAAGGACACCAAACCAAACACTGCATGTTCTCCCTCATAAGTGGAAATTGAACAGTGAGAACACATGGACACAGGGAGGGGAACAACACACACCAGAGCCTGTTGGGTGGTTGGGAGGTAAGGGGAGGGAACTTAGAGGACCGGTCAATAGGTGCAGTAAACCACCATAGCACACATAGACCTATGTAACAAACCTGTACGTTCTACACATGTATCCCCTTTTTTTTTGCAAACACATTATCAGAAGTCTTTTTTATAGTTTTTATCATACTATTACAATCTTTTCAATTACTCTGGAGGAAAAAAACCATTTTATTAGCAATATATTAGAAAAGAAATTATTTGTGCTTAATGAGCCAATGTAATGAATGACTAGATTGCAAACTAAACTACAGTGCATGACTCTCTATCATCTCTATACTAGCTAAATCCAGTACAAATAAATCAACCAGAATACCTGAGTATCTAGTCTGTATAGGCCCTGTGCATAGTACATTGGTGTTTTAAGACATGGTTCCTGTCTTCACAGAATTTACAATCTAATTGGAAATATAAGTAGCCATGCAAATGATAACAATTTCAAAAACACCTTTACTACAAGCTTATAATAAGAAAAGGTGTGTGATCATTTTGTTTCAAAAGAAAAGGGTACATGATTATTTTGATAAAGGAAGTTAACTCTTACTAGAAGAATTCAGAGAAGAGGTGGAGACCAGGCGCAGTGGCTCATGCCTGTAATCCTAGCACTTTGGGAGGCTGAGGCGGGCAGATCACCTGAGGTCAGAAGTTCAAGACTAGCCTGGCAAAATCCCATCTCTACAAAAAATACAAAAGTTAGCCAGGCATGGTGGCATGTGCCTGTAATCCCAGCTGCTTGGAAGGCGGAGGCAGGCGAATCACTTGAACCCAGGAGGTGGAGGTTGCAGTAGGCCTAGATCATGCCACTGCACTCCAGCCTGGGCAAAAAAAAAAAAAAAGGTGGACTGCTTGAGACAGAAGCTAGCAAGGCGAAGCCTGATGTTATAGGTAGGGCTGGAACATGGAACACCTTCTTGGAGAATTTCAAAAAGCAGGAAGGTAGGCAGTCTTGTTAAATGAAACTGCAGGTACTAAAACTTGCAGTGGAAAAGTGCAAGGTGTAATTGTCAGTGGGTAAATAAGTCATTTTGATGAGAATGGAGAAAATCAATAGGACAAAGTGACTGATTAGATATGGAGTGAAAGAGACATGAGAAGTCTGTGTGACTCCAGCCAGGAGGACGGTGATCATTAACAGAGAAAGAAAAGGTAGCAGCATGTGAACTGTTCAATACTGAACACGTGGATCTTGAGCTGGAAATGAAGTACCCAGCAAGCTGTTGAAAATTCAGGTCAGGAGCCAAAGGGAAAAGTCAAGGTTAGAGGTATGCTTTGAAAATTTTCTGTACAAAAGAGGTTGGATGAAGCCAGAGCAGCAGGCTGAGGACTAGACTTGGAGAATGCCTGCAATGTCTAGTAAGAGAGATTTAAAAAAAGATGCAGTCGCGGCTGGGCACAGTGGCTCATGCCCGTAATTCTAGCACTTTGGGAGGCTGAGGCGGGCGGATCACTGCAGGTCAGGAGTTCGAGAACAGCCTGGCCAACGTGGTGAAACCCTGTCTCTACTAAAACTACAAAAATTAGCCGGGCGCAGTGGCAGGCGTCTGTAATCCCAGCTACTAGGGAGGCTGAAGCAGGAGAATCACTTGGATCCGGGAGGCAGAGGTTGCAATGAACCGAGATCGCACCCCTGCACTCCAACCTGGGCGACAGAGCGAGATTGTCTCAAAAAAAAAAAAAAAGATGCACTAAGCAGGATGTAGCAAGTGCCACAGGAATTGCCTAAGTGTGATATGCAATTTAGAGAGTGAAGAGGGATGTACACCAGCAGAGGGGAAACGCTGTCTTTCAAGAGAAGAATGAGTGATAATGAGCAGGACCTGCTCGCAGCAAGATCAGGCAGCTTTTGCAAATCATTGAACGAGATGGATGGTTCAGCTGCACTGTCACCTGCTAACAACAGAAACACCAGTGAAGACTGATTAAACTGATTTGAAAAAAAGGCATAGCCAGCTTTGTTTGGGGCTGATTTACCCTTTCTGACTCTCTGTGTTGATCTTCTTAATGAATTAATTAGCAAGTTTCTGCTTCACCTTTATTCATTTTCATAAACTCAGAAAGTGCAAACTGAAGGAATATTTGATCAGGATAAAGCCAATACACATAAGGCATCCAGATAAAGGAACAATGGCTAAATCCAGTTTCAGTTTCTTTGCAGTAAGTGTATATCTCAACTGCTATACCAATTATATGTACAGTACACTATTATGCTGCTTCCTTCAGCAGAGACACATTTACACATTCATATTCGTTAGCTCTTGTGGTTATAGATGATGCTATAGTAAGATTATTAAGAAATTTCAATTCATCCTAACAACAGGGAGAACTACTCAAGTAGCAATATAAATAATAGGCATCAGTTTGTTTGTTTGTTTGTTTGTTTCAGTAGCGTGTGAAGAATAGAGAAGCATAAAGTGAAAAGAAAAAGCCAGCTTAGTGTTTTGGGTTTTTTTTTTTTTAAGTTTATAAAAAGAAGCCATACTCTGTCAGCTAACTGCTTGCCAATTGCTTTAGAGTGTTTCCACCTAATTCGAAGGTTAGCTGAAAGCAGTGTGTCTGTAATTCTTTAGTCAGCAGACACACCTTTATTAGCCATTCTGGTCTACATCTGCCCCACATGCTCTGCTCCAGGAACATTATATTCAGCAGCCAGCATTGTAACAAGCTTTGCAAGTGGCTCAGCATCCTGCAATTTGAGAGCCATGACCTAAGAACTCTAGGAAGACCCAGAATAGCTGGAAGGGAGTAAGGTGCCTCAAATCCAGCCTTCCCTCTTTCCTTTTTCCCTCTTTAAGCAGAGAACTCTACTTTATGGTTTTATTATATTGGACTTTCATTCATTCCATTCGGCAAGCCAAAAATCTAGGAGTCATCACTTACCTCCCACATCAATCCATCAACAAGTCCTGTCAATTATCTCATCAAAATCTGCCCCTTTTTTCCATCTGCACTGCGACAACACCCTAATCCATCTTGCCATCTCCTCTCTCCCACTCCTGCAAGTCTCCTAACTGATCTCCTTCCCTCTGCTCTTAGCCTCTTCCCATCTATTCTCCATGAAACATCAAGAATGTTTTTCTTAAAACTTAAATTAGCATGGTGGCTCATGCCTGTAATCCCAGCACTGTGGGGGGCCAAGGCGGGCGGATCAAGAGGTCAGGTGTTTGTGACCAGCCTGGCCAACATGGTGAAACCTGTCATTACTGAAAATACAAAAACTAGACGGGTGTGGTGGCGGGTGCCAGTAATCCCAGCTACTTCGGAGGCTGAGACAGGAGAATCACTGGAATCCAGGAAGCAGAAGTTGCAGTGAGCTGAGATCGCACCACTGCACTCCAGCCTGGGCTATACAGCAAGACTCCATCTCAAAACAAACAAACAAACAACAACAGCAAAATTAGACCATATTGCTTTGCAGCTTAAAACTTTTCAATGGTTCCCAAAGCACTAAAACAAAACCTGAACTCCTCTGACCATGGCCCATAATGTGTAATGGCCCCACCCCCGCCTTGCTCTACATCATCTCATGCCACACTCCTCATATCTCGCTATACTTAGCTATGTTGACTTTTCTCTGGGCAGGGATGCAGAAGGTTTTGTGCTTGCCTTTCCTCCTGCCTAGGAAGCTCTTCACTATTTTCGCAAAGTTCTCAGCTTAAATGTCACCTCCCCCGGGTGTCTTCCAAGGCTATTCTATTTAAACTATTCTATTTAAACCAAGTCTCCGTCACCCCATTATTTCTGATTTTAGTCCTTTTTGTTTCCTTTATAATGTTAATTGCAACTTGCATTTTTTTGTTGTTGTTGCTGTTTGCATTGATTTTGTGAGAGGCTAAACTTAAAGCTTAGTGAAACCAAGAAGATGTCCATCATGTTTACCATTGTATCTCCAGCACCTTGTAAGGTACCTGGCATATATTAGGAACTCAATTATTGGAGGAAATGAATAAAAGGATCCAAAGTTTTCAAGGTGTGGAAGTCCATGATGTAGTCAACTCAGAAAGGCCCATTTTGGATGGAGTGAGGGTGTGTATTCTGGAATTAAACTGTGTTCCAGAGTTGTACTGGTGACCAGTGATCAAAAATCCCCAAGTTCAGCCGGGCATGGTGGCTCACACCTGTAATCCTAACACTATGGGAGGCTGAGGCAGGCAGATCACTTGAGGTCAGGAGTTCGAGACCAGCCTGGCCAACATGGTGAAACATCATCTTTACTAAAGACTACAAATTAGCTAGGTATGGTGGTGCGTGTTTGTAGTCCCAGCTACTTGGGAGGCTGAGGGATGAGGATTGCTTGAAGTTGGGAGTGGGAGGTTGCAGTGAGCCAAGATCACACTACTGCATTCCAGCCTGGACAACAGAGTGAGACTCTGTCTCAAAATAAATAAATAAATAGTCCCAAGATCATTGTTCTTCCAACCCAGTGCCAATGGAGCACATTGTTTTTGGGAAACTTCTATAAAGCTGATATGGTTTGGCTCTGTGTCCCCACCCATATCTCATCTTGAATTGTACTCCCATAATTCCCATGTGTTGTGAGAGGACCCATGTGTTGTGCGAGGACCCAGTGGAAGATCATTTGAATCATGGGGGTGTTTCCCCCCATACTGTTCTCGTGGTAGTGAATAAGTCTCATGAGATCTGATGGTTTTATCAGGGGTTTCTGCTTTTGCATCTTCCCCATTTTCTCTGGCTGCCACCATGTAAGAAGTGCCTTTTGCCTCCCACCATGATTCTGAGGCATCCTCAGCCCTGTGGAACTGTAAGTCCAATTAAACTTCTTTTTCTTCCCAGTCTCAGATATGTCTTTATCAGCAGCATGGAAAGAAACTAATTCAAAAGCTAAAAGGTTGTCTTGCCCTTTTGAAGAGAAGTTTATTTATTTATTTGTTTGTTTATTTATTTATTTATTTTTAATTTTTTGAGACAGAGCCTTGCTCTGTCGCCCAGACCAGGGTACAGTAGCATGATCTCAGCTCACTGCAACCTCCACTTCCCAGGTTCAAGTGATTCTCCTCCCTCAGCCTCCTGAGTAGCTAGAACTACAGGTGCGTGCCGCCACATCCAGCTAATTTTTGTATTTTTAGTAGAGACGGGGTTTCACCATATTGGGCAGGCTGGTCTTGAACTCCTGACCTTGTGATCTGCCCACCTCAGCCTCCCAAAGTCCTGGGCTTACAGGCGTAAGCCACTCTCGCCTGGCTGAAGAGAGATTTATTAATGTTCATTTTTAAGTACAAAGATATCACAAGAAATACAAGCAGATTATAAAGCATGTGTTATTAATACTTATTATGATTATATTAAAACTTAAATGAATCCCATGTAATCTCATTTAAAAATTATAGGCTTCTGGCCAAGAACATTATGACAATCTATTTTGGAGTTAGGCATCATCTGGAGAGGATCTAGGAAGGTAGCACTGAATTAGATTTGGCTGCTTGCCGACTGTGGCACAACAGCACATTGCATTTCTCCATGAATTGAGGTGGACGTGTGAGAGGGGGAAACGTATGGTACTAGGAGGGGTGTGAGTGCGTGTGGATGACAAGAATCAGCCCTAAGGTCCCTTCCAATTGCTTCTGGCTCTTAAATTCCAGCTAAGCCAATTCAACTCAACTAAACAGTTATTGAGAGCCTTCTAAGTGCCAGGAAGTAAGCTGAAAGTATGACAACGAACAAAATGGATAATCGGCCCTGCCCTAACAGAATCTGGAGGCAGTAAATGAGATGCGAACCAAGACTTAGTAAAACCAGATGGTGACATCCACACTTGGCTTTCCTCTTGGAATGTCAGTTTTTCACCGGAATTAGCCACGTGTAATGAACAATCAAAGAAATCATACTTTCTTAAATGCTACTAAAATGTTTTTATTCCCAAGTTCCAAAAAATGACCATTGAAATGCATTGGACCCAGAATCTGAAGCCCCACCTGAATTCTCTTGAATGTACCTCCGTCCCTCTATCCACTTTGGGAGGCCGAGGTGGGTGGATCACATGGTCAGGAGTTTGAGAACAGCCTGGCCAATATGGTGAAACTCTGTCTCTACTCCTTCATCACACCCGCTTGCCTATTATACTTTCTATGATATTGAACCATTTTTTCTTAATTTAATAGTAAAATCCATATGCATATCTTTTATTAGATTTGGGAAATAACAGAATGTCTGACTTGCCCAGAATTTCTTGTGATGTTACCCTGCAACTGTTTTGCAGTAGACTGTTGTGTCTGTAGTTACTTATTCACCTTTGATAGCACCCTCTTGTAATCCATTATAGTCAGAGTGGTAGACACATTTTTTGTCTTCTCATTAGCCCCTCTGTGACAATCAACATTTTGCACATTAGGTGCTATGCTCATTGTTCATATAAATCACAGGCTATTAAATCATCTCAGCACAAATATTGCCAAGTAGCATGACTCATTTCAATACTAAATTATTTAAAGTTGACAGTAGTTGCCTTAATAGTTCACAGGCATTTTCTCCACATTTTGTAGCTACTTGATGATTCAATGAAAAGAATAGAGACTTTGTGGCAATATTGGACAAGTCATTAACTGCTCTGAGTCATTACCTTGTCTGTAAAATTAGGGGATTGCATTAGGTTAGGGAGTGAACTGCTTGGCAATGGGACAAATTTAATTCTCAGATGAGCTTGGACTGGCCCTCACAGCACTTTAAAAATTCTCAAAAATTGGCCAGGTGCGGTGGCTCACGCCTGTAATCTCAGCACTTTGGGAGGCCAGGGCGGGTGGATCAGGAGGTCAGGGGTTCAAGACCAACCTGGCCAACACAGTGAAACCCTGTCTCTACTAAAAATACAAAAAAATTAGCCAGGCATGGTGGCAGGCACCTGTAATCCCAGCTACTTGGGAGGCTGAGGCAGAGAATTGCTTGAACCCAGGAGGCAGAGGTTGCAGTGAGTCGATATCATGCTACTGCACTCCAGTCTGGGCAACAAAGCGAGACTCCATCTAAAAAAAAAAAAGAAAAGAAAGAAAGAAAATGAGAGAGTTCTCAAACAACTCCAGATTTCTGGCTTCTTGTGAAAAATCAACACCTGACTTCCCTGGAAAAATCTGACCTCAGAGAGTGCCTGCCTCAGTTGCACGTTCTTCTCACATTCACAAATGACAAACCAGGAAGGCATAACTAACCCACCTCAATTCCCTTCTGATAGCACCTGAAGACCTTGCTCCTGGTGAAATCTAGCAGGAGATTTAATGGAATCAGATCTCGAGAGGGAAGCTCTTTTAATGGCCGAGAAAACCCTTTGAGGAAACAGGACAGAAGACCTCATCTACATCATCACTTTAGTTGTTTTTTTTTTTTTTTTTTTGAGACGGAGTCTCGCTCTGTCGCCCGGGCTGGAGTGCAGTGGCCGGATCTCAGCTCACTGCAAGCTCCGCCTCCCGGGTTCACGCCATTCTCCTGCCTCAGTCTCCCAAGTAGCTGGGACTACAGGCACCCGCCACCTCGCCCGGCTAATTTTTTTTTTTGTATTTTTAGTAGAGACGGGGTTTCACCATGTTAGCCAGGATGGTCCGGATCTCCTGACCTCGTGATCCGCCCGTCTCGGCCTCTCAAAGTGCTGGGATCATGTTATTATCTTGTGTTGTTTAATATTTATCACAATTTGGGTTGAACAGGTTTGTTTTTAAAAATATTTGAGGGTGCAGGGAGATGGAGGACAAAGTGTTTGCTTTGCCACCTCTGAATCCACCTTTCCCAGAGCTGCTCTTTCTGTTTGTTGACTTTAAGATGACGTATGTATGTGTGTGATGTGGGGAAACTGTCTTCCTTTTGGTTGTTAGAGAGAAAGAAGAAAACTGTAGCCTGAGCTGATGAGCCTGAGCTGATGATGAGCAGCCTTTACACTGGATACCTGCTCTTTGTTTAACAGCAGGCCCCAGCTGGCCTACTTTATTTATTTATGTTATCTGTCTTGTCCCCCTAGCCATCTGAATTTCCACTAGGTAATTTCTAAATCCCCTTTCATCTTCATAAAGCTAAACATTTCTAAGATAATATTCCAGGGGTGTTGAGGCTCTGCAAGCAGGTATTTTCCTACCTCTGTCCTGGCAGAATATCCACCAGCAGAAACACTGGTTGTCCATACCTGACCCTTGTTTGTCTTCCTCACTTAAATTTCTAGCACCCAGATAAACCCCTAGCACCTAGAAGGCATTCAGTAAATATGTGTAGAATGAAGTCTTCAGGATTAGCAATTCCCTTTGGAAAGGGTCCATCATGATTAACAAAGCAAATTAGTATTTAAGAGGACACAGATAATCACCTGAATTGCAATTATCTTCTTCTTTTTTTTTTTTTTTTCAAGATAGTGGATCTTGCTATATTGCTGAGGCTGGACTCAAACTCTTGGGCTCAAGCAATCCTCCTCCCTCAACCTGTTGAGTAGCAGGGACTACCCTACAATATAATTTTGTCTTATGTTATCCAATAGATGGGGATAATGAGCTTAAATTGCGTTGTTTAAATATTTTGTTGTTTAAACTTTCTATTAACACGTTCTGGGTACAAATACAGTTAGGCTCTTGGGCTTCATGTTTATTTCTACAGAAAGGATAATATATATATGTGTGTATGTATATGTGTGTATATATATATGTGTGTGTATATATGTGTGTGTGTATATATATTCCATGCAGTAGTGAAGAAGAAAGGGTAACACTGAGCCTTCTTTCCTAAGACTACGTTTAAATAATGCACTTCCAGAAAATCAAGTTTCTGAATTGAACCAGAGTGAGAATAGGTGGGAGAACACTATCCCCTTGTGTTTACCATTGGAACTTACATTACCTCTACATGCTGATAACCTGTGACGTGGTCACCGCTTATAGTGCACCAGGCACTCTGGCACTGGTGAGTGAGTGAGGTGGTGAGTCTGGGCTAGTGAGGTAACAACGAACAAAACACGCGGGGATCCTGCGATCTCAGGAGATAAAACAGCCATGAATTAAATTATCAATCAAACACAGAATTTCAAGCTGCAGTAACTTGGAGGAAAGAATTTAGTGCTTTGAAAATTATTCAGCTTTATCTCTGGCCTCCCAAGATGGTGAGCATCACATAGATCAATGTATTGACAGTTTTCTACCCAGGCACTGTGCTTTGCACTTTTTATGCTTCCTCGCTTTCAATTCATGCTCCCAAAAGCTATGGGTGGGTACTCCATTGATAAATAATTTCCAGAAGATCACACAGCTAGTAGGTGAGGGAACTGTGTTACTCAACCACTCCTAACCACTTTACTAACTGAAACAAAAAGTGGGGAAGAAAACGACTGCAGTACTATTATATATATTATATCTCTATCTATCAATCTATCTCTCTGTCTGTCTGTCCGTCTGTATATATATGTCACCCATGGTTCCTAGCTCATGACTCCCATAGCCCTTGTTACAATGTTAGGGTGCTTCAGGCTTCAGAAGCAGGCCTTAGAAAACAGAATTTCTTTTTTTCTCTCTTACCTTTTTTGCCTTCCTTTCACCTATTCCTTTCTCTCCCCAAGGCAGGAACTTTTTCCTGGTTTCTGGAGCTGCTTTCTGATCTAACTTGCCTGATCATAGGTCACAAGACCTCCATTTCAGAAGGGTTCCTGCCCCATATCATGAAGGAAGACATGGTGCACAGAAAGACCAAGAAGAATCTGAACAGACAGTCCCTGCTGGGTTACCCTCTCAGTCTGTTAGTATTAGATCATACCCTTTGTCCAATCGCATTTTAACAGGTTGTCCATGTTCAGTCATGCCTATCCAATGAGGTCTCCATAAAGCCCAAGAGGACAGGGTTTGGAGAGCTTCCAGGGAGCTGAACACATAGAAGTTCCTGACTGGTGGTTTATCAAGGCTGCATCTCTTCTCCCATACCTTACCTTATGCATCTCTTCATCTGTATCCTTCATATCCTTTATACTAAACCTGCAAGTGTAAGGAAGTCTTTCCCTGCGTTTTGTGAGCCACTCTAGCAAATTAACTTAACGAGGGGTTTCATAGAAACCCCAAGTGGAAGGTGGTTGGTCAGAAATTCTAAAGGCTGGGACTTTCAACTGGCGGGAGGAGGGGATGGTCTTGGGGATTGAGCCCTCAACCTGTGGGATCTGATGTTATCTCCAGGTGGATACTGTCAGATTGAATTGGAAGATACCCAGCTGATGTCCACTGCAGAAATGACTGCTTCTTGGTGTGTGGGAAGAAACTCACACACATTTGGTCACAGATGTCTTCTGTGTTGATGTTGTGAGTGAGAGAATAGAAAAAAAGCCTGAGTGGGTTTTTCCAAAAATAACAACCTACAATACTATTGCAGTGTTTCTTAAATATGAGGAATGTGTGAAAAAAGATAAATAATTTATTTAGATTTCACTATCATCACCTCCTAGGGTCAACTTAATTATTTTGATCATAATACTTGCTGCTTCAGCATGTATAAGAAGGTTAGGTATGAACTCTGAATGTTTTTAGCTCTTACAACAACAAAAAAGGTAGAAGTTAAATATCAATAGAACTATCATTCAACAAAATGTTTCAAAATAACATCAAATTAACACCAATGATGTGATACACTCATTTAAAAATAAGTCTATATGAGTTGCCCGCTGTATGTTAGGCCCTGTTCCCATCAAGAGGATGTAATGGCAGAGACAGACAACAAGTAAATAAGGACTGAAATACACTGTGTGTCAGTTGGAGATAAGTGCTATGGGGAAACACAGCAGGGACTGGGAGAGGGATGAGGCAGTGTGATTAAGAGTGTGGTCCAGGGCTGCGCACAGTGGCTTACGTGTGTAATCCCAGCGCTTCAGGAGGCTGAGGCGGGCAGATTACCTGAAGCCAGGAGTTTGAGACAAGCCTGGCCAACATGGTGACACCCCGTCTCCACTAAAAACACAAAAATTAGCTAGGTGTGGTGGCACATGCCTGTAGTCTCAGCTACTTGGGAGGCTGACGCAGGAGACTCGCTTGAACTAGGGAGGCAGAGGTTGCAGTGAGCTGAGATCATACCACTGCACTCCAGCCTAGTGACAGAGCAAGACTCCACCTCAAAAAAAAAAAAAGGGAGAGGGATGAGGCAGTGTGATTAAGAGTGTGGTCTAGGGCCGGGAGCAGTGGTTCATGCCTATAATCCCAGCACTTTGGGAGGCTGAGACAAGCAGATCACTTGAGGTCAGGAGTTCGAAACCAGCCTGGCCAACATGGTAAAACCTCATCTCTACAAAAAATCCAAAAATTAGCTGGGCATGGTGGCACACACCTGTAATCCCAGCTACTCAGAGGGCTGAGCAGGAGAATCTCTTGGATTTTCGTGGCAGAGGTTGCAGTGAGCTGAGATTATGCCACTACACTCTAGCCTGGGCGACAGGGAGAGACTCTGTCTCAAAAAAAAAAAGAAAAAAAAAAAGTGTGTGGTCCGGGATGTGGCATTCACGCAGCAACCTGAAGGTGGCAGGGGAATGTGGCTGTGGCCATCTGGAGGGAAAGCACGGAAAAGGAGAAAGGGGCAAAATGAAGGCACCCGAAGTTTGGAGTGTACTTGAGGAAACACAAGGAGGCTGATGCGACTGGAACAGATGAACCAGGTCAGAAATTCAAATTCTACTCAAAAAATGAAGTGGAATTAGAGCAAGGGCAACAGCTAACGCAGATAATGATGTCTGCTGAAACTATCTCTTGGGGTCGTCTCCTACAGCTGTCCAAGGCAATGTTACTCCCTATTACACCACTCAGTTGTCTGGGAAAATACCCTGGGTCCTTGGTCTCCTGTGGTGAAAATTAGTGACATGGATACACATGGAGTGGATTAAGGGGCAGAAAGTTTAATGGGCAAGAAAGAAAAGAATAGCTTCCCGTACAGAGGGAGGAGGGCTCCAAACTGAAAACCCGTGTGCAGTGGAAAGCAGTGGTTTATATTGGGAGGCTGGAGGAGGTGGTCTCTAATTAGCATAGGGCGCAGGGGATTGGTTTGACCAGGTGTGTCATTCAGGTAGCCCAAAAAAAACTGGTCCTCCCACCCTAGTCTTTTATTATGCAAATACAGCTACCTGGCTGGTCACCATGACACCTGTACACGTGGCAACAAAGAAAAAGTAGCAGGAACCGCCATATTGGGTGGACCTGGCTTTTAGCCATCTGCATTTGCCTATCAATACTTGCAGGTCTGGTTTTTCAGGCCACTTTCTGTTAGAAAAGAAATGTTTTGGGGGCTGCTTAAACGAAAAAGACTTACTGAGGACTCTTTTACCCTCTCTAGCTGCCTAAAATAATTTCTTAATAACTCCTGTAATACCTACATACAGAACCTTTTACAGTTCTCCAAATAGATTGTGTTCTTTCACCCTTCCATGCCATCTCTGGCTACCTAGGTGGACTCCTTTTATACTTCAAGTTGAGCTTAATTATGGCCTTCTCTGGAAAACTGCCCCCCATCCTGATTAGACAAGCATGCCCTCGTAGCACCTTGACACCCTATGCACAACTCTATCCTACTGTCCATTGCACTGCATTGTAGCTGGTGCTTTACTTCTCTACCTTGCCCACCAGGCAGCAAGCCTCTTGAGGACAAGAAAGTTTTTTCCTTCTATCTCAGTATCCACAGTACTTAAACACTTATATAGACACAATAGATAATTAGGAAATGTTTATTGAATGAATAAATAGCATTGGCAATCACTCATAATGATACCAAGTCAGATTTTAGTACCCCCTTAGCATACTGGCACATGATACCTACTAGCAATCCTGCCCTGTGAGTGTCTGTCTTATGCAGTTGTAGATAAGGGGTGAAATATGCCCTGGTCTCCTGCAGCACACCTAGGCTTGTTAGGATTGGGAAATTTCAGCCTGGCGAAATTCTAGTCTGACTGATTCTCTGCTCTTGAACCCCGTTTTCTGTTAAGATGTTTATCAATGACAATACATGCACAGTGGGACAGGGAACTTCATCAGTAATTCTAACTTTGCCCTGGCCTTGTGACCTTGCTCTGCCCTTTTGCCTTGTGATATTTTATTGCCCTTGAAGCATGTGATCTCTGTGACCCACACCCTAGTCATATGCCCCTCCCCTTTTGAAATCCATAATAAAAACTTACTGGTTTTGCGGCTCAAGGGGCATCATGGAACCTGCCAACATGTGATGTCTCCCCCGGACATCCAGCTTCCTCAACTTCTACCATAAAATTTTTCTCCCTGTGGTCATTTTATTTATCCAGAACTAGAGACACGTTTTTTCCCTACTAAATGAGGTGATAATGAAGTGGAAATATAAATTTTTTAAGTCCACTTTTTGGTTTTGTTCTGTATACACTATATTATTCTGAAAGTATAAGGTTTTGAAAGCGTAAGCTTTATAAATCATTTCACCAGAAAGATACATACATGTGTCTATGTCTACATCACTGTTTTGTGGACTCAGCTGCAATGTGTGTTCATAGATTTCTATTTCTACCATATCCATCCACATAATATGTGGATATTCATATAATATCCACATATTATAATTAGAACTCTATTCAAAGTAAGTTTTTATTAATTGTAGTATTTCCTCCAATTATGACCTCTTAACACTTCTTTGTTATACTTAAATAAAGAGTCAACATGGGGCACCCAAAAATCCCTCAATGATTTTGACATTTGAGCCAATCACATCACTTGAGCCAGGATTCAGAGTTCTTTTAAGTCATAGCTGGCTCTTCTAGTGGCTAGCTACTCATATGATCCACAGAACACAGGTATTTGTTAAGAATTTGGGGTGCATATTCTGCTTTCAGAAAGTCAACACTGCTTGGTGATTATCTTTTTTTTGTTTCCTCCATGCCCCATTACTTTATTTTCAATAATTGTTGCTTTCCTGAAGATAATGATATGGGAAGTAGGGTAGAAGACAGAGATTTCCTCTCTCAAAAGTGGAAGTTGATATTTTAATTAACAAAAGGGTGGGATTGCAAAGAACATTCTAATCATATGACCACACCACATTTTTCTGTTTAAATCAAGTCAAGGTTATGATGGTGATTCATAACACATTGACTAAAAAAGTCAATTGGCATAATTAAGAAGGGGAAACTTTTCCGTTTTTAGTAAAGTAATAAAATAGTCCTGTAATTGACCTTTATATTTCATTCTACTTTGAAAAGGCAAATCACTGTTACCTATAACCACATATAATGCCCAGGCCCATGATATATTGTATGCTGTAGAGTCAAAGAACCCAAAATGTCTTAGGCATCAGTCAGCTTTGCAGTGAAAGCAGTCCTTGAACTGATATAATTTCATGGTTTAGTTTGGTTAATTTCACTAACCGGTATGGGCAACGACCAGGAAATTCCCGGGAAAGTAATGCCATCTAGCGGTAAAATCAGGGCAGATGTAATATACCTGCAAAAAATGACAAAATTATAGAATCATTATTCAGACATAAAAAGAAAGGCAACACTGACACCTGCTCAATGTGGATGAACCTTAAAAATGTTGTTATAAGGGAAAGAAGCCAGACACAAAAAGTTACATACCATGTGATTCCATTTACATGAAATATCCAGAATAGATAAACCTACTGTGACAGAAAGCAGACTGGTGCTTGCCGTGGGCTGTGTGAAGGGGGAAATGGGGAGTCAATGCTAAAGGGCATGTCTCCTTTTGGGTGACAAAAAAGTTTTGAAAGTAGATGCTTCAAATATTCTAGATGTTTTATGAGATTGTGAATGTACTAGATGCCACTGAATTGTTTGCTTTAAGTACAATAAATCTATAGGCACATTACTTTGTAATATTCATATTTACACAAAACATATAATAAACCATATTTGTCCAGCCATGTATTAACTAAGGCAATGATCTAGGCACTACAAAAAAAAGAGATGAAGCTGTGAAAGTCAGTTTCTGTTTGTAGAATATATAACTGAATGGTGAAAAGTTGTACATTTAAATAATAGTACTAGAAGGTAGAATGTGGTAAGTGGCACAGAGAAGAAAAAAGTTAACTATTCTGGTTGACTGGAGATGGATGACAACACTTCACAGATGGGGTTCAGGCAGGGTGGTCACGCAGGAAAGACTCCAGGAGAAGTGGTTTCTGATCTGGAGCTTAATGGTAAACAACACACTGTGTGGAGAATCTCAGCTTAAATTTAAATGCCAAGGCATCAAGCCCAACAAACACAACAGTGTGCATCTTTCTGATGTCTGTTCTATCAGTGAGATCCAGGCACCGATATCCTGAGAGGCAGCACCCACCTTGAGGGCACTAGGCAAATCTCTGCAAGTGAATTCCCACCATGTTGCTTTAACTGAGAGCTAAGGGTAATCTGTGGAGTCTTTCCATGCAGAAGAATTCAAAAAATTTGTGCAAGGTGGCGCATAACTCCCTACTCCTTTAGTGTAAGCTGTGTGTAGTGACTTGCCTCCAAAGAACACAGTATGGAAAGAGGAGAAAAAATAGAAACTTTACAGTGGAGAAACTTGATAAATACTAACTCTTCCAGGTTGTGCCAAGGTCAACATCATTAGCAGGAAGTCAGCTTGATAGTTTGTAGCCTTGACAAGTGACAAGAAAGTCACTTCTGTGGTCTTCCTCTGCAAAATTCATAAGTCTAACTTAATCATGAGACAACATTAGACAAATCCCAACTGAGGGACGTTCTACTAAATGCTTGCCCAGTACTTCTCAAAACTGTCAAAGTCATCAAAAACAAGAAAAGTCTGAGAAACTGTCACAGTCAAGAGGTGTCTAAAAAGACACAATAATTAAATGTACTATGGTTTCCTGGATGAGATTTTGGAACAGAAAGAGGACGTTAGGTAAAACCTATTGAAATTTGAATAAAGGATGAATTTAGTTAATAATAATATGTTAATATTGTTTCATTAATTGCAGCAAATATACCATGTGAATGTAAGATGGTCGGGGGAACTAGTGCAGCTTTTTAGGAACTCTACTATCTTCACATTTCTTTTCTAAATCTAAAACTGTTTTAAATAAAAAATATTTCAAAAAATATGTAAACACAAAATAAAAGCATAGATTTGTGTTAAATTCCGTGCACTTAAAGAAATATAATTAACATAAAGAACACATATACCTAAGCCCATCTTAATTTCTTGGCATATGAAACCACTTTGTATTCACCTCCCAACCCTTTGTCCTCTCATAACCTTATCTTGAACTTCATGTGCATTAATCCTATGTATGTTGTATATTTCCAATATGTAAGTATGTATCCATAACCATTTTATAAAGTATTACATATTTCCATGAATACCTATAAGCACAAGTGAATAGAAAAAATTTGGAAACATATTTATTAAACTGACATCAGTGCTTACTTCAGGGAAGATGGAGAGTAGAATGAGTAAAGTGGGACTCTCGTTTGACATCTTATTATTGATACGTTTCAAGGATATTGCGTTATTTTACAACGTTTAAATTGGCAAAACATAAAGAAACATGGTTTGGTCACATCATTCTTCTGCTCCGAAAACCTTTTACAAGTTTTCTTCACCTCACACAGTGCTCTGCAGCCAGAAACTCTCACTTAATGTTTATGCATGCTGATATTTTATGAGCACTTACCTTTAGCATTATTTCCTGCCCATTAATCCAGTGGTTCTTAACCCTGAGTGCATATTACAATCACTAGGGGAGATTAAAAACAAAACAAAACAAAACATACCGATGACCTGGCTTCTCTCTCGACAAATTAATTGGAATCTCTGCAGGTAGGGTCAAGGGATCTGTATTTTCACAAGTCTCTCAAGTGTCTTCTATGCTCTTTAATGGCCATATCACAGACCAAAATTTAAGCAGGCTTAACTTACCACTTGATGGAAGCCATCTGGATGGTTCTTGGTCTCATTAGCAAAATAAGTATCCTGTGTTGTGAGAAAACTACTGATTGCCAAATGGAAATAGGTGCTTGAAACATTTAACAATGTTTTTTTTTTAGTAAATATAATCTTGTAGATAGAAAGCATGTGTCCAGGTAAAATATTTGTCAAGCCGTTTGTATTGTAACCAGTGCTTAATAGGCTCTCAAGAAATATCTATTGGGTGAATGAATGAATAAATAAGTGAGCAAAAAATTTACCAGTGAGCCCAAGTAAGCTACGGAAAGTCTAACTGATGGAAACATTTGTTCAAGATTTACTGAGTACCTACCATGTGCCAGGCCCTGTGCTAAATCCTAGAGTCCTTGAGTTTCCACTAAGACACATATTTTTTGGTCTTTAATAGCTGAAGGAGAGAAATACTGGCAATAAGCATATTGCCTGCAAACATTTCCCTATTCTTCTAATCTTTTTTTTATGAGGAAAATGAATTATCTTAGTATGGTAATATGCGCCAATACTGTCTCTAACGAGTGAGAAAATTACATAAACATCCCAATGAGAGGACTGAATAGCTGAAAGAGGGTAGGAAGCTGGAAGAGAATGTCAGGAAGCAGAATCCTAACATCTGAACTCCAGCCTGGGGTTAGATATTTGGCAGCTTACGCTCTCTCTCCTAAACAGCTGTATATGTCTTTGGAGTCATTAATTCTGAATTAGCATTCCAAGCTTTCTGTGTGCTCCACTAAGGACCAAGCGAAATAGGATAAATTATATTTAAGTCCCCTCAAACTTCAAATCAGCAACATTTTAAGAAAATTCAAATAGACTACTTTTGTCATTAATACACAATGACAGTGTGCTCCTGCCATCTGTTTTAAATTACAAGTGCTGCAATGGCTACATATTCTTAAATAAATATTTGAACTAGCTGCCAAGATGAGGTTTTAGTAATAGCACATTTTTCAAAGCATATAGTTTTAAATTTGATATGTAACAAAAGTATAAAGATTTTCCAAAAGGCTAGAAGGCCTTTTCAAAGTAGAATGAAATATAAAGGTCAATTACAGGACTATTTTATTACTTTACTAAAAACGGAAAAGTTTCCCCTTCTTAATTATGCCAATTGACTTTTTTAGTCAATGTGTTATGAATCACCATCATAACCTTGACTTGATTTAAACAGAAAAATGTGGTGTGGTCATATGATTAGAATGTTCTTTGCAATCCCACCCTTTTGTTAATTAAAATATCAACTTCCACTTTTGAGAGAGGAAATCTCTGTCTTCTACCCTACTTCCCATATCATTATCTTCAGGAAAGCAACAATTATTGAAAATAAAGTAGTGGGGCATGGAGGAAACGAAAAAAGATAATCACCAAGCAGTTGACTTTCTGAAAGCAGAATATGTACCCCAAATTCTTAACAAATACCTATGTTCTGTGGATCATATGAGTAGCTAGCCACTAGAAGAGCCAGCTATGACTTAAAAGAACTCTGAATCCTGGCTCAAGTGATGTGATTGGCTCAAATGTCAAAATCATTGAGGGATTTTTGGGTGCCCCATGTTGACTCTTTATTTAAGTATAACAAAGAAGTGTTAAGAGGTCATAATTGGAGGAAATACTACAATTAATAAAAACTTACTTTGAATAGAGTTCTAATTATAATATGTGGATGGATATGGTAGAAATAGAAATCTATGAACACACATTGCAGCTGAGTCCACAAAACAGTGATGTAGACATAGACACATGTATGTATCTTTCTGGTGAAATGATTTATAAAGCTTACGCTTTCAAAACCTTATACTTTCAGAATAATATAGTGTATACAGAACAAAACCAAAAAGTGGACTTAAAAAATTTATATTTCCACTTCATTATCACCTCATTTAGTAGGGAAAAAACGTGTCTCTAGTTCTGGATAAATAAAATGACCATAGGGAGAAAAATTTTAGCAATTACATGGTATAGGTTGAGGAAGATATATTTAATAATCTTTCATATAACATGGTACAGGTTCTCCAAAGTAATATGGTTTCAGGATACAGATATATCCTGATGTTCATCTAGATATTTGTGCATTTATAGAGCTTTATAAAGAAGTCTAAATATCTAGATGAATAAGTGACTTTTTAGTCATCTGGGAATTTTGCCATTTCAGAACCTGAAGAATTTAAAATAACCCTGCTCCTGTCTTCAATTCATGGCAAGCACTACTAATTTTAAAAAAGAAATAATGATTTTCTATTACTTTTATTTTGAAATTTTAGAGAAATGTAAAAACATTTCTTAAGATAATGAGAGGGCCTTGGATTCTGCCAACGCAGAGATATAACTGGGGAATAAACACAAAGCTAGGTTCATGAGAGTTGTTTAATATGTACATGTTGAATTAAGTAGGCCTTTCATGGAATGGAGATTAACAAGAGTTCTGCTTAATTTCTGTCATGGAGTCCTTCATAAACATGTTTTCTACCTATTAGAACAGAGGTCCCTAACCCCTGGGCTGTGGACTAGTAACTGTCTGTGGCCTGTTAGCAACTAGGCCCCACAGCAGGAGGTGAGCAGCAGGCAAGTGAGCATTTCCGCCTGAGCTCTGCCTCCTGTCAGATCAGCAGTGGCATTAGATTCTCATAGGAGTGCAAACCCTACTGTGAACTGCACATGTGAGGGATCTAGGCTGCATGCTCCTTATGAGACTCTCTAATGCATGATGAACTGAGGTGGAACAGTTTCATCCTGAAGCCATCTTCCTTCACCATTCACCCTGTCCATGGAATAATTGTCTTCCACGAAACTGGTCCCTGATGCCAAAAAGGTTGGACCACTTTGAAACTGTGTTTTTTTGGTCGCAGATTTTTGTTGCTGCTGTTGTTGCAGATAATTTGAAGATTCCGATGAACAAGAGTAACATGATTGCAAGACACGATTGCTGGTTCCTCATAGCCCAAAATAATTACACAACCACACTGCCTCTGCCATTCAGCATTCAGTATAATGGTCTATTTGGAAGAAATGAAAACATTTTCTTTTCAAAGTGTCCTTAAAATTTCCACTGTGGGCCAGGTGCAGTAGCTCATGCCTGTAATCCCATCATTTTGGGAGGCCAGGGCAGAAGGATGCCTTGAGGCCAGGAGTTGGAGACTGGGCAATATAGTGATATCCTCATCTCTACAAAAAATAAAAATAAAAAAATTCAGCCAGGTGTGGTGGCATGTGTCTGAGTCCCTGCTACTTAGGAGACTGAAGCAGGAGGATTGCTTAAGCCCAGGAGTTTGAGGCTGCAGTAAGCTGTGATTACACTACTGCACTCCATCCAACCTGGGCAACAGAGTGAGATTTGTCTCTTAAAAGAAAAAAAAAAATCCACTGTGGTTGTTGGGCACTTCAAAAATTCAGCCCGTAGCATGTGCTTGTAGTCCCAGCTACTTGAGAGGCTGAAGCAAGAGGACTGCTTGAGCCCCAGGAGTTCAAAGCCTGTCTGGGCAACGTAGCAAGATCTTATCTCTAGAAAAAAAATTTAATGCAAAATGTTTATTTCAGCAACCGGAGATAATAGCAGCAGTAAATTTAGGCTGATGTTATGAAGATGTCCTGTGTCACTTCTACACTTGGAAGGAGAAAAGTGGCTCACCTGAAATGAACCCTAAACAATCTCAGAGAAACTGCCCCATTATTCTTTCTCTCCTGCAAACTAAACTCAGCATATTGCCTTCCTCATGCCAAAGGAAGTACAGGATATTAGAAAAATGTGGGAGCAGAACAGAAACCGAAAACTAGACTACAAAAGTGTACTGGCAAAATCAGTTTCAACATAATGTGAGGGACACACTTGCCTCTATTGTTTTAAGGGGCTTTAGTTATCATGCTGCACACATGGTTGAATGACACTTGCGAGGTGCAATCATTTTGAACTTAGAGACAGCAGTTGGACTGGTTTAATCAGTAGTTGATCAGCACATCGTGCTGGTTTCTGCCAATTGGGCATGGCCTGCCAAAGAATCAGGAAGGGTATTTTAAGTGTGGATATACTTTTAAATGCTGGTAGTGATATATCCTTTAAGACAGGCATGGGTCTTCACAATAGACTCAAGTATTTCTTCCTAGACAAATTTAAGTGTTTAAGGATTATGTGGGGAGGTTTATTTAAAAATGCTTTTGGGGCCCCACTATAAGAGGTGGATTCAGTGAGTCAGGGGAAAGGCTCCCAAAGAGGCATTTTAAACAAACTCTCCAGGTTATTCTAAGGCAGGTGGGTCTAAGCTACACTTCTAAGACATTCTGTATTAGAAGCATCTCCCTGAATAAATGCCACTTGAATCTGAGACACTAGTGTTAAGCAATCATGTTGGGCTAAATTATTAAGAACATAGGATTCTATTTAAAAAGGAAAGCTATCTTTACTTACACCATCTCCAGGGATTAAAAAACTGAACAGGAATAAAAATAACTCAACTCTTCTTAAAATAACCTTTAAGGATGGCAATGGATTTAGGAGACAAGTTTCTCATAATATAAGTTATAATGAGGCCAAAGTGGTAGGTCATTTAAAATATTAATTAGTTCTTGAAAGCAGGTTTACTTTCTGAAACCGAAAATTATATTACCCTTAATTTTTTTTTTTTTTTGATGGAGTCCCACTCTGTCACCCAGGCTGGAGTGCAATGGCACAATCTTGGCTCACTTCAACCTCCACCTCCCGGGTGCAAGTGATTCTCCTGCCTCAGCCTCCCAAGCAGCTGGGATTATAGGTGCACACCACCACGCCTGGCTACTTTTTGTATTTTCAGTAGAGATGGGGTTTCATCATGTTGACCACTCCTGACCTCAGGTGATCTACCCGCCTCAGCCTCCCAAAGTGGTGGGAATACAGGTGTGAGCCACTGCGCTTGGCCTACCCTTAAAAATTTTAAATCTGTTGAGAAATACTTACTGAAAGCCAAATACCATAATTTCTATATATCCTTCTCTTAACATGTAATAATTGAAAAATAGAAAAAAGTCACATGAAATGAACTGGTTAAATGAGAAACACAAATATTCAAAAGCAACATTAAAGCTAAGAAATGAAAGTTATTGAATAAAACAGAAAATATTTATTTCAAATTATAGTAGAGAAAATTGATATAGGAATCAATAATAATACTACTTTTCAAAAATAATTTTGGAGGCTGAGACAAGAGGATCCCCTAAGACCAGCCTGGGTAATATAATGAGTCCCTGTTTCTAAAAAAATAAAAACAATTAGCTAGGCATGGTGGTATGCACCTGTAGACCCAGCTACCCAGGAGGCTGAAGTGGGAGGATCACTTGAGCCCAGGCATTCTAGGCTGCAGTGAGCTATGATTGCACCACTACACTCCAGCCCATCTCTAAAAATAATAACAATAATAATTTTGGCATAAATCTTCATAATAGACTCAAGTGTTTCTTCCTAGACAAGATGGAATATATATTATTTTATCCACACAGAAGTTTAGCAATAAGGTTTTGTTTGTTGTATAAGTACTCCCATATATACAAGTCTAGCATCAATGTTTGCATAGAGGTAACGTGTAGTGAAAGTATGATGAAGGAAATAAAATAAATGGGCAAGTGGAAGAATTTTATTTTATTTTGTTTTGTTTTTTTGAGGTGGAGTCTTACACTGTCACCCAGGCTGGAGTGCAGTGCCACAATCTCGGCTCACTGCAACCTCTACCTTCCAGATTCAAGTGATTCTCCTGCCTCAGCCTCCCGTGTAGCTGGGATTACAGGTGTGAGTCACCACACCTGGCTAATTTTTTGTATTTTTAGTAAAGACGAGGTTTCACCCATATTGACCAGACTGGTCTCGAACTCTTGACCTCAGGTGATCTGCCCGTATTGGCTTCCCAAAGTGCTGGGAATAGAGGTGTGAGCCACCGCACCTGGCCAAAGAATATTAACTAACTAAATAGCACTAGGAGGAAAGCACTTGAGCTAGAACTTCAGACCAGCCAATGTGAAATTTTAAGCCTGAGTATGCAGAAATTTCAATAATATGACTGATAAGGGTGATAGACACACATTCAGACATTGCCTCTATATACAATCCCTTTTAGAAAATGGAAGCAAATCTCTGGATCATTTAGTCCCAAAAAAAGCCTTGATTTTTCCCAGAAAGCCACTTTAGGATTTTTGAAGATTTGTTCATGGCATGTTTCTGGCATGTTCCTTTGCCTCTTCAAGCTTCAGTCTTTTCTCCTGTAAAATGAAGATAAGAATTCCCACGTTATTCATCATCTGAGTGGATTAATGGAGATTAGGTCCATGGGTGCCAAGCACGTGAAAGGCTTAATCCATCAGAGCTGTCATTATTGTTGTGGACTTTCTCTCCTGAAAACATCTTTTATTCCCACATGGTAGCTTTGGGTTTTTTTGTTTTGTTTTATTTTTGTTTTTGTTTTTGTTTTTGTTTTTGAGACAGAGTCTCACTCTGGCGCCCAGTGGCACAATCTTGGCTCACTGCAAGATCTGCCTCCCGGGTTCACGCCGTTCTCCTGCTTCAGCCTCCCTAGTAGCTGGGACTACAGGCGCCCGCCATCACGCCCGGATAATTTTTTGTATTTTTAGTAGAGATGGGGTTCCACAGTGTTAGCCAGGATGGTGTCAATCTCCTGACCTCGCGATCTGCCCGCCTCAGCCTCCCAAAGTGCTGGATTGCAGGTGTGAGCCACTGCGCCCGGACTCCACATGGTAGCTTTGTAAAGGGCAGGGTCAAGGCCCAGCTCTCAGACTTACAGAAGCTCTGGGTTGGGAAGGATATTAGAGGTTACTTCTGGTCCAAGCCCTACCTCTCCGTCCAGTGCCAGGTCAGAACTTGTGATAGTTCAATGCAGGTTAATAATTTGGCACCTTTTCCTACTGATATTCTCCAAATAGTTGTTCAACATTTATTTAGAAGTTTAAATATTAGAATAATAGCAAAAAGTGTAATTTTCACTTCTCATACTTCGTAGGTTTATTTTGGGAGGGACCTTTAACCTATTTTGCAACTTACTCCTTAGTGATTAAAATGAACTTCTCCTGAGTTGCAATGCAAGACTCAGTTAATATTTCCAAAGTCTCTTCTGCAGGACTGGATCAATGAATAAAAACTGACACTAGGCCGGGCGCGGTGGCTCAAGCCTGTAATCCCAGCACTTTGGGAGGCCGAGACGGGCGGATCACGAGGTCAGGAGATCGAGACCATCCTGGCTAACACGGTGAAACCCCGTCTCTACTAAAATATACAAAAAATTAGCCGGGCGAGATAGCGGGCGCCTGTAGTCCCAGCTACTCGGGAGGCTGAGGCGAGAGAATGGCGTAAACCCGGGAGGCGGAGCTTGCAGTGAGCTGAGATCCGGCCACGGCACTCCAGCCTGGGCGACAGAGCGAGACTCCGTCTCAAAAAAAAAAAAAAAAAAAAAAAAAAAAAAAAAAACTGACACTAAAACGTAAGTAGCAATTATTCAATAATTAATACTAATGAATTACTAAATCTCTACATCTTAAAAGTTTGAATACTGGTGTATTTAGAATTTGGTTTCCAAAAACTATGCATGGCATGGTGTTTTATTTTAAAAATTCAAATTCTAACGCTATATACCCTTTTTAAAGTGTTAATTTCTAATTTCTAAGTGTGGCTATATCTTCATAAAATCTCTCTCTATGGCCATTAAAACGGATTATGCCATAGATGAAATGGCCCTGAACATTTCACAGAGAGAGACTCCTACAACTTGATTTTGCTGAGCTAATCTTCATAGTTAGTTAAGGACCACAGAAGACTACCATGAGCAGCAGAGGTCCGACGTGGACTGTAGAAACACAGGCTAAAGGACACGAAGAATTGTGTACTTGACTAAATGTTCAGGGCAGAGCCAACAAAACTCAATTGTTCTGGACAACCACACCATTTTCTCTACAGCTGCTGAAAGTTGTGTGGGTGGGATCTACAGATAATTGCCCCACTTCTCCATTTCATTTTGCCTGTCTAAACATTGCATAAATAACTACTTGATAAATTCAATGTTGATGTTGGCACATGAACAGACAGACAGAAAAGTGACTGCTCATTTTAAAATTTATAAAGCCAATATAAATAGTAATCAAATATCAAAGGAGAATGCCTAAAATGTTTAACATTCAAAATGATGTTTATTTATTTATTTTATTTTTATTTTTATTTTTATTTTTTTTGAGGCAGAGTCTCGCTCTGTCGCCCGGACTGGAGTGCAGTGGCCAGATCTCAGCTCACTGCAAGCTCCGCCTCCCGGGTTTACGCCATTCTCCTGCCTCAGCCTCCAGAGTAGCTGGGACTACAGGCGCCCGCCACCTCGCCTGGCTCGTTTTTGTATTTTTTTTTTTAGTAGAGATGGGGTTTCACCGTGTTAGCCAGGATGGTCTCGATCTCCTGACCTCGTGATCCGCCCATCTCGGCCTCCCAAAGTGCTGGGATTACAGGCTTGAGCCACCGCGCCCGGCCCAAAATGATGTTTAATTTGCCAAATTTCAACCCACTTATGGAGCTTAATTCAAAAATACTTTTGGCCGATATTTAAAATAAAGTGACATTTGACAGACTATTCAAATATTAAGTTTAAAAATATACTCTTCCTAAATAATAATTTTAACACAGACTCTAGATCCACAACTTGTAGGATTAACTATCTCTTCCCCAATATGCCGAAAACATGTACACATCCAAATATGCACATAGAATATGAATGCTAGAAACGTTTAAGAATATATTATGAAAAAATTTCATGTCAGGATAAATAAACTTCAGTAGTTAATGAAAAATAATTATTTTAAGGTTTAAGTTGTCTTTAAAATTAAATTTTACATATCTTTTCAAGATATATGAGAAGACATACACCACCTATCTCACTATGGAATGTGGTAAAACAAACATAATTTATAGCTGTGTAATGGCAGCCAAATGGCATAAATTCTTCAGATGCTGCACCTTGCTAAAATGGCAACACCAAATTTCATGAACAAAGTGAAGTGGAAGAGCAAAGAGAAGAAAAATCTAATACAACAATGGTTCTAATCTAATCTAATACAAAAAAATTTCTTTCTGGTTGCCTTACAGCTTAAGAGAAAATTTAAAACTCTCCTTAAGCTGTAACTACAAAAAATTTATAAAGAAAATCCATTAGTTAAAACAAATTAGGCAAATGGTATTGAGGCTACTTGAATTTATGTCACAGTGCCCTTATTATTAACCATACCAACCGTGGGCCACACACATTTGACTAAATGTACTTGGTGGTTGATTCTAGAAATGTCATAATTCAAGAAATGTACGAGGAAAAAAAACTACTGGAAAAGCAAAAGCAACAAGTGAAATATCTGACAAAATTGAAAATAATACCACATAGGTAAAAAAAAATCCAATTAACACATATAATTTCAGTTTTGTGCTATATTCCAATGGTTCTTTTCAGTCTTCTAATTTACATTGCTTTTCATATATTTCAGTAATATATAGGCATACCTTGGAGAAATTGCAACTTTGTTTTCAGACGCAGGCAATTAAGTCACATGAATTTCTTTGTTTCATAGAAGATGTACATATTATGTTTAGAATATACTGTAGTCTGTTAAGTGTGCAATAGCATTGTCTTAAAAAATGTAGATACCTTAATTTCAAAAATACTTTACTGCTAAAAAATGCTAACAATCATCTGAGCCTTTAGCTAGTACTAATTATTTGCTGGTAGAGGGTCTTCTCTCAATGTGTTTGGCTGCTGACTGATCAAGGTGGTTGTTGCTGAAGGTTGTGGCAATTTCTTAAAACAAGACAAAAATCAAGTTTGTCATATTGGTTGATTCTTTAACAAAAGATTTATCTGCAGCATGTGATGTCATTTGACGGCATTTTATCCACAACAGGAGTTTCAAAATTGATGTCAATCCTCTTCAACCCTGCCGATGCTTTATCATCTAAATTTACGCAATATTCTAAATCCTTTGTTGTCATTTCAACGATGTTTACAGCATCTTCACCAGGGGTAGATTCCATCTTGAGAAACCACTTTCTTTGCTCATCCATGAGAAGCAACTCCTCATCCTTTCAAGTTCTACCATGAGATTGCAGAAATTCTGTCATCTCTTCAGGCTTCACTTATAATTCTAGTTCTCTTGCTCTTTCTACCTCATCTTCAGTGACTTTCTCCACTGAAGTCTTGAACCCCTCAAAGTCATCTGTGAGGGTTGGAATCCACTTCTTCCAAACTCCAGTTAATCTTAGTATTTTGACCTCCACCCATGAATCACATATATTCTTAATGGCATCTTGACTGGTAAAAACATTTCCAGACAGTTTTCAACTTATTTTGCCCAGATCCATAAGAGGAATCACTATCTATGGCATCCATAGCCTTACAAAATGTATTTCTTAAATAATATAACTTGAACATTGAAATTAATCCTTGATCTGTGGGCTGTAGAATGGATATTGGATTAGCAAGTAGGAAAACATTAATCTCCTTGTACATTTACATCAGAATTCCTACGTGACTAGGTGCATTGTCAATGAAAGAAATCTTTTGAAAGGAATCTTTTATCTGAGAAGCAGGTCTCAACAATGAGCTTAAAATATTCAGGAAACCATGCTATAAATAGATGTGCTGTTATCCAAGCTTTGTTGTTCTGTTTATAGAGCACAGGCAGAGTAGACTTAGCATAAGTCTTAAGGGCCCTAGAATTTTCAGAATGGTTAATAAGCATTGGCTTCACCTTCAAGTCACCAGCTGCATGAGCCTCTAACAAGAGGGTCGGCCTGTCTTTTGAAGTTTTGAAACTACACATTGACTTTTCATCTCTAATTAGGAAAGTCCGAGGTGGTCTTTTCTTCTAATAGAAGGCTGTTTTGTCTACATTGGGAATCTGTTGTTTAGTGTAGCCACCTTCATCAATGATCTTTGCTGCATTTTCTGCATAACTTACTGCTTCACCTCATACTTTTATGTTATGGAGACAACTTCTGCTCTTAAACTTCATGAACCAACCTCTGCTAGCTTCCAACTTTTCTACTGCAGCTTTCTCACCTCTCTCAGACTTCAGAGAACTGAAGAGAATTAGAGTTTGGCTCTGGATTAGACTTTGGCTTAAGGGAAAGTTGTGGCTTGTTTGATCTTTTATCCAGACATAAAACTTTATATCAGCTGTAAGGCTGTTTTGCTTTCTTATGATTTGTGTGTTCACTGGAGTGTACTTTTAATTTCCTTCAGGAACTTTTCCTTGTATTCACAACTTAGCTAACTGGCACAAGAGGCCTAGATTTTAGCCTATCTCAGCTTTCAACATGCCTGCCTCACTAAGCTTAATCATTCCTAGTTTCCAATAAGTGAGAGATGTGTGATTTTTTTCCTTTCACTTTGGACACTTAGAGGCCATTGTAGGGTTTGTAAGTGGGCTAATTTAATCATTTTTGAGTCTCAGGGAATAGGGAGGCCAGAGGAGAGGGAGAGAGATCAGAGGACTGCAGGTTAGTGGAACAGTCAAAACACATACCGATTAAGTTCAGTGTCTTACATTTGTGGCACCACAAAACAATCACTGATCACCGATCACTGATCACAAATCACCATAATAATTATGATAATAAAGAAAAAGTTTGAAATATTGTAAGAATTATCAAAATGTGACCAAGAGGCATGAAATGACCTCAAGCTGGGAAAACATCACCAATAGATTTGCTCAAGGCAGAGTTGTCACAACCTTCAATTTGTAGAAAACACAGTATCAGCAAAGCACAATAAAACAACATATGCCTGTAATTCACATACCATTCAACTAATCCATTCAAAGTGTACAATTCAATGACTTTTAGTTGAATTATGCAACCATCATTACAATCAATTTTAGTATATTTTCATCACCACAAAAGAAACCTCATACATACTAGCAGTGCTCCTAATTTCTACCAAATTCTCAGCCCTAGGAGACCACTAATCTACTTTCTGTCTCTATAGACTTGGCTATTTTGGAGATCCCATATAAACGGAATCATACAATACATAGTCTTTTGTGACTAGTTTCTTTCACTTACCATAATACTTTCAAGGTTCATTTGTGTTGCAATTCTTTTTTATGGCCAAATATTATTTCACTGTATAGAAGCATATATTTTATTTATACATTCATCCGCTGATAGACATTAGGGAAATTTTAATTTTTTAGTTATTATGAGTAACATTACTAAGAATATGCATGAACAAGTCATATGTACATGTATATCTCCATTTCCTTTGGGTATATACATATCTGAGAGTGGAATTGCTGGATCATATGGTAATTCTGTATTTAACTTTTTGAAGAACTGACAGACTGTTTTCCAAAATGACTGTATTGTTTTGAAATCCCAACACTAATGTATGAAGGTTCCTATTTCTCTATTGTTGCCAAAATAATAGAGCCATGACTTCAGAATTCTGAAGAAAAGTGGTATCTAACATAAAATTCTGTAGTCTGCCAAACTATCAACTAGGCATGAGAATAGAATAAAAATATTTCTAGAAATTTTTAGATATGCAAATACTCAAAAATTTTTATCTCCATCACCTTACCCTTGGGAAACCACTATGTCCACAATGATAAAATAAAATACGAAAAAGGAAAACTTCTGTGCTGCTGTTTTCCGTAGTCTTGTGCAAGTATTTGACTTTTAAAACTATATGCATGTAAAATGTTGAATTTTTCTAAAAAAATACTTAAACTTGAAAAGAAGATGAACTCTTCTTATGGACTGGTTGAAAACTGTTTAGTGAAAACATTAACTGAAATCACCTCAATTAATTCTTGTTTGGAATGTTTATTTACTTGATAGAGCGTTAAAAAAAGAGGCAAAGACTTTTATACAAATTTCCTTTTTATTTTTGTATTGCAAGTGACGAATACTTGTAAACTAGCCCTTTGAAATTGACTTTAAAAGGCTCTACATAAATGGTTACAATGAGGAAACACCTTTTGGAATGTGAAATAATTGAGCTCATCATGGGAATAGGTGTTTGTGGCTGGGTTTTTTAAAAACCCAGTGGTCAACACATCACAGACAGATTAAAAAGGTATTAAATTTCAAACTTGTGCTGTGGAAACTATTAAATGACTCTGGTCATGACAAAATCATTAACAATAAAGATTCAAGTAAACAATTCAAATAATATTGTTTCATTAAATGAGTAGGGGGAAAACGTGCATTATTAAATCAATATATTATTTTACGTGATAACTTTATTTTAAATACGTATTACCTAAATTAAATATTCTAAGAAAAAGAAAATTAGCTATCAGTTTCCCAAAAACATCTTTCATTTTCATTGAGGTGGCAAGAATGAAAGCAAGGTGAGCGCATCATTCCTTAAAAGCTGAGGCCATGACTTAATCATACTTGCATTTTATGACCATCTGACTGAGGAAGTCTCTCTCCTCCCTCTCTATCCTATCACCTTGTTTCTTTTCTTCATAGCACTTATCACGCTCTGATATTTTCTTGTTTATTTCTTGGTTTATATGCTTCAAGTTTATCTGTACCAACTAAACGTCAGCCTAATGAAAGCAGAGCTCCTGCAGTCTTGTTCACATCGGAATGCATCCTCAGTGCTACCCAATGCCTCTCAGATCATTGATATTTATTAAAAATTAAACAGATGAGCAAAAGAATGGGCAGCTGGTAGACATAACAAACAAAGCACACTAATGAAATCTTTTTCACAGATGTGGGGTCATCTTCTGATCACTGGAAGGAAAACTGCTTTCTGACAATTCTTGTGAGTGATAGTTTACGATGCTCCCGGTATTGAAACCTTCTTACTCACTGAATAGACTCATAGTGGGGTTGCAGCTATTAGTAGCCTGTGTTCTCTGAGAAAGTTCTCAAGAATTTTTATAACCATCCTACTTACAGCAAAAGCATGGTTCACTCTGCAGCTACTGCATGAAGTCTGGCACAATAGGGAAAAAATGGAATAATGTTAGGTATTCAAAAGCACATAACTTGTTTACTTATTTACTTCAGCAGGGCATTTTGCTTTACCGCTTTGAAGCCAGATCATTTCTAGTTTCACTTTCCTTGAAACTCTTTGATGGCTCCACAGTGACTATGGAAAACCCCACAATGTTAGCATGGAAAACAAGTCCTTCCACAGTTGGGCTGGCTTCCTCTTTCTCACTTTCTCACTACCTGGTTTCTCTCTCATGTATGGGATTTTGGAAGTGTGGACAAGGAGTTGTGGATATATATTAGCATATGGAGATTGGTGAAACTAGCTACAGCAAAGAGCTTCCAGTCCCTGAATAAGCCAAGTGGTTTCTTCCATCAGCACTTCTGCTCACCCAGCTCCCTCTGCTTGGAAAGCACTCCCTTTCTCTCCACTTAGCGGTTCCTATTCTTCGGTTAAGACTCCATGAAACCTTCTCTAGCACCTTCTGGAGGACAAATGACCAGCCTCTCTTCTGGGTAGAGGCCACTACCCTCACTTGCAGATTTCTTCTAGGACCTGCCTCAAGGTTACTCCCAACACTGCAGCTCCCATCAGTTTCTGTTTTTCACTCCAGACACTGACCTCTTTGCAGTTCCTCAAATCCCTATTTTCATTTGCCAGGAGTGAAAAATATCTTCTCAGACATTTACACAATGTGTTCTTACCTCCATTCAACTCTCTGCTCAAAGGTCACTTCCTAGGAGAGGCTGTCTTTGTCCATCCTGAGAAATTCCTCCCTTTCTAATTTTTCTGAATAGAACTACCCCTTCTTTAGCCTTTACACTAGCTTACTTTTTCTTTGTAGTACTGATCTAACATTATATATTTAGTAATGTATCTGTCTTCTCTTCTAGAATATAAGCTCTGTGATGGTAGATCTTTATTATGTTTACTGCTGTGAATGTGAATGAACGAATGATTGAATGGCACTTGTGGCACTTGATGACTCATGTTGGCTTTGAGATTTTGCTGTCTTTCTCTGCAGGGATTGTATCCTATGCCTCTTAGTCTCCAGTTCCTTCCTGGCACAGGATAACTTCTTAGTGTTCCTTCTATGACTGAACGACATCAAGTATAAGTTACCTGTAACAATTGTTCCCAACAGAGACTCTGAATCCATGTATATTGCATAAGGTGAAGAACACAACTATATTTCCACAATCCCTTTATCTAAAACTCAGGACCAGATGTGTTTCAAAATTCAGAATCATTTATTTATTTATTATTTTCTTTTTTGAGACAGAGTCTCTCCCTATCTCCCAGGCAGGAGTGCATTGGTGCGATCTCAGCTCACTGCAAGCTCTGCCTCCCAGGTTCATGCCATTCTCCTGCCTCAGCCTCCCAAGTAGCTGGGACTACAGGTGCCCACCACCACGCCCAGCTAATTTTTGGTATTTTCAGTAGAGACGGGGTTTCACCATGTTAGCCAGGATGGTCTCGATCTCCTGACCTCGTGATCCACCCACCTCGGCCTCCCAAAGTGCTGGGATTATAGGCGTGAGCCACCACACCCAGCCAATTCAGAATCATTTATTACTTAACACCCCTGTCAGAGTCAGTATCCTGTTATCTAACCCATGAAGAGCCTTGCAACAAAACATGTGAAGAGCCATACTACATGTGAGAAATAATGCTCAAGTCAGAGTTTGTTGCCAAGTGAGTTGTCAAGATAGATTTCCTAAGTATGGGATTTTGGAAGTGTGGACAAGGAGCTGTGGATGTGTATTAGCATATGGAGACTGGTGAAACATCTCCATACTAACATGGGTTTCCCACAATCCAGAAGGTTAAGAATTACTGATTTAATACATTAGTTTAAATAATTTATTTTTTCATTGTAGCTAACATTAATGAAGCATTTACTTTACCCCTGTGCTGAGCTCTTTAAATAAGTATGTAAAACTATTATTTGTCCCATTTTACAGGGGAGGAAACTATGGTTTAGAAAGAGGCTTAGCATATCTTTGCACTGGTAACTGACTAAGCTGGACCCAGACTAAAGCTGCCTCACGATGAAAAGCCATGCTCTTACTTCATATTGTACAAGGTCAAAATTCTTTAGTCTTTCCAGTTTCTTTGTGATGTTGGGTCTAAGAAAAGTTTCTGTAATTCAAGTGAATGTGAAAATCCTCAGGCTACAAGTTCTCTTTTGTAAAAAACAGGCTGGCTATATGTAGTCAACATTTAACTGATATTTGTATAATGGAATAATATATTTTCTCAGCTACATTAATGTTTTAAATGTTTGTAATCAGAGATCAAGTGATTTCAGATAATTAAAAAAATATACAGTCACACTAACTTGCCCTGATTTCCTTTGTAGAACCATGATCTGCAGAACCAAGGTCTGCTATTACCTGATAGATGAGAATAGGAATGGTAGAAGAGGCCATCAAAAGGCACTAGTTATAAATAATATGTAGATTTTTAACTTACCCTTTTCAAGAACACTTTGGCTGCCTGAATTTTTTAAAAGCCAGACAGAACTTAATAAAATATATTTGTGATGACCAAATTTTGAAACTCCTTTGGAATTAACAAATATAGCAGTGAGAGTTGGCATTAAGGAGTCACTTGTACAGAAACAATAAAGCTATATTTTAAAAATCTATGCATAGGGCTACAGCTTCACCTGAAGACACAGTGTTTTGGACCATACCACACTCATGGGAAAGCCTCCGATTTTGAAATGTAGAGTAGCAAAAAACACAACACACAGTCATTTCATGGTACAAAGCCGATACTATAAACATGAGAATTAAGAAATGAAAATAACATATACACTAAAAACATCACAACAGAAACAGGCTTTATTTCAACCAGACAAATGAGTTCTTCAATTAACATCAACTTCTTCAAGACTTGAAGATATGGAAATTAAAGACGGTGCTCAGAAGGCAGAGAAAGGAAGATTCATCCTGGAGTAATTGTTCTGTCCTTCAAAAATCCCTTTCAACAATAAGCTCAATACACAAGATCATGGGATCTCACGGATTCCGACATTTGTACGTGACCCTCATTTGAAAGTTACCCATCAGTCTTAATGAAATCTTTCAAAAAGAAAAAATACATAGATCAGTAGAAATTATTTTTAATTTTAGAAACTGAGATTGAAGTACAGTTTTTAGTTTAAAATATTAAAAATGAAAAAAACTTTAACATTATTAAAGATGTATTGTTACAAATTTCCTAGATATATACATGTACAAAACAAACAGATATTACTATCTGACACCTCAACCCATGACTTACCCTAAATCTCCTGATATGAACAATTAATCTACTGGGAGGCTTTTCCCAATAAGTTCCAAACTTCTTGCACAAAGATTTGCTGCCATTCATATTCTGTGCATGGATGAGGACATTTCATCACAGACTATTTCAACTTAATATCACCTAGCATAAAATAAATCCAATGAAACACTATATTTATAAGGGATAAGACAAACTTGCCAGACTCATTAAATTCATTAACACATTCAGTCTTCTCTTCACGGGCATTTTCAAGAGCTTTAGATCTTGTGCTTAACTTTGTATTGAGCTGGTCAGCACCTTCATTGATATGAACAATTATGTCAAAGAAAGTTTACAGGTAGGGGAGGGAGATCATCTGAGGACAGAAACAGAGGGAAGGACTCTCTTTTTTCATAAGACAACTAAAACAGAAAAACAAGACAAAAAAGGGTAAACAAACAAATAACAAAAGTGTTCACAGTAAAACATGCCAGATTTGTAGTTTCATTTGAAACCAACAGCAAATCATGAAACGTCATGAAAAATATGAGTCAAGGTAAAATCTCCTAGAGTAATTACTAAATGAAGTTAAAATCACCACACTGATCAGTAAACCCCAGAAGAAAAATGAACAGCGCTTACATATCAGGTCCTTCTTAAACATCAAACAACTTTTCAAAGTTAATGCATACAATTGGTAGGTTTGGCCACGCTGCACCATTTTTTTAAAAAAATACAGTATACAGAAAAAAAACCTTTTATATTCCCCTGTTTTGAATCATTAGCTCAAAACCTAAGAGTAAAAGATCATCTGGAAGGATTTTAAATTATTTACAAATCCAGCAGGTTCATCTGCCATAATGGCTTGGTTTCCGTCCCAAAGCGACCTTCACCTTCTCCAGCAGCAATTTTTTAGTTCTCTGTCCTTTGGGGAGGCTGTTCCCTCCACTGCTCATCTCTACTTGTCATCGGTCATTTTGAACAGTTCCAACAGGGCCCCAACGGCTCCAAAATAACCCTATGAAAACAATACAAAACGATGATCTCTGAACTTTAGCCAAATACCTATTGTTTTTAATAATTCTAGGAATGCCATTAATGTAGATAAAAGAGAAATTTAAAACCTAAATTGTGCGTCACAAAACATGGCAGAATAATAACAACTATAATTTATTGGACACCTACTTATATATATTAAATAAATTCACATATGTAAGTGCTTAGAACTATGTCTGGCACATGTGTGCTAAGTGTGTGCTCGGGGTTGTTAGTATTATAACTATTTCATCTTTATCTTCATCATGGCAAAACTCTGATTATTATTTCACATATGAGAAATGGAAGGTAATAAATTAAATTACCCTTGCAGGGTCACAGGTCTTGTACCAGGGCTCAACACCAAATCTGTCTGACTTCAAAGTTATATTTCATGGGAGAAAACCCTAACTTCCCTCAGTAGCTCTTGCATAGGCACTTAAATTAGTCCAAGCCTCACTTTGCCCATCTATAAAATAAAAGACCATATGTCTATGAAAATGAAAGGAACTAAAAAAGATAGATTTGTAGAGAACTATGTGTTAGTTTGTTCAGGCTGCTATATATAACAAAGTACCCTAGACTGGGTGGCTTATAAACAATAGAAATTTGTTTCTCACAGTTCTAGAGGCCGGGAAGTCTAAAATCAAGGTGTCTAGTGAGGACCCATTCCTCATAGATAGCTGTCTTCACATTATAATCTCACATGGCTGGATTATGTGGTGGAAGGGGTAAGGGAGCTCTCTTAGACCTTTTTTATAAGGATGCTAATTCCATTCATGAAGGCTCAGCCCTCATGACCTAATCACCTCCCGAAGGCCATCTCCCAATACCATCACCTTGTAGATTAGGATTTCAACATACACATTTGAAGTTGGTCGGGGCACAAATAATCAGTCCACAACAATCTGTTTCCAAAAGGCAGGAGGCTCCATTCTTCTGGCACTTGCTGAACTCAATAGTTATAACTGCAGCAGTAGGTGTGAGTGTGGCAGGACATGGACGGATCTTTGCTGCTGCTGCTGTCAGCTCACATTTATTGAGGCCCCACTAATGCTAGAAGTGGTTCTAAGCACTTTACATGGATTTACTCATTTACCTATCACAATAACTCTATGAGAAAAATATGATAATTGCCCCTTTTTAAAAATGCTAAAACAGAAATTGACAGATGGAGTCATTGTCTAAGATCTCCAAGTCAGTAAAAGGCAGTGTTCTTAACTATCTGGCTAGATGATATCTCTTAAGAGATGTTCTGTAACATTAGTTGAATGAATAAGAAATTAAGTGAGGACTCCTAAGGCCAGGGCAGGTGACCAGAAAGCCACCATACCAGTGCTTCTCAAAAGTTGTGTCTCCATAGTATTCTCTAGTAAGGCGAACGTAAGCTACAGTGAATTTAAGAATGTAGAGAATTTTCTGAGGACCACATTATGAGGGTTACAAGAATATTCCATTTTCACTGGCCATAGAGACTGAGTTATGATATAGGGTAACAAACCAAAGCCAGAGTCCACAGAGGCTTAGGATTGTACAGGGTGATATAGGTGACTACATTTTTACCTATAGAAGTGGCTTTCCCCAAAAGGTTGGATTTTACTTCCTATCTTACCTAACTTCCCACGTGATGTTATAGAAGACTTTTTATCCCTGACAGTTTCCAGGCTTTAATAAAACAAAATACAGGCACAGAGAGTTCTAAATAACTGTAAATGCATTGGTAACTTCTTACATAAATAGCTCAATTTGAAGATGAGAACAAAATGGCACAGTAGTTATTCATTACAATTGAAACCCACAATACTAGCTCTCTCAATGTTTTTCTGCTGCAGTATACACAAGAGATTAGATACCTCCAGTGACAGCTCATTACTGCACTGCAGCACTGATTTTAAAGGAGGTGACAGGGGAGGTGGAAGAGAGAACGGCTTTTTTTGTTATTGTTTATATTATGGTAGAAACCCCAAGTAAGGGGGCCGGGATGGCTCACAACTGTAATCCCAGCACTGTGGGAGGCCGAGGCGGGCGGATTACCTGAGGTCGGGAGTTGGCGACCATCCTGGCCAATATGGTGAAACCCTCTACTAAAAATATGAAAATTAGTCTGGCGTGGTGGCGCACGTCTGTAATCCCAGCTACTTGGGAGGCTGAGGCACGAGAATTGCTTGAACTTGGGAGGCGGAGGTAGCAGTGAACTAAGACTACGCCACTGCACTCCAGCCTGGGTGACAGAGGGAGACTCTGTCTCAAAAAAAAAAAAAAGAAATTCCAAGTAAGGGACTCTGAATTTACTGACACTCTCCATTTCCTTTGTAAACAGGTTCACTAATGGTCACGTACACTGACCTCTTAAGGCCAACAGGCTACTCTTAGTCGCCCAGGCACTTCTGTTCTTACCAGCTGAGTTGCTTACTTGCCAAGAGTCAGTTGTGTTTATTCTTTTTTATTTTATTTTATTTTTTTTTGAGACGGAGTCTCGCTCTGTCGCCCAGACTGGAGCACAGTGGCCGAATCTCAGCTCACTGCAAGCTCCGCCTCCCAAGTTTACACCATTCTCCTCCCTCAGCCTCCCGAGTAGCTGGGACTACAGGCGCCCGCCACCTCGCCCGGCTAGTTTTTTGTATTTTTTGTAGAGACGGGGTTTCACCGGGTTAGCCAGGAGCTGTGTTTATTCTTAAATTTGTTTATGACAGGTTGATTGTAATGTAATAATCTAGTTTAACTATATACCACCTAATCAATAAAAAGAGCACAAATTGATGGTCAGTTCTATGAAAATCCAGTTAAATTCTTGAGAAATACTGAAAAAGGTAGTCAGAAATAACTGCTGTCTACTTAGGTGGATGCCACAATGTGAAAGATAGAGAAAAAAATCTATAAGAATTCTGCAATGAACTTGCTTCATAAGTATCTTTAACTTCTTAATCCACTTTAAGGAAACAAACTGGAAATCAAAGGAGGTACATAATATTGTAGATTATGAAAGAAAGATAACCACAGGACTCCAATCGGCAGAAACCATGCTCAAAAATAGGTGTTGGTCTCACATCAAAAGATTGGTGAGTGCACATTTACACATTTTAAGGTATAATAAAATGTTTGAAGAAAGATTTTTTGAATGATTACTCATTTTATCTGACTTTAAAACTTTTTAAAAACGTTATTATAAATTGACAACTTATAATCATATATTTATGGGGTACAAAGTGAGGTTATGATTTATGAATATAATGTGAAATAACTAAAGCAAGCTAATTAACATGCATATAACTTCAACTACTTAGATTTTTTTGGTGAGAACATTTGAAATTTACAAGTTTGAAATGTATGTTCCCATTTCTCCTACCCTCCAGCCTCTGTAACCACCATTCTACTCTCCGCTTCTATGAGTTTGATTGTTTTAGATTCCACAAATAAGTGAGAACATGCAGTATGTCTTCCTGTGTCTGGCTTATTTCACTTAGCATTATGTTTTCCAATTCCATCCATGTTGTTGCAAACTACATAATTTCTTTTTAAGTGCTGAATAGTATTCCATTGTGTATACGTACCACATTAAAAAAATCCATTCATCTGCTGATAGACACTTAGGATAATTCCGTAACCTGGTTACTGTGAGTAGTGCTGCAATAAACATGGGAGTGCAGACATCTCTTCGACATGCTGATTTTAAATCTTTTGGGTAAATACTCAGAGGTAGAACTACTCGATCATATGGTAATTTTATTTTTAGTTTTTTTGAAACTTCCATGCAGTTTTCTATAATGACTGTCCTAATTTACATTTCCAGTAACTTTTTAAAAAAATTAAATTAACCAACTACCAGTCCTGGTTGTTGGATAAGAACGCTTCCATTTAATATATACTTTTTTATTATCCTTTGTGTAAATGCAAAGTGTAAATGGCAACTTTTCTACTTGACCAATTTAAAAAACTAAGAGACCCGCTGATAGGTTAGCCAAACCAAAATATACTCCACATATGACAGTAAGTCTATGCAAGCTCAACCTACCTCATGTTCCAAAAACAGAGCTTTTAGTTGTCCTTTGGACCAAAAATCCATGGCATATGCTAGCAGCTTCATGGAGACCATATTGATTCTGAGAAAATTTCCAACAAACACAACTCTGTCTATATTCTGGAAAAAATGTTAAAGAAAACAATTGAATCATGGCATAAAAATAGGATTTGGCAAAGACCCAGTGTTACATATGTCTCTGTACAGAAACTTGAAGAGTAAATTTTCCTTGTTTTTTTGGTGGAATTATTTCTACATTGCTAAAATGAAGTTAAACCAACCTTATAGTACATTCCACAAGAACAAGAGGCTGAGATTTTTGTTGGGCAAGGCAGAAACTGATATTGGACTTATCTGCAGGTGTTATGTCATACTGCCTTAGGTCTGACATGAAATTAAGCTCCCAAAACACACCCATATATACAATTTTAACTGGAGTTCAAGTTCAGCTAAATTTCATGTGTAATACCTCAATCCCCCAACTTGTAGGTATAAAATACTCTTATAACCAACTCACAGATAAAATGGCTATGGTATGGTTTATTCGTGTAATGAATAATGCTCAATTTGCTCTGTGCTGGACACTGGAAATACAAAGAAGAAAGACTACTCAGTCTCTGCCCTCAGGATATATGGTGGAATATCCTGTTTGGTCAACAGATGAGTTAAAATATGATCGCAAAAAATACTCTATTTTTGTCATCATGGATGTGGCTCTGCATTCTGAACATACACTTATGAACATTCCTCTCCTATCCTGTTCATGCAGACATTCTTCAAATCCCATAAGCTTCCAGCTCCAGTACACTCGTTATACCTCCCACTCCCCCAGATATTTCTTAAGCTCAAACCAGAGCTCAGCCTGTCTACCATGCAGAGGCTGCTCACCACTCACTCACTCACTCACTCACTCACTCACTCAGAGCCAGTTGCTATGGTCACTCACTTATATCAAAGGCAAGAGAGTCTTTGAAGCTGGTATTATTTTCTGCTTAGTCTATCGAGAGTAAGCACGGTCTGGGAACATTACCTTTTAACTGCCTCAAATTTTAACAATGAATGTTCATAAACCTATTAGCCACTGAAAATTTTCTGTGGGTGGAGGAGTGGAGGTAGTTTTAATAAATTTTCATTAAGAAAAAAAAAAACTAACCACAAATCACCCAAACTAAGAGGTGACAAGGAACACTCTAAGAAACTCAGGCTGAAAAGAAATTTAATTAAATTGAGGAGTTTTGCCCTTTCTCCCCAAACAAGGGAGTCCAAGAGAGGATTTGCTGAAAGCTCATTCCTGCATTACCCTAATAGAAAGTCAGGAGTAGAAGTGGCATTAAAACTGGAAGAGCATTCCATGTTTCAGATAAATTCCAGGTGGGTCAAAGATGTTAAAAAAGAAAACAAACAAACAAACAAACAAAAAAAAAAAGAAAGAAAAGAAAAAGAGATTAGGGAAAAATATGGAAGAATTGGAAAAAAGTGTTGAAGTAGAAAATGCATAATAAAGGAAATCATTTCAAAATAATTGCTATATTTACTTTAAAAAGTTAAATTTACTTGGGGAAAAACATCACCACAAACAAATCCAAATGGGAAGCAATAAATGGAAAATATTATCATACATTTCACATCAAATGGATTTGTTACTTAATTAAGAGTTCCATAAATCAATAAGAAAAAAAGGCCAACAACCCAATAGAGTAATGAGTAAATAATATTAATAGTTAATCCCAAAATAAGGTATAATTTTTAACCTATTACATTGAAAAAAATAAAAAAGTTTGATAACTATCTGTGGAGAAACTTGTACCCTTATAACCCTGCTTGGTGGGAATATAAATTAGAACTACCTTTATGGAGGGAACTTTATATCTGTTAATATTACAATCAACATATCCTATGACTCAGCAAGTTCCCTTCTAGGAATTTATCCTATTTATATACTCATATATAGGCAAAATGATATGTGTGTATACATATATGTGTGTAAACCGTATATAAATACACCGTGAATATTTAAATAATAGTAAGAGACTAGAAAAACCTAAATATCATTAGGAAATTGAACAAATCAATAACAGCATATCTATATGTTAAAATGCCATAGGGCCGTTAAAAAGGAAGCAATTTAAAATATACTGATACGATCAATTTCAAGACGCATTACTACGTCAAAAAGCAACAGGCAGTATTTTTAGGGGTGCTTATTAAAACATATAGGGTAGATTGACATAATATCTTGGATTTGTTTTCTAGTATTTTAGCAAAAAAGAGGGAAGGAGGAGGAGAGAGGACCGGAGGGAGGAGGAAGACGAAAATAGAGAGAGAGAGAAAGCATGTGTTGTGAAGCCTTAATGATTGCAGAATCTGCATGGATGGATATATGGAGGTTCTTTATACTGTTCTCTCTCCTTTACATATGTTTATGCATCTTCTTAATAAAAAGCTGATAAAGCAAGATGTAGAATAGTATATGGAAGGTGAATTGTGTAGCATATAATTATATTTCAATGAAACTATTATTTTGTAAAAAGAATGTTACAGAGTTTGTTACCTTTAGAAAGATAAATGTATCCTACATTACATACAATATAAACAAAAGATATATTGCAATACATACAATAAAAACAAACAAAAAAACCCTAAAAACAATGGCAGCCTCTACTGAGGTTAACACTGACAGACAGAAGTGGAAATGGTGACTCACTTCCTTGTGTATCCTTCTAATGTCTTAGTAGTCTGTATTATGTGTTTGTATTATCTATTCAAAAATTTGAATCAGAAAATTTAAAATTGATGGGGAAGCATTTCACAGCATCTCAAGAATCACGGCAAAAATGTTTTAGATTTGGTAAATGTGGTGTCCCTCAATGAAATGGCTGAAATCAAAGGGTCTCAAATCAGTGACTCCAGAGAGCAAAGCAAGGACTGAGGGACTTGGTAGCTGCTCTCATGGGGAAATGCAACAATGCCAGTCACTGGCACGGCCACTGGGAGTCTGCACTGACTGGACACCCTCTGGGGGAGCCTTGGCCCCAAGGCAACTGGTGATTCCCTTCATTCATTCAGCCCCACAGAAACATATAAAATAGTTGCTCAAACCAGTGTATAACATGGCTACATTTTCAAATTGGCACTCTTGCTATACTCCACCAATCGATAATATTGAAATTGAAATCAAAAGTGAATAGTAAAGTCAGTTGCTCTCTCCCAAAGGGATTCTGATACCTGTGAAAAGACCTGCTGACCTGCCAGCTCACTGCAGCCAAAAGCACAAGAAGCTGGCTCTGCGGAAAGTAGGGGAAAGGGCATCTATTGCTCTGTGGGGCAAGAAGTGTTACCAGCTGACCTTTGAGAGCCCGTGAGTACAGCCAGCTACACACATACTGGTTTTGGGGCTTGTTTCGTTACTTGGAAAAATTCCCTTTAAAGGTTAATGTCAAGAAATAAACTCTGTTATATTGAGTCCCAAGACTCAAGTGGACTTTGAAAAAACATCTCTGGAATGCTCTTTTCTCTGAATATCAGCCTCCCATTTAAATTCCATCTGAACTGAGGGCTTCCAAAAAGGTATGTCCCTGATCTGCAGGCCAGTAACATACTGTGTTCAGTGTTATGCAAGGAGAGTGTGTCTTTTGTCAACCCAGAACTCAAACGCAGGGCTAACACCCATGCATCATAAAGACTGCCTCATACACTAACATTCAACTATTCAACTGGGAGGGGGCTCAAGGGGCTTTCTGAGTACCTATAATGTTCTATTTCTTGATCTGAGTGATGGCTATACAGGGGTGTTGTGTGGTGTAAATTCAACTGTAAGCTTATAATTTGAGCCTTCTTCTGTATGTATATCACCTCTCTATTAAAAGCTATATTTATAAAAACTCCATTACAGAGCTACTATGGTTCTTTAATACTCTCCTATGACCTGTTCCATGCCCCAACTCTTCTTTCTTGTCTTTCTAATACACCTCAGTGTGAAGAGTTCTACCTTACACACCTTGTATTTCAGAAAAGGTTCAATTTTTTCCAAACAAATCTTGCAGTGCTTCAAAACATGTTAATAAAACTTTGTCTGTCACCAGCTCCACCCCTTTTTGTGCCTGGGGCTCTGGCTGGCCTTGGCTGTAGTAAGCTCTCTGTGCTTTGATAGCCCTGTACAATGCTGCTTGAACTCCATGCCACAAGGCAACACTGTAAAGAAGCTGAAAGCAGAGAGAATATCTAATATTGCAAGTCAAGCATTTTACCTGCAGTTATGTGCAAGGATGCTCAGACCTTTTCCTCACATTCCAGTGGACACGTGGCAATAATGACGGTTAGAGAGACTATGACATGGGTTGTAATTGTATCATGTTTCCACAGTTGAATGGTTTATCATTCATTATCATCCGGTGCCTTCTTAAAAATAAAGCATATATTCTTCCCCCTCCCCCAACACACACCCCTCTTGTTCTGTAAAGTGTGACTATAGTAAAGGGAAGCTTTCCTAAGGATATGCAGCTGTGTAAGAGTCAGCAGGTGCTGCACTGCCAAGATGATGTGTATGAATGACACACAGCTTTTGCCAGGTTGAGTAAGGCCTTACCTCATTCAAAGCACACATCCGAGCAATGGAGCCAATGTTGTTGGTGATGGTGACCAATGTGGCCCGGGCGAGGTCTTCCTTGCTGATGGAATCTCGCTTTTCTTTACTCATCATGTTGCCAAAGCTATGTTGGAAATATTAGCGAGAGTGTTCAAAATCGTCCTCAGGCAGGGCCCATCCTTCCACCAAAGTACTGTGGAAGGCTCTATGAGTAACTGTTCAAACTCAAGTGATCCAATTTTGCTACTATGGTTTATAAGCAGACAAGATTATAGTATGCATGGCTGACTGCCCTTTTCTTAATAGGGACAAAGTAGCATGTCCATTGATGGGGGAAAAAAACTTAATGCCTCTAGATATCTGGACAAGAATGAAACAGGTGAAACTATTGCAGTTTTCTAGAACCTTCTTTCAAAGTTGCCTTATTTTAAGAACAAGTATCAAGAGCTAAATATCTCAGTGCTTCATCAAGGGCAGGAGATCAAGTCTGAGCTCTGATACAACAGGTATCTGCACCAGGCTGGTGGACTGACATTTTAAAACATAACTTAGTGAATGGCCAGGGTGGAGAGGCTGCCTTGTGTGTAATCACTACTGCTCCTAGCTACTTAATCTCTACCTTGATGCTACAGCAGATCCTTGAAGGCCAAATCGTTCATAGTCTCCTCCGTAAATGTCCTTCACCAGCTTATCAACATTGGTGCTGTCGCCTTTAGCTGCCATTTCCAGAGCTTCTTCAAAGGTCTCACAACCAGTCAGCAAGCAACATAGGCCTAGGAATGTTCCACCTCCAAGACTGAAGGAACAATAAGGTTTATTTTTAAATTTTACTTTAAGATATGCCCATCCAAGTCCCCAACTACGTCAAGACTATTAATATGGGTGAATAAAAGCAGATGAACAAAGGGGCACTTGAATTAAAGTGCTAGGGTGCAACAGAGCTTTAGGGTAGACTGGATATGAAAAGAGGGCAGAGACTAAAAATAAACATCAAGGAAAATTTGCCCCTAAATTTGAGAACAAAACCAAAGAAAGACTCTCACTGATTTCTGTTGTGAGACCTTCACCTAACCACTAACCTGAGTGCTTTGTTCAGCCTTCCCACCTACGAAATGGGGCCAAATCATGATCTCTTCTATTTGGGTGGTCTGAAAGCAGCAAACAACCAAGAAATAACTCCTATTAAAAAACCATATGCAGCTGAATATAAATACCTAGAAAAAGAATTTGTGTGTATATAAAGCATAGTTCACAGCTATGAAGCCAAACCCTCTGATGACAAAATTGACCAAGGATTGTGCCAGGCGTGGCCAGTTTTAAAAGCTGTCTTTGACCTGACCTTGCTTCTCTAACAGAGATAATCTCATTTAGCCACCTTGAATATTTCTGGAAGGGAACCAGTGATCTGATACTGAATTTTTTTCTAGTAGACTCTCCAGAAGGTTTTTTAATATATTACTTACCACTCAATAGTAAAAAACAGTAACAAAGGTCATAAAGTGGTTCCAATGGTTGAACTACATTTAAAAACCTTTGACTTGTCTAGGGGGAAATTTCCTCTAAAATAGCCTAGACAAAATTAGAAAGTAATTACAGTAGCCAAGAATGAACTCAATTGTGTATTAATATCAAAGTTACCTAATGGAAAGAAAAGCAGATTCAGAGTAAAGTACTGCCAGTGAACTCCCAGCAGGAAAAGAAGCATTGATTCCTAAAGCTAATGGACATAGGGTTTTCTATTTCTTTACCATATAGAAGAGTAAATGAAGAAGAGCTGCTCACATCCATCTGTTCTGAAGCCCCAAGGAGCTACTAGCTTTGGAAATTCAATTTGTGTTTGAGCACTGGCTTTTACTTCTAAGAATAAAATCAATTTGGGATTAAGGTTATGTTTAATGTCAATAACTCTTAACAAGAAGGTACAAAACTGTAGATAGGTACATAGTTCTTGAAGATGCATCTAAAACGAAACTGACTGGGTGTGGTGGCTTATGCCTGTAATCCCAGCACTTTGGGAGGCTGAGATGGGTGAATTACTTGAGGTCAGGAGTTTGAGACCAGCCTGGCCAACACGGTGAAACTCCGTTTCTACGAAAAATGCAAACATTAGCCAGGTGTGGTGGTTCATACCTGTAATCCAAGCTACTTGGGAAACTGAGGAAGGAGAATCGCTTGAACCCAGGAGGTGGAGGTTGCAGTGAGCCGGGATTGCGCCATTGCACTCCAGCCTGGGCGACAGACAGAGCGAGACTCCATCTCAAAAAATAATAAAATAAAATAAAATAAAATAGCGAAACTATGTGTAATATTCTTAAATTGTCATTTGTATAAAAATATACTTGATTGAGGCCAGGCGTGGTGGCTCATGCCTGTAATCCCAGCACTTTTGGAGGCCAAGGCGGGTGAATCACCTGAGGTCAGGAGTTTGAGATTAGCCTGGCCAACATGGTGAAACCCTGTCTCTACTAAAAATATAAAAATACAAAAATTAGCCAGGCGTGGTGGCATGCGCCTGTAATCCCAGCTACTCAGGAGGCTGAGGTGGGGGGATTACTTGTACCCTGGTGGAGATTGTAGTGAGCTGAGATTGTGCCACTGCACTCCAGCCTGGGTAACAGAGCCGGACTTCGTCTAAAGAAAAAAAAAAAAAAAAAAAAAAATATATATATATATATTTTTTTTTTTACTTAATTTACTCATATATATACTCATATATATATACACACACATGCACATACATATATGATGGAAATTATGGGTTTTCATGGAAAATTATGTAGCTAGGCACCACCAGTAGCAGCCAGCCAAACTGTAGATGCAGTTCCATGAGTAAAAGAAGAGGTCCATGTACATTATTACCTTCACAACTTAGTCACAGTAGAAACTTTGCATTTCCTCTAAGAAAGTTTATCTTTATTTACATTTAATGTAGTATGTCATTCTACATTGCTGGTTTCAGCCTACCTACAAAGCTAGTGTGGGAACATGTTCTGGTTTGTGTGCCATTTGGATTTGGTTTGCTTTCTCCCTGTGTATTTTTAGAAAGATGTCTTTGCTCCCATTTCTAGCTTCTAAATATCTTTCACCCCCACAAATAACCTTTCTTTGGACATTAAGGATTTGTATTAATCAAGGCATTCAACAACCCACTCAAAGGTAGGCAACTGAAGACACTGGCCGACTTAGAAAGAAGGTAACTCATTGGCTGATGTGTTGGTATAAATGAAAAAGGGCAAGTGCCTTGTATGACTGGAAGATGACAGACGACTCCACATAAAGAATTGGAACAAATGAGGTAAAGCGAGCATGCATTTGACAGCGAGTGCACTGCAGATAGGAGGAAAGAATGCACAGCTGCAGAAGAGCCAAATGTCTCCCAGCACTTTATTAATATCCTCAACCTGCTAACCATTATTTAATCAAGTGATTTCCCCGCTCACAGTCAGATACATCTGTTTGTTTCAGTAGGCATACAGTAAAAACCCTCAGTGTATAAGAGACAAAAACAATGCAAGAAAAAGCTGTAGAATATTATCATCATTCAAAAATAAAACAAAACAAACAACATCACAGTGGGGGATTTTAGGAAACAGCAGAAGAAACCTTCAATGAAGTGCTCATGCCCTTAAAACAGATTCCAAAATAATGAGATGAGATGTACTGCTACTTTCACCAAAGTTTCAAAATCATCTGCATTCCTCTTTTAACAAACTACACATTCTAATGTCAGCTATAAAGTACTATTTTTTCCATTGACTTCTATAATTAGAGTTGTTTCACTAGGAAAAAAATGTTGCTACCCAATCTGGGATGCAACAAAATTATATGTAACACTGAAATAAGCCATTTGAAATCATGTTTAAAAGGAAACTGACATCCTGTGTAGCTTCTTGAAAATAAACAACTTTAATGTTTAATGGGAAAATCAGGTATAATACAATAAGAAAAAACCTGGAGTGACAGCTATCGGTTCACAATAGGAGTAGCAAAACTTAAAGCTAAGCCACTTGCTAAAACAGTGGTTCCTAAAATGTGTTTCACACACTCACACTAACCGTAGATACTAACTTCACTGCTAACTGTAATCGTTTATGTCAGAGGTTTCCTAACTTGAATTAAAAGAAACCTTTGGCAAAACAACTGTGGATCAGGATCACAGCCCCACAGACTTGATGTTTCATTCCCCTCCCCTCTTGTGGTAGCCCCGAAAGGGTTCTCTATTAACCTGCAGGCTTCGGCAGCACCTTTCCAAAGCTACTGATTGAAGAGAGAGTTTATAGGGAAGCTTGAACATCCAGACAGAATTTGTTGATGACTAGAGAATACTGGACATTAAAGGGCATTTACCAATATTTATAGACATTATTACACATATAACAGAAGCCAAACACCACAGTTTGCTTCTTTGCAGCTATTCAAGATAACCCAGATCCGTGGAGCCTCCAAGTTTAAGAAAGTGTCCCTGTGATGTAATTCGTTAAATTCTTAAGTGTTGATAAAACTGTAAATATCTCTAATTGTGAACAACGCATAGCTTGCTCTTACCTTGGGACTAGCTTTACCAATTCAATTACTCCTTCTGGGAGGAGGTCTGTAGTTTCTTAAAAATTATATGTTTATCAAATCACTCTCTAACGTAAAACCAGCTCAGCTGAAATATTCATGTCTCTGATACTCCTGACAGTCCTCATGAGGTTACGGAGTCAGTTTGGTTTCTTGTGTGAGCAAGCAAGCTTCTATATTCTCAATAAGAAAATGTATACTTGGTAGCAATTAACTACAACTGCTGGACCCAGGCAGGCTTCAGTTAGAATGTGTGTGTGTGTGTGTGTGTGTGTGTGTGTGTGTACATGCATGCCAGGGTTTCTCAACAGCAGCATTACTGATATCTGTGGCTCGATAATTTTTTGTTGCCTTATGTACTACAGGATTTTAGCAGCACCCCTGACCTCTACCTAGTAGATGCCAGTTGTAACAACCAAAGAAAACAAAAGTCAAACATATCCTGGGGGGCACTGTTAGATCTTCCCCCTTCAGTGGGGAGCCATTCATCTATCACAAGTCATGGAAATGTACTGCAAAAGCAATGTTCTCCTCCTAATGGGTGAGTAGTCCTGCTGAATTTCAGTACTGGAGAAGTCTGTAGAAGTAATCCAAGAAACAACCCCCTTCATGGCAGAAATGACGACACTGAGACCCAGAGAAATGAAATATCTGCAGCTATCAAAAACCCTGGTTTCAACACCAAATCCCAAAGCACATTCTGCATGGCACTAATCTCCTAAGATGCTCCTCTAAAAATGGGTTCTATGGTTCCACATGCTGGAAAAATGCTTCATACCAAATCCTCCTCCTAGAATTAAGGAAAACCTATTTAGTTTTGTTTACACTGTGATGTTTTAGAGAGATCTGACCCCAGATGTTTTTCCCATGTTGGATCCCCATTAACAGGAAGCTGAACCCCTTGGCTCGTCCATGGGTCTTGGGGTGTGTGCACTAAAAAACAAGTCCCTCTGCCCCACTGTGGCCACGGGGCTGTTTCCCTGTGTACTCCACTCCAAAATTCCCTACGAGGTGTGCTGACTATTCCCGTTTTCAGGTGGAGCATTTGACTGAGGGTAAAAAGACATTCTTTGTAGACCTAATTTGGTTTGCTGTTTGGAATGGTATATTATTTCAAGCAAGTCATTCCGAGCTAGGCATCCATGAGGGTCCAAAAGAAGGTTTCTTCTGAAGTCATCTCTGACCATCCCAAGTATCCTTCCATCTGAATTCTACTGACCCTGCCAATCATCTGACACTTAATGTATACCCCCTTGTTGGCAAATTTCTGGTGTGTGCAATCCTTCTTCCCTCAATCTGACCAAAGTTTCTATCAAGGCAAGGACTGTGTTTTATTAACATTTATATAAATCACCCACATACCACTTTAACACACCATTCGAGAAATTCTTTTTGGTTGGCCAAGGAGGCCAAGATATTTCTTTTAAAGATGTATTCAATATACATAACATTTTACTATAAACTGATCATCAAGAAAGAGGTCTGGGTTCAAGTACAAGCGGAAACATGTTTACCTGGTCCCTGTAACTCTTTTATAGTTGTCCTTGGAGTACACAGCTAGAATGCTGACACCTGAGCCCATGTTAACCAGCAACATAGGGTATGGGTTATCAAGGCAGTACGGCTTTTTTTGACACAATTCAGGATTTGTGGGATTTTCAAAATAGTAACATTCTGGCTTGCCGTTGAAGCCAACAGAGTCGACATAAAGCAGGCCCTGAATCAGACAGTCCAGTTCATCCAGTTTATGCAGCTGCAGGTCAGCAATCTAAAACAAAACAAACAACAAAATAAAACCTTTTGAGATAGGCGACCACCTAAGGGGAAACCCCAGAGGTTCTAGTTCTAGTTAAGTTGGGGTCATTCACATTAAAAGCTTGGAGGCACCCTTAAAACAAGTTGTAAAATCTTGCAGATAATCAGCCACTGCACTGGAAAAGTAGCCTTGGCTAGACGTCATACCTGCCCACAGTGCATGCTAAAGGACAAGAGCTTGCCTGGTTGCTTGAAATGCACCCATCAGCATGTGTCATGGGTTGAATGGTGGTCCCTGAAAGATGGCACTATGTCCTAATTCTCAGCATCTGTGAATGTGACTTTATTTGGAAAAAGGGTCTTTGCAGATCTAATTGAGTATCTTGAGAAGAAGTGACTATCCTGGATTATTGGGGTAGGCCCTGAGTCCAATGGCAAGCATACAGACACACAGGAGAGATTTAAAGGATGCAGAGGAGAAGGCCATATGAAGACAAAGGCAGAGACTGGAGTGCTGCTCAGCAGGCCAAGGAATGCTGACAGTCACCAGAAGCTGGAAGAGGCAAAAAATGGCATCTCCAAGAGCCACTGAAGGAAGTACGGTCCTGCCAGTGCTTTGAATTTGAACTTCTGGCATTAAGAACTGTGAGCAAATAAATTTCTGTTGTTTGAACTATTAAGTTTATTTGTTACAGCAGCCACAGGAATCTAATAGGGGATGCCTCCAAGAAAGAGGTGCTTGCACAGGGTGAGCAGACTGAGAATACTCAGAAAGCAACAAAAATGCTATACTTCCTTGGTAGAGCATGAAGTCCCGAGGGACTGGGAACTGGGGTGAATCACCTTTGAGCCCACAAAGCCCAACTCCCCTTTTTCCAGGCTTCAGCTTTGGAGTTAGATCTGGCTTTGAATTCTAGCTCTAAAATTTACTTAACTGAAAGATAATTCAAACCTCAGTGCCCTCATGTGTAAAATGGGGAAGATAATAACACTCATTGCAGAGTGCTGCTGTGAAGATTACCTGAAAATATAGGTAAAGTGCTTACATAGGCCTTGGCAAATACAAAGGGTTAAAAAAAAAGTTGGTTCTTTTATTAATGTCTGGGGTGGTCTCCAAGTATCCTATTATGTTCCTGTGAGACAAAAATGGACAGGGGCAAAAAGGTAAAGGGGAATGACCTGGCTGAGGGCTAGGCTTAGGGTCTGGTAGCCATTTTGCATTCTCAAAAGTTTAATTTATGATCCTCAAATGTATTACTACTGGCCCAGAGATCTGGATTCATGATCATTTTCCATGGATCAAAGAAAGAAAAAAATCTAACAATCACAAACATGAAACTGAACAAATGAAGATAATTTAAAAGACCCAATATAATTTAAAAAAAAAAACTCTTTTAAAATATAATAGCAAGTATTTACTGTTTACTACATGCCAAGCCCTTGTACCAGATTATTTAATTCTCCCTAAAACCCTAAAAGTAGGTACTATCAACCTTATTCTATGGTTAAGATTCACAGAACTTAAATAACTTTCCTAGGTGGCACAACTAGCAAATATCTCCCAGTGACTTGCTGTGTACTTCTCATGTCTTCATTGTCATAACGGGTACTGCTTCTGGAATCTGGAAACAGCCTACACAAGTACTAGACTTAGATATTTTGTCAAAAAGATATTATCTTCATTATAAAAGTTAAGAGCTAAAATGGGCTGGGGTGTGGTAGTTCACACCTGTAATTCCAGCATTTTGGGCTGCCGAGGTGAGAGGATCACTTGAGTCACAGATTTTGAGACCAACCCGGGCAATATAGGAGACTCCATCTCTTAAAAAAAAAAAAAAATTTGCCTGATGTAGGGTACGTGCTGCTGGTCCTAGCTGCTTGGGAGGCTGAGGTGGGAGGATCACCCAGTCTTGGGAGGTCAAGGCTGCAGGGAGCCATGATCATGTCACTGCACTCTAGCCTGGACAACAGATTGAGATTCTGTCTAAACAAGCAAAAAAAAAGAGCTAAAACAACATTTTTGATTTCCTGTTACTCATTTGAATTTCCTATTTAACAAAATCCTCTGATTATATACCTGCAGAACAGAATTAGTTAGAATAGGTTACCAACCAGATAGTGGATGTATTCTTGAAATAAACATTCTAAATGATCCAGGGGTGCTAAGTAAATCTACCTCGTAAATGGTTCTAAACATTTCTTTTTTTACCGAGTGAAACTCCTGGATGAGATATACATAATTATACATGTTTTAAGAAGCAAAATTACAGGTATAAACCTATCTGGAGACCTGAAAGACTATAGCAGGGCATAGCAGTGTAAACACTATTTCCTCTGTTCTCCCTGATTCCACAGCCTTCCATTGCACCTACAGCACAGGTCACACTCTGGCTTGGTTTCTAGGTCTCTGGCTGCCCCTTAGCACTATGCTCAAAGGCCTGCACATAATAATTGCTTAATAAACATTTATTACGTGGAACAGGGAGTTATTATCTCTTGGATCACCCCAAACTGAAAAGTAGCAATTTCATCAGCCAGTCTTGGAAGTATAGTTTAACTGCTTAAAAATTAATCAGAGGTTCATCAACAATATTGATAGCCAATTCCACAGCCAACATAACAAACACAAATACAAAGTCTGTCCTGTTGGACCTCCTGAAACCATACTAGGAAAAAAGAAAAACCTGCCAAGGCAAATAATCTACGCATGTACTAGTTTGACCTGAAAAGAAACATCATTATTTCACCTTTTCCCTAAAAATCATTTTCTAACAAAGTACTAGCAGCAAACAAACATCTCCTCTACACATTTCACTGAGGGGTGGATATCTCAAGCTTGAGGTCATGCATCCTCAGACAGGGAAACAGATATATGTCACTTTCACTGAACCCTGCAGAGAGCTCCCTCAAAAACCTTCACCATCTGGGAAAAATGACAGGGTCCCAAGTGCAGGCAGTGAGTCATACTGCTACTTGGATTTTCATAGAGGCCATCTGAAATTCAGGACGAGTTGGGAATTAATTATCAGACTTTGCAGTCCATTCGTACAACTGAATTAACTTTGTGCAAAGCTTAAAACAGCATGTTGAGATTTCAGCTAGTGAGAAACACTCTCTTTCGGGGCTTAGTTTTCTTTACATCAAGGGCCACAGACTCAAATGCCTAAAGGAGACTGTAAGAAAACAAAGGAGCAAAGGCCTTGACTAGATGTAGAGTCACAGAATAAGGACTGTAGCAAACAAGTCAACCTGCACCTATTTAAAATTCACCTGCCGCCCACTGTTGCCATGCGATGTTAGGGGCCCAGTGTTACCAGATGATCCTATTTTTTAAGAGCCAGAAATCCACAGTTTTATGTTAAATCTTCCAATGTTTTAAGTGCTGACAGCTAGTTTAACATTAAAAAAGTATATTGCAGACCAACAAAACATGTCTGTGGGCTGAATCTGACTCCCATACTACCAATTTTATCTATATATATATCCTAATGCAATCCTATCATGGGCCTTAAATGATGACAGATCTGAACTATTAGATCCAGCAAACATGCATATGAAGCTTCAGGTCATCTCAGCATACTTTGTAACTAAGATATGCTGGTAAATGTTTAACAACCAGCTCTCTGAAACTAAAAGCCCTAGTTTATAGCATTTACTAATTTCCATGTTATAATCACCCCTGACCATGACCAATTTCAAGCTACCAATGTGATGTCGATAAACACAGAATTGGGAAGAGATGCTCACATGGACTCTTTTAACCCAGTAGGTGCCGGCTCTAGCATCCCTCTGCTTGTAACTCTCCTTAGCACTTTTGGAGACACTATGAGTTCTGCCAATTTCTAAATTATTAGGTTAAATTTAAGTCACTCCTCAAACTTAAAAACAACAAAACAAAGCTTGCCGTAAGACTCAAACTCTGTGTAAATAATGGAAGCTAATCAAAAGACTGTATAGACCCCGCCTGTGGGACTTTAAGCAAGGAAGCTATTACTATTACCTATTTTGCTGATAAAATGCATCATTGTGGGTCAGTGGGTTGAGTTACCTACTCGTGTTCCCAAGACTAACAAGTAGAGGAAGAAGTAAAGTAGAGAAAATTTTCAAACTACAATTCTGAAAAACTAGCAATGTTATTTCTAGTACCAAAGTTACTCAAGCAAGCAAGGGTACAGTGGGGTTCTCAAACTTCAAGTGCATCAGAATCACCCGGAGCGTTTGTTAAAATGCAGGTTGATGGGCTCCAACCACAGAATTTCTCATTGCATTTCTAGCAAAATCCCAGGTGATGCTGATGCTGATGCTGCTGGTCCTGGGACCACACTTTGAGAAACCACTGCTGTAGAAGAAGAAGCACAGTATCTGGAACTAAAGAGCTGGGGATGAGTCTATTACCACAGCCTAGTACAGATGTCAATAAAGTCACATATTCTCCCTGTAGCGACTGCCCTAGCTAACTCACAGGGCTGTTTTCAAGAATCAAAAGAGATGGTTGTGTAAAAATGTTTGGAAACGTTAAAGTACTATACACACAAGTTATAATTACTATACCCATGAGAAATAAAATAATCCAGGTCTTCTTATCTAAAGTCCAAATGTACTTGGAAGCATCATTTCCAAACTGAAGACTGTAATTTTTAGAGGGCATTCAGTAATCCCCTATATGCTAACACTGGAAAAAAATATAGGATGGGTGTGGTGGCTCATGCCTGTAATCCCAGCACTTTGGAAGGTCAAGGCAGGAGGAATGCTTGAGCCCAGGTGTTCAATGCCAGCTTGGGCAACATGATGAGATGCTGTCTCGACAAAAAACATTTTTTTAAATTATCCAGGCATCATGACACACGCCTGTGGTCCCAGCTCCTCAGGGGGCTGAGATGGGAGGATCTCTTGAGCCCAGGAAGTCAAGGCTGCAGTGAGCCATGATCGCACCTCTGTCTCCAGCCTGGGTGACAGAGCAAGACCCTGTCCAAAGAAAAGGAAAGAAAGAAAAGAGAAAAGAAGGAGATGGATCTTAAACACAGGCATGCTAAGGATACAATTAAGAGGGCCTCCTATGAGCTGTAACTCAGTCTGTCAAAAATAACTAACTCAATAGCTAACTAAAGAAATTTGGTAAAAACTATCCCAAGAGGTTCCATATCTACTCCCTGGGAGCATTCTATGGATCTACCCAGGATCAGTTACATCCCTCACCTATAGTTGAGAAATGAGTCGCCAAATTGTATTTGGAAATAAGTAAGATACATATCTGTATGATATTTTACACTTCCAAGGTACTTTTGCTGACACTGGCTCCATAAACCAAATTGGAAGTGACAGAAAAGGTTATCTTACTAAACCAAGAACAATTTGCATATAAAATGGTTGATTCTGAATTACTAATTACCCTCAGGGTTCTTTTCTTTTCACAAAGGAGACCTACAGAGACCTGAGAGAGATTAATTTCAAACATGCTCAGTGACTGAGAAATATAACAAAAACCTCAAGGATAGCTTTTTCCTCCCTCTATCAAATGATGACGGGGGCCATCTATGAGTGGTCAAGTCTCAAGCCAGAATGAAATTGAGAATGATAGTGTCTACCAAATCTTATACTCCTGCAATATCACAAATCAGTCCTCAGATTAATAATAGGGACCCACGTAACAAGTGTTTATAAATGATGCTCTTAGGTTTAGACATTCCACAGATCCATAGGTGTCCTACCCGCTCATGATGACTTTTCCACCATTATACACTTTTTAAGACTGGTCCCTTGGAGATTTCTGGTGTAAGAAAAGCCAATTCTTAAGTCCTCACACACTGAAAAAAAAGTGATGAAAGTAATCAGAAAACCCTTTCTGCTGCCCTAAGTTTCATGTCAACCGAATACGACTATTGTTATATCCTACTTGTTCTAAGGGTAGGTAATTTTTTTACATTTAAAGTAACTAAAAGAGTTACTTCTGACTTCTAGTCAATGTTAGGTTTGGACTGGACAAAACTCACAAGTAGCTACATGTATACTTCCAAGATGTTGCAGGTTGAGTTCCGGACCATCTCAGTAAAGTGAATACTGCAATAAAGCAAGTCACGTGAGTTTTTTGGTTTCTTAGTGCATATAAAAGTTGTTTACACTGCCAGGGGTGATGGCTCATGCCTGTAATCCCAGCACTTTGGGAGGCCTAGGCGGGCAGATCACTTGAGGTCAGGAGTTTGAGACCAGCCTGGCCAACATGGTGAGACCTCTGTTTCTACTAAAAATACAAAAATTAGCCAGGCGTGGTCATGATGTATCTGTAATTCCAGCTACTTGGGAGGCTGGGGTAGGAGAATCGCCTGAACCCAGGAGGCAAGTGTTGCAGTGAGCCGAGATCACGCCACTGCACTCCAGCCTGGGCACAAAGCAAAACTTCGTCTCAAATAAAATAAAATAAAAAAGTTGTTTACACTATACTGTAGTACATTGAGTGTGCAATAGCATTATGTCTTTTTTTTTTGAGATGGATTCTCACTCTGTTGCCCAGGCTGGAGTGCAGTGGCACAATCTGGGCTCACTGCAAGCTCTGCCTCCCGGGTTCATGCCATTCTCCTGCCTCAGCCTCCCGAGTAGCTGGGACTATAAGTGCCTGCCACCACGTCTGGTTAATTTCTTTGTATTTTTAGTAGAGATGGGGTTTCATCGTGTTAGCCAGGATGGTCTCGATTTCCTGACGTCGTGATCCACCCGCCTTGGCCTCCCAAAGCGCTGGGATTACAGGCGTAAGCTACCGTGCCTGGTCTAGCATTATGTCTAAAAAAAAAAAAAAAAAAAAAAAGTACATACCTGAATTTTAAAATATTTTATCGCTAAAAAATGCTAATCATTTAGTAATATTTTTGCTGGTGGAGTCTTGCCTCAATGTTAAGAGCTGCTGACTAATCAAAGTAGGGTTCGCTGAGGGTTGGGGTGGCTGTGGAAAGTTCTAAAAATAAGACAAAAATGAAGTTTGCTGCATTGGTTGACTCTTCTTTTCACAAAAGATTTCTCCACAGCATGGAATGTTGTTTGATAGTATTTTACCCACCATAGAACTTCTTTCAAAATTGGAGTCCATCCTCTCAAACCCTGCCACTGCTTTATCAACTAAGTTTATATAATACTCTAAATCCTCTGTTGTCATTTCAACCACGTTCACAGCATTTTCACCAGAAGGAGATTCCATCTCAAGAAACCATTTTCTTTGCTCATCCATAAGAGGCAACGCCTCATTGATTCAAGTTTTATCATGAGATTGTAGCAATTCAGTCATATCTTCAGGATTCACTTCTGATTCTAGTTCTCTGGCTAGTTCTACCATATCTGTGGTTACTTTCTTCACTGGCATCTTGAACTCTGTCTATGAGGCTGAAATTCACTTCTTCCAAACTCCTTCTAATTCTATTTTACTCCCCCCACTTGAATCTCAAATGTTCTTAATGACATCTAGAATAGTGAATCTTTTCCAGAGGTTTCTAATTGATTTTACCCAGATCTATCAAAGGAACTGTAACCTATGGCAGCTATAGCCTATGAAAAGTATTTCTTTAAAAAAAGAAGTATTTCTTAAATAATAAAACTTGAACCTTGTAATTATTCCTTGATTTATGGGCTGCAGAATGGATGCTGTATTAATAGGCATGAAAACATATTATCTCCTTTTACATCTCTGTTAGAATTGCTGGGTGACTAGTTGCATTGTCAATGAGCAGTAAAACTTTGAAAAGTTTTTTTTTCTGAGCAGTAGGTCTAAATAGTGGGCTTAAATATTTAGTAAACCATGCTATAAACAGATGTACTATCATTCATGCCTTATTGTTACATTCATAAAGCACAGGGAGAGTGGATTTAGCATAATTCTTAAGGGCCACATGATTTTCAGAATGGTCAATGAGCATTGGTTTCAACTTCAAGTTACTAGCTGCATTAGCCCTTAACAAGAGAGTTACCCTGTCCCTTGAAGCTTTGAAGCCAGGCATTGACTTCGCTTCTCTACTATGAAAGTTTTAGGTGGTCTCTTCTTCCAAAACAATATAAGGTCATTTCATCTACACTGGAAATCTGTTGTTGAATGCATCACCTTCATTAGTGACTTTAACTCTATTTCCTGATTAGCTTGCTGCAGCTTCTACATTGCACTTGGGACTTTATCTTGCCCTTTAATGTTATGGACACGGCTTCTTTCCTTAAACCTCACAAACCAACAACCTCTGCTACCTTCCCACTTTTCTTTTCATGTTTTTTTTGAGACAGGGTATCACTCTGTCACCCAGGCTGGAGTGCAGTGGCACAATCATAGCTTACTGCAACCTCTGTCTCCTGGGCTCAAGTGATCCTCCTATCTCAGCCTCCTGAGTTGCTGGGACTACAGGGGTGCACCACCCCATCTGGCTAATTTTTGTATTTTGTGTAGAGACAGGGTTTCACTATGTTGCCCAGGCTGGTCTTGAACTACTGGGTTCAAGCGATCCACCCACCTTAGCCTCCCAAAGTAATGGGATTACAGGCATGAGCCACAGGACCCTGCCTACCTTTCAACTTTTCTTTGGCAGCTTCCTCACCTCTCTCAGATTCTAGAGAATTGAAGAGTTAGGGCCTTGCTCTGGATTAGACTTTGGCTTAAGGGAATGTTGTGGGTGGTTTGATCTTTAATCCAGACAACTAAAAGTCTGTATCAGCCATAAATCTGTTTTTCTTTCTTATTATTTGTGTATTCACTGGAGTAGCACTTTTAATTTTCCTTTGCATTCACAACCTGGCTAACCATATGGCACAAGAGGCCTAGGCTTTGGTCTATCTTGGTTTTCAGCATGCTTTTCTCACTAAGCGTAATGATGTCTAGCTTTTGATTTAAAGTGTGGGACATGCGACTCTTCCTTTCACTTGAATATGTAGAAGCCAATTAGGCCAACAGTAGGACTATTAACTGGCCTAATTTCAATATTGCTGTGTCTCAGGAAATAGGGAGGCCTGAGGTAGGGAGAGAGATGGGGGGACAGCCTATCAGTGGAGCAGTCAGAACATACAACATTTATCAATTAAGTTTGCCATCTTACATGGGCATGATGTGGTGCCCCAAAACAATTACAACAGTGACATCACTGATCACTGATCACAGATCACCATAACAGATACAATAATAATTAAAAAGTTTGAAATACAGCAAGAATTACCTACACGTGACATAGACAAATGTGAGTACAAGCCATTGGAAAAATAGTGCCAATAGACTTGCTCAATGCAGGGTTGCCACAAACCTTCAATTTGTAAAAAATGCAATATCTGTGAAGCACAAAAAATGAAGCATAATAAAGCAAAAGGCAATACAACAAGGTATGCCTGTATTGTAATGAAAAGCTACGTGGGCAGAACTGATGACTTTTGAAAAATAAATGTTCTGATGTTAAAAATACCTTGCATTCTTGAGAATACAGTTGTTGAAGTTAGAAGTGTGGTTGTGAATAAAAATACTAGAATCTGTACATAAAATATTCTGCTAGGTTATTTAAAACAAAACCCACAGAATATAGACAATGGGAATAAAGACAAAATTCACTGAAACCTACAGAGCCTTGGTGCACAGCTGTGCAGAGTTCTCCATCTTGAAAGCCACTTTTTAAATGGTGGGAATTCCTCATTGGCTTATCAACATCTTAGCTTATTTGAAGTTAGGCTAAGTTTTTCTTCTGTGTTCCATTGTGATAAATCATTGATTTTGAAGGCTAATTTTTGCCAGTCAAAAATTTGGTTGTGACAATGATCCTAAAATGTTAAAAAAGAAAACAAGAAAGGAAAGAAGGAGGGGAGGGATGGTGGGAAGAAAAAAAAGAAGGAAAGAAAAAGGAGGAACAAAGTGCAGATCTGTTCAACTGAGAGTATTCTACACAGGTCTAATTTAATGATTGTGTCATGGTTTATAGTTCTTTCTTGTATATTTTACATGGAATGAAGAACAGTTACATTATCTAAGGATTCAAGTACATAGACTATATATTTTTTAAAAATACTATTCAAATATAACAATTGAATAATATTGTCTGTTGAACATCTTTTACCTAGCCCTAATCACTCAAATAAATCACACAGATGGATTTTTCAAACTCCTATCTGCAAAGTTGTGTTATACCAAAAATAGTGATTTTATGCAATAACAAGAACAGGACTTTATAGGTATGTAGATGCACTTCTGTATGATTTGTCAAATTGTTTGAATATGTACAGTAGTACATATTGATCCTTTACAATTAAGTTAGCATCTTTGATTTTCTATTCTAGAAATGAGGAGAGCTTGGATTATTAGGACACTAAGGGCCTTAGCACTCACTGCTCCATCTGCTTAACACACTCTTTCTTTGCATGATTTGCTGTCTTACTTCTTCAGGTCTCTGCTCCAACATAACCTAGTCACACAAAGACCCTGCCAGCACTCCCTATCTTCTTTGCCCTGGTTTTTTCCCTCCATTCATAGTAATTATCACCATTTGATATATTCTATATTCACTTTGTTTCCTGAGACAGAGTCTTACTCTGTTGCCCAGGCTGGAGTCCAACAGTGCGATCTCAGCTCACTGCAACCTTGGCCTCCCAGGTTAAAGACATTCTCGTGCCTCAGCCTCCTGAGGAGCTGGGATTACAGGCGTGTGCCAACTCGCCTGGCTTATTTTTGTATTTTTAGTAGAGACAGGGTTACGCCATGTTGGCCAGGCTGGTTTCAAACTCCTAGCCTCAAGCAATCCACCTGCCTCAACCTTCCAAAGTGCTGGGATTACAGGCGTGAGCCACTTTCACCCGGCTCTATATTCTCTTTTTAATTTGATTATTGACTGTCTTCCCCCACTAGAATACAAGATCATGGTGAGCAGGGACTTTATTTTGTTCATAACAGTACTTGGTGCATTGAAAGTGCATGATAAAGTATTTGTTGAGTGAGTGAATGAATGCTTAGGAAGGAGGATAGCACCTATTCATCCTCATAAAATTTGGAAAGACCCAGGCACATCACTAACATAATATCAAACGGGCTACAGGAAAAGATCTATCTATTTCAATTCTTTCTTCACTTTGGCTGAGACTCAGCCTGGATACAGAAGGCAGTTCATAGACTCTTCTTTCACAGATGGATGCCCAACCTGGCCAGGCTATTTAACAAATGCTACATACTTGCTCCCTACTCCGGTGTCCTCATTCGGCTTCAAAAGCCTGTCCAAAGGAGGAGAGGCTTCTTTATCTTGGTCATAATGAGATGTGACTTTTCTCAGCTTAGAACCTTGAGAAATACACCTGCTCGTGGCCAACACATATTGAGTAACTTTCTCCCAGGGTATACATTACCCCAGGGGAGAGATGGAGGCATTGACAGAGGTTGCATAAATCCTCTGGGTCACTCTGGTTCACTTCAGGCTCTCCAGTGCAAATGGACAGATAGGGTGTCTTTGAGGGATCTAAGGAGCTCAGAGCAATGAGAGTGGATCAGCATTTCCTTATGAATCAGAATTGAGTCCAAGTCCCAGCTCTTACCTAAGTGGCATTGCTAGAAGCTTTTGATCTCTCTGGCAGCTTTAGTTTCTTATCTATGTAGCACAAGAATGCTATACTTTCTCACCTCCAGAGGTCACCTTCAGTTCTGAAGTCTTACTCCCACCTCTTTGCAGATGACAAAATGAGGCCCAGAGGAGGGACAGGTCTTGCCCAGTCACCTAGCTGATGAAATGTAGAAACAGGACTGGAATTCAGGTTCCATTATGGACTGAAACTTAGTTCTCAAGCCCATGGATCTCAAACGTCTCAGTTTTAAAACTCTTTGATCATGAACCTCTTTGGTGAGAAACGGATGGGTCATTTAAGTAAGTGGCAAGTCAAACTCTACTGATGGGTAATAGGAGGGGACATAGAAGAAAAAAACAAAACCTGAAGATAATTCGTCTTACTTAGGATACTATTCTAGGACTCTGTTGTCTGCTCTTACAGAAACTTACTATAATCAATGAGGTAAATGGGGTTACTTTTGTAAGTAAAATTTGCATGTATAGCTTTATTAAATATCATGAATGTGCACTGATTCATTAATGACAGACTTTATAGCAAGACTGGATTACATTAGTTGGGCACAAAATGGCAGCAATTTGTACTACAGGCTTTGAGAATATGTGTTTTATGACTTACCTCACTATATGTTCGACTTTGTAGTAACACTAATCCTAAAATCTCCCAACCCTTCCTTCTTCTATATTCAATCACTTTTGTTTATCTAGCTTTCTTCTCTTCCTTTCCAAGATATATCTACATCTACTGTTTCACTTTATTCTCACTTTATAAAATAAAGACTACACAGTATGGAGATTATTATATTGACGGTAGAAAATGAAGACATTGGAATGTGCAGATGTTAAAGGAATGCTAAAAAAAAAGAGAAACATTGGACTGCATGTTATCTATCCACATCTTCTATTTAGCTTCATTTGTTAAATCTAAATAAGCAACGTACAGTTGGTATGTACTACCAGTCAGGATACAGCATTATCTTATCCTTACTGTATAAAATTATACTCCCTAAATGGTATTCATTAATGAAGGGATTCACTGATAAATAATATTACAGATTTCACTTCTGTTTGTGAGCAAAACTTCTGAATGGCATTCATATGCTGAAAAAAGGCACTTGAGAGCAAATGCGTAGATAGAAGTAATCATTTTTGATAGGAGTCATAGAAGCCTTCCCATGGGTCTCTGTTTATATATGCATAAAATTGGCATCATGATTATATAGTAAAAGTCTGTGGATAATTCTAACTGAAATACTTCAGAAGGGATTTTAGCATCTTGTCTTTAGCATATTACCCAGCAATAATTGCAATAGAAATGATGATGATGATAACTATATTGAGCACTTACTAAGTGCCAGGTACATATTATCCCATTTAATCCTACATGTAAGAACCCTGTGAGGTAGGAGTTGTTTTTATTCTTGTATAGGTGAGAAAACTGAGGCACAGAGAGGTGACATAAGCTTGTCCAGAGTCCCAAGGCTAGTAGTCTGGTTCTTAGGCATGAGTGGCCATGATTATGGACACGTGAAAGGTTTTGCTGTTTTAACAAAGACAAACCCGACCTACCATTCTGAAGTCCTCTTCGAACTTGAAAGCTCCGCCTCCCGTGGCACACAGGGTGGTGTGAAGGCTAGAGAAGTTTTTCTCACTGCCCATCTGAATGAACCTGTGCATAGCACAGCTGGGAAAGCGGATGAAGTGCAGGTTCCCTTTGCGTCCACACATGGTCAGGTTTTTCAGTTCCAGGTGGACGTCTCGGATCCCAGTTTTCCCATAAGCAGTATTAGAAGTCAAATACTTCCGGATGCTCTTCAGGTTCTCTACTTCCTCTTGCTCCTCTTCAGCTGTAATATCCTTCGGTTCGAAGTAGACCAATTTAACCAGCGTTCCACCGATGTCCATGCCAAACCATGGGAATGCTAAAGGACAGAAAGAAAGAGCGCTGCTGAAAGCTATGCGTGCAAAGAAGTGCTCAGTTTTTCAATATTAAATAAGCAAATGCAGTGGTGTCATATCTACACGTGCATTTAACATTCAATTTATTTGAATTCAACTAGATGTGCCTAGAAGGAGTCACAGATAGAGAAAATTTTACAATTGAAAGAGTGCCCATGGCTCTGCTCACACGCCACTGCACTCCACTCAGAATTGAGTGAGATGAGAAATAGGATTCTGCAGTTCCCTAAGGCAGTCTCAATTCCTGTGTGCTTCCTAGGGCTCAAGTATCTCACCAAGCTGAGTGTTATTCTAATATTTAAATGTAGATATATATATATATATTTTGCATACATCCTGGATCCCAATTGCTAACTATTTTTGTCAGAATCTTCACCAAAGAAATTGATCTGCTTCAGTCCTAGAGGAAAAACTGACCATGCTGGGTGTGGCAAGAGATGGTACGTTAGTCTCTAACCTAGGGCGCATTTCAATGATTCCATTTTTTTGCTTTATGAACTGACTTTAAAAGATGTGATTCCACTGTTTTAATCTATACAATATATAGAATGGGGAAAGAGAGAGGAAGTAGACTACGAGAGATGATGCGCAGACACGAAATTCTAAAAAGAACAACTCGCATTATATCTGATTTCTTTCTGCATTAAACAGAGACATACTGTCTATTCCAAATAGCCTGCTCAGAAGTTCTCAACCTGGCTGCCTTTTAGAATCAACTGCGAAGCTTTTAATATTCAATTTCTGGCCTCCTCTCGCACATATTCTGTTTAACTCAGGCATGGTATCCAGACATCTTTTAAAAGTTCCCTAGTGGTTCCAATCTGCAGACTTGGAAACTAGTAAACCAGAGGAACCATGGCCAGGTCTGAAATACAAAGGCATGCCTCCAGGTGAAAGTATACTTAATATGCTTGTGATGCTTATCTATGATAATATGAATCTCCATCATGATGATTTTTATTGTTATAGAAGCTCTTTATTGTTAAGAGCTGACATGAGCAGAGGTGAGCTACCTAAACAGTCTGACTTTATTTAGAGACAGCCTGGAAAGTTAATGCCATGCTGTCAAATGCTCTGCAATGAACACAGAGCAAACCCAAATGGGAACCCAAAGGTTGGAGTCTTCCTTTTTATTTCCCTCACAGAACCCATTGGCAAAATCTGAAACTAATATTAAAACTGAGTTTAAAGACTCAGGGTGCAAAAATGGCTTTCTTCCAAGTTTCTTTTATTTCAGCCCTAGAGAACATCCACATAAACCCTTGTCAAATTCTCTACACTGCCAGAAACATCAGTGGGCCCTACAGAAGGTCTTTTTTCTAGGCACCCCTACTAATACTTAGTTTTCAATTCAGGAGGGCTAAGGGAGGACAGCCTAGCAGGAAACCATTTCTGTAAACAAAATCTTCTTTCCTCTGTCTCACTATTGTTATTTCGGTTATGATCCAAGATAGCTGCTTCTCACCTGTTGAGCAGGAACTCTAGCATTATAGAAAAATAAAATTCCAGGCCCTCAAAAGATTAAGAGCAACAAATTTCACTGACAAGACCAAGTTAACAAATGTCTTGTTTTCTTTGCAGACGTTTACGAAGCAAATTCCACAACCAGTGTAGGCTGGGAAACTCGCTTGTCCTAACAGGAGATGAAAAAACTGGAAACTGGTCATCCCCATTTGTTGATTCAGCTCACAGATGAAGTCTGTTGGTTTATTCGCTAAAACTCACTGTCAGCATGGGCCACAGTGTAGAAGCAGCATGTTATAACAGTTAAAGCCCCAGCTTGGGATTCCGAACATCTGCTTCCCTGAAGCAGCAGACAGTAAGTAGCTCACTGTAACTCCTTCCACCTCTTTGGATTTTAATTTCCTTATCTGTAAAAGGAATGGGTTGCATTAAAATGATCTCAAATTTCTTCCCTGCTGTCAACTTTCCATGAATTCCTTAAGAAATACAAAAGAAAAATTGCAAGTAACCCAAATCATAGAGTCTGACCACAGTTTTTTTGGGTGGAGTTTTTTTTTTTTTTTTGAGACGGAGTCTCGCTCTGTCGCCCAGGCTGGAGTGCAGTGGCCGGATCTCAGCTCACTGCAAGCTCCGCCTCCCGGGTTTACGCCATTCTCCTGCCTCAGCCTCCCGAGTAGCTGGGACTACAAGCGCCCGCCACCTCGCCCGGCTAGTTTTTTATATTTTTTAGTAGAGACGGGGTTTCACCCTGTTAGCCAGGATGGTCTCGATCTCCTGACCTTGTGATCCGCCCATCTCGGCCTCCCAAAGTGCTGGGATTACAGGCTTGAGCCACCGCGCCCGGCCTTGGGTGGAGTTTTAAACTCCCTGGAAATATACTATGGCATGTTAACAAATGCCTGGGCTATGCTACCAGTGCTGCAGTTGCAATCCATTCTCATCAGAGTGGGGAAGATGCCTACAATGGATAGGATGGGGGAAGGGTATTTCGGAACATTGCTGGGAAATATTTTGGAAATATTTTGACAACATCTATTACAATTGAAAGTACATATGCATTTTTAACTCAGCAAAGCCCTTTCCTGGGCCATAAAAAAAACACAAGAATTCCAGGATAGGCATAAGAATGTTCACTGCAGCATCTTTTATCATGCTCAAATCAAAAAACAAAAACAAAACCAAGGCAAATTGGAAACAAGATGAGTGTCCTTTAACAGGGAAACTGTTCAATAAAATGTATGATTTCCAAACTGTAGAATATTAGGCAGCTATTAAAAAGAGAGTGAGGCCAAGTGCACTGGCTCACACCTGTAATCCTAGCACTTTGGGAGGCTGAGGCAGGCAGATTGCTTGAGTTCAGGAGTTTGAGACCAGCCTGGGCAACATGACGAAACCCCATCTCTACCAAAATACAAAAATCAGCCAGGTGTGGTGGTGCACGCCTGTAGTCCCGGCTACTTGGGAGGCTGAGGTGGGAAGATAACATGATCCAGGGAGGCAGAGGTTGCAGCGAGCCGAGATTGCACCACTGCACTCCAGCCTGGGTGACAGAGTGAGACCTCCCCCAATCCTCAAAAAAAGAATGAAATCTATTCCAGTAGGCTAGAAATATTTCCCCAATCTTCTGTTAATAAGAAAAGCAAGAGATGCCTATAAGTGTAAATAACTTTTTAAGTCTATTTGGTTTAGGGAGAGGAAGGGAGGAAGGAAGGAAGAAGGAAGGAAGGGAGAGGAGAAGAAAGGTAGGAAGCATAATCTCTAATATGTTCATGATTATATGAGCCTGCAGAAAAGCACAGAAGGCCCCCAGTTGTTAATATGTATAGGAGTGGCAGAATGAGTAGGTTGTATAGGTGGTGGCTAGAGATCCAGGAAAAGGGATTCTATACTTAGAACTTTCAGTACATGCAGATAAGAAAAAAAAAGAAAGAATTACGCAGTAATGAAAAATAGGAGATACTTCGGCATAACAAGAAGCAAACAAGCTGTGTAAACCCCAGAAAACAAACTAGCTCTGTACCAGAAATGCAGAATTGGCCCAGGTTCAGCTGCTGTCAGACTTCTGGAAGGAAGAGCCCGCACATAACCTTTTATGTGGTTGGATGTTGGTAAATACAGGTAACTGAAAAGAGGTCTCACTTTTAAAACACTGTAGGTGACGCCTGAACATTTTATGTTATTCAGAACCCTGGTTCCTTCTTCCTGCTTCATCTCCTGCTCATTTTGAAGCCATTTCAAAGTTTTTCTTAGCAACTCAACAAAACAATTGGAAAAAGTAGAGAGTTTTGAAATTTCAGCTAAATGTTATATCATTAGTTTGGATTAAGGTAAGAGAGATAAGAATTATCTTATCTCTGGGGTTTCACCATGTTGCCTAAGCTGGTCTTGAACTCCTGGACTCAAGTGATCTGCCCACCTCAGCTTCTTAAAGGAACTACAGTATTAGTTTAAGTGGCAAAAGAAATTGGCTTTTCTTTACCTTTGTTTATTTCTTATCTTCATGAAAAATCTAATGCTCTTCTAGTGACATTTATTGCTTTTTCAGGACACTGTCTTATATTAAATGTAAAATTTTATTCATCTTCCTGATATCAAGATCTGCTAAACCTAAGCTTCCCATGCACAAGCTGTGGATGGAGACAGAAAATAAGGGAAAGGAAGAACATCTTAGTGCAGCTATGATCCATGACTCACGTTTTCTTTAATCTAGGATACCCAGATGCTTTGATCAATTCAGATGAACAACTAATAAGAGCTTATTCTGTGTTTGCCAAGAGGAGTGATGTTGCTTTTAGATACAGGAAGTTTGTATTCACCCCTTATTGCTCCTTAAACCAGATGTCATTTAAAAATATTTCCAGAGTATTCATCAACAACGTACAGCAGGAAGCCAGGCTCAAACTTCACAGGAAGACTTTTGCAAACAAATAAACTGACCCACTCATTCAAAATGGTTTTCACTGTGGTGAGACGTGTATAAGCCAGAAACTGATGTTCACAAAACCAAGTGCTACAGATAAAAATGGCTGTACATCCATCTTTGATCAACATATTTTAAATAAAAGGAACTAATTCCTAGAGAAAATTCTGTACATGCGCATGAGGAGACATACACAAAATGTTCACTGCAGCGATTTGTAATAATAAAAAATGGTAACAATCTAGAAGTTCATCAATATGTAAATAAAATATGACATATTTATATGATGGAATACTACATAGTTATGAGAATCAATTATATTTATACACCTCAAAAGGCATTTTCGAGCTGTTTGCCTGTAGTCCCAGCTTCTCAAGCAGCTGAGGCAGGAGAATCTCTTGAACCCACGAGTTCAAGGTTGTAGTGTACTACGACTATACCTGGGAACAGTCGCTGCACTCTGGCCTGGGCAGCATAGCGAAAACCCATCTCTAAAAATAAAAAAAGACAGGCGCAGTGGTTCACACCTGTAATCCCAGCACTTTGGGTGGCTGAGGCAGGTGGATCTTGAAGTCAGGAGTTTGAGACCAGCCTGCGAACATAGTGAAACCCTATCTCTACTAAACATAGTGAAACCCTATCTATACAAAAACTGGCCGGCCGTGCTGGTGGGTGCCTGCAGTTTCAGCTACTTGGGAGACTGAGGCAGGAGAATTGCTTGAATCCAGGAGTCGGAGGTTGCAGTGAGCCGAGATCACTCTACTGCACTCCAACCTGGGCGACACAGCGAGACTCCATCTCAAAAAAAAAGTATCTTACTGGAAAGGAACTCAAAAACAATGTTGAAGGAAAACTTTAGTGGTGGACAAAGGTGATAGACACATTGTTACTTCCAGGCCAGAGCATTTAATTATAGGCATGAGACCTTCCAGAGCTTTCCCTCTGCTATGGTGGTGGGAAGCATTCCGGGTAGTGGCTGATCTGTAAGCCTAGGTCCTGAAGTGAGGCCACAGCTAATCTACAATGAATATAGAGCATAAGCACAAAAGAAACCTTTGTTCTTTTAAACCATTGAGATTTGGATGTTGTTTGTTACTGCAAAAGATGTTGTTTGTTACTGCAAAAGAACCTGGCCTGTTTCAACTGATAAAGTTAAGTGCTGCTTTAACCACAACAACAAAATGTGGTAGTGGCTTAGCAGCAGGGAGTGAAGAAATTGATTCTGGAGACTGGCACAGCATTTGGTAAAACGATCATGTATGATAACTTGGAAGGCAGATAATAGACCTAAAGAATGAGCAGATCTAGTGAAAGACGTTGAAAGTCTAATGTTAGTAGCGTGTATTGATTACTATTGACTGCATTTTAAAAGGTATAATGAAAAAAAGAGAGAGATGAGCACGTGATTGACTGGTTTATAGATGAAAGAAAAGGGAATAGAGTCCATTAAGTTGCACTTGTATGGCTGGAAAAAGCAGCCGTTTCTCTCTCCCAACAGATAGAATGGCTACCATCCCCACTGTTAACACTCTGAAAAGGTTAAGATGTCTCCAATAAAGATATAGTTGACATTGTGGCTTCCTGGTTAATTCTTTCAATTAGAATAGCTTAAGGGAAAACATGCTAAACTTGTAGCTCTCTCAACAAAGCCATTATCAATAAATAAAGGCATGGAAGCAAAAACACAAAGGAATAAGCAAATACAAGTATGCTTAGAAGGAATTGAGGGCTTAACTCTTGGCATATGGAAATAAATTGGAATAAAATAGATGAGAAACCAATTTTCTTTTGAAAAATAATTGTACTGCCAAAGAAACTGCAATCTCACACCTAAAACAGCTGGGAAAACTGTTCAAGACCTAAAAAACCTCTGGAGCCCTCAACTCTCTAAAGTCAGGAAGCAGTCGAGAAGGCTGCTCAGTCTCTAACACAGGCATATTCTTCAGTGTTCACTTTAGATGCAATCGAAGAGTCTACTGGGAAATAAAAGATTCCTCTCAAGGGGTGGAGCCAAGGGCTGAAGACAACAATGGACTGGGAAGGCTCTTCCAGGGAGAAGAATCAGGACCCTAAAGGACCCTTCACCTACAAGGCAGGGGGCCCAGAGGGATTTCAGAATTGCTTCAGCATTTTAGAATGACTGAGCACCAGTGACTGCTGGGTATCTCCCATTCACCCCCTTTCTGAATGGGAGTATAGATTAATTTTCCAATCTTTGTTTTACCATTATATACTAATATACAATGTGTGGGGGGGTGGTGAAGAGCAGATAACTTGCCACTTTTAATTCAGAAGTCTCTAGATCAAGAGGAACCACATCCAGAGTTGATGTAGAAATGACTTTATATCATCCCCTGAGTAAGAGCCTAAATTAGGCATCATCCAGATACTGTGCTGGGTGAGACTTTGAGTCAGTCTCTTTTGGGGGACAAATGAATGTATTTTGCCTGTAAGAGGGCGAGTGAGACAAATATCTGGTAACCAGAAGAGCAACCTGTATCACTAGTACAGCTGGCCAAATATTTCTGGTCTCTTCCTTCCAGGTCCATGGGGTCAGAATGCAACTCTTGGCCATTTTATACTTGAGCTGGGCAATGTTCCTAACCTAGCTGGTAAGTTGTGAATGGAAATGGTGTACATCACTTTCAGGCAAGAATACTTCTGGGTAGTGTGAGACCCTTCCAGATTCTTTCTGTTACCATAACCAGCAAAATTTAAGACAATGGTTCTATTATCTGGGTCTCAAAACAAAGATGAGTCAGCCACCTCTCAATGAACTTGTGCTGTAAGAAATAAACTTTTGTTGTTTTAAGCCACAGAGATTTGAAGGTTATTTGTTACTGCAGAATAACCTTGCCTACACTGACTAATATACCCCTAAATCAAAATCTTTTGCTGTTTTTAAAGCTGGAAAAATTCCCTCTCTGGCAGAACTAGATATAGGAACTGTCACGATCACAGACAAACATGTGGTAGCTGAGTGATAGAAAGGTATATAGGTCCTGCTATATTTATTTCTGTCTAAAAATTTCTTAAAATACAAACCAAGATTGTCAATCTGGTAGTTAAAACTGAAATAAATCTGCATTTCAAATATTGTGGCAAAAACATTTTAAAACTTTATTGGTAGTTGATGTTTTAAACAATGCCTATTTCTTGAAGACTTTTTCAGAATTCTAGAATAGTCTCTGGGGGTCATTTATGCTTCCTGCAGTAGCTATCAAGGGTACACAGTAAACTCCAAATAGCCTAAATGAGCAAAGCCATGAGGTGAAAAAAACCCCGAAAAGATTTCCTATCAATCGAGAAAAAAATTTTAAAAAGCTAAGGGAGCGTGGCATGAGAAAATCAACCTCCTCTTGGTTTCACAGTATAAACTAAATGTAAAATCTCAGTCTCTCTATAACCAGCTGCAGAGCTTTAAGAAGTGTTCCTGGTGAGGGACAAGTGTTCCTGGTGAGATTCCCTAATGCCAATGTCTTCCTGAATGTAAATCAGGCACCCAAGCACTCAAGATGAGCTTCTGTGGGCATGGATTTGACTCAGCAGTCAGTTGTTGCCATGGAGAGTAACAATTCTCTCAAGGTTCTACCAAGTTGGAGTTATGTGTGATTACTGTGAATAGGGGGCAGCAGGACTGAAATTTCTTTTTCCTATATTTATAAAGATTTGTTAAGCAAATCAACAGGGGGGAAAGATGTTTAAGGATCATGTGATCAACAGAAAAAAAGCTTTAAAGCACTTCTGTTGCAGGAAGTCAGGGACCCCAAATGGAGATACCGGCTGAAGCCGTGGCAGAAGAACATAAATTGTAAAGATTTTATGGACATTTATTAGTTCCCCAAATTAATACTTCTATAATTTCTTATGCCTGTCTTTACTGCAATCTCTGAATATAAACTGTGAAGATTTCATGGACATTTATCACTTCCCCAATCAATACTCTTATAATTTCCTATGTGTCTTTACTTTAGGCCGGGCGCGGTGGCTCAAGCCTGTAATCCCAGCACTTTGGGAGGCCGAGACGGGCGGATCATGAGGTCATGAGATCGAGACCATCCTGGCTAACACGGTGAAACCCCGTCTCTACTAAAAATACAAAAACTAGCCGGGCGAAGTGGCGGGCACCTGTAGTCCCAGCTACTCGGGAGGCTGAGGCAGGAGAATGGCATAAACCTGGGAGGCGGAGCTTGCAGTGAGCTGAGATCCGGCCACTGCACTCCAGCCCTGGCGACAGAGTGAGACTCTGCCTCAAAAAAAAAAAAGAAATCTGGGCATCCTAAAAAGGAACAGGATAACAGCGATTTTCAGGGAACAAGGGAAATAACCATAAGGTGTGACTGCCTGAGGGGCTGGGCAGAACAGAGTCATATTTCTCTTCCTGCAGAAAGCGAATAGGAGAAATACTGCTGAATTCTTTTCCCAGCAAGGAATAACCCTGGGAAAGGAATGCATTCCCAGGGGGTGGTCTCTAAAATGGCCACTCTGGGAGTGTCTGCCTTATGTGGTTGAAGATAAGAGGTGAAATATGCCCTGGTCTCCTGCAGCAAGATTAGGAAATTCCAGCCTGGTGAATTCTAGTCAGACTGGTTATCTGCTCTCGAACCCTGTTTCCTGTTAAGATATTTATCAATGACAATGCGTGCCCAGCAGGACATGGAACCTCATCAGTAATTCTAATTTCACCCTGGCCCTGTGATCTTGCTCTGCCTCTCTGCCCTTTTGATCTTTTATTGCCCTTTCAAGCATGTGATCTTTGTGACTTGCTCCCTGTTTGTACCCCCTCCCCTTTTCAAATCTCTAATAAAAACTTGCTGGTTTTGCTGCTCAGGGGGCATCACAAAACCTGCCAATACGTGATGTCACTGCCGGAGGCCCAGCTGTAAAATTTCTTTCTTTGTACTCTTTCTCTTTATTTCTCAGACCAGCCAACACTTAGGGAAAATAGAAAAGAACCTATGTTGAAATATTGGGTCTGGTTCCCCCAATACACTCCAAAGATATTTTACACCAAATGAATATTAATTATGTTCAAGTTGCCTAAGGATGTCCACAAGTTTAAAAAAATTCCTTGTTAAGGCCGGGTGCAGAGGCTCACGCCTGTAATCCCAGCACTTTGGGAGGCCGAGATGGGCAGATCGTCTGAGGTTGGGAGTTCGAGACCAACCTGACCAATGTTGAGAAACCCTGTCTCTACTAAAAATACAAAATTAGCCTGGTGTGGTGGCACATGCCTGTAATCCTAGCTACTCAGGAGGCTGAGGCAGAAGAATTGCTTGAAGCCAGGAGGCAGAGGCTGCAGTGAGCCGAGATCATGCTACTGCACTCCAGCCTGGGCAATAAGAGTACAAACTCTGTCTCAAAAAATAAATAAATAAATAAATAAATAAATAAAAATCCTTGTTAAATCTAATTGTGTAATAAATTATGTCTTTAAAAATTTCCTATCTCTGAGGACTAACCTTCCTTTCACTACGTACAAATTTGGTTGACAGTATAACAAAATTATTTGATAATATATTCACAGAAACATTTAATGTTAAGAGGTGGAAGGAACCTTAGGTTGGGTCCAACATCCTGTTTACAAATAAGAAAACCGAGACTTAGAAAGATCAAGGAATTGTCCAAGGTTAGTCACAATAGGTATCTAAGCCCATTTTCAGTTTCATGAACCCATAAATCCCCATTTTGGTAGGTTGGTCTGAGGTGAGGTATCTGTTGCTTACAACCAAGAATATTCCAACAGTCAGAATTTGTGTGGGCAAGTTTCTTACTTGAGCCATTTACTAGTCTTTATTTTTACTTCTAGGGGGATGGAGTCTTACTCTGCTGCCCAGGCTGGAATGCAATGGCAAGATCTTGGCTCATTGCAACCTCAACCTCCTGTGTTCAAGCAATTCTCCTGTCTCAGCCTCCTGAGTAGCTGGGATTAGAGGGGTGTGTCACCACATCTTGCTAATTTTTGTAGTTTTAGGAGAGATGGGATTTTGCCATGTTGGCCAGACTGGTCTTGAACTCCTGACCTCAAGTGATCCACTTGCCTTGGCCTCCCAAAGTGCTGGGATTACAGGCATGAGCCACTCCATCTGGCCCATTTACTAGTCTTTAAATGGAGGTCGATTAACCTATCACTAAAGTCCTGTCTAGTTCTCACATTCTATCATCCTAAATATACATATGCAAAGACCTCCAAAACCATACTTTTAATAGCATGAAACACAGTTGAAAACCTAATAACTATTTAAGGACCTTGAATAAACTAGTGAATATAAAATTTAATAAAAGTGTTTCCCTAATACTGTAAAGAAACCCATAATTATCACACACAGAGCAATCTGTTGAACATTAAATACTCTATGAAAAGAAATTTGAGTCATGGGTTCTTTCAAATTAATGCGTACCAGATTTCCTTAGTTTGAATTTTAGTTATAAGGTAATTACCCAGTGTTGGCAAGAGTACAAGCTCATATACTACCACTGGGAATGTAAACTGGTATAATCTTTCTATGGGTTTATTTGGAAATATATATTAAAAAGCTCCAGATTCCTATACCCTTTGGTACGTTGGTTATATTTTATCCTAAAAGAAATTACGTGTGCATCCAAAAATTTAGCTTTAAAAAATACTGAAAATATTGAAGTTGTATTTATAATAAGAAAACTAATTTATTGTCCAAAAACAGAGGGCTGATTAAACAAATAATTATTCATTAACACAAAGGATAGCACACCACCATTAAAATCACTTTGTAGGACATCATTTAATGATGTGAGACAAATGTTCATTATCTATCATTAGGTGAAAAGGGCCGGGATTAAATGGTACATTTCATGTGGTTATAATATTGTTTAAAAATTAAATGGCGATTTGGACACACACACACAAAAAGACTAGAAACTTTAGACCAAAATATTAATAGCTGGATCATGGATTGGAGTGATGTTTTTTTCTTCCTCTGGCTCTTCTGCCACCTTTTTTTTTTTTTTTTTTTTTTTTGAGACAGAGTCTTGCTCTGTCACCCAGGCTGGAGTGTAGTGGTGCGATCTTGGCTCACTGCAAGCTCCGCCTCCTGGGTTCACACCACTCTCCTGCCTTAGCCTCCTGAGTAGCTGGGACTACAGGCGCCCGCCACCATGCCTGGCTAATTTTTTTTTTTTTTTAGTAGAGACGAGGTTTCACTGTGTTAACCAAGATGGTCTCGATCTCCTGACCTCGTGATTCTCCCGCCTTGGCCTCCCAAAGTGCTGGGATTACAGGTGTGAGTCACTGCGCTGGGCCTTTTTTTTTTTTTTTTTAATAATAATCAACACACTTGAACTTCATAATCAGAGCTATTTTTAAATTCTTAAAAACTTCTCTGTAATGATGCAAAAGAAAACGAAATTGTTTTAACTTTGCTTCAGTGAACAGATAGCAGATCTGTGGTCCTGCCCATAGAAAATAGTACGCCTTCATTCCCTAACTCAACAATAGTTCCTTCTCTTCTCATGCAACAGCCTGCCCATATCAAACCAATTATCAAAATCCACTGAACACAAGTCATCAAGAATGGCAGGGGTAAGCCCAACTCCCAAGAGCAAAGTTGTTCAGCCTGTTAGATGCTCGATACCATGAGGGTTCCCTCAGGGTGGGAAGAGGCTGATTCACCCACTGCACCACTGCCAGGGCAAAAACTGCATGTTAAACTCAGCAAAAACTGTATGTTAAACTTACACTGAAGAGGACACACATATGTTTGTGGGATGGAATCGCTGTGGGAAAGTGTACAGTCACAACCTCGTGTGACAATCATCTTTATTCAACTGGCACAGCCCCAGATTCCTATCAGCTTTCTCCTCTCACCCAGACATGGGCTCATCACATTCTAGTATTTGAGAGGGAAAAGGAGAACAGCAAGAATTCCTTCCAGAACTTCCGAGGCATGTAGAAGTATTATTATTGGAGTCACACAGAGACTTAGGTCTGAATTTCATCACCGCTGCTGCTCAGGGTTAACTCATCTATTAGGCTCAAGAGGCATAGTGGCTAGGACCTGCCATACTTTTAGGCACCCATGCAATAGTTTAATTTATTTTAAAATCAGAAGAAAATATATATGAACTTTTAGGGTAAGGAAAATATAATTTACTATATAATATTAATACATTCATCTTTATGCCAACAATAATAAGATATAATGTTTATTTATTTTTTATGGAGGAAGGGGACCCATGAAGGCAAAAGTACCTAGGCCCATAAAAGGCATCCTCTACATTTTGCTCCACACCCATCTTCAGGTTAAAACTGGCATGATACCATACCACCATCCATTTTGCACTTGCAGTTTGAACCTGGTCTCTGTGACTTGTTTACAATCACATTTCCATAAAGCAACTTTAATTTTACTATTTAGTGCAACTAAATTATAAAGTCAAAGTTTTAGTTCTATTTATTTTTTTAAATGACTGGCCACATTTAACCACATGGTTTCTCAAATTTGCCTAATCATAAAAAGTCACCTAAGGCACTTGTTAAAAATACAGAGTCCCAGGACATCACCTAGAGATTCTGATTCAGTGGGATAGGAGTCACGTCCCACAAAATGCTTTCAACAAGGGGCCCCTGTAATTCTCACTCGTCAAGTTCAGAACTATTATTCCAGTTGAATCAAAATGAATACTGTAAGTAGCTGGACTACATTTGTTTGTTTGTTTTTTTGGGATGGGGCCTCACTCTGTTGCCCAGGCTGCAGTGTAGTGGTGTTATCACAGCTCACTGCAGCCTCTACTTCCCAGGTTCAACTGTTCCTCCCACCTCAGTGTCCTGAGTAGCTAGGACTATAGGTGTGCACTACCACTTCCAGCTAATTTTTACATTTTTTTGGTAGAGACAGGGGTTAGCCATGTTGCCCAGACAGGCCTTGAACTCCTGGGCTCACGTGCTTCTCCTCCTCAGCCTCCCAAAGTGCTGGAATTACAGGCGTGAGCCACCATGCCCAGCTTGGACTACGTTTTAAAAGTGAGAAACTGTAGTTTGAAGGAGTAGCTCTTGCTTGAAACTGAGGGCAGAACTCTGAGGCAGACAGCTGAGGGCAATGCACAGCCACCAACTGGCAGGTGTTCCCATTCCCAGACACATCTAATTGCTTGTTAATGGAATTACTTATTGGCAATTTATAGCATGAGTGCCATAGGTGATTTTCAAATTTTAAATACAGTTTTTGAAGTACTAGGTATTATCCAGCCATGACTAAACCCCATGGCTGTGGTTTAGAAACATTCCACATATAATTAAATTCCCTAGATGGGCTCCTCTCTCCCCCCGACTGCCATCTTAAAAGTAAGCATGCACTCCTCCATCAAGAGGTTAGCTCTGGCAACAGTACTCACATATTTAGGTCACGCAGACACACATTCTTTGATTTGCAACCCACGTGGCTGACCTTGACACAGACAACCATGTGAAATTAGAACAACAAATAGAAACACCAACATGAAAGCTATGTTGCTTTTATTTTATTTTTTAGGTTGAGAACAAAAAAAAAAAAAAACTCTTGCAGGAGCAAAGGAAGCCATGTCATTCTGATAGCACCATGAAGTGTATTCTTAGCTTGGATCTGGGCCAGGAGGAAGCAGGAATAAGATGAAACTAGAGATGAGGAGACCCAAAAAATGTCAAATCCATGAGGTTAATAAAAATTTGTTTTCCTTCAGTCTCTTCCTTAAGTCCCTGAGTAGCTCAGTGAGAGCGGTTTCTTTCCCAAGGTCCTGAAACCTCTCCATGCCATCCTTACAGGAAAATCAGAGAGAAAGATGAGTGTCACTCTAGGGACCAGTGAGCTCATCTTTTCCCCTTCATGCCTACAGTCAAGCTGTGTATTTCTGCTTCAGGTGTTAAGGAGAGGAAATGGTAGGCAGATGAAATTTGTTTCCCATTCCAAAGTTACATTCTCACGCTGTCCAGAGGAAGTGGGAGGAAAATACACTTACAGACAGCTACAGTCATCACCCCTATTTCTCACCAAGAAGCTGCCAGTTCTGCCTAATCTAGAGGCAACAGAAGATAAGTATCAACTTTCTGTGTGGTCCTCAGCTTTAATTATATCACTTTCTTCATCAGAAGTAGTCCCTGGACAAAAAAGAAGACTCCATGGTTTTGACCATGCAGGTGTGCCAAGGGACATGACCACCACGCGTCTGTGTGGCTGTCTCCAATGTGATCATTTCAGCAACAAGAGCTGAGCACAGCATTCACCCAGGAATGGCTCCTTCAACCTCCTAATGCCCAGCACTAAGGCTCAAGATGGTAATCTCATTACCTGCTTAAACAAATCCCCATTTAAACCACCAAGAGGTTTAGCTTTCTGTCTTGACAAGCCACCAGAGCGTGATTGCATACTCTAGGGATACTATTGACAATTTAATACCAGAGTGTGGTTAATTAAAGAGGCTTCAGGGAGAACAGCATTGCTGGGTGGCACAACCAGGTGGAACAACAGGTCTACCAGAAATGGCATTGTTCAATTTATTTCTTAACTGTGAAAGTCTGGCAAATCTTTGAAGTTGAGCTGGGGGGCAGAGGACTGAGGAAAGGTATGCCAGCTGCTCACATGGCAACGCAAGCTGACAAAAACACCTGCTTTAAATAATCTGAGACCAACTACAGTCACTCCTTCATATCTATGGCTCCAATCATGGATTCAATCAACTGCAGACTGAAAATATTTGAAAAAAAAAATTCCACGAAGTTCCAAAAAGCAAAACTTAAATTTGCCACGTGCTGGTGCTATAAAGAATCCATGTGAATAAAGTGACATGTAGGCATTATAGTAGGTATTAAATCATCTAGAGATGATTTAAAGTATATGGGATGATATGTATAGATTACATGCAAATACTACACCATTTTATACAAGGGAGTTGGGCATCTGAGGATTTTGGTACCCATGGGGGTCCTGGAACCAACACAATGGATACTGAGGGAAAATCGTTTGGGCTTATTCATTCATCGATTGAACAGATATTTATTTTGTTCCTAGACAGTGTGAGGCACTCTGCTAAACAGAGTCAGGATGCAGCAATGAGCCAGCCCCCTTGGCAGTTACATTCTAGTCCACAAAAACTGGTCACTAATTGAGAACAGTCTGGGAAGGAGTGAAAACTCTGCTGTGAGTGAAATCCACATTGTCCTAAAATCAGACATGACTTAATTAAAACAATCCTTTAATATTCACTAATGGTAGCTCTATGTAGGGCACCCTCCTAAGCATAGTAACTATCACAAAGTCAAGTCTGACATTCCCTAGCCATCAAAGAAACTTGTAATTTCACTAGATATGAGACTAAAACTTATACAAGTTTAAAATAATAAGATATTAGTGTTGGAGGATATAAGAGCTCTGGCCCACAACAGGCAAATGAAAAGATGCTCAACATCACTGGCTATTAGGGAAAAGCACATCAAAACCACAATGAGATATGACTTAAAACCTACTAAGATTATAAGTTTTGAAAAATTGAAAACAACAAGTATTATGAAGATGTGGAGAAACGGGACTCCTCACACACCACTAGTGGAAATGCTAAATAGTACAGTCACTTCAGAAAACTGGCAGTTCTGCAAGAGGTTAAACAAAGATTACTATATGATCTAGCAATTCTAGTACTAGGTATATATACCCAAGAGAAATGAAAACTCATGTCCACACAAAAATCTTACATGAATGTTTATAGCTGCATTATTCACAATAGCCAAAAGGTAGAAACAACCCAAATGTTCATCGACGGATGAACATGGATAAACAATGTGATAAATCCACCCCATAAAATATTATCTGGCAACAAAAAGGGACAAAATACTGATACATACTACAACACGGATGAATCCTGAAAACACTACGCTAAGTGAAAGCTGTCAATCAGAAAAAATCATGTATGATACGACTTTACTCATTTGAAATGTCCAGAATCAGCAAAACTCTAGAGACAGAAAATAGATTAGTTGCCCAGGGTTAGGGATTGTGAGGGAAAAAGAGGAGTGACTGCTAATAATTTTCTGGGAGGGGATAAAATATTCTAAAGTTAATTGTGATAGTTGTACAACTCTATGAATACACTAAAAACCATAGAATTGCATCCTCTAAATGGATGAATTGTATGGTGTATGTGAATTATATCTTAATTTTCTCATTTCAAGATACATTTTTAAAATATAAATGCCAATTATATTAGTTCCTGAAGATAATCTTTCTAAAATGCACAACCCACTTCCCCATATTTTTAAACAAAACAGACTGAATGACATTTGAGGTCTTCTTGATGATTCACGGTCAAACGAGAATCAATTATTGTGCTCACTGTACACTGATGTCCTCAGGAATCATGTAAACTTGTGCTTCCTTGAGTGCTATGGTTTGAATCTTTTGTCTCTATTATAGTTTTCTATGTCTTGTTTTTGGGCTAAAGCTGTTAATTTCTCACTGCTGTCAGTGTTACTATAATATATCTATCCAGAATCTGCTGTGTCTGAATGCAGAGAAACCAGGAAAGCAAATCTGTTGAAACTGCATGTACAGTTATTATTTGTCAATGTAAAAATTAAAATTAAAAAAGAAGAGTAGATAGATTCTGAGGGAGAGCACAGGAACCACTCTCAAGTGTAAGATGCATGAGCATCTCTGACTTTATCTACTTCCCAACACTGATTTTTGTTTTTTAAATGTTTTTGAGACGCAGTCTCACTCTGTGGCCCAGGCTGGAGGGCAGTGGTGCAATCTTGGCTCACTGCAAGTTCCGCCTCTCGGGTTCATGCCATTCTCCTGCCTCAGCCTCCTGAGTAGCTGGGACTACAGGTGCCCACCACCATGCCCGGTTAATTTTTTTTTTTTTGTATTTTTAGTAGAGACGGGGTTTCACTGTGTTAGCCAGGATGGTCTCGATCTCCTGACCTTGTGATCCACCCACCTCGGCCTCCCAAAGTGCTGGGATTACAGGCATGAGCTACCGTGCCCTCAACACTGATTTTGATCACTCAGAAGTGTTTGCTTCCGTCCAGTGCTCAGCTGTCTTCAGGGTTATCACTGGCATCCCCTGGGGTTATAGGCATTGTAGTTAGAAGTGACAGGCATTGTAGTTACAAGTGAATTTTTTTTTACCATAATAATTTTTATCAAAGGCACAGCTAGATGTAATATCTGACTAAGAAAAGGGATTAAAACTTTATAAAATATAAATATGAACATTCAAAATATTTTATTCGCCTGGGACCATTTAGTTTGGGGGCATAGTGTTCTTCCATACCATTAAGAGTGAGATTTTTTCAAATTCTTTAGCGTTGGAACTTTTAAAAATTCCATCTTAATTCTATTCCCAGATATGAAAGAGATAAAAGCGACATCTTATTTGCATTGTCTCATTTTACAAATCACGTCACATCTAATGTAAAGTTAATTAATGAGAACAATGATGCTTGTTCAACATAAAGGCTGGATACTGTCACTTATGGATGATAGCTGCAGTTTCATGAACTTCACCCATTTTTTTCTGTACTTTATTTGGATCACACAATTTTGAAGAAAGTTTGAATCACAGAGAGCAGCTGCAAATCATAACTGTTCTTTTGAACAGCTTCCTTTGCAATCTCAGGGATTTCTTGAATCAAAACTGATTCAGCAGCTTGAAAAGATTTACTGAAAATGTTTCAGCTTCTTGCTGAATACTAAAAATATCTAACAACTCCTTACTTTGCTTGCAACACATATAAAAATCAAACAAAAAACATCCAAACCTTTTAATTAGTGCTAAAACTCTAAGACAGCATTACCAGGACTTGACAGGTTACCCATTTACTTGTTATATAACTGACCTAAGCCAGGGTGAGAGGGTTTGCCAAGAAAATATGTCTAAGCCTTGACTAAAATTTAATTGATTCTGGTACACATGTGCTGAAGTAGTATATTAGCTTATGCAATCTTAAGTGGACAGATATATACAGGCCAAACTTTAAGACTTTAGAGCTACAAACTTGCCAATAAATAATTTATAGGAATTCAGAAGAATTTTATTCCAATGCCTGTGAAAAATGAGTTAACCCAGCAGCAGCAGCAACAGTATATCAATTAACATTTAGGGCACACTTTGTGCCATGTGCTAGCAGTGTTCCATGCATTATTTAATTCAGTTCTCAAAACCCAGTGAAGTTGGCACTATTATTGTTCCCATTTTACAGATTACATAATTGAGGCTCAGAGAACTCCCCCAAACATTAGGTGATCTCTAATGTGATTTTTTTTTTTTTTTTTTTTTTTTTGAGACGGAGTCTCGCTCTGTCGCCCAGGCTGGAGTGCGGTGGCTGGATCTCAGCTCCGCCTCCCGGGTTCACGCCATTCTCCTGCCTCAGCCTCCCGAGTAGCTGGGACTACAGGCGCCCGCCACCTCGCCCGGCTAGTTTTTTGTATTTTTTAGTAGAGACGGGGTTTCACCGTGTTAGCCAGGATGGTCTCAATCTCCTGACCTCATGATACGCCCGTCTCGGCCTCCCAAAGTGCTGGGATTATAGCCGTGAGCCACCGCGCCCGGCCTCTTTTTTTTTTTTTTTTTTGAGACGTTGTCTCGCCCTGTCACCCAGGCTGGAGTGCAGTGGTGCAATCTCGGCTCACTGCAAGCTCCGCCTCCCGGGTTTACGCCATTCTCCTGCCTCAGCCTCCCTAGTAGCTGGGACTACAGGCGCCCGCCACCTCATCCAGCTAATTCTTTGTATTTTTAGTAGAGACGGGGTTTCACTGTGTCAGCCAGGATGGTCTCGATCTCCTGACCTCGTGATCCGCCCACCTCGGCCTCCCAAAGTGCTGGGATTACAAGCATAAGCCACTGCACCTGGCCTCTAATGTGCTTTTTAAATTATAGCTTTTAAATAGGTAAAAAAAAATTTTAAGGTTTTTGTATTAAACATTTGGACCCTCTAAAAAGTTGCAACCAAGCTGGGTAGGCTGGCGCATGCCTATAGTCTCAGCTACTCAGGAGGCTGAGGCAGGAGGTTTGCTTGAGCCCAAGAGTTGGAGATTATTCTGGGCAACACAGCAAAACCACATTTCTAAACAAAAATTTTTTTTTACATGCTGTATATAACTGTTGCACAACAAATATCCATGAATGAACAAACCCAAATGCTTATACACCATTACCTAAGACTTTCCTGTATCACAACCTAGTATAAAACTTGATACTAATGATGTCCCTAAATTATTAGAATATGTTAAATGCTATTACCTTGTCAAAGAAGGCAGCGATGTATAAAATGCATCTGAAGCACATTTTCATAAAACTGACAAGAGTAAACCAGTTCTGGCAGTTTACACAGACAGGAATTCACTGATATTTAACTAGCTTGATCCCAGGAATGTTCAATAACTTTAGTGATCTGATTCAGGATCGTTTTCTTTCCTCTTGTGGCTAAATTAAAATACAGAGTCGTAGGTCTAAAGATTGCCTGAAATTGCAAATTTTAGCAATACCCCTTCTGCAAACCCTTGGTTCAATCCTGAATCCAGCAACTCCAGATTCCTAGGACTGAGGCCAGTCCTACATCCTAATTGTCTTCAGAGAGCTAGCTTGCCTGCTCCCACTGGCCCCATCCAAATGGCTTCAGAGCAAAGGAGAAGGGTGGAATTCTTTTAATACTGTTCTTTAGTTCTTAACCTATATTTCGAGACAAAAATTATGTAGGAGATACCAATCACTCTTAGTCCAGTGATAATTGGGTGATTCCAAAAAAGGTTTTTGGCACAGGACTATTTCATTCCAAGACAGAGGTTTTGAATCTCAGACCACGAAGAAATGGTTAAAAAAAAAAAAAAAATTGATCATAAACAAACAACAACAGGTATGGGCAAATGAAAGGATTCTCCAGGGGCAACACAAATCAAGTTTTCATTTATCCACCTATGAATGAGATGTAACAATTTTTTTTTTTTTTTGAGACGGAGTCTTGCTCTGTCACCCGGGCTGGAGTGCAGTGGCCGGATCTCAGGTCACTGCAAGCTCCGCCTCCCGGGTTCATGCCATTCTCCTGCCTCAGCCTCCCGAGTAGCTGGGACTACAGGCGCCTGCCACCTCGCCCAGCTAGTTTTTTGTATTTTTTTCTTTTTAGTAGAGACGGGGTTTCACCGTGTTAGCCAGGATGGTCTCGATCTCCTGACCTCGTGATCCGCCCGTCTCAGCCTCCCAAAGTGCTGGGATTACAGGCTTGAGCCACCGCGCCCGGCGAGATGTAACAATTTTAATTGTGGTTAGATAACTGAATTTATCTAATTGTGCATCATAAAACACTATAGTCTCAACTGGATATAATACACTACTAACTTTTATAGCAAATAACAGATTGGGTTTTTTTTTTTTTTTTCAAAAAAAGAGTTCTTTTCTTTTGGAAATAAAGACAAAATATTTAATATTGAACATATGATTTCTGAGGTCCGCTTCAATATTATAAAATTGGACATGATTTGGTAATTATAGAAGCTGAGTGGTAAGTACTTGGCAGTTCATTATGCTATATTGTCTAGTTTTGTATAATGTTTAAAATGCAGAAATAGTTGTTAAAATCCCAACACTTTTCAAAATGCTCACTCAGGACAATAAGACGACAAGTGGAGCACAGTCACCTTTGGAATTAAAACCATGAGTCTGAATTGGGGAAGTCCCTCTTTTGCCACACAGATCCTGCTTATGGAACCAAATATATCAAACAGGTTTCCCTTTAGCTGGGACAAACTTCAATCCACTTATCCTAACCAGAAACATACAATGAAAATATTCTGGCAATTCCACCCCGACATTTCAGCAGCGATAAATAAATTATAAATCACCCTAGAAAGGTACAAGCCTCAACTGGGGCCAGGTTTGTATCTATTTAAGAAAAAAAAAATTTGGTGTTCCCCAATCCACGATGAACAAATAACTCAAAATAATTGAAGTTATTAGAAAACAAAAACAATAGTGAATTATGAAATAAGTATATAAGTCCAAATTTATAATTTTCCATGATTAATACTTAAGTGCATGCATGTCTACATATCCATACACATACAAGCACATGTATTATTTTCTTCTGCTAGCATTGATAGAACAGTTAACACCTGCTTGGTCTACCTGCTGGGTAATCCAGCACTAAGCCCAGCTACATTTACAGTAGGAATTTAGGAGGGAGGAAGGGAGGAAAATAACGATGTGATTCTAAAGAAATTCTACCCTCATACCAACCATAGTGAGCCCTGAAGTATTTGTAGAATACTTTCTTTCCTGAGAATAAACTCATCAAACTTCTCATCTTCAGAGATTGTCCTACTTAGCAAAGGACATGCTGACCTTTACTCCCCTTCTCTACGTCAAATGCTTCAATAATTCAATTGGTATCACTGATGCCCGCTGGGACTTTTCTATGAGGTTCTTCTGTGAACTCTGTCCCAGTCATTGTGTACTGGCAAATGTTTAACAACTGGTTCTCTGAAAATAAAGCCCTGATTTTCAGTGTTTACCAATTTCCATGGTGTATATATATATCCATCATGGCCAATTTCAAGCTATCAGCATAAGAATACTGAAATGCAGAGTTGGGAAGTCATGCATATACACACCCATAGCCTGTATATGTTGGCTTTAGCACAACGCTGAGACTCCTGGTTTGCCTAGGATAGTCCCAGTTTATATCTGTAGTACCGGCATAATTAATGGTACCCCTACCACTCTTCAAAAGTGTTAATGAAATATTATGTGGTAACCCCAAAGAATAAATCACTTTTGGACCCTTTCTCAAAGTAAAAACCTTCCACGAAAAAGGATAAGACCTTCCATAAAAGGTAAGAAGATGTGATTATCTCCTTAGTGAAATGTATACTAACTTCCTAGTATGGAACATCCTAAAAACACAACATCCCTTTGACTTTTTTTTTTTTTAAATCAAACATAGGTAGTTGGGGGAGTATGAATAGTAAACAGGTTCCACTAATGTTCAGGTCCTGACTCATGCACAGGGTTTAGGGATTTCTGGAGCTATTACAGCATCTGAGTGAATAAATCAAGCCATATAGTTGGCTTCAGGTTACACTCTAGCTTAGAGTCACATGAAACCAAATAACACATGCAGAGTCTAGCACAGTGCCTAGCCCAAAGAAATTAAAAACTGGTTAGTCCCTGTAGGTTTAATGGAAATCATTAAATCTCAGAGTTCAAGGCCACCCAGGTCAATACTTACTTGATCTCCTTTACGACTACCCCAAGAAGTCATCCTCCAAACTTGCTTAAATACTTGTCAGCAACCCAGTATAACCTGCACTGAGTCACATAGGTAGAATCTGGCAGGCAAGAGTATTGGTCTTGGTTCTTCAAAGAGGAGAACCCAAAAAAGAGTCAAGATAACATAGCTATCTTTAAATATCTCATGAGCTGTTATGTAGAAGACGAATTGGATATATTGAATTGTCCATGGGGTAGAAGTTATAGGGAGACAGATTTTGAGTTAGTATAAGGAAGAACATCTAACACCACCACAATAATAATAGCTAACATTTATTGAGTGCTTCCATTTTGCTGGAAGCCTCACCATACTGCTAATTCATGTCAATCTTGAAGTCAACGAATCTATTCCTATCTCTGGTCACCCCTGATGATCTACCTTGGGCTATAAAAGAGTTGTTTCTCCAGAAGCCCCGGAAGGATCCAAGTAACTGGTTGCCCAGGCTAACTACAACTCACAGAGGTTCATACAGGTCCAGTCTGTCCTGAGCCTCTATCTAAAGTCCTTGCAGCCTCAGATTCAATGTAGGATCAAGGCCAAGAGTACTAGAAGGTGCAGGTGCTGGTGTTGAAGCAAGCACCTGGAAATAGTCATCTCATTCATCATCTGCCAGAGGAAGATTCCAGAGTCTTGCACATATTTGCAAGGACATTTTTTCAATTATTGGAGAATGGGTTAAAAAAATGACCCAAGAACTGGATGTAGCTGTTCTGAATTCTGAAGTCTTGTTCAATCATGTGGCTTTTATAAAGGAAAAATACTCACTTTTCTCATCTTTCTCATCTTCTTTGCATATAACTACCTCACTCAAGGGCTGAGATATCAAACAGTTAAGATCAAAAGAGGATACTTCCTTTTTTCAAAAATAACCATGTCCTGACACAAGATTAGCAATCAAATAAATTCCACAGTCCTCTTAGTCACTAATTTGCCAGCATCACTCTCAGAGAGGGTATGCTATACTTGGTGAGTCAATCTATGACAATCAGGTCAAGACTTGTGACATAGGTCATGTGTCCTGCTTCTAGAAACATGACAGGGTATTGGGAAGCTTCCATTGAAGAGATGGTATTGGATCGGATTGGGGAATCCTCTGAAATCCAGTCCCCAAAAGATTCCCAGTCAGGGCAAGATGAGTTTGTGGAAATCCTGGTATTTCAGAGTCTTGGAAGCCTCTGTAATTAAATAACAGCAATGACATTAATATTAAATGTCTACACAGTTGATCATTTAGCAAATATATATATATATATAGATAGATAGATAGATATAGAGAGATAAAATATCCTCTATTAATATAAATAAAACTAGTATTAATAGTGTCATAGTCCATTTTGTGCTTTATAACAGAACACTTGAGACTGGGTGATTTGTAATGACACAGAAATTTATCTGGCTCACAATTCTAGAGGCTAGTAAGGCCAAGACTAGGGGGCTGCATATGGCAAAGACCTTCTTGCTGCGTAATCCCATGATGGACGCGTGAAAGGGCAAAAGAGCATGCATGCACAAGAGAGCAAGAGAGTGAATTCACAGCCTCAAACCCTTTTATAATGGCACTAATTATTCATGGGGATGGAGCCCTCATGACCTAAATGTCTCCCATTAAGCTCCATCTCCCAACACTGTTACACTGGGGATTTTCAACACATGCTTTCTAGGGGACACATTTAAACCACAATATTCCACCCTGGCTCCCCAAATTCATGTTCTTCTCACGTAAAAGATACATTCATTTCATGCAATAGCCCCAAAAGTCATAACTTTCCAGCATCAGCCCAGAAGTTCAATGTACAGAGTCTCATCTGAATCAGATATGGATGAGATTCAAGGCAGGATTCATCTTGAGGCACATTTCCCTCTAGCTGTAAGCCTATGAAATCAAACAAGTTACTTACTTCCAAAATACAATGGTGGAATAGGCACAGGATAGACATTCCCATTCCAAAAGAGACAAATAGGCAAGAAGAAAGGGATAGTCTTAAGTCAATCCAAAACCTAACAGGGCAAACAACACTAAATCTTAAGGCTCCAGAATAATCTTCCTTGACTCCACATCCTACCATCTGGGAACACTGGAGTGGCAATTGGGATCCCAAGGCCTCAGGTAGGCAGGCCTACCCTTATAGCTTTGCTTGGTACTACCCATGCAGCGACTCTCACAGGCTGGTGTCAGGTGCCTGTGGCTCTCCTGGCTGGTGTTTCATGTTGGTAGTTCTGGAGTTCTGGAGTGTTGGTGTGAGCCCACTCCTTAGGCTTTACTAGGCATTGCTCTAGGAGACTCTCTGCGGTAGCTCTGACCCCAAAGTTATGCTGCACATTGCCCTAGTAGGGGCTCTCTGGGTGGCTCCACCCCTGCAACACGTGTCTGCCTGGGCCATGAGGCTGTCTTTGATATCCTTTGAAATCTAGCTGGAGAAAGCCATGTCTCCACAATTCTTTTTTTTTTTTCTGAGATGGAGTGTTGCTCTGTCACCCAGGCTGGAGTGCAGTGGCGCAATCTCGGCTGACTGCAACCTCCACCTCCCGGGTTCAAGTGATTCTTGTGCCTCAGCCTCCTGAGTAGCTGGGATTAGAGGTGCATGCCACCACACCCCGCTATTTTTTTTGTATTTTTAGTAGAGATGGGGTTTCACCGTGTTAGCCAGGATGGTCTCCATCTCCCGACCTTGTGATCCGCCTGCCTTGACCTCCCAAAGTGGTGGGATTATAGGCATGAACCACCGCACTCGGCCTGCCTCCACAATTCTTGTACTCCACATGTTTGTAGACTTAACACCACATGGATGCCACCAAGATTTGCTGCTTGCACATTCCAAAGCTGTGGCCTGAGCCACACCAGAGCACCCTTGAGCCATGGGTGGGGTGAGCAAGAAGCACTGTACTGAAATGTGGAGAGCAGAGACTTCAGGCAGCCCTGAGCAGTGAACTCCAAGATCCAGAGGGCACACTAGGTCTCTCTTTTGTTATACAGTCATATGTCACTTAATGACAGGGATATTTTCAGAGAAAAGAAGTGTCATTAGGCAATTTTGTCATTGTGCAAACAGCATAGAGTGTACTTATACAACCCTAGATGGTATAGCCTCCTACAGACCTAGGCTATATGGTAAACCCTATTGCTCCCAAGCTGTAAACCTGTACAGCATGTTACTGTGCTGAGTATTGTAGGCAATTGTAACAATGGTTAGTATTTGGGTATCTAAACAGATCTAAACATAGAAAAGGTACAGTAAAAATACAGTATAAAAGACAAAAAGTGGTGTACCTGTATAGGGCACACACAGGAACTTCCAGGACTGAAAGTTGCTCTGGGTGAGTGAGTGGTGAGTAAATGTGAAGGCCTAGGACATCACTGTACACACTGTAGACTTTACAAACATTGTTCACTTAGGCTACACTAAATTTATAAAAAGAAATGTATTTCTTCAGTAATCAATTATACTTAGCTTACTATAACATTTTTACTTTATAAACTTTCTAATTTCTAAAATTTTTTGACTCTTTTGTAATAACACTTGGCTTAAAACACAAACACAATGCATAGGCATACAAAAATATTTTGTTTATATTCTCATTCTATAAGCTTTTTTCTACTTTTAAAATTTTTTATTTTTTATTTTTTACTGTTTAAACTTATTTGTTAAAAACAAAGACACAAACACACACATCAACCTAGGTCTACACAGAGTCAGGGTCATCAATTTCACTGTCTTCCACCTCCACATCTTGTCTCACTGGAAGGTATTATGTATTATACATAATTGAAGGTGCTATATTTTTATATGACTGGCAGCCAGTAGGTTTATACCATTATCACCAAAAACAGATGAGCAACACATGGAGTTATGATGTTACAATGGTTATGATACCAATGGGCAATAAGAATTTTTCAGCTCGGTTATAATCTTATAGGACTACCTTTGTATATGTGCTCCTTCCTTGGTGAAAAGGTCTATATGTGGGGCATAACTATACTTCCTTCTTCGAGGTCATGGCACCGTGTGCCTGTGATGGGAGGAACAGCATCAGTCATTTCCAAAATGCCTTCAGAGTCATTCTTCCATTGTACTAATGCACAGCCTCTGGTTTCCTTCTATCCCTACTGATGTCCTTATCAATTGGTTGCTTGCCCACACCATTGGTCTTCTTTTCCCGAAAATGTTCTTTCATTCTCTACCACATGGCCAGGATGAGAATCCTTCAAACCCCTAAATTCTGTTTCCTTTTTAATTATAAATTTTATCTTTAAATCATTTCTCTCTTCTCTTTTCCTGTATGCAGTTAATATTTTGCTTAGAAATTTCTTCCATCAAATATTGTAGTTCATTGCTCTTACATTCTGCCTTCCATAAAGCCCTAGGGTACAGACACAATTCAGTCAAATTCTTTGCCACTTCATAACAAGGCTGGTTTTTACTCCAGTTTCCAATACCTTATTCCTCTTCTCCATCTGAGATCTCATCAGAATTGCCTTTTTTGTTCTTATTTCTACCAACATTCTCATCACTATCACATAATTAATCTCTAAGCAGATTTAGACTTTTACTACAGCTCTCCTCCTCTTCTCGGCCTTCACCAGAACCACATTTAATGCTCTGTTCATAGCAACACAGGCTTTTCATAGCCTGCTTCCCCACATTCTTCCAGCCTCTACCTGTTACCCAGTTCCAAAACCGCTTTCACATTTTCAGGTATTTGTTATAGCAACAGCCCCAATTCTCAGTACCAGTTTTCTGTCTTAGTCCAGTTTGTGCTGCTATAACAGAATACCTGTGACTGGGTAATTAATAATGAACAGAAATTTATTTGGCTTACAGTTCTGGAGGCTGAGAAGTCCAAGATCGAGGGACTGCATCTGGTGAGGGCCTTCTTGCTGCATCATCCCATGGCAGAAAGGCAAAAGAGCATGCTTGAGAAAGAGCAAGAGATTGAACTTGCAGCCTCAAGTCCTTTTACAATGGCATTAACCCATACATGAGGATGGAGCCCTCATGACCTAAACATCCCCCATTACGCCCCACCTTCTAACACTGTTGCATTGGAGATTACATTTCCAACATATGGGTTCTAGGGGACACATTCAAACCATGATAAATAGTAAGATATCTTTTACTACGCATGTACTAGGGTCCAGGCATGGTACTACACTTGATGTACATTTTGCACATTTGGTTATTACTACAACTGATAAGATGGCCACCATTATCTCTATTCAACAGTGAGCCTTGATGAAGTTAAGAATCTCACCTAAGGCTTCATTGCTAGTAAGCAGGGAATGAGGATCTGAATCCAGGTCTGGTGGCAACAAAGCTCTTTACACCACAGAACCCAATCCACACTTGCTTCATGGAACCCACTAGGGCCCTGCCCAGGACAGTCAAAATCTTAACTCAAATAGATTTACCCTGAGTCCTGAGCCCTCAGTTTCCTCATTTGTAGAAGGAAGATAATGACAGTATCTATTTCACAGGCTGCTGGAAGAATTTGATGAGAGAATCTATATGTCTAACTTAATGCCTAGCACATAGTAAGTGCTCCTCAATGTTGGCTACTGTTACTTCCACAGACACATGGATGAGCTTTTTGCCAGAGGTGTACAGATTACATGCACCTATCTTTTCCGAAAGTTTGACAGAACACATATCCTTTCCCCAACATAAATAATAGGCTTATTGTGGTAGAAAACAAAGCCAGTTGGCAAGGAAGATAGACTTGGGTTACAGTTTTGGCCCTGTCATTCACTGATTACAGGTCTTTGGACAGGTTGCTTTGCTCTTTTGAGCCTCTCTTTGCCCATCTTTAAAATAGAGAGCAGGAGTGGGAATTGCATGCTTTTGTAAAAGCACATACAGAACGGACACAGAGATGTCACTCAATAATACTACTCTCATTAGTGTGTAAATCGAAGCTACTGTCATGACTTTTTCCACTTTCTTTCCTAACAATAGAGAAATCTGTTAGAGGTCGAGGTCATTATTCTGATGTAATTCTCTTTAAAAATAATATTTCTTTGCCCCTTTGAATCAGCCGTTACTCTCAAATATACTCTCAAGGAGAGAATACACATACACACACACACACACACACACACACACAATTACCCAACAACTCCAGGCATTTAAAAGGTGTCATAAATTAAGTAATGAGGTACCAAGCTTGACAGCTGTACTATCTAGAGAAAAGGTCTACTTAGAAATTCTGTACGCCACAGTGGGTACACTAAATACTTGTCATCCCAAGGTCCCAAGATGAATACTGGCTTACCTATTAAACCTAAAGCATATGTAATTAAATATATTAGAAGTCAAACCCTGATTAATTTTCATGATAATTGGTTCATACTTAATGTATACACATACAAAATATTAAAACGCAGGCTATCACACACTCACAAAACAGCCTGTCAGTTAAAACCAATACTCCTTTGTTTCCCCTACTTATTCTGTCTCCAAAACCGTGATGGGTTTTGTTTTAGTCACTTGTTAAATGTCTCACATGTCAAGAAGCAACAACACCGTTTGTGTCTTTGGTCACCATGCCAAATAAAATATGCTTTGTATTATATTAATGTTGAAATTCACTTACTGGTCTTTTGGAGGAAAAGCAGTGTTCGTATGTTTAATAGAATCCTGATCCTTAACCAGTTGGACGCTGGACACTTGGGCCTTAAATTATTATTCATCAATTCAAATGAATAATAATTTTGTAAATTATTATACAATTATTGTATTGTACAATTCACAGCTTAATTGACAAACTTGGGAATTTGACCACGCCCTAGAAGATAGCAATACTAGAGTGTGCTCCTTCTTTCCATTTTAGTCTTTTGTGTTTTAAGTTGCAATGTCTCTCATTCATCTAGAGGTACTGATTATGTTAAAATTAATTGTTAAAAATACTGTATGCATCCATACTCTATGCAGATACAACCAATTTTCCTTATTTATCTTTTTTATACTGGTTTTTCTAATTAGCCTGATTCAAGGGTAATGTAAAGTCCAAGTGCCAAAGCTAAACATCCCAATATTCAGGAAATTAAAGCCTTATACTTTCACAATGATGGCTAAAACTGGTAACAGATTTGAGGTTTTTCAGTCTGTACCCACCAGTATGCTACGTGCATAATTAACTCTCATTTTCTGCTATCTGGATGATTTGAGAAGCCAGAACTTCCGACCAGAAGGCTGACTGCATGCATCTACTCATTATTCCTGCCTGTTGCCACACACTGGGATGAGATGGAATAAGGTAGCACATGTTCTTGAGCCCTTCAGATGATACTCACATGTTTGCCTTTCTGCAGTGTAGTGGTCAGTGACTCAATTATTTCCTTTGCATTCTTCTCCTCTCTCCACTAGTGTTATGGCTTTTCTAAAACAGTGTCCTTGGTGTCTAAAATATCCAGGTTTTCAAGACAACATCTATATACCACTTTGTGTCATTTCTGTTCCTCCTTTAAAAAGTATATATTCACCAATATTATTGAAAATAACTTTAGGGAAAAAGAGTTATGTAAAAAGTTGTTGCTGCCATACTTCTGCTTTCTAATACAGCAAAATACTCCAAGTTCTAATCAAGACTACAATGTTTGAATTAGTGATTCGAAGTTTGTGTTTGTGTGTGTGTGCTTTGTGATATAAAGCTGCAAGAGATAGGCCTAAAGCTGCAAGAGATAGGTTAAATACATTTTGGAATATCTATATAATGGAATATCAGAAATATAATACAACCATTAAGGATGATGTTTAGATGCCATAAGAAAATGCTTATACTAAAATTTTTAATAATAAAGTTATCTTAGTATGATCCAAAATTATCATTAAAATATGGTACATTTTAAACAGTTGCTTTCTCCAAGTGGTGGGATCACAAGTACTTTTTCCTGCTTTCTTCCTACATTTTTTGTGCTATCCAATATTTTTAGCTATCTTGAGAGGGAAAAAAGGCCAAAAAAAAAAAAAAAAGAGAAAGGAAGGAAAAAAAGGAAAAGAAAAAAAGAATTGTGGGATAGGAATAGTATTATAGCTGATCAAATACAACTCTTTGATCTTTCTTATTCTAAGCCTGTATTTGTTTGTTTATTTAGAGATAGGGTCTTGCTTTGTATCCTAGGCTGGAGTGCAGTGGCACAATCATGGCTCACTGCAGCCTCGACCTTGGAAACTCAAGCAATCCTCCTGCCCCAGCCTCCTGAGTGGCTGGTACCACAGGCACATGTCATCATGCTTGGCTAAACTTTTTTACTTTTATTTTTGTAGAGACGGGGTCTCCCTGTGTTGTCCAGTCTGGTCTTGAACCTCTGGGCTCAAGAGATCCTCCTCCCTTGGCCTCCCAAAGTACTGGGATTATAGGCATGAGCCATTGAACCTGGCCTGTAGTTTTCTAAAATGAAGAAAGTCAGCCTGAGGTTATATGTTGCAGCTCAAATGCCTTGTCCTATGGATTAATGGTGGACAATGTGTAGTGTGACAGTGATGATGAGAGCTGCCATTCATCAATAAGTTCTACGTGCCAAACAGGATTCTTTATATATATTATCTCATTTAATCCTCATAGCAGCCACACAAGGTAGTAAGATTATCTCCATTTTATTGATATGAAACTGAAACATACAGGTAAAGTAACCAGCTAAGATCATCCAGCTGGGATTCAAGCCCTTGAATGAGCATACCATTTATAACACATTAGCATTCACAGCACCTCACCATTAGTTTCAAAATATTTGTTAAATGAGGTGACCCTATGAGATGCTACTTAATTGTGCTTCAGAGAATCAGCGCACCAAGGAGCAGATCAAAGGAATCTCCCTACTGATACCTCAAAGAAACTCCATTGAAGGACTTTTATCAAAGTCTGTTGTGGAGGTGGAGATGGCTTCCTCAGTGAGGTTAGTGATAGGGTTACTTGTACCTTTTTTTCTGTGACATCAGTCATATACTCTTGTACCCAAGGTGCAAGCCATATGAGAAAAAATGTATCGTCTATAATCAGACATTCGATTTAATTGGGGAGACAAGTAACACATAGAACACACATGATAAAATCAGCACAAGGTGGCTGGGTGCGGTGGCTCACCCCTGTAATCCTAGCACTTTGGGAGGCCAAGGTGGGCGGATCACAAGGTCAGGAGATGAGACCATCTTGGCTAACACGGTGAAATCCCGTCTCTACTAAAAATACAAAATATTAGCTGGGCGTGGTGGTGGGCGCCTGTAGTCTCAGCTCCTCTGGAGGCTGCGGCAGGAGAATGGCGTGAAGCCGGGAGGCGGAGCTTGCAGTGAGCCGAGATCGTGCCACTGCATTCCAGCCTAGCGATGGAGCGAGACTCCGTCTCAAAATCAAAACAAAACAAACAAAACAAACAAACAAAAAAATTAGCACAAGGCAAAAAAATCCATTCATAATTAAATGTTAAGTCAATGGCAGAGCAGATAACTAGTGTCATCTAGTAGGAAGAACTGTCAGCTCTGAAGTGTCATAGAATTCTGAAGGTATAGGAAACACCACTTAGAGATCACCTAGCCTAGCTCCAGCAGTTCAAGATTTGACCTAGTAACTTGGTTAAGATCACACTGCTGCTAAGTAGCAGAGATGGGTAAAGTACCTAAGGAAGCCTGATATTAAGTAGTCTAAGAAAAGCCTTTTAAGGACAAGTAGAGTGAGGTGATGGCACTTTAGATGAAAAGAGTGGACAACATTCTCCTTTCCTGGTTTAGCAAAATTAACCTGCCACTGGTCTGATTTTTAGATTGCAGGATGGTGAATAGTCTCGGCACTGAGAGGTCAGATTAAAATTTGTTAAATAATCTAAAAATACTGATCTGTTTTATTCTATCCATCATTTTCAAACATCAAGTATTTTAATGTGTATTGTCCTTTGCCAGAATATTACAAAATAGAAACACACCTATCCACATATGCATTCTGGCTGTCTTAACACACATCTTGTTTGGACTGAGGCCAAATTGTTGTAACTGACCAGGAGGAAATAATTATTTGTCTAGTTGATGCTTCGCCACTGGCACACACTAAAGTTTGCATTTAAAGCACCCAACTACTCTTTGCAAAAATTGTTCCTGTAAAATCTGTCAGTCATCAGCAAATAGGAATAAGCTTAGAGTATGTAAATAGTCACAGAGTGCGTAAATGTTCCTCTTAGAGTACCTACTTCCTCTTAGAGTAACTAAATATCAACTGATTGGACAATATTCTTTTTATAAAGATATGTGAATGTCAATAGGCAAGGCACAAAGATATTAAGTTAAGCCATTTTTAACTAAGATATTTTGGCAGTGAAAAGGCCAGATTTGACTCCTCGGAACATGTAAAATTTATTTTAGAAATGGTTGTTCAAATCTGAGAGAAGAAAACATGGTAAATAATGTAAATCCAATTTTGACAAACCATTTTTAAAAAATTATAAGTAACAATTGTGTTCATGAAACTTAAAACAACTAGGATTTTTATTTTGTAAGAAATATAAACCACTTTAATTTCTGACACAAAGCACGCAGGCAGATAGTTACACTTTTTTGTATTTTAAAATAATTTCTGTGGGTTTGCAAGCACAAGTTAAGGCTCAGGTTAGTTTTTCTCTGTCTTCAAGGTATTCTTAGAAGGTGTGTTTTCAATTCCTCAGAAGTTATTTCAAGAGTTGTTATATCCTCAATTAAACATAGAAGATTAAGTTAGAAGCTCCCTTTCATTATGTTTTAGCTATTTTCATTGCAAACTCTAGTACAATCTGTCAATGTAGATCAGAGAAATAACTGAAATGTAGCTTCAAAATGAGTAAAACAGGTTTATAAACCACAGGTAATCAATATTAAGTCCTGACTTTTAAAATATTAATACGAATTAATGTCATTTTCTAACAAGTATCAAAAACAAAAGCAAATTAAAATTCATGTGCTAGATTACAACCCTACACCTTACAACCTTAGCCAAATCTGCTGTTTGGCTTCAAAGTTCCACACAAAATCTTAACCTACAAACTTAACATTTCAAACCCACAAGATACAAGTACCAGTCACCCACAATCATGTCAAAGTCCTTTCCAAGGTCTTAGAAACCTTAATCCAATGCAGAAAAGTTAAGAGCCAAAAAAACATAGAAACAGGGAAAAGTGAAGTTGTTATTTGCCAAACATTAAACTTTTACAGAAATCCAAAACCTACTTAACATTTTCCCTATATCGAACAGCATAACCTCTATGCAAAAGGTGTGTGCTCAAATGCAGTCATTTATTAGCACTTACTGTACTTACTTTGATTTTTGCCATGTATAAGCTTCATTAAAGACACCCACAAAGAAGTAACCAGTTGAATGAGGTTCAGCTAAGAAAAACCAGCGGTAAACTCGACCTACAAATTTACATCCCACAACGTCCTGTGGGGAAGGTACACTTTACAAACTACCATTATATATACAAGCTTTAGATTGTGAAATAATGCACTTCGGCTTTCTGTAGTGTACATTACAATTACAAACCCTCAACTCAAACCCCCCTTTTGAAAAAAAAAAATCCACCTCCAATTTTCATTGGTCCACATACTTCCAGCCCACATGGTATCAGTGGGTGTGTCCCTCCCAAAAAACCCTCTCATTGGCTGTGAAGCAACAGCGTCTAATAGGCTGTGATTTTGGGGGTTGTTAAACTACACGCCTCCAGACTTGCGCTTTCCAATAGACCCGAGACGCTGCCGGCTACTCTGTGATTCAAAGGGCAGGCAACCCCAGCAGGACGCGCTCAGAGAAGCGAGAGGGGTGAGAAAGGAGAGGGCACCCTCAGTGTGCCGCCCACTTTATCCTCACTCCTGGACCCCAGCAAATGTTCACACACATGCTTTTCTCAGCCACCAGTTAGAAGGGCGGACAGAGCGTTCGCCTATTATAGATCCTTGACCTAGGGACCCGCTCAAGCTCCGTGTCCAATCGCCCCATTCTACGGATAGAAGCGAGCAAAAGACAGGCTCAGGCAACGACCTGTAGTGCTTGATGCCCCCTGGGAAAAGAATCAGTCCCAGGAACCCACTCCGTGCAGTCCCTCGACCGCAGACGCGGGGGCGCACGGGACGTGCTGCGGCGTCTGCCCCAGCCGCTCCCAGTCCCGGGCCCCGCACGCTGCGTCTGCCTTGCGCCCGCGCTCCCCTCCCAGCGGGACTTACGCGGCCTGTTCTTTCTCCCCGAGTCCATCCTCCTCCGCAGCCGGCATTTCTTGGCCGGGGAATCATGCTGAGGGAGCAGTGGCTGCGGCTGGAGCTCCGGTAGGAGCGGGAGGCGCTGGGGCACTGCGTCGTTGCCGCCCACTGGACCCCGGCTGCAGACGAGCGGCGGCTGGACTGGCGGCGGGTGGAAGCCGTTGTGCAGCAGCCCGTTCACAGCGGCGGCGCTGGTGCCCACGGGGGCCCCAGGGGAGTGCGGGGCCGAGCGCTCCGGCTGCCCGCCGCGGTCGCCCATGCCGGGTGCTGGCGGGGCTGCGCGCGGGCCCCGGCTCAGGCGGCCTCGCTGGAGGTCATTCTCGGGCGTCTTTATTTCCCCGGATCCTCCCTGCAGCTTCCGATTCAGCAGCCGCAGAGCCGGCGCCTGGGGATGGCGAACCCGGCGCTCCTCCCCTCCTCCTGCCGACTCCCCCACCTCCTCCGCGCCCTGCCCCCAGCGCGCCGGCCCCACGGCGCCGGCCTGGAGCACGCCAGCCCCGGGCTCGGAATCGGGGATCCCCGCGCACCCCCAGCCGGGGCTCCCGTCGCCCGCCTTCCCCCGAGCCCCGGGCCGCGCGACTTCAAACGCGGCTTCCTCGCCTCCCAGACTGGTCCCCGCCACTGAGCATGCCCAGTCCTGCCCGCCACCGCCACCGACGAGTTTCAACATGGGGAATCAAGTTCTCTGGGCTTGCAGAGAGGAGATGGGCGGGTTGGGCTTTGTATGGCGGAGTGAAAACGAGAGGGGTCTGGGAGAGACAGCGAGAGGAGCGAACCGCTTCAGGAGGAATACGGGAGGAAGATAAATATTTGCAGAGGTTTCAGGTTTGCTAATCCTGTCCCCAGTGGGCAAGATACCTTTGCAAGGTCATTCACGTTACCCTCCCCGCTTTGTGAGTGTGTGCTTACGCGCGCGCGCGCGTGTGTGCCTGTGCGTTTGGTTAAGTGACCAAATTACTTAGAGGCCTGAGGGGCGGAAGGAGAACAATTATTTATAGAAAAGTAGGCAGACTTGGGGAGGGAGGGGAGTGAAATTTCTTTGCTGGCACACACACACACAAACACCATGTGGTCTCATGAAGTTGTCTTTTGCAGGGAGGAAACCTAGGAATACAGTGTAAGGACAGTGAAGGACAAAACTATAGGCAGGATTAATCGGTGCTGAAAGAGACCAAATAAACAGGAGCAATTCCATGCTATAAAAAGCACTTTCCTCACCCAGAAAGGACTTCAAAAGACAATGTCATGTTATTTATAGAGTAAGGAGTTGCCTCTTCTAAGAAGGGAAGGCAGCATCACGTGGTGACCAACACCATGAGCTTTGGAGTTAGCAGTGGGTTCAAATTACAACTCAGCCACTGAGCAAACCCAGATAACGTTATTGCTCAAGGTAACACTTCTGGTAATAGGAAACGGGACTGTCCATGCTCAGTATGCAGGACTAATTTGAGTGGTGAGTACCTTCCCTAAGTTATGCAATCTCTTGAGGCCTCACTTTCCTATCCATAACAGGGGGCTGTTGTGAGAAAATCTACTAAAAGTACCTGGTACAATCCTGGCACATAGTAAATGCTCAGAAAGCTAGTTTTCCTTATTATGCTGTTATGATTAAGCAGTTCACCCTTTGTTTCGACGGAGGGGCACAAACCATGCTTACAGCCGTATTTATTGTGTGATTTATTTTGTGATATTCTCCATGATTTGCAATTAATCTACAGAGGAGTCAGAGTCTGGCAAGGGCTGGCTGGCTACTGGGTTGCAGGGCCCCTGGGTTTCAGTGCATTCAGCACCATCTAGGGCTTGTATCTGGCAATTCCTTCCAGCAGAGCCTTACCTAGAATCAGAGTTTCAGAATCATGGGGGCCACTGGAGCACTCTGGTCCCTCCACTCTTGCACACTTTTTTCACATCAGGAAACTGAGCTGCAGACAGATGGCTGAGATTAAGAGCAAAGGTGGAACTAAACCCTAAATCCCAACTCTCTTGGCTTCCCTAACCTTATGCTATTTAAAGACAGACAAAAAAAAAAAACCCCAGGTGATCTGGCCCCTCCCTACCTCTCCTGTCTCATCAGGGGCTCCCTGTGCTGCCTTCAATTCCTTAAACAACATTCTACTGTTTCCATTGCCTGCAGGTCTCTTCTCTAAGACCTCTTTTGTCTACTAGACTCCAACTTTAGATCTCCTGTTTAACTTCTCATATTTAGAGAATGTTCCCTGACCCTTAGGGCTACATTAGGTCTCCCTGCCATATCCTCTTCATACTCTTTGTACTGCCTTTATGACTCCTTATTAGTTTGTAACTATACAATGCATCTGTTCCCTCATTTGTAACTTGATAGTAATAGGACACCACTGAGTTGTTAGACTGATGAAATGCATAACACATGCGTAAAATTAAATAATTCAAACTTCAAGCTGTTGGAACTTTATTGTGAGACTTGAGAGAAATGTGGCTATACAGCTACAACTTCTGCTTTTTTTTTTTTTTTGAGACAAGGTCTCACTCCTTCACCCAGGCTGGAGCACAGTGGCACAGTCATAGCTTATTGTAACCTCCAACTCCTGGGCTCAAGTTATCCTCCCACCTTGGCCTCCCAAAGTATTGGAATTATAGGAATGAGCCACCATGCCTGGCCTTGCCTTTTTTCCTTGTAAATAATTAGGAAGACCAAGCACGGCCAGAGATACGAACCCCTTGGATCATTGCCTCTCCTCACAGAGTAATAATCTTCCTTGGAATGCAGCAGTCTGTAACCAATCAAATCGCTGTGGCATATGCACTGGTTTTGTATGTTAAATGTAATTCTGCTGGAACTTCTCCATCTCTGCCGGTATAAGTGAAATCTTAACTTCTCCACTTTGGAGGACTGATCCCACTCATTTGGAGTTAGTGTTTCCAGGTGGCTATCCTCAAGCTTTGCACTGAAACCTCATAGTTAATCATATTCTCTAAATCTCATTATTTAAGGTTAACATATGTAAAGTGTCCAGCACATTGTAAGTGCTAGAAAAAGTTAGACATTATTATTTGATTGCCCATCTCACCCCACTTCACTGTTAGCATCTTTAAGGCAGATGACTTGTTCATCACTCTGTCCCTAGAAGGCACTTGGTAATGATTTGTGACTGGATAAATGACTTATATCAAGCTTGTCTAGCCCGTGGCCCACAGGCTGCATGCGGCTCAGGACGGCTTTGAATACGGCCCAACACAAATTCATAAACATGACATTTATTTTTGCAACTTTTTTTTTTTAGCTCATTAGCTATCATTAGTGTTAGTGTATTTTATGTGTGGCCCAAGACAATTCTTCCTCTTCCAATGTGGCCAATGGAAGCCAAAAGATTGGACAACCCTGACTTAGATGATATTTCACACAGAGTCCCCCTCATTTTCTACTGTAAATTTGCTAAAAATCACCAGCCACTCCTAAATATTCAAATATATCATTTTCAAATTCCCACATAATTGAACTGAGTGGCTTAGGAAGCAACTTACATCAGAGATGCAAATAGAAGCTTTAGCACTGCAGTATCTCCAAGGACATATTTTTTCCAGCTTGATTCCCAGGCCTGCTGAGGAAGGCCTGAGCCAGGTGGCTCAGACCCAGGCAGGGCAAAAGTACTGGTACTGGGACAGAACGTCCTCCACCTGCTTCCTTTCTCCTACCCTTGTCAGGCTGGGTGCTTGGATCAGTTACACCCAGCGTATGGTAGGGAAGAAGCCAGGTGGCATCTCACAGGTTTATTCAGGGGTGTGTGTAGGAGGTGTAACTTTGAGGCGTGAGCTGTCATGTGCTCCAAGAGGGGCATGCAACAAATGTTTGGAAGAGAGTGAGGGAGAAGGGAACCCACAAACCAGTGCACTCCCTTGGGTCTTATTTATTTATTAGTCATTTATTGTGTGTACTATGTTGTAGGCACTAAAACATGCTGGGAATACAAAGACAAGATAGATGGCTTCACTGCCCTCAAAGGGCTTACAATTCAGTAGAGAGAGAAAAGTCAGTGATTCTCCAGCATCAGTGTTATGTAAGAATAACCTAGGGAATTTTTCCTTTTTAACTTTGTATTAAAACTGACATACATACAGAAAAGTATGCATATCTTATAAAGCTCAAGGTATTTTGCAAAAAATGAACGTGCAGTGTAACTTGCAACCCAGGATATTTTGTAAGCACAGATTCTGGGTCCAGTTCCATAGACTGATTCATCAATAGGTGATGACGATGATAACGACGATGATAATAAATATTTTTTAAATTAAAAAAATAACTTTTTCAAAACCAGGGGATTCGAGGCAGATGATCATCATGGTTGGGAGCAAAGTATGCCGTCTATGCTGTGGGAGGTAACTCCAGAAGACCCCAGAGAGTGAGCAATGACAGAGTCAGGGGTGGGGAATTGTGGGGGAGTGGTGCTGAGATGGAAGCTAAAACAGGGTTCAGGGAGGAAATGACCCTTAAACTGAATTTTGAATAATATTGGCCTCTCTTCAGGTGAATAGGGAGAGAAAGTTTAAAAGAATTCACTCAGAACTGAAGGAGCCAAGACTCTGGGTGCATTTGAAACAACCTGGCATTTTTGGGAAACTGCCAGGAGTTCCACAAGGCTGAAGAGCAGCTTGAGAAGGGAGAAGGTGAGTAGTAACAGCTGAAAAGTTTATGTAACCAACCAACAAGCTCATTTTATCGGCTGCCCAGATACAGCCGATTTATCAAGACAGGGGAATTGCAAGAGAAAGAGTTAATTCACACAGAGCCAGCTGAACAGGAGACTGGGGTTTTATTACTCAAATCAGTCTCCCTGAAAATTCAGAGGCTGTGGTTTTTCAAGGATAGTTTGGCAGACCAGGGAATGGAGTGCTGCTGATTGGCTGGGGATGCAATCATAGGAGTGTGGAAAATGGTCCTGCTGCATGTGTGCTGAGTCTGCCTCTGGGAGGGGCCAGAGGACAGGTTGGCAGGTCCAGATGGAGCGACTGTTTGTCAAAAATGCAAAACCCTGAAAAGACATCTCAAAAGGCCAATCTTAGGTTTTACAATAGTGATGTTATCTGCAGGAGTATTTGTGAAAGTTGTAAATCTTGTGACGTCTGGAATAATGACTGATAAACATTTATGTCTGCACTTTAGCAGAATTCAGGCTCCTCTTATCTGCCTAACCTATAAAGACGGTTTAGTTTTGGAGAAGGGCTACTATCATTTAAACTATAAACTAAATGTCTCCTAAAGTTAGCTTGGCCCAAGCCCAGGAATGATTAAAGGCAGTTTGGAGGGTAAAGGCAAGATGGTGGTTGGTTAGATCAGATCTCTTTCACTGTCATAATTTTCTCACTGTTATAATTCTTGCAAAGGTAGTTTCAATTGAATGGGACCCAAATCTCAAATGACTTTCTATCCCATAGGAAAGAGTTTGGACTTTTAACTGAGGGCTGTGGGAAACTATTGAAGAGTTTTAGGCAGTATAAAAACTACCAGATTTGCATTGTGGGAGGATCCTCAGCAGAAGCCTGGAAAGGAGATTGGGGAAGGAGATCCCTAGTCAGGGAGACCAAGTAGACTACTGGAAAAAAACAGGTAAGAAGTGATAAGGGACTGAATAAAGGACAGAGCAGTTGGAATAAGAGCACTGGGTGGATTCAAGCATTATTTAAGGATAGAATCTATAGGACTTGATCAATGGGAGGGTGAGGGAGAGGTGTGGCTGGCTGATTTCTATGTTTCCAGGTTGTGCAGCTGGGGATGTGGTTTCAACATTCAAATCCAAGCAGATCCCCATTCCATCCTGAGCTGCATCACTCCCAGGCTGGGTTGGGTGCCTCTCTGGTGTAAGCCATATCACTCTGCCTATCTCAGTCTAATGCTACACTTAAAACGTTTCGTTGCAATTTTTTTGGCGGGGGGATCCTCAAGGACCTGCAAACAAGAAATCAAACCCCCCCACTCAAAATCTCCAAACAAAATGTGTTCATTTTGACCAGCTGTGTGTGTGTTTTAAATTAAAAGTTTGAATTAGAAAGCAAGTAGGATAAATTTATACACTTAAATGTATAAATTTAAATACCTGGCCTCTGAAACACTTCTGATAGGTCTCAGCTACCCAAACAAGAAGAAGGGAATCTTTGAATCCCCAGGACTCAACACAGTACTGGACACAAAATGGGAGCTGAAAAAGTGTGTGTGGAATCAATGAAGGATTCAATTCCCCCCCCCCCGCCCCCCTCCCCATTGTAGAGGTGAAGAAGGTGAGGCTGTAGAGTAGAAGAGGAACAGACAGTGGGGATTGTCTTCAAAGTAGGTTACTAGTTTCTGGCTCAGAGGTCCCAGTTTTTGTTGACCATGGACAGTAAAACTCCTTGGGGAAGTGGGCCCAGACTCAGGATAGCAGTTTTGATTGGTCTAAGTTTGTGATTGACTTTGGAGCTGTCTGGCCAATGAAATATGAAGGAAAGCCTGGGGGATTCTGGGAAAGGTTTTGTAAACCAAAAAGTATTTGAGACAAGTCTCAATCAATTTTAGAGCATTATTTTGCCAAGGTTAAGGACCATTGCCCATGACACAGCCTCAGGAGGTCCTGAGAACATATACCCAAGGTGGTTGAGGTACAGCTTCATTTTATACATTTTAGGGAGTCAGAAGTTACAGGCAAAACCATAAATCAATACATGCAAGGTATACATGGGTTTAGCCCAGAGAAGTGGAACATCTAGAAGCAGGAGCTGCCAGGTCATAAGTGGATTCAAAGATTTCCTGATGGGCAGTTTGTTGACAGAGTTAAGCTCTGCCTCAAGAGTTGATGTCAACTTAAGTTAAGGTAAGGGGGTGCTTTGTGGAAGCCAAGGGTCTTATCATGTACATGAAGCCTCTAGGCTTCAGAGAGAATAGATGTGAATGTCTCCTACTGAACCTTAAAAATTGTCAGACTTTCTGGAAAAGACCTAATAAGGGAATCTTTACAGAACATAAATTTTTCCCCTACAAGTGACAGCTTGGCAGGGCCATTTCAAAATATGTAAAGAAATATAATTTGAGGTAAAATGACTTGATTTCCTTCAGGGCCCACTGGCTGTCATGTGATGTTACACCAGAGTCAGATTGGAATCTGTTATTTTATTGCTACAAAGATTCTGTCTTGTCAGTCTTAAGATCCCTGTTTTAATGTCAGTGCTGGTCAGTTGTGTCTAAACTCAACAGGAAGGAGGGTATAATGAGGCATGTTTCACCCCCTCTTTCCCATCATGACCTGAACTAGTTTTTCAGGTGTTTTTTTGAATCCCCTTGGCCAAGGGGGGTCCGTTCAGTCAGCTGAGGGGCTTAGAATTTTATTTTTGGTTTATAGTTTCCTCTTGATCAAAGAAGGAAGTCTACAGTGTGGGTTTGTAACCTAGTTTTTAATAACTTTACATCAGACTTGTAATTTATTGTTACTTTCTGAAGACACTGATAAAACCTCTGTACCACGATGTCATTGCATGTTTTCACTATAGAAATTCTAATTATTTGCTAAAGTGAAAATAAAGTCAAACATGCCCAAGTCTTTATCCACTTAACCACATAGCTATGGTGTGAGTATGGAAAAAGGGCACATGTCCAGACATAGTTTTAAAATAATTATTAGAATGTTGACTACCAGAATAATATTGACCCAGGATGAACTTCTTTTTTCATTTTTTCATTTTTGCTTTTTTGTTATTGGTGTTTATAACTTCCTCAGAGATTCACCATGGGGTTTCCTCATATAAGAGACTACCTTCAGGTATGGATTTTCATCACCGTATTTTCTGTAGATGCTCCAGGCAGTCAGAGGTTACCACAAACAAAAATACTTTGGTGAGTGGTGTTATAGTGAGATTCTGGTAACTCATTCATCAGAGCCTCTCGCTTAGGTACCAAGATAAGTACCAGAGTTACAATCCTGAGCAAAAGCAAAGTCCCTGCCCTCATCTGCATTACAGAAAAGACAGGCCTTAAGCACACACTCACCAAAAAAGCAAAGATATTAGTGCATACTTCAAAATGCATAAAATATAAGATGCCCTAGTGCCATGAGAGTACATGCCAGGCTGACCTGGCCTAGAGACAAGCTTCATCAGAGAAGTGGTATTTAAACTGAGTTCTGAATATTGAATAGAAGTTAACTAAGGTTGGAGTAGATGTAGAAGAGGTATTCACAGTGTATCTCATATCACAAATATGGTAGGTAATTCATAACAACTTGTTGATTGAAAGAATGAATTGAACCTGTCTCCCCCAATAGGGCAAATCAAATGTAAGGAAAATTATTTACTGGAACAAACCACTGGAGAAGGTTTAGGCCAGTTTGTCTAATCTTCCAATAATTTGTTATAGACCAGAGGCTCCCTGTGTGGTGAAAATTAACATGGGGCCATGCGGATTTCTCAGACAAAGCTTTTATCTGGGGGTTTGTGCTTGAGTGCAAGGGAGACAGCAGAGGCACAAGGACCCTCTGGTGACTCTCTGAAAAAGAGCTGGTAGGGATTTTTAACGAGACAAAGTGCTGGAATTGACAATAGGGGTAAGATATGCAGGCTTGGCTGCACAAAGCATGTGAGGGGTAGGGTATGTAGCATAGCTGGTTGCCATGGTTTTATTGAGTAATGGGCCAACTGGTTATCTGGCAGCAGCAAAAAGGGTTTAAATCAATTTTTCAGCATTCCTTCCCAGGTAGGACATTCTGCAACCTTGGTTTGATTTTGGATCCCCTAAAGCCAGTTTCTGAAATTCTGTAGGTAAAAGACATGGTTAAACATTATGAGAGCAAAGAAGAATGGCTATATTCTTTGTGTGACTAAAGCCTTGGAGTTAGCAGGTATAGCATCAGCGAGGTAGTGGTGTGGGTTTTGTGGTCAGCGGGAACAAATGAAAGAATGCTCTACTGGGGCAAGCTGAAGCCAAGCCCAGGTCTTACGCTTTCTCAAATTGACCACATGAGAGTAATCTCTTTCTCTTTACTATTCTTTCTCTCTTCATAATGGAGTACTTTCTTCAAACACATACCCAAGATACTCTTGTTGTCCGTTTTTTTATTTTTCGTTTTATTTTGGTCAACAAAGAGGGGAAAATATAGCATCAGCAGCTGCCACTACCAGTAATAACTGTGGGTGCAGGAGTGAAACGCACCCCACATGAATAAACCTCTAATGGAAAAAGGGCACATGTCAAGACACAGTTTTAAAAGAATTATTAGAATGTTGACTACCAGAATAATATTGACCCAGGATGAACTAAGGCACTAATATTTTTTGAGCACCTACTAATTATGATATGGAGGGGGATAGTGCATGGCTGCCCAGAAATTTGATAGGCTGTAATCAGAATGACCCCAAGTATTGCACATAATTTCAGGAATGGAGCTGAGTTTAGCAAAATTATAATAGTCATATTATCTAACATGTATTAAGTCCTCATGTGCCATATACTATACTCAGCACACTATAAATATCACAATAGCCATGTGAATTGGATACTATTATTATCCTCATATTCCAGATTAGGGAACTGGAGCTTATAGAGGCTCATTAGTTTATCCAAGTTCACATAGTGGATAACAGTGTCACTGACATTTGAACACAGGTCTGGATGGCTCCAGAACGTACTGTGGTATAAAACAAAATATTTTGGTCTTTGTCCCAATTCCTGTCAGAGATCCTAAAACACTCAAAATTTCCCGGAGTGTGGGGGAAAAAAAGGAGTGTTTTGTTATTCATAATGGTCTCTTTTTATCACACCTGACTTTATGCTAATAAGTTGACTTGTGGTGGGCCCCCTGTGATAGACTCAGGATAGGGCCAGACATCAGAAAAATCAAGTGATTAGATAATTAGAGGGTTGGAAATTTCAACCTCACCCACCAACCTCTAGGAAAGGGGTGAAGGCTAGAGATGAAGCTCTCTAAAACTATTGAATAATGCAATTTGATGAACTCCCAGGTTGCTGAACACATAAAGGTGCTGGGAGGGTAGTCGCCCATCCATGCCTTGCTCTATGTATGTATTAGTTCATTCTTGCATTGCTATAAGGAAACACTTGAGACTGGGTAATTTATAAAGAAAAGAGTTTTAATTGGTTCATGGTTCTGCAGGCTTTACAGGAAGCATGGTGCTGGCATCTGCTCGGTATCTGGTGAGGCCTGAGGAAGCTTTCAATCATGGCAGAAGGTGAAGGGGGCACAGGAACATCATATAGCAGCAGCAGGAGCAAGCAGGAAACAGTGAGTTGGAGGGAGGTGCTACAAACTTTTAAATGACCAGATCTCACGAGAACTCACTGTCATGAAGACAGCACCAAACCATGAGGGATCTGCCTCCAGGATACAAACACCTCCCATCAGGCCCCATCTCCAGCACTGGGGATTACAATTCAAGATGAGATTTGGGCAGGGACAAATATCCTGACTGTATCAAGGTATCTCTTCATCAGGTTGTTCATCTGTATCCTTTATAATATCCTTTGTAATCAACTGGTAAATGTAAGTAAAGTGTTTCTCTAAGTTCTGTGAGCTCTCCTAGCAAATTGTTGAACCCGAGGTGAGGAGTCATGGGAACCTTAATATATAGCTGGTGATATGGTTTGGCTTTGTGTCCTCACCCAAATCTCATGTCAAATTGTAATCCCCAGTGTTAGTGGAGGGGCCTGGTGAGAGGTGGTTGGATCATGGGGTCAGTTTCTAATGGTTTAGGATCATCCCCCTAGTGCTGCTTGTTTAAAAGTGTGTAGCACCTCTCCTGCCACCTGCCAGCCATCTGAAGACATGCCTGCCTCCCCTTCACCTTTTGCCATGGTTGTAAATTTCCTGAGGCCTCCCTAGAAGCAGAAGCCTCAGAACCATGAGCTGATTAAGCCTCTTTTTAAAATAAATTACTCAGTCTCAGGTATTTCTTTATAGCAATGTGAGAATGAACTAATACAGAAAATTGGTACCAGAGAAGAGGGGAATTGGTATAAAAATACCTGAAAATGTGGAAGCATCTTTGGAACTGGGTAGTGGGCAGAGGTTGGAACAGTTTGGAGTGCTCAGAAGACAGGAAGATGAGGGAAGATTTGGAACTTCCTAGAGACCTGTTGTGACCAAAATGTTGATAGTGATATGGACAGTGAGGTCCAGGCTGAGATGGTCTCAGATGGAGATGAGGAATTTATTGGAAACTTATTTGGAGTAAAGGTCATTTTGTTATACGTTAACAAAGAGGTTGGAGGCATCGTGCCCTGCCCTAGAGATCTGTGGAACTTTGAACTTGAGAGAGATGATTTAGGTTATCTGGTGGAAGAAATTTCTAAGCAGCAATGTGTTTAACATGTGGCCTGGCTGCTTCTAACAGCATATGCTCATATTCATGCAAATTTTTGAAAATTTGCAGCCTCATGATGTGGTAGAAAAAAAACCCCATTTTCTGGGGAGGAATTCAAGCCAGCTAGAGAAATTTGCATAAGTAAAGAGGAGCTGAGTGTTAATAGCCAAGATAAAGGGGATAATGCCTCCATGGCATTTCAGAGACCTTCAAGGCAGCCCCTTCCATCACAGGCCTGGAGGCCTAGTAGGGAAGAGTGGTTTCATGGGCCAGGCCCAGGGTCCCAATGCTCTTTGCAGCCTCAGTACATGGTGTCCTCCATCACAGCTCCTCCAGCTCCAGCCAGGCTAAAAGAGGCCAAGGCACAGCTCAGGCCGCTGCTCCAAAGGGTGCAAGCTGCAAGTCTTGGTGTCTTCTATGTGTTATTAAGCCTGCAGGTGCACAGAGGCAAGAATTGATGCCTGGAAACCTCTGCCTAGATTTCAGAGGATGTATGGAAATAGCTGGATGTCCTAGCAGAAGAAGTCTGGTGCAGAGGTGGAGTCCTCATGGAGAACCTCTACTAGGGCAGTGCAGAGGGGAGATGTGGGGTTGGAGTCCCCATATAGAGTGCCCACTGGGGCACTGCCTAGTGGAGCTGTGAATAGAGGGCCACCATCCTCCAGACCCCAGAATGGTAGATCCACCAACAGCTTACACCATGCACAGGCACTCATTGCCAATCCATGAAAGCAGCCACAAGGGCTGTACCCTGCAAAGCCAAAGGGACAGAGCTGCCTAAGGCCTTGGGAGCCCATCCCATGCATCAGTGTGTCCTGGATGTGAGATATGGAGTCAAAGGAGATTATTTTGGAGCTTTGAGATTTAATGACTACCCTGCAGGATTTTGGACTTGCATGGAGCCTGTAGTCCCCTTGTTTTGGCCAATGTCTCCCTTTTGGAGTGGGAGCATTTACCCAATGCCTGTACTGCCATTGTATCTTGGAAGTAACTAACTTGTTTTTGATTTTACAGGCTCATAGGCAGAAGGGACTTGTCTTATCTCAGATGAGACTTTGGACTTGGACTTTTGAGATAATGCTGCAATGAGTTAAAATTTCGAGGGTCTATTGGGAAGGCATAATTGTGTTTTGAAATGTGAGAAGGACATGAGATTTGGGAGCGGCAGGGGTGGAATGATATGGTTTGGCTTTGTGTCCCCACCCAAATCTCATGTTGAATTGTAACGCTCAGTGTTGGAGGAGAGACTTGGTGGGAGGTGATTGGATCTATGGGTTTAGCACCATCCCCGTGGTGCTGCTTGCTTAAAAATAAGTAGCACTCCCCCTTTTTCCAGCCACGTAAAGATGTACCTGGTTCCCCTTTACCCTCTGCCTGATTGTAAGTTTCCTGAAGCTTTCCCAGAAAGCTTATACAGCCCACAGAACTGTAAGCCAACTAAACCTCTTTTCTTTATAAATTACCCAGTCTCAGTATGTCTTTATAGCAATGTAAGAACAGACTAATACAGCTGCTTATTCAGGAGCACAAGTCACAACTTAGGACTTGACTTGCAATGGCTATCTGAAGTGGCAGCAGTCCTGTGGGACTGAGTCTTCAATCTTTGGAATCTGGCATTATCTCCATGTAGAAATGTAGGACACTCAGTTGGTATCTACTGGAGAATTGCTTGGTATGTGGGGAAAACTCCCACACATCTGGTCACAAAAGTGTTCTGTGTGGTGAGTATGAGAGTAGAGAGAAAATCAGGGTTTTTTTCCTGCTTACACCTATACATTCCATAACTCAGCTATAGTGCCTCCCAAAAGGCAGTGTATCTCCCTTTACCTGCAGACTTTACATCATGGTTGCAAATGCCTGGTATAATATTTCACTGCCTACATAGCATTACCTTTCATAAAAATTACTGGGTTTCTTTATTTCTCATTGATATTCTTCAAGCTATTATTTTTGTTTCTGAAAGAGCCTTTTTGCCCTTAAAATTTTTTCTAACTATTAATATAATGATTTCTATTTGTATAGATAGTTCCCAACTTCCAATAATTCAACTTACAATTTTCAACTTTACAATGCTGAAAAAGTGGTAGGCATTCAGTAGAAACCATATTTCAAGTACTCATTCAACCACTGCTTTTTACTTTTAGTACAATGTTCTATAAATTACATGGCATATTCAACACTTTAGTACAAAATAGGCTTTGTGTTAGATGATTTTGCCCAACTATAGGCTCACGTAAGTGTTTTGAGCACATGTAATGTAGACTAGGCTAAGCTATGATGTTCAGTAGGTTAGGTGGCAAATGCCTTTTTCACTTATGATATTTTCAACTTATGATGGGTTTGTTGGGGTATAACCCCACTCACTGCAAGTCGAGGAATATTTGTGTGTGTTTGTGTGTGTATACGCATATAGTCATGTTTCTGAAATCAAATTTCAAGTATTTTCAGGATTCTGGTGAATAGGATGTATGCACAGTTCTTAAAGAATGACAGCAGTGATAAGGAGAACCTTATATTAGGGTCCTAGCATGCTAGACATTCAGATTTTATTCAGATTTCTTATAGCTGTCTTGCTTCCCAGATGAAATCCCCTTTGAATAGTAAGGGGTCATCAGCTGCATATAATAATAAAAATCCACTTGTAAGGGAAAAAACAAACTTCCTCCTTCTCCTCTCATACACAACACAACATAGAACAACCCTGTGGCTAATATATGTGGAGAGTTTTCCCCACACACTAAGCAGTTCTCCAGTGGACACAGCTGGGTCTTATACAATTCAGTTCTTACATCGGCTACCTGGAGATAACATCAGATCCAACAGGTTAGGGGCTAAGGCCCACAAGATTGCACCCCACTTCAAATGCCAATCACAAGTCCCAGGTTGTGACTTGTACTTCTGGCCAACCAGCTATGAATTCCACAGGTCTGATTGCTAGGATGGCTTTCAGAACTCAGGAAAGCACTTTATTTATACTTACCAGTCATTTTACAGAGTATTATAAAGAATACAGATGAACAGCCAGATGAAGAGATACATTGGGCAAGGTATGTGGGAAGGAAAGCAAAGATCCCATGATCTCTTCAGGTTTACTACCGTCTAGACATCTCCACATATTCAGCAGCCTGGAAGCTCACCAAATCCCCTAGTTCAGGGATTTGTATGGAGGCTTCATCACATAGACATGATCAATTAACCCAGTCTCCATCTTTCCCCAAAGGATGGGGGGTGAGTTGGAAAGTTCAAAGCTTCTAATTATGGCTTAGTCTTTCTGGTGACCAGTCTCCATCCAGGAGTCCACCAAGACTCGCTCCATTAGAACAAAAGACACTCCTATCACCTGGGAAATTCCAAAGGATTAAGAGCTCTGTGTCAGGAACTGGGAGAAGAAACCAAATACACATTTCTTATTATATCACTATATCTCACCACTTTAACTCGTTTTAGCATAAAATGAATTAATATGGGAAATTGGGTGAGTAAAAATCACTGGAAAAGCTAAAGGTACAGCCATTACTGGCTTGGCTCCCAGTAATGACTCTCTTAGGTGGTGTTCTTTCCATGACAGAATCATTTTACTAAGGGAGTAGCTACTTCTGTTACAATCATAAAACAAGAAATCAGGGAGTCACTGCTCCTGTTGCTGGCTTCAGGACTGACCATCTCAGGTCGAATCTACACACGCAAAACACATGCCCCATATTCTGCCTCTCCAAGTCCATGATATTAAGGACAGGACACTGAGACCTCTGCTGCTACTGCACTGCCTTCCAGACAAAGCAGCAGAAGTGCAGCCTCCTCCTCAATCAGGCCTTCCAGATGTTGCCCAGGTGCATCTGCTTGGCAGAGCTAGCCCATGTACAGGACCAAAGCTGTTAAGGAAATCTGGGAAAAGACTTCAACTTTCTCATTTCTAGCATGCAATAGGGCATATTGAAAGTGGTTGAAATGGAGTTGAGTGAACCCATCTATTTACCTGCCACAAGCCTCGATAAAGATTTTGATAATTAGGTAGCATGGTTTGCTGAGACTTTTCTGCATCCTGGGAACTTCTTCAGCCCGGGCAAACTGAGATAGTTAACCTATGCGGCAGTGAGGCTTGAATCCCCCTAAATTCCCCTAGAGAGACTGAAATTGAAAGCAGGACTAATCAAGTAATAACAACAGTGATGACTATGTTATGGTGTTGTGAGTTCTATTTCTGAAGTCACTCAGACATAGGTTTGAATCCAGTTCCTTCTCTTAGTAGCTGTGTAATCTTAGTAACTATGACCTTGATTAAGTTGTTTTATCTAATAGCCAGTTTCTTTTCTCTCCAGCATTATCCAATAGTATTCAGTGATGGGGGAAATGCATTGTATCTACACTGTGCAATGTGATAGTCACTAGCCACACATAGCTTTCAAGTACTTGAAATATAACTAATGAGATTAATGAAATGGATTTTTAATTTTCTATTTTAATTAATTTCCATTAAATTTAAATGTAAATAATGGATACTGTATTGGATAGTGGATACAATAGGAATAAAATGGTCTCTACCTCATTTGTTTTATTAATTCGACATATATTTATTAAGTAAATTTTATGAGCACCTGCAAATGTTGTGCTAGGGAAAACATCGTGAAGCTTACAACCCAGTGAGGGAGTCAGACCCTTAACAAATGAACAAATACAGTAACTACAGTTTATGATTAGTAGTATAAAGGAAATAAACAGGATAGCATTCTGCAGAATAATAGGGGGTGCATTCTTTAGGTGGGGCATCAGGGGAAACCTCTTTGAGGAGATTCTGAATGATCCAAACTCCATCCACTGCCATCTTCCAGCTCAGGGTGGCCATTTGACACAACTCAGACCAGTGAGATAAGAGAAGAAACTGTCCAAGTGATGTTTCCGGAAAGTTTTGGGTTTTCTCATGAAAAAGGAACTCATAAATCAACTTGAGGACACTCCCAATGGCCAAAATTGGACTATTTGAATATCAATAAGGCTAATAACTGCAATGCATTAAAACACATCCAATATGTTTAAATCAATGAGTTCACTAAGATAATTTTTTAAAAGTCTGATTGGTTACCATTGGAGGATGCTAGTGAATCAATTCACTATTTTGAAAACTGGTGACTGGGCACCGTGGCTCATGCCTGTAATCCCAGCACTTTGAGAGGCTAAGTCGGGTGGATCACCTGAGGTGGGGAGTTCGAGACCAGCCTGACTAACATGGAGAAACACTGTCTCTACTAAAAATACAAAATTAGCTGGGCATGATGATACATGCCTGTAATCCCTACTACTCGAGAGGCCGAGGCAGGAGAATTGCTTGAACCCAGGAGGCGGAGGTTGCAGTGAGCCGAGATCATGCCATTGCACTCTATCCTGGGCAACAAGAGTGAAACTCTGTCTCAAAGAAAACTGGTAAACTAAGGGAAAGTATCAAGCATTAATCGTTCCTTTATTGTTTGTACCTATTGGGTAACTTAAAAATAGAATGGGAAAGTTTCTCTTTATAAAAGTATTCCAGCTAACAAATGAAGAAGGAATAATAGACTTAAAACATTATCATTTTATAACATAAGGAATTAATGGATTTAGACATTAATCATCAAAAGCTGTTAATGTCACAAAAAGAGAGACAACCACTCATTAGGCACCTCTGGATAGCAGAACATAATACCTCCTACGAAGTAGTCTTGCCAAGAAGAAAAAAGGAACAATAAAACATCGGAATCTAATCAAACATGTATATCCAACTATTAACTTACAACACATACAGAGGACACCATAGGGATGCAATCAGAAAAATCCGGATTGTGGGAAACTCTATAGGACAAATGACCTAGTTTCTTCAAAAAATAAGAGGAAAAGACAAGAGATGAAGGGGGATCCTATGGATTAAAAGGGACCTCAAGGACATGTCCATTGCATGGACTGCAAATAAGTCCAAATACTTATTTGCAAGTATTTGGATACTTTAAACTGTAAAAAAAAATGCTGCTTTTATTGAGTAATTAGAAATTTGAATTATTGTGGAATAATTGGAAAGTTGATGGTATTAAGGAATTGCTTCCTTCCTTCTTTCTTTCTTTCTTACTTTCTTTTTTTTTTGACAGAGTCTTGCTCTGTCACCTAGGCTGGAGTGCAGTCGCACTTATGTCGGCTCACTGCAACCTCCACCTCCTGGGTTGAAGTGATTCTCCTGCCTCAGCCTCCCGAGTAGCTGGGACTATGGGTGTATACCATCATGTCCGGGTAATTTTTGTATTTTTAGTAAAGACAGGGTTTCACCATGTTGGCCAGGCTGGTCTCAAACTCCTGACCTCAGGTGATCCACCCACCTTGGCCTCCCACCTGGGATTACAGGCGTGAGCCACTGCGCCTGGCCAGGAATTGCTATTTTTTGTGTGACAATAGTATGCTGAAAAAGGGAAAGCTTTATCTTTTAGAATGCATAGTGAAATGCTTTGGAAAACAATGATAGAATGTCTAGATTTTCCTTCATAATAATGAGGAGAGAGGGAGAGTCAAGTGGGGGTGGATAATAGATAAAGCAAGATTGGCCACAAGTTGATAATTATTGTAGTTGTGTGGTATATCCATGGGGGGCTTTCTATATTATTCTATGTTTTTTATATTTGCAATCCTGCATAATACAAAGTTAAATCAAAAGTGGGTTTTACCCCTTTGCTTTCCCCCTTCTGCTTTAACAGTGCAGCAGCTGTCTTGTGATCATAAGGCAGCAAGTATGAAGTCAGACCTATGAGGCTATATGATTTGACTGTATCCCCTACAAGTTTATGTGTTGAAAGCTTAATCCCCAATGCAACAGTGTTGGGGGATGGGGCCTACTGTTCTCACGGATGGATTAATATTATCATAGGATTAGCTTAGTTATGAGAGAGGGGTTGTCATAAAAGGGAGTCTACCCCTCGTGCTTTCTCTGTCTCATGTGCTCATTTGCCCTTCCGCCATGTTATGACACAGCACAAAGGCCCTTACCAGATGCTGGTGTATGCTCTTGGACTTCCCAGCCTCCGGAACTGTGAGAAATAAATTTCTTTACTTTATAAATTACCCAGTCTGTGGTAGTCTGTTATACCAGCAGAAAACAGACTGCAACATGAGGTCAATACATGAAGGATGATAAAACTGAAAGGTAGGAAGAAACTAAGTCCCTATGGTCTCATGGAACTGCTGTGCCAGCCCTAGGATGCTTACTTCTGGAAATTTTATAAGACACAGACAAACTTTCCTGTGTTTAAACCACTCTTAGATGGGATTTATTTTATTTGCAGGCAAGGCTGTTCATAACTGACACAGCTAAAATACAAAATATGAAAAGGAGCTATCGAGGTGAAGAGCAAGCTAGATGACACCACAGTCAAAAGGGATAGGAAGGAACTGGAAACGTGCAGAAGGCCCATGTGACTGGAGCATCATGAGGAAGATGAGTGGGGTGAGATCAGGTTAAGGGTAGGCAGAGGCTTGAAGGCTTGGGACATTGTGGCTCATGGTAGGCAGCCTGGATTTCATCCAAAGCATTACAAGAAACTGCTGACAGTTATGAAAGCAGACAGATGACAGAAATTGATTTATGTTTAGAAAAATAACTCAGGCTGCTCCATAGAGAATGGACTGGGGCAGGGGCTAAAGGGAAAGCATAGAGAGACCAGAGAGGAGGCAGCTATTCAGAGGAGAAATGATGGGAGATGGACAGAAGTGAACAGTTTTGAAATCTATTTTGGAAGTAAAATTAACAAATTATTAAATGAATGTGGAAAATTAAGAAAACAGAAAAGTCAAGGATGATTCATTGTTTTCAGGTTTTAGCAGCAAAATAGAAAAGGTAACCATCAAGTGTCAATTGGATATCCCAGTGACTAGGTCAATTAGATAATTAATTATGTGAAACTGGAGATAATGAGAGGCCTGAACAATCAGTATACATTTGGAAGCCATCAGCATAATATTGTATTGAGGATAGTGATAAGGAATATAAAGTCATTTGTGAGATACTCAGTAAACATTAGCTATCATTATTATTTTTTTTTTTTATACAGACAGGATCTCACTCTGTTGCTCACACTGGGGTGCAGTGGTGCCATTGTAGCCTCGAACTCCTGGGCCCAAGTGATCCTCCTGCCTCAGCATGTCAAGTAGCTGGGACTACAGGCACTCTCATTATTTTAAAATGCTAAGTAAGTAAGGCTCATTTAACCCTAATTACAAACTTACAATGTTAGATGTTGTTATCCTCATTTTAAAGATGAGGAAATTCAGGTACCCCAAGTTCACTAAGCTGCCTGGAATCATGCAACTAATTTAGGTGGTAGAGCTGGGATTTGAACCCAAATTAAGCTACTATTAGAGCCAGAGCTCTCATCACCATCCCAGACAGGCTGGTAGTTTGGGGTATCAGGCAAACATCCTGAATGGCTAGAGCACCCTCTGGCAGTTGGAGAAACACCAGTTTTCATAGATCACTTGTGGTCCTTTGGGTTGAAGCAGCTGAAGAAAACTCTGCCAGGATAAGCCTTCAGCTGCCATCCTTGCTGCAGCTCTGGAGAGGTCATACACGTGACTGGATCAAAGTCAGTGCCACTGGTGAACAACTGCTTTGTAACATAGTAACAAATTCTGTAGCTAGGATAGGAGTAGGACTTATTTTATTTTTTAGTGGCATTAAACAACATTTATTATACTCCCTACTTTATGGGTCTGGAATTCAAACAGGGCTCAGAAGGAATAGCTTATGTTTGTTCCATGATGACTGGGATGACTGAGATGGCTCAAAAGGATATAAATGGTTGGAATCGTTTAACTGGGACCACGTATCTGCTATGGTTTGATTGTGCCCCCCAAAATTCACATGTTAGAATCCTAACCCCCAACATAATGGTATGAGGATATGGAGCATTTGGGAGGTGATTAGGTCATAAGGGTGGAGCCCTTGTGAATGGGATTAGTGTCCTTATAAAAGAAACCCCAGAGAGATCCTCCTCCTTCCACCATGTGAGGACACAGGGAGAAGTCACCAACCTGCAGCTTAGAAAGAAGAGGGCTCCCATCAAAACCCGATTATGCTGGCAACCTGATCTTCGACTTTCAGCCTCCAGGACTGAGTTTGTAAGCCACCCAGTCTATGGTATTTTGTTATAGCACTCTGAATGAACTAAGGCAAATACTGAGGCCTTAATTCTGGCTATCAGTTGGGTTTCACGGTTTTCTCCACATCATAGCTACTGAAGCTGAAATGTACAAGGTGGCTTCATCATTTCCATGCCTGGCATCTAGGTTGAAATGGCCGGGCAGCTTAGGCTAGCTGGTCATCATTCTCTCCACATGGTATCTCTGCTCAGGTAGCTTGGGCTTCCTCATAGCATAGCAATTTCAGGATAACCAGACTTAAATGGTGGCCAGCTTCAAAAATGTACAGTCATACTGCATAGATTAATCTATTTTATGGCATAAAAAATGTTATTGTGAAAACTGGTGCTGCAGTTTAACCACTAAATCAATATTTGAACATTTGGAAGCAGCAGCAACATAGAAGGGCTTTCCATTCTTTCATCCTAAAATTAGATTAAAAGCTGTATTGTGAAGCTAAGCCAACTGCTGGCCAAGGCTAGTTCATAGCAGTCTGCACCTTCCTGCACTAGTTCTGCAGCTGTCTTCAGAGTTCTTGATCCAACTTGCCCGATCATAGCATGTCAGCCTGGGATGGGTGATGGCCTTGAAACTTTCACTTCTTTGGCATGCATTACATTTTGTTAAGTAAAGTTCTCATTGGACATATGAAGATCCAGAAAAACGTCCTCATCTTGTAAATACATCTTTAAGCTCTACTCCTGGGAATTTATCTTAAGCCAAATTCAAAAAATTCAAAAGAAGAAAGGTGGGGTGATTGGGAGGAGAGAGACAGAGTACAAGTAGCTTATGTATTAGGCAATAAGATAATGGATTATACGTTCAAGTTTTTTTATGTAGTGTAGTTACTATGAACATGAACTCCAGAGTTAGAATCACACTACATGAGTTCACATGCTGGTGGTGCCACTCACTTCCTAGCTGTGCGATGATTTGGGGCAAGTTACCTAAGCTGTGCCTGTTTTCTCATCTTTAAAATAGTGATGATAATAGTATCTACATTATGGGATTGTTTAGAAGACTAAGTGAGATAATATGTGAAAAGCAAGTGAACAGTGGCTGGAAAACAGTGCTGAATTATTAGTAGTTATTAAATTATTGAAATAACATTTACTGGAACCTACTATGTGCCAGATGCTGAAGTGCTGGAAATACCAAGTTGAATAGACCATAATTTCTACTCTGGTGAGAAAGATAAGCATGGAGCATGCATGGGAAGTACAGAACAAAATGGAGACATGTACAAAGATATCTAGGAGTATGGATGTGGGAGCACCTCCCTTTTTCTGTGGAGGAGAGGAGATGCTTCTCATAGGAGGTGATGTTTACACTGAATGTTAAAGGGTGAGTAGGAGCTTGCCAAGTAAATAGCAGGAGGAGGAGTGGGAGAGTTATTCTGGGCAGAGAATACACTACACTGTGTGCTTTTCAGGGAACACAGGAAATATGTACTGGAGAGGGAATGGGGAGGACAGTGATGAGGCTGAAAGTGTAGGCAAGAGCCCATATCCCAAGGGCTGTGTGAACTATTAGAAGCGGTTTGGCCTCTAATGGGTAGTTGGTTGGGAGTCATTGAAGAAACATGTTTTAGGCCTGGCTGCTACATGATGTGTAGCTCCTGCATGCTGTTTGACAGATTGATAGAAGCCCACCAAAAAGCAAGGGCACCAGTAAAGAAACATTTGCAGTGATCTAGGTGAGAGTATGCTCTGAACTAAATCAGTGGCAGGAGAAACTTAGGCATAACTCAGGTTTCTGGCTTGGGTGCCTGAGCAGATGGAGGAAGGTGGTAAGTTAGAGGGAATGTCATATGATCTCTAAAATGATTATTAAAAAGGCTTCATAACACTATGGGAAAATGTTCATGATCCAATGTTAACTGACGAAAGCACCCTAATCATGTTTATACCATTATGACTACAAACCAAGCAAATATATTCAAAAATGAGGTGAGGAGGGGACAAAAAATAATCAAAATAGTTTGATTCTTAGGATATTGATTGTAGATAAAAATCTTCATGACTATCTCTTATAACTTTGAAGAGAAAACTAGTATAGCAAAATTATAATGAAATATTGTGTTTGAAATTTTGCCTTTGTTTTAGATTTTATTTAATTCTTTAACTTTTTAAATTAACACCTTAATGGAGATGTAACACATGTAACATACAGTTCACACAATTAAATGGCATTAATTCAATGGTTTTATTATATTCAGAGTTTTGCAACCATCACCACAATCAATTTTAGAACATTTTCATTACTCCCAAAAGAAATTCCACATCCATTAGCAGTCATTCATCATTATTCCCTAGCCCCCAATATGAGGCAAACGCTACTTTCTGTCTCTATAGATTTGCCTCTTCTAGACCTTTCATAAAAATGGAGTCATACAATGTGTGGTCTTTCGTGACTGGCTTCTTTTACTTAACATAATGTTTTCAAGGTTCATCCATGTTGTAACAGACATTGGTACTTTATTGCTTTCATGGCCGAATTATATTCCACTGCATGGATATACATTTTATTTATCCATTTATCAGTTGATGGCTATTTGGGTTGTTTCCACTTGGGGGCTATCATACATAATGCTACTAAGAATATGTACGCACAAGTTTTTGGGAAGGTATGTTTTAATCACTCTTGGGTATATACTGACTTTTAAAGTATAAAAATGCAAAGGGGCATGAGGAAATTTGGGGGGCCATTGGTATATTCTATATTATGATTGTGGTAGTAGTTATATATCTGTATACATTTGTCAAAACTCATTGAGCTGTATACTTACATTAATACATTAATTGTATCTCAGTAATACTGACCCCGAAAATAAATGATGGAATGGTAGGGAGACAGATTTAAAGGCATGTTAATATGTATAATGTTTCAGCACTAGTATTTAATCCTTTTCCATATACCAATTATTTTCACATACATTATTACCTCCTAGAAACAACCAACCACCCAAACACTAGGATCATTCCAATAACCCAGTGAGATAAGTAAGAAGGTATTATTATGTCCATTTTGGATATAAGGAAAATAAATGTGGTATGAGTGGTTTGCCCAATCATAGAGCTGCCAAGTAGCAGAGGCAGAATTTCTCCCACCTTGCACCTCTATAGCTTTCAAATGCTTAATCAAATTTGCTTACTAAGGTTAAGGGACAAAGGAGCTACTTCTGTATAGATTTTATATTTGGATAGCAGAATAAAGAAGTTTCCCCCACAAGCTGGGTCTTCCATGACCTAGAATAAAAATGAAAAAACAGTGGTAACTTAAATCTCCAAACTAGAACAGGACCTCTAAAATGCAAGAAAAATGTAAAATACCCCACTTTTGATTGTAATGCTCTTTTAAGTTGCTCTAATACTTGAGCTTTGATATTACTTAATAGAATGTCTTACTGTCTTCACCAGTTTCTGCTGGTCTTAAGCTGAATGTGTGCTCAGACCCTTTGCCTGTCCTCAGTGTACCCTGCTCTGTAAGGAAGGAGAGCTGACTCCGGCAGGCTGTGTTTCTCAGGGTCCAGTGCCAGCTGTCTTCCAGTTGGCGTTAGCCAGTGAGAGTCATTGGTGAGAGAATAGCAAAGTTTTTCTCTCCTTCCCTCACTGCTTTAGACAGCATCACCAACAGCTGCTGCCCTTCTTCTGGAGTCTCTAGCACCTACAGGACATGTCTGCTCTGACTCTGACTTCCTAACTCCTGGGCTCTGATTATACCACCTTTACCCCTTGCCTTGCCAGACCAACAGCTTCCTGCTGTTGCTAATGTCCGAGTTGCTGTCATCTAATTAGCTTGTCTGCTTCTTCCTACATCACATTCCTGTCCCCTGAATACCCAGGGTGGTTTCTGTTCTCCTGGCTGAACCTTGAATGATAGACCATTTATAACGTTGACTCAGGATGTTTATTACTCTGTTCTAACACTACTATAAAGAAATACCTGAGACTGGGTAATTTATAAAGAAAAGAGGTTTAACTGATTCATGGTTTCACAGGCTGTACAGGAAGCACAGTGGCATCAGCTTCCAGGGAAGCCTCAGGGAACTTAGTCATGGCGGAAGGTGAAGGGAGAGGCAGCACTTCACATGGCCAGAAAAGGAGGAAGAGAGAGAGAAGGGGAAGGTACTATACACTTTCAAACAACCAGATATCGTGAGAACTCACTATCACAACAGCAACACCAAGGTGATAGTGCTAAACCATTCACGACAGATCCACCTCCATGATCCAATCACCTCCCACCAGGCCCCCACCTCCAACATTGGGGATTACAGTTCCATATGAGATTTGGGTGGAGCCACAGATCCAAATATCAGGATTAAACCTAGGACCATACCTGAAAATAGTTTTAAGGCTTTAACCACTTCACTTGGCATCCCTTTCTGGTCTAACCCTTAGGCACATTTAGATATGACATCCATTATTCTAATATGAGTGGGTATATTTATGTCAGAAATGCAACTGTTAGAAAATGAAAATGTATCTTTCAAATAGGCTGACCTGCAATCATCTAATAGCTGAAATAAGACATTTGTAGGTCTGGAATCTTAAATAAGTATTTAGCTGGCCATTTTCTCTTGTATAATTTTTCATATTAAATTAGTCCAGTAAGAGATTTATTAGTTGCTCACAAACTTTTCAGTGTGGTCAGCTGAGGGTTTCTGCACCATGCAGTTATTTGGGGACCTTATGTGTTGACATCTAGCTAGCAGATGAGGAGCAAAAGAGAGCATAGAGGATTGTGTGGGATGTTTTTGGGAGCAGGTCTGAAAGTATGATACATCAACCTTTTCCACATCTAATTGGCCAGAACTCAATCACATGGTCCCTAATTGTAGGAGAGGCTGAGAAATGTAGTTCTAGTGCCTAGGAGGAAATGATTTTGGAGAACATATGACCAGTCTCTACCACAGCTTACCCTTTTGGTCAATAAATTTTTATTTTATTCTTCGTCTCATAAACAGAGTACACTCCCCCACCAAACTTCCCTGGAGATTATTCCCAGTCATTGTGTTCAGCTAAAAGCCCTGGGACTCATGTCCATCTGGTATAGATGTGGTTCCTTCTGGTTGAGCAATTTATATACTAAAAAGAAGAGCTTTCTATCTCCTGCTCCTTTCCCATCGCCAAATATACAATAGTAAGCAGAGACAAAAGAACTGCAGAGTCTCATTTGGAAAGGGGAAAGATCAAAGACACAAAGCCGTCACTTGTTTAGAGCAGGCTGGTAGGCACTGTGAAGTTTCACCAACCAAGAAGCATTAGGAAATTTACTTGGACTGTTTCTGTTCTATGGCAGAAATTATTTTGCCCATTTTTTCTGTGATCCCTGGCTCCACTCTTTGGGAATTCTCTTCATTGCCATTATCCTCTGTGGTGATATCTGAAGTGGGTGATGGGGAGTAAGCTATCTCTGGATAGCTTAGATTTTGGAGTCAGCTTCCTTCTCATGGAAAGCTGAGAGCCCAAGGGTGGTTGTTGTTTTATGCCTTGACTATTCTTTGTCCCAGACTTACATTTTCTTTGGAAATAAAATTTCCTCAGAAACTTAACAGGCTTCTCATTGACTTCTTTCTAGACAGATCCTGTGCCACAAACAACATCCCAAATACTTTCCTGACATAGCTCTTTATCTTCTTTATGTCTTTTTTCCCATGCCTCTCCCAAGAGACAGCCTACCTATTGGTAACCACCTTGATTCTGTTAGGACCGAGTGGGAAGGCCACAACTTTAATGTGATCTTTGCCATAGGCAGTGACCTAGCAGGCCTTGGTTTCTCAGAGTTTGCCCAATCTTATTTCCTTCTATTTGGGATCTAGAAGTAGTAATCTACTTTAAGACTCCAAATTTATGTAACTTTCTTATTTTCTTTCATTTCTCTTTGTACACTGCCTGTACTCGCCAGCCAGTAGTAGCCAATACACACTAACAGTTTGGTTCTTTCCAACTGCTTCTCTTGGAGCTGACAGATTAGTAAACATATGGCCTTTCTATTAAGTTACTATACGCGAGAATTTCTGCCAAATGTTTTACTGCTGCCTAGCATGGATTGCCGCCTTTTCTGCCTCTGGCATTAGTTTCCTTTCTTCCCACAATTGGTATGCTAAGCCAGTGGCATCTATTTTAGGTTTTTGTTTTAGGAGCAACCTACTTCAAGGTCCCATTTGTGGTTTTAGTCACAATAGTAGTACTAGTTGTATAAAAACAATCTCCAGATCTCAGTGGCTTAACACAATACACACATAAAGTTCAGTTCCCACTCTACTGTCCAATGTAGGAGGGTGGGGTGGAGAGAGGGAACTCTGCTCCCTTCAGTCAAGCAGAGCCTAAGCTAACAGAGGCCCCACCATCTTTAGTGTATGACTCCCAAGGTTCACCAACATGCAGCCAGCAGCTGGCAGAGGACAGAGAACATGATCACATGGCATGTTTCAGGAGCCAGGCCTGTGAGTAGCATATCACTTCTGTATACTTGCTAGAGTCTATCACATGGCACTACTAACATCATGGGAGAATGGGAAATTTAATTGTATGTCCAAGAAGAAAATGAAATAGGTTTGATGAAAACATAGCATTTTCTCTGCCACAGATACTATTAATTGGCTTGCTCAATTTCCATTTCACCTTTCTAGTATTCATTTCTATACTTCCAAGGCTGGGAAACTAAAACTTATTATTTCTTAGTCTCCTTGCTGCTAGAGTTCTGGGGGCTAAGTTGGGTCTGCTAATTTGGTTCTGCCAGTTACCCAAATGAAATCTGGAGGGAGGAAATGAGGCAAAGGCCATCTTACCCTCTGGCTGCTTTCTACTGGTTAAATGCATTATAAAAAGCAGAGATTTTTTTCTGCAGCACAACCCCCAGTGTCAATTTTTCAGCTTTCTGGGTATCAAGATTTAGTGGCAATTGCAGTGGCTTTGTGATTTCCAATATTTAGCTCACAGATACAATGGAGTGTTCTTGAATTCAGTTGTCTTGGCCTCCCATGTAGGGATTCCCCATGTGGTCAATTAGGTAAGGGCTTCTGGAAGCTCCACTGAGAGCCTCGTCTTTCAGTCCTTCTAATAAAATATATATTTTTTATTTCCTACTTCTATTTATTTATTTTTATTTGTGTTTATAATGATGCAATTAACATCCATAATTAACATCCATGCACCCACCTTGAACTCAATAACCAAAACATGGCCAATAACTTATATGTCCTGTCTATGTGCTCTTCCTTCAGCCCATCTTCCTACCCCACCTCAAAGATAAGCACTATACTGAGTTCCCTTCCTTTTATTCTACAGTTTTATCTCATATGTATGTAATCCTAAACAAAATATTGTTTAAATTTTGTTTCCGTACTTTACAAAGATGGTATCATACTATGCCATCTTCTGGGACTTGTCTTTTTCATTCACTATTATTCAGATCCATTCTTGTGTCCATGGTGTTGCATATAGCTGAAATTCATTCATTTTCACTACAGTATAATATTCCATTACACAAACCACAATTCTTACCCCAATATACAGTTAATCAGCATTTATCTGAGTGTTGTGTTATCAACAATGCTTTTGTGAACATTATTGGAAACAGGTTCTACAATGTATGTGTAAAAGTGACTTTCTGAATACAGGAGTGCAGTGCAGCTACAGTATCCCAAGATATGTGCAAGTTCAATATTATAAGCTCGTGTCACCAGGTGCGGTGGCTCACACCTGTAATCCCAGCACTTTGGGAGGCCAAGGTGGGTGGATCAAGAGGTCAGGAGTTCAAGACCAGCCTGACTAACGTGGTGAAACCCCGTCTCTACTAAAAATACAAAAATTAGCTGGGCATGGTGGTGCACGCCTGTAATCCCAGCTACTCAGGAGGCTGAGGCAGGAGAATCTCTTTTTGAGATGGAGTCTCGCTCTGTTGCCCAGGCTGGAGTGCAGTGGCCGGATCTCAGCTCACTGCAAGCTCCGCCTCCCGGGTTCACGCCATTCTCCTGCCTCAGCCTCCAGAGTAGCTGGGACTACAGGCGCCCGCCACCTTGCCCGGCTAGTTTTTTGTATTTTTTAGTAGAGACGGGGTTTCACCGTGTTAGCCAGGATGGTCTCGATCTCCTGACCTCGTGATTTGCCCGTCTCGGCCTCCCAAAGTGCTGGGATTACAGGCTTGAGCCACCGCGCCCGGCCGAGAATCTCTTGAACCCAGGGGGCACAGGTTTGCAGTGAGCCGAGATTGCGCCACTGCACTCCAGCCTGGGAGACAGAGTGAGACTCTGCCTCCAAATAAATAAATAAATAAATAAATAAAAAAGATCATGTGAAATGATTTCTAATTTTCTAAAATGAATTTTACAATCTCACTCTGCGAAAACTCCAATGCTAGGTATCTCAGTTGCTGTCCCCTACCTGTTCTGGGGTCAGCTTTCATTTGCTAACTTGGAAGCATTGCTAGAGACCTTTCCAACCTTTCTTAAGATAAGAAATTCTTCACACAGTGTGTTGTATCTGGAATCCAGTTGTTGTGGAGTGGCAGTGCCCACACAGTGCTCCTAGTTACTCAAAATATCGAAAGCAGAACTCCCCCAACCTTAATAAGTGGAATTGTATGCAAATAATTCAATGTATTAAGTCAATGTAATAATTCAATGTATTAATATCTGCAGTGGTCTCTACTTCCTGATCCCTGACTGACACAAATGGCAAGAACTCTAAGCTTGGTGCAGGTGACATGCCTTACCTTAGTCACTTAAAAAGTGGCTGCTTTGGGCAAGTACCTTAACTGCCCCGAGTCTCAGTTTCCTGAGTTCTTTTTTTTTTTTTTTTTTTTTGAGACAGAGTCTCACTCTGTCACCAGGCTAAAGTGCAGTGGTGTGATCTCGGCTTACTGCAACCTCCACCTCCCAGGTTCAAGAGATTCTCCTGCCTCAGCCTCCCAAGTAGCTGGGATTACAGGCATGCACCACCACACCCACTAATTTTTGTACTTTTAGTGGAAAAGGGGTTTCGCCATGTTGGTCAGGCTGGTCTGGAACTCCTGGCCTCAAGTAATCCACCCACCTCGGCCTCCCAAAGTGCTGGGATTACAGGCATGCGCCACCACACCCAACTGATTTTTGTATTTTTAGTAGAGAAGGGGTTTCGCCATGTTGGTCAGGCTGGTATGGAACTCCTGGCCTCAAGTGATCCACCCACCTCGGCCTCCCAAAGTGCTGGGACTACAGGCATGGGGCATTGCACCCAGCCAGTTTCCTGATTTGTAAGTTGAAGAAAAACACAAGTACCCTCCCTTCCTGTGAGGTGTATACGGAAATAAACAAATCATTGTACAGGATAGAATCTCTGTGAACAATGAAAATATATACTGCGTGCCTTCTGTCTACAACACACCATATTAAGTATTTAATGATGTTATTTCATTTAATGCTCACAATAGTCTTACGAGGTAAGTTCTACTGTTATCCTCATTTTACAAATGAGAAAATTAAGAGCTTAAAATGGTTAAGGTACTTGTATAAGGTCACATGGCTAGTAAGTGGCAGAGCCAAAACTGAAACTCAAGGCAGTCTCACGCACGGATTTGCTGTATTATTTAGTTCCCAGCCAATTTCACATCTGCAACCTCATGGGACACCCTGAGCCAGCACCACCCAGTTACAACACTGTGAGAAAATCTATTTTTTTTTTTTTTTTTTTGAGACGGAGTCTTGCTCTGTCTCCCAGGCTGAGAAAATCTATTTTTATTGTCATTTTAAACCACTAAGTTTTTTATTTTTATTTATTTATAAATTATTATTTTTTTAGAGACAGGGTCTCACTCTCTCACCCAGGCCGGAATGCAGTGCTGTGTTCATAGCTCATTGCAGCCCCCTATCTCCTGGGCTCAAGTGATCCTCCCCGCCAGTCCCACAAGTACCTGGGACCACAAGTGTGTCCCACCACACCTGGCTAATATTTTATTTTTTTGTAGAGACAGGGTCTTGCTATGTTGCCAGGCTGGTGAAACCACTAAGTTTCTAGGTAATTTGTTGCACAGCAATAGGTATTAATAAAGTGCATAAGGAATTTATACCACTTAAAACATTGTGCTGGTAAAAAAAAATTTCCTTGGCCTGAATTCAGGTTGCCAGTTTATAGTATCTATAGAGAGAATGCCACCCAAAATACGCCACTGTGGTATAGGGATTCATTCTGAGCTGCAGGCAGTTGAGAAAAAGCAGACAAGGAAAACTCTCTGCCCTCACCTTCTCTACCAAGTAGGGCAGGATATACTTAATCACCAAACTCTAGACTCTTCCAGCCCAGAATGGCACCAGAGAAATCTATATGACAAACCTTGCTACAACAACATTTATCTTCCATTAGTTTTTCCACATATTCACCTTCGTACAATTTGTTCCCCTAGGAATTGCAAGCCCCTTTCCTTTGTCTTGTCACTTCTCTATAGGTTTATTGTTCCTCTGTGAAGATGCTAGATAAGCACCAAGTTCTAACCACCCCTTTGAGTTACTCATCACTGATGAGTGTTAATAAATAAATGTGTAAATAAATTTCTGTTTTTCTCTTGTTAATCTGTCTTTTGTCAGTCTAATTTGCAGGGCCCCAGCCAATGAACCTAAAATTGTAGAGGGAAAAAAAGGTTTTTTTTCTTATCTAAACTTGCTTTGAGTTGATTTTTTTTTTTTTTTTTTTTTTGAGACGGAGTCTTGCTCTGTCACCCAGGCTGGAGTGCAGTGGCACGATCTCGGCTCACTGCAAGCTCCGCCTCCAAGAGGAAAACTGATTCAATAAACTGAATTATTTTTCCAGATTCAGTTAGACTTGTGTTCACATATGTTTCTACCACTTACTGGTTATGGGACCTTGGAAAATTTACTTAGTAATTTCCTCACTTGTAAAAGGGGAATAACAATAAAAGTACTCAGGAAAATTTGTGAGATACTTTGAAAGGAGAACAAAAAAAGATTACTGGATGTTCTATCTAGCTTATACTGCTGGATTTTCTCTGCATTTCATTGTCTTTGAGGTACTTTATGACTCTATAAATTGCAAAAAAACAGAGTAATACAAATAATTCTTATTCAAAGGAATGCAAATTGTGGGGGCCTGACCCTGTAATCCCAGCCACTCAGGAGGCTTAGGTGGGTGGATTCCTTAAATCCAGGTGTTACAGACCAGCCTGGGCAACAGGGTGAGAGACCTTATCTCTAAAACAAAACAAAATTTAAAAACCCACAAAGAACTAGTGGTATGCCATTGATGATTGTCCTGCGGCTGTCTATCAGTTTTGTACCTATAAAGTAAATTCATTTTAGCATTCCTGATGGGTTGCTTTATTTGTCTGCTCTTTGGATCCTCATTTTAATATCTTACTGATTTAGTCATTGACATAAAATCATAGACACATGCTTATTTTATATTTGTGTGTGAATCATGATTCCTCTTATAAAACTTATCCTTCAACATATTTCAGAGTGTTATTATGATTAAATTAATCAATGCATGTAAAGCAATTAATACAGTGCCTGGTACATAGTGTTCAATAATGTTAGCTAACTTTTAAGAAAGGAAGAAGGTAATGAAGAAGTGATAATGTTAGGTCCCAAGTTAGGTAAGACAAAGGTCCATTAGTCTACCTATCCTACTCATTTCTGTTTTCCCGAAACAGATATTCAGAGATAGCAGTTTTGTAAATCAACAAAACAGCAATCACAATTCTAACAACACAACTATTACACAAGAACAAGATCTCAGAAAAATCAGCTAACCTCTTGGATCCCAATGAGAATAATAATGTTCACTTCAGTAGTTGCTGTGGAGGCTTGCTGAAGTAAGGTATGTGAAATGGGAGTCTGCGAATGAGCTGGAAACAGATTTAGGAAGCAAACATCTGAGTGTCTGTTCAAATTCTATGCCTTCTGGCAGGTAGCTGAAATGCCTTAGTGGGCCAGGTATTAGAAACAGGCAGCTCTAGCCATCTATTTTTATTTTAGGTAAACATCAAATACTTGATAGAGATACAATATTTTTCTATTACAAGAAAAACAATAGAACAAACATGATGATAGATGGAAACAAATATTCTAGCTTAGAGTCAGAGAAGGAGCGTAGAATGGGATGGTGTACTGGGAGGGAGCAGCTCCGGTTAATTGTTGCCACCTAAGAATTCAGCTTCAGAATTTTAAAAGAGCAGCAAGAAACCTTAATTATTAGTGATATTTATATGAGCTCAAGCAAGTTAGTAAACATACATGGTAACCAATCCACATTTATCATCCCTTTGTTTGTGACCTCTCTGTTAGGCCATTTTCTTGTGTGTGTTCTTTGGGTGGCAACTACTTGTTGCTGACACTCATCACGAGTTGCTTATCACTGAAGCCTTTTTTTACTGGCATGAATAGAAGACGAATGCCAGAGAACTGCATAGTCATTTTGTTAATCAGGCTGGAGCTGTTAGTATTTAATAAAGAGAACATGTAAGAAATATTTGTAGTTCTGAGTCAAAGACATTGGATACTTTGTTTTGTCCATCACAGGTTGCTTTGCCATCACAATCTGTAGATGTGGGGAGAAAGGGTTCTAAATATGTTCATCCTTTTAGGAAACTTTGAAATATAGTAAAAAAAAAATAACTTTGAAGTAATATAAACATGGGTTTGAACCCCAGCTCTGTGGTTTAAGCAGTAACTGACCAGGGATAATCAATGTCCCTGATCCTCAGTTTCCTCACTTATAAAAAGAGAATTAACAGCTGCTCAAGGAATCAGCCTGCTTTTATCTTCCTGCTCTGCTGTCTTCAATGTGGAACTTTCAACTCTTTGATAAGAAGGTTACTGTTGCATCTATAAGCATTGCTTCTGAGTTCTAGGCAGGAAGAAGGGAGAAGAGTGAAGGTTAAATGACATAGGTCAGGTGAGCATGCTTTCCTTATCAAAATTCAGTAGCTTTCTTAAAGTCACACCTAGTAGACTTCTGCTTATCAGCCATACTAGCCATCATTGGTTGCAAGGGAACTTGGGAAATTAGGATTTTTTTTTTTTAGCTGGGTACATTTCCATTCACCTGGATGGCAGAGTTTTAATACCATCAATGAGAGTTTGGCTACTGGGTAGAAAACAAAACAAAGAAAAACAACCAGCAGTATCTGTCACAGGGCTCAATAATCCAACATATTATTTATATGGTGACTTTCATCTCAGCTAGTCTCTCTCCCTTGTCATAATATTCAAAATGCTGGGCATATAATGTGTGTGTGCGTGTGTGTGTGTGCGCGTGTGCGTGTGTGTGTGTGTGTGTGCGTGCGCGTGCGCGTGCGCACATGCATGCACATTCAATCTGGTTTCTTGCCCATTTAGCTGGTACATCAGAAGTATATTCTTCCTAGGTAATCTTCATAAAAAGTTAAAAATTTTAAAAAAAAAGAGAAAGGGTATTTTTTATGTAAGTATGCCAAGAAAGTAACTTTGGGTTTTCTTTATGCTGAAGATTGCTACAACAACAATCATTTTCATGTCATAAGAACTAAAATTTACTGATAATTTACTATTTGCCAGACATTGTACAAAATATTTTATATTCACTATGTTCATCATGAAAACTCCATAATGTAGACTCATAATCCCTACCCTACTAATAGGGAATTGATGCTCAGAGAAGATAATGTACTTAAGATTACATAGCAACTGTACAGTGGAGCCAATATTTGAATTTGGATCTGTCTGATAGCAAAACTCCTGCTCCTGGTCACCATATTATACCATCAGCTTGCAAGATGTCTAACACCTACTTCTGAGGACTCTTTCCACACCTTATTCTAAATTTCAAATCTTGGTCTCACCATTTGACCAATACCACAATAATAATTGTTGTAGATAAGAATCATCAATCATTTCTAAAACTAGTGGGGAATTATGATGAGAAACAGAATATATGCATATTTTCAAAGTATTTCCACACATGATACTAGAGATACTACAAAGAGAATAAGAGTAACTTTATAGTGGAGAAGTCAGGCACACATCACCATAACCAAGTAATCAAACTTAACATCACTAGTAATGAGACATACTTAACATCATGTGATTCTGGAAATGATGCGCTGAGAAGAGCACGGCATCACTTAACGTGGTATCCTCATTGAAAATGTGTAACTTGAATTTAATCTTGAGGACACCAGACACCCACCTTAAGCAGCATTCTACAAAACAACTAGTTAGTTCTCTCTTCAAGGGTCAGTGTCATGAAAGGCATAGAAAAAATGAGGGAATGTCTTAGATTGAAAGAGACTAAGAAAATGTGACTGCTAAGTGCAATATATAATCCTGGATTGGATCTAGGACCATAAGAAGAACACTAGTGTGACAATTAGTAAAATTTGAGTAAGGCCTGTATATTAGTTAATAGTATGATATCAAAGTTAATTTCCTGGTTTTTATAATTTACTATTATTATGTAGGGTGAAAAATATATGAGAACTGTTTTATGCTTTCTTTGCTGATGGGTTTTTTTGCATCTTTTTTGTAAGTCTGAAGTTATTTCAAAATAAAAAGTTAAAAAAACTTACCTCCTAGTTGACTTGTTTACTTATTAAAATTATGTCTGAACTAAAAGTATATGGACTCTAAGTATATCTCCAGCAGCTTTCTCATCTGCTCTGTATTTTGTGTTCTGTCTCTCTCTAATAGGGTGCCATGTTCAGTGGTGGCAGATCTGAGAGAGAGCTATTTATACCCTAGATAGCTTTTGTATGTTCATTATGAAAATTTTCTGGCAAATGAAAGAAAAATGTTTTGTTCTAACAAAATTAATATATTATGACAGTTTGCCATCATGTGAAAGTAGTGTCTTGGGAAGAAGCTTTAAAAAAATCTACATAAAAGAACTGAATGGGCTAGCAGTGGCCCTGCATTCTATCCCTTCCAAAGCTACCACCAAGGTACAACCTCTACTCTTCTAGATTAGATCTAGTCACATACTATCTCCTGGCAAGAAGAGATAATCCATTTCCTTATCCTTCCTTCAGCAACGGAATGGAAACCTTTTCTCAGGATTTTAAAATACCTGAGGAGTGACATCCCCAGGTTGGTTGTTGAAAGACAACATTGACCAGCCAATATGTAAAGAGGAAATGTAGCAGGAGCTATTGTTAGACCTCAGAGGTGTAATATAGATGATTCTAAAACTTTCCCCCAAGTGTCCTGAACAGCAGGGGAGAACTGTATCAGGTAGGATGCTTTCGGCTGCAAGTAACAGAAAACTCAGCTCAAACTAGCTTAAACAATGAAGTTTACTAACAGACCATCCCGAGCTCAGAAGGGTTCCAGGCCCAATGCTATAAGGGCTCCATTCCATTTCTTTGATATTCTCTTGGGTGTATCAGGTTTGTCTCCAGATTAAGGCCCTAACTGTTAAGCAAGGGCTTTCAGCAGCAAATAGGTACACGTTTCTTTGTCATATACTACAGAAAAAAAAAAAACCTTTTACCCAACCATACTACAGAAACCTTTCCCTTCAGTCTGACTGGGCCAACTTAAGTCACATGCCCACTCCTCTACCAATAACACTCCCCAGGGGAAAGTCATGTATGAAATAAATGAAGTCTGAGTTTCAAAACCATTCACTGGTAAGGTGGTGGGATTACCATGAGTGGTTAAGAGTAAGCAAGATACATTGCTAAAGCTGGCGATGAGGTTAAATTCCTTTGAGTCATGGGCCTTGTGAAGGAAAAATGGACACCTAAAGAAAACCAGGGCTTTGTCAGGGGAAGGAATGGGAGCAATGGAAGCTGAGGAAGTGAATTCCCGCCCTTGTCAATCTAGAGTGTTGGTCCAACAGAACCTTCTACCAGCAGAATATTTCTGTGATCTCTCTCTTTTTAAAAAAGGGTTATACCACTGTGGAAAACAGTATGTCAGTTCCTCAAAAAATTAAAAATAGAACCACCATATGATTGAATAATTCCATCTCTGAATATACATCCAAAAGAATTAAAAGCAGAATTTCAATTTCCACACTCATGTTCATAACAGCATTATTCATGACAGTGAAGAGGTGAAAGCAGCCCAACTCTACATCAACAGGTGAATAGATAGCAAAATGTGGAAGACACTCACAATGGAATATTACAAAATGGAAGGAAATCTTGTCATGTGCTACAACATGGATGAGGACATTAAGCTAAGTGAATTAAGAAGACAAACACTGTGAGTCCATTTATATGAAGTACACTCATAGAAACAGAAAGCAGGATGGTTATTACTGGAGGCCAGCCAGGAAAGTGGCTGATAGGTGGAGAAGTGGAAGTGGAGAGTTATTGTTTCATGGGTATGGTTCAGTTTGCAAGATGAAAAAGTTCTAGAGATCTGTTCTACAACGATGTGTATATGCTTAACACTACTGAACTGTACACTTAAAAATGGTTAACGTGGTAAATTTTATGTTGTGTCTTCTTAATCAGAATGAAATTTTTTAATATGGAAAAAGAAGTTATAAAAGCCCCTTTATAAATCAATTCTTAAACATAAAACATGTTTCCAATAAAAAAGAAAATGATACAGAAAAGGAATAAAACTCATTTCAAATAATGCAAAAAGAGAAAAAGTAAGGAAAACAACGCCAAAGTACTGAACAAGAAAGAGTTTCTTGTTTTATTATCTAAAGTACAATCGAAGGATAGACATACTTAAAATAGAACAGGAGTACAGATACACAGTTCTAGAAATCCTTCAGTGAAAGCAAGGCAAGGTTTTGTTTGTTTCCTTATGTAATCATACAGTCACTGCTTTCTTTTGTACACCTACAAAAGATGTAAAATTAGGTATCACAAAAGACCCTACACAGTTCTATTCATACAGGTTGCATCTATAATTCACAAATATATACACAAAATAGTTTTCAACCACATTTAATTTTTAAAATTATTTTCCTGGTTTATCATACAAATTCATACACATTTCTAATTCTATTTCATAATATATCAGAATTGGGTCTATTTTAGATGAATCTCTGCTTCCAATTTTGTGAAAAATTTTTGAGTCTAAGAAGATACTTATCCTTTGGTATCCAGAAACTCCTGAGACTTAGCCACATACACCAAGGCTAATTTGAGAGGCAAAGCACAGGAATGAATTTTCTGGAAGACAATTCTTTCTGTGTACAATAATAGGGAATTAGTTAAGTAAATAATGCCACATGAACGATTAGCCATTAAAAAGGATTATGAAGAGTCTGTTTATTAAATGGGGGAAATACTTATAATAATAAGTAATAAAGGAAGAAACAGAATACTACATAAATACTGTTTGAACATGACTATAGAAGAAACAGGCCAGGTGCCATGGCTCATGCCTGTAATCCCGTACTTTGGGAAGGAAAGGTGGGTGGATCACCTAAGGTCAGGAGTTCCAGACCAGTCTGACCAACATGGTGAAACCCTGTCTCTACTGAAAATACAAAAATTAGCCAGGCATGGTGGTGTGCGCCTGTAATCTCAGCTACTGGGGAGGCTGAAGCATGAGAATCACTTGAACCTGGGAGGCAGAGGTTGCAGTGAGCCAAGATCATGCCACTGCACTCCAGCCAGGGCAACAGAGGGAGATTCCATCTTAAAAAAGAAAAAAAAAAAAAAAAAAGAAAAAGAAAAAAAGGAAACAGACAATATTAACAATAGTCAATATTTGAAAATATATATAAGGGCCACCGTGGTGGCTGACACCTGTAATCCCAGCACTTTGGGAGGCTGAGGCAGGTAGATCATGAGGTCAGGAGATTGAGACCATCCTGGCTAACATGGTGAAACCCCGTCTCTACTAAAAATACAAAAAATTAGTAATACTAACTACTTGGGAGGCTGAGGCAGGAGAATCGCTTGAACCCAGGAGATGGAGGTTGCAGTGAGCTGAGATTGCACCACTGCACTCCAGCCTGGGCGACAGAGTGAGACTCCGTCTCAAAAAAAAAAAAGAAAAAATATATAGGAAAAGACTCTGAAAGAAATAGATTTAATAGATCAAAATATTAACAGTGGTAGTCTTTGGGTGGTGTATCTTTGGAGAGTTATTCTTTCTACCTTTGCTTTTGCTTTTGTTATACTCCATAACACATCTAAAAGGTTTACTGAGAGAAAAAAATGGACTAGGGTCAACAAAATACTGTTGGTCCAAGGGTCTCACTTACGAAAACCTCAACTTTATTACTTCTCTTTTGGCTGTTCAGAGGATCCACACCACCTCTTTCATCCTGCATTTTTTATTTTTAACGTGTTTTTATTAGTTGAGGTCAATATAAAAATACTACTGTAAACAAAAATAAAGACAGATTTAAAATTAAGTGGCTCTGTTTTCTCAGAGCCTTTTGCTATTTAAAATTTTGTTTCTGAGTATAACAAATCCATATTACACCGCAAAAGTTAATTTAGAACAAAATGAGCTTCTTGGTTGTTTGAAACAGTATTAAAATAAGTCTTCTACCTGAAAATATGAAAATTATTGTTCAAAGGGATATACAGTAGACACTTAAACAACATGAGTTTGAATTGTTTGGGTCCACTTATACGTGGATTTTATTCCATCTCTGCTGCTCCTGAGACAGCAAGACCAACCTCTCCTCCTCCTCCTCTTCTTCCTTTTCAGCCTATTTAATGTAAAGATGATGACCTTTATGATCCAGTTCCACTTAATAAACAGTAAATATATTTTCTCTTCCTTGTGATTTTCTTAACATTTTATTTTCTCTAGCTTACTTTATTGTAAGAATACAGTATATATTTTGTACATTTGTATATATACAACCTTACCAACTATGTGTTAATCGACTGTTTATGTTATCAGTAAGGCAGTCAACAGCAGGCTATTAGTAGTTAAATTTTGGAGGAGTCAAAAGTTATGTGTGGATTTTCGACTGTGCAGGGGGTTGGCGCCCCTAACCTCTGTGCAAGTATTAATATTACAGTTTGAGAAGGTGCCTAAACTTCTTCTATTTAAATGGTCTTTAATAGTGCTGTCATTCTGTTTCTGGCAAGCACATCTTTACATAACCATAAACTATGTGGAAATTCCAAGATCAGAATAATTTAGATTCTGTCCTTGGGAAACACTGCATTTATCTAGTGTAAGATGACTGAATGTCCTGCTGTAGATGAGACAGCTCTGGGTTTGAATTGCAAACCTTAAGACTCAAGTGTGTGTATTTTGCCCAACTGTGGTCTCAATCAGAGTGGTCACAGGGCAGCTCTCAGCTACAATCTGCAGCTGCTGCTTTTCCCTGTCTAGGAGTACCTGCCCAGCAACAACTGGAGCTTAACCTTCACATGAGTTTTCTATGTAGGTGGTGTGCATAACTGAAAGAGTGATTTTGAATTTTAGTTCTGCCTCTTAGTACTGTGGGGGCGTTGGATTAATTTTTGTGGCAGGAAAGTGTATTGAGATAATTAAATCTTCATATTCTCCATATCCTATACTCTCTATCTTCTTTCTAAGCAGAAGACCCTTGGCATTTTCTTTTCCCAAGGTTTTTTGCACAAAGAAAGCAGAAGTTATCATGGAGCAGCTTTTATTATATAATGGTTCAAACTCTTCTAGATTCTGCTACGTGTTTCCAGAAAAGAAGAAACAGACACATTGAGAGCAACAAGAAGGATGAGACAAATACTCCCTATCACTAAAAACGGGGTTTGTGAGGATGAGAGGATTCCTGCGATCTTGAATACCCTTGGTATAGTGGCCAGAGGAGAAAGCTCAGACAGGAGAGCTATGTGTTGAGGTACAGCTTGAGATACTGTGTTCTAAAGACTGGGACCCTAACCTCTCAAATATTTTTGGCATTATAGATCACACAGAAGCCATGGAGCAGCCCAGTCTAGAGTAAGCTTTTCTGGGCACCCCGCAGATACTCATGCAGACAGAAGACGGATAACAGGACAGGCACTCTCCATGCTTTGGCATGTTGGGCAAGATTCTAGAATCCTGAGTCATGTCTTGTGAGGGAAGCCCTCAAATGACTGAGATGTCATTTCCTGCCATTCCAATGTAATCATGCTAGTAGTTGATTTTAATTAAAACTTAAGAAAATATCTGTACATTTCTTACACATTTGAATTTGTACACATTACTGCTATGCTTGTTTGAGCCTCTGTTTTTTCATCTTATCCTGTAGATCAAAACACTTGCCTCATTGTGAGGATTAAGTGAGGTAGCATGTAAGTTCCTGGGATGGTGCTTAGGCATATTTAGTAGAAGCTCAGCTGTTTATTCCTTTTTTTTTTTTTTTTTTTGAGAGACAGAGTCTCACTCCGTCGGCCAGGCTATAGTGCAGTGGCATGATCTCGGCTCATTGCAACCTCTGCCTCCTGGGTTTAAGCGTTTCTGGTGCCCCAGCCTCCAGAGTAGCTGGGAGTACAGGTGCCCGCCACCTCGCCTGGACAATTTTTAGTAGAGACGGGGTCTCACTATGTTGGCTAGGTTGGTCTTGAACTCCCGACCTCAAGTGATCTGCTCACCTCGGCCTCCCAAAGTGTTGGGATTACAGGCGTGAGCCACCGTGCCCAGCCTTTTCTATCATTCTCTCTGCAAGATGGGACTGGGAGGACAAACAGCAAAAGCTGGTATCAGGGCTTATAGCTGGCCTTGGGCTAGGGAAGGATGAGGGGCAACATTTTCATAGTAATAATAATGATAGCTACCACTTCTTAAGAACCTATCAGTGGTTTTTAAACTGCCCTGCAGAGTTCTAGGATTCCATGGACGGTCTCAGGAGCTGCAGTGAACAGAGGGGAGACCAGCAGTTCACATTCAGGGCTGCCTCCTCTGCTTCAAACAGATCAGTTTTGCTTTTACCTAATATATTGATCCTCTACATAACATTTTGTTTGAAAAGTAGTATATCTGTTAAAAATGTTTGAACACGTCTACAGAAGTATTGGATCAAATTGATAATATAAACAAATACATGTTTGCCCAGGTTTCTTCCTTTCCAAGCTTAGGAAAAGCAGATATGGGGAACAAGAGGCAGTCCCGAATCAATATTCAGTGTGATTTTTGTAATGTTACAATAGTAGGAACAATTAGGCAGTTCTTCCACTTGTGCTATGCAGCAAGCAGCAAAAGCAATATCCGGTGAATGAGAACATTTGGGTATTGCAAGCCGGGAGTATTCAGCTGGCATATATACCACCAAAAGAAAGTGGGGGTTCCCATGTCCAGATGAGTTGATGACCCCCTTAGCTTGGTGGTATGTCCTACCTCTCCTCTGTAACCACAGGAAGCAGAACACAATACACAGATTAGCACTCACAGACAGACAGACAGGCAGATTAGCAGGTAACTAAAAATGTAAACCTAAGGACACAACCAAGAATCACCACACATTTGAGGAAAACTGCAGAGGCATTCCAGAAGGAGAGAATGGTGGGAATGGATAAGAGAGGGAATATACAAAGAATAACAGAATAAAAGCTCTTTTTTTCATTTTTTTTGAGATGCAGTCTTACTTGTCACCCAGGCTGGAGTGCAGTGGCATGATCTCGGCTCACTGCAACCTCCGCCTTTTGGGTTCAAGCCATTCTCCTGCCCCGCTCCCCAGTAGCTGGGATTACAGGCGCCCACCACCATGCCCAGCTAATTTTTGTATTTTTAGTAGAGATGGGGTTTCACCATGTTGGCCAGGCTGGTCTCAAGCTCCTGACCTCATGATCCGCCCTCCTCGGCCTCCCAAAGTGCTGGGATTACAGGCGGGAGCCACCACACCCGGCCTTAAAATATCTTATTATCAATTGAAGAAATAAAACTGCCAGTGAAAGGGCCCACGAGCTATTTAAAATAAATACAAACACAAACTGAAAGACTCCAGATCATACCTTGACAGTTCATGGTAAAGTTTCAGAAAACTAAAGAGGAAGGTCTTAATACTTCTGAAAAGAAAACAAAGCAAAACAAAAATGGATTACTTAACAAAGGAATGGAGGCTTTTAAGATAATCTAACCTCCAAGTATAAAATGAGACAATTTTTAGATATGCCATCATTTAAAGAAAACAACTAAATAGGCTCATAGGATCCTAACAACCTTAGGAGTGTAACATAGAGAAGACAGAAGTGTTATTTAAACCCAAACTGACCATAGTAACATCTGAATTCCAAAGATAGTGGTTGTGACAAAATTCACATCAATGAGGAAATCAATCTTTATTCTGATCTTCTCTTCTCAGGGCCTGGGAAATGGAGAAAGGAAAATCTAAAATTATGAAGTCTCTGCTGGTTCCCCTGGGCTGCTGAAGGAAAGACCTGGACTACATTACCCGGTGTTTCAACATATTAATGAGTTTTTGAAGGTTAGCCTTCAGTTAGTAGTGGAGAGATAAGTCATTCTGCATAATAAACTGAGAAGGATGACCTTAGGGAAGGCTGGAGGATGAGAGGTGTGGAGTAAGATGGGCTTGCATATCACGGCTGGAGCCTGAACCTGTAGAAAACAGTGGCTTGGAAGGAGGCTTTCCCTTCAGCTGGGGTGGCCGACAGGCTCTTTATTTTCAAAAAATCATTTAACTTTTTACTGTGAATAAACTTTAGTTCATGAAGAAGATGCAAAAATAGTATAGTGGGTTTCCATACACCCTGCACATAGCTTCCTTAAATGTTTAACATGTTACATAATCATAGTACTATTATTAGAACCAGGAAATCCACATTGGTATATTACTTATTATACTGTAAGCCCTTATTTGAATTTTGTCAGTTTTTCCTTCAGTGTCCTTTTTCTGTTCCAGAATCCCACACAGAATCCCACATTGCATTTAGTTGTTATTTCTTCTCAGTCTCCTGTAGACTGTAAGTTTCTTAGTCTTTCCTGCTCTTTCATGACCTTGATACTTCTGACGAGTACTGATCAATTATTTTGTTGAATGTCCCTCAATTTGTATTTTCTTTTCTTTTCTTTATTTTTTAGAGACAGGGTCTTCCTCTGTCACCCAGGATGGGTGCAGTGGTGTGATTATAGCTCATTGTAATCTCAAACTGCTGGGTTCAAGTGATCCTCCCACTTCAGCCTACTGAGTAGCTAGGACTACAGGAATGCGTCATCACGCCCTGCTAATTATTTTTATTTTTAGTACAGATGAGGTCTTGCCATATCACCCAGGTTGGTCTCAAATTCCCGACCTCAAGCGATCCTCCTGCCTCAGCCTCCCAAAGTACTGGGATTACAGGTATGCACAACCGTGCCCGACAAGTTTTCTTCTGAGTGGACTGAGGTGATGCATTTTTTACAAGAATGCCACAGAAATGATACTGCGTCCTCACGTAATAGGATGTGTGTATCACATAATGCGATTCATGATTGTTGTACTACTAGTGATGTTGATCTATCACTTGATTAAGGGGGTTTTCGCTGAGTTTCTCCACTGTAATGTTATTATTTTTCTCTGGATAGTTAATAAATGTCTGGAGAAAATGCTTTGAGACTATGTAGTCTGTTTCAACTCAAACTTTCACTCACAGATTTTAGCATCCATCTATATATCCTTTCTGCTACAATTATCATTGTGATGTCTGCCTAGTGGTCATTTTCTATTTCTCTCTATTCTTCTACCATTATTAGTTGGATTTTTTTCTGTGGTGGCCAGGTCTGGGCAAACCTGCCCCCAAGTCTGAGGAAGCTGAGAGGCCAAAGAAAGATGCTGACAATCCAGTTTCTTCTTAGAAACATTTAATAAAACATCCAGTTTCTTAGAAACATTAAATGAACAGAAGCCATGTCTGTGTCTCAGATGGGCACAAGATGAGATGGTGGGTCCCCATGCCATTATCCCCAAGACCCAGGTCTTATATACCATAAAGGAGGGGTAGTTCAGAAAGGATGTGTAGGATAATTGAAGTATGATAACATCAAGGTTGTTTAGCCTAAGGTCAGGATTTAAGGTAAGTGACTGCTGTTGCAGAAAAAACAACAGATAAACTAGAAATCTCAGAGGCCTTCCCAGAACAGGGGTTAATCAGAAGCCAACGTGGCAGAGCATCATCCAAGATGGAGTTGCTTTAGCCACCACAGAATTCTACTCAAAGGAAAAGCTGTCCCTTCTCCCCCACTTCTTTATTTAATCAATTACTTCAATATATGGTCACAGGAATATTTATTTTACCATGTGGGTTATAATCCACTATGGTCAATATGGTTATTATTTACCTGGTTGTTGAAATTATTCCAGCTTTGGTCTTTTGGAGATTCTTTAGGTTGATGCCTATGTACCTTTGACAAATCTTACTTTATTTTAAAGCATTTCCTTACTTTCTGGCACCATGAGATATTACAGGCTCATTCTGTAATTTCCCTGACCTGCCTGGGACCAACAACTTCTTGAAGGAACCCTGGTTCCTTTTATTTAAGAATGGTATTTAAAAATCAAATCTGGGTACTAGGCATGCTCACTATTACTGGAGTATCATTGCTTTTAGCCCCTATGACTGGGCATATCTGCATGTATACTAACCCGTTAGTATACACTGACCTGTGTACATACCCCTGTGTGTATACACTTCTATATTTCTGTATAAGTACTAAAAATGATGAGTTGACAGGTACAGTAGCTCATGCCTATAATCCCAGAATTTTGGGAGGCTGAAGTGGGAGGATCTCTCAAGGCCAAGAGTTTGAGAACAGCGTGGGTACATAGCAAGGCCCTGTCTCTACAAAAAAATACAAAAAATTCACCTGGCATGGTGGCATGCACCTGTAGTCCCAGCTACTTGGGAGGCTGAGGTGGGAGGCTCGCTTGGGCCCAGTAATTTGAGACTGCAGTGAGCTATCATCATGCCACTGCACTCCAGCTTGGGTGACAGAGTGAGACTGTCTCTAAAATAATAAAAATTATGATTTCATAGTAATACATTAGATTCCAATTCAGTATCAGAGTGTTCATTTCATTTGAAGGACTTTTAAAGACAGGTGTGTCCAAAGTTAAATGTCTGGTTTATGTGAAAGTACCCTTTCCATCACTACAGCCTTTTAATTGTGACCAATATACACACAAATGGCTTGTGTGTATGTCAAGGAAAAGGGGTCCCTGTCCATTGCTAGAGCAATATAATGCAGAATAAGAACATGAGATTGTGAGATGACTTATAAATTACACTAGCCGAGCAAAGCAAAAGGTCTGAACCAAAGGTAAATAGGAAAACGTAAGGCCCCCATAAGGGACAGACAGCATATGTTCTGCCATTTCTACTTTCTGTACCAATGGCAGATATCAACAAATGACCACCACACAGTGACTGACTAAGCAAAAACATGGCTCCAAATTTTCAGACATGCATTTCAGGCAGCCACCACTAAGCAACTGGAATTCACACTGTAGATGACTCCTATCCCTAGGTTAAACAAATGAACAGCTCATGTAAACCATATTAGCTGGGAGAGGAGGGAGAACATTATCCGTCATTAGATTTTTGCACAAATTACAGAAAAAGCCTGACACAACGTGGTCAATGATGTTCAAAAATTCAATGACATGAGGCCAGTTCCTAGGGTTTGGCTCACGATACAAGGTTTCATATCACCTGGTGGTCGGTTCTTCATTTTAGTTTAGATATCAGTGGGACAGACTGTTAACCATGTACGTAGCTGAGATTTCCAGGTCAGCATAGTGACTCCAGGCATCTTCCAATTGAATGTTTCTATGACCGATCCTAAGAGAATGGAATGGATAACACTGTGGACACAGGACCCACCCTCCATATTCCTACTTACTAAGATGGAGCTGCTGCTGTTTCTCTCCCCTCTGGGATTCTCTCTACCTTCCATGTCAAGCCTCTCCTGTGCAAATTTAGCTCACCCCAATTGAAGAAATATGTTGAGTAGAGAATGGGAGCCAATCGCCAGTCAGGTTGTATATGAGTTTACATGATGGTGACGGTTTCTTATACCTGGTAAGAGTAGCTAGCAGAAAGCTGTGGCATGAGCTAATGGGAAATAAGAGGGACAACTATGATGGAAAAATGGTGAGGACAATAGAGAAGGTAGGTACTCTGGCAGAGGGACTGCAGAATAATGCTTACCCTTGGGCCTGTGAGTAGAAAGTCCCAGAAGAAAAAAGGGTAAGTTGAATGCAGTGTAGAAAATCTGGCTTTTGTCAAATCAAATAGAATTCACACGGAAAAATGCTCACAATACAGTGTTCACTAAAAGTAATGTGGCCAAAAAACCCTGTGAATACAGTTTGGTCCCTAAGTGTATGAGTGTGTGTTTTCTTTAAATGTGTTACATGCCTACTACAGTAAGACGGCAAGGACAGGGTGGAGAACAGGAATGAATGGACATGGTTTCTGCCCCCATAAGGCTTACAGTTTAATACAACAGATAGCTTTGAAAGTAAACAAATGTTAAGAATGATTATATCATTGGCTATCACATTAGGGATGAGTTTCTTTTCTTTTTTTTTTTTTTTTTGAGACGGAGTCTCGCTCTGTCGCCCAGGCTGGAGTGCAGTGGCCGGATCTCAGCTCACTGCAAGCTCCGCCTCCCGGGTTCACGCCATTCTCCTGCCTCAGCCTCCCAAGTAGCTGGGACTACAGGCGCCCGTGACCTCGCCCGGCTAGTTTTTTGTATTTTTTAGTAGAGATGGGGTTTCACTGTGTTAGCCAGGATGGTCTCGATCTCCTGACCTCGTGATCCGCCCATCTCGGCCTCCCAAAGTGCTGGGATTACAGGCTTGAGCCACTGCACCCGGCCTTATTTTCTTCTTTATAAATTGTATTTTCCATGTTTTCTACAAGAATGATGTATGCCTTTTATAGTGAGAGAAAAGCAACACATCTTATATTTTAAATGAACAAACATTACAAAAAATGAAACAAAACAAAGAAGACCAGGCTACAGGCATCAATTCACATTCATCAGGCTTATAGTAACAGCTTTCTTTACAAAACAGAACACCAATTTTATGTATTCAGCTATGGCAAGGTCTTACAATAGTAGCTGAAATTATACAAACAGGGTTAAAATATCAATTTTTGCTCACAAGGAAGATTAAATTATTGTTTGGTGTTTGTGGCACAGGGAGATGAGAGGATAGTTAGCATCAGATAAAAATATTATATTTCTTTGATTAATAAGGGCTAACTAGATGTGTTTATATTTTGTCAACATGCAATTTAATTTGATGTAGTGTAACATTTTCTATCCTCTGACTTGCAAAATGTTTCCATTCTTGGATGAAGATATAGAAGATACTCTAATACACTTTATCAGCATCACACTGCCAAAGCATCTCTTAGAGTAATAAAACTTGAAGAATGTTTATCATTACCTATGCTATGTCAACTTGCTAACTTCAATGCCAGAAAAAGCTTGTCTTACATTTTAAAAGTACAGTAATGGAATATTAACAATAGCAACTACACTTAATGAGTATTTACTTTGTGCCAGACATTTTACATTGATCACTTCACTAGATCATTCACAACAAAAAAGAATCACAGATCCATAATCTCTTATCTAAAACTCTGGGGACTGGATGTGTTTTGGAAATGAGAGGTTTTTGGAATTCAGGAAGAAATTGCAATCCTTTGGAATACAGTACATAAATTGCATATATTTTGTAACATTCCAAATGGGTACAGGATAGTAATATGTAATGAAACACATTAATCTTACTATTTCTGCAAATAAATGTATGAAAATTCACACTAAGTGAAACAAAACCATAAATAATATTACAATTTATTTACAAAAATATATTAGTAAATTTATTGGTAAATAACATTTTTACATAAATAAGTTTATTGGTATATGAAATAGGAAGATAAATATAGACCACACATACCACAAGCTTTTAATGTGTTTTGTCACTTGTGAAAAAGCTTATTTCTAAAGAAATTTTAAGTAAAATTTAAAACTTATACTGATGAAAACTAACCCATATCACATATACATGCAATGAATGTTCATTACCTCTAACTGCCTGAGCATCTTGGAGAAGAGGTTGTTCCAGTATTACCATGTCTATGAAACCAGGTTGGAGCTGGACATCTGATGAGCCAGAAACAGGACTGTCAAGAGATGAAGCGGTATTACCACAGAGAGCTTTATTAAATACGTTTCCCAGTTTCACCTGCCTCCTTAACACTGGTTTCTGTCTAAGCAGTTTCTCTTTAATTGACTAAATTGTCATCAGCTCTTGCTCACTGATAAATGTACATCGTTCAAGGCCAGCAATTAATCAGTAACACATTTTCGCCATATGATCTATGGAGATTTTTTTCACCCAAATTCATAATGTCATCATCATGACTACTACCACCTTCATATTGATCTGCATTTAACACCATCTCAGCAATTTCCCCATCACTCTTAGGGTGCACTATGGGTTCATCATTATCAATGTTAATCATTTCTTCAATGTCAGCTTCTTCTAACTTATTTACACTTTTGGCTGATAAACTTTTGGCATAGGTAATGAGTTATCCTACCATTGTTTTCTCATTAGAGTCATGAAATCCTTCAAAATCTTCATCAGCTAGGTCATTTGCAAACATCATTGTAGCCCAAAGTCTGTGCCAACCATTTGTTAATGTTGACTTATCAACATCGTTCCAAGCATTAGCAACTGTGTAGATGGCATCCTTAAGACTAAATTCTTTAAGGAAGTCCTGGATTTTCAGGCCTCTGTTAACTGAAGCAAGCATACTTTTCAAAAAAAAGTGTTTATACTTGCTCTTCACGGAGTGTAGAATTCCTTGGTCACAAGGCTGTATTACAGACGTCACACTGGGGGGAAAGTCAATGCCAAAAGCATTGCTCTTCACAAGATGTGCAGGAGGGGGATATGCAGAACCGTTATCTAGAAACAATAAAATTTTGCAGTTGTCTTCCAGTCCAGTTTGCAACGAGCTCATGCTGCTGGCACAAAGTGCCTATCAAACCAGTTGGAAAAGATTTTCCATTACTGATGCTTTCTTGTGTGCATAATAATGTACAGGTAAATTATGCACACCTTTTAAACACCTTGGATATAGGCTATTTCCGATCACTGCCAATTTTATTTTGCGTGTGCCTGTAGTATTAGCACACCCAAGAACAGTTAACTTTTGCTTGTTATCTTTGACATCTGTTGCTGCTCTTTTGTTAGCCATTGTTGAGGTTTTTCTAGGAACATAGCACCAGTACAGAGCTGTTTCATCAGCATTGTAAATCTGTTCAGGGCTAAGATTTTCATCAGATATTATCTTAGCAAATTCATCAATGTAATTTTCAGTAGCTTCATCATCAGAAGAAGCTTTTCACCACAGATTTTAAGATACTTGATTCCATGACACTTTTTACATTTCTGCAGCCAGCCTTCTGAATATTCACATTCTTCTTCAATGTTCAGTTCTTCATGGTATATTCTAGTTTGTTTCATGACCAACAAACCAGTCAGTGGTATATCTTTACTTCTTTGTTGTCAAATTCATTCACTCAACACAGGGTCAAGATCTTCATTTTTGGCTCTATGCAATATTTTTCTAATTTTCATTAGTTCCCGGTTATCGCTGTCACTATAAAATTTCAACAACTTGTCTGTTTCTTTCAGTCATATATCATGGTGGAGTTCCCATACCATATTCTTCAGTAAGACACCTCACAAACATACTAACGTCAAGTTTCTGCAATAACTCCACTTTCTGAGATACTGATAAAGACAGATGCTTCCTTTTCTTCTTCTCACTGTTACCTGTAGGTATAACTTTAGCTCTTTTCGACATTTTCCATGGAATTAATCCCCAAGTCAGAAAATGTCAGCAAATAGAGGCATGTGTGACTTATGGATACAAGTGCTGAGACAACAGAGGCTTCATATTTGTTCACAGTAGGTTTTTTGGGCATATAATCCTGGTGCCAAACTTACAAAAACACTTTTGGGTTTCACAGTGTTTTTGTTTTTTGTCCTGTTTTGGAATTGCAGAGTAGAGACTGTAGACCTGCATTAAAAATATCATTTTAATGATGAAAAGACTGAGGGTCAGTTAGTATCTTGCTCAAGGTTATGCAGCTATTACTTGTCTTTTCTGCTTATATTTAGTCTCCTAATATTTGGTCACTTTAACAGACAGAAAAATGTTTCTTTTTCTGGTATTGTCTGCCAAGATGATTTGAGCTAGAATAGTTTTAGCACAGGAACCTGATACTCTTATTTGATTGACACAGTCAGTAGTTGAGCCCCAATGCTGAATAACATGGAGATGCTGTGGCAAGAGGTTAGAGTTCCTAAATTTATAGTTATTGAATATAGATTTTTCTTTTTGTACCAAATGATCTGTTTGGTACTTACTGCCTGTTACTTACTGCTTCACAATGAGCAATCAGGAAAAATGAAAGAGCTCATTGCAAATGTCCCAAACACTCCCACAAGTATTCCCTAAATATCCACTCATTTAAAAGGCTTTTTTGTTTGCTTGTTTCTAAACTGTTCTGAAAATTGTACATCCCAACTGTGACTCAGAATTGTTAATCAAGTTCAGAATTAAAACACATTTTATACATTCTAATAAAATGTTTCTTTTAATTTAGAATTCAGAAAGAATTCATTAGCATTTTTAATGACTTTTAAGCTTCTGTGGTTTGAGCCTTATTTCATGGACTCTTTTATAAGTTCCTATTGGAAGGCCAGCTTTTCTTCCTCATTCTCATCTTCCCCATATTTATTTAGATCTTCCTCATATGTCTAATATGAACTGTTACAAATGCCTGAAGTTTACTGATTCACTCCTAAGTCTTTCTTTTTCTACTGGGTGTAACAGCAGTCCTTTTGGCTGGACTGTTATAAAAATGAGTAAAAGCACAGTTCTGTAAGACAAAATTCTAAACCCCCCAACTGACTGAATGGACACCTCTGTTGGCCAAGGGCATTCCAAATTAAACCTGAAAAACTAGCTCAGGCCTTGATGGGAAGGGTGGTAGTTGGGCATACCTCATTGTACCCTCCTCCCTTTGGAATTCAGGCACAAGTGATCAGCGTTAACAATAAAACAGAGATCTTAACACTGGCAAAACAGACTCTTTGTAGCAATAAGATACCAAATTCTAACCTGACTCCAGTATAGCATCACATGACAGCAGGCTCTGAAAGAAAATGAAGTATTTTACCCCAAAATATATTTCTTTGACATATTTTGAAATGGCTCTGCAAAGCTGTCTCTTGTGGGGATAAGGATTCTACAGATAACCCTTTTTCTTTTCTAGATCTTTTCCTGATCCAGGAGAGACTAACTAAAGGTCTCACGTAATACCTTTTCAGGTCTGATAAGAGATATTTGCCATCTACTCTCTCTGAAGCCTGCTACTTGGAGACTTCATCTGCATAACAAGAACCTTGGTCTCCACAACCCCTTATTTTAACACAGACATTCCTTTCCACTGATTCCAGGTCTTTAGATAATAACTTAACTCTTTCAGCCTATTGCCAATTAGAAACTATTTGAATGCACCTATGACCTGGAAGTCTCCCTGCACCGCCCACTGCCAATTCGAGTTGTTCTGCCTTTTCAGACTGAACCAATGGACACCTTACATGTATTGATAGTCTGCCTGTTAATTTCTGCCCCTCTAAAATGTATAAAATCAAGTTGTAACCCAACCACCTTGGGCACATGTTCTCAGGACCTCCTGAGACTGTGCCCCAGGCTTTGGTCACTCATATTTAGCTCATAATAAATCTCCTCAAATATTTTCCAGAATTTGACTCTTTTTCATTAACAGCTAGTATAATTCAGAAATGTTTCAATTCTAGTAAATAATTGGGTATTACGTGGAATACCGGGGTGACAAAAATTATCTGTACAATACCTGTGACATGCAATTTACTCATGTAAGAAACCTGCACATGTACCCCTTGAGCCTACAATACAATAATATTGAGACTGTGTTATATAAAAATATATATCACATGTAATATATATTATATAATTTTATATATTATGTTTATATTATATATTACATATTATTTATATAATATATTTTATAGATTATATATAATATACAAATATATAATATATAACATATAAATATTTTATATAATACACATTATGTATTATATAATTTATATTACATAATATAATTATATATAACATATAACATACAACATATTATATGTTATATATAATATATAATGTTATATATAATATATAATTTTACTCCTATAAATGTTTACATTTCTTTTAACTTTCTGACTCTGTAGTCACACTTAGTTTAAAACACAAACACACTGTACGGCTGGATAAAATATTTTCTTCCCTTATATTCTTATTTTATCAATTTTTTTTAATTTTTAATTTTTAAAATTTTTTTACTTTTAAAATTTTTTTGTTAAAAACTAAGATGTACATACATTGGCCTATCCCTACAGAGGGTTAGGATCATCAATATCACTGTCTTCCATATTCACATTTTGTTCTACTGGAAGGTTTTCAGGGGCAATAACACACTTCAAACTATCTTCTATAACAATGCCTTCTTCTAGAATAACTCCTACAGGACCTGTTTGAGGCTGTTTTACAGTTAACCTTTTTTCTTTTTAACTGCGTTTTTCCTGAGACTAAAGCTAGTCAAGTTGACTCTGAAGAAAAATCACTACCACAGCTTACAGATTCCTTCACTAAGGAGGTAACGGGATCTCATAGCCTAACACATAGTAAATGATCAACAAAGAAATGCTTCTTTTTTTCCTCACACATTAAATTTTCTTGTTTTTTTTTTTTTTGGGGGGGGAGGGGGACAGGCTCTGGCTATGTTGCTCAGGGTGGAGTGTAATGGCATGATGTTGGCTCACTGCAACCTTTGCCTCCCAGGCTCAAACCATCCTCCCACCTCCGCTTCCCAAGTAGCTGGGACTACAGGAGGACACCACTACACCTGGCTAATTTTTGTACTTTTGGTAGAGACACGGCTTCGCCATGTTTTCCAGGCTGGTCTTGAACTCCTGGGCTCAAGCAATCTTACTACCTCAGCCTCCCAAAACATTGGGATTATAGGCATGAGCCACCAAGTCCAGCTAGGACACATTAAATTTTAAAAAATGTTTATTACAAATTCAAAAAGATCTTATAATAAAAAAATCTCACCCTTTCACATCTCCAGGCCTGCTTTCCAGGGGCAACTATTCTTATAATTTGTTTTTAGTATTTCTGGCAATTACTATACCAAATACTATATCTTTAAATGATACGCTCCTCCTAATGTTATTTCTTCATGTATCAATTATAGATATCTATGTACTTCCTACAGACAAGCACTTAGCTCTAGAAAGTTACATATACTTTTTCCTGTACCAGTTACCTTTGCACACTGAAATGATATGCTTAAACTTCTACATCCTGTTGTCTCATTTCTTGATTTGCACTTTTTAAGATTCTGGTATTATAGACTAAGACTCAATCCTTCTTGTTTCTTCTCTTCCTACACTTTTCCTTCCATACCTCTGCTGAGCAAAACCTAGGCCTTAGAGAATATAATTCTAGCTCTTCTTTAGCATGTCATACAGGGCCCTTTATGATCTAGCCTCTGCCCACTTTTCTTATCTCCTGCCATTACCCACTTCAGCTAATGTTCACAGTCATGCTGAAGTAGGTATTTAGTTTTTGGAATCTTTTGTGAACTCTTGTTCTTTTTATCATTGTCTCATAGCTTTCCATGGCCTGGAATGGCCTCCTCCTACGATTCACTGGCAAATCCCAATCACTTTCTTCAGCCTACATGCTACATTAAGAAATCTTCCCTAGTAGATGTCCCTTATTACATCAAAAAGTATTTATTGAGTACTTGTTTTGTGCAAGGTACGGTTTTAGATGTTGGGGCTATAGAAGACCAAGATAATAATGAGTTTGCATTCTAATGACTTAATAAACAGATTTAATAAATATTACTACCATTATGAAACCTACTATGTGCCAGGATTATACTAAATAACTTACATATGCTATTTTAATCCTCACAACAATTTTATGAGCCCTGTAAGTGGCTGGGCTTGTACTCAATCTCAAGTCTGACTTCACAGCATTACTTTTAAGTTATGCTCACTCTGCTCCCATTACTCCTTGTTCATTTCTATTACAGCATTTGTCATGTTTTGAAATACTTTGCATATGGATTTCCCCATATGAACAATAGGAGATAAAAAAAATTATTTTCAGGATGGTGTAGAACCAGTGCCATTCTAGATGTATACGAAAGAAGTTAATACATTATATATAATGGGTACCTAAAGGCTTAGGGATTAATTGTCTCTTGAAATCCCAGGTTGAGAAGGGCTGCTTTAGAAGAAGGCCTGTTAAGGGCCTCTCAAGGGTAGAGAAATCTGCCACTTAGTGGGTGACTGATAAATTTTTGTTGAACTTGTTATTTAAACCTTTGTAATTAATACACCCTCAAAAGTATTATTTTGGGATTGAAAAGTGAGTTGCTTCAGTCTTGCTTCTAGAAATGGCTTTGCAGTAGGAGTTAAGCACTTAGTATTTTCTTAAGAGAATTCCAGGGGTGCTGGATCCAAACTTTGGGAGGAGAAAGAATGCATGGACTCTAAAGCCAGATCACCCAGATTCAAATTCCAGTCTCACTGTTTGTTATATAAATTGAAACAAGTTATTACTTAACATGTGCCAGATACTTTTATAAATACTCTACACTATTACCTGATTTAATCTTCAACACTTCTATTTAGTAGATAGCTTTACTCTTTCCTTACTAGCTCCACGCCTCAGTTTCCACTTCCACTAATAGGAGTTAACAACAAATTGCCTCACAGAGTTACTCTTAGGATTAAATGAGTATAAAGTGCTAAGAATACTACCAGGCATAAAGGAAGTTAGCTATTACTAACAGTAGAGACTGTGGCCAGGGCAGAAAATCACTTTGATGTAACTTAACTTACCAAATTTTTCATTTTAGGTTAATGTTCATTTCAAGGGCACAGATGGAATTCTTTGGAAAGGGTACTAAATCTCAAGCACTTCCCAATCAAGCTGGCTCTGCATCTCCCTAAGGGAAAAACCCAGCAGCTGGTGCCGAAATGAAAAACGTAGGAAAAAATACCTCTAAAATCTGGTCACTTTTCTGCAACTCCTCTGCCATCTTCCAAGTCCACATTATCATTATCTTTTCCTGGAATCTCTTGCAACAGCATCCTCCTTGGCTGCCTCTAGTTTCTCCAGGAGATTAACCTTTTCAAAAGATAGACGCACATTGGATTGTACCATGCCCATGCTTAAAACCGGTTATCCAGTAAGCATTTCATAATACTCAAGTCAGTAACTTGGCTAAGACTTATAGGGTCTGGCCTCGGCCCATGCCTCCAGATTCACTCCCCTGACTCCTCCCCATGGTCTCTACCCAGCCACATAAGCCTTCATTCATTGTTCAACAAATATTGATTTGCTTGTCTTGTGTTACAGAGTCATTGAGGATACATTAGTGACCAAACACAACACAGTTCTTCTACTCACAGAACTTACATTTTACGGGGCAGGGGAAAAACAACAATTGCTAGTTGTAAAAAGTATAAAAATGAAATTGAACCTGCAAATAAAAAAACAGTGCTCACTTGAGATACAGTAGTCAGCAAAGTCTTCTTTAAGAAGGTACTATTTTAGATGTAATCTAAAGGATAAAGGGAAGTGCCATGTGTTGAATGCAGAAGAGAGAATTCAGGTAGAGGGAATAACCCATGCAAAGGTTCATACATGCTGGAAAGAAGTTGTGTTTGAGGTATCCAGAGCAGATCAACTTACTGTACAGTTAGTGGGCAGTGAGGTTGGCCGACACCTGATTGTGCAGGACCTGGGAGGCCGGGGTAAAGATCAGAATTTTATTCCTTTTTCCCTCTCCTTTTATTTTAGAAAATCTCAGTTATTTTAGAAAGTTGCAAGACTAGTACGATGTACACCATTATACCCTTCGCCTAGATTCACCAATTACTAATATTTTGCCACATTTGCTTTCTCTATTTTATTTTTTTGCCATATCTTTTGAAGGTAAGCTGCAAACACTGTGACACTTTGCTAATTACTTTAGCAAGCGCCAGTGCCTTCCAAAAACAAAGGCATTCTTCCACTTAACCACAAATTCATTCTCACATGCAACCAATTTAAAACTGATTCATCTAATATGTAGTTCATATTTAAATTTCCCCAATTGTCCACAAATGTATTTCGCAGTTTTGTTTTTTTTTTTTAATCTATGAACCAACCAAGATTCACAGATTTCATTTGGTTTCTTTTGACTCTCGACTAAAGCAATTGTCCACTTCGTTGTTTTCTTTTTCCTGTCACGACACTGACACTTGTGAAGAAGAGCCTAGGCCTGTTGTCTTGTAGAATGTTCTACATTGTTTTTTCCTGATTGTTTCCTCATGATTAGATTCATGTCAAACATTTCTAGTACAAACAGTATCAGGTGCTATTAGCGATGCTAAGTATCTTCACTTAGTTAAGGTATGTCTAATAAATCTCTTCAGTGTAAAATTCTACTTTCCCTTTATAATAAATGATCTGTAGGGTAATTCTTTGAGATACTAACATCCTCTTCCCCGACAACCTTTCAGTTACTGCTTTGTTTTAGCATCTTGCATTCATTAGTTTTAACATTCATAAGCTTACCTACATCAATTTTGAGACTGGCAGTTGCACAATGGGGATGCAGCGAGGGAAGTGACCCTCCGAATCCCGGGATGCCGAGTCTTTTCAAACCCCGTAGGGACAGTACTGGGAAGTGGCTGGCCCGCCATTCCTCGGCCAGTCCTTGGGGAGTCGCAGGACTAAGTGCAGTAGCAGCGGCCTCACGTCGGGCCTTCGCCACATCTTTATTGCCTCGAGGACAGAATCGGAGATCGGTGTCACAGTCAACAGCGTGGGACTCACAACCGCCGTGAGGAAGCGCACTATTAGTGCCCGACTAGCCGAGCTGGTAGGCAAACGAGACCGTCGGCACCCGGGCTGTCCACGCCTGCTTCCGCTCATTGGCTGCCCGCGTTTCAAGACCCGCCCTCACATTGGAGAGCTTCTTCCGGGAGCCACTAGAAAGTCCGCAGCGCGAGCCGGCAGCGCTCCCTGGCGGAGGTGCGGACGCCCCACCCACTCCCAGCGTTCAGTGCGGTGCCCTGGCCGCCATTGTTTGAATTTGAAAACGCTAACCTCGCAGTGCGTCTCGCGGGTCCGGCTAACTAGGCGACGTTTGCAGGTGAGGAGGTGGCCCAGGGGAGGGTGTAGGGAAGGAGGTGTGTGATTGCATATATATGGGGCCTAAGGTGGGGAAACGGCTTTGGCAATGTTTACATGTTCCGACAGTGCTCGTACCCCCATGTAGGTTACTGTCAGGAACTGGGTTGGGGAACGATGGGAACACCGGGTACGCAGCGAGCATTGAGTCATACTATTTCGGTTAGGGTTTAAATCTCGCCGCCACTGCTTATTAGTTGAGTGACGCAAGACAATTCATTTAATCTCTCTGTATCTTAGTTTTCTTATCGGTTAAAAGGCGGCAATAAAGTATCAATGTCTTTCGGCTTTTGTGAAGATTAAATGGTAATGTGTAAAGTTGTTAGTGCTGGCACACAGTAGTTACTAAATGTTTGCAGTCATTAATATTATTGTTGTTGCTTCTGTTGTTGAGAAACAGGCCTCTTTTGCCACAGCTAGTTTTCTGAAGCTCTGAGGTGAGCAGTTTGCTCGGCAGGTAGGTAACACGGCCTTTTTGCGGGGGGCAGCCCTGTGGTGGCCTCTGTGCACTTATTTCCAGACTACTCCTACTGGTGCTTGGGGCTTGCCCTTCTAGGGTTTTGCAGTGCCAGGCTGAAAAGTTCGTGGCACAGACTGCTGTTATTCCCCGGTTCAGAAGGCTTTCTCCATCTCGATTCGCTGCCTGGTTCAGTGATGCCTGTCTGGCACAATTCTCTAATATTTTTTGCTAAAGTAGTAGTTTACACAAGTTCATGCCTTATGGGTTAGGTAGTGTAACAGTGTATGTGTTTTATTACATGTCCAAGACTCCAGATTTTAAATTGTAAAATAACGTAAAATACTCATCAGTTAGTTGTGAAGACTTTTTTTTGAGGCTGTGTGTTGTAGACCACATTCAGAAACCTCATTCAGTAACAGATTCTACTATTTTTCACTAAAGTCTCCAATTGTGGATTCTTATTGGAGAGAAGATAAAGATGCAGTTTTCCAGTCAGAGCAGCCTTTTGAAATGAAAAATGAGGTCTTGAAGCCTCATGAAATATAGTATTACAGATTAGGACCGATTTTTTTGGGGGGGTAAGGAGGGAAGAGTTTTTTCTTTATAACCATTATTTTAAGTCATTAGTCAGAGAGTCTTCATCCCTACATAAGTCACTGAATTTGTTATAGGGGCTACAGAGTGGTATAAGATAAGGTTCTTGCCATCAAGATTCCAGTTTAGTAGGGTAGGCCATGTATAAGTAGTAGTCATATAAAATTGCAAGAAGTTACATCTCAACACTTTTAGAAATGCTAGGAAGTAGTTTGTTCATTGAAAAATGAGCATATGAACAAATACTTTATTATAACCGCTTTTCGTACACAGGAATATTCTTTTTTAATTCAGCAGTTTAAAAGATTTATCAACACTTTTCTTTAAACCAAAAGTTATTATTTGAAGCCACAGAGGTTTTTTAGTTTTCTGGGCATTTCCATGAACTCTGTGTTTTGAAATGTCAAGCCGGTACTTTAACATTTTGCAAATGCTCCCCGCTCTGCACCTCCTTCCCCATGATCTAGATCGGTGCTTTCCTTAGCCCTTTTGTAATTTAGGGGAAAAAAATCCAGCCGTGTTCTTGTGATAAGTTTAGGAATTTCAGCCTGATCAAGGAAAAAGATTGTCAACAAGGTGACAGGAATAAACAAGGACTTTGACAGAATTGTAGGCAAAGGAAATCCCTCTCAGTATGGGACGTTTTCTAGACCAGGGTGAGGGACCACCATCCAGAGGGCAAAGAGGGCAAGGGGGATGGGGAGTGGGGAGGAAAGAATCATAGAGGGGCTTACATGTTTAAGAGATGTTGCACAGTGGAGAGTCTCTGGATCATAGAACTCTCAAGGGCAGCAGCGGCTTGGGGGTCTTGATAATCCCAGGTTTTATGTGTCTGGCAAATGTTGGGTGCAATTTCATGGGGCGTTCAAACTTGGCAGGCTCTAAATGGCTAAAAATATGCTTATTTGGGGCCATATTGAAAGTAAATGGATGCTTCAGAATTTGAGTTTGGCACCCCAGCAGGCTTTTTTTTTTTTTTTTTTTGAGACAGTCTTGCTCTGTTGTCAGGCTGGAGTGCAGTGGCACGATCTCGGCTCACTGCAACCTCTACCTCCTGGGTTCAAGTGATTCTCCTGCCTCACCCTCCTTAGTAGCTGGGACTTCAGGCGCATGCCACCACACCCGGCTAATGTTTTTGTATTTTTAGTAGAGATGGGATTTCACCATGTTGGCCAGGATGGTCTCGATCTCCTGACCTTGTGATCCACCCGCCTTGGCCTCCCAAAGTGGTGGGATTATAGGCATGAGCCTCTGCTCCTGGCCATAGGCTTTTTAATTTTTATTTTAAACATTTATGGTCTTTGATCCAGTGGGCGTTTGAGCTAAGATCCCTACCAGCTGTGAAGAAGTATATAATTTAGGGCCATCATGCAATGGCCATCTTTGGTTCATTTTATATAATACCTGTGGGTTTTGCTCATTACTACTTTCTTGAGCTAGGGACCTTAGTTTGGGAGTCACTGATCTGGATATTTTATAATCTTGTCAAAAAACAGCTCAGAGTCCTCCCCCTCTCTCTGGTATTGTACATCTAGTAGATTCTCAGTAAATATTAGAATGTTAGTATTTTTTAGTTAAGATTATCCTTAGGTTTACCTTTTAGTTTAGTGATTTTATGTTTAATTCAATTGTAATAGTTTACTGATGCATTATTCCTATTTAACTTAAAACCTGTGATGTGTCAGGTACTGTTTTGAATGTGTTTACATATATTATTTTACTTTTTACTTGAATTTGAAATTGAAAGTAATTTTTCAGATAGCTGAGGTTTTTTTTTTTTTTCCTCCCCTTGACGGAGTCTCTCTCTGTCGCCCAGGCTTGAGTGCAGTGGCGCGATCTCGACTCACTGCAACCTCCACTTCCGGGGTTCAAGCAATTCTCTGCTTCAGCCTCTCGAGTAGCTGGGATTACAGGCACCTGGCACCACGGCCAGCTAATTATTTTGTATTTTTAGTAGAGGTGGGATTTCACCATCTTGGCTAGGCTGGTCTTGAACTCCTGGCCTCATGATCCACCCCCACCCCCCTTGGCCTCCCAAAGTGCTGGGATTACAGGTGTGAGCCACCATGCCAAGCCCAGATAACTGAGTTTTAACTTCTAAATGCTAAAAGAAAGTCTGTAAGTAACATTCTACAGGAGTCACTAAGTAGATAACACAAGGTTATAATTTACTCTGTGCAATCTCCTTACTATTTGAGTTTTGAAAGGATTTCAGGGGGAGAGTAAATGTTTTATACCATCTTTACAGATTACCTGTACTCATGAAACCTCTTTGAATGGATATTATATGAAAATAGTAGGCTGTGTTCAGTATTATTAGATTCAGAGTCTGTAAATATAATTTGATCTTTTATCTTTCCTGTAGGCTATTGTGTTATAAATGGAGACATGTAATGCTTTTCTTTTCTAAAATCTAGTTATTTGGAGGGAAGTAGTGGGCTAGACTTTTGAAAGTGTGGGTGGTTTATATGCTGACTAATTAATGTTGTTAAAAAAGTTACTGTTATTCTTGCAGAATGGAATCTAATTTTAGTCAAGAGGGAGTACCTCGACCATCTTATGTTTTTAGTGCTGACCCAGTTGCAAGGCCTTCAGAAATAAATTTTGATGGCATTAAGCTTGATCTGTCTCATGAATTTTCCTTAGTTGCTCCAAACACTGAGGTAAGTACAAGAAAAACATTGTGTTGATTATTATGCCTCCTTCTAATACAAAGGTTGGCAAACAATGGCCTATTTTTGTATTACCTGTTTTTGTACTTAGATACAAGCTAAGAATGGTTTTTATATTTTTTTTTTTTTTTTTTTTTGAGACGGAGTCTCGCTCTGTCGCCCAGGCTGGAGTGCAATGGCGCCATCTCGGCTCACTGCAAGCTCCGCCTCCCGGGTTTACGCCATTCTCCTGCCTCAGCCTCCCGAGTAGCTGGGACTACAGGCGCCCGCCATCTCGCCCGGCTAATTTTTTGTGTTTTTTAGTAGAGACGGGGTTTCACCGTGTTAGCCAGGATGGTCTCGATCTCCCGACCTTGTGATCCACCCGTCTCGGCCTCCCAAAGTGCTGGGATTACAGGCTTGAGCCACCGCGCCCGGCCGGTTTTTATATTTTTAAATAGTGGAAGAAAAATCAAAATAGGAATAATGTCACATAACAAATTATATGAATTTCAAACATCACTGTCCATAAATAAATTTTTATTGCATCACAATTGTACTTTTTGGTTTATTTATTTACTACATTTGTTGTGACACTATCATGGCAGAGTTGAGTAGTTGTGACAGAGACTATAGGGTCTCTAGAACCTAAAATATTAACTATCTAGCTTTTTTACAGAGAAAATTTATTGACTCCTGGATTGGCATGACGTTTTTGAGATTTGTCATGCATCATATATCAGTAGTTTTTTCCTTTTTATTGCTAAGTAGTTGTCTGTTGTTCAGATATGCCACATTTCCATTTATCATTTGATGGACGGTTAGGTAGTTTACAGTTTGAGGCCATTATAAGTAATGCCGCCCTGAACATTCTTGTGCAAGCCTTTTTGTGGATTTGTGTTTTCATTTTTCTTTGGTAAATACCTAGGAATACAAACTGTGTAAGTTTAACTTTATAAGTAACTACAAAACTGTTTTTCAAAGTGGCTGTTCCAGCACCAGCAACGTATGTAGGTTCCAGTGCTTCTACCTCTTTGCCAACACTTGATAATGTAAATCTTTATTTCTAGTGGATGTGTAATGGTATCCTGTTTTGGTTTTAGTTTGCTCTGATGAGCACTCTTTCAAGTATTCTTGGCCATTTTTCTACTTTCTTTGTAAAGTGTCTCTTCAGGTCTTTTTCCCATTTAAATTAGGTTGTTTCATTAGTGTTGTCTGAGAAATCTTTGTGTATACAAATCAGGTTAGTAATGTCAGGTTAGTAATGTCTTGATCAGATGTTTTAAAATTTAAAGACATTCAATCTAACATTTATTTTTCTTTTTTGGTGAATTTGTGTGTGTGTGTGTGTGTGTGTGTGTGTATATGTGTGTGTGTGTGTTCTCTTTAAGAAACTTTTGCCTTCCCTAAAGTTTTAGTCTTACTTTTTCTAGAAATTTTATAGTTTTCATTTGAGTAGTTATATCTATGGTCCATTTTGAACAGTTTTTGTGTGCAGTTGATACAGGGACCTAGGTTAACTTTTTTCTTTTTCTTTTTAGCTTCCATACATTTTTTTAACCACATAAATAGTTATTTCAGCATTATCTATTGAAAAGACTTTCCTTTCCCCATTGTTTTGGTGCCTTTACAAATGACTGTATATGTGTATCTATTTCTGGATTTTATTCTCTTCCTTTGACCAATTTGTCCTTATTCCAACACAACACCATCTATTTCTGTAGGTTTATAATGATTCTTGAAATTAGGTAATGTGAATTCTCCAATTTTGCTTTTCTAGGAAAATTTTGGCTTTTCTAGGTCCTTTGCATCTTCATAAATTTTAGAATCAGCTTACCAGTTTCTACAAGACAGCATCTTGAGATTTTTGACTGAGATTGCATTAAATCTGTGAATCAATTTGGAGAGAATTAACATCTTGACAATATTGAGTTTTAATCCATGAACATGGTATTCTTCATTTTATTTAGGTCTTTAATGCCTCAGTGGTATTTTTTACTTGTCAGTGTAGAGGCGTTTCGTGTCTTTTGTCAAATATATTTATAAACATTTTATGTTATTTGATGCTATTGTAAATAATATTTTTAGTTGCTTTAGGCATAATGAAAAACTGCATATATTTCAAATATGCAGTTTGATAAGTTTTGACATATGCATACACTTGTGTAACTGTCACCAAAGTCAAGCTAATGAGTATATCCATTACCCTCAAAAGTTTCCTTGAGGCTCCCTGTAAGTCCTCCCTCCCATCACACCTCCAAGTAACCTCTGATTAGCATTCTGTTAGTATAAGTTAATTTTTTGTAGACTTGTTGGATTTTGTATGCATATGTTCATGTTGTTTCTAAATAAAGAAAATTTTATTTCTTCCTTTCCAATTTGGATGACTTTTGTCTTTTCATTTCCTTTTTTTTCCTTCCATTTTTCTTTTCCTTTTCTTTCCCCTTCTTTCCCCTCCCCTTCTTTCTTTCTCTTCTTCCCTTCCCTTTTACCTTTTTCCTTTCCTTTTCTCTTCCCTTTCTTTTTCTTTCCCTTACCCCTCCTTTTTTCTTCCCCCATTTCCTTTCCCCCCTCACACCCAATTACACCAGCTAGAACCTTTAATACAGTGTTACTGGAAGTGGGGAAGCAGAAATCCTCTTCTTATTACTCATTTTGCTACTCATCTTAGATTGAGTCTTTCCTGTTAAGTGTGTTGTTAGCTATAGATTTTTTGTAAGTGCCCTTTATCAGGATGAGAGAGTTTGCATTCATTACACTCTGCTGAGATTTTTTTATTACAAATGGACGTTGGATTTTGTCAAATGCTGTTTTTCCATCTGTAGAGATAAAAGTTTCTCTTCATTTATTCTTTTAATATGGTTAATTGCCTGGATTGATTTTTGAATGTTAAACTGACTTTATATTCCTAGGATAAACCATTCTTGGTTAGATATTATTATCCTGTTTTATATATTGGCTAGTATTTTGCATGGGAAATTTTGCGTATATCTTAATATGCTATTTTGTTTTCTAATTTTTTTCTGAGGCTATCTTTGTCAGTTGTGTCATTCAGGTTATGCCAAACTCAAAATTAGTTAAGGTATTTTCTCTTCCTGTATTTTCTTAAAGAGTTTATGTACAATTTGTGTGGTTTTTTTTTTTGAGTTGGAGTTTTGCTCTTGTTGCCCAGGCTGGAGTGCAATGGAGCCATCTCGGCTCACCGCAATCTTGGCCTCCCGGGTTCAAGCGATTCTCCTGCCTCAGCCTCCTGAGCAGCTGGGATTACTGGCATGCACCACCATGCCTGGCTAATCCATGCCTGGCTAATTTTGTATTTTTAGTTGAAATGGGGTTTCTCTATGTTGGTCAGGTTGGTCTTGAACTCCCGACCTCAGGTGATCCACCTGCCTCGGCCTACCAAAGCGTTGAGATTACAGGCGTGAGTCACTGCTCCTGTGCTGATTATTTTCTTAAATGTTTGATAGAATTTACCGTTAAAATACTAGGTCCTGGATTTTTTTGTGTGTCATTATTTAGTTTGAAAATGGATTCAGTTTGCTTAATAGAAACTGGGTTATTCAGATTTTCTAGTTATATCTGTTTTGGTTAAGTTGCATTTGTCAAGTAGTTGTTTCCTTTTTATTTTTATTTTTTAAAGTTAAAACATTTCTTTAAAATTATATTTTCTATGCACGTTTCTTGCTCAGAAAAAGTAACAAGGAGAATGGTACATAGTAAAAAAATTCTGAATGTCTCATGGAATTGAGCATTTGAATAATAGAATATTCTAGTTACTTTTGATTTATTCTAGAGTTATATTTTCCAATGACTTAGGGCCTCATTAATTATATTAGGCTTTTGTGGAATAAAGGCTTTTTGTAAACTTCATGTATAAATACAGGAGATGGAGGAAATTGGATTTTTTTTGGTGTATTTTGTTTTTATTTAAATAGATTTGTTGAGTTTTTCTAACATGATTAAAAGCCGGATAGTGACTGTTTAGAAATTCTTTATGATCTGAGATTATTATGTAAAAATTAGCTATGTTAAGGAAAGATGGTCTCTGAAAAGCCATATCTTTCAAAAACACAATATTGTTCTCCTTTATTTCTTAAGGCAAACAGTTTCGAATCCAAAGATTATCTCCAGGTTTGTCTTCGAATAAGACCATTTACACAGTCAGAAAAAGAACATGAGTCTGAGGTTTGTGTTGAATTTAATAGAATTTTAATATTTTATTTTCTTTTAAATTGGCAAAATACTAGTTTTTATTTACTGGGGGTATGTATTCTAGGGCTGTGTGCATATTCTGGATTCACAGACTGTTGTGCTGAAAGAGCCTCAATGCATCCTTGGTCGGTTAAGTGAGAAAAGCTCGGGGCAGATGGCCCAGAAATTCAGTTTTTCCAAGGTAAAACTGAAGTGTTTTTGTTTTTTGTTTTAAAGATAAAGAGACTTGGCTTAGGCTAAATTGCTATATAATTATATATAGTGAACTATACATTTTGTGCTTATGCAACTTAGATTGTAGGTTCTAGTATTTTTTCCTTAAGGATAAGACTCAAATCTCAGGTCTGGAAATATATAATTGGATGTAAAGAGATCACTGTAGTGTTAAAATTATTATTAATATATTTTTAAGAAATACTCTTTTCAAAACTTAGGTGAATTCTTAATTCCTTGGTACAGATTTCTATCTTGAAAACTTTCTGGTAGTAAAACTATCAAGTGTATTTGTGGGAGTGGGGATATGGCACCTGTTTTAAGAATGAATCTTTAAAATTTTTAAACAGTGTGTTGGGATGGAACACACTATTAACTTGAATTTTCTAAAAAGAGTTTTTTAAAAATGCTTGCTTAGGTTTTTGGCCCAGCAACTACACAGAAGGAATTCTTTCAGGGTTGCATTATGCAACCAGTAAAAGACCTCTTGAAAGGACAAAGTCGTCTGATTTTTACTTACGGGCTAACCAATTCAGGAAAAACATATACATTTCAAGGTAAATATTGTTTTATTTTGGTTGGAAAGGATAAGGAAGCAATAATAATCACTCAGTATTTTTATAATACATACATGTAGTTATGTCGCTATTACCTAGTATGTGTTTGCTCTATTTTTAATAGTACTAGCATATTGATTATGTATTGCTGTTGGTCTTTTTTCTGGAGACAGTCTCACTATGTTGCCCACCAGGCTGGCGTGCAGTGGTGTGATCTCGGCTCACTGCAACCTCTGATTCCTGGGTTCAAACGACTCTCCTGCCTCAGCTACTGAGCTTCCCGAGTGGCTGGGACTACAGGCATGTGCCACCAGTTTTTTATATTTTGCCAAGCTAATTTTTATATTTTTGTAGAAATGGGGGTTCACCATTTTGGGCAGGCTAGTCTCGAACTCCTGGCCTCAGGTGATCTGCCCACCTTGGTCTCCCAAGGTGCTTGGATTGCAGGCAAGAGCCACCACGCCTGGCCTTGCTATTGGCTTTTAATTAAAATTTATTTAATTCATTTGTGAAAATACCCATTGATAGAGATTTAGATGATGATTAAAATCCATAAAAAGTATTGATGTGATACAGAGAATTAAGCATAAATGACCAGGAAGAAATTTTATATTTCATTTTGCTTTTATAGTTTGTGGTTATGGGTGATTACAAATCTTAATATGGTTGCATTATCTGAATGTAAAATTTCAGGTTTACATCAGAATAATAGTCAATAAAATATTGGTAATTACCTACAGTGAATAACAAAGTGATGGAAAACTGAGTAATCCTCACCTTCTATCATTTTCATTTTAATTGTTGACTCTTGCCTATTGGTATTATAAAAGGAGCTTTAATAAACAAGGAAAGTTTCCTCTTTCCTAGTAGACTGAGAAAGTGTAACACAAAAATTCCTTTTGCAGGCACAGAAGAAAATATGGGCATTCTGCCTCGAACTTTGAATGTATTATTTGATAGTCTTCAAGAAAGACTGTATACAAAGATGAACCTTAAACCACATAGATCTAGAGAATACTTACGGTTATCATCAGAACAAGAGAAAGAAGAAATTGCTGGCAAAAGTGCATTGCTTCGGCAAATTAAAGAGGTATGAAAATATTTTAGTATGTAAAATATGTATAATTCCTGACTTCTTATAAACCCTTTAGATTGTTTCACCATATATTGGAATCTGTTTTGTGGTGTTAGTGTTTTTTATTATTTATTTTTTCGAGAAAAATAAAGCTTAAAGTTTGAAGACATCTTTTCTGTTTGTACGAACAGCAAGAATGTTTCAACAATACAAATGTAAATGGTTCTGAAATCTTTTTTGATTGTTGTAGAGCCAGCATTGTGCTTTTTATGTAATGATTTTTTAAAATTCTGTTTTTTAATTGTGAAAATAATATGTACCCAAAATTTAAAATAGAGAATGTGAGAAGTAAAAAGTAAAAGTTTCCTTTAATTTCATTCCTAAAGAAAAAATTATTAATAGATTGGAAAGCATCTTTTTTGGGCCTTTTCTCTCTCTGTATAAAATCCATATGCAGAGCTTTCTATCTGTATATACACAAACATATATATGATGTATATATCTTCATACCTTTGTCTTTATATGTATGATATAGTTTTTTTTTTTTTTAAACAAAAAAGAGATCTTACTATGCTTACCATTTTGTGACTTGGTATTTCATTTAGCATATCTTAAAACTCTTCCAACCTTAAATCATGTGCCTTTTATCTGTTAAGTCTTTAACTTCTTTTTTTAGATTTTAAATCAGCTTTTAAAACCAAGTCTCCATTGATGGCCATTTGTATTGTTTCTATGTTTTACTATTTTGAACAGTGTTTCAGTGAAGAAACATTCCATTGCAAATATATTTGGTGCTAATTTTCCCAAACTCAGGCCAAGATTGGATATTTAATAATGTCTGGTTTGATAGGTAAAAAATGGCTCACTTCAGCTTACTTTTTATTTCTTTAATTGTAAATTAGGTGATTAGTACATCTTAGAATTTTTTCCTGTGATTTGTCACATACGTTCTTTGTCCATTTCTCTAGTATTGTATGACTTTTCTTGTTTACTGATTTATTAAAATGTATTTAAAAAATGAATACATTATTAATGTATTACTGTATGGGTTGCAAATTTTCTGGCTTATTGCTTGTTTCTCCCCTGCCCCCATTATGTTTTTCTTCTTTTTCTTCCTTTTTTTAGTTTTTAGAGACAGGATCTTGCTTTGTCCTCCAGGCTGGAGTATAGTGGTATATGATCATAGCTCACTGCTGTCTTGAACTCCTGGGCACAAGTGGTTCTCCTGCCTCAACCTCCTCTGAGTAGCTGGAACTACAGGGGCATGCCACCACTCCTGGCTGTTTTGATTTTTTTGTAGAAATGGGGTCTTGGTATGTCTCCTAGGCTGGACTTGAACTCTTGGCCTCAGGAGATCCTCCTCCCTTGGCCTTCCAAAGTGTTGAGATTACATGTTTGAGCTACCAAGCCTGGCCCATTGTGTTTTTCAGTATTCATCTACTCAGCAAATTTTATTCAGTCACCTGTTTTTTTTCCAGGCAGTATTTTCAGTTTTGAGGACAAATGGTACTGCCCTCATGGAGACTGACAATAAATAAATATGTAAAATACTGTGAGGAGGTATTATTTTATAGAAGGTGGTACCATATCAACTTTAAAAAATGAAGTTATACTTGTCTGTTTATTCCTCTTGTGCCTTCTGGATTTTGTAGTATATTTTCAGACATTATTCTATTCAAGGCTGTTAAAAACTACTAATTGTTTTTGTAAATATTTTTAACCTATTAATGCGAATTTTTCTTTTTTAAAACATTTAGAAACCAGGGTTTTAAGGCAGTAAAAAGTGTGTTACCAGTAGAGTTCAAAGTTGAGTCTATGACTATGGTCTCTGAAAGTAAAATTGTATTTTAACAAAATTTATGGAGATTGGTGGATAACTCCATAGCCAATTCATAGAGGAAATTAAAATCATTAATAATGAAAAAAATTTTTTCGCTGAGCATGGTGGCTCACGCCTGTAATCTGAGAACTTTGGGAGGCTGAGGCGGGCAGATCACTTGAGACCAAGAGTTTGAGACCAGCCTGGCCAACATGGTGAAACCCTGTCTCTATTAAAAATACAAAACATGAGCTGGGCGTGGTGACTCACACCTGTAGCTTCAGCTGCTTGGGAGGCTGAGGCACAAGAATCTCTTGAACCCCAGAGGTGAAGGTTGCAATGAGCCGAAATTGTGCCACTACATTCCAGCCTGGGTGACAGAGCAAGACTCTGTCTCAAAAAAAGAAAAAAAGAAAAATTTCTAACAAGTTATTCAGTTAAAACTTGATACTATTTTGCCTATGAAATGATTAAAACGTTAAAAAAAATGAGATCATGTACTTTCATACATTGTAAATGGTTCTAGAAAGCAAATTGGCAATACTATGTTAAGAGTGAGAACATTAAAATATTTTATATCTTTTCATCCACCAATTCAGTTTTAGGTGTATACTCCAAGGAAATGGGTTTATTTCTATTTCTAAGGAAATAATTAAAATGCAGAAGAAAATACAGAAAGATATTTGGCAAAACTTGGTGAATAATTTAAATGTCTAATAATAAGGGAATAATTAAGTCATTTCACATGTGTTATATAGCCATCAACTGTTGTAAACAATTTTTAATTATAGGGAGAAAAAGCTTACAACATAAGTGTGGGGAAAACAATAGAAGGGGAATATATTAAAATATTAATAGTAACCAACCAGAGTGGCAGGGATTATACATGATAATATTTTTCATAGTTCTCTGTATTTTCCCATGAAACTATATTATTTAACTGGGAAAAATTAAAGAATTCATTGAATTGGGTGGATGAAAGGTTGTGATTTGGTAGTGACTTATTTGGATAGGTAATTAATATCTTGATTATTTAACCTTAATGAAAATTAAAAAAAATTTTTTTAAAACAATCTTTCTTTTTTAGGTTACTATGCATAATGACAGTGATGATACTCTTTATGGTAAGGTTTCATTGCTCACCTATCTTTGATATGTTGATTATATGAAGTACATTTGAAAAGCTTTTAATTTTTAAATCACTTCTAATGTTTTATTTTTATTAGTAAAAAATTTTTAGGCCAGGCGTGGTGGCTCACGCCTGTAATCCCAGCACTTTGAGAGGCAGAGGCGGGTGGATCATGAGGTCAGGAGATTGAGACCATCCTGACCAACATGGTGAAACCCCGTCTCTAGTAAAAATAAAAAAATTGGCTGGGTGTGGTGGCGTGGGCCTGTAGTCCTAGCTACCCGGGAGGCTGAAGCAGGAGAATACTTGAGCTCAGAAGGTGGAGGTTGCAGTGAGCTGAGATTGCACCACTGCACTCCAACCTGAGGACAGAGTGAGACTCTGTCTCAAAAAAAAAAAAAAAAATTTTTTTTATACATTGTGTTTATTTTTTTTCTATAGACCTCTTCTTTGGTTACTAAGGATTTAATTTCTGTAATGACATAGTCGGTAATACCTGGAAAATGATACGTATTTATATGAAATGTCAGTCATTGTAATGTTTTGTTTGTATTAAATGTTACAGATACCCCTTTTACTGGTTACAATTTTAATATTGAATTGGAAAGACACTTTTGTTTTTCTTTGTCCTTTACATTTAATTTCTGTTGGTTCATTAACATATTTTGAAAAAGAAAGGAATGATAGGAAGTAGTCTAACTTTGGTTAAACCAGCTATTATTTACATCTTCCTTTGTTCCAAAAAGTGTTTAACATAGACGGTCAAAAGATTAAGCATACTTGGTTTTTCAAGTCTGGGAATCGATCTGTACTTTTGTCACATTTTTAGTCAGTTGCTTACTTTTGTGATTATTGTTTTTTCTTTTTCATTTTTTTTGTAGGAAGTTTAACTAACTCTTTGAATATCTCAGAGTTTGAAGAATCCATGAAAGATTGTGAACAAGCCAGCTTGAATATGGCTAATAATATAAAATTTTCTGTGTGGGTTTCTTTCTTTGAAATTTACAATGAATATATTTATGACTTGTTTGTTCCTGTATCATCTAAATTCCAAAAGAGAAAGATGCTGCGCCTTTCCCAAGATGTAAAGGGCTATTCTTTTATAAAAGGTATACTAATGAATATTTTTCTTTTATTGTTCCGAAGTTCTCTCCTTGGGCTTTGTGCTAGCTGTAAGACTAAAGCAAATAGAAAATTGAAAATTGTAATGCTAATTATTAACATTAAGAGAAGAAGATCATTTTGTGTGTTGGAAGTATGTTTTGGTATATTTATTAAACTTGAATATAAAGGGGTCTATTTTGGTATTGTATTTGCTTGAGTATCATTAATTGGATTTGTGGTGATGGGAAAAGCTGTGTATGGTTATATTCACATTATTCTCCTACTTTGTAACAGTGTCCAAATTTTGCAGCTATGAAATGTTACTATCCTTCCAGAGTGTTTTTTCTAACCTTTAAAAACAATTCACGGTAGGAAATACATATTAATAACATCATGACTCAGTACCTACATGCATGTATATATATACATGTGTAATATTTACAACTGAAAAATTTCATTAATTATACTTCTATAAGGAATGCACTGTGATATTTTCTATATTCTTTGTCATTTCTATAAAATGCTGGCCAGATGCAGTGGCTCACACTTGTGATCCCAGCACTTTGGGAGGCTGAGGCGGGTGGATCACTTGAGCTCAGGAATTCGAGACCAGCTTGGGCAACATGGCAAAATGCCATCTCTACAAAAAATACAAAAATTAGCCTGGCATGGTGGTATGCATCTTTAGTCCCATCTACTCAGGAGGCTGAGGCAGGAGGATCACTTGAGCCTAGGAGGTCAAAGCTGTAGAGAGCCATGGTCACACTTTTGCACTCCAGGCTGGGCAACAGAGTAAGACCCTGTCTCCAAAAAAAATAAAAATAAGAATAAAAAACAATTAAAATACTGGTCATTATTCAATAAATCTGATTTTATGATTCAGTAATAAATTACAATCTTCAGTGTTTAATAACTAGGTAATTTTACAGGTTTAGTCTGTACTATATTTTGCCTCTCTTTTTTTCCCTGAGTGTCTAATTCTAAGGAATTGTTACTGTATTTAATTTTCCGTTTGGCAGACTCTGTTGACAAACAGTTACTTTGTGTGTTTGTGTAATTTAAATTACATTGAACATTGTTATAATCTTCCCCTCTGGTGTAACTTGAAATAACTGAGTTGACTCCAGCTAGGATGTGTTGTCAGAAGGAAGATTTCATTATATGTCACTAGGAAAAGACTTCCAAAGAGATTGCATTGTAGAGCACATTCTTTGTCTCAATAAATTAATATATATCCTCTTTATTTTTAAAGATCTACAATGGATTCAAGTATCTGATTCCAAAGAAGCCTATAGACTTTTAAAACTAGGAATAAAGCACCAGAGTGTTGCCTTCACAAAATTGAATAATGCTTCCAGTAGGAGGTAAAGAATAAACTCTGTAAGAGTAAACTCGAATCACCGATGGTATGGTATTCTATGCTAATTTAAACACAGCTAATTTTACATTAAAGTGGGCAGTAGGTTCTCTTCTGTTAAATAAATTTATAAGGCATAAAAAACATTTGGTAAACAGAATAACACTAAACACATTTATCAATACTGTTTCCTGTCCTGACAGGTTTATTAATTTATAGGAAGTCTCTGAGATATTGTTACTTTTTTTTTACGTCAGTATCTAAGCTCAGTATTTTTGGAGTTGGTAATAATGGTGGCTTTTTCTCTGGGTCTTTCTCACTTGTCCCCTGGATACTATATAAACATACTCAGTGAGGGTGTAATCTCAAGGGGTTAAGGAAATATGTTTTGATGGGTTTGGGGGATGAGAGGCAAAGGAAATAAGTTTAAGCAGTGAGATAATTAAAGCAGGCTTTTTCTTAAGAGAGAAGGAGCCCTGTTCCCATAGTCAGTTGGGCATGGGACAATACAAGATCTGGATCTATAGGTCAAATGTATGCTTTGCTTTCGTGTATATTCAGAGTATTAGCTAGCTGTGTATAATACCATGTTAACTAATACTATCTTTTCAAACAAATTGTGACTTTATTATAAATGATACTGTTAATAGAAGTTGAACTGTCGGGAGGTAATTTGAGGGATTTAGAGCTAGGCAAAAGGTGATTTTAGGCATTTGGGTATGTAAGTGACAGTAGAACAATGGGTTGAAATATCTAACAGCTAATTGGAAAATGCAATGGTGGACTGTAGTTAATATTAGGGTATAAATAAGGTTGATTTGAATACTTGTCTCTCCTATTTAGAATGCAGAAATTAAAATGATAACATTTGATCTTTGTATTTCAGTCACAGCATATTCACTATTAAAATATTACAGATTGAAGATTCTGAAATGTCTCGTGTAATTCGAGTCAGTGAGTAAGTTGAATATTCTTTAAATTGTAATTATTTGTAATTGTTTTGAAGAGCTTTTAAAGTAATTCTTCTTTTCTTAATTCAGATTATCTTTATGTGATCTTGCTGGTTCAGAACGAACTATGAAAACACAGAATGAAGGTGAAAGGTTAAGAGAGACTGGGAATATCAACACTTCTTTATTGACTCTGGGAAAGTGTATTAACGTCTTGAAGAATAGTGAAAAGTCAAAGTAAGTGTTTCTGAAAGTGTTGTTAGCTTATTAGCTTATTAAATATTATAGTATTTAAACTTTCAACTTTTTTGTTTTTAGAAAGTTCTTTTTTGATTTTTAACCTGCTTCTTATGTAATGACTGTGTATAGATTGTGATTCAAGTGCTTAAGAGATCTTGGATTAAAGACAATCATAGAAGTGTCAGTTGATGCCAGTAGCTCATCAAGTAAAGTCAGTATTTTCTATGGCAAATCTGTACCAATAGACACTGTAAATGAGAAGCTTCTAATGCTAGTTTAGGATCTAAAACCACCTTTTTCTTATTAATGCATTGTGTGTGGTTCTAGATGCAATAGATTTTTGTATTAATTAGCATTTTAGGCTGAGTAAATATAAATCAGCCTTCACCATTTCTACTTAGGGTGTTTCATGACATCTCTATGTACTTGCTCTATACTAGAGAACATAACCCAGTTGAATGTGGTTTTCTTTATATTTTACATAGTGAGTTATTGTTAGTAAGTAGCAGCAGTTAAAACAAACAGCCAGGCATGGTGGCTTATGCCTGTAATCCCGGCACTTTTGGAGGCCAAGGCAGGAGGATTGCTTGAGCCCAGCAGTTCAAGACCAGCCTCATCTCTACTAAAAATAAAAATAAAAAAATGAACCAGATGTGGTGGCAGGCGCCCATAATTCCTGCTAACCTGGAGGCAGAGGCGAGAGGATCTCTTGAGCCTACCAGATTGAAGCTGCAGTAAGTTGTGAGTGCCACTGTACTCCAGTCTGGGCAACTGAGCTGGACCCTGTCTCAAAACAAAAACAAACAAGAAAAGATAAAATGAAAACTGAGAAGGAATATTACATCTGGAAATAATCGCTACCCTAAAGTTTAATTTCATGATAGATGGCTTAATTATTTCTTTGTAAAATTTGTCAGCACCCCGACTTCATGAGATGTGTTTTAACTTACAGTGTTTTCTGAAAATTTTTTCCATAGGTTTCAACAGCATGTGCCTTTCCGGGAAAGTAAACTGACTCACTATTTTCAAAGTTTTTTTAATGGTAAAGGGAAAATATGTATGATTGTCAACATCAGCCAATGTTACTTAGCCTATGATGAAACACTCAATGTATTGAAGTTCTCAGCCATTGCACAAAAAGTAAATATTTATTTTATTAAGCTTCTTCTTAGAATATTAATACTTTTTCTTGAAATAAATATTTTGTACTTAATACTGTAAGCCTAGGAAATAATTGAAAATTAAAAAGGTAAATATTTGACCAAGTAGGAAGACATGAGAAAGGATTGAAAGTTGCCCATGCTAGGATTAAAATGACCTTTAGTATAAGAGTTAATAATAAACATCAATTACAAATTAATGAGTATTTTTGGAATGAATTGTCTGCTCTGCCATTCATCTTATTCCTTTGGCGCTTCTGGGTAATTGGAAAACCCTCTGCTAAGATTAATACTGAGAACTTAGCCCAGGAAGGTAGATTTTTTCCTCTAGTTTGCATGTGTAAGTAGCTTTTGTCCTATCAGAATGTTCATTTAGGGATGGTGATTCCTGTTTGTATGTTTGTTTGAATAGTTTTTCCTTTAACACTTGAGTTTTCAATTGACTTAAATTTATAAAATAATCATTTTCTAGTGGACAGTTCTTGTCTTTTCTGTTTTAAAAGTCGCATTGAATATTTTAACAGGTTTGTGTCCCAGACACTTTAAATTCCTCTCAAGAGAAATTATTTGGACCTGTCAGATCTTCTCAAGATGTATCACTAGACAATAATTCAAATAATAAAATATTAAATGTAAAAAGAGCCACCATTTCATGGGAAAATAGTCTGGAAGATTTGATGGAAGACGAGGATTTAGTTGAGGAGCTAGAAAACTCTGAAGAAACTCAAAATGTGGAAACTAAACTTATTGATGAAGATCTAGATAAAACATTAGAGGAAAATAAGGCTTTCATTAGCCACGAGGAGAAAAGAGTATGTATTAAGAACTCATACTTCTATGCTTGTCTTCTTATTCTGAAGTTAAGGTTAAATCTTAAGGCTCTCTCTCCAGTTTTTTTCAACCATACACTGAGGTTTTTGTGTTCAACTTTATATTTTGAAAAATTTCAAACCTATAGAAAGACTAGCACAATGAATACTCATTTATCCTTCCCCTGGATTCTGCAGTTACCATTTTATGAGTATGCAAATACCTATCTTTTGGTCTGTAGAATTTGAAAATAAGATCCAGACATAATGACATCTTACATCTAAATATTTGAACATATTTTTCTAAGAACATGGGCATTTTTGTCATGATCACAAGACCATGAAATTTTCATACCCAAGAAATTCAACACTGATACACTAATATAACCTCGTATACTGTTTGTATTGAGATTTCTCCAGTGTTCCCGATATGTTCTTTATTGCCCCTTTGTTTTTGTCAACAGCCAGAGTTAACAAATTGCTTTTGATTATTGTGTTTCTTTAATTATTTCTAATCTAACACTGACATTTTTGAAAAGTGGGTCCTAGTTTTCTCGTAGAATACCTGCAATCTAGATTTGTTTGATTATTTCTTCGTGATTTAGGTTTAATACATTAGGGAAGCTTTTTATGTAGGTTAAGTTGTAAATTTTCCGTTGCATCACACTAAGAGCCACATAATGTCTGATTTTTCCATTCTTAGAGATGCTAAGTTTTGCTCACTTGGTTAAGATACAGTATTTCAGATCTTTATTGCAAAAGCATATTATCTATGGGGTGATACTTACAGACCATGTGAGTATCCTTTCACTAAGTGATTTTATGTATTCCATCAGACTTTTATTTTGCAGTCTCAAGTACAAGTGCTAAAAGTACCTACCAAGTACCTATGATCCCATATCTTCAAAAACAGTAATTGTTTGTCATTTTATTATGATAAATAAGATATAACAGTTGTTTTTTCAGCTTCTGTCTAGTTATAGTGTGTGTGTGTGTGTGTGTGTGTGTGTGTGTGTTTGTTTATTTATTTATTTATTTATTTATTTATTTATTTTTGAGAGAGCGTCTAGCCCAGTTGCCCAGGCTAGAGTACAATGACACAATCTCGGTTCACTGCAACCTCCGCCTCCTGGGTTCAAGTGATTCTCCTCCCTTAGCCTCCCGAGTAGCCCTGATTATAGGCATGTGCAGCCATACCCAGTAAAGTTTTTTTGTATCTTTAGTAGAGACGGGGTTTCACCATGTGGGCCAGGCTGGTCTCGAACTCCTGACCTTGTGATTGCCTGCCTCGGCCTCCCAAAGTGCTAGGATTACAGGCGTGAGCCACCTTACCTGGCCACCTAATCCCCTCTTTAATTGGCCATAACTCCATGAGTATACATGGAGTCCTCTTACCAGTGTCCTAGAAACACTAGTAGACCTGTGTTCATGGGTGTGCTTTAATGTTGTTGACATATCACGAATCAGCACTCTTTTGGATTGCAGAAGTGTAAGTAGATTGATGATGTATTGGGCTAAATACTCTCATTTTAATAATTTACCTTCATGTCCCTGAAAGCGATTATTGAACATATGTTTGGAAACAAGAATGATAGCTTCAGATGTAGTACAAGTCCCACTTTATCTGGTCACGATGTGATTAGACCTTGTTACTTCGGCTTTTGTAATGTATTAAATAGTACCTCCTCAGGGACGAAAGGAGCCATTAATAGTCTAGTTTGGCTGGTATAGTGGCTCACACCTGTAATTCCAGCACTTTGGGAAGCTGAGGTAGGAGGATTGCTTGAGCTCAAGAGTTCAAAACCAGCCTGGGCAACATAGTGAGACCCCGTCTCTACAAAAAAATAAAAAAAATTAGCCAGGCATGATGATGCACACGTGTAGTCCCAGCTACTTGGGAGGCTGCAGTGGGAAGATTGCTTGAGCCCAGGATTTCTAGGCAGCAGTGAGCTATCACTGCACCACTGCACTCTGGCCTGGGTGACAGAGTGAGGCCTTGTCTTAAACAAACCAAAAAACCTAGTTTTATTTTTTTTTCGTCTCAAAGTTGAATTTTTTTTATAATGTTGGTTAGTAAAATTTCTGAATCTACTAGAGAAAAATATTTAATGCTATAGTTTATGATGGATTATATAGTGTGAATGCTTATCTTATTGGCTAGATATTTTAAGGAAATTCATCAAAATGTCGTTTAATATTTGACATTTAAAAATCAACATGATTAGGTGTTGATATGCTTTATTTGTTTTCTTCTAGAGTCAAAGTCTTGCTCTGTTGCCCAGGCTGGAGTGCGATAGTATAGTTATGGCTCACTGCTGCTTGGAAATCCTGAGCTCAAGTGATCCTCTTGCCTCAGCCTCCTGAGTAACTGGAACTGCAGACGCATGCCACCACCCCTAACTAATTTTTAAAAATTTTTTATAGACACGAGGCCTTGCTCTGTTGTCCAGGCTGATCTTGAACTTTTGAGCTCAGGCAATCCTCCTGCCTTGCAAAGTGCTGGGATTACAGATGTGAGTCAATGTGCCCAGCCCTTTATTCACATTTTAATCAAAGGATTGGGACTTCTAAAAACCATTATAAAATACCTTGATATTAGCATACATATACTTAAATTCATTTAGCTATAATAGCCAACCTGAATTTTTTCAGCAAAAACTTTATCAGATGCTAACAATGATAAAATCTAATTATTGAAAACTATTAAACTTCCGGCTGAGTGCGGTGGCTCACAGCTCATGCCTGTAATCCCAGCACTTTGGGAGAACGAGGCGGGTGGATCATGAGGTCAGGAGATTGAGACCATCCTGGCTAACACGGTGAAACCCCGTCTCTACTAAGAATACAAAAAATTAGCCAGGAATGGTAGCAGGCGCCTGTAGTCCCAGCTACTAGGGAGACTGAGGCAGAAGAATGGCGTGAGCCCGGGAGGCTGAGCTTGCAGTGAGCCCAGATTGCGCCACTGCACTCCAGCCTGGGCAACAGAGCAAGACTTTGTCTCAAAAAAAATAAACTTCTGAAGGTTTTTCCACGTGCATTTTGATTTCTCCTTCAATAGTTATTATTTATTTTTTTACACAGAAAGTGTGTAGTTTAAAATTATTAAAACAGTATTATATATTTATAGTAGAGTGAAAAAGAAAATTTAAATATAAATATCTTTAAAATCTACCACTCACGTTAATGGATTTTTATTATATGTTACTGTTTTGTAACCTGGTATTCTTTATATAAAAATAAGTTGTGAAAAGTATGAATTTTTTAATTTAATTTTTATTTTTTTGAGATGAGTCTCGCTCTGTCGCCCAGGCTGGAGTGCACTGGCGCGATCTCGGCTCACTGCAAGCTCTACCTCCCAGGTTCACGCCATTCTCCTGCCTCAGCCTCCCAAGTAGCTGGTACTGCAGGTGCCCGCCACGTTGCCGGGCTAATTTTTTGTATTTTTTAGTAGAGGTGGGGTTTCGCCATGTTAGCCAGGATGGTTTCAATCTCCTGTCCTCGTGATCCACCCGCCCCGGCCTCCCAAAGTGCTGGGATTACAGGCGTGAGCCACTGCGCCCGGCTCATGAATTATTAATGTAGGTTATCATTATTGATTATAGTAGTTTGCTGTATGATAGTACCGTAATTAAACCAATCCCTTAAGGTTGGTTGAGTTAGGTTCACTTTTTCTTTATTTAAACACAACTGCTACCACAAAACAACAACACTGATCAGCATTCATACAGCCAGAACATAGGGTTATATTATAATTATTTCTTCAGTATAAATTCTTGGAGGCAGAGTTTCGAAGTTAGGGTATCTATAGAACTATTTTCAAGTATAAAGTTGAGACGTTGGAAGATCTGTAGCTTAGAGTTTATTGTTTAATTTGTTGTTGAGTAACTTAAATTAGAAGCATTAAAAAGAATATATAGCTGTTAATGCTACAATTTATGTTGAATAACGGTCATGTTAAGTGTTTTATTTATTGCTTTATTTACATATTGTACATTTCTCATGATTATGTATGTGTTTCAAAGGCTATAGAATTGCTGTTGACATCTGGATAGTTATAAAGCCTAATAAGATAAATTTATGTAACATCTTTCTTTGACAGATTAGTAAGTGAGTGTAAGCCACTTACTACCACACAGCAGTAAGCAACTTCTCTGCTGTGTACAATCCTTGGGCTTTAGACTTTTACAGGCCACTTTTAAACTCAACCTTTAGCACTCACCAGATATCTGATGGTTAGGCTTCCCACCTATGAAATATGGATGATACCAAGCTCACAGAAAGTTGTGTGGATTAAATGAAGCAAATATGGAACTCGCCAGAGTAGTTCTTGATAGATAATAAATGCTCAAATTAACTTTAGTTCTTTTCTTAGTATGGGTAGACAGTGAGACATTTGAGTTACCAAAGGTCTATTTCTTAAATATGGAGAGGCCAACCTGATTTTTCAGATTAACGAATTTCTGCAAGCATATAATTTTCAGTGAGAACATTATCACTATTAAAAAGGACACATAATTATAATTGACTAAATGAAAAGTTTTATTTTTTGGACAGTTGGATGGTATTTCTCTTGGGATATATTTATTCTTATAAGAATTTTATCATTTACGTGTTATAGAAACTGTTGGACTTAATAGAAGACTTGAAAAAAAAACTGATAAATGAAAAAAAGGAAAAGTTAACCTTGGAATTTAAAATTCGAGAAGAAGTTACACAGGAGTTTACTCAATATTGGGCTCAACGGGAAGCTGACTTTAAGTAAGTTATTTCTTTCATGTCCAGTTAAAAATTGAGAATTTTATTTACTTTTTTAGATTTTTTTTTCCTACTTAATTTACTGGTTTTTATATTAGATGGTTTCTGAATTCTGATCTCTTTATACAAGCTAGAAAACAGCTGTTACTGGTCTGGTGTGGTGGCTCATGCCTGTAATCCCCGCATTTTGGGAAGCCTAGGTGGGCAGATCACTTAAGGTCAGGAGGTCAAGACTAGCCTGACCAACATGGTGAAACCTCGTCTCTACTAAAAATAGGAAAATTAGCTGGGCATATTGGTGTGTGCCTGAAGTCCCAGCTGCTTGGGAGACTGAGGCACGGGAATCTCTTAGACCTGGGAGGTGCAGGTTACAGTGAGCTGAGACTGTGTCACTGCACTCCAGCCTGGGCGACAGAGCAAAACTCTGTCTCAGAGGAAAAAAAAAAAAAAAAGAAAAAAAAGAATATGGCTGTTACTAATCCCATGCATGGCTATTTAAATTTTCTCTCTCTTTTTTTTTTTTAATTTTAATTTTAATTTTAATTTTTTGAGACGGAGTCTTGCTCTGTCACCCAGGCTGGAATTCAGTGGTGCGATCTTGACTCACTGCAACCTGCACCTCCCAGATTCAAGCAATTCTTCTGCCTTAGCCTCTCCTGCCTTAGCCTCCCGAGTAGCTGGGATTACAGGTGCATACCACCACACCCGGCTAATTTTTGTGTTTTTAGTAGAGACAGGTTTTGCCATGTTGGCCAGGCTGGTTTCAAACTCCTGGCCTGAAGTGATCCACCCACCTCCACCTCCCAAATTACTGGGATTACAGACGTGAACCACTGTACCTGGCCTAAATTTTCTTTTAATCCAGAATATACTTAATCTTAGATGTTTAAAACAAAAACACAAAGTAGTTCCTTTTCTGTTTCTTAATGGGATTAATTTGTATTCTGAAGGGAAACTCTGCTTCAAGAACGAGAGATATTAGAAGAAAATGCTGAACGTCGTTTGGCTATCTTCAAGGATTTGGTTGGTAAATGTGACACTCGAGAAGAAACAGCGAAAGACGTTTGTGCCACAAAAGTTGAAACTGAAGTACGTTAATTGAAGTATTTAAAAATATCTAATGAGGTTTTAGTACCAGGGTTTAGTGTACCACATCAATGATGAGAAACGTCAAGATAGTTTAGAATTAAAACAATGCTTAGTGTGTAGCTTTATTATAATTAGGCATGTTTTGTTAGGAGTATAAGGCACCAAGAATTTAAATATAGTGATTGGTCTTTGAAAAATTTGTACCTCTGTTATATTTATATCTTATTTTGGTATTGTTTGAATCATTGTATTGTAGGCAGATAGATTCTTTGTTGCCTGATTACAGAATAACCCCCTCAGATTTGTCTCACTTTTAAATTTAAAATATTTTAAAGGTATAAGAGACCTAAGACGTGATTTCCTTGCTGTTCTGTTTAAAACAAAAGTGTTTATATGTAAAAAAGGTTGCCCTTGCCGGGCAACTACCATTTCCTACTCTTTTAAAATTTTATTTGTTTATTTATTTATTATAGTTTTAGAGATAGGGTCTTGCTGTGTTGCCCAGGCTGATCTTGAATTCCTGGCTTCAAGCAGTCCTCCTGTCCAGCCTCCCAAGTGGCTGAGATTACAGGTGCATGCCGCTGTGCTCAGCTTATTCTCTACTTGTAATATAAGAAAAATTATCCTTTTCTGCTACTTACACTGAAGCTGAAATTGATCAGTTTTTTGGGGGAGTTTTTTTTTTTGTTTTGTTTTTTAATCACTCAGTTCAGGGGCTTGTGACAGTGATGTGCAGACGTCTGCTGTCAAGCAAACCTTATGTATCCTTGACATGGTTTGAGATTGAGTGAGTTGTGAAAATGGAGATTTGTTTCGTGTACCATCCCAACAAAACCTTTTAAGTCTCATTATATAATTGAAACTATACCTGAACTAGGTAATCATAATTGTTTTATAATGACTTGTCACAGTTTATAACATTGCTTTTATGAGAAAATATGCCTCATGATCTATACAACAGAAAATAAATAATGGAACACAGGTTCTTCATAATTGGAAATGCTTCTATATAATTTATTTTAAAGAATTTATGTTGGTGAATTTTTTGCTTCTTTAAAAAACTGTCTAAATTAGATGGTGCCACATGTGAACGGTGAACCCTACTGTTAATATTAGGCATGTGGTTTTTGCTATTTTTAGGAAACACATAATTATGTAGGATTTGAAGATATTATTGATTCTCTTCAAGATAATGTCGCTGATATTAAGAAACAGGCTGAAATTGCTCACTTATATATTGCATCTCTTCCTGACCCCCAGGAAGCTATTGCTTGTTTAGAACTAAAGTTTAATCAAATTAAAGCTGAATTAACTAAAACCAAAGAAGAATTAATCAAAACGAAAGAAGAGTTAAAAAAGAGAGAAAATGGTAAGTGGATAGATTTTACCTCTATATAGATATTGTAAACACATAAAAAGTACTCTTGGTAAGTATAAGAGATTTATGTAGCTCGTTTACCATAGTGACCAGAAAATTCTTTCATCTAGTTAACGTATTTTAATATTTTACCATTTGTATGATTTTGTAGTAATTTACTACTAAAAATATTTTTTGACCTTCATTTATTTTAGACCAATATTATTAGAAAATGAGCTTCTCAACAACAAAAAAAATCAAAAAAGTGTTAACTTTATGAGTAAAGCTGTAAATTTTGTTACATATTCTTTTTTTTTTTTTTTAAATGACAGCATCTCACTCTGTCACCAAGGCTGGAGTGCAGTAGTGGCATCACAGCTCACTGCAGCCTTCTGCTCCTGGGCTCAATCCCTCCTCCTGCCTCAGCTTCCTGAATACTGGGGACCACGAGTGTGTACCACCACAGTGGCTGCATTTTTTTTTTTCTTTTTTGTAGAGATGGGGTCTTGTTCTGTGGCCCAGGTTGGTCTTGAACTCCTAGGCTCAAGCAATCCTCCCTGCCTCAGCCTCCCAAAGTGCTGGGATTATAGGCATGAGCCATACTGTGCTTGGCATTGTTCTATATTCTTTATGAAGTTTTGCAGTATAGAAGATTCACTCTTGGGAGAGAGGAACTACTGTGGAGTGGTTTAAAGTAGATTGTTAGTTTGATACTTCATTCTAACTAGGAGGGCATTTTCTGTTTCTTTCCACCTTTTTTTTTTTTTTTTTTTTTTTTTGACAGGGTCTCACTCTGTCACCCAGGCTGGAGTGGAGAGGCATGATCATGATCATGGCTCACTGCAGTTTCCACCTCCTGGGCTCAAGTGATCCTTCCACCTCAGTCTCCTGAGTAGCTTGGATTACAGACATGTGCCACCACGCTGAGGGCATTTTATATACGTAAATACAATTGTTTGTAATATCTGCATTTTAAGAATTAGTTGCAATAACTGCTCTGTTCTTTTTTGTGTGAAACAAGATGGGTAGAAAATAACATGTAAGTGGTGCCTTTGCATCATATGAAATGTACTAAGAAGGCACTAGCTCCTTTTCTTCTCTGATGTTATGCCAGTTCTTTACTATTGAGCATATGCCACCTATTTTTATCCTGAGTTTTAGAAGTGGCTTTTTCTGAAACATTACCTGGTTGTGGTTGAATTAGCAGATTTTTTTTTTAATGAGTAGGGTGTGCATTTAGTGCTATCAAAATCCTTTTTATTGAATGTGACAGTAAAGTGTCACTACAGCAGCATATGTTTCATAGTTATTCAGTGATACATATTTTCAGATGCTTAGATATTTATTTTCAAAATTCTTTACTTTTTCAGAAACAGATTCATTGATTCAAGAGCTTGAAACATCTAATAAGGTAATGCTTTACGTTTTATTTTGTCTTGATAAGGTATTTAATTAACAAAGGAGTATGAATGATGACTAGGTGTGTTTATTTTAAAAAATAAACAGTAATATAGTCTCTTGGTATACATGGGGAATAGTTTTCTTCTGTTATTTTTTCTGTTTTCTGGCTTGAGTCTTCTTATTTCAACTTACATTTATCCTTTCAAAAAGCTGAACATTTTAAAATATGGTAAGATATAAAAATTCAAGATCTTGGTGTCTAATATCCAGTATTTAAAGAACTAAAATGTACTTAGAAGACATTACACCTACTGTTTATACAATTCCTATCTAGTATTTTTTCTGCTTAAGAAAATAGTAGACACTAGTTGTACCGATTATATTAAGCTATATAAAATAAAAAATAAAAAATTTCCCATAATCTTCTTCCTAAATTTAAAACAAAACCAAACCAACTTGTTTGGAAGCTCTTTAGACTGTTACTTTATATATGTATTTGTAGAACACTTACCATTTACCAGATACTCTTTTAAGTGCTTTTCATTAACTCATTTAAATGTTAGAGCAACTTTATGATGTAACTTGCCCCGGCTGACATGTTTTTTTTATTTTTATTTATTTATTTCTTTTGAGACAGAGTCTCGCTCTGTTGCCCAGGCTGGAGTGCAGTGGCATGGCTTACTGCAGCCTATACTTCCCGGGTTCAAGTGATTCTCCTGCTACAGCATCCCGAGTAGCTGGGCTTAACCACCCCAGGCTAATTTTTGTATTTTTTAGTAGAGACGGGATTTCACCATGTTGGCTAGGCTGGTCTCAAACTCCTGACCTCAGGTAATCTGCCCACCTTGGCCTCCCAAAGTGCTGGGATTACAGGCATAAGCCACTGTGCCCGGCCCAGGGTGACATATTAAAAGGTATAGCAGCTAGGATTTGAACCCAGGCAGCCTTGCTCCAGATTCCTCTTACATGCTATATAGCTTCTCTTTTCTTTCTTTGTGTGTGTGTGTGTGTGTGTGTGTGTGTGTGTGTGTATGTGTGTATGTAATTTTTTAAGGCAAAAATAAGATGTTGTGCATAGTGTGTTGCCACTGATTATCTTTATTTAACTTTAAAATTCTGAAGGAATTATGACACTGCATTATTAATCATGTTTGCTTTCTAGTTATCCCAAAGTATATTCACGAAACATTGCTTTTTCTTCTTTCCAAAGAAAATAATTACACAGAATCAAAGAATTCAAGAATTGATAAATATAATTGGTCAAAAAGAAGATATTATCAATGAATTTCAGAACCTGAAGTCTCATATGGAAAACACATTTAAATGCAATGTAAGAATTTAACTTTGTGTTATATTAATAAATTTGATAAACAAGCGTATGTTTTGATTGAAAGGAAATAATTTAAAATAGCTTATGCAACCAAGACTAATTTACCGAGAATGTTGAATTGCGTATGCAACATTTAACTCAATTTACTGTTCTCCAAATCTGAATTTTTGCGAACTTAAACGAGGGTGTTTGACTCCTTTGAACATACTTTTCCACAAAATATGCTGGCAGTGCTTTGCACGTAAAAAGGAGAATATGTAGCCTTTGGACGTTTAAGCCTCAGCTAGTTGGAAGGGGAGCTTTGAGGAGAAAGGAATTTAGACATACTTAGAAAACCAGATTATAATGTTTCAGGGAACTATAACATGAAATTCAGTAAAATTAGGTTTTTTCCTTAAAAGCTTGTTTTTGTTATATGTCTTGTTGCTATTGTTTATATGCTTAATAACAAGGATTTTTTTCTAAAAAGTTATACACTGTGACATGTAGAGACTTAAAGAGTTCTTTGTCTTTCATACAAATTTAGATCATTTCCTATTTAGTTCAGCTTAGAATGATCAGCTTGTCTTTTAATCCTTTTTTTAAAAAATGGCTTTGGTTTTCTTTTTTGGGGGTAAGCTCCTTCAAATTTTTTTTTTATATAGAAATGGTAAAATATATGGTAATAACGTAGTCAACTGAGTAAACGTAGAGCCAAACATTTTGCTTTGTTGAAAGGTGTTTTTTTCTGTCTTTTCTATGACCAAAAGAAGCAGGCATGGTATCTTACAAAAAGTGACTGTTGAGTTTCCTTTGTATCTTGATAGTCAAACTCTAATACCCACCAACATTCCCTGAATCATCTGAACTTTAGATGGGCTTTTGAAACCACAGAGATAAATGAGGAGCATTCTAGAAGAGCACTGTATATAATCTCCTGTAGCAGGCCTTTCTTTTGGTATTTGTTAGATACGTTGTTCAATCTCTGGCTTTTCTGTACCTGAACTGGGAGAAATATCCTAATATTTAATATGTTAGTAATTAACTATTTAGTAAATAATTAGTATTTAATAAGGTGGAGGAGCAAGAAACACTTATGGAGTGTCCAATGTGTGCCAGGTACTATGCTAGATTATTGGAATTATACAGATTAATAAAATCTACTCCCCTAACAATCCCCCAGTAAGAAAACAACAGCGTAAATATAGTTATAATACAGTGTGCAGTTGTAGTCAATGTGTGAAGCTGAGAGTGGATGGGGAGTTAGGAATACTTTGTGGAGATGAAAATGATTAAGTTGAGCCTTATAGGGTGAGTAAAAGTTAGCCTTTTGAAAGTAGAGGAAGGGGACATGGTAGTCATGAGAGACAAGAAGGTACATTGGCCTTCCGTGTACCAGAATCGGAGTGCACAAAGTCGTGGAAATGAGAAATCTTTGAATGAGTGCAGGAAAATACAAACAATTTGTTGTTTAGGAAGAAAGTTTGAAGCAAGGAGAGGTGAGAAATGAGGCTAGGAGTAGTAAAATAGGATAAGATGAAAGACCTTGAATACTGTATTAAAGAGTTCGGGGAGTCAGTGGGGAGTCATTTTCACCAGAGGAATAGCAAAGAGGAGTTTTTCATTTGAGTAGATATTTTTGGAAACTTGGAAGATAGGATTGAGATGGAATTAGACTACAGGCAAGGAGACGAAATAGCTACCTCTTGGTAGAGTTCAGCTAATAGTTGATGAGGACTTCGATTTAGGGTAGTAGTGGTAGAGATTAAGGAAGAGGAAATTGATCTGTGAAGTAAGGGGATGTAAAACTTTTGAGACTTGGGGCAGTAAATTAATTGCTGGGCCTCCTGGCTCTCGGAAATTTTATTTGGTTAGTCATCACATGCTTTTTGCTCTCATCTCTTGATCTGGATTTTAAGTCTGTTCTTTGATTTGGTAAATAAAAACAAAAAGGAAAGCCAGAGACGGATCATTTTTGGCGACTACAGCTTCAAAGAAAATATTTGGAAATTTCACGTGGGATTATATTTATTTCTGTAGTATGTTTGCATACCATAATATATTAGAGATATTTAAGGAAGTGATAGTAAAAAAAATCAATATTTGTAAATTAGTCCTTGCTTGTAAATAAACTTTATAGATTCTAGACCTTGTTTTATCAACTAACTAAATAACAGTTTGCTAAATTTAAATTGTTCACTTAAATACATAAAAATATGCAACGTAGTTTGAAACTTACCTGATTGTTTAACAGTTGATGTAGGGTCACTGTTCCACATCTTGTCTTGAGAGCAAACTCTTTTCAATAATGAAAAAATTTAGTTTGAATTCTTTGTTTTATCTACCCAAGCATACCCTGGGAGCAGAAAACCCTCCTTTCAATAACTATGACTTCTGAAGGATAGATTTTTGGTGAGGATTGTATATTTTGAAGCGGGGGAAAATGATGGGATCATTCTGATAGGTACTAAGGATCGGGGAAGGAACAACTTGGACTTGTTATGGAGCTGTGTCAGAGGTGTGATCTGCCTGTCCCGTGATTTTGTCATTTATCAGTGACACTAAGGAACTAATTGTGAGAAGGCATGGAGATTCTTCTTTATGACATCCTTTGTTTAGGGATAGCTAGACAAACTTTGCCTTTTTTCTTAACCCATTACTTTATGACTTTAAAAAGTTATTTTTATTTGTATCTCCTGCTAATAAAATGTTTGCTGATTAAGTGGCACTCTTTATCATACACTTTGTTTTTTCAAATGGATTGCTGCAAGTTTCTGCCTTTACCATACATTTGATTACACAATAGACTTGCACTTAAATGCTGAGTTTTACCCTTCTTCTAAGTTCATATTATACCCTTTTTTTGGGAAGTTCCCCCTCCCCCCAGCCCCCAGTTCCCCCCGTTTCTTTCTTTCTTAGAGGCAGGGTCTCATCACTCTGTTGCCCAGGCTGAAGTGCAGTGACGTGACCATGGCTCACTGCATCCTTGAACTCCTGGGCTCAAGAGATTCCGTTGCCTTAGCCTTCTGAATAGCTGGGACTGCAGGCCTGGGCCACAACACCTGGAATTTTAATTTTTTGTAGAGATGGGATCTCACTGTGTTGCCCAGGCTGGTTTCAAACTCCTGGGCTCAAGTAATCCTCTGGCCTCAGCCTCCCATAGTGCTGGGATTACAGGCATGAGCCCCTGTGCTTGGTTGCTGCTAGCCTTTTTAAGGGAGGCAGTCTGCCTTAAAAAAAAAGTCTAAGTGATATATCTAGAAGCTCAGTTTCAAAGCTGTCTGTAGACTGTATGTCTTTGAATATATGTCGACTTAAAGCTAAGGTCAAAACTATTTTTCTAGGAGTTGTTAATGTTTAAGACAATGCTAATTTTTAAGAGGCTTTGGCTACAAAACAAAATAGATAGTTGAGTCTCATATTTCTCTTTATTTTGCTTTAGGACAAGGCTGATACATCTTCTTTAATAATAAACAATAAATTGATTTGTAATGAAACAGTTGAAGTGCCTCAGGACAGCAAAACTAAAATATCTTCAGAAAGAAAAAGAGTAAATGAAAATGAACTTCAACAAGATGAACCACCAGCAAAGAAAGGTACTACTTCAGCTGCCAGCAGTAGGCGTTTAAGAAAGCTAATTTCTAAACCAGTAAATAGAACAAGGCAAACAGAGGGACATTCACTTGTCTAAGGAAAAATCTTGAGAAAATCTAAATGTCGTGAATTTTTATTCTGGAAAGTTATAAACTGTCTAGGGATGGGCATAGTTAAAGCTTTTATCTTAATAAATATGCTTTTAGAAATTGTGCTTTTATTATTTCTTTCACATGTCTGTAATAATTTCTGTGCTTATAATAGGTAAAACTCATTACTTTGATTTTTATAAATACAGCATTTTCTGCCTAAATTCCAGCACATTATTTTGTTTTCTTAGTTTGCATTCTTTATTCATGTGGAGAAAAGGATATTTTACAGTAAGACTTTGAGCTAAATATTACTAATAATAAATGTGTTCAAGCTGTATTTGTGATGCCAGGACACAGTCTGATGAAAGATAATACATGTTGAAGATTATTTTAAAAAAAATCTTTAAGAGTAAGTGGGCAAGTTTGTTTTAAATATAAAGAAGGGCAAACCTTTGAATTTCAGAGGAGGTAGGCTCTTTAGAATAAACTGAAAATCTTGAGGAATAAATAGGAAAATGTAAACTGCAAACTTAAAAGCTTCAAAAATAAACTTAGCAGCTTTTAAGAAACTACAGCAGGGATAATGCCATATTTTACCCCTTCCTCTTTGAGACTGGAGAGACAGTGTAAATTATAGATAATAAAACCTTGTCCAGTGAGCTTTTAAAATTAATCTGTTTAAAAGAAAAGAGACCTTGGAATCCTATAATGAGATTTCTCAATTACAGCTTCCCAAGAACATTTAGACAATTGAGTGAAACAAAAAAGAACATGGATTGCATTTGAAAAATAAAGACTTACAAATAAAAGTTGTTTTTGGTATACAGCATCGAAGGTAAAACTAGATAAATTCTAGATGGGACAGGGAGGTAAGATTCCCATATTATATAGTGATTCTTTGGTGGGGGCATATTCTCACTGGGGGGAAATCAGTATCTTGAGAGAGCTAGGGGATTTTAATTTATCAAAAGGGGTCATAGGCCGGGCGTGGTGGCTCATGCCTGCAGTCCTAGCACTTTGGGAGGCCGAGGTGGGTGGATCACCTGAGGTCAGGAGTTCGAGACCAGCCTGACCAACGTGGTGAAACCCCATCTCTACTAAAAATACAAAAAATGAGCCTGGTGTGGTGGCTCATGCCTGTAATCCCAGCTGCTTGGGAAGCTGAGGCAGGAGAATTATTTGAATCTGGGAGGCAAAGAGTGCTGTGAGCCGAGATTGCGTCATTGCACTCCAGCCGGGGCAACAAGATTGAAACTCTGTCTTAAAAAAAAAAAAGTGGTGGAGGAGTGGTCATAGTATTAGAAAACCTTGAGATCAAACAATCACGTAAGTTTTTTATTCTCTACATTGTAGTAGTACCTGAGGGACCTTTCATAAATGCTTTGACTTTTCCTTTATTTTGCTCATAGCTTCAACTGTGATTAGTATATAGGGAAATAGAAACTCATTTGTATATGGCATGGCAGATTTCAATTTAATGAGCTTTTTAATGATCTCAAAAGTGCTACCTTCTTCATCAAACAGATTCATTACATGTACATCCCATGGGCTACTATCATCTCACAACTAGGATGCACAAGAGCCTGTGAGAGGCAGGCTAAAACTTAGGAGTTTGAATCTCATAACTACAAGAGGTTTGACGTTTGGCTCTTAAGGAACAATTACATGCAGCAGTGCTGTCAGTTAAGGACTTTGTAATGTAACAAACTGATATGTTAAGATCCCAAAGGTATTACAGAGGTCCCTGTCAACTTCTCGAAATTTTCAAAAATAGTACCCCAGAACACTGATTCTCAAAATGTTGCATGTAAAATACATCCCAGACTTACCATATCAGTATATTTGGTGTTTGGTGCCAGGAATCTGCATTTTAATAATCTCCCTGGATAATTCCTCCCAAAAAAACTAGAAAATCACTCTTGTGTAAATTAGTGTTTAAAGAGAGAACATTAAAATTTTAAACCTAAAGTTACCATAAAGTAACATATAACTGGAATATGTCAGATTCATGAACTTACATACATCTAGAAGCAGAATAAATTACTATTGCAAAAATCATATTTATAAAGATTGTTTTCTGTACCATGATATGTCTTAGAGATAGAAAAGAAGAACATATGTGGTATAGTTAAGTTTCAAAAATATTACATTTAGGATTATTATTTTATTTAGGTTTATTGTTTGTGATGAGTGAGATATAGGGAGTCTGCCATCAGGGAGTTTAAAATCTAGTAGATGAGAGAGACAAACATATTTCAATAAAATATAAAGAGCTGAGTTGCGTAGGATAATATTCGGGACTCATTAAAAAGAAAACTGTACAATATACTTTTTAGAGTCAATTAGATATCAATGGAAAGTAGTAGGTTTCTTAACTAGAAGGATTTCAAGCCAAACCTACCTTATAATTGTCTTCTGCTCTTATAGATTAGTAACCCTTGTACTTCATATTGTATCTGGGATCATTAAACATGGAGAAGTTGATTCTTACATACTTAGTGAGGATACCACATAAAAATACAGGTTAATTAAACAAAAATGGTCAATGAGGGAGTGAATGGGGGTCAGAAGAACATATGGAATTGATTGTATTAGAGCAATGTCGTGCAGAAAATTCACATACAATTTATACCAGAACAATGTTGTAAAGTCCACTTATAAACATCATATAGACATCAAACCGTGAAGTATAACAAAACAGGAAAAAATTTCTAAAAGTGAAGAGTCAGATTCTGGCCTGTTTTGAAGTAAAGTTTCAAGGATCTGAGACACTCATCTGACTCTTAATGGAAATTGTATGAAATATAAAAAGATATGTAGATATAAATTTATATATCTAGAAGCTTGTTAATTATATTTCAAGATGTAATCATAGAATCTATGAGGAAAGTTTAAAATTATGTAATTTATACTGGGCACTTACATGGGGTGAGTTTATTTGTCAGTGAACTTATGAATTGTAGCTAATAGTGTATCTGTTCTGGGTATAATTTAATTTGTACTGATTATAATGGTTAAAGTTCTTACATGTGTATGACATTTACAAAGTCATTTAACTTATATATTAACTCATTTTAGTCTCTTAGCATTATTCTGTAGAGTAAGTTGAGCAGGTAGGGATATCCTTATTCTAGAAATATAGATACCAAGCCTGAAAAAGGCAGACTTTTATGCATTTTCAATTAGTTGAACCCTCATGTACAGATTTTCAGGTTCTATTAATAGTTAAATCTATCGCCTGTAATCCCAGCACTTTGGGAGGCCGAGATGGGCGGATCACGAGGTCAGGAGATCGAGACCATCCTGGCTAACACGGTGAAACCCCGTCTCTACTAAAAATACAAAAAAACTAGCCGGGCGAGGTGGCGGGCGCCTGTAGTCCCAGCTACTCGGGAGGCTGAGGCAGGAGAATGGCGTAAACCCGGGAGGCGGAGCTTGCAGTGAGCTGAGATCCGGCCACTGCACTCCAGTCCGGGCGACAGAGCGAGACTCCGCCTCAAAAAAAAAAAAAAAAAAAATAGTTAAATCTATCCAACACACAGTGTTGTAAACTCATTTGTCTTCTTGATCTTCACAACTTTGAGCTAGGTGGTATTATTCCTATATCACATTTGATGAAACAGTTGTAGTATGAAGCAGTTTATTGATGGTTATAGCTAGTAAGGCTATATTATATGAATTCCCAAAATTTTAACATTTCCCTTCCAATTTTAGCTATGAAAATTTAAGATATTCCATTTGCCTGTCACTAATATAATAAAAGCTGCAATATAATTGTAGTTTAAAACTGTTCTTTAGGATATGGAATGTCTGCCTATGGTTTCTCGTCGTCTCCTCCTCTCTGTCCCATATTAAAATGATAATAAAGATTTGTGGTACAAAATTTAAATAATACTGAAAGTTAGAAATAGCTGGTAATGCTACTCAGAGGTAGGTAGCTACGATCATTTTGGTGTACTTCCTTTGCTAATTTTGTATTACCTTGTGAAATAATAATTTTTTACATAAATGGGCTCATACCATATGTTTTGTAACCTGGTTTTTCTTTTTTTCTCAACAGCTTATTTCATTTTTTTTTTATTAGAAGTTTACTTTTACATGTTTTGTATGTTTGAATATTGGCTTATATGGTGACTTTTTGGTTTTATTAAGATTTGCCAGATTAATAACAATTTTTTTATTTTTAAAGGATCTATCCATGTTAGTTCAGCTATCACTGAGGACCAAAAGAAAAGTGAAGAAGTGCAACCGAACATTGCAGAAAATGAAGACATTAGAGATTTACAAAAAAATAACGAAGGACTGAAAGCACTTTTACTCACTATTGAGAATGAACTTAAAAATGAAAAGGAAGAAAAAGCAGAATTAAATAAACAGATTGTTCGTTTTCAGCAGGAACTTTCTCTTTCTGAAAAAAAGAATTTAACTTTAAGTAAAGAGGTCCAACAAATCCAGTCAAATTATGACATTACAATTGCTGAATTACATGTGCAAAAAAGTAAAAATCAAGAACAGGAGGAAAAGATCGTGAAATTGTCACATGAGATAGAAACTGCTACAAGAAGCATTACAAATAATGTTTCACAAATAAAATTAATGCACACGAAAATAGACGAACTACGTACTTTTGATTCACTTTCTCAGATCTCAAACATAGATTTGCTCAATCTCAGGGATCTGTCAAATGGTTCTGAGGAGGATAATTTGCCAGATACACAATTACACCTTTTAGGTAATGATTACTTGGTAAGTAAGCAAGTTAAAGAATATCGAATTCAAGAACCCAATAGGGAAAGTTCTTTCCACTCTAGTATTGAAGCTATTTGGGAAGAATGTAAGGAGATTGTGAAGGCCTCCTCCAAAAAAAGTCATCAGATTCAGAAATTGGAACAACAAATTGAAAAATTGCAGGCAGAAGTAAAAGGCTATAAGGATGAAAGCAATAGACTAAAAGTAGAGGAGAATGAGCATAAAAACCAAGATGACCTACTGAAAGAAAAAGAAACTCGTATACAGCAGCTGAAAGAAGAACTGCAAGAAAAAAATGCTAGTCTTGACATTCAAATACAGCATGTAGTTGAAGGAAAGAGAGCACTTTCAGAACTCACACAAGGTGTTACTTGCTATAAAGCAAAAATAAAGGAACTTGAAACAATTTTAGAGACTCAGAAAGTTGAATGTAGTCATTCAGCCAAATTAGAACAAGACATTTTGGAAAAGGAATCCTTCATCTTAAAGCTAGAAAGAAATCTGAAGGAATTGCAAGCACATCTTCAGGATTCTGTCAAAAACACAAAAGATTTAAGTGTAAAGGAAGTCAAACTGAAAGAAGAAATCACACAATTAACAAATAATTTGCAAGATATGAAGAATTTACTTCAATTAAAAGAAGAAGAAAAAGAAACCAACAGGCAAGAAACAGAAAAGTAAGCTAAATGTTATTCAAAATATTTTATAATACACAAAGCATTTATTTTGCTATGCATCTTTAAAAAACTTAGATGGTCATACTTAATCTGGTAAAGTGTATTATGTATGATGAGTGAAGAACTTGAACTTTGTCCATATAAACCGTTGGACCATAGGTTATATGAAAAGATCAGCTTATAAAAATCATATGAAATCTTTTCTGAAGAACTCATTCATAGTTTGGATATTCCAAATTTGTGAAAAGATATAATTATGTAAAGATTGTTACCATTTCACATGTGTGGTCCTAAGTAGTTAATAATGTTACCATAGAAAAGTGATTTGTATTTTTTAGATTGAAAGAGGAACTCTCTGCAAGCTCTGCTTGTACCCAGCATCTGAAAGCAGATCTTCAGAGGAAGGAAGAAGATTATGCTGAGCTGAAAGAGAAACTGACTGATGCCAAAAAGCAGATTGAGCAAGTACAAAAAGAGGTAGATTATTTGAAAAGTTATGTGGCCAGTTTATGATAAAGATTGTTTTCCTTATATATCAAACTTAGGCATTAAACTTAGGATTGAATAGAACATTTATCCACTTCATAATTTTTCTTAAAATTACGAGAACAGTTACTTCACAAGAGAAAATTTAGCTGATTTAAACAAGCTGAAGAATGTCCAACATTAAGAGAAATACGTGCCTTATGAAAGATGAGTCTTTTTCTTCTTTAAGAATTGCTAAATGTGGTCGGGCGCGGTGGCTCAAGCCTGTAATCCCAGCACTTTGGGAGGCCGAGACGGGCGGATCACGAGGTCAGGAGATCGAGACCATCCTGGCTAACATGGTGAAACCCCGTCTCTACTAAAAAATACAAAAAACTAGCCGGGTGAGGTGGCGGACGCCTGTAGTCCCAGCTACTCTGGAGGCTGAGGCAGGAGAATGGCGTAAACCCGGGAGGCGGAGCTTGCAGTGAGCTGAGATCCGGCCAGTGCACTCCAGCCTGGGTGACAGAGTGAGACTCCGTCTCAAAAAACAAACAAAAAAAGAATTGCTAAATTTAAGTCCTTACAAAAAAGTGGAAAGCAACTTTTGTTTACAGATAGTACTTAGGAGAATGTGCAGTATGTATTTTTAGTTTTTATTATAATTTAATTTTTAAATAGGGAATGCAATCACATTATTCCAAATTTGAAATATAATAAGATGTATACAATGAGAAAGAAATACTTCCCACTTCTTCGAGCTGTCAAGTTTACCTTCATGGCATCAAATGTTACCAGTTTCTTTTTCTGCACTTCTCCCTCCTTCCCTTTTTCTTTTATGACCACTTCATTTTCTGTTGTACTTAGACTTTCTCTAAAGATTGGAACACTTTTTTTTTTTTTACTTTGAGGTAGTTACTAAAGAATACTTAAATGTGTATGATCTGACAAATATTAATACAACAAATGCTGTTTCTGCCACTATAAAAGTGACTACTGAATGTTGTGTTTATCTAAACTTTAAAAAATACAATTTCACCATATTGGTTTTTAATCTCTAAACAGTGTTTTCTTCTCAGACTTTTATTTTTCACATCATATTTCTGAGACTGATTTATTTTGTAGTCATAATTAATCATTTTCACCTCTGCATAGTATTCTGTTGTGTAACTTACCGCAATTTATTTCGTCTCTTGCTGATGACCATTTAGATGGTTTATTATTTTTTTGCCCATAGCAATAGTGTGAATATCTTCTATATGCTCTTGGTACACATATGCAAAAGTTTATATACCAAGTGGGGAATTACTGGGTCAGAGGATATGAAAGGTTATCTCATGGTAGTTTTAATTTGTATTTTTTTTATTGCTAATGAAGTACAGCTTCTATTCATATTTCTGTTTGCTATTTGTCTATCCCAGTTTCTCCTCTGTGAAGTCATTTGTTCATTTTAATTGTGCTGTCCTTTTTTTTTAAAAGAGTATATAGTTTTTATTTTGTATTTATTTATTTTTTTAAAAATTTACTGGTTTATTATAAAGAATATAACTCAAGAACAGACAAATAGAAGGGATGCACAGGACAAATTAAGGGGGATGGAGGGTGGTGCAGAGCTTCTGTGCCTTCTCTGGCTGTACCACCCTCCCAAGACGTCAATGTGTTCACCAAGTGGAGTGCTCTCTGAACCTCACTGTACAATAGTTTTCATGACTCAATCTCCAATCCTGCTCTCTTCCACAGGGGTTGGTGGGTGGGACTGAAATTTCCAACTCTCCAATCATTTTTGGTCTTTTGGTGAGTAGCCCTACCCTTAAGCTATTCATTAGCATAAATTCAGGTGTGATAAAAAGGGGGCTCTTTTTTCTAAGTTTATTTATTTTGTTTTGAGACGAGATCTTAGACTCTGTCACCCAATCTGGAGTGCAGTGGCGTGATAATAGCTCACTGTAACTTTGAACTCCTGGGCTCAAGTGATCCTCCCATCTCCGCCTCCCTAGTAGCTGGGACTAAGGGTGTGCCACCATGCCCTAGCTACTTTTAAATTTATTGTATTATTAAAGTCTTTTTGTATTGCTACTTATAGAGGTATCTGTTTTCAAGTAATATTTTGTTGTATAGATAGTGGTCCCCAGCCTTTTCAGTACCAACGATCGGTTTTGTGGAAGACAGTTTTTCCGTGGACCGGGGTGGGGGTTACTTTAAGGATGATCCAAACACATTACAGTTATTGCGCACTTTATATTATTATTACGTTGTAATATATAATGAGACAATTATACAATTCACCATAATGTAGAATCAGTGGGAGTCCTGAGCTTATTTTCCTGCAAATAGACGGTCCCATCTGGGGGTGATGGGAGACAGTGGCAGATCAGCAGGCATTAGATTCTCATAAGGTGTGCACAACCTAGGTTCATCGCATGCAGAGTTCACAATAGGGTTTGCGCTCCTATGAGAATCTGTTGCCTCTGTTGATCTGATAGGAGGCAGAGCTCAGGCAGTAATGTGAGCGATGGGGAGTGGCTGTAAGTACAGATGAAGCTTCACTCCCTTGCCTGCCGCTCACCTCCTGCTGTGTGACCCAGTTCCTAACAAGCTATGGATAAGTACTTGTCTGTGACCAGGAGGTTGGGGATCCCCCCTCGTATAGGTGACTATTTAACATTACTCTAGTAATAGGTATTAAGAGTATTTTCTATTTCTCAAATGTGTAGTTTTAAAGCCAGTGATAATAATTGTAGCAATTTAGTCTAGGCCAGCTACTATGCTGAGTTGACAAATTATCTTAATCCTCACACAATTTGGAGTATAGACACTCTTTTTAACTTCCGTTTTGTTGATAAGAAAACAGACATTGAGAGATACAGTAGTCTCCCTTTACTGGCAGTTTTGCTTTCTGTGGTTTCAGTTACCTGTGGCCAACCATGGGCTGAAAATACTAAATAGAAATTCCAGTAATAAACAGTTCAATTCCAGGTCATTCTGAGTAGTGGGTCAAAAGCTTGTGCTGTCCTGTCCTGCCTGGAGTTGGAATTATCCCTTTGCCTAGCATATCCACATTGTTTGTGCTACCTGTTAATCACTTAGTCATCTCAATTATCAGATCACCTGTCATGGTATCAGGGACAGTATTTGTGCTCAAGTAACTTTTATTTTACTTAATAATGGTCCCAACATGCAAAAGTAGTGATGCTGGCAATTCAGATAAGCCAAAACGTTGTTGTAAAGGGCTTCCTTTAAATGAAAAGGTAAAAGTTCTTAACTTAATAAAGAAAAAAAAAATTGTAATCTGTGATTGCTAAGATCTATGGTAAGAACAAATCTTCCATCTGTGAAATTGCAAAGAAGGAAAAAGAAATTTATGTTTTGCTGGTGTACTTCACTGCAAAAGTTATGGCCACAATTCATGATAATTTCTTAACTAAGATGGAAAAGGCATTAAATTTGTGGGTGGAGGATGCAAACAGAAATGTGTTTCAATTGATGGCATCTGGGTTCAGTACTATCCATTGGGGATCTTGAAATACTATCCAATGTTTCAGGTATCCACTGGAGATCTTGAAACATATCCCCTGTGGATAAGGGGGAACTTGTCCTTGTCTAAGTTCACTTGTCTTAATCTTAATATGACTTGTCTGAGTTCACTCAGTAATAAGTGCTAGAGCCAGAATGGAAACTGAGGCAGTCCTTACATGCATCTTTGTGCAGCACATAGCCTCTATTATTATTAGTTATATAGTTGATGAAGATGGTGTTTATTACTTGAAGCCTCATATTTTTAAACAAAAAAGCAAATATTGTGAATATGTGATTATCATGTATGTATTATTGGAACATAAAGCTTAATGTAAGAATACCCTGAAACCATACCACTCTGACTATAATAAGGGCATCTTCATGCCTTTTTTTTTTTTTGGGCAGAATCTCACTCTGTCGCCCAGGCTGGAGTGCAGTGGCATGATCTCAGCTCACTGCAACCTCCGCCTCCCGGGTTCAAGCGATTCTCCTGCCTCAGTCTCCCGAGTAGCTGGGACTAAAGGCACATGCCACCATGCCCAGCTAATGTTTTTTGTATTTTTAGTAGAGACGGAATTTCACTATGTTAGCCAGGATGGTCTCGATCTCCTGACCACGTGATCACTCGCCTCCGCCTCCCAGAGTGCTGGGATTACAGGCGTGAGCCACCGCACCTGGCCTTCTCTATGCTTTTTATGGGGCATCTTTTCATTTAATTTCCTTCCATTTTTGAGCTCTTTAGTGGGTGTGAAAATGGAGTTTTGGCAGTAAAGCTCCACAAAGGAATAGAAGAGAAGGCTCTGCTCCCAGTTAGATAACTTCCCTCCGGAAATCCTGGCAAGATGTACTGAAAAGTTTTAGAGAGGGTTGGTATGATGGAAACTGGTATAAGGATGTACCTATATTAGCTTTTTTGGGTGAGGAATTATTTATTAGTCCATAGTACCTCGATTTCCCTATGTTTATGGAATTAGATTACTGGCAACAGCAGAAATCAATTGACCTTCACTTGCGTGGGTACCTTTTGATTTTGTGATTGTTTCATTTTCTTCTCTGCGTGTCATTATTAGCTTTTAAAGTATTTCTTGTATTCCTGGATTAATATTACTCAGTAAACTGTGGAAATTTGAATCAATATTTTTCCCTCAGAATATCTTTATTGATTTTTCCTTGGTAATTATTTTCATATTATGTACAGATGTTATGATTCCTTTTTGAGAGAACTTACAAAGTTTGAGATTCTTAAAATAATGGAACGAGAAATTGAGTTTTTCATATGCATTATTCATTAGAGTATTAAAACATTTTCTAATAATTTAAAGCTATAGTGTGTTTGATTTGTAGTATATTAGAATCTGTCATTTTTCTTTTAGGCTTTAAAGGATGTGAACTTTGAACATAGTTGCCGTGAATTTTAAATAACAAAAAGCAATTGGTATTTTCAAAATATTCCATTTGTTTTATAAACATTATTTTGTAGGTATCTGTAATGCGTGACGAGGAGAAATTACTGAGGATTAAAATTAATGAACTGGAGAAAAAGAAAAACCAATGTTCTCAGGAACTAGATATGAAACAGCGAACCATTCAGCAACTCAAGGTAAACAGTTTTGTTTTTAAAGATGGGTTAAATGCATTCTCTTGGTATATTTTAGTGTTCAAAAATGTACGTTTGTTTTTAATAACATCCTGTTTTGACTTTTTCTAGAATCTAGAAATAAATTATTTAAAATTAAATAGGCAAAAAAGAAAAAAAAAAGATAAAATTAAGTAGGCCAGTAGTGACTCTCTTCTAACAAATAGAGTATGGAAAAGAAAAAGTAATAACTTCATAGTGAAGAAACCTAGCAAATACCACTTTAACCAAGTGTTTAAGAATAACTTTACCATTAGTCATATTGATGCTATGTGCTTCCTAGTTTGATGTGACCAGAAGGACACATCCCCTCTTTAGTATTCTTTCCCTAAATTTATAACCTTAATCTCTTCATGAGAAAACATCAGACAAACCCAAACTGAGGATGTTCTACTGCTTGACCAGTATGAAGTATAAAGTGTCAGAGTCATTAAAGACAAGTAAAGACTGGGGAACGATGGTGAAGTCTGGAGTGTAATTAATAGTAGTATACCAATGTTAATTTCTTGATTTTTGACAAATGTACCATGGTAGTGTAATATGATAACATTAGGGGAAGCTAAGTTCTTTGGAACTCTTGCAAAGCTAAAATTGTTTTGAAATAAAATGCAAAAAACCAGAAGTAGTCCAGGTCTTACAGCAAATTCCTTTTAAAAATGATACTTAAAAGACAAAATCCCTTTATTGTATATGGTTAATTTTTGCTTGTTATCAACCAAATGGATGAGGCAACAATAAAAAATATAATTTGTTATATTATTTTCATGTTTGCTTTTAAATGAAGCAAACTAATGAATATTCAGGTATAAATACATGATTTTAATTCTTAACTGAATATAATCGTAATAAAGCATTCTATAACAATAGGATCCTAGAATTCCATGTTCTGTAATGATTCACTCTTAAGACTTACAAAGTGAGGAGATAGTGGTGACATTAGATAAGATTGGGGGTGAAGTTTGAGTTACATGGTAAGTTAAAACTAGAAGTGTAGGATATCTGGTCCCCATAATTTAATCTTGCCTATTAAGGCTTATTTTTTTCCAATCCTGCAGCTACTTTCTAGGTAAAACGGGTGGAGAGCTCTTTTTTTCCTTCATTTTGAGTTTAAGTTTACCAATGAGGAATCTTTTAATGGTTATTCTTGTTCCTTCTATGTTAAATACACAGTAGAACTTCATTTTCCCTTGTTTCAGATTTTTGTGGTTTGTAAGAAAATATTTACCTAAAACGTTGAGTTAGTAAAATAACTGGGTCATAACTTAGATTAAAAGTATAGGCCGGGTGCAGTGGCTCACGCCTGTAATCCCAGCACTTTGTGAAGCCAAGGCAGACGGATCACGAGGTCAGGAGATCGAGACCAGCGTGACCAACATGGTGAAACCCCGTCTCTACTAGAAATACAAAAATTAGCTGGGCATGGCAGCACGTGCCTGTAATCCCAGCTACTCAGGAGGCTGAGGCAAGAGAATCGCTTGAACCCGGGAGGTGAAGGTTGCAGTGAACTGAGATTGTGCCACTGTGCTCCATCCTGGGCGACAGAGGGAGACTCCATCTCAAAAAAATATATAATAATAAGTATAAAGTGGTTTTAAATTTATTTTTATTTTTATTTTTTGAGACCGAGTCTCGCTCTGTCACCAGGCTGGAGTGCAGTGACGTGATCTTGGCTCACTGCAATCTCAGCTCACTGCAATCTCTACTTCTTCTTTCCCTTGCTCTCACCCTACCCTTTTCTCCAAGATGAAAGAAAGTTGGAAGACTGGTACCAGCTGGTATACCAGCTATATAGGAGACTGATTTCAAACTTAATGTTGGGCCCTGTTTTCAAGATCCACTGTTAAATATTGTGTTCTTAAGTTAATTTGCATTTAATTCATATTCTCTCAATTTGTAGGAGCAGTTAAATAATCAGAAAGTCGAAGAAGCTATACAACAGTATGAGAGAGCATGCAAAGGTCAGGAACAAGTCTGTACTTCTGGAACGGGAAAAGTTCCCTTATTCCCCTTGCAGGGCATGCGATGGGTTATGGCTTGCTTCATTGGTGCCCTGCAGCTCAAACCCCTAGCGGGGGAGCATGCAGACGGGCAGGTCTTGAGTGTGGGCTCCGACCCCATGGCAGCATCTAGGGTTGAGTGTTTACAGCCCCTGAAGCCCCAGCGGGTGTGTGTTACAGGGTGTTTTTTCAGCCTAGTCATCCACAGGTGGCTTGTGTTAATCAGCTCAGTTAGACCCTCTGCCTTATCTCAAGGACAGAGGGCTTTCTGTATCCCGGGATTCTTGCTCTAGTGTACTGGAAAAATCGGATCACATGTGGGTGTGGAGAAGGAGTGCAAGGTTTTATTGAGTAGAGGTAGCTCTCTGCGGATGTATGGGGAGCCAGAAGGGGATGGAGCGGGAAGGTGGTCTTCCCTTGGGCGGCCGGACTCTCCTCTGACTGTCCCTAACTGAATTCCGTGTCGTCTCACAGTAGATGGCCTGCCAGCATCTGCTGGTATCTGCTGGTGTGTTCTTCTGCCAGTGTGTTCCTCTAGACGTTCAGCTGCTTGTGTATGTGCCTGCCAGGGTCTCAGGGGTTTTAGAGGCACAGGATAGGGGCGTGGCAGGCCAGGGTGGTCTTGGAAAATGCAACACTTGGGTGTGAAAACAGGAGTGCCTGTCCTCACTTAGGTCTGTGGGCACAGGCCTGAAGGTGGAGCCCTCGCCAGGGACCCTGCCTTTCTGTACCCAGCACTTCCCTGCCTGCCTCCCGTATCACTTCCAGTACTAAAATGATTACAAAATAGGTAGTTGCAATGACAATTGGTTAACATTTCCTTTGAAAATTCTGAAGTGAAGTGAGGGCAACGGAAGATGCAGCTTTATTAAAGGAGAAAAGTAGTGATACTAATGAATAATTTATTAACTTAAAGCTTATTCTTAGAAAATTAAAATAAATAGTCAAAGCAACATTGATTTCTTGTAATGGCCAGTATTTTGTGAAAAATAAAGCCAAAGTTTTATATAGATCACAATGAATGGTGTAGATTTCTGGACAAAATTGTGTAAAGAATAAACTTCAAATAAAATATCTTTAAAATGAAAATGTATATTTAAAGAAGTTTTAAAAAGCTGCTTAGTAATTTATGTTCAAATCCTAGGTGCTGAATTATGAGTTACGCTTTTATTACTCAGATTGTATTGATTTGTTGCTTGAAATATTGCAAAATTATTATTTTTTTTTTTTTTGAGATGGAGATCCGCTCTTATCGTCCAGGCTGGATGCAGTGGCACAATCTCAGCTCACTGCAAACTCCGCCTTCCTGGTTCAGGTGATTCTCTTGCCTCAGCCTCCCGAGTCGCTGGGATTACAAGCACCGGCCACCACGCCTGGCTAATTTTTGTATTTTTAGTAGAGATGGGGTTTTGCCACGTTGGCCAGGCTAGTCTTGAACTCTTGACCTCAGGTGATCCACCCACCTCGGCCTCCCAAAGTGCTGCGATTACAGGTGTGAGCCACCGCGCCCGGCCACAGAATTTCTTTTATAGATGATACATATTTCTGTTATTAAAATGATACAGACTCCTTTCCTCCTCATTACCCCTTAACTTCTTTGTTCTGTGAGTGAGAGAACTAGGATTTGAACCCAGGTGTGCTTCACTCTTAAGTCTCAGACTCTCTTTACTAATCCATGTTATTTGTACTTGGGCAACAAAAGAAAGGGTAAGACGACCAGATTATTACTTATTTAGCTGACTTGTACATTGGTGGGGTTAACTTGGATGGATAACTTGGATGTGAAAATATATCTCTGCACACAGTACTCTTTTCTTCTGCCTTTCTTAGGCCTTGTCACCCTAAACATCTCCTATTTCATAGGAAATAGTTCATAGCTCTCTTTTAGGATTCCCCTTTACTCTGGCTCCTTGTCCCTGTTGGTGAATGTGGACACATCTTAGATATTCTGGAAAAGTCTACCCTTGGACTAGGTTGCCCTACAGTTTTTATCATATTTTAATTTTTGTTTTCTTTGCCAAATACGAAGAAGTATGGTATAGGCCTACTGTGACTATTTTAATCTGACTTCTACCTTTTCTATGCTTCTAAGTCACTTGTAACCTACATATGTTAAAAATCTGTCAGCATTTTGCAATCCCTCCTTTTTATTTTTATTGTTTGGATGTTATTGTACACTCTTCTTTTCCTCAGTTATGTTTATAAAGTTGTATTTATTGTATGTATATTTTTTCTAAATATCAAGGTAATCTATAGCTCCTCCCACCTTTTGAAATTCTCTTGTCTCAGCTTTTATGATCTATTATGTACTACTTACCACCTTTCTCTCAGAGTGAGTCTCAGCTACTCTGGCAGCTTTCCTGATTAAGATGTCATCATCTTTTTTTTATTTATTTTCTCCGTTAGAGAGAAAATGCTCCTATGATTTTAGTTGTGTATGAGACATTTCTCTACAAACAGACAACAAACAAAACTATGTCTTTAACTTTTAAGGCTTTCCCTGCCTTCTAGATTTCTATTTATTTACGGAGTGCCTTTCACTTACCTATCTTTAATATTGAATTATTAAACAATGGAGATCTAATACATATAACATAAAATACCTTTTAAAGGTATACAGTTTAGTGGGCTTTAGTACTTTCTATTCACAAAATTGTACAACCATCACCACTATCTAATTACTGTATGTTTATAGTAACATAAAGTAACAAAAATGTTCACTTTTTTTGTGAACAAAAGTGACTTTTTTTGTCACTTCAAAAAGAAACCCTGTACCTATCAGCCATCATACCCCATTTACCTCTTCCCTCCAGCTCCTATCAGCCTCGAATCTACTTTCTGTCTGTATGAATTTGCCTATTATGGACATTTCATGTTAAGTCAGTTCATACAATATATGGCCTTTTGTGTTTGACTCTTTTACTTAGAATAATGTTTCCAAGTTTCATCCATATTGTGTATGTATCAGTACTTTATTCCTTGCTATGGCTGAATAATATTCCACATTTTATGTATCAGTTGATAGACATTTGGGTTGTTTCCACTTTTGGCTTTTATGAACATTTATATGCAAGTTTTTGGGTAAACATATTTTTAATTTTCTTGGGGATGGTAAGCAAGTGCTGAATGTGCAGCACTTGATTGCTTGTTCATTTAGTAGTCATTTATTTCACTATGATTGCTCATAGCTTTCCTTAGATAATATCTTTAGATAGCTATGATGAGATATCTATCTCAGACTTCTTTACTTTGCTTTATTTTCCATTTTATCAGTTGTTTATTTTGGGGTTCTTTCCTGAAATAAAATGTAAATTACTGGAGTCAATGGCTGATTAAATAATTATCTTTTTGCCTTTACTGCTCTAGTTTGCTAGCTTTCAAATAATAGTTGACTAGCCATTAGTGAGGTTATCATTGGTGTTCTGGAAATTTTTTAATTGATAACTAGATTTGTAAATTATTTTTCTAGTCCTCTGTTTAGAGTCAAAAATGCAAAGTGTAAGAGGGAGGGAATTATTTGAATAAAATTATAATTAATTGTGTAATATGAATATATTTGAAAATCATGCTTTTTGAAAAAAAAGATTTATATGATAATATGAAGGTGACTTTAATCCTAGGAGGAATTCTGTTTTACTAGCATACTGAAAGCCTGCATCAATGGAAAAATACTAAAAACTGCTCATACAGTTTTCTCTTACTGTTTAGTTTGTTTTACCTTTGCTTTATGTGCACTTTGAGGGAGCCATCTTTGGGTATTTGTGTTACTAAAAGCAGCCTGAGAGTGAGCTATGTATTTATAACTTTTATCACCTCTGACATCAGTAATAGTTGGTAAGAGTTCTCTGAAATGAGCCCTGCTACTGTGTGCCATCACCAGAGGCGACAAACTGATCTTCCCTCTTTATCTGTTTCCTCAGACAGGGTTAATATAGAGTTACTTACAAGTAATTGCTGTAGTCATTCTTCAAGGGCCAGAAACACTTTTAGGAAGGCTGTTAATACTAGCTTTTCAAAAGCTATTTCTGAGGAGCTGGTTTTAAATAAAAATTTAAAGTAGAAATAAATGTTTGAATATTTTTCTAGAAAAAGTAACTACTTGAGATTAAAAAAATAGTTCAAATTGGGATTGAGCTTTTATAGTTTTAGCAGGTAAAGGTTTTAGTTTGGTTGGAGAATATTAACACTGAAAATAAATATTTTGCCAAATAATGTTTTTTCCCCTAAATCCTAAGATTTATGTTTATAGTAATAGTTATATTGGAATAGTTTAATTGTATTAGAAATTGTTAATTTTACCTGAAAAAACTTTTTTCCATTCATCCACTCTTGCAGTCATCCAAGCATCCATCTTTACACCAAATATATATTTAGTATGTCATATATACCAGTACTGTTGAGACATTGAGGATATAGCAATGAATAAGACAAAGTTTCTGCCTATATGGAACTAATATTCTATTACAGTTAATAAAAATGTATTTTAATTTTAGAAGAACTTAAGAAAAATTGGATATCTAGAGGCTATTAATTTCTAAAAGTGTTCTCCCCCAATTTTTAGATCTAAATATTAAAGAGAAAATAATTGAAGACATGCGAATGACACTAGAAGAACAGGAACAAACTCAGGTAGAACAAGATCAAGTGCTTGAGGCTAAATTAGAGGAAGTTGAAAGGCTGGCCACAGGTAAAACAAGATTGCATACATTTCTCTAAATATACTTTTTCATTAAAAAAAAATTTTCCTAGATTGCTTCCCTTGTTAAAGTAGTATGTATTTACAGTGATTCATAATGGAAAAGTATTTGGTGTTTTTTGAATGTCCTATTACTTGTCATTTTCCACTGTGATGAAAATTGTTTCAGTAAAATTATATGCAGTAAAGAAGGAGTAAGGACAGTCCATGATAACTTAACGAATTATAAATTGCAAGTTATGGATGATAACTTGCAATGTTCCCTAGATGTTGAGAGTACGCTTTGAACTGAGTTTCACCTTTGTCGGGCTTTTAGCATTATCTTGTATGTTGATCTCAATAAATACTTTGATTTCATTGCTTTCAGAATACCATCAGTTTTTCTAGAGTATATGGAAAAATAGAACATTTGCAAATAAAAAAGTTATGTGTGATTTTTGTAGAAAGGGCAAGAAATTTAGAATTAAGAAATTGTCTATGCCATTTTATATATAACCTTGACAGGGTACTTGTGCATACTCAGCCTAATTTTCCTCATCTGTAAAATGTGGTTGATGATGATAATGCCATATATACTGTTGCACATAAAATCATCTAACTTGAAGATTCATATTGTACATTATTCTTGTCAAGATAAGATGAGATGAAAAAATGTAATAGTACTTTGTAAACCCTAAAACTCTTTTATAACTGTATTTTGGTGAATGAAATTGTGATGAGGATGAGGACAGTGAGTCTATGTGACTTCATACTTTTCTAGCCACTCTCATGGACATGGGAAACTTTTTTCTTGAGAACTGCATGAAGTTTTCTATATAATAAGGTTGACAATGAATTTATTATACTGTACTGTGAATACTATTCATTGGATTCCTGAGAAGTCCCTGTAGTTCCTCTTCACTAAGAATTTAGTAAGAACTCCTAAAAGTTAAACTGTAGAATAGCCTCAGTTCCATCTTGGTCTGTGTTCTTTATCTGGGCTCTACTGATTTGTGTCTGCAGCCCATGTCAAGTGTATCTCTACATGGTATAACTTTTGCATATACTTTAAAACATAATTTTATGTCTTCAAATCAGAATTGGAAAAATGGAAGGAAAAGTGCAATGATTTGGAAACCAAAAACAGTCAAAGGTCAAATAAAGAACATGAGGACAACACAGATGTGCTTGGAAAGCTCAGTAATCTTCAAGATGAGTTACAGGTATGATTTTATATATGTTTTTATGTTTGTATGTATCTGTCTTTATTATATTTCTAATAAGAGGAGAATTCAGTATTTTATATTTTGTAATTAACTTAGATATGGGTGAAATAATACCTGGCAAATGTTAATATGTAAATATAACTTTTCAGGGCACATTGAAATGATATGAGGAAGAAATTCCAAGATACAACCTATTAAGTGCCAGTGAAATATAGTGATTGGGTCCTCAGTTTTATATTTTACATGTGTAATTCTCAGACCACTGCTTCCAATGTCCTTGTGCCTATTTTTCTACTCCTTAAACTTCTTACTCATCAAATACTGCTGTGGAGAAAATGACCATCAGGAGAATTATTTTGATTACTGTAAATCTCTTCAAAGTTTAATTATTAAATTGGAATAGAACTGTATATCTGAACACTGACATACATATAAACTATACTATATAGAAGATATTCTATTGTGTGTGTTTTTTTTTCTTGTTCAGCTTTAACATACAACATATGGGGGAAACTTTTTTTCATGGAATGTACCAAATACTGTTGTATTTTGTACGTTTTATGAGAAGTGGCATTCATAACAGAAGCTGTGGGATTGAAGGAAACATATTAATAATGGTTTTGGGAGATTGGCTGCATCTAATTTTTTTTAAAATTCTGGCTGTACATTAATCATATGCTGAAAACAAATACAAAAAACTACTTTTTTTGTTACATATTATATATTCTAAAATTTACCCTTTTCATTGTGAAATTCCAAAAGCAGTTAGAACAAAATAAATATTATGAAAAAAGTGTATCAACCATATTGGGAATGTTTGCATTCAAAAGTATTTGTGTATTTTGCATTGTTCTAAGATGATATAATCACATTAGTGTAGATTATAAACTTTGTAATCCTGGAATGGACTGCCATACTTTGTAATACAGTGATTTTAGAAATTTTCTTTCTCTCTTTTTTTTTTTTTGAGATGGAATCTTGCTCTGTCGCCAGGCTGGAGTGCAGTGGGCGATCTCCGCTCACTGCAGCCTCTGCCTCCTGGGTTCCAACGATTCTCCTGCCTCAGCCTCCTGAGTTGCTGGGACTACAGGCGCCTGCCACCATGCCCGGCTAATTGTTTTGTATTTTAGTAGAGACGGTGTTTCACCATGTTGGCCGTGATGGTCTTGATCTCCTGACCTCGTGATCCGCCCACCTCCACCTCCCAAACTGCTGGGATTACGGGCGTGAGTCACTGCACCCAGCCTAGAAGTTTTTTAAGTGGTATTACTGTTTTTATTTCAAATTAAGTTCTACTTGGGTTTTTTATATATAATATTAAATGCCTCTGAACCCAAAGAATCTGTGGTACCAGTTTGAAAATTACTGATCAGCAGTATTCTCTGTCCAGCTCTTCTGGATGTTCTTTTAATAAATACCTTGTTGCACAAGTTGTTTTTTATTTGGCATCTCGTAGGCCCAGGAATATTTTATTTTTAAAACTATCCAGTTAGAAATGACCACCATAAACAAAGCCTTTTTTATTGCTTTGGCATTTAGGAAGATTTGAGTCAGTTTAACTGTTTCAGAAATTTGAATTGTTTATTTTTTCTTAAGGTCACTGATAAAAGTATTTAAATGGACTTCATAGCAAAATAAACTTATAAACGAAATGTGTTTAGGAAAGCAAACCAGTTACTATTATTATTTTTAAATAATCTGAAACTTTGATCTTGTCATTATTTAAAGTAAAACATTTAAAGTTTTTATAGAGGTGAAAAGTAATGGATTGTATGAAAATGTCATAGAAGCATATATTGACTACTTTGTAGGCATGTGATAATAACTTATACCATTTATATATATAGGAGTCTGAACAGAAATATAATGCTGATAGAGAGAAATGGTTAGAAGAAAAAATGATGCTTATCACTCAAGCGAAAGAAGCAGAGAATATACGAAATAAAGAGATGAAAAAATATGCTGAAGACAGGGAGCGTTTTTTAAAGCAACAGAATGAAGTGGTTAGTAACAATTGTATCTTTGATGTATTTCACCTGCTTTCCTTGGTGTGTTAAATGTATTTCTGGAATTTCCAGTTTCTACATGGTTTTCTGTTTTTGGTTTTTTAAAGGCAGGTTATCATATTTATAAGATAACTTTTCTGTTCCAGTTTATCTTGACATTCACTAATGTTCTTGTTTTAACTTGTTTCAGTTGATTTAGCATGTTGAGAGAATACCTTATTGCTTCTTACTGTCTAGATACTGAAGTTAAAAATCTCTTCCTTTTGACCGTTATGGAGTAGTCCCTATTTTAAAACTTTTTGCATTTTGAACTGTAGATTATAATATTGTGTACATTTTATCACATAAAGTCACCTAAATAGTTTCTAAAAGACTGTATATATAGTAGAAATGACCTTCAGTTGTAAAACAACCTACAGTTTACCAGCTGTAGCTCTTGTAATGATTCTGTCTTAGCCTGTTCTTTTTTTCTAATTGGCACTTAGTCTGTTTGACATGCAATGTTGGCAATCAGAAAAAAGAAGCTAAACGTTATTGTTAATCCGAGGAAAGCTATTGAGCAACAAATATTTTAAAATGAAAAACTAGTGTCTGTAAAAATAGTAACTTGGCAGTATCATATTGTCATCTGTTGGCATTTCCTTTTTTTATGACTGCATTTGACTAAAGACAGTTAAACTTTCCTATAAAAACTGGAAGATTTTCCTTCCTTCCTTCCTTCCTTCCTTCCTTCCTTCCTTCCTCCCTCCCTCCCTCCCTCCCTCCCTCTCCCCTCCCTCCCCTTTCCTTCTTCCTTTCCTTCTTCCTTTTCTTCATCCTTTCCTTCTCCTCATCCTTCTCTTTTTCCTTCTCCCTTTTCCTCTCCCTTTCCTTCTCCCTTCCCTTCCTTTCTCCTTTCCCTTCCCCATCCCCATCCCCTTCCCTTTCCCTTTCCCATTTCCCTTTCCCTTTCCCTTTTCTTTCTTCTTTTAAAGAGACAAGGTCTTGCTCATCACCCAGGCTGGAATGCAGTGGTGCAGTCATGGCTCACTGCTGCCTCAAACTTCAGGGCAAAAGCAATCTTCTACCTTAGCCTCCCAAGTAACTGGGACTAGTAACTGGGACTACAGGCACATGCCACCACACCTAGGTACATTTTTTATTTTTTGTAGGGACAGAGACTTGCTGTGTTGCCCAGGCTGGTCTCAAACTCCTGGTCTCAAGCAGTCCTCCTGCCTCACCTTCCCAAAGTATTGGGATTATGGGTGTGAGCCACTATGCATCATACCTGGCCTGGAATGTTAGTTTTCAATAAGGTAAGGACGGTTTTTCCACTTTTTTTCCTCCCTAGCTTTAAAGCTGCTTTTAACATTGAATATTGAACAGAGTTGGCCAGTTTTTATTAAAATGAGACTGTTGTGAGCTAAACTTTCCAGCACACTTGCTAAACTCCAGACCATACATGTATTGTACTCCAGAAATCAAGCCCTTGGTTGAAGTATGTGTCCTTTCTGAAGCTAGAGAGTCTACCATTGAATGCTCTGTCCTCATAAATTTGCTCCCATAAAAAAGTTTACTTTTTTATTTTGAAATCATTTTCTTTACAGAAAAATTACAGAACTAGCACATAGAATTCCTGTATACCTATCACCGAACCTTCCTGACCCAGTAGTAAGAGGCAATAAGTAAAATCAAAACAGAAGGCTGTCATAGTTGTTCCAGTTCCAAACCAGTGGTTTCTCTGGTAGCAATGCCAGCAAATAATCTCACTTTGAATTTTTAATGCTAGGGAAAACTAGTTTACTCTTTTCTTTCATATGTTTCTTTATAATCATACTTAGATTGTGTATGTGTCTGCCATATTTAGGAAACACGTTTTTGATGTAATGTTAATTTTTGATGTAAAAGTAACATGGAAAGCAAATAGAATATAGTTCAATGAGTTATTGTAAAGCCAGTACCCACTTAACTAATACCTATTTCAAGAAGTAGAACACTGCTCCACCCCAGAAGCTCCTTCTTCTGCCTCTTTTCCAGTGGTAATAACTAATCTGTTCTTTAGTGTTACACTTCAGTTTTGTCTGTTTTTGGGTTTTATGTAAATTGAAATATATGAATACATTTGATTGTACCTGACTTCTTTTCATTCACTATTTTATGTTTGTGAGAATCATCCATCCATGATTCCATGCATGTATCTGGAGTTAGTCCACTTTCATTGCAGAATATTTAAGTGTATGAATAAACCACTGCTAATTCATTTTAATGTTGAAGATATTTGGATTGTTTTCTGGTTTTGGCTGTTATGAGTAAATTTTCCTATAAACATTTTTATACATTTATTTTGGTGCATATTTACATGTATCTCTGTTGTATATATATATACAAGACAATTGCTAGATGATGAGGTATATGTATGTGAAATTCTAGTAGAATGCTGCACTGATTTTCAAAGCAGTTGTACCCATTTATACCTCAACTACTGTTGCAGTAGCTATATAGTCCCACCAAGGTATATTGTCAGTTTTTAAAATGGTTTTAATTTGCTTTTCCCTAATTACCAATGAAGTTGAAGATTGTTTCATTTGTTTATTGGCTGTGTTTATACAAGTTCCCTTACCTGTTTCTCTGTTGGATTGTCTAGCTTCTTCTTATTTGTAGGAATTCTTTATAGTTTTCAGGATAGAAGCCCTTTTTGTAATGTATTGCAAGTACCTTCTTTCTATCTCTAGTTTGCTCTTTCTTTCTTACTGCCTTTTTGTGAGTAGGAGTTCTCATACATTATTATTATAGATATTGTAGATATTACAATTATTGTAGATAATTTTATAGTATTGTAGATAATTGTCCTAACATTTTTCTTTATGAAGCCCAAGGACTTGAAGATGGTGTGTTATATTATTTCCTGAAAGCTTTGAAGTTTTATCTTTCATATTTAGATACTAGAATTGATTTTTATGCTGGTGTGAGATAGTGGTCAAAGCTCTTGATGTTTGTTTTAATGTGAATTACCACCAATTGACGTGGAAATATTTATTGAAAAGACTGTTTCTTTCTCACTATTCTGCCACTTTTGTCATAAATCAATTGCCCACGGGTTAGTTTTGTATGTAATGTAAGATTAGGGTTGGGGTTTTTTTTTTTTTTTTTTCATTTGGCTATTCAGTTGTTCCAGCACCGTTTATTGGGAAGATTGTCCTTCCTTTCGTTGAATTTTTTTGCCACTTTTTTAGGTCAGTTGACCGTATATTTGTAGATTGTCTCTTCTGTCCCATTGATTTCTCTATCTGTCTTTACACACTGACTTGATTAATGTGCCAACTTGAAATTATAGATAATTGCTCTCGTTTTGTTCTTCATTTTCAAAATAATTTTGAGTATTCTAGATGATATGCATTTCCATATAATTTTTCAGAGTCACCTTTTCCATTTCCACACACATTCACACATACCAGAATTTTGATTAAAAGGGCTTTAACTCTATAGATCTATTTGGAGGAGACATCTTAGCAATGTTGAGTATTTTGATCCTTGAACACAGACCAATCTCTCCATTTATTTAGGTGTTCTTTAATCTCCTTCAGCAATATTTTATGGTTTTTCATATTTAGGTTTTACACATTTTCTTTATCGGTATTTCATGATTTTTGAACCAATTGTAAATGGTCTTGTTTTCTATTTTCATTTTTCTATTGTTTGTTGCTATTACTGTAATTTTACCCACTAATTTTCCAAATATTGGCAGAAATGTTGATACTAGTTTGAAAGCTATACCTATAATTGTATTGAAAGAAGTTACCAGTAAACTGATTTTTGGAATGAGATGGAATATGGATAAAAATAACATGGACATTTATAAAATGATATGTATTTTGTTTTATAATTAAATATTTTATCTAGACTAATTTGTTATGTAATCTTGTTTGCAGCTATATTTATGGTGTTACATGTAATAATTTCTAAACGTTCTTAGATTCATAATATATCAAGGTTGATTTTAATATTTTATTTATTTCTTGATTAGGAAATACTGACAGCCCAGCTGACAGAGAAAGATAGTGACCTTCAAAAGTGGCGAGAAGAACGAGATCAACTGGTTGCAGCTTTAGAAATACAGCTAAAAGCCCTGATATCCAGTAATGTACAGAAAGATAATGAAATTGAACAACTAAGAAGGATCATATCAGAGACTTCTAAAATAGTCAGTAGTCTTTTTTGCTATGCCTTTTTAATTGAACATAGTAATTACTTAATTGACTAACTCTTAAAGGATAAAAAAGTGTAAGTCTCAATAGACCAAAAAGGAATCAGAGTATTTAAAATGTGGAGATTTTTCATGATTGTGAGTTTTGAAATTTATCATTGAGATTGATTTGTCAGTCAATGACTGAGATGTAGCATTTTCTCCAATATTTTGGTTATATCTCTCAGGTAGAGTAATTAGAAAATCAACAATTTATGGGTTTAGTCCCTAATCTACCTTTAAAATATGGATATGTGATTCAACATGAACTCTTGGTGATTTGAATACTTGGACCCATCCTTAACTTTATTTTATAAAAGTACAAATTATTTTGAAAGTAAGCCTAAGGGTAGAGAGACATGAGTCATTCAGCTGTTACTTTTATATTACCTTGGAACTGGAAATCCTGAAAGAGGAGAGAATTGCCTTTTAGAGATAGTAAATAGTAAATAGAATCTGGGTATATCTGAAGCTAGTCTTTCTGGAGTAAATAATCTGTACTTAAAAATATGCTGCTCTAAAGCCTTCAGACAACAGGAAAAATATGTATGTGTGTGTCACATCAAAAGACTATGTAAGAGAGATTACTTGCTTTAAAAAGAGGTAGTATTGTGTTGTTTAATAATATAGAGTAGAAATTCAGAAAAACTAGGTATCAACTCCTGTCGCTGTGGTTTTGGGACCTTTGAGAAAAATTACTTATCATTTCTGATCTTTATCTAAAACAGATAATAGTGTTTTCCTAACAGAGTTGTGAAATTAATGAAGATTGTAAAACAAGTAGCACAGTTCTTACTCTAGTAGAAAATCAATACCTGCTACTTTCCCTTTTATGAATTCAGTAGAGTCTTTCTTATTTGGCAGTAATGGGGAGGTGACATAAGACGTTTACTTGACTTGATTTTGATGGCTGTGATAAGGAGGTCTGTGTACAGTTTATTAAATTTTAAAATGTAATCTGATATTTCTTTATAAATTACCTAAGTAGAGTTTAGAAATAGAACTTTATGACTGAGAAAATGGGATGAAGAATGTGCTGCAAGAAAAGGTTTAGCTTTCCTTATGGTCTTTTATACTCTAATGCTATAGTTGCATTCCTGAGAAGCCTCTAGTTTTTCAAAATTGTGTTATCAAAAGCAACTGTTGGGATACTGAGCAATTCTTACTCAGTACACACCTTGACCATGCCATTTAATGTGTGTGGTTCTCTATTTCCTCATCTGGAAAGTAGGAATAATGATTCTTGCCAGACCTACCTTCAGAGTTACAATGAAAGTAAAGCAAGAGAATGTGTGCAGAACACTTGGAAGTTGCAAGCAGTCTTTCAGATTTCTCCTTAGATCAGAGTCAATAAACTGGAAAGTGACCCAGCCTTTCCTGAGTCTCTGAGGATGAAAGAGAAGTAGGAGGGCTAGATGGTCATTAAAGATGTCTTTACTTATTTCCACTGTTTAGTTTCACACAAATCTTGATTTTATATTCTTTATGTGAAGTGTTTTCAGTATATTTTCAGGTTACATTGCCCTGTGGCTTTAATATTGCCTTACTTTAGGAAACACAAATCATGGATATCAAGCCCAGACGTATTAGTTCAGCAGATCCTGACAAACTTCAAACTGAACCTCAATCGACAAGTTCTGAAATTTCCAGAAATAAAGTAGAGGTGGGTATTTGGCAACACAGTCCACTTATTGATTCTCTTTATCCACTATTACTAAATAACACTTGCAAGTGTAATATAATCAGTTGCTGAAGATACTTTACTACACAATTTAGCTTTATGCGCTCTGGGTTGTGTGAAAGAAACTAGAGGCTTTTGAGGAGAGGTTAAATTCTTTTGGGAGATCATATCCCCAAATGATGTTAATCTCATCTTAAAAGCAGTAGATCTGTTAATATAAGCAAACTTGATGGTCAGAAATAGGAAATCCTACGAAAGAGAAAATAGGGATAATTTGCTGTCATAAAAGGTTGCTTTAATAAGCATTGTGTTAAATAGTATTTTTTGGAATTGTATCCGTTTAATAGCTTTGTCACCAGTCTTCAATAACAACTCATGAGTTTCCTTAATTGTTTTGGGCTTAGGGTTCTGTGAATAACTTTGGATAATATAGAGATTCTGAGGTTGGATATGAAATAGATAAAAATTCTATGTTAACTTAAAATTTTTGAAGATAAAATTACTTTTTAAATTTCTTTTTAAAACACATTTATTGGGAGCATTCAGAGTTGGGAACCTTTTTAAGCACTGAGGATACAAACATCAATAAGACATGATTGTCATCCTCAAGGAGTGTAAGGTAGATACATAAGTGACTGACTTGTTTGATTTTACTTATGGGCTAAGTGTTATAGTAGAAATATAAAATGAGTACTATAAGTAACACTGAGGAAGATGAAATGAATTTTGCCTGAGTGGTTGTGGAAGTGGATTAAAGAAGGTGATGCCATATTGTATCTTATGAATAGAAGCTTATTAAGCAGACAATGGGAAGAAAAAGCCTTAAAAAAAAAAAAAAGAAAAGAAATGGGGTTTCACTGTGTTTCTCTGGCAGCTGGACTTGAACTCCCGGGCTTAAGCAGTCCTCCTGCCTCAGCCTCCTGAGTAGCTGAGACTACAAGCATGTGCCACCATGGCCAACTAAGAAGGACATTTTAATCTGGGAAAATAACATGAGCCATTCATTTTGTCTTGGTTTTTCCTCGACAGTTATTAGTAGTTTCAAATAATTAGCACTGACCTTGGGGACTAATACAAATCATAAATTTCAGAGAAAAGTTTGAAATTGATCCATAAACAAGGCTTAATTCTTGATTGCATGTACAAACACATATAAAGGAACATTTCTTTCTCCATAAATGTATGTATGTTGTCCTAATTTCCTGGTTCCAATTTTCTAATTCCAGCAGTTATTGTATATTCCACAGTTTGGGGAATCATATTGTTAGGCTATTTTATATTGTTCTTGCCTTCATGTAATCGATATGCTTAACCAGGCTGAAAGTCCAAAATGATTAATTCACTTAACTGGTAGTTGATTCTGGGACTTCCCCTGGACTTAATTTGTGGCCTCTCCCTGTGGATTAGACTTCTCATGGCATGGCAACTGGTCTCAGATGGGGCATTTTGAGGGAGAGTGTCCTGAAAGTGTTCTAAGAGGACAGGACAGAAGTTGTAATGCTTCTTATGTTTGAGCCTTAGATGACCATAATGTTATTTCTACCACATCCTATTGGCTATAAGGCCCAAATTCAAATAGAGGGGAATGAGAGACTCCATCTCTCAATGGGAAGAGTAGCAAAGTATTTGCAGCCTACTTTAATATAACCAGGCTGTTTGTCAAAAATCCCAGCCTCCTCCCTTGGCGATTTCTGATTTACTGGGTTTGTGGTAGGGTCCAGGAGTCTTATAAACAAATTCTGTAAGTAATTCTTATGATCATACAAGTTTGGGAAATACCGATCTCTTAAGTTGCCCCTAATTTTAACATACCATGTGTGAGCCTGAAGAAGGTAGATGATAACTTAATCTTTCTGTCTTGCTGTGATCTAGCACACTTTTTGTCTTTCCTGATGCATTGTCTTGAATAGGCATTTGAGAGAACTAATTCTTTGTGGTTTATAAATGTATACTCTACAAATAATATTTTTCCTTTTAAATCCTGTTGTAGGATGGGTCTGTAGTCCTTGACTCTTGTGAAGTGTCAACAGAAAATGATCAAAGCACTCGATTTCCAAAACCTGAATTAGAGATTCAGTTTACACCTTTACAGCCAAACAAAATGGCAGTGAAACACCCTGGTTGTACCACACCAGTGACAGTTAAGATTCCCAAGGCTCGGAAGAGGAAGAGTAATGAAATGGAGGAGGTAAATACTTAACTGATGAGTATATTTAACAAACAACTCTTATTATAAAGCTGTTACAGTATAGAGTTAAATGGTGCTATATTGCCCTCCTGTTCATAGGCACTGCTGTTAGAGACCAAAATCACAATTTATGCTATATTTTATACCCTTTAAGGGTATCACTATGAGCCAGGCATGGTGACCATCATGCCTGTAATCCCAGCACTTTGGGAGGCTGGGGCTGGCGGATCACTTGAGGTCACGAATTCAAGACCAGCCTGATCAACATGGTGAAACCCCGTCTCTACTTAAAAATACAAAAATTAGGCAGGAGTGGTGGTACACACCTGTAATCTCAGCTACCCAGGAGGCTGATGCAGAAGAACAACTTGAACCCAGGAAGTGGAGGTTGCAATGAGGTGAGATGGCACCACTGCACTCCAGCCTGGATGATAGAGCAAGACTCTGTCTCAGAAAAATAAAGAATATTACTGTGGTTTAATGGTCTTCAGATGAAAAGCTATGTATATTAAAAGATATAGCTTATCCCTTGGGAGGCCGAGATGGGCGGATCACGAGGTCAGGAGATCAAGACCATCCTGGCTAACACGGTGAAACCCCGTCTCTACTAAAAATACAAAAACTAGCCGGGCGAGGTGGCGGGCGCCTGTAGTCCCAGCTACTCGGGAGGCTGAGGCAGGAGAATGGCGTAAACCCGGGGGCGGAGCTTGCAGTGAGCTGAGATCTGGCCACTGCACTCCAGTCCGGGCGACAGAGCGAGACTCCGCCTCAAAAAAAAAAAAAAAAAAAAAAAAAGATATAGCTTATCCCTTGCTTCAGTTGAACTATAATACATCAAATGATGGTGGATTTTACTGGAGAGCCATTTCAGTATACCAGTCCTGTTCATACTTAGTCACTTTCCCTGTAATGGAAAAGAAAAGGGGGTTATTTAGAAATCAGAGAAACTGAAATGGCTAACTTGCTTGAGTATAATCTTTGTCATTTAACTAAAATCTTTAGTCTCTATGGTCATAGCAAGTTTTAAAAGAGAAATCCTTTTTTCATCAGCCAATGTTAAAATTTGGGCCTCTGTGTAGTGGTAGGCTAAAAGCTGTTAACCTCTTAAGCTGCAGTTTCGTGGTTGAAGGGTTGCCAAACTTACTGTGTCCTAGTTGTGGAGATTTGGCAAGTCAGATAAGGTTTCTGATCCTGTTTTCTCCTTTTCGAAACACTGGATTAATGTGTTTAAAATGCTTAGTTTTTGCTCTGCAAGTGGCAGATACATAATAAATAGTAATATTTATTTTTAAAGTAACTTGTTTTAAGCTTAAAACTAATTACAAACTCTCTAGCAAAATATTTTTTCTTCAACTTTCTTTTACTTCTTTAAAGAGTAGTATATTTTCAAGCTGGTGGAAGAGCAGAAATAGTATTAACCATACTCCTGAGGCTGGCTGTCTGGCAATAATTTTGCTGAGTGAATATTGTTTAGCACAGTTTTTCTGCTACACATGTAACACCTTGAGAGATTGTTTTGTGGAGTCTTACTAGTTAACTTTTGTTTCATATATTTAATTTTTAAAAATACCATTAAAACACTGAGTTTCATCATCTAGTTGGCTTTTTCTTGATCCATTTTTTTTCAACCAAGAAGGAAACACCGAGTGTAGTTCTCAAGAATGTTAAAATATAAATATTTTATTAATTTTACTATTGGCATATATCCTTCATGTCTATTTCAGAAAAGATTTACAGATTGTTGTAAATACATCATGTAGAAACTTTAAATTTTTTAACTGATTTTGCTACATCTTCACTGCTGTAATAAACTAAGTATATGGGCCCCCATGAAAATCATTTATGCAATGCTATTTTCTTTTTTTCTTCCACATACTATTATTATTATTATTATTATTAAGTTCTGTGGTATGTGTGCAGAATGTACAGTTTTGTTACATAGGTATACACATGCTATGGTGGTTTGCTGCACCCATCAACCTGTCACCTACACTAGGTGTTTCTCCTAATGCTATCCCTCTCCTAGTCCCCCGCCCCCGGACAGGCTATATTCTAATCCAGTGAAGACTCCAAAGAGCTCCTTACTGACCTCTATGTGTGGAGGTAGCCTCATGGCCTCTTTTCACTTGCATCCTGTGATTACCATCTGTCTTTTCCCTGTCATGGCATCTGCTTCTAATGACCCTTGTAACTTCTGCTTTGTAACTCAAATTCTGAGGTTCAGTCATGATCTTTTCTCTGCTTCTCTTCTTGCCCCCTTTATCCCCTTTTGTCTTTGGTTCAACTAGAATTTGCAGCAGGTCAAGTCAGTGAGTATATCTGTAAAGGCTTTGTCCTATATGAGGTTATTTGGGGAAAAGAAGAGTAAGATACCATACCCATGTTGTAGAGAAGAAAGATAATATTTTAAAAGTTTTCACATTTTACGTGTGGTTATATGAAGTTTTGTTTTTATTTTTGATATTGTCAGATGTCAATGAGAGAACTTAGACATAGATGCTTATATTATTTGGGAGTTAGGCAATAGGTAGGTATATTGCTATGCTGTATTTTAAACCTCAATTTCAAATAAAAGATATTATTCCTTCCATGTTTTTCATTTAGCTTATGTAATTTCATTACTTGTGATATATGTGAAAAATTCACACCTTCAATCAGGGTTTCTCAACTCCAGCACAGTTGACATTTTAGGCTGTATACCTCTTTGTTTTAAGGGCTATCCCATGCATTATAGGGATATTTAACAGCATTCCTGGCTTCTGCCCACTTGTGGCCAATAATATCCCCTTCTGCCTGGCAAAGACAACCAAAAATAACTTCAGACATTGCCATTGTCCTCTGAATTCAAAATTGCCCTCGGTTAAGGGTCACTGTTTTAAGTGATAATATAGCTTTTTACATATTTTCTTTTTTGAATCTAAAGAAAGAAAATATTATCAAGAAATTAACTGGTGCTAAAATTCATTATTTTTAGGACTTGGTGAAATGTGAAAATAAGAAGAATGCTACATCCAGAACTAATTTGAAATTTCCTGTTTCAGATGATAGAAATCCTTCTTTCAAAAAGGAACAAAAGGTGTGTCTTTTAATTTGTCCAAAATTATAGCAATTATCCAGAAATCCAATTGTGTTCCATTATAACTCATTTATCTTCTCTTTCCTATACGTCTAATTCAGTTGAGATATAACCTTTAGCATTTGGCCAGTAGCAGCTACTTTATGTGTTTACTTCTGACTTTAACACTCTGCCTGAAAAACTCTTTTTGCCGTTGTCTGACCCTTTTATCCCTATCCTTATATACTAAATCTCAAGTTTCCTACCTGAGAATTCATAACCTGTCTCTGGCCTCTTTAGTTCAGCTATGGCCATAACTGTTTCCTTCTAACACTTCTCATCAACAATAACAAAAAATGTTTGTTTATTAGGTTCCTACACATCCATCATCTAAGAAAACATATTCTTTACGGAGTCAGGCATCCATAATTGGTGTAAACCTGGCCACTAAGAAAAAAGAAGGAACACTACAGAAATTTGGAGACTTCTTACAACATTCTCCCTCAATTCTTCAATCAAAAGGTTTGCAGAAAATTAATGTAATGACCTTTTTTTTTGTTAGATGTAGGGTACATTTTAATACCTAATTGATATATAAACTCAACAACTGTTCAGTGAGTATTATACTTCAAATAGGCATTGTCCTGTACTAGGTAGTGTGGGAAGAAACATGTAAAAGGATGATAGATCTAGGTGTTCACTATGTAGTAGAGGAGAAAGGCAATATTTAAGTAACTGATCCAGAGCATGCTACTTAATATAGTAATAGGGGTACAAACAAAGGTATGATAGTATTGGAGGGAAAAGAGCTACTCTGATTGGGGGGCTTTGGGAAGATTTTTATGGGAGAGATGGGATTTACCCTGTGTATTGAAATGTGGGCAGGATTACACTCTCTAGGGTGTCCAAAGGTGAGAATACAGTCATGGGTTCTTAGTTTCTGTTTTTGATTGGGCCAGGAAATCCCCTTCCTCATCCCTGTTTTCTGCTTATCACTAGAGGCAGAAACTAAAAACCATGGCTTCAGGCTGCTAAAAGCCTAAAACAAAACAAAATAGAACAAAAACAACAACAAAATAAGGTGGGTTGGACAAGTTTGCCAGTATTAGTATTATGGTATATATCCTTCTAGTGTTTTTTCCTATGCATATGTAAACACTATCTATTTATGTATAATATGTCAAAAACACATATTTTCATAAATACCTATTGAGTTTAGCTGCAAAACAGTATGCTTAGTGCTTTTTTTCTTGATAATATAATGTGGACATATTGATACCTGTGTATAAAGATATATACACGTGTGTGTGTGCACATATGCAGAAGGAATAGTTTTAACACAGGTGGAGTATCAGAAAAATGTAGGAAATGTTCATGCAGTTACAGGCAGCAGTATGCATCTGGCATGTAGAATGTGGAAGGACTATCTTAGGGGTGAGATGGAGGAGTGGGTTTTTGTGAGGTTACCTGAGTGACAGCAATAGGATGAATTAGAGACCAGAGTGAGGAGTATAGGGAGGTAAAGGAACTAGAAGCAGGGGGCAGTTAAATTGAATCAAATAGGTTGTGTGAGAATACTTTTTGTGAAAACTTACCACAGACGTTTCCAAACTTTGTTGGTTCACAGTGCCCTTAATGTCTCAGTAATTAATTTCCATTTTGCCTCTGCACCCAAAGAACCACTAGCAGTCTCATGCATTAGAACTTAAGACCAAACAACTACTGAAAATTCAGCTTCTGAAAATTCAGATTGCAAAGATAATGTCATAATCAAAAGAATTGTAATTCAGTATCATTTTGAAACTGAACTACCTTGGGCTATTGAGCATCATTGTTTTCCCTGAAGATTGAAAATATCCTGAGGTGCTTCTATAGGTTTGCTGCAGCATGCCTTAGTACACAGTTTGGGAACTTCTGACCTATCAGACCCATTTGTATATTTACATACATTTAAAAAATACATTTAAAAAATGTGTTTGTATAAACAGATAAAATATCTGGAGGGACAAACAACAAACTGTTAAATGTCTAAATTTGTAGAGGAGGGACATCTTTTCTTTAGAGTCCTTTAGGCTTATTGATTACTACTTTTATATTAAAAAGCAATGTATTTTCAAGGAGAGGTAGGTAGCTATAATAAGTACCTAATCAGGTAAGGGTAACGATTCTCTTACTTCATTGACTTGGTTCCTTAACAGCTTCCCTACCAATGCACTTGACATACTTTTTTTTTCCCCCGTTTTTCTTTTTGTTTTTACTTATTTCTAGAAATATAAGATATCCATATTTTGGACTGTAACTGTAATACATATTTGTTGTTTGGGGTCACTTGGAAATATAGGGAGAAAAGAAAAAATGGAGATTAGTTCTTAAAATTCTGCTGCTCCTTGTAACCACTGTTAATCCATCACTTAGTATCACTGGTCTCCCAGCTTGCCCCTCTTGTCATCTCCCATCCATTCATACGTGACAGAATGTTCTCTTCAAAGTGCAGATTGAATTATGTTACTCCTCTGATCCTATAATGATTTCTCATTCTTCTGAATGACCCGATTTCTGACTCTCTCCAGTCTATCTCTTATTCTACGGTTTGATAACTAGCCAGGTTCAATCCTGCTAGCTTCTGACAGTTCCTAGAATTTGCCAGCTTCTTTCTTACCTTCATATCATTGATTTTTTTCTCTTTTTCCAGTGCTTTCTTTTATCTGGAACACACTCTGGCTTTTCTCATAGCTGCCCTCTTACACTTGAGCCCTCATAGCTGATGCAACTTTATTAGGGAGACACCTTCCTTCATCAGCCTTTCACTACACCTCATCCCCAGCATCACTTAATCTTTATTGTTCATTCCTATTTTTTGTCTTAGCACTTTTTAAACTGTAATTCTTTGCTTTCTTATCTTTTACACTAGAATATAATCTGCACAAGGACAAAATGTCTTGTCTAGTTCATACTGTCAGCTCTTAGTACAGTGGCTAGCACATAGTAGTGATGAGTTTGGCTCTAGGCCAACATATATATGAGTTTTAAACATTTCTGGTTTTTTATAGGCTGTACCATAGGCAATTACAAAGACTTACCTGACAAGCCTCCCTTTCCACACCAGACTTAATGCATAGACAGTGCATTATAATCTCTTAAGGGAGTTAATAGTCAAGGATCCAGCCCCCGCCCCGAAGCTAGTCATGCTCTTACTCATATTTGCATATTTAGCCTGAGTGCCTCCATTCAGAGCCTCTTTATTGAGGCCTTTGGTAGAGGCCTTCTTATGGAGGGGAATGGGAGGGGGAACCTTGAAGACACTTTTCTCTACTGTAACTCGGTACTTTTTCACGTATAGCTCCCTCCAACCTCGAGCCCTGAAGTCTATAAAACTGCAGGAGCCTTTTGTTTGGGGCTGCCTGGGTGGTAAAATGATCACCACTTCTATGCTGATCTGTATTATTCTGTGGGGAACTATAGAAGAGGGTGGGTAGGAGCTGGTGCTTTCTCAGGTTTAGCCTCTTGCATATACTGTTGAAATAAGTGGTTAAAAAGCTGGGTTGTTAATTTCATTTTGGTTTGTTGTCTTAATTGGTTCCTCTGATCCCTGGACTCAGTTCTCTCAAGCCCAATAACAAGTAGTCTCTCAGTTTAGTCTATTTCCTTAAATGTTTTTTCTATTTAAAAAAATATATATTTGATACCACATGTGTGTGAATTTCTATCCAGGAATTTTCCCAGATGGAAATATATTTTCTATTAAAATAAAAAAAAGCAATGTACATAGTAAGGAATTTTTAAATTCCTATTCTACTTCCTAAAAGCAATCAGCTGTTAACACTTTGGTTTCTGTCCACTTGCATGTGGACTCCAAGTAAAGGGTTTACGAAGTCTTTTCACGCAGTACTCATTGTGCATAACTTTATGCATGAGCATTGAAGTAGATCATCTGCCACCTTATTTTTAATACTGCATGATCCAGTATGTGTATATCCTGCTTTTTTGCTTAACATAGCATAAACATTTTCCAAGTCATTAAAGATGCCTGAGATTTTTTAATACATCGAACATTAATCAAATGATACTTTATTTGCTTTCTTTTTTGCTGTTGATCATTATTTCATGTTTTTTTGACATTTACTTTTTTTCTTTGTGATTTGTCTGTTCATGCCCTTTCACCATATATGTATTGCAGTGTTTTTAGTTTGTGTTTGTTCATTCTTTGTTAAGGATTTCAAACCATCTTTATTAAGGATTTCAAACCACCTTTGCAGTTAGAAAATTATTTCAGGAACGAATTGACATTTTTATTTTATAGCAAAGAAGATAATTGAAACAATGAGCTCTTCAAAGCTCTCAAATGTAGAAGCAAGTAAAGAAAATGTGTCTCAACCAAAACGAGTCAAACGGAAATTATACACAACTGAAATTTCATCTCCTATTGATATATCAGGCCAAGTGGTAAGCTAGCATTTTCGTTTTCATAAATGTAAAACAGTTCATGTTCTTTTTAATTTTTTACAGTGGTTTGAATTTCAGTTCTTTAGATTTCTGAAAACACATGCTTTAAAGGTCATGCTTTTAGTCTCACATGTGTTAAGTTTATACTAATTAAATATAAATACTGTATTAATGTATACAAGTGTCATGTATTTGCATTTGAAAATGCATCAGAGGAATTTATTTCCAATAATAGAATTGTCACCATTTAACTTATTTGCCTCCAAAATCTTTTTTTTTTTCTTTTTCTTTTTTAAATCACAAGAGTTGTACAAATCTGGGCCCAAATGTTCCTGGTAAAAATATAAAATTGACATTCAGCCATTTCCTCCCACCTTTCCCCTAAGCCTTTGAGGATCTATTAGGAAGAGACTGTAGCTATCACCCTGACTCTATGACTCATTCTTCTGATTCAGAACAGTATGTCCTGCCACAGGGAAAGCTCAGATTTTCTGTCATGCTTGCATTTGCTTAGTGGATGCAAGTGAAGGTTAAAAAGCAATTAAAAGAAACAAAAAAAAATTAAAAGGAAGTGGCCAAGAAAAATCAGGAGAAACCTTTTTTGCAACAACAGCTTTCAGATATGAGATCGTTTGAATGCAAGATGTAAAGAGTTAGGGTAAAGTAGGGCATGGTGTTGTAAGTATCATTCTGTCAGTCATTTTTGAGCTTCTGTTTGATTAGTACATAATTTCTTCCCTTGGCTGAAAATTGTTTTCTTAGTTACTATGTAATGTGCTTTCTACTTTCTAAGTTATACATTTGTTGCCATGAAAGATGATTTCTTAAAAATTATTTGAGGCACTTGTCTCCAAATATTTTAGTAATTATTTTAAGCTATATCTGCCTTGAATTCAATAGAGTCTAGGTTATTTTACTTCTAGAATTTGATAGTGTTGAATCTTTTACAAAGTCTATTTTTTAAAGAAATTTTTATAGAAGATGCTATATCTGTAGTCTAAGTAAAAAAGTTCTCCTATGTATCATTCGTTTCTGTTACTAAGCACATGAACATGTCTTATTCATTATAAACGAGCTTTGATTTTTATTTTCACTTACAAGCTTTGAAAAACTATGGAATTTTTAATTTCAGATTTTAATGGACCAGAAAATGAAGGAGAGTGATCACCAGATTATCAAACGACGACTGCGAACAAAAACAGCCAAATAAATCACTTATGGAAATGTTTAATATGAATTTTGTAGTCATAATCATTGGAACTTGCATCCTGACTTTGTAAAGATAATTGTATATATTATTCATTAAATCACTCTTCATATAGATTTGCTGTTTTATACATAGTATAATTTTAATTCAATAAATAAGTCAAAATTTGTATATTTTTATAAGACTTTTTTGTAATAGCTTCTTTCAAACTGTATTTCCCTGTTAGGCATTGGATCAGTGAAGAGCCTAGGAAAGAGGCTGTTATTCTCCTGTATTTTGCTATACAGGATGTAATAGGTCAGATATTTGGTTTACTTATATTTAACAATGTCTTATGAATTGTTTTTTACTTTATCTGTTATACAACTGGTTTTACATATCTGTTTAGATTATAGCTAGGATTTGGAGAGTAAGTGTGTACAGATCACAAAACGTGTATATACATTACTTAGAAAAGATCTCAAGTCTTTAATTAGAATGTTTCACTTCTTTTGTAAAAATTTTGTGGGTACACAGTACATGTATATATTTACGGGGTTCATGAGATGCTTTGACACAGGCATGGAATGTGAAATACATACATCATGGAGAATGAGGTATCCATCCCCTCAAGCATTTTTCCTTCAACTTACAAATAATCTAATTACATTCTTTAAATCATTTAAAAATATACAAGTAAGTTATTATTGATTATAGTCACCCTATTGTGCTGTCAAATAGTAGATCGTACTCATTCTTTTTATTTCATTTGTTTTTGTAGCCGTTAACCATCCCCACCTTCCTCTGCAACCCTCAGTACCCTTACCAGACACTGGTAACCATTCTTCTACTCTGTATGTCCATAAGGTCAATTGATTTTATTTTTAGATCCCATAAATAAATGAGAACATGCAGTCTTTGTCTTTCTGTGCCTGGCTTATTAACATAATAAGCTCCAGTTCCATCCATGTTATTGCAAATGACAGGATTTCTTTCTTTTTTTATGGCTGAATGTTTGTGTCCCACATTTTTTTTATCCAGTCATCTGTTGATAGACACTTAGGTTGCTTCCAAGTCTTAGCTATGGTAAACAGTGCTGTAACAAACATAGGAGTGCACATATCTCTTCTGTTTTCTTTCTTTTGGGTACATACCCAGCAGTGGGATTGCTGGACCATATGGTAGCTCAATTTTTAGTTTTTTGAGGAAGCTCCAAACTGTTTTTCATAGTGGTTTTACTAATTTACATTCCTACCAACAGTATACAAGTTTTCCCTTTTCTCTATATCCTCATCAGCATTTGTTATTGCCTATCTTTTGGATATAAGTCATTTTAACTGGGGTGAGATGATATCTCATTGTAGTTTTGATTTGCATTCCTCTGATGATCTGTAATGTTGATCACCTTTTCATATGCCTATTTGCCATTTTTATGTCTTCTTTTGAGAAATGGGTATTTAAATCTTTTGCCTTTTTTTTTTTTTTGGTCAGTTTATTAGATGTTTTCCTATAGAGTTGTTTGAACGCCTTACATATTCTGGTTATTAATCCCTCGTTAGAGGGATAGTTTGCAAATGTTTTCTCTCATTTTGTGAGTTGTTTCTTCACTTTGTTGTTTGTGTTCTTTGCTGTGCAGAAGCTTTAAACTTGAGGGGATCCCATTTGTCCATTTTTGCTTTGGTTGCCTATGCTTGTGGGGTATTGCTCTAGTAGAAATCTTTGCCTAGGCCAATGTTCTGGAGATTTTCCTCAATGATTTCTTATAGTAGTTTCATAGCTTGAGGTCTTAGATCTACCTCTTTAATCCATTTTGATTTGTGTTTTGTATAAGTGAATTGATAGGGGTCTAGTTTCATTCTTTTATGTGGGGATATCCAATTTTCTCAGCACCATTTATTAAAGAGACTGTCTTTTCCCCATTGTAAGTTTTTGGCACCTTTGTCAAAAATGAGTTCACTGTAGTTGTGTGGATTTGTTTCTGGGTTATTTATTCTGTCCCATTGGTGTATGTGTCTGCTTTTATGTCAGTACCAGGCTGTTTTGGTTACTGTAGGTCTGTGGTAAAATTTGAAGTCAGGTAATGTGATTCCTCCAGTTTTGTCCTTTTAGCTTAGGATAGTTTTGGCTGTTCTGGGTCTTTAGTGGGTCCATATAGGTTGTAGGATTGTTTTTTCTATTTCTGTGAAGAATGTAATTGGCATTTTGATAGGGATTGCATTGTAACTGTAGAATGCTTTGGGTGGTGTGGACATTTTAACAATATTGATTTGTCCAATCCATGAACATGGAATATTTGTTCATGTTTTGGGGTCCTCTTCAATTTTCTTCATTAGTGTTTTATAGTTTTCTTTATAGATATCTTTCACTTCTTTGGTTAATTTCTAGGTATTTAATTTTATGTGTGGCTATTGTAAATGAGATTATTTTTTAAATTTCTTTTTCAAATTGTTTGCTGTTGGCATATAGAAATGCTACTGATTTTTGTATTTGATTTTGTATCCTGCAACTTGACTAAATTTATCAGTTCTAATAATTTTTTGTGGTCTCTCGGTTTTTCCAAATATAAGATTATATCATCAGTGAACAAGAATAATTTGACTTCTTCCTTTTCAAGGATGCCCTTTGTATCTTTTTCTTCTCGGATTGTTCTAGCTAGGACTTCCAGTACTATGCTGAATAGCAGTGGTGAAAGTGGGCATCCTTGTGTTCCAAATCTTAGAGGAAACGCTTTCAGTTTTTCCCCATTCAGTATGATACTAGCTGTGGGTCTGTCATATATGGCTTTTATTATGTTGAAGTATGTTCCATCTATATCCAGCTTTTTGAGGGCTTTTTTTTTTTTTTCTTTTCTTTTTTTTTTTTTTCTTTTTTTTCTTTTTTATTTTTTATTTTTTATTTTTTATTATACTTTAAGTTCTAGGGTACATGTGCATGACGTTTATATCATGTATAACTCCCCAATGCAATCCCTCCCTCCTCCCCCCTCCCCATGATAGGCCCCAGTGTGTGATGTTCCCCTTCCCGAGTCCAAGTGATCTCATTGTTCAGTTCCCACCTATGAGTGAGAACGTGCGGTGTTTGGTTTCTCTTCTTGTGATAGTTTGCTAAGAATGATGGTTTCCAGCTGCATCCATGTCCCTACAAAGGACGCAAACTCATCCTTTTTGATGGCTGCATAGTATTCCATGGTGTATATGTGCCACATTTTCTTAATCCAGTCTGTCACAGATGGACATTTGGGTTGATTCCAAGTCTTTGCTATTGTGAATAGTGCCGCAATAAACATACGTGTGCATGTGTCTTTGTAGTAATTTATAATCCTTTGGGTATATACCCAGTAGTGGGATGGCTGGGTCATATGGTACATCTAGTTCTAGATCCTTGAGGAATCGCCATACTGTTTTCCATAATGGTTGAACTAGTTTACAATCCCACCAACAGTGTAAAAGTGTTCCTATTTCTCCACATCCTCTCCAACACCTGTTGTTTCCTGACTTCTTAATGATTGCCATTCTAACTGGTGTGAGATGGTATCTCATTGTGGTTTTGATTTGCATTTCTCTGATGGCGAGTGATGATGAGCATTTTTTCATGTGTCTGTTGGCTGTATGGATGTCTTCTTTTGAGAAATGTCTGTTCATATCCTTTCCCCACTTTTTGATGGGGTTGTTTGTTTTTTTCTTGTATATTTGTTTGAGTTCTTTGTAGATTCTGGATATTAGCCCTTTGTCAGATGAGTAGGTTGCAAAAATTTTTTCCCATTCTGTAGGTTGCCTGTTCACTCTGATGGTAGTTTCTTTAGCTGTGCAAAAGCTCTTTAGTTTAATTAGATCCCATGTGTCAATTTTTGCTTTTGCTGCCGTTGCTTTTGGTGTTTTAGACATGAAGTCCTTGCCCATGCCTATGCCCTGAATGGTACTACCTAGATTTTCTTCTAGGGTTTTTATGGTATTAGGTCTAACATTTAAGTCTCTAATCCATCTTGAATTAATTTTCGTATAAGGGGTAAGGAAAGGATCCAGTTTCAGCTTTCTACTTATGGCTAGCCAATTTTCCCAGCACCATTTATTAAATAGGGAATCCTTTCCCCATTTCTTGTTTCTCTCAGGTTTGTCAAAGATCAGATGGCTGTAGATGTGTGGTATTATTTCTGAGGACTCTGTTCTGTTCCATTGGTCTATATCTCTGTTGTGGTACCAGTACCATGCTGTTTTGGTTACTGTAGCCTTGTAGTATAGTTTGAAGTCAGGTAGCGTGACGCCTCCAGCTTTGTCCTTTTGACTTAGGATTGTCTTGGCAATGCGGGCTCTTTTTTGGTTCCATATGAACTTTAAAGCCGTTTTTTCCAATTCTGTGAAGAAAGTCATTGGTAGCTTGATGGGGATGGCATTGAATCTATAAATCACCTTGGGCAGTATGGCCATTTTCACGATATTGATTCTTCCTATCCATGAGCATGGTATGTTCTTCCATTTGTTTGTGTCCTCTTTGATTTCACTGAGCAGTGGTTTGTAGTTCTCCTTGAAGAGGTCCTTTACATCCCTTGTAAGCTGGATTCCTAGGTATTTTATTCTCTTTGAAGCAATTGTGAATGGAAGTTGATTCCTGATTTGGCTCTCTGCTTGTCTGTTACTGGTGTATAAGAATGCTTGTGATTTTTGCACATTAATTTTGTATCCTGAGACTTTGCTGAAGTTGCTTATCAGCTTAAGGAGATTTTGGGCTGAGACGATGGGGTTTTCTAAATATACAATCATGTCATCTGCAAACAGGGACAATTTGACTTCTTCTTTTCCTAACTGGATACCCTTGATTTCTTTCTCTTGCCTGATTGCCCTAGCCAGAACTTCCAACACTATGTTGAATAGGAGTGGTGAGAGAGGGCATCCCTGTCTTGTGCCAGTTTTCAAAGGGAATTTTTCCAGTTTTTGCCCATTCAGTATGATATTAGCTGTGGGTTTGTCATAAATAGCTCTTATTATTTTGAGGTACGTTCCATCAATACCAAATTTATTGAGCGTTTTTAGCATAAAGGGCTGTTGAATTTTGTCAAAAGCCTTTTCTGCATCTATTGAGATAATCATGTGGTTCTTGTCTTTGGTTCTGTTTATATGCTGGATTACGTTTATTGATTTGCGAATGTTGAACCAGCCTTGCATCCCAGGGATGAAGCCCACTTGATCATGGTGGATAAGCTTTTTGATGTGCTGCTGAATCCGGTTTGCCAGTATTTTATTGAGGATTTTTGCATCGATGTTCATCAGGGATATTGGTCTAAAATTCTCTTTTTTTGTTGTGTCTCTGCCAGGCTTTGGTATCAGGATGATGTTGGCCTCATAAAAAGAGTTAGGGAGGATTCCCTCTTTTTATATTGATTGAAATAGTTTCAGAAGGAATGGTACCAGCTCCTCCTTGTACCTCTGGTAGAATTCAGCTGTGAATCCATCTGGTCCTGGACTTTTTTTGGTGGGTAGGCTATTAATTGTTGCCTCAATTTCAGAGCCTGCTATTGGTCTATTCAGGGATTCAACTTCTTCCTGGTTTAGTCTTGGAAGAGTGTAAGTGTCCAGGAATTATCCATTTCTTCTAGATTTTCTAGTTGATTTGCGTAGAGGCATTTATAGTATTCTCTGATGGTTGTTTGTATTTCTGTGGGGTCGGTGGTGATATCCCCTTTATCATTTTTTATTGCGTCTATTTGATTCCTCTCTCTTTTCTTCTTTATTAGTCTAGCTAGCGGTCTGTCAATTTTGTTGATCTTTTCAAAAAACCAACTCCTGGATTCATTGATTTTTTGGAGGGTTTTTTGTGTCTCTATCTCCTTCAGTTCTGCTCTGATCTTAGTTATTTCTTGCCTTCTGCTAGCTTTTGAATGTGTTTGCTCTTGCCTCTCTAGTTCTTTTAATTGTGATGTTAGAGTGTCAATTTTAGATCTCTCCTGCTTTCTCTTGTGGGCATTTAGTGCTATAAATTCCCTCTACACACTGCTTTAAATGTGTCCCAGAGATTCTGGTATGTTGTATCTTTGTTCTCATTGGTTTCAAAGAACATCTTTATTTCTGCTTTCATTTCGTTATGTACCCAGTAGTCATTCAGGAGCAGGTTGTTCAGTTTCCATGTAGTTGAGCGGTTTTGATTGAGTTTCTTAGTCCTGAGTTCTAGTTTGATTGCACTGTGGTCTGAGAGACAGTTTGTTATAATTTCTGTTCTTGTACATTTGCTGAGGAGTGCTTTACTTCCAATTATGTGGTCAATTTTGGAATAAGTGCGATGTGGTGCTGAGAAGAATGTATATTCTGTTGATTTGGGGTGGAGTTCTATAGATGTCTATTAGGTCCGCTTGGTGCAGAGATGAGTTCAATTCCTGGATATCCTTGTTAACTTTCTGTCTCGTTGATCTGTCTAATGTTGACAGTGGAGTGTTGAAGTCTCCCATTATTATTGTATGGGAGTCTAAGTCTCTTTGTAGGTCTCTAAGGACTTGCTTTATGAATCTGGGTGCTCCTGTATTGGGTGCATATATATTTAGGAGAGTTAGCTCTTCCTGTTGAATTGATCCCTTTACCATTATGTAATGGCCTTCTTTGTCTCTTTTGATCTTTGATGGTTTAAAGTCTGTTTTATCAGAGACTAGGATTGCAACCCCTGCTTTTTTTTGTTCTCCATTTGCTTGGTAGATCTTCCTCCATCCCTTTATTTTGAGCCTATGTATGTCTCTGCATGTGAGATGGGTCTCCTGAATACAGCAGACTGATGGGTCTTGACTCTTTATCCAGTTTGCCAGTCTGTGTCTTTTAATTGGAGCATTTAGTCCATTGACATTTAAGGTTAATATTGTTATGTGTGAACTTGATCCTGTCATTATGATATTAACTGGTTATTTTGCTCGTTAGTTGATGCAGTTTCTTCCTAGCCTCGATGGTCTTTACATTTTGGCATGTTTTTGCAATGGCTGGTACCGGTTGTTCCTTTCCATGTTTAGGGCTTCCTTCAGGGTCTCTTGTAAGGCAGGCCTGGTGGTGACAAAATCTCTAAGCATTTGCTTATCTGTAAAGGATTTTATTTCTCCTTCACTGATGAAGCTTAGTTTGGCTGGATATGAAATTCTGGGTTGAAAATTCTTTTCTTTAAGAACGTTGAATATTGGCCCCCACTCTCTTCTGGCTTGTAGAGTTTCTGCCGAGAGGTCTGCTGTTATTCTGATGGGCTTCCCTTTGTGGGTAACCCGACCTTTCTCTCTGGCTGCCCTTAAGATTTTTTCCTTCATTTCAACTTTGGTGAATCTGGCAATTATGTGTCTTGGAGTTGCTCTTCTGGAGGAGTATCTTTGTGGCGTTCTCTGTATTTCCTGAATTTGAATATTGGCCTGCCCTACTAGGTTGGGGAAGTTCTCCTGGATGATATCCTGAAGAGTGTTTTCCAACTTGGTTCCATTTCCCCCTCACTTTCAGGCACCCCAATCAGACGTAGATTTGGTCTTTTTACATAATCCCATACTTCTTGCAGGCTTTGTTCATTTCTTTTTCTTCTTTTTTCTTTTGGTTTCTCTTCTCGTTTCATTTCATTCATTTGATCCTCAATCACTGATACTCTTTCTTCCAGTTGATCGAGTCGGTTACTGAAGTTTGTGCATTTGTCACGTATTTCTCGTGTCATGGTTTTCATCTCTGTCATTTCGTTTATGATCTTCTCTGCATTAATTAGTCTAGCTGTCAATTCTTCCACTTTCTTTTCAAGATTTTTAGTTTCTTTGCGCTGGGTACGTAATTCCTCCTTTAGCTCTGAGAGGTTTGATGGACTGAAGCCTTCTTCTCTCATCTCGCCAAAGTCATTCTCTGACCAGCTTTGATCCGTTGCTGGCGATGGGCTGCGCTCCTTTGCAGGGGGAGATGCGCTCTTATTTTTTGAATTTCCAGCTTTTCTGCCCTGCTTCTTCCCCATCTTTGTGGTTTTATCTGTCTCTGGTCTTTGATGATGGTGACGTACTGATGGGGTTTTGGTATAGGTGTCCTTCCTGTTTGATAGTTTTCCGTCTGACAGTCAGAAGGACTGTCTGTTGGTCTGTTGGAGATTGCTTGAGGTCCACTCCAGACCCTGTTTGCCTGGGTATCAGCAGCAGAGGTTGCCGAAGATAGAATATTGCTGAACAGCGAGTGTACCTGTCTGATTCTTTCTTTGGAAGTTTCCTCTCAGGGGCAACGCCACCCTGTGAGGTGTGGGGTGTCAGACTGCCCCTAGTGGGGGATGTCTCCCAGCTAGGCTATTCAGGGGTCAGGGACCCACCTGAGCAGGCAGTCTGTCCGTTCTCAGATCTCATCCTCCGGGTTAGGAGATCCACGCCTCTCCCCAAAGCTGTCAGACAGAGTCGTTCGCGTCTGCACCGGGCCTGCTCTTTCCCCTAATGGACTGCAGCTGTGCGCTGTCCGCAGAGGTAGAGTCTACAGAGACAGGCAGGCTTCCTTGAGCTGCTGTGAGCTCCACCCAGTTCGAGCTTCCCAGCGGCTTTGTTTACCTACTTAAGCCTGGGCAATGGCGGGCGCCCCTCCCCCAGCCTCGCTGCTGCCTTGCGGATAGATCGCCGCAGACGGCTGTGTTAGCAGTGAGGGAGGCTCCGTGGGCGTGGGACCCTCCCGGCCAGGTGTGGGATATATTCTCCTGGTGTGCCTGTTTCCTTAAAGCGCAGTATTGGGGTGGGAGTTACCCGATTTTCCAGGTGTTGTGTGTCTCAGTTCCCCTGGCTAGGAAAAGGGATTCCCTTCCCCCTTGCGCTTCCAGGTGAGGCGATGCCTCGCCCTGCTTCAGCTCACGCTGGTCAGGCTGCAGCAGCTGACAAGCACTGATTGTCCGGCACTCCCTAGAGAGATGATCCCAGTACCTCAGTTGAAAATGCAGAAATCACCGGTTTCTGTGTCGCTCGCGCTGGGAGTTGGAGACTGGAGCTGTTCCTATTCGGCCATCTTGCTCCGCCCCCTCATTTTTTGAGGGCTTTTATCATGAAGGGATGTTGAATTTTATCACATGCCCTTTCATCATGAATTGTAATAATCATATGGTTATTTTATTTTATTCCTCATTCTGTTGATGTGATATAGCACATTCATTGATTTGTGTATGTTGAACCATCCTTGCATCCGAGCGATGAATCCCACTTGGTCATGATGAATGAGCTTTCTAATGTATTGTTGAATTCAATTTTCTAGTACTTTGTTGAGGATTTTTGCATCAGTATTCATCAGAGACATTGGCCTGCAGTTTTCTTTTTGGTGTGTCTTTGTGTGTTCTTGGTATCAGGGTAATACTGGCCTTGTAGAACGCATTTGGAAGTATTCCCTCCTCTGTATTTTGGAATAGTTTGAGTAGGATTTGTATTAATTCTTTAAATATTTGGTAGAATTCAGCTGTGAATCCATTGGATCCCGGGGTTTTCTTTACTGGGAGGCTTTTTATTATGACTTTGATCTCGTTACTTACTGGCCTGTTCAGATTATGGATTTCCTCCTGATTCAATCTTGGTAGATTTTGTGTATCTAAGAATTTTGTCCATTTCTTCTAGATTTTCCAATTTGTTGACATGTAGTTGCTCATAGTAGCCTCTAATTTCTGTGGTATCAGTTGTAGTATCTCCTTTTTCATTTCTGATTTTATTTGAATCTTCTCTCTTTTTTTCTTAGTCTGGCTAAAGGTTTGTCAATTTTGTTTAACTTTTCAAAAGCCAACTTTTTGTTTCATTGATCTTTTGTATTTGTAATTTCAATTTTGTTTATTTATGCTCTGATCTTTATTATTTCTTTTCTACTAATTTTGGGTGTGGTTTGCTCTTGCTTTTCTAGTTCTTTAAGGTGCATTGTTAAGTTGTTTATTTGAAGTTTTTCCTCTTATTTTGATGTAGGCAATACTACTTTTTCTGTATCTCCTAGGTTTTGGTATGTTGTGTTTCTGTTATAATTTTTTTCAAGAAATTGTTCAGTTTCATAATTTCTTTGTTGACCCATTGGTCGTTCAGGAGCATATTAATTTACATGTATTTTTATAGTTTCCAAAATTTCTCTTGTTATTAATTTCTAGTTTTATTCCATTGTAGTCAGAGAGGATGCTTGATGATGTTTCAGTTTTTTTGAATGTGTTAAGGCTTATTTTGTGAGCTAAAATGTGGTCTTTGAGAATGCTTCATGTGCTGAGGAAAAAAGTATGTATTCTGCACCTCTTGGATGAAATGTTATATAAATATCTGTTTAATATTAGATCCATGTGGTCTGTAGTACAGATTAAGTCTGATGTTTCTTTTTGATTTTCTGTGAAGATCTGTCCAATGCTGCAAGTGGGATAAAGTCTCCAGCTATTATTGTATTGGGGCCTATCTTGCTCTTTACTTTTAATGATATTTGCTTTATGTATCTGATGTGCCAGTTTGGATTCATTTATATTTACCATTGTTATATCCTCTTGCTTAGTTGATACCTTTCATTATGTAAGGACTTTCTTTGTCCCTTTTTATAGTTATTTTGTTGAAATTGATTTAGTCTGATAACTGTAGTGACTCCTGTTCTTTTGGTTTCCATTGGCATGGAATATATTTTTCCCTCTCTTTATTTCAGTCTGTGTCTTTATAGGCAAAGTGTGTTTCTTGTAGGTAACATATCAATGGGTCTTGTTTTATCATCCATTCAGTCAGTTCATATCTTTAGATTGGAGAGTTTAGTTCATTTACATTTTATGTTGTTATTGATAAGTAAGGGCTCACTACTGTCATTTTGTTGTTTGTTTTCTGGTCTTCTTTCTTTCTGACTTCCTCTATTGAAGGTGATTTTTCTCTGGTGATAATATTTAATTTCTTGATATTTATTTTTTGTGTATTCATTGTTTTTTTTTTTTTTTTGGTTTGAGGTTACCATGAAGCTTGCAAATACTATCTTATAACCCATTATTTTGAACTGATAACAGCATTATTTATTTACATAAACAAAAATAAAACTAATAAAAACTACTTTTTAACTTCATACACCTGCTTATTAACTTTTTGTTTCTATTCATATCTTATTGTATTGACTATGTCTTGAGTTGTTGTAGTTATTTTTGATTGGTTTGTCATTTAGTCTTTCTACTTAGGATGAGAGTAGTTTACACACCATAGGTACAGAGTTATAATGTTCTATGTTTTTCTGTGTACTTACTATTACCAGTGAGATTTGTTTTTTCAGGGGATTGTTTATTACTCATTAATCCCCTTTTCTTTCTGATTGAAGTACTCCCTTTAGCATTTCTAGTTGGACAGGTCTGGTATTGATGAAATCCCTCAGCTCTTGTTTGTCTGGGAAAGTCTTTATTTCTTCTTCATGTGTGAAGGATATTTTCGCTGGATATACTATCCTAGGATAAAAGTTTTTTGCCTTCAACACTATAAGTATGTCTTGCCACTCTCTCCTGGCTTGTGTGATTTCCACTGAAAAGTCTACTGCCAGATATATTGGAGCTCCATTGTATATTATTTGTTTCTTTTTTCTTGCTGCTTTTAGAAGCCTTTCTTTTTCCTTCACCTTTGGGAATTTAATTATTAAATGCCTTGAGGTAGTCTTCTTTGAGTTAAATCTGCTTGATGTTCCATAACCTTCTTGTACTTGGATATTGATATCTTTCTCTAGGTTTAGGAAGTTCTCTGTTACTATCCCTTTGAATTTCTATCCCTCTGCCTCTTCTTTAAGGCTTAGATTTGTCTTTTGAGGCTGTCTTCTATATATATCCTGTTGCCATGCTTCATTGTTTTTTATTCTTTTTTGTCTCCTCTGACTGTATTTTGAATGTTTGTCCTCAAGCTCACTAATTCTTCTCCTTGATCAGGTCTGCTATTAAAGGACTTGGATGCATTGTTCACTATGCCAATTACATTTTTCAGCTTCAGAACTTCTGCTTGATTTTTAAAAAATTATTTTAATCCCTTTGTTAAATTTATGTTACAGAATTTAACTGAATTCCTTCTCTGTGTTATCTGGAATTTCTTTGAGTTTCCTCGACATAGTTATTCTGAATTCTCTGTCTGAAAGGTCACATATCTCTGTTTCTCCAGGATTGGTCCCAGGTGCCTTATTTAGTTCATTTGGTGACGTCATGCTTTCCTGGATGGTGTTGATGCTAGTAGATGTTCTTTGAGCCATGAAGAGTTAGGTATTTATTGTAGTCTTCACTGTCTGGGCCCATTTGTAGCTGTCCTTTGGTAATGCTTCTCAGATATTTGAAAGGACTTGGGTGTTGTGATCTAAGCTGTATCTACTTTAGGGGGCACCTGAAGCCCACTAACAAACACTGTGGTTCTTCCAGGCTTACGGGAGTATAGCCTTGCTGGTCTTGGACAAGCCCTGGGAGGATTCTTTGGATTACTAGGCAGAGATTCTTGTTCCCTTTTCTTATTTTCTCCCAAACATACAGAGTCCTCTCTATTCTGAACCACTTAGAGCTGGGAGTGGAGTGACTCAAGAACCCCTGTGGCCACGACCACTGTGATAGTACTGGGTCATACCTGAAGCCAGCACAGCACCGGGTCTTACCCAAGGCCTGCTGTAACCTCTCCCTGGCTGCTGCCTATGTTGGCTTAAGACCCCAGGGCTCTACAGTCATCAAGTGGCAAAGCCAGCCAGGCCTGCGTCCTTCCCATGAAGGCGGTGAGTGCCCCTAAACCCTGGATGGGCCTAGAAGTATTGTTTGGGAGTCAGGGACTAGAGTCAAAAACCTTAGAAATTTACTTGGTGTTCTGTTGTGTTGTGGCTGAGCCAGCATTCAAACTACATGATGCAGTCTTTCTAACTCTTTTGTCCCCTTTCCAAAGGGAGTGGAGCCTCACCCTGTAGCCGCCACCACCCCTTGCCACAAGGAGTACTGCCAGAGTATCGCAGATGTTCCCTTAAGGCTTAGGGTCACTTAAGTCAGCTTGTCTTGAATGCTGCCTGGCCTGGGACCCATCCTTGAAAGCAGTGGGCTCCCCTCTGGCCCAGGGCAGTTCCAGAAATTCCCATCCAAGAGTCAAATCCTGGAATTGGGGACCCCAAAGGTCCACTTGATGCTCTACCCCATTGTGGCCGTGCTGGTACCTAAGGTGCAGGACAAAGTCGCCTTCACTTTTGCCTGTGCTTTCTCAAGCAGAAGTTTTACCCCATAGCCACCAAAGCTAGTTATGTGCTGAGTCTCAACTGAAGCCAGCAAGCCTCAGAGATTCACCCAGGGCCGCCTTGTGGTATCTGGGTATTGCACTGGTTATTAAGGGCCCAAGGGCTCTTCAGTTAGCAGGTGATGAATGCTGGCTGGGATAGGTCCTTTCCTTGAAGGCATTGGGTTCTCTTCTGTCCCGGGGTGTGTCTAGAAATAACTTCTGGGAGCTAGGGCCTGGAATGGGTGCCTCACGACTCTGACTAGGGCCCTTCCCTGCTGTGGCTGAGCTGGTATCCAAGATTCAAGACAAAGTGCTCCTCACTCTTTTCTCACTTCTACTCAGGTGGCAGAAAGGGGTCTGTTTTGGAGCCATGCGCTGTGTAGTGTGGTGTTAGTGGGGAGGGGTTATGCTAGCATCCCCTTGGCTGCCCAGATGTCACATGCCCCTCCTGTCCACTGTCTCTGGGCCTAATTTGGCACTAAGACTCTCCCAGGAGTTGCTGTCCTTACGGCCTAGACTGCCTTTCAAGTTTACTTGGAGACACAGAGTCCTGTAGCTGGCATTGATGAGGTTTGCAGGAACTCAAGTTCTGACTGCTGATTTTGGTGATTCTCCTCTGGCTATGGCTGGTTTCATTGCTTTCTCCATGGGTGGGTGTCAGTTGAGTTTGGCAGCTTTCCTTTCTGCTCTAACAGGACAGCACTGAGTTCAGTGCCTCATGATTTTCTGTGTTCTCTCTTCCTTAGTGCCCAGAGAAGCTCTCAACACCATGCTGCTGCTGGGGGTGGGGGAAGGGTGGCATAGGTGATTCGGGGATACTTTTTTTTTTTGTCTCTTCACTGCCTCTTTCAGCTATATGAAGTTAAAACCAATTATTATGAGTTCTCACCTGATTTTTGGTTCTAATGAACATGTTTTTTCTGTGTAGATAGTCGATAATTGTTAACTTGGTATCCTTGTTGGGGTCGATTGGTGGGGCTTTCTATTCCGCCATCTTGCTCCACCCCCTCTTGTCTTTTATTTTTTAATAATACAGTTGGCTTTCTGATTTTTTTTCAGGACACAGAAGATTAGACTTAGAAAATTAGAAAGGAAGAAGAGAAAGCATCTGGAAGCCAAAACAGTGACAGTTAGAAAAGAAATAGAATTTAGACCTAGGGGGACATTAGAAATACATTTTCTTCATTTTACAGATGAGAAAACCCAGAGCCATAAACTTTACTTAATTCTGCAAGGTCATACAAATAAGATGTACTGAGCTATTGGTTTAAAAAAACACCAATAAGAGACAAAAAAACACAAGGTAAATAAAGCAGAAACCTTAAGAATTGTTGCCAACTGGGGCTTTTAAAGTTAAGAACATACATTTATACATCTAAAACAAAGGTTTTATTGAATTTTAGCATTGTTGACTTGATTATTAAAAAGATGACCCTGAGTCAATAAGGCAAGTTATCTTTGATTCTTGTTTAGGAGCTCTACACATTATATTTAGGGAAATTTTCCATTAAAGTCGTTACACACACAGCCTTTTTAAAGCATTAAAATGTTTTCATTATGCTATCTAGAAAAAAAGTAGTTGGTCATCATTATTCATGGATTCTATATTTGTAAATTTGCTGACCAGCTAAAATCTATTTGTAACCCCTAAATTAATGCAGTGCTTTTGCAGTCGTGGGTATGAGCACAGTGGCAAAAATTTGAGTTTCCCAACATGCACATTCCCAGCTGAGGTTGAATAAGATAAACACTCTACCTTCTTGTTTCAGCTATTATACTGTAAATAAGTGTCCCTTTCTAGAATATGGATTGAAATCAAGCCTTGATCCACAAGGGAGTCAGAATTTACAGAGTGAATCCTGCCAAATTAAAAGGACTTGTGAAACACCTTGGCTTTTCACAGATCTACACTAACAAAGCATAAAACTAAGCCTACTTAAGTTGAAAGCAACCAGCTAGTAATCAAAATGCCTGCTGGAACAAAAATCAGCACTTTAGAGGAAGATACAATGCAGATTTTCGACAACATATCTTTTTTTTTTTTGAGACGGAGTTTCGCTCTTGTCACCCAGGCTGGTGTGCAGTGGCACGTGATCTTGGCTCACTGCAACGTCCACCTCCTGAGTTCAAATGATTCTCCTGCCCCAGCCTCCCAAGTAGCTGGAATTACAGATGTGCACCATCATGCCCCACTAATTTTTGTATTTTTAGTAGAGATGGAGTTTGACCATGTTGGCCAGGCTGATCTCGAACCCTTGACCTCAGGTGATCCGCCTGCCACGACCTCCCAAAGTACTGAGATTATAGACGTGAGCCACAGCGCTCAGCCAACATTATCTTTTAAAATGTATGATATATGTCAAAAATTACTAGGTATAGAAAGAAACAGGAAAATCCCATAGTAAAGACAGAAGGCAGTCAAGAAAAAACCTTGACATTGCTTAAATGCTGAGTTTCGCGAAATCTTTAAAGGAGCTATTATTATGCACATGTTCAAGGATATAAAGGAAATGCCATCTTAATGAGTAAAGAGATAAGGGAAGAGAAATGGAAAGTACAAAGATAAAAGCAAATGGAATTGTACAACAGAATGGTAAAATAATGAAATGGAAAATCCACTAGATAAAATTAACCACACATTGGAGGTGTCAGAAGAAAGTGTCAGTGAACTTGAAGGCAGATCAATTTAAATTATACAATCTGAATAAAGGAGATTGAAGGGAAAAAACAGAGCCTCGGGGTCCTGTGGAACAATATCAAAAGAGCTAACAACACATATAGTTGGAGATTCAGAAGGATAAAATAATGAAAATAAGGCAGAATAAACTATTTGAAGAAATAATGGCCCACAATTTTTCCAGCTTCTATGAGGATGTATTGACTTAGAAGCCCTGCAAATCCCAACTAGGATAAATCCAAATAAAACTGCACTTAGGAAGATCATTGTCAAACTGCTAAAAACCCCATAAAGATAGTCTCTTGAAAGCAAAAGCAACCTGAAAAAAAAAAACAAAAAAAAAACACATTGCGTACAAGTTGCTGTCTGGAAGGAAATACTTTTTGCAATACATTAATCAAAGGATTTATGTGTAGGAATATATAAGGAACTCCTAAAATTGTAATGAGAACACAATTCAAAGAAAATCTCGTAAAAGACTTGAATAGGTGCTTCACTAAAGAAGATACAGGCAATGGTCAGAATGCATATGAAAAGATACTGGAAGTCATTGGTTATCAGGGAAATGCAAACTGAAGCCAGAAGGAGAGGCAAATCTATAGGAAGAAAAGAAAGATTGGGAATTTCCTGGAGGCTGGGGTCAGGATGTGGGATCAAAGGACATGAGAACCATTAGGGAAATGGAGCTATCCTATACTTTGATTGTTGTGTATACAATTATTAAAAATTAAGCTGTCCTTTAAAATTGAGTGAATTTTATTGTATGACATTTTACTGCAATAGAAAGCTGGAAAAGGTAATACTTTTTTCCTTTCTCTCACACACACACTCTCATGATACTATTCCTTGGAGATTAGAAGGTAAAATTAGAAAACTGGCATTACCAAGTAAAACTTTCTGGCTTGTAGCACATATTTTTTCCTCCTTGCTATAGAGTTGTTTATTATAAAAAGAAATCATATTGTGGATAAGCTTTTTTAGACACATCTTTTGACAAAGAATTATAAGATGTGATGAGTTAGAAATACAATTTATAATTGAAGCATTTTATTAAAGTTCACTTTAGAATACAAGTTTTAATAATTCCACTTGATGAGAAGCAGATTATGGGACAATTTGAAATTCCATAGTGTTATGAGTGGAGGGTGTCCAGGTTCCTGGCATATCAAACAAAGAACTGGAGAAAACACAAAAACAAAGTGGGGAAAGAATGAAGCAACAAAAGCAGAGATTTATTGAAAATGAAAGTACATCTCATAGGATGTGAGCAGGCCCAAGCAAGTGGCCCAAGAGCCCAGTTACAGAATTTTCTGGAGTTCAAATACTCTCTAGAGGTTTCCCATTGATTACTTGATGTACACCCTATGTAAATGAAGTAGTGGCCCACAATCAGTCTGATTGGTTGAGGGAGGGGACCAATCAGAGGCTGAAGTGAAGTGACAAAGTTATACCATATGCAAATGTCTGATTGGTTGTGGAGAATGACCAATCAGAGGCTGAAGTGAAGTTACAAAGTTATACTCTATGTAAATGAAGACTTGGCCTGCCACAAGCCTGATTGGTTGCAGAAGAGGGCCAATCAGAAATACTTTCAATTTTTCATCTGCCACACAGAAAAAGTGGCAGAGGTTGCAAAAGGAGTAGCCTCTGGTTCTTTTGTTACTTGGATGTGGAAAGTTGGAGTTTTACTTTCGATTTAGTTCTAGGAAGTCTGTATGAATCGACCTTAAATTCCCTGCCTCCAGACCCTATTCTACCTCAATAGATGATACTGGAAATGGTGTATAAGTTGAATTAATTATAAACGCCGTGAGGAAGATCATTAGAGGAATCCTGGTGTGAAGCCTTTTGTAAAGGAAATAAATTTTAATTATTAGTAGAATCACTTTCTAATCTGTTTTACAAGTTTAAAATTTTATTTTTTCTTACAGAAGGTTACAACTGTATATGATTACAAGTCATTTAGCAAGTGTTTACCAAAAATCGATGATAAGCGCTATCTAAAAGCACAAGAGAGCCGTTTATTTTATATCTAAAAATGGAAATAGGATATGTGCTACTTCATTTTTCTTTCATTATGATTTTTTAGTCTTCAGTAACATTCAAGAGAGATTAAGAATATTAAAGTGTCAAGGGAATAACTTCAAAGAAATTTAGGAAAATATGATTTATTGGTGGACATGTTAAATTATGTTTTATCCCAATGGCTTTTCAGAAAGTTTGTTCATCACTTGGTCCACTTGATTTTTGTAAAGTCACAGTCCAATATACTGAATATTCTCACTGACCTGAGTCTCCTATTATCACAGCCCGAAGGAGGAACAATAAATGAGATGTCTCTGTTACCCTAATCTATTATATGAAATTGCACTTCACCTCTTGACTGCCTGGCCTTCCTAATCTTGATCTTCCCTTCACTACGTTGGATCAAGATAGAAGTGCTTTAGATATTACTTCACCTCTGCTTCCAGCCATCACTACAGCTGTAACTGCAGCGATTGCAGTTTAATCAAAATCGCCATTTTTCTTTCCTCTCCATACATTTTGTAAAGTAGATAGGCTGCAGTATGCTTATGCAGGAGCATATAGGTTGCTTTGGCCAAATTCCAAAGTGTGACCAGATGGGACATTCCATGGGAATTTTTCTTACTTGCTGATTTGATTCCTCAAAGTCGTTCATTTATTATAGGTGACTAACACCTTTGAAAAAATATTTGCCCTCTTTCAGAGTTTTGCATACACATTAAAGTTCCTGGTCTCCCCAGATATTGAATTCACTAAAATATTGTTTATATGTACAGATCAAGAAGCCATTAATTCAAACTTACATTGAATGATGATCCAAACTATTAAACTCTCACTAGGCTTCAAACTAGGCTACTTCTCCGCAATATTTATCCCAATATTTAACTCTCACTAGGCTTCAAACTAGACTACTTATCCACAATATTTGTCACCTAACATATTGTGGAATTATCAATATGATAAACTCAGACTATGACAATCAATTTTTCAAATATTTACTTATTTTCCTCATCACAATATTAAATCTGGTTACCTCCAACAACCTCTTTCAAGTCTTTATCGGGTGAGGGGGTATAGGAATCATGTCTTTTTTACTAATTAGCTGATGGTACGGCCAAGCAGATGCTAATACAGCAGCCCTCCAAGCAGTTCTGTACAACCGCATCAGAGAGATTATCTTTATTTTAGCTATAGCATGGTTCCTCTTATCCTCCCTTATCCTCCAACACATGAGAGCTTCAACAAGCATTTATTCTAAATCCTATCCCTGATTCCCTTCCATCAATTAGTCTTCTCTTAGCAGAAGGCTAATTGTGAATTGTGCAATTGTGAATCGTGCTGCTATAAACAAAAGTGTTTTTATTTCCTACATTGCTTCACTTATAACGATAATACCTGATCCTCCAAATGTGCCCGATGTTTTTCATTTTCTAAAAGTAGAGATCTTCTGAGCATTTTTTTTGTTTTTAAACTGTGTATCTATGAATACTTTTAACTACATGTTATAAATAACAAAAACAATTAAAAAGGAATTGTTGCTAGTGACAACTCTAACGTCAAGGAAATTTTGTTTAGATTGGGAAAATAAAACAGGCGTTTCAGTCCTAAATCAAGTAATTATATTACTCTTAGTCTTGACAGACATATTGATTCTCATGAAAAATATAAATTCTTACCATTACTTTAGAAGACCTTTTTCAATATGCTATTAAAATGTTCATAAAAAATTAACTATGAGTATCATAACACCAAAAAGTCATACTTGAGATATAATATGTATATCGGTTATTAGTCAGCTAAAGTTAAAGCTCATTTTTGAAATGTTTAACGGAAAGAAGAAAGGTAGATTTTAAATCTCAAGTGTTTCTCAAGTGTTTTGTGGAAATTTTAAGACAAGGTACATATCTATGACTGATGATCCAGTAGACTAGAGGTCTGTTTATTAGGCCACAGCCATGTCCATCCACTTACATATTACCTATGGTTGCTTTCCTGCTATTCAGTCGTCCTTTTACCCTTGGGGGATAAATCCTAAGACCTCTACTGGATGCCTGAAATTGCAGATACTGAACCCTATGTATATTATGTTTTTCCTATACAAACATACCAATGATAGAGTTTAATTTATAAATTAGGCACAATAAGAGATTAACAATAATACTAAAATAGAACAATTATAACAATATGCCAGCATCATTACTATGGCACTTTGGGGCCTTTATTAAGTAAGTATGTGATAACTGATGGTCAATCTGATAATCCAGAGGGCTACTAAGGAACTAACAGGAAGTGTTCACAGTATGAATGATTCATATCCTGGATTGGATGGCGTAGAATTTCAACATGCTATTCAAATGGAGCACAACTTAAAACTTATAAATTGTTTATTTCTAGAATTTTCTATTTAATATTTTCAGACTGTATTAAACCATGGTTTACCACGGGTAACTGAACTTACAGAAGGTGGAATCATGGATAAGCAGAGGAACTACTATATCTTGATGAAGATTGAGCCATTATCCATCGAAATTGGTTTGAGAAACCTTTTAAAAAGGATAAAGACCTTTTTCAATGTATTTATCTGTGTGTCTTCCAGAATAGGTAATAAATAATAAAATGGACCTTCCGCACTACATGCATAACTTCTATAGTTATATATGTGCCTTGGATGTATTTTCTCTCAAGATTATCAACTGTGTGTTTGACAAGTGAATATTAAGTAAATCTGTGACCATTTTTTTTTTTTAGTTGAGCTCAGAAAGAAGCAGATCCTGGCAAAGTCAGTTTTGATGAAAAGAAGATGAAGGAAAAAGCAGGGCCTGAGCGGGCACCCAAGGCACTCGAGGGCCTTGTGCTCTTTGGCAAGTATTGGCATTCACGGGAAGAAAGGAGGGTTAAATGAGAATATACATAAGAAAGTTGCTTGTTAACACGTAAAATATCAAAATCAGATGGAAACTGCAGTTGTCCCTTGGTATCCTTGGTGCATTGGTTCCAGGACTCCAGCAAATAACAAAATCTGTGGATGCTCAAGTCTCATATAAAAGGGTATAGTATTTGGACATAACCTACACACATCCCCTCATATACTTTAATTCATCTCTAGATTATTTACAATACCAAATACAATATAAATACCATGTGTAATTGTTATGCTGTGTTGTTTTAAAATCTACATTGTTTGTTTAAAAAATATTTTTGATCTGTGGTTGGTTGGATGTATGGATGTGGAACCCGAGGACATGAAAGACGGACTGTACTTGACAGTTTGGCCCAGGGACAAGTCTGATTGTGTATTTGTGTGTCTCTGACAGCACTTTCTGCCTCATTATAGGGAGAGTTGCACAAGAAGGAATTTGAATTTAGATTTAGATTTCTTACATTGCTAGCTGCTCATTGGTGACTTCTGCTCTGGAAGATGTAAAAGGGCCTTTGGAAGATTATATAGTTTACTTATATAGATTGCTCTTTTTACTTTACAGCAGTCTCATACAGGAATCGTTGTCCAACATTCATCACTGATCTGGAACTTTTCCTAACTCAATGGTTCTTAATCTTATTTACTCAATAAAGTTGCCTACAAGTCTTAAAAAAAATACTAACCCCGATTCTATCCTACACCCTCTGACTGAATTGATCTGGGGAGGGGATAGGTATTAGATTGCTGGCAAGCACCGCTCTGATCCTAATGTACCTCCAGGCTTCAGAGCGTCTGCTAACCGCTAGCATTGCAAAGTTATCATTGTCCACCAGATGGAGACAAAGCACTTCTCAATGAAAAAGACCCGGGCCAAAACTCACTCTCTGGCCTTAGGTATGCAACTCCAATTTATGTAATATACTAAACAGGGCAAAAATGTGGAAAGATAGGTAAAATTATCTTTGGTACTGTTGCTTGCCAACCAAATAAATTCTTACCACCACTGGGGAAAATTCCAGGAACTAATTAAAAAATAACAAGTGGCCAAAAATATATTTCATTCATTCAGTTACTTGAATTAGCATGTAGAAATATTTTCAAACCTTTTCCTAGTTTACTTTGATAAAATAGACCATATAAATGAGAAGTGTAATTTTTTCATATATTATAGCGTGGAAAATTTTGAAATAAGATCACTCAAGAATTATGCAAATGGAACTCAACATCAGCACAAATGAAGTAGCGTAAGATGTGTTGCTTATAGGATTTTAGGAAATATGCACATGCGATAATATGGTTTTGATTTTTTCTTAAGTCTGAAGTACTTGATTGGCAACTCCCACTTTCATTTCTCCCATCTCACTTGTCTAGCTCTGTCATAGAAGCTGTAAAAGCTGCAAATTCCATCTCTCTGTTCCCTTGTAGGGAGAGACGGTCAATGAGATGTAAGTGGAATCACTAAGGAGGGCTTCCCTTCCTGAATAAAATGACAATGCCTCAGTACAAGAAATGTCTTTTTCCCTTGTCCCTCCACCCCCGACCTCTTGCTACCATCTTCCTGGGGACGTGAAACTTAGAAGTGAAGCAGCCACCACTGTCCATGAGATGACAAGTCTGAGGACAAAAGCCAGTGTAACTAAGAAGGGCAGAATGGACAGGTGAGAGTAGCCCGGGTCCCTTTTTTATGGCGACTCTGAGCAGCTACTATACTGGTGGGGGACTGCCTATGTTTGCACTTGCTATGAGGGGAAAAGCAACTGTTGATCAGGCTTCCTGTTGGTCTCAGATAAATTTTATTCCTAACTGATCCATCACTGAGAAGGTACTATATTGGCATATAGACCATAAATATATTTATAGTGTTGACTTTAGACATCATCCTTTCTAAAGAAGCCCTGTGGGTTTTAGACAAGGCTAAGACTTTACAAGTTCAAGCTTCTTTGTGGTTATTTCTAAAAAGCATGTATTAAGTGCCTAATTGTCAATACCAGGCAATCTGCCAAGTGTTCCTGCCCTAACAGTATTTCCTGACCCAAAGACATAGTTTGACATAACACCTGATTATGGGGTGAATATTTTCAGCAGAACTGTGCTAGAAAATTCAGTCTGTCTGTTGTTCTACTTGACACAGTCTGTAATTTCTTCAGGGTAGGCACCAGGTCAGAGCAAATACATCACTAGAAACAATACATGAAATAGCAACAGACAGCCAGGTGTTTGCATTATGACATGCCAAATTTGATCCTAAGGGTAAACAACAAACAAAGGTATCTAATTGGAAAAGAACTGAGAAAGGGTAAGAGTTCCACATTTTGAAGAGCAGATTGGTAATTTGTTATTTGATGGTGAGGATATTCAGGAATAGTTGCTGTTCTGTGGTTCACAGTAGAACGATTTCATGGAAGAGGATTCCCATGAATTCACAGGCTGTTTAAAGAACTGGGGAGAACTGAATTGGCAAATGGGAGGAAATACTAGGTTGGTGCAAAAGTAATTGCAGTTTTTGCCATTACTTGCAATAGGCACGGGATGCTTCCTTGGAAGGTCATAAAGACAAAGGTTGGCCTTCCCTGAAACAAAACATAGAAATATGTCCACTGGGGCCATGTCATATGCCAGTCCTGTGAGCAGCATAGGGGACAGTGATGGTCTACTTGTATAAGACAAAAGTGATTGACTGAGAAGTAGAAGGAAGTGAATCTCATTAAATGTTGAATTTCACTGGGGTCTGTTTCTGACACACTTCTTACTTTTATGCCTTTAATTGTGTGCTGAATGACTTTCAGATTTTTATTTCTAAACTGTCTTAGTCTGTTTGTGTTGCTGTAGAGGAATGTCTGAGACTGGGTCATTTATAAAGGAAAGAGCTTTATTTGACTTATGGTTCTGCAGGCTGTACAAGAAGCATAGTACCAGCATCTACTTCTGGTAAGGACTTCAGGCTGCTTCCAACCAAGGCAGAAGGTGAAGGGGAGCTTCTGTGTGCAGAGATCACATGGTGAAAAAGGAAGCAAGAGAGAAAGAGAGAGAGAAAGAGAGGGGGGAGAGAGAGAGAGAGAGAGGGGGAGGGAGGGAGGGAGGGAGAGAGAGAGAGAGAGAGACTCTTTTTAACAACCAGCTCTGGCAGGAACTAATAGAGCTAGCACTAGAACTCACTCATTACTGTGAGGACAGGCTGCAAGACATTCATGAGCTATCTGCCCATGACCCAAACACTTCCCATTCATGGCCTCTCCCCCAACATTGGGGATCAAATTTCAATATGACGTTTAGAGAAGTCAAATATCCAAACCATAGCACAAACCTAATCTTCCCAAATTTTCCAGCTTTCTCCTGGTTATCTCCACCTGGATTTTTGCAGTTACTTCTAATTCACCATATCTACAAATAAACTCATTAAAGTGTTTTTTCTTCCTGTACATTACGTTTCTCATTCTGTATTTTTGACAACTGTTTATTGAGTGCCTACTCTGTGCCACTCAGTGTACTAGGGCTGGGGATACAAGGGCGAACAAGACTAGACACACTTCTACCCCACTATATTTTTGGTGTAGAGGAGTAGACTGCTGCTAAACAAGTAAGCACATAAATATTAACATATTTTGATTTGTGATAATGAAGGAACAGACTTGAGCTAAGAGTCAACAGGGAAACCTCATGGTTTAATTTGGCAGAATTTTTATCTACCTAGTCACCCATATTAGAAAACTAGGTGTCATCCTTTCCTTTCCCTCTCTCTTAGCAGTCACATAAAACCAACCACCACATCTTGCCTATTTGACCTCCTAAATATTTTTCAAACCTATCTTCCCTTTCCTTTCCTCATTATCTTAGTTGAGACTGTCACCATCTTCTATATGGACCATGCATTACTCTTTGATGCCAAGCTTCATATGCTTTCCTCCCTTTCCTTCACTCCAACTTCCATCCTTTTCCATTCTGTTTCCAGGTGGCTTTATCCAAAACCCATGTCTCACTTTTTTTTTTTTTTTTTTTTTGAGACGGACTATCACTCTTTGTCACCTAGGCTGGAGTGCAGAGGTACAATCTTGGCTCACTGCGGCTTCTGCTTACGGGGTTCAAGTGATCCTCCCACCTCGGCCTCCCCAGTAGCTGGGATTATCAGCGTGTGCCACCATGCCCAGCTAATTTTTGTATTCTTAGTAGAGACACGGTTGGCTAGGCTGGCCTTGAACTCCTGACCTCAAGTGATCCACCTGCCTCAGCCTTCCAAAATGCCAGGAGGAGCCACCGCTCCTGGCCATGTCTCAGATTTTTATATCCATACTATCTTATTGCATTTGCATTGCTATAAGGGAATATCTGAGACTGGGTAATTTATAAGGAAAAGAACCATCTCACTTACCTGGCTAAAGCTTTTCTAGTGATTTAGTGTTTTATGTTATAAAGTTACTCTAGATTTTTAACTTAGTTGTTGTTTTCTTCCTCTTGAACTTTACATTTGAGCAACAATTCACAGTTTGAACTGATACACAATTCACAGTCCATGATAGCACACCCGAGAGTATGATTTATGGGCTGAGTTTTTGCAGTTCAAACTGAGTCAACCTATTCACAGTTTCTTGAACACGCTATGGCATTTCATGATTCTGAGCCTTTGATCATTCTGTACTGTCCCTGTAGATCCACTTTTTTCTTTCGTTTTGGCTTAACTCCCACTTTACTTCTGTCTCACATGCCTTTTCTGTGCTCTTGGTGGTTCTTATTTACCCCATTATAGCACTCAGCACATGTGGAGAAAAAGTTAAATATTAAATTTGAACTCAATTGAACATGGACACACTCAGTGGTCACCAAGTCCTGGAACAGGTTGTGTGAGCCCCTTGAGGCATTCATTCAGCACTGTTTCAGAGAAATCTCTATTTCAGTCTATTCCTATATGTTAGTTATCGAAAAACAACAGACAATCGCAAAAACAAGCTGACCTTTTTGTGCCCCTTGAGCCAAGTCGTGAAGGGCCCTCGTGACTGGGCCTCATGCCAAACCACTCTTTACAAAAAGAGCTAGGGTCCCAGACCATGCTGGAGCTTCATGAGACCTCTACTTGTCTGTGCATGGATGAGTGGTTGACTCTGGAGCTCAAGCTGTTGCTTTCCAGTCTGGTGATGATTCCTCCATAGTCTGGTGAATGTGTATCTATATCTTTTCCCTTCTTCCCTTCCCATTGCAATTTGCTTATTATATCAATTTGCTTATTATATCTGCATTGCCATTTACGTGGGATAAAGGTTGTTTGCCCTCAAAGCTATTGTGTGTGAGCCTTTTCTTCCCTTTTCATGCGTCTCACGCACAGAACAGCACATTACACTATATTTGTATATTTCACATTTGACTCCTTTTCTGAATGTGTGCACATTAAGGAGGGAGACCTTACTTTATGTCCAGCACTATGCTTGGCAAATGGAATTTGTAATGAAGCCTATGACTGAATGGAATTGAAAGTGAAGAGATAGTGTACTTGGAAAGAAAACTAGTTTGATGCCTACAACAAGAAAGCAATAGATGATTTAAAGTTTGATTGTCCAGTTGGCACCAAAAGTGAATAGCACAAATGTTACAACTTCCTTAAACAGACACATATTCTCATCAGCCCCAACAGGGCACATCCACCTGATCCACTCAATTGTGAACATGTGCAGAGTATTGTATTTAAGGTAACACTGATCAGTTATGCCTTCCAATTTGAAAAGGAAATCCCTCATTTTATCCTAACATGTGGTCAGGATTATTGTGGTAATGGCTGTTTGATCCTGAGTCAGTCCATGATAGCACACCCGAGAGTATGATTTATGGGCTGAGTTTTTGCAGTTCAAACTGAGAGTTGAGAAATAGTCTCTTGATAGCAATACACTGAAAGCATAGATGCTATAACTTCTAAGATGGAGTGTTTATGGACCCAGGTGTTTGGACAGTGGGATAAGTGCAGCTGTATTTGAGACATACCTATATGAAACATTTTTTGTTGTTTATCTGAAATTCAAATTTAATTGGACATCTGGTGTTTTATCTGGCAACTCTACATAGAATTGACTTGAGAAAACATATCCCAAATTAGGGGCTGCTTGATGTGCTAGGAATAAATACTGTTTTTTATGCAGAAAAACTTTTTTTTTTTAATTATTATTTTTTTTTTTTGGAGACGGAGTCTCGCTCTGTCGCCCAGGCTGGAGTGCAGTGGCCGGATCTCAGCTCACTGCAAGCTCCGCCTCCCGGGTTTACGCCATTCTCCTGTCTCAGCCTCCTGAGTAGCTGGGACTACAGGCGCCCGCCACCTCGCCCGGCTAGTTTTTTGTATTTTTTTTTTTTAGTAGAGACGGGGTTTCACCATGTTAGCCAGGATGGTCTCGATCTCCTGACCTCGTGATCCGCCCGCCTCGGCCTCCCAAAGTGCTGGGATTACAGGCTTGAGCCACCGCGCCCGGCCCAGAAAAACTTTTTTAGTTACAGCAATGCATCTCTTAGCTATCGCTTTATGAAGTGAGAGTTTCAGATTCAATCATTTTTAGATTTTGCTTAGCTTCACAAGCTTTGAGCAAAAAAATTTTACTAAAAAGACCAATATATAAAATAGATAAGAACTGAGTTACTTATTGAAGCTGAGTATAGGTCCTTCCCGACCCCAACGTGGAATAATGGAGCACAACCTAAAAACTCCTAGATTTGATGATTTCTAAAATTTCTTCTACCTGCAACAGTCTGTGAGTCCAAATGCACTCATTTCATAGGGAGAAATAATCTAGTTTGTAGTTAGTCATAGCCTGTTCTTTCTTATTTATAGTAGAAAAGGCTGGAAAGATAAGGAAAGAAAAGTATTATCAATAAAAGTGGCATTTAGGAAGGATAACATGGACTTATTAACTATCTTCATTTATTCCTCAACAGACATTTGTTGAGCAGTCTCTAAAGACAAGGTAATACACTATGTACTTTGAAGGGAGAATATCAATAGAAATTTTTAGAATGACCTCTTGATTTAGTCAGTGAGCTAAAATTTGTGCACAAGTAATTGTATCTGCTGTTTTGTGAGGTTTACTGTGTACTCGATATTTTACTGCTTACATCTTTATAAAATATTTGCCTGAACATTGGTCCCACTCACAGTTCCTGTTCCTTTGCATTTATTCTCATTGAAACCTTACTTCCTTTCAGATTTTTTTCCTAAAACTTATAAGGAAACAATTATTCTACTTCTTATTTTTATCTCTGAATCTGTCTTGGTGATATAGGACATTTCTCTTTATTAGAAGTCCTGTCTTTGTTCAATTTTAGGGTGATGAAGTCATAACAAGTTTTTCTCAAAAATGCATTACTGAGACTCAATCTCCTCCAACAGTGTGATGCGTCCTCAGGTCTGCAGTCCAAGAGGTAATTTTAAGCATCACTCTTATTTTCACCCATTCACATGCTGAGGCTGTTTCCAGGTCTGCCATTTCTTGCTCTGCAGGAATCCCCATACTTTCTCCTTTCTTCTTTTTCTGCCATGCCTAATTTCTCATTTAAGTTCTGGTTGTTTAATACCTACCTTATTGCTATTTTCTTTTATCCTTCCCTTTAATATTTTACATGACTCAGCATAAGTTCTCTTTAGGAACCCCTAGGCTCACAGCAAAGCTGTTTGAACCCACTGCTTTGTCTTTGTGTTCCTGCCACTGACAATTCTGAGGTGCACGTTTGAACAAACCTCAACATTTTGACACAGCTTTAAAAGATCAGTTATTTTTCATTCTCTTTTGATTTTTAAAAAACATTTTTCTGAAGATGTCAGACAGATGATGGCATAGGAAGCTGAGCTGCACATTGCTCCACAGAAACACTGATAAAATAATGATGCTGATGCAAAAATACCTTGAAGAGAAATTCAGAGCCCAACTAAAAAGCAAAAGCACTCGACAGGAGCATAAACAGAGAACAGTAACATTTATCTGGGTAAGAAGAGCAATTTCACTTTACCCACATCAGTTACTTCTGCAAACTGCCTTAGCTAAACACTGAGAAGATACCTCGGTCCAAGATTTCTCCTGTGGGGGCAGGAGATTTGTTTGGAGGGTGAGCTTGGCTGTTTGGCCTTCTGGCCTCTCAGAGCACCCTTTGAAGGGCCAGTTTTCATTTTGCATCAGAGTAAGCACTGGATGGTCTCTGGAGCCTGGTTCCCTGAGAGAGTGAGCCCTTTACACTTGATACTGCTCTTTAAGATTAGGAATAGGCACAGAACTGACATTTTTCTTCCACAAAGGAGGGAAGGAATTGATGGGGGTCTATCTGCGGCATCTCAGGGTGCCCTCTGTGGAGTTGGTTTCCATCTCACCTCATAACAAGCCCTGAATCTGACAGATCTCAGCCTCCTGGGACAATTAGTAACTAAGAAAAGGGGCTGGCATCCCTTAAAGCTAGAACTACTCTGTTTATTGGGAAAAGCCATAAACGAGGCTTTTCCTTTAAGTGGGAGAGAAGGGAGTAAAGAGACCCTTGCTTTAGTCTCGCAATGCACTCCCTCAGTTGTCAGTCACTATGTTTCTTCAAATTAAGCACTGAACTGGTAAAGGTCTCTCCTGGTCAAAATTTGCCCATAAAGACTGAGAGAAGTATCTGCTTCTTCAAATATTTAGACAACAGTGCAAACATATAAGAAATGTGAAGAATCAGGAAAATATGACACAATCAAAGGAACAAAGTGAATCTCTAGTAACCAACCCAAAAGAAATGGAGATCTGTGAATTACAAGATAAAAAATTCAAAAAGACTCATCTTACAGAAGGTCAGCGAATTACAAGAGAACACAGATAAACTACTTAATGAAATCAGGAAAACAAGTAACGAACAAAAGAAGTTCAACAGAAAAGATAGAAACAATACAAAGAACCAAACAGAAATTCTGCAGCTGAAGAAAACAATGACTGAACTAAAAATTCACTAGTGAGGTGCAAAAGCAGACTTAATCAAGCAGAAGAAATAATCAGTGAGCAAGACAGGTCATTTGAAATTACCCAGTCAGAGGAGCAAAAAGAAAAAAAGAGTGAAGAAAGTCAAAGAGACTTATGGGATACCATCAGGTGAACCAATATGAATATTAAGGGAGTCCTAGAAGGTGAAGAGGGAAAGGGGGAAAAAAAAACCTGTCCAAAGTAGTAATGGCTGAAAATCCTGAATTTTATTGTATATATGTGTATGCATATGTATATAAAAATACACACATACGGCCGGGCACGGTGGCTCACACCTGTAATCCCAGCACTTTGGGAGGCTAAGGCGGGTGGATCATGAGGTCAGGAGATCGAGACCATCCTGGCTAATACGGTGAAACCCCATCTCTACTAAAAAAACAAAAAATTAGCCAGGCGAGGTGGCGGGCACCTGTAGTCCCAGCTACTTGGGAGGTTGAGGCAGGAGAATGGCGTGAACCCGGGAGGCAGAGCTTACAGTGAGCCGATTTTGCGCCACTGCACTCCAGCCTGGGCGACAGAGCGAGACTCTGTCTAAAAAACAAAAAACAAAAAATACACATACACACAGGCATACGTTGGAGATACTGCAGGTTTGGTTCCAAACTATCACAAGAAGTGAATATTGTAATAAAAAAAGTTATACAAATTTTTCATTTTCCCAGTGCATATAAAAGTTATGTTTACACTATACTGTAGTATGTTAAATATACAGCAGCATTGTGTCAAAAAATATGTATACTTTAATTAAAAATAATTTATTGCTAAAAATTGCTAATGATTATCTGAGCCTTCAGTGAGTTGTCATTTCTTTGCTGGTGGAGGGTCTTGCCTGGATTTTGATGGTTGCTGATAGATCAGGGTGGTGATTGCTGAAGGTTGTGGTGACTGTGAAAATTTCTTAAAATAAGACATTGATGAATTCTACTGCATCGATTGACTCTTCCTTTCATGAAAGATTTCCCTGTAGCATGCAATACTGTTTAATAGCATTTTACCTACAAAACTGCTTCCCAAATTGGAGTCAATCCTTTCCAAACCAGCTGCTTGCTTTATTGACTAAGTTTATGTAATATTCTAAATCCTGTGCTGTCACTTTAACAATGTTCCCAGCATCTTTACCAGGAGTAGATTTTATCTTGATAAACCACTTTTTTTGTTTTTTTGCTTATTCATAAGAGGCAACTCTTTTTCTGTTTAAATTTTAACATGAGATTGTAGCAATTCAGTCACATCTTCAGGACCCACTTTTAATTCTAGTTCTCTTGCTATTTGTGCCACATCTGCAGTTACTTTCTCCACTGAAGTCTCGAACCTGTCAAGATGATTCATGAGGGTGGGAATTCACTTCTTTCAAACTCATTTATTTTGGAATTTTGACCTCCAATGAATCATGAAAATGATTATTATTATTATTTTGAGACAAGGTCTCCCTCTGTTGCTGGTGCTGGAGTGCAGTGGCGTGATTTCAGCTCACTGCAACCTTGACCTCACAGGCTCAGGTGATCCTCCCACCTCAGCCTCCTGAGTAACTGTGACTACAAGCACACACGACCACACCCAGCTAATTTTTGTATCTTTTGTAGAGAAGGTGTTTCACCATGTTGCCCAGGCTGCTCTCAAACACCTAGGTGGAAGTGACCTGACCACCTCGGCCTTCCAAAGTGCTAGGATTGCAAGCGTGAACCACTACACCCAGATGTGAATGTTCTTAATGTCATTTAGAATGGTGAGCCCTTTCTAGAATGTTTTCAATTTACTTTGCCCAGACCCTTTAGAGGAATCACTATTTGGGGCAGCTGCAGTCTTACTAAATGTATTCCTTAAATATTAAAACTTGAAAGTCAAAGTTATTCCTTGATCCATGGGCTGCAGAATGGATGTTTTGCTAGCAGGCACAAAAACAACATTAGTCTTTTTGTACATCTCTGTCAGAACTCTTGGGTGACCACGTGCATTGTCAATGAGCAGTAATATTTTGACATGAATCTTTTTTCTGAGAAGCAGGTCTCAATGGTTAGCTTAAAATATTCAACAGGTAAGCCATTATCCAGGCTTTGTTACCCCATCTATAGAGGCAGAGCAGGTTTACAACAATTTAGGTTTAAGGGCACTAGGATTTTCAGAATGATAAATGAGCTCTGGATTCAACTTAAAGTCACCAGCTGCATTAGCCTCTAACAAGAGAGTCAGCCTTTCCTTTGAAGCTTTGAAGTCAGGCATTGACTTCCCTCTCTAGCTGTGAAAGTCCTAGATGGCATCTTCTTCCAATAGAAGGCTGTTTCATCTACATTGATAATATGTTGTTTAGTGTAGCCATCTTCAATTATCTTAACTAGATCTTCTGGATAACCTGCTGAGCTCCCATGTCAGGACTTGCTGCTTCACCTTTTATCTTTACGTTAGGGAGATAACTTTTTTCTTTAAGCCTCATGAACTAACTTCAGCTACCTTCAAACTTTTCTTCTGAAGCATCCTTACCTCTCTTGGCCTTCACAGAATTGAAGAGAGTTAAGTCCTTGCTCTGGATTAGGGTTTAGTTTAAGGAATGTTGTGGATGGTTTGATCTTCTATCTAGAACACTAAAGCTTTTTTCATATATGCAATAAGGCTGTTTCACTTTCTTATTTGTGTGTTTGCTAGAGTAGCACTTTTAATTTCTTTAAACTACTTTTCCTTTACATTCACAACTTAGCTAACTATGTTGCCCAAGAGATCTATATTTTGGCCTATATGGGCTTTTGACATGCCTTCCTCACTAAGCTTAATCATTTCTACCTTTTGATATAAAGTGAAAGATGTGTGTCTCTCCCTTTCACTTGAACACTTAGAGGCCATTGTATTTTTATTAATTGGACTAATTTCAATATTGATGTATCTCAGGGAATAGGGAGGTTTGAGGAGAGGGAGAGAGATGGAGTAATGGCCAGTTGGTGGAGCAGTCAGAACGCATACAACATTTATTGATTAACTTCACCGTCTTATGTGGATGTGGTTTGTGTCACTCCAAAGAAAAGCAACAGTAACATCAAAGATCACTGATCATAGATTACCACAACAGATATTCTAATAATAATGAAAAAGTTTGAAATATTGTTAGAATTGCCAAAACATGACACAGAGACATGAAGTGGAGCATACGCTGCTTGGAAAATGTTGCCAATAAATTTCCTCAACTCATGGTTGCCACAAATCTTCAATTTGTAAAAAATGCAGTATCTGTGAAACACAATAAAGCAATGCACAATAAAACAAGATATACCTGTATATATATACACACACATACAGACACTATTTATTAAGAATGTATTCAACCTTAATAAGGAAATCTTGTCATTTGTGATAACATGGATGAACTTGAAGGACGTTATACTAAGTGAAATAAGCCAGACACAAAAAGACAAATACCATATGATCTCACTTATAAGTGAAATATAAAAAAGTTGAACTGTCACAGTTACGGAGTAGAATGGTGGGTTATAAGGGCAGGGGATGGGGCAGAGGGGAATGGGGAAATGTTGGTCAAAGGATACAAAATTTCAGATATGCAGGATGAATAAATTCTAAAGATCTATATACAGTGTGGTGACTATAGTTAATAATATTGTGTTGTGTCCTTGAAATTTCCTAAGAGAGTAGATAATTGTTTTCACTTGAAAAAAAGGAGAAAGGTAACTATGTGAGATGATGGATATGTTAATTAGCTTGGTTGTAGTAAACTTTTCACTATGTTTATGTGTATCAAAACATCATTTTGCGTACCTTAAATATGCACCATGTACAATTTTTATTTTCCAATTATACCTCAATAGAGCTGAAAAATTGAAAATTTTTTTATTTTTTCATGTATTAATATAATATGTTAATTATGGAAATTTAAATATATATCAACTTTTTAAAAAGTAAAAGAAAGTAATCTGTAATCCTACCTCACCAGGGGTGCAGAAGAGAAGTAAAACATTTAAGGTATATCCTCTTAAAAGTTTTCCTATATCTGAATATATATTTTTTCCTTCAACAGCAATAGAAGGAAATTACATACCAATTTGCAGCTTGTATTTTCATTTAACAATAAAAAGTGACTATTTTTCCATTTTATTACATGTATTCCCGTACTCTTCCATCATAAAGATGTACTATAATTTATTTACCCTGCCACAGTTTTTGGCCATCTAGGTTTCCCAGGTTTACCCTATTTAAAACAACCCTCTACTGAACAGCATTGGAGACACAGATTAAGACACATAAAGCACTGAGTTAATTCCCCTTAGATTAATTAATAGAGAAAATATTTACATTTATTTATAAACCCACTTTTATGGCCAGGCTTTACTCTGTGTTTTGTTCAATGTTTCTCACGCTAAAACTAATCAATTCCTTGTTCTCTCCCTGTTAACCATCTAAGACCTGCTTTATCTCCATGGCAGTCCCGCTTTTCTCACTTTTAAACCACAGCTGTGCAGCAGATTTTACTTGATGAATATGACTCATTTTTAAAATTCTTTACGTTAGAGGAAAGAAGAGCTGTTCATTCCTTTCTCTTTCCTATGTTACTGTTACTTCAGTCTCTCTCTTAAGAGTATAGGAGGATGAAACTAACCTGAGCATCACAGCGCTTCATGGAGGTTGAAACCTCTGCAATTACTATGTAACTGATTACACACCCACACAACCACACCCACACCCACACACCCTACAGAGACTCACACAGAGTCACATAGAGAATTAAAGGAAGGAGAAAAGACTGAGAAAATGTCTGTGTGATGATTGTTACTATTTACACAGCCTCAATCCCACTCACTCTCACACCTCAGCTCTACTCACACCCCAGCTCCATGTTGCCAGTGATGCTCCCACATGGAGTTGAGTCTACATCAAGCCCCATGAGGAGGCTAGTTCCTATCTCTGGCTGTGAGAAGAAAGCTAGGCACTGAGCAGTGTCACTTCAGGAAGCCTCAAGGCTCATTTTATGTTATAATGTAAGAATTCTTTAGCGGAGGAAGAAGAAACTGTGAATTTTCAAAATGGACTCTACCTCTCTAGGGTTCTACCTCATTATCTCAGGGGTTATTCCTTGTGGAGAGCAGCAGGCAACGATGCCTGAGGGAAACTGAACTGGATTATCTTTTCTGCTGGCTGGAAAAGTAGATATGAAGAGTGCCAGGAGGAAGCGAGGGGCCTTCTGAGGTGAGCACAGGACCCTAGTCTCTCTCTCCTTTTCCCTTTTCTGAGGGGGTCAGGGGACCTGGACCTGGGAGGCGGCCCACGGGAATCTGCCACGAGGTTGTGCACGAATTTGGAGATTTGGGTTGATTCTGCCTGGCATCTGGAACCTCGTGAGTACTGAGCGTGGAGGACTGCAGAGAGGTGCACCTGAGAAGATGCAAGAGGGAGAAAGGGAGCAACTGCATCTCCACTGCAGCCCGTAGTGGAGACACATGAGCTTGCCTCAGTCCCTGAGGGAGCTGTAAAGTGAGTGGAGAGTGGGGACTGTCTTGTCCCATTACCACTGCCAGAGGCCTGTGCTGTCCGTGGGACAAGCTGGGCTACTTTGACTTTGATAGGGGAGGAGACAGGACTGCCTCTGGAGGTCATCTATGACAGCTCATTGAGTGAGAGACAATTAGCAGAGGAACAAACAAGAATCTGATGAATAATGCTTTATCACCTCCGTGCCTCCAGATGTTTGGATTTTTCTCCACAACACTATAGACTTGTGGCACTGCAGTCAAGTATAAGGTTCCCTGAAAGTTTACAGACAAATGATTAGGGCTCAGGTGGGTCAAGTGGGAAACTTAGGACTGCATGGTGACTCATAACAAGGATGACAATGCTGAAGAAAATGACATTTAAACCTGAAATGTTAGGAGAATTACTAGGCTAGGCAGTTTTCCACATTGGCTTATATTTAGTTTTGTCATTGCTAAGAATGGATAAGTACTTGTAAAAGAGAAATCAAAATATTTATAAAAATAAAGTGAATGTTATGCTTGCATATAGACTATTTATGATTATCCAAGTCACATCTGCTATTCTATTTTTTGGATGATAAATGGTGCCCAAAAAAAGAGAGTGATTTCTTTTATAGAAGGTGGTTTATTCAAGGATTTAGTGTTACTGAGCAGCAGAGTTGTTTCTGGAACTTATTTACTCATTCACTCCATCAGTGGCCTCAGCGGGCAGCCACCAGGAACACACCTGCAGCCAAATGGAATTGGGTTTATTGACTTACAGTGAGGGAGAATGAACACCATGGAGAAACACGGCAGAGGAAAGACATGTTGTAGAGTGGACTTACAGGTATTGGGCTTGTGAGTGATTTGAGGCAGGTTCAAGGAAGTGGGGCTTGGCTCTTAATTGGATGCTATCTGAAAGAAGACATTGCTGTCAAAGACAGCAGATGATGTAGCTCAGGAAGCAACTTACAGGTCAAATATACTTTGGGGCATCTTTTGCTAATACAAGCAATCAGCTTGAGTAAAATATTCCCAAGTAAAAAAGAACAGCAGATAATTTACAGCAAACGTAATTTGATGCCATGGATTTTCCTCATTTTGGGAGGAGGAGAGGCTGGGATGTATTTTAGAAATTTGAACAATGTTTAAGTCAAGAGTTAGATTAGGTTTGACATCTAGCCTCCAACCTTAATATGTCATCACAGAGAGTAAGCTATCCAAAACCAAGAGATCAAAACTACTTGTTTTTTTCTCTTTTGCTAATGGAGATGTTTTCTGCCTCTCTTCTCCATGGCTCTCAAAATATAAAAATCTGAGAATCTCTGCTCCCTATCAGATTAGATTATAGAGAACAGGACCTAACCTGCACTGAAAAGCGACTGTTGAAATAAAGAGCTTGTACTTACATTTTATTTTTATTATAATTATGGTTATAATTAAGATCTAGGTTTTTTGGTCAGGTGCAGTGGCTGGTACCTGTAATCCCAGCACTTTGGGAGGTTAAGGTGGGTGTATCACTTGAGCCCAGGAGTTTGAGTCCAGCCTGGGCAACCTAGTCAGACCTTGTCTTGACCAAACATTTTAAAAGTTAGCCAGACTTGGTGGTGTGCGCCTGTGGTTCCAGCTCCTCAGGAGGCTGAGGTGGGAGTATCACCTGAACCTGAGGTGAAGGCTGCAGTGAGCCAGAATCACCTCACTGCACGCCAGCCTGGGTGACAGAGAGACACGTTCTCAAAAAAAAAAACAAAAAAAGGTTTATGTTTACTGGGGATAGTAAGAGGGTACGCAGGGCTCCTCTTGGAAAGGTCATTTGCACTATACCTCAGCTCTATGGGGAAGAGGAATATAAAACATCACAAGTGGACATGGAGACTTTTTCCAGGTTTCCTAGTCGGTATTTGAGTTTGGCTAGAGGAGAATGGGCTCCTTAGAGGCAATGTGAGTAAACCCTAAGTTTCCGAGTTGGAGGGCCAAAAGCCTGTCTTACAAAAAAACTAGGGAAAGCTTGTGGATGTGGTGTTTTGTGGGTCAGTATAGGCTAATTCCTGGGTAAGCTCTAGGACCCCAGTGAACAATATATAGCTTGAGAACCACAGGCAGACCAACCTACTTCTCCATACATCAGTCAGTTTATAAAGAAGCACACTTTCTTCGTAAGCCTGATTTATCAAAAGCAGGGGAATAATGGGTGGGGGACTCTTTAAGGTCAGGTGCAGAGGAAATATTTCAGAACCCCCTGGAAATGCCCAGCAGCTGAAATAGCTAGGAGGGCAGCTGGAACTGATGAGAGGAGCCTGGCATTGGCAAGAGGAAAATCACCCATGAGAAAGGCAGTATTGAATCCCTACCAGAGTCAGAAGCCAGCAGGATATAAATGAGCTGCTTCTGGGAGACAAAGTGGAGAGAGTGCCTGCATGCTGTCCAGCTGTCTAAGAATCCAGATGCTGCTCAGAGGAAGTGAGAGATCCTGGGAGTTCCCCTGACTGAGATTGGATTTTAAAAATATACCCCCTTTTCCGCTCCGTGTTAATTAAACTGAACATGAGCAAGGTGCTAGAACCCTGTGGGGAGACTCAGAGCATGCCCAGTGAAGGAGAAGCTGTTGCTCAGACAGTGCAGGCTGTTTCTGCAGGTTGGAACTCTGCTCCACATCTTCTAACTGTGTAGCCTTGAATGCTCTGTGCATTGAGTTCCTCGTTGTAAAAGGAATTGTACATTCCTTCTTTCTAGGTTTGATTTGGGGGATGACAGGAGATTAGGTTTTTTAAATAGCTATGACAGGTCCCAATACATAGATGGTTCTCAATGAATATTGGTTCATTTCTTCTTGCCTGAGCAGAAAGTGACACTTTCTCACTAGGCAACCATTAAGAATGTGGAATTGGACTCAACTTGGAGGGAAAGGGATTTCACACATAACCTTTTAAAAAATACTTGCTGTAACACAGATTACAAGGAACAGAGCAGTGCTTTGCAGGAGACCCAACCATTTGGATCAGCTACAACCTTTCAAGCCACAGGACTGAAGACACACTATTCTTAATTATCTAAAGCCAGAAAAAGAAAGATCTGATTGAGTTGATGGACAATACTTAGGAATGTGGACACTGGTTTATTAATTATTCTCTACTTCCAAACAGCATTAGGGTCATGTATATCTTAGCATTTCTAAGTCTCTGCAGGCAGTCAGTTAGATTGACAGGAGAGTTTCAAATTCTAGTTAATAGCCTTGTTACTGTTCTTGTTTCCATAGATCTGGGCAGAAGTTGGTTGGACGAACACAAAGAAGGCTTAGAAATGATTGGGTAGAAGAAACCAGACCTCTAGGAAGGATTAACAATTTTTATTTTTGGCCCTGATCCACCATTCTAACACTTCAAATATACAGTTGTTTATTGAAAGCCACGCTTCTTGCTAGGATGACAAGCTCATTCTGTTCCACCTGGAGTTTTCCTGGAGTTGGCAATGAAAGTCCCAAGTTGCAGTAAATATCTGTTTTAGACCCACTGGGATAGTTGGCTGCCCTACTGGAAAGGGCCAAGACAAATTATAGAGGAAGACACAACTTTGATGAACTCTGGAGCTACAAACCAGGGACAAGTCCGAGGGAAACCCAGGTAACGGTTTAGATAGCAGAAGTGGATCCCTAGAGTCACAACGTAGAAATCTTCGCCGGGCGCAGTGGCTCAAGCCTGTAATCCCAGCACTTTGGGAGGCCAAGGTGGGCAGATCACGAGGTCAGGACATCGAGATCATCCTGGCTAACACGGTGAAACCCCGTCTCTACTAAAAATACAAAAAATTAGCTGGGCATGGTGGCAGGTGCCTGTAGTCCCAGCTGCTTCAGAGGCTGAGGCAGGAGAACGGCGTGAACCTGGAGATGGAGCTTGCAGTGAGCTGATTGCACCACTGCACTCCAGCCTGGGCAACAGAGCGAGACTCCATCTCAAACAAACAAACAAACAAAGTAGAAATCTTCAATTATTGGAGAAATCCAGAAGATGGAGAGGTTACTTAGGCCACTTTCAATAACCCATAAGCAAAATATTCAAATGCCACAAAAACACATAATCAAACAAAATTCACTCCCTATCCTAAGTTTAAATGGGGACTAGGATCAAAGACCTCCCTTGGGACTGGTAGCAGAGTAAATAAATTAACCTCTAAGGAACTGATCTGCAGAGCAGTACTCATCAAAATTACCTGGAGTGTTTATTAATTAATTTTCTGTAATTCACCCCAATCTACCAAACATGACTGCTAGAGGAGAGGACTGGGAATCTGTCCTTTTATAAAGCATCTTGGGTGACTCTAATGTGAAATTTTTTGCTCTGGGATGGTGATCCTCAAACACTTTTGATTATTCAGCCCTAGCAATAAACAATTAAAAAAATCTTTACCATATGTATATGTACTTAATTATCTATTATCTATCTATCTATCTATCTATCTATCTATCCATCTGTATTACTCTTGCTCATCCTTTAGGTTTTTCATTTAACACCTTTTAGGCATGGTAAAATCTGCTTGGTTTATCTTATCATACTTTTAATCTTTCTTTTCAGAATACATTCCAATCTGCTAGACTGGAGTTTCCTGAGGGCAAGAACTCTGTCTGTTTCATTTACCCTTGTATTGATAACAGCAAAATGCTTGGCCCAATAAAATATTGGTTTGGATTGAATTTAGGATTCCTCTTTAAATGAGAGAGATAGCTTGTTGTCTGGGGCTGTCCTGGTTAGTTGCTGGCATTGTTTGTCCAAACTGTTTCATGTTTCCATGGAAACAGAACAAGCAGTTCATGCAGGCACCACTACCTGTCAGTGCCAGGTACCCAAAGAGAGTTTAAAATCCCATTTCCTGCTCTCCAGTTGGTTTTCTCCTGCAGTGCCAGAACTTCTGCTGCAGGAGAAAGGACCCTCCATTGAAAGAGCAGCGGGAGCTGTCACTAAGAGGCTTTCAATCTAGACAAGCAAGGAGAAAAGGAGTGGAGCAGCTTCACGCATCAAACAATACCTCTCCTCAGGTGGCATGATCTTGGGGGAAGCCTCCTTGGACAGCGAGGGAGAGAACAAATCCATTTGGATGCTCCCTGGGGCCTTTATTGTTGAGTTCCAATGATTGCTAACATCAATTATGCTGTAACTACTTAATAGCACCTTTGAAAACAGGGATTGCTGGCTTTGGAAAAACCCTGGAGCTTTCTTTATCTCCTGTTGGTGGAAAAGATCAACATTAAAATGAAGATTGTAAGACCGGGAGCAGTTTCATGGTTATATAACTGCTTCCAGGCATGAGAGATAGATGCAGTACACATTTTAGGTAAACTGAAAAGCTGTGGAAGGTTGTAGCTGAAGAGATCGTCAAGATTGTGACCTCCAATCTGCATCATGGAGGCAGGTGTTGTGAAATGACCAACCTAATTTGCTCATGTACAACCATTAGGTCCTTTTTTGGAAATGTCTGTCATCTCTAAGGATTAGAGGCTGATGAAGGTTATGGGCCTTCTGCTCACAACTTTCTACTAGATTATGATAGAAGTAAGTTTCAGGCCAAATTTTGCCATACATAGTGACATTTAGTAGCAAGCAGGTTCCCAAATGATCAGATCTGATCTTTAGGTTTTCTGACTATATTTGGTATGCAAGGTTCATGAGAGGAAAATATGGCAATATGTAGCTAATGATATATTTTTAAAATTATTTTGTTTTTTATTTGTAACTCACAGTTATTTTTTGAAAAATAAAAATTGTATATATTTATTATGTGTAATATGATGTTTTGAAACATGTATATATTGTGGAATAGCTAAATCAGACTAATTAACATATGCATTGCATCACAGACTTATTTTTTAATGGTAAGAGTACTTAAATCTACTCTCTTAGCAATTTTCAACAATATAATGCATTAACTATAGTCACTATGTGTACAATAGATCTCTTCAACTTATTCCTCCTAACTGAAATTTTGTACCCTTTGACCAACATATCCCCAATCAAACCCTCCCTTTCCTCAATAACCACCATTCTGTTCTCTGCTTCTTTTTTAGATTACACTCGTGAGATAATGTATTCGTCTCTCTATGCCTAGCTTATTTCACTTAACATAATATCCGCAGGTTCACCCATATTGTTGCAAATGACTAGATTTCTTTCTTTTTAAAGGCTGAATAGTATTCCATTGTGTATATGTACCGCGTGTTCTTTATCCATTTATTCATTAAATGGGCATTTAGGTTGAATCCATATCTTGGCTATTATGAATAGTGCTGCAGTGAACATGGGAGTACAGTTATCTCTCTGATATATTGATTTCATATTCCACGGATATATACCCAGTAGTGGGATTGCTTGAGCATACTAGCAGTACTACTTTTAATTTTTTGAGGAACCTCCATACTAGTTTCCATAATTGCTGTATCAATTTACATTCCCACCAATGGCACAAAGGGTTTCCTTTTCTCTACATCCTCACCGGCGCTTGTTATCTTTTGTCTTATTGGTATTAGCCATTCTAACAGGTGTGAGATCATGTTTCATTGTGGTTTTTAACTTGTATTTTGCTGATGATTAGTGATGTTGAGCACCTTTTCATATACCATTGGCCATTGGACATTTCTATGTCTTTAAGAAATGTTTATTCAGTTCCTTTACCCACTTTTAGCCAGTTTGTTTCCTTGCTACTGAGTTGAGTTCCTTATATGTTTTGGATATTAACCCTTTATCAGATATATGGTTTGCAATTTTCCCCCCATTCCATAGGTTGTCTCTTCATGCTATTGATTGTTTCCTTGGCTGTGCAGAAGCATTTTACTTTGACGAAATTCCATTTGTCCATTTTCACTTTTGTGGGCTGCTTTTTGGGGGTCATATCCAAAAAAATCACTGCCAACACCAGTGTCTTGGAGGTTTGTGCCTACGTTTTCTTCCAGTAGTTTTACAATTTTAGGTCTTATGTTTCAGTCTGCAATCCATTTTGGGTTGATTTTTGTATATGGTATGAAATAAGGGTCTAATTTTATTCTTCTGCATGTGGATATCCAGTTGTCCCAACATCATTTATTGAAGGGATGGTCTTTTCCCCATTGTGTATTCTTGGCACCTTTGTCAAAAATAAATTGACTGTAAATGGGTGGATTCAGCTAACTTTATAGTTGGATAGTGACAGCAAGAATCCCCTGAATCAGTAGCTGTTCTGTCTGCAGTCAGGCGTGGGGCATATTCCAAAAGATACAGACTAGTGCTCATGCTAGATTTTTGGTTTTATCCTACTTGTGCAAAGAACAGAAAGAGCCTTTAAATACCTTTAGCCAATGCATACATCTTGAAGACCATTGATTTCACTAGTGAAAAATCATTGCTGATGTAGGGTCTCAGAAAATGATACCCCAAAATGAAAACCTCAGAAACAGCTCTCTCTGACCTCTTGCCCACCTGTCTCTGGCCTCTCATTCTCCCTGGAGGCTAGCCATAGAAACTAGAATACCTCTTCCCTAAGGTGGCTAATAGAAACCAGAACCCTTTGCCCCCAAAGACAGCCATAAAACGTAAAAATATTGCTCTAACTTCCTCCCTGTCTTTTTGTGTAAAAATTGGCATAGAGAAATCACCTGACCTATCTTGTTTCCCTGTGGGTCATAAGACCCCCATTCCAGAAAGGGTCCTACCCCACACCCAGAAGGAAGGAATGCTGTACAGGGAGGCCACGAAGAATCTAAACAGACAGGTCTTGCTGGGTTTCCCCGCTCAGTTTTCTAGCATTAGATTATACTCTTTTTGTTCAATCACAATTTTTACATGCTGTCTATACTTTGTCGAACTGAAGCATAAAAATGGAAAGTTACTTTGTATCTTTGTATCTTCTTTCTGAAGGCTATTGTGTCACATAAAATTATAATCAAATAATAATAGTGTATCTTTTCTCCCATTAATCTCCATTTGTCAGTGATTTTCAGAGAAACTTCATAGGGCAAAGGGGAAGTTTTCTCTTGGCCCCTGCACTAACCTTCATGATGTTCTTTATCCCAGGCTATGGGAGAGTGAGGCAGGAGAGCGCAGCAAGCCAAAGCTGCCTTGTTATGCAGATAAAGATCTCTCTTGTAATCTTGGAGCTGCCCTCAGATGGAATAGACAGAGCCACTGTTTCTCTGTCAGACCTTTAAAAGTGCCAGACATTCTGAGTTAATCTTCACAAGACCTAGATAAGGCAGATGAAAGGGGCCTAAGAGAAAGCCTGTTTGCATCTGATGTTTGTTTCACTAATGTAGATTTTCTCTGCAGATCCTTTGAACAGGACAGCGATTCAAAGCTATTCCTGTGGCCTGCAGCCTCTCTGACTAGCTATCGAAAAATATGCCAAAGAAGTATATTTTGAGGTGAAACAGTCTGATTTCCTTCACTGGGATACACTGGGAGAACCCCCTTATCAAAAATTTCGAGCCACGGACGAGCCATGGATGCTTGAAGTTCCACTGAAGGTAGCTCATTCTTCTGGTATAGCTTTCTCATCAAGTGCAGTCCACTTCAAAAACAAATCAGTGAATAAAACTGAGGCAAAGTGGGGAGAGAGCTCCACAAAGGTGGTCACCTCAAGGGAGGTGGAAGGGGAAATGTTTGAGGGGAGTAACAGATGATGGTTTTTAAACATTTTTGCAGTATTATCTTACTGAAAATTTAGCTTCAACCTAGAGAAATCTAAAACATCCCATTTTTGCCCACGCACTGGTGTATCCAGTCTACTTCTTTCCTCTCCTAGGAGTAACTCCCTTGTACTTACCTGTATGCCTATAGGCCCATGAATGATGCTCAGTACCTGGTGGTGGAGAGTCAGTGGCTTCTCCAAAGCTATTCTCAAGCTCCTTGAATCTGCTGATCAGGAGATTCAGCGTCTGGGTCACAGCACTTCTTGGGTAGGAGCCTATACCTTAGGTTTTCTGATATATGGAGGCAGTGAGCACACCTCTGCAGGGCTGCTATGCTGCTCAACCTGAGGGAGCTGTTCCTGGCCAGGAGCTGTTCCTGGCCAGGTTGACACCCTTCTCTTTCCTTTCAAAGGCTGCTTGAACTTTCCCCTCCTCTTTGGCCACTGGGTGTGTTTCCTGCATAGTCAGGAGTGTGTGGAGAGGCATGTGCTGTCATAGCTGTCTCTCTCTCTCTCTCTTTTTTTTTTTTTTTCTCACCCAGGCTGGAGGGTAGTGGTGCAATCATAGTTCACTGTGCAGCCTTGAACTCAAGCGATCCTCCCACCTCAGCCTCAGGAGTAGCTAGTGCACCACCAGGCCTGGCTAGTTTTTAAATTTTTCTGTAGAGAAGGGGTCTCCCTATGTTGTCCAGGCTGGTCTCAAACTCCCGGCCTCAGGTGATCCTCCTGCCTTGGCCTCCTAAAAGTCTAGGAGTATAGGCATGAGCCACTGTGCCCAGCCCTGTCCTAGCTCTCTTGATCCCTGAAGTGGAGGTTCTTTCTGAATCCCAGGGACATCATCAGAAGCTGTTCGAGGGGCCAGACTGGGCAAGAATCAAAAAAACAACACGCTCTATTCAGGGAAACCCTCTCTGGAGCATCTAGTTTTCCTCTACCCAGTAAACTTCTACTTATCCTTCATGACCCAGCTCAGATGTTACCTTCCTCATGACATTTTTACCACTTCCACTGGCAGGGTTACAAGGCAAGGATCGGTCTCTTTTTTTCCAGGCATCCTTAGTGCACTGCTCATTCTCTACAGTAGGAATAGTCACACTTATTGGTCACATCCTGTGTCAGGCATCTTCCCGGTGCTTACATGCATAATCTCATTTCATCAACTTCAGAATGCTCTGAGGTGATGTGATTTTCCGGGTGAGGACACAGCCTCAGGAAGGTCAGTTTGTCTGAGGTTACCCAGCCAGTAAGCAGCAGATCTAGGATTCAAACCCAGGTTAATCTGTCTCCAGAAGACACAGATTTGTCCTTTTCTCTGTACTGCATGGACTCACTGTGGCTTCTGCATCACTCTACATTGTAATCTAGTAGTTGCAGTCAACACGAGACCAGATCTCTGAGGTTAGAAACCATGTTCACTATCTTTGAATCTCCAGAACTTAGCTTGCTGCTTGACTCACACAGAAGACACTGAGTAAATGCCCAAAGTGTCAGTAATTAGGAATTCAACTGCATTAAGCAAATACCCAGGGAAGGATGTAGTCTGAGAGGGACTGTTAGTCTTCAGTGAGTGTGGGATGACTTCCATGTTGCTAAATCCAACTGCCAATGCTTCATCTCAACTTATTTGACCCATTTGCATTTGGAAACATTGATGGTTCCCTCCTCTTAATACTTTCTCTACTTGAAGCATCCATGCCTTTTTTTGCATCCCTCATTGTCACTTCTTTGTCAACTTGCTGGTCCCATCTTCTTCCCTGTCTTATTGCTGGAGGGTCCTGAGCTTGGTCCTTGGTCCTCTCCTTGCTTGCTCACTCACTTGGGGATTTCAGTTTACCTTATGCCCTGAATAAACACCATTTATCTGGCCAGGCGCGGTGGCTCACACCTGTGATCCCAGCACTTTGGGAGGTCGAGGCAGGCGGATCACGAGGTCAGGAGATCGAGACCATCCTGGCTAACATGGTGAAACCCCATTTCTACTAAAAATACAAAAAATTAGCCTGGTGTGGTGGCGGGTGCCTGTAGTCCCAGCTACTCAGGAGGCTGAGGCAGGAGAATGGCGTGAACCCAGGAGGTGGAGCTTTCAGTGAGACGAGATTGTGCCACTGCACTCCAGCCTGGGTGACAGAGGGAGACTCCATGTTAAAAACTAACAAACAAAAAAAACAACAAAAGCAAAACAAAACAAAAAACCGAACCATTTGTCTATAGAGTTTATATTTCCAGCCCCAATGCTTTTCCTGAATCATGATACATATAACCAACTGCCTGGTACACATCTCCCCTCAGATGTCTAATAACCATCTCAGTTACAATATGTTCAAAGCTGAATTTCTGATCCCACCTCCTGCTCCCTGTCCCTAGCCCTGGAAAAAGAAAAGCTGCTCCTTTGCTGACTCCCCAATTCCTGCAGTCTTTCTCGACTCTACTGTTTCTTCCACACCTCTCATCTAATTCGCTAGGAAATGCTAAGGAATCTGATCACTTCCCATCATTTCTCCACTGCTAAGCTGCAATTATCTCTCACGTGGGTTAGGAGACAATAGCTTTCCAAATGTTCTCCCCTTAGCTCACCAATCAAAACTCCATAACGTTTCTTGAACACAGTAGCAAAAGTGATCTTTTAAAATATAAATCATAGCATGTCGTTTCTCTGTTCAAAATCCAGTTACACTAAAAGTAAAAGCTAAAGGTCTTAAAATGGCCCACTGCCACCCATCCTTATTGTTCTTACCTCCCTGACCTCATCTTCTAGTGTCCCCATCTCTCTCCCAACTACACTGGCCTCTTGCTTCTTCCCCAGTGCCAGTAGTGCCCTGGTCATGAGTCTTTACCCTCACCATATCTTTTGCATTTCTTTACACCCAACATATATACTTGGCCCAATCTCCCACCTTCTTTATAACTTTTCTAGAATGTTACTTTCTCAGTAAGGCTTACCGGGACCACTCACTTAATATTGCCAACTACCTTCACACCTGCATTAGCCCGTTTTCATGCTGCTGATAAAGACATACTCGAGATTGGGTAATATATAAAGAAAAAGAGGTTTGATGGACCCACAGTTTCATGTGGCTGGGGAGGCCTTACAATCATGGTAGAAGGTGAAAGGCACATCTTATATAGTGGCAGGGAAAAGAGAGAATATGTGCAGGAGAACTCGCCTTTATAAAACCGTCAGATCTTGTAAGACTTATTTACTGTCACAAGAATAGCATGGGAAAGACACACTCCTATGATTTAATTACCTCCCATAGGGTCCCTCACATGACATGTGGGAATTATCAGAGCTACAATTCAAGATGAGATTTAGATGGGGACACAGCCAAACAATATCATTCTGCCCTGGCCCCTCCCAAATCTCATGTCCTCACATTTCAAAACCAATTATGCCTTCCCAACAGTCCCCCAAAGTCTTAACACATTTCAGTATTAACTCAAAAGTTCAAAGTTCAAAGTCTCATTTGAGACAAGGCAAGTCCCTTCCACCTATGAGCCTGCAGCATCAACAGCAAGTTAGTTACTTCCTAGATTCAAGGGGGTACAGGCATTGGGTAAATATAGCTATTCCAAATGGGAGAAACTGGCAAAAACAAAGGGGCTACTGGCCACATCTGAAATACAGCAGGGCAGTCGAATCTTAAAGCTCCAAAATGATCTCCTTTTATTCCGTGTCTCACATCCAGGTCATGCTGATGCAAGGGGTGGACTCCCATAGTTTTGGGCAGCTCTGCCCTTGTGGCTTTGCAGGGTATAGCCTCCCTCCCAGCTGCTTTCATGGGCTGGCGATGTCTGCAACTTTTCCTGGGGCATGGTACAAGCTGCTGATGGATCTACCATTTATGGGTATGGAGGACCATGGCCCTCTTCTCATAGCTCCACTAGGCAGTGCCCCGCTGGGGATTCTGTGTGGGGGCTCCAGCCCCACATTTCCTTTCTGTACTGCCCTAGCAAAGGTTCTCTGTGAGGGCCCCACCCTGCAGCAAACTTCTGCCTGGGCATCCAGGAATTTCCATACATCCTTTGAAATCTAGGCAGAGGTTCCCAAACCTTAGTTCTTGACTTCCATGCACCCACAGGCTCAATACCACATGGACGATGCCAAGGCTTGGGGCTTTCAACCTCTGAAGGCCATGGTCCAAGCTGTATCTTGGCCTCTTTTGGCCATGGCAAGAGCAGCTTGGATGCAGGGCACCAAGTTCCTAGGCTGCACACAGCAGGGAATTCCTGGGTCTGGCCCATGAAACCATTTTTTCCTCCTAGGCCTCTGGACCTGTGATGGGAGGGACTGCCACAAAGGTGTCTGACACGCTGTGGAGACATTTTCCCCATTGCCTTTGTCTCCTTGTTACTTATGCAAATTTCTGCAGACAGCTTGAATTTCTCCTCAGAATTTTTTTTTTCTATCACATCATCAGGCTGCAAATTTTCCAAACTTTTATGCTCTGTTTTTCTTTTTAGACTGAATGCTTTAAATAGTCACCTCTTGAATTCTTTGCTGCTTAGAAATTTCTTCCACCAGATACCCTAAATTATCTCTCTTAAGTTCAAAGTTTCACAGATCTCTAGGGCAGGGGCAAACTTCCACCAGTCTCTTTGCTAAAACATAGCAAGAGTACCTTTACTCCAGTTCCCAACAAGTTCCTCATCTCCATCTGAGACCATCTCAACCTGGATTTCATTGTCTATATCATTATTAGCATTTTGGTCAAAGCCATTCAATAAGTCTCTAGGAAGTTCCAAACTTTCCCACATTTTCCTGTCTTCTTCTGAGCCCTCCAAATTGTTCCAACCTCTGCCTGTTACCCAGTTCCAAAGTCACTTCCACATTTTGGGGTGTCTTTACAGCAGTACCCCACTACCTGGTACCAATTTACTCTATTAGTTTGTTCTCATGCTGCTAATAAAGACATACCAGAGGCTGGATAATTTATAAAGGGAAGAGGCTTAATTGGCTCACAGTTCCATGTGCCTGGGGAGGCCTCACAATCATGGCAGAAGGTGAAAGGCACATCTTACATGGCGGCAGGGAAGAGAGAGAATATGTGCAGGACAACTCCTCTTTACAAAATTATCAGATTTCATGAGACTTATTCACTATCATGAGAACAGCAAGGGAAAGACCTGACCCCATGATTCAATTACCTCCTACAGGGTCCCTCCCACAACATGTGGATATTATGGAAGCTACAATTCAAGATAAGATTTGAGTGGGGACACAGTCAAGCCATATCAACACCCCACCTTCTATCTCCCTTACTTTTTGTATTTTCTTTTTTCCACAATACTTAAATCTTTTTAACATATGTCATTTCATGTCTCCTATTTCAAGTAGGGTGGTTACTGGGGATGTTCATTCATTTATACATTCATTCATTCCCATATTTTTCAAATATGTGGTAGGTACCTACTAGTCAGGCTCTAGTGATATGGAGATGAATACATTGTGATTCCTATCATAAAAAAGTTATATTCTGGTTAAGAAGTATATAAACAGGTCATGGGTAGTGGCTCATTCCTGTAGTCCCAGCATTTTGGGAGGCTGAGGCAGGAGGATAACTTGAGCCCAGGAGTTCGAGATCAGCCTTGGCAACATAGTGAGACTCCATCTCTACAAAAACTAATAAAAGAATCAGCCAGGCATGGTGGCCTGTGCCTATAATCCAACTACTTGGTAGGCTGAGGTGGAAGGATCACTTGAGCCTCGGAGGTCAAGGCTGCAATGAGCCATGATTATACCACTGTACTCCAGCCTGGCAGCCAGGTTGACAGATCCTGTCTCTTAAAAAAAAAAAAAAAAAGAAAGAAAGAAAGAAAAGGGAAAAGAAAACTGCATGGTCTGGGTGCAGTGGCTCACGCCTGTAATCCCAGCACTTCGGGAGACTGAGGCAGGTGATGACATGAGGCCAGGAGTTCAAGACCAGCCTGGTCAATGTGGCAAAACCTCATCTCTAGTAAAAACAAAAAAATTAAGCCGGGTGTGGTGGTGCGTGCCTGTAGTCCTAGCTACTTGGGAAGGTAAGGCAGGAGAATCACTTGATCCTGGGAGGCAGAGATGACAGTGAGCTGAGATCACATCACTGTACATCAGCCTGGGCGACAGAGTGAGACCTTGTTTCAGAAAAAAAAAAAATGTCTGAACAGGTAATTACAGTCTGAAAAGTTTCCATTGTAGTGGAGGCAGCAGAAAAGCCACTGCACAAGAGTAGCTCTTGAGTATTCCTTAGTGAATACTGAAGAATTAACGAATGCCAAACTTAGCACAGGAACAAACTGAGCCAAAGCGTGTTTGTTTCCATTCATGTATATTAAAAGTCTTAAGTTCATGCAGAGCCCCCCAAAGTTTCTATAAAACAATGCTTGAAACCTCACTCCCCAAGAGGCAACATTCTTAAACTGACATATCTTCATGCTGAAGTCTTCAGAATTCTGAAACCTCATCTACTAAACTAAAAGCTGACATTATTTGAAATAAATACTCTTGTTGAAACTTGGGTTTGAAATATTCTGTTGCATCCCAGATCCGTTGATCATCTGTTGTGACTGAATTTCTATGGGGACAATATTTAACCTTTGTGTTAAGTGGTTCTTAAACGGCACTGTGAGGAGGGTAGTGTCACATCAGCACACTACAAAGTGCCACTGTCTCCCCAGTGACATTTTGTTCTTTGTGAGACCTCTGAAGTATGGCTTAATGACAATTGTTGTCACCATAGGGTGGGTAAAGGTTATTTTGTCACAGATTTAGAACTGGCGTAGAGACAGGAAACAAAGTGAATCAGTAGAAATGCACATTTGTTTGGAAGGAAAAGGGTAAACACAGTGTGGTTCCTCAGGGATTGGTCTGGCTCGGTCTTACTTAAAACATTTATAAATGATCCAGAGAAGGGGTCACACAGTGAAATCTCCAAAGTCTGCAGCTAATGTTGAACTACTCTGGATACATAAAAGCTAAGTGGATGAGTAACAATGCAGGGAAAATTTAGGAGGTTGTTCTAATACATAGGAAAGCAGTAGACATAGCCTTTTTTTTTTTCTTTTTTTTTTTTTTGAGGAGTTTCACTTTGTTGCCCAGGCTGGAGTGCAATGGCACAGTCTTGACTCACTGCAACCTCTACTTCCCGGGTTCGAGTGATTCTCCTGCCTCAGCCTCATGAGTAGCTGGAAATACAGGTGCATGCCACCACGCCTGGCTAATTTTTGTATTTTTAGTACAGACGGGGTTTTACCATGTTGGCCAGGCTGGTCTCAAACTCCCGACCTCAGGTCATCCGGCCACCTAGGCATCCCAAAGTGCTGGAATTAAAGGCATAAGCCACTGTGCCTGGCCGACATGGACCTCTTAAGTGTGGACATGTGCAATGTAATGCATTTAGAACAGAAAAATTCAAAATATTTTAAAAGGATGATTCTAAAATATAACACAGGAAAAAGACTCCAGGGCAGAGCAAATCTGCAGTTATAGAGATCCACAAATATAATTATTTTCTCTGTGAAGACAGAAAACCATGATAATCAGTATGACATTAGATTTTCCAAAACTTCAGCTCTTGGCCATGCATTCATTAAATTCATATAAATTAAATTAAATTAAATTCATATAATTTATATGTTTATTAAATTAAACTCATGTAATTAAAATTTATATGACTAAATAAATATATAATATAAGTAAATTCATATAATTTATATGTTTGGAGAGCACCCACTGTGCAGGACACCTTGGGTGCTGTGCTAGATACTGAAGAAGGCTCTGAGGGACATGACCTGAGAAGTAGGCAGTGAGAGTGATGGGAGGAGACAAGTGAGGGTCTTTGTCATTTGGGAACCTAGCGGTCAGCCTGGAGTGAGAAGCAGGCAAGGATCTCAGACACTCCTGGGAGCAGCTGCTACCAGGAAACTTCTAGTCGTGTCCAGGGAAAGGTTGCCTTTTCTGTTTATTCTAAACCGTTTTTGCCAGTTAGAAGTGCCTATCATGTTATTGTGTGCTCTTAGTCTCTGTGTTGTATGCTTTGCATATTTCATTTGGATAATGTTGAACTTTATCTGAGCCTTGTGTTTCTGGAAAGCAGCACCTGTTGAGAATTTTGCCCATTCTTTTGTATCCTGGGAAATGGTTAACTGCAGAAGAACACCTTGTCCTTACATCTTGCCAAGGTAGGAACTGTCTCCATCCCTTAAGCTGCAAAGGTAACTGCTCTCTCTTGTGTTCCAGGATTCGGTGAAACAGTCTGTATTGATAGCCAGATCAGACTATGAATGAATGACCTTTTAGAACAGCTAGGTGTTTATCTCCCATTGCATCCTTCCCTCTTTTCAGGATCCCTCCCACGTCATTTTTTCTGAAAAATTCCACTTGGCCTTTGAGAAGTGACTCGCAAACATCTAAGGAAAAAGATACTCCAAAACAGGGCTCCAACTGGGTGGGCCTAGGCCATCTTAATGTCTCTGGTCCAGATCAACAGGGAACAGAAATACTGAGGGGTGGAAGAAATGATGAAGAAGCAGGGAGAAGGTTGGTAAGCAGTAGGCAGGTGAGGGAATCCACATCCACTGGATTGATGAGAAAGTTCGATTCCATAGCAAAGACACCAATCTAGAGTGTTCACGAAAACCCTTCAGACATTTTAGTTATGGGCGTTGTCAAAGTTTGTTACAATCTTGCTTCAAGGGCAAAGGCCTCTAGTAAGTCAATCAGAAATATTAAAACATTCTTCATAAGAACATTTGATACGAAATACAAAAAGAAAAGAATGTTTGTTAAAAGTCACTAGATTGTTGAATGTCAATCAGTGGGGTGGATAGGTGACTGGTTTCCTAGAACAAGACTTTGGTCCATTAATGTTTTCCAGAATGTTACTTAAGCATTTTGCCAGGAATGTTAATTTCTTCCCAGAATGAGGTTGCAAATTACATCACGTAAAAAGATTCCTTCCCACACCAGGTTTGGGGCAACTTCTCTTTTATAGTAGTCAATTTCAAGGTAATGACCAGAATTCATATGACAGTCAAGAATTGGAAACAGCATAGCAGAATGTGAGTTTTGCAGTCAAAGGGACCTGAGTGGTGAACTTTAGTCTTAGCTGATTCATGTGTAAAATGAGGGTAAAATAATAACGACCTTGTTAGGGAGGAGATATTAATTAATACTATCTTATTCTTGTTATTAATTTTCTCTGAATTTTTACAATTGATCACTTTTATATTAATCATTTTTATTCATCATCTTAATGAACAATATTTGTTATGTTAAAACATTATTATTTAAATATATTTATTATTTTTAAATGCTCATAGCAGTCAGGACCTGTATCTCCACTTTTCATTGCCTATTTCAAGGTCCTGAGGTAAGTTTTTACAATTTAGAAAACATTTGAACACCAGAATCTTAGGCAATGTTATTGAAACACTGAGTTCCCCACACTATGGAAGTCAGGCAAAGTTCTAGACCAAATACTATTCTGAGCAAAATTTTCACATACAAAATAACGTGTTAGTAGAACTAACTGTCTCTTCCCAATAGCCCATTGCCATGGTAATCCACCAGACAAAATAGGATCAAAGAAAATATTTCTAATGCTTTCTTGTTCCAAGGCCTTGGCTTGCCATTTTATCTTCTCAATAGACCATTAGCAAGTTCTTAGTGCCCTGTGCCAAACATCAAAAATTCATATAAACTCAGGTTTATGTGTCAGTCATATTCTTCCCTTTTCCACCTTCAACCAGGGAATCCATGTGGCCATTTTCCAGCCCTTCTGGGAGTCCTGTGAGCAGCCAGAACAGAAGCATGGCCCAGCCTCCCTACAGCTGAGTCAGGCCTATATGATGAGTCTTATTGTTCCTCCATAAAAGCAATTTCTATATTTCAAGATGTAAGTCAAAGAAGCATTTAATGGCAATGCAAACACTGCATTTTTCAATACTGGGTTAAATTCTTTTTTGTTTTACAATTGGTAATTCATTTACTTCACCTGTATACCTATCACAACACTCAATCCACTGTCTCATAATTCCTTGTTTGATAATCTGATGCTACTACTAGCCTGTGAGCTGGGGGGCCAGGAGAGGGTCTACCTTGCTCAGTGCTTTACATCTGCAGCCCAGCACAGTGCCTGATGGCAAAAGCACAAAGCATAAGTGATCAGGTAAATATTCTATTATAATTGATTACTTGAAATTGTGAAAAACAAAATTCACCAGACAATTAAGGAGATGATTTTATTTAGGCTGTTGCAATGAGGAGAATGTTCATGTTGTGAAAGAAAGGGAAGGTGTTCTGGGCTTTTATAGAGTTGGATAAACAAAGAAGCTATCCCCACTCTTGTGACCTCATTTAACCTTAATCACCTCATAACTATCCCATCTCCAAACACAGTAATATTGTGGGTGAGGGATTTAACATATGAATTTTTGGAGGACACAATTCAGCCCATAGTAGCTTGTTATGTTGATAGAATGAATGTAGAATTTAAGTATGGAGCTAACAGCATTCATCTCTTAATAACGTAGGGATAGCCTAAGAATAAAGCAACTTAGAAGGACATAGATCTGAGAGAAAAGCAATGTCTTAATGACACTGTCAAAGCTGAGAATTCAGCCATGTCTTTAGCCAACTGTACCCCAAGACTTCCAGGCACATAAGCCTATTATACAATTTTTGAGCTGGATGTTTCCCACTTGAAACCAAAAATTCTTGACTAATGGTGGGTTATTGAGAAGATAAAATGAGATTACATATATAAAATGCTTAACACAGCACTTGGAGGAGAATAAGTGCCCGATAAATAATAGTAGCCATTGTTATTATTATCAGTGATTGCATCAAGGATACAGTCAAATGGTTTTGGATTTTCTGAGACATCTAATGGAAACACAGAACATCTTATCATCTGAAAACCATTGTGAGAGTAATTTAAAGAACTTGGAGTTTGTGGAAATTCAGTTTTGAAGGGCACAGGGTTGTTAGAGAGATTACTCTCAGCAAAAAAGAAACAACCATGACCACACATAATTCATAACTTTTAGATGATGTGATTCATCTTTCCAATGAGTTGAAGGAAAAGCCAGTGGAGGTATTTTAAAGGAGAGAGCTGAAGTTACAGAAGTTGATTGCTTTCATTCTTCAAATCAATTCAACAAAGTATGATGAGTAGAAAAGAGAGGAAGAAACATATATAATGTTGCACCAAACAATTTGGTTATTTGAACAAACAGAAAAAAACTAGTGGTCTGACATTTTGGTTTTATACTTGGTAAATAGTATATTGGTAGAAAAACAACAACAACCCTGACATCAGTTCTGTCAAATTTATGATTAACTTTAATCAACATTAGTAGGTTTACTGGTTTAATGTCAGTAAATGAAAATTCTTACTGTTTTGCTTAAGGAAACATTTTTCATCCAGGTGTTTTTAAAAAGAACCTATGTGTGGTCCATTTTAAATTTAAGCTGATCTCTCTCTCTCTCAGTACAGGTGAGGTGAAAATTTTAGAAAAGATTGTAGAATTTTCATCTAGAGTTCGGGTAACTCTAAAATGTTTCAGAGGTATTTACAATATTGCAATATTCACCAAGTGAGAAAAACCTACAAAAAATGTGTGTTTAGGTGCAATGAGAAATTTTCAAGTCAATGTAAACGTGTTATGAGTATAAGAGTGGAGAACCTGGAATTTTTAAAAGTAACTCAGTCCTAATACTTTCTGTTAAAATATAGAAGGCCAACAGTTTTAGAAAATAAATACAAAACCTCAAACTTCTGTCACTTTGAAGGATAAGAAAATGTGAAACGGCCGGGCGCGGTGGCTCAAGCCTGTAATCCCAGCACTTTGGGAGGCCGAGACGGGCGGATCACGAGGTCAGGAGATCGAGACCATCCTGGCTAACACGGTGAAACCCCGTCTCTACTAAAAATACAAAAACTAGCGGGGCGAGGTGGCGGGCGCCTGTAGTCCCGGCTACTCGGGAGGCTGAGGCAGGAGAATGGCGTAAACCCAGGAGGCGGAGCTTGCAGTGAGCTGAGATCCGGCCACTGCACTCCAGGCAGAGCGAGACTCTGCCTCAAAAAAAAAAAAAAAAAAGAAAAAAGAAAATGTGAAACATAAAAATAAAATATCTGGAAAACACAGAGACATTTTGTTTTGCATCTTCATTTTTTTTATTATTGACAAATTAAAATTTCCTCTTTTGTATTAAGCAACATGTTTGCTGTCATAAAACTTTTAAGCAGTGTGATCTGGGTTTATTTTTTGGAGTTGCCATCAGGGAGGACAGATTCTCTTTTTAAAAGTTACATTTCACTTTTTAAACCTTGAGCTAAAAAGCCTTTGGAGAATTGGGGGCACTGTCAGTGAGGTGCCTAGGGAATAGAAATAGAATGGCCTGGATGAAATATTTTTGTAACCTTCTCAAAATTCAAAAGTGTAACTATATGAATTTACTTTCTATTTAGTCCAGCAGAAAAAAAGTGAAAGTTTGCCTTAAGGTTCAGAGTTCTGTGCTAAATTTGTTCAAAATTTGATGTGAAATAGTTACCAAATGGATACTTCCCCCACACTTATCTGCTTATGGTATCTGGTATTAAAAATAAAACCAAAGGAAGAAAAAGGCTGCTAATAATGGCCATGAAAGTAGCTCATTCATTGGCTTTATTCCTTAGGCAAGGATTTCCAGAGTACCTTGATAGGTCTTAAGGATGTTAGACAGTGGGCATAGAGTGATGAGGAAGACAGACACCATCCTTACCCTTATGGAGCCTCTAGTTTAGTAGGGGAGGTAGGCCAAAGGTGCAAAGGCCTGCAGGAGACAGGAAAGGGACCTAAATTTGTGAAATGTGTGAATTGATGGGAAGTGTGACAAACCAAAAAGAGAATGCACTGTTTAAAGTTTTTCAAAAGAAATACTGTGTGGACCATGGAATGTATCTGTAAGCAGATTAGTCCTACATACCATTTGAAACCTCTACATTAAAGGACTAATTGCACAAATAACCATGCAGGAAATAAGGACTACAAGGCATAGTCTAAGATGTCATGAGAGGGTATAGTCATGGTTCCTGACTATAATTCCTGAGGAAGTTAGATTTTACCAGAGACTCGAAAGATTTGATTAGTAGACTTAGGCAGTAGAGACTGGGGACAGAAGATTTAAGGTGAATCTAACAGTAGAGGGCACAGGATATCTGTGCCTTCCATGTGATTGGAGCCCAGTGAGTGAGGGGGGAAAGTAGCAAGGGATGAGCTGAAGTTTCAGGAGCCAGACAATATAAAATTGAATAGGCTATGTTGAGAATTTAAACTTACTCTAAAACTAACAGGACTTTCATAAAGGATTGTAAAAAAAGGAAAGATTTGATCATATATATATATGACACACATACTTATATGTATTATAAGCATGTTCTTATTGAGGTGTGGAGAATTCAATAGAGGGAGAGGTAAAGGTGGGAGATGGAGAGAACAGTTAGGAAGCTGTTGCAGCAGTGCAGGTGAAATGGGGTGGACTTGGGTCAGGTGGTTGGCCATTGAAATACAAAGACATTTTATCATTTGGGATTTGGAGTAGCTGTAACTGAAACTCCAAATTATAGTGGCTTGGACAGATATTTATTCCTCTCTCGCATAATTGAAATCTGTACATAGTCAGCCTAGAATTTGATTGGTGGCTCCACCATTCTCAGGGACCAGATTCCTTCCATTTTGTCAACACGTGACTTCCACCTCCTCGTTGAACGTTGCTGTTTTAATTCCAGTCATGTTGTTTTCATCTCAGACAACATGAATGAGGGAGGAAAAAAGATGCAACCCTTTCCTGTAAGATAATTTCTAGAAATTATACGTGACGCTTGCAGTTACAGCTCATTGGAAAGCATTCAGCCTCATGGCCCCATGCGATTGCAATGGGAAGATAGACAATAAAATGGTTACTCTAGGTTACTACAAGTCTAGTTGAAAATCAGGAATTCTACAACTAAGGTGGAAAGGAACAAAAAACGTTGAGAAATAGCCAACATCTGTAATAAAAGTAGACAGATTTGAGACATGTTTTGGAAATAAAGTTAGCAGGATTTGATAACTGATTTAATGGGCATTGGGTGAGGACAAGAGAAGGAACAAATCTCATTTCTACTTTTCTGAGATAATCAATGGTAGTACCTTTTTGGAAATGAAAAAAATGAAAGAAGGGGCAGGTTTAGGGCAAAGAACAAAAATTAATTAGCTGTTGGGAGCTTCCTCAAAATTATAGAGGAAGCAATTTATCAATTTTTTTTGTTGTACCATTCCAGAGATGTTCTATGCCCATATAGGAATGTGGGTGTGCATACCTGATATGTGTGTATACACACATATTTTATTTTTACAAAAAAGTAGGTTTAATTATACTATAATATACCTAAAATCCTTTACTTACTATATATTGGGGATCTTTCCATATGATTGCATGAAGAAGTGCCTTACTATTTTTAATCATCACAGAATATTTCATTGTATGGCCTTGCCATGATTTATTTAACCAGCTCTCATCTGTACATTTGTTTCTGCTTCATTTCAGATTATAAAAAATGCTGCAATGAATGTCTACACTTTTAAGTAAAATTGTTGGGTTTAGGGGCACATCATTAAAAATTTTGGTTTGTGTACTTTTTTCATAGAGGTGTCAGCAATTTATACTCCCACTGGTAATATCTCAGGTGCCTCTTTCCCTTCACTCTTGTCAATTCAACGTGTCAAGCTTTCTGATGGTTAAAATAATATTAGATTTTTGTTTTAATTTGCTTTTTCTTAGTATAAATGAAGTAAAATACTTCACATGTTTAAAATGTTTTCTTTTTCCAAACATGTCCTCATTTTAGCTATTGGATTCTTAATTCTTTTCCTATTTATTTGAAGGAATTGGTTATACATTAGATTATCTGTTTTGCAAATATTTTCCTGTTTATCCTTTTGTTTTTTCCTTATAGTAAATTTCTTTCTATAAATTCAACTTATTTACTATTAATAGCTTCTTGTTTATTAAGTAGGTTTAATACAGTTACCATGTTGGTGTACATACTTTAAACTTTATTCTCCTCTGCAAAATTCATCATTTTACAGAAATGAGCTCATACTGAACGTATTTTTTAGGTTTCTGCTTTTATTCCCACTTAATAATAAAAATCTTTCTAAGTCATTCATTGTTTAAACAAATTATTTTTAATGGTTTCATGCATTTTTCTGTCATTTGGAGTTAACAATAATTTACTCAACCAACCCTCCCACTGTTGCATAATTAGGGTATTTTCATTAAAACAAAAAACTAAAAAAAGATATAAGCTACACAGCCATGGTAATTTCACTATGATAAAGTCCTCAAAGTAAAATTTGGAGGTCATTGTGCAAAAGTCTCTCCTTGTGCGTCAATGCTTCCTGCAGCTGGACCAAGCTCCGCGGCCCAGAGCCCAGGAGCTGGAGTCGAAGCTAGGGGTCACAAGGACCTTCCGGGCCCATGAGACCAGAGGAAAAGAGGGCCCCTCGGCAGCTCCGCGCTTGCGCGCCAATCACGGCAGTTAGGGATTTCCATACGTTACCAAACGGTCGCCTACCCAGGCAGAAACCCGTTTAAGTATTTCAGAAGGATTGATTTTTATTTTGGGTACCCGACTTGCAAATGTAATACTGATTCATTTTCTTTCTCTTCCTCCATCCATGCTGCTATTGAATATAAAATGTGTCAATAGTATTGTAGTTCAGCATGTATCTCAGGATATTAAAAGGGCAGTGTGACTCAGCTAGAAAAAGGATGACGTTTCCCCAAAGATAAAGTGACCTATGCGGTAGGTCCTATGGGAGTTCAGATCCTCACTGGAGAGAGGTTTAGGGTGTTTCTAGTTGTAGCAGGGTTAGTTGCACCTTAGGTTGAAGCAAGATTTTGCTACTGGAAATCAAATATGGTTAAAAGAGGTGCTCTCGGCTGCCAATTTGACAAGCGATGGACCATGCTGGTTTTGTGTCAACGAGCCTAAGCTAGAACTTCATTTCCATTATGGCTCCTTATTAGAGTTGGCCAAAAGATATATCTATGCCAGGTTTGGCAAGCAGAAGTGAAAGAGTAACCCTTACTCTGTGTAGCTGGTGCAAAAGGAGAGAAGTGCAGATGTACTGATTGTGGACTCTAGCTTGTCCTTGCCTGCCTCTATCTTGACTCCAGCTGGTGTCCTTCTCTGCCTGCCCTGCGGGCTAACAGCAGCCTCAAGCCCACAGTTAATGCAGAGGCAACAGATTTCCATGCACTTCTTCACCAGCTCCTGTTGTGATCTCACTCTTGTAACTGGATGTTCCCAGTTCTCTATATGTAAACTGTGACTTTTCCTTCACTTGACTACTTCAGGAGAGGTGAGTAGAGACTTTCCTCTGATTCTCTACCTTCCAACCGGGGCCTTACTTCCCTGTCTCCTCCCGCTATTGTGCAAGGTCTAATTTTTTAATCCTTAGACTACAAACTCTGTGGAGGCAGCTGTCTGTTTAGTTTACTACTATAGTCTCAGTGCCTGGCACCCAGAAGACACTCATTAAATGTTTGAAGAATTATTAAAGCCCCCAATAATTGACAGCCCTTACTATTTATCCAATACTTAGATTCTCAAGTATGAGGGTGTGGTTTGAGAAAGAGGGCACATGAACAATTTGGTTTCATTATCCGGCTTAAAAAGCTTATCAGGGAAAAAGTTCTTAAAAATATATTTTGGGCAGCATTTGGGTCATTTCCTGCACCCCCAAGCCTATGCCAATCCATAGGAAGTCTGAAATTGCCTTGAGTTCTGTAGGCAGGACGCTTCAGTGGGCTGCAAAGTGTTGGGCTTATACCTCACTGCTCACTGCTCATCATAACTCTTCCCCGCTTTGCTTGGATTTTTTTTCTTAAATATGCCATGGCCAGCAAAATTTTATTTCCTTTCTTCTGTAAAGTGACTTCTTTAAAAACCCTAATTATCTTATACTACCTAAGTTTTAAATTGTCTGAGAGAAATACTTTCTTTTTGTTTTACCTAAGAGTATCTTTTCCATTTTTGTTTATTCTCTTTTCAAAAACCATATCGCTCAACTATCTACAGCTTAGTGTACAGCATTGTGGTATGAATATGTGTCTGGAAAGTCGTTAGGGTTTTAAAAGAACTATGAAATATACATTTTGTCTTTTTGGGATAATTTTCTGGGAACATATTTTTAAATACCTCAAGGCTTTTTTATATACTAATATCCTACCAAATATATGCCATTTTAGCAGCTCATAATAGTTATTAATAAAATATTATGGTTTTTATTCTATTGTTGAACTCTTCCCTCATGTCTTCTCATGAAGAGCTCATATATATAACGTATATTATATTCTTCCATACTGACTATAACATATTGACTGTTCCTGACCCTTCTGTTTAACCAGTTTTAGCATTTTTCACTTTCCTCATTTTCAGTCATTCTTCTCTCTTTTTTTTTTTTTTTTTTTTGAGACGGAGTCTTGCTCTGTCGCTCAGGCTGGAGTGCAGTGGCCGGATCTCAGCTCACTGCAAGCTCCGCCCCCCCAGGTTCACGCCATTCTCCTGCCTCAGCCTCCCGAGTAGCTTGGACTACAGGCGCTCGCCACCTCGCCCGGCTAGTTTTTTTGTATTTTTTAGTAGAGACGGGGTTTCACCGTGTTAGCCAGGATGTTCTCGATCTCCTGACCTCGTGATCTGACCGTCTCGGCCTCCCAAAGTGTGGGGATTACAGGCTTGAGCCACCGCGCTTCTCTTTTTGAAGTATTCCCTGTTCACTTCCATCAGGTTAGAGTTTCACTTTGGCTTCACAGTCTACTCAATCTCTTTAATGTCCCATGAGCACATCTTTCATGGTGTCTAAGTAGGCTACCATGCAAGTCAATCATTTTTCACACTTATTAAATGTTAAAAATTTAATACATGAACACTTAGAAAAGTAGAAAATCTTCATTTAATTATATTAACTCTCAACAATCCTTAAAGTTCTTTAATTGTAAATTTCATTAAGGTAACTTAGGTTCTTGTTCATAAAGTCAAAAAGTTATATGTCATATAATGCAAATTACACCATTATCCACTCTTCTCCACCCCTGATTCTCACTCTCCAAAGGCAACAACTTACATCTCTTTTAACTGTTTTCCTCTCTATTATTTACCTTCACAAACCTATAATATACCTCTCATACTATTTCTTGATTTTTCAGTTTGGTTCTTATCTATTGCCTTTCTTCTACAAAAGATGAGGAGTTGGCTGTCTTACAACTGGGCATATAGCTTCTTTTATTTCCTTAATCTTGCAATATCATATTTTTAAAAACCTTGTCAGTATTTAGGGTTTATTTTGACAATGTAAATATTATTAACAGATGAACTTGTAGTGTATTAAGTTTACTTCTTTTTCGTAGACTTTTGCTTTTGTTTTTCCTTGACTATGCATTGCCTTGATTTTTCTTTAGTTTTCTGAGTAATTATCAATTCATCCTTTTGATACATTCAAGTGAAATTATCCAGTTTATTTTCCTTTTTTTCCTGGAGGCCATGGTCCTAGGTACATTGCGTTCATGAGCTCCTTCCTCCATAAAAAATATAAATTATTTTACAGCTGCATTGGTATAAAGGTTAATATAATCAGGGTGGATTTATTATCATGTAGTCACTGTTATTATATTGTTATCTCCTAATTTTAAAGGAAATTAAAATGACAACATTTTTGTAAGTTCCTAAGAGTGTCATGGGCCCTCAGCACTGTGCCTACTCAGCCTAATGGATGAGTCGGCCCTGCCGAAGGCATTCTTTGCTTCTGAACCCCTCTTTTCTCTTGTTCCAATCTGGACTACTTATTCTGTAGGCCCTGAGATGTTTTATTACTGTTATCTTGACAATTCAATTTTTTTCTCTCACATATTTGATCCTCTATTTCTGTGAATATGTGTTTGGTTGTCTTCTGGTTGTATTCCTTCATTTTGCTAGAGTGCATCTTTCAGAAGGCTCTGATATAGGGTGTCTGGAGGTAAATATGAGGCCTTGCATGTGAGATAAATGTTTCAATCTACTCTCATAATTTGTTGTATAGAGAAAGAGTAATCATTGTTTTCTTCAACAGTAAGTTCTTAGTTGAAACGCACTGCTGTAATACAAGACAGATCAACAAGAGAAAAACAGTTTATTAACGTGTGTTTCATACATACAAGGGAGACACCCAGGGGATGAGTAGTTCTCAGAATTGGCTTTGAATTCTGGCTGATACAGCATCTTCAATAATGAAAGCAAATTTCTGGAGAGGTAAAGGAAAAGAACTTTAGGAGTGGCATCCTGTAGGAAGGCAAATGCATAGCAAATAAAGGCTAGCTAGTAATGTTTGTTAATGGAGATTTCTCTGGTATCATCTCCAGATGATAAAGGTTTAAAGTTGTCTTCTGTGATTACCTTTTGGTCTCCCTGGTAGAAGGGAAGCAGAATACTTTTAGTTTTTGTATGTCCTGCTTTTAGGCAAATACAGGGACGACAGAGAGCTTCTCTGCATCTGCTTCTTCTTAATTACCTGCAGCTTAATAATCCTTTATATTTTGGAGTAGCACAACAGATAGTTTGGCTGCATATAGAATTATGGATTGAAAATTATTCACCTCCTGGATTTTTTTAAAATTGCGTACCTAATATATGTCCATTGTAAAGAATGAAAAACATATAGAAAGAAGAAAGTAAACTAAGCCTGAATGCTGCACCCTAAATTAACCATCAATATTCTGGGATCCTAGTCGATAAAGGGGCCAAAGAGTCTCATTGTTTGGAATGTACCCTGTCACTTGTTCCCTGGTTTTCAGAACAGTCTTACTGCCTTTAGGGCGACTCTGGTCCTAAAGTCCAGAACTTTGCTGAATTGACATCTGTGGAGAACAAACCAGTTTACTGCCAGTGGGGAGTGGATATGGACTGCTAAGTATTGAGACTTCCAGTTAGTTCCCCTATTTTTCATCCTACCTGCTCCACCGTCGGGCATATGCCACCTCCAGTTGAAGGCTTTTGAGGAATTTGCAGCAAAAACTACTCTGTTTATACTTCTGCCACTGTTGGCTTAGGTTCTGGCTTTCTCATGTTTGCTAAAAACTACTACTAAAACATCTGCATTGTTGCTTCCAAAATTGTATTGCTGTTATCTCTTTGCCACTTCTATTCATTCTGTGGTTTGACCTTTTAAATGAGTATCTTTAGGATCCTTATAGTGAGCTATAGGAGGGAATAAAGGTATATGTCCATGGTCATTTTTTGATGATTAGTGGGAAGTGTCTCATAATATTCCTGTAAACAATTTTTGTTTTTTGAGGTGGAGTCTGATTGTCACCCAGGCTGGAGTACAGTGAATCTCTGCTCACTGCAACATCTGCCTCCCGGGTGCAGGCAATTCTCATCCATCAGTGTCCTGAGTAGCTAGAATTACATAGACACCACCCTGCCCAGATAATTTTTGTATCTTTAGTAGAGATGTGTTTCTCCATGTGGGCCAGGCTGGTCTCAAACTCCTGACCTCAAGTGATCCATATGCCTTGGCCTCCCAAAGTGCTGGGATTACAGGCATGAGCCACCATGCCTGGCGATTCATGCCTGTAATCCCAGCACTTAGGGAGGCCTAGGCGGGCAGATCACTTGAGGCCAGGAGTTCAAGATCCACCTGACCAATATGACGAAACCCCGTCTCTACCAAAAATACAAAAATTAGGTGCGCATGGTGGCACATGCCTGTAATCCTAGCTACTTGGGAGGCTGAGGCATCAGAATCACTTGAATCTGGGAGGTGGAGGTTGCAGTGAGTCAAGATCATGCCATTGTACTCTAGCCTGGGTGATAGAGCAAGACTGTGTCTCAAAAAAACAAAAAACAAAAAACAAAAAACCCCCCAGAAACTGTATATATAGAATATTTACAATATAAAACTTTATCATAGCTGTAGACATAAAAGTTATAAAAATAAGTCTACAATCATTTCAGTTTTTATTAACTCATTTACTTCTGATACTAATTAAAAACCTCTCATATAAGTCCATTTATAAGTCCAAATAGAATAAACAAATGTTAAGTATCAATAATATTTAAATATATGTATTTTTATTCCAGACTCTGTTGGGTACAAGTGACACGGAAGGTCATCTCAAACTAGCTGAAGCACAAAAGGTAATTTATTTGTCTCAATACCTGGAAATTCCAAGAGTTTTTTTTTTTTTTAGCTCTAGTTATAGCTGGATCAAGATGAATGTCAAATGATATAATATTGTCAGTGTTTGAGTGTCTTATCTATCTGTCATGTATCTATCCATACATATCTATACCTATATATATACATATATCACACACATTTAAAAAAATTTTATCATGTTGACAATAATAAACAATTACCCAAATAAATATTAATCATTGAGTTTTTTCAGAAGGCTAAATCACTCACAAGCAAAATGGAACATTTTTATATTTTTGTAATTTCCTTCTGGTACTGTGGATCACAGTCCTAGAAAGAGAGCAGTCTAATAATGTTATAGGACATTCACTGGTCCCAATCTGATTTACATTTTCTTATGAATATTTGTGAATTTTTAGGTCTGCTTAGCATCTGAAATCCAGTGTATGTTTGGAATCTTTTTCAACGTTATTAGCCATAGTGTGGAGGAGAGACTGCCTCACCCAATGGGAGATGAAAATGCCAAACTCTTGCTTGGTTAGACTCCCTTGGAGCTAGGACATGGCCAAGTGAGGTACATTCCACTAATCAGATTCAGCCATGGAAGCAGGAACCAGTGAGTCAAAGAAGCAGGGACTGGGAGCCTCCATTCAGACTGAATTCCTAGTGCAGCTGTGGCAGCAGAGCTAGGGGCAGTGTCAGAGTGCAGTAGTGGAGGGGTTGGTGGTGCAGGCTATAGAGTCTTTCGCTTGTTAATGTTGGTAGGGATGTCCACATTAGGTGAGTTGTGTCTTGTCTTGGTGAGTCTGTGTTTCATAGAACCTGGCTCTTCATACATGCTGGCCATGTAATCCACCCAATATCATTATCATAAACTCCTTTTCCATTGCAATTAACCTGAACTGGTTTCTGTTGCTTGCAGCTGAGATCCATGAATGGTTGGCCTTCTCTTCCACTGTGTCATCTCTCCTTTAGTTATGTATTAACTTAACTCTCATATTACTCTCTTTGGCCTCTGCTACCTAAATCTTCTGGTATCAGCTGAAGAGGGGGTCTGGGAGGCAGAGAACAGGAAGCAAAGCCATACTGGCCTGGGAGGCAGAGAGAGTCCTACTGGAGGGCCCTCAGAAAGTGAATTCAGCAGGCACCAGCCTTCAGCCACAGGGTCCTATGCCCACACTTGCTTTCTCAAGCCTGGTCCAGGCCACCATCATGTCACCTGGACCATGGCCGTATTTCCTAGTGTCTGCCTACTCCTGTCCTTGTCCCTGTAAATACTTTATCAAACACAGGGATATTGTTAAAACATAATCAGATTATGTCAATTCTCTGTGAAAACCTCATTCTCTCAGAGTAAAAGTCCTTGTAGAAGCCTGAAGGCCATACGTGGTACCCGCTTCCTCCAAAAAAAACCCATTCTTTTTATTATACCTTCAATCCCTCAGAGAACCTAAGTTCAAGAGGGGATGCTGGGCAGGGAGGGGCCACTTGCAAGGGCCCTTGTCCGCTTCAAGAGCCAAGCCATTTTCTCCTGGATCCCTCCGAGCTGAAGACAGGAGGAGCCGGGGGAGGGGGATCCCTTGTTCTGCACCTCAGTTTCTCAAGAACAGCCATAGAGAAATAAATTGAGAGATGCAGGGGCTACCACCATCCAGTGGCCACAACCATCCACTCCTATGCCGGCGTGGGGTTAGCAGACGGGCGCCACTTTGTTCTACTTTTCCTCCGCCCATGGAGGAGGACACCGCCAGGAAGAGAAGGCCAGGACAGAGGGAAGAGACAGCGGGGTGGAGTGAGAGCAGTCGCTGCTGTGAACTCACTGGAGCCCAGACGCACGCAACTAAGGGGCTGCAGTGGGAAGAGAAACGGAGGGGTGGTGGGGAGCAGGCGCTCTGAACGCCTGTTCTGCTCTTCAGACCAGTCTGTTTATTTTGCAACGCAGGAAGGCGGAAGCGAAGGCGGAGACCCACAAGCGAGGGGAGAAGGCCCCAGGAAGACGCGTGGCGCCAGGATGCGGGTCCCGGGTGCGGGCGGCGGACCCTCTCGGTTCCCAGGCGGTGGTGACCTGGGTGACGACGCTCGTGGAGACCAAGGAGCTTCTGGACCTGTGCTTCCGGGGACCAAGTGGAGAGGCTGCTGGAGTTGTCGCTGGAGTCCTCCCCTAGTTCGTCGCGCCGGCCTCGCCCGCGGCTCAGGGTCCCGGCCGCCCCTGCAGTCCTCGCAGCACCGAGCGGGGCTCCACGGACTCGCGACCTCCAGCCTCCGCCTCAAGGGCAGGGAGCACAGCTGGGTCTCTGGAAAGCCATTTTAAAATCACTGCCTCTGCTGCCCCCATGTGAGGTCGGAGTGTCCTCCCCGGTCTTTGCCTTCAGGTTCTTTCAGGTTCCTTCGGGCAAACTCGCAGCTAAGAGTCCAGCCTGTGAACTTCAACCTAAACTTGCTGAAGAAGCTCCCGGCGGCCCCCTGCTGGTGGCGGCCTTTGTCTGAGGGAGAAGCTGGGGTCACTCGGTTGGGCCGCATTTCCGGGGCCGGCACCGGTCCAGCTGCCAGGCCGCGCGTACCTGGTCCCATTGGGGACTCTGCTCTGCCCCCTGCGCTGATGACGCGGGTGGAAGGAAGGTAGCAGGGACACTCTGGGGAGCTGTGCCGGGCGGGCACCCCCCGGCTGCTCACCGTGTGGTGCGGCACCGAGACCTGGTTGGGCTGCAAGGAGACCGACTGGGATTCCCGGGATGGTGGCCGGGGAGGCGAAGGCGGGGCTGGGGGAGGGGCGGGGTGAGAGGCAAGAGCCCAGGAAGCCGCAGGCCCAGCGCTGTGGGGCTGCTGTTGTCGTTCTGGGTGGAAGTCTGGTCAAACTGGCTTTTGCCGCGAGTGAGGAATTCCTGCTCTTTTTTGGTGTTGGTGAGAGGTCGCTGTTCACAGAGTGGGTGGGGTTCGTCCCCTCCAGGCGACTACGGGGCCAGCGGGCTCAGTGCTGCCTTTCTGCTCTGTCTCCTGATCCTGCTCAGAATCTTTGTGGCTCCTCTGAGTCTTCTTAGGGAGGCGGTGAAAGATGGGAAAGGCAGGTTGTTGAAACACTGCTGCTTGGGGCCGGCAGAGACCTTGAGCTGTACCTCCTGGTATGGGGAAGGTGCACCACTGTGGGTCAGATCAGCTGACAGTACGGGTTTCAGGTGATTGGGGTAACCTTGCAGTTCGAATCTCTTAGAACCCAGGAGCAGGTAGGCGATGGCTGCTTCACCATACTTCGCAGGGAGTCTTGGCTCTTCCTGTCTGTAACCCATGGACACCATGATTCAGTATGGCAGAGGTCCGGGACTTAAGTTCCTGGTGTTTTAATGGATCCATCACAATGTGCTCTGAAGGGCCTCTCTTGCTGGGTTTGAGAAGGATACATTTTTTGAGCAGGTTTTTATACTCAATGGACGTGTAGAAGGGAATGTATTCTACTCAGTACCCCTCCTGCAGCTCCTTGAAATTCTGTCCATCAAAGGCAGGGATCTGCTACCAGAGGTGACTGCCACAGAACGTATCCAGTTTGTAAAAGCTGAATTTGTTGCTGAAGCCAGAATTTGCAATCTTGATGTTTGTGTTAATATCCAAGAGCGTGTTTTCTGCCTTTAAATCTCTGTGGACAATACGTTTCTGGTGACAGCTTGCAGAGCAGACACTTTTGGTAGAATTTGCTTTACTCCTTTTTTTCTTTCCTGCTGCCATGAGCAGGTGTTCACAAACTTCTCCTCCTGGCTAGTGTGCTTCCTGACAAGGCAGAGAGATTCCTCAATATCGATCACACAAATATTTCACTATGTTGGGGTGATCCGAGCCTTCATGGTTCCTACTTTGTGGATGGTGTCTGGAGGAGATCTGCTTGAGTCTCATTAATGAATTTCACAGCTGCTGCTTTCCCAGTCAGGAGGTCCCAGGCCAACCTTACCTTAGCCAGGTTGTCCTTGAGGATGGATTCAAGGATCCCAGCTGCCAGTAAGGGTCCCTTCTCAGCAGAGTTGACTGAGAGGCCCTGTGGCATGTGGGACTTACTGCTGGGCTTGGAGTCAAGGTGTCCCAGGTCGGCTTAATTTTGGGAAAAGCTGGTAAGAAGCTTGGTTCAAATCACTTGAAAAAAAATCACTTGCATAGTTCATCTGAAGAACTGATCTCCATAATAGAATTAAAGCACAATGCTGGACAAAAAGTAAGAAAAAGCAACAAACTGAAAAGGAAAAATTGAGTAAAAAGAATAAAGAAGAACTAGGACTGACAACCTCAGCCAAGCCAGGGACTTACATACATCTTGGAATTCCAAAGCAATGGTTCCTTATGAGGTCATAGGAAGAAATAAATCTAATAGCAAGGCTGGGATTAATTCACGTGGTTTTCTCACATTTTGATCTCAAGAACTTTTTACTCTAAAAAAATTATTGAGGACTCCAAAGAGCTTTTTATGTGGGTTATAATGATGAGTATTTACCTTATTAGAAATTAAAACCTGTAGGATGTTTCAGTGGCCTTTTCTAGTTTGAAGGGTTTAATAATTTTTGGCTTTTAAAGAGCCCATAATATCTTCAATTAAAATATTTTATTTTCCTTTAAATTGTAAATGATTGGTCTCATAATGATGCTACAACTTAACTGGCATTACAATACTGTACAAATGTGTTCTATTGTATAAGTCACAATAAGGTACATTATTAACTCTATAGCATTGAGGGGAAGATCGCTTTTATCATATTATTTAAAGTTTTGCCTAGTTTCTTTGTAGTAGACTTATCTTTTCCACCAGCCAGAGAACCCGCTATGTCAGTTTCGGTATCTTTAAATGTAGAGATTGCAGCTGTGAGTTGAGAAAGCACGTTTCACTTAGCACGGGATGGAGACTTCGAGGTACTGGATATGTCACTGGCACCTCAGGGGAGGAAACCAAGATGCCCCTATATGATTTTAAACATGCTTTATTGAAGTATAGATACAGAAAAGTGCACAAATTGTCAGCCCACAGCTTAGTGACTGTTCACAAATTGAACTCATCTAGCCTCCAGAATAAGAAACAGGCCTTTACACACCCCCACAAGCCTCCCAGTCCCCTTTTCAGTCACCTTCTCTGCAGTGATAACCACTATTCTATATTCTGACAGCATAGTTTCACTTGTTTTTGAACTTCACATAAATGGAATCAGTATTGAATCCTTTGTGTCTGCTTCTTTCACTCAGTATTTTCCTGAGATTTTTCTATAGTGTTTATTCTAAATGCCCATTGTATGACTGTAACACAATTTGTTTATCCATTTTACTGTTATTGGGCATTTGGGTAGTTCTCAGTGAGGATGTTAAGAAGAGTGTTGCTGTAAACATCCTATTCAGGTCTTTTGGTAAGCATATATCTGGCTTTCTGTTGGCTATTTATACCTAGAAATAGAGTTGCTGGCTTATAAGGTATGCATATTTTTAGTTTTAGTAGACATTGCAGTTTGTACCAATTTACCCACCCACCAATATGAATATCTAATATTGCCTGCCTGTCTGTAGGTGTGTACTGGTATAGCACTGTGGTTTTAATTTGCATTTTCCAGTGCCTAATGAAATAAAGCACCTTTTAATATGCTTATTGGACATATTTTTTTTTCTGTGTTGTGTCTGTTCAGTATTTTGCTCATTTTTCTGTTGGGTTGCTGGTATTTTTCTTATTGGTTTATGGATATTCTTTAAATAAGTGTTCTTTATTTGATATGTCCCTGTATTTCCTCTCTCCTCACACATCCCTGTTAACTCTCTGATGTCACTTCCTGTTATTTTACCCATGGATCATCCCTTTCTAGCCACAAGAGGTCTTATTCCTTGAACATGCCAGCCATATTCCTACTCCAGGGCTCTGCACTAGCTCCAACTTATGCCTGGAATGTTCTTTTCCAGTGGTCCACATACACAAAATTAGAAATATAAATACATAGTATATTAGTATAAAGGCCCTTCTTCGGGTATCTATCGTCTGACACCAATAATTACCAACATTTTGCAATCATCCATAAATACTTCAGTATTCATCTTTAATAGATAAATATATTTTTTAAACACAGACACCATGCCGTCATCAAATCTAACAATAGTACTATATAAGACCAGTCCATATTCAAATTTCACGGTTATCTCAAAGACGTCTTTAATCTTTTTTTTTTTTTTTTCTGTGCAGAAGCTTTTTAGTTTAATTAAGCCCCATTTATCTGTTTTTGTTTTTGTTGAATTTGCTTTTGAGGACTTAGTCATACATTCTTTGCCTGGGCCAATGTCTAGAAGAGTATTTTCTAGGCTTTCTCAGATTTTTATAGTTCTAAGTCTTACATTTAAGTCTTTAGTTCATTTTGAGTAATTTTTGTACATAATGAGAGACAGGAGTCCAATTTCATTCTTTTGCATATGGCTAGCCAGTTTTCCCAGCACCATTTATCGAATAGGGTGTCCTTTTCCCATTGCTTATTTTTGTTTACTTTGTCAAAGGTCAGTTGGTTGTGGGTATATGGCTTTATTTCTGGTTCTCTATTTTGTTCCATTGATCTATGTGTCTATTTTTATACTAGTACCATGCTGTTTTGGTTACTATAGCCTTGTAGTATGATTCAGTCAGATAATGTGATACCTCCAGCTTTTTTCTTTCGCTTAGGATTGCTTTGCTAATCTGGCTCTTTCCTGGTTCTGTACGAGTGTTAGAATTGTTTTTCTTTTTCTGTGAAAAATGACATTGGTAATCTGATAGGAGCTCTACTGAACCACAGGTTGCTTTGCGCGATAAATTATTGCCATATTAATGAAAATGATTCTTCCCAATCCATGAGCGTGGAATATTTTACTTTACTTTTTCTTTTTTTGGAACAGGTCTCACTTTGTTAACCAGGCTGGCGTGCAGTGGCAGTCATAGCTCACTGCAGCCTCAACCTCCCAGACTCAAGCAATCCTCTTGCCTCAGCCTCCTAGGTAGCTGGGATTACAAGTGTAAGCCACCATGGCTGGCTAATTTTTAATTTTTTTTTTTTTGTAGAAACAAGGTCTCTCTATGTTGCCCAGGCTGGTCTCAACCTCCTGGGCTCAATGGATCCTCCTGTCTTGGCCTCCGAAGGTGTTGGGATTACTGGCATGAGCCACTGTGCCCAGATGGGATGTTTTTCTGTTTGTGTCATCTATGATTTCTTTTATTGGTGTTTTGTATCTCTTCTTGTAGGGATCTTTAACCTCTCTGGTTAAATATATTTCTAGGTATTTAATTTTAATTTTATTATATGTAGCTGTTGTAAATGGAATTGAGTTCTTGATTTGGTTTTCAGCTTGAGTGTTATCGGGGTATAGAAATGCTACTGATTTTTGTACATTGGTTTTGTATTCTGAAACTTTATTGAACTTTACTGAAGTCATTTATTACGTCTGGGAGTATTTTCAGGGAATCTTTAGGGTTTTCTGGGTATAGGATCATGTCATCAGTGAAAAGAGATAATCTGACTTTTTTTTTTTTCAGTTTGGATGTCTTTTATTTCTTTCTCTTGCCTGGTTGTTCTGGCTAGGTCTTCCAGTACTATGTTGAAAAGGTGAGGTGAGAGTAGACAAACTTGTTCAGTTTCAGTTCATAGGGGAAATGCTTTTTGGCTTTTCTCCTTTCAGTGTGATGTTGGCCATGGGTTTGTAATGTGTGTCTTTCATTATTTGGTGGTATGTTCCTTCAATGTCTAGTTATAACATGAAGGGATGCTGGATTTTTATCAGATGCTTGTTCTGCATTTATTGAGACAATATATGTTTTTTGTTCTTAATTTTCTTTACATGGTGAATCACATTTACTGATTTACATATGTTGAACCATCCTTGTATTCCTGGAATAAAACCCACTGATCGTGCCATATTATCTTTTTGATGTGCTGTTGGATTCAGTTTGCTGGTATTTTGTTAAGGATTTTTGTATTTATATTAATCAGGGCCTTGACCTATAGTTTTCTTTTTTTGTTGCAGTCTTGTCTAATTTTGGTATCAGAGTGATATTGGCTTTGTAAAATGAGTTAGGGAGGATTCTTTCTTCCTTGATTTTTTTGGAATAGTTTCAGTAAGATTGGTACCAGCTCTTTGCATGTCTGCAAAATTTGACTGCAAATCCATCTGGTCCTGGGCTTTTTGTTTTTGTTGGAAAATTATTTTTTTTAAATTACTGATCCAATTTTATTACTTGCTATTGGTCTGTTCAGGATTTCCATTCTTCCCAGTTCAATCCTGGGAGGTTGTATATTTCCAGGAATTTATCAATTTTCTCTAGGTTTTCTAGTTTGTGTGCAGAGATGTTTATAGCAGTCTCTGATGATCTTTTGTATTTCTGTAGTATCAGATGTAATCCCACCTTTATTATTTCTGATTGTGCTTATTTGATTTTTTTCTCTTTTTTTCTTGGTTAAATGTAGCTAGCAGTCTATCAGTATTTTTAGCCTTTCAAAGAACCAACTTTTTGTTTTGTTGATCCTTTGCATCATTTTTTTTGGCTGGGGGATCTCGATCTCTTTTAGTTCAGCTCTAATTTTTGTTATTTCTTTTCTTCTGTTAGCTTTGGGTTTTGGTTTGTTCTTGTTGTTTTAGTTCCTTAAAGTGCAATGTTAGGTTGTTCATTTGAGATCTTTCTATCCTTTTGATGCAGACATTTAGCACTATAAATTTTCCTTTTAGTACTGCTTCTGGTGTACCCCAGAGGTTTTGCTATATTGTGTCTCTATTTTCACTCATTTCAAAAATTATTTGATTTTTGTCTTAATTTCATTGTTTATCCAAAAGTCATTTGGGAGCAAATTATTTAGTTTCCATGTACTTGGTGTGTTTTGAGAGATTCCCTGGTATTGATTTCTAATTTTATTCTGCTGTGGTCTGAGAAGATACTTGATATATTTTGATGTGATTGCAATTTATTTGAATTTATGGAGACCTGCTTTATGGCCAAGCATATGGTCAATTTTGGAGAATGTTCCATATGCAGTTGAGAAAAATGAATATTTTGTAGTTGTTGAGTAGAACGTTCTGTCAATGTTTATCATGTCCATTTGGTCTAGAGTCCAATTTAAGTCCAGAATTACTTTTTTGATTTTCTGCTATGATGATCTGTCTAGTGCTGTCAGTAGGATGTTGAAGTCTCCCACTATTAATGTACTGATATCAGTCTCTTTTCTTAGGTCTAATAGTATTTGTCTTATGAATCTGGGTGCATATACATTTGGGATAGTTAAGTCTTCTCGTTGAATTAAACCCTTTATAAATATAATGCCCTTTGTCTCTTTTAACTGTCGTTGGTTTAAAGTCTGTTTCATTTGATATAAGAATAGCTACACCTGCTCATTTTTGTTTTCCATTTATGTGACATATTTTTCCACTGATTTACTTTGGGTCTGTAGTTGTCTTTACCAGTTATGTGGGTCTTTTTTAGGCAGCAGATATTTTGTCTTATTTTTAAATCCAATTTATCAGCCTATATCTTTTTTTTTTTAAACAGAGTTTTGCTCTTGTCATCCAGGCTGGAGTGCAGTGGTGCAATCTTGGCTCACTGCATCCTCTGCCTCCTGGGTTCAAGTGATTCTCCTGCCTCAGCCTGCTGAGTAGCTGGGATTACAGGCACATGACACCATGCCCAGCTAATTTTTGTATTTTTAGTAGAGATGGGGTTTCACCATGTTGGCCAAGCTGGTCTCGAACTATTGACCTCAGGTGATCTGCCCACCTCAGCTTCCCAAAGTGCTGATTACAGGCATGAACCACCGTGCTCAACCTACCCATATTTTTTAACTGGAGCATTTAGGCCATTTACATTCAAGGTTAATGTTGACATGCAAGATTTTGTTCCTGTTATAGTATTGTTAGCTATAGCTGCTTTGTAGTCTCATTTATGTAATTGCTTTTGAAGATCTATGAGCATTGTACTTAGATGTGCTTTTATGATGGTGAGTATTGTCCTTTCATTCCCATGTTTAGAACTTTGAGCATTTCTTGTAGAACTGGCCTAGTGGTGACAAATTCCCTTGGTGTTTGCTTATCTGAAAAAGATTTTATTTCTCCTTCATTTATGAAGCTTAGTTTGGCAGAATATAAAATTCTTGACTGGAAATATTTTTTCTTTATGAAGGCTAATAAGAAGGCCCCCAATCTCTTCTGGTTTGTAAGGTTTCTACCAAGAAGTTCCCTGTGAGTTTGATGGGATTTCCTTTATAGGTGATTTGGTGTTTCTCTCTATCTGCCTTTAAGATTTTTCTTTCACTTTTACCTTGGATAGTCTGATGACTATATGCCTTGGTGATATTTTTCTTGTTTAGTATCTTCTAGGTATTTTCTGTGTATCTGAATGTCTACATCTCTAGTAAGATGATGGAAATTTTCCTGGTTTATTCTCTCAAATATATATTCCAAATTTCTTACTTTTTCTCTTTCTTTTTCAGAATGCCTGTAAGTCATAGATTTGGTTGCTTTGTGTATTCCCATATTTTTCAAAGGTCTTGTCCATTAATATTTAATAAATTTTTGTCTTACTGAGTTAATTTGAAAGACCAGTCTTCAAGTTCTGAAATTCTTTCTTCTGCTTGTTCTCATTTATTGTTAAAATTTTCATCTCTATTTTGAAATTCCTTCAGCAAATTTTTTATTTCCAGAAGTTTTGTTTCTTTTTAAAAACATATCATCTTAACATTCGTATTCTGAATTGTTTTTCTGGTTTCCTTGTGTTGGTTTTCAAATTTCTCTTGGATTTCTTTGAGCTTCCTTATAATTCATACTTTGAATTATTTTTCTTTCATTGCATATTTTCATTTTGGTTAGGATCTATTGCTGGAGAGCTTGTATGATCCTTTGGGGGTGGTCAAAACACTCTTTCTTTTTGTACAGCCAGAGTCTTTGCATTGATTGGTGCTCCACTGAAGGAACTGTCACTTATTTTTTTTTTTTAATTTGATATCATTTGAGTAAGACTTCTAAATTTTTTGTTATTTTCTTCCTTGGGGACGTGACTGTAGTGCATGTTGTGTATGATAGCTTGGCTTCATTTACGGATGATTTCAAGGAGCCAAAGCTCTGTATAGGCTCCTTGTTTACAGATATCTATTATGTGGTGGCTTTCTCAAATGCTGCTTGTTGTATCAACGTATTGACCATGTGAACTGACTCCCTATCTCCTGTGAGTCTGAGTGTGGAAGTCTCAGAAGCTTATCTTGTACCCTAGCACTGTGCCCTTTTGTTAACATGTTTTTTATTTTTATTTTTAATTAATTAATTTTTTATTATACTTTAAGTTCTGGGATACATGTGCAGAATGTGCAGGTTTGTTACATAGGTATACATGTGCCATGGTGGTTTGCTGCACTCATCAACCCGTCTTCTACATTAGGTATCTCTCCTAATGCTATGCCTCCCCTGGCCCCCCACTGCCTGACAGGTCCCCCAAAACCCGACAAGCCTTCCCTGTGTCCATGTGTTCTCATTGTTTAACTCTCAACTATGAGCGAGAACACGTGGTATTTGGTTTTCTGTTCTTGTGTTAGTTTGCTGAGAATGGTGGTTTCCAGTTTCATCCATGTCCCTGCAAAGGATATAAACTCATCCTTTTCTAAGGCTACATAGTATTCTGTGGTGTATATGTGCCACATTTTCTTTATCCAGTCTATCATTGATGGACATTTGGGTTGGTTCCAAGTCTTTGCTATTGTGAACAGTACCGTAATAAACATATGTGTGCATTTGTCTTTATAGTAGAATGATTTATAATCTAATCCTTTGGGTATATACTCAGTAATGGGACTGCTGGGTCAAATGATATTTCTGTTTTTAGATCCTTGAGAAATTGCCAGACTGTCTTCCACAGTGGATGGACTAATTTACACTCCCATCAACAGTGTAAAAGCGTTCCTATTCCTCCACATCCTCTCCAGCATCTGTTGTTTTCTGACTTTTTAATGATTGCCATTCTAACTGGCGTGAGATGGTATCTCATTGTGGTTTTGATTTGCATTTCTCTAATGACCAGTGATGATGAGCATTTTTTCATATGTCTGTTGGCTGCATGAATGTCTTCTTTTGAGAAATGTCTGTTCATATCCTTTGCTCACTTTTTGATAGGGTTGTTTGCTTTTTTCTTGTATACTTGTTTAAGTTCTTTGTAGATTCTGGATATTAACCCTTTGTCAGATGGATAGATTGCAAAATTTTTCTCCCATTCTGTAGGTTGCCTGTTCTCTCTGATGATAGTTTCTTTTGTTGTCCAGAAGCTCTTTAGTTTAATTAGATCCCATTTGTCGATTTTGGGTTTTGTTGCCATTGCTTTTGGTGTTTTAGACACTAAGTCTTTGCCCATGCCTATGTCCTGAATGGTATTGCCCAGGTTTTCCTCTAGGATTTTATGGTCATAGGTCTAACATTTAAATCTTTGATCCATCTTGAGTTGATTTTTGTATAAGGTGTAAGGAAGGGGTTCAGTTTCATTCTTCTGCATATAGCTAGCCAGCTTTCCCAATACCATTTATTAAGTACGCATTCTTTTCCCTGTCGCTTGTTTTTCTTAGGTTTGTCAAAGACGAGATGGTTGTAGATGTGTCATGTTATTTCTGAGGCCTCTGTTCTGTTCCATTGGGCTTTATATCTGTTTTAATACCAGTACCATGCTGTTTTGGTTACTGTGTAGCATATACTATACTATATATAACTATACTGTGTAGTATAGTTAAAGTCAGGTGGCATGATACCTCCAGCTTTGTTCTTCTTGCTCAGGATTTTCTTGGCTATGTGGGCTCTTTTTTGGTTCCATATGAGGATTAAAGTAGTTTTTTCCATTTCTGTGAAGAAAGTCAGTGGTAGCTTGATGGGGATAGCATAGAATGTATAAATTACTTTGGGCAGTATGGCCATTTTCACAGTATTGATTCTTCCTATCCATGAGCATGGAATGTTTTTCCATTTGTTCGTGTCCTCTATTATTTCCTTGAGCAGTGGTTTATAGTTCTTCTTGAAGAGGTCCTCCACATCCCTTATAAGTTGTATTCCTAGATATTTTATTCTCTTTGTGGCAATTGTGAATGGGAGTTCACTCATGATATGGCTCTCTGTTTGTCTATTATTGATATATAGGAATGCTTATGATATTTGCACATTGATTTTGTATCCTGAGACTTCCCTGAACTTGCTTATCAGCTTAAGGACTTTCTGAACTGAGAGATGGGGTTTTCTAAATATACAATCATGTCATTTGCAAACAGAGACAATTTGACTTCCTCTTTTCCTATTTGAATACCCTTTATTTCTTTCTCTTGCTTGATTGCCCTGGGCAGAACTTCCAATACTATGTTGAATAGGAGTGGTGAGAGGTGGCATCCTTTTCCTGTGCTGGTTTTCAAAGGGAATGCTTCCAGTTTTTGCCCATTCAGTATGATATTGAGTGTGGATTTGTCATAAATAGCTCTTATTATTTTGAGATAGGTTCCATCAATATCCAGTTTATTGAGAGTTTTCAGCAAGAAGGAGTGTTGATTTTTGTCAAAGGCCATTTCTGCATCTATGGAGATAATCATGTGGTTTTTGTGATTGGTTCTGTTTATGTGATGGATTAAGTTTATTGATTTGCATATATTGAACCAGCCTTGCATCCCAGGAATGAAGCTGACTTGATTGTGTTGGATAAGCTTTTTGATGTGCTGCTGGATTCGGTTTGCCAGTATTTTATTTTTTCCATTGATGTTCAGCAGGGATATTGGCCTGAAATTTTCTTTTTTTTGTTGTGTCTCTGCCAGGTTTTGGTATCAGGATGACGCTGGCCTCATAAAATGAGTTAGGGAGGAGTTCCTCTTTTTCTATTGTTTCAAATATTTTACGAAGGAATGGTACTAGCTCCTTTTTGTACCTCTGGTGGAATTCGACTGTGCATCTGTCTGGTCCTGGACTTTTTTTGATTGGTAGGCTATTTATTACTGCCTCAATTTCAGAACTTGTTATTGGTTTACTCAGGGATTCAACTTCTTCCTGGTTTAGACTTAGGAGGGTGTATGTATGTATCCATTTCTTCTTGATTTTCTAGTTTATTTGCTTAGAGGTTTTATAGTATTCTCTGATAGTAGTTTGTATTTTTGTGGGAACAGTGGTGATATCCCCTTTATCATTTTTTATTGTGTCTACTTGACTCTTCTATGTTTTCTTCTTTATTAGTCTGGCTAGTGGTCTATTTTGTTAACCTTTTCAAAAATCAGCTCCTGGATTCATTGATTTTTTTGAAGTATTTTTCACATCTCTATCTCCTTCAGTTCTGCTCTGATCTTTGTTATTTATTGTCTTCTGCTAGATTTTGAATTTGTTTGCTGTTGCCTCTCTAGTTCTTTTAATTTTGATGTTGGAGTGTCAATTTATATATTCCCTGCTTTCTCTTGTGGGCATTTAGTGCCATAAATTTTCCTCTACACACTGCTAGCTCTGTCCCAAAGAGGCTGGTTCATTGTGTCTTTGTTCTCCTTGGTTTTAAAGAACATGTTTATTTCTGCCTTCATTTTGTTATTTACCCAGTAGTAATTTAGGAGCAGGTTGTTCAGTTTCTGTGTAGTTGTGTGTTTTTGAGTGAATTTCTTAATCCTGAGTTCTAGTTTGATTGCACTGTGGTCTGAGAGACTGTTTGTTATGATTTCCATTCTTTTGCATTTGCTGAGGAGTGTTTTACTTCCAATTATGTGGTTGATTTTAGAATAAGTGTGATGTGGTGTTGAGAAGAATATATAATCTATTGATTTGTGGTGGAGAGTTCTGTAGATGTCTATTAGGTCCACTTGGCCCAGAGCTGATTTCTTTTTTTTTTTTTTTATTTTTTTATTTTATTATTTTATTTTATTTTATTTATTTTTTTTTTGAGGCGGAGTCTTGCTCTGCCCCCCAGGCTGGAGTTCAGTGGCCGGATCTCAGCCAGAGCTGATTTCAAGTCCTGAATATCCTTGCTAATTTTCTGTCTCATAGATCTGGCTAATATTGACAGTTGGGTGTAAAAATCTCCCACTATTATTGTGTGGGAGTCTAAGTCTCTTTGTAAGTCTCTAAGAACTTGCTTTATGAATATTGGTGCTCCTGTATTGAGTGCATATATATTTAGAATAGTTAGCTCTTCTTGTTGCATTGATCCCTTTACCATTATGTAATGGCCTTCTTTGTCTTTTTTGATCTTTGTTGGCTTAAAGTCTGTTTTATCAGAGATTAGGGTTGCAACTCCTGCTTTTCTTTGCTTTCTATTTGCTTGGTAAATATTCCTCCATCCCTTTATTTGGAGCCCATGTGTGTGTCTACACATGAGGTGGGTCTCCTGAATACAGCACACTGATGGGTCTTGGCTCTTTATCCAATTCGCCAGTCTGTTTCTTTTCATTGGGGCATTTAGCCCATTTACATTTAAGGTTAATGTTGTTATGTGTGAATTTGATCCTGTATTGATGATGCTAGCTGTTTATTTTGCCCATTAGTTGATGCAGTTTCTTCATAGTGTCATTGGTCTATATATTTTGGTATGTTTTTTGCAGTGGCTGGTACTGGTTTTTCCTTTTCATATTTAGTGCTTCCTTCAGGAGCTCCTGTAAGGCAGGCATGGTGGTAACAAAATCCCTCAGTACTTGCTGGCCTGTAAAGGTTTTTATTTCTCCTTTGCTTATGAAACTTTGTTTGGCTTGATATGAAATTCTCTGTTGAAAATTCTTTTTTTAAAGGAAGTTGAGGGGAGCGGCGGGGCCGAGAGCGTGACTCCTGCTCCGCGCTGCTTCCCCCGCGCCGCTTGCCCGCGCCGCCCGCGCAGCCATGTCCGAGGAGAAGCCCAAGGAGGGTGTGAAGACAGAGAACGACCACATCAACCTGAAGGTAGCCGGGCAGGACGGCTCCGTGGTGCAGTTCAAGATCAAGAGGCACACGCCACTGAGCAAGCTGATGAAGGCGTACTGCGAGAGGCAGGGTTTGTCAATGAGACAGATTAGATTCAGGTTTGACGGGCAGCCAATTAATGAAACTGACACTCCAGCACAGCTGGAGATGGAGGACGAGGACACCATCGACGTGTTCCAGCAGCAGACAGGAGGTGCGCCGGAGAGCCCTGGCAGGCCGTGGTTCTAGAGGGCCTGTCCCCAGCTCAGGCCGTCCGTCTTTGCATTGCTGTTGAATGTTGGTCGCATGACCATGCCGACCACAAGGCGTCTGCGAAACTCGAGGACATTCACCACATGATTTTCCTCTCTCTGATGTACTCAATTGCAACTCGAAACTATATCTGCAGGGATGAATCTGTAACTTAAATTGGGCCAATCAGATTGTTCTTTTGTTCAGGTAAAATGAGTTGCAAGGTATTTTGGTTTTTTTTGTGTTTCATTTGTGTTTTTCCCCCCACCTAAAAACATTTTTTAACCCCAGAATTATAGCCTGAATGTTCGCTTTTATGGCCAGGGATTTGACTCCTGAGTTGCTGCCTCTCCCCGCTCACTCCAGTCACCCAGAATTGATGCTTCCCGCAGTGGGGGTGCGGCTCTTGGACAGGTAACGGGGGCAAGGTGGGTAGAGGATAGACTGTCACTTGCTGTTATAGGCACAGGTGATTAAAATGCAATATGCAAATGTATGGTTTGTCAGTATATGGAAAAGTTGAAGGAAAATACTGGAATGCTTCTTCAAGGTTAAAAAATAACTGGTTCCTTTGGTAATTGACCCCCGTGCTCTCTCTTCCCTCAAGCATGTAATCTCGGGTCTGAGGCCCAGGACCCACCCCCCTGCCACCCCTCCCACCCCACTCCCTGCTCAGTACCTGCGTTGGTACACAAGCAAGGATTGGCAAGCCAAAATTGGCTTTTCTCTTCCTCTTAATATTGAAGAAATTCCCATATTTCTCATTTGGTAATGGTGTTGTGGCCTCAGATTCTTCCAGTATTTGCTTCTGATGAAATAATTATACTATACATAAAAAGTAAGATTAAGTATTGCTGAATTTGCAGTTACGTTGTCGTGTAAAAGAGCTACTTCCAAGTGTGGTTACAAATGAACCCATGAATGATGACTTCATGTTCTTCTCGTGGTTTGTGCTGTGCTGCTTTCAAATATGTATTGAATTTATGCATTAGTCTGGTGATTTCAGTTCTGTGAATATCTTGGGATCTACCCAATAACATTTCATAGTTCTGCCTACCGTCCTTCCCTGAGGCTCCATTGCTGTGTTGGGCCATTCTCTGCCTTTTTATAGTCACCTGACAACCACCCATTATCTCTTGCTTGCTTGAAATCTTCTGAATGTTCTCATTTCCTGTTTGCTGTATGGGCTCGGGTGGGATGTTTGTTGGTTCGTTGTGTTTATTCCCAATTTGTAATTATTTGTTGTCCTTTACTACTGTAAACAGTAAATTAGTTTGGTAAAAAAAAAAAAAAAAAAAAAAAAAAAAAAAAAAAAATAAAGGAAGTTGAATATTGGCCCCCATTCTTTTCTGGCTTTTAGGGTTTCAGCAGAGAGATACAGTGTTAGACTGATGGGCTTCCCTTTGTGGGTAACCCAGCCTTTCTCTCTGGCTGCCCTTAACATTTTTTCCTTCATTTCAACCTTGGTGAATCTGACGATTATGTGTCTTGGGGTTGCTCTTCTTGAGGAGTATTTTTGTGGTGTTCTCTGTATTTCCTGAATTTGAATGTTGGCCTGTCTTGCTAGGTTGAGGAAGTTCTCCTGGATAATATCCTGAAGTGTGTTTTCCAATTTGGTTCTATTCTCCCTGTCACTTTCAGTTACACCAATGAAACATAGGTTTGGTTTTTCCACGTAGTTCCATATTTCTCAGAAGCTTTGTTCATTTCTTTTCATTCTTTCTTCTCTAATCTTTTCTTTATGCTTAGTTTCATTAAGTTGATTTTCATCTCTGATATCCTTTCTTCCAGTTGATCAATTCGGCTATTGATACTTGTGTCTTCTTCACAAAGTTCTCGTGCTGTGCTTTTCAGCTCCATCAGGTCATTTATGTTCTTCTCTAAACTGATTATTCCAATTAGCATTTTCTGTAACCTTTTTTGAAGGTTTTTAGCTTTCTTGCATTGGGTTAGAACATGCTCCTTTAGCTTGGAGGAGTTTGTTGTTACCCACCTCCTGAGGCCTACTTCTGTCAATTTGTCAAACTCATTCTCCGTCCAGTGTTGTTCCCTTGCTGGTGAGGAGTTTTGATGTTTTTGGAGGAGAAGAGGCATTCTGGTTTTTGGAATTTTCAGCATTTTTGCGCTCTTTTTTTCTCATCTTCTTGGGTTTATCTACCTTTGATCATTGATGCTGATGACCTTTGGATGGGATTTTTACATGGGCATCCCTTTTTGTTGATGTTGGTGTTATTGCTTTCTGTTTGTTAGTTTTCCCTCTAACAGTCAGGCCTCTCTTCTGCAGGTCTGCGGGAGTTTGCTGGACATCCAATCCAGACCCTGTTTGCCTGGGTATCACTAGCAGAGGCTGCAGAACAGCAAAGATTGCTGACTGTTCTCTCCCCTGGAAACTTCATCTCAGATGGCCACACACCTGATGCCAGCTGGTGCTCTCCTGTATGAAGTGTCTGTCAACCCCTGCTGGGAAGTGTCCCCCAGTCAGGAGGCATGGGAGTCTGTCCTCAGCAGAGTTCGAGTGCTGTGCTGGGAGATTTCCTGCTCTCTTCAAAGATGGCAGGCAGAAACATTTAAGTCTTTTGAAGCTGCACCCACAGGTGCGCCTTCCCCCAGGTGCTCTGTCCCAGGGAGATGGGACCTATAAGCCCCTGACTGGGGCTGTTGCCTTTCTTTCAGAGATGCCCTGCCCAATAAGGAGGAATCTAGAGAGGCAGTCTGGCCACTGTGGCTTTGCTGTGCTGTGGCGGTTTCTGCACGGTCCAACCTTCTCGGCAGCTTTGTTTACACTGTGAGGGGGAAATAGCCTACTCAAGCCTCAGTAATGGCAGACACCCCTCTTCCAACCAAGCTCGAGCATCCCAGGTCAACTTCAGACTGCTGTGCTGGCAGAGAAATTTCAAGCCAGTGGATCTTAGCTTGTGGATCTTAGCTTGCTGGGCTCTGTGGGAGTGGGACCCGCTGAGCAAGACCACTTGACTCCCTGGCTTCAGCCCCCTATCCAGGGGAGTGAATGGCATTCCATTCCAGGCACCACTGGGGTATGAAAATACAAAAACAAAAACAAAAATGAAAACAAAACTCCTGCAGCTAGCTAGCTCAGTGTCTGTCCAAACAGCTGTTCAGTTTTGTGCTTGAATCCCAGGGCCCTGCTGATGTAGGCACACCAGGGAATCTCCTTGTTTGTAGGTTGCAAAAACTATGGGCAAAGTGTAGTATCTGGGCTGGATAGCACAGTCCCTTATGGCACGGTCTCTCGTAGCTTCTCTTGGCTAGGGGAGGGAGGTCCCCGACCCTATGTGCTTCCCAGGTGCGGCAACACTGCACCCTGCTTCTGCTCGACCTCTGTGGGCTGCACCCACTGTAATGAGATGAACAGGGAACCTCAGTTGGGAATGCAGAAATCACCCACCTTCTGCATTGGTCTCACTGGGAGGTGCAGACTGGGGCTGTTCCTATTTGGCCATCTTGCCAGATCTCTCCCCCAATTCTCTGATTCTGTCAACAAAGACACAGTGCTCAGATGGGAAGTGACTTGCTTAAGGTTGCACAAACATAACTTGAGTTTTAAGTAAGTTTGAGACTTAGGAGAGGAGAGAGGAGAGAGGCCGGGAGTGGCAGGGGTGGTGGGGTGACTGTGGGAGAAGGCAAACTCAATTTATGAAACATTTAGAGTATGTGTCATACATTCAGGGAAGGAAGCAGGCCCTTTATCGGAGGTGGATGGTTTGTGTAATGGAGTTAGCTGTGAGATGAGATGGGTAAGAGGTCGGGGCCAGATTATGGAAGGCCTATGTATGAAATGAGGAGCCATTGAAAGTGTTTGAAGGGAATACCAGGAGATCACAAGAAATAATAACTGAGAATTACAGCTGATCCTGAGGTTGCTCAAAGGGCAGTGGCTTTCATTCTACTTTAATCAACTTAACAATAAGAAATACATTTTACACTGAATCAGCACGTGCACACACACACACACACACACACACAGAAACTTAAGCTTGACAAGACAAGGCTTAACCTATGTGTGCTATACTCTATTTTCCATTTCATTCCACTAAACTCTGAGCTTCCCTTTTTTGGAGACTGAATTTATCCGGGGGAGGGGACTGGTGGACGGCATCCTAAGTGAAAGACGCAGTGTGACAAGCTCAGGGAACTTTGAGGGCAAAGTGTGATCTGGGTAGGGTTTCCAGTTATAGTAAATTAAAATAGAGAACACTCAGTTCAATTTGAATTTCAGATAAACAATATTCCATAGCTTGGGAAGGGCAAGACATTCTGTGTGGCTGGAACACAGTGGGTGTGAGAAAATGGCAGAGGCGAGTCTGGGGTGTATTGGGATCATGTTGTGAATGCTTATGAGAGAATAACGATCTTTTCTGTAGCCTCTTGCTCATATTGAAGGATAATTTGAGAATAATTATTGAATGCTTGAAAAGAAATTTTAAAAATACACACAGAAATATGTAACCCTTGAGTCCTTAGCTCATTAACAATAAAGGTGAAATCCTCGTGTGTGGGTGGAATGATCATTAATTATTAACCATTGCATCTGAGTAATTCTTTCTTTTATCCTGCTGATTTTAGTTGTTTCTAAGATGCCTTTGTCCAGGTGTTTAGTTGAGAAGGGAGAATGAGCACATTTTGCCACATATACTTTTCTTATATTCCAGCCTGAAGCAAGAATTTAAGTTATTAACAGTAATGGAATTAATAACATGTGTGTGATCAACTAAGCAAGTCTTTGCTCTGTTTAAGTAGTTTTCCAGATGTCATCAATGCAGGTTGTCTATATTTCATGCCCGCTTCCCTGTTTGTGGAACCTGATCTTCACTATATCATAGGCATGGCTCCTGGCAGGCCAGGGAAGCCACCTGACCCAAGCTGGACTAGGCAGAATCTCATTTGTGGTTTTATTGACAACTCAGGAGCTCATGGTAGCCATTTTTTTTTTTTTTTTTTTTGCCATATGCAAAATCAGAGAAAGCCAGTCAACACTATGGAATTCACCAAAAAAGCAATTCAGTGAAGGTGGGGGAGAGTATGTGCACTTGTGTTAGAGCAAAAGCATGCTAAAATTACAGAATAAAAAATGAAGACAAGCAAAGAAAGGGGAGAGAAAGAGGGGGTGGAAAGGAGGCAGAAGGAAGGAGGGAGGAGGAAGGGGAAGAGGAGAAGGGAGAGGGAAGGAGAAAGGCTGAGAGCCAAGCCCTACCAGTTGTGCAATCCCTGGGTTCATTACCCTCCTAAAGTGACTTGGTTGCATTCTATCTGGGTTTGTGAGATGACCTTTTACCTTCTGATGAATTGCCTTTATGCTTAGGATCACTACAGTGGGTTCTGTTACTTAAAACGAGAGTACTAATTAATAAATCAGATCACTGAAGTCATATTGACTCACTGTGATAGTTATGGTTTGGTGGTGATTATGAGAAGGATATTTACTCAGTAGGTAGAACTTGACCATATAACTCCTTCATGGCAAATAAGAAGAAGCATGGGTTTTGTTAAACCAAGTGCATGCATTGCTGAGCATAACATTAACTACCCTGGTGCATAGTTTCCCTTTTCCATCTAGAGCTTGTTCTGGATTTGTTGTAGGAATAGTCTATGGGTTTAATTTGGAGCTGGTTTATTTCAGTTGGTTGGAGACTTGTTTTGTGGTACTTTTAACACTACTCAAACAAATGTTTCCCAGGGTGAATTCTCTGTTCAAAGAAACTAGCTGTTAGTGGAAAAAAGAAAGAAGGTGGTTCTGTGGTCAGGCCATGTTTGGATTAACTGCTTTGTAGTACCTCTCAGAGCCTTTACTACGTTAGTTTGCATTGTAAATTTCTAAGAGGCAAATAGTTGATGTAGCATTTCCTAAGTTCACTTGACCACAGAGCGGGGTATGTCACTGAACTAGTGTCTCCTAGGACACACTGGGGATAAGATAGATAGCTGAGCACATATGAGTGGACGACCACCACTCCAGAGTGCAGGACCAACAGTGAGAAGAACCTGTCCAGTAGCTGCCTCTTACACATTGACCTTGATTTTAAGGTGACAAAAAAATGATCTGACTGCCAGTGATTCTCTAGTACTCTTGACATTTCTAAAGAACAGGTTATTAAAAAAACATCTAACACTAAAAGGGAAGCTTGGCTCAGTTAGCATTCAGATCAAAGAGACTATGGACAAGAGATCCGTGGAGAATTCAGGCAGTCTGTGAACTTGAATGGAAATAAAAATTGCATCTTTATTTTCATTAACTTCAGACTGAAATTTAGCATTTCCTTTAGTTATTAATGTAGCAATAGACCCCATAGTTTGAGCAGCACCCATTACTTTGTCAGTAATAGAAATTTTAAATGTATTCACATTACATCACAGTTCTTACAGGTTTCTCTAAATATTTATGTGTCTTGTTACTCTGAAATTATAGTTAGGCCTACCACTAGGCCTTGTTACTTTTCTTATTTTTTGTGTGTGTGTGTGGACATGAGGTCTTGCTATGTTGTCCAGGCTGGCCTTGAACTCCTGGTCTCAAGCAATTCTCCTGTCTCAGCCTCCTTAGTAGTTGAGATTACAGGCAAAAGGCACTGTACCTGGCCAAACAAAATGTTTTTGGTGATGGTCACACATTAAGCATAGCACTTGGCCCATGATAGGGCTTAATGAATATTAATTGATGTTGTTAATCAGTTAATCACTACCATCATCATTGAACTAATCTCTCATATTTGTTGTGTGTCTTAATTTAGTCCCAACATCAGGGTACGAAGCAAAGCAGACGTTTTAAAAATACATACTAGTGAAACTAGACAGAATTATCTTCCTTGTCACTTCTTTTGGGTATTATTAGGTATCAGAAAATTTCAGGGCTGGGCATGGTGGCTCATGCCTTTAATCCCAGCACTTTGGTGGCACACGTCTGTAATCCCAGTTACTCAGGAGGTTGAGGTGGGAGGATCGCTTGAGCCTGGAAAGCCAAGGGTACAGCAAACCATGATCGTGCCACTGCATTCCAGCCTGGGGTACAGAGTGTGGCCTTGTCTTAAAAAAAAAAGACAAAAAATCATAAAAATCATTAATCTGTCTATTAATTTATGCATTCACTTGTCAAATATTTACCTGCTAGGTACTCTACCTTGGTCCATCTGTTCAAGTGACTTATGTGGGGTTTAAGTGGAGGTGCAGGGGCCAGTAAATGGGAAGAAGTCTTTATAAGCTGTTTGTTCAACCTTCTTCTCTCCCAGTCCTCTTTGTTTACTCCAGAAAATTTAAGAGAAATGCTACCATCTGTTTCTAGCACCGTGCTCTGTGCCTCAGGCTGCTAGAGAAGTTTAAAAACAGGGCAGGTGGCAAGGCATGGTGGCTCACGCCTGTAATCGCATCACTTTGGGAGGCTGAGGCAGGTGGATCATGAGGTCAGGGGATCGAGACCATCCTGGCCAACATGGTGAAACCCCATCTCTACTAAAAGATAAAAAAAAAGCTGGGTGTGGTGGTGCATGCCTATAGTAGCAGCTACTCAGGAGGCTGAGGCAGGAGAATCACTTGAATACCGGAGGCGGAGGTTGCAGTGAGCTGAGATCATGCCACAGCCCTCCAGCCTGGTGACAGAGTGAGACTCTGTCTAAAAAAAAAAAAAAGAAAAAAAACCAACCAACCAAACAACAACAAATAAACCAAAAAACAAAAACAAAAAAACCAAAAACAAACAAACAAACAAAAAACCCCAGCACAGGCACTGTTTACAGAGTGCTTTCTACAGGGTCATTCTCAACAGACTGAGGTATCCCCTCTCCCAGGTTATTTTGGGGAATTTAAGTGCCTTTGGTATAATATTCCTTGTGTTGGCTCAGAGAGAAAGTGGAGGGTCTGGTCAGGTGAGAATACATTCTGTAGAGTGTAGGTCCTGAAAGATATGTTCCAGTCATAACCTCTATGCCACATGCCTGTGAATGTGACCTTATTTGGAAATAGTCTTTGCAGATGTAATTAAGGTAAGGATCTTGAGATGAGATCATCCTGGATTTAGGGTGAGCCCTAAATCCAATGACATTGTCATTATGACAGAAAAGGAGAAGACAGAGGGACCTAGGGAAGGAGGTCGTCTGAAGGTGGAGGCAGAAAGTAGAGTAGTGCCACCACAAGCCAAGGATCACCAGGAACCACCAGAAGCTGGAAGAAGCAAGGTAGAACTCTTTCCTAGAACCTCTGGAGGGAGAATAGTCCTGATGAAACTTTAATTTTGGACATCCAGCCTCTAGAATTTGAAAAGAATAAATTTCTACTATGTTTGTGGTAATAATGAGGAAACCAGTATATTTTCCTCAGTCAGACGTGATGAAGAGACAATACCAGTGCTCAGCCAATCGGATGGTTTGCATGACAAACATACATTCAGAAGCAGCAGCATCATGTTTTCTACTGATCCAGAGTCCAGCCCGAATCCTTTTGAGCTTCATTTGTCTATTTCTTCTAGCTTTCTTACCCATTTTTTTCTACTTTTATGGTAGAGTAAAAGGTGCCAAAATGCATTCAGAGGGTTGTGTCAATGAGTCAGTCTTATTGGAGTGACAATTTCTATCTGATTTGATGCTGTACAAACTAGTTTCCTTCCTACTGTGACAGCTTAGGAAGCTGGAACCTGAGGGGAGATCCATGTGATGTCAAGTCAAGAGTTGGAGGTGGAAATATTTCATATAGGAGAAAAGTGAGTGTATGTGTGTGTGCACCTGTGTGTGTGCGCACCTGTATGTGTGTGTGTCTAAGAAAGAGGCGTGGTGGTGGCTTAAGAACCTAAGCTGTGCTAAGCTGTCTCTGACTCCACTAGGCTATGGGGGTATTCAAGGACTGTGTTGGTATCTGGCATTTAATCTGATTTTGTGAATCCTACAGAATTTTTATGTTAGAAGAGTGAATCTTGTTCTCAGAAAAACGTTTAGTTGAGAATTCATACAAACTTTTCTGTTTTCTGGGAACATGTGCAGTGTTTATCCTACACTAAAAAAACCAGTGTGTTTCACGGGGTCCCTGGACTTCACAGGGATAGTGTTTGGAGTGATAGCCTTTTGACACAAACTTTTGTGCCTTTGTCTCTGCTCAGGGTGGTAGTGAGTGGTCACAGATGGTGGTTGACTTTCTTTGAAACGAGGGAGGGAGACCCCTTCTTTCTCTGGGCATTACTCTACTTCCATTCCTGAGAATTTCACCCCTCCTTCTTGAGATCATTTCCCCTTCCTGGCAGGAGAAAGGGGACTTTGATATTCAGCAGTTCAAGAAAGGAGGGCTTCCCATGGAGGGCATATTTCTGGGTTGTGCTGCTGCATGGAGTGGTGCCTTCCTGGGCACCATTTATAGAAATGACTGGAAGACTCTTAGGAAGGAATTTAAGATAAGAAAGGAGAAAATGGGGGAGCACAAATTTGGTCCAAGGAAAATGGCTCAGGGTGAAACGGGAGGGGTGGCTTTTGCACTCCCTCCCTACTGTTTCTAGAAACTCTTGCCAGAATCTTGAGCAGTGGAGATGGAAAGAAAAATACGCTGAAGCTCTTTTGTCACTGCAGTTTCCATATGTAGGAGCTCAGCTACATTCAGAGGGTCAATGCAAAGCCCACATCTCTGGGGAGCAGAACAGCATGGCCAAGGCCCAGAGCAGCAGACAGCATGGAGCAGGGCGGGAGCCTGCTCCACAGAAGCAGGTGGAGCAGAGAAGAGAAATCCTACTGCATTCCAGGGGCCTCCCAGGAATATTTGGGAGGAAGGGTGGGCCAGGGCAGAGCTAGATTCTGCTATTGTGGGTGGGAAGCAGATTCAGGGAATCAGGATTTTGTTTCTCTTATGGTGAGCTTGATTTTGTATCTAAGCTGGAGAGACCTGGGAAACACTGGTTACATAGGATTATGAAGCCGGTCACATATCAGGGAGGGGAACATCACATACCAGGGTCTGTTGGGGGGTGTGGGGCTTAGGGAGGGATAGCATTAGGATAAATATCTAATGTAGATGACAGGTTGATAGGTGCAGCAAACCACCATAGCATGTGTATAACTATGTAACAAACCTGCACATTGTGCACTTGTATCCCAGAACTTAAAGTATAAGTACAAAAAAAAAAAAAAAAAAAACCTGTTACATTTACTGAAAGCCTGTCATTGCTGGTACCCATTGAAAAACAACAAGCTCACTTTAAAAAGCCAGTAAGTCACTGAAAAGAACTTATGAGACTTGTTGTGATTTAGTGAAATTGATTAATAAAAGCAATTTACATAGATGTGAATAATAAACTTGAATTATGAAATAAATATTCAGAGTTAGATCCCATTAAGGGCATCATTTTCTTTCTTCTATTCCCATGATAAACTTGCTGTCTTATGGCCAAAAGCTGCACCTGTAGCAACAAGATGATTTGGTCCCGCCCACCCGTGCTGCCTGGAGCAGCTCAGTGATGAGGATGGGTAATGCTGCTGGGCCAGAGCTAGACTCAGTTCAGCCTCCCTCCTAATTCTTTGAGTCAAGGTAGTGCTCCAGAGAGCTTCCAGGAAATGTGAGTCTCTGCGGCGGCCTTCTTCTTTACTCTTGATCTCTCTCACCCATCTCAGCTCTATTAGTCAGGAGGTTTCCATTATCTAGGGACATTTCAACATCTCCACTCAGGCCTCTACTGATCCTACAGCTGCTCACTTCCTGGAGCAGCTGAGAATACTGAAGATCAAGGACTCTCTCCTGGTGGCCTTTAATTGTGAGGAAATATCCTGCCTTTTTAATCCAGTCCTGCAGATACTGAGTTCCTCTGTGCTAGGCAGAGGAACTGAGGACTCCAACACATACACCCTTAGGGGTATTGGGAAGATAAAACTTACACTGAAATCAAAAAGGACAGAAGGGAAAAAAAAACCAGGAAGGACAGTGTCATGTGATGGCTAAGAGCTTGGGCTCTAGAGTCAAATAAATTACATTCAAATCTTAGTTCCCAAAGAAACTTTGGTAAAGGTATCTTAACTTCGTTATGCCTCTAATTTCTTATCTATGAAATGGCAGTCATGACAACACTTGCCTGAGAGGTAGGATCAGACCGAGGCTGTGCAGGCCCCAGGCAAATATTATTACTGTGGGCCCCCATCTATATAAACAATATGAGTCTCCCTAAGCGAGCATGCAAGCACCATTCTGGGGACCAAATCCTACAGCATCCTGCAAAAGAAGTATAGCTCTGGGCAGTGGGAAGGATTTGTTCAGTAGGCCACCCTTCATGAAGCAGAGCCTGGCCAATGGCCCTGGAACAAGAAATGCAGCTCTGGTGTCATGGCACCTGGTTGACCCCATGCTTATGTAAAGGCACTGCCAGCCCAGCAGGTTCTAGGCACTTGTAGGGACCTCATGAAGTCTGAGGAAGGTGCTTCAGAAAAGCACAGGTTCCCTGTGCTGAGGCACTGGGGCCTGGCCCTTCACCTGCCTGTGTCTGCTCCTAGGTTGATGTGAAGATGAAAGAGCTAAGTCATGAAAAGCATCCAGACAATAAGCACAGCTGGCACAGAAAAAACTCTCAGAAATGGTGCTGTTATTATTACCAAGAGCAATAAGGCCCAAACTCCTGAGGATGGACAGTAATTCCTGTGGGGATTTACTAGCAGCAGGAAATTTAGGGGAGAAAGAGAGTACCGGAGTGGGGGTACCTTTGGGCAGATGAGCTGTGAGATGACCTTGAAGATGTCATCAGGATATCACCAAGTGACTGGCCCTGGAACTGCGGGAGGCAACCTTCATTAAAGGAGTATGGGTTGAGTCCTGCAGCCAGACAAGAGTGGAAGCTTTTTCAGTGTGCTGGTTTAAGGACAGGGTGAAGTCTGGGGAAAACCAGGTCCAAAGCCCAGAAAAGTCAGGGGGTGTTTGGGGAATGGTAAATAAATTCCCTCCAGTCCCAAGTAGGAGCAGAGAGACAAATGCGACAGAAGGGTTGAAGCGAACTGTGAAATTGAAGACAGCAGGCTTAGGAGACTTTGGTGAGGGAAAAGAAAGTTAAGAGAAGAGAAGGGCACTCCCTGGAGGCCAACAGTGAGCACAGGAAGGAAGCCCCCTGGACAGTGGGGAGAGGAGAGGGGTCTTCCCAAAGCATAACTCACCAGGCGAACTATTTGATATGGTTTGGCTCTGTGTTCCCACCCAAATCTCATCTCGAATTGTAATCCCCATGTATAGAGGGAGGGGCCTGGTAGGAGGTGATTGGATCATGGGGGTGGTTTCCCCCATGCTTCCTGATAGGGTGTTCTCATAAGATATGGTTTTAAAAAGTCAGTTTCTCTTGAGCTGTCTCTCCTGCTGCCTTGTGAGGACGGTGCCTACTTTCCCTTCATCTTCTGCCATGATGGTAAGTGTCCTGAGTCTTCCCAGCCATGTGGAACTGTGAGTCAATTAAATCTTTTTTCTTTATAAATTACCCAGTCTCAGGTGTTCTTTAGAACAGTGTGACATCGGACTAAAATACTATTTCTCCCAGCCCGAATGCTAGAGTGAGTGTATACGCAACTGATATCCCCAGTAACTGGGGGGTCCCTTTGGCTGCTAAGTGAATGGCAGGGAGGCTTGAGGCTGCGCCGTTCACTTTAGGAAACAGCCAGTGTCTGAGCTAGGGAATCCTAAAAAGGATTACTGTCACAAATTGAATTGAAATTTAAGAAACACACAAACTGAAACAAGACCTTTTAATTTGTAGCCCCAAAGAGGCAAACTGCTCTGTTGAAACAATTAAGCAGCTGTGATGAGGAGGGGCAGCAGTACACAGTAGCTGCCCAGATTTCCAAGGAGGGTACAGAGAGTTCACGGACTTAGAACCAGTCTAGCTGACCCGGCTCCACATGGCGGCTCAAGGCTCTGCACCCTTCTGGTCGCTAAGACAAGGCCTGAGACATCTGGTTCTGCCCTGTTTACTGTCAGCAGAGCCAAGCTGAGAATGATGGGCCAGAGAAAAGGTCATTGGCTTTACAGGATGGGGGTGCAGGTGACCTTCCCAAGGGCAGCTTTTGCACACTTTATAGGAGCAGGAGGCGCACTCACCAGGCCTTGCCACTAGAGGGCGCGCCGGACAGACTCCAGGCCCCACCTGAGCCGGGCTGTGGTGGGCGGCCCGCCCTTCAGCCTCACGAGGGAGGGCTCTCACCAACACCATTTCCATTGTGTTTTTGATTTGCAAAGGAATACATGGAAAATTGGGAAACTACAAAAAACCACAAAGAAAAAAAAAACTCCAGTCCCTAAGTACTGGAATTCCTTTTACACTCGAAAAACAGCATTTTCGTGTGTAATGAGTGTTTTATCTTTTAATTTTCTAATTAAAAAAAATTTTTTTTAAGTAAAAGCTGGTATCAGAATTCCTTTTGGGGTGAAATTCCTTTTCTTCCCCTTTTTTCTTTTTCATAAAGATAAGCTGATACATTTTCCGGCTTTAGGATGGGACAATATACTGTCTCTTGGTACAGGAAGTTGAGAAAGGAGGGATGGGGCTGGGTGTCCTCTGGAAAAAGGGAGTCCGAGGTAGCTGGTGACACAGGGGAGGCATTTGTGGCATTTCATGAGTGGATATTTTTGGGGTGCTGTGAAGAGGCGTTAATGTTGAGTCTAGGTCAATGTAAGCATCATAAATGTGTCAAGGAAGCAGGAGCTCAGGAGGTGGTGAGCACTGAAACCTGTGGGAAACTGCAGAAATCTTGGGGCAGGGTTTGGGATCTCCCAAACTGTGGTGGAATTATGGGAGTGAATCCACTATATCTGGAAATTTGGGGAAGGGAAGTCATCCCCCTGGGTTGTAAGAGTTCATGCTATAAATTTAGTATTGGATTCATATTGGTATTTTATATATAAACTGCATATATATGCAATTTTTATCCTGTTATAATCTTAGCTATATATGTGTGTGTTTGTGTGTATATATACATATATATATGTATTTCTTTTTATTTTATTTTATTTTCTTCTTCTTCTTCTTTTTCTTATCTTTTTTATTTTTTTTTTGAGACAGGGTCTTACTTTATTGCCCAGGCTAGAGTACAGTGGTGTGATCACAGCTCATGGTAAGCCGCGACGTCCTTGGCTCAAGTGATCCTCCCACCTCTGTCCCCTACAGTAGCTGGGACTGCAGGTGGACACCACTATGCCAGACTAATTTTTAAATTTTCTTTTTGTAGAGATGTGGTCTCATTATGTTACCCAGGTTAGTTCCTTATATTCTCGGATAACATGTGTGTGTGTATATGTAAAAATATGTATGAAATTAAAAATACTTAAACAGTGTAATATTTTGTCATTTAGATGAAGTGATAATCCTTAAATTTGGATGTTGAGAGTGTTTCTATGTAAGTTACTATTAAAGAAAACTTCCCCTGCCTGTTTTGAATTCAGGGGGACTGAACATTCACTTCAAAAATAATTTCCAGGCACATCGTGGACTGTTCTTGCATTGTGCTGGGCTTTTTAGTTGTGTGATTCCATTTCCTCCATTACGATGGGAGCTCCATGAACTCAGGACACCTCTTATTTCATCTTCGCAGCATAGTGTCAAACGTCTTATATCAGTTCGGTGCATGTTTTTAAATAAACACGAGCTTTTGAGTCAATGGGCAGACATATGCACCTGATGAAGCAGTATTCTAAGCTGACAGTTAACTCTACACCCCACACACCTCAGGGGAGTCCCGAAGGAGAACAGTGTTCATGGTTCCTGCATCCAGGTAGCTGGACTTACACAGATTATTTTCTTGTGTGACACCTAATGGGTTTTTCCGATAATATTTTGTATTGCCCATGGTTCTGTTTTCTGAAGCTGAAAGTGAGTATGGGGAGGAGTGGAGGAGATGGGAGAAGGAAGGCGAAGGAGCAAGCTGAAGTTTCCCATTGGCCTGCCTTGATATCTTATTATTATTTCGACTTTCGCAAGGTAGGCACTTTAAGAATCATATTTCAATTCCAAAAAGAACACTAGAGAAAAATGTGAGAACAAATACTTATGTCTTCCTATTTTGAATTTAAATGGATACACGGTTTCACCTAAACTTTGTGTTTATTGCCTTTGTTGTTTCTAACATTTCAGATACCTGTAGAATTGAGCTGTTAACTGAAAAAAAGCCTCCTTTTTATTGGCAGTTGAAAAGAGAACTATCTTCCAGAACTAACACATTCTTTGGGAAATAAGTGTTTCCTTTGCTTTTTAATGTCTTCTGTTAAGGAAAAGTGAGTCCTGGTGTATGTGTCAGGGCAGTCTCAATGGCAAGGAAAATAAATGGAACGGCCCTAGGCAGAGTAATTCCTTTCTGTCTTCCTGGTCTATTTGCTGAGGATAATGCAATACATACAGTAAGCTCAGAGGAAAGGGAAACTACAGGTGCTTTTCAGAAATTTTCTTTCAACCCAAGTTGGTCTTTTCCAATTTTTTTTTTCTCTTTCACCTTTTAATGACTTTAACAAAATTTCAGTGAGTTAAGATACTCAAGACCAAATCAAAAGTATGGGCTCTTATATTTTCAACAAAATAAAAATGCAAGCTTCAAGAACTCAGGAATAAATGATGTATTCAACACAAATACATGTTCATCAGAGTACCTTATCAGATTAGCTCCGTGTGTCTTAGACATACTACCCACCCTATGAGGGAGTTTCTCGGATCATGCTTTGATACGTGACTCTGGGCTTCTTCTCGTATTTGCTTCCAACTTATCTCTCTAGTTCCAAACAGTTACATGCATTATGAAGTTGAATCAAATGGAAGGATGTCTGGTCCCCCAAAAAAGCCACCATCGTTATTTTTGTATTGCTGTGTAAGTCTTTGGAAGTCTCCAGCAGTGCTCCAGTCTTTAATAATATTCCAGGCATTCCTCAATGAGTTCTTGAGATGGGCCTCTGCAGCAGTCTTCTACCCATTCACTCCTCCAAGAATTTCTTATGTGCACTTTTCATTTAAATCCTTATAACTCTGCACCATTTAATAAACCCTAGCAGGTGTTTTGCCACCAAAAATTTTTTTCAATTTTATTTTAAGCTGTTTTAAAATTTTATCTTGGCCAACATTTTTGGATTTCAGAACATCTGGATGAAATGTAATAAAGTGTCAGCTAATCTTTCCCACATTGGCCCACCTAGTGCCAAAGTAGTCTGAAGTTTTCATTTTCCTAGATTTAATTAGAATTTTATATTTTTCTCTTTAGTGTAAATTCATTAATCTTGTTTTCATTGCTCCAGTCAAACCTGTATCTTAGCAACTATTTTAGAAGCATTTTTCAGGAGAAGATGTCTTTGTGGGAAGGTAGAGATAGCTATATCTTTCTCAGAGCATTAAAAATGTATAGCTAGAGGCTCACTCACATGGTGATCATAAATTTCATGGCAGAAACTCACTGACATCTCTATAATATTATTAATCATGATAAAGTATAAGTCAGGATAAGACAAGTCTCTTCTAAGGAAGCTCAGGTTATGGTTTACTTAAAAAATCCCACTTCATTATATGGCAGTCTCAGCCTCGGAAGCCTCATGTCTCAATATTGCCTTATATTACAAGGAGTGTTTCACAAATGCAGGACTGTGGCATGAAAGACATTCTGAAAAATAACAACTCCCTTGACTTAAAAAAGAACCTCATCTACATTGTATGTGTCATGTAAACACAGACTTCCTTAGATAGTTACATGTCTGATTATTCTTATTAGTGCTAAATCATAGCTCTCTCAATTTCTTCCTTAGATTTAATGCTAATTTCTTCCTCTTCAAGCTGTCGGCCTTCTCCTTTTCTGTCTTCAGTGAAATTGGCTCATGGCTTACTACCATTGTTTATGTGGTGGTCTTTTATGGCTTGAAAATTTATAGTCACTTTCCACTCCTCTAACTGAAACAATCCCTATTCTTTTAATCTCTCCTCGGAAAGCCTGTTTAATTTCCGTTTTTGTTGCTCTCCTGTGGATCTTCTCCGAGTTCTCTAGATTTTGATACGCTCTGTGTTGAACCGAGAAGCTTAGCAAAGACTGTTTCTCATTGTTCCAAGGTAGATCACTTGATGGTACCCTGATGGGGAACTGATAGGTGACACTGCATGGGGAATTCCTTTGAGAACCCTAAAGTACCCCCAAATGAAAGAGATGATTGTTGCTTGGTTGTACAACTTGGGCAGAGTCTTTATTCCTGGAAGTAGAGTTTAAATATTTTTTTCTCTGTTCGGTCACTCATTCATTTTTTCAACAATAACCTTTTTAGCAAATTTGAAGTGCTGGACAAGGCATCGAAAGTTGAGCAGTGTCTGTCTCAAGAGTCTTTAGTTCTGAACCCCTCTGTGGCAGATTTACTTGCTATTTCAGTTTTTATTCTCTAGTAAGCAAAATATGAATATAAGGAAATGTCCTCAGTTTGATAAAAAGCATCCATGAAAAGTCTACCTCTGCCATTGTACTTAATAATGAATAACTGAACACTTTTCCACTGAGACTGGGGACAAGGCAAGGATGCCTGCTCTCATCATCTTTTATTCCTATACTGTCCTGGTACGAAATATTATAGAGAGACTTAAAAATGCCTAAATAAATTAAGAGATATAGCATATTCATGAATCATAAAACACAATATTATTAAGATGTCCATTCTCCCCAAATTGATCAATAGATCCAGTGCAATCTCAATCAAAATATCAACACTTTTCTTTTTAGAAATTAACAAGCTGGCTTAAAAAATTATGTAGATATACAAAAGACCTAGCATAAACAAATTTTGAAAGCAACAGAAAAAAGCTGTTTCAAAACTTACCATAAAGCTTACAGTGTAATATTGATGTAGGGACAGGCAAATAAATCATGGAATGGATAGGAACCAGAAATAGACCTACATTAATATAGTCAACTGATTTCTGAATTACCAAAAGAATTAAATGGAAAATAGTGCTGGATGAAATGACTATTTCTCAAAAAAAACCCAACATAAACCTTGCCTCCTCCCTCACTTATACCATCCACAAAAATTATTTCAAAATGGATCATAGGCCTAAATATAAAAACCAAATCTTTAAATTTCTACAAGTAAACATAGGAGAAAATCTTCATGACTTGCGTTGGCAAATATTTTCTAGAAAAGAAAAGTCACAGAAAGCAGAATCAAAAAAAGACAAAATTGATACAAATTCGACTTCAGAAAAATTTAAAACTTCTCTTTATCAAAAGACATCAATAATAGGAATAGATATGTCATTAATAGGGGAGAAAACAGTCAAAAAATACTTGTCAATATTAAAAAAATAAAAAAACCCTCTCAAACTGGCAAAAGTCTTGGCAGAAAGTTCATAGTAAAAAATGTACGATGATCCATAAACACTTGAAAAAGTTCTCAAATTATTAATCATCAAGGAAATAAAAATTAAAACCCTAATGGGATATCACTACACATGTAATAGAGTGGCAGAAAGGAGAAACTGATGACACCAATGTAATTAAGAGTGTGAAGCAACTGAAACTCTCAGTGTTGCTTGTGTAACCATGAAATTGCCTAACCTCCTTAGAGTGTGTAAGTTTCTTATAAAGTTAAGCATATACCTATCCTTTGACTCTCCAAGGCATTTACCAAAATAAGTGGGAGCACAAGGCAACAGAAATGCTTACAGAAGAATGTTTATAGTTGCTTTATTCATACTACAAAAGTGTCAGCAACACAAATATTCTTCAAACAATGAGAAGAAATTGTAATGATCATACAATGGAGTATTTTTCAGCAATAAAAATGAAGGAGCTATTGATACATGTGACAACATAGAGCTAGTGATAAATGTTTAACTAGCTTTAAATTTATTGTTGATAAATTTAAAAAGTCCTTATTTGTAGTGTTTTCTGATTTCCATAGTGTAATTTCTCACATCATGGCCCATTTCAAGCTACCTATGAAACATGGAATTGGGAAGAGGTGCTCATAGCATACCATTGTACAGATATAACGGTTTTAAGTAACTTCAAGAGAATGTGTAATAAAATGTAGGAAATACTTAGGAAATAATGTCTTTTGATTATTAGTTTTGTTTTAAAAATATCATTTAATTGTAAGTTTATATAATTTAATTTTTGATGATAGTTGTTTTTAACAACCAGCTCTCAAAGTTTCCAAAAATTTAGCATTCAGCTCTTGTGAACTGGTGTGAGCCACTGGATGAGTCTCACATAGTATGCTGAGGAAAGAAAATGGTCACTAAAGAGTAAATACTGTATGATTCCATTTACATGAAGCTCTATAGCAGGCAAAATGAATCTGTGGAGACAGAAATGCAGACTATTAGTTGTCTCTTGGCTTAGGGTAGGGGATGAGACCAATGGGGAAGGGATATAAGGAAACTTTCTGGAGTGTTGGAAAAGTTTTGTATCTTGATAGAGATGTATGTTTTTTAGCAGATGTTTTTGAACTGCACACTTAAGTTTAGTGCATTTCTCTGCATGTAAACTCTATCCGAATAACAAAGCAAAGGAAAATGAAACCAGCCATACCAACAATAAGTTAAAGAAATGGGGCCAATATGTATACACACACACACACACACACACACACACACACAATCAGGAAAGTCAAAAGGAAAAACTGATCATAGGCAAATGGGCAAAGAATATTAAGGTGTGAAAAAGTCTAAAATATTTGGTAAATCCTGTTGTTTCTATATGTCTGGAGCATAAGATCTACTGAAGAGATGGCTAGAGAGGTAGGTTAGGGCCTGATAAGCAATAAATTTACATAGTGATCCATGATTGGGCCCCTGCTGTCCTGGTAAAGGACTAGATAGGAAATATGTTAGGCTTTGCAGGTCACATACAGACACTGTTACATATTATTTTTCTTTTTTCTCCTCCTCCTCTTCCTCTTCTTCCTTTCCTTCTCTCTTTCATTTTCCCTCCTCCTCCTCCTCCTCTTCCCCTCCTCTTCCTCCTGCCTCTCTTCCTCCTGCCTCTCTTCCTCTCCTCCTCCTCCTCCTTCTTCTTCTTCTTCTTCCTCTCTTTTCTTTTTTATTCCTCTTCCTCTTCTTCTTCACAACTCTTTAAAAATGTGAAGACTATACTTAGTTCAAGGGCTGTAGAGGAACAGTGGCCCAGATTTGGTCTGCACACTGCAGTTTGCCGACCCCTGTGCTATACTAAGCACTCTTGATTTATAAAAGAGGTCTCTCTAACTAGAACCAATACACAAAGGCTACAAGAGATATTTGGTATGTTACAAACTGTTTTGAGAGCACACAGAAGATGAGAGTGACTCATTATTCCTGGGGGGATGTCTTCTCAGAAGAGGTGGCATTTGTATTGGGTTTTGGAGGATAAGAAACAGTTCACAGGGAGAAAAGCAAGTTATAGGAAGAGCTGTGCCTAGCAAGAGTAAGACACTGGCATTTGGTAGTCATGTTATGTGGGGTAATGCTTGGCTGATTCTGAGTTTATCTTTAGGACACGTGTTATTATACCTATACTTCTTTTTTTTTTTTTTTTTTTTTTTTTTTTTTTTTTGAGACGGAGTCTCGCGCTGTCACCCAGGCTGGAGTGCTGTGGCCGGATCTCAGCTCACTGCAAGCTCCGCCTCCCGGGTTCACGCCATTCTCCTGCCTCAGCCTCCCGAGTAGCTGGGACTACAGGCGCCGCCACCTCGCCCGGCTAGTTTTTTGTAGTTTTTAGTAGAGACGGGGTTTCACCGTGTTAGTCAGGATGGTCTCGATCTCCTGACCTCGTGATCCGCCCGTCTCGGCCTCCCAAAGTGCTAGGATTACAGGCTTGAGCCACCACGCCCGGCCATTATACCTATACTTCTAACTTGGGAAGAAGCGCAGTGAAAGTTAAAGAAACGAAACAGAGCCCTACTTGAAAGAGTTTAAAGTGCCTTAAAAATGTGATTGTTACCTCAGACTCTTCATCTTGCATGAGCTGGGATGACTCATGCCACTTATGTGTGCACAGTAATTGCTGAGATTACTGGGCTTATGGCAGGGTGTTTGGAGCCTAATTCTCAGCTCTCAAGAGGGGATGAAAGTGAGTCAGGAACAGACTTTGACTCCTTGTTAATTGTTATGTGAGTCATTTGCATATTAATCTAATGCTTAATTTGTTCAGTTCCCTGCTTCTTAAAAGTACATGCCAAATGACCATTTGATGCTTTTTAGGGACAGTGTCAGGGTCTGTTCCTAGGAGTTGGGAGCTGAGAGACAGAAAAATTGAGATAGGATGAAATATAAACAACTAAGTTATAGCTTTTTTCAGTAGGCTGTAGGACCTTGTAGTAGCATCTCTGGGCTTGCTGTCCCCTTATCATTTCACGATGCCTGACATTCCAACACAATGGATTCAAGTCCTTCTTTTTAATTTTTATTTATTTGTTTAATTTCAATAGTTTTGGGGGTACAGGTGGTTTCTGGTTACGTGGATAAGTTCTTTAGTGATGATTTCTGAGGTTTTTCATGCACCCATCACCTGAGCAGTGAACACTATACCCAATATGTAGTCTTTTATCCCTCACCCTCCTCCATCCTTCCCTGCCAAGTCCCCAAAGTCCATTATATCCTTCTTATGCCATTGCCTCCTCATAGCTTAGCTCCCACTTTTAAGTGAGAACATATGGTATTTGGTTTTCCATTCCTGAGTTGCATTACTTAGGATAATGGCCTTCAACTCCATCCAAGTTGCTGCAAAGGCCATAGTTCCATTCAATTTTAAGGCTGAGTAGTATTCCATGGTGCACATATACCACATTTGCTTTATCCACTCGTTGGTCGATGGTCATTTAGATTGGGCCCATATTTTGCAACTGTGAGTTGTGCTGCTCTAAACGTGCATGTGCATAGGTCTTTTTCATATAATGACTTCTTTTCCTTTGGATAGATAACCAGTAGTGGGACTGCTGGGTCAAATGGTATCTTTACTTTCATTTCCTTAAGGAATCTCCATACTATTTTCCGTAGCAGTTATACTAATTACATTCCTACCAGCAGTGTAAAAGTGTTCCCTTTTCACCACATCCATGCCAATATCTATTTTTTTTATTTTGAAATTATGACCATTCTTGCAGGAGTAAGGTGGTATCTCATTGTGGTTTTAATTTGTATTTCCCTGATAATTAGTGATGTTGAGCATTTTTTCACATGTTTCTTGGCCATTTGTATATCTTCTTTCAAGAATTGTCTATTCATGTCCTTTGCTCACTATTTGATGGGATTATTATTTTTTCTTGCGGATTTGTTTGAGTTCCTTGTAGATTCTTGATATTTGTTCTTAGTTAGGTATATAGTTTGCAAATATTTTCTCCTACTCTGTGGATTGTCTTTTTACTCTGCTGATTATTTCTTTTGCTGTGCAGAAACTTTTTAAATCAAGTCATTCTTTAAAATGAAAATAGCTTTTGAGGGGAAAGGGGTGGGAAATGGGACACCATAAACTAGCTTTTGGTCAGAGAAATGATTTAGTGTATCGGTTCCAGTAAATAATGATAGTGTAGACATTGGATACTGAGCAGATTACCTGAGTCCAAATTCTTTGTGCAAATTCTTTAGCCTTTATGTTTCTCCATTTCTTATACTGACATGAGGATAATGATGATGCTATCTAGTAGTTGCCATTAGGATGTTATGCACAATGATATGTCAGGAATATAGTGCAGTGCCTGCCTGGTAGTAATAAATGTTAGCTATCATTATTATTTTTCATTAATGTCAAGTGGCAATGGAAGAATAATTTTATAGCTGCAGCTGAGAGTGGCGAGAGGGAAAAGTTGAGATAGGACTAAATATAAATATCTAAGTTACAGTTTTTGTTTTTTTTCCACAGGCTAGACCTAGTATCACTGGACATGCTATTTCATACTATGTGCCAGTATTTCAGACTAGAATGATAGATGCCTCATTTACCCCTCTCTGGACTAATGGGTGATAAAGATTTCATAGTGAGACATGGAGAGATTGTTCTGTTTCCTACCTACTGCATCTGGTGTTTGCTTAGTTGACTGTCTTTTGTTCTCTAGATAGTAAGTTACTTGAGGATGCAGACTTTGTTTGTATTAATCTTTTAAATATTACCACTAGCATAGAGCCACTGAGAACATATTTATTTCTAAATAAAATATTCCTTGAATGAACAAATAAATAAATCTTCATATTTAATTCTTGAGGAAATTAGTTGTCTGTATGCGTAGGCAGATATATTTACATATTTATGTTCACAGTTAAATTTTTAAATAATCAAGATGATGCTAAGTTCTATGTGCAAACTTGAGCAGATTCCAGAAATACTTACTCTGTTACTGGTCAGTGAAATTCACTTCTCCTTCAATTCTAGAGGAAACAAAAATCCCAAGCAAAATGATACAAGCCATTTAAATGCTCAAAAATCTCAAAAAATAGAAATGTTACCCACTGGAGCATAAGATGAACCAACTGAGGATGAGGATTTGAGAAATAAAATGTTTCATTTTTATTGACAGTGAGCCAGTATGATATTAAGACAAAAGACAGCCCTTGGTGAAAGAGGCAGTCAATTCTATCTTTGAGAATTCAGTTTAAAAAACCAGATTAACTGGTGATTTTCCTGAAGTGACCTGTCAATTTGTTCAGAAAGGTTAATTTGGTAGAATCAGCCTCAAATTGGTTTTTCAGGGTGTACCGTAATTGTATTACTTTTCAGCAAAATATTTCTGTCAATCAGAAAATGTTTTTAGAATTAACCTCTTGCAATGCCAAGTCAAGGAGATGGGATCCCAAGGACAACAGGGATCTATATATATCATGCATCAGGGAGACAGCATCCTATGTGGAAATGTGGGGCTTGAAAATTCAGGGAGCATGTTAGGCAGTAAGTTCATATTGATATGTTTTCTTGGGAGAAGTTCTGGTGCATTTGAAAGTGTAAGAAGTCATGAATTCTAGTATTGGCTCCTTCAGTTTCTTTATTTTGAAGATTTATGACCTGAGGCAAGACACATCTTCCTATATCACTTTCCTTGACTAGAAAGTGTAAGAGCTGGATTGGTTGACATGGGAGACCTTATTTAGCACCAACCTTATGTGAGTATACAAATTATATTCCCACATCCATTCCTGAGACATTGGGGGCTTTTAATGGTTTGACGGATGTTTACAAAGTCAGAGCTATTTAGTGTTTCTAGGAGCAGAGCTGTTTCCAATCCAGGGGCTGTCTCAGATGCTCATCTAGCCTTGGGGATGGGGGAGCAGCTAGGAGACTCGGTAAAGATGCATGAGGATAGATTAGAAGTCTTTCCGCTAGCTGTGGTTGGCCCATTTTGAGGTGACTATGTTAATGTTTATACTGAGGAAAACCCATACCCAGAAGACAGTGAGAAGCAGGAAATGCTTTTTTGTTTTGTTTTGTTTTTGTTTTTGTTTTTTGGGGGGAGGGGGCTGAGTGGTAGAAGACTCTGGAAAGATTTCTGCTTGAGGGAAAGAGAGATACACAGATAGATCTCAGCCTGGGCCATAAGCACCTATTCAGTACCTAGTTTGTCATCAACACTCTGGATATATTTGATATCTGTCTAGAACAGACAAGGTTCTTGCTTTCATGGAGCTTGTACCCTGGGATGTGCAAGGGACCATGGGAGCACATAGGAGGGACATCTAACACAGGTTTAGGGATCTTGGGAAGTTTTCTAGAGAAAGTGATGTTTAAGCAGAAACTGAAAATCATACGGGTAAGGAAAGTGAAGAAAATGTTTAAGGCAGTGCAACCAACATGCACAAAGGCCTGGAGGTGAGAGACAGTAGGACATGTTGGAGGATCTGAAAGTAGTTCCGTATGGCTGAGGTTGGGAAAGGGAGCAGGGAGGGAATGGGGGAGAGATCACTGAAGTGAGATTCTAGAGGGCTTCTTTAAGCCATGTGAAGGAATTTGGTCTTTAATTTAAATGCAGTGGGAGCTTCTGAGTGACTTCAAGCAGAACAATGACCTGATCAGATGTGTGTTTAGAAAGATCCTCCTGGCTATAGAGTGGAGAAATGTTTTTGGGGTGGGAGGCAGGGGAAGTCTAGAGATGGGGAAAGGTGGGAGAGAGGAGTAGAAACTTTTGGAATCTAGGTGAAAGAGAATGGTGGTTTGGATTATGATGGCAGCATGAGATTGGAGAGAAGTGATAGATTCAAGAGATGTTTAGGAGGCAGACTAGGCAGAATTAAATGAATCATGTGATGTGAAAAGTAAGGGAAGGAAAATAATTCAAGATGGTGTCCAAAGTCTCTGTTTTGGACATCTGAGTGATGATGTTGCATTCTTTCTGATTTGTGCATGGCATTGCCATGGATGTGGCTGCCTGCTCTATGCTGGCTGTCAGAAACTCCAGCCCTAGACCTCTCACCTTGCTTCCTGTCATCCCTTTTTCTTCTTCATTGGGAAAGTGCTTTTGTGGGAAGGGTAGTGAAGCCACCTGGCTTTCAAAGGCTGTAAGGCTGTTAGAGAAAGGCCATCTATTTTGACCTACTTCCATCTCTGGGACATGATAAAGGCTATTGCTACAAGAAGTGTTTATTTTATTTTATTTTTTTTTTAATAAAAATCTTTCTAGAGAGGATGAATCCCCATGGGAACTGGACTACTGAAGCAGTCTCTTATTTGGTTTTCTCACTTTTTTCCAAGCAATCAGCTACATTGCTGCCAGAGGGCTCTCCTCAAGTCACTCTGTTTTATGGTCTCCATTGGTTCACATTTCTGTTTTTAGCAAAATATCCTATAAATACCTTGGGTGTAGGAGTCAAGGAGGTAAAGATGGATATTTCACCAGCAATAATTTTTTTTAACTTTTTAAGTTTAAATTATTATGGGTGCATAGTAGGTGTATATGCATATAGGTTACATGAGATATTTTGATCCAGGCATGCAATGCATAATAATCACATCAGGGTAGATAGAGTATCACCTCAAGCACTTATCTTTTGTGTTTCAGACAGTCCAATTATACTCTTACTTAAAAATGTACAATTAAATTTTTTTTTTAACTATATTCACCCTGTTGTGCTAGCAACTACTAGGTCTTATTATTTCTAACCTCTTTTTTTTACACCCATTAACTATTTCCCTATCCCCTTGCCAACCCTGACTACACTTTTCAGCCTGTGGTATCCATCCTTCTACTCTTTTTAGCTACCACAGAGAAGTGAGAACATCCAGCAGTGCTTTTATGAATTATTAGAAGGTACCTCCATGGGTACCTGTTCTCCAATCCACTGTTGATTCTGGGCAAAAATGCTCTTGGAAAAAGATCTTGCATCAAATGTGAACTCGAACATGTTCCTTTTGAAAGAGGGTGCTTTTATTCTGTATTTTACTCGATAATGGAAGTATTTGCTCCTACCTTAAGGGATCTCTCTCTTTCAGCAGGTTAGAAAACAATTTTGTTTTTTTACTTTTTGTTTATTCAGGGTCTTTCTTTTTTATTATAATTATGCAAGAATTACCCATTTAATGTTGGAAAAGTGGAGAAGAGTTAAGTAAAAAGAAGAAAAAATGTAAAAATCACCTGTGATCCTACCTCTTAGACGTAATAACTATTAACAATAAGCTTGTGCTCTTGAGGCTTGTTTCTAAGTACATATTTTTTTCAGAGGCTTTTCTGAACCCCAGTGTGCAGCTGCCTCCTGGGCTGGAACTAAGCTTAGTGTGGACTACAACCATGTTCATCTTATTCACTATCTGAAACCTGGCACCTAGCATAGATCCTGGCACATCAGAATTGTCAGGACAGTATTTGTAGAATCAATGAATTTGTGTATTTATGTTTGCATGTTGGTTTTTAGTTCATGGTTTTTGACAGTTTCCAGCCTGGTTCATCTGATATTCCTCACCTTTGAGTCAGCAGGGAGGAGAAAAGGTGTTCACTTTGCAGTCAGAGGTGGTATGATAATTTTCACAGGGTAGCTCTACCAACTTGAGAGCCTGGTAAGTTCTCAATTAACACATGTTGAGGTGCCTAGTGCACAGATTCTTTTGGAATTGCTTGTGCAGCTGAGAAGCTAATAAACATCTCTTTCTGAGGGAATTAGCCTTCTCTCTATTTCCTCCATGACTCATAAGGATATGTTTCCACACCGCAATTTTTGTCCATGTGACCCTAGGTCTCTTGTTCTGGGTTGACTGAATGAAGTATAGAAACTTAACCTGATACAGATGGTCCCCAACTTATTATGCTTCTACTTAAGCTTTTTTGACTTTATTATGGTATGAGACTCCTGAAATTTTGACGAAATGTGCAGTATTCAATAAGTTACATGAGCTCTTCAACACTTTATTATAAAATAGACTTTGTCTTAGATTATTTTTCCCACTATAGGCTAATGTAAGTGCTATGAACATGTTTAAGGTAAGTTAGGCTAATGTTTGGTAGGTTAGATGTATTAAATGCATTTTTGACTTAAAGATATTTTCAACTTATGATAGGTTTATCAGGATGTAACCCCTTCATAGGTCAAGAAACATTTGTATGGAAAAATCTCTTAGGAATTTAGAAATGAGACTGTTTACTTGGCTGGAGTATTACTTGTTAACTTGGGAGCTGCAGGGTAGATATATTTCCTACCATGGGGACTGGGAAGCAAAGAAACCCAGTGAACAGAGAGAATCATGAGGGTTGTACAAAGATTAGCATAAAGGAGAGATGGAAAGAGAACTCTAATGCCCTTCTTGTCTTTCATCCAGTTCTTTCTTCAGACCCAGCTACACTATGGATTCCATGATGTTGACCCAGTTACACTATGGATTCCATGATGTTCTCTTTTATCTCTTAGCAATGTCCCCTCATCTCTTTTTTTCTAGCTAGCTTGAGTTGGTTTCTGCTACTTGCAATCAAAGAGTCTAAGTAAACCACATAACACACTAGCTTCCTAGCAAAACAAAGATCCCAACATAGTTTTCTTTTCTGTACAGCCTCAGAATATAATTCTCTTTTTCATGCTTACTTAGGTATGCCATTTTATACAGACATTTTCTAGAGGTGATGTCCAATTAGCCCGGTGGTGTCTCTGGACAGCTATACTTTGGCCATTACTCACAGGGCAGCTTTCTTTCTTGGTAGGTATCAGAAAAAAGCTTAGAGATAATTGCATCCAGCTCCTTCTGAACTAAAGCTGTTATGACTTGGTATTGTGCCAAGCATAGCAGCTCAGCTCTGATGGATTCAATCCTTCTGAGAAACATATGACTAGAATCAGGAACACTGATAACATTTTATAACCTGCTGAGGGCAATGTTTTCCTTCAAATAATGCTCATAAATATCTTACAGTTTCTGTAAATCCAGCTCTGAACCCAAGATGTTTTGGCAAGAATTACAGAGCATTTTGGGACTTTTGTCACATGCTGTTCTCTGAATTTAGTAACTGAGTGAATGCATTATGTACCAAATTCTTACTTGTTTAAAGACATAAAGAACTATGTTTTCAAATTGAAGTCATTTTAAGGTTTTGCATCTGTTAAATTGAAAAAAAAAAAAAGAAACCCAACCTAGCCATATTTGGGCTGAGTCTGTATAGCAAAGGAAAGTCAGGAGCTGAGACAATTGACTGATCAAACTATTAAAAGGACTTAGAAGAGAACAAACTACTTCATGTTTAAGGGACGTGGCTTTTGAGTTAAAGGCATGTGGGTTGGAGCCTGGCCCTGTCCTTGTCCACCAGATGGCGCTGAGCACATTGTTACTTTTTTACATTCCAGACTTGTTTTCCATAAAATGGGATTGAAATAGTACCTACCTCAGAAGGATTTGTGAAGATTAAATGAGATGGTGCACATAAAGCACCTGGTATTGCGACGGGACATGGTAAAAACTTGTCAAATGTCAAATGATTATTTATTTGTAGTGCTTGGGTAAGGTAGATTGAGGGTGAGTGTGTGCATGATAGGATGGGCTGCTGTTAATTTGACAATTCTTTGGAAAAGGGTGGAGTCATGTATACTCCTGAGAGCCAAATCTGGCTAGCAGCCAGTTTTTCCCTGGCCCACAATCTAAGAGTGATTTTTAAATCTTTAAAGGTGACAATGTGGAATGAACTTCACTTGAAACCCTCTTCTGGAAAAAAGGAAATATTAAACAATCTCTCCACCCTTTTGTTTTCTGAGGCTAATGGCTGATTACTCAGCCTACTCTGAGATATTCCAAGATAACACCTGTTTCCACCCTTCCTCAAAACTACCGTAATACTCGAGGATGATTTCTTTGTTTACCTTGTTTACTGCAGGTCCCTTTCTCTCTCTCTTTCTCTCTTTTTTTTGTTTGAGATGTTCTTAATGAAGTAGCATTGACCTTATTCCAACAGCTTGAATGAAATCATTGCCTTAATTGTCTGGTGCATTTTGTCTTTGACACAGGGCCATTCAAAAACAAAAGCAAAAACAAAAATATATGCAACATAGACTGTATGTTGCCCTCAATGCCTAAAATATTTAGTACTTGGCTTTACAGAAAAATTTTGCTGACCCCTGTATCTGGAATGAAAGAGTCCCAACCCAAAACTCTCTGCCAGCCATACACCCTCCTTTGTACACCTGTTGAACATGCTAGGTGATCCCTCTTCTAATTCAGATGTACCACAAGATAAGAGTGGTTCAATCAGAGCATTGTAATAATTTCCTGTATAATTGGAAATTATAGCAGATGAACAGTGGTCAAAGGTATTTGTGCTGTACATTTTCATTATATTATCTCATTTAATTCTTCACAATCTTGCATTTATTTACCATCATTATTTAAATGATGACGATACATGATTATTTGTCATTTGGTATTTATTATTACAATTTTACAGAGTATATAATCGAGTTTATTGAACTTAAGTCGTGTTCCCAAAGTCACAGAGCTAATAATTGAAATGTGAATCTTAAGTGAATCTGACTCCACAGCCAGGTTTTTCCTCCTAAAATTGCATTATGTTTAAGAATTTGAAGCCCTTTTGTGTAGAATAATGAGTACACTTAGGTGCTATACTAGGAAGATGAAACTAGGCAGATTTTCCAGCTCATTAAAGAGGAGAATTTTTAATAACTAGGGCTTCCCACCCAGGGGCCAGGTCTGTGTGTTGTTTCCCATTTAGTACATTGCATATTTAAAGATATGATTCCAAGATTTAAAAACATCTGTAATTCTTGCTATAATATGTTTTGGTATATACAGTTTGTTTTGCAGGATTTTGATCAGTGATTCTCAAGGGTGATTAGTAAGTGAAAATAGGCCACCTAGGAGAAGGGCATATCAGAATCACTTGAGGAACTTTGTCATTCTAAATACCTTTGAGATCCACTCTTACATTTGGAAGTGTGTCCTTAGGTTTTAGACATGAAAAAATATTTGAGCACCACTGTTTAGATACTTGTGTCACAAGTGATAATTTAAAAATATCAAAACTCTAGGAGCACTTCACATCCTAATTTAGAGTATTAATGGTATTGTTTTATTTCATTTAAACACATTTAATTTTTTTTAACTATAAAACCCTGAAACTGTTTTTGAATTGGAGATAATTTTTTGCTCTACCTGCTCAGCAGTTGCAAGGCAAATAACTGATTTGAATTTAATTATACCATTTCCCACTCCTGAAAGCACCCCAGTGTAGGTTTTCTTCGAGCATTTCAAATTCATGAAAAGGTTGACTTTTTTTCCTGTTTCTCTGTGTAAATTATCTATATTTCTTGTTGTGACTCACTGACCACCTATACTGGGATTTAGGAGTAAAAAATCTACTTTCACTAATCTTTGAAATTGGTGATTAGAAGTATGTCTTTGCAGAAATAGCGCGCTGTTGGAATATTGGCTCTGAAGAACAGAATAATATCTTTTGTTTTTAAACATGAAAGTTTATTTTTGAGCTACAAGGTTAATGATTTATAATATTCTGAAAGCTTTTAATATGTGTGAAGGAATTATTTGGGTTTAAAATTATTCTACTTTAACATGTTAGAGGAGGGTCTGTTAATTTTATGTAGCTGGTGCCTTATGCGGAGAAATTTCTTTGACATTCAAAGCTGTTTAAAAACATTAGTTTCTCTTCTATGGATGTAACTTGACTGGAGTTACATTAGTTTAAAGAAGTTTCAATTTAAATAAAACTGATTGGAGATTAACACTCAATGATGCCTGAAGGTTGCAATTGGGAGTCACATTTGTCATTCTTTTGAGTGTTTTTCTTAAACAAGATTCTGGTTTTATTGTAGTAAAACCCATGAAAAATATGAGTTAAAACACACAAAAACTTTACAAGGAACACACACACATACACACACACACACGCCCTGAAATAAACAGATTTTCTCTTTAAGTCTTTTACAAAAATCAATATAAGTAGCTTCCATTTGTTTAACTAGTTGGATTTTTTTTTTTAGTATCTGCTATGGGCCAGACATTAAAAACTAAGTATATTTATATATATTGTCTCATTTCATTCTCTTAATAATTCTTTAACATATGTCCTGTTACCTCCATTTTAGAGATAAAAAATGAAACACAACGAGGTTAAATAAATTGCCTAAAGTCATTGCTTTTTCCCTACTGGAAAAAGATGGCATTTGACAACAGTTCTGACCTGGGAGTTCCAGTTCTTTTGGCCACTAGTTAGCTGTCATCAAGGCCAGCTAACATTATTTTTATCATTATACATGGTAGACTAGCATGATGTTCTGTAGAAAGTAAAGATAATCGGCCAGGCACGGTGGCTCATGCCTGTAATCTCAGCACTTTGGGAGGCCGAGGAGGGCAGACCATGAGGTCGGGAGATTGAGACCATCCTGGCTAACATGGTGAAACCCTGTCTCTACTAAACATACGAAAAATCAGCTGGATTTGGTGGTGGGCACTCCCAGCTACCGGGAGGCTGAGGCGGGAGAATCACTTGAACCCAGAGGTGGAGGTTGCAGTGAGCCGAGATTGTGCCACTGTGCTCCAGCCTGGGCAACAGAGCAAGACTCCGTCTCAAAAAAAAAAAAGAAAGTAAAGATAATCAAGGTCCTTTCTGACTCTACTGAGGTAGGAGAGGTAGTCAAGGAAGTAACCGTGTCCTTAGGACAACCATGGTGATCTTACAGTCAATACAATAAGCCTCAGCATTTGCATTATAGTCAAGTTCATTCAAGAAAAGCTATCTCCAGTAGGGAGCTTCCCCTACAGGAAACACCCACATTTTGATTTTACCTGTCCTCAAACTGACACTTTGCTCATTATAATAGTAAAAAACACCCCTGGGTGGAGACTTAAGATGCTAATGAGACATGGAATATATGAACATGCATGTACAGCTACTATGCATGTACACTCAGAGGACCACCCATAACATGCTTACTAGCAACACCTTTTCCCACCCCCTTATGAATAATTATGTAAGGCTCCCATAAAGGAGCCTTCCTAGTGCCAGTCTTTGCTGTCTCATCCTTATGAGCAGCCTGCTCTAAATCCTTTCTCAGGGTGTACTGTCGATTCTGTCCTTAACTTTCAAAATATTCTTTCTCCTTTGCAATAAATTGCTCTATGCTTCATCTCCTTTGCTGTGTCTCTTGTTTAAATTCTTTTAAACTGATAAGATGTATTAGTCCATTTTCTTTTTTTCTTTTTTCTTTTTTTTTGGGGACAGAGTCTCACTGTGTCACCCAGGTTGGAGTACAGTGGCATGATCTCGGCTCACTACAATCTCTGCCTCCCAGGTTCAAGCAATTCTCCTGTCTCAGCCTCCCGAGTAGCTGGGACTACAAGTGCATGCCACCACACCTGGCTAATTTTTGTATTTTGAGTAGAGATGGGATTTCACCATATTGGTCAGGTTGGTCTTGAACTCTTGAGCTTAGGTGATCCACCTGCCTCGGCCTCTCAAAGTGCTGGGATTACAGCTGTGAGCCACCACGGCCAGCAGTCCATTTTCATACTGCTATAAAGAACTGCCTGAGACTGTAATTTATAAAGGAAAGAAGTTTAATTGACTCACTTTTTTGCATGGCTGAGGTGGCCTCAGGAAACTTACAATCATGGTGAAAGGCAAAGGAAAAGCAAGGCACCTTCTTCACAAGGAGGCAGGAAGGAGAAGTGCTGAGCAAAGAGGGAAAAGCCCCTTATAAAACCATCAGATCTCGTGAGAACTCACTCACCATCATGAGAACAGCATGGGGGAAACAGCCCCCATGATTCAATTACCTCCACCTGATCTCTTTCTTGACACTTGGGGGTTATGGGGTTTATAGGGATTAAAATGCAAGATGAGATTTGGGTAGGGACAGAAAGCCTAACCATATCAGAAGACAAGAACCAAGGTTTCACAATAGCCATCAACACTATTATGACAGAGTAGGAGTTGACTTGCTTAGGAACAAGACTGAATGTACAGTGCTGTACTTTCCACCAAAAAGCAAAGCAATTTTGAACTCATCAATGGGGATTGACAGAAACATGTATGTCACATCAAGAACTTCATAATAAGTTCCAGAATCTGTGTTGTTTCTTGCCAATTAGGATAATTCATTCCTCATGGCAGCCGTAATTACAGGTACCACAATGTTCCACTGTCATTTGCCATGATTCATTATTTAAATGTGCTTTACAGTGAAGTTAAATGGAGCTATCATGTGACTACCACTTTTGTATCCTGTAAATTTTGATGATGGCTTCAATCTCTGAAGGTACTCTTAGAATATAGTGTTGATTTTGATTTGCTATTTAGGCTGGGAAGAGCAATTACATGAGCTTCTGTTTGGCTCTTCCTAGCATGGTGGCTCTTATTTTACAAAACAAGAAACTGATGTGAAGTTTCTGTTAGGCCCTGGGTATATCTAGTTCCAACCATACACTGAGGTATCGGAGAAATAGCCACAGGATGGGTCTAGACTCTCTGTGAGGAGGATTGGGTCAGAAAGTCATATATCACATGGCTTCCATATGAGCCTACTCTAATAAACGGGTCATTGTATTTCAGGTCCCCTTGTGTGACCCAGATCTTGCATCCCAAATCCTGAAAAGGTCTCATTTCCCTTCCTGCCCCTGCCAGCATTCATTTACTCTCATCACAGGACCCATTGAGAAAGGATTGCAGGGATTTTCAGTGTGTACACTTGTGTTGGCATTCTAGGGTTCTTCAAGGAGGTTCAGCTTCTTTTTCAATCAATATGCTCTGGATCTATCAATAGGAAAATGGGTGATGTAACTCGATTTTTTAGTGACAGCTGATACCAACTTTCTGCTGGCCAGTTTCTGATTTTTTTTTCAGTTGACAGACAACACCATAAAAAGCTGTCTATCTATCTTGCCCCTAGGAACACCATGACCTACTGGCCATTACCACAGACCCTGAAGATCAAGGTACTGGCTGCCACTCTGACCTTGCTGTTCGTAGTGGTAATAATGTTCACTTTTCCTCTTACATTTAGGTGCTGCCACTGTGACTCTACAGTTTTAGAGTCCTATCATTCCTATTGACACTAAGAAACATGATTCTGTGACACCATTTCCTGCAGTGAACTTTATAAAGGACAGTTGTCACTGACCTCACTGAAGTGAGCCCTTCTCACCAGTGCATTCTTTTCAATACTTTGAAGTTGTCACTCTATAGTCTTCTGGCTTCCATAGTTTTTCACATGAAGTCTGTTGTCCTTCTTGGTGTTTCTGTACACCTTCTGTCTTTGTGCTCTGGCTGCTTTTGAGATTTTCTCTTTGTCACTGGTTTTCGGAAATTGTATTATAAAATATTTTTATTTCCCTTCATACTTCCCATTATGGTACTCCTAATATATATGTTACACTGCTTTATAATGTCCCAGTCACTGATGATCTATTTCAATTTTTTAAATCTGTGCTTTATTTTAAATTGTTTCCATTGCTCTGTTTTCTTTTTTTAATAGCAGAATATATTCATATATGATTTCTTTGTAGGGAAAGGCTTCATAAACAAGTAATAAAAAATCTCACAAAAGAGAGGAGAAATATATTGTATCACCTTTAACTATATAACTACTATACAGGATAACACACCATAAACATAGTTAAAAGATGAGCCACAGACTCAGAGAAGATATTTACAACAAAACAAAAAACTAGAATCCAGAATCTCTTTACTATATTTGTGAGATAGTATATACTTGTAATAATTTGCTAATGTTGTTTTATATGATTGTATAAAGTCTGTATAAAACAGAACTTCAAAGAAAAGTGAGTGATTTGAATAAGCGCACAAAAGAGGAAATCAGAATGGCCAAAAAACATTAAAAGAGGCTCAGTCTCACTAGTAATCAGGGGAATGCAAATTAAAATCAGATACCTAATTTTTAGCCAATAAGATTAGAAATATCAAAAAGTTTAATTTAATCAGGCATTAGAGTAATTTCTGTTTTAAAAAATATAAACTTGTGGCCTGGCACATGGCTCATTCCTGTAATCCCAGAGCTCTGGGGGGCCAAGGTGAGAGGATCTCTTGAGGCCAGGAGATTGAGACCAGTTTGGGCAAAATAGCAAGATCCCATCCCTGCCAAAAAAAAATTGAGAAAAGATAAACTTGTGATTGTATTAATTACATACCCATTCACTAACTAGACTATAAGTCATTTTCAATAAGCAAGCAATATCTTATCTATTCCACAAACCTAGTGCAATTCTGGGTGCACAGCAGGCCACCCGTAATTATTTGTTGATTTAGGGGTTAATCTGCAACAGCTGAAAAGGCATCTCAAATATTAGAAAGGCTCAAAAAACTTTTAAAGTTAAAAGATAATCTTCCAGATTATTATTGTGCCAATGCTTCAACCATGAAATGAAACCACCATCCTCAAAGAGGGAATTGGCATCTCAGTTATTAAGCACTGTAGCTTTACAGCATCGAAAGATGTCTGCCCCTTTCCTGCTGCCTGAGTACACTCACAGGCTGCATATTTGTGTTATCTACAGGTGTTAAAGCCTCAAAAGGGCTCTGTGGGCCAAAACAATTACTAATCATTCAAACAAACTTAGCCTATTATTTTTTAATAAAGGGCTTCTCAGAGATTTTAATATGTTAAGGTACATTCTCTGAGATGATGATATAATATGCAATGATTTTCAAAATTATTTGAACCAAAAAAACTATTTTAATTTTCAGAGTCTCTGGCAGGACTCATAATCTACACTTTGGGAAATCCTATTCTAGGAGAGCTTTGTATTTATTGAATTAAGAGACTAGTTTCTGTGCATTATTAAACAAATAAAAATTGTGGCAGTAGTTTCAAGTAAATACAAATTAGTTCAATTATTTTGGAAAACTTTTTAATGTTATTCATTAAGGCTGGACAGCAATCTTCCTCTAGGCAGAACACTCAACATTAAAGTGTACGTACATAAGGACATCAAGAAATGTACAAAGGAGGCCCAAATCCTTCTGATTGAGGCCCCACTTCAAAAAATGTACAAGAAAGTTCATTACAATATACTATTCATGATAGCTCCAACATGGAAACAACCCAAATATCCACCCATGGTAGAAAGAAAAATGTATGTAACAGTACATTATCCAATGTGAACAAACTACCACCTCATATGACATCATAGAGAATCTCTCAAATCTCTCAACTATAGTGTTGAGTGAAAGAATCGGCACATAAAGAATAGACACAAAGATTTCATTTACACAAAGTTGAAAAGTGGGAAAACTAATCTATGGTGTTGAAATTTAGGACATTAACTTCCAGGGAGAGGGAGGAAATATAATTGGGAGGGGCTGAGGGGACTTTCCAGGGGCTGACCATGTTCTGTTTCTTGACTTAGATGGTGGCTATCGGTGTGTATAGGTGTGTTCACTCTAATAATTTATCTTAGCATTTATGCACTTTCCTTTTCATATGTCAGACTTCATTCCAAACATAAAAATGCTCAGCAGTCCAGTCAGTCATTCTGTGTATTTGTTATTGTGTGCACTCAGTGTTGATTGGTCTCATGCTTATCCCAGGGTCCAGCTGTGGCAAGAGCAACAGTAACTGCTCCCGTCACCAGCTCATGTAATCTTCATGAGAGCTCCACAAATTAAGGTGCTTTTAAAATGCCTACTATCCCCTTTCAATAGATGAGAAAACTAAGGCTTAGGGAAAGTCAATTTTCCCAAAGTCACAGACTCATAAATGGTGGTGACAAACTCAAACTGAACTCCAAATTTCACACTCTTGGTTGCTGGATCCTAGGGAGTGTGCTGCCTGCCTGCTATGCTTCCTATGCTAAGGAGGAAGCCCTTCTGACCAGAGCTGCTTTGAGTGGGTTTTAATTTCTTTGTTTTTGATTTTTAGTTTTGGTGAGTACATAGTAGTATATATACCTATTGGGTACATGGGACATTCTGATACAGGCATGTAATGTGAAACAATCACATCAGGATAAATGGATCATCTATCATCCCAAACATTCATCTCTTGCATTACAAACAATCCAATTATACAGTTTTAGTTATTCTAAAATACAAGATTAAGTTATGATTGACTATAGTCACCCTGCTGTGCTATTAAATACTAGGTCTTAGTCATTCTTTCTATTTTTGCATACCTATTAAATATCCTCACTTACCACTCCCCACCCTGACTATTCTTGCCAGCCTCTGGTAATCACCCTTCTACTCTCTCTATGAGTTCAATTGTTTTAAACTTTAGCTACCACGAATAAGCGAGAACATGTGAAGTTTGTCTTTCTGTGCCTGGCTTATTTAATTCAACATAATGACCTCCAGTTTCATTCATGTTGTTGCAAATGACAGGATCTCATCTTTTTTTCACGGCTGAATAGTACTCCATTGTGGATATGTACCACATTTACTTTATCTGTTTATATGTTGATGAATATTTAGATTGCTTCCAAATCTTTGTTTTTGTGAATAGTGCTGCAATAAATGTGGGCATGCAGATATCTCTTCCGTACACTGACTTCCCTTCTTCTGAGTAAATACCTAGCAGTAGGGTTACTGGATCAAATGGTATCTCTGTTTTAGTTTTCTGAGGAATCTCCAAAGTGTTCTTGTGGTTGTACTAGTTTACATTCCCACCAACTCTTGTATACAAGAGTTCCCTTTTCTCCACATTTCTTACAAGAATTTGTTATTGTCTGTCTTTTGGATAAAAGCCAGTTTAACTGGAGTGAGATAATATCTCACTGTAGTTTTGATTTGCAGTACTCTGATGATCAGTGATGTTGAGCATCTTTTTATGTACCTGTCTGCCATTTGTATGTCACCTTCTGAAAAATGTCTATTCAGATATTTTGCCCATTTTTAATTGGATTCTTAAATTTTTTTTCCTATAGAGTTATTTGAGCTTCTTATATATTCTGGTTCTTAATCCCTTGTCAGGTGGATAGTTTGGAAATATTTTCTCCCATTTGGTGGGTTGTCTTTTTACTTCATTGATTGTTTCCTTTGCTGTGCAGAAGCTTTTTAACTCTATGTGATCCCATTTGTCCATTTTTGCTTGGGTTGACTGTTTTCATGTGGTATGGCTCAATAAATGTTTGTTCAAACCAATGTTCTGGAGATTTTCCTCAATGTTTTCTTGTAGTAGTTTCATAGTTTGAGGTCTTAGACTCAAGCCTTTATCTGTTTAATTTGTTTGTTTGTTTGTTTTTTAATTAATATATGGTGAGAAATAGGGATCTTTTCGTCTACTAACTTTGGTTCTGGTTTGCTCTTCTACTTCTTTCAGATGCATCATTAGGTTGTTTATTTAAAATTTTTCTTCTTTTTTGATGTAGGCACTCATAGCTCATTACTGCCTTCACTGTATTCCATAGGTTTTGGTATGTTGTGTTTCCCTTATCACTTGTTTCAAGAAATTTTAAAATTTCCTTCTTAATCTCTTCACTAGATTACTGATCATTCAAGAGCATATTGTTTAATTTCTGTGTGTTTGTATAGTTTCCAAAATTCCTCTTATTATTGGTTTCTAGTTTTATTGCACTGTGGTCAAAGAGGATTCTTGATATTATTTCAATTTTTGAATGTTTTAAGACTAGTTTTGTGGCCTAAAATATGGTCTCTCCTTGATAATGATCCATGTCCTGAGGAGAATGTGTATTCTGGAGCCATTGGATGAAAAGTTCTGTAAATATCTATTATGTCCATTTGGTCTATAGTGCATAATGAGTCCAATGTTTCTTTGTTGATTTTCTGTCTGGATGATCTGTCCAAAGCCAAAAGTGGGGTATTGAAGTCTATAGTTATTATTGTATTGAGGTCTCTCTCTCTCTCTCTTTAGCTCTAATAATATTTCCTTCATATATCTGGTGCTCATTTGTTGGGTGCATATATATTTAAAATTGTTATGTCCTCTTGCTGAATTGACTGCTTTTTCACTACATGACCTTCTTTGTCTGTTTTTATAGTTTTTCTATTGAAAGCTGTGTAGTCTAATATAAGTATAATTACTCTTGTTTTTTTTGTTGTTGTTTGTTTGCCATTTGCATGAACTATCTTTTCCCATCCCCCTTTAGTTTCAGTCCATGTGTGCCTTTACAGGTGAAGTATGTTTTTTGTAGGCGAAAAGTCATTGGGTTCATCAGGTCTTTTCTTCCATTTTGGTTCATTCAGCCAGTCTATTGTTTTTTGTTTTGAGAGTTTAGATAATTTACATTCAACGTTATTGTTGATAAGTAAGGACTTACTCCTGCATTTTGTTGTTTTCTGGTTGTTTTGTTGTCTTCTCTTCCCTTTTTCTTCCTTCCTATCTTCCTTTTATTGAAGGTCTTTTTTTTTCCGGTGGTATGTTTTAATGTCTTGCTCTTTACTTTTTTGTGTATCCATTGTATGTTTTTAGATTTGAGGTTACTGTGAGGCTTGGAAGAGTAAAGAGGACTTTATCTTGCAACTTGAATACAATTCTTTATATCTCTTTGACCATGTTCATGTTTTCCTTTATATTTCTGATTATATGGAACATGTTTATAACACTTGTTTTACTAGCCTATTACGAAATTCTGCCGTTTCTGAGTATTTTCTATTGGATGATTTTTCTCATTGTTATGGGTCACGTTTCCTGCTTCTTTATATGCCTTGCATGATTGGTCACTGAACACTGTAAATTTCATATTGTTAGGTATTAATTTTTATTGTATTTCTTTAAAGAGTATCAGGCTTTGTTCAGTCACTTAGTTATTTTACTTAGGATCGGTTTAACTCTTTAGTGGTTTGTTTGTAAGGTCTGTTAGGGTGGGTCCAGACAAGCTTCAGCTAGGGCTTAGAGTCACTACTAAGGTAATACTTTTCTAACAGGGCTTCCCAGTGCTCCATGTATTACAAGGTCTCTTCAATCTGGCTGAAGGGGCGGTGATATCTCTCCACTCTTGCTGTAGATTCCAGGAATTATTCATCCTACTTCTGTTTAGTGTTTCTTTCTCGAGGCTTGTGAGGTGTCACCACAAAAAGGTACTGATCACTACTCAGCCAAAGACACAAAGGGATCACTCTGCGAAAGTCCAGAGCTCACCCTCTGTGAAGCTCTCACCTCTTCAGTATTTTGCCCTACACATTTTAGTTGTCTTAGTTTCCCTAAAGTTTAGTTTCTGTTTCTTCAACTCAAGGTGACTTCTGGACTCTGTTTGGGTACTCTTCCCTGTGCTGTAACCTGGAAATTGCTTATAGCAATAAGCTGGATCAATTGTAGGGCACAATTCACTTGGATCCTTCCTCTCAGGGATTATAGTTTTGTGCTGTCTATTCCCATATCTGAAAATAAATAATTCATTCTTCAATCTCCTCTGGATCCTCCTGGAGAACAGAATCATGTGGGGGGTTCTTAGGCTCTCATAAATATATTGTAACATTTCCACTTCCTTGAGCCTTTTGACCATTTCTTCAAAATATAGTAATGCAGTTTCAGCATCCCCATATATTTTATTCTAGGAGATTGCCATGTCAAGCCTATCCCAGCAGCATATTACGACCAGTTACAAAGGCTTTGTATGATATTAAGCCATGAATCATAGAAAAGTACTCCTATGTTAATACACTTGCTTCTATCCAAACTTACATTCTATCTTCCTTGTCCAACATCATTCAGATATATCTCCCACATTTTCCTCTAAATCCTGCCAGTATGTAGTAGCATTAGGGGTTTATGCTGAGGGAAAAGGAGGGTGAATATTGAGAAAGACAAATATCTGATGACTTGGTTTTTTTTTTTTTTTTGGAGACAGTTCAGCCAGGCTAGAGTGCAGTGGCATGATCTCGGCTCACTGCCAGCTCCGCCTCCCGGGTTCATGCCATTCTCCTGCCTCAGCCTCCAGAGTAGCTGGGACAACAGGTGCCCACCACTACATCCGGCTAATTTTTTGTATTTTTAGTAGGGACGGGGTTTCACCGTGTTAGCCAGGATGACCTTGATCTCCTGATCTCATGGTCCACCCGCCTTGGCCTTCCAAAGTCCTGGGATTACAGGCGTAAGCCATGGGGCACGGCCATCTGATGACATTTTTATAAGATCTCCCTCCAAGGAGGAGGAAGCTTTTCTTCTCTTACAAGGGGAAGGGAGTTGATTCTGTCACCTCAGAGGTCTCAGGGCATTCTAGTTCTTTGCAATTCTCATCTGTGTCTACCCAGATGTTTATAAGGTATCAAGATGCCTCATTTTTTTTTTCTATTAGGACTTGAATTGCCACAGGAGACCTTTTGAGGCTTTTGAGGCTGTGCATTCAGTTTTCTTTGCAGTTCTTATGCTTTTACAATTAAATCCTATCTCCATGAGTCATCTGACCATTTTTTTAAAACACTATGCCTTGTGGTTTAAGATGATGAGAGTCTCTTCATAAGCTGTCATGGAAGCTTCCTGGACTACACAAAATGCCTTGAGTTGATGGTTGACTTGAGTCTATGCTTTTCTTTTGTCAAGGCCTCTAAATCAGTTAAAAAAACACTCAGGCAACTTAACGATACTTATAATTACCTTTGGTCCCACATTTTCCAAATGCCAGACTGCATAAACTGGTACTTCATCTTTTACCCACACCTCATCTATTTATAACTTAGTCAAGGACCTTAGCAGCTGTGATGCTCCTGAATTCTGGGGCTTCTTACCACTACTTCTAGCAATGCGGTTCTTGTTGTCTGACTGGCAAATGATTAACCCCCAGTTTCCATATTCAGACTATTTTCTGTAGAGCTACTCCTGGTAACAACATCTTCAACTGGGTTCCCCCAAAAGCAAAACCTGAGACTAGGGTAGTTTATTTGAGGGAGTGATCTTAGAGAGCGGTACTGAAAAGGAAGCAAGAGTTTGAGGGATTCAGAGGCAGTGCAATAATGTGTTATCAAGTTCATCGACACTATGGGCAACTGGTGCTCAGTACTGCCTGGACGTTCTGAGGAGCCTGTAGGATGTATCTTCGAATTGCCTGGTTGAGGGATGAAAGTGAATGCTTCTTATCCCCCGTTGATTGGTGGTTGCTCAAAAGGTTATTAACTTCTCTGCGCTTCTGACTTGTGCCTTCGTATGTGCTAAGTTGGCTCCCATTAGTGTCCCAAGCCCTGGTATCAGAGAATAAATGAGATATGTAGCTCATGCTTGAAGTGAGGGAGCATCAGCATGGGGTGGGAACAGTGTGAGGAACTGTTCATCACAGCTGGGCTGGGATCAGATGTGAGGCTACGAGGATATGAGGTATACTGCAGGTATTTCATATAGGCATTAAGTGATTCAGAACTAATTTTAGCATTATAAAATTAGGGTTTCACCAGCTTGTAGTTTGACAGTATACTTACTTATAAAATGATTTTCACAACAATCTTTAAAGGTAGGTATGATCTCCATTCAACCTTGGAGGAAACTGAAGCTCAGTAAAAGTAAACGACTTGCCCAAGATGCACAGTGATCAATTGCAAAGAATGAACTCTGTTCTGTCTCTGAAGTATGTGCACTGCCCATTATGTTACATAACCTTTCTTTATGGCTCCTATCAAGTCGTTCTACATTAAGAAACATCTTATGTGGGAAACACTTCAATCTAGCAACTGGTTACTATAATGAAAAGAGATAGTGAAACTGGATACTTTGCATTGATCAGTTTATATATTAATAACTTTGTGATGGGTTCAATTAAAGATTTTATGAAAACCTTGGAAGAGTATGAAATAATTATAAAGTGTTTATTATTTTAGCGCTCACTTATCTATTTTGGATACCTGAACTTACATGTTAAAGAACATAGAGTACATATAGTTAGGTTGGAACTCAGCTGGGATTCAACTTGTTTGCTAAAACTTCAGATACTATAAACTAGTATCCTATTTAGTCAGAATTATATTATCTTGACCCATTAACTTTGCTTAGCATCTATTTCATACTACATACTGATTTTATTAACTTCTAATCACTCTTGTTTCATTTATTTGAGAAGGGTAAAGCAGAATTTATCTGGAGTTTAAGATTAAGGCTGACATATTAAATCTGCTTGTTATTGTTTGTTTCTGATATTAAAAGAGACTTATTATTATGACCCCAGTCCATCCAAATTGTATACTATAATGGATTCCATATGAATAAATTAAGGGATCTAGATTTTAATAGTAAAACCATTTTATAGCAGCAGTAGTTTTATAAATGGATATTTTACCTATTAAACAAAATGTAATTGGAAAATAAAATACACTGTCATCCAAATAACAGCTCATGTTACGAATAATCGTTTGGATGCAACCACAAGATTTTTCTGGCATAGAAGTAAATTAAACACTTCAGTAAATTGTCAAACTGATGAAAATCCTAACCCTGGGAATTTTGTTTTAATGGTGTAAGAATATGGACAACAAGATGTTTTTGTTCTTTTATTTTTATCAGAGTAAATGGAAGAATAGTGTCACAGACAAAGTTTCTCGAATTTTCCTGGGAAAAGGAGGTTATAGCAGTTAGAAATGCCAGCAGTAGCTTACACCAATAGTTTATTAAAATTTTTGTTTTTACGTTATTGGCATTCCAGGGGTAGGTGGTTACTATTATAGGCTCATTTTCTCAACTCTCTCATCAGGGACCCAGTTACTTTCTATCATTCTGAACTGTTATTCTTAGCATGTACACCTTCATTCTCCTGTTGGTTACCTCATGGTACAAGATGGCTGTCATCAGAAGGTCCAGCCATCAGGAAAAATGGGGAAGGAGCAGGACATGTATGATCCTTTATCAGGCCACTTTCACATATATTTTCTAGACAAGGATTATATCACATGGCCATGTTTAGTTGCAAGGAGACTGGGAAAGTGAGGAACAGAATTGATTTGTCTAATCACAACTAATCTCCAGAGAACAGGCAATTTCTGCTTCCAAGTAAAGTTAGATACTGTTCAGAAAAACAGGCTGAATATTAACCATTTGTGTTTTGGTCAGCAATATGTTCTGGTTTTGGTTTGGCGGGGAACAGGAAGCTTACTGAGGAAGGGAGACACCTGGAAGTGGTCTTAACCTGGCCATAAGGCCCATGACACTCTAATTTTGTTTGCTGGTGCGTGGGTTTCTTTTTTTCCAGAGACATCTATAAACATGACTTTGTTACTAAGCCAAAGCCAATTATCTTTCAAAGTGATCTTCAGTTTGCTATTAGCTTCTCAGAAAGAACAGTATGATTGTTAATAAGATTGAGACTCATAAACTACTGATGAGAACCAATGAGCTATTTTGTAACCTCATTTTTATAAATGACACAAGATTTTCACCCTGAGAGAAACAGATATATTGGGAAGACAAACAAAAAATCCAAAACTAGTCCTTTTCCTCCAAACAGAATCTCTTCCTTCTTTTCTTCTATCATGAAATATTGTTGCTAACCAACTATTTTTCTTTTAAAATTCTAGGAGTCACTTTTTGGAAATCTGGAATTAGTGAACCCAAATGGTTGTTAATATTTTATTGCTGAAATAGTGAAGCAAAGTAAAATGATTAAAGATGATAGGGATTACCATATTTGTTAGCATATGTTTCCTACATAAGAAATAGTTTGCAGTTGATATGAGAAGAGAGGAAGCTGTGAGATTACCTGACTGGATGGACATTCGCAGCACTGACACTGGCTGCTGAATTTCCGGAAATTTCTCCTGGCAAATCTCTGTGCTGAGAAAGGAGTAGACCAATTTACAGAAGAGGCTTGCAAATCCAAACAGGAGCAGATGATGAAGAATCATGATAAACATTAACTCCTCAACTTACTTAAGCAACTAAGATTCAGTTAAACCCAGTTCACACCTCTTTGGTAAGTCTGAAGTTTCAGAACTCTTGCTGCTAAAATTCAAATTACTGAGCCGTAGAAATTATTTTTCCTCCAATTGTGTGATGAAATATGGGAAAGATAGAAAAAGACACAAATACATATGGTAATCAGGAATAAATTCCCCTTCCCCATTTTCTCTTGAGTTGGATAAAAGCCAGAGCACTTGATAGAGTAAGATACTGAGGGAACCAGTGTAGTCATCCAAAACAACGAAACAACTATTTTAATTCATAAAAAAATCTTCATTGTACTAGCCTTCATCATTAGGTATTCCTTCTAAAGTCACTTTAAAGGAAAAAGAACATGTTCAGACATAGTAAAAATAAACCAAAACAAAAAATAAACAAATAAAACAACAAACAAACAAAAAATAGGAAGACAAAATTCCTTTAGATTAGGTTTTGGAGATTTTTATATTAAACCCATTTTGTAAATAAGTTTTCCACCTGATTTAAACCAGTCGTTCTGTTATTCAAAAGTCTAGGTTGTTGTTTTGCATTTTAAAATACAGCCATTCCCCAGGGAACTGTCTCTGCGATTAGAGGTAGAATTTTAAATTCCCCTTTCCACAGATAGATGTGTAGAGGAAAGAACACCAAACTGAAAGAGCAGCTTGGCTCTGCCACCTATCAAATTATCAAATCTGTCTCCCTCTGGGCTTCACTCTCTCCTCTGTAATATGATAACTATCTAGATTGGAGTAGATGGTCTTTCAGTTTCCCTCTCTGAGTCTGTTTGGGGGTTGCTATAACAAATACCATAGACTGGGTGACTTAAACAACAAACATTTATTTTGCACAGTTCTGGAGGCTGGGAAGCTCAAGATCAACGTGTTGTTGATTTGGCTTCTGGTGGGGGCTTGATAGTTTTGGATATGGCTTGTTTATCCCTGTCAAATCTTATGTTAAAACTTGTGGTGGTTTTGGGAGGGAGAACCTGGTGGGAAGTGCTTAGGTCATCATCAATGGCTTGGTGTAGTTCTTGCAGTAGTAAATTCTTGCTCTGGTGGGACAGGATTAGTACTCATGAAATTGAATTAGTTCCTGAGACAGTGGGTTGTTATAAAACTGAGACACCCCTCATGAAACTGCCTTTGCAAAGATTATAACAGTGAGAGAAGTCTGGCATGGCTGACTCCATCTTGCCTCTAGCCTCATAGACTGGCTGTCCCCGCTCATTCCTGGGCATAGACCAAGCTAACCATGGAAATAATTTAGTTTACAATCTAGTTGTGAAGCAAGGATAATAATAGTCCCTCCCTAAAACTGACCCCTTCCTTGTTTGGAGACTGAAACATAAAATAAACCTTGAAAAATAAATCTGTTATAGTTTTGTTGACTGGAGCCTCTGTAAGCTGACCCAGATCCTTTGTGGAATCAGGTAACCTGAAGTTTCTCATGATTCAAAGGAGAATTGACTCTGGCTCTTTGGATTAGGGAAGTGTTTATCTCAGATGAAACTTGATAGTTGAATTTAATTTAGACAAGAAGTAACATCAGAATACGTTTTAGGAAGAGTGCAGCAAGACCGACAGTGTGGAAAAGGAAAAACAAGCAGAGTTTGTGCACCAAGATCCACTGGAGCACATAATTCTGAAGGAGGGAAGAGAGGAGTGAGCTTACAAAGACTACACTGACTGAGCTTAAGGAACAGAGTGAGGAGTTGGAATTTAATTCAGTGACTGAAACTACTGAAGGACTGGTGAAATGGAGAATGACCTGAGCTGAGGGGGTGCCTGGGGAAAAAACGAATTGGACTATCCAGATGATGCCTAGGAATGCAGTAACTTGATCTTAGAGGTTACTACAATGCTTTAAGCAGGCGATGCGAATGTCTGTCAGGTCACAAAGGTGGGAAGTTGGGGGTATATCTGAGAGTCATGGTGGAGATAGGACGAGTAAGTTATTAAAGTTGATTAAATAGGGAATAGTAGGAGAGGTTGGTAGCCACTCTGAAAGTCTGAGTGGGTGCTTTAGGGGTTGAATAGCGTCATTTTATTTATTTATTTAAAAAAGGGTTAGGAAAAGGTGGAGGAAAAAATAAGGTGTTCACACTGGAAATTATCTTGCTACAGGTATGTCCTTAGCTTTCTAGTACAACATGGGGTTTCAAGCTGATATTTCAGGTATACCTTCTTAAGCCCCTTAAACTGAGTGAAATGAATAGAGCCAGTAGTTCTGTGGAATGCACATTCAGACCAAAGGAGAAGTTGATACCCTGTGGGAGATAAAGGGGATGCTGACTTTCCTCTTTACTGATTGCTGAGGGCAAACCTCTCAAAAAGGTTTGAAACATAGGATTATAACGGTGTCACTAGAACTCACAGTAAGTAATGATGTGAGATATAAAGCTAAGAGTATTGACTCTGGACTTGGTTTTTATATCTTTTTTCTCTGTTGACTTTGGTAAGTCTGATTCTCAGTTTTCTTTTCTAGTAAACTGAAGATTATGAGACCTTCCTCAAAGGGCTGTGATGAGGATTTTACGAGAAAAAGTATTTCACATAGACGGGAGTCCCAAACCTTCCTCCTTTGATCTTATTCCCAAAACCCAGAGCCTGATGTGAGAAATCCTATTCACACGATTTCTTGAGGGAGTGCACTCAAAAGGGAGTGAGATAAACAGGATAGGGCAAAGAGAAAAAATCAGCAAGAATATCCTGTCAAGTGGAGACTATCTTCAGTCTCATTCCTCAGGAAAGTTCTGAAACACAAATTGTGCCTTGTAATTATATGGATAAATTGCATAGGGGTGAAATCTGAGATTTTAGTGCATCTGTTATCTGAGTAGTGTACATTGTACCCCATATACAGTTTTTTATCCCTCATGTTGCACTCAGCCTTCCCTCTTCTGAGTCTCCAATGTCCATTATACCACCTCTATGTGCCTTTGCATACCCAAAGCTTGTAAGTGAGAACATATGGTATTTGGTTTTCCATTTTTGAGTTACTTCACTTAGAATAATGGCCTCCAGCTCCATCCAAGTTGCTCAAAAGCACATTATTTTATTCTATTATATGGCTGAGTAGTATTGCATGGTGTGTATACCACATTTTCTTTGTCTGCTAATCAGCTGGTGGGCACTTAGGGTGGTTTCAGATCTTTGCAATTGCAAATTGTGCTGTGACAAACACATGCTCCACATACACTCCAATATGTATTGTTTTTTGACTTTTTAATAATGGCCATTCTGGTTGGGGTAAGGTGGCATCTCATATTAATTTCTATTGCCCTGATGATTAGTGATGTGGAGCATTTTTCATACATTTCTTTGCCGTTTGTATATCATTTTTTGCGAAATGTCTATTCATGTCATTTGCCCACGTTTTGATAGGAGTATTTATTTTTTCTCGCTGATTTGTTTGAGTTCTTTGTAGATTCTGGATATTAGTCCTTTGTTGGATGCAAACCCATTCTGTGGGTTGTCTGTTTACTCTGTTATTATCGTTTTTGTTCGTTTTCTTCTGTGCAGAAGCTTTTTAGTTGAACTAAATCCCTTTTGTTGTTGTTGTTGTTGTTGTTATTGCATTTGCTTTTGGGGTTTTAGGCATAAATTATTTGCTTCGGTCAGTGTCCACAAGAGTTTTCTCTAGTTTTTCTTCTAGAATTTTTATGGTTTCTGGTCTTATATTGAAGTCTTTAATCTATTTTGAGTTGATTTTTCTATGTGGTGAGAGATAGGGATCCAGTTTTATTTTCTTACATGTGGTCATTCAGTTTTCCCAGTACAATTTATTGAATAGGGTGCCTTTTGTGTACTTTGTCAAAGATCGGTTGGTTGTAAGTATTTGGATTCATTTCTGGGCTCTTTATTTTTTGTTCCATTGATCTATGTGTCTATGTTTATACCAGTACCATGCTGTTTGGGTTACTATAGCCATGTAGCATAATTTGAAGTTAGGTAATGTGATGCCTCTGGATTTCTTCTTTTTGCTTAGGATTACTTTGCCTATTCAGGCTCTTTTTTTGGTTCCATGTGAATTTGATGATTGTTTTCTTCAATTCTATGAGAAATGATGTTGATATTTTGATAGAGATTGCATTGAATATGTAGATTGCTTTGGCACTATGGTCATTTTCATGATATTGATTCTTCCAATCCATGAGCATGAGATGTATTTCCCTTTGTTTGTGTCATCCATGATTTCTTTCAGCAATATTTCGGAGTTGTTGTAGAGATCTTTCACCTCCTTGGTTTAGGTATTTTATTTTGCAGCTGTTGTAAAAGGGATGGACTGACTTCTTTATTTGATTTTAGCTTGGTTGCTGTTGGTGGATAGCCGTGCTACTAATTTGTGTACATTGATTTCGTAACCTGAAACTTTGCTGAATTTGTTTATCAGGTCTAGGATCTTTTGGAAGAGTCTTTAGTGTTTCCTATGTATACAGTCATATCACTGGTGAACAGTGATAGTTTGACTTTCTCTTTTCCAATTTTGATGCCTTTTATATATTTCTCTTGCCTGGTTCCTCTGGCTAGGACTTCTAGTACTATATTGAATACAAGTGGTGAAAGTAGGCATCCTTGTCTTTTTCCAGTTCTCAGAGGGAATGCTTTCAACTTTTCCTCATTCAGCATGATGTTGGCTGTGGGTCTGTCACATATAGCTTTCATTATTTTGAGGCATGTTCCTTCTATGACTAGTATATTGAGGAATTTTATCAGAAAGGGATGCTGGGTTTTATTGAATGGTTTTTCTGCATCTATTGAGATGATCATATGGTTTTCATTTTTAATTTTGTTTATGTGATAAATCACATTTATTGACTTGCATATGTTGAACTATCCCTGCATCCCTGGGATAAAACCCACTTGATCATGGTAAATCATCTTTTTGATGCACTATTTGCTAGTATTTTCTTGAAGATTTTGCATCTATGTTCATCAAGGATATTGGTCCGTAATTTTCTGTTTTTGGATGTCCCTTCCTGGCTTTGGTATCAGGGTGATATTGGCTTCATAGAATGAGTTAGGGAGGATTTTCTCTTTCTCAATCATTTGGAATAGTTTCAGTATGATTGTACCAATTTTTCTTTGAATGTCTGGTAGAATTTGGCTCCGAATCCATTTGACCCTGGGCTTTTTTGTTGTTGTTGGCTAATTTTTTGTTCCTGATTCTATCTCACTGCTTGGTATTGGTCTGTTCAGGATTTCTATTTTTCCCTTATTCAAGCTAAGAGGATTGTATGTTTCCAAGAATTTGTGTATTTCCTCTAGGTTTTCTAATTTGTGTGCATAGAAGTGTTCATAGTAGTCTCAAATAATCTTTTGTATTTTTGTGGTGTTGGTTGTAAAATCCCCATTTTCATTTCTGATTGAGCTTAAACTAGCTAATGGTTCTATCGATTTTGTTTATCCTGTAGAAGAACCGAGTTTTCATTTAATCAGTCATATATATAATATATGACTTTCTCTTTTCCATATATATATATGATTGATTAAATATATATCATATATATATCTAGTTTGTTGAGGAATTTTATTAGAAAGGGATGCTGAATTTTATTGGCTGCTTTTTCTGCATCTATTGAGATGATCGTATGTTGGTTTTGATTTTATTTTGTTCTTCTCTGATCCTTGTTATTTATTCTGATAACTTTGGTTTGGTTTATACTTGTTTCTCTAGTTTCTTGAGATGTGATATTAGGTTGTCAATTTTTGATTTTTCAGACTTTTTGATATAGGATTTAATGTCATAAGCTTTTTCCATAGAACTGCTTTTGCTGTACCCCAGAGGTTTTGACAAATTGTGTCACTGTTATTATTCATTTTGAAGAACTTTTTAATTTCTATCTTGATTTTATTGTTAACTCCAAAATCACTCAAGAGCAGACTGTATGATTTCCATGTATTTGTACAGTTTTGAAGGTTCCTTTGAAATTGATTTCTGGTTTTATTCCACTGTGGCCTCAGAATATATTTGATATGATTTTCATTTTTAAAAATTTATTAATACTTGTTTTGTGCCTATCATATGGTCTATCTTGGAGAATGTTTCATGTGTTCATGAGAAGAATGTATATTCTACAATTCTTGGGTAGAATGTTCTGTAAATATCTGTTGGGTACATTTGTTCTAGGGCACAATTCAAATCCAGTATTTCTTTGTTGACTTTCTGTCTTGATGATCTGTCTAGAGCTGTCAGTGGAGTACTGAAGTCCCCCACTATTATTGTGTTGTCTGTCTGTTTTCTGAGATCTAGTAATTGTCTTATGAATTTGGGAGTTCCAGACTTAGGTCATACATATTTAGAATTGTAATATCTTCTTCTTGGATTGTTTTATCGTTATATAATGACCTTCTTTGTCTCTTTTTTAAACGGTTGTTGCTTTAGTTGTTGCTTTAAAGTCTGTTTTATCTGATAGCTACTCTTGTTCACTTTTGATCTGCATTTACGTAGAATATCTTTTACCTTGTGTCTATAAGAATCCCTTAATTGTTAGGTGTGTCTCTTGAAGACAGCAGATATTTGTTCGACCATTTTTTTTTTTTAATCCATTCTGCTATAATCTGCATCATTTAAGTGGTGCATTTAGTTCATTTATATTCAACATTAATATTGAGACATGTGGTATTGTTCCAGTCATCATGTTAACTGTTACCTAATTACTTTGTTTTCTTCATTGTGGTATTGTTTTAGAGGTCCTGTGAGTTTTGTGCTTTCAAGAAGTTCTATTCTGGTGGATACTGACATTTTGTTTCAAGATTTAGAACTCCTTTTAGCATTTCTTGTAGGACTAGTCTGGTAGTGCCAAATTTCCTCAGCATTTGCTTGTCTGAAACAGACTTTATTTGTCCTTCATTTATAAAACTTAGTTTTGCTGGATGCAAAATTCCTGGCTGAGAAGTTTGTCTGTTTCAGGAGACCAAAGATAGAAACCCGATTCCTTGTGGCTTGTAAGGTTTCTGCTGGGAAGTTTGCTGTTAGTCTGATAAGTTTTCTTTTATAAGTTACCTGTTTTTGTCTCTCTATTCTTGGAATTCTTTCCTTCATGTTGAGTTTAGATAGCCTGATGACTAGACGCCTTGGTGATGTCTTTTTTGCAATGAATCTCCTCGGATTTTTTTCAGCTTGTTGTTTTTGGATGTCTAAACTTCTAGCAAGGGTAGAGCAGTTTTCCTCAATTATTCTCCTAAATAAGTTTTTCAAACATTTTGCTTTTTCTTTTCTTTCAGGAACACCAAGCATTGTTAGGTTTGTCCATTTTACATAATCCTATATTTCTTAGAGACTTTGTTCATTTTTTAAAATTCTTTTTTATTTTTGTCTTATTGCATTATTTCCAAACCCTTGTCTTCCAGCTCTGAAATTCTTTCTTCCTACTTGGTCTAGTCTATTGTTAAAACTTTCCACTGCATTTTGCAATTCCCTAAATGTGTCTTTCATTTCTAAAAGTTCTGTTTTTTCTTTAAAATCTCTATCGCTTTAGAAATTTTTTCATTCATATTCTGAATTGTTTTCTTAATTTCTTTATGTTGGTTTTCACCTTTCTCTTTTGTCTCCCTGAGTAACTTCATAATCAACTCTTTGAATTCTTTCTCTGGTATTTCAAAGATTTCATCTTGGTTTAGATCCATTGCTGGAGAGCTGGTGTGATATTTTAGGGATTTTATAAAACCCTGTTTTTCTGGTTTATTCTCATTTAGATATACTATTTCTTGTAGTTATTTTTAAACTTATTTTTTATTCCATAGTGAGGGTTTTTATTTATTTTTTTCCTCTTTAGGATGTGATTTTAATGTTTATAGTGGATTGTAACCTAATTCAGCTCTGAGTGCTTCTAAAAGCCTCTAAAGGTGAAGATTTTGTATGAGTTCCTTGGCTACAGAGTTTTTGTATGATGGCTTTCTCAGATGCTGGCCCTAGTAGTGATGTGTGTAAGCCGGTTCATTGTCTCCTGTGGGGTTGGAATGGCAGAGGTCTCATGGAGCTTATCTCATTCCCCAGTGGTGTGTATTATTTATTTATTCCAAGTATTTTATTCACTGGGTTGAGCAATTTAGGCTTCAGGCCAGTAGGATGTGTCCATGGGTATAAACCAGCTGTGGCAAACACAAGTAGGTAAATGTAATGCTCTATGGTGGGCGGGGGTCCCAGCCTTGACAGAGGAGGCTGGGGGAGCTCTTAGTGAAATACACTGAGATCTTTTCAGTGGGAAGGGAAGGAGCCACCTCAGCTGCCCTGCCAGGCCAGCAGGAAAGCAAGCTATCTCTCAATCACACTCTTGACCCACAGTGTTCCTGCTATTCAGATCAGACAGGCACTTCCTTTCATCTGCAGGAATGCTGATTTTCCATGTCGAGAGGAATTGTGACACTACCTATTGTGCAAACCTGAACCTAGAGGACACTCCTGTGGGGATGCAGTCACCCTGAAGCATTCCAGAAAGCCTGTCTACAGGTGTACTCCCACCCAGCTCCCATGAGAGAAGCCCAACTGTGTCTACAGTGGTGGGCAAGAGTAGAAAAAGTCTTGTTCTGCAAGACCCTTCATGAGCACCAGTGCTGTCTTCCTGTTAGGATAGAGCTGCAAACTTTTCCCACTGAGCTCAGCACTGCACTTGTGCCTCTGCTGAAATAAACTTCTTACAAGCCTATAAAGTTCTGGGACTCAAGGTCTGTCATCTGGATTCTTTTGTCCCACAGGGCGCTTCCTTGATGCAGTGAACTCTCCTTGCCCCTAACAGTAGGAGTCCCTAAGGGCCAGACTACAGTGAATCCTGGTGCTCCTCTGTGTCTAGCCACCCAGTGAGGCTGCCACACTCCAGGCTGGTGCTGGGGAATGGCTGCAAGGAATCCAGTGATGTAACCTATCCTCTAGTCTTTCAGCAATGGGTTCCAGCACCACTTCTGATGGGATTGGCAGGAGAATGATAGACTCTGTGAGATTTCTTTGGTTATAAATATCCTTTCTGTGTTGACTTTCTCAAATGCCAGTTGTAGTGGTAATGAACTGGTCATGAAGACAGACTCAGGACCTCCTGGTTAGCCAGGGTGACACAGGAAATGGTGATAGCTGAGATCATACAGAAGTTTTCTCCTTCCTGGGTGCTGTTATTATGCCTGCAGGTGTTGTTACTTGGCTTCTAGCCAGGAGGTGGTGGTTGCAAAAGAGCACCAGCTGTGATGGTAGTGGTAGGATTTGTGCTTGTCTTGTTACTTAGGGGAGGTACTCTGGGGTCTCAAACAGTGGGTGGGGCCACAGATCTCCCCCAAATTCCTGTCTTTTGCATTAAGCTACCAGGGTGGGTAGAGGGGCAAAGTTAGGTGGGAGCTGGGTTAGGCAAGTCCACATCAAGCTTGGCCTCTGGGCAGAAGCAGTCACTCCAGTGGGGTTTGGATGGCAGTTTTCTGACCACTGAAGTAACATTCCAGGGAGGAGTGCAGCTGTCTCTATTGCAGAGAAGAGTCCACATGGTAGTGGGGAGCAGCAGGCAGCAGTATGCCCCACCCAGCTCCCACACTCTTGGCAAAGCAGGTCTCATACGTGCAGTGTTCCACTAGCAGCAGCTAGCTCCGTTCCAGGGAGTCTGCACTGAGAACTCAAAACTGCACCAGGCCTTAAGCCTTCCTCAGGGAGACAGAAACCCTGCCTTTCAGGCCGCACCAGTATTGGTCCACGTATGAAGTTGGGGAATCCAACTCCTATGCTCATGCATACAGCATACTTCCCATTTTCCCCTCGGCCCTAGCCAAAGGGCTTCATCTTCACTTGAGATTATGTTGCCAATCTCAGTTGGGAGCTTCTCGCAACCTGTGACCACCACCTGAGTTAGCTGGAAGACTTCTATGAAGTCCCTTGCGATGTAGGATCAGAAATGGCTTCCCTCTATTCCCACTGGTGTCTGGGTGTGCATGCAAAGCACCTTCTGATATTGTTCCTTCTCATATACTCCCCTCACTCACTAATTCAGCTCCAGTGCTGGGTAGGGTTAAGGCCTTCTCCCGTTGCCTGGATTGCCAGGTTCCCCAGTGGGAGTGTTCAGGCAGTTTCTCTCTGCTCACACTCTAGGGACTTATGGTTTTCTTCCTGACTCAAAGTGTAGGCTGCAGCCCGCTGTTTCCTTCAAAGGGCCTGTGGTTGTTTTCAGTTTTCCTGTTAAGTTCCTGTGTTGCTTTTTGGAAAAAAAAAAGTTTATAGCATGAATCTCTACACATAATTTTGTCTTTCCAAGTGGAAGTTGTGTGCTAACCATGCCTCCAATACACCATCTTGGAAAAAAACTAAAACAACAACAAAACAACAACAACAAAACTTTATGCTTATTTTATGGATGAAGACAAACTTCTCTGTTTGAAAACATTTGCTGGCTTCCCACTGCTTATAGAACAATATCCACATTCCTTGACTTGATGCACAAGCCTCTTCTATTATTTTCTATTTATTCTCTTGTACCCTTACCCTTTAGGCTTCCTCCAATTTGGACTCATTTATTCAGCAAATATTTGTTGAGCACCCACCATGGACGAGGCACCATGTTGTGCGTCAGCATAGAGTGGGGAATCAGAGAACTTTCCGTGTCCTTATGGTGTTCACTCCACTGCTAACACTCTCTTTTCCATAAATTCCCTGGGATTGTGTCTTTGTTCTTTTTGTCCACTGCCTGCAGTGTCTTCCCTTCATCCTCTCATGAGAAAATGATCACTCACCCCTTATGGCCATCTCCTCTGAAGTTATTCTTGATTCTTCCTTCCCCATGTATTTCTATTGTAATTATCAAATTGTATCTTTTTGATAATTATTCAAAACTGTATTCTAGCTAGTTTTGAAAACTCGAATTAGTCAAAACACTCAACTATAAACACCCCATCAACAGGGATCATATCTTATTCACCTTTTAATTCTTGCTGCTTGGCACAGTGCCTGGCATGGTGTAGGAATGAATAGAGATCATTGGACTGATAGGGGCAATGACACAGTCTTCGGCCTCCTGGTCCAGTGATCGACCTCCTCCACATTTTTTTCCCTCATTTATAGTGAGTGATGTGTCCACCAAGTCCAAGAAAACATCCATTGCCAATGATGTGAAAGTCTTAGAATAGCTTGAATAGAAGTCAGTCTGTGAGAGTTTCCTCACATTCAATGAATCATTTACTGAGAAACATGGGATTAATTTTACTCTTAATTTTTGAGTGTGTTCATTTGTTAATGTTTATTAATATTTTATTTACTTATTTTGATTGGAAATCTCGGTTATTATAATTTCTGTTTATTTTTATTTTAAGCTTTCAGCGACTGGTTTGAGGAGAATGAAAATAACGGATTTTCTTTCTAGAGAGTGAGTGAATATTACGTAGAGAATAATTGCTGAAGTGTATTGCTCATGTGTCTATAAAATGACCTAGCTATGAATGCAGAATGGATCCTTTTCATTTCAAAAACTGTTGATTGAACTTATTTGGTTTTTGATTGTAGTGCTAGCAAAATATATGAATACTAATTACCATGAATTCTATCATTTTAAAAGGTGAGATATTTATTTCTGTTTCAGTCTTGCACTGAGCAAAGGTGTGTATTTGTATTAATCAGTTTTCTACTGCTATAACAGGATACCACAGACTGATTAATTTATGAAGAATAGACGTTTATTCTGCTCATGAGTCTAGAGGCTGGGATGTCCAAGAGTGTGGTACTGGCACCTGCTGAAGGCTTTCTTGCTCCATTATAATATGGCAGAAAGGCAAGTGACTACATGAGACAGAAAGAAAGAGAGGGAGAGGCCAAACTCATCATTGTTGTCCTTTTTAGTGTGTTTAATATTTTAGGAATATTTTTAGCAGGTTCCCACTCCTAAGATAACAAACACACTACCTTAGAAACCTACTTCTAAGATAACAAACATACTGCCATATAATGGAATTAATCTCTTGACCTCTTAAAGGCCCCACTTCTCAACAGTGTTACAATGGCAATTAAATTTCAACCTGAGGTTTGGAGGAAAGATTCAAGGCATAGCAGTCTTCTTGTTGGGTTTTTCCTTGAAAAAGCCATGGTTGAAAATTTACTTTCAACCTTTTGTCACATGAGTAGATTGCAAAATTTTTCTCCCATTCTGTAGGTTGCCTGTTCACTCTGATGGTAGTTTCTTTTGCTGTGCAGAAGCTCTGTAGCTTAATTAGATCCCATTTGTCAATTTTGGGTTTTGTTGCCATTGCTTTGGTGTTTCAGACATGAAGTCCTTGCCCATGCCTATGTCCTGAATGGCATTGCCTAGGTTTTCTTCTAGGGTTTTTATGGTTTTAGGTCTAACATATAAGTCTTTAATCCATCTTGAATTAATTTTTGTATAAGGTGTAAGGAAGGGATCCAGTTTCAGCTTTCTACATGTGGCTAACCAGTTTTCCCAACACCGTTTATTAAATAGGGAATCCTTTCCCCATTTCTTGTTTTTGTTAGGTTTGTCAAAGATCAGATGGTTGTAGATGTGTGGTATTATTTCTGAGGGCCCTGTTCTGTTCCATTGGTCTATATCTCTGTTTTGGTACCAGTACCATGCTGTTTTGGTTACTGTAGCCTTGTAGTATAATTTGAAGTCAGGTAGCGTGATGCCTCCAGCTTTGTTCTTTTGGCTTAGGAAAGAACTCAAGCAAATTTACAAGAAAAAAACAAACAACTCCATCAAAAAGTGGGTGAAGGATATGAACAGACACGTCTCAAAAGAAGACATTTATGCAACCAACAGACACATGAAAAAATGCTCATCATCACTGACCTTCAGAGAAATGCAAATCAAAACCACAATGAGATACCATCTCACACCAGTTAGAATGGCGATCATTAAAAAGTCAGGAAATGACAGGTGCTGGAGAGGATGTGGAGAAATAGGAACACTTTTACATGTTGGTGGGACTGTAAACTAGTTCAACCATTGTGGAAGACAGTGTGGCAATTCTTCAAAGATCTAGAACTAGAAATACCATTTGACCCAGCCATCCCATTACTGGGTATATACCCAGAGGATTATAAATCATGCTTCTATAAAGGCACATGCACACATAGGTTTATTGCAGCACTATTCACAATAGCAAAGACTTGGAACCAACCCAAATGTCCATCAATGATAGACTGGATTAAGAAAATGTGGCACATATACACCATGGAATACTATGCAGCCATAAAAAAGGATGAGTTCATGTCCTTTGTAAGGACATGGATGAAGCTGGAAACCATCATTCTCAGCAAACTATCACAAGGACAGAAAACCAAATAGCACATAGTCTCACTCATAGGTGGGAATTGATCAATGAGAACACTTGGACATGGGAAGGGGAACATCACACACCGGGGCCTGTCATGGGGTCGAGGGAGGGGGAAGGGATAGCATTAGGAGATATACCTAATGTAAATGAGTTAATGGGCGCAGCACACCAACATGGCACAGGTATACATATGTAACAAACCTGCATACTGTGCACATGTACCCCAGAACTTAAAGTATAATAGTAAAAAAAAAAGAAAAACAAAAAAAGAAAATTTACTTTCAGATGTTATTTCACTGTGAATTACATGAAAGCTTCTTTACTTCCACATATTTAGAATTTTGGGGATTGAAGCTTAAAACTAAAATCATATCTATCTATCTATTAATATCTGTCTATCACCTATTCTAGAAGAATGAGAAGCAGTAGAATGTGTCCTGTTTATTTTTGGCTATAGTGTATGCTTGAATTTGTTCACCAAGTTTTGTTTTATAATTTAGAATTTTGATATAACTCAGTGTTTCTAATTTTTGAGAAATGACAGAAAATGGAATAGATTTCAAAATAGTGGAGCAAATTTCTGGGCAAACTTGATTCTTTCACAAATGAAAAAGGAGGATGAAGTCTGCACACCAGAGACTGGTGTCCTTGAGACTAATATTGGGACTCTAGAATAAATTGCTGAAATATAATTACCAATCATTTAGCTAAAAAAAGTGTAATCACTAAAAGATAATAAATATGTGAAACTCATGATTATGCAATTATTTCACTGAACTGTATCATAGAGTATCTTTACTCTTAAGGTTATGTCTATTGCTCCTATAAGATTGAAATACTGTATAATGGTATGCTACTGCAGTGCTTTCCTTCTCAATGCTGTGTTCATTAAGTCAACTTGGCAGCTTGAAATTGGTCTTGGTGGGAATATTTACACCAGGAAAATCAGCAAATGCTATAAGTCAGATCTTGATTTTTTTGTTGTTGACTGTCTAGACTTAAGAAAGTCATGAAGCCAATGTAACTAATGCAGATAGACCCAATAGTATGTTGCGTCTATCGCCATTACACTGTGAATGGCATATACCATTAAGAAATATTTTTGCAGTATTTGAAAACTATTTGCTAATTCAGCAAATAAATCACTCACATCATTGACAGATAAACAAAGTTCCAACCTAAGTCCCTGCTGTTTTGCTTTTGTCCTTACTTGTTAATATGAATGTAAGTATCAACCAAAATTCATGTCATAAATAAGCTCATTCATTGTTTGCAACCATAGGTTGAATACAGATACACGATTCAGCAAAAATCGGCAAAAGCATTCTGTGAGAATCAATTGTCTATATGAAATTTACAATAAAGAGTGTGGTATATTTTATTATTATTTGTAAATTTTGAGTTATTATTCCTTATATCAGTAAAATTTGTAATAAGCTTTTATCAATACAATTTTGTGTGTATGTATGTGTGTGTGTATATATACATACACACACATATATACACACACACACACACATATATATATATTTTTTTCCCCTCCCTAAATAGCTGGTTGTTAAACATTTACCAACACACCATGGCCTAAACTTATCCCTAAATCCCATCCAGCTTATTTTCTCCTGTTGAGATACTGAGTACTATTCCCTCAATTATTCTTTCTTTGATTTCCTGTGTAATGTGTAGAATGCCCTATTATACTTGGCCATATATTTCTCTTCTATAATACTTTACTTTGAGTTTCAGTCACTGGTCATCCTATTGGCAACTCTCTGGGAAAACATGTCTTCTCCCTCTCTTTGTGACATGCATTATGGCCTTAGCTTATAGCCCATTATTCTATCATCAGGTCCTGAAAATGGAAACTGATTTTACAGCACATTTTGTAGCCATTTCACTTCCCACTTTGTCCTTTCTCATCCAGATTACGACTCTCAACTCTAATGATGTTGAAATATATGAAGTCCTGCTTAAGCTTGCAAGTCCTCCAGCTTCCTTCCATGGCCTTCATAGTCCTGTGATATGTTTTCTAGGCCTCTATGGTGGAATTCACAGTCTCCACATAAGTCAGTAGAAGCAGGGAGAAGGTAACTGTCATGGCCTCCATATTCTCCATAGAATGGTCTGCTACTAGGAGGACACGTCAGTCTTATGAGAACCAAATATCTGTTATGCCAAGGAAGTGGACATTGAAGACTGAGTGCTTTTTACTACAGGCCAAGAAACAGGCTTCTTGGAACTTTCAAGAACTACTCTTCTTTTTATAGAATGTAAAAATAACCACTTCTCCAATAAGTGACAATTCTCCCTGTGTCCCTGTGAAGAAACTGCCTCAGACTATTGTAAGGCCTTATTGCTCCAGTCTCCTCTCATCATCATTTTCTTGGTCATTTTCTTCCACTCACCAGTGTCTCATCAGGCTCCTTGTTGTCATCACCTTCTTGGTTATTTGAAGTTTCAGCTTAGATGTCTCCTCCAAGAAGCCTTCCCTGAGTGGTAGGGCTCCTAGGTACCCCTGCAGCACTCTGCACTCTGAGTGCAGAAGTGGGGGCATTGTGGCATAACTGCCTTACTTCTAAACTGTTTCCCACACTGCTCTGTGAGGACAGAGACCATGCCTGTTTTCTCTATGACTTTATCTTCAGCCCCAGTGTAGTGCCTGGTAAAAGGCAGGCACTCAACATATGTGCACTGAATGAAGCAATGAATGAATCATTGCATGTTTTCTTTCACATATTATTTCCTTCATTTTCTCTTTAGCTCCTCATTGTGAATATAAATAGAGAGTCCTTCACTTCTTATGCAGGAAGAGGAACCATTGTGCAGGGAGACCATTCATATTTGACACATATAGTTGTAATTGCTTATGGTAAAAATTTAAGTGCAACACAGTTCCACCATTTTGTCATTTTATTTTAATGTAAGAACAGAGCCTATTGGAAAGAAGAAATTCACATAAAAATCTGGCATCTATTTTCTAAGTGCCAGAGATGAAGCCTTCATATAGCCTTAGCTTGGCTTTTTATATACCAATAAAGTTATTTTTATCATCTGGTTTGGATTATTACTGGGTTGGAAACAGCTTACTATACTTAGCCATCTATCAATAAATGCAATCACCAGCTGTGATAAATTAGGATTATAGAAGACTTAGGTGAGAATTTCAAAAAATGGTTCCCATTTCCGTATCTTCACTGTACTTTAATCAGCTGGCTTTGTGGCTGACAATTGACATTACAAACCATTTGCCCTAATCTAAAAGCAACAATTTCTCAAATATGGGAAAACTTATATCAGAATCTCTTGGGATTCTTATTGATAGGGGGAATTTCTGTCTCTGTCTCAGAAATCCTAACTCAGAATCTTGGAAACACAGCTTAGGAATCTGCATTTTAAGTAAGCATATGTAACAGAAACTGTCAGTGCTCCATCCAGATCCTCGTGAATCCTTTAAACTGCTTCTGTGTCCAGCCCCCGACTTTTTGATGTGCTTTTACAACGGACTCTACCTGCCACTTGTCTTCAGCATGAGGGTCGGGGTTGGGAGGAATGTCTGGGAGTTTATCAGCTTCCCATCTCCCTTTTGGCCAACACTAACTGGTGCTGAAGTTTGAAAGCCCTCACCTTAAATAGTAGAAAATATCGGAGGCATAACTTATACTCCAGATATTCCTAAAGGATCAAGCTGAAGATACTCCTATGCCACTTTGCCCAAATAATATCCTTGCTTGTCAGATTTCTTAGAGACAAAGGCGAATGCTGAGATTTTTGTTCAAGTGATTTGTTGAGAGAGTTCTCTCAGGATGTGGTTTTGGTTGGAGACTTGCGTCAGCCTGGCTCTATGACAGAGCTCGGGAGGATTAATAACCCCATAGAGTTGGTCTCGGCTCAGTGAGTCATTGCTCATTGTTAGTTGGGGGACAGGGCTGGGCTGGGGAGTGAGGCATATCTTCTTAGGTGAGATTGCTTTCATTAGGTTGAGGGCAGCTGTGAGTCACTGGCAGCTAACACTCAAACACACTCACAGCAGCTGGCTTGTGAAGCAGAACTGAGTGGGCCACTGTGGGTTAATTTTATGTATCATGTTGGCTAGGCTATGATGCCCAGATATTTGGTCAAACACCAATGTTTGCAGTGATGTTACCGTGAAGGTAGCTTTTCTGTGTGATTAATCAGTGAACTTTGAATAAAGCAGATTATCCTTCACAATGTGAATGAGCCTTTTCCAGCCAGTTGAAGGCCTTAAGCGAAAATACCAAGGTCTTCTGAGGAAGAAGGAATTCTGCCTCTGGACTGTCTTCAGACTGGAGATGGAAACATCAACTCTTCCCTGGGTCTCCAGCCTGCTAGCATGCCCAGAGAATTTTGGATTTGCTAGGCCAGCAATCTCGTGAGCTAATTCCTTAAAACAAATCCCTCTGTCACTCTTTGTGTAAACACACACACACACCCTGTTGGTTCTGTTCCTGTTGAAGAACCCTGAATGATACAGCCACCAACAGCATCTACTACACTTAATTTTTTTCCTCTCCCATATACTATTTTTTCACTCCTTTACTAGTTCATCCTAGACATATTCCTTTAATAAATTACTTGCATGTAAATCCTTGTTTCAGGGTACGTCTCTAGAAAACCTGATCCAGGAAAGCGTGCTTAGTAATTCCTTTTTTTTTTTAAAGTTTTATTTTATGTTCAGAGGTACGTGTGCAGGTTTGTTATATAGGTAAACTTGTGTTATAAGGGTTTGTTGTACAAATTTCATCACCCAGGGATTAAACCTAGTATCTATTAGATATTTTTCCTAATTCTCTCCTTCCTCCTACCCTCCACCCTCTGATAGGTCCCAGTATCTGTTGTTCCCCTCTGTGTGTCCATGTGTTCTCATAATTTAGCTCCCACTTAAAGTGAGAACATGCAGTATTTGGTTTTCTGTTCCTGTGTTAGTTTGCTAAGGATAATGGTCTCCAGTTCCATACATGTCCCTGCAAAGAACATGATCTCTTTCTTTTTTACAGTTGCATTGTATTATGTGGTGTATATATACCACATTTTCTTTATCCAATCTACCATTGATGGGTATTTAGGTTGATTACACGTCTTTGTTGTTGTGAATAGTGCTGCAATGAACATATGTGTGCATGAGTTTTTATGACAGAATGATTTATATTCCTTTGGCTATATACCCAGTAATGGGATTGCTGGGTAAAATGATAGGTCTGTTTTTAGCTCTTTGAGGAATTGCCACACTGTTTTCCACAATGGTTGAATAAATTTACACTCCCATCAACAGTGTTATAAGCATTCCTTTTTCTTTGCAACCTTGCCAGCACCTATTATTTTCTGACCTTTTAATAATAGCTATTTGCTATTTGGACTGGTGTGAGATGGTATCTCATTGTGGTTTTGATTTTCATTTCTCTAATGATTAGTGATATTGAGCTTTTGTTCATATGCTTGTTAGCTACATGTATGTCTTCTTTTAAAAAATGTCAGTTCATGTCCTTTGCCCATTTTTTAATGGGATTTTTTTTCTTATAATTTTGTTTAAGTTCCCTTTAGATGCTGGATATTATACCTTTGTCAGATGAATAGTTTGCAAAGTTTTTCTCCCATCCTGTAGGTTGCCTGTTTACTCTGTTGATAGTTTCTTTTGATGTCAGAAGCTCTTTAGTTTAATTGGATCCCATTTGTCAATTTTTGCTTTTGTTGTGATTGCTTTAAGCATCTTCGTCATGAAATCTTTGCCCGTTCCTATGTCCAGAATGGTATTGCTTAGGTTGTCTTCCAGGTTTTTTAGTTTTGTGTTTTACATTTAAGTTTCACTTCATCCTGAGTTAATTTTTGTATATGGCATAAGGAAGGGGTCCAGTTGCAATCTTCTGCATATGGCTAGCCCATTATCCCAGCACCATTTCATCAAATAGGGAGTCCTTTCCTCATTGCTTGTTTTTGTTAGCTTTGTCAAAGATCAGATGGTTGTAGGTGTGTGGCCTTATTTATGGGCCCTATATCTGTTACACTGCTCGATGTGTCTGTTTTTGTACCAGTACCATGCTGCTTTGGTTACTGCGATCCTGTAGTATAGTTTAAAGTCACATAGCATGATGCTTCCAGCTTTGTTCTTTTTGCTTAGGATTGCTTTGACTATTTGGGCACTTTTTTGGTTTCATATGAATTTTAAAATAGTTTTTTTCCTAGTTCTGTGAGGAATATCATTGGTAGTTTGATAGGAATGACATTGAATCTGTAGGTTGCTTTGGGAAATATGACCATTTTAACAAGATTGATTCTTCCTATCCATGAGCATGGAATATTTTTCCATTTATTTGTGTAATTTCCGATTTCTTTGAACAGTGTTTTGCAGTTCTCCTTGTAGAGATCTTTCACCTTTTTGGTTAGCTGTATTCCTAGGTATTTCATTCTTTTTGTGCTAATTGTGAATGAGATTGCATTCCTGATTTGGCTCTCAGTTTGACTGTTGTTGGTATACAAGAATGCTAACAGTTTTTGCATATTGATTTTGTATTCTGAAACTTTGCTGAAGGTTATTAGCGTAGAAGCTTTTGGGCTGAGATGATGGGTTTTTCTGGATATAGGATCATGTCATCTGCAAACAGGGATAGTTTGACTTCCTTGAATTTATTTCTTTCTCTTGCCTGATTTCTCTGGCCAGAACTTCCAGTACTATGTTGAATAGGAGTGGTGAGAAAGGGCATACTCATATTATGCCAGTTTTCAAGGGGAATGCTTCCAGCTTTTGCCCACTCAGTATGATGTTGGCTGGGGTTTGTCAGAGATGGCTCTTATTATTTTGAGGTAAGTTCCTTCAATATCTAGTTTATTGAGAGTTTTTCATGTGAAGTCGTGCTGAATTTTATCAAAAGTCTCTACATGTTTTGAGATAATCATGTGATTTTTGTCTTCAGTTTTATTTAAATGATGATTCACCTTTGTTGACCTGCATAGGTTGAACCAACCTTATATCCCAGGGATAAAGCATATTTGACTATGATAAGCTTTTAGATGTGCTACTGGATTTGATTTGCCGTATTTTATTGAGGATTTTTGCATCTATGTTCATCAAGAATATTGGTGTGAAGTTTTCTTTTTGTGTGTGTCTCTGCCAGGTTTTGGTATCAGGATGATGCTGGCCTCATAGAATGAATTAGGGAGGAGTTCCCTGCTCCTCAATATTTTGGAGTAGTCTCAGTAGGAATGGTCCCATCTCTTTGTACATCTGGTAGAATCTGGCTGTGAATCTGTCTGGTCCTAGACTTTTTTTTTTTTTTTTGATTGGTAAACTATTTATTACTGATTCAATTTTGGAGCCCATTATTGGTCTGTTTAGGGATTCAATTTCTTTCTGGCTCAGTCTTAGGGAGAGTGTATGTGTTTAGGAATTTATCAATTTCATCTAGATCTTCTAGTTTGTGTGCCTAGAGGTATTGATAATAGTCTCTGGTGGTTATTTGTATTTCTGTGGAGTCAGTGGCAGTATCCCCTTTGTCATTTCTAATTGTGTCTATTTGGATCTTCTCTCTTTTCTTCTTTATTAGTCTAGTTAGTGGTCTATCTATTTTATTATTTTTTTAAAGAAACCAGCTCCTGGGTTTGTGAATCTTTTGATTTGTGTGTGTGTGTGTGTGTGTGTGTGTGTGTGTCTCAGTCTCCTTCAGTTCAGCTCTGATTTTAATTATTTCTTGTCTTCTGTTATCTTTGGGGTTGGTTTGCTCTTGGTTCTCTAGTTACAGTATGTGCCATAAGGTAATGAGGAAAACATATAATCTGTTGTTTTTGGGTGGGGAGTTCTGTAGCTGTCTATGAGGTCCATTTGATCCAGTGCTGAGTTCAGGTCCTGAATATCACTGTTAATTTTCTGCCTCAATGCTCTAATATTGTCAGTGGTGCATTGAAGTCCTCCACTATTTTTTTTTTTTTTTTTGCATCTATGTTTCTTTGAAGGTCTCTAAGAACTTGCTTTATAAATCTTTGTGCTCCTGCATTGGGTGAATATATATTTAGCATAGTTAGGTCTTCTTGTTGAATTCAACCTTTTACCATTATGTAATGCCCTTCTTTGTCTTTTTTGATCTTTGTCGGTTTAAAGTCTGTTTTGTCTGATATTTGCAATTATGATTGCAACCTCTGCTTTTTCTGTTTTCCATTTGCTTGGTAGATTTTTCTCCATTCCTTTATTTTAAGCCTATAGGTGTCATTGCATGTGGGATGAGTCTCTTGAAGACAGTATATCAATGGGTTTTGGTTCTTCATCCAGCTTGCCATTCTGTGTCTTTTAATCGGGGGCACTTAGTCCATTTACCTTCAAGGTTAGTAGTGATATGTGTGAATTCGATCCTATCACCATGATGTCAGCTGGATATTATGACTTGTTTAGGTGGTTGCTTTATAGTGTCACTGGTCTGTGTACTTAAGTGTATTTTTGCAGTGGCTGATAATAGTCTTTTCTGTCCATATTTAGGGCTTCCTTCAGGAACTCTTGTAAGGCAAGTCTGGTGGTAATGAAATCCCTCAGCATTTGTTTGTCTGAAAAGGATCTTGTTTCTCATTTTCTTATGGGTTTAGTTTGGCCAGATATAAAATTCTTGGTTGGAATTCCTTTTCTTTAAGAATGTTGAACATTGGCTGTGAATCTCTTCTGGCTGGTAGTGTTTCTGCTGAGAAGTCTGCTGTTTGCCTGATGGGCTTCCCTTTGTAAATGACCTGCCCTTTCTCTCTGGCTGTCTTTAATATTTTTTAATTCATTCCAACCTTGGAGAATCTGATGATTGTGTGTCTTGAGGATGATTTTCTTGTGCAGTATCTTACTGAGGTTCTCTGCATTTCCTCAATTGGAATGTTGGCTTCTCTAGCTAGATTGGGGAAGTTCTCATGGACAATATTCTGAAATATGTTTTTCAAGTTGCTTACAGTCTCGTCTCTTTCAGGGACAACAATGAGTCATAGATTTCATCTTTTTACATAATCCCATATTCCTCGGAGGTTTTGTTTTTTCCTTTTCATTCTCTTTTCTCTATTCTTGTCTGCATGTCTTATTTCAGAAAACCGGTCTGAGCTTTGAGATTCTTTTCTCAGCTTGGTTAGTCTGCTATTAATACTTGTGATTACATTATGAAATCTTTCAGTGGGGTTTTCAGCTCAATCAGGTCAGTTATATTCTTTTGTACACTGGCTATTTTGTTTGTCAGCTCTTGTATCGTTTTATTGTGATTCTCAACTTTCTTAGATTAGGTTCAGTGTATCCCTGCATCTCAAAGGCCTTAATTCCTATCCATATTCTGAATTCTATTTCTGTCATTTTAGCTATCTCAGCCTAGTTCAGAACACTTGCTGGAGAGATAGTGTGGTGGTTTGGAGGAAAGAAGGCACTTTGGCTTTTTGAGTTGTTAGAGTTCTTGCACTGGTTCTTCCTCATCTTTGTGGGCTGATGTTTCTTCAGTCTTTGAAGTTAGTGACATTTGAATGGATTTTTTTCTTTTATACTATTTGATGACCTTGAGTGTTTAATTGTGGTATATGTGGGGGAATTGTTAAGCCAGCTGGCTTCACTTCTGGAATATTTTATGGGGCCAGCACTCAGCTCCCAACTCCTGGACGGCATGCTCTAATTCTGTTTTTTTTTCTTTTCTTATTGGGCCCTGACTTTGTTCTCTGGCTACTTGAGGCTAGAAATCTACCGTACTGTGAGGTGGCAGAGGTGCTCCCAGACCACTAGTCACTGTACTCTTATGGGTGGTGGCAGCCCAAGCATTTTGTAGTGTGGTGGCAGTGAGTCTGTCCTTGTTCCCACGTGTCAGCAGCAGCAGCAGCAGCAGTGGCAGCATGGTGGGATGCATGTTTGTCAGTTGTGGCATGTTGCTAGTGGGTGCCTGGGTACCTCTCTCCCTGTGAGTGTTCACCGCAGTGGTGGAGGCAGTGCGGCTGGGGGTGGGGTGCTGGGCCCCTACTGACAACTGTCATGCTGGTGGTGGTATTAGCCAGGAACAGGGTGCTGCTAGGCCAGGTCTGTGTGTGCTCTCTGTGTATGGCAGACAGTCGTGGTTGCTCGGGGAAAGGCAAGGTCTGCTGTTCTCTGTGCCAACTTTCACTCCTGCAGCAGTGTTGGTGCTACAGCAGGTGCTGGTGGAGGTAGGGCCGGCTCCCTCTGTGCCTAGCTAGGCTCTGACTGCAATGGTGATCTGGCAGGTGGACAGGGATGGCGTGCACTCCCACTGCAGCAGTGGAAGGACACTAGCGGGACAAGGAAGACAAAACCTGCCTGTGCACACATATGCCAGCAAAGTGATTTGGGGGTTACTGTGGGCCCAGCAGAAAGCTGCAGTGTGGGGAGGCAGCAGGCAAACTGGTGCATGGCCATGGGGGCCACCTCGCTGGAGCTCTCTGCCAGTCAGGCACAGTCTGCCTGTGCAGGAAATATGATGTGGGTCTCCAGGACACCCAAGGCTGCCCTGCAAGCAGGCATGGCCACAGCATGCCTGGTCATTCTTATCCACGCTAAAATCTGAGAAACACTGCTTCAAAGCTTGTATCAAGTAGTTACTGCTCAGGAACACAACTGCCCCCAAACTTCAGTGACCTAAAGAAATAATCTGTATTGTTTTTCATGAGGTTTTAGGTCAACTGGTTATATGATCTAGACTGGGCTCAAAGGAAGGGGAGGGTAGCTTTGCCTAAGATCGCTCATTTTCTCCTTGGATCTGCAGACTAGCCCAGGAATGTTCTTCTTATGGTAATAATGGTAGAGAGATAAGAAAGCAGGTAGAAATATGGAAGTGTTTAGCCTTTTTCCTCTTCAGAGAAAAGTGGGGACTCACAAACCTTTTTACAACCTGAGCACAGTCTATCTCTTTGAGTTCAGGCTGGCAGTGCTTCTACCAACACATTTCTCTATACGTTTGTGGGTTTTCTATGTATTTCATTTGCATTCACACTATGTGACAGAGGCCATACCAACAATTTTTTTTAGTTAGTTTTACCTCTCTAGACTTAATTACTCCTATTTTGGGCATGACTGGTTGCTGTGGGGTCATCCTCCCTTAGCTTTATGGAGGCCCTTCTGTGCGGCTGAGAAAATGCCTTATTTCTTACAGATGTCTTAAGGGATGTACAATCAAACTCTTACTTTAATCTTTACTCTGAGGGCATGTCTTACTGCAGCTCCCTTAATCTTTGTCCCCAGGAATTATCTTAATTTGAGAATCTTTTACTGGTTGAAAAGTCTAAATATGAGAATGCATTTTACTTTGCAGAGTAACAGCTTCCTGCATTTCTGAGCCATGTTCCCTCTCAGTTCTGTTTGCAAATTTGCTAGTTCATGCTTGAGTTCATCGCTCTCTTATAGTAACTTTTGATCATAGACAGCTAAAAACAAGCTGATGCTTCTGATATTCTGTCTGAAGACTTACTTGGACAAATTCAGAAGTTTATTAAATACATTTTCTATCTTCCAAGTTACTGTAAATGACAGTACAACCAAATAATTCACTATTTAATGCAAGCCTCCTCTAAGTTTTCTTACTATGTCTCTAGCCTCTATAAGTTTTCTCACCATTTTCCCAGCTTTCTTTAACACTTTTCTTGCCATTTTCTCAGTCTCATGCACCATCTAGTTCTAAAGCCAGTGTCTCATAATTTAAGTTTTTGTTAGAGCAGCATCCACTTTCCAGCACCAATTTCTGTATCACTTCACTATTGCTGTAACAAACTATCCCTAAACTCAATGCCTAAAATAACAATCAGGCCAGGCACGGTGGCTCACGTCTGTAATCCCTGCACGTTGGGAGGCTGACCGAGGCAGGTGGATCGCTTGAGCTTGGGAGTTCAAGACCAGCTTGAGCAACATGGGGAAACCATGTCTCTACAACAAATACAAAAATCGGCTGGGCTGGTGGTGCATGCCTGTAGTCCAAGCTACTAAAGATGGTGAGGTGGTAGGATCACCTGAATCCGAGAGGTCAAGGTTGCAGTAAGCTGTGAACATGCCACTGCACTCCAGCCTGGGTGACAGAGCAAGACCTCCATCTCAAGAAATAAAATAAAATAAAATAAATGCAGTCATTTATTATGTTTTAATAACAGATGGCTCTGATCTACAGGATAAGAGAATAGATACAGAAGGGTGTGTAGTATTGCTATTAACACAATCTACCACAAAGATTAAGACTTTTTACCTTAGAGTGGTAGAGAATATGTTTTTATTTGTCTGCTGGATAATGATGTTATTTTCTCTTCACATTTAAAAAATGCTTTGATAAAACTGTACTGTTTTCTTCCAAAAAAAATCAATGACAGGTTTTTAAGTCTGCAAAAAAATCAGTAAATGAAGGAAGCTGCCACTTTAAAGTTGCAAATCCAAGTTTGAAGCAACCAAGATTTCTACAAGCTCTCACTTCAAAGGGTAGAGAACCGAGCAGAGCAGCTTGATAGAAGAAAATCTTCTCTTTACTGGCAGAGTCACTCTAGGGAGCCAATATATTTTCTGTCTTCCAAGGCCCATGGAAGGAACATATAGAGCTTTGAAGTCAGTTGAACTCAAGTCTTTGGGGAAAATTACTCAATAAGGCAGAGGGTGAGAATGCAAAAACTGGACATGGTGGGAAGAGCTGCAGACCAGTATGACCTTAGGACCTGGGGCACTGGAGCACCTCTGTATGCCTGCAGGGAGCCTGCAGTTTGCCACATTGTGCTGTGACTTTATCTTGACAGTACTTATCAAAGGTACTTTCTCTTGTTTAGGTATATCTCCTCTACATACAGGGCTCTTCCTTGCTTCCCCTTACAAAGGCTGTTTCTCTCATTGAAATTAGCATTTAATTACTCTTTCATTCAACGAACATCTGAGCGAGTGAAAGAATGTTGAGGACTCCATCCTTTGGTGCTTTGTGAAAAAGAAAGGAAAGGTTGGGTTCAAAATAGCAAGAAGCATAATAAGTATAATCTACATGACTGAATTAAAAAATCTTGCCCTGCATATTAATTTTGTAAATACGGTAATCAGCTTATATTTGCATACTATGAAATGTTTTTACCAACATATGACTGGAAAACAAGTATGCTCCATTCTTTGTAATGTAGTGAATTAGGGAAGACTAATTGCTGTAGCAAAAATTCCCCAAACTCAGGGGTTTAACATAATCAAAATTTATTTCTTACTCATAACAGAGTCTCATGTGGATGGGAGACACTACTCCAGGAGGTCGTTCAAGAATCTGGGCTCCTTCCATCTCGATGCCTCCCCATATTATATTATATAGTTCCTTGTAGTTCACCCTATTCACCTGTCTGATGGTGACAAAGAACATGATGGTTTTAAAATGAGCACATATTATTTGTGGCGTTTCTATGTATGCATACCTCATACGCACTTGAGGAGATTGAACCTTATTTCCTTGCCTTTTAGTATAAATTACTTAGTGACTTGCCTCTACTGAATAGAAAAAACGTGGAAGAACAATCTTTGGAGACTAGATCCTAAAAAGCTTCCTGCTTTCTCGCTTTCTCTCTCTCTCTCTCTCTCTCTCTCTCTCTCTCCACCCTCTTTGTTTCAGGTTGCTAACTTTGGAGGAAGCCAGCTGCCATGTCACAAGAAGATTCAGGAAGCCATGTGGGGAGGCCCACATCATGAGGAACTGAGGTCTTTGCCAATTACCAGCAAGGAAATGAGGCCTCCTTCCAACAGCCATGTGAGTATCCTACCTTGGAAGTGGACCCTCTAACTTCAATCAGCCTTCAAACAACTGCAGCCCCAGTTGATGACTTGACTGCAACCTTAGGAGAAACCCTGAGTCAAAAACGTTTAGGAAAAACACTCCCAGATTCCTATTGGAAATTGTGTAAGATAATAAATACTTATTGTTTTAAGCTGCTAAGTGTTAGGGTGATTTGTTATATAAAAGTAGATAACTAATACAGAGAATGAAGTATTACATTTGGGAGGGTTTTATGATTCAGGGCCTGCAAGAAGCCTAAACTGCTTCCTACTCCATTGTACTGATGAGAGCTGAGGCACATGGTCACACCGAAGAAGCTAACTGTAAGAGCAGCTGGGAAATACAGTCTAGTCAAGTGCCCAGGAGGAAGGAAACACTTTGATAAATAGCTGGCCAGTCGTGGCCACATTCAGTGAATTTATATTTGGGAATGTTTGGACCACAAGAATCTGGTGACTGTTTATTCCAATTCAGACAAGATTCTTAGAGGAAACAGGTAAAGTCTTTGATATAGTCTGTCTTCGAGAATGATGCCAAAAATGGCTGGAGTTTGTCTATGGCTTTGGTTTGTCTAATTTAGTAGTGCTGTCATAACAACAGCAGCAGCAGCAGCAGCACTACCAACAACTAACATTCATTGAACACCCAGGCATTGTAAGAAGCATTCAATTAATCATCACAACAACAGAGTGAGGTAGGTACAATTATCTCAGTTTTACAAATGGGGACAATGAGACACAGAGAGGTTAAACAACATGTTCAATGTCTCAGGAACATCTGTGTAAGCTAGAGATCCTGCTCTTTAGCCTAAGTCTGTATTTCTTTAGGGCACCGGATTTACTGACCTGTAAGAAAATCAGCAGGGTTAGCAGAGTGTTGAAAGCAGAGATTTAGCGGCTCCAGGCCTCTTTTCAGTGGATGGTGCAGGAGGAGCCCTGACCTGCCCTCCAGTGTGGAGAAATGCGGGTTGGGGATGCCCTTCACTGTGGGAAGTACCTTGAAGATGCTTTAGGCACAGGTGTCATCCTACAAGAGGTAGGAAGACATAAGGTAGAGCAGTAAAACTCCAATTTGGCTAAATAAATTTATGTTTGTTTTTCTTTAGCACAACTCTAGATAGGTGTGCTTCAGTTTCTTCTTCTGTATACTAGAAATAAAAATGCCTACATATGGGCTTGTTATATGACAAGCTTGAATGACATGATATATGCAAAAACATCTGGAATATTTCTAGGTCTAAAACCAAAATTGTTTTTTGGGTATACCAATGCCATTATATTCTAGAGAATAGAGGCCATATCTTATTTGTCATTATATCCTAAGTGCCTAGTACAGTATCTTGCACAAAGTGATTGCACAATACTTTTTTGTTGAAGGTACACATGAATAAATGAAACAATCATTTCTTTTTCATTCTTTTTGGGAAGGAGGAGCCCAGTCTGAGATGTGCAGTCTAATCATCATCTGTTCCATTTGGGGGCTGCTTAAGAGTTCAAAAAGTGCCTCCGCAAACAATATCCTATGCCAGTGCCCCATCAGGACATCACCTTTGCCTGCTCCTGGAGCCATGGGAGGCAACCCTTATTAAAGTATTTTGTCCAATTCAAGATGGAATAAAGTCTAACAAACTTAGTGAGTGCTTGGAGGAGAGCAATAAAAATGGATTAAATAGACCTTTTAAAGAAAGGTTAAGAGAATTGAGATTACTTCAGCTAGAGCGGCTGATGGGGGGAATAATAAATTTTCAAGAAACAAAAGAATATCTTGCAAAACTTGGTGGTTAGCAGTGGGCAGTTTCCCTGGAGGGTAGAAGAGAAAGAATTTTGATGACTTTCCTGTTCGACGCTAACAAGCAGCTTCTCTTGCCCTCTCTACCCATGGAATTGTAGTAGTTACTTGCTCTCTGAAAATTCTTTATTGCATTAGGACATCCTCTCCAGAGTGTTGTGCCTCTCAGTACTGTGAGGTCACCGGGGCAAAGCAGAAAAAAGACATTAACTAAAAGGTTAGAATGTATTCATCTCTTGACTTGGCACTTTGAAAGGAGAGGACTAGGTTACCCAATTAACCAGAGGCTCCAAAGACATTTATAGACCTCCCTTCTTTGACTTCCTAAGACTTCTAAGGTAGAATTCTTATAAATCTGCTACATTCCATAATATGTGTGTGAACAGCACACTCACTTTACTCTTGTTCAATTACCCCATAAACTTTATGGATATGGGAAGGTTTCCTGGGAGAATGAGAGCTTGGAAATGGGTATTAGCAGTGCCACTAAATCTATGGTGTTACTTGCTGAGCCCTGAAGTTAACTTACATTACCTTTATATAGCTTATAACCTAACAGATGTTTATTGAGTGCTTTCTATGTGCCAGGCATTGTGTTAAGCACGAGGTATACAATGGTGAAATGTATGTATGTGGCCCTTGCCAATATAAGGCCCTAACACAAGACCTAAAGGCCAGTGAGGGATACAGACAGATCAAGACACAACCAAAATATAGTGAGATATGTGCTATATAAGATCATAACAGAAACCAACCCAGAGTTAGGGGGTCAGGGAAAGCTTTTTGGATAATATGATGCCTAAATGATCCAGGAAAGGTGAATAAACATTATCAATTATCATTATTCCTTCTTTGGCCACACTATTGGTTTAGATATCTCTTATTTTGGAAATAGATGTCATGACCTGACTCAGTCACATTCCCTCTCCTCCCCAATTATTATTTTTCATCTTATTTTAAAGTTATTGACAGCATAATCTAGACATCATTTGCATGATTTAGGGGGAAGAAAGTGTCCAGGTGTAGTTAACTCAGGTGAGAGTAATACATACAGGTAGCACAAGTGTTATTGCAGTTCTGTTCATGAGGATCATCTAGAAAAGGATCTCTATTCACTTGAACTAGAGAGAGCAGAAGCCCCACTAACATCCGTTTGTACAGGAAGCCCCAGGAACATCCGTTTGTACAGGAAGCCCCAGGAACATCCGTTTGTACAGGAAGCCCCACGAACATCTGTTTGTACAGGAAGCCCCAGGAACATCCGTTTGTACAGGAGGCCCCACGAACATCCATTTGTATGGGAAGCCAGGGCACTTTCCTGGTATTGGTGCACCATTACGGTTTTTATTAATTATTTTTGTTTATTAATAATCTGAATGAGGCCACCATGTAATGATAAAACTTATTAGAATTAAATTTGAGCTGCTCAGTGTTAAATAATTAATTACAATCAGCCTCGTAGCAAAATACAAAGGAGCAACTGCCCAACTCAAGTGTTTCTCTCCTTTCTTGGGACAGTGCCCACACTGAGGGATGGCCTTCGGTGGCTGTGTATCTACACTGGCTACAGCTGGCTGATCCAGGGCTAGATTGCTGGCCCAATTTGGGCCAACTGGATGACATCGTAGGAATTTTTGAATTGGTACAAGAAAAAATGTGAATTATTCTCTCTTGGTGGTGGCCATTGCAAGATATATTCTTGGGCACTGATAATGGCTATGTGCCTTCCTCTGGTTTGCAGGAGGAGGATTTGAAGAGAGATACCCAACCAAAACCAGAGAGAGGGAGAGAGGAGAGGAAAGGGGGGAGAGAGAAAGAGAGAGAGAGAGAGAGAGAGAGAGAGAGAGAGAGAGAGAGAAAGAAAGAAAGAAAGAGAGTGGGAGCATGCATTGTAATGGCATCTATTTCTCTGGCTTTCACAATTCCCAAGGCCCAGTTATTTCTGCACCTGTGCTGCAGTTTGGTGATGTGAGAAAGATCAGTGCTCTTTTAATAAATTCCTTTTGTTCTGCCTAAGCTACATCAATATGGGATTTTGTCTCCTGCAACCAAGAGTCCTAATGAAGATAGGCCTGCAGTATAGAGATAGAAACCTGCTTATTCACCACTTGGTGGCAGATGGTTATGGGACAAAGCATAAAACTCACTGGTCTCCTCTTTTGTGAGCTTGCACATCAGGACATCTCTTGAGGCACAGAGAATTTTAGGAGGATGAATATTTGGCTCAGATCCCAAGGTTTTATTCTACACTTGCATTTGCAACCTCCATACCATGTTGCAGGCTTCTAGCCCATCAGCTCCCATTGCTATTTCCAGAGGGTCCACTAGGTGGGAGGTCTTGTGCAGTAGCTGCCCCCACCAGGTTCTGGAGTAGGACAGAACCAGGTTGGGATTTTAGATTTACTTCCGTGGGTAGCTGTGTAGCTTTAGGCAAATTACTCCTTTGAGCCTTGGTTTTCTCTTCTATAAAATGGAAGCCTATGCCAGAAGCAGTGGCTCACGCCGGTAATCACAGCACTTTCGGAGGGTGAGGCAGGTAGATCGCTTGAGCCCAGCAGTTCCAGACCAGCCTGGGTAACATGGCGACACCCCTGTCATTACAAAAATAATAATAATAAATTAGCCGGGCACAATCGTGTGCACCTGTAGTCCCAGCTGCTCAGGAGGCTGAGGTGTGAGAATCACCTGAGCCTGGGGAGGTAGAAGCTGCAGTGAGCCATGATAATCACGTCACTGCTCTCCAGCCTGGGCAACAGAGCAAGACTCTGTCTAGAAAAAAGTAATCATTGGGTGTTATTAGGATTAAAGGAGGCATTATGTGTAAATTATTAGGCAGAACGGTTGGCACATAATAAGTGCTCAATAAATATTAGCAATCATTTTAATACAAACCAAGTCTACAAATAGGAAAGGATTGTATTTTCCCCTCAATTGTTATAAGGCAATGGATGAGGTCAATTTTTAAGATGCATAGAATTACTCTAATCCTGCTATAAAATAATGCAGGGACAGTGCTTTAATGCCTCAGAAGAGACCTAAACAATGTAAGAGCAAATTATGATTGATTTTCTGCTTGTGACATAATCTGACAGTTTTCGTTCTTCCCCACTCCCCAGTTGGAAAAAACTGCAACAAAAAACTGTCTGAAACCATGCAGTGGACTTACTATATTATGCCTCACTTCTTCCTGAAATCCCATAGACCCTCTCCAGGGTGTTTAATTACTTGAACTATCCAAAGAAACTAATTATAACAACCCAATGTTGCCCTGAAGTTGCATTTATGCTCAACAAAAAAGGTCATAAAATCTTCTCTGCTAGACTGAGGCAGGAAATGGTGCGAACCTGGGAGGCGGAGCTTGCAGTGAGACGACATCGCGCCACTGCACTACAGCCTGGGCGACAGACCGGGCGACCGAGTGAGACTCTGTCTCAAAAAACAAACAAAAAATAAACACAAATCTTCTCTACTCATAGCTCCTGTTTATTTTGTCACAGTTTGAAGTAAATAAAGTTGGTTTAAAGAAGAGTTTAAGGTCAGCCAAATTTGTTTCTGGCAGTTTTTATCTTATTTCTCTTCTCTTAGGTCCCTCTCTGCCCTTATACCTGCAAATTTCTCTCCTTTTGCCACTCCCCCAGAAAGTTAATAAAATATTTTGAGGCAATATAATTGATTACAGTGCTTTAGAGTCAGACATATCTAAATTTCAATTTCAGCTCCAAATTGGTGGCCATAACATGCACCTCTTTTATGAGCGCATATGTGTTCAATAAATGAGAATTATTGACAATTATTATTGAAACTAATTTATATTAAAACATCAAAGTAATGGTTCTTGAAATATGGTCTGGAATAACTTTCATCAGAACAACCTGGAACTGTTATGAAAATGTCAATTCCTAGGTCTCATTCCGAAGCTACTGACCTCTGGGAGTGAGACCTAGGAATCTGCATTTCTTAACAAGCTCCTAGTTAGTTCTTACGCATATTAAATTTTGTGAGTCACTGAGATTATACTTGAAGATGACAGAAGTAAAGTCAACGTGTTACATTTCTCAGTCGTATTTATATTTTGGCCTGACTTATAACAGTGGGGTAAAAGAACTTTGTACTATGTTACAGCCATCAATAAGCAGTAGTGGAAAGGCTTTTCTGAACTCCAGCGGTGCTTAGTCTCTGAAAATCACGTTGAATCCACATCTAAGGCTGACTCCAAAGGTCATTACGCTTTTGCTGTTTGAACACTTAGCTTCTTAGTAGGTGTACTAAACTTTGGATGGTACTGACCCACCTTGGGCATTTTGGGCATTTGGAATGTGAAGGGCTTTTCCGGTTACAACGAGTGAGTGGGTCCAGAGGTGCAAATGTCCTGGCTTGCATAAGGTAGTTCTGCACCATGAAAAAATGTCCTGCCTCGGAAACCGTAGTTTCTGCTGAGGGCCAAGGCAAAAGGAGCCGCTTTCTATCACTGCTCTTCTGTGAAGGTGGAGGCACATTTCCCAGAGCACCTAGTAATAGAAGACCCGTGACAGATCCCCAGGCTTTGGTCTGCTGTGCTATGTGAGACCTGTCTTGCTCCTGCACAGAAATGTCTCCAGCCCTTCCTTGCCTGGATACCTTTCACCTGCAGATAACGCCTTTCTTCTGCATTATAATACGTGATGCTGCAGCTGGGATTGTCTTCAAAGCAGAGGCAGAGTGACCATAAAGCTAATGAAGCTTGAGCTTCCCAGCTCTTCTCTTGCGTAGACCCTTGTGATTGCTGGGAGCTGTAGAGTGGGAGAGGGAAAGTCAGGCTCCCCCAGGAAGCTTCAAGGTAAGCGTTTCTGACTAATTGTCCAGAGGGTCTCATGGGAAAGGCACTTGGATCTCCAAAGTGGCAGTAACTTGTTGTGACTTATTTTGTCATATTAAACAAACATTTGTTTAGTTTTGCATTTGTTTTTAAAAAGCCGCTACTCTCCAAATTATATAAACTGCAGACTCCATAAAACCCGGATCTTCCCATACTTCTGATTGGGGCTTTTTTGCTTTCTGAACGTATTTGTGTGCGGCTTAATAGGTTTTCATATGAATATAAAATGATGAGCCTATAGTGGTGGCTTGGGGCCAGAGGTGAACTGAATTTGTGTTCCATATTTCTTTGGCCAAAGGTAGTTCATGGTAGCAAATTCCCTACATTTCCAGACTGCTGACTCAAGGTGTTCTCCAGTTATACCTGTGCAGAGCTGACTGAAGCATATAGGACTAGTCAATGTAGCAGTGGCTGGAAGAACAGGTAGGGTTGAGCCAATTGATGTGATACACGAGGGCTATCTGATAAATGCATTCCTATGTAACCATCACAGCAAAGTTAATTAGATAATTCCCCACAGCTATGTATCATTCCACTGACGGGTTAGTCCTATTGAAGAAGATTCCAGTTTGTAAGAGTCATTAAAGGAATCGATAACACCTGGTGGATGACCCATTCCACTGAAGGGTTAGTCCTATTGAAGAAGATTCCAGTTTGTAAGAGTCATTAAAGGAATCGATAACATCTGGTGGATGACCCATTCATCTGTAATCTAGACTTGGCTGCTGCTGAGTAGCTTGTAAGTCTTTGGCAGATAATTCTATCTATGGACAAAAAGGGGTAAGTGAATTAATTTGCTCCTCTCAAGGGAAAACTATGTGTTGAATATGCTGACCCAGTTACCTTTGAATTTTATCATCAAATTTGAGAAGCTATTTGGCATTGAATTTAATATCTACTCAGCTTTTTCAGAAGATCTCCACTGAAATAACTAACTTCCAGAGAAGCTCTGTTCAATCCTTTATTGAGGTTATCTTCACTTCTTTTCAAAAGACTTCCATTCTCCTTCTACCTATGTGTACCACAAACTTACCTTGATCAACCCTGTCTGTGCATCAGCATTTTTTAATGCTAAATCTAGGCCAGATCGTGGTTCTTAGACTTTAATGTGCATCAGAGTCACCTGAAGGGCTTGCTAACACAGATTTCTGGTCCCACTCTCCAGGGTTTTGGATTCAGCAGGTCTAGGATAGGGCTGAGAATTTGCAAGTCTAACAAGCTCTTAGGTGATGCTACTGCTGCTGGTCTATGACTGCACTTGAGAACCACTGGGCTGGACAAATAGACCCAAACTCTGGCTGATTATTAAAATCATCTGGGGTAATTTTGATCGGCAAGGATGCCCGAGGCCCATCCTGAATGCATGAGAATCTCTGGGAGCCTGGGACAGGATTGAAGTGAGGTCGTTAGGGTACCCTGAGAGCTACTGTTTTCTTAAATTTTGCACCCTGAGCACCTCACTCTAGTCCTGGCCCTGCTAGCAATTTGCATTTAATGTATCAGACCAGCTGCAGCATAGAAATCTCTCTAAAGCTTGCAGGAGTAAATAACAAGAGTGTGAAGTAGTCTCTTAACCATTTATAGATTGGGCTATTTCTTTCAACAAGGGATGCAGTTGCAGTGATATTTTTAGAGCTAAAAATTCACAGGTCATGAGCTTACTAACTGGTTTCAGCTAAATTCCTTCCTTGGTATGGAACCTTTAAGTTACTCAACCTGTGAGGGTTAACTGCTAATAAACCACTGACCTGTATACTAGGAAAACATAAAATGCAATAGAGTGCATGTTGGAATTAGGGCTGGGAGATGTTCACGGTGGTTGCTCCTCTTTCCTTGTCATCATATGTATACTTGCAAATAATATTTAGTGATTAGCATGTCACAGAAGCAAAAGTACTTTTCTCTCTAAGAATAATTTATTTTGAAATAATTTCAAACTCACAGAAACCTTGTTAGAAGTTTTACAAAGAACTCTTATATCCCCAATATCAGACTCCCCAACTGATAACATTTGATTGCATTTTCTCTGTTGCACTGGGTTCTTTTCTCACCCATGTCCCTCACCCAGCTTGCTCTCTCTCTTGCTCTCTGTCTCTCCTCCTCCCCTCCCCTCCCCTCCCCTCCCCTCCCCTCCTCTCTCTCCTCTCCTCCATCTTCTTTTCTTCTATGGTCTAGGCTCCCATCTGGGCCCATAAGGGACATTTAATTTTCAGGCCTCTTCCAGTCTGAAAAAGTTCCTTGGGGTTTCTGTTTTCCATGTTGTTGATGGTTTTAAAGTATGAAGCCCTTTCATTTCATAGGGTGACTCTCAACTGCCTGATGTTTTCTTGCCACCATGCTTACGTCATGCTTTCTTGTAGGAACATGACAGAAATATTGCCCTTCTCAGGGTATCACCTCAGAGGGCACTCTCTTTACACATCCCGCCACTAATGACGTGAATCTTGGTCACCTGGTTATGCTGGCATCTGTCAAGTTTCTCCACCAGTCTTTCTTTTGTGCTTAGTTATAATTTTATGGGAGGTATTCCAAGATTATGCCAATATCCTTTTGCTTCTATGATGGCTGCCAAATTATGACTCTGCATTTTCAGCACTTTTTCTACATTTTTTAGTTGACATTTTATTGTAAAGCAAGGTTCATTAATGTTATGTAATCATAGATTTCTATTTTATTTAATGAGTTGTCATTTGACACTTTCATTCTTCATTTGATGCTCAATTTTTCTACAGTTTAAATGGTGGTAGCCCCTTCATGACATGTTCCCGTCATTCATTGACTATTTTCTTACTTTCTGGCACAAGGAAAAGATGCCCCATGCTTATCCTGTTCTTTCTGTGACTCAGCCCTGGAATGAGCCGTTTCCTTAGGGAGACACTTATAATCCCCAAACTCCCACCAAATAGCATCTATAAATGAGAATTACATGTTAAGAAATTCAGTTAGCTTTCTAAATTTAAGCATATGCATGTCAACAAATGTTAAAAACTCAAAATACAATGTATACCTTGAAGGAATAGATAAAAACGGGAAAATAGACCAGAGAAAAATTTTTATGGTCTTTGTTTATTTCTTCTTGAGTTATACCATCAGCTGCCAAATGTACATACCTCCCAACATTTTATTTGCAGTCTAAGTCCCTTCAGTGTTAACTTGCGTCTAGTTAGTGGGTTTCCTTTCTCTGTGGCTGGTTTGGTCGCTTAGATGGACCAAAACAGTTTTGGCTGTCGACCTTGCAATATATCCCCATGAAGATTTACTGGATGGGACAGGGTGTAGACTTCAATCCAATTTGTGGTTTGAGCATAAGGAAGATTCTGGAAAATACCTGCTTATTGTATGTAGTGTGTGCAAACCAAAGATGGTGTCCTGGGAAAGAAATCTGCTGATAACATAATTCTAGTGGTGTTCTTAGAAGGTTGAATTGTTTCCTGCTGAGTTTTCTTGCCAAAATAATTGACTTGCAACCTGGAAACAGCAGCAAGATGGGGGAGGGGAAAATGAAGACATTATTGCTTCCTGTGAAATTTTGCATTCCTGAAAAGATTCAGGTTTTCCAAAGTTCTCTGCTATTTTAAAATTCTAATAAGAAGCAGACTTGGCATCTTGTAATGGTTGAGTTGGTATGGTAATTGCATTACAATAAATAGCTGAAGTGCTAGGCCCGTAAAAGTGACCTAAGATCCACTGTTCTCTTGCAATAGGGGACTCTTTAATAGCCACAGATTTTAAAGGGCTAGTGTCCTTTTGGACCGTTTCTTCCAAGTACAAATAAGCAAAAGTCTACCTTAAGGGCACCGTGTTGGGTGTGAGTAATTTTGTCTTTGCTAAGTTAAGTGCTATTATTAGCCAGAGAAAATTATGCTGACACAATTTAAGCAAAAATGATATAGGAGATTGTTGGAAAAATCAAACCTTTTGTTTTTCCAAACAAGAAAATAAGCTATTCTGGTGTTATTGGGAGGAAAATAAACAGAAAATCGTAGTCTTAAAGAACACGTTTGTCTTTAGGATGTGGAATAAGAATACCAGAATCTCCAGGTTTATAAACTAGATATATGAATATATATTTCATATTCCTTTTCTCCTAATTTCCATTATTCATGGGATTATAAGCATAGAGGAGAAAAACATAAACTATTTCTAGGACCGACTTCACTGCATTCAAATCTTCACGTTCAGGGTATGGTGCTCAATGGAATGAGGGATGGAAAAGATGTATGAAACCTAGATGTGCCTGTGAGTAGCTCATGATTTTGTAGGGGAGCAGGGGAATTGTATCAGTGTCGCTATGAGTGCTACACAAAGCTCAGTGTGAAATAAACCCTAGGAATGGCAAAAATAAGTGTGATCTGGGTTGAGGAAGAAAGATGTGTTCAGATGGAACTATTTGCAGAGTGTGTGTGTGTGTGAGAGCGAGAGAGAGAGATAGAGACAGAGAGAGAGGTACAGAGAGAGAAAGACTAATGTAGATGTTTCTAAATGGAAAGGGCACAGTTATACTTGGCAGGTCAAAATAAGAGGACTAACAGGTTGCCCATATGGGTATTCACACTATGACATTTACCTTGATAAATTCACTAGTGTCCTAGAGACTGGCTCACAGTATTTCAGGTTCAAAAACTGAGGTCTCGGTGTACCAGACTTGGCTCAGTGATGTTGACACAGTGTGGCAAAGCTTACATGGGTTTAACATACAATTTATTAATCCACAATGGGAATTGCAATCCTCGCTGAGGAGAATATTTATGTTAGCATGCCCACGGTATTCTTTCCTTGTAGGCCTACATAAGCAGTTTACTTGCAGTTGTGAAATCAGAATCTGGAAGATTAGTTTTTTGATTTCAAAATGAAGTGGCATCAAGCTTAACGGACTGTTGCGTCCATTTCCTAAGTGAGGGTACCCTTGGTCATAGGACCCATCAGATACATCTTTGAGCCATGATAAAATGTTTTCCCCTGGACATTGCTCAGCCTAGCACTGCTCATGGTGTCCTCTGATGCTCTTCCTTGTCTATTTCCATAGGTGACTGAAGATCCTCTACTCCTGATCCATTCTATCCCCTCTACTCTGCAGAAATTAAAAGCAGAAGATGGTGGATTAAACAACAGAATTGGCTAAACTAAAAATGGTTTAAAATGATGCATACATACTTACATTTTTAAAAATTAATAGGTTTCAATGTAAATTCATCCACTAATCTTTTGATATAGAACCACCATATCACATTTTCACTGATTCTTAGTTTGGATTTCATGAATTATACCTGTTATGTAATCTTTATGACTTCCAGGGATGTGTGCATTACAATCATTTAAGGTGACTTATAAAGTAATCTGAGGGCACAGTTTTCCCAGATTTTTGTGATTTCCCTCTCACTTCAGGCTTTTCTTATTTGCACTTAATTTGATAGCAGTTTACTTTTAGCCCAATCAATATTTTTAGTTTTTCCAAAACTTTAAATTCAATAGAAACAACTGTTTTTAACATTCATATTTCATCAGTTTACTGAGTAATTAAATCATTTAATTTAAATATTTTGAAAAAACATAATTGACCTCTAGAAACATTAAACTCAACACATGTATGTTGTGTTCATTCAGAAATGAACACGCTAGGGTATCAGACACATCATAGTAGCATTAGGGAGGTTTGATGAGTTCAGGAGGATTCTCGTGTGTATTGATCACTTCAGTTACAAGTTAAGTCTTGCTGGCCCAGGAGTCCTTTCTCCTCTGGCTTTGCATTTCTCTTTCTTGGTCCTTATATGCTATTGAAGAATCAGAGGGCAGCATATGCCTCAAGAGATTTGTTTATCATCTTTTCTTTCTAGTGGGAGGGGAGCCAGGAAAATCATTTTGGAATCACTAATGGCAGCCACACTCCACCCCACATGCAAGAAGATAAGAGGTGACTAATCCCGACTGAGAGGAAGCTTCCCCAGGAGTTAATGTAGCACATATAGCTCTATTATCCAGGGAAATGGAGTAGCCTGATCTTTCGAGTTGAAAAGAAAAGTGACTCGCTTCCTTGGATTAATTTTTGGGAGGATCAAAAGGCAAAGGTTCCAGGTTTATGAGATGTGATGTTAGAACTAATCCTGACACAGTGTTCCTTGGGTGCGCTGGTTCTCTGAATGGGGATGGGAATGTAAAGAGGAAAAGAAGAGCTGTAAGAATTTGGGGTCCTGAGTATGGAGTTCTCTGGACTGAGCTCAGCCCTAAGGGGCTGGATTTTCATCCCTGTGTGTCTGTGTGGTTTGTGCAGGGCTCTGGGTCAGCCACACACCTATTGACAATTATCTGAAACTTGGATGTATGACAGAGAGGGAAGCATGGTCTTTCAATGTTATGTTGGAGCATTGCTTAGGAGGGCCACCCAAGATTCCTTAATTATATAGAGGAGTAGACCTTTGTTTTAATTTGCAAATCTTCTATCAGTTAAGGCCCAAATTCTGTGAAATTTTACTTTAATTGGTATATATTTTGTTTGGTACAGATTCAAATGGGTTTGTTTTGTAGAAAAGGTAACCCTAGAGGTTATGTGTTAATACCCTGTAGGACAGCCATCCCAGACCTTTTTGGCACCAGAGACTGGTTTCATGGAAGACAATTTTTCCATGGATAAGGGAAGGAGGAATGTTTTTGGGCTAAAGCTGTGCCACTTCAGTCCATCAGGCATTTGTTAGATTCTCGTGAGGAGCATGAGATCTAGATCCCTTGTACGTGCAGTTCACAATAGGGTTCATGCTCCTATGAGAATCTAATGCTGCCGCTGATCTCACAGGAGGTGGCGCTCAGGTGGTAATGCTGGCTCATTCACTGTTCATCTCCTGCTGTGCAGCCTGGTGGCTAATAGGCCATGGATCAGTATACATCTGCGGTCCAGGTTGGGGGGCCAGTGTTGGGGACCCCTGACATTACCAGTTTTGTATCCAACCTAGTGCCTTATTCTAACATTAAAAATGTCAAATCCCAAGCATCCCACATTTCTCAGATGACCTTCTAACCAGCTTACTCATTAATGAATTGAATGAGGCTTTGACATTGTTCATCCTTTATTTGCATGATAGCCTCTGTCAGGATGATTTAAGATCTGTTTCTATCAGTGATCCCATGGGAGAGAGAAGCAAAAGCATCATGGACTCCTTGGAGTCCCCATTTCACCTTGGTGGAGTAGGCAGGTTAGCTAGACTTGTTTCAATTCAAGGGGAGGAGGGTATCCCTGAGTTTTTCTTCTCTGAGCAAAGAAGGTAGGGGTCAGGTGGTTAGTGGTGATGATAATGAGGGTGGAGCTCCAGAGACTAATTGGATAAGTAAAAGTGATGTGATTATAATTCCATTTTAAGTTTGTGGAGCAGTTTTTATCAGGCATTTACAGCAGCGCATTCATTTTTGAATGACTGAAGTAAAACCAATTCTCATCTCTTTGTATTTCTGACAGTGGCATTTGAAACCCTATCTTGAAACTGCAAAGATGAGGCAGTGGGATATAGCATTTTGAGTCTTTTCGTACTCAAATAGAAATCTACTTACTGGGAGTTACTGTCCATAAGTGTTGTTCACTTTGGATCATTTTGATGGAGCTCATGCTATGATTTTCTTTCAGAATTAGAGGAGAAAATAAATGTGGCCACCTCTACTTTTGTATTGTTTATCTTGCTCAGATTCATCTAGTTGGCAGTCAGATGCCAAATCTAGCACTGGAAATGATGTACACATTATTATATATTGTTCTTGACATTTTTTGAACATTTCCTTTCACGAGGTACTCTTTTAAACACCTATCATAATTCATTTTCATAATGAAAAGGGACCAAATTATGTCCTATTTTTGTTCTAATATGATGGCAGTTGTTGTAGGTCAGGTTCTCCAGGAAGTAGACTCTAAGAGAGAGATGTATGTGCAGAAGGTTAAATGGGGATTGCTCTTGGAGTTAACATCTCTTAGGAGTGAAGGAAGCAGGACGGGTCTGTGGAGAAGTTGAGTTGAAATACAGTCACAGCAAAGACCTCAGTTGATCCCACAGGATGCTCTGGGCTTTGGAATCCCCACATTGACTAGTTTTTTTGATGCAAGCTGATCCCCCACCAGTGGTTCTGAACTTGGTCAGAGGGGCATTCCTCCACAAAGAGCAATCACTGAGGTTCTACCACCTAGATTTTGCTTCACACAAATTCATCTCTTTCTTTCTATTTTCGCTTCTGCAGCATAGGTTGAGGCTATCATTGTTTCTTTAGTGGATTTTTTAATGGTCTTCTAACAACTCATTTCCCAGCTCCTACTACTGTGTTCTCCAATTAGGATGACATATAATTTGTTAACTAAACCAGGACACTTTTGAGAGTGAAATAGGATATTGTTAAACATTACATTTAGAAAGCAGGCATCAACAAGGACCCAGGCAAACTGGGACATATGGACACCCCTCTAATTTATCCTGCATAGCTGTCAGAATTTGCTTTCTGAAACTCTTGTCTGACCCTGTCACTTGCCATGTTATATAATGTGTCTAAGGGGAAGCATGTACTGTTCTAATAACTGCAGCATTCTGCTCTGCTTGGCTGGATTTCTTGTTATAAATCAGTCAATTAGCTGTCTGCATCTCTTGTAGTTTGGGATAAATTATAGTAAACAGAAGTTTTCCCAGGGTTGTATTACTTTTGGGTATCATAACAAAGCAAACTTTGAGATTTTTCACACTGAGAAGCATTCCCTGAAATGTGCCAACTCGATACAAGCTTGTCCAACACAGTTCTGCCCCACTGATGAGGGTGCCCTGGAAGACAACACAGCCACACAGCCTTCAGCCTCAACATGACCTCTCCACTGCTGTTGGATCAGTGGTTGAATGGATCAAGTGGGCTATTTAATAAATGGCTGAACAAGACAGAAAGTGGTCAGTGATCCTCATCAGACATATCAATGTTTTCCAAAGCTTTCTGCTTTTCAGGGGAAGTAGTAAAAGAAAAAGTTTTTCCTGATAAGAATTCATTTACTTTTCATTCACTGATGAAAGGAATTCATTCTTACAACTTTTCTGAGGAAACTAGCTATTCTTTTGTTATTTCTAATGTGTCTTAAATATTAACATTTTCATTACATGAGAAATTTTTATGCATTGATGAAAAATTAGAAAATACAGAATAGCAAAAGGAAAAGTAATGCCTATGCCAGAGGGCAGGGCTGCTTCCACCTCAATTTCAAAGGGTAGGACCAACACCCAGCTGAACTGTGGGGGCAGAGTTGCAGAGTCCTTGAAGTGTGACCCCTGCCCTGACAGATAGTAATGGCATGGATGGGGTTGCTGCAAAGGGCCAGGATGTGGGCGGTGTGTCTCCTAATGTTGTCACCCCAATCTGTCTGATAGGCAGAACTTCTTCCCCAGAGGGGTTGGACGGCAGAGTATGGCACCAAAGAGGATTAGTTTAAGCTTTAAAATCTTGTGCAATTTGCCTTGCTAGGTTTGGACTTCCTTGGAACCCATCACCCCTTCCTTCTTTCCTATTTCTCTCTTTTGGAATGGAAATGTCTAGCCTATGCTTGTCCCACTACTGCATTTTGGAAGCACAAAACTTGTTTGATTTCACAAGCTCACAGCTGGAGAGGAATTTTGCCTCAAGATTAATCATACATTGAGTCTCACCCATATCTGATTTAGATGAGATTTGGGTGGGAAATTGGACTTTAGACTTTAGAGTTGATGCTAGAACACTTTTGGGGTTGCTGGGATGGGATAAATATATTTTGCGTGCAAGAAGGACCTGAATTTTGGAGGGTGAGGGGCAGAATGTTCTGGACTAAATATTTGTGTGCTAGCTCCCCTCCCTATCCCCCGGTAAATTTATATGTTGAAATCCTAACCCCTAATGTGATGGTATTAAGAAAGTGGAGACTTTGGGAGGTAATTAGGTCATGAGGGTGGGGCCCTCAAGAATGGAATTAGTGTTCGTATAAAACAGAATCCAGGGTGCTTTCTCTCTCTCCTTCCACCATGTGAGGACACAGCAAGAAGATGGCAGGATGCAACTTAGAAGAGGACCCTCACCAAGAATCTGACCCTTCCAGAACCCTGATCTTGGGCTTCCAAAATAAATTCCTGTGTTTATTAGACACCTAGTCTCTAGTACTTTGGTAGAGCAGCCTGAATGGACAAAAACCACTATCTTTCTACCTTGTACATAAGGTTATATTAATTTTGTATACATTTTTCTGTTGTGTTCTGTGTGAATGTGTCTATAAACACACACATATAACAAAAGTATGACTATCCTAAGCAAGTGGAACTTACTTTGTTCACTTAGTAATAAAAAATTCTTTCTACATTAATAGGTTTATCTCTGCATCATTATTTGTAATGGCTGCACTGTATTCAATTTTTTAATTGCTCCATACTTTATATAACAATCCCTTATTTTCTGACATTAAGGAAGTTTCTAACTTTGTTGTTATTTAAGAGAATATTCACTGCATATCCTTGTATATATGTATTTTCCCATTTTGATTACTTTTTAAGATTAATTTTTATGTGCAGATTTGCTGAATCACTTTTAGGCTCTTGGGCAGTCTGGTCAACTTCATGGGTTGGCATTTGTATGTGTGTTGCTAAGCCTCACAGCTGCCTGATTGGGCAGCTTTACTGGTGGAGTGTCAGACTCTTTGATTGCCTATTAGAAAATGATGAATCTTAAGCATAAAGAAATGTATTTTTAAAAAAACACCATATAATCCTTTGGATATTTGTACAGGCAAGCTGAAATGGGACATGATCTATAAAAAAATTGAAACTCAATATATATTTTTTTCCTCAAAAGTATTTTTGTTGTAGTTTCCTCCTGTGTTATTGGGAAATAATAGATTCACTTTCTTTCTAGTTTATTTGGCTAATGTAAGCTCAGTCTAATGATTCTCCATTTCTAAGGAAAATATGAAAAGACATATTTAACATATTTCTAATTTTGAGTAGGTCTTTGCCTAATACAAACATTTTGAATTAGCCAGAAAAAAATATCCAAAATATGACATAAAATTGAGCTCTGATATTTCATTCTTCTTCCAAAAGTTATTTTACTATTTGATAGTTTTTGGGACTTAACTAAAAGCAAAGTTTGTGTCAGAGTCTTTTGTGATTGATGACAGGTAAAAGTTGACAGCATGACTTGGAATTTTGATGGATCATGGAGGATTGACTCCTTGAGAGAAAAATTGCCAAACGATGCTCAGTGATGACAGTATTCAGAAGACTATACATATTCTTAATTTTAAAAGATAATGTCAAATTGAAAGTCAGATTTCTCTAGGTATTTCCTTGGTGATTGTCACCTTGATCTTTCACATTCTACATTACTTTTCTTTCCCTGACTCAAAAAAAAATATTTTTTGCTACAGAAGTGTGCATCCAAGTTCACGCTAACACTCTCTTCAGTCACAGGAGTCTTCCTTTACTTTTAATCTTTCAACATAGTAGGGGTGTGGGGGTATGGGCAGTGGGAGTTGAAGTATCATTTGTAACTGGGATGACTTGTTGCTCTCTGAATTCTGAAACTCTAAAAGCATTAGCTTCTTGCAGGCCAGGAAGTATGGAGATGAATCAGCCTCTTCTCCCTCCAGCATCAATTTTTTGAATCTATAAACAGTGGCTTTATTGTAGTATACAATTATGGTAAAGGCCTTCACCAATGGAACACGTTATTGATGGCAGATGTAATAGCTAGCTAATCCTATGATCATGTCAATAGAATTAGGAGACCACTAGAGCTTCCCAGTTAAGCGCTGGGTATTTGGAGATGTTGCTGTTCCAGTATTCAGCAGTGTTTTTGATCACTGCCCTTCTGCAATAGACAATCTATAGGTCACAAACTTCCATTTATCTATTGTATCTATAGAAACTCTCCTGTCTCTAGAATCTATGAAGTATGGACATTTTCTCCCAAATAAATGATGATGAGAATATGAGAGGACCCTGAGTCCAAAGATATCCCAAAAGCCTATATTCTTAAGTAGATGCTGAAGATACCGAGAGCTAGGAAGTCAATGAGTTGTGTTCTCTTAGGATAAACAGTGAAATTTGCAGTAGTCAATCCACTTCTTTCTCTGGATAATAGTTGATATGGTTTGGATGTTTGTCCTCTCCAAATCTCACATGGAAATGTGACTTCCAATGTTGGATGTGGGGTCTAGTGGGAGGTATTGGTTCATGCGGGCAGATCCCTCATGAATGTTTTAGCACCATCCCCTTGGTGATGAGTGAGTTCTTGCTCTAGGTTCATGTGAGATCTGGGTGTTTAAGAGTATGGCACCTCTCTCCTCTCTGTCTCTTGCTCCCTCTCTCACCATGTGACAGGCTAGCTCCCCTTCGCCTTCCCCCATGATTGTAAGCTTCCTGAGGCCTCACCAGAAGCAGGTGCTGGCACCATACTTCTTGTACAGCGTACAGAAACATGAGCCAAAAGAAACCAATTTTCTTTATTAATTACCCAGTCTCAAGCATTCTTTTATAGCAATGTAAGACAAGACTAACACAATAATCTTTTCATCCTTTGAGCAGAAGTTATAGATGGGTGGTAAGAGGGGATAGAAATGGGAGAAGACAGCAAGAATGTATGTTGGGGGAAGGGGTCTTTGAGATATACATAAATCCAGGTTAATGTGTACATTTTATACAGACTTAAGGTACATTTCCTACTCTTGTCTTTTAAGAAGACAAAAGGGCTTGAATCATAAAAAGGGAGGTCTTGGCAATCAAAACAAATAATATACAAGTGATTGATGCTGGCATCTTCTTAACCAGGCATAAACTGCTCTCAAACCCTTTGCAAAATTACTGCCCTTTCCCTCCTTTCTTTTGCCAATTTTCTATGCAAGTGCCAAGAATTTCATCAGCCTGGGCTTCATGTTGGCATACTCATTAATATTTTTATTTCTTCTCATTTTTATGATTCTGCATGCTTGTGAAGTCTTACTCAGCTTCCCTGAACCACCCTTGGTATATTTTAAAGGTTTCCAAACTTGAGCTTTACCTATGTGACACTTCCTGCCTACATCTTGACTGGATTCAGTCTTAATGTTGTGGTTCTGTGTTCAAACATGCTTGTGACTATTGGCAGGTCCACAGGCCTCATGGCAACATGGGCTGCATGCCAGCCTTGCCTCACTCCTTTGGTGACCACAATTGCTTTCAACCACAATCTCATGAGGGTAGGAACAATCGCTGGCCTGATCGCATTGGAGTATACCAGCTTTCATGTTTTAGGACTTATCTGCCCTGATTCATGCTTGCATGACCTGAAAGAATATATTTTTAAATCATTCTCTACTTCTGGATCCAAACAGAAGAAATGCTTTTCTCTTTCCTGTCTTTTGGTTCTCTCATGCTTTCCAGTTCCTCAGTTCTTTCCTCATCCCTTTAGTCACTTGGAATTTATCCCTTTAGGCGCTGTTGGTAGAATACTCTGTTATTTTTGTTTGTTTATACAACTAAGATTTTTTTTTTTTTTTTTTTTTTGAGGCGGAGTCTCGCTCTGTCGCCCGGACTGGAGTGCAGTGGCCGGATCTCAGCTCACTGCAAGCTCCGTCTCCCAGGTTTACGCCATTCTCCTGCCTCAGCCTCCCGAGTAGCTGGGACTACAGGCGCCCGCTACCTCGCCCGGCTAGTTTTTGTATTTTTAGTAGAGACGGGGTTTCACCGTGTTAGCCAGGATGGTCTCGATCTCCTGACCTCGTGATCCGCCCGTCTCGGCCTCCCAAAGTGCTGGGATTACAGGCTTGAGCCACCGCGCCCGGCCTACAACTAAGATTTCTACAAAAATCTTGTCATCAGTGTTTAGGAATAGAGGTGACCCCCACTTTCGAATACCTGATGCTTTAAATCTATTCGTTTTTTGAGTTGGACATTTCATTTTTCACTCATTTATGATGCAAAACAATAGCCACGGCTTTAATCACAGAAGTTCTTTCCTAAGTTTTACCCAGCTTTCCTAATTAGAAAAGATATTCCTAAGACTTTATTTCATAAAAGGATTATGATTTTTGTTGTGTGAAAAAATTGACTGGACATTGGTTTCAGTTTTTGAGAGGGAGACTTTAAACCCTGGGATTTCTGAAGAGACAGGAGTATTTTTGTTATTTGTGGTGTGCCCCTTGAACCACACCTGGGTTTATGTTAGTGAGGTAACTCCTAGCGGGTCCCTATCCTATATGATTTCAGAATGGAGGCTGGCCATGACAGAAAGACCAACCATGATTTAGAGGCTTGGGGCTTTGAAACATGTATTATCAACCTGACCTCCCAATTTCTGAGGTTGGGTGGGGAAGTGTTGAAGATTGAATTAAACTTCAATGTAATGATGTGGCGTAATGAAACACTAATAAAAATTCTGGATACTTGGAGTTTGGTGAGCTTTCTGGCTGGTGGTGCACACTGACCTGCCGGGAGGGTAATACACCCTGACCCAATGAGGAGACGATACGGAAATCCTGCATCTGAGACCCTCCTAAATCGTGCCCTATGTGTCTCTTATTTTCACTGGCTAGTTTTGATTTGCATCCTTTTTTGCTATAATAAAACAGCAGCTGTAAGTACAGTACTTTCTTGAATTCCCTGATATATATGACCAATAAGTTATAATGACTTATTGGACATGAGGGGATAGTTGAAACCCCTAGATTTATAACTAGTTGATCAGAAGTGCAGGTGGCCTGGAAACCCCTGAGCCTATGAGTGGTGTCTGAAGTGAGGGCAGACAGGAGGGACTGTGCCCTTAACTGATGAAGTTTGTTTAACCTAACTCCAGGTGGTTAGCATCAGAAGTCAACTACAGTACTGAAAGTCATTAGGAAACCACGGAAATAATAGGCTTTGCATGGAATTATTGCACAAAAGTGTTAGCAAACAGGACAAAGTCATACTCTATTTTAAAATGCAATGAAATGGTTAATTTCTACTGTTTTGCAGCATCTAAATATTGTGGCCACATATTCAAAACAATCACAGAGACAACATGTTCAACAAGTTTTTTTCTTGAAAAAATATTTGTTAAAGAACAGGTACTATGAATGAAGCTGAAAAGACAAACCTGTGAAAATATCTGGGATAAAATATTTAATTCATTATCAAGAAAATTAGGATTGAGAATATCACTACCGAACAGAATTTACTCTTAACTTACCGAATATTCCCCAGTACCTCCGAATACATTCTCAATTGGAACTATTATAGTTCTAAGAAAAAGAGTTGATGGAAGATGTCAGGAACTTTTAATTTACAAACCATTAAGTAAAACTTTCAAGAAGACTCTGGGCAATTTTAGAAATACTTAAAAATAATAAAACTATATTGAAAATAATCTTCAGTAAAGTATTGGTGACATGATATGAAAGGCAGATGTGGCTGAGAAACCAGATAACTTAGGTGACTATGTGCTATTTCACCCAGAATAAATCCCAGTAGACCCTAGGGTGGTCTGTGAGACTCTCCTAAAGCTATTGGTTTTCCCTTCCTCTGTGGCCTCCTCTTCTAATCTTTCTCCTGGACCACTTTCCTCCCACCACACCCTGTCTGCATTCTAGTTGCTCTTCAGACTCTCTAGGCACACTCTGTTGGCCATAGTAAAAGTGGGTGGTTAGACCACAAAACCAGAAAACATGTCTCAAGTACCCAGTGTTCTGAATGAGCCTTTACTACAGTACTGCTGCTTATTGGCAATAAAGTAATTTATTACTTTTAATTGGTTTGAACCACATGAAATTGCCAAATAATAGTGACATAGAAAACAGGAAGTAATTAATCCCCAAATTGTATAGTCCCAATATCTCCAAATTAAATGGACAATATCAAGTAAAGTCAAAGAGAATGCAATAAAGTAAGAAAATATGAATGGACACTGAATAGAAATATTTATATATCACTACAGGAGGCTACATCTGTTCGCTCGTTTGTTGACAGGTGTTGTTAAATCCACAGGCTTGTTGTAATTAACCTGGTTACCAAGGGGCTAATCATATAATCTAGTTTTCTTAAGATGTTTGCTTACATTTTCTCCTCCTCTCTTTCTGTCTCCATCTCCTTTCATCCCTTCTTTGATGCCTTACTCCAGCCTCCAATCATGTTTACTTTCAAAATTTCCTAGTGACTTCTAAACTTCCAGACTAAACAGCCTTTTCCAAGACTTCACTCAGTTGTGTCTGAAGGGCTTTTAATAGTCAACCACCCATGAATTCTAGTACTTCCCACTTGGGTTTCTGTGACATATGCTTCCTCTCCTGCAGCTCTACTACCCTTCTGATCTCTACCTCTTCTGTATTTATTGGTTCCTGTCTACTAACAGAATCTATCTTTGGCCTTCCATTTGCACTCACTCCTCATGTGAGCTCATTCACCCTTATGATTTTTTACCTTTGTAGCACTGACTGCCTAATTTCTAAGCTCAACCCAACCCCTCATTGGCTCCTCTGTGTCACATTTATAATCACTCACTGAAGGTACTTGCATTTAAATTATTACCATTCTCTCACAATCACTTCCAGACCACTTCCCTTTACCAGTCATCTCATTTCTATCTTGGACATGATTTAAGTCTCCCAGGAAACAAGTCTTCAATACAAAAGAGAAATTTTATGAATAGGAAACTAAAGTCATTATTTTTCTTCCAAAGAAACTTCTGCTTTCAGCTCCTTGTGGTCTTCAATAGACGTGTCCATGTCCTTGCATTATGCCATGGTCCAATAACACCCTTCCACTTCTTATTCTCCAAATGCACTCTACCTTCCCCGAGCCTTTTCCCACACTATTCCCTTTACTTAGTTCCACTCATCTCCACCAAGAAATCCTACCCGGTCTTCAAGGCCCAGTTATTAACCTCAGCCTCAGACCAGAATGACTTTCACTGGACACTAATCTGTACTCATTTAGCATCTAAGAATCTTCAGTGGATAGAGATAGTTCTACACATCTCTCTCTCTAAGTGCTAGGAAGTCAGTCCCTAGGCAACTGAATCCTTATCTGATACTCATATTTTTAAATCCCTCGCAGTACCCAGATTATGCTCATTAATAGTTGTTTTGATTGAATGGCATGGACTCTTCTAGGCATGGGGGTACAAAATAATCAGACTGATTCTTATTTAAGCATTTGGGAGCCTTTTCCTGTTTATTACCTGCAATTAAATGTTAATGAAGAATCACTGAAAAAATTAAAATGTATAAAGCACAGCTAATATTGTAAGAGAGATGACAGCCTGGCTAGAGACACAGGCATGCATGCACATCATATTAACTAGTTATGTAACTAACTCTTTGTTTATCCTCTGGATTACTGGTCACATAGAAAGACTGAACACTGAAATTATTGGACACACTGAAGAAAGTTACACAGCAAGAACTTACCATCACAAAAAAGAGAGTACCTGACCAAACTGACAGCTTTAGTTAGAATCAACATCTACTGCAAGGTATTTGTTCATTCTTCCAGATCATTTGCAGGAGGGCTTCTGATGACAGATTATAACTCATGTCTTAGCTGTCATTATGAAAGGCATGACTGATGAGTGTGCCAAGCCCAGGATTCTGAAAAGGAATTCTCTGACACTGTTATCTGGAGGGCTGGCCTGAAGTTAAACCGTGGAGTCAGTTGCCTTCTGCTGCCATCCTCAGGGCCGCCCAAGTTCCTTGTTATCCAGTTCCTCTACTCCCTTCTCCTCAAGCCTACACAAGATGCCTTTCTCACTAATTGTTAAAAAAAAGATTAGAGATGCAGGGTGGAGAAACTGGAAAGTGCTAATTTTTGAATCAAAATAATACATATATATTTTTTAAGTCAAAGAGTATTTCAAGGTCAAAAACAGAAAAGAGCATTCATCTTCTCCTTTTCTTTCTTCCACACCTGCCTATGCCATACAGACACTACCATTTTCAACCATTTTAGCAGTTGTTTCAGGCATTTATCTCTTTATTTATAAATAATCCGTTTATTCATCTATTTATTTTGCTTCTTGATTTTAAATATGATCATTTGTTTTTCTGTTTAATTAAATAAGCTTAGAACCTCCCCTCCCCCTGCACATCCAAGCACAAAATGGTTCTATCACAGTCATAACTGGGAGGCAAAAATAGTCAATGTTTTCACTATATATGTGTGTGTGTGTATGTGTATATATAGTTAATATAATAAACATAATATTTCTTGTAGCTTAATCTTATAGTGTGTTATATTTCCTTATCACTGTGTGTTATGACATTTTCTTTCATGTTCAACTTTTTCTTTTTTACAAATTCCTAAATGCCTCGTTTTTAAATGCTTACTTTTAAACCACCTAACTAAATCAGCCTCACACTTCTCAAAATAATGTTTTACAATGTAAGTAATACATCATTTATTAGCAGCTTTTTTTCTTTGTTGGAAACATCTCTGAAGGTTCCTGCATCATTCAGTCTGGACTAATTGCTCTTGACACTAACTATTCTGAGTCTGTCCTCCTCACTCTCCTTCTAAGAAATTTCTTTGTTCTCTTCTATATTGGATTCCCTATATCCTGGATTCCTTGTTTTACTGTTTCTTGGGTTTTGCTCTCATTTTTGGAAAGGAATACCTTCCAGTAGCTTCCTGAGAAAGACGCACAGGAGGTAAATTTCTTAAAAGCTTGTTTGTCCTAAAGTGTTTTTTTTTTTTTTTCTTCCTGAGATAGAGTCTTATTCTGTCATCCAGGCTGGAATGCAGTGGCACAATCATGGCTTGCTGCAGCCTCAACTTCCTCAGGCTCAGGTGATTGTCCCACCTCAGCCTCCTGTGTAGATGGAACTACAGGCATGCACTACCACACCTTGCTAATTTTTTGTAGAGGTAGGATTTTGCCATGTTGCCCCGGTTGGTCTTGAACTCCTGACCTCAATCGATCTGCCTGCCTCAGCCTCCCAGAGAATTATGTTGCTTTTGAGGAGTTCATTGCTATTTGGTTAGTTGTCTTTGGTATGTGAGCTGCTTTTTTTCTCTCCTCCCCAGGGTTGCATCAGTTTTCTTCCCCTAAGATACTTCAAAGAGCAATTATAGAATTTCAAAAATAAATCTATATCACTTGACCCCTTGCTTAAATTGTCTCATTTTTTAAACAAGAATGAACACAAGACTTCATTCCTTGTGTTGGTAGAACACAAAGATAAACTAATCAGGATGCCTATTAAGGATAAACATCTTTATGCTTACAAGATTTGCTTTCAATAATTGCAATTAATAAAAACTTCAAAACCAGAAGTTTTTGGCACTTAATACATGGCATATTACCTCCTAAAATTAGTAGAACTAAGCATGCTTCATTTTAGCACCCCATGTGCTATCCTTGAAAGGGTCTGAAGAGGGTCAGGGAAAGAGAGAGGGTGATTGCCAGTTATCTTCCAGATTTAACTACAAGTAAAAGTGAGTAAAAAAAAAAATATATATATATATTTTAATGTTTAGATGTGGCCCTTCTATATATATATATATTATAGACCCACAACTAGTATCAAACTGAATGGGGAAAATCTGAAAACTTTTCCTCTAAGATCTGGAACATGACAGGGAGGCCCACTTTCACCACGGTTATTCAACATAGTACTGAAAATTCTAGCTAGAGAGATCAGACAAGAGAAATAAAGGGCATGCAATTTGGAGTAGAAGTAGTCAAATTATCCTTGTTTGCAGATGATATGATCTTGTATTTGGAAAAACCTAAAGACTCCACAAAAAGCCTATTAGAACTGATAAACAAATTCCATAAATTTGTAAGATACAAAACCAATATGCAAAAATCATATGCCAACAGTGAACGATCTAAAAAATAAATTTAAAAAGTAACCTCACTTACAAGAGCCATTAATAAAATTAAATACCTAGAAATCAACTTAGCCAAAGAAATGAAAGATCTCTATAATAAAATTCTAAAACATTAATGAAAAAAGTTGAAGAGGACACCAGAAAATGGAAAAATATTCCATGTTCATGGATTGGAAGAATCAATATTGTTAAAATGCCTACACTACCCAAAGCAATCTACAGTTTCAATGCAATCTCTACCAAAATACTGATGACATTCTTCACAGAAATAGAAAAAACAATCCTACAATTTATATGGAACCACAAAAGACCCAAAATAGCCAAAGCTATCCTAAGCAAAAAGAACAAAACTGGAAGAATCACATTACCTAACTTCAAATCATACTACTGAGCTGTAGTAACCAAAATGGCATGGTACTGGCATAAACACAGACACATAGACCAACGGGACAGAATAGAGAACTTAGAAACAAACGCATATATCTGCAGTGAGCTCAGTTTTGACAAAGGTGTCAAGAAACTACACTGTGGAAAGGACAGTCTTTTCAATAAATGGTGCTGGGAAAATGGGATATCCATATGCAGAAGAATGAAGCTAGATCCCTGTCTCTTGCCATATACAAAAGTCAAATCAAAACAGACTAAAGACATAAATCTAAGACCTCAAATTATAAAATTACTACAAGAAAACAATAAGGGAATTCTCCAGGACATTGGTTTGCGCAAACATTTCTTGAGCAATACCTCACAAACACAGGCAACCTAAGCAAAAATGGATGAATGAAATCACATTAAGTTAAAAATCTTCTGTGCAGCAAAGGAAACAATCAATAAAGTGAAGAAACAACCCACAGAATGGGAGAAAATACTTGCAACTACTTAGGTGACAAGGGTTCAGTAACCAGAATATATAAGCATCTCAAACAACTCAATAAGAAAACATCTAACAATCTGATCAAAAATGAGCACAAGATTTGAATAGACATTTCTCAAAAGAAGATATACCAAGGACAAATAGGTATATGAAAAGTTGCTCATATCATTGATCACCAGAGAAATGTCAATTAAAATTACGATGAAATGTCATCTCACTACAGTTAAAATAGCTTATATTCAAAAGTCAGGCAATAACAAATGCTGGTGAGGATGTGGAGAAAAGGAGAACTTTTCACATTGTTGATGGGAGTATAAATTAGTACAATCACTAAGGAGAACAGTATTGTGGTTCCTTAAAAAACTAAACATTGAGCTGTCTTACTATCCAGCAGTCTCCCTGCTGTGTATATACTCAAAAGAAAGGAAATCAATATACCAAAGAGATATCTGCACTCCCATGTTTGTTGTAGCACTGTTCATGATAGCTAAGATTTGGAAGCAACCTAAGCGTTCATCAACAGATGACTGGATAAAGAAAATGTGGTACATGTAGTCAATGAGTACTATTCAGCCATTAAAAAGAATGAGATACTGTCATTTGCAATAACATGAATGTAACTGGAGATTGTTATGTTAAGTGAAATAAGCCAGGCACAGCAAGACAAGCACCTCATGTTCTCACTTATGCATGGAGTCCAAAATCAAAACAATTACTTATAGACATTTAGAGTAGAAGGATGTTTACAAGAGGCTAGGAAGGGTAGTGGGGGCCTGGGTGGGAGGTGGGGATGGTTAATGGGTACAAAAAGTAGAAAGAATGAGTAAGACCTATTATTTGATAGCACAAGAGGGTAACTATAGTCAATAATAATTTAACTGCACATTAAAAAATATCTAAAAGAGTGTAATTGAATTGGTGGTAATGCAAAGGATAAATGCTTGAGGAGATGGATACCCCATTCTCCATAATGTGCTTATTTTGCATTGCATGTCTGTATCGAAACATCTCATGTACCCTATAAATATATACACCTACTATGTACCCAGAAAAATTAAAAATAAAGAGAAACCTAAAAAAGAGTTTGTGGAAGGAGGTTATATTCTAGAGTATGAATTTGATATTGCACTAAATTGCTTTGGCCTGAACATACTTATAAAGCACAAAGCAAGGATGAAGAATTTGTAAGGGAAGAGGAGAGTCTCTTGGCTAGCAGAGAAGAGAATGCAGACAGTAATATAGATTGAGTTTGCCTAAAAGTACTATGACATGAATTCATCTTTTTTAATGACTTGAATATAATCCAATCATAATTTTGGGATTACATACCCCTTTGGTGTTACAAACAGATGTCCCAGTTGGATGAAGTCTCAGAAAACAGCAGATTTAATGAAATTTCAACTTTCAAATGCTGTTTTTAGTTTGCATGGAGTCAAAGTTGCTTATTAAGTTGGCAACTTCCAAAATAATACTTGTTTTGAAGAGTTAGAAATGTTGTGAACCTTATGCTAGGCCCACTGGGTTCTCTGACATTGACACACAGTGCTTTTCTGAGACAACCAAGACTGACTTTGTGTTTGTCAAGGATAGCTGCCTTTCTGAGGTAAAGGGAAAGCTTAACAAAAAGGTTCCATTCTGGTGACTTCTGTTAAAAAAAAAAGAAAGAAAGAAAATATGTTCACTTGAACTGAGCTCAGAAATGGGCATTTGTAAAATTGGGGAATTGTTTTAAGACTATTTTATCTACCCACTTAAACACATACTATGTATGTTCCTCTTGTGTGCCAGGCACCATGCTTACAGCTGGTCAACAAAGCAGACATGGTTCCTTTCTCCATAGAGCTTTTCGATGAATAAAGGGAAACTTTTATTTAAGTTGAAGTAATTCTAACGTATTCATTAGCTGTCCTTCTGCCCTTCCAACAAGTTGTACATTTCAAATCATAGATTGTTACCAAGGAGAACAGATTTTTCACAGTGTATTATATAAGAATAAGTAATAAAGGATGTTTATAAGAGTACATTCCACATCAGATAGATCTAATGGAAGTAAAAATTTAACTCATTGATGCAAATGACTAATAGTTATAATAATAATAATAATAAATTGGGTGTTTTCCATGTGCCAGACACTGTGCTAGGAGCTCTCCATAAATTAGTTCATTTACTCATCCCAACAATCCTATATAGTAGGCATCATTTTTATCTCCATTTTTTTTTAAAAGGAAAGTGATTTATTAAAAGGTTAGGTGATGTACTTGCCTGAGGTTGTTTATAATGAATAGATGAGCCAAGGATCAAACCTAGTGAGTTTGACTCTGAAATGTCAGACTTAACCCTGAAGATCCCCTGCTTTCACCAGATTCAGTATAAGTGGCATGTATTTATGTTGTCACTATGGACCGGTCTACATAGTCACCCTTTTCAGCTGTAGGCTGTGGGGTGAAAGGATTGTTAAAGCCTCTGAGAAGTCCAGTAGTGTGATTCAAAACATCGCCTTTCATCTGCCACTGTTATCGGATCTTTGAGGTGTTGCTTTTCTGGCTGGAAACTTCTGTGGCTGGTGACATCTTTGCCCAAGTTTTGCTTGAGCCCACTGGGCTCATTCTGCCTACTTGACCTGGCAGGCTGCACTTGGCTCACGCTACTGGCCTGGTTCCCATGCCTGCCAAATAAGGCTGCGTGGAGTGGTGAGGGGTGTGCGAGTGAGTGTGGGGTCTGGCCACTGTGCAATCTGGCATGCCAGCTGCTGCAATAGGGTGGGCAGCTCCAGGTGCCAGCATGAGCACCAGCTCTCTGCAAGGCTGCAGCTGGACCAGGTGCACTGCAAGCAGCTTCCACAGCTGGCACCAGGGAACATAATGGTTTGTAGAAGCTTGGAGATGCCAGGAACCACAGGGCCTCAAAGAGGGAGTCAAAGGCTTAACTCAAGGAGCTCCCATGTCTGGGGTCCCTGAAGGGCTGCAGCTCTTCTTTCCTTCTCTTCACCTGCAACATGGCGAGCAATGGGGCATATCTCATCTCTGTTTGTGTTATAGCTCTTTTAACCTTATTCAGCAGATCCCGAATTCTTGTCCTGTGCCCAGGAAGAGTGAGGTAGGCAGATAAGTGGAGAGCAAGCATGACGAAGAGGAGCTTTATTGAGTGATAGAACAACTGAGAGGAAACCCGCAGGGGGAAGCTCCTTGCTCCAGCCAGGGAGTCCTGACGAGTGTTCAGCTCCTAGCAGAGAAGGTAGCTCCTCTCTGCTAGGCAAGTCATCTCGACAAGTGTTCAGCTATCAGCAGAGAGGGTAGCTCCTCTCTGCAGCTGGTTGTCCCATCATCTGAGCAGCTCTCAGCAGAGAGGAGGCCTTTGAGTGGGTGGCTCCTCTCTGCTGGCAGGCCATCCTGTTATCTCCCCATTCTCTCTCTCTTGTCTCTGCAGCTGTCAGCAGAGAGGAGGCCCTAGAGTGAGTTGCTCCTCTCTGCAGCTGGTTGTCCCAATGTCTGCTCAGCTCTGGCTGAGTACAGGGCTTTTATGGGCCTCAAAGGGGAGGAAGTATGTGTTGATTGGTCCATGGGCACCCATGGAAGGTCCGGAAAAGGCGTCACAAGATTCTACTCTGGTCTGTGGGACTGGCAGCCCAGCCCCCAGCCTTTAGGCCCTCCCTTGCTTGAAGGTGGGGCCTTACCGGGGACCCACTCCTTCCTTTCCAGGAACCTGTCTGCTTCCTACTGTCATTCATGGCACCCAGGCTGTAGGTGCCAAGAGCTGCCTTCAGCATTCCCCCGCTCAGCTTCCCTCCTATGCTCGTTGGCACCCAAAGTCCAGAGGGGGCCAAGGCGGCAGGGTGCTGACATGTCAGCACTGCCCCAAGCATGTGCACACCTGACTGGGCCACAATAGTTCTTGGGTTCAGCCTGACTTTGCTCCGAGATTGGAATAGGCACCAAGAGCAGACAGAAGCCAGCAAGAGCAGCGGGAGCAAGCGCTTCCCACTTCCGAGCCTGCGAGGGCAGGGAGGGCCTTCCTAGGTCCCCCAAAGTGCAGAGATACCTGGGTCTACAGCTGTGGTTTGAGCAGTTGCAGCTGCACCCAGAAGAGTAGGGCTCCCGCCTGCTCCTGGGTCCTGAGAGCACAGGGATGTCCAGGTTTGCAGCGATGGCTTGGTTGGCTGCAGTGATACCCAGGTAGCTTCTGCCCCAATTTGGAAGGGGCAGGGCTTCCACTTATCCCTGGCTCTTGCTGGCTCCCTGGAGTGTGCAGCCCTAGCTTCGTCTCCCTGCTGCAGCCAGTGTGATGACAGCAGCTGCTTTAGATGTCCTGCCACTGTCATCACCATTGTCCTTATTCATGGCACGAGGATGTGATTTCTACATCTTGTCAAAGCCTCTCAGTGAAAACTCTGTTTAAGAGTCCTGGCACCTGGACTGGGTATATACCTACTAAAGAGAACCTAATTAGAAGAAGAAAACTTGCAACTCCAATTTGCATTCACATCAAGCAAATATCCAAAGAGATAGAAATTGTCTTGTAAATGGCAAAACACCAAATATAGCTTAAAAAACACCAGGGCATGCTCAAAGTAAAGAACAGTTGAGATGTAACAGTTTACAACTCCTCTTTGTGTGTATGTGTAATTGTGTGAGTCAAGCTAGTGTCACAAATATTAAATTATTCAATTAGGCAGCACAAGATTAAGCCCGTAAAATGTGTTAATGTGACACATCATTTCACAAATGGGATTTTAGAATGGCTTCCTGGGATTCTCCAACATGACAAAAATATCCATTAACTTCTACTGCAGCCTGTCTTAAGATCAAGGCAGAAATCAACTCACAGTACAAGGAAGAATGGGAAAAGGTGGTTGATAGTCAACGTTCTTGAGCAGTGGTTTTGCTTTTGTAAATTGCTTTGTTATTTTCTAAATTCTCTTCAGACGTACATAACCACTTGACAATAATGTCTACTATTTACTGAATTCTATTCTGTGTGGATAAACTGTTAGTTTTATGCAATGTGTTATTTATTATATATTATTTGTCATATGCCATTCATTATTCATATGTCATTCGTTGTTTAGTAAACATTGAATGACACCTACTGAACAGCTTGGAAATGGGTTAAGTAAACTAGGATGTGTTCGCCTAATAAAATAGCATCTGGCTATTACAGTGATATTAACAAAGAGTTTATAAGAACAAATGAAATAAGTGTTACATTGAATGAATACATTAAATTATAAAATCTTATTTTTGTAAAATATTAATAGAAAAAAAGACTGGAAGGAAGCATTCCAAAAGGTTTACATTATTTGCCTCTGGGTTGTGAGATATGAGTATTAGTTGTTTTTCTTCTTTTTTCTTGGTTCCTTCCTTGTTATTCACATTATCTGCCATAAGTGTTATTTTCATAATCTCCAACCAAACTAAAAATCTTATTTAGGAGGCATTTGAATTATTCATAAGTACCAATGGAAACTTCAGTTAGCATAGATAGGTACCATTATGTTTGGGTATTCAAATCAAGTACAACATCATGCAATTTTAGTATTTTCAGTAAAAGTCATTTGTTCAAAGTATAAAAAAGTATGACTTAATTATGGTCTTTATCCAAGTTCCATTTACAGCACAAGAATTGAGAGTGCCTGAATTGCATATTGACTTACTGTTGTGCTTCCACTGTGTGAGTGTAATGTCTTGGAGCAGAGCCTTAGAAAACACTCTTCTGCTTGCTGTTCAGGTGCTTTTCCTGGAATCCCTATGCTGTCCTCCGGCACCCAGCTCAGTCCCACTCCCACTCCCACTCTTTCATGACTCCTAAAGGTCCTTCCTTTAGAGATGTCTTCCCTCAGTCCCCTTCTCACTCAACGCTTAGGTGCCAAAGGAAGGTCATCCAACTAAACACCCTGCCAGCACCCTGCATTTTTCCCAGCTGCTCTTTCCACAATGAGTTTGTATCATGATCCATGTAATTTATGTGTGTCTGTCCTCCTGCTGTATTTTAAGCTCCATGAAAGGAAGAACTGTGTATGTTTGGTTCCCTGCTGCATTCCCATTACCTAGCACAGAGTCTAAGGCATAAAAGTTCAGTAACTATTTGTTGCATGAATGAGTGAATCCATCACATTTTAGAGATAACAGATGTGAATTTCAAATATGTAAACATCCCCATGCAATTAACATCTTCTTGAAGGAGAAGCCTGGGAATTTGAACATGATAAGGGTTGATTGTGGAGTGGAAATGTGAGGTTATACCTCCCTTCAAACACATTAGCATTTGTGTGTGAATGTGTGTGTGTGTGTGTGCATGTTTGTTAGTCTATTAACCATATTCTATAGTCACAACTGAGGTTTAGTAGCGGCGTAGAATTCTGGATGAGTGTGAAGGCAATGGGATAGACTAACTGGGTCTGAAAACCAGTTAGATATTTACTAGATCTCTGAATATGACAGGTTTTTTAATACCACTAAGTTTTGGTTTCTTCATTTGCATAACTGGGCTACAGTACCTATTAAGGTTGTTGTATAGATAAAATGAGAAAATGAACATAAAATGCTGAACATAGAACTCTGAAGAATTGTAGGTGTTCAATAAGTCTCTTCAACAACAGCAGTTATTGTTATTCCTAATACTTTCTTATTAACAATTTCTAAAGTTAACAATTTTCTGAAACGAAAATTTCTCAGTGACCACTAGATGGCATTAAGGTTAATTTAAAATATAGACAGTATAGCCATTACTCGTATCAGTAAAAACATGTGGTGAAAAGTAATTTCATACATTTTGCTTTAAGTTGTGGACTTAATAAGTTGTGATTTTGCATTCTTTTATGTAGATAAATCCTATAAGAGATTATATTTGTTTCAGCTTTGTTTCCATCAAGGATTCCTCACGCTGCTTCTCTTCATCTTTTTTGAAGTAGGAAAGTTATTGCTGAAAATTCTGAATAATGTTGCAAAATAAATGGCCCTCTGGGTGCACTAAGAACAAAATTACTGTTTTGTAGTGGCTGTATGATGTACTGAGGGTCAACAGCATGCCAAACTCAACGGTGACTGGAGGGAAAGACTCTGTGGGTTTCCCAGGCTGGGAGCTGAAGACAACAAGATAGTGATTGTGTCTGAAACAGATGAGTGAATAAAAAAGTGCCTGGGTAAACCCAGGAAAAAGCCCAGTCACTCTCCACCCTTCTCAAGAATGCTGCAGTGTGAGGCAGGTATCTGTTGTTTCTTAAATTTTGCAGAATGCAATAAATGAGCAACAAAATGCTAATATAAATATTCTCTTCAAAGACACTGGTGGACTGAAAAATTTAGTATTGCTGAGTTTCTTGTTGTGTTGTATCCATTAATTGTGGATATATCATCAAACGTGTAGAAGAACTATATATTTAGGGTATTGTTAGAAAAAAACTAACTTAGATAACAGTAGATTTTAATGAGTTGCATGGCTTACTATGGGCAAAGAGGTACCATGAAACTTTACTGAAATGGAGAGATTAGTTTGTCATGATGGAAATGAACCTGAGTTGGAGAATTGTCAATTTGGCAATTTTGTTCAATCTTTGAGGTAGATTGCCAAATGGTTCAACTTACCTCCAACTGTGAACTCTATGAGAGTGTCAGAGGCACGTGTGTGTCACCTCTGAATCTCCAAAGCTGAACCTACAGATAGTATATCTCCAAAGATACCTATGAGCACAGCGTCATATTGTGCTCAATAAACCTTGATTGAAAAATAAATGATAAAATATCTAATCAGTTAGACCAGATAAAAGAATCCTATTGGGTATCCGTAAAGGGATTCTTAGTCAAGATGGTATAACATGTTCATAACAGAACACTCCCCTTCTCTTTCAAATACATAAAAGAATGTACAACATAAATAAAAACATAAAGGGATAAAAAGGCAATGTCAAGTTAAAAAATAAGGTAAATACCTATATCAACCGGAAATGGAACCCAAGCACAAAGTAGAGAGTGAAGCTGAAGACATTGAAAGCTTGGCTCTCCATTTGAAAACAAAGCAGTAGAGTTGGGAGTTTTGCTCTTCTGGATACACAAAGTAAATGAACTCTTTGTGGGATGTGGAATTGGGCCCAGGCTCACCGCTTGCATTTAACTCCCAAAGATCTTCACCAGAAGAGTGATTCAGAATGCCCTCTAATAAGAAGAAAAGTGAACTCACCACAACCTAAATGTCTAGCTGTTAGTCTTATAGGCTTAGAAAAGTGATTTGTTTCTAAGATAGAAGCAAGTTTTATTATTTCTAAGAAGTCAGAGCTGTGAAATATATGAATCAGATTTATATATAGCACAGTAATGTTGTTTAGTATATGATCATTTATGAACCAGTTAAAATTATTCTTCCCAGAATAGTTAATTACTATTTTTGTGAGAAACTGAGAGTAAACCTGAATTTCATAATGAAAACAAACCGAGCAATAGATGACAAAAGTGTTCAAAACAAACTGTAAAAATTCTATTGGATTCTAATAATGGGCAGAAATTATAACAATAGCTTGTTAGAACTGTGGCAAACAATATCAGCTTCCTAAAGATAAATGGCGTCAGCATTTAAATGGTCTTTAGAAAATCCAACATTTTAAAACAGTTAATACTTTGTCTATAACTTCATTTTTAAGTATGCTGTTCCTTTTGTCTTGAATATCTGACACTGCTATTCATACTGCATGACCTAGTTCATTAGTTCCTTTTATATGTATCACTAGAAAAGTGATTTTTTTAAAAAAAAGCAAATTTAGAAAGAAATGATCATTCATGAGGGTGATTCAGATAAGGCAAGCTCCCAGACATTACATTTAAAACCTCCAAAAATCTATAATGCAAATACAGCTAGAAATAACCAACAGATTTTCAAGGGGCTTTCTCCTTTGTTGATAGATTGAGCGTCCCTTATCTGAAATGCTTGAGACCAGAGATGTTTTAGATTGTTTCAAATTTTGGAATATTTACAGTAATATTACTAGTTGAGCATCACTAATCTGAAAATTTGAAATTCAAAATGCTCCAATGAGCGTTTCTTTTAAAAGTCATGTTGATGTCCAAAAAGTTTTGTGCTTTAGAGCATTTTGGATTTCAGAGTTCAGAGTTGGAATGTTCAACCGTACTACCCAGGAAACCAATTATAATCAGAAGTTTGCTTGGCTAGCGTGGAATCAGAGCAAGGGGAATTAGTTATATAATTGAAAAGCTTTATGGCAAGCGTTGGCAAACTTCTTCTGTAAAGGGCTGGGCAGTAAATATTTCAGGCTTTGTGAGCCATAGAACCTTTGTCAAGACTACGCAGCTCGGATAGTGTAGTTCATAAACAGCTGTAGACATTGTTAAACAAAAAGATGCACCTTAAACGTGGATTCTTTTAAACTTTATTTAAAAGAACGGAATTCAGCCAGATTTGCCCCATGAACAGTAGTTTGCTAGCCCCTGTTTTGTGGCATTAGATCCCAAATGTCTGACATTTCCATTGTGGTGAAATCAGATGCTGTCTATGTATGTGAATCTCCTCACATTCTTGAATCAGGACTCTCTCTTGGTTGTACAGTGTCAAAATTAGTTTCTGGGATTAGTCTTTTTGAGGTCTCTGTTTTCTTTAGGTGGGATAATTTTTCCAATTAGATTAGAATCAAATGTTATTGGTTTAGGAGGCTTTCTGTCTTAAGGTAACTTTGCACATCTCTGTTTCAGTTCCCTTAGAGTTTAACTCTCAGAGGAAATCTTATGTCCCATTTCCATTCTGGTTCTTTTTCCCCTTATTTCACAATTCTCCAGAGATTTCTCATGATTGCCCAACATTAATCCTACTGTAATAACTTATGGTATGGATCTAGTGAAAGAGAATGCTGAGGCATGGGTGTCAGTTGATGTTCAATCTGATTATTTCTCCCAGGTGTGTAGTTCCAGGAAAACTGCCTTAAACTTTTTAGCCCCTAGAGTCCTCTCAGTCACTCTGGAACACAGAAACACCTTCAGCTGACCATATATTTTAAATAAATCACATGTAAAGATTTTTTTTCACAGTAAGTGTTTAAATGTTTGTTCTGATTGGTAGCCTCGGTTACTGTCAATGTGTTACCTTAGTTAATTATGTAAGAGGGGCCATTTCTCATCTCAGACAGTATCATGATTTATTTTAGCAACTTGCAATCGAAGTCTGACTGGGTGTACAGCAGCCTCAGCCTCACCTGGGAGCAGGTCAGAAATGCAGACTCTCAGGGTCCCAGACCTACTGAATCAGATCTGGATCTGTCTTAACAAGATTTACAGATGATTCACAATTATTAAAATTTGGAGGTCCTGCTCTGACTATAGTGCATCTTAATGTTAATTCTTAACATTAGTTTAAAAAAAGGCATCATCATATACACCATGGAATATTATGCAGCCATAAAAAAGGATGAGTTTGCATCCTTTGTAGGGACATGGATGCAGCTGGAAATCATCATTCTTAGCAAACTATCACAAGAACAGAAAACCAAACACCGCATGTTCTCACTCATAGGTGGGAACTGAACAATGACATCACCTGGACTTGGGAAGGGGAACATCACACATTGGGGCCTATCATGGGGAGGGGGGAGGGGGGAGGGATTGCATTGGGAGTTATACCTGATATAAATGATGAATTGATGGGTGCTGACAAGTTGATGGGTGCAGCACACCAACATGGCACAAGTATACATATGTAACAAACCTGCACGTTATGCACATGTACCCTAGAACTTAAAGTATAATTAAAAAAAAAAAAAAGCATCATCTCTGAGTGGTAGAATCAGGAAATTGGTATAAGGTTTAAGGATAGTAGGCTTAATTTCTCCCATATTCTTGTGCTCTTGCATAGGGCTTGAGAATATATAGTGCCCCTGATTGGCATCGTCATCCACAGGCCCATTTGGACCTCAAATTAATCTGATGAGATAGAGGTTTGAGAAAACTAAAATAAAGTGAAATTCCAGTTCATCAGCAACCTTGTTTTTCAAAGATTTCTTAAAACTTTTTTCGTTGGCAGCTTGTGAAATTCTTTCTCCATCATCTCTTTTACATAAAATATTGACAAACTGATATAAGTCTTATTCCTTTCAGTTCCTTGAAAATCTGGGCTTTTACTTTCTAATTCTGAGTGTGGTAAAACTCACATGTGCAGACTTTTAAATACTCACACAGCAATCCCTCCAGAGTGTACCTTGATTAGCCTTCACATGTGACACAACATGGATCACATAAGATATAGATGAATGTCCTTTGTGAAGCAGTGTCTGATTGTAGGATGTAGAATGGTTTGGCTGAGTTTGGAGACAGGAGTTAAAGATCTGATTCTTAGTTTTGCCATATTAAAGCTGTGTGTCTTATGACAAATCAGTTTTCCCCCAAAACTAGTAATTTATAACAAATTAATCTACTCTGCTTTTGAGGTGGGGCAAGAATATTTTAATTTTAATTTTTTTAAAAAAAAGCTTCCTAAGTGACTGTACTGCTCAGCCAGTTTTGAAAACCATAAACAAAGTCTTTGAGCTTTGATTTCTTCATTTATGTATTAGGAACATTAATGATTTCTTCAGTACATGAAATTATACATAAAATTCTCAAGTGCAGAGCAGTCTGGAGACATAGTGTAGTGGCAGTTTTATTGTGTGACCTATGTGTCACACAGATAAGATTTTGGCAGAGGGCATAGAAACAAAGGAAGTGTAAATGAGAGTAGAGACCAAGGTAACAGAACTGAAAACAGATGGAAGCCACCTCTGTTTTCCACAGCTAAGAATTCTTATAATGTGTGCCATCTGCGGGAGGTTAGGACTGTGAATAGTCCTACACATAAAGCCGGATTTCTACTAAAGAATGGAGCTTACATCCTATGAGGTCTATATTATCCTGTGTTCCTCCCTAATAATATTTCATCTTGCCTATCATGGCTTAAGAAATTGCAGGCCATTTGAGGTCAGGGTTTGGGTCTTTCCTTTCTCATAGGAACTCCTATTATTGTTCTGATTAGGGAGAAAATGCTCAGCAAATGAGTTTTTTTTATGGAGAAAATACTCAGCAAACCGATCGATGATTGGTTACAATTCTCGGACTTCTTCCTATTATGAGTAATTGATGTCCTCAAATGACTCAGCATTAGATTGGTATTAATTAAGGATATCTATGATGATCTCTGCCCTGTCACAAGTTAAGTTATTACAGTTTTCTTATATCGCCTGAAAAACTTCACCATGTTCTGTCTGAACACCAAGATTGTATCCATTCCTACATAAGGCATACGGAGCTACTTTTGGGGGAGGATGGGTTTCAAATCTCTGCTGCTTTTTCTTCTTTTCAGAGCTTGTTTTCTTTTTTCTTTTCTTTTTTTGTTTTTTTGTTGAGACGGAGTCTCGCTCTGTCGCCCAGGCTGGAGTGCAGTGGCACGATTCCCACTCACTGCAAGCTCCACCTCCCGGGTTCACACCATTCTCCTGCCTCAGCCTCCCGTGTAGCTGGGACTGCAGGTGCTCACCACCACGCCCGGCTAATTTTTTGTATTTTTAGTAGAGACGGGGTTTCACTGTGTTAGCCAGGATGGTCTCGATCTCCTGACCTCGTGATCTGCTGCTTGTTTTCTAATAAACTCATCATTTCACTGAACAAAGCCAAGTTACTTTCAAGCATGCCTTCTTATTGTCAAAAGCAGCCAGCTCAGTTAACTTAGTGGAAAACAATAAACTGATTGATCTGGCAAGACAAAGACCAAGCTTCAGCTGATGGGTTCATTTCCCAACTTGTTAATTCACTGCTGCTTAGACATAGTCTTTGACAGAGTCTGTTACTGTTCAGAAGAATAACTCCCAAAAGTCAATCATGTGGGGGGAAAGGAGATCAGTCTAGTAATCTGCTCACCTACTTCATCTATGCTGTGCATGACTGATAGCAGGAGGGATAAGTAGTTGACTACATTTTTCTTTCTTTCTTTCTTTCACTCAAAATATTATCCCAGGAGATGTAGACATAAAGAAATGTATAATATTCAGGAGTGTGTCTGTATTTGTCTTCTTGTCAAAAAAGTCCTTGAATTCTGCCCAGGCTGGAGTTCCTGAGTGCGGAGCTGGCCCTCAGCTGAGGGTAGAAGAAAGGAGAATTGAGTCAAGAAACCAAAGTAATGACTGGAGAACCAAAGGATGTTCCCAGACGTCAAATCCAAAGGGCCCAGCAATGAAGCTTGATCCGATCCAAGCAAAAGAATAAACACTTGGGTTAGACAAGACTGAAGTAGGATATTTGAGAGCTTGAGGGACGAGAAAGAGGATGGTGTAAGGGGTTGCCAGGGAGGGAGATTTAAGAGCTTGCTGTGGCCTTGCCTATGGGTAATAGATCGGGAGGATATTGAGGGTATTGGGCTGCTTCTAAGAAAAGAGGAGTCCACAGACAGCCAGGCAGAACCCATTCAAAGTTGTACCTTCAAAGTCAACTTTAGGCCTCGTGGAAAGTAGCGTGGTGGCTCCTTGTATAATCCCCTCAGTTATGTCTGTAATATCTAGAAGGGCAAACAGGTAGAGGTGCTTAACTGAAAGAAGAGAATCATACTTTCAAAAAGTTGATAGCATACTTACAATCTGAAGAATGGAGCAATATGTGTGTATGTGTGCATGTGTTTTAATTTTTCCTGTAAAGTTGCCATAAACATTTTTTTTTTTGAGATGGAGTGTCACTGTTGCCAGGCTGGAGTGCAGTGGCATGATCTTGGCTCACTGTAACCTCAGTCTTGCAGGCTCAAGCTATTCTCCTGCCTCAGCTTCCCAAGTAGCTGGGACTACAGGCACACACCACCATGCCCAGCTAATTTTTGTATTTTTAGTAGAGATGTGGGTTTCACCATGTTGGCCAGGCTTGTCTTGATCACTTGACCTTGTGATCTGCCCACTTTGGCCTCCCAAGCTATAAACTTTTAAAGAATCTGCCACTGCTGCATATCAGACGGTCCTTTCTGTTGCTGTTTCCCACTTTTTGTCTGCCCCTTTCATATTTTCTGCCTCTTTTTACATTTCTGTGCATTCTCTTTCCAACTCCGATGTCCAGGCTCCATTTTAGAGATGGCCATATGGTTTCATCTGTGGCTGTCTGTCAGAGTAGTCTTTAGTCATTCAGAGTCTTAACTGTCTCTCATCAAGGATCCCCTCTCCACCAGAAACAACAGAAAGTAAGACATGGGAAGGAAACATGCAATCATTTTTTGCATCTTTATGTTGCTGACAAATGCCTATTTATGAAGGAAGGAGAATTATTGTCTGATTCAGACCATGAAAGGTTAAAAGGATAGTGTTCCCTCAAATATGGAGCATCTTACAAATTAAATTGTTGTCCCACTACTTTGGTCCCTTAGCTCTTTTACTGGATTGCTTAAAACCTATTGAAATAAAATTTGTATCTTTTAAAAAAGTCTAATGAATTTTCTCTGGGGTTCAAATTTATGGAAACTTGCCATTTAAGAGGAACTCAGAGATAGGCTGAAATAAACTCCAGACTGATGCTGAAGTGAAATAAAGCTTTGGGTTAGGAGGAATTATTTATAAGCTTCATAATTGACAAACTTGTGCAAGATAATTGGCACATCATTTTAGAAACTTGTTGTGACTTGATCAAATTTAAGTTGGGTCCCGGCTTCAGGCTAAAGATATGCAGAATATATACTGTTGTCTGAAATAAAAGCTAAACGAATTTGGGGTAAAATTTTGAAAGTCAAAAACTGGTCATTGAATAGGTACAGATATAGGGGTTATTCCAGGACAAAATGAACCTCACATATGCTGGTCCCTAAATTTTATAAAAATTCTACAGAAGCAAAAGATGAACTAAATAGGGAAATTCTCATTGAAATATCAGAAGAGTATATATGAAGGCTATCAAATACTCGGAATGACTATTGCTTCTTTCCTTCCACCTGCACCTCTAGCTGACATTGCTAATTGATCAAGACTCGCCTTTTCACTGGGCCTGCTGTTAGTCTCGTGATCATTAGTACAGTGTTCCAATTAGCTAGTGACAATTATACAATTTAATATCTGAGATACAGCCTGCTTGCTGTCCTTGATTTGTTTTAAGTTGCTAAAGAAGGCTGTTTGGCAGAGAAAGACTTCTTTGTCCAAGTATCAAAGGAGCATTCTAAAAGGTCACAGGAGGAGAAAGAGAAGATCAGGTACAAAGAAAATCTTATTGTAATTGGATATGATTTTTTACATGGTCATTTAAATATTATTTATGCTTAACTTCTCCTGGAGTCATTAAGTTGTAGCCAGGGCCAAAACAGAAAAGCAAGGATGCTAAGTACCCCCATGTTGTAGAGAGAGCTGCAAATGAACAGCCCAGAGTTGGAGTCGGAAACCTTCTTGTAGGGTTTGTTTATTAAAAGGTGGTCAAATCAGTCTCATTACTGCTAATCACCATTGCCTTCTTTGTCTATAAAAGAAGCCTAGAGAGAGGAAATGTGTCATCCCACTCCTGTGGGATTCTGAGACAACTTTCCTTATCCTCCCCGCAAGGGAAGAGATGAAGCACCAAGAGACTCATCTGTGTAAATAGTAGGTGTTTTCAAGAAGGGAAAACTGGATTACTTTTGTTCTCCATTTTGACAGCTTGCTTTTATGTCTCTGTACCTGTCTCAGAAGGGAGAAAGAGAACGGGAGAAAGAAGGTGGGTCAGAGATGTGGGGCATCCGTGAAGTACCTATATACTGACCCTTGTCATGCCGAGGATGGGTGAACACAACAGGAGGTAACTTGCGTCAGTTTCCTATTCCCACACAGGACGGATGCTTTCTGAGTGTAAGAACCTCAACAGCAAAAGACTGTGGCATTGCCTGCTTGTGGGAGATACTGGGGAAATCATGAAAGAGGGTAGGAGGCTCAGCAGGGGGAGGCCTTAGAGGACCATCCAGGGAACCTGTGCATGGACTCTCCAAGATACTCATCCTTACTGCCTGCTACACAGAAGACTCCAATGGTTAGAGAATGTTAGCATAAGAAGAGAAAATCAACAAGAAGACAAGTGAAAGACCTTTCTCAGATGACTAAGAAGACATTTGCCTTTTCCAATAATAGTAGCCAGCCTCTAGGATAATGGTCACCTCCTAGTGATCATGGTCTTGTGTAGTTCCTTTCCACAATGAAACAGGGCTCATCTCTATATGACCAGTAGAATACTGTGGAAGAAATAATATGAGACCTGCTAGAAGAGTATGTTAGAAACACATTTGGCTTCCACTTTGGTTTCTTGGATGGGTTGCCTTGGGGAGAGCCAGATACTATGCTGTGAGGGCATTCAAGTAGCCCATGTAAAGAGAAACTAAGGCCTCCTGCCAGCAACCAGCACTAACATGCTAGTCATGTGAGTGGGCCACCTCAAAAGCAGATCATCCAGCCCCAATCTAGCCTTGTTATGATTGCAGCTCAACTTAACATCTGACTGCCACCTCTTAGTGATGCTGAGTCAGAAACATCCAGCTGAACTGCTCCTGAATTCTTGTCCCACATGAGATGAGAAAGATAATATATAATTATTACTGTTTAAAATCACTATGTTTTTAGGATATTTTTTATGCAACCATCACAACTCACTTACCATTCCTCTTTCCTGCCCTAATACTCAGGAAGTTAGTTCCTAGAAGAGGGAAGAGGGGAAGGTGTATAAAATGTGAGGCATTTTGAGCCTCTCAACTTATAAGTCTAATCTGCAATGGGAACAAAAAGAAAGTTTTGAATGGAATATAAAATTAAATTTGATTAGAGACTTACAGGATTTTCCTAAAATAACATTATTGGATAAGAAATAGGAATTTTACATAACATAATTGGGAAAATTCTTTGGGAAAAAATTGAAGCTTGTCATGTATATACTCCAAGGACAACTCAGCAAACCACTAATAGAGGTTTTTAAAAGCATAATTTAGTGGAAACATTTTCTCTGTCCTCCATGATTCAGCCAGCCATGGACCAGGGCTCATAACTCCTATACCCTGAGCTGCAGAACTAGTCGTCCAGAGTAACGAAACAATGAAGTATTAGTTTTATAAACCCAAGCCTATGACATCACAAATGTTAAAGGAGTTATCTATAAAAAGATAACTTTTTAATGGACTTGTCATACGTGAGAGCTATAGAAATATGGAAAGCTGATACTGATTTGTAGAAACTTTCCTGTGCTGTGAAGATGTCTGACATTGTTTTGATCATTCCAACCAATGTGAGAGATAGTGATAACGGTATGAATGTCTGCATGGGGTTCTGGGTAGCTAATTTGGTTCTCAAGCAAGTCAGTTTAGTCCTGCTATCAAAGACAAGGGGACATTGGCCAATATGATATGGATATGCATAAAGTTAATATTTACCTTTCAGAAAATATGATGGATTCTCTGTAGTTTCTGCATCATTGAGAGAAACAATGTAGAGTAACCGGCCTTTTAAGATAAACTCCTAGAGATTACTTGAGACAAGTTAGGAGAAGATGGCAGCCTGCAATAAAGATTTCAATCTGTGTTGAGTTATGGTAGTGTCAGGGTCATTCTATTCATTTGTAAACAATATAAAATCTTATTCCTTTCTTCCAGACTGTCACTGTGTTTCAGTGCCTCCTGAAACAAATGACCTCAGGGACTTCCCATATGGTGATACCAAGAGATTTCCCCTAATGTGAACCATGCCCAATATCTGTACACCATGGATATGCTGTCGCCACAGAGGTGTGGGAGATTACAGTTCTGCAGAACAGTTGGCATCTTCAAGGCAGAGATGAGCCCTGGATATTAAGTACTGTTACATTCGGGGCCCAGAATAGAAGTGAGTCAGTGTGACTGACTCCTGGCCTACCCAACCTGTGTTCACAAGAAGATTTCATATATGCTAGCTGTGATATTGTTATATAATAAGAAATATATATTTAGTCTCTGCCCCCAGTTCCTGACAGAGCTCCTAAAACCCTTGTAAATAGGGTGCTAGGAGAATCTTTTGTTTTAACCTTTGGTCTTTGACCCTAATTTCTGACACAGAGCACCCAAGGCTTTTGCAATGTCCTGAATGATAGAAGCATCTGACACAGAGCATCTAAATCCCTAGGAATTTCCTGAGTGAGAGGAGTATCTTTTGTTCTAATAAGGAAGGTCTTGGTGGGCTCCTGGAGAGCCTCAGGATGAGGGCTGGTTGCCACAGGAACTAAGCATGTCATTAGAGGGTTAGCACTTTCAGCGTCACCCCCACCTCTCAGGAAGTTCCACTGATCCGCAGTGGTCAATGATTTAATCAATCCAAACTATGAAATGAAGCCTCCATAAAAGCACAAAAAGACAGGGTTCAGAGAGTTTCCTCACTGCTGAACATACAGATGTATGTGGAGGGTGGTGTACCCAGAGGGGGAAAGGAAGCTCCATGCCCCTTCCCACATACCTTGCCTTATTCATCTATTCCATTTTGCTGTTCATCTGTTCCCTTTATTATATCCTTTATTAATATAATAAACTGGTAAATGTGTTTTCCTTGATCTGTGAGCCATCCTAGAAATTAATGAAACCCGAGGAGGGGGTCATGGGAATTCTAATTTATAGATGGTGAGTCAGAAATATAGATGATGACCTACTGCTTGTGATTGGCATGCGAAATTGGGGGCAATCTTGCAGGACAGAGCTTTAAACTTGTGGGATCTGATGCTATCTCCAGGTGACAGTGTCAGAATTCAATTGAGTTATAGGACACCCCGTTGGCATCTGCTGAAAAATTGGTTGTTGGTGGGTAGAAATTCCCACACATTTTGGTGACCAGAGGTAAAATATTCTATACTGGGAATTAGAATAGGAAAAAATAATTTGTTTTTTTTTCTATCTCTTACACTAGTTTATTGATTTTTACAAAAAATAAAAACAAGAACTGCGGCATTGGGAAGAAAAGAAGGTGAGGTTCATAGATAGTAGCTGACATGCCCAAGGTCTGGTGGTTAGAAGAAGAATCTAGTTTAAAGTCCAGGCCTTTTGATTCACCCAACATCTCAGCGTTGTTTCTTTCCTTACTTGGATTGTATTTGTATACAGATCTGAGCATACAAGTGGTGAATGAGAGGACACCTGTAGATGCTGACACATGATTCAGATGATTTTGAAGTTTACTCTTTCTTTTCTTTTCTTTTCTTTTCTTCTTTCTTTCTTCCTTCCTTCCTTCTTCCTTCCTTCCTTCCTTCCTTCCTTTCTTTTCTTTTCTTTTCTTTTCTTTTTTTCTTTTCTTTTCTTTTCTTTTCTTTTCTTTTCTTTTCTTTTCTTTCTCTCTTCTCTCTTTCTTTCTTCTTTTGCAAGGAGGGGCTGTTAGTTTCTCTTGGGAGTCAAGGCTGTGTCTTTTGGGATCCCAAAGAATTTTCTGTGCCCACTCTCTCTGGGTGATAAGAAGAACAAATATTTCCTGTTCTCCTTTGGGCTATGTTCTTCTGTAAACTCCTTGGATTTTTCCTCCTCTCTATCCCCTGCCCCCTTACTAGTCTCTGCCTATGTTCCTCTTTTCTTCCTTGGCCTAAGGCATAGTAAGAAATCTCATTCTAGGATGAAGCCAGAGTTTCCAGGAAGATCAACTTGGGAAACAATCACAGCTATGTCAATACTGGGAAAAATATCTCTTGATGCTTGAATTTCCACCATTAATAATTATTTCCGTGGTGTTAACTCTAGTCCCTCTCTTTTTTTGTTCTTTTTTTCTTCTTCTCCTGCTCCTTTTCCTCTTTCTCTTCCTCTTTTTCTTTTCTTTTGAGAGAGTATCACTCTGTCACCCAGGCTGGAGTGCAGCGGCATGATCTCTGCTCACTGCAACCTCTGCCTCCCAGGTTCAAGTGATTCTCCTGCTTCAGCCTCCCGAGTAGTTGGGACTACAGGCACACACCACCATGCCAAGCTAATTTTTGTATTTTTAGTAGAGACTAAAAATACTTTGTCATGTTGGCCAGGCTGGTCTCAAACTCCTGACTTCAAGTGATCCATCTGCCTCAGCCTCCCAAAGTGCTGGGATTACAGGCACATGAGCCATCGAGCCCTCCCTTCTCTTCCTCTTCTTCCTCCCAAGGTAGATACTCATTTAAAATACTAAATAATAACAAAAATAATAAAAAATTCTAAATACTCTTATAAAATGTAACATGATAAATTGTCATCTTACTAGAGGATAAGCTCCTGGAGGTCAGGCCTGTGTTTTGTTAATTTATTGTTTCCAGCCTCAGGGCTAAGCCTTGTGTTGGTATGGTGAGTTCGAAACAGGCATATAACCTGATCCTGGACAATGAGATGTAACTCTTCTGGGGAAATTGTGTGAGGAAAAATTTTCACTTTACAAAAGATACAGAAGAAATGACCATGACACTGTACTCCAGCCTTGTTGACATGTGGATATGGCTGTATCTGAAGTCGTATTTGGATCTGCTGTGGCCATTTTGTTTTATTAAATGGAGCCAACCCTAAGGATGGCAGAGTCAAGAGAGAGAAAGTGTCTAGGTCCTTGATGGCATCATGAAGCTGTTGGGCCACTCATACCTGGAGCCTGCCCTATCATTTCTTCCTCTGTTATATGAGGTAACAAACTTCCAAATTGTTTAAGTCAGTTTGATTTGGTGTTATTAGTTATTTATAATAAAAAACACTTTGACAGAGAAAAGTTTATTTCATTTTTGTGCAGTGCAAAGCCTGGTTTTCACTATCACACATGATATCCAGAAAGCTTCCTTTTTTAATTTTTTTGTTTTTGCTGATATGGAAAGAGATCCAAAATAAAATAAGTAAAAAAGAAACAAAAATGTTTCACTAGAAAAATATCTGTGTAAATATATATGGACAGGCAGATTAAGAGGGAGATGTTTGGTTTTTGACAAAGTCACCTATTGCTGCTAATAACCAACCACAAAACTCATGGTGTTTAATAATAAGGATTTGCTTCATTCGCCTGTCTGTGGGCAGCTCCAGAATGTGGATGGGGTCCAGGTGTACTCCCTATGTCTCTTGTCCTTCTTGGACATCATCATAAGACAACAGAGGTGTAAGAAGCTAAGAAGAAAATGAGGGGTCTTTTCAGGCTAGACTCTGTATGGCCACACCATTACCTCCACCCTCATGCACTTGGCCAGCATAATTCCTGTGGCTGAGCCCAAAGCCAAAGGATGGTGATTATATTGGCTTCCAGGGAAAGACTGCAAAGCCATATAATGTAAGGGTGCCAATAATTCAGCCTGCCATACTTCTCAACCCATATAGTTGGGTATGAGCTGAATCTCCCACGATCTCCATATAATTCACATTAATGATATTTATTAAAAGAGAAAGGTTTCTCTGGGGCCAGGACCTTGTGGAGGATGGTTTGAAGGATGAGAGACTAGAGACTGAGAATCAAAGAGAATATTGGTGAAATTATTTAGCTAGAGCAGAGTGAGTTCTGAGCTGAGAAGGGGCTAAAGGGGTACAAAGAAGGGGAAGGCCAGTCTGAGAAAGATTTAGGAGACAGTCTGTGTCTGATTTGGGGCTGCGGGATGTGGTCAATACAAAAAGGGAGAGGGTTGATTTGATGTCCAGATTCTTGGCTTACAGTGATAGTGGGAATCAGAGAAGAGGATCAGATGTGGGGAAAGAGAGTTTAGTGTTGGAGGTGGTGAATGTGAGGGACTGTGAGATCTTCAGAAAGGACACCCATGAAGCATTTGGACCTTAGTTCTGCAGTTCAGAAGACAGGTTTGTGCAAGAAACAAAGATTTGAGCACTATCAACTTGGAGTAAATAATGTCCTGTAAGTAGATGAAATTGCCCAGGAGACCTATGTATAGAAAAAAGAAGTCAACACTCACTGATTTTAAAAAGATAAGCAAAGGAAATGAAACTCACAAAAGAGATCATAAGAATGTAAAAGAACAAAAAGTCTTAGTATGGTTGAACTTCAGAAATGCCAGGGTGAAACGAATTGCCATTTAGGGCTCCCTTTCCCCTCAGTTCAGAGTTCTCCTCCAGGCCAATGCCTGTGCCCTACCCCACTCTGCCCATCTTGTGATGGCAGTACATGGGTCAAGGGGATAGGCATATCATCTTTCTAGTCTTTGTGGGCAAAGAAGAACTACATAGGAACATCATAATTCATTTTTGCTCTTCTTCAAACGAAAATAAGACTGACTGGGCCCTGAAGTCCTTCACAATTAATCTTGACTTGTTTTCAGGTTTTAATCCATTGCAGGCAGGCAAAAGGCTTTATCATGTTGGCTTGAACCACTTATGTAAGTGGATAGTTAATTCAATTATTTGTGATCTTTGTATCCACCCACTAAGTTGATAAAACAATGACCAAGTTGCCTTTATTTCATCTGCTTTTTAGTCAGAAAGTATTTATAAGTAGGGGATCAATTTGGATGAAAACAATGCCACTGGAGAAAACTTGTGCATGTCAATAATTTTGTTTTCTTTTTTTAAATTTTGATACAGGGTCTCACTCTGTCACCCAGGCTGGAGTGCAGTGGTGTGATCACAGTGCACTACAGTTTTGATTTCCTGACCTCAGGTGATTCTCCCACCTCACCCTCCAAAGTAGCTGGGACTATAGGCACATGCCATCACACCCAGCTGATTTTTTGAAGAGACAGGGTTTTGCCATGTTGCCCAGGCTGGTCTCGTACTCTTGTGCTCAAACGATCCACCCACCCTGGCCTCCCAAAGTGCTGGGACTACAGGCATGAGCCAGTGCGTCCAGCTAAGAATTTTCAAAGAGACTTTATATCATTAGACGAGTTGCTTTCCTTTGAGCTATTTGAATTACACTTGGGATGCCTGGCTCACACCTGAGTGCTGCTTGAGGTGAACCCAAGTCTGCTATTTTTTCAGAAGCAATTACTAATAAGGGACCTTACTGAAGAGGCAATGAAACTGTTCGTCATCCCCAAACACTTTCCACCAGGCATGAAGACCCTTACAGAAACACATGCCGGGCTTGGTGTGATGCTTTGTTTTTAGTCTCCTTGAGGCTGGTACTACTGAGCCAGAGACATAGGGAGTAGAGGCAAGACCCCGAAATAAACAAGACCAAAATGTTCTCTTGTAAAGGTATGTGGACATTATTACTTTTTCTGAGTGATCCAGGCCCAGTGTCTACTGAAAGGATTTCAGCCTCTTGCTTCCCTGGCTGAATGTCAGCCTGTCAATGCTCCTCTGGTAGCATAGGATTAGAATGGAATGTGAACTTCCAGTGACCAGGGCTGGTCTTGCCAGGATCTTAACAGCCTTCATTCTGAAGCCTGTAAGTCTATCAGTGCACTCTTCAAGGTCTCAGCCATACCTGGGTTTGAGCCCTATCTCTACCACTTCCTGCGTAAATTACTTAACTTGTAGAAGACTCTGTTTTCTTTTACATAAAATGGAAAAAGCAATATTTTAAAATAGCACCCATCTTGTAAGGACATCAGGAGGATCAAATAAGTTGATGCATGTAACATGCCTGACAGACAGTCCATGTTCAGTGAACAAAACCATTTATCAAACGATGAGTTTGGAGTCATCTGTGGGTCTCAAAGTGAATGTGTACATGATCTGGGGAGATTGTTAAAATGAAGGATTTGAGGATTTTTTTTCACTAAGATTCTGATGCAATAAATCTGAGGTGAGGTCCAGGAATTCCCACTTTTAGCCAATTCCCCAAGTGATTCCAATGCAGGTGTTTGCAGGTACTCTGTGAGAATTACTGGGGCAAACACATGATCTTCCAGAGCAATCTTAGAGCTCTGAGGCTCTTAGACTCCAGTCTAAGGTACAGAAAAGAGAAAATTCACTTGTGATTAAAGATGAGCCCCAGGCAATGTTTCAAAGGCAGAAGGATTGTGGTTTGATGGAGGAGTAGAGATGGGGAGGCAGGAGCATATCACAGGCAGGGGGATGGCAGGTGCAATGATGGAGAGGTTGGAAGAGGAAGGAAGTGTGGCCAGGAAGAAAGTTCTGCATAACGGAATAGGAGAGTGGGAGTCGGAAAGTAGGAGGTGAAATAAGTTAGCTGAGGAGACTGGGAGTATGTGTAAAGAGGGACCCCCACAAAGGCAGTGATTGGGAAGATTATTATCGAGGCATTGTGCATGGCAGCCCAGAGGTTGGCATGCTTATTAGGAGACATCTGGCAAGCTTCAGGCCTTGGCTTATTAGGACTTGCATTAAGGTGACAGCCATCAGAACAGAAAACCAGCAACAACAGCTCTAGGGAGTTTTGAGATGCTTTCTCTGCATTTTAAAAAATGTTTAAGTCCAGCTCTGGGAAATTGAATGCGGTCAGAGCTGCTATAAACAGACATTTCACCACCAGATAGTGAATAAAAACTTTGCCTCAGAGCAACAAAACATCAAGTGTGCAAGAACTGGTAACAACGGAAAAATTGTGTAAATATTTAAGGACAGCCCTTTTACCTCTCTGGCACCGGAGGGCACACTTGGATCCCAGCCACAAGATTCTGTATTTGTTCTTCTTCTCCCAGGCTCTGTTTTCGTCTTCAAAATCTTTACCTAACACAATGTAAATATTGAAACAATGGGAGCAGAGAGGAGAAGGTGGTCAGATGTGGTGTGAGGAGCACTGTCTGTGCGTGCCTTTTGCCACAGCTTACTGGGGAGTGTCTGCAGGGTGGATGACGCTGAAGCCTCAGTGCCTTCAGTCTGTTGTCTGGATGAGCTACTGCTTCCATCCTGGGAGGGAAGACCTGAGCAGCTGTGAGACACAGGGTGCTTAATAATCTTTTTCTCTGGGATTTGTTCTCAGGTGTGGTATGGAAGCAGGTGGAGAAAATCCATATGGGCAAATGGATTTTTGAAAAGGAAGATAGATACTGCTGGTAATCCCAGCATTTTGGGAGGCCGAGATGGGCAGATCACTTGAGGTCAGGAGTTCGAGATCAGCCTGGCCAACATGGTGAAACCCCATCTCTACTAAAAGTACAAAAGTCAGCTGGGTGTGGTGGCACATGCCTGTAGTCCCACCTATGGGACATGGGGGGCTGAGGCAGGAGAATTGCTTGAACCCGAGAGATGGAGGTTGCAGTGAGCCGAGATTGCACCACCGCCCTCCAGCCTGGGTGACAGGGACTCTGTCTCAACAAAAATGAAAATAAAACAAAAACAAAAAAAACAAAGAGGAAGATAGATACTAAGTTTTGACTGCTATGATGGCAGTTTTTTAACTGACCCTTGGAACAAGCTGTCCTTATATAACAGCGGGAATATATTGATATGAATTTCTTACCCTAGCACAGCTTTACAACTGTAATTTCTCTTAAATGGTTTATTTCTCTTGTTCCATCATGGCCAAAATGTTCAGAAAGCATTATTTTAACTTGTGACCCGTATTTTCCAATTTTAAATGAATTTGTCTTTAATCTGGCCAGAACGTCTTCAAGCCAGCTTAGTTGCTGCTTTGTAGCAAACTTCTGTGTAATGCCTCCCTTGTACTTTAATCCTCTCTTCCCTCCTTTTCAATTTGTGATGTGTTGCTAAGCATATGTCACTTTCTGGTTGGATTTTTGCTTTCTACTTTTATTATTCTTGTTTTGTAGGAAAGAAATCTTGGAGTAGGGGAAACTTTAGCGGGAGAGTAGAGTCAGGTAACGTAGAAAATCACTTTTAAACTTGGCTTTGTAAAGCAGAGACACATGGGCCTTCCTTTATTGTGATTTTTAAATTTTGCCTTTGAAATTTAAGTGATAATTCCAAATTATGACACTCACAAATGTAAATTATAGTTCTCCATAAAGAGAGCTCAATAAATGCTAGTCATGTGCAAAGCCATGTAATAAATACTTTGTGTGCTTTATCTGATTGATTCCTTCAAAAGCTTCGTGAGGTAGCTATTATCTCCTTTTAATAAGAAAAGAAACAGGCTCAGAAAAGCTAGGTATCTTGTCTAAAGTAAGTGGCAAAACAGTAGTATCTTATCTCATATTAGATTTGTATGCTATTATGAAAGGGCTTTAATGAGCTGTGAAATATTATATACTATTGATTCTGTGTATTTTTCTGTGGAATTAAGGAGCTGAAAGAGACCAAAGGATGTAATATATTCTTTTATGTAAGTGTAAAGTAGGTGACGGTGACCAGATAATAATGCTGGATCCCCAGTGTTTCCAGGAAAGCCTTGCTAGATAACTGCAAATGCTGAAACTAAGGCATTGATCTCAGATTTGAAGATACCACATATGTGGTAATGTCCCAGTATGACTGGGAGAACAACCTGGAATTATACTTTTATAAGTGCCATGCTGATCTTTAGTCTTAAATAAATACATAGCATAAGCCATGCATATACAGTTTGGCTTTAAGATTGAATTGACCAGAGCTAGGACAAGATAAGATTTTAGGAAGATCTACAGTTGGGCCAAGTTGTGGTCAGCTGGGAGGGCCACAAAGAAATAACAAGGAGGCTGGTTTGAGCTCCAGGAAGGGCAACATGGACGTTGATAGAGGGTCCTAGCCCAGCAAACTATGCTGGTCTACTGTCTCAGTAGTGCCTGGTGGATGCCATATGTGAAATTAATTACAGAGCTGTTCCACTTTTCCTGCTTGAATCTTATCTTGTCTTTTATTTTCTGTTATCAATCCCATTTCATAGTGAATCTTTCATCTGACTCTTTCTTTTCCCAGGATCGTTTTGGCTTTTGAATTTTGGCTTCTGAAATCTTCTCTTTACTATAGCAAATAATTTTTATTAATTAGCCCTGTTTGTTATAGATCTAGACCTTCCACAAGCATTTATGTCTTTCTCATACAAGCCCAAGAAGATGAACTTAATTCTGTAATGGACTTGAGAAAGATAATAGTTGTTAATAATAGTGCTTTTGAACAATTTTATTATCTCTAGTCCATGCCTATCCTGGCCTTATCCTAAGTATACTAGACAGAGCAGCATTTTCCAGAGTATGGCGCATGGAACACTAGTCCCTGGAGATGCTCTGTTAAAAGGGTGTGGCCATATATGTTTGGGAAGTGGCACATGTTATATCCTGTTCTTTGAGGCATATATCATGAATATTATCCTACTGAAAGTGTTGAGAAGTCTTATAGTAAATGAAACTTCAAAACCAAAAGTGTTTCTCAAACTTCTTGATGTAACACCTATAAAAATTCTGCAGAAAAGTGTTTCAAAGAACAAATTTGGGGAAATGCAGTCACAGAGCATAGCTTATGTCAGGCTTTCTGTTTAAGTTGTTAGGCCTAGTGAGATAGACTGATAGTCATAAAGTTTAGCTGGAAATAAAGTGTGCTTTACAAACAAACATTCTCTCTTGATATTGCCCTCCCACAACTCAAACAATCCCTCTTGCATCTGTATCAAAGATTTCTTAAAGTTTTATTTATGATTACCTCACTTTGAGAGAATAAGCGAAAGCAGTTACTAATGTACAGTAATTTTGCTCCAAAACATTATTCAGTGATAATTTTGTCTTGGGAAAGGAGAATTAAAACATGTGTTGAATATATTTTAATCAGAAATGCACATTAAAATAGAATAACTTTGTCCTGGTTAGCATGGCCTGGTCATAAAAATGTTGATTCTTGGAATTAGTCAATTTCTCATGAAGAAAGGTACAGCTGTTTAGCCAATCATCTATCCATTGGTCAGTAAAAGGCAATGAAAAGCAAGCATCTGTTTCCTATCTTATAATCTCAGGGAAGACAGATTCTTGGAAGCTCCAATGGGCACATTATGTGGAGGACAAGGAGAGAACTATAAAATATCTGAGCCATTTACACAAATCTGGGCCTGTTGGTTGTTATGGAGCAAAGTTTAAGCCTATAAGCTACAATCTTTTCAGTGTATAAACCATAGATATTCAAACAAACTCAACAGGCAAAATAGAAGAAGGCAGAAGTGGAACACAGGAGAAGCATAATTTTATAGTACTGGTGATTTTGCTGCCCGCTGCAGTCAGTGAGTGTATGCCCTGGAGAAAGAATGAAAGGTAGATGTGAACCTGGTTTTCCCTGATTCCGTGAGTGCATCTTATAGCATGAGCATGCCACTGTGTGAAGGTGATTCAAGTTCAGAGTTTTGTATACCTCATACAGTGTGGCCTCTAAACATCAACCAGCCATTTCCACTGGACCTTGACTGCAGAATCAGTGATTTGTTCTCTTAGACTTATTAAGATATGGTATATGAACAAAGTTGTGCCTTTCCAGGGATTTTTAAGGATAATTTGGCTATAAGCAATTTTTACCCTGTGCACAGGCTTCAGAGCTAACCTCTACAGGAACTGAGTCATGCCGAACTCAGGCATTTTGTTTTCTTAATGCATCTAGCTGCCACCCTATTCCTCTAACTCCACTTTTCAGGCAGGTGCCTTGGTGGGAAACTGAGTCAAGTTAAAACTTGACTCAAAGTCATAATAGCTGCATTTATCAGCAGCAGCCACATCCATCCTAAGGAAGAGCATGTCCTGGCTACACAGGTACCATTTCCTGGATCTGGGATGGGATTATGGTGAGCATGGGAAGTTAGTACCACTTTTTTGTGTCTATTACACACAATAAATAATAATTTTATTATTTATAAACTGCTTGATTCAGCCACATGGCTTGGATTGGGAGACCTTGTGGTGAACAACATAATTGTTGTAGTTAACTTAAGTGCCATTATGTAAGAGCTGGCAGTATAAGCTCATTCATTTTTATGCAGAGCTCTATGGAAACTGAAATGAAATTTTAATTCTATTAATAAAAACAAACAACAAGTGATAACATATTTGACTAACATGTCAAACTGATTCATAGCTATATACTTACTGTAATTCACCCTGGTGGTATCTGCTTCTAATAGTAAAACAGATAGCAGCAACTCTGAAATCAATGGTTTTACGTGTGTACAACCACTGGCTGTGGGCACAGATTATTGTTTCATTGTGTATAGTATGCAGTAATTTGTTTTGATTAAGTACTTTAAAATGTCAAGTTTCTCTGCACAGATGCACATGGAGCTGTGGTTATTTCTGGGACAAGGATCTAAGATTTGGGGAAACATCACATTTTTTTTTTTTTATCACATGCATCCACCGCTAGTTAAAATAATTGACAATAAAAGAATTACAAGTAAGGCCACCCTTTCTTTGGTGCTAAGCACTAGAAGGGAATGGGGAAGGTCCAGGAGCTAGAAGGTCAGACAAAAGATTCCTAGAGAAACGGACCCACCCTACCACGGCTGTTGGAGCCTCAGAGAAGCCCACCTGGGCCAGAGGCTCAAGATGCCAAGAAGCTTACAAACAATAGGTAACATAAATCCATTCCTGAACCCCACCAAGTAGATGATCTGAGGGATGCCAAGAAGGAAGCTCCTTTCTCCTAGCTTTTGTCTTTGTATTGGAAACAGAAAGTAGTGAAAGGCATGTTTAGGTCTATGACTCTAACTGTCATTAAGGACTTGGACTTCATTATTCCTCTTATCCTCCCTTTCCTTTCCTTGCACTTTTTGTGATGGAGTTACTGGGCAGTGCAATGGACTTTGTGTAGTATAGGAGGGGACAGAAAGTGGAGTAGCAAGAGGCGCAGACGCTCCTTGAACTGAGGGAGCTGAAGGACTCCTTGTATGGACAGTAGTTCCCTCTGCAAGTCTGCTTTTATTCAGTGCTGCTGGAGGAGTAGAGTCTTGTTCACTTTTCACCTTGATAGATTTTTCTTTCTGCTGTCTCTGCATGTCTCTCTTCACTGAAGGTCTATGATATTAGCTCTATTATTTCTTCAGACACATTTTTTCCTCCCAAGACTTCAGGTAGAAATTCAGGCAACTGCAATCCTGTCTCTGTCCTTTCTGATGATTGATTGAACTTGTCTTCACATTCCACCCTTGGTTTCTACCTATTTCTGTCAGACTTGTTCTACTTATTCTCTTCCCTTCAAACAGGTATTGAGGGCTTTGTGACCATGCCAAGGAGAAGAGGATGAAAGATGTGTCTACATATGCTGTGGTCTAAATTGTGTCCCTCCCAAGCCTGCGCCAATTCATGTTGACCCCCTAACTCCCAGTGTGACGATATTTTGGATATAGGGCTTTTAAGAGATAACTATGGTTAAATGAAGCCAAGGGGCATTTGGGGGAGGCATTGCTCTAATCAGATAGGATTGGTGGCCTTACAAAAAGAGGAAAAGAGAGATCTCTCTCCACATGTACTCACTAAGGAAAAGCCATGTGAGCTCTCAGGAAGAAAGTTCTGTCTGCAAGCCAGGAAGAGGACCTTCAGCAGAAACTGACCACGCTGGCACCCTAATCTCACACTTCTATCTTCCAGAACTTAAGAGCAAATACATTTTTGTTATTTAAGTCGCCCTGTCTGTGATATTTGTTTCAGAAGCCTGAGCTGAATAAAACAACATAAAACTTGCATTCATGAAAATTGTGGACTCCGTTCCTAGTCATTGATTTTTCACCTACATAGATCAGTAGTGGGTCATCATTACCCTAGGTGGCTGCATCTTCAAATCCAAAACATTTGAAAAGAGAGGCATCAGTTTTCATTATGAAAATAGATAGTATTCAGGCAGCAGCAACGCGGAGGAAACAGGAGTGAACTTAGAGCGTAGTGACCATCATGAGCCTCCTCAACAAGCCCAAGAGTGAGATGAACCCAGAGGAGCTGCAGAAGCGAGAGGAGGAGGAATTTAACACGCGTCCACTCTCTGTACCCACACAGTCAGTCAAGAACAACACCCAAGTGCTCATCAACTGTGGCAACGATAAGAAACTCCTGGGCCACGTGAAGGCCTTCAACAGGCACCGCAACATGGTGCTGGAGAACGTGAAGGCGATGTGAACTGATGTACCCAAGAGTGGCAAAGGCAAGAAGAAGTCCAAGCCAGTCAACAAAGACTGCTACATCTCCAAGATGTTCCTGCACAGGGACTCGGTTATCCTGGTCCTGCGGAATCTGCCCATTGCCTGCAAGTAGGGGCCACCTATCTGTCGGCAGAACTCATTCACCTGGCCTATGAAAACCGCTGCCATTGGTGTTGAGAATAATAGAGTTCTGTGTTTTTTTCTATTGGAGTGGGGGGAAGAAAAGAAAATAGATAGTATTTTGAGTAGAAATGTGACTCTAGAGACAGGCTATTTCTTTACAACAATTTTAATTCTAGTTCTGACTCCACTATATAAAACGATGTGACCTTAGTAAGTTACTTAATCTGTTTAATTTTCAGATAAGTCTTCTGTGAAATGGGAGTAACAGAGTATCTAATACATAGAATAGTGGCGAGCATTAAATAAATTAATTTACAAATCATTGAACACAGTACTTGACACATAATAAGTACACATTAATATTTATTTTTATTTATAGGAGTAGCTAAACAGAGATGTTGATGCCTACTCTACAGGGTTGATTTTTAGTTTGGTAGATAACTTGCTTGTGCAGTCTTCATTAATCTGTATTGAAGAAAAATTGCACTGAATGCCTGGTAAAAATGGAAAGACAGATTTTATTTGGGTTACTGCAGTAAAAGAGAGATTTTAGTACAGAACTGAGCTCAACTTCACTGAAATAAAGGTGGGCAGATTTTTAAGCCCAAGCATGAACAAGCAGAAAAGCACTGGAGAACATTAGGTGATAAGTTGGTGAATGTAATTTGGGCATCTGTCTTTGCTAATTGGCACTTACTGAAGTTAGGCTCTGTAATGGTACTCAAACATTTTTCTGGGTGTTTCTGTGAGGCTGTTTTTGGATGAGATTAGCATTTAAATCAGCAGACTGAGTAAAGCAGATTGTCCTCCATGTGGGTGGGCCTCATCTAGTCAGTTGAAAGCCTGACTAGAACAAAAGGCTGACTTTCCTCAAAGAAGGAAAGAATTCTCCTGCCTAGTCATCTTTAAATTGGATCATTGGCTCTTCTCTGATGGTCTTCCAACTGGGACATTGACTCTTCCTGCTTTTAAAGCAGCGTCTAGCCTTCAGATTCAAACATTGGCTCTGCAGATTTTGAACTTACTGTCCTCCATAAACATGTGAGTTAATTCTTTATAATATGCCCCCTCCCTGCCCAACCCTTTTTCCCATTCTGTTTTCCTGGAGAACTCCGATGAATATAGGCTCCTACTTTTCCACAGAGACTGTGAGATAGGAACACTATCTTTTTTGAAGATTACATTTCAAAGAGATAGCTCTCAGGTTCTTGAGAAAGACATTCTTGGATAAATCTGGCAAAAAGCTGGGAGATGATTTATATCTCAAAAGGGCAGGGAAATAATTTACAATTGAAAGCTTTCTGAAGTAAATGTTCTAAGGAAAGGAAGGTCAGGGGTCTATAGTCAGGAATAAATCAGTCTTAATTTTAGTTAAACTGAGGAGAATGTTAAGGTTGTATTGTCATGTGCAAGGCAGTGTTCTGTGCCTCGAGTTTCAGAACTATATCTGGGTATCAAAATATGGAGGGTATGTAATTTTCATATATTTTTAAAAGATTTTATATTTAAAAAATTTGTTATACATTCCCATGAAAAAAACTTAGTTTTTCCTTAGCACGAATAATTAGCTAAAATGAAAAGATAAAGCATTTTATTAACATCCACTTGCAAACCAGGCTTTGCTTATAAAACCAGTTTGAGTGGCCATTTTGTGGCACTTGCCCTAGGTGTCAACATTTCAGTTTATGGGTCTGTAGAGGATATGTTAGTTGAATAAGTCAATAGAGACACATGGTCTCCTAATAGGATTTATGACATAGTGAATATGAAAGCAACTGAAAGTGTCTAATATGAGATGTCCTAGATAATGTCATTTAAAGTAGAAATTGAACTTGTTCCCATTTCTAGGTCCTAGGCCAAACTGCTTGGGAGTACTTTACCTCTTGGGTATTGCTGCTGTAGGCTTATTATCCCTGTGTTCTTCCTCTTAGCATCTTAAGATGAGAAGCTGCTATTCCTTCTGTGTCATCAGATCTTCAGGTGTTACTATTCCATATTTTACTGTGAGGAACTCAAGGACATTTGGTGATCCTTGGAAACTGATGGGCAGGCAAGGAGATATGTGAGGCACTAAAGGAACCAAGGATCAGCAGGAGGTATAATGGCAAAAGTTGCAAGGAGTAGGGAAGGGAGGAGAACAGCATTAGACAGTCACTCGTCAAACATGCAACGCTAGTTGCTGTGTCTAATGGCACGGGGGTAGGGGTGGGTTGAATCCTCTTACTGCACGGGGGAGAAGGACCAAGTGCCATGGAAATCAAAGAGGGAAATCATTTGACTATTCAGGTTTACATAATGTTTAAAAGCTGGGGCTCTTGGGAGTCTAGTTAAAACCATTTACTTTTGTTTTGATTCTATTAACTGGCTGTGTGATCTTGGACACATCACTAAACCTCAGTTCCATTCATGAAAAGAGGATAATTAGATATACCTTATTTGGGAGAATGAAATGAGATGATGTGAGTAATCACTGAGCACAGCGGCAGGTACAGTTATTGAGCCAAAACCAAACTACTAGAAGCAGATAGGGAAAAGGAAACCCCAATTCTCCCTCTCCAGGTTTTCAGAGGACTTGCCTGCCGTAATTTATGCTGCCATGACTTAAGCTTTCTGCACTAAGAATAGAGTTCATTAAAGCAAATTGTCTTATGAGGAGTGGATAGAGAAGAGTGTTGGGAACCAGCCAGTTGACAGTGTTATGAGAAAGCAGGAAGTGTGGGCTGGCTTCAGCCAGGCAATTGGCTGAGGATTTGTTTTGTACCTCTGATTATTCATTTTCTGTGATACAGAAATTGCCTAAATGTTTTAATTATGTTCCTTTCATTGTATTTTAATAAGCTAATGAATTCTTTCACCCACTCCTTATCCTACAACAGGCCAATAATTATAAAACCCACAAAAATCTTTTTAAATTGCCAGGAATAAAAAATTCAATGGAGCTCTTTCTTGGGTAATAAAATGAATGTTCTAATTTCATTAGTTAACAAGCATCTTTGAACACCCACTGTGCAGTGAGCCCCACACAGAATGAGAGGAAAGTGGGATACAAAAAAACCCAGAAGACTACCTTAGTTTTACTTCACAATAGAAATAAACCATCTCATCTCATCTCATCTCATCTCATTTATTCGTGCATTAGTTTTCTCAGTAATCATTGGTGGAGCACATAGTGTATGACAAGCACTATGCCAGGCATATTGTGATTGGAATGTGGCTGGAGCATGAAATGAGAGGCAGCAATCAGAGAGAGATGAGCCTGAGGTAAATGAGGCCAGATCACAGAGACTTTATACAGAATAGGGTGAAGGACAGCCACGAATGGTTTTAAACAGGGAGTGACACTGTCAGACTTATATGTTCTATAAATAACTTTGTCTGTAATGAGAAAATGGATTAGAGGAAGAGTTACTGGTTATGATGAGATTATTATGTTTTGCAGGAGAAAACAAAGGCAATGGAAGTAGAGATACATACTGAACACCTGAGGATTCTTGTCTTTCCTATTTCCCTTTTCTAAGAGGCTTAGATTTCAGTGAGATCTATGTGTTTCTGTGGAAGCTGATTTCACCTGTAGCTCCATAGGCATAGAGTCCCCTTCTTTGGACTGTTAGTTATACTGGGTTTAGGAGGATGAAGTGTACTGATTAGCATAGACAAAGTCACATGCCTTACCTATAGAGCTGGGGATTGGTTTAGAGGTGAACATGTTAGCTAAAGGAGTCCAATCACAGTGAATGCCAACTTTTCTGGGGATTCTGTGACCAGATACTCTCCCTGACTCTGGAAAGGCTAATGCAGATATGAGATGAGACTCACTGCAGATTTGGAAGGCAAGAGGGAAGAGGTCATTGTTTTCCAGAGTCAATTGCAGATAGATGCAGGAGCAGATGTCAGGTTCAAAGATGTTTCCAGGCGAGCCCTTAAAAACTACCAGCTTAGGTCAAGATAATTGAAATGGCTACTGAGAACACTGGTGGCAGTTCCCCTGACCTTCACTACTCTGAGTTCTCCAAGGTTTGCTGTTCCCTATATTTAAACTCTTCATATCTGGCATATATAAAATGATTTTTTTTCCCTAACCAAAGCCAGACTGATACAAGGTGGTAGTTAAGTCCATAAGTGAGAACGATATTGCTTAAGAAAATAAAGTTGGGCAGAATCCTTGAGGAATCACAATATTTGGGCATCCAGTGGAGGAAGACTAGAAAGGAGACCAAAAAAGTGTCTGAAAACAGAGAAAGAGAACCAGTGGAGTACGGTACCATGGAAACCAAAATGGAAAAAAACTTTCAAGAATGAGGAGGAATTACCAAAATAAAGTAAGGGACTTAGCAAGACAATGAGTAAAGATTAGCCAGAAGATTTGGGGAACCTAAGGTCAAGCATGATCTTAGAAAGAATAGTTTCAGTAAAGTGGTGCAAGCTCAAGCCATATTGTAGGGTCAACTGAGAGAAATGGCCCAGTCTGTTCACTCATGTAAAATGATAGCTTGAGTTTTGGCTGCGTAGCATTAAAAAAACATATTTGTACATCTGGAAAAATTTTCTCATCTATCTCCATGTCTGAAGGTAGAAATGAGACCCTCACTTCTTCCTCAATTTTCCTTGCTACTCTAACACAGAACATAACTTGGGCTCTGCCAACCAATGACACCTGTTTGAGATTCTGATTCAGAAGACACTGATCTGAAGAAGAAAGCCCAGTGCAACTCCAGCAAAGTGGTTAAGCCCCCCATCGAAAATGTTTACAGTACTGTATCTTAAGAGCCATAAGATATCCCTAGCCTTTGGTCCAGTCTCACTACCAAGAATCAAAAATAATGATCACAAACAAAAAAGGTATATTTACTTATGAAGATGATCATGGCAGCATTATATATAAACAGAAAACTTGGAAATAAACTAAATGTTCATCCTCTCAGTGGAATGGTCAAGTAACCATGATGTAGCTACTTGATAAAATATTATTCAATTTGTAGCTTTAACATTAGAGCCTGTAACATAGCAGGTATTTAATAAAAGAATAAATTATTAAAGTGAAAATGATGGAGACCTTGCATGGAAAAAATGTTTATGATTTGGGCCGGGCGCGGTGGCTCAAGCCTGTAATCCCAGCACTTTGGGAGGCCGAGACGGGCGGATCACGAGGTCAGGAGATCGAGACCATCCTGGCTAATACGCTGAAACCCCGTCTCTACTAAAAATACAAAAACTAGCCGGGCGAGGTGGCTGGCGCCTGTAGTCCCAGCTACTCGGGAGGCTGAGGCAGGAGAATGGCGTAAACCCAGGAGGCAGAGCTTGCAGTGAGCTGAGATCTGGCCACTGCACTCCAGTCCGGGCGACAGAGCGAGACTCCGTCTCAAAAAAAAAAAATGTTTATGATTTGTTGTGATAATGTTAAGTAAAAGAGAAACTGAATTAGATGTATATAATTATAGCTGTGAAGAGTAAGAATGCCTGAGTGCATAGACTCTAAGAAAACTGGAAAATGAAAATAGTTGTGGTAGGGTAGGGGATATGTGGGTGGTTGTTTTCCTTACCCCTTAACATTGTATCTTAGTCTGTTCTAGTGGCTATAACAAAATGCCATAGACTGGGTGGCTGGTAAACAGCAGAAATTTATTTCTTACAGTTATGGAGACTAGGAAGTCCAAAACCAAGGCATTGGCAGATTTGGTGTCTTGTGAGGTCCTACTTATTAGTTCATAGGTGGCCATCTTTTTGCCATATTCTCACATTGTTGACGGGGGATGGAGCTCTTTGGATTCCCTTTAAGAGGGGTACTAATCCCATTATTGAGGACTCCACCGTCATGATCTAATCGTTTCTCAAAGATCCCGCCTCCACATATCATCACATTAAGGATCAGTTTTCAACATATGCATTTTGGGAGAAGACAGACATTCAGTCTACAGGATATTGTTACTATGCTTGTTATTTATAAGTTAACTTAAAACAATGACAACAACAACAACAAAAAGTCAAATAAGTCCAGTGCAATTCCTGCCTTGCCCTGGGCTCTGACTATCCTTAGGCAATTCTGCCATCTTAGTCGATTCTATCAACCAGCTTCAAAAGGAACGCTTCTATTGATTAGCTCACCAAGCCAGAAAAATTATGACTTAGATCTCAGAAAGTCGGTGCTTATATGACATTGCAATCCATCACCACTTCTCTGGAGACTCCCACTTCCATGTACCTTCACAGAGAAATGTGAAAGAACATTGAAAAGGGGGAACCTCTCCTGGGAGCTATTCTCTCCTTTCCTGATAGCCTAAATTGGGTGTCTGAGAAGCAACAAGACCCAGAAAAGAGAAGAGGCTTTGGAGCCTCTATTAGCTGAGTTGTGTTTAGGTATGTGCAATAGTAAATCTTACTTGAGTGGCTTAAATATTTTTAAACACTTTTATTTTCCTCACTTAACAAGAAGTCTGGAAGTAGATAGTCCTGGCTGACTTGGCAGCTTATGGAGAAGATTGGTGATCCAGGCTTTTTCTAGCCTTCATTGTCTGTGTGTGGCTTGTATGCTCTTTAATTTAAGAAGGCTGTAGCACGCCTACATTCCTGGCAGAAAGATGAGCCACCTGCAGATTTTTACTTACAGCTCCTTGGCCAGAACTGTGTCACAGAACCACCCTTCACTCCAAGAAATGCTGGAACATTGTTTTTTATTCTCTATTTTAGATTCTTTATTTTCTTATCTGAAAAGGGAAGTGCGATGAACATCCTCATATGATTGTTGTGAGGCTCCAATATATAAATGTCAGTAAGCATCTAGCCCAGCACCTGGAACACTGACTAGGCCCACAAACTAGACAAAGCTGGACTCCAAGGAGCCAAAAAGTGAAATCACATTCAAATGAGATACACGTGTGATTCTGAAAACATTAAAGAATACTATGTATTTTTTTATTTTAAAAATTAAATTTTTCTTTTTAAATCAATGCACATACGTATCTGAGAGACAAATAGTTCTATGAGACATAATGAAACCAGTAATCTCTTATCTTCCACACTTTCCTCAATTCCCAGAAGGTGGTTCTTCAGAGGCAATTGCTATGAGATTTTTTGGGAGCATGTCTTTTGAAATTTATCTCCTGATTTCTAAATGACATGTTTCTTTTGATATCTACTGATATCTACTAATATTTCCGTTTTAGTATCTATTGGAAAATACTATAAAAAGTGAGGATTTTTGCTGACTTAGAGGCTACTTCTCACTACACACATATCATCGTTTTTGTTAAATCATTATTCACTCTTTACCTTATTATTCAGAGCCACGTCTTGTAGTGTCTGTGATGATTAAACTTTGTTTTGACTAACATTAATAACTGCTTCTTTTATTTTTCTGAGTTTTTAACATACCTATCAATAATCCATGCCAGACTTTCTACTGGAAGTGTGTATCTTCTCTCCATAAAATTACCCAACTAGTTCAGGGTTATCTTTTTCCTCCTGGAGGTCTCTGTCCCCATTTGAATCTAGGCCGCTGCATAGTATTCATCCTTATTTTTCACTTGCCTGAAAACTCTGTTTACTCCCTGCTTGGTAGAGTTCTTGTTTTCTGGATCCCCTGTCTTTTTTTCTTCTTGGATTGTATCTTCATTTTGGGGTCTCATATCTTGCATTACTTTCTTGAGAAGGAATTCTTGGGAGGTAAATTATTTAAGAACTTGCACATGCAAAAATATTTCATTTCCTACCTCTACCCTCAATTAATAGTTTGGCTCTATATAGAAATCTAGTGTGCCTCTTGTCTCCAAAATCTTTGAAACCATTGCTCCATTTTCTTCTGGAGTGTCATTCTGCAGCCCAGCTTCTTACATTGTGATTATGAAATTTGGTGAGATCCTCATTACTTATTCTTTATGTAACTATTTTACCCTCTCTGAAAGATCTTAGAATCTGCTATTCACTCCGAAGTTATTAAGTCTTTATTCGATCTGCTTGTGCATTTTTATAGCCTCCTTTTCTTGTTCTATGAAGACAAAATCTTCTCTTTTGCATATTTAATATAAGTGTGTTGGGGTGCGTTTTCTTCTGCTTTATGTTTTGTCTCTCAGGCATGTTTTTTCCTATTTATTTTAATGTCTATCTTCCATGTGGAGGAGTTTCTTAAATGTCTTATAATTCTTAGGGTTTTTTTTTTTTTTTTTTTTTTTTACATGTTTAGGGTAGATGTTCTACAAAGCTGTAGAAGAAGTGCATGTGTGGGGCTGCTGATGAGTAGTTGGCTTTACTATAGGATTATTGCTCTTTGGTTGCAGATTCTCAAGTATCAGCATGTATAGGTGTTCATTCTTAGGCTGGCCATTTTGCAGGGGGCTTCTCCGACTTAGGCCTGGAGTTCTGAGCCTGGCTGCCAGCATTCTGTGAGCATGTATGGCAGAGGCACTTAGGATTTCACCATTCAGTCACATTCATCCCCTTTTGGATCATCCCCATCCTCACCTGTATCTCATGTCACTTGTTCAACCTTTTCAGTTGAGTAAATTTCCAGTCGTCTGTAGGGTGGAGGAGGTATGATTGGTTATCTGGCTGATAGGCTGGGAAAGGTGTTCTAGGAACTTGTCCTTAAAACTTTTTATGAAGTCTTTAGGAGATTCAAAAGGCATATAGAAAAGAGTTAAACTCTCAGAAACATGGTCATCTATTAATTAGAAAAGTGTCCTATTAAATACCTCAGTAAAAATAAGCTAGAACCCTCTTCCCCCCAAACTTACTCACACCCACTTTTAAAAATTAATTACTGAGCTGACTTGAATGTAGCAGAAACACTCAGAGGCCAAATTGGAGCAACAAGGTGAATATAGGGACATAAGCAAGTGTTGGAGCAATTCCTAATCCCTGATGACCTAGCCTTTTGATTTAAAGATCACTTAGCAACACGTGACAAAGCCCCAAGCCTTTGTATGTAGTCAATTAAGCTATGTTGTCAGTTAAAACTTGAGCTGGAAACATTCTCTTCTGAAAAGGAGATAGGCAAAAAAATTCAAGACTCCCCATGAAGACCTAAAATCATTCTCTTCTTTTCTGCATGTACCATATTTCAAGGGTCCCTGGACCTTCTAGTTTCTGAGACTTTTGGAATTATATATCACAAACTATCTTGCTTTTTTTATTTTTATTATACTTTAAGTTCTAGGACACATGTGTAGAACCTGCGGGTGTGTTACATAGGTATACACGTGCCACGGTGGTTTGCTGCACCCATCAACCCATCATTTACATTAGGTATTTCTCCTAATTCTATCCCTTCCCTAGCCTGCCACCCTCCAACAGGCCCTGGTGTGTGATGTTCCCCTCCCTATTTCCATGTGTTCTCATTGTTCATCTCCCACTTATGAGTGAGAACACGTGGTGTTTGGTTTTCTGTTCCTGTGTTAGTTTGCTGAGAATGATGGTTTTCAGCTTCATCTATGTCCCTGCGAAAGACATGAACTCATCCTTTTTTATGGCTGCATAGTATTCCATGGTGTATATGTGGCATATTTTCTTTATTCAGTCTATCATTGATGGGCATTTGGGTTGGTTCCAAGTTTATTAACATTTCTCTCTCATGCAGTTAGCATTCTGTTCTTTATAATTTGCTAAGATAGCTACCATATTTCTACATACTTTGAAAAATTCTGAAACTGATGTCTTTGTCTCCTGTTTTGTATTATCTTTATTTTTATCCTCAAAGGTATATGTTCTTTATCACTTTTTTGGAATACTGTGGTATTTTATGAAAAAGAGAGGTAAATGGGAGTAATGTATAATCACTTTAAACAGAACTTCCAACATGTAAACCATTACTAGAGCCTTCATAGTCCATATCATAGTAAAGTTTCTTAAACAGACTGCAACATTTCTTTCTTTGCCCACAATTTTCCACTCATAGCAGCTGGTAAATTTTCTCTTATTTCCCACCAGTACACATTGTTTTTTCACTGCCTCTCTGCATCACATCATATTCCATCTCATTCTGAGTCTGAACACTGGAATTTTCAAAAGCATTCCAAAGATGACAAATCTTTAGCTAGACGAAGAAAAAAAGAGAGAAGACTCGAATAAATAAGTCAGAAATTAAATAGGAGACATTACAATGATACCACAAAACTATAAAGGACCATAAAAGACTATGAACAATTATCACCAACAAATTAGATAACCTAGGATAACCTGATAAATATCTAGAAACATAGAACCTACCAACATTGAATCATGAAGAAATAGAAAATCTGAATAGACCTATACATCGGAAGGGGACTTAAACAATAATAAAATATCTACCGACAAAAAAAGCCCAGAACCAGATGGCTTCGCCGGTGAACTCTGCTAAACATTTAAAGAAGAATTAATGCCAATTTTTCTCAAACTCTTAAAAAATGGAAGAGGAGAGAACACTAACAAATTCACTTTAGAAGGCTATTATTACCGTAATAACAAAGCCAGACGAGGACACTACAAAAAAAAAAAAAAAAAAAAAAAAAAAAAAGAAGAAGAAGAAAATTATAGGCCAATATTGCTAATGAATATAGATGCAAAAATCATCAATGAAATACTAGAAAACCAAATTTAACATCCCACTAAAAGGATTACCATTTAACACTTAACCATGATCAAGTGGGATGTATATCTGGAATAAAAAAATTGTTCACCATACACAAATCAACAAATGTGATACAACACATTACCAGAATAAAGGATAAAAATCATATGATCACCTCAATAAATATGGGAAAGGCAATTGACAAATTTCAATATGTTTTCATGATAAAAACTCAACAAATTAGGTACAGGAGGAATGTACCTCAAAATAATAAAAGTCATATATGACAAGCTCACAGCTAACACCATTCTCAATGGAAAAAAGCTGAAAGCTTTTTCTCTAAGATCAGGAACAAGATAAGGATGCCTACTAAACAGCAATAGCTGTTTCTATTCAACATAGCACTGGAAATTCACTAGAGCGATGATGCAGGAAAGGAAAGAGCATCCAAGGTGGAAAGGAAGAAGTTAAATTGTCCCTGTTTGTAGTTGACAAAATTTCCTATGTATAAAACCTCAAAGATTCATCTAGAAAACCTATTAAACTAATAAATAAATTCAGAAAAGTTGCAGGACACAAAATCAACATATGAAAGTTAGCTGTGTGTATATACTAACAGCAAACTATTTGAAGAGAAATCAAAGCATTATTTACAATAGTAAAAAGAATAAAATACTTAGGAATAAATTTAACTATGATGGTAAAAAATTGTGTACACCGAGAAGTGTATAACATTGGTAAAAAAAAGTTGAAGAAGACTCAAATAAAAGGAAAATATTTTATGTTCTATAATTAGAAGAATTAATATTGTCAAAATGTTTATACTACCTCCATACTGTAGATTCAGTGCAATTTCTTTTCTTTCTTTCTCTCTCTCTCCCTCCCTCCCTCCCTCCTTTCTTTCTTTCTTCTTTCTTTCTTTTTTTTTTTTTTTTTTGAGACGGAGTCTTGCTCTGTCGCCGGGCTGGAGTGCAGTGGCCGGATCTCAGCTCACTGCAAGCTCCGCCTCCCGGGTTCACGCCATTCTCCTGCCTCAGCCTCCCGAGTAGCTGGGACTACAGACGCCCGCCACCTCGCCCGGCTAGTTTTTTGTATTTTTTTTTTAGTAGAGACGGGGTTTCACAGTGTTCGCCAGGATGGTCTCGATCTCCTGACCTCGTGATCCGCCGGCCTCGGCCTCCCAAAGTGCTGGGATTACAGGCTTGAGCCACCGCGCCCGGCCTCTTTCTTTCTTTCTTTCGTTCGTTCGTTCGTTCGTTCGTTCGTTCGTTCTTTCTTCTTCTTTCTTCTTTCTTTCTTTCTTTCTTTCTTTCTTTCTTCTTTCTTTCTTTCTTCTTTCTTTCTTCTTTCTTTCTTTTTCGAGACAGAGTCTCACTCTGTCACCAAGGCTGGAGTGCAGTGGCATGATCTTGGCTCACTGCAACCTCCACTGCCGGGATTCAAGCGATTCTCCTGCCTCAGCCTCCTGAGTAGCTGGGATTATAGGCATGCGCCACCACACCCGGCTAATTTTTGTATTTTTAGTAGAGATGGGGTTTCACCATGTTGGTCAGGCTGATCTCGAACTTCTGGAACTCCTGACTTTGTGATCTGCTTGCCTTAGCCTCCCAAAGTGTTGAGATTACAGGGATGAGCCACCGTGCCCAGACTCAGTGCAATTTCTTATTAAAATTTCAATAGCATTTTTCATAGAAATATAAAAATAATCCTAAAATTTGTATGGAATTACAAAGAATCCCAATGAACCAAAACAATTTTAAAAAAGAAGAACAAAGTTGAAGGCACCATCTTAGTAATTTCAAAGTGTATTACAAAGCTATAGTGGTCAAAACAATACGGTACTACATGAAAACAGATACACAGACTAATGAAAAAGAATGGATAGCCCAGAAATAAACCTATACATAAATGGTTTATTAATCTTTGACAAAGGTGCCAAGAATACACGAGGAAAGAACTAGCCTCTTTAATAAATGGTGTTGGAAAAAATGGGCTTCCACTTGCAAAAATTACCCAAACTGGACCCCTGTCTTTGTATGTTTTGTGTTGCTATAGCAGAGTACCTGAGGCTGGGTAATGTATAAAGAAAAGAAATGTATTTAGCTTATAGTTCTGCAGGCTTGGAAATTCAAGAAACATGGCATCAGCATCTGCTTGGCTTCTGGTGAGCACCTCATGCTCTTTCCACTCATGAGAGAAAGTGGACAGGGAGTGGGTGTGTGCAAAGATTTGACATAGTGAGAGAGGTTACGAGAGAGAGAGGAAAACTGAGGAAGCTGACTCTTTTATAACAATATGCTCTAGTGGGAAATAACTCATTCCCAACAGAGCAAGAACTCATTCACCCCCAAGGGAGGACATTAATCTATTCAAAGGGATCCACCCCCATGATCAAAACATCACTCACTAGGCCTCACCTCCCAATACTGGCATATTGGGAACCAAATGTCAACATGAGTTTTGGTGAAGACAAACCACGTTCAAATCATAGACAACTGATATCTTTAACCACTTATAAAAACTAACTTGAAATGGATTAAAAACCTAAATTTAGGTCCTAAAGTCATACAACTACTAGAAGAAAACTTAGGGGAAAAGTTCCTTGACATTTGTCTTGGCAATAATTTTTTGGGTATGAGACTAGAAGCACAGGCAATAAAAATAAACATAACAAATGAGACTACATCAAAGTAAAAATGTTCTGCACAGTAGAGGAAACAATCAGCAAAGTGAAAAGGCAACCTATGGTATAGGAGAGAATATTTCCAAACCATATATCTGATGAGGGTTACTATTTAAATTTATAAGAAATACATACAACTCAATATCAAAAAAAGTCAAATAATCAAATTAAATAATGGTCAAAGGACCTGAATAGACATTTTTCTAAAGAAGATATACAGATAGCCAACAGGCACATGGAAAAGTCCTCGAAACCACTAATTATTAGAAAAATGAGGATGTAGAGGAAAGGCAATCCTTGTACACTGTTGGTGATGATGTAAATTGGTATAGCCATTATAAAAAACAATACATATGTTTCTCAAAAAATTAAATTTAGAAGTATCATGTGATCCAACAATCTCACTATTGGGTGTATATCTGAAGGAAAAAACCCAGTGTCTGGAGGAGATAGTTGTATTCCAAGGTTTGTTGCACTATTATTCACGGTAGCCAAGACATGGACATAACCTAGGGGTCTCTTAATGGATGAATAAATAAAGAAAAGATGGTATATTATACAATGGAATTTTTTGAACCATAAAAACAAAGAAAATTCTACCATTTGGGACAATGTGGATGAAACTGGAGGGCATTATGTTTAGTAAAATAAGCCAGACAAAAAAAGACAAATAGTGTTGCTCTCAGTTATATGTGGAAATCTTCTAATAAAAGGAACTCACAGAAACAGAGACTACAATGATGGTTGTCAGAGATCTGAGGGTGAGTAAAATGAGAAAATGTTTGTCAAAGTGTACAAACTTTCAGTTGTAAGATGAACAAGTTCTGAGGATCTAATTTACAGCATGATTAGTATGGTTAATAATACCTATTGTATAATTGAAGTTTGTTGAGAGTAGATCTTAATTTAAGCGTTCTCACAAAAAATAATAAATAAAAAGGTAATTATGTGAAGTGATAAATGTATTGATTAACTTCATTGTGATAATCATTTTATCATGTGTACATATATTAAATAATCACATTGTACATTAAATGTATATAATTTTATTTGTTAATTTTACCTCAAAAAGCTGAAAAAAAAAAAGAATATCACATTAGGTGGACATTTGCATTAACTTCAGTGAATATTTAGTGCATGTCTCTTTGGTAAAGTTTAGTATTGAAGGGGATGTGAGGAACATAGAGTTGAAAAAGACTTTTTTGTTTTTTTACTTTAAGGAACGTACAATCTAAAAGAGAATTTACAATCTAGTTTTCTAAAAGCTTTTATCAAAAATAAGTGCTGAATAAATTTTATCTTTATTTATTTATTGGTTTTTTAAGTTTAGTTTTTATTCCAATAGGTTTTTAGGGAGCAGGTGGTGTTTGGTTATATGAACAAGTTCTTCAGTGGTGATTTTTTAGATTTTGGTGCACTCATCAACCAAGCAGTGTACACTGTACCCAATGTGTAGTGTTTTATCCCTCACCATTCTCCCACCCTATCCCCTGAGTCCCCAAAATCCAATGTGTCATTCTTATGCCTTTGAGTCCTCATAGCTTAGCTCCTACTTATGAGTGGGAACATAGGATGTTTGGTTTTCCATTCCTGAGATACTTCACTTAGAATAATGGTCTCCAATTCCATCCAGATTCCTGCAAATGTCATTATTTCATTCTTTTTTGTGGCTGAGTAGTATTCCATACTATCTATATAGCACTGAATATTTTTTTATTTTTGCTATCTATTGAGAATTTCTTTCTTGACTCTATTAGTGTGGTGAATTTGATGGACTGATTTTTAGACTGTTACCAACCTTGTTTTCCTGAAATAAACTCTCTTGGTCATGATGTATTACTTTTTTTTTATGTCACTGGATATGTCGATTTACTAGTATTTTATTTAGGATTTTTACAGGTCTTTGCATGAGGAAGATTTTCCTTTCTTTTAATGTCATTATCAGGTTTTCCTTTTTAAACTGAAGTAATGCTCATAAAACAAGTTGTGAAATGCTCTCTGTTTTTCTATTATCTGAAAGAGTTTGTGTAACATGGTTATATTTCTTCTTAAATGTTTGGAATAATTCACCAGTACCATCTGGATTGGGATTTTTCTTTAGGAAGGTTTTAAACTATAGATTCAATTTCTTTTATAGATAAAGAATTATTCAGATTTCCTATTTCTTCTTGAGTCAGTTTTGATTAAGTTGTGTTTTTAAAGAAATTTAGGCTGGGCACGATGGCTCACACCTGTAATCCTAGCACTTTGGGAGGCCAAGGCTGGTGAATTATGAGGTCAGTAGTTCAATACCAGCCTGACCAACATGGTGAAACCCCATCTCTACTAAAAATACAAAAAATAGCCGGGCATCGTGGCGTGCACCTGTAATCCCAGCTATTCAGGAGGCTGAGGCAGGAGAATCTCTTGAACTCGGGAGGCAGAGTTGCAGTGAGCCAAGATAGCAGTGGAAAAGAATGTCTTGTTGGGTATAGAAATATATATCAATTAGATTAATTTATCATATTGTTCAATTTTTTTTTTTTCCCCCAGACAGAGTCTCTCTTTGTTGCCAGGCAGGAGTGCAGTAGAACGATCTTGGCTCACTGCAACCTCCGTCTCCTGAGTTCAAGCGATTCTCCTGCCTCAGCCTCCCGAGTAGCTGGGACTACAGGCATGTGCCACCACGCATGACTAATTTTTTGTATTTTTAGTAGAGATGGGGTTTCACCGTGTTAGCCAGGGTAGTCTCCATCTCTTGACCTCGTGATCTCCCCACCTCGGCCTCCAAAGCGCTGGGATTACAGGCGTGAGCCACCACACCCTGCCCATATTGTTCATTTTTTTTTTAATACTTTTAACAAAATCTGTTTTTTTTTCTCTTTTTTGGGTTACTCAAGCTGGAATGCAGTGGCATGATCAAAGTTCATGTCAGTCTTTAACTCCTGGGCTCAAGTGAGCCTCCTGAGTAGCTGGGACTAAGGCACATGCCACCATGCCTGGCTAATTTTGAAATTTTTTGTAGGAATGGGTCTCCCTTTGTTGTCTAGGCTGGTCTCAAATTCCTGGCTTCAAGAAATCCTCCCACCTTGGCCTCTCAATGTGTTGGGATTTTAGATGTGAACCATTGCACCTAGACAGAATTTTTTTCAATTACTGAGAGAGGTATATGAAGATCTTCCACTATGATTGCAGATTTTTCCGTCTATTCTTTTGATTTTTACTGTCTTTATATATTTTGAGGCTCTATTAGTAAGTGCATACACATTTAAATTGTTATATCTTCTTGTTGGATTCACTCCTTTGTCAGTACTAAATGTCTCACTTTATCTCAAGTAATGCTTCTTACTTTAAAGGATAGTTTCTGTGTTTTCTTTTGGTTAGAGTTTTCATCTTATATCTTTCTTTCTTTTTTTTTAACCTTCAACCTTTTGATGTCATTTTATTTAAAGGGTTTTCCTGTAAGCAGAATATAGTTGGATTTTGTTACTTTTATCCAGCCTGAGAGGCTTTGTTTTTAAATGGAAATATTAAGTCTATTTACATTTAATATAACTCCTGAAGCATTTGAATTTAAACATATTTTGTTATTTGCTCTTCATTTCTCCCACCTGGTTTCTATTACATATATATATATGTATATATATGTAGTCTAGATATATAGACTTTTTGAGAGTTGATCTATTTCTGCTTCTGCCTTATTCTTAGAATAGCCTTTTGGAGGTTGCAAATGAAAGGGCAGAATGTTTAACAGGACCTCACCTTCCTGACAGACCCTTAGCTCCAACCCCAACCTATGAGATGTTTCTAAAAGTCTATTAAATTTCTCAATTGCTCAAGCTGCCACTTTGTGCACGGCTTTATAGTCTCTTAACTACTCTTAAATCAGCAAATGCCTTGGTAGAAAAAGTGTTTGTGGATTTCAGGCTTACCTCTCTGAAATTCCTTCTGTCTGGAATATTTTTTTATTTTTTTATTTTTTATTTTTTTGCCAGAGCCTCGCACTGTCCCCCTGGGCTGGAGTGCAATGGCGCAATCTCGGCTCACTGCAACCTCTGCCTCCTAGGTTCAAGCAGTTCTCCTGCCTCAGCCTCCCAAGTAGCTGGGATTATAGGCGCCCGCCGCCATGCTTGGCTAATTTTTTGTATTTTTAGTAGAGACGTGGTTTCACTATGTTAGCCAGGCTGGTCTCGAACTCCTGACCTCGTGATCCACCTGCCTCGGACTTCCAAAGTGCTGGAATTACAGGTGTGAGGCACCACGCCTGGCCAGGTCTGGAATCTTGATTCCCCAAACGCTCATGGCCTTGGTAGCTCTCAGATGCTTTTAATAGGTTAAAAACCAATTTTGTTGAGGTTTTCTAAATGTTCTAAGTGGGGTGGGAGGATTTTATCTGAAACAAGCTAGTCTGTCATTTTTGTGTAAAATCTTTCCTTCGTGTCTTCCCCACCCTACCTTACCTGATGTTATGTCTTTCTTTCTTCTTTCCTGTTCCTCTTACACCCTGGTCTCTGGGCTTCAGCCTCTGTGAGCTTGTTTCTTCCTGCCTAGGACCTTTGTACTTACTGTTCCTTTGCCTGGAATTCTTTCTATCTTCATCTATCTTTCCTTGCCTGGTAAAAACCTTTTTAGCTTGAAAATCTGAGATCAAAATTTAATTCCCCAAATGAGATGTTCTGCTTGTAAGACGGTGTCTCTCTTTTGTAAACACTCATTGCGATTTACTTAATCTTCTATCACTTATCACAATTGTGTTAAATTATTGTGTAATTAGTAGTTTAATCCTCCCAGTTTATTAGTTTTTCTTTTTTTTTAATGGCTGTTGCAACAAACTACTACAAACTTAGGGGCTTGACACAACACACATTTCTTTTTTTAAGTTCTGAAGGCCAGAAGTCTGAAATCCATTTTGGGGGGCTAAAGTCAAGGTGTTGGCAGGGCTGGTTCCTTCTGGAAACTTTAGGGTAGCATTAATTGCCTTGTTTTTTTTTTTCTCCTGGCTGTTGGAGGCTACTTGCATTCTTTGGCTCTTGACCCTTTTCTTGAGCAATTTCATTCATAACATTCATTAATTCTGGGGATTTGGATGTATTTTTGCCTTTATTTAGCCTACCATGGAAATATAAACTTCACAAGGGTTGGAAACATTACTTTCTTGTTCACAATTGAATCTCTGGAGTACAGTCCATAGTGGTGCTTAAATATTTGTGGAATGAGCATTTCATCTGTAGGCCAGCAAGACACTTATTGCATGTTGTCATAGAGGTTTACTCCGTAAGTGTCCTTTTAGAAGGAAGAAAAGTGACTGAACAAAAAATGATAGGAACTAACTGAGCACCTACAATGCACTAGGCTTTGAGCCAGGAGTTTTACGTTATTGTTTCCTTTAGTTTTCACAAAAACCTTCAGAAGTGCATATTCTCGTAATCATTTTGTTGGTAAGAAACTGATGTTCCTAGAGAATGGTAGACACCTTCACAAGTTCATAAAACTGGTCCATGGAAACGTTAGAATTTAAATGCAGGCTTATCTGAGCCCAAAATTTATTGCCCTTTCATTATTTTATGCCAATAAAGGAAATGGCTGAAACATAAGAGCTTCTGTTAGAGAGAAGACACTCCTTATATTAACTAAAAGATACACAATTCTTTGAGTCTGTGACTATTTCATATTTTTTGAGACCACGTGTTGGTTTATATTTTTTTCTTCCCCCCTGCCCCCCGAGATGGAGTCTTGCTCTGCTGCCCCAGCTGGAGTGCAGTGGTGAAATCTTGGCTAACTGCAACCTCCGGCTCCTGGGTTCAAGCAATTCTCCTGCCTCAGCCTCCCAAGTAGCTGGGACTACGTGTCACCATGACTGGCTAATTTTCGTATTTTTAGTAGAGATGAGGTTTCACCATATTGGCCAGGCTGATCTCGAACTCCTGACCTCAGGTGATCCACCCGCTTCGGCCTCCCATAGTGCTGGGATTACAGTCGTGAGCCACTGCGCCTGGGTGATTTATACTTTTTCAAAATCAAAAGAACAGACTTCATTCCTGGTCCTTTCTGCTTTTAAGTTTTGTTGTGTTTATGAGTGTAATCCTGATTCGAGAATGTTTGTTTCAAAGGAACTATAAATGTCTAAATTTTTCTATCAAATGATGTTCCTTTAGCAGAAATGTTCCCAGGTGGTTTGCATTTGGGAAACTAAAAGACTTTTTCACACAGATCAGCAAGGCAGTCATGAATGGATCATTGAGCAACAGATGGTAGAAGCCTAGTTTGATACCCTTGTCATGCGAGAGTACTGCCTCTTGCAAGAACAGTTACAACATCCCATCTGCTTGCCTCACAGCCACAACTCAAATGACACCCCTCTTGGAACCCTGCCTGTTTGGTCAAGCACCTTTCTAACAAATAAGAGCACTCTCTGACTCCTGGCGGGGGGAGGGGGGGTAAGAAGAAAGAAAAAGAGAGAGAGAGAGTTGCTAAAAAATCCCTCTGCAGTTTTTAAATTTAAAATATTTTCATTTAAAAATAGCATGTTTTCTCTGATTATAACAGTAGAACATGTTCATTATTAAGAGAGTTAGAATACAGTTGTTTAATATCCTAGTAAACAGTCTTCTTAATTTTTTCCTACATATACAGAAACATACATCCATATAGAATTTTTGTTAAAATGAGATACTACTCTTCAGAGCGAGTTTGAAACTTGCTTTTTATTTAACAATATATAGTCATATCTATCTAAGTAGGTTTATTATAGATTTGTTGTAAATTTTTGATAGTATGGATGTGCTATAACTTACTTATCCTTTCCCTATTGGGAGCACTTTGCTTCCATTGTTTTCATTAAATAAACATAATAATCTCCTTTTACATATATCTTTCTACAGATGGTCTTTCAAATCAAGTCAGCAAATATTTCTTTATTCCAGATGATGGAGGTATGTGCATGATTAAGAGAGACAATGTCCCTGTCCCAATAGGCTTAGAGGAGAGGGATGAAATTAGCCATCAAATAAGTAATTAAAAGAATGATGAAGTAATTAAAAGAATGATGAAAGAAAAATTAAAAGTGACATGGAAATGTATAGCAAATAGATTTTACTTCGTGCTGGGGGAGGGGGGGTCAACCTGTCATAGGACAAGTCATTTAAACAGACATTTGAAGGATTAGCAAAGGTTTGTAGATTAAGTTAATCTAGGGGAATTGGATTCTTCGGGTAGAATGAATAGCTTGTTAAAGGCCAGAATCAGAGAAGGTATGACATGTTTATAACTGCAAAGAAGGCTAGCACGTAGGGAATAGGGAGAGGCATAGAATGATGCTTACAAGTTAGGGAGAATAGATTTTGTGAAGGGACTGTTAGGGATGATGTTAAAGGATTTTAAACAGAGGAATAATATGGTCACTCTGAATTTAAAATTTTACTTATGAAATTGATAGTAATCGATGATTGGTTGTTGAGCATGAAAGAGAAGGAAGAATCAAGTGAGAATCTCAAATTTCTGGTGCAAGCAATGGAAGTGCCATTCACTCTGTTTCTTGGTAGACAGGTTGCTTTGAGGGGGAAGGTTGTTGTCAGTTTAGGACATGTTGAGTTTGAGTTACTTCTAGGTCTCAAAGTGGGGATGTCTATAGATAGTAAAACATATAGTTTTGCAGCTCATGTGAGATGACTGACCTAGAGATACAGCTTTTTGAGTCATCAACATATAGATGATAACGAAAACCATGGGAGAAAATGGGATCACTTAAATACCACAGGATGAGGACCAGGTCAGACTGCCGAGAAATTGCTATCATTGAGGATGGTAAAGAGGAGATGAGGTGGTGCTGAGGAAAAGTACTTTAAAAAAACAGGAGCAAAACTAGACAATGTGGGTCACAGAAAGCAAGATAAAAAATATTGCTCTGGATGGAGAAAGTGGTGAATTTTGTTAAAATGCCAATGCAGGTTAAATGATGTTGGAAGTGAGAAGTGTGAATTTAGTGTCATGGAGACCATTGGTGACCTTAGTAAGAATAGTTTTGGGGGAGTTCCACTGATGGCAGGAGGCAATAGAATAAGGAGGTAAAAAAATGTGGGGAATGTGTATGGTACACTCTTTAGGTTGTAATTCAAGTAGTGGAATTGACAGGTCAAAGGTATGTAATAAACATTTTAAAATATTTTGCCTACTTGCCTTTCAGAATTTTTTAAATAAATTTGTAGTCTTCCCTACTGTTTTGGAAGTACTATATTTTCATACTCCCTTGCCAGCCTTTTAAAACATTATCACAAATTAAATAAGAAAATAAGATAGGCCAGGTGCAGTGGCTCATGTCTGTAATCCCAGCACTTTGGGAGGCTGAGGTGGGTGGATCACCTGAGGTTAGGAGTTCGATACCAGTCTTGCTATCATGGTGAAACCCCATCTCTACTAAAAATACAAAAAAAAAAATTTAAAAAAAATTAGCCAGGCATGGTGACACATGACTGTAATCCCAGCTACTCGGGAGGCTGAGGCAGGAGAATTGCTTGAACCTGGGAGGCGGAGGTTGCAGTGATCCAGGATCACGCCATTGCACTCCAGCTTGGCCAACAAGAGCGAAACTCCATCTCAAAATAAAATCAAATGAAATAAACAAGAAAAATCTGATTGATATTTAATTTGTATTTGTTTGACTGTTAGTGAGGCTGAACATCTTTTCATGTTTTTTGACCACAGTTAGTCCTTCTTTTATGAATGACTCTTCATATACCTTGTCCATTTTTCTGTTGTGGCTTAGATTTTTAATTGATTTGTAAGATCTTTCTGTCTTGGTGTATTTAATTTGATGTTTTCATATATGAAAGCAATATTTTTTCCTGTTAATCTTTTTTCTCTGTTCTTTTTCATAAGTTTTTTAAAGTTTCATATATAAAATCTAATTCTATTTTTCATTATGCTTTCTGTCTTTGATGTTTTGTTTAGAATGGCCTTTCCACTTCAAGTCTATATACATATTCATTAAGTTTTCATCTTTTATGGATTTTTATTTTTTATTCTAATTTTTAATTCACATGCAACTCACTTTGTTGTAACATCTTAGATGGGAATTCAGTTTTATTTGTTTCCAATAACTAGCTGAATATCTCAACATGTTCCACACTAATTTAGAGTTGGAATCTGAAGAATAAATAGAATTTTGTAGGTGAAAGAATTGGAATGAGAAGATTATTTCAGGGAGAAAGAATAATATGTGCAAATGCCCTGAGGCGGGAGAGTACATGGTGATGTCAAGAGTGTCTTTGGGAGGCCGAGACGGGCGGATCACGAGGTCAGGAGATCGAGACCATCCTGGCTAATATGGTGAAACCCCGTCTCTACCAAAAAAATACAAAAAAAAAAAACTAGCCGGGCGAGGTGGCGGGCGCCTGTAGTCCCAGCTACTCGGGAGGCTGAGGCAGGAGAATGGCGTAAACCCGGGAGGCGGAGCTTGCAGTGAGCTGAGATCTGGCCACTGCACTCCAGCCTGGGCGACAGAGCGAGACTCCGTCTCAAAAAAAAAAAAAAAAAAAAAAAAAAAAAAGAGTGTCTAAAAAGAAAAAAGAGTAGTGTTATATGAAATTTGAAAAGTGGGTGTGGAGCTGGTATTTTAGGTCTTATTAAAAATTTAATTTTTGTTCGAGAACAGCAGAAAGTCATTGAGAGTGAAGATAGTTAATCAAGCAATAGAAAAGAGAACAGATGGCGGGATGTTTGGTTAATGATTGAGTGGTAGAATAGTTTTGATGATAACAAAGTCTGATGGTAATGAAACTAAGTGGCTAAGGTTTGAGAAAAGTTGTTGAGGATGAAAAGATTAAAGAATAAGGGTGCTGGATAGGTTGTACAAGTGCATATCATAGGCAGTCAGGATTTTAAAAGGACTTGATTTGGGGAAGAAGGCACTGACCCAGGTGTGTTTTGTAGTATATTACATTGTTATGTTAATTATACTAAAATATACTATTTTAAGGAGAAGAAAACAGCCAAATGTTATAAAACTTTACTCAACAACGAGAAAGAAACAACTATTTTGCTCATGTCATGGAATTATTATGCTCAGGGACTTGCTAACTCTAGAGCAAAGAATATGTTGCTGCTCACCTGAAGGAGACAGTGTGGTATTGATAACAGTAGACTGTGGAATAAGACAAGTCTGGATTTGAATGCTGATGACATGGGGTAATTAACCTCACCCCTTTAAGCCTCAATTTTTGAATCATTCACATAGGATTTCCAATGCCAATTTTATGAAAGTTCAATAAGGATGAAATCAGATAAAATGTGTGACACATCAACCATAGTGCCTGGCATTTAACATGTGCTAAATAAATCAAAATTCTTCCCCTGTGAGAAATCCTATCTAGGGAAATACCAGTTTTAAGTAGGAATCTGTGAGCTGTCCCATTCGGTTTTGGTGGAAAACACAGTTTTTCAAATTACATTTTTTTTTTTATGCAAAGGAACAAGCAAATGAATAGTTTGCTAAAGGCGGCAAGATGCTTTACTTCTTAAATTCCTTTATAATATGGAAACTTAATTCCATTCTGTGGTGATTATAGTTCAGTCTCTGAAGATAATTGCACCTAATAGTGATCTTGTTGTGAATAACTTTGTAGAGAGAAACGCAGCTAAACAATGAGGTTGATTACCTAAGGCTTACAGCATTCAGACAAAGGACAAAAATAGGGCAGAGTCCTTGACTGAATATTGATTAGTGAATAAAAACTAGGGTATTCTTTGAAATTTAAGAAGTGTACTTTTCTTTCAGCTCCAGTGAGACCTAGGCAAATTAGTGACAATCTTGCCCACTTGGGGGTAGAAGATATTGTTTTTACTAGTTAGTAATGTTAAGTACAATTTATTGTGTGTCACTATGTCCCAGAAGCTTTCCAAGCAGTGAACAAGTTTATAATTTTTTTTGTTCCCATTCTCCAGATGAAGCAGCTGAGGTTGGGAGAAAGTGATTCATCCAAGGTTAATGGCAGAGTCAGAATTTGAACCCATGTCGTCTGTCTTTAAAGCCTGAGTCTACCTCCTATATTATCCTGCCTCCAGGCAAAGCTCTGGGAGGCATAAGTGTTACATTTCTGGACTATTCTAAAAGGAACATAGCTAACAAAATGTCTTAGGAAACTGATTTACTTAGGGTTCTGAAGAGAACAGAACCACAAGGTTTATTATAAGGAATTAATTTACACAATTACGAAGGCTCATAAGTCCCAAATCTGCTTTGTGGGCTGGCAAACTGAAGACCTAGGAAAGCTATGCAGCAGATGAAGCCTGAGGCATTTTGCTGAATTCCCTCTTGCTCAGGGATATTGGGGTTTTTGTTCTATTCAGGTCTTCAGCTGATTGGATGAGACCCACTCACATTATGGAAGGCAATCTGCTGTTCAAAGTCCATGGACGTATATGTTAATCTCATCCCAAGACACCCACCAAGTTGACACATAGAATTAAACATCACAGAAACTTTGAAGAGTCTGCATTTAAAAGTCAGTTCTCCAGAAGGAGGAATTTAACAGGCACTTATATAGTTTCCTACCTTAATAATTAGCAGAGCCCACTTATGGAACTGAAGGAGGATTAGAGTATGTTAGATGATGCTATAACTGTTAAAGAATAAACTATAATTCCTAGATTCATAGCAGATAAAATTCTAACTATAAAAATCCAACCTCTGAGCTTTAGTTTGAAAAGCTACCACTCTAGGGATAGCAACTGTCACTGCAGGCTGATCTTTGTAATAATAATAATAATGATACATAATGGTAATAACAATAGTTAACAGTTATTGACTGCTTCTTGTGAGCCAGACATAGCTTCTGTTGTTTTCATGTATTATCTTGTTTAATTGTCTCAGCACTAGGAAGAAGGTACTATTATTACTCTTGTATACCTTCTATTCTGTGTATGAAAACAGAGTCTCAGAGAAGTTAGAAAGTTAGCCACAGTAATGCAGACAGTAAACAGTGGATTCAGAATTCAAAGAAATACAGAATGCTTTCAGCACCTGCTACACATAAAGGAGATCTGGGGTATCAAAGTCCATTTGCCCTCAAATCTCTCATCATTACTTGTCACAGTGTCTGAAGTTGTCACCATTAGAAGAATCAAATCATTGGAAAACCAAATCATCAACACTAATTGTCTATCAGCACTCATGAACGTTCCGGGGGTATAGAAAGAATAATAAAGTGGACTCCTTACCTTGAAAGAACTTGCAGTCTTGATGGAGAACCTTGAATAGACCCAAAAGGAAGAAATGCTTGGGGATGAATTGCCTCCACACATTTGATGTATTATTTCCTTGTATTTAGGGGTGGGAATTCTTGCTTTCTGTTTGTTTTGTTTTCTAGCTTAACTTAGTTTTGTTTTTTGTTTCTAACTATGATAAGGATGCTTAATATGAGATCTTAACATATTTTTAATTGTATAATACTCTGTTGTTAGCTTAGATACAATATTATACAGCAAATCTCTAGAATTTATTCATTTTGGCAATTATCATTCAACTCTCTGCTTCTATGGATTTGACTGTTTTAGATACCTCATATGACTAGAATTATACAATATTTGTCCTGTGACTAGCTTATTTCACTTAGTGTAAGTCCTCAAGGTTCATCATGTTAAATATTACAGAATTTCCTTCTTTTAAAGGCTGAATAATTTTCCATTGTATGTATTTATCACATTGTATTTATTCATTCATCCACTGGTGGACATTTAAGTTGTTTCTACATCTTGGCTGTAGTAAACAATGCTGCAATATACATGGGTGTGCAGGTATCTTGTCAAGATCCTAATGTCAATTCTTGGGTAAATTCCCAGAAATGGGATTGCTGGAGCATATGGTACTTCTGTTTTTAAGTTAAGTTGTAGAGGAACCTCCACACTGTTTTCCATAGCAGATGCACTGTTTTACATTTCCACCTATGGCATACAAGAGTTCCAATTCCTCCACATGCTTATCAATACTCTTTGTCTTTTGTGTTTTTGATAATAGCTATCCTAACAGGTATGAAGTGATATCTCATTGTGGTTTAGATTTGTATTTTCCTGATTGATGACACTGAACATCTTTTCATATACCTGTTGCCCATTTGTATGTCTTCTTTGGAGAAATGTCTATTTAAGTCCTTACCCTATTTTAAAATCAGCTTATTAGTTTTGTTTTGTTTTGCTAATGAATTGCAAACATATAAGTTTCTCATATATTTTGGAAATTAACCCTTTATCATATACATGGTTTACAAATATTTTCTCCCATTCCATAGGTTACTTTTTCACTCTGTTGCTAGTTGTCTTTCAGTATAGAAGTTTTTTCATTGGACAAAAGTCTCACTTGTCAATTTTTGCTTTTGTTGCCTGTGTTTTGGCATCATATACATAAACTAATTTCTCAGACCAATGTCATGAAGCTTTCACTTTATGTTTTCTTCTAAGAGTTTTACAGTTTCAGGTCTTAAGTCTTTAATCTATTATGACTTAACTTTTTTGTATAAGATAAAGGCCCAATTTCATTCTTTTGCATGTGGATATCCAGTTTTTCCAGCTTCATGTGTTAAAGAGGCTATCTTTTGTCTATTGTGCTTTCTTGATGAAGATCAGTTGACCATATATGTGTATATTTACTTCTGAGCTCTGTATTTTGTTCTATCGGTCCTTATGTCTGTCTTTATGCCAGTATCATACTGTTCAAATTATTGTAGCTTTGTAGTATATTTTGAAATCAGGTCATATGATGCTTTTAGGTTTGTTCTTCATTCCTAAGATTTTCTTTGCTATTCCAAGTCCTTTGTAGCTCTATGTAAATTTTAGGGTTTTATTTTCTGTTTCTGTTTAAAAAAAAAAAGAAAAGCAATAGGCATTGCACTGAATCTGTAATTTGCTTTGGGCAGTAGGGACCTTTTCACAATATTAATTTTACCAGTCCATGAACATGGATTGTCTTCCTATTTGTGTCTTCTTTATTTTCAGACTTTTTTGTTAGTGTATACTATTGCTATGTTGATTTTGTATCTTGAAACTTTTTTGAATTGTTTGTTAGTTCTAACTGGATTTTTTTTATGTTTATGAAGTCTAGGGTTTTTAATATATAGAATCAGGTCATCTGTAAACAGGAACAATTTTACTTCTTCCTGTCTAATTTGATGTCTTTTACTTTCTTTTCTTGCCTAGTTGCTCTGGCTAGGACTTTCAGTATTATATTGAAGGTAGTGAGAGTGGGCATCTTTGTCTTATTCTTAATCTCGGAGGAAAGGCTTTCAAGTTTTCACCATTGAGTGTGGGCTTTTCACATACGTCTTTTATTATATTCAGTTCCTAGTTTGTTGAGAGTTTTTGTCATGAAAGTATGTAGAAGTTTGTCAGTGCTTCTACTGCATCTTTTGAGGTGATCATGTGGTTTTTACCCTTTATTTTGTTAATGTAGTGCATCACATTAATTGATTTTAGTATGTTAAAACATTCTTGTAACTGAGGGATAAATCCCATGTGGTCACAGTGAGTAATTCATTTAATGTGCTATCGGATTTGATTTGCTAGCATTTTGCTGAGGACTTTCACATCTATATTCATCAGGGATATTGGCCTGCAGCTTTCTTTTCTTGTGGTGTCTGTCTGGCTATGGCATCAGGATAATTCTGGCCTCATAAAGTGAGTTTGAAAGTGTTCCTTCCTCTTCAATTTTTTTGAAAAGGTTGAGAAGACTTTATGTTAATTCTTTATATGCTTAGTAGAATTCACTAGTGAAGATATGTGGTACTGGCCTTTGCTTTGTTGAGAAGTTGATTGATTACTTGTTCAATCTCCTCACTAGGTATAGTTATATTCATACTTTCAATTTCTTTGTAATTTAGTATTGGTAGGTTGCATGTTTTTAAAGATTTATCCATTTCTTCTGTGTTATACAATTTGTTGGAATATAATTGTTCCTTGTAAACTCTTACAATTATTTTTATTTCTGTGGCATCACTTGTAATGTTTCCCCTTTCATTTGTGATATTATTTGAGTCTTTTTTTCTTAGTCTAGCTAAAATTTTATCACTTCTGTTTTTCTTCTGAAAAAAATATTTAGTTTTATTGATTTTCATCTATTTTCTATTTGTTTATTTTTGCTTTGATCTCCATTGTTTTCTTTCTTTTGCTAACTTTGGGCTTAGTGTATTCTCTTTCTAGTTTCTTGATATATAAAGTTAGGTTGTTTATTTGAGATCTTTTAAATTTAGCATTTATCACCATAAACTTCACTCTTATTATGTTTTTACTGCATTACATAAATTGTGGTATGTTGTGATTTTGTTTTCATTTGTCTCAAGATATTTTTTATTTTCTTCTTTAACTCATTGATTTTTCAAAAGTGTGTTGCTTAATTTCCACATATTTGTAAATGTTCCAGTTTTCTTTCTGACACTGATTTTTAGTTTCATTCCATGGTGATTAAAAATATGCTTGGTATGATTTCAGTCTTCTTAAATTTGATGTCTTGTTTTGCAAGTGAATATGTTTTCTACCCTGAAGAGTATTTTATGTATGCTTGAGAAGAAAATATATTTTGCTGTTGCTAAGTAGAATGTTCTATGTATGTCTATTAGATTCATTTGATCTATTGTATTTTTGTTCAATTCTGCTGTTTCTTTGTTGTTTTATCTGTCATTGAAATTAGGGTATAAAGGTATCCTATGATTAATTTCTATATAATCCTTTTAATTCAGGTAATTATTAATTGGGAAGGGTTTACTATTATTAATTATTTTCTATTGGTCGTATAGTTCTTTTGCCCCTATTTCTCTCTCTTTCTCTCTTCCTTTGTCTCTCATTGACTTTTTTTTGTATTGGTATACTTTGATTCCTTTCTCTCTTTTGTATGTAACTTTCATAAGTACTTTGTGGTTACTATGGGGCTTATATAAAGTATCTTATAGCAGTCTATTTTGAGCTGATAACAACTTCAATTGTTTGCAAAAGCTGTAAACTTTTACTCTCCATTCCTATTATATGTTATTAATATCACAATTTATATCTTCTTATGCTGTGTATCCATTAACATATTTTTAAAGTTATAGTTATTTTAATACTTTTATCTTTAACTCTTATGGTAGAATGAAAAGTGATTTACCCACCACCATTACAGTAAAACAATATTCTGTATTTGTTTATATATTTATCTTTACCAGTGAATTTTATACTTTCTTAGGCTATCATATTTCTTTTTGGCATATTTTCATTTCAACTAGAAGAACCCCAGTAAGCATTACTTGTAAAGCAGGTATAGTGGCAATAAACTCCTTCAGCTCATGTTTGGGAAAGTATTTCTCTTTCATCTTTGAATGACATATTTGCTGGATATAGTACTCCTAAATCCTTTGAATCTATCATACAAGTCCTTTCTGGACTGCATGGCTTTTGCAGAAAAATATGCTCATAGTCTTATTAGGGATATTCCCTTGCATGTGATAAGTCACTTTTCTCCTGATGTTTTCAAAATTCTGTCTTTGACTTTTGATAATTCGATAAATACATGTCTTTGCATAGAGTTCTTTGGGTTTATCCAGTTTGGGATCCTTTGGGCCTCTGGGATCTGGATGTTCCTTTCCTTCCCCAAATATGGGATTTTTTCAGCCACTATTTCTTTGAATAACTTTCTGGATTTTCTCTTTCTCTTTTCGTTTTGGGGTCTTTATAATCTGCATATTGGTTTACTTGATGGTGTCCCATAAGTTCCTCAAGGGTTACATTGGACAACATAGATCTAGCACAACCTCCAGTGTATGGAAGCACTCTGTGTGTGCTTGTATACCAGTTGATTGGACTGATTTGGAGCCAGTGGTGAGTGCTGACTCCAGGAAGAAGTGAGTGCCAACTCCAGTGTGCATACATGCATGTGGCTTAAGTTTTACTAGATTTTACATAAAAATCAGAAATAAAATCACATACCTTGTGAACAAATCTAAAAAGTTTTTATTTTGACAGTCTGAGTACATGGATTAGGCACTGTTAGTTTTCTGTGATGAGAGGGCATCCACTGCAGTAAACATTTAGTTAGAACCCTCTTCCCAGGCTCCTGTGAGTTGGAGGTAATTAGGTCTTGAGGCAAAAAACATATTTTACAACATTTCAGAGGTTTGCTTTTGCTTTCATATATAACTCTTTAAAAATATTATCTTGAAACTGAAATTTGAAAGCTGACCCTGCTAACTTTGGATTCATAAATCTCTTTGAAGCCACAGAACACTCTGAACACAAAGCATTTATTTTTAGTCCTGTCACAGAAAAACAAACATACATCCCTCCTGAAGGGAGACCCCCGCCTCAGAGCTTCAGAGTGGGGTCTCCCAAATAGAGAGAACTGACTGGTGGCCAGAGTCTTACCTCCTTCAGGATTGCTCCAGGACTTCTTTTATCCTTGGTTAGCTTTTTCAAAAAACCACTGGAATCCGTTTAACACACATATACATCTCCTCACAAATAGCACACATGCAAAATCTCTGAATTGGACTTATGAATAGAGCACTGTGATCTAGCAGGATATTAACCAGAAATAAATTATTGTTCTCACTGCCAACAGATGGACTATAGACAGAGAAAATCATGTAACCACAACACTGCATTGTTTTTCCTCTTTATATGTTCAGCAACTGAGCAAAGATCCACTCATATATTGATGTGCTAAATGGTGTTGAATGAATGAATGAATGCTATGAGTTCTGCTCTCTTGCTCTCAGACTTGTAGGGAGAAAGGGAAGAGGGATCTATTGCTAGGGATTGCCCCTCTATAGAACACAGGTGCAGCAAATTCTCATGAAAAACAACACATTTCCAATGCAGTTCGTTATAAAAGAAAGGAGAAAGGAAAACATGGCCAGAGAAGTGAGGTGAGGTTGGAGACTTTTACATAGTTAAAAATTAAGACAGGTCTCAAGGTAAACTGTGTACTTCCTAGGAGCTAAGCATGACTTTATTTCCCAGAGTGGACCTTGAAGGTTGTCTGATTGCAACCAGAACCACTCAAGAAGCAGTGAACACCCTAGAACTGGGGCAAACATGAAAAGAAAACGGAATTGATCAAAGCTGTGTCTGCACCTATGCTGTATAATAGACTTCTGTGAGTTAACTTCGATGATTTGCAACTCATTTTTAAAAATCTATCTCTAGATCACCTTCATGGTTAAATTTACCCAAGCATCCTTTAACCCAATGTACTTACAAAACAGAAAAGAATATCATTTATTGGAAACAGAAGAGTTAAGATAGGAATGACAACAACGTCTTAAACAACTTCATTCTATTACCTCTTGGCCCAGTGTAGAAGGCTCTCACAGGTCTGAGCATACTTACTCTTGCAAAGGATGTAGGCTACAGTGGTTACAATGTCAATGATTCCTCTAGAAGAGTGAGTGCTCGTGTTTCCAATCATTGGTCCTAGATCATAACTCTGATAGGATGTATGCAACAGTGACTGCAGAACCAACCATATTCCCTACCCTACTTTCTATAGCTCCAGCCTTAAATTGTCCCACTCATCTAAGGTTGCCACATCAGAAAAGATGTGTACGGGTGTGTGTGTGTGTGTGTGTGTGTGTGTTTACGCATGGGTTTTATTTTCCACTAGCTTATTTCCTCTTAAGACCCAGACAGATGAGGATGTCTGATTGCTTTTCATTCATACTATGTTTCAAGCCAAATTAGAGTTATGGATTGCTTGATAGTGGGGATGTATTTTGAGAAATGCATTGTTAGGTAATTTCATCATTGTGAAAACATCATAGAAACATCATAGAGTGTGCTATCAAACATCATACAGTGTGCTTATACAAAACAAATGGTATAGCCTACTGCATACCTGGGCTATATTTTATTGCCTATTGCTCTTAGGCAACAAACCTGTGCAGCATGTTACCGTACTGAGTACTACAGGCAATTGCAATACAATGGTAAGTATTTCTGTATCTAAATATATGTAAGCATAGAAAAGGTACAGTAAAAATACCATATAAATATAAAAGCTCATATACCTGTGTATTACATTTTCCCTGAATGGAATCTGCGGGACTGGAAGTGGCTCTGGGTGAGTCAGTGAGTGGTGAGTGAAAGAGAAGGCCTAGGACATTACTGTATGCTACTGTAAAACTATAAGCACTGTACACTTAGGTTGCACTAAATTTATATTTTTCTTTCTTCAGTAATAAATTAAATTTACCTTACTGTAACATTTTTACTTTATAAGCTTTTTACTTTTTTAACTCTGACTCTTTTGTAATTGTACAAGTTTACAAAAATATTTTCTTTCTTTTAATTTTTATTCTATAATCTTTTTTCTATTTTTTTTTTTTTTACCTTTTAAACTCTTTCTGTTAGAAACTAAAACCCAAACACATACATTAGCCTAAGTCTGCATGGGATCAAGATCATCAATATCACTGCCTTTCACCTCTGTGTCTTGTCCCACTGGAAGATCGTCAGGCTTTATAACACACATGGAGCTGTCATTTCCTATGATAACAATGCCTTCTTCTGGGATACCTCCTGAATGACCCACCTGAGGCTGTTTTACAGTTCACTTTCATTTTTTTAGGTAGAAAAAATATACTCTAAAGTAACAATATAGGTATAATGTGGTAAATACATAACCAGTAACACAGTTGCTTATTATCATGATCAGATATTATACATTATACATAATCATATGTGCTATATTTTTATACTACTGGCAGCACAGTAGTATACACCAGCATCACAGATGATGTTATGATGGCTATGGCATCACTGAGTGAAAATAATTTTTTGCCACTACAATGCAGTGGTGAAGATATTCCTTTCAATAACTGAGATAGGTCAATTGGATATCACTATAGGAAAAAAAATGGACATACTATACCTCATACTATATGTTAAAATTGTTTCCAAATTATTGTTCACCTAAATATGATGGGAAAACCATAGCATTTCTAGAAGAAAACATGGGAAAAAATTCTATGGCATGGGAAAAGACAATTCATTCTATTCATTAAACAGAATACAAAAGCATCAATCATAAAACACATTTTACTAAAATCATGATTTTTTCTAAAATATGTATTTTTTAAATATGAAAAGATAAACTACTCTCTGGGGAAAAGATATTTTCATTACACAAATAGACAAGTAATTTGGATCCATAATTAATAAAGAACTCCTACAAGTCAGTAAATAAAAGTAAGACAGCTCAGTATAAAATGAGCCAAGGATTTGTGCAAGTGCGTCATAGAAATAGGTGAATAAATAGACAATATGCATATGAAAATATGGTAATTATTATTTTCCATATGAAAATAGGTAATTATTATTCTCTAATCAATCATTAGGGAATACAAATGAAAACCACAATGATATACCACTATGCATCCACCAGAATGGCTAAAATGAACTGACATATCAAGTATTAGCATGAATGTAGAGGAACTGGAATTCTTGCACATTGCTGAAGGGAGAGTAAATTTATACAGCTACTTTGAAAAATTGCTTGGCAGTTTCTTCCAAAACTATATATATGCCTACACTATAATTCAGTATTTTTACTCCCTGGTGTATACACAAAAGAAATGACTTACTGTGTCCACTAAAAAAGTTACAAAAATGTTCATGGAATCTTTATTAAAAATATACAAACTTCAAACAATTTAAATGTTCAATAGTGGATAGGCAATTTGTGGTATATTAAAACCATGAAATTCCATACCACAATAAGAAATAATGAACTATTGATATATACAACACCACAAATGAATCTCAAAACACTTGGTTGAACAAAAGAAGCCAGAATCAAAAAATAATTATAATACAATTTTATTTATATAAAATTTAAGAAAAGTCATAACTACTCTACAGCAACAGAACCCTAAATAATGATTGTCTTTGGGGCATACTACCTGAAAGGGGGTGCCGTAAATCCTGTTAGGGTGCTATCTTGATCTGAGTGTTAATAGATGGTTCTATTTATACTAAGGGCAAAAACAGGCAAAGCTGATTTACAGTGATTTAAGTCAGAACAGTGCTTACTCTTGGAGGATACTGACTGGGAATGGATATTAGAGAGCCTTCAAGGGTTCTGGAAAGGGGGATGACACAAGTACATATGTATAAAAAAATCAGAGGTATGTAGTTCGATTTTGTGCACTTTATTGGACATAAGTTTTACTTCAATAGAAATAATGTAGAATCAAAATTTTGACATTAAAAAAGAGAATATTTTAGGTCTATTATAATCTTATGGAACCACCATTTTATATGAGCTCCCTTGTTGACTGAAGTGTTATTATGTGACCATCTATCACAGTCCAAATAGACTGAAGAAAAAAAATAGAAGTATGTCTTAGAACTCTCCTTCCTTCATTTTTTCTTTCCTTTCCATCTCATTTGTAGAGAAAAATTTGCATGTACAGTCTCAAATACACCATCTTTAAATCCTAACTCCCCTGGTTTGGTAATAAAAAAAACTCAAATACATACACAGTATAACAAAAAGTAAAATGTTTGGCCAGTTTGTTAAGGCCAGATGATAGGAGATAAAGAATGAAGTCAGGTTTAGGAGTTGAGTATGGTTGGAATATAATAGCTTTTGCAAAGTATGCATGAGTAGAATCACTTACATTAGGGATATATAGAACTATGAAATGTGGGCCAAGTCCAGAGTCTAAGATTTTTATGTAACTATAAGAAGAACAGGCGAGAAATAGATTTCAACTAAGAAAGATGAAAAGAATAACCACAAGGCAGATCTGGGGCAGGAGGAGGTCAGGAAAATTTCCCTGGAATCAATGACGGTGAATAGGGACACATAAGATAGAAAAAGAGGGTAAAGTCACTTAGTCAAGGTTTCCTGCTTCCTGTTTTGTTTATGTATGTCCTGCTGGGTGCAGGCAGATAAGTGTTCGCAGGTGTGTGATGAAATCGCAGAGGAAGGCTTACTGGTAAATAAGCCTTCTTTTTGGCTACTGAAAGCTGACAATTTATTTGTCCAAGTTTTTTCCATTGTAATCATAAAACTGGCTGAAATTCCATCTATTTAAAAACCCCAAAGTTTTGGTAGGAAATTAAATGTTTGGATTAGGTATTCTAAGGTTGACATTTAAAATATTTTTCCTAAAATTAGAGGCTTCAGTAACACTGAGGTGGACAAATTTGATTTATCTTTTCGATGGTATTTATACTGGGCTTATTTTGCTAAGTGCTTGGCTGCTGTATTACATCATTACCATTGCCAGATTATCATTTTATTTCAAGTATATCGTTCAGAAATTGAGAACAGCTCTCTCTTATCACATACTAAGTGAGTAAAAATTGCAAATGCTGTAATGAGGTGATTTGACATGATTCAAAAAAATCTAGTAAAGGAGTCGTGTTTCGTTGTATTGACAGAAGAAGGTATTCTTGAAATAAGATCAAGAATATGCTGGCCATGCTTTTTTTGAGATGGAGTCTCACTCTGTTGCCAGGCTGGGCCAGGCTGGAGGTGCAGTGGCGCGATCTTGGCTCACTGCAACCTCTGCCTCCTGGGTTCAAGCGATTCTCCTGCCTCAGCCGCCCGAGTAGTTGGGATTACAGTGCACCACCACGCCCAGCTAATTTTTGTATTTTTAGTAGAGACAGGGTTTCACCGTGTTGGCCAGGATGGTCTCGATTTCTTGACCTTGTGATCTGCCTGCCTCGTCCTCCCAAAGTGTTGGGATTACAGGCATGAGCCGCTGCACCCAGCCAGCCATGCTTCTTAATCACTTAAGTCAAGCCTTGCCCTCATGGGTACTGGCACCAGCAACTTCTCAGCAAATTTTGTATTTGTATTTTTTTAGTGATTATACTTAATTTATAAAAATATTGAACTTCAACTATACAAAATTGGATTACTTGAAATTCTGAGTTTGCAGAAAGCTATCATACATCCATGTATGTCTCTCTTTCTATGCATTTTCTTTTCTTTTACTAATCATCCCTGGTCTCAAATTTCATCCATACTTGTGCTATTTAACTTACATACATGTTGTCATGTTAAACACTTATTCTGCTTACTACTTTCTTCTTACATTCAATTATTATTACCCCATCACTTGTATATATCACATTTTGATTTCCATTTACTATTGGCAAACACCCAGGTAGTTTTGAACTCTTCCTTTTACAAAGAGTGCTGTGGTAAATATTTTCATTCATGTCTCCTTGTGTATATGTATTTTTTGTATAAAATATTATCAGCCACAGGATATATACCTACTGTCTTTTGCCAAATATTTTCAGACTGGTCCTCAAAATAAGCAGTCTTCCTCCAACATTTAAAAAAGATCCAGTAAAGGAGTTGTGTTTCATTATATTGACAGAAGAAAGTATCTTGAAACAGGAATCTTGTAAGTTATCTCAAACTGCCAACCCTGTCCACAAAATGCAGAAAGGTAGTAGTATTCATTTAAACAAAGCTTCTAGAAAAAGAAAACATAAAGTTAAAATCAACATATTTTAGCGGATAAAAATTTCCTCTCCAAATGAAAACATGCAGCAGAAGACTGAAAAAAAAAAAAAAAAAACTTGACAAGCATTACAGGAAATTAAAAAATATGTAAACTTAAAACTAAAACTGGCCAAAAAAGAAAAAAAGAGACAGATTAAGTAAGAGTTGATTAAAAAATTCAGGAGAGAAATAGAGGAAAAAGAAAAAAAATATTAAAAACAAAGTTTAAATTATAAGGTGCCTTCCTCTTAAATAAACTCAAATGGAAAATTAATACAAACAACTGAAGAAAAGCAGAGAAACAGCAAAGTGAATGAACACAAGATAAATGGAAGAGTTATAAGGATCAGAGGGAGTGAGTGCAATGGGGCTTAGGCAAAGAAGGTCTAATGTATATATTGTACAATTTACTTGCCTGAAAAGAAAAACAATGAAGATGACTAAAATTTGAAACAATGGTTCAAGAAAAATTTCTAAAAAACAGAATAAATCCACATATGAAATGATTCACTCTCTGAAAATTCATTCAGAACAATGAACTCTGATACATATCTTAGTAAATCTATCAGACTTTAAACAGACAGAAAAAGTCCTTAGGTTCTCAGGGCAAAAAAAATCAAGTTAACTTACAAGAATAAGAGTTAAACTGGAATTTGATTTCTCAAAAGTAACATACAGTTTGATATGTATTTACAAAGTTAAACATAAATAGTTGGGTGTGGTGGCTCATGGTTGTATTCCCAGCACTTTGAGAGGCTGAGGCAGCAGGCAGATCACTTGAGCCTGGGAGTTTGAGACTGGCTTGGGCAACATGGCGAAACGCTCTCTTTAAAAAAAAAAAATATATATATATATATATACACACGTATATACGTATATATATATATGTGGGGGGGCACACGTCTGTGGTCCCAGCTATTCAGGAGTCTGAGGTGGGAGGATTACCTGAGCCCAGGGAGGTTGAGGCTGCAGTGAACTGTGAGTACACCACTGCGCTCCAGCCTGGGCAAAAGAATGAGATATCATTTCAATAATAAAAAAGCATAAACTTATTATATAATCCAGAAATTTTATTCCTAGGTATGTATTCATGAGAAATAAAAACATATGTTCATACAAAACCTTCACATAAATATTCGAAGCAACTATATTCATAATAGTTAGAAACTAGAAGCAACACAACTATCAAGCAACTGGTAAACAAATAAAAAATCATGTTGTAGCTATAGTTAGTCAGCATGTAGAAACCATTAAGTGTTGCTAGGACATGGATAAATCACAAAAATATTATGCTAAAAACACGAAAGACTATAAAGTGTATGATTCTATTTATATAAAATTTTAGGAAAGGCAAAATTACAGAAACAGAAAGCAGATTAGTGTTTTCCAGGGCCTGTGGATGCAAAGAGTATGCTGATTATAAAAAGGGAGGAGAAAACTTTTTGGGGACGTGGAAATATCTTTATTATGGTGGTTGGTGGTGGTTCATATATTTTTATTTTGGTGGTTGTTACATGACCTTATATATTTTCTGAAACTCATCAAACTGCACCCATTAAAAGGGTAAATTTTATTGTATGTAAAATTTACCTCCATAAGCTTGGCTTAAAAAATAAATGCATGAAGAAAAGCAATAGCGTAACAGCATTGAAAAAAATCTAAAGGAGAGAAATTATGGAACAAAGATGTTATGTCTAGCCAAACTATTCTTCAAATAGTAAGAATACATAAAAACCATTTTAATGATTCAAGAATGTAAGGACTATTATGTTCACAACCCTGTTTAAGGAATCTACCAGAGGATAAGCATCTTAACCAAGAGAGAACTGGGAAAACTATAGAAAAGAAGTTATTGTGAGTATTAATTGTAGATTTATCAAACATGAGGATGAGGGAGGAAGAATAATATATAATTTTTATTTGTCTTCATAAGGTAGAAATAATGCAACTAAAAAGTGGAAGGAGAAGGAAGAGACAAAGAGGAAAGTGATCTAATGTTAGTGAAATCAGCACATAACAGTATCTATGAGGTAAGCTTAAAGTTGTAATCAGATAAAAATATTTAGCCTAAAACAAATATGCCTGGTATTTTTTCAAAATGAAACATATGAAGGATAAATAGAAACTAATGAGTTTGATTACCTATAGGAGATAGGTGAGAATGGGGTTGAATGGATGAAGAGTTAGCACTTCTCTTAGTATTTCTATTTTTTGCATAGTTTTAAATTTTGGTATTATATTAATGTTTTACTTGCCCAAAATATAAAATAATATCAAAAAGGATGGGTAAAATATCGTAAAATGGAATATAATCAAGAAAAATATGAGCCTATCTCTAATAAATAACATAATCAGACTGAAGTGTGGGTGAAGGATGGGAGAATAAACCAATTTACCTTCATACACAGTATTTTATTTATACTGTGAAAGCATAATTTCTACCTAAGACAAAATATACCTACAGTCCTTAAATACTCATTTCACAGTATTTTATTTATACCGTCTTTAAAGGTGTAAGAATTAAAGAAAGAGGAAAGAAACATGAAAAGCAGCTTGGCAGTTAAAGATAGGTTTATTTTGGAAAATAAACCTGAGTGGGGCTTCTGTCTGAGTTAGGTCAGAGGCACTCTCTTTTACAGACTAAGAGATTTTAGGAATTCAGGGCAGGAGAGTTTATCAGAGGCTTGGATTACTTCTGTGTCTCTTTGTTGTGCTTATCTGGGAGGGAGTTTTGTGTCTGTTCCCATACATCTTCCTGCAGCTGCAGGTATACCCACCGAGTCTGCTTTTAGCTTCCCTATATATCTTAGTGCATTTGAAGAGAAAGGAATGTGCTTATTATGGCCCAGTGTTTTACTGGGGCCCACTGTATGAGGGTGAAGTTCGACAGTTACCCAAAAGACTTCCCCCTGCTCCCTCTGTGTCTCAGCTGTCTTATCTGTGTTTTACTGTCTGCTCTTTCTGGCTGCTTGTTGTTAAAAGAGAAATGATAGGGTAGTGAAAATCTCTCTTCACTATGCAGTTTCTAGACTCCTGACTACAAGAATGTGTTACTACAACAAAACGGTTGTTGTTTATGCCTCTAATCTTGGAGTGTTTTGCTATGTGGCAATAGGGCCAGGACAGGGTAATAAGGACAAGCTCTTCTTCAGAGTAGAATGCCAACTGAGAAATGTAGACAGAAAAGTAGAGTTAGAAAATCAGCATTTGGCAGTCTACAGACCCTACAAAGCAACCACACAATAGAAACTACAGAGCAATTAGCTAGTAACTTCATGATAGAACCAAAAGTTCACCTATTAATATTAAACTTGAATGCAAATGGTCTGAACATCCACACTTAAAAGGCACAGACCATATAGTTGGATTAAAAAAAAAGACCCATCTGTGTGCTTTGTTCAAGAGAGCCATCTCATATATAATGAGAACAATAGGCTTAAAGTAAAGGTTTGGAGAAAGATCTACAATGGAAAGCAAATGGAAAACACAAAAAAGCAGGGACTGCTGTTCTTGTATCAAATGAAATAGACTTTAAGCAGCAAGAGCAAAAAAGGACAAAGAAGGAAACTATATAATGATAAAAAGTTCAATTCAACCAGAAGATTTAATTGCCCTAAATAGATACCTACCCAACATTGGAGCACCAGATTCTTAAAACAACTACTCATAGAGCTATGAAAAGACTCAGACAAATGCACAAGATTAATGGGGGACTTCAACACCCCACTGACACCATTATTCAGATCATTGAGGCAGAAAACTTTATGAATCTGATGCTCCAATGTTGGGTACGTATCTATTCAGGGCAATTAAATCTTCTGATTGAATTGAACTTTTTATCATTATATAGTTTCCTTCTTTGTCCTCTTTTACTATTGTTGGCTTAAAGTTGACATAAATTTGACACATGACAAATTGAACCTAACAGATATCTATAGAATACTCCACCCATCAACCACAGAATATACATTCTTGCCATCTGTACATAGAATACTCTAAAATCAACCACATACTCAGCCATACAGCATGTGTCAACAAATTCAAAAAAGTCAAAATCATACCAACCACACTCTTGGACCACAGTGAAATAAAAACAAAAATCAATACCAAGAGGATCTCTTAAAACCACAGAGTTACATGGAAATTAAACAACTTACTCCTGAAAGCAACAAAGTTAAGGCAGAAATAAAAAAATTCTTTGAAATAGATGAAAACAGAGACAAAACATAAAAATCTCTGGGATGCGGTAAAAGCAGTGTTAAGAGGAAAGTTTGTAGTACTAAACACCTACCTTGGAAACTTAGAAAAATCTCAAATTAATGATCTAACATCACACCTAGAGGAACTAGGAAAACAGGAACAAACTAACTCTCAAGTTAGCAGAAGAAAAGAAATAACTAAAATCAGAGTAGAACTCAATGAGACTTAGATCCGAGCATCCATGCAAAGAATCAGCAAAACCCAAAGTTGGTTCTTTAAAAGGTTGAACAAGATTGACAGACTGATAGCTAGTTTAACAAAGGAAAAAAGAGGAGATCCAAACAAGCACAATCAGAAATGACAAAGGTGACATTACAACCAATCCCACAGAAATACAAAAGATTCCTAGAGACCATTATGAACACCTCTATGCATACAGACTAGAAACTCTAGAGGAGATAGGTAAATTCCTGGAAACAAAACATTCCTGGATAAAATCAGGAAGAAATTAAAACCCTGACCAGACCAATATCAAGTTCTGAAATTGAATAATTGATATAAAACCCACCAACCAAAGAAAGCCATGGACCAGGTGGATTTACAGCCACATTCTACCAGATGTATGAAGAAGAACCAGTGCCAATTCTACTGAAACTATGCCAAAAACCAAGAAGGAGGGACTCCTCCCTAACTCATTTTATGAAGCCAGCATCACCTTCATACCAAAACCTGGCAAAGACACAGTGAAAAAAGAAAACTTCAGGCCAATATCCCTAACACAGGGATAGATGCAAAAATTCTCTACAAAATACTAGCATGCCAAATCCTGCAGCACATCAAAAAGTTAATTCACTGGCTAGGTGTGGTGGCTCATACCTGTAATCCCAGCACTTTGGGAGGCCGAGGTGGGTCAATCGCAAGGTCAAGAGATTGAGACCATCCTGGCCAACCTGGTTAAACCACTTCTCTACTAAATATACAAAAATTAGCTGGATGTGGTGGTCCACGCCTATAGTCCCAAGCTACTCGGGAGGCTGAGGCAGGAGAATTGCTTGAACCCAGGAGGTGGAGGTCGCAGTCAGCCGAGATGGTGCCACTGATGCACTCCAGCCTGGTGACAAAGTGAGATTCTGTCTCAAAAAAAACACAAAAGTTAATTCACCACAATCAAGTTGGCTTCGTTCCTTGCAAGGATGCAAGGTTGGCTCAACATACACTATAAGTATGATTGACCACATAAACAGACTTAAAAGCCAAAACCATACGATCATCTCAATAGACACAGAAAAATACTTTGAAAAAAATCCAACATCCCTTTATGGTAAAAACCCTCAAGAGACTATGTATCAAAGGAGCATACCTCAGAATAATAACAGCCATCTACGACAAATGCCCAGTCAACGTGATGCTGATGGGGCAAAAGCTGGAAGCATTCCCCTTGAGAACTGTAACAAGAAAATGTGGTCCACTCTCACCCCTCCTATTTAACATAATACTAGAAGTGCCAACCAGAGCAATCAGGCAAGAGAAATAAATAAAAAGTGTCTAAATAGGTAAAGAAGATGTTGAACTATCTCTTTTCACTGATAATATAATTCTTTTTTTTTTTTTGGAGATGGAGTCTCGCTCTGTCACCAGGCTGAGTGCAGTGGCGCGATCTTGGCTCACTCCAACCTCCACCTTCCAGGTTCAAATGATTCTTTTGCATCAGCCTCCTGAGTAGCTGGGACTGCAGGTGCATGCCACCATGCCCAGTTAATTTTTGTGTTTTTAGTAGATATGGGGTTTCACCATGTTGACCAGGATGGTCTCAATCTCCTGACTTTGTGATCTGTCCACCTTGGCCTCCCAAACTGCTGGAATTACGGGCATGGGCCACCATGTCCAGTCTGATAATATAATTCTATACTTAGAAATCCCCTGGAACTGATAAACAACTTCCGTAAAGTTTCAGGATACCAAATCAAAGTACAAGAATCAGTAGCATTTCTATACACCAATAATGCTCAATCTGAGAGCCAAATCAAGAACACAGTCTCATTTACAATAGACACACACACACACACACTCTCACACCTAGGAATATATCTAACAAAGGAGGTGAAAGATTTTTACAAGGAGAACTACAAAACACTGCTAAAAGAAATCATAGATGACACATAACAACACCACCACCAAAAAACATTCCATGGCTCATAACAAAAGAATTACTTTCATTAAAATGTCCATCCTGCCTAAAGCAGTCTATAGATTCAGTGCCTTTCCTATCAAATTGCAAATGTCATTTTTCACAGAATTAGAAAAAGCTATTCTGAAATTCATGTGGCACCAACAAAAAGCGTAAATAGTCAAAGCGTTCTTAAGCAAAAAGAACAAAGCCAGAGGCATCACATTACCCAACTTCAAACTAAACCATAAGGCTACAATAACCAAAATAACATGACACTGTTACAGAAACAGACAACACGTAGACCAATGGAAGAGAATAGAGAACACAGAAATAAAATCACAAATATACAGCCATATGATCTTTGATAAAGTTGACAAAAATAAGCAAGGGGGAAGGACTCCTTATTCAATAAACGGTGCTGGGATTGCTGGCTAGCCGTATGCACAAGAATTAAACTGGACCCCTACCTTTCACTATATAGAAACATTAACTCAAAATGGATCAAAGATTTAAATGTAAGACCTCAAACTCTAAGAATCCTAGAATAAAACCTAGGTCTGGACATTGGGCTTGGCAAAGAATTTATGACTAAGTCGTCAAAGGCAACTGCAACAAAAACAAAAGTTGACAAGTGATCCAATTAAATTAAAGAGTTTCTGCACAGCAAAATAAATTATCAACAGAGTAAAGAAACAACTTATAGAATGAGAGAAAATATTTGCTAAGCATGCATCCAACAAAGGTCCAATATCCAGAATCTACAAGGAACTTAATACAAGCCCAAAACAAATAACCCCATTAAAAATGGGTGAAAGACATGCACAGACACTTCCCAAAAGAAGACATGCGAGTAACTGACAATCATAAGAAAAATGATGCTCAGCATCACCAATCATCAGAGAAATGTAAATCAAAACCACAATGAGATACCATCTTATACCAGATAGAATGGCTACTAGCAAAAAGCCAAAAAAAACAAAAAAAAAACAACAAAAAAAAACAACAAAAAAACAAAACAAAAAACAGATGCTGGCAAGGCCATGAAAAAAAGGGAATTCTTATACACTGCTGGTGGGAATGTAAGTTAGTTTAGCCACTGGAAAGCAGTTTGAAGATTTCTCAAAAACCTTAGAACTACCATTCAACCCAGCAATCCCATTACTGTGTATATATCCAGAATAAAACAAATTATTCTATAACATGCATTTGTATGTTCGTTGCAGTGCTATTCACAATATCAAAGACATGGGATCAATCTAGGTGCTCATCAGTGGTCAACTGGACAAAGAAAATGTGGAACATATAAACCATGGAATACTACATAACCTTAAAAAATCATGTTTTTTGCAGCAACATGGATAACATTGGATGACATTAGGGTAACATTAATTATCCTATGCAAATGAATTCAGGAACAAAAAACCAAGTACTGCATATACTCGCTCATAAGTGGGAGCTAAACATTGGGTACTTACGGATATAAAGATAAAAAATAATAAATAGATACTGGGGATGTTTAGAGGCGGAGGGAGGAAAGGAGTCAAAGGTTGAAAAACTATTGGGCATTATGCTCAGTACCTGGGTGATAAGAGCATTGCTAAACCAAACACCAGCATCAGGCAATATACCCATGCAACAAACCTGCACGTGTACCCCTTAAATCTAAAACAGAAGTTGAAAGGGAAAAATATTTTGATACTGCCAAATTGCTTCCAAAATTTTTTATCTATATTATAGCTGTAGCAGTAAAGATGTAGTTGTGAAAGTACAAAAATATGAAGAACTACTTTCTGTTTTTGAAAATCCTGCCACAGAATGTTATTATTCTTTTTCTTTGCAAATTTGCTTGGTGAAAACATATGCTTCATTGTTTTAATTTGGATGTTTTCAATTAGGGGTAGTTAGAATTTTTTGGTATAGTTATTGGTCATTTATAAGTCTTACTTGCTTAATTGTTATTCAATCTCTTTGGCTGTTTTTCTTCAATCTATTATATTCTAAAGAAATACAGGTAAGTATTGAATTCCAATAAACTTTTCATACATCAAAAATATATATGTAGAAACCACCAGAAACATAAATGATTCAGGATTGCATTATCAGAGGATGCTAAAGCCAGTAAGTGAAAATTTGTTAATACCTCCCCCTACCTCCACACATACCCAAGTATCTCCCTACAAAATATAACAACACAGAGAAAAACAGTAACTTTACAGAGGAGAATACTGGCATATACCATCTTAACCATGCAATTAAAGTTAACTTTACAGGAAATGGAACAATCCAATATCATGTACCCTTAACAGAAGAGGAAGAGGACATAACATAATTTTTGTACTATTTTTGCCAAAAATATGTAACCTGAATATGATCATGAGGAAACATCAGATAGACCCTCACTGTGGCACATTCTGCGAGACAGGTGACCGGTATTCCTAATATCATTATAAAAAAACAAAAAAGACTGAGGGACTTCTGAATAAAAACAGACACCAACTAAATGCAATACATGATTCTGAGTCAGAAAATAATTTAAATCATTTTTGAAGTTAAAAACAGCACGAGACTGAAGTAGTAGAAAATACTACCTGGCTTATTCAACAACAATGGTTTTGTATTCACTGAAAATACATCTTAAACATTTAAAAATCGACATATAGTAAAACTGCAAGACAGAATTAATATAGATACTATGTAGGAGATTTTGAAATTGAGAGACCAAGACTAAAGGCTATATGAGTTTTGAATAACATAATTAACAGTTATTATTTAATTATAAAAATACTGAACCCTGCACCCAACATACGGACAAATGCACATGTATGTTTATTGCGGCACTATTCACAATAGCAAAGACTTGGAACCAACCCAAATGACCATCAATGACAGACTGGATTAAGCAAATGTGGCACATATACACCACGGAATACTATGCAGCCATTAAAAAGAGATGAGTTTATGTCCTTTGCAGGGACATGGATGAAGCTGGAAACCATCATTCTCAGTAAACTATCACAAGGACAGAAAACCAAACACCGCATGTTCTCACTCATAGTTGGGAATTGAACAATGAGATCACTTGGACACAGGGTGGGGAACATCACCCAACAGGGCCTGTCGGGGGTAGGGGGTTGGGGGCAGGATAGCATTATGAGAAATACCTAATGTAAATGATGAGTTGATGGGTGCAGCAAACCAACATGGCACATTTATACCTATGTATCAAACCTGCACGTTGTGCACATGCACCCTAGAACTTAAAGTATAATTTAAAAAAACAAAAAGAAAATTTACATCTTTTTAAGCAAATGTAAAACAAGTTTTGAAAAATTGATCACATTCTAGGCAATAAAGGAAGTCTCAACAAATTCCAAAGCATATTACACTAATAACAATTTTTAAACACAGTGTAATAAATCAGAAATTAATTTTTAAAAATAGCCCAACTAATAACTTCTCCCAGAGCCAAATATAATTGGAAACTGAGGAACACAATTCTAAATACTTAATGGGTTAAAGAAGAAAGCTTAATGGAAGTTATGAAATATTTAACATGGACTAGAAATGAGAATGCAGCTTAAATGAGAATGTAGCTGGAAAGGTATTTGTGGAGGATCTTTATAGATTTAAAACACATATTTGAAAACAAGAAAAACTGAAAATTCATAAACTAAACTTTCAACTCAAGAAGACTGTGAATAATAATAAAATATCCTCAGAAAGCAAGAAGTGCAGAAAAGCATGAAATGAAACTCACAGAAATGTGGAGAGGGTTGGGACTAACTTCAGTTGTATGAAGGGGGCTCAAGCCATGTTTAGCCAAATTGATGGGTGAGGATGCGTGTTGACATCTGCTTTTTTAAGAATAGCATCCATTGAGACATTTTCTATGCTTGACTAGATAGTGGGCTTTGTGATTACACCTGCCAGGCAAGGGCACTACAGCTCATTCCCTTGGTCAGAGCCCTGAGAAAAAGTGCTTTTACCCGCTCTGCTGGCTTGCTATTGCATAATTTTATCGATCATTTCTTACTGTTTCCCATGAGTGTGTTGACTCTGGACTTTGATATAAAAGTAGATTCTTACCTTCCCTGAATAATATATTCTGAAAATTTACCATTATATTTTCTCCAAATGAATGTTTATACGTCCATGACCAACCATATGTAAACTCAACATATGAGGCTAAATTGATGCTCCTATAGGTTCTGTCACCAGAGACCAAGAATATCCCTTGCCATTTAGAATTCTTGATTCACACAGCTATCTTGTGACAAATCTACTGTCTTTAAAATAATAAATATTTAGATTTTATATTATAATTTAAACTGAGTCGCATTTGCTTTTTCAGCTGAGAGCGTTATTGTAATAAAAAAAATCCGTTTCCAAAAGCAGAAGTTTGTTTCAGCATTGGATTTCTCTATAATTTCAGTGACTGAGGGAATACATCAAACCAGATATTATGTTCAAGTCAGTTATTACCTTTTATAGGTAGCTGTTTCTAGTACATAAAGAATGAATAAATCAACCAAATCAATATATATTTATTTACCAGGGCTATGTTTTCACTACTGTTCAAAAATGTATTATCTAGCACTGTTGCCTAATAGACTCTGAGAATACTGTTTCCCTCTGTGTTTTCTGATATTATCTGGAAAAATAAAAACCAGAAGCAAACACAATCCTGTCATTCTATCTTTGTTGGAAGTAAGACACTTATTATTTGGTTCGGGGAAAATAAAGACAGCATTTCAGATTTGGGAAATATCCCAGACTTAAAAATAACGTTTGACAGTGTGAAGAACAGTGCCAGTGTGGCATCTTCTCCTGTCTAGGCAGAATGAGCCAGATCATTTGCAGTTAGACTTTCTCTCCTCATGTAGTCAAATAAATCCTATATGTTTGTGGAGGTAATTGTAAAAACATTGAAAACTAATGACAGAAAAAACCACATTTTGACTGTAAGTTGTTAGAAATGAACTCTTTAAAAGAATCAGTATGCTGTGGTGAGTGGTTAAAAGTTCACCTTCCAAATCAGGCACTTGAATTTGAATCCATCTCTGATTCTTACCAGCTCAATGACCTTACTTTGCAAATCTCTAAAATCGGAGTGATAATGGTATCCAAGTGATTTACAAGTTGTGAAAATTAAATGAGACAAATATAATGTATAAGGCTTTGAGCTCTGTGGCTGACTCACCAGTGAACTACTCCTCTCTTCCCTAAAGAAGAGACTAGCACAGAAATTTTTTTTAAAAAACAGAGAATTGTTTTACAATTTGTGTAAACAATCCAGGATTTGAAAATTGTTGGCAAGTTTGAAAACAGGAAAAAAAAAAAAAAAAAAAAAAAAAAAAAGCAATTGAGACACTACCAGGGGCAGTATAGGGACTAGCAGTGTCTGGCTTTGAGAAAAAAAAAAAAAAAAGTCACTGAAGGGAATCAGAGACATCTATGTATAGCCAAATGTTGAAAATGACTATGGTCTCCTATGGGCCATTGCCATGAAGGGTGCTCTGTGTATCTGAATTAAGCCCCAGCTCCTCCTTCCTTGCCTTAATGTGCAAGGTTCCCATGTATAAGACCAGTTTAGACGTTGCAATATTACCATAGCTTCTCCATATAACCCAAGCTATTGGTACACTGGAGTCACAAGTAGTACACTGTCCTGAAAAGATCTCACACTTTCTGGTCTCTATGGCTTATGTTCCTGCTGTGCCCTTGAGTTTGTTGTTACCTTTCTTTCCATTCTCTTGAGAATTCCAACCTTCCTCCATGTTCCATCTAAAAGCTACCTTCTTCTTTCCAGATTCTGACAATAAGATGTTTTTGAAATCCTGTAGCACTTTCTTGGTACTTCTTTCATAGCACCTACATTATTCATCTTGGATTATACCTATTGAAATTGTCTCATTGCTCCTTCTAAACTCCTAAGCAACTTGTAGGCAGAGATGGTCTTACTTATTTTTGTTTCCACCAGCATGGTACCCCACACATAGTAGACACTAAATAAACAGTTGTTGATAGGACAATCATACCACAGATGTATTTTTGAATGGACTGCTAATGTGATCCAGCGTGTCATTGTTTATGATTACATAACAATGAAAGCTACATCAAATGTTTATTAAGTATTTACTGTACATGTACCAGGCATGGGCTAGATTCTGCGAACAAGATTGGCTTCATGCTTTCTCTCTTGTGTTTTACAGCCTAATGAGGAAAACAGATTTTAGACAATTCATTAGAACTGATGTGGTAGGAAAGAGGTAGGAAGAGAAAGGCTCTAACTAAATAGCTCATTTCTCAGAAAGAAACGATTGTTCCCACTGAAAAGTTAAATGGATTAGTTTCCAAATCCTGAAAGTCCTGGAACTGTGACTGATTTAGGTGGTGTGAAGCCACAATATGCCACAGGAGCCAGGGAAGCTGCACTGTGCATTAGGAGAAAGAGGTTGCCTGTAAATTCAGATTCACTAATGAAATAGATGGGTTGAAAAGTCAGGATCGTTAGCTGACTGAAGCAATGCACTAATGCAGTATAAAATATACTGAGGTCTGCCAGTTATGATCCCCTTGGCTGGCATAAAGCTGTTGTTGAGTTATTGTCTGTGACAAAAATGGTAAAGTGATGTAGTAGCATTATATATATTGTATACAAACATCAGCATATACACCCTGAATATATAGACAGATGTCTCTATTTTATCTCATTCCTTTAATTTAACTTGATGTAAGTTTGTAGGACTTAAAGCACCGTAAATCATTTGAATGGTTTCAGGACAATTCTGTCAGAGCAATGTTATCTCTTTGGCTTAAAGCCACTCTGATTACTCCCAATACTTGGTAGAAAAAAATACTTAGCCAAATGTTCCTTATTCTCTTGAGGTTCATTTTTCTGAAAGTAGATGGCAGGAAAATAGACTTTGAATAACATAATGTTACTTCAAGATTTTAATATTTAATTTCAATAGTTCTTCTAAATGGGGCAATAATTTGGCCTGTGAACAATAATGGCCCTTTGAATTTTCTTTCTTTCTATTTTACCTGAATTTATATTGACCCACAAAAACTTGGAACATCCTCTGGGCAAGGTAAGATATAGCTTTTATTTTTTAGTGACATTAAAGTAAACATGATTAAGCAGCTAACGTGCCAACTCAACTCATGTAGTTTTCCTTTCTGGAAGCTACTAAAATATCTCTACAAAACTGTGGAAGCTTCTTCATATGCACAATTTGAAACAATAAAATGATGGAAGCATTTTGTCTGTGTTACCCAGCTACCTTGAGTTCAGTATAAAGTAGTAGCTAAACACCCAAGTTCTGGAATGAGAAAGATTTGTCTTCTAATTCTCCTCTACTGTTTATGAATTCTGTGAATTTGAGTAATTTGAATTAAAGAAACTCTCAAAACCTCAGTTTCCTTTTTTGTAAAATGTAAGTGTTATTACTTACTTGATGGAGTTGTGAGAATTTAAAAGAGCCATTGCGTGAAAGTGCTTAGCATAGAGCCTCATACATAGTCAGTTCTCAACAAATGATAATGGCTATTATTATTAATCTCATCTTTATTAGCCTCTACTTCTCTCCCAGGAGGGTATACTGAGGATACATTTAACAATGAAGAATAATGAGAACCCACTTTCTGTTCTCCAGTCTGTGAAGATCTTTTGTATTTTTGGGGATTGGTTGTAATGTCACCTTTGTCATTTTTGATTGTGCTTATTTGTACATTTTCTCCTTTTTTTCTTTTATTAATCTAGCTAGAGGTCTATCATCCTTGTTTTTCCTTTTAAGAAATTAATTTGGGTTTTGTTGATTCTTTGTATGGATTTCTGGATCTGAATTTTATTGAGCTTTGCTCTGATTTTAGTTATTTTTTTTTCTTGTGCTAGCTTTGGGGTTAATTTGTTCTTGTTTTTTTAGTTACTCTAGGCATGATGTTAAATCATTAATTTGAAATTTTTCTAATTTTTTGAGGTTGGTGTGCTTAGTCCTATAAACTTTCCTCTTAACACTGCTTTTGCTGCATCCCGGAGATTTTGATATGGTGTGTCTGTGTTTTCATTTGTTTCAAAGAATAATTTGATTTCTGACTTAATTTCATTGTTTATCCAAAAGTGATTTACAAGCAATTTGTTAAATTCCTATGTAATTTTGTGGTTGTGAGGGATCTTCTTGATATTGATTTTAATATTTATTCCACTGTATTCTGAGAATATGGTTGGTATGATTTCACTTTTTTAAAATTTATTGAGACTTGCTTGATGGCTGATATGTGGTCAGTTTTAGAGTACGTTCCATGTACTATTGAGACAAATATATATTCTGTGCTTAATGGGTGAAACATTCTGTAGATGTCTATTAGATCCAATGGTCAAGTGTCAAATTTAAGTCCAGAAGTTCTTTGTTAGTTGTCTGCCTCAACTGATCTGTCTAAGGGCATCAGTGAGGGGTTGAAGTTCTGCACTATTATTTTCTTGGTGTTTAAGTCTTTCTGTAGGTCTGGAAGTAGTTGCTTTAAGAATCTTGTGTTCCAGTGTTGGGTGTACATATTTAAGGTAGTTAACTCTTCTTGACTTAACTTGAATTGAATCCTTTGTCATTATGTAATACCCTTCTTTGTTATTTTTTACTGTTGTTGGTTTGAAAACTGTTATTTCTGATATAAAAACAGAAACTTTTGCTCTATTTTGTTTTCTAAATATTTGTATGATTTGTCTTTCTCCAACCCTTTACTTTGATCCTATGGGTGTTGTTATGTGTGAGATGGGTTTCTTGAAGACAGCAGATAGAAGGGTCTTATTTTTTTACCCAACTTTCAGCTCTATACCTTTTAAGTGGGGCATTTAGACCATTTAAATTCAAGGTTAATATTGATATGTGAGGTGTTGATCCTCTTGTGAAGTTGTTAGTTGGATGCTTTATAGTCTTCATTGTCTAGTTGCTTTACAGGGTCTGTGAGCTATGTACTTAAGTGTGATGTTGTGGTAGCAGATATTGTTCTTTCATTTTCATGTTTACAATTCACTTAAGAATCTCTTGCAAGGCTAGTCTAGTGGTAAAAAATCCCCTTAGTGCTTGCTTGTCAGAAAAACATTTCTCCTTTGCTTATGGAGCCTAGCTTGGCAAGATAGAAATTCTTCTTGGAATTATATTTTCTTTAAGAATGCTGAAAATTGCTGAGTTTGGTGGCTTATCCTTCTAATTACAATACTTTGACAGGTTGAGGTGGGATGATTGCTTGAGCCTTCAGGAGTTCGAGACCACCCTGCGCAATATAGTGAGACCTTGTCTCTACAAGTAATAATAAAAATTAGCTGGGTGTTCTCTACTTTTGAGAATAAATACTTATGTAGTTTTTTCCATTTCTGCATCTATCCTGATGACCTTGGTTGTCCCTTTTAATTTCATGCCACTCACACTCCTCAAATTTTGAATTTGTGTAGCTCCTACTGCACTTGGTGTTCTGGATACCCTCAGTCATATTCTGGGGTTTGCAAAGTGCCCCATCACCAGGTGGTGTTGACAATGTTATCTACAATTTTTTTTGAAGACATAAAATTTCATATCCTCTTAGAATTTTAGGAAACCTTTTGGGGAAATCAAATATTAAACTGAATCCATGATAACATTATGGGAAATTCTAATCTAGAATTAGAAAAATATAATCAGCATTGTTATCAAAACCTTTTTATTTTAATTAACTTTAAACTACTGTTTATAGTATAAATATATATTTCCATGAGAGTTTTGAATCTGCCTATTTATCTACACAAATACACATACATATAATTTTATATTTTGGAATGTGGGCTCAGTAGGGCATTTTTCTGGCAATGTATGCATATAAGTGTGTGCCTGTATTTAGCACTATGATTATTAACCAGATATTCCATAAAGCGAGTCTATGTTGTTTCCCTTGTCCTTCTCTTTTCTCTTTATTATATTCAATACAGTGTAGGTTTCCATGTTCTACCCTTATCATTCTGTACTTTTCATTTTAGACACTTGTCACAAATTGTAATTATATTGCAGTTTTTGTGCGGTGTTAGTTTCCTAGCACTGATATAACAAATTACTACAACCTCAGTGGCTTAAAACAAGAATTTATTCTCTCTAAGTTCTGTAATCAATGAGTTGGCAAGGTCACAGTCACTCTGGAGATTTTGTGGGAGAGTCCGTTCTTTGCCCTTTCCAGTTGCTGGTGGTTGTAGGCATTCCTTTATGTCCTGTGGCTAATGGCTGCATCACTCCAATCACTGTCTCCATTTTCATGTCACCTTCTCCTATGCTTGTCTGTGTAATCTTCCTCTGCCCCTCTCTTATAATAATGGATGTGACTGAATTTCAGGTCAACCCAGATAAGTCAGGATAAGTGCCTCCTCCTAAGAGTATTTAACTTAATCATATCTTTTGCCATGTAAGGTAATATTCACACCTTCTGGGGATTAGGATGTGAACATATTTCAGGGACCACTATTTAGCCCATTATATGTGCTATTCATTTTTACCAAATATCTGGCTCCTTTACTGGTTTATAAGCTCCATGAGGTCAAGATCATGTCCCTTTGTCTCCTGATGTAGCTCTAGTTCCCAGTAGAGTACCCAATTCATAGTACTTTAATAAACAGTCATTGAATAAGCAAATCCATGAATTTATGTAATTGAATTTGTATTTAGAGTTAATCTGAGGCCTTAGCCTCAAACAATCTGCTCTACCTATAATTGATTTGGGAAATACAAGCTCTAAAGGATTAGATGAACATTTATATACAAATATGGTATAATAAATGGAGTAACTCTTTTTGAACTGCTTTAAGTGTTTTCTAGAATTCTGAAAGCATTTCTTCTTTTACTACACTTGGGATCTCTCATGTATTAACCTCTTATATGACTTATACCAACCATTTGGGTGTCCTGTTGTATCCATTCTTCTTATATGTTCGGGTCCATGGAGTTATATGAAGACAAGCATTGCTTCAGGGTTGACAGACTGACGATCTTAGTGGCCAGCTCATTCTGCTACTTTTGTTCAGCATTTCTTTAAAAAATTAGTGTATATCCTACCCACTTCCAATGCAATTTTGAAATAACTTCTACACTTAATCTAAACAAACAAGACAGTAAAAATTTTTTTAAATACCACAAATAAAGTGGAAAGAGGAGAGGTATATATGTATTAGTACTCACAATGAGATAATTATTGTAATCATGTTCTAAGTTAAGCAATGATATAACAGATGATTGAAAATGAAAGAAAAATTATTTAATTAATAACTTAATAAAAAATACATTGATTAAGGGATGAAAAGTTTTTTCTGACCCTGGGTCCTAAGAGGAAGAATTTAGTGTATGTATATATTTTACTTACAAAGTGTCATCAACTGTTAATCAAATTCATCAACTCTCCCACCTCACCACCTATGCTCTTTCTGAATCTATTCTCAACTGCAAATTTCTCCATGGCTTTGTGGAAATGTATGGGAGCCACAGGGAGGATGAATGGTGAGTAGTAGCAAGGTACATTAAGACTTTTCCCCAAATCCATTTGCTTCTGAATACTGTGAACTTAAATAATCAGTAAGTTTTAAAATTTTTATTATCAAGATTGGGAAGTCCTTTGAAAAGTTCAGAAATTGATGTACTCACTTCACCATTGGTAGAAATAACTAGTCTGTAGTACTGCTATAGCACTTGGCCCATAGTTGGCAGGTATCCATATTGAATGAATAAATAACTGAATGAAATTTAGGGCATGATATGGCTTGGATCTCTGTCCTCACATGTTCAACTGTGGTTCCCAGTGTTGGAGGTGGGGCCTGGAGGGAGGTGATTAGATCATGGGGGTGCATCCTTCATGAATGGTCAGGCACCATCCCTTTGGTGCTGTTCTATGAGAGTTCTCACGAGATCTGGTTGTTTAAAAGTGTGTGAACCTCCCTCACCCCGTCTTTTGCTTCTGCCTTATAAGATGCCTGCCCCTACTTTGCCTTCCGCCAGGAGTAAAAGCTCCCTGAGGCCTCCTCAGAAGCACATGCTGCCACACTTCCTGTACAGCCGATGCAACCATAAGTCAATTAAATCTCTCTTCTTTAGAAATTACTGAGTCTCAGGTATTTCTTTATAGCAGTGTGAGAACAGACTAATACAGGGCACTTAGAGCTATGATGCAGCTCTACTTTTTTCCCACTATTTTACTTAGTTTGAGTCAATCAGGCCCTGGGCATAATTTTCCAATGCTCCCCTCTCTGCTCACAGGCTTCTCTTTACCATACGCAGCTTTTCCTCTTTACTTGGTGTGTTAGTCAAGATGTTTCTCTCCTTTCTTAAGACCAATCCCTCCACCTTGTTATGGATCATGTCCTTTTGATCTCATAAGGAACTTGGTTCTAACCACCATATCTTCCCTTTTCGTAATCTCAACTGCACTCTCTATTAGGTCTTTACTTTCTGTATGTAAACATGCTCAAATATATTTCATCTTGATGAATACAATTTTTAGAAAACTCTTCACAATTAAGCTTCTTTAAGATAATCTTATTCTCTTCTTTCACTCACTCATTCACTTCTCTTTCATTCATTTACTTATTTATTCAACAAATATTGATTGACTCCCAAGGATTAGGATAGAGCAATGACTAAGCACTAATCTTACCCCCAAAATGATTATAGTATAACTGTATAGATGTTGAAGTAAACAGGTTATTATAATACAAAGTAACAAGATTTTTGATAGGTGTAAAGTAAAACATTACAAGTTCCTTGCTATTTCTTCATTAAGAGGTAGAGTCTCAACATCACTAATGATCAGGAAAATGCAAATCCAAACTATAATGCGATACCACCTTACTCCTGCAAGAATGACCATAATAAAAAAATAGTAGATGTTGGGGGGGATGTGGTAAAAAGGGAACACTTTTACACTGATGGTGGGAATGTAAACTAGTACAACCACTGGGGAAAACAGTGTGGAGATTCCTTAAAGAAGTAAAAGTAGAACTACCGTTTGATCCATCAATCCCACTACTGGTTAACTACGCAGGGGAAAATAAGTCATTATATGAAAAAGATACTTGCACACGCATGTTTATAGCAGCATAATTTGGAATTGCAAAAATACAGAGCCAGCCCAAATGCCTATCAATCAACAAATGGATAAAAAAAGTGAGACATATATCTGTATGTATATACACACCACAGAATACTACTCAGCCATAAAAAGGAGCAAAATAATGGCATTCACAGCAATCTGGATGAATTGTAGACCACTATTCTAGTGAAGTAACTAAGGAATGGAAAAGCAAGCATTGTACGTTCTCACTCCTAAGTGGGAGGTAAGCTATGAGGATGCAAAGGTATAAGAATGATACAATGAACTTTGGGGACTCAGGGGAAAGGGTGGGAGGAAGGTAAGGGATAAAAGACTACAAACTGGGTGCAGTGTATACTGCTCAGGTGATGGGTGCACTAAAATCTCAGAAATCACCACTGAAGAACTTATTCATGTAACCAAATACCATATGTTCCCTAAAGACCTATGGAAATTAAAAAAAAAAAAAAAAAAAGGCAGAGTCTAATTCCTCTTCCTTTGGATATAGGCTGGCCTTAGTGACTTGCTTGATCAACAGAATGTAATGGAAGTGAAGTTCTGGAATTTCCAAGCCTAGGTTTTAAGAATCCTTGCAGCTGCTGGCTGATTTTTTTGGAATTCTTGCTTTTGAGATGTTCTCAGATCTCTCAGTCACCATCTTATTAGAAAACCAAGTCAGTTGAAGAAACTAGTTAGGTACTCTGGTTGACAGCTCTAGTTGAGCTTCCAAATGACAATAAGCATCAACTTCCAGCCAATTAAGTGCATAATTTTTGACCTCCATTTCAGTCAAGCCTTCAGATGACTCCAGCACCAGCTGCTATGTGACTACAACATCATGACAAATTCAAAGAAAATTCTGCCCAGCTGAACCCAGTAAACCCACAGAATCTTAAGAGATAATATTAAGTTGTTTTTCAGCCCCAAAATTTTATGATGATTTGTTATTTAGCAATAGATAACTAGAAGAGCTGCCAATGTAGTTTGTGATGGGTTGTTATTGAGCAACAGATAACTAGAATAGCTGCACATGTAGGGCAGTACCTCTCCAACACCTGGCTTCTCATTTGGGCTGGCTTCCCAGGAGATGTGACCTGGGAACATTTTGAGCCCTTGGGAATTCACATTGCAAAAAATGTGATCCACATTTGCCGTGAGCTTATGCACTAACACCACAGTCAAGGGTCTGTAAAAAATGATGAGGGCAATGATACCATAGGCATGTTGCACCAGTTGCAGTGTTTCCCCAGTTGGCATCCTTTGGAATATTGTATACAAGAATATTAATTAATAAGTGTGTGCTGAAAATGTTTCATGCTCAAATAAGTTTGGGAAATTATGTTAATGTAAAATGCAATTTGTTTATTGCAGGAATTCTCAGAACCTTTAATATGTTGAGGTTCTTTATAAATATCTAAGAAGTGGCAATTAACCAATAAACTCATTTTTTCTTCATTCATGAACTGTCCCATGGTATGTCACTGTGTAAAATACTGTTCTATGTGTTTCCATATTTGATTATAACTTGAGAGAAAGTAAGAGAATTTTGATAGAACATGGCTCGCTGTTTCTCCTTCCCAGAGAGGCAATGTGACATAGTCAGAAGTGTACAGATTCCGGGAATTAGCAGACAAAGAAGCGAATCTTGCTCTTTCATTTTAACTATTTAATTGACATTGAATTCTTTCCATTTTCTGAGCCACAAAGTTTTCATTTAAAAAGAGAATGCTTTCATTTGGACTATAGATTTTTAAATATAGATTTTATAGAGCTCCTAGTTCCATGGATCCCTTGAAATTATACAAACATAGATTTCATGGGGAAGGGATCCATAGCTCCTGTTAGATTCTCAAAGAGGTCTCTGATCCAAAGAAGACAACAACTATTAGACTAGATTATTTCTGAGCCTGTTCCAGATGAATGTTAATCCAGTACAATTTCAAAAAAGAAAAGTGGTACTTTGTTATTTATCTTACTAGTTTATTTTTAAACTACATGCTTGTATTAGCTTAAGTCAGTGGTTCAATTGAAAGGAAATATTTTATTACATTCTTAATAAAATTTAAGAAAGCCAAGATTCATTTTCTTTTTCATGCTGGAAAACTCTCAACAGATTTGGTATGAATTGCAGAGTAACAAGAACCCCAAAGCTCAAACAATTATCCAAATGGGTGGAGAATTTATACTGAAATCTCAAATTGGAATTGAGATTGCATTAAAAATACTTTGAAAATAATTCTACTCTTGAGTTTTTAAGTGATTTCATTTTAGGTTTTGTTTAAGAAGAATACTGAGTTGAGTGAGTGAGTGTGGCTGGAAAGCAAAGCATTGAAGCCATTATGTAAATATTAAGATCGAGTTTAAGCTATTTAAACACTTGTGTTAGTTATCCACTAGACCTCTTATTCTTTAGGAGCTCGATTATCTAGATGGGTTGTGTCCTCATTAAATTAAAGACATTTGTTCTCTACCTTATTCTTCTGTGGCAATGACCAAGACATATATATTTTTACTGATGTTTCTTCTAGATATTTACAAATAAGCTATATTACTTGGATGGATAAATGTTTCTTTTTAAAAACTTAAATTATTCCTTTCTTAGGCTGTGGCCAGATAAGTTCTTTTTGGAGGCTTCTTCCTGCTACCTCTTAGAGCCAAGAAACTGTCTGGGTATCCATGTACCAGACAGCGTTATGATTTGGAATGTATTCCTGGCATGACTGTTTGTTACTTTTTCAATTGGGTCCTCAACTCCTTTCTTGAACTCTGCATTTCACTAAACCAGTAGCAGTTGTTAATCTCGCTTTCAATAAATGTATAGAGACTCTTTTCCTCATTGATTGCCCAGAGAATAGCCTGCATTTATTCCTGCAGAGGCCCAACAGAAGCCCCTAAGATAATGGTCCCCTGGGTCATGTTTCCTAGATGGCTGATGTGGTCAGGTGAGAATGATCCCAAGTCTAGTTCTGAAAGGTAAGCTTCCACATCCCAGGGCACTCTGCTACTTAATTATCTTATTTTAGGAGCCAGAGACATTCCAGTGGTTTTCAGAAGGGCACCTACTGGTAATGCCAGTACCAGTTTTACATTGCCAGAGGTACATGGTCCCATCCCAGGATCCTGAAGGGGACAATTGGCCATCTGAAGAGCTTATCTGACAAACTAGAGGTGGTGACTCTTCAACAGTGTTGGAGGTTCACATAGTGGGTTTTTTCATGAGACAGCTTCTTCATGATGGTAATTTTATTATCCTGCTGGAGAGAGAAAATCATGTCTAGACATGAGGGAACAGATGGTAATGATCTGGGCCGCCCAAATGCTGAGGTCTAGAAGAATGCCTTGAACCATCGGCTGCTCAGCCACATTAATGCCAAAAGGGAATGTGTTCCCTAAGGGAGCACAGAGTTGGAGTTTTCCTTCAGCTACTACTTAAAGGTCACTTCAGTGAAGCTAACCCCAACCATATTACTTAAAATCCCACCCTCAGATGTTCCTGCTCCTCCTCTACTTTACTTTTTCCATAGCCCTTATCTTTTTTATATAATACAACTAAGCCATGTTTGATTTTATAATCTGTTCCCCCATTAGGATGTAAGCTCCACACTGGCAGAGATTGGTTCATGAAAATTAAGTCAAACTATATAAAATAAAATTTCTATTTGGGGGAATTAATACAATGCTATGTCTCAAGAATTTAAAATGATGCCCAGTACATATTGCAATATTTATTGAATAAATGGTAGAGAAGCAGCACTAATTCTGTACATCAACCAGATAGCAAGAAAAATGTGGGAAATATTTTCATTGACAGTTCAAATATTCCTCATGAACTCTAAGCAAGCTCTTCCTGAGAAAGGGCTCAAAATATTCATTCAGCAGAAAATATGTTTTGGACGCTAATATGTATAAAGGAGTAGGGGAAGGACTGACAGCAGTTACCTGCACCCCTGCCAAAAGTCATTTCAAGCATCCCACTCTGACCTCCAGCCCATCACCTCCCTTACTCTGGAACTCCCACTCCAGCAGGAGATTGGAGGACTCCACTCCCATCACTCTGCAAGCATTTTCCTTATCCATTTACCCATTAAGAGCCTCACTTCCATTTTTACTCTTCATGGCACATCACGATGATGGCTCCTTTGTAAACACCCTCACTCACTTGTCCATCTCCCCCCTTCATCACACCTTCCTGGCAAACCGTCATCACTGCCTAGGAGCAATTCTCCAATTTCACCTGAGAAATGGAATCAAAGTCATTTTTTTTTTCAGATAAGGAAACCAAAACTTAGAATGAAGAGATTTGTTCAAGGCACACACAGCTAATAATTGTAGTAATTACGTCCACCAACATTTATTAAACAAATGCTTTGTGTCAGGCATCGACACTAACATGAGCTCACTTAAGTTTTGTGACAACCCTCCCCCCGTGTAAATTAATATGCTGAGGTTCAGAGAGGTCAAATAAGTAGCCCAAGTTCACCCTGCTGGTCAATAGCCTACATTTAATCAATCAACAGCTGTTTATTGAGCTCATAATCTCTGCAAGCAGAGCTGTACTGAGGACTAGCTCTACAGTGGGAAACAGAACAGACACAATTTTTGCTTTAATGACATAGTAGTGACCAATATTTATAAAGTTTTTACTAGGTCCCAGGCATTGTTTTATTTCACTGTCACCCCAACTCTGTGATTTATTATTGTTATTACATGTAATTTTCAGATGAGAAACTGAATCTTAAAGAAGGATCTTCCTAAGGCCATTTTGCTGGTAGATGAGCTGATTAGGCTGGTGTATGAACCCATGAAACCTGGCTTCAAAGTTCATTCTTATCACTATGCTATGCTTCTTCCTAGAGATTAAAGCCAGGTAGGTCAGATATACACTAACGATAAAACACAAATACACACCGAGATCTTCAGACTGTCTTCTAGACCCATCAGAAGGATAATCTAGTGCCAATGGACCTCTTATTGCCCTTAACATAACATCGCCCTTTCCTGGCCTGCCAGGTCTACGGTGCTGTGGAACTGTGTGGATTCATGTTTGCCAAGCTGTTCATTCTTATAATTTGCATGATATTAAGCAAACCCAATGTTTATATAATGATTTTTATTGAATGCAAAAAAGCCTGTCAAGTTAAAGAGAAAGAAAATGCTTATAAACATTCCAAACATTTGTTTTGTGTTGGCTGGAGTTGGAGTCTAAATGAAAGCTGCAAGTGTGACTAATAATTATAATGTAATTTAGTGCACTGGATTGGAAAGGAGTAATTACTACGTAGGACTTTTCGGAGTAAATGATTTATGGTTGACCTACAATAGATTATTAATTTGGAAAAGAGAAGAATTTAAATGCAAATTAATTAAGTTTGGAGCCCTTTCTGATTAGGTTGATAGAACAGTGGAAAATTCCAGAGCCTCACATTATTTGGCTAAACTTGGACTTGGGATATGGCATGCGTATTTGGCTGGAGTCTGCAGGACTTGGGTGTAAAGATACAGACTTCATGCTGATCCCAGAGCCTTTTCAATCTGATCAAGGAAGAACCCTGAAAGAGAAACTAAGTCTTCTGTTCCACAAGGAAAATGTATCCTCATAGAGTATTTATGTACTCCAACATTATTTTATTGTTTTCAATTGGATGATCTCTGAGGTCAACCATAACCACCATCATCACCTCACCACAGTTTACTCAATGCTTTCAGTAAGTCAGATGCTACATCCAAGGATTTCCAATCTCTGCAAGATTGACATTTTGTTGTAAAATGTTGTTCTATGCATGTAGGATGTTGAGCATCATCCCTCGCCTGTATTCACTGGAAGCCAGTAGCATCCTCCTCCTGTTGTGAAAACCAGAAATGCCCTCAGACACTGCTGAGTATCCCCTGAGAAGGATGGGCAAAGTTTTCCCTTGTGAGAATCCTTTATGTTCATTATCTAGTTCATTTCTTACAATGCTCTGTGAGGCTGGTATATTAGTGCTCTAGTGCCCATTTCACAGGTGCAAACTCTGAGGCTTAGAGAGGTTATACTTAATCGGAGTCACATGGCTAATACATGTTGAGGCCAGGATTCAAACACAGATCTGTAGCTATCTCAAACCCTGTTTTTAGATGAATGATGTTTTTGAGATTAAGTCATTCTTGATAAATAAACAAAAGTCAGGTAGTGGAGTGATTTGGCCACAATCATACAACTCTTTTATAGCAGAGATTGGACTGTAACCCAGGCTTCCTTAAGCCAGCTGGTTATAGAAGGTGGTGATTCAGTGGATAAGTCAAAGTACATTCACAGTGACCTTGGCTATGCTGTTGGTCTTACTTTTTTCCCTCTTTTTCAAATGTTACTCTTTTATTCTTGCAGCTTAGATTTTGAGTACAAAGTCGTCTTTTGAATCTGCATCCATTAACTCTAAAACATACTGAGATTGTAAAATCTATTTCTCAGCATTGGAAAGAAACAGACCCCAGGGTTTTTGCTGCTTTACAATTATGTATAAAAGCTTTTCAACCCACGCAAATGTTTTACCAGCCCATCTTTCCACCAGCAAGTAGAGAGGACGCCAAATAATCCAGTGAGTATTCTGTTCTATTACTGGCAACTCTGGTACTACTGGTGGGCCAGTGGGTAGTGGGGGAAATAGCTGTAAGGCTATAATAAAACAGCAGCAGACAGTTTTAGATTAGAACTTTATGATGGCCACTCCAGCCAGCATTATTATTCAATTCCATGTGTAACACAGTGGGGCTGATCTGAAATTTCTGCCCAGTGGGTGCCTAACCACAGAAATAAATGTTTTCTCTACAGTAGATAGGCAAGTTTTTTCAGAACCTGTTAAGCTGAAGAAATCTAATAGAGAAATCTGCATAATTAGCTCTTTGACTAATCTTGCTTTTGCCTTAGGGTAAGAGGCAATTTAGGATGCAAAAGCAGTTCCAAATATTTGAACTGTAAGGAAAAAAGTTGGATATTAGTGGACTTTTCAGATGTAGGGCAAGAAACTTACTCTTCAAATAAAATGTCTCAGGAAGGTGTTCAGCTGTTTGGGATATAGCAATTTCCTGGTTGCAAATAGATTTCTTAAAATGATACCCTGAGATGCTGCTGAGGTTTAATGATTGTGTGCTCACAGATTATCTGACGCTAGTGTCAGGCCTCTGAGCCCAAGCCAAGCCATCGCATCCCCTGTAACTTGCACGTATACGCCCAGATGGCCTGAAGTAACTGAAGAATCACAAAAGAAGTGCAAATACCCTGCCTCGCCTTAACTGGTGACATTCCACCACAAAAGAAGTGAAAATGGCCGGTCCTTGCCTTAAGCGATGATATTATCTTGTGAAATTCCTTTTCCTGGCTCATCCTGGCTCATCTTGGCTCAAAAAGCTCCCCAGTGAGCACCTTGTGACTCCCACTCCTGCCTGCCAGAGAACAACCCACCTTTGACTGTAATTTTCCTTTACCTACCCAAATCCTATAAAACGGCCCCACCGTTATCTCCCTTCGCTGACTCTTTTCGGACTCAGCCCACCTGCACCCAGGTGATTAAAGAGATTTATTGCTCACACAAAGCCTGTTTGGTGACCTCTTCACACGGACGCGCATGACAGCTAGAAATCTTGACCACAGATGTAGTCAGTGAGCAGGCCTGGACCAAAGGGGAGAAGTCATTAGGACAGAGTGAGGACTAGCATCAGCCAGCCAACAATACCTACCTGGTGATGCTAGAAGATGTAAAAAAAAATCATTTCAAGATTCAAAAATACAGTATAATATATTTTTTAGACTTCTAGGTTGACTGGGCTAGAAATAAAGCACTAGAGACATAGAATGTAGAGTTCGAAAGCCCACCTGTGGAATCAGATCATCTGGGTTCTAATCCTAGTTCTCTCACTGGCTGTGTGAGCTAGGATGAGTTGTTGAATTTCTATGTGCTTTGTTGTCCTTATCGTAGAACAAGTTTATAGTAAGAGTGACCTAATAGAGTTGCCTATAAGGTTTAACTGAGGCAATATCAATAAAGATTTAGATCTCAGCATGACATATAGCATTTAGTGAATGCTGACCATTATTATACAGTTCATCTCCCTCACTTACTAATGGGGTAACTAGGGCTCAGAATAAGTACTGGCAGAGCTGGAATCTATATCTTCTCCAGCCTGAGCATCAAAGGACTTTCATATAAATCACTATAGCCTCTCCTCACAATACCTCAGCAGGGCAGGGAAATGAAATGACAGGACTCTAGTTGCAGAGTGAGTCTGGCACAAGAAATTAGCTTTCAAAGATCCTGAAAAACAATACAAACCCCTTCCCATCGGAACTTACTTCTTCAACATAACGGCATCTGGGAATGTAAGCCATTGCATCACTGAACAACAGAAACATGAAGATTGATACACATCTTACTTTTTCACATTCAGGATGCTATTGTGTACACAAATACCTGGTTTAAGTTTCAGAATAAGGCAGAAGATCCTAAGTGTCTACAGGTGAATATTTCCATCAAATTGTTGAAATTATCACACTTTGAGGAAAGGTAAAATGAGACCCCTAATGGCATATGATTAGATATAGATGTTGAGTATATCTTGATTGGTAAAAGTCCTCTTTGAGTATACAGAGTAAATGCAGATTTTAACTGGTCGACATGTTATGGCCATAAATGCTTTAAGTTTCACTATTAATAAATGTGGTCTTTCTAATCAAGTTTAAAGCAGTTGAACTAATCATCACTGGGTATTCTTTGAACAGTCACTGAGTAATTAAGACAGTGAGGAGTGAACCTCTATTTCTCATACAACGTTGGTGGTGATGCACAAGGGAATTAGGCCTGCTCTGATGGAAAGATCCAGTGGGGCAGTGTGGAACTCACCATGAAAGGAGTACACTGCAGTCACAAAGTGTGCTTTAGAGGTCAATCAAATCAATTTGCTGATTACCTGAGATGGATCAACATTCTTCTACCTTTCCTCTGACCAAGTGCTTTGTTAGGAAGGGTTCAACACATCTTAATTGCAACCGACTGCGTCTATCAGCAGCCATCTTTATCTTTAGAAATAGAAAACCTGGCTGGCCAGGTGGCTCACGTCTGTAATCCCAGCACTTTGGGAGGCTGAGGTGGGTGGATCACCAGAGGTCAGGAGTTTGAGACCAGCCTGGCCAAAATGGCGAAACCCCATTTCCACTAAAAATACAAAAATTAGCTGGGTGTGGTGGCCCATGCCTGTAATCCCAGCTACTCAGGAGGCTGAGGCAGGAGAATTGCTTGAACCCGGGAGGTGGAAGTTGCAGTGAGCTGAGACCGCACCATTGAACTCCAGCCTGGGCACAAGAGAGAAACTCCATCTCAAAAAGAAAAAGAAAGAAAGAAAGAAAGAAAAGTAAAGAGAGAAGAAAAAGAAATAAAAAACCACACTCATTGGCATTTTCTGTTCTGAGATTTTGGTAGAAGAATGAGAGAAATGGACTGTTGGTGTTTCTCTTTTCTCTACCCACTTTTCTCTTTTAAAATGCACAATTTTATCAGACCATGTTGGGATAAAGAGGGGGTTGGAGGTTATTAGAGATCAGGGTTATTAATTGATGAAGTGACGATTTAACTCCAGGAGACTGGGATTTGGAAAAATTATGTCTTTTTTTTTTTTTTTTCTGACAGTCAGGACAGCACTTTAGGACTTCAAACATCTCTGATGGAATTGTCTGGTACTTTGATAAAAAGAAGGATGGTTTATTTCTGTTTTTAACCTTTTTGCCTTCGTATTTTATCCTTCTGACTTTAGGTTAATGACTTTCTTTCTTCAGCATTGTGAATGAATTAGGTTTTCTCATGGGGAAAAACACATGATCTGCAAATTCATCATTTTTTGAGACTCTGAATATCAGCAAAACTCTCAACTTTCAGGAAAATGGAAAGTAAGAAGATGATTTATGTTATATAAACTCTTTAAATTGAGTATATATACTTCTGAGTTGTTCTTAATGTTAAGAAAGCAAGTTAAAGGTTTTTCAGAACTTAGGCAGTTTAGACAATTTAAATTTTGTTAAAATGGAATTTATTTCTTCCTCAAAGTTTTTGAGGCACTTTATCATAGATCACCTAGAAACTACTAAATATCATGAACAATCTTTTAAGTACAGAAATCCCATGGACCTTCATGTTAGTGAAATAAGTAAAATGTTGATTTATTGCTTAATTCAGTCATGATACATTTGCTAACCTCAAGAAAAAAAGAAGATGATTTATTAAGAAGTAAGACTATAAAGATAACCAAATTAGAAAATTTCATTAAAAGAACACATTACTTTCAAAGCAATAAAGCACATCCTGGTTCTGGTATTTACAAGCTATGCAAACTTGGGCAAAAGGTTGAGTCTCTTTGTGCTCCACTTTTCTTATCTGAAATATATTGCTGGGAGGCTTAATTGAGATAATGTTATAAAGTATCTGGCATTGTGCCTGTCATGGAGTAACTACCCTGTACATATTGGTTATTATTTTTTTCTTTCTTGCAATTTATGCCATCTTGTTCAATTTCATGTGGCCATCAGCTACCTTTAAATATTTTTGGAACTAGTGAGAGTAAATTATAAATTAATATATTCAATACATGGTAGCTTCAGAAGTGGAGAATAGTCCTTGGGTGTAGAATTGTCTATTGCATTCTTATCTCACAAAAATCCACCTCTTCTATTAAAGGGATGTAAGGAAGAGGGAGAGTTCTAACCTGGAAGATGGCTCAGTCAAACTTCTTAGAGGATAAGATAATCATGTATTTGCTTTTCTAAGAGCAGTCAGGATCATGCCTTGTGTGGCATATTTATATGATCCTTATAATTCCTCTTACACTAAAGTGTTCTAGTTGGACAATAAAATTATGGCCACCCTAAGGATCACTCCAATTGTTGCAGAAAAAAATTGAGTTCTTGACAGACTGGATTAAGAAAATGTGGCACATATACACCATGGAATACTATGCAGCCATAAAAAAGGATGAGTTCATGTCCTTTGTAGGGACATGGATGCAGCTGGAAACCATCATTCTCAGCAAACTATGGCAAGAACAGAAAACCAAATACCGCATGTTCTTACTCATAGGTGGGAATTGAACAATGAGATCACTTGGACACAGGAAGGGGAACATCACACACTGGTCCTATTGTGGGGAGGGGGGAGGGAGGAGGGATAGCATTAGGAGATATACCTAATGTAAATGACGAGTTACTGGGTGCAGCACACCAACACGGCACATGTATACATATGTAACAAACCTGTACGTTGTGCACATGTACCCTAGAACTTAAAGTATAATAAAATAAAACAAAAAATTGGGCTCTTGTCACACGACCAGGAAAATGTGGGCATGGGAGATGCATTGTAGGGTGAGTAGGGGAAGGTTTACCGGGTGAGGAGAAAAAAGGAAAGAGGAACTCTCAGCAAAGCAAGAGAGAGTCTTGCTAGCAGATCTTCTGCCTCACAGATTGAATCCCAGAGCACCACTCAGGAACTAAAGAGGCCAGGCTCCTCCCTGCTGCAAACAAGGCAAACTTTGCGAGGCTCCACCCCATCCTCCCAGTGTGCAGGTGGGCATTATTTAGAGAGAATGAGTCAGGAAAAGGATGCTTCATCCAGGACCAGCTGTCCAGTTTTTCACCGTTCAGGCTGTTTTAGGCTTGGAGGCAGGGTTTCACCAGGGACTTTTGGCTGTCTCCTGTCTCTATTACAATGGGATTTTCCTGGAAAGAGGACAAATTGATACTGACTGAGACAGGGGCTTTGAAAGAAGTCAGAACATTGTGCTGGGGTCTTGACCAAAAAATTGACGTGTGTCATCTTATCAAAAGACCTTTTCAGTGTCTCAGTCATAATGACTTAAGGAGTATTTCATTAAATATAATAAAAATAGCTGATTTGTTAGACCGATTGTGTCTTATGTCTTTGTTTTTCTGAATTTTGATATATTGAAGTTGAGGAGATGAACAAAAAGGTCATGGATGTGAGCAAGCCATTTCTTTGGGTTCACTGGAGTACCTGTGCCTTGGAAAATGTCACTGGAGTTCAAGGCCTGGTTCTTAGCTGTGCATATTTGGAAATTGAATTTTCCAATAGGTCTCTCAGAGACAAAGACTGAATACAGTGGAGAGAGAACTTCTGGATTCAAGGACATTGAAGATAATAGCTAGTAAGTGTCAAGCACTGTTTTAGGCACTTTGGATAAGTTTTTTGATCTTTTTTGTTTCAAAAGCATAGAGTATGAGGCAGTTTTCTTGGGGCATGAGCAGTTTTAATCATGTAACCTAAGGGGCATGACCAGTTTTAATCATGTAACCTAAGATGTCTAGGATTATGGATCATGCCCTGCCCAGGCTTAGCACAGGATATCCCTGTGAGAGAGTTGTCTATGTCTTCTATTAAAAATGGATATATTTTGTGTTTGTGACCTGTAGGGTCATTTAAAACATGGAACTCAAGGTCAGGATCCCTCTTGCTCAGGTGTAAGGATGGTATTAGAGTTAAATAATATAAGCAATAAAATATCCCTACTTTATAGATAAAATTGTTAGGTCGCAGTGAGATTAAGATTTTTTTTTCTTTTTTCTTTTTGAGATGGAGTCTCACTTTGTCAACCAGGCTGGAGTACAATGGTACAATCTCGGCTTACTGTAACCTCCACTGGACAGGTTCAAGCAGTTCTCTTGCCTCAGCCTCCTGAGTAGCTGGGACTACTATAGGCATGTGCCACCATGCCTGGCTAATTTTTTGTATTTTTAGTAGAGATGGAGCTTCACCATGCTGGCTAGGCTGGTCTCAAACTTCTGACCTCATGATCTACCCACCTCAGCCTCCCAAAGTGCTGAGATTACAGGTGTGAGCCACCACGCCCGGCTCAGAGATTAAGATTCTTATACAGGGAGATGCAGCTAGTTAATTATACACAGGGTTTAGATAAAGACTGTCTTATCCAGAAGGCTGTGCTTTTAACCATTACACAGTAGTCTTTATTTATGCATTCCTGAATTGGTATTACTGCACCCTGCATCCCTGTTTTATACATTTTGGGGGCCACAGAGAGCTCCGAGAAGCCACAGACATGGGTGAAACTTATGTATGTCCAAGACAATTCTCCTATGAACTCATGTGTCCATTCTCCACTTCTCTTCTGACATATACCATACATTACTAATGTTCTTTTTATTATTTTTTTCTTAATTTGAATATATTAAAGCTGGAGATATGAACAAAAAGGTCACGATATGAACACACCATTTCCTTGGGTCCACTTGAGTGCCTGTGCCTTGGAAAAGGACATTGGAATTCAGGGTCTTGTGTTTGGGGTCTGGCGTTCAGGGTCTGTCACAGGGTCATTCATTAATTTTTTTTTTAATTTGAATTTCAGGTATATAAAGAAGTACTTGTCTTTCTCTCTTTCTCTCTTTCTTTCTTTCTTTCTTTCTTTCTTTCTTTCTTTCTTTCTCTCTTTCTTTCTTTCTTTCTCTTTTCTTTCTTTCTTTCTCTTTTTCTTTCTTTCTCCCTTCCTTCCTTCCTTCCTTCCTTCCCTCCCTTCCTTCCTCCCTCCCTCCCTCCTCCCTCCCTCCCTCTCCTTCCTTCCTTCCTTCCTTCCTTCCTTCCTTCTTCCTTCCTTCCTCCCTCCCTCCCTCACTCCCTCTTTCTTTCTTTCTTTCTTTCTTTCTTTCTTTCTTTCTTTCTTTCTTTCTTTCTTTCTCTTTTTCTTTCTTTCTTCCTTCCTTCCTTCCTTCCTTCCTTCCTTCCTTCCTGTTTCTGTCTTTATTTCTTTGCAAGAATGTTCCAATTATTACTAAATCCATCAACCCTATTACTTAGGCCATTTCCCTTTTTTTCTATGTAATCTATTTCTCTTATTTGAGAGAACCACCCTCTTCTTTTTCTCATTTTTAATTTTTAATTTTTGTGGGTACATAGAAGGTGTATATATTTATGAGGTAGATGAGAGATATTTTGATACAGGCATAATCACATCAGGGTAAATGGGATATCCATACCTCAAGCCTTTATCCTTTCTTTGTGTTACAGAGAATCCAGTTATATTCTTTTAGTTATTTAAAAATATGAAAACAATTTTTTTTTACTATAGTCACCCTGTTGCCCTATTGTGCTAGCTAGCAAATACTAGATCTTATTCATTGCATCTAACTACATTTTTGTACCCACTAACCATCCCCACTCCACCTACCCCCTCACTACTCTTCCTAGTCTCTGGTAACCATCTTTCTACTCTTTATGAGTTCAATTATTTTAATTAATTTCTGACTCCTACAAATAAGTGAGAACATGTGAATTGTGTCATTCTATGCCTGCCTTATTTCACCTAACGTAATGACCTCTGGTTCCATCCATGTTGTTGTCAATGACAGGACCTTATTTTTTTACGCTGAATAGTGAAGTACCATATTTTGCTTATCCATTCATCTGTTGATGGATACTTAGGTTGCTTCCAAAATCTTTGCAATTGTGAATAATGCTGCAATAAACATGGGAGTACAGATATCTCTTTGATATACTGGTTTCTTTTCTTTGGGGTATTCCTAAACAGTGAGATTGCTGGATCATATGATAGCTTTATCTTTAGTTTTTTGAGGAAACCCCAAACTGTTCTCCATAGTGGTTGTACTAATTTAAATTCCCATCAACAGTATACAAGGTTCCCTTTTCTCCAAATCCTCACCAGCATTTGTTATTGCTTGACTTTTGGGTAAACGCCATTTTAACTGGAGTGAGGTGATATTTCAATGTAGTTTTGATTTGCATTTTTCTGATGATCAATGATGTTGATTACCTTTTCATATGCCTGTTTGCCATTTACATGTCTTCTTTAACAATGTCTATTCAGATCTTTAGTCCATTTTTAAATAAGATTATTTTTCCTATAGAGTTTTTCCTACAGAGTTATTTGAACTCCTTATATATTCTGATTATTAATCCTTTTTCAGATGGATGCTTTGCAAATATATTCTCTCATTCTACAGATTGTCACTTCACTTCGTTGATTGTTTCCTTTACTGTGAAGAAACTTCTTAACTTGATGTGATTCCGTTTGTCCATTTTGCTTTGTGGGGTATTATTCAAGAAATCTTTGCCAAGACCAATGTCCTAGAGACTCTCCTCAATTTTTTTTTAGTGGTTTTGTAGTTTGAAGTCCTATATTTAAGTCTTTAATCCACTTTGATTTGATTTTTGCATATGGTGAGAGATGGGGTCAAGTTTCATTCTTTTGCATATGGATACCCAGTTTTCCCAGCATCATTAATTGCAGAGACTGTCCTTTCCGCAATACATATTCTTGGCAACTTTGTCAAAAATGAGCTCACTGTAGATGTGTGGATTTATTTTTGTGTTCTGTATCCTGTTCCATTGGTCTGTTTTTATGCCAGTAGTATGCTGTTTTGTTTACTCTAGCATTGTAGTATAATTTGAAGTTAAGTAATGTGATCCCTCCAGTTTTGTTCTTTTTGCTCAGGATGGCTTTGGTCATTCTAGGTATTTTGTGGCTCTGTATAAATTTTAGGGTTATTTTTTCTATTTCTATGAGGAATGCCATTGCTATTTTTATAGGGATTGCACTGAATCTGTAGATCCCTTTGGGTAGTATGGGCATTTTAACAATATTGATTCTTCCAATCCGTGAACATAGAGTTACTCAGAATTACTCAACTTTTTTGTGTTCTCTTTAATTTGTTGCATCAGTGTTTTACAGTTTTCATTGTAAAGATTGTTAACTTCTTTGGTTAATTCCTGAATGTTTTATTTCATTTGTAGCTATTGTAAATAGACTTTCTTTCTTTTTTTTCTCAGATTGTTCACTGTTGGCATATAGAAATGTTACAGATTTTTAATGTTGATTTTTCATCCTGCAACTTTACTGAATTTGTTTATCAGTTCTCATAGTTTTTTGATGGTCTTTAGGCTTTTCCAAATATAAGATTATATCATTTGCAAACAAAGATAATTTGACTTCTTCCTCTCTAGTTTGGATGCTCTTTATTTCTTTCTCTTGTCTGATTGTTCTAACTAGGACTTCTAGTACTGTGTTGAATAACAGTGGTAAAAGTAAGTATCCTTGTCTTGTTCCAGATCTTAGAGGAAAGGCTTTCAGTTTTTCCCCCCTTCAGTATAACACAAGCTGTGGGTCTTTTTTATTATGCTGAGGTAAGTTCCTTCTATACCCAGGTTTCCTTTTCTTGTTCTTCATTTTTTTTTTTAAGACAGAGTTTCACTCTTGTCACTCAGGCTGGAGTACAGCTGGTGAGAGCTCGGCTCACTGAAACCTCTGCCTTCTGGGTGGAAGTGATTCTCCTGTCTCAACCTCCCAAATTGTTGGAATTACAGGTGTGCACCACCACACTTGTCTAATTTTTGTATTTTTAGTAGAAACGAGGGTTTCACCATGTGGCCAATCTGATCTCGAACTCCTGACCTCAGGTGATCTGCCCACTTCAGCCTCTCAAAGTGCTGGGATTACAGGTGTAAGCCACCATGCCCGACGAATTCCCAGGTTTTTGAGGGTTTTTATCATGAAGGGATGTTAAATTTTATCAAATGCTTTTTCAGGATTTTTTTTTGTTTTTGAGACGGAGTCTCACTCTGTCCCCCAGGCTGGAGTGCAGCAGAATGATCTCAGCTCACTGCAACCTCCACCACCCAGGTTCAAGTGATTCTCCTGCCTCAGCCTCCAGAGTAGCTGGGATTACAGGCACCTTCCAGCACCCTCCACCATACCCAGCTAATTCTCTTTTTTTTGTATTTTTAGTAGAGATGGGGTTTCACCATGTCGGCCAGGTTGGTCTCAAACTCCTGAGTTCAAGTGATCTGCCCACTTTGGCCTCCCAAAGTGCTAGGATTGTAGGCATGAGCCACTGTGCCTGGCCCATTTTTCAGCATTAATTGAAATGATCACATGGTTTTTGTCCTTCATTCTGCTGATATGATGCATCACATTAATTGATTTGTGTATGTTGAACCATTCTTGCATCCTTGGGATAAATCCCATTTAGTCATAATGAATGACCTTTCTAATGTGTTGTTTAATTCAGGTTGCTAGTATTTTGTTGGGGATTTTTGCATAAATATTCATCAGGGTTATTGGCTGGTAGCTTTCTTTTTTTAATGTGTCTTTGACTGGTTTTAGTATCAGGATAATGCTGGTCTCAGAATGAGTTTTGAAGTATTTCTTTCTTTCCTATATTTTGAAATGGTTTCACTAGGATTGGTATTACTTCTTTAAATATTTGGTAGAATACAGTAGTGATGCCATCAGGTCCCGAGCTTTTTTGCTGGGAGACTTTTTTTTTTTTTTGAGATGGAGTCTTTGCTCTGTCACCAAGCTGGAGTGCGGTGGCATGATCTCCCCTCACTGCAACCTCCGCCTTGGTGGGAGGGCTTTTATTATAGTTTCAACATTATTGTTATCAGTCTATTTAGATTTTGGATTTCTTCATGGTTCAATATTGGTAGGTTGTATGTGTCTGGGAATTTATTCATTTCTTCTAGTTTCCAACGTATTGGCCTATAGTTGCTCATAGTAGTGTCTAATGATCTTTGGAATTTCTGTGGTATCAGTTGTAATGTCTGTTTTTTCATTTTTGATTTTATTTATCTGGATCTTCTTTCTTTTTTTCTTAGTTTGGCTAAAGTTTTGTCAAGTTTGTTTCTCTCTTCAAAAATAACGCTTTTTTTGTTTTGTTTATCTTTTTATTGTTTGGTTTAAATTTCATTTATTTCAGCTCTGATTTTTGGTATTTCTTTACTTCTACTTAATTTCGGGTTTGATTTGCACTTGCTTTTTTAGTTCTTTAGAATGTATAGGTAACTTGTTGGGGCCGGGCGCGGTGGCTCAAGCCTGTAATCCCAGCACTTTGGGAGGCCGAGACGGGCGGATCACAAGGTCAGGAGATCGAGACCATCCTGGCTAATATGGTGAAACCCTGTCTCTAGTTAAAAATACAAAAAACTAGCCGGGCGAGGTGGCGGGCGCCTGTAGGTCCCAGCTACTCCGGAGGCTGAGGCCGGAGAATGGCGTAAACCCGGGAGGCGGAGCTTGCAGTGAGCTGAGATCCGGCCACTGCACTCCAGCCTGGGCGGCAGAGCAAGACTCCGTCTCAAAAAAAAAAAAAAAAAAAAGAATGTATAGGTAACTTGTTTATTTTAAAGTTTTCCTACCTTTTTGATGCAGGTGCTGATTGTTATAAACTTTAATCTTAATACGGCTTCACTGTATCCCATAGGTTTTGGTATAGTTGTGTTTCCATACTTCTTCATTTCTAGGAATTTTAAAATTTCCTTCTGATTTTTTTTTTTTTTTTTTGAGATGGAGTCTTGCTCTGTCGCCCAGGCTGGAGTGCAGTGGCCGGATCTCAGCTCACTGCAAGCTCCGCCTCCCGGGTTTAAGCCATTCTCCTGCCTCAGCCTCCCGAGTAGCTGGGGATACAGGCGCCCGCCACCTCGCCCGGCTAGTTTTTTGTATTTTTTAGTAGAGACAGGGTTTCACCGTGTTAGCCAGGATGGTCTCGATCTCCTGACCTTGTGATCCGCCCGTCTCGGCCTCCCAAAGTGTCCTTCTGATTTTTTTCATTGACCAACTGGTCATGCAGGAGCATATTATTTAATGTTCATGTGTTTGTATACTTTCCAAAATTCCTCTTGCTATTGATTTCTAATTTGATTCCACTGTGGCCAGAGAAGATATTTGATACTATTTCAATTTTTTGTCATGTTTTGTGACTTAAAATATGGTCTCTCCTTGACAAAGATCCATGTGCTGAGGAGAAGAATGTGTATTGTGAAGCGATTGGATGAAATGTTCTGTAAATATCTATTAGGTCCATTTGGTCAATAGTGCAGAGTAAGCCCAATGTTTCTTTGTTGATTTTCTGTCTGCATGACTGGTCTAAAGCTGAAGTGGGGTGTTGAAGTCTCTAGCTATTATTCTATTAGAGATTATTTCTCTCTTTAATTCTAATAATATTTGCTTTATATATCTGGGTGTTCCAGTGTTGGGTGCACTCAGATATATAAAGCAAATATTATTAGAGTTTATAATTTTTATAATTTATGTATGTTTACAATTATCACATCCTTTTGTTGAACTGGCCCAGTTATCATTATATTCTGACTTTTTGTCTCTTTTTATAGTTTTTGTCTTGAAATCTAGTTTGTCTAATGTAAGTATAGCTACTCCTGCTCTTTTTTGTGTTTCCATTAGCATGGAATATCTTTTTCCACTTCTTTATCTTCAGTCTATGTGTGTCTTTATAGGTGAAGGGTGTTTCTTACAGGCAATAGATTGTTAGGTCTTTTTTATTTTCCATTCAGCCACACTATGAGTTTTTATTGGAGAGTTAGTCCATTTATATCCAACGTTATGATAAGTGAGGACCTACTTCTGACATTTGTTTTTTTTTTTTTAGTTTTTTTGTGGTCTTCTCTTCCTTGTTTCCTTCCTTCCTGTCTTCCGTTTAGTGGAGGTGATTTTCTTTGGTGTTATGTTTTACTTTCTTCCTTTTTATTTTTTTGTGTAACTCTTGTATGATTTTTTTTTTTAATTTATTTATTATTATTATTATTATTTTTTATTTTTTATTATACTTTAAGTTCTAGGGTACATGTGCATGACGTTTATATCATGTATCACTCCCCAATGCAATCCCTCCCTCCTCCCCCCTCCCCATGATAGGCCCCAGTGTGTGATGTTCCCCTTCCCGAGTCCAAGTGATCTCATTGTTCAGTTCCCACCTATGAGTGAGAACATGCGGTGTTTGGTTTCTCTTCTTGTGATAGTTTGCTAAGAATGATGGTTTCCAGCTGCATCCATGTCCCTACAAAGGACGCAAACTCATCCTTTTTTATGGCTGCATAGTATTCCATGGTGTATATGTGCCACATTTTCTTAATCCAGTCTGTCACAGATGGACATTTGGTTGATTCCAAGTCTTTGCTATTGTGAATAGTGCCGCAATAAACAAACGTGTGCATGTGTCTTTGTAGTAGAGTAATTTATAATCCTTTGGGTATATACCCAGTAGTGGGATGGCTGGGTCATATGGTACATCTAGTTCTAGATCCTTGAGGAATCGCCATACTGTTTTCCATAATGGTTGAACTAGTTTACAATCCCACCAACAGTGTAAAAGTGTTCCTATTTCTCCACATCCTCTCCAACACCTGTTGTTTCCTGACTTCTTAATGATTGCCATTCTAACTGGTGTGAGATGGTATCTCATTGTGGTTTTGATTTGCATTTCTCTGATGGCCAGTGATGATGAGCATTTTTTCATGTGTCTGTTGGCTGTATGAATGTCTTCTTTTGAGAAATGTCTGTTCATATCCTTTCCCCACTTTTTGATGGGGTTGTTTGCTTTTTTCTTGTATATTTGTTTGAGTTCTTGGTAGATTCTGGATATTAGCCCTTTGTCAGATGAGTAGGTTGCAAAAATTTTTTCCCATTCTGTAGGTTGCCTGTTCACTCTGATGGTAGTTTCTTTGGCTGTGCAAAAGCTCTTTAGTTTAATTAGATCCCATGTGTCAATTTTTGCTTTTGCTGCCGTTGCTTTTGGTGTTTTAGACATGAAGTCCTTGCCCATGCCTATGTCCTGGATGGTACTACCTAGATTTTCTTCTAGGGTTTTTATGGTATTAGGTCTAACATTTAAGTCTCTAATCCATCTTGAATTAATTTTCGTATAAGGGGTAAGGAAAGGATCCAGTTTCAGCTTTCTACTTATGGCTAGCCAATTTTCCCAGCACCATTTATTAAATAGGGAATCCTTTCCCCATTTCTTGTTTCTCTCAGGTTTGTCAAAGATCAGATGGCTGTAGATGTGTGGTATTATTTCTGAGGACTCTGTTCTGTTCCATTGGTCTATATCTCTGTTGTGGTACCAGTACCATGCTGTTTTGGTTACTGTAGCCTTGTAGTATAGTTTGAAGTCAGGTAGCGTGACGCCTCCAGCTTTGTCCTTTTGACTTAGGATTGTCTTGGCAATGCGGGCTCTTTTTTCGTTCCATATGAACTTTAAAGCCGTTTTTTCCAATTCTGTGAAGAAAGTCATTGGTAGCTTGATGGGGATGGCATTGAATCTATAAATCACCTTGGGCAGTATGGCCATTTTCACGATATTGATTCTTCCTATCCATGAGCATGGTATGTTCTTCCATTTGTTTGTGTCCTCTTTGATTTCACTGAGCAGTGGTTTGTAGTTCTCCTTGAAGAGGTCCTTTACATCCCTTGTAAGCTGGATTCCTAGGTATTTGATTCTCTTTGAAGCAATTGTGAATGGAAGTTGATTCCTGATTTGGCTCTCTGCTTGTCTGTTACTGGTGTATAAGAATGCTTGTGATTTTTGCACATTAATTTTGTATCCTGAGACTTTGCTGAAGTTGCTTATCAGCTTAAGCAGATTTTGGGCTGAGACAGTGGGGTTTTCTAAATATACAATCATGTCATCTGCAAACAGGGACAATTTGACTTCTTCTTTTCCTAACTGGATACCCTTGATTTCTTTCTCTTGCCTGATTGCCCTAGCCAGAACTTCCAACACTATGTTGAATAGGAGTGGTGAGAGAGGGCATCCCTGTCTTGTGCCAGTTTTCAAAGGGAATTTTTCCAGTTTTTGCCCATTCAGTATGATATTAGCTGTGGGTTTGTCATAAATAGCTCTTATTATTTTGAGGTACGTTCCATCAATACCAATTTATTGAGCGTTTTTAGCATAAAGGGCTGTTGAATTTTGTCAAAAGCCTTTTCTGCATCTATTGAGATAATCATGTGGTTCTTGTCTTTGGTTGTGTTTATATGCTGGATTACGTTTATTGATTTGCGAATGTTGAACCAGCCTTGCATCCCAGGGATGAAGCCCACTTGATCATGGTGGATAAGCTTTTTGATGTGCTGCTGAATCCGGTTTGCCAGTATTTTATTGAGGATTTTTGCATCGATGTTCATCAGGATATTGGTCTAAAATTCTCTCTTTTTGTTGTGTCTCTGCCAGGCTTTGGTATCAGGATGATGTTGGCCTCATAAAAAGAGTTAGGGAGGATTCCCTCTTTTTCTATTGATTGAAATAGTTTCAGAAGGAATGGTACCAGCTCCACCTTGTACCTCTGGTAGAATTCAGCTGTGAATCCATCTGGTCCTGGACTTTTTTTGGTGGGTAGGCTATTAATTGTTGCCTCAATTTCAGAGCCTGCTATTGGTCTATTCAGGGATTCAACTTCTTCCTGGTTTAGTCTTGGGAGAGTGTAAGTGTCCAGGAAATTATCCATTTCTTCTAGATTTTCTAGTTGATTTGCGTAGAGGTGTTTATAGTATTCTCTGATGGTAGTTTGTATTTCTGTGGGGTCGGTGGTGATATCCCCTTTATCATTTTTTATTGCGTCTATTTGATTCCTCTCTCTTTTCTTCTTTATTAGTCTAGCTAGCGGTCTGTCAATTTTGTTGATCTTTTCAAAAAACCAACTCCTGGATTCATTGATTTTTTGGAGGGTTTTTTGTGTCTCTATCTCCTTCAGTTCTGCTCTGATCTTAGTTATTTCTTGCCTTCTGCTAGCTTTTGAATGTGTTTGCTCTTGCCTCTCTAGTTCTTTTAATTGTGATGTTAGAGTGTCAATTTTAGATCTCTCCTGCTTTCTCTTGTGGGCATTTAGTGCTATAAATTTCCCTCTACACACTGCTTTAAATGTGTCCCAGAGATTCTGGTATGTTGTATCTTTGTTCTCATTGGTTTCAAAGAACATCTTTATTTCTGCTTTCATTTCGTTATGTACCCAGTAGTCATTCAGGAGCAGGTTGTTCAGTTTCCATGTAGTTGAGCGGTTTTGATTGAGTTTCTTAGTCCTGAGTTCTAGTTTGATTGCACTGTGGTCTGAGAGACAGTTTGTTATAATTTCTGTTCTTGTACATTTGCTGAGGAGTGCTTTACTTCCAATTATGTGGTCAATTTTGGAATAAGTGCGATGTGGTGCTGAGAAGAATGTATATTCTGTTGATTTGGGGTGGAGAGTTCTATAGATGTCTATTAGGTCCGCTTGGTGCAGAGATGAGTTCAATTCCTGGATATCCTTGTTAACTTTCTGTCTCGTTGATCTGTCTAATGTTGACAGTGGAGTGTTGAAGTCTCCCATTATTATTGTATGGGAGTCTAAGTCTCTTTGTAGGTCTCTAAGGACTTGCTTTATGAATCTGGGTGCTCCTGTATTGGGTGCATATATATTTAGGAGAGTTAGCTCTTCCTGTTGAATTGATCCCTTTACCATTATGTAATGGCCTTCTTTGTCTCTTTTGATCTTTGATGGTTTAAAGTCTGTTTTATCAGAGACTAGGATTGCAACCCCTGCTTTTTTTTGTTCTCCATTTGCTTGGTAGATCTTCCTCCATCCCTTTATTTTGAGCCTATGTATGTCTCTGCATGTGAGATGGGTCTCCTGAATACAGCAGACTGATGGGTCTTGACTCTTGATCCAGTTTGCCAGTCTGTGTCTTTTAATTGGAGCATTTAGTCCATTGACATTTAAGGTTAATATTGTTATGTGTGAACTTGATCCTGTCATTATGATATTAACTGTTATTTTGCTCGTTAGTTGATGCAGTTTCTTCCTAGCCTCGATGGTCTTTACATTTTGGCATGTTTTTGCAATGGCTGGTACCGGTTGTTCCTTTCCATGTTTAGGGCTTCCTTCAGGGTCTCTTGTAAGGCAGGCCTGGTGGTGACAAAATCTCTAAGCATTTGCTTATCTGTAAAGGATTTTATTTCTCCTTCACTGATGAAGCTTAGTTTGGCTGGATATGAAATTCTGGGTTGAAAATTCTTTTCTTTAAGAACGTTGAATATTGGCCCCCACTCTCTTCTGGCTTGTAGAGTTTCTGCCGAGAGGTCTGCTGTTATTCTGATGGGCTCCCTTTGTGGGTAACCCGACCTTTCTCTCTGGCTGCCCTTAAGATTTTTTCCTTCATTTCAACTTTGGTGAATCTGGCAATTATGTGTCTTGGAGTTGCTCTTCTGGAGGAGTATCTTTGTGGCGTTCTCTGTATTTCCTGAATTTGAATGTTGGCCTGCCCTACTAGGTTGGGGAAGTTCTCCTGGATGATATCCTGAAGAGTGTTTTCCAACTTGGTTCCATTTTCCCCCTCACTTTCAGGCACCCCAATCAGACGTAGATTTGGTCTTTTTACATAATCCCATACTTCTTGCAGGCTTTGTTCATTTCTTTTTCTTCTTTTTTCTTTTGGTTTCTCTTCTCGCTTCATTTCATTCATTTGATCCTCAATCGCTGATACTCTTTCTTCCAGTTGATCGAGTCGGTTACTGAAGCTTGTGCATTTGTCACGTATTTCTCGTGTCATGGTTTTCATCTCTGTCATTTCGTTTATGATCTTCTCTGCATTAATTAATCTAGCTGTCAATTCTTCCACTTTTTTTTCAAGATTTTTAGTTTCTTTGCGCTGGGTACGTAATTCCTCCTTTAGCTCTGAGAGGTTTGATGGAGTGAAGCCGCCTTCTCTCATCTCGTCAAAGTCATTCTCTGACCAGCTTTGATCCGTTGCTGGCGATGGGCTGCGCTCCTTTGCAGGGGGAGATGCGCTCTTATTTTTTGAATTTCCAGCTTTTCTGCCCTGCTTCTTCCCCATCTTTGTGGTTTTATCTGTCTCTGGACTTTGATGATGGTGACGTACGGATGGGGTTTTGGTATAGGTGTCCTTCCTGTTTGATAGTTTTCCGTCTGACAGTCAGAAGGACTGTCTGTTGGTCTGTTGGAGATTGCTTGAGGTCCACTCCAGACCCTGTTTGCCTGGGTATCAGCAGCAGAGGTTGCCGAAGATAGAATATTGCTGAACAGCGAGTGTACCTGTCTGATTCTTTCTTTGGAAGTTTCCTCTCAGGGGTGACGCCACCCTGTGAGGTGTGGGGTGTCAGACTGCCCCTAGTGGGGGATGTCTCCCAGCTAGGCTACTCAGGGGTCAGGGACCCACCTGAGCAGGCAGTCTGTCCGTTCTCGGATCTCAACCTCCGCGTTAGGAGATCCACGGCTCTCCCCAAAGCTGTCAGACAGAGTCGTTCGCGTCTGCACCGCCCCCGCTCTTTCCCCTAAAGGGCTGCAGCTGTGCGCTGTCCGCAGCGGTAGAGTCTACAGAGACAGGCAGGCTTCCTTGAGCTGCTGTGAGCTCCACCCAGTTCGAGCTTCCCAGCGGCTTTGTTTACCTACTTAAGCCTCAGCAATGGCTGGCGCCCCTCCCCCAGCCTCGCTGCTGCCTTGCGGATAGATCGCTGCAGACGGCTGTGTTAGCAGTGAGGGAGGCTCCGTGGGCGTGGGACCCTCCCGGCCAGGTGTGGGATATATTCTCCTGGTGTGCCTGTTTCCTTAAAGCGCAGTATTGGGGTGGGAGTTACCCGATTTTCCAGGTGTTGTGTGTCTCAGTTCCCCTGGCTAGGAAAAAGGGATTCCTTTCCCCCTTGCGCTTCCAGGTGAGGCGATGCCTCGCCCTGCTTCAGCTCACGCTGGTCAGGCTGCAGCAGCTGACCAGCACCGATTGTCCGGCACTCCCTAGCGAGATGACCCCAGTACCTCAGTTGAAAACGCAGAAATCACCGGTCTTCTGTGTCGCTCGCGCTGGGAGTTGGAGACTGGAGCTGCTCCTATTCGGCCATCTTGCTCCGCCATGATTTTTGATTTGAGGTTACTATGAGGCTTACAAATAATATGATATAGTCCATTATTTTAATCTGATGACAACAGAACACTGAATATACAAACTAACAAACAAGCAAAGAGAAAACCAATGAAAACCCTACCTTCTTCCCTCCACTTTTCAATTCTTTGTTGTTTCTATTTTTATCTTTACACTATGTCTCCTAAAAATGTTGTAGTGATTATTTTTGATGGGTCCATCTTTTACTCTTTCTACTCGTGATGTAAGTACTGTACACACCCCAGCAACACTTAAAATATTCTGTGCTCTCTGTGTACTTAGTGAATTTTGTACCTGTAGATGATTTTCTATTGCTCATTAATGTCTTTTTATTTCAGATTGAAGAACTTCCTTTAGCATTTCTTGTAGGACAGATCTGGTGTTGATGAAATGCCTCAGCTTTTGTTTGCCTGGGAAAGTCTTTATTTCTCCTTCATGTTTGAAGGATATTTTCACTTATATACTTTTCTAGGATGAAAGTTGTTGGTTTTTTTTTTTCCTCCAGCACTTTAAATACGTCATGCTACTATCTCCTGGCCTGTAAGGTTTCCACTAAAAATTTTGCTTCCAGATATATTGGAGCTCCATTCTATGTTATTTGTTTATTTTCTTTTGCTGTTTTTAAGACCTTTACTTTATTCTTGACCTTTGGGAGTTTGATTATTAAATGTCTTCAGATAGTCTTATTTGGGTTAAGTCTGCTTGGCATTTTATTACCTTCTTATACTTGGATATTGATATCTTTCTCTAGGTTTGGAAAATTCTCTGTTCTTATCCATTTAAATAAACTTTCTATCCCAACCTCTCTCTCTCTCTACCTCATCCTTAAAGCCAATAACTCTTAGATTTGCCATTTGGGGGCTATTTCTACATCTCATGGATGTGCTTTATTCTTTCTTATTCTTTTGTCTTCTCTGACTGTATTTTCAAATAGCCTGTCTTCAAGCTCATTAATTCTTTCTTCTGCTTGATCAACTCTACAGTAAAGAGAGTCTGTAGCATTCTTCACTATATCAGTTGAATTTTTCAGCTCTAGAATTTCTGTTTGATTAAAAATAATTCGACATCTTTGTTAAATATGTTGATAGAAGTTTGAATTTCTTTTCTGTGTTATCTTGAATTTCACTGAGTTTTCTCAAAACAGCTCCTTTGAATTCTCTATCTGAAAGGTCACATATCTCTGTCTCTCCAGGATTGGTCACTAATGCCTCATTTAGTTTGTTTGGTGAGGTCATGTTTTCCTGGATGGTCTTGAGCTTATGAATGTTCGTTAGTGTCTGGGCATTAAAGAGCTACATATTTATTGTAGTCTTTGCAGTCCGTGCTTGTTTGTACTTGTCCTTCTTGGGAAGGCTTTCCATATATTCAAAGAAACTTGGGTGTTGTGATCTAAATCCTTGGTCACTATAGCCATCTTTATATTAGGGGGCATCCTAAGCCCAGTAATTCTGTGGCTCTGGCAGACTCATAGAGGTACATCTTGGTGGTCTTGGGTAAGATCCGGGAGAATTTCCTAGCTCACCGGGAAGAGACCCTTGTTATCTTCCTTTACTTTTTTCCAAGCAAATGGAATCTTTCTCTCTATACTGAGCTGCCTGAAGTTGGAAGAAGGATGACACAAGCACTCTTGTGTTCAACTCCACTGGAACCATGCTGGGTCAGACCTGAAGCCAGAATTTGGTCTTGCCCAAGGCTTACAGTGACCACTGATGACTGCTACCTATATTCATTCAAGGCCCATGTTCTCTATAATCAGCAGGTGGCATATCCAGCCAGGCTTATGTCCTTCCCTTCAGGGTGGTGAGTTCAGCCACAGGTTGGTCCAGAGATGCCTTCTGGGAGGCTGGGCCTGGAGTTGAGAACCTTAAGAAATCTACCTTGTACTCTATTTTACTGTGGCTGAGCTGGCATCCTAGCCACAAGAGAAAGTTCTTATCATTCTTCCTCCTCCTTTCCTCAAGCAGAGGATTTTCTCTCCATGGTAACCATCACCCCAGGCCCACAGCAAGTACTGTCTGGCTACTGCTGATGTTACTCATGGCCCAAGAGCTCTTCCATCAGGTTGTGGTAAATGCTTCAGGCCTGGGACTATCCCTTCAGGGAAGTGGGCTTCCTTCTGGTCCAGGGCAGATCCAGAAATGCCACCCAGGAACCAAGGCCTGGAATTAGGGGCTTCAGGAGCCCTCTTGATGCTCTACTCCGCTGAGGCCAAGCTCGTACCTAAACTTCAAGACAAAGTCCCTCTTACTCTTCCTTCTCCTTTTTCCTCAAGCAGAATGAGTCTCTCCCCACAGCCACCACAGCTGGGAATGTGCTGGGTCACACCTGAAGATGGCATGTCTTAAAGTTCACCCAAGGCCTGTGGCAAATACTGCCTGGCTACAGCTTCTGATGATTCAGGGCCCAAGGACTGTTTAGTCAGTAGGTGATGAATACTGCCAGGACTAACTTCTTCCTTTCAAGACAGCAGGTTTTCTTCTGGACCAGAGTGTGTCTAGGAATGTTGTCTTGGAAATAGAGCCTGGCATGGGGACTTCAGAACTCTACTAGATGCCCTGTTGTACTGTAGCTAAGTTGATATCTAAGTTGTAAGGCAAAAGGCTCTTTACTCTCCCTTCTGCTCTCTTGAAGGAGAACAGGAGAAGGAAGGAGTCTTTCCTGGAGCTGTGAGCTTCACTATCTGTGGGTGGTGGAGGGGTGCTGCAAGTCATCCCTTGGCTGCCCTGGCTGGTGTCTCACTAGGCCACTCTCAGTCCAAGTCCAGGTATGCTGGCTTCAAGCTTAGAACAGCACTGATGATTGCCTAGGGATTGCAGTCCTTGTGGCATGGATTGCTTTTCAAGTTTATTTAGTACCCCCAAGCACTTTAGTTCACAGTGGTGAGCTTGCTGAAACTCAAGTTCCAACCACTGGGGCGGGCAATTCCCCTCTGGCTAGGACTCATCTAGATGCTTTGTGAATGCCGACCGAATTCTGCCCCATGTTTCTTTCCATGGTGACAGAGCAGCATTGAGTTCCAGCGCGAAGTCTCACAATCAGTGCCCTGTCCTTCCTTCCCCCAAATGCACAGATTTGCTCTTCATGCCAAGTGGCCACTGCTGCTTCAAGCTTGTCTTTTCTACCCTTTCCTTCAAATGATGTTAACACCAGGTACTGTGATCACTCACCTGATCATAGGTTCTTAGGAAGTTGAATTTTTTTCATAGTTATTCAATTTGGTGTTCCTGTTGGGGGGGATGATTGCTGTGGGCTTCTATTCAGTCATTTTGTTCTGTCTACCCTTCATCATTCACTAATTTCACACAAGTTAAATATGCATCTACTATGTCCCAGGGACTCTTCTAAGTTTTGAGGAAGTTAACAGTGAATATGGAAACAAAATAACTGCTCTCAAAAAGTTTACATTATTGGAGGGAAATAGAGAATAAAAACATATGGTATAAACAGGTCACTGGTTTTGAAACATTATTGTTTATCAGAGGAACCCTGATCTTAGGCAAAAATTTCCTAGAATACCAATATAGAAAACAGCAAAAAGAATACTTTCTGGTGGATGCAACATTCAGAGGTCACTCGTGTTGCAATCCTATTCTGCGCTTTTCTCCTGCAGCAGTCTGGTAGGCACTTCCAGAAAGGTTTGAAAACTACCTATTTAGAATACTCATTGTTGTGAAAATATAATTAAAAGCAAAATCTTCTTCCAACCCACACTACCTCTCCACAAAACAATAGAGAAAGTAAATAATTTTATTATTAATAAGTAAAAAACCATAATGTAATCTGGCATCATGGGCATTTCATCCAGAGATGGCAAAGACTGAATGAAAGCTCACGCTTAAAGGCCAGGCGCGGTGGCTCAAGCCTGTAATCCCAGCACTTTGGGAGGCCGAGACGGGCGGATCACGAGGTCAGGAGATCGAGACCATCCTGGCTAACACGGTGAAACCCCGTCTCTACTAAAAAATACAAAAAACTAGCCCAGCTACTCGGGAGGCTGAGGCAGGAGAATGGCGTAAACCCGGGAGGCGGAGCTTGCAGTGAGCTGAGATCCGGCCACTGCACTCCAGCCTGGGCGACGAGCGAGACTCTGTCTCAACACACACACACACACACACACACACACACACACACACAAAAGAAAGCTCACGCTTAAAAAGAGCCAAACAAGGCTGGATGTGGTGGCTCATGCCTGTAATCCCAGCACCTTGGGAGGCCAAGGCGGGTCGATCACGAGGTCAAAAGAATGAGACTCTCCTGGCCAACATGGTGAAACCCCGTCTCTACTAAAAATACAAAAACTTAGCTGGGCGTGGTGGCATGCACCTGTAGTCCCAGCTACTTGGGAGGCTGAGGCAGGAGAATCGCTTGAACCCAGGAGACAGAGGTTGGGGTGAGCCGAGATAGTGCCACTGCATTGCAACCTGGTGACAAAGTAAGGCTCCATCTCAAAAAAAAAAAAAAAAGAAAGAAAGAAAGAGAGCCAAACAGATAAAACCCATTACAGACACAGACATGCTTTCACAATAAACAATTATTTGTTCTCAAGTAACAGAACTTGAGAGCACCATTTATCACGCATAGTTCATCTTAAATTCACCCGGTAATTTTGGGGTGATGATCTGTGTTAGTTAATTGGCTTTCTTTAGAGGAAAAACGAATTCCTTTATTTTTATTGCCAGAGGTAGTTTTAATACTTGGAGCAAGGGGCCACTGAAGTTAGGCCCCTACCCTCTCACAGAAACTGGGAGTTAGGAGTTCTATTTCCCTTGATTTAAAAGGGATGGATTTCCAGTCATAAAGCTGACAAAGGAACTAGGAACTACATGTTTTCTGAAGAAAATTTTAAAAAAGGAAAGTGGAAGAACTCTATTTCCTTATTTTCAATTGGGAGAAGTAAGCTTCTTATTTTTAATTTGTATTTATTCTTAAGCCATTCAGATATAAGGCAGCTGATTCTGGAAATAAATACAAAAACAAAACAAAACCATCTTATCCTAATTAGAATGTGTGACTTGATAATTTTGGAGTGATAGACTTGTTGAAAATATCCTCATGATTTCAGTTTACATCCATGAGAGTAAACTAGATTTTTCTGACCCCAAAGTCGGTTGACAAGCCTGATTTAAATCTTTGCCTGAAAGTTTTCTTTTTTTTTTTTGAGACGGAGTCTCGCTCTGTCGTCCAGGCTGGAGTGCAGTGGCGCGATCTCGGCTCACTGCAAGCTCCGCCTCCCGGGTTTACGCCATTCTCCTGCCTCAGCCTCCCGAGTAGCTGGGACTACAGGCGCCCGCCATCTCGCCCGGCTAGTTTTTTTGTATTTTTTAGTAGAGACGGGGTTTCACTGTGTAGGCCAGGATGGTCTCGATCTCCTGACCTCGTGATCCGCCCGTCTCGGCCTCCCAAAGTGCTGGGATTACAGGCTTGAGCCACCGCGCCCGGCCCTCTGAAAGATTTTTAAAAATAAAAAGGGGGAAATGTGAAAGGAAAATATCTTTGGCCCCCAAAATCACTAAAATAAAAGGAAAATTCAAGGTGCTTAGGGTAAACTTGCCTCCATTCTATTCCAAGTCATCCCTGTGCCTACTGAGATAAATGCAAATCTGATTGCCTCATTTGGAAAAGCTAATCAGAAACTCAGAAGAATACAACCATTTGTCTCTCACCTACCTGTGACCTGGAACACCCCTCCCTGCTTTGAGTTGTCCCACTTTTGTTTTGAGTTGCCTTGCTTTTTTGGACTGAACCAATGTTCGTTTTACATATGTTGATTGATGCCTCATGTCTCCCTAAAATGTATAAAACCAAGCTGTGCTCCGACCACCTTGGGCACATGTCCTCAGGACCTCCTGAGGCTGTGCAAGGGTGCACATCCTCAACCATGGCAAATGAAACTTTCTAAATTAACTGAGACTTGTCTCCAGTTTTCAGGCTTCACGGCTGGTTCTTACATTGTCACTAATTTGTAGTATGGTCTTCTTTTAGCACATTCATATTTAGAAAACCAAGGGGAACCTATAAATTTTTTTCTATCATTCAGATTTATTTAATTATCTGTTTTGAAAAAATATTGGCTTCCCACCAATATTTTGCTGCATCGGCTTGAATTTTTCATTATATTATTTCTTTTTTTCTTGCCAACACAGTGAAAGAATATAAACCCTTTTTATTAAGAAGGCAGATTTGAATAAAGTGTTAACATGCATTGAAAATAATTCTTAACATTCCTTTTTAATTTAATGAGGCACTTTTTCAACCTTTAGCCATCACCTAGACTATTTTTGAATACACAGCAAAAAGCAGGCAGATGTCAGAAAATAAAATGGCAACCCGCATTTGAAGGTTAATCTTTAGAATACATTCTGAAAGCAAATAAGACTTCTAAAACCCAAACTTGAATTCTTCTGAGCTCTTTTTGTAACAACAGAGCACCTTCATTTCCCTTTAACTTAGTCTTAACAGCACCCCTCTCTCCCAGCGGGGTATGCAGTGTTGACTCCCACTGAGATTCTTGCTGAGTTATTTCTCTTATGGGATCTGACCTGCTGCTGGAGTTAGTCAACATCTCATTTCTTATTTGGGTCTTCTCTCTTTTATATCAGCTCTGCCCCTGGGGTTCTGTTAGCTTAACTGCTCTAGATCCTCTGAAAGAGCTGAGGGGGAAGGCAGCCTCCAGTTGATATCTATTCCCTCATCAATACCAGCAAGCTCCTCTTCCCTGAAAATGTCTCTTTACCGCTAGTGTTTTCTAAAATAGGTCTCAATGTTAACAGTTTTATTTAGGGGAAAAAATACTTGCTGGTCAAATAAATAAATAAATTTGGGAACTGCTCACTTAAAATTAAATTGGTTTATTTATTGCAGAACAGCTCCAATCTTTTAATATGCTAATGTGCATTGTGAATCTCTTAGAGGATGATGTAGTATACAACCCAACCCATTTTAGTGCAAAGCATTATTATTATTTTTTTTTCCAGGAGTATGTTTTGGGACTAATGTTTTTATGAAACTATGACTTGTTAAAACTCATTTTACTTTTTCTATTTTTTTTTTGCTCAGTATTTTCCAAACTTCAGCCATTCAAATATCAAAGTTGTAATTCTTGCCAACAGTTTTCTTTAAATCAACTCATTTTTTTTTGCTAAAGTAATATATATTTGAAAAGAAAACCACAGTGAATGGAAAATTGGAACTGCCTGCCACAAATGGAAAGTAACTATGAAAATAAGTAAAATAAAGCAATGCTATTTAAAAGACAAATTGAAAAAATAAAAATCAATTAGTGGAATGCAGGAATAATATATTTAGTTGATTTATAGAAATATGTGTCTTTTTAAGAAGAATAGAGCCAATAAAGAATGATAAAAGCAATCTGTTCACTTATTTTGGATGATTATGAGGATTCATCAGTAAGAGTGTTCTGTTTTTTTTGGGTGATACAAAATCTTGATTCCTCTGTGTACATAGCCAAACTGACCAAAAGTTATTGAAACATTTTCTGAGAAAGGGGTGTATACTGAGAATTGGCTTCTTTTTGAATTTTTTTCTTTTAGCCGGTCATTTGGTTCCTACCATATTTTTTTTTTTTCCTGTTTAATAAAAATTTTCAAACACAGCATTGTAGAAAGATACAGGAAATATACACATCACCATCTTCCATAGTCAATAAATGTAGTAGTCAGTGTTCTCAAGAGAAACAGAAGCAATAGGACTTATATAGATATGTAAGAGAAAATCCATTATGGGGATTTGCTTATGTGACTCTGGAGGTTAAAAATCCCCATAATATGCCATCTGCAAACTGGAGAACCAGGAATGCTGGTGATGTAATTCAGTCTAAGTTCAAAGGCCCAAGAACCACACAGGGGTGGAGGTGAAGGGTGGTACTGGTATTAAGTGCCAGTGCCCAAAGGCCTGAGAACCAGGAGCTCCAATGTCCAAGGGCAGAAGAAGATGGATGTCCCAGCTCAAAAAGAGAAGGAGCAAATTTGCCTGGAGTATTGGATGATGTGCACTCTCTTTGGTGAAAGCAGCATCTTCTTTGCTCAGTCTACTGATTTGAATGCTAATCTCTTCCAGAAACACCATCATGGACACATCAGAAATAATGCTTTACCAACTATCTGGGCATCCCTTAGCCCAGTCAAATTGACCCGTAAAATTAGCCATCATAACAAATATTAACTTTTAAAAATATATGTCTCATTTCTCAGCTGAATTATTTTTATTTCAATTTGTATTGGCATATACATTATTGCTGAACTACTTTAAAGTAAATTAATAAAATGATGTCATTATATGACATTCCTAAATTTTTCTACACGTATCTTCAAAAATAATATTTTTCTGCATAGTCACAATACCATATCCATATCTATCAAACATTAGTAATTTTTCAACATTATCTAATATTTAGCTCATATAAAAAACTTTTGTTCAACCAAAATTTTGTTACAAGAAGCTATTGAATGATCTCTACATGAACTTCTTTTGAGAATGTCATGTTATTTGGTGCTGTCCAGAAGTGATGAAAATAGTATTCCTTATCTATTCTCTACTGCTGTTTAATTTGGAGAAATACTGATGAAGCCTTTCTATAAATATTTCCAGTTATACTTTATAACATTAAAAATATTTTCAATGAGTTTTTCGGATGAGTTGATAAATGAAACGTTCAATCTGTGATGGTTGAGTTTTAGATGTCAGCTTGACTGGATTAAGGGATACCCAGAGATGATAAAGCATAATTTCTGGTTATATCTGTGGTATTTCTGGAAGAGGTTGGTATTTGAATTAGTGGACTGAGTATGAAGATCTGCTTTCATCCAATGAGAGTGGACACCATCCATACTGCTGAAGGCCCAGATAGAACTAAAAAGAAGGAAAATTGGGTTTGACAGCTTCTGAAAGGCAAGAATAAAATAAAAGAAGACTTTACTACTATGACTGGGGAAGTCACAAACGGTATGTGAACTCTGGAATGGAAATAGCACTACTATTAATACAGTCCAGAAAGAGAGAGAGACCCAAGCAAAGGCCTCCTGAGAATGACTGAACAGAGGCTTAGCAGTAAGTCTCTAGGAGGACCAACATTTTAATTTTAACCTTGAAGGAAAATCAGACAAGTCACAGAGGCTCTAGCTCTCTCCTCTCCTCCCATTCCCCACTTTCAACTGCGGCATGAAATAAGCCTGAGGACAAGAGGAATTATTTTATTTGGCTGGTTTCTTTTTGTTTTTAAATTTTATATTAATTTATATGTTTTAAGTACTATATATACTCTGCTGTTAGTCCTAAACTCACTTTCCTTGTATTGTACTTGGCCCAATTATGTTACCTTCCTGGCCCAGGCAGACATTTGAGATAGAGATCCTTGGTCTACTAATGGGGTTAAGTGAAGAATAATGCAGACTAGGAGAAATAACATCTTGGGACCTGAATATGCAAAAAAAAAACTTACTGGTAGAAGAAAGGTAAAATCGGGTGAAACTAATTTGGCCTATTTAATAGTTTTGCTGAGGCCTACACAGAGCTATCTCTTCTATCTGCTACATAAAATTGTTTCCTGTTCTATTAACTCAAATTCCAAAAAAGTCACAAATAAAGAGAAAACACAAGCTGCTGATTGGCTTCTAAAACCTTCCAGATGAAAAGGCTGGAAAGTGATGTGTATCTATACTTACACAATGAAGCCTCATGTGGAAGATATTAAAAAGTAAAAATGCTATATTAGGCCAGACCATCATATTGTAAGCCCAATTCTCTGCCACTGATTTCAACAGCTGTAGGGAAGAGATTTTACCTTTAGCGTATTAAAATCTTAGCCTTGGGAGGGAAATAGATTTTATAAATGGGGAAACCAAGTGAGTAATTCTTTCCCAGATCTCACAAATTGTGACAAAATGGCAGTATAAGAACAAAAACTCTGGTTGACAAACTTCCAGTTGCTCTTGTCACTGTACAATATATGATGGAAACAGTTTGGCTCAATTAATTCAAATTATTGGTCTATATGACCTATAGTTACCAGGAGTTTTTACTTCATTTCTTCCTGAGAAAAGTTTTTGGACTTTGGAATTCTGGGAAGGTGTATGTACATATAATAAAGATTTAACTTTAACTAACTTAGGTTGTATATCCATAGGAAAGTGAAATGGAAATTTCACCTTGTCATTTGAGCAATTTAGGGAAAAATGAAAATAATCTTCTACTGAAGGAGAAGAAAAGGGTGTTCAAAATTGATTATTGATGTTGATTCAACCTGTTTGGTCTTTGCCTAATTCCTCTTTTTTCTTTATATAAATGGAGACAAGAGTGATAAAAATAAGTCAAGGTCAGCTAGTTCAAACTGTATGACTCGATTCAGATATTTGGTCTCTCAGTAGAAAACTTGAGAATAAACAAATCCATGCTCTAAGTTTCTGTTTTAATGGACTCCAATTCAATTTGCATACTTCTAGAACCAGTTACATCACAGCACAAAGCATGGAAAGCTTGGATTATCTTTAGAGCATTCACCAATTTGTTCCTGGGTTCATTTGATCTTTAAACAAATAATTGTTTGTGTCAATGAAATGTTTATGAATAAAGATAAATAAGATGAATATGTTGCTCTTAAGAAACCTATGGCTTACTGATGGGGTTAAAATAAGCATAGGAATTTCTGACATTCCAAGTAGACCATAACAATGGAAGATATCAGTTATAAATAGGATTGGGGGAAACAGATAAATCTTAGGAGGGGAGATTGATTTGGTCTTGGATTTTGAAAGACGAATAAGATTTCTACAGGCTTTAAATCACACGGGTTTCTCAACTTAGAATGGCTACCCTACATCGTATTAGAACGTCAATAATTATTTGAACAAGTACTGTTTGAATGCCTATGATATTCTATGAAAAAATTCTGTTAATCCTTTACAGCTCAGTTAATAATACCATCTTACCTGAGCTTTATATGAACATCTCAGCAAAGATTCCTTCCTTATTTGTGTTTCTGGTCTACTTAATTCATGCTGAGTACTTTGCATAAACCACATACACAGAACTGTGTGCATTTATGTGTATACTCATTTTCTCCATTTGACTTATAAACTCTTTGAAGACAGAAATGACTTTGTATGTTATTTTAATTTTGCCCAGCACTTAGTACAGAATAGGAGTTTCAAAAAATTGATTGAATAAAATGAACCAGGCAATTATCAAATCTTCATTTTTTGTATGTGTGGGGAAATTGTCTCTGTCTATGTCAGTCATTTATGTCTTCTTCATGACAAAAAATACCACCGTGGTCAACCTACCACAAGCCATGTTTCAGATAGTTGAAAATCAAATGATCAGATAGACAGAGCTTGAATTTCCCTGTTGTCTGTAATGTATCCTGGGTACAACTTAGTTCATTCTAATACCTAGTTTTTATAGAAATAGTTTGAACTTTTATGTAAAACTATTTTGTAAAGACAATGAAATGTAATCTTTGTAGAAAATTACATAAAGATATGTAATTTTGAATTCATAGAGCTTCAATTTTTTTGTCACAGTATATTCATGTTAACTCTTAAGAGCTTCTAAACTCAGAAAGCTTTGGCGATTAAACAGTGAAAGATTTTGTGCAGAAGAATGCTCAGGGGCTGAAAAAATAAAGCACCTCATCATTTTCTACATGTACGCATCAGCTAAAGCCTTTCCTATTGCCATATAAAAATTACTGAGGTAAGTTGTCTGGCTTCCACTTTGTTCCCCAATCTGCCAGCGGGGTTTAAACTCAGACTCTGAAGGATGTGTGTGACATACACTATTTTAGTCTGCCGGAATTGACTCTACCAACATATCTACCATCAAAATAAGATAGCTTTAGAGACTAAATCAGCTTTATTGTCTGAGAGGCCATTCAGATACCATTAAGCATTCTGAATAATAAAAGCTAACAAAACCCAGAGTATATGCTGTCATACTTAAGAATCTTAAGAGGTAGTTACTTTTAGTATCAAACAAATGAGAAATGAGAAAATTAAAGCTCAGAATGTTTCTGTAAGTTGCCCAAGGTCATGTAGTTGGTGAATGGTGAGGCAATGATTTGAACTCAGGCAGCCTAACTCTATGCCCACTATACTAATCTCTAAGTTATTTTGCCTGGTGAATTCCACCTCAAAATTTTACATGACACATTAAGAATACACCCAATTTCCTCTGAGAAAATAAGCTAACCTTTGAAATAGATTCCGTTCTAGGTTATAGATTTTACTACAAGTTTGTTTTTGAACCTGCATGAAATAGACCCTGGTATAATTAAGTGTTACATAAATATCCCCTGAATGAAGGTATAAATAAATAGCATACCCCTATGGCGTTCCCTTCTTTGTTCCACTCTTCACTGAAATTTTCATTAACTCCTCAGTTTGATTCAGGGTAGTATGTAGTCAGTGGAATTTAAGTGAATACTCCCCTCTTCTACTCAAATGCTGCCTGGGAAAGAAAAGCATTTGGATGTGCGTATTAGCAGAGTGTTTTCTACACACTCTATTACATTTGTAAAAGTGCTATTAATTTTCCTCAATCCACTGCCATTTTAAGAACTACTGGGATGTGATTATACAGCAATTTACTTGCTAACTTTGCCTTTTCCATCAACAATGTAGATGCATAATTAAACTGTGTGCTCTGGGGAAAAGACACATTTAAGTACAGAGGTAAAAGCAAACTTTTTTCTCAAGAAAAGAGTACACAAACCAATCTAAATACCAAGTTAATGTTAGTATGTTAATATCAGTATGCACTTTGGCAAGAGTATATTTGAATAATTTGTTTCCATAGTGCTTTTTAATTTATTGACAGTGTGTTGTTGAAGTCTAATTGATCAGGTTCTGAGCCATGAGATCTTAATATATTACATAAAATAATTTAAAAAATCAATAATCATTTAATTATTTAGATGTAGTGCTTATAAAAGTGACAATAATCTCTCATGATGATTTGGAAGGATGATATACTACATACTGTAACATAATTTTTAGGTTTTTAAAGCTGCAGATAAGACACAGTCATTCTTAATTTGCAGCAGGCACAGGATGAGCAGATGCAAATTAATCTGAATCCCCTGGAAGTCATTTTGACACTAGTTTCTTTGGCATTTCCCATTCATAAATACATGCATCCTATTTCATTTATTTGCATTTAGCTGCAGGCTAGTAGAAAACCTATTTAAAAAATATGATGCTAAGCTCTGCTTGATTATTTGGCAGTGTATATCTCACAAGGCAAAGCCACTATGAGCTATAAATGTGAGGCACAGAGAAACTAAACACATGCAAGATGCCATCCATGACTCTTTTTCTATGGCTTGATTATGTCACACAGATCATAGGCTGGAGGGAAGATTTTCCCATTTTCTTTCCCCTATCACTTTTTATATTGGTAACATGGGTCAATATTGCTTTTCTCTGTAAGCCAATTTACACTTGGAAATGAAGTGAGCATTCAGCAGGAAAAGAAGGTGAAAATATTCTGCTTTGTAGCATCTGCCAGGACTAATTTTTAAATTTATTTTGGCTGCTATAACAAAAAGCTATAGACTGGGTAGTTTATAAACAACATAATTTTATTTCTCATAGTTCTGGAGACTTGGAAGTCCAAGATCAAGCTGTGAACAGATTTGGTGTCTGGTGAGGGCCTGCTTCCTGGTTCATAGACAGCACCATCCAGCTGTGTCCTCACATGGTGGAAAGAATGAGGCTGCTCTCTGGAATCTCTTTTATAAGGGTATTTATCCCATTCATGAGTGCTCCACCTTCATGACCCAATCAACTCCCAAAGGTCCCACCTCCAAATACTATGACATTAAGGTTAGGTTTCAAAGTGTGTACTTTTTCAAGAAAGGCAGGGACAGGCAGAGAACACAAAACTTCAGTCTACAGCAGTTGGTTAACGCTTTAAGTTTCTCTAGTTTAACCTGATCCCAAATGGCAGAAGAATGCCACAGAGTTCAGAGAAGCATCTTTTAATTGTCTTTGGTCAAATCCAGGGATCCAAATCATGACAAAAGAAAATCAATCTGGAAAACATAGAAAATACTTTTGAGGAGGATTGTCATAGTTTAGGATCTACCTCACAGACCTTAAAAATTCAGTTTCTCTTTAAAGTAAATTCAAGTGACAGTTACTATCTCTCAGGCAATAGTGGACCCTGGACATTAGTAAAGACAGTTCTCTCAGGAGCAAGGCTTAATCTATATTTCTACATGCTACATTTCCAACATCTGGGGATGGTTGAATGTTTATTCCACAAAGAGTCTCTGCCCCCAACAAAATAAGTTTCCAGGGTCCCAGTTTCTGGCTTCATGCAATCATTTTAAGGAATTTTTAACTTTAATGCTCAGTGAAGGACTTTAAAAGAAAAGAAAGAAAATACAAGCAAAACAAACATACCCTTTGAACCCAGTGTCAGTGGGTGTATCTAAGAATAAAATAAGTCATTCAGAGGCTTGATACAGACCAAATCTCTGTAACTTCATAATTTGTGACATGGGCGTATTAGCATCTTCCAGAAATCATCAAACTTGAGCAATTGGATCTCTTTGGTGGAGAAAGATGGCGAATAGAAGTCTCCATCAATTGTCTCTGTGTAGGAACACCAAATTTAAAAAACTATCTACACAAAATAAACACCTTCATAAGAAACAAAAGTCAGGAATCAGCTCAGCCACAAGCGGATAGAGCTCTTGGGGTAGGTGCTCTTAGGGTTCCTGATTTCAGAAGTTGACTTATGTATGGCATTTCTGGACCTACCCTGAGCAGGAGGGGAGCCCACTGACTGCCCTAAGGGTGAGTCTGAGGCCAGGCAGCATTCACCATAACCTGACAGAAGAACCCTTGGACCTTAAGTGAACGTTGGCTTTGACTGGCAGTACTCCTCATGAGCCTGTGGTAATGGTGGCCATGGGGTGAGGCTCCTCTGCTTATAGATAATGGAAAGAGCATGGGAAAGACAATGTCTTGTGATTTGAGTGCCAGTTCAGTCATAGTAGAATAGGACACCAGGTAAACTTCTAAGATTTTTGACTTCAGTCCCAGGCTCTCAAACAACACCTCTGGACCCACTTGGTACCAGAGAGAACTTGTCACCCTGAAATAAAGGACACTAGTCTAGCTGGCTTCACCACCTGCTGATTGTAGAGCCCCAGGTCCTTGAGTGAACATAAGCAGTAGCCAGGGAGTGGTCACAGCAGGCCTTGGGTGAGACCTAGTACAGTGCGGGCTTCAGATCTGACCCAGCATAGTCTCAGTGATGGTGGCCACAGGAGAGCTTCTGTCATACCACCCACAGCTCCACAGCTCCAGGCAGCACAGAACAGAGAGAGAGAGAGAGAGAGAGAGAGAGAAAGAGAGAGAGAAAGAGAGAGAGAGAGGGATTATTTGTTTGGGGGAATATAAGCGAAGGGAACAGAAGTCTTTGCTTGGTAATCCAGAGAAATCTTATCCAAGACCAGCAAGGTGACATCTCTATGAGTCTGCAAAAACCACAGCATTGTTGTCCTTGAAGTGCCCCCTAATGTAGCTATGGCTTAGATCACAATACCAAAGTTCTTTTGAAAACCTGGAAAGCCTTCCGAAGAAGGATATATAGAAATGAGCCCAGATTGCAAAGACTACAATAAATACCTAACTTTTTGATGCCCAGACACCAATGAACATCCAGAGGCATCAAGACCATCCAGGAAAACATGACCTCAACAGATGAACTAAATAAGGCACTAGGAACCAATCCTGGAGAAAGACAGATATGTGACCTTTCAGAGAGATAATTCAAAATAGCTCTCTAGAGGAAACACAATAAAATTCAAGATAACACAGAGAAGAGATTCAGAATCCCATCAAATAAATTTAACAAAGAGATTGAAATAATTAAAAATAATCAAGCAGAAATTCTGGAGCTCAGAAATTCAATCAGCATATGAAGAATCCATCACATTCTCCTAATAGCAGAATTGATCATTGGAAGAAATAATTAGTAAGCTTGAAAAGAGCCTAGTTAAAAATACACAGTCAAAAAAGACAGAAAATAATAAAAAATAATAAATCACACCTACAAGATTTGGAAAATAGTCTCAAAGGGCAAATCTAACAGTTATTGCTCTTAAAGGAGAGATAGAGTAAGAGATAGGGGTAGAAAGTTTATTCAAATGGAAAATATCAGAAAACTTCCCAAACCAAGAGGAAGATAGCAATATCTAAGGACAAGAAGGTTATAGAACACTAAGCAAGTTTAACCCAAAGACTACCTCAAGGCGTTTAATAATCAAACTCCCAAAGTTTAAGGCATTTAATAATCAAGCTCATAAAGATCAAAGATAAAGGATCTTAAAAGCAGCAAGAGAAAAGAAGCAAATAACATGCGATGGAGTTCCAATATGTCTGGCAGCTGCCTTTTTTGTGGAAACCTTACAGGTCAGCAGAGAGCGTCATGATATATTTAAAGTGCTCAAGAAAAAAATAACTTTTATCTTAGAATAGCATACCTAGTGAAAATATTCTTTAAGCATGAAGGAGAAATAAAGACTTTCCAAGACAAACAAAAGCTGAGGAATTTCATTAATACTATACCCGTTCTACAAGAAATACTAACAAGAGTTCTAAAATCTGAAGAAAAAGACATTATTGAGCAATAAGAAATCATTTGAAGGCACAAAACTCAGTGTAAAGTACACAGAAAAACATGAACAATTATAACACTGTAATTGTGGTATGTAAACTACTCTTATCCTAAGTAGGAACACTAAAAGAATAAGTACGACAGCTTTTCAAGATATAAACAGTACAATCAGATAAAAATGGAAACAAGAAATAGTTAAAAAGTAGAGGGTTAAGGTATAGAGTTTTTGTCAGTTTTTTTTTTTTTTATTGTACTTTAAGTTCTAGGGTACATGTGCATAACGTGCAGGTTTGTTACATATGTATACTGATGCCCTGTTGGTGTGCTGCACCCATCAACTCGTCAGCACCCATCAATTCATCATTTATATCATGTATAACTCCCCAATGCAATCCCTCCCTCCTCCCCCCTCCCCATGATAGGCCCCAGTGTGTGATGTTCCCCTTCCTGAGTCCAAGTGATCTCATTGTTCAGTTCCCACCTATGATTGAGAACATGCGGTGTTTGGTTTTCTCTTCTTGTGATAGTTTGCTAAGAATGATGGTTTCCAGCTGCATCCATGTCCCTACAAAGGACGCAAACTCATCCTTTTTTATGGCTGCATAGTATTCCATGGTGTATATGTGCCACATTTTCTTAATCCAGTCTGTCACAGATGGACATTTGGGTTGATTCCAAGTCTTTGCTATTGTGAATAGTGCCGCAATAAACATACGTGTGCATGTGTCTTTGTAGTAGAATAATTTATAATCTTTTGGGTATATACCCAGTAGTGGGATGGCTGGGTCATATGGTACATCTAGTTCTAGATCCTTGAGGAATCGCCATACTGTTTTCCATAATGGTTGAACTAGTTTACAATCCCACCAACAGTGTAAAAGTGTTCCTATTTCTCCACATCCTCTCCAACACCTGTTGTTTCCTGGTTGAACTAGTTTACAATCCCACCAACAGTGTAAAAGTGTTCCTATTTCTCCACATCCTCTCCAACACCTGTTGTTTCCTGACTTCTTAATGATTGCCATTCTAACTGGTGTGAGATGGTATCTCATTGTGGTTTTGATTTGCATTTCTCTGATGGCCAGTGATGATGAGCATTTTTTCATGTGTCTGTTGGCTGTATGAATGTCTTCTTTTGAGAAATGTCTGTTCATATCCTTTCCCCACTTTTTGATGGGGTTGTTTGTTTTTTTCTTGTATATTTGTTTGAGTTCTTTGTAGAGTCTGGATATTAGCCCTTTGTCAGATGAGTAGGTTGCAAAAATGTTCTCCCATTCTGTAGGTTGCCTGTTCACTCTGATGGTAGTTTCTTTTGCTGTGCAGAAGCTCTTTAGTTTAATTAGGTCACATTTGTCAATTTTGGCTTTTGCTGCCGTTGCTTTTGGTGTTTTAGACATGAAGTCCTTGCCCATGCCTATGTCCTGAATGGTACTACCTAGATTTTCTTCTAGGGTTTTTATGGTATTAGGTCTAACATTTAAGTCTCTAATCCATCTTGAATTAATCTTCGTATAAGGGGTAAGGAAAGGATCCAGTTTCAGCTTTCTACTTATGGCTAGCCAATTTTCCCAGCACCATTTATTGAATAGGGAATCCTTTCCCCATTTCTTGTTTTTGTCAGGTTTGTCAAAGATCAGATGGCTGTAGATGTGTGGTATTATTTCTGAGGACTCTGTTCTGTTCCATTGGTCTATATCTGTTTTGGTACCAGTACCATGCTGTTTTGGTTACTGTAGCCTTGTAGTATAGTTTGAAGTCAGGTAGTGTGACGCCTCCAGCTTTGTCCTTTTGACTTAGGATTGTCTTGGCAATGCGGGCTCTTTTTTGGTTCCATATGAACTTTAAAGCCGTTTTTTCCAATTCTGTGAAGAAAGTCATTGGTAGCTTGATGGGGATGGCATTGAATCTATAAATAACCTTGGGCAGTATGGCCATTTTCACAATATTGATTCTTCCTATCCATGAACATGGTATGTTCTTCCATTTGTTTGTGTCCTCTTCAACATAGTGTTGGAAGTTCTGGCTAGGGCAATCAGGCAAGAGAAAGAAATCAAGGGTATCCAGTTAGGAAAAGAAGAAGCCAAATTGTCCCTATTTGCAGATGACATGATTGTATATTTAGAAAACCCCATCGTCTCAGCCCAAAATCTCCTTAAGCTGATAAGCAACTTCAGCAAAGTCTCAGGATACAAAATTAATGTGCAAAAATCACAAGCATTCTTATACACCAGTAACAGACAAGCAGAGAGCCAAATCAGGAATGAACTTCCATTCACAATTGCTTCAAAGAGAATAAAATACCTAGGAATCCAACTTACAAGGGATGTAAAGGACCTCTTCAAGGAGAACTACAAACCACTGCTCAGTTTTTGTCAGTTTTTTAAATGTTTGTTTATCTGTTTATGCAAATGATATTAACTTGTTATCCACTTAAAATAATGGGTTATAAGATAGTATTTACAAGCCTTATGGTAAACTCAAATCGCACAAAATGTAAGATTTCTAAAAAATAAAAACCAAGTGATTAAATTATACCACCAGCGAAAATCACCTCCCTTAAAAGGAAGACAGGAAAGGAGGAAAAGAAGATAACAAAACAACCAGGAAACACATAATAAAATGGCAGGAGTAAGTTCCTACTTATCAATAATAAGATTAAGTGTAAATGGACTAAATTTTCCAAGAAAAAAATCAAAATGGCTGAGTCGATAAAAAAAGAAGACCTGATGATTTATTGCCTAGAAGAAACATACTTCGCCTCTAGATATATTCATAGACTGAACATTAAGGAATGGAAATAGAAATTCCATACAAATGGAAACTGGAAAAGAGCAGGAATACCTAAACTTATATCAGACAAAATAGATTTTAAGACAAAAGCTATAAAAAGAGAGACAAAGCTATTGGGGACCGTGCCGGGGGTGGTGGAGAATGAACAGACACAAGAGACAAAGACAAACAGAGAACATGGCGGCCGCGCCTAGAGCCTCCGCCTCACTTTATTTATACTCCATAAATTCCACGTCAGCAAAAATAACACAATGCAAAACAAACTTTCTGCACCCAGATATAACCTTCTGCTTAGTTCCTTGTCTCTAAGTTCCTTCTTATTTTGTCTGCCTTCTTGGCGCCTACTAGAGTGCATTAAAAGTTCAACTAGAGATACTGTCCTTGACTACTGGAGTTCATTGAAAGTGCAACTAGCTAGAGATACTGTCCTTGAGCCTTATCTATTCTTAGCATATTATTTTCAGTGGCCCCTGCACAAAGCAGGTCACCATATAATGATAAAGAAATAAATTCAGGAAGAGGATGTGGCAATTATAAATAAATATATATCTATATATATGCACCCAACACTGGAGCACCAAGATATATAAAGGAAATATTTTTAGAGCTAAAAAGAAAGCTAGACCCTAATACAATAATAGCTGGAGATTTCAACACCTCACTTTCAACATTGGACAGATCTTCCAGACAGAAAATCAACAAAGAAACATCAATTTAATTTGCACTATAGACCGATTGAACCTAAAAATATTTGCAGAAGATTTCACTCAATGGCTCTAGAATACACATTTTTTTTCTCAGCACATGGCCCATTGTTATAGATATGTCACATGTTAGGTCACAAATCAAGTCTTAAAACATTAACAAAAAATTGAAGTAATATCAAGCATCTTTTCTGACCACAGTGGAATGAAACTAGAAATCAGTAACAGGAAGAATTTTGGCAACTGTAAAAACATGTGGAAATTAAACAATATGTTCCTGAATGACCAATGGTCAGTAAAGAAATTAAGAAAGAAATATAAATATTTCTTGAAATAAATGAAAATGGAAACACAATATATCAAAAGCTATGGGATACAGTAAAGCAGTATGAAGATGAAAATTTATAGAAATAAGCACCTACATCAAAAAAGTAGAAAAAATTCAAGTAAACAACTTAATGATACACGCTGAAGAACTCAAAAAGCAAGAGCAAAGCAAACCCAAAATTTGTGGAAGAACAGAAATAAAAATCAGAGCAAAAATAAATAAAATTGAAACAAACAAAAACAAAAGATCAACAAAACAAAACGTTATTTTTTTGAAAAGACAAATAAAATTGAAAAACCTTTAACCACACTAAGAGGAAAAGAGAGGAGGCCCAAATCAATAAAATCAGAGAAGAAAAAGGAGACATTACAACTGACACCTCAGAAATTCAAAAGATCACTAGTGACTACTATGAGTAACTATATGACAATAAGTTGTAAAACTTTGAAGAAATGGATAAAATGGATTCCTAGACACATAAAACTGATCAAGATTAAACCATGAAGAAATCAAAAGCCTGAACAGACAAATAGCAAGTGATGATTTCAAAGCCATAATAAAAAGTCTTCCGGTAAAGAAAAACCCAGGACCCAATGGCTTCACTGCTAAATTCTACCAAATACTTAAAGAAAAGCTACTGCCAATCATGCTCAAACTGTTCTAAAAAAATAGAGGAAGACAGAATACCTCCAAAGTCATTCTATGAGGCCAGTATTACTCTGATAGCAAAATCAGCCAAAGACAAGTTAATATCCCAGATGGATATTGATAGAAAAATTCTCAACAAAATATTAGGAATTTGGACTTAACAATACATGATTAAGATAATTCTTTTATATGGATGTGGGATATTCCTACGTGGAGGAATCACATTACCTGACTGCAAATCATACTACAGAGCTATAGTAACAAAAACGGCATGGTACTAGCATAAACAGTACATGGTTCTGTTTAGACACATAGAACAATGTAACAGAATAGAGAACCTAGAAATAAATTCATACCTCTACAGTAAAGTCATTTTTGACAAAAGTACCAAGAACATACATTGTGGGAAAGGACGGTCTCTTCAATAAATGATGCTAATAAAACTGGATATCCATTTGCAGGAGAAAAAAAGCTAGGTAGGCCTCAATGTCTCCCCATGTGTAAAAATCAAATCAAAATGGATTAAAGACTTAAATCTAAGACCAAATACTATGAAACTACTTCAAGAAAACATTGGGGAAACTCTCCAGGACATTTAACTGGGCAATGATTTCTTGAGTAATACCCCAGAAGCACAGGCAGTCAAAGCAAAAATGGACAAATTGGATGACATCAATTTAAAAAGCTTCTGCATGGCAAAGGATACAATCAGCAAAATGAAGAGAAAACCTACAGAATAGGAGAAAATATTTTCAAACTACCCATTTGACAAGAGATTAATAACCGAAGTATATAAGGAGCTCAAATAACTCTAGAGGAAAAACATCCAATAATCTGATTTAAAAATGGGCAAAGGATTTGAATAGACATTTCTCAAAAGAAGACGTACAAATGGCAAACAGGTATATTAAAAGGTGCTCAACATCATTGATCATCAGAGATGCAAATCAAAACTACGATGAGATATCCTCTCACCCCAGTTAAAATGGCTTATACCCGAAAGTCAGGCAGTAACAAATGCTGGTGAGGATATGGAGAAAAGGGAATGCTTGTATACTGTTGATAGGAATGTAAATTAGTACAACCTCTATGGGGAACAGTTTCTAGGTTCTTCAAAAACTAAGAATGGAGCTATCATATGATCCAACAATCCCACTGCTAGGTATCTACTCGAAAGAAAATCAGCATATCAAAGAGATATCTGCACTCCCATGTTTACTGCAGCACTATTCAAAATAGCCAAGATTTGGAAGCAACGTTAAGTGTCTGATATGGTTTGACTGTGTCCCTACCCAAATCCCATCTTGAATTGTAATCTCCATGACCCCCACATGCCATGGGGGGTCTTGGTGGGAGGTAATTGAATCATGAGAGTGGTTCCCCCATGCTGTTCTCATGGTAGTGAGTGAGTTCTCATGAGATCTAATGGTTTTACAAGCATCTGCCATTTCCCCTGCTGACACACATTCTCTCTCCTGCTGCCTTGTGAAGAGGTGCCTTCCACCATGATTGTAAGTTTTCTGAGGCCTCTCCAGCCAGGAGGAACTGTGAGTCCATTAAATCTCTTTTCTTTATAAATTACCCAATCTCAATTATTTCCTTATAGCAATGCGAGAACAGACTAATACAGTAAATTGGTACCAAAGTAGTGAGGTGCTGCTATAAAGATACTAAAAAATGTGGAAGTGACTTTGGAACCGGGTACCAGGCAAAGGTACCCAGGCAGGGGCAGAATGATATGGTTTGGCTGTGTCTCCACCCAAATCTCATCTTGAATTGTAATCTTCATAATCCCCATGTGTCATGGGAGGGACCTGGTGGAAGGTAATTGAATCATGGAGCTAGTTTCACCTATGCTGTTCTTGTGACAGTGAGTGAGTTCTCACGAGATCTGATAGTTTTATAAGCATTTGACATTTCCCCTGCTGACACTCATTCTCTCTCAGGCTGCCTTGTGAAGAGCTGCCTTCCACCATGATTGTAAGTTTCCTGAGACATCTCCAGCCATGTGGAACCTTGAGTCAATTAAACCTCTTTTCTTTATAAATTACCCAGTCTCAGGTATTTCCTTACGGCAATGTGAGAAGGGACTAATACAGTGTCCATCAACAGGTGAATGGATAAGCAAATTTGGTACATATGCACAATAGCTTACTATTCCACCATGAAAAAGAATGAGATTCAGTCATTTGCAACAACATGGGTGGAACTGGAGGTCATTATATTAAGTGAAATTAGCCAGGCAAAGAAATAGGCAAAGAAAGACAAACTTTGCATGCTCTCACTTATTGGTGGGAACTAGAAATTAAAACAATTGGAGTCATGAAGAAAGATAGCAGAGGAATGGTTACCAGAGGCTGGGAACGGTAGTGGCAGTGTGTGTGTTGGGGGTGGGGAAAGGGCATGGTTAATGGGTACAAAAAATAGTTAGAAAGAATAAATAAGACCTATTATTTGCTAGCACAACAGGGTGACTATAGTAAAAAAAAAATTTAATTGCACATTTCAGAATAATTAAAAGTGAATAATTAGACTGTTTGTAACACAAAGAATAATTGCTTGAGGTGATGGGATATCCTGTTTACCCTGATGTGATTATTACGCATTGCATTCCTGTATCAAAATATCTTATGTAACCAATAAAAATATACACCTACCATGTACTGATAAAAATGAAAAACTAAAAAATAAACAAACAAACTTGTATAATTGCACAAATGTGGTTAATCCCATGGTGTTTTTCTTTGTATATGCTTGCAATGAAACGTTTGACCAGCAAACATAAAACTTATCTAAAGGTAGGTGTTCACTGGCGCAGTGATGATCTGTTTGACTGTGTAAATAATGTTTGAAGCTGTCATTAAAATGTGTAATCCTATTTTCAATGCATGGCAGAATTCGGTTATTTCAAGGAATACAATGGTATTTCAGCACCGCATATACTGGTTTTCCAAGTTGGGATTTTTAGCAATATAAAATACTATAAAATAGTACTCCCCTAAGGGCCTATGAAGAAATATTTAAACCTTTATGGTTATAAGCATTCTCAGATTATTGTGAAGTTGAAGACATAGGGCTGGTCCAGACATAGGGCTGGTCCAGATTTTCTATGTCTTTCTTCCCTCCTCAAAGTTACCTTCATTACCAGGATCAAGTTCAGGCTCACATGGATGACTCCATCTGAGATATGTCAGTGTTGAAAAGAGGAGAGTAGAAGTAATTATCCATATGCCAAGGGCCCCAAGTCATTCATCTGAGGCAACTGATATATCTGATCTGAACTCTGCAACTGGTTGTCAATTTCATTCAACAAATTCATTCAATATACATTTATTGAGTTTCCTTCTGCAGAACCTTGCCTTTGGTGCTGGAAGAAAAATGAGGATATAGAAACACAAATTCTTTTAGCCGGTAGTCCCTGTTTTGCCTTACATAGTTGTGACCATTTACGGTCCTGTGATAAAGCAGATGATTCTTAGTGATTTAGTTGGCCTGATTTTTTCCTTTGCAGAGGCCAGTGGATAATGCCCACCTCCAAGCCAGCATATTATAGTATCTCAACCCCCACCCCCAATTCTTCTACAATCTATTCTATCTCTCCTCACATTATGGAAATCCATGTAATAGAAAAGGGAAAAAGGTGAGTTCAGATTCTATCTTATTTATAAATCATGTCACATACTGACATTTTTCTATGATTCACAAAGCCACCAACAGGTTCAGCATAAATGATTTGCATCATGCAGGTGATATCAAAAGTAGTTTTTAAAGCAATCATTTAGGGCAACAGGAAGAACGTTATATAAAAGCCTCATAGAGCCTTGGCAGAGAGCAAGGAACAAGGCAGATTTGAAAGTTCTCTGCTATTTGATCTATTTGGATCTCTTATAATTAATATCAAGCCTCTGCAGTATTTTTAATATTATTCCTTAATAATAATTCATTATTCCATTTAAGAGTTTGCAGTTTAGTGGGAGTGACTGCTGCATAGTCACTAGACAATTTCTTAGCTCTACTCTTCCTTTTACTTTTGGGAGGCTTCCACAAGCCAATTTCATTGCAAATGGGAGTATCATATATTTCATAAAGGAACAATAAAATGTTCTGCTGAAGGCTTAGATCGGTGTTGCATTTCCTTTCCAACCAATTCAGAATTCTCTTTGGCCTGGGACTTAAGAGATTATGCTAATTTTTCTGGCAGCCCCATAAAAGATCAATTTCATTGTCTTCCAGTGTTTTTCACCTAATTAGCATTTTTGATCTCAAATAAATAGATGAGCTCTTTTTATATAATTTATTAACTTGATTATTTCATCTCTCTTTTGTAAAAAAAAAAAAAAAAAAAAAAAACCCAGAACAGTTTGCGCAGCTTAGGAAAATTTTAATATAACACAAGTCAAGGAGTTTCTATTTCAGAATTTTGTATACATTGTCTGATATTGGATAGAGAGAGCTGTGTTCTTCTCTCAGGCCCCTCAGAGGGTTTGTGGTTGGTGCAGGTGGGGAGTTGTGGAGAAATTTGTTTCCTCATTCCTTTCTTTTGTATCTTTACCTTTGATCAGTGTAGATTGTTAAAGGATTAAAAGAAAAGACATTTATGTATCATATGTTTTAAATTTGTTCTGTAACATCAAACAGTAAAATATCTAAAGATTGTTTATTACATATTTAATATTTATGCCTCTTTCCTAATAATAGGACACATATAAGGATATTAAATTAACAATGAAAGAAAGCATTTTATGAGAGAAATTATGGTTAAACGATTGTGCACACCATTTAGCCTCAAAATGTTATCTGTCAGTTCTTGTATACTCAATATTTAAAATAGCTTTATTATTTAACTGTTTTGGTTTCTTCTCTTTTCTTTAATTTTTGCTGGCTTTTCTGGTTGCTTCTTCCTCTGACTCTTTTTTTTACCCTAGTCTAGGCTTCTGCTTTCTGCCCAGCTAGGAGGACTCTCCCTCCAGATCCAAAACCAATGCTTTTTTGGACAAGAATTTTATTTACAGGTAGAAGGTGGTTTCATTGTTAGAGCAAGAAGTGGCTTCAATTAGTGATTGGCCCTGCTTTGGAGAAGGGCCACAGATCAGCTATTCCAAAAGCAAAGTTGTTGTTTTGGTAGCTGTACTCAAATTTTACCTGGTTATACAAGTTGTCTCCTTCCAGTCTCATCCCATCCCACACTCCTTTGTCTCACTCGGCTTTAGTCTTCTTTCAGTTCCACAAATATTAAAAAACACTATCCTGCTTCCAAGCTGTCATATACCTTGTTCCCCACCTTTTGTCTTTTCTCTCAAGCTTAAATGTCATCTTCTAAAAGAGGTCTTCACTAATCATCAAAATAGATTACCCTGTTATATCTTATGATAGACTTTTCCCCCATCACAGAATTTATTAAATTTGTCCATTTGATTTTCAATTTTCTTGCTTTTGTCTGTTATATTGGAAAATAAATTTCATGAGGCTGGGAATGTGTTCGAATTGTTCATTATTGCATCTTTATGACTTGGTTTAGAGCCTGGCATATATTAGATGTTTGAAAAATATATGTTGAGTAAATAGGCAATAGTCTTCATAGGAAGTTACTTCATTTAGTTAGATGATCACAGCGTTAAAGTGACTGTCTATGTTAAAGTATCTATGTGAAAGCACTGTGTTAAAGTATCTACATAAATTAGGAATTAACTTGACTTGAACTTTATTGCGAATTTTCTGAATTTGTGCTTAGCAAAGAAGAATTTTAGGAGCTAAAATGATCATTTGTCTCTGTGGTAGTGTGAATTTAAATTATTTTATTTAAAATAACAACAATTTTTCCTTATATATAGATCATCATAATGGCAGTACATGTTTGTTGCACAGAATTTGGAAAAATAAGTGTGGTGAAGAAAGTATAAAACTGCTGACTATCAGTCAGAGATAAGTTGTGGTACTTTTCTGGTTTAAGTGCACATAAAATGTACATACACATTATTCATTAAGAAATTTCCACATATTGGGATCATACAGTATGCACCTACTTTAAAACTTGCTTTTTTGCACTTAATCTTTATGATGACCAATTCTCATGCCACTAGATATTGCTCAAAAATACAAGAGGCCACATGGTATTTAATCCTGTGAATGTTCTAAAATGTATCCACTAATTGTAATTCTGGCTCTAGTAATTGGTTGGGAGTTGGAAACTTGACCCAAGCCTGGATAATTGAATCCTCCTCTAGGATATTTATGACTATTGAGGATAAGAACTTCCTTCTTCTTTGGAGATGGAACAGCTGATATATAAATTGAGATCCTCATTATTTAGAAAAAGAAAGAAATGAGAGAATAAAATAAATGTGGAAAGATGTACAGAGATAAAAGAGATGAAGAAAGAGCATACCTTGAAGGTATGCTAGCTCCTGACTCCGTAAGTACCTGAGACAGCTCTACCCTTCCTGTAATTTAAATGAACTGATAAATCCTCCATGAGCTTAAATTGGTTGGAGTTGAGTTTCAGTGACTTGTCACCAAAAGCATCTGGAAAAATATAGATTCCAATGACTTTTACATAGAGCTTTGTGACATCAGTGAAAATCTGGGCTAATTATCATGGATAGCCTGAAAAAATTGTAGTCCATACACTCCTCTAGGTAATCTTATATCTATCCCTGAATTCAGTCACAGGAGCAAAGTGCTATAATCCTGGATTCTTTTGCATTGACTCCCTTTTAGAACTAAACTTTAGAGTGATGGCATCAGCTCATCTATCAGATCCATTAAGAAGAAGTCTACACTGTCACATGTGCTGAAAAGGATGCTATTGAGCATAGTGTCCATTTCTTTACCCAGTGTCCTTATTAGCAGACTCTAGATAAAAATTCCTGTCTTGTCTTAGTAAATAGCAGGTTAAGTAGAGGACAGAGGACAGTCATACGTTCCACATTTCCAAAGCATGTTTCAATTTACTCATAACTCAAAATTCAATATAATAAAGGATAATGAATAGTTCTGCTTGCAACTGAAATTGGCATTAGCCAATCTGGAAGGCAATAACATAAACATAGTTTATAATTTTCTTGGCACAACAATTATGAGATTATGCATTTTTTATTAAGAAAAATATGTTGTGAACCACATTATTTCAAATTTTACGCAAAAGGTAGAAGTTTATTACTAGTGCTGTGTTGCACTATTTTGTTTATTTTTACAGTGATTAGAGATATTTTAATGGCTACTTTGCAGTTTACAACTATTTTTTGGTATGTATTCATGGGCTCCATGTGCAACTTTGCTACATTAGTATATTGCACTGTAGAAGTCAGGGCCTTCAGTGCATCCATCACTGGAGCTACACACATTGTACCCACCACACAACCTCCTATCATCCACCCTCCTCTCACCTCTCCTGCTCTGAATCTTCATTGTCAATCATTTCACACTCTTTTTACTGTATTAGTCTGTTCTCACGGTGCTAATAAAGACATACCCAAGCCTGGGTAATTTATAAAGGAAAAAATTTAATTGACTCACAGTTCCACATGGCTAGGGAGGCCTCACAATCATAGTGGAGGGCGAAGGAGGAACAAAGTCATGTCTTACATTGTGGTAGGCAAGAGAGTGTGTGCAGGGGAACTCCCCTTTATAAAACCATCCAATCTCATGAGACTTATTCACTCATGAGAACTGCATGGGAAGGACCCATCCCCATGATTCAGTTACCTCCCACCGGGTCCCTACCATGACACGTGGTAATTACGGGAGCTATAATTCAAGATGAAATCTAAGTGGGGATGCAGCCAAACCATATCATTCTGCTCCGGCCCCTCCCAAATCTCATGTCCTCATGTTTGAAAACCAGTCATGGCTTCCCAACAGTCCCCCAAAATCAACTCATTTAAGCATTAACTCAAAAGTCCACAGTGCAAAGTCTCATCTGGGACAAGGCAAATCTCTTTTGCCTATGAGCCCGTAAAATCAAAAGAAAGTTAGTTACTTTCCAGATACAATGGAGATATAGGCATTGGGTAAATAGATCCCTTACAAATGGGAGAAATTGGCCAAAACAAAGGGGCTACAGGCCCCATGCAAGTATTAAACCCAATAGACAGTCATTAAACCTTAAAGTTCCAAAATGATTTCCTTTGACTCCATGTCTCATATTCAGGTCATGCTGATGCAAGAGGTGGGCTCCCACAACCTTGGGCAGCTCTGCTCCTGTGGCTTGCAGGTCATAGCTCCCCTCCTGGCTGCTTTCATGGGCTGGTGTTGACTGTCTGTGGCTTTTCCAGGCTCACAGTGTAAGCTGTCAGTGGATCTGCCATTCTTGGGTCTGGAGGATGGTGGCTGTCTTCCCACAGCTCCACTAGGTAGTGCCCCAGTGGGGACTCTGTCTGGAGACTCCAGCACATTTCCCTTTCCCACTGCCCTATCAGAGGTTCTCCATGAGAACGTTGCCCCTGCAGAAAACTTCTGTCTGGACATCCAAGTGTTTCCATTAGTTCTCTGAAATCTAGGCATAAGTTTCCAAACCTCAGTTCTTGACTTTTGTGCACCCACAGGCCCAGCAACACATGTAAGCCACTAAGCCTTGGGGCTTGCACACTCTGAAGCAATGGTCTCAGCTGTATGTTGGCCCCTTTTAGCCACAGATGGAGCTGAAACAGGTAGGATGCAGGGCACCATGTTTGGAGGCTGCATAGAACAGGGGGCCCCTGGGCCCAGCCCAGAAAACCATTTTTCCTGCTTATGTTTCCAGGCCTGTGATGGGAGGGGCTACCATGAAGGTTTCTGCTAAACCCTGGAGACCATATTCCCTATTGTTTTGGTGATTAACATTTGGCTCCTTGTTACTTACGTAAATGTCTGCAGCTGGCTTGAATATCTCCCCAGAAAATGGGGTGTTCTTTTCTACTGCATTGTCAGGCTGCAAATTTTCCAAACTTTTATGCTCTGTCACCTCTTGAATGCTTTACTGTTTATAAATTTCTTCCACCAGAAACTCCAAGTCATCTCTCTCAAATTCAAAGTTCCACAGATCTCTGGGGCAGGGGCAAAATGCTACCAGTCTCTTTGCTAAAGCATAACAAGAATTACCTTTGCTCCAGTTCCCAACAAGTTCCTCACCTCCATCTGAGATCAGCCTGTACTTTATTGTCCATATCTCTATCAGCATTTTGTTCAAAGCCATTCAAAAAGTCTTTAGGAAGTTCGAAACTTTCCCACACCTTCCTGTCCTCTTCTCAGTCCTCCAAAATGTTCCAGCCTTCACCTGTTACTCAGTTCCAAAGTCACTTCCACGTTTTTTAGTATGTTTACAGCAGCACCCCACTACTTGGTACCAATTTACTTTATTAGTCTGTTCTCACACTGTAAATAAAGGCATACCTGAGACTGGGTACTTTATAAAGGAAAGAGGTTTAATTGACTCACAGTTCCATGTGGCTGGGGAGGTCTCACAATCATGGTGGAAGGTAAAGTAGTGGCAAAGTCACATCTTACATGGCAGCAGGCAAGAGAGCGTGCGCAAAGGAACTCCCCTTTATAAAACCATCAGATCTCATAAAATTTATTCCCTGTCATGAGAACAGCATGGGAAAGACCTGCCCCCATGATTCAATTACCTTCCACTGGGTCCCTCCTATGACATGTGAGAATTATGGGAGCTACAGCTCAAGATGAGATTTGGGTGGGGACACAGCCAAACCATATCAGCTTCCATGTGTATACATTATTTAGTTCCTGCTTGTGAGAACATGCAGTATTTGTCTTTCTGTATTTGAATTGTTTCAGTAAGGTGATGGCCTCCAGCTCTAGCCATGTTGTTGCAAAAGACATAATTTTATTCTTTTTAATGGCTGAATCCTGTTCCATAGTGTATATATATCACATTTTCTTTATCCAATCCTTTAGTAATGGACACTTGGGTTGATTCCATATATTTGCTGTTGTGAATAGTGCTGCAATAAACATATGAATCTAAGTGTCTTTTTTATATAACGGTTTCTTTTCCTTTGGGTAGATACCTAGTAATACTATTACTAGATTATATAATAGTTCTATTTTTAGTTTTTTGAGAAATCTTCGTATTGCTTTCCATAATGGCTATACTAATTGCTATTCCCACCAACAGTGTGTAAGAGCTCCCTTTTCTCTACATCCTCTCCAACATTTATTATTTTTTTGCCTTTTTCATAATAGCCATCCTGATTGATGTAAGATGATATAATACCTCATTGTAGGAGTTTATTACCAGTTTTATATTGCACTGCTAAATTATCATAAAAGGCAATTATACACTACTAAGAATGGTTGAGCTTCTTCAAGTAAATTGTACTGTTTGTATCCTGTAAACACTGTGGGTTATATAATTCATCAGGTTTTTCTGTTTTTGTTGATGGCTAAAAATCATAGAGATAAATCTGTACCTCATTTATAGAAAATGCATAATAAAAATTGTTCACCATATTCCTGTTTTGTAATTAACCTCCTCCTTTGATCTAGTTTATATTCTTCCTGCCTTGGTGGTTATGCACTGTAACCTATTTTATCTTCCTTTGGTTCACAAATTTTATAAATTGTTTTATGTTCTTACTGGAAAATAATGAAACATTAGAATATAAAATACTTTGGGGGTACCTCTTTAAATCTTCTTTGCATGCCCCTCCCATTTATTCCCATGACCTTGTCCAATGACTGCCAAGTCCTTTGTCTGTTTCCTTTTACCCAAAATCATGTCCTTTGGCAAGTGTGTATTCCTCTGTTGAATAAACGTGGAATGACTTAGGCAGCAAATGGTTTGGTAAGATACTCCACATTGCTTTTTGTTTTGTCCTAATTCTTTTGAAAAAGTCTTCTAAAAAAATCCACTTATTAAGAAATTCATCAATTTTAATTTTAAAAGTATAGTCTTTAAAAATTCTTTGCATAGTTCTCTTCTCAGCCTTCTGTAAATGACTCCAATTTTATCTCTCAGTCTTGCATCAATTTTTAAAATTTATTTTATAATTTTTATTAGTGTTTAGTGTAACCAGTCTTAAGGGGATACCAGTCTTACAGATAGAATCACGAACAGAATAAGAATTGGCATTAGAAAGCACTCAGTCTCTTTTTCTTGTTGTGTAATTACAGCTTTCAGTTTGCCAAGTAGAATCATTTTATAGATGAAGATCCATAGTTAACTAGACAGCAGAAGCTGGAGAAATACTTGAGCTTTACTATCAGTTAGATTTTATTTTCATCACACAATTTTGTTTTACATGCTTGCTTTTCTTTCTGCATTTTAATTACCAGTGTCCCTTCTGGTTTTGTGTATGTGATATCGTTTATGTATGATTTTAAAATATTTTCTATGTTTTCCTCCTCTCATTTTGACATTTTCATTTGTCCAAAGCAGTAATGGCTTTTAAGGTAATACTTAGCTCATAACAACTTAATTTCACTGAGAATCAGCCTACCTGTAGGAAGGGGTCTTCGCAGATCAGCTTATACTGTGTGACTCTCCCCCTTTGCCAAAGCACCTTTGCTAGATGTCCATTCATATTCTCTCCCCGTGAGTCAGCCAGTGTGGGTGCCTTGAAATGAACTGACGTCCACTCAGGAAGCGCTGGGGCAGGCATCTCCCAACCACCTTCTGTGCTGGGAAAACAAAGAGAACATCCAGAGAGAAGCAGAAATAGAGAGAAGGCATGACTGGTTTTTATTTTTAACTTTTTGTAACTATTTATTTACTGTTTCAAATGCTTCCACAGTCTGGCTATCCTTGAGCTCAGTGTGTTACCCAACATCTTCCTCATAGAGTCTTTTTCCCTTTCTTAAGCCAGGATAAATTGCTTTCTGTTACTATTAGAACTGGGGCCAAGCCATGATTACCAAAGTAAAGAGCCTCCAATGCAGTACTTCGGGAGGAGTATATTCCCCTCTTCATATCCCACCTTGTTTCTCTCACAAGAATTACATCAGTATTTTCTTCTCTCCTGGCCCCATAGCTAACACATTGTGCCCCTTGAACTCCTTTGCCATTTGTGTTACGTGTTCCCATTTTGAATTATGCTTGTCCCAAGTTCAGGTCATTTTGCTTATCTGTCAAGTATTCCTCTGAGCCCTCTTCTCTCTTTGTCTCTCCTTGTGCTTCTGGCAATCTCTTAGACCCAGGTGTGTCACACTATTTTGGACTTGGATTTCCACTCACAATAGGCCTGCTGCTCTCCTTGACTTTGACCTCTTCCTACATTAATTCTTCTGCATCTTTTCTCCCTTATTCAATTCTTCCCGCAGGTTTTTGACCTGCGGGAAGAAAAGCTGCATATATTGATCAGACTGCAAGTATTTTTTGTCTTCTTTCTTCTGTAAGAACAATTTTCTCTCTACTGTTTTTCTCATGGTGGTTCTTATTTATCTCTAGATTCTTCCTCTTTTCCTTGTAAATTATAAAATTTTCTTCTTTGGAAATAAACTTTCTTCTTTATATTCCTCTAACTGTTCCTGGAGTCTTATCTTACTGCCTTCTTATTGGCCTGTGTGTCCTCCCTGCATACATTTAGACTGAGAGAATAAGATCCTGACTCATTCAGATGCTCTGGTCAACCTCCCTTAACTATGGCTAGTTCTTGAAAAATTTGTACGAGTGTGACTTTGAAGATATAGATATTAAAAAGGAAAAGAATATTTTAGTCTGGGTTTTCCAGAGAAACAGAAACAATGGGAGATATATTTATACCTATATCTTTATATATTTACCTGTTAATTTTTATATAACTATGAAAAAAGACACTTGCACACAAGTTTATAACAGCACAATTTGCAATTGCAAAAATACAGAACTAGCCTAAATTCCCATCAACCAACAACTGGATAAAGAAAGCATAGTATATATACAACATGGAACACTACTCAGCCATAAAAAGAAATGAAATAATGGCATTCACAGCAACCTGGGTAGAGTTGCAGACCATTGTTTTACCTGAAGTAACTCAGGAATGGAAAACGTTGCGTGTTCTCACTTATAAGTGGGAGTTAAGCTGTGAGGATACAAAGGAATAAGAATGATATAATGGACTCTGGGGACTCAGAGGTAAGGATGGGAGGGGGATGAAGAATAAAAGACTACACATTGGGTATGGTATGTACTGCTTGGGTGATGAGTGCACCAAAATCTCAAAAACCACCTCTAAAGAACTTATCCAAGTAACCAAAAACCACCTGTTCCTCCCCCAAAATTTAAATAAAATAAAATAACAATTTTTAAAATTTTATATAACTATATATTTATATGTAAATAAATAAATCTCCGTTATATATATGTATGTATACAGAGAAAGAAGAGAGAGAAAGCCAGATTATTATACAGAATTATATACAATTTATTCAAATAATTTTGGAGTCTGTGAAGGCCAAGAACTTCAATCGGCAAGCCAGAAACCCAGAGTGCTGATGGTATAATTCCAGTCTGAGTCCAAAGGTGTGAGAACTAGGAAAGCAAATAGTGTAAGTTTCAGCCCAAGTCCAAGTTCAAAAGCAGTAGAAGACAAATGTCTTCAAGGCAAGTTGAATTCTCTCTCTCAGCCCATTTGCTCTATTCATGCCCTCAATGGATTGGAAGAGGCTCACTCACATTAGGGAGAGGATATGCTTTATTCAGTCTACTAACTTCAGTGTCAGTCTCTTCCACAAACTCCCTCAAAGACACACCAAGAATAATGCTGAACCAAATATCTGGATACTCTGTGGTCCAGTCAAATTAACCATCATTACTTCAACTGCTCATCCACATCTTGTAGGCTCTCAACTCTTGGTGAATGCCTCTGGGCTCACTTTCCTTTAGTCTCAGAAATGCGAATTCCTGTTCTCAATGAATTCCTTACTTCCCTCACACATGTCTCCCATGGCTATTCTTTCTCTTTGCTCTTTAATTTAATCCAGAAAAGAAAAGGATTTGCACAAAAACTGCCCACATATTGCATTTGAGGATAGTGAGACCTACAGAGGAGCTGGGGAAAAAAGATATTGTATACTCCATCAGTGCCATCAGCTAAATCATATAGTAGGTTCTATTTTTAATATATACATTCAGTCACTCCATCTGCAGGATTTTTTCACTGGCCACCTTTTTTCCATGAAATGGATCAATGACCTGTCTCCTCTTCCCCCTTATTCTATACCTCCCTTCTGCCCTGAAGCCCCAAATTCCTATTTGTTTCATATGGGCAGCAGTTTAGCCTATTCTTTGCTGCATTGCATCCTTCCAAATTGTAAATTTACAAGTTCACTTTTTCTACCCAAAGACAATTCCTTTCCACAAAGCTATTAAAATGATAATTTATTCATTTCATCTTGTTTATTCATGCAAGTAATCATTTATTAAACTTAAATATACACCTACTTGGCATTCGTTGAAGATGGAGATGCAAACAATGGGCAAAAGATGTGTCGTAACGGTGTTTTCAGTGATACTACAAGCATGTTGTGCTATGATTTAGTATTGATTGTATTATGACAGAAAATTTAGAATAAGAAGGAAACGCATTGTCTCATGGGTTTAGAAATTCGGGGCAGAATAAGGGCTGAAAAAATAAAATATAAATGATAAAAAATAAATCACATATTTGTTGAAGCTACTGCTTTAAAAAATATAAAACGTGCTTCCTATTCCTAATGAAATTAATAGGCCAGAGGAAGAGATTTATAAGGAAAGAGGAAACTCCAGCACAGTGTGACACAAGAGAGGTAAACGTGGGATGGTAGGATTTAGTGTGGATGGACAGTGGTCATCACTGAAATGGTGCCACTAAAGTTGGGTCTCACGCAAGTAACAAAGCATCTGCATGTTCTTGCGTACCTCAGAGTGGAGGTGGGCCATGATGTTGAGGGAAGATTCAACATCTCCACAAGGGTATCTCCCTAATAGAGCTCAACATGTCCTAAATTAAACTCCTTTTTTCCTCCAGTTTTGCTTTTCCTCTGACATTATCAGTACATGACACCAATGCTCGCCTTCTTCAAGCCAAAACCTGGGCATCCTTTTTGTGTCTCCTCTCCGTCAACAACACAGGGAGTCAATTTTTTTATTTTATTTTTTTATTATTTTTATTTTTATTTTATTTATTTATTTATTTTTTTTTTACCAATTCTGGCTATTCTGAACAGCTTTCAGATCTCTAAGTATGCTATACTTCCTTTGACCTCTAAACATTTGTAACTATTATTTCCTTTCTCTGGGGCACAGTTCCTCTCCCATACATCACCCACATTTCCCTGGATAACTCATTCTCATTCTCAATGCCTCAGCTTACACATCACTTGTACCAAAAAGGCTCACATAACAACCTATATCCAAATTAGATTCTCTTCCTGCAGGCTCCCCATTGTATGCCAGCAAAGCACTTATGACACCCTATTGTAATTTCCTGCTAGTGTCTCTGTCTCCTTCAGTAGTTTGTAAGCACCATAAAGGAAGAGATTATTGTCTGTTTTAACTATAACCGCATTTACAGTGACTGGCACAGTAGTTGCCACAAAGTAGGTATTCCATAGGTATTTGTGAAATGAATTGAGTAAACGCATGATTGAAATGTTACAGGTAGAAAGTTCTGAGAATAGTAAAAGCCAGAATGGGGATATGGGTCTGTGAAGCAAAATTGAAATGGAGGTAAAAGTCACCAGAATTGAGAAGGACAATTGTCTACCTTGCACATGTCTGAAGGGAATTGAAGATGTCCAGAGTGGTAGTCAGTCATGAGGTGAATAGAAAGATCATGAGCCACAAGCCAAGGTCTTCGGTGAACATGATGAATGATATGGTTTGGCTGTAACCCCACCCGAATCTCATCTTGAATTGTAACTCCCACAATTCCCGCATGTTGTGGGGAGGAACCCGGTGGGAGGTGATTGAGTTACGGGAGCAGGTCTTTCCTGTACTGTTCTCGTGATAGTGAATGAGTCTCACAAGATCTGATGGCTTTAAAAACAGGAGTTTACCTGTACAAGCTCTCTTCTCTGGTCTGCTGCCACGTGAGATGTGCCTTTTATCTTCTGCCATGATTGTGAGGCCTCCTCAGTCATATGGAACTGTAAATTCAATAAATCTATTTTTCTCTGTAAATTGCCCAGTCTCGGGTATGTCTTTATCAGCAGCATGAAAACAGACTAATACATTGAAGGAACAGAAAGTAAACAGATCACCAATGAGAAAGAGTAAATGATATAAGAGACAGATCTATTAGTGTCAAAGGAGTAAGTGATTTTATACAAACATACTTTTTAAACCAAAAACATTTTATTCTGTCTCTACAGAACTCTCAGATTGTCTTCACAACCTATCTCTAGCACATATTTACTGTCCTTAATATCAGCTTTAATCTTGGACCCCTAAGTGGAAAGCATCAGGTGAATATTTCTCATTGTTTCCTTTCAGTTTTTCATTTCCAAGTTCAGCTTTTCAGCCAGCCAACCCTTCTACTGAGACTGCCAGTTCAACATTGTGCCTTTGAAAACAGTCACAATGCCTCCTATAGTGATTGTTTGCTCCCTGGAGAGAAAAAAACATGTTTTTAACCTTAGCTTTCAAAGTATGGTCTTTCATTGGTTCGTTCTTTTTCTTTTAATACTCTCTTCAAAATCCAATTTTTCTGATGCTCTCTGCTCGCATTGAATGACTTATTTTCAAGGATTTGAATTGCAGCAAACAGGTCTCTTCAGTCCATCCCAGTGAAATCAATAATCGGCATTACTACCATGTAATATCTTGCCAGAACTATTTTGTGTTCTTTTTTATTTAGATCATTACAGCAAATCTTTATATAATGGTGCCCTTCTCCTACCCTTCTCTGCCAGAAGTTTCTCTTTTTCCCTTTCTTCTCATTCTTGTCGCTGGTAAAAAGGTACAGCAGAGACACCAGTGATTTTTATTTTGTTCCCATTGTTCTCATATTCACCATTGCTTTTCTTCATACTGCTCCATTTCCAATTCCTCAGCTATTTCTCCCTTGTCACTTTTTAAAAGTTTCTGTTTGTGTGTGGGAGCTGACACAGAGCCTCTTGAGACACTGTCTCACTCTGACTGAGACATGGACTCACTCTGAAGGCTCAGAGTGTAGCACTGAGATCCTACCCAGAGTAGGGGCTCTCCCCACCTTGCCTCTCCCCACCAGGATCTGCATGGCCAGACCAGACCCTATGCCCCCTGTCTTCATCATCCTCTGTTCTCCTAGTTCTTGTTCTTCCCTGAGGTCTACGACAATGTCCCCAACAGTTACTCACCCTGCTGAAGGAGATACATTTCCACCAGAAGACAGCAACTTGCTTTGGACAATTGACTTTGATCAGCACTTGAAGGAAAGAAGCCTTTGAAGATGAACTCACATGAAGCTGTTTTCAATAATTTGACGCCTCCAAGTGACAATAATGAATAAAATGGCACCATTTAAGTTGGTAACATGAATTAGTAGCTTGTGAATATTATACATCCTTTATAGAAAAGAAAGCTGTCTTCATATTTGAAAAGTTATCTTCTTTGACCAAGAAGGTAGCTCCAGTAGAAGCATGACACAGGAGAAGGAAACTAAATTAGCTCTTGTAACTAATAGGTGACAGATGTTACAGACAGATCACACTTACATCTGAGTAGAATTTCTTCTCTTAAAATCAAACAGGATCAGTGGTAATATAAATGTTGGCCTGTTGCCTGAGATTTCCTGTGGGGGTTGCAGAAAGGCTTAAGTTAAAAGGAAAATACAGGAATCTTAGGTTTTCTTTGTGCTGATGATTTTCCCTTCAGTACTGGGTACTCTGATGTCTGGCTTTCTAGGTTATCAGGGTACATGTCTATGAAGAGACCGCATCCCCTTTCTCGACCGTATCTCCCTCTTGGAAGCTCTTTTATAGGAAACATTGGACTAGAGCCCACGCTTCTGGTTGCTGCTGGCTCTGATGCTTCTTTCTGATATGAGAAATTGGCAGAGGGACAGGTCAGAAGGATAACTTGTCCAGCTCAAAACTAATTCCTGCAGAACAGACAGCAAACCTGTGCCCACTGCCAACTCCAGGGTGAAGATGTGGGCATCTAGAGGCAGGTCATCTTCCCATAGTGGGAGGTTTTCTTTCTCTGTGCTTTTTACAATTCATTAGGTAGGTAGAGAAACTACTGTTACACCATTTTAAAAATGAAATGGAAGCAAAGATGAGTATGTGTCTGGCCAGAGGCCAGAAAACACATACAAGATGCAACTAAGCCCAGGCCCCAAATATTCTGACAACCAGTCTGGTTTCTTGCTGTTGGTGTAAGCCACCTCTCTCCCAAGCCCTCATTCTTGGTCAGAAGTCATATTATTCTATACAAAATGAAGTTACATTTTAAAAATTCTAAGCATGCAGTTTGTTCTTCTGCCACTGAGCTGATTCATTTATCTAATCTGCATACACAGAGTCCTGACTTCATTGTGTTTTGCTAGAATCACACTCTGAGGCTTTGTGGTCGATATCATGCAATGCCACTTTGCCAGTTTGTGCTCTGCCAATTTTTTTGAGCAAGCTTAATTATGCAAACGTATCTGATAATAGATCATTCATTTTAGTCATGCACAATTATTTATTTTTTATGCATAGCTCCAATGACTTGGACAGAGCTTAGTAACAGCTCATCTCATATCTATCAAGGAGATGTACGAGAGAACATAATTATGATGCAGGTCAACTGCTCTGGTGAGCATCAAGCTGCTTCAGGGAAACTTATATTTGAGGCAAAGCCAACTATTTCTAAGGAAAATGCCAGCTGTTGCTGCCAATCTGTTGTTCTCAGAATAAAAGTCCATTTCATGGGGCTGGAGGAGCAATGACAGTTAAAGGCAGACGTAATGTTACTTAAAATTATGGTTTGGAGGTGGATGGAACTTCCACTGTTTAGTTACTTCCACTGACTCCTAAACTGTAACGTTTTGTCATTTGTGCACCTTCTAATGTTAGAGATAATAAAAAGGGGCCCGGAAGGAAATGCACTAGAGACAAGTGGAAAGAGATATCCTAGAGTGTTTTGCCCTTCTCAGAAGAAAATAGGTGACGCAAACGCTATTAAACAGAAATAGAAAGACTGGCTCTCTTTAACTTCTTCCATTTTCCCACATGGGCCATAATCTTACTGCCTCTGGGCCTTTGCGTACTCTAGCTGCACTTCTCTTTGGACTCATCCTAGAGTTACCAGTTTAAGTATTATTCCTCCCAAGAAGACTTCCCTGATCACTTCCCCTCTAATCTCACCTCTAGAATAGGTTAAGTATCCCTATTATGTCCTCTCGCAGAATCAGGTACACGATCTATCATACCTTTTATTTCACTTTGTGGGATTACATAATTCACTATTTCCTATTTATGAAGGTGGAGACCATGTCTATTTTGTTTATTGATGCTCAGCTAAAACTTAACTGAATCCATGGAATAGTAATACTTAATAAATATTTACTAAACAAAATAATAATTAAATGAATAAATAAAAGGTTGGAAATTGTGGTGGGGGCTCAGGCTTTGTTTCTTTCTTAATGTCCCATTGAAACCCTAAAGGACTCATCTAACGTGGCAGCAATATCTACTTCTCTCTAACTGTGGAACACAACACAATATCATTTCTAGTGTACAGTGTTAATTTGAATGATGATTTTGTGAGAATGGTGGCCAATTTTGGCAATAGTGCTTGTCTGCCCAACAAACTTTGCCTTAATCGTTCCCCCGCTTTTCTTACACTGTTCCTCCTTTCCTCTACTTGCTCATATCCACCAGAGAGATGGGAAGAGGATGTATGCCTGGCCAGTAATGACTCTTCCGCAGGATCAATATTAGAAGAAAGCACTCTCTTTTCTTATGAGGTTGCCAAGCTGGAGGATTTGGATCTGGGGCCAGTGATGGCCATCTGCAAGAGTCTATGGATAAAGCCAGTCAGATCAAGTAGAAAGTCAGAGTCTAAGGTCCTGATTCTTATACCTCTTTCTTCGCTGTCATGGTATTTTTCAGTATGCACCCCAAAGCTGCTCTCCTAGCCCAGCTAAACTGGGCATCAGCATTCTTTTCAAATATCAGCTGTTTGCCTATTATCTTTATTCCTTTTGCCATACCTATATGTGGCAGGTTTTAAATGTATTCTTATTATTTATTATTTTCTTTAACTCACTTTTTAACCCAAATATGTTTATTTTAAAAGAAAAGAAGTATTTTTTCCTAACGTCAATGTGAGTTTAATTTCTATTTGTTGCAATTGAATAAGATCTGGCTAATGCAGTAATTAAAGTGCATTTATCTTCAGAGAGATAGGGAGAATCAGCTGAAGACGGGGGAAACGCAGTCACATTCTTAGAGTCCATGTTTCAGTGGGTTTCTGACTTTTAAACCTTGAAGAGTCCTGATAAATATAGACATTGACACCTGAGGCCAGATTTAAGGGTCATGTTTTGATAAATTTTCTGATGCTGGTGACTAAGTAGTGGAGGGTACAAGAATTGAACAGAATTGGGTGCTGACCCAATTGAGATTTTAAGGAAATTGTATTGACAAAGACAGCCCAAACCTGGCAAAGGATGCCCTATAATTACTCAACTCCTTAAGGCCCTTACCACAGCTATACTTATACCAACAGAAAGTAGATAAAGCACCATAACACAGAGAAGTTATAATTCTGCCTGAGGCTTATCCAAGAAGGCCAATTGTTGTGGTCAGGTAGCCAGGGAGGGGCAGAGAAGCTCAGCAAGGGCTTGCACTATGACCAGAGTGGTAAGTCCTTGATATTCTGGCTCAACAATATGTTGTATATGCTGTGGACCAGAGGTGACCGGCATTGCTTCTTTTTTTCTGTGCTTTCCAAATGGGAGTTTTAATTGCAGACATTGTATATTTCTCTATAATTTTATATTGGTCATGTAGGGCTAGTTAAATTTATTATATGACAAAACTATGAGAAGAAAGACTTGGGATTAGATACAGCAAATGATATGCTTTGTGTTGTCTCCTTGGAAAGGGTGGATGTGTTTTCTGCTGTAGATGGGATACTGGCATTTTGGTAGGTGGGCATTTTTAAATTCAGTATCAGGAGAGAAGGGTACCTTGAGTGTGCTGGGAAGTCAAGGGGTGGAATGCAGTAAACTATCGTAGATAATGTGTTGTCCACAGGGTTTATGCATTCTCTTCCATAGCAACATGCTCCTTCCTCTTATTTCCCCATCTCCTCCCACCACCACCATCCCAGCCATAGGGACGACCTTGTAACCCAAGCCTGACCAAAATTGTGTCCTTGGATTGAGAAAATTTTGGAAAAAAAGACACTCTGTTTTCTACTGGGGTTGCCTTAATGGGAGGATGTGAATCTGAGAATGTTGAGACTAAAGGGGAGGGGAAGCAGAAAGGAAGGTTGTGTTTTCTTGGTTTGATTTCCCGTCTCTGAGGCCCCAAGGCCCTGGACCCTGCAGTTACTCATTTGATAATGAGGCTACCTTAGTGTTTTATCCACTTTCTTGGGTCAATAAAATCTGTTTTTCTTAGTATTATTTGACATGGATTTTATCATTTGGAACTAAAAGAGTTGTGAGCTTCTCTCCTTGGAGAGTCTTTCTTTGACTCACTCTAGCTAATTTAAGATCCTTTCTGCTACGTTCTATATTTTATAGCTCTATTGCTCTCTGAAATTACCTTTCTTTGTCTAATTTTCTGTGTTTATTGCTCATTTCCTTCCTCCTCACCCTGCTGGCTGCTAAAATGGAAACTCCATGAGGTCAGAGATTTTGTCTGTTTCATTTATTAATTAATTTCTCCAAGGCCTAGAACAGAACTGGGTATAGACCAGGTGTGTCTTAATAAATACTTACTAATTGAATCACTCGCTATCACAGGTATAAAGACTACGGAGTGACAAAGAGGAGGGAATCTGCAGAAGGAGATATTCATCGGGTTATCCGGGTTCTCCTAGTTTTCCTATTACTTCATTAACTGATATTACATGTTTTCCCCTTTTTTCTCCTTCAGTTGCTTTTCTCAATCCTTTTTCTAAAGTAACTTCACTACTTGATCTACAATACTACTTTCCATTACCCATCTCTGCCCCTTTGCTGTTTTTTTTTTTTGTTGTTGTTATTTAAAACCACCAACCTCAGTTCACATCCACCTTCCATAAATACTTATTTACTGGGTGATTTAATTAGTAAAAACACTGCATTTCCTTTTGCTTCTTCATCCGAGGAACCAAACTCATCACAGGGCCTGAACTCTTTATGACCGGCCTGAATAGTTTTCTCGACCTTCCTGTGGGTAGAAGGTGATTAAGAACTCTATTTTCTTAAAGGTGTATAGTATTTTATTGTTATTAAAGCATTTTTGATAAATTAGTTAATCTGTTGATTTAGATAGCATCCCTTATGAGGTAGGCTGGGATAGGAATTGGTATCAAAAATTCAGAGATGAGAAAACGAAAATACAGAAAAGCTGATGATTTTTCTAAAGCCACAGAGGTAGTGAGGTTAAGTCTGTACTTGAGTGTTTTGTTTCTTTGTAACATGCAGTTCTGTAGAGAAGACTGTCTATTGGTGTGAGAAAAAAATCATAGAGCTTTGGTAAGTTCCATGGTGTCAAGGCCACCAACTCAATTATGACCACATTTTCCTAGATTTCCCAAACAAAGTAGGAAATCAAATCTTTCTTATTAGCTCAATTTTGGTATGAAGAAACTGAAAGCTGTCATTTGGATTTTCTTATGGTGCTATCTGTTGAATCTCAGACATAAGGTATAGAAAGATATAATTTTTTAACAATTTGCATTTTACCAGTTTTAAGAAAAATCCAATACATCATAGGCCCAATGACATTTTGAAAGTTTCAAGTCTGTAATGGCTGTCATGATATGAATCATTCAAGCAGAGGCCGTGGTCCTGAACAAAATAAACAGCTCGAAGAGAGACAAACACACTTTCCCTCTACTTGGCGCCATTGTTTGAATGAAACAAATCCACTAAAGCCATGGATACTACGAAGAAGGCTGAGGCTTCTACTGTGTCCGTGGCAGAAGCACATTCTTGAGGAAAGGCCACCAAGCCAAGAGCAGTGACTTTTCTTCTCTACTACAGATAAGAAATATGACGCAGACAGATGTTTTCAGTTCTCCTTGCCTCAGTTTCTTTATTGGTAAAATGCAAAAATTAGACTACACAGGCTTAGAGAGACTTCTGATTCTAATAATTGTTGATTTGGAGTCATCTGACTCCAGTGCTGCAGTTGTTACTGATTATAGGTATTTTCTTACTCATTAAGAGAAACAATGACACCAAGTAAGAAGACCACAGAGCTTGGTGATGCAGGTGCTGAAGAGTTGCTCTTAGCTCAACTACCATTGTCGCCAAAAGAGTAGAAGACAGAGTTATTGCTTAGGTGGCAAATACTTTAATTTGCACGAGGATGTTTGTATAACTTGGAGTGAGTCACTAGGTTCTTACCTACGTAGTGGTTAACTAGAACATCTTTTTTTTTTTTTTTCATGGCAAAGGAAAGTACAGTAGCCAGTACTTTGGTTGCACTTTTACATACTTTCTTGTCACCATTCCTGGATTCCTATTCTGCTTCCTAACCCCAGGAGGGAAGGAGAAATGGGGATTGATAGGGCTTAGATTTGGTCCCTGCCCAAACCTCATGTTGAATTGGAGGAGGGCCCTGGTGGGATGTGATTGGATCATGACGATGGATTTCCCCCTTGCTGTTCTCATGATAGTGAATGATTTCTCAACAGATCTGATGGTTTAAAAGCGTGTGGCAGTTCCCCCGCCTCACTCTCTCCGCCCTCATGGTAAGATGTGTTCCACCTTTGCCTTCGGCCATGATTGTAAGTTTCCTGAAGCCTCTCAGTCATTCTTCCTGTTAAGCCTGTATAACTGAGTTGATTAAACCTCTTTTCTTCATAAATTACCCTGTCTCCAGTAGTTACTTATAGCCATGTGAGAAGGAACTAATACAGTGATGTTAGAGAGAATAAAGTGGTTTCATCTGTGGCAGGGGTGTGATAGGGCAACCACTGGTCTGAGGGATGGAGTTGATCTCTAACTGCTATAGGATTGGATAGTAGCAGAGCATTTTCCTTTACATCCAAACACTCATGACTCATCCTTCCAGATATGACTGAAGGGATGTTTTGCTCAGTTCAAAGTAGCTCCTTGATGGAGGCTTTGTTGATTGATAGGTAACTTTTCCTTAGGTTCAAATTTTTCTGGGGAATAAGTTTGGAAGGTTTGAGAGGTGTGCAGATGGAAGGAGTCCAGCGGTTTCAAATTCCCACTTTTTCAATCAATAATTTTCAAGTGCTTCAAAAATTTAAATTATTGTATCTAGTGCATACTCTTGTATGCTAATTGCTTTATAACTGAATTAAATCCATTGAATTCAAGTAGTCACACAATTGAAGCCATTAATTCAAAACAACTTGTTTACAATTGCTGAACCTACTGGTGTCCTCCTGAAACCATCATTTGGGAAGTATCACAGGGTTGCCTGTCCTCACAGGGGATTTTCCAGGACTTCCCATGACAGGCAGTTTCAGGTATTCTTAGGGTGCCTTCAGTGGCCCTTAGATTGGATACAGCAAATGTTGATAGAATTATGACTTGTGTGTGAGTGGAGGGACAGGGTAGGAATCAGGCTGAGAACGGTGGGTTCTAGTGCTACGTATTTTTTTAATTGTGGTGAAATATACATAACATAAAATTTATCATTTTACCTGTTTTAAGGGCACAATTCGGTGGCATTAAATACATTCATAAAATTCTGAAACTATCACCCATGTCAATTTCAAGAAAGATTTCATCATTTCAGAGACTCCATTAAACAATAACTCTCCACTCCCCTCTCCCCTCAGCCCCTGGTACCCTATAGTCTACTTTCTGTCTCTACAGATTTGCCTATTCTAGATACTTCATATAAGTGGAATCATACAATACTTGTGCTTTTGTGTCTGGCTTATTTCACTTAGCATAATGTTTTCAAGGTTCATCCACATTATAGCATGCATCAGAATTTCATTCCATTTCATGGCTGAATAATATGTCATTTTATGTATATGTTACATTTTGCTTATCCATTTATCTCTTGATGGTTATTTGGATCATTTACTTTTGCCTATTGTCCATAATGTTGCTATGGACATTAGTGTGCAAGTGTCTGTCAAAGTCTGTGCTGTTTATTCTTTCAGATATATACCTAGAAAGGGAATTAGTTGGTCGTATGGTAATTCTATGTTGAGTTTTTTGAGTTACCACCAAACTGTTTTTCACAGAGCTTGCACCATTTTACACTCCCATATCAAGGGTTCCAATTTCTCCACATCCTCACCAATTCTTATTATTTTCTGCTTTTTTTAATAATAGCCATCCTAATGGTATGAAGTGGTATCTCATTGTAGTAGTGCCATAATTTTGATAGAGTAAGAGAAGCAAGGCATAGAAAATAATACTTATGCTTAGAAATATCATGATTAACTATATCCCAGAAGATATAATGTCTGCCTCACAGTTCTGAGGTCTGAAGAGAGCAAGTTACTTCACCCCAACTGACTGTTCTCCTCTAGTATGTGTGATCATGAAGCTCCTATTAAATAAATCACCCAGGAGACACTGTCTACATCTGCATAAGTCATTCAGAACACATGGTAAACCATGGGCCATGTTCCTTGAAGACTTATTTGCCTTTAGCAAATTACAGGTTTGGCACAATTTGGTAAGGCCCAGCACGTAATAGACTCCATTTTTGGAAAAGATAAACATTACAACCCTTAACTAAACCTTTTTATTTAAAATACATTCTATTTAAAATATAGGCCAATTTATTATTCATTTTTTATCAATTATAAGTTCAAGTTTCTCAAGCTAATATTTTAGATAAGGAGTAGGTACAGTTTGCCCATTGCTATTATATGTGACATATATTTATTTTGTGCAGAAATGAGATGTATTGAGATATATTTTTTGTGCAGACATCTATCAGGAATAATACATAATATTATTCATTATTTTTATTGATCTTCCATTAGCTTTTGGTTTGTTCATAAAAAGTTGGTTAAATAAATTCAAAATACCTTTGTCTCCTTCTTGCCCAACACTCAGCTACTGATGTTTGTATAGCATCTGAAACATAATACTCTGTAAGAGTCACAGTGAGTAGGTGTCCCTTAATCAAATAGGCAAGCTTTTTCCAATGAGATAAAGCATGACTATGTCCTAACTTTCCTTCATTTTAATTAGTTTCTTATCATCTGATAACACATAGAGATGTGTTTTGTTTTTAACATTATTATCTAGGAGAGATCTTACTAGGCAACTTGATATGTATGTCATCTAATTATTACAGAAGAGAAAGACTACAGATTGAGTATACCAAAATGCAAAACAACGTTGTAGAAAGCAACTAATTTGTACTTAGTTCTTATTCAATAATTTCACACCTCATTCATTGGTCTTGGCACATGTTTTTCATGAAGGTAACAGGAAATAATGTACCTTAAAATTAGTCATTCTATGAATGACATTTTAAATGGTGGAGAAGTCATGTGGATTCACTTGGCTGTGAAATATTCCAGGTTAAGGCAATTTTGGCCAGGCTACTTGGATCTTTCTGGAATATGGATTGCCTTTTATTTTGTAGGGGTAAGGTAGGGGGAAGCAGATATAAAGATGTAAACTCAGCTTTGTTCCCACATATGGCTTGAATCCCTTTTTAGAATGTAGGTGAGATATACATCCACGTTTGTTTTCTCAAATTTCACGAAAAGATGTCAACTGATCCTCCAGCTCAGCTGCCAGTTAAGACACACCATTTCAAATTTAAGTGGCAAGAGGAAAGTGTCCCAAGCCAGGTAATTGTCAGGAATCAAAAATGTGAATTCTCTTGTGCTCTATTTAAACTCTTAGTCAAGAGAAAAATTTTTATAGAGAAGGGCTTCTAGAATAGACAATTTATTTAAACTTCCAGATAAGGGCTTCCCAATCTCTCTTAACAGATAAGATAGTAAAATTAGTATTTACTAAACATAAGAATGTTGGTATTTGACAACTGGTACAGCACTGGCACTAATCTTTTCAGATGGTGGCTGCAAACAGCCATGTGCTCATGTTGGTCCTGCTTTTATCTCTTCTTCACATTGTAAAGTCATGCAGAGCCCCTTGCCACACTGTCACCCCTTGAGAGTAATTATATTTTTAATATCTATGGTCAAAGAATGAGAAAATAAACTTCTAGTAGCCCTACATTAAAATTTATATTAATGTATTTTATAACCGTAACAGCATCTACTCATATTTGAACATTTTTTTATGCATCAATCAGTGATACAATTATTTATGGAATAAATGTATGAACACTACTTCTGAAGCCCTTGCAAAAACATCAAGTTTCCTCAGTGATTTGTGTGCATAGGCTAGGAATCATGAAATAACCTAAACAAATTATGTAGTGCAGTCACCAGGTGAAAATCAGAACATCTCATAGAGGGTGTTGAAACCTGGTTCATTACATCACACAATGCCAGTAATACAGGAGTTATTAAGAAACAATTTTAGGCAGCTAGATAGGGTAAAGGATTTTGATGGAAATTTTTCTTTTAATGGAAACAACCCTCAAAACATTTTTTTTGTTTTTGTTTTTGGTAACAGGAAAGTGGCTTAAAGAGCCAGGCAGGCAAGCTTTCATATGTAAATGCTGACAATTAAAAACTAGGTCCATTAGTGGCTCATGCCTGTAATCCCAGCACTTTGGGAGGCTGAAGTGGGCAGATCACGAGGTCAGGAGATCGAGACCATCTTGGCTAACCAAGTGAAACCCCATCTCTACTAAAAAAATGCAAAATAAATTAGCTGGGCATGGTGGCAGGTGCCTGTAGTCCCAACTACTCTGCAGGCTGAGGCAGGAGAATGTTGTGAACCCAGAAGGTGGAGCTTGCAGTGAGCCAAGATCACGCCACTGCACTCCAGCCTGGGTATCAGAGTGAGACTCCGTCTCAAAAAAAGAAACAAAATAAAACAAAACAAAAAAACTAGGTCAATTCGACATGGCCAATATGGTGATTCCCACCTTCTTCTCCTTGCCATCAGACAAGTGTCATGGCCACCTCCAAATAACACCATGTGCGTAAAACATCATGGCGGCCCACATTTACATATTAAAGGGTTAAGGTGGAAGGGCCAGGTTTTTCTCAGACTATGTAAATAACATAACTTGTCAACCCAATTTTCTGGGCCCTATGCAAATCAAACACCACCTCCTCCAGACTTCAATATAAGCAACCACTTTTCCACCACACATGGGGTTCCCTCTCTTGGTTTGGAGCCCCTTTCCCTCTGTCTCTGTGTGGTGGGGCTTCTTCCTTCTTTCTTGCCTATTAAAATCTTTGCTCCTTAAAACCACTCCAAGTTTGGTGGTGTCATTTTATCTACATTGGCACGAGACCAAAAACCCTGGTGTTCCTCCAGTCATCGGAGCCATATAGTTTCGGTATATTGGCCAGGAATGGGAATTCATTTATCTAAGTGGTGAGTACAGAGCAGAGCGAATCTCAACCTCATATCTATCCTTTAATCTCAAGGCTGTCTTCCTGATATCCTGTCACAAAACTTTCCTTCTCTTTGTATCCATGGTCTCCTACTCTCTCTGTGTGTGTCTAACATGCAGGAATTCTTACAGTTCAGGGAAACAGGTATATTAGAAAAGATCAGCAATCAAGCAGGCAGTAACTTAATAATCATCTCCCTCTAGGGTTTCTCTGGGGAGCGCATGGTATTTTAAGACAACAGTGTCAACCAGAGGAAATAAAAATCTTCATAAGACACATTGCTGGTTGTCTGCGGTATATTGCAGCTTCACAACTTTTCGTTTTTGTGTGTTTTCTACCAGAAACTAGGCTCCAGGCAACTTCTGTGAACAGGAAATTTTACCTTTAGCAGTTAGGAGTAAGATGCCTTCTGCAGTCAAATTTTAGTCCTGATACTGTTCCATTGGCATGAAAATAGCCATTTGGTTCCTACATTCCTTTAAGGCACCTATTCTGTCTCCGATTAAGACAGTACTTAATTAGTAAGGGAATTTTAAGACCAGAAGTTAACCAGAACCATTTTCAGAAGGTAAATGCTGTAGCATGAGCCATAATAGCAGGCAATCTAGCACATTACTTCCATTAAAGCAGCCTTGCCCAAAGGTGACATAGTCTCTCCAGAGATCTGTTTTATGGGGAGCCAGGCAGATCACATAGGTTTAGAAAGTCAAAGGGAAATCACACAAGGCAAATAAGCTAAGGTTGTGTGGGTAAGCACAGTTAGTCCCATCACTTAGTTCATCCGGTTCCATAGCTTGCAGGACCATACCTTCAACTATGGGTGGCACATTAACATGGTGCTGAGATCCAGGAACCAGGGAGGTGAAACAGTTGGAGAACACTCCTATGGTCTTCTTCTCCACCCTGGTCATACGGAAAGGAAGGAGGCTAAGATAATGCTTTTATTCTTGCTTTTTTTTTCTAGATGGGAATACATTATCTTCGGCTTGCACCCCCATGGAGTGCGCTCTGAGACACTGGAACTTCTTTAACTTCAGAACTTTGAAGACAAAAATGACTCATTTTATTTTGCACAAGGGCGTGGCATTTTTATTAAACCTTTGCAAGCGTTGTAAAATCAACACAGCTCTTTCAGCAATCATATCGAGCAGGCCCAGGGAAAATAGTTCCCCAAAATTAGAAAAGCAACTTTCAGGAGAACCATCAAAGGATTCCCCTTTTTTGGGGCCCCTTCAAGTTCCCATCTCATTACAGGACCTTAGGCAAATAAAGGGAGATTTAGGCCAATTTTCTAAAGACCCTGATAGGTATATAAAAGCTTTTCAAAATTTAACTCAGGTGTTGAACCTCACATAGAGGGATGTTACACTGCTCCTAAGGCAAAATCGAACAACAGTTGAAAACCAAGCAGCTCTGCAAGCAGCAAATAATTTTGGAGATGAGCTATACATCTTCTATAACACACAAAAAGGGAAGAAAGTGAATAGGGAAAGCAAAGAAATAGCAGAAAAAACATTCCCAATTGGAAGGGACGCAGTTCCCCTTGACATCCCTAATTGGGACCACAATAGCTCTGCAGATGAATGGAAATGGAAGCATTTTTTAAGGTGCATTTGACAAGACCTATGGGAAACCAGGACCAAACCTCTCAATTACTCTAAACTGCCTATAACAGACCAAAAGCCAGATGAAAATCCTGCAGCCTTATGGAAAGGCTGAGCAAGGCACTAATAGAGGACACCTTCTTATCCCCTAATTCCGTTGAGGGACAGTTCATCATAAACGACAAGTTTATTACACAGACAGCACCTGACATTAGAAGAAAACTACAGAAGCAAGCTATAGGACCAGATAGAACTTGAGAGAACCTCTTGAAAGTGGCCATTTCAGTCTTTTATAATAGGCACCAGGATGAGGCCCCAAAGAAAAAGAGAAACCTCAAAAGAAGAACAAAGCCTCTGGTAGCAGCTTTGCAGGCTTGCAAAGTCCAGGATCCCCAAAGAACATCTGCTAGTTGCTATTGGTGTGGCAGTCCAGGGCATTTTAAGAAGAAATGCCCAGGCAGCAAGACAAAGCAAACTAGACCCTGTCCAGCCTGTGGCAAAAACCACTGGAAATGAAACTGCTTCTGAAGGCAGAGGTCACTGGGTTCAGAACCAGTTTCACAGATGGTCCAGTAGGACTGATGGATCCCGAGGTTCAAACCTCAGCTCCAGCGGCTCAAACCGCCGTTACAGCACAGGAGCCCCAGGTGATTCTGGAAATTATAGGAAGGAACGTAGACCTCCTTCTAAATGCTAGAGCCAGTCTCTCTGTTTTCTTCTCTCTAATCCAGGCCTCCCCTCTTCCCATAGCACAACTGTAAGGGGCATCTCAGGAAAAACTCTAATCCAATGTTTTTCTTAACCTTAGTTGCAGTTAAAAGGATTTATTGTTTACGCATGCTTCCAAACCATTGTCATGATAGCTCTACTAGTCAGAAAAGCCTCCAAGTTAACCCTACAAAATAATTGAACTGTTTACATCCACATAATGTGGCAGAGCTACTGTTCTCTAGGTGGAAGTCTTAGCTAACAAACAGCTGGTAAAGCAAGAAGTACATAAGGCAGGATAAGCAGTAGTCACTCTGAATAACATCTCTCCTGAGACACAAACACTCAATTAGCTGAGCTAATAGCTCTTACAAGAGCATTTAATTTAAGCAAAGGAAAGGTTGCTGACATTTATACTAACTCCAAGTTTGCTTTCTTAGCTTTCCATGCTCATATTGCCATTTGGAAGAAAAAGCATTTTCTTACCACCAATGAATCTCCTATAAAATATCACCAGGAAATTAGCAGGTTATTATCCTCAGTTTTTCTTTCACAAGAAATTGCAGGGATATATTGTAGGGAATATCAAAAGAGAACAAGTGAAGCAGCTGAAGCAAATAGATGAGCTGATCAGGCAGCTAAGTCAAAGGCAAGGAAACCTCAAGGCATTAACACACGTCAGGCCCCTTCTAATTCAGGAAGGCCTCAGAGGAAAAATTAAACTTCAGGATTCTCCTGCAGAAATAGAATAGGCCAGTTTTCAAGGGCATTCTTTCCATCCCTCAGGATGACTGCAGTCAGGATGGCAAACTCTATTTGTCAGCCTCCAGCCAACGGAAAGTCTTAAAATTCTTCACCAAGCTTTTCACTTGGGAAAAGATAAAACTTATCAATGTGCTCAAAGATTGTTTTCAGGCAGAAAACCTCTAAATTGGTTAATCATGTAACCTCTCTTGCTCACTTCCAACAGGAATGAACACAACTGGCAGATAAAATCCCTCCTCTCTCTCTCCTTCCCTAGGCCAAGCTGAGAAGGGCCCTACACTGTTCTACTTTCAACCCCCTCAGCAGTAAAAGTTACAGGATTCAGCTCCTGGATACATCACACTCAAGTCAAAGCATGAAGAGCGGAGGGAACAACCCCTGACAGCCCAGAGGAATGTACCGAATATCAGCGTAAAGAAATAGAAGATCTGAAGCTGGAAATCATAAAAGGTAAGTAACTGAGTGAGGGCTACTCATCTTAGTCCCACTCCTACCTCACCGGATACTTTTTATTATTTCTATCATTTCCTCTCAAATTCGCTGCCAAATATTAAAACTTCTTTTTAACTCATATTTGCAGGAAGATTTTAATTATACATGGGATTAAATTTCTAACTTTGCAAATCTTCAAAGGGAAATGTTATATCATGGCAAGTAAAGTTTTAAACGGAAATTATTTGCTATGCCACTCTTGTGGGAATTGCTATAGTCATGCTACTATTTGCAATAGAACTATACAGTGTGGCAGCCGTAATGTAGAATTCTGGTTGTAAAATCCTAATTGCTGTAACATTTTGCCTAATTACTGTCCTTATAACAGAAGTAATAATTGCAGGGAAGATTTAGTCAAGGTTGTTTTGCTTATAATAGGAGTAATAGTTATGGATAAAAAGCAAGCATGGAAGTTTTACTATCATTAAGTTTAGTAGGACTTTTTACTGAAGGTTGGTAACATAAGGCACTCTAAGTTATAAAAAGAAGGTTATGAAGAAAAATATTTTATATAAGAAAAAATTTTGTATGGTAAATACTTGTCCTAAAAGAAAATACTGGTTGTTTAAAGAATGGATGTTTAGGACAAATCAGAAAGTTTAAGTATGTTGCAAAAGGGTCTGTGAAAGTCATGAAAGCATTTAATAATTAAAGAAAAGGAATTGCCAAGATTAATGCTAAAGTTACGTTAGCCACCCAATAACGTGTTTCTCCCAGTCATATTACAAGTTATAAAAATGCCCTAAGCCTAAGTTATTTTCTAATGGCAAGTCAAGGGAGAGATGCGTATTTTCTCAAGGAAAATGTTACTTTTCTATTAATGTTTCTGGTAATGTACAGCAACATCTAGTGGAGGAAAACCAGTATTGTGGTCCATTGGGGTAACTGACAGGTGTCTCTATATGCTCACATTCTAACCCTGTAATTTAAACTTTATTGTAAAATGTATCTCTTTTTGCCAAGAAACAATCAAACTCCAAACAGTGCTGCCAGCAGAGTCACATGTGGACATGCCATTCTTCCAAGAACCCTTAGATCAACCTCAGGAGAAGGCCTAACTGCTGTTCCCCCACACAATGCCCCTTTTCAGCAGGAAGTAGCCAGAAAAAAATCATCGTTCAACACCCCGTAACAGCAGTTAGATTTACTTCTCTTTAAAAGGGGAATAATACAGGCGTTATTAAGAAATAATTTTAGGCAGCTGGATAGGGTAATGGTTCTCAGTGAAAATTTTTCTTTTAATGGAAACAATCCTTGAAACATTTTGCTTCTAACAGAAAGGTGGCTTGAAGAGCCAGTCTGGCAAGCTTTGATAGGCAAATGCTGGCGATTAAAAGCTAGGTTCATCTGACATGGCCAATATGGCGATTCCCGCCTTTTTCTCCTTGTCACCAGGTGTGCTGAGTGTCATGGCCATCTGAAAATAACACCATGTGATCAAAACCTCATTGTAGCCCACATTTGCATATTAAAGAGTGAAGGTGGCAGAACCAGGTTTTTCTGGGTCTATGTAAATGACATGCCTGGTCAAACCAATCCCCTCCCCTGGGCCCTGGGTAAATCAAACACTGCCTCCTCCAGGCTTCAATATAAGCAATCACTTTTCCACCACACATGGGGTTCCCTCTCTTGGCTGGAAGCCTCTCTCTCTCTGTCTCTGTATCGGGGGCTTCTTCCTTCTTTCTTGCTTATTAAACTCTGCTCCTTAAAACCAGTCCATGTAACCGTGGGCCAGTGGTGCAGTGGATAAAGCCACTCCATGTGTGTCCATGTCATTTTATGTACATTGTGTGGGGTGAAGAACAGCTGCCCCGCCCACGGCATTCCAGCAGAGCGAGCAGGGTGGGTTAAATTTGTCTATAGGCTGTCAGGTGGGATTTTACCTCCTTTTTCATTTTTATTTATTTATTTCTTCTCCTAGTCCCTGGCCCCAGTGATCCTGCAGGGCCCTGGCTGTTTTGACAGTCTGTGGTGATATTCCATTATTCCATGCAGTCTGCCTCTTTCAGTCCAGACAAGTGTGAATAATGAAATGAAATGACAGTCTGAGTGGAAGCTTGAGCAAGGGCATCACCAGCCCAGAGATGGGAGAAACCTTTTAAGAATTCATGGACAGCCTCTGGCACTGGCACCAGGGCGTAGCTGCATATAGGTGGGGAACAACGCAGCTAACAGACTGGCCTAGTGGGTGCTGTGAGGAGCGGGTTGCCCTTTCTGATTCTAATTTTGGGTTGGCCATAGATCTAAGAAGCAGAATCACAAATAGTGGCAGGTGGTAATAAATAACTCTTTCTTGGCTTCCCTTTCTTCCCTCCCCTAGGCCCCTAGACATTCAGCCTACTTTCTGTTCCTTTTGCAATTTTCTCATTATATTCTAACCATCACTCAAGTGCAGTTCAAATGCCAGTTCCTCTTGGAAGCCCTACTTTCTCCTCAGCTGGAGTTCTCCTCTGTGCTCTATCAGTGTTTTGCTTGGCGTTTATTGACTGCAGATTGCATTCTACCAGATGCTAGTGTTATTATATAGGGTCTGATTTCCCCTGCTGGAACATAAGGATATTGAGAGGAGAAACCACATCCTTCCTGATTTTCTACCTCTCTCCCAGCCTAGAACGGTGAATTGCTCAAAATAGATGGTAGTAAATGTTCAGTAAATAAGGTAGGAAAGCCTAGGGCAACCAGAAATAGAGGCTCGGTCCTGGCTGCTGGATCTGTCAGTTGTGCAACTTTGAATGAATTACCAACCTATGGCTCGGTGTTTATCATTAGTTAAGTTCTTTTAAAGGATTGTATGAGAAAATCATGTATGGTTCTCAGCATAATATCTAGTGCCTATTAAGCACTGAATAAAGATTAAAAACAATGTTGCTTTGTGTTGAGTTATACGTGCACTGTAACTGCTTTCCTTTTTTCACTATGTGAAAAATGAATTTATGCATGTTGATGCCAAAATGCCAAAGATGGCTTTGAGAGTGACAGCTTTATGATGCACCAGGAATGCACTGACAAAAATTGGGAAACACATCTTAGATTCGGAAGGATATGGAGAGACAGTGACTGATGTTGGAAAGCAGCAATTGCAAACTAATTATGAAGAGAGGGCCTGAGGTAAACAGAGTAAATTTAATTAAGAACAGCCACTGTACTAGCGGTCCAGAATGACATACTTGTTTTTTGAGAAAAAGAGAGAGAGTCAGAGGTAGAGATTAAGCAAAAACTGACAAAAATTCAAAGACAAAATCTGCTTGTGGAATCTCTCCCACTAGAGTTGGTGAGGTAGAGAGAGACCAGGCAATTCTTATGTGTGGATGGCTGAGGGTTGAAAAACCTACTTGGAAACCTTGGGCTGTACCTGGGTCAGGGGATTCACACTGGGTCTTAGCAGAAGGGGCCAGGCATCCTCCAAGCTGAGGGAAGAGAATCCTCTGTTCTCTGGGAGTGAGAAAACCCCTAACTAATCTGTGAAAATGTGCCAAGTACAAGTTGGTGACTGAGCTATGCGTGAGTGATTCCCACCTTTTTCTGGAGCCAGAAATTTCACAATTTCTTATAATTTGCATTGTTGTTCCTGATTTCTGAAGCACCCATGATTAATGAACTGATGTTGTATTAATAGAAGGATTTGAGACTAGATGAAGCTTTATGGAAAGCCCAGTAATTAGAAGGTTGCTTGCTGAGCATGGAATTAAACTACTGTATTTCACTAACTGTAAGACATATATATTCTCACATTTTAACGTCTTCAGAATTATGATATATATTAGACAATGGTTTCTTACTGTTGCTGTTGATCGAGCAGCAATTGGAATGTAGCTCGTTAAAATCTGCGTATGCATAAAATCAATAACCTCAGCATCAAAACGTGGAAAATGGGTCAGCGCCTTGGGAGAAAATCTCAGAGACAAATGTGGATCACTCTTTTAAGAAATGTGAGGAAAAGAAAAGTCCAGAATAGGCAAATATATGTAGACAGAGAGTAGATAAGTGATTTCTTGGAACCAGAGGGTGAGGGTTGGGGGATAGGGTAGGTGAGGGTGGGGGAAAGAGAGAAATTTGGAATGACTACTAATGATTAAGGAGCTTCTTTTTTGGATGATGAAATGTTTAAAATTGATTATGGTATTGGTTGCACAACTCTATAAACAAACTAAAAGCCACTGGGCTGTACACTTTAAAAGGGTGTATTGTATGACATGTGAATTTTGTCTCAATAAAACTCCTTTTATAAGGAAATGTGAACTTACTATGATCATGATGGCTCAGGAGATGGAAAAGAGCATTAGTGACTCTCAGGCAAAAAGTGGTTAAGAAGAATCGGGTTTGTATTGTGAAGAAACTTTAGAAATATTTTGAATTTCACTAATATTTTTCAGTTTGTATGTATACAAGATAAAAATGCTTAAATCAGTCTCTATCATTTAGGAGCCAAGGGGAAACTATGCATGTAGGAGAGAAACATAGAGGAAGTGCTGTGACCTGGGACTGGTAACAGCAAAGCCTTTACCACTGCTAGGTGGAAGAGGGAAGATGCTACTAGCAGCCAGAAGGAGAGAGTTGTGAGACAAGGCCTAGGGTGGTAAGCGTAAGAGGAGGAGGGCTAGAACTGGTGCGTGTGACCCCTCGGGCAGGGAGCTGAGAGAATAAATAGCCCCATCTCCTTTTCTCTCTCTCAGTCTCTAATCTCTTACTGAGGCTCTCCATTGGTCAAACTCAGTTGGAAGTCAGAAGTTAGAGTACATAATCCATTAGCTCTCAAACTTTTTGGTCATAGGATTCTTTTACATTCTTAAAAATTATTGATAATCCCAAATGACTTTTGTTTGCTTGACTAATATCTACTGATATTTACTACACTGGAAATGAAACCCAAGAAATGAAAATAATTAATTCAATGAAAAATAATAGAAAACCCATAGCATATTAACAAAAATGACATATCTCAACAAAATAGCTATATATTTAAAAAAAGAGTGAGTAGAGTAGCATTGTTTTATAGTTTTGAGAGTCACCTTAATGTTCAGCTTAATTAAAGACAACTGGATTCTCACATTGTCTCGTGCATTCCAAGTATTGTGATATATTTTTAGTGGAAGTGTATGAAGAACATCTGTCCTCATACAGGCATGTGGTTGGAGAAGTAAGGGGTATTTGGAGTACCTTTTAATGTAAGTATGAATGTTCTTTTTAAATAATACACCACAACTTAACAAGTTGTTTCTTAAAGGTTGGGGCAGTATGGAATCTGAAATTATATCACTGCATTTTTTTGTACTTGGTTACATTAAAATCCATTGGTCTATCTTGTATGTTGAATGTACCTTTTACTTGTGCATGATTTTCTAGCTTCAAGCTTTGGTTATTTAACAAATATAGGTTTAGTGAATTATGCACATTTACCGCATATTGACATGTATGACAATATTAAAAATAACCACATCTGTTTCTATCACTACTGATCTCATCTGAAGAATCTTTAAGCTCTGGGAAGTTGTAACGTCATTGTAGCAGATAAAAGTTTAAAAAATGGGGGGAGGGATGGCATTGGGAGTTATACCTGATGTAAATGATGAGTTGGTGGGTGCTGATGAGTTGATGGGTGCAGCACACCAACATGGCACAAGTATACATATGTCACAAACCTGCACGTTGTGCACATGTACCCTAGAACTTAAAGTATAAAAAAAAAAGACAAAAAAAAAGTTAAAAAAAAATCTGATAATCTGATGTTTACTTGAAAGCTCAAATTTTATCATTGGCAACAAATACTAATACAATCACTTGTTTTTCTTGAAGTGACAGGCTCCCTTGCATTATTTTTGAGACAGTATCTGTCAAATACCTAATTTTGAATACCATTGCTTGTCTGCTAGTCTTCTTTCCAAATGATGTTTCATGAGAAAAGCAGGTAGTTTAACTTACAGCCCAAACAATCCTGTATGTGCTTTTCTGGGAGGCAACACTCATGCTTTGGTATGCAGCAGAAGTGCTTCATGCATGCTCACATTTTGATAAACCATTACTTCTTTTTAGAGATGGGGTCTTGCTGTATTGCCCAGGTTGAAGTGCTGTGACTATTGACAACCCGTAGTAGTGCACTTACAGCCTCTCAAACTCCTGAGATCAAGTGATCCTCCTGTCTCAGCCTTCTGAGGAGCTGGGACTACAGGTGCATGCTACTGTGCCTGGCTCATATCTCCATTTTGTAAGATGGAATATTAAAAAGAGGAACTCCAAGGTTTAAGTGGAATAAAATTAATATTGTGCTTGCTGCTTTATCACAGACATCCTTAAATGAAAATTGATTTTTTAAATAATTGAGAGTGCTTGGTGAGTGAAAAACATGACTGCTAGCATAGTTTAGTGCCCCTGCCTTGATGCCTACTAAGGCGACAGTAGACAGGCATTATTCACCTTTGCTTTTATACCATCAATACAAATGCCCTCGCAGCAGAAAAGACGAATAATGTATTCATATTATTATAAAGATAGTTTTGACCTTGTATATCTCCTGGAAAAGTCTAGTGGAGGGCCAAGGCTCTGAGGGCCACACTTTGACTACAGAGGTAGCTCTTCGAAGGCAGGCTTCTGGGGCAGAAAGCCATATGGAAAAAGGTGGGGAGTAGATTTTGCAGGGACAGGTGAAAGGGAGTTACAGAAAACAAAGCCTAAATAAGCACTTTACTGTAATATTTTAAAAGTCTCTCTTATAAGAAAGAGATAGTGTAGTGTAATTGCAGCTTGTTTTTTCTTCTTTAGTTGTATATAAAATAATGTGCATTTTTGAATGGATTCTTTGAGTCTTAGTTTCTAAGATTTATGATAAGGAAAGAGAATCAGAAGAATCACACGGTGGAGAGGTCCTGATGTATCTCTTTCCATGATTGTGTTGAATTGCCATGGGGACCAGACAGGTTGTGGTCTTTGGGATTGAGCTTCTGCTCCCTAGGTGGAATATTGTGACTATTTATCTGAGAAAAACATGGTTTTCTAGGCTCCCATTGCTAATGAATCTCTTTTATGATAGACATTTTGTCTTTTACATTTATGAATGTGTAGATGAATAGGTGCATGAATAAGTATTGGTGGCCTAGAAACCACTGTGTCTCCTCAAGGGACTTGGCCTATCCACTCTTGTGGGATGATTTTGTCCCTTAATATTTATAGGGCAGATTTACCTTCTTTATCTCCAAGTGTCTTTCACCTTTGGGGAGGACGGCTCATCTTACTGTCACCCTTGTACTCCTTGCCCTATACGCTTAAAGATTTAATGAAGAAATGGAACTGATCTGTGCATTCCAGTGTCTTTAGACACTCTTTCACATTTGTGTGGCCAGCGTTTCCACAGTTATGGCTCAAGAGGAAGGTTAGTGTCATCTGCAAACTGTAATCACCCGGGTTTATATTTCCAAAAGAAATGGCAGCCTGAAAACTATGCTTCACTTCTAGGGGATTAGAGCTTCAACTGATATTGGACTCTCTTATTTGTTTCTATAAATTTTTAACAGCCTGAAATGGCATTAAACTCTGTGGAGAGCGCAATATAATGCCATTAATCCTGTTGATCTTATACTGCTTTACAGAGGTGAGAAGAACAATAAATCCCTTTATGTGTAAATCAGGAGAGAGATTAGCCATTTCTCTGCAAGGACATACCTTATTACTAGAGTTGGCTGAAACAAAATCAGAGCTCAAGTATTAAATTTGAGATGCTCCGTTTTTCTTCCCCCGATAGTCCACTGATTCTCACCCTCCTCTGATTGTCCCTTCTTCAAATAGTTGTATGTTTCCATCTGTCTGTCTGCCTGTCTGTCTACCTCTCTATCAATTTGCTAAACCTCAGGTTTCAGCCCTCCTGCTATTTTAGGATATATTCCTGCAGAGTATTGTGACAGATAATTTTAGGGAACAGAGTAAAACTTGATTCTTGGTTTCTAAGAGCTTGCAGTCTACTGGAAGGAATAAATCAAGTGGACATGTAACAGAAACTTAAGGCTGTATTTAATAGACTGTTGGTAAGGGTGAGTGAGGACTTAGTGGCTGTGCTTGAATTCTGTGCTTGTCTCTCCCACTTACCACCTGTACAACTCCAGGCAAGTCCCTTGACCTCTCTGAACCTCAGTTCTTCATTTGCAATACAAATTAATTACATAGGGTTTTTGCGATGATTAAATGAAGCATGGACTACTTAGCACAATGCTATTTATTGCTATAGTTAGTATTATAATTTGTGTTCAATGAGATGTATAAGCAATGACCAAAGTGATCCTTATAATCATTGTTAATGGTGGATTTGCTCCACTTCCAATAATGCATTAGGTTTGGGGGTTTTTTGCATGTACATTAGGACAGACTACTTTCAGAAATAAAGCTAGCCAAGGGCCTCTGAGCACTCGCCAGCACTATACATATGGTAAAGTCATTTATTTTACACAAGTGATATGACCATGCTTAAAAAGAGATACTCCTGAAACTGTCTTTCCTGTGGTAGAATATGCTGCAGTAAAACACCTGCACTGTTTCAAATAATTCCTATTCAAGTGTGTTGCCTTTCCAGAGCTGGAATTTATCCAGACCAAAGATCGTCATGGTCACTGCCCTGCACATGTCATCATGTTTGCTGTGTTTGGTCCCAAATACACCAAGCCCACTGTCTTCAGCTGTTTGCAGGTTTGGCCAGTATCTGTGCTTAATGTCTTCCCATTTTCTATTATACAGGGTGATACCTACAACTTCCCCCTCTTGCAGCCCCTTCTCATTCCAACAGAGACACCCATCACTCACTTGAGTTATGGAGGAAAAGGAATCACAGTCTCTAGATACCAGAAGAGGTACCAGAAGAGGCCAATCTGCTTTAGGACTTTGGCAATCTGGAGTTCCCAGTGGAACAGGAGAGCAATGGAGATAAGTGAAAGAGGCCTATAATCAGAATATCAAAGTGTCTTGTAGCCCAAGTTCTGATTTACTTCTTATGCTAGATGAATCACTGAGGCTTCTGGGGCCTCAATCCACCCATCTGTATGGTAGATGTATTGCACTGTAAGGTTGTTTTATTCACCACCTCACCCATTTAACATTTATAAAGAGCCTACTCTGTATTATGCATTGTGTAGAATATGAGACACAGTTACGCACACACCACACATATCATTGCTCAGAATGTGTTGAGAGCCACGACAAAGGTAAAAAAAAAAAATGTGAGGGGCTGCAGTTCTGCTGTGTTTCTTTTAAGCTACTTCTTAGTTCTAGGCATTAGGGACAAATCTGTGATTTGTCTCTTCAAGTTCATTCACATCTCATGGATCATCACTACATTTCTGGAACTCTGTTGTCTCCTCTAAAAAATGAGAGAAATGAATAGAATAGCTGTTCAAAAGGACTTTTTGTCGAGAGGGCAGATGGAGAAAGGTGAGGAAGATTAAAGGGGAAAATCCATCCAGATGAATCATTCTGTGGTCACATATCTATTATCTTATTTGTCTCCTAAACTCATTGTGAGTTGGGCAATGAAGATATTCTTGTTCCTTTTTGAACTAGAAGAAAATTAAGACTCAGAGGCTGAATCATGTTCTGAAGGATAAATCAAGGTCAGGATGCTCAATACAGTACTATCAGTATGATGCACAAAGGAATCTATGTTAATTCCTTAAACTCAAAACTCACCTTTGCCATGATTTTAACCTTCTTTACCAAATAAGCTTTGTCAGAATTAGCTAGTCATCAGCATTTTCTTCTCCTAACTTATAATGCATGTAGTAGAAAAGATAATGTACGGTGCTATACGGTGTTTTTGGTGACAAATTTTCATCCAAGTTGAGGTTGGAGTGCTTAGAATTAGCTCACCCAGAGAGTGTTTCTCCTGCCAATAGGTGGCAGAGTGAGTAAGTTTGTCAGAATGAAAATGAAATCTGACAGGAGGGTGCTTGGATTGGGCTCTCCTGTTGAATCAACCTATAATGATGATGTACCTACAACGCAAAGCACACCACAAAGCATGGAAGACTTGAAAAAGACACCATCTCTTTATCTTTTGCAGTTCACGTTTAGCAGATCCATAAAAAGACTTTTTCTTTATATAACAAGAAACATTATACAAATGGGGAGTAGAGCAAAAGAAACATAAAGAGCAAAATACAACTATGTTAAGTAAACCATACATTTCTTATCTCTTCTTGATATCATGCATTCCTTAGTCCTAACTCTAATATTGAGGAAAGCAAACTGTGCTTATAAGAAGCCACAAACAGGCCGGGCGCGGTGGCTCAAGCCTGTAATCCCAGCACTTTGGGAGGCCGAGACGGGCGGATCACGAGGTCAGGAGATCGAGACCATCCTGGCTAACACGGTGAAACCCCGTCTCTACTAAAAATACAAAAAAAAAAAACTAGCCGGGCGAGGTGGCGGGCGCCTGTAGTCCCAGCTACTCCGGAGGCTGAGACAGGAGAATGGCGTAAACCCGGGAGGCGGAGCTTGCAGTGAGCTGAGATCCGGCCACTGCACTCCAGCCTGGGTGGCAGAGCAAGACTCCCTCTCAAAAAAAAAAAAAAAAAAAAAAGAAGCCACAAACAAAAAACAATAAGCCCCCAAAACTCTGACTCAGACTCAGGGACCCCAGCATTCTCTAAAGGAAGGAAATGCCCTCTTCTTTCCCTGACTATCCACTGATACTGATAAATGCTAAAGAGTTTTCGCTGGAACAAGTTGTCTTTATTCCATTCCTTTGAATAACCAAAGGAAACTCAATTAAATCTATTTATAATTTTATATAAAGAAGAAATAACTTGTGAAAGATATATTTTACTTGTCTATTTGCCTAGTGAATTATTAAAAGGCAAGAAATGAAATATGAAAATACTGGTGAACTCTTATTGATCTTCCAAAACCCAGCACAGTTGGGGTTTCCCCAGGGAAGATTTTTCTGTCTCTTTGTTTATCCTTTCTTCTGGGCTCCTAAAGCACAGTGTACCTTTTGACATCACATACATTTATCAGACTCTTTTAATAACTTAAAAAATCTTTACATTTTTCTCACCTGAGATCTTAGATGTCATGATGATATAATTAGTTATCTTGATTCTCAGTGCCGAATGCAGGAATCATATATTAAGTATTTATGAATAAATGATGCACAAATAGACAAACGGTTAAAAAGGAAGGATTGGGCAGTTTCTAAACTGCATCTTCATTTTTGGAAGAATGTGAAAGCAACCATGCAGAAATCAGGAAATGGCAGACAGCTTGGCGGCATCATTTTTGTGACACATCAGCCATAACATATTTTAGAGCCATATCTGAGTTCATATCTGACCCTGCCACATTCTAGACAATAATTGAACATCTTTGAGTTTGTTCACTCATAAAATAGTGCTTTACAGAACTGTTATTAGCTTAAATTGCTAATAAAAAGCTTTATACAATGTGAATATACCTAAGGTATGATGACTATTACTGTTATCTCTGTGACAAACCACTTTCTCTTTTAAGTGGTATTGAATATCTTTACCAAATTGCAGACAAATTGGCAAACAGATCAAAAGTAGTTTTTGTTTGTAGTTGTGAGAAACAAAACAATAAGTTTTTTGTTTGTTTTCTTTTTTTTTTTTTTTATATATCACCTTGGTTTTGCTACCAAAGAAGTAAAGGCAGTTTTGCAGATGAAAAATGGCTGATTCATTGAAGAAAAAAATGGTTTGCATTTGTTATTTATTTTTATAACTTACTTCAATGGACAGTTTGAAAATGAAAAGGGCTTATTTTATTTTATCCTTATACTAAATTTTAAAAGGTGTTTTTATAAAGATCGTGAATTGTGTTATCTCTCTGATAGGTCTTAGGTACTTTTATCCTCTGGAAGATTTATAAATTAATAATTTGATAGGCTATAATTTAAAGTATGACTTTAAGTTGAAATTGGGACCTGTGAAATTTTGAGAGTGGAGAATGCCTTTGAGTAAAGAGAAAACACTCAAAATACATTTGTGATTTGTAAAGTTGTTTACAGAATGATTCAAAAACTGGGAACTCAGAGATCCAAGTCTAAGTTAAATTGTCTGTAATACCCAGGGCTGTGCAGTCTCCTTCTTTCAGTTCACTCCAGGATCAGGTTAGCTGCATCCCTAGCTTTTGGCATGGAATGTGCTTTGATGAACAAGTGTCTCATCAAATAGCCAGAATGGTAGAACTTGGGTACATCGAGGTCAGACACCAGGTGTTACCATAATTAAAAGATCGTGAAAGAATAGAAAGTAGGTGAGAAGATCTCCACCTGCTGAATTTGCCTCAATTCTTAAAAGTTACGTCTTTGAGGGCAAGCAGCTTGCAAAACCCATGCTTTAAAAATGCACCGTGATTTTCTCACCCCCCCATCCCCTGTCTTAGCCATATCCAAAGAAAATTTTTATCCTTATTTTTGTCTGTGGAGTGAGATTTTCTTTTCAAGTGCTTGGGAGCTTTCCATGGTGTCCTGTGGAAGATTTGAAATGAAGCCCTCTCTTTTTAAATCCTTTCCTTTTCTTAGACAGAATTGCCTGTTATAATTTCTTCTTTTTTACTCTCAAAAAAAAAAAAAAAAATCAAAAGAAAGGAAGAAAAAGAAGCAGAAGGAATCCAGTTGGAGACTGCAGCCCAGGTATTACAGAGGACAACTGCTGTAATTGGTTGTTAAAAATGGCACTGCAATCATTTTCTGCACTGATGGAAAATCGACTTTTCCTCTTAACATTTTCTTCTGTGGCTAGGGAAATTAACAATTTAATTGATTTTAATGAAATGACCGTTTAAACATGCTCAAGTACTAGCTTTAAAGATAAACAAAAGTGTTTTGAAGCATCTCTTCCCTAAACCAAATTCTTATGTAATTTGAATGGTGCAGTGTGTGAATGTTGATATTTAAATGCTAAATCATGCAGATTTGGTTCTCAGTATAAATTTTTCTGATCAAGAAATATTCAAAGATTTAGCATAAATTGTAGCCAATTGCGAGGACAATCCAAAGTGATTTTTTTTGAGACAGAATCTTGCTCTGTCACGCAGGCTGGAGTGCAGTGGCATGATCTCTGCTCACTGCAGCCTTCACCTTCTGGGTTCAAGTGATTCTCCTATCTCAGCCTCCCGAGTAGCTAGGATTGCAGGCATGGACCACCACGCCCACCTAATTTTTGTATTTTTGGTAGAGATGGGGTTTCACCATGTTGGCCAGACTGGTTTCAAGCTCCTGGCCTCAAGTGATCCACCTGCTTCGGCCTCCCAAAGTGCTGGGATTACAGGTGTGAGCCACCACACCCGGTCCATAATTGAAATATTCTAAACTGTGTTAAATCATTGAAAACTGATTGGGGGAAACCTGAAATGGATTGTGTGATAGCCATATGTAACTAGTCAGGAAAAAGAAAGGTTTCTAGGGAAATGAACTTTGTTCTCAACCATATTCTTGGACCATCCAAGAATCCTTCAGTGGTTATTGGAATGTGTGGCAATATGAGTAACATAAATTAAGAGAAAAATGTTTCCATCAGTATGAATAACCACACTATAGATATGAGCAGTCTCACACTTTGCAGATACAAAATTTCTGTATGGAAATTTGGAACTATTTTGACAAATTTAAAAAATGTTCCTATCCTTGGCTCCTCAATTCCATTCTAAAAATCTATCATAATAAAAGTTAGGATGAGTACAAAGATTAACCTACAAGCATGTTCATTGTGGAAGTGTTTATTATTGAGATAAAGTGGAAAGAAATCCAGAAATCCAACAATAGGGTTAAATAAATCATAAATAATTGTCTACAATGCTATGTCATTAGACTTGAAGTCGCTGTCAAGTTAATGAAAACAGGTTATAAAATTGTATAGAGTAGAATTCCTTCTCCTTTATTTTTACAATTAAAGCATATGAAAACATCTAGACAGTACACTTTTAAAGGTTACTAATGGTTATCTAATTGGTTTTGGGATTAGGTACTCTCTTTTTATTGCTTTCTTCTTGATATTCTCTACTTTTTCTACAGTGAACATGTGCTTATATAATAAAACTGTCCATTTGTCCACATATTACCACGTTGGGATGACTCAGAGTCTCCCAGTCTTCCTGGGCATAATCAGAATCTTTGTTTTGGTAGGAATTAGATTTCTTCAGAATATAAAGATTTTGTAGTTTTCAACATCTTAACGCTTTCTGATTTTATAACATCTTACGTCTTTAAAACATATACTTCCTCACAGTGCTATATAGTTGTGTTAATTTTTTAATTCAAGTTTTTTAAAATTAAAAATGTTCTTGAGTATCTTTTGTGGTAACTACTTAGATAATGGGGAAAATCCAGGACTTGGAATAACTTCTTCTGAAATGTTGTTTTATGATCTACTTCATATATATGAATCATTTTGGTATGGACACTGGGTAGTGACTCTGAAAATTCTTTTCAGTAGATTGGAACTGAGAAGCAAATCAGAGTCAGAAAAGAAAATCTAGGAAGCTCCAGTAAAAAAATAACTCTCCCGTCTTCATCCCTGTACTAGCATCCTGAAGAACTCCAAAATATCCTTAATTTCTGTAAATGAGGCCAGTGGACTCTCCCTGCTTCCATTATGCATGCAGTCCAGTCGTAATGATCTGGATCAAAGATTAAACAGTCATATACTTCCGGCTATAATGGAAAACAAGTCATATAATCCATCCTTCAGGTGTACCAATTTTATCATTTTCCAAAGAGTATTATTCTCATCCATTTGTATGCCTGATGCCCTGATTTTCATGTCCAAGTTTCCTACTGTCGTTGTGCCTTAATGCTCACCAACTTAACTGCATCAGGGCTTACACCATTGTTGCTAAATCTTCTTTGCCATTTTGACTAGGTCCTCAAAGGGGAGCAAACCTGGAATTAAGGTGATTGAAGTCTGGAGAAACAATTTCTATAGTGACCGGGTTAAGGCACCTTGCTTTTGTGTGAATTAAATTAGTAATTTATTTCTTGGGCCTAGTTTGTCCATACTGTTGGTATAGTTCATGCTAAATGAATAAATTGAAGATCTTCATTTCACCAGAATCATGAATAGTTTGTATTACACAACCAACTATTCTACTAATTTACTATTTGAATAGAAATACATTGACCTTAGGAGGCCCCAGAGAGTGAGTGCCTCCAAAATTCCCAATGCACTGCAGGTGAATTTCCCATGATAATTTCTCAACAAAACTAGCCCTCCCCAATCCCATCCCCCCACCCAGGCAAAGGTAGAGATTTCTTCCTCTGTGATACCACATTACATTGTAAAATCTTTATTGTTGCACTCATGATAGTATATGCTGGCTCTTTATTTGGTCTATTTTCTCTTAGTAGACTTTCAACTCCCTGAAGTTCAGTACTGTGACCTATTCATCTTTCCATATCCAATATCTGCCATAAAATACTAATCAATGGATTAAACACATAGAATGAATGAGGAGATAACTAAGAATTTGATATTCTCCTTTTGAAGAAATGCTACAGGAGATGTTCATTGACTGTCAAGAATAACCTTATGTCTTGACTAGTAGCAATAAAAAGCAAGAAAGGAAAGTAATGATATTTTATAGTGCCCATTTAATGATATTTAATTTTGGGAGAAAAGAAGGAATTTTCATTCTCTACTGTGTAAGTCAATTTGATAAAGTGGAGACTTTCTGGTTCTTTGACCGCTAGGGCATTTCCTGCATATACAGTTGCTGCTCAATCTCACCAGATAGCTTTTTTTTTTTTTTTCAATAAAAGTGCAGCTAACTTCTGCAAAATGCTGATATCATTCTGCCACTTAGAAATCTTGCACTGTATCAGAGCTGCTGTAGCAAACAGCAGCCAGCATATCGAAGCTTGTCTGGAGAAATGAGCAGTCTGAACAGCAGCCGATTTCCTTTCAAAACTGTAGTATAATTGAATAAGCTTTTAGTTTCTCAGACACTAGATAAAATATTGCTTGAATATATCATCATTCAGAAAAAAGTAGAGTCTTTCTGTGATTTTTTCCCCTATTCTCTCCATATCTGTTCATTTCTACAATCTATGACATTCTAGTCAGCACACAGATTTAGGAGAAAAATATCTTAAAATGACGGAATCAAGGAACTCCTAGAAATAACCTGAAGTTGATAAAACACATTGGGTTAAAATCTAGTCTTTAGCTCTAGGACTTAGAGGATATAAGCTAGAGGCTTCTTCATTCTTAGAGGTCAGTGTGATAGCAGAACTAAGGTTATTATAAACTAAGTGTCAAACAATGTGGTGGGTTACTTATGCATCCATTCTCTATCTTGGAGATGGAATGAGGAATTAGCTGAAGTGGGTTTATTGAAGGACTCAGTCTAGTGGGGAAAAGAGACAGTATGGTAAATTATAAAGACATTCACTGGGGACTTTCGGTTCCTAAAGGAAAAAACTTGTATTCCTCCACGTCTTCTTTTGTATTACATTTGTTATGGGATTTTAGCACTTCTAACAAAAGAATTCTGGCCATTTTAGTCTCTTGGCTCTAAGAATACTAGACCATTTTTTCCAGTGTTCTGTGCCCTATATAGTTTCTCTCCTGAGATCAATGGCTATGTCCCCGAACTTTGACCCCAGCCTTCTTCTTGTTCTTGAGGCAGGACCAATGTTTACTCTCAGACTACAGCTGACATGCTTGGATTTTGAAACTTGTCATTTGGCCCACCTGGTAACACACTCCTGGAGTTTTCATTCCAGGCTTCCTCTCTGTCTGTTCTTGGATCCACACCACAGCAACTCAGTCACAAAAGTCTGTCGGCAAGTTGCTGAATGCAGATGCCAGACGGAGACTTAGGTCTCTTATTTCAAAAGGTCAGCAGATTTATTGTGGTATCATGGACACCAAGGGGACACTTAGCTCTCCCTCTCTGGTTGCCACTTTTTAAGGCAATTAGAGCAAATTAGGTCTAGTGAAATGGAAATTTAATTTTAAAAATTCTTATTTATTCAATGAGTAATTTATTCAGCATTTTCTGGGTGCCAGGCACTGTGCTAGGAATTGGAAATGCAGACATATTCTCACGTAATTGATAGTCAATGGGAAGGCTGAGTTGGAACCAAATGGTTACACAGCAAATGTTTTATGAGCTCAGTAGAGACTTTGAGGGGAAAAAGAAAGACCAGGAGAACAGAATAAACCCCCACACAGAAGACAAAACATTCTACCTGGGTCTTAAAAGTCAAGCAGTTCGTCAAGGAACAGGGAAACAATCTGTTCAAAGGCATTGCAGTGGGAAAGAGTGGTGTGATTGGGCAATGACTTTAATGTGGAAAGAAGGAAACAAAGAAGGGTCGGGGGATTGACAAGTTCTGTCTGAGATGTACGTGAATTGTTCTCCTGCCTGTGCATTTCCTGCTATGTTTCTCCTCTCCTTAGTGGAGAAGAATCTCCACGTTCTCTCTCCCTGCCAAGGGCCAGAGTTTTAATAACTCACTACTCTCAGAAAGTTAAATTCAACATGTTCTGTGGGAAAATAATTACATTTTTGACTCTCACTATAGATACTAAATTTTATCAGATGGTCCCCAACTCATCTGAAAAAATTAATACCATTTTAAAAAAGTGAAATTTACCCAATATTTTTTATTTAAGGAGTAGTTGGAAGATTTGGTGCTTCTGATTCATAGTTTTACTATCATACAAAATAAAGCCCCACAGCCTACATATAACTACTCTAGTAATGTACTTCATACCCACAAAATGGTCTCAGCAACTTGTAACTATCAGGGAGAGCCTCTGTGTTCTTAAAATGAAATGCTTAAATGGTAAGTAAGAAGATGTCTCTTACTGCAGAGCATCTGCACTTCTGGAGTTTCAATTTCTCAAGATTAACAATCTGGTAAGAGACGGACTGCACCAGTAATTCTCAAGCCTGGATGTACATCCTAATCACATATGGAATTTGTTAAAAAATAAAGGGTAGATGGAGGTAGAAACTGAAGTTTAAAAAAATTCCACAGATGACTTTGGTGCATAGTCAGGTTTGCAAATTTCAGGATTCAATGACTTATTTGGATACATCCACTCATAAGACTTCTAGGCAATTTTGTGGATGAATAGTTACATAATTCTACTTAGGCAAGATTGTGAATTGTATGTATATAAAAATAATTTGTTGGGAAAGGATTCCTAAGTGTTTTTATGAATTGTGAAGGATTGTTTCGAAAACTATACTTTGAACTGATCATTTGAACTGTAATCATTCTTCTATTCTGATATAACAGAGCATACAAGATTTCATCTGTTATTTCTTATTTTTTCCTTAATTGATAAAGAAAACTTGTATGCACTTATGATGTGCCAAGTAATGTTCACACATATGTGTACATTATTAAATGATTGACTCAAGCTAGTTAACTATTTATGTTTTTCTCATTCTTATCTGTAATACCTCTGTTGCTTTTGGCCATTAATTCATAAATGTCTTTCACTCCAGGCAAACCCAGACAGGACTGTGCTGTTACTAGTGCAGAATTGTCTTCTCTTGGTGGAAGCAGGTTTCTTCAACCTATACATTAACATTCTGTTGTGACTTTTCACATGGTTGTTTAAAAAGCAAGAGGGCTGCCTGGGTGCGGTGGCTCACACCTGTAATCTCAGCACTTTAGGAAGCTGAGGTGGGTGGATCACCTGAGGTCAGGAATTTGAGACCAGCCTGACCACATGACAAAACCTCTTCTCTACTAAAAATACAAAAATTAACTGGGAGTGGTGGTGCATGCCTGTAATCCCAGCTACTCAGGAGGCTGAGGCAGGAGAATCACTTGAACCCAGGAGGCAGAGGTTGCAGTGAGTCAAGATTGTACCACTGCACTTCAGTCACTTCACAACGGAGTGAGACTCTATCTCAAAAAAAAAAAAAAAAAAAAAAGTGTGAGGGCTAAGTGTTGTCGAATTGTTTAATTTTAAAAAAAGATGAGGTTTATGGTAGAAAAATCAAGTTAAACATGGATTTTTGAGAGCTTGTTTGGAGGAGCTACTCGTATTCCTTTGACCAAAAACCAGTCCTCCTCTATTAGGGATGACTGATTTCTTCCACTGAGTCCACAGCTTCGTGAGGGACATCATGGCATGGTGAGGGAGGAAGGGGTCACTCACCTAGCCAGTTGGATCTGCCGAATCAACCCAGCCAGATCAGCCAAATCAATGGGGTAACAGATGTCGCAGCCAGACCATCCTGCAATCCTAAACATGGACTTTTGAATAACACACGATGACGTCGGTCCTTTCCCTTGCTACACTTCAAGTATGTGTTTGCTGAAGAGGGGACCAAATTGGTGATGTTTGTGTCAGTGGTCCACCTTCACAGAGAATGGGGTTGCAGGAAGGGGGTAACTGTTCTGGGGGCTCTGCCACAACCAGGTAAGAATTCACCAGAAGGAGAGAACCAATTCTTGCCCTCTTTCTGGTAAACTCACAAGCTTCCAGTGTGGGCATTACGGCCATGATGAACATGTCACAGTGCTGCCGATATTTTGCTTGTGGCCAGTTTTGGGGCCAGTTTATGGCCAGATTTTCGGGGACCTGTTCCCAACATGCCTCCCTTCTTTGATTTGCAACTTGATAAAAGCAAAGACAGCTTTGTCATGGTAAGATACTTCTTGCAGGATTCAGAATCCACATCTGCAGACTATACAAAGACAAACAACACAGATTAAAAGCACAATCATCATTGAAATCACAGAGCTTTCAAGTGTTTTTATCCATTTTAATGGGTTACTAGCTGCTAATCTGTCTGCAGCTCCTCCAAGCACTCCAGTTCCTGGCATTAAGGTCAAGTGTGCCTGGGATGCTTTAAATATTTGTTCTTTTAATTTTGTAATATTCATAAACAAGTTAGTAGAGTGTCCTTCTGGAGGCTTTTTTATTCTTTCCCAAATTTTGATCTTATTAAGAACTATTAGTAGTTTCCACAAATCCTTGTGTTTAGCTCCTATAGCGGGCCATATCATTTGAGGTTGAGGTGCCACTATACCGCCATGGTTCCAGAGAATAGGAACTCTTGCCATACTTTTTATGATTTCGACCATCGACCATTTTGCTCAGATCAGCTGAACATAATATGGCCATGGCATGCAGACTGAGGTGTAATTTAAGCTAAACATCCCCTTAGGGGACCAATTAAGAATGATTCCATAGGAATCATTGTGCAGCACCTCTGCCTGTTCTGCAATGCAATCTTCCTAAACAAGTACATTCATATTTTCTGGCTAGGTTCAATTTTGTTTACAAATAGGTTTTTGAGGGCGGTATGTCTCAATTATAGGAAAAATTTGAATTTCTCCACTGTAATCCTAATCAATGACTCCTGTATGTATTTGTATCCCTTTTAAACTTAAACTAGACATTCCTAAAAGTAATCCTATTGTCCCTGCTGGCAAGGGTCCCCAGACTACTGTTGGGACCTTTTGTGGGGGTTCCCCAGGCAGAAGGTTCACAGCTTTTGTGCAGCATAAATCTATTGTGGCACTACAGGCTGTGGTGAGGGACAGATATTGTACACGGGTGAAGGAATGGCCTGAGCTGGAAATGTCTCGGTTTAGAATGGAGCCCTGGACAGGCACCTCATGACTTTTCCTGAAATCGGGTTCCCATCTTTATCAAACTTAGTGACACTGGCTAGCCCAATGTTTTCCTTTTTTACATTTTGGACATATTTTGGGCTCAGGAGTTTTCTTTTGTCCCCTATCTGGCGGCCTGACTCACTGATTTTTTCTACATTCTTTATTAGTATGACCACACAGTTAAAACACATTCCAGGAAATGGAGTATTTCCTTTATCCACTCTTAGTCCTGCCATTGCCTGTGCTAGCAGAGTAGCATTATGCAGATTACCTCCGATACCATCACAGGCCTTGATATAATCAACATTTCCTTCTGATAGGTCACAGAGCAGCCTGGTAATCGGGATTAGCATTGTCAAAAGCTAATAACTGTAACACTATATCCTGAGCAGCCAAATCTGCAATTACCTTTTTAAGAGACTCCTGTAACCGAGCTATAAAATCCACATATGGTTCTTTTGGTCCTTGTTTTATAGCACTAAAGGAAGGGTATTGTTCTCCACATGAAGTGATTTTTTCCCAAGCTCTAATACACACTCCTGTAAGCTGTTCTATGGCATCATCTTGTGTGACCACTTGTGCATCTAAACCAGCCCAGCTGCCAACCTCCAAAAGTTGGTCTGCAGTTATATTGATTTGAGATTGGGTCTGGACATTGCGAGCAGCCTGAATGGAAGCTTCATCTGCCCATCAAGTTTTAAATTGTAAGAACTGAGCAGGAGTTAGACAAGCTTGAGTAAGAGCATCCCAGTCAGTAGGAATCATCCAACTGGAAACAGCAACATTCTTTAACAGTCCCATTACAAAAGGAGAACCTGGTCCATACTGATTTGTAACTTGTTCAAATTCTTTGAGTAATTTAAAAGAAAAAGGCTCAAATATAGCTGTAATATTTCCCTGTTGATTTTGGGGGGTGTATTCTAACAGGGAACTGCCAAGCCTCTAAATCACCCTCTCGTCTAGCTTGCTGAATTCCTGCCTGAATAGAGCTAAGAGCGGTTGCTCAAGGTGCTGATTGAACAGTCACTGGGGCAACTACGTTTTGCCCAGTGTCCTCTGGAAAAGAAAGACCTGGAGAATCTTTTTCTTCAAAATATAATGAGGGGGTGCAGAAGGGTAGGGATGAACCTCTCCCTCCTCTGTCACTTTAGCTTTAGCTGGCAAATAAACCTGTTCTGTAACGTCTTCTGTTACTTTGTTATACTCTTCTTCTTCCTCATCACCAGTGTGAAAAAGTTCCAAGGTGGAACAAACCAGACCCCACACTTGTCCCTTTGTTATCCTGATGCTTCTGAGCTCCCATTCTTACTCACCATGGGTATTGCTTTAAGAGTACTTGGCTGTCCTCCAGCTAGTTCTGTGTTCTCCAACCATCACTCTGGCGACCCTTTGACCAGGATTTGAGCCCCCATGATGGATGCCACTTGCTGAGACCAGCTCGGCTGGGGAGACTCTAATCCAGTGGTGCTAGAGGAATTAAAGTTACACATGTAGAAATATAGAGGTGTGAAGTGGGAAATCAGGGGTCTCACAGCCTTCAGAGCTGAGAGCCCCAAACAGAGATTTACTCACAGCAAGCCAGTCATTAGCATTGTCTCTATAGATATTAGATTAACTAAAAGTATCCCTTATGGGAAACCAAGGGATGGGCCAAAATAAAGGGATGGGTTGGTTTTGTTATCTGCAGCAGGAGCATGACCTTAAGGCACAGATTGCTCATGCTATTGTTTGTGGTTTAAGAGCGCCTTTAAGTGGTTTTCTTCCCTGGGCAGGCCAGGTGTTCCTTGCCCTCTTTCCGGTAAACCCACAACGTTCCAGTGTGGACGTTATGGCCATCATGAACATGTCACAGTGCTGGAGATACTTTGTTTATGGCCAGTTTTGGGGCCAGTTTATGGCCAGATTTTGGGAGGCCTGTTCCCAACAGTTTGTCTTTCTGTACTTGGCTTATTTCACTTAATGGTCTCCAGTTCCATCCACGTTGTTACAAATGACTGGATTTCATTTTTTTTTTTTTTTTTTGGCTGAATAGTACTCCATTGTGTATATGTACCACTTCTGTTGTTCCATTCATCTGTTGATGGGCACTTACATTGCTTCCAAATCCTAACTATTATGAACAGTACTGTAATAGACACAGAGCTGCAGATATCTCTTCAATGTATGGATTTCCTTTCTTTTGGGCACATACCCAGCAGTCAGATTGATGGATGATATGGTAGTTCAATTTTTAATTTTTTGAGGAATCTCCAAACTGTTCTCCATAGTGGTTGTACTAATTTACATTCCCAGGAACAGTTTGTGAGGGTTTCCTTTTCTCTACATCTTCACCAGCATTTGTTATTGCCTGTCTTTTGGATATAGGCCATTTTAACTGGGGTGAGATAGTATCTTATTGTAGTTTTGATTTGCATTTCTCTTATGATCAGTGATGTTGAGGCCCTTTTCATATGCCTGTTTGCTATTTCTATGTCTTCTTTTGATAACTGTCTATTCAAATCTTTAGCCCATTTTTTGATTGGATTTTTACATTTTTTTCCTGGAGATTGTTTGAGCTCTTTCTGTATTCTGGGTATTAATCCCTTGTCAGATGTGTAGTTTTCAAATCTTTTCTCCCATTCTGTGAGCTGTCTCTTCACTTTGTTTATTGTATCCTTCTCTGTGCAGCAGCTTTTTAACTTTATTGATCTTATCTGCCCAGTTTTGCTTTGGTTGCCTGTGCTTGTGGGGTGTTATATTACTAAAGAAATTTTGCCCAGACCAATGTCCTAGAGATTTTCCCCAATATTTTCTGGTAGTAGTTTCACAGTTTGAGGTTTTAGATTTAATTCTTTAATTACTTTTGATTTGATTTTTGAAGATGGCAAGAGATAGGGGTCTAGTTGTATTGTTCTGCATATAGATATCCAGTTTTCTCAGCACCAGTTATTGATGATTTTCTTTTCCCCAGTATATGTTCTTGGCACCTTTCTCAAAAATGAATTCACTGTAGGTGTGTGGATTCACTTCTGGGTTCTCAATTCTGTTCCTTTGGTCTATGTGTCTGTTTTTATGCTAGTACCATGCTGTTTTGGTTACTATAGCTCTGTAGTATAATTTGAAGTAAGGTAATGTGATTCCTTCAGTTTTGTTCCTTTTGCTTAGGATACCTTTGGGTATTCTGGGCCTTCTGTGATTTCACATACATTTTAGGATCATTTATTCTATTATGCGAAGAATATCATTAGTATTTTGAAGGGATTGCATCAAATCTATAGATTGCTTTTGGGTAGAATGGACATTTTAGTAATATTACTTCTTCCAGTTCATGAACATGGAATATGATTGTTTTTTGGTGTTCTCTTCAACTTTTTTCATCAATGTTTGTTTTCATTAGAGAGAGCTTTCATTTCTTTGGTTAACTGAATTCCTAGGAGTTCAGTTTCATGTGTGGCTATTGTAAATGGGATTACTTTTAAATTTATTTTCAGAATAAGAATTTTCTCTTGACAATGTTTCCCAAGCCCAGCAGTTCGCCCAATAGTAACAATTTATAAACTTAGTTGATGATCACACCACCAAGTGGATCCTAACTCCATTTTACTATTTTATTCTGCTCTATTTACTCTCACTGTGATTCTTTTTTGTTTATGTTCTCTTCCAGTTGCATAACTAAAATCCATTCAAAACCTTATTATTCACTTTTCTCACAGTTCCTATTTACTCTAAATTATTTATCACAATAATTACTTTTCCCCATTCTTTTTTTTTCTTTTTCTCCTCATCCTTCTTTTCCCCAGTTACTTCTTTATTTCTTGAGGATATGAATGTAGAACAGAGAAGTGTGCTTAACAAAAAGGTTTAGTGAAAATAAAAAATAAGAAAGGTAGAAAATAAAATGAAATAAAATAAAAGTAAGAAATGAAAGCAGTAGAGACAGTGTGTTGCTTTTGGTCTAAAAGTAGAGAAAAGTGCACTTGAAAATTGAAGCAAACTAAATGAAAAGGGTCATGGTAGCCAGCTATTTGTAAAGCTTTAAAGCTATCCTTTTAGATTTGAGGACTCCTTTCTGAAAGCAAGAAGTGTGGAGGGGAATTCCTTAAGTGGTTTAAAGGGCTTAAAGTCATCCTGCTTCCTCTCCACACTTTGGAGAACACTTTTAATTAAAAGGTTTCCAAAGAGGAATGTGGAAGAAACAGAGAAAGAGAAAACTGGCATTGACACTAGAATAGAACTTGATAATGAGGTAAATCAAAAGATGACAAGCACTGAGAATAATATTATTGCTTAGATGTTACCTGGGTCTCTGTCTGAACCAAATTGTCACTTAAAGGCATAAATGAGGTCATGGTTTTGAAGAGTCTGTGGCTAAAGGTAAGATTTAGGTAGTTGTGCTTGAGTATCCAGTAATTTAGATATTCAGTAATATTATGAGATTCATTTTTTAAATGATACTATAAAAAGTCACCAGCTAAATTTAGACTTGGTTACTGAAAATAATGATTTTGAAACATGGTCATCAGAAACTCAAGGGGTTCGGCAATTCTGACCCATCTGAAGACCTCTGCAGGAGAAAGTAAAATTTAGTGAACTTGAGTTTTCTTTTCTGTGTATGAGTCACACTAGTCTTGCATAAACTGTGAATCGTAGGTGCAATCTCAAAACTGTGAAATAGGGAGGATACAGATGCTGCTTCCTTTAGGAGATAATGAGCAGAAGCAAGTATATTCATCTATGAAATGGAATTTTGATAAATAGTAAAGCTGTTTAATTTTAGAGATTCTTGAATATCTAACACATGCATTCGTTTTAGGTAGGCTTTCTTCACAATCCATTTTCTTATTGATTATGTTTATTACATTATTGCCAGGAACTATGGCCCATATGACCACCAATTTTGAATGTATTGATATTTTCTCTTTCTTCTTTCTTTCTTTTTTGAACTTTCAGGTTAAAGGGTACATGTGCAGGTTTGTTATACACGTAAATTGCCATGTCTTGAGGGTTTGGTGTAAAGATAGTTTCACAAGCCAAGTAATTAGTATAGTATCCAACAGGTAGTTTTTTGATCCACACCCTTCTCCCTCCCTCCATACTCAAGGAGGCTCCAGTGTCTGTTATTCCCTTCTTTGTGTCCATACATACTCAGCGTTCATAAAACGTCAACATAGACTCATGATGCATTTCTCGGAATGTGTCCCCACATGACTTAGACACATGGCTGTACGTACATATATGTAACTACTTCCCTGATCAGTTGTAGGATATTTCCAGTACTCCTAAGGGCTCCTATGTAGCCCTTTCTATTAATATTAAGAGTGGTTTATTATGCACCAATCAACAGTGAATACATGTCTCTCTCTCTCTGTGTTTATTTAACCCAAGAATAAGTACGGTTTTCTTCTTTAATATTTCAAAGCATAATATATTAATTAACATAGGGTAAGTCCATGCTATGTTAATAAATAATCCAAAAATCTTAGCAGCATAATCTGGAAACGTTTATTCCTTCTCATGCTACATGTTCTGTTCATCTTGGCCACTCAGAAAATAGGCTTACGGAGAATTTATTTTGACATGAGCTTCCACATTTTAGGGCTTTATTAGGGACTACCTAACTCACAGTAGCAACTTCTGGGTTAGTCAGATTAGGCAAGGTTAAACTAAAAAGATGATATGAAATCATCCAAATGTTAATGGCTCAACATAATGAATGTATTGTTGTTCACATTGCATATCCATCTCAAGTCAGCAGGTGTGTCCTGGTTATTGTAACTAATTAGGGACTCGGTATGGTACAGGATCCATCTTGATACTTTTTTTCTATGATTACCAAAGCAAGGAAAGAAGATGTAGTAAGTCACAAACCAACTCAAAGTTTCTGTGAAAGTGACACTTATTACTTCTGTTCATTAAGAAAAGCAAGTCATGAGGCCACATCTAAGAGGATAGGGAAGGGCAATCCTCACACCTGGTTGCAGAGTAGTTATATTTGTGAACAACTCAATTGCTTATCACATGTTGCAAAGGCCATTTCCTGAAATTTAATAAATGTTTATGAATAACACAAGTGCAGAACTGAGAGTGACTATTTTAATATATTACATAGCTTCTTTTAGTAGTCATGGACCCAAGCCCAAACTTAGGAGCCTTAACTTTGAAAAGGATCTCATGTGTTAGAAGATTATTTCTACTTCCAATGAGCTATTTCCACACCCACCTTTTTTGGGGGTGGGGGGACAGAGTCTTACTTTGTCACCCAGGCTGGAGTACAGTCATGTAATCTTGGCTCACTGAAACCTCTGCCTTCTGGCTTCAAGCTATTCTCTTGCCTCAGTCTCCCAAGTAGCTGGGACTATAGGCATGTGTCAGCATGCCTGGCTAATTTTTGTAATTTTAGTAGAGATAGGGCTTCACCATGTTGGCCAGGTTGGTCTTGAACTCCTGACCTCAAATGATCCACCCACCTTGGCCTCCCAAAGTGCCAGATTACAGATGTGAGCCACTGCGCCCGGCCCTTCTACACCTTCCCACAACCTTCCACCCCTCAGAATCAGGGGGCAGCATCTTTTGTTTTCCAGAATTTAAAGATTCTCCTTTTTTCCCCCAGGAATAACAATTCATTTTTACCCAACCTTATTAACACTGACATTGCCCATTTCTTTTTTTTTTTTTTTTTTTTTGAGACGGAGTCTCGCTCTGTCGCCCAGGCTGGAGTGCAGTGGCCAGATCTCAGCTCACTGCAAGCTCTGCCTCCTGGGTTTACGCCATTCTTCTGCCTCAGCCTCCCGAGTAGCTGGGACTACAGGCGTCCGCCACCTCGCCCGGCTAATTTTTTTTATTTTTTTATTTTAGTAGAGACGGGGTTTCACCGTGTTAGCCAGGATGGTCTCAATCTCCTGACCTCGTGATCCGCCCGTCTCGGCCTCCCAAAGTGCTGGGATTACAGGCTTGAGCCACCACACCTGGCCACCCATTTCTTTTAAGATAAATATAATATCCCTTGCACCTGCTCCATATGTCATCTGATCTTCATAACCCAGGCACATACAATATTCAACAGACTAGATCCTAGTAGGTTGCTCATCTGAATGAGAGAGCACAGATTTCTTCTCCTTTTACTCTCTGCTGCAGCCTATTCTTTTCCTGAACGAAGTTGTGGATAAGAATAAGAAAAATGGTTAGGGTATAATTTGCCTCAAACGTGTAGCTTCCCCTACCCACTGGAGTTCCCAAGGGGCCAAGAAACCTGCTCTCTCTCTAACACATGACCCCTCCCCTCCCACACACATGAAAAAAACCAAAAACTTTTCAGGGAAGATTTATCTCAAAGAACTTCAACCTTTGAATGTTTGCCCTAGGCTTCTTCACTCATGAGACTGTGGCTCCTAACTAATACAGTGGTAAACCAAGTTCTGTCTTTGCCTTTAGCTTGTGGCAGGGGTGTCATTGTATGTACTCTTCAGGCTATTCCAGGGTGCTCATTTTAACTGTTTTGCTTTGGGGATAATGCAGAATGGGACTTAGGTAGGATAAGACATCAGCAACACATGTTCAGGTGTCACCTACTCAAAATACCCACTCACAGAAATCCTTGCTTTCCTCATCTGAAGGTTAAAGCATGGAATTTCTTTTGATGGAAGAACACATTTTTGTATATTCCTTGGCTTCATTTATAGCCTATATATTAATTTTTACTTGTGGCTAAGTCATGTCTTTCTGCCAAATTCTTTCCCTTTTGGGGGGGATCACGAGGTCAGGAGATCGAGACCATCCTGGCTAACACAGTGAAACCCCGTCTCTACTAAAAAAATACAAAAAACTAGCTGGGCGTAGTGGCGGGCGCCTGTAGTCCCAGCTACTCGGGAGGCTGAGGCAGGAGAATGGCGTAAACCCGGGAGGCGGAGCTTGCAGTGAGCTGAGATCTGGCCACTGCACTCCAGCCTGGGCGACAGAGCGAGACTCCGTCTCAAAAAAAAAAAAAAAAAAAAAAAAAGTCATTATTGTAAGTGAGGTTCTCTTAGTGCTTACCGTATGCTGGATTCTGTGTTAAGTACTTTTTGCATATTATATCATTCACTTCTCCTTACAGCTCCATGCTTATTGTTTCCATTTTACAGATTCCAATTCCAAGATTACCAATGAATGGGAAGAGTCTGGTTTTTAATCTAGGTCTTTCTAACTTAGTTCATATGCTCTGTCATGTGTATAGTTTTGTGATTTTTCTTCCTGTCTTCAACTATGGCTCTTAACTTGCTATCTTTTTTATTGAACAATAGCATTGACTCATGCTTAGTAGAGTGATCCCTATGAGCCCAGCCCTCCTCCCACCCAGGAAAATAAAAGAGAAAAAAGAAAACAAACAAAAGCCAAAAACAGCAAACCAACAAATATTCAATAACCCAATGCTAAATAGCAATTTACACTGTAGTTTTTATCTGTCAGCCATTCTATTGAGGTTGTGACTGTTGGATACATGGAAGGATGAATCAATTGCCCCTTTTGCTGGTCTCAGTTTCCAGACTGAGCATGTCTTTCTGCTGAATGTGATTCAGGGAGATCCGTAACCAAAGTCATTGACTTCATCTGAGACTCAACTAAAGGAACTTACCAAAAGAGAAAAACACAAAGAGGAAAACTGTTCTTAATGAGTGATATATATCAGTTTCCAGTGTGATATCCTCCTTAGAGAACTTTAAGGGTAATTTTGATCTTTTGCTGATATCAGAGCTTCATCTTCATGCAAGCTGTGATACTTTTCCATGACATATTGATATAGTTTGGCTATGTCCCCATGCAAATCTCATCTTGAATTGTGGGAGGGACCACGTGGGAGGTAATTAAATTATGGGCGGCAGATCTTTCCTGTGTTTTTCTTGTGACAGTGAATAAATCTCATGAGATCTGATGATTATATAAGGGGAGTTACCCTGCACATGCTCTCTTCTCTTGTCTTTTGCCATGTGAGACATACCTTTCACCTTCCACCGTGATTATGAGGCCTCCCCAGTTACGTGAAACTGTAAGTCCAATAAATCTCTTTCTTTTGTAAACTGCCCACTCTCAGATATGCCTTTATCAGCAGCTTGAAAACAGACTGATACACATATTATGTAACATCAGATAGAGAAAGGACCTTAAAAGTCATTTAAAACAACCCCGTCAGAGTATGTGGAAACTCAGCAATAAACAAGTCAAACAGTATATCCAACAAAACTAGACTGAGATACCCCATGACATCCTGCATGTGGCAGACAGGGATCAGGGCTTGGACTCAATGGCCGAATTACAGACCCACTTCTATGGCTCCTATTTCTGTACCTATGGGAAAGAGATTTTTCCCTCTTCCATTCAAAAAAAAGAGGAGGAGATGTTGAATAAAATATCCCCTCCTCTTTTTTTTTTTTGCTGTTAAGATTAGGTAAAATAATGCATGTACACTTGATTTTTAAACCATTAAGTATTATATAGATGCAAAAATTTATGGTCATTTTACCTATACCAGACTGCTTCTTTTTACCTTTGCCCTTCCTTTTACATTTTCTTTGCCTTTAAATTCTTAATCTCTCCATCTGGAGTGAACCAATAATTTTGCAGATCTTTCTCCACACTTTCCCATACTCAGAAGGTATAATAAGAATAAGTCGAAGGAGTCCAAAAAGGATTAGACCATGTAGTCAAGAGCTACTTGAGCCTCTGTGGGAGAGGGAACTCTCCATTTTTATTCATCACCCGATTCTTCTTCATCTTTCCAATAAAGTAATCATTTTTATAACAGTGGAGTTCAGGCTTGCAACAAGAGTTCAGAACAACAGGGTTAATCAGTTATTTGTGTGTATGTGAGCGCATCTAGTGTCACATGTGGGAGTGATAATTGAGTATCTCCCAATTCAGAAGTTATTATGCTCTCTAGGTGTGTTGGTGGTGACACCTACACATAATGAGTAAGATTAGTAGTATCCCATACAAGTTGGAAATACAGACTTTTGACTCAGAACATCTTGGGTGAGTGAAGGCTCTGAGAATTATCAGTTTTGTGATCATTGGCAAATTATTTATTCTCTCCCAGGCAAGGTTTCCTCGTTTTGAAAATGGACATATTATTGTAACTAACCTTGTTTGGTTGCTGTGAGAATGATGTAATTATGGATGCACGTATAGAGATATCATGGTGGTATTAAAACACATCTACAGATTCTTTAACACAGTTCCCATGAAGACATGGAGTGGACATCCCTTCCCTTCACACTTTGCCCTGACCTTGTGACTGCCTTGGTGAACAGAATGTGTCAAAGTGACACTGCATGGTGTTTGAGTCTAGGATCTAAAAACCCACTCAGCTTATGTCTGTTTCTTGTGGGAAATACACTTTGAAAACCTTCACCTGGCAAGTAGGGAGTATAGTAACTCAAATTATCTTTTATAGAAATGAGGGAGTGAGGGAGAGGGGGTTGGGGGCGGGGAGAGAGAGAGAGAGAGAAATGTCTGAGTTCCAGTTGGTCCAGTCACCAGTCTTCAACTTTTGAGTCTTGTCCAGGTACCATATGAGTAAAGAAGCCCTGAAGAAGATCCCAGCCCTAGCCATTGTCTGCCTGCAACTGTATAAGAGATCCCAAGCATAAACTACCTACCTGAGCCCTGTCAACTCTCAGAATCTTGAGAAATAATAATAATAATAAATTATTATTGTTTTATCCATCATTTTTGTTTGTAGAGCACCAGACAATCAGAACAGAGCTTAACACCTAAGGTATTCTTTTAAGTATTTCATATATTTAATTCATTTGCTCCACACAACTCTGTTACTTTTTCCATTGCACAGTTTGGATAGTTAATGTACAGAGAAGTTAAATGTATCACCTGGCCTTTTCTCCATGCAACAAATAACTCCCAGATCTAGCAATGTAAAATAATAATTCTGTTAATCTGGACCTGGTTTGACTGATCTTGGTTGGTGCCACTTATGTGTCTGCAATTAGCAATTGGCTCACTGGGGGCTGGGGAGTCTGTAATGGCCTCATTCACATTCCTGGTCATTGACTCCTCATCTGAGAAGGGGTGACTGGGCCATGTGATCTTTAATTCCCTTGCAGAGTAATCTGACCTTGTCTTCATGGTGGTGGCAGCATTCCAGGAGAACAAGTGAAGCATTTCAGGGCTTCTGAGGCCTAATCTTGGGGGTGGATCACTGTTGGTTCTGCCATACTTTGTTCATCACACCGGGTCACAAAGCCAGCCCAGATTCAAGGCATGAGGAAATAAAATCTGTCTCTCAATAGCAAATCATATTGCAAAAGGCAGGGTTATAACAAAGGAGATTCTTGGGGTCATTTTGCAACAATAGGCCACGTTAGGTAACTTGCCCATTGTCACACAGGTCACAGGCAGCAGTGCCAGGATCTGAACCCAGGTACCAGGGCTCCAGAAGGCATACTCCTAACTACCTCACTACATTGCCTCTAAATACATGAGAGCTATTGTTAGCTCTTGGTGAAATCCACCTCAAAACACAGGCTAGTTCCTACATCAAATCAGGGACCCAAGGTTTTCATAATATGTCACAGAAGATAGCTTGAATCTTTGCTTAACCACTTACCAGATGCTGTTCTTGGGCAAATTACTCAAATTATTTGAATCTCATTTTCCTCACATGAAAAGTAATAGTTTTTGTAAGAATTCTCCTAGACAATAAGGTACAGTTATTTCTGCTAGAACACAGCATGTGCCTTCCTAAAAATCACCATGCTATGCAAAATCACACAAAAAACCAGAAGCTTATGAGAAAAGTGGGATTAGAGGCAAACACTAAAACATCAAAGAGATGCAAAGAGATGATGGGACTTTAATGAAATGGTGGTGCTGTTTTATGTGTGTTAAATGGTTAGGAAATACATACATAGTACAATAAATACGATCCTTTACTTCAAAAAAGATTCAAAGTTTGCTTGTGCAACTGGGTGTCAATAGATTTGCAGCTTGTGAGTTATTGTGGCATAATAGATGGAGTGCCAGCTGAAATTGGCTAAAAAGTTTTAACACTGGGTGTGGACAATGTGACTCATCATATATGTGGTGAACTGAGGCAGCTGGTAGATGTTCAAAGTGTGTTCCTGTATATATTTTGTATATTCCTAAGCAGTTTGCTTCATCTGAGTGTCATTTTCTGTATTCAATTGGTGTTTCTTGAAGAAAAAAACTGTGCATAAGCAAAAAAAATTCACATTATGTTCAAGTTGTTCCCTAATATATCATTTCGTTCTTGAACAAGTTTCTGTTTTCAAAACAAGCATTATAACAAAATTGCCCATAGAGTGGTTAGCATGCATCTAGCTCTTATTTCCACTCAATAAATATTAGCTCATTACTCTTAATAATGAGGCCTCATTGACTGTAAAAGAAACACATATTCTATTCAATGGTATTAATGTAGGTGAAGAGAGGATGCATGGGTGTCTGGCAAGGAATCTGGAAAAGGTAAGCTAGTGAACAAGAATTGTCAGTGTGTTTCCAGCACCAGCCAGCAAATCCAAGTGTCCTGCTTTCTTGGCAAGTAAATCTCAATTTGGAAATGGATGTGTCAGGCCTAATGGCACTGGTTATTAAGGTCATGCAGCTTCCTCCTCCTGCTCCGAGTCTGGGCTCACTCCACAAACTCCAGATTATGATCTACCCTATCATGTCATTGCAAGTCTGCGTTTTCCTGCTGACATAAACATTTTGGACCACTTGGCAATTACATTTCTTAGAGTAAATTGCAAAATTGGCACTCTGCTTTGTACGTTGGTCTCTTGTAAATTCCCAGGGATTAATCAACTACAAGCACACTGACACTTTCTATTTTCTGGATCTGCAAAGCTAGGAAGCAGATGCTGGAATGCCATGACCTGCAAAATGACTGTGACCCACCAGGCCTGCCAGCTGCCTCCCCAGATGACACATTTACCTACTCTCGAATTGCAAGTGCTGGCACATAACTGCCTCAGATCTGGACACATGTATGTGTGGGATGTAAGATAGGCATTTTCTAAGGTCCCTTCTCTTACACAATTAGAATCAATTTCTTCTTTCACTGGTAATTTGTTTCAATAGCTAGGGTCTGAACTTCAAGCATAGCATCTTTACTTATAACCACTTAGATTTTGGGTAGCTGACTTGAGTTTGAATGAATTTGCACCTGCAAATACCGATTTTTCTCTCTTTGGTAGGTAAATTATCTTAAAAGTAAAAGACTGACATTCAGCTGTCTACTCTATTCCCTATTCATCTTGAACCAAGCTTGAACTAACAAAAGCACACGTGATTAATGTCATCAAAGAAAGAACTAAAATATAAATAGACCCTTTTCTTATTTTGCTTCATTGCAATAGTGTCAGACATCTAACTCCGTGACTAGTTCTGAAAGGCACCACTTTTGAAGATGCTAGGTTTGCAATCTTTTTTCTTACCAATTGAGTGAATTTGTAGGTTTTACCTATGGATGAATGTATAGTAGTATAAATAAACGGGGATATTTGCAAATGTTTATTGTAGTCTGAAGGCAAAAATAATTATCCTTTTCAGCAAGTTGGAACCATAATCATCACCTGAAATGTTCAAAACCTGTAAAGCTCAGTATTATCAATATCAGTCATCTCGTAAGAATGCCTTAGTGTTTAAGCTAATTCAATTATATTTTGCATATTTCTAGAATGAAACACCATCTTTTATGATATAATGTGCTAAGGATATAATAATTGTATGATCTTTGGCCTCTAAGAGTATGAAGTCTGGCTGAAGCAATATTCAAATGAATTAGTCACTCAGTCACTAATTCATTTATTTAATAAACTCATGTAGAGAACTTAAGGGCTAGGAATTGTTTTAGACATTGAGAATGCAACCATAAACTTGAGAGACAAGGTGTCTGTTTCAGTGAGAGTAAGTACACAAATAAACAAGATAATTTTAGAAGACCAAGAGAGCAATGAAGGAAATAAAGCAGGGTGAATTAATACAGAATGAGTAGGGAGGATGGTACTTTAGCTGGGATTATTAGGGATGGCTCCTTTGAGTAGATGACAATTATGCTGAGATCTGAATATCAGCACATGGCCAGCTGTGAGGATCTGAAAGATGTAGTCAAGGGCTTCAAGACTGTGATAAGTGACCAGGAGCACTGACTCATGCCTATAATCCGAGCACTTTGGAAGGCAGAGTGAATGAGACTCGGTTTCAAAAAAAAAAGAAAAGAAAAGAAAAACAAGACCATGATAAGTGACATAATTTGGATATGTGTCCCTGTCCAAATTTCAGGCTGAAACGTCTTCCCCAGTGATCGAGGTGGGGACTGGTGGGAGCTGATTCGATCATGGGAGCAGACTTCTCAGGAATGACTTAGTACCATTTAGTACATTTAGTACCATTAAAACATTAGGTACTGTTCTTGTGACAGCGAGTGAGTTCCCATGAGATCTGGTTACTATAGCTCAAAAGCAGACATAGACAATGCATACACAAATGAATGTGGCTTTGTTCAAATATCCATCACATTTGGCCTGCTGACCATGGCTGGGCAACCTCTAGTCTAGATATAACCATTTTCAGCACTTCCAGGTTTCTTCTTTTTCTCCCTTGTTTCTTATTCCCTATCTCTTCATTCCCATTCTTTTGGTTTTGTTAGTCTTAATCTTTGAAACCCAGATGTTTTTGTTACATTACTTAAATCATTTATAGTCTCATCAACTATGATATTTCAAAAAAATAAATCTGCTCGAAGATTTGGTTGGATGGCCTATGATAGTGACTTGCCCAATACCACACCACCTTCTTGGTGAAAAGCATACAGCAGTATTCATTTCTCACTTACTGCTCTATCTTCTGAATTAATTTTCTGGCACTGAAAAACTGATTGATTACAAAGATAAGGAGTCATATATTACTAGTTATGGTCTTCAACTGCTATGTAAAATCAAAGAGCAAGTTCTATTAACTCTTCCTCATGAAGTTTTCTATCCATCTATAGAGAATAATCTTGGATGATCTACATAAGATTGGATCCAACAAGAAAAGAAAATAATGTATATGTTTAAAATTTAACAGAGTGAATTGGTATCACCAGTGATTAAGCTATGCAGTTACATAGGGATCAGTAAGACCACTTAGAGATTAGCAACAGCAAGAAGCTTCTACCAACCATACACACGGTTGGGCTGGGGATAGAGGGGGGAGTTGAGATTACTGTAGCCCAGGGATTGGAGCCACCAGTCAGAAAGCAGAACTCACCGAAGACCTACTTGTCAGGAGATAGAGCTCTGGAATGAACAAAGCTATTTCTAACAATGCCAAAGACATAAAGCTGAGGAAAAAGAATGAGTTATTTCTTTCTCTTACTTTCCAGTCACCTGCCAAGCCTTCTGCCAGTCAAACAGCCCGAAGTCAATGACACAAGAGCCTGTGAAACAAAGTGAGAGAGGAGGAGGAAGGAAGGGCAAGGTATGGGTCTGAAGGGAACAGACCCAGGATCTGTTCATCCACTCTGCCTTTTGCCACCATGCTGGATCAGGTACTCACTGCCTTACACATGATTGACTTGGCATCTTGTTAAGTTACCCAGTTTCCAAAATAATTGGTTCTTCAAGTTGCATTGCTCTACATGATTGGTCAAACTCACAGCTAACTTTTATGTTTGAACTCAAGTCCTACTTCTTTTTTGAAATATTTATGATCCCTCCCAAAAACCATGGTAAACTCCAGCTTTTCTGAAACCCTGTTTGAGGCATCATTTCTTTTATTCCCATAGGTTTTTGGTGAGCAGGTGGTGTTTGGTTACATAAATAAGTTCTTTAGTGGTAATTTCTGATATTTTGGTGCATCCATCACCTGAGAAGTGTACACTGTACCCAGTTTGTAGTATTTTATTCCCCACTCCCCTCCCATCCTTCCCTCTACAACCCCCAAATCCTCAAAGTCCATTGTATCCTTCTTATGTCTTTGCATCCTCATAGCTTAGTTCCCACTTATGAGTGAGAATATATGATGTTTGGTTTTCCATTCCTGAGTTACTTCACTTAGAATAATAGTGTCCAACCCCATCCAGGTTGCTGCAAATGCCGTTATTTCATTCCTTTTTTAAAAAATGCCGTTATTTCATTCCTTTTTATGGTTGAGTAGTATTCCGTGACATATATATATATATATAGATAGATAGATAGATATAGATATAGATATAGATATATCAATCATAGTTTTTTTTAATCCACTTGTTGACTGATGGACATTTGGGCTGGTTCTCTATTTTTGCAATTGCAAATTGTGCTACTGTAAACATACGAGTGCAAGTATCTGTTTTTGTCTGCAGCATACCACCCTGAAAGCGCCCAGTCTTTTCTGAGGCATCATTTCTAATAAGTCCTAGACACCTAATCATATATTTCCTTATATTGGTTCTAAACATTTATTCTAAGTAGCATGTAGGTTTTTTAAAGGCAGGAACCACATCTTATATTTCTTCGTGTTGCCTATAAGGTTTATCACATGCGAGTCAGTGCCAAACAAACAGTTACTGACTAAGTATTAAAATAAAAGAATCTTAAAAGCAAGAAGAAAACTTCACTTGCCTAATTCATATTCTCTTAAATAGTCACACGGAGATTCTTAAAAACATCAGAATGAGAAATTGGCTAAAATAGAGAAATCTTTGCAGAGAGGTCCGAATGTGGAAGTGTCTTGAAATTCTTTACTAGAAGGAAAACTGAGCAGAAAACACACACAGGTGCACACACACACACAGAGACAGAGGCACCCATCAGTGTAGGCAAAATGAGCATCAGGGCCTAGAAGTTGAAAGTGCTCTGGTTACAGGTACAGGGTGAAATGTACTTACTGCACACAGTACAACAAAAATCTGCTGCAGTTGCTCTTACAAATGCAAGTATTTTCAAACATGCTTAGGAAGAAAGTTACTGGGGAAGTCTCTTGTGATCTCTTTGAGGGACCCACTACCACCATGAGTTGTCTTCCTCTCCTTGGAAGGAAGCCTGTCTCACATTTAGCTTCTCCAGGCCCTCACTGTCCCTTTGTGATGGGAGCTATCTGGAGGAAAAGAGTTTGGGTTTTGCCCAACCGAACACCAAGAACAGACTGTCTCAGAACCAGAGGTGATCCAAAACTTCATCATCATTCACAGCCCATTGCACAACCTCAGCTGAGCTCATTCTGTACTGCCTGGGATTATCCTCCTTTGGTGACTCAGCTTCTTTGCCAATCAGCAGCTTCAGCTTTCACACTACGCAACTTTGTGCAAACATTTTCCTGACACATCCTGGATAAGTAACAGGGCGATATAACATGTGCTACACAGGCATTCCATTCCCTAGTGTCCATCAACAGCCCTTCCACAGTCTGCATGGATGCCCCTTGTAGTTATACTAGAAACAAATTCTTGTTGGTTTTTTACGGTGCCTGATGTTCTTCAAAACCACATCCAGCCCTCCAGTCCTTGGGGGTACTTGCAGGTCATGGACAGGAAAGACCTGTGGGATAAAATAAAGAACTGTTTCACTAAGATCTCAATGGTTTTGCAAGACGAACTTCCTCTGAAAGAGGTACTCCTGAGACACAAAGTCATGATTCTCCTTACCAGACACAGAGAATGAGAGTGTAGTAATGTGCAAGATGGTTCTGTAGTAGTTTGGTGTATAAGCATGACATCATTGGCTCTTCAACCCACTGACCTGAGGATGTCTAGAGGGAAGGTGGCCTTATCTAGGACCCACAGTTCCTGGGACCTAAGAAACATGTGGATTATAGGTGCAAGTACTTTGGAGGATTCTCAGAAATATTTGAGAAGGTCATCTTTCCTCTCTGGGTTGGTGTATTTCTGACTAAAGAGCAATGGAGAGTCCTCAGAACAGTTTTTTAAATTGATATGATGACTGTTGCACTCTCAAGAGGCTGGTGATGCCTAGAGCACCTGGGTTCCATGAAAAATTGTCTCCTAACAGCAAGAAAAGACTCAAGAATGGAATGTCTTTAGTGAAACTGAGCTTTTGAGTGATTCAAGGCCAGGCACACCTAGTAAGCTGGAATTACTGAGGAGATTTGGGTATTGTTTTCCAGGCAGATCATATGACCCTTGAAGTCTCTCTTCATCCTGAAATTTGAAGGTAAGAGAATTTGCATAGAACATTCTTATTGGGCAGACCTAAAATATTCTGTTATCTGTCTCTGACTTCTTTTCTGTGTTGTTATGAGGCTACATGTCTTTACTGCTTCAGCCATAAGTACTGATTTTCTTAGTCAAGAATATTGGGGGACCCAAGGACAAAGTGGCAATAGAAAAGTACTAGAGGCAACTTTGGAAAAAACAACTTTTGTAGGCTTACAGATCTTAAGGGAATTTAGGCACACAGTTGCTTGTAGGATCCTGGATGGTTGCCTACAATCTGTGCAGTAGAGTGTGAGGAATTTCAAGTGCAAAGTTAACGCTCTCCATCCTACCCGCATGCCCGTATGGCCACAACAGATCCATACAACCGACAAGATATTTTTATAGATTTTCTCAGTGGGAAAGTACATTGATCATTTGAGGGCTTATTGAGGAGAATTGTCAAGCAGTCAATTGATGCTTCCACATTGGCAAGCTGACCTCATTATTAGCTTGGTTTGAATAACTTGACAGCACAGAATGTCAACAGTTCATAATCTGATGCATCACTTTAGACAGGCAGGAAACTAAATTACCCTTCAGACGAGATGATAAGGTTGAAATATGTAAAGAGAAGCAGTTTTCTCCTTAGAAAAGGCTCACTATAACATTTGAATCACAATATAGTACACTCCCAGAGCAGGAAGATTAATGATAGATAATCTACTCGAGTAAAATTAAGCCCCTGAGTAATGTGAAAGAATAGGGGCAATTTTACAGATGTAGTAACTCAAAATTCTCCTGCCATGCACTATCAGTATGGGCACAGTTGCAGCTTTGGAACTGATAACTTATCTGGTGCCTGGGGAAAATGACATTTCACAAAAGCAAACATATAATCCAAACCAACAACCAATTCAAGATTAATGTGCCATTGTGAGCTTTATTTTATTTAAACTTGTCCTTGTAAGTTAACGGGTCAAGACAGAAGTTCATTTCTGGGGTCGTCATTTCCTTTAGTTTATTTAAATTGCTTTGTTTTGAAAAACTTCAATTGCTGTTTTATTTTTTGTGTGTGCAAATGCTTTTGTTTGTAATATTACATTTTATAATGAATATTTTGTAGGAGCAGACAACCCTTATAAATTTTTATTTTATATTTGTAAAAATATTTTGTTATACTTCTTGTGTAAGTCTTAAAAGTTTCAAGTTGTTACTGCATGAAATTTATTCCTCCTTTACAAAGAAATTGGGGGGGTGGCACTTGATTGTAGTTAACACCATTAGTATAAAAGTTGATTGCCTCTTCCATTTTACTAAACCCAGTTTTACCCTTTTGTTTTTATACATATTTTAAAATCCCATTGTTTATAATCAATGTACAAACTCAAAATTTCCTGAAGGCTTATCAATTTTTGGTAACAAAATAAAATAGCGTTTAAGAAGGAAGAGATAATATAGAGAAAAATACTGCAATGTTCTCCAAACAGTTGTGGAATTGGGGAGTGCGAAGCTTGAGTGTCTATTTTCTAGATAATCACCTTAATTTTTCTATTTAGATTGAATCTTTTTACTTGGGCATGGTAAATTCTTGCAGTTGGTGTGAAGATGTTTTTGGCTTTCAACTTTGGCTTAAAATTATATTTTCAACTGGATATCCATATATGGAAGAATGAAACTAGACCCCTATCTGTCATCATATACAAAACTCAACTCAAAATAAATTAAAGACCTAATGTAAGACCCCAAACTATAAAACTACTAGAAGAAAACAGGGAAAACACTAAAGGACCTTGGATTAGGCAAAGATTTTATGACTAATGCCTCAAAAGCACAGACAACTAAAACAAAAATAGACAAATGGGACTATATTAAACTAAAAAGCTTCTGCACAGCAAAGGAATCAATCAACAGAGTGAAGAAATAACATGTTGAATGGAAGAAATTATTTGCAAATTATTTATCTGACAGGGAACTAATATCCAGAATATGCAAGGAACTCAAACAACTCAACAGTAAAAGAAGAAATAATCCCATTAAAAAGTGGGATGTTCATTGCAGCACTATTCATAATAGCAAGGATATGGAATAGACGTATCCATAAACAGATGAATACAGAAAATGTGGTGTGTATATATATATGGTGTACACATATATGGTATATATACACACACATACACATACACACACATACCATTGAATATATATATAGCATATATATATTCCATTGCATATATGTATATGCAATGGAATACTACTCAGTATATAAATAGTATATATGCTGCATATAAATATATATATATATATAATGCAATGGAATACTACTCAGCCATAAACAAAATAAAATCATGTCATTTGTAGCAACACAGATGGAACTGGAGGTCATAATGTTCAGTTAAGCCAGGCACAGAAAGACAAATACAGCATGTTTTCACTCATATGTGGGAGTCTGTGGGAGCTCAAAAGGTTGATTTTGTAGAGGTAGAGAGTAGAATGATAGTTATCAAAGGCTTGGAAGGGTGTATGTGTAGAGGGATGGAGGGAATTAAAAGAGGTTGGTTAATGGGCAAAAACACACAGTTAGAGAGAAAGAATAAATTCTAATATTCAAGAGCAGCACAGCATGATTATAGATAACAACAATGAATTGTGTATTTCAAAATGGCTAGAAGAGAGGATTTGAAATGTTCCCAACAGTTAGATATCCGAGGCAGTAGATACCCAAGATTGTGACTGGATCATTACATACTCTATGCATATAACAAAATATTAAATATAACTCGCAAATTTACAAATATTACAAATGAATAAAAATGTTTAAAATATATGTTTTTCTTATACAGAAACACACCTTAGAACTTATATTTGTATACATAGAAATGGAACATAGTGGTTCTTTGGGTTTAACCAAATAGTCCACGTTATTTCTGTAACACACAAATATATTCTGAGCATATACTATGTGATAAGCATTCAGCTAGATGTAAGTGTAATGGATACAATGTGGTAAAAATTTTACACAATATATTTAGATTTCTGAAAATAGATAATGTAACATATAATGTATGTATGTTTGTATACATTTATATAAACAGACATTATATATGTTTATATACACAGACACATGTATACATATATATGTGCATGTACGAATGCATAAAATATACGTGTGTGTATTCATCTAATGCATTCATATTTATATATTATAAGTATTGTATATGTACATATATGTACGTGTATATAACTGCACTTATACACACGTGTATGTATGCATATGTGTAGATGTACATGTATACACAAAATATTTGTGTTTGTAATTCTACATGCACATATATAGATGTATGTGTATTATATACATGCAAGTATGTGTGTACATATATGTGTATTCACATTTATGTGTGCATGTATGCATACATGCTCACATATATTTGTGTGTATAAATGTGTATGTATATGCCTACATACACATACATATGAGTATACATGCATACAAGTATGTACATATATACATATATGTATATATCGATATATGCACATATGTGTATGCACGACCACAAATACACAAATCTGTGCGTGTATGTATATACATGTATACATATGTGTATGCATACATGTATATATGTATGTTTGCATGTAGGCATGCATATGAATACACATATATGTGTTTATGTATACATGCATATATGCATAGTGATATATGTGTATGCATGCATGCACATATATGTGCGTGCTTATGCATAGACACAAACATATGGGTGTGTATGCGTATACATACATGCTTAAATGTTCATGTACACCTACATACATGTGTGTATACACATACATATACATATTTGTGTATGTATAAATATACATATGCACATGTATATATAAACATATATACATATATGTATATATAAGCTTATACATATATACACACAGTTTATGCATACACACATAGGCATACATATGTAAATTTATACACATATATGCATATGCATATATACACATATGCATAAGCATGCAAACATATATACACACGTGTATGTATATATACATATAGAGATGTGTACTTTATACGTAGGCATATATGCATATATATGCCTGTACACATATATACATATATGTATACTTATACATATATGTGTATGTATAAGTACACATACACATGTGCCTACATATACATATATGAGTACATATGTGTAAATATACGTATACATATACATACAAATATACACATATTTGTGTATGCATCTATGCATAGAGTATACACATATAAGTGTATGTATACATATGTGTATGTATATATACATATATGTGCATGTATACGTAAGCATATACTCACATAAATGTATTTCTGTTTTAAAATATGCATATGTAATCCCAACACTTTGGGAGGCCGAGACGGGTGGATCACGAGGTCAGGAGATGCAGACCATCCTCGCTAACCCGGTGAAACCCCGTCTCTACTAAAAAATACAAAAAAACTACCCAGGCGAGGTGGCGGGCACATGTAGTCCCAGCTACTCGGGAGGCTGAGGCAGGAGAATGGCATAAACCCGGGAGGCGGAGCTTGCAGTGAGCTGAGATCCGGCCACTGCACTCCAGACTGGGAGACAGGGAGACCCTGTTTCAAAAAAAAAAATGCATATGTGTGTATGTATGTATACATATATGTGCATGTATACGTAAGCATATACTCACATAAATGTATTTCTGTTTTAAAATATGCATATGTAATCCCAACACTTTGGGAGGCCGAGACGGGTGGATCACGAGGTCAGGAGATGCAGACCATCCTCGCTAACCCGGTGAAACCCCGTCTCTACTAAAAAATACAAAAAAACTACCCAGGCGAGGTGGCGGGCACATGTAGTCCCAGCTACTCGGGAGGCTGAGGCAGGAGAATGGCATAAACCGGGAGGCGGAGCTTGCAGTGAGCTGAGATCCGGCCACTGCACTCCAGACTGGGAGACAGGGAGACCCTGTTTCAAAAAAAAAAATGCATATGTGTGTATGTATGTACAAAGAACCACATATATTCATGTATAAACACATACATGTGTATGTATGTATACATATATGCATACATGTTTAGGCATTATACACATACATGCACATGAGTACATACATACACACACATACATGTATGTTCTTACATATACATAAGCTTGCATGCATGTACACATATATGTGTATCAAAGTGTACATATACGTGTAAAATATGTATGTACATGTGTACATTTATGTGCCTAAATATACACATGTATGTATATGTGTGCATTTATGTACACATGTACATATACACATATCTGTGTATGCATGTATACATAAGGTATCTACCTGTGTGTAAGCATGTATACACATACAATATACATGTATGTGTACAATTATACACTAAAACATGTGTATATCTGTACATCTTTATGTTTATTTCTATATGTACATAGACATAGGTGTGTGCTTTCACACATACATATGTGTAGGTATGTTTACATATATGTGTATCTGTGTAGACATGAACATAGATACATATATGTGTATCTACATAGACGAACAGATATACATATGTGCATGTATGTATACATATACACATGTGTATGTGTATACATGCACATATAGGTGTGTATATGTATGTATGTATACATGTATGTGTGTGTAGACATGTGTATCTACACTTATATACATTTATGTTCATATATGTAGACATATATTGTTATACCTATATGTATGTTGACATGTACCTATGCATGCCTGTGTATGTACCTATACACCTACATATGTACTCACATGTGTGTGTATATGCCTATATATGTGTATACTTATATGTATGTGTAAACGTTCACACATGTTTTTATACATGTGTGTATGTATGTGCAAATAGAAATGTATATGTTTAAACGTTTACATACATACATTTATGTGTATGCATGGATACAGATATATATTTACGTGTATGCATTGTTACACATATACATAATACACAAATATACATTTATGTGTTTGTATATTCACACATATATATGTGTATGGATACAGATACATATATGTTCATACATGCATTCATATGTACATATATGTCTATGCACGTGAGCTGCATATTTGTGTAAACATGTGTGCATGCATAGATGTATGTATGCAGATACATATATACATGTGTTTATATAAGCCTATGTATATATACATGCATGTTTGTGTCTGTATACATACATGTATATGTGTATACGTAATACATATATACATTTATGCATATGTATACGTAAATATATATGCATATATGTATGTGCATGTATACATTTACTATATACATATGTGTGTGCATGTACACATATTTGTACACATACTATGCATATATGCACATTTATGTATACACATACTATATACATTTGTGTATTTATTTATACATATACTATATATGTTTATGTACACGTACATAGACTATATATGTTTATGTGTATATTTGTACACATATATACATATACTATTTACATATTTGTGTGCATGTGCATACATGTAGTATGTACATTTATGTGCATACATTCATATATAGTACATTCATGTACATATATATGTACACATAGGCGTTATACTTATATGTGTATGTATGTATACATATAGTATATGCATAAATGTGTATATATACATATATCATATATGTTGTTTTATCTATTTAATATTACCTATTATATATCATTTTATATTATGATAATATGTAAGTAATATTATATAGGCAATAAAACATGTATTATATATACTTTTATATTATATGCATATATATAGTATATTATATGTTAAGGTAATGTATAATTATAATATTATTTAACTTATATTTATTAAGATAGTATATAATAGATATTATAAAATTTATATCTATATACATTATGGTAAGTAACACATGTATGTATCTGCTTACATATATATATGTGGTAGTTTTCTGAATCCGAAGTGTTCCCTTTTAAAGGGGCTAGGATTTGTGGGAAGAGACTTAACCTTGACAATTCATTGTTTCTTAGTCTCTGCTAGGATTAAACATTTTCTTCCCCTTTAGTTCTGTCTCTTTTGTATTTACAGTTCATCTCCTTACCAGGTTTGGCTTTCACATTTTCATCCCTGATCGTCTCCCTCTCCAAAATGTAATCTAGCAAATCTTGCATATTTTTTTGAAGACACAGGCAGCTGTTGGGTGCATGGGCCTTTTTCATGTAGTTCTTAGTGACTTGCGGTTGAGATGTCCTTGCCCTTCAGTGTTACTCAGTGATCATCTCCTATGTCATATATGCAGCTGGTGAAACTTGTGTTGTATTCCCCTTTTAAAAACCTTTATTTTAAGTTTATGTGTACATGTGCAGGTTACATGGGTAAATTTGTGTCATGTGTGTTTGTTGTACAGATTATTTAATCACCCAGTTATTAAGCCTAGTATGTCTTCGTTATTTTTCTTGATCCTCTCTCTCTGCCCACCCTCCATCCTCCAATAGGTCCCAGTGTGTATTGTTCACCTCTGTGTCCATGCGTTCTCATTATTTAGCTCCCACTTACTTTACTCTGTTGATAGTTTCTTTTTCTGTGCAGAAGCTCTACCAGATGTCCAAAGAAGAGTTGGTAGCATTCCTAGTAAAACTAGTCCAAAAACTTGTGGAGGAGGGACTCCTCCCTAATTCAGTCTATGACAGTAACATCATCCTGATACGAAAACCTGGCAGAGATACAATAAAAACAGAAAACTTCAAGGCAATATCCTTGATGAACTTTGATGCAAAAATCTACAACAAAATACTGGCCAACAGAATTCAGCAGCACATCCAAAAGCTAGTACACATGATCAAGTAGGCTTTATACCTGGGATGCAAGGCTGATTCAACATATGCTGATCAATAAAGATAATTCAACACATAAACAGAGCTAAAGACACAAACTTGATTATCTCAATAGATGCAGAAAGGCTTTTGATAAAATTCAATATCTCTTTATGTTAAAAACTCTCAATAAACTAAATATTGAAGGAATATACATCAAAATAATAACAGCCATCTATGACAAGCCCACAGCCAACATCAAACTGAAGAGGCAAAAGCTGGAAGCACTTCCCTTGAAAACCAGCACAAGAAAAGAATCCCCTCTCTTACCACTCCTATTTAACATTGTATTGGAAGTCCTGACCAGCACAATCAGGCAAGAGAAGGAAGTAAAGGACATCCAAATAAGAAGAGACAAAGTCAAACTATCCCTGTTTGCAGATGACATGATCCTATATCTAAGAAACCCCGTAATCTCAGCCCAAAATGTTCTTAAGCTGATAAACAACCTCGGCAGTCTCAGGATACAAAATAAATGTGTTAAAATCACTAGCATTCCTATACACCAACAACAGGCAATCCAAGAGCCAAATCAGTAATGAACTCCCATTCACAAGTGCCTCAAAAAGAATAAAATACCTAGGAAGACAGATATCTAGGGAGGCGAAAGTTCTCTAAAAGGAGAACCACAAAACACTGCTCAAAGGAATCAGAGACAACACAAACAAATGGCAAAACATTCCATGCTCACGGAAAAGAAAAATCAATATTATTAAACAGGCCATGCTCAAAGCAATTTATAGATTCAATGCTATTCCTATTAAAGTGCCACTGGGATTCTTCACAGAATTGTAAAAAATTATTTTAAAATTCATATGGAACCAAAAGTGAGCCCAAATAGCCAAGGCAATTCTAAGCAAAAAGAATAAAGCTGGAGGCATCACACTACCCAATTTCAAACTGTACTACAGGGCTATACTGGCCAAAACATCATGGTACTGGTACAAGAACAGACACATAGACCAATGGAACAGAATAGAGAACTCACCAGTATGGCTGTACACCTCCAACTATCTGACCTTCGACAAAGCTGACAAAAGCAATGAGAAAAGGATTCCCTATTCCACAAATGGTGCTGGGATAACTGGATAGCCAATTGCCAATTGCAGAAGATTGAAACTAGACTCCTTCCTTACACCATATACAAAAATTAAGATGGATTGAAGACGTAAATGTAAAGCCCAAAAGTATAAAAACCTGGAAGGCAACCTAGGCAATACCATTAAGGACATAGGCATGGGCAAAGATTTCACGATGAAGATGCCAAAAACAATTGGAACAAAAGCAAAAATTGACAAATGGGATCTAATTGTGTTGTATTCTCAACACAGGCAGTGTTTTCCTGGAAGCTCAGGTACCTCCCTGATGACAAGACATCAGCCTGGCCCATTGCCCTGAAGTCTTCACTTTGCCCCCTGCAGTCACCCTTTCCTGGGCATGTTTATTGCACCACAACCATCAGCAGCCTGGCTGTCCCCTGTGAGGCCACAGGAACATCTGGTGCCTTTCTGTAGTCCTCTCTGTGTTTGAATACCTTCCACCATCATTAAATTCTGTTATGGCATCTGATGCTGTCTCCTCTCAGGAAGAGGGATACAGGACCTCTCTGGGTTCATCTTCTTCCTCTACTCAGAGAATATGCAGGTTTCTTTTATCATTTCCTCTCTTTCAAGAGAGGCTATAAAGAAGAAGAGTTAGAGGGGGGATTTTCATCAGGCTTCCCAAGCTATAGAACCAGAAAGTTTTTTATATGGTTTCTGTAAGGTGGGAGCGTCTTCACACTGTATTGCTGCTTCATACTACCGATTATTACAAATGCCTTCTCTTGTGATACGGAAAGATGAATTAGGCCACCTTTGAAAACTATCTTTCTATCTTGAGAACATTTTGTTTTCAGGGCTGGTGTTGCGCAGTCCAAGTTTTACAGGTGAATAAATTCACCTGTGAGGCAGGAACTCAACATACTCTCTTGAGGCTAGAGGCTGCAATACCATACTTGTATGCAGCGGGTGAGAAGAAAAAGGAGGCTCAGTGGCGTCCTCAGTTCCCACCTGTCTCTGTGTGACCTCCGCCAGAGAAGTTGCCTATCCTCCACATGGGGGCCACCCCAAGCTTCATCCTTGTCACCTCTCAAGTCTATTCTTTTATATTTTATCTACCCCCATCCACTTTCATTTCCTCTTCTACCTCTGCATAGGACATGAATCTGGACTAAAAATTAATTTCATGCAACACCATGAGATTTTGCATTGCTAATTTATTCCTCTCTCTATGACATTTGTCCACTTTTAGACGAGGAGAAGAGAATCACCAGGAACCTCTGGCAATGGAGAAAGAAGTTCAGTGAAGCTTGCTCCTATGTCTTCTTTCAGTAATTCACCTACGTTGGGGCAAATAAAGCATTGAACTGCTACTATGGTCTCTAAAGTTTGAGCTATCTCTTTGATAGGGGAAGAGAAAAGGGGTCGAGGAATCTTTTAGTTCCAAGATCCATTGCAAAATTATATTATTAAAGGAAGTAAACAAATACTTAACAGGAGAAAAGGAAAGACTGCTAAGGTTTAAGACCTATGTTTTTAAACAATTGTTTAAGAATTCCTCAAAACTTTCCACTTATAGCACAGGATGATTGATGTTCTGTGTGAATATATGTGTGCCTGTGTGTGTGTGAGTGTGTGTGTGTGTGCGTGATAATTGAAACATATTATTTTCTTGGAATCTCATGTTTCAGTTTAAAAATGTATGTAAATTATACACTATAATGTAGAATATTTGTTTCTTTTCATAGAAAATAATACCTCACAAGTAAAATTAGCTTTCCATGTTTGTGTTTTGGTAGAGCCTGAACGCCAGATTAAGAATCATTGCCTTTCCTTACTGAACAGGATTGTGGAAGAGGTGGCCAGCTCTCTGCCAAGATTCATGCCCTTCCACACCAAGCAGAGTAATTATTAGGAAGGGACTGATAGCCATTTCTCAGCAATAAGTCTCAGATCTAACCCTTCTACCAGCTTTACGCATGGACATATGACTTGTTTTTGCCAGTGAAATATGAGCAGGAAAGATATTTACAAAGATATCCACAAGTTTCTAGACCATTGTTGTGAAGAAGCAGGTGTGCCTTTTCCACTTTCCCTTTCCCCTTCTGCAATGTGCTTGGAAACATTGTGCTGCAGATGTAAACTAAGATGAACCAATGCTCATGAATCACATGAATGGAAGGTGCCCACCCAATGCCAGTCTTGGGCTGTCCCATGAAGAAGAAATACACTTATATTGTGTCATCTGTTACAGAAACTTAAGTTACTGTAAATAACAAAGGATGTGCATAGAATTTAGAATCCATGAGTTGTAAAATTTCTAGATTAAAATAGATACCTGTGTTAATCAATTTGGGAGCTAGCCACCAGCCAGAGAATGAGGGGAAGACAGTGGGGAATCCTTCCTTCTGACCATTTCTCCCAAAGTGTATGGGGTGCAGTGAATAGAAACCTCTGCTTAAATGGGGTAGAGTGTGTGACAACCCCTAGAACAGCATCTGGCATACAAGAAGTTATCAGGAATATTTGTTGAATGTTAGTCTATAGTGAATTTGTATAATTTCTTTCTCTTACACATGTATTTTATTGCATTGATTGAGCATTCATTTAGCACTTATTGTGTGTTAGGTGATTTGCCTCTCAGGGCTGGCTAAGAAATGTGAGCTCACCTTCAAGCTAGCCGCTGGAGGTCCAGACAGGAGCTTCCTATGGTTCCCTGGAATTCCACTTCAGATTCTCCAAATGCCAGGACCTTGAGTACAGATGTATTCTCCTGACTTTATTTCTTCCCTTTTTTTACCTGCTTTTTCTTTCAATTTCTCTATCTTTTTCCACTCCTCTTTTCTTCTCTCATTTTCTTCACTCTTCATCCTCCTATTCTTGTTTTTTTCCTTCCCCTTCTTTCTTCCCCTCCCTCCTCCACCCCCTTTATTTTCCTCTTCCCCTTCCCTTCCTTCCAATTACCCCTCATCTTTTATTCCCACTTAGTCCCTCTTCTTTCTTCACCTTTTCTTCCTCAACCTCAACTTGATTTCTGCCCTTCTATGGTTTGAATGTACCCTAAGGACTGTATGTTGAAAACTTCATCCCCAATGGAAATGTTGAGAAGTGATACTTTTTTTCTTTTTCTTTTTCTTTTTCTTTTTTTTTTTGAGATGGAGTCTTGCTCTTGTTGCCCAGGATGGAGTGCAATGTCATGATCTCAGCTCACTGCAACCTCCACCTCCTAGGTTCAAGCGATTCTCCTGCCTCAGCCTCCTGAGTAGCTGGGATTACAGACATGCACCACCACACTAGACTAATTTTTGCATTTTTAGTAGAGAACGGGGTTTCACCATGTTGTCCAGGGCTGGTCTCGAACTCTTGACCTTGTGATCCACCCACCTCGGCCTCCCAAAGTGCTGGGATTACAGGTGTGAGCCACTCCACCAGGCCAAGAGGTAAGACCTTTCAAGAGGTGATTAGGTGATGAGGGCTCTGACCTCATGAATAAATTAGTGTTATTACCACAAAAGTGGGTTAGTTTTGAGGGAGTGGGTTCTGAAAATAAAGGTAAGTTTGGCTCCCTTACCATCCCTCTCTCTTTGCGGGCTTTCTCACCATGTGATACGTTCCACCATGTTGTGACACAACCAGAAGGCCCTCACCAGATGTGGACCCTAACTCTTGGACTTCCTAGCCTGTAGAACACTGAGCCAAATAAACCTCTGTTCCAGGACTTTTCCTTAGTTCAGCAAAAGATGGGGGTCCTTGCCACAAGGCCATGAAAATTTAGGCCCACAGACAATTTGAAGGGTGAGTAAGGCAGGGTGTTATTGGGTGAAAAGGGGAAAAATGGGGAAACAGGGACCCTCTGCAAAGCCGAGTCCCTGCTAGTGTGCTTCCTATCTCACAGTTTGAATCCCAGTTTCCACCTACGACGAGGAGGAGCCAGGCTCCTCCCCACTGCAAAGGGTGCGAACCTCTGTGGCTCCACCACAGTTTGCATTCTTCCCAGTGAGCAGAATGGTAAGAGGCTCTGCCAGGGAGCCCTTCTCACCTGGCTGTCTCACTTCTGTTGTTTATAAATCACCCAGTCTGTGGCATTCTGCTATATAATAACAAAAAATGGACCACAACATGCTCTTCCACCTCTGCTTGTGGTTTCAGTTGCTGGAATATGCCAGTTCTACATCAAAGACTCAATCTTGATAAACTCTACTGCAGTTTCCTCCATAGAAGGAAGCATCATGTCCTAGTTCAGGCTACTATAACAAAGTAACATAGACTGGGTGGCTTATAAACAACAAAAGTTTGTTCTTCACAGTTCTGTAGGCTGGACATTTGATAATAGGATGCCAGTGTGGTTGGGTACTGGTGAGGGCACTCTTCCATGTTACAGATAGACATCTCAGTGTATTCTCACATGGTAGAAAGAGGAGAGAGAGCTTTCTGGAGTTCCTTTTCCAAGAGCACTAGTCCCAGTCATGATGGCTCCACCTCCATGACCTAATTACCTCTTCAAGTCTCTGCCTTCTAATTCTATCAATTTGGAGTTAAGATTTCAATATCTGAATTTGGAAGGAACAGACAAACATTCAGTCCATCACAGAGCAGTTATGTCTCCTCTGGCCATAGTTGCAAGTTTTAACACCTATGAAATACCGATTTGGACCTTTCAAAGAGCTTTTACTTTGATGGGCACATGTCTAGTAAAGATATCCCAAAGACCCACAGGAGTATTTAAAACTGGAAAGGACATTGCAGGTCATATAATTTACCCAAGTATTTCCTTGAAAAATGACAAAATTAATGAGCGAAGAGGAAAAGAGGTTTCCTCAAGGCTAGGAAGCTAGCTTGTAAAAGAGCTAGGATGACTCCTAACTCTGAGTGCTATTTCTTTAACCTAGTGATTCTCATTTGATTAACCATGTACCACTAGAGGAATGTGGAAATATTTGTGGTAGAACTCATGATCTTCATAATAGAAATTAAATCAACTTCATTCTGGACAAGATCTCTGCAATAAAAAAAATCTACAAAGAATGGCATATGAAAGAGGATCCTATAAGCATTTAAATATCTTCTTCAGACAAAAGTGTTTAAGTTTCTTTCAAGGAGAAACTAAGCTCTTTGATAATGAGTGGAAAAGAGATTTTGAGAACCATTTTACTTCACTCATTAGACTACCCTTTGTCCACAGTTCACTTTTATAGGGAAAGTGGTTTCCTCTTCAGCACTTTGTTACCACCTCCTTTTCATAACTGCAGTCTTCTAGTTACTATGATATCAGACAATTTTACATCAAACCTTTAGAAATCTATCCAAATTTTTAATCTGAATTTGTAGCTTCCTAATGTTTGTAGACTGTACTGTGAAATGTAATCTGGTCTGTGCTTACACTCCAGTCATCTGTATAACATGCATGTGTTTTGGCTCAGTGCATATTCTACTGGTAGGAGATCCTGATAGTGAAGCAAACCTGATATAGATGCTCTGACTAGCTCTAAAACATAATTACACCTTCAGTTGAGGCTGATAGTCCTCCCACATATAAGTGGGCAGGCAGTATAGACTTTGCACAGATGTTAGTCTGTAGATTCTTTTTGATTACCTGTTTTAGGACTTACGAGCTGTGTTAACCTGGGAAAGTTGCTGGACCTACCTGATCTTCAATTTTCTTGTCCTTAAATTAGAGATAATAATAGTACATATTTAGGATAGGTGTGTGCATATGCGTGTGCATGCATGTGTGTGTGTGTATTAGGAACACCGAGAAAATACCGTGAAATATGCAATTAGTGTATGGCAAAGTCTGTTCTTAAAAACGATTAGTTGTTACTAATTGCTGTAGGAAACAGCGACATTATCCTCTTCATCCTCTTCTCCTAAGTTTAAGAAGGTCATGTAAGGTCACATATGTGAAAGCACCTAGTTTAGCTTGCTGTTCATTACATATCTAAAGAAGTTAAAATGATATATATTCAAGACTTGATTCTGGATGACCACTTCATTTTCCATACCAGTACTGCAAAGTCCATTCAATAAAGCTGGCTAAGCAAGGAAAATCAGCTACATCAATGTGTATAAATGCTGAGTTCAAAGTACTTATTAACCTGCTGAAGCTTCACATGTTTTTCTGACTTAATCTTTAAAGAAATTCTCTGGTCTGTTTGAATTCTGAAGACTAGGCCCATTCTCCAAATAATACCATCCTCACTACAACAAACAAAACCACATGGAAGGACAATAACCAGATTTCACTCACCACTGACATATTGGTCATTTCACCTCAATTCCCAACAAAATGGCAAATGTAATTGCTCTTCTAAGAGGCCACAGATTTCTGTAGTGCTTCCTGAAGATTTGAAACTGTAGTTTTCACCAAATCAGGCCGTTCTACCTCCACACTGTCCATCTTGACTCTGGACAATGTCACAATCCCCTTACGTCATTGCTCAGCTCTCCTGCCTCCTTAAGAGATTTGGAAAAGATTAACATGGCTAAAGGCCAAGGTGATGAGGACTGGATGGGAAGATCTTAGTCATAGAAGACTACCTTTTGCCCATAAAGATATTTGGCAATTTGCCTGAACAGTGGAGAAAAACGATCAAATCAGGACTCTCCATCAATTGTGTGCTGTGTGCAACATTGAGGTAAGTCAGGAAAATAATGGCCAATCCTCAAATGCTTGTTTTATATAATTTGTTCTATGTCTCATCACTGAAGGCAAGACCACTTAGACATTGTAAGTTGGCCTTGTGATAATTTTTTTGAGATGTATGGTTTTTATCTTTTCAACAGGGAACATTATTTCTTACTGCTTGTATAACAATTTCAATGCAATTTTATGCTCATAAACCTTGCTTTTTATGTTGTCAACAACTGAAGGTAAATAAAAACAACATTTAAATAATGCATGCTAATAACATTCATAAAGGGAAGAGTGTTTACAATAAAATTGAAAAATCAATGCCATCAAGCTCTACGTATTCTAAAAACCCATACTCCTAATACATTATTATTTCAAGGACTGTGACATTTGAAAGCTGTTAGGGTGTCTTAAGCCCTTCCAAATTATATGACTTGAGAATATTAAATAATTATTTCTTTTGATTTTTCTCCCCAGCTATTCCAGGAAAAATGGGAAAGATAATCATGCAAATGAGCCTTGGCAACTTGCTAAAGGGTCATAAATCACTGAGGGTTGTCCAAAAACCCATATTTTATGTTAGATGCATCTCCTTAAAAAGTGGAAAATGGATCTTTAATATTTCCCGAAGAAAAGTTCAGAGTATATTTTAGCTATCAGAGCTCCAAATTTATAACACAAGCTAAGCCCAGAATTAGAGGAGAGCATTTTTTTTTTTCCATTCCTCAGAACAAAGGTGAGAGATAGTTTCAGGGTATCAGTGATTGCATTGTACAAATAATTTTTAAAGACCGGGTCTATACAGGTAATGAGTTAGAGAAAATTAAAGAGAAATTCAGCACTTTCATTTTTCTGAGTCCTCACTTTCTGAGATCAAATTGTTCAAATTTTCCTTATACTTTGCATAGGCAGATAGCTGCCATTTTGTTGGGGCAAAATAAACTTCAGGATTTCTTTAGTTTATTTCTTAACTTATAGTTCTACATGAGTTGAATGATAAGAACCATTTATATAATCCAGCCCCATGTGGAGGTCAAAGCTGCTGGACTGTGACTGTAGAATCTTGTCTTCTATTGAAATCTGCTAAACACAGTGAGAAAACAAGGGAACAAGAGCTGAGTAACTCATGAAAAAGACATACAAATTCTGAGAAATAAATATGAATCTAGCACACCAGCTGGTGGGAAGTGAAAAAAAAAAAACCCTAAAAATGATACTGTCAATTTTAAATAGTAGAAGCCAAGACATGCCAGTAAATATTCACATTCAACTAACATTTATCGAGCGCCTGCTGCACAATAGGGGCCCATGCTAAGTATTTCACATACATCAGCTCCTTCTTCACAATGGTCCCGCAAACAAAGAAAAGAGATGAAGGTTTTACAGACAAAAAACTGCTATGTCTAGAAGTGAAATCAAAGACTTCAAGGCTTCACAGCTGACAAGTCTAACTGGGTTTCAAATCGGAGTTTTCTAACTCTGCCCTAGGTAGTGTTCTCCCAGAAGTAGACCCTGGTCCAAGGACCTGAGTGCAAGTGATTAAGATGGAAATGCTCTCAGGCGAAACCAGTAAAGGAGTAGGGAAGCAGGCTAGGGACAGACAGGAAACCAGGCAAGGGCACATTTTGCAATGAAGCCTCAGATTTAGATTTTGCTTTGGGGCAAAGAAGCTAACATTCTGTGCTCTCTCATAAGTCAGTCTGTGACTGGTCCAGGCACTTTCCTCTCTCCAGAGTAATCTGATGTAGGAGCATTTAGTAGCAAAGCAAGTAGAAAACGGATGCACAGAGAAGGTTAGGGGAATCATCAGTGTCCGCTAAAGAGAAACTCTAAGACTCTCACTTGCTACTATGCCTTGTGGGCCTATTTGTTATAACTTTAGAACGAAAATTTCCCCCAAATAATGGAGATGAAATTGCAAGACAAATACAAGAAAGAGACAGGTATTTCACAGGGCATCTTTGAAGACTGCAGGCAATTTCTTTAGTTTCAGCAGAAAGAACCATCTGTATAAGATCTATAACTTCATAACATTTGTGTAACATGAAATGTTTTCCCTTGAGGTTTCCCAGGATTAAAGGGAAAAGGAGAGCATTCTTGTTTGTTTTGTTTGTTTCCCTCTCCTAATTTCACATTTTTGTGAAAGCCTGCACTTGGATGTACCAAGAACAAGTTGTTGATATAATAAGTCAAGCCAGATCAATTCACCACTTCTTAATAAAAATAAATTACTAGTACTCACATCCTGCTAAATTTTAAAAAAATGTTCCTCCTATCTTTGTTTTCTCACACTGCTATAAAAATACTACCCGAGACTGAGTAATTTATAAACAAAATACGTTTAATTGACTCATAGTTACATACCTCAGGAGACCTCAGGAAACTTAACAATCATGGAAGAAGGTGAAGAGGAAGCAAGGTATGTCTTACATGGCGGCAGGAGACAGTGAGTGAAAGAGTGAGTGAAATAGTGAGGAAGTGCCACACTTAAAACCATCAGCTCTCATGAGAACTCCCTCACTATCACGAGAACAGCACAGGGAAAACTGCCCCCATGAATCAATCACCTCCTGCCAGGTTCCTCTCTCGATATGTGGGGATTAAAATTCCAGATGAGATTTGGGTGGGGACACAGAGTCAAATCATATCAACTTCTCTTCATATCTTGATTTCCACTGTGCATGGTCAAATAATTAGTCAAAATAATGATGTTTATTTGAATGAGCTGTGCCAGTATTCTTCTGTGCTGACCATCACTTTACCAATTACTTGTGGGAGCATACATACTCCAAATCACCTCTTTGCATTGGGAACTATAACCTTGACTGCAGTCACTTGTGGATCTTCCACTGAAAACCAGAATAATAGGGTTTGCAGAGCTCATGCCTCTGAGGGTATGAGCTATATGCAGTATTTCATATAGTTAATCTAGCAAATTATATGCACTGTATAATGTGGTTCTAATGTTAACTTTCCATCTCTCTTCCCCAAGGATTGGCAGAAATACCTCAGACCCTCTCTCATGTGTCCTCATCTTTCCATGTCATTTATGGCCTTCATTATTCATTGGTCCCTGTCCCAACTCATTCTATTTCTCATGTTTCTTTGTGTCAAGAGGGATATTTCATTTTGATTAGGTTTGTTCTATAGAGAATTCTCACCTTCTGTGGTTGTTCAAAGTACATGCTTTCAGTAGAGAGCTTCACTGGCTTTCCTAAATTCAACTTTTATAGCATTCTTTGGTTTAAGAACATGAGGAATATTGGTCCTCTTTCAACACATGCTCTATAGTAAGCAAGCCATAACCACCAGTTACATCAGCAATAGCCTTTCTCTCCTGCTCTGCACATTCTCTGACTTCTGCTCTCTAAGTGATATTATCAATGTGTGGTATGTGTGTGCTAGGGGGTCTAGAATTCCTGCATTTTTGTGAGGGATATAACAAATTCTAGATTTACTAGCACCTGAACTCCTTGCAAATGCTTTTATTGACACTCGACGTGGGTTTCACAGAGGTGTTCTGTACATAGGGAGGGCCCAGGTTAAGAGTATGACTGTGCACATCTGTCTGTATTATTGTTTCACATGGAAATGTAGGCTGGGAATTGTAATCACATTTGTGGGCCAGTTCACAGAATCTCTGTGCATATAAAAGTGTGAAATAGACTCACTGACTTTTTCTTTTAATAGTCAGTACAGTTAGTGAAATATAACTTGTCACTTACTACTAATCAAATATAAGGGTTTCAAAGTTTCTGTGACTCCAGAAAAAGGTGCTTATGCCTAATTTATAACCAGTTCCAGAAAAGTAAATGGCATTCCATAGATGAAATACAAGAGAGTCAAACTAGGATGCGTTAACATCACACTTAATTATATTTTTTAAATCACATAAAGCAATAAATTGAGATGGATTTGTAACTGCAGAGAAGCAGATAAATTTTAGGCATCTGAAAAGACATTTATCATCACAAATGCAATTTTCTAACAAATAACACTGATTACTTCCATTATAGAAGCAGCCAGAATCTGACAATGAAAAGAAATATTTCATAAACCCCTTTTTAAAAAGATGCTAAAATTCCATGTAACTCTTTCTACCTTTAACTAGATGGAAAACTGAATGCGTACTCTCATATTAAATACTGTTTTTTTTTATTTTACATTAAAGTTTATCAAGCGTAGAAATTCAAAAATCTGTTTTACTATGAATGTTCACATGAAAGTACAAACATTCACCTACATTTTCCTGAAATTATTTAAAAATTAATTTGTCATTTTTTTAAATTATACTTTAAGTTCTAGGGTACATGTGCATAACGTTTATATCATGTATAACTCCCCAATGCAATCCCTCCCTCCGCCCCCCTCCCCATGATAGGCCCCAGTGTGTGATGTTCCCCTTCCCGAGTCCAAGTGATCTCATTGTTCAGTTCCCACCTATGAGTGAGAACATGCGGAGTTTGGTTTTCTGTTCTTGTGATAGTTTGCTAAGAATGATGGTTTCCAGCTGCATCCATGTCCCTACAAAGGACGCAAACTCATCCTTTTTTATGGCTGCATAGTATTCCATGGTGTATATGTGCCACATTTTCTTAATCCAGTCTGTCACAGATGGACATTTGGGTTGATTCCAGGTCTTTGCTATTGTGAATAGTGCCGCAATAAACATACGTGTGCATGTGTCTTTGTAGTAGAGTAATTTATAATCCTTTGGGTATATACCCAGTAGTGGGATGGCTGGGTCATATGGTACATCTAGTTCTAGATCCTTGAGGAATCGCCATACTGTTTTCCATAATGGTTGAACTAGTTTACAATCCCACCAACAGTGTAAAAGTGTTCCTATTTCTCCACATCCTCTCCAACACCTGTTGTTTCCTGACTTCTTAATGATTGCCATTCTAACTGGTGTGAGATGGTATCTCATTGTGGTTTTGATTTGCATTTCTCTGATGGTGAGTGATGATGAGCATTTTTTCATGTGTCTGTGGCTGTATGGATGTCTTCTTTTGAGAAATGTCTGTTCATATCCTTTGCCCACTTTTTGATGGGGTGTTTGTTTTTTTCTTGTATATTTGTTTGAGTTCTTTGTAGATTCTGGATATTAGCCCTTTGTCAGATGAGTAGGTTGCAAAAATTTGCTCCCATTCTGTAGGTTGCCTGTTCACTCTGATGGTAGTTTCTTTAGCTGTGCAAAAGCTCTTTAGTTTAATTAGATCCCATTTGTCAATTTTTGCTTTTGCTGCCGTTGCTTTTGGTGTTTTAGACATGAAGTCTAGGGTTTTTATGGTATTAGGTCTAACATTTAAGTCTCTAATCCATCTTGAATTAATCTTTGTATAAGGGGTAAGGAAAGGATCCAGTTTCAGCTTTCTACTTATGGCTAGCCAATTTTCCCAGCACCATTTATTAAATAGGGAATCCTTTCCCCATTTCTTGTTTCTCTCAGGTTTGTCAAAGATCAGATGGCTGTAGATGTGTGGTATTATTTCTGAGGACTCTGTTCTGTTCCATTGGTCTATATCTCTGTTGTGGTACCAGTACCATGCTGTTTTGGTTACTGTAGCCTTGTAGTATAGTTTGAAGTCAGGTAGCGTGACGCCTCCAGCTTTGTCCTTTTGACTTAGGATTGTCTTGGCAATGCGGGCTCTTTTTTGGTTCCATATGAACTTTAAAGCAGTTTTTTCCAATTCTGTGAAGAAAGTCATTGGTAGCTTGATGGGGATGGCATTGAATCTATAAATAACCTTGGGCAGTATGGCCATTTTCACGATACTGATTCTTCCTATCCATGAGCATGGTATGTTCTTCCATTTGTTTGTGTCCTCTTCGATTTCACTGAGCAGTGGTTTGTAGTTCTCCTTGAAGAGGTCCTTTACATCCCTTGTAAGCTGGATTCCTAGGTATTTTATTCTCTTTGAAGCAATTGTGAATGGAAGTTGATTCCTGATTTGGCTCTCTGCTTGTCTGTTACTGGTGTATAAGAATGCTTGGGATTTTTGCACATTAATTTTGTATCCTGAGACTTTGCTGAAGTTGCTTATCAGCTTAAGGAGATTTTGGGCTGAGACGATGGGGTTTTCTAAATATACAATCATGTCATCTGCAAAAGGGACAATTTGACTTCTTCTTTTCCTAACTGGATACCCTTGATTTCTTTCTCTTGCCTGATTGCCCTAGCCAGAACTTCCAACACTATGTTGAATAGGAGTGGTGAGAGAGGGCATCCCTGTCTTGTGCCAGTTTTCAAAGGGATTTTTCCAGTTTTTGCCCATTCAGTATGATATTAGCTGTGGTTTGTCGTAAATAGCTCTTATTATATTTTGAGGTACGTTCCATCAATACCGAATTTATTGAGCGTTTTTAGCATAAAGGGCTGTTGAATTTTGTCAAAAGCCTTTTCTGCATCTATTGAGATAATCATGTGGTTCTTGTCTTTGGTTGTGTTATATGCTGGATTACGTTTATTGATTTGCGAATGTTGAACCAGCCTTGCATCCCAGGGATGAAGCCCACTTGATCATGGTGGATAAGCTTTTTGATGTGCTGCTGAATCCGGTTTGCCAGTATTTTATTGAGAATTTTTGCATCGATGTTCATCAGGGATATTGGTCTAAAATTCTCTTTTTTTGTTGTGTCTCTGCCAGGCTTTGGTATCAGGATGATGTTGGCCTCATAAAATGAGTTAGGGAGGATTCCCTCTTTTTCTATTGATTGGAATAGTTTCAGAAGGAATGGTACCAGCTCCTCCTTGTACCTCTGGTAGAATTCAGCTGTGAATCCATCTGGTCCTGGACTTTTTTTGTGGGTAGGCTATTAATTATTGCCTCAATTTCAGAGCCTGCTATTGGTCTATTCAGGGATTCAACTTCTTCCTGGTTCAGTCTTGGGAGAGTGTAAGTGTCCAGGAAATTATCCATTTCTTCTAGATTTTCTAGTTGATTTGCGTAGAGGCATTATAGTATTCTCTGATGGTTGTTTGTATTTCTGTGGGGTCGGTGGTGATATCCCCTTATCATTTTTATTGCATCTATTTGATTCCTCTCTCTTTTCTTCTTTAGTAGTCTAGCTAGCAGTCTGTCAATTTTGTTGATCTTTTCAAAAAACCAACTCCTGGATTCATTGATTTTTGGAGGGTTTGTTTTGTGTCTCTATCTCCTTCAGTTCTGCTCTGATCTTAGTTATTTGTTGCCTTCTGCTAGCTTTTGAATGTGTTTGCTCTTGCCTCTCTAGTTCTTTTAATTGTGATGTTAGAGTGTCAATTTTAGATCTTTCCTGCTTTCTCTTGTGGGCATTTAGTGCTAAATTTCCCTCTACACACTGCTTTAAATGTGTCCCAGAGATTCTGGTATGTTGTATCTTTGTTCTCATTGGTTTCAAAGAACATCTTTATTTCTGCTTTCATTTCGTTATGAACCCAGTAGTCATTCAGGAGCAGGTCGTTCAGTTTCCATGTAGTTGAGCGGTTTTGATTGAGTTTCTTAGTCCTGAGTTCTAGTTTGATTGCACTGTGGTCTGAGAGACAGTTTGTATAATTTCTGTTCTTGTACATTTGCTGAGGAGTGCTTTACTTCCAATTATGTGGTCAATTTTGGAATAAGTGCGATGTGGTGCTGAGAAGAATGTATATTCTGTTGATTTGGGGTGGAGAGTTCTATAGATGTCTATTAGGTCCGCTTGGTGCAGAGATGAGTTCAATTCCTGGATATCCTTGTTAACTTTCTGTCTCGTTGATCTGTCTAATGTGACAGTGGAGTGTTGAAGTCTCCCATTATTATTGTATGGGAATCTAAGTCTCTTTGTAGGTCTCTAAGGACTTGCTTTATGAATCTGGGTGCTCCTGTATTGGGTGCATATATATTTAGGATAGTTAGCTCTTCCTGTTGAATTGATCCCTTTACCATTATGTAATGGCCTTCTTTGTCTCTTTTGATCTTTGATGGTTTAAAGTCTGTTTTATCAGAGACTAGGATTGCAACCCCTGCTTTTTTTTGTTCTCCATTTGCTTGGTAGATCTTCCTCCATCCTTTATTTTGAGCCTATGTATGTCTCTGCATGTGAGATGGGTCTCCTGAATACAGCAGACTGATGGGTCTTGACTCTTATCCAGTTTGCCAGTCTGTCTTTTAATTGGAGCATTTAGTCCATTTACATTTAAGGTTAATATTGTTATGGTGAACTTGATCCTGCCATTATGATATTAACTGGTTATTTTGCTCGTTTGTTGATGCAGTTTCTTCCTAGCCTCGATGGTCTTTACATTTTGGCATGTTTTTGCAATGGCTGGTACCGGTTGTTCCTTTCCATGTTTAGGGCTTCCTTCAGAGTCTCTTGTAAGGCAGGCCTGGTGGTGACAAAATCTCTAAGCATTTGCTTATCTGTAAAGGATTTTATTTCTCCTTCACTGATGAAGCTTAGTTTGGCTGGATATGAAATTCTGGGTTGAAAATTCTTTTCTTTAAGAACGTTGAATATTGGCCCCCACTCTCTTCTGGCTTGTAGAGTTTCTGCCGAGAGGTCTGCTGTTAGTCTGATGGGCTTCCCTTTGTGGGTAACCCGACCTTTCTCTCTGGCTGCCCTTAAGATTTTTTCCTTCATTTCAACTTTGGTGAATCTGGCAATTATGTGTCTTGGAGTTGCTCTTCTGGAGGAGTATCTTTGTGGCGTTCTCTGTATTTCCTGAATTTGAGTGTTGGCCTGCCCTACTAGGTTGGGGAAGTTCTCCTGGATGATATCCTGAAGAGTGTTTTCCAACTTGGTTCCATTTTCCCCTCACTTTCAGGCACCCCAATCAGACGTAGATTTGGTCTTTTTACATAATCCCATACTTCTTGCAGGCTTTGTTCATTTCTTTTTCTTCTTTTTTCTTTTGGTTTCTCTTCTCGCTTCATTTCATTCATTTGATCCTCAATCGCTGATACTCTTTCTTCCAGTTGATCGAGTCGGTTACTGAAGCTTGTGCATTTGTCACGTATTTCTCGTGTCATGGTTTTCATCTCTGTCATTTCATTTATGATCTTCTCTGCATTAATTAGTCTAGCTGTCAATTCTTCCACTCTTTTTTCAAGATTTTTAGTTTCTTTGCGCTGGGTACGTAATTCCTCCTTTAGCTCTGAGAGGTTGATGGACCGAAGCCTTCTTCTCTCATCTCGTCAAAGTCATTCTCTGACCAGCTTTGATCCGTTGCTGGCGATGGGCTGCGCTCCTTTGCAGGGGGAGATGCGCTCTTATTTTTTGAATTTCCAGCTTTTCTGCCCTGCTTCTTCCCCATCTTTGTGGTTTTATCTGTCTCTGGTCTTTGATGATGGTGACGTACTGATGGGTTTTGGTATAGGTGTCCTTCCTGTTTGGTAGTTTTCCGTCTGACAGTCAGAAGGACTGTCTGTTGGTCTCTTGGAGATTGCTTGAGGTCCACTCCAGACCCTGTTTGCCTGGGTATCAGCAGCAGAGGTTGCCGAAGATAGAATATTGCTGAACAGCGAGTGTACCTGTCTGATTCTTCCTTTGGAAGTTTCCTCTCAGGGATGACTCCACCCTGTGAGGTGTGGGGTGTCAGACTGCCCCTAGTGGGGGATGTCTCCCAGCTAGGCTACTCAGGGGTCAGGGACCCACCTGACCAGGCAGTCTGTCCGGTCTCAGATCTCAACCTCCACGTTAGGAGATCCACGGCTCTCCCCAAAGCTGTCCGACAGAGTCGTTCGCGTCTGCACGGACCCCCGCTGCTTCCCCTATTGGACTGCAGCTGTGTGCTGTCCGCAGAGGTAGAGTCTACAGAGACAGGCAGGCTTCCTTGAGCTGCTGTGAGCTCCACCCAGTTCGAGCTTCCCAGCGGCTTTGTTTACCTACTTAAGCCTCAGCAATGGCGGGCGCCCCTCCCCCAGCCTCGCTGCTGCCTTGCGGATAGATCGCCGCAGACTGCTGTGTTAGCAGTGAGGGAGGATCCGTGGGCATGGGACCCTCCCGGCCAGGTGTGGGATATATTCTCTGGTGTGCCTGTTTCCTTAAAGCGCAGTATTGGGGTGGGAGTTACCGATTTTCCAGGTGTTGTGTGTCTCAGTTCCCCTGGCTAGGAAAACGGATTCCTTCCCCCTTGCGCTTCCAGGTGAAGCGATGCCTCGCCCTGCTTCAGCTCACGCTGGTCAGGCTGCAGCAGCTGACCAGCACCGATTGTCCGGCACTCCCTAGAGAGATGACCCCAGTACCTCAGTTGAAAATGCAGAAATCACCGGTCTTCTGTGTCGCTCGCGCTGGGAGTTGGAGACTGGAGCTGTTCCTATTCGGCCATCTTGCTCCGCCCCTCCTCTAAATACTGTTTACCAATCTCCTGTAGACATCACTTCTCATTTCTTGGAATGTGGACCAATTTCACAAGCATATCTCCAGGGTATTTTGTTGCTTTGGGTCAAAATTCATTTTATGGCTTTCAAAGAAGATTCAGCTATGCTAAATTAAATAAACTGTAGAAGTAGAGTTCCTTAGCACAGAGATAATTTGTAACACAGAGGTAATTTTATAAATTACCTCTGTGTTACAAATCATGATAGTAAATCATTGTACCACTGTGCTGTTTTAACGTAGCATCTGAAATGACTTGACTTGAATTTAGGAGGCAGCCCATGCAAAAGAAAGAACCCAAACAATTTTTCCCCCGAAGATAATACTGAGTGGATGTTTTTGAAAAGTGATATGGAGGTCTACTGGTCACTGTCATCCATCTGGAATGTAGGCATAATCAGAAATGAACTAGTGCCAGGCAGAACTAGACCTTTCTATGGTTAATCCATATCTTTGTGCTTTTCAGTGTTGCTCAAGGTTAAGATGGATTTCTGATCATTACCATATGTTTCAATTCCAGGACCAACTAAGGTTTCTAAACTTCAGCCTTTCTTTTGCCTAGACTAATTATTATCTTCCCAAATATACAACTAGTGTTACATTCTATAATTATGGATAAAACTGAACCAAAACAAAACTGTCTGCTGTCTTAGCTCACTGGAGGCACATTTATCTCAAGCATTTAAGATATGTGAGAGGAATGAGAAAATGGCAAACTTTCTAAGGGATATGAAAATGCCTTTGACTTTTCCTTAGAAAAAGAAGAATAAAAATAATTTCACATGCTTTGGTTTAAAATGTATTATTATAGCAGATGAATTAGATGTATCTTGTGGTGATCATTGAGGCCTAACCAACAAAAATATTTAGGAATTTTCATTATTCAACCTATTTACAAGCAAAACAGAGCAACTTATTAAAAAATATGTAGATTATATAGAGCGGAGCAAGATGGCCGAATAGGAACAGCTCCAGTCTCCAACTCCCAGCGCAAGTGACACAGAAGACCGGTGATTTCTGCATTTTCAACTGAGGTACTGGGGTCATCTCTCTAGGGAGTGCCGGACAATCGGTGCTGGTCAGCTGCTGCAGCCTGACCAGCGTGAGCTGAAGCAGGGCGAGGCATCGCTTCACCTGGAAGCGCAAGGGGGAAGGAAATCCGTTTTCCTAGCCAGGGGAACTGAGACACACAACACCTGGAAAATCGGGTAACTCCCACCCCAATACTGCGCTTTAAGGAAACAGGTACACCAGGAGAATATATCCCACACCTGGCCGGGAGGGTCCCATGCCCACGGAGCCTCCCTCACTGCTAACACAGCAGTCTGCGGCGATCTATCCGCAAGGCAGCAGCGAGGCTGGGGGAGGGGCGCCCGCCATTGCTGAGGCTTAAGTAGGTAAACAAAGCCGCTGGGAAGCTCGAACTGGGTGGAGCTCACAGCAGCTCAAGGAAGCCTGCCTGTCTCTGTAGACTCCACCTCTGGGGACAGCCCACAGCTGAGGTCCAATAGGGGAAGCAGCGGGGGCGGTGCAGACGCGAACGACTCTGTCTGACGGCTTTGGGGAGAGCCGTGGATCTCCCAACGCGGAGGTTGAGATCTGAGACCGGACAGACTGCCTGGTCAGGTGGGTCCCTGACCCCTGAGTAGCCTAGCTGGGAGACATCCCCTACTAGGGGCAGTCTGACACCCCACACCTCACAGGGTGGAGTCATCCCTGAGAGGAAACTTCCAAAGGAAGAATCAGACAGGTACACTCGCTGTTCAGCAATATTCTATCTTCGGCAACCTCTGCTGCTGATACCCAGGCAAACAGGGTCTGGAGTGGACCTCAAGCAATCTCCAACAGACCAACAGACAGTCCTTCTGACTGTCAGACGGAAAACTATCAAACAGGAAGGACACCTATACCAAAACCCCATCAGTACGTCACCATCATCAAAGACCAGAGACAGATAAAACCACAAAGATGGGGAAGAAGCAGGGCAGAAAAGCTGGAAATTCAAAAAATAAGAGCGCCTCTCCCCCTGCAAAGGAGCGCAGCCCATCGCCAGCAACGGATCAAAGCTGGTCAGAGAATGACTTTGACGAGATGAGAGAAGAAGGCTTCGGTCCATCAAACTTCTCAGAGCTAAAGGAGGAATTACGTACCCGGCGCAAAGAAACTAAAAATCTTGAAAAAAGAGTGGAAGAATTGACAGCTAGACTAATTAATGCAGAGAAGATCATAAATGAAATGACAGAGATGAAAACCATGACACGAGAAATACGTGACAAATGCACAAGCTTCAGTAACTGACTCGATCAACTGGAAGAAAGAGTATCAGCGATTGAGGATCAAATGAATGAAATGAAGCGAGAAGAGAAACCAAAAGAAAAAAGAAGAAAAAGAAATGAACAAAGCCTGCAAGAAGTATGGGATTATGTAAAAAGACCAAATCTACGTCTGATTGGTGTGCCTGAAAGTGAGGGGGAAAATGGAACCAAGTTGGAAAACACTCTTCAGGATATCATCCAGGAGAACTTCCCCAACCTAGTAGGGCAGGCCAACATTCAAATTCAGGAAATACAGAGAACGCCACAAAGATACTCCTCCAGAAGAGCAACTCCAAGACACATAATTGCCAGATTCACCAAAGTTGAAATGAAGGAAAAAATCTTAAGGGCAGCCAGAGAGAAAGGTCGGGTTACCCACAAAGGGAAGCCCATCAGAATAACAGCAGACCTCTCGGCAGAAACTCTACAAGCCAGAAGAGAGTGGGGGCCAATATTCAACGTTCTTAAAGAAAAGAATTTTCAACCCAGAATTTCATATCCAGCCAAACTAAGCTTCATCAGTGAAGGAGAAATAAAATCCTTTACAGATAAGCAAATGCTTAGAGATTTTGTTACCACCAGGCCTGCCTTACAAGAGACCCTGAAGGAAGCCCTAAACATGGAAAGGGACAACCGTTACCAGCCATTGCAAAAACATGCCAAAATGTAAAGACCATCGAGGCTAGGAAGAAACTGCATCAACTAACGAGCAAAATAACCAGTTAATATCATAATGACAGGATCAAGTTCACACATAACAATATTAACCTTAAATGTCAATGGACTAAATGCTCCAATTAAAAGACACAGACTGGCAAACTGGATAAAGAGTCAAGACCCATCAGTCTGCTGTATTCAGGAGACCCATCTCACATGCAGAGACATACATAGGCTCAAAATAAAGGGATGGAGGAAGATCTACCAAGCAAATGGAGAACAAAAAAAAGCAGGGGTTGCAATCCTAGTCTCTGATAAAACAGACTTTAAACCATCAAAGATCAAAAGAGACAAAGAAGGCCATTACATAATGGTAAAGGGATCAATTCAACAGGAAGAGCTAACTATCCTAAATATATATGCACCCAATACAGGAGCACCCAGATTCATAAAGCAAGTCCTTAGAGACCTACAAAGAGACTTAGACTCCCATACAATAATAATGGGAGACTTCAACACTCCACTGTCAACATTAGACAGATCAACGAGACAGAAAGTTAACAAGGATATCCAGGAATTGAACTCATCTCTGCACCAAGCGGACCTAATAGACATCTATAGAACTCTCCACCCCAAATCAACAGAATATACATTCTTCTCAGCACCACATCGCACTTATTCCAAAATTGACCACATAATTGGAAGTAAAGCACTCCTCAGCAAATGTACAAGAACAGAAATTATAACAAACTGTCTCTCAGACCACAGTGCAATCAAACTAGAACTCAGGACTAAGAAACTCAATCAAAACCACTCAACTACATGGAAACTGAACGACCTGCTCCTGAATGACTACTGGGTCATAACGAAATGAAAGCAGAAATAAAGATGTTCTTTGAAACCAATGAGAACAAAGATACAACATACCAGAATCTCTGGGACACATTTAAAGCAGTGTGTAGAGGGAAATTTATAGCACTAAATGCCTACAAGAGAAAGCAGGAAAGATCTAAAATTGACACTCTAACATCACAATTAAAAGAACTAGAGAGGCAAGAGCAAACACATTCAAAAGCTAGCAGAAGGCAACAAATAACTAAGATCAGAGCAGAACTGAAGGAGATAGAGACACAAAAACTCTCCAAAAAATCAATGAATCCAGGAGTTGGTTTTTTGAAAAGATCAACAAAATTGACAGACCGCTAGCAAGACTACTAAAGAAGAAAAGAGAGAGGAATCAAATAGATGCAATAAAAAATGATAAAGGGGATATCACCACCGACCCCACAGAAATACAAACAACCATCAGAGAATACTATAAATGCCTCTACGCAAATCAACTAGAAAATCTAGAAGAAATGGATAATTTCCTGGACACTTACACTCTCCCAAGACTGAACCAGGAAGAAGTTGAATCCCTGAATAGACCAATAGCAGGCTCTGAAATTGAGGCAACAATTAATAGCCTACCCACCAAAAAAAGTCCAGGACCAGATGGATTCACAGCTGAATTCTACCAGAGGTACAAGGAGGAGCTGGTACCATTCCTTCTGAAACTATTCCAATCAATAGAAAAAGAGGGAATCCTTCCTAACTCATTTTATGAGGCCAACATCATCCTGATACCAAAGCCTGGCAGAGACACAACAAAAAAAGAGAATTTTAGACCAATATCCCTGATGAACATCGATGCAAAAATTCTCAATAAAATACTGGCAAACCGGATTCAGCAGCACATCAAAAAGCTTATCCACCATGATCAAGTGGGCTTCATCCCTGGGATGCAAGGCTGGTTCAACATTCGCAAATCAATAAACGTAATCCAGCATATAAACACAACCAAAGACAAGAACCACATGATTATCTCAATAGATGCAGAAAAGGCTTTTGACAAAATTCAACAGCCCTTTATGCTAAAAACGCTCAATAAATTCGGTATTGATGGAACGTACCTCAAAATAATAAGAGCTATTTACGACAAAGCTAATATCATACTGAATGGGCAAAAACTGGAAAAATTCCCTTTGAAAACTGGCACAAGACAGGGATGCCCTCTCTCACCACTCCTATTCAACATAGTGTTGGAAGTTCTGGCTAGGGCAATCAGGCAAGAGAAAGAAATCAAGGGTATCCAGTTAGGAAAAGAAGAAGTCAAATTGTCCCTGTTTGCAGATGACATGATTGTATATTTAGAAAACCCCATCGTCTCAGCCCAAAATCTCCTTAAGCTGATAAGCAACTTCAGCAAAGTCTCAGGATACAAAATTAATGTGCAAAAATCCCAAGCATTCTTATACACCAGTAACAGACAAGCAGAGAGCCAAATCAGGAATCAACTTCCATTCACAATTGCTTCAAAGAGAATAAAATACCTAGGAATCCAGCTTACAAGGGATGTAAAGGACCTCTTCAAGGAGAACTACAAACCACTGCTCAGTGAAATCGAAGAGGACACAAACAAATGGAAGAACATACCATGCTCATGGATAGGAAGAATCAGTATCGTGAAAATGGCCATACTGCCCAAGGTTATTTATAGATTCAATGCCATCCCCATCAAGCTACCAATGACTTTCTTCACAGAATTGGAAAAAACTGCTTTAAAGTTCATATGGAACCAAAAAAGAGCCCGCATTGCCAAGACAATCCTAAGTCAAAAGGACAAAGCTGGAGGCGTCACGCTACCTGACTTCAAACTATACTACAAGGCTACAGTAACCAAAACAGCATGGTACTGGTACCACAACAGAGATATAGACCAATGGAACAGAACAGAGTCCTCAGAAATAATACCACACATCTACAGCCATCTGATCTTTGACAAACCTGAGAGAAACAAGAAATGGGGAAAGGATTCCCTATTTAATAAATGGTGCTGGGAAAATTGGCTAGCCATAAGTAGAAAGCTGAAACTGGATCCTTTCCTTACCCCTTATACGAAAATTAATTCAAGATGGATTAGAGACTTAAATGTTAGACCTAATACCATAAAAACCCTAGAAGAAAATCTAGGTAGTACCATACAGGACATAGGCATGGGCAAGGACTTCATGTCTAAAACACCAAAAGCAACGGCAGCAAAAGCCAAAATTGACAAATGGGATCTAATTAAACTAAAGAGCTTTTGCACAGCAAAAGAAACTACCATCAGAGTGAACAGGCAACCTACAGAATGGGAGCAAATTTTTGCAACCTACTCATCTGACAAAGGGCTAATATCCAGAATCTACAAAGAACTCAAACAAATATAAGAGAAAAAAGCAAACAACCCCATCTAAATGTGGGGAAAGGATATGAACAGACTTTTCTCAAAAGAAGACATCCATATAGCCAACAGACACATGAAAAAATGCTCATCATCACTCGCCATCAGAGAAATGCAAATCAAAACCACAATGAGATACCATCTCATACCAGTTAGAATGGCAATCATTAAGAAGTCAGGAAACAACAGATGTTGGAGAGGATGTGGAGAAATAGGAATACTTTTACACTGTTGGTGGGATTGTAAACTAGTTCAACCATTATGGAAAACAGTATGGCGATTCCTCAAGGATCTAGAACTAGATGTACCATATGACCCAGCCATCCCACTACTGGGTATATACCCAAAGGATTATAAATTACTCTACTACAAAGACACATGCACACGTATGTTTATTGCGGCACTATTCACAATAGCAAAGACCTGGAATCAACCCAAATGTCCATCTGTGACTGACTGGATTCAGAAAATGTGGCACATATACACCATGGAATACTATGCAGCCATAAAAAAGGATGAGTTTGCGTCCTTTGTAGGGACATGGATGCAGCTGGAAACCATCATTCTTAGCAAACTATCACAAGAAGAGAAAACCAAACACCGCATGTTCTCACTCATAGGTGAGAACTGAACAATGAGATCACTTGGACTCGGGAAGGGGAACATCACACACTGGGGCCTATCAGGGGAGGGGGAGGAGGGAGGGATTGCATTGGGGAGTTATACATGATATAAACGTTATGCACATGTACCCTAGAACTTAAATAAAAAAAAAAAAAAGAGATTATATATAGCACAGCAATGTGGGCTTGAGATGAACAAGATCACAGAAGTCTATCAAGGTGACTTTCTCAAATGCCTACAGCCCTTTAAAAAGCAAGATTGATATAACGATAATATGTTTATATGGGAGTTTGTTCTTACTCTTTAGAATCACTCACTGAAGTACTTAAGGGAGATACATTCATGTCTATAATTTACTTTTTAAAAATATATAGCAAAAATAAATACATGAAGCAATGACAATGTACAGATTGGTAAATCTCAGTAATGGGTTTTTATCTTTAATTATGTGAAAAAGTTTTACAATAAAGGGTAGAAAAACATACAGCCAAAAAAAAAAAAAAATACGTACCTATATTCCTCCAGTGAGACTTAGATGTCAACAAGGCAATAAAAAGTCATCCCTTTTTCTGATGTACAAATATTGGAAAGTAATCCATGAGAAGCAGCTCTGATTTTGATTGGCTTTCAAGTTGGCAGAGAAGGGCCCTTTAAGGGAGCGCTGAGCCTTATTCATGAATGAGATGTATATGGAGTCCTTGGAGCTTGCACAGCTATTTGAGACCTGACTTTACCAACTGTTTGTTCTAATAAATAGTGGAAGATGGAATTCCATCAACTGTCTCTCTTTTTTAAAGTTAGAGAGTCTCTAACACTCCCCCCAAAAATCTATCTATCTATCTATCTATCTATCTATCTATCTATCTATCTATCATCTATCTATCTATCTAATCTATCTACATGTATTATTACACATAGGAAGTATTTAAGACTTTGGAATAGGCAAAAGAGACTACTGGACATTCTTTCACTGGAATGCTCTGAAGTAGAGTCTTTGGAGTTGTCTGCCCTTTAGAGATGTGCACTTTTGTCTTTGCTAGACTATGATCCAACTCTGTAGACAGACATACACTTGTAGAAAATTGATGATATGAGAATATTTTCTTTTCTTTGCTGTGCAAATTATTCCTTTTCAGTACAGAATATAAATCTCTATATAAATCATACCTTTATTGAACCAGTTCGAACACCTTTATTGTTTCCTCATTAACATGTCAATTTTTGACATGTTCTTTTTATATTTATATGAGTCATAACTTATATTTTTAAAAAAATTGTTCTTTAATAGCATTCAATAAAGAATATTTTTTCCTTTTTAGGGTTAAAATGATTCTGGATAATGAGCAATGATGTCAGTATGAACAGAATTGGTTGGTACTACCTGTGTAACATAAAACCAGAAATAGTTGGGGAATGAGGCACGGCTGAGAGTATTGTGATAATTGGGAGCAAAAAGCCAGTTTTGTGTTATACACACACATACCCCCCCACACACACACTCATAGCAGGACATTCCATATGTTTATGGGGTGGGGAAGAAATAGAGATAGGTCATTTCATTTCCTGAAACTTTCCCCTTGCCTTCTATTTGATTCTTGATTTGATATTTCTGACACACATCATTATTTGTTTTCCCTTTCTCCTAGAATACATTTCACAGAATGCCTGCAATTTATACAGCAGCTATATTTATTTTGGCATACTGTCAGTTTTATTTCTTTCAAAATAAAATTTCAAAATACTTTTTGTCAGCTAAAAATTTTAAAATCTGGGCTGGGCGTGTCGGTTCATGCCTGTAATTTTAGCACTTTGGGAGGCCAAGCAGGAGAATTGCTTGAAGCCAGGAGTTTAATACCAGTCTGTGGAACAAAAAAATACCTTATTTCTACAAGAAAAGAAACAAAAAATTAGCTGCATGCAGTGGCATGCACCTGTAGTCCTTAGCTACTTGGGAGGCTGAGGCAGGAAGATCACTTGAGCGCAAGAGGTAAATGTGTGTGTGTATATATATATATATAAATATATATATATATGTATATGTTAATACTGAGTGTTAACTTGATTGGATTGAAGAATACAAAGTATTGATCCTAGGTGTGTTTGTGAGGGTGTTGCCAAAAGAGATTACCATTTGAGTCAGTGGGCTGAGAAAGGCAGACCCACCCTTAATCTGGGTAGGCACAATCTAATCAGCTGCCAGCACAGGTAGAATATGAGCAGGCCAAAAAATGTGAAAAGAGAGACTGGCCTAGCCTCCCAGCCTACATTTTTCTCCTGTGATGGATGCTTCCTGCCCTCAAACATTGGACTCCAAGTTCTTCAGTTCTGGAACCCAGAGTGCCTCTCCTTGCTCCACAGCCTGGAGACAGCCTATTGTGAGACCTTTGGATCATGTGACTTAATACTTAATAAACTCATATATATATATGTGTGTGTGTGTGTGTGTGTGTGTGTGTGTATTGCATTAGTTCTGTCCCTCTAGAGAACGCTAATACAATATGTATGTGTGTGTGTGTATATATATATGTAAATATATATATATGTGTGTATGTGTATATTTATTATTCTGTGTGCTTATTCAGAGGTGGTTCATAGTAGTATCCACTATTCCTCCATTCATCCATGTCATATAATTAACTAAAAGACATCAATTGATTTTTAAGTTTCTTACTAAACGACATAGTGCTTTCCCATAAGCCACTAGGGCAGGTCCTGGGAAGACCTATGAGCTGTTGATAAAGATGCAGCCTGCACTTGGGGAACAAGGGCAGAAGCTGTAATAAGAAGTGATGGAGGCCTGGTCAGCAGGGTTTCCATGTAAGAGACAGAGTTTATAGTTATAGACCAAGCAAGAAGACAGGCTCATCGCAGATAGTGCATGTTGAATATGCCTAGTTGACTCAGCCTACTGCTGAAACAGCATTTGCTCATCGGTTTTCTTCTCTGGAACATGCTATCAACTGGTACTGTGTCCCCACAAGTGGCCATGAGCCTAGTCAGGGAATACCATGGCAAGGGGGACTCAAATACATTTTCTATCCTGAACAGAAGAGCTACAGGGCATTCTGCATACTAGTATGCTTTGTCTCTCTCTTTAATATAAAAATCTATTCTATTGCCCTTACTAAAAAAGATAAGTACATAAACATTGGATATCTGGGCCTTATTAATATGGGGAAATGCCTGAAATCCCAACGTAAATATCTGGTTACACTGGATTAGAAAACGTGGCTTAGACTCAAGCCTAACTGGGAAACTTCTACCTCTTTTATCAAATCGACACCACAACACATTTAGGTAAAAGAAGAGCTCCTGTGGAATAATGTCTCCACTCATTCCTATTACCAAGGGGAGAGAGAACATGGAGCTTGTGAAGAAACAAGTCATTTAACATTCTATCAGGGGAATTAATTTTCTATCACTGGAATTTATGGCCAGGGGAACCAGTCTCACCACTGGTCCACAGACCATACTTGAGGAGTACTGCCATAGAGTAAGTCCCAGCTTCTCTTCCCAGGTTAACATGTGTAAGCAGATGAAGTGTGGTTAGAATGATCATCTGGATGAGTGGTAACTTGATAGTTGACATCAGGAACAACTGTTTAAATCTAAGAGTAACAGACAATTTAATTTAAAAATAGTTTATTTTGGGGGAGAGCAAATCAGAGCAGTTATCTTGTGTTCTGGTACTTGGGGTTTCCTAGGAAGAAAGGAAAGGGAAGAGGAACAGATAATTGCTAGTGACCCAACATCTTTAGTATTGACATGTATTATGGGTGGAATTGTGTCCACTTAAAAGATACGTTGAAGCCCTGTCCCTCAGTACCACAGAATTTTACATATTTGGAAATAGGGTCATTGCTGATATAATTAGCTAAGATGAGGTCACATGTGAGTAGCATAGACTCTAATCTAATATGACTTATGTGCTCATAAGAGAGGAGAATGCCATGTGAAGACAGAGGCATGCAGGGGGAAAGTGGCTGGTGAAGATGAAAGCAGAGATTGTAATAATGCATTTACAAACCAAGGAACTCAAAGGATTGCCACTAAACCCTAGAGGCTGCAAGAGAAGAGATTTTCCCCTGCAGGTTTCACAGGGAGCTCCTCCCTGCCCACAACTTGATTTTGGACTTCTTGCCTCCAGAACTGTGAGGCAATTATCTTACATTGTTTCAAGCCTCCCAGTTTGTACCACAAACTGGGAATCTTAGAAAACTAATATAGCATATAAGTTCCAACCCTAGAAAACTAATATAGCATGTAAGTTCCAGTAAGTAGCTGCATCACATCTTTGATAAATGAGAAGAATGAACTAATTCATAATCAATTTACTATCAGCATTCATCCATCTATAGTGTCACACATCCAGACTTCTTATTTTTTATTTCTCTAATGTGACAGCCCCCACTTTCTATTACATCATATCATATTAGAATTTTACCCTTTATTTGCACTTGAGATTTTATTGGCAAAAGTCACTTTAATGGTTACCTGAACCATACATGTAACAAAAGATTTAGGGGGAAAGGACTTTATCACAGTCTTCATCTCTACATCTGTCATATCATGTGACCATATGCTTCTCTAAATCAGGGAGCTCAAACATTTATTAATGTATCCTACAGAAAGAATAATATTTGATGTTATAACCAGTGTCCATATACCTACTCATTTGCATAAGCTGAAAAAAATCACTTACCTTTACTGTTCTTACTACATGTGAAATGGATATTTTCTAGTGCATTCAATTTTTTAAAATGGTTATATTTACTCTATACATTGATTTTCACCTATTGTTGAGAAATAACCCACAGTTTTTTTTTTTTAATTACTATGGCCCATATTATATGCCTAGTTTCTGAATGCTAGCCTCTAGGGATGGTTCCACCAAGTTCTATGTCACTCTTTTTCTCCTAACCACATACACATATTAACACTACAGTTTTATATGATGTGGAGACACATAGGTCTGAGAATGTATAATGGTAAATATTCCTTAAAATTAAAAAAAAATATGACCTCTCAAACTCAAGTAAAATATTTATCTTATGAAAATAAGTTTCTAGCTATTTACAAACAGAATTGCAGCTATATTAAATCATTGTTTCTTGGTATTTATAGCAATGAGGCACTTTTATTCATGGAGCTATTAAATATAGGAGCCCTTTGCACATGGAACTTCTGGATTATTTGTTACCACTTTATTTCCTGGTCATTTCAAACAATTATTCATTTTCCTTAACCAGGTTGACTAATTTTCTTTCCTTCCTAAAATAATTCATTGTTTGAGTGAATCCACCAAGTAACAGCTTGTGTTCTGGAGATAATGCAAGTAAATGCAGAGCTGACAGTTAATTTAGATGAGGCCATTTGTTTCAGGTGAATCTTAATGTGGTTTTAAGAAAAACAATCACAAAGTATCCCCTGACAGATCAGCTAATAATTTTAAGAAAAGGGAGACAGCTATTTTTCAGGTCTCTCTTCATTTTAACTATTTCTTAGTAATTTGAAGCCACTTGGGGATAACAAAAATTGATAATCCCATAATATGGAAGAGAAACATTTGGTTTCCTTTATATTAATAATATAGTTTTATTGTCAGAAATTAAACAAACAATTCTACCCTATTCTCTAAAGAAGGTCAACAGAAAGAATTCCCTGAGGTCAATTATTCAAATCTGAAATCACTATTTCTGTCAGATATTCTTGCAGATGTCATTGAGTTATACTACCAACTGTCTAGGCCTGGGCCATTTAGTATATTTTACAATGCAGTTATTTCAGAGTATTTACTGGAAAACCATATCTCTCTAAATTACATAGTTTTGTGTGTTCATCAATAAGCTTTTTCTATGACGAATCTAAGGGAGATTGGTGATTCTCATTTTAAAATTGCATGGGCTGTAATCATCATTGTGAACATACTCTGGTTTTGGAACTGTGAACCTTGAATAGTCATTTATTCTCTGTTGGTGCTAACTTAAAACTCTTTACTGAACTAAATAATACTTCTGTGTGAATAACTCCTACCAGTTAGGAGTACCAGTTAGGAGAAGGTGGTCTGGCCTACACACAAACAGAAGCCTTGGTTGAGTGCCTTAATTTTTAGAAGACATCAACCTCTTTCTTTTGATTGCCAATTGATTTTTAAAGAAAAAGAAAGTGCAGAATTGACAACACAGAATACCTGTACTTTGAACATTTTTCTAATTATCTAATGCCCGAGTTTTTACCCAAAACCAAATTACACAAAGTTAATGGAAGATTGTCTTTGTGATCTATAGCCTATTTGTTCTTCACTGTGCAGGAAATTATAAGAAGCAATCGCAATAAATTTGCCCTTACATCTATATAGGAATATCATGTATTTTAACACTTACTGTATCTTCCATTCAGTTAGAGAATAGTGAGGAGAACTTATCCTTTGGTGTCACAAATGATACAAGAGTTGATGATTGGTTGTTGATTCAGATGGAGGTGTTTAAATGTTCCAGTTTGTCCAAGAGAGCCTGGTTCCTGCCTGTTGTTCTGGTTTGTTAGTAGCTTCTTCCCCTATCCCTCTTATTTTCAAAAGTTTCTGGGTTTGAAACACGAATTCTGCCCAATTTGGGGTTAATCAAAGGAGACAGAGCATCTTCCCCATTAGAAAGAGTTAGCCAGTCTTGCTTAATGAAGTTTGACTTTGAGGAATGGGCAAATCCCTCAGTCTGTTCCTAATGCTAAGTGAAATATTATAGTCAAAAATCCAGGACTGGCCAGACCTTAGAAAAGTAAAAATCAAGCAATTATTGAGTCTTGGAAGAAGCATGAGCATTTCAATGCTTCACTGCAATGTCTTGACTAGGAAATATAGAGTTAGGAAAACTTTTCACTTAGTCATTATAGGAATCAAAGCAGTTGCATGGTAAGGGAGATGTCCTTAATTTTGATGAATTTTCTGACACACAACTCAAAGACTGATTGTGTCCTATATGTTAATCCTCGCACCTATGACTTAAAATATTTGAATCTTAAAGAAATAATCTACTAGATGGCCAAAATTACTGTTTAGAATTTTTGATTCACTTCTAAAGGGGATTTAAAGAATAACTCCGTGCATGACTAACACTCAAGGAACAAAAACTATTTACTTCCTTGAATGTGTTTATAAGCCTTCAGTATAATTTTGTCATGCTAAACAGTGCAAAAAAAAAAAAAAAAAAATCCCTCTACCATACAATGCAGGCCAGAGGCATTATTTCTTAAAAAGTCTGTTGTTATTATTATTATTATTATTATTATTATTTTTGAGATGGAGTTTCACTCTGTCACCCCGGCTGGAGTGCAGTGACCCGACATTGAAAGCTCCGCTTCCCAAGTTTCCACCATTCTTCTGCCTCAGCCTCCTGAGTAACTGGGACTACAGGCGCCCGCCCCCATGTCCGGCTAATTTTTTTTGCATTTTTAGTAGAGATGGGGTTTCACCATGTTAGCCAGAATGGTCTCGATCTCATGACCTCGCGATCCACTTGCCTCGGCCTCCCAAAGTGCTGGAATGACAGGCATGAGCCACTGTGCCCGGCCTTTTTTTTTTTTTTTTAATGATTGAAAATATAGCAGCAATTTGAATGTGAAAATCAGGCATCCTAAACAGCTAGCAAATTGCAGGCCCTCAAAGCCAGCCATCTTTTTATCCTTTCCTTGATTGATGAATTGTGCAGAAATGATCAAGATCAATTCAAGGATGCATGAATTTCGTCTTCTTCAGTTTCTGAGTGTTGTATTAGGCCTGTAATTCTGTCTACAAGATGACGCCGTTAGAGAATGAACAAAGAAAGCAATTGATATTTTATTCTTATCCTGGCAATGACTTTTGCATATTACCATCTTCAAAATACAATTGAGTGAACAGTGATTACTCCTGCATAGGCGTAACTGCATACATGTGGAAAAAGCGAAAAATGAATAGCATGAAAATCGCCTTTAACTTCTAAAATCATTTTCCCAATCTGTTAAATGAGGCTGGGCTTGTGCAGTGAACTTCAAGCATAAAACACAGTAGACTCTTTCAGCCTTGCTGCTAACTTAGAGTCCAGTAATGTAAGGTGAGCAGAAAAAGATATTATTAATATCAATTTTTCTACCCACGGATGTGTCCAAAGGAGATTAATCTACTAACATGTTCTTTAGGTCCTTGCTACTCAAAATGTGATCATTAAAGTTTGAAAAGTGCTGATTTAGGCTGGTTGTATTTGCACAGCTTTAGAAACGTATAAATCCATGTAGAATATTAACCAGGCTTATTTTAACGTCACATCTATTGAGCACTTACAATGCACTTTGCATATTTTTAGTATATATTTGTGAAGTTAGTCCATGGATTCTATTCCATTAATTACTGGGAATAAATGTTCAGTTGGCTTAATTAGCAGAATTTCATCTCTTCTCTCCTCTTTCTCCCATGATAAATATTTCTTGTTAATCAGTGGTATTAGAATGTAAATAGATCTTTCAAGTTAATTTATTTGCAAGTGATCTCCCACAACAATTTCACCTCATGAATTTCCATTTATGGAAAATATTACTGTTCAGCTCACACATATACAGTGAACTCTCATTGAGTCACAATAATTAAGGAAGGAACACTACTGGTTATTTGACTATTCAAGTTAACTGATAATTACATTTTCCACTTCCAGAAATTAAGCAAAATCACAAGCACTATATAAAACATAATTTAACTATTCACAATAACAAAGACATGGAATCAACCCAAATGCCCATCGATGATAGACTGGATAAAGAAAATGTGGTATATATACACCATGGAATACTATGCAGCCATAGGGAGGAATGGGATCATGTCCTTTGCGGGGACATGGATGGAGTTGGAAGCCATTATCTTCAGCAAACTAACACAGTAACAGGAAACCAAACACTGCATGTTCTCACTTATAAGTGGGAGCTAAACAATGAGAACACATGGACACATGGAGGGGAACAGTGCACACTGGGGCCTGTGTGTGTTGGGGGACAGGCAGGGAGACCATCAGGATAAATAGCTACTATATGCAGGATTTAATACCTAGGTGATGGATTGATAGGTGCAGCAAACCATCACATTTACCTATGTAACAAAACTGCATGTCCTGTACATGTATCCCAGAACTTAAAATAAAATAAAATAAATAATTTAAGCTTTTCTTTTACAGGCACGATGAATTTCAGAATCTTCATGTGGCTCAAACTCCATCTACTACCTTATTGATTATTTGAGTACCAAGGCTTGTAAAAATTTATCTTTGGAATATTTGTGGAATCAGCCCTGCTTCTCTCCATCCCTGATGTCATTACTGTGGTTCCAGTCACTCTTGTCTCTTGACTAGCTTAATGCATCATTTTTCTACCCGGTCACCAGGATTGTCTCTAATTCATTCTTCCTTCTGAAATCTGAGTGATTATTGAAAATAAAATCTCATATATTTATTTCTCTGCTTAAAACATACCAATGCTTTTCTATTTCTTGCAGGATACAGTTCAAAATTCATTAAGTATTGTCTGGATCATACTTAATTTTCAGTGTCATATATAATTTGTCCCCTCTATGTTTCAACCCCATTAACCACATACCCATCTTTTCACCTTCGATCTACTCTCTAGTTAGAATAATGACTTTCAGATCCCAGAATCCTCTATGTACTTCCTTGCCTCCAAGCCTCTGCACTTGCTGCCCCCTTACTGGAGTCATTGCCTTTCTGTTCCACACTTTCTATACACAATACACAACTAATTCACGATCACGCTTCAGGTTGCAGTACCATGATGGGTTCATCCAGGAACACTTCCTTCCTGTCTCACACCTCTCTGAGCTCCAACCCAACTGATACATCTCCTTCTTGATCCTATGTCTGCCTATACACTCCTTATCCCAGCATGTACATTTTGACCTTGAATTTCCTGTTTCCCAATCTATATTCCAAAATCTATAAGGGCCTTCGTGATGGTGTGTAAGTCTTTCTCTCTGTTATAGCCCTAATGTCTAGCACAGTGACAGACATAGAAGTCATTCTAAACATTTTTTTACAAACAAATGAATGCACTATTTTTATTGACATCAAAATGCATAGAATCTAATCAGTTTAAATATCAGCTTTCCCTATGCACTATAAGAAAGATAGTAGATAAACTATTTACATTGAGTCTTTAGTTACCTGAGTTTGTACCCTAGAAGACATTTTATAAAATGAATACCCACTACTGACATGTTTCCTGCTCACTTATTTTCTTTTCGTAAAAGTAAAGTGCAGATTGTGCAAATGCAGAGCTGGCTGGGCTGAAATTACCTGGCTTCCCTTTATAAAATGAACATAATATTTTGCTTATTTGCATGCCTTGACAACTACAAGTGAGGATGGATTGTGGAAAATATTCTTGGAATCAAAATTTCTAAAATGAGAATGGCAGAGTATATGAAAAGGAATGGGGGATGACACTTCAGTAGATGATCAAATCTTGAGAAATTGCAAGCTAAATATAGTAAGCCATGATAAAACTCTGAGAATTTAATCAAGCAATTACATACAGGGAAAGTATTTAATTAAGATGTAATCAACAGGATTTCAGGTTTGTTAAGGAATAATCAAACCTGGCTGACGTCATCATCATCCAATAAATCATCCTCCTAAAGAATTGGCAAATAATTGGTATTTCAAATTCTCAAGAGTATAGCCCAAGGCTCAAATGCTGGTTGAGATGCCCGAGAAAGAGCTATCAACTATGGAAAAATGAGAAGTAATTTGCCGTGGTGACTAATGACCTCCAAATCTCAGTGGTTTCCAACCATAAAAGTTATTTCTCTTGCACATTTTATGTGAGCTGCCAGTGAACTATAGCTCTGCTTGAACAGGTCTTTACTTCAAGATCCAAGCCTAAGAAGAAGCCCCTACTTGGAACAAAGCATTCTTGTGGAAAAGGATATACAAGAGGCAGTATTTAAACATAAAACCAGCTTTGAAGATTCTCCCTAGATATGGCATATGTCACAACTGCTTACACTCCATTGACCAAAGCAAGTCATATGACTGTTAAATGAAGTTTAATGCAAAGCCGCCTCCTTACATTTTTTTAAGTTCAGCCTAAAGGTTTCTCTGTACATCATGAACTATAGCCTAAAAGTGTAAACAGATTGTAGCCTACTCTTGTGCCACAGGGGCCAAATGTTCAAACCATGTTCAAATAAAGCAAATACCAAGCTGTAACCAATCTGGCTGTTTCTGTACCTCTGAAAACTTCTGTTTTCTGTATATCACTTTCCTTTTTCTGTCCATAAATCTTGTTCCACCATGTGGTTGCCCTGGAGCCTCTGAGCCTACTCTGGCTCGGGAGGCTGCTCAATTGGTGAATCATTTTTTGCACAATTAAACTCTTAAATTTAATTTGGCCAAAGTTGCTCTTTTAACATGACCAAGTATTCCACTAGTCTGAGGAAATTTTAGCCACTAACACAGAAGCTCCATGACTCATGTTCAGGGAGGTTAGTGTTATATACTCTTCTTCTGTGGAAGGGGATGGATATTTGGAAACAAGGTACCATAGTATTTGAACGGAGAAAGAAAGAGGACAGTGTCAAACTGAGATACTTGGCAGGGATCTGGAGTTAGTTTGAAAATAACGGCCTTTGTGGGCTAACATTCTGAAATTCATATCTAGCCCAGTATCTATTCAGGCTGTGTGGCTGGAGGCTAAGGATCTCAGATCACAAAGATCTCAGATGGTGATGGCTAGAGACATGGGCTCTACTGTTTATTAGCTTTGTGACCCAGTGGGTCACTTCATTTTGCTGAATCTCAGTTTTTGTGGCAGAGTTTGTTTTCTGCTCACCAAATATCCAAGAAATATTTACATGCATCTCCAAATTTACTCACCCCACTTATGATTAGGGAGAGACTGTGTGAGAAGTGCTCGCTAATGGGATATGAACACTTAATGGCTCCTAAAATCTGCCCTGAGATCTTCAGCTCATTGTTGTCTCTCCTGCAGAACTGGGGTCGCTAGATGGTGGAAGTAGAGAACCCTGAATCACCTTCTGTAGAAGAGTGGCACAGGAGAGTCACTTGACCCACATGGGACCGACACCAGATTGTGAGATAACTAACCTGGTTTGTGTTAAGGCCTTGAAATTTTAGGATTTGTTTGTTTCTTCATTACTGGCCACCATTCATCTAAGGAAGAGGATAAAGAATATCTCCAGGGTTTTTGCAAAGGTTAATTGAGATAATTTACACAAAGCACAGAGCAATGTCTTCCATAATATAGACTCAATATTTGACAATGATTACAGTTTACTTTAAGATTGATTACATTCATCTAGAGATTAAGAATAAGGTCTTCAGAATCAATGGATATAGTTCATGTCTCAGATATGCTACTATGTATGTTAAGAACATTATTTAATTTCTTTACACTTTAATTTCTTTATGAAATGGCATCTGATCCACAAGTTAATGTATGGGGTAGTGGTGGCAGTAATGGTAGCTGATAATCTTCTGCCTGATCCCTCATCAGAGCTGCAGAATTGGTCATTAGGGAAAAGAACCAAGGAGATAAGCTTATGTGGAGATCCAACTGTGGTTTTGATCAGATTGATGGAACTAACCAGGCACAGCTCAGTTACTACTAGAGTGGTGTCCAACCACAAAGGCAGTGATCAGATAATGGCCAATTATCTGAGTATCAGCAGTGAGTCTGCTGCTGGAGACAAGAAAAAAAGACAAACAAGAGTTTAGGATTTGGAAAAACAATGTATACAATTTTGCCTTTATGTTGAGCTTGTATTTCTCTTTCAGCAATTTTAGAGCAATAACGGATGCAGCATTAAAAATTAATTTTGTTTTTTCCCAATCATAATAGTAGTAGAGTTTATTATAGAAAGTTAGAAGTACAGAAATTTGGACAGAAAGAAAAACATACGTTGTTCTAATCTAACAAATAACTAATAATTTTTCTATGTTTATATTCACTTTTTTTCTATGTGTTTTATTTGTTTATTTAACATAGTTGGATTTTTTAGTGTTATATTAAAATTACTTCATAAATATTATTTTCAGGGACTGTAAATTATTTATGTGACTGTACCACAGTTTACGTATTTATTTCTTTCATGACATTAGCTTTTTTGCTGTTGTAAATAATGCCCCTGTTAACTTCTCTGTTACATATTTTTACATTCTTTGATTTATTTTGTTGGGATAAGTCCACAGAATTCAAATTACTAGGACAAATAGAAAAGATATTTATAAGAAATAGTATACTACATTGCCAAATTGCTATCCCCAGCAATACATGAAAATGATGGTTTCACGTGGCCTATTATGGGTTTTATTTTTGTATATTGCTAATTTGAAAAATCTTTAAAATATTTTTTGTCAATACAGAATATCTAACTACATATTTGTTAGTAAATATGTATTAATCATTTTATTTTATTTTGCATTTACTCGTGATATGGAAATTTGCCTAATCTTCTGAGATTATTCATCATAGTGTATGATTTTTGAATTATTTCCTTATGTCAGTTGCCAATTTATCTAATATTTTTCTTATTGATTTCCACGAATGTTTTTGTCTTAACAATATTAGATATATAATCTTCTTAACATATCTTATTATTTATTATCAGGAGAAATAGTAGGTGGCTGCCCAATTCTCCTTAACTCATCTTGAGCTGAATATATGGCTATCTTTTTACCCTCTCATATTTTCTTATAACTGAATTGTCCATTGATTATAATTAAAATCTCCCTTTTGGATGGACTCTCAAGCTTAGTAGTAGCCAACTTTTCATGAGGTGAGGCCTACTACAGACTTTTCAACTTTTAGCAAATATACTTAATATCTGTTGGTTGTTCCTTAAAAAATGACATAGTTTCAGAATTTTATTTTTAAGTCCTTCTGTCTGCATGTAAAATGTTTCATCCAAAACAACTTTGGAACTGTCAGAGAGGTACTGAACTGTGGCTGAGTTTCTGTGTAAAGTGAAATTTAAGAAATAATTGGCACTTCATAAAAATTTCTGTTTAGAACCACAATTTACATCGTTTCTACTTCAGTCATTTTCCAATATTTTTTCACAGATTACCATTCTAAGAGCTGGGAATGTTTTCTCAGAATTTTCCCATGAAGGTGCTGTTTTTCACGATTGCCTACCCTGGTGTGAAGCAGAGAAGAAATTGCAGAGACTGTGGTCCAAGCAGTTAGTTGAGCTCCTATGAGTGGTTTCAATATAGGTATTTTTCTACTTACTGTTGGTGTAGCTAGGTTTCCAAATGTCACAATGTTAAGCAAATATCTCCAAGGTCATATGTGGCTTTCAAGTGTTGTGGATTCTTTTTGGACTATCGTCTTTCTTCAACCCTGGCCTATTTTGATGTTTAGGAGAGAATATCTTAAAGATTTTGGCTTCTAGAATTTCAAATGCACCAGGACACCCACTGAATAACCTTACTATCAGATAATATTACAAGAAATGTCTTCTCAGTTTAAAAGGCATCATTCATTCATTCATTCATTCAACAAATATATATTGCTTGCTTAGGGGAGGAATTGTGCCTGCATTTGAATTTCAGTTATTTAGCAGCTGTGTGTATTGGGCTAAATCAATTTGATCTTCTCAATTTTTCTTACCTATGTTGCATTATTTCTACTACGATGACCAGAAGCTAAGCGTGGTGCTAGGCACAAAGCATATTTTAGTGAATAAAGCAAGCACAGACCTTGCATGGGGTTAAACACAAGCTGGAAAGAGACTTCTAGGCTTTGGAGAGGATAATAGAGAGGGCCTAAATTTGCATCTCTCTTTTGAAAATGAATATAGGATACAAAAAAGGAAATAAAATTTCTCATAATTTCAACTTTAGTGGGAGAAAAATTACCAAAAACGTAATTTACATGTAGATGGAGTCTGCTCGAGAATTTTAAAAGAGCTTAGAATTGGGAAATTGGGTGGAACTGAAGAGAGGGCAGTGGAGTCTTAGTATCAGTGTGACACTGATTTGATCAATCGATGTTTATCCCCAAAAAGACTGAGTCCCTCCCTGAATGAGTAAATATGATGTGGAGTTTCAGTAACCTGGCAGATAAGAGCCCTGGCAACTGGTGAGTCCGAGGAAAGAGGGTTAGAAAGTGAGCAGCAACTGAGGTGGCTCTCATGGGAAGGCATCATTTCTGAGAGAAAATAATGTATCATGGAACATGGAAGTGTCTCTGGGTGGCTTGGAGGTAAAGGGAAAGGAAGCTGCTGAAGATAAGAGCCACAATATCACATGAAAAAAAAACAAAAAACAAAAAATAAAAACAGTGATTCAGAAGAAAACACATACACACAAACAAATCCTTAAAGAAACTGAGCATCACGGTAGCCATAGAAGAAGGCACTCTTAAACCAAGACATTAAATACAATAGCCAATCTCTGACATCACTGCTGGTCTAGGAAAATCCAACATAAACAAAGACACCAATGACCAAATGACCCAGCACCCTTATAAGGTTATTATACATGATAAAAGAAGTGGTTACAGAAAACTCAAACCCTTAAATACTTACAAAGATGAGAAATGCCAAAACATGAATTAGACATCCAAATCAGATAGATAAAAGATTAAGCTCAAAGAAAGCAGGGAAAATATCAAAAACAAAACAAACATAAACACACACACACACACACACACACACACACACACACACAAAACAAAGGAAAACAGAAAAATATGAGCACTAAAAAAAAATAAATATTATAAATTATTTTTGTATGTGATAATGACATTGTGGTTATGTATTTAAAAACTGTCCTGGAGCTCTCTTACATTACTAGTTGAAGGTAAAAAATGATCCGTCCACTTTGGAAAAGAGTTAGTTAGTTCTTTAGAAAGTTAAATACACACTTATCATAAGACCTGTCAATCCTACTCTTTGTTATTTACCCAAGATCAATGAAAATTAATTATGTTCACACAAAACATCAAATACAAATGTTTATACTGTATTTTTTTTGTAATTACCAAAAACTAAAAACAATCCAGTTCTTCGACTGATAAATAGATATACAAACTGTGATACACCCATAAAACTGGATTCCCACACAACAATTAAAAGGGATAAGCTATTGATACATGCAACAGCATGAATGAATCTCAAAAGCATTGTGATACGTGAAAGAAGCCAGATTCAAAAGACTGCCGTATGATTCTATTCACGTGGCATTCTAGAAAGGTAAAACTACTGGGAGAGAAAACAGATCAGTTATGCTGGAGCAGGGGGAAGATTGAGTACTAAGGGGCATAAGGGAATTTTTTGGAATGATGGAAATGTTGTATGTCCTAATTTTAATGCTGCTTACATGATGTATAATGGCTCAAAAGATGGAACTGAACATCAAAAGGGCAAATTTTACTGCATGTGAATTATACCTCAAAAAATCTGATTAAAACAGTCTTACAGATTTAAAAGAATTTTAGAGATTCTTGCTAAAACTTTTACAAGTAAAATAATATAATATTTGATATTTTCTTCAGGATAACCTGATGGGTTGGATAAAATAGGTAGAGAAATACATAAAATAAGATTATCCAAGAGTTGCAATTGTTGAAACTAGAGCTCATTATATTGTATACTTCACTATTCGATTTGGTATTCTTTAAACAATATTTTAAATATATAAGATTAAAAGTAATTGGAAACTAGTCAATATAGAATAAAAATTCGATTTCCTCTATTATTCTGATGGAAAAGCAAATCTTAGCATATTTTTCAGGAAGCTGTTACGTGGCCATCACTGAAAAAAATCTGGCTTGAAAGTCTAAAAGTTTGAAAGTCTAATTTGGAATATTATAAAGTAGATTTGTTCTATGGGAGTTCCATATTAAACAAAATTAAACTGCAGTTTCTCAGAGATGTTAATATACTACTGTGGTATACAACATTGCCCAAATTTATTTGTATATAGAATTCCTTTTTTTCTCAAAACATTTGCAGAAATAATGTTACATAGGACATACTTGAGATTCCATACCATTTTCAAGACTGAAGTACATACTTGTAGTAGCCTAGGTGCCAAGAAGCAACTTAATGCTGGAGTCACAACTTGGTGTTTCATGTATTAGAGTAATGCTAGTTCCCATAACCTAACTCCCTGAAGTAAAGTGGCTTAACATAATAGAAGTGATTTCTCCCTCATATATCTGTCCAATTAAAGTATTTTGGATGGTAATTCACTTTCCCTCATGCAGTGCTTCAGGAATTGGAGCTTTATCTTATCCCTTTTCCATCCTCTAGAGCAGCAGTCCCTGAACTTTTTGGCACCAGGGACTGGTTTCACGGAAGGCAGTTTTTCCATGGACCAGGGGCGAGGGATGGTTTCGGGATGATTCAAGCGCATTACATTTATTGTGCACTTTATTTCCATTATTATTACATTGTAATACACAACAAAATAATTGTACAACTCACCATAATGTAGAATCAGTGGGAGCCCTGAGCTTCTTTTCCTGCAACTAAATGGTCCCATCTGGGGGTGATGGGAGACAGTGACAGATCATCACTCATTAGATTCTGGTAAGAAGCACACAACCTAAATCTCTGGCATACAGTTCACAATACAGTTTGCGTTCCTATGAGAATATAACGCCGCCGCTGAGCTGACAGAAGGTGGAGCTCGGGTGGTAATGATAGCGATAGAAAGAGGCTGTAAATACAGGTGAAGCTTCTCTCATTCACCCACAGCTCAACTGCTGCTGTGCAGGCCCGTTCCTAACAGGCCGTGAACTGCTGGCGGTTTGTCATACGGGGTTGGAGATTGCTGCTCTAGAGGCTTAAGTGCTTCTTCATCTAACCAGCCTGAAGGAAGAATGAACGGAACAGGCACACTGACTCCTTAATCACCTTCAGCCAGAAGAGATATACATCACTTCTGCTCCCCTTCCATTGATGATCATTCGCCTCATGGCCTATTTAGATACAACCAAATCTGAGAAGTGTAGTTACTTACTGGCTAGGCAGTTATTTTGCGTGACAGGAACACATGATTTTTTTTTTTTTTTTTTTTTTTTTGTGAGACAGAGTCTTGCTCTGTCTCCCAGGCTGGAGTGCAGTGGCATGATCTCGGCTCACTGCAAGCTCCGCCTCCCGGGTTCACACCATTCTCCTGCCTCAGCCTCCAGAGTAGCTGGGACTACAGGCGCCAGCTACCACGCCCGGCTAATTTTTTGTGTTTTTTAGTGGAGACGGGGTTTCACCATGTTAGCCAGGATGGTCTCGATCTCCTGACCTCATGATCTGCCCGTCTCAGCCTCCCAAAGTGCTGGGATTACAGGCATGAGCCACCGCGCCTGGTCCCCAAAACGTGAATTTTTAATGCACAGTTAGCTGTCTCTACTATGGGTTACAGTACTTTTGAATATTGCGTAAGTGCAATATTCAAGGAATTCAGTGATTCCACCAGAGATTATGATTCAAATAATCTGAAATGGGGCTCTGGCATCAATATCTTAAAAGCTTGCAAATAATTATATTGTTCAGAGACTCCCAGATAATTATCTAGTTTGACTTGAGAACCATAGAAAATAGCCACTAATTCTTCCTGGAGAAAAATAATCTCTTTATTGCCAATCCTGAGCTACTTTTTCAGAGAGATTAAGCATATTGCCTTATAGAAGATCAGGTTTTTCAGAAAGCAGAATCATGCCTGGCACTTAGTATGTAGGGTGTTTATTGAGGAGAATCAGCCCCTGTGGCAGGAAGTGAGGTGGGGAAAGCAGGATTGATTGGGCAGAGTGTGGGAGGTTGAGATGTAATGTACGCGCTGCATCATGCTTTAGAGATAAAAGAGTTCATCAATTTTCCTCTTTGGGGAAGAAATAGCTGGGTCTTTATAACCCTGCTTCCATCTGTCATAGAGTAGATTTACCCAAAAAGGGTGCAGCCTTGGGTGAAGCCACTCACTTTAACTAAGGTAATTTCTGAAAGCCTGATGTTGAAGGCTGCTTGCCTACAGCACATTCAACAACTGGGGTAGAAGACTTTCCTTTAAGGAGATGCTTTAAAGAGGAAACAAGCAGCACATTTCCATGTTTATCACAAGCTTAAAGTCCTTCACTAGTAGGCAAGAGAATGAGCTCTAGAATAAGATTACTTGTGTTCAGAGCTACATGGTTTACTAAATGTGTGACTTTGGAAAAGATTATTAAACTCCTTCAAACTTAAGTTTCCCCATGTAGAAAACAAGATATCTTTTTAAAAGATTATCACAATAACTAAATATAATACATATAAAATATGTGTTATACATACAAATAAAATAGCACATTGATTGGTGCTACTTCTTGTTTCCAATTATTTTTATCCTCATGGTTATAACACATCAAGAAAACATGTCAGTAGCCTCTGCAACATGCGTACTTTCCAGTCAGAATCAAATTCCTTCCAAGTCTTGTTCAGGGACCTTACAGTTGGTTATTCAATCAAAATTCTTAGCTGCCTTGTCTGTTCTACGAATCTTTACAGTACCGTAGAATTTTTGTGACTGCAGATCCTGCAATTGTTTAAGCGGCTTCTGGCAGAACTGCTCCTTCATAGTTTATTCAGAAAGGAAACATTTTTTTTCTTTGCTGAACATTTAAAACATATCAGATATGTTTGAATGAATTTTCAGCACAGCTAATAGTAATTTGCTAACACTTGCTCAGAGCATCAAATGATTCTGCTCATTGGGCTATTGTCTTGAAATCTTTGTTATTTTAGTCTATGGCCATACCGCCCTGAACGTGCACAATCTCGTCTGAAATCTTTGTTATTTGGGACATTAGTAGGTCAGACGAAACAATTAGGAGCATTGTTTCCAGAAAGCCCTGGATGAAATATCCATGTGAAATCTTGGGACAGCTCTCCAGTTTCCTCCCTCTGAAGCCGCAGGGTAGATCAGTTTGTTGCATTAATTAGTTGGCATCTTAGGCTTGGAGGGGCTAAGGTATAGGACAGGAGCTTTGCAATCATTTGTGGTAACATGATAAGTAAAAATGATGGTTGAAGGGCTACCCAGAGTTCTGGTTCTGCCTGTAGACTCATAGACTGCAGGTAGAGAGGGTGAGAGGCCGAGTGGGAGAAAGGGTACCACATTTCAAAGGGGGACACCAAAAGCATACCTTATCGATTTTTGACTTAGTTTTGTTAATGTTTGAAAAGCATTTGAAGAAATTTGACCAAAAGGAGAACAATTCAAACAATACAAAAATGTAGACAATGAACCATATTTTTCCCTCCTATCCCTTACTCCATTTCACTATTCCCTTCCCCAGAGGTAAACACTGATACAAGCTTCCTGATTATTCTTCCAGAGCTCTTCTCTAAAGATAAGCAGAAATGTGTACATGGATACACAATGCCTACTTAGTGCTTTACTAAGGTTAACTAAATTAATTAGATTACCATGAGGTTGACACTCTTATTATTGTCCTCATTTTATAGATGAAGGCATAGAGAGGTTCAAAAAGTTGTCCAAGGATACACAACTTGTAAAACATGGGTGAAGAAACATACAAGTAAATATAGATAGACACAGAGATATGGATACATAAATATATTGACATAAATGTATATACACATATCATATAGTGAATTTTATAGTGATATATCATTTGAAGGTTATTTGATTGCAGTCTTTTCATATTTTAAACCATGCATTTGTAATTTCCTTAAAGGTCATCTGTGCAGGTCATGCATTGCACAATGCAAGGTGGGCCATTCATATAGATTGCATTGTCAATGCCATTCTTGGAGCAGTTCAACATGGCAGCAGTGCTTGCTTATATTGACCTAATTTTAAGTGGAATGTCTCATCCTGTGATCAACTAGCATTTCCTTGGGTTATTTGTAACATAGGATAAAATATAGTCCCCATACACAGCAGTATTACAATGTTCACACTTGTTAAAACTAGAGGAAACTGCCTGATCAAGATCCCCTCCCTCTGACTTTGGCTTGGTTTTTAAGATGAGTATGACAGCAACATGATTGAATATTTTTCTTTCCTGTTGTTTCCACCTCAACTAATTTTTCATAAAGAATGACTGCACTGTTTAAACAATTGATTCTTACATTCTTTAAAGATATGAATAGTTATGAGCTGGCTCTAAAAAGATTCATTGAAAAAAATAGTATTTGAATAGACTGTCTCTCTCAGACATTCACAGAAGGTCTTGCTGTCCAAATCTGTGTGCAGTGCACTCCCAATGCTCTGGAGCCAGAGGGAATAGGAATTCTATTCTTTCATGCTCTGGGAAAGGGTCCCAGCCATACCTGATGACCTGCAGCCAGTGACACCTGGATGCCCTTGGACAGCTCTTCCAAGAATAATATCATTTTGCCTCCCAACAAAATAGATATCTTTTTTATTTTAACCCAGAATACTCCTGGAATATAAATCATCCAGATGACTGAAACTTATTTTTTGATGGCATGACAGATCACGGTGTGTTAGATCCTTGAAGATACATTATTTTTTAGAAGTTGCCTTTAAAATATCGCTCACCCTGTCACAACAGATCCAAGTTTTATAATCCTGTAGCTAGTATTCTAAATTGCTGAAGTCAACACTAACTAGGATGTCCACTATTAATGATTGAAATAGACTTTCTTTTTTTAAGTGTGTTTGAAATTATTTATTTCAATTGTTTATTTTGATGAATTGCATGAAACTCAACTGAATTTATCTCACAAGTGGCTACAGATAATATTTATCTACCATATATACAGGAGTTTTTCTATTCTTTAAAACACAACTCATTTTGTTTTAGTTACACTGGTCCAGAACACACTTGTCTATTTGCATTTGTACGTAAAGGTCTTCATGTTGTTTTCATTATGGAGCATTTTCATGCCCCTGGAACTGAGACAAGAACAGAAAAGAGTTGGCCTTTATCCTATAACCTCATTTCTGCTCCTCAACATAATCAATTGAGTTCTATATTTGTCAATTTGGTTTTCTCGGCCACCATAATGGTTAATTACTAAATCAGAATTGATCACCAAGTGGCCTGATGCTGTTATCTTAACAACCCTGCATGCCTTGTAGTTCTTTTAATCATTTAAATGACTAGATCAGATTAGCCATTTGCCATTTGATCAGTAGCACACTCACTATTATAAGACAGACTAATCTTATTGTGCACTAAGGTAAAGTCTTAGTGGGGGAAATGGTTGTTTAATGAATATATAAAATATTTGTCTGGGTATAACAAAATATTTGTAAATCTAGTGTCTAATATTGCAGCTATTTTATTTTTTCTAATCAAATGAGAAAAATGCTGGCCTTAAATGGATACCAGGTACCACACCACAGAAAATTCATTAATCAACAAACATTATTAAGAACTAAGTAAGTTTTCATGTGTTGGACATTGGCGATATAGTGGAAATAATCCATAGCCTCTGTCACAAGAAATAAATCATAGAGTCCTGAAAGAGAGATATTGATAAGGTAATAATTTTAATAGAGCATAGTGAATGCAAACAATGTGTGATGACTGGAAGAAAAAGTGAATTATTCTTTCTACCTAGAGAAGCCAAAAAAAAAAAAAAAATACAAACTGAGGAAGTTAAGTTGAATAGGTTCCTGAGGATTATTAGGCATACCCAAGGTATTCCAAGAAGAACATTGTAAGCAGGGGAAAAGCACAAGATAGCACGGCATGTTTGTTGTTCATATTTATTAATAGAAAGTGACAACAACCAGAAAAGCTGATTTGAGTAAAGGGGATTTTTACTGGAAATCATGGTAGACAAAATAATGGCCACATCAAGGTGTCCACATTCTAATTTCCTAAGCTTGTGACTATGTTATGCTACACAGCAAAGGGGAATTAAAGTTGTCAGTGGAATAAAGTTGCTAATCAATTGACCTTAATTAAAATAAAGACATGATCCTGGATCATCCAGGAGGAATCAGCAAAATAGCCAGAGTTTTTACTTGGAGAAGAAGGAAGCAGAAGCGTCACAACCAGAGAGATAAAATTGTGAGAGGCTCGACCAACCACTGTTGATGGTTATGAAGATAGAAGGGGTTCATGAGCCAAGGAATGCTGGCAATCTTCTAGAAGCTGGAAATGATAGGAAAGCAGATTCTCCCCAAGAGCCTCCAGAAAGGAACAGAAGCCTGCTGACATCTGGATTTTAGCCCAGTGACACATATTTTGGATTTCTGACTTCTAGAAATGTAAGGTAATAAATTTGTGTTTTAAACCACGAAGTTTTTGGTAATTTTAACAGCAACAATAGGATGCAAATGCAGAAATTTACTGAAGTTGTTAAAGTAATTCAAAGAAAAACTGTGCCATCAAGACTCAAGAAGGGAAAGTATGACTGGACTCAGGTTCTAATATCATCAGAATGCTCCGTCGTCTGTCTTCCTCTGGATCTATTGGCTTCATTCTTTCTTCATACTGAGAGTAGCTTTCCCCATGGGGCAGGGGATCTGGCCACCAGCTGCCCCAGATTCCTATAATGATGGCTTTTCAATTAAAGAGAAAATAAGTTCCTCTATCTTGGCTACAATTTAAAAAATGCCATGAAAAAAGTTTCACTGTTCCATTTTGGGTCAAAAGTCTAACTTTTGAACTACAGTCATGGAGTGAATAATACTAATTAGCCCAGTCTGCATCATGTGTCATCAATTTGGCAAATAGGGTGAGATTTGTTACCAAAAGAAAGGGGACAAGAATGTAGGGAAAATTGAAATAGAAATACCACCTACATCATGTTGCATGAACTACATATGGTTTATTATAGTGAGAGCATAAGTAAGTGAGGAATTCAACTCAAACTCATACAAATAGACCACACGAGTAAGTTCCAACTCTGTGGGCTTTATATTATTTTCAGAGCTTCAGCTTAACAAAATATGTGTTTATGAGTTTCCTGTCAAAAGGTGGGGGTCATGACAGATGAGTTCAATTTATTTATTTATTTTTTTATGTACCCTAGAACTTAAAGTATTAAAAAAAAAAAAAGTTGAGTTCAATTTATGTTAGTTCCATCATCTTGTTTTCAGTATAAGAAATTCTGGAATTGGTCAGCTGTGTGAAAGGTCAATTTAGAGAGACCAAAGCTTGGAACTAGATTACTCTGAGAGTAGCTTTCCCCATAAGGCAGGGGATCACTATGAAGAAGTGGTAGTGCTTGGGTCAGATTCAGCTGTAGGCAATAGGAAAATCCACTCACAATTCCTCAGCCTTTTGGATAATGCCTTGGATGCCTGGATTTACATCTAAGCTACATTCTTTCCTAATTTTATTACTTTAGGCTAGTCACTAAGTACTGTAAGTCTTATTTTCATTGCTTGCAACCTACATATTGATTATAAAACCTTGTCCCTGTAGAAGCTTTCATTATTGTGAGTGTATATGTACGAGACATTTTACTGGGTTCCAGGAAACTTCAGTTATGAAGAAATCACTTGGGATACAAAGTAGCGTAAATGAAGGGAAGAGGCAGGAAACCTGGTGTAGTAACACAGATATAAAATCAAACAGGACCTGCAGTGAGGTTAGCTGGATGCAGAGGAATTTAAGTTTTTAAGAGGCAGGAGACCTGGTGTAGTAACACAGACATAAAATCAAACAGGACCTTCAGTGAGGTTAGCTGGATGCAGAGGAATTTAAGTTTTTAAGAGGCAGGAGACCTGGTGTAGTAACATAGACACAAAATCAAACAGGACCTGCAGTGAGGTTAGCTTGATGCAGAGGAATTTAAGTTTTTAAGAGGCAGGAGACCTGGTGTAGTAACATAGACATAAAATCAAACAGGACCTGCAGTGAGGTTAGCTTGATGCAGAGGAATTTAAGTTATCTAGGAATACTGATGTTGTCTCTGCCAACAGATGTGATGGGCTGATGAGCCAGGGGAGCAGGGAAGTCTGGGTATACTTTCAGTCTGCACATAGAGGAGGTCAGTTAGTGAGAGAGAACAGGGAAGCAGAGATGTCATTATACTCTCGGTTCTGCTATTCCCTATTCCCGGTCTCAGGTTTTCCAAGTATGGAAACCAATCGTAAGCCTGACATTCATTAGGCAGTTTCTTAAATGAAATGATTCAAGTAAACCTAGGAGAGGAACATCGAGCCAATGTGTGTTCACAAAAGACTGAAATAGCAACTTTTTCCAAAATCTTAGAATGAGATCATTGCTGACTCTGACGTCTTAGACTAGCTAGACCTGAAGTCACTCAATGGAGTGTCTCATTCAATGAAACAATATTATTCTCAGGAGTTATTCCAGCCCATCTCTATCAGTTTCCTAGAGCTGCTACAGCACAGCACCACACATTGGATGACTTAAAACAAAAGAACTTTACTGTCTCATAGTTCTGGAGGTTAGAAGTTTTAAATCATGGTATTGGCAGAACTACACTATGAAACCTGTGAGGAAATGCTTTTCCTAGATTTTGCTCTTGCCATCAATCCTTGGTGTTTTATGGCTTGCAGCTGCCTAACTCCAGTCTCTGCTTTCATCATCACACAGCATCCTTTCCATGCATCTGTCTTCAAGTGGTCATTTTCTTATAAGGATGCTAGTCCTACTAAATTAGGAGCCCATCTTCCTCCAGTCTGCCTCATTTTAACTTTCTTAATTATATAATCAGTGACCCTATAAATAAGGTCATATTTTGAGAGATCCTGGAGTTTAGAACTTCAACATATCTTTTTTTGAGGGGGACATAATTCAGCCCATAACACCATCCCCTTATTTTTTACCAACTCCTGTTTAGAGTCTATATTCACCTCATTACTCATTCCTGACTCCTGACTTTCTCTTGTATGTATCACCCAGTTCTTACACTTGGGATTAGAAGTTGGCATAGTGTTTATACAGACTTGAGACAAAGAAAAGCCTTGAGGAGCTGTCTGGACATTTTTATCTAGGCCTTGATGTTACTATGAGCTGCCTGGTCTTTACAGATATGCTTTAGTGTTCTCCGGTTAAACAACTTCACAGTACAGCAGCATCAGACAAAGCTACTGTGAACATGATCAATTAAGACAAAAACAAGGCCACTCTGTAATCATGCCCGAACACAGAGCAAAATACAAACACTATCCAAACCACACAAATGACCAAGTATCTCTCTCTTGACAATAGGAGTGACTGCTGGTTTTTTTTTTTTTTTTTTTTTCCTTTTAACAAATTACTGCTTTGCCTTGGTCTAGTCGTCCCTCTTTCTAGGTAAGATTAATTAAGGTAAATAACTAAAATTACCCTAAATTTCTAAGAGGATTTAATCCAGAACAAAGCCTCACATCTTTAAATCCTCCCTAAGTCACATAACACAACCCCAAATCTTATAGTAAATTCTTTCTAACACCCTCTTCCTGAGACACTCTATGGTGTACATTCTCACTGCAACAAGTAATAAACCCAACCTATTCAACTATGAGTGTGTTCCTCAGGATATTTGACTGGGGGGCATTCACAGGCATCTTAGTGATACAAATTAGCTAAAATGTGATAACTGAAGTGGAGACGTGTTTTCCATGTGGAATATATCAACCTAACAAATGATTGCTGTTCTGATTATACTGCAAATAGAAAAATGCAAGTATAAAAAAAGGTTGTATTTGCAATATTATTAATTGCTATACATAACTAGGGTTCAATTCCAGTCATGTTTCTTTTATTTTATAAATGAAATCAAACTCAAGCTTTGATACCACAGTATGGTGTTAGATCTAGTCTCTCTCTCTCTCTCTTTTTTCATGTCATCTTCCTTTGAATGGTCAAAAAAACCAAGAAAATGTATTGAACCCATGAGGAATGAGATCTATCCAACTTCCCCATCCAATTGTGGGATGGGAAAGAGAAGGCCTAAAATATAATCTGGCCACTGCCACTACTTCTGGCTGCCCTACAGCATCACAGTTGGAAATTCATCCTATCCTGTGAGGTGAGGTGGTCAGAACTCTTGGAGGCAAGATGGATGACTCCAATCCCTCAGCACTTTGCATCACCAAAGGCATTCTTATCTTGTTTCTCCAGGTTGCAGCTGTTAGTGCTTGAGTCCTTCAGACCCAGCAACCGCCATTCCACTGCAGTGGAATACATATCAGGACTGCAGTATTAGAGGTATGTCAGGCACCTGCCCCTTATGGACTGAAACCACTCTCCTTTTCCTTTTGTAGGGAACTGTCTCTCAAGGGTGGGGTAGCTCATCTTATTAACTCACCAATGTCTCTTTACATTCATTTCCCTGACAATGTGAGAATACTTAATCTCTAGAGAGTTCTTAAATTTCCACCCCTTTGTGGGAGGGAAGGAACCTTTGCCTCTATGAGAAGAAGCTTTCCCAAGGATGACATGGGGCCTTTCTAAGCCTTCTCTCAGTGGAGCGGAGAAGAAAGGAAACCTTTTTAATAATATATTTAGACACTTAACGGGGTCATACTGTGGCATGCATGTGATATAGTAACAGAAAGCTGCTTTATTTTGGGGCGGCTGCTCACTTGGAATTGTTTTCTTTAATTCACACTGGAAGTTGAGTTCTGCGGTGTGGCTTATTTCGATAATTTAGAAAATCAACAGTTTGCCACTATTTTGTGCTATCCCAATTTTTTATTTTAATTAGGTTTGTTCTACTCAAATTTTGTCATCATATTATTATCTTTAGTTTTAAATAACAATGTGTCCTTGTATTCTTAAAAACATTACTTAAATTTTTTCTAGGAAAAATCAAATTATCATTGAAAGTGAATATTTCCTTAGCTCTTAGCCCTTTTTTCCCAAATTGTAATAAATATGATACTATCTAGGTGACATCTATCAACAACAATTATGTTGTAACAGAATAGAGAATATTACTGCTCATTTTAAACCTGGTCAGGACTTTGTCCCTGACACCTCCTTCCCCTCTTTCCCTTCTTAATACCCTGGTGGAGCACCTCATTCTCAGATAAAAATTTCAGTATTAAATCATTGGCTTCTGTACAAGTCTTTTGAGGGGAACATTTTGGGTGGATTGCCATTATTTACCCAGATGTTACTAATGTTACTTTACTTGTATGAGTCCATTCTCACACTGCTATAAATAACTGCTCGAGACTGGGTAATTTATAAAGAAAAAAGATTTAACTGATGTACAGTTCCATATGGCTGGGGAGGCCTCAGGAAGCTTACAATCATGGCTGAAGGGGAGGCAGACACATCTTACATAGTGGCAGGTGAGAGAGCACATGAAAGAGGAACTCTCAAACACTTATAGAACCATCAGATCTCATGAGAACTCACTCACTATCATGAGAACAGCATGGAGGAAACTGCCCCCATGATCCAGTCACCTCCCACCAGGACCCACCCTTGACACATGGGGATTATAGGGATTACAATTCGAGATGAGATTTGGGTGGGGACACACAGTCAAACCATATCATTACTCAACTGCAAAATAACTAAGGTCTATTTTACAAGGGATTGTGCAAGCAGAAAAACATTTCTATTATACTATTAGCAAGTGAGATCTCCTTTGCTTAAAAGTGCGTCTTAATGTCCTAGCAGAGAGCAAGCCTGAGAAGATGGGCCTTAGAATAGGTCGATTTTTGCTGGAACCAGAAAGAAGTAGACAATGTAAGTTCCAGGACATCAGTTTGTAAGAGTGGCTGGGGTGAAAGGAGTGGCAGTTTATAAGAGTAGCAGTTTGTAAGAGTGGCAGGAGTGATAGGGAGATGGGTAAAGGGTAAATAAATCAAAATTAATTTGTTTACTAGTTTTGATTTGGCCTCTTCCAAACCTTGAGTTTGTCAGCAGTAGCATTTAGTGTCTTTTAAAATCATTAACTAAAATTAATTAAGATAAGAAAATCAATTGTGTCAGGTGTGGATTTTTTTAATGAACTTAAGCTAAATAATATTCACTCTCTTTGCAACTCCTGACACATTCTTTCCTGGTTATTACTATTATTTTCAAAGACTGTTTTTAAAGCAGTTTTAGGTTCACAGAAAATAGAGAAGATAATAGAAGAAATAGAGATTTCCCATGTAGTGTCTGCCCCCACACACGCATAACCTCCTTTATTATCAACATCCCCCACCAGAGTGAAACATTTGTTATTGGTGATGAACCCAAAGTGCCCATAATTTACATTAGAGTGCACTTTTGATGTTACACATTCTATGGTATTGGACAAATGTGCAATGACCCATATCCATCATTAAAGTATACAGAGTATTTTCACTGCCCTAAAGATCCTCTATGCTCTGCCCCTTCATTCTTCCACCATGCCAACTTCTGGTTATTTCAGAAAACTTTGAGTTAATTTAGATTTGTAGTACATAGCTGTAATCTATGTAGATTAGATTACAATCTGTAGAAAGCTGGGAGACATGTTCTGTCTCACCCATCACTGATCTCATCCTTATGGAATGCGATTTTAGCCCTGGTGACATCCAATTGTGATCACAGGAAAACACATTTCCCTGATGCTTTTAATTTACTCTCTGTTCCTGGATAGTATTTATTTATTTCTGTTCTTTACAATCAGACATAGTACAGAGAAAAGCTTACAGGATAAACACAATGTGACTTATGTGCTCTACACTGATTCAGTTTTGTCAGAAAACTGAATTCCCAAATCTCTGACAAAGAATATTTGATAGGAATTTTGACCCTGAATCTCATGTACTATATGCTTTTAAACGAAGCTATATGCATATATATTGTTCAAATTAGCAGAATCTTTAGGCATTTTCCTTTTTTCTGTTGTAACCAGGAACCTCAGTTTAAAAAATATGTTTTAATTATCCATATTATTTTTCTTGGTTTCCTCCCCTCTCACCTCCTCATTCCTTCCCTCTCTAGACACTCCCCTCTGGCAACGCGTACTTATCTAATTATACTATTGCCTAAGAAATCCCAGAGGCTAATCTTGCAACAACCTAGGCACAGAAACCCTGTTGTGGAATCCACCTACTTTGGGAGAGTTGTGAACGAGTCCATCACCAGCAGGCCAAAGTCAAGATAATGCCAACCAGACTTCCTGATGGGCGATTGCCCAAGATAACTATCAGAATGAAGACACACAGACCCTGCACCCTGCACGACTCCTCGTGTCACCCATGCTAAGTTTCCCTTTAAAAACCCTATGGTAAATTTTAAAATTTAAGACAGTACTTTAAAATGAGAACTTACCATCTTCTTGGTTTGCTGGCTCTCTGATTAAACCCACTTTTCTGTCCGCCAGTCCTTGCCTGTCATGTCTGGCTTTCAAGTGGCAAACAACCAAACCTGGGCCCAGTTACATTCTGGTAACATAAAATTTCTCTATTTGCTGACTGTTCGCAGTGATCTCATCCAGATGAGACTATAGCTCTGCCTAACATCTTGACTGCATCTCATGAAAGAGCTTGAGTCAGAAACACCCAACTAAGTGGTGCCCAGATTCCCGATTGACAGCAAATATGAGATAATTAGTGTCTGTCGTTTTAAACTGTGAAATTTTGAGGTAATTTGTTACATAACAATAGATGACAAATATGTCATAAAAAGCATTGCAGCTAAATTTTAAAAAGCATTGCAGCTAAATTTTAGGAACAAATCATTTGGTAAATTTATATATAATTCATCATAAAACTATATCTGATGTGTACTGGTATGGGAAGAGGTGGAGCAGGGATTATGAAGCAGTTTATGAGACAGACTTTAGGCTATGTCTCTTCATCTGACAGTAGCCATGAATCTCAAAAATGTGTCTATGAAACAGTAGTCTGCTTTTTTAAATGCTCCAAGAAACATGAGCATTGTGGTCTCCTATGTTTGGGAAACGCTGATACATTTTTTGAATCTTGGAAAATCACAATGAATATAGTATGTTACAGGCTCTAGAAATCTCACAGCTGCTAAAATTTCTAATAGGTTAATGCTTTGCTGTGGACTGAACATGTCCCCGAAAATGCATGTGTTGGAAACTTAATTCCCAATGCAACTACAGTATTCACAGGTGGGCCTTTTGGGAAGTGTTTAGTTCATGAGTGGATTAAGTCTGCTATGAAAAGGGCTTATGACCATGAAATTGCTCCTTTACCTTTCTTCCTTCTGCTGTAAGGACACAGCTGGAAGGCCTTCACCAGATGCCCGCATCTTGATCTTTGATTTCTCGTCCTCCAGAACTGTGAGAAATATATTTCTCTTCTTTATAAATCATCCAGTCTCAGATATTCTGTTACAGTAGCACAAAATAGACTCAGACAAACTTTGATGTTAAGCATCCCACAAAACCCTCTGGCAAATTGTGGGTTACTTCCACCAAAGAGGGCTGAAATCCTGGCCTGTTCCTCATTGCAGCCTGAACTTAGCTTGTAAGCAGCTATTTGCAATCTATTTAAACTTGCCTCAGCCTCAGGCCTTAGGGGTTCAACCTTTCCCCAGAGCAAATGTTTCGTTATAAAATAACAAGAACTCAGTGTTATAATCAACAGATGGTAATAGCTGAGCAAGTTCTAATCTCACAGCACAGAAAAAATTGTTCCCAGTCTCATTCTGTCATTCCCATTTCATCATTTTCCTCTGATTTGTTGAGTTATTGCTTAATCTCAATAATTTAGTTATTTTTTCAGAAGGATTTGTTCACAATATCTTCTCCCCCTTCGGAGCACTCAATAATATATATAAATTATATTATTTATATATAATAATATATAAAAATTATATTTATATATAAAAATATATATAAAAATTATATTATATATAATAAATATATATAAAAATTATATTTATATATAATAAATATATAAAAATTATATTATTTATATATATAAATATATACAAATTATATTATTATATATAATAAATATATATAAAATTATATTATTTATATATAATAAATATATATAAATTATGTTATTTATATATAATAAATATATACAAATTATGTTATTTATAAATAATAAATATATATAATTTTTATATAATATAATTTATAAATAGTATAAATATATACTATTTATATATTATATATATTTTATATATATGTTTTTCAAATTTAAAATTTCTGGCTAAGTACAATTTTAGTTTTCCATGAAAGACTTGTCTTCAGTATGACTTGCAGCATTTCTGCTAAATTTCGTATAATGTCTTTGCAATATATTACAAAATCCTTTGGAAATGTTTGTGTACCATTTGCAGCAGTGTATGGAAGTTAATATGAGAATTACCCTTAAAATTAAAAACAGAAGTGAAAAGTTTTGCATAATTGGAAGGGCTTTCTGATATTGTTTAAAATGTTAGGATTTTGACATAAGCTATATCTATGTGTGTAGGTCTGTTCTTATTTGGATATAATTTTTGAGATTATCACTGGAAATGTTATTACATCAAATTTTCTATATCAGCTATGTTAATATCACTGTCAGAAAAATTTTACAAAAAGTTCTCCAGGGTATACATTTTATGGAGTGTGCTTATTTAACAAATTCTCTTCTCTGAGCACTAGCAACAACCAAAACAACAACAGCATTGGCAATCATTGAGTGTCTGTGTGCTATATACTCCACCAGGCATTTTACACATGTGTAATATATCCCGGTAGGATTTTACAACAATCCTACAAAATAGATATTGTAATTCTTATTTTACACAGAAAGAAATGGAAGCTCAGAGCAATTAGATCACTTTTTCAAGGTCTTAAAGCTAGTGGTGGCTGAGACAGCATTGAAACACAGGTTTGTTTACTCCCAGAGCCATGTTCTTAATAATTATATTGCTTTAACAATTTTTATGTATTTTAATTTACACTCTCTGCAATTCATACTCAAGGGTTCTTGACATGGTGACAAGACAGGAGAGATCAATACAGAGGCTTTCTAAGGCAGCAAAAAGACTCTTCTTAATTCCTCTGGCTTAACCTGAGCTTATGCTCCTTTACTGGCCCTGTTGGTATAATTAGCAACATCTGTGTTGTTAGAGGGTGGACAGGGCATGGATCATCTTAGCTCAAATATAGGTTCTAACAGCATAGAAGATGGAGTAGAGAAAAAGAAATAGTGTTTTGTTTTGTTTTTTTTCCCTCTCTGTTACTTACTAGAGCCATCTATCTAATATGGCAGCCACTAACCACATGTGACTTTTGAGCACTTGAATGTGGTTAGTCCAAATTAAGATGGACTGTAAAACATACACCCCTCCCCCAAATACATCATATTTCATTAAGGCAACATAAAAAAATGCCAATTATCTCAATTATAGCTTTTATAATTATTGCAGGTTGAAGTAATATTTTTAAAAACATTAGCTTAAATAAAGTGTATTGCTAAAATCAATTTCTCTTGTTTCTTTGTATTTCCTTCAATGTAGATACTAGAAAATTTAAAATTACATATTACATATGTGACTTGCCTTTGTGGTTTTCATTATATCTCTATTGGATCACATTGTCTCAGAGGATAAAGGACAGGAAGAAAACATCCCTGTTTTTCACAATTTCCCTGTCCTTGGACCTGAAACCTTGAAGATAAATATTATCAGGCTCCTATTTTCCTGAAAAGGAGTAAACAAATCTAGCTATCTGCAATTTCTGGCACTGTAAATAAATGACCTGAGACAATTTTAATGTGTTTCCTAAAAATATTTATTCCTTATATGCTGCATGCGGTCACGAATAAAGCTCCTGTGGATCACGTAAGTTCATTTTTGGGCCACTGGCACTTATGTATCCACCAATATCTTGGCCCAATCTCATTATATTATGCCAACTTTGAGGGAAAAACTGAGTCATCACCTTCCTTTGTAATTTCCTAGACAATGCTCCACTCATAATGGGTTTTCAGAAACATATCTACCTGAACAAAGTCACTCGTCCACTCATTTACCACCATCCTCTGATGATGAGATTTGTTTGTGATTTATCTTGGTGAATGTGCCATGTGGTTTTGAAATAAATGTGTATAACGCAGATGTTGGGTCTAGTGTTCCGTAACTGTTAGATCAAGATAGTTGATACTGTTGTTCAAATTGTCTGTTTTTACTGATGTTTTTGTCTAGTTGTTTTATCAACGGAGTACTGAAATCTCTAACTATGGTGATGGAATTATCTTTTCCCTTTTAATTCTTTCAATTTTTGCTTCATGTAACCTAGCTTTTCTTTTTTTAATTGACAGATAATATTGTATGTTTTGATCATGTATAAAACCATATTGTGTTTTGAAGTACATATACATTGTAGAATGTGTAAAACCTAGCTAGCAAAGAAATGCATTCTGACTGCTCCCATGTGATCTATGAAAATCTCGTGAGTCTGAATGTCTAAATTTTAGAATACCCTTTGGTAGGTTTTGTATACTGTTTCTCTATTCTCTCCTTAAATGTTGGTCATTACTAACTTAAATGGCACTCAGTAAGTTTAACCTTTCTAAACTCAAAAATAATGAATTATCTCAGAGGCAAAGTGGTGTGAGCCTATATGCAAATATATGGGATTTGACCCTGCCTTTAGGAATAATAGGTCCTCAGATTTGTTGAGTGTTGGTGAACCCTTTAATGTCCTATATGTGGCTGGGTTGTTTTGTACAAAAAACAACAGCACAAAACTCAACATGTACAAACACTGTATTTTAATGTTTCTCCCTTTGTTGTTCAAATAATGCTATCAATTAGCTTTTTCTGGGTCAGTGTGTCTTTGCAAGGAGAGGAATAGTGATTGTTGCAGATTCCTCACGCCACATATGGGGACTGGATGTGTAAAAAGATATTTTCTTTGATTAATATAGAAGTAGTAGAAGGGAGTTTGCACACTGCTCTATGTATATGCATTTCAAAACTTGTTTTAAGCTACCTTCTTCCACAACTATGCACTTTCTAATAAACTGTAGTTCCTCTTGAGGCCCACCTCTCAGGGCCTGTGTTGACAGGTCTTCATTTTCCAGGGATAATTCACACTACTGCCTTGTGTTGTGATATAACGGATTCTTGTGGTCAGTCTTAAATATCCCATCAAATTGTAATCCCATCAAAGGTAAAAAATTTGTCTCTTTGTTACATTGAGTGAAAAAGTGAGTAACTTCCAATTACTGACAACTGCTTAACTGAATTATAGAGTTCAGTCAACAAGTAAATGCCATCTAACTTTTTGAAAAATGTCATCAAATACCTCCTGCTGTTTTTCAGCTCCCAAAGCCATGCTATATTACCTAAGGTGGCCCAAAGACCACTTGTAATGGGCCTCAGTTGTTTTTTTTCTGCCAAGAATTGTTTCCCACATTTTTCTGGGTAATTTTCTTTCTTTCTTTTGGGATAACTATTCCCTTCTCAATACCCATTCCACTTGAATCTGGAGAAATTTCTAATGACATACTACCTTGACTCAGCAGTCACAAATCTGACCACACAAACTTAGTCTTGACAATCATTGGGATCTATCCTCTGGTCACAGGGTTTGGTTCATAGGTCAGTGCATGACTGAGCAAGACCAATATAAGCTCTTCAATGGCAAAAAGAGAGAGCTTTCGATGTCTTTTGGTGTTGTTAAACTTAAATGGTATAAATTTGGGTAGTCTGCAGTCACGTCCTAGCCACACCATGCAGACCTGAGTGATAGAGCCCTAAGTCATTTGAGGCTATGATTCAATTGCAATTAACAGTCAAAAGTTCTAGAAGTCAGTAAATTTCATTGTCTTTCTCCCTCTTTGCTTTAGCAATTTAGGTAAATTACATAAAATTGCCAATATTTCCTAATTTGGACCTACAAAAACAGCAATTTCATTTGATTTAATCTAATGGTTTGAATTGGATTTCTGTCATTGCAATGAAAAATGTTACGACTCTACTCAAAACAGTGTAGTGCTGGAATAAGGATAGAAATATAGGCCAATGAAGTAGAATTGAGAGACCAGAAATAAATCTAAATATCTATGGCTAATTGATTTTCACAAATGTCGAGTTCTTTCAATGAGGGAAAGAACAGTCCCTTTAACAAATTGTTTTGATACAACTGGATTTTCACATGCAAAAGAATAAAGTTCGACCCCTTCTTCTCACCATATACAAAAACTAACTTAAAGTTGAACTGTGACCTAAATATGAGAGCAAATCATAAAAGTCTTAGAAGAAAACAGGGATAAATCTTCATCACCTTGGGTTTGACAATGGATTCTTGAATATAACACCAAAAGCACAGGTAACAAAAGAAAAAGTAAATAAAATGTACTTCAAAAACTTAAAAAGTTTTGTGCATCAATGGACACCATCAGGAAAGTGAAAAGATAATCTACAAAATGGGAGAAAATATTTGCAAATCATTTAGCTGATAGGAGTTTCATATCCATGATATATTAAAAAACAAAAAATCCCTGAAACCCAGCAACAAGTAGAAAAGTAACCCAATTTCAAAATGGGCAAACAACCTTGTATAGGCATTTCTCCAAAGAAGACATAATGGCCAATAAGCACATAAAAAGGATAAATGGCCAAAAAACACATAAAATGATGTTCAACATCATTAGTGAATTGGGAAACACAAATCAAAACTACAGTAAGATACTACTTTATGCATGGTAGGATGGTTATAATTTTTTAAGAAATAAAATAACTGATATTGGTGAAGATGTGGAGGAAATTGGAATTCTGTATATCTCTTGTGGGAATGAAAAATGGTGTCAGGACATAGGCATGGGCAAGGACTTCATGTCTAAAACACCAAAAGCAACGGCAGCAAAAGCAAAAATTGACACATGGGATCTAATTAAACTAAAGAGCTTTTGCACAGCTAAAGAAACTACCATCAGAGTGAACAGGCAACCTACAGAATGGGAAAAAATTTTTGCAACCTACTCATCTGACAAAGGGCTAATATCCAGAATCTACAAAGAACTCAAACAAATATACAAGAAAAAAACAAACAACCCCATCAAAAAGTGGGCAAAGGATATGAACAGACATTTCTCAAAAGAAGACATCCATACAGCCAACAGACACATGAAAAATGCTCATCATCACTCGCCATCAGAGAAATGCAAATCAAAACTACAATGAGATACCATCTCACACCAGTTAGAATGGCAATCATTAAGAAGTCAGGAAACAACAGGTGTTGGAGAGGATGTGGAGAAATAGGAACACTTTTACACTGTTGGTGGGATTGTAAACTAGTTCAACCATTATGGAAAACAGTATGGCGATTCCTCAAGGATCTAGAACTAGATGTACCATATGACCCAGCCATCCCACTTCTGGGTATATACCCAAAGGATTACAAACTACTCTACTATAAAGACACATGCACACGTATGTTTATTGCGGCACTATTCACAATAGCAAAGACTTGGAATCAACCCAAATGTCCATCTGTGACAGACTGGATTAAGAAAATGTGGCACATATACACCATGGAATACTATGCAGCCATAAAAAAGGATGAGTTTGCATCCTTTGTAGGGACATGGATGCAGCTGGAAACCATCATTCTTAGCAAACTATCACAAGAAGAGAAAACCAAACACGCATGTTCTCACTCATAGGTGGAACTGAACAATGAGATCACTTGGACTCGGGAAGGGGAACATCACACACTGGGGCCTATCATGGGGAGGGGGGAGGAGGGAGGGATTGCATTGGGGAGTTATACATGATATAAACGTCATGCACATGTACCCTAGAACTTAAAGTATAATAAAAAATAAAAAATAAAAAATAAAAAAAATAAAAAAAAAATAAAAAAAGAGAGAAAAAAAATAAAAATAAAAAATAAAAAACTTTTACTTGTCAAATAAAGACTGAATATATTCAAAAAAAAAAAAGAAAAAAAAATGGTTTGATGATCCCTGAAAAGGCTCAACATAAAATTACCATATGACCACACAATTACACTCATAAGTATATACATGAAAGAATTGAAAATGGAGACTCAAACACACTTGTACACCAAGGTTAATTGAAGGTAGTCAGAATAGACAAAAGGTGGGAACAAAGTATCAATCAACAGATGAATGGATAAACAAAATGTGGAATATATATATGATAGTATATTATTCTGTCATGAAAAGGAATGTTCTGATACATGTCATAACATGTATAGACCTTGAAAATATTATGCTAAGTGAAATAAGTCATACACAAAAGACTAATATTGTATGTTCCCACTTATGTTATGTATCTTGAATAGGCAAATTTAGAGGCAGAAAGCAGATTAGAGATTACCAAAGGCTGGAGGGAGGAGAATGGGAGTTATTGCTTAATGATTACAGAGTTTCTGTTTAAGATAATTGGGAAGTTTTGAAAGTAGATAAGTAGTGATAGTTGCACAGCATTGCAGATGTAATTAATGCCACTGAATTGTGTATTTAAAATGGTTAAAATGGTAAATTTTGTTATATATATTATCATAATTATAAAAATAATGTTCCAACTATCTTTACTGTAATTATTAACCCAACTCTTTTTTCCTCAATGGTCCATCTAGTTTGGCATGGGCAAGATACTTCAGAAACATATCCAAAATTCCTTTAATTTACCAAACTGTGTAATTGGAAACATTTGTGTTTTTCTGAAAACCTTTAGCCAAATCAAAGCTGCAAATCAATTTATGCATGAGCAGTGACAGTCTTTGTATGTCATTGAAATAGCTGTGTTTTAAAATTGACAAATGCTTGGAAGTTAAAATTGCAACTACACACATTGCAATTTTATGTTCTTTGCAAATTGTCATTACGCATATTTCTGGAAATCTGAGAGATTCCAATTTAGCAGCTCATTTCTCTTTCTTTCATCCTCCTTTGTATTCCAACCTTGTTCCAAACCAGGCTATATCTTCTAAAGACAAGCTGCGAAGAGATCACTCAGATCACTCGGATTCAATTTCTTCCCCTTAGCAAATAAAGGGTGTCAGAACTGTTTATATCATATTGCATTTTAAGTAAGATACTGCTCTTTCTAGCTTCTCCAGAGTTCGTGGGGGGAAAAAAAATTAAAATCTTGGTCAAAGAATTTGAAAACTGATCCTTTTCCACCTCAACAGCTTTGGATGAGTTATTTACCTCTTTGAACTTCAGTTCTTTTTGACAAAATGTGAATAATAATTCTTGATCTACTAACATTACGGGATTGTTGAGATGATTAAATGAGGATATTGGATAGGAAAAAAGTTCTGTAAAAAACAAAGTGCAACTCTGAGAATGAATAACACAGATAATGCCAAAGGGTCATGTAAGCTTAGTTATTTGATTAGCTGTTTTGTTAAACAAAAAGAAAGTTGGACTCCTTGTGAGCAGTATTTATCCTTAGTTCTAATCCTCATACTGAGAGGACATACTCTGAATATTAGGATCTGAGATAGCAGCCTGAAAGAGCTCACAGTAACTAACCCCTGATGTCTAAACAGACAGAGAGAGATTATATTAAAAAACTACAGCCTCATCCAAGGCAAAAGTATTCCAGAATTCTTTATACTAGAGAGCAAAGTCCTTTCTGCTTAGAAAGTTGAAGGTATCCCAAACTTGACCTTGTGCTCAACACTTGCTGTCCCTTGAATGGAGTCAGACTTTCTTCCACTTTATACAAAGCCCTTCCCATAGACTACAATGTAAGGGCAAGATAACTACGGGGAAAAGAGACCTACTCAAACACTGAGGAAATAAACACAGACTTCTTCTAATCAACTATGTCCTAAATTAATTAATGCATACAGACTAAAAGAAGAATCAGACAGCTGAAGAGGTAAAAACAGAATAAAAGGGAAGGATTTAATTCAACAAACAGAACTGATAAAAGAAGAAATAGAGATAATTTAACAAATAGCAAGGAAATTACAAATAATTTTATTTCCCAGAGTGAAAAATATATTGTAGCCATAGTGTAATACTGTACTGCCATGAAAAAGAAACTATCAAAGACCAAGATAGCATGCTTGCAAATTAGAAACATAATTTCCAAAAATGTATAGGGTCTGGAGTCACGGCTACAAACAAAATTTTTCCTCTGGAAAATATGCAATGTTAGTCTTCTATAATGCTATGCAAATAGACAAAATGGGAAAAGAATGTGGAGAAAACTGAGAGGTAGAAAATTATTTCAGAGATTCAATATCCATCTAAAAGGAGTTCCAATAGCATAGACATTAGAAAATGAAGGTATGGGGAGTCATTTTAAATATATAGTTTTTTTTCAAGCTGGAAAAAGTCACAGATTAAGAAGTCTTACCAAGTACCAAAGTGGGATGAATGAGGTAAACACACACAAATTAGAGATAGGTAGATGATAGATAGATAGATAGGTAGATAGATAGACAGACATATTGGTAAACTTGCAGATATTCAAACAGAAAGAGATTACCCTCAAGAGGTAATACCTGCTGGGTATTCTAGTGTCTACTCCTGATAGATTGAGAGACTAGGAGACAATAGAAGAATAATTTCAGAGTACTGATAGAAAGAGAGTTTAAATTTAGGGTTCTACACCCAGCCACATTAGCATTCACATGTGAGGGCAGAGTAAAGACATCGCTTGCAAAATTGACCACCCACAGAGTTTTGCTGAAGAATTGTTTAAAAATATATTGTAGCAAAATAGTAAAGGAATACAACAGCAAGGGAAGCAAGAAATGGCAGTGAGCAATGAAACCAGTAAAATTTACACAAATTTCTAAATAAATTTTAATGTATAATATAAAAACAAACACACAAACAAAATCTGGAAATAAAATACCAGCTGATCTTAACATGAGAAGTGAAGAGGGGAAAGATTGACGAGTGGAAGGGTAGACATAGGATAAAATGAAGACATGATACAATAAGTGTGTGGAGAGAGATGACACTCACTAATTGTAGGCATAGATAGAAAAATATGTTTACTTTTTTATGTTAAATGTAGCCATTAAGAAACAGGAAAATAATAGCAAACTTTCAAAGCAAGTAAGTACAAAAATTGAACAAAAAATCAATCCAGTAAGAAAAAAAAAGAAGAAACAAACATAAGAAAGCAAATCAAAATTATAAAATGATGAGTGTAACTCTAATTGTTTTAATAATCACAGCAATATTCACAGATCAAAAAAACCTCAGGTTACATTAAACATTTTTATTTTATTCTTTTTATAAAAAACATGTCTAAACCTAACAAAAAAAATGGAGTGTGCAGGATATGGAAAGATATAATAGGCACACGCAAAACACAGAAACTAGGAGTAGTAAATTAATATCAAAGACAAAGTTCAAGGCCAAATTAATTGAACTGGTGTAATCTACGGTGTAATCTACGTAGAAAATATAATATAAACTTATTTTTCAGCATGGTTTCAAACTATATTAAGCAATAGAAAAAATGTTATGAAAACTGACAAAAGTCCTCAAACATAATGGGACATTTAATAGGTCTCTCTCAGAAATCAACAGATCACTTAGAAAACAAAATCGAGAGCTATGCTGTCCATTACAGTACCGATACACACACTGGACACATGGCTATTGACTATTGAGTATGTGGTTAATTCACTAGACACTAGACACATGGCTATTGAGTACTTAGTATGTGGTTAATTCAAACTGAGATGTGCTAGAAGTGTAAAACACACTGGATCTTTGAAGATAATACAAAAAAGAATGCAATATACCTAGTAATAATTTTTATATTGATAAAATACTTTAAAAATCTGGGCATTTGCCATTAAATAAAATACATTATTAAAATTAATTTTACCTTTTTTTACTTTTTAATGTGGTTACTAGAAATTTTAAGATTATATGTGTGGTTTGCACAATATTTTTATTGGACAGTGGTGGTAAGAGGATTTGACTAACACAAAATATAAAGTTTATTTAGTGGACCAATCTAGTTACAGTTCAGCTTTGTAGTACACCCAAAATAGATAAATTGTTTTATTCCAATATCTGTGAGATGTTTACAAAAATATATGAAATAGTAAATCTCTTGGGAAAATATCAATGTATTCCTCCAAAGACAAAAATCAAAGGCAAAATCAAAAATGAAACTAACTAAGAAAAAAATCAAATATTTTTCTACAAATTATATTATAATGGTTATTATCAATCGAAATGATCCTTGCACTAATGTATTTTGAGACACATATGGACAAGTAATGACAATGAAATGCCCATTCATCTGCAGCCTATCACTGATTCTTTACAAAGGACAATGATACTTCCTAGTCTCAAGAAGCCTGATGACAATGACAGCAGGGTGCAAGCTGTAGGGAGAGAATGTGTATAAGCCATTGCATAGAACTGAGTCCACCTCTTCTTTCCAACAAGGTCAATGAAATAGTGCACCTGCAGCTAGAAGTCATGAAAGAACCAGCAAAGCACTTACCTATGAGCACAAATGCTGTATTCCATCCATCTGCTATTTAGAGCAAAGTTTATTGAGCCTGAGTTTTGAACAAGCTTCTGAACTGCACAGAAATAAACATAGTCCGCTTGGTGCAGGGCTTAACAACATGGACTTTAGCATTAGAAAAGCTTGTGTTTGAAACTCAGCTTTTCCAGTTACAAAACTTGGACAATTTTCTTAACTTCTGTGAGGCTCGATGTTCTTATCTGTGAAATGAGCCTAATAATAGCAAATTAAATATAATCCCTGTAAAGAAGGTAGCACAGGGCCTGGCATAAAGCAGCAATTAAAAAGAAAAAGTTTGCAATGTTCATATCATTGTTATTTTGGGAGTTAGCTTCACCAAAAAGTGAAAGAAATTCCAGTCAGAAGGAATAGAAGAGGAAAGACATGACACAGGAAACAAAATAGTGTCTTAGGGGAAGTGTAAGTAATTTGATCTATTACAAAACAAAGAATGGCAGAGAAGAATCTGCTGAGATAGGTAATGGCTATGTCATGGGAAACCTTCAGATGTCATGCCAAAGAGATCAGCCTTTATGAGGTGATAGATAGCTTCTGGGAGATTGTCATGACAAGGAAAACATTTGAAATCTGAAATGACAAGGACAGATTTGTATTCTAGATAGATGACTCTCTCTACACTATGGCAAGTGGAGTGGAGGTGTCAAAGTCTCTGCAAAGTGTAACAGTTAGAAGGCTGTGACAGTGACTCACAAGTCAGTGAGTCTTGACAAATCAGTGATGGTAGAAGTAAAGTGCCAGAGATGGCGCTGATGTGTTTAAATACACACCTACACATACATAATAAAATTAGTGAATGTGTATAAATAATTATAAGTAGAGAGAGAGAATAAAGTTGATCCAAGTGATCATGATATAACCAGAGTGTCTGCCTTGGATAAAAAGAATGGTGGCACCTAGAATAGAGATAAAAAATACACAAAGAAAACCAAACTTGGAAGCAAAGATAGAGAGCTCAAGTTTGGATGTGTTGAGTGGCATGTGTCTATGGGACAACCACCTATATAAGTCTAGAAGGAATTTGTTCAGTAAGACCTGAAACCAAGGGAGGGCTGGAAGTAGTGATTCGTGAATCAGTGGCACAATTGGGAGTACAAACAGTAATGTGTCAGTCAGATGAAGGAACATCAATTAAGGAGACTGAGAAAGTATAATCCGAAGGATAAGATAAGACAGAATGGAAAGTCTGATATAACAGAAAGTACGGGAAAAGAGTTTCCAAAAAGCAAAGAGTTTTCCATAAAGTGAAAGAAAAATTTTTAAAAATCCACTAAGATAATGACTGAAGAGTGTCCTCTCATTTTTTTAAAAAAGGGAAGCCAACAGATTGTAACAGTTTGAAGGAAGACTGGGAGCACAAACGAAATAAAAATATGCAAGAAAAGGTAAGAAAAGTGGTGTCCACAGTGGAACTCAAAATGAAAAGATTTTTAAAAATTATTAAACTGTAGCCTGCTGTATATCTCAAGTTAAATGTTCTGCAGGCACAGCAAGATCAACATCTTCAAACTTGATCTCATTTCCACTCATTGTTTTTTATGGGACTTCAATATGTTTATAGGAGGAGAAAAAGGAGGCAGTAGAGATGATAATGGTGAAAACATAGGAAAGATAAGGGATAACTAATAGAGAACAGTCCTAGAAGAGATGAGAGGGACTGCTATCATGATCACACTGAGGAGGCTTTGTTCAGCTATAGGTAGAAATGATTCCCATCCTCTGAATCTGGAGGTAAGAAGGTGGGTTAGGCAATGGATGAAGTCTTGTTGTAGAGCAAGGTGAGTTTGAAATAGATCAGTGAAGTCATACTGTCATCTTTCAAGAGTGAAGAGGGTTAGGTTGGATGAGGATTTTTGAGGAGACTGGTGAAAGTTTAAAATTATTTTTGAGGGGGTCAGAGGTAGGAGAAGACTAAGAAAAAATTGGGAAAATATTGGGTGGGCTCTGCCTCAGTATGCAAATTCCCTCACTAGCCTGAGTGGGATAGAGATGTATTGCAATGCTGATATCAAAAAGCTGAGGGTTGTACTAAATGGGTGCAGTAGCACAAGGGAACTGTGTAGTTTAGGGTGCGGGTGAGAGAGTTGCTGAATGGAATATCCATGAGGCTCTGACAGAGAGGGGAAGTAAGTAAGACCGGATGAGACCTAGAGAAGTGAGTAAAAGAGAAAAGATAAAAAATAAATGTGGCAGTCTCTCTGATGTAAAATAACAGAGAATCATGGGATTAGGAGTACAAAAGAAATGGATGGATGGAGGTTATGATTTTAAAAGTCAGTTACTACAAGTGAGTTGATTTAGAGATGTTTTTGGGGGTGACGACAAGGCCTGTGGTGTGAACAACAAGGTGACTGACTGAAGTGGAGACTAACATCCCTGGGGCTCTGTATGCTAATGAAAGGAGAGGCCCTAGTGTCGGATTTTTGAAGTGGCAATTCAGTTACCCAGGATGGTGGCCCAACACAAGATAGAGCTAAAGTCTAAATCAGATGCTGAGAATCATAATTGTGAGGAGGTAACTAGCAAAGCAGTAGATGAGAGAAACAAAGTTCTAGTTTCACATCATCTTGGAATATGGATGCAGTAGGATGAATGATGCCCAACCCCCAAAGGTACCCACACTAATTCCAAGTATCTGTGAATTTGTTACGTTAAATGGTAAAAGAAACCTGGCTGAGATGATTAAGGATCTTGGGATAGGAAGATTTTCCTGGACTATCCACATGGGCTTAGTGTTCTCACATGGGTCCTCACAAGAGCGAGGGCAGAGGGTCAAAGTCAGAGATAAAGAGGTGATGACAGAAGAAGAGGTCAAAGTGATGTGGGGCCATAAGCTGAGGAAAGTGGGTGGGTGGGTGGGTGCCTCTGGAAGCTGGAAAAGGCAAGGAAACAGATCCTTCTCTAGTGCTTCCAGAGGCAATCCAGCCCTACCTTAATTTTAGCACTTCTGACCTCCAGAGTTGCAATTTGTGCTGTTTTAAGCCACTGAGTTTGTGGTAATTTGTTACAGAAGCCATAGAAAACTAATACAATGGTTTTGCACAAACTCTCATGAGGAGTACTGAAAGCCTTAGTAGAGACCGTTATCATCTCTACTGGGAAGATGCATGCTCAGGTGTTGGCATGAGGATGAGCAGGCCTACAGGAAGGATAATTAGCATCATGCCCCTGGCTGGGTGTAATGGATGGAGCATCCTTGAATGAAGTGTGATCATCTGCTGCTCATGATTCAGCTCTGACTTCCATCCTGGTGTTCAAGCAATGCTTCTTGTGGTGGCTTCTTATAGTCAGCTCCTCATTCCAGTTGCCATGGCCCTTTCAGATCTGGTTTTCTCTTGGGATCTCCCATCCATCTTGCTTTTTAAAAATCTCTAATGTGATGAAATAAATAAAATATTTACTACTCTCTGATTGAAATGTTCTCTCAGAGTCACCTGGATGAGTTTGTATTTTTAGACACCAAAACCTGGAAGACAACTTTTTCTTTCTGCTTTCTGACTAGTGTTATGTAGGACTGGATGTATTGATTATAAGCCTACTATCTTCTTTAATGGGTGGTAGGCACAGAAAGAAAGAGGTAATATCTTTATAAATACAGGAATCAGGAAATCAAGAAGTGATTCTGGGCAGAAAGATGTCAGAAGCTCAGGAAAGGATATCTGGTTACCTACACAAAGTCTCAAGTAACAAATATAGGGTATCAGAATTAGAAGGCAGCTTGCTTTTTACTTCATTCTGAGCCAGCTGTTCAGTCCTTGCTCTATGCCCAGCAGAAGAACCGGTCCTGCAGTATGAGTTCTGAGTTCAAAGGTTGGGACAAATCAGTAAATATGACTCTAATGCAAGAAAAAAAAGAACCATGCAACAAAATATCTTTTGACAGGATATTTCTCTATATTACAGCTTGTTGAGTCTTAGAGTTATACAATATTAAAGGTAAAGATGTCCCCTTCAAAGCAAGGAATACAAGTGATGATTGAGTATGATGTATTAAGGGTTAAGGCTATATGTTAAGTGCTTTATTTCCATTCAATCCTAACAATCAATTTGTGAGGTTGACATTATTATGCCTATCTGACAGAGGAAGAACCTGAAACTCAGATAATGTAAGTGATCTGCCCAAAGGTATGCAGCTCAAAGGTATTCAGTAAAACTCTCAGATGAAAATATGAGTGATTCAAAATCTAGAAGTTGTGCTCTTTATTTCCACCATATTGCTCCCCAGTAGTCTCAGTATCTAAGACCTACAAACTTCAGAAACATTCCTACGCAGTCTTATTGTTATGCTGATGTGAGAAGTCACACAGCTTTAATTTAACATTCATTACATTTCTGGACAATATATGTCAACATTTCCTCTTAGAACTATGGGCAAATCTTTCAGCATCTAGCAAAATGTGTTTGTAATCTCCCTGGATTCTGCTTATTTCTGGCCAGCAAAGCACAGTCCAAATTACATTGCTTTGGTTTCTAATTTAATGGGAAATTAAGCATCCATTTCTGGTACCTAAATTGTACCGACTCTGTTATTTATAGAGCTTACATGCAAAGTGTTTAACTGAAATATGGAAATAAAAATAGGAAATGGATGGGTGCCTGCTTTTGAGTCTCATAAGTGATCCCTTAATATTATTAAGTCCAGTAAGTAACGAGTGTTAAACAATTTTAGAAATTTTAAAATAAAGATTTAATTTCCTTCAGTTAATGAACTTCCAGTTTTTCTTTTGTGATCCAAATATGTGCTTCTGGAAACAGTCAGGTCATCCATGCTTTATACATCATTCAGACATCCCTTGTAAATGGTGGTGCAATAAGGCTTCTTCCTTCTTCTCTCCTTTCTTCTCTCTCCCTCCCTCTCTTTCCTGTTTTTCCTTCCCTCCCCTTCCCTCCCTCCCTCCCTTCCTTCCTTCCTTCCTTCCTTCCTTCCTTCCCTCCTTCCCCCAAACTCTCTTTCTCTTTTTTTTTTTTTTCCTTTAATGTGATGAATCAATGCTGTAATGCAAACAACAGAAATGGATTCTCAAAGTACACATGCTCAGTAGGGCAGAACTTTGTAAGCCTGTTTCAAAATTCCAGGAATAAAAGGAAATATACATAATCTGAATGCTGCTGCCTTTTGCTGAGGACATTCAAAATAGGTGTTTGCTTATTTTTACAGGTTTATAAACACCCGGGAAAAAAAATTCCTTCTAACAGATTCAGAAGTGCAAACAGGTATGTGGTAAGGGTTTGAGTGACTAAGACATAGATCTCCATGTAGGGGAGATGGTCTGATGTCTGATTTCACTATTTGTTTATTAAAAAACAGTTGGGAGTTATAGACCTTATCTCTCTACCCCTTCATACCTTGTATTAGATCAGTCAATGTGCCATATGGTTCCAATCCTCTCCTCTCATGCAACGGCAGCTCTATATGTATCCCACCAAGCATGTTATTTTCTAGATGTGACTATACCACTGGATACCACCCAAATTCCTTCAATTTCCAAAGTATCATATGATATTTTCCTGAAGTTCTGGGCATCAGGTGATTTACCTCACAGAACACAAATGATTGAAAGAAATATTAAACGCCTGGAGTCCCTCCACTCTCCCTCTCACTGAATACTTCATCCGGGCTGCTACTCCAAGGGAACTGTGGCCCATTACCATGTTGTTTGGCTTCTTCTCCCTCTACCTGTTCTTTTCTCCCCACACTATCTTCTCGTACACTCCGCCTTTCCAGGGAAGATTAAAATTCTTCATACTTCATTATGCATAGCAATTTAATTCTCTCTTTCTCACTGTTTGTCCTTCCTGATTATGCCATGAAGGCACATTCTCATTCATATATGTGAGCTAAAAAAGTGGATCTCCTGGAGGTATAGAATGCTAGCTATCTGTGGTTGAGAAGAGCAGGGGAAAGAGAAGAAAAAGAAAAGTTGCTTCATGGGTACAAAAACATTGTTAGATAGAAGAAATATGTTTTGTTATTTGACAGTACAGTATGGAGACTACAGTTAAAAATAATTCATTGCATATTTCAAACTGGTTAGAATAAAAGAATTGGAATGTGCTCAACATAAAGAAATAATAAATTCTTAAGTTGATGGATATCCCAATTACCCTCATTGGATTATTACACATTGTACACATGTATCAAAATATCACATGTATCCCATAAATATGTATATTATATGCCAAATTTTTAAAAAGCTTTCATTCTAGAACCAAAGATTGCTTTGCTAAACAAAGAAAGTTGTCTGCACTCAGGAATTCTGCAGTAAGAATTGACTGCATACTTAGATGATTCATTGTTCCCTTTGAACCTCACATTTCTGATAGAACTTTCAACTCATATTTCTATAAGTTAGGCAGGACATATACACTGTTGGTGGGAATGTGAATTACTTCAGCCACCATAGAAAGTAGTTTGCTATTGTGAATAGTGCCGCAATAAACATACATGTGCATGTGTCTTTATAGCAGCATGATTTATAATCCTTTGGGTATATGCCCAGTAATGGGATGGCTGGGTCATATGGTACTTCTAGTTCTAGATCCTTGAGGAATTGCCATACTGTTTTCCACAACGGTTGAACTAGTTTACAATCCTTATTGCAGCACTATTCACAATAGCAAAGACCTGGAATCAACCCAAATGTCCATCAGTGACAGACTGGATTAAGAAAATGTGGCACATATACACCGTGGAATACTATGCAGCCATAAAAAAGGAATGAGTTTGTGTCCTTTGTAAGGACATGGATGCAGCTGGAAACCATCATTCTCAGCAAACTATCGCAAGAAGAGAAAACCAAACACCGCATGTTCTCACTCATAGATGGGAACTGAACAATGAGATCACTTGGACTTGGGAAGGGGAACATCACACACCAGGGCCTACTATGGGGAGGGGGGAGGGGGGAAGGGGGAGGGGGGAGGGGGAAGGGATGGCATTGGGAGCTATACTTGATGTAAATGATGAGTTGATGGGTGCTGATGAGTTGATGGGTACAGCACACCAACATGGCACAAGTATACATATGTAACAAACCTGCATGTTGTGCACATGTACTCTAGAACTTAAAGTATAATAATAATAAAAAAATAAAATATATTAAAAAAAAAAGAAAGTAGTTTGGAGATTTCTCAAGGAACTTAAAACAGAACTACCATTTGACCCAACAATCCCATTACTGAGTATATACCCAAAGGAAAATAAATCATTCTACCAAAAAGACGCATGCACTCATATGTTCATCTCAGCACTATTCACAATAGCAAAGACATGGAATCAACTTAGGTGCCCATCAGCGATGGACTGGATAAAGTATGTGGCACATATATACCATGGAATACTAAAAGACCAAAAACACGTCCTTTGCAGTAACATGGATGAAGCTAGAGGCCATTATCCTAAGCAAATTAATGTAAGAACTGAAAACCAAATACTGAATATTGTCACTTATAGGTGGAAGCTAAACACTGAGTACATGCAAACATAAAGATGGGAGCAATGAACAATGAGGACTGCTGAAGGAGGAAGGGAGAAAGGGAGGGAGGGCTTAAGGACTGAGGGACTGCCAATTGGGTGCTGTGCTCACTGCCTTGAGTGACAGGATCATCCATACCACAAACCTCAACATCATGCAGTGTTCCCATGTGACAGACCTGTACATGTACCCTCTAAATCTAAAATAAAAGTTGAAATTATTTTTGAAAAAGTTAGGCAGGACTTAGCAACGTTATCCCCATTGTACGGATTCTGAGTCTCAGAGTCTCAGTGACTTACAGCTGGAAAATGATAGGTCTAGAACCAGAATGTGAACTCTCAGAAGCCAAGTCCATTGCTTGTGTCCTACACCATGCATGGCTTTACAGATGGTCAAAGTATTAGCAGACATGTGGAAGGGGTGTGACTGTTTGGCTGCTATTGGAGGAACATATTGTGATGAGCATGACATAATCATTGCTGAACTCCTAAGGAAGGCAATATACTGTCTAAGAAAGGGTGGCATTAAACTATTTGCATAATGGCACAAAATGCAGTTACTCAGTACAGAAAAAAAAAAGGAAAAGGAAAAAAAAGTTGTGTCTTATGAATAAGCTCACAGGTTGGAATATCAGTCTATGTCTGCCACTAACCACTTTCCATTGAGACCCTGGATTGGTCTACCAGTCATGTCCTAACAGGAGACAGATGGAAAATGGGGAGTTTCAGGAAGATATTATTTTTAAAGTTACAGGAGGGTTAAGGAAAATCAACATGGGATATAAAACTCCTGAGATTAGCAACCTAGGTAAACTGCTACTACCTTTAGTGCAGTAGGAGAGAACAAGAACCCCATTAGATCTGACAAGGACGGGTGAGAGGAAAAAACATCCAACTTCTCTTGCTTCCTACCCTATGATCTCATTCCAATGGCTCCTTTTGGCCAAACTTAACTGGAAGTCAGATGGTATAGAAGTTTACTGATGTAGTCTATAGATACCAGCTTCCTGTGATATGGGATGGGAAGGAGAAGGGTGGAATGTAGATCTGGAGAGAAAAACAGAAACAAAGTTAATAATAATTTTATAAGATAGAGAGAATTAAAATGTCCATCTTTTTAAAAAATGTGATTGTATGGGAGATAATGACTGCAAAGGGCTTACATAACCTTTCAATACATATAATTTGCAAAGCAGTTCTCTGACAAAGGAGGACACGGGCATTAATATGAAAATTTTCTGTGTCCATATGGCATCATTATTTTGGGGGTGTTTTAAGACAATTTATCCATAATTGCACAACCTCTGTGGACTAGGGTTAGGGAGTAGTAGGCTCAGTTACCCAGACATTGAGGGTGGTAGAGGGCAGAAGCATTTCTTCATTACATTGCTAGTTCTTAGCTCTAGAGAATGAAGAAATGCTGTCTCAGTAGCAATAACTATGGCTTACAGAAACATGTGTGAGGCTTGATTTTCTTACCAGAGCTTCTAAAATCAATGAAACAGTTTTGTAATCACATTCAAGCAAAAATGAGGCACTCGAGTCATATAATAGTGTCTGGGAAGCCATATTCTTGTCCCCCGCTTTACCAGGCTGTGAGGACCAATAGTAAAGGGACGATCTCTATTTTTACAGCTGGAGGCACTGATTGCTTTTCAGTTTCACACAGATGGGAACATATTTTTAGCTTAAAAGAAGGAATTCTCTGAGGTTTTGAATTTTATTTTTCTGACTTTGTAAAGATAAAGGATTTGTGACATAGAGTTTTAATTATAGGTCTAAAGAACATTTAAAATAGCTCTCATCTAACTCCACCAGCTGCCTATTAATGTCCCAAGCTCACTAGATTGATATGATCACTGTTTGTATTTAAGAATGATGGGAAAATTGAAGGGACAGAGGAGAGAAGAGAGAGTGCTAGAGAGTACAGAAATAATACATTAACAATTTTGATAAAATTTAGAATTGATTCTTTCAGATTTAAGGGTTTATATGGGGAGAAAGAGCAGAGTGATTGATGCCATTCAAAGGAAACACAGCAAAATATTCACTTCTAGGAGACACTATTCCTTCACTAACACACTCAACAAATATTTACTGAGCAACTGCTATGTGTCAAGCACTGTTCTAGATGCCAGAAATACAGAAAACAGCAGACAAGATAAGTGTGCTCATCATGGGCAAGTGACATTTGAAGGATAGGCAGGAGCCAGCTCATAGAGGGTATGTAGATATGAGTGAGAAGTTTGAATTTTATTCTATGGCTGTAGTAATGTAGCATAGAGAATCTATTCTTCTACAAATTACAGATTGCCCTAACTTAACTGGGTTTTAAAAAAGAGAAGATTTATTATCTCACATAACCAATTCCAAAGTAGGGTAACTCTAGAAATAGTTAACTTAGTATCTCAATAATGTCCTCAAATACCCAGGTATTTTATACCTGTCTGTCTTGTAATCCTTAGTATGCTGCTTTTATCTGCATGATTGCAAGATACATATTTAAGTTTTACCCTGCAAATTGTAGATATGAAATTTTTTAGATAGGTAAGAATGTATTAATTAAGAGTGGATTTAATGGCAATAACTGAAATAACTTAAATATAAACAGCTTAAAGAAAGAAATGTAATCCTTTTTGTATAAAAAGAAGTACAGGTTAAGCAGTCTATGGTTATTATGGTGTTTCCTTGGTGTCGTCAGGAAGGTTCCTCCCAGCTCACTGCCCCATCATCCCTATGGCAAGAAACCCATTTTTAGAGGCAAATATGGCTGCTGATGTTCTAGGTATTTTCTTCACTCCTTAAGAATAAAAATGTAATGAGGAAGGAAGAAAAGATTTGTATCCCCTATCTTTTAAGAGGACTTCCCAGAAGTAACTCATAACATCTATTTAAATCTTTTTAGATAGAACTTAATTGTAATGCCACATTTATCACCAATGAAATCTGTGCAATATGGTTTTATGATAGGACATCAATATGTCCAGCTAAAAATTAGAAATTTATTACCAGAGAATAAGAGAAAAATGCATATTACCGAGAAACAGGAAGTCTCTGACACCAAGAAGTATCTTTTTTTCCACATTTCTTAATTTGAATACAAAGAAACTTCCAGAAGCATCATAAAAGATAGCTTAGTTGTGTAGACTCTGAAGTTAAGAGAAAAAGTTTTGAAATAAGAAAGCATTGGTTTTAAATTCCAGCTCTGCTATGTAGAAGCTTTGTAAGCTTCTGTAAGATACTTTATCTCTCTGAGACTCAATTTGCTAATATATAAAATAGGCATTCTAAGTTCATCAAGTTTTTAGGCATATTAAATGAAATCATATATTGCAACAAATGATGATAGTAATAATAATTAGGAATGATTTCAAAGGACAGCTGAATTTCACTATTAGGATCATCCTAGTGACCAATATAGTTCAGTAATTGACTTGATCCTTTATACAAAGTGTCAATGATTCTGGATGAACTCTGTTACTAGATAGTGCACAGGGGCCTCTACTCATCAGACTCTCTGTAGGCCATGTATATGAGTATCAGAACTTGGTCTTTCGTGTCGTAGAAGATATAAATCCTTTCTTTGGCTTTATAATTTGTCATTTTCCATCAAGGAGGACTCTGGGAACTTTTAGAATTGTCTTAAGTTGGGAACTCAACTGCAAAATATAAACTATCTTAACATATGGTATGGAGTACAACTAATGCTAAAGCTCCAAAAGGAAGATGAAAATCCAAAGGAACTAAAAATACTCTTTAAAAACCTTTTTTAGTGTAGCTTCTTCTTTGTTCAACCAGCTGTTACTAACCCCACAGGGCATTTTTCACATAGGGCTATGATTTTTTTTTTCTTATGATTTAATTCTTATACCTCAAACTGAATTGTGGTGCAATATTTTTATAATTCTACTACTGAAAGAGAGAGGGATATGAAATAATTAAAAGACTGAAGGAAGATTTATGAAGAGTTGTGAATACCCAAATCAAAGTATGGTAGTAAGTCAGGGAAAGCTAGAAAGAGCCAAGAAAATCATGATATGAACAATAAACATATTCTTGACGGAGAATAGCTGCAGAACTAGCAAATTAAGATGTACACAGCCTGAAGAATATTAAATAATCTCAGCTCCCCATCTCATTAGCTTGGGATCTTGGCCTCAGCATAGTTACTTAATGTCTTTGAACATCAATAAACAGAAATGATAATAGCAATGCCTACTGCATTGTATGATTGTGAGGGTTAACTGAGACAATGTGTTGCCTTGCACACATAGCCTATGATGTATTTAATGATTATTATTATAATTTACTTTTTAATAAAAAGTTCATATTTGTAAAAAATGCAATATAGAAAAAGATGAAGTGGAGAAAAAAATTATCTTCAGCATGTACTGTATAAGAAAGAAATCTTGTAGGCATAGGCCCATCCTCAAATGAGTTAACTTTCTTTCGATTCCCAAAACAAACTGCCTAATATCATTCAGTTTCAAAAACGAAGAAAATCGTGTCATATGTTGCTACATGAATGAAACTTTAAAACATTATGCAAAGTGAAACAAGCCAGTCACACAAAACAAATAGTGCATTATTCCACTTATATGAAATATCTAAAGCAATTAAACTCATAGAGGCAGAAAGTAGAATGTGGTTGCCAGGGGTTAACGGGATAATAGGAAGTGGTTCAATGGGTATAGAGTTTCAGCCATGCAAGTTACAAAAGTTCTAAAAATCTATTGCATAATAAACAGTATACATATAGTTAACAATATTGTAATGTACACTTAAAATTATTAAGAGGATAAATTTTTATATGTGCCTTTTTCCATAATAAAAATCAAGACAATTCTGACACACACTGTAACATAAATGAACCTTGAAGACATATGCTAAGTGAAATAAGTTAGTCACAATAGGGCACATATTGTGTCATTCCAGTTATATGATGTACCTAGTGGTCAAATTCATAGAGATAAGAAGTAGAATGGTGGCTGCCAGGGGTGGAGGGAAGGAGGAATGTGGAGTTATTGTTTAATGGGTAATAGAGTTTCAGTTTGGGAAGATGAAAGTTCTGGAGACAGGTGGTTGTGATGGTTGTGCAAGAATGTGAATGTACTTAATATCATTGAACTCCACACTTAAAAATGGTTAAAATGGTATATTTTATGTTACACATAGTTTACCACAGTAACAAAAGACACTGCCTTTCCTGTGTTGTAATTGACTAGTGTGTCTTCACGATTGAGTTGAACTCTTGGTGGCATGGCCAACTAAATGCTTAAACAGCTACTGTATTCAAGGGTCCATGGAAGAATGGACCCCATTTCCCTGTGCAATGTGTGATACTCTGTGCACTATGAGAGAAATAACCTTTGCTTAGATAAAATTTGCTAAAAAAGGACTCTGCCTGATTTGACCTCTATAAGCACAAGAACCAAGGATGTTTTTCCTTCTAGAAAAATAACTAATGAGGATTCTTAAACTCAGAACTTTAAGAAGGTGGCAAAAAGATTTGTAGAGCATGTGGTATGGTTAGGGTATGTTTTGAATGTCTCCACCAAAACTTATGTTGAAATTAGATCCCCAATGTGGCAGTATTGGGAGGTAGAGCCTAGTGGGAGACGTTTGGGTCATGGGGGAGGATCCCTCATGAATGGCTTGGTGATGTTCTCTAGGTAGTGAGTTGGTTCTTGCTCTCACAAGACTGGATTAGTTCTTTCAGGAATGGATTAGTTCCTGCCAGAGTGGGTTGTTATAAAGCCAGAATGCCCCTCGGGTTTTCCTCTTTTCAGACATATCTGCTTCCTTTTTGATTTTCTTCACCACGTTGTGACAAAGCACAAAAGCCCTTGCCAGAAGCCAGGGCTACACCTTGAGTTTTTCTCAGCCTGGAGAACTGTGAGCTAAATAAATCTCTTTTCTTTATAAACTACCCAGTTTCAGATACTCTTTTATAGCAACATAAAGCAGACTAAGACAGCATGTTTCAAAATATTCTTTTAGACCATAAGTTTGTAACATACATTTAGATATGGCATATTTTAAAGATTATTTTGGGAGTCCTTAGACTAATTTACAATTCTTCCCCAGTAAAGAATTATTGTCAGTTTTTCAATAGAGGGGCAAAGTGGATTGTTCGTACTCAGATTTTATTCTTTTCCAGACTCTGTGCCACATTGTTCTATCCCATGAAATTTGCATAGTGTGTCACTTATTGCTTCCAGGCCATTATTTATGAGTTCTTAAACTTAGGTATCTTGAAATTAGGTACACAGTTGACTAAAGTAGAGTTAGATTGTTACTGAGACTCCTGAATAAAGTTACAAAGGACCAAATTATTAGTGAAAATGAAAATTTAAAAACAGCTATGTGTTGTAAAGGCAGATGACATAACACTCTTCTATTTCAGCATAGGCTTTAGTAGATAAATTTTTCTTGCAATTATAGACCTGTTCTCAATGGATGTAGGGTTCAAACTGATCCTTTCTCTGGGGTCAAGAAACTAAGAAATTAAAGTGTTCAAGGATAATAGGAACCCAAGAAACTTGGAATAATGAAATGCAAACCATATTTGGGGATCAAACCCTCAACACAGGCCACCCACAATTTTATACAATAATTCTGATTGAAGAAGCATCCCCCTTGAAAACTGGCACAAGACAAGGATGCCATCTCTTGCCACTCCTATTTAACATAATATTGGAAGTTCTGGCCAGGGCAATCAGGCAAGAGAAAGAAATAAAGTGTATTCAAATAGGAAGGGAGGAAGACAAAATGTCTTCATTTGTAGATGATATATGCTATATCTAGAAAACACAATTGTCTCAGCTCAAAAGCTTCTTAAGCTGGTAAAGAACTTCGGCAAAGTCTCAGGATACAAAATCAATGTGCAGAAGTCACAGGCATTCTTTTATAACAACAGGCAAGCAGAGAGCCAAATTACGAATGAACTCCCATTCACAATTCCTACAAAGAGAATAAAATATCTAGGAATACAGTTAACAAGGGAAGTGAAGGATCTCTTCAAGAACTACAAACCTCTGTTCAAGGAAACCAGAGAGGACACAAACAAATAGAAAAGTACTGCATGCTCATGGATAGGAAAAATCAATATCATGAAAATGGCCATACTGACCAAAGTAATTTTTAGATTCAATGCTATTCCTATTAAACTACCACTGACATTCTTCATAGAATTAAAAAAAAATCATTTTAAAATTTATATGGGACCAAAAAGGAGCCTGTATAGCCAAGACAATCCTAAGCAAAAAGAACAAAGCTGGAGGCATCACCTAATAGGTGTCAAACTAACAGACTTCAAACTATTCTATAAGTCTACAGTAACCAAAACAGCATGGTGCTGGTACAAAAACAGACACATAGAACACTGGAACAGAATAGAGAACTCAGAAATAAGATTGCACATCTGCAACCATCTGAACTTTGACAAACCTGACAAAAACAAGCAATGAGGAAAGGATTTCCTATTTAATAGATGGTGCTGAGAGAACTGATTATCCATTTACAGAAAATTGAAACTGGATCCCTTCCTCACACCTTATACAAAAATTAACTCAAGATGGATTAAAGACTTAAATGTAAACCCCAAAACTATAAAAACCTTAGAAGAAAATCTAGGCAATGACATTCAGGACATAGGCGCAGGCAAAGATTTCATGATTAATAACAGCAAAAAACAAAATAAACAAAAAAAAAAACTATCATCACAGTGAACAGGCAACCTATAGAGTGGGACAAAATCTTTGCAATCTATCCATCTGACAAAGGTCTAATATCCAGAATCTACAAGGAACTCAAACAAATTTACAAGAAAAAGAATAAACAGCCCCATTAAAAAGTGGGCAAAGGACACAAACAGATACCTCTCAAAAGAAGACATTCATGCAGCCAACAAACATGAAAAAAGCTCAACATCATTGATCATTAGAGAAATACAAATCAAAACCACAATGAGATACCATCTCAGGCCATTAGAAAGAGCATTATTAAAAGTCAAGCAACAACAGATTCTGGCAAGACTAGGGAGAAATAGGAATGCTTTTACACTGTTGGTGTGAAAGTAAATTAGTTCAGCCATTGTGGAAGATGGTGTGGCAATTCCTCAAAGCTCTAGAACCAGAAATACCATTTGACCCAACAATCCCATTACTGGGTATATACCCAAAGGAATATAAATCATTCTATTTCAAAGATACATGTATGTATATATTCATTGCAGCACTATTCACAATAGCAAAGACATGCAATCAACTCAAATGCCCATCAATGATAGACTGGATAAAGAAAATGTGGTACATATACACCATGGAATAGTATTTAGCCACAGAAAGGAATGAGATCATGTCCTTTGCAGGGATATTGATGAAGCTGGAAACCATCATCATCAGCAAACTAATGCAAGAACAGAAAACCAAACCCTGCATGTTCTCACTTATAAGTGGGAGCTGAACGATGAGATCACTTGGACCCAGGGAGGGGAATAACACACACTGGGGCCTGTTGGGGGGTAATGTGGGGGAAAGGAGAGTATTAGGAAAAATAGTTAATCCATGCTGGGCTTAATACCTAGGTGATGTGTTGATAAGTACAGCAAACCACCATGGCACACGTCTACCTATGTAATAAACCAGCACATTCTGCACATGTACTGCAGAACTAAAAATAAACATTAAAATGAACAAACAACAACAACAAAAATTCTAATGGAGTATAAGGATATAATTGAAAATTATAAAATAAATGGTACAGTATAAAACAAGCCATCATGAGTGACTGACAATAAAAACAACAAAGAGCACAATTAAACTTAGAAATATTCCAAATAAACTAAGTTCTGCTTAAAACAGAAAAGTAGTAAAATAAAAATAAAAGATGGGGGTTTTATGCTCAGTAATGGTACAGTAGTTATGACAAGATAAATTCTCCCCCAGACAATAACTGTAAACTGGAGATATGTCTTAAATATAAAGACACAGAAAATTGAGAATAAAAGGATGAAAAAAGACATATCATGCAAATAATAAGCATGAGAAGGCTAATGAATCAAAATAATGTAGACACTACAGAGTTCTACCAGAGACAAAGAGTGATATTTGGATATTTCATAGGTAAAATGTTGAATTAATAAGAAAGACATAACAATCATAAATCTTCACGCATCTAAAAGGTTTCAAAACATATGAAGCAAAAATTGACAGAATAAAAGAGAGAAATATATAAATCCATTATCATAGTTGGAGATTTTAAAAATTCTCTCAGCAATTGATAAAACAACTAGGCAGAAATAAGTAAAGACATAATATCTGAAAAATAATGTTGAATATTGACCAGAATGATCTAATTGACATTTACAGTATATTACACACAATAAATGCAAACTAGACATTCTTTTCAAGTGAACATTGTGATTTCAACAATATAGACCATTTGCTGGGCTAGTACAGTCTGCAGTGTATTCTCTCATCATAATGAAATTAAATTAGTACCAATAAGAACAAGTTATCTAGAAACCTCAATAGTTTTTCTGGCTTAAACCTGGCTACTAATTAGGATCACATGAGTGTATTAGTTATCTATGCTTGTATAAAAAAATTACTCTAGGCTGGGTACAGTAGCTCACGCCTGTAATCCCAGCACTTTGGGAGGCCGAGGTGGGTGGATCACTTGAGGTCAGGAGTTCGAGACCAGCCTGGTCAAGATGGTGAAACCCTGTCTCTATTAAAAATACAAAAAACTAGCTGGGCGTGGTGGCTCACACCTGTAATCCCAGCTACTGGAGAGGCTGAGAAAGGAGAATTGCTTGAATCCAGGAGGCAGAGGTTTCAGTGAACCGAGATTGTGCCATTGTACTCCAGCCTGGGTGACAGAGTGAGACTTTGTCTCAAAAAAACAAAAACCAAACCAAACAAAACAAAACCCCTAAAACTTAGCACCTCGAAACAACAGGCATTTGTTTTGCCACAGAAATTTCTGAGGGCCAGGAATCTGGGAGAAGTTTAGCTAGATGATTCTGGCTCAGATCTCTCATGAAGTTGCAACCAAGATGTAGAGTAGGGCTGCAATCATCCAGAATCCACTTGCAAGCTCACTCACAAGGCTGGTGACAAGAGGCCTTCTAGTTCCTTATCACATGGACCTCTCATAGAGCTGCTCATGACACGGCAATTGGCTTCCTCAAAGCAAATTATCTGATAAAGAGAGAACAATTAAAATGAACACTGAAGTATCTTTTACAACTTAAACATATTATCACTTCTGTACTACTTCATTGATTACACAGAGAGCCCTAGTACAACACGGAAGTGGAGGAGCCAAAAACGGTGCAGTACCAATAGCTGGGGTTCATTTGGGTATCAGCCTGGAGGCCAGCTACTACAACAAACTTTAAAAACATACTGAGACCCTGGTTCAATTCCAGAACAATTAGCTCAAAATTTTTGTGAACTGGGGACCAGGTATATTTTTTCCTCCTAATCTCCCAAAATAATTCTCATGTACAGGGTTGAGAAATATTATGGCAGAGGAAATCCATGCTGAATAATCAAGGACTATCTATGCATCAAGATTTAGGTAAATGAAATGAAATGCTATTCCACAAGATCAGAAAGGAGTCATACAAGGATCATAGATTAACACATTAACTAATCAAACAGAATTTAATAAACACAGGGATTTTAAAAACATATTCATAAAAATGTCCATAACATCACTGAATATTTGCACTCCGTGAGCAGCTAGTACTTTTAAAGCTCCCTAAGTCATTCCAATGAACAGCCAAGTTTGACAACCAATTCTTTACATAATGCTTGTTACCAGGCCCACTTTCTTTCTACCCGATTTGTTGGTAGGGTACCTCTCATTCTGAAAAGATGGTGTTACTTAACTGGCCATGCTGAGAAATAATAAAGCTGAGGTTAGAAGCCTCCTTTCAACCCTAGTGAGAAGAGACAGTACAGCACATGTTCCAGGGAAGCTTTTCAAACATTTGTGACATTAAAACTGAAGGTAGATGATGATAGGAGACTGTTTTTCCTTTCAGTCTCATGCTTATCTTTGAAAAATTTCCCTTAGATCCAGATCTCAGAAGCACAAAGCAGATTGAAGTCATTTGGTTGGAGAATATTTTCAACTACAAGATCTTCATTATATTTAAAAGTTCAGCCAATCTTCATTTCAGGCATCTCTATGTTTAGAAAGTACATAGAATGTGAACATCCTTTGCAAGAATGAATTCTCAATTGTATGAACAGGAACAAAAAGTTTTTAAAGATGTTGTTAAAAATTTTATCTCCAATGAGCCTAGAAAATACACTCAAACAAAAGAAATGAATTGACATTTGACTCTGACACTTTAAATTGTATTTGTGATCTACCGATGTAGACATGGCTATGGATATAGATGACAGAGATTTAAATGCTGCAGAAGAGATAGCATTTTATATTAGAAATATAATACTTTTTAGTATCAGAAATGTAGATTTGATTGGAGCTCTTCTGATAATTTCTTGTGCAATTATGAACACTTTATTTTAACCACCCTGGAACTCAGTTGCCAATTTCATACAACCATGGGTGAAACTTCCTCATTTCTAAGTTCTCTTTCAGGTTCTACTATTTATAGATGATGATTTAAAGGTTCTGCTCCTTGAAGGCTATGGGTAATTTCATAGTGTCAGTTTCAGTTTAAGCAGAGAAAGCTTCACAAATGAAAATGAAAACTTATGGAGCAGTAGGAATGGGATAAACCTCGTGACCCAGATGCTCCTATCACTAGCCTTTCTGCCTGAATTTTCAAAGGCAGAATTTTTAGTAAAATTTATGGAAATACAACTCCCTCTAGAAGCTAGCTAAAATATGACTGATAATGAAAGTCCAGTGTCCTCTAAACAAAACCAGTATATACAAATATGAATTTATTTTTAAAAAATAAATTAAAAGAACAGAAGTGATTATTTACATCACAGAAGAATTAGTTGTTCTTATAAAGTGATTCTTTCGGGAATGTTAATGACAACTGATAAGTGATTTGCCTTTTGCTAATTTTATATAGAATTTTGTATAATTTTCAAATTATGACTAAATTTTAAGACCATATCTGTCGTAAGAAGTAAGATGTAGTTCTATATTTGAGAGACTTATGAGCCCCACTGTGGATCTGTACATTTCCTTAGGGCATTGGAGCTTCAGGGAAGCCAATATATAATACTTGCACAAGGGTCTGCAAGGTCAAAGGACTTGGTTTGTTATGGAGGATTTGCTAACTGTCCAAAGAAATTTGTTTCAATGCTGCAGTTCAGACGTATCAACTGACCTTAATAAGTTAATATTTACCAAGGATTAATAGCCTGATTCTTCAAACTGACATTCCAGAGACTGGCTGTTAAAAAAAAAGTATTTTGGGGCCCAGGCCATTGGATGTAAATTTCTATCAGTTTCCAGGTGGCATTTCAAGGTAGAAAATTATATTTTCTCTGGTGCATGAATTAGAAAGAAATGGTCTAGCTGTCTGTTTAAATCAATTAAAAATGTCTAGAAACTAGTTAAATCATAAGTTTCCACCATCACTGCTTCCTTCAAGAATGGTTGCTGTTTTTCCAAGCTGCTTTTGTGTTTACTTTTAAAGGCCTGTCCCAGTGTGGACTATAGATAGGTGATGTGGCAAGAGATAAAAGATACCTTCTCCAAAATAAGGACCCTGTTCAAGGCCATTGGAAAAATTGTCACTTTTGTTAGAGGATAAAGAGGACAATGAAGAAGAATGCTCCAGATTACCTAAAGCTGATACCTTTAAGTAATTATTTTCCCCCTAAATCTCAGCTGTTCTATAAAGTCCTTGAAATTTATCTTTTCTCAAAAAGAATACAATTTTTTGTATCCTCTGCTTGATGACTCTGGAACATCGAAACGTATGAGAATGGCATTTCTGTGCAATGATAAAATTGTAAATTGTTTCTGCCTTTTATCCTTTTTTTATCCTTCTTTGATTTTACGATGATAGATATCATTTATTCTGCTATCAATGTGTCCATCATTAATTATTTTCTTGTTATTTTCCTGCCAGATTATTCTTTCTACTTTGATAATGAAAAATGAACCAACTCAAGGAACTACTCTTATGTAGGGGAAAGATTAGAAGCAGCATTCTTATTGAAACATGCACTAGGTATAATCATGTTTATATCTAGAAGGAAACGTATCTAAATCTAAATGTTAATAGTAATTATCTATAAATTGTGAGAGAAATTTAAATTCTACTTTCTTCTTTTTAGTATTTCCCCAAATTTATATGTTGACACTGTGTTTATAATAAAAAACAGATATTTTTATTTAATATCACATTCTACTGGTTTTGAATCTAAGCTTGCCAGTACAAGGTAGATGTCATCTTGCTTACATTACCTATAAATGATCTTGATTAAAACACCTCTCTGAGTATCAGTTTCTTCACTTGTAAAATACCTCCTTCATAGATCTGGGATAATTAAATACAATAAGTTGAGTGCCTGGAATATAGAGAGTGATTTAAAAAATCAGTCTCCTTTTTAGAAATTTAATGTTAGTTGAGAAAAAGAGTTAAAATACGAAAATGCCCAGGTTTAAAATAGTGACTTTGGAAAAATTACATTTGTTATTTGTTTGTTTCTTTGAGTTGATTTCTCCCAACATTTATGTTTTGTACTGTGTTCCAGAAAACTTGGCTTATGAATAAGTGGGATATACTGTACCCCACGGAGCTGTGATCTTTCAGAGCTAGGAGGGAACTTCAGAAATCTTTAAGCCTACAACATTTATTTCATAGATGAAATACTGACAGGACAATTTATATCTAACAGCAACTTTGTTTCCAGTGTGCTCTCCAAGAGTAGATCATCTCTTAACTTTTACCAGTAAATTTGGGATTATTTGCTATCATCTTCATAGGATTCCTGAACCCCTAGGCTTTAGGCTAGTGGCTAAAATGGAGAAGAAAAATCTGGGGAGAGAAAAGTCGTGAGAGATGAAAGAAGTGCTAGAAAAAGGCAATGTTAAGGCTTCAACCCAACAGCAAGTCCACGGTGACATCATTTTATCTTCTAAAATAAGTTTTAACCACGGTTGAAGAAAGTATTTACCCTTGCAGACGGAAAAGCTCTTCCATGCAATTTTATAAACTGTGGGACTATGTAAAACAGTTATTTCCTCACTGATACATTGGAGGTTCCTTATTTCAGGAGAATTTGCATGCCTTTTGTCTGGTCAGTGCTGAATACAATGCTGCAGAACTCCCTGGGTTACATTTTGGGAGGAGGCAGTGCTGTAAGAAAAGCAACTGTTTATCAGGAGCCTTGGTTGGGATTGTGTCCCTTAAGTTATTAGTGCTAAAGGCAGAGAGAAGCGTGACAGTTAGAAGAATAAGGCATTTCTATGCAGTCTTTTGTTTTTCAACTCAACCCCGCTCTTGCTCTTAATTTAAGTAATAAAGCCCATGGAAATATTTGTATTTCTTAGACAAACATAAGATATTTTCCCCCCTTGGCCAACCTTTCTTACAAATACACTAATTTGGGGGAAAGAGGAGTGAGAGAGTTCCTTTCAGCTTATGAAGAAGTGTTAATTATTCCTTTGACAAGACTTCTAACTCTTAGGAAACAGCTCTCCTTTTAGAAAGCTGTTTCCGTCTGTTGCTGTTATCTAGAAGCAGCCACCTGGTTGGAGGGGAGAGTTTAATTGTTTCCTTAATACTGATTTAATTTTGAAAGATCTAAAATATGCAAACACAATAGTTGAGCCTATGATCTACCTGTCTCACCTTGTATATCCCATTTGGCCCTTCCTTTTAGAATTTTTCGTTCAGTTTCCATGTTATGGATTTCAGCTTGACATTTTTCTCCACCTAAAATTGTCTTATAACAGATGTATAAAAATTATAAAAGGAGATACTGTTAGAAAGGCCAGGGCATAAGAACCTCAATGTGCACAGATAAACCAATTGAAGAAAATCACAAATTAAAGTAATCAATCAATATGAAGACAGGCAGTTAATAGGAGTAGTGGTTCAGTCATTCACTTGGACATTTATTTATGCCACCATTCAATATTTGAGTATGTACTACAGACAAGAATCATGCTAACAAGTATTGATAGCATGACAAGAAGCATTAGACTGTCTTCCCAGAGGTTATTGTCAAACACAAAAAATATTAGAGAGAATTCTTATTTTAGTTTGGAGTTAGGACATTAGTAATGGCTGTTCCTCTCCACTGCTGTGTGTACTTGGACTGGTCACTTTGTCATTCTGTGCCACAGTTTCCTCACCTGTCAAACAGAGGGCCTGAGTGTGATCTAGAAGAGTTTTCCTCAAAGTGTGGTTCAGTGCCTATGTGCAGACAGTTCAATTCTGTTCATGGCAAGTTTAATGCAGAACTTAAGAGCAGGCATTGAGAAATGTTCAACTCAATTTTACAAGGTGATCCTCCATCTGTAGAGTCTCATAAATATTGTGGGTTTGAGCTTTGGAGTATTTGTTTTATTATTTCATTTTTCTACTACTTTTTATTGTACTTTACAAAAGTGTCCATTCATAATGAATTTAAAGATAAAAACCGGGCTTTTATCACAGATAAATGGTCCAAGGATAATATTGATAAAGAAAGGGTGTTATGGCCAAGACTGTTCTTATTGGAGAGTCAAAATATAAGTTAGTATATTAAAGGCGCTGAACAGTTGTACAGCAAACAAGCCTGTAGAATCTAGCATTTCCCAGACATAGTGTACTATCCATAGTCTACCACAGTATTTTCACCATGCCATGACATATCTACATTTCAAACCATTGAAACATTGAAGTCTATGTGATTTCATGATCAAGAATCTCTTTAAGAATTGATAGAATTCTTTAGACACACTATAACACCTGTACCTCAGGAAACATAGTTACCTGAACTTTGGGGTTTATCTGTGAAAATTAGATCGATCATTCTTATGTCTTGGAGTTATATAGTTTTTATATAGTTTGTATTGCTATAACCCAAGAGATTTTCTATAACCATGCCTTAAAAAATACAGGCAGAGCATTCATAAGTCCAGGCAGAAATGCATAAATATAGCCTATTCCTAAGATAAGGAGAAGAATATTTTCCTTGATGTTTGCTTGAAGCCATTTCTTCTCACAGTTTTTTCTCAAATGTTATTAAAAATCCACTCACATCTTGTCTCGCTGATTTTTTTAGAGGGGAGGCAGTGAGGCACATTTCTTTATTTCAGTTGGTACAGCTACAATGACTAGATATTAAAGGATGCCCTTTTAGAGAAGAAAGGTCATTTTTGACACAGGAAGGAAATGAGTATCTACAGATCGGGTACTGGCCTGATCCTACGCCTGCCCAGTCAATGCTAGCAATTAGCAGAAAGCATTTTGGCCTCCTAGTGGAGAAAAAAATAGAAGGAAAGTATAAATTAAAATGTTTATGATTGCATTGGGGAGTTATACATGATATAAACGTCATGCACATGTACCCTAGAACTTAAAGTATAATAATAAAAAAAAAATGTTTAATGTATTTCTTGAGACTTGATTGTTTTTAACTTTTTAATCCTTCGAAGTGTTAGTCCCCTCCTCCTCCAAAATGTTATGAACTTTTGGGAATTCTTATTTGATTGTTATTCCAGTGGAAGTGAAGCAGAAAGTCACACTATCACATGGTTTCTTTATATAAATTGACTTTTGTTTGTTTGTTTTTCAAAACTATCTAAGTCTGCAACTCCAAAATGTGATTCTCTCTGCGGGGTAGAATTATGGATAACTTCAGTTTTCTTCTTTATACTTTTTCTGTATTTTTATTTTGCATAAGTGTCATAAAATATATGTAAAAAGAATCTCAGATTCTATAGATGTTTAAAAGTCAAGGAAAATGTCTTCCAAAAGGCTCAAGTGGACAGGTTTTGGATATCGAAAATTTTTATTAAATTGGACCTGAAGTTTGGATTCCTTCTTAAAATTCCTTCTTCAAAGTGTGAGTCATGGTAGCATTTGTAGTAACATGACCTTGCTGACATGCCACATTTAATGAGTCTCAAATTGCGATGTTTTATTTCAGGCTAACTATGGAGACATTTCCACAGCTGAGGAAGGTGCCACTTCCTTCTGGCTCCTGATCCCAGTCTATTGGGGGCAGTTCCTCTTCCTTGGTTTGAGATTTGTCTCAAATAGAGACTTTGCTCAAAAGGAAATACAGCTGGGCCAACAATTAGTGACTTTGATCAATGTGAAAAGCCAGAGCAGATGATTCAGTGCAAATGATCCACTCAAGGGCCAGGATTGGCTTATTTATCAGGCCCCTCCAACTACAGTCTAGATCAGGGCTGCCCGGAGTAATAAAGCGCACGTGCGAAGCACTGCCGCAACTTGCCACGCAGCGTCTTCCAGTACAAACCTGGAGGACAGACACTCCCTAACTGCCAGTAGTCACATGCCCTCCAGGTTGAAGAGGGTGGTTTCTCTTCTCTAAGGCTGGTTTTTACCACTTTAGAGTGGCCATGGACTTTTCTATCAAAGTCAGTCCTTGGCTGTGAGGAGTCATATCCCATGCTTGCCCCTGCCTCTATATGACACTGAATTGGGGAATAAAACTATCCTGCTTTTGCTACTAGATTCTCAAGAACTGTGTCTGGGAAATACGAGATTTGTACCTAATAATACCCTGACATTCTGCTCTCTACAAATAAGCAGTAAAATAAATAGCAAAAATGTGTTTAAATGCTACCTGATAATAGGGAAAGGACTTTGAGGGATTTTAATAGAAGCAGTGACTTCATCTATATGTGAACCATTCCAAGAAAATGCATTTGAAGCAGGCAACAGCACATATGCCCTGAAAGGGCTGCTTTATTTAGATTCCACATGTCACTTTTCAGGATGGAAAGGCACTCATCTCTGGAAAGTCTTTTTGGGTAAATATGAAAACTAATACAACTAATTATGTTTTGAGTCTTTTTCTCTTTCACGTATATACACACTTTTTATTATACTCCTTCTAATAATTTATTTATAATTTTTCTCCACTAGGTAATCAACTCCTTGGGAACTGGAAGCCTTTGTCATCTTTGTTTGGTTAAGAACATTCTCCTGAAGAAAGTAGGTGCTCAAATACGTGACATAACAGCCAATGCTTTTTGCTTTGTCAATAGTGACATGACAGCGTATACTTTGTGTGATTTTATGGTGCCATTTAGTATGTCACATGGATAATTTCTTCTAATCTATTTAAGTTAGGTGATACTGCTACACAAATTATATTGATAGAGATACTGAGGTGTGAAATTGTTACGTGAGCTAAGTCACATGCTGCCATATAACAGGACAGCTAGCCCACACATAAGTGGGCACATCTTATCACTAGCCTACAATTTTTTTTTGTACTTATTCAAAAGAAAAAGAAAGCTTCTCTACAAACCTTTTTTTGGCAGGGGAGGAGGGTCACTTGCAATAGTAAGATTTCAGACGTCACATGAGCAGGCTAGGGAATCAAACAATCCTGAGGTTGAATTCTAGCTTGTTGATTTGCAAACTATAAAACTTAGCTTCTCTGAGCATCAGCTCATTGAGCTTTCAAGGGATAATGAATCCTATATGCTTTTGTCTTTCTATATAGATTCTGGTATAAATAATATGTATATTTTAGATAGAATAGACATAGAATCAATATTTCTGGAAGCTTTAATTTTATCTATTAATTAATAACTATTTTATTTATTAATAAATACATAATTAGTAATCAAAATTAATGTTTTATTAACACTGATTAATATTTATTAATAAATAAAATGCATTTTATTTATCGATAAAATAACTCATGTTTTTAGTGTGTCAACTCATTCTTTTTTCAGGACACTTGCTGAAGGAAGGCTAATCTACTCTATTCAAATTTTTAATATGATTTTATACAGGGTAACAACGAGTTTTAGATTTGTATATCAACCATGAGATTATATCCCTAAAGCTCTCCTATGAGCAGAATAAATGTTTAAGTAAGTGAAATTCTTAAGTGTGCATTTGGACTTCTAAAAGAGGCTTCCTTCCCCCACTGACTCTTTCCTAAGATCTGGCTGTATTCTCAACCCTTGCCTTTGTCAGATATGCGGCAGGTGACCTCCTTCCTCTCGAAGTCCAGGCACAGTCCATCAGTCATTTGGATGTCCTGTGCAGTCCTTCCACTCACCGCATTCCCCATTTCGGACTGTTGCCTCCCCTATTTCTGTATTTTGAAATCTAAATCTGGTATCCCAAGTTATCACTCAACCGTTTTTTATTGCTTTTTTAAAATCAGCTGTTGAAATAGCTGAATGCTAAAACAGTTGGTCAGTTGCCAAAAACAGCATTAGGAATAGGATTTGGAGAGGTCATTAGACCACGTCTGTTAGTTATTCACTCAGACATCGTCTTGGAACCAGAAAACCATTGCATTCAGAACAGCACTTATAAAAGCAATCCATTGATCTCCATTTCTACTTTTCTCCCCTATTAATGTTGAAGCTTTTTCTGTGTGATTATGTGATGAAACTTGGTTCTTATCTCCCTGATAAATGCAATGGCGTGTTAACAGGGAAAGCTTCAACAGTCTGTTTAAGAAATAGGCCAGAATTTAATGTCATCTAAAGCTCAGATTTGTGCTTTTAGAAGCTTTTTCATAGAAGCAGGCACCAAGCAGTATCACAGAATCAACATTTGTACAGAGTTATGTCTCAGGTCTCCAGTCTAACCTTGAAATTGGTGAACAAATTATGCTCCATTGGCCTTTTCCAGCTTTAAGATGTTACTGAGGCCACTAACCGATTAGCCAAACTTACTCTTTTTTTCTGTGTCCGGGAGACCCTAGTATGGTAAATTGTCTTAAATCAAGCTCTCAATATGTTGTATCCATGAAGTCTGGTAAATTTTTATTCATTCTTTTACCTTTTGGTTTTAAACATTAAATAGTGAGGTGAGAAGAATTATCTATTTTTCTGTTTTCTGAAATAGTTCAGGCAAGATTGTGCTTGTTTTGTATGTATTTAGTAGAATCCATCCACAAAGTCATCTGGGCTATTTGTTTTCACAAAGAAGATTTTCTTTCATAAGAGACTCAATTCTTTTAATGGATATACGACTACTTACATATTCTGTTTCCTCCAGTCTCTATTTTATCTACAGTTTCAAATTCAAGTTTTCTACAGCTGCCTAAGTGTTCTTCTTAGTATCTTTGCAATATTTTTATGAACTATTGTGCTGTTCTTTTTATGATTCCTAAATTGAGCATTTATGTCTTATCTTTTTTGTTCTTGGTCAGGCTTGCCAGGAGTTTATCAATTTTTTCAGTCTAAGTTTTAAAGATACAACTTTCAGCTTTGTTTTTCCTATTGTATATCTGTTTCGTATTTCTTTAAACAGGATTTATAACTATTCCTACACTTAATTAATAAATTTCTATTATTATTATTATTTACTTACTTTAGTCTCTCTGAGCTTAATTTACTAGTTTTTCTAAATTCTCAAGATGGTGCATAGATGGCTGGTTTTCAGTGTTTCTTAGTTTTGAATATATGCATCTAGGGATAAAACTGTTCCTTTGTACATGGTCTCAGTCGCATTCCACACATTTTGATACTTGGTATTTTCATTACTATCAGTTCGAACATTTTTGACCATCAGTTTTCTTCTTTGACCAAAGGGTTATTTAAATGTGTATTGAATAATTTTCTAACATTTTGAAGTTCTTCAATTATCTTTTGTTACTTATTTTTAGCTGAATTTTACTGTGGTCACAGAATATCTGACCAAAACCTGTGTAATTTCAATCTGTGTGGATCTACATCATATGAATTCTTTGAAATGTATTGAGACTTACTTTATGGCCCAACATACGGTCAACCTTGGTAATACTCTATAAACTTGAAAAGTATGAACATTCTTTGTGTGGTATAAAGTTTACATGTTAATTTGATAAATTTGTTAATAAGTTGGTAAATTTCTATCTTTACTGTTTTTTTCCCACTTGTGCTACCAGTTACTGAGAATAATTTTTCAAAATTACATAGTGATTGTTCATTCGTCTATTTTTTTCTATCAATTTTTGTTTCATAGATATTGAGCCCAAATTATTAAGTGCAAAAATTTTTAATTGTTATACTTTCCTAGTATTTGGCCTTTCATTGTCAAATATCACTGTTATTTCTAATACTAGTTTATGCTTTAAAGTAAATTTATCATATCAATATAGCAACTGATAATCATTTTTTTTAAGTGGAATATTTATTCCTCATTTATTGTGTTTGGGCTTAGTAAGCCTATTATCTTAATATTCACTTTTTATTTATCTCTTGTGCTTTAAGTTTTATTTTCTTTTCCCTATTGCTTTATTTTTGATAATTCTTTTGTTTCTATTATGCTCACTTTCTTAGCTTATATTTTTTACCATTTTTAGGTGGTTGCTATGGAGATTTTGACATATGTTCTTGGTTTATTAAGGTTTCACAAAATCAGTAATTTTATCATCTTCCAGAAAATACAAGGATCATAGAACTATTTAATTCCTTTGACTCAGCTACCTACCAGCTTGTGTGCTATTATTGCATGCAATCTAATTCTAAATATTAAACCCCACAAGATATTATTATATTTATAGTCAATATTCTTTTTGTCTTCACTACATATTTACCCATTTCTTTGGTCTTTATTTCTTCTGGCATAACTTTGCTCAAATTGGGGATAAATAGTGTTATGCTTGAATAATATGTTTAATGTTTTTAGTATGGTATTGATTATAAAAACTCCATGGTCCTGCTTGTCTAAAAATTTCTTCAAATATCTTGTATTTTAAAAGATATATTTGCTGATACAGAATTCTAGAGTGGCAGATATTATTGTTCTCTATTTTGAAGATATTCCACTATCTTTTGACTTTCATTGTTTCTGTTCACATCACTCTTCTTCTTATTGCTTCTTTGTAGGCAATAAGTTCTATTGTTTTCCTGGCTGTTTTAAAGAGAATTTGTATGTCTTTAATTTTCTGCACTTTTCCTATACTGCAACTAGGTAAACATCCTTTGGTTATTTCTCATTTGAAAGCCTATTGAGGTTCATAGCACCTACTGAACCTGTTAACTGATAGCTTTTGTAAGTTTTGAGGTTATTCATCAATATCTCTTTAAATATTTATTCTGCCTTCCTCTATTATCTTTCTGAAGCCCCAGTTGACTCGTTGCGACAGCTTCTCTCTGTGCATCTTATGCCCTTTAAACTCACTTCTATATTTCCTAAACTTTTGTCTTGTTGTACTTCAGGCTAGGTAATTTTTCAGTCATATCTTCCCATTTACTAACTCTTTTTTCTGCGTCCAATATTAAACACATCCTATGAGCTCTAAATTTGTTTCTGTATTTCTTTTTAGTTATATGCTATTTATTTATTATTTTAATGTTCAGTTTTCTTTTGAAATTCTCCACTTACTATTTAATTCCTTGAACATATTAAGTATAGTTCCATGTTTTTATGAAGTATATGCTTTATGATTTTAATATGTGTATTTTGGGTGGGTCTAGTTCTAATATTTACTGTCCTTTGGTTTCTGGTCAATTTTGTGTACGTGTAAAACTCACTGTTTTTGACTAGGTGCTGAACATTGCATGTCAAAAATTGTGGCAATAACTTGAAGTTACATATGATATGATTTTCCTTAAGAAATAATTTATTTTTCTTCTTGTAGACAACTAAGCTAGAGAAAAATTGGAGCCAAATCTGGGATTTAAATCTTTTAAATAGGGCTTTTAGTTCACGTGAGAGTTTGTCTATCTGCTGTACATTATAAATTACAGTGGATCCCCCTTACCCACAGAGGATATGTCTCAGGACCCCCAGTGAATGCCTGAAACCATGGATGGTACTGGGCCCTATATATACTGGAATGTTTTCCTGCATATACATTCCTATGATAACATTTAATTTATAAATTAGGTACAGTAAGATATTATCAATAATAATAACATAGAGCAATTATAACAATACTCAGAATGGCGCACAATTTGAAGGTTATAAATGTTTATTTGTTTATGAATGTCTTTATTTCTGGAATTTTCCATTTACTATTTTCAGACCATGTTTAACTGTGAGTAACTAAAACTGTAGAAAGTGAAAACACAGATAAAGGGAATGTAGCCCATCAGAATCTCATTTTGAAATATGGAATATTAGCCAGGGATCTTTCTCCTTCATGAATCCTGAACTTTTTCTTTTCTCCTCTAGCTTCATAAGACTAATGAAAACTCTGCTCAGATTTTCAGGTTTTTTATTCACTACTTTTGCTTTCAGAATCAGTAATTACCCAGCAGGTAAGTGATATTGTACGTGCCTAAATACTTTTCTTGGTTTCCCTATTTTTACAGTTCATGGCCTGAAAATTCTTACTTCCTTGATAATTCTCCAATAACTTAAATTAGAGGTTTTGTACATTTTGGACAGAGTCTATAGTCCTAATCATCCTGCTCATCCACTGCTGGCAACAGAAATGAACAAATATACATTTTGAAGTAAAATAACAAAATGAAAATCTACAAATTCACCACCTTGCTTAAATTTTTACTAGTGCAATTGAGTCCACCTGTGTCCTCCCTACTTCTTCCAATCATCCAGAATTAACTGCAGTCCTGAATCCCTTTGCTTAAAAATTATCTTACTATTTATGTTTAAGTGCCTAAGCAATACACTGTTTGGTTTGCTTGTCTTGAACTTTATAAAAATACATACTTTTTCTAGTCTTCTGAGACTTGCCTTTTTTCCTCAATATTGTGGTTTTGAGATTTATCCATGTTATTGTGAATAGCTGTAATTCATTTATTCTTTCTTCTATACATATATTCTATTATCTATTTTGTTTTCAGTGGGCATTTGTGAGTTTTATCATTTTTTCAATTACAAACAAGTTGCTGTGGATATTCTTGTGCATGACTCATAGTGACAATAGTCAACAGATTCTCTAAGGTATACAAATATGAATGAAATGTTTGTGTAAGAGACTGTGTACATTTTCTACTTTTCTAGATAATGCCTGGTTGTTTTATATAGCTGGTATATCAATGTGCACACTCACAAACAATTGCTTATGGGTTCCCTTTGATTCATGTATTCACCAATATTGATAGTGCCAAACTACTAAATATTTGCCAATATATTTCAAAATTATAGTCATTGTGGTCTTAATTTACATTTCTTAATTACTAATGAGATTCAACAACTATTTATATATTGATTCATCATTCATGTTTATTTCTCTGTGAAATGCCTGTTCTTAATTGACCTTTTTGCCTGTTTTACTTTAAATAATTGATTTCCAGGAATTACTTATATATTTGGAATGCTACTCCTTTATCAAGTATGTGTATTGTAAATATCTTCTAGTTTGTTATTTCTTTTCATGTTGTTTTCTGATGTATTTTAATAAAAGGAAATTGTTAATATTTGGAATCAATCACCCACCAAAAATTAAAAGTCAGGCAAATTGTAACTTGAATAAGAAAATTCAAACTGTAACATTTAAAACAAATCTCTATTAATATTAATTAAGATGTATAGTTTTGTTATAAAAGATTTTGAAATTTTTTTGTTGCGTCTATTTGATTCTTGTCTCTTCTTTATTAGTCTTGCTAGTGGTCTATCAATTTTGTTGATCTTTTCAAAAAAAATAGCTCCTGGATTCATTGATTTTGAACAGACACTTCTCAAAAGAAGACATTCATATAGCCAACAGACACATGAAAAAATCCCCATCATCACTCGCCATCAGAGAAATGCAAATCAAAACCACAATGAGATAACCATCTCACACCAGTTAGAATAGTAATCATTAAAAAATCAGGAAGCAACAGGTGCTGGAGAGGATGTGGAGAAATAGGAACACTTTTACACTGTTGGTGGGACTGTACACTAGTTCAACCATTGTGGAAAATAGTGTGGCGATTCCTCAAGGATCTAGAACCAGAAATACCATTTGACCCAGCCATCCCATTACTGGGGATATACCCAAAGGATTATAAGTCATGCTGCTATAAAGACACGTGCACACATATGTTTACTGCGGCACTATTCACAATAGCAAAGACTTGGAATCAACCCAAATGTCCATCAGAGACAGACTAGGTTAAGAAAATGTGGCACATATAGACCATGGAATACTATGCAGCCATAAAAAAGGATGAGTTCATGTCCTTTGCAGGGACATGGATGCAGCTGGAAACCATCATTCTCAGCGAACTATCACAAGAACAGAAAACCAAATACCACATGTTCTCACTCATAGGTGGAAATTGAACAATGAGATCACTTGGTCACAGGAAGGGGAACATCACACACCGGGTCCTATTGTCGGGGGGAGGGGAGGGATAGCATTAGGAGATATACCTAATGTAAATGACGAGTTATTGGGTGCAGCACACCAACATGGCACATGTATACATATGTAACAAACCTGCACATTGTGCACATGTACCCTAGAACTTAAAGTATAATAATTATAATAATAAAAAGATTTTAAAATAAATTGTGTTGATTTTTACTTTTTCTATTCATGTTTCTCTTACACCAAGAAGTTACTGGTAATGTATGTGTACATCTCAAGGGTCCTTTTCTCTGGGGAGATTCAGCCTTAAATTGAGTGGCCCTTCATGCATTCAAGCAGCCATTTACTCAATAAATATGTAGTGAATGCCTACTCTGTGTTAGGCTCCAAAGATTCAGTGGTGGACAAGACAGACAAGACTCTTGCTTTCAATAAGACTTAAAGTATAGAGGAGGGAGAAAGATAAAAATAAGAAGTAATAAATTAGTGAGAAAATGTCAACTACATCAAGAATAAAACAGATGGGTGACCTGATGGAAAATAACTCAGTGTCATAGGACTGAGACCTACATAACAAGAAGTACAGATGCAAAAATCAAGAATAATGGCATAGCTGATAGAGGGAAAGTCCCTAAATGACAAGTATCTAAGAAACAAAATGGCGTCTGTGTTAAGGGGAAGAATTGTACAAAGTATAGTCAGAGAGACAGGCAGGAGCATGATACATACCCCTTTTTAGAATGAGGAATTTGAGAGTTGTTTTCATTGTAATGGGGAAGCACTGGAGAGTGTTAAATGACATATAGACATGATGGGATTGGAGTTTTTCAAAGATCACACTGACTGCAGTGTAATGAATATATTTGTAAGGTTAAAATTTGTAATGGGGAGGACAGTTTAAAGAAGATTTTATGGGCTGACACATATGAAACATATACAAATTAATAATAATAATGAAATTAAACAACAATTAAAACATTTTGCTATTGTTGGAATTTTCCAATGCACTGGTTTATTATTGTAAAAATTGGTGAATGGCAAAGATTAAATGTTCATCATTATTTTTCTGTATAAAGTGGCTTTCAAGATAACTAAATAGTTTTTTATAGAAGAATTTCAGCCAATATATGCAAGCAGAATGACAGAATTTTTGAATCATTTTTTTAAATTGTATACTGAAATAACAGATAGGTAGTGGTTATCAATGGCTCCTAGGACATTTTAGCAAAAAGTTGTTTTGGAATTGTATAATGAATGGAGCAACTGACATCACTGGAACCCACAAATTATTCCCACTATCACTTAAAAGTGGGACAACCAGACATTAGATATGCCTGATATGACACAATAGGAAGTACACAGCACATCACCTATAAAGTGAAGCTATTTTTGTCAAAATAGAATTGGACATGAATAAAACCAAGCTTCTAAATCTAACTAACGATCTAAAGAGAAATTGTGGAGAAATAAATATATTCAAAGAACTATAAAAATGCAACCGACCAATTGAGAATGTGGGTCACACTACGGAACAAATAAACTGGGTTCTTTAACAAATGAACAGCATGAAATAAAGGAGAATATTATAGATCAAAAGTGACCCAAGAGGCATATACAAGCTGTGGACCTTGTTTGGATTCTTATTCAAACAAAATAACTATAAAAAGACATTTTTGACACAATCTGGGAAATTTGAAAGTGGTTTGAACATTAAATGATGTAAGAGAATTGTTATTTTTGTTAGGTGTATAGTGGTACTATAGTTATATTAAAAACATGAGTCACTATCCACTACTGATATATACTGAATATTTATAGTGAAATTAAATGATGTGTGTTATTTCTTTTTAAAATACTTCATTGATTGGGGGAGATAAAAGAGGGAGGTATGACGAAACAAGATTGGAAAAATGGTATGAATTATTGAAACTAGATGTGGTTTTCATGGGGACTCATTGTAATATTCTCATTAGTTTAGAGTATGTTTAAAAAGTTCTCTTGTAATGAATTAAAACACAAATAACAAAAATTACAATCATGGAGTAAGGTGAGAAGATTAATTTAGTAGTTCAGGCAAGGGATGAGAACTGATTGCAGTAGGGGAGAAATAGTTGAGGTAGAAAGCATGGATGGATTCTGAATATATGTTGGAGATAAAGTAAGGAGGGTTTGCTATCGGCTTAACTTAACTTTAAATTTTTTTTTTTAAAGGAACATTTATTTTTGGTTTGAGTAAACTGGGAAGGTGGTGATACTGTCTTGAATTGGAAAAAGTAGAGAGAGGTGTAGGTTGGAGTCAAAGTTCATAGTTCTGCTTTTATCATGGTAACTTTGAGATGCCTATTAGACTTTAAGTGAAAATTGCAAGTAGAGAGTTGGCTGTTCCAAAATAATTGTGGCATCATGTCAAGGCCAAAGGTAAACACTGAAAAGTAAAGCCGTATATGATGTTTAACATCATGGGAATGAATAAGACTGAGTAGCAAAACAGCATAGATAGACAAGACAGAAATTCCAGGAGTGAGCTTAGAGAATATCAGCATTGAGAGTTCAAGCAGGTGTACTGAATTAGCAAAGGAGTCTGAGAGGAAAAGTCCTGTAAAGATTGCATCACAGAAACCAAGAGAAGAAATTCTAGAAAGGAGAGAGTGACAGGTGATATCAACTGCTCCTTCGATAGGGTAATATAGAGGTCTTTATTGCTATTGAGAAACAGGACAGACACTGGAGATTCCAGGGAAAATCAAGCATATTTGGGATAGAAACAGCAGGAGATGAAGAGTGAAAGACTCTTGAAGACTAGATGATAGTCATACATTTTGCTTTATGGGAATAAGAGCTGCCACATCTCTAATCAGAGCTTTTATCTCAGAGACTGAATTTTAGAAAGCACAAAAGTGGATGGAAATGAAAATGAAGTCAACACCAATGTGTAAGGTTCCACTTTTCTGTCCAAGGGCTTCTTCCTTCTATTTTCATATCACATTCCCTATACCCCAGATATCTACCACCTCTGTTGTCTGCAAGGTGAGATTTGGAATAGCTATTTGCCACGTTACAAAATTGTTGGTTTCGCTAGAGTGCCACAGTGGTTTAGACCCAGTTTCTGATCATCTGATTTTACAGACATAGCAAGTGTTTGTGACTTGCAGAGATTTATCTCAGGACACCCAGATTAACTTTTCAGCACATAATTCTATTATATTCTTTCATGAACCAGAAACAAGCTTTCTGCAAGAAATCAATGCCTCTCATAAAAGTTCTCATTACAAACAGTAATAAAACGGTCCCCTAAATACTTTTCTTTTTAGCCTAAGGAATTGAAATAAAATGTTCCACAAGAAAAAATTGCCTTTAAGGCTTTATGGGAGATTTATGTAAGAAACATAAATCTATATCCCAAGGGACAAGCTAAACACATCACTTAAAGAAGCCAATATTTGGGAAATGTATGAAGCAAACGTCTTAGCACATCTGCTTAAACAATTTAAAATAAAAATTTTAGGAGGCAATGAACGTTCTAATGATATAGTTCTTCCAAAGAGTGTCACTAGAGACCGTTTATTGGAAAAAACAGATTACATGTTATTCTTGAAATGTTAGAAACACTATGAAGTCTAGCTATGTTCATTTTACCTAAAATAGAGTAATGAACAACCTAACATCTCAGTTCTCCTAAGCCTAGTTTATAATTGGAACATGAGCTCTCCCCATGTGACTCTTCTACAAATAAAAAGAGGATCTCATTGCACTAAGGCAGTGGGAAAGCAAAAAAGAACACTCCAAATAGAAAATTATTGAAAACCTTTTGAGCTACTCCTGTCTTCACTGGCTTTTTGCAGCAGTTCCCATCAAGAGGTGGAGCTATTTCCCTATTACTTGATTCTGACTTTTGCTTTGTTACTTGTTTTAACCTATAGAATGTATGTGTACATCTCAAGGGTCCTTTTCTCTGGGGAGATTCAGCCTTAAATTGAGTGGCCCTTCATGCATTCAAGCAGCCATTTACTCAATAAATATGTAGTGAATGCCTACTCTGTGTTAGTTAATAAAGTTTCACTTCTTTTAATTTGGTCTCAAGGTCTCTCTTTTGAGAGTAGCCACAAGCCACACTCCAGGAAAACCCTGACCAGGGGGAAGTTAGGTTTGGATGTGTGTGTCAAGTGAGACACAATAAGGAAGTAAAACAAAATGCAGGAAGCAGAAGAAATTTGTTACTTACATACAGGTCCCACAGAGGTTAGGAGGGCCAACAGGAGGCTGATAGGACATCTGGAGGCAGCAGGGATCTCAACCAGTGGGTAGTGGAAAAGAGAGAGAAAGGTGAAAGAGAGGACCTGTGAGACTATGCCTTTATTAGGACGCATGGGCATTATCCCTTAAGCTTTCCCAAGGGCGGATTGTGGATTGGCTAAAGAAAACACATGCAAATAGGGGGAACTTATTTGCATGACGAGTGTTGACCATTAGGTTTTATTGTGGTTAGCAGCTGTGGACTGTGTTGGGTTTTAGGTTAGTGGGATGGGGAACAAGCAGGCCATACCACAAATAACCACAGAGAAAGGGAAAGTTCTAACTAGGCCAAAAGTAACAGGATATGACTGGGTTTCAAAGAACTTACATCAGGCTAAAAATGGATGTTGAGACAGCAACGCTATTAAACAAACTTATGAAGAAGTGAGAAGGTGACACTGTGCATTCTGAGCCTTGGTCACACAGGAAGCCTTACAGCTTCCATTTTTGCCCTCTTGGGATACTGCTGTCATGTGAACAAGTCCAAGCTAGCCTGATGGAGCAGTGCAGTCGAGGAAAGTTGAAGTGTTCAGCCCGAAGCCCACATACTGCAAAATATTTTGAGGAAGGCCATCTTAAACCATCCAACCCTCATTCAATTGCTGCCCCATGGGTAAGTCCAGGTAAAATTAGTATGAGAACCTTGCAGCTGAGCCCATTCCAAATTATCGATCTACAGAATCATGAAAGTATACTAGATTATTGATTTAAGTAATAATGTTTTGAGATAGTTTGTTGCTCAGCAAAGATTAACAAATACAATTGCCTAAGTGTTGCCTTGTGCCATGAATCACTTACTGACTGATGCCATAATTAGCCAATCAGAAGAAGATGTTTATTTCACATTTAAGACTTTTCATGTAAATGCTAGAATCGTTTTTACTTTTAACGACAAGGCATCAATGATGGGCAAACCTCAATCTAAAAGTAACCCATTTCTGTTGTTCATACCATCAAACCTGCTTCCCTTACACACACAGACACACACACACACACACACACACACACACACACACACACACTGTTCACTTTCATTTGGATTGCTGCATGACGGCCATTGTTATCAACTTTTATATGTTGAGGAATATTGTGAGACCACAGTAATACCATAGTTGGGAATCTGGTAGCCAGACAAAATTGAGTTTGGTTTCTCAGCTCTTCTCTAAAGCTCTTTTCCTGTCAAAGCTTAATTTTTTTTTCTCTTCTCTTTGATGAGTTGCCTAAAAATTTCACTGATGATAGATTTATTTGAGTTAACAAGCTTCCTCTTCCAAAAATGCAAATATATGGGGGTGTGTAAAAGATCAGTCATTCAAATCATTCTGTGAATTGATTTAATCAGCTGCTTTTCTTGATACTCCTGGCTGAGTCCAACTCGAAAGGAAACCTTGGGATTTGGTGTGGAGGTGGGAGGTAGGAAGTTAGGAATTTGTGCACCTTTGGAAAGTAGTGGAGGCTGGAATGGGATGTCATACTGTCACAGTATTTTAGGACATCATGATGACACAGGCTGCCTGAGGACCTCAGGTGAAAGGCTCTGTGAGCTGAAAAAAATATGAGAAAGGCAGGAGGGTATATAAAGCAAATTCTTTATTAAATTGCTTCCTAGTACCAGCCCTTGCTCCGGGACTGAGAAAAGATTCATCGTTTAATTATTTCTCTTTTTATCTTAAGACACTATGATTCCAGGGTCCTGGATTTGAATTAATACCACATGTGTCATTCTTTTCAGCCATGTGAAGGGGAGATAGGCTTTTGTGGGAAAACAAAACAAAACAAAACAAAACAAAAAACAATGGATATGAGTGGTTACCGTGAAACTCTTACTGCTGTAAGCTCATGAGAAAGATGTACAGGAGGCCTCCTGATGGCACACCTGTCATTAATGCAGGGTCCCATCCTCAGGCTCTTATTTGGAACCCCTAAATCTAGGGGGCTTTGACTGCAAACTCTCAAATAGAAGCCCTTGACCTGGTAACTTCCTTTCTCCTTTCTATTGAAGTCTATATCCACAAGCAGGTCTAGAGCCTTTTCCTTCTCTATCCTCGGTCCTTACCCTAATCTTGCTTGCCAACATCTAATCATGATTCTCTAAGAAGGAAAGGTCTATTTCTCCCTAAATGCTAGAGCAGAGCTCACCCAGACCTACCATCCTTTAGAGTTGTCCAGTAGGACACATCTCTGATGTGTCAACTCAGTGGAGGCATAAGAGGAAATTATCCAGTATAAAAGACCAAAAATAAAAGACCATGGATCATAGAGAAGAAGTAAAAATGAAAAACAAACAAGCAATAATCCAAAATCCAAACCAAAAACAAAAACAAAACTCCCCAGACAGGTTGCTTTGGAAAAGCAGGCACATTTAGCTACTCATAGCAGACCCAGTCTTGTTTGTCTACAGCAGTCCTTGTTTATGCCTGATGTTTTGGCATCTCACCCAAGTAAGCACTCACCTGAGGTTTTCCTTCTTTTTTAATTTTCTTTGCCTCTGCTTAAAAATTTTAATGACCTTTGTGCACTACATAAATCATAATTCCTAACAGTGACACTGACTCTAGGATTATTATTATTATCATCTTACTGATGTGGGAAACAAGACTTAGAGAGGTGGGGTAGGTTGCCTACGTGGCATCTGCCACACAGCCCTGCTGCACTGTTTCCCTTCTGCACTATACCATGCAGCATATTGCCGGCTTATAATCACCATTGCTTCTCATTTTAGGGTATTGACCAGACCATTTTCAAGTTTTTTACCACCTTTCCCAAATATATTACTCAAAACAAAACAAAAACTTCAGAAAATAATAATAATAAAAAAAGATATCTTTTCTGTGACGCAGTTTTCCTTGATATGGTACTATTCATCTCAGACTTACCAAACCACGTCTTAAGATATAAATCAGTTGTGTTTTAAGTTTTGAGGGTCTTTGGAAAGATTCAAATTGTGAATTAACTAGATTATTCTGTCCATTTGTCCCATAAAATTCTACAAAAATCCTGATTTAAATTTACTTACTTAAAAATATTGATCTGTTTATACTTTTGAAAACTTGACATTCTTAATAAGATATTTAAATGTGCTTAACTGAAAAGGAGTAAAATGTGTTTGTTAATAGCCACGTGTCTTGGGAAACCTATGCACAAAGCATCTAAATGTAAGTCACATCAAACAGTTTAATTTTATTTTTGTTCTTGTCAAAGAATAAGAACCAAGAGAATCTTCATTTTGAGACGTTGATTACATCCTCTATGTATAATGGTCTGAGGGTTTAAGCAATAGTGATCAAAGTTTATGCATATACTTTGAAAAGAAAATGTATGTCTCACAGTGGTTTTGACGAGGACTGGAGAAATGTATCACTTAAGGTTATGTCATCTTATATGTTAAATTTTAAAATACAAAGTTGGGTAGGATTATCAATTTGAACTAATACCACAGGTGAACATATCTGATCCTAAATTATCCATCAAACATAGAATCAAGTTCCATGAAAATAAAGGTAAACATTAAATCAAATTTAGCTGGCACTGGAAGAAAAAGCTAAATCCTCTACATTTAAATAAACCAAAAAAAGAGAATTAAGCATAGAGCATGTTTTAAAACTATTAAGAGATCACTGGGATGTATTCTCAATAGTGATCTCGTTTTTGATTTCTGGCTTTACCTTTTACATTTAAGAGAAATAAGAAATGTGAGCATATTTGGAGAGGTGAAAATGAAACAACTGAAAAGTTGGACTGAGGAAGGACGTAAAAGTGGTGAGAGCTTAGGGGAGACTAATAGGCAATGGTAATTTATTCAAAATAGATGTAGAGTTACTATGAGTAAGACAGCCTGTTAGCAAAGTGTTCCTAAACTGAGAGATTAGGTCAAAAATTTAGTGGTGAAAAAGTGGCTAATCACTTAGCAAAAGCAAGGAGAATTTAAATACTTCTAGAAATTATAATGTTAAAGATTAGTCAATGACCAGAGTTCAGAAATTTTATTGAACTACTGTTGTTAGTTATATAGGGCAGCAAAGAGCTTCTAACAATAGATTGACAAGGTAGGAGTCAGCATCTTAATGCATCTGCAAGAAATCATCAATTTTTAAAATTTTGTATTTGAATCCTAATGTAAAAGTTATTTTTACTCTTACTAAATATATTAAACAGTTTAAACTGAAGGGAGAGTATTGTAGCTACACTTACATTTTAAAAGATGTACCTTGTGAGTATCCAGAAGTTCCCACTGGGTATGCTGGACTCAGTACCAGCTATTTTCTCTCACCTTTCCAGATGTAATGTGTATAGGCCCTTCATCAGTAAAAGAAAGTACTCTCAGATACTTACTAGCAGCTGGGGTAGTTAACTCCTTCTAGTTGTGGTGAGAGAAATAAGGGATGCAGACACCCCTGTCAGGCAGTCGTGGTCGTATCATGTGTCAAGGTCAAGAAGTGTGAAGAAGCCAGGCGCGGTGGCTCAGCCTGTAATCCCAGCACTTTGGGAGGCCAAGGCGGGCGGATCACGAGGTCAGGAGTCTGAGACCAGCCTGACCAACATAATAAAACTCCGTTTCTACTAAAAATACAAAAAAAATTAGCCGGGCATGGGGGCGGGTGCCTGTAATCTCAGCCACTTAGGAGGCTGAGGCAAGGAGAATCACTTGAACCTGGCAGGCGGAGGTCGCAGTGAGCCAAGATAACGCCATTGCACTCCAGCCCAGGCAACAGAGCGAGACTCCGTCTCAAAAAAAAAAAAAAAAAAAAAAAGTGTGAAGAGACCAGGCCGCCAGTTGTCAAGGCTAACAGAAAACAAAGGGAGCTGTCAGTTAGAACCCCAGTCATGCCTTGCTTAATGACAGGGCGAAGTTCTGACATATGTGTTGTTAGGTGATTCTATCATTGTGCAAACATGGTAAAGCATACTTACACAAACCTAGACGGTATGGCCTTCTGCACACCTAGGTTATATGCTATAGGCTATATCTCCTGGGCTACAAACCTGTACAACATGTTACTGTACTGATTACTGTGGGCAATTATAACACAGCGCAAAGTATTTCTGTATATAAACATAGAAAACCTATAGTAAAAATATGGTAATATAATTTTATGGGGATGCCATCATATACAAGGCTCATCACCAATGGAAATGTCATCCTTGAGTGCATGACTGTACGTGAAACTTCAGTGAATAGAAGCTGAGCAGCTCTGCCATAGAGTATATAAAGAGTAGCCTGGCATTGTTATAGCATTTTGTCACTTAGTATATGGTATAAATCTACACTTAGTTATTTTTTGTCTATTCCCATTTATTTTACAATAAACTCTTTTGGCAACATGAGCCAAATGGAAAAGAAAGTATAGTTTCATAAAATTAAGAACTGAGTTTTGTTTTTGTCTCTCAAGAGAGGTGATAATTATCATGTGTAAAATGCTTGTTGACATTTATTCAATACCACAGTGACATAGCAAAATCACCAAGTGAATGATAAACAGAAGCGACGTATCTGCTGAAGAAGCACTGGCATCAACCTTAACTCTTAGGAGGAATGTTGAGGAGGCTATCCCTGAACATGGTGATTTATCATGAGTGGCTGTCCACTGTAAAACATGACTGTTCAGTGAAACATGACTGTTCAGTTAGACCAAATAACATCATTTAACTTAATTTTGCTCATTTTCAAATCCAAGTCTTCTTAAATATTTAAGAAAATCACAGTAGTATTTTTTACTATATTGGCTCTTTTAGGAGAAGAATAATTTTTTAAACAGTTAAATGATGTGAGGATTAAATCAGTATATCCCATACTTCAAATATAAAACTCAGTTAATTAAATAATGATTCAATTTTTAATAGAATTCTTGGAATCAAAGTAAACTTTAAAAAATGTCTTCTGCCGAAAGTTAAACATCTGACATTATCATACAATTATAAATTCAACTAAAAATTAAACTATTAAATATAAAACTGTTTTGTAACAATTATCCAAAAAATATCTTTTGGTGGGTTAGTGTCATGATAAAAAATAATGTTAATAAATTTGTCAGATTAATATTAATTGATTACTTATTGAATAATATAAAGTTCTTAATTCAGTGTACTTGGAATTTGTTGTGGTGCAGGTATAATTTACATTTCTATTTGAGCAAGCTGATTACCTATCAATAGAAATAGAAGTTGTGAATATTTTATTAGCAATTTGTAATTTATATAATTATATAATGTATAGGTATATAATACAATTAGAGCAATATCTATTATTTTTATAATTTGCGTATTGCTCTAATTCACCCATACACACACAGTTAGAGTAAGCAAGCTAAATAATTTTGTGATGAAGCCAATGATAAATACAATATAAATTTCCTCAAAATAACACACAATTTCACCCTCTATTCCCAATCACCAAATGGATTTTTTAAATATCGCACATTAGAAGACCTACTTTAAAAGTCTATCTAAATGCCTTATGACAGGAAAAACTTCTTTCATAATTTTTTGATAAATTTTGCAAATTTAATAATGTTATAGTATTTGATTGTAAATTTGGTACATTTTGGTATACCTTATTCAAAATTATTTGGGAATCTTCAGTTAAACTCCTCAACAAATGAACTGCCACAAAATGTCAGACTTTGAAGCTTTCAGCAAATGGGAATTACTGAAAACAAAACTTGCAAAGGGAAAGATATTGAAGTTTATCCCACAAAAGGAAGAGAGAAGCTGAACTTGTTTTTAATGAGAATTCAAATAATATACAAGATTTACCTTTAATTTCCAATCATTTTACTTTTGATATTTTACTTTGTAAGAAAGTTATTTTAATAGAGCTTCTATGCAAATAGATAAATTTGTGTATAAATTGTATTTCGAACTGGAATGTAATGTAATTGAGAAGGTGTATTGTTTTTAGCATATAAATTCGGAAATATTCTCAAGAATTATAATTAAAGGTGATTTATTTTATGAACAGTTTCTCTTAAAAAGTACCCTGAAAAGTGGCAAAAACTATTGCAGCTATGAAAATATTCGGGTGAAAATATTTACATGTTTTAGTAATTTAAAAAATAGAAAAGATAAATTCCTCATTTAGGAGAATGTGCTCTAAACTTACCAGGTACCACAACCTGCAGGAAGAATATCTTGTTAGTTAGAAATTGTATGGTACAGTGAGACAAGTGCATTGGCTGTTTAAAAATTTTACATTTATCAATGTAAAATGTAACTTTGAAGAAGTGGGCCTGTTCAAAGGACACATTATGCAATTGTAACTTCTTATGGGAAAATTCATCCTACCATGGCTCGGTTCAACAAGAATCTGAGTGAGAACCCAAAGCAGCCAGCTCCACTGAGAAACACGTGTTAACAATACTAGCCTCCTGTTTCTGTGTAGAAACAGCGCTGGGTACTACTAGTTCTTGTCTTGAGAGTAAGAGTTGAGGACAACTCTATAGAGAAGTGTGAAAGTTGTCAGAAGTAAAATGAAGTCGTTTGTGTTAGGTGAAAACAAACAAAAAAAAAACCTGACAAATAGAGCAGGAGAAGGCCATGTAGAGAACAACCTCATGCACAAATGCCTGGAAACATGAACTATCACAAAAGAGTCTGCAAAAAGCACAACCCTGTACAAAGGCCACATCACAATCTTACACACACTTTAAAAAATATTTCTGCAAGGACACCAGCTTAGTAACTGCCTGCCCAACCTTGGACTGGCGCCACCCTTGTTAGTGATCCTCCTAGCCCAGGATAACTATCTCAAGACAATTATGTAATCCTCCTTATTTTTCCTTTAAAAGTCTTTGCTTTCCTATCTCTCTGAATATGCACGTAGCTTACTATGGCATGTGTATTTCCATTGCAATGCCCTATTCCCAAATAAACATCATTTTCTCTTAAAGAGCCTCTCTCTCTTTGTTATTTAGGTTGACAGAATACATTAGATTATTTTATAATTTAATAATATAGCTATCTCCTATTTGTTCTTATTTGCACTAGGCATCAGTATGGTGACTTGCACAATTTATTTCAATCCTGACAGTTAGATAGTCTCATTTTTGTAATTAAGACTGAGAATCAAAGAGGTTACGCAATTGCCTAAGATTATAAGTTGAAAAGTGAAAAAACTTGGGCCAATAAGTAGGTCTGTCCCATTTCTTTCTTCTCTCATAGACTGCCTCTCTACTGAAGAGATATTTGAGTGTGGTTAGAAATGACTCTACAGGGTACAGGTTTTATTTTTCATTTTTAAAAAATGCTGATACTTTAAAAATATTTTTTATTTGTACATATTTATAGCATACAAGTGCAATTTTACTACACTGATACACTGCATTGCAGTGAAGTCAGATCTTAGTGCATCCACCACTGGAGCAATGCACATTGTGTCCACCAAGCAACCTCCTATCATTCACTCCCCTCTCACCCCCTCACTCCTCTGACCCCCAATTGCTCCATCATTCCATAATCTCCTTCCATGTGTACACATTATTTACAAGTAGAGCTAAACATGTGGTATTTTCTCTTTTTATAATGCTGACACTTCTTTATGTATCACATAATCTGGTTAACACTGGTGGACATGTAAACAGAAATATCTTACTATTACATCAGGCTTTAGTGACCAGAGGTCTTCGACAGAGTATAATTGCAAACTATGGGCAAACTGTGTGCCTCACAGAACACAGAAGGCAAGGAATAAAGAGTCATACCTATTTAAAAGAAGAAGTTAAAAATTTGAAATAAAAATAAAAATGGTTAAATAAAAATATAAAATTTTATATTGAAACATAAAATATTTTAAATTTTATAAAAATATAAAGTATTTGAAGTTAAAAATATAAAAATATAAATCCTAATATTTTCTCCAACCCCACTTTTGGAGAGTAGTGTCTCATGCAGTGTAGTTATGAATTCACAGTCTCTATGGGAATTAGGTTCTGAAGCCAAAACATAAGTTGAACATCACAGATAGTCAAATTACCCTTAGAAATCACTTTAAAAACAATGCTTTGGAGATTAGTAAAGAACATCTCCAGTTGATGAATAAACACAGAAGTTCAACATAGCTAGTTTATTCTTTAGACTGAAAAAAGTATTGCTTCAGTTGAGCAAGTTATAAAGTAGTTGGCTTAGGCCTCAGGATCAGATTGTGGAAAAAATATGTGTTAAACATTATATCATGCCAAATTTTTTGTGATACTCATACAATGTGCGTTGAGAGATAGGAGGTGACTGAGAATAAAGAGTGGAAGAACAGATTCGAGTATCTCATCTCACATTCTCACCAGGATGTATGGCTCATTTAGTGTGACAGGAATGTGCCCATCTGCTTAACTTATCTCTCTCACAGTCTCTCTCTCTCTCTTTCTCTCCATACTTTCATATTTTTCTCTCATACCCCTAGGTTTCTTATAATTGAATTCACATAAATTAAATGCAAGTCTGCAGTTACTTCTTTGCATAACAATTTTCTTCTCCTTTCTCCTTATCAGCATCACCTGAAATATAATTTATCACCAGCCCTTTTCCAGCTCTACCTCTCCAAATCTACCAGCAGTTCAAGATTAATTTCAAATTCAACCCCCACCCAAGAATTTGCAATTCACATATGTTCCTGTCATATTTGAATTATTATTGCACCAATTTCCCTCCTGTTTCACTAAATTAAATACTCATATCAAGGATATTTGCCTTATCACTCCAACAGTTTAGGCAGGAGTGGGATTTTGGTTTATAGCATCAGGCAGAATGGTGAGAACAGCATAGGTAGTAACAATTCTCGCTTTACTCATGGTATCTCTCTAACAGGTTAGGTAAGGTGAGTGCTGTTCATGTGGTAGTTCTGATTTTCCTCCTTCTGGACACACAGTAGGATTGTCCTCCCTAACTTGCTTGGAATTAGACAGGTTCTGTAATTTGCTTTGGCTGATGAAATGTGAGCCTTTCACTTTGAATTGTATAATTTGCTTTTCCCTGACCTCTGCCACGCTCCAGAGAGTTGAAGCCTCTAGCAATCTGCTTCTCTTTGTGAAGACAACCTGGAGCAGAGGCCCTGATGACTCAAGATAGACATTTAACATAAACTAGAAATAGATCATTTTTATTAAACAATGGCAATTTTAGGATTGTTTGATACTACAGCATAACCAAACCTATCCTGAGTAATACGCAGGGAAATTCTATTAACTGCAAACTAGAGAGAAACTAGATACTTTGCTTTAAATATATCATCAAATTTTTACAGGAATCAAAGATATAAAGATGCATGTAGGTAAAGATGTAAATAGTAAATGCTATGAAAATTCAGAAAATTAATAATAATAAAATATCAAAACTGTCTTATGTGTATTATTATAATTATTTCTACTGATGATATTCAGTATGATGATCTGAGCTTTTTTTTTAATACTGAGCTGTTTCTTTTTATATTTCTTATACATAATTTCTTTACTTTAATGACTATTTAGAAATTGCTAACTATCATGTAAGTAACAGTATTTCAGAGATTTGGTTGATATGTTTCAGAGATTATCCCTCAACATGAACAACTATGTGAGATAAATTTAAATTGCTCTAGAGCAAGGTATGTATGCAAATATTCAGAAAAAAATAAGTGTCTGTGTAGTAAACATTCTGTGTAAGGAAAAGAGGGTGATATAAAACATCTGGCCACACATCAGGGACATAACTCCCAGTGAGACCAAATCTGTTATATAAATATATGTTTTATTACTCATGCTTTTAAAACAACACACAACCTTATGACCTGCATTTGTCAGGATTTCCATTTAGTGGAACAGTCACCATGGTGACAATGTGAACTGGCTGATTTGTATATGCTTTCTCATCTAGAGCTGAATGATCAGAGTAGACCACTTGACAGCTGATGTTTTCAGTTATAACAACATATGTGCACCACAGAGTTCATGGAATTGTATCTCAGCTATCTGAATCAATTGATATGGCAGCCAAAATGACTGGTTGACCTAGCTGAGGACTCAGGTGTTTCAGGTATCTTACAAACCAGAGTGGACTGATTTAACCATATGGTTAAATGGCACACAAAAAAAGTGGCAGTACACTGTCTATGCCCAAGGGTCTTACATGGTAATTGGCAGCAAGACAGACAATTGGATAAAATTTTGTAGACAACGAAATAGGTATCTACCTTAAAAACTAGATAAAACTGGATAATCACTAATTTTTATGTTTTTTATTCAGCTATTTAATCTGATGTAGACACAAAATAAATTTTTCATTTGTGGCAATTTTGAAGTAGAAAAATGATTATTGCCTTTCTTCTCTTCACCTATAACTTGGCTCTACAATTTATCTTAGTAAGAGAGTAGAGATTTTTATGCATGAAATTGGCAGAAAGAAATTGATCAATAAATATTTGTTTATGAAAGAAAAACATACTTACTGTTAAGTATTTTTAATAGAAAAATTGACTAAAATATTAATTAAAATGTTTTTTTTTTTTTTTCTTTTTTTTTTTTTTTTTATTATACTTTAAGTTCTAGGGTACATGTGCATGACGTTTATATCATGTATAACTCCCCAATGCAATCCCTCCCTCCTCCCCCCTCCCCATGATAGGCCCCAGTGTGTGATGTTCCCCTTCCCGAGTCCAAGTGATCTCATTGTTCAGTTCCCACCTATGAGTGAGAACATGCGGTGTTTGGTTTTCTCTTCTTGTGATAGTTTGCTAAGAATGATGGTTTCCAGCTGCATCCATGTCCCTACAAAGGACGCAAACTCATCCTTTTTGATGGCTGCATAGTATTCCATGGTGTATATGTGCCACATTTTCTTAATCCAGTCTGTCACAGATGGACATTTGGGTTGATTCCAAGTCTTTGCTATTGTGAATAGTGCCGCAATAAACATACGTGTGCATGTGTCTTTGTAGTAGAGTAATTTATAATCCTTTGGGTATATACCCAGTAGTGGGATGGCTGGGTCATATGGTACATCTAGTTCTAGATCCTTGAGGAATCGCCATACTGTTTTCCATAATGGTTGAACTAGTTTACAATCCCACCAACAGTGTAAAAGTGTTCCTATTTCTCCACATCCTCTCCAACACCTGTTGTTTCCTGACTTCTTAATGATTGCCATTCTAACTGGTGTGAGATGGTATCTCATTGTGGTTTTATTTGCATTTCTCTGATGGCGAGTGATGATGAGCATTTTTTCATGTGTCTGTTGGCTGTATGGATGTCTTCTTTTGAGAAATGTCTGTTCATATCCTTTGCCCACTTTTTGATGGGGTTGTTTGTTTTTTTCTTGTATATTTGTTTGAGTTCTTTGTAGATTCTGGATATTAGCCCTTTGTCAGATGAGTAGGTTGCAAAAATTTTCTCCCATTCTGTAGGTTGCCTGTTCACTCTGATGGTAGTTTCTTTTGCTGTGCAAAAGCTCTTTAGTTTAATTAGATCCCATGTGTCAATTTTTGCTTTTGCTGCCGTTGCTTTTGGTGTTTTAGACATGAAGTCCTTGCCCATGCCTATGTCCTGAATGGTACTACCTAGATTTTCTTCTAGGGTTTTTATGGTATTAGGTCTAACATTTAAGTCTCTGATCCATCTTGAATTAATTTTCGTATAAGGGGTAAGGAAAGGATCCAGTTTCAGCTTTCTACTTATGGCTAGCCAATTTTCCCAGCACCATTTATTAAATAGGGAATCCTTTCCCCATTTCTTGTTTTTGTCAGGTTTGTCAAAGATCAGATGGCTGTAGATGTGTGGTATTATTTCTGAGGACTCTGTTCTGTTCCATTGGTCTATATCTCTGTTGTGGTACCAGTACCATGCTGTTTTGGTTACTGTAGCCTTGTAGTATAGTTTGAAGTCAGGTAGCGTGACGCCTCCAGCTTTGTCCTTTTGACTTAGGATTGTCTTGGCAATGCGGGCTCTTTTTTGGTTCCATATGAACTTTAAAGCCGTTTTTTCCAATTCTGTGAAGAAAGTCATTGGTAGCTTGATGGGGATGGCATTGAATCTATAAATCACCTTGGGCAGTATGGCCATTTTCACGATATTGATTCTTCCTATCCATGAGCATGGTATGTTCTTCCATTTGTTTGTGTCCTCTTTGATTTCACTGAGCAGTGGTTTGTAGTTCTCCTTGAAGAGGTCCTTTACATCCCTTGTAAGCTGGATTCCTAGGTATTTTATTCTCTTTGAAGCAATTGTGAATGGAAGTTCATTCCTGATTTGGCTCTCTGCTTGTCTGTTACTGGTGTATAAGAATGCTTGTGATTTTTGCACATTAATTTTGTATCCTGAGACTTTGCTGAAGTTGCTTATCAGCTTAAGGAGATTTTGGGCTGAGACAATGGGGTTTTCTAAATATACAATCATGTCATCTGCAAACAGGGACAATTTGACTTCTTCTTTTCCTAACTGGATACCCTTGATTTCTTTCTCTTGCCTGATTGCCCTAGCCAGAACTTCCAACACTATGTTGAATAGGAGTGGTGAGAGAGGGCATCCCTGTCTTGTGCCAGTTTTCAAAGGGAATTTTTCCAGTTTTTGCCCATTCAGTATGATATTAGCTGTGGGTTTGTCATAAATAGCTCTTATTATTTTGAGGTACGTTCCATCAATACCGAATTTATTGAGCGTTTTTAGCATAAGGGCTGTTGAATTTTGTCAAAAGCCTTTTCTGCATCTATTGAGATAATCATGTGGTTCTTGTCTTTGGTTCTGTTTATATGCTGGATTACATTGATTGATTTGCGAATGTTGAACCAGCCTTGCATCCCAGGGATGAAGCCCACTTGATCATGGTGGATAAGCTTTTTGATGTGCTGCTGAATCCGGTTTGCCAGTATTTTATTGAGGATTTTTGCATCGATGTTCATCAGGGATATTGGTCTAAAATTCTCTTTTTTGTTGTGTCTCTGCCAGGCTTTGGTATCAGGATGATGTTGGCCTCATAAAAAGAGTTAGGGAGGATTCCCTCTTTTTCTATTGATTGAATAGTTTCAGAAGGAATGGTACCAGCTCCTCCTTGTACCTCTGGTAGAATTCAGCTGTGAATCCATCTGGTCCTGGACTTTTTTGGTGGGTAGGCTATTAATTGTTGCCTCAATTTCAGAGCCTGCTATTGGTCTATTCAGGGATTCAACTTCTTCCTGGTTTAGTCTTGGAGAGTGTAAGTGTCCAGGAAATTATCCATTTCTTCTAGATTTTCTAGTTGATTTGCGTAGAGGCATTTATAGTATTCTCTGATGGTTGTTGTATTTCTGTGGGGTCGTGGTGATATCCCCTTTATCATTTTTTATTGCGACTATTTGATTCCTCTCTCTTTTCTTCTTTATTAGTCTTGCTAGCGGTCTGTCAATTTTGTTGATCTTTTCAAAAAACCAACTCCTGGATTCATTGATTTTTTGGAGGGTTTTTTGTGTCTCTATCTCCTTCAGTTCTGCTCTGATCTTAGTTATTTCTTGCCTTCTGCTAGCTTTTGAATGTGTTTGCTCTTGCCTCTCTAGTTCTTTTAATTGTGATGTTAGAGTGTCAATTTTAGATCTCTCCTGCTTTCTCTTGTGGGCATTTAGTGCTATAAATTTCCCTCTACACACTGCTTTAAATGTGTCCCAGAGATTCTGGTATGTTGTATCTTTGTTCTCATTGGTTTCAAAGAACATCTTTATTTCTGCTTTCATTTCGTTATGTACCCAGTAGTCATTCAGGAGCAGGTTGTTCAGTTTCCATGTAGTTGAGCGGTTTTGATTGAGTTTCTTAGTCCTGAGTTCTAGTTTGATTGCACTGTGGTCTGAGAGACAGTTTGTTATAATTTCTGTTCTTGTACATTTGCTGAGGAGTGCTTTACTTCCAATTATGTGGTCAATTTTGGAATAAGTGCGATGTGGTGCTGAGAAGAATGTATATTCTGTTGATTTGGGGTGGAGAGTTCTATAGATGTCTATTAGGTCCGCTTGGTGCAGAGATGAGTTCAATTCCTGGATATCCTTGTTAACTTTCTGTCTCGTTGATCTGTCTAATGTTGACAGTGGAGTGTTGAAGTCTCCCATTATTATTGTATGGGAGTCTAAGTCTCTTTGTAGGTCTCTAAGGACTTGCTTTATGAATCTGGGTGCTCCTGTATTGGGTGCATAGATATTTAGGAGAGTTAGCTCTTCCTGTTGAATTGATCCCTTTACCATGATGTAATGGCCTTCTTTGTCTCTTTTGATCTTTGATGGTTTAAAGTCTGTTTTATCAGAGACTAGGATTGCAACCCCTGCTTTTTTTGTTCTCCATTTGCTTGGTAGATCTTCCTCCATCCCTTTATTTTGAGCCTATGTATGTCTCTGCATGTGAGATGGGTCTCCTGAATACAGCAGACTGATGGGTCTTGACTCTTGATCCAGTTTGCCAGTCTGTGTCTTTTAATTGGAGCATTTAGTCCATTGACATTTAAGGTTAATATTGTTATGTGTGAACTTGATCCTGTCATTATGATATTAACTGGTTATTTTGCTCGTTAGTTGATGCAGTTTCTTCCTAGCCTCGATGGTCTTTACATTTTGGCATGTTTTTGCAATGGCTGGTACCGGTTGTTCCTTTCCATGTTTAGGGCTTCCTTCAGGGTCTCTTGTAAGGCAGGCCTGGTGGTGACAAAATCTCTAAGCATTTGCTTATCTGTAAAGGATTTTATTTCTCCTTCACTGATGAAGCTTAGTTTGGCTGGATATGAAATTCTGGGTTTAAAATTCTTTTCTTTAAGAACGTTGAATATTGGCCCCCACTCTCTTCTGGCTTGTAGAGTTTCTGCCGAGAGGTCTGCTGTTATTCTGATGGGCTTCCCTTTGTGGGTAACCCGACCTTTCTCTCTGGCTGCCCTTAAGATTTTTTCCTTCATTTCAACTTTGGTGAATCTGGCAATTATGTGTCTTGGAGTTGCTCTTCTGGAGGAGTATCTCTGTGGCGTTCTCTGTATTTCCTGAATTTGAATGTTGGCCTGCCCTACTAGGTTGGGGAAGTTCTCCTGGATGATATCCTGAAGAGTGTTTTCCAACTTGGTTCCATTTTCCCCCTCACTTTCAGGCACCCCAATCAGACGTAGATTTGGTCTTTTTACATAATCCCATACTTCTTGCAGGCTTTGTTCATTTCTTTTTCTTTTTTCTTTTGGTTTCTCTTCTCGCTTCATTTCATTCATTTGATCCTCAATCGCTGATACTCTTTCTTCCAGTTGATCGAGTCGTTACTGAAGCTTGTGCATTTGTCACGTATTTCTCGTGTCATGGTTTTCATCTCTGTCATTTCGTTTATGATCTTCTCTGCATTAATTAGTCTAGCTGTCAATTCTTCCACTTTTTTTTCAAGATTTTTAGTTTCTTTGCGCTGGGTACGTAATTCCTCCTTTAGCTCTGAGAGGTTTGATGGACTGAAGCCTTCTTCTCTCATCTCGTCAAAGTCATTCTCTGACCAGCTTTGATCCGTTGCTGGCGATGGGCTGCGCTCCTTTGCAGGGGGAGATGCGCTCTTATTTTTTGAATTTCCAGCTTTTCTGCCCTGCTTCTTCCCCATCTTTGTGGTTTTATCTGTCTCTGGTCTTTGATGATGGTGACGTACTGATGGGGTTTTGGTAGAGATGTCCTTCCTGTTTGATAGTTTTCCGTCTGACAGTCAGAAGGACTGTCTGTTGGTCTGTTGGAGATTGCTTGAGGTCCACTCCAGACCCTGTTTGCCTGGGTATCAGCAGCAGAGGTTGCCGAAGATAGAATATTGCTGAACAGCGAGTGTACCTGTCTGATTCTTTCTTTGGAAGTTTCCTCTCAGGGGTGACTCCACCCTGTGAGGTGTGGGGTGTCAGACTGCCCCTAGTGGGGGATGTCTCCCAGCTAGGCTACTCAGGGGTCAGGGACCCACCTGAGCAGGCAGTCTGTCCGTTCTCAGATCTCAACCTCTGCGTTAGGAGATCCACGGCTCTCCCCAAAGCTGTCAGACAGAGTCATTCGCGTCTGCACGCCCCGCTCTTTCCCCTAATGGACTGCAGCTGTGCGCTGTCCGCAGAGGTAGAGTCTACAGAGACAGGCAGGCTTCCTTGAGCTGCTGGGAGCTCCACCCAGTTCGAGCTTCCCAGCGGCTTTGTTTACCTACTTAAGCCTCAGCAATGGCGGGCGCCCCTCCCCCAGCCTCGCTGCTGCCTTGCGTATAGATCGCCGCAGAAGGCTGTGTTAGCAGTGAGGGAGGCTCTGTGGGCGTGGGACCCTCCCGGCCAGGTATGGGATATATTCTCCTGGTGTGCCTGTTTCCTTAAAGCGCAGTATTGGGGTGGGAGTTACCCGATTTTCCATGTTTTGTGTGTCTCAGTTCCCCTGGCTAGGAAAACGGATTTCCTTCCCCCTTGCGCTTCCAGGTGAGGCGATGCCTCGCCCTGCTTCAGCTCAGGCTGGTCAGGCTGCAGTAGCTGACCAGCACCGATTGTCCGACACTCCCTAGAGAGATGACCCCAGTACCTCAGTTGAAAATGCAGAAATCACCGGTCTTCTGTGTCGCTCGAGCTGGGAGTTGGAGACTGGAGCTGTTCCTATTCGGCCATCTTGCTCCGCCCCCCAATTAAAATGTTTTTAATTGTACAGTTTATAAAGCATAATGGCAAGAACTTAATTTTCATGACAATCTAGTGAGAAAGTTTATCACTATCTTAGTTTTATAGATAAACAAATGTGAGGTTTACCGAGATTATAGAACTCAGTCAAAGACACAGAATGGGTAAGTGGCAGATTAGAATTTAGTCTGAATTTTTCAATCCTAAACCCCATGTCACCTAAGATTCAATATGATGCCCATTATAGTAGATAATTTCAAGATTGTACTATGAAAAACAACAAGGTGAGGTTTGATCCATTTTCTTCATTGCTGCTTCTGCAGACTTGAAGGGTTTGTTGAATAAAGAAATCTTTAAAGTTCCAAATGTCAAAAACAAAAATGTAATAATTTGAGAAGAAAATATATGAAACTATTTTTACACATGAATAGAAAGGAAGAATTTAAGTAAAACACACGAAAAAGGACAAACCATAAGGAAAAGATTGGTAATTTTTGACATTAAAATTAAATTTTTGTCAGGCTGTAGTTGCTGCACAAAACATATAGAACATAAATAAAATAAAATTTTATTTATGACAAAGGACCAAAAAATGAGCTTAAAAGGCAAGTTAGAGACTGAAATATGCTATTTGCAATGCATACAACCAAAAAGGATTGTTATTCTAAATATTTAGGGAAATTACACAACTGAATAATCCAATGGAAAAGTGAGCAAAGGGGCAGAAATATGAAACTATGGCTAACTCCAGTGAGCATTAAAATAAAATTATAATAGGATATACACATTTAACCAATAAAATATAATACCACTTCAGCTATCTTGATAGTCAGCAGCCTTGAGAGAAGCACTGACCAAGAATTGATTGAAGGCAGCCAACTCAAGACAATCTTTCAAGGAGACAGTTGAAAGAGGTGGCCGCGAGCGGTGGCTCACGCCTGTAATCCCAGCACTCTGGGAGGCTGAGGCGGGAGGATCACGAAGTCAGCAGTTCGAGACAAACCTGGCCAACATGGTGAAACCCCGTATCTACTAAAAAAAACAAAAAAACAAAAAAATCAGTCAGGCATGGTGGTGGGCGCCTGTAATCCCAGTTCCTCCAGAGGCTGAGGCAGGAGAATCGCTTGAAACCAGGAGGCGGAGGTTGCAGTAAGTCAAGACCGTGACATTGCACTCCAGGCTGGGTGACAAAGCGAGACTCCGTCTCAAAAAAAAAGAAAAGAAAGAGTCATCTCACTCCCCTACCTCATTTGATCTCCTGCCAAGACTCCTCCCTTGCAGAACCTAAACAGAACTCGAGGAATTTGAACCCGTTAATACATTCCATATGGCAAGACGGCCAGCACAGATAACAGGTGGGGAAGGATCGAGATTATGTCTGGAGGAATGAATTAAAGATATTTGGCACGAAGGTTCTGATGTTTGGTGGCCAAAAAATTTGACAAATATCGTCTATAGGTCTTCATTTAAAAATGTAAAATGTGCTTGTGTGGGAAAAGTATTTACATTTTTTAAATGGGAAATGAGATACTACTTTTACATTCTTATAATAAAAGTACAGTTTTAAACACTGTAATAAATTCCTTTTTTGATTCAAGTGCATAAATTATCTTTTTACTGGGAGCACACTTTACAAAACAGCATATCCTTAAAACTAGGTTATAAAAACGAAGAACTTTTAGCAATACCAATTTTAAAAAATCTTTTTCACTCTTCTGCAAAAAGCATCCTTTAGGGAGCAGTGTTTTAAAGAACATTTTCTGAAAACAATATGAAATAGAGAAGTATATTTGCACAACAGAAGAAACAATTAAAATAGCAAACAGGCAACCTACATAATGAGAGAGAATATTTGCAAATTATGCCTCTGACAAAAGACTAATACCCAGAATCTACCAAAAACTCAAACAACTCGACCAGAAGAAAACAAACAACCCCATTAAAAAGTGGGCAAAAGACAAGAACAGACATTCCTCAAAAGAAGATATATAAGCAACCAACAAAATAAGAAAAAATGTTCAACATCTCTAATCATTAGAGAAATACAAATTAAAACCACAATGATATATCATCTTATACCAGTCAGAATGACTACTATTAAAATGTCAAAAACAACAGATGTTGATATGGATGCAAAGAAAAGGGAACACTTATACACTGTCAGTAGGAATGTAAATTATTTCAGGCTCTTTCAAAAACAGTATGGAGATTTCTCAAAGAACTAAAAATAGAAACACTATTCCACCCAGGTTTTCCACTACTCAGTATCTATGCAAAGGAAAATAAATCATGATATAAAAAAGACACCTACAGTCATATGTTTGTTGCACACCAAATAGAAAAGTCATGGAATCAACGTTAGTGTCCATCAACAGTTGATTGGGTAAAGAAAATATGGTATATATACACCATGGAATACTATGCAGTCATAAAAAAATGAAATCATGTTCTTTGCAGCAACATGGATGGAACTGAAGGCCATTATCCCAAGTGAAATAACTCAGAAACATAAAATCAAATACTTCATGTTCTCACAAATAGGAGCTAAACAATGGGTACATATGGACACAGAGAAATAATACACACTGGGAACCCCAATATAGCTGGGGGAGAAGAGTGAGGATTGAAAAATTACTCATTAAGTACAATGTTCACTATTTGAGTGATAGGTACATTAAAAGTCCAAACCTCACCATTACACAATATACCCATACAATGAACCTGCATATGTACCCCCGAATCTAAAATAAAATAAAAAAATTTTAATAAAGAGACTAGAGAAGTATTAACATATTTATTTTCACTGTTCTACAAGAGTATTTATAATTGATTTACACTATGTATTTTTGACCTCTAAAAATAATAATCTAAAATTTAAGAGTTAATTTACTTGAATATTCTTTTAATTATACTCTAATGACACTGAAGAAGCATCTACACAGCCTGGTTCCCTTTGGACTTAGAAGAAAGTGCATACAATTAAGTCCAGTGAAAGTACTTTCAACACCTTTCAAATGGGATTGGAAATATATTTCTTTACTGTATGAGCAGGCAGTGTTTATGTTAAGATATCCCAAACTGTTTAAATAGATAATGTTTTCATTATTAAAGGTTAATGCAATTCAACTATTTATCCATCAGTCACATTTTGAGTGACGTCTATGTGTTCTAGATGTTTGGGCTACATCACTGTGTTATAAAGATTCTTGTGCTCCCGAATCTCACATTCTAGTTGTTGAACCAAACAATAAATAATAGACATAATAAATACATAATATACATGAGGGTTAGAAATTGATACATGCTACAGAAAAAATAAAAGAAAAAGTAGAGCAAGATAAAAGGGATTGGAATATAGAAGCATTATTTACTCTTCTCATTTTCCTCCATTTTTTTGTGTGTTGTATATTACTTGCATTGTAAGAAGATATAGCCAATATATACTACACTCTATTTTTTATCTACATTTAGTATTTATTCTGTAAGTATATAATTGATGCTCACCATCAGTTTATTTCATTCACATTGATTGTCTGAAATTTGTTTAATTCCTCAGATAGGCAATATAGCAACAATACACCCTAATTCTTGCATGTTGACAACAGGTATGCCATGTATACCCAAAAGTGAGTTTTGCAAGGTATAAAATTTTTCCTTGAACTTTAAAATAAATTAATAGATTGTGCTCTGGTAAAAATCATTGTTTTCTAAAAGCCTAATAATAATCTTATTTTTGTCTTTAAAGCCCATATTAAAATTTGTTTTGCTGTTGGTTGCTGTAGTTTGATGTTTTTAAGTACACAGCATGCTCTTTCTGATTGTGGTTACAGCTCTTTTATATCTAATTCAGGAAAGTTTTTTTGAATTTTAACTTTTAGTATTTATTCTTTTCTGTTGCTTTGATGTTTACTTTAAGGTTGTCTTTTATTTGTATGTCGGATCCCCTTGTCTGTCTTTAATATTGATTACTTTCTCTTGATTTTTAAAATTTTTTTCTTTCTTTATAAATATTCTTCCTTTTATACTCTATTTCCATTCTTATTTGGTGTGCTTATTAATTATTGTATATTTTCAGTCCAGTATTAATTTTTAAAATTATTTTTTTCTTTTATTTTCTTCCTTGTTCTTAATTATGAATTTTGGGGTATTTTAAAATTCAGGTGTATATTGCTCTACAAGCCATATCATTTTACTAATATCTTTTAGTTTGCTTTGAAGTACTAGGTAACAGTTTTAATGTATTTTATGTTATGCCTATTTGGTTTGCTTTCATTATCTATGGGAATATTATTTTGCTTTTTATTCCCTTTTTTCTTATAGTAGTTTTTTATGGGACTTGGTTTAAATACTTTCTATTAAACAATTATAGTTTTAGTTTTTCTGGATTTTTAGGAGATGTAATAGCTTTTATAATTTAACAGAATTCCCTTTTCTGTTGTAATGTAGCATGCAAAAATATGGTGGTTTGCTTTCTGAAGTTTTCTAGCTGTGTTTCTCTCTAGATTCTTATCTTTCTTTTCTCTTTCCGTTCTCTCCACCTTGTTAAAGTGTGATTCAACCCACAGCAACTTCTCTTCAATGTTGAGCCCTTTCTTCGAATGGAGCTCTGCTCAGTGTCAAGAGTTCACAGAGGTGAGACTACTCAAATTTCTTTAGACTTTACCATGAGCCCCTCATGTTTCTCTATTCTCAGAGTGGTCAAAATCCTTGTTAGCTTTAGACATTATTCTCAAATTGGCATCCCATGCTTTTTGATGAGTACCTGAGTTTGAGATTCTTTGTTCTCAGGTCACTCCATTTCTCAGTTACTCCAGTTTTTTTCTCTCTGCTTCTTCCTTCAGAGATGCTAATACTGAATTTCTAAAAGTTCTTTACAAATTTTGGTCACAAAGTTGCACATTGGGTTTAGATGGAAGGCCATTTACTAAAAAAATTCACATATTCTTAGCTTTGTTATCTAGTTGCTTTGTCAATGGGGATTGGGAAGTTCTTAAAACTATGCTTCCTCCACTGCCCCAACTTCCTAGAATCCCTTTATCTTGACTTTTGAGATTGGAATATGTCTGCTTAAATTTTTATCTCATGAATGATTAGAAACCATTATCTCATTATTTCCAGGAAACCGTGGAGTCCATAAATTACCATAAGAATTCTTAAGACAGATAAGTATCTACAACTATAAAATGACAAGCTTTTCTGTTCAGGGTATCATGCTCAGTAATTTTTCTTACCTAAATTCTTGCCAAGACTCAGACCTTCTGTAAACTGTTTGGAACCTGAGAGATCAATGCTAGGTATTCCTTTGGTAGGCAAATTTTTGTATCAACTTTTCTATCGTATACCCCAAGTCATCATTTTTCTCAAACCTTCGTCTTTTAATATAACAGCACGATTATTATTTTTAGAATGCTCTTCCTTTAAGCAGTTATCACTAATCCCATCTGGACATTAAAAAGCTAAAGATATTCAGGGAATTGGCATGCTTCCATATCTTCACATGAGCCACTTACCAGGATTTCACTTTCTAGTGCCTCACAGCCATATGATATATGAGATTTAGAAATTATTGAGATAGCATTTTAAAGGCAATCAATGAATCATCATATTCAACCAATTACTCACTTTTATATTACCTTACAATTTCAGGCCAAAAAATCCCTATGACTGACTTCTCTAACATATAGACAATCTTTTTAATACCCTGCATGATTCAAGAATATTTTGAAACAACAATTACCTAGATATCCAAATCCGGCAAGATTAAGGGACATTTTAAAAATAGACACAATTAGTGTTAAGGCACCTAATTAAACAGATTTCTATTTGGGAGTAAAAATGTCATTGAATTGGCTGTGATGCTACCGTAATTAGTCATTTAAGTAAACCTGCCAAAGCAAAGTGAAAGTCCAAGAACTAATAAGCTTTCTAATAATGCATCTACTCTATATTTTTCCCCAGAGATCCACATCAATTTCACTGAGCAGGAGTTTTCAGAATCCACTAGATTCTTCTTTTTTGAAAACTCAGACAACATCAGCATTACTCTACTATTCTATCACATTTCTGGTTAGTCAGAATTTGCCAGAGAACCAGAGGTGGTTCCTTCAGAAATAGTGCAGTTCAAATTTTCAGTCCCTTATGGATGTGGAAAATACTGGGGCAAAACTAAAACAAAAGAAAACAGTGAAATGGCTGTAAAGGTGCTGGTTTCCATGCAAAAGTAGGAACAGAGGCTTTTATTCCAACCTACTATGCTTATGCTTGCTTTCATTTTGGTGACTTTAGCTAGCATTCCATTCAAAACATGTTTTTTCAGTTTGTGAGCTCACGCCTAACTATTCCTTTCCCCATCACTTCTCTATCACTCACTCTCATGGTCACATACTAGAGTTCATCATTACAAAAAGTGGCACTACTCCATGAGAGTCATCTACCACTTCATTGTTAGCTAGTATTGATTCAGTTCCTCTGACTGGAGAGGTAAGAATGCTTCCCTGCCCCAAGTAAGTTCTAAGTTTAAAATTCGGTATTTATCTCTACTTAAAAGGCTTCTCTTTCATTATCAAACCAAGGAAGACCATGAATCAAATACAGTTTTTCTTTTTAGAATAACACTATGCATCAATAACATCTGTTATAAATGCTCATAATAAATATGAAATGCTAAAAAATTTCTGAGTTATAAATGGAAATTGCAATCTTTAAGTAATTGGGCTTCCTTGGATGTATGTTTTTCATTATTAACATAAAAGATGAAAATAAATATATCTTAAATTAGAATGAATTTAAGGTAAGGAAATTATTAATTCTTGGGGTAGAAGGATATTTTTTGAGGTGGTTAAACCAACCCTTCATCTAAAAGCATAAAAGGATTCGATGATAACTCTTTGGGGGAATAAGACAATGGATAAGGTCACCCCAATTTGTAATGACACAATCTCGGCTCACTGCAACCTCTGCCTCCTGGGTTCAAGCAATTCTCCTGCATCAGCCTCCTGAGTAGCTGCGACTACAGGCATGCGTGACCATGCCTAGCTAATTTTTGTATTTTTTGTAGAGACGGGGTTTTGCCATGTTGGGCAGGCTGGTCTTGAACTCCTGACCTCAAGTGATCCACCCACCTCTGCCTCCCAAACTGCTGGGATTACAGGTGTGAGCCACTATGCCCAGTGTACACAAGACCTCTAACTTTTATCAGTCTTTATAGAATTTAATGTCTGATGATACAGTGCATAAATTATTTTATTATTTTATTTTTAAGCATGTTCTAATATGTAATTTTCACCTAGATAAATTCTTGAGGATAGACACAACTTCTTATTGTTTTAAAAATTTTTTCTTTGGCACTTAGCACTCTCCCTGGAAGATGGTAGGTGCCAGATAAATATAATAATAGCTACGCTTCCTAATACAGTTGGTAGTATATTAGGTTAGTGGTTCCCTGACCTGTATGTATTAGAATTACCTGGGCAACCTAAAACAAAATCAGGTCTATTGAATCTCCGAATAATCCATAGATACTGACATAGCTTATCCACTGCATTAAACATGGCTTAGTGCTCTATTAGATGTTTTATTTAAAAGGTATTTAATATTCTTAACAATCATATAAGGTAAACGCTGACAGCTCTATTATGCAAATAACAATAACAGCTAACATTTTCTATATGCTTATTGTATACCAAAGTTCTCAGTACTTTTCACGCATTAACTGATAAGAGGGAAAAAAAGGAGTGACTTGCCTGAAACCTGGAAGGAAACACGTGAAAAAGCCTGAATTTGGACTCATTTTTTTTCAACTCCAAAACTTTTTTCACTGAGTCATGTTGTCTTCCAGGAAATAAAATTATTTGCTAACTCATGGCAAACTGTGACATTTTCACATTAGTTAAAAGCATCCTACTCAAACTCTTTCCATTCTGTCTTCTGGAATTTCTACTCAGGGGATGCTCATCTGCCCAAAGCCTTCTCAACCCATCTTTGAGGTAACTTCAAGGCAAATGCACAAGCAGGAGCTGGCTCAGACTTCTTTATTTATCAAAACCATTGAGGCCAGTCACCTGGATTACTGGTCTACACAGGCCAAATGGAAGAGAAGACATGAATAGTCCCTCAGTGAGACAAATAACTAGTAATAAATACCTGTCAGGGAATAATAACAATACTATTTTCTATTATAGAAGTCATTTTACCCTATTCTTAATAATTGCCTTGTTTTCTATACTTACCAGAGCTAAACTTGGAGAAAGTTCTGTTCTTTATGTTTTTTTAAAAAATTTTCCTATCAGTCTCATTTCAGCTATGCTGTGTGAACAAATGTAGACTCTCATATCTAATGAAACTTTCATTTTTCATTTTAGAAACATTAAGTGGAATCATAATTACTATTTGACCTTCTCTGCATGCTCCTCAAATCCCCTGACACAAAACAAAATCCAGAGGTTCTTGTTGAATGAAGCCTGATTTATTTATATGCTAAAAAAAAAAAAAAAAAAAAAAAAAAAAAAGATGTTTAAATGCTATGGCCACAATAGGCACTTAGCTTTGAACTGTGTAGGACACCAGATATAAAAGGAAAGGTCCAGATAAAGCACATGGTGGAAAAAAACTTAGAAATTCGGAGTAGGCCTTGGGTTGAGGAACCATTTCTGGCTCTTACCAACTTATGCAAGAACCCCCACCATGCAAATCCTCAATTTTCTCATTTGCAGAATGGGAATAATGGCACAAGCATGGTAAGGTTGAGGTGAAGATTAATAAAATGACATACACGCCTCCCCAACAGACACCAGCTCACTGATCTCAGCATGCAGCACTTCCTCTCAGCCCACTGGCATGCCCTTCCTCTGCAGGGAAGTGGGGGCAGAATAACGTTTCACTTAATCTTGTGCCTAGTAACTCTGCAATGGGCAGCCTCTGCCACCCACACCCACTGGCATAAGCTCTTTGGGATGCCTCTCAGGTAATTTTGAGTTCTAATTTTTTGAGTTCTAAAACTTCAAATACAACCTTGAAGTTCAGTAAATGCAACATAATGCAATAGTGTAGGAAAAGAGAAAAGAGATGGAAGATGTATTTAATAAATGTATGTGGGCAGAGAGGTAGGCAGGCATTATCTTGGAGGAATGAAGTCTTAAGGGTACAGTTTTTCTATGTCTCATTAATATTCTTGATATTCTAAACATCAGCCTTACTTTTTTAGTAAGTAAGAAAGAATAAATCATGATTTGTCCACTTTAGCATACCTCATATGCTGTATTTCCATTGAAAGGCTTGTGTGCAGGGATAAAGAAGCATGAATAACTTTAGATCTTGAAATTCCATATATTTCCAGTTCCAGTGATAATGCTAATAGCATAGTAGAATTTTGTAAAACATTTTTCATATGTATTTCTCACTTGATCCCATCAACAACTTTCTGACATAGACAAGAAAGATACATCCTTACTGTCCTCATTGCATAAATTAGGAAACTATGACATGTCCAAATCTGTTAGATTATGCTGTGTAACGAACCCCAAACTCAGTGGGTTACAATGACAAGTGTTTATTTCCCACTCACACAAGTGCAGTTGTAAACTACCTTTGACTCTGTCCTATATCTTCTTGGTTCCAAGATCCAGATTGAAGAGGCAGCCCTTTCTCCGTTGTATGGCAGAGAAAAAAAGAGCAGTACTGGAACTACATATGGTTCTTAGAGCTTTTGCTAAGACTTAGCATAAAACACTCTGTTCATATTTCTTTTACTAAACCAACTCACATATCCAAGCCTGTTGTTAGAAGCAGGGGGAATATAATCCTCTTATAGGGAACAGAGAGAAATTGGGATCAGCAACGTGCACATAAAGGTAAGTATCAGAGTTGAAAATAAAGCTGAGATATCCTGATCTTTAAATACAGTGCTGTTGGGCCTAGCACACTCTTGCAGTGAATGAGCATAGCAGGTGCATGTAGGCAAATTATGAATTAGTTCATAATTTTTGAGTTCAGAGAAGATATGCAGCTGAAGACAAAATTCGAGGATCATCAGAGTACAAATGCTTCATAACCATGAAACTGGATATTTGTAGTTTACGGTAATAATAAAGCCAAAAGTATGACCTTGGATATAAATGGGTAAACTAGAGTTGAGAGATTCTTGAAAGATAGAGTGTCAAGGAACTTAGAGATTAAGATATTGAAAGGGTCATCAACATGAATATTAAAAACCACCAAAAATGATGGCAATAATAGAATTAGAAAGAGTTCATTGAGCCAGGAGTTAAAAGCTTTAGGCAGTGAGAGAGTAATTTGGGGATCTGAAGAGGAGCACAACTAGAAGGAGCAGTCGGTGTTCTAGTTTGATGACCTGTGGAAACGGGAAAGAAAAATGGTCTGAAGTGGTGATGAGGAGCAAGGAGTGTAACAACCTCCTTTAGGGACCAGCAGCAAGAGGGTTTGAGAGAGAAAATACTCACCACTTAGGGGTTCTACAAAGAAAGCAGTGAGTTTAGGGTGACCCAGTTTTTAGCAAGATGGCAAAAGAAGCATTCAGACAATAGTCTGAAGATATGGGAGATTTTGCTCCTGATTGATCTTGATTTTCAGAATTTACAGTGGAAGGGTTTCAGAGCTTGAAGTAGATTGGGCAATGGATTAGGAGTTATTTGTAGAGAGTGACAGGAGGATAAAAATCTGAGGGATAAAGGATGACTTGGGAGTCTGGGCTGCTCTGGTGAGTCGAAGCAGAAATCAATGGCACCATGAACTGAGCCTTGATGGTGCTGAGGCAGGTGGTAATGACAAGTGAGTATTCATGAAGGAGAACACGTGGGTGTCAGGGTCTCGGCTGGTGTGGAGTCAAAGAAAGGACCAGGTTTTATCTGGACTGGCCAAGGCTCTGGGGATTCTTTCTCATTATTGTAGAAGTCACTGCATATCCTATTTGTATTTTATCTCCAGTGCCATCCAGTGCATAGAGATGGAGCTCAGTAAATGTTTGTTGACTGAGAGCAGTCCCTGTTTACGATAAACTAGTAATAAACATTTGTTGAATTTGAAGACTGGAAATAATGTAAATGAAACAATTGTGAATAACTTGGCATGTCTGTGGAGTTTTTCATAACAGCTGCTGTTAAGCTTCGCATGGCAGAATGATCTGAGAATGAGTCATCACTGACTCATGGATCCAGCTTGTTTCACCTGCAGCGCTCACTTTAAGTCACAATGACCTTTCCTGACTACTTGTAATGGCAGCACTGTGGGGACTGCTGTTCCTGGAGAGTCTACCATTAATAAAGTAGTTAGCCGGTACTGTTTTTTGTCCCTTGGAGTAAAAGGGAAATTGAAGCAAAAGAACAGAGATTTCATACCACATAGTTTTTCACTCAATTGAGAAATACATCCTTATAAAACTTACTGTTTTAAAAAAGCAGTCCTTGCAAGGTGATTTGAGTGTTTTCATATAGTGAAAAACTTTTAAAATATATTAAATTATAGCTTTTACTTATGAAGAGTAAAAGGTAACATAAAGACATAGAAATTAAGAAATCCTCAAGTATTTTCTTTAGAAGCACCCTGGTTAGAGAAGGAGTTTCCATTTTTAAGAGAAAATTAAACCAGATGACCTTAAGTCCTTTTTAATGCAAATTTGTATTAATACCAGTTAATAAGATTTGAAAGACTTTTGGACAAATGCCTTTATAATGTTCTTAACTGCTATGGACTGAGTTGTATGCCCGCCCCACCCCCCATCCTCCTGCAATTCATATCCTAAAGCCGTAACTCCCAGTGTGACTTTATCTGGAAATAGGGTCTTTAGAAGGTAATTAAGGTTAAATGAAGTCATAGGGTAGGATCCTAATCCCATAGGACTGTGGCCTTAAAAGAAGAGAAGGAGATGTATGAGTTCCTTATATATTTTGGATATTAAACCTTCATCACATATATGGTTCACAAATATTTCCTCTCACTCTGTAGGTTGGCCTTTCATTTTGTTGATTGTTTCCTTTGCTGTGAAGAAGCATTTTACTTTTATGTAGTCCCATCTGTTTACTCTTATTTTTTGCTTTTTTGCCTGTGTTTTTGGAGTGATATCTGAAAAATCCTTGCCAAGGCCAATGTCAAGGAGCATCCCCCTGCCCCCTCCTGTTGTCTTCCTGCCTCAGCCTCCCAAGTAGCTGGAACTACAGGCATGAGCCAGCATGCCTGACCCCTCCTAGGAGTTTTACAGTTTCAGGTCTTACATATTCTGGGCTGTGGGGGAAATGAGGAGATGTTGGTCTGGTTGAAGAGTACAAACTTTCAGTTCTAAGATGAATAAGTTCCAATATACAACATGGTGACTATAGTTAATACTTTATTGTCTATTTGAAATTTGCTAAGAGAGTAGATCTTAAGTGTCCTCAATTCCCTTGGACAAACCAAAAGTGTAACTATGTGTGGTAGTGGACGTGTTGATTAATTTGATTGTGGTAATCATTATGCAAAAATATACACATGTCAAATTATAATGTATACTTTGAGTATACAAAATTTTTATTTGTCAATTATACTTTAATAAAGCTAGGAGGGACAAGAAGGTGAAGAAAGAGAGATTTATCTGTCTTCACCATGTGAGGACACAGCAAAAAGGTGGCTGTCTGCAAGGCCCTCACCAGACACCAACCATGCTGCCACCTTAATCTTGGAATTCCAGTCTCTACAACTGCGAGTCATCCAGTTTAGGGCATTTTGTTATGGTAGAAACCTACCAGCCTTTCTAGAAATGATGTTTGTTTGTTTCTGAAGGAATAATAGAATCATAACTTATTATTGGTTAGGAGCTGAATTCTGAAACATTGTACAACAGTAAAAAAAAATTGCCATGGAAGTATTTAATTATTTTAAGAGATATTAAGATCCTCCCTCAGACTGCTAATGTCTCATTGGTATGGACTGTGCTTACTGGTACATCACCAGCATACTGGGTGAATGAACAAAGGCATCCAAAGAATCAGCTGAATGGTAACGGATTATGAAATAAGAAAAATTCCGAATAATATGTTGCCTTAAGAACTCACATGAAATTAAACTTTTAGCTTTCTTCAGCAACCATGTTCATGTTGTGTATAGATCAGGATATCAAAAAACTGAAAACTCATTTGTGCTTTTTATTTTTCTAATTTACTACCAAGGAACAATTTTCTAATTTACTACTAAGTCAGTATCAAGACTATTTCCCTTGGATCAATAAAGATAATCACATTTTAATGCCATTGTAGATTTACGTACCCGAGACTTAGTATTACCTGCAAATAGATGTCACCACATGAAAAGGTTGATTGCGCACAAGAAAATATAAGCATACTGAAACGCACCAAAACTTATCCTTAGTCATCCCCATGTTACTTTGACATTATTCATATAAGTTTATCATCTAAACTTATAATTTTCCCTACAGTTAGCGGAGCTTGTAAGAAAAGTCATAAAATGTTATAATTATTATTAAAAATAAAAGAGAAAATTATTTTTTAAAAAACTCAGTCTGTTTTCTGGTCAGCTGGTGAGAAATCTGGCCAAAAGGATGCAAAGTCGGGCTCTCTGATAACAGGGGTTCATCACCTTTCCAAAAGGTCATCTGAGGAAATGTGGGTTTTTTTTAATCCCCTTCCATAACTCTTGGTACATTTTTGCACTGTATTAAGCTAGAAAAGAAGACCTGGGCTAATTGGATCTTGTGAATGTGTGAACTTTGTATTTAAAAAATACTAGCACTAAAGGCATCCATCTTAGTGTCCTGGACCATCCAACTAGAAATAATCTATGACCCTCAAGTGACGAATTGATAAATATCTGCCAAGCTTTTTGGTAACTCCTCTTCACTATTCCTTTCTTCTCGAATCTGAAGCTCTTCATTCTACCATTGTCTTTATACAATTCCCTGCTTTCTTGGGAAGGCAATGTAGAAAGCCAGTAAAGTATTATTTACCAAGCTCTACAGTCACAAGTTTAAGTCCCAGCCCATCTACTTAATATATAAATGATCTTGAACAGTTATATTTCCCGTCTCTATGGCTCAGTTTCTCATTTGTAGTAGGGAAGCAATCATGATGCCTAATTGGGTTAGGTACCAGGTTGCTAGATGGATTAAATAAAATAATATAGATAGTTCTCCTTGCCTACAGTAAATGGTCAAAATGTTAGCCACTACCATTTTATTATTGCATTTTAAGATTCTTGTAAACTGGACCTACTAACCTACTTTTAGCTTTTCTCAGTCTTTTAGCTTTTCCCTTCTATTTCTAAGAATCTTAGAGGAGAAAAATTGACCTGCTTCCCCTCTAGAAATTTTATAATGTCAGAAAACTATTTCTTTTTACTCCTCAGCTATCTGTGCTTCTCCTCATTTTTCTTGCAGTATTTCAGTTTTGTCTTATTTTGTTTTTTCTATAATCTCCTCCCACAAAGCCAAAATGGTTTTCATCTCTCTTTCTAGGGAAAGCTTCAGCTCCCTATATTCCGTTCCCTTATAATCTGAGGATCTTCTCTGCACTCATCTGGACAGATGTTCTTTGCATAGATTTTTCTCTCTGTCCCTGTCTCATGTGGCCATGCAGCAGGGCAGACTGAGTTCCCTTTGCTTTAGTTTAAGGGTCCTGGGAAATTTTCATACCTTTGCCCCTTTGCTCCTAAATGTTACAAACAAAATTTTTATTTATCTATTGAATTTACAGCAGTCATTGCTAGGACCTTACCCCTTCACCCTTCCACACATTTCTCCTGCCTGCTTTTTCAGCTTTATTTGAAACGATTCTCCTGCATGCTCATACTCCTCTGAATCTACTATCTGATCAACTTTCAGTTTCCCATAGACACCAGTCTCTCTCTGGGATCAGGGTCTTCTCACATGTTTGTCTCTTTGTCCGGAATTTTCTTTTCTTCCTTATTCACTTGATCAATTTTTATTTATCTTTTTAATCTCAACTTAGATTTTGGGAAACTTTTTGTAAACTCTCAGGGTTTTGATTTTATGTATTCAGTGTATAGTGTGCTTCTCAGAGACACGTTTATTAAAATTAAATTATATATGCACTTATTTGTCAAATGACTGGCTCCTCTACCCGATTATAGGTTGGAATTTTGTTCATTGATATAACTCCAGCGCTTAACACAGATAGTAGATACTCAGTAAATGCTCAATGTATGAATGAATGAATGAGTGAATGGATGAATGAATATGTGATTTGCAGGCCCCTTCCTATGACTTCTGATGGTATAATACATACCTTCCTCTGACTAGTTCCTCTACCAAAGCTAAGCATTCTATACTCCTAAACGAAATGTGCCAGACTGAGGGTTCATCTTATCCCCATGCCAGAACTTTATATTTATACTTCTCAGTACAAACTCTTCTTACTTGAACTCTCAGAGAGTTAAAGTATCTTTTTAATACAAGACAAAGCTATTGATTATTTTATTTTTACTTTGCTCAGAAGAACTACATAGTCTCTGTCCATTAGGAGCCTCCCCAGAGATCTCTCTGGCTGAAGAGCTGTTCTCAATGCCTGTGAAGTACCTATCCCAATAAAGCACCATGATTGCTTCCCTGCTACAAATGAGGAAACTGAACCATAGAGTGAAAAAAACTTGTCCAAGATCATTTCTCTATTAAGTAGGTGAGCCGGTTCTTAAACTCATGGCCAATCTCCTTTTCACAATGTTCTCTAAATAGCCTCTTCCTCTCACTGCAACTCTGCAGTGTTTTTTCTTTTCTTTTTTAAAAATACCCTTTTTCTTTATGAATCTTGCTGAAGATAGGAGAGGCATGTACAGGTGTCCTTCAAATCTGCTTCTGCTGCCTTTCTCCTGTCCCTCTCTAGCAGGTATTTTGAGATTGAAGCCCAGAGTGCTTTCATTACCTTCCTGCCTACCTGCTCCACTTCCTGGGCAGGTTTCCTGCTTGGCAGCAGTTCCTCCCATTGTAGCTCTTCATTGTACTTTTAAACATTTCTCCATGCAATCTTGATTATTCTTATGGACTATGGAGGAAACACTTTTGACCCTCATGGTAACCTGTGAAGTCAGTAAGCATCAGGATAAAATTAACAGACTCCTGCACTCCAGCCGAATCTCCAGTTTGGGTTTACAATTTCTTCTCCCAGTATGTTGGTGATACATGTTTTGGTAGAGAATATTATTCTCAAAAATTGCTCCATGTGGCTAGGCACAGTAGCTCATACCTGTAATCCCAGCACTTCAGGAGGCCAAGGTGGGAAGTTGGCTTCAACTCAAGAGTTCAATACCAGACTGGCCAACATGTGACCTCATCTATACTGATAATTTAAAAATTAGTCAGTCATGGTAGCTTGCATCTGTGGTACCAGCTACTCAAGAGGCTGAGGTGGGAGGATCGCTTGAGCCTAGGTATTTGAGGCTGCAGTGAGCCATGATCACACCACTGCAGTCCACCCTGGATGACAGAGTGAGATCCTGTCCCCCGCCTCTCCAAAAAAAGGCCCCAGTATGATTTTTCAATAAGAAAACCATTTAAAGTGAGTAAAGGCCCGATTTCTCAAGGGATTCTGACTATTTACATTCATGGAGAGAGAATACTAGACGTCAGTCTTAGTCTACTCATGCTGATATAGCAAAATACCTTAGACACAGAAATTTTTGAATTTTCGTAGAGATGGGGGTCTCTCCATGTTGCCCATACTAGCCTCAAACTCTTAGCCTGAAGCAATCCTCCCACCTCAGCCTCCTAAAGTGCTGAAATTATAGGTGTGAGCCACTGCACCCAGGCTTGGCTAATCTTTAAAGAACAGAAATGTGCCGGGCGCGGTGGCTCAAGCCTGTAATCCCAGCACTTTGGGAGGCCGAGGCGGGCGGATCACAAGGTCAGGAGATAGAGACCACGGTGAAACCCCGTCTCTACTAAAAATACAAAAAATTAGCCGGGCGCGGTGGCGGGCGCCTGTAGTCCCAGCTACTAGGGAGGCTGAGGCAGGAGAATGGCGTAAACCCAGGAGGCGGAGCTTGCAGTGAGCCGAGATCGCGCCACTGCACTCCAGCCCGGTGGACAGAGCAAGACTCCGTCTCCAAAAAAAAAAAAAAAAATAAAAAAAAAAAAAATAAAGAACAGAAATGTATTTTCTCACAATTTAGGAGACTGGGAAGTTCATGATCAAGACACTGGAATCTTGGGAGGACCTTCTTGCTGCATCATCTCATGGCAGAAGGCAGGAAAGGCAAAAGAGACAAATGTTATGTCCTTACATATTAGAAGAGCAGAAGAGCAAGTTAGCTGAAAGCTGCATGAAGTCTCCTTTATAAAACTCTTTATTGGCCAGGCTCAGTAGCTCGTGCCTATAATCCCAGCACTTTGGGAGGCCGAGGCGGGTGGATCACCTGAGGTCAGGAGTTCGAGACCAGCCTGGCCAACATGGTAAAACCCTCATCTCTACTAAAAATACAAAAATTAGCCAGGAGTGGTGGCATGCACTTGTAATCCCAGTTACTTGGGAGGCTGAGGGAGGAGAATTGCTTGAGCCCAGGAGACGGAGGTTGCAGCGAGCCGAGATCAAGCTAATTCACTCCAGCCCAGGTGACAGAGCAAGACTCCTTCTTGAAAACAAACAAACAAACAAAAAACACTCTTTATTCTACTCATGAGGGACAAGTCCTTATGGCCTAGTTACCTCCTCTTAATACCATCACACTGGCCATTATGTTTCAGCATCTGAGTTTTGGAGGAAACACATTAAAACCAAACAGGGCCTGACCCCACAAATTCCCCTAAGTCCTGTCTTATTGTGGCCTGGTGTGATCTTTAGTGGAACCAGAAGTCCCGGTGGTCAGCCACTTGAGCCTGTCACTGGTGCAGTATTGTGGCCAAAAGAGGGAAGATGGAGGGAAGGTTGAAGAGAAGCTGATGAATAAGGGTGAAAGTGAGAATAAAGTAGGAGTATTCAGCAAAAAGCAGTGAGAGCAGCTGTGTAGAGATGAGGCTTGGAGAGTTGAGGAAAGGAAAAAAGGAAAAATATTTCTGTGGATTACAAGTTGCCATTTTGAGGTGTTAAACCAATACTGGAAATTCTCTTTAAATTATAGTCATTTGTTAGAGTGTGTTATTTTAGTGAAATGCTGTGCATTGGCTGGACCACATTAAGATGCCAAAGGTTTTTGTTATTTTTTGTGGGTTTTTTTAGGATTTCTTTTCTTTCTTGTGATTTTGTACTTAATTGTAATACTCAGCGATGCTTCTGAATAACAAATCAACACAGCTCTGTGCCAAGGACTTATTTTCACCATGACTGCCTGACTACTGGACACAGGATGCAAGGGAGTAAGGCTAAATTAGATGTGAGTCATAATGGTTCTTAGAGTATAAGTACAAAGTCAGTGGGGAGAATGTGCAAGTTAGGAACTGATGCTGGCACAGCATTATGCAAAATTGCAGACTTGAAAGGAGGATAGTTTTTAATTTGAACTATATAAATCCTCATTTTCCTAAGACTTCAGAGTCCTTTTAAAATGACAAGAGGAAATCAATGCCTCCTTGGAATGGCTTTAAGTTATTGCTATGCTGTGCCAGTGGAGGCAGGTTCCCCTAAGGACTGGGCTGTTACTATAGAACTTCAGTGAAACAGTCATATAATCCATGGGTACAAACTTTCTTCCACCAGAAACTGAGGAAGTTCTTAGGAAGAACTAAGCCAGAGGACAGAAAAATAACTTTGACTCATGGTTCAAACATGCCATTAATAAGGTGCTGAGATTTAACTCCTCAGAGGCTGAGAAATGCTTATGTCAAGTGTTCCCAGCCACCTAGTCATGAAGATGACCATTCCTGTGGAGAAATGAAGCATTTCTTAGAACAAGGGTGTGGTGGCAGACAGTGCCTTGGACTCATAATACTAACTTATGACTAAGTATCAGTGGACAGGGAAGACTTGCTACAGCTACATTTTCAGAGAGGGAGAACTCCAACAGTGAATTCTGGTCTGGTCACCACTCAGCGGCTACACAGGCCTCACGGTGACCACGAAGCCAGACCTAGTGCTGCATGAACAGCGAGCTGGGAAGAGCAGACTGAGGAGGTTCAGTGACTCAGGGCTGGTCCCGGGAAGTGGAGTCAGGGATTAAAAGCATCAACAGGCCGGGCGCTGTGGCTCACGCCTGTAATCCCAGCACTTTGGGAGGCCATCAAGGCTGTAAAATAATGCTTAGAGTATCAAAACCAAAACAAACAAGCATATAAACCAAACCAAACCAAACCAAAACAAAACAAAACAAAAAAAAAACAAAAAAACCCATGCTGGAGCAAAATTTTTAATTCATAGTAATCTAAAAAGATCCTGAAATTCTCCCTGTGATTGAAGGTAATCAGGACCTGGGATGACGGAAGGATTTTATGTCAGTACTTTCAGAATAAGGCAGAATAATGGTATTCTTCTTGGTGATGGCCAAGAAGACCCAGGCAGCCAGGATGATGCAGGAAATCAGACCTTTTGAAGTCAGGTTTTCCCTCTCAAGCAAGGTTTAGGAGCAGTAAGGAAGCTCCCTTATCCCTACAGAGGGACAGAATCTTGAAAACTTTTTAAACTGTAACTGAAGACTGAATTCTGGGACTTTCTTCCAAAATGATTGTGTTGCTATAATCATTCCTCTTGTATTTCATCTCCCATTGCATGATGAAACAAGCTAAATGATCATGTGCAGGCTATCTGTAATTTTAGCAGTTGGAGAGAGCTCTGCCTTCAGTGAGAGCCATGATAAATCACTAGTAACCTTCTGATCATGAGAGGTAGGGAAATTATTCTTCAGCTCTCTAGGGTCACAAACCTTTGAGAAGAGAAAATTGAAAGTTTCAGCCACCATTGTTACCTGCAGGAAACTCTCCATTTCCTAAATACACAGATTGTTAGAAAGAGCATGATAAAACATCAGAACTATGCTCTCATGGGTTTCCATATGCTTAGCCCTAGGAGGGGCGATGGAGGGCCCGGGAAGAGGGAGTGATTATGACCTCCTGCGATCATCCCAGGACAAACTTCAGCCCTCCAAAGGCAGCAGAAATAATGAAAGCCCGACAGAGATCAAAAGAGGGAAGGGAAAACTGTTTGTGAGAAGTTGGAGTCTCAGGCGAGGCCTGAGCTGTCTTAAAGGATGCATAAGAGTTTGTCAGAAAGAGGATATCATAGCCAAAAGCATGAAATAAATAATTTGAGATTGCTAGAAATTAAAGTGTATACACGGAAATTGCAAGAGATGAACATAGCAAGGTAAGCAAGGCCAACATTGGAGAATGTGGGATATTGACCAAATATATTTGAGAGCTCCTGACCAGTACATTGGTTAAAACTGTATTACAAGATTGATGGACACATACGAAGCCTAGTGATTTATTTTGTATTGTCAAATGCACTATTCCTAGTTAATTTCATATTTTCCACTGCAATAAAAAGGTATCAGCACTGTTATAACTCCACAGTGTCATGACTTTTCAGAACCTGTTTGTACAAAACACTACAGGCTTTCTTGCCTCTGATGTTCCCTAATGCCACCTTTTAATACTGGCTACATCATTACTCATGATTCTGCATCATTCTCATGCTGCCTGTGGATATTGGCTTCCAATGACTCTCTTAAAAGCTTTTATTCTGCTTACTTGATGATAACTACAAATGTAACTCTTATGCAAAAAAATGTGAAAGATTTTCTTTAGCCACAATAAATTTATCATTTAGAATGTTATGGTAGAACAACCCACCTTCCTCCCATTATTCTCTTCGACTCTTTAGGCTATAACTATGGCATTCCTAGAATGTTACTTGTATATGCAAATTGCACACCTGTGTCCTGCACACTGCCACAAAAAGGAAATATAGGAAAGAGGGCAGGCAAGGGAAGAAGAGTAGTCTCATTTGCCTAAGTAATCTTTGTCCTTCATCCAGCTCAAGACGACCTAGGAGAGCACAATGTCATCACATGGAGAGAGACATGAATCAGCAGGGCCTGTTGATGCTGCCATTGTAAAACCCTTCTGATCAGACAAGGGCAGCCACTTGTGGAGAATGAACTGACATGTGGCATGGAGCCTGTGGAAGAGGTAGGATGCCAGCAGTGATGGACTGATAGGGAAAAGAACATCCGCCTCCACCCCACCACCGTCAGATGTTATAGACCAGATGAAGCATCACAGTCAGGACACAGGTGTGTGAGAGGTAACACAGGGGTCTACATATATAGCTCAAGCTCAAGTGTCATCCATGGACTGTCAGTAGCCCAGATCCCCGAACTCATCCTGTTTCTAGCATGAAGACAGTAACTCACAATGAACACATCAGCATCCTTTTCGTGGCTCATCTTCATACAATTATGCCCAAAGAAGTATCATGCTAGTCCTTGAGCTCCTTAGGGTACCTGTTCAACCTCATAGGGGAAGTAGAGGGTTGGAGAGCACCCTGAAGGAAAGAAATATGGGCCAGGGCCCACACAGGTCTCAATCTGACATCAAAGTGCCTCATGCAGATGGTATTTCCATCCCAGCTGGTCTCAGGATTTTCATGAGGAGGATATAGAAAACTTCAAGGAAGGTGTTCCAAAACACAGTGGACCTCCCGAATCCTAAGTCTAGGTCAGGGCTCTTATTTCACCTGCATGCCACCTCTGAGATGGAGCAGCATGGACAGTATTGAAGGTAAGCTAGGGACAGCTCATGGAAGACCTTGTAATTCCATGCTCAGGAACTTAAATTCCATCTGCAAGTTAGTAATTCCAATATGCCTTTTCTTTAATGCAATGAATGTTATTGGAAAAATAAAGGCATTCTGGTTAAATATTAGTAAGTGGGAAACATGGGACATCTCATAGCCTTTAATACATTAATCTGAATTGTGAATCTTCTAAAAGTAAACTGTACATATTTGGTATAACTCTGCCTTTAAAAATAACACATGAAATCATTTAGCTGTTATGAAGTATGTTCCTTAATTAGTATTCCACAGAACATACTTTGGAAAAAGCTGCAATAGACATGAGAGTCATTGCAAGGGTTTCATGCATAATAGATTTTCATTTTAGAAAAAGTGGTTTAGGAAAGCAAATGGTTAATGGATAAAGAAGTGAATAGGAACAACCCAGAGAAATGCAGTTATTGAAAGAATTAGTCAAATGATGATGAGGTCTTAACTAAGCCAGTATTACCAGTATGTGGGAAAAAAGCACATTTCCTGGATAAATTAAGCTATATACATCTGACTAAAAATAACTAAATGAGGAAAAGAGACATTTAATTATTTCAGGCTATTGAGTCTGCCACTACAATCAAGGATGGCAAGCTCTAGAATGTATGTGAGAATGTATTTTTGGAGTCTTAGTTATCAAGTACATTTTACTCATTGCCAACTGGCCTGAGTACGATTCTTGTATTTAAGGATTTTTTACTTTTTGTAAAACATGGCCTTTAAACAAAAGTCAATCACTTCAACTGCACTCAAAATGTTCTGTTGCTGCAGGGAAAGCTGGTCATGCTGAACTTATTGAGAGACAGTATGTCAGACTCTGATGTGATGTTTTCCTAAGGTATTCTCAAGGATGCTTTTGACCATATGTAATTAGTCTCCTTTGAAGATGATTTCAGCATCCATTCTCTGTGTAGGTTATAACTGTAATCCCAGGTAGGACTGATGACCACATACTTCCCCCTTTCTCTCTAAATCTATTCATTTGGTTCTACAGTCCCAGCTACAAAAATATATTTACATTTCAAAAGAGAAAATTTCAATAATCTCTAGACAAAGGTAGAAGAACCATGTGCATTAGAAGCTGAAGGGGCTGAGATTTTATGGGTTTTCTGGGAATATCAAACACCAATAAAACCAGCCCACTCAATGTTTGAATAATAAAACCGAAATTCAGAGAAAGAAGCTGACAAACTCTGATCCAATATGGCAGAACTGAAAGGTAAACCCAAATCTTACCTGTAAGAGGTTTTAATCTCTAGGGACTGCTTATCTCTTAGGATACTCCAGAAAAGGCTTTTCTTGAAAGAGCAAACATGTGTCATGTTATTTTCTCTTAATTTCAAAGGACATGCAAACTTTAGCTGTGTGGAATTACACAGTGCAAAGGTACAGAACCTTCATACATATTTCCTATATTTTTAAATGCCTCATTTTTGTCTTCTTCAATATAGAGTAATTCAATACAAATAGAACACAGTTGCATTTTGAGAAGTTTGTAAATAATTTGATTTTTCTAGAAGTTTAACAGAAAGATTCCTTCTGCCTATCAATGTAAAGAAGGTTGTTCCTTACTCCATAAACACTGGCATACTCCACTTTATCACAAGATACCAGGGGCCAAGTCTTCAATATTGCAGTCCTTTGTAGCTAACTGCCTGTATGGACATTTAGTTACAGCCAAAGGTATTTGTTCTCTATTTGACTGGATGGGATCCTGAGCCCTTTTGACTATTGGCTGATGAAATTACAGAGCTCTCAACTTTCTACCACAGGAGCCCGGATGATGCCTAAGAAGAACTACAGCAAAACATAGTGGGCTGTGAGCTGAAGAGGACGGTATCCTGGTGCCTCACTGGTGATGGCTTGGCTAGCCAGGTTGACATTCCACCCCACTGTTAAAGACAGGCAGCCATCAGAAGCAGCAGGCCTTCTAGGAAACTGAGGAACAACAGCTACAGAGGCTGCAATAGGGCAGCAGCCACAATGACACAGTGTTGTTCAAAGAGCATGGTAATGTTGGGAGTGATAGAGGGAAGGTAGGACCAAGTGGCTTACAGGAGGGAAGTCAAAAGAGGTAGAAAGCCAAATGCTGCTGACCAAAAGCTGGTGGTGGCACTGTGGTAACGCAGCAATGTCAAGCACATCATCTGTAGCAACCTTGTAGTCCATAAAGGTGATCTGCAGAGGAATAAGATCCCAGAGCTATTGGGCGGCAGGAGCACAAAAAAGACAAAGCTAAGCAACCAAAATTCATCTTCGCCAGAAGCTTCAGACTGCAGCGAGGGCATGTTGGAGGAAATGGAAGTTAGAGAAAAACACAGCATAATCCCACCTGCCTTTTTTTTTTTTTTTTTAATGGACAGATAAAATTGCCTGAATTATTGGGTACCACATGATGTTTTGAAGTATATATATGTTACGGAATGACTAAATCTAGCTAATTAACATACGTTTTACCTCATACAGTTATCATTTTTATGGTGAGAACACTTTATATCCACTCTCTTAGAATTTTTCAAGAATGCAGTATATTATTTATTTTAGTCACCATGTTGTACAATAGATCTCTTGAACTTATTCCTTCTATTTAACTGAAATTTTGTGTCCTTTGGCCAAAATCTCCCCAACACCCACCAACCACCCCAGCCCCTGGCAACCACCATTCTACTCTCTACTTCTATGAGACCAACTTTTTAAAATTCCACATATGAATGAGATCATGTAGTGTTTGTCATTCTCTGACTGCCTTACTTCACTAAACATAATGTCCTTCAGGTTCATCCATGTTGTCACAAATAACAGAATATCCCTTTTATGGCTGAATTGTATTCAGTTGTGCATATGAACCCAATTTTCTTTATTCATTAATCCATTGATGGATGTATCCATTCACCCGTTGATTTCATATATTGACTATTGTGAAGAGTGCTACAATAAACATGAGAGTGCCGATATCTCTTCTATATACTAATTAATTTCTTTGGGATATATACCCAGTAATGGGACTACTGGGTCGTATGGTAGTTCTGCTTTTAATCTTCTGAGAAATGTTTATACTGCCTGCATGTTAAAAGAAATATATGTATATGTTTATGCACTTGCATATATATGCATGAGTGTAAGGGGGTATAGATTGATATGTCTGTATGAGCATAGGAAAACATTTGGAAGCATATTAACCAAATTACTTACTGTGATTATCTCTAGTTGAAAATGAGGACAGGTGGAGGAGGGAACTCTCTTTTCTTAATTATACATAAAAGGGTTGAAATCAATGACAGTAGCAATGGATTTCACTTTTTTAAAGTATTTGTTTATTTCTAGATAAGTATTTCCCAAAGTCTAACTCTGTGTGTTGCAGTCCCATTTAGTGGGAAGTTAGAAAAAACTTCTTCGCATGCATTATCCGTATTTTATAACTCTGCAAATGGGTATACCCTTCTGACCCTGTGGAACTGTGAAGCTCAAGGGCTTCCAAGAGTGTCCTGTACTTGGGAAAGTAATATGATGAAAACATGATATTGACTTTTTCTTTTTATTTTCATCAAAAAAGAAAAAATATACTTGAAACATTCTTGTAGGAGAATTGCCATTCCAGAAGATATAGGAAAGTCTTGTTATTTTCACATTCCACATCAGTCCATGCTTTTGAGGTCCTATACCAGTGGCCATCTCTATGGATTTGGTCATACCAAATGACACTTCTCCAGTGTTTTTACTGAAGGCTGCCGACTGTCTTCCTTCCTATTCTGAACTGAGGAGACCTTAATAACATGAATAGCTGAGAGGCAGCCAGAGTAGCTTTATTTATCCCTTGACTTGATGTCTCTATTATTTTGCCCCAGATTATAGCCCAGACAAGCAAAAGAAATGAGAATAAATGGTGCTGGGAAAACTGGCTATCCATATGTAGAAAACTGAAACTGGATCCCTTCCTTACATGTTACACAAAGATTAATTCAAGATGGATTAAAGACTTAAATGTTAGACCTAAAACCATAAAAACCCTAGAAGAAAACCTAGGCAATACCATTCAGGAAATAGGCACGGGCAAGGACTTCATGATTAAACACCAAAAGCAACGACAACAAAAGTCAAAATACACAAATGAGATCTAATAAAACTAAAGAGCTTCTGCATGACAAAAGAAACTACCATCAGAGTGAACAGGCAACCTACAGAATGGGGGAAAATTTTTGCAATCTACCCATCTGACAAAGGGCTAATATCGAGAATCTACAAAGAACCCAAACAAATTTACCAGAAAACAAACAAACAACCCCATCAAAAAGTGGGCAAAGGATATGAACAGACACTTCTCAAAAAGACATCTACGCAGTCAACAGACACATGAAAAAATGCTCATTACCACTGGCCATCAGAGAAATGCAAATCAAAACCACAATGAGATACCATCTCACGCCAGTTAGAATGGCGATCATTAAAAAGTCAGGAAACAACAGATACTGGAGAGGATGTGGAGAAATAGGAACACTTTACACTGTTGGTAGGAGTGTAAATTAGTTCAACTATTGTGGAAGGTAGTGTGGTGATTCCTCAAGGATCTAGAACTAGAATTACCATTTGACCCAGCAATCCCATTACTGGGTATATACCCAAAAGATTATAAATCATGCTACTATAAAGACACATGCACACGGATGTTTATTGTGGCACTATTCACAATAGCAAAGACTTGGAACCAACCCAAATATCCATTAATGATAGATTGAATTAAGAAAATGTGGCACATATATACCATGGAATACTATGCAGCCACGAAAAAGGATGAGTTCATGACCTTTGCAGGGATATAGATGAAGCTGGAAATCATGATTTTCAGCAAACTATCACAGTGACAGAAAACCAAACACTGCATGTTCTCACTCATAGGTGGGAATTGAACAATGAGATCCCTTGGACACAGGGCAAGAAACATCACACATTGGGGCCTGTCTAGGGGTGGGGGGTTGGGGAAGGGATAGCATTAGGAGAAATACCTAATGTAATTGATAAGTTGATGGGTGCAGCAAACCAACATGGTAAATGTATACCTATGCATCAAAACTGCACATTGTGCACATGTACCCTAGAACTTAAAGTATAATAAGACAAATAAATAAAATAAAATTATAAGGCAAAAAAGAAAAAGAAATGAGAGTAATATTCTATTTAAAAAGATAAAACAGTTTTTACTTCCTTTCTCAGTTATTAGCATCCCTCCACATAACACTAAGTATACAGTAGGAAAAACTTGTCTTCAAGGAATGACATATTCATTAAAATGAATACCAAAAATTTATTAATGAAGCTTTACAGAATTTTATTCCCAGCACCCTCACTGATTATTGCTAAAATTTTAAAACTCCAATCCGTAATAACAACTCCCACAAAGAACATTAGCTTTGAAATTTGTTGTGCATGAAGTTCACCTGGAGTGCTTGTTGAATATATAGATTCCTGAGTGTCACCTGTAATTAGTCTGATTCAGTTCAGGTCAGGCATGAATCCCAGGAATCTCCATTTTAACCCATACTGCAGATACTCTAATGAAAGTAAGCTAAAAGCTGTGGTTCCATTGTAGTGGTTTGGGGGATACAGAATAGGCTACAAGTCTCAATACTCATTTTTAAAAGATAATAATCTTGGACATGACAAGCATTCATTCATCATTCAGTTTAATAAACATGTATTGATTGCCTGCATGTTCCAGACACTAGGTAGTAAGGATACCACCACAAGGCAACTTCTGCCCTTGAGGAGCTTATAATTTTAAAAAACAGGAGCTGGGTTTCTGCTGCCCTCTCCTCATACCCTATGTGACCAAATGATATTCTGTTATCATCATTACTTTAAGGGTCATCTGGGAACATAAGGCAAAATGTTCCTTAAACATTTTCATATCTTAGACAGAAATGGTATCCAAAGGGCACTGGAGGAGCCATGAAGCCTGCAAATACTGTGTGAGGCAAGCCTTTATATTTGGTGGGAAACAGGAGGATGTAAGAGGTGTCTATTCAACAGCAAAGTACTTTTTTGTTTGCCAGAATTCCTGATACGTAAGTCATGATGGAGGGCTTAACTATCTGGATAATCATGTCTATGACTTTGACCCTGAAGAAATGCAAATACAGAGGGCCTACCATGATAATATTTGGTACAGAGATTGGACAGAATGTCCAACAGCAGTCTGGAGGGTTCAAATGAACAGTGTTGGCAATGTTTTTGGCAGCATCATAGCCAGACTGCTTCTGGGTATGAGGTGATCTACTTCAGCTCCAACACACTCTTGAAGACTGGTTCTCCAGCCTTTTGATTAATTCTTTTCAATAAATTCTACTTTTGTTGTCAGGTCAGTTTCTGCTGTTTATAATCAAGAACCCCGACCGATACCAAAACCAATATCAGCCAGTAGGTAACAGAGAACACATTCTCAGAGAAGTGGCAGGATGAAAACCTGACATTAGATATGTGGACTATGTGGGCCCAAAATCATAGAGAATCCCATTAGCACTGGAGACTGAAAGACCCCAGAATGTAATGATAAATCAGCCAACTAAATTATCATCTCTGTTTACCTTGAATGAAGTGGCCATTGAGGACAATTCTCTCTGGGATCAAGTTGCCACTTCCATTTAAAAGTGAAAAGAGCATAGAAGTCAAAGACTACAGCGTGAGATGCCCAGTCTATCACCTTACTGGACAGCTTACAGAAAACGAATAACAGTTCCCCAAATTCTCATATAAACACGGTTTATGATGAAGCTAAAATTATATTTTATTTATCAATGCAACAAGGTTCAAGAAATTATGTCTGCTGAATTCACTGGCATTGTTCTAGGGCTGGTGTGACCCCTAAGAATATACAGGAGGTTTGGAAAAACTTAGACTACTTGAATCCTCAACTCCCACTGCCAGCCTTCTCCCTGTCAATGAGGTCATCTCTTTTGGCTTGAAGACATTGTCTTACCTTACCTAAGGGAGTTACCTTACCAAGTGGATGAAATTTTCTCACGTTCACTGTCCCGACCTGCAGGACAGTCGAACGGGCCCTGGAAGGGGGAGTGGGAATGGAGGAGACAAGAAAACACGAGAAATGGAGACAAGACAAATAGCCTGATCAAGTCTCGTTTAATGGTGGTGGTGCAATACCTTATATAGGCTGGCAGAGGAAGAGGTTGGGCCAGGGTGGTGACGGGGGTCCGAGTTTTCTCAAATTACAATTGCGCATGCGCGGTGGGTTTGTAATTTTCCCGGGCGCGGGATCGCGCCTGCGCCTTAGGCTGCATATCTTCCTGGGCGCGAAAAAGTTTGCACGCGCGCGGGAAAGGCTTGCACGCGGGGGAACAGTTTAGGCGCGCGCGGGAAAAGCTTTAGGCGCGCGCAGGAAAAACTTTAGGCGCGCGTGGGAAAGGTTTGTAATAAAGAACCCGGAAATGTGCCATCTTGTCTCCGCTTTACGGAGACTAAGCAGCAGAGGTCGGTTACCTCCGAGCCTCATGGCTCCGGATAGTTCACTTTTTTCTTCTTTGTCTTCAAACTTAAAACCACAGCCAGGTTTCAGCATGTCGTGGAAAGCCAGTTGCAAAGTCAAGTCAAAGAAGAGAAAGCTTACACACCAAACATCTTCAGTACTACACTGACTTATACCACTGGAATCTTGAGAATATATGTGAAAAATAAAACAGATTTATTGTAAGTCAGATTGAAATAGATAGAGGATGAATCAACCTGAACGTATTATTATGTGTACCAGAAATTCTACATTAAGCATTCTGGTCAAACATCTCAGAATAGTTCTAATTCTTTGCTCAGCTGGTTTGTGAAATTTTGAACAATGTAAGGTGTTCACATAATATTAATGTGATATTCCAGTAATTATTTCGACTCAGGTAGAGAAAGGAATACAAAAATACATAAAATAGAAGTCCTGGAGTAGCTTTGTCTTATACAATCAGACCGACCATTTTTATTTTTCTAATTAAGCCCCAAATTAGGTCCAGAGAAATGTCCAGACCTCTTGGAGATTATTGGCTCTGGTTATGAGCTAATTCCAGGAGATTTTTAGTGTTGCTCTGCTCTGTAAATCAAAGTGGGAGTTGATGGAGGTCAAGTGATGAGTTTTGATACTAATCTACCTCATACGAAACAAAATGAGACATCAAACCCATCCTATATTTATTTTCCCCGTTCTTGAGTGTCTTAATCCATTCAGGTTGCTATAACAAAACAGTATAAGCTAGGTAGCTTATAAATAACACAAATTTATTTCTCATGTTTCTCTTTATTTGGCTGATTAATTTATCATTATATTCTCAGGTATTTCAGGCTCCTGTGCTGATGGAATTCCCCTTGACTTTGGGCCCACATAGTCCACATATCTGATCTCAGGTTTTCATCCTGCCATCTCTCTGGAAGCTGGGAAGTCCAAGATTAGAGCACAGGCAGATTTGATGTCTGGCAGGGTCCCTCTTCCAGGTTCATAGATGGCACCTTCTCACCGTGTACTCACATGTTGGAAATGGGGCAAGGCAGCTCTCTGGGGCCTCTTTTATAAGGGCATCAATCCCATTTACGAGGGCTCTACCCTCACTACCTAATCACCTTCCAACAACCCTCTTCCTAATACCTTCTCCTTGGGATTAGGATTTCAACATATGAATTTTGGAAAAACACAAACATTCAGATCATAGCATCAAATATATAGTTGGAATCAATAATCCTTATCAAATACAGAATCTCTTTGCTCTTGGCCCATGGAAATTTTTTTTTTTTTTGGTGGAAATAGAAATCCCTGGATTTCTGTCAAATATTAAATCAAAATCAATTAGACATTCCCCTGGAGGAACTCTCAGAAGATTAGTACCATTCATTATCAGTAAACTAAAGGATATAGTGATGATGACTTCTATCACATCCCCATTCAATCCTCTAGATTGCCTCATACACAGCACAGATAATCATAATCTCAATCAGGTCTGACTCTTATTAATGTTTCTATTCCTTGTGTTATTTCATTATTGGAGCCTATCAATACAGCTCCTGATATCTAATATGTAGCCACTGAGTTGATGAGTATTTTTTTCCTCTAAACTAAAACATCACTAGCATTTTGATTTTTATGTATATCTTTGCAGTGTTGCTTCATGATTACTTCAATGTTTCACTCAGTATCCTAATTTATTCAGCAAGATATTTTACCAGATACAATGTTGAATGCCATTCTACCGCATTGAAGAGATCTTTCTTTTTTAAAGGATCTACAAAGCAGGAGGCAGTAATGCAGTGATGACATGATAAGACACATGTGCGTAGAGGGTGACACCTAAACCTCATAAGAAAATATAGAATTGTAACTTCAGGTAAGGTTCTGAAGTTCCAGTGTTCTGGAGTTATTGAAATATCATCTTTCAAGCATTAGACAAGTTGCTACACATCTTGAACCATGCTTACCCCACTGTTTGGTAGAGCTCTTTTGATTTAGAAATAAATATACACTTCATTTGCTCATACTTTTCTGAACCGTTTACTCAGTAACCTGAAAAACTTTAAACTTTGAGACAGATGCAGAGCAAAAGGTTCTCTGGGCCATATTCCAGGCAGCAGTGAAATAATCAATGCCCCTTGACACTCATGACTCACTAGATTAAATGATACTTGATATATCTCTAGCAGGCTAGAATATTGTATTAAACTTTGATATGCCGCAGTTGGAAAACACAGGAACAGACCCTTAGGTCATGCACTCTTGAGCAAATAACTATATTCCGTTTGGAAAACAGCTCTTGACTTTCTACTGGGTACTGATAAAAGGTAAATGCCTAGTCACAAGATATCTGGTGCTCTGAGCTGCCATTCATATAGATGGTATTATCAGATTCACCTTATCATGTAGCTTGTTTTCATTAAGAGGAAGAGGTTCAGGTGGACCAAGTTGTGGGCAAGTTCTATAGGCAAAAAAATCAGAAACATGAACAGGTGAATTTTGTCACATTATCAACCCTCACCAGCCACACTATGCTTCAAGGAGAATTAATAACTATGACCTAGAATGAGTTAATAGAGTTAATAAAAAGATGCACGCATGACTGTGCATGATGGTCAAATTCAGAGGAGGGCACTCTTTAAGAAAACAAATAAAACTTATGAGTAAAAATGAAAAGGATAGCAGATCTTGGGAGAATCCATGCATATGAGGAGTGCTTAAACTTAAGCTTCTTTAGTTTCACAGTAAAGCCTACTTTTGCTGGTGTCAGTCAGAAGCGTATAAGGGAGGGCTAGGCTCTACCTCAATTCATGGGCAAGACAGATGGTTTTTCCATTTGGTCAGTAACAGTAAGATTTAAGAATTGGTGTTGAAGTGTTTGGGGGAAGAAGTAGGTAGATGATCTGTGTCTCCTGTAAATGTCTTCCTGAGGTGCTCACCATGAAGGAGGTGCTGAGGTAATGGCATTCTCTATGCTCCTTCTCTAAAATCCCAGTGATTGCCCAATGAGCTCATGAACAAAATAGCCATGGTGGCAGGGACAGTGGCTCTTCATGGGCTCAACTACGTGAATTTACCTCATAAAGACCTACCTGGCTACTGCCTATGCTGAGTGATCAATTTACAAGCAGTAGAGACTAATCTTACAATATATAATAATAATATACTCTGGGAGAAACAGTGAGATACCTGGTGGCAGGTGATTGTGTTAAGCCAGAAGAATTTCGCAGAAAGTAAATCTTCATAAACAAGGAAGGAAAAACATCAGAAATTAAGCTTATAAACTCAGGAAAAACCGGGCAGGTTTGTTAAACCCTGGAGAGAACCAGTAAGAGACAGAAAACTAATGCATAGTTAGTATGGTATAATGGTTCACAGTCTTTCAACTATAACATTAAAGATACTCAGAAATCTAGAAGGAATCTTAAAAGAAAGAGTCAAAATCTCCTTCAATAGCTGCTCCAAAGTTATTCTTCTCATATTCCACTTTTTTTTTGCCATGGTTTTAGGGTTCACACATTATAGCAATGGCCTTATAATGAGATTATCATGAGAGATTTTATATATACAGGCATCTCTCAACTAGCAATGGATTGATTTATGGTTTTTCAGCTTACAATGGGCTTATCAGGATGTTGCCTCATACTAAGTTAAGAATCTCCTTATGACTTAAGATGGGGTTATGGTTTCTACTGAATGCATATCACTTTCACACCAACATAAAGTAAAAGAATCCTAAATTAAACCATCATAAGTGAAGGACTATCTGCTGTTTTGCCAGCACTATATGCACTTTCCACTTAATGATATTTTCAATTTATGGTGGGTTTATTGGGATGTAACTCCATTATTCAGTTGAGGAGTCTGTGTAAATAGAAAGAGACAGAGAGAGAGAGACAGAAACAGAGAGAGAGAGAGAGGGAGGGAAAGAAAGAGGGGGAGAAAGAGAGAGAGAATTTGTAGTCAGAGAATCACCAAATAAGCAAAGAGTAATTGCAGCAAAGCTAAAGACAATTTAGTTAGTTCCAACTTAGGGAAAATTCAAGGAGGATTTTGAGCACTTAAGACAAAGAACAATGCAAGAACGGCAAGAAAACCACATACATGTAAAAGACTTAATGGGACCAGGGTTCTTGAGATACCACCTAAACGTTAATAACTCAGGGCATCTCCTGATGACTCTGATCATGTCAGTGTAAGTAAAAATCGATAAAGGTGTATACTGACATCCCCTTACCTATCATGTAAGAATTCCAGCCCAGCTGGAATCATGAAGAGGAAAAAGGTATCATCTCACAATCCCATATCCTGTGTAAAGTGGCTTGGGTTTGGGGGCAACTTATGTTGCATTAGATTACTTTCCTGTTCTCTGCAACCCTTGTCAATTTGAGAAAGGACACGTGGTTTAGGATTAGCCAATAGGGTGCATGTGGAGTGGAGGACTGGATTGCATTTGCAAAATAAGAGGTCATAACTGGATGAGCTCCTTGCTGGGAGTCCAGGCTTTGGAAGGTGGCAAAGTGTGAGGTGACTGGGGCTAGAAGAGAGGCATAGAGGTAAAGACAGTGGCAAAGCTAGTCATCCCGGACCATGTGGTAAATTGTCAGCAAAGTCACTAATATTACCAAATGACGAGTACGATTGGATTTGCTGTATGAAGTAATGAATGATATGAGGTTCAATGCAGGCAGTGGGGAGGAAGCAGAATACTAATAGGCAGAGATGTAAATCACAAATGCATTTTCATATAAATGTCCTGTCTGTTGTTTGAGAAAAAGAAAAAAATATCCTTTTCTGTTCAGCTCCAATTCTGTGTATCACACTGACCCACAATGGTGGGGACCTTCCAGGTCCTTTGGTTCTTGCCTATTGCATCCCTACGGGGCTTCTCCTGATAAAACTTGCAGATCATTTCTCAAAAGGAAGTCACTGGAGAAAAAAGATCTAAGATGTAAGATTTGCTAAAACTTTTTAAAATTTTTAGGGCTTTAAAAATGTTTTCTGACCTGTCAGTATGTTTTGGAGGAACTAAGAAGTGTGAGATGAACAGGGTATGGCAAAGACGTGGGGATGCAAATGAACATTTGATCTGAGGCTAGAAGGGGACCAACCCATGTTGGTCAAGAAATTATATTAGGAGAAGAAGGGAGATGTGGCTAGAAAGGAAGTAAAAGAAAGATTGGACTGGGAGATGATTTTTCTGCTGGAATTAGGGGTTTGAACTCCATCTCATAGGTAATTAAGAGAATATAAGAGATTTTAAACCAGAGGAGTCAGTGAAAGGATGCGGTCTTTAACCATAGGTTTGGCAGGAAAGGCTATGGAGATTTTACCCACTTTGTTCCCTTGCCCACTCTTATGGGAGGAAGTTCTTTAGTACTAGAAAGTGGAAAGACATATACTATACAGGCAAAATGAAAAATATCTACTAAAAAGAATTAATAAAAAGAGGTATTAACAAGGTTATAGTGTTACTGCAGTGTGAATGGGTGGGTGTTGTAGAAAATCATTCATAGGCTGGCAGAAAGGCAGCATCCTTGATGCAGTTGCGAGTGATGAGGGAATGTTAGTAATCTATTACTAATTAATTGTCTATTGTTATATAATGGATGATTTTAACACTTAGTGGCCAGGAATCCAGGCATGGCTTAGTTGGATCTTCTGCTTCAGGTCTCTCACAAGCCTGTAATTGAAGTGTCAGCCAGAGCTGGAGTCTCATCTGAGGCTTGATGGGAACAATCTACTTACAAGGGCATATTGTTGTGTATAGGATTTAGTTTCTTGTAGGCTGTCAGATAGAAGGCTTCAGTTCCTTGATGGCTGTTGACCACAAGTCACACCCTCAGTTCCTTGCCATGTGAGCCTCTCCATAGGGCAGTTCACAACATGGGGGCTTGATTCATCAAAGCCAGCAAGGAAGAGAATCAATAGAAACTGTCTCCTAGCAAGAGAGAAAATGTAATCTTATTTCCTATAACTATGGAAGTGATATACTACCATTCTGTTGGTTAGGAGGAAGTCATAATGCATACTCACACTCCAAGGGAGAGGATTACACAAGGGCATGGATACCGCGAGGCAGTGATAAGTGGGGAGCATCTTAGACTCGTCTGCCACAGAGAGATTGACTAAAGGTGGTGTCAGTGAGAACAGAAAAGAGAAGATTGTGGAGTGGAGAGGCATTCAGAGAGAAAAATGGAGCAGCTTTGGTACCTTGGAGATAAAGGGGCTGAAGCAGCTATGTGAGTCTTTGGGGCCATTGTTTTTTACATTTTTCTTTTTCTGAGATAATATTTTGGTTGTCCTTTCACACAATGCAATAGAAATCTTCTGGCAGTAATATTTTAAACTCTTTTTCAACTTTATTAAAAGCATTTCAAAGGGATGTTTTGTGTTTAACTCTTTAAATCTTCAAGACTAGCCTATAATATATAACAATATATATAAATTGCCCATTCTTTCTTTATCTATTTCTTTATTTACCAGAAATGACCTCGTCTATGACTTACCAACTTAGAGTTTTCTTTTTTAAATCTTGCTGTTGCTTATCTTTCCAGAGATTTTTTTCAAAAGCCAGATAAGTCTTTATTATAATCAAATACTTACCTGTCTTCTCAGATGGAATGTTTTCCTTTTGCATTTGGAGAAAATGTTAATTAACATATTAGGAATGTATTTGGTACATTTGGTTGCAAATGCAGTCTAATCTTTTACTCATTAGAGCTCTTTGTCTGAATCATTCAAGTGAGTAACAGGTTGCACTGAGACATCACCAAAATGATTCAGTTATCCTAAAAGTATTCATTTTGTTTTTTTCTGGGAATATTTACGTATTATGAATTACTCAGATTGCATTTTCATTTTATAACCATGGTAACTACTACGACAACACTTAAAAGGATGGTCATGTTAATTACTTCACTAAATAAGAAATCCTGGCCGAATGTTCTGTACTGAACTTAGCAGAGAATGATAACAGTATCCATAGGAACTAAATCATCATTGAAGATTTTGTCCTTTGGGGCTTTATATTGATGTTGGAGAATCCCAGTGAAAAAGCTGAGGTACATTAAGATATTTAATAGCTGGGCTCAGTTTTCCCTTTTGAGTTCCATTTCATTTCCACTCATTATTTATGTGTATCCTTTATGGAGGAGTTTATCCTTTGCTACTGAAGTTCATAAAGGGAAAGTCATTTATCAAGTGCCTGCTATGGGCTAAATACTTTCTCTATGATCTGATTTTATCTTCCCAACAATCTTTTTGAGGTATTGAGTTCATTCAGTGATTCTTCTAATAAATACCTATTGACTATATTCTTTAAGGAACATGGACATATCTTACAATTAGAATTGAGATGTTTGAGATTTAACACAAAGTCCATCTGACGGTAGAACCCACACATTATATGCCATATTTTTTCTTCAGTCTGTCTTCTCCACTTTAAGATCTTGTCTGACTATAGCAGGGTATTTATATGAGTGTGTATGTGTGTGTGTGTGTGTGCGTGTGTATGAGAGACAGAGACACACACACAGAGTCAGTGTGTGTGCTGTGGGTGGAGGTCAGATTTTTCCATATTCACATTCATAAAGTGTGTTACAATGAACCTGCTTCACAAAGAGGCAGAATACATGGTGTAATGTCATTTACTATGGGAAATGCCCTTTTCTAAAAGAATATACTTTTCTCCATCTTTAATGAAGGTAAAATCTTAAATGCAATAATACCCAAGGGTTAACATGCAAATGGAAATTAAACTCAAGGAGTTAATTTCATATGTAAAAGTGACTCATAGAAGATCTGTCCTTTTTGAGATCCATGTTTCCAGGGCACTGAGCATACTGAGACTAAAGGTTAGACTGGAAACTTGGAATGAAAGGCTGAGGCCAGGTACAGTGGCTCATGCCTGTAATTCCAGCACTTTGGGAGGCTGAGGTGGGTGGATCATTTGAGGTCAGGAGTTCGAGACCAGCCTGGTAAACACGGTGAAACCCCAACTGTACTAAAAATACAAAAATTATCTAGGCGTGGTGATGGGCACCTGTAGTCCCAGCTACTTGGGTGGTTGAGGCAGGAGAATCGCTTAAACCTGGGAGGTGGAGGTTGCAGTGAGCTGAGATCATGCCACTGCACTCCAGCCTGAGTGAAGAGTGAGACTCTATCAAAAAAAAAAAAAAAAAGAAAGAAAAAAAGAAAGAGAGAGAGAGAGTGAAAGAAAGAGAAAAGAAACAGAGACAGAGAGAGAAAGAAGGAAAGAGAAAGATGAAAGAAAGAAAGAGAAAGAAGGAAAGAAAGAAAGAAAAGAAAGAAGGAAGAAAGAAGAAAGAAAGAAAGAGAAAGAAGGAAAGAAAGAAAGAAAGAAAGAAAGAAAGAAAGAAAGAAGAAAGAAAAGAAGGAAGGAAGGAAGGAAAGAAAGAAAGAAGAAAGAAAGAAAGAGAAAGAAAGATGAAAGAAAGAAAGAAAGAAGGAAGAAAGAAAAGAAGGAAGGAAGGAAAGAAGGAAGGAAGGAAGGAAGGAAGGAAGGAAGGAAGGAAGGAAGGAAAGAAAAGAAAGAGAAAGGCTGAACATCAGTTTGTATCTGCTTGTCCCGAAGTGAAGCCCAAAGAACAGAGGAAAGGTTCTGCTATGATATTGCGCTCCAACTCATCACATCATGTCACAAATAGACAATATGTTAGATGTGGGGATTAAGTGGTCAGTGAAATCAAACACAACCTCTGCCCTCCTGGTTCTGGCAATTCAGTGATGGAGACTTGAGAATCAAATAATAAAATGATCCCACAAATAAACGTACTATTGCAACTGTTGTAAGAACTATGAAAAAAAGTACAATGTGCTATGAGAAGGAATAAAACTGGGGGCTGTCATAGGCAAGGAAGTCAGGGAAGGCTGATTTCCAAAATGAAATCTGAATTGAGATCTAAACCTATCACCTTTTCCTTAATCCCACCTCCCCGTATGTGTTCTCCATCTCTGTAAATGGTTTCACAATCTATTCGCTAAAATGAGAAATACAGAAATCAACTTTGACTTCTCTTTCTCCCTCATCTCCTGCTCAATCATCAGATCCTACTTTTCTATCTACAAAAATTATTTTCTTTTTGTCCACTTAGATAAGCCTTGTCTCTGCCACCACCCAACATCTGTATCTGGAATAACTCAACAGCCTCCCAATTAGTTTTCTTCTGCCTCAGGTCTTGCTTGCATATTGACCTTGCCAATCACAATTCATTTTCCACAATGCAACAAAAATAATCTATCAAAAATACAAATATAATGGAATCACAACCCTATGTTAATTTTTTGGACACTCCCATTGCCATTAGGATGAAATATAAAACTTTAAGATGGCTTTAGACCCTTTATTATCTGACACGTGCTCATTTCTGTAACAGATTTTCTTTCTACTTGCACAGTATCCTCTGGCCATCTTCAATTTCTCTGTTTCTGGAGTAAATCCTGTTCTTTCTTCTTTCCTATCCATTTATCTGAAACACTCTTCTTACTTCCTTCTCTCTGTCTCTCCTACACCTGGGTATCTTCTACTAATCCTTAAGGTGTTAGCTTTCTGATTTCACTTCTTTGTGTAAACTTCAGTTCCCAAAAGTAGGTTCGGACTCACATAGCACCTGTCACACTGGGTCATAATTGCAAACTTTCATTGTATTAATCCCTTACTAGACTGTGACTTGTCTGAGGGCAGGAGTCATATATTTTCCTGCTTACCATTGTATCCCCTACATTAGAACAGTTCCAGGTTCACTGCAATTGCTCCCTGAATATTTATTAAAAGACAAGGAAGCAGGAACAAGGGAAATAAGGGGAGAAATAAGGGAAGATGAGAGAGAGGGTGGAAGGAGGCTGGGAAGGAAAAAAGAGATAGGGAAATGAAGAAGGGAAGTTGGAAGAGAGGGAAAACAGAAGGAATCCTTAGGAATGTTTCATCATTCTTACCTTTTTTAAATGGCTTTGAAATGAGGAACTTGGCTCATCTATTTGAGCAGGGCAATACAATAAAACTTACCACAATAATAAAATGTTTTGTACTTGTTCTGACCAATGTGGTAGTCACTAGCTACATGGAGCGATTTGAAATGTGGCCAGTGTGATTAAGGAATTGGATTTTTAACATAATTTTATTTTAAATTTAAACAGACTACTTGGTTAGCTACTATATTGGATATCATGGCCTAGAGGAGCCACTGGCAGGGCCAACCTTGCATGCACCCTCTGGACAACCCCTCTTTTAACATTTCTGCTTCCTTACTGCTCAATACCATGTTCTTCACTGCAATTTTCCTAGTGTGTTTAGGAATTTTTCTAAACTTCTCCTTTGCCAGGCTGGGCAGCAAAAGTCAAATAAACGTAACACATAGAATGCCATTTACACTTCATTTTCAACAGCCTTAATGAGAGTCATTTCGATTTTGCAAATACTGGTAAGTAATGTCTGTCTATATTATCAAGAGCTGTATTTTTCCCGAACATTCTCTATAACAGTAAAATGGTGAAATAAACGAATAGCCTCTCAGACTATTATGCTGAATGCTACAAAATCAGCTAAAATAAGCACCAAGGTTTAATTTGAACATTGCTTTTCATTCCTTTGGCATACAGAGAAAACAACAGGCTGCAGAATAGCAGGAGGCAGGCAGGGCAGGGAGAGGCAGAGAGAAAAGCGTAAAAGGAAAAGTGACTTAATCTTTGCCTCCTCACACCAAGCTTAATGACAATCGATCAGTCATCACTCTTAGAAAGCAGCAGTGTGGAGAGGGAAGAGCATTGAACTGGGAGTCAGAGTCTTCTTCCACATTACACAGACCTGTCTGGGCAAGCTATACAACTCTGAAACTCAGTGTTTTTCTTCTTACAATAGGGAAACTACACCCACTCTCCCTTTCTGGTTAGGTTTTTGCGAATTTCATATGAAATAATATATGCGCAACGAATATACAATATAAAGTTTTCTTTTTTTTTTTTTTTTGAGACAGGATCTCACTGTGTTGCTCAAACTGGAGTGTGGTGGCACAATCACGGCTCACTGCAGCCTCAGACTCCTGGGCTCAAATGATTCTCCCGCCTCAGCCTCCCAAGTGACTGGGACCTGGCATATGCCACAACGCTCAACTATTTCTTGTTTCTTTTTTAAAAAGTTTTGATAGGGACATGGTCTCTTTATATTCAGTACAGGTGCTGGTCTCAAACTCCTGGGTTCAAGCTATCCTCCTGTCTTGGCCTCTCAAAGTGCTGGGATTTTAGGGGTGAGCTACCATGCCCAGCCAGTTATTCTTATTGTTATGCAAGATGAGGCAATTTAAAAATTTTGGCACTCTCTGACTCAAAATAAAAACATCAGGACTGAAACTAAGCAAAATATATTATTTTCATTGTTTTAACAGCCATACTATCCCACTTACCTTTCTTCGGTCCATTGAAATTATCCTGAATTTTATCTAATCAATATTTCTTGCAGGAAAGTACTTACTTCCAGACTCATCCTGGAGCCTGGAAGTGCCATATAGTTTTATACCAGTGGCCACATTATGTGTTGGTTGAGTAGATGGAGAAGGGAGAAGAATTGGCAGGAGAGTGTTGGAATTCAAGATATAATGATGTCTGCAGATAAAATATATCTTTGGATCTCTCTTATCTGGTATTTTCCTTTTAAGTATGTCCTTCAGCTTCCATATTATACTAACTTACTTCCCTGAGTAGGTGCCCACTTACTCTTAAAAGTTATAGTCCAGTTCTTGTGCCAAGACATTTTCTTATCCTTGAGAGATGTCATCCATTCAATAAGTTTAATTACCTTTTCAACTATAATATAACTACAAGAGGTGCTTCATGAAAAGGAAGAAAAAACCCTTAAGATATCTCCAATCTGAAGGTGGAACTCAGATGCCTGCAGATGACACAATGAACTAGCAGGGCAGAGCAAACTAGGAAAAAATAGACTCTGCCTGTGTGTAATGTAAAACCTCCAAACTTTCTAACAGCTTCCCAGAGTGTTGTAATAAAAGTTACCCGTTTTCAATAGCATTCCTACTTTGAATAAAAAGAATATTGACATTTTGTGGGTGAAAATTTCAATTTGCAAATTTTATTTTCAGTACAGACAAAACCACCAGAAAATGACAGCCTAGAAACTAATTACACATGGAGGATTCCATTAGGTTAGATCAGACTAAATGGCTGCTATAGTCAAAATATATTTCAATTGATTTTAATAAAATTTAATTATTTACAGTATGTTATATTGTATGTGGGAAGATTACACATATTTTCTGACATATTTCCATTATGAGAAAACAGTTCCACTAAATAGGTCTAGCATCATTAAAACCTCTATGCACAAATTTTGACTTAAATGAAATATTACCAGTTTTCGAGGTTTGTACTAATAAAATGTTTGTAATAATAAAATTATCACCTAATCAATTGTGACCCACGTATACACAGTTGTTTTCTTTTCTTTGTACATCCATCCATCCATGCATGCATCCATCCATCATAGAGGAAGTTTGATATGAAGAAATAACAAGATGTTTAAAACTGGAGAGACCTGGCATTGAATTTAGATTCTACTATTTAATAATAATTATGTCTCTGGACTTTAGTTTCTCATCATAATATGAATACATACACTATCTAAACAACAAGTTATTGTAGCATTGAGTATAATAATTGTTGTAGGATTAGTTTTTAAAGTTTAAATTACAATTATCGAATCTTGGTTGAGATAAGGCAAGGTAAAGCAGCTATTAGCCTTGTATGGAGGAGGTCCCTCCACTAAATAGTGATAAGAATCTCATATCCAGAAACTGGAGGGGTGGAGCAAGATGGCCGAATAGAAACAGCTCCAGTCTCCAACTCCCAGCGCGAGCGACACAGAAGACCGGTGATTTCTGCATTTTCAACTGAGGTACTGGGTTCATCTCACTAGGGAGTGCCGGACAATTGGTGCTGGTCAGCTGCTACAGCGAAACCACCGAGAGCTGAAGCAGGGCAAGGCATCGCCTCACCTGGTAAGTGCAAGGGGGAAAGGAATCCCTTTTCCTAGCCAGGGGAACTGAGACACACAACACCTGGAAAATCGGGTAACTCCCACCCCAATACTGCGCTTTATCAAGGGTCATAGCAAATGGGCACACCAGGAGATTATATCCCACACCTGGCCAGGAGGGTCCCACGCCCACAGAGCCTCCCTCATTGCTAGCACAGCAGTCTGCGATCTAACTGCAAGGCAGCAGCGAGGCTGGGAGAGGGGCGCCCACCATTGCTGAGGCTTAAGTAGGTAAACAAAGCCGCTGGGAAGCTCGAACTGAGTGGAGCTCACAGCAGCTCAAGAAAGCCTGCCTGTCTCTGTAGACTCCACCTCTGGGGACAGGGCACAGCTAAACAACAACAAAAAGCAGCAGAAACCTCTGTAGACACAAACAACTCTGTCTGACAGCTTTGAAGAGAGCAGGGGATCTCCCAACACGGAGGTTGAGATCTGAGAAGGGACAGACTGCCTGCTCAAGTGGGTCCCTGACCCCTGAGTAGTCTAACTGGTAGACATCTCCCACTAGGGGCAGACCGACACCCCACACCTCACATGGTGGAGTACACCCCTGAAAGGAAGTTTACAAAGCAAGAATCAGACAGGTACACTCACTGTTCAGCAATATTCTATCTTCTGCAGCCTCTGCTGCTGATACCCAGGCAAACAGGGTCTGGAGTGGACCTCAAGCAATCTCCAACAGAACTACAGCTGAGGGTCCTGACTGTTAGAAGGAAAACTGTCAAACAGGAAGGACACCTATACCAAAACCCCATCAGCACGTCCCCATCATCAAAGACCAGAGACAGATAAAACCACAAAGATGGGGAAGAAGCAGGGCAGAAAAGCTGGAAATGCAAAAAATAAGAGCGCATCTCCCCTTGCAAAGGAGCACAGCTCATCACCAGCAATGGATCAAAGCTGGACGGAGAATGACTTTGACGAGATGAGAGAAGAAGGCTTCAGTCCATCAAACTTCTCAGAGCTGAAGGAGGAATTATGTACCCAGCACAAAGAAACTAAAAATCTTGAAAAAAGAGTGGAAGAATTCACAGCTAGAATAATGAATGCAGAGAAGGTCATAAACAAACTGACAGAGATGAAAACCATGACACGAGAAATACGTGACAAATGCACAAGCTTCAGTAACTGACTTGATCAACTGGAAGAAAGAGTATCAGCGATTGAGGATCAAATGAATGAAATGAAGCAAGAAGAGAAACCAAAAGAGAAAAGAAGAAAAAGAAATGAACAAAGCCTGCAAGAAGTATGGGATTATGTAAAAAGACCAAATCTACATCTGATTGGGGTGCCTGAAAGTGAGGGGGAAAATGGAACCAAGTTGGAAAACACTCTTCAGGATATCATCCAGGAGAACTTTCCCAACCTAGTAGGGTAGGCCAACATTCAAATTCAGGAAATACAGAGAACGCCACAAAGATACTCCTCCAGAAGAGCAACTCCAAGACACATATTTGCCAGATTCACCAAAGTTGAAATGAAGGAAAAAATCTTAAGGGCAGCCAGAGAGAAAGGTCGGGTTACCCACAAAGGGAAGCCCATCAGACTAACAGCAGATCTCTCTGCAGAAACTCTACAAGCCAGAAGAGAGCGGGGGCCAATATTCAACATTCTTAGAGAAAAGAATTTTCAACCTAGAATTTCATATCCAGCCAAACTAAGTTTCATAAGTGAAGGAGAAATAAAATCCTTTACAGATAAGCAAATGCTTAGAGATTTTGTCACCACCAGGCCTGCCTTACAAGAGACCCTGAAGGAAGCCCTAAACATGGAAAGGAACAACCGGTACCAGCCATTGCAAAAACATGCCAAAATGTAAAGACCATCGAGGCTAGGAAGAAGCTGCATCAACTAACGAGCAAAATAACCAGTTAATATCATAATGGCAGGATCAAGTTCACACATAACAATATTAACCTTAAATGTTAATGAACTAAATGCTCCAATGAAAAGACACGGACTGGCAAACTGGATCAAGAGTCAAGACCCATCAGTCTGCTGTATTCAGGAGACCCATCTCACATGCAGAGACATACATAGGCTCAAAATAAAGGGATGGAGGAAGATCTACCAAGCAAAGGGAGAACAAAAAAAAGCAGGGGTTGCAATCCTAGTCTCTGATAAAACAGACTTTAAACCATCAAAGATCAAAAGAGACAAAGAAGGCCATTACATCATGGTAAAGGGATCAATTCAACAGGAAGAGCTAACTCTCCTAAATAAATATGCACCCAATAGAGGAGCACCCACATTCATGAAGCAAGTCCTTAGAGACTTACAAAGAGACTTAGACTCCCATACAATAATAATAGGAGACTTCAACACTCCACTGTCAACATTAGACAGATCAATGAAACAGAAAGTTAACAAGGATATCCAGGAATTGAACTCATCTCTGCAGCAACCGGACCTAATAGACATCTATAGAACTCTCCACCCCAAATCAACAGAATATACATACTTCTCAGCACCACATCGCACTTATTCCAAAATTGACCACATAATTGGAAGTAAAGCACTCCTCAGCAAATGTAAAAGAACAGAAATTATAACAAACTGTCTCTCAGACCACAGTGCAATCAAACTAGAACTCAGGACTAAGAAACCCAATCAAAATCACTCAACTACATGGAAACTGAACAACCTGCTCCGGAATGACTACTGGGTACATAACGAAATGAAAGCAGAAATAAAGATGTTCTTTGAATCCAATGAGAAAAAAGATACAACATACCAGAATCTCTGGGACACATTTAAAGGAGTGTGTAGAGGGAAATTTATAGCACTAAATGCCCACAAGAGAAAGCAGGAAAGATCGAAAATTGACACTCTAACATCACAATTAAAAGAACTAGGCCAGGCGTGGTGGCTCAAGCCTGTAATCCCAGCACTTTGGGAGGCCGAGACAGGTGGATCACGAGGTCAGGAGATCGAGACCATCCTGGCTAACACTGTGAAACCCCGTCTCTACGAAAAATACAAAAAACTAGCCGGGCGTGGTGGCGGGCGCCTGTAGTCCCAGCTACTCGGGAGGCTGAGGCGAGAGAATGGCGTAAACCCGGGAGGCGGAGCTTGCAGTGAGCTGAGATCCGGCCACTGTACTCCAGCATGGGCGACAGAGCGAGACTCCGTCTCAAAAAAACAAAACAAAACAAAACAAAAAAAAAAAAAAAAAAAAGAACTAGAGAGGCAAGAGCAAACACATTCAAAAGCTAGCAGAAGGCAAGAAATAACTAAGATCAGAGCAGAACTGAAGGAGATAGAGACACAAAAAACCCTCCAAAAAATCAATGAATCCAGGAGTTGGTTTTTTGAAAAGATCAACAAAATTGACAGACCGCTAGCAAGACTAATAAAGAAGAAAAGAGAGAGGAATCAGATAGACGCGATAAAAAATGATAAAGTGGGATATCACCACCAACCCCACAGAAATACAAACTACCATCAGAGAATACTATAAACACCTCTACGCAAATCAACTAGAAAATCTAGAAGAAATGGATAATTTCCTGGACACTTACACTCTCCCAAGACTAAACCAGGAAGAAGTTGAATCCCTGAATAGACCAATAGCAGGCTCTGAAATTGAGGCAATAATTAATAGCCTACCAACCAAAAAAGTCCAGGACCAGATGGATTCACAGCTGAATTCTACCAGAGGTACAAGGAGGAGCTGGTACCATTCCTTCTGAAACGATTCCAATCAATAGAAAAAGAGGGAATCCTCCCTAACTCATTTTATGAGGCCAACATCATCCTGATACCAAAGCCTGGCAGAGACACAACAAAAAAAGAGAATTTTAGACCAATATCCCTGATGAACATCGATGCAAAAATCCTCAATAAAATACTGGCAAACCGGATTCAGCATCACATCAAAAAGCTTATGCACCATGATCAAGTGGGCTTCATCCCTGGGATGCAAGGCTGGTTCAACATTCGCAAATCAATAAATGCAATCCAGCATATAAACAGAACCAAAGACAAGAACCACATGATTATCTCAATAGATGCAGAAAAGGCCTTTGACAAAATTCAACAGCCCTTCATGCTAAAAACGCTCAATAAATTCGGTATTGATGGAATGTACCTCAAAATAATAAGAGCTATTTATGACAAACCCACAGCCAATATCATACTGAATGGGCAAAAACTGGAAAAATTCCCTTTGAACACTGGCACAAGACAGGGATGCTCTCTCTCACCACTCCTATTCAACATAGTGTTGGAAGTTCTGACTAGGGCAATCAGGCAAGAGAAAGAAATCAAGGGTATCCAGTTAGGAAAAGAAGAAGTCAAATTGTCCCTGTTTGCAGATGACATGATTGTATATTTAGAAAACCCCATTGTCTCAGCCCAAAATCTCCTTAAGCTGATAAGCAACTTCAGTAAAGTCTCAGGATACAAAATTAATGTGCAAAAATCACAAGCATTCTTATACACCAGTAATAGACAAACAGAGAGCCAAATCATGAATGAACTTCCATTCACAATTGCTTCAAAGAGAATAAAATACCTAGGAATCCAACTTGTAAGGGATGTAAAGGACTTCTTCAAGGAGAACTACAAGCCACTGCTCAGTGAAATAAAAGAGGACACTAACAAATGGAAGAACATACCATGCTCATGGATAGGAAGAATCAATATCGTGAAAATGGCCATATTGCCCAAGGTTATTTATAGATTCAATGCCATCCCCATCAAGCTACCAATGACTTTCTTCACAGAATTGGAAAAAACTGCTTTAAAGTTCACATGGAACCAAAAGAGAGTCCGCATTGCCAAGACAATCCTAAGTCAAAAGGACAAAGCTGGAGGCATCACGCTACCTGACTTCAAACTATACTACAAGGCTACAGTAACCAAAACAGCATGGTACTGGTACCAAAACAGAGATATAGACCAATGGAACAGAACAGAGTCCTCAGAAATAATACCACACACCTACAGCCGTCTGATCTTTGACAAACCTGAGAAAAACAAGAAATGGAGAAAGGATTCCCTATTTAATAAATGGTGCTGGGAAAATTGGCTAGCCATAAGTAGAAAGCTGAAACTGGATCCTTTCCTTACTCCTTATACGAAAATAATTCAAGATGGATTAGAGACTTAAATGTTAGACCTAATACCATGAGAACCCTAGAAGAAAACCTAGGTAGTACCATTCAGGACATAGGCATGGGCAAGGACTTCATGTCTAAAACACCAAAAGCAACGGCAACAGAAGCCAAAATTGACAAATGGGATCTAATTAAACTAAAGAGCTTCTGCACAGCAAAAGAACTACCATCAGAGTGAACAGGCAACCTACAGAATGGGAGAACATTTTTGCAATCTACTCATCTGACAAAGGGCTAATATCCAGAACCTACAAAGAACTCAAACAAATTTACAAGAAAAAAACAAACAACCCCATCAACTTTGTTGTTTTTGCCCAACAAAAAGTGGGCAAAGGATATGAACAGACATTTCTCAAGAGAAGACATTCATACAGCCAACAGACACATGAAAAAATGCTCATCATCACTGGCCATCAGAGAAATGCAAATCAAAACCACAGTGAGATACCATCTTACACCAGTTAGAACAGCAATCATTAAAAAGTCAGGAAACAACAGGTGCTGGAGAGGATGTGGAGAAATAGGAACACTTTTACACTGTTGGTGGGATTGTAAACTAGTTCAACCATTATGGAAAACCGTATGGCGATTCCTCAAGGATCTAGAACTAGAATTACCATATGACCCAGCCATCCCATTACTGGGGATATACCCAAAGGATTATAAATTATTCTACTACAAATACACATGCACACGTATGTTTATTGCGGCACTATTCACAATAGCAAAGACTTGGAATCAACCCAAATGTCCATCAGTGACAGACTGGATTAAGAAAATGCGGCACATATACACCATGGAATACTATGCAGCCATAAAAAAGGATGAGTTTGTGTCCTTTGTAGGGACATGGATGCAGCTGGAAACCATCATTCTTAGCAAACTATCGCAAGAACAGAAAACCAAACACCGCATGTTCTCACTCGTAGGTGGGAACTGAACAATGAGATCACTTGGACTTGGGAAGGGGAACATCACACATCGGGGCCTATCATGGAGAGGGGTGAGAGGGGAGGGATTGCATTGGGAGTTAGTACCTGATGTAAATGACGAGTTGATGGGTGCTGACGAGTTGATGGGTGCAGCACACCAACATGGCACAAGTATACATATGCAACAAACCTGCATGTTATGCACATGTACCCTAGAACTTAAAGTATAATAATAAAAATTAATAAAAATAAAAATAAAAAAAAGAAAAAAGAAAATTTGAAACTGAATAAAAAAGTATGTGATATCCTTCATATTAAAAATATCCTTAATGAGGTACATGTCCAAGTAATCCCTGGATGTCACTTAATAGCAAGTTCGTGAGAAGGAAAATATAGTAAAATTGATATATTTTGGAGCTGAATATAAAATTTACTTGCATATTTTAAAATAAAACAATGTTTTAAGGAAAAAAAAAAAAGAATCTCATATCCTTCATTAGAAGGAGATACCCAAGCCATATTCGTTGTTATGGCTCAGAGAGTAAATGTTTTGGTTACCACATATTGTGGATCAGAAATAATTTTAGACTGGTCAGCATAATATTCTTAGATATTTTAATTTCTATTATGTCAAATTGTGTCTTTCTAATTAAATTAAAGTAGTTGAAAACTAAGTAATTATTTTAAAAATAATTACTTTTTAAACATCATTGAAAAGCTAGTCTTACTCTGATAAGCAGAAGCTAGAAGTGGCAGAGCAGCCAGGGTACAGTACTGTGCCAGTTTTTGTTCCTGTTCAAAATGGGTGACTTTTATTACAACACTCTGGGAGGCTATTAGAAAGTTTGGAGGTTTTACATTACACACAGGCAGACTCTATTTTTTCCTAGTTTGCTCTGCCCTGCTAGTTCATTGTGTTATCTGCAGGCATCTGAGTTCCGCCTTCAGATTGGAGATATCTTAAGGGTTTTTTCTTCCTTTTCATGGAGCACCTCTTGTAGCTATAATATAGCTGAAAAGATAATTAAACTTATTGAATGGATGACTTCTCTTGTTCTTGTTCATCTGATATTTTTTTAACCAGCTTTATTCATCCTGGCTTCTCCTTTGAGAAGAAGTAATATAAAAAGAGGGTTCAGCAGCAATCAAGTCTCAATTGAAGATAAGTCATTGGCATTTGCTCTGTGACCATCTCTGTGTATATTAAGAAAGTCAAAAGGCAGTTGCTGCCATTTCAAGTTTTTTTTTTTTTGGTGTACAAAACCCATATGAATAGATCTTTGCCTAATGTCCATACATATGTAACTCAGTCAAAACGTGTGATAGACTAGGGAGAATTAAAACTGGCATATATAAATGGCTTAGGTTAAACTCAGGAACCATTTCTGAACAAAGTAAAAAATAAAAGCATCTTGAAGAATGCCTGCTGCAGAGTAAAAATAAAAAAGATAATTCATTTAATTCCCCAAACATTGACTGGGCCCCTACTGTCTGCCATGTACCATCTATTCTTGACCAAATTAAACTAGGTCATTGCTCTGGAGAGGCCTATAATTCCATACTGGAGGAATTCACTGAAAGATATAAATAACATGAGTTTGCTAAGTGTGATGATAAAAGCACAGCACATCGTGGCCTCAAATAGAAGGAAGGAGTTCGCTCAGCTGACAGGGGAAGAGGAGGTTAATGTAACAGAGTGCTGTTCTCAGAAACATAGAAGACAAGGGGTTTATGAGACTTTGGTCTATGTCAGTCTTGTGCTTGAGCCTGAAATGCTGTCTTGGCCTTGGGATCTCTCCCTATTAGTAGAGCAATTTGGAAATAAAACAATGACACAAATCCTGGCTTTACCACCCTCCAAGCTGCTCTCATTCATTCATTTGTTCTTTCACCTTTTCATAAAATATTATCAGAGTATTTACATCATATCCAGCGGTTCCACATCTGTGGATTTAACCAACTAGATGGAAAATATTTGAGAAATAAAAGGATGGCTGTATCTGTGCTAAAATATACAGATTTCTTTTCTTGTCATTATTTCTTAAACAATATGATATAACAAGTACTTATGAAGCATTTAGATTGTATTAGGTATTATAAGTAATCTAGAGATAATTTAAAGTATGTTGGAGGATGTACATAGTTTATATGCAAATACTACATAATTTTATACCAGGGACTTGAACATCAGTGGATTTTGGTATGGCAGGATGGGGTGGGGTTCTGGAACCAAGCCTCCCACAAATACTGTAGAACAACTGTACTTTCAATGTGCTAGACACTCTTTAAACAGAATTAATAATAAAATGCATATTATTCTATTTTTATGGAGCTTATAATATATAATAAATAATTTAATAATTGGAAACAACAACAAGAATCCATAAACATACTTTTGTAAATTGTACTATAGTCTATGGACAAAGAGAAAAAGGGAACACAGAAAACATAGAGTAAACCTACCTTAGGCATCAGCATGCACCTCTCCAGGGGTCATGTTTACATGGAGGCATGAAGGAAATGGAAGGGTGAGGAATGGGAAGCATGAGACAGCAGTGGCAGGGGAGGCATTTCAGGGATGAGAACAGTGCCCAGGGCCTTAGTTGGGAATGAAGAGTAGCATGCTTAAGCTGGAAAAGGAGGCCAGTGAGGGGCAGCTGTAGTTTGGCAAGGAGGCAGCACAAAAGTGCTCACTCAAAATTTATTTACAATCATTTCAAAGTGCTCTCTACTCAACTGAGGTAGAGTAATGCCAGAGTTACTGAAATAATATGAATAGGGGTAAGGTGATAACCAGCCCCTACACACAACAAAGAGGCAAGGCAAAACCAGATAAAGTGGATTATCTCCACCTGCCCGTTGGCATTCTCTGCCTCCTGCTCTGCTTGGATCTCTTGAGGGATTCTGGATGCAGAGGGTCTTGATTCAGCACTTAAATCCTGCTCTCGTTTTGGTGGAAGTATCAAAAACACCTGCTCTTTGTGATCTGTTAAGCAAGTTCTGTGAGTCAGGCACTGTCCATGGTGCCCGCATCCTAGTCTTCCTGACACGTGAGCCAGGTCATGATGCTGATCTGCTTCCAGCCAGCTGAAGGCTTCTGAAATCCTTCAGAGTAAATCCTGAAGTCCTTTTGCTCACTTTCAAGGCTCTCTATCAACTCCATATACTCTCCCTTGCTCCTTTGGACCATTCAGCAGAGACAGCTCTACAAGCAGCTCAGCTCACTAGGCAGGTGATGTCTCAAAGTCTTTGCTCTGCTAGTTCCTCTGCTGGAAATACCCTTTGCCCCAGTGACATGATGGTTCAGTCCTCTTACTTTGTTCAACACCTTTTCATCTCAGCGAGGCCTTCCCCATACATTCCATCTAAAATTGCACTCCAACCTGACCCTCTGCATACTTGCTTTATTTTTCTCCATAGCATGTATCTTCTTCTAATAAGCTATAAAGTGTACTTAAATTCCAAGAAGGCAGAAATTTTTGTTTGTTTTGTCCATTGCTTATCCCTAACTCCAAGAATAGTGCCATAGTAGATATTCAAAGATATTTTTGAAAGAATCTCATTTAATCTTCACAAGGCAGCACGCAGTGACTACCTAAACATGATGGTGAAATAGTTTTCATAAAGTCACAAAAATCATTTCATTGACAAATTAAAATATTGTATTGATGAATATAGTAAATGCCCACAAAATAAACTTAATGTTGCAGTCACAAGATTTGGTAGTTTTTCAACCTCATGAACCAAAAATCAGTTACTTAATTATTATAGCTAGTAATTTTCTTTGCTATTAATTGTATATTATTTGCATTGTGACATTATAGCTAGTGACTGCATTTCAATTTGAAATTCAAAACTGTAGAAATACAATAAAAAGTTCTGGATAAGATTTCAATGCTATTCTTATAAAATGATATCTCTTGTTTTCTGGTGTTATGGTATAAACTGTGCATTTTAATAAATTATATATTCAAAGTATAAAGAAAAATTGGTCTCCAACTTCAATTTCCAACAAAATATTGGAAAATGTTTCATTTTGCTGGCATTTTAAATTTAAAATGTAAACTTAGATTGCAGGGGGTTTGTTGTTGTTGTTGTACTGCTGTAAGAAATGAAATGCAAAATAGAGCAAAATTGGAAGAAACACAACTAGCCAGACAGATACGTCTCCTTTCTAAAATTACGGTGTTTAAATTTCTCAACTGTGTATTTATTTGAACTTAATATCTTCAGACACAAGCCTCTCAGGCTGTTAAATGACTCAGAAGACTATACACTAAAACACTCCTGTGTAGGCTTTTTAATTAGCTACTTGTCTTTGATAATATAAGGTGTCACTTTTATTCTTATGTTGAACTCTAGACTGTCTTCTCCACGAGAATACTGAGATTATTGGGACAAACCTGCTCAGTCATTATATTCCTTCTGAGTCTAGTTATAACATGTTAGATCAAGAAGCTTCCTTCCAGAATGTAACTGGAGAGGTCTAGTTGTCAATTCAGGCACGTTGGCTAAGTGAGAGAGTGTGAGTAGGTGGGATCTTAAGTCTATGGAGTGAGATACTGGGCAAGAGCAGCAGTAGGGAGCTGAGTGAGTAACTTCAGTACAGTGAAGACAGCGATATGACTTTTCCCTTGACCTCCTTCTTAGGTATTCTGGTGTATGGGGGCATGTGGGCACAGGATTTGGAGTCCCATCCTCAATCGCTGATATTCTCTTGTCTTACAAATAGATTCCAGGTGAATTAACTATAGGCTTCAATTAAAAGGATGGGGTACAATGATTAGACAGGGCATGGTGGTTCCAAATCTGGGGAAAAGTGTCTTTCAAAGCTATAGCATCTGTCCTTCCAGAGAACTACTGGGCTATAGCAAAATGATAAAAATTAATCTTTAAAATTCTAACACTAATATTGCTTCACAATCTGATCAAAAACCCTAACAACATGATGCTGTGTGTGTGTGACAAACTCTTCTACAGTGATACTAATATTCTTGTAGCTCTAGTAGCTCTACCCTGACGTAAAATCTCCCCAGGTGGTGTAAAACTCAATGCCTTAAGATAGTAATCCCTTAATGCATGGCCACTGACCAGTAAATAAGTGAATGAATAAATGGTCAACAAAGGAACACCCACCTCTGAGCAAATATTGGCAGTTTACCCTAAAAAGCAAGTAATGAAGCTTTCTGACAATTAGCATTTTTCAACTTAGCTTTTTTAAAGGCTATCAATAAAAACATTCTTAATGAAATTAGACATTACATTTTAAAAAATGGAACAATTTAACAGTAATAAAATGATTTTCTTTCAGTGACATATTAGAAACTATATTTAGAAAACAATTTGTAATCTTACACAAACCATGTGGACTTTAATATATACCAGAAAAAGTTCATTTGTACAAAGTTGTCTGTTTGCTAATTTTAATTTTCTTTATAATATAGTAGCTTCGATATAGGTATGTGAACCAATTGGCTGACCTCTATTCCCTTCTCCTATTCTGCCCCCAAATGGGATGAAGGTAGCACTTCAGAGTATGCAGATCAAGGAGACTTAGTCCTAGACAGGCTGTCCTGCATCTGTTTTTCTTCAGACAAATTGAAGTGTTTCAGTTGACGGTGCCAATCAACTGGAAAACCTATTTGCATAACTCCAGGGAATATACTTCAGACAGTGTAGAATGAGGTATATGCCCTGGGGTTCCTTGTCTGGCATCAGGAAAATTTAGGACACCGACACACACGAGGAGTTTAGGAGTGGAGGTTTAATAGATAGAAGAGAAGAGAAAGAGAAACAGCTTTCTCTATAGAGAGAGGGGTCTCTGAGCAGTCAAGACCAGCTGGTGGCAAATGCCCCGAGTTTTATAGTCCAGTTTGAGGAGGCAGTGTCTGATTAACACTGGGCTCATTCGATCAGGTATGACATTTACATAGTACATGGGGAAGGCTGGTCACTCCACCCTAATCTTCTTATGCAAATGGACTTTCCAGTTGATTGGCACCATCTTGTCTGCTCCTTTACAGTACACATGGCTGGCAGAGAAGGGAAGACGGAGCCGCCATCTTGAACATGCCTAGTCCTTAGTTCCCGCCAGCATTCACCCATGCAAGCTCCCAGCTTGCAGGATGCTCTTTGTTAGAAAATGATTTGAGGCCACTTTTCATTAAAAAGATAAGCCTTACCGAGGACGCCATGCCCTTCTATCTGCCTAAGTGATTTCTTCTTTACTCCTGTATCAAAATTACTGAATATGTCCGGTGGCTTACTTTACTCACTTGCGAAATGACAGGAAGAACATCTGCCCTCCCTACCACCCAGGTAATGGGGAAAGAGCTTTGAAAATTCTGAAGCGGAATACAAATGTAAAACACTAACATGACATATCACCAAGAAAGTCCCTTTTTGCTTCCGGAGAGTGACTCTACAGCTGCGAGCCTCCACCCAACTTCTAACTGGAATGTGTGGGAATTTCTAGAGAGACTAGCCTTGTCTGGAAGTATAAGGAACTATGTGCCTTACTCTCTAAATTCAGAGGCAAAGCTGCTGAGATTGTGCCTGCTATGCCACAATAGAGCTGGCCAAAAGCATTTATTTAAGATAAACCGGTTCTGAAAATCCTACTGGATCTGGTGTATACAAGGAAGCCTGGGGGTAGAGGGTGTCCTCAGATTGAGATGATGAAGGTGTGACTATCTGTTACAGGCTGAATATGCTCCCCTTCATTCAAATTGTGTAGTCCTAATCCCTAGTATCTCAGAATGTGAGTATATGTGGAGATAGGGCCTTTAAAGAGATAATTAAGATAAAAAAGAAATCACTAGGGTGGGACCTAATCCAATATAACTGGTGTCCTTGTGAGAAGAGGAAATTTGGACACAGACAGGTACAGGGGAAAGTGTGAAGACAAAGGGAGAAAACAGTCATCTACAAGCGAAAGAGAGAGGCCTCAGAAGAAAGCAAACTTGTTGACACCTTAATTTTAGACTTCTAGTTTTCAGGGCTTTGGGAAAATAAATTTCCATTGTTTACGCCACCCAGTCTGGGTACTTTGTTATGGCAGCCATAGCAAATTAATACACTCTACCTTCATCTTTCTTTCCCCATGCAAGAAGGGAATACACTGGACCTTAAACCTCTTTTTTCCTCAAAGAGTGTGCCCAAGCCTTTCTCCTACTAGGTAGGTCAGTGGTCACTGGCCTTAAAGTTGCTGAGTCACTGAACTTGCACCATCACTGATTATTTGATGTTGAAAGGGTAAGAAAGATGACAGGAGATGGAGGGTGAGACTACAAGGGAATCCCAAGAGCAACTTGCATTGGCACCACTTGGTGTGAAAAGAATACTCAAGTCTCCTGTGGACCTAATGGATGCTGTACAAAGCAGCTGGATCCCATTAGGAGGGGCTCCTGGTAGAGCAAGAGGTTCTAAGGGAAGATTTTTCCACTGGGAGAGTGAGAGTCAAGAAGAAGTTAGGCCTTGGCAGACCCACCCTTGCCAATGTGGAGCACAGAAGTATGCCCTCACCTGGAGGAGGTCTCCAATGAGTCACAGGTGAATAGCTCTCAGCTATTCAACATTAGAACATGAGCTGTACAGGAGAATCAGTAGCTATTTAGGGATAAATCCCAAAGTAGCAGTAACCCAGTAATAGGGGACGGTTAACTTGGAACTGCAACCATGTTGGTGATCAGAAAGAGAAAGTCTGTGTCCTCCTTCCCTCATCAAGGAGGTGGTTGGAGAGGGCAGACTATATCCTTCCTTAAACACACCTCCCTTTCCCTAAGCAGCTCCATCTTCCAAGTCTGGCCCATGAAAGTGGATAAGAGGAAAAATTTTAGTAAATAGTTTGGGTTATATAAATTAATGACTGACCTAAATTTTACATTGCATTGAGAAGTTAAAAAAAAAAAAAAAAAAAAAAAAAAGTCCTTTCTGGCCAGAATGGGAAATTTGGGGTTCAAATGTGTGCAGCCTTGATACTCAAGTAAGTTACATCTTGTGTGTATCAGCTCTGAAGCTCCCCAGTCAAAACCACTTAATACAAATGAAATACAACAACGTTGCTTGGTGGGTATTTTACTCCAACTTAGTAAAGTTCTCTTTCATCCTCAGCAATTTTTTTCAAAATTTTGTAATTCACCTCACTCTTATAATCCCACTCTGAAATTTCAACGTTGCCTCTGGAAACAAACAAACAAACACAAAAACAAAACAAAACAAAAAAAACAAGACTAGCAGTATGATCCTGAACGTGTCACTTAACTTCTCTGAAAATTAGCTCATCTGCAAAATGGGGATAATAGTATCAGTTTGCAGGGTGGTTGTAAAGAAAAAAATGATATATAGCATGTAATGTTAAGTCTGGCCCATACTACACACTTGATCAATGGTAGTTACTATTATTATTATTAACAATACTTATATCAGTGAATCCTATATTCTAGGAACACTGATCTATCAATGTTATCCAAAATGGGATACTGGTGTTCTCATGCAAGCTATCCATCCAGAAAATATATGGCACTCACCAGGGAACATATACCCTGATGTCAATTGTCACCTCCTTGGTGAAGCCTTTTTTGACTCCTGCTTTTTCTTCCCTTTGTCCTCTTTCCCATACTGCAGAAGTAACTGTTTACTCCACTGTGCTTTGTTCAATATGCTGGAAAAGTACTTAGTACTATAGTTTCTCCAACAAAACAATGAAGCTAGTCAAAGGGCTAGGGATGTGGTTTACTCATATTTGTACCTAGTAGATAGTATGCTCAGCATTATTACTTTGAATCAGATTGTTGGCTGATGTATTCTCACCAGCAAATGAGGTGTTGGACTAGGAGATGCTCTATGACAGTTGTGTCAGAATCCTCTGGAGAGCTTGTTAAAATGCAAGTTTCTGGCCTCCATGCTCAGTGAGCCTGACTCAGCCAGTCAGGATGGGGTCCAGGACTTTTTAACAACCTTTTAACCTCTCCCCATGATTTTTTTTTTTTTTTTTTTTTTTTTTTTTTGAGACGGAGTCTCGCTCTGTCGCCCAGGCTGGAGTGCAGTGGCCGGATCTCAGCTCACTGCAAGCTCCGCCTCCTGGGTTCACGCCATTCTCCTGCCTCAGCCTCCCACATAGCTGGGACTACAGGCGCCTGCCACATCGCCCGGCTAGTTTTTTGTATTTTTTAGTAGAGACGGGGTTTCACCATGTTAGCCAGGATGGACTCGATCTCCTGACCTCGTGATCCGCCCGTCTCGGCCTCTCAAAGTGCTGGGATTACAGGCTTGAGCCACTGCGCCCGGCCTCCATGATTACTAAGTAAGAGATCCGCCCAGGCTCCCCTTCAGCTCTGGGATTCCATGATTACATGAGTCAGATAATTCAGATCTGAACATGCCCTTCACTCATTTCCTAATTCAACTCTTTGTGGGAGAAAAAAAGAGGTTTTACTTTTTTTCTTTCCAATGTAGCAGCCAATTTGTACTGAGAATCAATTGCTCACTGTTGAGCATAGAAGTATTTTAACATCCAAATTAGTTCAGTATTGATGAAGCATTTCATGAAATCGTTTCAGGGCCCACAAACTAGTCTATTTTCATGCAGATGCCTTAAAATGGCCTATCAAGCATCATCTACAGTATTTCCAGCTCAAAACAGTCTTTCAAGAAGCTTTAGGAGCTTTGGAGCTCTAGCTCCAAAGACCCATGGGTAAAATTCTGTGAGGCTCATGCAGCAGATCTCTAACCTGTAACTCTTGTGTATCAAATCTGGTCACTTTATTTGTAATAGTACTCTCCCTCCTTCAACTCAAATATCAGTATTAAAAGCCCTACTTTTTTGAAACGAACAAACAAAAAAAATAGCTGCTTTAACATTGCAACATCAGCTGTAAAGGACATGTATTAGAATAGTTCCAGATTTTAAAATGGGGAGTGCCTGGCCATTTTGCATCCTCTGAACTGTCCAGCATCTTCTTATTCACTTAGCCTATGTAGCTGGAGGAAAGAGACGAAATATTAAAACCTTTGAAGAAGGATCTAAGACCTGTGGTCACTGGGCAGAAAAGGAAGAAGCCAAAGAAGTAGGCATCTGGCATCTGGGAAGTTCTGTTTGTCCTTGGCACCTTCTGCCAATATTTCCTTTCCCTGAAGAAAAAGTATGAGAGAAAAGAAATTGGGCATCCTTCCAATCCTCAATTGAATTGCTGGCAAACTCTGATTAATTATTCTGGGGAATCCTGGTTGAAAACCTAACATGAATATGCTGCTTCAGCAACTATCATTAGAAAAAAATAATCAGTTTAATGTATCTACAGCAGTGCTCATTGGGAATGTTTTATCCTATGATAAACACAAAATATACATCTTCTTCAAAACCTGTAAATTATCTTTGCTCCTCTGTAAATAATAGAGAATGTTCTCTGTTCTGGCCTTAGTATACTCAGGACAACTCACCTCCAAGCTTGGGTTTCCTAAGAGATAGATCATAGAGAACCCTCAAACACATTGTATTTATCCTTAAACATACCTTTTTCTCCAAATTTCTGCTACTTTTCTACCTTGATTATCTGGGAAGTCCACATTGCAGAGTGCTGGTCTGCACATGGCACATGCACTGTCATTTCTCCTCCCTGTGCCAATAGCAGATTTCATTATTTTTTATTTTAAAAATTTTAAAACATACCATATATAGAGATGAGTATATATAATATATATGTATAGTTTGCATAATAATAAAAAAATCGGTTTATGCTCTACTCAGGTTAAATATAAAAACATCCATGGAATTTTAGTAGCTCCTCCCTGATTTGTGCCACTTTTCATTGCTCTCAGAGAAAACAACTGTGCTGACTTTTATGATATTTTCTTCCTTCTCTTTTAGTTTTACCACTATATTAGGCCATTCTCACACACTACTATAAAGGTATACCTGAGACTGGGTAATTTATGAAGAAAAGAGGTTTAATTAACTCACAGTTCCATGGGCTGTACAGGAGGCATAGCTGGGGAGGCCACAGGAAACTTACAATTATTACAGAAGGTGAATGGAAAGAAGGCACATCTTCACATGGCTGGCAGACAAGAAACAGTGAAGAGGAAGGTGCCACACACTTTACAGCAGCCAGATCATGTGACAACTCTATCACAAGACAGCATGAAGCGGATAGTGCTGAAACATTAGAAACCACCTCTGTGATCCAATCACCTCCCACCAGGCCCCACCTCCAACATGGAAATTACAATTCAACATGAGATTTGGGTGGGGACACAGAGCTTAACCATATCAACCACCTACATGTATAACCTTGCTATAGTCCAAATATGTGTCCCCTCAAAATTCACATGTAAAAACTTAGCCCCCAGTGCAACAGTATTAAGAGATAGGGCCTTTAGGAAGGTGGGAAGCCTCCTAAAAACCTTCTCTCTTATAGGAGGCCTCCTAAAGACCCTGTCTCTTGATCCTATTCATGAGGACTCTGCTCCTATAAATAAGAGCAGTGTTCTCTAAAAGAGGCTGGAGGGAGCTCTCCAGCTCCTTCAGCCATGTTAGGACAAAGCTAGAAGGTACCATCTGGAAAGCAGACAGTGAGCCTTTACCAGACATCTAAACTGATGGTCCCTTGATCTTGGACATCCTAATGTCCAGAATTGTTAGTAATAAATTATGTTATAAATTACCCAGTCTAAGATATTTTGTTATAGCAGCAGGAACAGACTAAGACAACCCTTAACACAGTTTTTATTGCCAGTTTTTGACTTTTATACAAATTAAAGCATATTATACATTTTCTTTTGGGAGTTGCTTCTCTTCCTCAATATAATGTAAAATTCTTTCAGTTGATGCATAAAGTTGCAGTTTACTTATAGCCATCATTATCTCTTATTCTATCATATAAATTAACCATAATTTATGTATCAACTGATGGACATTTAGGTTATTTCCAGCTTTGGCTGGAACTTGGGAAAATGATCCTGCCCAGCCACCTCCTCTTTCTTATTTTTAGATTTTGTCCAGAGAACACAACACCTAGACCTGCTCTAGCCATATAGTAACATTAGGAAAGGAATTGTTGAAATGCTGAAGGTAACAAATCTGCAAGAAAGGAAGAGAATCCAGTGACATCATTGAGCAGCTGAACTGTCTCTGAAACCATCAACCTCCAGAAATTTTGTTACATAAGATTAATAAACCCCTACTATTTGTCACTTTTATACAAATATTCTTATTTGTATAGCCTAAAGCATACTTCTTCATACAAGGGTCTAAGATGCCCCAGTGACACTGTTCTAAGGAGAAGGATGGTTCCAAGCCTAGCTTCATAGTTGGTGAAAGAAATACTTCTGTGAGATGTAGATGATTTGGTCATCTGCCTCTTCCTGGCACTGGTCTTAGTCAAATTGCTGAAATAGATAAATGTCATACCATCCCTCCAACATTCCTTAGTACCTTCTCCTTAGCTGGGTTATCCAATAAGAACAATAGGCATATGCTTCTGGCATGAGAAGAGAAAATCCACCAATAATTTATACTAATTGTTATCATCAGAAAATATAAAAATAACTTATTTTAATATCACATATACACAAGTTCTGTGATTCACAATAAAATATTGCTTTGAATTAGAGTAACTGTAGTACAGAGCTGCGGTGCGCATTCTTATCTGGTTCTTCTCCCCCTCTGGGCCTACTGGAACACTGTGCTTCACAGGCCATCATCACAGGCTGTCAGGGCTGTTGACTAATCCTAGTCAATGAAATGTAAGGAGAAAGACTGAAGATTTTCAGAACTGCTACTGACTAGTGACTACTATGGGTTTTCTACTTTTTTCCTTTCTAACTGGAAAAGTTTATTGTAGTTTCCTGTCCCTGCCTCACTGAGGTATATTGGAAGGGTGGGGAGCAAGATAAACCTATCTTTTTTATTCATAGGTTACCAGGCTAAGACATGTCACTTCTAGAAATAATGGAGAAGGCTATCTAGATGATCTGGATATCTTGAACTATACAAAGGATGCAGCTCAAGGATAGCATTTTAATACATCTTCCTGAGGAAGTGATTAAGTGTGTTCTTCATGAACACGAATAATTAAACAATTATTTGGTGATCAAAAAGGCATGTTGCACTGGAGATTACATGTGCTCAGATATGTTCTTTCCTACTCTCCTTCCTGGGAAGATTAGAATTCCCAGTCACCTTGCAGTTACACAGGGTCCTGTACTAGTTCTAGCTAGTCAAATGAAAGAAGTGATATGAATCTCTTCAGAGACAAGTATTTTAAAGTAAGTGTGACACCTTTATGATCTTTCTATCTCCTTGAGCAATAAATGTAGTCACATTTTATTTTAAAATAATGACCTACAAAATATAGGAAACTTTCCAAATAGAAGTCATAGAGTGCCCCCTAACCTGCAATAGACTTTACATGATATATTGGTTCTAAACCACTGAGGCTTTGGGAGTTTATTTGTTACTGAAGCAGAACCTATTGTATTCTGACTAATATAATTACATAATTGGAAACAAAGAAACACCTGCACCATATTTAGGACATTGTGTCCCGTCTTTCTAGGCATAGTACCTCTTAAATGCTTAGAGATAACTCCTTTTGCAACCCATAAGACTCATGTCTGGACACTCTGATCATACCCCAAATCTATTCCCTTCTCACTGACTACCAAAGCATCTTCTTCCTATCTTTGGCAACTCTGTGGTCTTGCAACCTATGTGCTGAAGAATTCACATTTAAGTATTAATATTGCAATAACAATCTCAGAATATTTTAAGGAAAGAAAATCAATTTTAAAATTTTGCTTACTTGAACCCCTGGCCTGAGTATCTCTATATAAATCAGTGTCTACAGAAATGCATTTGCTTGAAATCTTATAAAAGTTACAGTAGGATTTATTGAGAGTCATTGAAACATTTTGTAATAAAAGCTATTTATAGTTTAAAAATTATGTATTTCTAGAAAACTATAAAGAATATACCAGTGTACCTGGTCTCAGTTTTCAGTTTTTTAATCTGCAAGTAATTGGTGACCATCCTTAACCAGAGTTAAGCAAATAATGCAGTCTCCTAATCTTAATTCTACTCTGCTTATGCATCCCTCAGTATCTCACTTCATACTGTTCTCTGTGGGGCATCCTAATCTTGCTTTAAGCTCCTTATTACTTACAGGGACACTTGTTCAAATTAATTTCTTATTAAGTATTCACATAAAATAAAACTTTATTTCAAATTATCTTAGAGACATTTATTGTCTCATTAAATACAAAGAAATACGTGAGTACCAGGTATGCTTTGATCAGTGACATAAAAATTTCACCAAGAACCCAGGTACTTTTATCTTTGTCTTTTATTTTCTTTTTTCTTCTTCTTTACAATTAATTAATATGTTTTTTGAGACAGGGTCTTGCTTTGCTGCCCAGGCTGGAGTGCAGTGGTGTGATCATGGCTCACTGCAGCTTTGACCTCATAGGCTCAAGCAGTCTTCTCACCTCAGCCTCCTGAGTACCTGGGACCACAGACACATGCCACCATGCCTGTCAAGATTTTTATTTTTAGTAGAGACAAAGTCTTGCTATGTTGGCCAGACTGATCTCAAACTCCTGGGCTCCAATGCTCTTCCTGCCTCGGCCTCCCAAAGCTCTAGGATTACAAGTTTGAGCCATTGTTCCCAGTCCCAGTTTTTTGTTTATTCCCTCTGTTCTCCCATCTTCTGCATTTACTTCATTTTATGGTTGATTTCGTTTGTGGTCATCTGACCATAGCATTCCCAGAAGTAACATTCAGACAAGATAAAACTTAGAGTCACAGCAGAAAGAAGATACCCACTTCCCGACTTCCTTGGAAGCCCCACAGCATACTTTTTTCCTTCCGATCTCACTAGCCAGGATTACATTACATATCCATTCCCAAATCAAAATTGGCAATGAGAATAAGAACTTAGAATAGCAGTTTTCAATGTGTGGTGAGTGGGTGTCTAGAAAATCAACAGGCCCTTTCAGGAAATTTATGAGGTCAAAACAGTTTTATAATAATGCTAACATGGTATTTGTCTTTTTGCTGTGTTGTTATTCACACTGATTGTATACAAGCAATGGTGAATAAAACTACTTTATCTTAGCATGAGTCAAAGGAGAGACATGAGAGTTGTCTCCAGACATGAAAGTGATTGTTTTCCCTATCAAGCCCCCTGGCTCCAAAATTGGCAACAGTTCAGAATGCTTTGTGTGTGTGTGTGTGTGTGTGTGTGTGTGTGTGTGTAGTCACAATCTCAGCCACATAAATTTTGACTGGATAAGAAAAGATGTAACAACAAATGACACAAAAATTTTGCATAGGAATTGGAAGGTCATGTCAGCTACAAACAAAAACTAAGGTGATTGTGGGTTCAGTGTAAGCAACAGTAATAATTGAAGATGACAATCACAGAAATTAATGTTCAGACTTGAACCAGCAAATACCATTTTAAAAGAGCCACAAAAGAAAGAAGGGGTTGAATTCTTAGAGATCTTTTGAAATTTTCCATTAACCAAAAAAAAAAAAAAAAAAAGAAGAGGATGACCCGAAACAATGCTAATGTTACAAAAAGTGTTGGCAATATTTCTATAATACAATATTTTAATAAAGACATTTGTAGGCCATATAATCTCTGCTACAACTACTTTGCTTTTATAGCAATATATAAAGAACTAAATTTGGCTATGATCCAGTAAAAATTATTTACAAATAAATTTTTTAGAAGCAGATGTACCGTACTGTATTAGTAGTTATCATATTCTCTTTGTCATGCACTTAGAGTAAGAAAGAATACCATTTCACTCAAGGATGTCTTTGATGAAGCCATAAAAAGCAATAATTTAATAAATATTGATGCTTGAATTCACTTCTTTGTAATATCCTGTGTGATGGAAGTGGAAATATATCCACGATGCATTTCTGTTGCATATAAAATATGTCTCAAAAAAATGGCTGGGCAACTGTTCGAACTAGTCACTTTTTTAATGGAATATCATTTCCTTTTTTGAACAATGACAACAAAAGACTGATGGATAAACTATAATTATTCAGCAGACATTTTCTTATTTTTTCTTATTTTTTTTATTATACTTTAAGTTCTAGGGTACATGTGCATAACGTGCAGGTTTGTTACATATGTATACTTGTGCCATGTTGGTGTGCTGCACCCAACTCGCCAGCACCTATCAATTCGTCATTTATATCAGGTATAACTCCCAATGCAATCCCTCCCCCCACACCCCTCCCCATGATAGGCCCCGATGTGTGATGTTCCCCTTCCCGAGTTCAAGTGATGTCATTGTTCAGTTCTCACCTATGAGTGAGAATATGCGGTGTTTGGTTTTCTGTTCTTGTGATAGTTTGCTAAGAATGATGGTTTCCAGCTGCATCCATGTCCCTACAAAGGACGCAAACTCATTCTTTTTTACGGCTGCATATATTCCATGGTATATATATGCCACATTTTCTTAATCCAGTCTGTCACAGATGGACATTTGGGTTGATTCCAAGTCTTTGCTATTGTGAATAGTGCTGCAATAAACATATGTGTGCATGTGTCTTTATAGCAGCATGATTTATAATCCTTTGGGTATATACCCAGTAGTGGGATGGCTGGATCATATGGAACATCTAGTTCTAGATCCTTGAGGAATCGCCATACAGTTTTCCATAATAGTTGAACTAGTTTACAATCCCACCAACAGTGTAAAAGTGTTCTTATTTCTCCACATCCTCTCCAGCACCTGTTGTTTCCTGAATTTTTAATGATTGCCATTCTAACTGGTGTGAGATGGTATCTCATTGTGGTTTTGATTTGCATTTCTCTGATGGCGAGTGATGATGAGCATTTTTTCATGTGTCTGTTGGCTGTATGAATGTCTTCTTTTGAGAAATGTCTGTTCATATCCTTTGGCCACTTTTTGATGGGGTTGTTTTTTCTTGTAAATTTGTTTGAGTTCTTTGTAGATTCTGGATATTAGCCCTTTGTCAGGTGAGTAGATTGCAAAAATGTTCTCCCATTCGGTAGGTTGCCTGTTCACTCTGATGGTAGTTTCTTTTGCTGTGCAGAAGCTCTTTAGTTTAATTAGATCCCATTTGTCAATTTTGGCTTCTGTTGCCGTTGCTTTTGGTGTTTTAGACATGAAGTCCTTGCCCATGCCTATGTCCTGAATGGTACTACCTAGGTTTTCTTCAAGGGTTTTTATGGTATTAGGTCTAACATTTAAGTCTCTAATCCATCTTGAATTAATTTTCATATAAGGAGTAAGGAAAGGATCCAGTTTCAGCTTTCTACTTATGGCTAGCCAATTTTCCCAGCACCCTTTATTAAATAGGGAATCTTTTCCCCATTTCTTGTTTGTCTCAGGTTTGTCAAAGATCAGATGGCTGTAGGTGTGTGGTATTATTTCTGAGGACTCTGTTCTGTTCCATTGGTCTATATCTCTGTTTTGGTACCAGTACCATGCTGTTTTGGTTACTGTAGCCTTGTAGTATAGTTTGAAGTCAGGTAGCGTCATGCCTCCAGCTTTGTTCTTATGACTTAGGACTGTCTTGGCAATGCAGGCTCCTTTTTGGTTCCATATGAACTTTAAAGCCGTTTTTTCCAATTCTGTGAAGAAAGTCATCGGTAACTTGATGGGGATGGCATTGAATCTATAAATAACCTTGGGCAGTATGGCCATTTTCACGATATTGATTCTTCCTATCCATGAGCATGGTATGTTCTTCCATTTGTTAGTGTCCTCTTTTATTTCGCTGAGCAGTGGCTTGTAGTTCTCCTTGAAGAGGTCCTTTACATCCCTTGTAAGTTGGATTCCTAGGTATTTTATTCTCTTTGAAGCAATTGTGAATGGAAGTTCATTCATGATTTGGCTCTCTGTTTGTCTGTTACTGGTGTATAAGAATGCTTGTGATTTTTGCACATTAATTTTGTATCCTGAGACTTTGCTGAAGTTGCTTATCAGCTTAAGGAGATTTTGGGCTGAGATGATGGGGTTTTCTAAATATACAATCATGTCATCTGCAAACAGGGACAATTTGACTTCTTCTTTTCCTAACTGGATACCTTTGATTTCTTTCTCTTGCCTGATTGCCCTAGCCAGAACTTCCAACACTATGTTGAATAGGAGTGGTGAGAGAGGGCATCCCTGTCTTGTGCCAGTTTTTAAAGGGAATTTTTCCAGTTTTTGCCCATTCAGTATGATATTAGCTGTGGGTTTGTCATAAATAGCTCTTATTATTTTGAGGTACGTTCCATCAATACCGAATTTATTGAGCATTTTCAGCATGAAGGGCTGTTGAATTTTTCAAAAGCCTTTTCTGCATCTATTGAGATAATCATGTGGTTCTTGTCTTTGGTTCTGTTTATATGCTGGATTGTGTTTATTGATTTGCGAATGTTGAACCAGCCTTGCATCCCAGGGATGAAGCCCACTTGATCATGGTGGATAAGTTTTTGATGTGCTGCTGAATCCGGTTTGCCAGTATTTTATTGAGGATTTTTGCATCGATGTTCATCAGGGATATGGGTCTAAAATTTTCTTTTTTTGTTGTGTCTCCGCCAGGCTTTGGTATCAGGATGATGTTGGCCTCATAAAATGAGTTAAGGAGGACTCCCTCTTTTTCTATTAATTGGAATAGTTTCAGAAGGAATGGTACCAGCTCCTCCTTGTACCTCTGGTAGAATTCAGCTGTGAATCCATCTGGTCCTGGACTTTTTTGGTTGGTAGGCTATTAATTATTGCCTCAATTTCAGAGCCTGCTATTGGTCTATTCAGGGATTCAACTTCTTCCTGGTTTAGTCTTGGAAGAGTGTAAGTGTCCAGGAAATTATCCATTTCTTCTAGGTTTTCTAGTTGATTTGCATAGAGGTGTTTATAGTATACTCTGATGGTAGTTTGTATTTCTGTGGGGTCGGTGGTATATCCCCTTTATCATTTTTATTGCGTCTATTTGATTCTTCTCTCTTTTCTTCTTTATTAGTCTTGCTAGCGGTCTGTCAATTTTGTTGATCTTTCCAAAAAACCAACTCCTGGATTCATTGATTTTTTGGAGGGTTTTTTGTGTCTCTATCTCCTTCAGTTCTGCTCTGATCTTAGTTATTTCTTGCCTTCTGCTAGCTTTTGAATGTGTTTGCTCTTGCTTCTCCAGTTCTTTTAATTGTGATGTTAGAGTGTCAATTTTAGATGTTTCCTGCTTTCTCTTGTGGGCATTTAGTGCTATACATTTCCCTCTACACACTGCTTTAAATGTGTCCCAGAGATTCTGGTATGTTGTATCTTTGTTCTCATTGGTTTCAAAGAACATCTTTATTTCTGCATTCATTTCATTATGTACCCAGTAGTCATTCAGGAGCAGGTTGGTCAGTTTCCATGTAGTTGAGCGGTTTTGATTGAGTTTCTTAGTCCTGAGTTCTAGTTTGATTGCACTGTGGTCTGAGAGACAGTTTGTTATAATTTCTGTTCTTTTACATTTGCTAAGGAGTGCTTTACTTCCAATTATGTGGTCAATTTTGGAATAAGTGTGATGTGGTGCTGAGAAGTATGTATATTCTGTTGATTTGGGGTGGAGAGTTCTATAGATGTCTATTAGGTCCGCTTGGTGCAGAACTGAGTTCAATTCCCGGATATCCTTGTTAACTTTCTGTCTCGTTGATCTGTCTAATGTTGACAGTGGAGTGTTGAAGTCTCCCATTATTATTGTATGGGAGTCTAAGTCTCTTTGTAAGTCTCTAAGGACTTGCTTTATGAATTTGGGTGCTCCTGTATTGGGTGCATAATTATTTAGGATAGTTAGCTCTTCCTGTTGAATTGATCCCTTTACCATTATGTAATGGCCTTCTTTGTCTCTTTTGATCTTTGATGGTTTAAAGTCTGTTTTATCAGAGACTAGGATTGCAACCCCTGCTTTTTTTTGTTCTCCATTTGCTTGGTAGATCTTCCTCTATCCCTTTATTTTGAGCCTGTGTATGTCTCTGCATGTGAGATGGGCCTCCTGAATACAGCAGACTGATGGGTCTTGACTCTTGATCCAATTGCCAGTCTGTGTCTTTTAATTGGAGCATTTAGTCCATTGACATTTAAGGTTAATATTGTTATGTGTGAACTTGATCCTGCCATTATGATATTAACTGGTTATTTTGCTCGTTAGTTGATGCAGTTTCTTCCTAGCCTCGATGGTCTTTACATTTTGGCATGTTTTTGCACTGGCTGGTACCGGTTGTTCCTTTCTATGTTTAGGGCTTCCTTCAGGGTCTCTTGTAAGGCAGGCCTGGTGGTGACAAAATCTCTCAGCATTTGCTTATCTGTAAAGGATTTTATTTCTCCTTCACTTATGAAACTTAGTTTGGCTGGATATGAAATTCTGGGTTGAAAATTCTTTTCTTTAAGAACGTTGAATATTGGCCCCCACTCTCTTCTGGCTTGTAGAGTTTCTGCGGAGAGGTCTTCAGCAGACATTTTGATAAGAATGAATAAAGTGAGTGAACCTCCACTTCAAAGAAAGAAAGAGGAAGAGATGGGGAGAGAGAAAGAAAGATAAAGATGATGGAAAAGAGGAAAATAAAAGAAAAAGAAAAGGAATGGAAAGGAAGGGAAAAAGACAAGCTAATAGTTGACTATATTTGTTGTCAATGAAAAAATTTGAACTTTTAGGGGAAAATTGGAATTCTGAAAAATTTGTCTCTGCCACCATGAGCTTGTCACCTTTCAAATCCCTAAAGATTTTTTAAATGAGATTTTTGGTTATATTAATGAATGTAATACTTTTGATACTAACATCTGAGGAAGAGTTACATAACTCCATGAACCAACATTCTTATAATGCCCAACGCACAATGTTGCAAAGTTATGCATGGTTAAAAGATTCATTTAACACATAGGTCAATGGATTTTAATGCAATAGATGAAAACTCCATTAATACGGTTTTAGTTCATCACCTAACCCTTGAGAAACTACCACTTGTCAAATTTCAGTGGAGTAGCTGAGAGATATCTATAATTATATTAAAAGGTTATTTATTAAAATGGTGCTTTTTCCAACAACATATCTGTGAAAGGACAGATTTTCTTCATATACTTAATGAAAACAACATATTGCAACAGATTGAATGCAGAAGCTGATATGGAAATCCGGCTGTTTTTTAGTTGAGTCAAATATTAAAGATTTTGTGAAAATGTAAAATCATTTAACTCTTTATTTTTTTTTTAGTTTTAGGCACATATATGCACAACATGCAGATTGGATACATAGATATACATGTGCCATGTTGGTTTGCTGCACCCATCAACTCATCATTTACATTAGGTATTTCTCCTAATGCTATCCCTCCCCCAGACCCCCACCCCTAGACAGGTCCCAGTGTGCAATGTTCCCAGTCCTGTGTCCAAGTGTTCTCATTGTTCAAGTCCCACCTATGAGTGAGAATGTGCAGTGTTTGGTTGTCTGTCCTTGTGATAGTTTGCTGAGAATGAGGGTTTCCAGCTTCATCCATGTCCCTGCAAAGGACTCATCTTTTTTATGACTGCATAGTATTCCACGGTGTATATGTGCCACATTTTCTTAATCCAGTCTATCATTGATGGACATCTGGGGTGGTTCCAAGTCTTTGCTATTGTGAATAGTGCTGCAATAAACATACATGTGCATGTGTCTTTATAGTAACATAATTTATAATCCTTTGTGTATATACCCAGTAATGGGATTGCTGGGTCAAATGGTATTTCTAGTTCTAGATCCTTGAGAAATCGCCACACTGTCTTCCACAATGGTTGAACTAATATACACTTCCACCGACAGTGTAAAAGCATTCCTATTTCTCCACATCCTCTCCAGCACCTGTTGTTTCCTAACTTATTAATGATTGCCATTCTAAGTGGTGTGAGATGATATCTCATTGAGGGTTTGAGTTGCATTTCTCTGATGACCAGTGATATTGAGCATTTTTTCATGTGTCAGCTGCATACATGTCTTTTTTTTGAAAAGTGGCTGTTCATATCCTTTGCCCACTTTTTGAATGGGGTTGTTTGTGTGTGTGTGTGTGTGTGTATGTGTGTGTGTGTTTTCCTTGTAAATTTGTTTGAGTTCTTTGTAGATTCTGGATATTAGCCCTTTGTCAGATGGGTAGATTGCAAAATTTTCTCCCAATCTGTAAGTTGATTGTTCACTCTGATGGTAGTTTCTTTTGCCATGCAAAGCTCTTTAGTTTAATTAGATCCCATTTATCTATTTTGGCTTTTGTTGCCATTACGTTTGGTATTTTAGTCATGAAGTCCTTGCCCATGTCTATGTCCTGAATGGCATAGCCTATGTTTTTTTCTAGGGTTTTTATGGTTTTATGTCTAACATTTAAGTCTTTAATCCATCTTGAATTAATCTTTGTATAAGTTGTAAGGAAGGGATCCAGTTTCAGCTTTCTACTTATGGCTAGCCAATTTTCCCAGCACCCTTTATTAAATAGGGAATCCTTTCCCCATTTCTTGTTGCTGTCAGGTTTGTCAAAGATCAGATGGTTGTAGACATGTGGTGTTATTTCTGAGACTTCTGTGCTGTTCCATTGGTCTGTATCTCTGTTTGGTACCAGTACCATGTTGTTTTGATTACTGTAGCCTTGTAGTATAGTTTGAAGTCAGGTAGCATGATGCCTCCAGCTTTATTCTTTTTGCTTAGGAATTTCTTGGCAATGCAGGCTCGTTTTTGGTTCCATATGAACTTTGAAGCAGTTTTTTCCAATTCTGTGAAGAAAGTCATTGGTAGCTTAATGGGGATGCCATTGAATCTATAAATTACCTTGGGCAGTATGGCCATTTTCATGATATTGATTCTTCCTATCCATGAGCATGGAATGTTCTTCCATTTGTTTGTGTCTTCTTTTATTTCATTGAGCAATGGTTTGTAGTTCTCCTTGAAGAGGTCCTTTACATCCCTTGTAAGCTGGATTCCTAGGTATTTTATTGTTTTAGCAATTGTGAATGGGAGTTCACTCATGATTTGGCTCTCTGTTTGGCTGTTATTGGTGTATAGGAATGCTTGTGATTTTTGCACACTGATTTTGTATCCTGAGACTTTACTGAAGTTGCTTAACAGCTTAAGGAGATTTTGGGCTGAGACGATGGGGTTTTCTAAATATACAATCATGTCATCTGCAAACAGGGACAATTTGACTTCCTCTTTTCCTAATTGAATACCTTTATTTCTTTCTCTTGCTTGATTGCCCTGCCCAGAACTTCCAACACTATGTGGAATAGGAGTGGTAAGAGAGGGCATTCTTGTCCTGTACCAGTTTTCAAAGTGAATGCTTCCAATTTGTGCCCATTCAGTATGATATTGGCTGTGGGTTTGTCATAAATAGCTCTTATTATTTTGAGATACATACCATCAATACCTAATTTATTGAGAGTTTTTAGCATGAAGGGCTTTGAATTTTGTCAAAGGCCTTTTCTGCATCTATTGAGATATCATGTGGTTGTTGTCATTGGTTCTGTTTGTGTGATGGATTACGTTTATTGATTTGCATATATTGAACCAACCTTGCATCCCAGGGATGAAGCTGATTTGGTCATGATGGATAAGTTTTTTGATGTGCTGCTGGATTTCAGTTTGCCAGTATTTTACTGAGGATTTTCACATCAATGCTCATCAGGTATATTGGTCTAAAATTATCTTTATTTGTTGTGTCTCTGTCAGGCTTTGGTATCAGGATGATGTTGGGCTCATAAAATGAGTTAGGGAAGATTCCTTCCTTTTCAGCTGGTTGGAATAGTTTCAGAAGGAATAGTACCAGCTCCTCTTTGTACCTCTGGTAGAATTTGGCTGTGAATCCATCTAGTCCTGGACTTTTTTTGGTTGGTAGGCTATTAATTATTGCCTCAATTTCAGAGCCTGTTATTGGTCTATTCAGGGATTCAAGTTCTTCCTGGTTTAGTCTTGGGAGGGTGTATGTGTCCAGGAATTCATCCATTTCTTCTAGATTTTCTAGCTTATTTGTGTCAATGTGTTTATAGTATTATCTGATGGTAGTTTGTATTTCTGTAGGATCAGTGGTGATTTCCCCTTTATCATTTTTTATTGCATCTCTTTGATTTTTCTCTCTTTTCTTCATTAGTCTTGCTAGAGGTCTATCAATTTTGTCAATCTTTTCAAAAAAAAATCTCCTGGATTCATTGACTTTTTGAAGGGTTTTTTGTGTCTCTATCTCTTTCAGTTCTGCTCTGATCTTAGTTATTTCTCGCCTTCTGCTAGGTTTTGAATTTATTTGCTCTTGCTTCTCTAGTTATTTTAATTGTTACGTTAGGGTGTCGATTTTAGATCATTCCTGCTCTCTCTTGTGGGCATTGAGTGCTATAAATTTCCCTCTATATACTGCTTTACATGTGTCCCAGAGATTCTGCTAAATTGTGTCTTTGTTTTCATTGGTTTCAAAGAACATCTTTATTTATGCCTTTGTTTCGTTATGTACCCAGTAGTCATTCAGGAGCAGGTTGTTCAGTTTCCATGTAGTTATGCAGTTTTTGAGTTTCTTAATCATGAGTTCTAATTTGATTGCACTGTGGTCTGAAAGACAGTTTGTTGTGATTTCTGTTCTTTTTCATTTGCTGAGGAGTGCTTTACTTCCAATTATGTGACCAATTTTAGAATAAGTGTGATGTGGTGCTGAGAAGAATGTATATTCTGTTGATTTGGGGTGGAGGGCTCTGTAGATGTCTATTAGGTCTGTTTGGAGCAGAGCTGAGTCCAAGTCCTGGATATCCTTGTTAACCTTCTGTCTCGTTGATCTAATTTTGATGGTGGGGTGTTAACGTCTCCCATTATTGTTGTGTGGGAGAGTAATTCTCTTTGTAGGTTTCTAAGGACTTGCTTTATGAATCTGGATGCTCCTGTATTGGATGCACATATATTTAGGATAGTTAGCTCTTCTTGTGAATTGATCCCTTTGCCATTATGTAATGGCCTTCTTTATCTCTTTTGGTCTGTGTTGGTTTAAAGTCTCTTTTATCAAGGACTAGGATTGCAACCCTTGCTTTTTCTTTTCTTTCCATATGCTTGGTAGGTCTTCCTCCATACCTTTATTTTGAATCTATGTGTGTCTCAGCACGTGAGGTGGGTCTCCTGAATACAGCACACTGATGGGTCTTGACTCTTCATCCAGTTTGCCAGTCTGTGTTTTTTAATTGGGGCATTATCCCATTTACATGTAAGGTTAATATTGTTATGTGTGAATTTGATCCTGTCATTATGATGTTAGCTGGTTATTTGGGCTGTTAATTGATGCAGTTTCTTTATAGCCTCAGTGGTTTTTACAATTTGGCATGTTTTTGCAGTGGCTGGTACCAGTTGTTTCTTTCCATGTTTAATGCTTCCTTCAGGAGCTCTTGTAAGGCAGGCCTGGTGGTGACAAAAATCTCTCAGTATTTGCTGGTCTGTAAAGGATTTTATTTCTCCTTCACTTATGAAGCTTACTTTGGCTGGATATGAAATTTTCAGTTGGAAATTCTTTTCTTTAAGAATGTTGAATATTGGCCCTCACTCTCTTCTGGCTTGTAGGGTTTCTGCCAAGAGATCCACTATTAGTCTGATGGGCCTCCCTTTGTGGGAAACCTGACCTTTCTCTCTGGCTGCCCTTAACACTTTTTCCTTTATTTCAACCTTGGCAAATCTGACAGTTATGTGTCTTGGGGTTGCTGTTCTGAAAGAGTATCTTTGTGGTGTGCTCTGTATTTCCTGAATTCGAATGTTGGCCTACCTCTCTAGGTTAGGGAAGTTCTCCTGGATAAAATCCTGAAGAATATTTTCCAGCTTTGTTCCATTCTCCCCATCACTTTCAGGTACACCGGGCAAATGTAGATTTGGTCTTTTCACATAGTCCCATATTTCTTGGATGCTTCGTTTGTTTCATTTTACTCTTTTTTCTCTAAACTTCTCTTCTCACTTCATTTCATTAATTTGACAATCACTGATATCCTTTCTTCCACTTGATTGAGTCAGCTATTGAAACGTGTGTGTGTGTCATGAAGTTCTCATGCCATGGTTTTCAGCTCCATTAGGTCATTTAAGGTCTTCTCTACACTGTTTATTCTAGTTAGCTAATTGTCTCACCTTTTATCAAGGTTTTTAGCTTCCTTGTGATGGGTTTGAACATGCTCCTTTAGCTGGGAGAAGTTTGTTACCACTGACCTTCTGAAGCCTTCTTCTGTCACCTCATCAAAGTCATTCTTCATCCAGCTTCGCTCCATTACTGGCGAGGAGCTATGATCCTTTGAGGGGGAAGAGGTGCTCTGGTTTTTAGAATTTTCAGCTTTTCTGCTCTGGTTTCTCCCCATCTTTGTGGTTTTATCTACCTTTGGTCTTTGATGTTGATAACCTACAGATGGGATTCTGGTGTACATATCCTTTTTGTTGATGTTGATGCTATTCTTTTCTGTTTGTTAGTTTTCCTTCTAACAGTCAGGTCATTTAGCTACAGTTCTGCTGGATTTTGCTGGAGGTCCACTCCAGACCCTGTTTGCCTGGGTATCACCAGCGGAGACTGCAGAACAGCAAATATTGCTGCCTGATCCTTCCTCTGGAAGCTTTGTCCTGGGGGGCACCTGCCTATATGAGGTGTCTGTTGGCCCCTACTGGGAGGTGTCTCCCAGTTAGGCTACGGGGTTCAGGGACCGACTTGAGGAGGCAGTCTGTCTGTTCTCAGAGCTCCAATGCCACGCTGGGAGAACCACTGCTCTCTTCAGAGCTATCAGACAGGGACATTTAAGTCTGCAGAAGTTGTCTGCTGCCTTTTGTTCAGCTATGCCCTACTCACAGAGGTGGAGTCTATAGAGGCAGTAGACTTTGCTGAGCTGCGATGGACTCCACCCAGTTTGAGCTTCCCAGCTGATTTGTTTACCTACTCAAGCCTCAGCAATGGTGGATTCCCCTCCCCGAGTTAGGCTGCCACCTCACATTTTGATCTCAGACTGCTGCGCTAGCAGTGAGCAAGGCTTTGTGGGCGTGGGAACTGCCGAGCCAGGCATGGGAGAGAATCTCCTTGTCTACCAGTTGCTAAGACCTTGAGAAAAGTGCAGTATTTGGGTGGAGTGTCCCATTTTACCTGGTACAATCTGTCATGGCTTCCCTTGGCTAGGAAAGGGAAATCTTCCAACCCCTTGTGCTTCCTGGGTGAGGTGACACCCTGCCCTGCTTTGACTTGCCCTCCATGGGCTGCACTCACTGTTCAACCAGTCCCAATGAGATGAACCAGGTACCTCAGTTGGAAATGCAGAAGTCACCTGTCTTCTGCATCAATTGTGCTGGGAGCTGCAGACTGGAGCTGTTCCTGTTTGGCCATCTTGGAACCTCAAAAATCATTTAAATATTATTGTTCATTTTGTTTTGAAGAATTTGGTCATTTTCCTTGAAAATGTTATTTATGCTAATATGTAATGGGTTTATTTTTATTTTAAAATAAATATATACATAAATATTTTAAAAATCCTTAATTTTAATTTCTAAAATGATAAATGTTGACAGATATAAACCATAAAACAGAAGCTCTTTAGGGTCCTGAATTTACTAAGATTGTAAAGAGCTCCTGAGTCCAAAGAGTTAGAGAACTGCTGGCTAAGGCTAATCGAGACCCATCCACTGGGTCTTGATTAAAGACCCAGTGACTAACCCTTGACTAAACTAAGGTTGTAGTCAGATTTCCTAGAAGCACATAGATCTCTGATGTATTGATAGATATCAAAATAAATCTAGAGTTCTGTTAGCAAAGAAGAAGGCAGTATTAATACTGCAAAAACTTCCCACTGGGTCCCTTATTAATGACCCAGCTGCCATTTGGATCATTATTAGGAATAGCTTTGTGACATGCCAGCTCTCAATCTCTCTGATTTCAATGCTGTGTCCCCTACCTCCACCCAATGACTGTGTTTTATCTGCCATAATTAGCCCCTCTACATTTTCTGGCTCTGAATCTGGTTTGTTAAGATAATATAAGCATGAATTGAGTAAGGGGCTGGCTTGTTCTTATAGACTAGAGTACTGGACCATGATCACAGATGATGTTTCTTGGTCTCAGTCCAGCCAGGATGGAAAAGTATGGAAATAAAAACTGAGAAAACTTCATAAACACAGTAACTGTCAGGCAGCAGTGGCTGTAAATTTTCTACATAGCAGGAGCTTAAGATCAGTAACCTGGTTGGAAAGGAGAGTCTATAAGACTTATTCTCAAGCTACATTTATAGAGCAAGCACGCAGTTGCTGTTGTTTTCACTCCATTCTATATATTACAGATAAATTAAAATAGCAAAGTTTGGTCAAGATGCTTTTGTTCATGCATTTCTTCATATTTAGAAAATGACAACTATCCAGCTTAAATAATAAGCCTCTAAAGAGTGACCTGAGGAGTGGGATAGTTAATGGAGATTTAAAAGCAAGGAGGTTAAGAGGGGACACATTTTATTTCTAACACTACTCTGGAAACATCTCTCCCTTGAGAAAGATAAGGAGGAAAATAATCATGGAATAGGGTACAAATTCCATTGGTAAGTCAAGGACACTAAGTAAATAATAATACATGTGGTGGGGGTCAACAATTCCTGTTTCCTTTGATACTTGAAGTAGATCAAATGTGCAGGTGCCAGGGAAGAAGGAATGATCTTTTGCTGGAGACTTGGCTAAAAGGAAATTTTTGGCTACTTACAAGATTCAGCACATTTAATAGAGTTCTAGAAACTACTGAGATATTGATCACAGAAGTAATAGCATCAAAAAGGCTGTATGCTTGATTGAGAAATGAACAGGGTTCAGGGTCAGGGAAATACATTATGCAGCCTGAGTTTGCTCATGAGTTATCAGTGGCAATATAAGAGTCCCCCACCTAATATTTGATACATTAATTATAAAATTCTGTTAAGTAACTTGTCTAATATAATATTCTGCTGAGAGCTCTTTTCTGGTGTTTCAAATATCCCCAAGAGTTTTCTGGGAAACCATTGGAAAGTGGCATATTATCTAACAATATCCTGTGAGATTGATTATCTGGGGAAACACATTATAAATCTCATGGATGGAAGGGGCGGAGCAAGATGGCCGAATAGGAACAGCTCCAGTCTTCAACTCCAGCGCGAGCGACACAGAAGACTGGTGATTTCTGCATTTTCAAAGAGGTACTGGGGTCATCTCTCTAGGCAGTGCCGGACAATCGGTGCTGGTCAGCTGCTGCAGCCTGACCAGCATGAGCTGAAGCAGGGCGAGGCATCGCCTCACCTGGAAGCGCAAGGGGGAAGGGAATCCGTTTTCCTAGCCAGGGGAACTGAGACACACAACACCTGGAAAATCGGTAACTCCCACCCCAATACTGCGCTTTAAGGAAACAGGCACACCAGGAGAATATATCCCACACCTGGCGGGAGGGTCCCACGCCCACGGAGCCTCCCTCACTGCTAACACAGCCGTCTGCGGCGATCTATCCGCAAGGCAGCAGCGAGGCTGGGGGAGGGGCGCCCGCCATTGCCAGGCTTAAGTAGGTAAACAAAGCCGCTGGGAAGCTCGAACTGGGTGGAGCTCAAAGCAGCTCAAGGAAGCCTGCCTGTCTCTGTAGACTCTACCTCTGCGGACAGCGCACAGCTGCAGTCCAATAGGGGAAAGAGCGGGGGCCGGTGCAGACGCGAACGACTCTGTCTGACAGCTTTGGGGAGAGCCGTGGATCTCCTAATGCGGAGGTTGAGATGTGAGAACGGACAGACTGCCTGCTCAGGTGGGTCCCTGACCCTGAGTAGCCTAGCTGGGAGACATCCCCCACTAGGGGCAGTCTGACACCCCACACCTCACAGGGTGGAGTCACCCCTGAGAGGAAACTTCCAAAGGAAGAATCAGACAGGTACACTCACTGTTCAGCAATATTCTATCTTCGGCAACCTCTGCTGCTGATACCCAGGCAAACAGGGTCTGGAGTGGACCTCAAGCAATCTCCAACAGACCAACAGACAGTCCTTCTGACTGTCAGACAGAAAACTATCAAACAGGAAGGACACCTATACCAAAACCCCATCAGTACGTCACCGTCATCAAAGTCCAGAGACAGATAAAACCACAAAGATGGGGAAGAAGCAGGGCAGAAAAGCTGCAAATTCAAAAATAAGAGCGCATCTCCCCCTACAAAGGAGCGCAGCCCATCGCCAGCAACGGATCAAAGCTGGTCAGAGAATGACTTTGACGAGATGAGAGAAGAAGGCTTCGGTCCATCAAACCTCTCAGAGCTAAAGGAGGAATTACGTACCCAGTGCAAAGAAACTAAAAATCTTGAAAAAAAAGTGGAAGAATTGACAGCTAGACTAATTAATGCAGAGAAGATCATAAACGAAATGACAGAGATGAAAACCATGACACGAGAAATACGTGACAAATGCACAAGCTTCAGTAACCGACTCGATCAACTGGAAGAAAGAGTATCAGCGATTGAGGATCAAATGAATGAAATGAAGCGAGAAGAGAAACCAAAAGAAAAAAGAAGAAAAAGAAATGAACAAAGCCTGCAAGAAGTATGGGATTATGTAAAAAGACCAAATCTACATCTGATTGGGGTGCCTGAAAGTGAGGGGGAAAATGGAACCAAGTTGGAAAACATTCTTCAGGATATCATCCAGGAGAACTTCCCCAACCTAGTAGGGCAGGCCAACATTCAAATTCAGGAAATACAGAGAACGCCACAAAGATACTCCTCCAGAAGAGCAACTCCAAGACACATAATTGCCAGATTCACCAAAGTTGAAATGAAGGAAAAAATCTTAGGGCAGCCAGAGAGAAAGGTCGGGTTACCCACAAAGGGAAGCCCATCAGACTAACAGCAGATCTCGGCAGAAACTCTACAAGCCAGAAGAGAGTGGGGGCCAATATTCAACGTTCTTAAAGAAAAGAATTTTCAACCGAGAATTTCATATCCAGCCAAACTAAGCTTCATCAGTGAAGGAGAAATAAAATCCTTTACAGATAAGCAAATGCTTAGAGATTTTGTCACCACCAGGCCTGCCTTACAAGAGACCCTGAAGGAAGCCCTAACATGGAAAGGAACAAGCGGTACCAGCCATTGCAAAAACATGCCAAAATGTAAAGACCATCGAGGCTAGGAAGAAACTGCATCAACTAACGAGCAAAATAACCAGTTAATATCATAATGACAGGATCAAGTTCACACATAACATATTAACCTTAAATGTCAATGGACTAAATGCTCCAATTAAAAGACACAGACTGGCAAACTGGATCAAGAGTCAAGACCCATCAGTCTGCTGTATTCAGGAGACCCATCTCACATGCAGAGACTTACAGAGGCTCAAAATAAAGGGATGGAGGAAGATACCAAGCAAATGGAGAACAAAAAAAAGCAGGGGTTGCAATCCTAGTCTCTGATAAAACAGACTTTAAACCATCAAAGATCAAAAGAGACAAAGAAGGCCATTACATAATGGTAAAGGGATCAATTCAACAGGAAGAGCTAACTCTCCTAAATATATATGCACCCAATACAGGAGCACCCAGATTCATAAAGCAAGTCCTTAGAGACCTACAAAGAGACTTAGACTCCCATACAATAATAATGGGAGACTTCAACACTCCACTGTCAACATTAGACAGATCAACGAGACAGAAAGTTAACAAGGATATCCGGGAATTGAACTCAGTTCTGCACCAAGCGGACCTAATAGACATCTATAGAACTCTCCACCCCAAATCAACAGAATATACTCTTCTCAGCACCACATCGCACTTATTCCAAAATTGACCACATAATTGGAAGTAAAGCACTCCTCAGCAAATGTACAAGAACAGAAATTATAACAAACTGTCTCTCAGACCACAGTGCAATCAAACTAGAACTCAGGACTAAGAAACTCAATCAAAACCGCTCAACTACATGGAAACTGAACAACCTCTCCTGAATGACTGGGTACATAACGAAATGAAAGCAGAAATAAAGATGTTCTTTGAAACCAATAAGAACAAAGATACAACATACCAGAATCTCTGGGACACATTTAAAGCAGTGTGTAGAGGGAAATTTATAGCACTAAATGCCCACAAGAGAAAGCAGGAGAGATCTCAAATTGACACTCTAACATCACAATTAAAAGAACTAGAGAGGCAAGAGCAAACACATTCAAAAGCTAGCAGAAGGCAAGAAATAATTAGATCAGAGCAGAACTGAAGGAGATAGAGACACAAAAAACCTCCAAAAAATCAATGAATCCAGGAGTTGGTTTTTTGAAAAGATCAACAAAATTGACAGACCGCTAGCTAGACTAATAAAGAAGAAAAGAGAGAGGAATCAAATAGACGCAATAAAAATGATAAAGGGGATATCACCACCGACCCCACAGAAATACAAACAACCATCAGAGGATACTATAAATGCCTCTACGCAAATCAACTAGAAAATCTAGAAGAAATGGATAATTTCCTGGACACTTACACTCTTCCAAGACTAAACCAGAAAGAAGTTGAATCCCTGAATAGACCAATAGCAGGCTCTGAAATTGAGGCAACATTAATAGCCTACGCACCAAAAAAAGTCCAGGACCAGATGGATTCACAGCTGAATTCTACCAGAGGTACAAGGAGGAGCTGGTACCATTCCTTCTGAAACTATTTCAATCAATAGAAAAAGAGGGAATCCTCCCTAACTCTTTTATGATGCCAACATCATCCTGATACCAAAGCCTGGCAGAGACAAAAAAAAAAGAGAATTTTAGACCCATATCCCTGATGAACATCGATGCAAAAATCCTCAATAAAATACTGGCAAACCGGATTCAGCAGCACATCAAAAAGCTTATCCACCATGATCAAGTGGGCTCATCCCTGGGATGCAAGGCTGGTTCAACATTCGCAAATCAATAAACGTAATCCAGCATATAAACAGAACCAAAGACAAGAACCACATGATTATCTCAATAGATGCAGAAAAGGCTTTTGACAAAATTCAACAGCCCTTTATGCTAAAAACGCTCAATAAATTCGGTATTGATGGAACGTACCTCAAAATAATAAGAGCTATTTATGACAAACCCACAGCTAATATCATACTGAATGGGCAAAAACTGGAAAAATTCCCTTTGAAAACTGGCACAAGACAGGGATGCCCTCTCTCACCACTCCTATTCAACATAGTGTTGGAAGTTCTGGCTAGGGCAATCAGGCAAGAGAAAGAAATCAAGGGTATGCAGTTAGGAAAAGAAGAAGTCAAATTGTCCCTGTTTGCAGATGACATGATTGTATATTTAGAAAACCCCATCGTCTCAGCCCAAAATCTCCTTAAGCTGATAAGCAACTTCAGCAAAGTCTCAGGATACAAAATTAATGTGCAAAAATCCCAAGCATTCTTATACACCAGTAACAGACAAGCAGAGAGCCAAATCAGGAATCAACTTCCATTCACAATTGCTTCAAAGAGAATAAAATACCTAGGAATCCAGCTTACAAGGGATGTAAAGGACCTCTTCAAGGAGAACTACAAACCACTGCTCAGTGAAATCAAAGAGGACACAAACAAATGGAAGAACATACCATGCTCATGGATAGGAAGAATCAATATCGTGAAAATGGCCATACTGCCCAAGGTGATTTATAGATTCAATGCCATCCCCATCAAGCTACCAATGACTTTCTTCACAGAATTGGAAAAAACGGCTTTAAAGTTCATATGGAACCAAAAAGAGCCCGCATTGCCAAGACAATCCTAAGTCAAAAGGACAAAGCTGGAGGCGTCACGCTACCTGACTTCAAACTATACTACAAGGCTACAGTAGCCAAAACAGCATGGTACTGGTGCCACAACAGAGATATAGACCAATGGAACAGAACAGAGTCCTCAGAAATAATACCACACATCTACAGCCATCTGATCTTTGACAAACCTGAGAGAAACAAGAAATGGGGAAAGGATTCCCTATTTAATAAATGGTGCTGGGAAAATTGGCTAGCCATAAGTAGAAAGCTGAAACTGGATCCTTTCCTTACCCCTTATACGAAAATTAATTCAAGATGGATTAGAGACTTAAAGTTAGACCTAATACCATAAAAACCCTAGAAGAAAATCTAGGCAGTACCATTCAGGACATAGGCATGGGCAAGGACTTCATGTCTAAAACACCAAAAGCAACGGCAGCAAAACAAAATGACACATGGGATCTAATTAAACTAAAGAGCTTTTGCACAGCTAAAGAAACTACCATCAGAGTGAACAGGCAACCTACAGAATGGGAGAACATTTTTGCAACCTACTCATCTGACAAAGGGCTAATATCCAGAATCTACAAAGAACTCAAACAAATATACAAGAAAAAAACAAACAACCCCATCAAAAAGTGGGCAAAGGATATGAACAGACATTTCTCAAAAGAAGACATCCATACAGCCAACAGACACATGAAAAATGCTCATCATCACTCGCCATCAGAGAAATGCAAATCAAAACACAATGAGATACCATCTCACACCAGTTAGAATGGCAATCATTAAGAAGTCAGGAAACAACAGGTGTTGGAGAGGATGTGGAGAAATAGGAACACTTTTACACTGTTGGTGGATTGTAAACTAGTTCAACCATTATGGAAAACAGTATGGCGATTCCTCAAGGATCTAGAACTAGATGTACCATATGACCCAGCCATCCACTACTGGGTATACCCAAGGATTATAAATTACTCTACTACAAAGACACATGCACACGTATGTTTATTGCGGCACTATTCACAATAGCAAAGACTTGGAATCAACCCAAATGTCCATCTGTGACAGACTGGATTAAGAAAATGTGGCACATATACACCATGGAATACTATGCAGCCATAAAAAAGGATGAGTTTGCGTCCTTTGTAGGGACATGGATGCAGCTGGAAACCATCATTCTTAGCAAACTATCCCAAGAACAGAAAACCAAACACCGCATGTTCTCACTCATAGGTGGGAACTGAACAATGAGATCACTTGGACTCGGGAAGGGGAACATCACACACTGAGGCCTATCATGGGGAGGGGGGAGGAGGGAGGGATTGCATTGGGGAGTTATACATGATATAAACGTCATGCACATGTACCCTAGAACTTAAAGTATAATAAAAAAAAAATAATAAAGCCACATATTAGAATATAAAAAAAATAATAATAATAAATAAATCTCATGGATGAATGAACTACAACTTAGTAACATAACAACAATCATACCTCATGTTTGTGTAGGATTTAAGTCTCTACAAAAAGCATTCTTATTCTCTGCCATCCTCATAGCATCTAGCATACCACCTCAAGTTATCCTAAAAACAAACCTGCAAGATATGCTTTATCTTCCTTTGACATATGGGAAAATTGTGACATATATAGTATAAGCAACTTGCCCCAAATCCATAGACAAGTAGGGGTAGAAATATAATTTGAACCCAGATATTCTAAGTTCTAGTGCCATGTTCTTCCATAACATCACAGCTGGCTGCTGTTTGTAAACCTGTTCGGCTGCATCTGGAAATGTGCATGTAGCTTCCAAAGTCATCTGATACTCACTCCATGACACTCATGCTTTGATATCAAGATGATCCCCTCCTCCACCTTCCTGTAGTGCTTTACCACTCCTGTCTGGCTGCACCTATCACTCACTGCCTTACAGTGTTCATGTTGTGTAATATGGTTTTCCTCTGCTGTAAACTCATTGAGAGTGGATAAGGACTGACCTCAATTATCTTTGTTTTCTCCACAGAACCCAGCTCAGTGCCTGGCCTATGGTAGAAATTAGTAAATACTTGCCCCTGGTTGATAAAGTGCTCAAATTGCAACTCTAAGTGCTGTATGTTTCCATAAGAAACTTATCATGAAAAATCTATTGTCCTGGGGAATTGTCTCTTTCAATTGAACTCAGGATTTGACTGGAGAAGAAGCTTGACATCAGCCAGGTCAGCCAGGCTCATTGTGATCATTGAGGACATACTTGGGAGATGCTGGGCAGACTTTCCAGCTTCCTCCCTCTTCAACTGCAGTGTCTGCATGGCCTCTCTATTGATTTTCAGTGTTTTCTCCCAAAATATCTGTTTGAAGTGTGGTGGTTTATGGATATTTTTGTTCCTCTCTGTGGAAGAGGCATTTCTCAGTTGCATCTAGTTGGCCATCTTGCTGGAAACTTGAGCCCTTCTCCTCATTTTAAAATTCAAGTAAGAGAATATTGGTAAGTTGGAAATGAATAGTATTGAGAACAGGGAGGTAGGAGTTGGGGATGTTAACCTAAGTGGCGCTAGTTTGGAGGGCTGATTAGAGGTAACCAGCAGAGGAAAATACATCATTGCTGAGCTACTGCTTTGCTCTAGGTTCTCTGGCTACATTCACTTACTATTTTATTTTCTTAACATCTCTGAGAAGTTGGTAATATTATCCCCATTTTTACATAGTGGTAAGCTGAAGCTCATATTTCCTCAGAAGCCTCTCAAAGTCACTAGGCTCCTGAGTTGGAGCTGAAACTGTGTGTGTGAGAGTTCATGTTCCACCACCGCCCCACACTGTTTCCCAGCAAACTTGCAGTTACAAGCATATATTAGCACATACTTCACATAAGCTTCTTGAGCTTCTCATGCTCCCTTTACAGGGCTTAGGAGAATGGGTCCAGGGCATAAGGGTGATGACAGCCAGGAAAAAAGAGATAGGCCAGTGTATCATAGGATTGGAGGGATATGGGAAAGGATTTATCTGCTTATTGCATTCGGCTGCCACAATTTTAGAAACCCCATCATTGAATGAGCCTTTCTTGGGAAACTATTATATTGCCAAAGCTCTTCTTTAAAGAACAATAATATAGGTGTTGGTGTTTGAAGAATTGATTTTTGTAGGTCCAATCAATTTTAGCCTTGGGTGTGTTATCCTTCTTCTGTCTTGTGCTACCTTGTGATCTCTTATTCAACAAGCATGACAATAGCCATGGTAACCGTAATAATAATTGATGCAATTATAATAATGGGACTAACCATAATTCTACTCATATGACATTTTACTCATAGTAATTGTTATTATAGTGATGCTTCTATGTGCTTGGCACTTTCTCATGTGCTTTTAAAAGCATTGCCTCATTCAAATGTAAGTGTAGATAAAGTCCCATGCATTCATCATAACAAAAACAAGGCAAAAGAGGACATATCAGGGGTGTTTAAACTATCCTCTGTGTGCTGTCCTCTTGGAGGCTTTAATCCCTCAAGCTTTGTGTCCTCCACTGTGGGTCTCTGTTGGGTGATCTCATTAATGGTTTGTCTCCACTTTCCAAGCAGAGAAAGATGGTGACATTTGAGAAGAACCTGCTCTAAGCAGGTTGCTTGCATACGTTATCTGAGAAAACCTCATGTTCTGTTCATCAATCTTTGTACCATAGGGAGACCAAGAAATGAAACGTACTTGGCTCCAGCTCCCAGCACTTGCATTAGGAAATGATTATCTGGCTGCTTAGAACTGCATCTGTTCCTGCTGGGTGTTGCTGCACTTGGAGGTCTAAGCCCTGTAGGTCATACTCAGCCAAAAGACCCATATTCACTATGGCAGAGGTGATTAGGTTTTTACATGTAAAATGGGCTTCAGGAATAGATGACTTTCTGGAGCTCTGATTTTTTTTTCATCCAGATTACCTGTGACACATTGAAAAGAGAGAATGCACAATTTGCTACAAAGAGCTGTTTTTGTTGTTGTTTTTTGTTTTTTTATTTATTTATTTTTACAGCTCATATATTCTTACAGTGCAGTGTAGTTGTTAAGTCTTTATATTCTGCCCTCAGACATTAAGAAAATAAATTGGGGCTTTTAGTAGAAAGGTTAGTGGTATAAGTCTTTCATGAATTAGCATGTCTTCCTAAACTGGTAAAAAATGTAGTCTGGGCAGACTGGTGCCTATGCACTATTTTGCTTGTAGATGAACCACTCATCTTAGGAGACAGAGTGAAAACCAGGGAAGAATTCTTAGCTGAGGATTCTTCTCATGGCTCCTCTCGTGATTTGTTGTCTGGTGTTCATTAAGTGGCTTAATTTTTCTGGAATCTGAAAGTCATAAATACACTGTAATATGCTGTTAACCTTCAGAATCCACAGCTTAGCTTCTCTCTCAGTGGAGCAGTTCCATTCCGCTTGTCTTTATTTGACACATTTCACTGGTTACTGAAGATATTCCTTCTAAATATATTTCAGACAGCAATATTCTCCCTTTCCTCAGCTAGAAGTTCACAATGTGCCCCATTCTTTGCTAGAGTGTGAGTACTCGAGCTCTTCCCCAAGCACACGATAGGAGTAAGTTAGAACTAAACTCTTGCTCTCATTTTTTGTTAAATATCTTGTGATTTTCTTAGGTTCATGAGTATCCAGGGTGCTTCAGTGCTATGTAAAACACAGACTGGAAAATTTGCAGGTAGTGTACCAAAGTGCAGAAACAGTTGGTATCTGACTACAGACTGACAATCTGTCCAGGCACGTTGTTGTTGGAAAAGTCGTCTGAAATTGGTCTTCAAATTTGAGCACTGTCTGGGTGTTAACACAATGCTCATGAGAGCTATCCTTTTCCCTATCCACTGAAAAGAGATCTACCAAGCCCTAACCAATTCCAGCATTCCCAAGTGTGTTAGGCTGTTCTTGAGTTGCAGTAAAGGAATACCTGAGACTGGGTAATTTGTTTTAAAAAAAGAGATTGGCTCACAGTTCTTCAGGCCGTACATTCATGGCACCAATATCTGCTTGGCTTCTGGTGAGAGCATGAGGAAACTGATAACCAAGGCAGAAGGCAAAGCAGGGGCAGTGAGTGGGAACAAGGGAGAGGAAGGTGCTAGGCTCTTTAAACTAACAGCTCTCCTGTGAACTATCAGAATGAGAACTCATTCATTACCTTGGGGAGGGCACTAAGTCATCCATGTGGGATCCTCCCCCATGATCGAATCACCTCTTGCCAGGGCCCACCCCTACATTGGGGATTTCAACATGAGATGTAGAGGGGACAAATATTCAAATCATATCACCAATTAATGATGCTGTTGGGTGCCAGATAATTTACAGGCTCAGAGTCCCAACATTTTTCCTATATCCTATTTCTCCTTTAGAGTGTTCACACTTCACCTTTGAGAATGGGACCAAGAGGTCAAAAGGAGAGATTCCACCTGCCATTCAGGATCTCAAAACTTCCAAAGACCTTCAAATCACAAAGGAAGCTGGGTGTAGACCTTCTCTGTTGCAAAGAATAACCACTTCTCTTAGCCATCTATACCACTAAGTAGCATTTTTACTTTGGGCAAACCACTTACATGCCTTTGAGTGTTGGGAGATAAGACCTGCCTTAACAGATTGTAGTGATGATTAAATGCAATGATATACATACTGAGGATGAGAGAAATGATTTATAAATGGTAAAATTGTGGCACCAACATTAACTGTCATTTTTGTTATTCTTAGTAATTATTATTTATTTATAATTGCATGTTTTGATGAGTTTCCCAATATAATTAATTTTTAGACCTATTGTTCAGTCTTTCTCAACACTTACAGAAATTCCAGAAACATAAGACAAGAATTATCAACCAAGTTACCATAAAGGGTTTAATTGACAGAAACTATTATACATATATGTGGGGGTTGTGTGAGAGTGTGTGTGTGTGTGTGTGTGTGTGTGTGTGTGAAACATTAAGTGGGTAGACAGCATGTAGACATTAAATTTCTGGCCAGTCTTGGTCTGAAAATCATTCCCTTCTTATCAAATGCTTGTCAGAGTCAGCCTCTTCTCAAATGCTCATGGGAGTTTTTTAGAGCACCTTTACTTCTATCTTCAGCCTATGAAAATTTTCTACAACATTGTTAAACACGATGAATCTTGAAAGCAGGCAGACGTTAATTCTCTTTTAGCTGGACCTCCAACAAAAGGTTATTTCTCCCCTGGAGCCCACTTCTACCCCACTTCTGCACCTGTGCCACCTTTCAGTTTGCACTCTCTTTACTCCTCTCCTTTCAAGAGAATGTTCTTGGCAGCAATTGCCCATCCAGTTTCTCCCTCCCCAAGACCTTCCCTAAATTTTCCAGAGAGAGGGAAATTATTCCCTTCTTGCAATTATTGTTTATTATTTGTATCACATATTCCGCCTCAGTAAGGGGTTACGCTCTGTCCTCAATTGGTCTTCAGTGGTGCTCACTGACCACTGAATACCCAGATCCTTTTGTTTTAATCATGCTGGAAAATAAGCAGCAACACTGTACCAAGTTGGACTCATAACTGGAAGAATTTAATGCAGCTTCCCAAATTCACGGGTTATTCCCCAAAAGTTTATGTTTGAAGAATCTGACCCATGAACTATGTGATCTATATAAACAGAAACATTTCCTAAGAGAAATTACCATACCACAGTTTTATTTTTCCCTGAGACACAAAGTATGAGAAATAATGTAATTTAATACAATATAGTGCAAAGAATAGACCATTACTCACACAAAACAGCACATTGTTTAGTAGCTGACAAGAATTCCTAGGAAACTTCCTGCAATAGCAATCTACATGAGCAATAACTGAAGAATATAGCTCTCTCTTTTTCTCACCAGATGGTCAACATACACTATTTTAGCTACAAAGGAGAATTCAGAATCACAGGAGAGCATTTAATACAATCCATCAACAGTGCTTCTCAGAAATCAATATAAATAGGAATAACTGAAAGATCTTGTTAAAAATTCAGATCCCCACATCCTCGTGCAACAGATGCTGGGCAGGTGTAGATTCAGATAGAGACCATGAAAATGTGTATTTAATGAGCACTCCAGGGAATCTGGATGCAATTGATCCACAGGCCACACTTGAAGTAACATTACTTCTACACTGCAGATACAAAACTGCAAGTGCAGAAATATCAATCAGTGTGCCCAAGGTCAAAAACTCACTTATCAGCAGAGCCAGAACAAGGAATAATAATAGTGTGTAAAATGATTTATGTATAATTAGAAGGAAGTGTTCTGCCTTCCATGCCAAAAAAAAAAAAAAAAAATCCCACAGTAAATTGTCTCTTAGTTCCTTACATACCTTTCCTCATCATCCAGACATCATTAAAATATTTATTGAACATCTACTATGATAAAACACCAATTGTGACATGTTTAAAGATAGAGACTTGGTCTCCTTCCTAATAGAGCTTACAATATAGCAGATTAACTATTTACAGAAATAAGAAAGAGTATATAATAAAAATGAAAAATATGTTGTGGTTAAAGCAAAATATTCTTACGAATCCACTCAATAATCTAGCAGTTAATGTAATAAGAATGAGGGGAGACATTTCAAATAATCACTTGTCTATTTATTCCTTTATTCCACATTTTTATGCTTTGTACATGTGTGCAAAGCACTATGATAGGCATTGTGGATACAGCAGAAAATATGAAAGGCAACATCTCTGGCTTCTTGGAGGATAATTTCTAGTGGAATGAGGAATAAATAATAAATATAACTAAACAACATGGATGCATACTAAGAAAAGTGCCCTAAAGGAAATAAATAGATTAGTGCAATAGCATATGAGGAAGGAGTAGAGGGTAGTTTCAATATAATGGCCAGAGAAAGCCACTTTGGGAAAATAACATTTTATCTGATATCTAAAAACTACATGGGAAGCAGCCATGCAAAGTATTGGAGAAGAGAACAGCATCCCAGGTAAAGAGAATAGCAAGTAGAAAAGCCACGAGATAGGTGTAAGCTTGTCATGTTATAGAAACAGAAGGAAGACCAATTTGGCATTGTATTGGAGCATAGGGAGTGAAAAGGAAAGTGGTATAACATGAAGTTTGAGATGCAGTCAGCGGCCAGAGATTTTAGGATCCTACAGGTCACGATAAGGAATTTGCATTTCATACCATGTGCCGTGGTCAGCTGTGAAAAGCAGGAAGATTAGATTATTTAATTTGCATTTTTAAAGCTTACTGGATAATGGGTGAAGAATGAATTGAAAAGGAGAATGGATATAAGAAGGAAAACAAGTTAAAAGACTACTACTGTAGTTCAAGGATGCTTCCATGCTCAAAGTGTGAGGACGGCCATTACGCAGAAGCAAGGAAGAGGGAGATGGATGGGTACTGGGACATCTCTTGTCCTTTTGAGTAGGTCTGACTATGTGCACAGGTCCCCCTGGCTAAAGAAGTAAGCAAAAATTGCTCAGCCTGGCATCCTAGACCATCTTCACGATGTCCCAGCCAACATTGCCAGATTTATTTTGTTACCTGGGTACCAACTAAATTGGACTGCCTATTCTTCTTCAGTATCTGTGTCCAGCAACCTATGTGTTCTCATTTTATTCCCTTCTATCAAAATTTGTTCTTTCCTACACTCGCTTTATCTAAATTTGAGACTTTTACAAATGTTTCTTTCTTCATTAAATTATTTCCCTCAATTATATACAGTATCTTCCTCTTTGGAAACACATTTTAAATCACATGGTTAGCTCCAGCATAATTGCTATTTATTTGCATGGTTTTCTTTGTCTACGACACCACATGCTGCTGAAAGAAGAAATGAAGTCTCACTAATTTTTATTACTCATAGTACTTTGCACTGGGTCTCAGAATGGAATATGAAGAGTTCTCTAACCTGAGCTGGATACACTCCAGAGCCTCATTTCTCACGCTCACCTACTGCCTGCCCATGCTGTTTCAACTTGAAGTTCTATGGAAAAGACTGTGCTATGTTACGGCTCATGCCTTTGTTCTTGTTATACCATATTCTTTGTATGCTTTTCAGACTCTCGTCTACCCAGCAAATTCCTCTTTATTTTTCAAGTCTTATCTGAGGGTCAATTTCTTTATGAAATATTTTCATGGCACCCTCCCTAGGTGCCTCTCTTCAAGTAGAACTAAGAGTTCCCGGTTAGATGCGCTCTTCGACATGGTATGAACTTAAAATACCACACTCTACATACATAATTTAATACGAAATGTAAAATATCTTGCAGAAAATTGCTATTATGTGAAAATAAGTAAATGTAAAAGTTGTGAACCAACAATGACAAAGAGAACAAGAGAAGAGACAATTGGCCAAAAATATGATAAATTTTTAGAAGGTGGAAACATTTCAGTGAGCAGAACAGACGAAGTTGAGTTCCAAAATGGCTGGATACTGAGCTAATCTTTCTGCAGTGACACTACTTTAAAAGCCCTGTATACACACAACAGCAATCACACTAAATTTGTGTGTGTATGCATGCATGTGCCTAGCTCTTAATATGCACATATGCAGACTAAATATTTGTGAAAAGCCTCTAACATGGACAAAGGGTATTCAGAAGCTATAGAAACAGACATCAGTGGGAAATGGCTCCAAATCTATAATTAAGTTCTCCAGAGAAAAATGAAAAGGTGCTATGAAAAGTAACAATCATACAATTTCAAAAATAGCTCTCTGAAATTAAAAACATGTGAGGGCAGGAACACACTCACATTTGAAGATATGATTGAGAATATCTCAAGCATCTCCCTCAGGAAATAGAACAAAATGAAAAGAGATGAAAATAATATTTTTAAAAGATAAAACTAGAGGATCAATCTGGGAAGTTCAAATAACAGAAAGAAAGTCTAGGAAATATGGAAGGTAGTATTTAATACAATATCAAAGAAATGATATACAAAACACTCTCAGAACCCATATTTCTGGAAGGAAGATATTCGTTGAAGGCCCAGCTTAGTGATTGGAAACACTTACTATGGCACATATTTGTCAAATTTCAAAACTCTGGGTTCAAAGAAAAGATCTGATAAAAAAAGGCCCAGAGGAAAAAGAAATCAGCTCATTTACAAATAATCAAAAATAAGTGTACTATCAGACACACTAGGAATACTGGAAACTAGAGAACAATTGAGTCATGCCTTCAAAACTTTGGGGAAAATGATTTTCAGCCTGGAATTCCATCATGGAACCACGGTTGATGTTTAAGGGTACAATAAATATACGTTCAGGCAGGTCCACTTAGCAAGTTGCAGGAGGATGTTCTCCTCCAGAGGAAGGGTATTGCATCTGTAAACAAGGGATCCAACCCTGGTGAGAACAAAAAAGAAGCAAGAGTTGAAATATATGTCTAGAATGCTGGGAGAAGAAATCCCTGGGATGAAAACTGTGCAGCAGGCCTAGAAATACGATATTTCAGATTGAGCAGAAAAATATAATGCTTTCAACAGGGTAGAAAAAGGAACTCATATATTTGATCACAGTGAGGAGAGGTCTCCAACTCTTTTAGAGTATATGGGAGTAGCAGTGGATAAGAACATGGAAAACAACTATTAATTTCAATGGCAAAAAATGCAGTTATTTTTGCACCAACCTAATACAAGAAATGCAACTATAAACTCTAGAAGGTAGGCAAGAAAGGAAAGTGATTATAATATATTAAGGGACTCATCTGAAAATAGTATTTTCATAATTATACTTATGTAACAATAAATATTGATTTCATAAAATTTCTGGTATAATTTGTATTAAGTAAATGGGAAGAAGGAAAGTGCATTGGAGGCTGTCGTAAAATGAGAGTTAAATATTAGATCTCATTACATCAAGATTTAATCTAGTAAATTTTCTTAAAAATCAAGAAATAGCAGTGTAAGCATATCAACTTCAAGGAAATAGTTTTAAAATTAGTTGGAAGAAATAAAAGAGGTTACCTCTAGAGAGCAGGAAAGAGGTGAGTAGAAGTAAGTAGGAAAAAGGAGTAAAAAGCATATTTTAGTACTTTTACCCAAAACGTTTAAACAGATCATTGGTTTATGAACTATTAACACAGTCTTTTACTTCACACTATATGAATAAGAGCGCAACAGCATGCAGAAAAATGTGTTACACTATCTGAACAGCAGTACACTTTGCACAATGGTGATTCATTACTGTGAGTGATTCAGACAAATAGTAATTTCAAAGGTGTTTGGGTGGCTTTTATGTGGTTTAGAGTCAGAAAGTCTTTTTTTGGGCACATCAACTTTTCCTTATTCAAAGACTGAGAAAATCATATGCTATTTACCTAGATCACAAATTATGATTAGCCAAAGTGTGTTCATTCGCTCAGTCATTCTTTTACAGAGTAGCCACTATGTGTATCAGGCACCCACATTGATCCTAAGAACAATGGAAACCTTTTAAGGATTTTAACCAAAGTAGTAATAGAATCAGACTTACATTTCAGAATATCCTAGGATGTTGTATGGACTGGATGGGGGCAAGACTAGATAGCAAGGACTGATTGGAAAACACCACAAGAGCTGATAGTGTTGTTCCAGTTCTTAGGGAATTGCTTCCAACTTTTCTCCATTCAGTATGTTGCTGGTATGGGTTTGTCATATATGGCCTTTATTATTTTGAGGTATGCTCATTATATTCCCAATTTGCTGAAGGTTTTTATTATGAAGGGATGCCGAATTTTGTTAAAGATTTTTTTTCATCTACTATGATGGTGATATGGTTTTTGTCCTTAATTCTATTTATGTGATATATTCATTGACTTGCATATGTTGAACCATTCTTACAACCCTGGAAAAAGTCCCCCCCTGTTTATGGTGTATTATCTATTTGCTGTACTGTTGGATTTGATTTGCTCATACTTCATTGAGGATTTCTGCACTTATGTTCATTAGGGATATTTGGTCTGTACTTTTCTGTTGTTGCGTCCTTGTCTGGCTTTGGTGATACTGTTCAGGGTCATACTGGCTTTGTAGAATGAATTAGAAAAGATTCCTTCCTCCTTGACTTTTTGGAACAGTTTTACAAAGACTAGTACCAGTTCTTCTTTGTATACTTGTTAGAATTTGGGCTTTTTGTTGGTGGGGGATGGGGGTAGATTTTTTAAATTATTGATTCAATTTTGCTACTTGTTATTAATAATTTTTGGTTCAGGATTTCTATTTCTTCCTGGTTAATCTTGTGAGGTTGTTGGTTTCCAGGAACGTATTCATTTCCGCTAGGTTTTATAGTTTGTGAGTTGTTCATAATAGTCTCTCATGATCTTTTGTATTTCTGTAGTATCAATTGTAATGTCTCCTTTTTTATTTCTCATTTTGTTTATTTGCATCTTTTCTTGGTTGTTTAGCTACTGGTCTATTAATTTTGCTTATCTTTTTAATAAACAACTTTTCATTTTGTGGATCTTTTGTAATTTTTTTGGTTTCAATTTCATTTAATACTTCTCTAATCTTTATTATGTCCCTTATGCTACTTTGGATTTGGTTTGTTCTTGTTTTTTTCTAGCTCCTGTGATGTTATGTTACTTCGTGATCTTTCTGTTTTTTATGTAGACATTTAATTTTATAAACTTTCTTAACATTGCTTTTGCTGTATCCCACAGGTTTTGGTATGTTGTATCTCTACTTCACTCATTTCAAAAAATTTTTTAATTTTTATTTTAATTTCATTTTTGACCAAAAGATCATTCGGGAGAATGTTGTTTAATTTCCATGTGTTTGCATAGTTTCAAGAGTTCCTTTTGGTATTGATTTCTAGTTTTATTACACTACAGCCTGAGAAAATATTTGATACAATTTCTTTTTAAAAAAATTTATTGATATGTGTTTTGTGGCCTTACATATGGTCTATTTTGGAGAATGTTCCATGTGCCACTTTCACCACTTCCATTCACATAGTACTGGAAGTCCTAGCCAGAGCAATCAGACAAAAGAACAAAATATAAGGCATCCACATTGAAAAAAGGAAGCTACATTATCTACATTATCTCTATTCATTAACAATATGGTTTTTTTTGTTTTGTTTTTTTGAGATGGAGTCTCACTCTGTTGCCCCGGCTGGTGTGCAATGGTGTGATCTCAGCTCATTGCAACCTCTGCTTCTTGGGTTCAAGCGATTCTCTTGCCTCAGCCTCCCAAGTAGCTGGGCTTACAGGTGCCCACCACCATGCCTGGCTAAATTTTTTATTTTAAGTAGAGAAGGGGTTTCACTATGTTGGCTAGGCTGGTCTTGAACTCCTGACCTCAGGTGATCCACCTGCCTGGCCTCCCAAAGTGCTGGGATTACAGGTGTGAGCCATCACGCCCAGTTAACAATATGATCTTATAAATAGAAAACCCTAAAGACTTCTCAAAATAAAAACTCTTAAACTTGATAAACAAATTTAGTAGTTTCAGGATACAAAATCAACACACAAAATTCAGTAACATTTCTATACATCAATAACGGTCAAGGTGAGAACGAAATCAAGAAGAAAATCCCATTTACAATAACTCCAAAAATCCTAGGAATATATTTGACCAAGGAGATGAAAGGTATTTACAGTGAAAACTGCAAAACACTGATGAAAAAATTCTAGGTGACACAAAAAAATGGAAAAATATTCCATGCTCATGGATCTGAAGAATTGTTAAAATGGCCATACTACCCAAAGCAATCGACAGATTAAAGCAATTCCTCTCAAAATACCAACATACTTTTTCTCAAAATTAGAAAAAAAAATTATGAATTCTAAAATTCATATAGAACCAAAAAAGAGCTTAAATAACAAAAGCAATCCCAAGCAAAAAGAACCAAGATGAAAGCATCACATTACATGACTTTAAATTATGCTAAATGGCTACAGTAGCCAAAACAGCATGGTACTGGTCTAAAAATAGACACATAAGATAAATGGAACAGAATAGAAAACCCAGAAATAAAGCTGCATATCTATAGCCAACTGATCTTCAAAGGAGTTGACAAAAATATACCTTAAGGAAAGAGCTGGTGGTAGACAAAATGAAATTGGTGACAGTGGAGATGCAGAGTGGTATCTTTATTTGAGATCTATTTTGGAGGTGATACCAATATTATTTGGTGATTCATTGAATTTCAGGGTTTACAGAAGGAAGTACAAAGGATAATTTCTAGCTTGAAGGGGGCAGAGTGATAAGCAAACAGTTGCATAGTGTTGATTGATATTAATTGAGATGAGCAACACATATTATTGTCTTAATGTAATTATCTTGTTTATGGCTCTGTCTCAGCACAGCTGGGTTTTCAGTGAGCTGAAACATAAAGGAAGCACTTAGGAACTTCAAAAAACATCATGCCTCACTTCCCAGCATTTTGGTATTGATTGATTGATCGATTAAGAAAGGGTCTCACTATGTTAGCCAGGCTGGTCTTGAACTCCTGACCTCAAGGAATCCTCCTGCTTCAGCCTCCTGAGTAGCTGGGATTACAGGCATGACCCACCGCACTCAGCAGTTTGTTTTGACCCTAATAAGAGGACACAAGAAATTCTCTCTCTGCATCTACTCAAACTGGCCTTAACCAAGTAAGTCCAGTTTGGGGCCAGAATTTTTTGCAGTAAAAACTAAAAGCTGGCGGAGCAAGATGGCCGAATAGGAACAGCTCCAGTCTTCAACTCCCAGCGCGAGCGTCACAGAAGACCGGTGATTTCTGCATTTTCAACTGAGGTACTGGGGTCATCTCTCTAGGGAGTGCCGGACAATCGGTGCTGGTCAGCTGCTGCAGCCTGACCAGCGTGAGCTGAAGCAGGGCGAGGCATCGCCTCACCTGGAAGCGCAAGGGGGAAGGAAATCCGTTTTCCTAGCCAGGGGAACTGAGACACACACCACCTGGAAAATCGGGTAACTCCCACCCCAATACTGCGCTTTAAGGAAACAGGCACACCAGGAGAATATATCCCATACCTGGCCGGGAGGGTCCCACGCCCACGGAGCCTCCCTCACTGCTAACACAGCCGTCTGCGGAGATCTATCCGCAAGGCAGCAGCGAGGCTGGGGGAGGGGCGCCCGCCATTGCTGAGGCTTAAGTAGGTAAACAAAGACGCTGGGAAGCTCGAACTGGGTGGAGCTCACAGCAGCTCAAGGAAGCCTGCCTGTTTCTGTAGACTCCACCTCTGCGGACAGCGCACAGCTGCAGTCCATTAGGGGAAAGAGCGGGACCGTGGCAGACGCGAACGACTCTTGTCTGACAGCTTTGGGGAGAGCCGTGGATCTCCTAACGCGGAGGTTGAGATCTGAGAACGGACAGACTGCCTGCTCAGGTGGGTCCCTGACCCCTGAGTAGCCTAGCTGGGAGACATCCCCCACTAGGGGCAGTCTGACACCCCACACCTCACAGGGTGGAGTCACCCCTGAGAGGAAACTTCCAAAGAAAGAATCAGACAGGTACACTCGCTGTTCAGCAATATTCTATCTTCGGCAACCTCTGCTGCTGACACCCAGGCAAACAGGGTCTGGAGTGGACCTCAAGCAATCTCCAACAGACCAACAGACAGTCCTTCTGACTGTCAGAAGGAAAACTATCAAACAGGAAGGACACCTATACCAAAACCCCATCAGTACGTCACCATCATCAAAGACCAGAGACAGATAAAACCACAAAGATGGGGAAGAAGCAGGGCAGAAAAGCTGGAAATTCAAAAAATAAGAGCGCATCTCCTCCTGCAAAGGAGCGCAGCTCATCGCCAGCAACGGATCAAAGCTGGTCAGAGAATGACTTTGACGAGATGAGAGAGAAGGCTTCAGTCCATCAAACTCTCAGAGCTAAAGGAGGAATTACGTACCCAGCGCAAAGAAACTAAAAATCTTGAAAAAAAAGTGGAAGAATTGACAGCTAGACTAATTAATGCAGAGAAGATCATAAACGAAATGACAGAGATGAAAACCATGACACGAGAAATACGTGACAAATGCACAAGCTTCAGTAACCGACTCGATCAACTGGAAGAAAGAGTATCAGCGATTGAGGATCAAATGAATGAAATGAAGCGAGAAGAGAAAACCAAAAGAAAAAAGAAGAAAAAGAAATGAACAAAGCCTGCAAGAAGTATGGGATTATGTAAAAAGACCAAATCTACGTCTGATTGGGGTGCCTGAAAATGAGAGGGAAAATGGAACCAAGTTGGAAAACACTCTTCAGGATATCATCCAGGAGAACTTCCCCAACCTAGTAGGGCAGGCCAACATCCAAATTCAGGAAATACAGAGAACTCCACAAAGATACTCCTCCAGAAGAGCAACTCCAAGACACATAATTGCCAGATTCACCAAAGTTGAAATGAAGGAAAAAATCTTAAGGGCAGCCAGAGAGAAAGGTCGGGTTACCCACAAAGGGAAGCCCATCAGACTAACAGCAGACCTCTCGGCAGAAACTCTACAAGCCAGAAGAGAGTGGGGGCCAATATTCAACGTTCTTAAAGAAAAGAATTTTCAACCCAGAATTTCATATCCAGCCAAACTAAGCTTCATCAGTGAAGGAGAAATAAAATCCTTTACAGATAAGCAAATGCTTAGAGATTTTGTCACCACCAGGCCTGCCTTACAAGAGACCCTGAAGGAAGCCCTAAACATGGAAAGGAACAACCGGTACCAGCCATTGCAAAAACATGCCAAAATGTAAAGAACATCGAGGCTAGGAAGAAATTGCATCAACTAACGAGCAAAATAACCAGTTAATATCATAATGACAGGATCAAGTTCACACATAACAATATTAACCTTAAATGTCAATGGACTAAATGCTCCAATTAAAAGACACAGACTGGCAAACTGGATAAAGAGTCAAGACCCATCAGTCTGCTGTATTCAGGAGACACATCTCACATGCAGAGACATACATAGGCTCAAAATAAAGGGATGGAGGAAGATCTACCAAGCAAATGGAGAACAAAAAAAAGCAGGGGTTGCAATCCTAGTCTCTGATAAAACAGACTTTAAACCATCAAAGATCAAAAGAGACAAAGAAGGCCATTACATAATGGTAAAGGGATCAATTCAACAGGAAGAGCTAACTCTCCTAAATATCTATGCACCCAATACAGGAGCACCCAGATTCATAAAGCAAGTCCTTAGAGACCTACAAAGAGACTTAGACTCCATACAATAATAATGGGAGACTTCAACACTCCACTGTCAACATTAGACAGATCAACGAGACAGAAAGTTAACAAGGATATCCAGGAATTGAACTCATCTCTGCACCAAGCGGACCTAATAGACATCTATAGAACTCTCCACCCCAAAACAACAGAATATACATTCTTCTCAGCACCACATCGCACTTATTCCAAAATTGACCACATAATTGGAAGTAAAGCACTCCTCAGCAAATGTACAAGAACAGAAATTATAACAAACTGTCTCTCAGACCACAGTGCAATCAAACTAGAACTCAGGACTAAGAAACTCAATCAAAACCGCTCAACTACATGGAAACTGAACAACCTGCTCCTGAATGACTACTGGGTACATAACGAAATGAAAGCAGAAATAAAGATGTTCTTCGAAACCAATGAGAACAAAGATACAACATACCAGAATCTCTGGGACACATTTAAAGCAGTGTGTAGAGGGAAATTTATAGCACTAAATGCCCACAAGAGAAAGCAGGAGAGATCTAAAATGGACACTCTAACATCACAATTAAAAGAACTAGAGAGGCAAGAGCAAACACATTCAAAAGCTAGCAGAAGGCAAGAAATAACTAAGATCAGAGCAGAACTGAAGGAGATAGAGACACAAAAAACCCTCCAAAAATCAATGAATCCAGGAGTTGGTTTTTTGAAAAGATCAACAAAATTGACAGACCGCTAGCAAGACTAATAAAGAAGAAAAGAGAGAGGAATCAAATAGTCGCAATAAAAAATGATAAAGGGGATATCACCACCGACCCCACAGAAATACAAACAACCATCAGAGAATACTATAAATGCCTCTACGCAAATCAACTAGAAAATCTAGAAGAAATGGATAATTTCCTGGACACTTACACTCTCCCAAGACTAAACCAGGAAGAAGTTGAATCCCTGAATAGACCAATAGCAGGCTCTGAAATTGAGGCAACAATTAATAGCCTACCCACCAAAAAAAGTCCAGGACCAGATGGATTCACAGCTGAATTCTACCAGAGGTACAAGGAGGAGCTGGTACCATTCCTTCTGAAACTATTTCAATCAATAGAAAAAGAGGGAATCCTCCCCAACTCTTTTTATGAGGCCAACATCATCCTGATACCAAAGCCTGGCAGAGACACAACAAAAAAAGAGAATTTTAGACCAATATCCCTGATGAACATCGATGCAAAAATTCTCAATAAAATACTGGCAAACCGGATTCAGCAGCACATCAAAAAGCTTATCCACCATGATCAAGTGGGCTTCATCCCTGGGATGCAAGGCTGGTTCAACATTCGCAAATCAATAAACGTAATCCAGCATATAAACACAACCAAAGACAAGAACCACATGATTATCTCAATAGATGCAGAAAAGGCTTTTGACAAAATTCAACAGCCCTTTATGCTAAAAACGCTCAATAAATTCGGTATTGATGGAACGTACCTCAAAATAATAAGAGCTATTTATGACAAACCCACAGCTAATATCATACTGAATGGGCAAAAACTGGAAAAATCCCTTTGAAAACTGGCACAAGACAGGGATGCCCTCTCTCACCACTCCTATTCAACATCGTGTTGGAAGTTCTGGCTAGGGCAATCAGGCAAGAGAAAGAAATCAAGGGTATCCAGTTAGGAAAAGAAGAAGTCAAATTGTCCCTGTTTGCAGATGACATGATTGTATATTTAGAAAACCCCATTGTCTCAGCCCAAAATCTCCTTAAGCTGATAAGCAACTTCAGCAAAGTCTCAGGATACAAAATTAATGTGCAAAAATCACAAGCATTCTTATACACCAGTAACAGACAAGCAGAGAGCCAAGTCAGGAATGAACTTCCATTCACAATTGCTTCAAAGAGAATAAAATACCTAGGAATCCAGCTTACAAGGGATGTAAAGGACCTCTTCAAGGAGAACTACAAACCATTGCTCAGTGAAATCAAAGAGGACACAAACAAATGGAAGAACATACCATGCTCATGGATAGGAAGAATCAATATCGTGAAAATGGCCATACTGCCCAAGGTTATTTATAGATTCAATGCCATCCCCATCAAGCTACCAATGAGTTTCTTCACAGAATTGGAAAAAACGGCTTTAAAGTTCATATGGAACCAAAAAAGAGCCCGCATTGCCAAGACAATCCTAAGTCAAAAGGACAAAGCTGGAGGCGTCACGCTACCTGACTTCAAACTATACTACAAGGCTACAGTAACCAAAACAGCATGGTACTGGTACCACAACAGAGATATAGACCAATGGAACAGAACAGAGTCCTCAGAAATAATACCACACATCTACAGCCATCTGATCTTTGACAAACCTGAGAGAAACAAGAAATGGGGAAAGGATTCCCTATTTAATAAATGGTGCTGGGAAAATTGGCTAGCCATAAGTAGAAAGCTGAAACTGGATCCTTTCCTTACCCCTTATACGAAAATTAATTCAAGATGGATCAGAGACTTAAATGTTAGACCTAATACCATAAAAACCCTAGAAGAAAATCTAGGTAGTTCCATTCAGGACATAGGCATGGGCAAGGACTTCATGTCTAAAACACCAAAAGCAACGGCAGCAAAAGCAAAAATTGACACATGGGATCTAATTAAACTAAAGAGCTTTTGTACAGCAAAAGAAACTACCATCAGAGTGAACAGGCAACCTACAGAATGGGAGAAAATTTTTGCAACCTACTCATCTGACAAAGGGCTAATATCCAGAATCTACAAAGAACTCAAACAAATATACAAGAAAAAAACAAACAACCCCATCAAAAAGTGGGCAAAGGATATGAACAGACATTTCTCAAAAGAAGACATCCATACAGCCAACAGACACATGAAAAAATGCTCATCATCACTCGCCATCAGAGAAATGCAAATCAAAACCACAATGAGATACCATCTCACACCAGTTAGAATGGCAATCATTAAGAAGTCAGGAAACAACAGGTGTTGGAGAGGATGTGGAGAAATAGGAACACTTTTACACTGTTGGTGGGATTGTAAACTAGTTCAACCATTATGGAAAACAGTATGGCGATTCCTCAAGGATCTAGAACTAGATGTACCATATGACCCAGCCATCCCACTACTGGGTATATACCCAAAGGATTATAAATTACTCTACTACAAAGACACATGCACACGTATGTTTATTGCGGCACTATTCACAATAGCAAAGACTTGGAATCAACCCAAATGTCCATCTGTGACAGACTGGATTAAGAAAATGTGGCACATATACACCATGGAATACTATGCAGCCATAAAAAAGGATGAGTTTGCGTCCTTTGTAGGGACATGGATGCAGCTGGAATCCATCATTCTTAGCAAACTATCACAAGAAGAGAAAACCAAACACCGCATGTTCTCACTCATAGGTGGGAACTGAACAATGAGATCACTTGGACTCGGGAAGGGGAACATCACACACTGGGGCCTATCATGGGGAGGGGGGAGGAGGGAGGGATTGCACTGGTGAGTTATACATGATATAAACGTCATGCACATGTACCCTAGAACTTAAAGTATAATAAAAAAAAAAAAAAAAAAAAAAAAAAAAAACTAAAAGCTGCTCTTTTAGTTTTATTGCTTTCCTTGAACTGTAGAAGGTTACTCTATGTCTGTCTGAATCTAATTGTGTCCCTAGGGGTTGGCCTGAGTGTCTGACTCTGGTTCATAACCCCAGGAAATACACCGACTCCTCAGGTGACACCAAGCAGAGCAAATCCAGAGCTTTTCCCTCTGCGTGGTATGGAAAATCCATAAAATTTCTTTGGATTTTACTCAGAAATAGTGTGTTCTGTGGTCAGAAAGATGTGGAATGCATGATCTGTACATATGGTGGGATGGACAGGATTGGAATATTCAGTCCCTTGGAGCCAGAGTAACCACAAGACTACACAAGAGCAAGGATGCATATGTACCTGCTTTTCCACTTATGGGATTGTTTACACTGACCAGAAAATAACTGGATATTTTAAACATAATCACTTTCACTAATTCTTGCCAAGCAAGCACTTCAAGGTGAAACTCAGGCTTGAATCCAGTCTTTGCTGTGAAGAGAAAGATAGCCAAGACTGTAGTGAAGGGACAGGAGGATTAGACAGAAGTGATGCAGAGTGAGGGGCAAGCACTCTTGATCCAAACTAGTTGGCATCTGAGATTCTGTCCAGGAAACAATTGGAGAAAACATCAGCCAAGTAACTAAGTATGTTTCTCTTGGACTTAAAAGAAATCAAGCATGTTTTGAAACTCTTAGGGGAAGCATTTCTTATCCCTTTTATTAGTAAAGAGTAAAAGGAGCATCAGCTTCATGAGGAAGAAATTAATGCATCAGAGCCCAGACAGAAACCCAGATGCAGACTCAGGATAACCTCATTCTTTGCATGACAAGCATGAAAAGGTCATTTACCCGCCAGGTCCTTTTTACCTTCTCCGCCGCACTTGCCTGAACCAAAATAAAGAAATTATTAGTATTTCCCTTCTTAGTCTCATGTAAATGTTTTTCTCTTAGCACGTGTGCCTATGTGTGTGTGTGTGTGTGCACTCGCGCATTTATGTACATGTCCCAGTGGGCTTGTGTGGCAAAGAGATTTCCAGGGACGTCCAAAGTGCTCATGAGAGAATGAAATAAAAAATTATTTTTTTCTCATGTGGAAAGAGTTCTGAGGTCAAATGAATGAGAGTATTTTAATAGAAAGAAATGAAGGAATATTCCAATCAAGGCCAAAACATCTCATAGAGGGGTCCTCACTAGGGTCATGCTTCAATTCAGCATAGTTTAACAAGATAAGAAGATAGAGCATAAATATCACTAAAACTTCTTAAACATTTTCTTATCATTTTCGATGTTCTTTAAATATGAGAATGTACAAGCTCCTATTACATTTGGTTCTTTGGAAACCATGAATAACTTAATAAGCACCAAGAATTATCTATCTGGATTAAATTTTTAAAATACACACATTTCTTTCTTTCTAGATAATGCCCATGGAAACATTCTAAGTATCTTGTTAAAGTAATTTAAGTTCTAGTATAGTCTTCAAGTTAGACATTGAAAAATAGGCATACTTCAGCTACACAAACATTTTCTTAGCATTCTTCATGCATCATCTATGTAAGTATTTTCTCAGCAGTCCTCAGGTATATCTCACAAAAAAACTCAGACTTCTTTCAATTCCTAAGAAATGACAAAAACTTCCTTTCAGACTTTCAAAAATATGGCATTCGGTTGTGCACATCATACTCCCACCCATGAAACAGAGCATGACTGAACATTATTTGTCTACGAAATAGGTCTCAAAAATAAGAAAATGTTTTTTAATATAATTTTCTTTGTCAAAGTTTCTCAATCCTTTGGATCACAGGCCAATGTTAACTGCAGACTTAGAATTCTCCCTGGGAAAGGGAGCCTGCGTGTCCTCATTTCAACAGTGCCCCAGGACCTGTGTTGAGGAACGTGAGGTTTGTAGGTCTTCTCGGGATACTCAGGTATCAATATTTGGAAAGCAGCAATTCCTTAGAGTCATCTCTTCTGCCAACACATATAAGCTAATGATATCTTTCCTTGGCCACTTTCTTTGTAATCATGACTTTTCCAGAATTGGGGCTGATATTAGGCAAATTATATAGTATTGAAAAATTGTCTTTCGTTCTCTCTCCACTCTTTTTTCATTCTCTGTATTTATATCTTGGGTCTACTCCAGGAAATACCAGTACCTAAGTCTGGTTTTGGCTGCTTAGAGTCTTGCCTCAGATTCTACCTGCCTCCCTGAATATTGTAATCAGTCTTCTTCAGGAACTAGCCCAAATTATGACCCACAAAAATCAATCTGACCAATTAACATAAGTCATGATATTAATGATTCACAACAAAATAATGGGTAATATTAATACTAGGGTGTTTCCTAGGACCACCAAATGAGTCCATTCTGTTGGCTGCCATTCTGTTCATCATAACCAAATCCCACTAGAACATGAATATAAGAGAATAGCACACATGCCACCATTTCTCATGTCCTGTGTCCATGGCAAACACTTAACTAATGGACTCTCCTTTCCTAAGAAGTAGACAAAGCTTCAAAATCCTTTGCAGCACCCTACTTGAGGTAGCCAATACCAATTTGTATTGGTTACCTATTGCTGTGTTACAAATTACTTTAAAATTTAGTGACCTAAAACAAGTATTTATTATCTTATAATTTCAATGGATCAAGAATACAAGCATGGCTTAACTGGGTGTCTGTCCCTCAAGATCAAAGCTCAGCTGAGTTAGAATCTGCTTCTAAGCTCATTCATGTGGCTGTTAGCAGACCTCAAATCTTAATTGGCTTTAGGCCAGAGATATGAGGTCCTAATCACTTGGACCTCACCATAGAAGAGCTCACAACATGGTTCTTGACTTTCCTTAGAAACAGTAAGTAAGACGGAGGGGAGAGTAAGAGGAGGAGAGAGGAGTTCACAGCCTTATTATAGCTTAACCTCAAAGTGACATTCCATCACTTCTGCATATTTTATTTGTTAGAAGTGAGTTACCAGGTCTAGGCCTCATTCAAAGGGAAGGAATTACATAAGGATGTGAAACTAGAAGGTGAGAATTGTTGGGAGCCATCACAGAGATAGCTTCCCACATTATTCACCAACCTATTAGATTAGGCATGCTCTGTGAAGCTCACTTTTTCTACCCTACAAAAACTATTTGGCAATTAAATAATTTCAACTGAAAGCATGAAAAACTTAAGTTTAATAAACAATGAAAAATCTAAAATAATTGTTTTTCTTGAAACTGTTATTTTACATGGATTCATTTCTTTAGCTTGCATTAGTAATGAACTACCTCACTCTGGAAAATAGCAATTTCCTTAGAGTTCCAGAACAGCAATACCAGGTCTATAATTAGATTTCCTCTTATAAATAATATTTATACTTTTTGATTTAAAAATATAGTAAGTAGCCATTTTGAAAGTTGGTAAAGCCTTGAAAAGTATAAGAAAAATAAATTTTAACTATAATTCTACTGTTCATAAATAACTACCTTTAACAGTTTGGCCTATTATTCAAAATTAGCACATAAGTGTGTTCATATTCTACATTTCTTACTTCACATTTCGTTGTGAAAGTTTTAGCATTGACCTGTGGAAAAACAAAACTTGAAATGTTGTGTTGTGAAGTGCATGTCAAGATGGGGTATTCACTTACAGGCAGATAAATATATACTTGAAGGGACTAGTTGGAAAAAAATATTTGGATTGCAACATAGTATGAATCTGTAGTGACTTTGTTCCTTGTAAAATCTCTGCAACAACCACAATAATAGTTTAACAATAAATGAATCTCCAAGAGAAGAAAGCATAGTATATTTTCTCTGCTTAACTGGATTGTTATGATAGTAGTTAGAAGACGTTTTCAAGGAAGAAGATACAATTTGTCTTTTGAGTTCAACCTCCGGTTACCTCTTTAGTGTCTCAGCTGATTACCAGTCAGCTGTACATATAAACTGTGTGGATGCGTGAAACTGTACCTACTTCCCTAGCTAAGCTATCTACCTACCTGCCAAACCCACCTACTCCTCTAGACCCCCTCACACCCAGAAAAAGAGATGAGATAATGTACTCGTAAATAACCGGCTCTAGTCTCTGTGTCTCCTTGAAATTTCACTGTCTTGCCCCTGGGTCCAATCAGAGAAATGCTGCCATAAAATAGCAACTCTCTAATGGATTTTGAAAAGCAAAGCACAATTTAACTGATACAAGGTACAACTAAGTTCATTGTGGCATCAGGTAGCATAAGACATACCTGAATAGCTAAGCAGGGGAAAAGAGCAGAGGTGGGAAGTCCAGCATAATTACTAAAGACCAGAAGTTTGGGTACCTGCTGTAAAAAATCTAGAAATACTATCCATTGACCTCAGGGGCAAGGCATTGGCTGATTTTCTGGGGTATAATTGAGCCTCAAATAATGGTGTACTACACAACTAATGAAGCCTGCTGAAGGTGGGTATCAAACGTTTCCTAGACAGAAGGCAATTGTCAATTCCACTTTCTCCATGCTATACTGATTGACACTCTTTAGAGAGTTTCACTATCCAGCAGCTCCCCTTAGGGCTGCCAAGGTGGAGTCCAGTCAAAGAACAGATTCACAGCTGTTATTGTATCTGATAGGGCGGGGACCTGCAAAACTGGCCCCAGCCATTCTCCTGGTCACACAAGACCTCTGATGGTCCACACACAACTAAATAGGATCTTTGCACCAAAAACCACTTTAAGGAGTGTGTACCAAAAATGAGGCAAATGACGTATAATTCAGGAAACATTGTAAACATAAAAGGCATATAATTTTAGAAATGTTATGTTTATCTTTTAATTTTACTTATTATTTTATATTGATAAGCAAAAATTCATTAAACTTTTGGTGTTATTTAGTTTGGATAAATAATAAGGCATCTTTTGAATGTTATTCCTTACAACAAATGTAACTCATAGAACACACAGCCACATTTATCAAACCTAAATAAGCACTGGCTTCATTTGTGATTTTTAAACAAAGTGCTCCTTTACTACATCTATACTAAGACCCAGCTCACCAAAGTATAGTTAAATTGTTTAAATGTTGGTGGATCACTGTGGAAGTACAAATCCTGCATTAGAATAGCAATAAGGAAAAGTTGCTATGAGAATCGGGCCAGTGCCTGCACAGATTGTTTTCTCTCTCTTCCTCTTTCTCACTCTCTTCCTTTTTCTCTCTCTCTCCCTCTTAGGAATGGCTCATAATGAATGAGCTTTTTATGGCGGAAGAAAATAGTGATTCTGATGAAGCTAATAAGGTCATAATGTCCATGTGATTTGTAAGTCTCAAATAGTAAGCTCAAATTATACTTAATTCAAAATTATCTGATCAATTAAGCCATGAGAACTATGTATGACCCAATGGAAATAGAAGATAACTATTCTGGGACACTTAGATTAAAAAACACACTCACCCGAAATACTGAGGTATTAAGCCACACATTTCAGTCTTTTTCAAGAACACATATACCATCTCAATTCCCCAGCTCAATTTACACATGCGGAACACAATTCTAAATAACATTTGCACAGAATGTGACTTATGCCATGGTTGACCTGGGCTTCATAACCAGACTCACCTATTGGCTAAAGCGAATATTCTGAGCTTTGTCAAGATTAATAAAAGGGCTTTTGTGATGGCCAATTTATTTATTTTCCCAAATTAGATAAACCCACTTTTTACACCAACAACTATTTCACACAATATTTACAATCCCCAAATAATGATGAATTTTTATATTCTAAAATGTTAGTGGGTTAACTAAATAGTCCTGATAGATAGAAGTGGGAGGAAGTAAAGAAAGGGAGGATAATTAAATGTTGTGAATATGTCCTCTGTGCCAAATACTGGGGAAGAAGCTCTTATACATTATCCCATTTAATCATTACAATACCACCATAAGGTAGGAACTATAATTTCAGTTTTACAGATGAAGAAACCGAGGCTTGGGAAGCTACATAATTTGTTCCCAAATACGCAACTTACAAATGTTAGAGCTGGAATTCTAATTGTATCTGTTTGATTCTAAATCCCTTGTTCATACCGCTATATCCTCCTGCCTCTCACTTCCTCTATGTCACACACTCTCCTTGTTGGTTAAGTTCAGCTCGTTAGTATAGAGTCAGTGGGAATAGATTTGTCTCTATTCCTACAAAACATAGTGAGATATAGGTAAAAAGCCTGGTTCAAATCACTCTAAGTCACAACAGACTGACAAAAAATATATATATGAAATTATCACAATGACAAATTTTCCTTTCAGACTACTTGACAAACAATATATCCTAGAAAAAAAGAGACCACAACACTTGGAAACTAATTCTCCAAATGTTGAACAGCTGACTATAAATCAAAAAATTGGACATAACAAAAAGTAAAACATCTTTAAGAGGTTTTTAGTGCTTTCCAAAAGATTCCAAATGTTGCTCAGATGTACAGTGACCCACTTCCATTGGTGAAAAAGCTAATATCACATAACCAAGGACATAGCAAAGAAAGAAAGAAAAATATCAGATTCAAATCTATCCAGAATCGTGGCTTTCAATTCTAGGTAGTCAGTAGACTGAATAGCCTTGATGATAGTTTAGGCCACGAGTTGGAAAACTTCCTATAAAGGGCCAAATAGCAAATATGCTAGACTTTGTAAGCTACATGTTCTTTATGGAAACGTCTAAGCTCTGGCCCTGTAGCATGAAAGCAGACATAGACAATGCATAAACAAAGGAGGATGGCTGTGTTCCAATAAAACTTTATTTATAAAATATAGGGGGGAGAGCCAGATTTGGCCACAGGTTATAGTTTGCTGACCTCTGGCTTAGGCTCTACTTCTTGCCTAGGTGGGCATAGAGGAGATTTGCTTGAGTTAATGACATTTACAAGACAATAGGCTATTGATGAGAAGGGAAGGAGCCAACACCAGGCTGGAAGGAAGATTATGGCATTGTAGTGATGCTGAAGTTAACAGGAAGGTCACTCTCTTCAGAGAAGCTGAAGGGAACTATATAAATTTTACATGGACTGAAGAAAGAAGAAGGTGACTCCTTTAATTTAAGGAATTCATTTTCCCCATTAGCAAAATGAAAGGCTGAAGTAGACCAATGGGTTCAAGAAACCTTTCTTCAAATTAAATATTGTGGAGTCCCAGTATATAAAAGACATTAATCCACTATCAGTCTGATTAAAGCTGTAATGGGGAAGCTTTATCTCACAAGATTGATCCTGAGTCAGTTAAAACTCCCAAATCTCTCCCCAGGAAATCTGGACTTCACAGAGACATTCTGACGTTCTATGATTATGTGATGTTTGTTTCTGCTCTTAGGTTATATCTACATATACCTTAACTATATACATAAAATATTCCTATTTTAAGATGTCATTATCTTTTGAGGGCATCTTCAGAGCAAATATATGTTAATCACTAGATTTCCCAAGAAGTAACTCAACTGGTTAAATTTAACATAGTGTTACTCTCTCTCTCTGTACAAAAAAAAAAAAAAAAAGCCCATATTTGCTATTATTCAAGCAATTTTTCTAGAAATTTAAAACAACACAATCCAATAGGCTTGGTCTAGGTGTCTATGTAAATTGATTACATTTCAGATTTCACTCATTTAGACCTTGTCTTTGTCTGCTTGGCTGCCATAACAAAATACCATAAATGGGGTGGCTTAAATAAGAAAAATTTATTTTCTTACAGTTCTGGAGGCCAGGAGTCCAAGATCAAGATCCCAGTATAATCAGTGTCTGGTATGGGCTCTTTTCATGGCTTGTTGATAGCCACCTTTTCACTGTTTCCTCACATGGCCGTGGGCATGGGAGAGAGAGAGAGAAAGAAAAGCTCTCTGGTATCTCTTCTTGTAAGGGCACTAATTTTGTCATGAGGGCTTCACCCTCATGACCTTATCCAAACCTAATAATCTCCCAAAGGCCCCATCTTCAAATATCATCATATTAGGAGTTAGGGCTTCAACATATGGATTTGGAGGGAGACACAACTCAGTTCATAGCAGATCTAATAGGTTACAAAGAGAAGGCCTGAGGGGGAAAAAGAGAGAACTTTCAACAATTGGTGTTGAGGAAAAAGATACTAGTTTTTCTCCCAAGGTGTTTACAGAAACCAGAAAATAGAATATTATCTTTTGCTTATCTCTATCTAGCTTACCATATGTTAAAACAATTTTGCTATCTTTATTATTTGTAACTCATTGAATTATTTCCTTCTAGTCAGACATTCAGGATAAGTTGTTTTTAGGTAACATTACTTGAAAGGCCAAAATAAAAATTAAATGTTGGAAATGTCACTGTTATGCTTGGAATGAACACATTGATAGAAACATTATCTTCCATTTGAAACATTTGTTATAAATATTATTTTAATGGACAAATCATAATTGTATATACTCATGAGCTATAATGTGATGTTCTGATATATGTATACAATGTGGAATGATTAAGATGGATATATTAATTAGCTTCATTTAATTTTTTTTTTTTTTTTTTTTTTGAGATGGAGTCTCGCTCTGTCGCCCGGCTGGACTGCAGTGGCCGGATCTCAGCTCACTGCAAGCTCCGCCTCCCGGGTTTACGCCATTCTCCTGCCTCAGCCTCCCGAGTAGCTGGGACTATAGGCGCCAGCCACCTCGCCCGGCTAGCTTTTTGTATTTTTTAGTAGAGATGGGGTTTCACCGTGTTAGCCAGGATAGTCTCGAACTCCTGACCTCGTGATCCGCCCGTCTCGGCCTCCCAAAGTGCTGGGATTACAGGCTTGAGCCACCACGCCCGGCCAGCTTCATTTAATCTTTTATTTCTTTTTGATTAACTAAATATAGGAAGACCTAGTGAGGTATTTATTCCTCCAAAATTACAGATTTGAATCCTGGCTGTAATGGTCTACTTCAAGCAACAAGTATCTTGATTATGTAGGTGTTTTCCAGAAGTTTCCCTTGTATACTAGTAGAAATTAAGTTATTTCTGTGAGACTGGAAAACAGACTGACTCCAGGTTTTATAGAAGGGAAACACTGCCTAGGTAGTAATTGACTTTGGGTTTTCATCAGAGATGGAAATTATCCTGCTGATAAGTTTTTATCTTTGGTGAATGCCTTGCTCCAGTTTCTAGCACAACACTGGGTACCAAAAAAAAAAAAAAAAAAAATAGCAATCGGTATAGGCTTACCAGTATTTTATTGTCAGGATAAAGTCTCTGATCTGAGACTCAGGACCACGTGGGAAGATAATACACAGAAACATTGGGTGGGTTGTTATAGCAATTGTTTTGTGACTAGAATAAGTTTACTCCTCCAAGGATACTTATGATTGTTTTTCAAAAAGAGAGAGACAGTTTTGGGGGTGGGGAGAGAGAGAGAGAGAGAGAGAGAATGAGAGAGAGAGAGAGAGAGAGAGAGGGAGAGAGACTGAGGCATTTTGTCACAGATAGCTATGGCACTTTCTGCAGCAGTTCCTTTTATATTTCATTCCTGTAACACTAATAATAAAGTTTTCTTATTCCTCTTTTAAAACCTCACAATGCATAATGCATAGTCACTGCAATTATTTCAAGAGATAGCATGTACTTTCATTTACCCTATTTTATCACCCACCTGAGGACACTATATTTCCTATTAGTGGTGGTGAACTTGATGCTATTATGTGCAATTTCTTCCAGATGAGCTGTAGCACTTAACTTTCTGCTTCAAAGTATTGAGTTATGCTTAAAGCAAGCCTGGCTTCTATACAGAGATTTCCCAGAGCAGAGAATTCAAGTCTAATTAAAACACATCACTTCCCCATCAATATTTTCTCTGTACCCAAATAGTGTTTTAAGAGGTAGACAGGTATCAGATCAAGTCTGGAAATAATTTTTAGATTTTGAGTGGGCATTAATAATGACGACAACTTACAGAAACATAACAATAGTATGAGTGAACTAAAAATAATTCACAGAATAATGATTTTTTAAGTTGCAATTTAGGACTTTTTGTCTCTGCTTCACTGCACTTTCATAATCCATTTTGAGTTCTTCCTCTTATGATGAAAACAGATATGTCAATTTAAAAGATTTTTTTTGGAATTTAGTGTCAACCACATGCCTACCATGTACCCATATATTAGACAAGTTATATAATTTATTTCTAGTCCTCACAACTCCAAGAAAAAGTATTACAGACATGCATTCCCTTATTCAAAACCCTTGGAGGCGCATGTGTTCCAGAATTCAGAATTGTTTGAATTTTTAAAGACAATAAGGTGCATACATAGCATGTTGTGTAACCAAATAGGGTCTGGTGTAGCATTTTGGAGTCAAATAAAACATATTTGCACTGAAATATATAACTTGTCGGACAAAGTGAGATTTAAAAAAAACAGCAGCAAAAATGGCTTCATATCAGATTTTGTCACCAAAACACTTGCTACACATTTGCAAAAAATAAAAAGAATTTTGCAGGTTTTTTGATTTTGTATTTGTGAACTAAAAATTGTAGATGAGAGAGATTAAATAACTTGCTCAAAATTATGCAGCCATCTTAAACACAAGAAATACACATGGAAATGTTTGAACAGCCAGAATACAGCTGGGTTGGATTCAAACTTGAGACCATTTGTCTCAAAAGTCTATGTTCTAATAGATGAAAAGAATAAGGTATGCCAAATGACTTTGGGGAAGGAAACACAGAAAAAAATAGGGATGACACAAGAAAAGGAATGGTAGGTAACTATAATATGAGCTCCCCAAAGTAGGCAAAGAGATAATGAAAGCAGCCATCAGAAAGAGAAGGACTATGAACCAAGTGGGAAGAAGAGAATATGGTGCTGAAGCTCAACATACTCACATGGAAAAGATGAGAACAACTGGATTCTGAACAGACTGCAGTACGGCATAAACCTGCCCATTGTACCAAAATGATTTCCAATTGCCATAGCTCCTGGCTATTTATTAAAATATATTCAAATAATGCCTACCATGTGCCAAGCACTGGGGATAAAGCCATGAAAAAGATTGGCATGTCTCTGTACTTCTGGACCCAATAATTACCCAATAATTTTTAGCTGTGTGACCTTAGCAAAGTTATTCAACCACTCTATGCAGCAATCAGTTCATTTGTAAGACAAAGATAATAATATCTACATCACAGATATTAAATGGTGAGATTTAAATTGTATAGTGCATGTAAAGAGCTTAACACAGTGCCTAGCACAAAAGATACATAGTATACCTTTTAGTATGCTATAATAGTATAGGTATACCTTTGGTAAAGTATAATAGTCAATATTATTGTAGGTATTTTATTCTTCAAGACAATTGGCTTCTCCAACCAAAGGCAAACCATACACATTCTGAGAATATGTGCAGATAACAAATCAGAGTACAAAATACCAAATTCTGGACAAATATAATTGCTGTTCAGTCAGCAACCCTGGTGAGTTTGCTCTATTTTTGGCTTCAACACTAACTTGTTGTGCTACCCTGAATGAGTCATTAATAACATCTGCTTCCCCTTCTGTGAATTGTCTTCTGCTCCTTAACTCAAGGGTATTAAAGGAGGCTTTAGGGGTAAATGAAGGAGAAATTATTGCTCCAGCTAATATGCTGCTCCAAAGAGAACTCTTTTGAACCTGTTTATTAGAAGATAGGAGAGGTACACACAGAAAGGAAGAAAGCTTTTCTTGCATGCTTATATCTGAATGAGTTCCATTTGTATGGATAACCAGTGTAAGCAGAAGGATTCTGAATAACAGTGCTTTTATCAACTTTGCCATAAATACTCATTCAAAAGTGCTGCGGTCATTTGAATACAACTGTTATTTTCTCTCAAGTCCAAAATTTAAGACTTGTTAAGAAAACTGATCTACAGCAGTTGCTTTTATAATGTAGATTTATAATCCAAATGACAGTCATTTGTTTCTGGCAACTGTCAGCTGCTCAGGGGTTATCAGTAATATGTTTTATTGACAATCACTTTCTCAGAAAACCACCTATTGTGCTTTGCCTACCTATATGATGGAGTCGTGCACAGGAAAAGAGTCAAGACCTAGGATATATCCAATGCCTTGGGTAAACAATTGGGAAAATAGCTGAAAGGAGATATCTAATTGGAGGTACAATGTTTACCTATATATTTGCTGTAAATTATTAGATGTAGAGAATCTATGTTTAAACCTCAAGTAGAAAGCAGCCATGTTAAACATATGGAAATATACATGGAAATGTTTGACTCATATAACTGTGGCACCCTATGATCCATGGGATACAATTCCTAAAGTTTTAGGGCAATAACCAAGAAGCACAAAACATTCTCATTTGTTTAGAATGGAAAACTAAAATCATGCAACAATAACTTAGTGAATATACCTAACACCTCCCCTCCAAGTTTAGATACTCTGGTCGGAATTTTCTCATTTTCCAATCATTCTCCAGTTTTACTTAATCACTTGCAGTTTAAAGAAAACCCTGCTGAGAATTCTCTTTCAGTCTTTGTCACTTTGTTCACTTTGCATAGAACACTTTCTTCATTCTTCCTTCTCTTGATGACCTGGTTAATTCATACTTTCTGTCTCAGATTATTTGTCACTCTGTCTGGGAAAGCTTCCATGTCCTTCTAAGTGCCTCTCTCTTGTGGTCACATAGCACTTCTTCCACTGCATGGTAAAATTGTCTCTAATTGTCTGTATCTTCCACTTGACAACAAGAAAATTGAAGAGAGAGGCTTACTCATAGTTACAGTTGAGTTCTGAGAGTCTATCACAGCGCTAGTCACATAGCAGACACTTAGTACTTACCTACAGGATAGTGACTGAATAAATAAATGAGGCTACTTGGATAAAACAAATCAAAGGGCTGTTAATTTTCTAATTTATTGTATCAATGTTATATTAACACCACAACAAAAACTTAGAATGGACAATATTAAGAATGAATGTTCAGGGAGTTTATAGCCATCCAGAGAGCTGGAAGCTCTAGACCATTGTGAGATTCTAAGTCTAGTTCAGAGTTTAAGTATGGCTGTAGCCTCAGTGATAGAAAAACATGTCTTGGCAGCTCATGGGTGGTTTTGTTGATGAGAATGAACAGAATGAGAAATGGAAATCTCATTAAGCTTGAAAGTATTTTTAGCTGGAGAACATTGACATTAGACTGTCAGAAAACCAAATAGAAGTAAATTATGATGAACAGTAAATATGTTAGTGAAAATGGTCAGGTGGGATCATGACTCAAAGAATTGCCTACAATTTCTACCCAATCACAGCCTGGTTGCCCAGCAACCACTCCATGGGAATTGCACAGCATGATAACATATTAGATCGTAATCTCAGAAGTAGATTGACAAGCCGAAACCATTAAGTCTTGCAGTCCGGCTGGTGTTAGTTCTGTACCCTTATTAAATTCTGAATAAAACTCAGCCTCTGCCTACACAAAAGGTGAGGTCTGTCAAAAGAGTACACAATTGCCATGAGTACCCTGAAATGCCTTGGATGTCTTTAGAATTGAAGAATCTAATATGTATACAAATTGGATTGCCTGTGCCATCCCAGACTCTTTCCGTTGTACCAGATTGTATATCAGTAATAGAAGGTAAAACCTAGACTTATTCCAGGAGAAAGAGAAAGAAGATGTATGTTTTCCATGAAATTTGAGTTTCATCTTCCTTCTGACTTCTCACTCTTACTACCTAATCCAAAATAAAAAGAAAACAGCAAACTATAAAGCCAATATTTCTATTAATATTTTCTATTAAGCAATAGGAGAAAAGAACACTTTAACAGAAAATAGACAAAAGGACATCAACAAATCTAGATACGAAATGAGCAAACAAATGAATAAATGAATGCATAAAATCAAGTTAACACTTGTTAAAGATGAACATATGTCAGACATTCTTATACGTACTTGGGTTAATACACTGTTTACTCATATGACTTAGTTTTATGAGATAGACAATATTAATATCATCTCCAATTTTTAGGTTAAGAAAACCCAAAGAACAGAACATTTACGTAATTTTCTACAAATTAAATATCTAGTAAGTGCCAAAATCTGGATTCTAACCATGCTGCATGACTCCAAAGACCCCACTCTCAACTACATAGCAATATTGTCTTTCAAGAAGAAACAAGGGAGCCAATAAGCATATCTAAAGTGCTTCTATCACTAGTAATCAAAGAATTACAAATCAAACCAAACAAATGGCAACCTATTATTCACCATTTCACCTATTATTTCAAACAATAATAAAATTCAGTGTAGCATTTAATGCAGGAAATTGCTATTTTACTCCCAATTTTTGGTTTAATGGTTATCACCATGGAATGACAAAAAATTGGGAGTGCAATGGTTATTCTCCATATTAATCAGCTATAGGTACACTTTGAGTGAATAACAGAGTTTTTGTAATTTTTTTCTTGGATCCTATATTATGCATTAGGTGCCTTTGAAAAACATAACCTTTGGCCTACTCTAAGAAGTATTTCTAAAGAAATAATGAGACTCTCAGGTAATCATAAACATTAAAAAATATTCACCAAAACATAATTTAGCATTGTAAAAAAAATTGAAAGTAATCCCAAAATTGGGAGATGGTTATGTAACTATTAAAGAATATCTAAAGAATTAATAATGAAATAAAAAATTCACTGTAACAAGAAGAAATTAGCATAATGTGAAGCTGTGTGTATTGAATGACCTCAATATAATATATCCCCACATGTATAATATTCTCTAGAGAGATAAAGAGAGGAGGAAAGGGAGAAAAAGGAGTTTTCTATGAAATGTATTAACCATGATTACTTTGTTTTGGATGATATAATTATTTGTTTTTATTCTTAAATTTTATATACAAAATTTTGTATATATTATTTATAATGCAAAATAATTTAAAAATAAAATTTGTGCTATCTCCTAATTATTCTCTTTGAACCTGACTTAGATGATCAGCCAGGAAGCTAATCTAGAGATGAATTATCCTCAATTGTTAATGCTATCCGTGGCTGAACATGTTTACTACTCTCATTTAATATTTTAATTACAATAAATGTCTTCAACTTCCTAAAGCAGAGGAGAGAATGTTTTAAAAAATCCTTAAAGTTAAAATAAATTATTAAAGCAACATAGTGCTTTATAGTTTACAGAATCCTTTCCCAGGAAATAGGAAACTCATTTGACCCTGAACCAACTTTTGAGGAGGCAAGTTATATTAAAAGTCAAGAAAATGAGTAGACTTCACTGCTAGATGCCTGAGGCCACATTTGTCTTCTTTATATGCAGTACTGAACTAAGCAAATGAGAAGTTTGCCTAGCCAGGATCACATTTTTCGTTAAGCTATCAGAATAATCATGTGGTCACGGATACAACAGAGAGGGAGAATTTCTACCTTTCTGATGTAGAAAAGCAGCATACAGCACATAAGCTTTCACACAGACTACTCTTGGGATTATAACCATAGCCACCTGATCACTGCATGACCTTTGCAAGTTACTTAAATCTTCTAAGCCTTAATCTTCTCATCTGTAAAACAAGAATAACAATGCTCACATCTATAATGCTAGATTAAATAAGATAAGATATGTAATATGCGCTTGGTGCCACATGAAATCATGCATAGCAGTCCTTGCTCAGTCTGCCTCCTACTTCCATCCCACCCACCACCTCAATGATGCCTGGGCACAGCCTTAATTTAAGCCTGCCCTTTTTCCTTCTGTATTCAAGAGGGCACTGAGTTAAGCACCATTCTACAAAGAAGTAAAATAAAAAACAATCGGTATCAATCTTTAAAATGCCTATTTTCTCTAGATACCTTATAACTCTATACATTTGCTGAAAAGTGTTCAAACTAATATAACCCGTTAAATCTCTTTTGATGCTAAAAATAGGAAGTTATTTAAATAATGTATCATTCAGTCACATGCTTAGTTTAGAGACTGTTAACTGAATAAAATGTAATTTTGACTGCATGCGACCAAGGCCTTTTTAAATCTTTCATTTTTATTATTTTCCTTTTAAACATAGAACATCTGGCTTGAAGATATGCAACAGGAAAACGCACATATATTTTATCTTGTCACTCAGAGGGCTTTATCCTAAGTCTGAAAGCTTTTGGTTAGAGTGCAAAAACACTAGAGACCCATGTTGAATAGCAAGGGAAACTGAAAGGATTTCAACTCATCTGTGGTTCCAGTAGCTGGCAGGAGGTACCTTTCTGAATTGATTTTTCAGATGCATATAAGTCATCAAGCTTGCATATTTTTTAACCTTTCCAATAGAGTATTAGTAAACTTTCTCAAAAAATGAGACTTTTGAAAAATCTAAGTCATTTAGATTCGCACCCTAAAAGACGGGAGTCTAGAGACATTGATAGCAATCTTAATGGAATAAGGGTTCCCAAATAAACTTTGGATATGGGGTCAATTCTTTTTTTTTTTTTTTTTTTTTTTTTTTTTTTTTTTTTTTTTTTTATTATACTTTAAGTTCTAGGGTACATGTGCATGACTTTTATATCATGTATAACTCCCCAATGCAATCCCTCCCTCCTCCCCCCTCCCCATGATAGGCCCCAGTGTGTGATGTTCCCCTTCCCGAGTCCAAGTGATCTCATTGTTCAGTTCCCACCTATGAGTGAGAACATGCGGTGTTTGGTTTTCTCTTCTTGTGATAGTTTGCTAAGAATGATGGTTTCCAGCTGCATCCATGTCCCTACAAAGGATGCAAACTCATCCTTTTTTATGGCTGCATAGTATTCCATGGTGTATATGTGCCACATTTTCTTAATCCAGTCTGTCACAGATGGACATTTGGGTTGATTCCAAGTCTTTGCTATTGTGAATAGTGCCGCAATAAACATACGTGTGCATGTGTCTTTGTAGTAGAGTAATTTATAATCCTTTGGGTATATACCCAGTAGTGGGATGGCTGGGTCATATGGTACATCTAGTTCTAGATCCTTGAGGAATCGCCATACTGTTTTCCATAATGGTTGAACTAGTTTACAATCCCACCAACAGTGTAAAAGTGTTCCTATTTCTCCACATCCTCTCCAACACCTGTTGTTTCCTGACTTCTTAATGATTGCCATTCTAACTGGTGTGAGATGGTATCTCATTGTAGTTTTGATTTGCATTTCTCTGATGGCGAGTGATGATGAGCATTTTTTCATGTGTCTGTTGGCTGTATGGATGTCTTCTTTTGAGAAATGTCTGTTCATATCCTTTGCCCACTTTTTGATGGGGTTGTTTGTTTTTTTCTTGTATATTTGTTTGAGTTCTTTGTAGATTCTGGATATTAGCCCTTTGTCAGATGAGTAGGTTGCAAAAATTTTTTCCCATTCTGTAGGTTGCCTGTTCACTCTGATGGTAGTTTCTTTAGCTGTGCAAAAGCTCTTTAGTTTAATTAGATCCCATGTGTCAATTTTTGCTTTTGCTGCCGTTGCTTTTGGTGTTTTAGACATGAAGTCCTTGCCCATGCCTATGTCCTGAATGGTACTACCTAGATTTTCTTCTAGGGTTTTTATGGTATTAGGTCTAACATTTAAGTCTCTAATCCATCTTGAATTAATTTTCGTAACTACTTGTATGAATCGAGAGGAGAGACCCAGGAAAGGCCTCATTTGAGCATCTCCCTACCACAAAACTCTTGCCAGCAAGTTCCAAAATTGGGCTCCTTTGATTTCCTCATCCCTTCCCACATCCCCACATCTGCTCGCCTTGTATGTAGTCAGAATGCTTAAATGAGGTATTTATGTCAAATAATTACAAGGAGAGGTCAAGGGGTGATTAATACCTCAAAAGAACCAATCATTTAATGGCCAAATGCCACTAAATCAGGGAACCTGTTGTCAGCACGGCTGGTTAAAGCCCTGTGGTGCCTTGTCCTGGTTCATTCAAACTAAAATGATTCTAAATCATAAGATTAAAAGTTCAGCAATATTCTCATTTTGTCCTTCGTGATCACTTTTTTCTTTTCGTTTGAGATATCTAATATTAATTGATAAACATACACTTTTTACCATTTATTTTGTAGTTGTCGTTGCTGGTGCCCTGAGCATAAGTTTGGTTTACATGTTGGATTATCACTACTGAAAAAAACAATGATTTTTCAAAGACTTCAATTGTACTAACTGTGTTCTAGGGAAACAAATTTTTATGATTTATGAACAATTAGTTGTGTTTTTTTTTCTCTTCTTTTATTTGTCCTTCACATCTCAGAGCATTGAATAATAGTGCTGCAAAGTTACATTAAATGTTTTATATAAAAGCATATACAATATACAATATTGTCTTACTGCATTTTGTGCTGATAGAACACCTGAGACAGGGTAACTTTTTTTTTTTTCAGCTATAGCTCTTCTTTGGTTTCTTTTTTCTGTGTTTTTTTCCTTTTTAAAAATTATTTTTATTTTTTATTTTTTTTTTTTATTTTTATTATACTTTAAGTTCTAGGGTAAATGTGCACAATGGGCAGGTTTGTTACGTGTGTATACATGTGCCATGTTTGCGTGCTGTACCCATTATCTCGTCATTTACATTAGGTATATCTTCTAATGCTATCCCTCCTCATTGCCCCCACGCCACAACAGGCCCCAGTGTGTGATGTTTCCCACCCTGTGTCCAAGTGATCTAATTGTTCAATTCCCACCTATGAGTGTGAACATGAGGTGCTTGGTTTTGTATCCTTGCAATAGTTTGCTGAGCCTGATGGTTTCCAGCTTCATCCACGTCCCTAAAAAGGACATGAACTCATCCTTTTTTATGGCTGCATAGCATTCCATGGTGTATATGTGCCACATTTGCTTAATCCATTCTATCACTGATGGACATCTGCGTTGGTTCCAAGCCTTTGCTACTGTGAATAGTGCCACAATAACATACGTGTGCATGTGTCTTTATAACAGCATGATTCATAATCCTTTGGATATATACACAGTAATGGAATGGCTGGGTCATATGGTACTTCTAGTTCTAGATCCTTGAGGAATCGCCACACTGTCTTCCACAATGGTTAAACTAGTTAACAGTCTCACAAACAGTGTAAAAGTGTTCCTATTTCTCCACATCTTCTCCAACACCTGTTGCTTCCTCACTTTTTAACGATCGCCATTCTAACTGGTATGAGATGGTATCTCATTGTGGTTTTGATTCGCATTTCTCTGATGACCAGTGATGAGCATTTTTTCATGTGTCTGTTGGCTGCATAAATGTCTTTTTTTTTTTTTTTTTTTTTTTTTTTTTGGAGACGGAGTCTTGCTCTGTCGCCCAGGCTGAAGTGCAGTGGTGTGATCTCCACTCACTGCAACCTCCGCTTCCCAGGTTCATGCCATTCTCCTGCCTCAGCCTCCTGAGTAGCTGGGACCACAGGTGCGTGCCCACCACTGCGCCTGGCTAATTTTTGAATTTTTTAAATAGAGACGGGGTTTCACCGTGTTAGCCAGGATGGTCTCGATCTCCTGACCTCGTGATCCACCCGTCTAGGCCTCTCAAAGTGCTGGGATTACAGGTGTGAGCCACTGTGCCCAGCCAACATAAATGTCTTCTTATGAGAAGTGTCTGTTCGTATCCTTCACCCACTTTTTGATGGTGTTGTTTGCTTTTTTCTTGTAAGTTTGTTGGAGTTCTTTGTAGATTCTGGATATTAGCCCTTTGTCAGATGAGTAGATTGCAAAAATGTTCTCCCATTCTGTAGGTTGCCTGTTCACTCTGATGGTGGTTTCTTTTGCTATGCAGAAGCTCTTTAGTTTAATTAAATCCCACTTGTCAATTTTGGCTATTGTTGCCATTGCTTTTGGTGTTTCAGACATGAAGTCCTTGCCCATGCCTATGTCCTGAATGGTATTGCCTAAGTTTTCTTCTAAGGTTTTTATGGTTTTAGGTCTAACATTTAAGTCTTTAATCCATCTTGAATTAATGTTTGTATAAGGTGTAAGGAAGGGATCCAGTTTCAGCTTTCTACATATGGCTAGCCAGTTTTCCCAGCACCATTTATTAAATAGGGAATCCTTTCCACATTTCTTGTTGTTGTCAGGTTTGTCAAAGATCAGATGGTTGTAGATGTGTGGTATTATTTCCAAGGGCTCTGTTCTGTTCCATTGGTCTATATCTAGTACCATGCTGTTTTGGTTACTGTAGCCTTGTAGTATAGTTTGAAGTCAGGTAGCATGATGCCTCCAGCTTTGTTCTTTTTGCTTAGGATTGTCTTGGCAACGCGGGCTCTTTTTTGGTTCCATATGAACTTTAAAGTAGTTTTTTCCAATTCTGTGAAGAAAGTCATTGGTAGCTTGATGTGGATGGCATTGAATCTATAAATTACCTTGAGCAGTATGGTCATTTTCATAATATTGATTCTTCCTATCCATGAGCATGAAATGTTCTTCCATTTGTTTGTGTCCTCTTTTATTTGGTAGGGCAGTGGTTTGTAGTTGACTTTGAAGAGGTCCTTCACATCCCTTTAAGTTGGATTCCTAGGTATATTATTCTATTTGAAGCAATTGTGAATGGGAGTTCACTCATAATTTGGCTGTTTGTCTGTTATTGGTATATAGGAACGCTTCTGATTTTTGCACATTGATTTTGTATCCTGAGACTTTGCTGAGGTTGCTTATCAGCTTAAGGAGATTTTGGGCTGAGACGATGGGGTTTTCTAAATATACAATCATATCATCTGCAAACAAGGACACTTTGACTTCCTGTTTTCCTAATTGAATGCCCTTTATTTCTTTCTCCTGCCTGATTGCCCTAGCCAGAACTTCCAACACTATGTTGAATAGGAATGGTGAGAGAGGGCATCCCTGTCTTGTGCCAGTTTTCAAAGGGAATGTTTTCAGGTTTTGCCCATTCAGTATGATATTGGCTGTGAGTTCATCATAAATACATGTTATTATTTTGAGGTACATCCCATCAATATCTATTGAGAGTTTTTAGCATGAAGGGCTGCTGAATTTTGTCAAAGGCCTTTTCTGCATCTATTGAGATAATCATGTGGTTGTTGTCACTGGTTCTGTTTATGTGATGGATTACGTTCATTGATTTGTGTATATTGAACTAGTCTTGCATCCCAGGGATGAAGCCCACTTGATCATGGTAGATAAATTTTTTGATCTGCAGCTGGATTTGGCTTGCCAGTATTTTACTGAGGATTTTTGCATCGATGTTCAGGAGGGATATTGGTCTAAAATTCTCTTTTATGTTGTGTCTCTGCCAGGCTTTTGTATCAGGATAATACTGGCCTCATAAAATGAGTTAGGGAGGATTCCCTCTTTTTCTATTGATTGGAATCATTTCAGAAGGAATGGTACCAGCTCCTCCTTGTACCTCTCATAGAATTCAGCTGTGAATCTGTCTGGTTCTGGACTTTTTTTGGTTGATAAGCTATTAATTATTGCCTCAATTTCAGAGCCTGCTATTGGTCTATTCAGGGATTCAACTTCTTCCTGGTTTAGTCTTGGGAGTGTGTATGTGTCCAGGAATTTATCCATTTCTTCTAGATTTTCTAGTTTATTTGCATAGAGGTGTTTATAGTATTATCTGAAGGTAGTTTGTATTTCTGTGGGATCTGTGGTGATATCCCCTTTCTCATTCGAAGCTTCCAGAGGAATGATCAGGCAGCAACATTTGTTGTTCAGCAATATTCACAGTTCTGCAGCCTCCACTGCTGATACCCAAGCAAACAAGGTCTGGAGTGGACCTCCAGCAAACTCCAATAGACCTGAAGCTGAGGGTCCTGACTGTTAGAAGGAAAACTAACAAACAGAAAGGACATCCACACCAAAATCCCATATGTACATCACCATCATCAAAGACCAAAGGTAGATAAAACCACAAAGATGGGGTAAAAAACAGCAGAAAGGCTGAAAATTATAAAAATCAGACTGGGTAACTTATAACAAACAAGTTATTGGCTCACAGTTTTGGAGACTGGGAAGTCTAATATCAATATACTGGCATCTGGTGAAAGCCTTCTTGCTGCATTATCACATGACAGAAGATGGGATGGTGACAGCGAGAAAAAAACAGCCTCACCCTTTTATAATGGCACCAATCCAACCTTTAAGGCAGGAGTCCTCATGGCCTAATCACCTCTTAAAAATTCTACCTCTTACCACTGTCACAATGGCAATTACATTTCAACATAGGTTTTGAAATGGACAAATATTCAAATCATAGTAAATATTATACAAAATGTTGATTTTTTTTCCTTTGGTATTATTGGTTGTATTTCTTGCATAATGAGAAGGAGAGTTTTGAAAAGTTGCATGATTGCTCAATATCAGTCAGTAGAAGAGACAGAATCCGATTCCAGATGACCTTTCTAATGTCCTGAAAGTGTCTTTTCCACTATACCACCCAGTCTTCCAGAACCATGTGCCTTAACTTTGTGGTGACTGAGTTAAACAAGTAACTTCACTGGTTGCAAATAATACAACCAGTCTCTGAGGTGTATTTATGCTGCAGATAGCTATAAAAGAGCTTCATTCCATTAAACTTAACTACCAAATTAGTTATATTTACTTGTAAATATAAATGTAAATGTGATTATTAAATGAAATATTGTTACGTTTCCCAGCCAGAAGAATCATTTTTAGCATAGGAAAATACTCTCTTCTTGCTTTTGTCTGAATTCTCAGCCACTTTCTGGCTGAGAAATCTTTTGCTCTTCAATTAGTCTAAGGATTTGAGGTGAGAGAGGATAAAAAGAAAATCAGAATTTTTTACTGGCTGCTTCTTTCTTCACCTTATATCTCCCCTGACATAATGCTTAAATAGAAAAATGACACATTAGGGGGACAATGACAAGAGTATGCAGGAAGAAAAAAGAATAAAATGTATATCTTAAAACAAAAATATGTATAGATAGATAGATGATAGATAGATAGTTATAAAAATCAGTAAAAAACAATACTACAGCAGGAGTATGAGTTGAAAATTATCACAAGAAAAAATAAAAATATAAAATATGTCTCATTTATATTTTAAAAATAATCAATTTCACTAGTAATTAAATAAATATAAATTAAACAATTTTTGGACTCATACTTGCAAAGATTAAAAAGTGTGATAATATCTTACATTGAAGAGAGTACAGGGACACTCCAGTTAGCAGACTCCTCAAGGAAACTGAAAAGTCTGTTTGAAAAGTCTTCAAAATTTTCCTATATTTTGACCCCAAATTTTCATTTTTATAAATGTACCTACTGAAAAATAATCATACAAATTGACAAAGATGTTTTTATGGAGATGTTTATTGTAAAAACTTGAATGTTTGGGAATAGGGAATTGGTTTAAATAGGGGCTGGAGCATGTCATGATTTTTTTGGAGGTTTAGAAGTAATGCCGATGAGTTAAAATAGAGGTAGATAAAATAGTATTAGATTCTACCCTTGCATATTTATATACATATAAAAAACTGACATGCCATGTAATTTGAATGATGGTTATTTCTTGAAGTTCATTTTAGAGATTGTTTTATTTTCTTCTTTAATTTTAAAATTGTTTTCCTTTTAGTAATTTCTGAGTACATGTTACTTTCATAATTAGATATGTATTATGTATTATAGCTATTTCCATTTTTGATAGAAAAATATGGAAGGAAAGAGAAGATAAAAGGAGGGATAGGAAAGTATTCCTGGTAAAATTGGAGCAACATCACCTAAGCCAAAGTTTTTGTCAGCAAAGAGTATTGATGGGAGGAAGTGATCATCTGTACAAATGAGAAGCTCTTCAAAGGGGCTTTGTCCTTCAGCTCCCCTAAAGTTCTTCTCTCTGCCTAAAATCTATTGGCCAGGGGGTAACATATCATAAATACATTATTCCCACCTCTTACCAATTTTCCTGGCCTTTCTTCTTCAGGGCTTCCCACAGGGTCCCAATCCCAGTTCCCTTTATGAACTTATATTCATAATTCACAAAATTGCATATTGCTTCTCTCCATGATTCTTGTTCCAGGTTCATAGCTTTCTTACCTGCCAAAATGCATACGTTTGATCTCTGCTAAATAGCAATTGATGCCAATGAGCTAATACATTAACTATGACTCAATAAATATTTTTTGAGCAAACATTTCATTATAAGGGACCATGTTAGGTGCTTTGAGGAGAAAAGTAAAGAAATAGCAAGCCTGATTTTTATACCCAGCTTTGAGAGACTGTAAATAAAATAGGGACAACTAAGTAGTGCTAGAGATTTAAAAAGCTGGCAACAACAATGGAACCTAATGTCTCTTGCATTATGTGTTTTGGGAATTAGTGCAATGTATGTTTAAAGAATCAATGGTGTCAGATGACCTGAGTATTTGGAGTACACAAGACCTGAGTTTGAGATTAAGATCTCCCACTTTCTCTATCAAAATCTTTTCATTCCTCTGGGTCTGTTTCTTCATCAATACAATGGATTCTATAATATTAGTGGCTTTTTCATAGGATTGAAAGAGATCAAAATTTTATAAAATATTGCATCCATGAATGTGTAGTTATGATTAATGTCCTTCAAGATGCTCACACACTATTATTCCCCATGTGCTAGGCTGCCTGGTCTTCTCCCTGCTCTGGGAAGAATACTGGGATAAAAGCCAGACATAAACAACAATTGGGTCACAAAAGCAGCCACACAGCTAGACAGAATGTCAGATACCATCACTGTCCCCTGAAACTTGCAAGATAACCAGTAAGTTCTCTGAATTGTAAACCAAAAATAAAATTCTAAGCCTCTCCATGCATCCGAATAGATCCCTCATTTTGTCTCCATAAACCCTCATCTTAACCCAGAGATTTCTAAGTCTTTAGAAAATAACTTAACTCTTTCAACAAATTGCCAATCAGAAAATCTTTGAATATACCAGTGATCTGCAAACCCTCGCTTTCAGTTATCTCACCTTTCTGGAGTAAGCCAATGTACATCTTACATGCATTTAATTCATGTCTCACGTCTCCCTAAAATGCATCAAACCAAGATGTACCCTTACCATCTTGGGCACATGTTCTCAGGATCTCCTGAGGACTGTGCCATGGGTCATTGGTCACTCATATTTGTCTCAGAATAAATTTCTTCAAATATTTTACAGAGTTTGACTCTTTGCAGACAGAGTTATCAAGAATATCAGACTAAATATTTTACTTGAATGATATGATAAGGCAAAACTATGTGAACCTTATTTTTAAATAATCTCTTTAAACCATGGTTTCTCAGTACCAAGAAGTTTTCAGAAGTCACACAAAAAGGTTATTTTGTAATATTTTGGACTGTTTAGTAATGGAATAATTTATTTTATAAATAAATACAATACCCTTCAATTCAAAAGTCAAACTAACAGCTAGATGGCTAAAATGTAAGACAAATAATTATTATACTAGCAACCACTCAAGTCCCTGCATCTTTAAATCCTAAACTAAAAATTTATTTTATGCTTCAATCAGTCAAAACACAAGATTTTCACTGGACATTTGCTATATAGCATAAATTGTTTAATTTTGAACGATTGTTAAATAAACTGGCATTGGAGTGACTTCAATCTCAGTAATCATTGACAGCTTCTATGTAAATATTAAATCTTTGTTTTCTAGGTTGATTTTGAAAATTGGCCATTGTATTTTTGCATATTTTATGCATCTAATCGTGATGCAATAATAGAGTGTGATCCTTTTAAAATATCTATGTCTATTTTATTATTATATCATCTCATATTCAAATAAATCCTTGATTCAAAGCTGTTATTTTCTTAATTGATATGATCCTTTCTTCTAAATACAGCTAACCAGCAAACATTTAAAAATATTAATTTTTTAAAGAATCTTGGTGAATATACTTGTTAAAATAAAGTTCCTTTGATGTTACTGCTCTACTCAGTCTTATATGTCCACAGTCACTATTGTACTTCTCCCTGAACACACATGTGCATGTGCATATACATATACACACAAGTATATATGCATATATATGTGTGTGCATATACATATACACACATACATGCAAACACAGAGTCACACAATTACATTTGGAAGTTTGAAAATTTCTCCAGGAACACATTTAAGGCCATACAGGATGCAGCCCTGGACACTTAAATTAATCCAAGCCCAAAATCAACAGCCGGTGAAAACATAAGTATTAGTCCTCTCAATTCCATTTCTGTGAATTTTCTTGGATATTCCCCTTGTTTCTCTCTCCTCTCTCTCCTTCTCTCTCTTCTATTATAAAACTGGTTCTGAATGTTCTTGGCTTAGATTGCCACATGATAAGAAACTCATTTGCCTATTTTTTGATTTCTGTGCTTCCCAGGACATTGTTGCTGTTTATCTTCCAGCCTTTCCACATCTAACCGGTCTGTCACCACCAAAATCTACTTTCCCAACCCCATTATATGTGCCCGTATTATTCCTTTGAAGAAAAAGAAGAGAGAAAGATCAAAGAGAGAACCAACAGTGCTACCGAACAAATAATTTTAGTTTGTCAAATATTTTGTCCCCATAAAATACTCCACTCTCCGAGAAGGGGGCTACTCCCTTGTTAGTCTTTAAACAATGCCACATTATTGGGTTATGACTGCAGAAAATTCAACTGGTTTAAGCTTTTTCACAGGCATTATGTTTAAATCATTTTTCAGGGCCTACCTTTCCCTGAGAAAGCAAATAAGAAAGAAAAGTTGCTAATGCTCAGCTAATATGTCTATTTCATAGGCAGTAAAATGCAGTACTGTCATTTTCCATGAGTCAAAAATATTCATTAAAACTGTTAATTTATAATCATTCTGCAGTAATATTAGTTAGCATATTTGACCAACAAAAATGACTATGTTTAAAAAATGATGTTATGGTACTCCTAGAAATAAATTCCCAGTTTGAAGACTTACATAAAGGATATAGATTTGATCATAAAACTAAGAATCTGGCTTATATTGCAAAACTACTTTACATTCAAGAATTACCAAAATGGAAAATGACTTAGGTCACTGAAAGAAAATCCCTTTGATCATAAGACCTGCCATGATCGCACTAAATTCAAGCACTCTAGACTAATTGATTTGGCTTTAGAAATCTTATCTGGTAAAATAAATATAGGCCTGGGATATATAGCATATTAAGTCAGATTTAGTCTTTCATATCTTAGATTCAATTAATTTGTCAGATCTTTTCTTTTCTTTTTTTTTGAGACGGAGTTTCGCTCTGCCACCCAGGCTGGAGTGCAGTGGCCGGATCTCAGCTCACTGCAAGCTCCGCCTCCCGGGTTCACGCCATTCTCCTGCCTCAGCCTCCTGAGTAGCTGGGACTACAGGTGCCCGCCACGTCGCCCGGCTAGTTTTTTGTATTTTTAGTAGAGACAGGGTTTCACCATGTTAGCCAGGATGGTCTCGATCTCCTGACCTCGTGATCCGCCCGTCTCGGCCTCCCAAAGTGCTGGGATTACAGGCTTGAGCCACCGCGCCCGGCAGATCTTTTCTTAAATATGGAAAAATTTTGGATGACTGATGTTCACTGTAATTCTGTTAGGAAGACTGAGAACAAAGATGGGTGCAAAAACATTGCAAGAGAGCACTACCCTTGGCAGAGCTCTGTAAAAGGGTACCGGTGAATAAAACACAATGAAATGAAGTACAATTAAGCAATAAGGATGAAGACTTCTGCTTCCTGAAAGATGGAGTGGATATACTTTTCTATTGATTTTACTAAGTATGGCTAAAAAACACTGGCCTAAAGTATAAAACAAATGTAAAAAGATTAGAAAAATGGATGAATAAAGCTAATTGGCTAGGAACCTAAGAAATTCATAGTTTTGAGTTTTCTGGGTGTCCTTCTCCTTGATTGTATGCATTCTTTTGAAGTCTTGCATTTCTGTCTTCACCTTTTAAGAAGCAGTCAATTCCTCCAGTCTTTTACTGAGTGGCTCTGGGATAGAAATACTTCACTAATCAGCCCAGCTGGTATTCTAAGGATTTCTCAGATCTTTTTTATGGCTATGCCATCTCCAAACCTCTTGTTCCATCTGTGGGAAGGGGAGTCATAGGAGAAGTCTGAGGATTACATGCCTTTTCAATCCACTAAGCTAGGTCAGGTGCTGAGAGCATCCCATTTGCTTTCTCTAGGTTCAATACCCTGAAATACTTGAGTTTGTATGTCTTCTTCCAATCCCACAGAGTCAAATAGGCTGTCAGTTACAGACTTGCACTGGGCATCTGGTTACATTTGTGGAGCCAACAGGAGAGATAAAATGAGGCTCACAGGGCACTTGAGATGACCATGAGCCAATTGGGGGTGCATTCAGAGGCAAGGAGTCCTATATGTCTTGTGGGTAGTCTTCCTGATTGTCTGAGGAGCAAAGTAGTTAGGTCCAGGGCTTTTTTTCCCTGCTGCCAGACTCTCCTCACCACTCAGCCCTGACAATCACCTCAGTATTCTGAGAAGGGTGAGAAAGAAATGAACTTCTTGGTCAGCATCTCATACCGCTAAGGTAGCTGGGCACTCACTCACTACACTCTAACGTTCTTTCTGAAATAAATAACCAACTAAGGGGGTTCTCTCCCCTCCCCCATGGCAGTTAGCTGTGCTGCCTTAAAGTGGGGGTACTTTGCCCTTTTCACGTATATATTCTCAAACTTTTGGTTCCAACTGTTCTGTGCAGGAGATGTGTGAGGGGAGAAGAAAAGGCATGCACATAATACCTTTAAGGGTAAACAAGCTTTATCCCACATAAATGGCAATGCAGCTATAATAAGCAAATGATATAATAAGGAAATTATATAACAAGCAAATTGCAATGGAAAGGGAAGAAGGGAAAAAAATATATATATATTCACACTCACCAGACTATGGAGGGTTCACCATCAGACTGGGGAGCAACAGCCTGTGCCCCAACGGTGGACACCACACTCACCAGACTACGGAGGATTCACCATCAGACTGGGAAGCAATGGCCTGAGCTCCAGAGTTGGACACCGCACTCATCAGACTATGAAGGATTCACCACCAGAAGGGAAAGCAAGAGCCTGGGCTCCAGAGTCGGCCACTGGTCCCTGCACAGATGAGTAGAGGTCTCATGAAACTTCAGTGCAGTCTGGGAACCTAGCTCTTTTTATAACGAGTTGTTTGGCATGAGGCCCAGTCATGAGGGCCCTTCACGACTGGGCTCAAGGAACACGAAAAGGTCAACTTGTTTTTGCGATTGTCTGTTGTTTTTCATTAACTAACATATAGGAATAGATTGAAATAGAGATTTCTCTGAAAATACTGGATCATTGTCTCAAGGGGCTCATACAACTCATTCTGGGACTTGGTGACCATTGTTTGTGTCCATGTTCAATTGAGTTCAAATTTAATATTTAACTTTTCCTCCACACCAACACAGTGCTGGAACTTCTCCACTAGACTCTTAGACTTCCACAAAGACACTCTCTTTCATGGATAGCAGTCAAAATCAACCCTTCTACAGGTGAGGGGGATGACCATAGAAAGCTCTCATTCTGCTATCTTACTAATATCACTGTCCTCATCTCTTTTTTCTAACTGGCATATTTAGATCACTTGATTTTAATGTAAAACTTGATATTTTAAGACTGACATCCTATTCTTTGTTTTCTGCTTATCTCTGTTTTATATTTCTTTTCTCCTGCTTTTCATAGATTGATCATTTTTACATTTCCATTTGATTTATTTAATGTATATTTAGGTGAATATCCTTTTGTAGCTTCTTTAGTAGTTACTCTAGGTATTAATTTATATATATAAAACATCACAGTCTATGATGTCAATATTTTATCAGTTTGAGTAAAGTATTAAAAATTATCCCCTTTACCTTTTATACTTTTTACTCCTTACCCTCTTTGCTTTAATATTTGTAAAATAATTGTCTTATATATTTCCTCTACATACAGTGAGAACCACATTAAAAGATAATGGGCTGTTATAGTCAAAGTAATAAAAGAAAAATAAAAAGAACTACCAAACAAGAATACTTTATCCAATAAAGTTGTCCTTCAGAAATGAGAGGAGATAAAGACTTTCCCAGACAAACAAAAGATTAGGGAGTTCAACACCACTAGAATAGTCACACAAAAATGTGTCCAGAATTTATTCCTTCCAGTGGGTTCTTGGTCTCACTGACTTCAAGAATGAAGCTGCGGACCCTTGTGGTGAGTGCTACAGTTCTTAAAGATGGTGTGTCCAGAGTTTTTTCTTCAGATGTTCAGATGTATCCGGAGTTTCTTCCTTCTGGTGGGTTCGTGATCTTGCTGACTTCAAGAGTGAAGCCTTCACAGTGAGTGCTACAGCTCTTAAAGCTCTTAAAGGTGGTGCTTCCAGAGTTGTTTGTTCCTCCCAGTGGGTTCATGGTCTCGCTGACTTCAGGAGTGAAGCCACAGACCTTCGCAGTGAGTGTTACAGCTCATAAAGGTAGCGCAGACCCAAAGAGTGAGCAGCAGCCATATTTATTGTGAAGAGCAAAAGAACAAACCTTCCACAGCATGGACTTTAGCAGCTTGCCACTGTTGGAGCAGATGGCCAGCTTTTATTCCCTAAGTTGGCCCTGCCCATGTCCTGCTGACTGGTCCATTTTACAGAGCACTGATTGGTCCATTTTACAGAGTGCTGATTGGTCCATTTTACAGGTGCTGATTGGTCTGTTTTTACAGAGTGCTGATTGGTGTGTTCACAAAACTTTAGCTAGACAGCGCTCTGATTGGTGCGTTTTTACAGAGTGCTGATTGGTGCATTTACAATCCTTTAACTAGACAAAATAGTTCTCCAAGTCCCCACCTGACCCAGAAGCCCAGCAGGCTTCACCTCTCAAAAATGCTAAAGGAAAATTTTAAGATTAATTAAAAGGATGGTAATCGATAACATGAAAACATATGAAAGTATAAAACTCAGCGAGAAATGAAAACATTAAAACTAACTATAACTACAATAATTTGTTAATGATACACATAATAAAAAGATGCAAATTGTGCAACAGAAACCTAAGATGTGGGGACAGTAAAAGTATAGAGTTTTATATGTGAATAAAATTATCATCTTAAATCAAACTGTTATAACTACATTTTATAAAACTCAAGGTAACCACAAAGAAAAAAATCTGTGATAGATTACTCAAAAGACAAAGAGAAAGGAATGAAAGCAAAACACTACAGAAAATCATCAAATCACAAAGGAAGGCAGCAAGAAAGGAAGAAGGGATCTATAAAACAGTAAGAAAACAATTAATAGAATGGCAATAATAAGTCTGTATTTATCAATAATTATTTTAAATGTAAATGGATCAAATTATCCAATCAAAAAATATGAAGTGGCTGAACGGATACAAACACAAGACCAAACTACATGCTGCCTACAAGAGACTCACTTCACCTATAAGGACACACATAGCCTGAGAGGAAATAGATGATAAAAGATATTCTATGCAACTGGAAACTTAAAAGAGAACAAGGGTAGCTATACTTAAACAAATAGACTTTAACTCAAAAACAGAAGAGACAAAAAAGGTCATTATGTAATGATAAACTGGTGAACTCATCGAGAGGATAAAACAACTGTAAATATACTATGCCCCTAACATTAAAGCCCGTAAATATTAACATATCTGAAGGGAGAAAGAGACAGAAATACAACAATTGTAGAGTACTTCGATACCCCACTTTCAACAATGTAGCTTATCCAGAGAGGAAATCAATAAGGACACATTAGTCTCAAACTACACTTTAGACTAAATGAACCTGACAGACATATAAAAAACAGTCTATTCACAGTAGCAGAATACACATTCTTTACAAGTACACATGAAACATTCTCCAGGACAGATTATATGTTAGGCAACAAAACAAATCTTGACATATTTAAGAAGATTGAAATCATACCAAACATCTTTTCTGACTATGATGGTACGAAACTAGAAATCAACAAGTAAGAAAAAAAACTGATTCACAAATATGTGGAAATTAAACACCACACACATCAAAAAATAAATGCAGCAAAGAAGAAACTAGAGGAATAATTTTTTAAAAATTTGAGCCAAAACAGATGGAAGCACAACATATTAAAACTTATGAGATGCAGTAAAAACAGTTCTAAGAGGGAAGTTTATAGTAATAAAGGCCTATATAAGCAAATATTATATAAAAAGATCACAAATAAATAACCTAATGCTACACCTCAAGGGGCTAGAATAAGATCAAACTAAGCCCAAAGTTAGCAGAAGGAAGAACAAAGTAAAAATCACAAACTAGCCGGGCGACGTGGCGGGCGCCTGTAGCCCCAGCTACTCGGGAGGCTGAGGCAGGAGAATGGTGTAAACCCGGGAGGCGGAGCTTGCCGTGAGCTGAGATCTGGCCACTGCACTCCAGTCCGGGGACAGAGCGAGACTCCGCCTCAAAAAAAAAAAAAAAAAAAAAAAACAGAGCAGAGATAAATGAAATAGTCTATGGACTATTGCTATGGTGATAGCACCCCAACTATCACTGTTTGTATTCTCTGCAAAGTTTTGATGGTAAAATCAGGCCTCCATCTTGTTTTACATCCTGAAGGCATGGCTTGTAACTCTGGTGGCAAGGCTTTGTTTAGCAATCCTGCCTTAGGGAACAACTTTCTTTCTGGTTTGATGTCTGCATGTTTTCCTACCCCTGTCTCTTAAAGGATTCCACCCAACAACTGGGTTTTTTTGTGCCTGTCTGTGTATGTGTTGTGTGTAATGTCTGTAAAAGAGCTCTAGTTAATTTGGCCTAAAGAAAGACAACTGCTTGCATCTAATATTTTTTTAAAGGGAAGATAAAAGCTGTGGTACCCTTCTTTTCAGAAATAAAAGCAGCCTTCAATCTTGTTGGTAAAATGCATGTGTCATTAAAATGTAAATAGGTGAACTAAACTATGCAGGTCTGATGCAAGGTTTCCTAAATGTTTTGAGGTTACAAACTGCTTCTTGAGTTTTGAAAACTATTTGACTTGCGGGCTTCACAATCGTAAGGCCTGGGGACATATGGAACTAACCATACCCTTAATTAAGAAGGGAAACCTTGGCTGCACTTAGCACACAATTAAAACAACTTACCAGGTTTTACACTAAAGTTAAAAATTGCTAAAAGTTACCATTATAACAAGTAATTGAAACTACTGGAAATATATTTATGTGCAAGGTATGTAAGAACAGTAAAATGTATTTTTTTGTAAAAGGTTATAAGAAGGCATGGAAATATAACTTTTTGCCTAGTGTTAAAGGATTGTTTTGAGTTAGATAGGAAAAGCCAAAGTTTCAAACAAGTGGTAGAAGAACTGTGGAAATTAATCTTGCAGAAGAGGTTCTCTATGCAAACATATTAACAAAATTCAAAAGGGTTATAAAAGAATTTTGCTTCTTGAAGACTTCTAAGTCATCCTTTTGGCAAAATAAATGACTTATCATAATCTGGAATTCTGTTTCATACTATCAAGTGCTTTAAACATATTTAACAGGCTTCTCAAATCAAACCCCAGTTTCAAAATTGTCTTTCCTGACACCTGACATCAGATACTTCAGAGGGCCCCTGGAATGTCCAGAAAAGAGAGGTAAACAGGATTATTTGACATGTTTAGATAAATGGGATTGACAAAATGATGTTCAATCTTCTTTAGGTTATATTTTTGGTGAGTAAGACTAATATATGTTCCAAAATTTATGAGAATTCGAATGTCTAAGTATATGCTATCAATCATAATTAAGGTTGTTATGTTACGTTATTGTAAACCACAGAGATGACCAAACTTCATTGTCAATTGTGTTGCTAAATGTAACTACCCTGGACATTTTGCTATTCACAGACAATTGTCTTGTTTTAATCCGTTTCAAAAGATGGTTTGTAATAAGCTATAGAAATTTAACAGGTCCTCTAAAATACAGGCTTCTGATAACTTTGGAAATTGTAACATTGGAATAAAGGAAAACATACAGGACTCATGAAGAGCTGAAATGTTCATGAATATTAAGCAAAACAAGCGTTAACTAAATGGACTAAACTCAGGAAACTGAATGGAGAAAATCTTCCTGACTTTTGCTTGAAATATTGCTGATCCTTGTTATGTTTTTCAGAGTCAAAGAAACTTATTTTAAACTATTTATGGCCTTTAATTATTAAGATATACTCCTAGATCAAAATTTGGAGCATGTTTGTTTCTCTCTGCCTGCTTGCCCTAGAATTTGGAAACTGTGAGTATTCTTAACTTACAGGAATATAATTGTTTGCATCAGTGTGGTAAGAATCTATCTTTCTTTTACAACAGAATGCAATTGGGAAAACTGGTCATTTCACTAAGGCTTTGACTGGAAGGGTATGCTTCCCTTTAAGGAGTCAGTCTCGACTTGCAGAGCCAATAAAAGCCCAGTGGGGAGATTTGCCTCATAACTTTGTCTATGGAGTCCCTGTACCAGGTTCCTGACATGTGATCAGTAATAAATATCAGATTCTAATAGGTCCGGGAGCTCCAAGTTTATCTTGGGACCTTACAAGGAGAGGATGACCCAACTCACAGTTATTTGAGGATACTAACCCATGGCTGGGCTCAATTTTAAAATACCTAATCTGAGACTCCTTGTAGAACAAAGTTCAGTCAAAGCCAATCCAAAAGGCCTATGTAGAAATGATTATTTATGCTGCACTTTATGCAAATAATCAGGTCAAGTATAAAACTAAAGTCTATTTTTCAAACAACTCAGTCCCATTATGATTTTTTTTTTAAACAAACATGAGGACTGGAAAGAGTGAAATTATATTCCAAACCTTCTCATACATTTGTCATTACATTCTAAACTCACTAATTATTTTTAAGTTTTCTCCTACATTTTAGACTAATCCTGCTTGTTCCTGTGAACCAACCAGCAATCTCTGGCTGCAGCTCAGAAAGAACAAAAGGGGATGGGTAACAAAGAAATCCCAATCAATATTCTAGTTCTGAGCAATTATCCTGCAAATTCTGCCAGGTGATGGAATAAATAGGGAATAAATAGGATCCCATCACTCAGAGGTTTTCTTTCGGGAAAGTAAGACCAACGGAGCTAACCAAAGCCAGGCACCATGCACCCAAATCCTAGCAAGCATAACTATAGCTACCAGTTATCTGGGTGTGTCATAACACATCCTTTCTCTCCCTTGTTGGAGGAGGACTTAGTTCCACAGTTTCATCTTAACATTTGGCTTATGATAAGGAGTCCATGCAACTTCCCCTGAGACACATTTTTGTCCCAGACTCAATTCCAGGCTTTGGGTTAAAGCCCTAGAAAGAAAATTAGATCTAAAGGATCCAGAGGCAGACAACAACAGAGGTTAAAAGGCACAGTGCAGGTGAGCATGACTGATTCCTGTTGATTAAGCCAACCCCAAACTTTCTGTTTCATGGATAAAGGCCACATAAATATCCATGGCCTAAATGAGGTCTAGGGCACTCCAAGGCTACTGACAGTAGCCGGGATAGAGGCATAGTGAGAACAGATAATTCCTATTCTCTAGGCCCTCCCTGCTTCATGTGTGCAAGCTGCTTTGGCACTCATGGCAGGACCTGCCTAGGTCACAGGGACTTGGAGATGCAAGGATGGAAGAGGAGAAGAGGACACTCTTCCTTCTCTCCCTCATGTACCCCAGGTATCTGCTAGGAAGAAAAGGGAGCCAGGGATGCCTGCTCCCCTCTTTCCAGGTGGGTAGCCATTAATCTTCGGTATGTACCCCTTTTGAATACATCCCGAACCATGGGGACTCCCTTAAAAAATGCCTTTTTGAGCTTACCTTTTCTATTGTTTTGTTTTGATACGTGTTTTCTAATAACCCGATTTGTCTGTTCTTATGTTCAGGCCATCAAACTCCAAATGGCCATGCACCCAGAGCCTCTGACGATGGCCCCTTCTGCTGGGAACCCTTAAATAGGCCTCTGAGGAAGCCTTGACTGCCGTTTCCCCAAAAGAGCACCCCCTGTCAGCAGGAAGCAGTTAAGATTAGTCTTTGTCCTTATCCTTATTCTAATGGCAGTTACATATACTTCTTTAGAGTGGGGAATGAGACAGTCAGGTGGGAGGGGGTCCCCAGAAAAATTCTAACTGCACTGGGGTGGAGCCTCAGGAAGTTCACGCATTTTGCAGCAGGGAGGAGCCTGGCCCCTCCTCTTCCTACATGGAACCTGGGATTCAAGCAGGGGCTCTGTCCTTGCAGAAGATCCCTGTTTCTCTGCTTTTTTTCCCCTTTTCACCCAATAAAACTCTGTCTTAATCACACTTCAGACCATTTGCTAGCCTAAATTTTCATGGCCATGGGACAGACAAGGACCCAGTCTTCAGCTGAACTAAGGAAAAGTCCTGAAACAGTAAGATTTGTGGGCTATATGGTCTCTTTTGCAAATACTCAACTCTGTCATAGTCCAAAAGTAGCCATAGACAATATGGAAAAGAAAGAGCATGGCTGTGTTGAACTACACAGTGTTTTAATGACAACTGAACTACAGTCATGCACCACATTACAAAGTGTTAGTCAACAACAGGCCACATATATGACAGTGTCTGCATAAGATTATAATCGGTCTGAAAAACTCGTATTGCCTAGTGAGTCATAGCCATCTTAACATTGCAGCACAATTCTTTACGCATGTGTTTGTTTTGATATTGGTGTAAGTGTGAAAGGAAAATAAACCTGGGAGCCCCCAAATTACTGAGCCAAAGGGTGTCAGGCAAACCTGTCTCTCATTTTATTTTAAAATAACTACAAAGATTTATTTTACGCTACATACCTCCCTCACAATTTGCCCACCACGAAATTCCTTGTGGGCCTCAAGGTCTTCACCTAAAAACAGTTCTGTTGAATTTTACCTTTGCAATGTAAACTGATAGCTTATCTTCTCAGGGACAGGACAAAGGACAGACGGAACTCAAAGTTATCTCTGCTCACCTGCATTATTGGATTGCTTCATCTGCCCTATTGTTTATGTAAAAATGCAGATTCACTGAGTCAGACTAAGACATAAGTGACTATTCCTCTACTCTCCTCTCACATGTAAATTTTATATTCAGTGAAAGGCTGATTAAAGACACAAAAAGACCTAAAAGAATGCAAACTTTTGTCTCTTATTTACCGATGACCTGGAAGCCCAAATTTCGAGTTGTCCCACCTTTCCAGACCAAACCAATGTACATCTTACACATATTGATTGAGGTCTCATGTCTCTCTAAAATGTTTAAAGTCAAGCTGTGCCCTGACTACCTTGGGCACATGTTCTCAGTATCTCCTGAGGGGTGTGTCACGGGCCACTGATTACTCATCATTGACTCAGAATAAATCTCTTTCAATATTTTACAGAGTCTGACTCTTTTCATCAACATAAACAAACCCATTGTGCTGCCAGTTGTAAAAAGTATAGCACACGCAATAATGTACAGTATGTAATACTTGATGATAATAAATGCCTATGTAAACAGTTTATGAATTTACTATACTATAATTTTATTGTTATTATAGAGTTTACTTCTTCTACTTACAGGGAAAAAAAAAGTTAAGTGTAAAACTGCTGAAAGTCAATCCTTCAAAAGTTATCATAGGAGATGACAGCTCTATGTGCGTTATGCATGGAAGACCTTCTGGTAGGATAAGATGTGAAGGTGAAAAACCATGATACTGATGATCCTGAACATGTGTAGCCCTAGGCTAATGTATGTATTTGTGTCTCGTGTTTCACAAAAAGTTTGAAAAGTGAAAAAAAATACATATATATATTTTTTGAGACAGAGTCTCACTCTGTCGCCCAGGTTGGAGTACAGAGGCACGATTTGGGCTCACTGCAGCCTCTGCTTCCCAGGTTCCAGCGATTCTCCTGCCTCACCCTCCCAGATAACTGGGATTACAGGCATGCGCCACCACACCTAGCTAATTTTTGTATTTTTAGTTGAGATAAAGGTTTCACCATGTTGACCAGGCTGGTCTTGAACTCCCGACCTCAGGTGATCCTTCCGCCTCAGCCTCCCAAAGTGCTGGGATTACAGGTGTGAACCACTGTGCCCAGCCAATAAAATATTTTTAAAATAGAAAAAAGCTTATAGAATGTGAATATAAAGAAGATATTTTGTACAGTTGCATGTGTTTGTGTTTTAACCTGTGTTAGTACAAAAGAGTCAAAAAGTTCAAAAAACTAAAAAGTTTACAAAGTAAAAAGCTACTGTAAGCTGAGGTTAACTTATTATTCAAGAAAGAAATTTCTTTTTATAAACATAATGTAGCCTAAATATACAGTGTTTATAAAGCGTACAATAGAGTACAGTCATGCCCTAGGCCTTCACGTTCACTCGCCACTCCCTCACGACTCACTCAGAGCAACTTCCACCCCTACAGGCTCCATTCATTGTAAGTACTCTATACAGGTGTACCATTTTCTAATAGCTTTTATACAATATTTTTACTGTCCCTTTTCCATGTTTACATACACAAATACTTAACTTTTTGTTGCAATTTTCTGCAGTATTCAGAAGAGTAACATGCTGAACAGGTTTGTAGCCTAGGAGCAATAGGCTGTACCACGTAACCCAGGTATGTAGTAGGCTGTACTCTCTATAGGTTTATGTAAGTACACTTAATGATGTTCACACAATGAGAAAACCGCCTAACGATTCATTTCTCAGATTGTATTCCCATCATGAAGCAACATATGACTGTACTTGCAAAAACAGATACAGGCCACATCTGGTCTATAAACTATAGTTTGCTGACTCCTACTGTAAAGCTCCTTATCTCGTATAGATAATATAGAAGAGAAACAGAATTTCAGAGAGCTGGCTTCCAGCTCTGTCACTAACCCTAATGGCTATGTTGTTTTAGACAATCTCCTTATCTCACTGCCTCCATGAACTATAAAAAGAAAAAGGTGAACACTAAGATCTCTTCCAAAGTCTAAAATCCTTAATCATTGATTACCCTAGATAATTCTCATAAAACATCTTTTCTTAGATTGTAAAACCTGGAAACAATTTCATCATCGCAAGCCGTTAAAGCTTATATGTAGCACATGGATCATTGCCATGGGATATTGGCCAATGAATATGTATAAAATTTCTTTATTAGAAAGAAGAAGTTTATGCTAAAAGGAAAAACTAGTTGAAAAAACTTCAATGGTACAGCGAATTTATTTTTGGCATTTCATATTTTATCAAGTTCCCATATTAGGTTGAATATATCAAAAGTACTCAAATCCTTTAAATGTGGCATCACTATTTCAAAGTTTTTACTCTACTTATTATAAAATGTTATTTGGAAGAAGGAGTTAAAGTACTTAATGAAAATACATGTAAATAGCTAGAAAATCAAATGAGCTGTCAACTATTGCATTAGAGACAGTGGTGGTTGTTATAATGCTTAAAGACAGAAAAGTTAATAAAATACATTAATTATAAATGTGTTTGAATTTTTAATACACGTTTAATAAAATTTATAAAAATTAAACTTTTGGAAATTTTTCTTAAATACGAACAGAAGAAAAATATAAAATAATGAGCATTCTATCACGGAGAGAGATCAAGAAATACCTGATGAATGTTAAACATACTCTTTTATAAACGTGTATATTACATGAGGATTTGGATTTACCAAAGATAATTCCAGTTTTACAAGTTCATAAAGTCAAAGTAAATTATAATTCTTGACTATGTTAACTGAAACCCTTTAAAAATGCTCTTTGTAGGCAGGATATAGTAGAGAAGAGTCAACAGGTGCTGAGACATGAATGAGAAAAATTTAAAACAATAGACTTTTTAATAAAATGTGAGAACATTTTTACACATTTCCACAGATGAGGAACATTGCAAACCCAGAGTCCTGACTCACCTACATCATACAGTTGGTAACTGGCAGAGCTGAAGCTAAAGCTTGTGAGTCTTAGTTCCTATTCTTGGGTTCTTTCTACTCTACCACTTTCAGCCTATGTGGTGAAAAGTAACATGAAAACAGTAAAATGGCAAAGCCTAAATGTGCTATAAGCTGGAAATCAAGGCTTTCTTTGAGACAACCACAGAACTAGTCAAAGCAACCTGCGTGAAAGAGGTGAAAAGAAAGAAAGTGTGGGAAAATGGGAAATGCAAATCACCCTAGGCAAAGAGAGTATCTGGAATAATTATTTGAAAAACAACAACAACAAAAAACTGTGTAAGAGGAGAGGACTGTTTTATATACTCTCTTGAGAGCAAAAGAAATATAACAGGTCTTGTTCGTTCATTCAGTCATTCAGCAAACATTCTGAGGACCTACTATGTGATATTTGCAGGTCTGAGTTCTGGGAAACCAACAGTAAATAAGAAAGACTATCTTACTAAGCAATGGAAAAATAACAAGAGCTATTTTAGAGAAGACAGAGTACTTAGGGGAGAAACATACACAGTCAAGGACTGGTAAAATAAGTCTTGCTGAAGGAAGTGGTATTTAACCTGGTCAAAGCTTTGAGTTAGAGTTAGCCATTCAAAGAAGGAGGAAAAGGAAATTCCAGGTGAGTAAATCTTGATTTGTTACCATCTCTATTGACTTTACTGCAGACTCTGCAGGATTACTACCCCTTTATAAATCCTGTAGGCAGGCTTAGCCGCTATTCAAATCTAAATGTGCAGCCCCACAGTCCTCTCCTCTATCTGCATCCTCACGTTTGGTGACTTTATCCAGATCACTGACTATATCTCACCACTGAGCTATAAACCAGTGTGTCCAACCACATGTTTCTACTCTCTACCTGTTGGTTATTAGACATTTCAAACATAGAGTGGCTTGGCTGGGGTAGCTCTCCACATTTCTTCCATTTTTCTCTATAGAGTGTGTAAGCTCTCTTGGAACACACTAATATTAGCAAGAAGAGCCAAGGTTAGTGAGGACACAAAGGGACAGATATTTAAGCCAAACAACAAAAGATTAGTAATAGTTAACTATGCATTGAAGGAGAAAAACAACATTCCAAGCCAATGAAGATCTTCTCTGTTTATACCTTATTTTTTCTCCTAACAAAGATTATCACTATAAAGCATAAGTGGTGTTTATTTGATTCTTTCTTTGTGTGTGTGTGTGTGTAGCCTAAATTCTTACAAAAAATAGACTATATCCATACTTGGTGATGAAGTAATCTTGAAAAAGAAACACTTATCAACCTGTATCACTAAGAGAATGTTGTTGATGCTAGCGAAGGCTCCAGGTATAGCCATTAGTTTTATTTTATTTTATTTATTTATTATTTAAGTTCTAGGCTACATGGGCACAACGTGCAAGTTTGTTACATATGTATATATGTGCCATGTTGGTGTGCTGCACCCATCAACTCGTCAGTTACATTAGGTATACCTCCTAATACTGTCCCTCTCCCCTCCCCCCATGCCACAACAGGCCCCGGTGTGTGATGTGCCCCACCCTGTGTCCAAGTGTCCTCATTGTTCAAGTCCCACCTATGAGTGAGAACATGCAGTGATAGGTTTTCTGTCTTTGCGATAGTTTGCTCAGAATGATGGTTTCTAGCTTCATCCATGTCCCTAAAAAGGACATGAACTCATCCTTTTTTTATGGCTGCATAGTATTCCGTGGTGTATATGTGTCATATTTTCTTAATCCAGTCTATCATTGATGGACATTTGGGTTGGTTCCAAGTCTTTGCTATTGTGAATAGTGCCACAATAAACATACGTGTGCATATGTCTTTATAGCAGCATGCACGATTTATAATCCTTTTTTTTTTTTTTTTTTTTTTTGAGACGGAGTCTCGCTCTGTCGCCCAGGCTGGAGTACAGTGGCGGGATCTCAGCTCACTGCAAGCCCCGCCTCCCGGGTTTACGCTATTCTCCTGCCTCAGCCTCCCGAGTAGCTGGGACTACAGGCGCCCGCCACCTCGCCCGGCTAGTTTTTTGTATTTTTTAGTAGAGACGGGGTTTCACCGTGCTAGCCAGGATGGTCTCGATCTCCTGACCTCGTGATCCGCCCATCTCAGCCTCCCAAAGTGCTGGGATTACAGGCTTGAGCCACCGCGCCCGGCCATACGATTTATAATCCTTTGGGTATATCCCCAGTAATGGGATGGCTGGGTCAAATGGTATTTCTAGTTCTAGATCTTTGAGGAATCACCACACTGTCTTCCACAATGGTTGAACTAGTTCACAGTCCCACCAAGAGTGTAAGAGCATTCCTATTTCTCCACATCCTCTCCAGCACCTGTTGTTTCCTGACTTTTTAATGATCACCATTCTAACTGGTGTGAGATGGTATCTCATTGTGATTTTGATTTGCATTTCTCTGATGGGCAGTGATGATGAGCATTTTTTCATGTGTCTTTTGGCTGCATAAATGTCTTCTTTTGAGAAGTGTCTGCTCATATCCTTTGCCCACTTTTTGATGGGGTTGTTTGATTTTTTTTCTTGTAAATTTATTTAAGTTCTTTGTAGGTTCTGGATATTAGCCCTTTGTCAGATGGGTAGATTGTAAAAATTTTCTCCATTTCTGTAGGTTGCCTGTTGACTCTGATGGTGGTTTCTTTTGCTGTGTAGAAGCTCTTTAGTTTAATTAAATACAATTTGCCAATTATGGCTTTTGTTGCCATTGCTTTTGGTGTTTTAGACATGAAGTCCTTGCCTATGCCTATGTCCTGAATGGTATTGCCTAGGTTTTCTTCTAGGGTTTTTATGGTTTTAGGTCTAACATTTAAGTCCCTAATCCATCATGAATTAATTGTTGTATAAGGTATAAGGAAGGGATCCAGTTTCAGCTTTCTACATATGGCTAGCCAATTTTCCCAGCACCATTTATTAAATAGGGAATCCTTTCTCCATTTCTTGTTTTTGTCAGGTTTGTCAAAGATCAGATGGTTGTAGATGTGTGGTATTATTTCCAAGGACTCTATTCTGTTCCATTGGTCTATATTTCTGTTTTGGTACCAGTACCATGCTGTTTTGGTTACTGTAGCCTTGCAGTATGGTTTGAAGTCAGGTAGCGTGATGCCTCCAGCTTTGTTCTTTTGGCTTAGGATTGTCTTGACAATGTGGGCTCTTTTCTGGTTCCATATGAACTTTAAAGGAGTTTTTTCCAATTCTGTGAAGAAAGTCATTGGTAGCTTAATATGGATGGCATTTAATCTATAAATTACCTTGGGCAGTATGGCCATTTTCACAATATTGATTATTCCTATCCATAAGCATGGAATGTTCTTCCATTTGTTTGTGTCCTCTTTTATTTTGTTGAGCAGTGGTTTGTAGTTCACTTTGAAGAGGTCCTTCACATCCCTTGTAAGTTGAATTTCTAGGTATTTTATTCTATTTAAAGCAATTGTGAATGGGAGTTCACTCATGATTTGGCTCTCTGTTTGTCTGTTATTGGTATATAGGAATGCTTGTGATTTTTGCACATTGATTTTGTATCCTGAGACTTTGCTGAAGTTGCTTATCAGCTTAAGGAGATTTTGGGCTGAGACGATGGGGTTTTCTAAATATACAATCATGTCATCTGCAAACATGGACAATTTGACTTCCTCTTTTCCTAATTGAATGCCCTTTATTTCTTTCTCTTACCGATTGCCCTGGCCAGTACTTCCAGCACTATGTTGAATAGGAATGATGACAGAGGGCATCCCTGTCTTGTCCCAGTTTTCAAAGGGAATGCTTCCAGTTTTTGCCAATTCAGTATGATATTGGCTGTGGGTTTGTCATAAATAGCTCTCATTATTTTGAGATATGTTCCATCAATACCTAGTTTATTGAGAGTTTTTAGCATGAAGGGCTGTTGAATATTGTTGAAAGCCTTTTCTGCATCTATTGAGATAATCATGTGGTTTTTGTCTTTGGTTCTGTTTATATGCTGGATTACGTTTATTGATTTGCGAATGTTGAACCAGCCTTGCATCCCAGGGATGAAGCCAACTTGATCGTTGTGGATAAACTTTTTGATGTGCTGCTGGATTCGGTTTGCCAGTATTTTATTGAGGATTTTTGCATCAATGTTCATCAGGGATATCGGTCTAAAATTCTCTTTTTTTACTGTGTCTCCGCCAGGCTTTGGTATTAGGATGATGGTGGCCTCATAAAATGAATTAGGGAGGATTCCCTCTTTTTCTATTGACTGGAATAGTTTCAGAAGGAATGGTACCAGCTCCTCTTTCTACCTCTGGTAGAATTTGGCTGTGAATCCATCTGGTCCTGGACTTTTTTTGGTTGGTAGGCTATTAATTATTGCCTCAATTGTACTTGGTTTTGAATGGTTCTTCCACTCTGTTACCTGAATACACATAGCAAATAAAATCTCACAGCAATTTGAATGAATCATTATGAAAGCAAAAGACAACAAAACGGTTTGCTAATATCTTTGAATTCCTACGTATATGACCTTGTACTTCAGTCAAAACAATCTATTTTTTTAACCCAACCACATACTTCACTGATGGTATTTTGTGGTATATATAAAATACAATAGTAAAAAGAGTGAGTAGTTCTACCGTAAGACTGATTTATAATGACAATTTTTAAGACACAGGGGAAATGAAGAATTGAGCAGATTCTGTGAAGTGAAAATTCCCAATTATGTTGTTCCCTTGTATTAATTAAACAGGTGCTAGGTAGTTTTCAGAGTAGCACCTCTGAGACTTCTGTTATGCAGAATTACTTACAGTTGTTAAATGTTATGCTCTTCTCAATGAAAGCACTAATACAAATCCTGATTGAGCATCTATTAGGTAGAAAGTACAGCTCCTCTTGGACTCCCTTGAGGAGATACTGACTAATCCTCAGGCAACTCTTCTATTTCCCCAAATCTTTGTTCATTAAGAAAAAAGCCCACTTTGGAGTCCTTCCAATGTTTATTAAATATGCTTCTGACAAACCTACTTTTCTTAAAAATCTTAGCCCATTTCACCACTACTGCCTTATTATATCATTTCCTTCAAGAAATATCTTCACTGGGTCCCACATACATGACAGAAATAGTCCATATTTTTAGCCTAATATTTAAGGTCTTCGAAACATTGAACTATCTCAGTCATGCCCAACACTGTTTGTGACCAAAACCTGCAGCTTTTGACAAAACTTCATTTCTGAGACCCAGAATCTAAGAACCTGATCAAGCTCTTTTGTTTCTTTCTCTTTTTCTTTCTTTCTCTTTCTTTCTCTCTCTCTCTTTTCTTTCTTTCTCTTCTTTCTTTCTTTCTTTCTTTCTTTCTTTCTTTCTTTCTTTCTTTCTCTTCTTTCTTCTTTCTTTCTTTTCTTTTTTTCTTTCTTTCTTTTCTTTTCTTTTTTTCTTTTCTTCCTTTCGTGGCAGAGTCTTGCTCTGTCACCCAGGCTGGAGGAGTGCAGTAGCGCCATCTCAGCTCACTACAAGTTCTGCCTCCCGGATTCACGCCATTCTCCTGCCTCAGCCTCCCAAGTAGGTGGTACTACAGCCACCCGCCACCATGCCTGTATTTTTAGTAAAGACAGGGTTTCACTGTGTTAGCCAGGATGGTCTCGATCTCCTGACCTTGTGATCTGCCCGCCTTGGCCTCCCAAAGTGCTGGGATTACAGGTGTGAGCCACTGCGCCTGGCCACTCTTTTCTTAAATATCTGGTGGAGGCCTCAAAATCAACATGAACAAAACAGAACTCATCATCAATAAAGCCATTCGTCCATTTATATCCTCTGCTTATTTGAATGGTTATCCAGTACCTCCAACCAGAAGTCAATAGCTTACTCTGGAGTCTTTTTTATCATTATCTTTCATGTTTAGTTCATCAGCAAGTATGCCTAAAATCCTTCCATCCTTCCTGCCTGTTACCAACTGTGCTGCACAGTCTATGCCCTACCATATCTCATCTGAATAATTTGTAATAGCGTCACTAATAGTTGCTTTTCTTCCAGCCATGTCTCCTTCCCAGTAAGATGGTTCATACAATCATGGAATTTTATTTTTCTAATTCATACATTCGATCACATAACTATCATTTTCAAAATTTCTTAATGGCTCACCATCACCCTAGAACATAATCTAAACTTCTTTGCATGGCTTACAAGACACTTTTTGATCTGGCTTCTTGACCCCTCTCCTGCCAGCCTTAATCTCTCTCCTATACTTCCCTAAACATTTTATTTTCCAATTCTCATAAAATGCCTTTACTCAGTCATATCTCTGTGCTTGTGCACAATTAGGTTCTTCTTTGCATAGCACCCTTTCTTGTCTATCCATCAAACTCTAATTTGTAATTCAAGTTTATACTCAAATGGTATCTACTATATAAACTTCCCCTCACTCCTGAGATCTTAGAATCTTATTTCCCTGTATACATTAAATATATTTAAAATATAATAATTATATTTTTATAATGATATATGTTGTTTATGCAGTATGTCTGTCTCCTACTAGGCTATGCATTCCTTGAATCCGGCTCTTTGTTTGTACAACTTTGTGTGTTCATCGCTTAGAAACACAGACTCAGAACTTTTAAGAAATTGACCTGAGTGAGTGAATTTTTCAGAATATTTAAGAAATTGACTTGAGTGAATGAATGGATATATAAAAATAAGAATGAGTTTGATTGAAAAAAGACAAGGAATTATTGTTATTTCAACAGCTTACCAGCACTAACACTCATTATTCCAGTAGGCTAAGTTGTCTTGGAAATCTAATGTTTGAATCCTTCCTTCCTGTTAAGAGTTTTTAAAGTCAGTTTTATGGCATTTCTTGTAGAGAGAGGCAGGGGTAACACAGGAAGAACAGAGGTACAAAAGAAAAATGAGTTTGTCCTTGATCACCATGAAAATCCCTTACATTTCAGTCATGCGTGTATCTCTGCCAAGGGTCAAGGTGAATGACTGTTATTATTGATGAGTTATTTTAGGTAATTTATCAGTCAGACCTATTGGCTGGATTTCATAAACAGTAAGAGAAAAGTAAGAATTAGGTGAGGAATATGACTAAGCAAATGTATATCCTCCTGTGAAGATAAGAACCAACTCAGAGTTTGCAATGCATCAGTTCCAAAACTGGAATGATCCTTTTTCTGTTTTACTTAGAGACTTTCCCACTGCAGGCCCCAATTGAACTCTGGAAGACACAGCAGTACAGAAGGTCTGAGAATGGATGCCAAACACACTGAACCTTCTAAACTCACATGAACAAGACCAAAAATAAAAATATGAAATAAAATAGAAACAAAGAGGAAGTAACTAATATCCTCTGTGTCACCAACCTAGCAGGTCCACACTACATAAATTCAATGTATTTATTCAGCTTTCTACAACTTACAACTTTTAAGATGTCACATGTTGAATCTGATACCATAGCGGTAGAAGAGACCTAGACACTATGTAGTGTGGTGCTTATCAGATTGTAATCTCCCAAGACTTTGGATTCTGATGTGATGCCTCAGGGACTAAACTTGGGAGAGTAAGGTCCAGCTTCCCTGCCATACTTCAATTCAGGCAGCAATATTTTTATCTGTTTCATTTGTTTGTTTAATAATGAAGTCTCATGCAAGATTTTGTTTGGTTGATAAAATAATTCTTTATAAAAGTTAAAAATACTGCCATCTATTCTAAATTCCTTGATTTATAGATGAGGAATCTGAGGCTCAGAATGGCTGCATAATAACTCAAGTTGGTGTCAAATGAGTAGAACCTACCCAGGTCTTCTAATGCTTATTATAATGGTAATGGTATACCTGGGCTTGAGTTTTAGAGTCCAACTACCTGAGTTCAAATTACCACTGTCACCTGACGTTGGGCAATTTATTTACCCTTTGTAGGCATCAGCCTTCATCTGAAAAATGGAGTTCATATTGGTACATACCTCATAGAGTTGTTTTAAGGAGTAAAAGGGTTAATACAAAGAAAGTGTCTAATACATAGTAAGCACTCAAAAATATCCCCATTACCGTAATATAACTATTATTCTATTTTACCAAACTGAAAAACTTCAGGGTTAGGCAGTGTGTTCGTTTCTACACAATGTTGTTGTATTGTTGCGACAGTAAATTACCACCAACTTGGTGGCTTAAAATAACACAAATTTATTATCTTAAAGTTATTGCAGTGAGAAGTCCAAAATGACTCTCACTGGGCTAAAAGCTAGATGCCCGCTGAGCTGATTTCCTTCTGGAGGCTCTAGGGCAGAATCTCTTCCCTTGACTTTTCCAGCCACCTCCATTCCTTGGCTGTGGCCCCTTTGCCCATCTTTAAAACCAGCAGTGTAGCACTATTCAGACTCTGAGTCCAACTCTCACGCTCCTGCCTCCTCTCAATGCTTTGACTTACAAACATCCTTTGTGATTGCATTGGTCTCACCCAGATAATTCAGGATAATCTCCCTATGTCAAGATCCTTAATCAATCTGCAAAGACCCTGTTGCCATGTAAGGTAATATATTTATATGAATATATTTGGAGAATCATTATTCTATCACAGGTGGGCAATGTAAATATGCAAAACAGCTTTGTATAAGAAGAGGGAGTGGTGTACACTGCATCAACCTTACCTAAAGGCAATTGTGTGTGTGTACATTTATATATATCTTATATCTTATATATATAAAATTCTAGGCTAGTCAAACTAATATATCCTAGACCTGACTTGACTGAGGAATGTGCTTTGGGATCCTTGCCCTATGTCATTCCATTAAGTGATTAGACCAGGTCTGCATAATGTAAAGCAATGAGGAAAGGTGGTGATTGCCCAAGTCTCTGCTATGTAAGCATCCTAGATAATTCAAGATATTTTTTCAGAGTGAAACAAAATGATAAATATCCTTCCAAATTCATGCAGTCTGCTTCCTATATGCTTTAAATACCTGAATGTGGGAAATGACCCAGTTTTTATCTACCTTTATTGACTATTTCAAATTAAACTCTTTAGCAATCAACAACAACAGGAGTTACATCAACAGCTGCTTCATCCTACACTCTGATTTTATGCCTCTCTTTTAGCCATTACACCTGGTTGACTTGGAGATCCTCCAGGGACAACATCTGTTATCACTGTCTCCCTTGAAATTCAGGCCCACGGTTGTTTAACTGCAAATGTGGAAGAAAATCCAAACTGTACTTGTTTCTGTTGTCTCATGGCTTTGTCACCATATGTCAAATCAAATTACATTTCACAGTTGGCCGTTGAAAGAAATGAATAAATAGTCAGTGCAAAGATACCTTTTTTGACCATTAGATAACTAAAATATAAAACCTGTTGACTTATCTCCTTTACAAGAGGATCTCAAAACGTTCATGAAGCCGGGCGCTGTGGCTCAAGCCTGTAATCCCAGCACTTTGGGAGGCCAAGATGGGGGATCACGAGGTCAGGAGATCGAGACCATCCTGGCTAACACAGTGAAACCCCGTCTCTACTAAAAAATACAAAAAACTAGCCGGGCGAGGTGGTGGACGCCTGTAGTCCCAGTTACTCGGGAGGCTGAGGCAGGAGAATGGCGTGAACAGGGGAGGCGGAGCTGGCAGTGAGCTGAGATCCGGCCACTGCACTCCAGCCTGGGCGACAGAGCGAGACTCCGTCTCAGAAAAAAAAAAAAAAGAAAAGAAAAAAAAAGTTCACGGAAAAATGGAATTAAAAGATAAGAATTTTAAATACAAACTTTATTTCTCAACATAATCTCCATCAAGTTCAAGACACTTTTGTGAACAATGATGTCACCCATTTAGTCTATGCCTAAAGGATGGAGAGTGTTCAGAATTTAAGCATGCCAATTCAGTCGTTTTTACATTATTAATGGAAGAAAAAATTGGTGCCATTTAAAGGATTTTTTAGTATTAGGAAACAAAAAGGAGTCAGAAGGAGCCATATCAGGACTGTAAGGTGGATGCCTAATGATTTCATATCAAAGCTCTTGCAAAATGGCCCTTGTTTGATGAAAGGAATCAGCAAGAACATTGTTGTGGTGGTGAAGGATACTCTAATAAAGCTTTCTCAGGCATTTTTCTGCTATAGCTCTGACTTCCTCAAAACACTCTCAAAATAAGTAAACGTTATTATTCTTTAGCCCTTGATATAGTTTTGACTGTGTCCTCACCCAAATATTATCTTGAACTGTAGTTCCCATAATCTCCATGTGTCATGAGAGAGACCCAGTAGGAGGTAATGGCATCATGGGGGTGATTATCTCCATGCTGTTTTTGTGATAGTGCGTGAGTTTTTATGAAATATGATGGTTTTATAAGGGTTTTTCCCCTCATTTCACTCTGTACTTCTCCTTGCTGCCACCATGTGATAAAGGACGTATTTGCTTCCCTTTCCATCATGATTATATGCTTCCTGAGGCTTCCCTAGCCCTGCAGCACTGTGAGTCAGTTAAACCAGTTTCCTGTATACATTACCCAGTCTTGGGTATGTTCTTACAGCGGTGTGAGAATGGACTAATACAGCCCTTTAAAAAGTCAACAAGCAAAATATTTTGAACATCCCCAAAAACTGTGCCATAACCATAGTTCTTGACTGGTCTGTTTGTGTTTGACTCCCCCACACCCACCTCTTGAAGGCAATTGCTTTGATTGTGCTTGGTATTTAGAATTGTACTGGTCAAGACGGTTTTATTTCTTGTTACAATTCTTTGAAGATATACCTCAGGATCTTGATCCCACTTACTTAAAATTTCCATTGAAAGTTCTGTTCTTTCCTGCAGCTGATCTAAGCACAACAGTTTTGATGTCCATTGAGTGAAAAGTTTGCTTAACTCTAATTTTTTAGTTAGATTGCATAAGCTGAATCAATTACAATACCTCTTATGTTGGCTATTGTTTATGCTATTAATTATCCGTCCTTTTCAATTAGGGCAGAAACATGATTAATTTTTTCTTTGCAAATCAGTAGGGGTGGTCTGTCCCTGCAGGCTTCATCTTCAACATTGTCTCATCCATATTAAAATGAATTATCTATTTGTAAACTGTTGGTTTCTTTGGGGAATTGTCCCTATAAACTTTTTGTAAGCATCAATGATTTCCCATTCTTCCACTCAAGCTTCACTATAAGTTTGATGTTTGTTTTGCTTCAATTTCAGCAGAATTCATGTTGATGATATCTTTATGAACTGATATCTTATCCTTCTTAGTACCTCAAACTAGATATTATTTACACATGTTATAACAAGTTAGTACAAGTTTATCTTGTTGCAAAAATTTTGAAATCCATGCATAATTTTTTCATAGTATGAATTTTCTGTAAGCTTTTTGAAGACCCCTTATATTTGGTACAATTGTTATCATTGCCAATGTGGAAATCAGCTTTTTAAAATGGTTATCAGAAACCTCATCTGAGCTCACAATTCAGTTCCTAAAATGTAGATTAGTTTTCATAAACAGAAGTGAGTGAGAAGCACGTAAGGCAAGGCAATCAAGTATCCTTGAGGTGCTGACACTGAAGGAAGGATGGGGAAGAAATAGCAAGTAGGGAAAAGAGAAATGAAAAACAGAAAATGAAGTTGTCATGTGTCCATATGTATGATATGGTGGGTATTCATAATGGTCAAAAGTCTTATACAAAAGAAGGAAAAGATTTGTCCTAGGCCATCTCTGGCTACTAATAATTAATAGGTAAAGACCTACTAACAGTTAAAGGTAAAAGAATCTCAAGCCTGTGGAAGTTATTACTTTACTGAATGTGAGTTTATGAGCCATTGTTTATCCAATAGATGAAAGGAAACAACTTTTGCCACATGCCATATTTTTAGAAAAGAGGCAAACTCAACTATTAAGCCTTATTCCACTGAATCAATTCTTTTGTCACTAAAGATATATTGATATGGTCACTAAAACCAGTGGAAAGATACTGGTAGAAATGAGGGTGCAATGGTAGTTTTATTAACTCTCAGATAGTATATACATTTGCTATTGCTGTTGTAACAAATTACCACAAACTTAGTGACTTAAAACAATACAAAAATCTATAGTTTCAGAGGTCAGAAGTCTGAAAGTAGTCTTATGGAGTTAAAATCAAAGTGTTGGCAATCCTACATTCCATCTGGAGGCACTAGGGGAGATCTGTTTCCTTGTCTTTTCCATTTCTTATGGACTACTAGCATTCTTTGGCTTGTGGCTTGTTCCTCTGTCTTCAAAGCATATCATTTCAACCTCTGCCTTGGTTGTTACCTCTCCTCTTTCTGACTCGACCATCTTGACACCAGGGTTCTAAGGACCCTTGAGATTACATTGGGCCCACCTAGATAATCCAGGACAATCTCTTTATATCAAGAAACTTTACATAATCACATCTGCAAAGTTCTTTGTGCCAGGTGAGGTGATATGTTAGCAGGTACTAAGGATTCAGACATGAACATCTTTAGGGAGCTATTATTCTACCAATCATAGATCCACTTGTCAATAAAGACCTTATCTAGAATTTACAAACTCAAGTGCCCACAGAGGATAGACAGGTAATAGAAGTGAATGAGAAAAACCAAGGAGTGGTGGAAACTGAGGTAAATTAGAGAGTGAATAGCATTCTAAGGCACTCACAATTTAAATAACATATGTAGTTGCCATGTGGACAAAACAACAATTGTCTCTGGTTCATGCCTACCTATTTGCGACCTTTATTTTAAACCAAATATTTGCTCCAAATAAGACTCTTCTGCCATTAGAAAGTGAGACACTTTCTATTAAAATGTCTACATGTGCTCTGCAGCCAATTACACATTTACATAAATATAGAAAAGGCTAAAATACAAGAATGCAGTAAAAAATAACCAGAATGTGATTTAGAGCCATGTGTTAACTGAAAGACCCACCAAAAACTAATTGGAAGGAAAAGGCCAGGAAGGAAATTGACCATTACAGGAAATACAGGATAAATTTTTTTAAGATGGTGATCGTGCTCCCAGTAGGCTCAGAAAGACTTCTCTGGTTTAGAGGCAAATAAGAGCCAGATAAGTAGTCTGTAAGGATTAATGAATCATACATTTTTGTAAACAGCAACTGTGACAGTCTAACACAAGTCCCAAAGACACAAGCAAGGAGATTAGCAATGTCATGTTTCTGATGGACTTTCTCTTGGGTTTCTGTTAATCCGTGAGGTTTGATATGTGTTGTGAGTAAGAGAAAGGAGCTGAACATAACATTTTAAAGATCTGTTGAGTATTTGGCCATAATAAGGACTAAATCATCATCATTTTAAAAGTCCCAGGTTAGCAGACATACTCTGAGGCCTGCATCACAATCAAAACATACATCGGATTTTATAAACATTTAGATAAAAGATTATGAAGAAAAATTTCCAAGAAATTCAGTGTCCATGTCCACATACACAGAATTTTTTTAAATGTGTAATGGGGAGGAATGAAAAGGTATATAATCAATGAAGGAAGACCACTGTGGCAGCTCATGCACCAGGAGAGCTGAAGAATCAATTAAAATTCATATGCTAAAGGTGACATGTTATTCTATTCAAAGCCAAAATAAACAAACATGAACTTTTGCTTATGCAAGAGAAAGCACTATGCTTATATCTAGGAGAAAGGAGTTGAGACAAATAAAGCTAAAAGGTTATTTTCACACAAACAAAAGGTCTTTTTCTCTCTTTGTATGTCTCTCTCTCTTCTATTTTTCTTTTCTTTCCCTCATTTTCTGTGTGTGTGTGTGTGTTTGTGTGGAGAGAGAGAAAGAAAGAAAGATTGAGACAACAAGAGAGAGAGAGAATCAGAGAGCGATAGAGAAACTATTTTATTGAATGATCTGTACTCAGTAAAGGTGAAAATATAAATTAGTATTTTGTTGTTGTTCTATGCCACTGCCTTCCGATAAGTTTTATCAATCATTTTCTTGCCTCTGGATGAAATCTCAAAAGCATAAAATAGCATTATCCATCATTCTCATACATAAATGAATGGTCTCTTTTGATACAAAATACCTAGTTTATGCCAGACTAATATCGAAGCCTTATTCTCCTTTATAAGTCAAACCTTCTTCCCGGTCATCTTGCATCTTGGGCCTGATTTAGACTTGGAGATATGCAGTAGAGATGAGGTGCTTAATCAACTTCTAAGCTTTGCTCTTATTTTCCTTTCTTTCTACTCTCTAGGCGGTCTCTGTTTTTTCCAGAGATAGAGAGGATGATGGGAGAAGAGAGATGAGGCAGAAAGTTTTTACTTAACTGATATGGTTGTCCCTGACATTGGTGGCCACCAAAAGTCCTCTTCCTTCTCTCTTCCTCTCTCTCTCTTTGTCCCTCCTTTTCTTTCTCTTTCATGAAGCGCCTCTGTGCGGTCTTCAGAAACCTGCATTACTATGGATCTCTCCCCTGCTATTCACTTGTCATGGAACATGTCACCTCTGCCATTTCTAGATGGTTATTCATGATGCCTCCCTGGGTCCCAACATCTAGTGGTCCATCTCACACATACTTCCTCTCATGGGACCTCCAGGCCCTCTCAGGCTGTCCTTCAGGACAGAATCTTTCAAGACGGCCTAATTTCAGCTCCTACATTAGTTTACATCTGATCCATATCTAGAAGAGCAGGCCATTTTGAATGCAGCCCTGTATCTTTTCTTTCTTGCTACAAATTGTTCCACTTAGGTTCTTTCCTATATAAATTGTCAGTATAAATCAGGTTTCTAAGTATCAGTGAGGACAGGCCAAGCTTGCCAGTGAGTTTCCAGAAGCATCCCTCAGCACACGTGAAGTAAGAGTTAAAGACCTCTCTCCTCTGTTCTTTTATACTCTCCTGTGGTCACACACAATCTTAATATGCTTTGTTTCAGATGATCTAGTAGCTACTATACCCAGTGTTGAATTCCCTCCTGGAACTTCCAGATAGAGGGAAAAGCCATAGTTGATATCCTGTTAGATAGGTAGTTTGATCAATGATAGAGGGATAAAAAGATACAGAGATAGAGATGTCCAGGTGTGGTGAGCTGTCTGAGAAATAACAAATTGAAGCCCAATAATTCAAGGAATTGATGAGAATGGAGTGCAGTAGATTCCAGCAAGAAAACAACAGATTGGTACTAAGGAGAGAGCTGATGAATAATAGTGTGGAGGCAAGAAACTTAGAATAGTGATGACTGGTGTTTAAGTTTTGTTACTTTTGGATCTGGGCAGAAACACCCTTCATTATCCCCCAAATCTTCAGGACAATTTGTCACCAATGCTATCACCACACTAGCATTGACTTAATGCAGTACTGCTTTGGATAACAAGAAAATATAAAGGCATTTTCATTTTTATACAGGAGAGAAGGAACAAGAAAGAATTGGAGCAGGCAGTGCCCATGAGGTAATGGTGGGAGGTTCTCAGTGACTTACTGAAAGTAGGAAGTTACAGGCAACTTTAAGTCAGTGTCAGCCCCTCTTCTTGAAAACCTGCAAAAATATCAAGAGTCTTGGATTATTTCAGTTGGAAGCTTGAATTAGTTCTCATAAATTTCAAACAAGGTGGTGCCTCCGGAAGGCTGGAGAACTTGGAGGTGTTCAGGTTACATATGACTAATACAGTATCCCCTGTTTCTTAAGCCTTCTAATGTAAATCTGTGGTTAGAGTATCTGATCAAACTTCAAAATCTTCCATATTTATTGAAAAATGGAAATAAGACAACATAGAAACATTCTAAAGATATAATCCCTAGAATAATCCAAGTATGAATTATACATTATTATCACAAGTCACATATTTCATTAAAAATGGGAAAGTTTTGTGGCTTTGACTGAGCAATTTTCCCTGCTAACTGCTTTGAGTCTCTGTGATTTTAGTGTTTTATTCCTTGACCCCTTCACTTCATTGCTGCAAGTTTCCTTACCCAAAGCACATGCTCTCGATCTCATTTTTTTTTTTTTTGGATGAGGAAGGGATTATTACTAGACAAAAGTGGAGGGCAGGACAATAATTTGTTTTCCCAGTACTCCAAAAGTCTCTCACACAGGTCCTGCTTTAAGCTAACGGGTAATGTGCAGAGCCAAGTTTAATCCTTGTTATGGTGCCAGGGCAGGCTGTGCTGAGCTGAACTGCAGGCTTTGCTCCCTGTAGGCCAAGCTCTTATACCTTCTGTGGTGTTATGATATATATATATATATATATATATATATATGTTTTCATCCACAGTTCCTGACTCATAGCTACCATAGCCCTTGTTACAGTCTTTTGTTATTGGGTTGGGTGTGTTAGGCCTCAGGGGCAGGACTCAGGAAACAGAATCTCTCTGACTTTCTCTTGTCCTCCTTTCACCTGCCCAAAGGCAGGACTCTAATATTCCCCCAGCTTTCTCATTGTAAGTCATAAGGCCCTTATTTCAGAGAGGCTGTTGCCCCATACCATGAAGGAAGGAATGCTGATGTCAAGAATTTTCCATAAAAATCCAAGAGGATTGGGTTCCGAGAGATTCAGGATAGCTGAACATGTGCAGGTTCCTGGAGGGGTGACATGCCCAGGGAGGGCATCGAAGCTCCATGTCCCTTTCCCCATACCTCTTTACTCATACCTCACCCTACACAGCTCTCCATCTGTATCATTTGTTTTGTTTTGGTTTTTGAGACACAGTCTCACCTTATCACCCAGGTTGGAGTGCAGTGGCATGATCTTGGCTCACTGCAACCTCTGCCTCCTGGGCACCAGCAATTCTCGCCTCAGCCTCCCCAGTAGCTGGGATTACAGGCACCCACCACTGCACCCAGCTACTTTTTGTATTTTTAGTAGAGATGGGGTTTCACCATGTTGGCCAGGTGAATCTATGATCGGCCTGCCTTGGTCTCTCAAAGTGCTGGGATTACAGACGTGAGTGACTGTACCTGGCCATCATCTGTATCATTTGTAATATCCTTTGTAATAAATTGGAAAAATAAGCGTATGTTTCTGTGAGTTCCTGTGAGCCACTCCAGAAAATTAAACCCAAAGACAGGGGCATGGGAACCCCAACTTAGGCCTGTTGGTCAGAAGTTCCAGAGTCCTGGATGGACTTAAGACTGGTTGGGGAGGCAGTCTTGGGGATTGAGCCCTCAACCTATGCGATCTGACACTATCTCCAGGTAGATGTATCAGAATTGAATTGGAAGACACAGAGTTGGTGTCCACTGTGGAATCAATTGCTTGCTTGGTGGTAGAGAGGAACCCTCACACATCTGTTCACAGAGGTCTTCTCTGTGTTGATGATTATTGTGGTAGTGGTGTGAAGGCAAAAGGAAATCACGTTTGAGAGTTTTTTTCCCAAACACCTTACGTTCCAGAGCCTTGCAAGTTGACTCATTAAAGTCATGCTCAGGCTCACCCAAGTTTGATTTGTAAACCAGAGAATTAGTTTGCTAATTTACGGTGATTCAGATTCAGTTGTCATTTGTTTTGAGCATGTTACATGTCAAACATTGAGCTTGAGAATTTCTCACCAATGATCTCATTTAATCCTCTCATCAGCAGTCAGTGGATGTCCCCAGAGGAAAGTCTATTCAGAAAAATGAATAAAGTTTATAAAGTTTCTTAGAAATACCAAGTCAAGGCAAAGAGAACTGGATGATCTGTGGAGATCATCTTGAAGTAGGAGGATGTTCTTGAATCTTTGCTCTCTACATATATCTGCTTATGGCTCAGTTCCTAGCAAGAAAACCCAGCCTCTTCCTCACTGTCTTTGCTGAATCCCCACTGATCAAAGTCTTCTCATATTTTTCAGTATTTCATGCTGTCATTTTGTGCCTCCATATGGCATCTTATTCCCTCACTTACAACCAGACTGCTTCTCTAGAAAGAATCTAGACACAACTTGTTTTCTTTACTACAGTAGAATGTCCTCCATCTTGTAAATAGATGCAAAACTCTTTCTTGAATCTGAATTATATCACTTTCTACAATAGGAGACATGACTATTTGTTTCTGGGGAAAACATCTGGAGCATTTCTGCACCCATGCTGACAACAGTCTGTGTCCTTTCTGTAGCTCCAGGCATGGCATGAAGGTGTGGGAGGGAGCAGTGGCATAGAGAGATTCAAACTTTTATAGCTATAATCACATAAGAAAAAAACTGGCTCATGTGTATAAGTTTGGTATGTTAATTATTTATTTATTTAAGTATTTATGCAGTGTCATGCATTGAGTATATAGAAATGAATAAGGCACAATGCTCTCAAAGAATTCTTTGTCCAGTACGGAATACAAACATGTAAGGAAATAATTTTAATCCAGTGAGCTAAAGGTTAATTGAAATATGGACATGGTGCCATCAGAGAATTGAGGTTTAGGAAATTTTGTCTACATGGTCAGGGAAAGTCTCACAGCTAAGATGACCTTTAAGAAGTTTTAAATTAAGGACAGAAGTTCACTGGATGGGAAAAAAAGGGGGCAGTGGGAGGAGGCATGTGGAGGAATGTTTAGGAAAAGCATTCCAAGCAGAAGGGACAGAAGCATAAAACAACATAGGAATTTTAAAAAGGTATGAGACATTGGCATGCTTATAGCAATTTATATGAGTAGAAATGAAGCTGAGAGTTAGGCAGGGTCTTATCAAAATTGATTCCTATTCTTAAGATTAGAAATTTGAATTACATTCAGTAAACAGTAGGTATAGAACTTAAGCAATGTAATGTCATTTGTGTTTTTAAAAGATGACTTTTATAGTATTATGATTTGGAGAAGTTATTTTGCCTTGCAACTGAAAACTAAAATTAATATATAAATGACAATATTTGTTTTAAGGATGTTTTTAATTTTATCCCAATGTGTTCAAAATGCTATTTTGATAATATTATAAGTAGTTATTTTGCAATATATTTTCTTCCATTATTTTAGTCTTCCCTGATATACCCACAACTTAATATATAGTACAAACCTCTGTTGTAGTGGGAAGAGGGCTGAACCTAGAAGCAGAAAATGGTTCTGAGTCCCTATCCTTCTTCTTTCTGGCTTTGTGTCCTTGGGCAAGTCACTTAACCTCTCTGAAACTCAAGTTCCTTATCAGTGAAAGGGGGATATTGATACTCAAATTCTGGTTTGTTGTGAGGATTAAATTAAAGAAAAAGCGAGCTATCTCTTAGACCTAAAAGGACTTCATAAAAGTATAGAAAAGTGTACTCACTCTCTCTATATAATTTATATATGTATAAATTATACATTTTATAATATATATATTTCTTTTTCTTTCCCCAGGGCTCTCCTTCAGGAATTTCAGTTCTTGATACCCATGATGAAGTTAGATGATATTGAACAAACCCTACTGATCCTGACCTGGTCAACTTAGATGTCTGCCTTTCTTTTTTGGACGAAATCATTCAGACTCAGAGAGTGATAATTAGTGATGAAGCTGTAACTTCATCACTCCTAGATGAAGTTCTAGGAGTCTGGACTCCTGGAACAGTGTACTTTCATTAATTCAGAAATGGTCCTCTACAATGGCTTCATAAACAGCAAGCTGAAACCACATTCAAAATTACAGCTTACATGAGTGGCATTAATATGTATGGAAATAGATCTTGATGCCTTGACCCAAAGGTACTGACTTGCTATCTGAATAAAAGAGGAAATCTGATGGTTAGAGAGGGTATCATATATCCCAACTTCTTTTCCCCTTAATGGAAGAAGTTAGGTCTCTTCCTTACCATAAACTATACTGTAAACTCTTAACTATTTCTGGTGCCATCAAGTGATTAAAGATTGATTTGCTTGAAATGAAAGAAACATCCTGATTGAATAATAATCTAGTTAAGATAAACAATAAATAACCAATATTGTCTCTGTGATGGAATTTTTACTAGCAAGACTCTAGATACTATGGCAAACATGTTTTTAAAATGTAGCTTTTCAAAAAAGTAAACAGAACCTGACTTCTGTGTTTTTAAATTAATTTTTAATTAATTTTTGTGTTTTTAAATTAAGATTCAAAAACTAGATTGAATAGAGTAAGTTAATTCAAATAAGATCATGCAGGTGGAAAGGGGAAATTTCTTTGCTAGACTATAAAAAATTCAGAGTAAGAAGTTTGATTTTGGAGAAAACAGTGGGATAGGTTCCCAAATCAATCTCTTGATGAAGGAATACCAAAAATACAAAGAGAATGTATTTTTTAAAAACTCCTTGGGAGAGGCTTCAAGATGGTTGACTAGATGCTTATTAGATCTGGTACTTGCCTCTTCCATGAAGAGAAACTAAAATAGCAAATACATAATCACGCTTCAAATAGATCATCAAAGAGTGAATGCTAGAATTCAACAAAGAAGTGACAGGAAGCCCTGAAGCAAGGAAGGAGAGAGAGGAAAGGCAGCCTGTTTGACTGTGATTGGTTAGGAGTCTGGAGAAGTTCCCTTATGAAATGAAGGTCAAGTGAGAGGCCCCCAGAACTCCAAATTCCCACCATAGACTCTTATAATCTAAGTTACAGTAGAGCCCCTGAAACTTCATGGACCCTGGGACTAACATAAAGAGCTAGAGAGCATGTGAAGGCACTGCTCCAGAGAAAGAGCTCACATTGGGTTCCACACACCCTGAGTCCTAAGCAGCTGCGCTCCAGTGCCATTTTGAAAGCCAAGTCCCCACCAGACTGCATCCTGCCTGGAGACCCAATAGCAGCTGCATCTTTGCATTTCTGGAGCCCCATTGATATCCTTGTCTGCTGCAACTGGGGCCTAGGCAAGAGACACTGGCAGTGGTTCTGCCCTCCTAGCAGAGTGGCAGTCATGCATTTTCACACACCCTGAGGACAAATGCCGCTTCCCACAATCACCAGTGCTGTGTACTGCTTTGGGGCTAAAGCTCGAGCAAAGTGCCTGCCCCGTCCCCACCAGGCACCTGCCTATGGTTGCTCCTCAGTGTCAGGGCTGCAGTGCAGCCACTGCTGCCTCCAACTGAGCTCTCCAAGAGGGGCCTGGGGATTACCCAATCTCTGCCTACAACAGCCAGTGCCTGTTTGCACCACTGGGATGCCTGAGAACAGATCCACCTGGCCAAGCTCCACTCCCCACTCAGTACCCAGATATACCAACAAGGGTCCTGGGAATTGCCCAGTCCAATCCACCACCTTTGGTACCTGAACACTTCTCCCAAGGTCTGTGGTCAAGTCCACTGAACCTGCCACTACCCCCACAGCTGGTACCCAATGCATGCATCAACAAGGAACCTGGAGATTGGACCACCAAGCTGATTGTAGTCATCAACATCACTAGCATGGATCACTTGAGTCCCAGAGGGTTGTCTCACCATTGCTACAGCTATCAACCATGCAATGCCTACTGCCTACTGCCTAGGGGCTCAAGAACCTGCCCACCTACCCAGTCCACTGCTACAATCCCTGGAACCTGAGAAAACTGCCTAGAAATCCAAGAACCGTCCTTCCTGGACCGACTAACATCAGTGCCAGCATGTACCACCCTGGAGTTTAAGGACAGACACATTCAGCTCACTGCTGCCACAACTAGTGCCTGAAGACTGGTTCATCTGGTATTCCAGCCTCCAGTAAAACGCTAGCACAACCTCTACTAACAACTGCACCCTAAGCCACTGAGAAAATCACAACCACTATTGATGCTGTTACAACTAAAGAAATCATACAGAGACTACATACTGCACACCCCCAGAATCAAATCAAAAGTGACCTACCCAGGCAATACCATAAATACATTGTCAGGAAAAATTCATCTCACATAAAAGTAAATTCAAAAATTGGAAGAAGCAATGGTTACATCATGTGCATAGATATCAACATACAGACACAAGAAACATGAAAAAATAAGATTATGTTACATGCCCAAAGAAATACAATAATTCTCCAGCAACAGGTCCCAATCAAAAACAAATTTACAAAACCCCAGAAAAACAATTCAAAATATTGATACTAAAGAAGCTCAGTGAAATACAAAAGAATACTGAAAAACAATACAAATAAATCAGAAAAACAATTCAGGATATGAATGAGAAATTCCAAAGAGATAGATATCATTAAAAAAGAACAAATAGAAATTCTGAAGCTGACGAATTTATTAAAAGAAATACAAAATACATTCAAAACTTCAACAATAAACTAGATCAAGCAGAAGAAAGAATCCTGGGACTTAAGGCCTTTTCAAACAACCCAGTCAGACAAATTGAAAAAAAAAAGAATTAAAAAGATTGATTAAACCCTTCATGTCACCTGGAACATCATAAATTGACCAAATATTTAAAATTTTGGTATTCCTAAAAGCAAAGAGAAAATAAAATCTTTCTCTGACAAGCAAAGTGTGAGAGATTCATTACAGCTAGACCAGTCCTACGAGAAATATCTAAGGGAATTCTATGCCTGGAAGAAAAAAAAAAGTTATTAGTTTTCATGATATTTTCATACTATATTGTCATGAAAACACACACAAAAATAAAAACCACCAGTAGCACAAACACACAAACAAGGAAGAGAAAGAAGCTCAGATTTTACCATTATAGAATACTACCAAACCACAATAATAAACAATAAGAGTGAAAGAAAGATACAAAAGATATACAAAACAACCAGAAATCAATTAACTGTATGACAAGACTAAGCCTTCACACATCAATAAGCTTAAATGCAAACAGATTAAACTTTTCACTTAAAAGATACAAACTGAATGGATTTTTCAAAATGATCTAACTATATGCTGCCTACAAAGCATTCGTCTCACCTGTAAAGGCACATATAGATGAAAATAAAGAGGTGGAAAAAGATATTCCACACAGACAGAAACTAAAAGCAGGCAGGGGTAGCTATACTTTTATAAGATAAAACAAACTTTCAGTTAAGAACAATGAAAAGAGAAAAAGAAGGGCATTATATAATGACAAAAAGATTCGTTCAGCAAAAGGATACAATAATTCTAAACATATCTGCCCACAACAATGGAGCACCCAAATATGTATGGCAAATATTATTACATTTAAAGAAAGAGAAGCTCCAATACAATAATAGGGACTTCAACATCCCACTCTCAGCATTAAACAGAACATATAGACCAAAAATTAACAAAGAAATGTTCGATTTAAACTACACATTAGACCAAATGGGCCTAACAGAAAATTGCAGAACATATCATCCAACAGCTACAGAATACAGAGCTAGAAAAGCAAGAACAGACAAAATCCCAAATTAGTAGAAGGAAAGAAATAATAAAGAGCAGAGCAGAAATAAAATAGAGACCAAGAAGACAGTTCAGGGGATCAATGAAAATAAAAGTTGGTCCTTTTGAACAGATAAACAAAACTGAGAGCCACTTGCTAGACTAACAAAGAAAAATGAGAAAGGACCCAACTAAGTAACATGAGAAATGAAAAAAGAGACATTACAATTGATACTGCAGACATACAAAAGCTCATCCAAGGCTATTATGAATAACTATACACTAACAAACTAGAAAACTTAGAAAAAATGAATAAATTCCTAGACACATACAACCTCCAAAGGGGTTGAATCAGGAAGAAATAGAAATCCAGAACAGACAAATAATGAGTAGCAAGATTGAATAAATGATAAACTCTATCACAACAGAGAAAAACCCAGGACCAGATGGCTTCACTGTTGAATTCTACCAAACTTTCAAAGAAGAATGAACATCAATTCTTCTCAAAATATTCAAAAACATTGAAGAGAAGAAATTCTTTCTAATTTGTTCTATAAAGCTGGCATTTCTCTGATAACAAAATCCAACAAGGATGCAATTTTAAAAAAGAAAACTACAGGACAATATTCCTGATAAACATAGATGAAAAGCTTCAACAAAATACTAGCAAAAAATCCAACAGAACTTCAAAACATAATGCACCATGATCAAGTGGAATTTATTCCAGGGATGCAAAGATGGTTCAATACATGCAAATTAGCAAACAAGATACATCACATCAACAAAATGAAAGACTAAAATCATAGAATTATCTCAATAGAGTCAAAAAATCATTTAATAAAATTTAACATCCCTTCTTGATAAGAGTCCTCAAAAAACTAGTCATAGAAACACATCTTAATATAATAAAGGTCATAAATGACAAACCCACAGCTAACTTCATATTGAATGGGAAAATGCTGAAACCCTTTCTGCTTAGAACTGGAATAGACAAAGATACCTCTTTCACTACTCCTATTCAACATAGTACTGGAAGTCCTAGCAAGAGCAATAAGGCAAAAGAAAGAAATAAAAGGCATCTAAATCGGAAAGCAGAATCCAACTGTTTAATACAGTTTGGATATTTGTAGCTGCCCAAATTCCATATTGAAATGTAATCCCCAGTATTGAAGGTGGGGCCTGGTGGGATGTGTCTGGATATAAGGTTGGATCCTTGATGAATGGTCTGCTGATAAGTGAACTCTTACTCTGAGTTCACACAAGATATTTTCATTTAAGAGTGTGTCACCTCCCCACCTGATTCTCTCTTGCTTGCTCCTGTTTTGCCATTCAACATGCCTATTCCCCCTTCACCTTCTGGCATGACTGAAAGTTCCCTGAGCCTTCACCAGAAGCTGAGTAGATGCCAGTACCATGCTTCCTGTAAAACCCACAGAACTCTGAGTCAATTAAACCTCTTTTCTTTATAAATCACCCAGTCTCAGATTTTTCTTTATAGCAATGCAAGAACAGTCTAATACAGTGTCCATCATCAAATGAATAAAGAAAAATGTAGAATATATGTGTGTGTGTGCAAACTGGACTACTATTAGGTCATAAGAACAAATGAACTTAAATCATTTTCAGCAACATGGATGGAACTCAAGGTCATGATGTTAAGTGAAATAAGCTAGATAGACAAATTTCCTATGTTCTCAGTCATATGTGGGAGCTAAAAAGTTGATTTCATAAAGGTAGAGAGTACAATAATAGATACTAGAGGCTGAGAAGGGTCTGTAAGTCAGGGAGAAATGATGAAGAGAGATTGGTCAATGAATACAAACATAGTTAGATAGAAGGAATAAATTCTAGTGTTCATAACAGAGTAGGGGTGTTATAGTTATCAACAATGTATTATATATTTCAAAGTAGCTAAAAGAGAGAACTTGAAATGCTCTCAATTCATAGAAAAGATAAATACTCAAGGTAATCAATACCCTAAATACCCTTACTTGATCATTACACATTCTATGCATGTAACAAGTCTTCACTCTAAAGTGGAGCTCTGAAACTGCTTTTGTTTTATGGCATTTACCAAACTTTTCATTTTAAGTTCAGGGGTATCATGTGCAGGTTTGTTTTATAGGTAAGCTTGTGTCATGAGGGCTTGTGCAGATTATTTCATCACTCAGGTATTAAGCCTAGTGCCCTTTAGGTTTTTTTCCTGATCTTCCTCTTCCCCCCGCCCACTCTCAGTTAAGATTTCACGTTTATGCTTAGAATTTAAACTGGTAATATCTTACTGTCTTTTCAATCCTTGTGTTCTCTTGAACAATTTTTATTTTTTAAATTGATGTTATTTTTCTCCTTTTTATGGAAAAATTGTATTGATACATCATATTTTATATATTCTATATTATGGGTACAAGTGATATTTTGTTACATGCAAATTTCCGACTTTCTGGTTTGATCTTCTAAAAATAAAAAACTGAAATCCTGAATTAAAGGAAGATGAGACTTTATTTTATTTTGTTAACTTTTACTTTAAGTTCAGAGGTACCATGTGCAGTTTTGTTATCTATGTAGACTTGTGTCATGAGAACTTGTACAGATTATTTCATCACTCAGGTGTCTATTCTGGTACCTGTTAGTTATTTTTCCTGATCCTCTCCCTCCTCCCACCCTCCACTCACCAGTAGGCCCCAGTGTCTCTTGTTCCCCTCTATGTGTCCATGTGTTCTCATCATTTAGCTCCCACTTATAAGTGAGAACATGTGGTATTCATTTTCTGTTTCTGCATTAGTTTGCTAAGGATAATGGCCTCTAGCGCCATCCATGTTTCTGCAAAGTGCGTGATCTTGTTCATTTTATGGCTACATATTATTACATGGTGTATATGGACCACATTTTCTTTATTGAATCTACCATTAATGGGCATTTAGGATGATTCCATGTCTTTGATACTGTAAATACTGCTGCAGTAAACATAAGCATGCATGTGTCTTTATGAAAGAACAATTTATATTCCTTTAGGTATATACCCAGTTATGGTATTGCTGGGCTGAATTGTATTTCTGTTTTTAGCTCTTTTAGGAATAGCCACACTGCTTTCCACAATGGTTGAACTAATTGACATTCCCACCAAAAGTGTTTAAGCATTTCTTTTTCTCTGAAACCTCACCAGCATCTGTCATTTTTTCACTTTTTAATAATAGCCATTCTAACTGGTGTGAGATGGTATCTCATTGTATTTTTTATTTGCATTTCTCTAATAATTAGTGATATTGCATTTTTTATACGCTTGTTGACTGTGTGTATGTCTTCTTTTGAAAGGTGTCTGTTCATGTCCTTTGCCCACTTTTTAGTGGAGTTGTCTTTTTTTCTGGAAAATTTAAGCTCTTTATAGATGCTGGATATTAGACCATTGTCAGATACACATTTTGCAAAAAAGTTTCTTCCATTGTGTAGGTCGTCTATTTACTCTGTTGACTGTTTCCTTTGCAATGCGGAAGCTCTTTGGTTGCATTAGATCCCATTTGTCAACTTTTACTTTTGTTGCAATTGCTTTTGGTGTCCTGTCATGAAATCTTTGCCCATTCCTATGTCCAGAATGATATTGCCTATGTTGGAAATGACAGAATCTTAATAACAAATGGAAGATGTTAAAAAGCCATAGATAAAAGAAAGAAAGATTACTTTCAAAGAGGCAGTAGTTAGACTGTGAGGTAACTTCTCAACAGCAATAATAGAAGTCAGAAGACAGTCAGTCCAATAATACATTAAATTGGTTGGAAGGAAATAGTCAACAACCTAAAATTCCAAACCCAGGAAAAAGTATATTTCAAGACTGACAACAAAATGAACATTTTTTTCAGGCAACCAAAACAAGAGTTCACCCCCTCACCAAAAGGAAATGTACAATATGCACATCAAGTAGAAAGAAAGTGATCCCAGATGGAAGATCTAACATGCAAGGAGGAATGAGGAACAAATATCAGGTGGTAATTATGCAAACTTGTCACTACCCTTGTTCTCTGCTTTTCATTATGGCTGTTAAGAAATTTCTATTCCATTGAAGTCAACTGTCTTTATTCTCTGGATAATTTTAAGACTTCTCTTTTCTTTTGTTGTTCTGCAGTTTAATTATAATACTCTTGAGTGTTGATTTCTATTCATTTATTTTATACACATCTGGCTTCTTGAATTTGTAGATTAATGTGTTTCCTCAGTTTTGGAAAAGTTTCTGCAATTATCTTCTTAAAAATGTCCTCTGAAAGTATTGTCAACACATTATTGTGTGTTGCATGGTCAGAAAAAGTACATGAATGCAGAATATGTTAAGAACTATTAAGTATATAATACAACCCAATAAAGAAATGAGCAAATGATTTGAGTAGACACTTCACAAATGAAGATATATGAATACTCAATATGTATATGAAAAGCCATCATTAGTCATCAGGAAAATTAAAATTAAAACACAATTAAATACCACTACACACTCATCGAAATTTCTAAAATTAAGAAACTAACCACATACAGTACTAGAGAGGATACAGAGTAACTAGAACCCTCATACTCAGTTGGGAAGAATACAAAATATTAGGAACACATTAGAAAACAACTTGGCAGGTTTTTAAAATTAAATAAGACCTTCCATATGGTATAGACACTCCACTTCTTGGCATTTACCCAAAATAAATGAAAGCATATGTCCGCAAAAACATGTGTGGATATTCTTAGAAGCTTTATTTGTAACAGTGAAAACCTGGAAATAATCCAAATGTCTATCCATAGGTGAATAAAGAAACAAATTGGGGCATATCAATGCAACAGGGTATTACCCAGTAATGAAAATGACAAACTACTTATGCAAATAGCAGTATCGATTAATCTCAGAATCATGATCAGAATGAAATAAGCCAGATTGAAAACAAATCCTACATACTGTATGATTCCATTTTTACAAAGTTCTAGAAAAAAACAAATGAATCAATAGTGACAGAAATCAGATAAGTGGTTGATTGCAAATAGAGGAGGAGGGAGGACTAGATTACAGGAGGCATGAGAAAACTTTTGGGGTGATGGCAATGTTTGATATCTTGATTGTAGTGGTAGCTTTATGGGTATGTACATGTGTCAAAATTCATTATTGTATGACAATCATACTCAAAGACTTTTTTAATAGCAAAAACAAAACCAGTCGCAGAAGATAAAAGGGGAAGACAAGGTATAGAATTACTTGGTTTTACTAAATTACCCATCCTCAGAAAGTTAAAGGTAAGTGATCAATGAAAACTTTACAGGCATTTTGGAAGCAATTATTTTCTGAAAGGTTGACACAATTCAGATATTCTGCATACCAGACAAGAGATTTCTCATGAACAATCATTTTTCCAAACATTAACTGTCTTAAGATTCTATTACTTATATTCAATCTATTGACATAAAATTAGAATATTTCCTCTTCTACCTCATTTTGTATAAAATTTCAAGTCCTTTTTGAAGCAAAGAAAATTGGCTATTATCCTAGATGTCCACCATCAATTATTATTATTTTTTTTTTACTTTTTTATTTTTTGAGACGGAGTCTCGCTCTGTCGCCCAGGCTGGAGTGCAGTGGCCGGATCTCAGCTCACTGCAAGCTCTGCCTCCTGGGTTCACGCCATTCTCCTGCCTCAGCCTCTCGAGTAGCTGGGACTACAGGCGCCTGCCACCTCGCCCGGCTAATTTTTTGTATTTTTAGTAGAGACGGGGTTTCACCGTGTTAGCCAGGATGGTCTCGATCTCCTGATCTCGTGATCCCCCCGCCTGGGCCTCCCAAAGTGCTGGGATTACAGGCGTCAGCCACCGCGCCCGGCCCCTGACAATTATTTTGGTAAATTTAGTTGTCTTTAAATACTGATATATAAAAATAAACGTGATGTTTGTCAATTGAGTAGATCAATAAATTGGAAGGCTGCTTGTATATTCAAGTGCAGTTAACATATTATCTGTTTTCTCTTTTTAATAGGAAGAATGTTTTAATTCAAAAAAAGCATCATGTGAAATAGCTCTATTGCTTCTTTTGACCTGGTACATTCTGGTAAGCTATAATTTGGTAATTATAATTCAATGTCTTAAACATTAAATTCAATTGTTATAATTTATTAAATAATGTTCATTTTCATATAACCAATATTTTTAAATAGGTTTAACTTTTGTTTACATGTGTGATAGTGTAATACAGTAATGATATGGTACACTGTAAATTTTAAAAATAAATCATATCATAATGTTGTCAGATATATATGCACAGATTACATAGGTCATGTCTCTTTATCATGGCAGAAAAATTATAAATAACCATACTATAAATTTGAATGGCAAAAGGAAATTCCAATGACTTTTTCTCTCTATGATTGTCTTTTGGGAATTCAATTAAATGTGTTAGAATTTCTTACTTTGTCCTCCATGCTTTGTAAGCTCGTCTCAATACTTTAATCTTTTTGCCTGTGTTGCATTTCCAATAATTTCCCCTCATCTATCTTTAAGTTTACACATTTTATTTTAGGTTGTACCTAAGTTACTGTTAAGTCTACTCTTGAGTTTTTAATTTTGTTTAATATAATTTTAAGTTATAGAATATCTAATTGGTTGTTTGAAATCAATTTGGTTACTTTTTATTTTTTCCTTTTCCCTCTAGATATTTTCAAGACTTTCTTTTATTTGTTTAGGAATAGAAGTGTTTTGTAATAGATGTCTGGTAATTTTAATATTTGAATTTGGCCTTGCCTGAAAAATCTAGACAAAGGCAGGTCTCAATTTTCTCCCTCCCCTGTTCAATTGCAAGGCAAGCCTTTCATGGCTCGGAGTTGGGTGAAAGTCAGCCTTACTTCCAGGTCACTCTTATTCTGTGTATATTGAGCTATTTGGGGATCCCAGCTTAATGCAGGGAGAGTGTTCTGTTAGACCCCATATCCGGGTTCTAGAATTTTATTTTTGTTTCCTTAACCTCTTGTGGCTGTTTACATCAAAATTCAGGTTAGCAAATTACCTCCGGCCAAGAGCAATTTTGATGGTCAGTTTACTTTTCGGGGTTTTCACTCTTCTTTCACTTTTTAAGCAGTTAATTCTTTGCTATTCTACCAGCTTTTTGATAATTTTGACAATATATATTTTAAAATGTCTTCAGCAACTTATCTTTTTGGTGCGTAAAAAACAATTCTTTTTGGTATGGTGGTGAGCAGACTAAGCTAAAAACCTAGCCTGTCACTAGAGGAAATTGAACCTTGCAATTTGAACAATTTTTAAATGTAACACACACACACACACACACACACACACACACACACACAATTTCTATTGGTTGGCTTATTTTGAGTAGGGATGGAATCACTTGTGTGATTTATGTGATACATCAATGAAGACTGTTATAAATAGAAGAATAACCATTTTCAATCAGCTATTTGTTGTTAAACATGTAATATTTGACCATTTACAATCTGAGAGTAAAACTGCACAAGAGAAACATCCAAGGAAATTAATTATCTTTTTAAGGTCATCTATAAACCCAGTCCCCATAGCAACACAAGTACTTATCTAGATTCCTTCCTTTACACCTTATGTTTTGCCTAGTCATTTCTTTTGCAATTAAATTAATTGCTTCATTGTTAATTCAACTTTCATTCTCTGTCCTTTCAAAAAATTTTAAAAACAAGCTGATGAATAGAAAAGTAAAACATTGTTGCAGAGCTAGTTATTTATAAGAAAATATAATATATTGTCTGAAATGTCAATAATGTATGAAGAAGCATGTTTCTAAATTTAATTGTTAACTTTGATAAGATGAATGGTAGCAATAATGATGTGATTTGTTATTTATTCTCCCTGAGTCAAACTAAATATTTTACACAAATCAGCCCCTTCGGGATAAAATTTACATTATACTACAAATATTGACAATGACTAGAATTTAATATTTCAAAAATACTCGCCCAAACATACAAATGCAGGGATGGGTGGCTATAACTGGATCAATAGTTGTGTCACTCCAAATCACAAATCTCTTGTTTTCCCTCTTGCTAATCTCTACTATCCTCCCTCTTTAACCCATGGCTATGAAAAATAACAAAAGGAGTAATTCAAATCTTCAGATAGTTCTTTCTTGTTTCCTTGTAACTATATATTTTAATTTGCCTCAGACTTCTCCAAATCAGTCTAAGGAAACACAAAGTGATATGAGTACTACATAGATTAGATTTAGATATAGAGGTATAGTCTCTTCCCCCTACAGAACTCCAAACATGCTACTCACCATTTAGGAATGTAAAACAACCCACAATGGTCTGAAGAAAGATACAGAACTCACCAATTCATATAGTCAAAAGCTGGACAGATTTAGATTCAAATCTGATTAACTGTGAGACCTCGAGCAGCTGTTGAAATTCTGCATATCGGTCAGAAGTAGATTAGAAAAACAGAAATTGCTTGAGATTTCAAACTGAAAGGGATGTAATACAGAGATTGGAAAGTTACCAAACCTTTGGGATGAGTGATAAAGCAAGATCAGGGAAGTCATTGCTAGTGTTCAAAAAATCAGTAAGAATAAGAATCACAGGAAACTGCCACTTTAGAACACAATTTGACACAAGGAAGTCAATCATCAAATCTTACCTCTGTTATCTCTGCAGTCCATGTGTTCATGCCACTGACTCAGGAATAATAGTGGCTTCTTCTTTTGCAATCAAGCTTGTTGGCAGGATATATAAAGTGGTAACTTTCTGGTAGAAATAAATTCTAGGGATAAAATACCCCAGGTTTTCAACCTTTAAAATACAAGAAAAGAGAAATGGGAGGAATGTTGTTAAATTTCCAACAAAAAATCTAGCATATTCCAGATAACTCAGCGTCTTCAAACAAAAAAATACTGTCGAGACTAAATCAAGATTGTGGACTGAGCACTTGCTCCAATATGGCTTCTGCAGCAAATCCCCTAAAGTGAGAGAAAAGGTATATATGCAAATATGCATACATATCTATTCAGATAGAGATGATATAGATAAATATATAGATGATACAGATACTGATAAAGCATAACAGGACAGGAACACAGAAGTGAGGAAGTCTTTAAAAGATAAAAAGCTGATGAAATCAAATTGATAACAACTATGACAAAGTCATATCAAACAAGTTCAAGACCATATCCCTGCAAAGACTGAAAACAGATTCTAAATTGGATTGAAGTGAAAAAGCAGAAAAGTGGCCCAGAAAATCATTAGGGTAAATAAATTAAAGAACTGAAGTCAGAAAAATGAGACCACACCCTTGTGATGTACAACACATAGCAAGTTTTTGATGGGTTTTTATCCAACTATATTTGCGACATGTTATATTGTTTTTTTATTATCATTTTAAAAATAATTTTTGTATAATTGAATAAATTTTGATATTTTTATATTTTGCATTGCTATCTGGGTTTCTTGTTTCAGTATCTGTTAATAGAATTTTTAAAATATGAATTTAAAATATGTTGTATTGCTTTTGATAGTGATTACATAGTTAAACAAAAACATCTTTTACCTGTTACAAAGCTTTAGTTAAAAGCTCTTGGGGGGCAGAGTTTAACAATTCAAGCAAAAGGGACGTGTATGTGTACGTGTGTATACATATATAGAAATATTTTCATATGTTATAAATTATATATAAACATATGTATATATTTCTGATATGTTTATGTATAATTTAAAAATAATTCAAATTATAGTCCAAAAATAAAGTCAGGATAAGTTCTTTTTTTTTTCTTTTTTTGAGACAGAGTCTCGCTCTGTCACCCAGGCTGGAGTGCAGTTGAGTGATCTTGGCTCACTGCTACCTCCACCTTCCAGGTTCAAGCAATTCTTCTGCCTCAGCCTCGCAAGCATCTGGGATAACAAGTGCCCACCACCACATCTGGCTAATTGTTCTATTTGTAGTAGAGATGGGGTTTCGCCATGTTGGCCAGGCTGGTCTTGAAGTCCTGACCTTGAGTGATCCACCTACCTTGGCCTCCCAAAGTGCTGAGATTACACACATGAGCGACTGCACCTGACCAGAATAAGCTCTTTAAGAAAATTTCAGATCATATAAGAATGACACATACACTTTAGCTTGGTTAGTTCTTAACACTATTTCAAGACTACCTACTGAGATGCTTGTGTACGATTTTCTTAAATTTAGATACAAAGGGGAGAAATAAAAAGGGACAAGGCCTTAAAGGCATTAGCAAAAGAGACAAGAGCTCTGCTTCCTGGAATTGTGTTGTATAAAGTCAGAACCTCCTGGAAGCAGGTGCCAAGACAGGATTAATCATGAAAGGGTTTTTATGGAGAAATGGTTGTGAGAAAAAAATGGAAAGGAGCCAGGAGAGGCTGGAAAAGGCATCAAACCACAATGCAGGCCTGGCTTTAAGTGAAAGAGAGAGGGAAGGAAATCAGGTAGAGGTGTCCTAAATTATCATGCATCTAAGAAACGTTCATCAAACCATTGGGGAATACTAAGCTAAAATTCAACCGAGAGGAGGCTTGTGAACCCTCAGGAATGGAACTATATTAGTATTGTTGCCTGGCTCAGTGGTTGGCTGAGAGGCACATATGGGAAGCGAGGGGCAAATGCATGAGCCACTGCACCTGACTCAGATGCAGAAGTTGGTCCCTAGTCACTTAGGTTCCCCGAATTTGGAGGTTCGCCTCATGCATTCTCATGTCCATCACATAAAGAAAGGGACAGTCTGCAACAGCAGGATTCCTTTCTAAAGAACCTTCTCTTCGGGGAACACTCTGAAACCGTTCTTCAAATGATGACCTGCTCTGAAGTCCAAGAGATAATTCTGAAGTAGACTTTGATTTTGTGCAGGAGAATGTACTCTATTCCCATCATCACAGCTTGCCCCTTGGCTTACATAAATATTTCGTTCATGATTCCAGGAAGTTGCCTAAAGCAACTTAAATGTTGGGCCAAAATAACCTGTTTATCTATCATTAAAAAGTTTTTGTTTGAGAAGTTTTATGAGTTGAATTGTATCTCACAAAATGATATATCAGAGGCCTAACACTCAGTACCTCCAAATGTGATATTATTTGTAAACAGTCTTTATGGAGGTTATCAAGTTAACATGAAGTCATTAGAGTGGGGACTAACATAATATGGCTGAGATCCTTATCAAAAGGAGAAATTTAGCCACAGGGACAGACAGGCACAGAGAGAAGATGATGTCAAGAGACACGGGAGAATGCCACATGAAGGTGGAGGATTGGAGTGATGTATCTGCAAGCCAAGAAATGCCGATGATTGCTGGAAAACTACCAAAAGCTAGGAGAGAGGTGTTTCACAATGGGAAGGCCTATGCAAACCTACCCCAAAGACCGAGAAAGCTGAGAGGCTGAAGAGAAAGGCTGACACAGCTACTTTCTTAGAAAGAAACATTTACTCATTATATATATATATATATACACACACACACACATAATATTTTCTTATTTTTGACTTTTAGGTTCAGGACTAAATGTGCAGGTTTATTATATAGGCAAATTGCATGTCATGTCATGGGGGCTTGGTGTACATGTTATTTCATCACACAGGTAATAAGTATAGGTAGTTTTTAGATCCCACTCTCCACCCTCAAGTAGGCCCTAGCGTCTGTTGTTCCCCTCTTTGTGCTCATGTGCGTTCAATGTTTTACTGCCACTCATAGGTGAGAACGTGTAGTATTTGGTTTTCTGTTTCTGTTTAGTTCATTTAGGATAGTGGCCTCCAGCTCCATCCATGTTCTGACAAAGGTATGATCTTGTTCTTTTATATGGCTACATATATTCCATGGTGTATATGTAACACATTTTCTTTATCCAGTCTATCCTTGATGGACATTTAGGTTGATTCCATGTCTTTGCTACTGTGAATATTACTGTGATGAACACACTTGTGCATGTGTCTTTATGGTACAATAATTTCTATTCCTTTGGTTATATACCCAGTAATGGCATTGCTGGGTCAAATGGTAGTTCTGTTTTTAGCTCTTTGAGAAATTGCCACACTGCTACATTCCCACCAGCAGTGTGTAAGCATTCCCTTTTCTCTGCAATCTCACCAAGAGTGTTATTTTTTGACTTTTTAGTAATAACCATTCTGATTGATGTGAAATGTTATCTTACTATGATTTTGATGTGCATTTCTCTAATGATTAGGGATGGTGAGCATGTTTTCGTATGTTTGTTGGCTTTGCATATGTCTTCTTTTGAAAAGTGTCTGTTCATGTCCTTTGCCTACTTTTTAATGAGATTGTTTGGTTTTTGCTTGTTAATCTGTTGAAGTTCCAGATGTTAGATCTTTGTCAGATGCATAATTAGCAAATATTTTTCCCATTCTGTAGGTTATCTATTTACTCTGTTGATAGTTTCTTTTGCTGTGCAGAAGCTCTTTAGTTTAATTAGATCATATTTGTCAATTTTGGGTTTTGGTGCAAATGATTTTGGCACCTTTGTCATGAAATCTTTGCTACAGCCTATGTCTAGAGTGATATTTCCTAGGTTATCTTCCAGGGTTTTATAATTTTAGGTTTTACATATAAGTTTTTACTCCATCTTGAGTTGATTTTTGTATATGGTTTAAGGAAGGTGTCCAGTTTCAATCTTCTGCATGTGGCTAGCCAGTTCTCCCAGCTCCATTTACAGACTAGGGAGCCCTTTCTCCATTGCTTGTAACTGTTGGCTTTGTTGAAGATAAGACAGCTGTAGCCATACAGCCTACGTGATCCGGCCTACATGATCCATTTTTGTTCCATGATCTATGTGTCTGTTTTTGTACCAGTACCATACTGTTATGGTTACTGTATCTTTGAAGTATAGTTTGAATTGAAGTAATGTAATACCTCATGTTCTGTGATTTGGGATCTTTTTTGGTTCCATGTAAATTTTAAAGTAGTTTTTTCCTAATTCTGTGAAGAATATCATTGGTAGTTTGATAGGAAAAGCATTGAATCTGTAATTTGCTTTGGTCAGTATGGCCATTTCAACAATATTGATTCTTCTTATCCATGACCATGAAACGCTTTTCCATTTGTTTGTGTCATCTCTGATTTCTTGCAGCAGTATTCTGTAATTCTCATTGTAGAGATCTTTTACATTGCTGGTTAGCTATTCCTAGGTATTTTTTATTCTTTTTGTGGCTATTGTGAGCCAGAGTACATTCTTGATTTGGCTCTCAGCTTGGATATTGTTGGTGTATTGAAATGCTGCTGATTTTTGTACACTGATTTTGTATCCTGAAACTTTGCTGAAGTTGTTTATGAGATTTGGACAAAGACTATGGGGTTTTCTATGTATATGAGCATATAGTCTACAAACAGAGAGAGTTTGATTTCCTCTCTTCCTATTCAGATACCTTTTATTTATTTCTCTTGCCTGGCTGCTCTGGCTAGGACTTCCAGTACTATGTTGAATAAGAGTAGTAACAGAGGGCATCCTTGCCTTTTTCTGTAGAAATAAATATTCACTGGGGTCTTACAAACAGAAGTCATGTCTGTGCCTTGGGTAGCATGAGAAAAGATGGTGGATCAGGGTTTATAAATCATAAGGGAGGCGTAGTTCAGAAGGAATATGTAGGACAATTGAAATCTGATAACATCAAAATTGTCTGACTTAAGGGCAAGATTTACAGTAAATACATGCTCTTACACAAGGGAATATAGATAAACTGGAAATCTCAGAGGCAATTCTGGAATAGGGGTTAATTAGAAGCCAACATGGCAGATTGGCACCCAAGATGAATTTGGGGTTGCTCTGGCCTCCAAAAGAAGTGTGGGCCAGATTCTCCTTCACAGCTCCAGAAGTAACCAACCTTGTTGACAACTCGATTTTGGACTTCTAGCCCACAGAATTACAAAACAATAATTTTTTTGTTATTATAAGCCACCCAGTTTGTGGCACTTTGCTATGGTAGTCCCAGGAAATTAACACAGGAGGGGCTACTCTCAATGAATAGAGGAAGCAATAAAATACCTTACATAATTTCATAGAAAGTTAGTGCTGAAAGCAGCCTCAGAGCAGTAACGTCAAAAGCTTGGTTCATATCCCACTAGCATGCTGAAAGAATCACCCACATTGGCCACACAATGAATAAATATTCTATTTCTTAGTCTAGAATAATGGGCACATCCATACACTTACTAGTAACAAATTAAGTTTAGTGAACATTGATTTACAAATTGGATATTTATAAACTAAAATTAGAGCACTATTAGGATTTACTGAGTCTTCTTTTGAACAATTAATCTACTACCTGCTTGGTAGGTTTGTACATGCAGGTTTTGAAATTCCTGAAATTTTTAGGAAGAGTTACTAAGGTTAATATGTAAGAAATCATAATGAGTTCGGATGGATATGGTTTTCAAGTGTTGCTCTTCTTGCATTAATGAATAGATTTGGAGAATAGTTGTTACAAGTTTTATTTTAAAAAATTATTGATCACTGGTTCCTTAATGGTTAGATGTTCTCTCTGAATCTTTTTATAATCATTAGGTTCTTTTTCCATGGAAGACGGAGAAAATGGGATAGATAACTCATGGGACCTTATGTCCCATCTAAGCAGGTTACTATTTTTAAAATTTGGTAAACAATCCCAGAGTCCCACTTCCACCTCTTTTCTAACTCTTTCATTTTTATTGGTGAGGAAACTAAAGACCAGTGTCCGTTTTTGACATGTGAATGAGTGGTTGACCTCATCTTACTGTCAAAATATTTTTTGTCATTTTAATAAATAATTGCTGAGTGATTCAAAATAGCAGAGATTTTTAAATATAAAATATTATTTGACCCGCCAAGCAATAAAGTGGATACTGCTATTGTCTCACTTATACAGATAAGAAATCTGAAATTCAGAAACATCAAACAAGTCACCTGAAATCACACTGTTAGAGGTAACCAAGTTAAGATTTTACCACTGACAAATTTTCAAAGTTCATATGCTTATTCGCTGTGCCAGTGTGCCTCAAACTAGGTATCCATGGACCTCCAAGGTCAATTGTCTTTTTCTCAAGGATCTGCAAGTCTAGGCCCTTTTCACCCTCATTTTGGTAAATGCACAGCCTGAGGATTAGCTGGATGAGCACCTTGCAGTTGATTACTGACAGGTGATTCCAGTATTCATATTTGCATTAGTTTCACAACCAAGTACACACCAAGTGAGGGCCAAATGAGGTTGGCTCTTGCTGATGGATGACAGGTTTCCAACAGTTTGAACAGAGAAAAAGCTGGGAGGCCTGAATCATCTCATGACAAATATTAGTAGAGTCATGCCAATTGTAAATAATCTGCACAGCAGCTATGTCTCCTGACAGTTACCTTCAACTCTAAAAATCTATAATCCTATTGGATCGCCGTGCCATTTAGGGTCAGGCAGGAAATGGATGGCATAAGAAAGGAGAAGAAGACAGAGAATGTAAGAGACTTTTACAAAAGTGTAAACAAGGATAAAAAAAATCCAAGTGAGATGGAGTAGTGCAAGTAATGGTGAGTAATGGTGAGAAGTGTGGAGGGGTTGGAGAGAGAGTTATTGCTACAGTCTGGGGAGAGAGATAGCTATGACCGCTGGTAGAGGGACATAACCAGGCTTTGGGGACAAAAAAGAGAGGGAGCCAGAAGAAATACTACTCTGTCCTCACTCTCATTCCTGTTGAGCACCAATCTCTTGCTGGTGATTTCCACCTTTCGAATGTAATCCGAAGCCAAAGGACAAACTGCCTTTGATGCAGTTCACACAGGTCAGCTTCCCTGGAGCACGCACTTTGGGGAGAGAATGCTAACGAGTAGACCTGGTGGAGCAAATGAAGATATCCAGCCTGTTTCCATAATCCAATGATGTATTGTCTTATCCTAATAATAACATTGATGTTTTATTTTCTGGAAAGCATAAATATTTATTAATTTTTATTATTGAATGAGAATAAGATCCTAGGCACATCTTTCTTCCTACAGTTGCAAGAAGAAAAGATGGCTCTATCAAGTTTTTTTATTTAAACAAAAGAGTCTGAAATTTTATGCCTCACTTAAATTGACAAATAATATTCTCATTCATTTGCATTTCAATTTTGTGAGTGGAACATTAGGAGGTTGAGTTAAAATTAGAGTAGGCACTTGTATGTAAAAGTGTATCTTCCTTGTTAACTGTTTCAAAATAAAAGGCTGAAAATTGCTATTAGATGACAAATGATTTCACAATGAACTCAATAAAAAGAAAAAGTCTGTAACTCTGTTTTAAAAATTAAATTGCTCAAATGTAATGGAATGAGGAAAGCTATACTTTAAAAGTAATTATTGAGGAAAAGACCTAGTAGTTTCAATGAACACAAAACTTGCTATGAGACAAAACATGATACAACTGATTAAAAAATTCAATGCAATCATAGGCCAAAGAAAGGTTAAGGAACTTCAGATCAAGGGAATCAATAATTCTATGAGGCTTTGCACATTCAGTGACATCTAGAATGTGGAACCCCAGATAGAGGGATATTAGCAAAATGATAACCAGGTGATAAAGGATTTCAAAACTAAGTTACAAAAACAATTTAGAGACACTAGAGGTATAAAGTCTACACATACCTAATACTGCTAATAAAGGTTTGATATAGCAAAAATCTGAAGCTTTATGGCAGAGGAATTAGACTGGCTCCATGCGGCTCCAGATGGCCAGATTAGGAGCGTTGGCTATAACTGGCAGACCAAAAGACTTGGACTCAACATGGGGAAGAATTTATGAGAAACTAGAAATGTCTATGGGTAGACAGTTGTGTCTCTTGAAGGAGAAGGCTAAATAGAGTGAACCTTAAGGGTATTGAAAGATACTTAAAATAAAGGCATAGTTGGATTGAATGATTTCTAAGGCTCTGTGCTCTGTGATTTGATGACAAGAGAACATATTGAAGCTGATGCCAGATTGGAGTAACTAATATGGAGGAAGAAGAAATTAATGAATTTTTTATTTTAAAAAATAAATTAAAAAGAAGAGAGAACACTAACCAGGAATGTATCTAATGGTGCAAAAAAGAAAAATAAATAGGGAAAGGGTCGAAAAGTCCACAAAGATAGTGAAGGAGAAACTGTATTCTGAAGAAGAGGAAAAGTATAGGAAGTATAGGAAGGAAAATATATATTGTACTACCGAGGGGGTTATTTGTCTGAAAAAGTACTCAAAACAATTATTTATAACGTTCACTTACTTTATCACTTACATGTTATAGTTTCTGACAGCAGACAAACTCCATAGAGAAGGTGATGTTTTTCCTATATTTTTATGCCACCACACTTGAAATAGCCAGAGGTAAGAAGAAAGCAGAAAAAAATGCTTTTGTCAATGTCTCAGAAACACTGGATGACTGTACATATAAACTGTCAAAGACCTAATCAAGGTCATTAGAAAGCGTTTTTTTAAGCAGAACATTTCAGGTTTTCAGGGTCTTTATAGCTCCAAATGTGTAACAGCTGTTATGTTATAAAACCTATTCAATAACTGAAACATCACTCTTCCTCAGTAATTTTTGGTATTACTTTAAATTGTAATGAATTCCGAAATTATTGACCAATAGTCAATTATTTTGTTTTATATATGATGAATGATATTAATTTACTATCAAATAAAATTTGCAAGAAAAATAAACAATGTAGAACTAGATTAAAATTAGACCCTATATTGGATATTTGGAAGAACATTTTAAAATAATAAGAATTAAAGTTGGTTCTTTATATGCTTTCATCTTCCAGGATATGACCTGAGAGGGTGGCATTTCTTCCTTGGTCCTCGAGATAAAAGGATTCTCAACTAGAAAACTAAAGGATAAGCAAGAAGAGAGATCTTTGGGCATCTGTGACAAGATTCTTTACCCATCTTTGGAAACTTATAAAGAAAATATTAGAACAAAGAAGAATGAGGAAAGCACAAAACAGTTCTAGAACTTCTTAGCAACCAAAAGTAATTGAAAGTCAACTGAAAATAGTAGTAGCTATTTTTTCTCATATTGTAAGAATCCAGTTAGCTCAGCTCAGAGGAAACTCCTCTTAAATTTAGAGCCCACAGTTGAAACCTGTGAGATCAACCAACTGAAAGTAAATATGTGATTAAATAAGAATTTCCACAGTTGGAATTATGTGTAAAGATGAATTTGACATGGTACCTTTCAAAGGGCCTTTATGACAGAAAAGCAACACAAACCCTCCTACAAGGTTGATGAGAGTTACACAGAAACTGTATGACTCAGCACAATGAGAAAAGTTAATTAAAGGAGAATCAAAAAAATAATTAGTGTTGACTATGAGCCTTGAATAATGGGCAGAATTACATCCAATGGAAATAGTAGAAAGAGATATAAGAGGTTTTCAAAAAAGTAAAGGCACACAGCTTGAAATGCCTTGTATGTAGACCAGCCTCTTCCTCAGCACCTCAGGGAGCCTCCTGATACCCTTAGCCATGCTTTTGGATCTAATATCCCTAAATGGATATTCCAGTAACATTGACTGAGTTTGATTTAACTTGTTTCCAAAGAAGACATGATAAATTTTCTTAGGCCAGCTGATTAAACAAGAAAATGATTCTTCTATTGAATATTTAAGGCCACAGGAAGGTAGAAGAGCACTAAGGTCTGAGTTGCCAATATGCTATTGATACATGTTTCAAGGATCAAGGCATAGAAAGAAAGGTGACAACTCTGCTGGGAATGTAGCCTGAGTAAATAATTAAATAGACCAAAATCATTCTAAGTGGGAAAATTCGGAATGACAGAATAAAGAAGTTCACTGAAACAAAGGAAACTATGTCACTGAAACAATGAAAAAAAAAAAAAAAAGACAAATATGTCATCTGCCTCCTTCCACACAAACGTCTCAGGCTCCAGCCAATTGCACTGAAATACACTCATTTAATCAAACAGGATATGCAAACCATTAGCAATCAATCAAAGGGGTTGGCTGTGACAAGTCTCTGGCCCACAAAGCCAGACTTCAAATTGGAAATTTTTGTTCCCTCAAATGCAATGAGTTCCCAAAATCAGATGCCTGTTGGAGGTGGCTTAGCAGTACTTTTTACAGCTTAAACCTTAGCTCTAGCCCAAAGGCTAATACAGATGTGGTTGTAGTTCATTCCTTATTAAACTCTTCAAATATACTGTCTTATTTAGGGAGAATAAGCTACTGATCCAGTTCCAGGAGAACATAAATTTAAGGTGTTTTTCACCCAGAATTAATCATTATTGTACAAAGCAAGTCACCGACATCACCAGGACCCTTCTGCAGATTTTACTAGGTTGTTGAGACATGGCTACCCACTGGTATGTGAGTGGCCTGCAACCATGGCTAATTATTGAGTGCACACAGTATTCCAGGCATCATGCTAAGTGCTTTATATGCACTATGTCATTTAATATTCTCCAGCTCCTTACGTCATCTTGATGATATTCTATAGATGAGAAAACTGAGACTTAGACTGGCTAAGCAACCTGAGAGTTCACATCGTTGCTAAATTGGAGCTTACATGGAACTTACATCCTAGTAGGGGAATTCAGACAACTAATATGCAAGTAAATGTGAAATATGTTAGTAATAAATGCTAAGGAGAAATGAAGCAGAGAAAGAGGGATGGAAGGAGGAGTGTCTTTATTTTTTATAGGGTAGTCACTACTAAGATAATGCATTAGTAGGTATGAGGACAAGCCTTGCAGATATCTGGGGAAATATCACTGTAGACAAAAGCAAAGGAAAATGCAGAGGCTCTGAGGGGGGAATATGGCTGATGTGTTGAGACAGAGCAAAGAAGCTTATGTAGTTGGAGCAGAGTAAGCAAGAAAGAAAGCTAAGAGAGGAGTTTAGACCTGAAACAAGGCCTAGATGATGCAAGACCTTGTAAATTACAGGAACAAATTTGTGTTTTACTGATAATAACTAGTGAGAACATTGAAGGTTTCTGAGCAAAGAAATACTATGATCTGACTCAGGCTGTTATGTTAGCAATAGATTACAATGAAGACACAGGAGGAACAGAGAGGAGGCTGTTGTAATCTAGGGGAGAAACGATGATGGCTGCTGTGATCTGAATGCATGTGTCCCCATAATATGCATTGGTTGAAACCTAACTCCCAATGTGATGATACTAGGAGCTGGGGCCTTTGGGAGATAACTAGGCTGTGAGAGTGGAACCCTCATGAAGAGGGGATGTGTCCCTTGTAAAAAGGAACAAGGGAGTTCCCTTGTTGTCCCTTTCTACCATGGGAGGACTCAGAGAAGAAAACATCATGTACCAAGCAGGGAGCAGGCCCTCACCAGACACTGAATCTGAAGACACTTGAATCCTGGACTTCCCAGCTTTCAGAACTGTGAGAAATTTCTGTTGTTTATAAGCCATCCAGGTTTTGGTAATGTGTTGTAGCAGCTTGAACAGACTAAAACAGTGGCATAGACTAAGGTAGGAGCAGCAGGGATGGTGACAGTGGGCCAATTCTATATACGTTATGAAGGTAGAAAGGAAAAGGTTTGATGGTTGCTCAGAAGTGATGAAAACTACGCTGGAGGCTTTTAGGTTTCTGACTGAACAATAGGAAGGATTTATTGGCATGCAGAAGTTCAGGACGGGGGGAAGGAGGCAGTTGGAAATTAGGAGTTTGATTTTGGGCATGATAAATTTGTGAAGTCTCTCTAAGTTGATTAGGCAAATGGACATAAAAGGTTTTAGCATTTAGGTAAGTGTATGAATTAAAGATATAAATTTTGGAATCATATGTGTATAGATAAATAATATATAAAGTCATAAGTCTGGATGAGATCACTTTTGGAGTGAATGCAAATTAAGTAAATAGATCTGAGAACTGAATTCGTTGGCCTAAAATTGGCAATAATATATTTATCACTAGGCCCATCTCATCAGATATATGAGTACCACTTCCCATAATGTATTTGAAACTTCTCTACCCAGCTGGAAAACTCACAGGCTAGCTCTCAACTATGCTTTGCCTATGAGAATGCTCACCTAACATTTAAAAATGTTGGGACACACATACACACACACAAACGCACACAACATCCTTCTCTTTAGAACTGTTAGAGATTATCTCACTGATGCTGTATTTGGGCAAGGTCGGGGCAATGAGGCAGAATCAGTGAAGGATATCGAAAAGGAGCAGTGAATTCAGAGAACTAAGAGAGTGTGTGCCAGGAGCCGACAGGTAAAAGTGTTCAAAAATGAGAGAATGAACAATTGTATCAAATATTCCTGATGCACTGATAAGAAAAAGATTAAGAAAATCTGATTGGAATGTGTCCAAGAGAGAATGGGAAGAGAAGAACAAAAGATAAAATAGTCAAAATGACTGCTCCAGTTTATACTCCCACTAGCAGCCTGAAAGTGATTTCTTACGATTCATAGCAAAAAATAAAAACCCTCCCTGTAAGGCATCCCTGCATATGGTACCACTGAAAAACATCTACATATCCCTGACTTCTGACGTATCCACACCCACTCTGCCTAGAGCAAAAGCTTCAACTTGAAATAATGTCCTGTTTTCTTCCTGTTCTTCAATCATTAATTACACGCACCCAATTACTCCCTAGCAGTAATCAAATCCCTCTAAGTCATTTATCTTACAAGAGTTACCCTCTTTGTGTATGCTGATTAATTTTACGTTTAACAATATGATGCTGCTTCACTCTGAGATTATCTAGATTGAAACATTACCTACTGCATCTTTGAGTCTTGCTTAGTTAGACACAGTTATATCAATCCAATCATACTCATTTGTTGAAAATGAGGGTATATTATTTTCTCTATTTTCACAGTGAGTCACAATTCTTGATGAACATATTCCTGGCAAGGCACAATCCTAAAGCCTATTTGAATGCCTAAAAGCATTTTAATCTGTTAGATGGCTGATTCTTTTAGTAGCAATGAAAACCTTTCATAATGTCAAGAGGAATACATTGATTTTTTAAAAATCATTTTAGCCCTCATTTTCCCTCAAAATTCTATGCCTGTTAGGGATATGTTTTCCTATTCCTATAGGAATTAATAACCAGGACCAGATCTCAATTGTTTAATCGTGACTTTGTTTTGCAAAAGAGTAAACTAAGGTCTGAACTGTGTGGGTAGCAAGACATGTACAATGGTGGGTAATTTTGTGACTCTGGAGGCAAACTGCATACATTAGAACTCTGCCTCCATTCTTCTCAGCTGTATCACTTGGATCAAGTACTTCTTATCCATTGAATGGGCACAGAAATGATGCTTAGCTTATAGAGTTGCTGTGAAATTGAGTGAAATGATGCAAAGCCTTTCATATGGTGATTGGAAATGCAAAGCCCTTCATATGGTGATTGGAACATAATAAATATGCAATAAATATAATCTCTTCTTACATACCACACAGAAAAGCACAGTCTATTTACCAGACTTTGCTCCTCTTTCCACTGAGCCAGGACATCTTTTAATAGCCAAGCTTGTGCCATGTTGGTCAAATCATATTAGAAGGGGAAACTAGAAATGAGAATGTGCGTGAACTCTGTGTTTAATCTAGTAATAACTTCACTTTAACCGGAGAAATGTTTCTTTCATCCCAGGTCATTAATTCATTCACCATCTCTGGTGGGACTGTCACAAGGCAAATGCCCCACTGAGTTGCACTCTAACAAGGTACACACCTGCTAGGAAGGGAGCAGCCAAACCTGCTGCCACTGACGGCAGGGTTCCTACTGGATATAGGAGGCATTGGGAACACATTGGCAATGTGGCAGGGTAACGGGTTGGATGAAGGGTGAGAGCTTAAAGACTCAGACTTTTCTAATAAGGCCAGCAGCCGCAACTCTAGCCACTTTGCAGCACACCTTCCTCCTGGGAATTCTTCCCTAGAGCAATCAACAGACTTGCTTTTGCAAAGCTTGTCCTGTTCTTCACTTTCTTTTTTTTTTTTTTTTTTTTTTGACAGAGTCTCACTCTGTCGCCAGGCTAGAGTACAGTAGCGTGATCTTGGCTCACTGCAACCTCCGCCTCCTGGGTTCAAGCAATTCTCCTGCCTCAGTCTCCCGAGTAGCTGGGATTACAGGTGTGTGACACCATGCCCAGCTAATTTTTGTATTATTAGTAGAGATGGTGTTTCACCATATTGGCCAGGGTGGTCTCGATCTCTTGACCTTGTGATCTACCCACCTCGGCCTCCCAAAGAGCTGGGATTACAGGTGTGAGCCACCGTGCCCGGCCTTAGCTATTTTTAATTCACAAAAGCACTTCCTTTGGGGTGGTAGGCTAGCCATATGTGCAAGACTATACTGTAAATACTTGTTTTAGCCTAGTTTTATTTCATTTATTTTTAGCTGCTTCATCTTTCACTTTTTATATGGAAAGGAGGAAGTGCCAGAACAAGGGAAATGGTTTAGAGCAGAGTTCTTGACATAAATATAGAATACAAAATGCCTTTTATTTCTCCAGTTATCTCTGCATGGGTCATTTCTATCTGAGAACACAGATGTTCCAGACTTAACTTTAATGGAATCCTAAACTGAGAAAAAAAAAAAGACAGGAAAGCAGAAAGCCATCCATTTCCAAAACATGTTCCCTTGCAAGGACTGTGGAGCACAGACTTAGCACAGATAAACCTCTGAGAAATCCTAGAGTATGAAAGTCATTTGGACATTTTCTAAGCTATTTTTAATTGACTTAATTTTTTTAGAACAGTTTCAGATTTACAAACAGAGAAGGCAATACAGAGAATCCCAAATACTCCCAGTTTCTCCCATTACTGACATCTTATATTAGTACTGACAAACTTGCTCCTCAACCAAGCTTTAGTCAGGCTCCTCTAAGTCGTCTTCTGAACTAGGCTTTCACCTTGAACTTTAATGTCTGTCCTTGTTTGGCCTGTATTGTCCAGTTTTAGCAGGAATCCTGTTGAGTCAGTTTAGAAAGAATCCTCCACTTTTGATGTCTGAGCATTCCTAATATCTGGCCAAATTTCTTATTCCCCACCATTAGCAACTGATCACCCTGATATGCTTTCATCAAGAAGCTGTAAGGTCAGTTTAGCAATAGTATCTCCTAACTGCTGATGTCTCTTCTTAGTAAGCCACTCTGCTCCTGGGCTACAAATCCCCACTTGTCCAGGTCGTATTCAGAAGTAAGCCAGTTTTATACTGAGGTCTCTTTATCCTGTTGCAAGAGTTAGCACTTTAACTATTGCCCAACTCTACTTTTCTATAACAGCATGGTGTATTTATTACAATAATGAACAAATCTTGGTACCTTATGAATAACTAAAGTCATTTACAACTTTATTCAGATTTTATTCATTGTTACCTAATGCTCCCTTCCTATTCCAGGATCCCATTCAGGATACTACATTAGATTTAGTTGCCATCCCTCATTAGTTTACTCTTGGCTGTGACAAGTTCCCACACTTCGTTTTTCATTGCATTGACAGTTTTGAGAAATACTAGTCAGGTATCTTGCAGAATGTCTCCCTACCCTCCCACTCCCTCATTGAAATTGCCTGATATTTCTCTTATTATTCCAATAGGATTACCAGTTTGGGGGAGGAAGATCACAAAGTGACATTTTTATCACAGTAAATCAATGGCACATGCTATCAACATGAATGACTATTGATGTTAACTTGATCACCTGGCCAAGGTAGTGTTTGCTTGGTTTCTCCACTGTAGTTACTCATTTGTTCTCCCTTTCCATAATGTACACTTTGAGAGGAAATCACTATGTACAGTCACCAGTTAAAGAGTGCAAATTATGCACCACCTCCTTAAAAGCAGAGAATCTATGTAAATTATTGGAAATTCTTCTGCATGGGAGATGTTTCTATTTTCCTCTAATTTATTTTATTCTATCAGGTACTTATCTTAGTATGGACTCATGCATTTTTATTTGATATTTTAAGTTATAATCCAATATTTATTCATTTTCTTGCTCACATGTTTCCATCTTTGGCCTTTGGAAACTTTCCGTTGTCACCTATATCATTTGACATCCATCTATCAGTGTGGACTTCTGTTTTGTTTTGTCTTTTGGGAATGTCCTTACTTTGTGGCACTACTAGATACTCCAGGCTCATCTTCTATAATTTCTGCCCCAGTCTTAGAATCAACCCTTTCTCTAGGGATCTCTTTTTTTATTGGAGAATGATATTAGAAACCAAAATCTGAGACATATAGAACTAAACAGAGAGCACCAAAATAAATGCACACATATATGGTCAACTCGTCTTCAACAAGGGCATCAGTAATATACAGATGTGAAAGGATAGTTTCTCCAGCAAACAGTGTTGGGAAAACTGGATATCCATATGTAGAAGGACGAAATTGGACCCTTATTTTAAACCATAAAAATACAAACTCAAAACAGATCAAACGTCTAAATAAATCCGTAATTCAAACTGTAAAACTTTGGGAAAATAGGGAAAATGCTTTATGACATTAGTCTTGGCAATGATCTCTTGGATATGATACCAAAAGCACAAACAACAAAGGTAAAAATAAACAAATCGGATTATGTCAAACAAGAAAGCTTCTGCACAGAAGAATTAATCAACAGAATGAAAAAGCAACCTACATAATGGGAGAAAATATTTACAAACTATACACCTAAAAAGGATTTAACAACCAAAATACATAAGAAACTCCTACAACTGAATATCAAAATATAAAATAAAATAAAAATTCATCAATTAAAAAATAGGCAGAGGACAAAACTAAAAATTACTGATTAAAAAACAGGCCAAGGACTTGAATAGCCTTTTCTCTAAAGACAAACAAATGGCCACTAAATATACAAAAAGATGCTCAACATCACTAATCATCAAGAAAAGACAAATTAGGACCATAATGAGATATTACTTCACATCTGTTAGGATGGCTAATATTAAAAAAAAAAAAAAAAAAAAAAAAAACAAGTATTGGTGAGAATGTAAAGCAAAGGAGACCTTTTCACACTGTTAGTAGCAATGTAAAGTGGTACACTGTTATGGAAAACAGCATGAAGGTTCTTGAAAAAACGGAAAATAGAACCACCATATGATCTAGTTTGTGAATATATATCCAAAAGAATTGAAGTTAGTATGTCAATGAGATACCTGCATTCTCGTATTTATTGCAGCATTATTCACAATAGCCAAGATATGAAAACAACCTAAAAGTCCATTGACAGATAAATAAAGGATGGATAGATTAGATAGATAGATAGATAGATAGATAGATAGACAGATACATACATACATACATACATTGATACATAGATGTGATAGATGATAGATATATGATTGATAGATAGATAGATAGATAGATAGATAGATAGATAGATGATAGAGCAACACTATTTTGCCTTAAAAAATAAGGGAATCCTATCATGTGTGACAACATGGATGAACCTGGAGGACATTATGCAAAGTGAAATAAGTAGTAACAGAGGGACAAATGTGTATAATTCCACTTATGGGAGGTACCTAAAATAGTCAAACTCACAGAAACAGAAAATAGAATAGTAGTTGCCAGGGACTGGGGGCAGGGGTAAATTGAGAATTACTGTTTAACAGATGAAAAGATCTGGTGCACAACATTGTACCTATAGTTAACAATACCCTATTGTGCACTAGGTGTGCTCCTTGGTACTGGAGTGTCAGTTCTTCTAGGACCACTCAGCTGATAAAGCAAGTAAATACCTGTGTGCATTCTAATTTGTCTGTGTGCCTGTCTCTATATGCAATAATTTCCATCTACGTTAACTAAACATCACTTCATACTGGATGTCTCCCACTCGAAACTATTAACACATGGCTCATTCTAGCTTTCTTCCCTTGCTTGTCTAAACTCCCACTCTAACAGTGAGAAACCAGACTCCCACCGTTCACCATTTGTATTAGTTTCCTATTGCTGCTATAACAAGTTACCATAAACTTGGTGGCTTAAAACAGCAAAAACTTTTGGTCTCACAGGTCTGGAGGTCAAAAGCCAAAAAGCTGTTTCACTGGGCCAAAATCAAAACATCTGGCTGGACACACTCACTCTGGAGGCTCTAAGGGAGAACCTGCTCCTTGCCTTTTCCAGCTTTGGGTGGTGGCCAGTATTACTTGGCTTTCTGTCACATTACTCCAATTCTGCTTCCATGGTCACACTGCCTTTTCTTCATGTGTATGTAATCTGTCTCTCCTTCTTTCTTATAAGGATACCCACAATTACTACATTGGTTTTCCCTGGATAATACAAGATAATCTCCTCATGGCAATATCCTTAACTTGATCATATCTACCAACAGACTTTTTCCAAATAAGGTAACATTTACAGTATTAAGTATTAAGGCCTGATATCTTTGGGAGCCATTGTTCAGTCTACTGTACCATTCATTTATTTAATTATTAATTTTCACTGTACCTGTGTCAGTGACAAACAAAGCCAGAAACTAATTAAGTTTTTAAGACAGATTTATTTAAGATAGCTTTAGTCAGTCATAACTGTTGCAATAAGGAAGAGAGTCCAGCTTGAACTGAACTCAACTTCGATTTGTGCAGAGGTGATTGGGCATTTTTTTTTTTAATATACTTTATGTTCTAGGGTACATGTGCACAACGTGCAGGTTTGTTACATACATATACATGTGCCATGTTGGTGTGCTGCACCCAGTAACTCGTCATTTACATTAGGTATATCTCCTAATGCTATCCCTCCCCCCTCTCCCCACCCCACAACAGGCCCCGGTGTGTGATGTTCCCCTTCCTGTGTCCAAGTGATCTCATTGTTCAATTCCCAACTATGAGTGAGAACACGCAGTGTTTATTTTCTGTCCTTGCGATAGTTTGCTGAGAATGATGGCTTCCAGCTGCATCCTTGTCCCTACAAAGGACATGAACTCATCCCTTTTTATGGCTGCATAGTATTCCATGGTGTACATATGCCACATTTTCTTAATCCAGTGTTTGGGGTTGGTTCCAAGTCTTTGCTATTGTGAATAGTGCCACAATAAACATACGTGTGCATGTGTCTTTATAGCAGGATGATTTATAATCTTTTGGGTATATACCCAGTAGTGGGATGGCTGGGTCAAATGGTATTTCTGATTCTAGATCCTTGAGGAATCACTACCCTGTCTTCCACAATGGTTGAACTAGTTTACAGTCCCACCAACAGTGTAAAAGTGTTCCTATTTCTCCACATCCTCTCTAGCATCTGTTGTTTCCTGACTTTTCAATGATTGCCATTCTAACTGGTGTGAGATGGTATCTCATTGTGGTTTTCATTTGCATTTCTCTGATGGCCAGTGATGATGAGCATTTTTTCATGTATCTGTTGGCTGCATAAATGTCTTCTTTTGAGAAGTGTCTGTTCATATCCTTTGGATTGGGCATTTTAAAGGGAATAACCAAGGGAATAGGGAGGGAAAATGAGCAGGCCTCCCGTAGAATCCGTGGAACAGAAATTTTTTAAAAGCAGGAATGAGAGGTTGGTCATGTGATTAGGCCATCTGGGTTTGCTAACTAGCCCTTGTTAAAGTTAGGCTTCTTCTTTCTCGCTGAGATTGGCCTTATCTTTAAGTACTAGATAAAACAAACAATACATTGTTTTGACAGCCTTGATTTTTCCCAGACAAGAACTAAAGGGGGCCAAAGTCATTATCCTAGGGACACAGACTTGACCTATTAGAAACTATGCTAGTGTTTGTTTACATCTCTCAGTGGGGAGAAGAAGGAGGTGGATTAAGTAATTTGAGCTGAAAGTCTGCATATTTTATAGGCCTAGTTGAGAAGAGGGCTCCCAGGAGCTTGAGTAAAATGTGATTAGGAGAGAGTCTTTGTCATACTATAATAGCATTGGAAATGTTAACCTGTACCCTCATGGGAAACAATTTTACTAATAAGAGTACATTGCATATGCTTATTTTTGCACTTGGTTTTACAGATTCTATCATTTCCAGTATTAGTTAGGTGTATCTTTTCCCTTTCACCACCTTCAGTGAGGTTGTTTCATATATTTGTTATAGTTAATTTCTCTTGTTACAGTCTGCATTCTCATCTAAGATTCTCAATCTCCTAAATGATTTTTGCTTAGTTGAATACATTAAGGTTCACTCTTTGGGCTATAGGGTTCTATTGGCTTTGAGTGATATATACTTGATATATTTATCATTACATTATAACATAGCACAGTTTCATCACAGAAAAAAATGCCTTGTGCATCACCATAACTCTCCCCTACTTCCCTGACCTCCCGGCAACCATTCCTAGATCCCATTACTCTTTCCAGAGTTTTGGCTTTTCCAGAAAGTCGTATTAGAATAATATAGTAAATATAGTATGTAGTGACTTTTCAGAGTCACTACTTGACTTAGATATAGGAATTTAAGTGCTTTCCATGCCTAATGTGATTTGGCTGTGTCCCCACCCAAATCTCACCTTGAATTGTAATAATGCACACATATCAAGGGCAGGGCCAGGTGGAGATAATTGAATCATGGAGGTGGTTTTCCTCATACTGTTCTGGTGGTAGTGAAATAAGTCTTACAAGATCTCATGGTTTTATAAATGGGAGTTCTCCTGCACAAGGTCTCGTGCCTGCTGCCATGTAAGATGTGACTTTGACTTTGCTTCTCATTTGTCTTCAGCCATGATTGTGAGACCTCCCCGGCCATGTGGAACTCTGAGTCAATTAAACCTCTTTCCTTTAGAAATTACCCAGTCTCGGGTATGTCTTTATTGGCAGCATGAGAACAGACTAATACAATGCCTTTTCCTAGCTTGGTAGCTCATTTATTTTTTCACTGAATAAAATTTCACTATATGGTTCTACTCCCATTTTTTAATAGATTCATTGGAAGGACATCTCAGTTGCTTCCAATTTTGGTGACCATGAATAAAACAACTATAAATATATGTAGGTTTTTGTGCATATATACATTTTCAAGCCAGGAATGTAATTGCTGGATGGTGTGGTGGGTTTATGTTTAACTTTGTAAGAAAATGCTGAAATGTCTTCCAAATTGGCTGTGCCATTTTGTATTCTCATCAATAAGAGTTCCTGTTCCTCTGCACCCTCGCCAGCAACCATGACTCTCGGGTTTTTTCATTTTTGTTTGTTCAGATTATATTCTAGCCATTCTGATAGGTGGGTAGTGGTATATATGATTGTTGTTTTAATTTGAGATTTCAAATAATGAATCTTTTCACTTGCCATATGTATATTTTCTTTAGTCAGGCATCTGTTGGATCTTTTGGCAATTTTTTTAATTGGATAATTTGTTTTCTTATTTTTGAGTTTTAAGAGTTCTTTGTATATTTTGGATACAAATTCTTTATCAGATGTGCATTTTAAAATATTTTCTACTAATCTGTAGCCTGTGCTTTATTCTTATAACAGTGTCCTTCACAGAGAAGAAGTTCTTCATTTTAATGAAGTTTGACTTACTAATTTTATCCTTTATGGATTACTCTTTTGGTGTTGTATCTAAAAACTCATGGCCAAACCCAAGATTACCTAGATTTTTGCCTATGTTATCTTCTAGAAGTTTTACAGTTTTTCAATTAATATTTGGGCTGGTGATCATTTTGAGTTACTTTTTGGAAAGGAGTAAGGCCTGAGTCTAGATTCTACTTTTTTCATGTAGGTGTCCAGTTGTTCTAGTACCATTTTTGAAAAGACTTTCCTTTATTGAATTGCCTTTGCTCCTTTGTTGGAAACCAGTTTACTATATTTTGTGAATCAGTTTCTGGGCTTCCTACTCTGTTTATTTACCTATGCGATTCTTTTACCAATACCACACTGTCTTGATTACTATAGCTTGAATGTAAGTCTTGAAAATAGGTAGTGTGAGTCCTCAGATTTTATTTTTCTTCTTCAGTATTGTGATGGCTATTCTAGGTCATGTGACTTTCCACACAAACTTTTGAATCAGTGTGTCAATGTCTACAAAGTAGCTTGCTGAAATTTTGATTAAAATTTTATTAAATCTACATATCTAGTTGGAAATAATTGATATCTTAATGATAGAATCTTCCAATCCATGAAAACAGAATAATTCATCATTAATTCAAATTTTTTTTATTCCTTGCATCAGTCATAATTTTCTGCATGTTTTGTTAGATTTATTGCTAAGTATTTCTTTTTTGTTGTTGCTTTCATAAATGGTATTTTAAATTTTTAAATCCAGTTGTTTATCACTGTTGTACAGGAAAGCAACTAACTTTTGCATATTGAAGAAAGTTCAACATCTCTGATCATTAGAGAAATGCAAATCAAAACCATAATGAGATATCATCTAACATCAGTCAGAATGGCTTTTTTTGTTTGTTTGTTTTGAGAAAGAGTCTCACTGTGTCACCCAGACTGGAGTGCAGTGGTGCGATCTCGGCTCACTGCAACCTCCACCTCCCGGGCTCAAGTGATTCTCCTACCTCAGACTCCCAAGTGGCTGGGACTACAGGTGCCTGCCACCATGCCTGGCTGATTTTTTTTTTGTATTTTTAGTAGAGATGCGGTTTCACTGTGTTGTCCAGGCTGGTCCAGAATGGCTATTACTAAAACATAACAAAATAAGAGATAATGGCAGGTTGTAGAGGATAAGGAAAAACTATACACTGTTGATATTAGTGTAAATTAGTTAGTTACATGATTGTGGAAGGCAGTGTGGTGATTCTTCAAAGACCTGAAGACAGAAATATTATTTGAACCAGTAATCCCATTACTGGGTATATACCCAAAGGAGTATAAATCATTCTATTATAAAGCAAGATGCATGCATATGTTCATTGTAGCACTATTGACAATTGAAAATCATGGAATCAAACTAAATGACCATCAATGATAGACTGAATAAAGAAAATGTGGTATGTGTACACTGTGGAATACTATGCAGCCATAAAAAAGAATGCAATGATGTCCTTTGCAGGGACATAGATAGAGCTGGAGGCCATTATCTTTAGCAAACTAACACAGGAACAGAAAATGAAATGCTGTATGTCCTCACTTATAAGTGGGAGCTAACTGTTGAGAACACAGGGACACATACAGGGGAACAACACACACTGGTGCCTTTTGGAGGGTGAAAGGTGGGAGAAGGGAGAGGATCAGGAAACATAACCAACGGGTACTAGGCTTAATACCTGGGTGATGAAATAATCTGTACAAAAATCACCCTTGACTCAAGTTTACCTGTATAACAAACCTGCATTTGTACCTGTGAACTTAAAAGTTAAAAAATAACCTTTTGCGTATTGACCTTGTAACCTGTGGCCTTGCTAATCTCACTTAATTTTTCCAGGTTTTGTTTGTTTCCTTGGGCTTTCCACACAGGCAATCATGCCTTCTGTAATAAAAGAGAATTTTATTTTTTCCTTCCCAATATGTGTATTTGTCTTTCTTTTTGTTGTCTTATTATTCTAGTTAGCACTTCCACCACAATTCAAGTAAGAATGGTGGGAGGAAATATCCGGTCTTGTTCCCGCTTGTAGGGGGAAAGCATCCAATTTCTCACCACTAAATATGATGTTAGCTGTAGGACTTTTGTAGATCATCTTCTCTTTTTAAATTTTGTTTTCCAAACTTATTTGACCATGAAACCCTTTGTTTAAAGTACATTTATTAATACTTTAATGAATAATAGTGTTCTATAAAACAGGAAAATCTTCATCATGGTAATACTTGTTCAGGAGCAACAGATCAACTATGTCCTCAAAGAAAAATGATATTAATTCTAGGGAAACATGAGGAAAAACATTGGAATGATGTCACCTCCTGGTTGCCAAAACAATTTGAGCTGGTACATAAATATCAGGTGTTTTATACCCATGGTTTCTAACCTTTATGTTCACTTGGTTCATTCTTTCATAAAATATTTGTTTTTTGTTGTCAGGATTAATGTGAGCTACAGGGCTATAAAGATAATAAGGCATAATTCTTGCGGTGGAGGATTGCACAGTCTAGTGGAGAAATGGAAATAGATTAGTACCCAAGCAGTCAACCCCCTTGTATGAAAAAAATAAGCACCTGAAAATGTCCTCTCAGGGAGGACTTTTCAGGATACGCATCTCTATGAGTCTAATGCAAGAATCACTTAGCTTTTACTGGGGCTTTTTTGGTCAAAAACATTTTATAAATAGAAAAAACATTTTTAAAAAATAAATCACCCATCATCTACCACTTAAGAAATAAAAGATGACCAACATTCTTGAAGCCCATGTGTACACCCCACAAATGTATTCAAATTCCTCGCCCTCACTGCAGGTAACTATTATTTGAGTTAGGTATTAATCTGTTCCGTGAATGTCTCTATACTGTACTATATGACCGTGTATTCCTAAATAATATATAATATTTTGGCACAATTTTTAAATTTTATATAAATGATTCCATAATGGATAGAGCCTTCTACCACTTATTTTATTCACTCTATATTTGCAACATCCATATTGAAAATAGTTCTAACTCATTGTCCCCACTGAGTAAAGTTCTGCTGTATTAATATAGCACAATAAATGAGAATAAATCCATTCTCCCCAGATGAAATTTAGGTTCTTTCCACTTCACTGATAATTCAAAAAATACTGTCATGAACATTATTACACATGCCTCCTGGGCATATGTGCCAGCGTTTCACTCAGGTATGTGCCTAGAAGCAGAACTGCTGCCTGGAAGGGGACATGCAACTTTATCTTTACTCATTTTTGTCAAATTGCTCTCCAGAGTGGCTGCTTGGTTTTTATTTCTATTAGCATTGGACAAGTTCCCATATCTTCATGTTTTTGCCAACACTTTGCCAACTCAATAGCTGCAAAGTGCTACATGTTGTAGACCTGATTATTAGAAAGTTGAGCGTATTTTCACGTATGAGTAAGCCATGTAGTTTTCCTCTTCTGTGAACGTCCAGTTCATAATCTTTGCCAGTTCCTCCTTTGGGGTTATTTATCCAACTATCCTAGATGCTAATTAATCCTTTGATAAATAGACTCCAGATACGTTTCCCAGTGTATATTTAACTTTTTGCTTTGCTTGTTTATATGTTTTGATACAGAAAAGCATTTAATATTATGTCATCAAATGCATTACTCTTTTCCTCTGTGGTTTATTCTTTGTCTTGGTTAAAAAATCATTTCTTCACTTAGTTCATAAAGATATAAAATAGTCACTATTTAAATATAACCTTATATTTAAATATAATCTCATATTTAAAGCTGCTAAATGATGTTTTCAATTTTAGGTTTTATTTCACCTGAAATTGATTTTTTGGGATATGGCTTATTTTGAGATATAATTATATTATATTCTAGGGGTTAGCTTATTTTCTCAGGGCACTTTATTAAGATTCACATTTTATCCTAACTGATTTTCCAAAAAGAACTATGTCATATTGTCATATATCAATTTTTCATATATGTGTATATTTATTTTGGCTTTAAAAGATGCAAAAACATTATTTATTAAGTGACAATTTTATAGCTGTCCTTTTGTGGCTCTGTAATTTTAAAAAAATCCAAATAACATTATCATTCTCCTTTTGTTCTTTTAAGAAAAATATGAACAAATGGGTGAGTGCCAACATGAATTGCTCCAGAAATTCCCCAAGTCCAGGAAATTTACTTTACTTCTTTACTAATCTCAATATTTTTGTAACAAAATGTTCTATGTTTCAAGAATTTCTTCACATATTCAGACAAAAAATATCAGTATGCGTATATCAGTCTGAGTTCACTCAGGGAAACAGAGTCATTGTGATACAGAATAAGGGGGTTAGTATAGTAATTACGACTTACCCAGATTTGAGTGTTGCTAAGAGAGTGAAGGTCTTAGAAGGAAATGAAGCTCTGGCACAGGTGAAAAACCAGAGCTTATGGAAAAGCCTAAGAAATTCCATGCATTTGGCTACCAAAGTGAGAATGCAATGTGGGGGGTTGTAAAGAGGTCAGCAAAGCTGCCATGTCTGTCAAAGCCACTGAGTCTGACCCCATCTGACTGCCATGACCTACCGAAAATAATGATGCCTGCCAAATCTCATACATCTCTCTCTGATCGAAGGAGACATGGGGAAGAGTCTCTAGCACCAAACAAGAAGAGAGATTGGTGCTGGTGACAATCCAGAAAAACGGGCACAAGTCACCTTTGCAGAGTGGTCATTAGTATGAAACATTTCATTCTTCTGCAAATACAACCAACTCAACATATATTTTTTGCCAAAAAGTTTACCACAAATAAGACCCTTACCTTATTTCACAAAATGTGCTCAGTCTCAAGATAAGATATTATTAACAATACCAATAAAGAATGTAAAGTATACAGAAATAACCCCAAGAATAAATGCATAAAACCTTTCAGAGAAAATGTTCTAACTATATTAAAGGACATAAAAGAAAATTTGAATAAATTGGGCATTATGCCATGTTTATGCATGGTATAGTTAATATGGGATAGAGGTCAATTCTCTCCCAAATGTATCTGTCAATTCAACCAAATAGTAATAGAAAGTACAGCTGGAGGCATTTAAAAACTCATTCTAAAGTTTATATGGAAGAAAAGCCAAAATACAGCTAAGTCAGGCCAGGCACGGTGGCTCCTGCCTATAATACCAGGACTTTGGGAGGCTGAGGCAGGTAGGTAGCTTGAGCTCAGGATTTCGAGACCAACCTGGGCAAGATGGTGAAACCCTATCTCTACTAAAAAGTACAAAAATTAGCCGGATGTAGTGGCACATGTCTGTATTCCCAGCTACTCAGGAGTCTGAGGTGGGAGGATCACTTGAGCCTGGGAGGCAGAGGTTGCAGTGAGCAGAGATTACACCACTGCACTCCATCCTGGGCGACAGAGCAAGACTATGTCTTGGGGGGAAAAAAAATGCATAGTTAAATCAATTTTTAAAAAGAAGACTAAGACAAGGAACTAACCCTACTAGAAATTAACATATATTACTAAACTATAGCAATTTTAAAAAGAGATATGATGTCAATACAGAAACCGAAAAATGGACTTAGACTAATAGGTTAATAAAATGTAATAGAAGAAATAGAAATAATTCCTGCACATGTGAAAACTCTGATATATGATAAAGATAGTCCCACAAAGCAATGATGAAGGAATGGATTGTTCAGTTGACAATGTTATGACAAACTAGATATGAAGAAAAATAGAACTGGACTTTTACATTTTAATGGCATACCAAGTGAGAAATAAATGAATTAAAAACCAAATGTAAATACAAAACCACCAAAAAACAGAAGAACGTGTAAAATAAGACATTTTTGATCAAATTTGTAGGTATATATTCTGAAATAATTATTCAAAAGGCTATAAGACGGAGTCTCGCTCTGCCGCCCAGGCTGGAGTGCAGTGGCCGGATCTCAGCTCACTGCAAGCTCCGCCTCCTGGGTTTACGCCATTCTCCTGCCTCAGCCTCCCCAGTAGCTGGGACTACAGGCACCCGCCACCTCGCCCGGCTAGTTTTTTGTACTTTTTAGTAGAGACGGGTTTCACCGTGTTAGCCAGGATGGTCTCGATCTCCTGACCTCGTGATCCACCTGTCTCGGCCTCCCAAAGTGCTGGGATTACAGGCTTGAGCCACCGCGCCCGGCCAAGGCTATAAGTTTTAAAAATGGATTTGACTACAGTAAAACCAAGGATTTCCTAAAGTACATAATAAAATAATGGGTAGATTGGAAGACTGGGAGAAGATATTTGCAATCTTTAAAACTAATAAGAAAATAACACAGATTATAAAAATAGATCTCTTGGCAATAAAGAAAAGCTATAAAGAATAAACATAATAGAAAACTATAAGAAACTCACCTGACTAACAAGGCCAGAAAAGATGCTCAAAAACACAATTAGTAGAAAAAATGCTAGTTAAGTCAACAATGAAAAAAATCAAAGTGTATTTATGGGAATGGCAAAAATCAGGAAGATGTGTAATATCTAATGTTAGGAAACTGTGGACCTGAACACTGGTGCACTGCAAATGGGAACAATAATTAACTGATCCTGCTGGGCCAGAAAGAAGTATGACAGTGTTCATAAAAATTAAGTATATGTATGTTTTATGACTCAGTGATCCCACTGCTGCATATCTATATCCCAGGAAAGTTCTCTCAGAGATTCGTAAGGGCATACACTCAAGTACGTTCATTATGACATTGTTTATGGTGATGGAAATAAAGGGTATGTTCAATATTTATTTTTAGGGTGAAAGATTTGTAAAATGGAATTGTATACCAGGAGTACTATGCAGCTCTAACAAGCAACAAGGTAGATGCACACAAAATAATGTTGATAGATCTTAACATTGTAAGAAGTGAGCAGACTGTGACTTATAGTGCAAAATCATTATGTAAATTAAGAACAAATCAATACCACATATTTTACAAGAATATGTATTTAAGAACACATATAAAGCAAACACATTAGATAGAAAAAATTAAAATAAAAAGTCATAAAGCTTTGCATGAAACCATTATAATGTGACATGTACTGAAGGCTATTATGAGTTCCATTCTCTGCCCCAATATCAATAGCTTAAAAAAAAGAAAAAAGAAAAAAAAAATTTTTTTGAGACAGTGTTTTGCACTGTCGCCCATGCTGGAGTGCAATGGGCAATCTCAGTTCACTGCAATCTCTGACTCCTGGATTCAAGCAATTTTCCTGCTTCAGCCTCCCCAGTAGCTGGAATTACAGGCACCTGCCACCACACCCAGCTAATTTTTGTATTTTTAATAGAGATGGGATTTTGCCATGTTGGTCAGGCTGGTCTTGAACTCCTGACCTCAGGTGATCCACCAACTTCAGCCTCCCAAAGTGCTGGGATTACAAGTGTGAGTCCCTACATCCAGCAAAAAAAAAAAAAAAAAAAAAAAAAAAAATTAAGTGCATATGTATACCTTAATCCTGTGGGCTCTCTGGGACGTACTACACAATGACAAATATCTTCTGGTGCAAAGTTAGAGACTAGAACACAGGACTGGATCTAATCTAACAGTATTTATCTCATGTTGGTATGATTCATTATTTACAACAGACCAATATTTTAGAGAATTAATTTCCCCATATTCAGGTGTATAGGCTGCTTTAATTCAGTTACAGTTCTTTGTAGCATAACAGAGGCAAAGATGGATTTGCTAATCCAACATAATTGAACAGTACTGCTTAGTAGAGTTCAATAAAGGCTGTCTACTGTAAGATATACAACACTATTCATCCCCATATGGATAAGATTATCTAATAAAATATAATTGATAGGTGCCTCCTTTTATTCTGTTTGGTCATATCCTGACAATATTTTTATTCTTTCCTGGTCTATTGTATCCAATAACTGGCTGCTGAAGGTCTGAATGATGAAATTAGTGATTGGTGTCATCTTAAAGAAACTCATCGCTGACTTCTCCCTATCAGTCCTTCTTACTCACTTCTAGTAGGGAAAACCCAGTCAGAAAAAAATGGCAGAGATTGGTTGTACGACTGACTTACAAAGTTAGGTTTTCTTTAATGTTTTTGTGTTCAATGAAGACAGTCTCTTCTAAAAATAATTGCCACTAAAACTTAAAGAATATTGGCTCAGCCAAAAGAAAAAAAAAAAGTAATGAAAGTTCCATTCTATCACTCACCAGTCAGAAGACAACTGGAAGAACTTTGCTCATTTCTTGAAGTCAGTTTTTTAAAACAACTTATTCAAAGTGCTATTTATGCAAACAAAAATGAGCATGATGGTATTGAGAATGGAAACCAAATCAGGAGTTAAGTCGTTGGTACCGGGGAAGAAGACTTCTAATATTTAGGAGCGAACAGTTTTAAAAATGCAAGTGTGTGGGTTCTGCCCCTACCAGGGTTTCCAAAGGTCTGTCCCATTTACAAATCTCACATGTTCTCTAATAAAAATGGGTTTGTTTCAGTCATGGTGGCTTGCAAGGAAGATTTAGTTATCAGATTAGATGCTGTACTGACACCTTATGGATCCCTGCAGCTTTGACTTTCAGGGCATCTGGGGAAATGTTTTTAATGTGTAAAGGGAAATGAAGATGTTCTCTTCCGTGAAAGGCATACGCACTGAATTTTCAAATCACCGCTCTCTCGTGGTTCCAGGTGGAATTAAATAAAAAGGAGCTTTCACCATCATTCTGGATCATTTTATTGCTAGCTTGACTCTGTTGGACACATATTACTAAGACTTTAATATCTGCAAAAACCCAAGAACATAATGTCAGAATGAGTCACTATTTGTTTGTGACAGAGGCTGCTGCTGAAAGCCCCAATTGGAAGTGATATTTTCAAAGCGGGGGTTGTGGTTGAACAATGTTCAGAGTGTCTTTCTAAAATTGTTTGCTCCCCTACCCTTTTTTATTTTTATTTTTGTGGAAGTGATCTGAGAGACTGTCTATAGCACCTTGAGATGGAGCTTAAGTACTCCAATCACTCCAAGTGAGTGACCCATGCTTTTGAATAAAAAACATGAATACAACTATATGCCTGATGAAAAAACCATGCCATTTGCTAACTGGTTTATTCATACTGAATACATATGAGGTGGAAGACAAGATTTATGTTAGTGACAAAACCACAGAGAGACAAGAGAAGTACTGTTTCTGGATGCCTTTCAAGAAGAGGTTGCTCTGAAACGCAAAGTCTGTTTGCACAACCATTACCAAAGACAGAAGCTCTGAGGGCATTTTTCAAACCCGGAGGGAGAGCAAAGGTCCCAGGCACTGTTAACCTGAAGCCCAATGGAACTTATGAGCCTAGCTTGCAAGGTCCTTTCATCTATGCCAAACCATTTGCAGGGCTCACCTTTTAATCTGGCACCTCTCTAAATGTATTTAATTAATTGTCAAGGTTGAAAGTATTCAATTTGTCAGTTTTTATGAGCAGTCAACCAAGGAAGCAGCTGTTGGTTTCCTTATATGTGCCAGGCAACAACTCAGCAACGGTGGTCTCCATCATTTTGCTAATAGAACACCTTTATTTCTAAAATAATAAATAAGTATTCTAAAACATAGAAACCAGTAGACCTTTACTTATGCATTCATCTGTGGGAAGAAGTAAGGCAGCAGGAACAGAGAATTCCCCATTCAGGTACTACCCAAGCCAGAAAACGTTTCTGTTTTTCTCGGTTGGGTAATGGAACAGTGGTTCTCTTTATAAATAGCATTAGCCCCTAGGGAACATTTTATAAATCTGTAGGGGAAGTTTTCTTTTTAATTGTCACCATGATTAAGACATCCTAAAACTGTTTATAAGTCTGGATCTGCAATGAGTTGTACGTCTCACACATTGAAGAATTATAGCCTGCTCAAATTTTTAATGTTTCACAGGGATTTCTTGTGGTTGTGAAAAGCTTAATAATAACCCAAGCCAAGACACATATTGCATTATATGCATATAAACAAAGTATATTTTATATCGTTTTAATATATACTGAAATTTTTAGGAATTCAACTGCCACGAAAACAAAGGGAAGAGAGTTCTGTACTTGGTTTCGTTCAGAGCCTTGCAGTGGTTCTCTGTTTCAGAAAATCATGACAAGGACAGCAACATCATGACAAGGACAGTACTGGTATCATTCTGAATGACACCTGTCATATCCAAAATGATTCTACCTTTAATTATAAGCATCTGACTATACTTCATTTATGCATTGTAATACGTGTTTTATGTTAAATTATTTTACAGTTTAGGCATTATGTTGTTTGGGGATACAATTATTTTTTCAGGTGAATGTATTGCAAATATTTTCTCCAAATTTTGGGCTTATCTTTTTCTTTTTTTAAAGTCTTTCTATGCTATCTAATTTTAAGCATGTGCACGTAGTATCGTTTCCTTTCTTTTATTTATTTACTTATTTTATTTCCATAGGTTTTTGGGGTACAAGCGGTGTTTGGTTACATAAGTTCTTTAGTGGTGATTTCTGAAATTTTGGTGCACCCATCACCCGAGTAGTGTACACTGTACCCAATGTGTAGTCTTTTATCCCTCACCCTTCTTCTACCCTTTTCCCAAGTCCCCAAAGTTCATTGTATCATGCTATGCGTTTGCATCCTCATATCTTAGCTCACACATATGAGTGAGAATATACAAGGTTTGGCTTTCCATTCCTGAGTTACTTCACTTAGAATAATAGTCTCCAACTCCATCCAGGTTGCTGCAAATGCCATTATTTCATTCCTTTTTTATGGCTGAGTGGTATTCCATGGTGTGTATTTATATATATATATATCACATTTTCTTAATCCACGTGCTGTTAATGGGCATTTAGGCTGGTTCTATGTTTTTGTAACTTCGAATTGTGCTGCTATAAACATGCACATGCAGTGTCTTAAGTGTCTTATGTCATAGAATGACTTCTTTTCCTTCCGGTAGATACCCAGTAGTGGGATTGCTGGATCAAATGGTAGTTCTACTTTTAGTTCTTTAAGGAATCTCCACACTGTTTTCCATAGTGGTTATAGTAGTTTACATTCCCACCAGCAGTGTAAAAGTGCTCCCTTTTCACCAAATCCACACCAACATCTATTGTTTTTAAATGATTTATTCATTTATTTTATTATGGCCATTCTTGCAAGAGTCAGGTGGTATCACATTATGGTTTCGATGTGGATTTTTCTGATCATAGATGATGTTGAGCATTTTTTCATATATTTGTTGGCCATTTGTCTATCTTCTTTTGAGAATTGTCTATTCATGTCCTTAGTCCACTTTTACAGGGGATTGTTTGTTTTTTCCTTGCTGGTTTGTTTGTAGATTCTGGATATTGGTCCTGTGTCAGATGTATATATTGTGGAGATTCTCTCCCACTCTGTGGGATGTCAGTTTACTTTGCTGATTATTTCTTGTGTTGTTCAGAAGCCTTTTAGTTTAATTAAGTCCCATCTATTTATCTTTGTTTTCATTGCATTTGCTTTTAGGTTCTTGGTCATGAAGTGTTTGCGTAAGCTAATGTCTAGGAGGATTTTTCCAATATTATCTTCTAGAATTTTTATGGTTTTGGGTCTTAGATTTAAGTCTTTGATCCATCTTGAGTTGATTTTTTATAAGGTAAGAGATTAGGATCCAGCTTCATTCTTCTACATGTGGCTTGCCAATTATCTCAGCACCGTTTGTTGAATAGGGTGTCCTTACCCCACGTTATGTTTTTGTTTATGTTTTGTTTGTTTGGTCAAAGATCAGTTGGCTGTAAGTATTTGGCTTTATTTCTGGGTTCTCTATTCTGTTCCATTGGTCTATGTGCCTATGGTGGGTGCGGGGTTAGGCATGTCTGAACTCAGACTCTCTTTCGGTGGGGCTTGCTGGGGCTACTGTGCGGGATAGAGGTGTGGTTCTCAGACCAATGGAGTTATGTTCACAGGGGCATTATGACTGCATCTGATGTCATACAGGTCTCCAGGGAAGTGGGGAAAAGCCAGCAGTTACAGGCCTCACCCCACTCCCATGCAGCCAAAAGGCTAGTCTCATTCTTACTGCCCCACCCAACAGCACTGAGTTTATCTCCAGGCAGTAGGCGTGCAGGACTGAGAATCTGGCCCAGGTTACCAGTCTCCTGGCTGAGAAAGCAAGCAGGGCTTTCAAGTTTCGTGCCTCCCTGTGTCTGCTGCAACTTCTGTGCTGTGCCTACACTGGCTATCCAGCCCCTCCCCCAGGTTCTGTCCAGGAAACTTCACGTTCTGTCAACATTGTAACAAAATACGGCTGGAAGTTTTCTTCTCCCTGCGTTTTTTTTTCCCAGTTTCTCTGCCAGTCCTCCCCAAGGACCCCTGTGAGACAAAGTTGGAAATAGCTTCCCTGGGGACCAAGAGTGCCCACAGGGCTCTTCCTGCTGCTTCTTCTACCTCTGTATTTTGCTTGGCTCTTTAAGTTTCTCTCAACTCCAGGTAAGGTCACATCATAGAGGTTCCCCAGTGAGGGTGTGTGTTCTGGGGCGGACAACTCCCGTTTCATGCTTTCACCCTTTTTATACTCACAGTGTTTTGGCTGTCTCCAGGGGCCTACAGCAGCAATCCGCTTCCTTTGAAGGGTCTGTGGATCCTCTCAGCTTTCCTGGTATGTTCCTGTAGTAGTTTTTGGAGCCAAAGTTCACAGTGTGAGTCTCCACACACTGCTCCGTCTGTCCAAGTGGGAGCTGCAAGTTAACCCTGCATCCCATTTGCCATTTTTTCCTCTTTTTATTTTCTTAACAGTTCCTTTGGATGGGCAGATGATTTGAATTTTAGTATAAAAGCCTAAATTCTGTTTCTAATATTGAGTGCTTTTATGTTCTGTCAAAAATTATGGCTACCCAAAGTTCACAAAGATAGTCTCCTGTTTTCTTCTGGAATTCTTGTTGTTTCCACTCCTGTGTTTAGGTTTGTAATATATTTCAAATTAATTTTTATATGGCATAAAATAGAGATTATGAGGGGTTTTGCATGTGGATGTCCAGTTGTTTCAGCACTATTTATTAAAAATACAAAGCTTTTGCTATTAAATTACCTTGAAACTTGTTAAGAATCAATTGATTGCATATGTGTCTCTATTTATAGGCTTTCAAAAAACGTTGTTGCTGTTTCTCCTTACACAAATATCATATTGTCTACTATGGCTTTATATTGTACTATTAGGTGGTAAGATTCGTCTAACTTTATTCTTTTTCAAAATTGTTTTTGCCAATCTAAGACTTTTGCATTTCCATATAAGTTTATGAATCATCTTGTCAATTTCTACAAAAAAGCATGTTGGGAGTCTGATTAAGATGGCTGAGAAAGACAGCAAATCTACAGGGTAAGTAACATGGCTCTGGACTCAGGGTGCCTGGATTCAAATGGCTACTCAGCTGCTTACTGTCTATGTGCCCTAGAACATCTGTAATCAAGATATTAATTACATGCCCCCTCTGTGATCAGAATAATTATAAAACATACCTCCTATGGTTGTTGAAAGGATTAAATAATTTGCATATACAACTGCCTACTGGAAATCTCTAGATACATTATAAACATTTCAAATTTGAAATATACAAAACCAAACTCCTGATTTCCCCCCTTTCCTAAACTGCTCCATCTACTGACTTCCTCATCTCAGTATACTAAAATTCCATTTTACCTGTCCTCAAGACAAAAGCCTTAGGGTTTCTTATGCCAGACGCCTTGAAATCATCCTTAACACATTGCTATTTCTCATATCAAATATCCAAAATGTCAGCAAATCTTGTAGTTTCTACCTTTAAAGATATGAACCTGGCCACGTTTTACAACCTCATTGCAACCACCCTGACACTCTAATCTGGATTCTTGCAATAATTTCCTAACTGATCTCTGAGCTTCCACCTATGTATCCAAAAAATCTATTATCAGCACAGCATTCATTGCATTACTGTGAAGACTTAAGCCAGATCATGACACTTCTCTGTTCAAAACCCTCTTCGAATAGAAATACCTTCAAAATCTGTTCATCATCTCCCCCCAACTCCCATCATTATTTGACCCCTTCTTCTATGACCTTATTTCCTATGATACTATCCTAATACTCTTGCTGCTGCAGCCACACTAGTCTCCCCACTATTTCTTAACCATACAGCACAGTTCTTCCTTTGGATCTTTGCAGTTGCTTTTCCTTTTGCCTGGAAGTCTCTTCCCCCAGATGTTTGCTTGGCTTGCTTCCTTACCTCCTTCAGCCTTTGATTCCAATGTCAACTTCTCAATCAGGACTTCCCTAGCCACCATATTTAAAATTATGTGTATATATTGACATATGCAATATTTCCTAACTTTCAAATTCTAATTTCTTCAAGTATTTTCCATCACTTTATGTATTATATAACTTAGAAATATATTTCTTGTATGTCCCTCTTCACCCTTATATTAATGGGTACTTGACTTGGGTATAAAGTCAAGTAAAAAAAGGGATTTCTTGTATTTTGTTCATTCCTGTGTTCTAAGTGTCAAAAGTGTGCCTGGCATGTACCTGTTGAATAAATATTGAATAAATATGAATGAATACATAAATGAAACGAGATAATACACAAAAGGAATTTAGCACAGTTCCAAGAGCTCAGAAAATTCTTGATAAATGTGAGCAATTATAATCTTAACATTTACACCTGTGTTCAGTTTCCCAGCTTTCCATAGCATTAAAGCATGTTCTAAGTCTTGGAAGAAGGAGGAGAACTCTTTTATCTCTTTATCATTGATAGTAACACTACTTGTGTTTAGTCGGGCAGAAATGCCAGAATGCTCTGGAATTCCTCAGGCTGAGAGTTAGTTGTACCTGTCCAGACTATTGCCTACCCAAGAACATAGTCAAAGATAAAAATTTGATTTACTATTCCCCTATCTTGAATAAAAGCTCACTTTCAAATCCAATCAGCACCTCCAAAATCCTTTCTAATCACTCATTTATCCAACGCCCCTTACCCTTACCTATATGATACTCCCACACTCATGTCACAGTCTGGTGCTTTCTATGACTCCCTTTCATCAAGTAAATCTATTTCTTCAAGTCAGGGAATAAAGAACCCAATATACACCTCCAAAACAGGCACTTGTGGAAGCAGTAGTTGAGCAACAGCCTTAAAATGTTTTTCAGCGGCAGAAAATCAACTAAGTAAATAAACAGGTAGACTCTTCATTGAGCCAAAAATTTTTTGGGGGGAAGGAGTTGAACCTAATAGATTCACATACCTTTTTGCTATTGATTTCCTTTTATTATTTATATACATCTGTGAAAATTGTAAATAAGACCAAATTAAACATTTTTTCCTAATATAAATCTCCCCAAATCGAAATCTAAGTACATAAATTATTTTCAGACAATTGTGTTACCTCCAGAACTCAGAACTACAGAAATTCAGACTTATTATTAATGAAATCAGAGTATAAAGTTCTCGCAGACCATATGAGAAGAACTTCACTCCTACAATGCAATTCTAAAGCTATAAAATATTATATTCAGAGATCACCTGTACCACCTTCCCCACTTTACATAAGAGGAATCCAGTTCTCCAAGAAGTAAAAGGCCTTGGCCAGGGTCACAGAGTGAGCTAGCAGCAGAACAAAGACTAGAAATGGGGGCTTTTATCTTCATGCCTGCACTGCTCCCTCATGACCTAGCACCCGTTCAAACCAGGTACTTTCCTTATTGTGAGTCCTGAATATTGAACACTGTAATTGCACAAGGATATCTGAGTTCATACAGGTTACAAAGACTTAAGCAATTTAATTCAATTTGATGAAAGAGTTGCAATGACTTTCCACCCTATGCAAAGCCAGAGAGAGAACCCATAGACAAAAGAACATGCCCTGGATTTGTTTGAAAGGCCTCCACAAATCTAAAGCAGCCCATCACTTAGAACATTACTAGCTGCAACAAAGGAAGTGTCTTCTTTTGATTATGTTAAGAGAGCAGGATCTAATCCACATCCTACCTGTGATGATAAAGCACTTATTCAGATAAAGAAAGAATAGTATTTCATGCCAGATTCATTTTATCAGGATAGAGTACAAACAATTCCACAGAACCTGACATATAGTTCTCATTATGTTAACCTGATGACTCTTGATATAGAAATATTTTAAGTTATAAAATCATTATGACATACTACAGTGCTTCATAATGGAGAGCTATCTGGTATCTAATAGCAATTTTAAGGGGCTTATATTTTAGGTAGCAAGATCATAATCCAGAATCCAGGGACAAACAATAATAATTTCGCATGCTCTCCCACAAGAGCTCTTGTATGCTGTCCTCTACCAGAGTTTTTGGAAGCAGGCCAAGAATGGCTTTCCCAGCAGAGGAAAAAGTGATTGCTAAGCTATAATTTAGGGCAACAACACAACTGAATTTCAGTAGCATATACCATCAAGAATGAGTTTTTTCTTCTATATAATTCTGTAAGCAAAGTATTCTATCTGTATTAATTCCCCATAATAATTATGATTACTTGAGCAGCTAAAAACAATTAGGAGGATTATTCTTATATGTGATTGAGGTAACCAAACTTATGTATTAAAGGAAAAGGAAGAATAAATATAGTGTACACTTTTTCAGGTGTAGGTCTAAATTACATCTGGGGATCCAAAAATGAATAAAACACAGTTCTCACTCCTAAGGAATTCAAGCCTAGTTGAGGGACATTGGTGTGTAAATAACAAGTGCTATACTCTACTGGGGAAAGCTCAGGGTCTACAGTCATACAGATCTGGAATTGAATCCAGCTTTGTGGCTTATGATCTGAGAGACCTTAAGCAAGTTCCTTAGCCTCTACTAGGCTTTAGTTTTCTCATTTAAAAACCAGTGTACCTCCCTCTGATGTACTGTGAGGATTAAAGGGGATAATGCCGAGAAGGGGCTTAGTACTTCTCCGGGTATTAGTGTGTAAGATTACCTTATTATTATACAAGCTGCAAATACATAGGTACTATTAGAAATATAAGCAATGTGCCATGAAAGCAATTTATTCAGTCTAATAATTAGACTTCTGCTCTGAACTACACATGCCCTTTATAAAGCCAGCACAAATCAAGTGTGTTTTATGAGTTATGTTTTAGACATTTTGGAACAATAATCATAAGGTTATTACTGTTTCAGATCAAAGTGCAATGGCTATGCAAGGGGTAGCCATTTCTCTAAAATTGCCATCTTCATGACTGATTCAGGAAAAATATACAAATCTATTATCTGCTTTGCTAAAATAAAATTGTCTAATGAAAGTAAATTACCAGGAAACCCAATTAACTCTATAGTGAAATTTGGCTTAAACTTAATCTTACTTACACCTAGGCAAAGAGTTTTCTGGCAAAACTACATGGTTTCTTGAAGAAACAGACTCACCTAGAAGTCAGCATGGACCCCAAAGACAGAGTTATTTTATACTTGTGTCATCTTGAACTATCATGCAATGACTTTTTTAAAATAAACTTTTAGAGCAGTTTTAGATTTACAGAAAAATTGCAAAGAAAGAGAATTCCTGAATACCCACCATCAAGTTTTCCCTAATGTTAACATCTTACATTAGGATGGTGTTAATTGCCACCCTAAAGAAACAGGATGAATCCCTGCCCAAAATTTGATTTGGATGTCAAGACCAATGATGTCACACATGCATGCACACACACACACACCGTCCCCCAAGAGGTTATGAAAATATTTTCTATAATGAGGTGTTTTTTCAAAGAGCAAGGGATCCTTCCCAAAATAGTTCCAAATGGTTTAAATAGCCAGAAAAGGAGACAGGCTTGAGATTTTTTAAACTGATACATAATAATTGCATATGTATATGGGATACATCTGACATTTCAATACATGTCTACAGTGTGTAATAATCAAATAAGAGCAGTTAGTATAACCATCACCTCAGAAAATATCCAGAAATGAAGCCAATTGACCATATTCAAATTACACCACAGTTACGGGCACATCACCAGATAAGAAAGAAAAGGCACAAGAACTTTGACAATTCAAAAACCCAGAGTGTCTCCTTACTCCTTATGACCACAATAGCTCCCCAACAATGGTTTCTAGCCAAACAAAAATGGCTAAAAAGACAGACAAGAATTCAAAATCTCAATGGTAATGAAGTTCATCAAGATTCAGGAGAAAGTTGAAACCCGAATTAAGGAATCTAGGGAACCCAAGAAAATGATTCAAGAGCTGAAATAATGTAATTGAAAATATTAACAGCAGAATAGGCAAAGCTGAGGAAAGAGTTTCAGAGCTCAAAGACCAGTTATTCAAATCAATTCAGACAAAAATGAAGAAAAAAGAATAGAAAAGAATGAAGAAAACCTTTAAGAAATAAGGGATTATGTAAAGAGACCAAACCTGCCATTCATTTGTGTCCCTGAAAGAGACAGAGAGAGAGCAAGTAACATGAAAAGCATATTTGAGGATAATGTTTACGAACATTTTCTCAACATCACTAGAAAAATCAAAATTCAAATTTAGGAAATTCAGAGAACCTCTGCAAGGTATTATACAAGATGACCATCCCCAAGACAAACAGTCATCAGACTCTCCAGGGTCCAGGTCCCATAGAAGTAGAGAGTAGAAAGAAATATATTAAAGGCAGCTAGAGAAAAGGGACAGGTCATCTACAAAGAGAACTTCATTGGGCTAACAGTGGACCTTTCAGCAGAAACCCTACAAACTAGAAGAGAATGATATTCAGGATTCAGGATCTTTTAAAAAAGAAATTATAACCAAGAATTTTATATCCAGCCAAACTAAGTTTCATAAGTAAAAGGAGATATAATTTTTTTTCAGACAAGCAAATGCTAAGGAAATCTGTTACCTCCAAATATCCCTTACAAGTGGTCCTAAAGCAGTGCTAAACATGGAAACAAAAAACATTACCAGCCACTACAAAACGTACATAAGTACAGAGATCATTGACACTACAAAGCAACTACACAATCAAGTCTACATAACAATTAGCTAACAACATAATGACAGGATCAAATATGCATATGTACATATTAATCTTGAACATAAATGGGCTAAACATCCCACTTAAAAGACACATAGAGGCAGGCTGGAAAAAGAAGCAAGACTTAACTGTACAATGTCTTCAAGAGACCGATCTCACATGCAATAACATCCATAGACTCAAAGTAAAGGGATGGAGAAAGCTCTATCAAACAAATAGAAAAGAAAAAAGAAAGCAGGGGTTGCTATTCTAATTTCAGACAAAACTGACTTTAAACCAGTGGTCATCAAAAAGGACAAAGAATGGCATTACATAATGATAAAGGGTTCAACTCAACAAGAGGACTTTACTATCCTAAATATACTTGCACAGAACACTGGAGCACCAAAATTTATAAAACAAGTTCTTAGAGACAAATGAAGAAAGTTTACAAACCACGAAATAATAGGAGACTTCAATGCCCTACAGACAGTATTAGACAGACTGTCGAGGCAGAAAACTATAAAATATTTTTGGGACCTAAACTTGAGACCTGACTAAATGGACCTAACAGCCATCTACAGAACACTCCCCTAGACAACTTAGTATACATTCTTTTCATTTGCACATGGCACATATTGTAAAATCAAGCACATGCTCAGTCGTAAAGCAATTCTCAATAATTTTTAAAACAAATACTAGAATCATGGCAACCGCACTCTCAGAATGCAACACAATAAAAATATAATTGAATACCAAGAAGATCCCTCAAAACCATACAATTAAATGCAAATTAAATAATCTGCTCCTGAATGACTTTTGGGTAAACAATAAAATTAAGACAGGAATCAATACATTCTTTGAAACTAATGAAAACAGAGATAGAATGTATCAGAATCTCTGGGACACAGTTAAAGCAGTGTTATAGGAAAGCTTATACAACTAAACTCCCACATAAAAATGTTAGAAAGATCTCAAATTCACAACATAACATCATATCTAGAGGAACTAGGAAAACAAGAGCAACCCAATTCTGAAACTAGCAGAAGAAAATAAAAACAAAATTAGAGCTGAAATAAACAAAATTGATGTGCAAAACCACAGAGAAGATCAATAAAATAAAAAAGTGGTTCTTCAAAACCATAAATAACATTGATAGGCCACTAGCTAGATTAATCAAGAACAAAAAGAACATTTAGATAAACATGATCAAAAATTACAAAGGGGGCATCACCACCAACACCATAGAAATACAAAAAGCCATTGGAGACTGTTACCAACATATCAATGCTCACAGGCTAGAAGATCGACAAAAAAATGGATAAAATCCTGGAAACATATCACCTCCCAAGATTGAATCAGGAAGATATTTAAACCCTGAACAGATCAGTAATGAATTCTGAAATTTAATCAGTTATAAGAAGCCTACCTACCAGAAAAAGCCCTGGATCAAACAGATTCACAGTCAGATTCTGCGAGACATATGAAGAAGAGCTGGTACCAATCCTTCTAAAACTATCCAAAAACACTAAGGAAGAGGGATTCCTCCATAACTCATTCTGTGAGGCCAGCATCATTCTGATGCCAAAACCTAGCAGAGAGACAACAGTAACAAAAAAAGGAAACTTCATGCCAACATCTCTGATAAACATACATGCAAAAATTCTCGGAAAAAAAAACATCCTAGCAAACCAAATCAAGCAGCATATTGGAAAGCTAGTCCACCATGATGAAGTAGGCTTCATTCCTGAGATGCAAGGTGGTTCAACATACACCAATCAACAAATGTGATTTGCCACATAAATAAAACTAAAAACAAAACTACATGATCATCTCAATAGATGCAGAAAAGACTGGCAATAAAATTCAATTTTTCTTTTTTTTTGAGATGGAGTCTCGCTCTGTGGCCCAGGCTGGAGTGCAGTGGCCAGATCTCAGCTCACTGAAAGCTCCGCCTCCCGGGTTCTCGCCATTCTGCTGCCTCAGCCTCCCGAGTAGCTGGGACTACAGGCGCCTGCCACCTCGCCCGGCTAGTTTTTTGTATTTTTAGTAGAGACGGGTTTCACTGGGTTAGCCAGGATGGTTTCGATCTCCTGACCTCGTGATCCGCCCGTCTCGGCCTGCCAAAGTGCTGGGATTACAGGCTTGAGCCACCGTGCCCGGCCAAATTCAATATTTTTTATGCTAAAAACTCTCAACAAACTAGGCATTGAAGGAACATATCTCCTCACAATAATAACAGCCATTTATGATACAAGTAACATCATACTAAATGAGCAAAACCTGGAAGTATTCCCGTTGAGAACTGAAAAAAGACAAAGCTGACCACTGTCACCACTCCTAGTTCTAATTCCAACATAGCTCTAGAAATCTTACCCAGAGCAATTGGCAAGAGAAAGAAAGGGCTTCTAAATAGGAAGAGAGAAAGTCAGACTATCTCTACTTCCAGAAGATATGATTCTATATCTAGAAAACCCCATAGTCTCTGCCCAAAGGCTCCAAGATCTGATAAACAACTTCAGCAAACTTTGAGAATACAAAATCAATGTATGATTGCTTTCTTGAATTCTTTTTCAGACTTTTTTGCTATTGAGGTATAGAAACATTACTAATTGTTGTATGTTGATTTTGTATCCTGTAACTTTATTTAATTCATTTATCAGTTCTAAGTGTGTTTGGGCGGGGGGGGGCGGGGGTGAAATATTTATGTTTTTTCTAAATATAAGATCATGTCATCTGCAAATAGTGACAATTTAATTTTCTTCTTTCCAATTTAGATATACTTTGTTTCTTTCTCTTGCCTAATAGCTCTGGCTAGGACTTCTAGTACTATATTGAATAAAAGTAGAGAAAGTTTTATTTTCTCCACTTTTGTTTCTCTCCAGCTCTTAGAGGAGAGGCTTTCAACTTTCTCCAGGTAGGCTGATGTTAGTTGTAGGTATTTCGTATTTGGCCTTCTTGTGTTGAGGTGTGTTTCTTTTATATCTAATTCACTGAGAGTTTTCATCATGAAGAGAGGTTGGATTTTATCAAATGCTTTTTCTTCATTGATTGATTATTTGGGTTTTGTCCTTCATTCTGTTGATGTGATTTGTCACATTTATTGATTTACATTAAATCATCCATACATCCCTGGGACAAATTGTATTTGATCATTGTATATAATATTTTTGATGTGCTGTTGGATTCTGTTTGCTAGTATTTTGTCAAGGATTTTTGTGTCTGCATTCATCAGGGATAGTAATCTGCAGTTTTCTTTTTTTGTTATGACTTATCTGGTTTTGTTATCAGGGTAATGATGGCCTTGTAGAATTAATGTAGAAGAATTCTCTCCTTCAATTTCATTGAATAGTTTAAGAAAAATTAGTCTAGCGAATTTGTTAGTCTAGCTAAAGATTTGTCAATTTTATTTATTTTTTCAAAACACAAACTCTTGGTTTTATTGATGTTTTGTATATTTGTCTCAATTTTATTTATTTCTGCTCTGATCTTTATTATTTCTTTCCTTCCACTAATTTGGGGTTAGTTTTATGTTTTTCTAGTTCATTGAGGTGCATCATTAGGTTGCTTATTTGAAATATCACTACTTTTTTTATGTAGGTATTTTTGTTACATAATTCCCTGCTTTTGCTGTATACCATAGGATTTGATATGTTTTGTGTTCATTTATATTTGTTTTAAAATTTTTTAAAATTTTCATCTTAATTTCTTCATTGAGCCATTGATCATTTAGTAGCATGTCGTTTGCTTTCCATGTATTCACAGAGTTCACAAAGTTCTTCTAATTGTTGCTTTCTAATTTTAGCTCATTGTGGTCAGGAAATTGATATTATTTTAATTTTTAAAACTTTGCTATGACTTATTTTGTGCCATAACATACGGTTACCTTTGAGGATGCTCCATGTGCCAATGGGAAGAATGTGTATTCTGTGGCTGTTAGATCAAATGTTTTGCAAATATCAGAGGACCATTTGACTTAGAGTATAGTCTAACTCTGATGTTACTTTGTTGATTATATATCTAAAGTATTTTCCCATTTTTGAAAGTGGAATGAAGAAGTCCCCTACTATAATTGGATTACAGTCTACCTTTCCATTTATATCTAATAATACATGCTTTATATACTTGTTGTTCCAGTATTGGTGCATATATGTTTACAATTATTATATCCTCTTGCTGAATTGACAATTTTATCATTACATAATGACATCGCTTTATAAAGCTTTTGACTTAAAGTCTATTATATCTGATACAAATATAGCTATTCCGCCTTGTTCTTGGTTTTCAATTGCATGAAATATCTTTTCCCTCCCCTTCATAATTTGTCTGTGTGTGTCCTTATAGGTGAAGTGAGTCTCCTACAAGTAGCATATAATTAGGTCTTGTTTTTTAATCTATTCTACCACTTTATATCTTTTATTTGGAGAACTTAATTTATTTATACTCAAGGCTATTATTAATAGGTATAGACTTACTTTGCAATTTTGTTAATTGTTTGTCCTAGTTGTTTTCTGTAATCTTTTGTTCACTTCTTCCTCTTTTGCATTCTTTGTGATTTGATAGTTTTCTGTACAGGTAGGCTTTGGTCCTTTTCAATTATTTTTGTGTATCTACTATTAGTTTTTGCTTTGTGTTCACCGTGAGGCTTACATAAAAAATCTTATAACAAGTTAATTTAAACTGGTAAGAGCTTAATTTTGATGGCATATACAAACTCCTCTTTTACTCCATCTCTTCCCATGTTTTGTGTTTTAGGTGTCACACTTTACATCTTTTCATAATATTAGCAAATTATTGTCACTTTAGTTGTTTTAAATAGTTTTGCCTATTGATCTTTATACTAGAAATATACTAATAATTGATTTTCCCACCACCATTACAGTATCAGAGTGCTTTGAATTTGATAATGTACTTTCTTAATTTTACCATGCATTGTGTATTTTATATGATTTTTATGTTACCAATTTTCATCCTCTTCCTTCAGCTTGAAAAACTTCAGCATTTTTTGTAATCCAGATCTAGTGGTAATGGATTCTCTCAGCTTTTATTTGATACTTTTTCTTAACCCTTAATTTTTGAAAGGTAGGATTTCTGGGTATAGTATTCTTGGTTGACAATCTTTTTATTTCGGAATTTTGAATTTATCATCCCACTCCCTTTGATTTGCAAGGTTTCTCGTGGTAAATTTGTTGATAGCTTATGGAAGTTCCTCTATATGTAACGATTCACTTTTCCCTTGCTGCTTTCAATGCTGTCTCTTTGTTTTTAACTTTTGAAAATTTGACTATGATCTGTTATGGTGTTAGTCTCTTTGAATTCATCTTCTTGATATCTTATGGGCTTAATAGATCTGGCTTTCTAATTCCTTTCCCAGAATTCCTTTCCCAGATGTGAGCAGTTTTCTGCAATTATTTTTTTGAATGTGTTTTCTGTTCTTTGCTCATTCTTCTTTAACTTCTATGCCAATAATGTATAAGCTGTCCCACTTAATGATATTCCATAGGTCTCTTAAGCTATCTTCACTCTTTTTAATTTCTTTTGTTCCTCATATTGGTTTATTTTCAGTGATTCTTTCTTCCGCTTCATAAAGTCTGATGTTAAATCCTTCTATTAAAATTTTTAGTTCAGTTATAGCATCCTTTAAATATATGATTTTCATTTGGTATTTCCTTTATGCTTTCTATCTCTTTTTCGAAGTTATCAACATCTTGCCTTGTTGTCTTGACCTCTGTGAACATCTTTATACCATTATTTTGAATTCCCTGTCAGGTAAACTGCATAGTCTATTTTATTTGAGTTGATTTCTGGAGACTTATCTTGCTCTTTTCTTTGGAACATATTCTCTTGTTTCTTCATATTCCTTGATTCTCTGTGTTGGTTTCTGTGCTTTAAATAATACACCTACATCTCTCCAAGACTGGACTTGTATAAGAGAAAATTTTTTTTAAAATCTCTTTTTTTCCATCTGGTGAACAACGACATGTGTACACTGGTCCCTTGGCACCCAGAGCTAAGAGATTTCAAATACTATTCCTTAGGTGAATGTTGTAGGATTTGAGACACTTGATGTGAGTGTAGACTCTTCCCAAACTAGAGGAGGATTAATAATTGACTGTCTCTTTAACTCCTCCATGGATGCAAGTTAGTTAGAATCTGGGCCGCCAGCCAGCTACTGGAAAGGTGTTTTGTAAACTTCTCTCAAGTGGGCTTGGGGGGAAACAGAGAGCTGTGGGCTTTTTAAAGCTCCTTCTCTTTAGTGCTCAAGGGGATAAAGTCCTTAGCAGTGCTTATGCACATGTATAAACTTCCACTTTTTTTCCTACTGTCTAGAGGGGCATGGGCATGCCTAATCCCCTGCATTTCTAAAGTCTGTGAATCAATCACCATACCTTGGGGAAATTTAAGGTTTGGGTCCCCCACGTGAGGTCCAGATCTTCCTCTCTACACAAAGAACCTGGGTGTTGGGATTTCTTTCCCAGTATCAGGGAAAGTCAGAAGTTTTCTATTCCACCATGTTAGTGGCATCACCCATCCATTCTTAGAATTTTTATTATGGTTAAAGTGTTGGGCCAAGGTGAGCATTCCTGTCCGGAGATGGGAGCTTATGTGATTTGAATCTACCACTAGTACTAAAGAGGGGAACACCCAAGCTTTATTATTAACTTGCCCAGATTGGGGGCAGAAGGGGAAGATGGATAAGTAATGCTTAAAAGTCATCATCAGTCGGCTGGGCGCGGTGGCTCAAGCCTGTAATTCCAGCACTTTGGGAGGCTGAGACGGGCCGATCACGAGGTCAGGAGATCGAGACCATCCTGGCTAACACGGTGAAACCCCGTCTCTACTAAAAATACAAAAAACTAGCCGGGCGAGGTGGCGGGCGCCTGTAGTCCCAGCTACTCTGGAGGCTGAGGCAGGAGAATGGCGTAAACCCGGGAGGCGGAGCTTGCAGTGAGCTGAGATCCGGCCACTGCACTCCAGCCCGGGCGACAGAGCAAGACTCCGTCCCCCCAAAAAAAAAAAGTCATCATCAGTCAAACCATCAACATATGGAGTCAGCTTTTTCATTATACATTGTCCTTTTTTAACTATTAGTGAATCAATAGTCATATATTTTATTAGCTAAAGTCAGCATTTTATTCATATTTCCTTAATGTTCAGCTAATGTCGTTTTTCTGTTTGCATTATGTTTATTTATTTTTTTAAATCTAGGACTCATTTATTTTCTTCATGTAGATTGCACAATAGTTGCCACAGGACAAGAAGGAATCGAATGACAAATTTATTTTGATTAATTATCAAGAAAGTAGAGAATATGATATTCCTTTGACTTTCTGAGGCAAGACCCCACTCATGAGCCTGAGCATGCCGTTGCCCTGGGACCTCTGCTGCATACTGTTTGGTGCCAATTATATATTTGCTTCTCTCTCTCACTGACACACCTTCCTGTCACCTTGCTCTCCTATCAACATGCCATTTTGTAGAAGGGGCAGCAGAAGATAGGAAGAACATAGATCTCAACCTGAGGTAAGCTCTAGAGTGTCTAAATATTAACAGTTATTTTCTATTGTATATCAACAATTGTATTGGACCACCATCAAGATTTTGCCATACCCATATTTCTTCTCTGTTACGATTTACTTAATGTTTTTCTCAAAATTCATTCACTTTTTTAATAGTTACATTTCTGAAAACACTGTCACATTAAAACATAACTAATGAAAGGAAAATTACTTTGCATTCCACCTAAAATCAACTCAAATGCTCCTAGTGGTATAGGTCTCACAGCACGGGAAATACTGCTCTATACTATTCATTTATCAATGAATAGGAATACTACATGATGTTTCTCTTACCCATTGAGCAGTTAAATTGTTTTTTATTATACTGTAAGTACTGGGGTACATGTGTAGAATGTGCAGGTTTGTTACATAGGTATACACGTGCCATGGTAGTTTGCTGCACCCATCAACCTGTCACCTACATTAGGTATTTCTCCAAATGCTATCCCTCCCCTAGCTCCCCACCCCCCAGTAGGCCCCAGTGTGTGATGTTCCCCTCCCTGTGTCCATGTGTTCTCATTGTTCAACTCCCACTTAGGAGTAAGAACATGTGGTGTTTGGTTTTCTGTTTTTGTGATAGTTTGCTGAGAACGATGGTTTCCAGCTTCATCCATGTCCCTGCAAAGGACATGAACTCATCCTTTTTTATGGCTGCATAGTATTCCATGGTGTATATGTGCCACAGTTTCTCTATCCAGACTGTCATTGATGGACATTTGGGTTGGTTCCAAGTCTTTGCTATTGTGAATAGTGCCGCAATAAACATATATGTGCATGTGTCTTTATAGCAGCATGATTTATAATCCTTTGGGTATATACCCAGTAATGGGATTGCTGGGTCAAATGGTGTTTCTGGATCTAGATCCTTGAGGAATTGCCACACTGTCTTCCACAATGGTCGAACTAATTTACATTCCCACCAACAGTGTAATAGCGTTCCTATTTCTCCACATCCTCTCCAGCATCTGCTGTTTCCCGACTTTGAATGATCACCATCTAACTGGAGTGAGATGGTGTCTCATTGTGATTTTGATATGCATTTCTCTAATGTTCAGTAATAATGAGCATTTTTCGCATGTCTGTTGGCTGCATAAATGCCTTCTTTTGAGAACTGTCTGTTCATATCCTTTGCCCACTTATTGATGGGGTTGTTTTTTCCTTGCAAATTTGTTTAAGTTCTTTCTAGATTTTGGATATTAGCCCTTTGTCAGATGGATAGATTGCAAAAGTTTTCTCCCATTCTGTAGGTTGCCTGTTCACTCTGCTGATAGTTTCTTTTGCTGTGCAGAAGCTCTTTAGTTAATTAGATCACATTTCTCAATTTTGGCTTTTGTTGCCATTGCTTTTGGTGTTTTAGACATGAAGTCCTTGCCCATGCCTATGTCCTGAATGGTATTACCCAGGTTTTCTTCTAGGCTTTTTATGGTCCCAAGTCTTAGCTTTAAGTCTTTGATCCATCTTGATTTGATTTTCGTATAAGGTGTAAGGAATGGGTCCAGTTTCAGTTTTCTGCAAATGGCTACCCAGTTTTCCCAACACCATTTATTAAATAGGGAATCTTTTCCTCATTGCTTGTTTTTGTCAGGTTTGTCAAAGATCAGATCGTTGTCATGGTGTGACAAGGATGATCTTTCCAGCCTACAATACCTGCTTGACCACTAAGACTGAACAGCTCAAATTAAAGGTAACAAATTCCGCAGGGGCAATTGTTCAACACAGGAAAAAGAAACCACTTTAAGAATTTTAAACTAGAAGAGATTTTACATAAGGTGTTTTAAACAAAACCATTGGATGACCTGGAGTAACAGTGTCAGAAACTCAGCTGAGCTGGATAGAGAACTGAGCTGCCCGTTGTTGGAGAAGTTGATTAAAGCAGCAGGCCAAGATCGAAGTAACAATCAAGCCTTTAATCACTTACTGCAATAGTATAAGCAAGAGGCCAAAACCAAGGAAACTGCCAACTCACCCAGGCCTTCTAAATTCCCCAGAAAGGTGCACTGGTGGAGGGTCAGTGAATGAGGACAGACATGGGGGTCAGCTCACTATTGAGGAAGCCCCAAACAAAAATCTCCAGTAGTATTACGAACCCTAGAGCAGGAGGTTGGAGCGGGAGCGGGAGCTAGGAGTAGAAGAGTATGGAGTCAGAGGAGGGAACGGTTTCTTAAGATTTCCTCCCACTCCACTCATAAGAAAGCTTAAGCAGAAGCACCCGAAGCTCCAGCAGGAAGCCCTCAGATAAAGAAACTTCTGAATGAAGACACCTGGGTTAGGAAGGCAACTATGTTTAAGAACATGAGCCATTAGGAGGATCTGAGTTCCTGAATGCAATTCTCTTTAAAGATTGGATTGCACTGGGTTTGCCCCAAGTCTGGGGAGGGCAACTTTCCTCAGAGGGGTTTGCCCGGTAAAGCCTTTGTCATTGCCTGTGGTTGAGCCTGAAATATCAAACATAGATTTTTGGCCAGGACTCCTCAGCAGGATCTAGTCAGGGCCTTCACAAAGTACATTCAGAATGACAATTGACCCACCAGAAAGCCATCATGCCACCACTTGGTATTTTAAATGAAAGGACCCACCAATATATCTGATATCCATATCTGATACCCAGTAGAATTGGAATGCTGCTATCACCACTGTCGCTATTGTCACTACCACACCTGCCTCTAGACACCTAGCAACCTAGAGGATGGACCCTGGAGAATGTTGCAGGCAAACCTCATTTCTCTACTGTACTTTCCCCCAACAGTCAATTAAAGGAAGACGAAGATCGAGTGTGTGTGGATGATACAGCAAATACACCTCCTAGTTCTTAAAGGTTATGGTTTTCAGTGTTTAGTGAACAACTATGTTCATCTTTAAAGGATAGAAAAATGCAGGAGGCATCTTGTATCCATGAAGATACTAAAACACTGATTTCCTCAGGAAACTGATCACTCAAACATCCACGATCTTAGTAGACTGCCCTTATAGGCGTATTGCACAATGTGTGATCTGCCATCTACTGATGGCTCATTTTTCCCTCTCCTTTCTCGTCCAAGATTGGTGATAGTTTCAAATTTTTCTCCCACTATTATGTAGAATAATTTCCAGACTTGACACTCAATTGAATCACAATATCCAGGAAAATAGGTAAATAGGACTTCATATACCAGAAGTCATAGTCCTTTTAATACAATCAGGGTCATAAATGGCACTTACTTCTACAACATAAAGTGCTATTATAATTATATACATGATTTTTTAAATAAGTAACGTGGGACCAGTTTCTGTTGCAATAATTATAAGAAGCAAAGACCTCCAACTGAATGAATCCCTCTGAAATCTTTTAACAAACTCTGAGGAGTACTATTTGTCAAGCAAAGAAACACTGAATTAAGGTAAATGCCAGCTTAGGATGAAAAGAACAGCAACAGTCCCTACCTTCATTATCAAAGCCTCTCCCTGGCTAAGATAATCACTTAACCTTTTATGCCTTTGCTAAAACCTCATTAGTAAAAAGGAGACCTGCCTACTAAGCATAAGGGTAAGGCTTTAACGGACTTTAGAAATCATTTACATTTATGACTCAAAGCATTGAAGTGCAAATTCTTTTTATTTGAATATTTGAGGGCATTAAATGAGCATTTTTAATGGACTTCAATTGTCAAGATAAACAAAAGTTCTCAAGGGGAATGTGAATTTTAACAAACATTAAAATCAAAGAAGTAAAAAGATGAAAAAACGGAGAAAAAGTATTATAGTAACATCAATTTTTGCTAATTTAATTTTGTAACAAAAACTTTTTTTCTTTTTTTTTTGAGATAGAGTCTCACGCTGTCACCCAGACTGGAGTTCAGTGGCGCAATCTGGGCTCCCTGCAAGCTCCGCCTCCTGGGTTCACGCCATTCTCCTGCCTCAGCCTCCGGAGTAGCTGGGACTGCAGGCGCCCGCCACTACACCCGGCTAATTTTTGTGTATTTTTAGTAGAGGCGGGGTTTCACCGTGTTAGCAAGGATGGTCTCGATCTCCTGACCTCGTGATCCTCCCATCTCGGCCTCCCAAAGTGCTGGGATTACAGGCGTGAGCCACCGCGCCCGGCCACAAAAACTTTTAAGTCTATTTTTGGCCAGGCATGGTGGCTCACCCCTGTAATCCAGCACTTTGGGAGGCTGAGGCAGGCGGATCACTTGAGGCCAGGAGTTCGAGACCAGCCTGGCCAACATGGTGAAACCCTGTCTCTACTAAAAATACAAAACTTAGCCAGGCATGGTGGTGGGCACCAGTAATCGCAGCTACTCGGGAGGCTGAGGCAGGAGAATCATTTGAACCCCGGAGGTGCAGGTTACAGTAAGCACCACTACACTCCAGCCTGGGTGACACAGCAATACACCATCTCAAATTAAGTATATTTATTTAGCTTTAAAACTGACTTTGAAAATCTCTTTACCTGGAGAAGTTATTTCCTGAAACTATTTTCTACTGCCTTTTAGAAACACTGTCTTCCTGGTTTTGTTTCTTCTTTGTATGTTGGCTTTGTTTGCTTGGGTTATGTTTGTTTGGGGAAAAAAAAAAAAAAAACAACCTGAAGTGAGTCTTGAAGTATTTTTAAGTGAGCACATTTTAATTTGAAATAACATTGGATTTCGCTTGGTGAAAAGAGAGACTAGATACTGAATAATTAGTGGTATCTGATAAGATGTTTACACGGAGAAGTGTAGACTCACCATGTACAAATCAACTATGATGGAGTTTGCCCACCTCTTCACCTACCTAAGGCCTATTCATCTGACATTTATCATCCAGATTTCACTTCCTCTAGGAAGCTTCCTGGATGCCTCCAAACAAGGTCAAAAGCACTGTCTACATGCTTCTTAGCAATCTGTAGCTCTAACATCAACATTTTATTCTGATTTTGCATTTACCTTCCTTCCTGCATTAGAATATGTGCCAGACTAAGTCTTGCTAAACATCATTAAAAAGCACTAGTATACTGCTGGTACAGAATAAGACAACCAACAAATATTGAATGAATGAATGAGTGAATCCAGAGTTAAGCCTCTGCTCACTTGGTGGTTGGATTGGTTTCAGGTGGAACGTCCATAGACTGACATCAATTTGACTGATACCAGTAAGAAGGGAAGTGTAAGATACACAGGCATCAGTTTCCCGAGGGTCTTAGATGAATGCTATATAGTCTGGACTTATTTCAGTTGTTAGCTCTAGATATGAGGGACAGGCAGAAGATCACTCTGAAGCAGGATGGAGCACATTTTAGTGGGCATTTATTGGTTACCTTCTCAGTATATTATCTAGTCTCTGTTATCCCAGAAATACCCCAAATTGCCAAATCACTTAGCAGAAGAAATTGAATCTTTACACTCTGCTCCTATTTAATCTACCCTTTTTGCTACTACCAGCTTTCCCTGGCCATGGTGACTGATTCAAGGACAGACTCATAATCTAAGGCAAAGCAATAAGTCATCAGGAGACTTACCTGCGTATCTCTCAACCATTGGAAAAAGTGAATATTCTTTGTATCTGGATGTGACAAGAAAGTATACAACCCCAGGAGCTGCTAGAACCCATCTTGAGTTTAAAGAGTTTGCCTTATAATAAAACCAATATCAACAAAGTAGGGTCTAATATGGGGAGGTACAAGTTTTTAGTGATATTGTTTGAGTCTTGGATAAAGATTCACTTAAAGCTAGAATCTGCCCTCCACATTCCTTTATAAACCTTAATGACACATGAAACTGAGCGTGTTACCTCTCAAAAGTATTCCTACAACAGTAGTCACAAACCTGTCATAACAGTCATACTACATTGAAATAATTTGTTTATATGTGCATTCCCCTATACTGTGAGCCCTCAGGGCATCAGATACGTCTTGTCCCCTAGGATGGTGTCTGGCACATATTTAGTGCTCTATAAATCTTTGTAGAATTACCAAATGAATGGATGGATAAGAGTTGCAATAGAGGTAAATTATATTTCCAATTTTTTTATTCCAGACAAACAAATCATATTCCTGTATTTTTTCTCTATATTTCAAAGGTAATTAGATGTCAACCCTTTTTACTTTCATTTTTCTGAAGGTTTTATAAGGAAACTATGTACAGGATATCCATTTTTTTGAGAATGACTCCCACATTGGCGAGTCTAGCTTATTCCCACAGGAATTCCTAAAACCGAGCAAATGATTTCAAATTTGTTGAGATCGCATAATTTACTAGAGAGTAAAGAGATCTTGTCACCTTTCTTCTAAAGCAAGTGTCTGCTACAGGCATTCCCTGTGGGAATGTATAATTGGAAAATTAAAAAGCATCTTTAAAGGCAACGTTGTGCTATAAAAAATGTTGGCAGTGCTCCAAGGTGGACTGTGTATGCTATTAGATATTTTTGAGAATTTACTCTGCCTGTGCTAAGAATTTTCAATCATTCCCTTCTTGGGTAAAATTAGGGCATCTGGAGAGAAGTAAACTCCCTAACACAAGCAGCAAATTTCCATTTTTCACCATAATGTGTTCCTAAAAACTACGTTGGGAAGCAAAATTATTAAAAATAGAACTTTTTTCCTTTCATACAATTTTCATTAAGTTTAAAACTGAAGTTATTTATTCACACAAGCAAGTAATATTTATATACTGGTTAGGTGAGATGTTGATTGTGGCTTTCCTCTGCAGCCAAGAGAGAATAAAACAACCGGACAATGTAAGACGACTATGTCTCTCAGAAAGTAATACAGTAGAAAGCCTAGTTCAAAGTAAGAAACACATGGTATATATAACACGACTGTTCCATTCCAGAGCCTGTGGAAGGTAGGGCTGTTTGCTCATGTCATTCTTTCATTATTTATCTATATTAAACCTTAGAATCTTTCTTAATACCAAAATTGCAGTGTCACTAGCATTCATTTGAAATTGTTACTACCTTTGACAGGTCTAATACCCTAGACTTAAGGTGATTGCTTACATGCCTACAACCAGGGAAATATTCTCACCTGGTGGCAACATCTTGATTTGCAGTCATAGCCCCAGGAGAAAGACTCCAACATTTTAAGTCTAATTCAGCAAAGCCAGGTCTACAAATAGTGGCAAACATAATTTAAGCAATTATCTTTAAAATGATAGCTTTTACTACACTTCGTGAATTTCTAGAAGCCCCCTGCCCATGCTATCATGGGGTATTTCAATAATAATCAACTTGTTATGTAGATATGCCAAATAATTCTGTTCAGCCAGACCCATTTAATTCAGCAGGAATTTGCTGATATCCTGTTATATGCATAGTTCATTAGTGGATTATTTTAGGAGTTTGAAAAAAATATGCCTCAACATCTGTGCTTTAAAAATTTATACTATTGTAATGTCACAAATATATGTGCAGAGTTCTGCTTCCACTAATGATGGAGTAGCTCATATTGGATTAAATTTGCCAAAGACTAGAATTATAAATCAGGACAAAATATTAAAACAAAAAAAACCCCAACTATTTAAAGATACAAGACAGTGGTCAAATGCAAGCAAAAAATGAAATTTCCTTTTGAAATAAGGAAACTACAGTAGGTGAAATTTGTGTGTATGTGACTTTGTGCATATGGACACTCCCAAACCAATGGGATATCTAGAACTCGATTTTAAAGCTAAAGTCTCACTACCTTTAAGAGTCAGGGGATAAATTTCAGGGCTGAAAATTTATCTGAAAAGTGAGGGATGAGACCATAAGGGAGGAAGCCACATCCAGTAATTCATTTATATATATAAAACATACACACACACCCACATACGCACATATCACACTACCATCACCACTGCCACATCACCAAAATTTCTTGGCTAGCCCCTGAACAGCACATGTGTGGAAAATTCCAAGGAGCCTGACAGAAAGCAATAGGTGCAAGGCCAGAGAAACTAAGCATAAATTTCAGATCCAAACTCCACAGGATGTGGAGTTTGGAGTTTTAGGTTAACCAAATAAACAGCCCAATGGATCCAAAATTAATACTCCTCAGAAGATGATAAAACTCAGAGTCTCTACAATGTATCACTCTAAATATTCATTATACAATCAAAGATTACTATCTATGTGAACAAATAGGAAAATTTTACTCATAGTCAAGAGCAATATCAAGCAAGAGAAAATAACCCTGAAATGATTCAGATGTTGGAGTTTGCAGACAATAACTTAAAAGCACTTAAAAATATATTTAAAAATGTAAAATAAAATATCGTGATACAAATAAAGAGACATGGAAAATCAACAAAAAATTTAAAACTAGCAAATAACCAAATCAAAAATTTAGGACTAAAAAGTACAATATCTGAAATAAAAATTTCACTGGATGAGCTAAACAAAATTGGATATAAAAATATTTGAATAAATCATGGCCAAGGATTCCCCACATACAGAAAAGAATGTAAACCTTTAGATCCTTGAAGTTCAGTGGACCAAAATGGAAACAAATGAAAAGAAAACCACATTTAGGTACATCCAAGTCAAACTGGTGAAAACAAAGGATAAAAAGGAAATTTCAGGGAAGCCAGAGAACTCATTACATAGAGGCAAAATAAATACAGACAGTCTATGACTTACAATGATTTGACTTATAATTTTCCAATGTGTGAAAGCAATACACATTCAATAAAAACTTTACTTTGAATATCCATGCAACCATCCTGTTTTTCACTTTTGATACAGTATTCAATAAATTGCATGAGATATTCAACATTTTATTATAAAACAGGCTTTGTGTTAGATGATTTTGCCCAATTACAGGCTAATGTAAGTGTTCTGAGCATATTTAAGGTAGGATAGGCTAATCTATAATGTTAGGTAGGGAGGTGTATTAAATGCATTTCTGACATGATATTTTATTGGGTTTATTGGGATGTAACTCTATTGAAATTTGACCGTATGTATATGAATGCTGGCTAATGTCCCACAAGAAATAATGGAACCCAAAAGGCAGTGGAAAGAAAAAATACTGTCAGCATAGAAATTATTATTTTAAAATAAAGGAAAAATAAAGACAATAAAAAGTGAGATAACTGGTTTATAGCAGATTATACTAAATTAAATGCTATAGGAAGTTATTCAGTGAAAATAAATCATAATATATAGATTCCTTCAGATCTACAAGAAGGAATAAAGAGCATCAGAAACGCAAATAAGTGAATAAATATATTATCCATTTTTTCACTGAATTTCTTTAAAATCCCCTGCATATTTGAAGAAAACATTGTAACTTTTATTGTTAGGTCTACAATATATGTACATGTAATATACATAATATTAATAGCACAAAGGATGGGGTAGGAGGTTAAATGGATCTATGCTGTCTGGAGGCCTGTACATTTTACAAAAAAAAAAAAAAAAGGTACAATATTAACATACAACAACTGTGATGAGTAAAAGATACATATTATAACACCTATGGCAACCAATAAATGTAAATCCAAAGAGGTATAACTTAAAAGTTAATGGAGATATTAGGGTTTAAATTTTGTCCCTCTAAAATTTATATATATTTGAGTTCTAATCCCAGTACTTCAAAATGTGAGTTTATTGAGAGATACAGTTTTTACAGAGGTAATCAAGTTAAAATGAGGTAATTTGGGTAGCCCCTAATTTAATAGGATTTGTGTCCTTTTAAGTGGTAAAATCTGGAGACAGACACACATACAAGGAGAAAGCCAGGTGAACAAAGAGATGGCCATCTACAGGCCAAGGAAGAGAAGCTGGAACAAATTCCTCTCTCATGGTCCTCAGAAGGAACGAACTATGCCAACACCTTGATTTGAGACTTCTAGTCTTATAAGCTGGTCCAACCTGCCTTATTTTGTTGTTGTTGTTATTGTTGCTGTTGTATTGTTTTGTTTTGTTTTAGGTTTTTAGCAGCCTAAAGCCATGGTTTTTCATTTCTGTCTCCGGTGATAAGCGGAAAAGAGGCATGAGGAAGGGGCTTTACTAGCCCAACCCAAGACAGAAACTAAGAACCCACAACTGTATTCTCTCCCTTCAACACCCCTGCACACTGAGACAAAGACATTTGTTTAAACTATGTATAGTGTGGTATTTTGTTACAGTAGAGACAGCACATTAATATAAGAGGATTTAAAATAAAATTTTAACAAATATTTGATTAAAAGAAAAGTAGAAAAAGAGGAACAAGAACAACAACCAAAAGAGAGAGAAAAAAAAGGAAGGATAATGGAGAAAAAAATAATAAAAGGTTAAACATAAACCCAATCACGTCAATTAAATGTAAATAAATGAAATACCTTATGTAAAAAACAGAGGATGTCAGACTGAGTTTAAGAAAGCAAGATCTAAATATATGCTATTTGCACATTAAACATAAAGACACAGCAAGATAGCCAGTAGAAGGATAGTGAAAGGCATTCCATGAAAGGATTAAGCATAAGAAAGGTGAATCAATGTGTTAATAAATATTATTGTATATGTTATATTAGTATCAAATTATCTTTGTAAATATTCATGTAATATAAATTTTTTTGATGAGCTGTACTATAAATAACAAAGGACATTTTACAATTCTAAAAGTCTCTATTAGGAGGATGAAACAATCATAAATGTGTATAATCTAATAATAGTTTCAAAATACACGGGGTGAAAGTCTAACAGAACGAATAGGAGTAAAAAACAGACCCACAAATTAGGTAGAAATTTTAATAGCCCTCTCAAAATAATTAAAAGAATAACTAGATGAAATTCATCAGTAGACTATAAAATAGCTAAACAACGACATCAACTGCTTTGATCCAATTGACATTTAGGGAAAAATATATACTGCAAAATGCACGTACTTCAATGCCAGTAGATAGTCATTGAAGTACACTATGTGCTGTCATAAAACAAATCTGAATAAATTGCTAAGGACTGAAATTTTACAAAGCATGTTCAGTAGGGAAGTATATTTAATACATTTCTGACTTATGATATTTTATTGGGTTTATTGGAATAAATGGCTCTACCATTCTGGGGTCTGGAAGGTGGTGGCACTCTTCCCAAGCTCCACTAGGCAGTGCCCCAGTGGAGACTCTTTGTCGAGGCTCCAATCCATATTTCTCCTTGGCACTTCTGCAGTAGAATCTCTCTGCAGTGCCACTGAACCTGCAGCAGGCTTCTTCCTGGGCACACAGCCTTTCCCACACATACTCTGAATTCTAGGTGGAAACTTCCAAGCCTCCTTTACTCTTGCATTTTGAAAGCCTGAAGAAGTAACACCACATGAAAACCACCACGGTGTAGGGCTTGTGCCTTCCAGAGTAGCAGCCTGAACTGTATATGGGTCCCTTTGAGCCATGGCTGGAGCTCAAACATCAAAGGATGCAGGGAGCAGTGTGCAAGCTTGCACAGAGCAACAGGGTCCAGAGCCTGGTCCCTGACCTCATTCTTTGCTCCTAGACCTCTGGGTCTGTGATGGAAGGGGCTGCCTCAAAGATCTCTGAAATGCCTTCAAGACCTTTTTCCCATTGTCTTGGCTATTAGCACTTGGCTCCCTTTTAGTCATATAAATCTTTCTAGCAAGTGCTTGCTTCCTACCCACTTCAGTTCCTCTCCTGAGGACATTCTTGCCTGCTCTACCACATGGCCAAGCTGCAAAATTTCCAAACTTTTATTCTCTGCTTCCCTTTTAAGTTTCAACTTTAAGTCATTCCTTTGCTCTCATATCTCCTACAAGCAGCCATGCCACACCTTGGACACTTTGTTGCTTAGAAATTTCTTCTGCCAGATGCTCTAGGTTATAATTAATAAGCTAAAACTTCCACAAATCCCTAAGACATGGACACAATGCAGCTAAGTTATTTGCTAGGGTGTAGTGTGGGTGACCTTCACTCCAGTTCTCAATAACTTCCTCATTTCCATCTGAGGCTTCATCAGCCTGGCCTTTGCTGTTCAGATTTCTATCAGCATTTTTGTGATAATTACTTGACAAGTCTCTAAGAAGTTCCAAACTTTCCCCCATCTTCCTGTCTTCTGAGCCCTCCAAACTCTTCCTACTTCTGCCTACTGCACGGTTCCAAAACTGCTTCCTCATTTTCAGGCATCTTCAAAGCAACACTGCACTCTCAATACCAGTTTTCTGTCTTCATCCATTTTGCATTGCTATAAAGAAAAACCTGAGACTATGTAGTTTATTATCAAAAAGAGGTTTATGTAGCTTATGGTTCCACAGAATGTGCAAGCATGGCACCCATGTCTGCTCAGCTTCTGATAAGGTCTCAGGAAGCTTACAACCATGATGGAAGGTGAAAAGGGAGCAAGTATGTCACACAGCGTAAAACAGCAAGAGAGAAGGGGGAGATCCCAGAAATTTTAAACAACCATATCTTGCATGAACTCGTCGATGAGAACTCTCTCATTACCATGAAGACAGCACCAAGCGATTCATGAGGAATCTACCCCCATGACCCAAATACCTTCCACAAAGCCCTACCTGCAACACTGGTGATCACATTTCAACATGAGTTTTGGAGGAGACAAAACGTTTAAACTATATCACAATCTTAACAAATTTTAAGAAATTAAAACCAGTTATTTGTAAATAATTACAATTATAACCAAATGAACTTTACCTGAAACTATATCATTGATTTAAAATCTAAAATCAATCAATACATTCACCACATTATCAGAATAAGTAAAAAACAAAATACAAAAAGACTGTAACTATCAGAAAATCAAAAAAATATAAACATTGATCATTTTGGTGCCATTTGATTGAATTATTTGATACAATTCAATACTCATTGAGTTAAGAACTCTCAGCAAACTAGAAACAGAAGAGAATGTCCTCATTCTATAAAAGGCATCTGAGAAAAATCTACAGAGGACATCATACTTAATGATGAAACATTTAATGGCTTCTTACTGGGATCAAGAACAGACGTTTACTATTACTCCTGCTATTCAACATTGCACTGTATAATCTAACTAGTACAATAGTACAAAACATAGATTAAAGAAACAAATATTGAACAGATAGGAGTGAAATTATGTTTATTCACAGATGATATTGTTGTCTATATGGAAAATCCTTAGTAATCTAGGAAGCAACTATAGTAATTAATGTTTGAATTTAGCAAGGTTTCAGGACACAAAAATCATTAAACTAAAGTGAATTGCATTTCTATATTCTACCATTAAAATTGAAAATAACACTTAAAAGACTATTACACTGAGGGGCGGAGCAAGATGGCCGAATAGGAGCAGCTCCAGTCTCCAACTCCCAGCGCGAGCGACACAGAAGACCGGTGATTTCTGCATTTTCAACTAAGGTACTGGGGTCATCTCACTAGGGATTGCCGGACAATCGGTGCTGGTCAGCTGCTGCAGCCCGACCAGCGAGAGCTGAAGCAGGGCGAGGCATCGCCTCGCCTGGGAAGTGCAAGGGGGAAGGGAATCCCTTTTCCTAGCCAGGGGAACAGAGACACACAATACCTGGAAAATCGGGTAACTCCCACCCCAATACTGCGCTTTAAGCAAATGGGCACACCAGGAGAATATATCCCACACCTGGCTGGGAGGGTCCCACGCCCACGGAGCCTCCCTGGCTCAGTTAGATCAGCAGTCTGCGATCTAACTGAAACGGCAGCAGCGAGGCTGGGGGAGGGGCGCCCGCCATTGCTGAGGCTTAAGTAGGTAAACAAAGCCGCTGGGAAGCTCGAAGTGGGTGGAGCTCACAGCAGCTCAAGGAAACCTGCCTGTCTCTGTAGACTCCACCTCTGGGGACAGGGCACAGATAAAAAACAACAACAACAAAGCAGCAGAACCTCTGCAAACGCAAATGACTCTGTCTGACAGCTTTGAAGAGAGCAGTGGATCTCCCAACATGGAGGTTGAGATCTGAGAATGGACAGACTGCCTGCTCAAGCAGGTCCCTGACCCCTGAGTAGCCTAACTGGGAGACATCCCCCACCAGGGGCAGTCTGACACCCCGCACCTCACAGGGTGGAGTACACCCCTGAGAGGAAGCTTCCAAAGTAAGAATCAGACAGGTACACTCGCTGTTCAGCAATATTCTATCTTCCGCAATCTCTGCTGCTGATACCCAGGCAAACAGGGTCTGGAGTGGACCTCAAGCAATCTCCAACAGACCTACAGCTGAGGGTCCTGACTGTCAGAAGGAAAACTATCAAACAGGAAGGACACCTATACCAAAACCCCATCAGTATGTCACCATCATCAAAGACCAGAGACAGATAAAACCACAAAGATGGGGAAAAAGCAGGGCAGAAAAGCTGGAAATTCAAAAAATAAGAGCGCATCTCCCCCTGCAAAGGGGAGCAGCCCATCGCCAGCAACGGATCGAAGCTGGTCAGAGAATGACTTTGACGAGATGAGAGAAGAAGGCTTCAGTCCATCAAACTTCTCAGAGCTAAAGGAGGAATTACATACCCAGCACAAAGAAATGAATACAGGAGCACCCAGATTCATAAAGCAAGTCCTTAGAGACTTACAAAGAGACTTAGACTCCCATACAATAATAATGGGAGACTTCAACACTCCACTGTCAACATTAGACAGATCAATGAGACAGAAAGTTAACAAGGATATCCAGGAATTGAACTCATCTCTGCACCAAGCAGACCTAATAGACATCTATAGAACTCTCCACCCCAAATCAACAGAATATACATTCTTCTCAGCACCACATCACACTTATTCCAAAATTGACCACATAATTGGAAGTAAAGCACTCCTCAGCAAATATCAAAGAACAGAAATTATAATAAACTGTCTCTCAGACCACAGTGCAATCAAACTAGAACTCAGGACTAAGAAACTCAATCAAAACCGTTCAACTACATGGAAACTGAACAACCTGCTCCTGAATGACTACTGGGTACATAACGAAATGAAGGCAGAAATAAAGATGTTCTTTGAAGCCAATGAGAACAAAGATACAACATACCAGAATCTCTGGGACACATATAAAGCAATGTGTAGAGGGAAATTTATAGCACTAAATGCCCACAAGAGGAAGCAGGAAATATCTAAAATTGACACTCTAACATCACAATTAAAAGAACTAGAGAGGCAAGAGCAAACACATTCAAAAGCTAGCAGAAGGCAAGAAATAACTAAGATCAGAGCAGAACTGAAGGAGATAGAGACACAAAAAACCTCCAAAAAATCAATGAATCCAGGAGTTGGTTTTTGAAGCGATCAACAAAATTGACAGACCGCTAGCAAGACTAATAAAGAAGAAAAGAGAGAAGAATCAAATAGACACAATAAAAAATGATAAAGGGGATATCACCACCGACCCCACAGAAATACAAACTACCATCAGAGAATACTATAAATGCCTCTACACAAATCAACTAGAAAATCTAGAAGAAATGGATAATTTCCTGGACACTTACACTCTTCCAAGACTAAACCAGGAAGAAGTTGAATCCCTGAATAGACCAATAGCAGGCTCTGAAATTGAGGCAATAATTAATAGCCTACCCACCAAAAAAAGTCCAGGACCAGATGGATTCACAGCTGAATTCTACCAGAGGTCCAAGGAGGAGCTGGTACCATTCCTTCTGAAACTATTCCAATCAATAGAAAAAGAGGGAATCCTCCCTAACTTTTTATGAGGCCAACATCATCCTGATACCAAAGCCTGGCAGAGACACAACAAAAAAAGAAATTTTAGACCAATATCCCTGATGAACATCGATGCAAAAATCCTCAATAAAATACTGGCAAACCGGATTCAGCAGCACATCAAAAAGCTTATCCACCATGATCAAGTGGGCTTCATCCCTGGGATGCAAGGCTGGTTCAACATTCGCAAATCAATAAACGTAATCCAGCATATAAACAGAACCAAAGACAAGAACCACATGATTATCTCAATAGATGCAGAAAAGGCTTTTGACAAAATTCAACAGCCCTTCATGCCAAAAACGCTCAATAAATTCGGTATTGATGGAACGTACCTCAAAATAATAAGAGCTATTTATGACAAACCCACAGCTAATATCATACTGAATGGGCAAAAACTGGAAAAATTCCCTTTGAAAACTGGCACAAGACAGGGATGCCCTCTCTCACCACTCCTATTCAACATAGTGTTGGAAGTTCTGGCTAGGGCAATCAGGCAAGAGAAAGAAATCAAGGGTATTCAGTTAGGAAAAGAAGAAGTCAAATTGTCCCTGTTTGCAGAAGACATGACGGTATATTTAGAAAACCCCATTGTCTCAGCCCAAAATCTCCTTAAGCTGATAAGCAACTTCAGCAAAGTCTCAGGATACAAAATTAATGTGCAAAAATCACAAGCATTCTTATACACCAGTAACAGACAGAAAGCCAAATCATGAATGAACTTCCATTCACAATTGCTTCAGAGAGAATAAAATACCTAGGAATCCAACTTACAAGGGATGTAAAGGACCTCTTCAAGGAGAACTACAAACCACTGCTCAGTGAAATCAAAGAGGACACAAACAAATGGAAAACATACCATGCTCATGGATAGGAAGAATCAATCTCGTGAAAATGGCCATACTGCCCGAGGTTATTTATAGATTCAATGCCATCCCCATCAAGCTACCAATGAGTTTCTTCACAGAATTGGAAAAAACTGCTTTAAAGTTCACATGGAACCAAAAAAGAACCCGCATTGCCAAGACAATCCTAAGTCAAAAGGACAAAGCTGGAGGCATCATGCTACCTGACTTCAAACTATACTACAAGGCTACAGTAACCAAAACAGCATGGTACTGGTACCAAAACAGAGATATAGACCAATGGAACAGAACAGAGTCCTCAGAAATAATACCACACATCTACAGCCATCTGATCTTTGACAAACCTGAGAGAAACAAGAAATGGGGAAAGGATTCCCTATTTAATAAATGGTGCTGGGAAAATTGGCTAGCCGTAAGTAGAAAGCTGAAACTGGATCCTTTCCTTACTCCTTATATGAAGATTAATTCAAGATGGATTAGAGACTTAAATGTTAGACCTAATACCATAAAAACCCTAGAAGAAAATCTAGGTAGTACCATTCAGGAATAGGCATGGGCAAGGACTTCATGTCTAAAACACCAAAAGCAATGGCAGCAAAAGCCAAAATTGACAAATGGGATCTAATTAAACTAAAGAGCTTCTGCACAGCAAAAGAAACTACCATCAGAGTGAACAGGCAACCTACAGAATGGGAGAAAATTTTTGCAATCTACTCATCTGTCAAAGGGCTAATATCCAGAATCTACAAAGAACTCAAACAAATATACAAGAAAAAAACAAACAACCCCATCAAAAAGTGGGCAAAGGATATGAACAGACATTTCTCAAAAGAAGACATTCATACAGCCAACAGACACATGAAAAAATGCTCATCATCACTCGCCATCAGAGAAATGCAAATCAAAACCACAATGAGATACCATCTCACACCAGTTAGAACGGCAATCATTAAGAAGTCAGGAAACAACAGGTGTTGGAGAGGATGTGGAGAAATAGGAACACTTTTACACTGTTGGTGGGATTGTAAACTAGTGCAACCATTATGGAAAACAGTATGGCAATTCCTCAAAGATCTAGAACTAGAGGTACCATATGACCCAGCCATCCCACTACTGGGTATATACCCAAAGGATTATAAATTATTCTACTACAAAGACACATGCACACATATGTTTATTGCGGCACTATTCACAATAGCAAAGACTTGGAATCAACCCAAATGTCCATCTGTGACTGACTGGATTAAGAAAATGTGGCATATATACACCATGGAATACTATGCAGCCATAAAAAAGGATGAGTTTGCATCCTTTGTAGGGACATGGATGCAGCTGGAAACCATCATCCTTAGCAAACTGTCACAAGAACTGAAAACCAAACACCGCATGTTCTCACTCATAGGTGGGAATTCAACAATGAGATCACTTGGACTCGGGAAGGGGAACATCACACACTGGGGCCTATCATGGGGAGGGGGAGGGGGGAGGGATTGCATTGGGAGTTATACATGATATAAATAATGAATTGATGAGTGCTGATGAGTTGATGGGTGCAGCACACCAACATGGCACTAGTATACATATGTAACAAACCTGCATGTTATGCACACGTACCCTAGAACTTAAAGTATAATAAAAAAAAAAAATTTTATATTGAAATCCTCACCCTCATTATGACTTTATGAGGAGATGGGGTCTTTTCAAAGGTAATTAATGTTAAAGAGGGTCATAAGGGTGAGGCCATAATCCAATGTGACTATTGTTATTATTATAAGAGACAGTGAGACACCAGAGTGGGCTGCTCACAGTGCCATGTGAAGACACAGAAAGGTGGCCATATGCAAACCAAGGACAGAGGCCACATGAGAAATCAACTGTCCTGGAACCTTGACCTTAGACCTCCAGCCTCCAAAACTGTGAGATATTATTTTTATTAAACCACCCAGACTTCGGTATTTTCTTATGATAGTCCTAGCAGACTAATGTACATTATTATAATATTGATGTCTGCAGGGTCTGTAATTACATCCCTTATTTTATTTCTGATATGGTAATTTGCATTTTGTTCTTTTTAAAAAAATTTCTTAGTCTTGCTTGAGGATTGTCTATTATTGATCTTTTCAAGTAATTGGCAATTTTATTAATTGTTCTGTATTATTTCATATTTTCAATTTTATTTCTTTTTACATCTTTATTATTTCCTGCTTCATGCTCCTTTTTTTGTTTACTATTTTTTCCCAGGTTATTGATGTGGGAAGCTAAATTATTTGGAACCTTGTTTTCTCCAAGATGAGAGTTTGGAGCTATAAATTTCTTCTGTGCACTGCTTTTGCTGTGTTTCACAAATTTAGATATGTTGTCTTTTTATTGTTTTTAAGTTCAATGTAGTTTTGTTTTTTCTACAGAATTTCTTTTAAATTTTCTAAGACTTGGAGATGTTTGTGTTTTTTTGTTGTTGTTGACTTTGAGTCGGATTTTCTTATGGTTAGGAATTACACTCTGTATAATATAATCTTAAATTTTTGTAAGCTTTCTTGCATGGTCCAGGAGATGGTCTATCTTGCCTTATGTTCCATGGACACTTGAAAAGAATGTATGTTCTGCTGTTGTTGATTATATTATTCTACAAATATCACCTATCTATTTGCATGGTGGTTGATGATGGTGTTGAATTGTTCTATTTTCTTGCATATTTGCTGCTGAAACATTCTCTATCCTATTTTCTTTAGAAATAAATGTCAAATTCCTCAACTATAAAAAAAAGACTATTACACTTAAAACAACCTAAAAAATATTTCATAGTTCTTAGAAATAAATTCAACTAAAAGTGTGTAATACCTCCATACCAAAAACCACATAACATTGCTGAAAAACATTTTCAAAGACCTAAACAAACATAGAATTGCAGCACGTTCATGAATCAGAACAGTCAGTATTTCTAAGGTGTCAATTATTTCCCAAATCTATAAATTCAATGCAATCCCATAATCAAGGATAGTCATTTTCTAGAAATTGTCAAACTGATACTATAATTTACATGAAAATTCAAAAGACATAGAATAGCCCAAATATTCTTGGGAAAAAAGAACAAAACTGATGGACTTTCATCGTCTCACTTGAAGTCTTAGCATAAAGCTTCAATAATAAAGATAGTGTGCTTTTGGCTTAATGACATCAAAGATATCAATGGAATAGAGTTCATAAACAGACCAATTCTTGTATGGTCAAATAATTTTCCACAAAATGACCAAAGTTATTTAATAGGGAAAAGGGAGTCTTTCTTTAAAAATGATGCTACAGCAACTCAATATGCACATGAAAAAAATAAAAATAAACCATGAACTCTTCTGTTAGTCTGTTCGTGTTACTATAAATGAATACCTGAGGCTGGGTAATTTATCAAGAAAATAGGTTTATTTGGCTCACAGGTCTACAGGCTGTATGATAAGTACAGTGCCAGCATCTGTTTCCGAGGAGGGCCTCAGGTTGCTTACCCTCATGATGGAAGGCAAAGGGGTAACAACATGTACAGAGATCACATGGTAAGAGAGGAGCAAGAGAGCAAGTATAGAGATGCCAGGTTCTTTTCAACAACCAGTTCTTGTGGGAATTACTAGAGTGAGAAGCCACTCACCCCCTTAAGGAAAGGTATCAATCTATTGATGAGCAATCTACGCTCACAACCCAAATACCTCTCATTAGGCCTCATTTCCAATATTGGGCCTCAAATATCTAACCTATAACAACTCTATACCATATGGTTTGAGATGAACCATAAACCTAAATGTAAGTGTTGAAAGTATAAAGTCTCTAGAATAAAACATAGAATGTTACTTTTGTAGCCTGGAGTCAGGCAAACATTTCTAAATACAACACAGAAAGCAATAACCATAAAAAAACAAAAATGTATACACTAGATTCATCAAAATTTAAAGTATCTGCTCATCAAAAATAATTAAGAAAAAGAATAGGTAAGCTTCATACTGGTAGAAAATGTTTGTGATACAATATTTTTGACAAAGGTTTTATTTTCATAACATGTAAATAACTCCTACAATTCAATAGCAAGAGGACAAACGATTCTATAAAAATGAGAAAAACTTGAACAGAGAACAGCCTCCCAAGGAAAAACATAGAAATGGTCACAAGCCCATGAATAAAGCATTCAACGTAGTTAGCTCTCAGGAAAATGCAAGTTAAAACCATCAGAAGATACCAGTACACACTTACTATAAAAGCAAAAATACCCACAAGTCAATCACTGGGGAACATGGAGCAATCAGAACTCTCATACACTATACTGAAACTGTAAAATAGTACAACCACATTGAAAAACAGTTTGTTTGATATTAAGTCAAACATACACCCACCCTATGATCCAGCATTTTCACACCTAGGTATTCTTCCAAAAAGAATGAAAACAAATGTCCACAAAAAAACTTGCTAAAGAATGTTCATAGTATATCTATTCATAATAGCAAAAAACTTGTAAGCAACCCAGATGTCCATCAACAGGAGAATTAATAAAAAAATTGTGGTATATTAATAAAAGAAGTCCTACTCAGCAATAAAAATAAATGTACTACCGATACATACAACAACATGTCGAGCAAAAATGTCAGGCATTAAAGAGTACACATACTATGTGAGTCTATTAGAAATTCTAAAACAAGCAAGACTATAGTGGAAAATTCATAAAAGTGTTGTCTTTTGAGTGCAGAGGTCATTGACTGAGAAAGAATTTTCTAGGTTGACAAAAATGTTCTATATCTTGATGAGTATTATGATCTCAATGTTGGTGTGCCCCACTCCCAAATGTGTATGTTGAAATTTATTCCCCAATGCATGAGTATTAGGATGTTAGGGCTTTGGGAGGTAACTAGGCCATGAGAGAAGAGCACTCATCAATGGATTATGCTCTTATAAAAGAAGTTAAAGAGGGAGAGTTCTAGCCTCTTGGGTCCTTTCGGTCACATGAGAACACAGCAAGAGGTGCCATCTATGAAGCAGAGAGCGAGCTTTCACTAGACATCAGTTCCACTGGTGACTTGATCTTGGACTTCCCAGCCTCCAGAACTGTGAGAAATAAATTCCTATTATTTATAAATTACTCAATCTAAGGTATTTTGTTATAGCAACTTGAATGGACTAAGACAATAGGGATGGTGGTTACACTGGTGTATGTATCTGGGAAAAACTGAATGGCACATTTAAGATTTGTGTATTTTAATATATATAAATTTTAAATTAAAACTGAAAACAAAAGCAATATTGGAAATAAAAAACAGTTTCGCAGAGAAAAAGATGTAAACACATGCCACAGACCTAAAAACAAAAACTATCAATACAAGAAGGAATATAAAAAAGAATTCTACATATAATTTAATAAAAATCCCTGTCTGAAAGTTAAGGTAAGGAATTGGATTTTGATACATAAGTTTTTAAAGATAAGTTTGAATATCATTTATGACAAAAGATTTCATACCATTTTTATAAGAGATATATGAGTCTTTTCATAGTATATTGTATTGAAACAAATTCTAGGTATTCACAGATGTATAGTCATTGCACTAAGATGTTCAAGAAAACCATTTATTCCAATTATATCTTGCTAATTTGCCAGCAAAAATGACTAATTTTTCAATCTGCTGTTTCCCAAGGGAGGTCTAACTTGGCTGTAAATTTTTAACTTTTATTTTATTATTCTGTTGGCTGCTCCTGGACTTCACTGTGAAAGGTATTTGCTTGCAAACATATTAAAGTATGAAAAATATCCAGAGACAGTAGCCTAATATATTTTCATACATTTACCTATTATCTCAAGAAATAGCATCTCCTTCAATTATGCTAATAAAATGATTCTGTAACTCATAATGGATTCTGGTATGCTACTTTATGCTTATTGAAAATAAAAACATAGCAAATTATGTTAATTTCAAACAAATTTGCAACCAATGTCTCATTTATGAAAAGAGCAGCTAGCTACCTTGTTCACTGATACAGGCAGTATCTTTCTCACTTGCTCTCACCATTCTTCTAATGATTTCAGGGCTAAGGAAAATGATTAGAATACTACCCAGAAAATAGTCATAAGGATATTTTTACACATAGTACATCTTGAATGGTAAAATAACCAAAAATTTTCTACTTTATTAATAGAATTACCTACTTCTACATGACCAAACTTCTGCTTGACCTTGTTTTACATAGTTGTCTAATATACTATTTTCTTCACTTATTTCTCCCAGACATCAGCAAAGACATCTGCAAAAGCTTGAAGCCATTCTCCTTTGCCTTAGGAAATTGGTCAGAAATGATTCAATGTACCAGCCCTCTCTCATTGCTACAGTTATATACGGGTCTTTTCTGTGAGCCATGCCAAACATAAATCCAAAACCACAGGTCTCACCATAGATTTTACATTGCTTATGCTGACTTTCTAGTAGCCATTGGGAATACCATAAAAACTAATATGCCTAAGTGGGTTTAATCTCTCAAGAAAAGCTTCTCTGCATTTTCCTGCAACAAAGCCTCCAGGCTACTCTGAGTTTAATTCAGTTCAATTACTGATTCTCCAGCTCCACAGAGATTCCTGGCCAACCCCAATAAACAGATTTTCTCAGGTTGCCTCACACCCAAGCCCTGTAGTCTCTTTGCTCACAGTTACATAAAAATTGTGTTGTTGTATATAACCATCAATCACCGTGAGCAAAATAAATAAATTGGAGGAGCATTCTTGGGACTGGAAAAGAATAGTGAGCCTTAGAGAGAAGAGAATTGGTTGAGTCTATTACTGCCTCAGATTTAAACTAAAATCCATTACATCACCAGAGGTTCATTCCATTTTGGTGCCTGCCTACCTGTGCAAGATATTACTGCAAAGTAATGTCTTTATAATTCTTTTTCTCACATTAAATTTCAGCCAAGTTGAACATCTTTGGCTTCTTCGAGAATATAGTGTACTTTCTTGAATCTGTGCCTTTGTTCTACTACTCTCTCTTACAACTATTTCTCCCCACGTACATCCACACACTTACGTTCCCCTATTTTACTGAAATATTTCCTATCTATACCTCGATCTCACATTAGTTCCTTTTTTCTTTTTTTATAATTTTCAATTTTTGTGGATACATAGTAGATACATATATTTATGAGGTACCTGAGATGGTTTGATATAGGCATATAATGCATAATATTCACATCATGGCAAATGAGGTATCCATCACCTCAAGCATTTATCCTTTCTTAGCATTATAAACAATTCAATTATACTCATTTAGTTATTTTATATATTTTTAATTTAACTTTTATTTTAAGTTGAGGGGTGTATGTGCAATTTTATTACACAGATAAACTTGTGTCATAGGGTTTTGCTGTACAGATTGTTTCATCACCCAGGTATTAAGCCTAATAGCCATTAGTTATTTTTCCTGATCCTCTCCCTCCTCCCACTCTTTACCCTTTGATTGGGTCCAGTGTCTGTTGTTCCCCTCTATGTGTCCATGTGTTCTCATCATTTAGCTCCTACTTATACGTGAGAACATGTAGTATTTTGGTTTCTGTTCCTGCATTAGTTGACTAAGGATAATGGCCTCCAACTCCATCCATGTTCCTACAAAGTACATGAGCTTGTTCTTTTTTATGGCTGTATAGTATTCCATGGTGTATATGTACCACATTTTCTTTATCCAGTCTACCATTGACAGGTATTTAGGTTGATTCCATATCTTTGCTATTATGAATAGTGCTGTAATTAACACATATATGCATGCCTCTATGGCAGAATTGACTTATATTCCTTTAGGTATATAACCAGTAATGGGATTGCTGGGTCAAATGATATTTCTGTTTTTAGGTCTTTGAGGAATCACCACACTGTTTTCCATAATGGTTTAACTAATTTACACTCCCACCAACAGTATTTAAGTGTTCCTTTTTCTCCACAACCTCACCAGTATCTGTTATATTTTTACTTTCAGTAGCCATTCTGACTGGTGTAACATGGTATCTCATTGTGGTTTTCATTTATATTTCTCTAATAATCAGTGATGTTGAGCTTCATTTCATATGTCTGTTGGTCATATGTATGTCTTCTTTTGAAAAGTGTCTGTTCAGGTCCTATGCCCACTTTTTTAATGCGGTTTTTCTCTTGTAAATTTGTTTATGTTCCTTACAGATGCCAGATATTACACCTTTATCAAATGCATAGTTTGCAAAAATTTGCCCCCATTCTGTAGGTTGTCAGTCTATTCTGTTGATAGTTTCTTTTGCTGTGCAGAAGTTCTTTAGTTTAATTAGATCCCATTTGTCAATTTTTGCTTTTGTTGCAAATACTTTTGGTATCTTTTATCATGAAATTTTTGCCCATTTCTATGTCCAGAATAGTATTTCCTAAGTTATCTTCTGGGGTTTTTATACTTTTGGATGTTACATTTAAGTCTCTAATCCATCATGAGTTAATTTTTGTATATGGTGTAAGGAAGGGGTCCAGTTTCGATCTTCTGCATATGGCTAGTCAGTTATCCCAGCACCATTTATTGAATAGGGAGTGCTTTCCCCTTGCTTGTTTTTGTCAGTTTTGTCAAAGATCAGATAGCTGTAGATGTGCAGCATTATTTCTGGGCTCTCTATTCTGTTCCATTGGTCTATATGTCTGTTTTTGTTCCAGTACCGTGCTGCCATGCTGTTTTGTTTACTGTAGCCCAGTAGTGTAGCTTGAAGCGGGGTAGTGTGATGCCTATAACTTTGTTCTTTTTGCTTAAGACTGCCTTGACTATTTAGGCTCTTTTTTGGTTCCATATGAATTTTAAGACAGTTTTTTCTAGTTATTGGTAGTTTATTAGGAAGAGCATTGAATCTATAAATTGCTTTGGGCAGTGTGGCCATTTTAATGGTACTGATTCTTCCTATCCATAGGCATGGAATGTTTTTCCATTTGTTTGTGTCTTCTCTGATTTCTTTCAGTAGTGTTTTTCAGTTCTCCTTGTAGAGATATTTCACCTCCCTGGTTAGCTGCATTCCTAAGTGTTTCACTCTTTTGTGTGGTGATTGTGAATGGGATTGCATTTCTGATTTGGCTCTTGGCTGGACTGTTTTTGGTGTATAGGAATGCTAGTAATTTTTTTGGTGTTGATTTTGTATCCTGATACTTTTCTTAAGTTATTTATCAGCCTAAGGAGCTTTTGAAGCCAGACTAAAAAGTTTTCTAGATGTATCTGCAAACAGGGATAGTTTGACTTCTGCTTTTCCTATTTGAGTACCCTTTATTTCTTTCTCTTGTCTGATTGCTCTGGCCAGAACTTTCAGTACTATATTGAATAGGAGTAGTGACAGAGGGCATCCTTTTTTGTGTGCCAATTTTCAAGGGGGAATGCTTCCAGATTTTGTTCATTCAGTATGATGTTGGTTGTGAGTTTGTTACAGATGGCTCTTATCATTTTGAGGTGTGTTCCTTCAATGCCTAGTTTATTAAGAGTTTTTAACATGAAAGGGTGTTAAATTTTAACAAAAGCCTTTTCTGCATCTATTGAGATAATCATGTGTTTTTTGTCTTTAGTTCTGTTTATGTGATGAATCTCATTTGTTGATTTGCACATGTTGAACCAATGTTACATCCCAGGGATAAAGCCTATGTGATCATGGAGGATAAGGTTTTTGATTTGCTGCTGGATTTGATTTGCCAGTATTTTGTTGAGGATTTTTGTGTTGATGTTCATCAAGGGTATAGGCCTGAAGTTTTGTGGGGATTTCTTGCTGTGTCTCTGCCAAGTTTTGGTGTCAGGATGATGCTGGTCACATAGGAAGAGTTATAGAGGAGTCCTACTCCTCGATTTTTTGGAAAGTTTCAGCAGGAATGGTACCAGCTCCTCTTTGTCTATCTCATCCTGAGCTTTTTCTGTTTGGTAGGCTATATATTTGGTAAGCTGATTCAGTTTTGAAGCTCATTATTGCTATGTTCAGGGATTCAATTTCTTCTTGGCTCAGGCTTGGGAGAGTGTATGTGTCCAGGAGTTTATTCATTTCTTCTAGATTTTCTAGTTTATGTGCATAAGGGTATTCATAATATTCTCTGATGATTATTTGTATTTCTTTTGGGTCAGTGGTAATATCTCCTTTGTAATTTCCAATAGTGTTTATTTGGTTTTTCTCTTTTTTCTTCTTTATTACTCTATCTAGCAGTCTATTTTATTAATTTTCTCAAAAAACAAACTTCTGAATTTGTTGACCTTTTGAATGGTTTTTCATGTCTCAATCTCCTCAGTTCTACTTTTAGTTATTTCTTGTCTTCTGCTAGCTTTGGGATTTGTTTGCACTTGGTTCTCTAGTTCTTTTAGTTGTGATGTTAGATTAACTTGAGATTTTTCTAATTTTTTTTACTGTGGGCATGTAGTGCTACAAAAATCCTCTTAACACTGCTGTAGTTGCATCCCAGAGATTCTGGTATGTTGTATCTTCGTTCTTATTAGTTTCAGAGAACTTCTTGATTTTGTCTTAATTTCATTATTTACCCAAAACTCATTGGGAGAATATTATTCAATTTCCATTTAATTGTATGGTTTTGAGTGAATTTCTTAGTCCTGATTTTTAAGACTAAGAAATTTGATTGCCCTGTGGTTTGACAGACTGCTTGTTATAATTTCAGTTATTTTGTATTTGCTGAGGAGTGTTTTATATGCAGTTATGTGATTGACCTTAGAGTGTGTGCTATGTGGTATTTTGAAGAATGTATATTCTATTGTTTTAGGGCAGAGAGTTCTGTAGATGTCTGTTACGCTCATTTGATCCAGTGTTGAGTTCAGGTCCTGAATATCTTTCTTAATTTACTGCCTTGATGATCTGTCTAATACTGTCAGTTGAGTGTTAAAGTCTCCCAGTACTTTTGTATGGGAGTCAAAGCTTTATAAATCCGGGGTGCTCCTGTGTTGAGTTCATATTTATTTAGGATAATTAGGTCTTCTTGTTGAATTGAACTCTTTACCATTATGAAATGCCCTTCTTTGTCTTTTTTGATCTTTGTTTGTTTAAAGTCTGTCTTATCTGAAATTAGGATTGCAACTGTTTTCCATTTGGTTGACAGATTTTTCTCCCTCTATTTTGAACCTATAGGTATCATTGCATGTAAGACTGGTCTCTTGAAGACAGCATACTAATAGATCTTGGTTCTTTATCCAGCTTTCCACTCTGTGCCTTATAATTGGGGCATTTAGGCTAGTTGCATTTGAGGTTAGTATTGATATATGTGTATTTGATCCCGTAATCATGATGTTAGCTAGTTATTATGCAGAATTGTTGTGTGGTTACTTTATAGTATCACTGGTCTCTGTACTTAAGTGTGTTTTTGTAGTGGTTGGTTATGATCTTTCTTTTCTATATTTAGTGTTTCCTTCAAAAGCTTTTGTAAGGTAGGTCTGGTGGTAATGAATTCCTTCAGCATTTACTTGTCTGAAAAGGGATCTTATTTCTCCTTTGCTTATGGACCTTGGTCTGATTGGATATGAAATTCTTGGTTGTAATTTCTTTATTTAAAGAATGTTGAATATTGGCCCCCAGTATCTTCTGGCTTGCAGGGTTTCTGCTGAGAGATCTGCTATTGGTCTGATGGCTGTCCCTTTGTAGGTAACCTGCCCTTTCTCTCTAGCTGCCTTATCATTTTTTCATTCATTTCGACCTTAGAGAATCTGAAGATTATGTGTATTAAGGATGATCTTCTTATGAAGTATCTTACTGGAGTTCTCTGAATTTCCTGAATTTGAATGTTGACCTCTCCAGCTAGGTTAGGGAAGTTCTCATGGATGATAAACTGAAAGATTTTGTTTCTTATGAAGTTTTTTTTTTTTTTTTCCCTATGTAAGTAGTTGTTTTCTACGTAAATAGTTGGTGTCTTTTTGGAGGGGATAATTGGTGGAGACTTCTGTCATCTTGCTCCAACTCTCCTCATTTACTTATTTTAAAATTTACAATCAATAATTGTTGACTGTATTCACCCTCTTGTGCTATCAAATACTAGAGGTTATAAGTTCTACCTAATATATATGTTTTTATCCATTAATTATGTCTGCTTTCCTCCACTACCTTTCCCAGTCTCTGGTAACCATCATTCTACTCTCCATCTCCATGAGTTCAATTATTTTAATTTTAGCTCCCATGAATAAGTAAGAACATGTGAAGTTTCTCTTTCTGTGCCTGGCTCATTTCACTTAACACAATGACCTACAGTTCTATCCATGTTGTGCAAATGTCAGGATCTCATTCTTTTTTATGGATGAATAGTACACCATTTTGTATATATATTTCACATTTTCTTTATCTGTTTGTCTGTTGGTGGACATTTAGGTTGCTTCCAAATCTTGGCTACTGTGAATAATGCTACAATAAACATGGGAGTGCAGACATCTCTTTAATGTACTGATTTTCTTACTTTTGAGTATACACCTAGCAGTGAGACTGCTGGATAATATGATAGATCTACTTTTAGTCTTTTGAGAAACCACCAAATTGTTTTCCACAGTGGTTGTACTAATTTACATTTCTACCAACAGTGTATGAAGATTTCTTTTTCTCTACATCCTCACCAGCATTTGTTATTTCCTGTCGTTTGGATATAAGCCATTTTAACTGGGGTGTTCTTGGTGCCTTTGTCAAAAATAAGGTCACTGTAGGGGTGTGGATTGCTTTCTGGTCCTCTATTCTCTTTCATTGTACTATGCATCTATATTATGACAGTACCATGCTTTTTTGGTTACTATAACTCTATAGTATAATTTGAAGTAAGATAATGGGATTCCTCCAGTTTTATTCTTTCTTCTCAAGAAAGTTTTGGCTATTCTAAATATTTTGTGGTTTTATATAATCTTAAGATTGGGTTTTTTCATGTCAGTATAAAAATGTCATTGGCATTTTGATAGAGACTACATTGACTCTGTAGGTCATTTCAGTCAGTATGGACATTTTAACAATATTGATTCTTCCAATCTGTGAACATTAAATATCTTTCCTTTTTGTGTGTCCACTTCCATTTCTTTAATCAATGTTTTACAGTTTTTATTGGAAAGATCTTTCACTTCTTTGGTGAAGTTTAGTTCTAGCTATTTTATTTTATTTGTACATATTGTAAACAGGATTACTTTCTTGATTTCTTTTTCAGATTGTTCACTTTTGCCATATGAAAGTGTTGCTAATTTTCTATGTTGATTTTGTATCCTGCAACTTAACTGAATTTGCTTATCAGTTCTAATAGTCTTTTTTTTTAGAAAGAGTCTCACTCTGTTGCCCAGGCTGAAGTGTAGTGGCACGATCTCGTCTCATTGCAAGCTCCACCTCCTGGGTTCATGCCATTCTCCAGCCTCAGCCTCCCGAGTAGCTGGGACTACAGGTGTCCACCACCACGCCCAGCTAATTTTTTGTATTTTTAGTAAAGACAGGGTTTCACTATGTTAGCCAGGATGGTCTTGATCTCCTGACCTTGTGAGCTACCCACCTCCGCCTCCCAAAGTGCTGGGATTACAGGCATGAGTCACAGTGCCTGGCCATAGTGGGGCTGTTTTGGTTTTTTTTTTTTTTTTTTTGAGTCTTCATGTTTTTCCAATTATAAGATTATATTATCTGCAAACAAGAATGCCTTTGACTTCTTTATTTCCAAATGGTTGCCCTTTATTTTTTCCCTTTGTCTGATTGCTCCAGCTAGGGCTTCAAATACTATATTGAAGAGCAATGGTGAAAGTGGACATCCTTGTTATGTTCCAGATCTTAGATAAAAAGATTTCAGTTTTTCCCTATTCAGTAATACTAACTGTTTGTCTGCCAAAGATGGCTTTTATTTAGTTGAGATGCAGACCTTTTATATCAAGTTTTTTTAGGGGTTTTATCTTGTATGAATATTGAACTTTATCAAATGTTTTTCAGCCTCAATTGAAATGATTATATGATATTTATCCTTCATTCTGATGTGATATATCACATTGATTGATTTGCACATGTTGAACCATCATTGCATCCCAGGGATAAATCTCACTTGGTTATAATGAATTTATATATATATATATATATTCTTTTTGAGACAGAGTCTTACTCTGTTACCTAGGTTGGAGTAAAGGACACAATTACAACTCACTGAAGCTTCAACCTTTTGAGCGCAAGTGATCTCCTTCCTCAGCAAAGGCACATAACACCATGCCCAGCTAATTTTTTTTTTTTTTTAAGTAAAAGCAGGGTCTCAGTTTGTTGCCCAGGCTGTTCTTGAACTCCTGGGCTCAAGCAATCCTCTAGCCTTGGACTCCCAAAGTGGTAGGACTACAGTCATGAGCCACCTTGCCTGGCCAAATGATCTTTCTAATGGGTTGTTGAATTCAGTTTGCTAACATTTTCTTGAGTACTTCTGCATCAATGTTCATTAAGCAAATTTGTGTGTAGCTGTTTGTTTGCTTGTTTTGTTTGTTTGTTTGTTGACGTGTCTTTGGTTCTGGTATCAGGGTAATACTGGCCTCATAGAATTAGTTTGGAAGTATTCCTTCCTCCTCTATTTATCAGAAGTTTGAGTAAGATTGCTGTTAGTTCTTCTTTAAATGTTTAGTAAAATTCAGCAGTGAAGCCATTAGGTCTGAGCTTTTCTTTGCTGGGAGACTTTTTGTTATGGCTTTAATCTAATTACTTGTTATTGGTCTGTTCAGGTTTTGGACATTTTCATGTCCAAAAATTCATAGGAATTTATCCATTTTTTCTAGGTTTTCCAATTTATTGGCATATAGTTGCTCATAGCAGCCTCTAATAAAATTTCTGTAGTAACAGTTGTAGTGTCTCTTTTTTATCCCTGATTTTATTTATTTGAGTCTTTTCTTGTTTTTTCTTCATATACTAAAGGTTTGTTTTATTTATCTTTTCAAAAATCCAACTTTTGTTTTATTGATCTTTTGTACTGGTTTCTCCATTTCAATTTGATTTATTTCTGCTCTGATCTTGTATTATTTCTTTTCTTCTACAAATTTTGGGTTTAGTTTGCTCTTGATTTTTTAGTTCTTTAAGATCCAACATTAAGTTGTTTATTTGACATTTTTCTACTTTTTCGATGTAGGTGCTTTAGCTATAAACTTCCCTCTTAGTGCTGCTTGCACTGTATCCATTGGTTTTGGTATGTTATACTTCACTGTCATTTGTTTCAAGAGCATATTGTTTAACTTCAGTGTGTTTGTGTAGTTTCCCAAATTTCTCTTGTTATTAATGTATAGGTTTATTCCATTGTGTTCAGAGAATATACTTGAAATAATTTTAATGTTTTTTTTTAATTTTTAAGAAAATTTTGTGGCCCAACATATGGTCTCTCCTTGGAAATGACCCATGCAATGAAGAGAAGAATGTATATTCTTCAGCCGTCAGATGAAATGTTTTATAAATATCTATTAGGTCCATTTGGTCTATAGTGCTGATAAAGTCTAATGTTTCTTTGTTGATTTTCTATCTCAATGGTGTGGCCAGTGCTGAAAGTGGCCAGCTACTATTGTATTGGGGTATATCTGTCTCTTTAGCTCTAATAATAATTGTTTTATATATCTTTGCACTCCATTGTTGGCATACATATTTACAATTATAAAATCCCCTTGGTGAATTCACTCTTTTATCTTTACATAATGACTTTATTTTTTGCTTTTAGAGATTTTGTCTGATATAAATATCACTACTCCTGCTCTTTTTCATTTTCCATTTGCATGGAATGTCTTTTTCCATTCCTTTATTTTTAGTCTTTGTGTGTCTTTGTAGGGGAAGTGTGTTTCTTGTATGGAACAGATCACTGGGTTCTGTTTTTTTTTTTTTCTTTTCTTTTTTTAATCCATTCAGCCACTCTGTGTCTTTTGATTGGAGAGTTTAGTCTATCTACATTCAACGTTATTATTGATAAATAAGGACTCACTCCTGTCATTCTGCGATGTGTTTCCTGGTTATTTTGTGGTCTCATTTTGTTTCCTTCCTTCCTATATTTCTTTTAGTGAAGGTGATTTTCTCTGATGGTGTCTTTTAATTTCTTGGGACTTTTTTGTAGCTGTCGTATGCTTTTAGATTTGAGGTTACCATAAGACTTGCAATACTATCTTATAACCCATTATTTTAAACTGATGATGACTTACTGCTAATTACATAAACAAACATGCAAAATGAAAACTAATAAATACTCTACACTTTAACTTTATCCTATCACTTTTTAACTTTTTGTTGTTTCTGTTTATGTCTGGTCCTGTCTATATCTTGAAAAATTGTACTTATTATCTTCATTGGTTCATCTTTTAGTCTTTCTACTCAAAATATGAGTAGTTTACACACCACAATTACAATGTTATACTATTCTGTGTTTTTCTGTTTACTGTTACCAGTGAGTTTTTCACTTCAGATGATTTTTTATTGCTCATCAACATCCTTTTCTTTCAGACTGAAGAACTTCCTTTAGTATATCTTGTACGATAGGTCTGATGTTGATAAAATCCCTCCATTTTTGTTTTTCTGGGAAAGTCTTTATTCCTCCTTCATGTTAGAAGGATATTTTTACTGGATATACTATTCCAGCGTGAACATTCTTCACCTTCAGCACTTGAAATATGTCATGCCATTCTCTCCTGGCCTGTAAGGTTTCCACTGGAAAGTCTGCTGCCAGACATATTGGTGCTCATTGTATGTTATTTGTTTATTTTATCTTACTGCTTTTGGGATCCTTTCTTTATCCTTAAACTTTGAGATTTTGATTATTACATGTCACAAAGTAGTTTTATTTGGGTTAAAGCTGCTTTGGGGTTCCATAACCTTCTCTTGTACTTGAATATCAATACCTTTTTCTAGGTTTGAGAAGTTCTCTGTTATTATTCCTTTGAATACTGCTTCTACACCTGTCTCTTTCTCTTACCTCCTCTCTAAGACCAGTAACTCTTAGATTTGCCCTTTTGAGGCTATTTTTTAGATCTTATTCATGTGCTTCATTGTTTCTTTTGTTTGTTTGTTTTGTCTCCTCTGTGTATTTTCAAATAGGCTGTCTTCAAGCTCACTGTTTCTTTCTTCTGCTTGATCAATTTTGCTATTAAAGGACTCTGATGCACTTATTGATAGTGAAATTGCATTTTTCCACTCCAGAATTTCTGCTTGGTTCTTCCAAATTATGATAATCTCTTTGTTAAATTTAGCTAATAGGATTATAAATTCCTTCTCTGTGTTATCTTGAATTTTGTTGTGTTTCCTCAATATAGTTATTTTGAATTCTCTGTCTAAAACATCACCTGTCTCTGTCTCTCCAGAACTGGTACCCCATAAATAAGGTGCCATAGCTGGTACCTTATTTAGTTTATTTGATGAGGTCATGTTTTCCTGGGTGGTCTTGATGCTTGTGGATGTTTGCCAGTGTCTGGGCATTGAAGAGTTAAGTATTTATTGTAGTCTTCACAGTTAGGCCTTTTTGTACCTGTCCTTGGGAAGTTTCCAAATATTCAAAGGGACTTGGGTATTTTAATCTAAGTTTTGGTATCTGCAGTCATATCTGTATTGTAGGGTACACCAAGCTCAGTAATGCTGTGGCTCCTGCAGACTTGTAGTTACCACCTTGGTGGTCTTAAATAACTTCCAGAATAATTCTCTGAATTACTAGGCAGAGAATCTTGTTCTCTTCCCTTACTGTTCTCCAAACAAATCGAGTATCTCTCTCTCTCTCTCTCTCTCTCTCTCTCTCTCTGTGTGTGTGTGTGTGTGTGTGTGTGTGTGTGCGCGCGCTGAGCTGTCTAGAGCTGGGAGAGGGATGACACAAGCACCTCTGTGATTACTGTGACTGGGACTAGGTCTGACTTGAAGCTAGCACAGTACTGGGTGTCACCACTGCCTGGCTACTGCTTATGTTCATTCCAGTTTCTAGGGCTCTACAATTAGCATGTGACAAAGCCAGCCAGGCTTATGTCCTTCTCTTCAGGGCAGTGAGTTGCCCTGATTACAGGTGGTTCCAGAAATGCCATCCAGGAACCAGGGCCTGGAGTCAGAAACCTTAGTAATCTATCTAGTGCTCTATTCTACTGCATCCCAGCTGGCACCCAAGTCACTGGACAAAGGCTTTCCAAATATTCCCTCCACTTCAAGGAGGAAAGGAGTCTCTGCCAATAGCCATCACTGCCCCAGGGCCATGGCAAATATTGCCTGGCTAGCCGACGTTCACTCAATGTCCAAGAGTTCTTTAGTCAGCTTATGGTGAATGCTGCCAGACCTGGGGCTCTCCCTTCATGGAAGTAGGCTCCTCTTTAGCCCAAGGCAGATCCAGAAATGCCATCCAAGACTTAAGTCCTGGAATAGGGGACCCCAAGAGCCTGCTTGGTGCTCTACCCCACCGTGGCCAATCTGGTACCTAAGCTGCAAAACAAATTCCCCTTCGCTCTTCCCTCTCCTTTCCTCAAGCAGAAGTCTCTCTATGTAGCCACCACTGCTGGGAATACGCTGGGTCATACCTGAAGCTAGCATATCTCTGAGTCTCACCTAAGGCCCATGGTGAGTACTGCCTGGATATCACTGCTGGTTATTCAGGGCTCAAGGAACTCTTTAGTCAGCAGGTGATGGATTCTTCCATGTCTGGGTCCTTCCCTTCAAGGCAGGATGTTCCCTTCTGGCCCAGGGTGTGTCTAGAAATGTCATCCAGGAGCTGGGTCCTGAAGTGGAGGCTTCATGACTCTTCTCAGTACCCTATCCTATTATGGCTGAGCTGGTATCTAAGTTGCAAGGCAAAGTCCTCCTTAGTCTTCCCTCTCATCTCTTCAAGTGGAGAGGTATCTGTACCAGAGCTGTGAGCTGTGCTGCCTGGGGCTATGGGAGGGCTGGAGCAAATACTCCCTTGACTACTCCAGATGGTTTCTCACTAGGTCATATGTCCCTCAAGTCCACTAGCTCAGAGCCCAGCACAGCACCAGAACTTGCCCAAAAATTTTAGTCATTGTGGCCTAGATTGTCTTACAAGTTTATTTAGGACCCCAGAGCCCTTAAGCCTACAGTGGAGGGGCTTGCCAGAACTCAGGTTCCAACCACTGGGATAGGCAATTCCTCTCTGGCTAGAGCTGTTCTAAATGCTCCCTCAGTGGGTGCCAGCTGAATTCTGCCAAGTGTTGCTTTCTGTTGTGACAAGGCAGCACTGATTTTCAATGCACAGTCCCACAGATCCTATAGTCTCCCTCCCTGAAGCACACAGATTCTTTCTCCACACCATGTGGCTGCTGCTGGGAGCTGAGGGGGTGGGGGGTGGTATTAGCAATTTAAGACTGTCTTTCCTACCCTCTTCAGTACCTCTTTCAGTGATATGAAGTTAAAATCAGGTACTATGATCACTCATCTGATTTTTGGTTCTTATGAAGCTGTTTCTTGTGTGGATAGTTGTTCAATTTGGTGTTCCAGCAGGAAGGATAATTAATGAAGGCTTCTAATCAACCATCTTGTTCCTTCTCCTGTCTCATTGCAATTTTTCAAATAATTATTCCTTAATGTTCCCAGATTCTCCTTAAGTGACATTTCTAGGGGCTCCCATAGTCCCTCTACTCCTCCAAAAATTAATAAATAAATGAAGCCCTAGGAGGAAAAAAAAGAGACAATACAAAATATTGTATATATATACAGTAAACATGAAATAGAACCATTATAATCTAAAGTCAGCTTATAATATTATAAAAACAGGATGAATCCATGCTAACAAAGTTAGGTCTGCTCTACATGGTTTAAAAATCGAGAGATATCAAATAAAAAGACAGATTTCTGGCTTCTCTTTAAAAATATTTCTGGCAATACCATGCCTACGTTTTAACATGCCAAAAATTATCTGGGGCTGGGGAGCAGCTAATCCCTTTGAGAGAGTCTGTGGGCTCCGGTTCACCACTCCTGGTCACTGCCTGCAACACTTACATGTGTTGCCTGCTACACCTCTGTCAGCGTGTGAATTTATACCCTTGTATAGACGAAAGTTGAAATTTTAATCTCTCTGTTTATGTTGATAATATGAGATCAAAGATGAAACAAAAAGGAAGAAGGATTTGTGTTCTGAGATTTTTAAAAGCAGAAGAAAAAGAATATAGGAAAGAATATATATCCAGTTTTTCTGTTTCAGTAGCTTTAGTTAAGAGTAGTTTGCAAATGGCTTTGACATGATCAGATAGGAAAGGAATGTGAAATGGTTAATAACATGCATTAAATTAAAACTCTTTGTTTATCTAGATAGCCTGGTACCTGACTGCAGACGGTAACTGAATAACAATGTCGTAGAGCTAAATTTCCAGTGCAAAGACATCATTCAAAGATGTGCTTCAGGTGCTACAGTTTGATGCTCTACACTACCCTGTCAACAAAATGGGTGGTTCATTTATGCTCAGGCAAATAGGAACACATGAGCCCTGTGTGGAAATCCAAAAGGAATGGTCCATAAGAAAGCAATTCCTGTATTTGATCATAGACTTTTGTCCCTTTCAAAGCCAGTGTATTCTTTAGTGTATAATCTCATCTCTGAAGACTAGTAAAAATACATCATTTCTAGTAAATGCAAATTTTTACTTTAGTGTTATAAGAAAATGGGGACACTTTAGACCATAAAAAAGGGACATTTTAGACCATTTTATGCTTTGGGGAAAAAGACTTTTAAACATGACATGTCATCCAAAAAAATAAATAGCTTCATAAAACTGCCCTAGGGAACATGAAAAAGTTGTAAGAACAAAATCTTCTGAGACATTAAATGACCCACAAAATGCAGTTATTGACTATAATATTTTGTTCTTCATAATACTTATAGAACCTCTAAAATATCACTTTTAATATAGGTGAACAAAGCTACTAACACATCATATTAGCTTCCTAATGCCACTGTAACATATTACCAGAAACTTCATGGCTTAAAACAACACACATTTATTATCTTACAACTCTGGAGGTCAGAAGTCCTAAAATTGCAGTGTTTTCAAGGCTGTGTTCCTTCTAGACACCCCAGAAGAAAATCCATTATCTTCTTCCACCCAGCTGCTAGGGGCTGTTTACATGCCTTAGCTCATGGCCTCTTCTTCCATCTTCAAAGCCAGCACCGTTGCATCTTCAAATCTCTCTCAGACTCTGACCCTCCCCATCCCTCTTATAGTGTCTTGTGGTTACATTGGGCACCCCTAAAGATTATCCCAGATAACATCTCATCTCAAAGTTTTCAATTTAATTTCATCTGAAAAGTCCCTTTGTCATTGAAGGTAACATATTCACAGCTTCTGGAGGTTAGGAAATTGATATCTTTGGACAGCCATTACTGTGCTTACAAGACACATTGGTCTTGATTGGACTTGGAATATAAACCATGACAGCAAGGAATGTAATGAGAGTAAACAAAGTGCATTTAGGTAACTCTCAAACTTGTTTCGGACAAAACTCAATCACGTAAAAACAGAACATTCTATTTTGCTGCAATATTTTTACCTTTAATCTACTAATGTATATTTGAAATGACTGTTTTTAGAAATATCTTTCTTTGAATGTTGCAGATGTGAATGAGATGAAATGAAAAGAATGAATACACACTTATTGATCATTGTACTAAGGTCATTGAACAACATAATCTCATCAAATAGTTAAGTATTTTAAATAATATAAAACACATGGAAGCTTTACCCAAGAAGAGATAGTGATCTTATTTAATATGCTGTGCAGCTAAATGAAACCCTGATGAGAGAAAGGGGCCTTCAGATATAGTAAAGATTGCACAGTGTGTGTGTGTGTGCGCGTGCGCGCATGCCTAGTAAAATAACATTCAGTAAGCACACACTATATTCCAGGAACTTTTCTTAGCACTCTGTACGTATTACTTGTTTAACCCTCACAATAACCCAATGGAGCAATTCCTACAATTATCCTTTTACAGATTATTAAACTGAGGCACAAAGAAATGACCTACCCCAAATTTCAAACCTAGTAAGCAATGAAGCTTGGATTTAAACCCAGGTGTTCTGCCTTCAGAGCTAAAAGTTAGAAAAGCCTAAAAGTTTCTTTTATCCATTTTAAGGAAATAAGTTTCCAGAAGGAAAGAAACAAGAAGAAAAGTAGAACTGTGGAAGTTCTCTCTGCAGATCAACAAGGTATATAGACTTTTACTAATTTTCTTCATATGAACCCACAAACCCAGAAGCAAGCATTATTATCTAGATTTGGAACTCTTCTACTTTGAAATGGATAGAGTTGGCCATGCACAGATTAATAATAATAATAATAATATTTTCTACATTTGCTGTTGAAACACAGATAAATGAAGAATGATCCTGGAAAAAAACTTTACAGACACACACACACACACAGAGCACAGAGTCCACAAGGTCACCATCTTATTGAACTACATAGCATGTTAAATACAATTACTACCTTTCTTGGGCAAAGGCTCCATTTCTCCATATTATTTAAAATGCCTAAGTATGTGATGAGATTATGTTGGTCAAACAGCACAGGACAATATTCAGTAAGTGTTTATTCATTTTAAAAATTTTATCTCATTCACATATGGAAGGTTCAAAGAAAGATGTTTCTGAGAACAGTTATTAAACATTTAAAAAGTAAGAGTAAAACAAAACTATTTATGTCTGAGAAAAAAAATGTCCATGAAATGCTTCCCACTAAAACCATTTGTTTTGCGTTCTCCCACTTATCTCAAGGATCCCATGACCAAGACACCTCATGCCTTCCAGAAGCTGAAGGTGAAAGCTCACTAAGATTAAACGACTGGGAAATATTAAATGAAAAACTATCAGGGCTGAGACAAAGCTCCTTGGCCTCAGCATGTTTGTCAGAGTGCCCAACTGATATAGTTTCCCTCTGTGCCCCCACCCAACTCTCATCTTGAATTATAATCCTTATAATCTCCACATGTCAAGGGAGGGATCTGGTGGGAGGTGATTGGATCATGGGGGACATTTCCCTCATGCTGTTCTCATGATAGTGAGTGAGTTGTCGTTAGTTTTGATGGTTTCATGTGTTTGACAGTTACTCCTTCACACACTCTCTCTCTCCTGCCATCTTATGAAGAAGGTGCCTGCTTCCCCTTCACATTCCATCATGATTCTAAGTTTCCTGAGGCACCCCCAGCCATGTGGAACTGTGAGTCAATTGAACTTCTTTCCTTTACAAATTACCCAGTCTCAAGCATTTCTTTATAATAGTGTATAGGCCGGGCACGGTGGCTCATGCATGTAATCCCAGCACTTTGGGAGGCCGAGGCAATCGGATCACAAGGTCAGAAGATGGAGACCATCCTGGCTAACACGGTGAAGCTCTGTCTTTACTAAAAATCAAAAAAATTAGCCAGGTGTGGTGGCGGGCACCTGTAGTCCCAGCTACTCTGGAGGCTGAGGCAGGAGAATGGTGTGAACCCGGAGGCAGAGCTTACAGTGAGCTGAGATGGTGCCACTGCACTCCAGCCTGGGTGATAGAGCGAGACTCTGTCTCAAAAAACAATAGTGTGTAAATGGACTAATAAACCATCTATCACTTTCCACACAAACTTTCCTACCTGTACTTTGTATTCAAATCTTTGTCTTTTTAATCTCCTGAAAGAATAAGGAATTGTTATTTCCAATAGAGTGGCTTCTTCAGACAACTTTTATGGTTAAAATTGATATTCTATGGTTGGTTATTGATAGCCCCATACCTTTCTGTCTAAGACAAAAGATGAACACATGCATGCACATCCATGTGTATCTGCCCAATGAGTTCACCTTGTCTATTGCCTAGACAGAGCCCATTTATCAAGACAGGGGAATTGCAATGGAAAAAGAGTAATTCACACAGAGCAGGCTGTGTGGGAGACTGGGAGTTTTATCGTTACTCAAATCAGTCTCCCTGAGCATGCAGGGATCAGAATTTTTAAAGATAATTTGGTGGGTAGGGGCTTGGGAAGTGGGGAGTACTGATTGGTCAGGTTGGAGATGGAGTCATTGTGGGTTGAAGTTAGGCTTTCTTAATGTCTACTGTTCCTGGGTGCAATGGCAGAACTGCTTGAGCCAAATTACCGATCTAGGTGGTGTCAGCTGATCCATCAAGTGTAAGGTCTGCAAAATCTCTCAAGCACTGATTTTAGGTGTTACAATAGTGATGTTATCCTCAGGAGCAATTTGGGGATGTTCAGACTCTTGGAGCCAGAGGCTGCATGACCCCTAAATTGTACTTTCTACTCTTGTAGCTAATTTGTTAGTCCTGCAAAGGCAGACTGGACCCCAGGCAAGAAGGTGGTCTTTTGGGAAAGGGCTGTTATCAATTTTGTTCAGAGTCAAACAATGAACTGAATTCCTTCCCCAAATTAATTCAGCCTACACTCAGGAATAAACAAGGACAGCTTAAGGGTTAGAAGCAAGATGGAGTCGGTTAGGTCTAATCTCTCTCACTGTCATAATTTCCTCAGTTATAATTTTGCAAAGGTGGTTTCACATACACAAACACACACACACACACTGTAAAGAAGAAACAATACAGAAAGAAAAGCTCACCTTAACAGGCCCAAATTTCAGTAACATAAAACTCATATTATCTAACAGAATAAATATAAAAATTCATGTAACATTTCTTACATTATAGGGCAACATTTGAAACTGGAAGATGTTTTAGAGACTATCTTGACTACCCCTTGCATTTTCTTATTGAGGAAATTGAAGTTCAGAGGGGAAAAAGTTTTCAAAAGAGTTGGGATAATGTTAGCCTGTGTCAGCACTAACATCTGACTAAACAAGTCAGATCACTGACACTGGCCCATGCTCACACCTTAATAATAATGACAATTTAATGCCAATAAGACTAATTACTAATAAATTTGAGTATTTTCTATGTGCTAGGCACTTCACATGCATTAGCTCATTTATATTTTCCAAATCTCTTGTGAGTTAGATTTTATTAGCATACCTACTTTACAGGTGAAGAAACTGCAGCACAGACAGTTAAGCTTCACTAAGGCTGCATGTTTAGTTGATGGCAAAGCTGAGTTTAGAAGCCAAATTGACCATAAAATCTTGCTTCTTAACGACTATGCAGTATATAAACACCCATTTCATGTATAAACATGAAAAGATGCTCATGCCTACACAACACACCCACAAACACATACACACACAGAAATCACTAAAAATATGAAACTCTTGGTTACTTTTTTCTAATTTTTAGTAAAGTGTTATTTTAATTTAGTTCCCTCAGGATGTTTTTATGACCTTTTAATTCTTGTCTCCTTATACTTTTACCTAAATCTAAGAAAGAATACCCTTTCACTGGCTGGAACCACTATGTTTTTAATTAGCATAGGTGGCAAACCAGATTACAATGCTAGTTAGCAACAACAGCTACATTATCTTTACATTAGTACACTTTCGTTGCAGTTTAGCTCTTTTAAAATCTCAGAATTGCTGTATCAGTTAACATTTTGTATCTAAGAAGTCATGACAGTTATAAAATCCATCTCACTAGATTAAAATTTTGAAAGTTTTATAATTGATACATTACTGTAAATAGGAAAATCAAATGCTTTAGGGGTAGATCCTGAATGACAAGAAAATTTTCTAGAAAGCACAATTTCTGCTCCTGAAGAAAAATGTATATCTTACTTTTTTTCTATGTTTATGTCTTCTAAGTCATGTTTGTTAGGATAGAAACGAAACTTACTATGAGACAGAGGCTTTGTATAATGATTTCTTTTCATTCTTCCAACAGTATTACCAGGTAACTCTTATTACCCACATTTGCCAGGTAATTTGTGGGAAACAGAGGCTCAGAGAGAATAAGTACTTTGCCAACTTAGTAAATGGTGAATCAGATTTGAATCCAGATTTTTTATGACCTAAATGCTCATTTCACTCTAACACACTACAGCCAGGAGAGAACCCACTTCAGTACGAGTGTTATAGTTCATGTCTGTTCAAAGTAGAGTGCACATTAGTGACTGTAGCTTTCATTGCATCTGTATAAATCCCATTCCCCAATATCAGTCTCCAAAGAAATATTTGAACTCCAGAAAGCTTAATAAGTGGTAGAGGTCGGGAGGAGGTGCAGGAGGTCATGAGTAGAATGACAAAAAGCCTTTAATCTAAGGCAGTTTCACATATAAGCTTCAGACAAAACTAAAAGCATCTTTCATCTTAAAGGCACTTACAAAAGGTCATTTTAAAGATCATTTCAGTTGTCAGTTTCCTGTTTGTGAGGTCCTCAGAAATAATAATTCATCAGTGGTGACCATGACAACAAACCTGCTTCCCACCAAAGCCTCCCCACACCTCTGCTCAGCGACTGTTAGAAAGAGTAGAGAGGAGATATAGACTTACCATGTTTCTGAAGGTCAGTCTTTCAGACTAGCTTTGGTTTGAAATGTTAAGGACTATATGAATTTCTTATTATAGACTTTTTAAGTAAATCATTGTTGAGGCTTAACAGGCACAAATTACTCACATATTTATGACAAAGGAATTCCAAGTAACAAATCATTTTTAAGTCACCATAAAGCTAAGTGTATTCAAAACTACATTTGCCTAAAGAAAACAATTTAATTCGAGTGAGGTATTTTGACTTGGAGATTTTTGTCCTTTGGATATGTACATCTGTTGTTACGAATATTTAAATAAGCTTCCATGACCATTATGTCCATCTCCTAAAACCATGAAAAGCACACTCATGAAGGGAAACATGCCTTGCTCATAGTAGAAAGTATAGGAAAAACTGCTTGTTCCTCCTTGATTCCAGTTATTTGCCTGAGCCTTCTTAGCTATCTGTATCTATGTCCTCAGCCTCTGCCCACCAGCTCAGTTTGGAATGAGATCACCAAAAGGTTCATCTTCACTTTGAAGTAGAGCCCATACCAACTGCCATATGAGGCCTCAGGCCCACATGTCCACATTTCTCCTAAACACCATCCTTCAATGCTGGGCTCTTTTTAATCTCTTGAAGAGCAATTTAAAAAATACATATTAGCTGTCGAAATATATATTTGTCATAACAATTCTATTTTATAGATTTATCCTAAGAAAATATTCAGTGATGACTATATTCAAAGATGTAATTACAAGGTTGTTCCTCTGTGGGTTATTTTTAATTTCCAATGGAAAGTGATGGTTTAATCATTCAGAATGAGTTTGTAGATGTCCATGGCATAATGTCATTGAAAACCACAGTTTAAAAAAGAGTATACTTGATCCCATCTTTGTGAATGAACACATAGATATACACATACATACACAGGCATACACATACATATCAACAAGGTACATTATGGGAATATAGATGTATTCCATATTTTTCTTTCTTCATATGTAGTTTTTATTGTTTTCTATAATAAACTTTTATAATAAACAATGATTTAGTTTTAATGTTTTCAGTTCTGTATAAAAGATGAAAGAAAGAGCATAGAGACAAGAATAAAGATGAGATGAATGAAACATTTCACCTCCTCCAGGCCATTCTCAAATGCCACCTAACTGATGCCCTCTGTTTAAAATTACAACCTCAACCCTTGACAAGTCTACTCCCTACTTTATTTATCTCCATAGCACTTTCTGCCATCTATTATATCATGTATTTTAATTGTTTACTTTGTTTTTGTCTGTTCTCATAGAATGTCAGCTCCTTGAGGGCAAGAACTTGCTTCCAGAGAAGTGACTATCCCTACATGTTTGATGCAAAAGAAAGAAAGAGATAGAGAAAAAAATGAGAGAAAGAAAGTGAGAAAGAGAGAGAGGAAGGAAGGAAGGAAGGAAGGAAGGAAGGAAGGAAGGAAGGAAGGAAGGATCTGTTGACTGTATGACTATAAAGGAATAGCTCAGGCCAGTACCAAGTGTCAAGAATGTTAGACTCTCTAATGATCAAGGCTTATAAAAATGTTTAGAACAACAAAAAAGAAGGAATAAGGAGAGTTAAACTATATTCTGAGCAAGAAGATGAAAACGTGAGAGATGACTGATTAAAACAGTACTGGGTTAGATATGAAAAAAATAATACTTCTCTCCCTTGCTACTTTGTTTGTCTCTGCTTTAAAGCATGACAGTCTGTGAAAAAAGCCTGAACTAGTGCTGCATAAGGACACTGAAGTCTAAGGTAAGTGAGAAGGATATAAAAGACCTCTTGTTGCTTTACGTGGGATACAGCCTAGGTGACCCTATCACGGCTTCTAGGAGGACTTTCATCTGCTGTAGACACCTACAACACACTATGCTGTCTTGGTGTAAAATCACAATTTATTGTAATTAATTACCACTCAGAAGGTCAAACTTTTGAGCATAAGCATTATATTCTGTTCATTATTGATGTCTCAGTGCCTATCCTAGCACAAACTCCTCAGTAAATACACGTTTTATTAATTAACTACAATTCAGGGTACTGAGAAAACTTGTAAATTAAATTATTGATCCATGCTAACAAAACCTTTTTTTCCTCTCTTTTTTTTTTTTTTTTTTTTTTTTTGAGACAGAGTCTCGCTCTGTCACCCAGGCTGGAGTGCAGTGGCGCAATCTCAGCTCACTGCCAGCTCCGCCTCCCGGGTTCACGCCATTCTCGCCTCCCGGGTTCACACCATTCTCCTGCCTCAGCCTCCAGAGCTGCTGGGACTACAGGCACCCACCACCACGTCTGACTAATTTTTTTTGTATTTTTTAGTAGAGACAGTTTCACCATGTTTGCCAGGATGGTCTCGATCTCCTGACCTTGTGATCTGCCCGCCTCGGCCTCCCAAAGTGCTGGGATTACAGGCATGAGCCACCATGCCCGGCTGTGCTAACAAAACTTTAAAAATCACATAGAATTAGACAAGTAACAAAAGATAGAGAGTAGACAATTGTCTGATTTTACAAACGTAGAACAAATATTTAGCAAATCATTCACTGATATTTTGTTGTTGATCTCGGGCCAAATTCTATACTGAATAATTAAACAGAGACTTTGTAAGTCCTTCAGAAAATAAGCTGTGATCAATAGGTACTGTCACAGGTTCACTCAGGAATATTTTTGCCCCATCAGCCAGATTTTCTTCTTGACCAGAGTTAGTAGATATTTTACAGAACCACCAGAAACTTTTGATTTCTGTAAAAGCATTGAACAACAGCTCACATAATATCTACGTTTACAGTGTTTACAGTGTCTTGTACATAACAGATGCTTGATAAAAGTAGATTGGGCAAGTGCTTGTAAAGATTATTAATGGAATCTCTTCCACTCAACATTTTTCATGATGTTTTTTCTTTCTTTTATTGATCCATGCTTTTCCTCTACTCTGGAGTATTTATTTTTTCTCACCTTCCAGATCTGCCAATCTTTTCTTGAAAAAGTTATCCCAGGTGTCTCATATACATAACTCTACTTAATTACAGGATTTAAGAATTTATTTATATAAACTATTGGAAAACATGGAAGCCTGATTTCACCTATCAATTTTGCTTTGGGAAGACAGACGGGTCAAAAGAAAATGATGAAACAGATGCTACAGGTCACTGATGGATCTGAATTTTCTTGCATTTTCTCTTACGTTCCTTCAGGCTCAAACTTCACTTGCTTTCCCATCGCCCTTTTGCTATCCTGGTATATGCATAAAAGGAATATCAATGTGATAAATGTATTATTCTAAGACGTTGAGGGTTGAATGCTCTATCACTATGGCATCATTATATTAAAGGAGAAGGTAGCAGATAATTTTTTTATTTGTATGTGGTAACTGCCATATAAAGGCAGTAGACATCAAGGTGCAGTCTCACAAACTTGAATTTACTTCCTCCAAATCTCTGATATATATGGATGCTCTGGGAACAGGTCTGCATGCACACACATGCACATATACACACACATACAGCTTTCACACTCACAAAGTGATATAGAAAACCCTGCATGAATTTTCTCTCTCTTGGATATGCATGCTCAAGTAGAAAAGCACTTGACTGAGAGTTAAGAGGCCTGGATTCTTATCTTGTCTCTACCACTAGCAAACTGTATAGTTATGAATCATTTTCCTCCCTGGACTTTAGTTTTCTCATAAAATAAAAGAGATTTGGTAGAGGAAATTAAGTGTTTACAAAGTTGTTGGAAGGGCTGAAGGAATAAACTCCTCGCCAGTGTCTCACAATGTCTCCAAAACAACACAGAACTGGCCCCCTAAGGAAAGTTCTACCCTTGAGGCCACCATGGCTGGCCTAGGTCTGGAGCTATTCATTCACTGAGAAGCAGCCTATGAACACTGCCAAGCTGGCAAATGGACACCCAAATCAGCAATCCAGAGATTAGTGTCAGGTTAAAAAAATGGCCACTACACCCACTAATTATTGGCATCTAAAAGACTGAAAAATAAACACTAAAATCTGATGTTCACTAAAATCACATCCTTGCTGGCTAGCACTGACAATCAGGACAACAAGCAAGAGGCTTCTTCCTCTATTTTTCCTTTAAATCCCTTACAAGTGCATCTCATCAGTAAAATTTGTGTCACATTCAGATCCTTAGTTGCATGGAAATCTTGATAATATAGTTTTTAGCACTTTCTAGCCTCTGTTATACCGATGAGAATATAGAACAGTTTAAGGCTGAATGCTAAATGCTGAAAAATAATGTCTAGAAGTAATATGTTGTGAAAAATAGAACAAGCTGCTTCAGGAGCTTGAGAGTCCCATCAATGGAGATGGACAAAGCAGAAACCAGATTTTGTCAGAAATGTTGTAAATGAGACTGATTTTGAATAGTAATCTGCAATTCTTGTTGCATATTTCAATCCTCTGACACTATTCCTAAAGATTCTTGTTCAGTGGCCTGTGGTAGGTAGGCCCCAGGAATCTGTAATGTTACAATTCCCCTAAGTGATTGTGAGATATAGCTGTACTTAAAGACCACTTGACTAGAATGTCAAACATCATCTCCAGTCTTGTTTATTTATGACTCCTCGATTCTAGATCTTTAGGACCATGCAGATCTTTAGGACCATGCAACTGTATGTGCCACACACATTTCTAGTACAAGGAGACAAATGTTATCTTCAGTTGGACACAGATTTTTTTTAGAACCTCTAGGGTATAAACTGGTCTATTATTCTGTTTATTATATTATTTTTAAAAGGAATCTGTGTATCAACTATTATTCAGTAACAAAAAATAGCTCCAAAGATATTCTAACTGAAGGCATTCTTTTGCATGAAGAATTTATGACTATAGTGTCCTGAGGTAATTAATTTTTTCCTGTGGAGGATTTCCAGGGCAATACAATGAGACAAGAATGCTGAACGCCTGCTATATAAAAGACATTTTAAGGTTTTGTTTATGAACTTCATTCATGTTGAAGATGTCCACAGATTTATCTCCTGCACAAGTATCAAATCCAATGCTCTTGCATGCTTGCCCTTGAAGGGTTGGTAAATGTTTGGCTGAACAGAACATCATTTATGAATAGGTTTTATTACTGGACTTATAGTTGGTCAGTTACTCAAAATGATTATTCTATACAATTTACATCTAAAATCCAGATTTGTTACACAAGGAGGAATGTCAGGACTTATGCTGGGATTTCAGGTCTTGGTACAGAAGATGTAGCTTGAAGGTCCTTTTTATGTAACAGAGAGATTTCCATTTTAGTAGGAAACATGCAGCTGGTCTGCTATTAGGAACTGAGGATCTTACAGGTACCCATGAATAGAAAATTTGACTTTGGTCAATAGCATGTTTATACTTTGGATGGGGTACTGAGAGAGATAGGCCTATAACTGCGTTTTTGCAACTATATTTTCTTTAATTTTCTTCATCATATATCCACCCAAGGCAGTTTTATATCCTGAAGGTAAAATACATTTCAGATTTTTTAAAAAAACCATGGTTCACGAGTGTTTGGTGCTTGACAGTATAAGGTTGTATACTGTATACACATAAAATAAAATTATAAGATTCACTATACAAATGTATGGCAGAAACCACATCTAAGTCTGTATCAAGCTACTGACTTTTTTCTTTTTCATTCTAGTTTCTTTAGGCTACAATCATAACCTTATGGTGACTGTCTTATTGCCCTACCTATTTTTTTTAGAATTTTTCAAAATATATGAACCAAATGTAAATACTATGTCATATCAAATGTTAGATCAAAATTATTAGGATGCAAAGTAAATAAAATAGGAGGAAAAGAGTTATGCAATATGGAGAGCAGAGTAATAACCCTGAAATATGCCCATACCCTAATTCCAGGAACACATGAATGAGTATATTTCATACGGCAAATAAAATGTGAAGATGTGATTAAGGGTATGGATGTGCAATGGGGAATTGCCCTAAATTATACAGCGGTCCCAATCTCTTCACATGAGTCCTTAAAATCCATAACCTTTCCCAGCTGCCTTGGTTAGAAATATATTATATTAGAAGTGCTCAATCTGCCATTGCTAGCTTTGAAGATAAAGGAAAGGAGTCACAATCCAAGAAACACAGGCCATTCCCTAGAAAATGTAAAAGACAAGGAAATGGATTCTTCTTTAGAACCTCCAGAAAGGAATGTAGTCCTGCCAACATCTTGATTTTAGCTGAGGGAGACCTGTGTTGGATTTCTGCTCTACAAAACTGCATAATAATGCATTTGCATTGTTAAGCCACTAAGTTTGTAGTAATTTGTTTCAGCAGCCATAAAAAACTAATAGATTCAAAACCTTTTATCTCCATGATTGCTCCTGGTCTCATCAGAGTAGCAGAGGTTAATAACTTCCCAATAATAGTCAATAAAATAATTTAACATTTTAAAGGAAGTTTGGGTATAGAGGAAGGACATAAGAGTTTGAAGTTGAAGGCAAGACTCAATGAACAAGTAGCAATGGGACCTTGAGAACAACCTGAAGTTTTCTGAGGCTTAATTTCATCTAAGCCTTGCTTGCCTTGCAGAATAGTTGAACATGTTATATTTATAAGGGGATATAAAATGCTTTGTGTATTATAGGTTAAGTATCCCTATCCAAAAATATAAAATCTAAAATGTTCCAAAATCCAGAACATTTTAGGTGTTAACATGATGTCACAAGAGGAAGATTCCACACCTGACCTCATGTGATGAATTGCAGTCAAAATGTAGCCAAAACTTTGTTTCATGCACAAAGTTATTTAAAATACTGTATGAAATTCTCTTGTGTGTATGTGTATAAGGTGTATATGAAATATAAATGAACTTTGTGGTTAGGCTTGGGTTCCATTCCCAAGATACCTCATTACGTATATGTAACTATTCCAAAATCTAAAAGAATCTGAAATCTAAAACGCTTCTGGTTCCAATCATTTCAGACAAGGGATACTCAACCTCTATACTTTATAAACAATCATATTGCCCATTAATTTTTTCTCCAAGAAAATATGTAATTCTGTTAAAGATTTGCCAAACTTTTAATTTAGGATCTTCAAGGTGGAAAATATCCCTCCAGTGATTAGGAGAGACACAAGAAGACAATAAAGATTTTATCACTCATAGGTCTTAAGTAGAGAGTGTGGTACACAGCACACCTGGAGACCACATACACAGAGATCAAGGAGAGCAGGCAGGGAGAAATAGGGAACTGTGGGCCAAAGCCTTTGTTGAGACTAGGCCATCATCCAAACAGGGGAGTTTTCATTGATGGGTTTAAAGCAAGTAGGCATGAGTTCCAAGAGGTCACACTGTGACAGAGAGGTAGTCACTATGGCATAACTGCAGAGCTTTAGGGATGTGGAAGTCAGAAGGCTACTCAAGTAGGTTTATCTAGCTGTCCCAGAAAGAAGTGGTCATCAGAAAGTGATAAGGAAGATATCTGGATTGGCCGCATAGAGGAAATGGGAAGAGGTATAGAACTGAAAACCATGTGTCAACAGTGACTGAACCCTGCTTTTGGTATAGAGAAGTTCGACTTACATTTAAAATGGATGTCAGAACAACATAAAATTATAAAAATGTTTTACACAAACTGATGGCAGACATTATTCGTTGTCTCCCAAATGTTCTTTCTTCTTTTCTGCTCTTATAGAAAAATCACCCAAGTTTTATCCTACAACATGGCAATCCAGCCACAGACTCCATCTTCCAGGGTCATTTGCAGCCAGGGATGATTAAGTTCTAATCAATGGGACATGAGTGGCAACTGAAGTGTGCAAATCCCATATGATGACTTCAAGAAGAAGATGTTACTTTCTACTTCTTCCTGTCCCATTCCCACAGGCTAGAGTAGCTGCAGTGGCAGAGTCAGCCCTCTCTAAGGAAGATCACTGTGCTGGGGCAGGGCTAGCAATTACATCTATTCATTTACTTATTGCCTATAGCAAAATCAGCATTGAGTTATTGGGACAAAAAGCATATGACCTGCCAAGACTAAGATATTTACTCTTAACCCTTTACAAATAAAGTTGATTTGCACCTGCCTTAGGCAACTGGAGATCAACAAAAGAAATAAAATCTGGGTCTCTAGACAACCTCCTTGAGCAAATATATTCTTCCCTCCTAACTACTTACCAGCTTGGACTTTCATGTGAGCTAGAGATAAACTTTATACATTGTTTATTCATCTATTACAGTGAGCATTATAAAGTAGAAACATTAATAGAAACGATGATGATAACAGCTAGCACTTTTATGGTGCTTATTATGTTATAGGGCTCTTCTATGGGTATGTAAGATTTGTACACACACAAATTTAATTCCCTGATCACTCTATAGGTAAGTACTATTTTTGTATTCCTACTTGGCAGATGACAAAATTAAGTTTTCCAAAGGCATACCAAATAGGAGATAGAGCCAGGGTTTGGACCCTAGCCATTTGGCACCTACGTCTCTGCTCTTAACCATATATTATATTGCCTCTTAGTAGACTACGTGTTTTATTTTGACTCTGAACAAATGAGTCAACACTCCTCAAATTCATTTTACCAGGAGACCTATTAGAAACAATAGCTTAACCCCAAAATATTGACAGATGGTGGGTTAGAGTTAGAAAAATACATAGCAGTTTGTTTAATTTAAATATCCTTTTTAGTTTATATCTCATCTTCAGACTTTTATCTTCAGACTCTAATTGCCTAAATTAAATATTTTAATTAAGCATAGCAATAGTCCTGGTTAAATTGGGGCAATAGAGAATCTATTTGGAAATGAAAACAAAGGGAAAATAAGATAAAGGTTCAAAGGAATAAAATGAAACCTGAGAATTCATGAGAAAAGGCAGGGTGTGGTAAGGGGGCTAATGAATGTAGTACCTGAAATCAAGTACTTAATAGGCTACAGAAACTAGGCAGAATGCTTGACCTCCACAGCTACTTGCAAGGCATTCTTAAAGTTAGAATCCAAGGTTCAGGAAAATTGAGCTAGTTGCTCAGGGTCACAGAAGTAGTCAATGAAACTCAAGTCTTTGTTACCCCCAAGACAAGCTCCTTTACACTGGAATACCTCAAAGAGAATAAACAAAAAACAAATACACCCCCACCCCCCACCATGAAAAAAAGAACCCAAGTGATTTCAGGCAAGAAAAGGTTTAAGAATGAGATGGATTACTTACAGCTTCTGTAGATGATCTGGCAGGTATTGCAGAAGGCTGTGATGCACAGGACTGCCTAAGGTTAATCAAGTGTCTACGAGAGAGAGAGAAAAAATTCATAAATGGTGATGCAAGCAAAATCATTTAAAGTTCATAGCCCCATAATAGGTACCAACCAGATCACGAAAAAGAGACTTTATATCTGTGAAGAAATTGTTAAGCATTCAAGAAATTCACTTTCCCCAACTGGCATAACTATTTTCACTCCCAAGGAGAAGATTAGTTTCTAATAAGCTCTTCATTATTGATTCCTCTGAGCCTTGAAGTTGCCCTAAAGACAGAGAATACTGATAGGTTGAGCCCCATTACAGTTGGGAGGTTAAATGCAAGGCACTGTGGTTTTCTCAGTCAACTCATTAAAAATAAATGACCTGTAGAATTAATTCACAGTAAAATGTTATCCCCTAGTTCCATATTTTCCAGAATTAGTCAGTAAGGAGAGATAAACATTATTATCCCTCAAAAATGAATTTGAATCATGGACTCAAAGTTGGAAAGGCCTTTTGGAAATCATTTATTCATTTTATAGATGAGAAACCAAATTATTCAAAGACATGGATGACATTGTGTTTTTCTTGTTCTTAAAGTATGACATGAGTCTCTGTTGCCAAGTATATTTCAAAGCTTATCATATGATTGCATACCCTCTGGAGTTGATCTTGTTTGAGCCATGGATCATTTTTCAGAAATATTCAGAAGGAAAGACATGTGCATAATACACACAAAAGTCATCTTCTCCAGAAGTGAACAGAATGGATATTCTTGGTATCTACTTGGTGTGGTTAAATAACAGAAAGTGGTACAGAGCAATATGGGGCAATAAGTGGCAAGATATGATTGAATAATAAAGTATAACCTGGTTATGTGTGGCTTTGTAAATAACAAACTAGAGGTTGGATTTTTTTAATGCAGTTCAGGTCACCAGAGGAGTTTGGCAGGGGTATGACATGGCTGATTTTAATCATTTATCCCTCCATTCATTTTATATCGTGTATTAGTCTGTTTTCATGCTGCTGATAAAGACATACTTGAGACTGGCAATTTACAAAAGAAAGAGGCTTATTGGGCTCACAACTCCATGTGGCTGGGGAGGCCTCACGATCATGGTGGAAGGCAAGGAGGAACACATCACATCTTACATGGAAGACAGTAGGCAGAGAGAGAGTTTGTGCAGGAATGCTCTTTTTAAAACCATCAGATCTCATGAGATTCATTCGCTCTCATGAGAACAGTGCAGGAAAGACCCGCCCTCATAATTCAATCACCTCCCACCAGGTTCCTCCCATGGCACATGGGAATTGTGGGAGTTACAATTCAAGATGAGATTTGGGTGGGGACACAGCCAAAGCACATCATCAAGTATAGTTCTAAGCCCTAAGGAAACAATAGACTACCTTTCCAGCCCACAAGAACAACATAGTCTATTTGAGGAGACAGAGATATAAAATGTAATTGCAATACAAAGTAATAAGAAAAGAGTAACAAAGTAACAATAAGGCCTGGTTAGGCAGAACAAAGTCTGCAGGGAAGGAATAGTTAAATGTGTTATTCTGCAGCCAAAGAAGTCTACAGTTTCAAAATGATTTCACATATGAACTCACATTTGACTGTCATATGTAAAGTGGGATATATAGGTCAACCCACACCACTTAGGAAACTGATACTCAGGGAAACTGAGTAACTGTGTGAGGCTGCACATCAGCAATGGTAGAATGTTTTAATCCTGAGCCCAGACTTTGATTTACAGCAGCTGCTTCCAGTTGTACTGAGAATAATTGTAAACATTACCAAAATTAAGTAGTAAATAATTTTGTGATTTATTAAGATATCTAGTATGGTCTAAAACAGAATGATGGCTTTTTTTTTTTAAGATCAAAGTTATCCTGGAGGAGGCTGGGCTCGGTGGCTCACACCTGTAATCCTTGCAGTTTGGGAGGTTGAAGCAGGCAGATCATTTGAGCCCAGGAGGTGGAGACCAGCCTGGACAACGTGGTGAAATACTGTCTCTACAAAAAGTACAAAAATTAGCCAGGCATGGTGGTTCATGCCTATAGTGCCAGCTACATGGGAGGATGAGGTGGGAGGATCACCTGAGCCTGGGAGGCAGAGGTTGCAGTGAGCCAAATTTGCACCATTGCACTCCAGCCTGGGCAATAGAGTGAGACCTATCTTCAAAAAAAAAATTTATCTTGGGGGAGAAAATTCATGAACAACTGTGATGGTTAATACTGAGTGTTAACTTGATTGGATTGAAGAATACTAAGTATTCTTCTATGAGGGTGTTGCCAACGGAGATTAACATCTATGTCAGCGGGCTGGGGAGGGCAGACCCACTCTTAATCTGGGTGGGCACCACCTAATCAGTTGCCAATGAATATGAAGCAGGCAGAAAAATGTGAAAAGGTTAGACTGGCTTAGCCTCCCAGCCTACATTTTTCTCCCGTGCTGGATGCTTCCTGCCCTCAAACGCTGGACTCCAGGTTCTTCAGCTTTGGGACTCATACTGGATTCTTTGCTCCTCAGCTTGCAGACAGCCTATTGTGGGACCCTGTGACCATATGAGTTAACACTACTTAATAAATTCCCATATATATATATATATATATATATATATATATAGCTCTGTCCCCCTAGAGAACCCTAATACAGATTTTGGTACCAGGAGTGGTTCTAGAGAAACAGAATATTAAGGATGGAATGTTTTAGTTGGTTTTGGGGTTTCTGGAGCTGGCTGCTTAGTACAATTAGACCCAAAAATGCTAAGCACTCTATTTATAATAGGATGGAGAACACTGATAGTCCTTTGCATGAACTGTTTAGAGAGTTAGACAAAATAAATGCATTTGACACTCCTGATCCACCACTTGTGAAAGGCAAGGAGTTTCATGACTCTATACATATACCTTTGACCATATGTGGAGAACCAAGGAACATAATGAAGCTGGTTGGTTGCTCCTAAGTTCACTGGGCAAAGTGATGAAAGAAAATTATAAACTGAGGGATTCTGTCTCCCAGCTTCAGAAGGAGATACTGAGTTTCAAATCTTCTAAGATTGCCCTAAGTCAAAGTCTTATCTACTGGAGAGAAAGAGCTGAAATTGTGGAGAAGCAGACACAAGCTCTTATCGTGTGAGTGGCTGACTTGCAACAAAAGGTGCATGCACAACCTTGCCAGGTGTCTATTGTTAAAGTGAGGGCATTGCTTGGAAAAGAATGGGACCCTGGAACTTGGAATGGGGTTGTGTGAAAGGACCCTGATGAAGCTGGAGACACTGAGAATGTAAACTCTGAATGAACCTTTCTTACCAGAAGAAAGAGCTTCCCCATCCCCAGAAGTGGCAGCATACCCTCTCGGACCCATGCTGCCATCAGCCCTTCCACTTCTGCCTGAGGAGATAAACCCTGTGTTGCCTGAGGCAACACTGCTGGCCTCCACTGAGGCAGTTGCCAGGCAAGATAATGTTGATTCTCCTCAGGAGCCACCCCCTGTTTGCTTCTAGACCTATAACTAGAGTAAAGTTCCAAGGAACCCCTAGAGGTGAGATTGAGAGTATGACCCACGAGGAGGTGTGCTACACTCAAAAAGAACTGCTTGAGTTTTCTAATTTATATGAACAGAAATCTGGAGAACAGGCATGGGAATGGACACTAAGGGTGTGGGATAATGGTGGAAGGAACATAGAGTTGGATCAGACTGAATTTATTGATTTGAACCTACTAAGCAGGGATTCTGCATTTAAAGTTGCGGCCCAGGGAGTTAAAAAAGTTCTAATAGTTTATTTGCTTGGTTAGCTGAAATATGGAAAAGAACATGACCCATTGTGAGCGAGCTGGAAATGCCTGATTTCCTTTGGTTTAATATAGAGGAAGGAATTCAAAGGCTTCGGAAGATTGGGATGGTGGATGTATTAGTCACTTTATACCTACTCATCCCAGCTGGGAGAGTCCAGAACATATACCCTTGATGAATGCTTTACAAAGTAGATTTATGAGGACAGCACCTGCATTTTTGAGGAGCTTTATAATTGCTCTTCTGTGTATGTCAGATCTAACAGTGGGAACCACAGTCACTCAACTACCAAATTTAAACACAATGGGAATAATTTGATCTCAAGGTGGCAGGGGCCGAGTGGTAGAATCCAACTGTCAAAGGCAAGGTGGGCATTGCTACTGTAATGGACAGCAGAGGCAGAGCAGCAATCAGAATAGTCTGACATGCGTAGAGCTCTGGAATTGGCTAATTAATCACAGTGTTCCTAGAAGTGAAATTTATTGGAAGCCTACTACATTTCTACTTAATTTATATAAGGAGAAAATGTCCAGGTCAAATAAACAAAACAAAAATTTAAATTATAAAAACAGAGAATCATGGCCCCTCAATCAATTTCTAGACATGCCAGTTTACAGACCCAGAACCCCTTGAATGAAGGAAAAGCCAGGTCCTCTTGAGGAAGGACCCCATTACACTACTGACAATTTATGCAGTGAATCTTTTTCGCACCCTTCCCCACGTATACCTCTGGCCTTCTACCAGGGTAACTGTGCACTGGGGAAGGGGAAATGATCAGACATTTCAGAGCCTACTGGACACTGGTTCTGAGCTGACATTGATTCCAGGAGACCCAAAACATCATTGTGGTCCTCCAGTTAAAGTAGGGGCTTATGGAGGTCAGGTAATTTATAGAGTTTTAGCTCAGGTCTGACTTGCAGTGAATCCAGTTTGTCCTTGGACTCATCCTGTGGTCATTTCCCCAGTGTCAGAATGCATAATTGGCATAAACGTATTTAGCAGCTGACAGAACCCCCAGATTGGCTCCCTGACTGGTAGGATGAGAGATACTATGATGGGAAAGGCCAAATGGAAGCCATTAGACCTTCCTCTACCTAGAACAATTGTAAATCAAAAATAATATTGCATCCCTGGAGGGATTTCAGAGATTAGTGCCACCATCAAGGACTTGAAAGATGCAGGAGTGGTGATCCCCACCACATCTCCATTCAACTCTCCTATTTGGCCTGTGCAGAGGACAGGTGGATCTTGGAGAACAACAGTGGATTATCATAAGCTTAACTAAGTGGTGACTCAAAGTGCAGCCACTGTACCAGCTGTAGCTTCATTGCTTCAGCAAATTAACACATCTCCTGGTACCTGGTATGCAGCTATTGACTTGGCAAATGCCTTTTTCTACATTCCTGTATATAAGGCACATCAGAAGCAATTTGCCATCAGCAGTAAAGACTAGTAACATACCTTTACTGTCCTACCTCAGGGGTATGTCAACTCACCACAAGATATCACACTGGTCCATTACATTGATGAAATTATGCTGAGTGGATCCAGTGAGGAAAAAGTAGCAAACACACTGGACTTACTGGTGAGAAATTTGCATGCCAGAGGATGGTAAATAAATCTGACTAAAATTCAGGGACCTTCTACCTCAGTAAAATTTCTAGGGCTCCAGTGCTATGGGGCCTGTCGAGGTATTCCTTCTAAAGTGAAGCATAAGTTGCTGTGTTTGGCCCCTCCTACAACCAAGAAAGAGGCACAATGCCTAGTGGCCTATTTGGATTTGGGAGGGAACACATTCCTCATTTGGGTGTGTTACTCTGGCCTATTTACTGAGTGACCCAAAAGGCTGCCAGTTTTGAGTGGAGTCCAGAACAGAAGGAGGCTCTGCAACAGGTCCAGGCTGCTGTGCAAGCTGCCCTGCCAGTTGGGCCATATGACCCAGCAGATTCAATGGTGCTTGAGGTGTTAGTTGCAGATAGGGATGCTGTTTAGAGCCCCCATAGGTGAATCACAGTGGAGGCCTCCAGGATTTTGGAGCAAGGCCCTGCCATCTTCTGCAGATAACTACTCTCCTTTTGAGAGACAGCTCTTGGCCTGTTCCTGGGCTTTGGTGAAAACTGAACGTTTGACCATGGGTCATCAAGTCACAATGCAACCTGAACTGCCCATCATGAACTGGTGCTTTCAGACCCATGTAGCCATAAATTGGGTTGTGCATAGCAGCATTCCATCATCAAATGGAAGTAGTATATATATGATCAGGCTGGAGCAGGTCCCAAAGGCACACGTAAGTTACATGAGGAAGTGGCTCAAATGCCCATGGTCTCCACTCTTGCCACCCTGCCTTCTCTCCCCAAGCCTGCACTGACAGTCTCATTGGGGAGTTCCCTATCATCAGTTGACATAGGAAGAGAAGACTAGGGCCTGGTTCACAGATGGTTCTGTACGGTATGCAGGCACCACCTGAAAGTAGACAGCTGCAGCACTACAGTCACTTTCTAGGACATCCTTGAAGGACAGCAATGAAGGGAAATCTTCCCAATGGGGACAACTTCCAGTAGTGCACCTTGTTGTGCACTTTGCATGGAAGGAGAAATGGCCAGATATGAGATCACACATTGATTCATGGGCTGTAGCCAATGGTTTGGCTAGACAATCAGGGACTTGAAAGAAGCATGATTGGAAAACTGGTGACAAAGAAATTTGGGGAAAAGGTATTTGGATGGACCTCTCTGAGTGGTCAAAAAATGTGAAAATCTTCGTATCCCATGTGAGTGCTCACAAACGGGTAGCCTCAGCAGAGGAGGATTTTAATAATTAAGTTGATAGAATGACCCAGTCGGTGGACACCACTCTGCCCCTTTCCCCAGCCACCTCTGTCATTGCCCAATGGGCCCATGAGCAAAGTGGCCATTGTGGCAGGGATGGAGGTTATGCGTGGGCTCAGCAACATGGACTTCCACTCACCAAAGCTGACCTGGCTACGGCCACTGCTGAGTGTCCATTTGTCAGCAGCAGAGACCAACACTGAGCCCTCGATATGGCACCATTCTTCAGGGTAATCAACAAGCTACCTGGTGGCAGGCTGATTATATTGAACTTCTTCCATCCTGGAAAGGGCAGAGGTTTGTCCTCACTGGAATAGACACTCACTCCGGATAGTGGTTTGCCTATCCTGCACACAATGCTTCCGCAAAAACTACCATTTGTGGACTCACAGAATGCCTTATCCACTGTCACGGTATTCCATACAGCACTGCCTCTGACCAAGGCACTCACTTTACAGCTAAAGAAGTGCAGCAGTAGGCTCATGCTCATGGAGTTCACTGGTCTTACCACGTTCCTGTCATCCTGAAGTAGCTGGATCGATAGAACGGTGGAATGGCCTTTTGAAGTCATAATTACAAAGCCAACTAGGTGACAATACTTTGCAGGGCTGGTGCAAAGTTCTCCAGAAAGCCACATATGTTCAGAATCAGCATCCAATATATCTTCCAGAGCCAGGATTCATGGATCCACAAATCAAGGGGTGGAAGTAGATGTGGCACCAGTCACCATTACCTCTAGTGATCCACTAGCAAAATTTTTGCTTCCTGTTCCCAGGACATTACATTCTGCTAGCCTAGAGGTCTTAGTTCCAGAAGGTAAAATGCTGCTGTCAGGAGACACAGCAATAATTCCATTAAACTGGAAGTTAAGATTGCCACCTGGACACTTTGGGCTCCTCCTACCTTTAAGTCAACAGGCTAAGAAGGTAGTTACAGTTTTGGCTGGGGTGATTGACCCAGATTATCAAGATGAAATCAGTCTACTACTCCACAACAGGGGTAAGGAAGAGCATGCACGGAATACAAGAGATCCATTAGGGCATCTCTTAGTATTACCATGTCCTGTGATTAAGGTCAATGGGAAACTACAACAGCCCAATCTAGGCAGGACTACAAATGGCCCAGACCCTTCAGGAATGAAGGTTTGTGTTACTCCACCAGGAAAAAAAAATCATGACCTCCTGAGGTGCTTGCTTAAGGCAAAGAGAATACAGAATGGGTAGTAGAAGAAGGTAGTAATCAATACCAGCTATGACCACATGACCAGCTGCAGAAATGAGAACTGTAATTGTCATGAGTATTTTCTCCTTCTTTTGTTAAAAACATGTTCATGCATGTATACCCTGGCACTAACAAAAAAATCTTCATTTTATTTCTTTTCTCTATTATCATGTGATATAAGATTTATTTAGTTCATATCAGCATTTAAGCATTGTTAACTTTATGAAATAGCATTTGGGTTGTGGACTGCTATGTTTTCAGTTGCAGGAAGCATAGTTGTATTATGTTAGGCATAATTATGGACTTAAAATTGTCTTTATTTGAAGATTATGTATGATCTCAGGAGATGTGTATAGGTTCAAGTTGACAAGGGGTAGACTTGTGATGGTTAATACTGAGTGTCAACTTGATTGGATTGACGGATACTGGGTATTCTTCAGTGAAGGTGTTGCCAAAGGAGATTAACACTTGAATTAGTGAGATGGGGAAGGCAGACCCACCCTTAATCTAGGTGGACACAATCTAATCAGCTGCCAGCAAATATAAAGCAGGCAGAAAAACATGAAAAGGTTAGACTGGCTTAGCCTCCCAGCCTATATTTTTCTCCCATGCTGGATGCTTCCTGCCCTCAAACATTGGACTCCAGGTTCTTCAGCTTTGGAATTCGGACTGGCTCCCTTGCTCCTCAGCTTGCAGATGGTCTATTGTGGGACCTTGTGATCATGTGAGTTAATACTACTTAATAAGTTATATATATATTTATTTATATTTATGTTATGTGTTTATAAATATATTTATATTTATGTATTTATATATTATATTTATAATGTATTTTTATATAAATATATTTATATTTATAATGTATTTATATATAAATATATGAAATTATTTTTCTCATAGAGTCATAGGATTAAACAAGAAAATAATCTTCCTATATTATGCAACAATTCTGAGAATTATGAAGACTTGAAGAGTCCCAGCCACCCTCCTAAGACAACTCTAATGTATTGCTTCTTCTGTGACTGGAGCTGGAAGTTGGGTATTTCTTGAAGGGAGTAAACAAGGTCCAGGATCCACATATAAAGAGATAGCTGAACTTTTTCACTTCTGTGATGCATGACAGCCTAGGCCCTAGTGGCAGGGAGCCCTGAGTGTCTTAGAGAGAACTTGTCCTGCAAGGTCTAAGAGTTCTGGAGAAGTGCAGAGCTAGCCAACATGAACATCATTGGAGGAATCCTGATTTTTGTGGCCTTCAGAGGAACTGGAGAGATAAACAGATCTACCAAATCCTCTATACCCATAAAGCTGGCAGAATGTAAGATTTTACAGCCACTGAGAATGGAAGCAGAAAGCATACTTTATATTCCTGAGTGGAGACTAGCAGAACACCTACAAGTAGAGTCCAGTATGCAGCCAGCACAGAGTTGCAGAGATTCCTGTGCTTAGGAAGCATCATTGATATGATTGACAAAACTGTGTCAACCTGAGCCTCAGTGAGTAACACAAAGGAAAATGACCCAGCCAGAGAGGAATATAGAGATAATCCAGAACAGGAAACTCCTAGGAAAACATAGCTGCTGGAATCTGGAGGTGAGATCTGGTTAAGAAATACAATTATTAATAAATGAAATTTAATCACAGCACAAATAACACTTTCTGAACCTACGAACCTTGATTTTTGTCATAAAAAGTTTAGTAGATTAACTGAACAAATAGGTTCATGACATTTTCAGATAACAATGCCAAATCTACATTTATCATTCCATTTATATAAAATCTTGTGTGTGTGTGAGAGAGAGAGAGACAGACAGAGATAGAGATGAACAAAAAGATACTCATCAAAATGTTGACATTGCTCATCTCAGAATACTCTTAAAAAGGGATTCATGCTTCCTTCAAATTTTCGTGTACCATATACATTATATCTACTAGCACATATAATCAGAAAAATCTATGCAATCAATAATTCTATCTTCAAAGAAAAAATACTCCAATATTATTAAAATTACCAGTCTATTTGTACCCCACAGGATAGAAGACATGAAAGAATAAAAACAATAAGAAAGCTCGGTGGCTAGTGACTTTAGATAAGAGGACACAACTATAAAATTAATCTTTTTAGCAAAAGAATAGGATCTTATAACATGCATGGATGGGCAGCTGAGCATAGAGGCTGAGGTAGGTGCATTGATGGGATTTCCATATTATCCTAGACCACTTGTCTCAATTCTAAACCACAGAATACTGAACATTGTTTCCACTGTTTCCACTGATTCACTCAAGTGTTGTTCACATATTTTTTAGCCATCTCAAAAGAGAAACCACTGTGTTTTGGTTCCTAACTTTGTTAGATATAAAAAATATGAAGCATTGTATAAATCAGTAAAGGAATTAAACTTTCTTTCATTTTAGGAAAGGTTATTAAAATTTATAACTTCTGAATGTGTATCACTTATTAAATGATGGACCATAAAAGAATGTAACCAATCAGAAATTGACAATGTCCTCATTATGTACTGTTCACACACCGATACTTGTTTATGTCATATCTCAGAATTGAGAAACTGAACTGTAGTGGTACTTAATGAGGCACTTTATAAGCAATAGAAAACAACTGAAAAAGTGGATTTCCAGTAATTACCATGACTAATACTAATTAAAAATGTCTCTAAATGGAGACATGACAAGGGCATAAAATTTGAATCAGATTATGCAAAAAGTCATACTCAGTAAACAAACGTGGAAAGATTGCAACTTGCATCAGGTCAGTTGTTAGCAAAGAGCCCACTACTCCTCAAGCTGTATCTGCCTTAAATCAATCCCCAGAAAATACTTGAAATAAAGAAGCACACAGCAAACTGAAACACCCACACTGGAAAGAGAGATGTCATTCATAGTAATTATCAGCAGATATTTCTGCAAAGTACATTCAAGTAGAAATGTCCTTCTTAACTTCTATGCAGTCAACACATATTTATACCTATAAATTAAAAATAATGAGGACAGTATTAAGACTAAGTGAATTACTATTATTATTAATTAATAAGTAATAAGACTAAGTGAGTTAATAAGAATATGGGGCATAGAGATTTATATAGGTTATTTTTGCTATTACTTATTTTTGATCTAGCATGACTTTCTACCTTCTTTTTATAAAAGATCCACACATGGTTGTGAGAAACACCTTTCTTGTTTTTTGGATGGAATTGACGTTGCTTCCCACATTGATGGTCATTAATCTTGGGCCGGCCAATAAAAGCACTTCATACACCTGACAATAGTGATTATATAACTGAGACCCAGTCAGATCATCTCTATGGCTTGACATGTGGATAATTAAAGAGAAAGCATCACTCTTGTGGAGTTAAATGCTATAAATATCATCTAAATCTTGAGTTTCTGGTCACTATCATTCCTGCCACAGAGGAAAAAAAGGCCAAGAAAATGCAGTTGATACTGAGGAAAAGAGAGTCAATATATGAAAGAGGGAGGGGAAAAGAAAAAGGGTAGAGATGAGAGGAAGCGGAGGGGAGTGCTGGGCAACACGTGAGCACCCAGATCCAGCGATGACTTTCCAGCTACATTAGCTAAAACAGCAAACAGCTTCTTTAGGAAACTGATATACTCTGAAGTTCATCTATTTTATTTTAAACTCAAATGATATAGTGTGAGGTGCAAATAGTAGCCCAGAATTACATAGCAGAGTTTGAACCACAGGGAAAAAAATACCAACCACATCAGAAAAGAAAAATTCATTTGCCCACACTGAAATTATTTATAGGAGGCACTTGAAGTAAATCTCATTGTACTATATAAAATATATAACTATATTGTATTTTATTTATAGTAATTAGATCTTATTATTTATATAGTTATATACTATATATTATATACATAATATAACTGTATAGAATGCTAGATAAAGCTCTGCAGCCCTTCTCACAGATTAAATATTACTATAAGATTAGATTAAATCACCAATTCATTTGGCTAATAATGTAAAAACATATCAAATATAGGTGGCAACACAGGGAGGGGACATGTGCAGGTTTATAATTATGTGTGGCCTAAGCCCTCCTAAGGTATCCAGTTGCTAGCTGCATTGTCATTACAACGAGGATTTCTCAAAAGGTAAGAAATTTAATTTTTGCTATCCCAATTCCATCTTACACTCTGGGCTTACTTCACTTTTTCTGTAAAAGTTAACACCAAATGTCTATGCCTTTTGGTTTCAGAGAATTACAGCAGGCTCTCCTTCTTAAAATTTAGCATCATCAAGCTATGCCCCCCTCTGAACACAGAAATTAGAGTCATTCTCCAAATGTCATTGATTAATGTCTCTGCCTTTAGAGTCCCAGTGTTCCAGAAAGCCCATTTACCCCCAGTCCACACCATGACTCTGATTTAATGCCCTTTTCATACAGAGTTTGGTCCGAAGGTGAAGATCACAAATCAATTCCCACAAAATTTTAATTCTAAAATGCAATTTCCATCATTCTAAGTCAATCTTTTGTTTTTGTGTTCTTAAAGTCTCAAATTAAGGAAAAACTTACTTCAGATATTCTTAATGATGGAGATCTCAAACACACATCTAAGATAATAGTTTCAATTAAATTTTTAGTTCCCAAAGAAGCCAGATTAATTTTAAAACATTACATACAAAATATGGTCTTTAATGCAGTTCTTTTCAGAGTGTGTCATATATCACCACTAAATAGAGCCATATACTTATAAATATGGTATGGAAGCAGAGGACAGAATATTAATTTAGCCATGTCGGAGAAACCATAAGTTATCTCAATCATCATCAGAATCATCATCTTTATCATCATTATAATGTTTACTGAATGTTTACAATCCTATTTTTAGGTGCTATTACTATGGTCATTCTAAAGATTTTAAAAGAAACTGCATTCTAAGCAATTATATTAGAATTAGACTCTTTCCTGCTACCACTATCGAGAAATACTGGATAAGACACGACTAAAAACAGGAGAGAAAGATTGCCAGGCTGCTAGAAGCACTGGCTGACATTAAAACAATTATTGACTTTACCAGTAGCACAAGAAGGGAGACAGAAACTTGGATCCCCAGAAGGTCAGGAAAATTCTGCAGGCACTCAAGACCATAGAAGGAGAAATGGCAAAAAGTTGTGTCTATCCCAGGCCTCTACTTAGTTTGAAAATAAAAAATAGGAGTCTCCCAGAAAATTTGTAATCACAGGCTAACTGTATCAATTAATTACTATCATAACAATTGCCTCAAAATATGTGACTTAAAACAACACTAATTTATTCTCAAACTTCTGGAAGTCAGAAATCCACAATGAGTCTTATGAGGCTGAAATCAAAGCTAAGATTAGGACTATATTGCTTCCAGAGTCTGCAGGAGAAAATCCGTATCTTGCCTGTTTTGGCTTTCAGACACCACTCATGACCCCTTTCTCCATCTTCGAAGTCAGCTGTGAGGCATCTTCTCTTCTGTCCTCTTCGCTTTTTTATTTATTTTTTTCTTTTGTGAGACGGAGTCTCGCTCTTGCCACCCAGGCTAGAGTGCAATGGCATGATCTTGGCTCACTGCAACCTCTGCCTCCCTAGTTCAAGCAAGTCTTCTACCTCAGCCTTCCGAGTAGCTGGGATGACAGTGCTGGCCACTATGCCCAGTTAATTTTTGTATTTTTAGTAGAGACAAGGTTTCACCCTGTTGGCCAGGCTGGTCTTGAACTCCTGGCCTCAGGTGATCCACCCACCTCAGCCTCGAAATTGCTGGCGTTACAGGCGTGAGCCACCGCACCCGGCTCCTCTTGGCTTTTTAATACAGGTTTATTGAGGTATAATTGATATAGAGAAAAGTACACATATTTAATATATACAATTTAATGAAGTTGGACATATGCATATAGCTGTGAAACCATCATCATAATCAAGGCAATAAATATATTCAGCATATCCAAAAATTTCCTCATGCCTCTTTCTGGCTTTATTGTTTTATTTTTGTGGTAACAACACTTAACGTAAGATGTACTTCCCTAACAAAAATTTTAAGTGAACAATACAGTATTGTTAACTATAAGCACTATGCCACACAGTAGATCTCTAGAACTTATTTATTGTGCATAATTGAAGCTTTATATTCACAGCAACTTCTCATTTTCCTCTCCCCAGCCCCTGACAATTATTATTCTACTCTCTGTTTCTATGAATTTGACCTATTTTTGGATACCTCATATGAATGTAATTATGCAGTGTTTGTTATTACTGTGACTGGATTATTTAACATAGTAAAATATCTTTCAGATTCATCCATGTTGTAGCATATGTCAGGATTTCCTTCTTTTTAAAGGCAGACTAATATTCCATTCTATGTATATACCACAATTTTTTGCTGAGCTTGGTGAAACAGAAACTAGATCAACCTACAGATAAAAGAAGCTCTGAAAATCCAAGCAAAATAAATATGAAGAATCACCACACCCAGGCACATCCTAGTAAAACTGCTAAAAACCAAATACATGAAGTAAGATTGTAAAAGCAACCTGAATTAAAACGACACACTACACTTATAGGAGTAGCAAGAAGACTTACAACAAAATATTCAACAGAAACAATAGGAGTTAGAAAATAATGAAGTGGCATCTTTAAATTTCTGAAAGAAAATAATTATTAATCAGAAATTCTATATTGAACAAAATATCCTTCAAATATTTATATTCAGAAAACCAAATCTAAAGTAATTCATCTTTAGCAGAATCACTCTAAAACAAATACCAAAAAGAGTTGTTCAGGGAGATGGAAAATGCCCCAGAGGGAAACATGAAAATATAGAAAACTATGAAAATCAATTGAAATAATGAATTTGTTAGTAAACAAATGAATATGGCCTCTACATAATGTCTTGTGTGGTTTAAAATAGAAGTAAAATATAAAATTAAAATGCATGAAAACAAAAATTCACAAAACCAAGGAGATAATTATAAATATTTATTTGTCTAATAACAGTATTAAAATATATGAAGCAAAATTTATAAAATCACACAGAATTACAGAAAAATGCAAACAAAATTATAAACTTCACACTATTCTCTCAATAGTTATTATGAAGAGTAGAGAGAAAGCCAGTAAGGACATAGAAGATTTGAGCAACATCATCAAACAACTTGACTCAGTTGGCATTTATAGAACAGTCCACCTTAAAACAGCAGAATACATATTCTTTTCAGGTATATACAGCACATGACGCATCTACCAAGATAGATCATTGGAAAGTCTGAACAAATTTTAGAAGATTCAAATCAAAGTATTATTATATTATTATTATAACTTATGGGTCAAAAAATAAACCAAAAAGAGACTCAGGAAATATTTTGACCTGAATGAAAATGAAAATACAAAACATCAGTATGTGTGAGATGCAGCTAAAGTAGTGCATTGAGGAAAATTTATAACACTAAAGACCATTTGAGAAGAAGAATGGTCTCAAAGCAATAATCTCATATTCACCTATATAAATAAGGAAAAAGGAGAGCAAGTTAAGCCCAAAGAAATAAAAATTCAAGAATAATAAAAATCAGAGCAGAAATCAGTCAAATAGAAAACAGAAAAATAATAGAAAAAAATCAATGAAACCGAATGCTACTCCATTGTACAGATCAACAAAGTTGATAAACCTCTAGGCAAATTAATGAAGAGAAAAAAGAAGACATAAAATAAAAATGTCAGCTTTGAGTGAGGTGACATCACTACAAATAATAAGGGGCCATTAGGGAATGCTATTAAATGAAATCAATAAATTAGAGTTTATATGAAATTGATACATTCATTGAAAGACACAATCAAAAACCACAATTCTTTGTAATTAGGTTCTTTTTTTCTCCCTCTGGTAGCAGTTCCTGTGTGAGAAATGTGGGCTGTTATCTTAAAAGCCATTGCTGATCTAGGAAGTGGGGGATGGGACCAGGATAAGGTAAAACACCACAAAGCTCTCTGTTCTTAAGAATATTTGCCAGTTTTTCTTCATTGAGTGTTCCCCTGGTTGCTCAAACTTTTAGTTTCCAGAGTTCCAACAAAAGTGTTTTCTGACATTTTTGTCAGTTTTTTTCCCAGTGTTTTTATGGAGGAATATACTTTTGAGTCATTACTTCACCATCTCCGTTGATGAAAATTTAATTTATAACAAATCTAGAATCACCACTGATCAAAAACAAGACAATCATGCCCGTCTTTACCTTCTTTTTCAGTATCACACTAGAAATATTCATCACCAAGATAAGATAAGAAAAATAAATAAAAATACAAGGATTGAATAGCAAGAAAGAAAACTGATTTTTCACTAGGACCTCCAAGAGAATACACAGTCATTTTATATTTATTATAAATTGAGTTCAGCAAAGGTTTTGAATGTGACCAATTTACAAAATCACTTGCATTTCTGTCTACAAGAGCAAATCACTAAGAAAAATAAATAATGCATGCCAGAGTAACAGGAATTAAATTAGGTAACTTCATCACTATAATTCACAGAACTCAATTTGTGATTAAAGACATAATGTATAAACTTAAAAATTGATAAAGATATGTAAAGGAGAATATCTTTATGTCCTTGAGTTAGAAAGGGACTTATAAATATTTTTTAAAAACTACAAAGAGAAATATTGATAAATCTATGCGGCAGATTGTATTTTCCAAAGATGGCCAAAACAATATTCTTTATTCTACATATTCTTTTTGTAATGTAATCTCATCACTCCTCCCATTAAGAGATCAGGTCTATGTTCTCTCTTTTGGAAAATGGGTTGGCTTCTGTGACTTCTGACTAAAGAAACAGCAGAATGAACATTTAAAAATTTTAAGACTGGGTGAAAGATAATACAGCTTCCACCTTGTGAAATACTCACACTACAGCTTTTACTTGCCAAGTAATCAGCACACCTCAGCACTTGTCATGCTGTGATGAAACTCAAGCAAGCCACTGCAGAGACATAGTAGAGAAAAATTCTGAGACTAAGTGAAAAGAGAGAAATGCCCAGCCAGCTTCCCACTGTTCCAGTCCCAGCCACCATCCCACTGCAACCACATAAAAGACCCTGTACCAGAAACACTCAGCAGAGCCCTTCCCTAATTTCTAACCCACAGAAACCATGGGAGATAAAGTAACTGTTATTGTTTTAAGCCACTGAGTTATGGGGTGCTCCTTACACAGCCCTAGAAAGCAGAACAACTTGGTTCTGTGAAAATTGAAAAACTTCCATTAATGAAAAATACCACAAAGAATAGAAACATATTCCACAGATTACATGATGATACTCGCAGCCAGACCATATGCAGTTCATGCAAACAACTTCTTCAATCAACAGAAAGGTAAATAAACAAATAGAAAAATAGGCAAATGATATGAGCAGCTAATTCAGGTGACCAATACCACAGGAATGACAGATACCACATTAAAAGTTGCCCAATTTCACAGGAAATAGGAAAATATAAATGAACATATAAATAAAATATAGCATATAGGGGAAAGTAAATGAAAATAAAAATAATACCATTTTACCTCATCGTATCACAAAATTTTAAAGTCTAAGAATAACAAACATTGGCAGAATTTGGAGACTGGGGAACTTTCCTGCACTGCTGGTGGGTGGGTAAATTGCTGTGATCAGTTTAGAGAATTAAAGTTGCAAACACATATTCTATGACTCAGAGATTTAACTCCTACATATAAATCCTAGAGAATTTCACCCACCTGTACTGCAGGAAATATGTATGACACTATTCATAGCAATATTTTTTGCAACAACTAGAAAAAATCCCAATAATCCTAATACTCAACACAAGATAATCAGTAATAAATCAGGGCATACGCATAAAAATAATTGATACGTAACAAAGAAAATGAATAAACAATAACCGCGTATCAACACTGGTGAATCTCACAAATACGTTGAACAAAAGATATAAGCTATAGAATATACATACAGCTCTTTATATAAAATTTAAAGCCATCCAAAGCTGTATAATACATTGCTCTGTGATACATATGTATAGGTATAAAGTATAAATGAATATATGAAAGAAGCACCAAATGCAGGATAATGGTTACCTCTGGGTAGAAGAGAGGCAAGGTGATCAGGAAGAAATACAGAAGAGAAATCTGGGTTGCCAATTATTTATTTTTTTAAGCTGAGCAGTAGGTATGTGAATATTTATCACATTTTTCTTTAGACTTTTGTGTGTCTTAAAAATTAAATAATAAGTTTGAGAGCTTGAATGACATAAGCAACACTTGACACAGAGGAAGAAAGGTTAGCACTAAAAATGACACTCCAGGAACAGAAAATCACACATACCTAGGGGCTTACAGGCATTCACAGAGACACAGACATAGAAGGCTACCAAGACACTCATAGATGGAGGGGAGACTGAAAGTCAAGAGATGAAGTGAAGGAAATGGCTGCTTGCTTGGATTCTTACTATGGATTCCCTCCTAGGCGGACATCCTCTGGCAACACTTGCAACAAAGTCAGTTCTCTGAGTCTTTGGAGGGTAAACTCATGCCAAATTTCAGCCCCTCCCTGACTCCCATAATCTCTAAGTGAAAGTCTCACCCAGAAGATCCCAGAAAAGTAAACAACTTTTCTGTGATTCCTATATGGATAATTCAAACAACCACAAACCACAGAAATGCTTTTTATATAATCTCTCACTTTTCTGTCTCATGAAAAAGGGAAAAAAATACCCTGATACCTGGAAAATGGTCTGATACTTGCAACTAGGCCTCAGTGATGTTTGAAGCTCGCCTGTAACTCACAGCTAAACCGTAGTATTCTCCTGTTGTATATAATCTCACAGAATACCAATATCAGATATGCACACTCTGAGTCCATGATAAACTAAAACAAAACTTCATAACTTTGTCTAAGCACAGATAAGCACAAGGTTACCATGCATCCCACAATATACTAAATATGCCCCCTCCTGGCTAATATAAGTGACTGCTGCTTCTTTACCAAATACAGCTTGTTTGAGCCTGATAGATAAGATTGAGATATTCGATCACAGAATTGCTCTGCTTTTTTATAAGATTGAGATGCCCAATGGTTCTACTTTTTGACAGCACCCAACGTAGAGCAAACTTCTACTTCCTTAGTTTTTCCTCCAATCACCCAACCAAAGCCCAAATCTCATATTAGTTATTTTTAACAGTCTCTTACTGATAAACACCCCATGGTTTCTTATGATGTATGTTCTCCCTCTCTATGTATAAAGCATGAGTAAGAAACCCAACTTACTAAACTAGAAGTATGTTCTTGGTGGTGTTTGGCTGGAGGATATTGACACCTGCTATGCCTATCTACAAACGAAGTCAATTACAGCAGACCTGTTAGTGGAACTGCACTTCTCAAGTCCTTCAAATAGTTGTATGGCTACCACTTTGTGATATGGAAAAGTTTATATCAACCTGAAATATAGAATGCTGCCCCACATTATAACTGTAAGTAAAAATTTCCAATTTCACTAAATTTTCTTCTCTTTGATCATGACCATAAATATATAACTGTTCCATTTGCTTTTATTTTTCATCTGAGCAGAATACAAAAACCAGTTTTGGGAAGGATGGGGAGAATGATGTAGCTTGTACAAACTCACTCAGCTGGGAAGTAGCATGCAAACTGGCATTCAGTCCCAACACTGTCTAAATCATCCACACTTCATCACTATGACATTTTAAGGTAACTATGATGCAGAAGAGAGAAAGGACAGTCCAGATAGAAAACAGTATGTGTAAAACCCCACAAAAGAGACATTATCTTTAGGTTTACAGCATGGCAAGTGTTGGAGTAAAGCCTAAAAGTAAGATTGGTGGAGGGAGATATTGAGAGTAACAGTATACGCAAGAATAGTATAGGGAGGATTGGGTGGGTCACATGTGTTAGGTGATAATGAATTCAAACCATATTTTGTAACCAACAGAGATTTTAAGCTGTGGGTAAAGGCAAGAATATATGATAATCAAAGCTATGTTTTCATTCTATTTTTAAACTGACACATAGTAATTGTGAATATTTACAGAGTACATAGTGATATTTTATGTTTTGATACACATAATGAGTAATGGTCAAACTGTTAGAGTAATTAGCATATTCATCACCTGAAACATTTATCATTTCTTGCTTGGAACATTCAAAATACTCTCTTCTACCTTTTGAAAGTATATAATAAATTATTAACTACAGTCACCCTATAGTGCTGTAGAAAACTAGAGCTCATTCCTCTTCTATCTGGCTGTAATTTTGTATCCTTCAACCAATCTCTTTCTATACCCTCTCTCCACTACTTTCCCTGCCTCTTGCAACCACTATTCAATTCACTACTTCTATTCAGTCAACTTTATTTTTAGCTTCCATATATGAGAGAAAACATGCGGTGTTTATCTGTCTGTTCTGGCTTGTTTAAATTAAAATAATGTTCTCCAGGCTCATCGATGTTGCCACAAATTACAGGGTTTTGTTTTTATAGATGAATAGTATTCCATTATGTATATACACCACTTTTTATTTATCCATTCATTTGCTGATGGACTCTTTGATTGGTTCCATATCTTGGCTATTGTGAATGGTGCTGCTATAATCATAGGGGTGCGGATATCTCAACAATATAGTGATTTCCTTTCCTTTGGATATATATCCAGCAGTAGTATTGCTGTATCATATGGTAGTTCTATTTGTAGTTTTTTGAGGAACTTCCATATTCTTTTCCATAATAACTATGTTAATTTACATTCCAACCAACAGTGTATAAGAATTTCCTCATCTCTGCATCCTCACCAGCATTTATTATTTTTTGTCTTTTTGAAAATAGCCATTCTAACTGAGGAGAGATAATAGTTCATTGTGGTTTTGATTCGCATTTCCCTGATAATTGTAATCTTGAGCATTTTATTGGCTATTTCTGTCTTCTTTTGAGGTATATCTACACAGATCATTTGCTCATTTTTTAATCAGATTTTTTTTGTTTTATTTGCTGTTGACTTCTTTGAGTTCTTCGAATGTTCTGGATATTAATCCCTTTTCAGATAATTTTCAAATAATTTCTGCCATTGCATAGATTGTCTTTTCACTCTTTTGTTTCCTTTGCTGTGCAGAAGCTTTTTAGTTTGACATAATTCCATTTGTCTATTTTTCCATGTTTTCCCTTTACTATTGAAGTCTTAGCCATAAAATCCTTTCCCAGACCAGCGTTCTGAAGCTTTTTTCCTATGTTTTTTCTAGTAGTTTTATTATTTTGGATCTTACAGATAAGTCTTTAATCTATTTTCAGTTGATTATTTTTTTAAGATGAGAGATAGGAGCCTAGTTTCAGTCTTCTGAATATACAGTTTTTTCCAGCACCACTTATTGAAGAGACTGTCCTTTCCCAAATAAATATTCTTAGAGACTTTGTCAAAAATCACTTGGTTATAAATATGAGCATTTATTTCTGAGCTCTCAATTCTGTTCCAATGCCATATGCGTCTATTTTCTGCTAATACCACACTGTTCCAGTAACTATAGCTTTGTAGTATTTTGTGAAGTCAGGTAGTGTGATGCCTCCAGCTTCGTCTTTTGCTGAGGATTTCTTTGACTATTTGGCTTTTTTGTGGTTCTATACATATTTTAGGATTGTTTTTTTCTATTTCTGTGAATAATATCATTGGTCTTTTGACAAGGATTGCATTGACTCTGTAGATCTCTTCGACTAGTATGGTTATTTAAAAAATATAACTTCTGTCAGTTCTTGAACAGGGGATAGCTATCTTTTTTGTGTGTCCTTTTTAATTTCTTTCATCAGGGTTTTATAATTTTTCTTGTAGAGATTCGTCATCTCCTTGGTTAAAGTTATCCCTACGTATTTTACTTTTAATACCTATTGTAAATGAAATTGCTTTCCTGATTTTTTCCAGTTACTTCATTGTTGGTGTATAGAATTGCTGCTAATAAATGTGTTTTGATTTTGTATCCTACAACTTTATTGAATTTATCAGTTTTAGGACTTTTTTGGTGGAGTCTTTAGTTTTTTTATGTATAAGATCATGTCATCTACACATAGGGACAATTCAAACTTCTCCATTTCAATTTGGATACACTTTATTTCTTCTCTTGTCTAATTGCTCTAGGCTAGATCTTTCAGTTCTATATCAAACAGAATAGTTGAGATTGGGCATCCTTGTTGTATTTCAGATCGTGGGGGAAAAGTTTCCAGTTTTATCCCAGTCCATAAAATGTTAGCTGTGGGTTTTTCATATATGACCTTCATTGTATTAAGGTATATTCCTTCTATACCTAATTTGACAAGAGATTTTACCACAAAGTGTAGTTGTATTTTATCAGAAGCTTTTTCTGTATCTACTGAGAGGATTATATGGGTTTTGTCCTTCATTCTGATGACGTGATGTATCATGTTTATTGATTTACATATGTTAAATCATTCTTGCAACTCTAGGATAAATTACACTTGACTATAATGTATAATATTTTTGATGTGCTATTGGATTCAATTTGCTAGAATTTTGGTGAGGATATTTTAATCTACATTCATCGGATATTGGCCTGAAGTTTTCTTTTTTGCTGTGTCTTATCTGGTTTTGGTATCAGGATTATGCAGGCCCTGTAAAATGAAGGTTTAGAATAAGTCTTTTTCTCTCAATATTTTGGAATATTTTGAGAATTAGGTATTCCTTAAAAGACTGACAGAATTCAACAGTAAAGCCATCTAGTCCTGGAATTTTCTTTGTTCGGAGACTTTATTACTGATTCAAGTTTGTTACTCATTGCTGGTTATGGTTTTCTATTTTTATTTGGCTCAATTATGGTAGGTTACGTATTCAGGAATGTATCCATTTTAGTTAGGCTTTCAAATTTGTTGGCAAATAGTTGTTCATAGTAGTCTCTAATGATTCTTTGTATTTCTGAGGAATCAATTATGTCTCTTTTTTCCTTTTCTGATGTTGAGTCTTCTCTCTTTTTTCGTTATTAGTCTAGCTAATGGTTTGCCAATTTTATCTTTTCAAAAAACCAACTTTTTGTTTCATTAATCTTTTATATTGTCTTTTAGACTAATTTTATTTCTGTTCTGATCTTTCTTATTTCTTTACTTCTGCTAATATTGAGTCTGGTGTGTTCCTTTGTAGTTTCTTAAGCTAAATTGTTAGATTGTTTATTTGAAATCTTTCTATTTTTTGATGTAGGCATTTATTGCCATAAAATTGTGCCTTAATACTACTTTTGATATATCCCGTAGGTTTTGATATGTTGTGCTTCTATTTTCATTTCCTTCAAGACTTTTAAATTTTCATTTTAATGTTTTCATTGACCCATTGATAATTTGGGAGCATGTTGTTTAATACCCACATATGGTTTTAACTCTTCTTGTTGATTTCTGGTTTTATTCCATTGTGGTCAGAAAAGATACTTGATATAATTTCAATTTTTAAAAATTTTGAAACTTATTTTGTATCCTACCATATGGTCAATCTTGGAGAATGTTCCGTGTGATGACAAAAAGAATGTGCATTCTGCAGCTGTTGAGTGAGATGTTCCTTAAATGTCTGTTAGGTCCATTTGGTCTATGGGGCAGTTTTGAGCCAATTTTTTTTAAAATTTATTTTCTGTCTAGATGAGCTGTCCAATGATAAGAATGGAGTGATGCTCTCACCTATTATTGTGTTGGAGGTTGTCTCTCCCTTTATATCTTACAACATTTGTCTTATATGCCTGAGTGCTCTGTCACTGGGTACATAGATATAATTCTAATATCCCCTTGCTGATTTGACCCATTTATTACTATATAATGTCCTTCTTTGTTTTCAGAGTTTTTCTTTTTTAACTTAAAGTCTATTTTAGCTAAGTACAGCTGCTCTTACTTGTTTATGGTATCCATTTGCATGGAATATCTTTGTCCTTCCCTTCACTTTCAGTCTATGAAAACTTTCTTTACAAATAAAGTTTCTTGTAAGCACCATATAGTTGGGTCTTGTTTTTGTTGCTGTTGTTTTATATTTTAATCCATTCCATCAGTCTGTGCTTTTTACAGAAAATGTAATTGATTTACATTAATATTTACTATTGGTAGGTGAGGACTTACTCCTGCCATTTTATTAATTTTTTAGCTGTTTTGTGTATTCTTTGTTCCGTTCTTCCTCTCTTGTTTATCACAGTGGTTTAGTGGTCTCCTGTAGTAATAATATTTTATTCATTTTTATTTCTCCTTTGTGTAACTGCTGTACCAATGAATTTTATATATTTGTGTGTTTCATGGTAGTAGTTACCACCTTTCCTGTTTCAGATGTAGCACTTCCTTAACCATTACTTTTAAGGTTCATCTAGTGACTGATGAATCCCTTATTTTTTGCTAATCTGAGAAAGACTTTATTTCTGCTTAATTTCTCAAGGATAGTTTTGCTGAATAAAAAAAACTGGCGTTCTTTTCTTCTTTCAGCATTTGAATGTGATGTCCTATTCTCTTATGAACTGTTAAATTTGTTCTGAGAAATCACTTTTAGTCTAGGGGGATATCTTATACGTGAGTTGACACTTTTTCTCTTTTTTTCAACTTTCATTTTAGATTCAAGTGGTACATGTGCAGGTTTGTCACAAGGGTGTATTGTATCTTGCTGAGGTTTATGGTATGATTGAACCTGTAACACAGGTACTAAATAGAGTACCCAAGAGGTAGTTTTTCAACCTTTCCCCCTTTCCTTCCCAGTCTTGTAGTCCCCAATGTCTATTGTTTCCTTCTTTGTGTCCATGTTTGCCCAGTATTTAGCTCCCAATTATAAGTGAGAACATACAAGTATTCAGTTTTCTATTTCTGCATTAATTTGCTTAGGATAATGGCCTCCAGCTGCATCCATGTTGCTGCAAAGTAATTTATTTTATTCCTTTTTATAGCTGTGTAGTATTCCATTGTGCATATGTATCATTTTTTTTTCAATACATCTTAATGGGCATCCAGCTTGATTACAGGTTTTTGCTATATGACTAATGCTGTGACAAAAATATGAGTGCATGTCTTTTTGGCGGAACAATTTATTTTCCTTTGGATATATACCCAGGAATGGGACTGCTGGGTCAAATGGTAATTCTGTTTTTAGTTCTTTGAGAAATCTCCATACTGCTTTCCACACTGGCTGAATTAATTTACATTCCCACCCACAGTATATAAACACTCCTTTCTCTTCACAGTCTCACCAGCATCTGTAGTTTTTTGACTTTCTAATAATAGCCATGCTGACTGGTATGAGATGGTATCTCATTGTTGAGTTGAATTGCATTTCTCTGATGATTGATGATGTGGAGTAATTTTTATATGTTTGTTTGCCACTTGTATGTTTTCTTTTGAGAAGTGTCTGTTCATGTCTTTTGCCTATTTTAATGGTTTATCTTTTCTTGTTGGATATTAGACTATTGTTAGATGCATAGTTTGTGAATATTTTCTCTCATCCACTAGGTTGCCTATATATTCTGTTGATAGTTTCTTTTGCTGTGCAGAAGCTCTTTGACTTAATTACATCCCACATGCCAACTTTTGTTTTTGTTGCAATTACTTTTGAGGACTTAGTCATAAATTGTTTCCCAAGACTGGTGTCCAGAATGGTTTTTCTTACATTTTCTTTTAGGATTATTATGGTTTTAGGTGTTATATTTAAATATTTATCCATATTGGGTTAATTTTTGTATATAGTGAAAGGTAGGGGTCCTGTTTCATTCTTCTGCATATGGCTAGCCAGCTATTCTACCACCATTTATTGAATAGGGAGTCCCTTCCTCATTGCTTATTTTTGTTGACTTTGTTGAGGATCACATGGCTGTAGGCATGAAGCTTTATTTCTAAATTCTCTATTCTGTTTCATTGGTCTATGTGTCTGTTTTTGTGCCAGCACCACGTTCTTTTTGTTATTGTAGCTTTGTAATAGTTTGAAGTTGGGTAATGTGATGACCCCAGTTTTGTTCTTTTCGCTTAGGCTTGTTTAAGCCATTGGGTTCTTTTTTAGTTCCATATATATTGTTAGAATAGATTTTTTTCCAAATCTGTGTAATGTTTGTAGTTTGATAGGAATAGCATTGAATCTGTAAATTGCTTTCAGCATTATGGCCATTTAAATGATATTAATTCTTCCAATACATGAATATGGAATATTTTTTTCATTTGTTTGTGTCATTTGTGATTTCTTTCAGTAGTTTTGTAGTTCTTCTTGTAGAGGTCTTTCACCTCCTTGGTTAGAAGTATTCCTAGATATTTTACTTTTTCACGACTATCGTTAGTGGGATTGCATTCTTGATTTTGCTCTCAGTTTGAATGTTATTTATATATAGAATAGTTATTGGTTTTTGTATGTTGATTGTGTATCCTGAAATTTCACTAAAGTTGTTTGTCAGTTCTTGGAGTGGCATTTTGGTAGAGTCTTTAGTGTTTTCTAGTTATAGAATCATATCATCAGCTAAGAGAAATAATTTGACCTCCACTTTTCCTATTAGGATGCCTTTAACTTTTTCCCTTGCCTGGTTGCTCTGGCTAGTACTTCCAGTACAATGATGAATAGGAATGGTGAGAGTGGTCATCCTTGTCTTCTTCCAGTTCTTAAAGGGAAAGATTCCAGTTTTGCTTATTCAGTGTGACATTGACTGTGAGTTTGTGATAGGTGGATTTATTATTTGGAAGTATGTTCCTTCAATATCTAGTTTATTGAGGGATTTTACTAAAAAATTTTTTCTGTGTCTGTTGAAATAATCATTTCATTTTGTTTTTAATTCTGTTTGTGATGAATCACATTTGTGATTTGCATATGTTGAATCAACCTTGCACTTCAGAAAGGAACCCTACCTGATTATGGCTTATTAAATTTTTGATGTGCTGTTTTATTCAATTTGCTAGTATTTTGTTGAGGATTTTTGCATCTATGTTCATTAGGGATATTGTCCTGTAGTGTGGTTTTGGTTTTGTTTTATTCATGTTTTCTTCTCCAGGTTTGGGTATTAGGGTGATACTGGCTTTGGAAAAATGAAGAGCCCCTTCTCTTTGATTGTTTGAAACAGTCTCAGTAGAATTAGTACCAGCTCTTCTCTGTAAATCTGGTAGTCTTCAACTATGAATTCATCTGGTCCAGGTCTTCCGTCACCCCTACCTCCACCCCATCCCCTGTTGGTAGTTTTTTGGTTACTGGCTCAATTTCAGAACTTGATATTGCTGTGTTCGAGGTTTCAATTTCCTTCTGATTCAGTTTTGGGAAGTCTTATGTTTCCAGGAATTTATCATTTCCTCTAGATTTTCTAGTTTGTGTAAAAAGAGGTTTTCATAATAGTCTCTGAGGATCTTTTGTATATCTGTGGGATCAGTTGTAATGACACCTTTGTCATTTCTGATTGTGCTTATTTGGATCTTCTCTGGTTTTTTCTTTGTTAATCTAGCTAGAGGTCTATCATATTTATCCTTTCAAATAAACAACTTTTGGGTTTTTTCTTATTTTTTGTATGTATTTTTGGGTCTCAATTTCATTCAGTTATGCTTTGATTTCATTTATATCTTTTTTTCTTGTACTTTGGGGGCTCGTTTGTTCTTGTATTCTTAGTTCCTCTTGTTGTGTGTTGTTAGACCATTGATTTGAGATTTTTCTAACTCTTTGAGGTTGGTGTTCAGGATGATAAGCTTTCTTCTCAACATTGCTTTTGCTGCATCTCAGAGATTTGGGCATGTCGTGTCTCAGTTTTTATTTATTTCAAAGGACATTTTTACTTGTGCTTTAATTGTACTGTTTACCCAAAAGTCATTCAAGAGCAAGTAGTTTAATTTCCATGTAATTCTGTGTGTTTTAGATATCCTTTTGGTATTGATTTCTGTTTTTTATTCCATTGGGTCTGAATGTATAATTGGTAAAATTTTACTTTTTTAACTTTTTTAGCTTTATGGTGGAGCATGTGGTCAATATTGGAGTATGTTCTGTGTGCAGATGATAAAAATGTATATTTTGTGGCTAATGGGTCAAGTATTCTGTAGATAACTATTAGATCCAATTGGTTAAGTGTTGAATTTATGTCCAGAATTTCTTTGTTAGCTTTCTACCTCCATGATTGGTCTAAAGCTGTCAGTGGGGTGCTGAATTCTCCCACTATTATTGTGTTGCTAAGTGTCTCAGACGTTCAGAAGTAGTTGTTTATGAATCTGGGTGTGCCACTGTTGTGTGCATGTATATTTAGGAATTTTAACTCTTCTTTCTGAATTGAACCCTTCATCATTATGTAATGCCCTTCTTTGCCCTTTTTAATGTTGTTAGTTTAAACTCTGTTGTATCTGATATAAGATAGTGACCCCTGCTGTTTTTTCGTTTTCCATTTGTGTGGCAGATCTTTTTCCAACCATTTACTTTGAGCCTATGGGCATTACCACATGTGAGATAGGTTTCTTGAAGACAGCAGATGGATAATGCTTGCTAGTTTATCCAACCTGACACTGTCTAATTTAAGTGGGGTGTTTAGACTATTTACATTCAAGGTTAATATTGATATGTGAGGTTTTCATCCTATTGTGAAGTTGTTAGGTGGTTGCGTTTCTCACAGAGTTGATGCACCTCACAGATTATGCACCTCACAGATTCCCATTTGCTCAAATAGCTCATCTTTATGCAGTATCTTGTCATTTCCCAGTGACCGAGGCACACTAAAAGCCTCTAATCTGCCATCTCACTTCCATTTTCTATATGTCACTTTTCTTTTCCTGTTTATAAATCGCCCACCACATGGCTGTGCTTGAGCCTCTCTGAGCCTACTCTGGCTTGGGAGGCTGCCCAATTCATAAATCATTCTTTGCTCACTTAAGCTCTGTTAAATTTTATTTGTCCCAGGTTTGTTCTTTTAACACAAGAAAGGTTTTGTGAAAGGTTTTCTTTCTCTGAGACCCCTGGTGGCAACTGGATAAAGAATGGCTACTACATACTGAGTGACATTTTTTCTCTTGTGGGTTTTAGGATTCTCTCTTTGTCTTTGACTTTTGACAATTTGACTATAATGTGCCTCAGAGAGGACCCTTTTGCACTGAATCTATTTGAGAATCTCTATACTTCCTGGAACTGGGTATCCATACTCTTGCAAGACTTGGGAAGTTAGCAACTATTATTTAATTAAATAGGTTTTTTTGTAGTTTTTCCCATCTCCATGTTCTCTTCTTGAAACCTCATATGGTGCCCCATGAGTCTTGTAGGCTTTCTTTATTCTTTCTTTTCACTTGGATTATTGCAAAAGATCTGTCTCTAAGTTCATAAATTTTTTCTTCTGCTTGTTCTTGTCTGTTGTTGAACTCGATTGTATTTTTATTTCATTCATTGAATTCTTCCGCAACAAGATTTATGTGGGTATTTTTTACAATATTTATCTCTTTGTTGAATTTCTTTCAGATCATGAATTGTTTTCCTGATTTTGTTGTATTGCTTACCTGTATTCTCTGTATCTTATTGAGTTTGCTTAAGAAAATTATTTAGAATTTTTTCTGTTGTTTTGCATATTTCCTTCTCTCTGTGATCTGTTACTGAAGAATTATTATGTTTCTTTGAAGTTGTCATGTTTCCTTGGTTCTTCATGCTTCTTTTGCCCCATATTGATATCTGTACAGCTGGTGGAACAGTCAACTACCGCAATTTTATGGAGTAGCTTTCATAGAGAAAGACTTATTCCCATAGATGGGTCCTATGATGTCATTTGGTTGGGTTATGTTGGCTTTGGCTGTAGGTGGACACAGGTTTTCATGAAGTTTCTTCACCTGTAATTCATGTTAGAAATGTCGACAAGTGCCTTAGTGGCCTAGGCTATGGGAGTTTGGCAGTGGTGATGTGGCTTTGCCAGGGGTGAGTTTGTCAAACTATCTCTCAGACCTAGAGTGTACACATGCATGCAGTGGGTTGACCAGTTTGGGACCTGGCTTGGCAGAGTTAGGGCCACTGGGCTATTCATAGGCCAGGGGCATGGGAGCATGGGATGGGTTAGCCTTGGGGGGACTGGTTTGCCAGGATCAGGGCCTCTGGGCTGTTTCACCAGCCAGGGGTGCAGGCCACAGTGGCTTGGTTGGTTCAAGGAGGGATCCACCTGAGGCAGGTCAACCAGGCTGGTTGGCTGCAGGTGTCAGCATACAACTATTTGGCTGGCTTGGGAGTAGGTCTTCTGGAGGTTGGTCTAATGAATTGTTTCTCTGGCTGAGGGCATGGACATATGACTACTTGGTTGTCTCAGGGACTTGTCCACTGGAAGCAGATCTTGAGGGCTGGTTCTCTAGCCAAAGGAAGAGGTCTTGCGGCTGCTCAGCTGGCTTAGCGGCATGTTCCCCAGACTGTTTCTCCTGACAGAGGGGTGGGTGTGGGGCTGCTCAGTGGGCTTTGGAGTGTATCTGCTGAAGGAAGATCCACTAGATTCTAAGGAAAGCAGCTAGACCTGCAGGGTCACATTTTTAAATAACTGTGAGCAGAGTCAAAAGTAGATTAAAAATGGAACAGACTCAATAGCCTACAGAAAGCACATTTTATGAAATATGTCAGGAAGTTACTCTTGCATCTAAGAAATTATTCTATATTTGTCTCATCACATCCAGGTGAAACAGCTTTGTTATTATCTCAACACCCCTGGGTTTTAAACTGCCACAGTAAGCTTTTCACAGTTCATAGGGAGTATTTGTGCAGCTCAGTTAAAGTATGACTTCTAATTAGGATTTAATTAGAAATAGAAAGCAGCTTGTTTAGAACATGGCTTTGTATGTCGAGTTACAAAGCTTCATCTGCATCTCTGTTAAAGATTTTTAAAATCCTCTATACGCTGAATTAAGGAAGAGTGATTCTGAATACATTCTGCAAAACTTATGGGCTTCATAAACAACCATTAGGAAATATTAGATAGAAATATCACAGAATCCCTGAATTTGTATTTATGCTTCCTTTCCCAAGCCCTGTTTAAAGATGACGCCCAAAAGACCAAGGTGATACATAACAGATTTAATCCACGATCATCAACTTTGATCAAACAGTAGTGACTAAACTGAATGGAATTTTGAGAAGACATGTCAGAGTTCAGCAGGAAAGAGTACATAGAAAAGTTTTGATAAATGAGCTACAGGGGAGGTGAATAATGGCATGTGTACCACAGTAAGTAACTGAAAACCTTGAAGCAGTCTCTCCAATCAGAAAACACACAATCAGAACAGGAGTTGCAACAAAGCCTCATGAATGCTTGGTTTATTCTTGTGGCCCAATATAATATCTTTAAAAGATTATTTTCTGTATTTCCTTGTATATGATAGTCCCTATTCCAGTGGGTCTGAAACATCCACATTTTCTTTAGAAGAATCATATTTCTTATGGTTTTATACCTTTAAAATGTTTTTTTACTCTTACTCTTAAATAAGGTTTTAAAACTATTAACATGAGCAATAGTTCTGAAATCTAAAGGCTTTTAATTGCAAGAGATAGGCTTCTTTGAAAGGAGAAAAGCTTTTGAAAGTCAAAGTAAAAACTCTGAAAGAGGCTACACATAACAACAGATTTGAAAGACAGTGGAAGACATAGACTGCCCTAAGGAAGTGTAACCTGGGCTGGAAGAGACAAGTGAGTTTGAAAGAGATTAGTAGAACAATAAAGATGATGGCCTCATGGAGAGGAGCAGATTTGGCAGCCATTTGGGAAAAAAAATGTATTCGTATATGCATAAAATATAATCATCAAGGTTATACATATTTAGTTATTTTATATGCTCAAAAATATATTGCATGCTACATTTAATCATACTGTGCAACGTACAAAGCATGTGTCTTAACAGAGCATGCCAGGGTGACTATGACATATGAAGCCCCAGAAAACATAAGGCTGAAAAGTGTGCTCTGGATTTTGCCATAGAAGTCACCCAAGCAACCATCCCAGCTGGAATCTGACCATGTGGAATTGATGTCCACAGCACACAAACAGGTCGCTCCCCTTATATGGTACTCCCTCTTCATGCTGATGATATTTTAATAAGCTTTTTTTTTTGGTGGGGGGGGCATCTGAATAGAGGAAACAGAATAAAGATTAAAATCATAGGGGAAGATATTATCTGGCCAAAGGGAAACTCTGAGATTGTGTGCTGAGATCACTTTGGACACACAGCTGCCTATTATTACTCCCTGTAGCATGGTCATAATTGAGATAAATGTAGCTAGAAATTTATGTTACATTCCTTATCTGCCATTGGCCTTACTGCTTAGGAAGAAATTTTAGAGCTGAGATCATACATTATAATTACCATGTAGCATCATCATGAATGTTTTTTTAAATGGACATTTAAACACATACAAAAAAAAAGAGCTAATTTGTAGTTAAATAAAACATGGTTTTGTGAAAAACCTACTATGTATATTATACTTATTTTCCACCTTCTGCCCCTCATTAGGAAGAAGGTTGGTTTACATTTTGTGCAGAGGTATTTGGGAGAATGCTCTCAAGGGCTACAACTGTAGTAAAGTGAGGAAGGCAAGATGGGGCAAAGGATGAAGCTGACCTGCAATGCTGCTGCACCTGAACTTCATTTAGCCTAACAGGGAGCTTTGGACAAAGCACAACACTTCAGAGTTATCTCAAACTGAGGCATGGGGCTGGGACTTTGTGTCCTGCCTCTATCAGTCATTGGCCATAGAATTACTACAAAGACACATGCACACGTATGTTTATTGCAGCACTATTCACAATAGCAAAGACTTGGAATCAACCCAAATGTCCATCTGTGACAGATTGGATTAAGAAAATGTGGCACATATACACCATGGAATACTATGCAGCCATAAAAAAGGATGAGTTTGCGTCCTCTGTAGGGACATGGATGCAGCTGGAAACCATCATTCTTAGCAAACTATCACAAGAAGAGAAAACCAAACACCGCATGTTCTCACTCATAGGTGGGAACTGAACAATGAGATCACTTGGACTCGGGAAGGGGAACATCACACACTGGGGCCTATCATGGGGAGGGGGAAGGAGGGAGGGATTGCATTGGGGAGTTATACATGATATAAATGATGAATTGATGGGTGCTGACGAGTTGATGGGTGCAGCACACCAACATGGCATAAGTATACATATGTAACAAACCTGCACGTTATGCACATGTACCCTAGAACTTAAAGTATAATAAAAAATATATATATATTAAAAAAAAAAAAAAAGAATTCCTCCTAAAGCAGGCGTAATTTTAGATGAGGCAGTTCCCTGAGGCTGAGGGCAATTTCAATGAAGAGTGTAACTGAACCACTGGATGTCAGTATTTCCAGCACTGGGAAATAGACAGGCCAGTCCTGATGAGAAGAGTCAGTAACAAATCTCAGTATACATTTCAAACTTCCATGTGCAGAAACATCAGTTTAAATTTTAACATTAGAAACTATTATCTAGCCAATTCTTCAGTTCTCCCCTTTGCAAAGACTCAATAAATGCAGACTCCCATTATTCCTCCACCAGCCTACCAGATTTCATCTACAAACTGTAGTGCTGGATATAGATGACTTGAGAGTCTGGGTGTGCATGCAATGTGATGTATGACGGTAGTGATGGTGCGGGAACCTGTATCTATTTGGCTATCTAGCACATCTTGAGACCATGTAAGAGGATTAGAGAAATGCACAGATTTCTTACTTCTTAATTTTCTTTTTCCTAGGATTTTATATACAAATACATTTAAGACACCTCTGATGTTATAAGGTTAACCCCGTCACCTGTCACAGGTGGTGTGAACACTGTGAGTTGCTGACTGGTGTCCCTGTAAATTGCAGAAGCAGGGATATTGGAATCCACCAGTGGTGGTCCGTGCTGATGCGCACTTCTTTCCTGGCTTGAATCCTTTTCATTACCGATATAAATCAATCTGTCGGCCTCCAGTGGTTAATACTGTAGTGGATTTCTTTAATTCAACTCCAAACTCTAAAAGTGTAATCTCAGAGAAAAGTTTCTAAAACATATTTTTAAAGTGTGCATTTGAAAATATAAAACAAAATAAACAGGATGTATATATATGTGACTTTCATCTTTCAAAGTTTCTTATAATCTATCTGTTCTTAACTTTTAAGGATCTATGATGTCTTCTGCTGATAAAATGTTAATTTGAAGTTCAGAAATTATTTTCGGCTAGGTGTGGTGGCTCACGCCTGTAATCCCAGCACTTTGGGAGGCCAAGGCAGGCAGATCAGCTGAGGTCAGGAGTTGGAGACTGACCTGACCAACATGGTGAAACTCCATCTCTACTGAAAATACAAAAATTAGCCAGGTGTGGTAGTGGGCACCTGTTAACCCAGGTAGTCGGGAGGCTGAGGCAGGAGAATCACTTGAAACTGGGAGGTGGAGACTACAGTGAGCCGAGATTGTGCCATCGCACTCCAGCCTGGCAACAGAGCGAGACTCTGTCTCAAAAAAAAAAAAAAAAAAAAAAATTTCATTTTACTTTTTTCTTTGGTTTAAGTTAAAGTAAATTCAGTACTTAAGAAAACAGTACATTTAGATCGATGCCATTTTTCTGAAGTTACTTCTTGTTACTGATCTAGTCATATCCCTTGCTCTCTGAATATATCCCAAGGGAGAGAGAGCGAGCTCTTAAGTGATGTTCGCTAGTTGTTGATGACAGATTCTTCCGTGCACCAATTTAATATGTTTTTTACTTCCCACCTACTTTTCTTTATTGCTTGCATTTATATAATAAGCATATATCATTTTTATAAAACAGTAAGATAGATGAATACTATTAAAACTTCAGAAGAAAATAAAGGGGAAGGAATACAGAGCTCCCTCAAACCTTATTTCATCACAAGCAGTTTATCTCTTCATTCCCATTTAATCACTTCAGCCTCAAGGTGAAAAAGTGTAACCCATAGACAGAGGTAATCTTGTCTTGATACAAGAAAACATTTGAAAGTTGAAATAGTTAAAAGTATGCTCCTATGAGCTAGGGCTAATTTTACTTCCATTTCTTAATTTATAATCTGTATTTCCTGGAAATAAGCTTCCTGAAGGGAATATAAAACACAGATAGAAAAATGATGTCAACCAACTGAGCCCCCACTGCGGTCACACATGAAGTCGCAGATGAGCAAACTACGGCACAGGAGAAAACAATTTTAATTTAATTAGTAGGATAAAAGTTACTTTCCTTCATGTTTCTCCCTCTGCTTTTGGGTTTCTGTTTTTTTTTTAATCACAAAAACTTTTAGAAAGTACAGAAAGCAGAGAAAATATGTACAAGAAGGAATAAAGATCATCATAATTTTATCTCCCAAAGATGACTAGCAATATTTCAGTTTAATTCAAGATTTTTTTAAAAGGATTTTGGTTGTCAATTGGGATCAAACTGTCTGAGAATGTTTACATTGCTTTCTGTACAAACATGATATATACAAAAGTTTCTTATGAGCATAACTCAGTATACGTGTAATACATGATCATAGAAGAAATTGGAAAACACAAAGTTTTAAAAATCAATCATCCTGCCATCTAGATATAAACATTCTTGATATACATTTTTCCAAACTTTTTAAGAGAGTAATTAAACGAAACCTTCTGAATAGTTTTTATTTAACAATAGATCATAAACATCATAGGTACCTCTAATTTTTGCTACTAGAGAACTGAAATAAAAGATGTTTTAAGGTATATCTTTGTGTATAATGAGCATGTTGTCCAATTACTTCCTTAGGAAAAATATCTAGAGGTAAACTACTGAGTCATACTGTAATAACATTTTAAAGGCTATTCATCTGTTTCTAAAACTAATTAGAAGGGTATACAAATTGGTAGTTTTCCCAAAAGTAAAGGACGTCCACTTCACAAACCCTTACCAATTCTGAATAACATTACTAATCTTAGTATTTCAGTCCAATAGGAAAAAAAACAAAACAAATGATTGCTTATTGTCTTTTTATGCTTTGATTACTATAAGGGCTATAGAATTTTTCAGAGAATGATTATTTTTATATATTTCTAGCCTTTTCTTTCTATTGTCATCCTTATACTTTTGCTATTAATTTGCATTATTTTTAAATAGTCACATTATTCTCCTTTGTCATCTGTTTCCAAATGTTTATAGGTATTTATTTTTCTTGTACAATTAACTTTTCTAATATTTCAAAGTAAAGCTATATGATAATTGATAACAGAATCTTTGTTTTTATTGTGCTCTTAATGAGAATAAATCTAGTCTTCTAGCCATTAAGGATGTATGTTAGTTTGAGATTATTTATTGTGTCAACTTCTATTCTAATCCTATTTTGCTAAACATATTTTTAAAATCAGATGTTTCAGATTTTGTCAAATGCCTTTTTGGCATCTATTAGGAGAATATATTTTTTCTTTTTGAATTTATTGAAAATAGAAATTATATGTAATGTTTTTTCTAATATTGAACTTCTTTACATTCTGGAAATACATTCTCCTTGGTATTGAATGTTTGAATCTGTTCCATATGTCCTCATTTTTAAAAATGCCAATTATGCATATATTGAGCCCCCTTTATCTTTTCTGTTATTATTAAAATATTTTATTATTTTAGTTTGATTTGTTTTTTGATTTTCCGAAGCCATCCACCCTATCTTTGCCAAAATTGGTATTACTTTCTTTTTCTACTTCTTATTGTTTTCATTCTGGAATGTTTGTTTTATTGCCATGTTTTTCCTGAGTTTTTCCAACTTGCTGTTAGATTCTCCTGTTATCACATAATCCTCTTCCTAAGCATTTTTTATTTTTAGAAATATTTAATTGTCTGTAATTTTTTAAAGAATATGAAAATCTATTGAACTGAAGCCTTCATTCTTTGGGCAACTCATTTAATAATGCATATTTATTTCCTTTTGTTTAAGATTTTTACTCATCTCTGAATGATTCATCTGCCAGATTCCAGATAAGGAACTGTATGTAGTAAATTGTTAAAACTTTATGTTGCTTCAGCATCCATTTTGAATCTAGGTTTAACTTTCTCATGCCAGAAGCAAGGCTTAGTTACCTTTGACACAGTATCCAGTTCTCTGGCTTTTCCCAGTTCCTCAATGTGGTCAATCCAAATGTCTGCCTCCTGGTGGCTCCCTCCCTATAGGACATACCAATACAACCTAGCTGACTCACCCCACTGACCCCACACCTACATAGACTATACATATATGCCACAGTAACCACTCTCAGTCACAACATGACCCTTTGAGATTCATGCTGGCTTGCTCTAAACATGCCAGTTAGAATCTCCTGTGGGAAGCCTGCTTGGGTAATACTCCGCACCCTAATAAAGTCCTTGGCTTATAGATCTTCCCCCACACCCCACCTATAGGTTGGGTACTCTGCTGGCTCCAGACTTCCTGTCAGCCCTCATTGACACCCCTCTTCTCTTTGGGATCTGTACGTAATAAACTGCTTCTGACATTTCATGTGTTTTTGCTGTGTTACCTCCTCTGTCTTACCTAATTGACACACCCAGATCTAACTTTCCTTCTAGTCAAAGCTCTCCTGGACAGTAGCTATCTTGGTGTTATAAACTGGACACAGGTCAGACAAGAGCCATACGGGTATCTGCCAGCACAGACAAATTTACTGTGAGAGGCACACCAAGTCATAGGTTGTACACTTAGGTATTAAGCATTAAGCCATCCGCCAGAATTAAAAAAAAAAAAAAAAAAAAAAAAAATCCCTATCCCATGAAAGGCATATTGTAAACATCCTGGATTATCCCCCCGGATCTGCATCAGGGCAAGGCTGGAGTTTATAGCCAATCTCCAGAGAGAGAGAGCTCAGGACAAATTAGAGAGGAATACAAGACTATTCTGTGGAGAAAATGGAGAGAGGAATGTGAACTGACAATCTCTAGCCTCTCTTTTGTCTGTTCTCTCCTTTATTCTCTGACTAAATCTTTTAGCGTCCGAGGGAAAAGCAGAGTAGAGTTGGGGGTAGGGAGAAAGGGGAGTACAGAAGACAGTAATTCAAAACCTATGCTCTGAAGTCACCCACAGGATTCAAATTCCAATGCTGCTCCCTACTAGCTCTTTGGTCTTGAAATAGTACTTTAAATTCTCTGTAATCTTGCAGAACACAAAGAATACCACTTGACTATCAACAAGCTTTCTCCTTTGTAGAGATATCTTTGGCCAGAGTACTTCACAGTTTGAATTTGCAGTAGACATTATTTCTTGGGTCATTGTAGATGGTGGATTACTCCCTTTCTTTTTTTCCTTGCTGTTTCTGACAGGTTTCATTTTTTTTAAAAGGAGAGTAATGAATATGCCTTAATTTAAGATTTCTAAACAAAAATCTGAAATACATTCAATAGCTTAAGGATGGTCTGAAAGAATTCACCTGTAAAATGGTCCAGGCTGAAATCAAATCAATGGCAAATTCATGATAAAATATAAAATTCAGTATGGCCACTATATGATATATACTTTCTACTTATTTTTAAGATTGTTTTTATTAGTTAATATTTTCAAACTATTCCACTTGGATTCTCCATATTATTAGTATTTTGTTTTTAAATTGATTTAATGTTTCTGGTTATATCCTCATTCTCATTTCAAACATTACATATGTATGACTTCTCTTCCTCATTTGCATTGCCAGGATTTTGGCTATTTACTCGACTTTTCAAAAAGCCCATTTATGGCTTCATTTATACTTCTGCTTTTATCATTGTTTATATCTATTTCTATTTTCCTTAGGTTAATTTTTAATTTTTCTAGATTCTTGAATAGAATACATGCTTTATTTTTTATTTGTTCTTGTTAATAATAAAACCATTTGCAGCTAATCATTTTGCTCTGAGTATGACATGGTTATACTGGGTTATTCTTATTTGCATAAACATTATTTTAATGACATCAAAATATTCTATGGTTATAAAAAACTATAAGCATGCTTAACTATTCTCATTATAGTTTAGTTTATAGGTTAGTTTCATCTTTGCTAATAGATTATAGGTTAGTTCCATCTTTGCTAATTATAAATAACTCTGTATATTGTTTTATTAAAAAATACTTTTTCTTGATATGTATGTATTCATTTCAAATTTGTATGAAAATTTCATAAAGCTAAAGATTCATTTTCTACTAAAGAATCTATATCTCTTAATCAGTGTTCTTCATTCTTTTATGGAGTCATATTATACCATTTTTTTTCATGGCACTGTACTATGTTTTCATTAATTGCCAAAGAAAACATTACCATCTGCTTAGCATCAATGACTTATGACACTAATTGTGCTAGATGACATAGTTAAACAGGATCTACTGTTAATACTTTTTTGTTCATTGCCCTAGATGGTCTAGGATTTCATTTTATTGGAGAAAATCACCTGTCATCTTTGCAAATTATGTTAATTTTATTGATAGGTTGGTAAAAGGTATTCTGGACACCATGTATCATTTTGTAGGCAAAGAATTTGACTGTCCTTCATAAAACCTTTGTGAAAAAGACAGTGAAATTGTTATGACAAGAATTGGACAAAAACAAGAATCCACTGGCAACATCCAACATTGCAGGGTATAATTTAAAAAGTTGAGACCTTCCAGGAACAGTGCTAGAAATTTTATGTATGCTGGTCAGTACCTATGCCTATGACTAATCATAAGACTTTGCGTGGAAATAACCAAAAACATAGGTACTAAAACTGTTTCTACCTCCTCTCAGCAGTAGCTTGAGGTTCATTTTGAATCTACACAAATTGTTCTATAATAATGGCTAATACCAAAACTATGATCAAACTTAAGTCAGGCAGTATGCTAAACTTTGTACATGCAAAATTTCATTTAATCCTCAAGATGACACTACCATTTTGGTTTCATCAATGTGATAGACTAAACAAATGAATAAACTACGCCTGCTACAAATGCTTACAAATTCTGAATAAACTAAAAAAGAATCTTTTAAAATACATTACTAAGGCAGCTAGAAAAGTGCAAAATCCCCAGACATCAGGAACTAAAAGAGTGGTAAGCACACAAGTTGATGCTTCAATGGCCAGGATGGCATGACTGGTGTGCAGAAGAGTATAGAACTCAAGAGATCTTTAATTGCTAGGGTGTTGGACATTAATATCTATGCAGAGAAATTAAACCTATATGAGGTCAGGAATGGGGATGTAAATCCCAGTATAAAGACGGACCCTTAAAGTGCTACCCCCTCAGAAAATGAGGAGCTAGATAAAATGTGTCTACATGTCTTAGGATGCCACCAATAATATTTTCTTTATTTTGGGTTCTGGGTAAGTAAAAAAAAAAATTACCATGTGCAATCAAAACCTCAAGCTTAAATAATCTGAGATTTAGAGTCCAATTTACAGTGTTCATGAGTGATGAGAATCCAAGTTGACTTCACTGAAGTATGTGGCAGAGGAAAATGAAAAACTGCCCTGAACCAATGTCATATGAAATTCCTACAAGAGAAAAAAAAAATGACATACAAGAACTTCTTAGTCAAAAATTACAAAATGTGCTAGAAAACAGTTATCAGACAGAATAAATCAGATTAGTAGAGAACCTAGAAGGACAGATAATAATCTAAACAAACTTAAAAATAATTTAAATGGCTAAAGAGATAAAAGAAAAAAATGAAAATCAAAGAATAAGGAATAACAAAAAATAGAAAGTCTAAGAAACAAAAGAACTTATAGAAATGAAATAACTATTTATTGAGATTTTAAATCCAGTAGACTGGAAAAAACAACAAATTCTACATAGTCAGTGGAAGAATCAAGTAACAAAATAGAGCTGAGGAAATAACCCAAGATGTAGCACTGAGTCATAAAGTGATAGAAGTGTAAAATAGGCTAAAAGATATGCGGAACAAAAGGAGAAGATTCAACATGTGTCTTATTAGGAGTATGAGGAAAGGAAGATGTGGGAGAGCAATATTCAAAAAGGTAAAGTCTGTGAAACTTCCCAAGTTACTAAAATACATGTAGCATAAGATTGCATAAGCACAAGTCCTGAGCAAAATAAAAATAAAAAAAAAAAACTACATGTATATTTATCACAGAAAAATAGCAGAATATCAGACATTGGAAATAAAAACATAAAAGGAGAAAAAAGAGAAAAAAGACAGATTACCCTGCAAAGGAGTAATTAAAGTTATACCAAGATTTTCAATAGCAAGATGGAGACCAGAAAAGAGATGAAGAAACTGAGGCACAGAAAAGTCACACATGGTCCTTAAAGACAGGTAGCCAGCATGTTGCAGAGTCAGATTTTAAGTAAGGTGATCTGACTCCAAAGCCCACATTCCTCAATACCACAGAATGCTTTTCTGGATAACATTCTGGACAGTTGTCTTTGACTCACCTTTACTTAAAAAAAAAGAAAAGAAAATGAAAAAACATCTTTCGCTCAGTAAGTCAAAATCTGAAATGGTTAGAAAAACCATGTGTGTGCCTTTTTGCAATCTGAAATTAATCTAACTAATATCAATATTGTTTACAAAAATTTAAAAATTGGATTTGGAGGGCAGCTCATGAGCAGTAGTAGATCATAGATTTCTGCTACTGGTGGAAATTAAACTATATTTAGACAAGTCTGAAGGTGAAACAGCCGACAATGTCATCCAAATGGAAGCATGTGGGTGAGTTTTAATGCATAAAAATATTTCCAATTTTTAATCAGCTATACCATATGTAGTAATTGGAGAAATCTCAGTCAAAGGGTCTCAATTTCCCACGTCATCTCTAAAGTATATAACCTTGTGTATACATGAGCTAGACAACAGATCTTTAATTTAATAAATGTTACATATGTATTTTAAATCTCGCTAATAGAAGTATTTTTAAAATTGAATAGATTTTTTCTTTTTTACAGATTGTTAACTAGGTCTGTAAATAATTCCCAAAGGGAGGGACCAATGAGAATATGAGTTGAAATAAATATTTGACCTACCACAGTGAATTATTTGAAGGACAATACATGCTCATATACATAAATTCCTTGAGCAACACAAGTCCTGAGCAAAATAAATTATAAATCATATCATAGCTCAAAAAGGGTAAAAAGCATCAATCTTTAAAGTATTGCTACATGTACCTGTATCAACTAGTGTTCCATGGTACAAAAGACAAAAGTACTATCAGTTTATCACAGGAGTCCCAGAAAATTGCTGTTCTGAAATTAATATTTTTTTTAATTAACAGTAACTATTAAATTTGTGACAAGAGAATGGTCAAAGGACTGCAAAGGATTCTGTAGTCTAATAATAAACTAAAATTACTTTCATGTAACACTGCAAGCTCATTTTTAAATAAATGAGAGGCCTGCGGGGAGGTGAGTGGTATAGCTGGAGCTTAAAAGACTGAATTTAAATCCTTCCTGTCCTATCACCTTGTGGAAGTTACTTAAGCCTCTGTTCTTTCATGTGGATAAAAGAGATAATAGTACTTTCAGGCTTGTGGTGAGGATTAAACAGGCTAAGGTATATAGTAAGTACTGTACAACTGGGAGTCATTTTTATCTCCAATTAAATTGTGCCATCATTTAAAGCTGCTGTGCCATCAAGGAAAGCCTATACTAGGAGCTTTCTAAGAACTTGTTGGGTTCTGGTGCTGTCATGAAAGGCAGACACCCACACATACATGAATTATGTATGGTACCTGGATACCCTAAAGAGGCAGCCACAGGCATTGGCTCATTTTGATCCGGAATTCCCCACTCCCACCTCTCACAGGCACTAGAAATTGGCCCTAAAGAAGATGCAACCTTCACACCAGAAGAGATCATTCTGCCCATAATGGTCATGACAGGTGTACTCGTCATTAGACAGATATTGCTTAGCAACCGATACTCACATTAAAAAAGGGGGCGGGGGTTAAGTAAATGAGATGGGAATAGGTTGGGATAGAGTGTTAATCTATTCTACTCCATTTTGTGATTTGGGCAGATGGGACAGGGGCCCCCCAGGAAAAGAACTCAAGGATTAGCCCAGTTCAGCCTTTGATATTTCTCATGCTATTAGGAAAAAATCCTCAACCTTTGGCAACTGTCTCTAATAGGCTAGTGACATGGTCTATTAAGGCACATCAAAACAAATTCTGACATCTTTTTCCAACCACATTCCCACCCCTCTCCTTTTAGGAAATGAACAAACTGGAATAAGGGCAGCTAGTACTTGTCTTCTCCCCTGAGTCAGTCATAGAACCCCATTTCCTGTAATAGATCTCTTGTTTCCAAGAGCTTCTGTTCATTCAGTATGAAGTGATTGGGCACTCACCACACTATATTAACAGGTCCTGTTTGTTGAGTGTTCACTGTGAATTCAGGCATAGCATTAAGTGCTTTTATAAATGTATCATGTTGTTCAAGATTCCCACCAATGTTGTAACGTGTATGTTTTCCATCTCACATGGAAGGAACTGAGGCACAGAGTTTTTAAGCAACTTTACCAACAGACAATATAAAGCATGGTCTAACTCCATTATCTCACCACTATTCTAAGCCTGGAAAAAAAAATAAGAGATGTTTTCTGTCCTCAAGGAGCATGGAGCCCAGTAAGAGAGATGTGCATGTATACAACTCACAACAAAATTAATTGACGAGTGCTCCAAAGGAGGTACATAAGCACTGCTTCTTTTCAAAATATATGAGTCCTTCATATTGACGTTAGCTAATGACACTTGGTAATGTACCAACGCATTCATACTGTGCATGAGGCATGGATATTGTCAACAGATTTATAACAATGCTGCATGAGAATCTATCTGAGCCTTGACAGCACCTAGAACCTTAGGCCTTTGGTCATGACAGTGTTTTCACCTGTATTACAAAGGAATGCTTAGTCAAGCCTGAGAAAACAATGAGCCAGGTGAAGACAACCTGCAGGTCATAAGCAAATACTCACAGAACCTGCCTCAGCCTGAGATAAGTAATGAATGGAAATGCTCCTCCCTAGCAGGTAGCCCATAGAGCAAGGTTAACAGAGCACTTGGTAAACCCCAAGACTTAAAATTCCTGGGTTAAGGGATTTTACAAGGATCATATTGTAAAGTCCTGACAGGCTCCCTCACTTTGTTGGCTTTGATGGGTCAGTAGGCAATAAAGGTTTACTCTGAGATCTGGTGATTTTGGCCACAGGACTAAAGAACAGCCTTGAGTCTCTACCCTAAATTGATATGCAGTCTGAGTCACTGAGATATATGCATGCTTCCTCCAACCCAGCCTCTAGACTGAAAAAGAAGGATTACTCATTTATGGAACAATAAATAAAGGGAGCTGATAGCCACAGAGAAAGAAAGGGCAAGGGCAAGAATTTAGAAAACTGACCATGAACAGGCATAGACATGAAATTGGAGGGTCTCTTTTAAAGCTCAGGTCCCCTGCAACTTCAACTAGCAAACTCTGATTTTTAGTCTTCTGACCCAAGTTAGAATTAAGTTAGAAGATGTCACTCACATCTTGATTCCTTCAGGGAGATATTCACCTCTATTACAACATTTCATGCCTCCATGAGGGCAGTGAATGTGTGATGTATATCTTAATAGCCACAGCTTCCCACACATGGGAGGCAGCAATGCATAACAGAAGACGGGGCCTCAGAGTTGCACCCACCTGGAGGGGACACCCCTCAAAAATGAAAGGACCGCATAGCCCGAAATGAAGGAGATGTGAGATTGAGGAGTGCACCCCCTGAAATTTACCTCTTGAGTCAGATCCCAGGGTCACAACTGCCAATTGCAAGTACACAGATGAGAGTGAATTAACTAGATAACACCCCATACCTAATTTATATGCAAATCCTATCTGGTCTACCTTCAGAACACATTTTGAACCTAACCACTTCTTACCACCTCAGTTTACCATCATGTTGAACCTGGTCTATGGTAACCTCCTAATGCGTCTGTCTACCTCCACTGCCTCCCACCCTCAGTTTGTCATTAACACAGCTGCCAAAGAGAATCTTGTAAAAACAGAGGATATCATGTCCCAGTTCAAAACTCTCCACTGAATTTCCATCACACTTAAAATAAAATACAAAGCCTTTACCATCATCTAAGAAGTCTTATATGATAATGCCAACTTCTCCCAGACACCACTCCTATTTCATTTCTTCCTACTCTTGCCTTCCCTGACACCAGCCTGTCAGAATGGCCTTCCTGCTATCCCTTGAGCACGTTTTGTATGTTTCTACCTCAGGGCCTTTGCACTGCCTGTTTCTTCTGACATTTTCACTCTAGATAACTATAAGACTCACTGCACATATTATTCAACTTTAGGCTCAAATACTACCTGTTTTGAGAGGTCTCTCCTATGCTCACCATCTAAAATAGTAACCTTATTATTCATCAGCCTCATATCCTGCTTTGTTTATCCTCAGAGGGATTACACTATCTAAATGATGTTATTTCTTTCTTTCTTTGATAATTTCCTGTCTCCTGTCTCCTATACTAGAATAAGATACATGAGAGCAGGTGCATTGTCTTTGTTCATTGCTCTATCCTCAAGGCCTGAAACTAAGTCACTATGCAACAGACTTTTGTTAAATAATTTGTCTTAAGAATAGCATGTTAGGCTGGGCATGGTGGCTCACGCCTGTAATTCCAGCACTTTGGCAGGCCAAGACAGGTGGAAGACCTGAGGTCAGAAGTTCAAGATCAGCCTGGCCAACATGGTGAAACCCTGTCTCTACAAAAAATACAAAAATTAGCCAGGCGCAGTCGCACATGCCTGTAGTCCCAGGTACTCAGGAGTCTGAGGGAGGAGAATCATTTGAACCTAGGAGGTGGAGGTTGCAGTGAGCCAAGATAGCACCACTGCACTCTAGCCAGTAATAGGAGACTTTGTCTCAATAAAAAAGAATAGCATGTTAAATGGGCCAAAAGATCACAGGCTTCAGAATTTCAAGTGCACCTTGAAGTCAAAAAGTCAGTGAACTCTTGTGGGCACAAGAGGAACTCAGGTAAATGTCTGTGAGCCCCAATCTTCCGCTCCACAGTCAAACTGCATAGGACATTCTTACACCAAGCTTAGCATCGTATTCCACTGGACAATGGTGGCTTAAGGAATGAGCACAGGAATTAACCTGAGAACCCTTGGGCATAAGCCCTGATCAGACGGTCACCAGTACAACTTAGGCAAGTTAGCTAACCCCTCTCAGCCTTAATTTCCTGATCTGTAAAAATGAAGCTAATGATAATAAGTACGTTTCAGGACTGTGTGAAACAGTTTTAATGAGCTAATACATATGAAATGGCCCAGAACGTTATTGAAGTTCAGTAAATGTTAGGTTAACGTGAATGTGGTCTCACCTGTTCACAGGCAGGGATGTCTCTAAGGTGAACATTCAAGGGATCCAGGCATTGAATGCCCTCTGCCAGTTCAAAAGCCATCTCCAAAGGCTCTTGGCCCTTCTTAGTTCCAAAGTCAATGAGATCCTGAAAAGCAGGTATAGAACTAACTGTAAAGAACAGGGCCTTGTTTTATAAGTTACTGTAACTAACATAAGCTGGTGAGTGTGCTTTGTGAGCTAACTGGTTGTAACTTTCGTCTCTAATCATTAAAAAGTCAGCTTTAAACCCTGATGTTTTGTCTTGTGAAAACACAGGAAGGCAACAGGAGTCACCAAGCCAGGATTTCTAAGCCTCTTTTACTCCAGGTCTTTCCCATTATGGTAACAAAGGTCTACAGAAAGGGTGGCAAATGCATGAGAAGTGAAGCTGCCATGCCCTCCCAAGCCTGTGGAAGACACTACAGATTCACATGGCCTGTTTCCAGCGAGCCCCGACATGACCTTGACAAAGTGTTCCTGGCAGGCACTGACAATGAATTTGAGTTGAAGCATGTAAAAAAAAATCCGTTTCCTATCCCTAAGGATTGCTGAGAAGGAAGAACAATAAATTTCACATGAACCCCTCACTCTGACCATGCCAGTGTGCTCAACCCAAAGCCTAAAGAAGATGAATTACTCATTTTTTCCCTTTTCGATTCCCCCACCCTCTTCCCTCGACTCTGACCTATCCTGAGCTCCATCATACTTTGGCTATTTGGAAACTGACCCCATATATTCAGTGCCACCAGCTGGCTAATTAAATAGAAGTGTCTGTCTATAGCATTCTCCATGAAAGATATTAAGGAAAATGTTCTATTTTGCATTCTTTCCTTCTCCTAAAAGAAAGTACAACATAATTCCCTTATGATAAAAATGTATTTCACAATTCAAGATAACTGTTCACAAGGCAGAGCTATTATCTCATAGATGAAGAGACTTGGCTTCAGAGAGGTTAAGTGACGCTACATGTCACTCAGCTAAATGACAAAGCTTGGCTAAAAGTCAAGTTTTCTAAATTTCAGTTGAGAACATATTCAGCTCCACCAGTAAGCCTACCCGAACAGCTAAGATGGCTCCAACTCAGACCAATTAATAGCATTGTTGGCAGTATATATCACTAAACCTTGGGATAGAAACAAACTGAACATTTTCTGCAGAAGGCATGACATTACTGACAACAAAAATATGTGAACATAGGCTTCATACTTGCTCTTTGAGTTTTGTTTTGTTGTTGCTATTGCAATCAACTTACTGCATCCCATAATAAAGAACTCAGGAAAAACAGGAAGGATTCTGGTAAAAAAGGAAAAAGAGAACTCAAAAGGAAAATGAATGAACAGCAAAAAAAGAGAAATAGATTATTTTAATTGAAGATATGCTTTAGACACATGATGGAAATGTTGTCTAGAAAACCAGGAGCTCCTGTAAACATCGATGAGACCAAAATGTAAGTTGTTAAGAACAGAGGTCTGATGCAAGAGTGCCTGGGTTTTATCTCTATATCTACCACTTCCAGAAGGTTAGTTAACCTCTCTAGGGTTAATTTCCTCTTTCTGTAAAGAAAAGATAGTAATTGTACAATTTCACAGGGGTTTTTGGTACATGCAGGACAATATATATAAAGTCCTGGCCGGGCGCGGTGGCTCAAGCCTGTAATCCCAGCACTTTGGGAGGCCGAGACGGGCGGATCACGAGGTCAGGAGATCGAGACCATCCTGGCTAACACGGTGAAACCCCGTCTCTACTAAAAAAAAATACAAAAAAAAAAACCTAGCCGGAGGAGGTGGCGGGCACCTGTAGTCCCAGCTACTCGGGAGGCTGAGGCAGGAGAATGGCGTAAACCCGGGAGGCGGAGCTTGCAGTGAGCTGAGATCCGGCCACTGCACTCCAGCCCGGGCGACAGAGCAAGACTCCGTCTCAAAAAAAAAAAGTCCTAAGTATAACATCTAAAGTTATTTCAAACACTAAGTTAGCTATTATTGTTACTAATGTTATCATTTGCACTAGATAGAATTCACAAAATGAGGGCTGTTTTCCCTGTTATGCTTCTTCTCTTTGACCTTGTGCAAATCACTTATCTTTATTGAGCTCCAGTTTCATCTTCTATAGAGAGACACAATAACAGCAGCCCTACCTACTTTACAAATTCCTTAGAAGGATCAAATGCAATAAAATAGTACAGAGTGTTTTGTAAACAGCACATCACCATTCTTTAATCACAGTCTTTTCTAATTCTAACCAGGTCTCATATTAAAATATTAGTTGAGCAACTAAGGATTTCAAGGAGTGTCACGCTGAAATCATCCTTAGCCCTTAGCTGGATGAAATGTGCATATGTTTGTGTGAGAATGGGCTGTGTTTTAATATCCTTCACTTATACCTTTTTATCTTCACTCACAGATATTGAGTACCCAGTATGTGCTAAGCACTTGAGTTACAATGGGGTCATATAGTAGACAAGGCAGTTCACGGCCCTGTCTGTTGCATAAAAGCAATTTTTAAAATCCACAAGTTTAAAATGAAAATTAGCAATTTGAAAAGATCACTGGCGGCCGGGCGCGGTGGCTCAAGCCTGTAATCCCAGCACTTTGGGAGGCCGAGACGGGCGGATCACGCGGTCAGGAGATCGAGACCATCCTGGCGAACACTGTGAAACCCCGTCTCTACTAAAAAATACAAAAAACTAGCCGGGCGAGGTGTCGGGCGTCTGTAGTCCCAGCTACTCGGGAGGCTGAGGCAGGAGAATGGCGTGAACCCGGGAGGCGGAGCTTGCAGTGAGCTGAGATCCGGCCACTGCACTCCAGCCCCGGCGACAGAGCAAGACTCCGTCTCAAAAAATAAAAAATAAAAAAGAAAGGATCACTGGCTAACACAAGGGGAGGAACAATGGGAGGGGCAAGCGTGGATGCAGAAAAAGCAGTGAAAGCATGGGCTACTGTACTGGTCCAAGCAGTGACAAGGGCAGTTCCAGCAAGCACCGAGACAATGAGGATAGAGAGAAGTGGTCCAATTTAAGAAATACTCATGAGGAGATGGCACAGAACTTGGTGCTGGAGAAGCTGCAAGGTACGAGAGGGAGATGTCAAGGCCAGTTCCTCTGTTTCTGCTTTGAGCAACTCTGGAAACAATGGACTTTGTCTCTGGCAACAAGAATGTAGTAGATAATGAACATGTTTAGTTGACTTTGAAGCATCCAAGTGAATGTATCAAGCCAGCAGTGGAATAGACTGGTCCAGAATACGTAGAATTTTGAACCAAAGTGAGCTATATTTGCTTTTGGCTAAAATCTGTAGAACTCAGGGAAAATGTTCTCTCTAATGAGGTACAGAGAAGAAATGACTAGCAGGAAATGGGCTTCTCTCTCCTGCTCAAAAGTCAGACACATTCAAGACAAGATCACTACTTTTAGTTCCCTCCCCTCCTCCATTCAAAAACTGTCACTGCTCTGATGATATCACCCTTCTCCCAAATGTATTTAAAGGCACAAATGGGTGTTTATGAAGCTTTCAGATTCTCTTTACTGGTAAGGAACATAGTTCCTTATCAGGACAACAAAGATTGACATTTGACAGACAGCAGGAAAAACAAGAATTAAAGCAGCGAGGCTTTCTAATTTGCTCTAAAATTATTGTTTTTTTTCCTACAAGAACGGCTGCCAGAGTTTGCAATTGTTCAGAATTTGCAGCACCGAGAGTCTTCTGACTGCAGCACCATCTCAGAAGCTCTCCTTGCCCAGGCCAGCCTGTGTCCACAGCTGCGTTTCTCGCGGCTTCTCAGCCAGCTCCTCGCACCCACCTCCTCTGAGCTAGTCACTCATGACCCCTGGGGGCCAGCTAGTATACCAACAAGAAGCCTAGAAAAGCTCAGGGGAAAGAGTCTGTGGTTAACGCTTTCCTTATCACTAGTCCTTCAACTAAATACTCGTGTGTGATGTCAGGTTTTGCTTTTACTAGATCTGTATTTATTGACAATTTGCTAGAGTTTCCTTAACTGTAACCTGAAATAATGTCCCTTTCCTCCTAGGATTTTTTGGGAACTTAAACAAAATAACATATTCACCATAAACAACAGATGAATAAAAAGGAGATGCTTTTTTCTCCAAGAGTACTTTTTAAAGTTCATGGAACCATCTGAATCAGCATCACCTGGCAGGCTTGGAACCATCTGAATCAGCATCACCTGGCAGGCTTATAGCAGATTCTAGGCCGGGCATGGTGACTCACACCTGTAATACCAACATTTTGGGAGGCTAAGGTGGGTGGATCATTTGCAGTCAGGAGTTCGAGACTAGTCTGGCCAACATGGTGAAACCTTGCCTCTACTAAAACTACAAAAATTAGCCAGGTGTGGTGGCAGGTGCCTATAGACTTAGCTACATGGGAGGCTGAGGCAGGGGAATCACTTGAACCCGGGAGGTGGAGGTTGCAGTGAGGCGAGATCATGCTACTGCACTCCAGCTTGGGTGACAGAGCGAGACTCTGTCTCCAAAAAAAAAAAAAACAAAAAAAAAAAAAAACAGAAAAAAAAAAAAGGAGATTCTGGAAGCTCCTTCCACTCACATACAGAGCCCAGATTTGTACAGTGCAAGATAGAATCTTATTTCCCCTCAGCCTAAGGAGCCATTTCTGCTGGTATATTGCAAACACTGAAAAACCTGGACGCTTTTGAGCTGAGATAAGCACTTCTCAACTTCAGCTTCAGATTAGATTCACCTGGGGAGCTTTGTAATGACATTGATGCTCAGGGCTTTAATGAGATGAATTAAATCAGAACTTCTGTGCATGGGGCACAAGCATCAGTACTGTAAGAAGTACCAGGTGGTTCTGTAATACAGCCAGAGATGATAACCACTGGTTTCTATTTTGCTTATTAAGTGTATTAGTCCATTTTTATACTGCTATGAAGAAATACCCAAGACTGGGTAATTTATAAAGAAAATGAGGTTTAATGGATTCACACGGCTGGGGAGGCCTCACAACCATAGCAGAAGGTGAAGGAGGAATAAAGGCACATCTGACATGGCAGCAGGCAAGAGAGCATGTGCAGGGGAACTGCCCTTTATAAAACCATCAGATCTCATGAGACTTATTCACTATCATGAGAACAGCACAGGAAAAACCCACCCCTATTATTCAATTACCTCCCATCACCCTCCCACAACATGTGGGAATTATGGGAGTTACAATTCAAGATGAGATTTAGGTGGGGACACAGCCAAACCATATCACTAGGCTACTTGAGAATTCTATCACTGCTTTAAAATTCCATTAATATCTAGCTACTCCCCTTCTCTTTCACTGGCAGTCAGTCAGCCTTCTTCCATCTTGGATACCTATCTCCTTTTTAGTATTAGAACCTTTACAACATAGAACAAGCTAATTGCTTCACCCAATATTTACCTATAAATAGCACTGCCCTATTAACATTCTCCTGCTTAGAAATCCTGAGTGCATTGAGGCCAGTGTGAGACAGGGTTGGAGCTGGGAGATGGTCTCCACCCTCCAGCTTCAGGAGAGCAGGTAGAGTCTCCTCCACAGGCTGACCAGGTAGACACAGTGGCACTGAAAGAGGGTCTGGCAGGTAAAAGGGAGCTCATTACCTTCAGGATGACACCTGTGTTGAGGAATTGCTTATATCTAAAAACAGCTTCTGTAGCAACATACCGAACTCTGGCTTTGTATAGTTTGTCTTAATGAAACTTCAGTTGCAGCCTAATGAAATAAAATGGGATTTAAAAAGGTAAACTAACAGAAGATAATTGCTAGGGTGAAAACAAAGCTAAACTTTAGACAGCAGATGTTATTGGCACACGGAAAACCGAAACAGGCAAGTAGCCAGAGAAAACTTGAAATATGGAAACTCTAATGTGTGGTTCTCTGGCTAAAATCTTTCTCTCTACTAAATGGCAAATGTCATGGGCAGAAGGTGGAAGTAGGACTTTTCATTTCTATATAATCAAGCTTATAATTTCCTTTCTTGGGCGTAGGGTTTGATAAGGATGGGAGAAAGCACAGATCTCCATGAACTTGGGGGAGGAGGTATAAAAGGAGAAGGATATGGAAGGCGTCTAAGGCATTACCAAGTGATAGTCTTGGGAAAAGAGTTTTCTGTTTTGCAGCTCACCCTACAACAGGCATATTATAGCTCCCTTTACCCCAGATCAAATGAGGAAAACTAGCTCTCAACGTCAATGAGAGAGAGTAATCAAGAATCTGAGAAGGATTCTCCATGCATCTTGAGACCCTTCTTTAGGCTGACCTGATTTTTTTTTTTTTTTTTTTTTGTAAAGGGAGTCTCCCTGTGTTGCCCAGACTGGAGTGCAGTGGCGTGATCACGGCTCACTGCAAGCTCTGCTTTCCGGTTCATGCCATTCTCATGCCTCAGCCTCCCGAGTAGCTGGGACTATAGGCTCCCACCACCATGCCCGTCCAATTTTTTTGTATTTTTTAGTAGAAATGGGGTTTCACTGTGTTAGCCAGGATGGTCTCGATCTCCTGACCTTGTGATTCACCCACGTTGGCCTTAGGCTGACCTGATTTTTAATCTTTCCTCCTGGGGCCTCTCCTATCTCTTCTTCCCCTTCTTCTCCTTCCCAACACCATGTCCCAACACCATGTCCTGCCCAACTAGAGACTATACTTCTTTTAACATCCACATGCCTCTGTTACATCTTCCCTGCTTGTGATGCTCAACTGTGTTGCAACTACAATTTATTTTCCTTTTCTGACAACATGGTCCAAACTTTATAGCCAATAATGAGCTTCAAAAACTTTGTAACTCAAAGAAACCATAAAACACAGCTCCACAAATTTCTCAGGTAAGATCCACGGTTGGCGAACTGATATATTCACTTTGCCCAGCAGGGATTTCATTTCTGATCCTCTCTTTTCCTGACTATGGAAAGAGCAAGACTACATGGCAGGAATGAGCCTCCAGAGAGGGCCTGGACAAACACTAGATGAATTAAAATATCACCTTGATTACAGTGTACATATGTCCTATTTCTTTTTTATTATATCTTTCTCTGTTCTAATAATATGTCCTGTTTATTTTAGGGAAGCCCAGTTCAGATAGTTTAAAAGATATTAAATGGACATGTGGATCTTTATTTTTGGGGAAGAAACCTAAGAGGAAACTCTATACCCTCATGAACAGCCAAAAAAAAACCATAACAGCCACCTATTACCTCATTTCATTTTATGTCTTTCTCTGTTCTAATAATATGTCCCGTTTATTTTAGGGAAGACCAGTCCAGATAGTTTGAGAAGGCGGCATTAAATGGACATGTGGATCTTTATTTTTGGGGGAAGAAACCTACGAGGAAACTCTGTACCCTCATGAACTGCCAAAAAACCTTAACAGCCATCTATTTCCTCATTTTCTTAGGTCCTAAGGGAAAACCCCAGTGGAAACCAACACAATAAGGGAATGGATAAAACTGTTTTGAAGAAATTTGAGTATGGGGAGAGGAATGGAGATTGCCCTGGGGAGGCCATAAATGGTGCCTCTCTGAATTTAATATGTGATGTCCAGAGGGACCTAAATGAAGCACAGATTCCAAAATAAATTGTTTGAAGGCACTTCAGAAACACGGAGGTTATGAGAAAGAAAATTTTGATTAAGACTCACCAGCCTGAATTCAGTAAAGAAACACTGTTCTTAATACCTGCTGTAGCCTTTTAAGTTGTCTTTTTATTCGCATGACAATGAGTCAGGGCAATACACTCATATTTTTCAAAAACCTTTCGACATAGTTTAACTTCTGGAGATAATAGCCAAAGCAAATGTCACAGAATAAAGGATAAAAAAGCTTTATGTAGAAAAGTCCTAGGTCTGGGAGATTAAAGAGAGCCCCAGGTAACTCCAGGGCTCATGGAATGTGGATGGCTGATCCTGTTTCTAATGAGGCCAGGAGGAAGATCACATTCAAGCCCTTAGAGGAAAAATTTCTGTCTTTGAGAAGATACCTCTAATTCCACCCGAACTTTCTTAAAAATGTGTTGCTTTGGTCATAGAGCATAGAGAAGGATGAAAGAAGGTGCAAAGAGAGTTTAAGACCATGTCCGTTCCTAAAGCAGTGACTGACCAGACCTACTGTCAGATCTCCACTCCAGATGGGTTACCCCAGCCAGCCATTCCAACTGCTTCCTTCCTGCAAATTCTAGGAAAGTCTTATTCAAACATTATCTTTTATAAAAACAGGTGATAAATAAAGGCAGCTAGAGCTTGGGGAGCACTCTATCTTGAAGAGCTCATCTATCAAGTTCTCTGTAATTCCCCTCCTTCCTTGCTTCTTCCTCTGCAGAAGACTCTCCTTCTACCAGCTGACATGACACCTCTGGAGGTAAATGCCCAGTCCTTGATGAAACTCAAGGCCCTGTCCCCCTAACTGCTCATCCATAGGCATGGACCTTTATGAGTTGTTTACTACTTAAGCCAGATCACAGTCTACTTTGTGATTGGTCTGGAGTTAGACCCCTGACCCAAGCTGGACGAGTCATATATCCTCCCAAAATAATTGAGAAGTGCAAATTAAAGAAAACTAGGTAGTCTCTGCTATGGCTTAGGTATTACATTAAAAATGAAGTCATTGAGAGACAATCATACCTCTCCAGGTAAAGTAAGAGGTAGAGAAAGCTGAAGGGCAGAGAAAGAAGAATGAAAAATGTATCTGCAGAGAAACAGAGATGGAGAGAGTACCAACTGAATTGCTAATTCCTATTTTCTGTCCGTTGTTGTCCATAAAACACCCCCGTATCTTTATATCTAAGTCTTCCCTTTGTTCAGGTTGGCTAGCATCGTTTCCTCCTTGAAATCACTCCCTCGACTAAATGCAGTCCACTTTTCTCTCCTCTCTAATCTCTTCCCTCACTATGGATGCTTTTATCTCCCATGTCTTTCCAGTTCCCTGGTTCCCCATCTCCTATTTCCCAAAAATGCTGGCTTGGCAGTGTCCTGCCATTGGCTCTGGAAAGCTCTGGTATTTTATTATTATGAAGAGACTAAGCTAAGGGTAGAAAAATCTATTCATCTCCAAGTTGCCAGTGAACTCTGAGGCATCTTAGTTATTGGTGAGATAAGCTGAAGAATAAAAACAATTTTCAAGTGCCCTTAGACAAAATATGTCTTACCTACCAATTCTGCAATCTCTGAGAGGATCTGGAAGCCATAGGGATTGTAAGTTTCTAAAAGGCAACATACAGAGACTAAGTTATGCTTTCTATACATCCTTTTCATTTTATGTGTTCTGAGAAGTGCTGGGGTTTTTTTTATGGGAGGTGCGTGTTGGCCAGATTCTCAAGGCCCTACATCTCTGAAAGTCTTCTATATTATGCCATGGTTTCCAGGATGCCTCTAGTTCCCCAGGGAAAAGAGCTGATCACCATGAATTCCTAGAAAACTCCTAATTTCCAACTCCTCTCCACGCTTTTGCATTGTTTCATATATTCATTCCTTCATGTACTAAAAAATTATATGAACATCTACTATATCCCAGTCACTACCATATGTTACATTGATGCAATGAGCAGAATTGTCCAACAGTAACCTGGGGAACCAACTGAAACAAGATATTTTGCTTCCCCAGCAGATGGTGTTGTATCTGAACTTATCTCTTTTGGAACGAGGGGCTTCCTTTCCCACAGAGGACGCTCTAACTTCCCAGGGGCCTCAAGTGCCTCAGGAACCGATCACCTGGCTTTTCCACATAACTCCTTTAAACAGCTGACACTCAAATCCAGACTGCCTGCTAGCTAAATAATCTTATTATCCCCACATTGAGGAAGCTGCTTTCTAAAAAGAGAAAGCAATAATGGGAAGGGCTCCTCTACTGGAACAGAGAAAATTATCGTGGAGTTGGTAGAGTTTAATTTGGTTGAGATTTTCAAGGAATGATTGGTTAATGAGGGAAAGACAAACTGTTACCTGATGGATGTAAAGGGCCTGCCAGGCATGTGCAGAACTGAGAGAAGGACAGTTTAGACACAGGGCATAGCACAGGTGATATATCTAGAAAATAAGGGGCTTATGGACTAAAGGAGTTCAAGGGAGGCCAGTGTGGCTGAAGCAGGGTAGAGTGGGGAGAATGTAGTTTGAGATGAGAATGTAAAAGTACTAACCACAGCTAGCCACTATTCAAAGTCCACAAACCATTCTGGTTTAGTCTCTGGCATGAAAAAGGCCGGGCGCGGTGGCTCAAGCCTGTAATCCCAGCACTTTGGGAGGCCCAGACGGGCGGATCACGAGGTCAGGAGATCGAGACCATCCTGGCTAACACGGTGAAACCCCGTCTCTACTAAAAATACAAAAAACTAGCCGGGCGAGGTGTCGGGCGCCTGTAGTCCCAGCTACTCCGGAGGCTGAGGCAGGAGAATGGCGGGAACCCGGGAGGCGGAGCTTGCAGTGAGCTGAGATCCGGCCACTGCACTCCAGCCCGGGCGAAAGAGCAAGACTCTGTCTCAAAAAAAAAAGAAAAGAAAAGAAAAGAAAGAGAGTCTAGCTTTCATAAGAATCCCAAGACTAGGGTTGAAAGCAGAGCTATCACTGTTTTTCAGCTTGCTAGTCCACGAGCATACTTTCACTAAGCAGTCTCCTATAGTGGGAGTAGTCCCTCCTCCACATATTTTCTCGCATTTAGAAAGGATGGGTTCAAGAACCCATCCCTCCCAGTGCCATGGTACTTGCGTATCAAACTTGCAACCAGAATGATGATGATAATGCTGTGGATGCTGGTGATTATAACCATTAATAACCAGCATTCATTGATCTACTGTGTGTCAGGATCTAGGTGGAATTCTTCATACTATATATGATTTAATCTTCATGAGCATATATACTTGTCACAAAGCAGAGTTAGGGGTATGAGAGAGTATCTCTGAGAGAGAGTGGTTATAAAAGGTCATGTTTTTCCAGTACATTTGTCATAGTGACATGATAAATTGGGTGCCAAGACATGTTTCCATTGCAGAATCATTGTTTTAGAAATAAATACAGGAACGTTTAGGCATGTCCTTGGACTGGACTTGGGAATACATGGTTCAAAAAACAAACACACTTCTTCCCAGCATTCTTCAAACAAGAATCCCAAAATCTGGCAACTGAAAGAACATTTATGATGAAATAATTGGAACTCTCTTAAAGGGAAAGTCTTGTGGTCCTCAAGTCTGGAAGGCAGAGCAAAACTGGTTGTATTTTCTTCCATATAAGGAGTATAAAGAACAGAGGTCCACTTCTTTAAAAACTTTTGATCTTGCTCTAGTCCAATCTATTTTCTACACTGCAGCCAGGACTTTTGTTCTGAAACAAAAATACAAGTTTTTAAAAATTATCTTGCTAAATGTATCTATGAAAATAAAATTATTCTCCCCATTTTCAATGCTTTCTTCATTCCCAGATGTTGAATTAGTGCAGCTTTGAAACCCTGGAGAATGCTCTTCTCAAAGCACACCCCAGGCATCTTCTGGTGCCCATGATGTCCCCCAGAACTTCACTAGCTGCCTTGGCCATACTCCTAGACAGACCTCAGAATGCTCTTGACTCTCATCTCTATCCTCTCCTTAACCTTGGATTGGCCTTATGTGGTGATTCCCACCTGTACTCCCACTGCATCTAGGAAGTAACTAGCTTGCTTTGGATTTTACAGGCTCAGAGGTGGAAGCCTCAAGGCAAGCCTTGTCTCAGATGAGACTTCAGACTGTGGACTTTTGAGTTAATGCTGAAATGAGTTAAGACTTTGGGGGATTATTGGGAAGGCATGATTGGTTTTGAAATATGAGGACATGAGATTTGTGAGGGGCCAGGGGCAGAATGATATGGTTTGGCTGTCTCCCCACCAAAATCTCATCTTGAATTCCCACGTGTTGTGGGAGGGACCTGGTGGGAGGTAATTGAATCATGGGAGCAGGTCTTTCCCATGCTGTCCTTGTGACAGTGAGTCTCATAAGATCTGATGGTTTTAAAAAGGAGAGTTCCTCTGCACAAGCTATCTTCTCTTGTCTGCCACCATGTGAGGTGTACCTTTCACCTTCCACCATGATTGTGAGGCCTCCCCAGTTATGTGGAATTGTAAGTCCATTAAACCTCTTTCTTTTGTAAATTGCCCAGTCTCAGGTATGTCTTTATCAGCAGTACGAAAACGGACAAATACAGTCTATATACAAGCTGCCAAATTAGTAATGTGCAACAAAAATTCCACATTCAGCTTCCTCCAGTATCAGGTTCTTTCTCTCACTTGGATATAGGATAACCTTAACCTCTCTCCTAAGTTATCTTGTAAGTTCTTGAGCTTTTGAGGAAAAAAAATACCCTCCACTTGCACATAAATCATTTGAGTGTTTAATGAATTTGATTATGTCTTAAGGAACAGGAGCAATGTAATTGATACTCCAAAAGATTATTTTCCTAGTAGTTCATTGCTTGTTTTTAAATTCAGGAATGACCAATGTCCAGATAATTTTGAAAAAATAAGGAAAAGGAAAGGAAGCTAACATTTATTGTGTAACTTCTTTTGGATGTATGCACATTCTACTAGGTATGTTAGTTATACGGTTTAACTCCTAAGTTCAAACTGTACACACTGTAGATATTCTACAGAGGAGCAAAAACTCTCTGGGTCCTCACCATGAAAGTTTCCTTTAATACAGTCTTCTGCAGTAAGTTTCCTGGGGGTATGTCTTATATTTCTAATATTAGACATATATAAGTAGATACTAAAAATTTCTTAAATTGATGTTTTTCTGACTGTAAAAGTAATATATAAATGTAGAAAATACCATAGGATTATATAGCTTAAAATTGATAATTTCCTCAAAATTACTCTTCACCCCACAAGATAAACACTGTTAACAGCAGGGTAAACTAATTCTTAACTTGCATACCAGTCCCCGATACTTTTTGCTCTTACAGAACTCTTGCTCTCCCTTCCCCTTTCCTGGCTCACACTTTGTTATCACACCTCTACCTATAGTGGGTATCCACCCTTTGTGTCTGTCTAGCACCATCATTTTCCTCAGACAACATTCTTCTCTCATGTAAATCATGCATTCTTGATGTAGACTGCCAACCACAGAACTCTATTTCCCTAAGCACAGCAAACAGGCTGAATTCGTTGTTTGGCTATCTCTGGGCACACCACCATGGCCATGACAATGGAGGACCATGGCTGGACAGACGCGTGTCACAATTTAGAACATCCACAAGAATGTTCCTGGCCAAAAGCCCAGTTCTCACAAAATAGGAAGTGGTCTATTCATCAGACCTACATGGATCTCAGTGAAGGCCAAATTTAAACCATCTCACACCAGTTCTAATTGGAATCTATTTATTATCTAAAGCCTCCTAAGAAACAGATGGCAGAGAGATCCTCCTCAGCCACTATCCATATATCCCAGTCTGACAGAACTGATACCTGGAGTTGAAGACAGATCTGTTGCTTTGCAATACTCTGATTTATTTCTGATGACAATACAGCATTTATCTATCACAGGCAATGAAAAGGAGAATTTCACTTCTTTTGCAGTCTCATGCTAACTCTTTTCGGTGCTCTGGGTAGATGACTGTGGTCAATTGCCTCAAAGAGAAAATGTCTGTTGCCTCAGTCACTAATTCCAAAGACTAATGTTGACATTCTATTCTGAGGCATCCTCATCTCATATAAGAACATATCCTTGTTTGGGGGCAAAAAATCAAATGTGCATGAGATAAAGCAATATGAATGACCCTAAGCAACAGCATTTCCAATGACATATTTTATTACTAATAACTTCAAAATATATCTTCCATCCTAGAAAAAAAAAAAAACCCATTCCATTACTTCCCCCAAATAATTGTTATTTATAAAGTGAGGCTAGGATGTCATAAAATTAGCATTTACAGCTGGATGAAATCTTAAGAGATAAGACCGGCTCAGAGCCCCATCCATAAAGTGCCAACCTAGCATTGTTCAAATGTTCTCTACTTCCTAGGAAGCAGATTCATGCATAATTGCATAGGGCTAAAAGACATGGCCTATACAGTATGGGGTGAGTTTCTGCAGCAAATTTCTTCGTTATTCCTGGAATTGTTCTCCCAAATTTCTCAGCTTTGAATGTTCTCAGAATTTATTTGACAGTGGCAGAGAAGAAAATAGACTTCACAGAATAATAGTGAGTGAAGAGTCTTTGACTTCAATTCACCAAGACTGGCTTAATCAAAAACAGAAAAAAAAAATGAGATGTAAAAGTAAAGGTATCTGGTTTGAATATTATTGAGGTATTCCTATGTGTCTGGCACCTAGGATGTGCTCAGAAAACTAGCTGTTGTGAGGATTCAATAATAAAACATGTATAACTGCTGGACACATATGTCTGACAGGTACAAAAGGCTCAGCAAACATTAGTTCCCTAATATCCCATCACCACTACTCCATTAATGCTCCTCCCTCTTCTTCTTCCTAGAATTCTGTCTCCCCTATCATTTCTGCTAGTCAAACTCCTATGGCTCTTCAAGGATTAACTTAGATAAAACTTCCTTCAAGAACACCCTCTCAAGAAAACTACTCATAGTATCTCCTTCCTATACATTGGTACATTTCTGGCACCTTTTTAAAATAAAATTTATTATCTTCCCAGTGTATTATAAGTTCATTGGAAATTTTAAAAACCAGTTGTATTCCTACTCAAGACATCTAACATCATAAGTGCCAGAGCCGGAATTCAGACTCAGGTGTGTCTAATTCTTGAACTTCACTTTTCCATATTATGCTGCCTTTCATATTATGAAGGTACAACCCAAAGAAAAGAGTAGCTCAGTTTATTCATCCTTCTCTCCACCTTAGATGTGGAGAGAAAATCATACCTTATCTCTCTTCCAGTTTCTCTTCCTTCATTTCCTTCTGAGTACACTAAGAGAAGGCACCCCTACTGAGTCTAAAATTAGAAGTCAAATACTGCTTTGCCTTGTCTCTCATCCCATTCCTCTCAGTGACGCTTTAATGGTATGCTGTTAGTAAGTCACAGACAGATTTCTGCGGTCAACAATGGAATACCCATTTTTAATCAGAGGAACAAGGTTAAGTAAGACATTTTAACCATCAAGCCTACTGTATTAGTCAGGGTTCTCCAGAGGGACAGAACTAATAGGAGATAGATGTATGTATGTATGTATGGATGGATGGATGGATGGATGGATGGATGGATAGATAGATAGATAGATAGATAGATAGACAGATAGGGGGGTTTATTAAGTATTAACATACATGATCACAGGGTCCCAAAATAGGTTGTCTGCAAGTTTGAGGAGCTAGGAGGGCCGGTCCAAGTCTCAAGTTTAACTCAGTTTAACTCCTAACTGAGTTTAACTCCTAACTCTTCTCCTAACTGAAGAACTTAGAGTCCAGTGTTCGAGGGCAGGAAGCATCCAGCACGGGAGAAAGATGTAGTCTGGGAGGCCTGGGAGCTGATTAGATGGTGCCCACCAGATTAAGAGCGAGTCTGCCTTCCCCAGCCCACTGACTCAAATGTTAATCTCCTTTGGCACCCTCAGAGACCACCCAGGATTAATAATTTGTATCCTTCAATCCAATCAAATTGACACTCAGTATTAACCATCACAAGCCCACCCCTTGTCAACTTGAATTCATACACGTCTCCTGAGATCATACATAATCTTCAAATAAAGACAATAATAAGGTCATAATTATGCCTAGCATAAAACAACTATTCTTCGTACAACTGGAAACGAATCAATCCCCAAACCAAATACTATTACATAAAGTTAATAATACTTAAATGCTGATGTGAAGTCAATAAATCTTGTCACATAATATAGAAGAAATGAAACAAAATGAAGATATTTTCTTAGTAGAAGTGTATACACGCACAAACATGTTTTTAACAAAAGGAGGAAGAAATACTCATGACAATTACAGTCCTCATTTCTGCAGGTGGTCACATGGTCGTAGCTGGTATTAATGACTACCTTCTTCTACTACCCATTCAGTATTCCCTTTGCCTTCAGCAAGCACCTCAGCAGGGTTTTTTTTTATTTTTATTTTGTTTTCCTGATGGAATGACCCAAACCTTCATTCCTCAAGGGTCTGGGTCATTTGTAGTCTTGCCTGGATTGGGCTGTTGTAGTTTCCCATTGACCTTAATCACAGGACATGGTAATACTAAGAGACACCCTAATGGATCGCTTGTATTCCATGAATACTCTTCCTTACCTCTGTTGTGGAGTAGCAGACTGATTTCATCTTACTAGTCCAGGTCAATCACCCCAGCCAACACTGTAACTCCCTTCTTAGCCTGTTGACTTAAAGGTAGGAGGAGCCCAAAGTGTCCAGGTGGCAATCTTAACTTCCAGTTTAATAGAATTGTGTGTCTCCTGGGGGCAGCATTTATCCCTCTATAACTAAGATCCTAGGCCAGCAGAACATAATGCCACAGGAACAGGAGGCCAACATTTTTCTAGTGGATCACTAGGGGTGATGGTGACTGGTGCCACTTCCACTTCCACCCCTTCATTCCTGGACCCGTAAATCCTCGCTATGAAAGAAAGAGTATCATATATTGAATGCTGATTCAGAGCATACATGGCTTGCTGGAGAATTTTGCCCCAGCCCTGCAAAGTATTGTCACCTATTTGGCTTTGTAATGGTGACTTCAAAAGACCATTCCACCATTCTATCCAGCGGCTTCAGGATGACGGGGAACATGGTAAGAACAGTAAATTCCATGAGCATGGGCCCATCACCGCATTTCTTTAGCCATTAAGTGAGTGCCTTGGTCAGAGGCAATGCTGTGTGGAATACCATGATGGTGGATAAGCCATTCCATGAGTCCACAGATGGTAGTCATGGCAGAAGCATCACATGCAGGATAGGGAAACCAATATAGGGAGTAAGTGTATATTCCAGTGAGGACAAATCTCTGCCCTTTCCGTGATGGGAGAAGTTCAATATAATCAACCTGCCACCAGATAGCTGGCTGATCATCCTCAGGAATGGTGCCATATTGAGGGCTCATTGTTGGTTTCTGCTGCTGGCAAATGGGCACTCAACAGTAGCTGTACCCAGGTATGACTTGGTGAGTGAAAGTCCATGTTGCTGAGCCCATGCATAACCTCCATCCCTGCCACCATGGCCACTTGTTCATGGGCCCATTGGGCAAGGACAGAGGTGGCTAGGGAAAGAGGCTGATTGGTGTCCACAGAATGGGTCATCCTATCCACTTAATTATTAAAATCCTCCTCGGGTGAGGTCACCTGTTAGTGAGAATTCACATGCTCAAATATCTTCACAGCTTTTGACTATTTAGAGAAGTCCATAGTCTGAGTCCATACCTCTTCCCCAAATTTCTTTATCACCAATTTTCTAATCATGCTTCTTCCAAGTCCCTGATCATCCAGCCAAACCACTGGCTACAGCCCCTGAATCAGTATATAATTGCACATCTGCCCATTTCTCCTTCCATGCAAAGTGCACAACAAGGTGCACTGCTTGAAGTTCTGCTCACTAGAAAGATTTCCCTTCACTGTTCTCCTTCAGAGATGTCCCAGAAAGGAGCTGTAGTGCTATAGCTGTCCACTTTTGGTGGTGCCTGCATATTGTGCAGAACCATCTGTGAACCAGGACCTAGTCCTCTCTTCCTCTGTCAGCAGATCGTAGGAAACTCCCCATGAGGCCATTGGTGCAGGTTGAAGAGAAGGCAGGGTGACAGGAGTAAAGACCATAGGCATTTGGGCCGCTTCCTCATGTAACTTACTTGTGCCTTCAAGACCTGCTCAAACCTGATCACATATACCACTTTCATTTCATGATGGAGTGCTGCTGTGCATAACCCACTTTATGGCTAGATGGGACAGAAAGCACCCCATCCATGATAGGCAGTTCAGGTCACATGGTAACTTGATGACCCATAGCTAAATGTTCAGTTTCCACCAAAGCCCAGTAACAGGTCAAGAGCTGTCTCTCAAAAGGAGAGTAGTTATCTGCAGAAGATGGCAGGGCCTTGCTCCAAAATCCTAGAGGCCTCCGCTATGATTCACCTATGGGGGCCTGCCAAAGTCTCCAAACAGCATCCCTATCTGCCACTAATGCCTCAAGCACCATTGGATCTGCTGGGTCATATGGCCCAGTGGCAGAGCAGCTTACATAGCAGCTTGGACCTGTTACAGAGCCTTCTCATGTTCTGGACCACACTCAAAACTGGTAGCCTTTTGGGTCACTCAATAAATGTGCCAGAGTAACATAACGAAATGAAGAATGTGTTGCCTCCAAATCCAAAAAGGCCCACTAGGTGTTCTGCCTCTTTCTTGGTTGTAGGAGGGGCCAAATGCAGCAACTTATCCTTCACCTTAGAAAGAATATCTCGACAGGCCTCACACAACAAGATCCTAGAAATTTCACTGAGGTACGAGTTCCCGGAATTTTAGTCAGATTTATTTACCATCCTCTGGCATACAAATGTCTCACCAATAAGTCCAGTGTGTTTGCTACTTCTTCTTCACTGGATCCAATCAGCATAATGTCATCAATGTAATGGACCAGTGTGATATCTTGAGGAAGTGAAAGGTAATCAAGGTCTCTCCGAAGAAGACTATGACACAAAACCAGAGACTTTATATACCCCTGATGTAGGACAGTAAAGGTATATTGCTGGCCTTGCTAGCTGAAGGCAAATTGCTTCTGGTAGGCCTTGTGGACAGGAATGGAGAAAAAGACATTTGCCAAATCAATGGCTGCATACCAGGTACCAGGAGATGTGTCAATTTGCTCAAGAAATGAAACCACATCTGGTACAGTAGCTGTAATTGGAGTCACCACTTGGTTACACTTATGATAACCCACTGTCATTCCCCAAGATCCATCTGTCTTCTGCACAAGCCAAATGGGAGAGTTGAAAAGGGATGTGGTGGGAATCACCACCCATGCACCTTTCAAGTCCTTGATGATGGCACTAATTTCTGCAATCCCTCTAGGGATGTGATATTGTTTTTGATTTACTATTTTCCTAGATAGGTAACGCTATAATGGCTTCCATTTGGCCTTTCCCTCCATAATAGGCCTCACCCTATCAGTCAGGGAGCCAACATGGGGGCTCTGTCAGCTGCCGGGTGTGTCTATGCCAATTATGCATTCTGGTATTGGGGAAATGACCACAGGATGAGTCCAGGGACCCAATGACCCACTGTAAGTTAGACCTGAGCTAAAACTCGATAAATCACCTGATCTCCATAAGTCCCTACTTTAACTGGAGGACCAATATGATGTTTTGGGTCTCCTGGAATCAACGTCAGTTCAGAGCCAGTGTCCAGTAGTCTCCAAAATATCTGATCATTTCCCTTTCACCAATGCACAGTTGCCCTGGTAAAAGGCAGGAGGTCTCCTTAGAGAAGGACAGGAGAAAAATTCACTGCATGAATTGTCGGTAATGTAGCGGGGTCCTTCCTTAAGGTGACCTGCCTCCCCTTCATTCAAAGGGTTCTGGGTCTATAAACTGGCTCAAGTCTGGAAATTGATTGAGGAGGCTTGATTCTCTGTTTTTATAATTCAAATTAGTCTTTTGTCCATTCAACCTAGAAGTTTTCTACTTATATAAATTAACTAGAAATGCAGTAGACTTCCAATCAATTTAACTTCTAGGAACACTGTGGTTAATTAGTCAATGCCAGAGCTCTACACCAGTCAGACTATTCTGATTGCTGCTTTGTCTCTGCTGTCCATTACAGTAGCTACACCCACCTTGCTTTTGACGGTTAAGTGCCACCATGTGGCCCCTGACACCTCGGGATCTAATTATTCCCATTGTATTTACATTTTTACTTGAGTGACTGAGGTTCCCACTGTCAGATTTGACATATAGAGAAGAGCAATTATAGAGCTTCTCAAAGATGCAGGTGCTGCCATCACAAACCTATTTCACAAGGCATTGATTGGTTGAGGGTATATCTTCTGGACCCTCTTAGCTGGGATGAATAGATCTAAGTTGACTAATCCACTCCATCATCTCATTCTCTCTAAACCTTTGGATCCCTTCCTCTACATTAAACCAAGGGAGATCAGACATTTCCAGCTCACTCACAGTGGACCATCTTTTAATCCTATTTCAGCTAACCAAGCAAATAAACTATTAGAACCTTTTTTAACTCCTCGAGCTGCAATATTAGAAGCAGAGTCTCTACTTAGTGGGCTCAAATCAATAAATCAGCCTGATCCAACTCTGTATTCCTTTCACCATTATCCCATACCTTTAATATCCATTCCCATGCCTGTTCTCCAGATTTCTGTTTATACAAATTAGAGAACTCATGTAGTTCTTTTCAAGTGTAGTGCACCTCGTCATGGGTCACACTCTCAACCTCACCTCCAGGGGCCCCCCGAGGTTTTAGTTGTTGGTCTAGGAGCAAACAGGGCTGTTGAGGGTGGCTCTGAGAAGAATCAACATTATTTTGCCTGGCAACAGCCTCAGGGGAGGCCATCACTGTTGCCTCAGGCAGCACAGGGTTTATCTCCCCAGACAAAGATGGAAAGGCTGATGGTAGCATGGGTCAGAGAGGACATATTGCCACTACTGTGGATGGGGAAGCTGTTTATTCTGGCAAAGAATGTTCATCCGAGTTTACAAACTCAGTATCCCCAGTTTCATCAGGGTCCTCCCACATGTCCCCATTCCATGTTGCAGGGCCCCATTCTTTTCTAATCAATACCCTCACTTTAACAGCAGACACCTGGTGAGGCCATGCATGCACCTTTCATTGCAGGCCAGTCACTCGCATGATAGGAGCTTGTGTCTATTTCTCCACAATTTCAGCTCTTTCTTTACAGGAGATAAGACTCTCACTCAGGGCAATCTTAGCAGATCTAAGGCTTAGTATCTACTTCTGAAGCCGGGAGACAGAATCCCTGAGTTCATCATTTTATTTCATCACTTTGTCCAGTTAACTTAGGAGCCACCAACCAGCTTCATTATGATCCTTGGTTCTCCACATATGGTAAAAGGTATTATGTACAGAGTCACTAAATTCCTTGCCTGTCATAAGCGGTGAATCAGGAGTGTCAAATGCATTTGTTTTACATAACTCTCTAAACAGTTCACGCCGAGGATTATCAGTGTTCTCCATACTATTAGAAGTAGAATCCAGTTTTCAAAGGGAATTTTTCCAGTTTTTGCCCATTCAGTAAAATATTAGCTGTGGGTTTGTCATAAATAGCTCTTATTATTTTGAGGTACGTTCCATCAATACCGAATTTATTGAGCGTTTTTAGCATGAAGGGCTGTTGAATTTTGTCAAAAGCCTTTTCTGCATCTATTGAGATAATCATGTGGTTCTTGTCTTTGGTTCTGTTTATATGCTGGATTATGTTTATTGATTTGTGAATGTTGAACCAGCCTTGCATCCCAGGGATGAAGCCCACTTGATCATGGTGGATAAGCTTTTTGATGTGCTGCTGAATCCGGTTTGCCAGTATTTTATTGAGGATTTTTGCATCGATGTTCATCAGGGATATTGGTCTGAAATTCTCTTTTTTTGTTGTGTCTCTGCCAGGCTTTGGTATCAGGATGACGTTGGCCTCATAAAATGAGTTAGGGAGGATTCCCTCTTTTTCTATTGATTGGAATAGTTTCAGAAGGAATGGTACCAGCTCCTCCTTGGACCTCTGGTAGAATTCAGCTGTGAATCCATCTGGTCCTGGACTTTTTTTGGTTGGTAGGCTATTAATTATTGCCTCATTTTCAGAGCCTGCTATTGGTCTATTCAGGGATTCAACTTCTTCCTGGTTTAGTGTTGGGAGAGTGTAAGTGTCCAGGAAATTATCCATTTCTTCTAGATTTTCTAGTTGATTTGCATAGAGGTGTTTATAGTATTCTCTGATGGTAGTTTGTATTTCTGTGGGATCGGTGGTGATATCCCCTTTATCATTTTTTATCACGTCTATCTGATTCCTCTCTCTTTTCTTCTTTATTAGTCTTGCTAGCTGTCTGTCAATTTTGTTGATCTTTTCAAAAAACCAACTCCTGGATTCATTGATTTTTTGGAGGGTTTTTTGTGTCTCTATCTCCTTCAGTTCTGCTCTGATCTTAGTTATTTCTTGCCTTCTGCTAGCTTTTGAATGTGTTTGCTCTTGCCTCTCTAGTATGAGTTTGCGTCCTTTGTAGGGACATGGATGCAGCTGGAAACCATCATTCTTAGCAAACTATCACAAGAACAGAAAACCAAATACCGCATGTTCTCACTCATAGGTGGGAACTGAACAATGAGATCATTTGGACTCGGGAAGGGGAACATCACACACCGGGGCCTATCATGGGGAGGGGGGAGGGATTGCATTGGGAGTTATACCTGATATAAATGATGAATTGATGGGTGCTGACGAGTTGATGGGTGCAGCACACCAACATGGCACAAGTATACATATGTAACAAACCTGCACGTTATGCACATGTACCCTAGAACTTAAAGTATAATAAAAAAAAAAAAACTCTCAAAAAAAAAAAAAAAAGAAGTAGAATCCTTAGCATTTTAGAGTCTAATCATATCAAGCAGCCAACTCCAGAAACCCCAAAACCAATGAAAAAACTCCATTCTTAATATTCTATTTTTCTAGAACCAGTCCTGGCACCAAGATCTGTCATAGACAGCCTTCTCTAGAGGGACAGAACTAATAGGATATATATAAAGGGGGAATTTATTAAGTGTTAACTTACATGATCACAAGGTCCCACAATAGGCTGTCTGTAAGCTGAGGAGCTAGGAGAGCCAGTCCGAGTCCTAAAACTGAAGAACTTGGAGTCCGATGTTTGAGGGCAGGAAGCATCTAGCACAGGAGAAAGATGGAGGCTGGGAGCCTAAACCAGTCTAACCTTTTCACGTTTTTCTACCTGCTTTATATCTGCTGGTGACTGATTATATGGTGCCCACCAGATTAAGGGTGGGTCTACCTTCCCCAGCCAACTGACTCAAATGTTAATCTCTTTTGGCAACACCCTCACAGACACACCCAGTATCAATGCTTTGTATCCTTCAATCCAATGAAGTTGACACCCAGTAATAACAATCATATGTACCTTTTAGTATGTATATTGAAGTATTCCATACAATATACACTGATAATGGAAGCATCAATGTCATTTCAACTAATATTTCATACAAAATAATCTGCCCATCTCTTTCCAGTGATGTAGAAAATATGACTCTCTGATCATAAATGAATGAAATAGTTCAATCTATTCCACTATTCTGGTAGAGCTATGCAATGTACCTATGAAAAAGGTGATTAATTCTTGAGCAACATTTAGGATAATAATATCTAAATTGAGGTAAGTGATGATTATACTATATCCTGCACTGGTCAGACCACATGTGTAATGTGTCCTGGAAATCAAATTTTAAGACAGACATAGAAAAACAAAAAATCCAGCAGGGAGCTGAAGGTACTGAGCTACTAAATGGTACCACTGAGGGTACTGAGTGGCCTTTAAACCATGCCAATTGTAATGAATAAATGGGGAACTAGGGAAGAAAAAGAGATGCCTCAGAAAGAATGTCTCTTGTTCCCAAATGTCTATATTATTATAAAGGGGAGACCAGGCATGCACTGTATTACTCTAAAATGTAAAGCAAAGATTAGAGAGGAGAAGTCTCAAAGGAAGCTGATCTTATAGAACTGTCATCTCAGAGTAAGAACGCTTTCTGCAGTTCGTGAAAGGATCCTAACCATCAGACCCAACCAAAATGTAAGAGAGTTCCTTTCACCAGTAAGCTTCCACCTCTTTAGAGTCTCACAGGAGAGCTTCCTTGAAGCAATTGCCCCCAAGATCCCTTCTAATTTGCATATTCTCCAAAACTGGCTCAACCATGGCTCCAATTCACCACCCTCTGCCCAGCTCAGCCTCTGCGATGGCCACAGAAGCAACAGCAGCAGGTGAAGTGGTGAGCAGAGGCACAGCTGAGGCAGAGCCTCTCCACATACTTTAATGGGTCTTGACAAAAGTTCTTGGGTCCTTTATCCTTTCCAAATCCTGTTACCAAGGCAACTTCTTGCTTGTGACTGTGAAGGCAGACAGCCCCACATGAAATTATGACCACTTTATTCTTAGAACAAAATGATTTGAATGATCAGAGCTCACAGCTTGTTTTACACAAAGTGAGACACAGCTAAGTGGTTCCTCTCAGAAAACAAGTGTATGTGTGTATGTCTGTGTGTGTGCACGTGCATGCATGTGTAAAATCTCCAGCCTCAAGTTCCACCATTAGAAATTTATTGTATCAAGTTATGCTAATGTTTCTATCACAATGAACAAGACCAGTGGCAAAGATAAGAAATTAAGTCACAAACATCAATGTGACTAAACCTGACATACTCTTTCTAATGTGAATAAAGTCAAAATAGGATAATAGTTAAGCGCTTATCTTTTCAGGTGAGACTACCTCATTTCAAATTTGAGGTCTGCCACTTACAAGCTGTGTGACCTTTTGTCTTTGGCAGGTTATTAAACCTCTATACCATTTAAGATCATCAGTGTAAGATAAAAATAATACCTCTTCTTCGAGTTTCTGGGTAAATGAATTAATTTAAATATATAAATTATTTAGAATGTATCTGGCATATAGTAAGCTATATAAGTGTTAGCTATTGTTGTAATGGTAAAAATAATGCTGCTGCTGCTGCTGCTGATGATGATGATGATGATGATGACAGAGACCAGAAAGCAATGAAGAGAAGATACTAGGAGGCTTAAGATTTTTGCCTGGGTATATACACAAGCAAGTCAAGGAAAAAGGAATTGACTTTTACTAAGTGCCTATGTGCTCAGTAATAAGTCATTAGAGACATTAGAGCCTCAATTACCAAGAGCGGACAGAAACCTTTTGGATGACAGAATCTTAGGAAATTTCTGGACCTTATGATTTCTGACAAGACATGATGGAAGTATGGTCATGAGCATCTCCAGCTTAGGACAAAAGTGGATGTTCTCAAGCTGACAAAGGAAATGCAAGAACACTCCTCCTAGAACAAGATTTTGCTACTTATTCCCTCACAATTATGCCCCTTTACAAGTTATTAACCCCTTTTCACACTTAGGAGGTGAAGGAGGCACTGCTAAGAAAGGTGGAAGAAGTCAGCCTCCCACTAATATGCTTCCTTTTGTACATATTTTCCTTGTATACACTCGTTATCTGGCACTATCTGGTACCTTAAAAGCATTTGCGCTTTCTAAGCATCTTGCTACTTGTAGCAAATCAGATCAGACAAATACAAGCAATTAAACAGCTCCTACCTATCAACACTTATCAGCCAAATGAACGTCACTTATCATCTGGTGACTCTGTTTGGTAGAGAAGACTACAGGGATAGAGACTAACACACTGCTTACTCCCAGAGAAGCTTGGATGTTCAAATTTAGTTGCTTAACAAAGTGGCCTTCAGATTCTAACTTCTTATATTAGAGGCTCCTCTTTCCTCAACTCTACTGTCAGTTGCCCTGCAGACTGAAAGGCCACCAAATTGCCCAATATCCATTATCTTTCCAGCCCTCTCTAATCTGGAGCTCAAATATAGTTTTTGGCGCTCGCTGAGAAAACAGCAATGTGAGTCCTGATACTCTTTTCTAAGAGCAGACATGTATCTAGCATTATAGCCTCAAATACTCTACTCAGTGATATGGCTGCTTCTGAAGTAGCTGCTCCCTTGAGTCACACGAGGAAGCATGAAGAAAAGACAGAACTTGACACTGAGGAAACACCTTGCATAATGAAGGCTCCCTCATGTTGCTCATAATAAAGTACTCCTCTCCTCCTTTTACCCCCAATTGTAACGTGCATATACTTCTACTAAAATACTCATAACCTGTGGTACTTCTTTCTGAATTTTACTTGTTTCCATGTATCAGACAATGAGTCTTTGGGGAGGGAGCATAGATATTGTCATATTCATCTACTATTCTGTCTGATACATAGTAGGTCCTCAATAAACATTTGTTGGATTGAATATATTTACATCATGAGGTTCATTTTAGATAAGGTTAAGGAAAATGCAATAGCCACTAGTAATTACAGAAGTTAGCACTGATATGAAAACAATAAGACAAGTTTTTATTTTTTCATAGGCAAGAAGGGAAAATTAAGTGCATGAAAGTCCAAAGCAAATAGACTATCTCTTCTCTTCTTGGATCCAGTCTATCTACATGTAATAAGACCAACTATGTACCAGGAACTATGGGATTCTGTTGCCTTCAGCTCTTTTCTCTCACAGAGGCTCTCCCTGCTCCCTGCCAAGGTGGTGGTGTCCATGTGGCAGAAGGGAGGAGCGAGCTGGGGCTGCACAGGCACAATCTGGAAATGACCAGAATAAAAATGCCCCAGCCCAAACAGCAAGCAGGACTCCCCAGTCAGATTTTTATTTCTAGGCAATGCTGCTAGGGAAAAACTCTTTCCCTTGGAGAAATCAAACAAAACACAGCTTGGAATGATTCATACAAAGGTTCTCAAACTTTTAAAATCACCTGGGGAGCTTTAAAAACCTACTAATGGCTGGGCCCCAATTAAATCCAAACATCTTGGGGTGAAACCAAGGCACTTACAGTTTTTAAAAGCTCCCAAAGTAATCCTAATGTGTAGCCAGGGTTGAGAATTACCGATTTAAACAATCCCGCTCTTCATATGCAGGTTAAGCTTGTGGACAATTACTCAGCTGCTCACCTGTCTGCACTAATATATATACTACTATGCTTTGTTATTGGGACAGAAATATGGCAAGGATGAAAATCAGTTCTCTCGGTAAACACCTGCTTCTATTAAGATGTACAGTTGGTGCTGGGCATGGTGGCTCATGCCTGTAATCCCAGAACTTTGGGAGGACAAGGGAGGTGGATCACGAGGTCAGGAGTTCAAGACTAGCCTGACCAACATGGTGAAACCCCGTCTCTACTAAAAGTACAAAAATTAGCTGAATGTGGTGGCACATGCCTGTAATCCCAGCTACTCAGGAGGCTAAGGCAGGAGAATTTCCTGAACCAGGACCTGGGAGGCAGGGGTTGCAGAAAGCTGAGATCGCACCACTGGACTCCAGCCTGGGCTACAGAATGAGACTCCGTCTCAAAAAAAGAAAAAAAGAAAGAAAAAGTCCAGTTGGTTAGTGGGAAAATTAGCCCAATGGAAATATTGACAACTAGCTTTGATTTGATGCTCAGTGGCTTGTGTATTTGTGTTGGCCTCTTACTAGAGCTATTCCCTCTTGATCTGTTTTTCTTTGGTCTTAGTACTGCTGTTACTTCTCAATGACACCACATACCATTGTCTGCTCCAAGTGCTTGGTTCTCTTCCCTGAGTTTGTCAACAATTTTTCAAAGTAATGGGTAACATTGGCAGCCTGCTTATTTTACTGTGATAGCACTGTAGCCTCTTCATGGTGGGAAGCAATAGATTATCTGTGTATGCTCAAGACAGCAGGTACAAAAGAGGAAGCAATCTGACTTATTACGAATAAACTAATAAAGGGTGGGGGCACAAAACACTTTCTGGCCCCTATGGAAATGGACACCAGCATATCCGCTCCAGCTGGGGCCAGAAAGGGACATTTTGCAGTAGGAGGCAGCCACGACTAAAGCCTTCCTCTCCCAAACAACAATTAGGTCAATTCTGGGAGTCTCGGGACTTGTAACACAGCTGAATGGTTTAAGAACACAGGCCACAGAGACAAAACAACTTGAGCTTGAATCCCAACCTTGCCACCTACTACTTTGTGTAACTTTGGGCAAGTTATTTAACTTCTGTGATTTATTTTCCTCACAATTAAGAGAGGAGATAATGATAATAGTCATCTGTTAAAGTTGTTATATTATATGACATGAAGCATGTGATGGTGAAACTGATAGTAAAACCCAGGCCTAATCATCCTGATTCAATGCTATTCTATAATTCCACTATTATAACATTAAAATGTTTTAATTATACATTTTTACACTTGTGTAATTATTACATGTTAACTATAATATTAAAATGTAACATAATGGAATTTAGCATGCTGAAACCTCCTGGTCAGAACTACATCTACTTCTTAAATTGAGAGACTCCTATAGTGCAGCATTTTAAAAGTGCCGTCCTACTTTTCTGTAAATATTCTCTCCAGGTTACATGTGAACATACATGCCAACATTTCAGAAATAGAAAAAGCAACAGGTGAATTTTTTATGGACTAGTGAATGTTTTGCCTCTATATTTCACATATGAGATAAAATATACAAGACAGTTTTGTTTTGAGACCAGATCTTTCTCTACCACCCAGTCTGAAGTAAACTGGCACAATCACGGCTCACCGCAGCCTTGAACTCCTGGGCTCAAGCGATCCACCCACCTCAGCCTCCCGAGTAGCTAGCACTATAGGCATGCACCACTATTCCCAGCTTATTTATTTATTTATTTATCGTAGAGTTGGCGTCCTGCTTTGTTGCCTCAGTTGGTTTTAAACTCCTGGCCTCAAGCAATCCTCCTACCTCAGACTCCCAAAGCGTTAGCATTACAGGTATGAGCCACCATGCCCAGCTAAAAGATGCCTTTGAAATGATGCAGTGATCCTCAGTTGGCACAGCACAATTGTATCTAACATTACACAATACTTTTTATTTTTTTGCATTGACATACACATTCAGTTTTCTAAGAAGAACTCAGGCAGAATGCTATTTTTGCTAAGAGATTAATATATCATAAGAAAAAATTATCAACCAAAATAACAGAGATGAGACAGGAGAATAGCAGAGGAAGTCGGGGGTGAAAGGGACCCATTGGATGTAGTCTAGCTTGAGCAATAGCAAAAGCAAAACATGCAAGACAGCAGAAGCAGAACATATGAGATAAGGAAGTAAGCAGTATGTAAATAAAAAAGTAAGCAATAAGTTGGAACAACTGAGCAGAGGAAGTCGGGTGCGAAGGGGACCCATTGGATGTAAGCTAGCTTAAGCAGAACGTGCAAGATTTAAAAAAAGCAGAACATAGAGATTTTTAAAAAGTAAACAGTTAAGTTAGTGCAATAAGGGAAAGATAAGGATAAGCAAACAGCTTACAAGAGATAAAATAAGAGTAAGGTGCAATAAGGGAAAGGCAAGGATGAACAATTTGCTTATGAGAGCAAGTGAGAAACAAAACCCATAAAATCTAACAAACCTGTGCTGATACCATACCACTCACAGGTCAGCCCAATCTATTCTGGATCTTACTGTGCTTAATAAATCTTTTGCTGCATTGCTATTTGTGTGTATCACATCCAATTCTTTATTTGCAACACCAAGAACATTGCACTTCACAACATCAGCCAGTAACAGAGAGGGGCTCTCTACAAGCAAATGATATTTATTGGTGAATAGAGCACTGCAATGGGAATACATGTGCCATAATAAACCGTATGCTTATTCAGAAAGGTAAGGGAATGCAAAGGTTTTTAAAGGAAACATGCAGGAGGGATTATATAATTGTCTTGAGATAATCATCCTTGGCTGCAAGGATCAATAACAAGAGTGATACCAGTTCAAGGTTGGACAGGCAGTTGTGTGGCAGATGTCCTTGCAGAAGTGTTTTTTTGTGTGAGGTTGCAATGGCATTTATGCAATGTTATGGTTTTCTCAGAGTCTTTGTACATGGCTGTGATTTTTTCACAAGTCTTTTTGTAATAGTTTTGTTATCAGGCATACAAGGCTCTCTTCATAGCCTTCCACAGCTCTATTTTTCAGATTTTTAAAAAATGTAAGTGACTCCATTTTGATTCTGACAACTTTCACAGAATTACCTGCCTCCCACACACTAAGCACACCTCAGCACATTGTGCAGTGGTTTTGTCACATATAGAACAGAGTTGGATACGTGTTTTATTCATAGGAGAATACTAGGTTTTCAAATGATAATAAGTGCTTCTAAGACACCTTTCTCTCTATCGTTATGATTATTCTTTTCGGCTAGCTGATTACCAGGGATTTCTTATTACCTAGATTATCAAGGTTTATCTATGACAGTATGTCAGATGTGGTCCACGTGTAATTGTAATAAACAAACATCCTGTACCATGTCCAAGTCTACCGCAATCTTAACCAACTAATCATGGATATCATCTATTGAGTGGGTAGTAGTTGCTGTGTAGTAGAATTGCGCTAAGCCCCTTGCAAGCATTAGTCCATGTAATTGTCATAATACCCCTGTGATACCTATTTAACAGATAAGAAATTCTAAGATTTCCCAATCCACCATTGATGGGCACCTAAGTCGATTCCATGTCTTTGCTATTGCATGGCAATGAACATATAAGTGCATGTGTCTTTTTGGTGTAACACTCTATATTTCTTTGGGTACATTTGATTGCTGGATCCAATGGTAGCTCTACTTTAAGTTATTTGAGAAAACTTCAGCTGAAATTTACAAAACAAAAGAAATTCAAAGCTTAAAAATGTTGTCACATCTAAAGCTACAAATTAAGAAGTGGCAGAACCAGGATTTGCATATATGTATTTTTGATTGCCAAATGAAAGTGGTTATCCATGAAGGTTACTGAGAAATTGCTAGGCAAATATAATGCTCCAATCCAGATGCAGAAGTGAGGCACGGTCACTCAGACCAAATCATAATCCATTCATATTCCTTAGAGACTGGTTATTTCCTTCTAAACACTCACCAGACAGAGGATGGTGCCACTTAGCATATAAAAGACAAAAAATTAATCTTTAGAGAAGAAAAACTGATAACTTTGACAGATATCCACAGTACAGGCATTTTAAATAAAAATATAATTATTTAAAGTTATAGAATAAATACTAATAAAACACCTCTATAACAGCAACCATTTTGTTGCTGCTGTAAAATATTACCATAAATGTAATGGCTTAAAACAACACAAATTGATTCTCTTACAGTTCTAGAAGTCATAGTTCAAAATCAATCTTACTGAGCTAAAGTTGAAGCTGTTAACAGGGTTGGTTGCTTGTGGAGGCTCAGAGGGAAAATAGTTTTTCTGCCTTTACAGCCTGTAAAGGTTGCCTGCATTCCTTGGCTAGTGTCTCCCTCCTCACATCAATCCAACCTCTTGTTTCCATCATAACAGCTACTACTGTTTGGGTCCTCCTGCCCTGCTCTTATAAGAATCCTTGGGTTTACATTTTTCCCACCTGGATAACCCAGGGTAATCTCCCCTATCTCAACATTCTTAATCATATCAGTAAAGTCCCTTTTGCCATGCAATGTACTTTATTCACAAGTTTTGGGGGTGCGGACCTGGACATCTTTAGGGAGGCATTATTTTATGTACTATAATTGCCAACACTTTCATTTTTTAAGTTAAAAGGAAAAAATTAATTAGAAAGTAATCCAGTCTCTATTGTACTCACCTGTGTCTAATTTCCAATTAATTTGTGGTCTTTCAGGGCTTACTTTAAGGGAAAGAAATTATTTTTCTCTTCTGGTTGGAAACTTTCTGGAGCATGTGGGTGTAGTGACTGGTATTGCTCTGGGTTACAGAGCAGCTTGGATTAGCATCTGTGCAGGAACCACCGTGGTAGGCTATATTTAAAAACTGTTTATTTCAAGTGTTCAAAAAATAAAAGGGATGGGTCTCTAGCAAGCAGCAGCCTTGAATTTGCTGCAGAAAGAAGGTAGAGATTATAAGATGTAGAGGGTGGTTCAATCAATCCATTTAATATTAGCTGTTCACTAAAAATGAGTGAGGAGGAGAGACAGAAAAAACTGCAACTTCTTGAATGATAATTAAACCTGTTAATCATATTCTGATTAGAAAAGTATATAGGAAGAAACATGTGCTTCATAGTCCTGTGGGTTTTCTCTTCTAAGCACGAAAAACAAAAGCGAATCAAACTGCCAAGATGCTCTTTGAATGGGGCTGGATAACAAAAATTCCCCCCCAAAACAAAATACTTTCTGCAAAATCTTAGTGGGGCAAGCACATGCAAAAGCCTATTTTCTTTTGTTTTTTCTCCTTGAATTTATAACTGGAGAACATCCACTCACTTGATGCCCTGGGAGAGAGGTGTACGGTCTTCTGGTGTTCTAATACTAGGAAACTCATGTACACAGATAGAGTTATGTGTTTTGAAGGTTCAAGTTGCTTCTTCTAAGAAAATCAAGTGACATTCAAAGTACTTTTGAAAAGAGATTAACACAGTTCGAATACTAGGAAACTCATGTTTATCTAAATGTTTCTCTTTTTTTCAGATGTGCTTCTAATAACATTTCAATGTATATATTCATCTCCTAAAAAGGCATTAACTAATACATAATCTTCATTTATTTAATGTTATAATATTGTTTATTTAAAAATACATTCAAACATGAAAATATGTATAATATGCTTTGAAATAACTAGTAATACCTAATAAAATATTCTTAATTCAAATTGCTTTATATGAGTGAGAAGAGAGACACAGAGACCGAGAATCAATCACTAGGCTAGTAGTTCTAAACTTGCTACAGTACCTCTCAAACTTTAATGTGCATGCACACACACACACATAATCACACACACACACACACTTTAATGCACAACGTACCTGTGAATCATGTTATTAATAAAGTGCAGATTTTGATTAAGTAGTTCTGAGGGTGGGAAGGGAGGTGGCTCATAGATTCCGTATTTTTTATAAACTCTTAAGTGATGTCAATGTCACTATTTTTCCCCCATGGAGTAACATGTCATAGGGAAATTTATAAAATTACAGAACCCCAAGTACCACCACACACCTTCCCACAAATCTATAATTTTAACAAGCACCTTTCAAGTTATTTCTATGTGACCTGCCTTACACTGACTCAATGAACTGAGTTGGCACAGTGGTTACAACTCAAACGCCTGCTTCAGACATGTGGTTATGTAAATGCTTGAATTGGATTTATTTTTTAAAAGGTGCTAAGCTACTTGAACTTTGACCAAGCATCAAACTAGCCTTAATCACATGCCTTTTAACAAACTCTTGCTGCCTTTTTATAGTATACAAGCTACCTCTGACCCTGGAGTTGGCAGGGCATTTAGACATTTTAGAGGCTGAGATAGTTGTGAAATTTTCATATAAGCTATGAAACATCTACCCCCAGGAAAATCTACAAATGCACGGGTATGCATTGTGTAAACAATTTCAGGAAATTGCATGTTTTCTGATCTATCCATGGATTCCTGACAGGTTCATGAACCTCTGGCTAAAAATCCATGGTTCAGTTATTATGTCTTGCAAATACCATCCGTTCAGTGATGGAAACATACTACTTTTAAATATTGTTTTGGTACTGTTTTAATTCCTCTGATCTAGCTCCAGCAGTTATCCCTGAAACTAGCCCACAGCATCTGGCTCAGAGCTTCTCCTCAACCACTCCCAGGTGCTCTCTATGGTACCAGCCTCAGAATCCAATTTCAGGCTTCCACCTGCCTCTTTTTCTCATCTTGTTTTGGCATGCTCCCTAATTGGGCTTCTTAAAAAATTCCTCATCCAATTGTAATTTTCCTTTATGAGGCCAAGCTTCTGTTTTTCAAGACTTCTACGCCAATCTCCCAACTCTGAGACTGCTTCTTCCTTTAATCAAAAGTCATTACTCAAAAGAATCTCCAGTAAATCAATTAATATTTTACCTTCCTTTCCTGTGAATACTCTTTGACATACCAAGAAATGTATTATACTTCTTATTCTCGAAGTTTTACCAGCCTTAGGAGCCCTCTGCTTAAATGAACTTTCATTTCTACCCTTTTTCAAAAAAAGGTTTTTAAAATGCTAATGTATTTTGAATAGAACACAATTACACCTCAGAAAATGTACAATAAAATATAATAATTTTAACATTAAAATTAATAGAGTTTGACTTTTATTGTTAATGCACACTCATATATGAATATATATCATAGGGCTTTGGCATTGATTATTTTATCAGCTATTCCTATAAATTTTCTTGGAAATTTGTGTTTCTGAATTTTTTATACTCTATTGTGCAACAGTGGAGGGTTATAGAATTACTAGTGAATTGAAATACATGACATTATATATTAAAGATTTTTGCTATAATTTCTCTCCATGTACAGGTAGGGGTAATAGATATGTTAATTAACTGGACTGTGGTAATCATTTCACAATGCATATCAAAATATCAACTTGTACACCTTAAATATATACAGTATTTATTAAATTGTCACAAAATTTAAAAATTGAAACAAAAAGATATCTCCAGTAATTAATTGATTTTAAAGGCAAACTAAGGAATATTAGGAAATTTTAGTTTTTTCTTTATTGTAAAATGTATTACCTTATAACAGTAAAAAGTAAGAGGGGAGGGAATCTATAGATTTATCCAAATAAGCATTTACTGCTGCCTTATCTATATAAACATTACCTAGACAGCTATTAGGGACCAAGATATCTATTTTACATGGTGAAGAAGAAACTTTACAATTCAAGAAATGATTCATTTGTTTGAATATAAACATTTTTCTTGATAAGTAGCTTTATGTTTGGAGTCCAGAAGGAGGTCTATTGAATCACTTGGAAATAATGGGAATTATTATAACCTTTGAGAGTGAAATTTTTTTTTTTTTTTTTTTTTTTTTTTTTTTTTTTTTTTTTTTTGAGGCGGAGTTCCGCTCTGTCGCCCAGGCTGGAGTGCAGTGGCCGGATCTCAGCTCACTGCAAGCTCCGCCTCCCGGGTTTACGCCATTCTCCTGCCTCAGCCTCCCGAGTAGCTGGGACTACAGGCGCCCGCCACCTCGCCCGGCTAGTTTTTGTATTTTAGTAGAGACGGGGTTTCACCGTGTTCGCCAGGATGGTCTCGATCTCCTGACCTCGTGATCCGCCCGTCTCGGCCTCCCAAAGTGCTGGGATTACAGGCTTGAGCCACCGCGCCCGGCCCAAGAGTGAAATTTTAAATCAAGAGAGAATGGGTCAAAGGCAAATTATGCAAAAATCAAACCTACAAGATAGAATTGGTCTCATAAAAGCACAATTTACCTGAGACATAGATGAATATAATAGATATCCAAGGTAAGATGGTAACAATGATTAATGAATAGGTCAGCCAATAACATTTAAAAGGACTCCACAAAGTCGCATGAAAGCAGGGCACATCCATGCCTTGTGAAGTTCTACTCAAGGGACTTTAATTATTCATCCTTATTATTGTGTAGATGAATGAAACTATCTTAGACTAATCTCATTAAATATTTACCCCTTTGATTTTCTTCTTGACTCCATGTGTATTAGTTCTCCATTGTCGTTGTAACAAATTTTGACAAACTGAGTAGCTTAAAACAAATGTATTCTTTTACAGTTCTGGAGATAATAAGTTTGAAATGAAACTAAAATCAAGATGTTAGCAGCAGGACTTGTTTCTTCCCTTTCATAAGAAAATCCCTTCTTTGTCTTCTCCAGCTTCTGTTGTCTGCCAGCATTCTTTGTCTGCTGTCCATACCACTCCAATCTTTGCTTCTGTTGTCACATTGCTTTCTTCTACTCCGATCTTCTCCCCCTTCTTATAAGGACCTTTGTGATTAAACCAGACCCACCTGGACAATTACATAACCCCTCTCCCCAATATCAAGATGTTAACTTCATCACATTTGAAAAGTCCATTTTGATATATAAGATAACACAGGTTCAGGAATGAGGATCTGGACATGTTTGGTGGGCATTATTTAGCCCACCACACCATACTTACTAAGCAACCTTCTAATGAAGTCTTGGTTTCCCCTGTAGCTTTACTATAGAGACATAAAGAGCTACCAATGATGGCTTAAGTTTTTCAATTTCTACAGATATTTATCCAAACTAATTCACAAAGTGACACTCTGGTCTTACATATCAGGCTTATGGATTTGGAAGTCTGCCCTTCAGTAATGGATCTACTTTCAGTGTGCCCTTATTGTCGGGTTTCTGAAGCCTGCAGGAATTAAAATCTAGACACTGACAAGGGGAATCTCCAAGTCCTTTCCACAAGATGCCCTGCATTACTTAATAACTGTAAAAGCTCAGTGGCTTACAACAATAAACACTAACCACAGCTGTAGGTCAACCAGGCCCTGTTTTTTTCTCTTTTCCTTCTGGGTTCTAGGCTAAAGGAATAGACTTTATCTGGAATATGTGGTTCTTGAGGCAAAGTAAAAGACACACGGAGGAGTCAGTCACATCACATAATTCTGTTTGAACATGTCATAAATGATATCTGCTTACAGCCCATCGGCTAAAGCAAGACACACGGCCAAGCCCAACATCAATGTGAAAAAGTATACTCCACCAACAAAGGAACTGCAATTCACTTTTCAAAGGACATGAATATATAGTCATCTTTTATGGAGAGGGGAGCCAACTATTTTGGAATGTAATGCATTCTACTACAGACATGTAAGTAGTCAATCTAGAACACATGGTATCACATTCTGACTACTTCATTCATTCTAAAATACTTGTAGATTAAAGGGCATGGTAACAATAATACAAAAGGTAATAGAGGATAAATAGAGCTAAAAGAATATAAGGTTTCACTGGTATTGTGAGAGTGTTTAAAGTAATGAAAATATTGTATTATATTAAGTCAAAGGTATACATTGTAATTCCTAGGTTAAACTCTAAAAGACATAAGGCTTTAACCTAATGAAAACTGTGATATTTATATTAATATCAAGTAAGATTGTTAGGCAGGATGTATTAATAAAGAGGGACATCCCATAATGATAAAGGGGTTAATTCAATATATAGCCACCTGTTAACATAGATTCACATATAAAGCAAAACACAACAGAAACATAATTAGATGACACATTTAAAATCACAGTTTGAGACTTTAACACAGCTCTTGCAATAAATGTTGGAAAAATCATATAGAAAATCAGACAATAGTATAGAAGATCTGAAAATAAAATTAAGAAAACTAAATAGATACATGTGTATGTGTGTGCTTGTGTGTGTGTGTCTGTGTTTGTACTCAGCAAAAGTATTTTACATGCTTTCCAAATGAACATGGAACATTTATCAAAATTGACTCATTTACTAACCCATAAAAAAGCATCAACAAAATTCACAAAATTAAAATTATTCTGCATATATTCTCTGATCAATATGAAATTAAGCTAGTAATCAATAACAAAAAGAGATAAGCAGAAAAACCCCCAAATACCTAAAAATGAAACAATATACATCTAAATAATCCATGAGTCAAGGAAGAAATCAAAATTAACATTCTAGAATTTTGGTTTCACCGTGATCGTATAATTATCTTTATTATTAAAACTAAAAATCTGAAAAGAAACTAAAACCAACTACCTAAGAACCTAAAAAGCAAATAAAAGCAGATGCATTATCATAGACGGAAAAGAAAACTAGAAGTTGCCCATGCAGAAATGAGTTTCCCTTTTTCTCTCTCTCTCTCTCTCTCTCTTTCTCATTGATCTGCCCTCTTGTCAGGCCCAATTCTCTGAGAAACTTGGTAGATCAGTGGCATTAGTGGCAAAAACTGTAATAGAAATTCTATCTTTAAGGCCAGAGAACCCAGAAACAGAAGCCTTAGCAGGCTGCAGACTATGGGGGAAGTCCTGCAGAGGAGAGAGCTGGAGATGGGGAATTCTCTAATTTTGAGTATGAAACTGTCCAAATCTTGGGTTTATCTTTAAACTATGCATTTGTGGGACAGATGGAAACACCATGGCAAAGATTTTCAGAAATGAACTGAAATTAGAAATACCACTAACAGAAAGATAGAACTTCAATTGTGAATTCAAATGTTCCAAAACAGCTAAATAACTAAAGAACAATTAAAACATGACTAATTTTCATTGGAAAATTCAGTCAGTGAATGCCAACCCCAAGATAACTCAGATGGTGGAATTATCAGACAACAATTTTAAGCGAGCTTTTATAACTATCCAAAATGAGTGGAAAATAGGGAAAAGACAAAATTTCTCATCAGATAAATGGAAACTATAAAAAGAACCAAAGAAAAATTTTAGAGTTGGAAAATATAATATCTGAACTAAGAATTCACCACTCATCCAATAGCCAAAAGGAGATGAAAGAAAAAAGAATCAGTAAACTTCAGTGTAAAAAAATAGGAACTACTGAATCTGAAAAAATAGAGAAAAACAGATTTTTTAAAAAAGTAACGAAGCTTCAGAATCCTGTGGGGCAATATATAAAGTTCTAACACACATGTCATTGGAGTCCTAAAAAGTGAGGAGAGAAAGATTCAGGTAGAAAAGATACTTGAATAAGTAATACCCTCAAACATCTCCAGATTTGGTGAATGAAATAAATTTACATATTAAAGTTTAGTGAACCCATTAGAGAAAAAACTCAAAGAAAATTACAACTGAACACAGTTAATCTTCAGAAAACCACCAAAAAAGAGAAAAATCTCTTATACTAGTTAGAGAAAAACAACGCATTAAATACAGGGGAAGAGCAATTTGGATGACTGCAGAATTATTAGAGACCAGAAGACCATGGAAGTACATCTGTAAAGTGCCAAAAGCAAAGGACTATTAACACATAGTCTTATTTCTAGTGAAAATATCCTTCAAGAATAAAGGCAAAATTAAATTAAACATTATTAGATGAAGGAAAATTTAAGATAATTTGTCACAAATAGACCTATTCTAAAATTATTGCCAGAAGATGAAGGATTTTCTTCGGGTTGAAGGAAAATGTGCTAGAAGAAAGCTTAAATCTTCAGGAACGAAGGAAGAAAAAGAGAAATAGTAAATATCTGTGTAAATGTAAATACCTATTTTCCCTCTTGACTTCTTTAAAATATGTATTACCATTAAAATAAAAACAATAACATCATTTATGGAATTTTAACAAGTACTGATGAAATTCATATGACAACTATATAAAGGTTAGGCTAGTGAGGGATCATAAATGTACCCATACAGGTGAAATGATTTTACATTCTACTTGAAGTGGTACAGTATTAAATATTTTTAAAAAACAGAGAGAAATTGGATATGTGTAGTATAATCTTTACGGCAACCACAAAAAAATTATAAATACATATAGCCAAAGAGCTGATAGATAAATTAAAATTGAATGCTAAAATACATTCAAATTATCCAAAAAAGGGCAGGAAAGGAAGGGGAACAAAAAACATAGGTTAACAAAAGAAATAATAGACTTAAATCCAACTATTTCAATAGTTACACTAAATGTTAATTGTCTAGCCCAGGTGTGGTGGCTCACACTTGTATTCCCAGCACTTTGGGAGGCCGAAGAGGACAGATTACTTGAGGCCAGGAGTTCAAGACCAGCCTGGCCAACATGGTGAAACCTCGCCTCTACTAAAAATACAAAAATTAGCTGGGTATGGTGGCACACACCTATAATCCGAGCTACTCATGAGGGTGAGGCACAAGAATCACTTGAACCTTGGAGGAAGAAGTTGTAGTGAGCTGATATCATGCCACGGCACTCCAGCCTGGGTGACAGAGTGAGACTGTCTCAAAAAAAAAAAGTTAGTCGTCTAAAGAAAACACTCCAACTAAAGGTAGAAATTGATACAGTAGATTTTTTTAAAGCAAGACCTTACCATATGCTGCTTAAGAATGATACGCTTTACATGTCAAGGCAAAGATAGATTGAAAACAATGTGGGGCAGGGAATATACACTATGCATACAATAAGCATAAAAAAGCAGGAATAGCTAGAAAATATATCAAATATCTGAAGAAATAAATTTCAAGACAGAGTACTACCTGAGCTAAAGAAGGATATTAAAAGAGACAATTCATCAAGAAGAAATAGCAACTAAAAGGTATGTTCACCTAATAACAGAACCTCAAACCACATGAATTAAAACTTGAAGAATCAAAAGGAGAGATAAAACACTGTAAAATTAGAGCAGAAAATTTTAAACAACCATTTGTCTTTTCTTTTTTTGTTCTTTTCTTTGAAATAGGGTCTTTCTGTTGCCCAAGCTGGAGTGCAGTGGTGCAATCACAACTCACAGCAGTGGCAACTCCCAGGAGCTCAAGTGATATTCCTGCTTCAGCCTTCCAAGTAGTTGGGCCATAGGAACACACCACCACACCTGGCTAATGTTCTTATTGTTATTTGTAGAGACAACAACTTGCTATGCTGCTCAGGCTGCCCTAAAACTCCTGGGCTCAAGCAATCCGCCTAACTCAGCCTCCCAAAATTCTGGGATTACAGGAGTTAGCCACTGCACCCAGCCCATTTTTCAATAATTGATAGACAAATTAGACATAAAAATATCAGCAAGGACACAGAGATCTGAACAGTACCCTCAAATTCCTCAGTATGGTTGGCATTCACAGGAAACAACATCCAAGGAATGCAGAATACAGATTTTTTCAAGTTCAAATGGTACATTCACCAAGATGGATCATATGCTGAGTCATAAACCAAGTGACAATCATTTTAAAGCACTGAAATCATACAAAGCATATCCTCTCATTACAATAGAATTTGATTTAAAATCAACAAAAATATATCTAAGAAAAACCAAGTATATAGAATTTTACCATTACATTTCTAAATAATTTGTGGGTAAAATATAAAATCACAAAAGAAGTTAGAAAATATTTTCAGTAGAACAACAACAAAAATACAATTGTGTTAGTGTTCTCCAGAGAAACAGCATCAATAGGATACACATTGAAAGAGAGCAGAGAAAAGAAGGCAAAAGGAGAGAAGGGATTTTAAGAAATTGACTCACATGATTGTGGAGGATAGCAAATTCAAAATTTGTAGGTCAGGCTGGAAATTCAAGGTAAGAGTTGATGTTGCAGTCCTGAGTCTGAAATCCACAGGGCAAGGCAGCTGGCTGGAAACTCAGATTTTATGTTTTAGTCTGGAGGCAGAGTTCCCTCTTTTTAGGAAATCTCAGTTTTTATTTCTAAGGCTTTTCAACTGATTGGATGAAGCCCACCACATTATGTAGGGCAATATGCTTTCTTTAAAGTCTGCTGATTGTAAGTGCTAATTATATCCACAAATACCTTTACAGCAACACCTAGACTAGTGTTTAGCCAAACAACTGGGTGCCATAGCCTAGCCAATTTGATGCATAAAATTAACCGTCGCCTACAGCATATCAAAATTTGGGAGATAATATACTAAAGTAGTTATTAGAGAAGAATTTATAACTTTAAATGCCTATATTAAAAATAAGAAATATCTAAAGTATTATATTGTTCCACTCCAATAGTAAGTTAGAAAAAAAGTAGAATTCAATGAAATAGCAAGTGGACAGACAACAGAGAAAATTTAGAAGCCAAAAACTATTTTTTAGAATATCAATAAAATTGAAAAACTTTTAGCTAGACAAATCAAGAAATAAAACAGAGAACATGAACAATTAATAAGATAAATGAAAAGGAGGTTATCACTGCATACATTAAAAGGATAATAGAATATTAGAAACAAATTTATGCTAACAATTTAACAACTTAGATTAAATGAAGAACTTCTTGAAAAGCACAATTTACCAAATTGACACAAGAAGAAACAGAAAACATGAATAACTATACATATAAAAAACTAAATTTTATATCAAATGCATTCCCCAAAAGAAAATTCCAAGCCCAGGTCTATCTATGATATTGAATCAAATCAAATACTGCAGAAAGCAATTATACAAATATTACCCAAAATTTTCAAAAACAGAGAAGCAGGAATTACAGCTGAACTCATATTGTGAGGCCAGCATAACCCTGATAACAAGATCTGAGAATGGCATTACCAATAAAGAAAATCGGCCAGGCGCGGTGGCTCAAGCCTGTAATCCCAGCACTTTGGGAGGCCAAGACAGGCGGATCACGAGGTCAGGAGATCGAGACCACCCTGGCTAACACAGTGAAACCCCATCTCTACTAAAAAAAATACAAAAAAAAAAAAAAAAGAAACTCATCAATGAATATTTCTCATGTAGATAGATGAAATATTAGAAAATAGAAATGAAAAGATATTTTTAAAAAGATAATGGATCATGACCAAATCAGATTTATACCAGAAATACAATGCTAGCTGTATTCAAATATCAATAAACGTAATTCACTATATTAAAAAATAAAGCAGGCCGGGCGCGGTGGCTCAAGCCTGTAATCCCAGCACTTTGGGAGGCCGAGACGGGCGGATCACGAGGTCAGGAGACTGAGACCATCCTGGCTAACATGGTGAAACCCCGTCTCTACTAAAAATACAAAAAATTAGCCGGGCGAGGTGGCGGGCGCCTGTAGTCCCAGCTACTCGGGAGGCTGAGGCAGGAGAATGACGTGAACCCGGGAGGCGGAGCTTGCAGTGAGCTGAGATCCGGCCACTGCACTCCAGCCCGGGCGACAGAGCGAGACTCCGTCTCAAAAAAAAAAAAAAAAAAAATAGAAATTAAGGAAGATCTAAATAAATAGAAACATATACCATGTTTGTAGATTGGAAGACTCATATTGTGAAGTCGACAATTCTCATCAATTTGATCTGCAGATTTAACTCAATCCCAATTAAAATTGCAGTCAGATTTTTGTAGAAATCAACAGCCTGATTCTAAAATATGTTTGGAATTTAAAAGGTTCCAGAGAATCAAAACAATTTTAAAAGAAAAGAGCAAAGTTGGAGAACTTGTTCTGATCTCAGAACTTATTTTAAAGCTATAGAAATCAAAACAGTTTGGTATTGGTGAAAAGTTAGACACGCAGACTAATGGAATATAACAGAGGGTCTAGAAGCAGACCTATAAGTATTTGATCAATTGATTTTTGACAAATTTCTATGTTAATTCAAAAGAGAAAGTCTTTTCAACAAATGTTACTAGTAAAGGGGATATCCATGTGGGAAAAAAAATGAAAATTGATCCTTATCTCACACCATAAACAAAAATTTACTCAAAATGGATCATAGACCTAAATGTAAAATCTAAAACTCTAATGCTATAGGAAAAAGAGAAAATATCTTCGTGACCTTGAAGTAGACAAAGGTTTCTTAAATAGAAAACACAAGGCAGGGTGTGGTGGTTTACATCTGCAGTCCCAACACTTTGGGAGGCCAAGGCAAGTGGATCACTTGAGGTCAGGAGTTCGAGACCAGCCTGGCCAACATGGTGAAACCCCATCTCTACTTAAAATACAAAAATTAGCCAGACATGGTGGCACATGTCTGTAATTCCAGCTGTTCAGGAAGCTGAGGCTGGAGAATTGCTCGAACCTGGGAGGCAGAGGTTGCAGTGATCTGAGATGGTGCCACTGAACTCCAGCCTGGGCGACAGAGTGAGACGCTGTCTCAAAAAAAAAAAAAAAGAAAGAAAGAAAGAAAGAAAAGAAAAGAGAAGACAAGAGAAGAAAAGAAGACAAAGCATGAAATATTAAAATTATAAATTGATGAATTGTAATTCATTGAAATGAAAAACCTTTTCTCTTTGAAAGTCACTGCTAAGAAAATAAGAGCAAGCCATTGACTGAGAGAAAACACAAATAACAAATATCAAAGGACTTATATCCAGAAAATATGGAGAATTATTACAGCCCAACAATAAAAGACAAACGACCTAATAAAAAAATTAACAATGTGAAAAAAATAGAATCACATATTATCCATTAATTTCACTTATGAGTGTTAACTAGGGACTCAAATATATTTTTTAATCAATAATGTATTTAAACACTTTACCAAAAATAAAGATCTACAAATGGCCAATAAACATATATGGTACTCAACATCATTAACCATCAGAAAAAAAATGTGTAATTTAACATACATGTAATACACACCTATAAAAATGGCTACAATTAGAATGACTGACCATACTAAATACTGTCAAGGATGTGGAGCAACTAGAATTCTCACACATGCTTTTTAGGAACATAAAACAGCATAATCACTTTAAGAAACAGTTTTGTCATTTCTCAAAATGTTATATACTGTACTAACCAAAAAACCCAGCCATTTTTATAAGGATTAATCCACAAAAAATGTATATATGTTCTCACACAGATTTGTACCCAAAATATTCATAGTAGCTTAATGATAATAGACAAAAATGGAAACAACTCAAAAGTGAATCAACAGATGAATGGGAAAACAAATCATAAATTATCAATAGAAAGGAATACTAGAAAGCAATGACAAGGAAAGAACTACTGATAGATGAAACAATTTGATTGAATCTCAAAATCATTATATGGAGTGAAATAAGCCAAGTCAAAAGAGAGTGAGAGTGAGAAAGGAGAGAAAGAATACACTCTATGATTCCATCTAATTAAAGTAGAAAGACTACCAAAACTAAGCTGCTGGGAAACAAGACAGTGGTTATATTTGAGAAGCAGTAGTGACTGGGAAGGGCATGAGAGGGGCTTCTGTGGACCTGATAATGTTTTGTACTTATTAATGTAGGTGCTAGTCATATAGTTGTGTTCATACCAAAAAATCAAGCTGAATATTAATGATCTATGCACATTTCTATGTAAGTATTTGTATTAGGGTTCTCTAGAGGGACAGAACTAATAGGATAGACGTATATATGAAGGGGAGTTTATTTTATTTTATTTTATTTTATTTTTTATTATACTTTAAGTTCTAGAGTACATGTGCACAACTTGCAGGTTTGTTACATATGTATACATGTGCCATGTTGGTGTGCTGCACCCGTTAACTTGTCATTTACATTAGGTATATCTCCTAATGCTATCACTCCCCCCTCCCCCCTCCCCACAATAGGACCTGGTGTGTGATGTTCTGAAGAGGAGTTTATTAAGGAGTATTGACTTACACAATCACAAGGTGAAGTCCCACAATAGACTGCAAGCTGAGGAGCAAGAAGCCAGTACAAGTCCCAAAACCTCAAAAGTAGGAGAGCCAACAGTACAGCCTTCAGTCTGTGGCCAAAGGCCTGAGAACCCCTGATAAACCACTGGTATAAGTCCAAGAGTCCAAAAGCTGAAGAACTTAGAGTCCAATGTTCGAGGGCAAGGAGCATCCAGCACAGGAGAAAGATGACAGCTGGGAGACTCAGTCAGTCTAGTCCTTCCATGTTCCTCTGCCTGCTTTTATCCTAGCCACATTGGCAGCTGATTAGATGGTGCCCGCCCAGACTGAGGGTTGGTCTGCCTCTCCCAGTCCAGTTACCCGAATGTTATTCTCCTTTGGCAACATTTTCACAGAAAGCCAGGGACAATACTTTGCATCCTTCAATCCTGTCAAGTTCTCACTCAATATTAACCATCACAATATTATAATACACTAAAAATTTTAGAACACATACATAATACAAAAGAACATGGCTGGCTAGAAACTATTCATTTTCTATTCCCACGAGCAATTAATAATATAATTATTTCTATTTCTATTTGTAGTGCCCTCAGGAACTCTGTAACATAGTATTAGCGAATCACACTCTCTATTCTTGAACTCCAGAGCCAATAGATCCTTCATCCTCATCAGTGACTAACACTAGCACCTGTACCACCACCAGTAGAAACAAGAACCAGTAGCACCAGCAGCACAAGAACACCATAGACGTCTTGGCTGCCATTGAAATAATAAGGTGTCATGATTCTGTTCAGAGAACATTTGTTGGACACTCCAACTTTATTTATTCACACACACTCACCCCACCACCACAAGCACCACCTCTGCCATTGCTAAGGAAAAGAACAAAATTATATTGTAGCTACTACCTAAAGTAGTGTTCTTTGCCATATGTTTGTCTATGTTCCTCTCTTCTGGTCATGATGAAGGAGAAGATTATGCTGCCAGTATTTGGAGCAGCAATTACATTTTCCAGTAATTCTAATTGACAAATGCATTTGCAAGTTCAGGCCATGTCCAGATGGGCACAATTCTATAAACAAATAGGCAGAGTATTTTATTCCAAATCTGAAACAAATGTTTTCCTCTCTGGGTTGAGTTCTGACAGGGCAAGAATCCTCTCTGTTAAAAGTCTTAACCCAATTCCAGGAATCCTGTTGGGGAAAAATAGAATAAGGAAAAACCTCATGTCCTGCATGTGTCTGTCACCATTAAACTGCTGGAGAACCTGAAGTTTCTCCCAAGGAAGACAAACATTTGTCTGCAGAATATATCAGACCATACTGAAAGATATATCTTTAAGAGATATATATGAGATCTCAAATACATAAGATATATATAATATATCTCATCTCATCTACATAAGAGATATACATATGAGATGTATACATGAGATGAGAGCAGATATCATATATATCTCTTATATAGATGAGGTGAGAATTATGAAATTAATTAGATTATGAAAATATGGTCTCGATTATGTTCCTCATTGGGTCCACATTCCTTGGAAATATAACTTTGCAGCTTATCTCATCAAAATGATGAGTATTGTTTACACTTCTTGAATCTAGACCAGCCTTGTGACTTGCTCTGGCTAATAGAATACAGAGAAAGTGATGTTGTCCCAGTTCTGAACCTAGGCCTCAAGAGGTATTGTGTGCTTCCCCTGCCTTTCTCAGAACCCTGCCATCACCATATGAACAAACCCAAGCAGCCTGATGGAGGAAGTTTAGTTGCACCAGCCAAGACTGTCCTAGACCAGGCTATAACCAGTTGATTCACATCTATGTAAGAAGGCCCAGTCAAGATTAGCAATGATTATAGACATAGAATGAGTCCACAGGAGACCAGTGCTGCCTAAATGACTCATATATTAAGACTTGTAAGCTTAATATATGTGCATTTTAAGCCATTAAGGTTTTAGATGGTTTGTTATGCAAACAGGCAAAGATAATTGAAACAGAAAAAGATGAGGGTGTCCATATTGCCATCATCGGAAATCTAGATTTTTGGGAAGAATGTTTGATCCTATTTCCCCATTTTATGAATATAGGTAAAGATAAAATGTGAACTAAGAGTCAGAGTCAGAAGTACCAACTCTTTTTAGTACTAGATCTGGCTACTATCACATGAAAAAAATTTTTGAACACTTCTAAAGCTAAGTTAATAAGCTAGCATTTGCACACTATATGTAGTTAGTAAATTATGCTAAACGTTTCTACATCAGTATGTGCCTATAATCTGAGGAAATTAAGAACTGCCCAGAATCACACATGGGACTAGTATATGAATGTGAGTACTTCTAACGCCAGAGACAATGCCCTACAGTCACATTATATTCTACTGCCTCCCACTGAGGTAAGGTGTGGAGCTGCAAGTTTCATGGAGCTGAAATTCCAAAGTCGGTACACAAAGAAAATAACAACATCTGCTCAAACTATCCTTGAAAATGTATTTGTCCATAATTTTTAACACTAGCTGCCAGAATACCACCAGTGTCAGTTTTTTCTTCCAAATGTTGAACAGACAGCTAGAATCGGGAAGGGAGAAACATCAGTGGAAATAGGTAGACTGTGTTGCTGGGTCCTTGTTAATTAGGTATAAAATATATGGCTGGCTAGCATGGATAGATGTTCACACTTTAAGAGCTATATATGAGATCTCAAATACATGAGATATATATGATATATCATATATCTAATCTCATCTATATAAGAGAGATATATATGAGACGTATACATGTATGAGATGAGAGCATATATATCATATATATCTCATATAGATGAGATGATATATATATGTGTGTGTATGTGTACATATATATATGTATATATGAGATGTCATACTAAAAGAGATATATGGTTAGCTGGATAGATAATCACACTGTAAGAGATATATGAGGCCTGAAACCAACTGACTCATCATACCTTTCCCATCTTATTTTCCCTTTGACCCATAAGCCAGACTGACAGAATCACTTGCAACATTAAAATTCTCTCTTTCTCTGCCATGCCTCCTATCATTGCCAACTATTTAAACACTGACATTTACAAAAGTTAAATGTGTATCTGGCACAACTATACTACACTGTTCTGTAGTGCCAAATAAGTAACAAGCTATCATTTCCAGAAGAAATCAAAGCGGTAAGAGATACATGGGGCACTAGAAGGATGCTAGGCTGGGTGTTGGGAACCTTCAATCCTGATCCCTGATTTGGCACTAACTTGCTATGAAACCTGGAGTTCTGACTTTCTATGTTTCCAATACATTTGACATCTCTGGAGCTCAGTACTCTCACCTGAAAAATGTTTTTGACTCTAAAAAATGTCCCTTAACCTTTGTATATGAAGAGATACTGCTTCCGGGAAACAAAAAGAGTGTGGGGCAGGGTGGACTGATGCAAGGCACTTGTTCCTTAGAGAGCAACTGGTTTCTTGGAGCTCTCCTGGGTGCTTCCTTAGACCCACACTTCTGGCACCTGCCCTCAGCTCCACCCTGCTCTCATGGATCCAGAATATAACAATCCTAAACTCCAATCCTAGCTCTTTCTTTTATTAGCAGCAAAAACTTTGACAACTTTCTAGGCTCTCTTTAATTTCAATTTCCTCCTGTGTACAACAGAACTAATATGTAACTAATGGTGTTTCTGCTAAATATATAACGTGTCAGATCCAGACATTCCATGCCCCTTGGTATCATTTAAACATTTTGTAGGTAACAGCAACAGAAACTACTAACTTAAGGAAAAAAAAATAGTTTGGCCAGTGGGTGGCAGGGGTGGCTCATGCCTGTAATCCCAGCACTTTGGGAGGCTTAGGCGGGTGAATCAGGAGGTCAGAAGATGGAGACCATCCTGGCTAACACGGTGAAACCTTGTCTCTACTAAAAAAAAAAAATAATAATAATAATAATAATAATTAGCCTGGTGTGGTGGCATGTGCCTGTAATCCCAGCTACCCAGGAGGCTGAGGCAGGAGAATCGCTTGAATCTGGGAGGCGGAGGTTGCAGTGAGCCAAGATCGTGCCACTGCACTCCAGCCTGGGTGACAGAGCGAGACTCCATCTCAAAAAAAAAAAAGAAAAAAAATGATTTATAAATTGGAGCAATACTGGGTGAGTGCAAAAACTGAAGAGCAAGTAAGCACACTCTGGGATGGCTGGACTCAGGGGTGCTTCGGGCCTCCCCACAGTAGGTAAGCATTCCTACCAGGGCTCCCTGCCCCATCTACCTTCTGTGTTCAGAAAATAAATTACTGAGCAGGATAATCCAATGGCCTACCTTGGACCACATGACTACATCTATAATCAGAGGGAAAAGGTCCCCTGATTCAAAACCTCATTGAGTCACACAGAGTAAGAAGGATGGATCTCCCTAAAGGAAAGAGGTATAATTACTAGAACAAGAGAGGGGATGCCTGGCAGAAATAAACAGATTCCATGTCCAGTCCTGCAAGTTGTCATCAATCCTTCTACAAAGTCATTTTTTAAAAGTTCTATTCAATGGCACTACCCCCTCACTCATGTTCTTGCCCAGACCTTTCCTGCCCACCTACCTGCCTGCCTATTGGGCCTTTTGTGATTGCAGCCCCACTTCACCACTGGGAGCCCTGTCAAGCTTAATTACCTTAGGGGCCGAGGCTTTTTATGCAGGTGAACTGGGGCACAAAATATCATCTATTCAGTGGATAAACCTAGGTGCCCCAAACACAAGGATTTTAGCTTTTCTCATAGAACCATACAATTTCTATACAACTGATGAATCAATAAATGCAAAAAGAGAGATCTTCACCCAGAGACAACATAAAGAAGCTCAGGAAGCAAAGCTATAAGCTAGCCTCTCCCTCTGTGCATCCCCTGCCTTGGTGTGCTCACTCATGCTATTTGAACTGCTGACAGAGGCTTGGCCTGGTCTTCTGAGACCTCCACAACTTCATGTTAGATAATAACTCTATATTTAGCCACGAGTGAAATCGAAAATGAAGGGAATCAGGGCCAAGCAAACTAAGATGAACAGAGAAGTCTGGACTTTCATTTGTAATTTTGCTTAGAAAAACAAGGCGATGCTTGGATGCTGGGTCTGTTTATTTAGGCTCAAGATCTCATATCCTAATGTGAACTTTCTGGACAATGTCTTTTGATTCCTTTAATCTCTCTGTGGCCTTTTTCTACCCAGTACAAAACAGCTGGATGAAAAGTCACACCCGCATTCCACAAGTAGAAAAATATAATTCAGTCTAATTCAGTTTTCAGTGTAACGTGATCACTAGAAGTAGGGATTCCTGGATTCCGATCTAACTGCCAACCACTGCCTAACTTGAGGGGAGTTGCTTTTCTTCTGTGGGTCTCAGTTTTCTCATCCCTTGAGCGACGATGCCAAACAGCACGTTTTCTAAAGACTGTTTCTTCCTGTTTTGAGGTTCAATGAAGTTAGGGTCAGAGAGACTTCTAGGAATAAATGCTTCCAGTGTTCAGGTAACATGAGTTTCTCCTGAGGAGAAATACAGAAAAATTAAAGGGCTCCATTTGCCCACCTTGATTCAGCTGGGGATGAGGAGCTGAAAAGGACACCTGCTGATGCTACTCATGAACCGTGGAACATCATTCTTTGAGAGCACTGGTTTTATGTACATTTGGGATGATGATAAAAGCCAAGGATCAGCAAACTTTTTCTGTGAAGGGTCAGATGAGATGTTTTAGGCTATACTGACCTAGAGTCTCTGTTGCAAGTATTCGACAATGCTACTGTAGTATGAAAGCAGACATAAAATACATACATGAATGAGTGTGACTGCATTCTATTAAACAGTAACGGGGACATAGGCTGTAGTTGTCTGACCCCTGATATAAGTGATGGTCTTTGTGATTAGAAATGTATAACCTTATCCTCCCTCCCACTTCACAGACAGATGTAAGTCCTGCAGGAGTTTATTATTACCAAGAGAGTTTGGAAAATGTTCCAAAGCCATAAATAGTTTGGAATAATAATAAAACTGTGAAGATCAGTGAACTAGGAAACAAAAGATGTAGATTGAGGCCAAATGCAACCATTTAACTAGGTGGCAAATGATTGAACCTCTATGAACCTAGGTTTTCTCATGTCCAATTTTTTTGGAAATGGTACATGCTGTGCCCAAAAGGAATAAGAATAAAAATAGTAACAGTTAACTTTTGAGTATTCTTATAAAATTTTAAAATTTTACCTTTGTTATCACATTTAATTCTCAAAAAAGACCTTGTTATCTATGTAAAGTATAGGTATTATTACCTAACTCACAACATTCTGACATGTAGATATTATTACTCCCATCTTATGATAAGATACTGAAGGTCAGTGAGAAGTAAAAGTGGAGATGAAAATGCCCTGCAAACTCTACAGTACTACATTAGAATAAAGCTAATAATTACTCAAGATAAGGAAAACAATGTTTCCCAAGTCTTTCCTCCACATGTTGAAATTGTGCAGTTTCATCGTAGTATCTCAAATCCAATACAATGTACATGTTCTAATACCCACTTTATGTGTAATCAACCACTACCCACTTTTGAAGCTTCTACTCTCCATACAGGACCCCAACTTACTCCTAAGGAGAGGCTAGAGAATCTATCTTTAAATGTCCTTGTCCTTCCTAACAGCATATCCAGGAAAATAGAGTTGCTGCTATTTTCATAGTCTCTGTAGTTACATGGCAACAGAGATCCAGGTTTATGTACCACTTGTGCTGGTAAGATATATGGAGGAATGAGAAGGGAAGGGTTGTCAGCAAAACCTGGCATGTCACAACTCCAAACAACTTCTTTAGGTGAGAAGGCTAAAAGAATTCGCCCTTGCCTAAACCTGTGTAAAGAAAGGGATGGCAGGTACCAGTGAATACCTTTCCATGCTCTAAACTAGATCATACAAAAAGAAACATACACAGAGCATCATTTCTAAGTGTTTGAAACCATTCCAGGCATTGCCTTTAAACACTTTACATTTTTTAAAGAGCAAAGGTCACAGTTGTTGAATTCCATTTGCAAAGCACCCGACATAGTGAAATTTGGCCTTTTTTCTGATTTTTCTGATTTATTGGCATATATTTTTCTGCTATTAAAAGGAACATAGCCTTAAGATAGAAAATTAGAAGAATCTAAAAAAATAGCTTATAAGAGTAATCCATAATACCATACGGTAAAATAATTATTATTGTAGGAAGATTGTTTCCAAAGATAGCCACAGCCATCGCTCCCATCCTGCATGCCTCCTTTGCAATGGTCACTCTCCACACCCAGAGGTGGAGTTGATTGTCTGATCTGACACTGCAGTCTTCTTTGCCAAAAGAATGTGGCAGAAGTAACACTGAACAACGGTGCTAGGCTTTGAGAGGACTTGGAGCTTTTGGTTTTGTCTGCTTAGAACCCTCAGTCTCCATGGTTTTTTTTTTAAAGCCTGTTAAAAATAAGGGATTTAAGTAAAATCTAGACTATTATAACACCCCACAAGTCCAGGTTTCTATTGAAAAGCACTCATATCAAGAACAGAAAATATCTCAAACCAAATTAGAAAAGAAACTTAACAGGCACAAACACCAAGATAACCAAAAAAATGTTAGAAATATCTGGAAAATATTTTAAACCAGCCCTCATATAAATGCTTCAATGAGCAATTGTAACCATGCTTGAACCAAATGAAAATATTGAAAGTCACAGGAAAAATACAGAATATATAAAGAAGAACCAAATGGAAATTTTAGAACTAAAATACGAAATAAACAAAATTTTGAAATGCAGTGAATGGGCTCCATAGCTGAATGAAGAGGGCAGAGGAAGGAATCAATGAAGTCGACAATTAAACCATGAAAATTACTCAATCTGAAAACAGAGAGAAAACAGACTGTAGAAAAAAAAAGCCTCAGTTACATGTGAGACTATAACAAAGGATCTAACATTTGTGTCATTGAAGCTTAGGAAGAAAGGAAAAAGATAGTAAGGCTGAAAAAATAGTAAAAGACATTATGATGTAAAATTTCCCCAAATTATCAAAAGACATCAATCTATAGAGACAAGAAACTGAGAGGAAGCCAAACAGGATAAACCCAAAGAGACCTTCATCAAGACATATCCTGGCTAAACTTCTGAAAACAAAAGACAAAACCAAACCAAACAACAACAACAAAAACCTTTTGAAATCAGCGATCAGCTAGAGAGAAATGTTTTCCCTATTTACCTACAGGGAGAAAACACTTTGAATGAGGCAGATTTCTCATCAAAATGCACGATGGCAAGAAAAAAAGTGGTACAGCATCTTTCAAGTGCTGAAAGGCATGAACTGTCAATCCAGAATTCTATAACCAGAAAAAGTATACTTCAGGAATGAAAGGAAAATTAAGATACTCTCAGATGAAAAGCAACTAAAAGAACTTGTCACCAGCAGACCTACTATAAAAGATTGGCTAAAGGATGTTCTGTAAACAGAGAGAACTGATAAAAGAAGGAATCTTGAAACATCATGAAGGAAGAAAGGGCACAGAAAGAGGAATAAATATGAATAAATACAGTAAAGTTTCTCCTCATAAGTTTTCTAAATTATGTTTGATGATTGAAGCAAAATTGTAACAATTCCTGATGTGGTTGTACAGAGGAGATAAATGAGACAATTTTTTAGTCGGGGAGACTAAAGAGATGTAAAGGGGAGTATGATTTCTATACTTCCCTCTAACTGACAAGTGTTGCCACCAGTGGACTGATAGATGTGCATGTATATGTGTGTGTGTGTGTGTGTATATGTGTGTATGTATATATGTGTATATATATATATACACACACTATATAAATGTGTGCATATACACAATGTGTATATATATGCACACAATGTGTGTATATGTGTGTACAAAATATATGCAATAGCTAAAGCAATAGCTGAAACAACTATACAAAAAGATGCGCTCAAGAACACTATAGGTAAATCAAAACTGAATGGAACATACAGAAAGGAAAAAAAAAACCATAAAATGAAAAAGAACAGATAGAAAACAAAAATTTCTCAAAAAACACAATTATAGGCACACAGTGGCTAAAGACCATAGTCTGGAGCCAGTATGCCTGTGTTAAATTCCCAGCCCCAACACACTGGGCAAGTTGCCTAACCTCCCTATGCCTCGGTTCCTTTATATGTAAATTGGACATAACAATATTCACTGCAACAAAGGGTTTTGATGAGATTTTAATATGTGAATATTTACAACAGTGCCTACCACATGGTAAATATTATATCTATATTTTCCAATAAAATAATTAAATTGATTTCTTAACTAGAGACAAGAAAACATTTAACTCTTCCTCTTTTCTGCCCTTTTAAATTACACTGTGACAAACCTCCTTTCACATTAGACTTACTCCATATTTCTGATGATTTTTACAATAGACAAGTCCTCTGAAACATGCTTTGATGTTTATATATGCAGCCCCACTCTTTTTTCCTAGGCAGAATAAACTTCACAGACTTCTATAAGAGGTCATTTCGACACAGAACTTAATAACTAAAACAGTTGGAGTTTTCACCAAATGTGTTTTGCCGGCACACAAAACAGAGAGTGGAAGTTTTTGTGGTGTACCATGTAAAGGTGTCCTAATTGTTCGTGACTTCCTGTATCACTACAAACTCTCCAGGACGGCATAGTATATTGGTTAACAATATGAGCTTTGAACTTCAATCACCTGGGTTCAAATTCCAGCTCTATTCTTTATAAGCTGTACAATCTTGAGCATGTTGCTTAACCACTTCATGTTTCACTTTCTTCATCTATAAAAAGGTGGAAATAATAGCATCGACTTCACAGGGGTGTTACAAGGATAAAATGAGTTAATCCACCTAAAGTATTCAGAGGAGTCCCTGCCATTAAGCCAAAAAGAAAGACTAAGTGGCCTAACTTCATCCTGAAAACATGCAGATAAGAAAATGATTATGAATCTCAATGCAAAATGCTGACGAAAAGAGGAAAAATCCCTACCTCTCTCATTATGTAGCAATGTTAGCTACCAAGAGTGTTATAATAGAGCTCTGGGTTATGTGTTATCACCATCTGTAGCCTGCTAAGCATTCCCTTCCCAATAAATCATCCCTTAAGGATGACTGAAAATTCACAAGTAATTTCGCATAAATAATTTTTTTGCATCTGAGCCAATTCTAGCTGCATGCCCGTGTGGGAGCTTGGCACATTTCTTTGATGACAAACAGGTTGGCCTGGGACATAAGGGAATCTCAAAGCCTCAGTGCGTGATTTGTAATCTTCGCAACTTTTGGTTAAAAGGAACTCCGTGACTAAAGGAGTTTATTCTTAGGTTCCTGTAGCTGTAAATCAAAATACAAGATCATGCTTTAGGAGATATTGTTTGCTGTATTTTTAAATGGAGTTTAAAATAACTGTTAAGATCTCTCTTAAACTCTGGGCTTAGAGTATATTCTATTTTGGGATATTATTACTCAGTATATAAACAAGCTATACCAAGATAAACTGTACAAGATTTCATAATTCCTTGCTACTCAAGAATAGCAGCTGGTTGCTGCAAAAATTTTAGTTTCCTCCTTATCTTTAGTTTCTCTTTTCCTCATCTATAATGGCTGATTTCACTCTGGAATCCAGACATGGGACAGACTATAAAAACTATGAATTAACCTATCAATTTTACTCAAACCTTGCAGCAAGATATTCAAGACTCAAAGGAATTTTCCTGTAAAGGTCAAATTTTATGCATCATAGAAAGTAGAGAAAATGTTTGGGATTGATACACCTTTCCCCCACTCATACCTAATTAGTATATTGGCAATATATCTCATATTTCCTATCACAATTCCAATGTTAAAATGTCTGACCTATTCTTAGCTCAAATGTCTAATTATTCTAGCAACTCTGATAGCTGAGCATTCTTATTACATTATTAAGTCATCTTATAAGATGAGCCATGTGCCCTAATTTAAGGAGTGAAAAATATCAACACCATGAGACGAGGAAGCTCCCCTTGTTTCTAACTTCTGAGTATGTTCTGCTCATTCTCAGGGCTCAAAGTTTGAGTCTGGATTCTATAACTTGAAGAACCTGATGAGTGTTCCAAAGAAAGCCTCAGAAGAGAGGCCTCTTAAGATTTCTTAAAACCTTCTTCCCCAGTGTTCTTTGGACACCTCACAGATTTAAAGTAGAATTCATGGAAACAAAAAGACTCTGCTTGAAGACTCAGTTGGAGACTCCCCATATTGAAACCTGTTCTCATAGAGAATAAGTTCAAGGGAACAAGGCAAGGTAATTGAAGTAGACCGAAGAGGCACTCCAGCCTCTATAGCCTTAACAGTATGGACTCTGGAGTCAGACAGCATGGGTTTGAGTCTTATCTCTACAACTTATTAGCTGTGTGATCTTAGATAAGTCATAATCCTCTTTGGTGGTAAAAATAATGTTATCTTCATTACTGTGGATTATGTGAGGATTAAATGAACAAAAACACTAATAATACTGCTTCTAAAATAGTATTTTCTATTTATATATCCTTGTTATTGAGGCTGTTATTAATATTATGTCCACATTGAGAGAAATAGACAATGGATGTTTGGAAAATAACTACTAAAATACACTAAGTGCCTAGAATTTATCCATACTATGCTAAGCACTCAGTATTCAAGGACAAAAAAGCATACGTATAAATGGGAACAAGAGACAAATCTCCCATGGAGAATAATTCCAAATAATTTAGGTAGATACTTTGCCTTCAAGGAGGTGGAACATATCTCCTTAATCCTTGAGCATAGACTGTAGAGAGTGACTTCCTTCCAAAGAATACAGTATGGAAGGGGGTGGGGAGCAAGTAACTATAATGAAGAAACCTGACAAATACTAACTTAGCCAGTTGACCGAGCTCACCATCAACATTATGAAATCATGTTAACTGTATAAACCCTAACCCCAGTCAACTCAAGAGGAAAACAGACAAATCCCCATTAAGGGACATTCAACAACATTGAATTAACAACGTTGAATGTCCTGACCAGGACTCCTCAAAACTGTCAAGGCATCCAAAACAAAGAAAGTCTGAGAAACTATCACAGCAAAGAGAAGCCTAAGACAATATGACAACTAAATGCTATGTGGTAGATTCTGGAACAACCACCACAAAAAAAGACATAAGGTAAAAACTAAAGAAACCTGAAAAAAATATGGATTTTAGTTAATAATAATATAACAATATTGGTGCATTGATTGTAGCAAATGTACCATACTAATGTTAAGATGTTAATAATAAGATGAACTGGGTGCAGGATATATGGGAACTCACTTATGATATCTTTGTAATTTTTCTGTATATCCAAAACAGCTCCAAAAAGTGAAGTTTATTTTAGAAAGAAAGAAAAAAAAAAAGAGAGAAGAGCTTGGCTCACAAGGAACTCCCAATGTAATGTGGAAGATGAACAAGTAATTAAATTATAAATTGTAGTGCAGTGTATGTAACAATGGAAACATGCAAAATGTATAAAGCCTACAAAGAACATAGAGGGATTAACACTATTATTGTGGGTGGTAAAACAAGGCTTTATGAGAGAGGCATTTCCTGAGCTGCAGGTTTTAGGAATGAATCAGGGAGGAAGGGAAGACAAGAACACAGAGGGATTAACACTATTGTTGTGGGTGGTAAAGCAAGACTTTATGAGAGAGGCATTGCTCAAGCTGCAGTTTTTAGGAATAAATCAAGACGAAGGGAAAGCAAGCCTCCCAAACTGAAAGGATGCCTAGGTAAAGACTTGGAAATTATTGAACTATTTGGTGTTGTCAGGGCACTACATATGAGGGAACGAAATGGCAAGGCAGGAGACTAAAGAGGAATGATGAACCAGATCAGAAAGGACCTGACCTGGTAGCTGGACCAAGGCCTGGACCCCTCTTACCAGAAGAAAATTGAGCCCTTCAAAGCTATTTTCAAAAGGGGATCTGGAAGAGCTAAACAGCAGGAAACACTGCTAACAGGAATCTCATTCCCTTTAAATTAAAATGCCTGTCATTCCTCACTGCCAGAAATGACAGCTGGAACACACTGGACCTGACCTACTTTTGATTCCATATGACTGCTAATGCCATTGGGCTTAATCTATTGCTGGCTAATAGGCCTTTGCTAGGGAAAGATTTATAACTGGAGAAAAAAACTTAACATTATTAGTCATAAGGAATCTCCCAGAATGGACAGAACAAATATCAAAAGGACCCAGTCCTTTAGACTTGGCCTGGATGACCACGTGTGCCATCCACAAGACTGCAGTCCACGTGAATCAGCACCAAGTCAGTAAGTCAGTGAGGGTGGAGAAGTGGCGGACGTTCAGCTAGAGGAAGGAGGTGTAAATGCACTTTTACAATCAGCTAGAATTGATGGAAATGTCCTGGGAATTGGGCTCCAAATTGAACACAAACCAGCCACCTAGAAAGGATATTAAGAATACAATTCTCTTCCAACACGCAGAGATACAAACATACTATCACATTAAGAACAGCAATGTGGGTTAAGGATTTGATTGTTCAGATTGAAATACCAATTTATAAAATAAATGAAGATCAGAATTTGTCCAATCAACGCTTTTAGTTGTCAGGATGATGGGGACAGACAAGATTGTTAGATGTCCCACAATGCCTGGGACAGTCCTATCCAACTTGTCTTGCATTCCACATGCCTTCTTCCCCCCTAATTTTTTATTGTAATAAAATACACATAACATAAAAATTTACTATCTTAACCATTCTTTAATTATACTTTAAGTTCTAGGGTACATGTGCACAATATACAGGTTTGATACATAGGTGTACTTGTGCCATGTTGGTTTGCTGCACCCATCAATTCGTCCTTTACATTAGGTATTTCTCCTAATGCTATCCCTCCCCCAACCCCTCACCCCCTGACAGGCCCTGGTGTGTGATGTTCCCCACCCTGTGTCCAAGTGTTGTAATTGTTCAATTCCCACCTATGAGTGAGAACATGCGGTGTTTGGTTTTCTGTCTTTGTGATAGTTTACTGAAAATCATAGTTTCCAGCTTCATCCACGTCCCTGCAAAGGACATGAACTCATCCAGTTTTTATGGCTGCATAGTATTTCATGGTGTATATGTGCCACATTTTCTTAATTCAGTCTATCATTGATGGACATTTGAGTTGGTTCCAAGTCTTTGCTATTGTGAATAGTGCCGCAATAAACATACATGTGCATGTGTCTTTATAGTAGCATGATTTATAATCCTCTGGATATACATCCAGTAATGGAATTGCTGGTTCAAATGGTATTTCTAGTTCCAGATCCTTGAGGAATCACCACACTGTCTTCCACAACAGTTGAACTAGTTTACACTCCCACCAACGGTGTAAAAGTGTTCCTATTTCTCCACATCCTCTCCAGCATCTATTGTTTTCTGACATTTTAATGATCGCCATTCTAACTGGCATGAGATAGTATCTCAGTTTTGATTTGCATTTTTCTGATGATCAGTGATGATGAGCATTCTTTCATGTGTCTGTTGGCTGTATAGCTGTCTTCTTTTGAGAAGTGTCTGTTCATATCCTTTGTCCACTTTTTGATGGGGTTGTTTTTTTCTGGTAAATTTGTTTGGGTTCTTTGTCGATTCTGGATATTAGCCCTTTGTCAGATGGGTATATTGCAAAAATTTTCTCCCATTCTGTAGGTTGCCTCTTCAATCTGATAGTAGTTTCTTTTGCCGTGCAGAAGCTCTTTAGTTTAGTTAGATCCCATTTGTCTATTTTGGCTTTTGTTACCATTGCTTTTGGTGTTTTAGTCATGAAGTCCTTGCCCATGCCCATGGCCTGAATGGTATTGCCTATGTTTTCTTCTAGGATTTATATGGTTTTAGGTCTAACATTTAAGTCTTTAATTGATCTTGAATTAATTTTTGTATAAAGTGTAAGGAAGGGATCCACTTTCAGCTTTCTACTTATGGCTAGCCAGTTTTCCCAGCACCATTTATTAAATAGGGAATCCTTTCCCCATTTCTTGTTGTTGTCAGGTTTGTCAAAGATTAGATGGTTGCAGATGTGTGGTATTATTTCTGAGGCCTCTGTTCTGTTCCATTGGTCTATATGTCCGTTTTGGTACCAGTGCCATGCTGCTTTGGTTACTGTAGCCTTGTAGTGTAGTTTGAAGTCAGGTAGCATGATGCCTCCAGCTTTGTTCTTTTTGCTTAGGATTATCTTGGCAATGCAGGCTCTTTATTGGTTCCATATGAACTTTAAAGTAGTTTTTTTCAGTTCTGTGAAGAAAGTCATTGGTAACTTGATGGGGATGGCATTGAATATATAAATTACCTTGGGCATTATGGCCATTTTCATGATATTGATTCTTCCTATCCATGAGCATGGAATGTTCTTCCATTTGTTTGTGTCCTCTTTTATTTTGTTGAGCAGTATTTTGTAGTTCACTTTGAAGAGGTCCTTCCTAAGTTGGATTCCCAGGTATTTTTTCCTCTTTGTAGCAATTGCGAATGGGAGGTCACTCATGATTTGGCTCTCTGTTCATCTGTTACTGGTGTCTAGGAATGCTTGTGATTTTTGCATATTGATTTTGTAACCTGACACTGCTGAAGTTGCTTATCAGCTTAAGGAGATTTGGGGCTGAGACAGTGGGCTTTTCTAAATATACAATCATGTCATCTGCAAACAGGGGTAATTTAACTTTCTGTTTTCCTAATTGAATACCTTTATTTCTTTCTCTTGCCTGGTTGCCCTGGCCAGAACTTCCAACACTGTGTTGAATAGGAGTGGTGAAAGAGGGCATCCTTGTCTTGTGCTGGTTTTCAAAGGGCATGCTTCAGTTTTTGCCTGTTAAGTATGATATTAGCTGTGGGCTTGTCATAAATAGATGTTATTATTTTGAGATACATACCATCAATACCTAACTTATTGAGACTTTTTAGCATGAAGGACTGTTGAATTTTGTCGAAGGCCTTTTCTACATCTATTGAGATAACCATGTGGTTTTTGTCATTAGTTCTGTTTATATGATGGATTACATTTATTGATTTGTGTATATTGAACCAGCCTTGCATCCCAGGGATGAAGCCAACTTGATCATAATGGATAAGCTTTTTGATGTGCTGCTGGATTCAGTTTGCCAGTATTTTATTGAGGATTTTCATATTGATGTTCATCATAGGTATTGGTCTAAAATTGTCTTTTTTTGTTGTGTCTCTGCCAGGCTTTGGTATCAGGATGATGCTGGCTTCATAAAATGAGTTAGGGAGGATTCCATCTTTTGCTATTGATTGGAATAGTTTCAGAAGGAATGGTACCAACTCTTCTTTGTACCTCTGGTAAAATTCACCTGTGAATCTGTCTGGTCCTGGACCTTTTTTGGTTGGTAGGCTATTAATTATTGCCTCAATTTCAGAGCCTGTTATTGGTCTATTCAGGGATTCAACTTCTTTAGTTTAGTCTCAGGAGGGTGTGTGTGTCCAGGAATTTATTCATTTCTTCTAGATTTTCTAGTTTATTTGCATAGAGGTGTTTATAGTATTCTCTGATGGTAGTTTGTATTTCTGTGGGATGGGTGGTGATATCCCCTTTATCATTTTTTATTATGTCTATTTGATTCTTCTCTCTTTTCTTCTTTATTAGTCTTGCTAGTGGTCTATCAATTTTGTTGATCTTTTCAAAAAAAACACCTCCTGGATTCTTTGATTTTTGAAGGGATTTTGTGTCTCTGTCTCCTTCAGTTCTGCTCTTAGTTATTTCTTGCCTTCTACTAGCTTTTGAATGTGTTTGCTCTTGCTTCTCTAGTTTTTTTAATTGTGATGTTAGGGTGTCGATTTTAGACCTTTCCTGCTCTCTCTTGTGGGCATTTAGTGCTATAAGTTTCCTTCTACACACTGGTTTAAATGTGTCCCAGAGATTCTGGTATGTTGTGTCTTTGTTCTCTTTGGTTTCAAAGAACATCTTCATTTCTGCCTTCATTTCATTATTTACCCATTAGCCATTCTGGAGCAGGTTGTTCAGTTTCCATGAAGTTGTGCGGTTTTGAGTGAGTTTCTTAATACTGAGTTCTAATTTGATTGCACTGTGGTCTGAGAGACAGTTTGTTGTGATTCTGCTCTTTTACATTTGCTGAGGAGTGCTTTACTTCCAACTATGTGGTCAATTTTAGAATAAGTGTGATGTGGTGCTGAGAAGAATGTATATTCTGTTGCTTTGGGCTGGAGAGTTCTGTAGATGTCTATTAGGTCTGCTTGGTGCAGAGCTGAGTTCAATTCCTGGATATCCTTGTTAACCTTCTGTCTCATTGATCTGTCTAATATTGACAGTGGGGTGTTAAAGTCTCCTGTTATTATTATGTGCAAGTCTAAGTCTCTTTGTAGATCTCCAAAGACTTGCTTTATGAATCTGGGTGTTCCTGTGTTGGGTGCATGTATATTTAGAATAGTTAACTTTTCTTGTTGAATTGATCCCTTTACCATTATGTAATGACCTTCTTTGTCTCTTTTGATCTTTGTTGGTTTAAAGTCTGTTTTATCAGAGACTAGGATTGTAACCCCTGCTTTTTTTTTGCTTTCCATTTGCTTGGTAGATCTTCCTCCATCCCTTTATTTTGAGCCTATGTGTGTCTCTGCATGTGAGATGGGTCTCCTGAATACAGCACACTGATGGGTCTTGACTCTTTATCCAATTTCCCAGTCTGTGTCTTTTAATTGGGCTGTTTAGCCCATTTATATTTAAGGTTAATATTGTTATGTGTGATTTTGATCCCGTCATTATGATGTTAGCTGGTTATTTTGCCTGTTAATTGATGTAATTTCTTCATAGCATTGATGGTCTTTACAATTTGGCACGTTTTTGCAGTGGCTGGTACTGGATTATATCTTAACCATTTTTAAGTACACAGTTCATTGGCATTAAGTACATTCATATTGTTGGGCAACAGTTACCACTATCCATCTTCAGATCTCTTTTTATCTTACAAAATTGAAAGTATATGCTAATTAAATGATAACTTCTCATTCTACCCTCCTCCCAGCCCATGGCAACTACCATTCTATTTTCTGTCTCTATAATTTTGACTACTCTACATACTTCATATAGGTAGTATCATACCATATTTATCTTTTTGTGACTGGCTTATTTCACTTAGCATAAAATCCTAATAGTTCATCCATGTCGTAACATATGTCAGAATTTTCTTCCTACATTTATAAGACAAAATGATAATCCATTGTATTATATACAATGTTTTGCTTTTCTATTCATCCATTGATGGACAATTGGGTTGCTTCTATATTTTGGCTATTGTGAATAATTATGCTAAGCTACTGTAAGTGTTTGTGTGTTCATTTTTCACAAAAAAGTTTAAAAAGTAAAAAAAAAATAAAAATAGGATAAGCTTAAAGAATAAGGATAAAGAGAAAATACTTTTGCACAGTTGTACAATATGTTTTTGTTTTAAGCTGTGCTATTGTAAGAAGTCAAAAAGTTATTTAAAAATTAAAAGTTTATAAATTAAAAGTTTATAAATTTAAAAAGTTACAGTAAGCTAAGGTTAATTTATTGTTGAAGAAAGAAAAATATTTTATACAACTTTAATGTACCTAAGTGTACAGTGTTTATAAAGTCTACAGTAGTGTACAGTAATGTGCTAGGCCTTCACATTCACTCGCCACTCACTCATTCACTCACCCAGAGCAATTTCCAGTCCTGCAAGCTATTCGTGGTAAGGCCTACAGAGAGTCAAGATTATCAGTATCACTGTCTTCTACTTCCACATCTTGTCCCACTGAAAGGTCTTCAGGGACAGTAATAGAAATGGAGCTGTCATCTCCAGTGTGTTATCATACTGGAAAGTCTTCTAAGTTTTAATTATTTAATTTTTTTTTTGAGACAGGGTTTTGCTCTGACACTCAGGCTGGAGTGCAGTGGCACAACCATGATAGCAATGTCTTGTTCTAGAATACCTCTTAAAGGAACTATCTGAGGCTATTTTACAGTTAACTATAATAATGATAAGTATAGCATAGTAAATACTAATCAATAGGAATTTTTCAGCTCCATTATAATTTTACAGGATCACCATAATATGCACAGTTTGTCATTGACCAAAATGTCATTATGCAGCACATGACTGTATTTAATTTATATATGGACAACTACTAGTTGTTTATATACAAAAGTACACAAAAGTTAACTATTTGTATATCAAACCAAATATTCTTAATCACATGATTAACATAAAATGAATATAAAATACTCAGGAAAACAAATTTAGAAAGAGCACAAGTTTTATCTTATGATAGTTCTTAAAACATAGTAGCAAGAACTCAGTTCTTCAGTTCTGCTACTAACTAACTCTATGAACTCTGTAAGACACAGTAAGGTTTATAATAAGCTAAAGGATCAGAAAAACCTAGATTTTTAAATTATGGTGTAGCAGGGCATTGATTTGCACAATGCAGCAATACAACTGAGCTTTGCAATAACAACAAACAAACAAATCAGATCTACTTTTCCTAGGTCTGATTTCATCTTTATGAGGCTCCCATTTCTACCAGTGGTGGAAAAAATACTTAAATTTGACAATTTAAGGTAAGTAAATCTCAGAATTTTGAAAGCTTCCTTCAGACCAAGAGATGAATGTGACACCCCCATGAATAAGAGTGGTCTATCCACAGAGAAGAAAGAAGATCATGATTTAAGTGATATGAGAGGACTGTAGCATTTTGCTAAGACAGATGTAAGGATGCATGGGCCTAGTGAGCTAGAAATGGCTCAGTGTGTCAGTCAGTGAAGACAGTGAGGTAGAAGGTGGGACTTTGGGAATTTGAACACCGGACCAGATTGAGGACTAGCTAATACAGGAGCAGGGTAGAAGCAGTTTTACATTAGACACGCCCACCGGTGTGCTGCATTGGTTCACCACTGCCATAGCAACACCAAGATGTTACCATCCCTTTCCATGGCAACTATCCCATGACCTGGAAGTTTCCACTTGTATCCTAGAAATTTCTGCATGAACCACACCTTAATTAGCATATAATTAAAAGTGAGTATAAATATGTCGGCAGAACTGCTTCTGAGCTGCCACTCTGGACACACTGCCTGTGTGGTAGCCCTGCCCCAAAAGGAGCAGTACCACTGCTACTGCTACACACTACCACTTCAATATAAGTTGCTGTCTAAAACCTAACTAAATAAAAAGTCTCTTTCAATGTAACAAATTACTTTGAATAGTCAATTCAAAGTTCTAACTCCCTCTCAGAGAAGTTTTGCCCCTTTTCCCCACTTTCAAAATTATCTACAGTCGTTTCTTATTCACAGGATAGTATCTGAATAGAGGAGAAATTAACTATACATCCTTGCTTTAGTAGGGCTAGGCCATCCCGTCTACCTGTTTTTCTTACCTCACAGTTCTAGAATGCAAGTGCAGCTGGTACAGGCAAGCTCTTAGGCACCCTCTACTGGTGTCTGCAGAGATCTGGCTAATGTTGATGTTTGCTCCTAAATCTTCTAGATATAGTGGTCAAAGAGTTCAGGAATAAATGCCGAGGACAGCACAAGACAGACTATCTTCAGCCATGATGATCAGAAAACTACACCCATGATGTCAATGACCATCCATAGATAGATGACTCACCATGTTTTATCTACAGTCCAGATGATTTCTTGAGCAGATGCAGCCAAATACTACCTCACATTTCATTTATGGTATCTAAAAGGCACCCCAAATTGAGTATATTCTGCTAAATTTATAATCATAATCCCCCTAAACTGTGTTTCTTCTGGTGTTCCTTAAATCAATAAGTGATTCTACCATACACCCAGCTATTCAAACTAGGAATTTAGAGTTCATCCTTAAAGGTTCCTCTCCCTCAGCCTCTCTATATAATTAATCATCAGGTCCTATTACTTTGACCTTCTAAATACCTCACAAATATGTTCCTTCTCTCTCTCTCTGCTGCCACCAACCTAATCCAACCACCATTGTCTCTTCAACTGGTTTACCTACATCCACTCTGGCCTTCTTCCAATCCATTCTTTCCACCTCAGCCAGAGAGATGTTTGTTAAGTGAACACGATGCCATCAACACACACACACACACCCCTCTTAACACTCTTAGTTGGCTTCCTGTAACTCTAAGGTAAAGACCAAAATCTTTAAGTGCCTCTCAGAGTCCTGTGTCATCGGGTCCCCACTTGCCTTGTGGCTTCCCCTCACACACTCTCCCTTATTTTCTGAGCTCCGTCAATACTAGTCTGATTTCAGTCTGTTAATCTGAAAGACTTCCTTCTGACACAGGGGCTTGGCATATGCTAATTTCTCTGTTTTAAAGGCTCCTCTCCCAACTTAATTCTCCTTTGCTTGGCTAACAGAAACTCTTCCTTCTGATCTCACGTTATCACCATTTCCTTGGGGAGTCTTTTCTAATCTTGCTAACAATGTAAAATCCTCTTATCACATGTACTTCTCAGTTTTTACATTACATGTGTATATGTGATTTTTTTAACTAATGGATATCTTTCTCACTACATTATAAATGAAATGAGAGCAGAAACTATGTTTTTGCTTGCCATTTTATGGGTAGCACTCAACAATTCATTGCACATAATAAGGTGGCATATATGTATGTGTGTGCATATAAACATATATACACACATATATACATACATATACACACATATACATATATACACATATATACATATATATACACACACATATACACTCACATATATAAACACACTTACATATATATACACACATATATATATATATTCATTGAAAATGTAATGAATATAATTCACCCAGAAATCATTTGGAGATTTTTAAAATGCAAGTATTGATGTTTGTTGTGTTAATGCTCAATAAAATAAGTTATATCAGGCCAGGGGTGGTGACTAACTCTTGTAATCTCAACACTTTGGGAGGCCAAGGGGGCGGATCACCTGAGGTAAGGAGTTCGCAACCAGCCTGGCCAACATGGTGAAACCTCATCTCTACTAAAAATACAAAAATTAGCTGGGTGTAGTGGTGGACGCCTGTAATCCCAACTACTTGGGAGCCTAAGGCAGGGAATTGCTTGAACCCAGGAGGCAGAGATTGCAGTGAGCTGAGATCGCACTACTGCACTCCAGCCTGGGTGACAGAGTGAGACTCCATCTCAAAAAAAAGAAAAAAAAAAAAAAAAAACAGAAATGATATTCAGAGGAGAGAATTTGATTTCGGTCTATACCATTTATTAGCCAAGAAAACTTCAATCATTTAAATCAGCAGCAGCATTGTTATGTTAATACCTGTTTTCAATGACACAGCTGCAGATAAACTGTCAAGTATTATATAAATGTAAGGTATTATGATTTATTAGCAAACTTTAAAACTTTTTCTGTAAAAGCCACAAAAAATACATAAAACATGACTAATGCTAGGACAAAAAGCCTTACAGCTTTCCTCACAAGTTTTATTTTATATTAGTGTATTAGGGTTCTCTAGAAAGACAGAACCCATAGAATATATAGAAGGTAGATATAGGAGAGGTGATTTATTTATTTATTTATTTTTATATTATACTTTAAGTTCTAGGGAACAACATGCAAGTTTGTTACATATGTATACATGTGCCATGTTGGTATGCTGCACCCATTAACTAGTCATTTACATTAGGTATATCTCTTAATGCTATCCCTCCCTGGCCTCCCCACAATAGGACCCGGTGTGTGATGTTCCCCTTCCTGTGACCAAGTGATCTCAATGTTCAATTCCCACCTATGAGTGAAAACATGTGGTATTTGGTTTTCTGTTCTTGGGATAGTTTGCTGAGAATAATGGTTTCCAGCTGCATCCATGTGCCTACAAAGGGCACGAACTCATCCTTTTTTATGGCTGCATGGCATTCCATGATGTATATGTGCCACATTTTCTTAATCCAGTCTGTCACTGATGGACATTTGGGTTGATTCCAAGTCTTTGCTATTGTGAATAGTGCTGTAATAAACATACGTGTGCATGTGTCTTTACAGCAGCATGACTTATAATCCTTTGGGTATATACCCAGTAATGGGATGGCTGGGTCATATGGTACTTCTAGTTCTAGATCCTTGAGGAATCGCCGTTAGAATGGCAATCATTAAAAAGTCAGGAAACAACAGGTGCTGGAGAGGATGTGGAGAAACAGGAATACTTTTACACTGTTGGTGAGATTGTAAACTAGTTCAACCATTATGGAAAACAGTATGGCGATTCCTCAAGGATCTAGAACTAGAGGTCTAACATTTATTAGGGGAATTGGCTCTCAAAATTATGGAGGCTGAGAAGTCCCATGATAGACCATCTACAAGCTAGAGAACCAGGGAAGCCAGTAACATGGCCCCATAAAGTCCAAAGGCATAAGAACAAGGGAAGCCCATGGTGTAACCCTCAGTCTGAGGCTTAAGGCCCAAGAACCTGGGAGCAACTGGTATAAGAAGTCCTAGAGTCCAAAGGCCCAAGAACCTTGAGTTCTCATGTCCCAGGATAGCAAAAGGAGGGTGTCTCAGTTCCAGAAGAGAAAGAGTACAAACTCACCTTTCCACTGTGTTTTTGTTCTATGTGGAACCCTAGCTGATTAGATGGTCGCCACTCATATTGAGTGAGGTGGCTTTTCCTTACTCAGTCCATTGATTCAAATGCCAGTCTCTCCCAGGAACACACTCACAGACACACCGAGAAATAATGCTTTACCAAATATCTGGGTCTCTCTTAATCCAGTCAAATTGACACCTCAAATTAACCACCACAATGCCAAACCCAGTCAACTTGCCACCCACTTGCATCTTCTTAAACCATATTGAGTCTCCAAATAAAGATAATAACCAGATCATAGTTCAATCTAACAAGATACAACTAACCTGAATACTACCAAAAATGCACCAATCCCTTCTCCAGAAGAGGAGGTAAAGTACTGTGATGCAAAATGAATAATACTTAAATACTGATATGAACTCAATACATCTTATGTTACATGATAAAAGAATGAGAGAAGAATAAAATCAAAGATATTTGCTTGATATATGTATATATAGGCACAAACATATTTTAACAGAATAAGGAGGAAATATTCATGGCAATTACAGCCTGTTTTTTTAATTGCTCATGTGGCCAGTACTGGTATTTATAACAACCTTCTATTACTGATTCTATATTCCCTTTGCCTTCAGCAAGCACCCCAGCTGGTGCTTTTTATACAGCAGAGTTACCCAAACCTTCATTCCTGAAAGGTGTGGGTCATTCATAGACCTATTTGGATTGGGTTATTGTGGTTTCACTGACTATAGTCACAGGGGATGGTAATACTAAGAGAAACCCTAAGGAATCTGTTGTATTGAAGACATACTCTTCCTTACCTCCATTATGGAGTAGTAGTTCAATTCCCTCTTGGTATTCCAGATCAATTACCCCAGCCAACACCATAACTCCCCTCCATATCCTGTTGATTCAGAGGCATCAGAAGCCCAACGTAGCCAGGTGGCAATCTTAACTGCCAATTCAATGGAATCATTGTGTCTCCTGGTAGAAGTTTTCCTTCCTCTAGAATTAAGACCTCTAGTCCAGCAGAGCATACTTCTTGAAACAGGAATCAAAAATGTTGCTAGGGAGTCACTAGGGGTAATGGTGAGTAGTGCCACTCTCATTTCCACCCTGTGATTCCTGGACCCATGTATCCTAGCTCTAGGAGAAACAGTGCCATATATTTACACTGATTCAGAGTTTTTACAGCCTCTGAACAACATTGCCCCAGCCCAGGAAAGTATTATCATCAAGTTGGCACTGTAACTGTCTTCAAAAAACCATCCTGGCGGGGCGCGGTGGCTCAAGCCTGTAATCCCAGCACTGTGGGAGGCCGAGATGGGCGGATCACGAGGTCAGGAGATCGAGACCATCCTGGCTAACACGGTGAAACCCCGTCTCTACTAAAAAATACAAAAAACTAGCCGGGCGAGGTGGCGGGTGCCTGTAGTCCCAGCTACTCGGGAGGCTGAGGCAGGAGAATGGCGTAAACTCGGGAGGCGGAGCTTGCAGTGAGCTGAGATCCGGCCACTGCACTCCAGCCTGGGTGACAGAGCAAGACTCCGTCTCAAAAAAAAACCATCCTATTGTCTTATTAAAGCAGATACTTTAGGATAATGGAAAACTTGCTAAGACCAGGGAATTCCATGAGCACGAGCACATTGCCATGCTTCTTCGCCTGTGAAGTGAGTTTCCAGGTCAGAAGTGATGCTGCTCTGTGGAGTACCATGATGGTGAACAAGGTATTTTTAAGTTCGTTAATGATAGTTCTGTAAGTTGATGAATGGTAGTTTTGGTAGAAGTATTGCATGCATGAAAGGCATATCCAGAGTGTCTATTCTAATAAAGAAAAAACACTGCCCTTTCTATGATGGAGGTAGTTCAGTATAATCAAGCTGCAACCAGGTAGCCATATTATCACCCTGGGGAATGGTTTCATATTGGAGGCTCAATGTTGATCTCAGCTGTTGGCAGATTGGGTACTCAGAAGTTCCTAGAGCCAGGCCAGTCTTTGTGGTGGAAGTCCAGATTGCTGAGCTCATTAAAAGCTTCAATTTCTGCCACCATGGCCACTTTGTTCATGAGTTCACTGGGCAATAATGGGGAGTAGATGGGGAAGGGAGGTGACTGGTATTGACAAAATGGGTCATTCTATCTACTGGATTATTCAAGTCCTCCTCTTCTGAAGCCTTCTGAAGCCTTTGGGGAGCATTACATATAAGACAGAAATATCTTCATATGCTTTGCCTATTCGGAGAGGTATATCCACATACATCTTTCACATATTTCTTTGTCACCAATTTTCCAATTATGTTCCTTCCAAATCTCTATCATGCCAAACCATTGGCTACAGTCCATAAATTAGAATATAATAACATATCTGGCCATTTTTCCTTCAAACAAAGTGCAAAAGCTGGTGCACTTACCAAAGATCTGCCCACTGGGAAGATTTCCCTTCATCACTGTCCTTCAGGGATGTCCCAGAAAAGAGGGGATAGTGCTGCAGCTGTCCACTTTTGGATTGTACCTGCATATCATGCAGAATCATCTGTAAACCAGGCCCTAGTCTTCTCTTCCTCTCTCAACTTATCATAAGGTACTCTCCACGAGGCCACAGGTGTAGTCTAGGAGAGAGAGGGCCTTGTAGCAGGAGTACAAACCATCAGCATTTGGGCCACTTCCTTATTTAACTTACTTGTATCTTCATGACCTGTTCAGGCTGGATAATGTACATACTACTTCCATTTGATGATGGTGCTGCTATGCATGTCCAATTTTATGACTTGATGAGTCACAGAACACCCAGCTCATGATGGGCAGCTCAGGTCATAGGGTCATGGGTATGGTGGCCCATGGTCAAGTGTTCAGTTTCTACTAAGGCCCAGTAGCAGACCAAGAGCTATCTCTCAAAAGGAAAATAGTTATCTATGGATAAAGGCAGGACATTGCTTCAAATTCCTAAAGACCCACAGTGTTATCCACCTATGGGGGCCTGACAAAGGCTCTAAACTGCATCCCTATCTGCCTCTGACACTTCAAGCACCACTGGATCTCATGAATCATATGGTTCAAGTGGCAGAGAAGCCACAGCAGCCTAAACCTGCTGCAGAGCTTCCCCTTGTTCTGGGCCCCGCTCAAAATTAGCAACTTTTTAGGTCAATTGGTTAGTGGGCCAGAGTAGTGCACCCAGATGAGCAATGTGTTTCCTATCAAATCCAAATTGGTTCACTGGGTGTTGTGTCTCTTTCTTGGTTGTAAAAGAGGCCAGATGCAACAACTGTCCTTCACCTTAAAAGGATATTTTGACATGATCCACACCACTGGACCCTAGAAATTTTACGGAGTGAACAGGTCCCTGAATTTTAGTCAGATTTCTCATGGCCTGATATGCAAATATCTTCCCAATAAATCTAAAGTTGTTGTTACTTCTCATTCACCAAGTCCAATTATCATAATGTTGTCAATGTAATGGACCAGTGTGATATGTTGATGAATCAGGAGCACCTGAAGGAAGAAATATGTCTGAGGACAGCCAAAGACAAAGGGTGGAGGTGAAATTACCATTCCCAGTTCTGGAATCTGAAACAACCATTCCCAGTTCTGGAATCTCTGTGCTGTAACAGCCAAAGGAGATGCCATATCACAGTGGCTACTCAGGAGCACCACCTGTGGGTGGTTCACTCCACAAGCCCCCTGGGCACAAACCCTTAGCCAGCGTTCCCTCACTACCAGGATATCTCCTGTGGGATATTCCCATTCAGGATGGGCATCACTCTGATTGCTTATTAGAACCAAGGCAAACCAGGGTTGAAGGCATCATTTAGTGCTAAAAAGGGGTCAATGGCCTAGAAGGGGAAAAAAAATCAACAGCTAAATTACAAAGAATCTCTAAGTAAACATATCCAATAAAAACCAAAAAGAACCAGACAGAGAAGACTGAAATAAATAGTTAATCTTTCCATGCAACGTTATACATGTACATCCGCAGGGAACAACAGCAAAAAGAGAGCCATTGACCAAACAAACAAAGCAAGGAACCAGTGACTGGCCCTAGTGAGACTGGGATATGTGAACTCTTGGACCAATAATTCAAAATAGCAATTTTATGGAAATGTAGTGATCTCCAAGGTAAGGCAGAAAAGCAATTCAGAAATTTATTGTCAGAGAAATTTAACAGAGATTGAAATAATTTTTTAAATGAAACAGAAATCCCATAACTGAGAAATACATTTGCTAAACTACAGAAGTCATTATGTGTACACCAGTAACAGAATGGATCAAACAGAGAAAAGAATCAGTGAGCTCAAAGACAAGCTATTTAAAAACACATAGTCAGAGGAGAAAAACAGAAAACAGAATGAAAAGAAATGAAGATCGCTTATGAGATATAGAAAATTACCTCAAAAAAAGAAATTTAATTATTGGTGTTCAAGAGGGAATTGAGCAAGAGCAAGGGTGGAAAGATTATTCAAAGAAATAACAATAGAAAACTTTTCAAAACTTGAGAAAGAGATAAATATCCAGGTACAGAAAGGTGAGAACACCAAACAGATTTAACCCAAATAAGGCTATCCCAAGGCATATAATAATTAAATTCTCAAAAGTCAAGGACAAAGAGAAGACTCTAAAAGCAAAAAGAAAGGAAAAGAACCAAGTAGCATGTAAAGGAGCTCCAATTTTTCTGGCAACAGACTGCTCAATGGAAATGATACAGGCCTGGAGAAAATAGAATGACATATTCAAAGTACTGAAAGAAAAAAAAACAACTGCCATTTAGGAACACTGTATCCAGCAAGCTATTTTTCAACTATGAAGGAAGAATAAAATATTTCCCAGACAAACAAAAGCTGAGAGAATTTACCACCATCAGATCCATCTTATAAGAAACGATAAAGACAGTTCTTCAACCTAAAAGTAACAGTCACTACCATGTTCAAAGAAAACATTTGAAGGTATAAAACCCACCAGCAAAATTAAGTACATGAAAAGCCCAAGATATTCTAATACCATAATTGTGATGTGCAACCCACTGATAACTCTATGAAGCCCAAAAAGACAAACAACAATAGCTACTGCAACTTGTTAAGAAATAAGCAATATAAAAATATGTAAATTGAAACAACACAAAGTCAAGATGTGGAGGGAATTAAGTTTAAAAACAAAAGAAAAACTCTACACTTTGTTTGTTTTTATTCTTTTCTTAGTGATCTAAGATAAGTTGTCATATCTTTAAAATAATTTGTTAGACCAAAGGGATGTAATAGTTATTTACAGAACACTTCATCCAGCAGCTGCGGAATACACATTCTTTTCCTCAGCCCATGGATTATTCTCAAGGTTATACTATATGTTAGGTTACAAAAGAAGTCTTAAAACTTTCAAAAATTGAAATAATGCCAAGCATGTTCTCTGACTACAGTGGAATAAAACTAGAAATTAATAAAAGAGGAATCTTGGAAACTATACAAATACATGAAAATTAAAAATCATGCTCCTGAATGGCCAATAAGTCAATGAAGAAACTAAGAAGGAAATTGAAACATTTATTGAAACAAATGATAATGGAAAGTAGTACTAAGAGGGAAGTACATAGTTATAAATGCCAACATCAAAAAAGGGAAACAAACTTCAAATAAACTATCTAATGATTCAACTTAAAAAACCAAGAAAGCAAGAACAAACCAAACCCAAAATTAGAAGAAAATAAGTACTAAAGATCAGAGCGGAAATAAATGAAATTGAAATGAAAAAAATACAAAAGATCAATGAAACAAAAAGTAGGTTTCTTGAAAAGTTAAAACTGACAAACCTTTAGCCAGATTTAAAAAAAAAGAGAGAGAGGAGAGACATATAAAATCAGAAATGAAAAAGGAGACATTACAACTGATACTACGGAAATTCAAAGGATTGTCAGTGGCTACTGTAACCAACTATTTGCTGATAAACTGGGGAAAAAAAAGATGAAATAGACAAATTCCTAGACTTATATGTATTAGTCCATTCTCACACTGCTATAAAGAAATATCTGAGACTGGGTAATTATAAAGAAATTAGGTTAAATTGGCTCATGGTTCCACAGGCTGTACAGGAAGCATGTCTGGGGAGGCCTAAGAAAACTTTCAATCACGGCAGAAAGAAAAGCAGGCACATCTTACCTGGCTGAAGCAAGAAGAAAAGAGAGAATGGGGAGGTGCTACACACTTTTAAACAACTTGATCTCATGAGAACTCTCTCACTATCATGAGAATAGCAAGGGAGAAATCCACCCCCACAATCCAATCACCCCCCATCAAGACCCTCCCCAAACATTGGAAATTACAATTCGACATGAGATTTGGGTGGGGACACAAACCTAAAACAAATCACATACACCTACCAAGATAGAACCAGAAAGAAATCCAAAGCCTGAACAGACCAATAACAAGTAACAAGATCAATGCCATAATAAAAAGTCTCCCACTAAAAAAAAATTCCAGGAACCAATGGCTCACTGTTGAATTTTACCAAACATTAAATTGATTACCACTTCTACTCAAACTATTCCTAAAAGTAGAGGAGGAGGGAATACTTCTAAATGCATTCTACACGGCTGGTATCATCCTGATGCCAAAAACAGACAAAGACATTTAAAAAAGAAAAAGAAAACTGTAGACTGATATCTCTGATGAATGTTGAGGCAAAAAACCCTCAACAAAACACTAGCAAATCGCATTCAACAATACATTACAAATACCATTCATCATGACCAAGTGGGATTTATCGCTAAGATGCAAGAATGGTTTGACATACACAAATCAATCAATATGATACATCAAATCAACAGAATGAAGGCTAAAAGCCATATGATCATTTAAATTGATGCTGAAAAAGCATTTGAAAAAATTGAACATCTCTTCAGGATAAAAATCCTCAAAAACTAGATAGAAGGAACTTACCTCAGCATAATAAAAACCATATGCCACATACTCATAGCTGGTATCATCCTGAATGGTGAAAAACTAAAAGCCTTTCCTCTAAGATCTGGAACACGACAATGATGCCCACTGTCAACACTGTTATTCCACATAGTACTGGAAGTCCTAGCTAGAGCAGTAAGACAAGAGAAAGATATAAAGAATATCCACATTGGAAAGAAAGAAGTCAAATCATCCTTGTGTGTGGATAATATGATCTTATATTTGGAAAAACTAAAGACTACACAGGAAAACTATGAGAACTGATCAACAAATTCAGTAAAGTTGCAGGATACAAAATCAACAACAAAAAATCAGTAGTATTTCTATATGTCAAAAGTGAACAATCAGAAAAGGAAATCAAAAAGTAATCTCATTTACAACAGCCACACATAAAATTAAATACCAAGGAATTAACTTAACCAAAGAAGTGAAAGATCTCTGTAATGATAACTATAACATGCTGATGGAGGAAAATGAAGAAGATACCAAAAAATGGAAAAATAGTCCATGTTTATGGACTGGAAAAATCAGTAGTGTTAAAAATGTTCATACTACTCAAAGCAAATCATAGATTCGATGCAATCCCTACAAAGTGACATTCTTCACAGAGATAGAAAAACCTATCCTAAAATTTATGTGGAACCACAAAAGACCCAGAATAGCTAAAGGTATCCCTAAGCAAAAAGACCAAAACTGGAGTAATTACATTACCTGACTTCAAGTTACACTATAGAGGTATAGTAACCAAAACACCATGCTTCTGGCATAAAAGCAGACATGTAGACCAATGGAACAGAATAGAGAACCCAGGAGATCTAGACCAAGACAATGATACCCACTTTCATCACTTTAATCAATATAACACTGGAAGTCCTATCCAGAGAAAATAGACAAGACAAAAAATAAAGGGCATCCGAACTGGAAAGGAAGAAATCAAATTAGCCTTGTTTGCAGATAACATAATCTTATACTGAGAAAAAGCTCAAGACTCCACCAAAAAAAACCTGTTAGAACTTATACATTAATTCAGTCAAGTTATAAGATCTAAAATCAACATAAAAAAGTCAGTGGCATTTATATATGACAACAGTGAACAATCTGAAAAAAAAATCAAGAAATTAATCCCATTTGCAAGAGTTACAAAAACTATAAAGTATCTAGGAATCAGTTTAGCCAAAGAAGTAAATAACTATAAAACACTGATAAAAGAAATTAAAGAGGACCCAAAATAATGAAAATATATTCTATACTTATGGATTGGAAGAATTAATACTGTTAAAATAACAATACTCTCTGAAACAACTTACAGATTCAATGCATTCCCTGTCAAAATACCAATCACATTCTTCTAAAAAATAGACCAAAAAAATCCCAGAATTTATATAAAACCACAAAAGGTCCTGAAAAGCTAAAGCAATTCTGAGCAAAAGAACAAAACTGAAGTTATCACACTACCTAATTTTAAATATACTACAAAGCTATAGTAATCAAATCAGCATGGTACTGGCATAAAAACAGAGCCATAAACCAATGGGACAGACTAGAGAACACAAATATAAATCCACACATTTACAGCCAGCTCATTTTTGACAAAGGCACCAAGAACATAAAATTGAGAAATGAAAGTCTCTTCAATATATGGTGCTGGTAAAACCAGATAACCATATGCAGAAGAATGAAATTAGACCTCTATCTCCCACCATATGAAAAATCAAATCAAAATCGACTCAGATATAAGACCTGAAACTATGAAACTCCTATAATAAAACATTAGAGACAAGCTCTAGAAAATTGGTCTGGGCAAATACTTTTTAGGTATTTGCCTAAAAATACAGGCAATCAAAGCAAAAATAAACATATGGGATTAAATCAAGTTATAAATCTTCTGCACAGCAAAGAAAACAAGCAACAAAGTAAAGAGATAGCCCATAGAATAGAAGGAAATATTTGCAAACTATTCATCTCATAAGAGATTAATAATTAGAATATATAAGGAGCATAAACAACTCAATAGCAAAAAAATAATAATTTTAAAATGACAAAACGGTCTGGATAAACATTTCTCAAAAGACATACAAATGCACAACAAATACACAGAAAAATGCACATCACACACAACGTCACTAATCATGAGAAACATGCAAATCAAAACCACAAGGAGCTATTATTTTATGCCAGTTAGTGTGGCTATTATCGACAAGACCAGAAAAACAACAAATTCTGCATAGAATACAGAGAAAAGGAAACTCTTATACACTGTTGATGAAAATGTAAATTAGTGTGGTTATTATAAAAAACAGTGTGGAGGTTTCTCAAGTAACTAAAAATAGAACTACCTACTATAAGATTCAGTAATGCTATTACCGGGTATGTATCCAAAGGAAAGAAAATTAGTGTATCGAAGAGATGCTCACACACTCATGTGTCTTGAAGCTGTACTGATAATAGCTAAGATATGAACTCAACATAAATGTCCATCAACAAATGAATGGATAAAAAATGTGGTGTATATATAAACAATGGAATACTATTCATCCATTTAAAAATATGAAATCCTGTCATTTATGGCAACATGTATGAGCCTGGGGGACATTATGTTATGTGAAATAATTCAGGCACAGAAAGATAAATACTGCATGTTCTCACTCCTGTGGAAACTAAAAAGAAATGAGTTCATAGAAGTAGAAAGTAGGATCATAATTATGAGAGGGTAGGGAGGGTAGCCAAGAGAGGAGAGAGAGAGTTTAGTTAATGGATACCAAGTTACAGCTAGATGAAATTAGTTCTCGTGTTCTGAAGCACTGTAGAATGAATATAGGTAATAGTAATTTACTGTATACTTCCAAAGAGCTAGAAGAGAGGATTTTAAATGTTTACAACAATAAAGAATAATAAATATCCAAGATGATTGACATACTAGTTACCCTGATTTGATCATCACACATTGTATTCATGTATTGGAATATCACTTTGTATCCCTTGAACATGTACAATTATTACATATCAACTAAAAATAAAAGGAAAAAAATAAACAACCAAACAATTAAAGAACCACAAGGTGAAATAAGTATCAATGAAGAAGAAACTAATTACAATAATAGCTGAGACTAATAGAAAACAACTAACAGAAAGGATGAAGAAAGATAAATAACTATGCAATCTGATTATTTAGAGTAAAAAATAGATAAACTTTTTCAGCAGGATCGTGAACAAGACAAAACAACAGAGCAAAAATAGAGCAGTTTAGAGTTGAGAGAAACAGAAACACAGATGCAGGAGCAATTAAAAGAATTACGAGAAAATGCTGCATGAAAATGTAAGGAAACACATTTGAAATGCTATGAAAATTAATGCCTTCCCTGCAAAACACAAATTTTTTAACTAATCTAAAAGAAATGGAAAACTCAAATATACCAATCACCATAAACTTTGGAAAGGCAACTAAAAGTCCACCATTCAAAAAGGCATCATGACCAAATAGGGTCATCACCATGTTTGACCCATCTTTCAAAGAAGAGATTTATTGAATCTATTTATTTCTGAGGAAGAAGTGGAAAATGGCTTCAGTTAACTTTGGAAAGACAAAATAATTCTAATACAAACTTGATAAAATTGATTCTAATATTACAAGAAATCTTTCTATAGAAAGAAAAAGAAATCCTTTTCCTAGATTTAAGCATCATAAGAACAGGAATGTTTATGATTCAATACCATATCCTTAGTACCCACATTAGCACATGACATAAAGCAGGTACTCAACAAACATCTTTTGAATGAGTAATAGGTCAGTTTTCTTCATAAATATAGATGCCAAAACTAAAAATAAATTTTAGCAAATAGAATCTGACAACACATCAAAATATTTATATCATGTCAACTGATGCTGAAAAGACACTCAATCTCCTGTCATATAGTAATTTAATTAAAATTAGATCATTGAATTAGTCTGTTCTCATGCTGCTGATAAATACCCAAGACTGGTTAATTTATAAAGAAAAAAGGTTTAATTGACTCACAGTTCTGCATGGCTGGGGAGGCCTCAGGGAACTTACAATCCTGGCAGAAGGCGAAGCAAAAGCAGACACCTTGTTCACAAGGCAGCAGGAGAGAGACTGCCAGCGGGAGAAATGCCAGATGCTTATAAAACCATCAGATCTCGTGACAACTCACTCACTATCAGCAGGAGGGAAACCACCCCCATGATTCAATTACCTCCACCTGGTTCAACCGGTAACACCTGGGGATTGTGGGGATTACATTTCAAGATGAGATTTGGGTGGGAACACAAAACCTAACCATATTAATATTACAGATATAATAATATGTAGTACGAACATTTTTTATTACCATGGAGGCTCTAGCAGTTCTGTTAGATCACATATAAAATAATTAATATAAACATTGAAAAAGAAAAAAACAAAGTACTATGTTATTCCTGACATATGCTACTAGAAATCCCTGACGAATAAAAATCAAAATTCACTAAAGTGGACATAATATCTCATTTACCAAAAACAAACAAACAAAAAACAAAGATGTAGGGTAGATAGACAGATAGATACTTAAGCATGGAAAGATATATACAAGGCATCATTTTAGATTACCATGTGGCAGAGAACCGAGTCAAGGGAGAAAAACAGGAAGGCGAAGCCAGGCAAAATTCAAATGCAAAAAAATCACACCCACACACATTTTTGTAAGATTATGTTCATACGCATATATAAAAACATATAGGTGAGGAAATTTTAAAATAATTTTAATCTTACTAATAAAATTGTTTTTAAAGGTTTATTTTCAAAGACTTGTGTTGCTCCAAAGGAAGATATAGAATGAAATAATTAATAGGTCATCTTTGCTGACTCCAACTCCAGATGGAGAGAGGCAGGTTGAGAGCACGAGAAGCATGAGCTCCAACATTACCTTTTTCCAGGGCACTGACTCTAGTGCCCCTGGCCTACTTAGCTACACAGTCTTTCTCTGCAACTCTCTATAGGGAGTGCATTCCAACTTCCTGGTGATTTACTAGTCACAGAAGAGAATTAGCAGACCAACTACAGGTGTGTGCTGCTTGATTAATTACATCTCTCCACCAATGGGCCCCATCAGAGAGCTGGTTTCACTCCATTAAGTTGTTGCTCAGTCAAATAACTGTTATTATGACAATATCTAATTGTTTATTTTCTGTAAGCTGATTCGAATCCTACTGTGGCATTGTTATGAAACTAGGAGTAAGCGTCATTCTAAAGCAGCATCCCTCCAGCCCCATTCATTTGACCATGGTATTTATAAAAAGGAAAGCTCATTGAACACATGTGGATAGCACTCATGAGCTACAATCTTTGGTTGAATTAATGTAGTCAGAAAAAAGTAAATCACTCAGATGTTTCAAATGATGCTAGAAATGCTCAGCATATTTCCCTTATAAAATTCTCTAACAACGACTGTTAGAGAATTTAGATAATCTTAATAAGGTCAAAATGATATATTTAATCCTACATTTTTGTTTTAAATTTGGATTATAAAATATTTTTAATATAAGGAGTGAATTTTATTCTTTATCACATATTCTCTGACTATTAAATATATTTCTGATTCTAGTGCAGTACCAAGATTATTCTTACACTGTTACATTATTTTTCAAATCCTAGTTCTCACAAGTCCATGGGAGCAAAAGCTAGAAGCATATAGATTTTACATCTTGAGATATTTTGATATTCTTAAGTTGGATTAAACAAAAAATATTATTTAATTGTGGATAACAACCTTTTTCTTTTTAAAGAAACTAAATTGATTGTTCATCTTCAATTTTGCAATAATCATTCTTTGTGAAGTTTTTACTAGCTATAGCTTTGAAAACCAGGAAAATAGCTTTTTTGATTAAAACCATTTAAGCCATAGCAAGATTCATGAGAAACTAATTTGCTTAATTAAAATAGTTAGTAATTAACATTCAATAGTGCAGTAGCATTCAACATCCTCCTGAGGTCAAGACAGATGTATGTGTAAAGTTTAGAGAGAAAGTGGGTGGGCTTGGAACCATTTGTTGGCAACCACTATGGTACTGCAGAATCAAACCCTGGTGACACGACACAATTTGTCACTATAAAGCTGAATTTCTTTCTAAATATCATATATCCAGTCTATACTAAAAAGTTTAATTTATCGACCGGGCGCCAGTGGTTCACACCTGTAATACTAGTACTTTGGGAGGCTGAAGCGGGTAGATCGCATGAGGCCAGGAGTTCAAGACCAGCCTAGCCAACATGGTGAAACCCCTTCTCTACTAAAAATACAAAAATTATCTGGGCATGGTGGTGCACGGCTGTAGTCCCAGCTACAGTGCAACCCTCAGGAGACTGAGGCAGGAGAATTGCTTGAACCCAGGAGTTGAAGGTTGCAGTGAGACTAGATCGTGCCACTGCACTCCAGCCTGGGTGACAGAGCGAGATTCTGTCTCAAAAAACAAAAAGTTTAATGTATCCTGTTAATATTAATTTGGCCCGATTCCTTACAAAATCATACATAGGACATTTTATGATCAAAGTATATTTGTTTTCTCCCTACGTCATATTAACAAGCAGTAAATAGTTGCATCATTGAAATCACTTTTTTCTTGTCCCCAAATTTCTCCTTTGTCCACCAAAAAAGGACACTGCTAGACATTTCAGTCCATCCTGATACAACACATTATTAATAACCTGATAAACATGTGGCTTTCCCCCACTAGATTATAAACTGTGTGAAGTCAGAACGCTTGTCTATCTGGATCACCAATCCCATTGTATCATGAGCCTTGTGTAGTTCTTGGAACGTATTAGGAAGTCAGTATTTGTGGAAACGAAAAGAGGAGGAGTTGGGAGGGGAAGGGAAAAGAAGGAAGTCAGGAAGCAAACAGGCATATATTAATGAAGAGTCACTCACTAGACAATAAATGGTCGTATTATTAATGATTTCACTGATGTCACTACTGACATTTTATGGACAGTTGTAAGTCATTTGCTTTCATTTACAAAGACTGCATTAGCCTTTCAGACATTTTGAAACTGGGCATCAAATGTATGAACTTTGTCTCCTATGAATGTCATTTGTTAGAGAATCAGTTGAGATTCACTATCTTTCCTATTCTTCTGGAGATAATTCAGTTTCCATCCACCTCTGGCATAAGATTAAGTATTGTTTAAAAAACAAAAATACTGCCCTGAGATCCACTTCTCTAAATAGCTTCTTGGATAGATTCCTAACTAATGTTAAAAGCATAATCTGATTTTCATAAATATGAGAATATGCTTCAGTATAAAATAATATTTGGTATTAACAGAAGGAATCTAGGGGAGTTTATGTAGTTTCAAAACCTTACCCATATTTTTCTACTTTGCCAAATATAGAACCAACAATGACCGACCCAAATGAATTGGTATGCTCGGTGTTCCTCTCCCAACTTTAAGCTCTTTTACTTTTTGGGGGTCAGGGGAGAGAGTTTCATGCATAGGACACCTGTCTTAGTTTCCTTTCAAACCTCGGGTATCCCATCAGAGCAGTAGAAATCTAGAAACTGTTGCCATTATTCCCCTGGTCCATATGAAGACACAATTGCAGGAGAGAAGAACTAAATGGTCTGTATCAGTCAGAATTTTCAGAGAAGAAAAACCACATATATATGAATATATAGAAATTGAATATATACTTGGCCCTTGAACCACGTGAGAGTTAGGGATGCCAGTACCCTTGCACCATTGAAAATCAAGGTATAACTTTTGACTTCCCAAAAACTCCATCTCAAAAAAAAAAAGTATGATGTCTATGGCACGTGTAGGTCTGTTTATAATTTGTGTTATGATCTGTCCAAGTTACACAAAGTAGCCACTGATAGCCTACTTTGACTGGAAGCCTTACTGATAACATAGTCGATTAACACATATTTTGTATGTTTTACACATTACATGCTATATTCTTACCACAAAATAAGCTACAGAAAATACATTGTTATTGAGAAAATCATAAGAGAAAAATATATTTACTATTCGTTACGTGGAAGTAGATCCACGTAACGAATAGTAAGGGTCTTCATTCTCGTGATCTTCATGACAAGAAGGCTGAGGAGGAGCAGAGGAGGAAGTGTTGGTCTTGCTGTCTCAGGGGTGCCAGAGGGAGAAGAAAATCCGCATATAAGTAGACCCATGCAGTTCAAACCCACGTTGTTCAAGGATCAACTGTATACATCTATAACAGGCTGTGTGTGTGTATGTGTGTGTGCACTAATAGAATGGCCTGTCTTATTTTATATATATATATACAGAGATTTGTATAAGAAATTAACTCTTGAGATTGTGAGGCACAGGCAAGCCCAAAATTCCTAAGGCAAACCAACAGGCTAGAAACTCAGGGAAGAATTGGTGTTTCGGTCTTGAATCCAAAATCTGTAGGACAGGCCAGCAGGCTGGAAACTCGGGTAGGATGTCTATGTTGAGGGCTTGAGGTAGAATTTCTTGTTTTCTCAGAAACCTCAGTTTCTGTTCTTACGACCTTCAGCTGATTGGATAAAGCTCACACATATTATCATCTCTTTTACCTGAAGTCAACTATAACTGCAAATGTTAGTCATATCTACAAAATGGCTTCACAGCAACATCTAGACTAGTATTTGACCAGACAACTGTGCACCACAGCCTAGCCAAATTAATGCATGAAACTTAAACATCATATAGTCTTATTAATGTCCCAAATCATTGAACTTCCAGAAATTAATTCTTTCTCATTGTTTTATTTTATTTATTTTTATTTCAATAGTTTTGGGGGTACAGTTAGTTTTTGGTTACATGGATAAATTATTTAGTGGTGATTTCTGAGACTTTGGTGCACCCATCACCCAAGCAGTGTACATTGTACTGAATGTGTCATTTTTTATTCTTTACCCCCAACCCTTCTCCCCAAGTTGCCAAAGTCCATTATATCATCCAGAAATTATTTACATATCCTTCTACCAGACTTATTGATATATAATTTTTCTTCTTCCAAAATAAATTCTAGAAATTTCAGAATGGTTGCTTTAAACACAGCATAGACTATTTAGAAATAAATGCAGAGATTATGTCACAGATAAGTTTTAGCTTTATTTAAAGATAAAGAAAAGCTATAAAATATTGTGAGGGCGTTCTGTATCAGTGTAGGAGTAAATCAGAATTTGAAAGCATTCTAAGGTCAGATGTCCAGGATTATGTCACCAAAAAAGCATGTGACTGGAATTGAAGCAACACAGCTAAGCTCAACACTCATACAATACAGGCTTTGCCAGAGTGTATTTTTTGTCTTTTTATTTCTTGTTTATAGAAGTGTTTAACACTTGTTTATTTCAAGTGTTTATTTCTTGTCTTTTTTTCCTTTTATAGGAAAAATAAGTGCAACTTTTTCAGAAGTTTACATTTTCTGACAGATTTGGTTTCAGTAAATAAGGCCAGAAAAAAAATAAAAGCATTTAATTATTCCCCAAAATTCAACAATAAATAGAGAAAATGCAGACTCTATTTATTTTATGACTACCACATATTTAACATCTCATTATTCTAAAAGTTTCTTTCATTTGTTCATTAATGTGGTTATTCAACATTACTGCACGCCAGCAATGTCTCTAGTAGCTCTCTCCTGTGCACTGGCAACACAGTGCAGTAACCCCCAGAAGTAACTGGTTGTGTTTATAGAACAACTGTGAAACAGAGAGATGACATTTTTTCTTTGCATAAATGCATAATGTTGCCTGAATGGGTAGCACTACCTGCCAGACTGGTGCATCAGCCAAGCTGAGGCAATGTTTGCATGTGCTCGGTAACATCGCTGTAAGATTATTCCTCTTAGTAACTTCCCTCTTTGGGAAGTTGCCTACTTCTGAACACTCTCCCCATCCACACTCCCAAATTCATTATTTTTCTTTCTCTTCTGATGTTTTAGAGTTTTTCCTCAACATAGAGTTCTATGCCCTGATCATCACTGATCATCACTTATTTCTTTTATTTGTTTCTTATTTACCATTGTATGTCCTGCTCTTGGCACAGTGCCTAGAATAGGACAAGAGATTAACAGATATGTTTAGAGTGAATTGATGGTAACTTACAATTTATATGAACACCAAAAACTACCCTAGTAGGAAGTCAGAGGGATGAAGAGAACATACCCTATTCCCTTACCAAACACACATTGCCAACTGTGAGTTATAGCACTACCCCCATCACTGAAACATTCAGTACAAACACAATGAGAACCTTCTCCTAACCTGGAAGAATTAATCTCTAATGCCCTAAGCCCTCTATTGTATGTTATAAATTAACTTTCATATGTGTATAGAATGTTCTGTATCATTCATAGAAAAATTGATAAAATAGTCACCCAAATCAGTTTCTGTGTTCTATGACTCAGAAAAGGAAGTCACTTGAGAAAGGCTGAGTATCCCCCATGGCTATTTGGCAAACCCATACTCTGTAAGTGCATTTGTACTGAAAAACTGTAGATTATTGCCCTTCACTCTCGACTGATTTCTTTCACTTCCCTCTATCTTGTTTAACCTTGACCAGTTTAATTCGTATTGGTGGCAGGAATCTATACTGTAACTCTCTTATTTTAATGCACACTAGTAGATAATAGTTCTTCCCTCCTTAAGTCAAAAGCCTCTCTGTCAACCTTTCTACTACATCATTATGGAGCTCTACACAGCAGTAGTTTCTTACTTCTGGTACTTTCTTAGAGCAGCAATTCTGCTTTCAAATTTTTCTCAGTTGGCCATGAGAACAGTCAATGCAAAGGAAAGGGAAAGGGACCTAGAAGCCCTATATCAAGTCTGTTACCGGGCAGCATAGAAGCTAATGTAGGGACAGTCAGAATATCAGGTGGAGAAGAGATTGAGGAATATTGGGTGTTTCCCATATCGTGGATGCCTATTGACTGGCTAACTCAACATCTTATTTTTTATTCATCATTTTCCTGATAAAAACAGAACTTACTCTCCTTATGTTATGCTGTTCTTGGTAGGAGCTCAAACCTCAAAGTAGATGAGACAAGAAGATGAAAACAAGGATGTCTGGTCGCTTTATATAATTTTTTACTACAAGGAAAATATAGCCTTCTCCCTTCTGTTTCCATTAAACAAAATAGGGCTCAGTAGTTTGCTTAATCAGAATACACCCTGGCCATTTTTTGGCTATTTTATCACTTTAATCTGCCAACCATTCTTTCAAAATAGATGTGACCAAAAAAAGTGCAACCTGTGTGTCTCTCCAGGACAATAAGTAGAGTGTTATTATAAATACAGGAGAAGCATGCTTTCATAGGTCCTTATGTTGCTACTGAATTTCTAGAGTTAAGGTCTACATCTAAAATCCCAAATAGTATATATAGCAGCCTGGAGATATTTTCTAAAATATCTGATGGGGCTAAATGATACTGATAAATAAAACAAATCATTCAGTTAGAGTTTATTTTGTATGTGAGAGATATTTGCCATTGTTTGATCACTTAAAAAATTAAAGATAAACCCTACATAGACTGCTCCCTTCTTCAGAAACCTCAGTCTGTTGTGGGGGTGTGAACCAGACAAAATAGATCCCCACTTGGTGCAGGTAACTGAGGAAAATGAGATAAAGTGTACTTCCTTACTTCTTGATGATTTTTCTCTTCAACTGAACTACTAGAATAATAATGTATTTATCATCTAAATACATAAATATAAATATATAATAGCAATAAAAGTAAATACTTCTGGGCTACTTACTGTGAGTGAGCGGGTACTATTTTATGTGTTTTATGTATATTAATTCATGTAATGCTTACAAAAGCCCCATGCAACATATTATTATCATTATTATTTTTATTTATTTATTTATTTATTTTTGAGATGAAGTGTCATTCCTGTTGCCCAGGCTGGAGGGCATTGGCACAATCTCGACTCATGGCAACTTCCACCTCCTGGGTTCAAGCAATTCTCCTGCCTCGGCCTCCCGAGTAGCTGGAATTACAGGCGCCTGCCACCACGCCTGGCTAATTTTTTGTGTTTTTAGTAGAGACAGGGTTTCAACCATGTTGGTTAGGCTGGTCTCAAACTCCTGACCTCAGGTGATCCACCACTATGCCCGGCTAATTTTTTGTATTTTTAGTAGAGATAGGGTTTCAACATGTTGGCTGGGCTAGTCTCAAACTCCTGACCTCAGGTGATCCACCCGCCTTGGCTTCCCAAAGTGCTCATGAACCACCACACCCAGCCAATATATGTTATTATTAATCTCATTTTACATATTAGGAAACTTAGGCACAGAGAGATCAAGTCTAAGTTCACACAGTGAAAATAAGTATATTGATAAAATATTAAAAGGCAATATTATTAGGTAAAACTAGTATTTTTGTCACCAAATTTTGTTTTCATCACCACTTAATTAAAGCTTGGCTCATGAAAATTTTTTTCTCAGAAAAGAAAAAAAAAAAAAAACCTTAACTTAGGTGAGGACTTCCCTCCTAGCAATTTGCAGTTTCCTTGTTATAAAACATGGTGCATCTTCCTGGTGACAAAGTTAAACTGAGACCAGTTCTCACTAAATAGTCTCATGCGGATAGAGAAAATGGCTCGCTGTTTGTATGGATTGTGTTGTCTGTGGTGATTCCATACTCTTTCTCTTTCTGCATGAGAAATAGAAAAACAAAGATGGTGTCTGAAATCCTCAAGAGTTTACCCCAAAGCAGTCATTCTAGCGATTGTCTCCCAATTCAAAAACTTATTAAGGAACCAAGTGACTGGTTCTTTCAAATAACCTTCCTCCCCTTCCCCACAGAGTTCCTTGCTACAGCACATTACCATCTCTAGTTATCCTGTGCATAGCAAAGATGATTTCTTACTGGGCCTGGCCCCTGGAACATTTAAAAGCACAATTTAGAAAGAGAAGCAGCTTTTAAAGACAGTTATATGCTGCTTCCCTCAGTAGTACAAATGTCATGTAAATCCTAAGTGAGCCTTTTACTTAAACCAACTATACAAACATGGGTACCCCAAATAAAATTTGCTGCATTTTAAATCCTAGACAAATTTATGGTAACAAACAGCCTCAGATTCCACTATGTACAATGAAGAAGATTTATAGCTCCTTAGCTTGTGTTTCAGCACCTACTTTGCCTCCCAAATAATGAGGCTACTTTAATTAAGAATTCTAGACTCCCAAGCTTTTAAAGCAGTGGCCCATTGAGTGATGGAAATAGAAAACAACACACACCATTCCTCTCCCTTCCTCCTATCCCCCATCTGCTCCTTGCCTTGAGAGGTGGGAACATGTCACAATGTCCTGGCGACTTGTGGAATAGGGCAGGTCATGGAATCCTCAAATTAATGTTAAATACATGGTTCATTGTAGAATTCCACAGTTATTTGTCTGTGAGGATGCATTAAGGATAAAAGTCAGGATGATCAGCAGACCCACAACACAACAAATCCATAATCAATAATAGCCAACTTTAATTGAACATTCACTGTGTACAATGCATGGTTCTACATGCTTTACACATTTTAACTGATTTTGTCTTCATAGGGAAACTATAATATAGGCGTTATTCTTTTCATCCACTTTTTACAGATGAGAAAATTGAAACACAGAGAGGTTGAATAACTTGTCAAGATCACACTGCTAGTTGGAGGCAGAACCAAACATCTGAACCCAGACATTACAGCTCCAGAATCCCTGAGCTTAATCATCATATTCCAGCTGCCTCTCAGAGTAGTTTTATGCTGACTATCCTTCTCTTCCTGGCTTCAGAGATGAAGAAGTATTTTATCAACTCCTTACTGAGATTTATGGAAAAGACAAATTTCAGAAATCTCCTGTTGTATTTTTTTTGGAGGGAGGGATGGTTTGAAACTTTCTCATAAACATTTACTGAATAAAAAGACCCCTTATAACTCTCATATTTTTCTAGCAGAGAACCTTTGGATAATTAAAGAGTAGTTAATGCATCCCATTTGTACTTATATCTGTGACACTTTAAGAATCCAATGAGTACAAAAAGCACCAACATAGGACACAAATGATACAAGCAGAGCAGCATACCTGGAGAGTGGGCGATTTCTGAGCCCATTTTATCCCACTACATCCAACCACTATGAATTCATTAATAGAAATATGTCAGTTTCAAACTTTTCAGTATTCCTGACATTTATTTAAACTTGGAACAAAGAGGAAATTTGACTGTAGGCTACAAAAGCAATCAAGTCATTGGACCATCTCCACTGCAGTTTCAAACTAGCAAACTTCATTCCTCTGTGGGAATTCAGGATGATTCTCTATTTCAGAGTCTAGATTACAAGTCAAAGTATAAGGAGAGCCCAAGTCTTGTTTAATCTTACTCATTAATGTGTCAGTAATGTGTTGCAGGTGCCTAGAAGTGTGCCTGGCAGAGAGTAGGCACTGAGTACACATTGGTGAATGGACCAGTTAGAACAAAAGAGTTATCTTTGAGTCTGGTTTCATTAATTTCATTTACGGTAACTGGCTAAGACTTTTTAATTCAAATTTATTATATAACTCCTGCAGGATTCACAGACTGAAACATAGTAGGCAAGAGAAGTCTTTGTTCAAATGTGTACATCTAAGACTATTTCAGTTGTCCCAGTACTTGTCAATTATACTATCAGCATTTGGCAATAGGTTGAAGATAAAGGCCTCCACCCACCCAAAACACATACCCCAAACTCACGTGAAAAGTACTAGTATAGTGGTTAAGGCCTTGGTCTCTCGAATCAGACCTAAGCTTAAATTCAAACTCCACCACTTATGAACTGCATTTTGAACCGCTTGTAACTTCAGCTTTCTCAACTCTAAAATCCAGTAAGAATGCATATGAGACTTATGGTAAGATTAAAGTAGATAATATATCAAAAGAGCTAGCACAGTGCCTGGCATACAGGAAATGCCTAATAAGTGGATGGAAAGAGTGAAGTAGGAACATGCTGAGCACACTTTCATTCTGAGGCTCATTCTCTATGTAATTTTTTAAATCTTCACTTTTTATCACTAAAAACACAATTTTTCTTTCAAAAAAATCTATTTGTGCTCCTCTAGGTCACTGAAAGTCTCAGAGAAGAATTGTAATAACTTCTAGTAATTTGCTAAGGGAGCTTGGCAAGAGTGGATCTCATCACTATGGCACTGAGAAATCTCATACTCATAATGAGAAAATGTTTCACTAAATGAAAGAATTATATAGATTCTAGCTTGTTTCTAGGGTCAGGGGTCCTCATTTAAATTAATGTCAAGCTGTATTTTCAAGTAATTCTAATGAAAAGAGCCTTTGACTGTCCCATACCCTGAAGATTCCAATATAATGTATTATTTTAAATATTAACATGTGGAAGAGCCTCTTAGACTCTCTTGGTCCCAGTCAGGAATTCTGTTGCTCATACTGGGGGAATATGACTTAGTCACAGAAAAAAATGTATGTTTATTTGGTGATATAAACCAAAAAATATCAAAGATGCATATTAGGCATAAAATCATTTAATTAGCTTACAATGATTAGTGTTATCACTACCAATGTAACCCTAAGAGAAGCAGACTGTTGGATTCAAGGCAGAAAGGAAGGGAAATGAAGCTAATGTTTTAAAATTTATATAATGTACCCGAAGCTAGGATATTTAACCACCAGCATTTACTGAGCTTCACACGTGCCAGGCTCTGTGCTTAGTCATTTTATTCCCATGCTCTTATTTAATGCTCACCTATTCTTTGAGGTGTGTAAAATCTACCCCAAGTGAGAAAACTGTAGCACAAAAGGGATAACTTGCCCAAGGTCATTTATCTAAGAAGTGGTGAGTTCAGAACTTATACCCCAAAAATCTGGATCCCAAGTCTAAGATTTCTCATGCTACTATTTCATGTTCGTTGTTGACTTAAGCAGATGATAAAATCTTGACCCTCATAATTGGAATGATTAGGGGTATAGGATCTAATTTTATGATTAATATACAGCAAAAGACACTGTCATATAAGAGGACCATTTCACAGGCTCTTCAAGAACCAAAGTGTTGAAGATGCACTTCAGATCCTCTCCCAAACGAGGACTAAAGTAGATCTCAATCTCTCTGCAGATCAACTGGTTCTAACTGAACTCTGCAATTGTGGAGTTTTCACTTATCATGATTTTGTTGTGTTTGTATTACTATCCAATTTCAGATCCACAGGTTATACACGGTAAGTTTTCTTCATTCACTCACCAACTTCTCCCAGCCCACTACTCTTTCTCTAAAACCTTTCCTGTGTATTGTCATAAATAGGTTTCATAATCAGAAATAAAAAGAGAGTCACATTTATGCCAATTGAACCCACCAGACCAGTTTCTGAAGGCATGCTTCAGACTCTTCACCTGCTTTTCAGACACGACTGAAAGTAATTGGGCTGTGCTAGGTCTGTTTTTATGAAATTATTCTGAAGAACAGTCATTATGTTGGGAAGATTCTACTTTATCCATCTCCATGGGTTTGCTAAATGAGAACAGCAGTTTGTTGAAAAGGTAGTTGTAAGATTTTAAAACCACCACATTTAATAAAGTTCAGTTTGGTTTCTTACACATTTCTATGAACATGACCTCAAATCCCAAAGTTTAAAGTGCTTTGACTTTGGAAAAGACATCCATCTATAGCTATAATTTACTAACTTTTCTCCACAATGTTCAGGTGCTATGATGAGTTCAGAAAAAAAAAAAAAATGTCCTTATAAACATCCAAATTTGCATCCTACAAGCAATACCATGACTATTAAACTATGGGATATTTTGTCAGTTTGTGGGATATTTGTTTTCATAATAGGTTCCTAAAATGTGTTTCAGACTGGGACGTGGACCCATGCAGAACTCTTCTATGTCTTGAAATTTATAATTAACTTTGCAGCTTTCACATGTAGCAGTGGTTTAGCGAAACTGGACGAGTTTCCAGGCCAAAGACCTTGGCTCTAATCCTGGCTCAGATGGTAGAATTCACCTCAGTTAAACAAATTTTCTCATCTCTAAAATACATGGATTGAGCTACATAATTTCTAAGGTCCCTGAGAAATCTAAAGAGAAGAGGGAAATCTCCAGAGCCTCCTTCTACTCCTCCACCGCATACACACACACTTCTTCACTTCTTCCCCTTCCCATTGCTTAACACCACTGGAAGCAGGGTGACTAGTGGGATTTGTCTGATTTCCAGATTCCAGGACACTACTGAACAGAGTTGCTGTGCAGTGGAATGCATTTGGGGGTGGCTCACTGTCCCCGTGCAGCTGGAGTTGGGAATTGGGCCCCCAAGCTTTCTTTCCATGCTGCTCTGCTCTCTCTTCCTCTCCATGAACAGTCAGCCTGAGCCTATGACTCTATTCACAAGCTAGTCATTTTAGAAACTGGATTGGAAGCAATTACATTCTTTCTTACAGTCTTACACTCTCCTGTCTCTATCTGTGTAGTTTCACTACCATGCAGCTGAAAGATATGATAGATTGGATATAACCATCTGGCAGGAAAAAAAATATCCTCATACAGTCCAATCAGTTTCACCAGAGTTCTATAGACTAAGACCTCACCTTCAAACCCAACTGTCAAACATATAGCTTTGTGCATTTCCCCTCTGTGTGTTCCATATGCATGTATCTTCCCAGACGACCTTCCAAGGAGGACAGGAGGCTGGGCCTGGGTGGTAAGAAGATGTTCTGAATCCCTTGACTCTAACACTCTACTGTCACCAATAATACCATACCAACAGGATGGTTTAGAGAATCTCCTCTGATTTTAAAAACAACTATCAATAACAATTTTATCAGAAATTGGTTTGTGACTTGATTAACATAGAGCTTACCTGACAAATATAATATATGCCAAAAATTCACTTGTCTGAATTAGTTTGCATAGAATCCAAACCCTTCTCTTTCTCAGAGTATCTCTAACTCTATTTGTTTCCTTCACTGTCTGTCTCTCTTCCTACAAACACACACTACACTGTGAACATGTAGGTGTATCACAGCATCACATTGACAGAGACTCAGAGTCTGCTCCTTCCCAGCCAAGCCATCTGAACCAAGGAGTCTCCCTTAATGACCCAAAAAAGAAATAATAGAATTGGTGCCTGTTTTTCTTGTCGACAGCCCACATCCACATACACCACACACACACACACACACACACACACACATACACACAGCATCTAGTTTATATTTTACCATGCTCTGGGAACTATGCACCTCAAATAAAAGTTACTGCAACAGTGGAGAGTGAATTATCAAGGACATATCCCTGAAATAAGAAAATCTGCAGGCAAGAGACAGCTGCCCTCTATGCCTAGTGGAGCTTGGAGAGCCCTCTTCACCAGCAGCAAAGTTGAACAAAGCTCCCTTCTGCTTTTCCTTTAGGGTAGTGACTTATCAATAGTGAAACTTTCCAGGTCCTTAGCCACCTATCCTCTCAGGAGAATCCCATCATTTCCACACCATTGACTAGAGCCTAAATGTGGCTTTTGGTATGGAAGTAAAGGAAATAAAGCTTAAAGAATAGTCAGCAGCCACCTCCTTAGGCACTTATGAAAGCTTAACTTAAAGGGTCATGCCTGACTTCCCAGGGCAGCAAAGAGAAAGGACAGACAAAAGCTTTCAAGAGTTGTAACCTTCCAGCATTCATTCGGTCAGTACTTTCTTTCCGTAGTGATAGCAAATGCAGACTATGTCAAAGATTTTTAGTTTTGCTAATACTCCCTGAGCAATTCTCAAGCTGTTGCTATAAGCAGCGCATGTTTTCTAATGCACAAGAGCGTTTTAGTAATTAGGCATGAGATGCTGCTTACCATTTTAGAACCTCAATATTGAAGCCTAGTAGAGGAAGCTTTGACTGAGTCTTCTCAGTTTACGAGGGCTACTTACTTGTACCATTTTTTTTTTTCAAGAAGAGTCCTGGGTACAATGACAAGCTGGGACCAAACCCAAGGCAGAGCTGGCTCCCCATAGAGTCCCAGAAAGTGAGAACTGTACCAACTGCTTCCTTTTGTGCTTCACAACAACAGGGGAGGATTATGATAAGGGAAGGTAGGAGGGAAGAAAAAGGAGGGAAGGCCAGGGCTGACCAAAGGTGGAAAGAGAGGAAGTTAGAGGACATATTCTGGCAAAATCTGGTTACCTTCCCTCCTTAGGCGGAGGTAAGAAATAACAAGGAAGGTGCTTGATGACACTGCATTTCTTGGGGTGGCACAAGGGAAGAGGGAAAGGGGCCCTGCATTCTAGAATAACCACACAAGCTCTTTACCTCATCCAGCTCCCTCAACCTCCCTGCAAACACAAATGGCTAAACCTCCTCCATATAATATGCTGCCCTAACCAGGAATGGACCCCAAAATTAAATCTATTATTTATTGTAAAAATATTACATATTCAGAGTAAAATCTTCAATTATGCAAAATGGCATATAATGCAAGGTAAAATTCCTTTGCCTGTCACCTGACTTCCCCTCATGTGCCCTTGTCACAGAAACTCACACTTAACAATTTATTTTACATCCCTAGAGAAATTATTCATATATGCAACTACACCTATATATAATGTTTTTGTAAAAAATATTCAAATGAGAATCACACAAAGCATACTGTTCTGACACTTGCTTTTTTAACTCAGTGTATTTGAACATTTTTCCATAATCATACACCAGACCAAATTCACTGCTTTTAAGGACTGCATAGTGTTTGGGCAGACCATACTGGAAAGTCTTCTCATAAGTGACCATTAGATAACTTCCACTTACTTTGCATTACAAGCCATGCTGTAGTTAAAGTTATTTGTACATCTATCTTTGTGTACCTGTGAGAGTATATCTTATACGACTGGAATCCTAGGCTTAAGAAGTTTATACATTGTAAATTTTGGTAGATAATGCCAGATTGCTCCCAACAATACTGCTTACAAGTTTTTGCTTTCCAATGTCCTTGCCAATACCCAATATTCACTAAAAGGTAAAAATTGTATTTTATTATTTTCATTTACATTTCTTTAATTGTGAATAAAACTGGGCATATACCCACTCATTACAAATCCTAAGTATGGATTTATAATGCCCTATTTACAGACACATACATATACACAGAAACATTTCTCCCAGGAAGGACCTATTCATATCCTTTCCTCATTTTTCTTTGTATTGTTCATTCATTCTTCTTAATTTGTAAGGATATATAATATGAAACTACTATATTTTTATCAGAGGGCTTTTACCTTATTTATAGTACTATTTTAATACTGAAGTTTTGATACTTTTTTTAAGTAGCCCAATTCATCCATCTTGTGCTTCATAACTTCTGGGTTTTATGTCAGGCCCCCAGGGCTTACCAACTCTAAAATTATTTTTTAAATCACTGGTATTTTCTTCTAGTATGTTCATGCTTTAATTTTTTAAGTATAAATGTTTTAATTATTTGGAATTACTTTTGGTGTAAGATGTGAAGTAAGAATCTACCTGTATATTTTCCCAAAATTTTCAGTTGTCCTAACCTAATTTATTACTAATCTAATTTTGTCTCACTGATTTCAGACAAAATTGGGTGCATTCAGGGTGGTATGGCCATAGACTGCGCCACTGATTTCAAATATTAAATGCCAAAACATATGCAGGTCTTTTTCTAGACTCTGTAATATGTTTCATTGATTTTTTATTTTTACCTCAGTTATAAACTGATTTAATTCTGTAACTTTTTATACATTTCAGTATCTGCTAGGGTTAGTCTTTCCTCATAACTCTTCTTTAGTATATTTTATTTTCAAGCTGGAAAAGTTAGAAGCAGACTCTCTCTTCAAAGGTGGAAGCTTGCATTTGCTTTGAAGGATGACTATGCTGGAGCTTTGTGAAAAGCCATTTGAATAGGTCCTCTGGTTATGTAACAATTACCTACAGCTCTGGGGAAGACCTCAATGCAAACTCAGATGCGTTCTGTTCCAGCTGAAGCCAAATGTTCTGTTTAGAAATATAAATTGGGCAAATCTTTTAGCAGAACTGTGTTTCTACTTGTATAGTCAATAGAGAAATGTTTCTTCTCTAAACATGAATTTATAATATCCTATTCTTATATATGAATTCATGTGGCAGAGAAATATGTTTTCCTGCCCTGGCAGAATTTGTGCCCAGGAGTTGCAGAGACAGGGTGAAAGAGCCAGTGCAAGAGAGAGACCAGGATGGAATCCTGATCCTATCTTCAGCCTACACTACAAGAGAGACTGTAGGAAACAAAAAGAAACAAAAGGAAAAGAAAAAATAGGCCCGGAGAAGGCAGCCCATCCTGAACCTGAGCTCTTTATTCCACATTTTGTGTTATCAAAGATTGAATGGACTGAATTGGGAAAATATATATTGTTCTGATTTATTCTGAAGCCTTCAGGGAAACCCTTATTTCTGTGGCCTTTTCCTTTCAGGGAAAAGAGAATGACTATTCCCAGTCATCCAGGAAGGCGTGTGAGGAAATGTGGATATTTGGAGGACTTTAGGATCTGTGGGTCTAGACTCCAGTAAGAGAGATGTGCTCAAGGGCACTCCACTGTGAGTGTCTGAGTAGTGCATGGGTGGTTTTGAGAGCTGGAAAAGAGGTACACCCAGGAGATGGCCTCACAGAGGAGCTTTGAAAACTGCCATATCTGGAATCCTTTTTGCATCCTCTTTGTTGTGATTCGCTTCTGAAACCGCTAAGCCTTCACAAAGCCTTGGACTATCTAACAAGCAATTATGGCGGGTTTAAGGGACGTGGCTTGTCCACCTTGGGGAAAGTGGTCGAGACGCATGCAGCTGCAGGGTGAAGATAGAGGGGAAACAGAGCACAGAGGACAGTCAGATAACTAAAGTGACAACACCCCCACTCCCAATTTCTCTAACATGTGAAGCTTTACCACGGGGTCCCAGAAATGCTGAAGTGGGGAAAGCTGGGATACACTGGAATTCCTACAGGCAGACAAAATCGCATACTGAGGGGAAGTGTGACCTCACATCTGCTGAAGAATAATCATTTCTTGTAACAAATGCTCAACTCTTGTAATTTCTACTTTTGTTACTAAAAGTGAGGTATCCTTTCACTCATTAAACTATTTAAGTTTTTCAAGCAGGCCAGCTTCTTTTTTATGTTTTTATTTCAATAGTTTTGAGGTACAAGTGGTTTTTGGTTACATGGATAAATTCTTTAGTGGTGATTTCTAAGATTTGAGTACATCTGTCACTTGAGCAGTGTACACTGTACCCAGTATGTAGTCTTTTGTCCCTTAACCCCCTCCCAATCTTTCCCCTACCCTGGCTCCCCAAAGTCCATTATATCACTCTTATACCTTTGCATCCTCATAGCTTAGCTCCCACTTATAAGTGAGAACACATGATATTTGGTTTTCCATTCCTGAGTAACTTCACTTAGAATAATGGTTTCCAAGTCCATCCAAGTTGCTGCAAAAGACATTATTTCAATCTTTTTTATGACTGAGTAGTATTCCATGATGTATATATACCCCATTTTCTTTATCCACCATTGATCCACGGTCAATGGGCACATGGTGGGTTTCATATCTTTTTGTAACACTCAAATTTGGAAACTCTACTTTTGTTTCATAAAACGAGGTATCTTTTTACTCATTAAATTATTTAAATGTTTCAAATAGGCCTGCTTCTATTTAGGCCTTACCCAGCAAACACTGTTTTCATGTAGTCCAGTCAATCCTATCAAGGCAGAAAGAGTTTTTATCCTAAACAACAATAAATGAAAATCCAGCTTATCCAGGTGGTTACCTCAAGTCTCCTTTTATCAGACTGAGGGTTTGGAGATCAGTCTTGGTTGCAACCTTTGCCAGCAAGCAGAGAAAGCGGTGGGTCTTGCTCTATTGCCCACGTCCTCACATTTCCACATGGAGACGGCCTCTAGGGGAGGACATTGCTTTTCCAGGTGTTGCTAAATAAAAATAATTAAAGAACCAAGGTTCATAGGAGCCTTTTTGGTTTTTGTTTTTTTTTTCTTTTTTTTTTTTTTTGACAGGGTCATGTTCTGTTGCCCAGGCTAGAGTACAGTGGAGTCATTATAGTTCACTGCAGCCTTGAGCTTCTAGGTTCAAGCAATCCTCTCTACAGACAATTTTGTAACGTGATTTTCACTTAAGGTCTCCCCAGATTTTTTTCTGAGACAGTGTCTCACTCTGTCCCCCAGGCTGGAGTGCAGTGGTGTAATCATGGTTCATTGCAGCCTCGACCTCTCGGGCTTGAGTGATTCTCCCGCCTCAGCTTCTGGAGTAGCTGGGACTACAGGCACACACCACCATGTCTGGTTGACTTTTGTATTTTTTGTAGAGATGAGGTTTCATCATATTTTCCAGGATGGTCTCAAACTCCTGGGCTCAAGCAATCTGCCTGCCTCAGCCTCCCAAAACGGGATTATAGGCGTAAGCCACTACATCCAGCCAAGGTCTCCCAGGCTTTAAACAATCATGAAAAATCATCATTTGACTAATGTACCATTAGTCTTTATGAGTTCATTCATTCATTTAATAAGCATCTATTGAGCACATGTCTATTGTATGTGCAACTTTATACCATAGAAAATAGAGATGTTGATGACACTCTGCTTGCATTTTTACAATGCTGCTATTTTTAAAATAATTTCCAAATGTATTACTTTATCTAATCCCAATGATAAGAAACATCTTTGATTTTCTTTTTGAAATATTAGGCTCTTTGAGAAACAATAAGCAGTGATGCTGAAGACTGCAGGATCCCAGTGGCCAATGCTGTTATGTCCACAGCATTGAGGAGAGCTGTTGGGGTCTTAGGTGGTGAAGACTGCTGAGGTCGTCCTGATCTGTTTTTCTCCAATAGAGGAAGTCTTAGAAGAAGGAATCCCTCCTGGTGCCAGGTATATCTCACAGGTGTGCTTTTATGATAGGGACACTGTCTGATGCGTGGTGCCTATGGAGCGGCCAGGAAGCCCATGTCTAAAACCAGGCTTTCATGGAGATTCAGGCCTCCTGGGTCTGAGACAGCAGAGGCCCTTGTTTTCAGGGTGCAGGGCCTCCTACTGCTTCTATGGTAACTGTGTATGAGGCATAGGAGGTTGTTGAGCAGCAGTGAATTTAGTGTCTAGAGCCTGGGCAGAAGCAGAGTTAGAGCAAGAGGTGCGGAGGCGCCTGCTGTGGATTGGCTCTGGTGTCTAAGGATGGAGATGGGCAGGCTCATAGGAGCCAGGATCTAGAGCAACCACCACTTGGGGTTAGAGTATGTCCAAGGTTGGCAAGAGTAGTTGCCTTGTCCCAGGGTGGCACAAGAGCAGTTCTTTCTTGGGAGTTGGGGAGTGCAGAAATATCTCCCTCACCCAAGGACACAAGGTGGCATTGGCTATTGGCTACCTCAGTGGTGAAAGCTGCTGGTATCTTTTGTGGCACAAGCTACTGGGGTCCATATGCCTCCTCTAAATACTAGGAGGGAACTAAGGAGTTCAAGGCTGCCACGGGGCTGTGGAGGTCTTAGGCACAGAGATAACCAGAGTCCCCTGCAGAACCGGTCTTTGGAGATGTGCTAGCAACCACTGCATGGCCAATAAATAGCCCTTGTCCTTCCTTGTTTGCAGCCATCTCCAGGAGTCTCAGGTATGCTATCTCCACAGTGATCCTTTCTAGGAGGTTATTCTCCATTTTTTGCCCCACTGTGTTGCTACAGTTTCTTCGTTGAGGAAATGTTCCTGCTCTCTTGCAGCTTAGGGCCTATTTGGAAGAATTGGCCAAGTTAGACCTACTGGAATTATCTCCAAGGATTTTATATGCTAACAGTAAGAGAAATACTCTTTCCTCTCAATTGGGAGCTATAATTATATTATCCTGGAGTTCTCATCAGTCTTGCCCTCTGCTATGTGGAGGCAACAGAATAAAGAGGTCAAGATGGAAGCTGAAGAAAATGGTAGTGGCCATAAGATCAACAGTCTTTAAGGCTGATTTGATTCCCGAGACTCATCCCTGTGTTCCCAGTTACAAGAGACAGTATGGCGCTCCCTGCCTTTTTGTCTTTAACCTACTTGTCTAACATAAGACTTCTTCTGGTTGGCACTAGTAAGTGCCTTATTTTCTTCTCTTCTCTTCTGTTTTAGAAGATGGGATCTAGGAGTCCTGGAAGCAAGAGACTAGAAAGGAAATTCTAAGCTTAAGTGCATGTTTTAATTATTCTTTCCTGTAGCAGTACTTTCTCCAGCTATTTTATTTACTTATATAATTAATTCATTCAACAAATTTTGAGCAACTGCTATGCACCAGGTAGTCTTCTAGGTGCTGAGGATACAGCAGTAAACAAAATACATAAAATTCTTTGCCCTTAGGGAATATGCTTTCTAGTTACTTTACCATGATTATTGCATAGTTAACTACTGGTGATAAGACAATTAATCATTAAAAATTTGTCCCTTATTAATTTGGCATCCATATGCATATCCTTAAGAATTGTGGAGCCATCCCAAAATGAGGATTCTGAAGATGGATTATTGTGCTGCTTGCTCAAAGTTGTGCTTGCTTTGCCTGCTCACTCTCCCAGCAGACTAGCTGGTGTGGGGGGCCCCAAGCAAGAGAGGATTTTAGGATGCAGACTGGCTGATGTAGGTTATGCCGGTCTTTATCTCCATTGATGTGGGCTCATGTTTCAGGCAGATGGGTAGTACTTAAGGTAGCAAATCCTTTATGGAGAGAAAACTTGACATTCAGATGGTTGTTTTTAAATGTTCATACATTTTACATTTGTTGATAGATACCATAAATAATATCTGATAGATATCATAAATAACTCAACTGGTATTGGTTCTTTTGCTGGTGGGGTGACTGTAACCTTCATCCCAAGATTCTGGGCCATACACAGTCCTGCCTGAATTGGGTTGCTGTAATTTCCCATGATGGTAATCACAGGTCACGGTCATACTAAAAGACACCCGAAGGGATCTCCTGTATTGCAGACACACCCTTCCTTACCTCCATTGTGGAATAGTAGTCCAATTTCCCCTTTGTAGTCAGGATCAGTTACCTCAGCCAGAGTCATAACTCCTTTCTTAGCTTGTTGACACAGAGGCACCAGTAGCCCAAAGTGGTCGAGTATCAATCTTAACTTCCAGTTCAGTTGGAATCATTGCTGTGTCTCCTGGTGGAATGATTCTTCTCTCCAAAATTATGACCTCCATGCCAGCAGAGCATAAAGTCATGGGAACAGGAAGCAAAAATTTTGCTACTGGGTCACTAGAGATAATAGTGAGTGGTGCTACTCCCATTTCCACCCCGTAATTCCTGGACCCATGAATCCTGGCTATGGAAGAAATAGTATCAAATCTTGGACATTAATTCAGAGTATATACACCCTTCTGTTGAACCTTGCCCTAGCCCTGCAAAGTATTGTCGCCTACCTGGTGCTGTAACTGCAACTTCAAAAGACTGTCTGACTGCAAGATAAAGCTAGCTACTTCAGGATAATGGGGAACATGGTAAGACCAATGAATTCCAGGAGCATGAGTCCATTGCCACACTTCTTTGGCTATACAGTGAGTTCCTTGGTCAGAATGAATGCTGTGTGGAATACCATGACAGTGGATAAGGCATTCTGTGAGTCCAGAGATGGTAGTTTTGGTAGAAGCATTGCATGCAGGGAAGGTAAATCCATATAAGAGTGTCTATTTTAGTAAGGACAAAATACTGTCCCTTCTATGATTAAAGTAGTCCAGTGTAATCATCCTGCCACCAATGTAATCATCCTGCCATTTTGTAGCTAGCTGATAGTCCCAAGGGCATGGTGCCATATAGGGAGCCCAGTGTTGGTCTCTGCTGCTGACAAATTGGACACTCAGTGGCTGCTATAGCCAGCTCATCCTTGGTGAGTGGAAGTTCATGTTGCTGAGTCCATGCATAATCTCTTTCCTAGCCACCATGGCCATTTTGTTCATGAGCCCATTGGGTTATAATAGAGATGGCTGGGGAAAGAGGCTAACTAGTAGTCACAGAAGAGATCACTCTGTCCACCTGTATCCACACACCTCTTCCCCAAATTTCTTCATCACCAATTTTCCAATCATTTTCCTTCCAATTCCATGATCATCTGTCCAAACAATTGGCTATAGCTTATAAATCTGTATAAAATCACACATCTGGCCATTTCTCCTTTCAAGTAAAGTGCACAACCAGCTGCAATGCCATATGTTCTGCCCACTAAGATTTTCCTTCACCACTGTCCTTCAAGGATGTCCCAGAAAGGGACTGTATTGCTGCAAGCTGTCCATACAGAACCATCTGTAAACGAGGCCCCAGTCTTCTCTTTCTCTGTCAATTGATTATAGAGTACTCTCCATGAGGCCATAGATGCAGGCTAAGAGAGAGAAGGCAATGTAGCAGGAATGAACTATGGGCATTTGGGCCACTTCATATAACTTACTTGTACCTTCAGGACCTGTTCAAGTAGGATCATATATAGACCATTTCCATTTAATAATGAAGTGTTACTGTGCATGCCCAACTTAACAATATGGTGGGTCAGATAACACCCAATGTATAATGGGCAGCTCAGGTCACATGGTAACTTGACAGCATATGGTCAAATATTTGGTATCAACTGAGGCCCAGCACCAGGCCAAAAGCTGTCTTTCAAAAGGAAAGTAGTTATCTCTGGGTGATGGCAGGACCTTGTTCCAAAATCCTAAGGGCCTCTGCTGCAATTCACCTATGGGGGCCTTCCAAAGGCTTCAAACAGCATTCCTACCTACCACTGACAGCTCAAGTACCATGGATCTGCTGGGTCTTGTGGCCCAAGTGGCAGAGCGACTTGCACAGCAGCCTGGACCTCTTATAGAGCCTTCCCCTCTTCTGGGCCCCACTCAAAACTAGCAGCCTTCTGGGTCACTCAGCAGATGGGCCGGAGTAACACATGCAAATTAAGAATATGTTGCCTCCAAAATCCATATAGGCCCACTAGGCATTGTGCCACTTTCTTAGCTGTAGGAGCAGCCAGATGCAACAATTTATCCTTCCCCTTAGAAAGGATATCTTGACATGCCCCATACCACTGGACCTCTAGAAACTTCACAGAGGTAGAAGGTCTCTGAATTTTAGCTGGATTTATTTCCTATCTTCTGACACACAAATTTCTGACCAATAAGTCCAGACTGGTTGGTACTTTATGCTCACTAGATCCAATCAGCGTAACACCATCAATGTAATAGACCAGTGTGATATCTTGTGGAAAGGAAAGGCAATCAAGATCCTTGAAAACCTAATTATGACATAGTGCCAGAGGGTTCATATACTTCTGAGGTGGAACAGTGAAGGTATATTGCTGGTCTTGCCAGCTAAAAGCAAAGTGTTTCTGGTGGGCCTTATGGACAGGAATGAGGCATTTGCCAGATTAATAGCTACATACCAGGATATGTGTTCATTTGCTCAAGCAATGAAATGCCATCTGGTACAGCAGTTGGAACTGGGGTCACAATTTGGTTAAGGTTATAGTAATCCACTGTCATTCTCCAAGATCCATCTGTCTTCTTTGCAGGCCAAATAGGAGAGCTGAATAAAGATGAGGTGAGAATAACTACTCTTGCATCTTTCAAGTCCTTGATGGTGGCACTAATTTCTATTGTTTTTGATTGACTATTTTCCTTGGTAGAAGTAGCTCTAGTGGCTTCAATTTGGCCTTTCTCACCACACTAGCTTTCACTCCATTAGTTTAGGAACTAATATGGGGATTCTGCCCACTGCTAAGTATGTCTGTGCCAATTATACATTCTAGAATTAGAGAAATGACCACAGACTGGGTTTGGGGACCCACTGAACCCACTGTGAGGCAGACCTGAACTACAACTCCATTGATCACCTGACCTCCAGAAGCTCCTACTTTTGCTGAAGAGCCACAGTGACATTTTGGGTCTCCTGGAATCTGTCAGTTCAGAGTCAGTGTCCAATAGTCTCCAAAGGTCTGATTATTTTCTTTTCCCCAGTGCACAGTTACCCTGGCAAAATGCCATAAGTCTTTTGGGGAAAGCTAAAGGAAACATTATCAGTACAAATTTTTGGTGTACCAAGGTCCTTCCTGGAGGGTACCTGGTCTCCTTTGCTTTCAAGGGGTTTTTTAAACTGACTCATGTCTGGGAACTAATTGAGGGGCCGTGATTCTCTGCTTTTATTATTGGAGTTAGACTTTTTGTTTGCTTGACCTGAAAGTGTTCTGCTTATACAGTAAAGAAAGGTTTTAGTAGGTTTTCTATCTATTTTATATCTAGGAACACTGTAATTGACTACTCAATGCCTTAGGTCTACATCAGTCAAACTATTCTGATTGTTGGTTTGCCTCTTCTATTTATTACAATAACTACATCCACCTTACTTTTGGTGTTGGGAACCACCACTTGGCCCCTGCCACCCCAGATCCAATTATCCCCATTGCATGTAAGTTTTCCCATTGAGTGACAGTGCTTCTCACCATAAGGTCGGGCCTACAGAGAAGTGCAATCACAGAGCTCTTCAGGGATGCTGGAACTCCCCTTACAAATCTGTTTCTCAAAGTATTCATGAAAGATCTATCTGGACCTTCCCAATGTGGGTCAGTAGGTTTTACTACTCTAACTCTACTCTAGTATTACAGTCTCTTTAAGCCTCCAAATCCCTTCCTTTGTGTAAACCAAACAGAGATGAGGCTTATCCAACTTGCCCTCAGTGGGTCATCTTTTGATCTGTGTTTCAGCCAACCAACCAAACAAACTGTTACTGCCTTTACCAACTTCCTGAGCTGCAATGTTACATGCAGAATCTCTGCTTAGTGGGGCTGTATCAATAAATTCAGCCTGTCCCACTATTCCTTCCATCATTCTTCTATACCTTTAGTATCCATTTCCATAAGTTTCCCCCCTTTTCTGCTTATATAAATTAGAAAACTCAAGTAGTTCTATCAGAGTATAGGGCACCTCCTCATGGGTCACACTCTCTACATCACTTTTAGGGGCCTGCTGGGTCTCAAGTCTAGTAACAGGGATAGAAGCAAAGAGAGATGGTGGGCATGAATCCTGAGGAGAATCAGCATTGTCTTGCTTGGCAACTGATTCAAGGGAGGCCACTAACCTTTTCCATAGGCAATGCACATATCATCCCTTCAGAAAGAGATGGAAAGGCCAATACCACTGGGAGTGAGAACACCACTGCCTTGGAAGGTGGAGAGACTACTTCCACTGGCAAACAAGACTCATGAGGATTTAGGAGCTCAATGTCCCCAGCCTCATCAGAGTCTTCTCACACATCCCCATCCCAACTTACAGGATCCCATTCTTTCCCAACCAATGCCGTCTCTTCAACAGCAGATACCCTGTGAGGCTGGGAGTTCAACTTTTGTTGTAATGCAGCTAATTGCATGACAAGGGCTTATGTTGATTTTCAGCAATTTCAGCCCTTTCCTACAGGAAAGAAGATTCTAACTCAGGGCACATTCAGAAGCTCTTAGGCTATTTATACACAGCTGCAGCTGGTAAATCAAATTCATAAGCTCATCCTTTTCTTTCATCGCTTCGTCCAGCAACATTAGGAGTAACCAACCAATATCATTATATTCCTTGGTTTTCCACAAATGTTCAAAATATCACATGCCAAGTCACCAAGTTCCTTGCCTTTTATGCATGGTGAATTAAAAGTATCAAATGCATTTATTCTGCATGACTCTGTAAACAGTTCACACCATTGACTATGAGGCACTTTGTACTATTAGAAGTAGAGTCCTTAGCATTTTTAGGTCTAATTAGATAGAGAGCCAATTCCAGGAAACTCCAAAATCAATTAAGAAAACTCATGCTTAAAATTCTATTTCTCTAGTACCATACCTGGTACCAAAATCTGTATTCATGAGGGTTCTCTGAGACACAAAACCAGTAAGATAGATATAGATATATAAGAGGGGATTTATTAGAAGAATTGGCTTACATGATTATGTAGGCTGAGAAATCCAAGAGAGATCATCAGTAAGCTGTATACCATGGGATCGTGGTAGCATGGCTAAGTTCAAGTCCAAAGGCCTGAGAACCCAGGAGACCACTGATATAAGTCAGCACACAGTCTTCCTTCTTGATACCTGTGCCCTGTAGTGTCTACTAAAGATGCTTTCAGTTATTCCTGGAAATCAGGATGGAGAATGTTTTTCGACAGGAGACTAACTCTGATGACAGAGTCACAATGTCAACCCTTCCCAGGCAAAATGAATTAAAATTAAATTTAAATTGAATTTTAAAATTAAGAGTGCAGTGTGTGGCCCCATCCTATGGATGACAAAATGGAAGAAAAAGTCCAAAAGGAATAAATGGAGGTCAGAGCATGGAGTGCAAGGCACTACAGAAAGAGTAGAGAAAAGTGGAAGAAAAAAAGGAGAAAAAGGCAGAAGCAGCGTAAATGCATAGGAAGAGTAAAGTGAGAAAACAGAGAACAAAGGGTTAGGAAGCTGATAATGACAAACAGACAGTGAGTCCTTCCTAGTGTGAGTCAGTCACCTCCAGGACTGCAGCCCAAGAAGCAACAAGAACAATGCATCTTTAGGAATGACAGCCAGCTCAACAAGAGAAGTCAACAGAAAAGTGTAACAGATGAGATGGAGCACAGGGAATAGAGACCAAAACCCACTTCTTTAGCTGACCAGCTTTTGCCAGCTCTCTGGTCATCTAAGCACAAAATGCAGCATTTGTGCAGGTATACCTGTAGATATAATAGCTTAATATATTGTAGATTAATTGTGTATGATTCTTTATGTGTAAAGGGTAGAAAAGAACGAATTATTTTCATAAAACTGTTCATTCTCACAAAACAATTCCAGCAATACTAAATAGTACTAGAAAAAATGAGACAAAGACTTCATGACAAAAACACCAAAAGCAATTGCAACAAAAGCCAAAATTGACAAATGGAATTTAATTAAACTAAAGAGCTTCTGCACAGCAAAAGAAACTAGCATCAGAGTGAACAGACAACCCACAGAATGGGAGAAAATTTTTGTAATGTACCCATCTGACAAAGGTCTAATATCCAGAATCTACAAGGAACTTAAACGAATTTACAAGATAAAAACAACTTCATCAAAAAGTGGGCAAAGGATATTGACAGACACTTCTCAAAAGAAGACATTTATGTGTCTGACAAACAGGATAAAAAAGCTCATCATCACGGGTCATTAGAGAAATACAAATGAAAACCACAATGAGATACCATCCCACGCTAGTCAGAATGGTGATTATTAAAAAGTCAAGAAACAATAGATGCTGGCGAGGCTGTGGAGAAGTAGGAATACTTTTACACTGTTGTTGGGAATGTAGATCAGTTCAATTATTGTGGAGGTTAGTGTGGCGGTTCCTCAGAAATCTAGAACCAGAAATACCATTTGACCCAGCAATCCCATTACTGGGTATATACCCAAAGGAATATAAATTATTCTACTATAATGACACATAAACACATATTTTTATTTCAGCACTATTTACAATAGCAACGACATGGAACCAACCCAAATGGCCATCAATGATAGACTGGATAAAGAAAATGTGGCATATATACACCATGGAATACTATGTAGCCATAAGAAAGAATGAGATCATGTCCTCTGCAAGGACATGGATGAAGCTGGAAGCCATCATCCTCAGCAAACTAACACAGGAACAGAAAGCCAAACACCACGTTCTCACCCATAAGTAGAAGTTGAACAATGAAAACGCATGGACACTGGGAGGGGAACAACACACACCCAGGCCTGTTGGAGGATGGGGGGACAGGGGAGGGAGAGCATTAGGACAAATACCTAATGCAAGTGGAGCTTAAAACCTAGATGACAAGTTGTTAGGTACAGCAAACCACCATGTCACATGTATACCTATGTAACAAACCTGCACATTCTGTATATGTATCCAGGAACATAAAGTAAAATAAAAATTTTTTAAAAGAGAAAAAAATGAGACAGTTAAATCCCACCTACTGGAAATAAGCATTGTTAACACATAGTGGACATCATTTCAGATAAAACAGCTAAATCAATATCTCTCTACATGTAGATATAGATATTAACATAAGTAGATGTGTAACATATACGTACACACATACATACACGCACACACAAGCATATATCTCTCTCTCCACACATACATACTTACATAAATATATGCCACACACACACATAAAAGAATGCATGGTTGGATGAATAGAAAGATGTGCATATAACAATAGAAAAATAGAAAAAAAATCAATGATGGATAGAGAGATGATAGATGACAGACTTGCAAAATGGACTTATATTACCTGCTATTTTTAATAAAAAGATTTCAATGGAGTACTATTATTTAAGCATTTATTTAACTTACGTATGTACAGTCATACACTAGAACAGATAGAGAGAGAGGAAAATTAAAAATTCATATAACGCAGACAATTTAACTCACATTCACCTCACACAATGAGCATGAATGAGATTTTCATCTACTTTTCTCCATTCACTTTCAATAACAGTGTACCTCTTACAATGCAAGCATTTCACTGCACTGAATATGGGCTTTGGTATTTAAAAATATTATTTATATAATATGACCTCAAAGACCACAGTAGGCATAAAGTTTATCTAGTAATCAACTGAAAAAACAGCAATCTCCTCCAAAGCTGGAGATTAAATTGCCTGTCTTGAGCTCACTCAGCAAGTGACTTTCACTGCCATGCACTTTTTTATGAGATTTTCAGAAAAAAAATTTGACTATATTTTAATATTCATATTCAGAGATCATTTGAAAGCCTATGTCTTGAGCAAGATGCAATTTGTCACTGTAGATTTTTTTAAAACTTACTAGAAGGTACTGAAGAGCAACTGAAAAGTTACTAAATTTCAAATTAATATTGATTTACAAGAGATTTTATTTATGAAAAGTTTCTGACATGGCTTGGCTCTGTGTCCCCACCCAAATCTCACCTCTAATTGTAATCCCCACATATAGAGGGAGAGACCTGGTGGGAGGTGATTTGATCATGGGGGCAGTTTCTCCCATGCTGTTCTTGTGATAGTGAGGGAGTTCTCATGAGATCTGATGGTTTTAAATGTGGCAATTTCCCGTGTTCGCTCTCTTTCTCCTGCCAACTTGTGAAGAAGGTGGTTGCTTTCTTTTGCCTTCTGCCATGATTGTAAGTTTTCTGAGGCCTCCCGACATGTAGAACTGTGAATCAATTGAACCTCTTTTGCTTATAAATTACCCAGTCTCAGGTAGTATCTTTATAGCAATGTAAAAATAGACTAATACAGTTTCCAAAACAAAACACATAGGGTTGTTTTTTTAAACTGTGCTTAGGATTCCTCTTCAATTAACCTATTTTATGTGTAGTTAATATTTATTAATGCATTCCTTTGAAAGACATGGAAATTAACACTTAAACTTTCTTCCACCATCCCTCCCTCAACTCACACTTTTTATTAAATTATATGATTATTTCACATTGCAAAGCCTTACAGCATTACATTCTGTCCTACAGTCATAATTCCCCATTTTTGTTTGGTCTCTGTTATCAAGCATTCCACCACTACTCCATGCATCATGACATCATCATTCATGTCTTTATGTTTGAATGTTGCCATCAAGTCAGTTTTTCAAGATTAGCTTACAGAGATCACAAAGTTTAGAATGTCTATTTTATAACTTACCATTTGTATTACCAAGTTACCGAGTTACTGGTAACTATTGTTTCATTATCTTTAGGCACTGAGTAGTGCTGTTAAGAAGCCCAGGCCAGGTGTGGTGCCTCACACCTGTAATCCCAGCACTTTGGGAGGCCAAGGCAGGTGGGTTACCTGAGGTCAGGAGTTTGAGACCAGCTTGGCCAACATGGCGAAACTCTGTCTCTACTAAAAATACAAAAAATTACCCGGGTGTGGTCGTGGGCACCTGTAATTACACCTACTTGGAAGGCTGAGGCAGGAGAATCACTTGAACCCGGGAGGTGGAGGTTGCAGCGAGCAGAGACAGCATCATCGCACTCCAGCCTGGGAAACGAGAGTGAAACACTGTCTCAAAAGAAGAGGAAGAGGAAGAAGAAGAAGAAGAAGAAGAAGAAGAGAAGAAGAAGAAGAAGGAGAAGGAGGAGGAGGAGGAGAGGAGGAGGAGGAGGGGAGGAGGAGGAGAAGGAGAAGAAGAAGAAGGAGAAGAAGGAGGAGAAGGAGAGAAGGAGGAGAAGGAGAGAAGGAGGAGAAGGAGAAGAAGGAGAAGAAGGAGGAGAAGGAGGAGAAGGAGGAGAAGGAGGAGAAGGAGGAGAAGGAGGAGAAGGAGGAGAAGAAGGAGAAGAAGGAGAAGAAGGAGAAGAAGAAAAGAAGAAGAAGGAGAAACTCGAGCTCAAGACCAAACATATTTTTCCCTTGTACAGGATTTCACTGTTTGACCGTTGAAATTTTCTGTATTCCTAAAATTCAGTAATTTAGCTTACATATGTCTTACTATTAGTTACTGTATTAAGGTATTTTTTGCTTTCTAGAATAAATTGGTATTTTTAATCTGTAATTTCATGTTTTTATTCAGTTCAGGAAAGTTGCCTTTTATTATAATTTTGTTAAATACTTTTGCCCCATGTCTAAATTAACATAATAGGCTTCCAATAAATATTCCTTGAATGAATAAATACGTTTGAATACTTTTCCTGTTTCATTTTTTCTGTTCTCTCCTTCAGGAAGTCAACTATATTTATATTGATGATGTTTTCTCTGTCCAGTTTGATCACCTTTGATAATCTTTTAAATATCTGTATTTTCCATTCTGTTTTTGTGATTTCTGAAGCCTATCCAGCACTCCTATCTTTAGCTGTGTTTTCAGCATTTACATTATTCTTGTTGCTTCTAAAGTATGTTTCATCTTTATAATGATTTTATTTTCTTGCAGTTCTTCCTTAGATTCTACTGGCACACTATTAACTTCCTGCTTATGTATTACATTTTCTTCTCAGAACTCTTCGAGTTCTTTTTAGAGAAAACATCATCATTTCTTTGAAAACATACAAACTTAATTTTCTGAACTCTACCCTATGTTTTAGGGTAATTCTTTTTGTGATATATTCTCTAGGTTACTGCCTTAAAATGAAAACAATAATTCCTCTTTAAATGGGGCCAACTATTAGCTAAGGAATAATATAGGCAAGAGGATCTAAGGCCATTTACAATGTAAATTGAGGTTTATTGTTATGGGCACAGTCTCACCAAGTCTGCCACTACCTACGCGGTAGGCAAGAAGCTCTTGAGTATATATATACATGTTAAGCCTACAGTTTTAATGAGAATAAAAGGAAAGAGCCATCTGGACACCTTCTTCCACCTCACAGAGATGCTTGTCTTTAACATTCTTCGCTGATAAAACAAGGAAAACGAGATTGAAATATATATAGTTCCTGTTGTAGACCCAACACTCCCAGAAACAGACAGACCTTTGTCTGTCTTTTTCAAGTTTCCCACAGGAGCAAAAGTTCATGGAGGAAACACTTCTGCTCAGTGTTGTTCAGCATCACTGTGGAATATCTCTTCTTCCCAAGTGAAATACTGAAATGGTAGTGAAGACAGTTGGTAAATAAGAAACCAGGAATAAACAAGGGCAAAATTATTTAGGACCAAAAGATGTGTAACTGAAATGGATGCTTGAGAAAAAAGGGGGATGACTCATGCTGCAAATTATGCAGGAGACAGAGTTAAGTGTATAAGAAATTCTAATATTGGGATTTAGAGTTTGAGTATGGCAGCATTTCAAATCCAATCTGTGCCACTAGTCAGACAATCAGTTAAGCTCTGATTACCCACATTCATCCTCTTGCTCATATTTCCAGTACCTACACAGAACAGCCAAATGCAGAGCAAAGATTCAAACCACAGCTTTGACTACTCTGCTCCTTCCCCAGTGCCTCTGCCTGCACCAGGACCTGAGGAACCATGGCAAGGACAACATAGATGTAGAGAGGCAAGGCACGGTTGCTGAGATCTGCCAGAGGGCAAGTTCGCAGATGGAGGGACCTAATGCTTTGTCCTTGAATCTGTAGTGCTGATTGATGACAATCAAGTCCTTTCTATATTGTGGGTAGATGAACATGGTTTCCCTGCTCTCCATACTGCTCCTGGTGAGATGGATCTTAGACCATAAACACAGTGTCAGTAAGGCTCCTTTTTTAGAGATACCATCCCTGCCATTGAAAATCACTAAACTGTAACTCCACAGGGGTATTCCTCACTTAGTAAACTGAGTCCTGACACAGCCATAGACATTCTACAAATCATTAGAATTATAGGATGAGGCTGCAGGTTTGAGGAAAATCTGTATGCCTCTGCTCTCCTGTTCCTACCTCTTCAGGTCGAGAATACACTTTGGGGCAGGAATACCACATAGATTGCAGGCTGGAGTTGTGGCCATTTTCTTGTTTCTTTGAATATAAACAGGCTTTTCTTTTTCCTATTTTTCAGTCCTTTTATTGCTTTTTATATGTTTTAAGAGAAGAAAGGGGAGCAAAGATGCTTTTACAAGAACACACTTAACCAGAAACGCTATAAGTTTGATTTAAACTTTTAGCATATTTTGATTATAATTCACAGTGTATGTGCGGAGAAAGTTTGGTGGCTCAGAGCATGGAGTCTCAAGTCAGTTTAAATCCTGCTTCTAACACCCATGAGATCTTGAACCAACAATTTAATCTCTCTATGTCTCGGTTTCCCCATAAAAAAAAAATGTAGGTAATAGGACCTTACTGATAAACTTATTTTCAGTGTTAAACAAAATAACTCATTTTAAACATCAAGCATATAGTAGGAGCACCAAAAAAAACTACCATTTGTATACATTTTCCTTAACTGTTCTCTTATTAGAAAATGCTGGTTTAAAAAACAATGAAGTATTGGTTGATTTGCCATATCTACATCTAGGTAGACATTATTAATCATCTAATATAATTAGTCTTATATCCAAGTAAGAAAATACAGCATCCTTTTCCCCAGAAGGAAAAATACGCAACACTTCCCTGTAGTTCTATTCCACAAATGTATCAGTGACAGGTAATAGCAACCTTTTATAAAAGTATGGCACTTTATAAGTCACTTGCATATTTATTATCAACTTTGATGCTTTAATAACACTCTGCACTCTAAAGCAGACATCTATTATTCCCATTACATGTAGATAAAAAATGAAAGTGATCTGTTTGAGATTTCACAGGAAGGGTCTCAAACTAGAACTTCTCTCTTTCGGTTCTCGTTATGACACACAGACCCTCATAAGAGGAAAGCAGCAGTGCTAAGGAAACAAGTCATCCTCTGTCTCCCTAAAGTACTGGAGGAAATAAAACACCGAAACAGACATGGCCCACATGCCTCTCCTCTTTATAATCATGCAACTTAGGAAGGCTTAGAATAAGTTAATAGACATTTTCTCAAATCCTATTTGAGGAAGGAAGAAGGGAAAGAAACAAACCCTACTTCTGTCCTTAAAAAGCTGATAGTCAATTTTAGGCTCTCACAGACCTGAATGATGTAATTTAAGAATTTTATTTTATATAATCTTTGTGGAATCAACCTATAGCCATGCCTGACATTATCAATTCTCTTCAAACTTCCCCCGGTACCTGAAAAAAAAGGACAAGGCTTGAAGAGATGGCAAGAAGAGATATTACAAATGGCAGCCTACAAATTGCTCAATGTCAGGTTGTCATTGGAAACAGAGAGCTGTGATACTAACGGGTAGCAGCTGAGACTGGCTGAGGCAGTGCTGCACATGAGGTAAAAAGAATGAGCTTTATTAACCGGACTTTCCTCCTTGGACTCCAAACCTCTTGATATCTAGAGTAGGTTGAGTATAGACCTAGAGCAAATATGCCAGTCACAATAATTGGAAGAGTTCTTTAATACATGACTTGACGAAGATGCCAACAATTTTATAAGAATAACTGATTCTGGCCGGGCGCAGTGGCTCAAGCCTGTAATCCCAGCACTTTGGGAGGCCGAGATGGGCGGATCACGAGGTCAGGAGATCGAGACCATCCTGGCTAACACAGTGAAACCCCGTCTCTACTAAAAAATACAAAAAACTAGCCGGGCGAGGTGGCGGGCGCCTGTAGTCTCAGCTACTCGGGAGGCTGAGGCAGGAGAATGGCGTAAAACCCGGGAGGTGGAGCTTGCAGTGAGCCGAGATCTGGCCACTGCACTCCAGCCTGGGCGATAGAGCGAGACTCCGCCTCAAAAAAAAAAAAAAAAAAAAGAATAACTGATTCAAGTTGTAATAAGATCTGCATACAGTTTTACAGTTGTTAACTTAAGCATATTGACCCGCAGAAAATATTTAAGTAGATTTCTCCCAAAAAGATGTTCTCTCTTGCTCTTCTAACTCTGTTTAGTCCATGTACCTGAACTAATTCATTTTACAGCAGAGAGGAAGTTTTAGTTTCCTAGCTTTGGGTCAAGAAGCATAATTCCCAGACTGAGTTTGACAATAGCCTATCACTGTTAAACATCCTCCAAAGAGGCCAGCACTTTAAATGTATAACTGCCCACTAATCGTGCTCATTAATCAGGAAGAGCAACTACAGACCTTAAGAGATAAAAACAAAATAAGGATTCCTAATAAAGAGAGAAGATGGTTTATTTCTCCAGGCCTCAAGACTAAACCAGACTTTATTTGGCCATTGAAGAAGTAGCTTGGGCTCCAGAGTAGCTCTCTCTCAGCACAGGCTGCAGTCACTGGAAAGAAATACCAGCCCAAGCCCTCCCCAGTGCCCTCTGATTCTCAGAGTCCTCCATAGCTGAGCAACACAATGGAGTCCCTTGCACATTCACAGCATCATCTCAGTCAGTCCTTTTAGGGCCCTTCCGACACTTCCAGTCCTTCTAGGATTTTGTGGACAATAGGCTAAATCAACCACTGAAAATAACAAGACAGGTTCTTCCAGCAGTAGTTGAGGCATTGCTTGTGGATCCATCCTGAAGTATCTATTACATAATAGAACTTTGAGCTACTACTTTGTACTTGTGTGTTATATCCCAGACAGGCAAGTCCTGCCTCCTGTGACAACTTCCGAAATCAGCACCTAGGACTTTACTATCCCACAACTCCACATCACTGCCGCATGCATTGCTACCACCCAGTCCTGGTTTTGCAGGAATAAAGCTCTCTGGAAAAGTACAAAAGTTTTCATCTTACACTAAAGCTGAGAAGTGCTGAAATAGAAATTAAAAATAAGAATTCTCCTTTACACAAATAGTGGATTCTTGGTCACTCTCTTCAAGCATAATGCTAACACCAGGTGATATCTATTTAGAATAATGTAAAACCAACAATAAGAAACATCTGGCGGAGCGGTGGGGAGGGGGAAGTTTACTATAGGCCAAACATGATCTTAATTGTTTTTATGTATTATCCATTTTTGATCCTTAAAACACTCCTAAAAGGTTGTTATCCATATCCATATGTTATCCATATGGTATTGTTATCCATATGCTGCAGATGAGAAAGTTAGGCAGAGAGATTTTAAAAATTGCCCAAAGTCACACAGCCAGTAGGTGGTTCAGCAGGCATCCAACCCAGGTCTGTCTGACCTCATGCCTTGGGCTCCTACCCACCATGTTTACCATCTCCCAGGACTTAGACATACATCATGGAATAACTTTATAAAGATATTACTAATGCTTTATATTTGTATTGCATGTTATAGTTTATGAGGCCCTTACATGTTGGTCGTCATATTTTATCTTTCCAACCCCAAGAAGTAGCCTATCTGATTTCATACATGAAAGTTCTTCAGTGTTAGGTCATTGAGAGTCAAAGTAAAATTGACCAATGAATCAAAGCTTTTAATAAAATTATCAAGTTAAGCCTCAAAAGGAGCTCTTCTGAATACCAGACCAACATTTAATTTTTACTGAACCACCATGTAAAGCATGTTTTTTTACATAGAAAAATTATAGGAAAGTTTAAAGCTTTCTTTCTATTTATAAATGACTAATATTTGATTAACACAAGGATTAGAAACTAAATACATTTCCAAATGCTAAATAATGTGCATAGTCAAGAAAGATAGTGAAATTTTGTCATTGCTTTCATCTTGGTGCCTAGAAAACTGCCAGCACAAAGTCATTGCTCAATAAATGTTTGTGGAATAAGTGAAAGAATGGCAGGAGTGGGGGATCATGGTATAGCTGCACATAATACGTTGTGAGCAGCTCTTTAGTCATGTAACAAGAAAGATCTGATGCGCTAGAGAAAAGTCCTTGAATTGATCATAGTCTGATGCAATGGGACATGGCAGCATGGCATATTGGGAGTTGGGAGGAAGCTTGGGTTTTAAAATCTAAAATGCAGCCTTTGACTTGTTCCTCCACCACTTCCTATATGGCCTTGGGAATTGATGCAACCACTCACAGCCTCTGCCTTCTTCAGTAAAAAGAGAATTTATTTAAGTCACATCACATGAGTGTTTATATTACGAGTTTAATCAATTATTTAGATATAAGGAGATGCGAAAAGCACAGATATTTATTATTTGAATTGTGCTGCCAGTCCATTAAATAAGCATATGCACTGGAGGGTTTTTCACTTTGTTCTCTCTCTCTCTCTCTCTCAAAATTGTTTAACATTTTCATTTGCATATAAATTGTTTATTCTATAGTGTATATTATGGTACATGGTTATTAAACTAGTCTATCTTAGTTGAATACCTGAAACCATGTTTACTTGATGGACAATTTAAAGGATTTTCAGGGCTGGGCGCGGTGGCTCAAGCCTGTAATCCCAGCACTTTGGGAGGCCAAGACGGGCAGATCGCGAGGTCAGGAGCTCGAGACCATCCTGGCTAACCCGGTGAAACCCCGTCTCTACTAAAAAATACAAAAAACTAGCCGGCGAGGTGGCGGCGCCTGTAGTCCCAGTTACTCGGGAGGCTGAGGCAGGAGAATGGCGTAAACCCAGGAGGCGGAGCTTGCAGTGAGCTGAGATCTGGCCACTGCATTCCAGCCTGGGCGACAGAGCGAGACTCCGTCTCCAAAAAAAGAAAAAAAAATAAAGGATTTTCAAAAGCAGTTTAGACTGGGGATGATTTTCATTTTATATAATGACACTAAAATCTAAACTCTATGTAAAATAGGACTCCACTAAACAAAGCTATTCAGGAAGCTGAGACAGAGAATCACTTAAACCTGGGAGACCAGGGTGCAGTGAGCCAAGATTGTGCCACTGCACTCCAACCTGGGCAACAGAGCAAGACTCTATTTCAAAAAAAAAAAAAGGAGTTTATAGATTTGGGGGTGACAATTGAATGAGGTAACACCCATAAAACACTGAACACTGGACCAATACTCAAGAAGTACTATTTTCTCCACCCACCTCCAAAATCTAATACCAAGTTCCCTCTGTCAATGGGAATTACAAGTATGAGATCAAACCAGTTGAAATATAGTTCATGTTCCCTTTTCTGAGATTCATTTAGGCACATTTGCTGGGAGCCATCTCTAAAAACAACTGAGGAAATGAGCTAGAGACTGCCAATAACATTCAACTGCTTAAATGTTTCTATTGGTCGAATTTTCATATTTTTTATCTTTCTCTTATTATTTCTTAAGCTAAATAAACTATCTTAAAAAATGATGAGGATAGATTTCTAAATTCATGGCATGATAGATATCAGAAAATTGTTCATCTTCAAAACTTCTGTCTGGCAATTTGATACAATGTCAAGACAATTTCAGTTTCTTAATTTCTTTCATATAGCAATCAAATAATTGAAACAAATTTTCTAAGTCATATCCTTCCCTATTTATTCATAATTATCCAATCAATTGAAATATTTTCCTGTAACTTCAACTATAATATAATAAGTGCTTTAATCAGATAAGTTTAAAGTTTAATCAACTCAGACTTCTATGTCTATGGAAATGTTTTAATAATCTAAATTAAAATCACCTACAATAATTCACTCACTTTTCTCAATGGTATTTGGTAGTTCAAGGAGGGGCATATGCCATGGGATTAGCCTTCAACAGCTTTGTATTGTATTAAGCAAAAGTCATTTTCTTTAAACATAATGTAAATTGCATTTTAATATCTCTATAGATTTCCATATTAACAAGTGGAAAACACAGCAGATTTACTAAATAAACCTGAACAGAATTGCCTAGTGTTATTAATAATTTCACCTCCATATTTTAAAGATATAAATTTGCTTGTTTAAAAACCACCAGATGTAATTTCAGTACTTCTATTTTGAAAACAGGTAAGGTCAATGTCATTAGAGTCTTTGATGTCACAGTAAAGGTAAGCATATGCACATTGTTTGTGTTTTAAAAATAATCCATTATATTGCAAAAATACAGTTAGATTGTGTGTATGTGTATGTGTATGTGTGTATGAAAGTGATATATAATGTCTAAAATATTACACAAAAGCCAAAGATTATTATTTGGTAGGTGATATGGTTTGGCTCTGTGTCCCCACCCAAATCTCAAGTTGAATTGTAATCCTCAGTGTTGGGGGAGGGACCTGGTGGGAGGTCATTGGATCATAAGGGTGGAATTCCCCCTTGTTGGTCTTGTGACAGTGAGTAAGTTCTCACGGGATCTGGTTGTTTAAAAGTGTGTAGCACTTCCCCCTTTGTTCTCTCTTCTGTCGTCATGTGAAGATGTGCTTGCTTCCCCTTCACCTTCTGCCATGATTGTAAGTTTCCTGAAGCCTCCCCAGCTATGCCTCCTGTACAACCTGCAGAACTGTAAGTCAATTAAACTTCTTTTCTTTATAAACTGCCCAATCTCGGGTAGTTCTTTATAGCATTGTGAGAACAGACTAATACAGTAGGCAAGTCATTACAAGTAGGTTAATTCAGGCCACAGGGTTATTGGAAGCAAAAATCTACTAAGCCAGGAAGCCACTCCTCAGATGGTTTCTCAGTTCATAATGATATAAAATACTGTGATTTGATTGATGCCTTTTTCTAATTATATATTCTATTAACACTTGGAAAATAATCAGCAAAGGAATAAGGATAATCTGAAAATCCCACTTACTACTAAAAATGTACCTATTATAATATTTTGAAAATATGAAAAAGTATAAATGGAAATAAAAATCACCTGTAATATCAATATCCAGAGATAATACCTTTTAATAGTTTGATATATATGTACATATACATACATATACAAGGATATATATATATATAAATTTTTAAATTGATATTAAATTACTATGTATGTAGCTTCTTACCTGAAGTTCTTCACTGGAAATTTTTTTTCATATTATTTTTTTATTTCCAAAACATGATTATTAATTGCCATATTACCGTTAGTATACAAGCTCCATGAGCATACTGACTAAATCTGTCTTGTTCTTATAACCATTAACAATATGCCATAATTTATTTAACTACTTCCTTAATGTTTGACATTCAGGTGGTTTCCAAATTTTCATTGCCATAAATGTTACAATATTATTAATGTATGAATTTTCCCTTTCTCTGACGTTCCCCTTTTTCTGACAGATGTTTAATTTTCATCTTTCTCCCACCCTCAAAAGGGAGTTCTGTTTTGCCTGATGATTATTTGAGCTTTTGCGATGCAGATTCAAAAGGAAAGAAGTGAGGCTGGAGTTGAAGAACAAGAGGTGTGTGGGCAGGACTGGAAGATAAATTTTCTGAGAATTTTGAAGGATAAGATGTGGGAGTAGCTGTGTGAGGAAATTATATGGGAGATTTTTTAAAAAGTTACCATGGTCTATATAACCTCCTCACTGAGTTTTTTTAATGTAAGTATGGAAATTATAGAATCAAATTTTGGTTTTTTGTTTTGTTTTTTGTCTGTCAAATATACACCCTTGAATATTAGGGTAGCCCCATTTCTGAAATAAAGAACCTGCAAATTTCAGTGGCTTAACATCATTGCAGTTTATTTCTCATGCCTCTTTCCGTCCAATGGTGTTACAGAGGGTGGACTCCATGTGATGACAAAGAGAACTCAGCTCCTTCTGTGTGGTGGATTTGACATCCCACAGGGCCTCTGAGTCCTGCACTGGTCCTTTCGCAGTCTGCCTTGAGATGAAGAAGGAGAAGGAGCATGGAGGATCTGCAGGAGTTTAATGGGCCATGCTAGAGGTGGCGTACATTACTTTTGCCCCCAATCCATTGCCCAGAACTCAGTCACATGGTCCCCACCTAGCTGCAAGGGAAATCAAGAATGTAGTTCATTGTGTTCCAGAGATAGTCTCTGCTATTGTTTCCTACGCTATGAAATCTTGATAAAACTGTTACTCGAGGTACCTATGTTCCCTTGGCCAAATGGCAGACATAGGGCCTTGGTAAGGCTATTTGGAAGATCTTTCTCAGGTATTTGAATCTTGAGTACAGTGACAGAAGAGAGGAAAGTATTTGCAGTTGGCTCACCTTGATGGTAGTGCCCTGTAAAAATCCTTCATGTGTTCCTAAAACCTACACCCTTAGTGCAGCCTCATACTTATCTTTCATAAGGGCTATTAAGCTTTTCCTTCATGTCTGTGAACTACCCACATCCTTCCAAATAATTCTTTTTTTCTATGTTATCCACAATTAGTCTTTGTTGCCTGTAACCAAAGGAACCTAATTAATACTGAACTCACAGTGTTTTAAAATTATACTCAGTTGTTATTGATATGTGTTTCTCGGTTCACAACACTACTCTCAGATGATGGCTTCATAAGGTTTACACAAATAATGTCAAGATAAATTGATTTGTACATAAATCTTTACCCTATTTCTGATTATTTTCTTAGGCCAAATGCCTAGATCAAATGTATGTTTATTAAAATATGGTAATACTAATTATGTACTTCAGTCAATTAAATATTATTATAGAATCTTTTCATATGATACACATTCCATTACAGCTTTAGAAAATCGTGTTTTCAGCTTTAATGTAATAACAAACAGAAGAAAGTACACTTGAGCACTACACAACACAGTACTCATGTTAAAGTTACATCGATGAACCTAAGTGTGTCTTGAGGAAATCTGTACAGAAATTCTAGATACAGTATGAGCGTTCCTGGAGAGTGCTGCCCTCTGTTGCAAGAGAAAGGGAGGAAGGGAAGAGTGTAACTAGATCATTAGTGCAGCCTTCTGCAGCTTGTTTGGTTTCCATTGCAGTCAGTTCAGATCTGGGATTTAGGAGAAGCCATTCCTTCCCCCTTCCACCATGCTTGTCCCTTTTCCTCTACGTAGTGACTTCTCAGCTTCCATAAAGCACCAATCACAACAGAATCAGCCCACTTAAGTCAGTTGGGTCTTTATGAAACTGCCCATGAGGACTTGTTGTTGCATGTAGACAAATTCAGAGAGAATTTGGTTTGTCTTCTTGGCTTAAGAAAGGATATAGGAAATTTGGGGATATAGGGATTCATGATTTTTACTGAGAAAAAAAGTCTTTTTTTTTTCAGCTTTGTGTACCTAGGACAATTCACATACAATAAGAGTCAGCTGTGAAACTGAAGTAGCTTACATTCTTTTAAAATTTACCTCAGGTGTGGCCAACATAGCCCAGTATTTTGTTGTTGTCTTGTTGTGCTGTTTGAAAAACACATCCTTTACCAAAATATTACCATAAAATGTTTTAAAATAATATTTAATGCTAAAATATGTATTTAAAGATCACAAACACAAAATTAATGAACTGAAGATAACTTATGGAGTAATACAAAAGAAAGAGTATATACTTTTAATAAGAATAGGGTGGAAAAATTCTTTATTTGATACCAAAGCCAGAAGAAAACAAAAAAGCTTTTTAAAAGGCACCTATCAAAAAGATCTGGTAGGATACTTTTGTGAGCAAATTTTAAAATAAATAACATTTGTTTACTTACATAAATAAACTTCTCTACTGAGCCTGGAACAATTTATAGAAAAATAGGAATATTTCAAAAATGTGTCAATACATGACACTACTGTCAAACCTTATTAAACAAAAAGAGAACTACTGACCAATCTCACTTATGAATATATTGAGCCCCTAAATCCTAAACATAATAGTAGGAAATAGAATTAAATAAGACACTGAAAGGATTTTAGACTGCAAAAATTATTAATCATTCTAGACTGCAAAGATAACATTATATTAGTAAGTCAATTAATATACTCTCTTAGCTGCCAACATTTGTCTATTTCCAAATCTATTCCTGGTTTTAAAAATAACAAACTGTGAAACAGGATTGGATATATCCTGCCTGAATATTATTTTTAAAATGCATATTGCAAATCTAAGGCCAGCACTATGCTCAGGGAAGAAATAATGGAAGTATTTCCATTAAAGTCAGAAATAAAGATGCCTTAGATCATCATAATAATTTAATATTGTTCTCAACATCAAGCCAATGTTATTAATTAAAGAAATGAAATAAGAAGTATACATATTTAAAGGAAGGATGCAAAATTATTTCCAGCCAATAAAATTTTATGTAATTTTTAAAAATGTATAATTTTCTGTGAAGCCCTGGAAAACTTCTGGAACTGTTAAGAGAATAAGTAAGGCAGCTAGCTTCAAAATAAATATACAATAATATGCAATCATTCTTCACATACCAGAGAAAATCAGTAATAAAGCTACCACACGTACAACCATAATAAACACCAAAAATACAAAGAGAAAAAGCTAAAAAGGAATGTGCAATGATAAAAATTATAAAACTTTACCAAGAAATACACAAGAATTGTCAAATAAAAGAAAAGACATACCTTGTTTATTGACAGAAAGACTTGGTGTTGTAAAGATGTCAGTTCTTTAGTTCTTTCTCTAAAACAGACCATAACTTGTATGTAATGCCAGTCAAAATTACAACAGGATTATTTTAAAATTTAACAAACATTATTTTTAAATTCATCTGCAAAGACCATAACAAAAATTATGAAAGGACTAGAAGAGAAGGGTACACACTTTTTCTATTAGATAGTAACAGCTTGTGTCTAGCAGTAATAGTAACAACAGCAGCAACAACATGAGTATTATTGGTGCAGGAAAAGACAAACTGCCAAGGGACAGAGAATCCCAGAAACAGACACTAATCTCACATATTATGAGATTTAATGTATGATAAATGTGGCATTTTAAATCACAGGGGACAGATTGATTACTCACTAAATAATTGGGGACAACAAATTAGCCACATTAGGGGGAAAATTAAATTTCATAAATTCCAGTTAGATTAAAATTCTTAATAAATATAAAGAGTGAAGCAAAAGTATGAGTAAACACTTTTTCTTTTTTTTTTTTTTTTGAGACAGAGTCTCACTCTGTTGCCCAGGCTGGAGTGCAGTGGCATGATCTCGGCTCACTGCAAGCTCCGCTTCCCGGGTTCACACCATTCTCCTGCCTCAGCCTCCCGAGTAGCTGGGGCCACAGGCGCCCACCACCACGCCCAGCTAATTATTTATATTTTTAGTAGGTTTCACCGTGTTAGCCAGGATGGTCTCCATCTCCTGACTTCGTGATCCGCCCGCTTCGGCCTTCCAATGTGCTCGGATTACAGGCCTGAGGGACCGCGCCTGGCCAAGTATGAGTAAACACTTTTAATAACTATAGAATGGAACAAGTCTTTCTAAACTTGACACCAAAGCCAGAAGCCATCGATGAAAATGAATTTACATACAAATTAAATATTTCTGGGCAATCAAAACAAAGAATCATAATTATTATAGACATTCGGAAAACAGAAAAAATTTAGTAACACACATATGGGACAAAGAATTACTACTGTACAAAGAGCTCTTGAAAATCAATTATAAAAAGAAAAATGGTCAAAGACTATCAATAGTTGATTTACCAAAGAAGAAATTAAAGTAGACTAAAAAATAGAGATGTTCAGTTTCATTTTCTCAAATATAAGTAAAACAATAAAAAATAAATCTTTTAAAACCATAAGATTGGCATCAGATAAATGTCAAAAGCCTAACACTGGCAAAAGAAAAGGAAATTTGGCATTATCAAAAACTTTTGATCGAGTATGAATAGACATAATTTTGGTGGGAGGTTGGTCAATCCATATCATAATCATAAATGTTATTTTTGTACTCCATTATAAATAAATCCCATTCAATCCAACAGTCTTATAACTACAAATTCTCCACAAAGAGATAATAATACAACAGGGAAAACATAAATGCATAAATATGCCTATTATTTTAGCATTCATAAAAGTGAAATTGAAAAGGCACAACAAAATGTCCATCACTGGATGATTGGTTAAGAACATGAGATACTCTGCTACCATTAAAAAATAAGAGTGTAGGTTTTTTATTTACTGAGGTAGAAACATGATCTCAGCATGTTTTTTGTTTGCCTGTTTGTTTGGTTTTGTTTTTGTTTTTTGAGACAGAGTCTGTCTCTTGTCTCCCAGGCTGTGGCACATGCAGTGGCGCAATCTCGGTTCACTGCGACCTCCACCTCCCAGGTTCAAGTGTTCTCCTGCCACAGCCCCCCGAGTAGCTGGGACTACAGGCACGCACCACCATGCCAGGCCAGTTTTTGTATTTTTAGTAGAAATGGGGTTTTGCCATGTTGGCTAGGCGAGTTTCGAGCTCCTGACCTCAGGTGATCCACCAAAATGCAGGGATTACAGGTGTGAGCCACCACGCCTGGCCTCTCAGCATGTTTTTTTTTTTTTTTTTATTATACTTTAAGTTCTAGGGTACATGTGCATGACGTTTATATCATGTATAACTCCCCAATGCAATCCCTCCCTCCTCCCCCCTCCCCATGATAGGCCCCAGTGTGTGATGTTCCCCTTCCCGAGTCCAAGTGATCTCATTGTTCAGTTCCCACCTATGAGTGAGAACATGCGGTGTTTGGTTTTCTCTTCTTGTGATAGTTTGCTAAGAATGATGGTTTCCAGCTGCATCCATGTCCCTACAAAGGACGCAAACTCATCCTTTTTGATGGCTGCATAGTATTCCATGGTGTATATGTGCCACATTTTCTTAATCCAGTCTGTCACAGATGGACATTTGGGTTGATTCCAAGTCTTTGCTATTGTGAATAGTGCCGCAATAAACAAACGTGTGCACTGTTGGTGGGATTGTAAACTAGTTCTCAGCATGTTTTTAAGTGTGAAAAAATTAACCTGCAATGTAGCATAAACTTATTTATAAAGCATTATGTCCACATAGCTATATGTGTCTATATACATTTAGGAATCTGGAAGTTTCTCTCTGAATGGTGAGATTTTTGTGATTTTATTGTCTTCTTAGTAGCTTTTTCTGCATTTAATCATTTTGTCAATGAGTATGTCGTCTTAACTACAAAGTATTGGAGTTTTTCAAAATAAATATCCTTACCAACAAGATCACTGACTCTTTGCACTGTCTTTGTCCTTACCTTTACATTAATACTACCACACCTTATCAATCTTGTGATATATTTTCTGCACATTTTCTTTCACTAGGATGCATCTTAAAATAGATGGCATCAGCCAGGCACAGTGGCTCACGCATGTAATCCCAGCACTTTGGGAGGCCGAGGTGGGCAGATCACGAGGTCAGGAGTTCGAGACCAGCCTAGCCAACACAGTGCAACTCCATCTCTACTGAAAATACAAAAATTAGCCGGGTGTGGTGGCAGACGCCCGTAATCCCAGCTACTCGTGAGGCTGAGGCAGGAGAATCGCTTGAACCCGGGAGGCGGAAGTTGCAGTGAGCTGAAATCACGCCACTGCACTCCAGTCTGGGCAATAGAGCTACACTCTGTTTCAAAAAAAAAAAAAAAAGTAGATGGCATCTCACAATTGTTGTTGACCAGGAGAATGTCATGACATAGTTGTCACTGCCTGTGCATGTACAAACTTGATCATGGTTATTCATATTGTCATCAATTAAGAGTAATGCAACACATGACCGTACAGCATTTATTGAGTACAACTGGTATTTAAAATTACTTTGGTTACTACTGGTACATAACTAATTACCTCAAAGCTTGGTGGCTTAAAGTAACAACAAGCAGTTTATTCTCTCTCACAGTTTCTGTGGACCAGAAATTTGGGAAGAGTTTGGCTGGGTGGTTCTAGTTAAGAAATATCTCATGAGGTTTGTAATTTTGGTAGAGACGGGGTTTCACCATGTTAGCCAGGATGGTCTCGATCTCCTGACCTTGTGATTCTTGGCTGGAACCGGAACAGCAGAAGTGGAGCAAGCAGGAGCTACTGGAAACTGGCAAAGCATCTTTTGTCATGTAGTTTTGGGGCTTCTCCATGTAGTCCTTCTGGAGTTGGGCTAATCTGGGCTTCCTCACAGCATGGCAGCCACAGGGTGGTCAGACAGTTAACATGGAGACTCTGGGCTTCAGAGCAAGTGTTCCAGCAAGCACGGTGGAAGTTGCATCATCTTTTCGGACCTAGCTTGGAAAGTCATACCATACCACATCTGAGGCATTCTTTTGGTTACAAGCAAGACAGAAACTAGCCTGGATTCAAGTGGGGAGAAACCAAGCCTCCCGTCTTAAAGTGGATATAGTAAGGTTCTAGAAGCATGTGTGGAACAAGAGTTACTATCGTAGTCATCTTTGGGGAAAAAATACCTATCACAAATGTTTTCAAAAATGTTACACCATTATTTAGCATTGAAATGTAGTTATTTTAAATCCAGAAAGGTACTGCAGAATAAAAATAAATCCATTTCTTTATCTGTTGAACAGAGCTCTTTCAATAAGTGTAAAATAAAAATTCTAAGTGATAAGAAAGCAGTGCTTCATAGTTTAATCACCAGAATTTATTCTTGCTTAGTAGCTGTACCAGAGATGTCTTTCATTTCCCCTTGCAGATCCATTTCCCACACTTCTCCTTGTGAGGTTGATGGTTAGACAATGTAGACATGCTCCTGTGCCCTCTGGTTTCACGTTGGGTTAGACCAACGAGGAGGCCTGGCAGGAGATAGGAGGGAGGGGGAGAGTAAGGGCAGAGCATTGGCTGCTCCCTTGCTCCCTCCTGGGAGCTTACCTGACCCACTCAACCTGCTCGACAAAGCTCTCCCCTTCCAGATGTCTAACATCTTCCTCTCATTCTTTTGTGGTGAGGTAGTAACAGCTTTTTAAATTCTAACCCCAGTTTCCTGCACATTTTTTTGTGGTTTCTCTATACCTTTGTAAATAAATCCCCTGCTGGCAGAGAGGTGCACAGAACAATGTTGCATCTTACAAGTAATGGCATCTTAGAAAAAATTAAGTACAGCTTTAAAACTGACTCATTCTCTTTCAATTTACATGTTAGCAAGATGTGCAGAGACTGGCCTTCCAAGCCCTTCCCACTGTCGGGTGATAGGCGAGACCTAAGGGGAGAGACATGAGAAAAATTCCCCATTGTAGAAGGCCATGGCTACTGGACTTAGGGCAATGATACACTGTAATATTTTCTATGTTGGAATTCCCTTGTGCTACAAGCACAATTCTCATGTGTTGCAGTAATATTTTCTCAGTGTTACAGCCTGATCTTATGTATGACCTAAGTAAGGCCTAAACCCTCCCTTACTGTATAACAGAAATAGAAAAACAGCAAGAAGGGGGAACCGGTTACCAGACAGCAAGTGGTGACCTAAAAAAGCAGAGGATGGCTACATAGAAACACTTGAGTGAGGTGACAAGTAACAAGCAGAGTGGAATAAGGACCTGAATGCTTTGTGGTATCTCCAACCTGGGGTGGAAAAGGTAAAAGACAGTACCCCCTTCTGCCACATATGACTCAGGGTGCCAAAGGAGAGAAGAAGGGGGTCCCTGCAGACTAGGACACCTGGGTTTCATACAGGTTTAATCATATTTAGGTGAACGTATTTCTTGAATGCTCTTGTGCATGAGCCCATTCTTAGCCAGGTGTATGCATTTTAGTGGTGGGAGCAAGCTAGAACTTCCCAAATCATCTTGAAAATCTGCTTAACAATTAGCAATTTACCCAGATACATCAGACATTCATCGCATTGAAAACAAGGCATATTCTTTTCAAACAGGATTGGAAGAAGAGACATTTTCCTACTTTCATCTGATTCTTTTGAAAGTTACCAGAAAAGAGTATCTAGACTCCGATTGGTTGTGAGAAGTTGCTTTATAAAAAGTCAGTTAACTTTTTTGAACAAAAGCATTATCTCAGAGATGACTGATAAGCTAATTTCAACAAAAATGAACTCTATTTTTTCTAAAATAATAATTCTAATTATTAAAATTCGTCAAGTAAACAAATGCACTGAATTACCAAAATTAATTAATTAAAAGGATCCTGAGGAGAGTCAGAGCTTTGTCACAGCGTGCACAGTTTACGGTGGGAGAGCTCTTGCAACTTTCTCCTTCTCTATTCTCTCCTCTTTTATTTGCCAGATTATAAACATTTCTTCTACATGCAAAGATCCTCTGACTCCACAATTGTAGTTGATACTTACCTTCTTTCACCTAGATATTTATGGTGTCTCCTAAAGATAAGCTATGATGTTATATTTTGCCAAAAGTGTTCACCCCCCCGAATGTGAATTTCTCTAGCATAATTCTTTAGTATTTCAAATGCAATTGAGAGTTATTTGAAAAATAATCCACAAGACACCTCCCCCCATTCTGAGGCTTTTCTACTTTCATGTGTTAATGGATTGATATATTTGTTGTGGAAGGTAAGGAAATAGATGTTTCTTTATACTACTTGGCCCCCACCTAAAACCATGCAGATCTAGAAAGCTCCACCTACCTACGGCAGCAACCCTGGGTAAATATTACCAGGAGTTCCAATTGTCCACCTGTGCAATGTTTGATGTATACACTTTATATCATAATTACAGGTACATAAGTATAAAATGTTACACAATACAGTCAGTGAAGCAAAATGTTCACTCTTAAAATGCAAACTTTGAGATATTAGAAATGGAAAAACTGAACAAGCTTTTGCCTTGTTCCTTTCAGTACAAGTTCTCTATTAGGCAGAATTCTTTTAGTTGCTGGTGTCAGAAACCCAATTCCAATTAAAACAAAAACTGAAAACTACTCGCTTGTAAAACTGGGAAAGGTCAAGGGTGATGTGGGCCTCAGGCACCATGATTTAAATGAATAACTATGGTGTTATTTGAATTCGTTCACCTCCTGACTCTGGTTTTCTCTGCATGGGCAGCTGACAACCTCGGCAAGGCAGAAGTCACCATGAAAGCTTCCCTTTCTCAAGTATTTACCATTCAAAAATTTAGGGAAATTGATTAACATAAATTGGCAATGATATTAGATGACCTTAATTTTGAAGGCAAATAAAAGGTTTTTGGAGGATGCTGTTGCATTGTTGCTAGGAATATAAATTGGTCTAACCACTTTGCAAAACTATTAGGCAGTATTTAATAAAGCAACATATACATGTGGTCTATGGCCCAGCAATTCCATTTCTGGGTATGTTCCCAAAAGAACTGAATGCTTGTGTTTATAAAAAGGTATGTGCAAGAATAGTCATAGCAGCATTATACATAAGTCTCCAAATGGAAACGACCCAATTATCTACCAATAATAAAATGGATAAATTGTGTTATATCCATACAATGGAATTCAATGGAATATATGCAATTTTGAAAAGAAACAGCTAGTGCTACACACAGCAAGATGAATGGATCTCATAAACATTGAGAAACTAAACACCAGAGAATACCTATTATATTATTCTATTTATACAAAGTTCAAAAACAAAGAAAACTAACTTACGATAATAGAGTTCAGAATATTAGTAACCTTTGCAGTTATTGAGTGGTGAAGGTATAAGTGATCTGTTAGGGTGCTGGAAATGCTCAATAATAAAGAAGTGGTAGTTACATGGATATGTAAAACTTCGTCAAACTTTGATGTTCTTTATTGAATATAAAATATACCTCACCAGAAAGTTTAAAGAGAGGAGGAAAAAAAGGTGCTTAGAGCAATAAAAAAAAAAAAAAAACCTATGCCTGATATGTGATTGTCTTCTGGGCATACGCATAATACTCATCTGAGTACTGATCCAATTATTAAAAAAAAAAAAATTCCTAAGAAGTGACATTTAATGTAACTTGTATATAAAATATTTGACTTCAAATACTTAATAAATGAACATTCATATATTTTACTTTATTATATTCTTATTTCTTCTTTACAATCCGTCTTAGAGTTCTAATAATTATAATCTTGAGAGTCTGTTTCTACTGTCAGTTTTTCCTTCTGGTTCTTACTTATTTCCTTATGTGCTTATTTGTTTACTATGTACTGATAATGTCCTTAAAACAATATTAATGGGAATCCTTTGAAGACTAGACTTCTGCAAAGAAGATTTATGTCTGATAGCTACAGATGCCTGGAAGTATTAGCAACTCACTCTGACCCACCTCCAACCAAATCCAGAAGCATGGGGTCCCATAGACCACCTGGACAATGTGAACCAAGCCTGCAAATCTGTTTTAGAACAGACGATGGCTCCAACTTCTCAGGAAAGTTTTTTTCCCCCTTTTTTCTTCCCTGCAACCAACTCAAGACAACCCTATCCAAAGATACCAAGGGGCAGAAATGGGAATTGAGTATTAGTGAGGCTGAAGTGGGTTTAGTTGTATTTAGTTTTTTCTCACACTGCTAATAATATAAAGAACTGCCTGAGGCTGGGTAATTTATAAAGGACGGAGGTTTAATTGACTTACAGTTCTACATGGTTGGAGAGCCCTCAGGAAACTTACAATCATGGCAGAAGGGGAAGCAAACATGTCCTTCTTCACAAGGTGGCAGGAGAGAGAAGAGTGAGAAGTGAAGGGAGAAGAGCCCTTATAAAACCAACAGATCTCATGCGAACTCACTATCACAAGAACATCATGGGGGAAACTGCCCCCAAGATCCAACCACCTCCCACCAGATCTCTCCCTAGATACGTAGGGATTACAATTCGAGATGAGATTTGGGTGGGGACACAGAGTCAAACCATATCAGTTGTGGACTTTTACCCTGGGGATATCTCTGCTCTTTAAGGTCTGATCTTAATTTGGGGAGTCTCCTATTTGACTCTCTTTCTTGGGAGATTCCTTCATTTCTGTACTTGAAGTCCAGCAGAAGTGAAACCCAGCAGCCCCTTACAGGCAGTTCTCTCAGAATAGAAACAGCTTTGGGCTCTGCTTACTTCTATGGGTTCATTTCCCTGTCTGTTTCTTTACTATGTTGTCAGGTGCTCTAAAGGTATTTTTCTATTTTAATTTTATCCAGCTATTTTATTTCTTGTTACTAGAATCATTGGTCTGAATAACATAGTCCACAAATTATACTTGAATCTTTCATTTATTCTTATCAACTTTGGTATTTTTCTGATACAAAAAGAATTTCCAAAATTAGATCACATTTCATGATTCTAAACTCATAAAATAGAAGGATCCTTTTTATTATAATGGAAAGAACATAACTCTTCCAATTATCATGGAATTTCAGAATAAAGCCCCAAACCAAAGACGAGGTGATTGTTTCCTCCACATTCTGAAGAGGAACTGTGGATCCACCAGACACCTCCCCTCAAGACTTGGTGAGAATTAACTGGTTCTTTGACCCCCCAAGCCCCTCCATTCCCATCCTACCTAGCCCTTCTAGTCTGTTTTAAGAAGGTCAGGGTGGTAATGACTTCCAGGCCTTAGGGGCAAGAATTTTGAATTTTGTCCTCTCTACCCATGAAGAAAGAAAGCGCTCTCCCTTCCAGACCAAATGACAGAGACTCCTACAGAAATTTTAAGAAACTGGAAGTTCTAGCAATAAGGTACCCCAGCAGGATGAGAGTGAGCTGCAAAAGCTTAGGGTGGATCCAAAGAGGGTGTTGTGAGAGAATTTGAGAGAGCCTTACATGAGTCCCCTGGAGTGCAGAGGTCAACCTAAATATAGAGACCAGCGCCTGCCTCTGAGCTTCTCACACTTTAATATGCACATGAATCACCTGAGGATCATGGTAAAAAGCAGATTCTAATTCAACGGGGCATGGGTGGAGCCTGAGGTTCTTTTGCATTTCTAGCAAGGTTCCACATGATGCTGCTGGTCCCTAGACCACACTTTAGGTAGCCATGGCCTACGGAATTCTGAAAGTGGGAGGCTGGCTAGAACAACCCTCCAAAGCAAGGTGGAAGAAAGAACAGTAGTGCCTAGTGAGGAGTCACACTTCTAGCTCTTGGCATGGCCAAGATGTGTGACATTGCCCTTGTGCAAAATGTAGGTCACAGAAGTAGGTAGGCTTGAGCTGGCTTCAATGTGACACCCAGAAAGATGGCCTGTAAGAAACAGAGGAATCCGAGTAGTAGGAGGTCATGGAGCTTAGGGGGGTCTTGGAAGAAGTTATCTGGAGAGCACAGAACCCACATCAGAATGGATTTGTGTCCAATTAAACCAAAACCTAACCCACAAAACGTCAGCCCAAAGACACCTGCCATATCAAAGAACAACAGTAACACCAGCTAACTAAAAATACTTCTGTTCCTTTTCCTCATGTGTTCCATTTCCTCTCATCTTCCCTCCTCTTCCAACCAGGGAAAAAAGTGAAAGGGTGGGATGTGTGAAACAAGAGACTACACTGTCTTTTGCATGAAAGGTCCCTGAGTTAAAGACCTCAGATTAGGACTGAGCTGCAGACAAAGGACTTAAATGACTTTGGGACTAAAGTTTTCATCTGTATCAGAATGGACTTTTTAATACTTTATTCTTAATCATTGAAAAGACATTTTCTTATCCCTGAAAGTGACCAGAAAGTTTTGGGCTTTGCCCACATTAGTGTTCAGGGACCAAGAAAAGAGATCTGATGACCAAAGAGAAAAGAATGGTGAGAAGAAAATCCTGGAAATATCCGTATCCTTCATGAGGTTTAGCTCATTCCATAAACCAATTCTAATACTTCATTGGCTCAATTTATAACCATTGCCTTAGTCAATTTGCTCATAAATCAAGGATTACCTGTATTTCAAATAATCACTGAATACCTCAAGAGGGAAGCTTCTCTCTAAACAATTTCAGGTTTAAAAGAATCAAATCTTATTAAACCAATCAACATGACCCTAGGTTTTTAGTAATCAATTGCTTTTATTTTACATTTTTTATTCATTTGTATCAAGTTACCTATATATCTAAGCTTGTAAAAATATGTAGTTCTCTTCATGTTGTCAGAAGTGTCCAGATGGTTTGATGCCTTACATAGAAAGAAAATCAGCAGTTAACTTCTAAAGAGGGAACCCTCTGGGAACAGATGAAAAATAAGAATGTCGTGTTAAGGGAAATATTTTTGGCTAAGGATTAGATTGAGAACTAGAAGAGTAAAAGAAATTTAAAGGTGTTTTCCCCAAAATAAGCTGCAAAAGCCAACATCCTATAAAAACTAGTTCCTTACATTACAAATATGTACATTAATCAATTGAAAAATGGGTGAAGATATGAGCAGGTAGTTCACAGAAGAGGAATTCACTAGTAATCAGGGAAGTGCAAACTTAAAACACAGAGTGATAGCATTTTACACTCTACGGACATGCAAAAACTTAAAAGTTGACAATGCAAAATGTTTGAGAAAATATGGAAATAAGAGAATTCCCACACACTGTTGTGGGAGTGCAAAGTAAGGCAACCACTTAAAATTTGGCAAAAAATCTAGGTAAGGATATACACACCCTCCTACATAGCAACTCCACTTTCAGCATACTGTTGGGCATCTAAGCTTTTTACACATGTACTCCATAAAATAATTTTGGAAAACTATGCAGCCACTTGAAAATTTTTAAATTGAGATATAATTTTTAATAATAAATTTAAATACTTGCAAAATATATAATTTTGAAATTGTTATAAATACTGACATTTACAAAATAAAACTGATGTCATTCTTTCAAAAGTGGTATCAGATAACCATTACCATCTATTTTTTAAAATACGCAAGCAGCTTTTCTTTAACATTTGGAAAAATTTATCTTGTTTCCTTTTTTGTTTTGACTTATATTTCCATTCCACCTTATTACTGAAGTTTATAGTAATATATTTTTATGCTTGAATATCTTTCATTGACCACTGTAACATATTGTTACAGAAATGTGTATATAATGAAAAACTGAGAAAAATATTTTTCTTATTACTTTAAGATGGTGAGGATTAAAAACTTTTTCTTGATATAAAAAATTATTACCACTTTAAATGGTAATTTAAATATTAGCAATTCCTCTTTAATTACTACTAAATTACTGTTGATCAAAAGCTAAATGTATTACAAAGTTTGATAAGTAATTATTAAATGTAAAATTTTATCAAGAATGTATCTTTCAATGAAATTAATGAGAATTTTTCATTCATTTAGTTTATATATCCAGAGATGAATATTGTTTACTGCTAAAATGAAACTGGGTTCACTGTAAATTCGTAGCAAAATAAACGGAAGGAGGCTACCAGTAGTACAAGGCTTACCAACAGTATATTAATGATGAAGTGCATTTTTTACAGTAAAATCCATGACATATACTTGTTAAGTTATGTAAATTTAATAAGAACATAAGAATGAACAAATGAGTGAATCATTGGTTGATGGGTAACAGTGAGCAGGGACATTGAGTCCAAATAAAAAGTGTATATAGATTTATAGTATCCAATAATTTTGTCAAAGGGAATGGAAATCTTTCTCAGCCTGAATAAATGTTCAAGAAAATAGAAAACACTAATTTATTTTTAACATGTATTTACTTTAAAGTGTAATGTTGATCTACATGAGACAAACATGGACGTTTTTACCTCCTCCCTTCTCAAACTTGCAAATAATGTAACAGAAGACATCATTAAACAAAATTTGTCCTGCCAATCCACTCTACAATATATCTGAATTCAGATCATCCCTTCAAGGGTCAAAAGACCATTTCTAACTCCACTAGCTTTGCCAGATTTAACAAACTCACACACACATACAAATATACACGATGCCCAGTTAAACTGAAATTTCAGTAAATGACAAATAATTTTCTAATGTAAGTATGGGAGAAGAAGAAGATGGCAAATAAGAAAGTGGGAACTTACATGTGGCTCTCAGGCTATCAATATTAGGATCTGAAAATCGATTCCTTTAACAACCATTCATACTGAAAAAGACTGTTTGTGTGTGCATACACGTGTGTTTTTGTGTGCATGCGTGTAAGTGCATGTTGGCAGGGGGGTGTTGGTTCAGTGTGTTTACCCTAATTTGAAGACCAATGTCCTGGAAGGGGCAGGGCTTCCCAACAGGTCTGCATTAAATAGGCACATGGGTTATGATTTATGCCATAAGATACTGACCTCCTCAGCCTTTAGGGCAGCGCTGGCTTAGAGGCACAGTGACATCTGGCAGGGCAATCCAAGTGAAAAAGGTTGAGAAGCCCCATATGGAAGCTATTCTCACTAATATGCAAGGTGACACATCCATAAATGCTCACAGCAGCATTCTTTATAATTCCAAAAAAACCCAAAAAACTGGAAATAAAATGTCCACGAGAGGGAAAATGGATGAATGAATTGCAGTGTATTCAATTAACAAAATATCGTAAATTTAAATTGACGAACTTGATCTACATCTCTCAATATAAAGAGATCTCAAAATCCTAGCATTGAGAAAAAAGCAGGTTGCAGGAGAATGCACACAATAGGGCAATATGTGTAAAATTTACACAGTTATATAAGGTTTTGAAAGACAAAAATATTGTATATTAAAAGCATTCAAGCATTGATGAGAAGGATGAACAGTAACTTCAGAGAAGTGCCTGCCACTGAAGGAAGAAGGGAGATTGGGGAGGAGGAGTAAACACTGGCAGCAGACATCTTTCAGACATCAGGGCATCAGGTTTTCTTCTCAGTTCTTTACATTTTTAATCACTTAATCCTCTCAACAACTCTATGAGGTACTGGATAGTATTATCTCCATTTTGCAGATGAAGTATCTGAAGCCCAGAAACAGGAAGATTAGAAAATTTGTCCAAGGTCACACAGCTTTCATAAATGGCACAAAATGGGTTATAAACTGTACATTTAGATTTTTCTTTTATTAAAATAATTTGAATATGATAAAATGATAATGTAACAGATGAATGGGTCTTAGATGTTTCATCAGTTGCCATTTGTTTGAAATATTAAATTTAAAAGCTCTGCTTTATTCTTTCATAGGTTCACATTTGTCTAATAAGATCATTCTAAAATTCTGGTTATGGCTTCTTTAAAAAATATATATCTTTTCCTTAACTGTCTTCACTAATAGTAGACAAATTAAATATATTAGTATCCTTTTTAATATTTGCTATGGTGAAATGGAAATAAAAACATTTTATCTGTCTTTATTAGTCAATTTTGCTGTAAAACTGCATCCCACACTAGAATTCGTGTTATAATATTTAAGAAGTGGTTTTTGTCCAAAACATTTGTACTCTGCATGATCCAAATGGATGGATGGCAATTAGGCCAAATTTTCCCTTAATTGATTGAATTAAGCAAAGTTTTTTTTACAGATAAATTAAATGCCAATGTGTAAAAGCTTGCTGCAATTAAAATTCTAAGAGCCAAGAGAATAAGTAATTCGAAGAGTAATCTCTGATTTATTGCCCAGAAAAAAATTTCAGGTGTTAATTTTATCTCCACACCCAAAATATATCTAATATTTCATACAAAGCTATTGATGGTCACTAGAATTGCTCTCTTGGGCTGGGAGTGCAGCCAAAGCTGCCCCACAGAAACAGATCTCCACAAAGACCAGGAGCTGGAGGCAACTGGCCAATATTTCCTGACAAATCTCAGCTGTTACCTAATTACCTTCATTCATTTTGCTTTAAAAATCTAGGGAATTCCCTCAGTTCTCTGCTCTAATGTTGGCAGAAAATAGACCTGGCCCAAGTCATGTAGATAAGTTTGGATAACAGCAGGCTTTCAGCTTCTGGGGCCCCTGGGAGGTCTGTAATTAAATAACTCTAGGATTTACAGAATCCTAGTCAAGGAGGCACATACTTTGAGCTGCTTTCTCCATGACCAACTTGTCCCATAGTGAGACGCTTCTATCAATACTTTTTAGGTTCAGACACTGATCAAAGAAGTTGCTAGGCTCAATGTAATGATATGCCATGTAAGAAGAGGATCTTGCACCTGAATGGATTTGTGTATTTGATTACTTGGCAGTTAAAAGACAGCAGAAGATAGAATAGAATACAGGGAAGATATGTTTTAATGAGGAAAGTATAGAAAGGTACACATTATAGGGCAATAGAAGTTAGGGCAGGTTATTAGGGTTTTCCAGAGAAACAGAACCAATATATGAGAAGGGAAGAGATTGAGAGATTTATTTTCAGGCACTGGCACACATAATTGCGAAAGCTAAGAAATCCCATGATCTGCAATATGCCGACAGGAGACCCAGGAAAGCCAGTGGTGTAGTTCAGTAGGAGGCCAAAGGCCTAAGAACTGGCGTGCTGATGGTCCCCATCCCAGGGCAGGAGAAACAGTCAGACACAAAGCAAATTTTCCCTTCCTCCACTTTTTTGCTCTATTCAGGCCCTCAACAAACTGGATGATGCTCACCCATACAGAAATGGGCAATCTGTTTTAATGAATGAACTGATTGAAATGCTAACCTTATCCATTCACACCCCCATAGACACATCTGGAAATAATGTTTAGAGAAATATATGGGTACACCATGATCCAATGAAGATGATACATAAAATGAACTATCACAGGCAGGCTACAAAAGAAATGCATAACTAGGAAAAACCATCAGGATACCCAGGAAATGGAAAAACCCAAGAATAGGATGAGGAGGCAAGAATCATAATCTTTGTGCCCTTCACAATGATCTAGGATTTGACCTTGAACTTGGGACTCTGTCATACTTTGCATAATAAAGAAGATAGTTGAATCCCCTAGAGTGAGTCTCCTCAGAGTTCAGTTGCAGATTTCCAGGTCCACAAAACCAGTCAGCAACCACTGAGATGTATTTTGCCGGAAGGAAGAATACAATGAAAAGTACAGGCTGGGCTCACACCTGCAATCACAGTACTTTGGGAGGCTGAGGTGAAAGGATTGCTTGAGGCCAGGAGTTTGAGACCAACCTAGGCAACATGGTGAAACCACCCTCCCATCTCCACAAAAATATTTTTAAAATATTTTAAGTAATAAAAAATCATAACAATGAAAAGTTCAAGTCAGCTGAGCTCAATTTTTCTACTTCCAAGTTAATTTCTACTTACAAGTTAAAATTTTTCTACTTAACAAGTTAAAGGAGTTACAAGGCTAACTCCTTTAGCCTCACTTCCTTCACCCATAAAATAGAGATAACAATTTTTAGGATTGTTGTGAAGACTATCAGAAAGACTGATGAGTAATAAACAATCAAATGTGAGATGTTGTTAATCATTGCCATGATATATATATATACACACACACACATAAAATGGTGAAAGTGTACACCTTGGCCAATGTCAATAGCTCTCACTCAACGGCTAATATTCAACATGTGTTTTACAAAGATCTTACCTTTGTTTTGTTGACAAACATCTGATCAGCTTCTTGGCTATAAGGAATGTGATGCATTGATTCTCATTTGACCCTGTGCTGGTGCCAATATTAATTAATTATAAGAGGGGTTGATTGATGAATACAAAAATACAGTTATACAGTAGAAATAAGATCTAGTGTTTGGTAGCACAATAGGGCAACTACAGTTAATAATTGTACATTTCAAAATAACTAGATGAGTGTTTCTGGAATGTCCTCAACACAAATTATAAATGTTTGAGGTGATGGATATCCCAACTACCCTGATTTGACCATTACACACCTTGTGCTTTTATCAAAATATCACATGTATTCTGTAAATATGTACAACTAGTATGTACCCGTAACAATTGAAAATAAAATAAACTTCATTAACATGAGGAGTCACTCAATCATGTGGGAATTTGCCAGCTCAGCATCTGTCATAAATGTGTGTAATATAGTTGCTGTCTTGGCATCCATTTTTAACTTTGACATAAGTTATCTGCAACCTAGTCATAACCCGTCACCATTGGCCTAGTGAAAACTTCCCCTCCCTTTTTGGAACTGTTGACCACACAAAACCTAATTGTCAACACCAGAGTCATACAAGCAAGTTCCCACCCCCCAATTTTTCAGATGTTGTATTGAAACTAGCCAACCCACAATCCCTTCAGGAAAGCCTAAGGGATAACCATGGACCTTAAAAAGGACAAAGTCCACAGGTCCTCTCTCTGTCTAGCTCCCCAACTGCTGGTTGAGCTCCCTGTGACCTCCAGACTTACCATGGGCCTCCTGTCAGCACCCCTAATTCTCTGGGCCCTATGAGTAATAATTTCTTGCTTCATGCATTTTGGTTTCACCTCCTCATTGTGCCTCACTTGACCAACACACTCCAATCTAACTTTCCCCTGGTCAGGTCTCTTCTAAAGAGAGTGGCTATCTTGGCTGATGGCCACATTCGAGAGAGGCCTTAAGGCCAAATGAGAAAGAAACCGTAACAATAGATGTCACTTAAACATCTATGTGTCTTTAAATATCATATTTGTAAACTAAGGTGATCTGTGGATAATTTTCCTCTGCAAGCTTCCTGGATTTTTGGTACCAACAATAAGTACTGAGCACTAAAGGATATGTAAGAGAGAGCTTGTGAACAAATGGTGCCTTTCTTTGGCAAGATTCTATAACCACATACTAATGATTTGGAGATTATTTCACACTGAGCATGCTTTTCCTCACTAAAAGCACACAGAACTGGCTAGGTAATTCAGTTTGCCAGCACATTTGGAAATAGCAATTTTTAACACGTGGAATCAGCTGTACCAGAATCATCTGCTAGACTGGTGAAAAGCCCTCTTCACTTTGCACCTCCCTACCCCCACCCTGCACCAGACACAACATACAAGAGTCTCTTGAAGTGGGACCAAGGAATCTTTATGTTTAACAAGCTCCCTGGATAATTCTTACTCAGAGTGAAGGTTGAAAACTGGGCTTAAGATATAAAACGATGTGATTACTTGATAGTAACCTTTCAATATCACAACCCTTTGCCTTCAAACTGTTGGGGACACTTTGTCAAAATGTAGTCTTTAAGAAAAATTTCATTAATATGATCATTCTAAAAATAAAATACCTTTCAAATCATTCAGATCAGCATTATGGATAAAATTTCATTGTAGATAACTAAAGAGGAAAAACACAGGAAGAAAAAGTTTCAGTTGTTCATAGGCTCTGCTTCCTGACTATTTAAGAGCACATACAGAAGCAGGCAGCTTCTCTGTATCAGTACTCCAGGTGTACTTCTCAGGGACAAGGGGTTCCTTGTGGGTCTTCACCCTTCCTGTCAGGATGCTCTCCCTATATTGCAGTCATCACAGTGAGCCTTGCAACTTAGTGTCATGCACTTGCAATGATCATGCTACAGTAATTTCTCATCTGGGTAACTGCTAGGTTTTCCCTACTTCAGTAACTGCTCACTTTCAGTGAACAATGGTCAGTTTTTGTTGTTGTTTTTTCTTCATGTTATATTTGTTCTGAATATATTTACTGAAATGTAGTTTTATGTCTCTTAAATCTTTTGTATGTTTTTGCACTTCATTGTTTTGCCTCAACATACTTCAACAAGATTTTTTGCCTCAATGCATTTTTCTTATAACTCATTTTTATTAATACCTATGTGACGGATTTTAAAAATTATTTCTTCACCAAATATTATATAGAGGAAAGTACTGCCCTGTACCATACTCCTTCAAACAAATTCAGACGAAACACAGCTCTAGTGTTTTAGTGTTGTCTCACCTGCAGAAGAGTAGAGGGTTGTATTAGATTATCCATGAGATTCCCCAGCTCTGTGATTGTGGATAGTTATAGCTCATTTTTCCTACAACTGGATCATGCACTCTGTGAATTATCCATAACAAACTTTTATATGTACAGCTGACTTTCTGCTGCCTCTCATCATAGCTTTGAACCACTTCTCCTACTGTGAGACTGTGTGGGTTTAAAGAATAAAGAGCATTTTAATAATAGCCCAATCAAAATGTAATTAGGAAAAGGTAATTTGGCACCAAAAATATTACATAATACCACATCAAAGATAAATTCCAGATATTTCTTATCATCTGCTATTTTAGATTACCATTTTCCCCCTCTACTAGTACAGGTATAATTCTTTCATCTTGCCTTTTTTAATGTACCAAAGACTAAACAGAACCATTAGCTGCAAATCTACTTCTGATACTTGTCAATGTCTCTCACTTTCTGTTTCATATCAGCTATAGCAAATTTTCTTTTACATTTTTATTGATGACCACATCATATCTCTGTTAACATGTACCGCATGAGCAGGTTTTCTTTAAAAAATGTATTTAACCCAGCAGCAACTTAAAAAGCAAAGTATTTTAAATTAAAACATTATATTCCTTTTCCAGAGATGCAGACAAAACAAGTCTAAAGGATGATCCAATTAAATAAATTTCTATCTCTGGGGGCTAGAACCTCTGAGTTGGTTCTCAAAGTCTGCATGTTTCATATTCAGTACCTAACAAGATATTCCTCACTGTAAGCTTAAAACAAGCAATGACATCACAATATGCATTACTCTGAGTTGTTTTCAAAACGTGCTGACCCTCTGAAAGTTTCCAAATGGCTTCTTTGTGCGCTGTTACAGACCATCTGGCTAGCTGTAGATACACAAGTTTCAACATATGGGCCATAGCACATACATGGCTCTGCTTCGCTAGTGCAGAAAATTAAGAAAAGGATGCTCTCATGATATAAGTAGCTAACTCATGCAAGAGAAGCAGGACCATGTAGTGGAGGGCCTGACCTAAGGGGCACACAGAATAGCTTAATTCCATTTCCTTCTCTTCCATTCACTGGGCATGTTGCTAGATCACGGCAAGTCTTCTCTGTTTCCTCACATAAATATTTTTTTAAAGGTGCCAGTGAACTCGTGCCTTTCTCTCCTTCCCTCTATCCTTCTCATTAAGATATATCCATTATGGGCCTACCATATATGTGTTCCCAGCATGGTGCTAGGTAATGGGCATATTGTTGAGAAAAACAGACATGGTCCCTACCCTTGAAGATTTACTGGACAATAATGAAGACATACATCAAATAAATGAGATCAGGAAGAATATCACAAACCAAGAGGGAAAACATGTGTGAAGTTCCTGATATCAGAAGGAGCATGAACAACTTTTCAAGACTCCAATATTTAGAAACATTTATAGCCATTAAATTGAAAACTCAATTGACAATGAAAATGCTGAAAGGGAAATTCCCACTATCTCTAGATGGCAAATCAGACACTTATTACATTAGCATAAACTATTTGAAAAAATTGCCTGCATTTTCCATTCATATTTTTGACCCACTGCCTGCAATCAATGAACCTAATAAAACTACATGAAAATATGATCATCAAATACATGCACAAGCATATCAAGCCCATGACAACATAATCAATGCTTTCAGTTATGAAACAGTTGCTAGAAAACCTAGGAACTCTGAGTGTCTCCTGTTTAATATTTACAGAATAAAACTAAATGCTAAGGCAACAGTGACTCAGTTATCTCTTACAAGTAAGTGATTTACTTCTCAAGCATGGTTTCCCAGTACTCAGCCTTGCCAGAAAATGACAGCTGATACCCTAGAGTGAGAAGAGGAATAGTCCTTCTTGCTTGAACAGTCATTATATACAAAATGTTCATTTCAATGATTTTCCCAGTTCTTAGTTAAAACAAAAGCTGTGTCTTTGACACAAATTATGTCATATGTGAAACTGTATGAATGATTTATTTTTCTCATTCCTTTGCCATTTCTACCTTTGCCTTTCATTTGCTGCCACATATTTAAAGTACAGTATACACATGAAGCTCAGCCTTTGTAGCCAGAATGAAGCAGAGAGGTCAACAGTTGGGCATTCGAGTCAGGCAGGATAAAGAGCCAATTTGAATCACGAAGGTCTTAATAAAAAATTAAACAACACATTTGAAAACCTGAATCAATCCAACTAACCATAGTGCCCTGTCTTACACTACAGGAAAGAAAAAGTCATTCCCTAAAACCTGCTATAGCACTTACTATACTACATTGTGACAAACCAAGACACGTTTGCCTTCTACCTGATGGCAAACTCTTAAAAGCAAGGACTGTGCCATACCCATCTTTGTCCCCTCGATGCCAGCAATGCCGAAAGTGCCAGAAGCCCAAACAATGTTCATTAATCAGATCAAGTAATGAACAGGCATTGTTTTATAAAAATAAAGTCACTAAGGGAATGAATCCTCACAGTGAAATGTAATTGAATCCAGAGCTGTCTTAGCTACCTGTTAGGATTTTAGCAAACATGTAAAGTGTTTGCCCTTCAGCCATTCTACAGACAGCAACATGTATGATATAAGACCTTTAATTAAAAATTTTTACTTACATTGCTTTATTTCAGCTACAAATAAACTTTATTTGATGTAATGTAATAAAACATTTTCAAGTTTAACAATATGTATCTGACCATAAATAATCATTTAAATTATGAATATAATATATACGGTCACTTTAGCAAATTTGCGGTTCAGGAATTTATACAAGCTTTGTCTGAAAGGACAGTGCTCTCCTCCCCTTTCAGGAAAGGCAGCTCTTCCCCATGTCTGGTAAGAAGCAATGTCAATGGGAATTAGAAGAAGTCCATAACCCATGTTGGAATTCCACTTTATCCTGTGACAGGACAGCTTGCTTTATTATAGGAAAATAATATTATCTTTCAGTTCTCTCTTATCAAATAAAGAATTGCATTCATTTTTCCCCTTGTAGGTACAGGTACTCTTCTATTCTCATCTGCTGTCATTCTGTCTCCTTAGCTCTTAATTGCTACATAGTGCCATTTAAAAAATATATATCCGCAAAGAGACCTTTTCTGTTTCCTTACCTGCCCTTCATGGCTACCATTTTTTGGTGGGTAGGGGTGGAAATCAGAGGACAGAATTGCTTAGGCACACATTTGATTTAAGATACAGGGAACACAAAAACAGATTCTCTAGAAGGAACAGACTGGTGTTCTGAAGCATTTCCCAAGAGTGGTCCAGGTGACCTTGCTTCACACAATTTGGTTTAATACAACGCAGCTCAACAAGAATGAACATGTTTATGCCCCATCTCCAGAAGCGTCACAACATTTCATGGAAAACCCATCATTCCCACACTTCTTCCACATAGCATACAGTTGTGGGCCAGCCCATGGGTGGGCCCACTGCAGCCTGGTAGAAAATGAGAGTCAAAAACATGCCAATAATCATGTTAATTACAATGCAGTTGGGTACCACTTGAGCTTCACTGCGATAAAAATCCTCACAGAAGGCATCACCCTCACCTCTCAAGACCCTTCACAGCACAAGAAAAAGCTTTGCTCAAGTTATATGCTTCTCTCCATCCTGAGACCTGTTCCTGAGTTATACCATAATAAGTGAGTTAACAAAGAAAGTACATTGGTGGAGAAATCACAGAGACCCTGCAGAAAAGCCAAACTATTTGACAGAAGCTTGAAACAAACACTGCTCTGGGAAATCATTTGTATTAGCTGATGACTGGATTCTGTTTTCTAACATAGACATGCAACATATTCAACACTACACTCACTGAAGTTTGCTTGGAAAAGCCTTCTGTCATACAACAAAATACCTTCTGTCTCAGGAGTGATTCCTGCATATTCACCACAACACCTAGACTCAGAAGCATGGGAAGTGTGCATTGGAACTTTCTCCCACTTGCATGGATTTGGACATATGCAAAGCACCAGAAACTGCTTCCTTTGTGGAACTCAGTTCTGTCGGTGTGCTTACTGCTGAGATGATCTGCTATCTTAAACTGAGAACACACAATAGCACTGATCCACAGAAAAAAGGAGAAGTCACCATCTCCCTTGTAAGGTAGTGTGTACAACAGATCATCCTGTTTGTCACGTTTTAGACATCCCAAGAAAGGAGAGAAGTCGCATTCCATTCTGCAGTCTCAGCAAATGACTTCCTTCTGTTTCCACCTCTAATTTGCCTTGTTTATTTCATCTCCATTGTTCTGCTTTCGATCATGAATCATGACCTTTTTTTCTACAGTAGTCAGCGTTTTGTCTAAAAAAAAGAGAGAAATAAGAAAATGATTTAGCAGAACCGTAAATGTGAGTTTTCATTTTGTGGTGGGTGGACTTAATTTTTACAGCAGTCAGTAATTTGAATCATTTGTGGCTTCTAATGGATTATGAGTATCCTTAAAGGGAAAGAAGAAGTGCTGTGACTCTTTCGGTAAGTTTCATAACTCCCACAAGTTGCCAAGGCTTTAATATATTTGCAAATCAGCCCCAAATAACCCATTTAGAAATTCACCTTCTTAATACAGCTATAGCCAAAAATGACTTTGCTCTCAAAAATCCTTGCAAAATACTATTGCACTTGCCCTACTTGAAAAGAATAATGACTAAATAATGATTACCAACGAGAAGTGTTCTCTCCCTCAAACCTAGGAAGGTGGGTTATTGTAAGGTAAGTGTGCAGGGACCAAGAAACTTCACTTCTCTCCCTCATTCCTAGATGCACAGAAGTGGTATTAGTGATAAAGAAGCGTCAGCCAATGGCTGAGAAAAGTCCCTTTCTCCTGGTGTAAAGCCACTCCCCTAACTCTGCACCTCCACCGGCCTCGACTTACCACACTACATCATGTGCTTAAGAGCTAGGTCTATGAGGACCCAGAGACTGGGTCTATGCAACCAATCTCAGCCTACCCACCCCATCTAAAGCACTCCCTACCCTGCCATGTGGCTATTTTGCCTGCAGTCCTGCTCTTCCTTCTTTGAGGTCCCCCTCTCAGCCCAGCACTTCAGATGGGTGATCAATAGATGGATTTTGCTGGAGACATGGTTTCTGGCTTTTCCCCTCAGCCTCACACAATAACACCTGAGGACAAGTGCTGCACTTCAGCCCAGACCCAGCCCTATAGGCTCCTAGGTATCTGAAGAGGAGACTGGCAACCATCTGTGCTCCACAGACACGTTCCTAGCCCAGGGCCTCTGTCTCTTCCCAGCACAGGAGAGACCACACTTTCTCCAGCTCAGCACTGCTCTGCTCACATAGTTCATGTTCTGAATTCCTCTAGGCCACAGCACTATCTCCAAAGTCTCCCTTTCCTTGCTACCCACCTACTAACCAATTGTGATGGGCTGGAGATTGTAGTATCCACACAGACACCTGTGGCCTCTTTCCTAGTCTCAACAGCACCCTCCTTGTGCAGGCCCTCCTGACATGAGACCCCACTCTTGCATCAGTATTCTAACCCATATCCCTTCTCCTATTGTGAAGCCTTCCATATATCATTTATACTGCATCCCTAGTCTCACTCCTGCTCAAAAGCCTTCATCTCCCTCCCTCACCCCTGCCCACTTAGCCCTCCATGCTGATCATACCCAGCTTCCCAGTACTGCTGAAGACATGCCCCAAACTTCTTGTCTACCTCTATCAACATCTGGGCCCCTCGGTCCATTCTGTCCCCTCTGCCTTGAGCAGCCACCACTCCACCTCCACCCCTACTATGTCTTCTTGTTAAAATCCTACTCTTTCTTCAAGACCCACCTCAAATATCCCCCGTTCTTTATTTCTACCATGGATATTTTCTTTCTAAGAATGCCCCTCAAGACTTATTTTTCTTCTGTACTCCTCTGTACTGCTTGATTTTATATTGTGCTATATGAATTTATTATCTACTAATAGAACAAAAATATATAAATATTAGACAAAGCAAGGGAGGGAAAACACCTGCCTTCCTTAAAGAAACATTGCAAAGTTAAAATGTAGGCAATTGCGAAGCATGAAGCAAATAAGCTATTATTATTAATTGATGATTTAGTAAAAATAAAATGATGATTTAATGAAAATAAATCATCTACGGAGAAGAAAAGCCCATGAAATAGCAAACTTTTTGTTTGCTTCTGCCTTTAAGGCAGCATCCGATCACAGACACCCTAAGGCAGCATCCGATCACAGACACCCAGGGTTCCAGAGGCTTTAATGCTTCTCTCCAATTTTCTCTGGGATCTATTTTATTTTTAATTACTGGTTTCCACAAAGAAAGAAAGTACCTTTCAGGATGCTTCAGGACAAACCCTGGAGCACTGTATTGGCAGAATTCATGGCAAAAAACCAAGGTTACTCTGCTACAAGTCACCACTAGGATCCCTGCAATCCACGGGAATTACAAGAGGCCCTTTGAAGACAATGACAATACAATCACCAGGAAAAAAGGGAGCAGGAAAAGAAGAGCTACCTTAAAACAATTTCATGACATTCATTTATATGGAAGTATTTAGAAAGTGCTGTTCAATGTTATTCATAAATGACATCAACAAAATTCATGAAAACAGGATACTTAAAAGCAATTGATGGCAATTCAAAGCAAATCCATAAGTAATCACATTTAAAAAGAAAAAAGAATCCTTGATTATATTTCATTATCACATTTGATTTTATATTACCAATCTGTGAATACTTGTGAAAAGGATTAAAATTGATAGCAGTAAATTAAAATTACCAGTGCAAAAGTATTCACAGCTTTTCCCCCATCTATTCACTTCATTACTCCAGGGAAAATTTTCAAGTGCCTGCTGAACTCCTGAGGTTCTGGTTATGCTGATCAAGAAAATGGGGGAAAATAGGCAAATATTTGGGAGTAGGAATACAGTCTCACAGGTTTACACAGGAAAGAAAGAAACTATTATGTAGGAGAATACGTAGCGCCAAGAAGGCAGAACAGGGCAAGAAGGTAAGAGAGACTAGAAGCCCAGAAGCTAGATGGGAGGAAAAGAGCTGGAGAAAGCCCAGAGTCTGGAGGAGTCCAGAGTCTGTAGGGTGACCACAAGATGAGTGAGAGCTAGAGAGAGGCAGGGGGAGCAAAGGGTTCTGATTACAAGTCTCCTACTAGCCACCATCACCTCTACAGCCACCCCAACATACTAGATTAAAAGCTTCCAGAGACTACAACTGTCATTTACTCACCTTTCTACCCTACCACGCCTGGTTCCATACCTTGTACATAGCAGACACTCAAATGTTTCTGGGAAAAACAAGCCAATTTTCTGGGAAAAACAACATCCATTTTTTACCTTCTGAGTTACCCACACAGTGCTACTGCATCAGTCTTGACCATTTTGATGACTCCATTCCCCTACCTGCAGATTCACTGATGGCTTACTATATTTACACCAGAGTGTCACAACTTTAGCAATAAGGACTGGGTACTTCTTTGTTGGGGCAGGGGGTGGGGGGCAGGGGTGCTGGCCTGTATACCGTAAAATCCTTAACAGCAGCCCTGGCCTCTACCCAGTAGATGCCAGAAGTGTCCCACCCCCACTTGTGACAACCAGAAATGCCTCCAGAAAATGCCAAATGTCTCCAAAGAGTTGGGATGGGAGGCAAAATTACTTCTGATTAAGAACCATTTGTCAATACTAAAAGTCCAAATTATTGGAGCTGGCATAGAAGATTCTTTACAATTTCATCTCAATCTACTTTTCTGCTTTGATCTCCAACAGTTCCTGCACCCAAATGCTTAGTTTCAGCCAGGTGGTCCTTTGCATAAGCTCCCACATTGGTACCTTTACAAAAAAGTCCTCTTCACCTAGAATAACATTTCTGCTCTCCTTTCACTATAAATGCTTTGACCAACTTAATAGACATTCTTGAGTTCATATCCTTCAGGAAGTCTTCTCTGATCAGGGTTAGTATAAGCTCTGGGTCATTTTCCTTTCCTTTGAATCCTATAGCTTTTCCTGTCTCCACCTTCCCTTATTACAGAAAGGTTGCATGTGCATATGTCTTAGCCTAGCCAGGCTGCTATAACAAAATACCATAAACTGGTAGCTTATAAACAACAGAGATTTATTTCTTAGAGTTCAAGAGGCTGAGAAATCCAAGATTAAGCCACCAGCAGATCCCATGTCTGGTGAGGGCTCGCTGTCTGCTTCATAGATGGTAACTTCTAACTGCGTCCTCACATGGTAGAAGATGTGAACAAGCTCCCTGAGGCCTCTTTTATAAGTGCAATAATCCCATTTAGGAGGGCCCTGCCCTCATGACCTAATTACCTCCCAAAGAATCCACATTTTCATACTATTGCACTGGGAATTTGGTTTCAAAATACGAATTTTGCAGGAGACACAGATATTCAGGCCATAACAACATATGTCTGTTTGTGTAAAGTATTTCCAACAAAAATATATGCACAAGGACATGAAAGATATCATCCGTTTTCTGTACTTTCCTCAATGCATGGCAGCCACATTAGAAATTTCCTAAAGCTGACGGATGTTTTTAGGCTAATCATCCTTAATGAAGTGGATATTCTGTAATTATAAATTCAAACTGAGAGAAATGTAAAGAGGATACAGCAGACTATGGCCTGTGGGCCAAATACAACTGGCAGCCTCTTTTTGTAAATAAAGTTTTATTGGTACACAGGCCTATCCGTTTACTTATGTCAGTGACAAATTACTCATCAGTGAGAAGAGTAGTTTCAATAGGGACCATATGGCTAGCAAAGTTTAAAATATATACCACTTGGCCCTTCACAGTTAAAGTTTGCTGACCTCTGTGTTAAGCTAACAGGAAAACAACACCCAAGCCTCCAGACTAGCTAAAGATACAAAGGCAAATATCTTTAGACTTTACGTTAGCTGATTTATTTTTATAAAAGGCACAGTAGCATAGAAGTTAAAAGCACTTTTGAACACAGATGTCCTGGGCTCAAATCCAGCTCTATCACTCTCTGTATGACTGTGGGGGAAATTATTTTACTTCTCCAAGCCCTTGTTTTGTTATTTTCAGAATGGAAATGAAGAAAACTAACCTATCATAAACTTTTGAGGATTAATTGATCAAATTCACATGAAGTGCTCAGCAAAGTGCCTGAGAGTGAATTCTCAGCAAACACAAGCTATTATTTTAAATTGGAAAACCTTTTTGTGTTACATTTTAAAGATTACCATTTTATGATCTATCTGAATTATCTATGAATTATTAACTAAAATAATCAATAAAATTATTCTCAAGTTCTTTGACCTTATAGGATGCATGCAAATATAGCAGTGTTTCCTTGCTCATGACATTATCTGTTCTTTCCTAGTTTATACACTGGCTGCTTAACTGGATCCCCTGCCACCCATCTTTCCCTTGTCTGCCCTCCTCACTATTGCCAGAGAGACCTTCCCATGTTACTCCTGAGAACTAGAACCAACACGCTTTCCTTTTCCTGTGCTAAACAATGCTGGAGCCAGGCAAAATAACCTAGCTATTTGTTCTAGGAAATAGTCACTTTCAGAAGATAAGACTATATGCCAACAAAAATAGCCTACTTATCAAAACTAATGGTTTGCTCATTAGCACTTACTTCACAGCCCTCATCTAGTTGTACTTACCAGTCTAAAGCTATTATGTCATAAACTCTGCCTAATCTTCACCAGTTCCCCACCTTCAAATCACCCAGCCCAAGCCCCAAAACTCTATCAATATCCTTGCCTTATTTCCTTCATCTGAGAAACTACTAAGACTGTCTAGGAGTGGATACCATGCATAGTGCAGTAAGTCTAACAAACTTTACTTACTTAGTGTAACAAGTCATTCTCATTGTCTTCTTAGAGAGCTTACGGCTAGTCTCTACCTCAAAAATATTCTGAGACTCTTCACTGCCTATATACTGAAGTCACTTGACAAGTATTATTGCATAACATTCAATAGAAGCATCGGAGTGATTCATATCACAGCTACCACTTAGGGACTGTGTGAACATAGGTCAGTTACTTTATGCTCCTGAGCCTTAAGTTGTTCTTCTGAAAAGTGGGGATGCCAGAAGCACCTGTTTTGCAGGTAGCATGCAGCATAGCATATAGCAGGTGTTCAATAATGGTTAGCAGTTATTACTTTTAGTTATCATCTATTATGTATCAAGCACTGCACTAGATCCTGCAGAAAGAAATCTGATTAAGACATAGTTCCTTCTCTGAAGGAATTCAGAATCTGGTGGGAAAATCCTAATAGTAAATTCAATGAACTCTTACAGGCATAGTAAGATCTCCGGGTGTGCTCATAGTACATGTTCTAGAACTTAAAATTACATTATTTTTTAATGCTACTTTTTATATTGTGAACAATCTCATGTATACAAAAGAGTATATAGAAGTAAACATGAATGCCTGTGAAGCTACACTCAGCTTAAGAATTAGCATAACTGTAGTCTTCAAACTTTCAGTTGTAAGATAAAGGCAGTCCAGTATAAGAAAAATGAGTAGCACTGGGATTCAGATGATATGGGATCTAGACTTAGTTGTGACACTAGCTAAGTGTGAGACATCTCACTTTTCAACTCCCAGTTAGCTCTTCTGTTGAATGACAGGAGTGGACAAGATGACTGGGAAGGTCCCTCTCTGCTAGAGTGGTCCCTGGTTCTCTAGTCTGCTCCTTCCCACCAGGCTGTGAAGACGGACGCCTCCAACATTGATCTGCTCACTGTCTCACCAGAACCTTCCAATTTTTCATTCCAAGTTTATTTTTCCCCTGACTTTCAAATGTGAAGAAATCTCCTCTACCTCACATTTAAAACAGAGTCTTCATCTGACATGTTGACACCTCTAACTAATATACTATCTCTTTCCTTCTTTACAATGTCAATTTTTTAACATGTGGGTCACTTCTGAAATTTCCATTTCTCTATCACCATCAGAGCCTTTTTCAGATCCCAAGACCCTATGGTAATTGCTTCCTTGAAAGTCATTAAGACTTCTTAGACCAATTCTTGGTTCTCTCCTGCCAAGATGGCCAGGAACATTTCCTAAACGGTCCTGTGGCTCTTTTCCTTTTCTTTTTTAGAGGCAGGTCTTGCTCTGTCAACCAGGTTGGAGTGCAATGGCATGATCATAGCTCACTGCATAATCCAACCCCTGGGCTCAAGCTATCCTCCCTCCTTGGCCTCCCAAGAGGCTAGGATTACAGAGGCGCTCTACCACGTCCGGTTCTTGAGACCCACACTAACCACTCTTCTTTTTCCTGGGCTGCCTCCTTTCAGCCCAGGTGAATGTAACTGCATACTAGAAGGATCATTGTGCCTCCTACCTCAAAAGAAGACTTTATCGGTGAAGGTTGAGGTCATCAAAAAGGTTTTACTAGACAGAAGAATAACAACAACTAAAATAATAATGTTACACAATTTTAGATGTAAGGACATAATTTGGATGTCATTTATGGAGAAAGAATGGAAAATATCACCTCTTTGTTGTCAATCACATCAATTGCAATTCTTCAGCAAATTAGTCTCATCTACCAATCCAACTAAGTACCTATTTTTGGCTTTTGGAATTTTACTGGGTGGAAGATTGGAATCTATACTGTTGTCAATTCAAATCTGGTATGTTTAGTAAAACATAAGCTAGCTACTCGTTCAGGAAACTTTCTGTGATGTGCTTCAAAAAGCTGCATGAAAGGGTTTGGGGGATAAAAGGAAAATAATGATAAATGACCTTACAGCACAAACTCAGCTCTCTCTGGCCTCTCAGCAAGCTTCAGGGCTTCATGCATGCCTGCAGCCGAGAGCTTCCGGTTGATATTCCGGTACTGGCACTGAAGCAGGCTGCGATAGGTGGTCCTCAGGTCCCGGTTGAAGAAGGCATATATAAAAGGGTTAATGAGAGAGTTTGCATAGCCTAGCCACAGAAATGTCCTCTCCACCCACAGTGGGATGCAGCTGCAGGAAGTGCCACAGATGAAGGGCCTGGCTGTCGAGAGGAGGAAAAATGGCAGCCAACACACGGTAAAGGCCCCAACGATGATCCCCAGGGTGGTGGCTGCTTTCTGTTCCCGCTTAAAGATGGAGATGTTTTTCCTTTCATGCTTGAGGAGTCTCGAAAGGTTTGCACACTCTTCCACCTCCTTCTGGAGCTTCACTATGCCATTCAGGGCGATGACGCTGTCTGGCTCCACTCGAGGGAAGCCAGGGAATTTGTGTTTGGCAGCACTCTTCCTGGCAGCCTTGTAAATCTGGTAGTACATGAAAAGCATGACGGACATAGGGATATAAAATGCCACTGCGGTAGAGTAAATCGTGTAGCCAAAGTCCTGGCTGATCAAGCACACCTTATCGTCATTTACATTCTGAGCCCATCCAAAGAGCGGAGGTAAAGTGATGGAGGCAGAGAGAAGCCAGACGGAGAGAATCATCTTCGCCATGCATTTCCCATTTTGCCTCACAGGGTATGTGAGGGGCCTTGTGATTCCAAGGTACCTAGTGGAGAGATGGAAAGATAACAGGTGAACACTGTGATCATAACTGGTCAACTGAGCAAGTCCTGCCAGCCAGGTACCAGCACCAGTCCTCACAACAGCCCTTCTAGGTAGGCATCATTACTCCCATTTTGCAGAAAGGTAAACTAAGGCTCTGAGATGTTACCTATTTTATTCCAGGTCACAAAGAGGCATTGCCAGATTGTAGCCTGAGAGCCCTCTGACTCTAAAGTCAGTCCATGCTTTTTGCATGCCTTACAGTTTTTCACAATCCATGTAGTCAACAAAGTTTAAAGAGCTCCTCCTCCCCATGACCACAGCAACCAAAATCAGCCAGGACAACATATCAACTCTGATGTAGGATGCTGTGACACATTCTCAAAACAACCAAGGTCTACCACACTCTGGTATTATACACCCAGTGATCGCCCCAGCTGTCTTAATTTAGGCCAGCTTTTAATTCATTTTAGCTTTCCCTTTGCATTACAGCAAAAGCATTTCTTTAAGATCACACAGATTCGTGAGATAGTCTGGGAATCCTAGAGTGTTGAAATGGTTAGCAGAAAATATATTATTATTATTATTTACCCACAGAAAAGTCTCACACAACAGCAATGTCAGAGGAACAATCTAAGAAATAAAAACAGCCTGCCTTCTCTCTCCAGTTCTTAGGAGAATCACAAAGCAAGGGTACAATTCTGAAAAATATTAGGGAAATCCAACATTTTCTCTGTGCTTAGTTCTATACAGGGAATAAATAATACTCCAAGTCTGTGATCAAGGATTTGTAATGCAAACAAATCTGTGCACACAGAGAAAACATATACAGAAAAGATATTCTGCCAAATGTTTAATATTTTTCAGCTTTTCAAACCTGTGTTTTCCTCATATTTAATAGCCTTAGATTCTATTTTGGGAAGCTAGGAGCACTTGAGAAGCAAAGACAGAAAAAAAGCTGGTCATTTTGTTGTTGTTTTTACTTCCTTTATGTATATAAAAGATACATTATTGAAACATAAAAAGGAAAGATACAGAGTCCCTAACTTACCAACAGGTTATTTTCTGAAAGTTGGCCAGCTAGTAGGTTAGAACTTAAAAAACAAGTTCTGCTAGAAATATCCTTTAATACTTAAATTATCCCACAAAAGTCCAAAATCATACTTTCACAATGAAAATTAGCATCACTATAACACAGGAAGACAACATCGAAACACAGTAAAAAATGATGAGCCAGATATTCTTACTCCTCTAGAATTCTTTCCTTCAACAAGTATTAATGGAGCTCATTTTACTGGACAGGTACTGTTCCAGGTGTTGGAGATATGGCAGTGGGTAGAAGAGATGAAAATCCTGCGTGCAGGCAAATGGAGAAATCATGTCGGATGAAGGGGAAAACCCGACACCATGGTAATGTTGAAGGGGACTTCTGATCCCTTCCAAGGACTCATGCGTTCACAATGCTGGGTTCTTCATTTGCCAACTTCTGCCTTCCCTTTTCCTTAATAAAGTTCACCTACAATCACTACCCTTAGACTTATCAGCTGTAGTTAGGATTATGATGCTGCTCCCAAACAGAATGAGGGAAGAGAGAGAGGGAGGCTTTCCTTAGAATGCAAGAATAAGAGTTAAGAAAAAGGCAGGCAGTGTGGGGGAAAGTAACTCAGAAGAAGAGAGGGAGGGGAGGAGGAAGGAAGATGGAAAAGGGAGGAGGGAGGGAAAAGGAAAATCTAGTCCTTGTTCTCAAGCAGCTCCTGTGAATGTGGCCTTTTGGGCACTTTCCTTATTTCCCTAGCAGCCTTTCCCCAGACCTGCACTTTGATTTCTTGTCTCTCTTTGTCTACAGCCCCATTGTAAACTGCCTGCTCTCAAGCCTGAATGTGGCATCCAAGACATGAGCCCAGGTGGGTGCCTCAGGTTCACCAAGTAGTGAAGTCCAGCAGGTAGAGGTTACTTTACACAATTCCCCAGGAGGCCACCAGATGGCATTGTCAGACCATTTTACACCTACTTACTGGGATTGAGGGTGTGTGGATAGGGTAGATGGCTGATGTAACAGGTTGTTATGTTGGAAAAATTAAGACAAAAAAAGAAGTTACATTTTATTTGTGGAGAGTTAAAAAAATTAGCAAGCCTGGAATTCACAATCTAGTAAACTCCTGTTTTAAGGAAATCCTTTTTCTCTCCCATTTCTTCATACTTTCCTTACTAGAACGATGCCTTCCCACTTAAGTAACAATTCCATCTTTTTCCTGGTTAATAAAGTACAAAGAACATTTTAGAATATTAGATAATCTCATTTAAATGGTACGTTTATTCATTCTAGTACACTTAGGCTGACACATTATATTTCAATAATGGTGATTAGTCTACATTCAGCCTGCCCTGGATGTACAAATTATATTTCATAAACTCTGTTCTACTTTAGGCACCATTCTCTAATTATTTCAAGACATCCTACAATAAGATAGTTATATTTACTTCTTAGGCCCCTCACTTCCACCTGGTGAGACATTATAAGGCTAAAATCAACTGAAATATTACTAGAAAAAAAATGAGTGCTCACTGAAGTGTCTGGATATAAAATTAATAAACAAAAGTTAATATTTTATGTTGTAACCATTAACAATCAGAAAATAGTGTGGAGATGATGCAATTAACAACAATTAAAAACATCTAGGAAAAAGCTTTTTTAAAATAATACCTAAGGCCTATATGGAGAAAATACAAAATGCTACTGAGGTACATTTTTAAAAATACTTAAATCCATGAGGGAAAAACTTGTTTTTTCAATAAGAAAATCTAGTATTATAAAAGTACCTATTTCCCCTCAATCTGTAAATACCATATAACCCCAAATGAATAAACTGGCATGGCTTTTGTTAATGATTTTAAAGCTCACCAAATCAACATGCAAAAATGTACAGATAATCTGAAAAAGAATAATGAAGGGGTACTTTTCCTATTAAAAAAAGCAACAGAAATAAAAGCCCCCCAAAAATTATTCAAAAAGATATCAATAAAACAGGATAGTTTCAAATTGATTCAAATATATACGGGAATTCAATATAAAAGGAGTCACTTTAAATCACTAGTAAAAAATTGGATATTCATAAAGTCTCACAACTGTTCAGCAATTGAGGTAAAAGTATTACTGGCTTCTTACCTTTCTTTTGATTAAATATAAATCCCAGATGGATCAAAGATTATCATGTAAAAAAAATTAAACCCTAAGACTATGAGAAAATATTGGCAAGTATTTCACAATCCTGAGATGACAAAGGCCATTCTTAACTATAATACAAAAGCTTGAAAGTATAAAATGAAACATCAAGAAATGTTTGTAACAAACAAAATAAATAAGTGACATTTATAAGCAACATTTAGTTTAATTCAAAAATCATTCTGTGAAGAGTTAAAAGTCAAATCATAAACTAGAAATCTAAATGGCAATATCACAATATTCACAGATTTCCTACAGGTCAATACAAAACACAACCATCCCATAGTAAGAACTTCAGAGTTTGTAAAAGAAAAAGGAAAAAGCCAACCATCCCCCAAAAAATATTTAAGCAACTGATCAAAGAAGAAAAACTAATGACCAAAGCCGGGTGCCGTGGCTCATGCCTATAATCCCAGCACTTTGGGAGGCCAAGGTGGAAGGATCACTTGAGGCCAGGAGTTTGAGACCAGCCTGAGCAACATAGCAAGACCCCATCTCTATTTTAAAGACAGAGAGAGAGAAACTATGACCAATAAGCACTTAAAAATATGTAGAACTTCATTAATAATCAAAGAGATGCAAAGTTTAAAATGACACATTTTTATCATTTGCCAATATTTAAAAAAGACAAAATCCAATATTAGAAAACTGTGAAAAAGCAATCGTTCTATTACGTTGCTATTGGAAGTGTCAACTGAAATAATTCTGGTAGACAGTTTGGTAATTATCAGATATCTAGGATTTTGTCTTAAGATAATTGTACAGATGCAAAATGACTAATGTGCAGAGATGTTGCTAAACACATAATAGAGGAAAAAGGATGCAATCTAAGTATTATCAATAGGAGAGTAGATATGGTATATATATATATACTGTATACAATATGTATAATGCAACCATTAAAATGATGATGTACATCTGTATTTACTAACACAGAAACAACAGAAGAGTGGATTAAAAATGCATTGATAATAGAATATCGTATAACATATTTTATTAACCTTTCTATATAAAACCGGGTGTATGCCTGTGTGAGCATGTCTGTGTATGCACAGATGTCTACAAGAATATCAACTAAAATATCAATACTAGTTCTACCTGAGATGTAGAAATTTTAATGATTTTAATTTTTCTTTATATTTTCTATGCTTGATATTTTTGTAGTGAGCATGTAAAAAAATCCCACTACTTTAAGAACAAAATAAAAGATTTAAGAGGATTCTGAGATTCCTAAATTACTAAATAATTCTGGCAATAGAAACAATCTGGTTCATAAAACCTTTAGAAAGCTGATAATTAAATCTTATATTTTTATTTGATTAGCTTGTCAAAAGTGCTGTATTATAATACATTCATAAGTTCATACAAAAGAAAAGGAACTCATTGGCATTTAAAATCTCATAATTACTATATAAAGTAATATTGGTATTCAGGGAAGTGTTTCTCTAAATTATACATTCATTCTTCCAAACCTTATATCGAATAAATCTTACCTTCAAGGGAGAGAAAGAAAAAAAGAAAAAAAACTAGACTGATTTTTAATATTCCTTAATTATGCATGTTTAATATTTATCACACTAACATTTTATCCTCACTGCTAATTAGAAAGCAGGATGCTTGTAAAGTCTTCAAAATTTTACTGTAAAATGCATACAAATGTTAAAGTACAGTAAATCTCGGAGACAAAAGCACCAAAGTATTATATAATTGAGAAATATATGCAACTCATATTAGGGGTGCTACTGAAGTACAGGTTCAGGGAAAAAGAGGATTAGGGAGTTATAATCTGCATAGAGAGGGATCGGAAGTAAACTAACTCTGCTGCTTGTCTTCTGTTCTAACTGTATAGAAATGGTAGATAACAGTTCTTTAATCAAATGGCTTCTTCTGAGTTTCACTGCTATAGAATAATAATCTAGGGAGTAAAAGAAACTGGGTAGAATTATTCTGAAATATGGTGGTTTTTCAGAATGTTCAGTTTAAAAAGGGTTCACACACTTAGAACACCTCCTCCAGGAGATTCCTCCCTTGCAGTTGGCAAAATCCACTAGAATCTCCAGCTAATGTCAGTGGCTCCTGAAACTGCCAGATTATCAGAATCACTCAGGAGCTTTAGAAACATGCAGATTCCCAAGCCAATATTCTCATTCAAGGATTGGAGACCTAGGACTTTCTGTTTAGGATTGACTGTTCTGGGTCTTTATCCCACACACTGCTGTCAAAGCAGCCTTCTCCCATTCAATTACAAGGACTTTATACTTATCACATGAAGGGCTTTACTTACTGTACATTTCATCTGAACAGTTTGCTTCCAGTTTAGTCTAACAAAATCATTATGAATCATGTTTCCATTATCTCGGCTATTAGATTTATTTCCCATTACTGTGCTAAATGAGATCTGTGTGGTCTTTATGTTTTAATCAAGTTGTAGATTTTTCTTAAGTGCATAATACCCAACAGGGTTTTTTAAAACCTTTTTGACCATAGTTCACAAAAAGAAATATAACATTTTACCTATATAATAAACTGATATGTGTGTATATTTATATTTAGGAAATTAAAACAAAAGTTTCACAAATCTATATTTACCATTATAAACCATTATTTACTCTCTTCTATTCTATTTCAGACTTTTTAAGTGCTGGCCTTAATGCACTAAATTGATTTCATAACCCATTATTGGATCAAGGCCTAAAGTTTGAAAATTACTCACCTTCACCAAACACATGAAAAGGTGTTTAACATCATGAGTCATGAGAAACATGCAGATTAGCACAATGAAATGTCACTAACAGCCATCAGAGTGGTTAAAATTAATGATGATGATGATGATGATGATAAAAACTATAATGCCAAGCGTTCTGTGAAGATATGAAACAATTGTGATTCTCACACATTACTGGTGGGAGTGTAAACTGAGGCAGTAACTTTGGGAAACTATTTTGTAGTATCTATTAAAGCTAAATAATACACACACTATGATCTAGCAATTCCAAGTATATAATGAATATTAACCAAAATACACATACAAAACTTTATAGCAGCACTGTTGGTAACAGCCCCAAATGAAACTCACCCACTCTACAAAAGTAAAACTAGTATAACTCTATAATAGTAGAATAAGTACATAAACTGTGGCATATTTATACAATGGAATTCTATAAAACAATGAGAATGAACCCAGTACTGCTTGTCAACATGGATGATTTTCACAAACATAAGGTCGTGCTAAAGAAGCTAAAAAACAAAAGAGAACATACTATTCCAAACCAGGCAAAACTAGCCCCTGGTAACAGAAGCCACAATGGCAGTTACCTCTGGGGAAGAGCAGGTCCTAAGCAGTGAGGGTGCAGGAGGAAAGCTTGGAGTTCTGAAAATGTTCTTTTTCTTCCTCTGGGTGTGTTAAGCAGGTATGCTCACCTTGTAGAAAGTAAGTGAGCTCTTCAGTTATGATTGCTGCAGTGTTCTGGATGTACGGAAATCAAGGTTTTTTTAAATACTAAAAGTAAATTTTTAACAATACACTGAACTTATCATTTGCCATTAACCTAGATGCTGACCTGTTCTCTAAAACCATCATTACAGTGGGGTTCCAATATACTTTTAAACCATTTCCATCAGTGTTTCTAAGCTGCACTTATAGTTAGGACCAATAAACAACTTAAATTCATTATTCTGCCCTCAGCAGTGAGGGAGGGAAGTAGACAAAAGAGAAGAGGGGAAAAAGCAACAAAATTCAATCAAGTTTGGAAACACAGTAGCAAAGCCTCCTCTTTGAGAAAGCATATTATCATTAAACAAAAAGGAGAGTTTCCCTTAACAGAGAAAATCAGATTTAATTAAAATAAAACAAATCACTTAATTCTAAAAGTACCTGTAAAAATTCATATATTAGATTTGTTAACTGTTGCTACATAACTAATTACCACACTTTAGTGGCTTAAGACACCACCAAGGAAAACCCTGTGGCAAAAAAAAAGAAAGAAAAAGAAAACTTCATGACTATTAAAGGATTTTTAGATAATTATACAAAGTCATGAAAATGAATAGTGTGAGAGATTAGTAGTGACCCCTGAATTATACTTGTTAATTACCTCAGTTGTATATGGATTCACAATAAACTAAATTTTCCCAAAGAATTTGGCCTTTTATTCCTCAGAAAAAAGGGGTGGGGGTGGCAGAAAGAAAGAACCAAAATTTATCAGCAATAATACAAGAAATTAATGGCATAAAACCTTAAAAACTTTGTAAAGGTTAGAGGCAGGAAAAGAAAAGAAAATATTCTGTTTTATGATGCTTCTGTGTGGCTTTCAACCCCATCCCATAGAAGCAGTACTGAGGAAAGGGGGTGAGTAAATCCTTAAAATTCCAAATAATACCTTCATTTTGGAGAGAAGCAAATCAAGCGGGTGAGAAGACAACCTAAAGAAAAGTACTGAAAAGTCATGAAGAGCAGAAGCCCCACATGCCATTTTAGCAGAGTTAAGGGCCAGCAGAACTTGTCATCTTTCAGGACACTGAGCTGAACCAGAGTAGTATGCCAAGTTCCAGAAGACTGGTAAACCCTGAGCTTAGCGGGATATTTTCTGGTCCAGGACATCTAATGAGTATTCAGAGTAAAGAGTAGTCCTCCTTAACAAACTTCACTCAGCTGCAGTAGAACCTACTCCCTTCCTTTCCCTGCAACCCTACACTTTCAGGCAATTGAAAAGTAGATACACTAAATACTAGCCTAAAAAGAGAAAAATAGCATATCAAATAAGGTAGAATATCAATGATAATTCAACCACAGTATGTGAGAACAAACATTAGGGTTTAAATAAACAACTCATGTTAAGAATGAGCAAAATGAAAAAAATAAACTGTTACAGCAACTACACAAACATGCTCCAACAATAAATAACAACAATGAAAGGAAAAAAGAAAGAAAGAGAACATGGCTAAGACTTGAAGAACCAAGTCAAGAGGCAAACACAATATTCAGAATAGAAGTTGTTTTCCTAAAAGTACTTTTCACTCTGTAAGAGACCTTAATAAATATATGTGATCACTGAAGTAGAGGCTCAAAGATGTTAAAACAGCAGAATGAGATAAAAAGAGATGGCTAAGAAAATAAATTGAGGCCAGAACATTATCAGGGCAGATCTAATGGATGAATAAGTAGGAGCTGATAACAGAAACAGACACACCTGACCAGGCGCAGTGGGTCACGCCTGTAATCCCAGTACTTTGGGAGGCCAAGGCGGGCAGATCACGAGGTTAGGAGTTCAAGACCATCCTAGCCAATATGGTGACACTCTGTCTCTACTAAAAATACAAAAATTAGCTGGGCATAGTGGCGCTCGTCTGTAGTCCCAGCTACTCGGGAGGCTGAAGCAGAAGAATTGCTTGAACCCAGAAGGTAGAGGTTACGGTGAGTAGAGATCGTGCCACTGCACTCCAGCCTGGGTGACAGAGCGAGGCTCCATCTCAAAAAAAGAAAAGAAACAAGACACACCTGAAAAGCAAATCAATGCCATGGAGTAAAAAGGCTTGAGGTAATCATATCAATGCATAAGGAAAAATTTATTCAAGCAATTAGAAGGTGATAGGTAAGGAGAACACACAAAGATAAGACATAATAATAACATCTCCCTGAAGAAAAGAAAGAAACTAAACAAGGAGGACGGAAATTGTTTAAGTAAATAGAGCTGCAACATGTAAAAAGTACACAGTGATATAATTTAGGACATTTTCCTTGAATCAATGAAAGAGCTGAATCTTACCAACAAAAGGACACATAACATAGTTGGGAAAAAGTGATACAGAATTATTATCCATGATACCTATCCTAGTAAAGTTATTGAACTTCAAGACATGGAAAGACCACTGCAGGAATTTGGGAATGAAAAAAAAAAAATCAGAAAATATGCAAGGTGGAAAAAAAATCAGGCTGATTCTCAACAGCATAATTCCATGCCAAAATATAATAGAAAATGTCTAAAAATATAGAGTGTATAAAATGTGAAATAGCATTACGCCTGTTATCTAAAATTATAAAGCTAAGAAGTAGACATTCTCAAACATGAGAGAATTTGAAGAGTAAAATACCCATAAAGCCTATTTTGGGGGAGGAAATAAAATCCATCCAACCAAAAATGAACCAAATGAAGAATTTAAAACCAGGGAAACAATGGCTATTATTGAACTTGTTTAAATGCAACAGTAAGACCTATGGGAATTATATTAGCACAACAGAATGTAAATTTTGCAAAGTAAAAATAATATAAGCCACAAGAATCAGGAGCTGGGGGAAGCAACGTAGGATACAGTGTTAGAGCACTAATCAATTCAACTTTCAAAGTAGAGATCAACTGATGCTGTCTAAAATTGTAACATTTTAAAATTGTAACATATAGTTTATACAAATCCAACCTCCTAATGGCTTTCACATTTTCCCATAATCTTTACACAATCTTTCAGGAACAAATAGCTCTTAAAATTAGTGCTGTACAAAGGAAAGGAAATCAGTATATCAAAGGGACATCTGCATCTCCATGTTTACTGTAGCCCTATTCACAATAGCCAAGGTATTGAATCAACCTAGGTGTCCAACAACAGATTAATGGATATAGAAAGTGTGGTGTATACACACAATGAATACTATTCAGCCATAAAAAGAGGAAAAGCCTGTCATTCACAGAAACATGAATGAAACTGGAAGACATTAAGTGAAATAAGCCAGGTACAGAAAGTTAAACACCGCATGTTCTCACTCTAAAATTAGTTGATCTCATAGGAGTAAAAAGTAGGACAGAAGATAACAGAGGCTGGAAAGGGTAGGAGGAAAGAAGGACATACAAAGATTTGTTAAAGGGCACAAAATTAAAGCTAGACAAGAGGAACAAGTTCTAGTGTTCTATAGCACTGTAGGATGACTATAGTTAACAATGCATTATATAGTTTCAAATAGCTAGAAAGAGGATATTGAAAATATTCCCAGCGCAAAGAAATGATAAATGTTTGAGATGAGGGATATGTTAATTACCCTGATCTGATCACTGTACATTATATGTATCAAAACATCAATATGGGCTGGATGCATTGGCTCACGCCTGTAATCCCAGCAATTTGGAAGGCCAAGGCAAGTGAATCACCTGAGGTCAGGAGTTTGAGACCAACCTGGCCAACATGGTGAAACCCCATCTGTACTAAAACTACAGAAAATTAGCCAGGCATGTTGGTGGGCATCTGTAATCCCAGCTACTTGTGAGGCTGAGGAGGGAGAATTGCTTGGATCCAGGAAGTGCAGGTTCCAGTGAGCTGATATTGCACCATTGAACTCCAGCCTGGGCAACAGAGTGAGACTCTGTCTCAAAAATAGATAAATAAAATAAACATGTACCCCATAAATATGTACAATTATTATGTGTCAAAAAAATTAAATGAAAAAATAGTAGCTCTGACTGAAAGTTCTTCTACTTCAGTTTATTTTTCTTCTTTTAAATTTAAGTAAATTTAGTTTTAATATTTTGTTAAAATAACATGCATAGTGTGATATCATTTTTATAATTTTTTTAATCAATCAACTTTCTATCTACCTGTCATTGAGTCAACTAACCAGCTAGCCAGTCATCCTCCTAAGTGGACATAAGTATAAAGAAACATCTAAAATGATACTTACTACGTGTTATTTATTTTATTTTTCTGTATAAGAGTTTAGATGATTTGTTTTCTTTTTCATATTTTTTATAATTGAATTTTCATAATGAGCACATACAGTTTTCAAAAAATTAAAGAATTACTCTAAAATACTGCAAAGCTTTATTTTTTATTTTTGGACTGTTTCTACCTTACCACTTTCTCTTTTTTACTATACATATATTGTGAAATGATTACCACAGTAAAGTTAGTTAACACATCTATTACCGGCCAGGCGCGGTGGCTCAAGCCTGTAATCCCAGCACTTTGGGAGGCCAAGACGGGTGGATCACAAGGTCAGGAGATCGAGACCATCCTGGCTAACACGGTGAAACCCCGTCTCTACTAAAAATACAAAAACTAGCCGGGCGAGGTGGCGGGCGCCTGTAGTCTCAGCTACTCGGGAGGCTGAGGCAGGAGAATGGCGTAAACCCGGGAGGCGGAGCTTGCAGTGAGCTGAGATCCGGCCACTGCACTCTAGCCTGGGCGAAAGAGCGAGACTCCGCCTCAAAAAAAAAAACAAAAAACAAACAAACAAACAAAAAACAAACAAACAAACAAAAAAAAAACACATCTATTACCTCACATAGTTACCATTGTGTGGGGGGGGGGGGCAGGGGCGGGGGGCGGTGAGGTTTACTCTCTTAGCAAATTTCAAGTGTACAATACACTACTGTTAACAATAGTCACCATGCTGTACATTAGATTTCCATACCTTATTCATCCTACAACTAAGAGTTTGGACCAACATTTCCCCTTTTCCCCCATCCCCATTCCCCTGCCAACAACCATGCTACTCTCTGTTTCTAAGTTTTTTAGATTCCACATACAAGTGAGATTATGCAGTATTTATCTTTCTCTGTCTGACTTATTTCACTTAGCATAATGCCCTGAAGGTTCATCTATGTTATTGCAAATGGCAGGATTGCCTTCTTTTGTAGCTGAAAAATATTCTATTGTGTATATATACCACATTTTCTTTATCCCCTCATCCCTTAACAGACACTTAGATTGCTTCCATAGCTTGGCTATAGTAAATAGTGGGCAATTAACATGGGAGTGCAGATATCTCTTCAACATACTGGCTTCATTTCCTTTGGATATATACCCAGAAGTAGAAGCACTGGATCATATGGCAGTTAGTTGTATTTTTATTTTTTAAGGAACCTCCATACTGTTTTCCATAAGAGCTGTACTAACTTACATTCTCACCAACAAGTGCACAAGAGTTCCCTTTTCTCCACATCCTCGTGAACACTCAAGATTTCTTGTCTTTTTGATAATAGCTATCTCAACAAGTGTGAGGGGATAACTCATTGTGGTTCTGTTTATGTTTCCCTGATGACAAGTGATGTTGAGCACCTTTTCATGTACCTGTTGTCCATATGTATGTCTACTTTGGAAAAATGTCTATTCAGGTCCTTTTCTCATTTTTAATGGAATTATTTGGGTTTTTATTGTTGAGTGATATGGGTTCTTTAAATATATTGAATATTAACCTCTCATAAGATACATGGTTTGTGAATATTTTCTCCCATTCTGTACGTGGCCTTTTCATTTTGTTAACTGTTTCCTTTTATGTGAACAAGATTTTTATTTTAATGTAGTCCCATTTGTTTATCTTTGCTTTTGTTGGTGTTATGTCCAAAACTATCACTGCCAATACCGATATAAAGGAGTTTTTACCCTGTGTTTTCTTCTTGGAGTTTTATGGTGTCAGATACTACATTTAAATCGTTAAGCAATTTCCAGTTAATTTTTGTTAGTGGTGTAAGATAAGGGTTGGATTTCATTATTTTACATGTGGATATAGTTTTTCCGGCACCATTTATTGAAGAGACTATTCTTTCCCCATTGAGCACACTTGGCATCCTTGTCCATTATCAGTTGACTGTGTATGTGGAGGTTTCCATGGATTCCACGCTGTCAATTCTGTTACATTAATCTATGTGTCTGTTTTTATGCCAGTACCATATTGTTTTCAGTGCCATTTTGTAATATAGTTTTAAATGAGGAAACATGATGCCTCGAGCTTTATTCTTCTTTCTCATGATTGCTTTTTCTGTCTGAGGTCTTTTCTGATTCCATGTGAATTTTAGGATTGTTTTCCGTTTCTGTGAAAAATGCCATTGGAATTTTGATAGTAGTTGCATTGAATTTATAGATTGTGCTGGGTTTTATGGGCATTTTAACAATATGGATTCTTCTACTCCATGAACATGGGGTATCTAGACATTTATTTGTGTCTTCTTCAATTTCCTTCATCAATGTCTTATAGATTTCAGTACATACATCTTTCACCTTCTTGGTTAAATTTATTCCTAAGGATTTTATTGATTTTTATGCTACTATAATTGGAATTGTTTTATTTCTTTTTTTATGAGATGCATAGATAAAACTTAGTCATTTTTACATTTTACTTTTAGTTCCAGGATATGTGTGCAGAACATGCAGGTTTGTTACATAGGTATACATGTGCCATGGTGGTTTGCTGCACCTATCAACCCATCATCTACGTTTTAAGGCCCACATGCATTAGGTATTTGTCCTATGCATTAGGTATTTGTCCTAATGCTCTCCCTCGTCTTGCCCCCTCATCCCCTAACAGGCTCCGGTGTGTGTTGTTCCCCTCCCTGTGTCCATGAGTTCTCATGTTCAACTCCTACTTATGAGTGAGAACATGCAGTGTTTAGTTTTCTTTCCTGTGTTAGTTTGCTGAGGTTGATGGCTTCCAGCTTCATCCATGTCCCTACAAAGGACATGAACTCATCCTTTCTTATGGCTGCATAGTATTCCATGGTGTATATGTACCACATTTTCTTTATCTGGTCTATCATTGACGAGCATTTGGGTTGGTTCCATATCTTTACTAATGTAAAAAGTGTTGCAGTAAACATGTGTGCATGTGTCTTTATAGTAGGATAATTTATATTCCTTTCGGTATATACCCAGTAATGGGATTGCTGGGTCAAATGGTATTTCTGCTTCAAGGTCCTCGAGGAATCGCCACACTGTCTTCCACAATGGTTGAACTAATTTACATTCCCACCAACAGTGTGAAAGCATTCCTATTTCTCCACAGGTTTGCCAGCATCTATTGTTTTTTGACTTTTTAATAATTGCCATTCTGACTGGCTTGAGATGGTGTCTCATTGTGGTTTTGATTTGCATTACTTTAATGATCAGTGATGCTGAGCTTTTTTTCCTATGTTTGTTGGTCACATAAATGTCTTCTTTTGAGAAGTATCTGTTCATATCCTTTGCCCACTTTTTGATGGGTTGCTTGTTTTTTTCTTGTAAATTTGTTTAAGTTCCTTGTAGATTCTGGATATTAGACCTTTGTCAGATGGGTGGATTGCAAAAATTTTCTCCCATTCTGTAGGTTGTCTGATCACTCTGTGGTTTTCTTTCTTTTTCAGATAGTGTGTTGTTACTTTACAGAAACGCAATTAATCTGTATGTGTTGCTTTTGTATCTCACAACTTTATTAAATTCACTTATTTAGTTTTTGGCAGAGTTTTCGTACAGGTTTTTTTTGGTGGAGTCTTTAGAGTTTTCTACATATAAAATCATCATGTCATCTGAAAACAGAAACAATTTTACTTCTTCCTTTCTAATTTGAATGCTTTTTCTTTTTCTTGCCTAATTAGTATGGCTAGGACTTCCAGCAGTATGTTGAACAGAAGTGGTGCGAGTGGACAACCCTGTCATTCCCAATATTAAAGAAAAAAAATTCAGCTTTACACCACTGACTATGATGTTAACTAAAAGGATGCTGAATTGTGTCAAATGCTTTTTATTCATCTACTGACATAATCATATTATTTTTATCTTTCCTTCTGCTAATGTGGTATATCATATTTATTGATTTGCATACATTGGACCATCTTTTGCTAGTATTAATATTATGCTGAGGATTTTTGCATCTATGTTCATCAGAGATATTGGCTTATAATTTTATTTTCACATACAGTCCTCATCCAACAGTGCTATCAAGGTAATGTTAGCCTCATAAAATGAATTTGGAAGTGTTCCTTCCTGTTCAACTTTTTGGAAGAGTTTGAGAATAATTCACATTAATTCTTCCTTAAATGTTGGGCAGATTCCCCAGTGAAGTCATCTGGCTCTGGACTTTGGTTTGTTGGGAGGTTTTTTTTATTATTGATTCAATTGACTTACTAGCTATTGGTCTGTTCAGATTTTCTCTTTCTTCCTAATTCAGTTTTGATAAGTTATATATTTCTAGCAATTTACCCATTTCTTCCAGGCTTCTCTTAGAAGTAACCCTATTAGTTACTTTATGATTATTCATAATAGTCTCTTATGATCCTTTGTATTTCTGTGACATCGGGTTTAACGCATCCTCTTTCATTTCTGATTTATTTAATTATTCTCTCTCATTTTGAGTCCAGTTAATGGTTTGTTGATTTATCTTTTCAAAAAAAAAAAAAAACTAGCTCTGGTTTGTTAGTGTTTACTATTGTTCATCTAGTCTATTTCATTTATTTTTGCTCTGATCTTTATTATGTCTTTCTTTCTGCTAAATTTGGTCTTTTTCTATTTCTAATTCTTTGACATATAAAGTTGCATTGTTTATTTAGGTTCTTTCTCTTTTTTTCTTAACCTGTAGGTGTTTATTCCTATAAACCTTTCTCTTAGAAATACTTTCATGGCATCCTGTTATTTTTGGTATGTTGTGTTTCCATTTTTGTTTGTTTCAGAATTTTTAATTTCTGTTTACATTTCTTCTTTGACCCATTGGTTGTTCAGAAGTATGTTGTTTAATTTCCACATAGCTGTGAATTTTCCACTTTTACTCTTGTGATTGATTTCCAGTTTCATACTACTGTGTTCAGAAAAGATACTTGACATGATTTCAATCTTCTTGAATTTGTGAAGCATATTTTGTGGCCTAACATATGACCTATCCTGGAAAATGTTCTGTGTGTGCTTGAGAAGAATGTATATTCTGCTGCTGCTGGGTGGAATGTTCTGTATATGTCTGTTAGTTCATTTGGCCTATAGTTCTACTCATATCTGGGGTTCCTTATTGACATTATGCTTGGATGATTTATTCATTGTTGAGAGTAGGATATTTAAGTATCCTACTATTATTGTATTGCTGTTTATTTCTCCCTTCTATTAGTATTTGCTTTACATACTTACGTGTTCCAAAGTCAAATGTATAACTATTTAAACTGTTATATCTTCCTGATTAACTGACCTCTTTATCATTGCATAATGACCTTGTTTGTCTCTTGTGATTGTTTTGGCATAAAGTCTATTTTGTTTGATATAAGTGTAGCCACTGCTATTCTCTTTTGGTACCACTTGCATGAAATATCTCTTTCCATCCCATTTTCCATTCCACTTTCAGCCCATGTGTGTCCTTAAAGCTAAAGTGAGTCTCTTGTAGGCATCATGTTATTGGCTCTTATATTTTATCCAGTCAGCCATTTTATGTCTCTTGTTTGGAGAATTTAATCCATGTACATTGAAATTACATGTTGATAGATAAACATTCACCAATGCCATTTTATTCACTGTTTTCTACCTGTTTTGTAGTTCCTTTATTTCATTTTTCCTCTCTTGCTCTCTTCCTTTGTAACTTGAAGATTTTTTGTAGCAGTGGTATACTTTCTTTTCTCTTTATCTTGTGTGTATCTACTACAGGTCTTTCCTTTATGTTTACCATAAGGATTACATAAAATATCTTACAGTTATAACATCACCCTATTTTAAGCTGATATCTTAACTTCCATTGCACATAAAACTCTACAGTCATCTCTTCTAACCTTTATAGGTTCGCTTTGGCAGGGAAAGAACTTCACTACTCAGTCCAGCCTATGGTTCTTGATGGGTCAACTGGTAGCACTGACAGACAGATAGAGTTTCCTGTTGAGGTCTCTAATTGAGTGGGGCCATTGCAGGTACTCTAAAGCTGGTTGGGTTTGCTGCCTGGGATCCGAGGTCAAGCAGGGACTACCGGCTGGACTCCCTGGTCTGGCTGGGCTACTAGCTGGACTCTACCCACAGGCTGTGCTCAGCAATTGGGAAGAGCCTTAGGCTGGGCTCCATGGCCAGGCAGGGTCACTGGCCAGGCTTTCTGGTGGGATGACGCCGTGAGCTATGCTCCTCAGTTGAAAGGGGCTACTGGATTGGCTCTCTGCTCAGTGGGGCCATAGGCTGGGTTCCACAGATGGGTGGGGTTGCTGGCTGAGCTCCCTGATTTGGTGGGGCCTGGGGCAAAACTTTCTTTAAAATTATCATTTCAGCCATTAATTTCATTTGCCTGCCAATTGGTCCTTCTTTATAAATCTCTTCACAAACTTGGCAAGTTTGGAATTAACAGCTGATTTAACCATACTCAATTTCTCTGAAATTTTTACAAACTATCTTTGCACTATAAATTCTCATTAGCTTCTTAGTTTATTAAGTAAATGTTGGGAGAAAGTCAGTTCTATGCATCCTAATGGCATAATCTCCCAATGAATTGTAGTGGACTAAATATGGCCATATATTCTTTGCCATCCCTTTTGATAGATAAATTTTTCTCCTCCCCTTTATTCTGGGCTGGCCTTGTGGCGTGTTTTTACCAACAGAGAGTACACCAAGTGATGCCATTTGACCTCCGAGGCTGACCCTTAAGAGATGTCCAGCTTCCACCTTTACTGCCTGGAAAACTCCTCCTGCATTTAGCTGGACTGTAGGATGCTTCACTCACATTCTCAGTGCTTCCCCAATTATGCTTTCCTTCTTAGCATAGTTAGCCTAGGCTTCCTCAGAGTATGGCCGACTTCTCATGTGTCAGCTAGCTTCCCAGGGGGAGTTTTCCAAGCAATAAAGGTGAAAGCTTCTTAGATTATCCCAAAATTTGGATCCCAGCCAAGACTTCCCCCTGGAGCTCCAGACCCATGAATTGACTGCCTCCTTCAAATCTCTACTTGGGTATCTTTAAAGTGTCTTTTTCACTCCCTCCTCTAACAAGTTTTTATTTTGGTTTTTGTTTGTTTGATTGTTTGTTTGAGATGGAGTCTTGCTCATCACCCAGGCTGGAGTGCAGTGGCGTGATCTCGGCTCACTGCAAGCTCCGCCTCCCGGGTTCACGCCATTCTCCTGTCTCAGCCTCCCGAGTAGCTGGGACTACAGGCGCCTGCCAACGTGCCCGGCTAATTTTTTGTATTTTTAGCAGAGACGGGGTTTCACCATCTTAGGCAGGATGGTCTCGATCTCCTGACCTTGTGATCCACCCACCCCGGCCTCCCAAAGTGCTGGGATTACAAGTGTGAGCCACCGTGCCCGGCCACAAGTTTTTATTAAACACTTCTATGAGTCTGGCACCATCTCGACATGTCCAAATATATCATCTCCACAAAACTGAACATCCTTCCATTTCCCCAACTTAGTGAGTCTGTCCCAGAAACCTGAGAGTCCTTCTCATTCACCATCTTAACCCAGCTCTGCCTATTTTACTTCCTCAATGTCTCTAAAACCTATCTACTTTTCTGTCTCCATTGCCATCACTCAAGAATCATTCTCTCTCCACAAGTATTGCAATAGCCTCTAAATTGGTTCCCCCACAACTACTATTCTCCTTCCTAACCCATTCTCCTCATGTATCTGGGGTGATCCTTTTCTTAATGTTAATTTATTTCATCAAGTAAGTAACATTTTCCCACACTTCGAAAATACATAAGGCATATATTGAGAAACCTTGCTTCAAATTCCGTTTCCATCCTCTTCATCCCCCACCTCCAATATGTATCACTTTTATAAAAATCTTGTGTGCCCTTCATCTTTTCTTTGTCCAAATGCAAGCAAATAAGAATATATGTTCTTATCTTCCTCTTTCTTATATGTAAGATAGCATACTGGATACCCTCTTCTGCAGGTTACTTTTTTCACTTAATATATCCTCAAGGTACTTCCATACTAGTGCATCAAGAGCTCCCTCATGCTTTTTTAAAACTGCAAGTATTAAATTGTGGGACTCTGCCATCATTTATTTATCTAGTAATAAATAAGTAATGTGATAAATAAATTCAAATGATATTCACATCATTCTTATTCTCATGTCCACCAATCAAGGACAAAATGAAATCCACACTTCAGGTGTGAATGGTCAAACATATAAAGAATAAAACAACTGCAACTTCTTCCTTGGTGATGTGAATTCTAAAACTTAGTGGCTGTCAGTCCTTCAGTTGGCCTTTGAAGAAAAGGAAGAAAGTTGTTGGCCAAGGCTGGTGTTCAGTTACAGAAGGTACCACTGAAACAGCACAGTTCTGATGATTCCTCCCACTAGCCAAGAACACTTTCATTACTACAGCCCACAGCACTATGTTCCAAAAAAAAATCCTGCAACTATTAAGGGTGTGTGTCCCAGAGCCATCTTTGCAGAAAAGAAGAGCTTCCTCAAATTTCCTCAATTGCTGTACTATTTGAATGTAAACATTATTTTACTTCTAACTGTAAGGATACCATGCATAGCAATCTAGTTCCATCAATATTCAAGTTTTTAAAAGCATATAAAACTATGGCACCTGGGTAAGCTTTGGGTAAGACATTAGTCTCTGTATTTCATACTTTGACAAGACCATTTCTCTTTCTTAAGGAAGGCGTATGGAAAGTTTTGGATTAAATTTACTCTATACTCTCTTTTCTATTTATTACTTTTGATAATTGTTAATTAATTTGCCCATTTCCATTAATCTTCCCCCAAAGCAATCAACTAACAAACGCGTTCAATATTTAAATGCATGTTATTTTTGCATATGTATGCATATTTTCAATGTGCTGTCTTTCTGAATTAAATTGCTTATCTGATCGAGGCCTGTCACAAATGTTCATATATTTCCACTAAAATAGAGTAAAATACAAATACTTACATATTTATCAAAATGATTTGTGGTTTAAAGTTTAAATAATAAGCTTTAGACTTTACAATGTAACCAAATATGCGCTTTAAAATAGCCACGAGGATAAATGAACAAAAGAATTTTTAGAATTAGAAAATCAATTATATATTCCAACCTAGAAAAGGAATTTTAAAAAATTAGATTCCAAAAACCAAAGCAAAAACTTTTTTTTGTTGTTGTTGTTGTTGTTGTTGTTGAGACGGAGTCTCGCTCTGTCGCCCAGGCTGGAGTGCAGTGGGCAGATCTCAGCTCACTGCAAGCTCCGCCTCCCGGGTTTACGCCATTCTCTCGCCTCAGCCTCCCGAGTAGCTGGGACTACAGGCGCCCGCCATCTCGCCCGGCTAATTTTTTGTATTTTTTTTTAGTAGAGACGGGGTTTCACCGTGTTAGCCAGGATGGTCTCGATCTCCTGACCTCGTGATCCGCCCATCTCGGCCTCCCAAAGTGCTGGGATTACAGGCCAAAGCAAAAACTTTAACAGCAAAACCAGTTGCCAAAATAACAAACATTATTGACAAAAATAAATAAATCTATTACTATTTAAATTACTGACAAAAATAAATAAAACTGAAAATCCCTTTTACAGACAACAAAACTGACAGCGGCAGCAGGCAGTCCGGAGCGGCGGCTGCCATCACGCTGGATGCAGCAAGGAGGTGCCAGTAGTGGCAGCAGGAGCCGCTGCGGGAGCAGCAGTGCCGGTGGCTGGACACCTGTGCCCCGCATCCCCAAGGCAGCTGACTGCTCTGCACCCACCCTTGCAAAGCCAGGTGGGACCTGCCCCAAGGCCCACAGCCTCCGGGGCTCTGAACCCTGGCCCAGCATGACCATTCTAGCATACCGCAGCTGCGGGGAGGGTACGGGAAGGAGGCAGAGGTGTGGGCCCAGGATAGTGCTGCGCTCCACGGAGCTGGAGGGAGCCAGGGATAAGAGGGACCCTCTGAGAGCCTGCCGCCCTGGGGGCCACTGAGACAGGCCTGAGCTGAGCTACCTGCCAGAGCGGGAGCAGCACAGTTAGACACGGAGGGGCAGGCAGAGAGGAACCCCGGTGAGGAACTGGAGGCCCCACCCCAGGCTGCAAAGAGGCATAGCCTGAGTTGCCTGCAGGCTCCATGGAGATCGCAGGGCTCCGCCCTCCCAGGCGCAGGACCTGGGGTCTCTGACTCTGTACCCTCAGTGGCCCAGAAGGCGCACCAACCCCTGGGGTCCCACTGCCTGGCCTCTCCCCACTCCCAGTGCTTGCTCCGATCTCAGAGCCGGATTGGGGCTGAGCCCAGCACTGTCACAGCCCAGCCAGGTGTGCTCACACTCGGGACAGCACTGACATGCCAGTCCCCTGTCACTTCGGCCCCCTCTAGACATTGGACACCAACAAGCGCTGCAGGGAAGCCAAGGGGGGTGCTGAGGGCAGCTTGGCACTGGCCTGCAGGTGCCCCTTGGTGCAAGCAGCCTGGGTGCCATGGACCCTAGCAGGACACAGACAGGCTCCTGGGCAGAAGGCAGTGGGTTCCCGATGAGGCCCTACCTTCAGGCCAGGGAGGGCCTGAAGACTGGGGGTCATGCTGCCAGTCCCACATGGACTGAGGTGGGAACTTGTGGTGCCTTTTCCAGACCCACCCATGGCCGCCCATGGACTAACGGGCACACACCTCCTCCCATCTGAGGCCCATAAAAGCCCTAGGCTCAGACAGAGCAGAAGAGATAGCAGGACCACAAGCTGTAGAGAGGAGCTACCCTCTCTGCTGAGAACTGAACGCTCATCGGGATGACCAGCTGCAGACAGGAGCTACCCTCTCTGCTGGGAGCCAAACACTTGTTGGGAAGACCTGCCTGCAAAGAGGAGCTACCCTCTCTGCTAGGAGCTGAACACTCAATGGGACACCCTGGCCTTAGAAAGGAGCTGCCCCCTGTGGGTCTCTGCTGAGTTGTTCTGTTGCTCAGTAAAGCTCCTCTTCATCTTGCTCACCCTTCACTTGTCTGCATACCTCATTCTTCCTGTTCACAGAACAAGAACTCAGGACCCACCAAATGGCGAGGCTAAAAGAGTAGCTATAACACAAACAGAGTTGAAACATGCCCATTGCTCACCACGTTGCAGGCAAAGAGGAGAGAAGAGTTGCAGCCGGTTGGGGAGACCAGACCTGAGGAGCTCCCTGAGCCAGGGCTGTGACTCCCTCTTTGAGGCCCTGTGATTCCTGGTGTCCCCAAGCTTCTGGGTGCCACCACATTCCCCGGTGTCAGCGGGGAAGTTGCTTGCAGTGTGCCTGGTCCAGCCACAGCCTCCCAGAGAGCTGGCGCCCATGCCAGCACCTGAAGCTGCCTGCCCCATGGCAGCATCCAGCGTATCTGACTGTGCAGTGGCCAGACTCCACGTTCACTCACACACCCCTCACCACTCCACACCTGACTCATAGTCTCCCTTGAAGGTGTGGGACCCAGGCTGGTAGCATGAGCCAAGTGCAGCCTGCTAGGCGAAGTGGGCAGAACAAGCACAGCAGGCCCAAGCAAAACTCAGGCAAAGGCACCACGAGACAGAGATTTCCAGCCAGAGAAATGACAACCCCAAAATCCTGTAATAAAATGAGAGATTAAAAGGGAAAGAAAATAGAGAGGAAAAAAAAGTAAAAGATACCTAACTTTAAAAATACTTTTTTTTTAGAAAAAAAAAATCCCTTTTGGTCAGAACTATAAGCCATTTATGTATAAAAGTATTTAGGAAGATAATTGAAGTAGAAAATCAATGACAAAATTACCATAAAATTTATTAAGTGAACTATATTCAGAGAGTATTCAAACAAATTTCTAAAAATAAAACCCTAGGTCATAGCAGCATAATTTTTACTCTTACTCACTTAATATTTTAAAAAAGCAAATAGTCATTAGATATTGAGTTTATTATTTATTATCTTCTTTCATTCTAATCCTTTATCCTCATATCCTTTTAATGTTTTTCTTTTAAAATGGAATCATTCTAATAGTTGTAAATAATATTCAACAGTAGTAGCCTATATGAGCCATTAGTTATAGTCTAATAATTTCAATGTCTTACTTTCCTCCTAGGAAATAAGAAATTTATCAGTAAGAGTGGAGATGTTTCTTCTCTTCTACCTCTCCCATTTAGCATGTTAGCCATTAAAAAACCACACAAGTTTAGTTCAAAGGATGTTGTTATTCATCTTTTATTTCTTTGTAGTCCCTTTTCACATGACATATCCTTAAAATAAAGCAAAAACCTTCCAGAATTTAAAATTGTAGCTAATAAACTTACCGTCCATTTCTAAGCATGTATGTGTGGTGAGGGGGTCATATTCTTTAACACATGTATCTACCCAGAAACCTAATTGCTTTGTCTAAGTTTAATGAAACATGGTATATATTTTCCTTTTATGCCCAGCATAAGTATTACTAAAAGCAGAACAAGAACAAAATTAATTCTGCCTCAAGTTTTTATTAAATACTAGCTAACTAAGCATATGTAACATGCCAGGGTCTGGGATAAAAGCTTATCTATAGCACTGGATTCAGTCTTTACAAACCTCTAGATATTATTATCATCCTTATTTTACAAATGGGGAAACTGAGGCTCAGAAAGGTTTACTCTCCCAACATCACATGATTAATAAAGTTCAAAACTAGGTTTCACCATGAGTTTTCTCATTCTAGAGCGTCCTCTTAACCAATACACACACACATAATCATTTATAAAGTATATCCATACACATGCTCTTCTCATATAATCCCAATTTGCCATTTCCAGTTGAAGAATAACTGAAATTTCTAGTTGGAAAAAACTCAGAAACCCTGACAGTAACTCAATATAGAAATACTCGTTTAAAGCATCCCTTGTTTTCGGTTACGCTCATACATTGACGGAGAAGTCGCAGCTGCTTGAAGCAACCAGCTACACTGTGGGATAGTCACAAGTGTTTAAAAGTTCTATATTAAGTCAAGAACAAATGCTCCTTTTAATGAATTTCCCTCTATAGGTGTCATTCCTTTTTTTTAATTTTTGTGAGTATATAATAGGTGTATATATTTATGAGGTACATAGGATATTCTAATACAGGCATGCAATGTATAATAATCACATCATGGAGAATGAAGTGTCCATCCTCTTAAGCATTTATCTTTTGTGTTACAAACAATCTAATTATACTTTTTTAGTTATTTTTAAATGTACAATTAAGTTTTTACTGACTATAGTCACCCTGTTGTGCTATTGAATAGGATGTCTTATTCACTCTTCTTCTTTCTTTTTTTTTTTTTTTGGTACCCATTAATCATCCTCACTTCCTCTCCATCCCCTACTACTCTTCCCAGCTTCTGGTAACCATCCTTCTACTCTCTATGTCCATGGGTCCAATTGCTTTGATTTTTAGATCCCATGAATGAAAACATGTGATGTTTACCTTTCTGTGCCTGGCTTATTTCACTTAACATAATAACCTCCAATTCCACTCATATTGTTGCAAATGACAGAATCTCCTTCTTTTTGTGTGGCTGAATAGTACTGCATTGTGTATATGTACCACATTTTCTTTATCCATTTGTCAGGTGATAAACACTTAGGTTGCTTCCAAATCTTGGTTATTGTGAGTAACAACAGCAACAAACATGGGAGTGTAGGGGTGTTCTTCTTTTAGAGCCACTGAAAATAAGGCTATTTTTTTTCCATCTGCCAACTATATGACTGCAGACATTTATGATACATTCCTTTCACATCCTCTGTTCAGTTAGGTCCTTTCCATTAGCTATAACCCTAAGCTCACGCAGGAATAAGTAAGATGGCAAACATAATGGCTCACTGAATAAAAAAAAAAGTTCAGGTTATCTTCAGGCCGATCTTGATCCAGGAGCTCAAATGATACCATCAGAATTTTCCACAGAAGATGGCATCAATTTTTTTCAGAATTGAACTCCAGACTCCAAATGTGTCTGAATCAGCATACATTACATGAAAAGGGGAGCAGCTTTCTACTTTTTCCACTTTCCTATTTATAAATCAAATTTTATATAAACGTATCGATCATTCAGAGTATTTCTTCTTTATTGGAGTTGTTCGTTCCCTTAGTACTCAGTACTCACTTTGTGTTAATTACATCACCAGCTTGTTCCTTGGGGAGAAATTCTACAATAGTACCTCTTATTATGACTTCTGCACTTTTATCTGACAGGTTTATAATTTGGAGGCTGCTTCACATGAATTTTGTTATTACATAGCATCAGTCAGATATACAGTATTTGGCTGGAAAATTTTTTCAGAAAACTCAACTCAAAATGGCCCAAATAAGAATGATTTAATAAGTAGGACAGATCTGAAATACTTAATTTGGCAGCCCAACGACACAATGAGGGGCTTGATTTCCTTCCATCTTTTTACTAAGTGCATGGGCCCCACAGCCCCAGGACCACAATATGGCTGCTGCAGTTCCAAACATCACATACAAACCAAGACCAGCAAAACTCTGACGAACCTTCTTCAAAAGCATTCATTTCTTAAAAAGAAAATTCATTTCTTTTTAAGAAATGAAACCTTTCCAAGATGGCCTTTTCAGCCCTCCATTCACAGCTCAATGGCAAGAAATACATCACATACCCATTCATAAATGAATCACAGATAGAAATATAAAATATATAAAATATAAAACAACCCTGAGTGGGTTAGTGAAACATGACCACTTGCAGCAGAGGGACTGCCTAAACAAAATAGCGCTCTCTAAATAAGGAAGAAAATGAGATGGGCTGTTGGGTAGAAAACAGAAGAAAATTAAAGTTACCCATACTCTCATCACTCAGAAATAGATCTAATATTTTGATGTATATCCTTCTAATAATTTTTCCCTTTTTGTTTGCTTCACTTAAACTTATTTCATCCATGTATTCATTGATTAGTTTATTGAAGTAGAGGGCCTACTACATTCCACTACTGCTCAAGGCAATAGTGATAGGATGGTGATAAAGGCAAGGAAACAAGTCATCATCCTTGGTGATTTCAGTCCACGTTTGGTGCTGTGTAGACAGTTACAGGGATAGAGGGAGGGGGCAGCAGTGGGGTAAGGTGAGATGGTGAGTTGAGAGGTCTCTGTCCCAGCAGAGTCCAAAGAGGTGAGAGAGGGAGCTGTGTGAAGATGCCGGGGAAGAGAATCCTACATGCAAAGGCCCACAGGGAGCACCATGTGGCCATGATCATGAAACAGCAGAAGTGCCAGCGTGGCCAGCATGAAACACGCAAGGGGAAAAGGAAGTGATACATTCCAAAGTGGTCAGAAGCCAAACCTCACAGGGCCCAGCAGGCAACTATGAGGTCTTTTGTTTTATTCTAAGAAAGCCCTGGAGGGTTGAGCAGGGGAAGACTTGGCCTGACATATTTTTTAATGCTCACTCAGGCTGTTCTGTGGACAACAGACTCTATAGAGACAAAATTCTAGAAAGTAGATTCTTGAAGAATTTGTGACCGCTTTCTCAGATCAATTTTTCCTCAGTTACAAGAACAGTGCTTTCTATTCACTGACTTTCTTCTCTATTTCTGAGAATGTTTCAATTACTTGGTTGAGACCAGCACTACCCAAGAGAAACATAACATAAACCACAAATGTGAACCATATATGTAAAGTTTCTTGTAAAAGAAGTAAAAATAAGCAGGTGAAATTAATTTTAATAATGTATTTTGTTTCACACAATATATCCTAAATATAATTTCCACATATAATTAATATAAAAATTATTAAAGAGATAGTTTGCATTCTATTTCTTGCATACATTCTTTTAAATCTAGTGAATATTTTGCACTGACAGCACATCATAATTCTCATGGGCCACATTTCCAATTTTTAAAAGCCCCACATAGCTATTGCCTACCATATAGGATATGGCAGGTATAGACAATAGGGTCTACCTGCTCTGTTCCCCCAGTGTGTTCTTAGTACTATTTCATGTCTGTAATAGTTGACTACTTAATTTCATAAATACTTTAATCATGAAAGGTCTGGCTAACTTCCATATCCAGTGTCACTCAGGTCTGCTGGACGGACACTGTTTCCTTCTTCTGCTGTCTCTAACTTTTCATTTTCAAATGTTTTAATTCAGATACACCCTCATACGTATGTATGCCAACCAACTCTAATTCACAGATATTTATTTGAAAAAGCAGCAGGTAGGTAATCTTTATATCCTTTAATAAGTGAATAAATTTGATCAACCTTAGACAAGATGTGAAGCTTCTAACATTTTCTTCTTTGTCTAAAGTTTATAATTTAAATTTGATTTAGTCACACAGGTAATTTCCTAAACTTCATACCTCACGTCACACAGGTTGAAAGAACATGAGTTTGTTCTATTTTTTTAAATTTTAAAACCAATATTCAAGCAGAAAATATCAGATTAAGAGGAATACTTAGGGAGTAAGATCATTATCTTTTTCGAATCGTAAGATTAATGTTTTGTTCCTTAATGTGAAAACCCTTTTTAAAATGTATTCGGTAGATTTCCACTTAGATAAGTATTGTATACAGACTATAATAGAAGTTTCTTGCTGATTACAGAGGTTACACAGACTCATAACAGCTGTCCACATACAGAGTCAAAGGAAAGAAAATCTAATTAATTGAAGGTCTTAGTTAGCTGAGGACTGGCAAGAATTTGCTATTGCATGGCAAATGAGAGCAATTATTCTATAGAATGAGTATATATCAGATAGGAATGTTTTGAGCTGAATATAATAGCCTCACTAACTGGCCTAAATAAATAAGCTTTGTTTTCCTCGGGAGTTTAGCAGGCCAGGACAGGTATGGCCATTTACTCTACAATACTGTCAAGGACCCAAAGGACCCAACATCCTTCTAAATTCCCATTTTTAAAAGACTTACCTGTGGCCTTAAGATGCCTCCCACAAAAAGAGGTACATTATTCACGTTCCAGGCAAGAAGACAGGCAAAAGGCCAAAGGCAAAAGATAATGCCAACCAAGTCTGTCCATTTTTAAGAACTTTTCCAGGAGCCACCTGCAAGAAATTTCATTTTGGTCTCACTGGCCAGAGCTGTGTAACCTGACCATCATAGCACCAAGAGAGGCTGGGAGGCAACTATCTTGACTGAAAGCATTGCTATCCTAAACAAAACCAGATAACCAGCAGTTGTGAACAATGAGGTTATTGCACAATTCAGGGAAACAAGGAGTTGGTTCCTGAATTGCTGTGTCGTGTGACAGCTGACGGGAAGTGAAAGCACACAAGATCAGTATGAGAGATCAAAATCTGTAGCAAGCTGTAACGATGCCACTTCCTTACCCACCACCCCCAAATCCACACACCCCTTCATCTCTTCCTCCTCTGTCCATGCTAAAAATTCCTCTATGAAGGCTTCCAAGGCTACAATTTCCTACAGTTCTTCAATCTTCCATTTCCCCTAAAGTTGATTCTAACTAGCTGAACCACGGATTCCAAAGGACAAGGATGTTGACATTACTCTATCCGCCCAGCCATTTCAGCAGAGCAGAGTAGACCACTGGACATAATGAGTTCTTGATTATCCTCCTGTGCTATGGTTTGAGTGTCTGTCCCTTTGGAAACTCACGTTGAAATTTAATCCCCAATGTGGCAGTATTGAGAGGTGGGGCCTTTAAGAGGTGACTGGGTCAGGAGGGCTCTGCTCTGATGAATGGATTAATCCATTCATGGATTAATGGATTAGTGGGATAATGGGTTAATGGATTCATAGATTTTCATGGGAGTGGAAGTGGTAGCTGTATAAGAAAAGGAAGGGAGACTTGAGCTAGCATGCTCAGCCCGCTCACCAAGTGATGTTCCACACCGCCTAGGGACTCTGCAGAGTCTTCACTAGCAACAAGGCCTTCACCAGATGTGACCCTTCAACCATGGGCTTCTCAGCCTCCACAATTTTAGATAATAAATTCGTTTTCCTCATAAATTACCCACTTTTAGGTATTATGTTACAAACAGCAGAAAATAAGCTAAGACATCTTGAAACAGAGACTGTACTAAACTAAAAGTCCCACCGCTATGATTGCTCAAACGTGGCTCCTTTAAATGAAGTGGGGTCTCCCACAGAAACGTACACTATGTACTCACCCTCTACCTGTGTACTTAATCTAGGTGGCTTTCCACTTGCTCACGCTCACTGCTTTCCTGTCTCTTCCACTGTCTAAATGTGTCTCCATTCCTGGATACTATTTTCCATGTGATCCGCTTCTACCTCTGCTCTTCCCAACTCAAGGTTGAACTTGATTTTTTAGCTTTGATCCAACACTCTCCAGATACAACTTCAAAACAGTCTTCCTCAGCCTCAGGTACCCTGACCTTTGCCTTGTTCCTGCATAACCCCCAGCTGGTGTGCCCCCATCAGGAGAAGAGATCAGGCACTCCTTTCTGCACAGTGTGCTAGATTGAGGGAGTCAACCACCATGAAGGGAGAGAACTGCTGCCCTGATTCTCACTGATGAAGGGCCAGGAGGGAGAAAGGATTTTAAACATGCCACTTCATAGTGTTATTTCCTTGCACAGCCCCCAGGAGCCATCCCTGAAGAAACACAGTGCCTCTTGAAGCTTTTTTAAAAGATGTTTCCAGTTTGTCCTTCCCCACTTTGGAGCAGAGAATGTCACAGGTTAGGACAAATAGAGAAAGAAGGACCAACATCACCAGGAATGACAAAATAGAATTCTCTATACTTCTAAATCTGCTAAGAAATGAAATCTGATGTGATTGTGAGAAGTGGGCAACATTCTGTCCCAAGAAGGAAGAGAAGGCCTTCCCTGCTCTGACCCTGCGTTTTGCTCCAGCCTCATGGCTAGCTCCCTGCCCCCACCTGCTTTTTGTTTCTCATATACTGCACTGGTCCAAAGAAGCTAGGTTATGGGCTGGTCACAAACAACTCCAAAATCACAACAAATTGTACATTTTTCACTCGTTGCCTCTTCTCTGAGTCCAAGCAACTCTTTAGGCCAGCTCTCCTCCATACTATGGCTAAATAGTACATCTCTGTGTCAAGACACTCCTACAATGCCCAGGCCAAGGCAGGAGGGCTCTAGAGAACTCGACCCCCATAATTAAATGATCCCACCTAGAAAAAACACTTGTCATTTCTCCTCACACTGCATAACCTTGATGAACCACAAAGAGGCAGGGAAGTGCAATTTGTCATGTGTCCAGATGGAGGGCAAATGGAAATATTGGTGTGTGACATGAATGTCTAACACACATTCCATGTTATTTTTTACCTCCATACTTTAGGGTAGTGTGGCCCCTGTGCTTAGGACACCCCATCCCCAACCCTTTTCTTGGCCAATCTGTATTCCCATCAGTCATCCTTCACCCTCCAGCCCTGCATGCAGGCTAGGTTAGAACTCTGTCCATATCATTGCACTGGTCACATTATGTTATTGTCTCTCTACTCAAAATTACAAGCTTCTAAGTGTATCACTTGTCTTTTAAAATTTCAAGTATGAGGCCAGGTGTCGTGGCTCACACCTGTAATCCCAGCACATTGAGAGGCTGAGGCCAAAGGATCACTTGAGGTCAGGGGTTCAAGACCCTGTCTCTACAAAAATAAGTAAGTAAAGAATAAGAAAATAAAATCTGACCGGGCACGGTGGCTCACGGCTGTAATCCCAGTACTTTGGGATGCCGAGGCAGGTGGATCACCTGAGGTCAGGAGTTCGAGACCAGCCTGGCCAACGTGGTAAAACCCAGTCTCTACTAAAAATGCATAAAATTAGCTGGGCGTGGTGGCGGACACCTGTAATCCCAGCTACTCGGGTGGCTGAGGTAGGAGAATTGCTTGAACCCAGGAGACAGAGGTTGCAGTGAGCCTAGATCATGCCACTGCATTCTAACCTGGGTGACAGAGTGAGACTCCATCTCAAAAAAAGAAAAAAAAGAAAAGAAAAGAACATTCAGTTTGAAGTGGTTTTATTTCTCTTTTTCTGGACCTCAGGAGTAGTGTGAACTTAGCCCCATGCCCCATGAGTGCCTGCTATAATTACAGATTCTCAAGAAAGACTTCCCACTACCAGTGCCCAAGTTGAAAAGGCAAATTTTCCTCCCCGGGTCATGTTTTTAAAAGTCCTAGATTTGGTGGCAGCTTTAGTCTGACTCCCCACTTTGTAAAAGCCCTGTTTATTTCCCAACTCGAGAATGCATCCTTTATATTCAAAGTTCTGGGTCACCAGAAATCAGCATCTGTCCCCAATGGAAGCTAACAGCTTCTACACTGGTTTACCTCTTGGGCTTCTTGCTTTCTCTCCATTTCAGATCTCTAAGGATTCCTCTTACTTTCTTGCCAGCTTAGCCATGCAATTAAAATGGTATGTATTTTTAAAATTTTATCCAGGCTTTTTAGTGTTTTGCTTTTTAGTGATAGGCTTTTTAGAATATTTAATCCATCCGTAATCCTACTAGAAATAACCTAGGTTTTAATTTCATGTTAAAATTTTACTCAGTATTTTCTCCACCCCATTACTTGAATGGTTTATGTTTGCCTCTCCTTGTCACCTGCTTCAATTACCATGATGTTTCTGCTATACTTTGGAGCCCCTGCTAATGCACAATTCACCTCTGCCTGCGTCTTCTTTTCTCATGCTTCACTCATGGTGGAGCGATGACTCTTCACCATTAATTTTTCCAACTAGGTTGGTCCACAGGGGAAAGGTTACTGTATAATTATCCTTTTTATTCTGTGACTTCAAGCAAAATGTCTAGAACATTTAGTTCTTGACAGCTACAATACAATTATACAAAGAAAGATGGGGATTAATCACATTCTTGCTAAAACAAGCCATATTAAATAGATGATGTGGAATAGTATAACACTTTATATATTATCTATCATAAAATATACCACATATAAAACTCTCTAATCATGATGCCGGCGAGCTGCCAGCCAGCTGAGGAGATTTAACCATCTATCTCTTAAAATCCTTTCGTTATCTTAAAATTAATTACAAAGGACTCTGAAAAGATCCATTAATAACCCTCCTTTCATCACGTGCTAAATACCTCTGTGTTCTTTCTCTGAAGCTCAAGTATTGGGGTTCTGTGCCCATTCTCTGAGCCTGGGTTTGAACCCTGCTCTAATCCTTCTTAGGCAAGCATCCCAGAGCAGGCCACTTCATCTCTTGGACTGTCTGGCCCTCATCTGCACAATGGAAATATAACAACTCCTCCCTTACAGGACTATGTCAGGGTTTAAATATGAGCACTTTTAAAACCCTTGGTACAATGCCAACACAAAGGTCATCCTCAATAAATGGAAGCCATAAAAACAAATTCTACTACTATCTAGTTTTTTTAAAAACATTCACCCAGTATTATCATAAATGTAGTAGTATATATAATAAATGAATTACAACTGAGCCAATATCAGTATAATGTCAGGAAGCCAAGTGGTTTGCTTAAGAAATGGGGATTAGGCCGGGCTCGGTGGCTCAAGCCTGTAATCCCAGCACTTTGGGAGGCCAAGGCGGGTGGATCACGAGGTCAGGAGATCGAGACCCTCCTGGCTAACACGGTGAAACCCCGTCTCTACTAAAAATACAAAAAACTAGCCGGGCACGGTGGCGGGTGCCTGTAGTCCCAGCTACTCGGAGGCTGAGGCGGGAGAATGGCGGGAACCCGGGAGGCGGAGCTTGCAGTGAGCCGAGATCGCGCCACTGCACTCCAGCCTGGGAGACACAGCGAGACTCCGCTCTCAAAAAAAAAAAAAAAAGAAAAAAAGAAATGGGGATTAATGTGAATTGACTTTACTACCTTCTTTCACTTTAGCCTATGTGGAGCCAACATACTCTCTAAGACAGGCAGTCAGGAGAAAGCCTAACGATTCTCACCTTGATCCAGAACAATGTATAATAGCTGACCGTATGACTTGGCATCATTAGTTCCAGAACAAACAGTTCTATATTACTTCCCAGTTTCTTAACACCTATTCACGTCGTCAACCACTCTGGAAAAGGCTCAAGCTTCCACCATTGCTGAGAACATTCCATAGACTTCTTTGGCTAAGACTTACTCATTTTTTAGATATCAGCTAGGATGCCATGTCCTCCAGAAAGACTTTCTGATCTCGCTGAGCTCCCTGCTCTGAATTCTCAGGGAATCTCCTCATCATTCACTGCAGGAGGCTATATGTGACCTACTTATTTGTCTGGATTCCCAGTAATGTAAGACGCATTAGCACAAGAACCGTGTTTTTCATTGTTCAGGTCAGCATTAAACCCAAACCCTGGTACAATGGTTGATATGACATAAGCATTAAATAAATATTGGTTGGATGAATAAATGAATGAATGAAACATGCAGAAAACTGTAGCAAAAATTGTACCTGCCCCATAAACATCAGAGGCAGCTAGAAACATCAAAAGTGTTTGATCACTCAGAAAGACCTAAATATGTAATTGACAATCTAATTAAAGAAGTGGCAGAGACATGTACTTCAATTGAACTCTGTCTTCTCAGTGAAAGTGAAGTAGAGTCTAGGGGATTTTCAAACCCTGTATGTAAATTCCTTTGATACCTTCGTAATGTCTATCTGCCTCCTTACCTCCACTGCCCCCGGACACACACACTTCTCCATATAACATATGACTCAGTACCTGGTGCACAGGCACTAAATACATATGAATAACTGACTGTACCCGTGCATTCCCCTGCCAATCTTAACACTGCCTGTGGCAATAGCCATTTCAGCCAAGAACCAGTATTGAGCGTCCAGAACTCCAACCTTGATTTTGTGATATATTTTAAGTAATACTGTGGTTCATTCTTATCCTTTACTTTAGTCCTCAAAACTATGTTGGCTTTTTTCCCCAACAATTCTTACTCCTCCTCAGAACACACCATAACACCTGATGACAAGAACTGAGCCAAGAAAACAGCAATCCACGAAGTCCTGTGGCCTTGGTGCCCCTTCTCAGGAGAGCTGGAAAGCAGCCACGGTACTGCCAGCTGAGCAGCCCGATGTGGGAATGTATCTGACCCTGGAGTGTGATTTCTCACCTGTGTTCATGTGACCACTGGGATGTGGCCTTTCTACGAGGTGCTTACCTACCACCTGGCTTCCTTCTTAAATACTGCCCATTCCAAGCATTTCTTGGGATGGAACTTCCTCAGCACATATGTTGGGTTTATCTCTGACCTGAGCCAAACTGTGTTTTCATTAAAAACACATATTTTAGAAGAGCAGGCAGATTAATACCTGATCTTTACTCAGCATTATAAACCCCACACATCCCAACACAGAGGATAACCATCGGGGGCCCTAACACTCTGTAAATGCCAAGTGGCCAAGGGCAGGCCTTGGCTAAGGATGGTTCATCCACTTCATTATCAGGAAAATGCTGTGGTTCTCACCTGCTGCTAGGTATCTGTTCATGTTTCTCTGTGCAGACCACTGGTTTTTTTTTTTTTTTTTTTTTTTTTTTTTTGCTACATATGTATTTTGGGAAATTTGAAGCTAATGAGGAAGCCAGATGTGTGCCTGAGCTCACACTTCCACATGTATTTGTTCCTAATATCTAAGAACCAACATAAGAATAGGCTATAAAATGCTTAAATAGATGGAAAAGTCATGAGACCAGGAAAGAGCAAGAAAACCTGACAGAGTTTAACTTCTCTTATTCTTGGTTATTACCTGAATTTTTATTTTTAAACTACAAAGCTTAAAATTCATGAATAATACAGGAAATCTGTAAAATGCCACTTTTTGGGAATAAGCAGGACATTAAAATGCAAATTGCAGTTCTACACACAGCTGTACTCAACGTGACAAATTAAGCTCTTCCTATTCCTTGTCTTGACATTTGCCTTCAAGATGTTTGTTCAATGTAGAGAGAAAGCATGAGGGCAAGAGAGAGAATCAGACAGGATGAGTGGTGACACCTCCAGGAGACCAGCTCCCTGTAAGAGGTCCCCAAGGCACAAAAGGTCTTCATGGAAGCCTTCCTCTCTGGCACAACACATGGGAAAAATAATCGACTGCGTTATTGTATTTTCTGAGGAAGACCTTCTTAGGAAAATGGCATACTTTCATAATAAGATACCTCTTTAAAATGAGTAGGACAGAAATCTAGAAGAAAGTGAGTAAACTAGAAAGTTTCTGAGCTCCTGCTAGACTCTTACTTCCACACATCACTCACTCAGGTAGATTCACAAAGCCATCCTCTAACTGTGCCTTATTCATTCAACATATTTACTCAAGAGGAGGGCCTACTATGTGCCAGACATACTGGGGATACATTAGTAAATAAGAAGACAAACCACCAAGCACAGTGGGTCACGGCTGTAATCCCAGCACTTTGGGAGGCCAAGGTGTGTGGATCACGAGGTCAGGAGTTCAAGACCAGCCTGGACAATATGGTGAAACTCCGTCTCTACTAAAAGTACGAAAATTAGCTGGATGTGGTGGCACGCACCTGTAGTCCCAGCAACTCGGGAGGCAGAGACAGGAGAATCATTTGAACCCGGGAGGCAGAGATTGCAGTGAGTGAGCTGAGATTGCGCCACTGCACTCCAGCCTGGGTTACAGAGCAAGACTCCGTCTCAAAAAATAAAAATGAAAAAAATAAGACAAAGCTCACTACCTGCACTGGACTTACATGCTGGTAGCTGTGGGTGGGGATTTATGTCAGCTATAGTGCTAAGTGCTTCACATATTTAACTCATGTAATCCTCACACCAGCCACATGAGGGAGGTAATATTATCATTCGCATTTTACAGATGAGCAACTGTAAATAAATGAGGAATTATAAATTAAATATGAATATTATTATTCACATTTTACAGATGACAAAGCTGAGGCACAAAGAAGTGATTTACCTAGTAAACTAGCAAATGAACAAGCTGGGATGTGAAACCAGGAACTCTGTCTCCAGAATACGCATGCTAAACCACTTTATTAGACTGCCTCTCTTATGACCTCTTCCACCTGCTCCCTTGCTATTTCTGTATAACAATAAGAGTATATTCTCCCAAGGTCAGGGTCTGAGGCCTAGTTATCTTTGTAACCCACTACTCACAATCCCTGTAGGGTCTGGTTTGTAAGTGTTAAATAAATATTAAATAAATGATTTCCCTTTGATTACTGAATTACCCTTACCCTGAGCCGGAGCTGCAACAGCAGATGTTAGCACTGTCTAGTGGAGAGAGGCCTGGCATGGAAGACTGCCATTATGGAGTGGCTGACAGCCAGCAAGGGATTATAGCAATTACCTGGATAACTCAGATAAACATCTTCATGTAGGTGCTTTGCCATCATTCTGCAGACCTCTGACAGCTGATCTGATAAACCCCCAGATTTATCAAAAACTAAACACCTAGTACATAAACAGTATTCCAAACCCAAAATAGATCCAGCTTTGGTATTTTTAAGGAATCACCAAAGAACATTTTAAACAGAGCTCTTCTGGAAAATCCATGATTATGCTCACAATACAACAGGGAAGATCTCAACTTCTTGCAGGAAAGGCCTACATATATATATCTACAAATAACTGCATTAAACTTGGTTAAAGCAAATAAGATCAATCATTTGGAAACCAAGAATTAGAATGGATCTAGATATAAAGCTTAAAAGAAAATGGTTATTCCTAATCCCTACAGCTACTGGAACTCAACTCTCTTTGTACATTCTTTTATTAAATATTAGCTAATTGTGAGATCAACTGACATAAAATTCAACAATGACTCTATCTACACTTTGTTTACAGTAAAACAAAACAAAAATTTTGAATGTACTTCTTTTACTTTAAGACCTCTTAGAAAAACAAGAAAAATAAAGGAGTATTTTATTTCAGTTAGTCATTTTTAATTACTTTTCCCCTTTGACATAAAGCAAAGAAAAACAGAAGACAGGAGGTTGATGACAAAATTGAGGGAAACAGAGTAACAGGCCAAAGTGGAGAAGTCAGAAAGTGTCTGCACTTCTAGTCCCCACTTCATAGCCTAATAAACTCCTATTCATCCCTTAAGACCCTGCTCAAGTGTCGCCTCTACTGTAAGGTCCTTCCCATCTGCACTCCAACCCAGCTACTTACTCCCATTATTGAGCTCCCTTAGCACTTGATCCGTAACACTATGATGCAATATAATGTTATATTGTCATCCTGCACTGACTTATCCTTCTTCAGCAGAGATGATGAGGCCTTTCTTAAGTTTCTCTGCAAATCTACTGACTAACTGACTACTGAAGCCAGAAGTAAATAACAATCCTTTGAAACAAATACCATTGCCTTCCTCCTTCTATGCTTTGCATTGTTATACCACAAAAAGCTCTTGAAAGTAGCATAAAAACCAAGCAATTCTCAAGGCCTTTGCTTTGACTCTTTTGTGATTTGTTTTTTCCTACATGGTCTTCATAACTTGTCTTCTCAAGACACAAAATCAACAATCATTGAAATGTAAAGAAGAAAAAATAACCAAGGACTCTGGTTTTAAATGCTATTTCTTCTCTTCTGCCCACAATAAAACTGTGTCAGGAGGGATGTGCCACACACACATCAGTGCATCTGCCTGAAATGAAAAGAATGTGGAACGGCTCACTGGGAAAATCAATTTTTTTTTATAAATCCAAGTGCCAAGACATGATCTGTTTCTTTAAATGCTGTTAGCAAATGTACTGCTGAAGGTTAACAGACAATTAAGAATCATCACAGTTCTATGAAAATGATAAACAAAACAGAAAGACCAGCCTTTCGTGATTGCATAAAATCAGTCACAATCTAACAAAAAATAATCACTAGGGAAAGCACTGCACTTGCTGAATGCATTATGCTGGTATACTGTCTGTGGTGGCTAAACATTTGGATTTGGGGAGGTCACAGAGCCAGATTTCAGATCCATGTTCTGCAGTGGATAAGCTGGGTGACCTTGAACATACTATGTAACCTCTTTATGCCTCAGTTTTCTTATCTGTAAAATGGAAATAATAATAGTACCATCCTGGGTTTGTTATGAGCACTTAGCAGAGTGTCTGGCATGCAAAAAGCATTCCATAAAGATTCATTCACTTCATTATTTCACTTCATCATTTCAAGAAAATATCTATTTAGTGCACACACTAGACATTGTACTGGAAACTTTCACATCCATCATCGCAGTTCACATCTAGAAAAATGAAAGGGTTAGACAAAATGTACCTTCCTAGTACTAACATCCTTTTATCCTAGTCATGTGAAATGAAAACGTGTTTCCAGGGTTCAGCAAACATTTGATTCAAGTTTCATTGTTAAACATATTAATCATTTTTAAAACTGGAATAAAAAGTATCACCCACACTTGAGTTCTTTATCAAATTTTAATACAAGGGAGACCCCAAATGACTTAATTTGTTATGCCTGGTTAACTTTGCTTTTCTCTGGGGCCCTCAAAATAAAACTTTGCAGTGGATATATTTGAATTCCTTAAAAATGTGACACCGATTAAGAAAACTGCAGGTCTTGCCGGGCACGGTGGCTCAAGCCCGTAATCCCAGCACTTTGGGAGGCCGAGACGGGCGGATCACGAGGTCAGGAGTTTGAGACCATCCTGGCTAATAGGGTGAAACCCCGTCTCTACTGAAAAATACAAAAAACTAGCCGGGCGAGGTGGCGGGCGCCTGTAGTCCCAGCTACTCGGGAGGCTGAGGCAGGAGAATGGCGTAAACCCGGGAGGCGGAGCTTGCAGTGAGCTGAGATCCGGCCACTGCACTCCAGCCTGGGCGACAGAGCGAGACTCCGTCTCAAAAAAAAAAAAAGAAAGAAAACTGCAGGTCTTTTTCTGTTTTGTTTTGTTCTTTTAATTCAGACCTGCATATGTCTATTCACATAAAATCATACAAGCAAATACAAACCTACGACATTTATGTGTTCCACTCAATTAAGTGACAGGATCCATTCACATGGTATTTTCTGCCAAATGGTGACAAATTAAACTGACTGAGGAATCCATTAATTGACTCTTTAAATTGAACATTTAACAATTAATAACTGCATGCACTTGTTACTTGCTGTGATTTTAATTTGAAACAAGTGTTTCCTACCCTTTTGAGCTACTGTTTCAGTTAAATTAAAGAAGCTATTGAAAAATACTGTATCAGTTACACTGAAGAGCAAGCTATTTAAAAAAACTGCCATTTGTAACTACTCATCTATGTAAATATAGATTTTCTTGATAGCATGCAGAGAGAGAGAAAGGGAGATCCAGGGAGAGGAAAAGACAGAGAAAGAGAATAAGACAGAGAGATAATTACATTGGATGCTTAGACCGATGCGACTACAACTGTCTTCCATGAACAACAATTTCTTTGGAAGTTTGTTAAATCAGCCTCCCTGCTCTTTTGAATGACTGTAAGAATCAAATCTCACAAATTGGAGCTAATAAATTCATACTAATAAAATACTCCCTTTCATTCCTTCTATATATTTTTTATCAATCCTACATACGTATTTCATTTTGAAAAGGGGCAGTATTCAGAAAACTTTGTCCGAAGCCCTTCTCTATTGTGAGAAATTGCCATGGGCCAGTAACTATTATAGTTTCTAGGTGGGACACAAACTCGAAAAAATTATCAAATACCTGTACACAAGAAAGTTTACATCTAGAGAAGACAGATTTATGTATATTTAGAATGAGACAAATGTGGGAAGTGCCATCAAAGTGTACGTGTGTATGTACACATACATAATGTGTATTACACACAATACTTAAAGCAGTGAGGGGGAGTTAGATTGGGGTTAATTTCAACCGGGAAGTTAAAGAAAGGTTATATGGATAAACTAATACTGAAGTTGCACATTGAACACTGAACAGAATTCAACAAGAGGACTAAGTGTAAAAGACCACAGAAAGATACAGAGGTAGGAGATCGAAAATGTTCAAGAAAGATGAGTGTCCCAGGTGTATGTAAGCATTTTAGTTTATGTGCATTGAAAGGGGAAAAGGAGCGGATAGTACAACAATGGCAAGGCGAGCCTAAATTAAAATGTCACAGCCCCCAAAATTGCACTAAGAATAAACACATACACTATGTCAAAAGAACCCAAAGAAGAATTTTTAAGGTTAATTGTGTTTATGATCCCTCCAAGTGTTTTATTTCTTTCTTTTTTTTTTTTTTTTTTTTTTTGAGACGGAGTCTCACTCTGTCGCCGGGGCTGGAGTGCAGTGGCCGGATCTCAGCTCACTGCAAGCTCCGCCTCCCGGGTTCACGCCATTCTCCTGCCTCAGCCTCCCAAGTAGCTGGAACTACAGGCGCCCGCCACCTCGCCCGGCTAGTTTTTTGTATTTTTTAGTAGAGACGGGGTTTCACCGTGTTAGCCAGGATGGTCTCGATCTCCTGACCTCGTGATCCGCCCGTCTCGGCCTCCCAAAGTGCTGGGATTACAGGCTTGAGCCACCGCGCCCGGCCCAAGTGTTTTATTTCACTTGGGTACGATTACAATTTCTAGTAAGTTGAAGCTCAATAATTTTCCATTTTATCATCTTTCTTAACAATTTCTTACAAACACAAAAATTATTCCATTATTTGACAGGGGTTTTGGCTCCTCAAGTATGAAATATCTGGGCACAGCTGTTTCTTAAGGTTCTTTGGGATTTACTTGGGAAATCTCCAAATCTGTTTTCAGTATACTACAACAAGACATCAGGAAATTAAAGAGCAGTAAAAAAGAGCAGAAAATCTTGTGGTTCAAACTCCTCGTTTTCAGAAGCATTTACCATGCAGAAAGATTAGGTGACTCTGTTGCAAGGATGAAATAAAACAGACTATGAAGCCACTTTATCAAAAACACGAAAAATTTTAAAAACTGTTCACACAAGTTCATTACTCAATCTCTGAATGACAAAAACATAACCATGACTCCATGAATCAAATTTTCAAATTTCTTGCCTTCCAATCCAACATCACTCATGTGTAAGGCAAAGTAGTGGGAGTTAAAAATAAGTTAAGAACAAGTTTATAGTTCTAAAGGCTTCAGTGTCTAATTGGGTAAATGAAGAACAGAGCCTGTAAATAGGACTATTTTTGGTGTGTTTGTGGGTTTTCATTGTTTTGTTGAGTTTTTTTGTTTTGGTTTGGTTTGGGTTTTTTTGGCTGCAGCTGTACCAGAGGGAAATAATCATAATTCTTAATTTATAACATATTATCAACATATCTTTTTCATAGAATTTTCAATGGTTACACTTTTAAACGTATATATTTAAACTGTACATTATATATATATACACAAGAGAGCTTTTTTATAAGTTGTAAAGAGATTATGGATGGTCCCTAACTAACTATGGCTTTAGTTACCATTTTTCAACTTTACCATTCTGTATGCTCCTCAGCTTACAATGGGGTTACATGTGGCTAAAACTATCATAAGTTGAAAATATCATTACATTGAAAATGTATCTTTCAGCTTTCCATTTTTTATGTCTAAAATGGAAAGGTTTATCTAAGGGTTCTGATAAACACTTAGAATGGATTTGTCAGAATTTATCAGAATGAAGAAGGAACAGTACTTCAACAACTGGAGCTGAGAAAACCATATATCCACATGCAAAAGAATACAGTTGGATCCTTACCTTATACCACATGCGAAAATTAACAAAAAAAAAATGAACTGAAGACCTAAATACAAGACTTAAAACTATAAAACTCCTAAAAGAAAACATAAAGAAAAGCTTCATAACATCGGATTTGACAATGACTTCTTGGATATGACACCAAAGCACAGGCGCCCACCACCACGCCTGGCTAATTTTTTTGTATTTGTAGCAGAGACAGGGTTTCACCGTGTTAGCCAGGATGGTCTCGATCTCTTGACCTCATGATCTGCCCACCTCGGCCTCCCAAAATGCTGAGATTACAGGCGTGAGCCACCACGCCCGGCCCGGTAGTTCTATTTTAAATTTTTGAGAAACCCCCATACTTTTTTCCATAATAACTATACCAATTTACAAACCAACAACAATGCACAAGGATTCTCTTTTCTCCTAAATAAAAAACAAGACATGAAACTGTAACTATGGCACAAACTCACTTTTCATAAACATTTATATGTAAGAAAAAAATTAGCACCTACTTCTACCACATTCACTACCACTTTCTAAGGAGAGTAATGGCAGAAGTACAAAAATTTAGAGGTTCTCTGAATAACAACAAAACAAATGATAAAGGTAGAAGATATTAACCATTTAAGTGTGAAACTAGAAGAAGACAGGAGATGGCAAGATAGGAGTCTACAAAAGCAAGAGGAAGTTTTACAGAAAAATGCTCTGAATTGGTATAAAGTTGTGAACCCAAAAGTTATCTGAGACAGGTCTCAATCAATTTAGAAGGTTTTCTTTGCCAAGTTTAAAAATGCACCCGTGACACAGCCTCAGGAGGTCCTAATGATATGTGCCCAGGATGTTTGGGTTACAGCTTGCTTTTATACATTTAGGAAGACATAAGACATCAATCAATATATGTAAGATTTACATTGGTATATTGGAAGGGAGGGACAACTTGAAGCTTGCAGGGGTCAGTGGGGGTTGGGGGGTGCTTCCACGTCATAGATAGATTTTAACATGTTCTGACTGGCAAGTGTTTGAAAGGGTTATCATCAATAGAAAGGAATGTCTGGGTTATGATAAGGAGTTATAGAGAGCAAGGTTTTATCACGCAGATGAAGCCTCCAGGTAGCAGGCTTCAAAGACAATAGGTTGTATAAATGTTTCTTATCAGACTTAATATCTGTGTTGATGTTAATGCTGGTCCGCTTTTCCTGAATTCCAAAAGGGAGGAAGGTATAATAAGGCATGTCTGACCTCCCCTTCCTATCACGGCCTGAACTAGTTTTTCAGGTTAACTTTGGATACCCCTGGGCAAGGAGGGAGGGTTCCATTCAGATGGCTGCGGGAATCTCAGGATTTGATTTTGGTTTACAAGCAATAAATAGACACAAGATACTGTCACAACTATCTGAATTATTCTATCAAGGAACAGAAGTCCCACAAAACAATGAGGAATATATCAGGGAAATTTTCCCACAACATAAATGTTCCAACCCATGGATGTTTAAATAACAAAAGGTTGAAAAGAGTGAAATCTTTCAAAAGTAATTTGTGTGCTTTCCTGCATTCTGAAACAGCACTTACAAAACAAATTTTAGACCAGGTGTGGTGACTCAAACCTCTAATCTCAGCACTTTGAAGCCAGGAGTTCCAGAACAGTCTGAGCAATATAGCCAGACCCTGTCTCTAATAAGCTGGATGTGGGTGCCTATAGCTCCCAGCTACTCGGGAGGCTGATGTGGAAGGATCACTTGAGCCTAGGAGTTTGAGGTTACAGTAGTCCAGCCTGTGTGACAGAGCAAGACCCTGTCTCTAAAATGATTAAAAAACAGACAAGGCCGGGCATGGTGGCTCACACCTGTAATCCCATCACTTTGGGAGGCCGAGGTGGGCGGATCACAAGGTCAGGAGATCGAGACCATCCTGGCTAACACGGTGAAACCCCGTCTCTACTAAAAATACAAAAACAAAATTAGCCGGGTGCGGTGGCGGGCGCCTGTAGTCCCAGTTACTCAGGAGGCTGGGGCAGGAGTATGGCGTGAACCCAGAAGGCAGAGCTTGCAGTGAGCTGAGATCGCGTCACTGCGCTCCAGCCTGGGCGACAGAGTGAGACTGCATCTCAAAAAAAAAAAAAAAGATAAATTTTAATATTATCCTGATCACTGAGTGCCACAATCACAAACATCAAGTATTGCACTGTCTATGATAAAGGTATGTCCTCAAAAGCAGCCAAATTTTCTAGGATTATTTCTCCAACACTGGGTCCAAATTTCTAGGTTTTTTTCATTCTTATGTGTTTTTCTGAAGCTTTTTATAGCTTTTATCTTAAACACATTGAGTTTTAGAGCTGAAAGGGGCCTCAGAGACCAGTTCAACCCACACATTTTACAGAGAAGGAAACTATTTTCTTCCTCCACCATGAAGCTGTGGCTCCAATGTATTGCTGTTTTAATGTGTCTATTGTGAACAACTCATCTCCCTTTTCTAATTTTCTGCTTCTAATCTGACAACTGGGAAACCAGATAAGCAAACTTGTTAGAATTGTATCAAAAATAGCCATAATCTAAATGAAAAACTATTCTAAGAACAAAAAGTAAGAGTTTTAATGTTATTCTGTAGGGTCATACATTGTGGTAACTTGAAGGCCTCTTTTCCATTCTTTGCATTTTGGGAAGGTGTTTACAAGACAATACTAAAGGTTTCCAGGACTTTTGCATAAATGATGCTAATTCTCAGATGAGAAAACTCTTCCCCTTATGGACTATGTGATCTTGAGTAAACTGTTTAATGGCTCTGAGTCTCTGTCTCCTCACATGTAAAAAAGAAATGAACTATCAGAGTAGATAACTGTTTAACTCAATGAGGTCACATGCTGTCTTTGCTCATTTTGTGTTGATATAACAGAATACCACAGACTGGATCATTTATAAGGAAAATAAATATATTCCTTAACAGTTCTAGAGGCTGGGAAAATAAATTTATTCCTTAACAGTCCAAGGCTGAGGAACTCATATCTGGCAAAAGCCTTCCTGCTGCACCATTTCATGGCAGTAGAAAAAAGGGCAAGAGAGCATAAGAGGGTAAAAGAGGGCAAGAGAAGGTAGAACTCACTTTTATCAGGAGGCCATTCTTACTATAATGGTATTAATTCACTGATGAAGGTAGATCTCTCATGGCCTAATCACCTTTTAGCGGTCCCACCTCTTAATACCATCAAAATGGCAAATAAATTTCAACAGTTTTGGAGGGAACATTCAAACCACAGCACATGCTTTAAAGAAGGCTAAAAAAATGGGAGTTGTTGTTTTCTCTCCACTTTTTCTCAAGCAGCAGCAGAAGCCATGTTTGCAAAAGCTAATAGTATCTTCATTTTATGTAGCTCATTCAGGACTGGGTACAATCCTACTCAAAGCAATATTGGGTTTTCCACAGAAATTCTCAAATGAAAATGTCATTAGAATCACCTGGGAGCTTTAAAAACTCCTATAGCCCAAGCCCCACTTGCAGACAGTCTGGTTAAATTGGACTGGGTTGGGGCCCAGGTATAGGTACTTTTTAAGGTATCCCCAGGCTGGACCCAGTGGCTCATTCCTGTAATCCCAGCACTCTGGGAGGCCAAGGAGGGAGGATCACTTGAGCCCAAGAGTTCAAGACCAACCTGGGCAACATAGTGAAACCTCCATCTCTACAAAAATAAAAATAAAAAATTAGCCATATGTGGTGGCACATGCCTGAGTCCCAGCAACTCAGGGACCAAGGTGGGAGTATCTCTTTAGCTCAGGAGGTTTAGGCTGCAGTGAGCCGTGATCATACCACTGAACTCCAGCCTGGGTGACAGAGTAAGACTGAAACTACCACTGCAAAATTATAACTGAGAAAGTGACAGAGATCTGACCTAACCAACTCCATCTTGCTTCTAACCTCCAAGCTGTCCTTGTTCATTACTGGGTGTAGGCTGAACTAACTTTGGGAGGAACTTAGTTATAGTTTATACTTTGAAACAAAGATAATAACAGCCCTTTCACAAAACCGCCTTCTTGCCTGAGAACTAGACTGCCTTTGTAGAGCTAACAAATTAGTCAAAAGATTAGAAATTATGGTTTAGGAGTCATGTAACTGGAGGCTACAAGATTCTGGCCTTCCCCAAATTGCTCCTGGGGATAACATCACTAATGTAAAACCTAATAATAGTGCTTGAGATGTTTTGCAAACCCTGCACTTAATGGATCAGCTGGCACCACACAGATTGATAAACTGGCTCATCTGATCTTGTGGCCCCTACCCAGGAACTAACAGTACAAGAAGACCTCCTTCGACTCACTGCTCCCCATTCTGACATCCACCAAATTTTCCTTAAAAACTCTGATCCCTGAATGCTCCAGGAGACTGATTTGAGTAATAAAACTCATGTTTCCCACACAGCCAGCTCTGCATGAATGAATGAATGAATGAATGAAGAGATCCCCAGTTGATTCTCATAAAAGCCTGGGTTGAGAGCCAATGCTCCTGAGAAATACTTTGAGCTTTGCTGAGTGTCAGTATCTGTCTGCATCAGATCAAAACCCCTAATAGCCTCAGCAGTCCACTGGTGAAATTCTAGGCTGGTTTCTTCTTTGTGCTTCCACACTGATACCTCTAGGACTCCCCCTTGAATCAACTCCTGGACCCCTCAAATTTGCTTGACAAAGATATAACTCTGATCTCATACCAGGTATATACACTGGTATAATAGTACCAGTTGTCCAAATATAATATTTCCATACTTGCTGGCAAATAGCTGCTGTTCCAAGCTCCTGAGGGTCCCCCACCTTTCCACCATCTACCCTATGAGCCAAATCCATTCTGACTACTCAGTGGTGATAGTTAAACATTGTATTATCCCTAGCTTTGATGACCTGGGGCTTTGCCCCACCACACTAAAACTTATAGGTTGAAAGTATTTTAAGTAATGATTTTTTTTAAATAATAGATAGGAGAAAATACCTTCAAATCATATATCTGATAAAGAGGTTGTATCTAGAAGATATAAAGAACTGCTACAATTCAATAATAAAGCCACAAACAATCCAATTAAAAAGTGGGGGTGAACTGTGTATGGACATCTCATCAAAGAAAATACCCAATTGGCTAAGATAACACCATTAATAAGACGAAAAATACAAATTTAAATGACAACGGAAATTCTACACACTCACTAGAGTGGCTATAATCAAAACATCTAACATTATAAAGTGCAGCGTGAATGTGAAAAAAAAAACCTGGAATCCCCATACATTGATGTTGAGAATGTACAACCACTTAAGAAGTATGGCCGTTTTCTTAGAAAGTCAGACACACACCTATTAGCAATTCTACTCATGGTAATCTACCCAAGAAAAATAAAAACAATGTCTAAGAAATAAAAATAAAATTCTAAGCCCCCAACTGACTGAATAGAACCTCTCTTGGCCAAAGGAACCCTAGAGAAACCTTGGAAGCTGAGTCACCATCACAAGGGAAAGGAGATTATCCACACTTTATTATACTCCCACCCTCCCACCCTAACAGCCATCAGGCTTTCCTCCCTAAGGGCTAAATAGAAACTAGTTCTTTCAAAAGACTACTAGCTTATCTTCACATGTACAGAACAAATACAATACGAGATTAATCATTCCTTCACCCCTCCCTGATTAATTGTTACTTCACCGCTCCCTGAGACATCTGTTTTCTCTATTCTCTTTTTCTTCCAACATTCACCTTATCTTACGTAAAATGTAGATTTACTGGACACTAACTAAACTCCCGTAAGTATGTAATCATTTGTCTCACTGCTGTTCCGCCCTCTCCCCTTTTTAAGGAAAAATATATAAATACTAAATATCCCGAGAACCTCTTTGTAAAAAACAGCCATAAAAGCTTTTGTTTTTCCTAGGCATGCCCTCAGGGTGGCTCAGTAAAGCTCCATGATTTGAGACTTAGGCCTCAGTCACTCATGTTAGTAGTCACTTTATTAACTGTGACTGGATCTGGGAGAAGAGATCAGCCCCTCTGACCCGCAGCAATTCTCCTATCAGCGCTGGCAAGAGATTCTCTCCGACAGATTGTGCACACCGCCAAGGCTCAAAAGCTGCTCTCTTCTCCTGAGATTCCCTGATCTCCTGAAATTTTTGATTTCGGATCCCAAGGTTTATTTTGCCACAGAACTCCTCTAAAAAGGGAGTTTACTCACTTCCAATGGAGAGCAGTCTTCAGCTTGGGCGCCATCTCCAGGTAAGGAGCTGGTTTGAGGTTTTATTTTGAGATTTAGTAGCTGAAGGTCAAGGTTTATTGCCAGCTGGCTGTAATTTCTCCTTATGCTCAGAGATCTCAACTATACATAAATTATGAAATCACTTTTTCTGTTTTTTGGTTTTGATCTATCTTCCATTAGATTTAACCAACTCTTCCTCCCTCCCACAATGTTGACTAAAACTCCATAGTTGCAGAAAGTCAAGCTCCAACCCCAGAAATATCAGCTGGTTAAAAGAAATCAATATTTTGCCCCCCAAAATATATTTATTTGACGTATTTTAAAGTGGCTCAACCAGACCTTTCCTAATTTGGATCTAAGAAAGATTAGCTAAGAGTCTTCATTCTGAAGGTTCCCATGTAAACATGATTAAATAAATTGCATACTTTTTCTCCCATTAATCTGCCTTTTGTGAGTTAATTTTTCAGGAAACCTTCAGAGGGTCTAGGGGAAAGCTCCTCCTTGGCCCCCACAATTTGGCATATCCAGTAGGATCCTCAAAACCACTCTTCCCTTTTGGAAGCCAGAATGAAGAGAACTCAGGAAACTTATAAGCCAGCATTAGGTAAGAACTTCTTATCAATGAGCCTCCTGGCCTCCTTGTGCAATCCGATTGAACAGATGATTAAAAATCACCACTTTGTCTCAAAGTTTTCATTATTGGGAAAAAAGGGATTTGTGTGACTAGTCTTGGGGTGTAGTGACTCTGGTGTATTTTTGGTACTTTATGGTGTGAATGTTCATATTGTTTGACCCCTTGCCTCTCAGAAATAGCCTTTTTTGTTGCTATTTTCCTTTGTCTTTCTGTGTTGTTCTCTCATAAAGAGCAGTGTCATAGGGTACAGTACATGGACCTAGAATTCCTATAAGCCTGCTGTTCAAGCTGGCCCTGCAGACTAGCCCATTTTACGGTTCTCACTAGACTGGTGTCTGTTAAGACAAACTTTGCCGCGGGCTCCTGAGAGGGAAACTGGATGAGTTTTCCCTCTTGTCTTGTTTTATGTCCTTGGGTTACTTTTCTAGTCTCTGCCATCCAGAGGGCATGATTTTTCACGGTCAGGCCAGCCAGCCAATCTGAAAAGACTGGGAGTCCGAGACACATAATATTTTAAGTAACACACTGTTCTGAATGTGTCAAGCTCTTGAGAGGAGTTTGGACTTAAAAGATCCCATCCCTCCGAGGCTTTTGTAGTCTTTCACTGTCTTAAGTCTATTTCTGAGAGAGAATTTTGGAGGATCATGGGGATTGCTTCCTCTATGCCCTCTCCAGGAATATATGGTAAAAACCTGGAAAATTACCACTTTGACTTTAAATGAAGAGGCTTTTGAATTGAGTCACTATTGGAACTAAGTACACTATTGGAAACAAAAAAGATTTTAGATATCTCTTATTCTAAACGATTGATGGAAAGGTTAAATTTTTAAAAGAACACGTAATAGTGTTATTGCTAGCCTTAAAAATTCACTTTAAAGAGCAAAATCTGACCTAAAACAAAGTTAAAATCCCTTGTACACTCAAACTGCCTGCTTTTGATTCCATGTGGGATTAACAACAGAAGTGGCTCCATTTTGTAGTCTGGTAGTTAAAATTCATCATCATGGAATCAGTCTTTTTGGTTTGATATTTGTGTAACTTTTGCCACTTACTGATCCTTTTCCCTTCCATGGACAGCTTTTGATTTCCTGTCTTCCATCTGTGTGGGCATATGGTGGTTTGGGGCCTTTGTGTGTAGATGACCAGCTGAGAAACTGAGAACATAGAGTATATAACCAGACAGACAAAAATGAGTTGTACCCCATTTGTGGCCACTTTTTTTTTTTTTTAAGCTGTCTTTGGGGTCATTCTGTTACCAGTAGCAGATCCATATCGGCCTAAAGCAACCTCAATTCTTGCTTCCTCAGAAGAAAGAATTTGACTGAGGGATATAAGGCAGAAGAAGAGACCAAGGCAAGTTTTAGAGTAGACTGAAAGTTTATTTAAAAGCTTTAGAGCAGGAATGAAAGGAAGTAGTGTACACTTGGAAGACGGCCAAGCGGGTGACTTGAGAGATCAAGTGTGCCATTCGGCCTTTGACTTGGGGTTTGATATGTTGGCATATGAAGGTCTTGTGTCCCTTCTCCCCGATCCTTCCCTTGGGGTGGGGTGTTCACATGTGCAGTAGCCTGCCAGTGCTTGGGAGGGGTGTATGCACAGTATGTTTACTGGAGTTGCACACATCTCACTTGAGGTGTTTTTCCCTTACTAGTTGAATATCCCTAGGAGGTCAAATACCACTTAAACTCCACTATTTGCCATTTGATGCACAAGGTTGAACCCACTCGCCCCACTCCTGAGATCTTATCAGGAAGCTGTTGATCACCAGTTTCAGGTGTTTCTGTTTATCGGGAGACTGCCTTTTCCTGAGTCTAGCTATGACCAATTATTATTTTGGAGACAGAGTTAACAAGTGCCTGACCATCATCTGATCGTCGCCTGACATTCCTGGTGTGGGGGAGAGGAGCCCTCTCCTGCCCTGGTCATGTCTGACTAGCTACCTACTGTAACAATTCTGGATCTTACGAGGACTGCTTTGTACTGCTTTGGAGATACTTTGTGTGCTCCTGGCTAAGCCATAATGATACAAACAGGAAGCAGGAAAATACTGAGTAGAAGAGGGTGAAGTCCCTGGCAAGGGTTCCACCTGCAAGCCTGTGCCTGTGGCCCTCAATGAGAACTTCACATCTCCCACTGAGTGTTGCTTTTTCCAAAACCACCAGGGCCTGCCATACCCCCATCCTGTACCCATAAAAACCCAAGCTCCACTGGCAGAGGAGCAGAGCAGCGGGGCAGAGAAGGAGAAAAGAGAACAAGTGACTAACTGTCGAGAGGAGAAGTTGCAACTGAGCATCAGAGACTAGGAAAAGATGCAGCTTAACTTCAGAAGACACGACTTCGGAGGAACCCAGCCAGAGGCTGGGCTTCAGTGAAAGATCACCTTCTTCCTGCACCATCCCCTTTCCAGCTCCCCTTCAGCTCAGAGCCACCTCCATCACTCAACAAAACCTCTGCATTCACCATCCTTCGAGTCTGCGTGACATGATTCTTCCTGGAAACCAGACAAGAACCTGGGTACCAAGACGGCAGGGTGTATGTCTCTCCACTGAGCTAGTTAACACTTAGCCATCTTTGGACAGCAAACACTAAAAGAGCATTGTTTGTAACATATGCCCTCTGGGGTTCCAGAGGTTGTGGGCAACTGCTAGAATCTGCCACGGGCTGGTACAGGGTTCATTCCTGCTGGCATCTAAAGGCACTCACCCTAACTCCTGCACCTGCTCACCTGCTCACCTACATGCTCCCCTTCCCACAAGAGGTTTGAGCTCAGTAGCTGAGCAAAACGAGCCACCACCCCTCCCCACTCCTTTACATTTGGTAAAGGAGTTCAAAGGCCAGAAATATTAGCTGTTTATCCCAGGTAATAAGAGATATGAAAGATTTTTTTTTCTTTTGAAGATTTCTATGGTTAGAAGTCGGCTTCCTTAGCTGTAATTATAGCTTAGCTGATATCTAAGCTATAATTACAATTTTTTTAAAAAAGAGCTTTATGTTGTTTCTGTTTTTGGATCCTGTCTTGCGGATTTTTATTTATTTATTTATTTCTGAATCCTGTCTGTTCCTCCTTCCTCTAGCAACTCTCAATGCCATAGAAGGGACCAAAAAGAAGGGGAAGAATTTCTGACAACCTAAGATCCTTTGGGGAAAACATAAAAGTTGACAAAGACTCCTCCGTTGGGAGGAAAATTTTGTTTTTTCTTATGAAAACCCCAGAGTTGTAAGCAGACAGATGCCTCTCAGGTCTAAAACTCTGCACTCTTTTATGTTGCATTACCTGGTCTCTGGCTTTTGCTGGGTACCAGATATTACTTTGTACTATGAAAGGACTTGACATTGGTGTGTGCATGGGCTGGTGAGTTGGGCAACAGCTACAATGTTAGGGGTGGCTGAGGACAGTTATTTACAGGAAATTGTCATTACTATAAGGGGTTACTCGTTTCTTTGCATGTTTGGATAAGAAAAGCATGGTTTGGGCCCTAAAAACCACATGCTTTATTTGTCCCTGTTCCTTAAAGGACTCCACCCTGAAGCCAGTTATTTAAATAAGACACAAGCTAAGTTGAAAAAAAACACCTATTAAATTAAATCAGTCTTTGAATTTTTTTGTGAAAGAAATTTACATCTTTAAAGGAAATCACCATTTGTAAAAGCACCTTTGTCTCCGCACCTAAACCACTAGGAAGTTTAACTACAGGGAAGACAGTGCCTTAAAGTTAACATAACAAATCTTGCCTGTCTTGGTTTTGTTCTAAGTTCTGTGCCTTTGAGGTGTACATTTTCTACTTTCTCTCCGCTAAGAGTCATGTCTTTGGAAATGCAAATGTAGAGTTGCCTAGCTAATAATTGTTTAAGGTACGAAACAGGTAATAAAGAGATTGATAGTCTAAAGTAGGGGAGAGACATTTTTTGAAACCTGACAAATGAAAAATCTTATAACTCTGTAAGATCTGCTTCTACATGTCTATATGTTTCTATGTGTCACGTGTATGTGATGTTTCACTACCGAATGTCATGAAAGAGCTCTAATCAATAGCCTTAAAGAAAATTAAGTGCTTAAATCAAATATCAGAACAACATACTAGCCCAAATGCCTGGTAGCTCATAAGACTTTACTAATCTTTGATAAGTAAAACCAGTTGTAAAATTTCTTTAGTCATTCAAATCTAGAGATAATGTTATATTAAGTAATTCCAGGTTTTTCACTGTAAATTAGGGTTACTTAGAGTTAGAATAGTTATTAATAAATACAATTAAAACTACTAGATTTAAGAGAATTCTACATGCAGAGTTCATAAAGAAACTAAGATGTGTTTTGGTAAAGGTTATAAAAAACGTAAGGATGTGGCTTTTGCTAAAGAAAAAGTAAGTTTGTATAGTTTAGAGGCTACATAAAGGTTTCTTCAAAATGAAGAAAAAATGACACAGATAAAATTAAATGGATAGAAAGAGAAAGGATAAAAGGGTGGGGAATGAGGAACCCTTGACTACTAAGTGGCCAAAGGGTCATCCATGGTATGGAGCTGCAGCTGTGCTGTATTAAGTTACTAAAGGTAAAAGTTACCAGTGGAGTTTAGCAATGGATCCAGCTCCCAGGAAACTGGTTCACAAGATGCATGAGGAAATGCAAACTAATAAGGAAAAAGAGAAATATTCAATCCCTTGGTTATTGTTATCTATAATAGCTAAAACGAAAGTAAAAGACAGTGCTGAGTTGGGCCTCGGCCGAACCAAGTTCAGATGAGGGACTGTCTGATCTCAGATCACTAGCCTCAAAGCCACCCACAAAGGGGAAAGATAGACTGGGGCAACAAAAAGGACCTCTGAGACCTGTGATTACCAAGAAAGTAGCTAATGTGAAGGAAGGGCAAAACCAATTAACTACTGAAACCAGAGGGCATAATGTAAAGGAACATTTTGCACATTAGTATCATCAGCTTCCTAAAAAACCTTTACTAAAATGGATTGTAACACTGACTGATTTTGGAGTAGTATTTTGCATTTTAAATATGACAGAGTGGAAAAAAACATGTGTAGGTTGATGCAGGACCCACAGCTCACTACTGAAACATCACAGATGGGCATATGTGATACAGACTGACAGGAAGGTATTCCTAGAGAACAGTTGGTATAGAAGTTAGAAAGAAATTATTGGATGGGCACGGTGGCTCACACCTATAATCCCAGCACTTTGGGAGGCCGAGGCAGGCTGATCACCTGAGGTCAGGAGCTCAAGACTAGCCTGGCCAACATGGTGAACCCCATCTCTACTAAAAATATAAAAATTAATCAGGCATGATAGCACACGCCTGTAGTCCCAGCTACTTGGGAGGCTGAGGCTGCAGGATCGCTTGAACGCATGTGGCGGAGGTTGCAGTGAACCAAGATCATGCCACTGCATTCCCGCCTGGGTGATGGAGTGAGACTCTGTCTCAAAAAAAAAAAAAAAAAAATATGTAGACAGTGAGGGTTTGGGAGTCCTTGGTAAGGTTTTCCTTTCAATGAAACGTAGCCCCCAAATCATTTCTTTTTTTAACAAAGAGCAACCTGTAAAATCAAGCTGAAGACGTAGACAAGCAAGCTAGAAGCTTGCAAGGGTGAATGCCGGCAGCTGTGTCAATAGGAAATGGCTATCTGGGGCTAGGCAGGTTCATAATGGCAGCTCCATCTTCCCTTCTCTTTGCCAAAGCACGCATACAGCTGGCCACGCAAATACTCCATTTGCATAATAAGATTAGGGTGGGACACCCAGCTGCCTCACCAGCCATGTAAACATCGCACCTGGTCCAACCAATCTATGGGCCCTATGTAAATCAGACATGGCCTCCTCAAGCCTGTCTATAAAATCCGGTGCATTCCACAGTGGGCCAGAAATCCCATTCAGGTGCCCCTCTCTCTGGCAAGAAAGAGAGCTGTTCTCCTTTCTCTTTCTTTTGCCTGTTAAACCTCCGTTCCTAAACCCACTTCTTGTGCCCACCTAATTGATTTCCTTGGCATGAGATGACAAACCTCAGGTATTTACCCTAGACAATGGCGCCATTTCACAGCCAGCCTGGTGGACTGGATAAAAGCCCTAAGAAGGGGGACTGTCCAACTCTACTTAAAAATGCCAAATGCAGCACGCCAGATGAAGCTGCTGATATGCTTCATATACAAGCCATAAGGGACTCACTTTGTGATGACAGGAATAGTCACCCACTAAATATGCCCATTACCTAGTTCATGATAAACGCTGTGGTTAAAGGGGCCCCTTCCAAATGGGCACCCCATGTAATGCTACTCCTACTGTTGTTCCAGAACACCATGAGAAGCCATAGCAAACTGGCTGTTTCAGCTTCCCCTCATGGGTCTTACAGACACTAATAAAACATTAAGGTAATTAACGAAAGCATGGGAAAAAGCAAAAGGGAGAGTCAAAGGACTCATTCCAGGAAGGTGGAAATTTTTAAATGGTTATTCTAAAAAATAAGGTGAAGAAAGAAAACAATGATAGGAAAACAATGAAACTCAGAGAAGAAATGAGAGAGAATCATGGGATTCATCCCATCAGGGTAGAAGTCTTTAGATGGTTATTAAGAAATTAAATGAATAAAATAGAAATTGATGGGGTTAAAACAAAGGTCTTAGTACAACACTACCAAGGGTTGGATGGACCAAAAGGACTTTGCTAGTTCCCCAGCATTAAAGCACCCCAACCTATTTATTCTCTTTACCCCAGATCGGATAGATTTTTTTTTAAAAGTCAAAAGACAGAGATTACAATGAGAAAGCTGGCCAATACTTGCCTGGGGCAATAGCGAGGCAGGTGAACCAAGATATGGATTGACAAAAGGGCCTAAGTCCCTTGGCTCAACACCCTGCTGGGAACCCAGGTCCTTTTCAAAAGAAAGGGTACAACAGTCATAACAGAAGTTTCTGGGACCAGAATGTAAAAACGTAGGATTGCAAAGGTTGGAATTTTTTTTTTTTTTTTTTTAGATGTAGTCTCACTCTGTTGCCCAGGCTGAAGTGTGATGGCGCGATCTCGGCTCACTGCAACCTCTGCCTCTTAAGTTCAACCGATTCTCCTGCCTCAGCCTCATGAGTAGCTGGGATTACAGGCGCCCACCACCTCACCCAGCTAATTTTTATATTTTCAGTAGAGACAGGGTTTCACCATGTTGGCCAGGCTTGTCTTGAACTCCTGACCTCAGGCGATCCACTTGCCTCGGCCTCCCAAAGTGCTGGGATTACAGGCAAAAGTTGGAATGTTTAAACAGGCATTTTGTAAAGTGATTGTGTCTCCTTTACCTAAATGTTTATAAAAATGGATGTTGTATCTGATTGGGAGATGTTTCCCCTACCTAGTACTATAAAACAGAAAGGATGTAAATGCACCCTTCAAGCAATATTAAATGGACATGTGCGGGGAGGAGGACAACACATGCTGGGGCCTCTGTGGGGTATCTAAGGGAGAGCACTGGGAAGAACAGCTAATGAATGCTGGGCCTGACACCTCGGTGATGGGATGATATGTGCAACGGGCCATCACGGCACACATTTACCTGTGTAACAAACCTGCACATCCTGCATACGTACCCCTGAACTTAAAAGTCGAAGAAAAAAAAATGGACATGCTAAATGAGAACCAGTAAGATTGCCCAAGCCCACAGAGTGGAGAGTAGACGCTAGAATGCTGGTGGGAACAAATTATGTACTTTGATGGCCCTTAGTAGAGCATTTATTGCAGGTTTTGGCAAAAGCCTGTGAGCACCTCCCAATGATGACTACTGAAACTTTAAGAGAATTTCCACTTAAGAAGCAATTACTGCCTTGCTAAGGGACATTAACTGAAGCTACCCCTATGCTAACGGGGATAGCAGCGCCCCAATGAAGTGTCCAGAGTTCCCTAATAAAATGGAAATGGTTTATACAGGATGATGCTATCTGGAAGTGTACAACAAGGAGGTACGCATGAGCAGAGAACTACTTACAGTGCCCAGTAAGCAGCTCTCACCTGACTGACAAAGGGCTGCTTGGTTTGTGGATGGTAGCTCCAAGGTGAAAGGACAATGTCCTGTTTGGAAGGCTGCTACTCTGATTGCAAAGCATACTTTTGTGAGCAGAATATACCTCTCTGAATTCTCCAAAATTTGGAAACTATTCATGAGTATTCCTAAAACTTATTTTGCACATAAATTGGCCATACTATCATTTCTTTTTAGTACAAAAGGAGGGATTAGAGACAGAGAAATTCTATTTCAAAGGAAAACTATAACACAATTATTACTGGATTCCAGCTGTGACTTTTGTTTTGAATTATTATTTTTCTGCAGTGGGTCTCTAAAAAAGAACCTAGTTATAATTTTCTTCATGATGTTTTTAGTTAGCTCTCTAATGGAATAAGTTCCTCTTCCATTCTGACATATAAATTCTCTTTTGTCAAATTATTAATGTTATTTATTTTCCCATTGTTCCACTTCTGCTGGGAAAACTGAAGTTGTGGTGTTTTGAAAACTACAGATGATTCAAGAGCCTATGAATCTCCCTAATTTGAAATCCCACCGGGCCTGATCTGTTTCTCCTTGCCAATCCCCTGCTGCTAAAACTACACAAGCACCCTCCCTCTAAGCCCAGGGACTATCATGCAAGAAGGGGGCACATGAAACTGCTAGGTCTGATTTGAGGGATAGAATTAATTCAGACCCTACAAATAACCTGTCTTTTGGCTTTAGATTTTAGCTCTTATATTGCATAAAAGGTTTTAAACATTGATGAGTGCCTGCCCACCTCTATTACCATCTGGCCTAGAACACTTAAATTGACTGTAAGTTTTTTGGCTCTGTGTCCCTTGACACCACCAAGGGACAGGACGAACCTGAAGCAGATAGCCACACCATCTCAGCAACAACATGGGACAAAATAAAAGTTTGGCTACTGATGCTGCCTCTGGCCAGTCTTAGCCAAAAGGGGGAAAATGAGAAATGAAAACAATTCTAAACCCCCAACTGACTGAACACACCTCCTCTTTGCCAAGGAAACCCCAGAGAAACCTGAGAAGCTGAGTTCACAGCCATGGTGAAATGGTAAGTTGGACACACTTCCTTATACCCCCACCCTCAGGGGAGCCATCAGGTTTTCTTCCCTAAAAGCAAAAGAGAAACAATCCTTTCAAGACTACCAGCTTATCTTCACAGGTACACAACAAAGATTAATCATGCTTTCACCCCTCCCTGAGGTAAGATGAGATTAATCATTCCTTCACCCTTCCCTGAGACATCTGCTTCTTCTATTCCCATTTTCTTCAAATGTTCACCTTATCTTATGTAAGATGTAGATTTACTAGGCACTAACTAAACTCTCACAAGTATGTAATCATTTGTCTCACTGCTGCCCCATCCTCCACCCCTTTTAAGGAAAATATATAAATGCTAAACTTCTTGAGAACCTCTTTGGAAAAAGCCATAGGTGCTTCTATGATGCAAGTTTGTCCTGGGCAAGCCCTTAAGCTGGCTCAGTAAATCTCAATGATTTGAGACTTGTGGCTTAATCACTCATTTCGGTTGTCAGTCCACAGAAAAACTTGTATATAAATGTTCATAATATAACTAGTCATAATAGCAAGAAAGTAAAAACATTTCAAATGTCTTTCAACTGTTGAAAGAATAAACAAAATATGCTATACTCATACAACAGAATCTATTCAGAAAACAAAATGAGCTACTGATACATACTACAATATCTATGAACCTCAAAATTATGCCAAGTGAAAGAAGATATACACAAAAGAATACATATTTTATGAGTCTATTTGTACTACACTTCCAGAAAAGGCAAATCTATAGACAGAAAGTGAGTGGTTGCCTGGAACTGGAAGGCAGAAGTGGATATAGACTATAAAAGAGCACCGGGAACTTTTGGGGGTTGCTGTGGTTTAAATGTGTTCCTATGTTGAAATCTTAATCCCCAGTACAACCATGGTGGGAGGTGGGGCCAAATGGGAGGTGTTTAGGTCACTGAGGGCTCTGCCTTCATTAACATAACATTGTTCTGCACTCATTAATGTAATACTGTTATCGCAAGAGTGGTCTTGATATAAAAGTGAGTTTGCAACCAGTGCAGTGGCTCAGGCCTGTAATCCCAACACTTGGGATGCTGAGGCTGAGGTCAGGAGCTCGAGACCAGCCTGGCCAACATGGCGAAATCCTGTCTCTACCAAAAGCACAAAAATTAGCCAGGCATGATAGTGCACACCTGTAATGCCAGCTGCTTGGGGGGCTGAGGCAGGAGAATTGCTTGAACTCAGGAGGCGGAGGTTGCGGTAAGCCAAGATCGCACCATTGCACTCCAGCCTGAGCAACAGAGTGAGACCCCATCTCAAAAAAAAAAAAAGTGAGTTTGGCCCCTGCTTCCTCTCATGTTCTCACACTCTCTTGGCCTCACACTCTCTTACTCTTCTACCATCTGCCATGGAATGATGCAGCACAAAGGCCCACACTAGATGCTGGCACCATGTTCAACTTCCCAGCCTCCAGAACCATGAACTAAATAAGCTTCTAGTGTTTAGAAGGTATAGATTGGATTTGTGTTCCCACCCAAATCTCATGTTGAATTACAATCCCCAGTGTTGGAGAAAAGGCCTGGTGGAAGGTAACTGGATCATAGGGGCAGACTTCCTCCCTTGCTGTTCTCATGATAGTGAGTGAATTCTCATGAGATCTGGTCGTTTAAAGGTATGCAGCACTTCCCCCATCTCTCTCTTCCTCCTCCTCCAGCCATGTAAGGCACGCCTACTTCACCTTCTACTATGACTGAAAGTTTCCTGAGGCCTCCCCAGCCATGCATCCTGTATAGCTTGTGGACCCATGAGCCAATTAAACTTACTTTCTTCATAAATTACCCAGCCTCAGGTAATTCTTTGTAGCGGTGTGAGAATAGACTAATACATATAAATTACCCAGTCTCAGGTACTATATTACAGTAACACAAAATGAAGTAAGAGATATTACAAATGTTCTAAAACTGAATTGTGTTGATAGATACAAAACTCTAAAAATTCACTCAAAATAACTGACCTATATACTTATCTATACCCACTTACCCTGGGTAGTTTTATGATCTTGAAATTATACCTCACTGAAGCTGCTAAACAACAAAAACTTTAAAAATATATATATGAATGTAAGTCTACATTTCTACCCCTTCTTAGAAATTCTCTCCTCTTCCCTTAGCGAGGCGCGGTGGCTCAAGCCTGTAATCTCAGCACTTTGGGAGGCCAAGACGGGCGGATCACAAGGTCAGGAGATCGAGACCATCTGGGCAAACATGGTGAAACCCCGTCTCTACTAAAAAATACAAAAAAACTAGCCGGGCGCCTGTAGTCCCAGCCTGTAGTCCCAGCTACTCCGAAGGCTGAGGCAGGAGAATGGCGTAAACCCGGGAAGCGGAGCTTGCAGTGAGCTGGCCACTGCGCTCCAGCCCGGGCGACAGAGCGAGACTCCGTCTCAAAAAAAAAAAAACAAAAAGAAATTCTCTCCTCTTCCCTTATCACTAAGTTGCCTCTTTAAACAGAGATGCCTAGGGTTGGGGATGGAAAGCCCACAGGAATCTGCTGGGTTTCAAACCTTTTGTTTGAACAGAGTACTATATCCCTTTTTAATTTCTCCTAAAATATCCATTGATTCCTAGGTAATGTAGTGTTAGAACCCCAAATTGCCTCATGAAGGTTTTGCCTGATAGTTGGTTTCTATTCTATTTCTGGGGCCAACCCTCTTCTAATTGTCCTCTTGGTTTCTGAGATCACTTTTTCTCTGACACTGGATTTAGTTCAGCCTCATTCCTTAGTATAAAACCTTGCAATAAGAAACACAAATACTATCACAGACTGCAGACCAGCAATCATTCAGACTGGCATCAGCTAGCTTCCCACTAGCTTTGAGGAAGGGTGAAGTCTAAGAAGTGTTTCACAAACTAAAAGGCTTATCCCAGAGATTTACATCTTAAAAAAAAAAAAAGAAGAACCTTTTTTAAATGTCAAAACATTTTTGTAACCCACATTTAGTAGTGACTTTACTTTTAGTATTAGTTGACTGAAAAAATACAGAATGACAAAAAGCTACTAGAATAGCTTAAATGCTCTTTAGTAAATTTGCATTTTATTAATCATAACCATATCTACATTTATCAGGAAGGAAAATCTATTTAAAAAAAGAAAGAAATTCTTGCACAAGCTGCTTCTGCATTCTGGGAAAGTGCAGAATTCACCCTGGGGGAATAAGTCATTCTTTTGTTTGGGATGGCACAGTCTTTAGGTTGTGAAAGGGATGGCTCTAGGCTAGTCTGATGGGTGAGTCAGGCTGACAAGAGATACACTGTTCTGCATAATGAAATAATAAAGATTTTTAGGTGGTCCCCCGGTAATTTAAAGGAGTGATGGCTTTTTGATTTTCTTTATATTTAGTTGGTGGTGGTGGAGGAGTAGGGACAAGAAAGAAGAATCTGAACACAGTGTTCAGAAGTTTTGAGGAGAAAAGTTTTGATGGGAAGAGTTGCTGAACATGACTTCAGACCACCAGTAGTGCTTAGTGCAAAGATCCGGACACTCCCCGACATCCTGGCTTACAAAGGGGGATACCTGTTGTAAGAAATGTGCGGTCTAGTAATTTTCTTGAGTTAACCCTTTGGAATCAAAAGAACTAAAAATGAGTTTTATACATATAGGAAGAAGATCCCAAGCAGTTTAACTAGTACTGTACACAGAACGAAATGTCAACATAGGTCCTACAAGACAGTCCCACTGAGTCTGTCAATTCAAAGGACAATTGTAACATCCTAGCACTACAGTAAAGGCAATACAGACGTTCCTTGACTTATGATGGACTTACAATGTGTTTACCCAGACATAACCCCATTATAAGATGAGGAGGTACTAAATGCATATTGCTTCTGAACCACTAAAAAGTTGAAAAATAGTAAGTGGAACTATCCTAAGTTGGAGACTATCTATAATCTCTTTACAACTTATTTTTTAAAAGCTCTCTGGCATACACATTTTTAAAAACTTAACCATCAAAAAACCCTATGAGGAAGGTATTATCAACCCAAAACTTTACAATGTGGAAATTGAGGCTCATGTGGAATAAAATTATGTGTTATATCTCTTAAGAAAGTCACAGAGTAGAAGATGGAACAAAATGGCTGAATACAAGTTTCCACCAATCATCCTCCCTGAAGAAATATTTAAGTTTAACAGCTATCTACACACACATACACACACACACACACACACACACGCACACACACACACACAAGCACCTTCATAAGAACCAAACATCAAGTGAGTGGTCACAGTTCCTGATTTTAACTTCATATCACCGAAAGAGGCACTGAAGAGGGTAGGAAAGATAATCTTGAATTGCTGATGCCATCCCTTCCCCAACCCCCGGCAGCAGCCCCAAAGCATAGAGAATCTGTGCACTTGGGGGAGAAAGAGTACAGTGATTGTGGGATTTTGCACTGGAACTCAGTGCTGTCTGTCACAGCAAAAAGCAACCCTGGCCAGAACTCAGCTGAAATCAATGGAGGGAGCATTTAAACCATCCCTAGCCAGAGGGGAATTGTCCATGATGGCAGTTAGAACTTGAGTTCCAGCAAGCCTTGCCACTGCAGGCTAAGGTGCTGTGGGGTCTTAAACTAGAAAGGCAATCTAGGTCACAAGGACTGCAACTCCAAGGCAAACGCCTAGTGCTATGCTGGGTTCAAGGCCAGTGGACTTCGGGGACACATGACCTAGTGAGATACCAGCCAGTACAGCCAAGGGAACTGACATGGTTTGATGTTGGGTGTCCCCACCCAAATCTCATGTTGAATTGTAATCTTCAGTGTTAGAGAAGGGGCCTGGTGGGAGGTGACTGAATCATAAGGGTGAACTTCCCCCTTACTATTCTTATGATAGGGTTCCCATGAGATCTGGTTGTTTGAAAGTGTATAGCACCTCCCCCTTCACTCTCTCTCTCTCCTATTGGCAATGGGAAAGACATGCTTATTCCCTTTACTTTCTGCCATGATTTTAAGTTTCCTGCGGCCTCCCCAGCTGTGCCTCCTGTACAGCCTTTGGAACTATGAGTCAATTAAACCTCTTCTCTTCATAAATTACCGAGTCTCAGGTAGTTCTTTATAGCAGTGTAACCACAAACTAATACATAAAATTGGTGCCAGGAGTGGGGCATTGCTATAAATATACCTGAAAATGTGGAAGCAGCTTTGGAACTAGGTAACAGGCAGAGTTTAGAACAGTTTCAAGGGATCAGAAGAAGACAGAAAGATGGTAGGAAAGTTTGGAACTTCCTAGAGACTTGTTAAATTATTGTGACCAAAATGCTGAAAGTGATATGAACAATAAAGTCCAGGCTGTAGTGGTCTCAGATGGAGATGAGGAACTTATTGGGAACTGAAGTAAAGGTCACACCTGCCATGCTTCAGCAAAGAGACTGGCAGCATTGTGCCTGCCCCTGCCCTAGAGATCTGTGGAACTTTGAACTCGAGAGAGATGATTGAGGGTAACTGGCAGAAGAAATTTCTAAGCAGCAAAGCATTCAAGACATGGCCTGGCTGCTTCTAACAGCATATGCTTGTATTCATAAGCAAAGAGATGATCTGAAACTGGAACTTACATTTAAAAGGGAAGCAGAGCATAAAAGTTTGGAAAATTTGTAGTCAGGCCATGTGGTAGAAAAGAAAAGCTCATTTTCAGGGAAGGAATTTGAGTTGGTTGCACCAATTTACACAAGTAAAGAAGAGCCTGATGTTAATAGCCAAGACAATGGGGAATATGCCTCAGGGCATTTCAGAGACTTTCACAGCAGCCCCTCCCATCACAGGCCTGGAGGCTCGGAGGGAAGAATGGTTTCATGGGCCAGACCCAGGAACCTGCTGCTCTGTGCAGCCTCAAGATATGGCACCCAGTGTCCTAGCTACTCTGCTCCAGCCATGGAGCCATGGCTAAAAGAGGCTAAGGTACAGTTCAGGCCACTGCTTCAGAGGGTGCAAGCCAGAAGACACCAAGGCTTCCACATGGTATTAAGCCTGTGGGTGCACAGAAGGCTTGGGAGCCTCCACCTAGATCTCACAGGATGTATGGAAATGCCTGGATGTGCAGACAGAAGTCTACCACAGGGGCAAAGCCCTCATAGAGAATCTCTACTAGGGCAGTGTGGATGGGGAAATGTGGAGTTAGAGTACCTACACAGAACCCCCACTGGGGCACTGCCTCGTGGAGCTCTGAGAAGAGGGCCAGTGTCCTCCAGACCCCAGAATCTAGCGACAGCTTTGAGAAGAGGGCCACTGTCCTCCAGACCCCAGAATCTAGCGACAGTTTGCACCTTGCACCTGGAAAAGCTGCAGGCTCTCAACACCAGCCCATAAAAGCAGCTGAGGGGGCTATACCCTGCAAAAACACGGGGTGGAGCTGCCCAAGGCCTTGGGAGCCCATCCCTTGTGTCAGTATGGCCTAGAAATGAGACATGGAGTCAAAGAATATTATTTTGGAGTTTTAAGATGTAATGACTGCCGTGCTGGGTTTCAGACTTGCATAGAGCCTGTAGCGCATTTGTCTTGGCTGATTTCTCCCACTTGGAATGGGAGCATTTACCCATTGTCCATACTGTCATAGTATCTTGGAAGTAACTAATTTGTTCTTAATTTTACAGGCTGATAGTGGAAGGGACTTGCCTTGTTTCACATGAGACTTTGGACTTGGACTTTTGAGTTAATGCTGGAATGAGTTAAGACTCTGGGGGACTGTTGGGAAGACATGATTGTTTTGAAATGTGAGAAGGACATGAGATTTGGGAGGGGCCAGAAGTGGAATGATAGAGTTTGGCTCTGTGTCCCCACCCAAATCTCTTAATGACCTATAATCTTCAATGTTGGAAGAGAAGCCTGGTGGGAGTTGATTCAATTAGTGGGGCAAACTTCCCCCTTGCTGTTCTTGTGATAGAGTTCTCATGAGATCCAGTTGTAGCACCTCCCCTTTCACTCTCTTTCTCCTGCTGGCCATGGGGAAGACAGGCTTGCTTTCCCTTTGTCTTCTTCCATGATTTTAAGTTTCCCGAGGTCTCCCCAGCCATGCCTCCTGTAGAGCTTTCAGAACTGTAAGTCAATTAAATCTCTTTTCTTCATAAATTACTGAGTCTCAGGTAGTTCTTTATAGCAGTGTGATCACAAAGTAATACAGGAGTGCTTGTACTAACCATCTCCCAATCCCAGACAGTGCAGCTTGCAGCTCCGAACAAGATTTCTTCCTTCCACTTGAGGAGAGGAGAGGGAAGAGCAAAGAGTTGTCTTGCAATTTGGATATCAGCTAAGCCACAACAGGATAGGGTACCAAACAGAGTTCTGAGGTCCCCGTTCCAGTTCCTAGTGCCCAGATGGACATTTCCAGACACACCTTGGGCCAGAAGAGAAAACACTGCCTTGAAGGAAAGGATGTAGTCCTTGCAGGATTAATAACCTCCTAACTAAAGAGCCCTTGAGCCCCGAATAATCAGCGGTGGTATCTAGGTAGTACACATTGTGAGCCTTAGATGAGACTCTGAGATGTACTGGCTTCAGGTATGACCCAGCACATTCCCTGCTGTGGTAGCCAAGGGGAGGGATTCCTTCTGGGGAAAAGCATAAAAAAGAGTAAAGGGGACTTAGTCTTGCAGCTTAGATACCAGTTTGGTCACAGCTGGGTACAGCACCAAGCAGGCCCTTGGCATTCCCTGATTCCAGGCCTTGGCTCTTGGATTACTGGACTTGTCCTGGGCCAGAGGGGAGTATATTTCTCTGAAGGGTGAGTCCCAATCCTGGAAGCATTCACCACAAGCTGACTGAAAAGCTCCTGGGCCTTAAGTGAACATCAGTGGTAGCCTGGCAGTATTCCCCATGGGCCTGGGGTAATGGTGGCTATGGGGAGAGACCCTTCTTCTTGTGGAAGGGGGAGGGACTATTGGGAAAGACATTGCCTTGTGGCAACAGCACAGATTTCTTCAGTTTCTGACTTCAGGTCCTGGCTCTTTTGTGGCTTTTCTGGGCCCATATGGGGCCCTGGGGAACTCCACTCCTTTAAGGGGAAGGTTGGCTGGCTTTACCACCTGCTGGCTGTAGTGCCCTAGGGCCTTGAGTGAACACAGTAGCCAGGTAGTGGTTACAGTGGGCCTTGGGCAAGACTCAGTGTTTTGACCCAGGGCAGTCCCAGTGGTAGTGGATACAGGGGTACTTATATAACCCCTTTCCCAGCTCCAGGCAACTCAACACAGACAGAGATGCTCCATTTGTTTAGAAGAAAGTAAGGCAAGAATATGACAGTCTCTGCCTGGCAATCCAGAGAACTCTTTAGGATCTTATCCACAACCACCAAGGTAGTACCTCTATAAGTCTGCAGTCTTATACCTCTATAAGGCTGCCCCCTAATGCAGACATGGCAGTAGTGACCAAAAACTTAGATCACAACATCCAAGTCCCTTCAAATACCTGAAAAACCTTCCTAAGAAAGATGGGTACAAACAAGCCCAGCCTGAGAAGACTACAATAAATACCTACCTCTTCAATGCACAGACACCAAGAAACATCCACAAGCATCAAGACCATCCAGGAAAACATGATCTCAAAAATGAACTAAATAAGTCACCAGGAGCCAATCCCAGAGAGACGGAGATATGTGACCTTTCAGACAGAGAATTCAAAATAGCAGTTTTGAGAAAACTCAATGAAATTTAAGATAACACAGAGAAGGAATTTAGGATCTTATCAGATAAATATAACAAAGGAATTCATAATTTTAAAAAATCAAACAGAAATTCTAGAGTTGAAAAATGAAACTGACATACTGAAGAATGCATCAAAGTCCCTTAATAGAAGAATTGATCAAGTATCAGAAAGAATTAGTGAGCTTGAAGACACGCTATTTGGAAATACACAATCAGAGAAGACAAAATGAAAAAAGAATTTTAAAAATGAAGCACACCTACAAGACTAGAAAATAGCATCAAAGGGACAAATTTAAGAGTCACTGGCCTTAAACTGGAGATGGAAAGAGAGATAGGGATCGAAAGTGTATTCAAAGGGATAATAGAGAACCTCACAAACCTAGAGAAAGCTATCAATATCCAAGTAAAAGAAGATTAAAGAATGCCAAGCAGATTTAACCCAAAGAAGGCTACATCAAAGCATTTAATAAACTTCCAAAGGTCGAAGATAAAGAAAAGATGATAAAAGCAGCAAGAGAAAAGAAACAACATACTACATTGTATGTATGCCAGGAAACAGTGGCATACATATTTAAAATACTAAAGAAAAAAAAAGTATACCCTAGAATAATATATCTGGTGAAAATATCATTCAAACATGAAGGAGAAATAAAGACTTGCCCAGACAAACAAAAGCTGAGGTATTTTATCAACAGCAGACCTGTCCTACAAGAAAATGGAAGTTTTTCAGTCTGAAAGTAAAGGATGTAAATGAGCAATAAGAAATCATCTGAAGGTACAAAACTGACTGATAATAATAAGTAAACAGAAAAACACAGAATATAACACTATAATTGTGGTTGGTTAACTACTCACCTCTTGAGTAGAAAGACTAAAAGATGAACTGATAAAAATAATAACTTTTTAAGGCACAGACAGTACTATAAGATATAAATAGAAACAACAAAAAGTTTAAAAGCAAGAGAATGAAGGTGAAGTGTAGAGTTTTTATTACTTATTGCTTGTTTATGCAATCAGTATTCAGTTGTCATAAGTTTAAAATACTGGGGTAATCCCAGCACTTTGGGAGGCCAAGGTGAACGGATCATGAGCTCAGGAGATCAAGACCATCCTGGCTAACATGGTGAAACTCCATCTCTACATAAAATACAAAAAATTAGCCGGACATGGTGGCAGGTGCATGTGGTCCCAGCTGCTCGGGAGGCTGAGGCAGGAGAATGGCATGAACCTAGGAGGTGGAGCTTGCAGTGAGCCAAGATTGTGCCACTGCACTCCAGCCTGGGCAACAGAGCGAGACTCCATCTCAAAAAAATAATAATAATAATAATAAAATTAAATAAATAAAATACTGGGATATAAGTTATTATTTGCAAGCCTCATAGCAACTGCAAAACAAAACAAAACCTACCACAAATACACAAAAAATAAAAAGAAATTCAACCATGCCACTAGCAAACATAACCTTTACTAAAAGGAAGACAGAAAGGAAGGAAAGAAGGATGAGAAGAACACAAAACAACCAGAAAATAAATAAAAAATGGCTAGAGTAAGTCCTTACTTATTAATAACAACAATGAATGTAAATGGACTAAACTCTCCAATGAAAAGACACAGAGCAGGCTGGGTATGTCGGCTCACACTTGTAATCTCAGTACTTTGGGAGGTCAAGGAGGGAGGATTGCTAGAGCTCAGGAATTTGAGACCAGCCTGGGCAACAAAGCGAGACCATGTCTCTACTAAAAACAATAATTAAACCAAAAATTAGTCAGAAAAGACGCAGAGTGGCTGAATGGATTTTTAAAAAACAGACCCAATGTTCTGTTGCCTACCAGAAACACACTAACACACTTCACCTATAAAGACTCACATAAACTGAAAAAAAAAGAATGGAAAAAGACTTTCCATGCAAGTGAAAACCTAAAAGAGGAACAGTAGCTATACTTTTATCAGACAAAATAGAATTCAAGACAAAAATCATAAAAAGAGACAAAGAAGGTCATTGTATAATAATAAAAGGGTCAATTCAGCAAGAAGATATAACAATTGTAAATACATATGTACCCAACACTGGAGTGCCCAGATATATAAAGAAAATATTAGAGCCAAAGAAAGAGGTAAACTCCAACACAATAATAGCGGGAGACTTCAACACCCCACTTTCAGCATTGGAGAAATCACCCAGAAAGAAAATCAACAAACATAGAACTTAATCTGCACTATCGACAAAATGGACCTAATAGATATTTACAGAATATTTCATCCAATGGATGCAGAACACAATCTTTTCAGCACATGGATCATTCTTAAGGATAGACCATATATTAGGACACAAAACAAGTCTTAACACATTCAAAAAAACTGAAATAATAACTATCTTCTCTGACCACAGTGGAATAACACAAGAAATAAATAACAAGCAAAATCTTGGAAATCACAGAAACACACGGAAATTAAATAATACATTCCTGAATGACCAGTTGGTCAATGAAGAAATTAAGAAGCAAATCAAAAAATTTATCAAAACAAATGATAATGGAAACACAACATATCAAAACCTGTGAGATACAGTGAAAGCAGTAATAAGAGAGAAGTTTATAGTTATAAGTGCCTACATAAAAAAAGTAGAAAAACTTCAAATAATCAACCTAACAATACATCTTAAAGAATTGGAAAAGCAAGATTAAAGAGAACCTAAAATCAGTAGACAAAAAATAATAATAATAAATATCAGAGCAGAAATAAATGAAATTGAAATGAAGAAAACCATGCAAAAGGCCAACAAAATGAAATCTTGGTTTTCTGAAAACATAAACAAACTTGACAAACCTTCAGCCAAACTAAGGAAAAATAGAGAAGACCCAAAAAAATAAAATCAGAGATGAAAAAGAAAGGCATTATAACTGATACTGCAGAAACTCAAAGGATTATTAGAGGCTTAATATGCCACTAAATTGGAAAACTTAAAAGAAATGGATACATTCCTAGACACATACAACTTACCAAGACTGAACCATAAAGAAATCCAAAACTTGAACATACCAATAACAAGTAATGAGATAGAAGCAATAATAAAAAATCTCCCAGCAAAGAAAAGCCCAGGACCCAATGGCTTCACTGCTGCATTTTACAAAACATTTTTTTTGAAATATCAATCCTACTAAAACTATTCTGAAAAACAGAATACTTCTAAACTCATTTTATGAGGACAGTATTACCCAGATGCCAACACCAGATGAAAACGCATCCAAAAAAAGAAAACTAGATAGGTTGTAGAAGTCTTAAGAGGTCAAAAATTTAAAAAAAGAAAAAGGTAGTACAGGCTAATATCCCTGATGAATGATGAATATTGATGCAAAAATCCTCAACAAAATCTCACAAATCAAATTCAACAACATACTAAAAAGATCATTCATCATGACCAAGTGGGATTTATCCCAGGTATGCAAGGATAGTTCAGCATATGTAAATCAATCAATGTGATACATTATATTAGCAGAATGAAGGACAAAACCCATATATCATTTCAGCTGATGCTGAAAAAGACATCTGATAAAATTCAAGATCCCTTAGCATGATAAAAACCCTCAAAAAACTGAGTATAGAAGGAACATACCTAAATATAATAAAAGCAATATATGACAGACCCACAGCTAGTATGATACTAAATGTGGAAAAACTGAAAACCTTTCCTCTAAGATCTAGAACATGATAAGGATCCCCACTTTTCTTTTTTTTTGTAGCTGTCAAATCATTTATTTTATACTTTAAGCTCTGGGGTACATGTGAAGAATGTGCAGTTTTGTTACATAGGTATACATGTGCCATGGTGGTTTGCTGCACCCTTCAACTTGTCACCTACATTAGTCTCCTAATGCTATCCCGCCCCAGCCCCTCACTCCCTGACAGGCTCTGGTTTGTGATGTTCCCCTCCCTGTGAAGGGTCCCCACTTTTCACCACTGTTACTCAACATAGTACCAGAAGTTCTAGCTAGAGCAATCAGACAAGAGAAAGATATAAGAGGCATTCAAATTGGAAAGAAAGAAGTCAAACTGTCCTTGTTTGCAGATTATATAAACTTACATTTGGAAAAACCTGAAAACTCCACACACAAAACAAAAAACTATTGGAACTGATAAACTGTGTAATGTTTCTTTTTTTTTTTTTTTTTTTTTTTGAGACTGAGTCTTGCTCAGTCGCCCAGGCTGGAGTGCAGTGGCGTGATCTTGGCTCACTGCAAGCTCCGCCTCCTGGGTTCAAGCCATTCTCCTGCCTCAGTCTCCCGAGTAGCTGGGACTACAGGCGCCCACTACCACGCCCAGCTAATTTTTTGTATTTTCGGTAGAGACAGGGTTTCACCGTGTTAGCCAGGATGGTCTCGATCTCCTGACCTCGTGATCCGCCTGCCTCAGCCTCCCAAAGTGCTGGGATTACAGGCGTGAGCCACCACGTCCGGCCTGTAATGTTTCAACATACAAAATCAATATATAGAAATCAGTAGTATTTCTATATGCTAACAGCAAACAATCTGAAAAAGAAATCAAGTAATCCCATTTACAATAGCTACAAATAAAATTAAATACCTAGGAATTAATCAAAGAAGTGAAAGAAATTGAAGAGAACACACACCCAAAAATGGAAAAATGTTCCATGTTCATGGATTGGAAGAATCAATATTGTTAAAATGTCCATATTAACCAAAGCAATCTACAGATTCAATGCAATCCATATCAAAACACCAAGGACATTTCTCACAGAAATAGAGAAAACAATCCTAAAATTTGCCAAATATTTATTGACTGTTTATCTTGTGCCAGTATACCCACAACAGCCAACCTCAGTAATCCAAACTTGAATACCACTCAATTACTGTTACCAATAAACTGTAACAATAGTCTTCCTTTGAAGAAGATCCTGATTCACTGTCATTCTGGTTCATGAGTGTTATTACACTGATAAATACTCTGCATTTATTAAAGAACAAAAACCAATTACCCAAAAGACACTAATTAAACTCACACACAAACCACTTGCTTACACAGCTTCTAAATTTGTAACCGGATAAACACAGAAGCCCATTCATGGAATTTTTTATTCTGGAATACCTAAGAAAAGGCAAAAGTCATAGCTGAAAAGTTGCCTAAGTACAGCTGAGCAATAACGTGGGCAAAAGTCATTACAGAAAGATTTGGTCAGCCAGATGCAGTGGCTCACGCCTATAATTCTAGCACTTTGGGAGGCCGATGTAGGCGGATAGTTTGTGCCCAGGACTTTGAGACCAGTCTGGGCAACATGATGAAACCCCATCTCTACAAAAAATACAAAAATATTTGCCAGGTGTGGTGGTGCGTGCCTGTAGTCCCAGGTACTTGGAGGGCTGAGGTGGGAGGATCACTTACATCCAGGAGACGGAGGCAGTAGTAAGCCAAGATGGCGCCACTGCACTCCAGCCTGGGTGACAAAGTGAGACTCTGTCTCAAAAAAAAAAAAAAGAAAGAAAGAAAGAAAGAAAGCCTTGGCCCAGTTAGGTTGCTCCACAAAAAGAGGCAAAAATAAAATAAATGCCTACTCCAACTAATGTGTCACTCACTGGTCTTTCCACACTTGGGTTATGTGGGGGGATCCCCAGACAAGAGGTCAGTCCGGTTCACCTTTCGAGTTCAGGACTCTGTCACTTAGCAGTTACTTCCAGCAGGCACTTACTCTCTATACTTTGGTTTTCTCCTCATAAAATGTGAAGGTTGTACTACATAACCTCTAAAATTTTGTATCAGTCAGGGTCTCAGCAAGGAATAGATTGCACATTCCAATTAGGGTAGTTCAAGGAGACTATTTGCAGAGCCATGGGCTGGAGGTAGGAAAACCCTAAGAGTTCAGCAACAGAACATTCCCCATCTCAGGCCCACAGAGAGGAGGGAAGAGGACAGGAACATGGTTCAGAAGGAAGGAGTCATGCAGCAAAGGCCCTCTGAAAAAGACCAGTAACTTGCAGACAAGGGCACAGCCAGTGCAAGGTGGCCCTACAAGCAGGGAGTCTACTCTCCACCTTCCCACTCCCTCCGATATCCTTCCCTGGACTCTCCACTGGCTGAACCCATTGAAGCCAAACAGCATATCAGTTTCCCAGGGAAAAGGATGGAGTGGAGGAAGGTGGAGTAGACTTGGAGACATGAACTAGGATGGGTCCCTTCCAGTTTTAACATTCTTTGGTAGTTGTGAGGATAATTCGACCTCAACTGACCTCGGGCATGCCAAGCCTGAAACTCCTAGGTCATTAGAAATGGGTATGGCTCACCCCTGTAATCCCAGCACTTTGGGAGGCTGAGGCGGGTGGATCAGGAGGTCAGGAGATTGAGACCATCCTGGCTAACACGGTGAAACCCCGTCTCTACTAAAAATACAAAAAATTAGCCGGGCATTGTGGCGGGTGCCTGTAGTCCCAGTTACTCGGGAGGCTGAGGCAGGAGAATGGCGTGAACCTGGGAAGTGGAGCTTCCAATGAGCTGAGATTGCGCCACTGCACTCCAGCCTGGGCAACAGAGCAAGACTACATCTCAAAAAAAAAAAAAAAAGGGAGGGGGTGTGAACCAACATATACTGCAAGGTCAGCCCCTACCTCACCACTGTGGGGAATATTCCAGAGTGTCGAGATCATGCCTCTAGGGTACCTTCCAAGCTCTAGATATGTCATTCAATTTTTATCTTTTTAAAAGAGGATACATGGTTTACCATGAATAGACCATCTTTTACATTCCCTTCTCTGTGAAACTTAAGAGTTAAGGCACCAGCTCTGAAAGCAGACCCATGCTGGTTCAATTCCAGGTTCTGACTCTAGGTAACCTGATTAAATTATCTAAGCCTTTCCTCATTTGTAAAAGGGAGGTACTAGAACTTACCACATGGGGTTGTTGTAAAGGTTAAAAGAGATATTCAGCATGTAACACAGGGTCTGACTAATAAATAGTAACATTTATTATTAATCTTACATTGAGGATTTATTTGACAAAAATTTCTTGAGGAGTTGTGAATGGCTTTTATCTGAATTACCTTCCTTTTTCTTCATTTTGTCTCTGGGGGCCTCCTCCACATGACTTCCTAGGGATCCCAAAATGCCAGTAATAATCAGGGATTTTAGTAAAGAGACACAGCAAATGATGTATCACCTTAGACAAGTTGAAATTAATAGCTTTCATTGGGAAGATTGTTCATTTTGAAAATATGAAACTTACACATTGAAAATAAAATTAAATCTAAATGAAATAAAAATCAATCATCACATAATGTTATTTGAAAGATGTAATTTAGAAAAAGGAAACTTGGATTATTATCAAAAGGCTTTATTTTGGCTGGTGTCTTTTATGACTACATAATCCTATTTTGAAAAAACTTGGGGGCACTTTGTTGTTGTCTAACTATAGGTACACTAAGAAATTACAAGGATAAGTAAAAGGCACCCTAACTGCAAAAGAGAATATGAAAATAGAAAATTTCAAGAATATAGCAAACATCAGGTTTTATATACCCAGTTGAGGAGTAGGAGGGAAATAAATAAAGGAGCTACTGGTGACACAGAAGCCAAGGTTCAAAAGTTGAGCTGCACACATTCATGGAGTCCACCCACATTTCCAGAGCACATTCTTAGTTCCTGGCACTGGGCTAGGCCTTAGGTGTGCAGATCCTACTAGTCCTCCACATAGTGCTCCTACCCTTGGAGTATCCAAAGTCTACTGGGGAGGCAGACTCATGAACAACCATCCAAAGAACATGATGGAGATGAGCACTGTGTTATAATCTGAATACCTAAATATGGGAACGTAAATTCAGGAGAAGGCCAGGAAAAATCACTAAAGGCTTGCTACATCAGTTATCTTTTTCTGTATAACAAACTACTGCAAAATCTTGTGGCTTAAACCACAGCCTTTTATTCAGCTTGCTCTTCTGTGAGTCAGCTGGGCTGTTCCAGTCCAGGCAGGTTCAGATCATCTCAATTGGGTTTTTTCTGTGTCTGTGGTCAGGTGATAGATCTGCTGGTGTCCAGACAGTCTATAATAACTTCATTCATTCACCTGACTGGCAACTGGTGGCCAAGGAAATAGAATGAGTAGGCCATGGGTCTCTCATTGTCCAGTGAGGGCTTCTTCACATGGTAACTAGCAGTCACAGGGTCCCCAAAAGACACAAAAGAAGACCAACTCCAATGAACATCCCTTTTCACGTCTCTGTTCATGTCATGTTTGCTAAGATCCCATTAGGTAAAACAAGTTATAAGGCCAATTCTAAATTCTGTGTAGGAAGGGGTGCAAAGTCACCCTTCAGAGGGTGTGCATGTAGGAACAGGAAGAATTGGGGGTAGTTTTTACAGTCTATCACAAGGCTGCACACAAGTGATGTCTTGGGACAGGGAATGTTATAGTTTCCTAGGAATTTTCCAGGAAAAAATTGCTATTCCCTGGAAGAAGAATCAAGACAAGAACCACTGTGGAAATGTAAAAAATGCCTCTGACTCATCCAAGATGTACTAATGTGTATGTTTTGGGAGGTTCTGGAGATAAGGTTAGAGTTCATCTTATGATTTCCCATTTTGTGTAGGTATATTTGAAATCTCTATAGCTATCATACTATTTCCAGTGTCTAGGCTTGCCTCTAGGGCTTGGAAAGTAACCCAATAAGCTAAACCATCCCCATGCTGGGGATATTCACATAATGAGCTATGCAGGTAAAATCCCATTGTACTGACCACCCTTACAGGAAGACCTTAGTGACAGAACATCCTGGGGATGAAATTGGCAGTGTCCTCATAAATCACATAAAGCAGAGTTAAGCCTTCAAAGTCACAGAACAAATGGTCCTGGCAGCTATGATGAGGTCTCCACTCAGGGAAGAAAAAAATACAACCCACCAAGGCAGAACTGGGTCATCAGTGGTACAGCTTCTATGTCTCCCTTTCATATTCCTCTGCCTACCTGTTTTATACCAAGACCTGATTAAACAGTCAACTATTGCTTGTTTTCTTGTTTCATTCATTCATTCAACCACTAATCCACCAAACATTTATTAGCACCTTCCACATACCAATAGGAGCTGGAAGAAAACAGATAAATAAGATGTCCTGTCCCGAAGGACCTCAGCATTTGGTGAGCAAGGGACCCAGAAATATAAACAATTACAATTCAGCATGATGAGAGTAGAGAAGGAAGGTCAGGGGACTAAGGGAGAGCTTGAGAGGGACACCTAACCCAGACCTCAGTGTCAGAGACAGTTTTCCAAAGGCTGTGACACTTTCATTGAATCTCAAAGAATGTTTAGGAAATAGTCAGACAAGGGTAGAGCATTCCAAGCAGAGGAAACAACTTGTACTGGGGCATGGAAGCACAGGAGAACACACGACACTCAGGAAGTACACAAGGAAAGGGCAAGAACAACTCGGATGCTATCTGAGGTATGATGATGCACCCAAGCCCTCCCCATTCGCTAAAATGTTATATAAGACACAAATTATGTATCCTTCCCAGCTGACCTACTGATCCCACCTCAGCATGAATGAATTCAAGCCACTGACTTACCTTGAGCAGCATCTGAACTCTATTATTAGATACATTTTGGCCCCCATTGCTGGCATCAATAAACACATAGGGTGTTTTGGAGAACAGGATGGCATTCCCTGAAGCCTCATCAAGCCCCAATACAGGTTTTTCGTAAAGGTAAACTTGATTTATTTATTCCTTTTAGGATGAAAATGGAGAGTCAGAAAGAACATCAGCAAGCCCTCCCATTCAAACAACTCCTTAATCCCAGAAAGCTGCCCTAACTGACCGGTGGTAGAACCTGAGTCCCTGGTACAGGTCAGTATTGAACAATATTACCAATAGTATTAATAACAATGCTGCCTGTCAGTGGGTGTTTATATGAGTCAAGCCATTGCCTAAACTCTTTGTGAATATATATTGTTAATTAACTTTTTTAAAAAATTTGAGACAGGGTCTTGCTCTGTTGCTCAGGCTGGAGTACAGTGGTATGACACAGCTCGCTATAGCCTCAACCTCTGGGGCCCAAGCAATCCTTTCACTTTAGCCTCCTGAGTGGCTAGGACTTACAGGCATGTGACACCACGCCAGATTTTTTTTTTTTTTTTTTTTTTTTTTTGTAGAGATGGTATCTTGCTATATTGCCCAGGCTGGTCTTGAACTCCTGAGCTCGACTGATTCTCCCACCTTGGCTTCCCAAAGTGCTGGGATCACAGGCATGAGCCACCATGTTCAGCTGTGAATGTAATCTCATTAAATCCTCACATTAACTCTACAGAGATATTTCTATCATCACGAGGAATACGGTTTAGAGATAAGGCATAACGACTTACATAAGGTCATAGTTAGGGAGTCAGAGACAAATCCAGAAGAACCTGTATCCTATCCCCTGTCTTCTACTTTAACAGCTTTCTGTGCCCTTAAACCTCAGTCCCAGGTCTTACCCAGTCCTATGAGAACCTTGGTCTAAACAGCTCCCATCTCTGACCTTTCCTGGCCCCAGCTTCCCTACTATACCCCTCAGTTCATTAGAGTCATTCATTTAGAAATATTTTTGCATCCTGACTAGTTTGCATGGCCTGTAGAAGATTAATCAGACATGGTCTTCAGCCTAAAGTGTCTCTACTCTAGTAGAATATTCATTAATTTATCCATCCATTCATTCAACTAAAATGTATAAGTATTTACTGTGTGCCAATAACTTTTTAAGTATTAGGAAATTGAAGTGAATAAGGACATCAAAGTTTTTGTGCATTCTAATGGAATATAAGACACTTGCATAAACAATGATATGGTTGAATGTGTTCCCTAAAAGTTCATGTGTTGGAAACTTAATACCTCTGCCTTCATGAATGGATTAATGTCACTACCATGGAAGTGGGTTCATTATCTCCAGAGTGGCTTTGTTATAAAGTGAACTCTCTCTCTAGCTGTCTGGCTCTTGCCCTCTCAACATGTTATGATACAGCAAGAAGGCTGTCGCCAGATGTTGGCACTAAGCTCTTGAACTTCCCAGCTTCCAGAACAGTATGCTAAATAAAATTCTTTTCTTCATAAGTTACCCAATCTGTGGTATTCTATTATAACAACAGAAAATGACTAATACAAACAATTATCATCAGGGTACAATGCAGCACATTTGGACTGGAATCTAGGTCCTTTGACTTCCAGGTGAGTGCCTATCAGCAAAACTTCTCGGAAGAGTTACTTCTACCTGCCATCTCTCCTTTCCCCTACTTTTCTCTTTGCCTAACTCTTGCTGGCTTCCATCTGACTGCTTCACTAAAACTACTCAAGATCACCAATGACTTCAAGGTCACCGATTTGATTATATTCCATCTTTGTCAAAACATTTTCCCCTTAATTTCCACGACAGGTGTTCCTCATATCGCACTGACTAACCATCCCTTTTTAAGCTTTGCTGGGTCCTCCTCTTAACCCCAAACATTTTATCTCCTCAAAGCTTGGTGTTTAAACCCCTTTTCCTATCTGCTCTCTCCTACACCATTGCCTGAAATACCATGTACAATGACACCCAATTTTTTAACTCTAGTCCTGACTTCTCTCTGGAATTCTAGACTCATATCCAAATGTCCATTGGTACAAAATTTATCAATCAAAATAGAACTCTTGATTTTTACCACCAATCCTACTGCTGTCACATCTTGGTAAACAGTATCACCATCTACTGAATTGCTTGAGCCAAAAGCACAAGAGTCATCCTTTAGGCCTCTTTCCCTCAGTGCCTACATCCAGTTCATCAACAAGGCCTGCCGATACACCTCCAAGACAGATCTGGAATTCCTCCAGTTGTCTCTGTCTCCACTACTCCAACCCAGTCCAAGCTACAATTACCTCTTGCCTTGACTAACACAGAAGCCTTCCCATTGGTCTCCAAGTTTTCATTCTCACCCTCCCTGATTTCATTCTCCACAAAGTAACCACAATGAATTATTAAAATTTAAAAACCAGACCATTTCACCCTACGTTTCAAAGTCTCCAGTGGTTCTGCCACACTTAGAACTAAGTCCAAACTCTTTACCTGGTCTGAATCCCAATATAATTTGCAACACTTCTCTAATCTCATCTCCTTCCAGGTTTTCCTTTTATCTCTCTACTCCAATCACACTAGCCTAGGGCCTTTCTGCCAGCTGCTGCCTTTGCCTAGAAAGTTCTTTTTCCTGATCTTCACACAGCTGGCTCCTTCATGTCATTTACATCTCAGTTTTATGTCATCTCCTCAGAAAGGCCTTCCATGATCACCCACTCTTACACATTGCCCTATTTTAATTATGTGTGACACTTATTACTAACAAATTAATGTGTGTGTTTTAACTTATCTGTTTCTTACCTGTCTGTTTATTCTTACTAGAATATAAGATCCTAGAGAGCAAAGGTCTTGTTTGCCTTGTTTACGATAAGGAAGAGTAACCAAGAGAGATTAGGTAGTCAATAAATATTAAAGAAGCAAAAAGATAAAACCCCTATAACTCACATAAGAAGAAAAGGCAATTTTATTACGCTAAGGAGTTGCTAATAAAGGGCTATCACCGTTGTGGCCCAGAAAAGAAGCCAGATTAGTAGGCGCCTGTGGAATTCAGAAACCTATCAAATAAAAAACTGTAAGACAATCCTTTCATCAGCATGAAAGAATTTTCAAAGACTTTTACTGAAAATAGCAGAGACTTTTCAATCCAAACATACAGAATATACATTTCCCAGAATACAATTCTGAAATATTCAGGCAACTGGACCAGACTGATTATGGATGGATTGGAGAATGCCTTTTAAGTCTCCCCATGTTTGACCATAAATATTGATAGCCCCTTTTTGGTAGATGGTTCTGCCTCATGTTCCAGATTTTTAAAACCATTTAAAAGGAAGAAACTTATGTAGCTGCCTCTCTTTTAGAGAGTGGAATATGTTATAAACATGTCCAGAAAAATAGAACACTCAGGTATTTGAATCAGAACAGAGACCATGATGAAAGTGATAATACAAACTGGATAAATGGGTGAAATAAAGCTCCCCAAACAGATGCACTAGAGATAGTCCCCAATCCTAGATTAGTATCCTTTACTTTAACATACAACATCAGAAGAGTGAGTACTTAGGTTTGACCTAGAAGCCATCACTTTGCAGGAGTCCTTAAGAATTCTTCAGGCACAAAAAGGCTGTTGGAAAACAGACCAGATAATAACGGGGTTTTTATTGATGGAAGTGCTAATACAACAACACAATTGTTTGCAACCAGAAGCTAAATGACTCATATCTCCTTCAAGAAAGGTCATATCACAAAGAAATTGACTGTAAAGCAATACCTATAACCTAACTTTCAAAAACTCTGAATTCTCTGATGTGAAGGAAATAGTCTTAATTTACCCTCAACTGGATAACATGTTAAGGATGGGAATCTGTCTTTATCCACTTTTGTATCCTCATAGTTCTTAAATATCTAGTAGGCAAGCAGTAACAGTTTGCTTATTAAATAAGTCTCACCACCACCATCTTCTCTAACTTGGTTGTGCATGCAGTCATCTCTTCCTCTCTCCTCTCCATCTCTCCATCTGTCTGTTTCTCCATCTGTCCCTCCATCTGTCTCTCTCTCTCTCTCTCTCTCTGTCTCTCTCTCACATACACACACACACACACACACACACACACACACACACATCTGGCCTCTCTGTTAGAGCTCACTGCTTATATTCTATCTTAAATCTGTGAAGGACTAGATCTGATAGTCCGTAATACCTTAATCATCATCACTCCCTGATGGGAGGGAGTGAGATCAGCTTTCTCATCTGTAAAATAGGGATAATAAAAGTGCCTGGAATTATACTGGAAAGGAGTAAAGCCAAATGATCAGATAGGCTGCTTCATTCTCCCACCCCAAACATGCAGAAAACTTAGCTGCAGTATGCAACGCAAGTGTCCTGAACACCCAACACTCACAGCAGCCACTGAAACCAAGAGAAGGGAATCCTGTGTGACAAAGGCATGGAATTTGTCTTATTCTTTCAACTCCTTCAATTTTTAAGAACTGTTCAAATTTTTCTTAGAGACCTGACTCCTCTATTCACAACAATATGTTCCTTACTAAAGAAGCATAATATTAATACAACAACACTACTAATAAGTGTAACAGTTCACATTTATCAGCAGAATTGGTATTAGCCAGGCATGTGACAAAAGACTTCACCTACATCAACTCAATTAACTATCACAAACCTATGGGGAAGGCATTAGTATTACCTATGTTATAGATGAGTATCTTTCATCTCAAAGAAGTTAAATAATGTTCACATGGTCACAGAACTACAAATGTCAAATTTGGGACCAAGGGCTGCACAGTATTCATCTTTAACTTGTTCATCCTTATCCCCAGCATTAAGTACAGTCCCTGACACTGGTCAAAGCTTTAAGCCTCAAATCTAGGCAACAACAATTGCTCAGAAGCAAGCAGTCTAAGAGCACAGACCAAAAAGCAGAAAAAGAGCCATGGCTTCAAGTCCCAGACTGGTCACTTATTAGTTCTGCAACTTTAGGCATATTTGTTAACCTCTCGGAGCCTAAGTTTTCTCATCTGTAAAACGACAATAATAAATGTGTCTTCAATAGGACACTTAGTGTCTTGAGTAATGCACAGTAAGACTACTTACAGGTCCACAATTTCTTAACCATAAATCTAAAGCTCGAAAAGCTCTGAAATCAGACCTTGTTCTTAAACTGGTTGTATTAATTTCTATTGCTACTATAACAAGTTCCCACAAACTCAGTGGCTTAAAACAATAAAAATGTTTTATCCTGCAAATGTGGGTCCCTGGACTAAAATCAAGGTGTCTACAGGCTGTGTTCCTTTCTGGAGACTCTAGAGAGGATTCATTTCATCACCTTTTCCATCTTTTAGAGGCTTCTCCCACTCTTTGGCTCAGGGCCCCCTTCCATCTTCAAAGCCACCATTAGTGGACTGGGTCCCTCTCACACCGCATCACTCCAACCTCTGCTCCCATTGTCATATGTCCCTCTCTAACTCTCTTGCCTCATTCTTCCACATTTAAAAACCCTTGTGACTACATGGTATACATCTGGATAACCCAGGATAATTCTCCAACTTTAAAGTCAGCTGATTAACAACCTTAATTCCACCTGCTACCTTCATTCCCCCCATTTGCTATGTAAGGTAATATATTTACAGGTTCCAGGAATTAGGACATAGTTAGGAATTAGGGGAGCTATGATTTTGCCTGTCAAACTTGTGGCAAACTGATCTTGCAACAAAACCTAACTTGAACTGATATGACTATAGTCTTAATTTTCTTCACTAAGTATGAATATTCATACATTTGATTTAGGATGCAGCCCCAGACCCCATTGTGGTGCTATGTAATATATAGTATACCAACTGAATTACATTTCTAAAATCCAAACAATTCTGAATTCTGAAATACCTCTGATCACAAGGGTTTTAGATAAGAGACTATAAATTTATATTCTAATTATTATTATTAACATCATCTTCTTCTCTGAAAGGCAAGAGAAAATGGTCCATGGTTAACATGGTTCATAAATCATGTTCACAAAGCCAGTGCCCCCTTGAGCCTTGGAAGACCATGCTGACCAGGCATGGTGGCTCACACCTATAATCTGAGCAATTTGGGAGGCCAAATTTGGCTGATCACTGAAGGCCAGGAGCTCAAGACCAGCCTGGCCATCATGGTGAAAACTCGTCTCTACTAAAAATACAAAAATTAGCCAGGTGTGATGGTGCATGCCTGTAATCCCAGCTGAGGCAGAAGAATCACTTGAACTCAGGAGACAGAGGTTGCAGTGAGCCGAGATCATGCCACTTCACTTCAGCCTGGGTGTACAGCAAGACTCTGTCTAAAAAAAAAAAAAACAAAGATCCTGCTATGGTTTGAATGTATATGTCCCTCGAAAATTCATATGTTGGAACTTAAACCTCAATGTGATAGTATTAAGAGGCGGACTTTTGGGATGTGATTAAGTTATGAGGTTACAGCCCTCATGGATGGGATTAGCAACTTCAAAAAAGGGCTGGAGTAAATTTACTAGGCCCTTTTGCCCTCTGTTCCTTTGCCACATGAGGATGCAGCAACAAGGCACCATCTTGCAAGCAGAGACTATGTCATTACCAGACATGGAACTTGCCTGTGCCTTGATCTTGGACTTCCCAGCCTCTAGAACTATGAGAAACAAATTTCTATTGTTTATAAATTACCCAGTCTTGGGTATTTTGTTATAGCATCATGAAGGGGTAAGACAGATCAGGAGTCAGACATTCCTCATGGCCAAACCTGATACCACTCCTTTCTTGCTGTGTACTCCTAACCTCTCTCAGCCTCCCTGTCCTCATCACCCAGGGTTAGGGGTGAGGGTGTGAGTGTGTCCACAGAGTGGTCATGGGGATTAAATGAGATGAATCATGCATAGCCCTTGGCACCCAACAATGGGATTGCTACTGCCAGTTATTATGCTCCTCTACTTGGGTATTGCCTTCATGGCTGACACCCATGGCTTGCTTTCAGGGATGTGTGGCCTTCATCAAAAATGTGTTTATTTAGTGGGAAAAAAAAGGACTCTGAGATTTTTCATTTAATTTTGCCTATGTTTTCACCCTACTCCATAACACAGCACTGATGATAATAAAAAGCTAACTCCTGGATCTAAGCTGCTAAGACCTTCACATCACTGGCAGCTTTGCTAACGTTGGTGTTCTGCAGAACAGGAAGTAACTCACCAGCCTACTATGTTCTCATGAGGCCAACCTTTGGGACTGTCCCACTGCCTCCGCACTGCTTCTATTTTCACCAGACATCTCCTGATCCTAACTTGGTTTCTCAAGGAAACTTCTCCACTGCCACCAAGAGGGATGTCATGTAGGAAGTTGCAGAATAAGAAGTCAAGGCCAGATGTGTGGATTTGAGAATCAGAAGCACCATTCCCTTTTTCCTTCCCTTTCTTCCCTCCTTCCCTCCATTTTTTTTCCTTCCTTTCTACTTCCTTCCCTCCTTTTATTTTCTTTCTTTCCTTCTTCCTTCCCTCCCTCCCTTCCTTCTGCAGTCAATCCACAAAGATTAACTGAACACCTACCAAGTACAAAGTACTATGCCAAAGAGCTGGCAATGCAGTCTTCAAGATAAGCCTGGGTCATGCTATGCAGAGTGTACAGATGATCCCACAAATCACGAGTTTATTACAGTTAATTTTACAAACCATTAATTACAAATTGAGGTGAGAATTAGGAAGAAAAATTGCAAGGTGTTAAAAAACTGTTTAAGATAGTCAGGGGATTCTAGAAATGTGTCCATGACCTAGTAATATCTAATCAAGGACCTGCCTAAAGAGTGATAAAAATTACCCAGCTAAAGAGATAGAAGAGTATTCCAGGGGAGGCATGAATAGACATGTGAAGACCTTGAACATCAGAATGTCAGGAAACTGAAAGAAGACCAGAATTGCTGAAATATGGGGAGGAGAGGCAGTATGGATACATGACTGGTTAGTTGGTGGTAAGTAGGAAGAAAGGAAGGAAAGGTAGGAGAAAAGAAACGGGGAAAGAAGGAAAGGAGGGAAATAATTAAATGGAACCAAATCAAATCTGGAGCTGAAGCTGGCAAGCTCCAGCAGGACCAAATCTGGTCCCAGTCTGTTTTTGTATGGCCCCCAGCTAAGAATGGTCTTTGTATTTTTAAGTAGTTGAAAAAAATGAAAAAGAAGAATACTATTTTATGGTATGTTAAAATTATATCAAATTCAATTTTCTGTATCCATAAATAAAGCTTTATTGGAACACAGCCACCCACACATTTACATATTATCTATGGCTGCTTTCATGCTACAGTGGCAGAGTTAAGGAGTTGCAACAGAGACCTTACGGTCCACAAGCTTAAAATATTTACTATCTATACCTTTACAGAAAAAAAGTGTTTGCCAACCCCTGATTTAGTGAGATTAGCAGAGGCCAGATCATATAATCTTTTCGGTCACATTAAAGATTTACGATCTTATCCCAAGACCAGGGGAACCCAATAAATTGTTTGAACAGGAGAACAGCATGACCCAGTAGTGCCCAAACCTATCTGCACATTAGACTAGGATCAAAAAATGTGGATACATGAGTCCCACTTCCAGATATTATGAATTAATTAGTCTTGGTATGGTCAGGGCTTTGGAATTTTCAGGAGATTCCTAAGTGACTTTAATATGCAGATGAGCTTGGGAACCATGGATATAATCACATTTTTATGTTTTAAAAATCAGTCCAGCTCAGGGGTTCTCCCTCTGGCTGCACATTAGAATCATCTGGGGGATATTTTCAACTATACTGATGTGACGCACAGGCCCACCTGGCATCAATTAAGTAAGAATCTCTAGGGGGTCTCCCCAAGCATTGGTATACAGTTGCCCAGGTGATTCTAACATGCAGCCAGGGTTGTGCACCCTGCATTAACAGGGGCCAAGTATGAAGACCCAGGGACCCCCGAGAGGCTAATGTGAGTGCCCAGCTGAAAGATGATAGGGACTGAAGTTGAGTTGTTGGGGGTAGGGGGCTGTGTAGGGACAATCAGAAAGACTTGGTGATCAGTAAGTGAGAGTAGAAGGCTGAGGTGGAAAATTTCAAAAACGATACTCAGATGTCTAGCAAAGCAACTGGGTGCAAACTGATGGCACTTATTGGGATGGGAACCTTGGACGAGAAACAAGGTATAGAAGTTAGAGCATTATTTCTGTTCTGAGGTAGTGTTGAAAAGGAGGATGCCTTCAGAAAGTTGGCCAGATTAAAGCTATAAGGGACTGCATGATAAAGAGCCTTAAATGCTATCCTAAAAATATCCTCCTCATACAGCAGGCAATGGCTACAATGATGTAGTGAAAGATGTATGACCTTTGGATTCAGACACTATTCCAGTCACATACAATGTGTGTGAGCTTCCTCAGCTTCTTCACCTATAGAATGGTATTAAAAGTGTTCATATATGTCTTGTTCATCTTTGGCCAGCAGAGTCACTCAACAACAGACACTCAAAAAGCACCCTCACAAGGATATTGTAAAGATTCGATGCGATGCCATGTGTAAAGTGTCTAGAAACTTAAGTAGCACAAAAGGCATTCATAAAATGGCAGTGTCATCCCTGAAGGGTTTCCAAAGAAGCATGACCCAGTGACACTCTCACACTGAAGTTTTAGAAACTGTATGTGACCCCATACATGCATGGAGTGGTCACCTCCATGCATCTGGAGGCTTCCTGGTGCCGCATATGATGCCTGGCCGCCAAGAAGACCACCGCCTGCCTGGGATGGCCGCCCTTGGTGCCCAGAAGCCATGAGCTTTCCCCCTAGACCCTTCACTCTGTGATCTTCTGCCCAAGAATTTTGTTTCCATGATACCTCACCCTCTGTTCTGATGCCACCCAAGAGGCTGTGGCTGACCAGCGCTTTAGACACATTGTTCTCTTTTGCCTGTTCTCAAAATAGAATCATATGCCAAGGTGGGGAAAAAAAGCATATATGAACATCTGTGTGAAGGATGGGCGAATGGGAGGAGAAATGGTTGAGTATCCCTGATCCAAAATGCTTGGAACCTTTTTCATATTTTTTATATTTTGAAATATGTGCATATACATAAAAAATATCTTGAGCATGAGACCTAAGTCTAAATACAAAATTCATTTATGTTTTATATTTACCTTGTACTCATAGCCTAACAGTAATTTTATTCAATATTTTAAATAATTTTGTGTGCCCATCACATGAGGTCAGGTGTGAAATTTTCTACTTGTGGCATCATGTCAGTACTCAAAGATTCTAATCTTGGATCATTTTGGGTTTCAGACTTTCAGATCAGGGATGCCCAATCTGTACTAGGTTTAGCAGCTGAAATTAAGTTCAGCTGCATGTGATAAACAACACAATGGTATTAGTTCATCAATTAGCAAGAAGTCAAGATTCCAGCAATTCTGTGGAGTTGACAGTCCTCCATGATCCAGGCTACCATTCCAGCATACTGCTCCTCTTTACCAAGCATGGCCATTTTTGTCCATCTTGACTAAGATGGTCAGAGCTCTAGCCACCATCTTCATATTCCAGGCAAGAAGATGGAGGAAAGGACAGAAAACAGGAAGAGGACACACACCAATTTTCTTGAAGGCAGTTTCTGAGAAACTGAAACATAATACTTCTACTAACATCTCTCAAGCCCAAATTTAGTAACATGGCCACATCTAGCTATAAGGGAGGCTAAGAAATGCAGTCTTTATTCTGGGCAGCCATATCCCCAGGTCAAAGCAGGAATTCCCATAACTGAGGAGAAAGGGGAGGATGGAGATTGGGGTAGGCAACCAGCAGTATCTACTGCAAGGGGTGAAGGGTTATTGACGGGCTTCTCCTATGCTATTCCCTCACTCAGAATGCCTTTCTACTCCCTCTCTGTGAGTTCACTCAAAGACTCATTCACTGCCTCTGTGTTCTTGGCATCTGCTGCTCCTTTGACTGGAATGTTCCATGTCTCCACTTTTATTATTTTCCTTAAATATATTTATACACATAGATATAAATAAATACACAATATTTGAACAGGCTTTGAACACAAGTTCCATCCATACAAACTGTATGTCCTTGGCAAGTCACTTCTACCCTCTGAGCCTTAAGTTCCTCCTACATCAAGTGGGGATACTCATGCCCACCTCACAATGTTGTAGAGGGGATCAGTGGAGATTTCTGTATTTGGGAGTGGTCTGTAAGGAATAAAGCATTAAACATCTATTAGCTATTATCATTTCTACCCTGAAGCATTACTTCCTGTTAGTTAACATAAGAGGGAAAAAAAAGTAGTTGGTGGCTAAGTGTTACTACACAAAAGAACAGGGCAGAAGACCCATTTCATCTCCTTCTCACTTTCCCATAGCAATGCCAGAAGAGGATTCCATCAATTCTTAAAATGTATCTACAAGCAGAAAATTAATTTTAGAGATGAGCAAGGATAACTTCCTTTGAAGTGAAAGGATATCTGGAGAAGCCAGAATGCACCCTGCCCTGCTGATTGAAGCAGAATTAAAGCCAAAAGCAGAACTCAGATCATCAGAGGGAATGAGTCATAGTACCTGGCGATGAAGCAAGGCTTCAGCCAGACACCAATCAGAGCTAAATATTACAGCTCTTGCAAATAAGGCAGATGAGTTCCTGTAACCATGAACAACCCAAAGGTGGTCCCTGCCCTCATACACAAAGGTAAAAATTAACGGTTGCTGACAGCATTAAAACAATAACTGTATCTGCTCAGATTAATCATATATCTGACTTAATCCAAATATACCTCACGAGATGTATCAAATACATACTTTTGCCCCTTTCATTATAAAATGAAATACATAGGCATGAAAGTGCCTAAAATATACATGGACACTTTAACAATAATTAAGTTAACCCTTTTGTAATTACCACTCCAGTCAAGAAAGAAAACACTATACCACCTTAGAAGCATGCCTCTCTGATCTCAGTTTTCTCCATCCCATCTAACCATCTAAAAGCAATCACTCTGTTTGTTCTTTCTTTTTGTTTGTTTGTTTTTTTTTTTAGACAGGGTTTGCTCTTGCTGCCCAGGCCGGAGTGCAATGACGTGATCTCGGCTCACCGCAACCTCAGCCTCCCAGGTTCAAGCGATTCTCTTGCCTGCCGAGTAGCAGGGATTACAGGCATGTGCCACCACGCCCAGCTAATTTTGTATTTTTAGTAGAGACGGGGTTTCTCCATGTTGGTCAGGCTGGTCTCTAACTCCCAGCCTCAGGTGATCCACCTGCCTCCGACTCCCAAAGTGCTGGGATTACAGGTGTGAGCCACTGCTCCTGGCCTCTTTGTTCTTATGATATATATTTCCTTTCTTTTCCTTATAATATTACCACTTATGTACATCCCTAAAAATACTTTTGTCTATTTAAAATTTTTATTTGAATTGAATCACATATGTATATACTTTATACTTTGCTGCTTCTGCTCAGCCTTATATTTGTAACCCCAAAATATTTATCAGTGAAATATGACATCTGAAATTTGATTTAAAATAATTGAATGAAGGAGGAGTCGCAAATTATATTTTTAATAAATTGACCATAAATTGATCGCTGTTGAAGATGGATGACGGCTACATCAGACTTATAGTATACTTGACTTTAATATATGTTTCCAAATTTATATAACAAAAAATAGTTTAAATTACTTCATGAGATTCATTTGGTTGCTGTGTGTAGTTAGAATTTGTTCATTTTCATTGCTGTATAGCAATACTTCTCTAAGATCCCAAGACCAGAAGCATCAGAATCACTTGAGAATTTATGTGAAGTATAAATTCTTAGCCCCACCCCAGACTTTTGAAATCAGAAACTCTTGCGATAAGGTTTCTGATTTGGTAAGGTCTGGGGTGACGCCCAACAATCTGTGTTTTAATAAGTTCTCCAGGTAGTTCTGATGCACATTCAAGTTTGATAAACACTCCTAAATAGCATTCTGTTGTATAACTATACCATAATTTATTTATTCATTCTACTATTGACACAATGTATTTCAAATTTTAAGGTTTCAAGTTTGTGAATACTATAAATATTCTTATAGAAGACTTTTGGTGGACAAGCATCTTTCTGATATATACCTGGTGATAAAACAACAAGGTCTTAGGGTGTATGTATTTTTAACATTACATGATAACATTAAACTATTTGCAAAGTGGTTCACCAATTTACAGTCCCACTAGTAATGTATGTAAATTCCCTTTGCTCCATATCTTTCCCAACACTTAGTAGTTTTTTGACATTTTAATTGTTGTCAATCTAGAGGGTTAAACACTTAAACTTTCCAACTTAGAATTTTTTTAAAAAAACACACATATTAGAGAACAGAACTTCAGACGTAAAATCAGTTTCACAAATATATTAGTTGGTGAGTTTTCATGGAGTAAATCCAATGCAGGAAAGAATCTGGTACAATAGAGAAACTGAGAAAGGTCAATGTGACTGGAATGTGGCAAACAAGACAGAATGCAGTTCAAGATGTTGAGGAGTGAGGCAGGGACAAACCAAGGACCTCCTACATGTGCTAAAGAGTGAATTTTTTTTTTTTTTTTTTTGAGACAGAGTCTGGCTCTGTCGCCCAGGCTGGAATGCAGTGGCCGGATCTCAGCTCACTGCAAGCTCCGCCTCCCGGGTTTACGCCATTCTCCTGCCTCAGCCTCCGGAGTAGCTGGGAATACAGGCGCCCGCCACCTCGCCCGGCTAGTTTTTTGTATTTTTTTAGTAGAGACGGGGTTTCACCGTGTTAGCCAGGATGGTCTTGATCTCCTGACCTCGCGATCCGCCCGTCTCGGCCTCCCAAAGTGCTGGGATTACAGGCTTGAGCCAACGCGCCTGGCAAGAGTGAATTTTATTCCAAGTGAAATGAAAAGAAAATGAAAATTTTTAAGCAGGAAATTTACATAATTATATTTCTATATTAGCATACATTTAAAATATTTCAGGCACATATCCACTTCTAGCTACGATGGGTTGTTTGATACTTCAGACCAATGCTTCTGCTGAAAGCCACTTTAAAAGCTGGATAAAGCACAAATACACACACACACACACACACACACCCCTGCATGCTATGATGCCCAAAAGCATCAAGCAGTTGTTGAGACAACCAGGACTTCAGGGAACAAAATCCTAAAGAAGACAGAAGCACAGGGAGGCGAGCCAATATTGTGCAGCTGCTCTTTCCCTTGGGGCATTTGCCAAAATTGGGTGAAGGGTAAGGGGCTAAGGATCCAGGTAAAGAGCCTCAGCAGAGAGTTGCTAATAAGGGGCAAAAACACCAGAAGAGCATTTGGCAGTCTCTTGGAGATAGAGAGGCAAAAGTCAGAGGCCTAAAAGGTAAAGATGCCAGTGAAACCTAAGCCTAGCACCTGTTTGATATTTCCCTCAAAACATTTGCTGAATTCTGAGACTGCATAACGCAGGAGGCTAAGAAGCCATGCTTGACAGTTTCACAGTTTTGAGGAAAGAACATTTAAAGTTCTGAACTAGCCAGCGGGAGAAGTCATTGGGCTGAAATCCTAAGAAGGCTACATCCTAGAAAGGCATCTGCCAGTGGCAGAGCTCTATCAGAACTAAAATACAGCCTATGTTCAGCTCAGTCCCTAACTGGATTAAAATAATCAATTGTCCAATATGCCTGCCTAGCATTTTCTCTGGAACAAAATAACATCATCTACAGCATCTACAATTTTTCATGCAATATGATGAATATTCAATCAACATTTGCCAGGTATGCCAAGACCAAAAACCCAGAGAAAAACACAGATCACACAAAGAAATCACAAGTGACTCAGATATTGGAGTCAGGAAACAAAGAGTCAAACTATGATTAATACACTAAAAAAAAAAACAAGATGAAGAAATTAGATGAAAAGGTAGAGAATTTCACCAAAAAAATCAGCATCAATTTAAAAAGCTTAAATGGAATTTCTAGAATTGTAAAATACCATTATGGAAATTGACTCAATAGATAAGGCTGAACAACAGATTAGACATAGTAGAAGAGACAATTAACAAATTGGAAGGCTGGTCAAAATTTTTTCAAAACTCAAGCACAGAAGTAAAACATAAAATGGAAAATATAGAAAAGAGTAAGAAATGTGTGTGACACAGTAAAAAGGTCTACAATACATATATCTGAAGACATAGAAAAATAAAGAATGGAACAATAGTAGTGTTTGATGAGATAACAGCAAACTGATTAAAGATATTAATACACAAATTTTAAAAATCATTAGGAACCCCAAACAGGGTTAACAGTAAATAAACAACAAAAATCAATAAAGCCAGACCTAGTGACATCACAGAAAAACTGAAAACTGATAAAAATTAAAGACAAAGACAAAACCCTAAAAATAGTCAGGGGATAAAAGACACATTACCTTCCATGGAGTCATAATAATGTTGGCTAATGGCTGATTTTTCAACAGAAATGATGGAAGTCAGAAAACAATGAAACAATGTTTTAAAGTTCTGCGGAAAAAAAACTAGAAATATAGAATTCCATACTCAGTGAAAATATCATTCAAAAATGAAGCTGAGGCCGGATGCATTGGTTCACATCTGTGATCCCAGCACTTTGGGAGGCCAAAGTGGATGGATCACAAGGTCAGGAGACTCAGATCATCCTGGCTAACACGGTGAAACCCTGTCTCTACTAAAAATACAAAAAATTAGCAGGGCGTGGTGGCAGACACCGGTAGTCCCAGCTACTAGGGAGGCTGAGGCAGGAGAATGGCGTGAATCCAGGAGGCGGAGCTTGCAGTGAGCCGAGATCGCACCATTACACTCCAGCCTGGGCAACAGAGTGAGACTCTGTCAAAAAAAAAAAAGAAGCTGAAACAAAGACACTTTCAGACAAGTAAGAATTGAGAGGATTTGTCACTAGCGAACCCTCAGTAATATGGTTTGGCTGTGTCCCCACCCAAATCTCACCTTGAATTGTAATAATCTCCACATGTCAAGGGCAGGACCATATGGAGATAATTGAATCATGAGGGCGGTTTCACCCATACTGTTCTCCTGGTAGTGAGTAAGTCTCACGAGATCTGATGGTTCTATAAATGGGAGTTCCTGTGCACAAGCTCTCTCTGGCCTGCTGCTATGTAAGACGTGTCTTGCTTCCCCTTCACCTTCCCCTATGATTGTGAGCCATGTGGAACTGTGAGTTAAACCTCTTTCCTTTATAAATTATCCAGTCCTCGGATATGTCTTTATTAGCAGCATGAGAACAGACTAATACATTCAGTAAAAAAATAATGCTGGGCAGGGCATGATGGCTCACATCTGTAATCTCAGCACTTTGGGAGGCCAGGGTGGGAGAATTACTTGAGGCCAGGAGTTCAAGACCAACCTGAGCAACATAGCGAGACCCTCTCTCTTTATGTTAAAAAAAAAAAGTTTTAATTTAAAAAAATAATAATGCTAACAGGCATCTAATTTGGCAGAAAATGATCCCAGATGAAAAGGCAGTAATGCAGAACAAAATAAAGAACACTGGAAAAGATAAACACGTAAGCAAAGAAGAATGAATACTGACTGTTACAACAATAAAAATAATATCTAATGGGTTTTAATAATCTGTAGACCTAAAATGAATGCCAATAATAACATAAAAGGTGTGAGGCAATAGATAAAATTAAAATGTTCCAAGGTACCATTTTACCTAGGATTGTATTTCCCCAAAATAAATTTAAACATGCCCACAAATGACTCGTACACAAATGAATGTTCAGAGCAGCACTATTAGAGATAGCCAGAAACTGGAAAAAACTCAAATATCCATCTACTGTGAATGGATAAGCAAATTATGGTATATTTATACAATGGAATGCTACTTATCAATAAAAATGAATGAACCACTGATGGGCTAAAAACTACAGATGACTCTCACAAACATTATGCTGAGAAAAAGAAGCCAGATTCAAAAGAGCACATACTATACAATTCTATTTATATGAAGTTCTAGCCAAGCAAAACCCCAATGTGTGATGCTAAAGTCAGGACAATGGTTCTCTTTGCAGGCAATAGAAACTAGAAAGGGAGAAGAGGGGACCTCTGGGAGGTTGCCAGTATTCTATTTCTTAATATAGTTGTTTACATGGATGTGGAAATTCATCAAGCTTCATACTTAGAATTGTGCACATACATATACTTTTCTATATGAATTTCAAAAGTTTTAACAAATATTTCAGTCATACAAAAAGTTATACAAAGGATAATAAGTCTATATTCCCCACTGAGATTAAGAAACAAAACATTACCAACATAGGTGATATATATACTACTGATTATACCTCCACCCACGCCACCAGAGATAAACCACTGTCCTGAATTTGGTGTTAACCACTCCCCTGCACTATTTTATACTTTTACTCCTTCTACAAGCTTCCCTAAATGATATGTAAAACTATTTTCCATGTTTTAAAACTATACATAAAAAGTAATTTGAATTCTTTTTTTTTTTTTTTTTTTAAGACAGTGCCTCACTCTATTGCCCAGGCTAGAGTGCAGTGGTGTAATCATGGCTCACTGCAGCCTCAACCTCCCAGGCCAAAGTGATCCTCCCACCTCAGCTTCCCAAGTAATTGAGACCACAAGCATTTGCCACCATGCCTGGCTCTTTTCTTTTCTCTTCTTTCTTTTATTTTCTTCCTTTCCTTTCCTTTCTTTTCTTTTCTTTTTTCTTTTTTTTGTAGAGATGGGAGTCTCCCTATGTTGCCCAGGCTGGTCTTGAACTCCAGGGCTCCAGCAGTCCTCCAGCCTCAGCCTCCCAAAGTGCTGGGATTACAGTTGTGAGCCACCACATCTGGCTGGTAATTTGATTTCTATTTTTAAAAGATCATTCTAAAATTAGAACAAGGGAATTTCCTTGGATGACAAGATATTGTATATCTTGATTAGAACATTGGTCACATAGGTATATGTATATATATATTTGTCAACATACAAATTGAATATTTAAGATCTGTGCATGTCATTATATGTAAATTATCTCACTTAAAAAAGTTTTCTAAATAGACCGTTCTTGTTTCTTCTCAGGGAATAGATCAGGGCTGGACAGAAGTAGAACCAGGAAAGTCAATTAGAATATTGCAGTAAACCTGATGAGCATCAAAGTCATCTATCTAAAGTGTAAGGAAGAAAAGACAACTTATGGATACAATTCTTTGAGCAGCTTAACTGTGAAGCAGAGCAGTAGCTGGAGGAAGAAGTGAGGCCAGAGGCCAAAAAAGGGTTTTAAAAGATACAAAACAGAACTTGACACAGTAGAAAGGAAAAGCTGAAGAAAGACCATCAATGAGCTGGGCATGGTGGCTCACGTCTGTAATCCCAGCACTTTGGGAGGCCGAGGTGGGCAGATCAGTTGATGTCAGGAGTTTGCCAACATGGCAAAACCCCCTGTCTACTAAAATACAAAAATTAGCCAGGCATGGTGGTATGCACCTGTAGTCACAGGTACTTTCGGGGGCTGAGGCACAAGAATCACCTGAACCCAGGAGGCAGAGGTTGCAGTGAGCCGAGATCGTACCACTGCACTCCAGCCTGGGTAACAGAGTGAGATTCTGTCCCCTCCACACCCCCCTAAAACAAACAGAACAACAACAACACAAAAGACCATCCATGAAGAAACAATGAACAAAGTCCTTGAGAAGGTGGGGAGACAGAATATAACGTCCAAGTACTTTCATATTTGCTGGCTCACAATGTCTTTTTGCTTTTTAACTGGAAGGAAGTTAAAAGAAGGGTACATATGCAGGACAGATTGTTTGGTGGTGGAAAGATAAAAGTTCTCATCTGATGGTTGCTACTTTTTCAATGAATACAAGTCATTTTCTGAAAAAGACAGGGGATGGGAGCTCTGAAGCCTGTGAAAAACAGTATGGCATTACATTAGAAAAGCATCCCAGTATGATGGGGAGTGGTTAAGAAAAATGAAAGGATCCATTTTAGACAGGTTAAATGCCCAACAGATATCCAAACTCTCAAAGTACAGAATGAACATGAAAGCAACAATACTGTAATTAATCTTTGATTATGCTGCACAAAGCACAGTGTATCCTATATTAGGTACTCAAGAGGGAATGAACAAGGGAATGATTGAAGATAATTTTTTTACATATTTTCACAGCACATTTAATATCATCTGTCATATTCCACAACGGAATTGCAGAAAATATTCTTTTCAGAAATCATATATTTTCCTTTTTTCTCATTTTTAGTTCTCAGTGTTCTTGGAAGAAAATCAGTCTGTGTCTTCCAATTTTATCAATTCTTCATTTTCTCTGAAGACATGATATGCTGGTCTTCTAAAATAACTTTTAAGCAGAATTCACCAATGGAGCAATTCTCACAGGTAAAAGGAGAATCTATATACCTATGTGAACACAATTTGTGACAATCACAAGAATATAGGTAACACTAAAATTTTAAGCTCTTGCCAAGAAGGATGAATCTCTTCTCTGTATTCAGGACATGCCTGCCGATGCTAAGTCACACATGCATGCTGAGTGAAGAATGCCTTTAGCTCATGTATAGGAACCACAAGATGATCTCAGCCAAACCTCAACGTAGCCCAGAAGAAGAGAAACACTGGCTGTCTCAGGAGACAAATTAGCACAAGGTCTATTTATGTATCATTTATCAACTGTGAAATTTTAAAAAATGGTTATAAATACAGTACTTGCAGCATAAACTGTTATTTGTTTTATTACACTAAATTCTATTTAAAAGGACTCCATTCATGCAGGATGCTCTGTTTTGGTTGGCTGAGCAGTCAGATTTCTGTGCTTATAATTCATGTATATACTTACTATGTGTATTGAGTGTACTCTTTTAATTCCAGTTGCCACAGCCAGACTGTAAATGCATATGTTTTTGTCATTCTTAACTACTGTAATTCAGAACTTCAGCTGCCAAATTTGGTGCTAATATTCTCACATATGCAGTTCATGCTCTGCTCTTAAATAATTCCTTGTTTGCTGTCAGCACCTTCTACCATGATATATAAAATGGGAGAATCAATTTAAAGAATAACCTAAATTGTTAACTAAATGGAGCTACAATGTATTTTTCTTCTTGAAAATATTCCCTTTCCTATTACTTCCTTTATTTAGTAATTATAAACCCTGGTCAAGCAAAAAATATATATAGCAGAACATTTTAAGTATCAGCAAACCACAAACAGCAGTGTTTTCAAGAAGAAAAAAAGGAAAATCTCAGTTGCATGCTAGACCATCTTTTGAGGCACTGTCATTTTAAGTGTGGAGGCATCAATTATTTCCCCTAGGCTGAAAGGTCTACACATATAAAGGTTCTATAGATCCACTAAGAAAATAAGCAACCATTTCTGTGTATCATTAAACACAACAGGATACTAGTTCTGAAACACCAGTAGAATTCTAAGTGTGAACATTAACGTTTCATACATCAGTTTCAAGTGAAATAGAGTTGTTTTAGGCCAAAGACGTTTGAGACCATACTTCAAGTTGTCAACTGCATAATATTTCAAGGGTCAAAAACCAGCTCCATTTCAAAAGCCTGTAACCTTACAGTCTGAAGAAACCCTGTGGGTCTCCTAGTTCAATATGACACCCAAGGCAGGAATTTTTCCCCTAGCATCCCTGACAGATGGTCAGCCTCTGTTGCAATTACTCCAGTGGGGGAGTTCTCAACAGAAGGTTCCCAAGGGCTATGATGAAAGGCCAGAACCAGCCATTCAGACCTGGAGTAAGGCTCCAGTCAGTCAGCTTGCAAGATACAGACAGCATTACCAAACATTAAAACCAGACTTCCACAAGCAAGAATGCAATTCTGAATTGACCATCATAAGGATGCAATGTCTAAGACATGCAGACCCCAATTCTAGAACCATCCAAGGTCCTTTCACTGGCCTAGGGAGTAGCTCTCACAATTGGGGAAGCAAGGTGGCTTTTCTCCGATTTTTTTTTAAATGACTCTTTAAGGCTCACAGCAAGGCTTGATCAAGTCAGGGAGCATCAAATCCCTTCCTTCCAAAAACCAAGGCAAGGGACCCCCTGGCGGAAATGCTAAGGCTTAAAATACTCTTAACTTTGGTCTTAAATTCGTCACTACAGTAAACCAGAATATTTCGGGTTTTTCTTTTAAAGATGTACATAGGCTATGCTATAACTGAAGTTTGGTTGGTGTAGGGTAGATGGGGGGTGGGGGGCGAGCGGTGTTTTCAGCGCAGCCCTTCATCCCGCCTTGAAGTCTGGCTTGATCCTCCCTGGAAAGGCGAGCGCGCAGGGCTGAGCTGCCTGCCGGTCCCCAGCCGGAGCCTGGGACGGGGCGGTCCGGCCCTTACCTGTCAATGCTGATCACGCACAGGGTCATGATCGAGGCCGTGCAGCACATGACGTCCATGGCGATGAAGACGTTACAGAAAAAGTGGCCAAAGATCCACTTGCCCCCGATGAGGTCGGTGACGCTGACGAAGGGCATGACCGCCACGGCCACCGAGAGGTCGGCCAGCGCCAGGGACACGATCAGGTAGTTGGAGGGCTGGCGGAGCTTCTTGACGAAGCACACGGAGATCACCACTAGGCAGTTGCCCGCGATCGTCAGCAGCGTGATGAGCGTCAGGATGGAGCCGATCACAACTTTCTCGGCTCTGCCGTAGTTGATCTGTTCCCCACAGCCGGAGGCATTGTCCGGGGGCGCGTCCCAGGTGGGCGCGGGGCTGGCTGTCACCTCGCTCAGCAGGTGCGGCGCCCAGGAGCCCGCGACCGGGTCAGCGCCACCGTCGGGGCTCAGGTCGGGCAGCCCGCGCCCCACCTCTGGCAGAAGGAAAGAGCGGAGGTGCCCGTAGAGGTCCGGGCGGCCGCTGCTGTTAACGTCCATCATCGCGCCGCCGTCTGCCGCTGCCCATGGAGCCGGCGCCCCCGCCACGCGCTCCGGCTGCCGGCCCCGGGGCTTCACCTCACCGGCTCCGCTCCGCCCGGCCCAGCCATGGGGCCCGCGCCGACCGCTGGGGGGCGCCCCGCTCGCTCTCGGAGCCCCGCACTCCTCGGACCCCCGGCCGCTGCGGATAACGCGGAAGCGCGGCCTCACGGGGACTCCCTGCGGGAGGCACCTCGGCCCCCGACGGACGCCCGGGACACGCGGAGTCGAGGGAGCTCAGGCTGGGCTCCGCCGGCAGCTCCACAGCTCACAGCAGCCGCTCGGCTGGGCCGAGAGCGCCCGGGCGGCAGCGGCAGCGGCAGCGGCAGAAGTTGCGGAGTGCGCCCCGCCCCTCGCGCCCGCCGCCGCCGCCGCCGCCGCTCCCCTGCGGCAGCCGCGCCGCGTCCCCGCCGCCGCCGCCTCCGGCCGCTGCCCGCGCCCTCGCGCTCCTGGGACGGGATACCCGGGCTGGGCAGGGACCGCCGCCTCTCCCGCGCCTCCCTACTGTGAGGGGGCGGCGCTGCACGCGCCTCCCGGGATCCCGGGTCCCTTCGCCCGGGAAGCTGTCCTTGCCGCATGATAGATACTCAGAACCCCTCCAGCCGACCCCAGCCTCAGCACAGTAGTCAGCCACAGTTCACTGGGGCATTTTTCTTTTGTTAAGAGGCCTAATGAGCCAGCGGATGTTCGGGCTCATTGCGAAATGAAGAACCTGGAGGGGGATTTTATTTTTCTTAATTAAACAAACAAACAAAAAAACCTCTCCGAGCACTACACTAAGCAACAAATAGGTACTTCCGTTTTCTATTTTGACCGCTTATGGAAAGAAGTGAAGATGGAAAAGAAGCAGCCGAATGGGGTGAGGGTGGGAGCTCCGAGAAGAGGAAGAAGGAAAAAAAGGAGGAAGGGGGATTCCTTAAGCCCCTGGCACCTGAGAGATGGGGATGCTCTGGGGATGAGGCCTCCAAGGGGTTAAACCCATTTAGACTAATCCTTCCTGGATGTCTAGAAACAGTCCTCTCCGCTCTGAAAATAGACCCTGATTGCCCTTATATTTCGACTTCAAAGCCTAATATATTGAAAAGAGAGTTAATTTTCCCTTAGCATTCTGGAAGTCTTACACATAAGCAAAGAAATGGCCGGTTATACTGTTCTATAGAGGAATCCGCGAAGTGTATGTTGATTTAATACCTATTGGCTAAAATTCCCCTTAGTATCTAAACCCTGTCAGAGCGACTGATTTTTATTGTTTGTGAGACTTACTTCATTCCATTTTGTTTAAAGGTTTCACTGGAAGCCCGCAGTGATTTCTTTAGTTTAAGACTCTAAAAATAATCAAATCTGTTTTCTTTTCTTGTTAGGCCCTAGCAGATTATAAATAAGAAGAAAAGGAAGAAAAATCTCAAAGTATATTGATCAGAGTGCTGAATAGTACTTCCATTCTTAAAGGTGGGTATTAGCCCTGTTTTTCCAGATAAGGAAACTTGTTTGCTCTTGCAATCAGCTAGTAAGAAATAGTTATGTTTCAAACCCAGGTTTATCTGATTACTATGCCCATATTTTTCCCTGTACACATTCAAAAAAAGTTTTAATGAAAAGAAAAAAAAAAGCCTTCATGGTTGGCCAGTGTTCACAGCTCTTTCGCTGTGATCAACATTTCAGAGGCTGCTCTCTGCCTAGGATAAGCAAACCAATCCATTGAGTCAGAGGAAGAATGGAAGATAATATCTAGGCCACAAAGCAATATTATCTAATAGTTAAGAAGATGGATGAGGAAATTTCTTCAACCTTACTTATGTCAGTTATTCTCTGTTTCGCTTTTCTTGGTTTCAGTTATCTGTGGTGAACCATGGTCCGAAAATATTAAATGGAAAATTTCAGAAATAAACAATGTGTAAGTTGTCAATTGCACACTATTCTGAGTAGTGTGATGAAATCTCTCTCTTACCCAGGATATGAATCATCCCTTGTCCAACATATCCACACTGTATATGCCACCCACCATTAGTCACTTAGTAGCCCTCTCTCTTATCAGATCGAAAAAAAAAAGCATAGTATATATAGGATTGAGTACTATCTGAGGTTTTAGGCATCCACTGGGGATCTTGGGAGATATCCTCTGAGGAAATCTCAGACAAAAGACAAATAGTTTGTTGCTGGAATGCATCTAAGAAACCATTTGTTCACCCTTCAGTGCAGAGGAGGAAATAGAGGCTGGGAGAAATTTTATAACTTGTCCAAGATCATATGTGACTGCACTGAAATGTCTCCATTTTTTATTTTGAGGTGTAGAATTGTCTTAAGGTCTTTTAAAAATTCGTTCATGACATTTTTTTCGTTTCAGCTTTTCAACTCGTTTTAACTTACTTTGACTTTTGTATTCTTCCCCTTGAATACCCTAATCAGTTCAGCTTATGTATTCTGTCTTGGCTCTGTCAAATAATATTCCACAGTAATTACACACAGATTTTGAAAATTAATCGTTTTATTTGTATTTAAACCTCTAGTCAATATGATTTACCACCTACACTCTTACCAGCCCTCACGTAGTCCATTTATATTTCACAACAGCTTCTAGTTTTTGCTTTTGTCTTGTTTTAGTCCCTTTGGGATGCCATAACAAAAATATCATAGCCTGGGTGACTTAACAACAAACATTTACCAAGATCAAGTCACCAGCAAATTCAGCATCTGGTGAGGGACAATATTCTGGCTTATAGACAGCCATCTTGCTGTGTCCTCATCTGGCAAAGCGGGTAAGAGGGCTCTCTGGGTCTCTCTCTCTCTCTCTTTTTTTTTTTTTTTTTTTTTGAGACAGAGTCTTGCTCTGTCACCCAGGCTGGAGTGCAGTGGTGCGATCCCAGCTCACTGCAACCTCCACCTCCCAGGTTCAAGCGATTCTCCTGCCTCAGCTTCCCAAGTAGCTGGGATTACAGGCACATGCCACCACACTTGGCTAATTTTTGTATTTTTTGTAGAAGAGACCACGTTTCACCACCTTGGCCAGGCTGGCCTCAAACTCCTGACCTCAAATGATCTGCCTGCCTCAGCCTCCCAAAGTGCTGGGATTACAGGCGTGAGCTACCACGCCTGGCCTGGGGTCCCTTTTATGAAGGTACTAATCCCATTATGAAGGTTCCACCCTCATGACTTAATCATTTCCCGAATCATCTTCCCTCTCCCATCTGACAAAGGCCTAATGTTCAGAATCTATAACTTAAATGAAGAAACAAGCAAGAAACAAATAACCCCATTAAAAAGTGGGCAAAGGACATGAACCAGACACTTCTCAAAAGAAGACATACAGGTGGCCAACAAACATGAAAAAATGCTCATCATCCCTAACCATCAGATAAATGCAAATCAAAACCATAATGAGATGCTCTCTCACACCTGATACCATCACAATGGGCAGTAGGATTTCAACATACCAATTTTTCAGAGGAAATAAATGTTCATTCCATAACAACTTTTAAATTGTGTGACATATAAATATAGGAAATAATCATTAAAATACTATTTTTTAAATTACTTCCTCCTTCATTGTTAATATAGCATCGAGTCCAAGCTCCTTTTTTTATAGAACAGTCACCTCTATTATATTATCCCTAGTGATGGCTGAGTGTATTTCCCAAGAGTTGCTAGGTTTTTAATTTATAAGCTGTCACAATGCATAAACATACTTACTGAAAATCTCGGCTTCTACAGCATTACTTTGCTTATGTTGAGTTTAAATTTCATCTATCATTGTGTTATTCCAAAATCCTGACAGAGCAATCTGGAATTCTTTCAGTTTCCCTTTAACCTTCACTAACAAATAATTATGTCCTCATAAAAATGCCAAAATCTAGTGTATACTTTTCCATAATTTTCTCACAAAGAAACGCTAAAGATATAGCTTCACAAAATATTCATAAAATATCTAAATATTCATCTAAATTTGTTGTTTGTTCTGCCCTTAGTTTTCTGGTGTTTAAAAGCCATATCAAGGTGTTGCTTCCTTCTTCCCTCCCACTATCCGCCCACTCTTCGACAGTTATACCAGAGACAGTGAGTAAAGTGTTGGCATCTAAATCAAATCATGTCTTTAGTTTTTATCCCTTTTATTCCTTGCATTTAAAAAAATTACTGCTTTTAAAAGTACCAACTCTTATCTAGACTCTCATTGGCTACAATAACATTCTCATAAGATTGTCAGTGAGGGCACCTGAGAATACAGCTTTTTGAGGTTTCCAACTGGCAAACTCCTGCTCTCAGAACTGCCCTGGGGGAGTGCAGAAGAGCTCTGGAGTCTTACAGCATAGTTACTGTCTTCTTATATGCCCTTCTTCCCTCTAGGTACTCATCTAGCTCATCTAAATGCATATGCGTAATCCCATCTATAAAAACCCATACATATCCCTCCATAGGACATAAGCTTAGGATAGTCTGTTTTCCCATAAACCGGCATACCCTAACAACCTAGATGTGCTTTAAGAAGCACAAATAAAGCTTCCTAACCATAGGGTTCATTGGCAACTCACTAGTCAGTCAAGCATGATGATATCATGTCTACTGGGGGTCTGATGGCCTCCCATGCCCAATGCAGTGGACTTCCACTGGGCTACTCTTTCATTTCCCCAAATTTTTCAGTCTTTCACATTTGTACCCCATTTTCTCACTCAACTAAACTAATTATCTGGGTGTCCCTTTCCCCCAGAATTGGGTGAGAAAAGACTAGGAAAACTAGAATGCTTAGACAGTGTAGCACTAAGAGTATTGTATATAAATATCCAGATACTACCCTGTGGCCATTATTGGGACTACAGATCACTAACACAGAGACAGAACACACATGCTAGAGACAGGGACTCAAATCCATCAACACAGACATTTTTGAGGCCCAGTTAGGATAAAAGCAGTTTGTCTGGGACACCTGAATGTCTCCTTCTCAGTGACAGTACCCCTTGCCATAGTTAATGTCATTCTTTCTAGGGTTTTAAAGCACTTTTAAGTTATCTTTATTATAGTATGTACTGTTGCATTATGCTTCATATTTCCATGACATCTTCCCCATTAGACTGTGAACTCACCAAAGGGATATTTCCTTACTCCTGCCATTCACTAGGTATCCAATAAACATTGAACTGAGTGTAGAATAATGCCTGTAACCAAGAATCATTCATGTTTCAAGGTAATTGTTCAGCCTAAAAATGAATCGTGAGTTTTGTTTTAATTTAGACATACTTAAAAAAAAGTACATTTTTTCTTTGATTTTTTCCATTTAGAAAATTTTCATTCTATTTACAAAATAAATGTAATCTTTAAAAAATTTCCGCCAAACAAGGTAAATGGAAAATCCAGACAACAGCTACATCCAAGAGCCCTTATTTATTTTATTAATTACTCAATTTTTCTTAACCAGGACTGTTTTCAAAATATAAGTGGTGCATGCATACCCCCTAGTGGGGAATCTATTCTGCAATGCAAATTCCACAAAGAGACAACTTTCATGGAAAGTTTTTATCAATGAACAAATTTGACATTGTCAGCTTCCAATCCTTCCTGAAAGATTTCTAATAAGAAGAAAATTTAAATTCCTCAATTAAAAAATTGATTAAAGTAGCAACAATTCATTGAGTCAACATTAAGGAGTGTCTATTGCAAACCAGGTATTGTTTTAGGAGCTCTGTTTTAAAAGGACACATTAAGTTTGAGATGCTATTGGATTATTCAAGTGGAGATGTCAGCTGTGCAGATACCATTTCAGGGGAAAATCTCCCAAGAGGAAAAGTAGTTACAGAAGAGTCCTGAGGATTTAGCCGTGGGATGCACCAACATCCGGAGATCTTGGAGAGGAAAAGAAACCAACAAAGACTGAGAATGAGGGGGCAGTCAAGCAGGAGAAGAACTAAGAGAAATTGGATATTTAAAGTCAAGGGAAGAAAATGTTTCAAGGGGGGTAGAAATTGACTGAATTAAGTGCAAAGTAAGGCAAGAACTGTTTCAGTGGAATGGTAGGGTAAAGCAGATTGGAATGGATTCAAGAGATCAAAAGAGAGAACATGGCAATTCAGAAGGTGACAACTTTTGGAGTAGTTTTACTCAAAAGGATAACCAGTAATTTGGGCAAAATCTAGAGAGATTTGTGGTATTTCAAGATAATCAAAATAGAAGTAAGGCTTTCATTGAAGTAGTGATAGGATACATCTTATTCTATAGTTTCTTTAGAATTTTATGAATCCTTCTATATTCAACAAAATGATATCTTAATGTAAAATTACCATCACGGTCATATCCCATGTCTAGGAAAAACTATGCCTAATCCATTATTTTATTTTATTTGTTGAGACTTTTTTTTCTCGAGATGGAGTCTCACTCTGTCGCCCAGATGGGAGTACAATGGCACAATCTTGGCTCACTGAAACCTTTGCCTCCCGGGCTCAAGCACCTCTCCCTGCCTCTGCCTCTTGAGATGCTGGGATTACAGGCCCCTGACGCCACACGTGGCTAATTTTTGTATTTGTAAGTAGAGACTGGGTTTCGCCATGTTGGCCAGGCTGGTCTTGAACCACTGACCTCAGGTGATCCACCTGCCTTGACCTCCCAAAGTGTTGGTATTACAAGTGTGAGCCACCGCACCCAGCCTGATCCATTCTTTTAGTCATTCAATAACCATGTCCTAGCTACATATTAATAGGCACTGTGCTAAGTGCTGGTGTCGATAAATAAGGCAGGTTCTCTGCTCTGCAGATGTTCATTGGTAGAAGAGACAGACAAGTAAATAATTACAGTACAATATGAAAGTCTCCTAATATAGGTATGAACCAAAGGTATGAGAGCCCAGAGGAAAGAGATATTAGCTCTGCTTGGAAAGACCAAAGAATTCACAGAGCTAACATATTAGCTCAAGTAGAAAGTTCATTAGAAGACTGGAGGAAAGGAGAATGCAATGCTGACAGGGTCCATAAACACATGGAAGACTTGTCATAGTGGTGGAAAATGGCAAGGGTAGACTTGTTGGGGCAGATCATAAAGAAACCTGTGTGCCATGCAAGGTAGGTATGAGTTTTACTCTGCGCAAGAAGCATCACATTATTTTTCTAAAATAAGTTGTTGACTGACACTAATTGTTCAATAACACATTTAAATGTTTTTCCAAATACTTAAAAATCTAAAAATGATTCTTAGCTTGCAAGACATACAAAAACAGGTGGCAGACCAGATTTCACCCATGGACCATAGTTTGCTAATCTCCAATTTAGACTAACTACTGGCAAGATATTTGTAAAATTCTAGTGTTCCAATATTATCATTTTAAGTTCTCAATACAATGCACTGCTGTTCAAAAACTTCCTTTTGTAATTTTTATTCACACTAGCAGTAGCAATTGAAAAAGGCAAATTTAGCAATATTATCATCAAGTCTAAGGGTTTAAATCAGAGTGTCTTTTTTGAATCACAGTCTTCAACTTCACAATTTGGTGCTGTAATATAGGGTTATTCCATAATTTTCATATCTGGAAACTAGTTTCGGTGCAAAAAAATGGGCTAGATCATTCCTACCTATATGAGCTTCCCAAAGATATAATTTTGTTATATATGAATAAATCTGTTTGTATGCTTTTTTTAAGGGACAGGGGTTATATCATCAATCACAAGAACCAAATCTTTGATTCAGCCATCACTGATGAGCCAAGATGGATATTTTAACCTTGATGACATTAATAAGTAAATTTCTTTCAGCAGCTCAAAATTGAGTTCTCAACATCCACTATAGCTATTTAGGGCATGAACTGTGTGTGGCCCATGGTTAATGCCTTAGCTATTATTTGTATGGCTTTTAAATTTAGAGCTCAAAGTGGTTTCTTGTTAATGGTACAATAAATTGGCTTAAATTCTGTGTCTTGACAAAATCTTGTCACATTGTGCTTATATTTCTTAAGTCTGATGGTAACACTGACCCCTACTGGAGTCCCATCTGTAGCCATGGTTACCAATTCTGAAAAGTGTACTTTAAAATTCTAAAAAAAAAACCTCTTCTCCATACACAAAAATAAGCCACTTCCTAATGTGCCTTTTTGAAGCACCATTTCCAAAAAAAAATTTTTAGTCATTTCAAAATACTCTCCAACACAAATAGCTTTTAGGTTTCTATACACTTATCAGCTGCAATGAAAAAATGCCAGAAATAACTTAGTTTTTTTCATATAACTTGTCTTGCAAGCTCTAAGCCATATTTACAACATACTGAGCAGTAAAAGCTACAGATATTACATTTGTAAATGTTAGTTTCTGTTTAGGACTTGTGCTTTCTTTTGCTTCCAATAACTTTCTTTTTAAACTTGCCTTTTATGCAAAGTTTTTGTTGCCTGAGCAGTTTTTTTTTTTTTTCACTTAATATGCAACCATTTCTAGACAGCATCACTGTGAAAGTTAATTTTATGTTTCAACTTGACTGGGTCATGAGGTGCACAGATATTTGGTCAAACATTATTCTGGGTGTGTTTGTGAGCATGTTTCTGGAGGAGATTGACATTTGAATAGGTAGACTGAGAAAAGCAGATTGTCCTCCCCAATGTGAGTGGGCCTCATCCAATCAGTTGAAGGCCTGAACAAAAAGCTGACTGTCTCCTGAGAAAGGGAAGATTCCTTTTGCCTGACTACCTTTGATCTGGAACATCAGCTTTTCCCTGCCTTTGGACTCAAATTGAAATGTCAGCTCTTTCTTGAGCCAGCCTACCTGGAACTACACCATCAGCAATCCTGGTTCTCAGGCATGTAGACTCAGACCAGAACTACGCCATCAGCTGCCTTGGATCTCCAGCTTGCTGACTGCAGATCTTAGGACTTGTCAGCCTCCATAATCACTTAAGTTAATTCCTTAAAATAAGTCTCTCTCTCTTGCTGTCACTTTACACACACACACAAACACACGTTGATTCCTTTTCTCTGGAGAATCCTAATACCATCATTTATTCTATTTGTATTTTTAAAATCCTGTTGAAATTTCAGTCCTCTTCTTTACATTTATTAAGTCTATCATCATGCATCTTTTCCCTATACCAGTCATAGTTCTTCCTTTGATTTCTTTCATAATGGCTCCTGAAAATGTATTTTTTTTAAAATCAGGCACACTGTGCATCTTAAAGAGGTAGGACTACCTTTATTTTCACAATCAAGCATGTTCTTATGCTAATTTTTGTAAATACAAGCCTACATCTGTCTCATTTTCCAATTTTTAATAGAAACATGGGTATAAAAAATATTTCACTTTCATTTAACTGTACTTGAAAACTAATATTGCGAGCAGGGGCAGATTACCCCAGCACAGAAAGTGGACAAATTTTTATGATATCAGGTCAGTAACGAGTTTCTGGGGAAAGGTAAGAAGATGAGGAAGGAATTACTGTGAGCTGTGAGCAGCTCCCTGGATTGGTGATGTCCTATGGAGTGCCACTAGAGTTCTAGGTTTAGCAATTAACCCCTCTGATCTGCTTTATGAGGGCTTCTGGGAAAGGCTGGGCAGATGGTTCACTGCACAAACTTCCCAGATATGTAATGAATAGGGCAACTGTATTGTCAGCCTAGAGTTAAGGCATCTTTTAATCTCCCAAGAGCTCCTATAAGTGTCCCATCATGTGGGACATAGAGGATGGTTCTGTTTCAGTTGCTGGTGTATCATACTAGTGCACCATGTGCATAGTTCAGTGAATTTCTGGCCATGTGATTAAATAATACATCCAAAAGTGCTACAATTCTGTTGATGTGGGAACGAAGTCAAACAAGAGGCCATGCGTTCATTTATTCAATCAGTTACTTTTGGCTGAGTACCACCTACTTTATGCCAGCTCTGGATATACTCTCAACACCCTAGATCTCTGCCTCATGTATGTTCCTCTTCCACTTTCATGTGTCAAAATTTAATTCAAGCATTACTTCCTCAAGGAAACTGCCCTTTTTCCTCTTAAGATCTCCCAAACTTACCCCCTCAATTTGGGAGATAAATCTCTGCTTTGTCCTCCCAATACATCTGGCTAAATCATTTTATAATATGGATTTCTTGTCTGGCTCCCCCTCAGCCTTAAGCTGCAAGAGGACAGGTTTGGGTGGAGCATTTTTCAGTTCACTCGGGAGGGGTGAATAAAATAAAAGTAGGATAAGGCCAAAGTCTAATCAAGCACACACCCAAGCCCACACACAGCCCAAAAAAGAGAGCTCTTCTGGGAGGATGAGAAGGGCCCAATTATTGCGTTGGATGTGAAAAATCATCCTCTTTTACTAGGCTTCCCGCAAAGGAAGAAATGACTCGAGCCATCCTATCTCAGCCCAGGATTTCTACTTGATATAATGGAAATAACAATATCTCTCTCATTGGCTATTACAAGGATCAAATCAGATAACTGATGTAAAATGCTTAGCATAATTATACAATACTTTTTTTTTTTAAACAGAGTTTCCCTCTTGTTGCCCAAGCTGGAGTGCAATGGTGCAATCTCTGCTCACTGCAACCTCTGCCTCCCAGGTTCAAGAAATTCTCCTGCCTCAGCCTCCCAAGCAGCTGGGATTTTTAAGAGACACGTCTCATTCTGTCACCCACACCGGGGTGCAGTGGTGCAATCCATAGCTCATTGTATAATAACATCGAACTCCTGGGCTCAAGGGATCCTCCCACCTCAGCCTCCCAAGTAGTTCGGACTACAGGTGTGTGCCACCACTTCTGGCTAATTTTTTTTTTATTTTTTGTAAAGACAGGGTCTCACTTTGTTGCCCACGCTAGTCTTGAACTGGCTTTAAGCGATTCTCCTGCCTCAGCCTCCCAAAGTGCTGGGATTACAGGTATGAGTCACTGCTCCCAGTCTTATACAGTACTATCATCTTCCAGTCAGAAATGTCTATGGTCTTCTTCAAGCTGCAGATTCTTGCTGCCACAGCTATCCCTTCAGGTCAACTTCTGACCCCTCTTCCCTATTCATCTCCCCTATTCTGTCTTGTCCTTTTCTTCTTCCCACTTCTCTCTCCCCTCTTCCACTTCTTTCCTATCCTTCCTTCTCCCTTCCTACTTCTCCTTTCCTCCACTCTCCTTCTGTCCTCTCCAGTCTCCCTTCTCTTCTTTTCTCTTCTTTTCCTCCTCCCTCCCCAACAACTCTAGTCTCTGCTTGCTTTGCTCAGGAAGCAGTACACTAGGCAAGAACTGAAACAAATTGCCTCCATCCACATGTAGTTCTACCACTACTGATGCCTTAGATTTCTCAGATATAAAAATGAATATTGATTTTAAAAATAAAATAACAAAAAGTAAAAAACAGTATTTCTGCAAGTCTAGATCTGAAAACAGTAATAAAACAAAAATAAAAAACAGCACTTAACACACAGCTGCTTTGAAAATAAGATACATACATAAGTACTTAGCAAGTTTGCTGACCCTCAGTATAGTGCTAAATACTGATTGTTATCTATTCCCATTCTTTCTTACCTTTTCTATTCCTCTTCACCTAGGCTTAGGGTGCAAAGAAGAAAAGAAGTGTATATGGTACAGTCCACAGCAAAAGTTCTGTGACTTTCAAAGAAGCCCACTTTAGTCTCATACTAGCATCAGATAATTAAACCATCTCCTATCCAAAGCAATTAGGCAAGAAAAAGAAGTAAAAGGCATCCAAATTGGAAAGGAGGAACTGAAATCATTCCTGTTTGCAGATAACATGATCTTATACATGGAAAACCCTAAAGCTTCCACCAAAAAAACTCCACCATTTAAAACTAGCAAGTAAATGACGTGAAGTTGCATGATACAAAATTGACATACAAAAAATCAGTAGCATTCTGTATGCTAATAGCAAACTATCTTAAAAAATCAAGAAAACAATTCCATTTACAATAGCTACAAAAAATATACCTAGGAATAAACTTAACCAAGAAGGTGAAAGATCTCTACAATAAAAACTATAAAATATTAAGGAAATAAAGATGACACAAGTAAGTGGAAAGATATCCCATGTTCATGAACTGAAATAATTAATATTGTTGAAGTAGACATTCTATCCAGAATGATCTACAGATTCCATGTAATCCCTATCAAAATATCAATGACATTCCTCACAGAAATATCTTTTAAAATCCTGAAGTTTGTGTGAAACCACAAAAGTCCTCAAACAACAAGAGCAGTCCTGAGCAAAAAGAGCAAAACTGGGGACATCACAAAGCCTGAGTTAAAAATATGCTGCAAAGCTATAGTACCCAAAACAGCATGGTACTGGCAGAAAAACAGACACATAGACCAGTGATGTAACAGAATAGAGAGACCAGAAATAAATTAATGCACCTATAGCCAACTGATTTTTTTTAAAACAGATGCCCAAAACACACACTGGGGAATAGACAGTCTCTTTAATGAGTCATGCTGGGAAATTGGATATTCACATGCAGAAGAATGAGACTAGACCCCTACCCCTCATCATATTAAAAAATCAACTCCAAACAGATCAAAGGCTTAAATGTAGGAACTGAAACTATAATACTACTATAAGAAAACAGAAGTGCTTCATGACAAGCATTGGGCTGGGCAAATATTTTTTAAATAACACTTCAAAAGCACAGTCAGCAAAAGCAAAAATAGACAAATGGGATTAAATCAAACTAAAAAGTCTCTGCACAACAAAGGAAAACTTTAACAGTGTGAACAGACAATGAAGATATTTGGAAACTATGCATCTTACAAGGGCTTAATATCCAGAATATATAAGGAACTGAAATAACAACAACAAAAAAGCTAAAATAAGTAACTCATGAAAAATGGGCAACTTGGCCAGGCATGATGTCTCACACCTGTAATATCAGCACTTCAGGAGGCTGAGGTGGGAGGATTACTTGAGGCTAGGAGTTTAAGACCAGTCTCAGCAACATAGCAAGACTATTGCTATAAAAGGAAGTTTTAAAAATTATCTGGGCATGCATATAGCTAAGACAATCCTAAGCGAAAAAAGCAAAGCTAGAGACATCACTCTACCCAACCTCAAACTATACTACAAGGCTACAGTAACCAAAACAGCATGATATTAGTACAAAAACAGACATGCAGACCAACAGAACAGAATAGAGATCTCAGAAATAAGACTGCACATCTACAACCATCTGATCTTCGAGAAACCTGACAAAAGCAAGCATAGGGAAAGAATTCCCTATTTAATGAATAGTGCTGGGAAAACTGGCTAAGCCATATGCAGAAAATTGAAACTGGATCCCTTCCTTACACCTCACACAAAAATTAACTCGCTTGTTTGTTTGTTTGTTTGTTTATTAAAATTAACTCATTTGGATTAAAGACTTAAATGTAAAAAGCAAAACTATAAAAACCCTAGAAGAAAATCCAGGCAATACCATTCAGGACATAGACACAGGCAAAGATTTCATGATGAAAACGTCAAAAGCAATTGCAACAAAAGCAAACATTGACAAATGGGATCTAATTAAACTAAAGAGTTTATGCACAGCAAAAGAAACTATTATCAGAGTGAACAGGCAACCTACAGAATGGGAGAAAATTTTTGCAGTCTATTCATCTAACAAAGGTCTGATACCCAGAATCCACAAGGAGCTTAAACAAATTTATAAGAAAAAACCCCATTAAAAAGTGAGCAAAGGACATGAACAGACACTTCTCAATAGAAGACATTCATGCAGCCAACAAATGTATGAAAAAAAGTTCAACATCATGGATCATTAGAGAAATGCAAATCAAAACCACAGTGAGATACCATCTCACGACAGAATGGTAATTACTAAAAAGTCGGGAAACAACAGATGCTCGTGAGGCTGAGGAGAAATAGGAAGGCTTTTACACTGTTGGTGGAACATAAATTAGTTCAACCGTTGTGGAAGAAAATGTGGCGATTCCTCAAAGACCTAGAAGCAGAAATACCATTTGACCCAGCAATCCCATTACTGGGTATAAACCCAAAGGAATATAAATCATTCTATTATAAAGATACATGCACACATATGTTCATTGCAGCACTATCCACAATAGCAAAGTCATGAAATCAACCCAAATGCCCATCAATGATAGACTGGATAAACAAAATGTTGTACATATACACCACAGGATACTATGCAGCCATAAAATGTAATGAGATCACGTTCTTTGCAGGGACATGAATGGAGCTGCAAGCCATTATCCTCAGCAAACTAACACAGGAACAGAAAACTAAATACTGCGTGTTCTCACTTATAAGTGGGAGCTAAACAATGAGAACACATGGACCAGGGAGGGAAACAGCACACACTGGGACCTGTTGGAGCTGCAGGGGAGGAAGAGCATCAGGATAAATAGCTAATGCATGCTGGGCTTAATACCTGAGTGATGGGTTGATAAGACTTTGATAGGCATTTCTCAAAAGAAGTCATACAAATGGCCAACAGGTATATGAAAAAATCAAAAAATCATCAGCCTCACTAATCATAAAGGAAATGCAAATCAAAACCACAATGAGATACCACCTCACTCCAGTTACAATGACTATTATCAAAACAATAAATGAAAATAAGTGTTGGTGAGGATGTAGAGAAAAAGGAACACTTACTGTTGGTAGAAATGTAAACTAGTATAGCCATTATGAAAAACAGTAGATGTTCCTCAAAAAATTAAAAATAGAACTATCATATAACGTGAAAGTTGCACTACTGGGTGTATAATCCAAAGAGAGTGAAATCAGTATGTCAAAGAGATATCTGCACTCCATGTTTACTGCAATGCTATTCACAATAGCCAATATTTGGAATCAACCTACATGTCTGACAGCGAATGAATGGATAAAGAAAATGTGGTATACACATAATGACATACTATTAAGCCATTTAAAAAGTATGAAATCCTGTCATTTGGGATAACATGGATGACACTATCTTAAGTGAAATAAGCTAGACACAGAAAGACAAATACTGCATAATCTCACTCGTATGTGAAATCTGAAAAAAAATAATTTGATAGAAGTCTAGAAAGTAAATAGTAGAACAATGGTTAACAGAGTAGGGAGGGATTGGGGGAGGGAGGATGGGGAGAGGTTGCTCAACAAGTACAAAGTTAGATAGGAGGAATAAGTTCTGATGTTGTATTGCACAGAAGGTGACTATGGTCAACAGTAAGGTATTGTTTATATATCACAAAACAGCTAGAAGAGAGTTTTTTGTTTGTTTTTGTTTTTTTGTTTTTGTTTTCTGTTTTTTTTATTATTATACTTTAAGTTCTAGGGTACATGTGCATAATGTGCAGGTTTGTTACATATGTATACTTGTGCCATGTTGGTGTGCTGCACCCATCAACTCGTCAGCTCCCATCAATTCGTCATTTATATCAGGTATAACTCCCAATGCAATCCCTCCCCCCTCCCCCCTCCCCATGATAGGCCCCGATGTGTGATGTTCCCCTAGAAGAGTGTTTTTAATGTTATCACCAAAAATACATGAGGTGATGACTACGCTAATTACCTTGATCTGTTCATTGTACAACATATACATATATCAGAACATGAAATTGTACCCTATAAATACATATAATTACAATGTGTCAACTAAAAATGAAAAAATAATTGAACTATCACCTTATTCACCTTCGCCACACATTGGTCATATTTCTGACTAATCTAGATTGTTATGGTCACGGGTGAAGATGCCTGTGTGACCCTGCAAAATTAACACTCGATACTCTCATGAAAAACAAAGGGTTTGCTTCATATGACCTTATTCTATTTGCAGAAGTAGTGTTCTCTTCTACTTCTACTTAGGAAATATCAAGTACTGGAAAAGGCAAAATATCTCTTCTTTACAAAAGTTAACCAAGAAGAGAATTGCATGCTACTGCATGGAACAGATCCCTCCTCCCTTCTGAGAACGACAAGAAAATCGCATAAAGGAGTACTAGTTAAGGTGTGGTCCATAGACGAGAGACTGTCTGTGAATTGTTTGTGATCAATAAATAGAGAAATTGATGGGTGGGGCACGGGGGTGGGCGCGTGTGAATCACAGCTAGGAGAGAGGACTGCTTGCGTTAGAGTCCATCCTGGTCAATAACGAGGTGCTCTCTCTAAAAACAAAACAAAACGAAACGAAAACTCAGCAGGCCAACAACCGGGACACTCCCCAGGTCAAATGACCGAGCCTCTAATTCTGTGATTGTTGTTGCTGTGCTCACGTTATTAAAACAAACAAACAAACAAAAAGTGAAGATGTTTAGAACGTTTACAGTACTTTGGCATTGTCCTGATATCCGAGCTCCTGATCAGCAGACTCTATTCAGCCAGGTATAGGGCAGTTCGAGTGTTGTCAAATTTGTGATTCCCATGAGGCCAGGCTGCTTACTGGTGATGCATAAAGGACCACATCCTGGTTCGCGAAGAATTTGGAGGTAGGGGAGAAGGAGGGAGAAACTCGTCCTTTATCACAGGTGGATTGAGAGCACTGATGTAAACTATCGTCACACTTTTGTAGTATAATTTGCTATTAATCCTCAATAGATCATTTACACTAAGTCGGAAAAAAGTGGAAACATCAGATATGTGGGATATGCGTCACCTTGTACATTTCTCAGCTGGAAAAGTGTAAAACATCTCCATTTTGCACCTCCCTTTTCAAACGTGCCTTTGGCTAAATCAATGTTGGCTGTAACCGCTCGTCCTCGAGCGAGCCCTGCCATCTTGTGGTTGAAGGTGTTGACTGCAACAGAGATTAGCGGTCTTTGACATCAACAGTTCTGAATGGGTAAAAGGACCCTCGTCTTGGGGTAGTTCTCTTTTGAAGTCCTAGAGTCAGTCATACACAAATGCCTTCTTCCCGGAAAGTCCATTGTAAACAACGGAATGGACTTTAGGGAAAGGAAAGGAAAACGTGTTCTTTAGGACTCTTTAAATAGCATTCACCCATTAGCAGAATTCTCTGATTCATGAGCAGCGCTAAATAGATACCGTGTGCGTGAATGTTGAACGAATTCATTTCTACACTATTTTACAGGAGTACTGAATAGTGGGGAATTGGAACCCCTCCAGGGGGAACCAAACACTGTCATTAAGAAGAAGACAAAGAGGGACTGAAATGAAGCTGTTGATTTCAACACAAATTCTGGTGGTAGTTGAAGGCAAAGTAAGTTTCTCCGAATCCCTCGTCAACTGGAGGTAGAGACGGACTGCGCAAGTTAACTACAGCTCCCAGCATGCCTGAGGGGCGGGCTCAGCGGCTGCGCAGACTGGCGCGCGCGGGCGGTCATGGGACTTCAGCATGGCGGTGTTTGCAGATTTGGACGTGCGAGCGGGTTCTGACCTGAAGGCTCTGCGCGGACTTGTGGAGACAGCGGCTCATCGTGAGTTGCCCCGGCTTCGCGGGCCGCTGCGCCTACCCAACCTCATGCCACCCTAACCATCGGGCCCCTCTCGGGAGGAACTGTTTCCTGATGGGTCTCGGTCAGGTCTTCCAGAGTCTCTGGGATGTCCCTGGAATGTCCCTGGAGGCTGATACCTGCCAAGGTGTTGGTCTGATTCCTAGCGCGGGAAACTCGACGGTTCTGGGGGTTGTTACCTGGTTCAGCTCCTTTCCTGCAATGAGGGAACTGAGGCCCAACGAGGGCGAGGGATTCGCGTAGGGGCCTACAGCTGTTAGATGACAGAAACCGGAGCTGGACTCCAAGTGTACAATCTTCTAAGCTTCTAAGTTACTATCAGCCCTTCCTGACTCTCACGACAGTGTCTAAACAAATGCTAGAATTTGGGGACACGGACAGGAAGGGCCGTGGAGGCTCGGATAAGGAGGAGGATGTGGGAGTGTTGGAACAATATTATCCAGACAGAGAGAGGGTAGGTGGGGGCAGAGGATATACACGGCGGAGTGGAGGTGGAGGAGGAGGACAGCATGGCCCAATTCGAAGGGAAGCGAAATCCTTGAGAGACTAGAACGTGTTTTAACTATTGGAGTTAGTCGTGGGTTCTGTATTCCTTAGACTGTAAAGTGTGGGGATAGAGATATTAAAAAGAATCAAGAGGTTCGTGCAGTAACATCTGCTCCTCAGAGGCAGTTTTCAGCTCATTGTGAGTTCTGATTACTGATACTGTTCAGAGGTGGTGCCAGTAGTGACAACCACTTCTTGGCAAAATGAATCACACCATTTTTTAAATTGTCCTCTTTATGAAGTATCCTTGGCGAAATGACTTTGCCTTTCCACTGCTGCCACTAAATGAATGTTATCTCTGTGGTACTTTACTCATCAGCACGAAGAGGAAAGTAGACAAGATGATCTGGGCCATTTAGTGCTAATGTTCTTTGATCCTGTAAAATAAATTTTCCTGGGTGTAGCTCGTCACAATTATTACCTCCTCAATGAGGCTTTTCCTGATGCCATCCCATTTTTAAATAAATCATGAGCTTCTTAAGAGAATTGCCATGTCTTATCCTTTTATTTACTGTGCTTAACATACTCACTTTGCAAGCACTAGTGCATGGCAGTTACTCAGTTAATGCTTGTGGAATAAACTGAACACATTAAAAAAAATTAATACAAAAAAGAAAAGTTATAATGATTTCTTTAGAGAATTTCCCCCAGTTTAAAATACACTTGAAAGATGTGGTAATTATGTACATTGTTAGTGGTTTTTTTTAATAAATTAAATGGAATTCATGGCATATGACAAAGTTGCCTCAACTTACAAGTCAGACAAAGGACTGCTATTTGATGAGTCTGGAAATAAATAGTGGACATTTTCAAAGAATAGGGAAGACAGAGCCCTGGTTCTTAGTTTCTGACGTGATATAAGAAACCAATAATAAGCTTCAGAAATACACTGCGTAAATTAAAATACCTTAGAGCCTGATTAGGGAAGTAAGTACTCCTAAGCTGCCAGATGAGGAGTAGTCTAGGAAAAAGTTTTGTGGAGAAACAGATCCTAGTTGACATTTCTGTAGAATGGTAGGGACATTGTTTAGTAGCCAAAAGGATATCCCAAATGGATATAACAAGGAAGTTTAGAGCAGATTTGGAAGTGTGGTAAAGAAGAATAGGGAGAAGGTGTGACTGGTTGATTTGACTAACTGGGTGCAAGGTGAAGCCCAAGGTACAGGCATACATGTGATTTTTTTGTTTTTAAGGGTGACTTTCTCCAGGGAGGTTTTTGTGACCCCTATACCAGGTTTCATTGTGCTATATACTTCCATAGAAAACTTACTTTTAAAAAAAATGTATTTATATACAATGACTTGCTTAATTGCCTTATTTGCCTTAGTTCTCCAACAGACTGGGCTGTAAATTTCTTGTGGAGAAGGATTGTATTATTTGTCCTGTATGCTCAATACCAGTTTAGGGCTTGTGAGGTAATGGATGCTCAGTAAATACTTGAGGGAGGAAGGGAAGAAGGAAGTTGGACAAACTGTTGAGAGTTTGGCATTGATATGTATTTTAATATTAATATTCTTTCATCCCCATTGGTATTTTTAAAAATTAAAGATGAGAATCATGATTCAGATTTTTTTTTGGTAGCCCAAATGTCCATAACAGTGCTAACTGTTATGAGGATAATAAAGCAAGCCCTTGACCTCAAGGAGCTCCCAATCTGTTGATGGTGTGCAGCTTCAAATGGGAAGTGGGTGGCAGTGGTGTGAGGGAGTCATCACTCCATTTCTCCCTAGGAAAGGAGTCTCTGAAGGAAGTAGAAGGACAAAAAGCAAAAGAATGAGAATAAAAGTGACAGTGGTAAAGTAGGAATTTCATGGGTTGAAAATGAATACAGGGACATGAAAGAGAATGACAGTTGAAAAGGGGAAGCACAAAGTTAAGAGTCTTTAGTATCATTTTAATAATAATTCATAATGGTTAAACAAAGACCTATGTGCCAGGCACTGTTCTCAAACACCTCGTGTGTATTATTTCATTTAAATTTCATGACAGGTGTATGAAGTAAGTGTTATTATTTTCACTATTTGACAGATGAAGAACCTGAAACTTCACATTAAGTAACTTGTAAGTGGTAGTGCATAGACTTTAAATCAGGCAGACTGACACTAGAGTTCACATTCATAACCACTCCTTAAATGGCCTCCTACTCTTGACCTCTAGAGTCAGGATGGACCTGTGTTACAGGAAGGAGAGGTTGTTATATTTAATGAAAGTATTCAATTTTTCTTTTTCAGTTGGCTATTCAGTTGTTGCTATCAATCATATCGTTGACTTTAAGGAAAAGAAACAGGTAAAGTAATATTTCTGAAGTTAATAAGTTCATAAATAAGTATTTGTAATTCTGTTTATATTGGTAATTTGGAAGCTACAGATTAGAATATTTCTTAAATGCACCCCTTTGTGCACTATTCCTTTTCTATTTTTATATGTTAACAGTTGAACTGATGCATATTTATATAAACAGTAAAGATTTTTGTGAGATACTATGATATAGTGTTCAGGATTCCTAAAGTTGATTTGAAATTAAGTTACTTTCACTGTTCAAAAAGTGCATTGTTATTGGCTGGACTGTACTTAAAATATTTAGACCTTTTTATTTTATTGTCTTGGACTTATTAACTAATTTCTCTCTTAAACATTACTAATAAGTATGTATATTTCTCTTCAGGCCAACAACTGTATCCTGTAGATTATTTCAGTCTAAAAATTAGTTTTCATTCTTCCTATTCACTGATGTTTACAGTTGCTTCTCTGTTTAGCTTTCTTTTTAAAAATAATTTTAAAAAGTCTTTTTGAATACCACAAATCACCTTGCTTTCTTTTAAAAATAAGTGCATATTTTTTTCTGAGAACCCCTCCTAATTTTTGCATTATGCCTTGTGCTATTGATGTATTCAATCTGCGGTAACTATTTATCATTTGTTGTAGGAAATTGAAAAACCAGTAGCTGTTTCTGAACTCTTCACAACTTTGCCGATTGTACAGGTAGGTGTTTTGTTGCTTAAGAAGCATAATATCTATGTATTCAGTTAAAATATACCTAATTATGTGTATATTCTCTAACTTGAGCTGCACCTTACTCTGAGTACAAGTCTTACATTTTCCTCAAGGCTCAGCTTTTCAGGAAACATTCTTTTACTATCAGTTCAATACTGCTTTGATGATCTTCTTTCCTGAAGTCCTACAACTTTTAAATTATCTCATTATGTAGTTTAAGATACATACATCCCTTTCTGTGTCTGTATTGTAAATTCATAGAGAACAAGGACTGGGTTTTACTGATCTTCACTATCCCTTATAGCCAGTACCTTTTAATGAATACTTTCCACTGGTAAACAGGAAAATCAATCGTTGTCTTTTTTTTTTTTTTTGAGGCGGAGTCTCGCTCTGTTGCCCGGACTGGAGTGCAGTGGCCGGATCTCAGCTCACTGCAAGCTCTGCCTCCCAGGTTTACGCCATTCTCCTGCCTCAGCCTCCCAAGTAGCTGGGACTACAGGCGCCCGCCACCTCGCCCGGCTAGTTTTTGTATTTTTAGTAAAGACGGGGTTTCACCGTGTTAGCCAGGATGGTCTCGATCTCCTGACCTCGTGATCCGCCCGTCTCGGCCTCCCAAAGTGCTGGGATTACAGGCTTGAGCCACCGCGCCCGGCCCAATCGTTGTCTTTTGTGCTTTTTGACATCATGTTTTTTTGTTTAAATAGGGAAAATCAAGACCAATTAAAATTTTAACTAGATTGACAATTATTGTCTCGGATCCATCTCACTGCAATGTTTTGGTAAGTTAATTAATTTTCTTCTCTCCTTTTGGCCTTGTAAGTTGTATTGATTAATGTTGAACAGTGTTGCACTTTGTTTCCCCTTTTTACATTTTCCCTCGCCCCGCCAAACCATGACACCTGCCTGCTCTCCTTGTCCTCAGAATTCACACAGTGTAATATGTCTGTTCTATTTACTCATGGCACATATGTAGTGATACCACAATTAAAGAATCGCTTGGCAACTGTTATTCTGAACTCATGTGCACCAGACTTGAGGTGGGTGCTGGGGGATATTGGCCATGAATAATATGTGCACAATCCTTGAACTTATAAAGCTTAGAGTTTACTTGGCAAGACAAGCACTGAACAAATAATTACAAATGTAAGGAATGTTCCCAGGTAAGGAAGTAGTAAATAAAGGATGCTCCGGGAGTATGTAACCTGAGTAAGTTGATATTCAAGCTGGGAGATGGATGAGTCAGTAAATGTTATATAGGTGACAAGCAGGGAGCTGGTGTTCCCAGATAGGATGGATTATGCATAGGTCCTGAAGCTAAGGAAAACATGGTATTTTCTGGGAAGTGAAACCAAACAATAGGGCTAAGCCTGGCGAGCCGGTTACATGGGATCAGGTTAGAGATACAAACTTGGGTGAGGATTCCAAGAGCAGTTGGAAGCCCTTGAAGGTTTTAACTAAGGGAGTGAAATTATGAGGTTTGAATTACAGATAATGGATTAGAGAAAGTTAAGGAGGGGACTTAAGAGGCATCCAGGAGGGAGAATTGAAAGGATTTGTTGGTTAATTGGATGTAGGATGATTACTCCCTAGGCCTGAGGGAGTGGCCTGAGCAGCCAGGTAGGTAATGATACCATTTCCTGAGATGGACCATACAAAAAAGCAGGTTTGGGGGCATCCTGATGAGTTACTGTGAGAGTTTCAAAAGAGCCTGTCAAAAAAGATGAGCACGGTGGCTCACGCCCATAATCCCAACATTTTGGGAGGCCTAGGTGGGCAGATCACTTGAGGTCAGGAGTTAAAGACCAGCCTGGCGAACGTGGTGAAACCCCATCTCTACTAAAAATCCAAAAATTAGCAGGGCGTGGTGGTGGGCACCTGTAATCCCAGCTACTACAGAGTGTGAGGCGGGAGAATCGCTTGAGCCAGAGAAGCAGAAGTTGCAGTGAGATCACACCAGTGCACTCTAACTTGGGCAGCAGAGCCAGACTTCATTTCAAAAAAAGAAGAAAAAGATGTGGCCTTCAGAAGAGTGATCCCAATTAAAGATGGTGCTTTGGAAGTGTTCACCTGCAGTGAGTAATTGAAATCATGGGAATGCATGAGACTTCCTGGCCAACGTGCATTGTGGGAAGAAGTTTAGTACAGAGTCCTAAGGAACTTCACCATTTAATGGTATAAAAGAGGATGAGCTAGAATTGGAGACTGAGAAGGGACTACCCTAGAAGTAGAAAGACAACAAGCAAAGGGAAAACAGAAAAGGAAGAATGAAAGGTCAGCAGGGTCACTGTGTAGTCAAGCAGAAAGGCAAAAAAAAAAAAAAGTCTGTCAGATTTATTGATATGACAGTCCTTGGCTGCCTTAGCAACAAACATTTCAATAGATACGATAGAGATGTGAGAAAATACAGACTCTGCTGCTGACTTTGCTTAAGAAATTTGACTCCATAGGAGAATGGGAGGCATAGGGTGGTTGGTGGATAAGAATCTGCTACATAAAGAGATTTTGTTTCTTAAATGAGAGAGGTTTGGGTATGCCTGCTATCAGGGGAGAGAGAAAGTGAGATTCTCTGAGAAGGTGAACTGTTTTGTCTTTAGCTGGGATAGACATCTCCATCATAGAATAGAAGTAATTAAGGAAAGACCCCCTTTATAACAGTTACTGTTGCTAAAGAAATTGTGAAAAACCAACTTTTGGTGTCTTACACATCTGCAAGGCAGCATTCTGGTTCCTTAGGCCCAGGTAGACATAAATGGAGCTGACTTTTGATAGATGTAAAGACTTTCATTTACTCTTGTTACGAGGAACATCTTGGTGGTTCCTTTTTGTATCCTTCACAAGTGGGAGTGGGCAGGTGAAGGACAGCAAATCCCAGATCCTGGCTATTTCTGAGACCTGGACCCTGCCGTATCTCAGCACAGGTCTGCCTAGCAGGCCCTCTTACCTACTCAAGCACAACACCTGCTGCTTCTCTTATACCCTTCTAACTTTTATTATACTTTTTATAAAATAAGAGATTGCAAAATTTTAGAAGATGCCAACAAGCAGAGAAGAAATATGACACTTTATTCCATAATTGAGAGATTGTATGTTTGTGTAGAAATATATTTTTTTCTAGTCTTTTCATATACAGACTCACACAATTTAGGTTTGAAATGAGATTTTCTTTCTTCTCCTTTTTTTTTTTTTTTTGTTTTTTGAGACGGAGTCTCACTTTGTTGTCCAGGCTTGAATGCAGTGGCATGAATGTGACTCACTGCAGCCTTAACCTATGGGACTCACGTGACCCTTCTGCCTCAGGCCCCCCAAGTGTCTAGGACATAAGTGCCTACCACCACACCCAGCTAATTTTGTAATTTTTTTGTAGTGATGGGTTCTTATAATGTTTCCCAGGCTAGTCTCAAACTCCTAGGCTCAAGCAATCGTCCCACGTCGGCCTCCCAAAGTACTGGGTTTACAGGCATAAAGCATCATGCCTAGCCTAATTTGATTTTTACATCTCAAACACAATGTTTGGTACGTGGTTAAAGTATAACCAATGTAGGAAGGAAGGAGAAAAATGATTAGTGAGATGGATATATGTATCTAAATTCTCATGTGCTTAGGTCTTTTCTGCCAATATACACAGCAAAGCAGAAATGTCAGTAGTATATTAGAAGTGTTCCATGATTGAAATATAAGTGTGAGTCAGTCACTAGACAGAATTTCATGTGTGCAGATTTTGTTATTGTATGATAACATTATTTTTGTATTCCTAGAGAGCAACTTCTTCAAGGGCCCGGCTCTATGATGTTGTTGCAGTTTTTCCAAAGACAGAAAAGCTTTTTCATGTGAGTAACAAATAAGTAAAAGAAAGTAGTATTTATATGTTATGTAAGAAGTCTGATGTTCTGATTTTGTAGATGACCTGTTTTGACTCATCTGGAAACCTTTAGGATTTGTTATTTATACTTGGAGTTTCTAGAACCCCATAAGGGTGTATATAACTGGAATTTGTGTTTTTTGTTTTGTTTTGTTTTATTCATACTGCTATCATTTGATGGGCTCAGTTTGAAAGAGCCCGTTTTCTTCTGTTTCTTTATCTGCTTCATTCATTCAAAACTTCTCTTAGGTAAGTGTTTCTAAAATCACTTGTTTCTACCTTCTTACCATTTGCTGCTCCTTGGGAGGGAAAGGAGCAAGGTTCTATTATATAGCATAAAAGTTTCCACCTCTGTTTCAGATTCCTCCTTTGCATGCTCTGAGGTATAGCCCATATGCCAGCATGATTGTCTCAGCTTTTAGTCTTTCAGAAATTCTTCAAAATCAGCCATTTGCTAGCATAATCCCTCTTCTCATCTTGAGAGCCTTTATGAATTGAATTTCTTTTGTACTTTTAAAATTGCCATTTCATTGCCTTTGTAGAAGGGAAAGGACCTTACCATGTGTGCTTGTTTGTCACCTTGAGACAGAACACCCTGGGCATTTTAAATGATTACAGTAGGGAAAAAACATCAACTGTAGTGCATTTTACTGTGTAAAATGAGGTATAGCTACTTTTAGAAAGTTCGACAGTTGCTTTTATCTGGGTTCACTAAAGTGTCCATCTGCCAAAAGTATAAAATGAGGTATAGCTACTTTTAGAAACTTCTGAAAGTTGCCTTTTTCTAGGTTCACTAAAGTGTCCATTGCCAAAAATATAACCACCAAAGGTACTACTCTTTGATTTTTTTTTAAAAAACTAATCAAGTGCCCTATTAAGAAGAGGGGAAAGAGTAGAACAAGGAATTCAATTTGTAACTGACTGTGAATAGTCAAGGTAACTGACTGTGAACAGTCAATTAAGATAACTGACTACCTTCAGACCAGCCTGGTGTTTGAGATTTTAATGTTACTTCAGTTTTGTTTTTTTTTTTAAGCAAAATTTGTGCTAAAATTGCAGAAAGATGTTTTTGCTAGATGTATCCAGTAGATGGAGCTATTAACTAAGGATGCTAATGTGTGTGGTAAAAATTAATAGTTTTTAAGACATACTATCAATTCTTAATTATTTATATTAACAGAGGGAAACAGCACAAATTATTATGAGTGCCTACTCTTTTTTTTTTTTTTTTTTTTGTTACTTACTTTAAAAAATGCAGTTGTAGTCCGGGCACAGTGGCTCATGCCTGTGATCTTAGCACTTTGGGAGGCCAAGGTGGGTGGATCACTTGAGATCAGGAGTTCAAGACCAGCCTGGCCAATATCGTGAAACCCGTCTCTACTAAAAATGCAAAAATTATCCAGGCATGGTGGCATGCGCCTGTAATCCCAGTTACTTGGGACACTGAAGCACAAGAATTGCTTAAACCCAGGAGGCAGAGGTTGCAGTGAGCTGAGACTGCTCCACTGCACTCCAGCCTGGGCAACAGAGTAAGACTCTGTCTCAGAAAAAAATTTTTAAATGCAATTATAGATATTCTCAAGAATTTTGTTTTAGTTAAAGGGGGAAGTAGAAACAAGTGATTTTTAGTCATAAAATACACCTGTAGAACTTTTTAAAATCAGGCACATTAGTCTTCACCACTGGAGACTCTGGTCCAATAGATTTGGGGTTGATTCTGGGTATTTGTTTTTCATGTTCTGTAAGAAAGTATAATTCAGTGCTGAAACCACTAGTGTTTAATATAAGGCAGACCGTGAGCATTTCCAAATTTGTTAAACAACCAGCAGCAACTTAGTTTTGTTATTAAATAATAGCAACTCAGTTGTGATTTAGAATAAAAGTTGCTGATGTACCAAGCATTTTGTTGTACATTTGGTTTCTGGATTAATTTTGAAGATCATGCAACTTACATTTCCATATCCCTTTACTGATGATTAGAGAAACAACAGAAGGTATACATTTGTTTTTTTGTTTTTTTTTTTTTTTTTTTTTTTTTTTTTTTTTGAGACGGAGTCTCGCAGTCGCCCAGGCTGGAGTGCAGTGGCCGGATCTCAGCTCACTGCAAGCTCCGCCTCCCGGGTTTATGCCATTCTCCTGCCTCAGCCTCCCGAGTAGCTGGGACTACAGGCGCCCGCCACCACGCCCGGCTAGTTTTTTCTATTTTTTAGTAGAGACGGGGTTTCGCCGTGTTAGCCAGGATGGTCTCGATCTCCTGACCTCGCGATCCACCCGTCTCGGCCTCCCAAAGTGCTGGGATTACAGGCTTGAGCCACCGCGCCCGGCCTAGAAGGTATACATTTGTAAAACCTTTCAAAAGCTTTTACATATTTATTTCCTTTAACTTTTATAACAATCCTGTAGGATAATTGGGACAGATATTTATTACTATCCCCATTTTATAGAGGAGAAAACTGAGACTCAGGCTGAGCAATTTGCTCTAAATCTCCCAGCAAGTATGTTCTAAAGATAGGACTTTGGGTTTTAGACTATATTGTAATTTCATATAATAGTTTTATTTGTTTATCTTACTGTTTTTCTCAGACTTAAAGTTTGAATTTGCTGAACACATGCTTGATGATAGTAGATGGGCCTGTCAAAAATGCTTTGGAAGATGGAAGAAAGCACTAAGTATTGACTTTACACATATACTCAAAAGGTTATATGAAAATGCAGTTTTAAAAATTGAAACATCTTCCTCTTCTCTATCCAAATATTACCCATTCCTTAAGATTAAATTGAAATTAGAGTTCTCCCTGTTTTCTATAGGAAATCAATTTTAACAGACATCTCTTTTAAAGCTTTTATAAGTATATTGTGGTTTGGAATCAGGTCAAATGCAAGCAGTTTGTTTCTTAAGTTACATTCTTTTTTTTTTTTTTGAGACGGAGTCTGGCTCTGTGGCCCAGGTTGGAGTGTAGTGGCCCGGGTTCCCGGATCTCAGCTCACTGCAAGCTCCGCCTCCCGGGTTCCCGCCATTCTCCCGCCTCAGCCTCCGAGTAGCTGGGACTACAGGCGCCGCCGCCAGGCCCGGCTAGTTTTTTTTGTATTTTTAATAGAGACGGGGTTTCACCCTGTTAGCCAGGATGGTCTGGATCTCCTGACCTCGTGATCCGCCCGTCTCGGCCTCCCAAAGTGCTGGGATTACAGGCTTGAGCCACCGCGCCCGGCCTTAAGTTACATTCTATAAGTCATTTTATTTGTTTCATTTGTAAGTTGATTATCTAGAATTCTAACAGCTATCTATCTTTATAGGTATGGTATTCTAAAACTAAGTTAGGTCTCCAAGATGAGTCATCAAGCATACACACACACAGACACACGTTTATGTCAATAGTATAAAATCTAACCACATTAAATAGCATCATTTCCATAGGACATAACATACCATTATATTTTCTACTCAGAGTATCTGGAAGATTTCTCAAAGAAACTCCCTCCCCATAACTACTTAAGGAGATAAGGCAGAGGTTAAAGATTTTGAGGGTGTCCATTGGTTAGGGCTCCTTGGAATGTGGGACAGTTGTGGAATATGACACAGAGAAAGAGTTGCATAGAAGCTTCAGGAGCATCTGGACCAATTATTCCCATTTAGGATTTAAAGCAGCTGAGCAGGTTGAGGAGCATTCAGGTTATTTAATCCAGTGGTCTCTAATCTGCTTTGATTGTGCACCCTATCAGTTTAAAAATTGTTTAAGCCTGCTTCCAAATATATATATGTTTTTTATAAATTATTTGCATCTCTCATTATACCGGTGTGCCTTACAAAAACTACATACACACAAAACAAATCTTAAGATAGTGAATTAAAAATTTAGTAAATGGGCCAGGCGTGGTGTCTTGCGCCTGTAATCCCACCACTTTGGGAGGCTGAGGCAGGCAGATCATGAGATCGGGAGATCAAGGCCATCCTGGCTAACACGGTGAAACCCCATCTTCACTAAAAATGCAAAAAATTAGCCAGGCGTGGTGGCAGGTGCCTGTAGTCCCAGCTACTCAGGAGGCTGAGACAGAAGAATGATGTGAACCCGGGAGGCGAAGCTTGCAGTGAGCCGAGACCGCGCCACTGCACTCCAACCTGGGCAACAGAGCGAGACTCTGTCTCAAAAAAAAAAAAAGTAAATGGAGGCTGGATCCAGTGCCTTGTGCCTGTAATTCCAGCACTTTGGGAGGCTGAGGCAGGATGACCACTTGAGACTAGGAGTTCAAGACCAGCCTGGGCAACATAGTGAGACCCTGTCTCTATTTTTAAAAAATAAAAGTAAATGGAAATAAAAGTTTTATTTTCTTCCTGCTCCTGAAATTCATGCCTTTCCTTTGCAGAGCACTGTTGTAGAGTATCTTGAGGAAGGGAGTGTCCTGGTGTTTCATGGAGTATGAGGTCTGGCTCCACTGGCTTTAGAATTACCTGGGATATTTATTAAAATGCGGATCATTAGGCCATACTTAATGAATCAATGGAGGTAGGGCCTGGTTGTCACCATTTTTGATACATTCTTTAGGGGAGTTTTATACATACTAAAGTTGAGCGCCACTGTTGATGGGCATCTCTCTTTTTCCTTGGTAAGTCTGATTGTCTCTTCACAATTTATCAACCTGATATCTTTGAAAGGGATTCAGGGAGGAATATGGACCCCTGCAGTCCTATTCCTTTTGTGCCATAGAGGCAAAGATGTGTATATACGTGTGCATGTTAATGGGAATACGTTTTCTTTAAATTGTCATGGGAGTCGCTGGCCGAAAAAAAAAATGGTATGGACAACTCATGTGAATTCATATGTAACCTACCAGTTTTCAGAGGAAACCATGATAAGATTCTTAACCCCAAGGCTCTATTGGGCATAATTTAATCTTTTGAAATGATACAGAAAGCGTTTCATTGTAGTGTGAACATTAACTCTTATTTTGTGGTTATCTAAAAGTATCAATTAGACATTTTGGTTAATAGAAAACTAAATAACAAAATAATTCAGTTTGGGGCATTCTAAGGTTGAAGTGTCAGAGGGAGCCATGTAGAGCTGTCCCTTGTAACTAAAAGTTTATGTTAGTTCATGTATTTGCACATACCTAAACCAACATAGAGCCATTGTTTAATTGGCCACTCTTATATAGGAGAAGGGAAGAAAGGAACAATATGTATGTAAAAAGTAACCTAATTTAGCTTCATTCTGGGGAGAATGTTTAACAGGCTTTTCAAGAATTAATCAGCTTTTTAAGCTAAATAAATAATTTATATTCATGATGATTAAGTTAAACATTACAAAGGTACTGAAAAGTACGCCTTACTTCCACCTAAAACTCCCTCCCCATTTTTTCCAGAAGCAACCACTCATAATAGTTTTTGTGTATCTTTTTAGAAATATTATTTACCTCATCTTTTTTTCTTTGTTCTCCCCCTTTCTCCTTTCTTCTTTCCTTCCTACCTAACACCATGCTTCTTTTACCTTGCAGTTTCTTAGAGGTTGTTCCATAATATCCATTAGAGATGTACGTCATTCCCTTTAACGAGTTGGCATATTCTCTCATATAAAGGGATCATAATTTATTTAAGTAAAATTGAGGGATGTTTAATTGTGTCTAGTCTTTCATGATTGGTATTGCAATAACTGTCATTTTACTAATGTCCCCTGAGCCTTTGTAGGGTATATAGCTACATAATATATTTCTAGAGTCTCTACACTTATAGAGACTTCTCTATAGAAGACTTCACTTATACCTACTACATACCTATAAGTAGAACTGCTGGTGTGTGCGTTTAAAATTTTGGTAGCCATTGCTAAAATGTTTTTCAAGACCTTATACTGATTTAAAGACCTTGTGAGGGCCGGGCGCGGTGGCTCAAGCCTGTAATCCCAGCACTTTGGGAGGCCGAGACGGGCGGATCACGAGGTCAGGAGATCGAGACCATCCTGGCTAACACAGTGAAACCCCGTCTCTACTAAAAATACAAAAAACTAGCCGGGCGAGATGGCGGGCGCCTGTAGTCCCAGCTACTCGGGAGGCTGAGGCAGGAGAATGGCGTGAACCCGGGAGGCGGAGCTTGCAGTGAGCTGAGATCCGGCCACTGCACTCCAGCCCGGGCGACAGAGCGAGACTCCACCTCAAAAAAAAAAAAAAAAAAAAAAAAGACCTTGTGAGTGCCTGTTTATTCATTCTCATGTCAGCAAGGTAGTACCAAACTTTTTTATCTTTGCCAGTATGATAGATAAAAAATGGTGAACAGAGCTCAATTTGTTTCAGCTATCATTCAGAGCTTTCCTTCATCCACTCTTATTAAATTTTCAATGACTCTTTTATGAGTTGGACAGCTGTGGCAGTTGGGATGGGGCAGATTCTTTATGAGCCAGTTATTTCCACCAAAACAACATTGCCTCCCAGGCTTACTAAGTTACTATGACTGTTTTAAAGCTAGCCAGCCTCTGATCTCTACTTGCTTCCTAAAGCCCTGGGATTGGAGTAGGAGTGACTGAAGTGGGGATTCTGAAGAAAAAGGGCAAGATACGGTATTCCTGTCATTGCTGAAGGTTGACACCAATCCTACAGGTCGTTATTGCTCCCTCTTCTCTTCCTTACTCTGCCCTTTCCCCTGGTACGTGCCACTGATGTTGTTTTGTCAGCATAGCCATCCTGGAATTTTGAATTTGTCTGTCAAGCCTGTACACACTAGCATTGTCAGTACACTTTATTTTTAATGTAATGTATAACAGCCAAATATTTTATCACTATAAATCAAATAATGGCAGAATCAGAGCCAGGTATATTTCTTCCAGCAGTGTCTTCTGGCTTGCCCTCTACGCTTGTAACCTTTTCCCAGCTTTATTTTTCTTCCCTGATTTTCCATTTATCCTGATTTTCTTATCTGTTTATTTTATCTTGTATATGGTTTTTATAAGCAGTTTCCAATCTCTTTGAGAAGAAAATGCAGAGTATTACTCAACAAGTCATAGCAAAAATTAAAACAACGGAAAGGGAAATTAAAAGTTGAGAAAATGCATTCATTATCATTTGACTTGTAATAGCTCTGCTTTAACTATTTATGTAGATTCCTTCTATTAGTTTTTGAACAAATGTCATGAGGTGCTGTGTTCATACTTCTTTAGCTGCTCATTAGACTTGATAGGAGCCACAGCCCTGGGACAATTCTTGGCACAGAGTTGCTCAATAAATAGTTTGTGGGATAAATGGACCATGCATACATTCCATTTGGCTTATTTTTTCCTTGGATTTAGAATAGTCAGTTTCTTCTTTCTGGAACAGTCTGAAGTAATCTTCCAGAAAGTGAGCCTCACTCCACAAACCATCCTTATGTAGAAGACCATATGAGTTAGAGAGTCTGTAGGCTCTATCTTTTGAGAAAGTCTATGGACATAATCTGCTTTTGCTGGATTACAGTTAAACCATTTAAACCCAACCTAAAAGAGTAGCAAAACAGTTGACTTTGTAAAAGGTAAGATGTATTTCAGGCCGGGCACGGTGGCTCAAGCCTGTAATCCCAGCACTTTGGGAGGCCGAGACGGGCGGATCACAAAGTCAGGAGATCGAGACCATCCTGGCTAATACGGTGAAACGCCGTCTCTACTAAAGAATACAAAAAAAACTAACCGGGCGACGAGGCGGGCGCCTGTAGTCCCAGCTACTTGGGAGGCTGAGGCAGGAGAATGGCGTAAACCTAAAGGCGGAGCTTGCAGTGAGCTGAGATCCGGCCACTGCACTCCAGCCTGGGTGACAGAGCGAGACTCCGTCTCAAAAAAAAAAAAAAACAAAAGGTAAGATGTATTTCAACACAGAACCATCAAAACACCTATGGAGCGAACCATACTTATATTTCATTATATTGGGTTTGACCCTATCTCCCATTCTTACTTGTGCCAATTTTCCTTTTGGCCTTACCTATTTTTTTCTTCTTTACAGATTGCTTGTACACATTTAGATGTGGATTTAGTCTGCATAACTGTAACAGAGAAACTACCATTTTACTTCAAAAGACCTCCTATTAATGTGGTAAGTGTTATGCTTTCCATCCTGTATTTGAATCTTAGAAACTTACATTAGCAAATTGGAAAAGAAGCAGAAGAAACCAGTGTTCTTAGAAGGAAAAACAAAGGCTAGGGAATAGGAGGCGGTTTTAGAAAAGAGAATTTTAGTTTTGAAAGCTGAACAAAGGGAAAAAGAAAGTTTAAAATTAAAAATATCCCGTTAATTATTAAGATGTTTTTAAAAGGCTATAGAACCCAAAATTTATGAAGGATATTTCTTAAGAGGATAGCTAATAATCATGGATACTTATAACCTGAACATCGATTATTAAGGGAACAGAGCAGTCAAAAAAGAAGGGGAAGGGAAAAAATGAAAAGCAGAGGATCCTTGAGGCACCAGCAAGCTAAAGAGAGTCAAGAGGGAACAGGGCATGGCATCACATAAACATGGTCTATGCAAAATTAAAATATGTGTTGAAGCATGCTTATTCACAAAGAGCCCGGAGTTACTTTTATATTAACCTAATAGGATGGCCATGTGTTCAGAAAACTTTTTTGTTTCTCCCTCTGCTATAGAATTTTTCTCATTCTCCTTCTACATAGTTTTCTCTTGTTTTCCCATACCCTTCATCTTCCATCTGCCATGCCTTCTTCTAAGTCTTAATTTCCTCCCATTTCCATCATAAGGTAATATTATTTCACACCAGTAACTATTTTAGTAGCATAAGGTCAGCACAGCTGTTAACTATTTGCTTTGCCAATCAGATCCTAGGAAGAGTTGAGATGCTATTTTAGAATAGTGGCTTCCAAAACCCTACTTAGTCTCCTGTTCTCAACAACTGGTATCCAAGGAGAAAAAAAGAGTTTAGCAAATACAGTCCAAATTACGTATCCAATCCTATCAGAGTCAGAAGATTAATATTTGTAAGAAGTTTTTCAAAGCAGGATAATTCCCCTGCTCTTTTGCCTCTGTAGAATCATAACTTTCTCAATTTTAAATCTCTTTGGTGCTAAGGCATTGGCTTGAGAATTAGGGGGAGACAATAGGAGGAGAAAATGGAAAATTGGTATGTGAAAATTCAATGTGGCAATAATAATAATAATTATATTATTATTATTATTAGAGACAGGGTCTTACTCTGTTGCCCAGGCTAGAGTACAGTGGCATGATCATAGCTCACTGCAGCCTCAACCTTCTGGGGTCAAGTGATCCTCCTACTTCAGCCTCCTCAGTAATTGGGACTAATTGGGACTACAGGTGCATGCCACCACACCTGGCTAACTTTTTTATGTTTTGTAGAGTTGGGGTCTCACTGTGTTTCCCAGGCTGGTCTTGAACTCCTGGGCTCAAGCGATCCTCCCACCTCAGCCTCCCAAAGTGCTGAGCTTACAGGCGTGAGCCACCACGCCTGACCCACCCAATGTGGAAAAATTTAAGTTAGCTTATGTTCTACCCCTAAAAATATGCTACTCAAACTAAAAATATATAATCATATATTTCAAGGGAAAAACATGAAAGCTCTTGTTGGGTAAATTTTTTTTTGATACAGAGTCTTGCTCTGTCACCCGGGCTAGAGTACAGTGACACAATTTTGGCTCACTGCAACCTCCGCCTCCGGGTTCAAGCAATTCTCCTGCCCCAGCCTCCCGAGTAGCTGGGATTACAGGCACATGCCACCATGTCCAGCTAATTTTTTTTTTTTTTTTTTTTTTAGTAGAGATGGGGTTTCACCATGTTGGCCAGGCTGGTCTCAAATTCCTAACCTTGTGATCTGCCCGCCTCAGCCTCCCCAAATGCTGGTATTACAGGCGTGAGCCACCATGCCCGGCCTAGGGTAAATATTGACAGTACTAGTGAACATAACAATATAGGCTAAGCCCAAATCATTGGTTCCTTGTGGTGTTGCCAGTACTCATAAATAAATAAGTAAACAGTGAAAAACCCCTGAATCACCACATTTTCGAGTTGGAAATCTATGTTGTGCAGCAGCTCGTTTGTCAAATGTGGGGAAATGAAAAACTGCAAGAAGTCATTCAGCTCTTTAGTCACACAGGATTAGGAAAGTTGTGATTGGTTGTCTGTGAAGATCTCTGATGTGCCCCAGGTACCTATGATAAAAGCCACAAATTAATACAGTACTCAAGGTTATGACAATCTTGTTGGCCTCATATATTGTTTATCTCCAGAGGTAGCAATCTCTGTCTTTAGAAGTTTGCCTAACCTTTTTACTAGCCTCAAACTGCCAATACAGTTTCTATGGAAGTAGCACCCCCAGAGTTGGGCAATATAGCCACTCAGCAAATTGCTAGTGAACTTACAACTTTTTCACATTTGTCTTCACCTTAATGAACTAGGAAGGTCATTTTCTAGACAGCTTTGCCTGAATAAGCCCACATATGATACTGTGACCTTGGTTGGGAGGAGCTAGCATGTGATGCTAAGGCCAAGTCCATGGATTGGACAGCAGTGCACAGCACTTAATTCCTCATGTCTCACGACAGTGGTAAGATTTCCAGTGGCTGCTTCGGTGAGAGCTTTTAATTGGGGTTTTTAGGAACTTGTATTATTGTTTAAACCAGAGTGTGAGCTTCTAGAGAACACTAGCTGTGTCATGGTCCTTTTTAAAGTACTCCACTGTCTTGCCTATAATGAGTCCTCCTTACAGTTTGTTGAGTGAATAAGTACATGTTGAGCTTAGCATCTCAGGGTACAGCATAGGGGATGTGGCCAAATTCTGCTCGTTGTTGGTCACTAGCTGGATGTCCGCATTCAGCAGGAAGTATATACAGTGAGGGAAGTGGGGCAGCGGGGCAACATGAGGAGGACAGTGGCACTCAAGATAGTGACACCAGGACACCCCACCCCCTGATTCCATTGGGAAGTTCAGGAAAGCTACTTTTGTTTGATGGGCATTTTTGGCTTAATTCCTACATTTTTCAATTTAAGAATTCTGAAAAGTAAAAAATTTTGTCAAGTTAGAGGGATATGCAGTTTAACACAGTGTCTGCTTTAAAAAAAATCTGGTGTGAACATTTTACATATGTTGTTTAATAAAAACTAGATGATGGAGTGGAAAGAAAGCCTGCACAAGATTATTTTTAGTCTTCATCTAGTAGAGGAGTAGGCTGCACTGTGAATTGGTCAAGAAGCAGAATTTATTCACTGTTAGTCCCTGTTAATTTATTCACCTATTTTTTATTAAAGTGAGGAAGTTGGAAACATACAGGGTCCAGCTTGTTGTTCAGAGTAAATAATAGTTGTGGTATAGGTATGTGCGTATTATTTGTAACACAATATCCAGTCTGGCTGTGGAGCTGTTTGTCTACACAAAGGGTGGAAATGTATACATTGTGAGAGCACAGAACATGGAGTAAGTAGGTGTGGATAATAGTTCAGTCTTCAGTCTTGGTCTTTGCATGTTCCTTTGGCTTTGAGGATAAACCTGTTTTTGGCCTTGAGAAGTTCATAGATTGGCTTTAAAAGGATCACTTTGTAAGGATTACTTTTTTTTTTTTTTTTTTTGAGACGGAGTCTTGCTTTATCACCCAGGATGGAGTGCAGTAGTGTGATCTCGGCTCACTACAGCCTCTGCCTCCTTGGTTCAAGCGATTCTCCTGTCTCAGCCTCCCAAGTATCTGGGATTACAGACGTCCACCACCATACCTGGCTAATTTTTTTTTATTTTTAGTAAAGATGGGGTTTCATCATATTGGCCAGGCTGATTTTGAACTTCTGACCTCAAGTGATCCACCTGCCTCGGCCAGGATTACTTTAAATTAAGCACAGATCTTAATTTTGTTACGATTTGGGCCCTTTTCTTTGGTTGTGGTGAAAAGCAGTATTAAGAAAGGTAAGTCATTCATATTTTACCAGTAGGCCAGACGCCACGTGAGGATCTTCAGCTTGGAAGGTTGGGATTGTGAAGGAGGGCCCAGGAGCTCTAGAGCATACCAAACACTCCATTTGTGTACTTTGCAGCTCTTCTCCCTTTTGTCATCTTCACTGCATGCTTAGGGCACCATAATTTCAATTATGCAATTTCCTCTAAAATCTCCCACAAACCTCTTCTGGAGTCTAAGTAACTTGTCATTGCAACTCTATCATGTGATAGATGTGTTTCTAAAAAATTGGATTCCACTCCTCTTCTTGGATAATCACATGACTTCAGATTATTTAGCATTTTATGACGAGCAGTTTGATACCTGCTGTGGCCCAGCAGCTTTGGGATGGGTAGATATTAATTATCTCCATATGCAGGTAATACAGTCTTTCTCAGGTAGTTCATGGTTCACACAGTTAAATGACTCTCTCAAGGGGTTGACTAGGGATTTGTACTCAAGCTTTGATTCCAAATCTGTCATTTCCTACTGGGAAATGCTATTTAAAGTTACTTTACAGCAGTACTCTTTGTTAAGCAGAGTAATTTCATATTTTAAAACATGAGCTTTATGAATTCAGGTTGTGAGAAGAAGGATGATCTTAAAGCCGCACATATCTCTTTACTTTCCCTTTGATTTTTTTACAGTGTTATTTCCATTTCAATGTTGTTGTCATTTAACAGTGACTCCAAGCTTATTGAGTTATTTTAAGGGATCTTATATATTTTACACTCTGATGTTTTCCCCTCAGCCCTTCCTTTAACCCTAATCCATTTCTGTCTTTGTGGTCCAGTTACTCCCCACTGAGAGATTTTAGTAAGTAATATCTAAAACAGTGAGGTAGTTCCATGAATCATGCTATAAATACTTGATTTGGATGTGAGTGTTCTGTAAACTTTGTTTTATCACACATGAATCTAATGTGTTAAGTACTGTGTCCATTCAGTGCCAGTATTAAAAATTTCGGTGGCAAAAACAGCAACAACAGCAAACAACTCCAGATACAAAGTTAAAAGACAGATGACAAACTGACGGAAAATTTTCACTCATGTCATAGACAAAAAGCTTACTCCCTTAACACAGAAAGACCAAAGAGTGCTTAGAAATTAGTAAGTTAAAAAAAAAAGATGAACAATACAAAAAAAAATAGATTAAGAATATGAAAAAGGCATTTCACAGTAAAGGAAATGCAAACAGGCCTTAGACATATGAAAAGATGATTAAATTTATCATGGTAAGAGATTTCACATTAAAATCACCTGTGTGATTAGAGATACACTGTTGTAAGGCTGCAAGAAAGCAGTCATTCATATACTTTGCTTGTAACAGTGTAAATTGGAACAATCCCTATGTGGAGGGTGTGTAATCTGGCAACAACTCTTCAAATTACAAATACATTTACTGATTTAAACAACAGTTTTAAACTGTATGATCTCACAGTTCTGAAGCCTGGAAGTCTGAAATCAAGGTGTCAGCATGGACTTGTTCCCCCTGAAATCTGTAGGACCACCTTCCTTGCCTCTTTTTAGCTTTTGGTGATTTTCTGGCAATCTTTGGTAATCCTGGGCTTGCAGCTACATAACTCCAGTCTCTGCCTTTGTCTTCAGTGTGTTCTCCCTGTTTGTCTCTGTGTCTTCACATGGCCATCGTCTTATAAGAACACCAGTCATATTGGGTTAGGGGCCTACCCTATTCCATTCTGACTTCATCTTAACTCATTACATCTACAGTGACCCTCTTTCCCAATATAAGATTACATTCTGAGGTACTGAGGTTTAGGGCTTCAACATATCTTTTGTGGATGAGGACATGATTCAACCCATTATGACTAGCAATCCCACTTCAGTGTTATTCTACAGATACACTGAAACCACCCAAAGGCTATCAGTAGAGGTTTGGTTAAATACATGCTATACCTCTACAATGTAATACTGTGCAACTGTAAAACAGGAAGTTATGAGGTGACTTGGAAAAGCTTTCATGTCAGGACAGGAATGTAGCAGACTACCTTTTGTATAAGAAAGAAAAATAGTGTCCATATTTGCTTATAGTTTTATGAAGAAACTCTGGAAGAAGACACAAGAAATTCATATAAGTGATTATTGGAGGAAGGGATAGGGCAGATAGGATCCGAGATGCAAATAGTACTTTTTATTGTTTTCTTATGTTGCTTTGTGAGTCATGTGGGCAGATTACCTATCTTAAACACTGAAAGGGTGTCATTCGTTTGAATTGAATAAAGAACTAATTTTTATGACATTAACAGGGAATCAGTATATTGTCCCAGTAATCAGCTCCTTATTTTCTTCTCGTCTTTCTCTAAGGCTTTGCTTAATACTTGGAATTTTAGTGCCGGTGTGTCTTGATTCAACTGTCACACATCTGTCCTTAGTAGCATCTTTATACCATTATTTCTCATTAGTAAAAAAATCTGATCACCCACCCGTGCCAGAACCTTTGGTCAGACATGAGAACAAAAGCTAATCAGGCAGGCACTGTTAAGAAGAGGCTGTTATGAACAATCATTTGATGAGCTTTAGGCAATTTGCATTAAAATGGTCTTACAGCAAGATCCCAGGTAATGAGTCTGTATTTTATCCATCTAAAAATTTAAAATGAGATACTGTGAAAGAAATATTCACAACCTTCAATAGCACATTATTTTTAATTTTTCTTTTTCAAGAATTCCTATAGCAGTTTTAAAGTAAACTTGATTCATGTACCAAGATGAAAATCAGAACTTTTTTCTTAAAAAATAATTATGCTGATAATATCCTTTTTTTCTCCCCTTCCCCCTACAAAAGTTGTTTTTATTTTGATTTGGTCCCCACAAGGGTCTAGAAATTTAGATTCAGTCAATTAGGAATATTTTGAGATCTAGCCATCCAACTCTATGTATCATTCATCTCTTTCATTTATTTCCCCTCTTCATCATCCTATTGCCTTGTATTATAGTTCCACAACTAGAAGGATAAGGAAAAGAAATACAGGTCAGCCTCTTCAGCTAATTAATAGTTTTGGTAAAATATATAGCCAAGGAGATGGCTGATAATATGGCTAAAAGGGATGTTTCTGTTTATCTGTGGCTTTTGGTTAGCCAGGTGCATCGAGGTTCCTTTGATGATGGATCGTCTATAATGAACAACGTTATCACAGGACATCTTCTCCATAAGCTACTATTTATTCACTCAAAATATAAATATACACTTTTTATGTAAAAGACAGTCTAGCTCTCAAGAAGTGTACAAGCTTGGCAGAGAGAATGAGATACACATTCAACTATAACAGAAATATTATCTTAACAAATGTCATTCCTAGAAATAATCAACACAGGTAAAGAATTAGAGATGGGGAAAAGTCAAAAAATGAGAGAGGGGAAGGTTGCAGTGTGGAAAATAGCATTTAAATTCTAACCAAACTAGAATCAGACAGACAGGAAAATCTAAAATAAAATCTGGGAGCCTTAAAGCCAGAGGAAGAATTAAGGAAATCTGTGTTCAGGAAGGAAAAGTAGAAGGGGCCTTGAAGTGCAAGTGAATTAAATCAAGAGAGACTGCCAGTTCTAGAAAAAGACAAGTTTCTCCATTCCCTGTAAATGCTCAGGAGTAAGCCACAGGAGTCACAGCTGGGCCAGTCTCAACTCGTACTCTGGGCAATCGAAACTCATTTGCCAAGCAGAAACTTGGATCATAGTGCCTAGAACATGCCTACCATTCTTTATTCATTCGAAAGAGTACTGCCCCCCAAGTGACTTTTGCAATTGGATGAGAAAGAAAAATAGTATCTATTCATATTTGCTTATAGTTGTATGAAGAAACTCTGGAGGAAGACACAAGAAATTAATAAAAGTGATTATTGGAGGAAGGGATAGGGCATATAGGATCGGAGATGCAAACAGTACTTTTTATTGTTTTCTTATGTTGCTTTGTGAGTCATGTGGACAAATTACCTATCTTAAACACTGAAAGGGTGAGAATCTGATTATCCTCTCTATGCTGAAAATCCTTCAGATGTTTTCTCCATTAGGAATAATCCTCGTCATCAGCTCTAAAGGCCTGCACAGTTGGCCCTTCCCATCCTCTTTAGCCTGTCTTCCTCATTATTTTTCTCCAGCATTTGACCTTCGCTACGTGCTGCCTTGCTGCAACCTTGGAGACTTTGCCAATGCAAAAGTCTGACCTCCCTATGAAAATGCACCTTCCTCTGCTATTTAACTACTTAATTTCTTCCTCACCCCCATCCAAACTTCTACTTGATAGCACTTAACACAGTTGAAGTTTTATATTTTTGTGTGGTTATTGATCGTCTCCCCCACTAAACTGTGAACTTTTAGAAGGGAGGAACCATCTCAGCTTTTGCACGCAGTAGGCTACTCTGTGAATGGATGAAGACATTTAGGTGCTCATTAGGAAAGCTGAATAGTATGGTGGTTAATTTCAATCTCATTTCCACTCATCTACTTACCTGTGGATCCCTATGTAGTAAGAGTACATTAAATAAAGAAGTTTCTTTTTCTCATGAAAAAAGCCAGGCTTGTATGGTGAGCTGGGCAAAATCTTCAAGGGCACTTCCATCTTTTTTGCTGTGCAGCTATAAGCCCAGTGAAAAACCAGGGGCTTTATTACTAAAGAAAAAGGAGAGGACAGATATCTGGGCAATTAGCAGTCTTTGCAGTAATGCTTTATAAAGATATTATAGTAAGGATTAAATATTATATATAAGACTCTCTTAGCATATAGTCAGCACTCAATTAACTATGGCTGTTATTCTCTCTTCAACATATAGGTAATAAATTACTTACCTGAAAGACCTACCCACCCTTGGTTCTTTGGGCTTTTTTCAGCTCTTCATTTCTTTGTCTCTTTGTGCATTCGTAGGTCAGATTACTTGGTTTACTATGTTTGCATACAGTTTACTCTAAATGTAGGGAGTACATTTCTGTTTTCCTTTTGATAGTGCATGGAGTAATAGCCCCTCTCTCACCCCATTGGGACTTTGTTCTTCTTAGCCTCTTCATAATTCCTGTTTATGTAAAGTCAGCTTCCCCACAGCCAAGATAAACTCTTTTGATCAAGTAGAGCCACAGATTTACTTTCTTCTCCTTGTTGGTAGTGCCATTTGAGTGTTAATCTGTCTTTCATAAAGCTGTACCTTGACATGTAAGGGGTGAGTGGTAGGGAGTGAGGAAGGAGGTGAAGAGAGAATCTGTGAAAATGAAGTAGGCCAGTGCATGCTTATCTCTGACAGTTCTCTTTATTTCCTGTGAAGGCAATTGACCGAGGCCTGGCTTTTGAACTTGTTTATAGCCCTGCTATCAAAGACTCCACAATGAGAAGGTATACAATTTCCAATGCCCTCAATTTGATGCAAATCTGCAAAGGAAAGGTATGGTTCTATAATTTTAGGATATTTTTCGCATCTGGCAGTTTATTATTAGTGGTACACTGGAATTGTCAAACTGACTCCTTTCCTTAATGCAGAATGTTCTCAAAGCATAGGAACAGATTCTCCCATTTCAGTGAGCTCTGCTAGTTTTCAGGGAAAGAAAAATACCAAGGGAAGAATAATATAAGGGAGAAAAAGATGTGTTGGAAGCCATATCTTTTGATAAAAATTTGCAGTTTACATACTGTGAAAGAAAAGTCTAGAATAACAGTTGTCCTCACTGAGTTGAATTAAGATTATGTGACCTTTTCCTCTTTTTTTTAAACTTAATTCATCTGTACTAAGATCTGTTAGGAAAACATATTTTGTTTTTTATTACAGATTGCCTTTAGTTTGACATGAAGTCTTTCATTTTTTTCACCTTAATCATTTACCTTATCTTTAAAAGAAGATGGTATTTGAGCCTTAAATGTTAAAATGTGATTACTGGCTATTTATATTATGAAGCTCTCCTTTTTTTTGCATTTATCTAAGATTAATATTAATCACTTTCTATTTTGTAGAATGTAATTATATCTAGTGCTGCAGAAAGGGTAAGTCTAGCATGAAGTACTTTGTTTTCATCTTTCAGGTTATAAAACTTTGCAGTTTCTAGGAGATAAATTAAAATAGTAAATGAATATTTGTTGCTTTTTTTTCTATTTTAACTGCATTTGCTCATTGTAATTGCTAAACAGTAAAATTTATCCCCATTTTCTTTAGGCTTCAACTTTTGTTTATATAATTAGTTTTTCTTTTATCCTTTTACAAAATGCTTTTCAAGCTTCTCTTATATTTTCAAAAACTATAAAACCCATCAAAATTATAAGGACTTAAATTTATGTAATTTTTTATTTTTAGATACGTAAATATTCTATTAATTTGCTGTAAGTTATTGAAATGTTATAAATAGTTTTCTCATATCTACTCTTTGTTCATTTTATTTCAGCCTTTAGAAATAAGAGGGCCATATGACGTGGCAAACCTGTATCCTTTTCTGAGTAAAAGTTGTTGACATTGTCTTCAGGAAATTTTGAATTCGAAGCCGTATTATAGTTGAACGTGGTATTTTTCTCAACCTTTTACTGTAAGTTTACCAATTAATAACTTCAAAAATAAATTATATGACCTTATAGAGATCTTTATGCTTCTGTTTTTTAATTAATCCTGAGATAGAAAAGAGGGAACAAGGGACTTCATATGATAAAAGCTTAGAGTTAAATGAGTCTTTTCTCAGATGCATGTTCCAGATGGACTAAGAACTGCTGTTGAATTAACTTCTCAACACGACCAGGTTAGCTGGCACTTTCTGTTATGTTTGTGTTAGTCTCGTGGCCTTGGCTGACTCCGGGTTAAAATCTTTAATGCTCGCCCAAGAGGCTTGCTGTTTGGGCTCTCTGAAAGTGATGCCAAGGCTGCGGTATCCACCAACTGCCGAGCAGCACTTCTCCATGGAGGTAAGCAAGTTCTTCAGTACAAACTGAATGGTCATGTTAGAAGCAAGTCATTTTTACAGCCATACCTATTTTTATTGCCCTATCCTCCTGAGTTCCTTTGGGGTCATCTTTTCTCAACCTCTTCTAACCATAGCCATCAGTGTTTTCTTACCCTCACTTCAGGTTTTACTTTCTAAAGTTTGTAGAATGAGTATAGTTTTCATTACAGAAATGGAAATGAGTATTGAATAGTTCCTCCAGCTATACATGTGTGCTCCTGCCCACATTTTGATAGACTTCTAATCTCCCTTCTCTCCCTCACCAGAGGGCCATGCTTTCCCTGTTGAAAATCTCTGTTTTAGAGAACTGATATATTAAAAATATATGTTAAACGATTTATTAGGAAAACAAAAACAGCAAATACATTTTAAAAATCCAACTAACAAAACATAGACTGTGACTTTTACATTTATTATAACTCAGAATGTTTCTTTTCCCATGTTTGCTTACCATGGTCAAGTTGTGTCCAGACTGTACTGTTTTCTTTTGTTGTTGTTTTTTTTTCTGTTTTTAAATAGAGACAGGGTCTCACTATGTTACCCAGGCTGATATTGAACTCCTGGGCTCAAGCAATCCTCCTGCCTCAGCCTCCCAAAGTGTAGGATTACAGATATGAGCTACCATGCCCAGCCAGACTGTACATTTTTTACTTACGTTTTGTATACGTACCTTTTCACTGACTGAATTTCCTATTCATCAGATGTTAAAAATTGAAAGTATGCTGAAACTTTGGAAAATGAAATTGAAATTTTATTAAAACAACTTAAGTTTTGATCACTGTTTTGTCTTCATTATCTTTATAATTCTTAGGACTAGTTGTAGTGGTTAAGAAGCAATTTCATTGATATCACCCAAATGAATTTTAAACTTCAAAGTAGATCGCTACATATAGACTAATATTTGTCACATGAATAGCTAGGTTATTGAGGGCTTGTGTGTTGGGCTTTATTGATCTGATTTCCACTTGAGAGAACTGCTTACTGTATTGGCTTGCCATAAATTAGATGATGTTTGCTTTTAGTTTCAGCATTTTTAGTTTGAGTTTTTTGTGTTATGTAGCCTAGAACTCATCACATAAGCTTTGGGAGTGATCAAATTAATTGAGATTTTTTATGATGATTTTCTTGAAATTAGGGAACAGTTGGTTCACACTTTCATAGTTCTGTCATTATTTTGATCTATTTTAAATAAACAGTCATCAAGATTTTGAGTAACAGTTGGGGTTCCAAAATGGACTAAACAGGAAACAGTAACTAAAATATAAATACATATATAATTTTATATATAGGAAAATAGGAAGTCCTGCATTTGACTTTAAGAACTCAACTATTCAGCATACAATATATAATATGTAATTTTTTTTTTTAGAATTTCTTTTTGTGGGTACATAGTATGTGTATATATTTATGGGGTACTGAGATATTTTGATATAGGCATGCAATGCATAATAATCACATCATGGAAAATGGGGTGTCCATCCCCTCAAGCGTTTGTCTTGTGTTATAAACAATCCAATTATGCTTTTTTTAGTTATTTTTAAATATACAATTAAGTTACATTGACAATGGTCACCCTATTGTGCTGTCATATACTAGGTCTTGTTCATTCTATTTTTTTTGTACACATAACCATCTTCACCTCCCCCTCAGCCCCCCACTACCCTTCCCAGCCTCTGGCAACCATCCTTCTACTTTCTCTCTCCAGGAGTTCAGTTGCTTTGTTTTTTAGATCCCATGAACAAGTGAGAACATGTGATGTTTGTCTTTCTGTGTCTAAAATCAGGCTTTTATAGGAGCTAAACTTAAAGAAGACTTGTGAACTTCAGGTGGCATTACCATTCACCCCAGTGTACCCAGGACAGTTCTAGTTTGTGCCTGCTGTTTCTGTGACCTTATTAGCACTTCTATTCCCTGAAGAGTGTCCTAAATAGATGATAAAATATGATTACCCTGGTTTTCGTTGCCATTGGGATCAGTATGAGACGGTAGTATGATGTGTTCTTAATATTGCTAGTTCAGCTTAGGTAATATTATAAATAAAGGATTCTGAGGCAAGGAAATGCAAAGCCTCATTATTATACTCTTATTTATGAAATCTCAGCCAGCATCTGTATCATTCTGAGTGCCACATTTAAGAAGGACAGCAGTGCACTGAAACACTATTGGAAAATGTCTACTCGGTCCTTAAAGGGTGTGGAAACCTCATGATGAGAGGAATCGTGACAGTGGTGCAGGCATGGATACCTGGCAAGCAGAAGACTTTGGACACATAGTAGTTGGCTTTCAACTTGGAAGGCTTGCCACAGGAAATCAGAATTAGGTTCCTTGGGGGTCCAGAAATCCAGAAACTAATGAATAGCAATTCTGAGGAGGTTGTATGGAAAGGATAGAGGAAAGAGGCCTAAGGTCAGAGTCTTTGGCCTGTGATTGACAAAGTTCATGTCGTCAATCAGCCCCTGGACCAAAATGAACCTGTTGGGGACACCTGCCTTAGCCCCTTGTGAACAAAATTATTCACTTGTAAATAATCCTTTAGATTTTCCTCGGCAAGATGATTAAAGGAAATACTATATGTGAAAACATTTTGTAAACTAAAGCATACGCAGATGTAACTTCCTGCTCTTACAGAAATGCATTTATTTTTAAAAGACACTAAAGAAATTAATGCATTTTGTTTAAAAGTGCTTTCACAATGTTTTATTTCAGGTGATTTTTAGACTAGACTGTATGGGTAGAGAATCAGTGATATAAATTAATAGCTATTAAGTGTGACATTTTTCATTTGGTGAAATGGAAATAATTGATAGTTTTTGTTTTGAGGTTCTCATTATATTGACATTTTAATGACCTTGAGAGCAGTTTTATCCCTTTTATAAATAAAAGTGTTTTAAAATAATTGGCAAAGTAGATTTACTAGGTTAATCTTGATAAATGGGAAAATAATGCTTAACACTTTAGAGTTGACTTTATTTTTATTACTTGAAATAAGAAATAATTCATAGCTAAATTTCTGGTCAAGTTGTTTTGATTCTGCCACCTTTGTAGCTAATGGGTATCTCTCTCCTTCTCCATAATCCCTTTCCCTTTCTAAGAACAGAGTTGGAGTCTATTTTCATGACACTATGGCCTTTCATAAGCTACCCTTCCGGCCTCATTTTCTCCTAATTTTTTCATATTTCTCCTTCACATCAGCCATGTCCTCTAAACTGTCTTACCTAGGTTCTTCGTACCTTTCTCTCCATGGCTTTGTAAAGGAATACTTCTCTTTTTCTTATTCCATTTACCCTATTCAGAGTAGTGTCACCTTTATGTAATACCTCATTGCTTTATCCAGCAGTTAATTCTTGTGGATGCCTCCACTCCTATTATATTTGCTCTTATTGTGCTTCTCACATGCATGTATTATGGGGAAAAGCACCGACTGTTAGGCATCTTAATACCCTCTGTATATGGACACAGTGCCTAGCCTATTAGGTTTCTAGGAGAAATTGGTTAAATTTTTGAACTCTGCTGCCAACCTAATCTAAGCATTTAATAATTTCTATTAATTCTTTGTTCATTGTCACCATTTAAAGAGATCAATAAATTTATGAGTTTGATTTTATTCATTAACTCAACTAGTATTTATTGAACACATTTTGCATAGCCAGGCCATTGTTGAGTGTTGGCAATATAATAGAATTGATTCTTCAGAGGTGCCTTGATGTTCTAATGAGAGAGATAGGGTACATGCTGTAAAACGAGCCAAGCATGTGCTCCACTTGGGAGCCATACACTCGATTACTGTGTTTGCTCTCTTGATTTGTCTGTCTATCATATATAAAGTATCTGCTACACCAATGTCTATGACGGGGTTCTGGCTACATAAGATGCCATGGACACACCACTGGAGATAACACTGTCCTGCAGTTTTACCCATGAGGTAATCTTCAGGAATGAATTAGATGTTAATAATATACTGATATTTGTTTATGTTGGGAAAAAAGATAATGACAGTAAATGGCACTAGCACCCATAGCAGTTCATTATGGCTTATCATTTACTAGTGCTGTAAGCCAAAGTAATATGTTAAACCACGTCATTTTAAATTATGTCTTAACTTCAAGCACAATGGTTTCCCTGTTTGTTTTATAGAAACTAGAAAAACTGCTTTTGGAATTATTTCTACAGTGAAGAAACCTCGCCCATCAGAAGGGGATGAAGATTGTCTTCCAGCTTCCAAGAAAGCGAAGTGTGAGAGCTGAAAAGAATGCCCCAGTCTATGTCAGCACTCCCTTCTTCCCTTTTATAGTTCATCAGCCACAACAGAAATAAAACCTTTGTGTGATTTACTGTTTTCATTTGGAGCTAGAAATCAATAGCCTATAAAAACAGTTTTACTTCCAATCCATTAAAACAACAAATGAAACCTAGTGAAGCATTTTTTTAATAGGCTGCCAGCTTAATGAATTTAGATGTACTTTAAGAGAGAAAGACTATTTATTTCTCCTTTGTGTAAGTGATAAATAACAGCAGATACACTTGAATAAGATGTTTTAGGTATTTTTGTTTTGTTTTGTTTTTGAGATAGGGTCTTGCTTTGTTGCTCAGGCTGGAGTACAGTGGCATAATCACAGCTCACTGCAACCTCAATTCTGGGGTCAAGCGATCCTCCCACTTCAGCCTCTCAAGCAGCTGGAACTACAGGTGTGCACTACCAGGCCTGGCTATTTTTGTTTTTTTTTTTTTTCCCTTGTAGAGACATGGTCTCACTGTGTTGCCGAGGCTGGTCTCAAACTTCCAGGATCAAGCCGTTCTCCTGCTTTGGCCTCCTCAAGTGCTGGGATTACATGAGCTACCACATGCAGCCAGATGTTTGAATATTTTAAGAGCTTCTTTCAAAAGTTTCTTGTTCATACTCAAATAGTAGTTATTTTGAAGATATTCAAACTTACATTGAAGAAGTGACTTAGTTGATCTTGTTTTAAGCTTCTTTCATGTATTCATCAAATCAACAGGTTTTTCTAAAAGAATTGCTATAGAATTTGTGGAACGAGAAAGGATACACATGTAAAATTACACCTGGCCTCTTCTTTCACTGCTTCATACCTATGGGAGGTCTTTGAAATAGGATTCTTTACTTTTAGTTAGAAACCCCTAAAAACCTAATATTGATTTTCCTAATAGCTGTATTAAAAATAGCAAAGCATTGGACTCAACCAATTTTGGAAATAATTTATTTTTATAATGGGATCATATTAAGTAGAAGTAGCTTTTTACGCAAATATGTACATTTATGCAATATTAATGTAAGGGCTCTAAAACACAATGGAGTAGAGCCAGAGGTATAACTAAATAAGAATTTTTTTAAAAAAAAGAGAAAGAAAACTGTTCTGTGGGTTGGATAAAATACAATTTTAAAAAGAGAAAGCTTTATAACCTCACCAATGAATATAATGTTTAAATAAAATATTGATTTTAAAAAAAACATTAAAACAAAGTACATCATGACCAGGTAAATTTTTTTTTTTTTTTTTTTTGAGACAGGGCCTCACTCTGTCGCCCAGGCTGGATTGCAGTGGCACAATCTCGGCTCACTGCAGCCTTTGCCTCTTGGGCTCAAGCCATCCTCCCACCTCAGCCTCCCAAGTAAGTGGGACCACAAGCCTGCACCACAACATCCCGGCTAATTTTTTGTATTTTTTTTGTAGAGATGGAGTTTCGCCATGTCCAGGCTGGTCTCAAACTCCTGGATTCAAGCGGTCTGTTAGCCTCAGCCTCCCAAAGTGCTGGGATTACAGGCACAGGCATGAGCCACCATACCCGGCCTTCCAGTTCTTTTTAATGCAGTATCCTTTATCATATTCATAGGTCAAAGAGAAAAATCAGAATATTTTTGATAGATACCAAAAAGACATTTAATAAAGTTTAAAATCTCCTGATTTTTAAAATGACAACAATAAAAACCCATGGCAAAATTAAAGTAGAAGAATTTTTTATGCATACATATATATGTTCATATGTGTCTATTTTTTGTGTATATTAAACATGATGGCTCCAAAAGCATTTTTGACTACCACTTGGCCAATTTGATGGATTAACCTACCCATTCCTTCTGTAAAACTGAGGCCAGTGCTGCTGAGCCCACACACCAAAAGTCTGCCCCTTCCTTGTGTGCAGTTTGCTTTTGCCTTCACCCCACTTAAGTTTAGTCAGCTGTGTTTATTCACAAATCTGTTTATGCCAGCTGTATTTAACATTTTATGTAAATTAATTTTTTTAATATGAAAATTGATTAACTATTGGGGGCAAATGAAGAATTCCCAGGAAAACTAAGTCAACACTTTGGAAAGGTTTGGAAAAGAGTCATTACAAAGAACTGCTGTCAAATTAGGTGTGAGAAAGATAACAAATTTGGGGGTGATCAGTAAAAACTGTACATTGGATTGCTTCGCTAATGTCAGGTTCCTTTTCTGCTTTAAAGGGACTAGAATTCAAAAAAGATAACTTTGGATCTCTCGTCAATGTATTCATACTCCCAAGAACAGGCTTTGACCCTTCTTTAAAATTGGTACCCAAGTATACATATATCTATTTTAAACTCAAAATGCTTAACAGGATGTGTGTTCAGTTTTTTGTGATGTCCCACCTTAATTTATGAATTAGTGACGTACCAGCTACAGTTGCACCAGATACAGTAAGATTTTCATGTTATAGAAAGGAGGTAAAATTGTTTGCAGATATGACTGTCTTGGAAAACTCATGAAGTAAATGGGAAAAAAATAGAAATAAGGTGCCTTTCAGCTTATGTCCGTTTACTACACATTTGTGTAGTATGTGTTTGCAGTTGTGCCTGCTCTCTATTCATACACGTTTATGCCATTGTTCACAATAGTAGGGCATGATGGCTGATCACCAGTGAATAGCAGAGGCAGGTTTCCTTCTAATATTTACTTTTGTTAAAATGAACCACTGATTTAATTGCTGCAAGATGATAATACCTCTGCCAAACTAAGATGAAGTTTGGCAGAGTGGCCAATTATGTATAAATACGCAAAAAACAGTTTTGATTAGTAACCTGTTATATAATTTTAAAAGATGATACTATTCACAAAGATGTAAATTACCAAGAAATGTGTAGGGCCTCTATAAAGAAAACTTAATGAAAGTAATAATAAAGGGAAAATAAAGAATACATGGAGAGAGACATTCTGTTTTCTTGAATGAGACAAATTGCAAATCAAAATCTCCCCCAAATTATGCATTTAACAAAATTTAAAATCAAAATGCCTATAAGTATTTTTTGTTTTCTTGTTTATGTATTTGGTCTTTGGACTTGGCATTCTGAAAGAATAAATATGAGAACTGGAAATTTCAGAGAAAAATCTAATGGGAGGGACTTACAATGCTGAATATTACAGAGTATAACAAAACTAGTACTGTAATTAGAACTAATTGGTGCGGAAATTCAGAACAGTGAAAAGAGCAGGAAGTCCAAGATCACACTTAAGATATAAGAAGAAATGATGGATTGATTGTTCAGTAAATGATACTGAAATGATTGGTTATCTATTTGGGAGAGGCAGTACAGCGTACCAGTTAAGTGCGTAGGGGAAAGAAAAACTAAATGCATTAAAAACCCAACTTGCTAGTGCTCATTAGCTATGACCTTGGGCAAATTATGTAACCTCTCTGTGCCTCACTTCATCTGTTCTCCCTACCTGTGACATTATTGCAAAGGTTAAATAGGTTAATATTTGTAGAAGGCTTACTTTGGACAGGGCCTATCATAAAATGTACCAACTATGGCTAGGTGCCATGGCTTACCCTTGTAATCCCAGCCCTTTGGGAGGCCAAGGAGGGCAGATCATTTGAGGTCAAGAGTTCAAAACCAGCCTGGCCAACGTGACAAAACCCCGTCTCTACTAAAAATATAAAATTAGCCAGGCGTGGTGGCACACGCCTGTAATTCCTGGTACTCGGGAGGCTGAGGCAGGAAAATTGCTTGAGCCGGGTAGGTGGAGGTTGCAGTGAGCCTAGATCACGCCACCGCACTCCAGCCTGGGCGACAGAGTGAGACTCTGTCTACAAAAAAGAAAGTACCAACTATTTTATTATTTATTACTTGGTTATATTAATTTAAATATTGAAGTGTCAGCTATTATTTAGGAAAAAACTAAGGCAAATCTCTATCTCACACCCAATACATACCCATAGTAAATCCAGGTAGATTAAAGTTTTAAATTCTTTTAAAAACTTGTAAAATACTAGAGGAAAGTGTACGTTACTTAAAAAAATGATAATCTTGGATTGGAATAGACCTGCTAAGCATGGTCATCAAAGCCAGAAAACAAAGTTTGATTGATTTGTCTCTACATAACAACAACTGGGAAAGTACATTTACAATGCATATTCCAGGAATGTTTAATATGCTTAGCTTTTAAAAAAAAATTTTTTTTTTTTTTGAAATACCCGGCATGACATGATGTTAGCATCCACACAGATCCCCATTCCCAGGGTGGTGTACCTATTTTGCCGGTGCTTCAGATGTTGGATACTAATGACTTCTCTTCACCCTTTTCCAGAGGATTGTCCTGGGCTGATGAGAGTCACTTTACCTGGAGATACCTGGGAAGTTTTGTCTCCTCTGAGGTTGGCCCATGGCCAGTGACTGATACAGGACATTACAGCCCAGCCCACTGGCCTTGGTGGTGGTACAATTTATGCTCCTGAGCACCCCATGGGATTACGCTGAGTGTAGATTTCTCCTGAAACCACATATTTGCCTCTTCTGCCCTGTTCTGTTTTTTCTCATTCCCTTACAGAGGACTCTCAGTAAGTCACTTGCACAAGAATCCTAATTTGAAACACTGCTTCCGGGAGACTTGACTTAGAAAATTGGACAAATAAAGTTGATTTTTTTTTAATGTCCAGTAACATGACGATGCTGAACTTTCCTAGTCATTTAGGGGAAAATCACCACAAATATATCTGGCTGATCAGGTTGAAAGTTAAAAGAAAAGAAGATTTATAAATTGGGTATTTTCAAGGTGGTGGGGAAAGGCAATAACATTGTGGAGGGAGATATAATTTGATGCAAGTCATACTTTTTATGTCAATTTATTCTTCAGAAATAAATGGTTAATTATAAAGGGTGGATGAATAAGGATATTCACTGCAACAATGTCTAAAATAATGTGAAAATGGAAACAACTGAAATACCCAATAATAACAGAATTAAATAATCCATTGTACATTAAAACAAAAGAATAGTATCTATAAAGACGTCTAGAATAAGTTGTTCAGTTGAAAAAGATGTAAAGCTAAATACATAATACCCATAATGTGCACAGAAATAATCAGAATGTCATGAAACCAGGATTATCGGTGATGTGTTGCTTCCTTTGTTATTCATTTCTGTATTGGCATAATGAGTATTGGGTGTTCAAGAGAAGAGGGAAGGCGGTATGACAGATGTTATGACATGGGGAAAAAGCAAAGTACAACAGGAAGACACCTAGGGGAAACTAATAGAATCTAAGGACTCAAGGATGGCTTCCTGGAGGAAATACAGCTAGACCAAAGGGGAGGAATGAGGAGAAGTGATGCGATGGGGCGGAGTGGGCTGTAGTGGGAAGAAGAGACTTCCAGGGAGCTGGCACAGTATGTGAAAACAGTAAAGCAAGTGCTTGGATTTTTTAAGGAACTGAAAATTTAGTTGAGTTGAAATTTAGAGTTTGGCTAGGAAAGTAATGAGAGATAAGAATAAAGAGTTAACAGCAGCCAGATTTTAAGGATTTTGTAAGACCTTTTTAGGAGTTTTTATTTCATCCTGAGGGAAATGTGAAGCCATCGAAGGGTTGAAAGAAGAGAGTGAGTTGATTGGCGTTGCATTTTAGAAAAATCACTCTGGCTGCAACTTGAAAAACGTTCTGGAGGTAAGCAAGCCTGGAGGCCAGGAGCTCGGGAGGACTGTTTGAGTGATCCAGATGAGAAGTAATGGTGACCTGAACTAGGGCAGAGGCACCTACGATTGGAAGACACAGACAGATCACAGCACTACTTACGTAGTATACTTGGTAAGACCTGGTGGTTAGTTGAAAGAGAATGGTGAGGGAAAGAAGGTCAAAAACTAGGACTCTCCATTGGCCAGTGTGATGTGCCCTTCACTGGAGAGCAAACACAAAATGAAAGATTGTGGACAAAGAGTTGAGTCAGTGGGAAGGCAAGGAGAGAATCTTAATTTAAAAAGAAAAAACGACTGTGATTAAAAACGTGAAAATTTCCCCCAATGTCTTTATCTTTTCCATTAGCAGAGATAACTAAGAGTTGGTCTTACTCTAATGGGATTTATTCCGTATTGTCTCTCATGCCCTCTAACTAGTTATTAGTGCAAGTATTTATATGTGGCAACACAAAACTTTTTAACTCTTTATTCTCTTCTCTCATGTACCTTCCATGAGGTACTCTTTAGGGGAGTGGATTTGAGGCAGATACCATAAAGAAAAGTTGGTCACATGGCGGTAACACACTGAAGTTATGCCACATCAGCACTAGCAGGAGAAATGTCTGTGTTGTAGGTGCTTCACTTGGAAGAAATTGGAGGACCTTGAGCCTTAAAAGTCTGACAAACTTAAGCCAGGACCCCTGTGGGGAAGGTAGATGGGTGGACAAACAGGATTGGGAGTCAAAGAGATAACAATGAAATCCCCAATGCCTGCGGGAGGTGGACTCCCTGGATTGGTAAAACACTAGATAGAAAAGTCACAAAAATATTTCAAACCATTCTCACAACTCTATATGTGTCTATGACCAGACACCTGAAAGCCTTCTGGTTATGGACTATGCATATACACTCTTCCAGATTTTAGAGACATATCTAAGAGGTTAACATATATGATCTTGTCCAAAATGGGTCTCTTGGTTCTAGTGTTTCACATCAGATTTCACTGGCTTTCATGTATTTCCACAAGGGCCAAACATTTCTCATATCTTTGCTGTATTCCAGAAAGCAGTGTTCCTGCTACCTGGAACACTTGTTGCTTGAATAACTTCTGTTTATCTTTCAGACAAACCCTAAAGGTTACCACCTCAAAGAAGTCTTTATGGAAGCCTCATCATCTTAGACACTCACAGCAATCTGTATTGTTTCCTTCATTGTATTTACTACAGACGGATACTATGCACTTATGCCTCACTTAACAACGGGTATGTTCTGAAAGGTGTATCATTAGACGGTTTTGTTGTGTGAACATCACAGAGTGTTACTTACAGAAGTCTAAATGATACGGCCTACTACACACCTAGGCTATATGAGCAATACAGCCTATTGCCCCTAGGCTACAAACTTGTACAACATGTCACTGTACTGAATACTGTAGGCAACTATAACACAATGGCAAGTGTTTTGTGTCTCTAAACAAACATAGAAAAGGTAATGCACTGTACTATGATGTTATGGCAGCTAGGATGTCGCTATCAATAGAAATTTTTCAGCTTCATTTTAATTTTATGGGACCACCCTTGTATATGTGGTCCATTGTTGATGAAACATCATTCTGTGTCACATGACTATATATTTATTCCTTGTTATTCCTTTAATATTCATCTCTTCCAGGAGGGCATGTCAGGGGCAATCTCTTTTTCTCACCACAGGTCTTAGGACCTGACCTAGCACCTGGCCAAGAACTACTGGCATATTTCCTTTTATTGTGCTTCAATTTATTGTGCTTTGCAAATATCGAATATTTTACAAATTGAAGATTTGTGCCACCTCTGTAAACAGCAAGTCTATTGGTGCCATTTTTTCAGTCATGTGCCTGTTTTCTGTCTCTCATGTTGCATTTTGGTAATTTTCACAATATTAAAAACTTTTTCATTATTATTATATGTGTTTTGTTGGTTAGTGTTCTTTGATTTTACTATTATAACTTTTAGGTAGCCACAAATTGCACTCATATCGGACAGTGAACTTAATCCATGAATGTTGTGCGTGTTCTGACTCCTCCACTGACCAGCTTTCCCCATTTCCCTCCCTCTCTCCAGGCCTCCCTATTCCTTGAAACAAGACAATATTGAAATTAGGCCAATTAATAACCCTACAATGGCCTCTAAGTGTTCAAGTGAAAGGAAGAGCCACACATCTCTCACTCTCAATCAAAAGCTAGAAATGATTAACCTTATTGAGAAAAGCATGTAGAAAGCCAAGATAGGCTGAAAACTATGTCTCTCAAGTTGTGAATGCAAAGGAAAAGTTCTTAAAGGAAATTAAAGGTGCTACTCCAGTGAACACACAAATGATAACAAAGCAAAACAGTCCTATTGCTGAATGGAGAAAGTTTTTGTGGTCTGGATAGAACACCAAACCAGTTATAATAATGCCTTGATCCAAAGCCTAATCCAGAGCAAGGCCCTAACTCTTCAATGCTATGAATGCTGAGAAGTGAGGAAGCTGCTGAAAAACAGTTGGAGAACTGCAGCAGAAGTTGGTTGATGAGATTTGAGGAAAGAAGTCATTTCTGTAACATAAAAGTGCAAGGTGAAGCACAAGTGCTGATAGAGAAGCTACAGCGAGTTATCCAGAAGATCTAGCTAAGATAACTGATTAACATGGCTACACTAAGCAACAGATTTTCAATGTAGGTGAAACAGCCTTCTATTGGAAGATGCCCTATAGGACTTTGATAGCTACAGAGGAGAAGTCAGTGCCTGGCTTCAAAACTTCAAAGCTTTGATTCCCTTGTTAGTGGGTGATTTTAAGTTGAAACCAATGCTCATTGACCATTCTAAAAATCCTAGGATTGTTAAGAATTATGCTAAATCTACTTTGCCTGTGCTCTATAAATTGGACCACAAAGCCTTGGTGATAGCACATCTTTTTACATCATGGTTTATTGAATATTTTAAGCCCATCATGGAAACCTACTGTTCAGGAAAAAAATATATATATATACTACTTTCACAACATTAGTGCTCATTGAAAATGCACCTGGTCACCCATGATTTCTGATGGAGATGTGCATCTGATGAGGATATACGGGGAGATGAATGTTATTCTCATACCTGCTTACACAACATCCATTCTGTAGCCCATGGATCAAGAAGTCATTTTGAATCAAGTCTTATTAAGAAACAGATTTCATAAGGCTGTATGCCATATATAACGATTCCTTTGATGGATCTGGGCAAAGTAAATTCAAAACATTCTGGAAAGGATTCACCATGCTAGATGCCATTAAGAACATTCGTGGGTCATTGGAGGACGTAAAAATATCATTAACTGGAATTTGGAAGAAGTTAATTCCAAACTGTGTGGATGACTTAGAGGGGTTCAAGACTTCAGTGGAGTAAGTAACTGTTGATGTGGTGGAAATAGCAAGAAAACTAGAAATGGAGCCTGAACGTGAATTGTTGCAATCTTGCGATAAAACTTGAACAGCTGAGGAGTTGCTTCCTATGCAAGAGCAAAGAAAGTGGTTTCTTGAGATAGAATCTACTAGTGAAGATGCTGTCAACATTGTTGAAATGGCAAAAAACAGGCCGGGCGCGGTGGCTCAAGCCTGTAATCCCAGCACTTTGGGAGGCCCAGACGGGTGGATCACGAGGTCAGGAGATCGAGACCATCCTGGCTAACCCGGTGAAACCCCGTCTCTACTAAAAAATACAAAAAAACTAGCCGGGCGAGGTGGCGGGCGCCTGTAGTCCCAGCTACTCGGGAGGCTGAGGCAGGAGAATGGCATAAACCCGGGAGGCGGAGCTTGCAGTGAGCTGAGATCCAGCCACTGCACTCCAGCCTGGGCGACAAAGCAAGACTCCATCTCAAAAAAAAAAAAAGAAATGGCAAGAAAAGGATTTTGAATATTACATCAACTTAGTTTGATAAAGTAGTAACAGGGTTTGAGAGGATGTACTCAATTTTGAAAGATGTTCTATTGATAGTAACATGCTATCAAATAGCATCAGATGCTACAGATAAATATTTTATGAAAGAGAGTTAATTGATGTGGTAAGCTCATTGTTGTCTTCTTTTAATAAATTGACGCAGCCACTCCAATCTTCATCAACTACCACCCTCATCAGTCAGCAGCTGTCTACATGGAGGGAAGACCCTCCACCAGTAAAAAGATTATGACTCACTGAAGGCTAGGATGATCGTTAGCATTTTTTTAGCAATAAAGTATTTTTAAGTTAAGGTATGTGCAGTGTTTTTTAGACATCATGCTATAGCACAATTATTAAATCACAGAATAAAGTAAACATAACTTGTATGCACTAGAAAACCAGAAAAATTGTGACTCACTTTATTGTGATACTAGTTTTATTGTGGTGGTCTGGAGGTCAAAAATCATGGACCTGTGTGTTCTCTCCTGGGAGGTCTTTGACATTGCCAGTCCCTGTCCACAAGAATTATTAAATCTCTAGTTAATTTGCATTTTTCTAATGATCAGTGATCTTGAGCTTTCTTCTCCAGATGTTTGTTGGCCGCATGAATGTCTTCTTTTGAGAAGTGTCTATTCATGTCCTTTGCCTGCTTTTTTGATGGGGTTGTTTTTTCTTGTAAATTTAAGTTCCCTGTAGATTCTGGATATTAAAGCTTCATCAAATGGATAGAGTCTGAATGGCAATTATTAAAAAGTCAAGAAATAACAGATGCTGGCAAGATTACAGAAAAATAGGAACACTTTTATACTGTTGATGGGAATGTAAATTAATTCATCCATTGTGGAAAATGGTGTGGTGATTCCTCAAAGATCTAAAACCAGAAATACCATTTGACCTAGCAAGCCCATTATTGGGTATATAACCAAAGGAATATAAATAATTCTATTACAAAGATACATGCATGCATATGTTTATTGCAGCACTATTCACAATTGCAAAGACATGGAACCAACCCAAATGCCCATCAATAATAGGCTGCATAAAGAAAATGTGGTAGATATACACCATGGAATACTATGCAGCCATAAAAAGAATGAGATCATGTCCTTTGCAGGGACATGGATGGAGCTACAGGCCATTATTCTTAGCAAATTAACACAGGAGCAGAAAACCAAACACTGCATGTTCTCACTTATAAGTGGGAGCTGAACAATGAGAACACATGGACACAGGGAGGGGAACAAAACACACTGGGACCTGTAGAGGAGTGGGGTGGGAGGAGGAAGAGCATTAGGAAAAATAGCTAATGTATGCTAGGCTTACTACCTAAGTGATGGGTTGATAGGTGCAGCAAACCACCGTGGCACACGTTTACCTATGTAACACCCCTGCACATCTTGCACATGTACCCCTGAACTTAAAATTTAAATTAAAAAAAAAAATCACTCGTTAAGCCCTGATGGGAACTTCTTAAGGAATGCGGGTTTACCATGCAGAAATCATTCTGACCACCAGGGGTCTCTTTCTACACACCACTGGGACTGAAAGGTCGCTAGAATTCCTTTGTGTCTTTACGGCTCTCAGCCCAGTTGCTCAGTTGGCATTTCGTGGCCTGTCACCTGGGAGCTTATCAGAAAAGCAGAATCTGAGGCCCCACCTGAGACCAGCTGAATCAGAAATCTGCATTTTAACCAGATCCCCAGGTGATCTGTATACATATTAAATACTGGGAGTGCTGTTGTATGGGACATTTCTAATCTTCAAAACTTGGAAAACAATGGGAAAAAACCCCTCCTATAGAGCTTTTTTTTCACATAGGACATTTCCACCACACTTATGGAAGGATTTAGAGGTTTAGAGTTTGTTTGCTTTTATTATGAATATAAAATGTACATACAATACAATATACATTTACACATTTACAGTTTGCATTTCCTTTCATCTTTTTTGAGCAAATTCAATTTTGCATGTCCCAGTTTGCCGCTCCTTCCACTGCCTTGCACTTACACTCATGACGTTCTCTTCACCTGCGTACTCTGTGTACTTGGTTAAAAAAAAAAAAAAAAAAAAAAAAAATCCTGCCTGGGGGTAAAATAGCTGGCTTCACTGTCCTTTTCACAGAACCACTTTCCTTCCATTGTTTCCTTTCCTGTCCCTACATGCCTTCCCTTGCTTCATTCAAACTTCTGCATTAAAAATTCAGGAGAAAAGAGGGTTGCAATAATCAGCCCTCTCTTAAAAACTCTTACATAAGTGAATGACACGTAAGTAGGCACTTGAACTTTGCTCTTTCACCTGGTTTAAGAACTACCTATGGGAGGGCTCTGAAAGTGTTATATACAAATGAAGCTCTGCTCACCAAATGGATTATCAAGAAGGTCTGAATATCAGTAGCGTGGTAGTAAATAAATAAACAGAAATACATAAAAATAAATAGAGTTTCACTAAAGGAAATTTAAACACATATAACCCTGTGCTTTCTCAAAACTTCATTAGGTACATCTTCACAACACATTGATAAATAGAAACTAGATTTTATGGCTAGTGTCTCTTCTCTTGGGCCATGCCTTCAAAATGCCAGTGAACATTTACTGATCAAAGAGTCTGTCATTTCCCTCAGAATGTAGCTATGCGAGAGGTCTTGTAGGAGTTCTCTTTGAGGCTATCGAATATTGCTTTGGTTCCATTCTGCCAGTGTAGCACCAGATCCATCGGCGTCTTCCCAGCCTAATCAAATGAGATAAGGAAACTTGACTTTCAGGTGGGTGACATCTGTAAATTCACATTCTCTGTGTGTGTTTCATGAGGTAAGGATTAGCTATATAACAGTGTTTTACAGTTTCCACTAGTGATCTGCAGTTTATACTCAAACCAGCCCTTCACTGTTTCTCAGAGGGATGCTTTTGCCATTTTAGAGTAGAAATCTTTTTCATGTGGGACCATCCCAGGTATTGGTAAAATCCATTGTCCCTAGACACTAAGTGTCAAGAGCATCTCAAGTCATTTTGAAATTTATAAAATGCCTCCATACATCTTCCAGTATCCTGTGGAATGGGTTCCCGGAGGTGGCAGCATCCTTCTTGGTCCAAGAATCAATGCCTATCCATTTGAATGATAGTTCTTTGATTGATAAGAAATGGTAGTAAATGAGCTGCATCAATAACTTGGCTTAAGTACTCAGGTACTGCTTGGGTACTATTACTGTTCCTGGGAGCAGATTTTTCATAACTTGTCAGAATTTTCAATGAACTCTCACAGGAAATTTGTTTTTCTTGGAGTTGATGGCAATGACATGTGTGAACAAATCATTTTTGAGACGAAATTTTGATCTCCCTTATGCACATGTCTCAAGATTTAAAAATATTAAAACCTTATCATCTCTCAATTCTTCTCTATAGATCTGAGAAGTCCTAATTTTTTCCATCTCTATTCATTGAAAAGTTTCTTTTTAACCCAGTGACTGCAAATTGGCAGCTTTGAGATGCAAACCAGAATAGAGACCTGTTTTGTTTTGACCCAAACAGAACTTAGATTTTTGTTAAGATTAGTATGAATTGGCAACAGTTGGAAACCAAGAGATTTCCCAACTGGATTTGTGACTTCTATGAAAAAATCAGAAGAGTTAACAACATGGTACCCATGGTTCTACAGAGCAACATAGACTGGGTTGGGGAAGGGCCACCTTTAAAAGAGTTATGTGCACAGACACTGACAACCACACATTTGAAGTCACTTATGCCATTTGCCTGGCACAGTGGGGTCAGCCTGCAGTCAGATTATGCAATCTGTAGGTATTTAAATTAGTGGCCCTATAACTTTCATTTTGGAACTTCCCCACCTCAGTGTCTTTCTCTAGGAACAGTCATCAGTAGACATGAATATAGAGTTTTGGATAATGAGAAAATATTGTATGCTGCTGCCAATCTCCTTAAGATGGTATCAATAGGTTATTGATCTTTGGGGAAAACATCAATCCATTGGGTCAATGACATTAATAGTTTCATAAACCTGATGCTAAGATCTAACTGATAATTCAGAGCCCTATTTGTATATTTTGGGCTACTCTTCCATAAATTCCTTGCACTTCTCTCCATTGAAATTTATATCGTGATTTTTCTGGCTACTTACACAGTCTCCCTAAACCTATATGCTGCTATTTGTCTCTGCTGGTAGTGTCTCACTGCCTGAAAAAAACTCTTCACATTTTCTGCAGCTTTCAAGATTTCATTGAACCTGCTCTTTTTCTGATAGTTTAAAAAAATTACTAGATAAGATCAATTCCAATATCTAGACTGAGGGAGCCCTACTGTTAACATTTTCCCATTCCAAGCAATCTTCATTTATCACCATTCTTTGTTCCTGTCACCAAGCCAGATTTTTTTTTAATGGTAAAATATTCTTCTCAGTCTTTGCAACACAAATAAGGGGAGAAAATTATTTGCATTTATATGATGACTGAGTTTCCCTCCCCCCCTCCTCTTTTTTGTAAAGTGATTCTTCAAAAGCTTCTTTAAATTTATTTCTTCAGAAATTTATACCTGTTCCTCTGGGAAATATTTTTTAAGTTTATATTAGATGGTGTTTGTCTGGAAATTGAGACCATGAGGAAAAGTTGGTTATGTTCCCTGCTTACAGATGAAGTTAAATTAATATGTACTTATACAAGAATTTTCAGGGCCTAAATATAGGAAATTATTTTGAGAGATGTGAAGACAAATCCAAGTGGAGAATGGATAGAAATTATCTGAAAAAAATACAGGCAAAAGCACAGCTACCCCTGGAAGAAAATGGTGACATTTCACATTGCTGTAAGGAGGAAAGGGACTTTCTGAATTACTCAGATTGGATATTGATTAACCTTAGTTCACTGCCTGCACTGACCCTTGTGGAATTTTAGGACATTTTGGAAATGGTGGATGCCTTTATTTCTAACTTCCTCAGCCCTTGCACAGACAGAAATGACCAAGGCAGATTGGACTTCTAGGTGTTTGTGGGGATGAGCAAATTTTGACTATCTTTCATTTCCAAGACCAAATTGTAAAAGAATTATTATGCACTGTATCAGGCACTGAGGTCATAGAAGTATCTATGGCTTCCCCCATCTCTTGCCATGTGACCTGAGTCCTAACCAAGATAAACACTGTCCTTGGGGAAATGGGCAGGGGCATTTAGACCACTGAAAACCCCTCAAATACTGCCACTGTGGGAGTCGTTTCACCTATTTAAGAAATGCTCCTGGAAATTGGAAAGCTTGCAAGTGGTGTTTCTTGTTTCCAGTACTTACACAGTTCTTGATGTTGAGATCCGCGCCATACATAATCAGGAGTCGGATCATCTTATAGCGGTTCAGTCTCACCGCATCATGCAACGGGGTATCTCCTTCCTAGAGAAGCAGAGTCAACAGGTTCAAGCTGGGTCTGAGGCCAGGAAGTGGGTCCTGCAAGGGCACCCAGGCTTGGGAGAGTGATTCCAAATACAAAAGCAGTGAAGCTTTGGGAAACCCGAGCGTGTCCAGCTACTCACTCTGTCTTTGGCGTTGAGGTCTGCCTCACAGGCGATAAGATGCTCCGCGCACTCATAGTGGCCAGTCCTCACTGCCACATGCAGCGCTGTGCTGAGCAACTGGAAAATTGGAAAACGCTGCTGATTCGCTAGGAATGAGGACAGAGGCTGTCCCAGACCCCAAGACATGTGCGAGGGGGAGAAGAGGTCACTAGGGTGTCTGCACACAGCATGGGCCTCCAGATGACTTTAATGGAGAAGAGAGGTTAGGAGATGAAGGAGTGGGGGAGGAAGAGGGGGCGGTAGGGGAGAAGGAGGAGTGGGGAGGGAAGAATGGGAGAAGTGGAGAAGGGGGTGGCAGGGAGGGGGAAGGGGTGAATGAAGGGAAGGAAGAAGAAATACCTTATCTCGGGCGCTAATTTTTGCTCCTTTGTTCAGCAACAATTTTAAAACATCTAGGTTTCCCCCACGGCTTGCCCAGTGGATGGCTGTGGATTCAAGCTACACGGGGATGGAAAAAGACCCAACAATGTGAAGGAGAATGTGGTCTGGTCAATTAGAAACTGATTGCTAGGGCATCCGTGATAATACTGAGTTGCCCCCATCTAGATTGCCAATTCTAACTGGAGTCAAAGGTTCTTACCAAATGTGTTAGCTAAATTACGTGTGTGTGTGTGCATATGTGTGTCTTATTAGTAGGCTCTTAATAAATCTAATAATGTTTTAAAAGAATAAGAATGGCCATTTATTGAGACATTTCTCATACCAACATGGTGCTACACTCTAGACACCTTGATTCTTCCAGCAACATTTTGAGGTAGATGTTACTATGCACATTTTGCAGATAAGAAAAACCAGGTTCCAAAAAGTTCAAGTTTCCAGCCCAAGGAAACACAATTAATAAGAGGCAGAATACATAGTCCAACCCCCATCTGCCTGGAACTTCTAACTACTTTTGTCAAATGTACTCAAAAGTTCGAAACACATGTATTTTAAAATTCTAGCAGAATAAAAGTAGTCCCTTCCAAAATATTTTAATCTGAATCTGACACCTCATCTAGGGTCCCTGTCGCTCTTTCTCTACCTCTGTGGGTTTTCTGCTCTCATTTTTGCTAGCACAGCCTCTGTACCTCAACTACAGTCACTTGTATCTACAGTTGTAACATGTATAGTTACACCTGAGAGACCCTCTCCTCACTGATCTATGTGGTTGATATGCCCCTGGCCTTAATCCCACACTCATGATTTTTAGTTTCCATGCAAACTTCATATTTTGTTTCTTTATTTTTTTTTTCAATGTGTTTATGTTTTGGATTCAATTTTGGCCAAGTCCTTTGGATTTCTTTGCTATCCAGTTTCTGCTTTGCTATAAAGTCAAAATGAGCTGCATTTAAATACATAAAGAATTTTCCCAGCTCAATCTGCAGTTCATAAATTATGCTGCATACTGGTCTTTGTAGAAATTACAGTGATTGAATTATTGAGGTCTGAATAGCAGCTACTTTCCATAGATGCAATTCATTTCATATTCAGTCTAGCCCTAAATCTCATTGGTAACAATTGGCATCTATCATATAAAGTGTACAGCTAGAGAATTCATATATGTTGCTGGCAGCCAAGGGACCATGAGCAGGCTGCCCTGTGAACAATGGAGGGACACGGCTGTTGAAAGGCAAGTGTCGAAAATGAATGACTAACTCACTGATGAGGATATTGAATTCAGCTGAACAGCTTTCACTTCCTTCTTTTCCCTGAAATATTCCTCTATTTTCAGTATGTATGGAAAATATTTTCACGTGACCTACTCTCATCTCCCAACTTTTCTTTATTTGGAGAAATGGGCTTTTGCCTGGTTCTCTCAGATCAATTTTCAATCCAATCAGTCCGGTTTTGCATTGGAGGTTTTCCGGAGCTTCATATAGTCTACTTCTTTTGGCTCATTCCCAAGCAAAGAAATATATTTACCATATCACGGAATTCGATCTGGGCTCCAGCTTCTATTAACTTCTCCACAATTGCCAAATGTCCTTCCAAGCATGCTCTATGAAGAGCTGTCCGTTTATACTGTCAGAACAGAGATTTTAAAAAGAGATAGCAATAAATATTAAAATGTGCATAAACCCTTTTAAGAGCTATGAAGCTGGAGATTCTGATGACCTAACTGATAGAAACTCAAGTGCTTCTTTATGAATAGAAATGTCAAAGTTAACTAAAATTGCAGAATCAGAACAATTATCCTGCAACTAATATTTGAGCTTCCTTTAACATACATTTCTAAGGGCTCAAAGGCCTACGTTGAGGAATGTGAACTTAAAGGCTCAAAACTATCTAAATGCTGACATCTCCCTTTCTTGTATCTTGCACCTTCCTTGTTCATGTAACATTACCATGCAGATCAGACAGTTTTCTTGTATCTGGGACTATTGCTAGACTATCAAAAAGTTTCCATTCATTTTTAGGAGAATGGGAGACACGTTTTTAGTTCAACTTCAGAAGCAATCCCCAATTTCACTTCATGGGGGAAAGAATACAAAAGGATTAGTGATTTCTGATAAATTGGCTTTATTTGAATGGGCAAATGGACTATTAGAGCTGGAACAACTTTAGGCATTATTTCACCCAATGCCCCATGTTTTACAGATAAGGAAACCACAGCCCAGAGGATGCAAATTAGCTGCTCAAAACCAAATAGCCAAGTAGTGGTACAACTGGCCCCTGAACTCCAATCTCCAGATTTCCTATCTAGTGTTGACATGTTTGGTTTTAATCAAAGATGATACTAATAATATATCTCTAAAGGTGACTTTTTGGCCCACATTAAAAATCTCATCACAAGGATCTAAGAAGTTAAAGAAAAACTGAAAAATCAGCCAGATGTATGTGAGTGCAAAAGACAATACAATCCAATATCTATTTATTTTTTGGACCACTGAACTCTCCTATTAGGCTCCTACACAGCAACAGCTGGGGAAACTGTTTCAGGTGGAAGGACTTTGGCATTATATTAGCAAGACTGCAGTAAAGCATAAGAAACATAAAATTAATGAGCTGGATTTTGCAGTGCTTTGCATGAGTCTTACCTCATCACAAACATCTGGGTTGTTCTTGTCTGACAAGAATTTTTCTACTACTGGCAGTTTATTCTCCAGAGCAGCCTTCAGAAACATAGGCACATCCACAGGTTCCATCTAAAGCCAAAAAATATAGATAGATAGATAGATAGATAGATAGATAGATAGATAGATAGATAGCATGAGAGTTACCATGAGCTTGCCAACATTCAATCAAACCCTCCACAGATATTTGCTCCCCTGTAGCACAACACTGGACACATATTACTGGAAACCAAAAAAAGTCCTTACAATGATTTCAGGTTCTGGTTCCTTTACAACGGGAACTTTAGTTTTCCTGTATTTTTTCCTTTTCTTCAGTTGAATGATTATTTCAAGGTCTTCTAAATTTTCAAGCTTTGATCTTTGTTCTAGTTTTTTCTTTTTGAGCTAAAAAAGAAATTCGTATTTCAAAAATATGGTGAGTTCTACTGACAAGCATTCTGGTTGTGTCTAAACTAAATCTGCAAGGTCTGAGATAAACATGTGAACAGTTTGAGCAAAAACATTTTTAAAAAATTATATAAATCTTTGACTTCATTTTAGGGATTTCTTATTCAGATATTTATCTGGGGGTCTAATTTTCAGCTAATTGCCATCATCTTTACTTCTGTTGCTTGTAGAATCAGCCCTTGCCTAACTGAGAACACAATCTGGTCTCTAAGTGATGACTTTGTAATTAATGCCATAAACAAGCTCTAGATTTTTGAAGGATTTTTAAAATTACGCTCAAAACTTGGTTTATTTTTGAGCATGATAAAAAAGAATCTAACAATAAATGTTAAGCTCTGAAATATCAATGTCATTCTCTGTCACTAGGCAGAGCCTTCTAAAACAGACTGTCCAGGTACCACAGCTAACTAAAGCAACTTTTATCTGTGTTAGTAATTAAGGAAATTTCACCCAGAAACACAGATTGTGTCAACACAGACAGCAGACATTTAAACAATGATCCTAGGACCACAGACCATGTTATTGAGAAAAAGAGATCTCCCTTGCTTGGGATTAACTACATGGTGTGTAACATCAGGAATTCACTGGACATGTGTATCTTTCAATCAAAACATGGTCACAGCACATTTATTCATTGATTCAGAATTCAGAGGTCATAGTCTTGTCAAAGAATTATTCCCAAAACCTGCTCCATACAAGTTGCCTCTTTATGGGTTAGAATCTGGTAAATAAACATCTTAATGATTGGGTTTGCTTCTCTCTTCTCCTTCCCTGGCATTTCCATTCCCTGCTCCAGCCCCAACATCCTACTAGTGGATTCCACAGATGGCTCTCACCTCTGCCTCTCGTTGTTTCTCGCTTTTCCACTGTTGCTCCCCCAGGGTCACAGGGTGGGCTGGAAGTGTCTTCAGATCCTCCTGCTTCTCTAAAGTAACAGCAGCCTCGTATTCTCCATCTCTGAAATCCTCAGGAAGGAATTCCCCTGCCTCCCCATTGCCATTCTTCTTCCCAGTGACCTATGAGGGAAGAAGATGGCAGCGTCAGAAGCAGCAGCCTTGTCCTGGGTCCTTCTTCACAGACAATGCTGCAGGAGGCTCTGGGTCCTTCTTCCCTGGGAACAGCCACCTTTGAGCAGTGCACTCTCAGATCTCAAGCTGCGACACACGCACGCTGCTACAAATGTCTCAGAATTAACTTCAGGTGCTTGTCCTACTCTCTTGGTTAAATCAAAGCTTGGGTTAGGTTGACATATTTAAATCTACTTTTAATCTGCTTAATCACATTTCTTTTAGGAAAGTCACAAACCTTCTCTACTTAATTAAAACTCAACTTTAGGTACTTTTGTTGACGCTTCACCTTGTTGTAAAGTTTCCAGACTTACATTCTTGCAATAAAACTTCTTGCCTAAGACATTTTGATAACTACATGTGATTCCACACCGTAGTAATAAAACCAAAGGAGAAGATATTAAATAGGAAATATGCAGAGAATTCATTGCTGGTAGCTCCATTTTTTTTCCCAATTTTACTTGTTTCATCACATCAACCTTTTTCCAAAAAATATGATATTTTCAGAGTTCCCTTGCATTATGCCTGAAAGCAAAGGGCATTTCCATTTTCAAACAAAAACCAAGATGAACCAGTTGTCAATTTATTAAATTAATGCATCTTACATACCAGTTCCTCTACTTTTAGTACCATCATGTTGGCTGAAGGAGTCTTGTATGTTTTTCTGTCATGGAAGGAATCCCTGGAGTTGGCCCTGCTCGGCCCCTCCACACCGGTCAGCTTATATAGCTGGGGCCGGGTGAGATAATCTTCCAACCTGGGAACCCTAGTAACACCCCCGCCCCTACTAGGAGCCAACTCAGAGGCAGGTGAATTTTCATTCCAGACTCAGTGTCTGGGAAGCTGAAGAGGGAGGGGAGGACAAGCTAACCCCACTGAATATGTGAATCAGGAAGAAATGTGAGAGGGCCATTCCTTTGGTGGTGATCACACCGCTCAGCAATGCAAGTCATCCTATTTGTCAAGAGGCAGGGGACAGCTGTCTGTTGACATTGCACCACATCACTGCCCTTTTTTTTCTTTGTCAGCTTTCATATGACTACCTATCAAGAAAATGTAGATGCCCTACATATCACACCCCAGTAATATCTTTCCGATAAGCAGACTTATCAACACTTCACTTAGGGGAAACTTGCCTCAGGACATCCTATTCCCTGGGTAAACAGCCTAAGGGGAAGGGATCTGGGCCCTAAGGGCACTTGTCTATATCTGTTTGGAATTCTTTGGAGTGATGTCTGGGGCTAAATAGGCCCCATGACATGCCACCTTACCATCATTATAAGAAATTGAAAGCATTCAGTAATGCACTTGTCTTTTATGATGTCACTGGCCACAATTAGCACATGACACGCTTACCGTGTTCTTAAACAGCATAATAATTGCAGCATTTTTTCTCCAAAATGGATCAGAGAGGTCAAGAAATAGAGTATATGAAACCAGCTGTTGGCCAGGCACAGTGGCTCACACCTGTTATCCCAACACTTTGGGAGGCAGAGACAGGCAGATCGCTTGAGCTTAGGAGTTCAATACTAGCCTGGGCAACATGGCAAAATTCCATCTCTACTAAAAATACTACATATATATATATATATATATATATATATACACACACACACACACACATATGTGTGAAAAAAAATGGGACCATTTATTAGCAATGGCAAGACTCTGATTAGGTCATTGGGCTGAAGTTCTCAAATGCTATGGGGAAAGGAATCACCTGTGGGAGCTTGTCAGAAATACAGATCCCTGGGCCCCACTTCAAGGGATTCTGAGTCGATTTATGGTATTTATGGTAACTCGCAGGAATCATCTTGAATTTCAAAGCACCCAGATGATTCTAATGCATCAAGATTGAGACACGTGGCCAGAGGGATGATGCACTTTGCTTCAGGAAGGGTTGAAAAAGGTCTCTATTTCTGGTTTCTAATCTTTGAGGTATAAATTATGTAAAAATACTGGGGTCTTTTTATAGTTTCAGGAAAAACTGGGTTTACTATCCTTAAGTTGTTTAAAATCTTACCTTTTTTTTCAGTAAAAGAAAGAAGAATGGGAGAAGGGAATTGTGAATGGAGAGGAGGGTTAATTAGGAAGTTATGTTTGATCTTTGTGTGTCTATTTCTCCCCAAACTCACCCAATCAACAAATGTGGCTGCCATTCTCCTCTTCCCCCTTGAATGCTCAGCCACTTGATGGTGTTTCTGGAATTTTCAGAAGACATCGACTCCCCACCCCAAGACAAAACACTGACAAGAAGGGACCCCCCAGTACCTCCTGCATCATATGTTCTGGTCTCCTAATGTTCTATCTTAAAAGGGGGTTAATTAAAGGAAATCTCCTGGGCTTTTCTTTGAGATGGACACAGCTATCACTATTTTCTTTTTAATTTTTTTCTTTTTTCTTTATTATTTATTTATTTATTTATTTATTTTTATTTATTTTTTTTTTTTGAGGCGGAGTCTCGCTCTGTCGCCCGGGCTGGAGTGCAGTGGCCGGATCTCAGCTCACTGCAAGCTCCGCCTCCCGGGTTCACGCCATTCTCCTGCCTTATTTATTTATTTTTAATATATGGAATGTTTCACAAATTTGTGTGTCATTCTTGCACAGGGGCCATGATAATCTTTGTATAGCTCTTATTTTAGTATATGCCCTGCTGAAGCAAGCAGAGTCATTACTATTTTCATTGGTCTCTTCATCTAAGTCAGAAGTAGTCATGGACACTTTTTCTACCATTTCTTATGCCTTTTTGTTGCAGGCCTGACCCAGACTGGGGGAAGTATTAGGAGGAGAAGTCTTTAGGGGAAGAACTGTGGGATTTAAGGGTCTTGGATATGAAATCCCAGAGCTGTCCATGCCCTCAAAGTTGGAGCAAGACTAGTGCTCTCATTTTACAGAGAGGATGCTGAGACACAGAAACGTTAAGTAGCTTGCTGCAGATGCATAGCTAGTTGGTGAATGCTAGGTTGAAGAGTTTTGATCCCATGCAACGAAGCACACAATCATTGAGCCCAACAGATTTCCAAGGGCAAGTCTCACTTAGACCCACTCAGGATGCAACCAAAACTGATTAAAAGGCTCTTTACTGTTTCAATCACCTCAAAGAATGCAAGTGAAAGTGGGCAGGGAGGCTTACTAAGCCCTTTTCTTTCTCCAGTCATTTAATTATCCCTTGAAATCTAGCTGATTCTATAGAGAGGCTCCAGGAAGTCTTGAAGAAAACTTCGCACAGGATGACACTTGAAGATGAGTTGACGGAATGGGCTGAACTTAAAGGAGCACGCTGGTGGATGCAAGGATGTCAGGGCTGGTGAAATCACTGCCAGTTCAACCTTTTCCCATGTTGATTCAGTTTGTCATAAAACATGAGAGGTACAACTTGAGGACAAGTGGTCAGAAGATGTAAAAAGAATATGACAACAAATTAAAAAACATGAGAGAATCTGCTTTTTGAAAAGAGATTCTGAGCACCTTTAGCTCTCTAACAAAACAAAAACAACAACCATTGTATTTTCAAATCATTCTTATTCATCAAAGTTGAGAACAAAATTCCCCTGCCGGAGAGTTTTCTGTCATTTGTTTTTCAGGAGTATCCTTCCCATAAAAGTTCACCCAGGGGTGTAAATTCTGACATTTGTGTATTTGGCTTTATCATAGCCTTGATCCGGACATCATCTATCCTTACTAAGATGAATTAAAACAATAAAGGTCCTAGTCAGTTCTACAATCATGAAGCAACTTGGCATCACCCATCTCCAACCAGAAAGAGGAAAAAAAGCATCCCTGAGCTTCTCCAGTGTCACCCCATGAGTCTTTTCCTACTCCCCTCAGGATCACGTGGGTGAAATGACATGTGACTAGAATATGACCATGGTTACAGTTGGAGAAAGTGAGAAGCAGAGAAGTAGCACCTAAAGTACTTACTGCTGTCACCTAGGGATTAAAAGAGGTGCTTCGACCCCACCCAGATCCATGTACCATAGCTCAGCTCCAAGTCCAAGGGCAGTTTTATCTTTCTGTATAAAATTTGAAGTTCAAGACATTCTACTTCTACTCCAACTTTTCATTCTTATATTTTAACTATATAATAGACACATTATTGTTAAAAATAGTACAGAGAATGTTACTTAGTTGAGATCTCACTGTTGATTTGATACTTGATTATTTTTCACCCAGTAACCATGTCTTGAAGATTGTCTCCTATCAGCACAAACAAATCTATCTTTGCTATTTTAAACAACTGCATGAATTTCCATGTATGGATGTACCATTTCTTATTTAACCACTTTCTTATTTGTGGACATGTGGGCTGTTTTTTATAATGGGCATTTTTATTTTTTAAAAAGGCATTTTATAGTACATAAAACTGTATTGTTATTAACACTCCTTGTCCTTAGAACACCCACCTTGATACTAAAAGGAAGTGCTCCAAGGGCTGTAGCCAGATTCTGACTTGGAAACCTCCTTGTTCTACTGTTGTACTTACAATTGCTCATTTTGCCATCCCTTTTAATAGCCTTCCCAGACCCAGCTGTTACTCACCTTCCTTGGCCCAGAGAAGTGGCTGACTTAGCCTGACCGGCAAGCCATGGCTCAGTTACATGTTTGAAAATGCCAAAGGAAGGTCACAAAAGTGAAGCAAATAAGGTTCAATGTTGGAATGGAATAACCTGTATTTGAAAAGCAGAAAAATGGCCGGGCGCGGTGGCTCAAGCCTGTAATCCCAGCACTTTGGGAGGCTGAGACGGGCGGATCACAAGGTCAGGAGATCGAGACTATCCTGGCTAACATGGTGAAACCCCGTCTCTACTAAAAAATACAAAAAACTAGCCAGGCGAGATGGCGGGCGCCTGTAGTCCCAGCTACTCAGGAGGCTGAGGCAGGAGAATGGCGTGAACCCAGGAGGTGGAGCTTGCAGTGAGCTGAGATCTAGCCACTGCACTCCAGCCTGGGTGACAGAGCAAGACTCCGTCTCAAAAAAAAAAAAAAAAAAAAAAAAGAAAGCAGAAAAGTACTGGAGACATTTTCAACAGGATTGTGGCACCTGCCTTCATCTCCTATGGAAAGGCAGAGTCAAGACTAAAGTCCTTCTGCCCAGGACTCTGGATAAAGAGAGCACAAACTGCCCTAACACAGTTGGGCTGCCCACAGTAGGTTACTTTTTGTGAATATCGGTGGCCTCCTAATGTTAGAGGTAGGTGAAGGCTGTAGGTCTCATCTCCACACCTTACAGCACGTGCCCTGTTACAGTAAATGATGTATCTCAGTGCAAATTCTGCCGCACATAAGAACTCACGTCAGCCAACAGGCACAAAAGGCCACATGGACTATTCAGTAAACTCATGAAGCCTAACCCTTTGTCCATTTAGGCCCTTGGACAGTGTCCAGCACAAAAGATTCACTTGGCTAGGCACAGTGGCTCATGCTTGTAACCTCAGCACTTTGGGAGGCCAAGGCAGGAGGATCACTTGACCCTAGGAATTTGAGACCAGCCTGGGCAACATAGCAAGATCCTGGCTGTATGATTTTATTTAAAAAAAGAAAAGAAAAAGTTTCACTTGAAGCAAATGAAACCACTACCACATTCTATCAGCATATTTCAGCTAATTTTCTAGTCTGCTCAAGATGATTACAGACTCCTCTACATACCGCCTAACACAAAATATGGACTCCTAGCACTCACTGTAGGCCTAGGACTCCAAGGACATAGAAAAGTGCCTGACACATAATGGGGCTAAATAAATATTTACCTGAGACCCAGCAGGACTCATATTCTTGTCTAACCAAACCACATATTTCAAATTCTCCTTTCAATGAGAAATAATTGGTAACATTTCTAATGCTAATTAACCATTAATCCTTCAATACTACTCAAAGGTAAAGATAGGTAAAGTGCTTGGGATTACCTCCACTGGAGTGGGAGCAGCTGATTAGCGTCTTTCAAATGCTAACTAACCCCAACAGTTGTAATCGCAGAGTTAGGGCTTCTCAGGTGTGAACTAACATTTCTTGGAACAGTGGTTCTCTAAGCTGGGTGCATCTTAGAATCCTCTGTGAAGCTTTTAAAAAAAATGTTGATGCCCAGGCTTCACCTCAGGCACATGAAATCCAAATCTCTGCTCTAGGGTCCAAGGAATTGGTATTTTTTAAAGTTTTCCAGCTGATTTTAATTTCCACCCAGCGTTGAGAATACTGCTCGAGGGTGTAGAATTAAACGAATATGTATCTAAATACACGTGTATTTTCTCGAAGTTGTAGTGGACAGTCAAGCTATTGTTATTCTGGTCTCAGAATTTTGATTGCTGAAGACTGCCTATGCTAAGACCATGGGAAACTAAATTTACTCATTTAGTATTCATTTTTATTTTATTTTATTTATTTGAGACAGAGTCTTGCTCTGTTGTCCAGGCTGGAGTGTAGTGGCACGATCTCGGCTCACTGCAACCTCTGTCTCATGGGTTCAAGCAATTCTCCTGCCTCAGCCTCCTAAGCTGGGACTACAAGCACATGCCACCATGCCCAGCTAATTTTTGTATTTTTAGTAGAGATGTGGTTTTGTCATGTTGGCCAGGCTCGTCTTGAACTCCTGGCCTCAAGTGATCCTCCTGCCTTGGCCTCCCAAAGTGCTGGGATTACAGGCATGAGCCACTGTGCCTGGCCTACTCATTTAGTATGTATTTAGCTCTACTTTGTGTCAGGCACTTTTCCAGAGCTGAGGTATACTTATGCTCTCAAGAGACAAATGCCTCTGCCCTCATGGCATTCACACAGTTTTACTGAAGTATTTAACAAAAACTACAGACAATATAACATGCTTCTTCTGCCACAAACCAAGAAGAGTAAGGTGAGACAGTAGTTTTGTGGGTCTGGTGGATATGGGATGAAGAATCAGGAGGCTTGCCTCTAAATCCTGGCTTTGCCCTTTGTTCCCTCTCACCTCTTACCATTTCAAATCCTGAAGTTATAAAAGGAGAGCTGTGAACAAAATGATTTCTAGGGCCCTAAAGTTTTATTGAGGTCTCAAAATCACTGAATCAAAAGGTAGAAATAAACATTCATAACTGCAGCATCACTGCAGACAGTGAAGTTGATTCTCCAATGCCTCTAAAAGAGGAAATGGTCCACAAAGCTTTCGCTAGCCCAGGGTATTTCCACTATCTTTAAGACATTCTCCCATTTGATAAACATAAAGATTTCACACTCTCTGTTACATGGATAGAAATTTCAAGAAGATCAACTTGGGGTCAAAATGAAATAAAAGCAATGGCAATTTTGATTATGCCTCTTCAAACCTTCCAAGACCACAGAGATTTTTATAAGGCCTCGTCCCCTTTCTTCCCCTTCTAAGAATCCCTGCCCAGGCTCTTGCCTAGGCTGGCATCTGTCGCCATAGAAAAGGTAGTGATAAGTGGCCAGGAAGGACTGTCAGTGACTTTCTATCACATTCTTATTTCCCCAAATAATGGGTTCTTGTTTAGGCCCCTTACACTGATTCCCAGAACATTAGGAAGGCAGAGCCTCTAACAATCAACATTCTGGGACTGTGATAAGGACAACTGGCCTGTCTACTACAACCTCAAGAAGCATGGGTGTGGGTGGGAGAATCAGTTAAAATATGAATGCATAATGGTTTCCCTCCCACCCCTCAACTTTGTGAAAAGCCAAATTTACTTCATGAGATTAAATTTCACTTAATGGACGGTGGGTTGATGGAGAGTTTGCATTGAGATGATTTTTTAAAAGGAAGTTTGATTGTCATAGTAACGCTCTGAAAAGATTTTGATGCAACTTTGGAATTACTTCACACCCAATTACATAGGACATCTACTTGGAATGAGAGATAAGTACTTCTGTGACTGCAAACGTAGAAAGAAAATCCATTAACCTTTTTAGCCATTTATTAAAGCAGACGAAAATTATTTTAAAAATGCAATTTCTGACTTCAAGAAGAAGTACTGAAAAAAATATTTTCTTTTTTTTTTTTTTTTTTTTTTTTTTGAGACGGAGTCTCGCTCTGTCGCCCAGGCTGGAGTGCAGTGGCCGGATCTCAGCTCACTGCAAGCTCCGCCTCCCGGGTTTACGCCATTCTCTCGCCTCAGCCTCCCGAGTAGCTGGGACTACAGGCGCCCGCCATCTCGCCCGGCTAATTTTTTGTATATTTTAGTAGAGACGGGGTTTCACCGTGTTAGCCAGGATGGTCTCGATCTCCTGACCTCGTGATCCGCCCGTCTCGGCCTCCCAAAGTGCTGGGATTACAGGCTTGAGCCACCGCGCCCGGCCGAAAAAAATATTTTCTTGGTGTAGTTTGGAGTTTCCTAACAAAAGGAAAATGCCACAGAACATCTTAACTATGGATTCTTTGGGAATCAGAGAAATTTAGGGCCAGTAACACACTGAGTGGTCATTGAGTCCATTCCCTGACCAGGAAGGGCCAGAGTTAGGCAGGTAGAACCCTATTACTTTAAAAACTAAAACCTCCCTTCGTCATATTCCTCATATTTAAAATCTTACTGTAATACAGTTTCTTGTGGCTTGCTTAAAGCTGGGCAGTTTAGTCTGTTTGTCTCATTCTAGTTTCAGGAATGATCATCACCAAAAACACGTATTGAGCATTTTTTATGATGACTTTTGCTAGTTAAAGGGAAAAAAGCTAAAAGGTGAAATTACTGCCATTGAAATCTTACTTGAACTACCTTCATCCACTGGATCAAAACCCTTTTCATAACTGGCTATTGTTAAGCTCTCCAGAACATAGGCTTTTGGACCATTAAAAGGGTTTTCACATTGTCTAGTCCAGATCTGTAATTGTACACATTGGAGCAAATGACACCTGAAGAGGTTCTATACATATGTATTATCTTACTCATTCAACACATTTGTTTAGTCTGTTCCTGTAGGACAACCTGACATTATCCATTTCCTGAAGTGCTGCAACAAGAAATACCATACACACCATCGCTTATGTTCTTACCCAAAATTTTACCCTGAATCCAATTTCAGACAAATCCAGATTGTAGGACATTCAACAAGGCAACTATTTTGGGCTCTTCAAAAAGGTGAACGACTAGAAAAACAAAACAAAAAAAGAAGTGAGGAATTGTTCTCACTTTGATTAAAAGAGATGAAAGAGCATGAACCTTGGTGGGATCCTGTAGTTCAAAACACAAAAGCTGTAAAATATATTTTTGAAGACAACTGGAGGACTATGGAAGGTATTTTAGACAATATTATTAACTGAATGATGGTTTTCTTATGCATGATGATGGTTTTGTGGTAAGGTGGCAGAATGTCCTTATTGTTAGGGGATGTATTCTGAAGTATTTAGGAATGTCCTATGATGCTTTCAAATGATTCAGCAAAAGAAGTTGAATGTGTGTAGAAAGAGAGAAAGACAAGAGAGAGAGAGAGAAAGAGAGTACAACTGTAAAATATTAGCAATTGGTTAAGCTAGGTGACGGTGCTCATTCTACTATTCATTCAACTTTCTGTATATCTCAAAATTTAAACATGAATAAACCATTTTAGTAAAAGATACCCTAGCATGTAAGTTCCACGAAGCAAGAGATGTTTGTCTCTCCCACTGATGTACACCAAGCGCCGAGAGCAGTCCCCAGCACACAGTAGGCACTCAATAAATATGTGTTTACATGGAAAACAAAAAAGGAGGTGGCCCCAGCATGGGGTCAGAGGGAGAGAGGGGATAGAAGCCAAGGAGTGGGCAAACCTGCTGGCACACCACCCTGACATCAGCATTTTTCAGAGGCTTCCCGAGAGCCACAGGAATGCTACAGAATAAGGCTCCTGTGGACAGCGCCCTCTCAGCTGCACCTGCTTTTGGTGCAGGCAGCTGGGCAGAAGATTAGGTAGAGAAGACTCACTCAGCCAGAATGTCTTACCCATGTCCCCCCTGCACCACAATCAATCTGGAAATGGCATGGGGATGTTTCTGATCAGAGTGTAAAAATGTAGGCATCCGTCAGCTCGCACTGGTTCAGTCATCCCATGTATACAAGGGAAAGCTTGAATATATGTCAAACCTCAGGGATCGTGAGATCCATTAGAACACACTTAATATTATGATGCAAATGGTGAAATTGAAGGCCTTACAATTAGGCAAGAGCTGGCTTCTTTCTTCATTTGATTTTCTTTAATGGCACCATAATAATATACTGTTTTTAAAAAGATGAGTTTTCTAAGATTCTACTAGTTGGTGATTTATTATCTCATTTCCAAATTCCAGGGTTAAGGAAACATGTATATTAAGAAATGGCTAAAATATGAATAAAGCACAAATGCTCTAGGAGGCTGATGGAGGAGGAGGAGGGTACCAGGGTGGCTGTGCGAGGTCATGGTCCAGCTGAAGGTCGATGAACTGAAGGTTTCCTTCTTTTCTCCTCTTTTTCTTTTTATCTTTCTTGTCTCATTTTTTCTTTCAAGGTCTCTTTTCTTCTTTCCACCCTCTTTGCTTCCTCCTGCCCTTCTTTCTTCTCTTCCTCTCTTCCTTCCTTCCCTCCTTCCTTCCTCCATTCCATTCTCCCATTTAAAAAACCACAGTGACTGAAACTAAAGAGCTGGCCTCCGCACCTCAGGGCTGAGGGCTGGTTAGCACTCCTTGCCTCCTGGCAACCATGCCCCTTCTAATAGTGACTGGTTGAGAAAGAGGCTCAGATTCTTTTAACTAGATGAATCCCCCCAGGCATGTCATCTCTTTCCTGTGCAGACCTGCAAGGGAGGTGATCTTACTTCTCCCACTGAGAAGGAGCCTGGCAGTGCTTCTAAACTGAATTCTCATAAGAAAGGGAAGAGCCTGTTTGCAAAAACATACTCTTTGGCTGCCAACACAAGCAGATATTTCAGGGAGGAGGGGAACTGTAACCCCTCCAAGATCTTTGCTCTCCTTCAGAGCCAAGGCTCTCAGGTTTCACAAAGGAATTTATAGAGCAGACTGACGCCTCTGGGGTTGGAATCAGCTCAGGACTAAGTGGAGAATGAGGAGAGGGACAGACACCCTTCGCTGCTCTGTGCAGGCTGGGGATTGTTTACCAGGGGATGAAAAGGTCCTCTCCCTGAAAAGGAATGTTTGGCAAGGAAATGACTTCTGGAGGCACAACTGAATGGCTCCCCAGGGAGTCAGTTTGGGTTAGTTACAGATCAGACCCACCACTCTGGACAAATCTCACTGGGCAAGGGCGGCGGGGCTGTGATCACAAGAACTTGGGGATGTTTAGAGCAACTCCTGCCTTTAAAAGACAGCTGTCCTCTTTTCCAGATAAGTTCTGTATGGTAAAAGAAGGAAAAGGAAAAAAAAAGGTTAGAAATCATATTGAAAAATTAAAGGAATGTTTGATTTGTCCATAAGAATTTCCTGACTGTGCCACTTTGCTCAGCGCTTGTCCTAGGTCCTTCCAATATCACATTTAGTGGGTAGTGAGAAGGCGTGGAGTAAGTGACTCTGGTTGCTGACATTCACACTTGGATGAAGTGGAGAAAGATGATGTCCTTCCTTATTTGGTGGCTCTGGAAGCCACATTCCCTTCTCATCTGCCTTCCCAAAAGAACCTTGTGGCTGGTCAGCGGAAGCCCACGCTATTCAGCAGCCCCCACCCTTGGCATTTCCTTATCTAGGAGTCTTCACTATGGAATTCCAAGGCCCACCCCAATGCTCCGGATGTATTTCAATCCATGGCCTGCCACTTTGTTCCTCTTGTGATGACAAGCAGATAACATAGCTCACATGCCTTCTTTTCCTGCATACCAACCAGACCCCAGTTCTGAAAAGGAAACAAACCACAAACCAAGAGAGATGTGTTATTTTTATGTAGACATTGTTAAGACGCTGCAATAAGCCTAGAATTGTGGAAAGTGCTTTCCCATGTTGCTCCAGTTAATCCCCTCAGTCACTCCAGCATTTATACAAATGAGGAAACCAGTGAGTGTGGAGGTTAAATAGTCAAGGTCTCATAGCAAATGTGTGTGTTGGGGGGTGGGGGTTGCCAATTCAAAGTCCAGAATGACTCCAAGTCCACAGCACCTTTGTTGCAGTTAAATGCCGTTACGACTAAGCCTAACCCCCTTGGCCATCATTACTAAGAGGCTTTACCAACTTCTGACATTGTTAACTTCAAGACAAGTATCCTTTTTTCAAGACAAGGCATCAAAAACTGTATTTCTGTTATTCATCATCACCATGGTTACAATCACAACTCAAAGACCCTCCATCTGAGAAACAACAAAAATGTGGAGAAAATATTTGCTGAACACATCAGTAAATAAATAAGTATAAAATATGAAAGTGGCCAGAATACACCCAAATCGATAAATATGAATGAGTTAAATGCCTCTTTTGAAAGACAGATATTGGCCGGGCACGGTGGCTCACGCCTGTAATCCCAGTACTTTGGGAGGCCGAAGTGGACGAATCATGAGGTCAAAAGATCGAGACCATCCTGGCTAACACGGTGAAACCCCGTCTCTACTAAAAATACAAAAAATTAGCTGGGCATGGTGGCGGGCACCTGTAGCCCCAGCTACTCAAGAAGCTGAGGAAGGAGAATGTCGTGAATCAGGAAGGCAGAGCTTGCAGTGAGCCAAGATTGTGCCACTGCACTCCATCCTAGGCGACAGTGAGAGACTTAAAAAAAAAAAAAAAGGAAGAAAGAAAAAAAAAGATATTCTTAAAATCCAACAATTCCACTTCTGGGTGTATACCCAAAAGAATTGAAAGTAGAGTCTTGAACAGATATTTGCACACCGATGTTCATAGCACCATTATTCAAAATAGCCAAAGTATGGAAGAAACCCAAGTGTTCATTGACAGATGAATGAACAAGCAAAATGTGGTATTTACACACAATGGATTACTCAGCCTTAAAAAGGAAGGAAATGCTGACATATGCTACAACATGGACAAATCTTGAGGGCATTATACTAAGTGAAATAAACCAAAAAGACAAGTACTGTATGATTCCACTCACATGAGGTACTTAGAGTGTTCAAAATCATAGAGACAGAAAGTAGAATGATAATTGCCAGGAGCTGGAGGGAGGGGGAAATAGGAAGTTATAAGAGTTTAGAATTTCAGTTTTACAAGGTGAAAAGAGTTATGGACATGGATAATGGTGATGGATGCACACTATGAATGCATTTAATACAATTGAAATATACACTTAAAATGGTTAAGATGATAAATTTTGGGGCGGAGGAACTAGAACCCTAAAAATGAAAGAAGAATGAATTTTCTTAGAAAGATACTCTTATCTGATATAAAACAATACAAACAATAAAAATATATGCCATTTATAAGAGATATACCAGGATGACACTGGAAGGTTGAAAATAAAGGAATAGACAGAGGGATACCATATGAATGCTACCAAAATATGCAAAAGGGGCAGTATTAGTGCCAGACAAAATCAAATTAAAAGCAAAAAACACTAAGTGGGACAAAGAAGATTGGAAGACATAATCCAACAAGAAGTTATACTAATAATTAATTTTTGTGCAATAGACAACATAGCATCGAAATATCTAAACACCAAGTCTGTGTACTTAGGCATGCTAAGAATGGGTAAATATAGTAAAAAGTACTGTTTTGGCCTGATAGGAACTTGCTGTCTCTTCCAGTGGATAATTTGTCTGCAGTGTATTTAAAGCAGGGAGCTTAAGCTCAGACTTCCAGATTGGAAAGATTCTAAGTATTTCAGGGAGAGGTTATTTATGCTGTATGAGTATTTTACGTCAGGGAAGCATTATAACAAATAGACCATAAAAATCGTACCATATCCAAAGGAAAAACAAAAAGCCACAGAAGGTTCTTGGAGTGTCTCTTCAGGAAATCCTCCACACTCAAGGCTCTTGCCAGTTAGGGTAACGTGTTCATAAATTTCCTGTAACAAACTCATTCCAGCATCAGAAAATGACAAATCAATCAAATTTTGGGAGATTGATAGCTAAACTCTTCCAGGACTGTGGGCATAAATCCAGGAAAGGAATTTGTGCCAAAAATTGAACCCTTTCCTGCCAGAAATGGAAATACAGACAGAAATAAAACCAGTTACTTCATTTCAACTCATATCTACCATGTTTTAGGCAAGACAGTGAGGATGCAACTTACAGCTTCTCACAGGTAAGATAAAATTTCTAGCAAAAGTAAGGTGCTGGCCAGTCTTGGAGCTTTGGGAAGTAGAGCTGGAGGATCCTTTGAGGCCAGAAGCTCAAGACCAACTTGGGCAACATAGTGAAACCTCATCTCTACAAAAATAAAATAAAATATTAGCTGAGTGTGTTGGTGCGTGCCTGTAGTCCCTGCTACCCGAGACGCTGAGGTGGGAGGATCACTCGAGCCCAGGAGTTCAAGGTGACAATGAGCTAGGATCTAGGTACTGCACTCCAGCCTGGGTGACAGAGTGAGACTGTTTCAAAAGCAAACAAAAGTAAGGTACTTAAAACACTCTGAAGCACTCAGTTGTTACACAAATCTCATCTCCAGTGTGGACTGGGTTAGTGGAGCAAAGGGGCCAGGGAAGCCAATGACAGAGAAGGAATGGACCGGGAACCTGGGTTTTGAAATATCTTTCTCATAATTTGAGTTGATATTAAAGAAAAACCTAAAACTACTAAGTGCTAATCTAGCATTTTTTAATTCTGAAAAGTCCAAATTAGACATAAGGAATTGGTTAGAAGTACTGGATAATAATTTTCCAAGCAAAGAGGGCTTTTTTCTTCCAGATCCTTTGTCAGATGTACTGAGGCATGAACCCTATTCTTGAAAGGGAGTTGTTGCAGCTGAGCTCACTAGTACCTTATGTTCTACATCCTAAGCAAATGCATACCTATGAACTCTGGGGGAATGCGGAGTTGAGACCCTACTAGGTCGTTGGCCAGCAAGTTTTTTGGTGTGTAAATGGGTTGAATAAACATGCATGTAGATATATTTATGTATATCTAAATGGGTAGATAGAAAATAGATAGATAAATGACAGTTAGATAATAGATAAGTCATAGATAGATAGATAGATAGATAGATAGATAGATAGAGATATGGTTTGGCTGTGTCCCCATTCAAATCTCGACTTGAATTGTATCTCCTAGAATTCTCACATGTTGTGGGGAGGACCCAGGGGGAGGTAGTTGAATCATGAGGGCCGGTCTTTCCCATGCTACTCTCGTGATAGTGAATAAGTCTCACAAAATCTGATGGGTTTATCAGGGGTTTCCACTTTCTCTTCTTCCTCATTCTCTCTTGCTGCTGCCATATAATAAGTGCCTTTCACCCTCTGCCATGATTACGAGACCTCTCCAGCCATGTAGAACTGTAAGTCCAATTAAACCTCTTTTTCCTCCCAGCCTTGGGTATGTCTTTATCAGTAGCATGAAAACAGACTAATACAGACAGATACACAGAGAGATAGATAGATAGATGATAGATGATTGCTAGCTAGCTAGATGATGATAGATAGATAGATATATAGATAGATAGATAATAGATAGAAGATAGATAGACAGATAGATAGACAGACAGATACTACTTCTGGTCTTTCTATCTCTCCCTCTTTATTCCTGGTATTCTCTCTTCACTTCCTCCTCTCTCTGGTTTAGCTATCTGCCTCTGTTTCATTTCCTTTGTGTCTGCCACTAGGTAGGTCTTGTCTCTCTCTGAGCATCTCTCCATGGGTCTCAGTGTATTTCTCCTCATCTGTCTCTGGCTGTCTGCCCTTATTTCTTTCTCTCTCTCTCCATCTCCCTGCCTTCCTTTTGCCTTTCTTCTACTCTGGTGGTGGTTGCTGCCCTTGCTGCTGTGATGCATTTTCTATTGATGGAGTGAGCATTAAGGAGGCCCAAATATGGTCATGGGTTTCAGGCAGAGTTGAGATCATGGCAGCTAGGCAATGCTCGCCCCCAGCACAGTCGCTGGGAAACTCAGAGCTGTCACAAACACTGGCCCACCTTATATCCAGACACTTAAGGTCAGGAAGAGACAGAGTGATTCAGCCAGAGTCCTGTTCATAAGAGGCAGCAAAGGCTCTCTGCTGTCAGTTGCCACTTGTTACAATACAGTCAATTTTCCATCCCACAGCAATTTACATTCATGTCTCTGTTATAATCACTTTGCTGTGCCCTTACTGGAAGGGAAACCATTTTCCTTAGTATCACTCAGATAATTAGAGCAAGTCCTCTGGATAAGGAAAGCTCAGGTACCACAATGAAACTATTGAAATGTCTTTTAAAAACCTCTCCTTTTAAAAGAATGTTCAAAAAAATTGCCACATCAAAGTTCTGAAATGTCAAGAATTCCTATAATTTCCTTCTGTGGCTAATGCCAGGAACTTTCTAGAATACTACAATTTCTTATTCTTTAGAGTGCAGGATAAAGGATAATTTTGTTTGCCTGAGATTTATCCCACCTGAGTAGTATTTTTCCAGGGTTATGCTTGAGCAAAAGACTGGCTGAGAAACTTTCAACCAACCTATGGGGAAATAACTTTTTGATTAAAGAGCTTTGATTAATTAAGCATTCCTTTATGGAATTCTTTTAGGGAATTCATTCTTTACTGAATTCTTGTAGAACTGCAGAAAATCTTCAGAATGGGCCACAACAACTTTGGTCACAGAAGACAGCTGCAGCTGCACTGCAGAAAGACAGGCTAGAGAACAGAATGGCAAGGGTTCAGCTCCGTTTTTCCGTGTTTCCTTTTTTCATGCTTTATTTTGTAGGGGAGTCTAAGCCACAAAAGTAGAGATCCCTTTCCCTTAAATTCATGACTCTTGAAATTATTACAAAAGATCTAAACATCTTCTGGAAAGGTTATGTAGGGTGTAAAACTTTCCACCGAGGACAAATTCTAAACACTGTAATGGAACTTTTCCTTCAACCCAGTCTATTTGGTACCATTCACTGAGCACTTACAATACATGGCAAGCCCTGGGATAAATGTTCAATATGCTCATTTAAATCTCCCAGTAACTCTTTAATGCAAATCTATTATTTTCCCCCATATTACAGATGAAGAAATTGAGCCTCATGTGTTAAAGTGGTTTGTTGAAAATCACACAGCTAGGAAGGAAGAGATCTTGGATTCAAACCCAAGTCAGCTGGCCTTATAGTCTGTGTTTTCAAATACCTGCCTCATGCCAGTCTCGCTACTCTGACTCCAACTAGAGACAGAAAATGAACTGAAAACTGGCAGAAAATTGGCAATAAATGTCTCAGATGGGTAGCCTGCTTACTCTCCCCTGGGCCTGTACAGTAAGTCTATATAGTAAATCCTGCACAGGATGTTACAGAGACCATAGAGTAGCAACAACTATTTAGATTGGTCCAACCCTATACCATTTGCGAAGCCTGATATCTGTGATCTCAGATGATCTTTTCTAAGACTCTGTGACTTTGAGGTTATTGTTTCCATTTTAGCAGAAAAAGAGACTAACACCCAAGTTGGTTAACTGACTTGGTCAAGGTCTCATAACTGGTAACTGACAGAGCCAAGACTTGGGCCTAAGAAGGGTTTGACTCCTTCCTCAATGCCCTTTGAGCTCCTGCTCCTGGGCCAACTCTGGTCAATTGATCATGACTGGCCTGTGGTGTTATTTGGGAGAAAATAGTCCTAGGATGTATTAAGACTCAGCAAGAAAAGGTGTCACAGGTCGGGCATGGTGGCTCACACCTATAATCCCAGCACTTTGGGAGTCTAAGGCTGGAGGATTGGCTGAGCTCAGGAGTTCATAACCAGCCTATGCAATGTGGTGAGACTGTATCTCTACAAAAATTTAAAATTAGGCAGGCATGGTGGCACACGCCTGTAGTCTCAGCTACTCAGGAGACTGAGGTGGGAGGATCACTTGAGCCCAGGAGATGGAGGCTGCAGTGAGCTATGAAAGCACCGCTGCACTCCAGGCCAGGTATCACAGCAAGACCCTGTCTCCAAAAGAGAACTTAAAAAAAAGAAAAAGAAAAAATGTCGCTGTTAATTAAGCATGTCTGCACCTACACCAGCATGAGGAGTGACAGCATCCTTGCCACAGTGATGTCATCTCTAATCTATTTAGTGCAGCCCCTTAATTCTATAGAAAAGGAAATGGAGGCCTAACTCAGAAATTCTGAGACTTCTGCAGGTTCTCTCAGAAAGTTGATGACACTTAGGACAGAACAGCATTTTGAGAAGTTGTCCAGATCTCTTTTCATAGTACTTTAAATATGGGATTTAGGCTTTTCCATGCTCATGCTTGCTCGACTCTAAGTCCCAGAGTCCCTTATGAGTTGGGGACAGAAGGTGTTGAGCAAACTTAACAGAGAGGACAGAGAAAGCTTGGATTGGTGCAAGATGTAGCTTCCGCTTAAGACTGCTCAGCCTCCCCTGACACCTGCCTTTCTCTCTCCTTCCCTGACTCTCACCATTGCCAACACCGACCTCTCCCACTCCTGCCCTGAGCTAATCCTCCTGCCTTTGAGAAGGAGTTTTATTCTACCCCATCTCTCCCACAAGACTGTAAACCATCTAAGGTCAGCTGATGACACTGTCTTGTTCATTCGTGTAGAAGCCTCATATTACTCCACATAGGCTTGGCACACATGCTTATGGAACTCAATTGATTCCGCCCAAACTGGAATTGGAGTAAACTGAATTGCACTAAATATACCTGAACCAAAGTAGGTAATAAAATAGGCCTGGTGACTAATTTATTACAAAGTGAAAAGTATAAATAAAACAGGAAGGAACTGGAATTCTTGAGAGGGAAAATAGCACCTTTCTATCTCATATTCTCAATATCCTCCCCGAAATCACCAACACATTAATAATAGCAAATATGATCAGCTAATTTATAGCTATCACAAGACATTGAGGGGTACTTGTCTTCTTGTCCTAGTTTTGGTATCTGGGACCTATAGCTAAAAAGCAAAGACAGCATCCACACATGGTAAGATGTGGGGCCAAAAACTGTACCACAAGGAGGAGATGATGTAAAAATTGTACCACAAGGAAGAGATGGTGCAAAGGTAATCACCTCTTTCATCCTCCTTTCTCAGTCTATACCAATGACTATCAAACCCATTGGACTACAGGTCTTCATTTAGTGACAAATATCATGCAATGCCAATTTGCAAATTGAAATGTAATGGATAGACAATAAAACTTTCTATTAAAAAATTATATATGTATATAATTTTCTCCCAAAGCCAACATAATCCCTAACTTTATAGAGATAATATAAATAAAGGAGAGGTAAGTTATTAAAATAATATGTGTTTCCTGGGACACCACAACTCCAGGAGACATAACGAAGTAGTCAGTGGTGTGGGCCTGTTTGTAATGAATAAGTTTGCATTGATAAGAAAATAAGTCAATATAAAGTTGAATATAATCAACACTTTGTCTTTATACATATTGAAACAAGGGGTAAATAAATTTGGTTTTATACATAGACATTTTGCCAACTGAACAGCAGACTGATATTTTGACAATTTAAACAGCACAACTGGCTTTGCCATCAGCGAAGTGATTGTTCGAATGGTGAACAGTCTTTGGCAAGTTTCCAAAAGTAACAAGTACTGTATAATCTTCCCTTGATTTACATGGTAGTTATGTTTCTGGAAAATTCAATGTATATCAAAGCTATACAAAAATACCTTGTGTTTTTTACATAAAATGGAATTGAGTTCTAGGCCTATGTCATTATAAAATGTCTGGGAGGACACCAGAAAGATGTGTAAATGTGAGGTGGTTTTTCATGTAGAATTGTCTTATGCATTGCAGGATGTCTGGAATCCCTGGCCCATTAAGTATCGGAAGATTCCCCCAATCACTGTGACAACCTATAACAGCTCTGCATATTTCCAAAATGTCCCTAGGAGATGGCGTGACCCTCACTGAGGACCACTGCCCACTATATAAAAAGACAGGCAGAAGAAGGGGAGTCTAAGAGATGGTCATCCTTCCCGTGATTGGGTATCCACAGCAGACTTGCTCTTCTGCATCAGCGTCAGAGACTTGGAGAGACGTGGAGGTGGAGACAGGTGGTGCAGCTGCTGCATACCTACCACTGGGTGTGAAAATGAGAATGCGTTTCCTATGGGACCATTGGACACAGGGCATCACAGGGAGCTGGCTTGAGCCATCTTGCTATTATCCCACCCAGGAGGGTTGTCTCTTGGTGAAGATGCACTACAACAAGAGGATGTTGCACACAGGGCCCCTGTGGAGCAGAGGTGGGCAGAGAGCAGGGGAGCAGATGAGGTGGGGCTGGAATTGGATCTTCTGGTCAGAGAATTAGGCAGCAAGGGAGGGGAAAGGGCCTTTAAGGGTCTCCAAAGAACTGCTGCATGAACTCCGTCACAGTGGGGGCATGGACATTGGCTAGAGTGTGCTGGCTCCTCAGCAGCCATTAAAAACAAGTTGATTCTTTCTCCCTTCCTCTTCCCTACCCCAACCCAGTGAGGGGGTGGGAGCCCTGAGGAGCAGAGGGGCTTTGAAAACATAGGAGATTGAAGTTTTGTACTGTACCAGACCTTTCTCTCTCTCTCTTTATTTTTTTTTGAAACAGGGTCTCACTCTGTCACCCAGGAAGTGCCATGGCACAATCACAGCTCACTATAGTCACAACCTCCCAGACTCAAGCAATCCTTCCACCTTAACCTCCTGAATAGCTGGGACTACATGAGATCCACGTGCCACCATGCCTGGCTAATTTTTTTTTTTTTTTTGGTAGAGACAGGATCTTCCTATATTGCCCAGGATGATCTCAAACTCCTGAGCTCAAGCAATCCTCCCACCTCAGCCTCCCAAAATGCTGGGATTATAAAAGCATGAATCACTTTGCCTCACCCAGACTACATTTTAACTGCTGAAAGTGAAGCAAACGTCATGAAAGATGTTGTTAATTATACCTAAGATGTTGTTAAAGCATAAAGAATGGTTTGATGGAGTATAACTGGGACTTGAGAACAGGTAGTGAAAGAAATTAAAATGTTTCATGTCTGTCCTACAAAAAATTGAGATTCTTCCATAACCCAGTTACATACTTGATTTTGTCCCACAATGGATTTAAAAGAGCTAATAAGAAGCCATTTAACAAAACAGAGAATGAAAACTAGACCCAGAAGACGTATAAACTGAATAGAATAACAACCAAGCAAAAGGGAACATCAGGTCAAAAATCCACAGGACTTTCAGTCCTACAATGCCAATTTTGGCTCCCTAGAAGCCAAAACAGAAAGGAGAACATGATCCTTTAGCTGGTAAAAGGGATAGAATATGTTAACAACTTCCAAAACAAAAATGGTCTGGGATGTACACAAAGTGGTGGAAGAAAGAACACCAGTGACTACCACTGTCCAGTGCTCTTCCCCCAATTGCTTTAATGATTTAGATAGGCCTTCCAGCTAATCATATACTTTAGATTAATAATATGTGCTGAGTATAGTGCTAGGATCTCTGTTATCACTCACATGTTATAGATGAGAACCCTGAGGCTCACAGAGATAAATAACTAGACAATATTGTCCCAGCTAACAAGTGGAAGAACCAGAATTCCAAGTTAGGTCTGCTAGCTTCTATACCACGCTCTTCATTAAACCCAGCTCTATAATGCTGTTATGAGAAGTGAGAAAATACTGACAGTTCTGGCTTAGCTGGAGCCCTTGAGGATTGGAGCACTCTGGTAAACTGAGGCGTGAAGTCACTGGTGCCATCTCATAGTTTGGAAAAGGCAACACTATGATGACAATGGGTAACACTGGCCTGCCACATAAACACAAAATGTTTCAAAACCCCACCTGGTGAGGAGTATTCTCCCTCATAGCTGCCTTTTCATGCCGTGAAATAAGAGTCCACACCTCTCATCATATCCATGGCAGAAATTTGAAGATTGTATTTTGATTGTTTGTTTTATCAAAGAAAGCACAAGATTGCTTTTATTTAAAAAAATGTTTTTAAGGATACTCATCATTGAGCTTTTACAGTGAGGCTTTGGTTTCACAACTTAATGCAAGGTCTGATTTACCTGATTCTGTGGTCCAATCGGCTTTAAGTTCTGAGATGCTTTTGTTCAGTATTAGGGAGACTGCAGAAGTGTAGTAGGAAGCAGACTGAGTTTGGAATCTGAGGACCTGGGTGCAAGCTTTGTCACTTAAATTGATTATGTTGAGTGATCTTGATCTTCAATTTTCTTATCTACAAAATTGAGACAATAAATCCTAGTATTCAGAACAAAGATGAAAATAGATATGTTAAAAAATTATTAGGCCGGGTGCGGTGGCTCATGCCTGTAATCCCAGCACTTTCGGAGGCTGAGGCGGGTACGAGGTCAGGAGTGCAGCCAGCCTGGCCAACATGGTGAAATCCTGTCTCTACTAAAATACAAAAAATTAGCCGTGCATGGTGGTGCGTGCCTGTAGTCCCAGCTACTCAGGAGGCTGAGGCAGGAGAATCTCTTGAGCCCAGGAGGCAGAGGTTGCAGTGAGCCGAGATCATGCCACTGCACTCCAGCCTGACAACAGAGCAAGACTTCGTCTAAAAAAAAAAAAGAAAGAAAGAAAAAAAAAAGAAAAAACTTTATGAACCCTAAATTGAAATTAAAATATACAGTATTACTTTTCTGAATTGAATTAAAAAGGCAAGAAGCTAGTTGAAAGAGCATTAGGTTAACGTTAACAAGATCACAGTATTTACCTAGCCAGTATTTACTGGACTGGGTCCAGTCCCAGTAAATCACCTACCACTCTGTCTAACTTCCTGGCTTTAGATAAATCATAATTTTTTTTTTTAAATTAAGACAGAGTCTTGCTCTGTCACCATGCTGGAGTGCAGTGATGCGATCTCTGCTCACTGCAAACTCCGCCTCCTGGGTTCAAGCAATTCTTCTGCTTCAGCCTCCTGAGTAGCTGGGACTACAGGCATGCACCACCACGCCTAGCTAATTTTTGCATTTTTAGTAGAGACCGGGTTTCACCATGTTGGCCAGGATGGTCTTGATCTCTTGACCTCGTGATCTGTCCGCCTTGGCCTCCCAAAGTGCTGGGATTACAGGTGTGAGCCACCACGCCTGGCCATAAATCTTTTAAACGCCATTTTTTTTTTAGCTATTAAATTAAGTTAGATTGGTGTTACCAAAAGCCTCCTCTTTTTTCCCCCTTTCTTTTTTCTTTTCTTCAACTTTTAAAAAAAATTATGGGTTACATGTGCAGGATAAATTGGTTTGTTACAAAGCTAAATGTGTGCCATGGTGGTTTGCTGCACAGATCACCCCATCACTTAGATGTTAAGCTGAACATCCATTAGCTATTCTTCCTGATGCTCTCTCTCCCACCACTCCCAACAGGCCCCAGTGTGTGGTGTTTCCCTCCTTGTGTGCATGTGTTCTCATCGTTCAGCTCCATTTATAAGTGAGAATATGCAGTGTTTGGTTTTCTGTTCCTGTGTTAGTTTGCTGAGAATAATGGCCTCCAGCTTCATCTGTGTCCCTGCAAAGGACATGATCTCATTCCTCTTTATGGCTGCATAATATTCCATTGTTTATGTGTACCATATTTTCTTTATCCAGTCTATTATTGATGGGCATTTGGGTTGATTCTATGTCTTTGCTCTTGTGAATAGTGCTGCAATGAACATATGTGTGCATGTATCTTTATAATAGAATGGTTGATATTCCTTTGAGTATATACCCAGTAATGGGATTGCTGGGTCAAAGGGTATTTCTGCTTCTAGATCTTTAAGGAATCACCACACTGTCTTCCACAATGGTTGAAGTAATTTACGTTCCCACCAAACAGTGTAAAAGCATTCCTTTTTCTCTGTAGCCTCATCAGCATCTGTTGTTTCTTGACTTTTTAATAAGCCATTCTGATTGGCATGAGATGGTATCTCCTTGTGGTTTTGATTTGCATTTCTCTAATGATCAGTGATGCTGAGCTTATTTTCCTATTTTTTTCGCTGCATGAATGTCTTCTTTCGATAAGTGTCTGTTCATGTCCTTTGCCCACTTTTTAATGGGGTTTTCTTTCTGGTAAATTTGCATAAGCTCCTTGTAGACTCTGGATATTAGACTTTTGTTAGATGGATAGATTACAAAATTTTTCTTCCGTTCTGTAGGTTGTCTGTTCACTATGATGATACTTTATCTTGCTGTGCAGAAGTTCTTTAGTTTAATTAGATCCCATTTGTCAATTTTTGCTTGCGTTGCAATTGCTTTTGGCATTTTTGCCTTGAAATCTTTGCCCATGCCTGTGTCCTGAATGGTATTGCCTAGGTTTTCTTCTAGGGTTTTTATAGTTTTGGATTTTACATTCAAGTTCAACAGCCCCTTTTTAATCCCTAAACATTTTGGTCTTTGACTGTCAGCTTCCACTTATGTTTTCATGTTTGTGTAAGAATATAAATTAAAATCAAGAATATTATGGTCTGAATTTCTATTTTGGAAAAGTATGAAACATGAAAATTCTTAGTATTTGTAACTAACACATGTAAAATCTCTCAAATTGACTTTTGGAATAGTTTTATGTGTTAACAGATTTGAATAGTGGCATCTGGGTGATAAATTGTCAATGTGGTAAAACCTTTAGTTGATATCCAGTTAGAGTTTCAACTCTTAAAAAACTGCCTTTTTGCTTATGTTTACAATCTAATTTCTTAGGGTCACCATAACAAAGTACCACAAACAGGGTATTTACACAATAGAAATTTGTTTTCTTACAGCCAGGAGGCTAGAAGTCTAAGATCAAGACATTAGCAGGATTGGTTCCTTTTAAGGGCAGTAAGGAAGAATCGTTCTATGCCTTTCTCCTAGTTCCTGATAGTTTCCTAGCTGTTATGGGTCTCTACAAATTCATATTTTGAAGTTCTAACCCTCAGAACCTCAGAATAAGACTTCATTTGAAGAGAAGATCTTTACAGAGTTAATCAAGTTAAAATGAGGTCATTACAGTGAACTCTACTCCAATATGAATGATGTCCTTACAAGAAAAATAAATTTGGATTCAGACTCATACAGAGGAATGATGATGTAAAGACACAAGAAGAAAACAAGCCAAGTAGAGAGACCTGAAACAGATCTTTCTCCCGCAGCCCTCAGAAGCAACAAACCCCACTGACACCTTGATCTCAGACATCTAGCTTCCAGAACTGTGAGAAAGTAAATTTCTGTTATTTAAGTACCCAGGTTGTGGCACAGTCAGCCCTTCATATCCGGGGGCTTAACCAACCACAGATCAAAAATATTCAGAAAAAATTTGATGGTTGTGTATGTACTGAACATGTATAGACTTTTTTTGGTCATTATTCCCTAAACAATACAGTATAACTATTATTTAAGTGGCATTTACATTGTATTAGGTATGATAAATAATCTAGAGATGATTTAAAGTATACAGGAGGATATATGTAAATTATTTGCAAATACTGCACCATTTCTATAAGAGACTTGTGCATCCATGAATTTTGGTATCTGAGGGAAGTCCTAGAACAAATTCCCCCAGAATACTGAGGAACAGCTATACTTTGTTACAGCAGTCCTAGCAAACTAAGAAACTGGCAATCTTTGGCATTCCTCGGCTTGTAGACGCATCACCGCGATCTCTGCCTTTGGGGTCACATGGTGTTCTCCCTGTGTGCATGTCTGTTTCCAAATTTTCTCTTTGGAGAAGGACACTAGTCATATTGGATTAGGGCCCACCACAGTCTAGTGTGACTTCTTCTTAACTAATCACATCTGTCACAACTGTGTTTTCAAAAACAGAGGTACTGGAGCTGAGGACTTCAAAAATGAAGGGGAGACACCAGTAAACCCATGACAATTACTCACTGTGGTAAACTGAAAAACTCAGCCACAGTATTTCACAGCTCATCTCATCATGAGGTAGAGTCAGTTCCCTCATCCCTTGAGTCTGGGCAGGACTCGTGACTTACTCTGACTAAAATGGAGCAGTGGGGATGCTGAGTGAGGTCTGGAGCCAGCCTCAGAAGTCTTGCAGCCTCTACCTTCCGCCTCTTGGAATGCTGCCCTGAAAGTGCCATGAACAAAGCCAATTCAGCCTTCTGGAGGATGAAAGACCTTGTGGAGGGGAACCAGGGCGCCCCAGCCAGCAGCAACTGCCAGGTCTGTGAGTGAGACTACCGTGGACCTTCTAAACTAGTGGCCAGATTTGGCCCACTGCCTATTTTTGTATGGCCTGCAAACATAAGAAATTTTTTTACAATTTGAATGGTTAGAAAAATTAAAAGAAGAAGAATATTTTGTGATATGTGAAAATCACATAAAATTCAAATTTTAGAATCCACAAATAAAGCTTTATGGGAACACAGTCACACTACTGTTTACATACTGTCTGTGGTTGCTTTCGTGCTATACCGGCAGACTTGAATATTTGTGACAGAGACCAAATGGCCATCAAAACATAAAATATTTATTATCTAACCCTTTACAGAAAGTTTTTCTACCCCTATCCTAAGTACAGCCAGTTCTCTGCTGATTACAACTGCATAAATGAGGTCCAAGGGCAGCAAGCAGCGGAACTGTCCAGCCAATCCACAGATCACAAGAAGAGTAAGACCTTATTTAACATGACTAAGTTTAAGGATGGTGTGTTACGCAGCAATAGATAACCACTTTTAGATAATAGTTACCTGATTTCTAGTCATGTATTTTTTTTTTTTTTTTAAGACAGGATTTTGCTTTGTTGCCCAGGCTGGAGAGAAGTGGCACAATCTCAGCTCACTGCAGCCTCCCCGTCCTGGGCTCAAGTGATCCTCCCACCTCAGCCTCCCAAGTAGCTGAGACTACAGGTGCACCCCACCATGCTTGGCTAATTTTTAAATTTCTTGTAGAGACAAGGTCTCATTATATTGCCCAGACTGGTCTCAAACTCCTGGGCTAAAGCGATCCTCTCGTCTTGGCCTCCCAAAGTGCTGGGATTATAGGGGTGGGCCACTGCACCCAGCCTAAAAAATAGCTTTTAATATGAAGACAAAATAAAACATGTCTGCTTTTGGGAAAAAAAAAAACTGTGAAGACACTGAGAATTTAGAAGTCAAACTTCTCAAAACTTTTTTCATATCCATAGCATTTTTTTTCAGGTATTTCTTTTTAACTAACACTTTAAAGAGAAAATGACTGGTAGAACTAAAACTCTCCACTAAATTTTGTTAAATCCCCTCAGTGTACATTGGACTTTGTACTACGTTCTGATTTTCCGAATTTCATGCTCTTTGACTAGTAGCTTAAGATTTTGGCCAGGTCTACTGAAAAGAGCCTTCCAAAGCTCACTCTTTCCTTTGCATACTGGTAAAAGAATTGAGCTGCTCTGAGATGAACCTGGGAAGAAATAGGTTGTCAGTTTGTTTTCTGAGTACTTCTATGGTTAACTGACTTCCTGTGCAGGAGACACAGCCATAGCCTAACCACAGAGACATGCAGTTTCCAGTTCTAACAATGACAACTAGGACCCATGAGGTCTGGGAAAACCTGGGCCTGAATCTTCCCACTTCATCTGGAGCTCCCGCCTCAACAACAGCAAAGTTCACAGGGGGTGCCAGGGAAATGACTGAATGAAGAGTTAAAAGACCCAAGTTCTCATCTCGTGCCACCTTAGGTATCTTCTTGACAAATGAGGAGTATAAGTAACACCTAACATGTCCTTCATTCGGATGTTGAATGTTAACAATGTGTCCAGTATTGTTCTAGGGACAGAACAGTAAACAAAACTAAGCCCTTTCTCTTACAGAACTCCTCATGGAAGAGAGAAAATTCTACAGTGAGAGAAGCTAAACAAAACATATATAAACAAGCAAATACTGCATGGCGGTAAGCGCCATGAAGGAAAACAAAACAAGGTAAGAAGTAGCTACGTGTTACACAGGATGATGAGGTAACAGCTGAACACAGGCCTGAAGGAAGAGGAATCTATGTACATATCTGCAGAAAATGCCTTCCAGCCAGAGGGAACTGCTTGTGAAAAGTCCCTGAGGCAAAAGCATGCTTAGCGTATTTGAGGAATAGTGGAGAGGCAGTGTGGCTGCAGTGGAGAGAGAGAAGAGAAGTAGTGAGGGCCAGATCCTGTTGGAATTTTTATTTATGAGTTTATCTTTAGAAACCGGGTCTCGTTCTCTTCCCCAGACCAGAGTGCAATGGCACAACCTTTGCTCACTGCAGCCTTATCTCCTGAGCTCAAGCGATCCCCCCATCTCAACCTCCCAAGCAGCTGGGATTACAGATGCGCACCACCACACCCAGGTATCTTTTGTATTTTTTGTAGAAACAGAGTCTCACTATGTTGCCGAGGCTGGCTTCAAGCTCCTGGGTTCAAGGGATACTCCCTCCTTGTATCCCAAAGTGCTGGGATTATAGGCGTGATCCAGCCTGACCCTTAGGACTCTTTTTTTTTTTGAGACGGAGTTTCGCTGTTGTCGCTCAGGCTGGAGTACAATGACGTGATCTCCGCTCACTGCAACTTCGGCCTCCCAGGTTCAAGCGATTCTCCTGCCTCAGCCTCCCGAGTAGCTGGGATTACAGGCATTAGCCACCAGGCCTAGCTAATTTTTATACTTTTAGTTGAGACAGGGTTTCACCATGTTGGTCAGGCTGGTCTCGAGCTCCCGACCTCAGGTGATCCACCTGCCTTGGCCTCCCAAAGTGCTGGGATTATAGGCTTAAGCTACCATGCCCGGCCATGTGGGACTTTTTGGATCATTGATACTTTGGATTATTCTGAATGAGATGAGAGATCCCTGGAAAGCTTGAATAGAGGAGTGACAATTTTTTATTTAAATGACACTTTTATTTATGTTTAAAAAGGATCTTTTGGCTGCTATGTTGAGAAAAGATGGCAAAGCAGCAAGGGTGGGATCACAGAGACCATTAGAAGGCTAAAACAATAACACAGGTCAGGATTATTGTGGCTGGGTAAAGCGGAAGTGTAAAAGGTGAACACAGAATGGGTATGTTTTGGAGGTAACACCAACCAAGATTTTCTGATGGAAAAGTGGTGGGGTATGAGAAAATGAGAAGAGTCAAGAATGAACCAAGGTTTTTCACTGAGCAAATGGGGAGATGAAGCTGTCATGCACTGAAGTGGGGAAGGCTTTGGGAGAGACATGTTTTGGAAGAGAAGGAATCAGGTTTTGTTTTTGGACATGTTGAGCTTGAGATGTCTATTAGACCTCCAGGAAGGCATGTTGAGGAAGTAGTATGAATATAGGAGTTTGAAATTTAGGGGAATAGTCCGTGCTTGAGAGATGCTTGAGAATTATCAATATGGAGATGTTATATAGAGATATAAAATTTGCTGCTTTACTGGGCTGGTTACCATTTTGGGCAACTGGTCCCCAGTCTTGCTGGAGAAACTCTGAGGAGCTAGGTAGAAAGTATGTCAGAACTGTCTGAGTGAGACATGGTACAGAGGACTAGCCATGAGCTCTTGCTCCCCTTGATCAAGGGTTGTTCATTGGGGTATTAATTCTCTCAAACCTCCAGATTTCTTTTCTTTTCCTTTTCTTTTTCATTATACTTTAAGTTCTGGGATACATGTGCAGAACATGCAGGTTTGTTACATAGGTATACACATGCCATGGTGGTTTGCTGCACCCATCCACCTGTCATCTACATTAGGTGTTTGTCCTAATGCTATCCCTCCCCTAACTCCCCACTCCCTGACTGGCCCCAGTGTGTGATATTCTCCTTCCTGTGTCCTTGTGTTTTCTTTGTTCAACTCCCACTTATGAGTTAGAACATGTGGTGTTTGGTTTTCTGTTCCTGTGTTAGTTTGCTGAGAATGATGGTTTCCAGCTTCATCCATGTCGCTCAAAGGACATGAACTCATCCTTTTTCATGGCTGCATAGTATTTCATGGTGTATATGTGCCACATTTTCTTTATCCAGTCTATCACTGATGGGCATTTGAGTTGTTTCCAAGTCTTTGCTATTGTGAATAGTGCTGAAATAAACATACATGTGCATGTGTCTTTATAGTAGAATGATTTATAATCCCTTGGGTATATATCGAGTAATAGGATTGCTGGGTCAAATGGTATTTCTGGTTCTAGATCCTTGAGGAATCGCCACACTGTCTTCAACAATAGTTGAACTAATTTACACTCCCACCAACAGTGTAAAAGTGTTCCTATTTCTCCACATCATCTCCAGCAACTGTTGTTTCCTGACTTTTTAATGATTGCCATTCTAACTGGTGTGAGATGGTATCTCATTGTGGCTTTGATTTGCATTTCTCTAATGACCAGTGATGATAAGCTTTTATTCATATGTTTGTTGGCTGCATAAATGCCTTCTTTTGAGAAGTGTCTGTTCATATCCTTTGCCCACTCTTTGATGAGTTCGTTTGTTTTTTTCTTGTAGATTTAAGTTCCTTGCAGATTCTGAATATTAGCCTTTTGTCAGATGGATATACTGCAAAAATTTTCTCCATTCTGTAGGTTGCTGGTTCACTCTGATGATAGTTTCTTGTGCTGTGCAGAAGTTCTTTAGTTTAATTAGATCCCATTTATCTATTTTGGCTTTTGTTGCCATTCCTTTTGTTATTTTAGTCTTTTTCCATGCCTATGTCCTGAATGGTATTGCCTAGGTTTCCTTCTAGGGGTTTTTATGGTTTTAGGTGTTATGTTTAAGCCTTTAATCCATCTTGAGTTAATTTTTGTATAAGGTGTAAGAAAGGGGTTCAGTTTCAGTTTTCTGCATATGGCTAGCCAGCTTTCCCAACACCATTGATTAAACAGGGAATCCTTTCCCCATTGCTTGTTTTTGTCAGGTTTGTCAAAGACCAGATGGTTGTAGATGTGTGGTGTTATTTCTGAGGCCTGTGTTCTGTCCATTGGTCTATATATCTGTTTTAGTACCAGTACCATGCTGTTTTGGTTACTGTAGCCTTGTAGTAGAGTTTAAAGTCAGGTAGCATGATGCCTCCACCTTTGTTCTTTTGCTTAGGATTGTCTTGGCTACATGGGCTCTTTTTTGGTTCCATATGAAATTTAAAGTAGTTTACTCCAATTCTGTGAAGAAAGTCAGTGGTAGCTTGATGGGGATAGCATTGAATCTATAAATTACTTTGGGAAGTAGGGCCATTTTTACAATATTGATTCTTGCTATCCATGGACATGGAATGTTTTTCCATTTATTTGTGTCCTCCCTTACTTCCTTGAGCAGTGGTTTGTAGTTCTCCTTGAAGAGGTTCTCCACATCCACTTTAAGTTGTATTCTTAGGTTTTTATTCTCTTTGTAGCAATTGTGAATGGGAGTTTACTCATAATTTGGCTCTCTATTATTGGTGTATAGGAATGCTTGTGATTTTTGGACATTGATTTTATATCCTGAGACTTTGCTGAAGTTACTTATCAGTTTAAGGAGATTTTGGGCTGAGATGATGGGGTTTTCTAAATATACAATCATGTCATCTGCAAACAGAGACAATTTGACTTTCTCTCTTCCGATTTGAATACCCTTTATTTCTTTCTCTTACCTAGTTGCTCTGCTAGAACTTCCAACACTACGTTGAATAGGAGTGGTGAGAGAGGGCATCCTTGTCTTGTGCATGTTTTCAAAGGGAATGCTTCCCGCTTTTGCCCATTCAGTATGATATTGCCTGTGGGTTTGTAATAAATTTAGCTCTTATTATTTTGAGGTATGTTCCTTCAAAACTTAGTTTATTGAGAGTTTTTAGCATGAAGGGGTGTTGAATTTTATTGAAGGCCTTTTCTGCATCTATTGAAATAATCATGTGGTTTTGTCATTGGTTCTGTTTATGTGATGAATTATGTTTATTGATTTGTGTATGTTGAACAAGCCTTGCATCCCAGGGATGAAGCCAACTTGATCTTGGTGGATAAGCTTTTTGATTTGCTGCTGGATTTGGTTTGCCAGTATTTTATAGAGGATTTTCTCATCAATGTTCATCAGGGATATTGGCCTGAAATGTTCTTTTTTGTATGTGTCTCTGCCAGGTTTTGATATCACAATAATGCTGGCCTCATAAAATGAATTGGGAGGAATCCTTCTTTTTCTATCATTCAGAAAAGTTTCAGAAGAAATGGTACCGGCTCCTCTTTGTACCACTGGTATAAGTCAGGTGTGAATCTCCCTGGTCCTGGGCTTTTTTTGGTTGACAGGCTATTAATTACTGACTCAATTTGAGAACTTGTTATTGGTCTATTCAAGGATTCCACTTCTTGGTTTAGTCTTGGGAGGGTGTCTGTGTCCAGGAATTTATGCATTTCTTCTAGATTTTCTAGTTTATTTGCATAGAGGTGTTTATAGTATTCTCTGACGGTAGTTTGTATTTCTGTTGGATCAGTAGTGATACCCTCTTTATCATTTTTTGTTGTGTCTATTTGATTCTTCTCTTTTTTCTTATTAGTCTGGCTAGCGGTCTATTTTGTTAATATTTTCAAAAAACCAGCTCCTGGATTCATTGACTTTTTGAAGTGTTTTTCATGGCTCTATCTCCTTCAGTTCTACTCTGATCTTAGTTATTTCTTGTCTTCTGCTAGCTTTTGAATTTATTTGCTTTTGCTTGTCTAGTTCTTTTAATTGCGATGTTAGAGTGTTGATCTTAGATCTTTCCCGCTTTCTCCTATGGGCATTTAGTGCTATAAATTTCCCTCAAATACTGCTTTTGCTGTGTCCCAGAGATTCTGGTACATTGTGTCTTTGTTCTCATTGATTTCAAAGAATTCATTTCTGCCTTAATTTCGTTATTTACCTAGTGGTCATTCAGGAGCAGGTTTTTCAGTTTCCATGTAGTTGTGCAGTTTTGACTGAGTTTCTTAATCCTGAGTTCTAATTGGATTACACTGTGGTCTGAGAGACTGTTATTATTTCCATTCTTTTGCATTTGCTGAGGCATGTTTTACTTCCAATTATGTGGTCAATTTTAGAATAAGTGTGATGTGGTACTGAGAAGATTGTATATTCTGTTGATTTGTGGTGGAGAGTTCTGTAAATGTCTGTTAGGTCTGCTTGGTCCAGAGCTGAGTTCAAGTCCTGAATATTCTTGTTAATTTTCTGTCTTGTTGATCTGTCAGATAGGCAGTGGGGTGTTAAAGTCTCCCACTATTATTGTGCAGGAGTCTAAGTCTCTTCATAGGTCTCTAAGAACTTGCCTTATGAATCTAGGTGCTCCTGTGTTGGGTGCATATATATGTAGGATAGTTAGCTCTTCTTGTTGCATTAATGCCTTTACCATTATGTAATGCCCTTTGTTGGTTTTTTTTTTGGTTTTTGTTGGTTTAAAGTCTGTTTTATCAGAGACTAGAATTGCAACCCCTGTGTTTTTTTTTTTTTTCTTTGCATTTGCTTGGTAAATATTCCTTCATCTCTGTATTTTGAGTCTATGTGTGTCTTTGCACATGAGATGGGTCTCCTGAATACAGCACACCAATGGATCTTGACTCTTTATCCAATTTGCCAGTATGTGTCTTTTAATTGGGGCATTTAGCCCATTTACATTTAAGGTTAATGTTATGTGTGAATTTGATCCTTTCATTATGATGCTAGCTGGTTATTTCGCCCATTAGTTGATGCAGTTTCTTCATAGTGTTGATGGTCTTTACAATTTGGTATGTTTTTGCAGTGGCTAGTAATGGTTTTTCCTTTCCATATTTAGTGCTTCCTTCAGGAGCTCTTGTAAGGCAGGCCTGGTGGTGACAAAATCCCTCAGCATTTGCTTGTCCGTAAAGAATTTTATTTCTCCTTAATTTATGACGTGTAGTTTGGCTGAATATGAAATTCTGGGTTGAAAATTCTTTTCAAGAATGTTGAATATTGGCCCCCACTCTCTTCTGGCTTGTAGAGTTTCTGCAGAGAAATCTGCTGTTAGTCTGATGGGCTTCCCCTTGTGGGTAACCCAACCTTTCTCTCTGGCTGCCCTTAACATTTTTTCCTTCATTTCAACCTTGGTGAATCTGACAATTATGTGTCTTGGGGTTGCTCTTCTCAAGGAGTATCTTTGTGGTGTTCTTTATATTTCCTGAATTTGAATGTTGGCCTATCTTGCTAGGTTGGGGAAGTTCTCCTGGATATATACTGAAGAGTGTTTTCCAGCTTGGTTCCATTCTCCCTGTCACTTTCAGGTACACCAATCAAGTGTAGGTTTGGTCTTTTCACATAGTCCCATATTTCTTGGTGGCTTTGTTTGTTCCTTTTCATTCTTTTTTCTCTATCTTGTCTTCATGCTTTATTTCATTATGTTGATCTTCAATCTCTGATATCCTTTCTTCCACTTGATCAATTCAGCTATTGATACTTGTGTATGCTTCAGGAAGTTCTCATGCTGTGTTTTTCAGCTCCATCAGGTCATTTATGCTCTTCTCTAAACTGGTTATTCTAGTTAACAATTCCTCTAACCTTTTTCAAGGTTCTTAGCTTCCTTGCATTGGATTAGATCATGCTCCTTTACCTTGGAGGAGTTTGTTATTACTCACTTTCTGAAGCCTACTTCTGTCAATTCGTCAAACTCATTCTCTATCCAGTTTTGTTCCCTTGCTGGCAAGGAGTTGTGATCATTTTAAGGAGAAGAGGTGGTCTGGTTTTTGGAATTTTCAGCCTTTTTGCACTTATTTTTTCTCATCTTTGTGGATTTATCTACCTTTGGTCTTTGATGTTTGTGACCTTGGAATGGGGTTTTTGTGTGGACATCCTTTTTATTGATGTTGATGCTATTCTTTTCTATTTGTTAGTTTTCCTTCTAACAGTCAAGCCTCTCAGCTGCAGGTCTGCTGGAGTTTGCTGGAGGTCCACTCCAGACACTGTTTCCCTGGGTATCACCAACAGAGGTTGCAGAAGAGTAGCCTGTTCCTTTCTCTGGAAGCTTCATCCCAGAGGATTACCCACCAGATGCCAACTGGAGCTCTCCTACATGAGATGTCTATCAACCCCTGCTGGGAGGTGTCTCCCAGTCAGGAGGCACAGGGGTCAGGGAGGCACTTGAGGAAACACTCTGTCCCTTAGCAGAACTCAGGTGCTATGCTGGGAGATCTGCTGCTCTCTTCAGAGCCAGCAGGCAGGAATGTTTAATTCTGCTGAAGCTGAGCTTATAGCTACCCCTTCCCCCAGTTGCCCTGGTGGTATAGGCAACCAAGGGAATCTCCTGGTATACAGGTTGTGAAGACTGTGGGAAAAGTGTAGTATCTGGGCCAGAATGCACCATTCCTCACAGTTCAGTCCCTCATGGCTTCCCTTGGCTAGATGAGGGAGTTTCCCAACCCCTTACACTTCCTGGTTGAGGCAACACCCTACCCTGCTTCAACTTGGCCTCTGTGGGCTACACCCACTGTCTAACCAGTCCCAGTGAGATGAGCCAGGTGCCTCAGTTGGAAATGCAGAAATCATCTGCCTTCTGCATTGATCTTGCTGGGAGCTGCAGACTGGAGCTGTTCCTATTTGGCCATCTTGCCAACCACTGCCTTTTTTTTTTTTTTAGACAGAGTCTCTCTCTGTCACCCAGGTTGGAGGTGCGGTGAACAATCTCAGCTCACAACAACCTCCACTTCCCGGGCTCAAGCTATCCTCCCATCTCAGCCTCCTGAGTAGATGGGAACACGTGTGCGCACCACCATGCCTGGCTATTTTTTTGCATATTTAGTAGAGACGAGGTTTCACCATATTGCCCAGGCTGATCTTGAACTCTTGAGCTGAAGTGACCCACTCACCTTGGCCTTCCAAAGTTCTGAGATTACAGAGTGGGCCACTGTGCCCGGCTAAACTTCCATATTTTTTTGTGTGCACCAGAATACCTGATCATGTTCCCTTAGGCATCCCATATGATGGTTGCTATGGTAGGCTTAATCATGACCCCCAAAGATATCCAGGTCCTAACCTCTGGAACCTATGAATATTACGTTATATATATATAAAAAATGGACTTTTCAGATGTGATTAAATTAAACACTTTGAAATGAAGAGATTATCCTTGATTGTCTGGGTGATCCCTAAGTGCAATCCCACGTGTCCTTATAAAAGGGGGATTTGACTAACATTGAAAAAGAAGGCCATGTGATGAAACTAGATTCAGAGAGACAAGATGCTACACCACTGGCTTTGAAGATGGAAGAAGGGGTCATGAGCCAAGGAATGTATGCCAAGAACCAGAAAATTTGAGGAAGGAGGTTCTCCCCTTGAGCCTCCAGAGGAAGCATGACTGTACCAACACCTCAATTTAGCCCTGTAAGATTTAGTTTGGATTTCTGGCACATAGAACTGTAAGGGAAAAGTTTTATGTTGTTTTAAGCTACCAAGTTTTGTAATAATTTGTTATAGCAGCCATCAGAAACTAGTACAGTGGCAGAGAACAGTGTTTCCAGGTTATACCTGCATGTTGTGGCAGCAATGGCCAGCGTAAAAGGTGGACTAAGAGGACATGAAGCAAGGAACTAGTCTGGACCAATATCCATTGGTCCCTTCACATCACTTGGATCTGTTCTTGCCCTATGTTAAATATAGTGCATCAGAGAGCCTTCAAGGTGTTGTGTGGTCTCAAAATCTATTAAATACCCAATTCAGGAGGATTGATGGAACAAGCTGGAGCCTCTGTGGCTGCCACTGCTCCTAGGCTATAATTGGTGTTTATCATCTTCTTCCTCCACTATCCTTTCCATATTTTTCTCACATTTGGCTTCACTTCAGTAGGTATAGGATGCTTGTCTGGTGGGGTGACCTGACTTTCACTTCTGAGGGATTGGAGCCCATGGTTAGGTTTTCCTTGTTGGATCATGATTCCTATAATTGCCCATTTATGGTTATCACTGAGCATGGAAGCACCAAGAAATACCTCTGATTCATGCACTTCTTCCTGCTCTGACTATACAACACTAATCCTAGCTCCTCATAATAACCCGGGAAAAGAGTTATATTAATAATTAATAATTTCTGAATCTAACTTTTGGCCCATTGGCTTTAAAAATCAAACATGACTAGATGCTAATAGTAGTTTCAGATTCAATAGAACCTTTACCGAGTGCCCTTGTGGAAACATCCTTCTCCTATTGCTCATAAAAAAGAACCAGTCACAACTTAAGGCTGCAGGAATAGGAAGCACAAGTTCACAAGTGAGTCCTTGAGAATTATGGTGAGAGGGGTCAATGCTACTCCCATCCTCTTGGTTCCCAGAACCGTGTATTCTAGCTATTGGGCATACAACATTATATGTCAGTTATTGGTTCATTGTGTATACTGCATGCACCCCACTTCTGAAGGATATGTTTTTCTTGATATGATGTCATAGCTGAGCCTTTAATTGACCATTCCACCATTCTGGCTTCTTCCAGGTGATTTAGTATATAGTAGGACAAATGAGTTCCATAGTTATATGCCAGACATCACCTCCTCTTCACTGTAAAACAGGTCTGTTGGTCTAATACAATATAATATGTAAATTTCATGTCAAGAAATCAGACATTCTATAAGACCTGGAGTGGGGGGTGCTGGAAGAGGCACCACAGGTATCAAAGGCAAACCCATACCCAGAGAGAGAGATATCAAATCTAGTGAGGATGAATCATTGGGTATGAAGGGGTCCAGCATATCCTAGCCAATCATAATCCTGAATGCCACAATCCCAAATGTTGAAATTCCAAAAGATCTGGAAAAACTAATTTTTAAAATTATTTAAAATATACTTATTTACATTTTTAAAAGGGGATTTATTTGAGAAACATATAAAAGCACATCAGAACATTTCATGGGCCACTTTAAACAATAAAATGGACAATAATAACACACATATTTTTGCAAGCATAAACACTCAGGTATACTAATGACAGTCACACAGATATAACAGGTATGAGTAGGCAAACTATATGGTAAAGAAATAGGTCAAAAAGGGAAATGTATAAACAAATGTCACTATGGTTGGTAATTGTGTGCACTCAGCTTTACAACTGTGGTCTTCTAAAGTACTGTGATGAACAACCTAAGTCTTTTGACAAGATCAATCAAAAATCGCCATGGGTCACCACCGCGTATGGGGTTATCCAAAGAGCTGACGTTTCGAGAAATTTCATCTTTCACAAATGCAGGTGTACGAAAAGAAAGTCCCTTAATTTACTGAGAAAGTTGCAATGTTTTTACATATACACACAATGCTCACACACAAAGTTGTGATAATGAACTTTTATGAGGTCAAGTTTGCAACAAGTGCGTAAAACAAATTAGAACTCACAAAAAATATCTATACAATGTCTACCTCCCATATCAGAAATGATGCAAAGATGAAACAGAAACATATAGCATAAAAAATTGTAAAAAATAATATTCAAAATTTAAAGTAGTGAAAAAAAGCTAAAAATGAAAAGAAACAACATAAAAAGAAAATTTAACATATGAAAAAGTATGTTACAGGAATAGGTTATGGGCAATTGCATGGTGATCATTCATAAGACCTAGCTAACTTTCACAATCATCAACTATATGTTGAAATCTTGTATCATGATGAATACCTGCTATTTTTCTTTTCGGATATGGCTCTCCTTGGAGAACACATTCATGTTAACTTTCTACCTGGCATTGCTCTGTTTGAGCTTTTTCAAGTCACCGACATGAATGTTCCCTATTAAATTTTCCAATATTCTGTGTCACGATTCTGTGTTGTTTGGGGTACTTGGAAATCTATACTGCATGCTTTCATATACAGGTCACAAATTTGGTGGAAACAATACTGGTGATTGAACAGCAACACCCAAAATAATGCTTTACCAGGTTTCTAAGTATTTTCCAATCCAGTAAAGTTGACACCTAAAATGAAGCCCACAGATCTGCCCTTTGTTAACTTGGCACCCATACACATCTTCTTAAGCCGTACTTAATTTCCAAATAAAGACAACAAGGTAATAGTTCTAACATGATGCAACTATTCTGTGATTGTGATCTTCAGAATTTTAGGCATCAGGGATTTTAGACTTTAGGGATTTTGATTTTTCTGGGATTTCAACATGTGGGATTACAGTGTTCCAGACTGTGTCTTGCAGGATTATGATCCAAACCTCCCCTTCTAGTAATATAGTAATCACATGATCAATAATAAATGCTACCATGTGGCTGGCTGGTCTCCTTACTATAATAGTGCCATAGCAAGTGCTCGGTGTCAGTCTCTGCAGATGTCAGGAAGGGCATTCATGAATGCCAGTGGCTGTAAGAGCCATAATAAGAGGAATGCCATAATCTTGGGCTCATTGATAGCACCATCCCTACAACAATGGCCACTCATGGGCCCATTGCCCAAGTACTGTGGTGGCTGAGAGGAGATGCTGGCTTAGATCCATAGGACAACTCATCCTGCCTATCTGTTCAGTGCCTCCCCTTCAAAGATACAGGTGTGTTGCTCCCATTTCCATGACTCTTTCCCAAACTTCCTTTTCTCTGGTCTTTCAATCTTTCTCTTCCCAGGATCCCTACTAGCCAGCCAAGCCACTCTTCACTTCTCTATGTTCTGTGTATGTCTGTACCTCAAGCTGTTTTTTGCTTTATTTAAACTGAATGACCAATTACACTGCTGAAAGTCTTGCTGACTGGGAGGATTTTCCTTTTGCACTGTCCTTTGGGACTCCCTCTGAGTATTTCTGAAATGTGATAGCTGTACTTATTCCAGCTCTACGCCAGGCTGGAGTTTTTTCTCTCTGTTAGTTGATTGCAGGGGAATCTCCACAGTGAGAACTGAGGTCGAGGAATTTGTGCAACAGAGGTAGGTAACATGAAGGTCTGTGTCATCTATTCATGTAAACTTATTTGTACCTTTTGGGTCTGCTTGGATCCAAGTCTAAATGTGCCATTTCTATTGTACAATGGATTGCCTGACCTCATGAAATGGTGAATCGGATAATACCCATCTCATGATCTGTAATTTTATGTCCCATTCTCAGGTACTTAACCTCTGCTAAGGCCCAGAACTACACCAGATGCTGCTTTGCAAATGGTAACTAGTTCTCTGCCATAGATTGCATGGCCTTGCTCCAGAACCCCTGGGTCTGTGGTGTGACTCTTCTGTTGGACCTTGGCAGAGACTCCACACAGAATTGGTATCTGCCATAGCTATCTTTAGCACTACTGAGTCTGATGAGTCATATGTCCTGAATGGCAGAAGACTTTTCACTGCATCACAGCCTGAATCTGCTGCAGATTCTCTTGCTCTGGTCCCACTCAAACCTGGAAGCTTTCTGAGTCACTCAATAAATGTGTTGAGAACTAGTCCCAAGTATGGAATATGCTTCCTCCAGAATCCAAAGAAGCCTATTTAGTGCTGTGCCTGTTCTTCGTGGTAGGAGAAGCAAAGTACAACTTGTCCTTTACCTTGGATGGGATTTCTCCGCATGACTCAGACTGTTGGACCCAAAAACTAGACCAATGTGGAGAGTATCTGAATCTCCTTGGGATGTAGCTCCCTCCCTCTGGTATACATGTATTTTTACTACAGTGTCCATACTACTTGCCACTTCCCACTTATTAAGTTCAATCAATATAGAGGACCTGAATGATGCTCTCTGGAATGTCAATATGATCAAGGCCCTTTGGACTTCATTGTAACAGAGAACAGGAGATATTCCTGGGACCTAATCCTAGATAAAACAGTGGATATGTGCCACTCTCCAGCCTGAAAAAAAAAAAAATCAAGCTATTTTTTATTCTCTTTATTGGTGTTTGTTGAAGAAAAAGATTTTACCAGATTAATTGCAAGTAGAAGCCCTAAGATTATTTTATAGATGAAGCCCCTAGTAGAAGTCCCATGATTATTTTATAGATGAAGAAACTGAAGCTCTGGAGGGTTATAAAACTCCAAGCATTGACCAGACTAGGGCAGCACACTACAGGATCAGAGATATCTGGGCCGTCATAAAGTGGCCCAAAGTTACCTGGAGAGAGAGAGAAAAAAATGATGAAGAAAAACTGCTGACAGATTTTGCTTGCTGCACAGAGAATCATAGATCCTGGTGCTGAGGGTGCTTTGGAAGTCATCTAGCACAACCTCTTACCCTGACAATGAAGTCCCTCTGACACAGTGTTGGATTTAAGGTTATGCGTTTCATATAGTGAGGAGGGAAAAACACAAGTGTGCAGATTTGGAGACATACTGTATCTGACAGCTATTGCTGTTAATAAACCACCCCAAAACTTACTAGCTTAAACAACACTTTTTATTATTTTCTTTGAACCTATAGGGTTGGCTGAGGGGTTATACTACGGTGAGCTGGGATCAGGAGGGCCTACTTGCTCATATGTCTGTAGTCAGCAGCTGGCCAGCTGCAGGTTGGCTAGCTGGATGGCTTGCTGATCTTATCTGGGCTCTCTCACTCATCTGCGAACAGCTGGGCTGGCCTGGTCGTTCTCTGTCTGTCTCATTCTCTAGGCTACCCAAGCATATTCTTATGGTAAAGTCAGAGAAACAATAAAAGTATAAGGGCAAGAAGCATAATTGGCTTGTATTCCATATGTTAACAAATGGAGTAACAATGGCTCATTAGCCAAATAAGTCATACGAGTCCAAAGTCTGGCAGAGCAGAGTGCCCTGGCCACAATGGGAGCAATGAAGACTCAGGTGGGGCCTTGATGCAGGCAATCTAACACATATAACTCAATTCCAATCCTAGCCATGGCACTTATCAGATAACTCACTTTTCTGAGCCTAAGTTCCCCTAACTAAAAAAATAAACAATAATAACATCTATTTTCAAAGCATATTATAATGATCAAATAATATTTATATAATGTATCTAGTATAGTGCTTGGAACATGAGGGATGTGAAAAAATGGATGGTTCTTTTGATTATAAAGAGAGGTGTCTGAGTTGATATGCCTTTTGCTCTCTACAGCTCAGGATGCTCTGTGGAGGCTGTCAAGGTAGCCCAAAGCTAGAATCTCTCCCTAAACACTTGGTTGAGGGAGGCTGACCTTCTGAGGACCCATACTGGCCACAGCTAAAAGGTCTTAGGACTTTGGGGACTGAAGCTTACCACATCCCTGGGATGCGATATTCTCCAATGTGCTGCCCCCATCCTGACCCAGCCACCAGATGGAGATGATGGGGAAAGCTCTGTGCCTCCTTCTGAAAAAGGCAGTATGAGTATTGGTAAGAGTCAGGCAGGCCAGTGTTTAAAATTCGGCTTGGTCACTTACTGGCTGTGTAACTTTGGGCAACTTAGGTAATGTCTTTAATCTCAGTTGCGTTCTATTCCACAAGCCTTTTGTGAGCACTAATAAGGTGACATCTGTTTGGGATACAGCATTACAAAGATGATGTATATGTGGGGAAACGGAGGGTTGGAGACAGAGATAATGATCAGGAAGACATGGGCATGATTCTATGTTTCCCTATGGATGAGAATATGGTCGGCCTGACAGCAAGTTTAGTTCAAGAACCAGGAGAATCCAATATTTGTAAACATGTCCTTAAATATAAACACATAGATTTTTTTAAATTATTAAACTTCAAGTTCTAGGGTACATGTGCACAACGTGTACATTTGTTACATAGGTATACACATGTGCCATGTTGGTTTGCTGCACCCATCAACTTGTCATTTATATTAGGTATTTATTCTAATGCTATCCCTCCCCCAGCCCCCCACCCTCAGGAGGTCCTGGTGTGTGATGTTCCCCGCCCTGTGTCCAAGTGTTCTCATTGTTCAGTTCCCACCTATGAGTGACAACATGTGGTGTTTGGTTTTCTGTCTTTGTGATAGTTTGCTGATAATGATGGTTTCCAGCTTCACCCATGTCCCTGCAAAGGACATGAATTCATCCTTTTTTATGGCTGCATAATACTCCATGGAGTATAGGTGCCACATTTTCTTAATCCAATCTATCATTGATGGACATTTGGGTTGGTTCCAAGTCTTTGCTAATGTGAATAGAAGCACATAGATTTTAACTGCATTTTTTGCAGAATAGTAATGCAATCTCAGGCATAAAAAAGTGATGGCAGAGCAAGCCAAGAGCTTCAGATCTGTACAGACTTTGCTTTGTATGCATGCTGTCACCAGAAGTTCACCACTTGTTAGAGACTCTGGAGGCCAGGATCAAGTCTACAGATATAAAAACTGCACCTCGTCCCACCCTGTTGTGCTGTTTCTCAAAGTTCCTGGATTCTTGGTTAGATAAATCGGGCATATAAGATAAGCACATGGTGGATTTGAATCTATTTTTTCTTTGCTTATCCATCCACGACCCACCATAACTGCTGCAGCATACAAAACACTTAGCATAGTACACAACACTTAGAGTAGTACAAAACACTTAGTACAGTACAAAACCAAGGAAGAGCACTCAGTCAGTCTAGGCTCCTTCAAACCCTCCACTTCAGGGAGATAAGAACATCATAGTTAGATTCTATACTTTCTCATCACTTTTAGTTATTGGAACAGCCTTTTAGTTATTGGAACACTTTTAGTTATTGGAACCAGGGTCTTAAAACTTAGATCTGGCTGGGCGCAGTGGTGCATGCCTGTAATCCTAGCACTTTGGGAGGCCAAGGCGGGTGGATCACGAGGTCAAGAAATCGAGACCATCCTGGCAAACATGGTGAAACCCCGTCTCTACTAAAAATACAAAAATTAGGTGGGCGTGGTGGTTCACACCTGTAGTCTCAGCTACTCGGGAGGCTGAGGCAGGAGAATCACTTGAACCCAGGAGGCAGAGGTTGCAGTGAGCCAAGATCGTGCCATTGTACTCCAGCCTGGCGACAGAGCAAGACTCTGTCTCAAAACAAACAAACAAACAACAACAACAAAACAACTTTAGACCTATTCATTTTGAAACAGCCATGCCTCGTTCAATTCAAAGTTCTCTTCCTCCCAACCCTGCTGCCCAGCTCAGGCTGCTCTGGGGGCTCTGGTTGCCTGGGATGGAACAGTGGGATGGAGGGAGATATGCAGCTGAAGAAAGGTCCACTGTTTACTTCTTTGCACTTAGTTTTCTGGTACTGGGATGTGGGACAGAGAAACGATAAGCCCCACAAGACAACATCTCCAGATGTGGTCCCTCTGGCAAGCTCCTCTCCTGAATCCATGTTCCTTGTCCAGGGATTGGACAAACTGGAAACACAAGGAACTTCACTGGCCAGTTATTCAGCCCCAAGCAGCCCCTTCCACACCCAAAAAGCATTAGTAGCCCCTTTCAAAAACCCATTTTCTCCACCAGCTAGGGGCCTCGTGCCTTGTTTTTCTCTGTGCCCTTGACTGTGGTGGCCCAGAAGCCCTGGAGCTCCTTCCTCTGCCCAACCTTATCTCTCCTCTGGAGACTTTGGCACATGAGGAATTGATTTTTTTCTGCCTTTAGAGAAATGAGAACCTGAGGGAGATGTTCTTTCCCCTTTTTCTCCCTATCCTGCCTCTGATCTCTCCCCAGTGCTCATCTACCACTTGATCAGCATATCAAGAGGCTGAGCAGACATTCAGCTAGGGATGGAAATGACCATCTGCCCACCATAGTTTACAAGGCAGTTCTCTTGGGCATCACTTCAGTGCCTGTAGCGAAAGATTAGTTGGTGGCCTTCTTCTTGAGAAGGGGGCAGCCTCGCTTTAAATATGAAGGGTCTCCCCAAAAGCAACCTCTTTCCTCTATAAGTCAGCTTATATCTCTCCTCCTGAAGGGGCCCCAGGGTAGCCTCTACTGTACCCTGTGGTCAGTGGTAACAAGTGAGAAGGGCATCCTGCAGCCAGAAGTAGGAATTTCTTTGAATTCCAAGGGACTTGGATAACTTACACCTCAATAGTTCATTATCTCTGTGTCATAAATCAAAGTCAAGAGCAGGAAAAACTTCAATCAATACTTTGCAACATCCTATCACATAGAAATGAGTTGCTGGCAATGAAAAGACCCCCATTTGTCCCTAAAGACTTGCATCAAAGATGAGGTCCCCTGACCAAAGCAATTAGGGAAATTCCTACTGACAGAAGAGATGTAGAAACATCTGTTTCCCACTGATGTCAAGGCCGGGGTGGAGGCGCTGGCCTAAAATAACCTTTCCTGGGCCAAACAGCCTAATGGGACATTTAACCTCTCTGAGACTCAATTTCCTGATCTGTAAAATGACAAGTGAATTAGTCTGTATGGCATTCCCAGTTCAGAGACTTTAAGAGTTAAGATAATGGAATGTGGTGATACTGTATAAATAAAAGAAACAAGTAGTAGTTTTAAAAGCTATTTGGAAACCCCCTCCACAATTTGTGACTAGAGATATAATTCAGATTTATAACTGAAGATAATCTTTTCCTATCTCCCCAAATACTTGCAATTTACTTTTTGGCTTACTGTTATATTTTATTGTGGATAAGCCAAATGTATTTTGTTCTGATTACATAAAAGCAAAACCAAGTAACTACTCCAATTAGGTAAGTAAACTCATGAACCTAGAGCGGCACAGCAAAGATGTAAATGAAAACTCACAAAATGTAATAAAGGACTTTAGTGACAAATGGATAAAGAGCAATGATGTCTGTATTCAGGACCATTAAAATGACCTTAAAACTAAAAGTGGAACCCAAGGGCAGACAGGACAGCAGGCCCCACAGGCACTGGCACCAGCAGCTGGGCCACCAGGGCATCCCTCTTGCCAGCGACCCAGGCACATGGCCTCTTATCTCTGCATATCTGCTTCCCTCTCATGATGAGGGGGTGTGGGCGGAGTAGACAAACTGATGAAAAAGTCTGCTACAAAGTGCAGCTATCTCAGCGAGGTTTTTCCCTAACAACACTGAGTCTTGGGTTTTAGTTACTTGTGATTCTGGTTTTAATAGACTTTGCTGCTGTGGGATGCCTAAGAAGGTTAAATTTGGGGTGCCTTAGGTCACCAGTAAGAAAAACAAACAAACCAAATAAGATTTGGATAACAAGAGAGAAGGTGATTGAAAACTATCAACTCCCTGAAAGTTTTAAACTAGGAATGAAGCCTCCTGTGTCTCTCATTCGTCATGTTTCTGAAGACAGTTGACCTGTTGACTTAAACACATCATTTAAGAGAGTCAGCCAGAAATAACGACAGTGTGAGGACCTGCTACCCATGCTGAGTACTAAGAAAGAGCTAGCTCAATAAGAAAAAGTGAACCTTGGCCTATTACTCAGACATCTTTGGCTTAAAAAATTTTTTTTCATATCTCACAATAATTTGGGCCAGGAGTTAGAAGGTCAGACCCTAGTCCAGGTTTGAGGCTAATTTTTCAGAAGCCTTTTTCCTGGAGCTATTTGGTTCATGCCCCAGAATCCCTTCCCTACTGCCTTGATTGGCTAAATGTTTTGATGTTTTGGAGAGTGCTAGAATCCTAGTTTCATCACTTACCATCTGTATGCCTTGTGTATGTGACTGAACCTCTCTAAGCTTTTCTCATTATAAAGACTTAAATTGTTAGCTTTCTTTTTATGTCTATGCAATTTGGTTTTTTTGTTATATTTTTTAACTCTTTAAAAGCAGTATTTCTCACCTATGATACTTTGTCCTGTATCTTCTACCACCATTAGCATAAAGCCAATCTGGGAGACTGTGCTCAATAAACGTTATTAGTTTTTGATTTTGGCATAAATATTAATAATCATTTATTGAAAAAGTCTCTCTGGGCAAGATATTGAGTCTTGTTACTACATGAGGGGAGACAGGAAGAACAAACAAGGAATGAGTTTTTCCTTAAGGAAGATTCCATTCATTGTGGGGCCAGACAGGTAGACATGCAGCAAACTACTTGGCAGGTCTTTCCTCTTCTCTCCCACAACATGTGACTCTAGGGAGTGATTTGGGAAGTAGAAACTATTGGAACAGAGCTATTTTCTGGACAGACAATCCTGGCTTCCTGGATCCTGTTTCTACCAAGACACAGGAAGGCAGCTGCTGATGCTCATTCGATGCCCATGCCCCATTTTCCTAAAACAAACACATATTGGACATCAAAGCAGCTATGTAGTTCTTTTCTAGAACTTTCAGTTAGTTGCCTTAAAGGTCCTAACTAGAGGCTGGGCATAGTGGCTCACGCCTGAAATCCCAGCACTTCCAGAAGTTGAGGCGGGAGGATTACTTGAGATCAGGAGTTTGAGATCAGCCTGAAGAGAATAGGAGACTTGGTCTCTACAAAAGTAAAAACAAAACCATTAGCCCGCTGTGGTAGCCTGTGCCTGTAGTCCCAGGCTACTCAGGAGGCTGTGGGGGGCGGGGGGAGGATCACTTGAGCTCAAAAGTTCAAAGCTGCGGTGAGCTGTGATTACACCACTGCACTCCAGCCTGGTGATTGAGTGAGACCCTGTCTCTAAAAAAAGAAAACCAAAAAATATCCCAAGTAGAACAAGCAGTGATAAGCAGGGCTGTGAAGAAGAAGAGAGTTATTCATGCCTTGTCGTCCTGGTCCCCCTCCTTCTCTAATCACCTTGCAGTCCTTTCAGCCTGCAGGGACCCGGGGTCTCACGGTGGATGCTCCCCTCTCCCCAGCTCTCTCTCTCTTCTGGCCAGTCCATGCTGATCTTGCAGAGTAGAAGGTGAGATTGGGAGCAAGCTCTGGTTTCCACGGATGAGGGGAGTGAAGGTAGACGGACAGAAAAGACAGACTTCCATTTCAGGTTACCATTCGTTTCCTCCTTAATATTCTAAAATCTAACACTATTCGCCAGTAAGAAGACTTGCTTTTTTCTGGTAATACCCCAGTAGCCTACGTGAGGAGATCCTATTCCCATCTGAACAGAACTTTGGTCCTCTGTCTTGTGAAATAATAACTCTGGACTTATGGAACTCAGGGAGTGTTTGTCCCCTCCATGCTTGGGGTTATTGTGAAGCTTTCTGGTGTCAACTGACAATAATGAATGCCTGTTATCCCTAATTTCTCCCCTTCCCAGGTGGGGGAAAGGAGGCAGAGAAGAGTAAAGTTTCAGCCAACCTTGTAACAATGAAATAAAAGTGCTAATGTTAATTCTAGCAGCATCTTTCCATAGGAGTCCAAGAAGTGTTTGTCCCCCAAGACACTGTGGAAGACATTAGCAGATAGTTGAATCTGAATGTTGATTACACTGCTTTCTTCATCATTTCTAGAGAAACTGCTCGAGTGACACTTTCCTCTATTCTGAGAATACAGCACAAACCCAGTGTAATTGTTTTATTCATTTCTACCACTCCCTACCTTAGACTATGAGATACTTGGTGACAAAGGCTGCCCTATCACCACTAGCAACTAAGGGCATTCAACCTTCCCTCTTGTCTCTGGCATACAACATTTTGTAAAAAGAAAAGAGGGAATCTTCTGCCTCCATTGTAAATGTTTAATTGGTTCAACAGCATCCTCCCTACCACCCATGCTCTCGGAGTTAAATATAGATTCAGCCTGTGATTGACGTGACAAAATATATACAAAGACAAATAAAAGACAGATTGCCTATCAGGTCTGAAGCAGGAAGGCCCGGGAATTCTAGCAACATTGGCTTGTCTGAAACAGCACAGAGTGAATACTATTATCATAACCAAGTGTGGTCAGAATAGCTGGACAACAGTAGCTGTATAAAAGGAAAGTCCAGGAAGCAAGCACCTGCAGTGTGTCTCTGGGGCTGACCCACGGTTGTGATTTATCTGTTCCTAGTTGCACTGACAGATGATTCAGCTCTTAAGAGCCCAAAGCCATAAAATACTTGAACCATACACACAATTTCATTTGTTCTGATTTTATTCTCCCTAAGCAACTGACACATTAAGATTTGATTTCCCATTTATTTTTCAATGGTTCACTTTGTTCTAAAAAGTTTATAAGGGGCTTATAAAAGTGTATGTGCTTCAGTTTAAAAGTTAAAATGGAATGTAAATGGACACAGTGGGTTGTGGTTTTGCCTGCCTCATATCCGTTTTACCCTTATTATTTTCTCTGGGGAAACGATCTACCTCTCAAGTGGAACTGGTACCATTTCATCACAAGTTCTGAGTGAAGGAGTGTAACCCACACCTGGCCTATCGGTAATTTCCATCCATCTGGTCTCAGTGGCTTGGCCAAGTGACTCACAGAAACTTAATCCTGGGGACTTTGTCAAAATGATGGGGAAAGAGAAGCTCTTCTTCCACTGGCACCCTTTTTTTTTTTTTTGAGATGGATCCTCCCTCTGTCCCCCAAGCTGGAGTACAGTGGCTTGATCTCAGCTCACTGTATCCTCTGCCTCCTGGGTTCAAGCGATTCTCATGCGTCAGCCTCCTAGTATCTGGGACTACAGAAATGCACCACCACACCTGGCTAATTTTTGTATTTTTAGTAGAGATAGGGTTTCATCATGTTGCCCAGACTGGTCTGGTACTCCTGACCTCACGTAATCTGTCTGCCTCGGCCTCCCAAAGTGCTGAGATTACAGGTACAAGCCACCACACCCGGCCTCCACTGGCACTTCTAACTGTAGGATGATACAAGCCTGGTGCAGCAGAGCCCCTAGGCAGGGAGGCAGGAATATGAGAATGGAGTCAACACCGAAGAGAGAAGAGCTCTGAGATGGAGAGAGAGACAGATTATAAACCTGAAATGTGAGACTTTTTTGGTTTTGTTTGTTTGTTTTTTAGTTCTCAGATCCAGCCATGGCTGAAGCTAGAATGATTCTCGGAATTTCTTAGTAGGTATCATATAGCCTCTCTCTTTTTTTTTTTTCAATTACGTTGAGTTTCTGACCTGGCTGAAGGTCCTGATTAATTCAGTATATGAGAAAAGTAGGGTGAGAAAAATAAAAATAGTGAAGAAAAAATGAAACTAGTAGTCAAGTGAGCAGATATTTGCTAAAATGTTTGCCATGAATTCCAGGATACTTGCTGGTACAGGCTGATCCGTCTGCTCAAACTTCACAGCCATCAGCACAGGGCCAAAACTGCTTAGTCATGTTGGCCAGAGTGTCCATAAGATTAAAACTCACCCAGCTGCTCAGAAGAAATAAAACTATATTCCTGATTATGATCCTTGAAAAAAAATTCTACCTTGGGCTCCTTATAAGGAAGATGCTGTGTAAAATGGTGATTCACACCCTCAACCATATTCCTACAATAAACATGACAATGAATTAATGGATTTCATGGGACTGTTTCTTATAACATCCTGATGACAAAACACCAAAGCACAGTTTAATGAGAGCAGTTTTAAAGTTGGGAAATGATGCAGGCCACTTGTGTAGGCACTGCTAGAAAGGCTAGTCAGAACAAAGGTGACACCTCCAGGATAAATGAGTGTAGGCTTGTTATGGTTTGGATCTGTGTCCCTGCCCAAATCTCTTGTTGAATTGTAATCTCCAATGTTGGAGGAGGGGCTGGATGGTGGGAGATGACTGGATCATGGAGGCAGATTTCCCACTTCTGCTGCTCTCATGATAATTAGTGAGTGCTCATAAAATCTGGTTGTTTAAAAGTGTGTAGCACCTCCCTGCTGTCTATCTTGCTCCTGCTGTGGCCATGTAAGATGTGCCTGCTTCCCTTTCACCGTCCACCATGAATGAAAGTTTCCTGAGACCTCCTGAGAAGCTGCTCTGCTTCCTGTACAGCTTGCAGAACTCTGAGACAATTAAATCTCTTTTCTTTATAAATTACCCAGTCTCTGATATCTGTTTATAGCAATGCAAGAATAGACTTATACAAGGCTCTACCCCTAGGTGACTAAATGGTTTAGGGCCATAAAGCCACTTAAAAATTCCTTTGCTTTGAGCAGCTGATCTAAGTCTTATATTCTATGGCAATTAGTTGACAGAAATCTTTGTTTATTGAATCCATTTTTACTCTTACTCTGATTCCAGAAAACCACATCTCAAGCAAAGAAAAGGTTGTTTGTCTTTCTCTTTCTTATGAGGGGAGTGGGCTTCCCATCTAGTTTTCCTAAAAGAAATCCCTCTCTAAGTTGAAAGAGCCTTCCTGCCTACAATCTGGCTGAGATAGAAAATTTTTCATTTGTTTGTTTGCTTGCTTTAATATGACTGTCACCACTGAGTGACTAGCATGGAAGTAGGCCCTGTGGAGTTGACGGACAGTTCAGGCAGTCCCTGCTTGCTTACATAAAGTATTGGAAAACACACCTGAGTTGGACATGTGATAATCACACAGAAATATATGTAATAAAAGTTTTCTGTTCTTACTGAGATGGAAAAGTCTATAAAATCCCTAATAACACTTCACCTTCTGGATGCAATTTTGGAAGCTAGGTTTCTAGCATTTTGTATGTCCAACCAATTCTTCTCATTTATATGACCATTATTCATTCTAAAAATGTATGAAAAGTTCATTTTAATAATCACAAATTTTAATTTGTTCCTTTTCTTCCTTGAGTTGTATTTCCATTCCATTTCTTCTGTATAATTTCATCCTAATATATTTTTAAATTTGAAAGTTATTTTGTTGATAGTTATCTTGAATAAATATACTTTTGTAAATTGAAATTCATTATTTTTATTCTTGTGACTGTAATGTTCTTAGTGTTAAAATTTTCATCTGGATTCAGTTAACACACAATAGATATTAAAACTGATTGATCAAAACATCAGAACTGTATTATAAATTTTAGTGAGTACTTATTAAACATAAGAAATAAAATTTTATTGAATAGTCCTCTCAATGAAACTTAACAGTACTATTTTTTCAGTTAGTTCATGTATTTATGGACAAATATCACTTATTGCTAGAATAAGAGGATTCAACATCAATTCTATTTCTCAGTTTTGTTTTTATAAATCTAAGCATTAAGAAAATTAGTTTACATAAATAATTAGACGGAAATTAGATGGAAAACATTTTGCTTTCTCAATACAACTTAATCATTTGAGTGCCTTCGAAGTTATATTCAGAAAATCACATAGATCCATGTTAAAGTAATTTTTAATGATCTTTGAAAAAAATATGTGGCTCTCTTTTAATTTTCCTGAAGCAAAACACCATAATGCTTGGGAAAAGATTTTTTTAAAATCCTGTCATTAAAGTCATTTACTTTTGAAAACTTTTATTTTTAACTGCCCCATTTTTCCAGCCCCAGACTTTTTTATACCCACAGTAAGTTCAGGTTGAGTGAGTGGCATGTACATAAGATAAGCACGACTGTGATAGGGGAATGGGAAATGGAGAACTAGCGTAATGTCTCCATTGCAGGTCAGTTTAATATGGAAATTAGGTATCTGGAAAGAGATTCCCTTAAAACTGATTATTTATACTCTTATATCCTTAGAAGGCCTCATGTACCTCCAGAGGTATGTGTATCTCAGTTTGAGGACCAATATTCTCATAGAGACAAAAATGTATAAAATTATATACAATGTGATACTTCCTGATACTAAAAAAAAATGCTATAAAAGGAAGCATATGGTAAAAACCTGGAGGGAAAGTGCTATTGAGATGAGGCAAAGAGAGAGGCCCCTGTGAGAGGGGACACCTAACCTGAGCCTGAAGGATGAGCATAGTTGGCTTGCAGAGCTGCTTAGGTGCGTTCTAAGTGGGAGGAACAGCATGTGCAAAGGTCCTGTTGGCATGTAAGCTTGGCATGCTTGAGTGGCAGAAAGAGGATCTGTGGGGCTGGAGCATGATGACCAAGGGGAAGAGTGGAAGAAGGTGAGGTCCAGAAATGGGCAAGGCCGTATTTATAAGGCCCTGAGGGATCTGCACATTATTTTCAGCATGATTCAAAGCCATCTGAGGTTTTAAGCAGGAGAATGACAAGAGCTGAGTTTTGCTTTGGAAATATCTTTCTGGGTGCTGTGAGGTAGGGGCAGTGGATGATAGGGAAGTAAAAATAAGCTAGCAAGTAGCAAGATAGCTATAGACTACTGCTGTCATCCACGAGGGAAGTGACTGCAGCTTAGAACAGGGGAGAACACTGAGGCTGATAAAAGGAACTCAATTTAGGAAAGTATTTGGAGAAAAAGCCAACGAGAATTACTGATGGGTTGCATATGCAGTGTGAAGAAAGAAAAACAATCTACCTGTAGAATAAATTCTAGAGGTGGAATTGCTTAATCACATCTATGACATATTTCAAAATCAAAAAAACATAAACTCTGAAGTACTGGGCAGATATTTTGGACGTAACAATAAGTGATCAAGAACTTCAGTCTGAAAATCTACCTGGATAAGCAGCGATATGGACCCTACTCATGGGCCATTCCTCCGTATCACTATACATGCCCCAGGCAGTGAAAACTGCCAAATAAACCTTCTTAAAAATGAGGTCCCTTTTCAAGGAACAACTCTTATTGACAGTTCTGGTCAGTCCAAAGTATGCAACTATCTAGTCTTAAGTGCATTTTATTTAAATAATGCCAATAGGGAGTTGTGAAGTTAAAATTAACGTTTTGAAACTATCCATAATTTTTTAATGAATTTTTTCTTAACCTTGCAAGAGACATGATCTAAATTTTTATCCTCTTCTTGCTATAGAACATATTATAAAGTTGTTGTTACACAAAAAGCCAATCAAAGAACAAGCAGCCAAGGTGTAGGGAAAAAGTATTACAGAGAGTTGTCAGGCAGGTAATTAATAAAGTTTAATGTTATCTTGCTTGACTTTGTGATTCTTGTGGTATTTTTCAGTAATTTAAAATTTATAATTCATTGTAGTTTCCTTTTCTCAGACTAAACAAATACTTTTATACTAAATATGTATTTAAATTTTGTATTCTTTATGTGAAAGAGGGCTCCCTAAATTTTTTAAGCTTCAGGACCATAAAACCTGGAACTACTCCTGGCAAGTGTCATCACTCAATAACATAGGAAAGACATGACATGGAGCAAATGATTGTTGTTGTTTGGGGAGATGTAATGTAGGGGACAATTAATAGGGCTTTTTTGGCTGGGTTAAGTTAGAAATGTCCATTAACCATCTGAATGGATGTAGGCATGCTTTCGAGCAGGATGAATATATGCACTGTCATTGCTTCCTTTTGCTTTTTCTTTTTTTTTTTAATTTTTATTTATTTATTTATTTTGAGACAGAGTCTTACACTGTCACCCAGGCTGGAGTGCAATGGAGTATAGGATGATGGGTCTGGAGCTCAAGAGTTCCGGGTTGGACATATAAGTTTGGGTATAATTAGTATCTTTAAGAGACTGTGAAGATTCCTAGGGAAAGAGTTTATACAGAAGGAAAAGAAAAGAAGAGGATTCCTGACAAAGCTCTGAGGTCCTCAACATTTAGAAATTTAGTATGAAAGCAGAATCAGCAAAGAGGGCCAAGCAGCAGCAGGCAATGCCATAGGAGGGAAACTAGGCAGGTGGTGGCCCAGAAACCTAGAGAAAGGATTCCATGGAAGAAGGGGAGCCAGTCAGGCCAAGTCCAGCTGGGAGGTTGTCTTAGTTCATTTAATGTTGTTATAACAGAATACCTGAATCTGGGTAATTTATAAAGAAAAAGATTTATTTAGCTCACGATTCTGGTGGCTGGAAAGTCCAAGATAGGGCAGCTATATCTGGTGAGGGGCTTATACTTCTATAACTCATGGCAGAGTGCAGAGCAGAAGCAAGCACGTGCAAACAAAGAGGCCATGCAGGAGGAGTAATTTCACTTTATAACAACCTGCTATTGCAGGTACTAATCCATTCCTAAGAGAGTGAGAACCTACTCACAACATTAATCTATTCGTGAGGGATTCGCTCCCATGAGACAAACACCTCCCACTAGGCCCCATCTCCCAATTCAACTGAACTGGCAATTAAACTTCAACATAAGTTTTAGTGAGGACAAACCACAACCACACCATAGCAGAGGTCAAGAAAGACAAAGATGGGGTTGGTCAAGAGCCTCAGCCATTGGTGACTCTGACATGTGCCATTTTCTTAGAGTGGTGGATAAACAACTCTGGAGAGAATTTAGGGGAGTCGGGGAGGTAAGGAAGCAATGGGCCAGGCACAGTGGCTCCCACCTGTAATCCAAGAACTTTGGGAGACTGAGGCAGGCAGATCACCTGAGATCAGGAGTTCGAGACCACCCTGACGAACGTGGTGAAACTCCATCTCTTCTAAATATACAAAATTAGCCAGGCATGGTGGTGAATGCCTGTAATCCCAGCTACTTGGGAGGCCGAGGCAGGAGAATTGCTTGAACCTGGGGGGCAGAGGTTGCAGTGAGCTGAGGTCACGCCATTGCACTCCAGCCTGGGTGACAGTGTAAGACTCTGTCTCAAAATTAATTAATTAATTAATTAAAATTTAAAAAAAGAAAAAGAAAAAGGAAGCAATGACAGTGCATATACTCATCCTGCTTGAAAATTTGACTGCAAAGAGGAACAGAAAAGGGTGGTAGGAGCTGGAGAAGGTGTGGGTCCAAGGGGAGAATTTAGTTTTTTTTTAAATGAATAATATTAAGCATATTTGCTTGCAAATGGAAATGAGCCACTAGCAAGGAAAAATTGATATTGCAGGAAAGAATGGGGATAATTGCAGAATGATCTAGGGTTTGAATGGAAGTCTTTGCCTGATCTATTTTCTCTATACAACATGGGGAGAATTTGGAATCTGAGAATGACTATTCTGACTATCAGGGATGGGGCACAAGAGAAGGAGTAATAAAGATTTGAGGTGAGAAAAGAAATGTGATGTATTCTTGAAGGGAAACATGACTTTGCTATTTCTATACTTTATTACAAAACTCTTTAGGGGAGGCCCTGTGTGTTATACATTTATGGAAATCCCATAGAGTCAGCATAGCATCTTGCATACTGTAGGCCCTCAATGTGCTCCTGTTGAGTAGGTGGATGGTTTGGATGAATGAGAAGTGCCTTGTAGGAATCCAAAGGAATAAATTAAAAGACTTCATCAAACGAAGGAAAATTTGAGTGATGAGGAGGATTCTAGATAGGAGGGTGGCATGAGTAAAGATGCAAGTGTAGCTTCTTCTGGGGGGACTGTGCCTGGATCTGAGCAGAGATATGGGTGTTTGAGATGATGGGAGATGCATTCATATGTGTTGGTGGGATAAGCCCAAGTAGGTTATGCCTTGCAAGTAATGTTAAAGACTTTGGATTAGCATGTAATTAGCATGTAATGTGGTATCCAGACTGGGACTTTTTGAAACTTAGTAAAACCTGGACAAACAGAACATTTAAAGCCACAAGTAGTTTTCAGTCATTCAAAACAAAGAAATTTAAACTAGAAAGATAAAGACTTCTGTTTTTTGGGATATCATCTCAAGAAGTCTACAGTACAAAAATGTAAAATAAATACTCTTTTCTAAAATGCAGCTACTGTTAACCCCAAGAGGCTGGAGATTAGCCTAGAAAGTACCATTATTAAACCATTGTGTTATCATGCAATTGCCTGGTAGGGAATGGGGGACAGAGGAACATGTAAAAGCTCAATAGATGGAGGGTGGTATTTCTCTCGAAAGGAGTGAACATCACCACTGTCAATTGCCCTGGGAAGAAGTAGATCCTATGACAGGAAGTAAGGATTGAGAAGGTAGAGCACAGACTAGAGAGGAGGAGAAACTCATCTGTTTCTGTGGGCCTCTGGTGATGAGCCTGACCAGGCTTTGAGTACTTGCAGTGGTGGGCATGAGCGTGTACTTTGTAAGCAGGTCAACATTTAGGCAGAAGACAGTGGGTTGGCCTGCAGATTCAGAGAAATCGCATCTTACATTAGCTCTAAGTTCTCTTCTTGTGCTTCCCCAACCCTTGAGTCTATTTCAATTCACTTTTAGCCTGGCCTAAGCAAGGTGGTAGGGAGAGAAGAACATGCCTGGGACATGTTTGGGTCCTGGTGGTGAAGGGCAGAGCAGAGCCCTTTCCTGAGGCCTGAATGGTAAAAGCATCATACATGCCACCATGAGCCACAGAGCAGTGATCCCTTGGGACCACAGGCAGTAGTGGCAAAGGCATGAAGTATCATTATTAAACATAAGAGTTCATGATAGGCGATTTTCTGAAATAACTGAGGGAAACTCTACAGGAGCAGATGGTGGCCAAAGTCATAGTTTAGCAATTTAATGAAAAAAATCTTAGTGTTTAAGCAGGTGATGATAAGTCATTCCTCTATCCCCCCTCTCTGAATTTGGAACCTTTAGAGATTTAGATACAGGAGACTAAAGATGAAAACATCAGCTTTATTACTAGTAGCACTGGCTTGGAAATTGTCATATAAACATGATAAACAACCAGACAGCAGACACACTCTCTCTGTTGTGGCAATGTTCCTGGGGGAAACCACAAAGACAAGAATAGCAGCAGGTGTGTGGGTCCCCAGTGCCCACTGCCTTCTAAAGAAGAACAAAGTGATCAGTGGAATCAGACATCAACTTTCAGGAAAGGGACTCTGCCCCTTGGGCTGAAAAATTTTAGAGCTGCATTAACAAAGAAATGTCAAGCCCTCCTCTGGAGTAAGTAGAGGTCAGAGTACAATATAAGGATAATGTAAGGTTCTGGCATGGCAGCTCAGGGTTTGTGGCTGGGGGAACATGAACTCCTCCCATTGCATAAGCAGAAAGCTAGGTCTATGCCTGGCCATTGCTGCTGTGTACTGTGACAAATTTGCAGTGTGAAAGAAAAAATATCTTGGGCTCCCTAAATCACTAAGCTAAAGGGAAAAGTCAAGCTGGAAACTGCTTAGGGCAAACCTGACTCCCATTCTATTCAAAGTTATCCCTCTGCTCACTGAGATAAATGCATATCTGATTGCCTCCTTTGGAGAGGCTAATCAGAAACTCAAAAGAATGCAACCATTTGTCTCCTATCTATCTATGAACTGGAAGTCGCCTCCCTATTTCGAGTTGTCCCACCTTTCCAGGCCAAACCAATGTTCATCCTACATATGTTGATTGATGTCTCATGTCTCTCTAAAATGCATAAAACCAAACTATGCTCTGACCACTTTGGGCACATGTCAGGACCTCCTGAGGCTGTGTCACAGGCACGTGTGCTCAACCTTGCTTGGTAAAATAAACTTTCTAAATCAACTGAGACCTGTCTCAAATTTCTGGGTTCACATTAGCATGACCTGTTCCCCCAGTATTCATGATTGGGAAGCCACCGCCTTTCTCCTGGCCTGCTCAGGAGGCTGGGTCTGACCCTTGGGATTCACTGGGATTGGCTGCCTTCCACCCACAGCTATAATTCATTTCCACGGAGCTTTGCATCCAGCTCCTTTTCTAGAAGGCTGATGAGTGATCAGTCTTGGACACATTAGGGCTTACCTTTCTGAGCCACCCCAAATGAGCTTCCCACACCGTCTTCCCAAATTTTCCTTATTTTCTCAGATCTGCAGGCCTTCCAGTGCAGAGGTAGGATCTGCCTGAATAAGTTTACTGGTTGGAGGAGGAGAAAATGTATGTGTCCTGAAGCAAGATGCTGTGAAAGAGAAAACCCAGAAAAGGCTGAACTTCAGTCCTTCTTCCAAATCATCAGCTTAGTCATTCACCTACCCTTGGAGAGGGGAGCAAAGGATGGAGAAGCTGTCAGAAATATTCTAGTTTTTCCTGCTGGGGAGGGAAACACAAGTTTCTTGTCTTCTATGGAAAGGTGCAGCAGCTTTGGATCAAAAATAAGCTGGACATGGATGGATGGTGGTGATGGCTTCACAACAGTGTGAATGTATTAAATGCCACTGAACTGTACACGGAAAACTGGTTAAAATAGTAAATTTTATGATATTTTACTATAATCACCCAATCAATGTAAAAAACAAACTGGATATAATCATGCTTTTGATTTTATTTTTGCTTTGTTTTGAATAGTTAATATATTCATATGGTTTTAAATGTAAAAAACACAAATGGCCCCTTCATCATCTTTTCCTAGCTAATGCAGTTTCTTCTTCAGAGGCAAACAATAAAAACAGCATTTTTGTATTCTTCCAGTACAAAAAAATTTATGCATTCTCTAGCAAATACTTGTTTTAAAAATTTTTTGACACAAATGATATTATATGTTACACACTGTTCTGCAATTTGCATTTTAACTTAATGAAATTTCTTGGGGAATGCTCTATATCAGTGTATCAGAGTTCCAGCATTCATACAGCTACACATTTTCCTAGAGCACAGATTTCTGTAGTTGGTTTAACCAGTCCCCTTTATGGTGCAAATATAGATGTTTTTACTCTTTTGTTGTTCCAAACAGTGAATAACCTCTTATGTGTGTCATTTCTCACATTTATCTACTCATAAGATAAATTCATAGACATGGAATTGTCCAATCTTGGTTTTAATAGTTTTCATTATAGGCAAATTTGACTTTAATGCTGTTGAGTAGACATTTGGAATGCACTACTAACTGACCAAGACCTCTAATCTGACTGGCTATCCAGAAAAGTGACGATGTCTTTCCTACTCACAGATCATTGTTCCACAGTTTCATATGTGCACTAAGGTGGGAAAACCATCAAACAGACCCCAAGAAAATAATGTCTGTTTTTAAAAAGCAACTCTTTGTGGCAGAGGTCTGATTAGCCCGTAACATACAACTATCTGATTATAAGTGAGCTTTCTTAAAATAATTTTTAATAGTTTCCCACTGTAATTTTTCCATGTTTCTATGCATGCTATACATTTTTGTTTTGTAACAATTAAAGAGCCCTGACAGGTTAGCCAGAGAAAGTAATATTTATTATCCGTGTATTAAGGTGAGAAAACAAGGAACATAGGCCAAGGGAAATTGCCACTTGTCCAAAGTCACCCAGCAAGTTAGTGGGAGAGCCTGGACTAAAATGCAGGTCACAACCTAACCCCATGCTCTGTTCACTAATCTGTATTTGTCCTTTTTGCCAGTTCTCAAAAGTAAGTGAGCTGTTCCTGAAGCTATTAGGTCCAGGAGAGGTCTCAGTTTATGGGCAGCTGACGATGTCTCACTATGAAGAACTTGTCCTGACGGTGTGCAACTGTTGAAAATGAATAGCAGGGATCTTCCATGGGAGGTCCAGGAAGGCTGATATCTTACAGGCTTGCCTATAGGCTTATGTGGCTCACATGCCAAGAGGGGAATAGGCAAGTCTGAGCTTGGAGGACGTTTGATGGTGCTAAGAAGAGAAGAACCAGGGGTGAGTGAATTTTATACAATAGGGAAGAATTTTTCACATTATGTGTACTAAAATGCTACGAACTATTAATACTGTCATGCTTTGCATAACGATATTTCAGCCACCAATAGATCACATATACTATGGTGGTCTCATAAGATTATAGTCGAGCTGAAAAATTCCTATTGTCTGTTGACGTAGCCATCATAACATAGTACACAATGCATTATCCATGTGTTTGTGGTGATGCTGGTGTAAACAAACCTACTGCACTGCCAGTCATATGAAAGTGTAGCATGTACAATTATGTACAGTACATAATACTGGGTGATGGTAATAAATGACTATGTTACTGGTTTATGTATTTACTATGCTATCATTTTTATTGCAATTTTAGACTGTGCTCCTTCTACATATAAAAGAACAAAATGAACTGTAAAGCAGCCTTGGGCAGGTCCTTCAGGAGGTATTCTGGAGGAGGGCATTGTTATCATAGAAGATGACAACTCCATCCTGTTATTGCCCCAAAGACCTTTCAGTGGGACAAGATGTGGAGGTAGAAGACGGTGATATTGATGATCCTGACTCTGCGTAGGCCTAGGCTAATGTGTGTGTGTCTTAGTTTTTAAAAAAGTTTAAAAAGTAAAAAACAACTTAAAAATGTTTATTAGAATAAAGCTTACAGAATAAAGATATAAAGAAAGAAAATATTTTTGTACAGCCATAGAGTGTTTGTGTCTTAAGCTTAGTGTTATTACAAAAGGATCAAATCTTTCAAAAAATTTAAAAGTTTATAAAGTAAAAAAGTTGTAGTTGGCTGAGTGTGGTGGCTCACACCTGTAATCCCAGCACTTTGGGAGGCCGAGGTGGGTGGATCATGAGGTCAGGAGTCCCAGACCAGTCTGGCCAACATGATGAAACCCCATTTCTACTAAAAATTCAAAAATTAGCAGGGTGTGGTGGCAGATGTCTGTAATCCCCGCTACTCGTGAGGCCGAGGCAAGAGAATTGTTTGAACCCGGGAGGCGGAGGTTGCAGTGAGCTGAGATGGTACCACTGCACTCCAGCCTGGATGACAGAGCAAGACTCTCTCAAAAAAAAAAAAAAAAAAAGTTATAGTTTAATTTTTAAGGTTAATTTATTATTGAAGAAAAAGTTTTAATGAGTTTAGTGTAGCCTAGGTGTACAGTGTTTATAGAGTCTACAATAGTGTACAGTAATGTCCTAGGCCTTCACATTCACTCATCACTCAGAGTCACACAGAGCAACTTCCAGTCCTGGGAACTTCATTCACGGTGAGTGTCCTATGCAGGTGTATTACTTTGTATCTTTTGTACTGTATTTTTACTGTATTTTTTCTATGTTTATAAATGTTTGGATACACAAACACTAGTGTGTTAGAAATGCCTACAGTATTCATTCAGTACAGCAACATGCTGTTGTAGGCTAGAAGCAATAAGCTACACCATGTAGCCTAGGTGTGCAGTAGGCTACACTATCTAGCTTTGTGTAAGTACCTTCTTTGAAGCTTGCACAATGACAAAATTGCCTGATATCACATTTCTCAGAACATAGCCCCATCATTGTTACATGACTTAAACCCCTCCTATGCAATGAAAACTCAGGTGGCATAGAAAAAAACAGAGAACTCAGGTATTGCATACAGAGAAGCCATTCTTGGAACACCAGACAATAGGCTTTGCATTAGATCAGAGCAGCTCTGGGTATATCTATGGTCAACAAGAAATGTTCTCAAAGTCTGAACTTTGAGCTATAGTAGACAGAGAAACTAAGAATTCCTTGAAGCTAGTATTTCCAATCTTGATGTAAGAGTCTATCCTGAGTGTTTTAACAAACTATCTCCAGATCTGGCTGGAATAACACAATAAAGGTTTGTGTCTCACCCATCACAATTGGGTATGGCTGTGAGGGAGGTGTGAGGAAGGCTCTGCTCACGCATTCACGGAAGTGGCCTTGATCACCAGCCTAGCACTTCACTGGCAGGGCTCAGTCAATGACATCTAGTGGCTGGGAAGCTGGGAAATGAGCTTTCCTTTGTGCTCAGAAGTCGGATTTGGGTGAACACATAGCAGTGTCTCTGCTCCATCCACATAAACTTGAATGTAAAGAGTTCACATTCAGAACTTGAATGGAAAGAGACGCTGAAGAGGGCACCAAGTATATGAGAACCGGGACAGGGAAAGAAACGAAGATCTGAACAGGATCAGATAGAGATATTTGCCTATAGACAAGTCCTTGGTTAAAAGACCGTAGAAATTGATTCCAGAACTCTACCCTATATTATTTATGGCTTGTGGGACATAGAAATGTGTTCTGGTTACCTGTGTAATAAACTGTGCATACTTCTCTTTTCAGAGTTGGAGTCAATCACTCTCTGTTGGCCTTTTTTGCTGTCTTTACAAAGTCATGGGTTAAAGAACCCTACCGGGTACTTCTAACATGAGGTGTCTGGGCTGGGAGAGTCTTATTGGCAATTGAGGTCAAGATGCTTTGTCCAGAGGCACAGAGCGGAAAGGTTCTTGGTCCACAGGCACCTTAAAACAAGGCCACCCTGGCCGGGTTTATTCCTGTGTGGCGGCCTACACATTTCTTATATCCTGGAAAAACTAGTGAGCAAGCAAGTGTCGACCTCAGAGTCCCTGACGGGGCTATTTTGAAACCACACACCATGAAAACTCTCAGGGAAGTTAAAAAACAAACAGTCATAACCAAGGCAGTTAAGCTGTTTTGAAAAGAGATAGAGTTTTATTACTTCAAACCCAAATTTCTGCAAGCCTGGCAACCACCTTACATCAAAATAAATGTCTATCTGCTAACTGAAATGTTTAAAAACACAGGTGAGCTCTATTCTCTGAAATACAAGCCTTCTCTAACCTGAGAAATGTAAATACCTATGAAGGTGGGTCCATGAAGGGGCGGTTGATGAGGATGGGCCTATGTAAGAGTGTGTGTTGAGGTTGTTACTTGTATTTGTGTTACCCTGTGGATGTGTGTGTTTGTGTGTGTGAGAGAGAGAGATTCAGAGCAGGAAGAGGAAGGCAACTCACATGGATCCATGTTTTTCATAACATTGTGTGAAACTCAAGTTAATTGACTGTAAAGAAACAGGAACCCACAAGTAACTGACATTAGTACTGCTGAAAGGCTCCCAGAAGACCTAACTCTTGCTGGCTCCGTAATCACAAGCACCTGCAAAGCTCTGCCTTCGTGAGGAGAGGGCAGAACACACCTGCTAACCAACATCTGCCTGGAGGAAGGAAAGACAGAGCTTCAATCCTGAACACAGAGCGCAGGTCTCTCTTCTGTGCTTGACTGTCACGCTCAATTGCATTGTGCATGGGTCTGCCTGCCAGCCTGCACTGAATTTTGCAGCACTGTTCCAGGGTTTACTAACTGCACTCTGTTCCCAAAGACCTGTTGCCCCTACCTGTGTGCTCCCAGAGGAATCTGGTTTCTATAACAACAGACCCCATCACCAGCGTGGTGCACAAGGCCACCCGCCAATCTATGCTGATTAAGCCCAGCCCTCAGCCTGTCCCCTCCAGACCTGTCACACCAATTCCCATTCACACACCAGCACTGATCATCAATATTTCCCAAGAGTGGAAAGGGGAAAATGGAGACTCACTAAATATGTAAATAAAAGCAGAGGTTTCGTAAGCTATTCTAATCTTGATATAGTTTGCATTTCCTTCGCTGTTGCTTTATAAAAGCCCTTTTAAGCTTGCAGCAAGAAGAATAGGAAGTCAGCTGTCAATTGGCTTACTATGATGTTTTCTCAGTCATATTTTGAAACAGAAGTTGAATTCAAGGTTTTCTAAAAATCTGCAAACAGCAGCATGCTGCATTTATGGAGATGACACCTTTTATGGGTTTTTCTCTTTCATGGGTAGGATTTTTCTGAGAGACCACATTGGAAGAAGAGAATAGGTGAGGAGTTGCTCTGTGAGCTTGCTGCAATCTGGAAGGAATAAAGTTGCAGAAATAGGAAATCAGAAGCAGAAATAGGAAATAGGAAAGTCTTAAGGACTATGATTTTTGTATTGCAACTAGTTTCACATTTGCAGCCATCCTTTTAACAAGATGAGCCACTCGACTAATGCGTGCTCTGAAGGAGCGAACAGAACTGACTAAACTAATGCAGAAGCAGGGGCTCAGTGGCTGCAGGTTACATGAAAAATTGCCACTTGCAGTTGCAGGGCCCCATTGTGAGCATCAGTCCTCTGGGAGAATGCTGGGCTACTTCTTTCTTTGCCAATTGTAGTTGCTAAGAGCAGGTGACCTCACACACTGTTTTAGCAACTCTTACTGCTGGGAATTATTCTCTTGGGAAGTTCAGAAGCTGGCAAAACAAATCTTTGTATTCACTCTGCTTATATTCTAACAACACTGACTAAAATCCTCCGCTTTGAAAAGGAAATATTCTTCCCAGGCAAATGCAACTGATGGAATAGATTCTCTGTGTGTGGCTTTGAAGGTGTTAAAGTAATGATAATAATTGCTTTCATTTTGATAAGCTTTACAGGCTCCAGAGTTCTCTCACGAGTTCCATTTCATTTGATATTTGCAGTTACCATGTGAGGTAAGCAGAGCTGACCTTGACTGGCATCCCTATCAGAAGCTCAGTGGGATTAAATGGCTTGCCAATGTCACAAGGTGAGAAGTTGACATGGATTGCAATGCAAATATTCTGGCAAATAAGTTAGCAGGCTTTCTATTCTACCATTCTGCTCAACTTAAAAAATAATCCTGTGGATTTTTAAAACTGTAATGGCCACTCATGCACAAGCCCCTGGAATATTCACAGGCTGATGAAAGCAATCTATTTTGGTGATTCAGGGAATATTGAGCTGCTAGTTTGGAGCAAAAGCAGCTGATGCAAATAAGCATGATATATTCATATATTCATCTGTTTGAAAGAAATCTGATGGCAGGAATTTTCTCTCAACAAAGCAGATTCTAGGATGTGCCAGCATCTGTACAAATGCATGTCATTCTTTGCAACCTCCATGCTTATAGGGGGACCACAGACTCCTTGAGTATGAAGACTAGGCAGAATCTTAGAGATAATTTTGTTCAACTTCATGCTACACAGGAGGAAAGCAGGTTCAGAGAGCAGCGTTTGCCCAGGTCACACATTTAATAGTTGTCAGAAGTAGGACAAGACCCCAGACCTCCAGATATCACACTCAGTTCAGAGTGACTCTTCTGAGTCCCTGGGAGGTTCCAAGTTACTACAGTACCACTAAATTATATGCAATGCAGTATTTTAGCAGATGAGTGCAGTAAGGCCTTTTAGCAGGATTTAGAGCAACAAAGGCTGAAATAAAAAGCCTTTGATTAGCTTAAAGTTGTTCTGAGAGTGGATCTCTCCAGAGTGCAGGCTCACTGAAAATCAGCGTCCTACAGCCTCAACATTGGAGTGTGAAACTGGAGTTGGCTGGTGCTTGGTGTGGTGTGATGGCTGGGGTAGGATTTGGCTCTGTGATCCTGTGCTTTCTACATGGCTTAGTTTATCAGCCAGGGCACAGTGTGAGTCCCAGAAAACCTGGCCAAAACAATCCTAACCCATGTAGCAAGGGGCTACGGTATTTATTCAGGGGCTTTCTCAGAAGGCTTTCCAAATAGTCCACTGGAAGGTCTATTTTCAAACCTCAGTCTGAGACCAAACCACTTAGAGTTATGTCAGCAGCTGTGCCCTAGGTGTCCCTGAGCTGTTGTCAGCAGGTTTCTAAAAGAACCACACTGACTTGGGACTCGCACTGTGCCTCTGAAGGAAAATCCTGAGAGTAGGGTCAATAAGAAACTTTCCCTTACATCTCTGCATCAGGAAATTTATCAGACAAAATAGGGTTGAGGGATGCTTCTATGGTGTAGCAGATACTGTGTGGTGTGCTGTACTGACCCATCTCAGGACAAAAGCACATACCCTCCCAGATGATGGGAATGTGGCCTGCTGATGGCCCATAGCTGAGTTTCACCAGGGATTGTCCTTGGTCAACGGTTGCTGCCTTGTGGAAGATTGCAGTGCCTTCCCTGGGAATAGCCTGCATCTGACCACAAGTCAATATAGAGGTACAAAAGTTTGGCCCCTTTGTTCAATTTGGGCCCTCTTTGAAGGACTACCCCAGCTCCACAGCTTCCCGGGGGTTGGATTGAGGCCTCTGTGCTACTGCATTGGAGTGTAACTTTCCATCGGTGCAAGCCTGCATCCCCCACCCTTTTACAGATGTTGTTTCCCCACAGCACTCCCCAGGAAACACCTGCATGCAAATCTTTGTCCCAGAATCTTTTTCCCAGGGACCTTGGCATACCACAGACACACAGACATGCACACACTCAGACACATTCTCTTTTGCCTTCTTTGGTTCCAGCATCTTGCCACCCGACGGAGAATACTCCATCAACAACTCCATATCAAATGTCTGCAAGGCTCTTTTCTACCCAATCAGCCAAAGAAATCTGTATTCCTTTCCTATGGCTGCTGTAACAAATGGCAACGAACTTGGTGGCTTCAGACAACATGGATTTATGCTCTCATGGTTCTGGAGGCCAGGTGTCCAACATCATCAGTTTTACTAGGCCAGCCTCAAGGTGTCAGCAGGGCTGGGCTCCTCTAGAAGCTCTAGGGGAAAATGCAGTTTCTTTCCTTTTCTGGCTTTTAGAGCTGAAATCTTTGCATTCCTTGGCTTGTGGTCCCTTCCTCCATCTTTAAAGCCAGCAGTGTAACATCTTGCTTCAGTGGTTATGCTACCTTCTCCTTTTGTGTCAAATATCTCTTAGCCTCCACTTTGTAAGGACATTTATGATTGCATTTAAGACCCACCTGGATAATGCAGGCTAACCTCCACATCTCAAGAACCTTATCTAATCACACCTGCAAACTCTCGTGCCGTATAAGGAAACAATCACAGGTTCTAGGGATTAGGACCTGGAGATCCTTATGGGCTGTTATTTAGCCTACCACAGAATCATAGAGCAAGTTCTGAGACACATACATTATGATTTCAATTTGTAGTTTATCTTCGCCCCAAAGTGAGGTAGCCTCAGAATCTTCTTTTTGCCATCCATTTGCTATTGTCCCAGGCAACCTGGACTCAGCTGGGATGGCTACTTCTTGATTTAGGCCTTTATTAGGATACACCAGTAATTGTTCCATTTTTACCTGCTGCTGCTAGAACCCCTCTCTCTGTCTCCCTCCCTACCCCTGCCGGTGGCTGCCTTTCTACTCCTCTACTCACCAAATTGTGTCTGCACTCACTAAGCGACCCTGTTGTCTATGTGAGAGTAACACTGTGGCCACACTATGGCACTGGGGGTGGGGGTAGGGGGCGGGGTAGAAGAGGGGAGGGGAATAGAATAGTGTTTTAAGCCTAATCAGCAGATTCCTGTGTCACTTCCTTAAAGCATTCTCTGTCAGTAGCAATTTGGGATGATACCCCATGACCCTTCAGAATGGAATTGGAATGGCTGATCTTCAGATACTCATTGACCAGAAATAAGACCAAGAAATCCTCTGCAATCTCATTTTTTCCCACCCCCAATGATCTATTTTTTAAAAAATTGTATTGATTGGTTGAGAAGTCTTTTTTTTTTTTTTCTCGAGAGAGAATGGGAGACAGAGAGAGGCAGAGAGAGAGAGGGTCTCACTCTGTCACCCAGGCTGGAGTATAGTGACGCAGTCATGGTTCACTGCAGCCTCGACCTCCTGAGCTCAAGTGATCCTCCCAGCTCAGCCTACCAAGAAGCTGAGATCACAGGCCAATGCCACCATGCCCAGCTAATTTTTTGTATTTTTTTGTAGAGATAGGGTCTCACTTTTTTGCGCAGACTGGTCTCGAACTCCTGGGCTCAAGTGCTTCTCCCGCCTCGGCCTCCCAAAGTGCTGGGATTACAGACATGAGCATCATACTCAGCGTCCTACCCCCAATTCTTTTAGCTTGTTGTTTCTACCTCCTGTCTGGACCATATGGCTTGATCTACATATTTGTCTCCCCCACTAGAATGTGAGCTCCTTTCTTCATCTTTCTGCTCCAATGTAGCAACTACCCAGGGGCCACCTAACAGACCATGGCCGCTGCAGAGGAACCCTGCTACCTGCAGTCAGTGACATGGCCTAGGACCCAGAGGCCTCGTGGTGCCTCACACACAAGGACAGGCACCAACACCCAGTGACATTTTGACAGTCAAATGGAACCTGTGACTGCCATCTATCGATGTGCCAGCCAAGAATGTGACCCTGGGGAAAGCCCTTCACACAGGTCTTTCCTTGGTGTATTTATATTTAGTTCCTGTGAAAAACTGCAGTTGTTTTACTCAGTGACAGGCAGCAAAAGCTAACCAAAAAGAATGAGAAATGATTGTTCCCTTTCTCCCTGTTAGAAGACCATACTCTTTCAATTTGGGACCACAGCTCTCTGACAACTAGCTCTCCCATGCCTGGTTCATGAGATGTCATAAATGTTGATTGTATTAAAGACAAATCAGAGGGAAAGGACTTGAATTCTGGTTCTAAGCTTTTAAAAAATATTTCCAGACTTTAATTTTTAAATTAAGAAAGATTTTGTACATATGGAAAGGTGCAGAATATAAAACAGACAACCATATGCCTACCATCCAGATTAAACAACTGTTAACATTTTCTCATATTTACTTCAGATCCCTTGAAACAAAAGAAAGACAAAAAGATATGGCTAAAGCCTTGGCCCCCTTCACTCACATCCCTCCCTTCTTCCCCTCTACAGAGCAACTTCTGCCTGAAGTTGGTGTGTGTCATTTACATGCATGATCTTGTGCTTTCACTACATATTTGTATATCCAAAACAATACTATTGTTTTGTGTACATTCTTACTTTACATAAATGGCATCATATTGTAAATTCTCTTGCAACTTGGCTTTTCTTACTCAACAGTACATTTTAGAGACTTATTTATGTTGTGTGGATACAGCGTAGACCTAGTTCATTCATTTTAACTTAATTGTGAAATACCATAGTTTACTTATCCATTTCCCTATTGGGTAAAATTAGTTATTGCTTTATTGTTGTTGTTGTTTATTGCAATGAACATGCCTGCGCCTGCATCTTTGTGCACGTGTTTGTTAGTGTAAATGCCCTGAAGTGAAATTGCCAATTAGTAGAAAATATACTTTGTCACCTTCCTTAGCAGAGACAAATTGTTCTCCCAGGTGGTTGTACCTATTTGAACTCATGCTAGATTAGAAATTCCTGTGTTCCTACATCCTTACCATCTTTTGTGAGGCTTTTAATTTTTCTTGTCCAATAAGCACAAATGGCATTTTATTGTTTTAATTTACATCTCTCTAATTATTCATGAGCTTAAGCATTTTTACATGTTTACTAACCAGTTGTGTATGTGCGTGTGTGTGCATGTGTGACAGAGAGAGAGAAACCAGTTTTAATTCTTTGTTCTTTTCTTATAAATTTATAATTGTATTTATTCTGAAGTTCTTATCTGAGTTGAAAAATGTTCTCACAAATGGTATCTTGCCTTTTAATTTTGTTTATGTCATGTTCTATTATAAATAGCTTTTTAATTTTCATGTAGTTAAATTTATATGTCTTTTCAAGGTTTGTGGGCATTTGTCCCTTAGTTAATAAATCTGTTTCTAACTCTACATTCAAGATATTCTCCCACATTGTTTTCTAAAAATTCTACATTTTTTTTCCCTTCACATTTAAATTTTTGTCCATCTGGAATTTACTTTTGCTTATGTGATGAGTAGGAATCTAATTTTATCTTTTTCCAAGCAGAAAGTTAATTGTCAAGGATAATCCAGACTTTCTTGCTGTTTGAAATGTCATTTCTGTTGGGTTTTTTTTTTTTTAGATGGAGTTTTGCTCTTGTCACCCAGGTTGGAGTGCAGTGGCATAATCTCGGCTCACTGCAACCTCTGCCTCCCAGGTTCAAGCGATTCTCTTGCCTCAGCCTCCTGAGTATCTGGGATCACAGGCGCAAGCCACGCCCCCCTGGGTGATTTTTTGTATTTTTAGTAGAGACGGGGTTTCGCCATGTTGGGCAGGCTGGTCTCGAACTCCTGATCTCAGGTGATCCGCCCACCTCGGCCTCCCAAAGTGCTGGGATTACAAGAAAGAGCCATCATGCCTGGCTGACATGTCATTTCTGTTAAATACAAATTCCCATATATAAGTGGATCAACTCCTAGACTCTACCATTCTGTTGGTTCATTTGTCTATCCCCACACCCATACGAGAATTTTAACATTATTGTAGTTAAAGAGCAACTCTTAACAGCTGGTGTGGTGTTTACCCCCTTTTTTTTTTTTTTTTTTTTTTAGCTCAAATTTGTTTTGGTTTTCATTAGTCTTTCCTCTTCCAGTGTTTTAGGATCAACTAGTGGATTCCTGAGAAAAATGCTATTGGAATTGATAACAGAAATGTATCTAAATAGGTTAATTTGGAAAAATTTTGTCATTTGTACTATACTTCTCTATGGTAAATGTGATATATCTATTTAGGCCTTCTTTTTATATTTATATCATTTAATATGGATATATAATTTTTTCTGTAAAGATTTATATATTTTCATTACCCATATTATGAGATATTTATAGTGTTTGCTACAACTGTAAATAGTAGCTTCTGAAAAATGATATTTTCTAACAATTTATTGTAGGTGTTCAGGGACCATCTTTAAAAATCAGTTTTTAATTAGGTAACTTGTTGAATTTCCTTAGTTCTTTCAATAGTTGGCTATTACTTATTTTGAATTTTCTAAACTAGATAATTATAGCATCCAAAATTAATAATACATGGCTCACGCCTGTAATCCCAACACTTTGGGAGGCTGAGGCAGGCAGATCACCTGAGGTCAGGAGTTCGAGACCAGCCTGGCTAACATGGTGAAACCAAGTCTCCACTAAAAATACAAAAATCATCCAGGCATAGTGGCAGGCACCTGTAGTCCCAACTACTTGGGAGGATGTGGCAGGAGAATTGCTTGAACCCAGGAGGCAGAGGTTGCGGTGGCCAAGATCACCCCACTGCACTCTAGCCTGGGCAACAGAGTGAAACTCCATCTCAGAACACACACACACACACACACACACACACACACACACAAAAAAACAAAAAACAAACACAAAAACAAAACAAAACAAAATTAATGATACTTTTATTTCTTCCTTTTGAATCTTTATTTTATTTCTTTACTTGTTATCGCTTTACTGAATAGGACTTACAAAGCAATGCTAAATAAGGGCTTTTGATAGTAGGCATCCTTCCCTTACTCCTGAACTTAAATGGAATTATTTTAGAGATTCACAAAGCATAACTTTCACTGTAGATTTCTGGTAGATCACTTTATTGGGTTATTATTTTTATTTCTAACATGCTAAAATATTTTGGTTATTAACGGGTATTGAATTTTATCAAATGCATTTTCTGCACCTCTTGAAGTGATCATATTTTTTCTTCTTTATTATGTGTGTACAGTAAGTTACCTTAATAACTTTTCTATGGTTAAACTTTTACTTCTTAAGTAATCCAGCTTTGTCATAATGTAATATTTTTAAACACTACTAGATTCAGTTTGCTAATATTTGATTTCAAAATGTTACATGTTTATAAGTGACATTAGCCCACACTTTTCCTCTTCTGTACTGTCTTTTCCAGTTTTTGTTTTCAATGTTATATTAATATCATATAATGGGTTGAAACATTTTCAGTCTTTTCTTTTTTCTGTATCAGATTGTACAAAATAGAAATTAAATTTTTCTTGAAACTTGGGGAGAACTTACCTGCAAAACTATCTGAGGTAACGGCTATTTTTTTGTGACTAGAGTTTTTTGGGGTTTTCTTTTTTTTGAGACAGAGTCTCACTCTTTGCCGCCCAGGCTGGAGTGCAGTGGCACCATCTCAGCTCACTGCAAGCTCCGCCTCCCAGGTTCACGCCATTCTCCTGCCTCAGCATCCTGTGTAGCTGGGACTACAGGCGCCCGCCGCCACACCTGGCTAATTTTTTGTATTTTTTCAGTAGAGACGGGATTTCACCGTGTTAGCCAAGATGGTCTCGATCTCCTGACCTCATGATCCGCCCGCCTCGGCCTCCCAAAGTGCTGGGATTACAGGCTGAGCCACCGCGCCTGGCCGTGACTAGATTTTTAATTATTGATTAAATATTTAAAGCCATAGGTTTATTCAGCTTTTTTACTTTTTAGTTACATTTTCTGGAAATGTTTTTATTTTATTTAAAAGTTAAATATTAGTGGCATAAGGTCATATACAGCAGTCTCATGTTTTTGTAAATGTGTGTTATATCTGTTGTTACATATTTTTCTTTCCCAATATGGTTCATTTGTACCATTTTTCTTTTTCTTCTAATCTTAGACCCTTGTTGGCCATCTCAGTTGCTTTTTTTCTGTTTCACTAATTTTTGCTCATATCTGTGTCTTCTTTCCTTTGTATTTTCTCACATTAACAGTTATTTTTTTTTCTGACTTCCTGGATTGATTATATATGTTCATTAGTTATCAACCTCTCTTCTTTTCAGGTATGTGTGTGTATATCTAAAATTTTCTCTCTAAAGTATTGCTTTAGCTACATCTCCAAAATTTCTATGTTCAGTTTTCCCCTTGTCATTCAGGTCTGTTTTAAAATCTCCATTATGATTTCTACTTTGACTCATTAATTATATAGAAATGTTTCAAAATTTCCAAACATCTGGTTCCTTTTTTTGGTTCCATTTTTGTAATTTATTTTCAGTTTAATAGCATGTGAAAAGGGAATGTGGTCTGTAGGACTGATTCATTTTTTATTTTTAGATACTTTTTTGTGGCCAAGAATGTGGTCATCCAAAAATAAGTTCAATGTGTATTTTCTAATTGTTAAGTGCAGAAATGTTATGCTCGAGTTATTAAAAATGTTATTTCAAATTTTGGTATGTTTACTGTTTTGTTTGCTTGAGCTATTTATTATTGAGCACTGTATTAAAATATCTTATGTGGCTGTGGATTGCTTGATTTTTTTGTGATTCTGGTCATTTGTGGTTCATATATTTTGAGACTACATTCTGAAAAGTCTACAATTTTGGAAGTTTTAGATCTTCATGTGGAACGGTGCCTTGCCTACCTGTATGATTACACCTCTGTGGTCTTTAACTCTTCTTCCTCTTGGAACTAAGTCAGGTCCAGGGGGACCTTGATGCCATTGCTTATGCCTCATTTCCCCTGCTCTTAGATTGAGGGTTTTTGTTTTGTTTTGTTTTGTTTTGTTTTTGAGACAGAGTCTCACTCTGTGGCCCGGGCTGGAGTGCAGTGGCACAATCATGGCTTACTGCAGCCTCACATTCCTTGGCTCAAGTGATCCTTCTGCCTCAGCCTCCCAAGGTGCTGGGATTACAGGCATGAACCACCACACCTGACTGGATGAAGTTTCACAACCCACTTTTGAGAAGCTGGTTTTGCTAACTTTGCTCCAGGATACCCATTATGCTGCCACCCGTGCACTGCCTTGCTGCAAGTCCACTGCTGTAAGGGAGCGTTTTCACTTATTTCGTGATTCAACTTTTAGCCATCTCAAGCTTTATTAAAATTAGAGATTGAATTTTATTTTTCATTCTGCTTGTTGCTTTTAGACATTTTCCATGAAACACTGTTTTTTGCTGGCATCTTCACACTGGAACTTTGACATGAAGTCTAGAGTTAATCAATATCTTTGCCCTCCTGTTGGGCATTACCATAGTATCTATTAATTCTGGTCACTCTTTCTTGAATCACATGCTCTCTTTGTCTAATACGTTAGTTATACCTCGTTTTTATAAACCCAAACTAGTTACCATTATACTGTTTTGGGATCAATGCCTGTTTAGATTTGCCTTTATATTTAATATTTACCAGTCTCTGCTCCTCTTTGCTTCTCACTTCCTGCGCCTTCTCCCAGAGAAACAGAGTTTTGGAATTCTTTCAGCAGGGGACTGTGAGTAGTAATTTATTTAAATCTGTGCTTGCTTGCCTGATGATGTCCTTATTTTGCTCTCAGTCTTGAATTTTGGTTTAGCTGAGAATAGAATTCTAGGGTGTCAGTTATTTTTCCTTAGCACTTTGAAGTTGTCTCGTTACTTGTTTCTATTGTTGCTGTGAAGAGATCAGCTGGCAGTTTAATTTACAGTTTTACAAACTTTGTTTGATTTTACATTCACATAAGTAAAACCAACTTTGTGTTTGTCCTCTAGCATAAGTAAATATTTTACACATAAATTTATCTGTGTATTAATATACTAATATGTACACAATATCTGTAAAATAAAAACATAAATGACTACATATATGAAAAAGTTTAAAAATCAAAATGAAAAGCATTTGCTTTTGCTAAATTGTTGTTAGCTATAATTAATAATATTTTAAAGAGTTAAATGTAGATATTAATGCTTCATTGATTTTAAAATATCTTGATTTAACATTTAATTTGACACTGCTTTAACATAAAGCAGTAGGAATATCTGGTTTTATGTTTGGCTTATTTTGATGCTTGATTTCAGTGGCAATAATTGCTAAAAACAAAAAGTTTAATTACCTCACAAAGGCATGTGAATACAAATAAGAAAAGTGATAACTGCACTTACTAAATCATGATGCTTATTTTTTAAAATCCCATTTACCAACTGTACCAAAGTTCTTGTTTAAAGTCAGCTATTATATTTCTGTTTCCCTTTATGTCAATCAATTCTTGCAACAAACAATTTGGAATTTGTTGCATTTTTACATATTTAAAAAATGTGTTCAACCCACTAAAATTCTGAAACATTTAGAAGCATTAGAGACAGATTAGAAAATTCTGTTTCTAAATTTTGTTGTGTTCTTCTTTTTTGTAAATATGAAAAAATGCTCAACATCACTAATGATCAGGAAAATACAAATCAAAACCACAATGTGATATCACCCTTTTCCTGCAAGAATGGCCATTATCAAAAAATAATAATAATAAAAAAGATGTTGGTGTGGATGTAGTGAAAAGGGGACACTTCTACACTGCTGGTGGGAAAGGAAACTAGTACAACCAGTATGGAAAACAGTGTGGAGATTCCTTAAAGAATTAAACGTAGGTCTACCATTTGATCCAGCAATCCCACTACTGGGTATCTACCCAGAGGAAAAGAAGCCATTATTTGTAAAAGATATTTGCACACACATGTCCACGGCAGCACAATTCGCAATTGCAAAAATATGGAACCAGCCCAAATGCCCATCAGCCAACAAATGGCTAAAGAAGTTATGGTGAATATTACTCAGCCATAAAACGGAACTAATTAATGGCATTCTCAGCAACCTGGATGGAACTGGAGACTATTTTTCTAAATGAAGTAACTCCGGAATGGAAAACCAAACATTGTATGCTCTCACTCATAAGTGGGAGCTAAGCTATGAGGATGCAAAAGCATATGAATGATACAATGGGCTTTGGGGACTTGGGGGAAAGGGTGGGAGGGGATTGAGGGATAAAAGAATACAAATTGGGTTCAGTGTATACTGCTTAGATGATGGGTGCACCACAATCTCACAAATCACCACTAAATGACTTACTCATGTAACCAAACACCACCTGTTCCTTTAAAACCTATGGAAATAAAACATTTTAAGAAATATATGCAAGCATGAGGTCTGTGACACCCTTACATTGTTTTGGTGACCAAAAAAGTCACATAATTACAGAAAATATTTGACATCCCTAACAGCGGGAACTACTTTTGTTATGTCTCTGTGTCACTTTAGGCAAAATGCTTCCATTTTGTGTACCAGTTTTCCTCATCTGAAAAACAAGAGGGCTGGCAGATGAGCTCTGAATGTCCTACCAGCCCTAAGGTGCTCAGATGCATTCCTAACCTGCCCTAGCAGAGCCCAGCAGAAAACGCAGGCTTTTGGGTAGATCCTGTTACATGAATAATTGCGCATGCACATAGTGGAATACTGTGCAGCCATGAAGAAATGAGGACACTCAGTATGTGCTGGTCTGGATGGAGTTCCAATGTATTGTTTAAAGAAAACAGCAAAGCAAAGAAGAGTATGTAAAATGGGATCCCTTTTGTATATGTTTTTTTAAAAAAAGAACAGATGGATAAATGGATATGGAGTTGCTGGTATAAACAGTTTTGAGGTACAGAGATTTAGTGATTAACTGCTAAGAATGGTTGACAGTTATGGGAAGAGAAGTTAAGGCATGGAAGCTTGCTCTTAGTCACTCTCTTTTTTCTTTGCACTTTTAAAAATATTTGAGGCCGGGAGTGGTGGCTCACGCCTATAATCCTAGCACTTGGGGAGGCTGAGGCAGGTGGATCACTTGGGGTCAGAAGTTTGAGACCAGCCTGGCCAACATGGCAATACCCCATCTCCACTAAAAATATAAAAATTAGCCAGGCATAGTAGCAGGTGCCTGTAATCCCAGCTACTTGGGAGGCCAAGGCAAGAGAATCATTTGAACCCAGGAGGTGGAGGTTGCAGTGGGCCGAGATCATGCCACTACACTCTGGCCTGGGTGACAGAGCAAGACCCTGTTTCAAAAAAAATGTGTTTTGAATGGTGTAACTCAGCATATATAATACTATATACACATATATGTATATGTATGTTGTATATGTATGCATGTGTATATATATTTGAGATATCATATATACTATATATATGTATATATCAGCAGGAGTTTTCACAACAGGGACACTGAACATCGATTTTTTTCTGCTTTATTTTCTTCTTCTTTTCTATTTAAAAAACTTGTAAAGAAAAAAAGAAGTAAAAGACTAAAGTCCTCATAATATACCTGTATTCATTGGCTAGGACTGCTGTAACAAAGTACTACAAACAGGAGGTCTTAACAAAACTGTATAGTCTCACAGTTCTGGAGGCTAAAAGTGTGAACTCAAAGTGTCATAAGGACTGGTTTCTTCTGAGTGCTGTGAAGCGGAATTTGTTCCAGGCCTCCTTCCTTGGTGTGTAGATGACCATCTTCTTCCCGTGTCTCTTCCCATCATCTTCCCTCTGTGTGCATCTGTCTCTATCCAAATTTCTTCTTTTTAGAAGGACACCGATCACATTGAATTAGGGCCTGTCCTGATGTCCTCATGTTAATTTGATTACATCCATACAGACTCCATCTCCAGATAAGGTTGCATTCTGGGGCACTGGGAGTTAGGACACTAACATATCTTTTATGGAAGGAATACAATTTAACCCACAAGTATACCTAATATGACAAAAATTCATAGAAATAAAGAAAAGAAATACCTTATTTTTCTGGAGAAGGTAGCATTGGACTTCAGTCTTGAAGGATAAATTGGCCTTTATCCTGGACTAGAGAAAAGTAGTTATTTCAATAACCCTTTCCCCTCTTTCCCTGGAGCAACATGAGGAAATGTGTGGTTGGAAATGAAGATTACATATGACCAGTACATTCAAGAAACCTGTCTGCTTGAAAATCAATGTTTCATTCAGTTCAGTGAACATAACATGAGACAGAACTGAGGAGGCCAGATTAAGGGAGTAGATCTAAGTGGAATACAAGAAAGAACATTAAAATACCCAGAGCTGGACTGGCATGGAAATTGGCCATCCCATAAGTAAGTGATGCCTGGGGGAAACTGAGGCCGTTTCACTGGAAAGGCAATTAGATTAGACCAATTATTGTCTTCTTATAAAGTCCAGCCTGGCCCAAGTTTACAGGGAGAAGCCTTGGGTAGGGGACAGGTGTAAGAGCGTTATGAACCAGCAACACTCCCACTCCGGGAGAAACAAAACCCCAAGCACAGGAAGAGTAGTTCTTTTCTAAATCTGAACCAATGACAATGGAGTGGACAAAGGATTAGGGGGAGAAGATTTTTACTCTAATGAGGAGGCTTTGATTTTTCAGAACAGAGCTTTGTAGTCATGTTTTCAGGGAGCCACAAAATCCAGGCCCAACACATAGGGTCAAGAGTATGAGAATTTTGGCCCAAGATGGATAAACCTGGGCCTCAACAGCTGCCGCCCACTCTGGAAATTGGTATGTTCAGAGAATGTGAGCACTTGAGACTATTTCTAGTTCCAGCTGCTCCATGGTATTAATAAAGGTCTAATTGCTAAAACCACATGGAGTGGACATGGCGTTCATTTTCCTGACACATGCAAAATGTGGTTTGGAAGCTGAGTTGTTAGGACCAAATCACCCCCAGATATTGCCTATTGCAAGCACATGTTATCACCAGGCAGGGCTTGCTAAGCTTGGTGGATGGCCTCGTTTGGCTATTTGTATCCTAATACTGGGGCCAATGTGACAGGTTAGCATTCCTATCACAGGAACGTGACACAAAACTTCCTTCTAGCCCCATTTCCCAGGTAATGTGGTGTGGAGAAAGTCCATCAAATTGTTACTCCTAAAGACAAAGGAGCGGTTTGTCCAGCATTTAGAACAGGTTTATAAAGCGTCTCCCCATTCTTGCCAGATAATTGAATATAAAGGATGCCAGAGACTCTCTGTGTAGACAGTTAGGCTTCCTTTGCAAATGGGGGTGGACAGGGCTATAGTTACCTGTCTGTGCAGGGAGAGAAATGAGCAGACTCAATGCTGGTAGGTGACAGTTCCATCTTCTTGTCCCACCCCACCCACAAAGAGTGGTTGCTGTCTCTCCTCCAAGTCTAAATGTATTTTACTACCTTATTGCCTTATGGTACAACAATGCATATTCACAAAAGCTAGTCCTAAGTTGTCCCATGCTAAAAATGCTAAATTCTATAAGTTTATATTTTAATACATATCTCCATTTTTTAAATGGAACGCCTCACAAATCTGCATGTCATTTTTTTAATGGGGAATCTCCCTCTCTAAATTTACTCACTTCTATTTTTCTGGCTTACAAGGGGGAGTTCCTGGCTAGGGCTTAGTTCCCTGTTGGGTTTTCCATGCAACGTTTAGATCTAAAGCATTAAATGACCTTTATGAGGGATTCCATAGAAATATGCATTGCTGACTTATGGGCCTGCATCCAGGGACACATAAATCCCTGAGTTTTAAGAAATCCTGGATATTGATTGACAAGCTGTATAACATAGTAATTAAGAGCTGGAACTGTGTAGTAAGACTACCTGGGTCAAAATGCTAATTCCCCCATTTATGCCTCATGTGACCTTGGGGAAGTATCTGAAGCTATCTGTGCCTTGACTTTCTTAGATGTAAATCAGGAAATAGTGTTTCTGCCTAGAGTAGTTGTGAAAATTAAGTTATCATGTATAAAATGCTTTGCAGTAAATGCCAGTCATTATTATTGCCTCCACAGAAAGAAAGTGGTTAGACCAAGTAAAAGTGAGGTCCTAGTAGCATCCTCTTGAACATGAGGATTGAGCTCAACATCCTCTCCTACTGGAGACCCAGTAAACAAATGCTGAATTTGCACAGCTGTTTCTCTACAGAGTTACACTGTTTCCAGTGTAACTGGTGTGTAGTGGTCATGAAATGGTTAAACAGAAAAATCAAATATGGTTTCTATCACCGGAGGAGTGGGTGTTCCATGATGCTGATTAGGAAGTCCAACCTGAAAGAGGCTCTTTGAAGGCGCCTGGCCCATCGTAGCCAGAGACAGCTCAAAGAGAGACAGATATCCATGATTTATAGTGAGCTCAGCAGAGATAGATGAAGAGAGACCATCCTTTGATGAAGTGGCCAGCAGGAATTTTGTGGGACATTTTGTTTTATTTTGTTTTGGAGCTCAGCAGTGCCTGAATCTGTGCAGTAGTCAGTAGCGACAGCTACAGCAGTTAGGGATGAAGAAGATACTTTAAGCCGGAGTGTAGTGGAATTGTTAGCAAGACGACTGGTGTGGTTCACAGGCCAAACCCAGAAATTGATGTCAAGCCAGAATGATGAAAGAGGATTCATACATGGCCACATTCAGATGTAATCTGTTCAGAGCTATCTGCTCAGAAGACACTGTCATGCACACTGTGGAGTGCTGAGATGAGCCTCCTGATCCTCCATCAGGGGTGTGAGCAGGACTTACTCCCCAGCTGCTGGTGCTTAGCCCTCAGGTGTGAATCCCCTCTGAAATTGCTTTAGTTGAGCTGCTTCAGTCAGGGTCACATCCTTTCCAATGACTGACTGACCAACTTAGGGATACCAAGGTCCAGCCCTTTTGTTCCAACTCAGAAATAGCCCTGAAGTTATCTCATCTTCAGAACTCCCCACAATAGCAGCTAAGGCCCCTGAGATGACCCTGAGGCTTGACCTCTCCCTCTGCCCGATCCTGCTTCCTTCTCCTCCCTTCCACAGTATAGCTCCGACAGCACTCTCTGGTAGATGAGCTGCGTGCTAATCTGCACGTCAGAATCTCCTTCCCGGGGGTACTGTGACTCTCAACTCATCAGCCATGGGCTGCTCTGCATTTCTTACTGGGTAGGTTGAGGCCGTGTGACAGGGCTCTGGCCAACGGGAAGGGAACTTGTCTGTGGGATCATCCTGGGCTCTCCTCCTGTTATGGTGCCCTTGAGGACAATATGTGTAAAGTGGTCCCATACAGCACGGAGGAGAAAATAAGTCTTCACTGTGTTAAATCTCTGAGATTTGGGTTTTGTTTTTGGTTTTATTTTCTTAACAAAGCCTAACTTATTCTGTCTTTTCTAATGCATTAGTCATGTTCATTTAAATATTTTTCTAATTCCAGAGTATGAAGCAACCAAAAGTTAGTATCTGAACATACTTTGAAATATTAGTTATTTTTTATATGTATCTTCTTAGGTTTAACTGTTGGGGAAAAATAACAGTTCATCCTACATCACAGATTTGGTTATTTTCAATAATAATATCTCTAATGAATTCTTTTCTTGGGTTTGTAAGTTTTCGTTATTATCAGGATAAAATTTCTAATGAATTTTTCTTGTGTATTTAAAAAGTCTCAGCTTAAATGAACCATTTGAGTATTTTAACAAGTGAATCTGAACACAGTAGATCCAACTGAGAATTTCAGTCAGCATTCTGATGCCCTGAATAGAAAAGAGTCAATAAATATAAATGTAAATAAATATGTACACACACACACACACACTGATTGACTCTTAACTAACACTAGTAAGTGTCTATTATATATACCATGTTCCTGAAGTTCTGCTACATGGTAAGGACTGCCTAGGCTTAGGGAGCTAATTGGTCCATGAAAGAGGCAGACCATTTCCAAGCCTGCCACTGGGATGCAGTGTCGTCAGACATGCCAGGGTGCACAGGGGGCTGAAGGGAGGTGGTACTCAGCTTTACCTGGGGAGGGCCAGAGAAGGCTCCACAGAAATGACTCTTAAGCTGCAAATTAGAGGGAACAGTTGGAGTTCACCAGGTTCATGAAGGAGGGAAAGGCATTCCAGGCAGAGATGTGCATAACAGTATAATGCATTCAGGACATGACAGGGCTGGCAAGGTGATGTTTGCCAGGTGCTATGGTTTGAATGTCCCCTTCAAAACTCATGTTGAAATTGAATTGCCATTGTGATGATATCACAATAGTGCCTTTAAAACGTGATGAGGTCATGAAGGCTCTGCCCTCATGAATAGACTAATGCCATTATCAAGAGAATGGGTTAGTTAACGAGAGAGTGTATTCCTGATAAAAGGATGAGTTTGGCCCAATTTCCTGTGTCATCTTGTGTGTACACTTCCTAGCCATGGGGTGCTTTCCACCATGTTTTGATGCAACAAGAAAACCTCACCAGATGTGGCTATTCAATCTTGGATTCCCAGCCTCCAGAAGTCTGAGTCAAACAAATCTCTTTTCTTTATAAATTACCCCAGTCTGTAGCATTCTGTTGTAGTAGCAGAAAAGGGAGTCAGACAGGAGGGGTGGTGGTAGGAGATGAGCTTGGAGAGAAGGCACAATCTGGGTTCTGGGAGATAGGTCTGTATGCAGTGCCATGGGACTTGGACATTTCCACTTTATTTCATTTACTTATTGCCATTTTTATTCTGGCCTTTTAAATTGTTGCTCTTCTCTTATCCAATGCAGACATAGTTTATTTCTGAGATACAGAGTTTGCAAAATCAGAAACTTTAGGCATCATCAAAATAAATTTCTCACATTGCATACCAGTAAAAATAAGATTCCAGTGACTCTGAGCTGCCAGCTGCCACATGGCAGGCACTTAGTCCTTGGTCCCCCAGTCAATTCTAAAGATCCCTATAAGATGCTTTCTTATACATATTATTAAGATGGCCAACTCATCCCAGCTTGTCCAGGACTTTCCTGATTTTACCACTGAATGTTCTGTGGTCCAAGAACCTCTCAGTCCAAAGCAAACCAGGTTGCTCATCCTGAGTGTGTTTGGAAACATGTCTGACCTGCTCAGGTGTTTTTGCTCAGGGCCCATCCTCAAGCTGCCAAGCCACTGCCTCAGTCAAACACCCCAGGAAGCTCTGATAACCCCTAGCAGCTCTCACTGGCCAATCTCTGTTGGGCAACAGATGCCACCCTTCTAGCTTTGGGGAAGGAGACATAGCCCTCTTACACTGAGTTTCAGACATGCTTACCCACCCCCTACATTAACTTTCCAGAGCTCAACTTCATTAGTCTGTTCTCACATTTCTAATAAAGACATACCCAAGACCAGGTAATGTATAAAGAAAAAGAGATTTATTGGACTCACAGTTTCACATGGCTGGGGAGGCCTCACAATCATGGTAGAAGGTGATGGAGGAGCAAAGGCACATCTTATATGATGTCAGGCAAAAGTGTGTGTGCAGGGGAATTGCCCTTTATAAAACCATCAGATCTCATAAGACTTATTCACTATCATGAGAACAGCACAGGAAAATCTGCCCCCATGATTCAATTACTTCCCACCAGGTTCCTCCCACAACATGTGGGGATTATGGGAGTTACAATTCAAGATGAGATTTTGGTGGGGAGACAGCCAAACCATATCATTCCACCCCTGGCTCCTCCAAAATCTCATGTCCTCACATTTCAAAACCAACCAGGCCTTCCCAACAGTCTTCCAAAGTCTTAACTCATGTCACCATTAACTCAAAAATCTACAGTCCAAAGTCTCATCTGGGACAAGGCAAATCCCTTCTGCCTATGAGCCTGTAAAACCAAAATCAAGTTAGTTACTTCCTAGATACAATGGGGTACAGGCATTGGGTAAATACCCCCATTCCAAATGGGAGAAATTGACAAAAACGAAGAGGCTACAGGCCCCATGCAAGTCCAAAATCCAGCGGGGTAGCCAAATCTTAAAGCTCTGAAATTATCTTCTTTGGCTTCATGTCTCACATCCAGGTCATGCTGATGAAAGAGGTGGGCCCCCATGACCTTGGGAAGCTCTGTTCCTGTGGCTTTGCAGGGTACAGCCCCCCTCCGGGCTGCTTTTATGAGCTAGCGTTGAGTGTCTATAGCTTTTCCAGGCTCACAGTGTAAGCTGTCAGTGGATCTGCCATTCTGGGGTCTGGAGGACAGTGGCCCTCTTCTCATAGCTCCACTAGGCAGTGCCCCAGTGGGGACTCTGTGTGTGGGCTCCAACGCCACATTTCCCTTCTGCACTGCCCTGGCAGAGGTTCTCCATGAGGGCTCTGCCCCTGTAGCACACCTCTGCCTGAACATCCAGGTGTTTCCGTACATCCTCTGAAATCCAGGCAGAGGTTCCCAAACCTCAACTCTTGTCATTTGCATGCCCACAGGACCAGCTCCACATGAAAGCTGCCAAGGCTTGGGGCTTGCACCCTTTGAAGCCATGGCCCGAGCTGTACCTTGACCCCTTTCAGCCATGGCTGGAGCAGCCGGGATACAGAGCACCAAGACCCTAGACTGCACACAGCAGGGGGGCCCTGGGCCCAGCCCACAAAACCATTTTTTCTCCTCCAGGCCTGTGACGGGAGGGGCTGCCATGAAGTTCTCTGACATGCCCTGGATACATTTTCCCCCTTGTCTTGGCGATTAGCATTTGACTCCTTGTTAGTTATGCAAATTTCTGTAGCCAGCTTGAATTTCTCCTTAGAAAATGGGTTTTTCTTTTCTACTGCATCATCAGGCTGCAAAATTTCCAAATTTTTATGCTCTGTTATCTCTTGAATGTTTTGCTGCTTAGAAATTTCTTCCACCAGATACCCCAAGTTATCTCTCCAAAGTTCAAAGTTCCACAGATCTCTAGGGCAAGGGCAAAATGCCACCAGTCTGTTTGCATAGCAAGAATGACCTTTACTCCAGTTCCCAATAGTTCCTCATCTCCATCTGAGACCACCTCAGCCTGGGCTTTATTGTCCCTATCACTGTCAGCATTTTGGTCAGCGCCATTCAACAAGTCCCTGGGAAGTTCCAAACTTTCCCACATCTTCCTGTCTTCTGAACCCTCCAAGTCTCTAGGAAGTTCCAAACATTCCCACATTTTTCTATCTTCTTCTGAGCCCCAACTGTTCCAACCTCTGCCCATTACCCAGTTCCAAAGTTGCTTCCACATTTTTGGGTATCTTTACAGCAGCTCCCCACTTCCTGCAACACCAATTTATTATATTAGTCTGTTCTTACACTGCTAATAAAATACCCAAGACTGGGTAATTTATAAAGAAAAGGAAGTTTAATGGACTCACAGTCCCACGTGGCTGGGGAGGCCTCACAATCATGGCAGAACATGAATGAGGAGCAAAGGCACATCTGACATGGTGCAGGCAAGAGAGCATGTGCAGGGGAACTCCCCTTTATAAAACCATCAGATCTTATGAGACTTAGTCACTATCATGAGAACAGCACGAGAAAACTCACCCCCATGATTCAATTACCTCCCGCCTAGTTCTTTTCACAACACGTGGGGACTATGGGAGCTACAATTCAAGGTAGAGATTTGCGTGGGGACAAAGCCAAACCATATCACCACCAGACAATTAACAAAACTTCTTCAAAGGCTTATGGATAATGGAAGGAAAGCTCAGCCTCAAAGGTAATTTCAACTTTTGGCAAAGCAGCTACCTGAAACACACCTACCAGAGCCATTCTCAGTAGCAGGTCCAGCTCCACATAAGAGTCCAGCACACATCTGCCACCAGAAAGTTTGGGCCCAGCTGTCAAATGGCCTTGAGAAAGGAAAGACTTCTCTGTCCCTCTAGTTTCAGGCTGGCTTCTCAGAGAGGCAGAAACTACTACCGCTGCCTGGCGTTCATTCCCCTGCTTTCTTAGTAAGAACACCCTGATTTACTTAGGATGGTAAAATGCCCAGATAAAAGGCTTTATTTCTCAGTTCCTCAGCCAGCTGTGGAAGTGTTTGCAGGAATGTCAGAAAAGCTATTTAAAGGGAGAATCAGTGAGGTCTCACTCCAATACCCATACACTCACACACACTATTTATTTTTCCTCTTTCATTTTTCTTCCTTCTGGGCTTCAATGGGGATATGATGGCTGGAGCTTCAGAAGCCATCCTGTGACCCTGAGAACAAGCCATTCCTTGAGGCTAATGAAGCGGAAAGAAGGCATCCTGAGTCCTTGGGAAACAAGGATCTACCTGAATAGCTCCGAATGCCTACTTCTAGACGTCCTTTTAGAAAGAGAAGCAAACCCTTATGTATTTCAGCCACTGTTATTTAAGGTTTAACCTAATCATGATATAATTGGTTTTTCTTCGCATGATACACAGTGGTAATTTTTTCTTCCATAAGAAGCAATCCCAACCCCTACCACTAGGGGGTGACCTTGCCCTGTAGGCCTCACCATGACAATTAGATCACTGCATTATCAGAGTCCAACATCAGTGCATTCTGTGTAATTCAGTCTCAAATAACAATGTGCATGTGACAGCAGTGGTCCAGTCTGGGCTAAGCTGTGCCAAACTCCATCCAGTTCCTCTAGCATGAGATTTGGATCTCATGCTTTTCTTCTCTTTTCTATATCCAATTCTTCAGCTCCTGCAAGCAAGCCCCAGGACAAAAAAAAGTATGCAGAGAATCAGTTCTGACTCTAGCAAACACACAGTTTGTATTTCCAAGCAGAACAATGAGCTTCTAATGTGAACAACATCCCGTTTGATGGTAAGTTGACACTTTCCTCTTTTTGTTTTTCCAGCAAGAAGCAATGGGTAGGTACTTGCTTTACATTTGTGAAAAGATACCTGGCTGGTGGTTCTGATAAAGAGAGAGTCCACCCTGACAGGATTATTGAGATCTCTACTTCCTACAAGGTGGAAAATCACCTGCAGCATTTAAGTGACTGTTTTTCCAGTTTATACTGATCAAAGTTTCAAAAATCTCTAGACAGAGTTTTAGTCATTAATAATCTGAAGTGAAGGGAGTAATTTATCTAATTATTGCTCAGGCTAAAAGCAAGCTGCTGTCTCAAAATGAAAGTACAGTGCTAGTCCTATAAACACCCCCTCACAACTAACCAACAAAGGAGTCTATGGTGTGAGAAGTGGAACTTTTGGTAGTTTCAGATTGCGTTGCTTCGGTATCATCTGTGCTCTCCTTGTCTACCTCCATTTACAGCGCGATGCTGTATAGTTAAGACTTGGGCAGAGGGAGGAAAGGGGTTCATGGGGAGCTAGTAATCTTGCATTTTTCCTCAAATTTCTTACAAGACTGCCATATTAGATAAGAACAAAAAAAGTGCCTATAGAATAGTCTAACCAAAGAACTTGAGAAATAATCACTTCTTTTTCCTCCATTTCTGTAAAGACGATGCAGAAAGTTTTCATATGTAATAAAACCAGTGATCAGCAGGTAATCTCAACCTAAGAGAAAGAAGCCAAATGAACCACTCACAAGAAGAGAAACAGGCATCCCTTGGGAGTAGAGTTTAACAAATGAAAATACAGGACACTCTGTAATTTGCATTTTCTGCAATATTTGGGACCCGCTTATACGAAAAAATTATTTGATATTTATTAAAAATTTAAGTGTAATGGTATGTCCTAGATTTTACCTGGCAGCCCTATTTGGGGGTAAAGAATCTGTTCCTTCCTTGTGGGGGATGGGAAGAACAGTACAAAATGAGCAGATTCTGAAATATATCAAGCGGATTGTCACTGGAAAAGTCACTGATTAAAAACAAAACACCCACAAACCACTAGGCCCTGTGCACAGGTTCCTCCAAGAAGCTAAGTCTTCTTGTTTTGTTTTGTTATTTTTTGAGACGGAGTCTTGCTGTGTCACCCAGGCTGGAGTGCAGTGGCCGGATCTTAGCTCACTGCAAGCTCCGCCTCCCGGGTTTTACGCCATTCTCCTGCCTCAGCCTCCCGAGTAGCTGGGACTACAGGCGCCCGCCACCTCGCCTGGCTAGTTTTTTTTTTTTTTTTTTTTTCGTATTTTTTAGTAGAGACGGGGTTTCACCGTGTTAGCCAGGATGGTCTCGATCTCCTGACCTTGTGATCCGCCCGCCTCAGCCTCCCAAAGTGCTGAGATTATAGGCTTGAGCCACAGCACCCGGCTCTTCCTGCTTTTTATCTTTCGTATCTTTACAGAGTCTAGATGCCCTCCTGCTTTGGGTATATTGAGAGCTCAGTGAGGAGTGCTGACCAACTGGATGGTCAATGACTACTGAGGAGGAGGTGGCTATGCAAGTCCCAGATCTCTGGGATCATATATTCGGTGCTTTCAGACATACGTCTGCAATGGCCTGGGATGCCAGGAGTCCTCTCCTTAGAAAGGCAAGGCAACATCAAGGCAATCAGTTGTTACCCCAATGTCCAACCTCCCCTATTGTCTTTCAGAGGGTATTTTGTCCAAACTATGGGGTAAGAAAAGGGTTTGGTTTTACACTTTTAGCCAGAGTTTACCCTCCAGGAATGCTCCTTCTACCACATCTGCCAGGGACATATTTTCCGAAGGTACTGTCTGGTTGCTCAGAATCCACTGGGTGCAGACATGCAAAGATGTGCAACTTCTCCTCTGCATCGAGTGAGGATACAGGTGGTCAGTGCTCCATTTTTCTGCCTTTTCACTCTCCACACTAGGCTTTGTAGATATTAACATGTGAAAGCACAGAACAGTAAGTCAAAGTCAGAGGGAATTACAGGTAAGGACCCCCATTTTCATTCCAATTCTCTTCTGACATTGACCATGCCATTCCGTAAGGCTACAGGTCTCACTTACTTTTAACTTTCTTGAGTTTCACAGGGTGAGTACCTGAAAACTTAGACTTCTCTTCTCAGTGATGTCCTCTCCCTGGTTCTATCCCACTCCTGACTCAAGGACCTTAAGTATTGTCTAAATTTTTGTCCACCTCCCCACCGTTTTTTTTTTTCTTTTCTTTTCTTTTTTCTTTCTTTCTTTCTTTTTTTTTTTTGAGACAGGCTCTCACTCTGTTGCCCAGGCTGGAGTAGAGTGACACAGTTATAGCTTACTGCAGCCTCGCTCTCCCAGGCTCAAGCAATACTCCTGCCGCAGCCTCCCACATAGCTGGGACTACAGGTACTTGCCACCATGCTGAGCTAATTTTTTATTTTTTCAGTAGAGTCAAGGTCTCGTTATGCTGCCCAGACTAAACTCGAACTCTTCATTCTCCTCATTCTACCTTGGCCTCCCAAAGTGCTGGGATTACAGGCAAGAGCCACTGCACCTGGACTCCCCATTCTTATCTACACGGGGAAGTCTCATTCTTTGGATTCATCCTTCTTCCCCATGCAAGGCCTCAAGTTTGCTTTCAGTCTGAAATAGCACTGCTGGATGACCAGAAATGCCCATTGCCACACAGATCTTTTTGTTTTGTTTTGTTTTTTAATTCCATCACCATGGATAGATATGACTCCTTCAGGCCACAGTTCTATTTAATTTCAAGCCGCAGGCATAGCAACCCTTTTAATCAGGGACCTGCTAAATTAGGCACGTGGACTCTCTCAATGTGGACTGAATCCACATTCAGAGACACCTGTTTTCTCCCTGGCATGACAACTAAGCCCCCCCGCCCCCCAGTTCCACCTGGGGCAACTCATTAACAAATGCTATCCCTAGAAAGACCAGGAAGAACTCATTAACTCAAACTGGTTTAATGTAGGTTCAGAGTGTCTGCTTCTGTGGGAAAGGGAAAGGGAAAGGGAGTGAGGGCTGATTGGCAGTTCTTCCCACTACACAGTTCAACAGCAAATGTTCATGGAGTCCTTAATTCTCTGAAGAGTGGCCTCAGAGATGCTGGCTCTCTCTAACTTATGATGCTGATTTTACAGCTGGATTATTATAAGATTAGTGTAAGTTTAGTCACTTACACTTCATCTTACTATTCCTTCCTCACCTTATTTTTTTATGAGAGCTCATAGGATCCCATTCTCCCACCTTCTGTTTCTCTTTGTTCCTTCTATGGCTGTTCTAACCCCTGTGTTCCCCACATACCACCAGGTTCTCCCATGGATCTGGTTTTCTTGGACTTCCTGATTTTGGCACAGACTTTCCCTTCAGTCTAGAACAGTCTTCTCCCACCCTCCTGCATCTGACCTACTCACTTGAGTAAATTTTACTTCCCTATTTAGACCAAGCAGACCCCGATGGCAGGGCTTCTCACACTTCAGTATGCATGAGAATCACCTGGAGAGCTTTTTCAACTATAAATTCCCTCTTCCCATCTCTATCCCCTTCACCAAATTGTGATTTAGTAGGTCTGGGATGGGGCCCAAGAATCTGCATTTAAACAGCCTCCCAGGTAATCTCAATGGTGCTGGTCTGCCTGCCACACTTTGGGTACCACTGTCCCAGACTGAATTAACTCTCCCAGCTCTATGATCCTGGAGCTCCCTGTATTATTCTACCAAAACATGTTATTGTTAATAACATGTAGTGTCTTTCCTCCCTGATAGGCTGAAAACACAGTGAAAGCAGGCCATGTCCATTTTATTTGCTGCTGAATCCCCGTCAATTAACACAAGGCCTATCACACAGGATGTGCTTAATAAATCCAGGATTTATGAAAAGGGGGTAGAAGAAAGGGGAATCTTTCCTTGCTGAGAATCTTCAATATGTGAGCATGTTGCTTTGAAGTCAGTTCTCAGAAAGGAATCCAGAATGTATTGATGGTGGCCTTTGGAAGAAGGGTCTAGACAACCCCAGTGGCAATTTGCAATGTCATTATTTGCGTTATTTCTGTTACCTTTGTGGGGTGGGGCTGGGGGAATCTATGAGGCAATTTTTCAGTTATATTTAATAAAATAGCTTTGCAAATATCTACTCAACCAGGATGATGAATATATCCAAGTAATTAGCTAGGAGAATTCACCCCTTTTCCATCCCGGGCACTCCTTGCAGGGAATTCATGGCTGTGGAATAATACGTGGGCAGAGCATAGACTCTGGAGTTAGACCCAGAAGGCCAGCTATACCATTTCCCAGCTCTGGGGCTCTGGCCAAGGTAACTTAACTGTCCTAAGCCTCAGTTTCCACATTTGTGGATGAGGATAAAATGGTACGCATGGATAGGCAGTAGGGTGTAATAGTTTAGAACACAGGCTGCCTATGTTTGAATCCTGGCTCCTCCACCTACCAACTGCGCGACTTTGGGAAAGTTATTTAACCACCATATGCCTCAATTTCTTCTTCGGTAATCATTTCTTGAAAAATGATTGTATTAACTTGAACTACTTTAAACTGCTATTTTGTAGGTCAAAAACAGTCGAATGTCAGTGATTTCAAATGACTCAAACTAATACCTACCTTACAGGCTTATAAAGAGAAGCAAGTGCATGAGTCAAGTTTAAGTCAACAGGCTTAAAATGATGACTGTTACATATTAAGCACCACACAAGAGTCAGCTCTAATTGCACAGCTGAGTTTGTTGGGGAATAAAGTGAATATGATAATGTGGTAAACACTTGGCATAGGAGGGCTGTAAACATTCAATAAAATGCTACTTGTTCTTTTTTGTACTTATATAACCCGTTCTTAAGAATATCTCACTTTAAAATTACTAATGTTTTCAAATGGTTGTTTTTGCACTGCCCTCAAGTCCTCCAGCCCCTGAGCACATACAAACTTATTACCATGAAGTTCAGAAGGAGAGTGGGTGAAGCTGTGAAGAGAAGGGACAGCTCAGGACAATGGACCTCAGAGAGATGGAAGTCCAGGACAAGAGTACCCTACTGTTAGCCTCTTGCCTCCCCAAATATTAGGTTGAAACATATGAAACTCATTTATATAGGCCAAAAAGGAAAAATATTCACAATTTCAAAACATACTAGATTCCCCTAGCCAGCCTGAATTTATTTCATATTCTTAACAGTCTATCAGTTAATACCATATCTCTTTTTCCCTTTACATGTTAACATTTTTGGCATTGGGATGTATCTTACAATCACATGTGTCTTTAATATGGTTGGATTTCTTGCCCTTTCTCCTTCTGAGCAACTAGGTTCTGGTAATCTCACTTTTTGTCTAGTGTCCTCAGGGTGGTAGCTGCTTTACCTCAGCCCTGGAGGAAATAACTTCTTCCAACAAGTATTAATAACCAGTTGTCTCAACTTCCTGTTTTGCTTGTCCAGTCTTCCAACAGCTGTGGAAAAAATTCCCTGTATTAAATCCCCTTTGTTTGAAATACCTAGCAGGGTTTCTATCTCTTGACTATGCTGACTACTGCATATATTAATTTTAAAAGAATCGCTTTCAATGGCAAATGAGAGAGTTAAGCATACACATAGTCGCATAAATTGTACAATCAGATTTCTTTCCCTTTATCATGAATTTTTGCTCATCAGACATTTACTGAACGTCTAGTTTATGCCACAGCCTATGTACCTATCATTGGTAAAAAGGTGAAAAAGACAATTTTTGTCCCAGAGGAGCTTAGAGTGGGGATAGAGCTGGGACTACAGCAGAGACAGATATCACAGCATGATAAGTGCCATGAGAGCACATAGGGAGCATTTAGCCTAGTCCAGTCCAAGGCAGATGAACTCAGGGAAGCCTCCTTCAATCTGTCTGTTCTGCATGTACAGTCATGGAGGAGAAGGAAAAGGGAGGAAAGACCTTCTAGGCAGGGCAAGGAGCAAATGCTAAGGCTCAGGCTTAGAGAGTAAGCTTTGTTTCAGGGCATTGAAATGCTTCAGTATAGTTGGAGAAAAGTTGGAGGATGACAACAACAGAAGCTGGAATGACAGGTAAAGGAAAAGATCACGAAGGATGGTGTACACCATGTCGAGGAACTATGTAAGACTATGTTTTTACCTCGAAGTCAGTGGAAAACCATTGAAATTAGTGACTTGATCAAGTTTACAGTTAGGAAGATACTGCTCACTGACAAAAGGAGGACAACATACTTTCTAGAAGCTACCAAGTGACTGACTGCCTAGTCACAGGGGTTAAGGCAGCAGTTCCCAACCTTTCTATCACCAGAGACCAGTTTCATGGAAGACAATTTTTCCACGGACTGGGGTGGGGGATGGTTTCGGGATGATTCAAGCACATTACATTTATTGTGCATTTTATTTCTATTATTATTACATTGTAATATATAATGAAATAATTGTACAACTCACCATCATGTAGAATCAGTGGGAGCCCTGCGCTTGTTTTCCTGCAACTAGACGGTCCCATCTGGGGATGATGGGAGACAACGACAGATCAGCAGGCATTAGATTCTCGTAAGGAAGTATGCAACCTAGATCCCTCTCATGTACAGTTTACAAAAGGGTTTGCGCTCCTATGAGAATCTAATGCTACCTCTGATATGACAGGAGGTGAAGTTCAGGCAGTGTGAGCAATGAGGAGTGGCAGTAAATACAGATGAAGCTCACCTGCCACTCACCTCCCGCTGTATGGCCCAGTTCCTAACAGGTCATGGACCAGTACTGGTCCGTGGCCTGGGGTTTGGGGACCCCTGAGTTAAGATGTTAATGGCTTCTTCTTTCAGTCACTAAACATTTAGTGAACACTCACTATATTTCAGACACGGTGACTGATCCTTGTAAGATAAATAAGCTTCATGTCCTCCAAGAGCTTACAGTCTAATGAGGGAGAAAAACATCTTAAATAATTATGAGAAGTATTACAGAAATACAGATGAGGGAGGCACCAAGTAGGAGAAGATGGAAGATTCCACAGAGGACACGACATTGCCTTGGATTTTGAAGGAAAAATAAGGACATGCAGATAAAAGAGCAGAAATACAGCATTTCAATTAAAGGGAGCACCACTTGCAGCAGCATGTGGACATCGTGTTCTTGGTGGTCTCAGAGAATAGAGAAGAGTCAGATGTAGCTGGGCCACAAGGTTTACAAATTGATTGAAAATAAGGTCCTAGGGCCTGATTCTAAAATATTTTGAGAGTCTTGTTGGCATGAGTCATCTCCTCTAGGTAACAGGGAATCACCAAAGGTTGTTAAGAGAGATGGGGGTTAATGAGATAAGATTCACATTCATGCTTTAAAAAATTATGTCAGAAATAGAACTGAAGAATAGAGACTGGCAGCATGGAGATTCATTGTGAGGCTGAGGTCGTAGTTCGGGTGGAAGCTGACCAGAACTTGAACTAAGAGAGGGGCAATTGGGATGAAGAGGAGCAAACCAATCCTGGGTCGTTATACTCCATCCTGGAAAACACTTTCGTGTTAAAGCATCCATCAGTGCCCAAAAGGAGCGTCAAAACTATGCTTTCATTCATCTTTCTCAAAACTTTGTTAGAGTCTGTTTAACTGTGTTTTAAAATTCATGCCCTAATGGAGCAGACTTTTCTCATCCCAAATTATTTTGGAAGGTATAGGCTGCATTGCTAAGGAAAATGCTGAAAGGGAAGTGTGAGGACATGGTACAAAGTGCAAGTAAACACTCTGGGATGCAGGGAAAGAGCTTTTCAAAGAAGAAAGGGCAGAAGCCTGGGGTAGAGAAGTGGAAAACACCTGAGTCTGAAAAAGATGTGATACCGGGGAGGATTTTTCTTTATTCTTGTAATTGAAGGGGAGAGACAGAGGAAAATTCTGGAAGCAAAGGCTTAAAGGTTCCCAAAGGTAAACACCTCCAGGAGCCAGCAGCAGGTGACAAGTAAATAAAGCAGGCTTGCTTTAAAAACATGGAAGTGATTCCAGCAATTTGGGAGGCCAAGGCGGGAGGATCATTTGAGCCCAGGAGTTTGAGACTAGTCTGGGCAATATGGTGAAATTTTTTGTCTCTACAAAAAAATACAAAAACTAGCCAGGTGTGATGGCACATGTCTGTGGTCCCAGCTATTTGGGAGGCTGAAGTGCGAGGATCAACAGAGCCTGGGAGGTCAAGGTGGCAGTGAGCTGCGTCCACACCACTGCACTCCAGCCTGGGTGACAGAATGAGAGCCTGTCTCAAAAAACAAAGAAAACCCATAAAACAGACTGAGCACCATGGCTCAGGCCTGTAATCCCAGCATTATGGAAAGCCAAGGCGGGCAGATCACCTGAGGTCAGGAGTTTGAGACCAACCTGGACAACATGGTGAAAACCCATCTCTATTAAAAATACAAAACTTAGTCAGGTGTGGTGGTGGGTGCCTGTAATCCCAGCTACTCAGGAGGTTGAGGCGGAAGAATGGCTTGAACCCAGGAGGTGGAGTTTGCAGTGAGCCGAGATCACACTATTGTATTCCAGCCTGGGTGACAGAACGAGACTCCGTCTCAAAAAAACAAAAACAAAAACAAACACAAACACAAAGCAAAACAAAACATGGAGGCCAGGTGGCAGCGGCTCATGCCTGTAATCCTAATGCTTTGGGACGCTGAGGTGGGAGGATCACCTGAGCTCAGAAGTTTGAGATCAGCCTGGACAATATAGTGAGACCTCGTCTCTATTTTTATTTTTAAAAAGCTTTAAAAAATACATGGAAATGCATGGTTTATGAACGGGGCAGATACCCCCAAGCTCCAGTCAACTGTTGTCATGTGGAAATGCAACGTTCCTGATCTTGTGATTTTTCAAGAGAAGCCAGAAATCTAGATATTCCTGTAAAATCATCCACTGTTCTTTAATGTGGGTAACAAATTCAATTTTTTTTTAAACAACAGGCTGGCCAAATAAAACATATGTGGCTGCATTTGGCCCTTGGGTAGCCAATTTGTAACCTCTGGTCTAGAAGGAATGCTAGGTTATTTGAATAAATCCCACCAGCCATGGTAGATATGCAGCCTACTTTGTACTAGAATGTAAACAAGTCATGGGAGGATACCATTTCCCAGAAAAGCAATTCCCATTAAATCCACTGGCTAAGTTTGGAAAGATAATACAGAATGTACTGATATGTAAGTCTAGTTTTGCTTTATTGGGAAAATTTTTATGAAGCCCAGCTAAAAGGAAGGAAACTGAACTTCTCTGAAGTCATTTCTATTATATTTCTTTAAGAAGTCAGGAGAGAGTCACTTTGGAAAAGATGATAGTCTAATGTCTCTTTCAGGAACTAGCACTGGAAATTCAAGTCAATTATTTCAACCTGTATCACAGACTGTATATAAAGAGTTCCCATGAATCAACAATAAAACAACATCCAAGGGAACATGAACAAAGAATATGCACAACTCTCAGAAAAGGAAATATTATAGGTTTTTACCTATAAAAATGCTTGACTTCACTTAGCATGTGAGAAATTCAATTTACAAACAATGTTTTTCCCCTATAATATAGGAAAAGTTAACAAGAACTTCATATGTATAATACACTGTGTAGGCAAAGGTGTTGGGAACTTGGCACTGTCATACATTGGTGGTGAAATTTTAAATTGGCACGACTGCTAAGGAGGGCAAATTGGCAGGATCCATTAAAATAAAAAATACATATATGTCTTGACCTAGACATTTCTAAATCTTAGCATTAATTACCTACCCTTATTCATACTCGTGAAAGGATATATATACACACATGTGTATATAAGAATATTCATTATAGCATCATTTATAATAGCAGATGATTTGAAATAATCTAAATGTGCATTAATATGGAAATAAAATAAATGATAATAGACCCAAACAATGGCATCCACTGAAGCAATAAAAAAAAAGCAGCTCCATACCTACTGAAAAGAATGCCTCTCCTATATATATATTAAGAGCAAGGTTAAGAAGTGTAAATTGTATAACGCCATTTGGTATTGCATAAACATATACTTAGATATGCACAGTGTATTTCTAGAAGGCTTAAAAGCATCTTTTAGAAAGGGTTGCCTCTGTGGAGGGCTGAATGGTGGGAGACAGACGTGGGAAGGAAAGGTTTTGCTCTATACTCTTCCATATATGTGTACACAATAATATGCAGATAATACATTATGTAGTGTATAATGCAGTAATATGTATAATATAATGTATATAATTTATTTTTATATCTATATTTACATTAACTCATTAAGTTGTTTTTATTTTTATTTTTTTTTGAGACAAAGTCTTGCTCTGTCACCCAGGCTGGAGTGCAATGGCGTGATCTTGGCCCACTGCAACCTCTGCCTCCAGGGTTCAAGTGATTCTCCTGCCTCAGCCTCCCCAGTAGCTGCAATTACAGGCACCCGCCACCACGCCCAGCTAGTTTTTGCATTTTTAGTAGAGATGAGGTTTCATCAGGTTGGTCATGCTGATCTCGAACCTGTGACCTCAGGTGATCCACCCGTCTCAGCCTCCTAATCCATTAAAATTTTTAAGAAAAAAAGTTATATTAACGTTTTAAAAAATCACTAACTTATCGTCAAGCCTCTCTAAAATCTCCTTTCACTTTTGAATTCCAAGGTCAAAGTTTGGGTTCAAATTTTTACTCTTACTTTTGAATTCTGAGGTCAACCTTTTGAGTTACTACTAAGTCTACCAAAATTTTAGCTGTTGAACTAATTGCAGTTATTTTTCTTTTGCTATCTCAGATTCAGATTCAAACCGCCATTGCCTTTTCTGTCCAACATGCTGGTAAAAGCACATCCAAACCCACAAATGTGAAAAACAATGAGATCTGGAAGTACATTTCATCTGTAGAAAAGTTCTGAGTCAGTTCCTTTTCAAGGAGTCCAGACGGTTCCTGAGCTTTTCTCTGAATGATTTCTCTGAGTCAAATAAAATGATAAGGCAGGCATTTAAATGACAAGAAGCCAACCCTGAGTCTGGTGTACTGGGAGTGGAAAATTCTGTGAAGTTTTTATGTTCCCATTGTGTACAAGCACAGATTATCTTTCTCAAGCAGACATGGAAGCATATAGAAGACCTAGAAATTCCATTACTTTCAGTGTCTAGTGCCAATAAATTTAATAAGAAATGGAAGCAAGGTTATTTATTTGTTCTACAGCATTATAAAGACTGCACAGAAAGAGACTCTTAGAAGAGTTTAGATCAGTAATTGACTAAAACATTCGTGATTATTCACCAAATCCCCAAATATTCCCTGAGAACCTTCTAAGTACTAAGTCACTGGGCTAGCTACCATGGTAGGATTAAAATGACGGGTAAGGAGTTTCTAATTTAACTCCATGCTTTCCAAAGACTCTTCCGAGGAGCACCAAAATCTTAGGAATATTAATATAAGACAAAAACAATTTCCTTGGTAATTAAGAATCAGAAAATAATTAAGCTAAGTTTTAATTGGCACAGGACTTTTCGGATCTTTTACTATGCTCATGTGCAATGTGAACCTTCTAGAGAGGGGTATGGTATGCAGTCTTTCCCAAAGCATACCCCAAATAATTCTAAAATTATTCAAACACAATTAACTTTTTTGTTTTGGGCAGCTGCAGAAACTCATGTCTATGTAACATACATTAGGAAAACCATAGCCTTAAATGCCAAGACAAACATAAATACATATGTGAAAAGTCAAATAGCAAAACAAAACTATCATAAAGCAAACTGGGGTTAACTGCCCAAGTACTTGACCGGGACGTAATAAACAGCTTGAGTTTAAAAGATAGTGGTGGTCTAGAGTTATAGAAGCTGGGTGGAATGGAAGGAGCTGGGTCTAAGCCTGATAAAAAAGGAAAGTATCCGTCAAGGAGGAGAAGCCACTGAAAAGTGACGGAGCTATTTAGAGGATGAAGGAGACCAGCCAGCCAGAACAGAGGGTTCATCATATAGGAAAGACAGGGAGTTAAGTATAGATAGGACCAGATTGAAACAGGCCATGACTGTCGGGTTAGGAAGTCAGAACCTTACCTTGCAGGCAAGAGGGAGCCTTTAAAAGCCTCTAAGCAAGACAATGAAATGTTCATAGTGGTCTTCTAAGAAAATCACTCTGGTGCTCATTTGAAGAAAGGCAGGGGAGTATGAGGGTGAGTGGAGTGGGAAGAGAAGATGGGAGCCCAGTGCTGACTGTGAGATGAAGGTCTAGAATAGTGTTAGTGCACAGACTAAGAAGGGCATTTTAATGAAGAATTGACAGAAAGTGAAGACTGGATGTCAGAACTGTATAAATGGGTCATGGAGTTTGGCTTCTGGATGATAAAGTACAATTTTTATGGGGAGGGCAGTTTTTGATATGTCAAATTGCATGTTACTCCTTCCCCATCTCCAACCCGCCACTAATTCCACAAAAGCAGGCAGGCCTTTCCTATTTCTTTGTTTGAAGAGCTGGCAGCTCTACCTGTCTTTTTTAAAACCTGAAGCTCACCAAGGGATGATGGTGGATATCCCAGAATGATGAGCAATAATAACTGAGAAGGGAGTTTTTTCAATGTCAGGGGAAGAGAAGGCAGCAGAGGTGGATTTGAAGAGACTAGGAAGAGAGTCCCATGAGAAGCGTGCACCCATCTCAGCCCCCAGTTGCCCTCCAGGAAGATGGCTAAATTCAGAGAGGTGGGCCGCAAGGTGCACCTGGAGAAACCTGAAGATAGGTTCTCCCAGGAGAAGGAGTTGAAGATTCCCATGTCTCACATTTAAAAGTGTGTAGGGATGAGGAGCAATGGGAATGCCAACTGCTATGTGAATATAATCCACTTTGGAGAGTCATTTAGCTCTAGCTACTAAAACTGAAGGTTCCCAGAAAACATCTAGGTATATACTCACATATAGGCCCAAGGAAAAAGGTACAAGGATGTAGAAGGGCAACGTTGTTTGTAAGACTAGAAAATTGGAAACAGCTTAAAAATCCAAGAGTAGGATGTTTAAATACATTGTGTATATTCACAAAATGAACTGCTAAATGAATCAACTAGAGCAACGTGGATACATTTCAAAAAACAGTGTTGAGTACCAATAAGAAGTTTTGGGAGGAAGTTATCATTTATGTTTAGATTCCCAATATATGGCCGGGCGCGGTGGCTCAAGCCTGTAATCCCAGCACTTTGGGAGGCCGAGACGGGCGGATCACGAGGTCAGGAGATCCAGACCATCCTGGCTAACACGGTGAAACCCCGTCTCTACTAAAAATACAAAAACTAGCCGGGTGAGGTGGCGGGCGCCTGTAGTCCCAGCTACTCGGGAGGCTGAGGCAGGAGAATGGCATGAACCCGGGAGGCGGAGCTTGCAGTGAGCTGAGATCCGGCCACTGCACTCCAGTCCGGGCGACAGAGCGAGACTCCGCCTCAAAAAAAAAAAAAAAAAGAAAAGAAAAAGATTCCCAATATATAAACCATATGCAAGTATACTATGTATTATCTATGGGCATACAAACAAAACATCTCAAACCCGCATGAGGTCCACAATCATTAAAGTCAGGATAATGCTTGCATTTCGAGCAAGGGAGGTAGAAAGGAAATTGGATTAGGAAGGATCATAGAAGCTTCAAGTATATCTCATGATTTAAATCTAAAGGAACCATAGAAAAATGTTAAGATCTGTCAAAACTTAGTAGTGGGTACATGGATGTTTATTAAAATATCCTTTGTTTATCTGCATTTTTGAAATATTTTACAAAAGTATTTTTAAATTATTTTAACAGCTCTTTTTAAGCATAAGTGAAGAAACCATCATGTTAATAAACATAGTGAACATATCTATCACCCCGAAAATTTTCCTCATGCCCCTTTTGAGGAGATCTGGCATTTGGTATTTTCTCATGCTTGTAATCCCAGAACTTTGGGAGGCCAAGGAGGGCAGGTCACTTGAGGTCAGGAGTTCGCAACCAGACTGGCCAACATGGTGAAACCTCATCTCTACTAAAAACATAAAAATTAGCCGGGCGTGGTGGCATGCACCTGTAGTCCCAGCTACTCGGGAAGCTGAGACAGGAGAATTGCTTGAGCCCAGGAGGTAGAAGTTGCAGTGAGCCGAGATCGCACCATTGCATTCCAGCCTGGGTGGCAGAGTGAGACTCCATCTCAAAAAAAAAAAAAAGGCCGGGCGCGGTGGCTCAAGCCTGTAATCCCAGCACTTGGGAGGCCGAGACGGGCGGATCACGAGGTCAGGAGATCCAGACCATCCTGGCTAACACGGTGAAACCCCGTCTCTACTAAAAAATACAAAAAACTAGCCGGGTGAGGTGGCGGGCGCCTGTAGTCCCAGCTACTCGGGAGGCTGAGGCAGGAGAATGGCATGAACCCGGGAGGCGGAGCTTGCAGTGAGCTGAGATCCGGCCACTGCACTCCAGTCCGGGCGACAGAGCGAGACTCCGCCTCAAAAAAAAAAAAAAAAAGAAAAGAAAAAGATTCCAATATATAAACCATATGCAAGTATACTATGTATTATCTATGGGCATACAAACAAAACATCTCAAACCCGCATGAGGTCCACAATCATTAAAGTCAGGATAATGCTTGCATTTCGAGCAAGGGAGGTAGAAAGGAAATTGGATTAGGAAGGATCATAGAAGCTTCAAGTATATCTCATGATTTAAATCTAAAGGAACCATAGAAAAATGTTAAGATCTGTCAAAACTTAGTAGTGGGTACATGGATGTTTATTAAAATATCCTTTGTTTATCTGCATTTTTGAAATATTTTACAAAAGTATTTTTAAATTATTTTAACAGCTCTTTTTAAGCATAAGTGAAGAAACCATCATGTTAATAAACATAGTGAACATATCTATCACCCCGAAAATTTTCCTCATGCCCCTTTTGAGGAGATCTGGCATTTGGTATTTTCTCATGCTTGTAATCCCAGAACTTTGGGAGGCCAAGGAGGGCAGGTCACTTGAGGTCAGGAGTTCGCAACCAGACTGGCCAACATGGTGAAACCTCATCTCTACTAAAAACATAAAAATTAGCGGGCGTGGTGGCATGCACCTGTAGTCCCAGCTACTCGGGAAGCTGAGACAGGAGAATTGCTTGAGCCCAGGAGGTAGAAGTTGCAGTGAGCCGAGATCGCACCATTGCATTCCAGCCTGGGTGGCAGAGTGAGACTCCATCTCAAAAAAAAAAAAAAGGCCGGGCGCGGTGGCTCAAGCCTGTAATCCCAGCACTTTGGGAGGCCGAGACGGGCGGATCACGAGGTCAGGAGATCCAGACCATCCTGGCTAACACGGTGAAACCCCGTCTCTACTAAAAAATACAAAAAACTAGCCGGGCGAGGTGGCGGGCGCCTGTAGTCCCAGCTACTCGGGAGGCTGAGGCAGGAGAATGGCGTGAACCCGGGAGGCGGAGCTTGCAGTGAGCTGAGATCCGGCCACTGCACTCCAGCCTGGGCCACAGAGCAAGACTCTGTCTCAAAAAAAAAAAAAAAAAAAAGGGTTGGGCTTTGCCCCTATGATATATTAATTGAACTTCCTGCCAGCTTGGGAGAAAGGGATTGCAGAGTCAGATTTACGTTAATTTAAAGAAAAATAAGTAATGTGATGTTTCTTGACCTTTTGAGTTTATGATTGAAAATTCATACTTGCTACAAGCAGCCAGGGACATTTGGGTGGAAGAAAGAGTTTAAACGTAACAGTGGAAACATGGAGTGGGCAATTAAACATGAGGGCTAGAGCTTCAAGGAGAGGTCAGCACTGGAGGTTGAGGCTTTGGTGGACATTTGCCTGGTGCAAAGAGTTAAGACCATGTGAATAGATGAGATCTCCAAAAGAATGAGGGTAGACAAAGAACAGCCCTGGATGTAGTTCCCTTCCTTGGCCTGTGCAATTGAGATGGGTGCAGAAAAAGGAGATAGTAAAGAAGATCTAACCGTGGTGAGGCAGGTGGTGAATTAGTATACACTAATGGTCAGGAAGCCAAGGGAAGAAAGAGTAAGGCAAATAGCATCACATACCTTAGAGAAGAAAAGCAAATTGAGGCTGAGGAGTCATTAGATCCAGTGACTGAGAAATTGCTGATGTCCTAAAATGTGTAATTTCAGTAAACTTGTGAAAACAGAATTCCACTTTTGACATGTGAAGGGAGAGTGGAGATGAAGACAGCTCTGAATAAATATAGATCATTCCAAGAGTTTTGCTGTGTAAAGTTGAGAAATGCAGGAATGGTGTGAGGAGGACCATGAGGAAAAAGTGGAAGGATTTACTGACAGAAAATCCTAGGATGTATGTTTAATAATGACCATCTTCTCCATCCTTAAGTATTACTATTGTAAAATATTTGCCATAATTCAAAAGCTTTATTTTTAGAAAGTTAATTCACTCAATTCACCCACCTAGAATAAAAAGAAATAACATTTGCATTTAAAATGTGTCATAAGCAATGGATGTTGCTTTCAAGCCCTTAATACAAGTGAAAAAATTATGAAAACCTTGCTACTCAGAGTGTGGTCCATGGACCCGCAGCATAAGCATCATCCGGGAGCTTGTTAGAATGAGAAAAGCAGAATCTCAGATCCCATCCCACATCCACTAAACCAAAATGTGCCTTCCTAGGTGATTTGTCTGCATGTTCAAGTTTGAGAAGGAGAGTTGTCAAAAACATTCAGGAATTATGACATGACTGATACTTTGAGAAGTTCTCTAGGGATCAGACAGTAGAGGAGCAAAACTAGTCTGTCTGGAAGAAATCATCAGTTGGTTAGTGAAACATCAATCAGGGATTAATCAAGAAGGATTTGAAAGAGAACAGGAACCTGGCAGCTAGGGAAACTGAGTAAGAGGCTGAATCTAAGAACCAAGCAAAATCTTACAAAAGCAAGATAGACTAGACCTCAACTTTGAGGAGCATAGTCTTTAGTGGAAACTTTTTATCCCACTTGGTGATTGCAGGAAACAGTTACTTCCAGCAAGGTAAAGGGTGGTAGGAATGTGGTTGGCAGGAGGTCCCTTTGGGGACTTTGCAGACAAGAACCTCCCTCTGTGACAGATGGGCATTGCCGTTATCTCAGGCTAGGCTGGCCTCCATACTAGCAGGCCCAGGCTACCTGTGCTTACACCTCTTCCTTCTTCGCTCAGCCTCTGCCTCACTGTGCCATATGGTCAGGCCTCCAAAATCTGCCTTAGCTGTATTCCTCCATCCTCTTTGCTTTTAAAGGTTGAATTTCATCAGGATTTCTCTGAAACTCTCGTTTAAAAGGCTGAATCTTGCCCTCCTACCTCCAAGTCCTCAAGGGATCTGATAGTGAAGGTCCAGGATGGGATCTAGAAAATACATTTGTAATAAGCACCATATGTGATTTTGCTGCAGATGTTTCCAGACTAGATTTGCAGAAGCAGCCTTCCTTCTGCCCCAGTCCTTTGCTGCTCAGGGTCTCACCAATTGAGAGGTGAGGATGTGGAGGCTCTCAGATATATGCTGCATCCTTTGTAATATCTACTCCCTCTCTAACTTCTCCTTTGCAACGTTACTTTTCCAGACTGTGTTCTTCTTCCCCACTCCTTCATCACTCTTTCCCTCTGCGCTCACTACCTTCCGGTGACCTTCAGACAGGTACAGGCTACCCATCCACAAATATTCAGCCCTCACCAACTCTCACCCACTCTAAATTCCTCTAACATGGTCTCTTTCTTGCTATCTCCAATTCCACTTTTGGAATTCTCCTCTGGATTCCAGCCAGTTTGTACTCTTCTCTTCTACAGTTTCTCCAGGTCTCCAATTACTTCTTTGAGGGCATAATAAAAAGCCTCTTTATACTTCGCCTCCTTGACCGCACAGCTGCATCTGCCACTGCCAATCACCCTCTTCTCTGAACACCCTAACACCGCTGGGATGGGCATGTTCAAGGCTGCATCACACTTTGCCTTTCGACAGAATCAATGAGCCTGGCTCCTCTACTGTAGATAGATCTCAGGATTTAGCAGGTGTTCCTTCTCACTGCCTCAGGTGCTTCCTTTAACCCTCTGGAAATTGTAATACTGCTAGGGAAGCCTAAAAGCTAAATGATCTTCACAATTGATTGTATTAGGATTGTTTGAAGGTCTGATCTTTAAGTCAGGACTGGCTACATGGTGTGCAAGGGCCAGTGCAAAAAGAAAATGTGGACCCTTTGTTTAAAAGGTCTTAAGAAATTTCCAGATGATGGTAGCAAAATTTAAGGCAGGGGCAGGGCTTTTTATTTTAAGTGCAGAGGCTGTGTAACTGCATAGATCACACATTCAGAAAGCCGGCTCTGCTGGTGGTCGACCCAGCCTGTTAGCTTGGTGACTCTCAGGACCAGATAAGTTAGTGAGAACATGGTTAAAATTCAGATACACTCATAGCTCACATTCCCAATATACCAGCTAGTTTTCCCAGTGCAACACCCTCCATAGTCACAGTCTTCACTTCTCACCTCTGTGGGCCTTCTAACATGGGCCTCATCATCACCAGAAGGACAGGGGAGCATGAGAATGACACAGCACAGCTACTCACCAAAAGGATGGGAAAGAAACAGCCCAACAGGGCAGGTCAGAAGCATCATCATCATTGTTGTTTTAATAATTGGAGTACAGAATAGTATAAAACTTAATCCTAAATGCTGTGCTCTAGCTCTTCCCCATTTCCAGTCCCTAAACCCCACAAGACCAGACTGGAGACAGAAACTAGAATCCAAGCAGCAACAAGCCTCCCTGCTTTCTTTGGGGCAGAGCCAAAAAGAGATAAAGAACGTGTTGTATTAGGCAGCAGTAAACAGGCAAGGGACAAGCAGGCCTTTAATAAAACAGACCTTTATTGGGGCTAAAATGGCCCAGAGCTGACCCCACCCTAATTCCTGGCAGTGTCCAACGACAGGAATTCAGAGGAACAAAAACGCTGGCATTGCCTGCTGCATCCCATGCATACATAACAGAAAGCACTGCAGAGCCTTGCAAGCAAGGAATACATAAATGCCATTATCCAGTCTTTCAGCCAAAACTTATTTTTTAGTCTGGACGACTATGCTATTCTGCTTTCTCTGCCTCCAATTTCTGTCCTGTGACTCACAGGGAGGGCTTTGGGGAAATGAAATATCCCAAGACCTAAAATAGGTCCTTCTCTCTCCCTCTAATATCAGGATGAGTTTCCTAAGGCATTTGTTTCTTCTTTAATTAACCAGGCATGAATGATAATATTGCCTGGGTTGAAGAACTCATCTCTGTCACTGGTAAATATAAATAATGAGCCCTGTTCATAGAAAAGCGTGCCAGAATTTCATTGATTAACATCCCGTGCCACAGCCTCTCTTTGAAATTAAAAACACTTTCAATGATACTGAAGAGAAAAGACATTGCACAAAAGAAATATTTCTAAGACAAGGTTGTCATTAAAGCATGCCAGAAATAGAACTGTTTTTATTTAACCATCCTCACTCCTCCCCGCCCCCTCCCTTTCTGGCTGTGAGGCTGCATGCAGTTAAATCACAAGGATTACAGAAAGTAATTTCATCCATTTGAATTTTAGAAGCTTCAGAAGCAGACCTGTGGATAATGCTTAGTTGATGTGTCTCTTTGCCCCCATGACAAGTGATAATTAAGGAAGTGATATGAGCAGATTTAAATTCCAGCTGTTTAGTAATTCACAGAATTTTTTGATTTCTTAACTGCACATCAGATTCTGCCCCACTGCCACTCTCTTAGTCCTGACCATCATTGTTCTCCCCACACAGCCTCCTAATTGGTCTCCTTGCCTCTAGCTTTAAGCCGCTATTTCGTGGGGACATTACTGCTGGGCAGAATATGAAAACCGGTCATTGGAGGGCCAGAATCACTGCAGACTTGTTTGTAAGTACAGTGGGTTGTTTGGTTTGGTTTGGCTTTTTAGATTTGCAAAGCCTTTAAATGAGTTTAGTGTGCTTGCTACACAGCCTCCTCAGTGTTCCACCTGCAATCTCTTATACGAGATCCTCCACCACGTGACCCCCGTCACTTATGCATCTTGATGTGTCACAGTTCCTTTGCTTCTGTGGCCTCTGGTCCCTTCTGCCAGCCTTGGCCATCTATGCATTGGGCAGGAAGTGCTCTTCAGCCCACCACAAGTCCCTGGCCTTTCCTAGCTCTGCTTGAAATCTAATGACAAAAACCACATGATTATCTCAATAGATGCAGAAAAGGCCTTCGATAAAATTCAACACCCCTTCATGCTAAAAACTCTCAATAAACTAGGTATTGATGGAACGTATCTCAAAATAATAAGAGCTTTTTATGACAAACCCACAGCCAACATCATACTGAATGGGCAAAAGTTGGAAGCATTCCCTTTGAAAGCCAGCACAAGGCAAGGATGCCTTCTCTCACCATTCCTATTCGACATAGTATTGGAAGTTCTGGCCAGGGCAATCAGACAAGAGAATGAAATAAAGCGCATTCAAATAGGAAGAGAGGAAGTCAAATTGTCTCTGTTTGCAGATGACATGATTGTATATTTAGAAAACCCCATCATCTCAGCCCCAAATCTCCTTAAGCTGATAAGCAACTTCAGCAAAGTCTTGGGATACAAAATCAATGTGCAAAAATCACAAGCATTTCTATACACCAATAATAGAAAAACAGAGAACCAAATCATGAGTGAACTTCCATTCACAATTGCTACAAACAGAATAAAATACCTAGCAATACAACTTACAAGGGATGTGAAGGACCTCTTCAAGGAGAACTACAAACCACTGCTCAAGGAAATAAGAGAGGAAACAAACAAATGGAAGAACATTCCATGCTCATGGATAGAAAGAATCAATATCGTGAAAATGGCCATATTGCCCAAAGTAATTTACAGATTCAAAGCTATCCCCATCAAGCTACCATTGACTTTCTTCATAGAATTAGAAAAAACTACTTTAATTTTCATATGGAACCAAAAAAGAGCTCATATAGCCAAGACAATACTAAGCAAAAAGAACAAAGCTGGACACATCATGCTACCTGACTTCAAACTCTACTACAAGGCTACGGTAATCAAAACAGCATGGTGGTGGTACCAAAACAAATATACAGACCAACGGAACAGAACAGAAGCTCAGAAAAAGCACCACACATCCACATCCATCTGATCTTTGACAAACCTGACAAAAGCAAGCAATGGAGAAAGGATTCCCTATTTAATAAATGGTGTTGGGAAAACTGGCTAGCCATATGCAGAAAACTGAAACTAGACCCCTTTCTTATACCTTATACAAAAATTAACCTAAGATGGATTAAAGACTTAAACATAAGACCTAAAACCATAAAAACTATTGAAGAAAACCTAGGCAATACCATTCAGTACATAGGCATGGGCAAAGATTTCATGACTAAAACACCAAAAGCAATGGCAAGAAAAACCAAAATTGATAAATGGGATCTAATTAAACTAAAGAGATTCTGCACAGCAGAAGAAACTATCATCAGAGTGAACAGACAATCTACAGAATGGGGGAAAAGTTTTGCAATCCATCTATCTGACAAAGGGCTAATATCCAGAGTACAAATAACTTAAATTTACAAGAAAAAAACAAACAAACCCATCAAAAAGTTGGTGAAGGATATGAACAGACACTCTCAAAATAAGACATTTATGCAGCCCACAAACAGGAAGAAAAGCTCTTCATTACTGGTCATCAGAGAAATGCAAATAGAAACCACAACGAGATACCATCTCATGCCAGTTAGAATGGCGATTATTAAAAAGTCAGGAAACAAGAGATGCTGGAGAGTATGTGGAGAAATAGGGACGCTTTTACACTGTTGGTAGGAGTGTAAATTAGTTCAACCATTGTGGAAGACAGTGTGGCAATTCCTCAAGGATCTAGATCCAGAAATACCATTTGACCCAGCAATCCTATTACTGGATATATACCCAAAGAATTATAAATCGTTCTACTATAAAGACACATGCACATGTATGTTTATTGAAGCACTATTCACAGTAATAAAGACTTGGAATCAACCCAAATGCCCATCAGTGATAGACTTGATAAAGAAAATATGGCACATATATGCCATGGAATACTATGGAGCCATGAAAAAGGATGAGTTCATGTCGTTTGCAGGGACATGGATGAAGGTGGAAACCATAATTCTCAGCAAACTAACACAGAAACAGAAAACCAAACACCACATGTTCTCACTCATAAGTGGGAGTTGAACAATGAGAACACATGGACATAGGGAGGAGAACCTCACACACCAGAACCTGACAGGGGTGGGGAGCTAGCAGAGAGATAGCATTAGGAGAAATACGTAATGTAGACAACGAGTTGATGGGTGCAGCAAGCCACCATGGCACATGTATATCTATGTAACAAACCTCCACGTTCTTCTGCACATGTATCCCAGAACTTAAAGTATAATAAAAAAAAAAAGAAAGAAAGAAAGAAAAGAAAAGAAAAAGAAAATCCAACTCATCTTTCGAGGTCAAGTTGAAATGTTACCTTCTCTATGAAGTGTCTGTTATGTTTTGTAGTCAATCTAGTGTAGCAGAGAAAGCAAGGACTCTCACATCAGGCAGACCTGAGTTTGAATCCTACCTCTTTCCTTTATCAGGTCCAAGAGCTTAGCTATTTTCTTAATATCTTTGAAGCTCTACCTATTGATTTGTAAAATGAGAGTGATTTATACTGCAGGTACCTATTATTATCATTATGTGCTTTGCTCCTTCTTTTCTTTTCTTTTTCTTTTTTCTGTTGCTCAGCCTGGAGTGCAGTGAGCAATCTCGGCTCACTGCAACCTACGACTCCTGGGTTCAAGCGATTCTCCTGCCTCAGCCTCCCGAGTAGCTGGGACCACAGGTGACCACCACCACACCTGGCTAGTAGAGATGCAGTTTCATCATGTTTCTCAGGCCAGTCTCAAACCCCTGGCCTCAAGCAATCCACCCACCTTGGCTTCCAAAAGTGCTGGAATTGCAGGCATGCTTTGCTTCTTTCACAGAATATTGTATAGCACTTTCTACATTTGTCTTTTAATATGATATTTGTGCATCTCTCTTCCTCCTCCACTGAATCACAGCACTGGGCTGTCATCTGTTACATCATTGCTTTTCCACAGTGCCCTGCATGGACCTCGTACTTTGGCACTCAGTGGACATTTATTAAGTGTGTGTTTTTGTTTAAATTGTCTGCTTTGCTTTAATGAAACTGACAGTCATTTGCTTAGCTAATAACCCATGGGAGAGACAGGCCTGAAAACTTTGTCAATTCATATCTGTACTTCTTTACATTCCTCATTTTTAGATTTTTACTCATATGATTTAGATTTTGACCCCCCAAATTATGATATAGTGGTAATAACTTATTACTTGTGTGTGTGTATATATATATATATATATATATTTAAATTTTATTGTAGTTATATAGGGTTTCCTATTAGTCAGGAAGAAGTGTAAGTGCTTCACATATATTTCATATGTAAATCTTACAACCACCCTAGGAGGTAGATACCACCCTAATCCCCACTTTACAGATGAAGGAACTGAGGCTTGGAGGGATGAAGGTTAAGTGATTTGACTAAAGTCTTGCAGCTGGCACCTGGTGCGCCTGGAGCCAAACCCAGGAAGTCTGGCTCTGGAGAAGAAGATTCTTACTACTAGCGAGTAATGACTTTGATATGCTATCACCAGATAAACCAGAAAGCAAAAAGTAAATGGAAATGATCTAATTGGTTACTGATTCACACACACAAAATAACCTAGTTCAACTGATGTTCTGGTTAGTTAGATCTCCAGGTGCCCATATGTGAGTCTGTGTGAGAGTAAAAATGACTGACAGAGTTTTTGCCCACCCAGCTGCTCCTGTGGCCTCTGGCAGGTAGTGCTGGGTCTCCTGAAGGCCCCTTCTCACCTCTCCTGTAGATCTAGATGTAACTTGCCAAGAAAAGCAATCGTAGGACACAAAGGTGTGCAGCAGCAGGGAGACACCCTGGCCAGAGATCCAGATCCCTGCAGAAGCAAAATGGAGGAAGTGGAGGAAGAGGATGTCTGTCACAAACTCCTAGCTCGGTCGATGACAACCAAGATGGTTTGGTCCTGAAAATGCCTCAAAACTCAGAGTTGAAATTTTTTGGAGGATTCATGGAGTTGACAGAAGCAGCCTCAGGCTTGAAGAGCACATGGCCATTCTATGGCTGTGAAAACCACCCATGCTCATTCCTCTGCCCCAGGAGCTCCAGACATACCCACTGGCAGTATGCTGCCACTTCTGTTCCAGATTCAAAGACCATAGGATGCCATTTCCATATTGTAATCTATGGTAGTGCTTCCCAACCAAATGTGCAGACAAATAACCTGGGAGTCTTGTTAAAAATGTAGATTCTGACCCAGTAGGTTTGGGGTTGCCTGAGATTCTGCATTTTAAAAAAATAGAGATAGGGTCTTGTGATGTTGCCCAGTCTGGTCTTAAATTCTTGGACTCTAGGATCTTCCTACCTCAACCTTTCAAAGTGTTGGGATTACAGGCATGAGCCACTGAGCCTGGCCAGATTCTGCATTTGTAAGAAGCTCCTGGGTGATATTGATGCTGCTGACCCAGGGATTACATTCTGAGTTGCAAGAGTCCATGCATACGAGCCTGTAATGTGTTAAGGTGCATTGCAAATCTTTTTTTTTTTTTTTTTTTTTGAGACGGAGTCTCGCTCTGTCGCCCAGGCTGGAGTGCAGTGGCCGGATCTCAGCTCACTGCAAGCTCCGCCTCCCGGGTTCACGCCATTCTCCTGCCTCAGCCTCCCGAGTAGCTGGGACTACAGGCGCCCGCCACCTCGCCCGGCTAGTTTTTTGTATTTTTTAGTAGAGACGGGGTTTCATCATGTTAGCCAGCATGGTCTCGATCTCCTGACCTCGTGATCCGCCCGTCTCGGCCTCCCAAAGTGCTGGGATTACAGGCTTGAGCCACCGCGCCCGGCCGTGCATTGCAAATCTTTAAAAAGTGTCTGTAATACACAACATTTCCAGGATTTATTTGCCCAAGGGACCTATTTTAGTAGAACATCTATTCAAACCTCTATTAGTTAATTAAGATTAAGGTTTAATTTTGAGTAACATAAAATCCAGAATAGCTGACATTTTTCCTTTACACATAAAAGAAATCTAGATAGTCTAGGGTTGGCCATGGCCCCAGACGGCCTCAGGAACCCCGTCTCCTTCTGTTGCATTGTTCTGCCTTCCACAGCTTGTAGCTTCCACATCCATGTCCAAGATGGCTGCTCCAGTTTCAGCCATTACAAACACAGCAAGAACAAAGAAAGACAGCAGAAGGACATATGCACTCTCCTTTCCAATGATACTTGCAAAGAGTTGCACACACTACCTATGCTTTTGTATCATTGTCCAGAAACTCATTACATGGCACAGGTACAAGGAAGACTGGCCAATGTGGTCTGCATTCTGAGTACCCATATCCACATCCAAAAATCGAGGGCACTAGTACCGAGAAAGGAAGGGGAGTGCATATTCCCCTTACACAGTCTCTTAAAGAACTAGTAAAAATAGGGAAAGAAGTGATGCTCTCGTCTGACCCCTTCATTTTGCACAACTGGTTGGCAAATGTCCATATAAGCATCTGAGTCTCTTAGCTGCTCTTCCACATCTTGCTCAATTACTCCATGGTTCCTCTTCAGATGACATCCTTCCTATCCCTGGTGGCCGAGAGGAGACCCTAGGAAGTCCCTGTCTTGGCTGCTTGAGAACTGTAGCCCTGTCGGGAGCACCTGATTGATAGACTACTCTGCCTGGCTCCCAATGGGCTCAGAGCATGCATTAGTGTCACGAAAGACAGGCAAGAGCACTGGAGAATAAAACCATGGTCCATTATTTTGTACACATCTGTACAGGCATCAAAAAGTTATTATATGTATGCAGTTTTATAGTGAACCCAGTCTTTGTGATAGCATTTCTGTGAGTTTCTCAATTCTTCATCTTTGCTTCACTGTCTTCGAATATCAGTGACCTGCCATGGGAGGAAGGCAGGCTCATTCTCCAACATTGAATCATCATGCAAAGTCCGTTATCATTTACTGCTGAGATTGCTTACTAAATAAGAAAAGAATAAAATGGGATCTGGGGAAAGGCAGATTTAATATTTATTGACTGCCCCCTATGTGCCAGGCATGAGGCTTGGTGTTCATATACTTATCTTTTCATGCTAATTACAATTTATGACACAGTCTGGTAATGACCAAGCTGAGAGAGTTCAACCAGGTATCTACGCCTCTAAAATCCATCTCTTTTTATCAAAACAGAAAACAGGAGCAGCCTTCTGTGTAGCTAACTCTCTTTGTCTCCCTGATCTAGCCTTCCGCCTACCACATTCTTTCACACATTGACTTTGTGTTCATCTTTTCCTAGTAATTAGTAAATTATAACCCGCGCATCTCAAATTCTTGACATTCATTTGCTGTTTCCCAGTAATTCATTCCATTTGGTATTTGCCTTGAAAAAGGATCCAAAGTGCTGGCTAATGCAGCACGCACTCCCTTGCCTGGATGCAGCCCTCCACCTCATTTATCACATTGAGCCGCTGGTCCTGAAGTCTGACAGGCAATTCAGGCTTTCTGAATGCAATTCAGGCATTGATTTTAATCTATAAAGCTTTCGCGTCTGGGTCCTGGCTGCCATGGAAATGAAATAGCTTCTTGGATACTTTTCCACATGCTGCTAACTATTCTGATATGCAGGGTTTTGAGAGAGATTTCTGTACTTCTGATGTACAAATGTCCAATACGAATAGCCTCATAACTTTAACCATCATTGCAAAATGGAAGGGAAATCCCAAACAAGGACAAATACGTGGCGCACACTTACACTCATGGTCCTAGGCAATGAATTTATTGATAACAATATCTGGCTAAAAACAAATTTTAAAATACAGACCACAAGGTGGCAAACACATTTGGTTTTCAAACAGGAAATCTCAAAGCCCAGGAGGACACTGGGTACCAGGAAACCAGTGGAGAAGCACGATGTTTAGACTTTGGTGTGTAGTCTGATTTTCTCTCACCCACACAGGGGAAGTTGGTGGCAAGGAAATGATGCTAAGATGTATGCTTTGTCAAGGTGGGGACAGGAAGAGCAAAAACTTGGTGCTTACACTAAAAGTATGGTGGCAGGAAATGAGCTGTCATTTCAAGCCATGGAAAGACGTGGGGAAACTTAAATGTGCATGATCAAGTGAAAGAAGCCAATCCAATAAAGGTCCATACTGCATGATTCCAACCGTAGAATCTTCTGGAAAAGGCAAAACTGTGGAGACAATGAAAACATCAATGGAAGCCAGAGGTTAAGAGAAGAGAGGGTTGAATAGGCGAACCAGAGAGGATTTTGAGAGCAGTGGAAGAAGCTATTCTGTGTGATATTACAATGGAGGATACATGTTATCAAGTATTTGTCCAAACCGTGGAATGGACGACACTAAGAATGAACCCAAGTGTAATCTGTGGACTTTGGATGATAACGACGTGTCAATGTCATAGATGCACCACTCTGGTGGGGAGTGCTGGTCATGGGGGAGGTTGTGCATGTGTTGGGGCAGGGAGTATACAGGAAAGAAGTCTCTGTACCTTCGTCTCAATTTTACTGTGAACCTAAAACTGCACTAACAAAAAAAAAAAGAGAGAGAGAGAGAAAAGTCTTAAAAAAAAAAAAAAAGAAAAACCCCCAAAAAACAAAAGTGCAGTGGCAGGCAGTGTGCCCAGGGAATATGACACCACTTTTGTTCCAGTCGGCCCTAGAGGCTGGGAAATAGGGGAGGATGACGGGAACTGTAAAGGGGATTTAAACGCTTCCACCACAGTTCTGCTTTCATTCTCTTCCCCAGAAGGTTCTGGCTGGCTGCCCTTACTGCTCACGTGGCTTTCATTCCAAAACGCAATTCCTCACTTCAGCTTTTTAAATTCTGATGACACTGGCATTAGCAAAGAATGTGACAAAGCAGTTGATATGTTGACATATATCCCTAAAAGGATAGAGCTTTAATTAAAAAAAAATTAAGAACGTGTCCCAAAGACAGAAACTTAAGTAAAAGCAGAAACAGAAAAGGATGACTCTGAGGCATTTTCAAGTAGCAGATGATGGTTGAATCCACTCGTGGAGCTTTATTTTGCCGTGGAAGAAGGCTGTTAGACCATGACTTATCATATGGAGAGAGCTGGGTGAAACATAGAGTTAATTGAGTCCCTGAAACAGGACTTCATATAAAATGTTCAGTGGCACATGTAAGTTAGGGGGCGGATGCCAGTCCCTGCTCTCACGAGCAGTGGAGCATAAACTCAACTACAGTTTTTCAGGAGTTTCCCCTGTCCTTTTCCAATTATCCAGCTCTGTTTAGAAAGTGAAAATTCTTCCAACACTAAGAAATACAAGTTTAATATCATAAGTATACTTTTTAGGGTCTGGTTTCAGCAAAACCCAGCCAGGCCGGGAGATGAAGCTGCCATCAGCTGGCGTCAGGTCAATGCACACAGATATTTTTTTCCAAACTACAAACTGTGGTTGTTTGTGTGATATCAAAACAATTGTACGATTAAGTCACTTCCATCAAGAATCCCTCATGGCAGTTGCTTGGGATGTAAACAGAGACTGACCACATTTTTCCTTTTCAAATGTGAATTGGGTAGCCTTAGATGTGTTATCTAGGAGTGACCAGTAGGCAGGAAAGGTAAGCTACCTTTACATTTTGACAATTCCAAGCAAAAACCAACATCCTTGGCTCTTATGGGGCTTTGGTGCCTGTTGTCCCTGCCACAGGCCCTCCTTAAGCTCAAGTCCTCCCCATTGTCAGGTCAGCACAGTGGGCACTTGCCCATGCTCACCAGCACTTTATAAGTTCAAGTTTGTAACAAGCCCCCTTCAACTCCACCATCGTGGATTGCTCACAAGCATCCTGGAATATACCCAGCAGTGATGAGACATTGTCCCAGCCCTTCAGGAGCTCCCGGCAATACTGTTCTCTCAAGCCAACTGCCTGATTATCAGGAATGGCAGAACAGGGTTATAATATTGGGACTCCTACCTGTTTTCTCCCAGGAAAAAACTCTGTGCTCCAATTCCCATCCAGATTCTTGGATGTAACAGACACCAACTGAAGCTCGCAGTGACTTTTCCTTAACTGAGAACAGCAAGGACTCAGCGAGATGGAACTCCAGGGCTGTGCCTGTTTTACACGACCCTGTTCCATGCATATCTGACAGATCCAGAGGAGAATGAACCCAGGGTGGATTGATCAAGACTTCACCTCTCTATCCACAATCGATCACCCCAGGAGTAGGTAACAATGTTAGCTATTTTCCTACAGCTAGCAATTGCCCTTTAAAATGGTCAGAAACTTAGACTGGGACACCTGACCTGGGGAGGCCAGACTCATTAGATTATTTCCACAGAGTTGGAATTAAAAGAAGAGGAGCATCTCCCCTCTGGGGGTAGAAGCAATAGGACATAAGACTTTAACTCTGTGAACAATCCTGTTCCCCGATGGGCTGAATGCTGGTCCCGCTTCAAGGCAGTGATGCTTCTGCTCTTCAGAGAGAAGTAGAGATGAGAGACAGAGACAGAGAGCCCTGGGGACATTTGATCACTGGGTCAGAGCTGCCCCTTCCACGCTTTATTGGCAGTTATATGAGGTACCCCCTTATTCCTCCAATAAATTCTCTTTTTGCCTGAGCTAATTAACATTGGGTTTCTATAACTTGCAGGCAAAGCGACACATTGGCAAATTTTCTTGCCCTGACGGCTGGCCTGTCCCATAATTAGATGACCCTTCCTATGTTTTTTGGCTCAAATCATCCATGTGTCCCTCTTTCCTAAAGGCTGCCTCTGAGTCACAGCCTGGTGCATGAACCACCCAGGTGCTCAAGATTCCTGGAGACTCCACTCCCTTGTGACACTCAGCTCACTGGAATTCTTCTCCTCTGCTATGGCCCACATTCTTACCTTCTCTCTGTGATTAGAATTCTGGACCTTGGTTCAATACCTTTCCATCCTATTACATCCTTTCTCTGTGGTTGCTTGCAATTTCTGGCAGATGATGGTGCAAAACTGGCAGATGTTCCCCGTCTTCAATCAAGGATTGTGAACTTCCCTGTCCCTAGGAATTTTAAGTAGTAGCCTTTCTTCCTCCTTTCCCTTGCCTCTTTTAGCATTAGACCCGAAGCCATGGACAATTAAAAATTATCTCCCCTTTCTAGAAATCTGAGAGACTCCTGCTTTAAGACCTTATTTTGAAACATTTGACATTGCTTTCGATAGACATTAAGAGATCTTATTTCTAAAATCTATATGTAGAGGCCCTTGACATTCTCAGATTTAATTCTCATCATCTCCCCATGTAGCAGATATATTTTAGGCTGCAGAGCATTTGAATTTCTTTCTGGGTGGGCTCAGTGGTTCCTGCCTGTAGTCCCAATACATGGAGATGCTAAGGTGGGAGGATTGCCTGAAGCCAGGAGTTCGGGGCCAGCCTGGGCAGCATAGCAAGATCCTGTATCTACAAAAATAAAAAATAAAAATAAATAGCCAGGTGTGGTAATGTGTGCCTGTAGTCCCAGGGACTTGGGAGGCTGAGGCAGGAGGATTGCTTAAGCCCGGGAGTTCCAAGTTGCAGTGAGCTATGATCGTGCCACCGCACTCCAGACTGAGTGACACAGTGAGACCCTGTCTTTAAAAATAATACAAATAATACAAATAAAAAATAAAAAAAAGAATTTATTTCCTGTGGCTGTAGACAAAATTCACTTTCTCCTGTAGAAGCCGAAAATGCTGATATTCACTTTTCCAGCCTTACTTGCTACTAGAACCTACACACCCAGAGTAGGCTTGGCCCATCAGATGCACACATCTGGGGCTTAGAATCAGAAGCTAATTAGGCAAAGAAGGAGGAATCATGGATTCTCCATCTGTTAGTGGCAGCAAAAGTGGCAACAACATCCAGTCTGTGGGGCAGTCATGGCCACGGTGCCCACCATGGTGGACCAGTGGGGTCCAATGCCCACCGGCAGAGGCAGCAGTGTCTGAACGGGACAACTGTGACATTGATCTTGGCTGTGGTCTGGCTGCCCAGGCCCACTTTTTGCCTGCCACTGTCTAAATCTGGTTCTCCAGCCTCCCCGCAAGGATTCTGTATGTCTCCCGTGTCCTTTCAACACATCACTTTTTTATTTATGTTGCTCACAGCAAGAAACCTGGAATGGTCCACCCTCGTAGGGTTCACTATAGGCAGTCATTTAGTTTTTCCTTGTGGTGCAAATTTCAAATAGGTAGTCTGGAAGGCTGATATTAAGAGCTGGTCACTTCACTAGTGAGTGAGCCTAGCAGATCCCCAGTTCTGTGACTCAGTACAACTTTAGTTTTTCCCTGTGAGATGATAAAAGATATATATTCCTTTTCGGGTGGGCATGAAGCATAACTGTTCAATTGAAGCTGTAGGAGAAGTGCAGAGAAAGGGAGACATAGTTCTTACCTAGAAAGTAACTTTATAAATGACTTAAGTCCTATGCATAAAATATTGTCAAAGGTGTGACAGGATCCTTTCCAGTTGGTTTTTTTTTTTCATTTTATGGGGGAAACTATATTCTGTAGTGATCATGTGACTATTCGGTTTATCAACTAAACCAGGGTAACACTGACAGTGAAAGGGGATGCTATATTAATAGCATTACTTATTTGTTATTCCATTAGAAACACTAAGATAACAGATATAATGGTCACCCTAAGTGGTAGAGTGGAGATTGGAGATTCTAGATGGTCTTGGAGTCTCTCAGGCACTGAGCTATCTATGGTGGTGCCTGCCTCACAGCACTCTCTCCATGTTCCTCAATCACATTCTAATTCTTTCTCTTCGGGACCAGTGCTGGAGACTGACAGGTGTCAGCCTGCCTGCCCCTCGCCCACACTTCCCTATTCATGCAACTGGCAATCCATTCTAGATTTGCACACATTTCTACAGATGCAATTTCCATAGCAACAGCAGGACTCTATAAAAAAGGCACCTGAGTGATGCTCAAAGATAAATCACCCTCTTTCAGAGTCCTCCACCCTAGGGAATACAGGCTACCGCAACTTAGAATTTCTTAGTTCGTTTTCACATATAGAAATACGTACATTTCTAATCCCAGTTTACTGTCTTTCAGTTTAATTAATTATAAACATTTTAACCTCTTTTTTAGGCCAGAAGATAAAGAGAGATGCTTGCTGCACAACAGTGGTTCAGAAGTGTTTTAATGAACTAAGAAGGTAGGAGGAAAAGAAGTCTCATGTTAGGAGTGCCTACTATGCACCAGGCACTTTTACCTAAATTATCTCCTTTTCATAGAAACCCAGGCAGAACAAAGACACCTCTGCAGCGCAGGCTGAGCTCAGGCTAAAATGGCAAATTTTATGTACAACATCCCACTCCCATATCTCATCACCAAGGAAGCCAGAGAAAAAGAGGGTCTGCATCGGGGAAGGGGTAGGAGTGGGAGGGGTGGGTGGCAGGACTGCCAGTTGGGGAGCTGGAAACACGGGGCTCAGGCTGGAGGTTCTGTTTCCAAATCATTCGTCTCATCAGAGCAGTGGGGAAGGAGGTGGGAATTAATGATATTGATTTATTTTCTTATCTGAGGAGAAAGATGCCCTGAAAGCAAAGGTTATTAAGTAATTGGGCCTTGCTTCCTTGAACCTACCTGTCAGCCCCAATGAAGTCTCTCCTCCTTTTTTAATTTAAATAAATCTCTGCACAATGCTATGATTTTTAAAAAAACTTAGTAATTGTTTAGCTCCCTACAAGAATCTTTCAATTTTCACGATTTCAGGGTCTTCTTTGTTTGATTGGTCTTTGTGCTTTGGAGCAGATATGAAAAAGGCTTGTCTTACCTGTACTTGAAAATTCAATTCATTCATTTGTCATTCATTTATTCACACAAGAAGTATTCCCTCGTTTCCTTTTTGGCCTAGTCATGCGGCTTTGGGCTGAGAAATGCACACAGTCATGGGTCTTACTCTCCTAAACTTGTCATCTAATTCAAAGAAAGAAATTAACTAGCTCACTATACAATTATGTGACTACAAACTATATAAGGGCAATGAAAAAAAAGTACATGACAATATTAGAAGTGCAAGGGGTGGCTCTTGTTCCTACATTGTCCCACCATTAAGATCTATCCATTTGAAAAACGCATATCTTAGGGCGTAAATCGCCCAACTCATAGCATAAATAAGGTCAATCAGATTGTTTCCCTCCAAGTGGGTTCATGAGATCAGTGTGCTGAGGAAGTGGGAGGATTTATGGAATCAATGAAAAGTAAAGGAATAATCTAGGAACGTAGGACATGGATCGGTGGGCAGACCTGGTTAGGAGTTCCAAACATCCTCACTGTAGCGAGAAAGCACCAGGTGCCAGAGAGAGAGGGAGAGGGACACAGAATGAGAGGCTGAGAACACAAGGAAATAGATCTGTCCTAAGGAGGACTTTACCCAACGCTGCACATACCTAGACAAAGGGCAAATATAAGGTATAGGGAATGATCTTTAATTCATTGGTCATTAGTACCCAAGCTACTCAAAGCTAATTTTCAATAACTTCATGATTAATAACAGACACAAATGTTTGGCATTTTCTCTGAAATCAAGCGGCATCTTTTTATTAGAGATTTTCCAGATGGCTGTGTTTGGTGCTGCCAACTATCCCAGATGGAGAGGGTTTCCTCACCTGCACCCAATCTGTACCTCTCTCCAGTTGTTTCCTGTCAAGCTTGGACTCCTGAATGAGATAACACTGGAAATGGTTGAGTTAAATGAACACTTGTTATTTCCAGTTATGACTTAATCCCTGATAATGATTTCTGTCTGGTTTTATCCTTAATCCCTTTCTGCTCATTTACCTTAGTGAATCAGATCAAATGATTTATAAACTCGATGTTTCTCTCCCATTTTCCTTTATTGTAGCCAGAAGCCTAAGCCACAGCTAGGTATGAGAAGCCAGTCCCCAGGGTTGCTTTCCCCTGGACTTCTACTTGGCTCTGCATATTCCTCTGGATAAAAACAACACCCAAAATGATGGCTCAGCCAATGCTGTTTTATCAGCCTAGAGGCAGAAGTGAAAAGAGAGTCCCCTGGAGCTATTTGTCATCCATTTGCCCTTTCCATCAGAGTCTCTATTGCCAGGTCTCGAAGAAGGGTATGTGGACCCTCCACTAAGCCCATGTGAAACTCCTCCCTGAGTTGAGGGAAGGGAATGTGCAAATGCTTTCCCAATTTGGGGTCAGTTGGGACAGTTTCTGCAAGGGCAATTATCTTCTCCTCCATAAAGAACTAATGTGGATTTCCTCTAAAATGTTCCCTTCTCATAACTCAAGCAAGAATCTGAACTTTCTCTTGGAGTCTGAATCTCAGTGGGATTTGGTTTTCCGCAGATTGGAACCTTTGTATGTAATTCAACTTCATTTTGATTTAAGAAATGTCAATGAGCTTCCTCTATGTGCCTGGGTTTGAGTGATCCTGGGACTGCAGGACTATGTCTACATTTCATTTACAATGTACCTTGGCCATAGCCTCTGCAAACCAAAAGTTTATCAGTTGTTCACGTTTAAGGCAACTTCTCTGCTTTCAGAAAATTTATAATCTGGCAGAAGAGATAACAGCAAGCACACACAAAATATATAAAGTAGTATGGTACAACAGGAAGTGTTTTAGGCTGGAATTTAAAAGCTCACATCAGAGTAGTAGTTCTGCCATCTATAGATGGTGACTCAACATTTCTTTACTTCTCCAAACCCCAAAGTTTTCATCTGTAAGGTGAAGTTGAACTAGATAGTATCAGAGGGCTCCCTATGGCCTCTACCTATGATCATATTCAAAATATCTTCTCTTGTCTCCATCTTCACCACTGCTCCCATCCAAACTACCACTCTCTTGTTTCTCTACATCTGTAAAATTTCCTAGCCTGCTTCCAGTCTTGCTATCCTAGAATTCATTATCGCAGTCAGAGTAATCTTTTGAAAATACGAATCATATCTTTCTACATGCCTCCCCCCCACCTAAAATCCTCCAACAGCTTCCAACTGCCCTCAGAAGAGACCATAAGCTGCACAGATGGCCTTCCATGCCCGCCATAACCTGACCTTTCCTCCTGTGCTCTCTGACCTCACAGATTGGGTGTGTGGGGGAGTGTGTTCTCGTCCTCACTCACTATGCTCTTACCACTTCTTTGCCCAAACCATATCCCAACTAATTCTACCTGCTCTTCCATTTGGAAAATTTCCTTTTCAATGGACTCATATTTTCTGGTCTTTTTGCTCCAGGCACACCTAATTCTCTCTCTATCCCTCAAAGTACAACCGGGGGACCAATGAGATAAGCAGGAGAAATCAAGATTGGATTCTAGTCCAATCGAGAAATTAAGTCGAGAATGACATTAAGGTTTCTAATTTGGGAGACTAATGAAGGCTGGAACATAAAAGAGAAAGAGCCAGTTTAGAACCTGTGAAAGAAATTTCCAGTGGATAGTTTATTAAATCTTCACCCTTCTTTAGATTCCTGTCCCTTACCTAGGACATGTAGCCTTCTTTTTTCAGGAAGAAGATGGTAGGCATAGTTAAAGCTAAGCTGGTTGCTATGCTCTGTGTCTGGTCTATTTAGCCAATGCTCTTTTCTATTAGTCAGTGCTCAGCTGATCCAGGTGTTAACAGTTTTCAATATCACAGTTACTAGTGCTCTTTCAACTGCCATGCTTCCCCCTCTGAACTTTCCCTTGCTGTATGCTAGAAGGTCATCCCCAAGAAGGGCTTCTCAACATTTTCCTCCCTGGGACCTTTAAAGGCAGAAACTCCTGGATTTGAGGGTTTAGAGCCATCCAAGAAACAGGCTGAATTTATTTGAAAGCTTTTCTCTTAAATCCTTACAATTCATGAAAATTTGTATTCTGCTTCACAAGAAATCTATACTTGTTTCAATATAGAAATAATGTTTAAACGTACTATCAAGCATCACAGTTTAGAGAATGAGCTTCAAAGTCAGAAAGGTCAGAGTCTGGTTTGCGGCTTTGTCAATTACTTGTTGTTGGACCTGGATCAAGTTCTTTGACCTCTTAGGGCCTCTGTGTCTCTCATGTGGTTGTTGACCACGTGGTCAATGTTCCATAGATTTAGCACCCTGAGGGCCAGAGTCTGTCTTCTCTTCATTTGTGTCTCCCACACAGAGACCAGAGGAGTGTCCTGTCCACAGAAGGCCCTTGTTGTGTGTTCATTCCTCTACATCAGACATAAGTGCACCTATGGTTATCCCATTTTTACCACTAGATGGAGAGCACGTATCCTAGAAGTTTTAATCCATTAGTAAGTGAGAGAGCAAACATTTGTCTGTCTTGTCTTCACCAAATCAACTTATTGAATGATGACAGCATCATTAAAACTAGCTCTCAATAAATGCAATTATAAGGTAACTTTATAACTTTCAGAACTATTTCTTCTTCTTCTTTTTTTTCTTCTTTTTTTGGGAGTGTCTCACTCTGTCACTCAGGCTGGAGTGCAGTGGTGCTATCATTGCTCACTGCAGCCTTGACCCCGTGGGCTCACATGATCCTCCCACATTATCCTCCAGAGTAGCTGAGACTACAGTTGCATGCCACCACTATCAGCTAAATTTTTTTTGTATTTTTTGTAGAGACAGGTTTTGCCATGTTGCCCAGGCTGGTCTCGAATTCCTGGGCTAAAGTAATCCACCTGCCTCAGCCTCCCAAAGTGTTGGGATTACAGGCATGAGCCACTGCGCCCAGCCTCAGAATTATTTATGCTTAAAGTAATGAAAAGGTGAAAGCAAAGGAGAAACATTAACTTCAGGACAGTGGCTACCTCTGGGAATGGAATAAATTGGAATTGGATAGAAGGAGGAAACTCCAAATGTATCTGGCAGCTTATTTCTTACTTAAGAATAGGCGGTGGTTCATGCCTGGAATCCCAGCATGAGGCAGGTGAATCACTTGAGGCCACATGAGGCGGGTGAATCACATGAGGCGGGTGAATCACAGGAGTTCGAGACCAGCCTGGCCAACATGGTGAAAGCCCGTCTCTACTAAAAATACAAAAATTAGCCAAGTGGGGTGGCACATGCTTGTAATCCCAGCTACTTAGGAGGCTGAGGCAGGAGGATCATTTGAATCCAGGAGGCAGAGGTTACAGTGAGCTAAGATAACATCACTGCACTTCAGCCTGGGCAACAGAGTGAGACCCTGTCTCAAAAATAAATAAATAAATAAAATCTACAAAATGTCCCAAAATGTTAACTTTGGGTGAATTCTGGATGGTAGGGGAGAAAACTTAGATGTCTCATTACTTTCTGTATTTCTCTGTTTGAATTTTTTTGTAATTGCAAATGTTTTTTAAGTGGGGGAAAAACTCAAAGGTAAAATTTATGCTTACTGTGTCTAGCTCTATTTATACTGCCTAACGAGCTCTTTAATGTTCTCCTTAGAGATATACAATTTGCAAAAGAAAACAACAACAGAGCAAAAACCATACGGATGTCTCTCTGCTTGGGCTCTCATCTTGCCACCTTTCTACTGAACTTATATTTTGCCCTCAAGTTAAGTCTTTTTAATGATCATAGCTTAACTCAATTGCTAATTAGCTCTTGTCTCCAAATTGTATTGTTTTCAACTAATCTGAAAGATGAAGAAAAGTTGTTTCCATACATCTCTTCAGGTTGGTATTCGATGTAACAAACTACCCCAAAATGTAATGGCATAAAACAACAATTTTATTAGGTTCATGGACTGTGTGGGGCAAGAATTTGGACAGAATACAGTGGGGATACTTTGTCTCTGTTCCATGATATATGGGGTCACAACTTGGGGGTAACTTGACAGTGGGGAGTAACTTACTTGATGACTGGGACAAAACTCATTGGAAGGTGTATTCACTCCCGTGCCTGGTTGTTGATACTGGCTCTTGACTGACACTTCAGCTGGGGCTGTCTACAGAGTCGTCTACTCATTACAATCAAGTCCCTATAGTTGGCTCAGATTCCCAGGGAGAGGGTACAGACTCCCACCTCTCAATGGGAAGGGTGTCAAAGAATTTTCATGCATATTTTAAAACCCCCACAATATCCTTTTAACTCTGTTGTTACAATGAAGTGGTTGATAAGTCTGGACCCCACTTTCTCTTTGTTTACTCAAGTAATCCATAGAGGGAACATTTAAGTGTATCCACTAAATTGTCTAGGAACATGTTTGATCAAGTTATAGCAGCTCAGATTATAAACTAATAAGAATATTTATTTTATCAATCCTATTCCTTGTGATAGCAGACTAGTTTTATAAAAATGACCAATCAACATAAAGGTATACATCATAAATAACTCATAGAATGAAATTTTCACCACCAACGAAATATTCCAAGGGGGACTCCATTATCTATTGCTGCACAGCAAATTACTCTATAATTTCTGGCTTTGTAGATTTAAAACAACAAACATTTATTATCTCACAGTTTCTGTGGGTCAGAAATTTGTGAATAGTTTAACTCGGTGGCTCTGCCTCAGGGTCTCTCATGCAGTTTCAGTTAAGATATTGTCTAGAACTATGTCATCTGAAGGCTTGACTGGGGCTGAAGGAGCTGTTTCCAACATGACTCACTCTCATGGCTGTTGGCAAGAGGCTCCAGGTCCTACCATGTGGACTTCTCCATAGGACTGCTTGAGTGTTCTCATGACATGACAACCAGCTTCTTCCAGAGTAAGAGATCCCAAAGAGAGCAAGGAGGAAGCCAGAGGTATCTTTTATGTCCTAGTCTTTGTAAGTGACATGCTGTCACCTCTACCATATTCTCTACATTAGAAAGTGAGTTACTAAGTCCCACTCACATTCCAGGCAAAAGACATCAAGCTCCATCTCTTGAAGGGAGGCATAGCAAAGACTCTGTGATGATGTAGTAAGACTACCACAGGCAGCTGAAGAACAGCCTCTCACTCCATCCTGAAGGAATCTGCCTTAGGGTATCTGTCCTTATTGAAGAAATGAATGTGGGGAAACAAGTTGTTTCCATATGGAAAATTATACATCAATTTCCACTTTGCCATTCAGGTAGGAAATACACCTGGACTACTCTCTTCTATTCTGCTCCTATCTTCATAGGATAGGAACTATGATTCTTGCCAATAACAGCCTGGGGAATGCTTTGCGTGTTTTATATTTACATGCAATTGTGGTAATATCATGGAAGTAAAGGTATTCCAGGGCCTATTCTAATGCCTTCATTGACACGAGGGTTCATTTGGTCAAGTCACCTGGACAAGTGTGCTCTTTCTTATATTCCATTCTATTATGCATCTTTCAAAACTACAAACTTGAATGGGCAGGATGATAGATGGGGCTATGCTTCAGGTCAAGGGAGATCATAAGATGCAGAAAAAATTGCCATCTGCAAAAAGCAAAACCCAATGAAGTGAAATGCAATCCTGAGTAACTGTTTCTCATCTTTAGTGAGGCATTGCAGAAAAGATGCAATTACTCATTCATCTGAGAAAATGAAACCTAGGGTGCACCCAGTTCAGAAACCTAAAAGAAGATCTGCTATAATTTCTAACTTAGGAAATACCAGTCTTTAGGATGGGGTAGCTAGTTCACTGACAAGAAGGTGGGGGTCCCTCCCTTCTAAGAAAAAGGGTAGAATTGTATCTGGTTCTGGATCTAATTCAACTTGACTACTTAGCAGTAAAGATAAATTGAACCCGAAGAGAAAACTGAAAATCACATTTTCCTGGCAAGTCCTTCAATGGGCTTAGTGTGTTTAGATTTATGAGGGAGTGAATGACCTTCTCTGCCACAGTTTTTCACATTTTCGTTTTTCCAGGACTGATTTTCCATCTGGCCTAACCAGAGTCTGAAGTTGCTGAATCAAGCAGAGCCAATAGGTCGGACTTAAGCTGGCTGGAGCATGCACAGAGCTGGGAAGCACAAGTATGTTCCTTTTGTAAAGGCTATCAACCAGATGCCTCCTCCTCCCTCCTCCCAGCCTGCCTCAGATCACGGCCCTGAAAGAGAAGACATCCTGTTTTTCCAACTCAAGAGACACCACTGCAGGGGGAGCAGTAGCAGGCTTGGAGGCGTTTTCCACTCAAGAAGCTGCCTATGGGAAGAGGCAGGATGGCAGTATTAAATGCAAGAACATTGTCAGACAGACCTGGTTCCTATCCCAGAATCCTGGATTGTTGGGGGCGGGTGGGAAGGGTCAGAGAAGGCCAGATGCTACCGCAGAGAAAAATGTGGAAGAGCAGTGCAAAGTTTCCACACACTCGAGAACAGTTCAAGAGTAGCAGAGCACTGATAAACCCAGGTATCCGGCAGAAGTGACAAAAGCAAGAGAAAGCTGCAAGACCAGGTGAGGTAAAGAACATTGCTGGAGTGCTAGTAACCAGAGGCGGAAGACCTCTCAGGAGAGGCAGGCTCTGCCGGAATGCCACGTAGGCTACCCCACACAGGTGCCTTCTAAAGGAGAAGGAAGACAATAGAGAAAATCCAGAATTAACTGAATTTTAACATGAAAAGACTGAGAAAACACAGAGGTTTTCTAGAAACGATTAATGTTGCATGTTATAATGTTAAGTAAATTAAGTTACATTATACAAAATAATATTATCTAGTTTGCACACTCAAGTTTGTGGCTTAAGAAAATTCAAACCTGCTTATCAATGTCCCATTCTCTGTTGTTCCTACAGCTTACCCTGTATTTCATGCAATACAAAGGAAGATGGCTGTTTGGGGTTGCTGTGTCTCTTAACAATTAAGGAGATGGCTGCAGCCAAGTGTGAAGTGACAGCACCAGAAAGTTTTCTACACCAGAGGTCAAAAAACATTTTCTTTAAATGAATATTTTAGGCTTTGCCAACTATACAGTCTCTGTTGCAACTCTTCAACTCTGCCCTTAAAACACAATACTTAAATGAATGGGCCAGGCTATGTTCCCATTAAATTTTATTTATGAAAACTGAAATATGAATTTTATATCATTTTCCTGTTTCACAAAATATTATTATTCTTTTGATTTCTTTCAAGTATATAAAAATGTAAAAACTATTCTTAGCTCATAGGCCAGGCAAACACAGGTGGTAGACTGGATTTGACTACTGGAAGTAGTTTACTAGCCCTTATTTTTGGCTGGTCACTGATCTCCACACCATAGAAGGAATTATTGTATTCAGGCTCATGGCCCTGGATAAAAAAAGTCCACCAGCTTAGGAAAGTGCTCAGGAGATAAAATCCTCCTGGGAATTACAGAATCTTTTTTTTTTTTTTTTAAACATCTTTTTCTCTTCCATTGTCCTGTGGCTTTTCACGTGGTTTCTTTTTTTTTTTTTTTTTTTTTTTTTTTGTATTTTTTTAGTAGAGACGGGGTTTCACCGTGTTAGCCAGGATGGTCTCGATCTCCTGACCTCGTGATCCGCCCGTCTCGGCCTCCCAAAGTGCTGGGATTACAGGCTTGAGCCACCGCGCCCGGCCTATTTCTTTCAAGTATATAAAAATGTAAAAACTATTCTTAGCTCATAGGCCAGGCAAACACAGGTGGTAGACTGGATTTGACTACTGGAAGTAGTTTACTAGCCCTTATTTTTGGCTGGTCACTGATCTCCACACCATAGAAGGAATTATTGTATTCAGGCTCATGGCCCTGGATAAAAAAAGTCCACCAGCTTAGGAAAGTGCTCAGGAGATAAAATCCTCCTGGGAATTACAGAATCTTTTTTTTTTTTTTTAAACATCTTTTTCTCTTCCATTGTCCTGTGGCTTTTCACGTGGTTTCAAGACAAGTGTCAATCTTTACATTTGACTTAGAAAAGCCACAACTCATATTCAAACTCCTACTGCGGTGGCAGAAGACACGTGGGCTCTAAGCCCCAGAAAGACAGGGACTGTGTGTCTTTTTCCTTGCTACTATATTGCTGGGATCTAATGTAGCATCTGACAGAGTAAGGCACTAGATAAATGTTTGTTGATTGAATGACTAAGTGATTAAAAAGTACTTTTAAAGCACTTTTTTTTGTGTGTGTGTGTTTTGGTTTTTGTTTTTGAGATGAAATCGCACTGTCTTGCCCAGGCTGGAGTGCAGTGGCATGATCTTAGCTCACTGGAATCTCTGCCTCCCAAGTTCAAGTGATTCTCCTGCCTTAGCCTACCAAGTAGCTGGGATTACAGGTGCCTGCCACTACGCCTGACTAATTTTTGTAGTTTTTAGTAGAGATGAGGTTTTCCCATGTTGGCCAGGCTGGTCTTGAACTCCTGACCTCGGGTGATCCGTCCGCCTCAGCCTCTCAAAGTGCTGGGATTACAGACGTGAGCCACCGTGCCTGGCCTAAGCACTTTTAAAAACTGTTTTGTTACTCCATCTTACATGTGTTATACAACTCTCACTTTAAAAATGTCTATAACAGTGATTTAGAATTCAGAAGACTCATCATGCATAAATAGATTTCCTTCAAAAACTGGACAAAAATTTTATGTCAGTGTGAAACTGCAAAATCATTGTTAGCTATGTTTAAAAGAAAACCTGTTTGCACCAAGAAGTGAAAGAAAAGTAACTGCAAATATCAGAGACCAGTCTTAGTAAGGAAGCAGCCACCTGGGCCTCTCTCCTGACATTAATGTTGTGCCTTCCATTTGGCCTATGGAGGTGGTTTCTACCATTATGCCCATGACATGAAAAAGCTACCTGGGTAACAAAAGACTGGGAAACTTACCAGAGACCCACGACATGGGAGGAGCTGATGCTGAAAATCCTTCTGCTCTGTTCCAAGCTGGCAGCTTCTCTCCCCATTAAGCCACACAACATCCAGGCAGAACAGAGCAAACTCAGAGAAAACCACACAGCTTTTGGCTGTCTGGATTCAGCATTTTATCTGAACAATCATCTTAGCTCTCCTTTTAAAGTTTTCTTTTCTTTTTAAAATCTCAAGTGAATTTGCAAAGGGAGGTATGAGAATGTGGGGGAATTGGGGATGAAAACTAGTGTGTGGTACCAAGAAGAGGCAAAAGAAAAAGATCAAAGATTAGCTTTCCTAAACTGGGTGGCACCTTGGCACTGAATCCTGGGAACAGATGCTGGCTGATTTGAATTAAAAAAGAGCAAAAGTAACCAAAGATAAGAAATAATTGGCTAAAAAATACAAAACCATACTTCTGACTAGGGACAATAAAATGTTCCAAGCAGATGTTAGAATAACTGACTTTTAAAAACCAAGCTCAAAGAAAATAGGGAAAGAGACTCATTGCTAAATATTTTTCCCTCAATTGTGAATTAAGACGTGGTCAGAGGAGAAGAGACCCTTTCCAGAGTCTCAGCAGGATAAATCAACCTTGTGGAGGCCTTTGTGTTCCTGGAGAATGATGTCAGAACCCACCCCAGGAAGAAGAAAGAAATGTTTGCACTAAAGGTCACTTGAGAACTATAAAGAAAAATGCTATTTGTAATGACCTAGAAAGACTTCTAGGAAGAAGAGGAATCAACTCACTGTTTTGGAATCAGTGGGGGAAAAAACAACAAAACCTTTCTGGTGAAAAACATTCTGAGGGTCATTTAGACATTCTAAGAAAGTCCATGAAACTTTGAAAGAAAAGAATCCGAGAGTAGGATTATGGGAAAATTATATTTTATTGTTTAACTGTTTAAAGCATGTTGGGCATTTACATATGTGTTGGTCATACAAAAATAATTGAAAAGGTTTCTGGCAGTAAGCAGAAGGCAGGGACCGATGGTCTCTCTACCCTATTTACTGCTGACCCGGAGAATCCTTGGGGTAATCAGATATTTGTGGCTCACAGAGATATCCAGGGGTTTAGAATAAAGAACACTAGCCTGTGAATCAGAAGACCTGGCGTCACATTTCAGCTCTATCGCCTTCTAACAGGAGAACTGCTGCATGCCATTTAACCTTTCAAAGCTTTAGTCTCCTTATCAGTTAAGTGAAGATAATATGTGTTCCTTGTGGGAATATTGTTAAATGCAGTCCCTATATAGAATAGACACATAGTCGGAGCTCAGTAGTAGTAGACTTGAATCTGTTGCCTCAGAATTAACTTACTTGCTATCTATATTGTGCACTCACTATGTGTAAATCTGTTATTCACACTGTCTTGGTTTTCCCAACAGCCCTGTGATCAAGGGCAATTGTTATCCCCTTTATACAGATAAAGTCACTGAGGCTGGAGAGGTTAAGAAACTTGCTAGTGTTAAGTGGTCAAGCCAGGCAGCCTGGCTCCAAGACCCTGCTCTTATCTGACCAAATATGAAGGGAAGATTTACTGAACTTATATCATCTTCTTCCTCTTTGTTTCTGTTATGACGCAGGGAACAAGATGAAGAGGTTTTCCTCTCCCAGAAGCATAAAAAGCTACTGACCTCACCCCAATAACAACAGTTAAAGAGAATGACTTTACATACAAAAGATACAGTAATAATGACACTTTATGGGCCAGGCAGTATTCTAGGTGCTTTATTATATGGGCTCATTAATTAATTTAACAACCTTCTGAGGTAGGTGCTACCATCTCCACCATGTTATGGGAACTCAAGCAAATGTGCAGAGCCCTTGGAGCTCCAAAGACTGCTTTCAACCATTCTACTATACAGGCTGTCCAACGCTGGGCTCTCAGAGGCAAGCCAATAGGCAATTATGGATGCTGCCTTGGCTAGATATCAGGGGTAGAAAGCGTATGGCCAGTAATGTAGTCTCAGGGCAAACTGTGAATTGAAGTTAAAAGAGAAGTGATATTTATTGACAGCTTATAATTTAAGTGAGTAGGAATATTTTAAGTTAATAATGCCCTAACTGGGGTTCCAAGTCCTTGGACTTCACCAAAGAAAATCATAGGGGTTTGGGAGCTATTTTTAATATTTCAAAAGGCCTATTAGTATGTCACTAATCATATAAAATACAGGGTTTGTATATGGCAACAGAGTCTTAAAGAAGAAAACTTTTAGGGAAAAATTCATTTTTAGACTTGAGCAAATTTTCAAGTATTCCTAATTCTGGAAACAAGTGAATTTCTGTCCTGTCAGAGTTGAAATAATCCTTATGCATGTCAAATTTACCCTAATAGAGAAGATACTCATTATCAAAGCAAATTCAACAAGACTCAAAGACTTCAGGAAAGAAGTTGCCGGCAGACATGAAAGGCAATTTTAGCCATTTACTTAGAATTGCCAGTCACCGTAGGAGCAGAAGAGGCATTTTTCTGCCAACTGGTTGAAGCTTGTGCCAGAATGATCCTGCTGTTTTTTAATTGTCCTAAAAGCTTGTAGCCAGCAATTTCCCTGCCAAGTCTGACCTCACTTTCATGTTTTTTATAATATGCAGATCACGAAGTGTCCCATTCAGAGGGGGAAAACAAGAAATTACTTCTTCATCCTTACTCTTGAAGCTCATCACATAATCTGTATTATGTCTCTGTAAAATAATACATCAATGGCCATCTCAAAGCATTCTGTGTCATTTTTTAGTACCACTGTCCTTGCGTACCTTTGAACATATGATTAATTCTCATGGCAAACTTACAAGGTAAGAAAGGGGACAACAGTGTTACTCCCATTATGAGTGATAAACCAACGGAATTATGACTGATGGACATACAAATCTATGTGTGGTGTATTAAGTTGCAAGCTGCATAATGAAATTTAGAGTATGCTCTCATTTTTTGGTATAAAAGAAAAGGCATGTAACTGTGTACGTGTGTGCATGCATATGCAGGTGTGTATAGAGGTGGGATATAAAAGCTCGCAAAAGATCTTGTGATATACAATCTAGTTACTTCCTAAGGTGGTAATGTTACCTCCTAACAGTTACCTCCTAAAATGGGAGTGAGTGAAAGAAGCTAGCGAGAACGTTCACTTTTATATCTATGCACCTCTGTATTGTTTTAATGTTTTGTAATAAGCATATATTGTTTTTACAATGTCAAAAAGAATTTTTAGAAAGAGAAAAGGTTTAAAGTCGGTGATAGATGTTCTCCACAATCAACAGCCCTATCTAGTTTATTCCATTGGATTCAGATTTTCAGAGCAATTTTAAAGAAACATTCGGAAAACCTTCCTCAACTCTGGAAGAAAATAGCTGCTTGGTATTTGAGTCTTGGGGAAGCAACTTTCTACTTAATGCTTTTTGGGGGCCCTTGCTCCCAGATGGAATGGAGATTCAGTTGGGATGACCAGAGGCTTCCATCAGCCAACACCTTGGGTTCATGGAGTTCTTTGAGGAGCAAAATAAATATGTAAAAAATGGGAATGCAGAGCCGTACTGTGTGGCCGGGCAGTCTAGGCACTTCTTGGACAGCATGTCTCACCAGATGATGAAACTCCTGAGCAAGAAGATGGAGAAGCGGAACCTCAAACTGTGGCAGCAAAATCTAAAGTTGTAGGGGGCCTCAAATCTGACCCTATCAGAAACTCAAAATGGAGACGTGTCTGAAGAAACAACGGGAGATAGAAAGGTTAAAAAATCAAAACATTCTATAAATGTGGCCTTATCAGAAACTCAAAATGCAGACGTTTCTCAAGAAATACTGGAAAATGTAAAAGTTAAAAAGTCTCCCCAGAAATCCACTGTATTAACCAATGAAGATGCAGAAATGCAGTCTCCCAATTCAGAATCAAAAAAGAAAAAGAAGAAGAAACAGAGAAAACTGGTGAATGATGCTGGGCCTGATACAAAAAAAAGCAAAAACTGAAAACAAAGGGGAATCTGAAGAAGAAAGTGCCAAGACTCCTAAAGAAACAGAAAATAATGTGGAGAAGCTAGATAATGATGAAGATGACAGTGAGGTGCCCAGCCTGCCCCTGGGACTGACAGGAGCTTTTGAGGATACTTCATTTGCTTCTCTATGTAATCTTGTCAATGAAAACACTCTGAAGGCAATAAAAGAAACGGGCTTTACAAACATGGCTGAAATTCAACATAAAAGTATCAGACCACTTCTGGAAGGCAGGGATCTTCTAGCAGCTGTAAAAACAGGTGGTGGTAAAGCCCTGGCTTTTTTCTTCTCTGCAGTTGAACTCATTGTTAAGTTAAAGTTCATGCCCAAGAAAGGAACAGGGGTCCTTATTCTGTCACCTACTAGACAACTAGCCATGCAAATTTTTGGTGTTTTTAAGGAGCTAATGACTCACCATGTGCACACCTATGGGTTGATAATAGGTGGCAGTAACAGATCTGCTGAAGCATAGAAACTTGCTAATGGGATCTACATCATTGTGGTCACACCAGGCCGTCTGCTGGACCATATGCAGAATACCCCGGGGTTTATGTATAAAAACCTGCAGTGTCTGGCTATTGATGAAGCTGATTGTATCTTGGATGTTGGGTTTGAAGATAAATTAAAGCAAATTATTAAACTTTTGTCAACACGCAGACAGACTATGCTCTGTTCTGCCACCTAAACTCAAAACGTTGAGGACCAGGCAAGGATTTCTCTGAAAAAGGAGCCACTGTATGTTGATGTTGATGATGATAAAGCTAATAAGCTAATGTGACAGTGGATGGTCTTGAGCAGGGATACGTCGTTTGTCCCTTTGAAAAGAGATTCTTCTGCTCTTTACACTCTTTAAGAAGAACCAAAAGAAGAAGCTCATGATCTTCTTTTCATCGTGTATGTCCGTGAAATACCACTACGAGTTGCTGAACTACATTGATTTGTTGTCTTGGCCATCATGGAAAGCAAAAGCAAAATAAGCATACAACTACATTCTTCTAGTTCTGCAACGCAGATTCAGGAACACTATTGTATAAGGCAGCAAGAGGACTGGACATTCCTGAGGTCAACTGGATTCTTCAGTATGACCCTCCAGATGACCCTGAAATATATTCATCGTATGGGGAGAACAGCCAGAGACCTAAATGGGGGAGGCCATGCCTTGCTCATTTTGCACTCAGAAGAATTGGGTTTCCTTCATTACTTGAAACAATCCAAGGTTCCATTAAGTGAATTTGACTTTTCCTGGTCTAAAATTTAGGACACTCAGTCTCAGCTTGAGAAACTGATTGAAAAGAACTACTTTCTTCATAAGTCAGCGGAGGAAGCATATAAGTCATACATATGAGCCTATGATTCCTATTCTCTGAAACAGATCTTTAATGTCAATAACTTAAATTTGCCTCAAGTTGCTCTGTCATTTGGTTTCAAGGTGCCTCCCTTTGTTGGTCTGAACATGAACAGCAATGAAGGCAAGCAAAAAAAGCAAGGAGGATTTGGCTACCAGAAAACTAAGAAAGTTGAGAAGTCCATAATCTTTAAACACATTAGCAAAAAGTCATCTGCAGCAGGCAGTTCTCTCACTCAAGACATGCCTTTCTTTATCTTGAGTAACTTTGCCCTAAAATGAATTTTTACCCCTTGATCTAACAGGATTTTTGTAGCCTTTGGAATTTGGACTGGTCTGACAAGAATATAAATTGACTCGGGTTGCAAGCACTGAGCACTGTTACTTCTATCAAGTCTCTTTTATTTTTGGGACATAAAAACAGGTTTAATTTTCTTGGTTGCCCAAGCACAGAGCAAGGAATGTCTGCTGTTTCTTGTGATGATATAATATTTTAATTTTAAATCTCTCTCCCTCATACACACGAATGTGTGTTATCGTTTCACTATAATTCTTTCTGTACTTTTCCTTCTTGGTTTGTGAAGATTTCTGTGGCATGGGTTGCTTTGCTCACTGCTGTAACAGGTGACCTGGTGTACTGGGAAGCTGGTGGTAAGGCAGAAAAGAGTCTCAGATTATTTTTTGTTTTTAGTTATTTCTTGGACATTGAGAGTACCTAATGACTCCTCCTGAAAATGCTGTAGTATGAAAGAGTAAAGAGCTTTGGAAAATACCTAAGAAGCACCTTAGGATTAGGGTGGCATTGCTTTTATAGATTCTTGATTTTAAAGCAATGAGCCTTTCTCAGGTGTTTTGTATTTTAGAGCAAAAACTACGGGTTGTAATTTGAATAAAGTGTCACTAGCAGTCATAACATCTGATGGGTGTGGGGTAGGAAGAGGGTGCAATTGAGATGTTTGAGCCTCGTTTACATCAATAGAGGTATAATACATGCATTTCTTCATTCGGTAACACAGCAAAGACTTTAAAAACACATACAAAGAATGGTGATGCTCCTCATTCAGATTTCTTTAACTCAAGGTGGTTTGGATTTTGGTAAGCCTTTTTGCTCTGTACTATACTTAGAAGACACGGGCAACTGCCTTGTCTTAGAGCCAAGCCATCAGACAGTGCCTAGCACATATTAATGTTTGCCTCTTTCTAAGAAAAATTACCTCTTCCAGTTCCCGAAACAAAAACCACATTTGTTGTGAAGATTGAAAATGAACAAAGTCAGAAAAAAACAGCAAAGTCAGATGGGTTTTTTGTCGTAGGAGCACTTGATTTCTAGTGTGTTTTGTATAATATATAATTACAAAATAATAGATTTTGTAGCAATTCAAAACGAAAATTTCTAGCATCACTTTGCCGTTGTGCCAGTTAATCATAGAATCCCATTGAATGTAAGTGTGCTAATATCTAATGTAGAGGAAACTGTTTGGTAAAGAATATTCCAGTAGGAAAAGAAAGGAACAATCTTCCATTTCCAGGTTTGGCCATTATCACCTTGGTGAGACCTGTTCTGGGCTTCCAACCCTGACTGCTCAGCTCCTGGTTTGGCTTCTTGGATTCCTAATTCCTCGTGTTTAGTAACTCTCTCCAGGATCATGTTTTCCTTTTTGTTTTTCAATTCCAGAAGTAATGTTTTTTAAAAGACAAAAGCAAAGGGAGGAATATTTAATTACTGAGCAAAAGTAAATACTATTGGCAGTTTGTACCTAATCTAATTTTTATATGCAAGTTCATGCTTTTTAATTTTTTATCAAAAATGAAGTCATCTACCTACTACTTGTAACCAGCTTGTTTCATAACATGTTATTTTCCTGTGTCATTAAATAATAACCTCAAAAAAAAAAAGGAGAATGCAGTCTTCGTTATTTATTTAGATTTTTGTACAAGTCTATGATATGGTTCCACAATAAAGGCAGTTTGGGGATGAATAGTCTACATAGCAAACTCCTTCCATCCAACTGGGAATGTGACCAAGGAATGATGGTGTAGTAGAAATAACAAAAATTTGCATTTTGACAGACTTTTATTCACATCCTAACTGCTATTTAAGAGAGGTTTGGCCTCAGACAATCTACTTAGTGTCTCTGAAACCCTGCTCCCTCTACTATAAAATAGAATAATAGAGAGATGAAAGGTTATATGTAAAAGGGCATCGCATAATACCTGGCTCATGGAAGGTGGTCAAAAATTCCTAGGCTAATAAAAAAGTGTAAATGATTTTTAATCTATATTGACATTTGTAGTGAACAAATAAGAAAACTTAGAATTGTGGAAGATTGGCAGGAGATAGTGATGATTCTGTCCATGGTACAGTCACTCCATCATATTATGTATCAGGCCAGGTCAATCCATCACACTGCAAAAACTACTTGAGATGTATATCTTACTGAGGAAGAGCCAACAGTGTCAACTCCACATATGAAACACCCAACATGCAAAAACTAGAAAGTGATTCATTTGTAGATTTATTTGTAATTGAGCCATGTTTGCAATTAGAGGTGTCTAGCTCTGGCATCTTCTCAGACATTCTGCATCAAACAGAGATGACAAAATCTATTAAATTTCTTTGAAACATTTCTCTGATGACTAGACTTGGCCATGGAGAGTGAAAACCAACCAAAGGGAAATTTCTTGGTACTTACTGAATAACAGGCACACACTGGTGACTGAGGAGTTCCAATGTGCAAATCCAAAGAAGACACTTGAAAGGAACGAAAACAAACTGCATTTGTAGAAAGATAGGTTTTGGATTCTCCAACATACCCCTGGAAAGACACCTGGATGTCTGTCTTTCATTCACCTTGTATTTGTGAGCAAGACACCACCTTAGGTCCTATAGGAGGTTTAAAGACTCATAGTCTAAAAATGAGTCTCATAAAATTACAGAAGACAGTGACTCACTAGGTCATCTAAGATTCAAATGCACTGATTGTAATCATCATTAAATAGCTTCCCTGGAAAGTGTTCTCTGTAATGATTCTACCATTAGCTGATATCAAATGCCATGCTTTCACATGGAAGAGCCCTAAGTCTTACAATAAATCATCAGAAAGATACAAAAGGGGACCATGAAGACCCTCTTTGAGACCATGTTCTTGGTACTGAAGTTCTTGCTCTATAATTTTTCATCTCCCTGCCTACAGGTTGACCACCAGCAGCGCTACTCTCAAGTCATTGATATGGAGAAGTGACTTTACAAGAGTGTGAGGAGTACTGGGACATTTTTAAAGAACGCCCATCTTAGGATGAGGGCAGTTATTAGAGTCCAGCCCCTTCCTTCTTCTGTCTGGCTTTCTAAATCTGAATTTTTCTTCTTAATTCCACTTGATTCTGTATCTCTCCAAATACTGAAGACTTTCCCTCAGCTGTCCTTGTCCTGAAGCAGTAAGACTCTCTGATCTGCCCTTCGGAATTCCCACTCCCCAGATCCTAGGAAAATGGGAATCTTGGGTACTGTGAGGAGCTGCTAATTGGATGATGATACTCCCTTGTCAGCACACCCCAAAATTTTCCCATAGACTAGGTTCTTGAAGGCATCATCTTCCATACCTTCTGTTGTTTTTCATGATTCTCTCTTTCCCATAATGGCTGCCAGCACCCAAAGCCTGCATTCCATCTCAAAGCTTTTGCCCAGTCAGTTTGAAACTCCAACACAAATTACACTTTATTGATTTAAACTGTTAATTGGTGGCTTGTGTTCTCATGATGCCTCCATGGCCACGAGCGAGTCAATTCACTTCTCTGAGCTCCAGGTGACTGGATGAGGAAAACTCCATCTTTGACAAAGGCATGTTCATTGGGCACTCACATGCAAACACATACACACACATGTAATTTCAGAATGAGTTAGGAAGGTAGTTTGCATTTCCAGCTTCATTGTTTACTAGAATGTATAATCGTGGGCAAGTTAGTTCTCTGAGTCTCGGTTTCTTCATCTGTGAAGTGGAGAAGATGACACCTATTTCTATGTTCTATGAGTAGGGAATGAAATCATGTGGGAGAAGGACTTAGAACTGAGTCCAGGCTCAGAGAAAGGATGATTCACAAATATTAACGGTGAATAAACATCTAAAAGTATTTTAGCATCACTAATAATCAAAGAGTTTGAAGGAGCAGAAATGTAGGGCAGGCAATATCAGTAAAATTGTAAAAAACCAAAATGCACAATAGGCAATTGGTTATATCTGGACACAGTGGAATGTCTTGGAAATTTCAGGTTACAAAACACAGGGAAAGTTTTAGTAAATGTCTGTCCCCATCATTGCTTTTCTCTTATTTATAGGATCTAGCAAGTGCTGCGTGCTCTCCAAAGGTCCCTGCCCACCCTGCCCCCCACCACCCTTATTTCCTTTCTTCTTTTCTATCATCTTAACTAAATGATTCTTCAGTTTTCCTCTATTTTTCTCCATTTGCAGTGAAAGTGATAGAGGGCTGCAAAGAGAATGGATTTGTGTACTTTAAATGTGCCACTTCCCACTAACTAAGAAATTATAGCAGTTGTACCTATACTTCTTTAGCCTTGGTAGCCAGTAAAAACAAAATGATTAAACTATAGAGCTGACCCTGAAGTTCACTGAAACCAGTCTAACCATTTAAATCATAACTTTCTGAACAACTTTTTATTGCCATCACATCATATTCTTGTGAGGAAAAGCCAACAGCAATATTAGATGACTTCCTAAAAATATTTTCTCAAACATTTTTTTCTGTGAAAAGTATACTATAGGAAAAAACTGTGTATAATTTTAATTTCTCTTTTATTTTTTCTTAAAATTTACTTTGATTTGGCTTTCCTGTTTCATGTTTATTCTAGAAAATTGGAAATTACGGAAAAATATTTGGAAAAATTAAAATTATTCATAGTTACACTTCCAAAAATAAATATTGTTGATATTTGGAGAGTATTCTTTTTAAATGCTTTTATTTTGAAAGCTAAGAACATATTTGCATATACAGTTTGTGACCTGGTTTCTTGATATTTTATGATGCCGATACAATTTTTTTGTTTACAGAAATTTCCAAGATACTCCATAGTATCCAGATTTAACCAATTGCCTGTTGGGGGCCATTTTGGTTGTTTGCAACTTTATTGCTTTTGCCTGCCCTACATTCCTTCTCCTTCCTCTTTGATTCTTAGCGATGCTAAAATACTTTTCTATGTTTATTCACCATTAACATGTGTGAATCATCAGTTTTGACCATTTTAAGTATCTCTTTTATTTATTTTTATAATGATGGTGGTGGCCATAATCACGGTCTTCACTGTGGCACTTGGGGACCAGGAATTGTCAAGGCCAGGTTAGTTCAGAGACCCAGGTGAAGAAGATAATTGCAGACAAGAACAGATCTGATTTCATTCCCAGCACTGACCTTCCCGAAACTCTGGGACCAGGTGGTGTTGAAAATAGTTGTTTTTGATGTCGCAGAAATCTATTGGAAAGTGGACTTCCAAGCACATCCAGTCCTGGTGTGTATTCCGCAGTTGAATGAGAAGTTAGCAAGTCACGGGCCTTCTGAAGACAGTTTTAAGTTCAGCTAGAGGAATGAAATCCTAGGAAATAGTGAAATTCCTCAAGGGAGGAATTAATTTTCTTCTAAATTATTCCCTTTTTGCCTGGATTGTTACCTTGCCTCAGGTCAACTCTCTACATGGAAATCTTCAGAGGACAGAGAATAGAAAATAAATACTCATGCTCCAAATTTGGGCTTGTACACCAACCAGGACCTTTTCATGGCCACCTTCCTGCCAAGCTCACTGATAACCAGGTTTCACAAGTCAGGGAAGGCCAGTCTAACTTGGAGGACAATTAGAGATGTTGGATCTTTCCCCAAGGAGAAAAAACAGTTATTTTACCTGTCACCCTAAAAAGTTTCTGGGATGTCATCTGGCATTATGTCCTAGCCTTGATGTTTCATAACCTCTACAACTTTTGGGCACACAAAAAATTCACATAGTCTCATCTATAAGAACATCACACTCTTGAACTTAGAAATGAAATCTTCAGCTTCTTTGAAACTCCCACTGCACAGAAGCTGCTCTAATCTGTCAGACTAGGAGTCACTCTGAAGATGTATTGCTTTGCTAGGTGCAAGGCCCTGGAGGGCTGGCAGTCCCCTGGAGGGATGGATGTCATTGACAGAAGAGAAGGAAGTGGGCTGGAGCAAAATCAAAGGCTAAGAACTTGAATCGAACATGAATTAGCTTATGCCAGTGCCCACTCAATGCCCTCCTCTAACCCCATATCACTTTGAGTAGAAGCTAGTGTTCTTATGATGGCCTACGAGGTCCCCCACGATCTGGGCTACAATACTCCTTGCTTACCTCTCTCTCCTCCCTTTCCTTCTACTATCCACTCCACTCTCTGCACACAATGTCTGAGACTGGAACAAAGCTGTTCCCCCTGCCTATAAGAATGTGGGGTCAGCTTGAAAGCTAAGGCTAATCCTGAAAGCCTAACAGCTGGATACTATCAGATAGCTGCATTTCTAGAAGCTGAGCAGCACGTTCTTTCTTGAAGGGAAATCCAAGTGGTTTATTTCCATGGCTGCCACTCTCCTCAAAGTTATGTTTCCCAAGAGACTTTCCCCATAACCACTCCCTAACTTACCAACCATGCCTGGATTGGATGTCCCAACTATGTGCTCTCACAGCATCCTGTGCTCCCCCATTACTGCACATTCACACTGAGCGCAATCGCTCATTTACTTATCTTTTCTCCCACTAGGCTGAGAACAGGGGCTGTGCAGTCATGTTCAATATTGAGTCCCCAACCCTAACCAGGGCCTGGCACATACAAGACATTCAGCAGATGGCTGTTGAATGAAAATATATAAATGAATGAATGATTACCAGCTGCTTCCACTCCCTTAACCTGCTACAGAATTAATAAACTAATCTTGAGCATAGTGGATATAGAAATATAAAAGTATCATTGAGGACTGTCAGGCCAGCCTCTCTATACTGGTTGCTACATTCTGCTTATTGATTTATGCTACTAATTACTGTCACTTTTATTTTGGATTTGTGCACAAAACAAGAGTGTTACTTAAAGGAAGGCTTCCAGATTTCTAAGTGTAGTGTACCCTACTAAGGACATGGAGCTTCAAAGGGCTCACAAGAAATTCATCACACATGTGTGTGCACATGCACATAGCACACACATTCAACTTTGTAACATGTAGTAGACCACATCTACCACATCTAGAATAATATAAAATTTCATCTCAAATGATCAGCTCCTGACCCTCCAAACCCATGACTGAGTCAAAGATGATATGGCATTCCTGTAAAGATCAGAAGGAAAACAGTAGAGAAGAACCCAGAGTTTCCCTCTACACCAGGGTATGTTTCTAAACTTTGGCTGTACAACAGAATCACCTGGTGGGCTTGTAAAAATGCCAACACTCAGACCACACCTAAGACCAATTACATCAGAATTTCTAGGGAAGTGAAACAGGGAAGGTTTTTTTTTTTTCTTCAAGTACCTCTAGTGCTTCCACCGTGCAGCCAAGGCTGAGAACCACTGCTCTAGATTCTTCCTCTCATTGAGCCTTACTATATGCCAGGTGTTATATGGAGCAATGCCTTTTCCTTTAATTTACTGATGTAAAATGTTATCTTATTCATTTTCCATGGCCCAGCCTACACCCTGGAAGGGAAGCAATTTTATAAGTCCTCATTATTTACTCTATATAGTTGGGGCACTAGGAAAATAAGAAAAAAAAATGCTTTTTTGCACTCTCTTGCTTAAGCTATCCCCTTACTACCTAAAGGGAACGCTTTAGTGTAATTCTTTATAAGAACAGTGACAGTAAGACTATTTGGGAACTGAAGCCATTCCATAGATGAACTCTACAAAGTTTAATGTACACACCTTAATTTACACGCGATGGGATAAAATTGTTAATGTTTGGAGGTTCACAGCATTCTCCCTCCATCTTTGCCCACTAAGCTCCTTATTTCTCCTTCACTTTCTATTAATAAAAGGGAAAAAATCAGATGCTGGTGAGCAATTAGCATAGAACCAACCTCAATCTTCAGGGTGCTTCGTGGAGCTGGGGATGTGATTCATCTAGAGCCTGTGTCGACTTACACATGGCCCAGAGAAGAGAGAGGATCAAGGGACCAAGGGGGCAGAGACATGGCAGAAGAAAGAGAAGCCCAAAGGAATACAGGGGTGCTAAAGATAGAAGCAGACAAGAGATTTTAATGAATTTCTAAGGACTAAGTGTCTGGATTCATTTGCATGTTTTTGAGAGTGTGAAGTATAAAGACTAAACCTGCTGTATAGGCCATGCTATTGAACTCTAACCACCCCCTGGACAGGATGGCAGGGTCATGCCTTTATGTGAGTTGCATGAATGAGCTGAGTGGGCAGGTCCACCACTGGAGCACTCAAAATGTGGCTAGTACAACAGAGGTACTGAATTTTCACGTTTTGTTGATTTTAGCTAATTTAAATAGGCAAATGTGGCTATTGGCTACCCATATTGAACAGTGCAGGCCTATAGTGCTTAATCACAAGACACATCTATCTATTTGTTTATACATGTATGGACACCTACCTGCATAAATAGTTTTGTGTTTGCACATAATTATATACCCTCATATCTCAAGAATATACATATAGACACAACTAGACACAATTGCACAAACAAGACACCCAGTCTTGTGGAAAGATAAAAAGAATAAAAATTGAAATTGGAAATATTGCATGGGTCTGTGTAGGGAGATTTGACACAAGAAGAATTGGAGCAAGAAGTACATGGGTGTGTTGGACAACATGATGAATTTGGGATGATGCTTTGATAACAAAAAATGAAGAGAAGAAAATTCTGTGAGACCACCAGTGGTTTAGGAATACAAGCAGCTTTATTTCCTTTTTATTCCAATAAATAAAAAAGATTTATTGATCTTTTAATCTTTCAGCAAAAGGCCTTTACAAATGACATACATCCTTCAAAGGTGGACTTGACTGTCAAGGATGGCCCTGACAACTGGGAGGAACTCCAAAGGGCATAGATAGAAAGGGAAGAAAGCACTTCTTAACAAGGAGGACCAAATTCTCTAAATGATATTCATTTGCCAAAACATTTTCGGCACTCTTGTTTCCAGGAAAAGTATTTATTCCAAAGTTATTAAAACTGTATGAGATGGAATAGATGAATTTCCAGTTGTCAGAATTATTAGTTTACCTAAAAGTTATACCAATTCATGGACTATAATATTAACTTTTTCCCTATTGAACAGGTAACTGAATTCTACCCATATGAACTAAACAACAATTCCTCCATCCAGAAAGTGGTATCATTGTAACAGCTAGAAATATTATGATTTGCTTTCCAGTGCTCATATTATCCATTTCAGTCTCTTGATGGATACCCTTCACTAATGCTGGCCTCGCAGTTCTTTCAATATGCTGTGCTCCTGCCTGCCTCTTAGTCTTTGCCCATGCTGTCCCCTGCATGTGAAACGCTCTTCCCAAACTCTTGCTGAGTTAACTTGTGCACATCTTCCAGGTCTCATCTTACCATCCTTACGAATGTCATCTCCAACCCACCCTTCCTGTCAGATTAGATCAGTCCTTCCTGTTTTATGTTTTCATAGTACCCTGCTCTTCTCTTTTATGGCCCTTTTTTTACAGTTATAATTTCTGAATTATTTGTGTCTTTATTATTTAATTTTATCTTACTCTCTGGATTGTGAGCCCCATGAATACTTTGGTTCAGATGTTGTGATCTGCCTTATTCATCACAGTACTATGTCCCCAGGATGTAATACAATACCCAGCAAATAGTAGATGCTCAATAAATACTAATTAAAAGTTCAATAAATGAATACATGTTTCACTTTAGCTTTATTTATCTAATTTCTCCCTTTCTTCCATTTTTCTGTATCATAAGCCATACTATTATACAGTCCTATACAATGGTAAACAACTAAAAAAACTCCTAAGCCCTGTACACAGTTGATTAACTCTAATATTCCTCATTCAGTTCCCCTTAAGTTCTGATAGACCATCTGGTGGTATATCACTTAAGTCACAGCAGCTATAAACATGTTAAGGCCCAGCATGAACCTGGTCTGACATCCAACCAGTCTTCTGGCTGTCACAGAAATGCCTGCATCCATTTTAGAAATGTGCTTACTACAGAAATACGATGCTAAGCTTGCTGTATTTATGAGACACTGAATTTTCAGGAGGCCTTCAATCAATAGAAAATAGACATTATATTCTTACCTGAAGGCAATAGTAATATGACTGGCTGTGAATTTGGGAGTGAAGGAAATAAGAAGGCTCTCAGATGATTATTTTAATATAGAGATGCGCTAGCTTACCTTAAAGAGCATGGCTCGCAAAACAGTAGACTTGACTGTAATGAGAATGACAGAAAACTGTAAAATGTATGTTGGTCCAAAGGGGATTGATCAGTGATGCAGACATGAAAAGGAAGAAACAAACACTGGCAGAGGAAGTCACAGGCAACAGAACTTGAGGGACTGTGGTCACATTGGCAACACTTTTTCTTCCCTCATGAGTGAATTGATCACTATCTGTGTCTAAGGAGGTTTAACATCCATTTTATCTAACCCCCTGCTTTGACTCTATGCTCACCAAGCTACCTTTGATTATAATTTGGTTTCTCACATGCATCTGTCTACTGGAAGGGGGTATGTTTATCTTGCCAGTGTGCACTTCCCTGCTGGCATCACTATTTTGTTTCTGATTGGGAAGACATGCACTGGTACATCAGTCTTGGAAACTTGGTTAACCTGAGTTCTCCCCTGAGTGCTTCACCTCGCTAGGCAGACAGCAAGAGTCAGGTGTCAAAGCACGTACAGCTGAGGCCAGCCGGAAGCCGGAGCCTCCCCTACAGAAGGCCGCCTGGCAAGCTTCCAAGAATTTTTTGCCCTCCAGATGCTCCAGACAACATTCCAAATCTTGCTCTACACTACTTCTTTTCCAAATTTAAAATGGAGATCAGGGGAAAGTGAAATGTCTGTTAGAAACAGTCATAGACTCCTAGAGAAAAATTTAGTGATGAGACTCGAAATCCTAGTCACATACCATGATATAAACGAATGGCTCATGAAAGACAAGGAAAACTGGGAGGTGGCCAGGAAGGAGAAGCGTGGAAGGAAAGAAAGAGGGGCTGATATCCTTATCTCAGAAACTGAGTAGACAATAGACACTGTCTCACAGACGTGAAAATCAACACGGAGAATATAACTAAGGTACAAATAAAATCAAAGCAACTAAAAATAGGCATAGTTATTACACTGGGAAGTTGAGAAAAGTGGAGGTGCAAGTGTGTCACATTCAGCTCTATCATAGCAGGGCATCAATAGATAATGCTGGCGGCTGATAAATCAAGAAATGTAAGTAAAAGTATGTCATTTAGAGATCTCAGGACAACTAGCAGAAGGCATAGCTTAAAAAGTTCCAAGTGGTTATCTTTAGAAGTGTGATTTAGAAGGTTTGGGGAAAAAGAGGTTTTTTGTAAGTCATTTATTATTATTATCATTTCTTTATTATTTGATTTTTGATCATCTGCAGTTTGATTTATTCATTTGTTCAACAAATATTTGTTAAGTATTACTATGGGCAAGGCAGAAGATAAGTTCTAGAAATATAACACTAAACATAAGCTAGGTATGGTGGTAAATGCCTGTCCCAGCTACTTGGAAAGCTGAGGTGGCAGGATCACCTGAGACTGGGAGGTCCAGGCTGCAGTGAGCTGAAATTGCACCACTGCACTCCAGCCTGGGTGACAGAGCAAGATGTCACCTCAATAAAGAAAAAAAAAAAAGAAAAACAAACAAACAAAAGAGATTAAACATCTAAACATAACAAAAATCCTGCCCTCAAAAATGTAGTAGAGGAAATAAACAAACAAGTAAAATATTAATATATGACATGTTAGATGGTGTTAGGTGCAATGAAGAAAAATAATGCTCTTTTATATCAGGTGAGAGATTTGGACACAGACTTGAAGGCGGTAAGGGAGGAAGCCTTGTGGATTCCTGAGGGAAGAGTGCTCCAGGCAGAGGCAACAGACAGTGCAAAGGCCCTGAGGTGGGAGTGCCCAGTGAGCTTGAGGAACAGCAAGAGGCCAATATGGCTGGAAGACACTGAGTGAGGAGTCACGTTGAGAGAGGTGGTGGTGGCAGGATGGAGGGGAGGCCACTTGGCATAAGGCTTTGTAGCTGTAGCCAGAGTTGGTCTTCAGTCTGAGTGAGGCAGAAAGCCATTAAAGGGCAAAGGAATAGCAACTAAGTTTTGCGTTTGTTTTAAAATTCTGCCTTTTTTGAGGATAGACTTTTCTGAAATGATCTGAAGACGGAGCAGAGGAATCAATAAGGATGAAGACTCATTGATAAGAATTTTTTAAATTATAAAGAAGTGAAGTTAAAAAACACTCTCCTAATTTATTACTAAATTAAAAGGTGTGTTTTCTTGTTTTAACATGTAAATATCTACGTGCTAAGTATTTTTCATGACACAATAGGAGAGCTTCCTATAGTCGCCCTTGGATGTTCCTTTTATAGGGTTGTTTTCAATGATAGTCCATCTACCAGAGATTACAACTAAGAATGGGTTTGAAGAGTTGAGCAGCTCCTTGGATATCCCGGCCTCTACTCTTGACTTTGAGTCATAGCTATTTGTGTCCCTGTTGTTCCCACGTCAGCAGCTCCCAAAATTGGCTGATCATTAGAATCACATGCAAGAGTTTTTTATGAAAATAGACTCCTGGGCCTCACCCCTGAGAAGATTCTGAATATTATGGTTTGAGGTGGGATCCAGGCAGTGACATGCCAAGGGCAGAGATGATGGGATTAGTACACACAGGTGCAGGCAATAAATGGGTGCATTCTCTGAGAATTAAAAGAACAATCATAGAACCAATTGAAGTCAGTCTGCTTTTTATTACCACTATGTGCTAGCAGTTCTAAATGATATCAGTGATGAAATACTTCTCCCCCCACCCCGCCAAAAACTGTGTTTTAGTTTTTTTTCTTTGAGACAGGGACTCACTCTGTCACCCAGGTTGGAGTGCAGTGGTACAATTATGACTCACTGCAGCCTCCATCTCCTGGACTCAAGTGATTCTCCCAACTCAGACTCCTGAGTAGTGTAGCTGGGACTACAGGCACATACATCCACCCCTGGCTAATTTTTCTATTTTTTTTAGAGATGGGATCCCTCTGTGTTACCCAGGTTGGTCTCATTCTCCTGGGCTCAAAAGATCCTCCTGCCTCGGCCTCCCAAAGCACTAGGATTACAGACCTGAGCCACCACACCCAGCTCTGAAAATCTTTTTTTTTTTTTTTTTTTGGTGGGGAATCTATGTTCTAAGCTGCTACTATTGAGTTTCAGTAATACATATTCAAGTTTTAAATTGCACATCATTATTACTTATCCTTTCATAAACATCATATTTAACATGGAATGAATTTGAGGAAATTCCAGTATTATGTATTTAATATATACAGTCAGCCACATGGTCTCACCTACGCATGTTCATTTGAAGAGAAGGTTTTTAATGGTTGGGAGTTTGAGTTTGCTTTGGGTTTAATTTGTGTCTTCAACATCTGTGGTACAACATTTTCTTGCATTCAAATAGTAGGTTCTAAATAAACAAGAATAACACGTGGTAATAGTCTCAGTCTTATTACAGACTAAGAAACAGAATTTGAGTTACTTCCATTCTGTTATTCTGCGGAATTATCTGGAGGATTTATTTGTGTTTCACATTTAAAATAACAAAATTAGGCATAAATTATGATGTATATTATATTTTGGAAAGAATGAATTTTATTTCATACATTAACTATTTTATTGAATAATATTTCTACATAACAATTGTTCCCTCACTTTTATTTTAATTATTTATAAACTAAAAATGAGTTAGGGAAATGTTATTTTATATATAACATTACTTACGTTGTTTTTATTATATATACATGGTGTATAACACATATACACATTACATATAATATTTATATGTCTTTATATAACTAATGGTTACTGATGATTGCATAATTACTATTAAATAATTTTGTCACATAGAGGAAAAAAGTGTTTATCTGCTCCAAGTGTCAAATGTGCTAAGTACTAGGGGTCCTTATCTTTTTAAAAGTTCCACGGGTAAGCCGGGCGCGGTGGCTCACGCCTGTAATCCTAACACTTTGGGAGGCCAAAGCAGGCAGATTGCCTGAGGTTGGGAGTTCGAGACTAGCCTGGCCAACGTGGTGAAACCCCATCTCTACTAAAAATACAAAATTAGCCAGGCGTGGCGGCACATGCCTGTAATCCCAGCTACTTGGGAGGCTGAGGCAGGAGAATCACTTGAACCCGGGAGGCAGAGGTTGGGTGAGCCGAGATTGTGCCATTGCAGTCCAGCCTGGGCAATGGGTGAAACTCCAGCAAAAAAAAAAAAAAAAGTTCTGCAGATAATTCTCACATGCAGTCAGATGTGGGAATCATAATCTGTAGCATGTTTATTACTTGCTCTAACTCTATTTCTGTATTCCCCAACTTCCTTCTCCGCACCTACTCTTCCCCTAGTTTTCACCACATTAGTTCCACTAAGGTCCCTGGTACAGGTGAAGAGGTGCTAATCAGAACCCTTGTTGCTTCTAGGCTATGGTGTGCTGGTAAATATTTAACAATGGGCTCTCTGGGGGATTTACACATTTACTGATTTTCATAGTGTAAATATTCCCAACATGTTGATTTCCAACCACCAATGAGATGTCAATCTGTTTGGGAAGTTCCTGAAAATTTAACAGTTAGCTCTCCATGCTAGTGCAAGTCCCCAGTGTTCCAGGGATTCCTAAGACTTTCTGCTAGAAGGATAATGGGGTCCCCTAGGGAAGAGTTTTGCTTTTTTTTCTTTTTTCAAACTAAAGTTCAGTTTTCTGGATTATTTCTCGAATTTGTGAGCTCATCTTTAAAAATTAGACCACTCGTATACACATTCTCCCTACAAGGGTCAGGAATAATAACCTCCATGTTTCTTTCTTTATCCACGTTCTAGAACACACTCCAGTCCTATATCCAGGAGTGCTTTCAAGTGAGAAGTTGACTTTCTAGCGATCTGTGTGTAAATACCCACCTACAAAGTCTTTCTCCCCTTAAGTTTGTTGGAAGAATGTACCTGAGAGAATTTATGCTGCTTCCTCTGTCTCCAGTCAACCTGTTCCTCCATATAATTCCACTGTCTTTCTTCATTCTTTCTTCTTAGAAGGAGCTACTAAGGGATGAGGAAAGTTCCTATCCTGACTTTGGTATCTCACTTACTGGTTAGAAGCATGAGCCATAGCCAGAGACCTGGGTTCAAGTGCCAGCTCTTACCACTTACAAGATATGCTCTCTGAGCCTCTGGAATAGTTGTTCCTTTATAGGGTTGTTGTGAGATTTAAATGACATAATATGAGCAAAGTGCATTGCCTGTGCCTAAAACATAGGTAGCCTCAGCATATGCTATTATTATTCTAATTCCCCTGTTAACTATTAATGGTATTACTCCCCTAGACTTTTCAGTTACCATGGAAATGAATAGCTGAGGGGCTGATGCTCACCTAGATACATACTCCACTGGACCCAAAACAATTGAAGGATCTTTTAACACTTCTGAGTCCTTACTCTTATAATTGTTTGCAAAGCATTGTTTAGAAACAATCCCAATATACAATTTCTCTGTATTACTTTGTATAAAAAAGTCATAATACTAAATTCCTCCTTATTATTTAACTGTTCACTTATTATGCTTTGTGGAATCACAGGATCCATGCCTTATTTATCAGCAAGCCCTTTCACAGCACTTAGCAGAGTACCTGGTATGAAGTGGTTATTCAGTAAATATTTGATTGACTATATTCTTTATAGAAAAGATTTGAACTCTACTTTGTTTTCTTGCTTTCTTGTTGCAAATCTGTAATATTTTCCTATTCTTGATTGCCAGGGACTAAGAACTGTGGACAAAGCAAAGCAACACTTGCCCTCATCAACAGGAATGTATGCTATTTATATCAATATGAAGTGCATACATATAGGGATATATTCAGTTAAGAAAAGTGGTTAATGGCAACAATTCCTAGACAATGCCCTAGAATAAAGAATATAGCTTTATCAAAATGATAAGAATGCATTCAGGATCCTCAGACCCGTTGCATCTCTCTGTGCCTTTGTTAGAAACTCAGCAGCCCACAAAGGGCACTTTGGGAGTTGACCTAGGCTGTATGCATGACTAATTGTTCAACACCTGCCTGCCTCCAGACAGATCTTCCCATACTGTTCTTAGAGTGGAGTCAAGAAGCAGGAAGCCTAAAGAAACCCTGGATCCTTTGTACCAGCTGCATGGCTATGACTAGACGTGAGTGACAGCACATGCTGAATGATACATAGGGGATGAAAGACAGGGAGGACCATAGATGGAGCCAGGTGTCTGACCGAACCATGGGATGGATATAGTTGACTGAATTGGACAATTCTGAGGGGAGAAACAAACTTCAGAGGAAAGAACATTGTCTAGTTTTGGAAACATCAATTTTGAGATGCTTATAAGTTAGCAAAGTGCAGTTGTCAGGGAGGAAATTGGATATTGGACATAAGAGACTAGAACCCTAAAGAGAAGTGTTAGCTAAATACTTAAGTTGAGGGGTCATCAACATAGAGATTCCATTTGAAAACATAGCAGCAAATAAATTTGCCTGGGTAGAAAAATGAGAAACTCCTATTTAGAAAAGGCAGAGAGAAGAGTGAAAGCCTGCAAAGAAACATATATGGACTGGACGAGAAGCCGGAGAAGGACCAAAAGAAAGTGGAGTCACAGATGCCAAAGGAGGAACACTGGAAGCTGTCCGGGCTGGCTTCCTCAGGAAGCAGACTCTGAGACAAGTTTGGTGTCCCAGGATCCTTATTCAGGGGTGTCTTTGGGTTCAACATCATGGAAAGGAAGGGAAGAAGACAGACGTAGGTAGAAAGAGAAGTTGAGCTGCGATGCAGAACTAAAGGCACTTTGGCCCACCTACAGGTTGTCTGGAGCTAGAATGGCTGTTCAGAGATTAGCTGGGGTGGCCAGGCCTTTACCCTCCCACACGCAGTCATATTGGATGTAGTCTGCCTGAGGTGAAGCATGATCTTGGCTGAGGGGATGTCTGCGGCTGGGGTCATCCCTAAACAGGCGCACAGCCCTCCTTACCCTCAGTCACTGGGGCAACAGCCCCTCACCTAAGGGGGATCTTGGTGGTGAGTCACAGTGTCCAGCCAGACAGCAAGTCGTCAGTAGTGCTGAGGCTCAGGTACATTGAGAGTGTGAAGACATACGTTGCTCTTGACAATCTAGTTTGGTGGCATTATGGGCTAGAACTCGGTTTCAGTGGGTTTCAGGAGCCCTGGAAGTGAGGGAATGCAGGAGGGTGTGACCATCTTTGCATTTGAAGGGGAGCCCAAAAATGGGGTAGAGACTAGAAAATGGAATGTGGGATAAGGTAAGTGTTTTTGTGGTGTTGTTGTTTTAATATGAAAGATCTTCTCCCTCCCTGTGACCAAACTGCCTTCCCACACTTGGATTCAATGAGACAGTCCCACATCCTTAAAATAATTACCCTTTCTAGGCTTAGGCTATGTGAAGGTGGTTTCTTATTACTTGCAACAAAAATGTCTCTATCAGTGAGGATATGATCAGAAAAGCAGTCTACTATGAGTGCTGTAGGATAAGGGATTTATTATAGGATTTAGATCTTACACAATAGTGGGATGTGTGAAGTCTATGTAAGGCTGTTGCCTCTGCTTCTGACGTTGGACCTAAGCCACTATAGATCAGCCAGGCTGGCAGGAAGGAAAGCTGCACAGGAAATGGGGGAGAGTAAGGACAAACTAGAACCCATGGAGACAAATGGAACTCATGAGGACAAACTGGAATACACAAGGACAAACCACCTCCAACCTTGGCGGCACGAGTGACCTGTGGGAGAAGTCAGTGCCCTTAGCAATGGTGCTGCACACATGCCTCGCCCAGGCTTCAGAGAAACTGAAGGAGGAAATCCAGTGGGAGATGGAGGAGCTGGGAGCCTGGATGCCACCCGTGCCCACAAGGGAGCCAGTAGATCAGTGACGATGTGTGTGAGCTGCCACCAAGCCTGGTGTGGAAATGGCTGCTTCGCTTCTATCTTCCAGATCTCATCCAAATTTCTCTTGTGGCCAACCCTAATCCCAAATCATATAAAGATGTAATTTTGCTTCTCTAAGTGTACACAATAAAAAGCCACCACAGAGTCCCCAAAATAACACTAGGGCTATAATTTCCTTGCAGAATTATTGTAAAGGACTAGAGATAATGCAAGTAAATCTGACACAGAGACATGCACATAACTGGCTCTCAATAATGGGAGGGGAATGATAATGCTGTTGATGCAAATAATAGAATAATTTGTTAAAATGTTAACTTATGATTTCTTTTCCTTATACTTCCCCTGATCCTTTAAGACTGCCCTAATTGTCCCCCAACAGATACTCCCTAGTACTAGAATTCCCTCCAATACCGTATTTCTTTTGAGCTAGGTGTGGCCTTGTCAACTAGTTCAGTCAACGGTTCAAGAACAAAAGTGACACAACAGCTTCTAGATCATCTCATTAAAGACAAGTTTTCCCTTTCTGCAGGCTGTGCCACAGATATGAAGGTGACACAGGTTTGGCCATGCAGATGGGGACAAGGCAGAACTAGAAGGTGGAAGGAGCCCTGAGTCCCTGCAGGACCACATGGAGCAGAGACGCCTCAGCCATGCTGATCAGCTCAGTGACTGGCTGCTTTTTGAGCCATCTTACTTTTGTGTCTCTTGACACAGTTACTTCGCCTAATACCCTAACTAAAACTCATGCTCTTTTTTTTTTTTTTAGGCGGAGTCTCGCTCTGTCGCCCGGACTGGAGTGCAGTGGCCGGATCTCAGCTCACTGCAAGCTTCGCCTCCCAGGTTTACACCATTCTCCTGCCTCAGCCTCCCGAGTAGCTGGGACTACAGGCGCCCGCCACCTCGCCCGGCTAGTTTTTGTATTTTTAGTAGAGACGGGGTTTCACTGTGTTAGCCAGGATGGTCTCGATCTCCTGACCTCGTGATCCGCCCGTCTCGGCCTCCCAAAGTGCTGGGATTACAGGCTTGAGCCACCGCGCCCGGCCAACTCATGCTCTTTTCTTGCATCTAAGGTCTTCTTCTGAAGGCCTAAAGTACAAACTGCTTGAAGTCTCTCCTAGACTTCAATACTTACTCTTATTCTTAAACTTATTGAAAAGATGTTCCTGGGAGAGGAAGAGAAAATAAGAAATGAATTTTGGACAAGAGGAAAGAAAAGGGATTATTTCAGAACCCATGAACAGTGGGGACCCTCTCTCTGCTCTCTGGCAGAGTCCCAGGAATAGTATATCATAGGGGGAACTACTGCATTGTGCCCCAGGAAAGCTCCAAGTGTCATCATACAATACCATGTTTGGGGGTGGTGGGGGCAGAGATGCCAGATGCGAGGGGAGAAATTGAACTGGAACAAAGAAAGGCTTGGCAACAACCAGCCCATCAATTAACAAAGAGGGCATGCTAATGCTCTACCATTGGAAAATCCAGGAACATTTAATCCAATAGCTATCAGCGTGGAGCCTCAATAGTAAGTAGGATGGATTTCCCATTAGCCTGGAAGGATGGAAACACTGAGATAGAATTTACTTTTAAATAAACACAGAAGTATGGTATTTCCGGCACTCCAAATTTTGTGGGTATAGACTCAATCAAATACATCATCGTTGTTGTTGCTGTTTTACCCAAGAGTCTCACCAGGTTTTGTATCTATACAAGGGTAATCCCTGCTTTGGCTTGGGGACTATCTAAGGCTGAGCTGCAGAGTGAAGGCATTTATGTCTCCAGTGAGGAGAACAGGGGAGGCAAGGCAGGAGGCAACTTCATGCTCTCAAACAGCTATGCCTCTATATCTGGGTGCCTCTAATGCCTACCAGGTTATCTTTCTCTCTACCACAGTACTGAGCTTGACAAAATAAAATAGAGGTAGCTTGGGGACAGTGATTACTCAGTCTCCTTCATCTAAAGCTCCTTAGAAACAGTGAATTCCTGGGTATAAGCATCACAAGGAGATGGGAGTCTTTGCGCCTTCCTTAGAATTGCAGATGAGCTATAGCCGAGAAAGACTCTAGAGATCCTACAATACAACCAGTCCTTTACCCACATGAGCAAACCAGGACCCAGAGAGAATGGACTTGCCCACATTTACACAGATAGTCGGAGGCATAGATGAGACAGGGACCAATGGTCTGGATTCTCAGACTAGTTTCTAATTTGTTACACATAGGAGGAACCTGGAGAAAATTTTGTCCACTGCTTTCACTGGGGGCAACTTAAAGGAGGATGAAGTGTCCATATTCCCCTTCCACAGTCCTGCCAAGGTGCCATAAATTCTCCGTATTTATTTCAACACTTGAAGCCTTAAGCCCATAAGCTCTTAAATGGACATAAGCAGGAACAAAATTCCATGTGAACGCAGAAGGACATGTGGAAGACAAAAGAATGCTGACAGGCGGGCTTCCGGAGGACTCATGGGAGAGCTGTCTTCCAGCTGTGTTCCAGTATCTCTCTTTCATTCTCTTCCTCCCTCCCTCTGTCCCCCTCCATCCCTCTCTCCTTCCCCCTTTACTCCTCCCCTCTGTCCCTTCTCTCCCTTTCTCCCTTCTGTCTCCCCGAATGACAGACATGCACATCTTTCCTAGCTAGGGGAGGGGTACAAGAGGAGCTAGAGTTAATAAAGACAAGAATTTTTCTAGTGGCCAGTGCCTCCTGGAAACCTCTGAGATGCTTTGTAAATTACAAAGGGCTAACAAACTGTGAAGAGGCTCACCAAAAAGGCCTGAGATTGTATGGCCCTAAGTCAGGTGTAACAAACAGCTGGAGAAGGCAAACAAAGCTGCTTCTCGGCACCCAGGTGCACTGGTCCAGAGAAGTGAAGTAGCCAGCCCACCTGTCTGTTCTCAAACTCTTCCTTCTTCTCTTCTTTTCACCATCTCCCCCTTCTTCCCTCCATCCTACTTTCCTCCCTTCCTTTTCTCACCCGTTAACTAATCCAAAAACATGTATTTGAGTTTATTCCATTAGCCAGGAACCCTGATTAGATTCTATGGTTACAAAGACAACCTTTAGTCTCTGCCCCAGGGGACATTGTACCATTTTTATAGATTATTCATTTATTTATTCAACACACATTTATGAGTTGCTGGGTTAGGACAAATACACCCCCCTGGGATTGAGGCTTACACGGATACACACCCTACACAATTAGTAACTCCCTTCTACTAAGCATCCAGAGAAATACACAGTTCTAAAGACTGATTACAAAATCGTCTTTCCCTTTTCCCATCCCTTTCTCAACTCCTCAATGCCTGTGTCCACTAATCTTTCTTCCCAAAAAGGGAAATAGTTTGTGCCTGAAATTCTAAACTCCCTGATTTCAGGCAAGGCCTCGAAGAGTATAAATAAGCATATGAATATTTAGCAAAAATGACTGCTATGCAAAGCTTGAAGCACTGTTGTCATAATGCAGAGCCCGCTTTAATCACAGCCACAGGGAAAGCATTTGCCGCTGTCTTATCACACAGGAATGATTTTCCCATTGGCAATGGCAGCCTGCCAGCTGGCTGTAGAGCCAGCGCCTTCCTGATCTTTCAGGTCACAATCTCAGATGGCATGCTCCACCACTGCCAGGCACTGACATTTCTATTTTTGCAGGACATGCTGGGTCAGGAAACAAAACTGCAGAATCACAGACTATTTCTTATTTACATTGAATGCGAATCTCATTTTGGCTCAGAAGCCTATGAATTTCCAACTCTTGTAGTTCAATACACCAGAGATGGCTCAGAGCTTTGCTGATTGAAGTCAGCTGATGGTCTTTGGATCTTATCATTCCCTTTAAATCCCCAAGGTGGTTCGTAGAGTGCATTGCTGTAAATCTGCAGTAATTTGCCATTTATAAATAAAGCAGCAACTCAGTTGGGGCATCACCTTCATCCAAGCCCAGCTCAGAACGAACACAAAAGAGAGATGGCTTATATGGGAAAACAAAGTTCTTTAAGAGAAGGGTTTGGAACAACCATTAGTTGCCTCTCCCAACAAATGCTGCTAAGAGCTCCTTCAAACCTTTATCTGAGACAGTTCTTAGCCATTTAGATGCCATGATAACTGCCTCTTGGAAATCTTTTAAAATTAGATCTGCACTTCTGATTCTAGCCAAGATGGAATAACAGCGATCAGATTTACTGTCCTACATAAAAACAAAACAAAAATATGGACACAATTTATGAAATAAACACCAAACAGCAGGCAATAGAGGATCTCTGAGAACTGAGAAGCAAACAAGATGAGCACTATGATTGTCTGACTTGAGAGACTTCAGGTTGCAATTCAGGGAGGGAAAGCACAGGCAGAGTATGGTGGTCTCCCTAAATTGAGAGACGGGGCTGAGAGTCTGAGAGACCAAGGCAGTTAGGATTTGTTGGACAGAATATTGGGGAGGAGAGACCAGCATGCTGAGAGCACACTGAACATCTCAAGAGAGTCCCCCTCTAGTATTCAGCTGAACAATGATCAGTGCAAGCATGTGAAGAAATCACGTGAGGCTGGGGAAGGAATCACCTGAAAGCATTAGAGGTAATAGTGTCCGGCAATCAACTGACAGAAGAGAATGCTGAACAGAGATGCTGAATAGAATGGAAGGGTATAGAGAAAGCTGGGGAGAATGCAAGTAAAATTAGGGCGATGGAAGGTCAAGAAAGAGGGTCTTGAGACACCTTCTATGCTTTACCATTAAAAAATGACAAAAACTTGCCCTTGGATTATACAAAAAAAAAAGTTAATCACTACATCTTTCCTCATTTCTCAATCCTGCCCTACCCCTACATTTCACTGCTAACTTTATCTCATAAGACATTGAAAAAGATAGCAACACTGGGCAGGAACTCTCTGATCTACATATGAGCAGTTCTACCAACCTGCTACATCTGCTCCTAACTGCTGCTTCCTGCCTCCTGGTTCTTATGAAAAAATATCCACCCTCTTTCTCCTCCTCATCTTACCCAGGACTTTGTCTCTTTCTTTTGTATCATGGTCTCTTCCTCATTAACAGATCATTCTTTGTGGCACAGATGTGTGGTCTACTGTTCCTCTGCACCCTGCTTCCCACCACATAACCATGGGCTAAACCTCCTTTTTTGTTTGTTTTTATTGTTTTGAGATGGAATTTTGTTCTTGTTGTCCAAGCTGGAGTGCAATGGCTCGATCTCCACTCACTGCAACCTCCACCTCCCGGGTTCAAGCGATTCACCTGCCTCAGCCTCCTGAGTAGCTGGGATAACAGGCGCACGCAATCATGCCCAGGGAATTTTTTTGTATTTTTAGTAAAGACAGGGTTTCACCATAGACAGGGTTTCACCATTTTGGCCAGGCTGGTCTTGAACTCCTGATCTCAGGTGATCTGCCCGCCTTGGCTTCCCAAAGTGCTGGGATTACAGGCCTGAGCCACCACTCCCGGCCAGGATAAATCTCCTTCTAACCCTTGCCATGCAGACCCAATTTTGTGGCCAATCTTGCTCCTTGGTTTCCTGTTGAGTGCTAACCCTGTCCTTTAACTACTAGCTATTTTGACTATAGTTCTGAATCTCACCGATATCACGCACATTCTATCTGCAGCCATGGTCTTCTTTCTTGTTCCTGTTAATTACACTAAAATGATCCTATGATATATGCCAAGAAAATAATATCCCCATTTACCAATAACAAGATTGAGTGAGGTCAGATGATTTACCCAAGGTCACATAGTAAGTGGAAAAGCTTGGGATTTAAGCCCAGGTGTTCTGGCTGTAAATGATTTCATGACACCAAAGTAGTGGAGATGATGGCAATGACCACCCTCATGGGTGAGTTTTAAAACTCTGACTCTTCTTTAGATTGTACCTCTCATGGGAAATTTCTAGGAGGCTGATTCTTTTTCACAATCAGGAGAGTTCTCCTGTCCCATCTGCTATTCTTCTGTTCCTCCAACTCTTCAGAAGCCCAGAATTTTGGAGAGAAAGAGTCTCTGTTCTGTCTTTGGCCATAGTTTATTTTGATTAGGGGTAAGGACATGAGGTAAGAAAATCAATGTAGATCAAGTGTATGCAAAATATCCTAACTACATTAACTCACAGAACCATGATAACAATCTTGTGAGTAGGGACTCAGGATACATTTATGTTTGTATGGATGTGTGTATGCATGCATGTATGTATCTATCACTTGAACTAAGATGTAATCCATTAGCTATTTAACAGAAAATAAAAATAATACAGCAAGTTGGAGGACTCACAGTACCAGATATCAAAACTTATTTGTGAGTTTAATCAAAACAGTGTGGCATTATTATAAAGACAGACAAACAGAGTAATGCAAAATAAAGAGTTCATACAGTGTAAGATTTTACTTAAGCTCTAGGATGGAAAAGCATACAGTCATCTTGTCTACCACATATAAAATAGAATGATGGATCTCATTTCAAACATGTCAGTCATAACAACTGTGATATGGTTTGGCTGCGTCCCTACCCAAATTTCATTTTGAATCGTAGTTCCCATAATCCCCACATGTTGTGGGAGGGGCCCAGCAGGAGGTAATTGAATCATAGGGGCAGTTATCCCCATGCTGTTCTCGTGATAGTGAGTGAGTTATGAGATCTGATGCTGGGCTCTTCTGATACGGGGGTCTTCCGTCTTTGCTCCACACTTCTCCCTGCCTCGATGTGAAAAAGAATGTGTTTGCTTCCTCTTCTGCCATAATTGTAAGTTTTCTGAGGCCTCCCCAGCCATGTGGAACTGTGAGTCAAGTAAGCCTCTTTCTTTTGTAAATTACCTACTCTCAGGCAGTTGTGTTTTTTTGTTTTTTTGTTTTTAATAGCAGCGTGAGAACAGACTAATATAAACTGGAAATGGGCTAAAATAATCTATTATATCAAATTGGTCCTCAGAGAAAAATCCAACTATATGTTGTTTGTAAGAAACATTTTACAGAGGAAACGAAAGAAGACTTGAACAAATGAGCTACATGCCTATTCTTGGATAGGAATCCTCAGGTTATAAAAATGTCAACTCTCCCAAAGTTTAATTTATAATTTTGAAATACTCTTCAATAAAATTACCAATAGGAATCATTTGAAGCTAGACAAGCAAATTCTAAAGTTCACATGGGAAAATAAATCTAAAATAGCCAAAGACATTTAAAAAAAAGAAAATTAATGAGTAGATGTTAATGCATATTATGAAATGACAATAATTTAAGCAGTGTGATGGATGAATTGATAAACAGTGGATTAGAATAGGAAGCAAGATATGGGTCCAAATAAATTGAGAGATTTAGTAAATTGTTAAAGGACCATTTCAAATTAGTAGAAAAAAACCTATTAGTCAACAAATAATGTTCAGACAAATGGGTGGCTACCTGGAAAAAATAAAGTTGACCCATGGACCTCATACCATACACCAAAATCAATTCCATAGAACTGAAAGATTTGAAAGAGAAAATGAATTCATGAAAGTACTAGAAAAATACTTTTGTAAGTTTGATAAGAAACCCAACCATGAACAGTAGGTTCTTAAGTTAACTCTTTAAAAATATGCATGTAAGCACATACATGTATATTTATATATCAAGAGACACTGCCATAAAGAACATATAAATGGCAAAGTTGCAGGAAAAAAGAAAACCATATTTAGACAAAGGCTAACAGTCTTGATTTTATTTTATTTTTTGAGACAGAGTCTCACTCTGTCACACAGGCTGAAGTACAGTGGTGCAGTCTTGGCCCACTGCAACCTCCGCCCCCACTGGGTTCAAGTGATTCTCCTGCCTCAGCCTCCCAAGTAGCTGGGATTACAGGCACGCACCACCATCCCTGACTAATTTTTGTATTTTTAGTAGATACGGGATTTTGCCGTGTTGGCCAGGCTGGTCTCGATCTCCTGACCTCAAGTGATTCTCCAGTATTGGCCTCCCAAAGTGCTGGGATTACAGGGATGAGCCACTGCACCCAGCCAACAGTCTTGATTTCATATCAGTAAGTATTAGTTTAAAAAGGGGCCAACAATAGAAAAGTGGATAACATTTCCTTTTGTAGATGTATATTTTATTTTTTAAAGTTTTTTTTATTTGTACAAATTTATGGGATATATGTGCAATTTTGTCACCTGCATAGATTGTGTACGTGGTCAAGTCAGGGCTTTTAGATTGCCCATCACCCAAGTAACAAAAATTGTACCAACTATTTTCTCATCCACCTTCCTCCCATTTCCTCACCCTTCCAAGTCTCCATTGTCTATCATTCCACTCTCAAGATCCATGTGTACACATTTTCTTTTTCACCACCCATTTATGAGTGAGAACATGTGACATTTGACTTTCTATGCCTGGCTTGTTTCACTTAAGATAATGGCCTCCAGTTTCATCTACGTTGCTGCAAAAGATGTGATTTCATTCTTTTTTATAGCTGAATGGTACTTAATTGTGCAGACATACGACATTTATCCAATCTTCCATTGATGGACACTTAGGTTGATTCCATATCTTTACTGTTGTAAATAGTGCTGCAATAAACATAGCAGTATGGGTATCTTTTTGATGTATTGTTTTCTTTTCCTTTGGGTGGGTACCTGGTCGTGGGATTGCTGGATTGAAACAAACGGTAGTTTAATTTTTAGTCCTTTGAGAAATCTCCATACTGTTTTTCATAGAGGTTGTACTATTTGAAAATAATTTGTATTATTTTTGTCCTTTTAATAATAATCATTCTGATTTCGGCAAGATGATATCCCATTGTGGTTTTAATTTGCATTTCTCTGATGATTACTGATGTTGAGCAATTTTTCTGTCGGTCATTTGTCCTGTTTTGAAAAGTGTCTATTAGTGTCCTTTGCTCACTTTTTAATGGTATTCTTTGTTTTTGTTGTTTTTATTAAGTTGCTTGAGTTCCTTGTATATTCTGGATATTAGTTCCCTGTTGTATGAACACTTTGCAAATATTTTCTCCCATTCTATAGGCTATCTGGTCACTCTTCTATTTCTTTTGCGGTGCAGAAGCTTTTTAGTTTAAGTAAGTACCATTTGTCTATTTTTTGTTTTTTTGCCTGTGCTTTTGAGGTCTTGGTCAGAAATTCTTTGCCTAGACCAATGTCCATAAAAGTTTTCCCTAGGTTTTCTTCTAGTATTTCAGTTTTGGTTGTTGTTATTTTCAGTTTGTTTTTGTTTTTGTTTAAAGGCAGTGTGGAGTGCAATGGCGGAATCATAGCTTGTTGCAGCCTCAAACTCCAGGGCTCAAGCAGTCCTTCTGCCTCAGCCTTCTGATTAACCGGGACTACAGGCATACACCACCATGCCTGGCTAATTTTTTTTTAATTTATTTTTTGTAGAGTCAGAGTCTCATTGTGTAGCCCAGACTGGTCTTGAACTCCTGGTCTCAAGTGATCCTCTTGGTGCACGCTCCCAAAGTGCTAGGATTGCAGATGTGAGCCACTGTACCATGCCCCTTCTAGTATTTTTACAGTTTCAAGTCTTATATTTAAGTCTTTAATCAATCTTGCATTGATTTTTGTACATAGTTTCCTTTTTCTTCATATGGCAATCTAATTTTTCCAGCACCATTCATTGAAAAGGGTGTTCTTTCCACGGTGTATGTTTTTGTCAGTTTTATCAAAGATCAGTTGGCTAAAAAAAAATATGGCATTATTTTGAGTTTTCTTTTCTATTTCATTGATCTATGTGTCTATTTTTATACCAGCACCATACTACTGTTTTGGTTCCTGTAGCCTTGTAACATAGTTTGAACTTGTAATGTGGTACTTCTAGCTTCGTTCTTTTTGCTTAGGATTGCTTTGGCTATTCTGGCTCTTTTTTGGATCCATATGAATTTAGGATTTTTTTTTTTCTAATTCTGTGGAAAGTGACATTGATATTTTGTTTTATTCTGTTCTGTTTTGTTTTGTTTTAGATGGAGTCTCACACTGCTGCCCAGGCTGAATTGCCAGTGGCACAATCTCAGCTCACAGCAAACTCTGCCTCCCAGGTTCACATGATTCTCCTGCCTCAGCTTCCCGAGTAGCTGGGATTACAAGTGACCACTGCCACACTTGGCTAATTTTTGTATTTTTACTAGAGACAGGGTTTCACCACGTTGGCCAGGCTGCTCTCAAACTCCTGACCTCAAGTGATCCTCCTGCCTTGGCCTCCCATAGTGCTGGGATTACAGGCATGCACCACCCTGCCTGGCGACCTTGGTATTTTGATAGATTGCATTGAATCTGTAAGTTGCTTTGAGCAGTATGGTCATTTTAACAACATTAATTTTTCTGATCCATGAGCATGGGATGTTTCTTATCCGTGTGTTTGTATAATCAGTCATTTATTTCATCAGTGTTTTGTTGTTTTTCTTGTAGAGATCTTCCACCTCCTTAAATTTATTTCTAGGTATTTTTTGTAGCTATTGTAAGTGAGCTTGCCTTCTTGATTTCTTTCACAGGTAGGTCATTACTGGTGTACGGAAATGCAACTGGTTTTGTATATTGATTTTGTATCCTTCAACTTTACTGAATTCATTTATCAAATCTAAAAGTTTTTTTGAGGGGAGTATTTAGGTTTCCTATATAAAAGTATATATCATCAACAAACAGGGATAATTTGGCTTCCTCTTTTCTGACTTGGATGCCTTTTATTTCCTTCTCTTGCCCGATTGCTCAGGCTAGGAATTCCAGTACTGTGTTGAATAGGAATTGTGAAAATGGATATCCTCATTTTGTTCCAGTTCTTAGAGAAAACGCTTTCAACTTTTCCCTATTTCAGTATGATGTTAGTTGTAGGTTTGCTGTATATAGCCTTTATTATTTTTGAGGTATGTTCCTTCTGTACCAGATGGTTGACAGTTTTTACCATGAAGGGATGCTGAATTTTATCAAATTCTTTTTCTGTGTCTATTGAGATAATGATATAGGTTTTGTCCTTGATTCTGTTTATGTTTATGTGTCATATTTATTGATTTACATACGTTGAATCTTCCTTGCATCCCTGATATAAATCCCACTTGATAATGGTATATTATCTTTTTGTTGTGTTGTTGGATTTTGTTTGCTAGTATTTAGTTGAGGATTTTTGTGTCTATGCTCATCAGGGATATTGGCCTGTAGTTTTCTATTTTTGTTGTGTCATTTTCTTGTTTTGGTATCAGAGAGATACTGGCCTCATAGAATGAGTTACAGTAGAATCCCTTCTCCTCAATTATTTGGAATAGTTTCAGGAGGATTGGTACTAGTTATTCTTTATACATTTGGTAGACTTTAACTGTGAATTCAGCTGGCCCTGGGCTTTTCTTTGTTGAGAGGTTTTTTTGCTTTGTTTTTGTTTTTGTTTTATTTTGAATATTGATTCAGTCTCGCTGCTTTTTATTGATCTGTTCAGGTTTTCTATTTCTTCCTGGTTCAATCTTGGGAGGTTGTATGTTTCTAGGAATGTGGCCATTTCCTCTAGGTGTTCTAGTTTATAAGTGTATAGTTGTTCATAATAGTATCTATTGATTTTTTTCTATTTCTTTAGTATTGGTTTTAATGTCTCCTCTATCATTTCTGATTTTGTTTATTTGGGTCTTCTCCTTTTCTTGGTTAGTCTAGTTAGTGGTTTACAATTTTATCTTTCTGAAGAACCAACTTTTCATTTCATTGATCCTTTGTATTTTTTTAGTCTCTACTTCATTTAATTCTGCTCTGATCTTTGTTATTTCTTTTCTTCTGCTAATATAAGTTTGATTTGCCCTTAATTCCTTGAGGGACATCATCAGATTGTTAATTTATAATCTTTCCACTTTATTAATGTAGGCATTTAATGCTATAAACTCCCTTCCTAGCATAGTTTCTGCCATATCTTACAGGTTTTGTTATGTTGTACTTCCATTTTCATTTGCTTCAAAATGTTTTCATCTCTGCTTTAATTTATTCATTGACTCAGTGGTCATTCAAGAGCATGTTGTTTAATTTCTATGTATTTATATAGTTTCTGAAGTTTCTCTAACTTTATTCTACTGTGATCTGAGAAGATTCTTGATATGATTTCAATTTTTAAAAATTTGTTGAGACTTGTTTTGTGGCCTAACATATGTTCTATCTTGGAGAATGTTTCATGTTCTGATGAAAATAATGTATATTCTGCAGCTGTTAGGTAGAATGTTCTGTAAATTGGACTTATATTTTTAAATTCTGTAATGAAATTTTTTTTTCATTTTCTGGTCTCTTTCTATAACACCTTTAATATAATAGTTGTTACACTTTATTGAAAACTTACTTATTCTTTCAAATGCTTTTCTTTCTATATATTCCCTGTTTTTTTCATTTAGCCATCCTCAGACACCAGATACTCAATTTAAATTTCACTATCACTGGCTTCCCTGATAACCCTTTAAAGACAAGTCTAGGCTTGAACAGTAATTTCAGGTCAACTACCTGCTACCCATGGAGACCATGGAGTTGAACTCAAGTCTCTTTAACACCTAAACCTGGGTTCTTCTCATTTCTCTACTCTCTCTTCCAATCAGCAGGTCTGTTGGATGTATCACAAATACCTGCCCCATGTCCTAGTATTACTCTTTAGTGGGCATGAATAATTGATTCTATCACCCTTTCATGTTCAGCCTAAACATGTGGAGCTGCACTCTTCTTCAAGACAGATTACAGGCACTTCAAAGAGGTGAAGACATTTACAATTCCAGCCAGGGGTGGATCTAGGTCTGCTTACATCTCGAGTGGCATTTACCATGACATTCAAGGCCTTCATTTACCCCTCCCCTGAAGGTTCCAGCTGCACAATGCTGATGTGCTAACTGGCGCCCTTCTAAGTTCATGTCTTCCAGTGTTAATGGAAAATAGTAACATGTTTTTACCTTATGTTTGTTCTACTTCTAACACAGAGAAATCCCTAAGCCCTTCTGTTTATAGGACCCCTTTTAGCTTTCCATATTTGTAGTATTTGTCCAGAACCAAAGTCAGCCTGGATTTATATTTGAAATTTCCTTAAATGTAGAGAAGAGGAAGAGGAAGGAAAAGGCTGTTGTTGTGGAATGCCTATGCACTGAGAACAGCAAGAGAACCATTTTTGGTTTTGCCCAAATTAGCATTGCTAGATAAATTGGGAGACTTATATCTTTCCAGTTGCCAGGAGAGCATGCCAGCTAATTTTAGCCCGTTGTGTAAATATAACCAGCACTGGTATGCACTGGCCTTTAACATTCACAAGGGTCAATGATGTCCTGCAACAGCCAGAGAAGTGCCTACACTAGCCCTGTATTGACTGAACTTCCTGGGTCCTTAGTCCCCTGTGTCTCCCAGATATATTAATTTTCCTTGGAAGTGACCTTGGAGATCTCTTGGCCTGACCCCCTGCCCAGGGCATGACCTTTTCCATGTCTTTGGACAGAAAATTGCCACAGCAAAGGTAGCAACATTCTGCAGCCCTTAAGGCAGGTGCAGCCTCAGTCATTTTTTCTCAACAGTGTAACTCTCAGGCAGCAGAGCTAAGAATGAAGTTTTAGAAGGAAATATTGTGTATGATCCTATTTTGTCTTCCTAAAAAATGCTTTTTTAAAAATTCAACTCCTGAAACACCCTGTCCCCCAATGAATATGCTATAGCTAAATGTAATTGTTTTCTAATCTAATTGCCAGGAGAGGTCACAATAGGCTTATACAACCAACCCTCTGAATCCTATCTGCTCTACAACTGGCAGGGGCAGATGATAGTCTCTGGGAGGTGAATATAACTGAAGCAGAGGAAAATCACAAAGGAGGAAGCTGCTCCAACCCCCACTGCGAGATCAGGCTTTAAGCTATACTGTCCCTCAGTATCCTCATCTGCTAAATTAAAGTGTTTATACATAGTTCCTACCTCTCAGAGATTTTATGGAGTTTAAATGAGCTAATGCATGCCAAACTGTTAGAAGAGCTCTTAGATAATGCTTAATAAATGTTGGTATAGTTTGGATGTTTGTCCCCTCCAAATATCATGTTGAAATGTAATCCCAAATGTTGGAGGTGGGGCCTGGTGGGAGGTGCTTGGATCATGGGGGTGGATCCCTCATGAATGGTTGGTTTGTGCCTTCCCCATGGTAATAAGCGACTTCTCGCTCTGTTAGTTCACGTGAGAACTGGTTGTTTAAAGAGTCTAGCACCTCCCCTCCCCACCCCCCTACCTCCTGGCTCCTGCTCTCACCATGTGGTGTGCCAGCTCTGTTTCCCCTTCTGCTATGATTGTAAACTTCCTGAGGCCATCACCAGAAGCCAAGGAGATGCTGGCACTATGCTTCCTATACAGCCTGCAGAACCATGAGCCAGTTAAACCTCTTTTCTTTGTAAATTACTCAGTCTTGGTTATTCCTTTATAATGACACAAAAACAGCCTAATACAAATGTTGGCCATTGTTTTATTATTGTTATACAGATTGAAATCACAGTTCCCATTTACTAGTTGAAGGACCTAAGCCTAGATTTCTTCGTCTGCAAAATGGGCATAAGTAAAAGTCCTACCTCATAAAGTTGCCGTTAGGATCAAATGAATTGAAAGGTATAAAGCTCCTGGCCTTTGCCTGGTCCTTGTGTGTGCCCAGAGTGAGGCAGTTCCTCTTGTTATTTCTTCAGGTGCTTAAGAAACTCTTCACTCAGCAATCACAACTGCTTGCAAACCACTCAGATTTTTCCAAAGACAATTTCAGAGTGGCTAAAGACATTGAGCAGATGTGTGCTGTTCATTTTCAGTATTTTTTCTTGATGGCAACAGAGAGTAAGGTAATGATAAATACAAAATGGCTACAAAATATGTAAATATATAAAATATATTAAAATAACCATGAAATAGGGTTCAAGAGAGAAAAGGAACATTTCCTTTGTCTTGTTTCTGGGTTTTGCTTTGAGGGTTTCATCTTGTTTGTTTGGGTTTTGTTTGTTTTTATCCCAGAGTTAATCACAAGGGTGAGAGTGAGATAGAGTGATTAGCCCAAGTGGACTAGCTATGCTGCTATTCTAGTCCAAAGACCCTTGGCAGACACACATAATAACAGAGACAAGTAAAAATGGAGTATTATTTCTCTGTAGATGACATGTCCCTAAGAAAGCCCTGCCGGGCTAATATACACTATGGGAGAATCCCCCATGTTCTCATTCATTTAAGCATGTGTCATGGTATTTCTTTTCAGCAGCCAATTGATCCTGCTCTGTTTTTGCTTGGACTAATATTAAAATTAGTTTGCATTTCCTGAGGTAGCCAAGCAACTGGAGTAAGATAGTGACATGGAGAGGGAGTTAGCTCAGACTGTTAAAAGTGGCAGCAGAACAGCTAAAAGCAAATAATCTAAAAACAGAAATCAGGAGGAAATTCCTTATTTAAGGTTGAATATTGCTAGATTATTTTCTTTTCATAAAAAAAGCACTTCTTTTAGGTAAACCATTGCTTGTATTAAAAACTCCCAGTTTTGGCCACTGCACTCCAGCCTGGGCGACAGAGCGAGACTCCGTCTCAAAAAAAAAAAACAAAAAAAACAAAAAACAAAAAAAAAAACTCGCAGTTTTTCCTAATTTGTTTCTAAAGACTTAATTCTAATGATAGAGTTACAGTGTGTGGTCCTCAGCAAACACTTATCACTATAGATCTTTCCACGCTCCCCATGATTCTCAGGGGAGTTGCAATCAAGCTATGCTGTTGTATAATAATGGGCTGCGACAAACAAGTAGGGAGAAATTGCTCCTGTCCAACCTCAAACCTCCATATGAAAAGGTTGCATGTTTATGGAGCTAGTGAAAGGAGCACAGGCCCAGAAATCAGACATACTTTGAGTTTAAAACCCTGTTCTCTAAACCACAATTTATGTGACCTAGGATGAATTCCTTAACTCCTCAGAACTTTTTAACAAGAGCTGTGGTCCTACTTTGCATTGCTTGCTTTTAGCTCAGTAAAAGTTAGTGCTTTGCATGCAAGATTCTTTTTAAGCTTTGTGACACCTCTGTGAGGTGGGCATTATTATTAGTCACGTTTTATAGATGAGAAAACCAAAGCTAGTAAGTGATTCAAAAGTCATGCTTTGCTACTGTAAGCCTTCTATAGTGCTACTAATGAATACTGCACATGGCTTGAATGGCCCTCATGAGAGGATACTGACATGCATGGAGATTTGGTTCACAGATACTCTAAACAGACTGCACCGGTATTTGCCACTAGTGGGAGCAGACAGCAGAAGATGGATTTAGCGCCCCTGCATTTGTACTCCTCTCAGTCCATCTGTCTCTCTCCCTTTTCCCCACTCTATGTTAATAACAATTTTTCTGACCTGCAGGTAATTTAGTTGCCTAGAGTGGCTATTCTTTTTTTTTTTTTAGACGGAGTCTCACTCTGTCACCTAGGCTAGAGTGCAGTGGTGCAATCTTGCCTTACTGCAACCTCCACCTCCAACTTCAAGCAATTCTCCTGCCTCAGCCTCCTGAGTAGCTGGAATTACAGGCACATGCCACCACACTCAGCTAATTTTTGCATTTTTCGTAGAGATGGGGTTTTGCCATATTGGAATAACTGTTCTTGAACTCCTGATCTCGTGATCCACCCGCCTCGGACTCCCAAAGTGCTAGGATTAAAGTAGTAACATATCCACCTCATTTCTTCTGTTAATAGACCTTCTCCTTCACACCCCACAAAGGCACATATGTACATACACACACATGCATACACACATCCATACACACACAACTTCTTACCATTCATACCCTGTCATGGCCACAGGAGTGGACACATGACTTTTCTTTGCTGTGATACTAAATTTGGCCTGCTGAAAACCCAAAGTCACTACCTGAAATAGGCCCGTCTGTAGTAGGAAATTAAAAGATCAACACAAAAAGAAGCAGAGACCAGCAGAAATGAGAGATGCACAGAAGGCAACTCACATGAGCCAACCAATAGCACCTCCTAAGGAAAAGACCAAGAAGTGCCTGTTTCTGATATCTCTGGTGTCTCTGGGCCCAACCTTCCCCTTCCAATATCCTGATTGTTCATCTCTTTCTTCAATTCTGTGAGCTTCTCAATATCCCTTCCAGCTACCTGAACCAGTCTGAGAAGGCAAATGTGAGTTGGGTCTCTGTATGAGTCCATGCTTGCATTGCTATAAAAAAAATACCTGAGACTGGGTAATTTAAAAAGAAGAGAGGTTTAATAGACTCATAGTTCTACAGGCTGTACAGGATGCATGGTGGCTTTTGCTTCTGGGGAGGCCTCAGGGAGCTTTTACTCATAGTGGAAGGCAAAGCAGGAGCAGGCATCTTACACGTCTGGAGTAGGAGGAAGAGAGAAGGGGGGATGTGCTATATACTTTTAAACAACCAGATCTCATGAGAACTCTATCATGAGAACAGCACCAAAGGGATGGTGCCAAACTATTCATTCAGGATCCATCCCCATGATCCAACTACTTCCCACAAAGTCCCACCTCCATCACTGGGGATTACAATTCAACATGAGCTTTGGGTGGGAACACAGATCCAAACCATATCATTCTGTCCCTGACCCTTCCCAAATCTCATGTCCTCCCATTGCAAAATACAATCATCACTTCTCAATAGTCTCCAAAGTCTTAACTCATTTCAGCATTAACTCAAAAGTCCAAAGTCTCGTCTGAGACAATGCAAGTCTCTTCTGCCTATGAGCCTATAAAATCAAAAGCAAGTTAGTTACTTCCAAGATACAATGGGTGTATAGGCATTGGTTAAATACTTGTTCCAAAAGGGAGAAATCAACCAAAAGAAAGGGCTACAGGCCCCATGAAAATCTAAAACCCAGTAGGGCAGTCGTTAAATCTGAAAGCTCCAAAGTAATCTCCTTTGTCTCCATGTCCTACATACAGGGCACAATGATGCAAGAAATGGGTACCCAAGGCCTTGGACAGCTCCATATCTGTAGTTTTGCAGGGTTGTGCTCCCAGGGCTGCTCTCATGGGCTGGCATTGAGTCCCTGTAGTTTTTCCTGGTTCACAGTACAAACCATCAGTGGCTCTACAATTTCAGAGTCTGGAGGATGGTGGCCCTCTTCTCACAGCTCCACTAGGCAGTGCCTCAGTGGCAGCTCCAATCCTATGTTTTCCCTCTGCACTGCCCTAGTAGAGGCTTTCCATGCAGGCTCCACCCCTCAACAGGCTTCTGCCTGGATGTCCACACTTTTCCATACATCCTCTGAAATCTAGATAGAGGCTACTAAGCCTCAGCTCTTGCATGCTGTGCACTTGCTGGCTTAATGCCATATGGAAATTGCAAAGGCTTATGCTTGCACCTCTGAAGCAGTGGCCCAAGCTCTACCTGGACCATTTTGAGCCACATCTGGAGTTGGAGCAGCTGGGATGCAGGGAGCAGTGTCCCAAGTCTGCACAGGGTATCAGGCCCCTGGGCCTAGCCCAAGAAACCATTCTTTGCTCCTAGGCCTTCAGGCCTGTGATGGGATGGGAGGGGCTGCCACAAAGGTCTCTAAAATGCCTTTGAGGCCTTTTCCCCATTGTCTTGGCTATCATTATTTGCCTTCCTTTTAGTTATACAGATTTCTGCAGCTGGCTTGAATTGATCCCCTGGAAATGGGCTTTTTTTTTCTATCACATGGCCAGGCTTCAAATTTTCCAAACTTTTATGTTCTGCTTCTTTAAATATAAGCATCAGTTTTATGCCATTTCTTTGCTCATGCATATGAGCATAGGCTGTTAGAAGCAGCCAGGCAACATCTTGAACACTGCCACTTAGAAATTTCTTCTGCCAGATACCCTAAGTCATCACTCTCAAGGACAAAGTTCCATAGATCTCTTGGGCAGGGGCACAATGTTGCTGGGTTCTTTGCTAATGCATAACAAACATGACCTTTGCTCCAGTTCCCAATTAATTCCTCATCTCCATCTGAAACCCTCTCAACCTGGCCTTCATTGTCCATATCACTACCACCATTTTGGTCACAACAATTTAACAAGCCTCTAGGAAGTTCCAAATTTTCCCTCATCTTCCTGTCTTCTGAGCCCTCCACACTCTTCCAACCTCTGCTTGTTACCCAGTTCCAAAGTCACATCACATTTTCAGATATTTTTGTAGCAATGCCCCATTCCTTGGTACCAATTTTTGGCATTAGTCCATTCTTGCATTGCTATAAAAAATACCTGAGACTGAGTAATTTATAAAGAAAAAGGGTTTAATTCACTCACAGTTCAGCAGGCTGTACAGAAAGCATGGCAGTTTCTGCTTCTGGGGAAGACTCGGGGAGCTTTTACTCATGACAGAAGGGAAAGCAGGAGCAGCCATATTACATGGCCAGAGAAGAAGGAAGAGAGAGAGGGGTAGTTGCCACTCACTTTTAAACAATCAGATCTCATAAGAACTTTGTCACAAGAACAGCACCAAAGAAATGGAGCTAAACTGTTCATGAAGGATTCACCCCCATAATCAAATCACTTCCCACCAGGACCCACCCCCACCATTTGGGTGGGATTACAATTCAACGTGAGATTTAAGTAGGGATATAGATTCAAACCATATCAGTCTCTGATATTTGCAACCAAAAATGTTCTAATTTGGCATACTTAAGTCTTGCGTCAGAAAGTTGAGGAGAATGAGAATCCTAAATGTATTATATATATACTTTCATTTTTCTGAGAATGACTCAACACTCATTCATTCAACACTCTTACTGAATACCTGTTACATGTCAGGCACTGTGCTGAGAGTGTGCAATTCAAGGATGAATAAAATATGGTTCCTGTTCCCAGTCTAGAAGACGAAGACTGACACTGATAAAAATGCAATAAAATGTCACCAGCGCTTTTATAAAGGTCATAGGAAACTGTAGGTACAGGAAGAAATAAATAGTCAATTATTTCTGGAAGGTTCAGGGAAGTCTTCAGAGAGGTGATAATCCTTTGTTGACATTTGAATGGTAAGTGTTATCTAGGCCTTTGCTATTCAAAGTGTGGTCTGTGAACCAGCAGCATCAGCATTACCTGTTAGAAATACAGAATAGGGGCCCCACTCCAGATGTAATGAATCAGCATCCGAATTAAAAAAAATCTTCAGGTGGTTGGTACCACATTAAAGTTTGAGAAGTGCTGATCCAGACAACAAGAAGGATAGAGGAAGAGTAATTTCAGACAGAGGGACTAGTTTGAACAAAGGCTGGCAGACATGATAGAGCATGATGTATTCATGAGATTGTAAATCATAGCAGATGATGTGAGGGAGGATACAGCACAAATTATAGCAAGTCCAGACCACAGAGAGCCTTGTAATCGATGCAGAAAGGACTGGACTTTATCCGACCAGTAATGAGGAACCAGTAAAGTAAAAGTTTGATATAATCAGATTTTATATTTAAAAGTAGAGTAAAAACATTTCTGGCAAGCAGAGTAATAAGATGAAGTTTGGACATGATCTCGGATAAAAGGGAAATTTGAGGGGAAAGAATAACATGATTTGATTGATTTTGATTTGATGCAATTTATCTTAATGTTTCAAAGCTAAATGCCTGACAACAGTGTGGAAGATGGATTGGAGAGAGGGCAATACCAAAGGCAGGGAGACCAACTGGCATAGTCATATACTGGTAAGTAAGAGATGATCAAAACTACAAAAGTGCAGCAGGAATGGAGAAGAAGAGTGGCTATCAGAGAGAAAATGGGACAGAATCTGCAGACCTTACTCAAAAACTGGAAGCTGTATATGGCAGCTAAGTGGGGCAAGGAAATCTGGCATATATGATAGAAGAGACAAAATAGAAGAGTCCATAGTGGAACAACAGAAAGCAAGTTCTGCTCAGGGTCTATTGAGTTGAATCCCCTGTGGGATGTATACATGGAGGAAAGCAGACATGGACACATTAGCAACAAACACTAACCTCACATACAAGGTATCTCTTGAAATTCCTCAACTAGAAACTACTTTGTTTTCCTAGAAACCATCCAGCTAATTTTAAAAAGAATTAACTCTGATGAAGAATTCAATGACTGTGAACTCAGACCATACAACCTAGAGCTGATCTTCCACCCGTTACCTGTTGTATTAGTCCATTCTCATACTGCTAATAAAGACACAACCAAGACTGGGTAACTTTTAAAGGAAGAGGTTTAATTGACTCACAGTTCAGCATAGCTAGGGAGGCCTCAGGAAACTAATAATCATGACAAAAGGAGAAGCAAACAAGTCCTTCTTCACATGGTGGGAGCAAGGAGAAGTTCAGAGTGAAGGCAGGGGAAAGCCCCTTATAAAACTATCAGATCTCATGAGAACTCACTCACTATCATGAGAACAGCATGGAGGTAACCACCCCCATGATTAAATTACCACCCACCAGGTCCCTCCATTGACACACGGGGATTATGGGAACTACAATTCAAGATGAGGTTTGGGTGGGTAACAGTCAAACGATATCATTCCACCCCCAGCCCCTCCCAATCTCATGTTCTCACATTTCAAAACATAATCATGCTTTTTTCAACAGTCCCCCAAAGACTTAACTCATTCCAGCATTAACTCAAAAGTTCAAGTCCAGTCTCATCTGAGACAAGGCAAGTCCCTTCTGCCTATAAGCCTGTAAAATCAAAAGTAAGTTAGTTACTTCCTAGATACAATGGGGCTACAGGCATTGGGTAAATACACTTATTTCAAATGGAAGAAACTGGCTGAAACAAAGAGCTACAGGCCCCATGCAAGTCCAGAATCCAACAGGGCAGTAGTTAAATCTTAAAGCTCTGAAATAATCTCCTTTGACTCTATGTCTTATATCCAGGTCATGCCGATGCAAGAGGTAGGCTCCCATGACTTTCGGCAGCTCTGCTCCTGTGGCTTTGCAGGGTGCGGCCCCATCCTGGCTGCTTTCACAGGCTGGAATCGAGTGTCTGCACCTTTTCCAGATGCACAGTGCAAGCTGTCAGTGGATCTACCATTCTGGAGTCTGGAGGACAATAGTTCTCTTCTCACAGCTCCACAAGGCAGTGCCCTGGTGGGGACTCTGTTTGTGGGCTCTAACTCCACATTTTCCCTCCACATTGCCCTAGCAGAGGTTATCCATGAAGGCTCTGCCCCCATACCACACCTCTGCCTGGACATCCAGGCTTTTCCATACATCCTCTGAAATCTAGGCAGAGATTCCTAAACCTCAATTCTGTCTTCTAAGTACCTGCAGGACCAACACCACGTGGAAGCTGCCAAGGCTTGGGGCTTGCACCTTCTGAAGCCATGGCACAGGCTGTATCTTTGCCCCTTTTAGCCACCACTGGAGGCGCTAGAATGCAGGGCACCAAGTCCCAAGGCTGCACACAGCAAGGGGGGCCTGCACCCAGCCCCAGAAACCATTTTTTCCTTCTAGGCCTCTGGGCCTGTGATGGAAAGGACTTTTGTGAAGGTTTCTGACATGCCCTGGAGACATTTCCCCCATTGTCTTGGTGATTAACATTTGGCTCCTTGTTACTTATACAAATTTCTGCAGTCTGCTTGAATTTCTCTGCAGAAAATGAGTTTTTCTTTTCTACTGCATTGTCAGGCTGCAAATTTTCCAAACTTTTATGCTCTATCACTTCTTGAATGCTTTGCTGCTCAGAAATTTCATCCGTCAGATACCCTAAATCATATCTCTCAAGTTCAAATTTCCACAGATCTCTAGGGTAGGGACAAAATGCCACCAGTCTCTTTGCATAGAAAAAGGGACCTTTACTCCAGTTCCCAACAAGTTCCTCATCTCCATCTGAGACCATCTCTGCCTGGACTTTATTGTCCATATTACTGTCAGCATTTTGGTCATAGCCATTCAACAAGTCTTTAGGAAGTTCCAAACTTTCCCAAATCTTCCTGTCTTCTGAGCCCTCCAAGTCTCTACGAAATTCTAAACTTTCCCACATTTTTCTTTCTTCTTCTGAGCCCTCCAAACTGTTCCAACCTCTGTCTGTTATCCAGTTCCAAAGTCACTTCCACATTTTTGGGTATCTTTACAGCAACACCCCATTCCTGGTACCAATTTACTATGTTAGCCCATTCTCATGCTGCTAATAAAAACATACCTAAGACTGGGCAATTTACAAAGAAAAGAAGTTTAATGGACTCACAGTTCAGCATGGCTGGGAAAGCCTCAGGGAACTTACAATCGTGGCAGAAGGGGAAAGAGACATGTCCTTCTTCATGTGGTGGGAGCAGAAAGAAATAGAGTGAAGTTGGGGAAAAACCCCTTATGAAACCATCAGATCTCATGAGAATTCACTCACTATCATGAGAACGGCATGGAGGTAACCACCCCCATGATTCAATTACCTCCCACCAGGTCCCTCCAACAATGCATGGGGATTATGGGAACTACAATTCAAGATGACATTTGGGTGGGGATGCAGCCAAACCATATCATCTGTGTTTATTGTACACTCAGCAGGAAAGGCCATTGAAGAGTCAGCAGAACTCGGAGTGTGATTCTGGGGACACAACAAGAGGACATCTTTCTGTTTTCCCTAAATGCCCACAGCTCCTTGAAGCCTTAATTACAGTTCACTTTAAGAAGTAACAATGGACATCTACCATAAGCCAAGCACTGTTAGGCAGTAGGGATATGACAATAAACAAGAAAATTCTCAACCTCATTGGGCTTACATCTAGCAAAGGAGACAACAGTTAAACTGAAAATAAATGTGGCAGATGCAGTTATCCCTTCAAGTAAGTACTTGCTACCAGCTATCAAGAGTGTGGCTAGCTGACAGCCCCCAGTACTTAGCACTTTTGGGTCTACCCTGGCTTTCAAGCCAAGACCATACTATTCTTACAGTGACTCCTATACAATGGCTGGGCAAAGCAGTGGTATCTGAGAGCATGTACATCTTGGAGTGACCCCCAGCTAGAGTTGCCAGATTTAGCAAATAAAAACACAGGGCAACCAGTTAAATTTGCACTGCAGATAAACAATGAACTTTTTTTTACTATAATTGTGTCCCAAATATGGCATGAGACAGACATACTTTAAAAAAATTCATTGTTGGCTGTGTGCAGTGGTTCACATCTGTAATCCAAGCACACTAGGAGACTGACGCAGGCAGATCACTTGAGCCCAGGAGTTCAAGACCAGCCTGGACAACATGGTGAAACCCCATTTCTACAAAAATAAAAATAAAAAAAATAGCTTGGTGTAGTGGAGTACACCTGTAGTCCCAGATACTCGGGAGGCTGAGGCAGGAGGATTACTTGAGCCTGGGGCAGAGGTTGCAGTGAGCTGAGAACTGTACTCCATCCAACTTGCAACAGTTGGTACCAAGAATGGTTTGAGAAAGCATGTGGTAAGATAAAGACTTGGGAACTAGATCACTCACGACTTTGCTGGTTGTAAGGACATAATGCCTGGTGGTAGATAGTGTACAGACAGCCCATGGCATGAGATGGAGGTCCAGTTGTTAAAAAGGTTCACCAATGGTAGACTGGGATGGCAGGTAGGAAGAGAGGAATGCATTGTTTCAAGCATTAGAATGTAGGGGAATCTCTATGTACGAAAATAATAGAATTTGCTGATTATTACTAAGTTACATTGATGCCCTACAGGAGGATAATGAAAAGCTGAGAATAGTTAACAAACCACTAAAACTAAGTGTGCAAAGAGTTTCTACAAAGAATCCGTCTTACTGTGAGTGAGCAGAAAAAGCTAAACATGAAGCACAGGATTTAATACAGCTACTGAATTTGAAAGACATTTGAATGCTCAAAAAAGCAGGGCTGTTAGACCAAAGTCAGGGCCCCAGGTGGCAACACCTGAGACTCTAACACATGGGACTGAAACATTTGGATGGATGTTCCTAGATTCCTCTGAACCTTCTGAGCCTGTAGGGATGGCTCACCCTTCTCAATTAAGAGCTAGCACATTCCTTGTGTAAAAAGATGATACAAGGGGTTTTCCTCTAAAAGGCAATAGGTGGCTCCCTCCTCCACTCCTGGACATCAGCACACATCACAACACATCTGAGCCAGGAATATGCTGGGCCTGATAAGGAGTACAGCACAAATGAGCTGCAAGATGGCATCAGAGTGAGTCATCAGGGACCGGGGTACTTGATCAAGATGGCTGGAACATAAGTCTGGATAAAGGAGAGCTGCTTTTTGTTTTTGTTTTTTTTTACTTGGGGTCACTTTGTTGAGATACAGGATTTAACATCCCAGGAAATGATGCGAACTTGCTTCTGCGAACTTGCTGCTAGGGTAGCTCCCAGAAGCCTAGAGAAAGTGATGGCCCCCACTCCACTGAAAGGTTGAAATGCCTGCTTGCCATGGAAGATATACAGGAAGTGGTTAAGACATAAGGCTCAGGGAGGTAGGATTGCAGAAATGGGTGTATTAGGAGAGGCCAGAAAACCAATCAGAGGACACACCATTTACCAAAGCCATCAGGAATGTGGGCCAGAGTTGACAATAGAAGAGTCTGACACAGAACTTGGCTTGCTGATGACAGTGGAACTCTTGGGCTTTCCCAAAGCAATTGATAACCAGGTGGTGGTACTTAAACACCAGAAGCCAGGAGACTGTAATTATCATAACAACCAAAAAAACAGAGTGGCAGTCAGGAGGGCCTAACCTATAGATCATCACAGAGATAGTGAATAGAACTTAGCACTCTTAGGAACAAACTAGATAGCCAGCAAGAGTGCTGTCTGTCATATGTTTGACATATGTAACATATATGTTATATGTAATCAGAAGAGAGGAAGAACGGGTGAGCATGAGGCTGAGGGCAATTGCCTCAATAAAAAGTCATAATAACTTTGCCAAATTTCCAGGCCTGAGCTGATTTTCAGATTCAAAACCTGTTGGCTAGGTGTGCAAGGTGACTAGGTGACTAGGTGACTAGGTCTGCAAGGGGAAGGACCCTACAATACATTGGCAAGTCCACACTGTGATGATTCCCAATGTTCTTCTCCAAAGGAACCTATTGCCATTGACTTGATTGACTTTACACTGAGAAAAGAAAAATAGCCAAACTTTCCAACAGCTGTTGGAGGCAGGGTCTGAATCGTCATTGATACGTAAAGACCTGAAGCATCATCATGGGTTCCTGTGAGAAGTGGAGGACGTGAATGTCAGGCAATAAATAGATTCCTGGCTGAAGTATGGTTTATAGTGAGTCCACTGATCCATGGGCCCACATAGTGGTCATTTTTCCTGTTCAAAAATGTATTATTGGTATTATTATACTTGGCAGTTGATGTAACTCCTTCACTAGGTCCTTGGCTTTTAGACAAGAGTTGTCATATTGGAGAAGGCCAAGTGGAGATCTCAGAAATTGCTGGCTATGATAAGTAAATCAAAAACAGTATTGCATCCTGGGGGAGTAGTGGAAATTAAAGAAGCAAGGATGCAGCGATGGTCGCCCCTGTCATATCTCCATTGAATACCCTAGTCTGGTCCCCACAGAAACTGAATGAATCCTAGAAAATGACTGTAGACTACCACAAGTGCAACCAAGTAATGACCTTGATCATATCTGCTGTGCCCAACACAGTGCCATTGTGGGCGCAGATAAATATGGCCTTGGGTTTATGGTACCCAACCACCAATTTGGTAAATGCATGCTTTTCAATCCCAAATAGAAAAGGCCATCAGAAACAGTTCACATTCAACTAGAATGGGCAATATGTGTGGAACCCATATTCCTGATGGACCAGGGGATCTGTTAGTACTCCCTCGATCAGTTGTGACTATGAATGGACAAAAGTAGCAACCCTGGTCTAAAACAGGTATAGTTACCAGGGGCTCAGAGTCTGGGGCTCACCATTGGGTAGGCTACCCAGACAGCAAAGGTAGTAGCTGAGGGTAAAGATAATTTAGAATGGTTGGTGAAAGAGGGGACAGTGGGCATGTTTGTAGCCCCAAGACCAGCTGCAGCAATGACAGGCTGCAGTTTGTCCCTCCTTCTTCTAGGTTTTCCCTTAGGAAGAAGGGCCCACCAGAGCCCTGGAAAGCTGCCCCTTGCACAGTTTAAGGGATGGACTGGGGCAGAAATGTGGCAGAGATGTGCTGCTCAGATCCCCATTCAAAAAAAACAAGCTAGGCTTTAAGGACTGTCATTGAGTGGCAGCTCTTAGCTTCTTTAGAGTCGATTCTGTTTTCACGGTAGCGCCTAGCAAAAGACAGAGCAAGGCCTGGCCAATGCCATCTAAAACTCTAGTGTGTAGTCTACTCCAGAGATCCCTGTTGGTTGGCAGGGATCTGCCGCATGATCTGGCAGCTGTTTCTAGTTGCCTCCCTCCACCGGGTGAACAGTGCCCCCCGTAAAAAGATATGTCTGAATCCTAATTTCTGGAATCTGTGAACATTACCTTATTTCAGAAAAGGGTATTCTTTACAGATGTGATGAAGTTGAGGATTTGAGATGAGGAAACCATCCTGGATTACCCAGGTGAGCCCTAAATGTAATCACGTGCATTCTAATAAGATAAACACATAGAGGAAAAAGACAGACAAAGAGAAGAGGAAAAAGCCATGCGACCACAGAAGCAGAGACTGGAGTGATGCAGCCACAAGCTAAAGAGTGCCTGGAGCAGCCAGAAGTGAAAGGAAGAGATTCTCCACCCTACCCCTAGCCTTAGGAGGAAATGCAGCCCTGCTGATACCTTGATAATGGACATCTGGCCTCTAGAACTTCAAGATAATAGCTTTTCTTGTTTTCTGACACCAAGGTGATAGTGATCTGTTGTGGCAGCCCTAGAAAATGGATGCGCTCCCCTTTTCTTTTCTGAGTCTCTCCTCAACCTTTTCTCCTCCTAACTAGGACTCTGCATCTGCTTCTTGAGGCAACCTGACTTGCAGCAGTAGGATGTAACACAATGAGAGGGTATGGTTGAAAGGGCATGGAGGAAGGGCATCTAGCCCCAAGGCAGAGGGTAGAGGGGCAGGGAAGACAATCTAGAGCAAGTGACATATCAAGTGGCCTGAATGATGGCAGGAGCCAGCTAAATCAAGGGACACTAAAAAGAGAAAGTGTCACACCCTAAAGAAACTAAAAACCACTCGGTAAGGGAAGATGAGCTGTGTGAGATCGGAGCAGCAAGGCAAGCAGCAGAGGCTGGATCTAACTGGCTTTGTGAGTGATCTCTGGTCTTTGTATTTAATGCTAAAAGGCTTTAAACAGAGGGTGCCATGAGCAGCATTTCACTAATAAAGATGAATTTGTTTGGCTTAAAAGAATTGCAAGGATACAACTATTCTTGAGAAAAAGATACCACAATAAAACCTGCTCATTTATTGATGCCTTTGTGGGAACAGCTGTGTCTCTAATCTCACGCTAAGAATGTTTCCACTGGGGAGAAAGAGACATTATGCGGGCCTCAGGCACTCAAGCTTTCTCTTCATAGTGTGATAAGGACAATTTACACCCTTTTCTCAATCAGTATTATAAAGCACTGTGCAAAGGCAGCTTCAAGTTCCACCTTCCATGCAACCAGATTATCAGCTCTAAATCCTTTCTAAATAGAAATTCTGGAGCTGCCTTTGGCCATGAGTACCTTCAGGACAAGAAGGATTTTCAACCAGGCAGAAGTGGAAGGGATGCATGAAATGGCAGAACCATCTGCAGCCTTGGACTTCTCCTTAGGGACTGCCCAGGGGACTGTATTGGTTTATTATCTCACAAGAGCAGCTGTGGGGTATGACCAGCCCTGGTGAGGGAGAGGTGTCCGCACCACCACACTCTAGGACGGCTCAGCCTACACAGGAAATTGTTATCTTACCTCCCTTGGGGAACAAAGGAGAAACTTTGTTTGATGCAGACTTCAAAAAAGAGTGGCCTAAGGGCCACATCTGGTGTATTTTCTTTGGTCTCCAAAGCTGTGCTCTTGTTTTTAATTGAACCAACATTCAAACATTAGAAGAGTTCCCATGACAGTCCAGACTGCTAGGTTCCCTCATCAAATCAGGAGCGCCGGCTTCAGTTCACCCCCATTCCTGCAGGGATCAGAGCCCAGCAGCAGCCACCTACACTTTGCTCGGGACAAGCCTGCTCCAAGCTACACAGTACCTCCTCACCCTGGGGATTTGGATCCACAGTACGGAAGCCAAGAGTTTTGTTTTCCTAACACGGGCATAGAAATATTTATCTGTACCCATATTCCCGCCATAAGTGGGAAAATGCAATGCTACATTGAAAGAGCCAGAATTTCTAAATAAATGCGAAAAATTCTATAGTATTTTCCCTCTGACACCAGCCAGCTTTGTTTATTTAGTTTGCGTGTCTGAGTTTGTGCCCCCTGACTTCAATGTTTTCAGGGTCTCAGTTGCTCTTCCCACTTGGCCCAGTTCATCTGTTCTGCCTGCAGCACCTCGTCATTCTTCCACACTAAGCAGGCAGGCCTTGGTCCACACTCGCAGGTACCACACGGGAGACCATTTCTGGGAAACCGGGGGGCTCCAATTTTCTCCAGAGAAGAAGCCTCAGACAAAATCCTGGGGGAAGCGCAGGGAGAACTTCAGCAGAAAGGCCCTGATCACAAAGGAGATGTTACTCTTTTGCTTCAGGTGCCCCTCTCTCTTCCTCTCCTCTGTTGACACCCACACACCCAGTCTAGACCATGCTTTACTATTAAAGATACCAAGAATTAGAGTCGGCTTGTGAATTATTTTTTTTGCTAACACTCCTCCCTGCTAGGGAGCTGCTCCACTCCCACACCCCCTCTCACTCCTACCCCATCCTGTAGAATACTCTGGCTTGAAGAATTAGCAAAGGAAAGGGCCACCACCAGATTCTCATCTCTTTCCCAAATGGGCTGCTGCTCCTCTGAGTGGAGAGAGGAAACTACACCTTCTCCCTCCCTGCACAGGGCCAGCACCATTTGTTTACCTCTCAGTGCTTCTGAATGAGAAGGAAGAATAATTCACAAGCTGACTCTAATTCTTGGTATCTTTAGTAGTAAGGCATGGTCTAGACTGGGTGTGTGGGTGTCAACAGAGGAGAGGAAGAGAGAGGGGCACCTGAAGCAAAAGAGTAACATCTCCTTTGTGATCAGGGCCTTTCTGCTGAAGTTCTCCCTGCGCTTCCCCCAGGATTTTGTCTGAGGCTTCTTCTCTGGAGAAATTTGGAGCCCCTCGGTTTCCCAGAAATGGTCTCCCGTGTGGTACCTGCGAGTGTGGACCAAGGCCTGCCTGCTTAGTGTGGAAGAATGACGAGGTGCTGCAGGCAGAACAGATGAACTGGGCCAAGAGGGAACAGCAACTGAGACCCTGAAAACATTGAAGTCAGGGGGCACCTCTGCAGTGCTGGCCCTGTGTAGTTTCCTCTCTCCACTCAGAGGAGCGGCAGCCCATTTGGGAAAGAGATAAGAATCTGGTGGTGGCCATTTCCTTTGCTAATTCTTCAGGCCAGAGTATTCTATAGGCTGGGGTAGGAGTGGGAGTGGGTGTGGGAGTGGAGCAGCTCCCTAGCAGGGGGGAGTGTTAGCACTGACATTGTTTAGAATTGCTGGCACAATTCAGTATTCAGTGAACACTGAATTGATTCGGTAGTTACAACAACACATTTCTCCTCCTCCTCCTCCTCCTCCTCTTCCTCCTCCTCCTTCTCCTCCTCCTCCTCCTCCTCTTCCTTCTCCTTCTCCTCCTCCTCCTCTTCCTCCTCTTTCTTCTTCTTCTTTCCCTTCCCCTTCTCATTTCTCCCTTCTCCCTTCTTCTTCTTCTTCTTTTTGATTTCCAATTTTTATTTTAAGTTCAGGGGTACATGTGCAGGATGTGCAGGTATGTTACACAGGTAAATGTGTGCCATGGTAATTTGCTGCACAGATTATCTAGGTATTAAGCCCAGCATTCATTAGCTATTCTTCCTGGTGCTCTCTCTCCTCACTAACCCTTTGACAGGCCCGTGTCCAGGGTGTGTTGTTCCTCCCATTTGTCTATGTATTCTCATTGTTCAGCTCCCATTTATAAGTGAGAACATGCAGTGTTTGGTTTTCTGTTCCTGCACTAGTTTGCTAAGGATAATGGCTTTCAGCTCAAACTATGTCCCTGCAAATGACATGGTCTTGTTCCTTTTTATAGCTGCATAGTATTCCATGGTGTATATGTACCACTTTCTTTATCCAGTCTATTATTGATGGGCATTTGGGTTGATTCCATGTCTTTGCTATTGTGAATACTGCTACAATGAACATACATGTGCATATGTCTTTATAATGAAATGATTTATATTCTTTTGGGTATATACCCAGTAACGGTATTGCTGGGTCAAATGGTATTTCTTCCTCTAGGTCTTTGAGGAATCGCCACACTATCTTCCACAATAGTTGAACTAATTTACACTCCCAGTTATGTAAAAGTGTTGCTTTTTCGCCACAACCTCACCAGCCATCTGTTGTTTTTTGACTTTTTAATAATAGCCTTTCTGACTGGTGTGAGATGGTATCTCATTGTGGTTTTGATTTGTATTTCTCTAATGAGCAGTGGTATTGAGGTTTTTTTCATATGTTTGTTGGCCGCATGTATGTTTTCCTTTGAGAAGTATTTGTTATGTCCTTTGCCCACTTTTTAACGGTGTTGTTTGAGTTTTTCTTGTAAATGTAAGTTCCTTGTAGATGCTGGATATTAGACCTTCTGTAGGTTGTCTGTTCACTCTGATGATAGTTTCTTTTGGTGTGCAGAAGCTCTTTAGTTTAATTAGATCCCATTTGTCAATTTTTGCTTTTGTTTCAATTGCTTTTGGCATCTTTGTTATGACTTCTTTGCCTGTGCCTATGTCCTGAATGGTACTGCCTAGATTTTTTTCTAGGATTTTTATAGTTTTGGGTTTTGCATTTAAGTCTTTAATCCATCTTGAGTTTATTTTCGTACATGGTTTAAGGAAGGGGTCCAGTTTCAATTTTCTGCATGTGTCTAGCCAGTTCTCCCAGCACCATTTATTAAACAGGGAATCCTTTCTCCATTGCTTGTTTTTGTCAAGTTTGTCAAAGATCAGATGGTTGTAGGTGTGCAATCTTATTTCTGGTTTTCTATTCTGTTCCGTTTGTCTATGTGTCTGTCCTTGTACCAGTACCATGCTGTTTGGGTTACTGTAGTTTTGTAGCATAGTTTGAAGTTGGGTAGCATGATGCCTCCAGCTTTGTTCTTTTTGCTTAGGATTACCTTGGCTATTCAGGCTCTCTTTTGGTTTCATATGAATTTTAAAATAGTTTTTTTCTAATTCTGTGAAGAATGTCAATGGTGGTTTAATGGGAATAGCACTGAATGTATAAAATGCTTTGGGCATTATGGCCATTTTCACGATATTGATTCCCACATCCATGAGCATGGAATGTTTTTCCGTTTGTTTTTGTCATCTCTGATTTCTCTGAGCAGTGGTTTGTCGTTCTCCTTGAAGAGGTCCTTCACTTCCCTTGTTAGCTGTATTTTTAGGTATTTCATTCTTTTTGTGGCACTTGTGAATGGGAGTTCATTCATGATTTGGCTCTCGGCTTGCCGGTGCAACAACACTTTTTATTTCATTTTATCACTACTTTTAAATTTTCTACATAAAGGGCACCCAGGGTAGCAAAGCCATGGCCCATCCCCACTTGATGTGCCCTTGGGGTTCCCCACTCTCCATTGCAGTCTCCATTACATTGAAGCTAGATGGTCAGGCTAGAGCCACACAGCTGAGCCTGTTATTAAGCCAGGCCTACAGTAACATGCATGTCTGCCCCTGATTGAATCTTCCCAACAACACTGTAAGGTTGTATAATCAAGCTCATTTTTCAGACGAGGAACCAAGGCTTAGGGAGGTGAGGAGACTTTCCCAATATCACACTAGGGAGTGGTGAAGCACGGATAAGTCCAGGTTTGCCTGACTTCCAGCACTTGTCCTTTACTGATCTGCACACCCACTTTGTTTCTTTCTGGTCAGTTTCCCAATTTTCTTAGTTTCTGGCCTGGGATCTATAGTTTCTGACCTTGGCTCATTCCCTAGGTTGGGGTACTGGGGTATCTCTTCCCTGACTCAGACCTTTGATTTTCTGATCAACCATATTTAGGAATCTCCCTCTTTCCATGCTGCCTTTAGCTTTCCCAAGGAAGATCCCCCACCTAATCCAACCTAGCCTGTAGGAGGTCTTTGGATCTTGGAAGATTTGCCCCTTTTCTATGAACGGGATCTGAACAACAGGAAAATACAAGTATGTGTTTATATGGACTCACATGTGTGCCTGTGTGTGCATGTATATATTTGCACAAGTATAAGTGGAGATCTAGCGGTGTGAAATGGCACAGAGGTGCATGGGATGGGGCAGTCCTATTGGGACAGAGTAATTAAGAGAGATGTGGGAGAAAATCTAGGAGTGACAGATGCTGACTGGATGCCCTTGTACACTTTATGTTTCTTCCAGATAGATTTCCTGCCTGGAAGACCATTCCCCAGGTTAGCATTTCCTTTTCCTGCCTGATGCTCTTCAGAAACAGTTCCTGTGTTTTGCATCTTGAACATCCAGTCAGTGCTTAATCTAGCAATGCAATTTCCCCCATTTGCAAAATAAAGAGGCACTCCTCATTGGTTCTTCACTAGGTCTTCTCTCCCTTATCTCTCAGACTCTGGACCTTAAGACACAGGCCTCAGCACCTGCTATTCCTGTGCCACTGTGCAAATAGGAAGGCTTCCAGGGCACCAGGCTGCCAATGTCCTGATGCAAAAGATGGAACTGGGATAAAGATATATTTTAAATTAACAATGCCATTTAAGTGCTACAAAATGGTTTTAGAAATGGATTTTTAATTTCATAATTAATGCATATTCATTGAAGAAAATTAGAAAATCCATTTGTGCAAAACGATGAAATCTTACCAACCATGCAGGGAACCTTTGATAACCTCTTATTGCATCGTCCCAAAGCTTTTTCCATTAATGTGAATGTGTGTGTGCACGCATGTGTTTTTATAACAAGCATATACAGTTTTATAATCTGCTTTTCTAAGGGATTGATTATTATGGCTTGGTATAGTTCAATAATTTTCCAGAAATGCAAATTTCTCTATATTATGCTTCCTTAACTTTTTGTATAATAATTTGATGCATCATTGACCAAACAAGTTACTATGGGTGGGTCAGGAGCAAGAAGAATCAATTTTTTTAAATTATGTTTCTGACCAAAGGTCTGCCTATTATGTACTGGCAGCTGTACATGAATCATTTCCTCTAATCCTTACGTTAGGTTGATTTTATTACTTTCATCATATAGATAAGGAAACCAGGCTTAAGAGGTTAATTAACCCATCCAAGGTCACATAGCTGAAAAGCAGCAAATCCATTCAGGTCTCTCTGACATCAAAATCTAGCTCTTTCCAAATTGCCTATCTATCAGTGAAATAGAATTTGACTTGGGGTGAGCAGGAGAAGGGGCTAGCAATACTGATAATGGGATTTTTTACATTTATTTTTATTTTTTATTTTTTATTTTTTGAGACAGAGTCTCCCTCTGTTGCCCAGGCTAGAGTGCAGTGGTGCCAGCTTGGCTCACTGCAACCTCCACCTCCCAGGTTCAAGCAATTCTCCTTCCTCAGCCCCCCAAGTAGCTGGGATTACAGGCACATGCCACCACACCCAGCTAATTTTTGTAATTTTAGTAGAGACCAAGATTCACCATGTTGGCCAGGCTGGTCGTGAACTCCTGACCTCAGGTGATCCACCTGCCTCAGCCTCCCAAAGTGTTGGGATTATAGGCGTGAGCCACCGCGCCCAGCCATGATAATGTGATTTAGATAGTTAAAGAACATGTCCACCATTATCATGAGGCCCATCTGCAGCATTTGGTGTGAATGTCTCTGATGAAGGCTCATACAGAAGGTCAATCCTAGGATCTTAGTCTCTACTGATGAGCCTACCTTTTTAAAAAATTATTCAGCAAAGATAGCAGAAGAGATGACTTATATAGATGTTATACTCAGCCACATCTGAGAGCAGAACTAGTCTAGAATGTCACAGGTCCAGACCAACAGGAGCTGTTTTGGTGTGAGCAGAGTGGGTCTCACAGAAGTGGTCTTGGTGATCAGTTGGTGATGGAAGTTCTAGATCCATTGAGAGGTAAGTTCCAGACAGTGGCACACAGTCCAACAACTTGTACCAGCATCCCCAGCCTCTGACATTCCATGTTTCTGCTCCTGTGGCCTCCACAGTGCACATGCTAGCAGTTTACCTGGACCTCTGCCTCATCTTTCTTCTTTTGCGCTTCAATCTGCGTATTTGCTTCTTCCTCCACATGGCTCTCATGGAGCAAAGGTGTCTAAAAAGATGGTAATAAGGCTGAGAACTGAGCCTACTCTTAAACAACCCAACCTGCAATAGTATTGCTTGTTGGAGCAAGGAGGAAACTGGGGAAACAGGCAGCCAAGCAGACTCATTAAAAGGCAATACTGTCTTTGCCTTCTTGGTACAGCAGGCAGATTATTTTTAACCCGGGCTCTGCTGACTGAAGATGATTGGCAACAATGCCAGCCCTACAGTGGACTTCAGGGAATGCCAAGCAAATACACTCAGGGTCTATTAAATTTATATTCTTCTTCACAAAAGGGTCTCTTCTATTTTCTGTAAAAATTCAGGGTAAAACAGGTGAATTTCCCTGTGGTCACTCACAGACATTGGCTGATCACATTCTGAAAGAGCAGGACAAACAATTATTCCATGTTAGGAATTCTTTTTTCTTCTGAGAATGAAACCAGAGAGTGTATGTGCCCACTTGCAGATTTTGGTATTTCTGCTATAAGAGTTGGAGGATTAGCACTCTATAACTTTACTCTTGCCTTAAAAGAGAGACAGTTATTTGCTAGTACTTCAGTTATTCATTTCCTTCAATGCTATAGTCATAACTCTAAACTAGTTTAATGTCTTTGAAGAAAATTAATTAGCTCTTGTGTTGATACTTCTAAAGTGCTTTAATGCAGGTCTGGTTTGTACTCAGCCTTTAAAAGAATTTCCATGGCAGCCATTTAACAGATAACAGACTTTTCTGGAAATGCCCAGTGCTTTGTAGCATTTGAAAAGGAACATGTTTGATGGACATTTGTGCAATTAAAAATATAATTATTCACTGATATAAGTGTACTATGAATTTTAAAAATTCCTTTAAAAATGAATGATATGTCTTATAATTCATCAAAAAATAATTCCATGGCCAGTGTGCTTAATTATAAGGAAACTTTAAAGTATATGGCAGTATTCAGTAATCAGTGCTCAGAAAATCACCAAGTATTTAAAATCCCCAGAGTGAAATTCGTTTGCTCCTAGTAGTATATCCCTATGTTTGACAGATATTTTTGTTCCAAATGTTCTCCATTCATTCTTAAATCAGATCTGTCAAAAGCATTGAGCACCCGCTGTGTGCCAGGTTAATTTGTCCCTCATTGTTTTAAATAATCCTCAAACCCAATTCCACATAACAGGCAGTAGTAAAGGAGAAAAACATCCTCATTTTCCAGATGATAAAAATTATACTTTGGGAAAATTAATTTACAAGGCTAAAGTCATTCAGCTAATAAGGATCAGAACCAGAATTTGAACCCAGACCTTCAGCCTGTAGTGTCCAAATATACACCCACTTTGTTAAGGGGCTGCTGTGGAAATGTGACCAGTTGCACAGCCACATACATGCCCATCCCTTCTTTTTTCCTCATCTCTATGCCAGGGCTTAGGTGAAAGTTCCTAAACCTACTGATTGGAATCCAAATCCCTTCTGTGCTGCTGTAACAGAATACCTGAGACAGGGTAATTTATAATGAATAGAAGTTTATTTCTCAGAGTTCTGGAGCCTGAAAAGTCCAAAATCAAGACACCAGCATCTGTTGAGGGCCTTATTGCTGTATGATCCCATGGCAGAAGGTGAGAAAGTGAGAGGGTAAGAGAGAGACAAAAGGAGGCTGAATTTGTCCTTTTATAAGGAATCCACTCCCATGATAATGAACCCACTCCCACCATAACAGCATTAATCCATATATGAGAGCCGAATACTCACAGCCTAATCACCTCTTAAAGGTCCTACCTCGTAAGACTGTACTGTTACAGTGGCAGTTAAATTTCACATGAGTTGGGAGGGGACAACCATTCAAATCATAGCAGAATCCTTGCCTTGTGCCCTGGGCATTTGTATTTTAAAAACTTTTCAAGTCATTTTCATGTAGAAGGAGTTGCGAAACATGCTTACAAATCTGTGAATCCAATTCCTTTGGCCTCTGCTCATAAATCTCATTTTCTGCAAACCATCTTCATTTTGCTGTTATTCCCTTTGGGATCCATCCCTCATAATTAATGTGGAGTAGCCCTGTAAGAAACTACCAGCTCCAGGAGACAGAATGATAGAATTGTGGCTTGCTTCCTTTCTGTCAAACTTACTCAATATCTTCTCACTTACTCAAATTTAGGTGAAAAAGCCAGTGACATTTTTCCTAAAGCTAAGAAGCAGTAAGTATAACTGTGGAGTCAAAAATATTGGTAATTGGAAGAACATGAAGAAAAGTCCCAAAGACGTTTTTGTTTTTGTTTTTATTTTTGTTTTTGTTTTGAGACAGAGTCTCACTCTGTTGCCCAAGCTAGAGTGCAGTGGCGCAATCTCCACTTACTGCAACCTCCGCCTCCCGGGTTGAAGCAATTCTCCTGCCTCAGCCTCCCAAGTAGCTGCGATTACAGGCATGTGCCACCATGCCCAGCTAATTTTAGTAGAGACTGGGTTTCACCATGTTGGCCAAACTGGTCTCGAACTCCTGACCTCAGGTGATCTGGCTGCCTTGACACAGACTTTTATTCAAATCCTTGTGACATGATTTTGGTTAAGCCATTTATCCTCTCAAACCTGTAAAATAAGGATAATCATAGAAACCTCTTTGAGCTGTTGGGAGGTCATGTATGGGTCTCAAATAAATCTAGGCCACCATCCTCCCATCCTGTCTAGCCAGGGTGTCACACTCAAAGGAAACAGAAATCAGTTCCAAAATACTTTGAAAAGTAACACATATATACTAAGAAGTGTCTTTAAGGATGGCAAACGAGACTTAGAAGGGGCAACACATGTATGATTAAGCCATGGACTTAAGAGTCAGATTGCCTAAGTTCAAGTCCTGCTTTTCCCACTTACTGTTTGTGTTCCGTTGAGCAGGTTACCAAGGTCATCTCTGTGCCTGTTTCTTCATCTGTAAAATGGAGGTAATGATAGTATTTACTCTGTAGGACTGGAAATGACAAGAGGTGGAATGGCCAAGTTAGGACAAATGTTTTTGAGGCCTGCTGCATTGTTTCTTGGAAACCTATCTTGATTTTAGGTAGGCTAGAGCTTCAGAATTTAGATGCAAGACCTGTGTCTGTGCCCATTCTTCCTCCTACCACCCTGACAACCACCCTCACTTCTGCCCTAACATTCAGTCCCAATGGTCCTTAACCTCCGAGGACTCAGCTTCTCTTAAAGCCAAGGCCTAGAGGCTCAAGATTCAATATATTAATAGATATAAAGAACAGTGCTGGGACATAGTACTAAAAGTGTATGCTATGAAAATTATTATTGAAGTACCTAATACAGAGCAAAATATCCTTAAAACTCTTGACACAACCAAGTCCCCAAAGTCCCACATTGGGTGGCAGGTGTCCCAACCTCTCATCTCTTTCTCTCCTTAACACTCCTGACTCCTTTGCTGATACCCTCTATCTGCCCTTCAGGTATCTTCTTCACATTTCTCATCCCTGTGAGCTCAGGCTCTTTCATATATAATATAGTTTACCTGGTCTCCACTTTTCTTATTTCTTTAGTAAGCAACCTTTGCTCCTAGCAGCCTAACAGAGGTTATCAAGGGGTTGCGGAGGCAGAAGGTTATGGAATGTTTTTGTCTCAGACACATACATATATACGTAATATAATTATGATGCTTTCACCTGGTGGGCACTCTGTAATATGAGTCTGCTTTTCACTTTAATGTCCATTACTGAACAAGGGCAAAGCGACCCATTTCAGATATTTACGGAAAGTCTGATACCACCAATTCCTCCTGATTAACAGTGTATTAATTTGCCTGCCCAATGACTTTGGTCTGAAACCAGAAACATAAGTGGATCCACGGGGGTGGGGCACATGCCGTCTGAGACCTAGAATTGTGCTGTCCAACATGATAGCCACCAGCCACATGAGCCGATTTAAATTTAAATTAATTAAAATCAAGTAATATTAAAACTTCATTTTCTTAGCGGCACATGTTAAGTGCTCAATAGCTACATGTCACTGGTACACTTCAGTCCATTGTCATATCATTGGACAGCACAGACATGGAATATTCTCGATACAGCAGGATGTTGTATTGGGCAGTGCCAGTCTCTAGAGAGATCAACAGAGCTTGACTTGCGTATTCACAGAACCTCATTTCAGGCCTTCCTAAGCCTCTAGGCCATGCCTACAAAAAAGGCTGAGCCCCCAGAGGTTCAGGATCATTGGAACTGGAAGTTAGGGCGAAGGTGAGGATGGCAGTCAAGATGGTAGGAAAGAGTATGAGGACAAACACAGGCCCTGCATGTACATTCTGCAATATCTGGTCTACTTAAGATCAAAATGGGTCTCCCAGGAAACAAGGCAAGAGGCCTCAAAAAGATTTATTCTGCCCTCAGCCATTCTACCTCTTGTAACTAAACTGCTTGGGAAAGGAGCTCAGAGGTTATTTATTGCCTTTTAAATTGAAGTGGAAATTAGAAGTAATCATTAGGACATTTCAAAAAGAAAAATGCCTGAAATAAGTGATCAACAAGATTGATGCAAAAGAAAGTCTTCTGCCCTGAATTATCCAGACTGCTGCTTTGATTCCCATGTAGACACAGACTGAGAACTTGTTGCCCACCCTTGCTTGTGATTTCTTCACACTGTGAAGTGAGAACCGTAAGCGGTGGGAGTGGCAAAGACAGCAGGGAAGACAGGCTAGCAGACGTGGGCCAGGCAGGTGGCAGAATGTGGTTGAAGATCTCAGTATCAGTTGGTTCTTGAGAGGTTCCCAAGGCTGCTGAAACACTGACTGTCAAAGGCATTCTTTCCTCCACAGGGTCTCCTGCCTGGAGGCCTTTCTTCGCCACTGTCCCTCAGAAGTTTCCACACACAGAGCTGATGAGTGGGAACTTCTGTCCTTTTCTTTGTAGGGCGTTTTTAAAATTATTATTTTAAAAAATTTTTTAAGTAAAACAAACTGAGGCAGATGCTTCTGAAATCTCCTGCCTCAGTTTCCCTCCTTTTTGTGCACCCTTTCCTACTGCTCCACAGAACCAAGACAGAGAGAGACAGACCCTGATGCTTATACAATAAAAGCTTTTACTTGGGGAGGATCTGAGCTTATGCTTGCTGGGCATGAGTGGCATCTCAGGGTGCCCACAAGTCAGGACAGCAGCTGTCCAAAGTAGTCATGTGTCTGAGGAAGGACCAGGAGGGTGCATAGGCCCCACAATCTCTGTAGAATATGACTTTCCTCTCCAGGGAAGAACTATGGGATACAAAGCAGGCTGGCAGCTTTGAGGGCACTTGGGCAGCTTAAGGAAGCTTCTGAAGTCTCCTGCCTCAGTTTTCCTCCTTTTCCTGCTCCCTTTCCCATTGCTCCACAGAACCAAAACAGAGGGAGACAGACCCTGATCCTTATACAATTTGTAAGGCCTTCATTAGAAAAAAAGGATTAAAAAATGTGAAAACACATCAGGTACAAAAGTGAATATTTATTTAGACTTTCAAACTCCTGTAATCTTAGAAATTCAGAACCATTCCTCTGAGAATGGTTTTTAGGTGGTTTTCCAGAAATGAGTACATAGGAATGTTTCCTGATGGCAATGTAGCATTTCTCTCCACCTAGAACATTCTACAGCTCCTTGCAGCAACTATCATTCACAGGAGCTGTGCAAGTGAGGATTTCTGGAGCTCAAACTTTATTAGCTTCACAGCAAATCCACCTCTGACCACAGATTGTAGGCCTGTGGGATGGACTTGGAGGGTGACCCCAGGTTTTGTAGCCCTGCATTTTTTCTTTTACAAATAAGAAAATGACCCCAGAAAAGTAGTTTCTCCACTATCCCACAGTTTTTAACACTGGGAATGAGAACCCAGATCTCCTCTTCCCAGCCTGTGTTCTGGCCTCTAAACCACTGAGTTTGATAGGAGGTAGTATCAGAAAGTGGTCAGAGCTCCAAGCTTAGAGTCAAAAAATTTGAGATAAAAATCCCTAACCTGCCTTGTTAGCAGTGAGATCTTGGGCAAGTCCCACAGCTTCTCTGAACCTTAGCTCCTGATTAAAAACAGAGAGAGTATTCTCAACCCCTTGTTGTTGAGTACATTAAGTGAAATAATATATATGAAAATGTATACAATGTAGTAGGTGCTTAATAAGTATCAATTGCCTCGTTGTCTCCAATGCCATCCCAAGAAGTATGCCTTTCTACTAGGAGAGTATGTGTTAGGGAAAGAGAATGTGAAATTAAATGATGTAACTAAAATTTCTTAAATTATTTTTTGCAAGTCTAAATGAAAAGGAGCCATGTATCCTTATATCATCTTTGCAATTCAAACAACCTAGGTGTCAGGTCTTCAGAGTAAAAAATCGCTATAAAATTAGCTCTAACCACAAAGAAAATAAAGTATAAAAATGATTTGCAATTGATATTTTCTGCATTCTTCTTATGATATCTTCATGGCTACTTTTACATTTAAAAATATGAATTTAAACAAATATTTAAAACATAAGGTATTGGTTCTATTTCCTGTTTTCCCTCATGCCAGAACAGATTTCATGCTGTCATATACACATTCAAGCAGAAAGCCATTTCGCTTTTTCCATTTGTTTTCATTACTTTTTTTCTATATTTGTTCTTTGACACTGTTTGTATTGAAGCCAGGGTTTGCCTTCTTTTCACTTTATCTCTCCATGGCAACAGATAGATTGCAACGCCACACACAAAAATGCAGAATTACAACCTCCCTGCCAGATCAGGCAGAAAGAACTGTGTACGGTATAACGAGTGATGGAAATAGGATAGTTAATGAATAAGCCAAATCTTTCCATTTCAGGCAGAATATAAAACATAATTCCTTTTTGCATCTTTTCTTTTCTCCCTAGGAAAGACCCCTAGCAGGCACTCAAGAATTATTTGTAGAATGAAGGACTGATTGGCTATTACCACTTCCTTTTCTAAGTGCTTGCCAGTCATGTGCTTAATAAGCAATTTGAGAAATTGTAACTGTAATTGTTGCTGTTTATTGAATGCTCTCCATCTACTGTGCACTGTACTAAGTGCTGTATATACATGAGTTCACTGCACCTTCACATCCCTATAAAATGATCATTTTCATCTGTTTGCAGATGAAGAACCTGAGCCCAGACAGCTAGGAAGTGAAGGAACTGAAATATGCTCCTTTACGGTGTGTCTGACACCAGGCTTGGGCTCCTAACCTCTCTGTTGGCACACTAGTCCAGAATTTGGCAGGGGGATCAACATCAGTTCCACTGGCCTATTCTTTTCATAAGCTACCACTCCTATCTCCATGTTAAAAGGGGGTACATTTGTTCATCACTGATGTTTTCCCCATGTTTTCAGAGGGTTCTGACAGTGGCTGTCTATTACAGTCCCAAATTTCCTTCAGTGTCTAGGACTTGTCTCAATCCAGTGGTCTGAATTCATCTGAAGTAGCTACATGTCCTCTTTCTTTATAATGTCTGCTATAGTCCTTCCAGATCAAGTCCAACTTCTTTGCTAAAGATTATTTTCTTTGATGATTCATTCTCCTTAGAAGCACTTACAAGGTATTGACATTGTTTGGGTTCATGGTGTTGAATTCTGTGTGACATTGATCAGCTTGTTACTGAGCTTCAGTTTTCCTCATCTGTAAAATGAGAATGTGGTCATATGGTATCAAACTTCTGGTAGTCTTCAGTGCTTAAGAAATGTTACTTGCCTCTTTTATTGCTCTTTGGACAGCAAAAAAAGAGATTATGCTTTAGATATGTTATCTTAAATATCACCTAAATAGGTTTTATCTGACCACTTGCTCTAAGTAGAAACCCCTCCTTTGTTATTCCCTATCATCCACACACAATTTGTTTCCTCAATAGCAATTATCTGGAATTTGGGTATTCGTGTTGCTTATTGTCTTTCTTTCTTCCTTCCTGGACCAAGCTCCATGAGGATAGTAACAAAATGTTTTATTTCCCAACTGTATATTCACCTCACCATCTAGTAGTGACTGTTGCATAGTATGTGCCCAATAAATACTTGTTGCATGGATTTTAAAAGTGAATGAATCATTCTTCTTGCCTCCCCACTCATTCCTTATTAAAGTCAGTATAATGTGCCACCATATCTTCAGTCACCAGGCTCACAACTCAGGCGCCATCTTTGATTTTTCTTCAGTACTTACCCCAAAGTCTTGTTGATTATTTTATCTGCAATCTATTTCAGACCAACTCTTTCTTTTCCAGTTGTGTAGCCTCTATTGAGTCCAGACACTTTTATGTGACCCCTAAATTATTGCAAAAGCCTCTTGAATACATTCTCTTTAAGATTTCTGTTCCACCCAGTTCTCCTATAAAAGCATTCAGGATTCTTTTGTTTTGTAATTTACTGCAGCATTATGTTTCTTTAAGGATAGTTTTGAAATCCCTTCATCGTCATTGAAATAGCCCATTTTCTCATTCTTTTCAAAACCACACCTAAACTAGAAAAATCCATAGGTCTCTGATATAGGGCTTACTAATTTCTTCCCCAAATTTTCTTTTATACTACTCTCCTCCCAGCTGAAATCCCTTCTCCAAGCCTTTCCCTCAAAACTTTTCCTTTCCCTATAAACCCCTACTTTGAAATTCGTTTTTCATGATTTGAGATGTAGCTTTTCTCTCAGCTCTATCATTAGCTAGTTTGGAATCACAGATAAACCCTCAATTTCCATCTGTTTAGGCAAGTTACTGAAAATGCTTATAGAAATGCTCCCCAAAGATCAAATTTCCTGGGATTCATGGTGCTATTGTTAATTAAGGCTTCCCTTTTGCTTAGTGCCCAGGGAGCCTCACAACTTGTAATAAGGCACCAAAGTAAGATCTTAGGTGGGTGAGGAACATGTCTTTCTTTTGTAAAGTGGGAAAATGACTACTGTGAACAGGAACCACTTCTTAGGCAGACCTCATTTAATAAAACACAAAGTTTAATAATAATAATAATATGGAAGTTCAGGATCTAGAAATGGATCCTCTTCAAATATCTGTGCTCAAGTACCCTTTGAAAAATACTTCTACTCCTCTAGAAATACAAATGCTCCAGTTTGAAGATCACTGGACTAGAAGATACTTGAAATTCTTTTCTTTTTTTTTTTTTTTTATTATACTTTAAGTTCTAGGGTACATGTGCATGACGTTTATATCATGTATAACTCCCCAATGCAATCCCTCCCTCCTCCCCCCTCCCCATGATAGGCCCCAGTGTGTGATGTTCCCCTTCCCGAGTCCAAGTGATCTCATTGTTCAGTTCCCACCTATGAGTGAGAACATGCGGTGTTTGGTTTTCTCTTCTTGTGATAGTTTGCTAAGAATGATGGTTTCCAGCTGCATCCATGTCCCTACAAAGGACGCAAACTCATCCTTTTTTATGGCTGCATAGTATTCCATGGTGTATATGTGCCACATTTTCTTAATCCAGTCTGTCACAGATGGACATTTGGGTTGATTCCAAGTCTTTGCTATTGTGAATAGTGCCGCAATAAACATACGTGTGCATGTGTCTTTGTAGTAGAGTAATTTATAATCCTTTGGGTATATACCCAGTAGTGGGATGGCTGGGTCATATGGTACATCTTGTTCTAGATCCTTGAGGAATTGCCATACTGTTTTCCATAATGGTTGAACTAGTTTACAATCCCACCAACAGTGTAAAAGTGTTCCTATTTCTCCACATCCTTTCCAACACCTGTTGTTTCCTGACTTCTTAATGATTGCCATTCTAACTGGTGTGAGATGGTATCTCATTGTGGTTTTGATTTGCATTTCTCTGATGGCGAGTGATGATGAGCATTTTTTCATGTGTCTGTTGGCTGTATGGATGTCTTCTTTTGAGAAATGTCTGTTCATATCCTTTCCCCACTTTTTGATGGGGTTGTTTGTTTTTTTCTTGTATATTTGTTTGAGTTCTTTGTAGATTCTGGATATTAGCCCTTTGTCAGATGAGTAGGTTGCAAAAATTTTTTCCCATTCTGTAGGTTGCCTGTTCACTCTGATGGTAGTTTCTTTAGCTGTGCAAAAGCTCTTTAGTTTATTAGATCCCATGTGTCAATTTTTGCTTTTGCTGCCGTTGCTTTTGGTGTTTTAGACATGAAGTCCTTGCCCATGCCTATGTCCTGAATGGTACTACCTAGATTTTCTTCTAGGGTTTTTATGGTATTAGGTCTAACATTTAAGTCTCTAATCCATCTTGAATTAATTTCCAATATAAAATTCCATGTAATTCACATTTAAGGCACTATCTGGGCACCCTGTGAAGTGCAAGTTCTGGAATGAATCTGCATGCAGATACCAGTGTATTCCACCAATTACTAGTGTGTGATCTTGGGCATGTTACTCATCCATTCCTTGGCTAAGTGGAAATAATAATAGTACCTGTCTTATAAGCATATTGTGAGGAATAAATGAGTTAATGCAGATAAAGCACTTAGAGCAATGTCTATCACATGTTAAGTATTTAGGAATTATTTGCTGTGATTGCTGCTGCTGCTGCTGCTGCTGCTGCTGCTGCTGCTGCTGCTGCTAATACGACTAACATAACTAGAGAGATGCCCTGGCAAGAGTCTGAGAAGTCAGTCATATCTGTATGGTTGAAAAGTTATCTGCACACAGGTGGTAATGAAACTGTATGTAATTTCTATGGAAATTCTTTCATTGAACAAATGCCTATGGATCAACCACTGGCTCTGTGCTAGCTGTTGAAGAACAAATAAGTCAAAGCTCTTATACTCTAGGAGCTAACACCCTGAAAGGGAAAGTTAAGTCAGCACATGCTATTAAGGGACAAAATGATTGGTTAGAAAGGAAGTTACAGGAAGTTAGAAAAGGGGAAAGCAGTGAGGACTGAGGCCTAGGAAACTGAGCTATGCTATAAAGGAAAATTTGATTTGGATAAATGTGGGAGGAGCTAAACACAGGGAAGCTTTCATATTTCACCCACAGCCATAGTATCTGGGGAAGAAGAGCTAGTATAGAAAATTAGCTTGATGAGAGAAACAAAACTAACTCAGTCAGCCAGCATTTAATCTTAGCAAGAAAGGAATAATGGTCCCAAGCCAGCAAGACGACAATTGATAAGGATAAATGCAAAGTCCTGTTCTCATGTCCAAAATGTGAACGGCACAAGTCCAGAACTGGGTAACCCTAACATGATAGGAGTTCATATGAGAAAAATTCAGGAAACGGTAAATTAGGGATCAATTGATTACAAGCTCGGTATGAATAAGAATTTTTCAGCCTGGGCTGAAATTACCAACCCACCTAGGAGGCTGCTGACCATCAGGGAGATCATTGTTCAGTGTGAGGTTTTTCAGTACCCTTGAAGTGACTTTTGAAAAGACTATTCAAGGGATTAAGTTTGATTTTAAATTTTAATATGTGATACTTTAAGATATGTATTTTAAAAATTGATTTCTTAAGCTTTTAAGTTAAGGTGGCAAAGCCTATCACTCAATTATAGCAAATTTAAACAATCTTTTTTAACACTTTTATTTTAGGTTCAGGGGTACATGCGCATGTTTGTTATACAGGTAAGCTCATGTAACAATCTCATATATATATTGTATTTTTAGTAGAGATGGGGTTTTACCATGCTGGCCAGACTAGTCTCGAACTCCTGACCCCGTGATCTGCCTGCCTCGCCCTCCCAAAGTGCTGGGATTACAGGTGTGAGCCGCGGCTGGCCTTAACAATCATTTTTAAAAGGACTTTGAAATAATACTTGGCCCTACCTATGAACTTAAAGACCTTAAAACATTTGAACTGTATTTATAAATTTAACATAGCTTTTATATTTTGGCAAATCTCTTTAACCACTGACTTACAAGACAAAACTTCCCAGGCACTTAATATTAAAATAATATATTTATAAATATGATGTCCCAAATTTTCCTAAATGTTCTAATACTGTATATAAATTTAGTAAGATTTTCAGTTAAAATTGTAAGTCTAAGTCAAGTTCTCAATTACACATTTTAAATTGGGTTAACAAGAATGACCCTCAAAAATTTTTCTAATTATTTCAAATACACAAATTGCTAACTATACACCAATTTCATGATATAAAAATATTAATATGCTACGTTTGATTCTTCTTAAAACATATCTACACAATTCCAAATCTTCCAAGATAGGAAACGGTTTAGCCTTTAAGTTAATTATTTTATTATCCTGTATAAATTTTGGGATTACCCACTCATATAATGTGTATAATGTGGAAAATGACCTTCTCAGAATGAGATTACAAAATGATCAGAGATTTTAGTGGGGAGCCATTTGTATTTTCTTTTTTGGAAAACTCGATGTAATGCTTTGTACCCAATTAGTTTTTATCGTAATACTATGTAATGTCAGAGTGTTTATGAGATGAGAGAAGAGGGAGAAGGGAGGACAAGAAACCCATTTCCCTGGATCCAAGTTCTATACTATCCCTCATTTTTATTCTTCGCCTAGATATCTGCAGTTCCTACCCAAACTGATTATTTGACTGGAGTTTGCATTTCTTTGGTTCTTAAGATAAATAAGTGCTTTTCCATCTAACTCTAAAAGTCCTTATACTTGGTGGAACATTCTAATTTTTTTTTCACGTACTGGTGATTGCTTTAGGATCACACAACTTTTGCAATTTGTGTTTGCAACTAAATTCTGGGTATCTCTCCAGGTTTTGCCTTGCTTTTCATCCCAATCTGCAAGGTCACACTGCCAATAGTCCAAATCCATGTAATTTGGTGCTGGGCAGACCATGTAAAGTATTTTCTGTCCAGCACTGCTCCAGGTGCTTTAAAAGAGATCATGACAATGAACTGAACTCCTTCCAATGACAGCTATCAGAACTGTCCTGAGGACTGGACAAAAATGTCTATGTGGAAGGGCAGAAGGGAGGGTTTAGGAAGACATAGCAACCTGCAAACGTATGAATGACTATCCCGTGGAAGAAGGAGTAGGGTTTTTTATTTGACTCCTGAGACCGCTGGATAGATGTAACAGAGTGGCAAACTCTTAAGGAAGAGCTTTTTCTAATAATTGGCTTTTCTCACAAAGGAATAGATTACCTTGGGAGAAAAGTGAGCCCCTAGACACTGGAAGCATCCAAATGAACCTGGGTGCCCATGGGTCAAGGAGGTGCTAGAAGAATTTTAACAATAGTCATGAGGTTGACTTAAAGAATGTATAAAATCTCTTCCACCTTTGAAAACCTCTGATTTCAGAAAACAGAGTTCACAAAGCTAGATGGCTCATAAAAGGCATCTAAATGTCAAAAACGTAATTGTGTTGTTAGATTGCCCCACTTACTGGACCATCGGCATTGCAAACCTCCTATGCTGAAAGCCGCCTTTTTTCCTGGGACAGAAAGCCCTTTGAGTTCTACAGAGAGATCAGAAATGGAGATGGATTAGGGAAGTGAGGTGGAGGGAGAAGGAAGGGAAAGATTTGTGGCAACAGCTGGAAGACATTAGAGCCACAATAGAAATTAAAAGGAATGGATACGCTGAGCAGAGAAAGAAAACATTACTAAGCTGCACTTTAAGAAGGGGAAATGGTGAACAAAGTTTTATCTCAAGACTCTTGCCTTTGAAGATGTAGGCGTGCGTGTGTGTGTGTGTGTGTGTGTGTAGAAAGAGAGAGAGAAACAATGATAATTTGACCTAAGGATATCAAGGACAAAGTAAATTGTTTGGACACTTCATTAGTATTAATCATTATATTGTATTTTTATAATAGTCTTAGCTAACATCTATTAATCCCTGCTCAGTGACAGGAGCCACATCAGGCATTTTCTATACTCTGTCCTGTTCTACACCAGCTACAGATTCACTACAGTTTAGGAATCTGAGAAGAGACGAAAGCCTAAAGATCATTGTAGAAAGATGTCCATTGACTATTCGTCAGATCACACAATTAAACCTTCAGGTTCTCTGGTCAGAAACCTGGCTTTGAAACTCAGCTTCACCATTTTACCAGGTTTCAAAAACTTAACTTCTTAAACTTTTCATTTTTCAAGATGTAAAACATCAATAAATTACATACCCACTATTTCACAGGAAAAGTTAGGAAAACTAAATGAGGAAATGCATGTAAAGTGACGACTACAATACCTGGCACGCAGTAAGTGCTCAAGGCACAGGAGCTACTCTTCTATCACAGGGGTAGACAAACGTTTTCTTCGAGGTGCCGGATAGTAAATATTTGAGGATTTGTGAGCCATACAGTCTCTGTCACAACTACTCAACTGCCCAAGTACTTCATTTATAGACAATGAAATATGAATGTAATAAAAGTTTCACATATCACAAAAGATTCTTCTTTTTTTTAACTATATAAAAATATAAAAAACATTCTTAGCTCACAGTCTGAGAGCCGTAGTTTGCTGACCCCATGCCAGCATTCAAAAAACCTTTGCCTCCACTCCACAATAGCCACAAGGCAGGTTTCTCAGGCCATAGACCTTGTCCCCAGAAGAATACCCTTTCCTCTCTAATATCTCATTTTCTCTCTTCAGCTACAAAATGAAAAAAAAAAAAAAGTATTTGCTAAGTGTCCCTACTGTGCTGAATCTTGCAAGGAAAATAGACTATCCCTTTGGCAGTTTCAACCCTGGTAAGAGGCAAGGAACAAACCGATGGAAAGTTGATGGCCAAAGCCTGCAGAAGCACGCTGTCTCCCACCCTCCACACACATCCGCCAGAACCTGGCTGCCTCCTCACTAGGGCACCTGCACACTCCGTTGTTTTCTTCCCAGTGCTGCAAGATTCTCTCCCCAATCTAGATCCCATGGCAACTTGCTTGAAGCAACTTGCTTTCAAGCAACAGGCCCCATTAAAGTTAGAAAAGTATAAATTGATCAATATAGGGAAACACAGCCTGAAAAAGCCCCTTTTGTGAGCTTTTCATTACGGCCTTTTTATCTGAGCCATGTTAATGGATGACTTCTCAAATAAATTAACAGCAAGGGGTATCAGCAAGGCATTTTATAACACGTAAATATATGCACTCTACATTTTTCCTAGAGAGTTACTTGGCAATATATATCAAGATTTTTAACGTCACCATTCTTTTTGACCAGGTAATTAACCTTCCGAGAATGTGCCCTAAGGATATAGTCATACATATAACACAAAAATTTATGAACAAGATGTTCACCACAGCCTGTGTCCCTCAGGCTAAAATCTTGAAACTAACTGATTGGCATAATAGGGCCCATGTTTTTTCTCCCTTTGGCCTATCTCTGGTCCAAACAGCTAAGACTGAAAGGGTTAGGAGAGGAGCAGGGTCTTGTGGTAATCAGGGTGGTCCCTTTAGGGGACTGTGAATAGAGTGGTAACACTTTTCACACAATAATATTTGATGACATAGGAAAACAGTCACAGTATAATGGCAGACGAGAAGAGCAAGCGATAAGCTGTACATATGATAGATCTTAACTTTGAAAATAGTTATTCATAAAGAAATAGATATTTACCAAAATGACTTATTCAGTAACTAAGTTATATGTGAACATGTAATCAAAATCTCTTTGTAACAAAACTCTCAGAGTTATTTCTCTCCTCTTACAAACGTTTCATACGTGCCCCTCCTGCCACATGTCACTCATCAGTTCTGTGGTCTATTCATCCCAGCATATTGCCACCACCAGTGACAGCCAGGATTTGTTCCTTTGTTTCCTTAAGGCTACGAAGAAAAGGCAGTACAAACATAAGGTTTTTGACATGTATCTACAGGTAGAAGTTGTATAGTACAATGAATTTTGTAATGTGTTCAATTATTTTTTAAGTAACCTGAAGATATATAACACAAATGCACGTATACACCTTTGCACACACACACACATATACATACACACAGACAAAAACACTAGAAGGAGGAACACCAAAATGCAAATGGTTATTATCTCTAGGTGCTGAGATTAAAGATTACCATTGTATTTTGTTTCCTTCTTCCGATTTTTCTATATTTTGTTGATTGGTTGCATCTACAAACGAGCATGCATTTTTTATAATAATGAACAGTAAATTTTTAAAAAGATACAAGTATTAGTATTTTTTTACAAAAAGTAAGTAATAATCTTGACCATACCAGGCCCCAAGCCACCACCCATCCCCACATCTCCACCCTGCCTTTTCTCTGTTTTTATTTGGGGAAAGTAGAGCCTCATTGGAGGAAGATGCAAAGCCATACTGTCCGGCCCTGCTATGTACTCTGTGCTGGTATCTTCTACTTGATTCCCCAGTTCCACTCTCCCCTTCACTCCACTCTGTGGCCCTGTAGACTGATCTGTAGAGGTCTGCATTAACCAGGCTCCTCTGCCCTCTGGCATCAGTTGGATTTGGCCAAGGTGTGGTGTGTATCAGCAGGGTCTCTGGAAAGCCATAGCTTCACAGCTCCTGTCAGGCAGCTTTCTCTGTACTTCTCATTCCTTAAGCCCTTGTAATTGGTTTTTCCCCTTTCCCCTTCAGGCTGGTAAAGGCTCCCTGTTCTCTCACTGCTCCAGGATTCCGCACCATCCCTTGTCACATCCCCTAAGCCCTGTCCACACCACTGAAATCAACCTTTTATTAAACTCTCTTTAATTGCCCAGCTTGAGTGGGCCATCTGTTTCCTGCTGAGTCATGGACAGACAGATACTCACGTTGCTGTACACATCGTGGCCCTTAGTACTCACTACCTGTTTACATTAATCCTACTGACTCTCCAGGGCTCTCCCACAATAGTATCCTTACCACAAGCATAGCTGACTCCTGCAATTCCTCAGGCCTCATCAGACTTAATTTCCCCCTAGACATCTATGCTTGGGATCAGAATGAGGGCTCTCACAGGTTCCATATTATCTCTTTCCGAGTGCTGCCCCAATGTGGGCCCACTGCCCAGACTGCAGTGACACCCCAGATATTTCGCCACTGTTCCTTTTTCCTTTCCATCAAATAAGACATTGTTCACTTTTGTTCTTAATCCCCAAATCCAAGCTTTGGCAACAGTCAACTCCTGGATTGAAGAAAATTTCCTCAACCCCAATTAATGTGTCCAGCTCATAAGCAGTTTTGTCTTGTGCTCCTAGTTTCTCCATTTAGTTCAGAGGTTGTGATACCTCTTCTTGTCATTGTCTCTATGAAGGTAATGGCCTAAATCCTAAAGGGGTTGAGATGTGGCAGGAAGTAGGAGAGGAATCAGGGATAATCCCAGCCATATATGCTGGTATATGACATGTGAATTGTTCATGACACTCACTTAAAGAAATAGCACTTTTGCTCACTTTTTCTAAATGAATGAAACATGACTCTAAGTCTACATATCCTGAGGCTAGAGGTATCTGTTATAAGTGAGTGGTGGTAGCTCCCATTTAGTAGGCTCATATAACAACCCTTAAGCTCATAAAGCACCTGGAAAATGGGGGCAGTACTTGGATCTAATTCCATGTAGTTGCTATAATTATCATTGGTCTTTCTTTTTTTTTTTTTGAGGCAGAGTCTCGCTCTGTCACCCGGACTGGAGTGCAGTGGCCGGATCTCAGCTCACTGCAAGCTCTGCCTCCCGGGTTTACGCCATTCTCCTGCCTCAGCCTCCCGAGTAGCTGGGACTACAGGCGCCCGCCACCTCACCCGGCTAGTTTTTTTTTTGTATTTTTAGTAGAGACGGAGTTTCACCGTGTTAGCCAGGATGGTCTCGATCTCCTGACCTCGTGATCCGCCCGTCTCGGCCTCCCAAAGTGCTGGGATTACAGGCTTGAGCCACCACGCCCGGCCTATCATTGGTCTTTCTACAATGCGATGCCTCTGTCCAGTGCTGATTCTCCAATGTCTGTCTGGCACAAGGTACTCCTCTGGGTGGGCTGGCTTCATGTTCTTTTACGGGGAACTTCACCAATCGCAGGTTCTACTATAGGGGACTGTATTCGTTATCTATTGTTGTTTAATAAACCTCCCCAAAACTTAATAGCTGAAAACAATGATTTTCTTATATCTCATGATTTTGGAAGTTGGCTAAATTATTCTTCTGCTGGTCTTGCTTGGGCTAATTCATGTGGCTAATATTCAGCAGGTGCATTGGCTAGGGGCTGGCTCAGATGAGAGAGCTGGGATGACTGGGCCTCTTTTCCCACATGATCTTCCTTCTGGCTGTCTTCATGGCATGGTGGTCTCAGGATTCCAAGAGGGTGAGAACAGAAGCTGTGTGTTCTTTTAAGGCTTAGCCTCGGAAGTTGCACAATGTTATTTTCACCACATCCTGTTGAAAAAATGAAGTCGCAGGGTCAACCCAGATTCCAGGGGCAAGAAAATGGACTCCATCTTTCTTTTTTTTTTTTTTTTTTTGAGATGGATTCTCACTCTGTCGCCCAGGCTGGGGTGCAGTGGTGCAATCTTGGCTCACTGCAACCTCTGCCTCCTAGGTTCACGCCACTCTCCTGCCTCAGCCTCCTGAGTAGCTAGTACTACAGGCGCCCGCCACCACACCTGGCTAATTTTTTGTATTTTTAGCAGAGATGGGGTCTCACCCCGTCTCTGGGGTTAGCCAGGATGGTCTCAATCTCCTGACTTTGTGATCTGCCCGCCTTGGCCTCCCAAAGTGCTGGGATTACAGGCATGAGCCACCACACCCGGCCTAGACTCCACCTTTTGATGGGTGACATGGCAAAGTCATATTGCAAAACGACATGCAAAATAGAAAGCATTGTGCCATGTTTGGAAGCAATCTACCAGAGAGGAGGGGGGATATAAAATATCTCTTAATTTTTCATGATAAACCTCCAGTCAACAAAGAAAGATACTATTAATTTCTTAATCAAATTGTTTTTCCCAGTTATAATTTTATCATAAGATATATTGTGTAAGAGTATACATAATGTATAATTTTAAAATAATAATAATTTTAAAATTAAACTAACCTACCTTAAGAAATATAGCATTCCCAATACCTTGAAAGTCACCTAGATGCTTCACAATAAATGCCCCCTCTCTCCAGTCCTCTCTAGTGGTAACCACGACTCTATATTTCATGCTTGCTATTCCCTTGTGTTCTTGTTTTTGTGACCACAGCTCACTGCTGTGGTCATACAACCTCAGTCTCCTGGCCTCAAGCAATCCTCCCACCTCAGCCTCCCGGGTAGGTGGGACTACAGGTTGTGCCACCACACCTGGATGATTTTTGTATTTTTTGTAGAGACGGGGTTTCACCATATTGCTCAGGCTGCTTCCAAACTCCTGAGCTCAAGGGATCTGCCCACCTTGGCCTTCCAAAGTGCCGGAATTACAGGAATGAGCCACTGTGCCTGGCCCTTGTGTTCTCTAGAGTTTTTACCACAGGAGTTGGTATGCCTAACTATGTATTACTTAGTTTTGCCTGTTTGTTGAACTTCACATAAAATAAATCATTCAATAGTTTGATTTCATCACTCAGTATTGCTTTTTATATTCATTCATATTAATGTGTATAGCTGTAGCTTTTTCGTTTTCATTTATATAGAGTTTTCCATTGTGTGAATATATATTAATTTATTTATACATTTTACTGCTACTGGACTTTAAGTTTTTCCAATTTATTAAAAAAATATTATGAGCAATGCTGCCATGGACTATTTTTTAACATCTTCTCGGGTATGCATACACAAGAGTTCATCTAGGGTATATTCCTACTCCTGAAATAATTCCTGGGTCATGGTGTACACAATGTTCAGCTTTACTAGGCAATACCAAACTATTTTCCAATTTACCCTCTTTCTAGTATTGGGTATACTTTTCTGTATGAAAAGTCTCATTGCTCCATATCTGGGTCAACATGTGACATCACTGAGCTAATTTTTTCCAATTTGCTGATCATTAATTATTAATTCATTATGGATTTAATGGGCATTTTACTCATTAATGGAGTTGCTAATATTTTCTTAAGCTTATTAATCCTTTCTGTTTATTCTTCTGTGAAATGTCTGTGAATATATTTTAACCAACTCTGCTGAATTTTTATTATTTTTAACAATTCTTTACATAATCAGGAATCTGTCCTTAGTTATGTGTATTGAAAATAACTTCTCTCCCAGTTAATGGCTCATCTTTTTACACTTGCTAAATTCTTTCCCTAAATCACCCTGGTATACATCTAATTATATTGAGAATGATCCCACTTCTCCAAACCCAATCTCTTGTCTTGGAACCAAGTTTGTACACCTCAACTCCCTTTCTTGGGAAAAATTCATTTCCATCGGGCTAGAGACACTTATTCAAATAGACTCCCAGTAGGTTCACTCATTCTGCAGCATGCCCGGAAAGTTATGAATCCTTGTTTCTTAGAAAACGCCCTTAGTTCTGCAAGTTGTGCCACTATGAATGGGCCAAACAAGCCACGAATGGCGTGAGTGAAAGAGAAGGCCTCCCAGTGCCACAACTGGAGTGATGAGGAGACCAACAAACTGCAGAGAGCTGGAAGGATGAAGTACGGGTTTGGTACCTACACTGGAAAACCACCTCTCTCTCCCACTCTTCAGTCTCCATTGTTTTTGTTTTTGTTTTTCTCTGTCTCTTTATTAGGGTAGTCCTGTTTCTTCTTCATGGCAAACCCCCAGCAGCCTGGCATAAGGCATTTTTCCATCACATTGACAAATAACGAAGTGTCCAACCAAAACCTTGGTGGGAATTTTTGAGCAGGTTTTGACATGCCTGCTGTTACACAGCCTGAAGGTCTGCCTTCACTTAGGCCTTTTCAAAGCATTGCTTTTGGGAAACTACCTGTCTGTAATCTCGTTTTGTTTATTTTCTCCTTCATGTTCAACAGAAGGAACATTATACTCTATCTCCTTCTGAACCTTCCCAAGCAGACCTTCAGGGTCACCTTGGAGTATTCTTAGGTTTTTCTCCCTTACCTCTAAAAGCTCACCAACTCTCCATGAACCCACAATATTTTTAGAAAGCAATATGGGGAGTGCCATCTAGGTGGGAGAGGCTGTATAGCCACTGCAGAGTATGCAGAGGATTAAAAGAGCTTTCTAGCTTGTGAGTACATAAAGACATCTGGAGTGAGAAAGCTAAAAAACCAAGTTTAGGAACAGTTTAAGCAGGTTCTCAGGGCAGCCACTAGACCCTCATCACCAGGGTTCTCTCCACACAGCACCTGACTCATAGTGGTCGCTCCATGAATGTTGGTTCAGTAACAGACACAAGGCAGCCTCCCTCGGTGCCCCCACAGCCAGCCCCTCTGGGGTCGCACCCTCTGCCTGGAGCTCTGCCTCACCAACTAAAGCTCTGTTCCATCTTCAGGAACTGCTTCCTATCACCTGCTTTGGCTTCATCCTTCCCTATATACGCCACTTGGCATCATCCTCTCAATTTAAACATTTAGGCTTTCACAAAAGTAAGGAAAAGAGTGTGATTAGAGTTTCCAAATTAGAGTTTTGGAAAACTTGTATTCTTCACTGACAACTGAACTGCTTGTGAATATCTAAAGGCTTTCCTGATGAGATCCACGGTAGTAACAAATGCATTTTTTTGATATTGTAGAATGAAACATATTAACATTTGCAACACCTACAGAACTCAGTAATCAATAATTTCCAAATGAATAATTCACTATGTTACATAAATTACGTACAAGAAGCTTCTGAGGTGTAGCACTGCACACACACTAGAGGCTGGGACCATCAAGGAAGGCCTAGCAGGAACAAACACATGTTCAGAGCTCCCTAATTACCCTGCCACACTAGTCATGAGAAGGCTTCTGTCTTGCTAGTCTGAAACCTCACTGGTGGCAGAATTGGGTGGAAGGGAGGTTGAAGGCAAGGGCAGGCTCTTGGCAGTAAGACAGCAGCTCTAGCTTGAGGCTAGGACTGGTGAGATTCACCTGGGACTGCAGAGCTCTGATCGTCTGTACCATTCATTAAGCTTTGAATCACATGTTGGCTTGCGGCAAATTCTGATATTGTTGTCTTATGTCTCTATTTAGTTCTTGGATTCTCATTTCCCTTATTACGGTTATATATCCTGCCTTACCAACTACACTCAAGTTCTCTTATAAGAGCAGGACCCTAGGGATACACCTCTTTATATAATACATAGAACTCTACAAGAGCTTGAAAAATACCAGACAAATTAAATCATGACCTTTTAAACTACAGACAAACCCCCTCTCTTTCTGAAGTAACATTCTAATTATTTTCATCTTTCCTCTCTTATAGGTGGTTCCTCCAACCCTGAATAACTATAGTTACTATTCTCCAAATAATTATCCTATGTGTAAACACAGATATGTCAACTACAGAAGAGACATTTTTAGAGGAGCAGATTTTTTAAATGAAATTCCTTGTATTTGGTTTCTAATACTAGTCTGATAAGACTGAACATTTTCTTGTCTATCTTAGGTGAAGCAATGTACACAGGGTTTAACGTGTGGTACACAACACTTTAGGTCCCTGAGACCCTCTCAGATGATCACTAAAGCACAAAGTATTTTCATAATAATACTAAGAAATCATTTGCATTTGTTGCTGTGCTGGATTAATACAGATGGTGCAAAAGCAATGGTGGATAAAACTGCTGGTGCCTTAGCACTAGCAGTCATTGTATTCACCACCATACACTCATAGTTTTTTCAAAAAAATCTAATTTCATTTAAGATGTCCTTGATTAAGTGTAAAAATAATTAATTTTATTAAGTTTTGACCTTGAGAACATGTCTTTTTAATATCCTGGATGACAAAATGAGAACTACTCATAAATCACTTCTGCATCATTAGAAATATGAAGGTTGTCTTGAGAAAATGCACTCGTGCAATTGAATTGTGAGCTACACTGGTTGCTTTTCTTTATGGAACACAAGTTTTACTTGAAAGAAAAACAAAATATGACTATAGGAGCTGGCACACATTTTTTCCAGAATGAAGGAAGTGAGCCTATCACTTCGAAAAAAATAAAACTGAAGGAATTTGTTGGCAATGACAAAATTCTAGTTTTCAAGCAAAAATTAGAGTTTTGAAAAACTTGTATTCTTCACTGACAACTGAACAGCTTCTGAATATCTGAAGACTTTCCTAATGAGATCCACGGTAGTAACAAATGCATTTTTTTGATATTGTAGAATGAAACATATTAACATTTGCAACACCTACAGAACTCAGTAATCAATAATTTCCAAATGAATAATTCACTATGTTACATAAATTATGTACACATTTAAATATTTTTTTAAAATTCAAAATGAAAGATAAACCAATAAATTTCAGTATAACAGAACATGAAAAGTTAATTGATATGATTACAGATTCTACATTGCAACTAAAAAACTACCACTTGTTGAGTTTTGGTGTATATCAAAGAAGAATATCCACAATTATCTCAAAAGGCTATGAAAATAAACTCCTTTTCCAACTACACATTTCTATGAGGCCAGATTTTCTTCATATACTTCATTTAAAACAGCATCACAACAGCTTGAATGTAGAAGCAAATGTATTCATCCAATTCTTACATACATTAAAGAAATCTACAAAAATACAACTCATGTCATACACTAAAGAGACTTACAAAAATAAACAATACAGGGCCTGGCGCAGTGGCTCATGCCTGTAATCCCAGCACTTTGGGAGGCTGAGGTGGGTGGATTGCTTGAGCTCAGGCATTCAAGACCAGCCTGAGCAACATGGCAAGACTCTGTCTCTACCAAAAAAAAAAAAATTAGCAGGGCGTGGTGCACTCCTATAGTCCCAGCTACTTGGGAGGCTGAGTTGGGAGGATCTCTTGAACCCAGGAGGTCCAGGCTGCAGTGAGACAAGATTGTGTCACTAAATTCTAAGCTGGGTGACAGAGTGAAACCCTGTCTCAAAAGATAGAAATAAAAAACAATACCATTCTTCTATTTTTTATTTGAAAAATATAGTTAATTAAAATTGTTTTATTTACTTTAACAGGTAACGAGTTTATTGTGATTCTTAAATAAACTAATAAATAGCTATTTAGAGTCCTCAATAAATTTTAATGTTTTGGTTCTGGGACCAAAAAGTTTGAGAACTACTTATCTAGGAGACTTTAATTTGTAGGTCTCCTTTGATCAGACTAACAGGCAGGGAGTAACATCTTTAAAGCACAAACCCAACATCCTCAAAGAATCAACCAGATTATTTGGCCCATGTGCATATCTAACCCTTGCTTACCCTGAGGCTCCTGTGGTGTGCTTGCACCAGGTTACAAGGGCTCAACTGAAGAACCTCCTAGGTTTCATTTTCACAGAGTAACTGTTATTTGAAAACTTGGAAGTTTTGCCTTTCCAGTTCATTCATAAAGAAATTGAGTAGGATTGCCATCTGTATTTATTACCCCTAAAAGTCATCTATTTATTTAGCTTTATGTGTTTCCTGGCGCAAAGACAACTATCTGCCCTTGACTAAACATTGTCGTCAGTTTCACAAAATCTCAACATGTCTATAGTGTGTGGATCTAGACAAAGGCTGATAATAGACCAAATCTTCATCCATAGTTTCCCTTCACTATACGTAGATGTAACCCCTTGAGGATTCCTAAGGGATTTTTCAAATATGATTTCTCCTTTCAGAAAAACTTCCCCCAAGTAGTTTATGCTTGATTTAGTAGTCCTTGATCTCACAGCTCAAGTGACTTATTCCGTAGGGTCCTAGTCACTCACAGCTGGTTCATATTAAAAATGGTATTCTTTGTTCTACGTGATTCTTTAATTTCTGCCTAATTGCTAATATGAACTTGATCCGACAGAAGTTATATGCTTTTCTGTTTCTTTTATTTGTGGAATCTTTCCCTTCTCCCATGAAACCCTTTTATTTTTACCTCCAGTGATTTCCTTTAGTGAACAAAATGTGATTTTTTCTCCAACATCTAATTTGTAAAATTGGTGACATTCATTTTTCACAAAAGTATTTGAAAAGTCTTCAGATTCTCTTTGTATTATTTTAAAAATGTAACTACAGGTATTTATTTCAATCTAGCACTTTAGCTTTATTTCCTTTTAAAACTTAAGCATCTTAATGGGATTTTAAAAAAACTCCCCCCCCCACCCCCCCGCCTGCCAGATTCTGAATTCAATCATGTTGTCATTGTTATGTAACAGTTCACCCACAGCCACTTTCTGTAGCTATTCCTGATCACCACTCAGGATAAAATGCAGTATATTTCTTTCCTTGTGGATTTAAAGGCTAGCTTGTCTAAGAAAGAATTAGTATTATCCCAAACTTTTTATTTCTGTATGTGGTCCTGATTCAAGAAGAATTGTTACAATTTGTTTAAATCCTTCTTTGGGGGTAAGTTCCTGGCTCTTATCGCTTGGTCTAATTTTGTAGCTTCCCTCCTTATTATATCAGTGCAGGCTCATTGCTGAATTCAATAAACCTGTGTCAAGCACATACTGGAATAAATGCTGTAGGAAATACAAATATAGAAGACAATATAAAAGACTGAACATGCTTTGGCCTTTAACCTTCAGGAGTTCAGCCTAATAGGAGAAACAGAGGCCGACATAAGCAACTCCAATTGGCACATATCCAATGCTTTGGGGAGCACAGGGGAGGGTGCAGGAACTCCTGTTACCGTGGCTGCATTATTGAAGGTGACGGCTTGTCCCTTAAGCTCCTCTATAACTCTCTGTCTAGTCCTTGTTTCCCTGAGCTACACCAGTCTTGGCATCTATGAGGCGTGGGTAAAAAGTGCAAAGACACTTGCATCCAACCACCTCAAAAGGTTATATTTAGGCCGGGCGCGGTGGCTCAAGCCTGTAATCCCAGCACTTTGGGAGGCCGAGACGGGCGGATCACGAGGTCAGCAGATCGAGACCATCCTGGCTAACATGGTGAAACCCCGTCTCTACTAAAAAATACAAAAAACTAGCCGGGCGAGATGGCGGGCGCCTGTAGTCCCAGCTACTTGGGAGGCTGAGGCAGGAGAATGGCGTGAACCCGGGAGGCGGAGCTTGCAGTGAGCTGAGATCCGGCCACTGCACTCCAGCCTGGGCGGCAGAGCGAGACTCCGAGACTCCGCCTCAAAAAAAAAAAAAAAAAAAAAAAAAAAAAAAAAAAAGGTTATATTTGGCGCCCTGAACTTCCCAGCGTACCCTCTTCTGGTGAGCACTTTGATTGTTTTGTTGTCTGCACTGCCTCTTCTAACCCGTGCCTGGATCCCACTGCACACTCTCACTGTGGCCATGCCTGCCAGAGCCTGTGGTGCTGGGCTCTGCTGCCCTTGCTGCCATCACTGAAGAAGTTCTCGAAGCTGGGACAGTATTTTCATCCAGTCTTTGAGGTCTGAGACAGCCGTTGATTACAGTTATTTTTATGCTCTTAGGATGCCCTGCCTCTCTTGCTTAGCCTACTTTGTAGAAGAACTTGAAACGAGCTCTGGAGAGTGGGGATGGAGTGGGAGAGCTGGCTTAAGAGTCGCCAACCACATCTATGTGTTGAGCACTCAGAAATATATTTTTTTCTCAGGGTAAATTCTCTGCCTTCTTGGAGCCGTACTGATCCCTGAGGTTGTGAACCTTTTTATGTCCTCTCGGTGGAGCTGTATGACGCAGGGGTCCCAGGATCTGATCATCAGCTTCAAAGGCCTTCACATGTATCCCAGGTCCCCATGCTAATAGGTGTCTTGAGGGATGCCTGACTATCCCAGCGTTTCTGAGGCAGGCATTCGGATTAGGCCCCCACCCCGTCCTCTCTGTACTTTTCTAGTAAGATTTTTCAATTGTCAGGACTTTAGTTAGTAATAATGTGTCAATCCTGGTTCGTCAATTGCAGCAAATTTGCCATATGGATGAAAGATGTTAATAGGGAGTACTAGGTATGGGGTGTAGGAGAACTCTGTGCACCAGCTTCTCAATTTTTCTGTAAATCTAAAATAGAGTTTATTTTTAAAGTTACCAAAAAAGTAATATATGTTCTTTTTCAAAATTCAAATTGTACTCAAATTATATATAAAGTAAAAGTGAACAAAAAGGTCCCATCACATCCTCCCACTAATCTCACTCCTCGGAGTTTTAGAGATAGCTACTATTTCAAATTTGGTGGGGTTTTTTTTGTTTGTTTTTTTTTTCTATTTTCACACGCATGCACACACACTCACTACACACACACATGCACATATATATTCACATATTTTTTAACAAAATAATATATGCATATTGTTTTAAAACTTTTCTTTTTCCAGTAATAATACGTTACTCTCTTACCATGTCAATTCATATCATTCTACTTTTTTTTTTTTTTTGAGACGAAGTCTGGCTCTGTCGCCCAGGCTGGAGTGCAGTGGCAGGATCTCGGCTCACTGCTACCTTGCCTGGCTAATTTTTCTATTTTTAGTGAAGACAGGGTTTCACCATGTTGGCCAGGCTGGTCTCAAAGTCCTGACCTCAGGTGATCCACCCACCTCAGCCTCTCAAAGTGCCAGGATTACAGACATGAGCCACCACACCCACACCCGATTTGTGGAATTTCATAATATGGAAGTACCATAACTTATATAATCCTTCCTCTCAAATATATTTATATTGTGCCCACTTTTTCAAACAATACTACAGTGAATATCTTGTATGACCAATTATGTATATACATATATTTATTTAAAATATCTATTTAAAATAGATAATTCCAAAATCACAAGATTTTAAGATTCTTACCAATCATGTTGCTCCTCACATATGATATGTCAGCCCCTTCTATATGTCTGCTCCCATCCTTCATCAAGAGTTTTTCATAGCCTGGTAGTCTCTGTTCCTTTGTTTGCCCAAAATCTGAACCATGCCCAAAATCTGAGGAGAATGGGGGACAGGGAGGGAAGCAGGTACTTCCAGGCAGTCTTTGTTTTATTAACTGCTATTTGTATATCTTTAATGTGACTTTTCTACCACTCTGCATGAATGCAGGCTGCTTAAAGAGATCTTAGTTTGGTCTAGGAGCCAGGCTATGAAGGGATGGAAAGTATTGTAAGAAATTTCTGTCGTTGTCCTTAGAAGGCCTAGAACTATCTCAGGATCAAGGAAGAGTCAAGATGTGGTAAATTATTTGCAAAAAGGACCACCATAATTCCCATTCTTTGTGTTATCTTCTCAGGTGTCTCTGGGCTTGGCCATGTAACTTGCTTCGGCCAATGGGACACTAGCAAATGTGACACACGCAGAGACTTGAGAAGTTTACATATTTTGGCTTGATTTTTCTAGCTGATCTTGGGAACCCTGGACCACCATGTGAAAAAGCTAAACTTTGGACTAGCTTATTGGAGGTTTAGAGACCAAATGGAATAGAGAAAAGCTTCTCAACAAAGGCCCCCTAAATCAATCATCCAACCAAGCACCAGACATATTAGTACCATTACCTGAGGTCATATGAACCCCAGCCAAGCTGCCACTTGACTGAGCTCAGACCAGAAAAACCACCCACAGCTGGCAAAGAATTATATGAAATAATATTTGTTTATGTTTCAAGCGACTAAGTTTTGAAGTGTTTTTTATGCAGCAAAAACTAACTGATACACAAGAATTTCCTGGAAAAAAATGGCATGAGATAGAATAATTTTAGATTAACCTCATATCTGGACAAAAATACAAAAAACATAAACATACATAAACATTAGCAAACTGAATCCAACAATACAAACATGTGCTCACACACACAGCATCATGAACAATTTGGGTTATCTTACAAATACATGATTTGAGACCAACCTGGACAACATGGCTAAACCCCCTCTCTACAAAAAATATATAAATTGGCCAGGTGTGGTGGTGCACGCATATGGTTCTAGCTACTCAGGAGGCTGAGGCAGGTGGAGGAATACAGATTTGTCACATAAATCATTCTATTAACAGCAAAATGGGAAAATGTTTCTAATTCTCTTAATAGATACAGAAAAAATATTCAGTGAAATTCAAAAGCAATTTCTAATACAACTTTTAGCAAATAGGAACAGAAGGAAACTTTAATGTTATAATGATTATCTTCCCAAAAACTCACATCAAATATCAGAGTTAATGGTAAAACTCAGAACTTTCCCTTTGAGTAATAAGATTAGGATGTTTGTTATCACTGCTTCTATTCAATGGTATTCTAGAAGTCCTAGTCAGAGCAATAAGACCAAAAGGATATGTAAAAAATTTGACAGAAAGAAAACTTGTCATTCACAGACAATATGATTACATAATATAGAAAAATCCAAGAGCATCTAAAATCATTAAAAGTTTAAAAGATGTAAATGTGTTGGCAGGATACAAAACCAGCATATAGAAATCAATGGGACCTTCTTGAATAACAACAGTAACTAATTAGAAAAAAAAGGTTTTTTGAATAATAATCATCACAAAGCCCGGTCTACCCCAGTCAACCTTCCCAGGACTAGTTGCATATTTCTAAGTTCTGTGAAGGCAGGAATGGTATCTGTGTTGTTCACCACTGTGACTCTAATGCCTGGCACATAGAGGATACTCAATACATATTTGTGACCAACAAAGCTGATAGGGTGACCACTGACCTGGATTTCCCTGGACGGAGGGCTTCCCAGGACATGGAAATTTCAGTGCTAAAACCATTGGTCACCCTACCTGTCAATAAAATCCAAATGAAAAAATCTGAGTGTCTATGGTTAAACAAGGAATAAGTTGTTGCTTTCGGGGTTAACAAAGAAAGCAAGTGAATGAATTTTGGGTTAATGGGTTATTAACCAAATCAGACTAAAGCGAATGAGTCGGATACGAAACAGTGCCTCCCTATAATAAAACTTGTATGCTGATATTTTGGAATCTATGACACCATTAAAACCACCAAGATCATGTAGAGCTTATAAATATGATTCTTCCTACACCATTCTAACACAATCTAACAGCATTCCAAAGTGAGAAGCCATAAAAGAATTGTCTTCATCAAATTGCAAGTAACTGTAATATCTTTTCTCCCAAAAGAACCTGAAAAAAGCAAAAGGCCCTGCTACTCTGAAAATAATAGTGAAATAATATTTGTCTGATCAAACAACTACTCTGATGAGAAAGATAATTAATTTCTATTACATTTAATACCTGAAAATTATTTTTTCTAAAACACCTTCAAGAACAGTACAGATTTTCTATTTCATATTACTATTCATTACATTCAAAGTGCAGAGAAGGGAAACAGTGACATAGACTATTCAATAAATAAATAATATTGCTATGGTTTGAATGTATGTGTCCCTCCAAAATTCATATATTGGAACTTAACCCCCAAGATGGTGGCGCTATGGGAGGTGATTAGGCCATCAGGGACTAATCCCACCCTTATTAATGGGATTAATGCCCTAACAAAAGAGGCTTCAGAGAGCTTCCTGGCCCTTCTGTCTCTTCTGCTATCTGAGGACACAGCAACAAAGCACCATCCTGGAAGCAGAGAATGAGCTTTTACCACCAATTGAACCTACCAAAGCCTTATCTTGGACTTCCCAGCCTCCATAATTGTGGAAAACAAATATTTTTTTAAGACAGGGTCTCACCATGTTGCCCAGGCTGATCTCAAACTCCTGGGCTCAAGTAATACTCCCACCTTGTCCTCCCAAAGTGCCAGGATTACTAGTGGGTGCCACTGTGCCTAGCCTGCAAAATAAAATTCTGTTGTCTACAAATTACCCAGTCTAAAGTATTTTGTTATAGCATCAGGAACAGACTAAGACAATATCGCTTACCAAAAAATTGTCCTGTCATTTTCCATGACTTACCTATTCACAAATAAACACAAATTTCTTCAGCATCTGTGATACTGTGAAACATTTATTTGGTTTTCATCCCTGTCTCCTGACATACAGCTCCTAAAAACACTTGACATCTCTGGAGTGGTAAGAGTGTCTTTCGTATGCTGATGATATCACTGGTGATTGGGGCTCCTAGATAGCTTCAGGATGGAGATCAGTCATTAGAAGATCAAGACAGTATAACAGTGCTGGGACTTTCATCCCCAACCCCAAAATCCAGGGAGAAGAGAGGGGATGAAGGTTAAGTTGATCACCAATGGCCAGTGATTTAATCAACCATGTCTATGTAATGAAGCTTCCATAAAAATCCCAAAAAACAGGCTGAACACATGGAGGTTCCAGAGGGCGGCTCACCGCATGGAAGCTCCAAATGCATTCCCATATACTTTGCCCTATGCATCTTTTCCATCTGGCTGTTAACTAAAGTGTTTCCCTGAGTTTTCGTGAGCCACTCGAGCAAATTGAACCCACAGAGGTGCTCATGGGAACTCCAACTTAGAGAGCTGGTCAGTCAGAAGCATAGACCACAACTGTGGCTTGAAATTGGCATCTAAAGTGGGGGGCAGTCTGATGGGACAGAGTCCTCAACTTGTGGGATTTGATGCTATCTCCATGTTATACATAGTGTCAGAACTGAATCTAATTATAGGACACCCAGCTGATGTCTGCTGCAGAATTGCTTCATGTGTAGGGGAATATCCCCACACATCTGGTCACAGAAGTGTTCTGTCTTGAGTATTACATATATACCTATGTAACAGAGTAGGAAAAAACAATTCGGTTTTTCCTGTCACTGATTGCTTTGTGTACAGAGAAACATTCCCAACACCCATTTTGGTGTCAGAAGTGGTGAGTGGTTTATGAGTAGAAAAAGCACATTAGTTTTTCCTGTATCTTTACAACATCCACATGGGACTTATCAATTCCAGCTGAAATGTTTATTTCATTTGTGGCTTCTGTCTCAAACTTCCTCTATGTTAGACACGTCTTGATGACTCTACCTTTATAATACTTTTCTAATTCTTTTCTTCTGCCTATGTTGATTCTACGTCTGATATGATGGGAATGGAAATAGAAAGCCGATAAATTTAGGGTACTTTGAATGGATTAGCCAAGCAGTGATGGAAAAAGAAAAAAAAATAACACATACTAAGTCTCCACAACGTGCTACTAAATAAGTTGTCTAATTTAATCTTTAAAGTAACTCTGAGAGGTAGGTATTAATGTCTGTGTTTACTTATGAGGAAACTGAGGTGCAATAAGTTTGAACATATTGAGCAAGTTCATTCAGCTACTGATCTACAGAGTTCAGATTCAACTTCAGTCTACCTCCAGAGGATGTGCTCTCCTGCTGTATCTCATTCCAGTGGATACTCCAAGATGGTTTGAGTAGACTATGATAAATAAGTGATTTGGACCCAGATCATTGAAAAGTGAATATTTCTGGCTTTTAACAAATATGCAATATAAGAAAATCAACTTGTGTAAATGTGTAATCAATTTTAGATTTTATGTCAGACATGGTTTTTAACTTCAAATTTTATTAACCTCAGATAATGTCATATATAATATAAACTTTGCCTGTCCCCTTCAAAAGAATAAAACTCACCACTTTGTAGATAAATCTGTTCTCCTATTGTACCTTCAATGTATATTAGTAATTTCAGTTGGGCTTTTATCTTATTTCAAAACTTCATCTGACTTAGGTTATCTCATTTCACATCCAATTATGTAACACATGATGCAATGCATGAACCACAAAGCCACAGCTGCTAAATGTTTCTTACCCTAAAAATAAACCTTTGGCCAGGCATGGTGGCTCATGCCTGTAATCCTAGCACTTTGGGAGGCCAAGGCAGTTGAATCACCTGAGGTCAGGAGTTCGAGACCAGCCTGGCCAACATGGCAAAACCCTGTCTCTACTAAAAATACAAAAATTAGCCAGCCATGGTGGTGTGCACCTGTAATCCCAGCTACCTGGGAGGCTGAGGCAGGAGAATCACTTGAACCTGGGAGGTAGAAGTTGCAGTGAACCAAGATCGTACCACTGCACTCTAGCCTGGGCAACAGAGTAAGACTATCTCAAAACAAACAAAACAAAAAACTTTTAGCTGGGTGCAGTGGCTCACACCTGTAATCTCAGCACTTTGGGATGCTGAAGCGGGTGGATCATCAGAGGTCAGGAGTTCAAGACCAGCCTGGCCAACATGGTAAAACCCTGTCTCTACTAAAAATACAAAAAATTAGCTGGGCGTGGTGGTGCATGCCTGTAATCCCAGCTACTTGGGAGGTTGAGGCGGGGGAATTGCTTGAACCCAGGAGGCAGAGTTTGCAATGAGCCAAGATGTCACAACTGCACTCCAGCCTAGGCGACAGAGCGAGACTCCATCTCAAAAAACAACAACAATAACTCTGCCTCAAATGCTTGACTTTTTAAAAATTTACTTTACCCTGTTCAAGTGATATTGGTAACATCATATTATTTGTTAGATTACTTAATAATACTAATTTTATTTATTTAAAATTATTTTTAGACTATGAAATAAATTTATGTAATTATAACAAATCAAAAAATGTAATTAAGTATAAAGAAAAATTTAATAGAACAGATGAGGTTAGAGAAATAGGCAGGTATCAGTTTATATAGGGTCCTATAGGTCGGATTTAAAAGCTTGGATTTATATTCAATGGGAAGCCAATGGAAGATTTTAAACAGGAGAATAACATCCTGTGGTTTATGTTTTAAGAAAAGCACCCTGGCTGCTATATGAAGGAAGGGTGGGTTATAAAGGGAGGGCAAGAGTGTCATCCATGAGGCCAGCTGAGAGATGTGGTGGAACAATATCTTGGGGAAAGACAGTGGTGACTGGGAATGGTAAGGAATGGTGAGAATAAAGAGAAGGGTCATTTTTTTTAAATTTATTTTTATTATACTTTAAGTTCTAGGGTACATGTGCATAACGTGCAGGTTTGTTACATATGTATATTTGTGCCATGTTGGTGTGCTGCACCCATCAACTCGTCAGCACCCATCAATTCATCATTTATATCATGTATAACTCCCCAATGCAATCCCTCCCCCCTCCCCCCTCCCCATGATATGCCCCAGTGTGTGATGTTCCCCTTCCCGAGTCCAAGTGATCTCATTGTTCAGTTCCCACCTATGAGTGAGAACATGCGGTGTTTGGTTTTCTCTTCTTGCGATAGTTTGCTAAGAATGATGGTTTCCAACTGCATCCATGTCCCTACAAAGGACGCAAACTCATCCTTTTTTATGGCTGCATAGTATTCCATGGTGTATATGTGCCACATTTTCTTAATCCAGTCTGTCACAGATGGACATTTGGGTTGATTCCAAGTCTTTGCTATTGTGAGTAGTGCCGCAATAAACATACGTGTGCATGTGTCTTTGTAGTAGAATAATTTATAATCCTTTGGGTATATACCCAGTAGAGGGATGGCTGGGTCATATGGTACATCTAGTTCTAGATCCTTGAGGAAGTGCCATACTGTTTTCCATAATGGTTGAACTAGTTTACAATCCCACCAACAGTGTAAAAGTGTTCCTATTTCTCCACATCCTCTCCAACATCTGTTGTTTCCTGATTTTTTAATGATCGCCATTCTAACTGGTGTGAGATGGTATCTCATTGTGGTTTTGATTTGCATTTCTCTGATGGCGAGTGTTGAGACGAAGTCTCGCTCTGTCACCCAGGCTGGAGTGCTGTGGTCGGATCTCAGCTCACTGCAAGCTCCGCCTCCCGGGTTCATGCCATTCTCCTGCCTCAGCCTCCCGGGTAGCTGGGATTACAGGTGCCCGCCACCTCGCCCGGCTAGTTTTTTGTAGCTTTTAGTAGAGACAGGGTTTCACCGTGTTAGCCAGGATGGTCTCGATCTCCTGACCTCGTGATCCGCCCGCCTCGGCCTCCCAAAGTGCTGGGATTACAGGCTTGAGCCACCGCGCCCGGCCGAGAAGGGTCATTTTTTATATCTTATTGGTGGATTGGATTAGGGGGTTGGCTGGCTAGAGAACAGAGTCAGAGGTATCTCCCGGGTTTGAGGACTGAGCAATGGATGGCAGCATTTCCTGAAATAGAGAATAAGGGAAAAACCAAATGCTCTCCCTGTTGCAAAAGTTTCTCTTTTTCTATCTCTTTCTTTCTCTCTCTTTCTGTGTGTGTGTGTGTGTGTGCATGTGTGTGTTTGTTGGAGATGGTGTGCCTTCTAGAATATTATCCTACTCCACTGTTCTTGTACCTTTTGTAGTTTTCAGATTACAGTAGACAGATGCTCTGGTGGCCCCCATGATCCTAACTTCCTGGTGCTCATGCCTTGTGAATCCTCTCCCTTGAGTAGGGATGGGATCTGTGACTTGTTTCTGACAAATGGAGCAAGCTGCCATGTTGTGAGCTGGCCTACAAAGAGGGCCAAGTGGCAAACAACTGAGGATAGCCTCTGATTAGTGGCCAGCAAGAAACCAAGGCCCTTAGTGCAACATCCTGCAAGGAACTAAATGTGGCCAACAACCACATGAACTTGGAAGCAGATCCCTCCCCAGTCAAGCCTCAGGTCAGACAGCAGCCCCAGTCAACATCTCGATTGCATCCTTTTGCTACCCTGAAGCAGCTAAGTTACCCCTGAACTCCTGATCCACAGGAATGGTGAGATAATCAATGTGCATTGTTTTGATAATAGTGCTAAGCAGCAATAGATAACTAATATACCAATTTTCTTAAAATACTTTCTTAAAAGAAATTATAGTTATAATACGATTCAGGTTTCTCACATATATAAATCCTTATTCCTGTTTTGAAAAGGTTGCTTTTTATAAATGTATAATATTTATAAAAGTGTAAGTCTATATACTCTCTCCAATTATGAATGCATAAAATTGTTGCATATATCTGTCAATGTAACACTTATGGAATTATAAGTTATAAGGAAACTTGGATAGGTGAAGCAGCTTGCTCAAGTTCCTACAGCTAGTGACAAATCCAGGAACAAAACTTACCACACTGAAATGTGGTTTTAGCATTCAAGTGACATATAACCATGGAGAAAGTCTTGACAATCTTCCATTTCTTAAAGTGTATACTATCAAAACCTTTCAAGAACTCCTAAAAGGCAACAATTTTCTCACCTAGAAAGTATACTGCCATATGTAAATGTTAGCATTATAAAACTCATCAGAGCTGAATCAAATGGCTTTTATTTGTATTTGACTCCTTTATTCACTCTAAATTATTTAATGATAAAGGAAAAATGTTTCTTGGCTTTTCTATTTCATTCAGGTTCTTACTACATATACATGCAGCCATAGAAGATGCCAAGAAAGAAGGAAAACAGTTTCTGGACTCACAAAGTCGCTAGTTTGAAGTGGCACACACAGATTTTTCTTTGCTAAACAAAAAGCAGTCTTAAAATGTTTCCTTTGGTCTGGATAAGAAAGCATTCATGATAATGCCTGCATGGTGCCTGGCATGCAGTAAATGTATGTTATTGTTTTTATCATGCAGCAATGAAAAGGGAGGTGCACAGGGACAGTGTGTACCAAACTTTAAGCAAGTGATGAAGCAAACCACACCACCCTATTACTTTGTAATTCCCATAATTTTACTTTCATCAGTTTGTCATCCTATTAGATAAAGGCCCTGATAAAAAGAAGAGAACGTTCAGCAGCATGCTGAGAATAACTGGAATGATTCATCAAAGTGAACAATTGCCCAACCATTGCTAGATGAGAAAAGTGGCAGAAAGTTGCACCAATATGAACAAATACTCTTGGACTTATGCTAAAAAGCCCCAGAAATGTTAACAGATAAACTGCAGTGTTGAGACAAAACCTCTATCTCTTTTATGCTTTTTGGTAGACATTTATTGAGCACTTACTGTGGATCAGACACTACACTAGACACTGGGAATGTAAAAATGAGTGAGACATAGCCTTTGACTTCAATAAAAATAAATTATAATGGAATTCTGCAATAGAGAAATATATGATGACACACAAAGGAATAAAAGATTAACTCTACCAATGGGAGTTAGAGAAAGCTTCTTTGAGAAGGAGATGTCTGGAGTTGAGTTTTATGGGAAGAATAGGAAAATTATCAGAAAAAAAATAAAGAACAACCAAGTGCAAAAGCACAACAGATTCTTTCCAATTTCAAAACTTACCACAGTAATTAATACAGTGTGGTACAGGCATAAGGATAAACATAATAGATCAATGGAATCGAATTGAGAGTCCAGAAATAAACCTTCACATTTAGAGAATCGATTTTTGACAAGGATGCCAAGACAATTTAATGGGAGAAAGAACAATCTTTCAACAAGTGGTTCTGGGACAACCAGATGGCCACATGAAAAAAGAAAGAATTGGACCTCTGCTTGATACCATATACAGAAATCAACTCAAAATGGACTGAAGACCTAAAATGTAAGAGTTAAAACTTTACAACTTTTGGATGAAAATATGGGGGTAAATCTTTGTGATTGTAGATTATGCAACACTTTCTTAGATATGAAACTGAAAGCACAATTGACCAAAAATATTTTTAAAAATTGTATGTCACCAAAATTAAAAACTGTTGTGCTTTCTCAGACATACCATTAGGCAAGTGAAAAGACAGCCTACAGAATGGGAGAAAATATTTGCAAATCATGTATTTAATAACAGGCTTGTATCCAGAATATACTAACAAAAACTCTTACAACTCAATAGTTAAAAGATAATTAACAAATTAAATATGGACAAAAAATCAGAATAGACATTTCTCCAAAGAAGATATATAAATGGTCAATAAGCACTTGAAAAGATGCTCAACATCATTAGCCATACGGGAATGTAAAACAAAACCACAGTGAGACACCACTTCTTGCCCACTAGCATAACTCTAATAAAAAAGACAGACAATAACAAGTGTTGACAAGAATGTGGAGAAATTAGAACACTTATACACAACTGTGAAAATGTAAAATGGAGCAATCACTTTGGAATAACAATTTGGCAGTTCCTCAAGGTTAAACATAGAGTTATCATATGACCTAGCAATTCCACTCCTAAGTATAAGTGTATACCCAAGAGCAAAGAAAACATATGTCTAAACAAAAACATGCATGTAAATATTCATAACAGCATTATTAATAATAGCCAAACGTGGAAACAACCCAAATGTCCACCAATTAATGAATGCATAAATATGTGATATAGCAATACAGATAAATATTATTTAGCAATAAAAAGCAATGAAGTACTGATACATGTGACAACATGGAAAAGCCTTTGAAAACATGCTAAGAAAAAGAAGCCAGTCACAAAAGACCACTCGTTGTATGATTCCATTTATTTTAAATGTCCAGAAAAGGCAAATCCATGGAGACAGAAAGCAGATTGGTGATTGCCAAGACTGGAGGGTATGGAGGGAGAAAAATGGGGGTGACTAATAATAGGTGTGGGGTTTCTTTCTGGGGTTTGAAAATGTTCTAAAAAAGAGATTGTGGTCTTTGTGGCACAACCTGTGAGTACAGTAAAAACTACTGAACTGAACACTGCATTTAAATTTTTTTTTTTTTTTTTTCTAGAGACAAGGTCTCACTCTGTCACCCAGGTTGGAGTACAGTAGCATGTCATAGTTCACTGCAGCCTCAAACTCCTGGGCTCAAGTGATCATCCCAACTCAGCCTCCCTAGTAGCTGGACTACAGGTGTGTGCCACCATGCTTGGCTAATGTTGTTTTTTGTTGTTGTCGTTGTTGTTTTGTAGAGACAGAGTTTTGCTGTGTTGCCCAAGCTGGTCTTGAACTCCTCAAGTGATCCTGTCACCTCGGCCTCCCAAAGTGCTGGGATTACAGGCATAAGCCACCAGGCCTGGCCTGAACTGAAAAATTTAATTGGGGGAATTGTATAGTTGTGAATTATATCTCAAAGTTGTTAGGAAAAAAAAAAAGGCACAATGGATGTGGGGTTATTGGCTGTGCAAATGGCCCCAATTCTTCACTCCCTCTGTATCTACGCCCTTTGCCATGTGACTCTCTACTTTTTCTCTCTAAAGATGTGGGGTGGGTTGGGCTATTCTTGCATTGCATAAACAAATACCTGAGACTGAGTAATTTATAAGAAAAGAGGTTCAATTGGCTCACGGTTCTGCAGGCTGTGCAAGCATGTTGCTGACATTTGCTTGGCTTCCGGGGAGGCCTCAGGGAGATTTTACTCATGGCAGAAGGTGAAGCAGGAGCAGGCATGTCACATGGCCAGAGAGAGAGAGAGAGAGAAAGAGTTGGGGGAGGTGCCACATACTTTTAAACAATCAGATCTCATGAGAACTCCTTATTACCAAGGGATGGCACTAAGCCATTCACGAGGGATACACCCCCATGATCGGAACACCTCCCTACCTTCATCACTAGGGATTACCTTTCAACATGAGATGTGGTGGAGACACAGATATCCAAACTATATCAAGGAGTCATTTCCCTATTCACTGAATCTAGGTTGATGTTGTCACTTTGTCCAATAGAGTGCAGGGAAATGACTTGATGTCACTTCCAAGCCTGGAACTTAAGAACTCTTGCATGTTTCCATTTGGCCTTTGCTCCTCTGCCATTGCCATGACAATATCCCTGGATTAGTCTGATAGAGAATGAGAGACATGACACAGAGAAGCTTCTCTTCAATCATCCCATCTAAGGTCATCCTAGGTCAGTCTGTAGCCACCCAGTTCCCAAGCTTGTGAATGAGCCCAGCGGTGACCAGAAAAACCACCCAGTCAAACCCTAATTCTCAAATTTTAAACTTACAGACTAATTACATGTTTGTTGTTTCAAGCCCGTGTGTTTTGGGATTGAAGTATTTGTGTGAAAATAGGTAACTGATACGGCAGGATAACACAGCATTCATTGCCATCTCAGGAACTTAAAGGAATAGAGAGGAAAGGTAATGAAATTTAGCACTTCCTAGACCTCAAGTCCCTTACAGAGAAGGAACTTGGAAAGTTAAATATTGTGTGCATGCATAAAAATATAAAAATGTGAGTCAAAAGTAATACAAGGTGATTGGAAATTCCACGGTGACATTTAAAAATATATAGCATATTCTATTTACTGTCTAGTAGTGATTACACTAAAAAAAAAATTCACCTTAATTTTTTTTTTAGACAGAGTCTTGCTCTGTCGCCAGGCTGGAGTGCAGTGGTGCAATCTAGGCTTACTGCAATCTCCACCTCCTGGTTCAAGCTATTCTCCTGCCTCAGCCTCCCGAGTAGCTGGGACTACAGGTGCACGCCACAACACCCGGGTAATTTTTTTTTGTATTTTTAGTAAAGACGGGGCTTCACTATGTTGGCCAGGATGGTCTCAATCTCCTGACCTTGTGATCCGCCTGCCTCGGCCTCCCAAAGTGCTGGGATTACAGGCATTAGCCACCGCACCTGGCCAATTTTTTAAATATACAACTTTACCCAAGCAAATCGCATCTGTGAAAAATATATAACTTTATTTTATTCATGAGAAAATGTCAGTAGTGGGACAGTCTACTAAAAAACTGACCAGTACTCTCAAAACTGTCAAGTTCCTGAAAGACAAAAAAGATTGAGGAACTTTCCAAGATTAGAGAAAATAAAAGAGATACAATTAAATGAAATGTGGAATCATTGGATTTTGGAATAGAAAAGGGACATTAGTGGAATAATTGGAAAATTTTGAATAAGATCTATAGGTTAATTAATAGTAAAAAAGTATTAAATCAGTGTTCATTTTCTGGTTTCAATAACACTACTATGAATAAATAAGTTGTCAACATTTGGGGAAGCTGGGCTCAGGGTTATACAAGAACCATGTGCACTATTCTGCAATGTTTTTGGAAATCCAAATTTTTTTTTAAAGTTGGGCCACATTTATAATTTTTTAGAAAGGGGGAAAGAGTATATAGAAAAATGTTAACAGTAGCTATTTTCCACAAATAATTTGTTGACATGCCAGACATTATTTTGGTACTAGGGCTACAGCAATCAATGAGACAGAAAAATCCCTGTTCTTATGCAAGGTTCTCTTCTTCATAAGGTAAACAGAATCTATGCAAGATCATCTAAGCTTGTGTTAAATACTGTGTAGAAAGTAAATCAGGGTAAGGCAGTAGGAACAGACTGTATGGGTCACTTTAGCTGAAGTGGTCAGGACACCTCTCTTTGAGGGGCTCTTAATTGAATGAGACCTGAGTGACCTAAGGAACTGACTCTGTATGGAAAGGACATTTTGGGCAGGTTAAAAGCAAAGCAGAGGCCCTGGGGCAGGAGCAAGTATGAAGTGTGTTAAGAAGAGGAAGGCCAGCCTAGTCAAAAGTGGAATGTTACTAGCTTTCCAAGTAAGACTGGAGCAGTGTGCATCATCCAGAACAGGTAGATAGGGTCAGGAGTTTGCATTTTGTGTACAAAAGGAAGTGATCAGGTGGTTTTAAGAGAGTGGGACACGATGTGACTGGGATTTTTTTTAATGTCATTTCATTTTTTGTGGGAAACGACCTGCAAGAGGAGGAGGGCAGCAGAAGTAAGGTCTGTTGGGAGGCCATTGCAGGAGTCTAGAGAAGGAGAGTTGGTGGCTTGACTAGGGTGGTCAGTGAAGTGGCAGAGTTGCAACTGGCCCTGGATGTATTTTGTTGGAGGTAGAGCTGAGTAAATTTTACAGATGGACTGAATGTTCTGGTACAGGGAAAGCAAGGAATCTAGGATAATTCCTTGTTTTCTTGTCCAATTTGGGTGGATTTTGGTGCCACTTACCAGGAAAGAGTGATGGAGGAACAGTTTTCTGGGGGGAAATCAAGAATTTTGTTCTGGATACATTAAATTTGAGATTTTTTAAAGACCATTATTTTATGTTTTTGTAATGATTAATGAATATATGTAAATGTATTTTTTTAGGAGCTTTCCATTTTGGGAAAAAAATGAAGTAGGTTTTGGGAACATTCAAAAATGTTAGGCAAACTGGGTGCTAAAATTATTTAAATAAAGACAGGGGTATATCTCACCTGGAAAAGTGATTGAGAGGAGACTAATATATAGGACAAAAGGCTCCATCCCAAAAAGTAGCACTTGTAGAATGCACAAGTAAAAGTGATGTATTAAATTTGTTCCCGGGCGTGAACAATGATGAGCATCCATAGGTGAACTTTTTACAAGTATCATCACCCACATAAATACAACATTTTTCAAAAGAAAAATAAAATCATGCAAATATCCTTCAAGTTTAGAAAAGGGAACTCTGCTCAAATGTGCATGTAGAAAGAGATAAAATGGTATGACAACTTCTCTTTCTTTTTCTTTAAAGGAACAGTATACAGGAACAATAGGAGGGTAATTATTGAAAGACTATGGTATTGCGGTCAAGAGTGTGGACTGTGGAGCCCCGTGATCTATGCTCTACTCTTATCTCCACCACTTACTGGTTGTATAACTTTGTTCAAGTTCTGTAACCTTTCTATGCCTCAGTTACATCATCCATAAACCGAGATAATAATATGTGGTAGACCCTGCAAAGCACCCCACACACCCTCCTCCCAGATTCCACTTCTCAGTGGCTGGGAATATTACCAGAAGATGTCCCTTAGCTGTCAGTCCTTTTTGGGATTGTCTTGGCTGAAGAAATTCTCTCCCTCGAGGTCACACCTCCTTCCAGGGACAGCCATATCCAATGACTGATCAATACAGGGTATAAAGGCCTGGCCCCATCACTCCAATTCAGGGAAGCTAGAAGGGCCTTCCCAGCTCCAGAGTTCTAGATGGAGTTGGCTGAGGCTTCCATTGGGCCTGCATTCCAGCTCAGCTGCTCACTTTGCTCAATCCTCCTTTCTTCTTCTTTTCCCAGGTGTTGATCCCAAGACCACTCCCTAGTAAACATCTTGTAATCTAATCTCCCTCTTGGAATCTGCTTCCCAGGGAGTCTGACCTGCAACATAAGAGTACCTTCCTTATAGGGTGATCTTTAGGAATCAATAAGTCACCATACATAAAGCATGTGAAAGGGTGCTTGCACATAGTAAGTGGAATGTGTCAGCTATTATTATTGAAGCAATCCTCTTATGATGCTATCAACTCCTGCAATTGTCTTTATTTTTCCCTCAGTCATAAAAGGCTCGTTATAGTGGTTTGAGTTAATTTTCCATATGTTGCAAATAAATTTAACCGATTTGTTTTAGGTGATGAGAAATGAAAGAAGAAAACAGGTTTCTGACCTATTTGTTGCTATTGGAATCCCCACATTCTTGTCAGAGAGGCTGTCTCTGTGTTCACAAGCTGACTATAAGCATCTTCTCTGTTTGCATATTGGGTTTTTATTTTAATTGAGAAAAGGTAGATGTGAATTATCGTATTTTCATTAGGCTTGGATTACATGCATGTCCTGATAAAGCCATCTGCATGACAAGAATCTGCACTTGTAGGGTCTTCTTCTGAGATGAGAAGAAACCATTATCTTTAGCTTAGTTTATTCTGTTCAGACAGAAAGTGTTCTGATAACCAGAGGGCTGGATCTAAGCTCATTTTGTCACTGCATTTTTTTTTTTTTTTTTTTGGTCTGGTTCATAAGCACTTGATCCTTGTGGACCAAAATAGAGATTGAACTTTTCCCATAAACTGAAGCTCTAAAAAAAAAAAAGAAAAGAAAAGCCAGAAAGCTCCCATACTCAAAAGCAAGGAAAACAAGACCACATAACGCTAAATTTAAAAAATAAATGTTAACTCAAAAGTCAGATTATACATTAGATTATGCCACATTAAAACATCAGGAGGAAGAAGAATTGACAAATGCAAACTGGCTGAAAAGTAGAGTCTATGGTTGTTAAGGAAGATGTTATTGTCTTTCTTACAATTCTCCAAAGAGCAGTAGTTGTGTAAGTTAGCTTAAACCATGTATACAATATACACAGCATGTGAGTATATTCTTCTAACAGGAAAGCCAAAAATTCTATGATCCAATTTCCCCATATTTGTCTAATATTATTCCCTAATACAAAGCCTTCATACAGCACAGTTTTGGAATTAATCACTAAAGAGGTGACCCTCCCTGTCCTATTTAGTGGGAGTTATGTGCTGTTTGCCTCTTATCCACTCTTGATCATTTGAAGGCCTTTGGCTCTCGCGAGACTCCAAGCCACTATCCCTGGCAATCAGGATACATGTCCTCACTCCAGTGGGCACCTTGTTTCTCAGACACAAGTTGAATAAATTGGGAGTGGCTGGCATAAAGCTCAAATTTATCATTAATGTCCACCCATTTCACTTTCTTGGCATCACTGCCAGCTTCCAGAGGAAGATGGTCCATTATTTCACCAGTTTCATCATGGTAGTTCACAGCCTCTGTCTCTATCCAGGAGTTATCTGTGTTCCGAGAATCATCCACGTAGCCTTTATAGACCACAAAATGTTCCTGGCTGAAGAATTTGTGCAACTGTCTCTTCAACTCCTGCATTTCTTCTCTAGATTTCTATAAAGACTTCATGGCTTCCTAGCCAAATTCTCTCTCCCATGTAGCACTAATTTTCTCTCCTGCATCCACCACCCACCCTGGGATTGCCTGTTCTCCACAGTCCTTCCTTTTGATGGCTACAAATTGCGGGATATTTTTCCCAGAAATAGGGTGGGTAATTTAGTTTCCCTTGCTATCCCTTTTCCATCTGGTTAAGATGGGATCTGCAGCATGATTGGGGCCTCAACACCCCAAAGGCCCTGGGCCAACCAGTCCTGTCTGACGTGCAGGAGTTCTAAGTCTACCTTTCTCAATCTCATACAAGCCATGCTGGCTCCTTCTCTCCACATGCCCATCCTTTTCGTTAAACTTAGGAGAGAAGTTGCTTTCACCCACTTGAGGGTCTGCCCACACGGGCCCGTCCAAGACAGAGCTGGCAGTGTACTCGAGGGGCATTACTCTCGTCACTCGGCCAGCCAGCTCACTTCCTCATGGGGAACCAGGCTTCGCTTCCCCTTGGAGCCAGGATACTGAGATGTCTGGGCCTTTTCGTGGGGGCTTCTCAGCAGTGCGCTTCCAATCTGACATGAAGTTTAGAGAAAACCCATGTCAGGAAAACAGGCTCCAGCTGACCGGGATGTTGGGGCAGCTGCTGTGCCTGCCTGTCACAGAGGCCAAGGTCATGAAGGGAGATACAGTCGCTAAAGCCTTGGACAGGCAGCATCCAGGCATCCAGCCATTCAAGACCCAGCGGCCCCAGGGGATTTCGGTCGCTCTCTGCGGGGAACGAGGTCTCCACCGCAGATCAGCACCCGCCCGTGGGGAGGTGGCCACGTTTCTTTCCTGAACACCGGTTAATGGCCCACTCTCCTAAAAGACCGTGGTGTTTCCAATGGCTACAACGGGGCGCGCCCGTGGCTCGGGCGTGGGGGTAACGGTGCCGTGGAGTGGCCAGGGGCGTACCACTACTGGACCGCGCCCTCTCGCTGCCACCCTGGTGTTTTGGTTGTAAAAAGATTTTGACCTCTGAAAAAGCTCCCAAATGGAAAGTGCTGGGGTTGAGAACATCTTCCTAACAACAATAAAATTAGCGAAGGACAATCACCAAAGTGCCATTAGCCCACTAGCCATTTACCAGTAAATTTAGTTCACCAGGTTTAGGATGCTGTCTGTTAGGGAGAGGGCAGAATGAACGTGGGGGTAGGAGTGGACAAAACTCCCTGTTTGGGACGTTCCGAAGCCGAGTGGGGGTGACCTCAAAAAAGAAGGGGGACTCACCTGGTGCACTGAGCGTGGTGCTGATGAGAACTCCATGAGAGGGTGTAATGAGCAGGGTATGTGTTCAAAACGTGGGTCTATCATTTACTACCTGAATGGCTTTGGCAAGTTGCTTAATCTCTCTTTCCAAAGGAGTATTTGCTACAGAATGCCAAGTGCTGTGCCAAGCACAGAAGAGTGAACTGAAGGCTGGACCACGGGCCCTTTGCTTTTAAAAGCATTCTGCTTGGAAAGGCAGCAGATTTTTATTTAATTAAAAAAAAATAGCTGGGCACAGTGACTCACGCCTGTAATCCCAGCACTTTGGGAGGACAAGACGGGCAGATCACAAGGTCAGGAGATGGAGACCATCCTGGCTAACACGGTGAAACCCCATCTTTACTAAAAGTACAAAAAAAAAAAAATTAGCTGGGCATAGTGGCGAGCGCCTGTAGTCCCAGCTACTCGGGAGGCTGAGGCAGGAGAATGGTGTGAACCCGGGAGGCAGAGCTTGCAGTGAGTTGAGATCGCACCACTGCACCCCAGCCTGGGCAACTGAGCGAGACTCCATCTCAAAAATAAAAAAATAAAAAAATAAAAAAATAAATATATATATATAGAGAGAGAGAGACAGAGAGACAGAAAGAGAGAGAGAGAACTAGCACTGAAAGGGCAATGCCAGGTATGAGGTAAACGTTGAACACAGGTTAAAAACCCAGCTCCAATTCCTCCACATGCCACTTTCTTGGGGGAAGTTACATAAGCTCTCTTCAGGTTCCTCATGTGTAAAATGAAAATATTAATAACTGCCTCACAGGGCTGTGGTGACAATTAAGTAGGATGTTATAACACGTGTTAGCTCAATGTCTGGTCCACAGCACAAACTCAATAAATATTAGTTGTCATCACTGTAATTATCATTAACTTTTTTTGATTCTGCACCTTGAAAACTGTAGATTAGAACAGGACAGCTGAGATGATTATGGGAACTGAGCAGCTCACATATGAGGTCAGAGTTAAACAGCTTATGGTCAGAGAAAATCAGGATAAGAAATAACAGAAATTCGGGCTGAGAAATAACAGCATCTGTCCTGAAATGATAAATAATGAGAAGAGGCGCCGTCTTAGTCATTACTCAGAAGGAAACAAGCCCTAGGGAAAGGTATCTGATCATTTGAAACAGTCCCATTAGAAAGATGTTCAATGAGTAAATGATTTTCTGGTCAAATATGTTTGGGGAATTCTACATATTTTATCACCCTGCCCCCTTAGAAATTCAGGATTCACATTAGTGTTCTAAAGATCCTGAAAATTCCTATAAACACAAATCAATATTAAGCTGTTTAATTTTGTTTCATTCAGTATTTCCATTATCTGGTTAGAAACATTCTAACCAGAGAATGTTTCTTTTTTGCAATAAATGGTAACATATTAGGAACATACTTCCTCAAGTTTAGAAAGCTTTCAAAATGTATATGTCTGATTGAGGGTAGATCCCTAATCATTTGAAGTTATTACCATCATCATAACTATGGAAGGCAGTTACAGAATACATACTCAATGCCCTCATTAAACTCCAAACAAGATGAGGCAGGTTTCTAGAAGGCTTGAAACACAGAAATAGCTGGGGCTATGGAGAACAAAATGGTAGAAAAGGACTGAGAACAGAGAAATATGAGACATAGTCATCCTTAAGCATCATTGTCATAAACATTGTTGAGGGTTGGCTGTGGGCAAGGCACTGTACAAAGTACCACTGGGAAAGAAAGATGATCCTTAAGGGACACAGTCCCAGCTCTGTAATTCTTGTCTCCCTATGCCTCAATTTTTTAAATCATGGAATTCTATTCCTCTAGGTCTCCTGAAAATGTATTAAGAAAACCACTGATACAAAAACTTAAAACATTTGGGGGAAAGACACTTGTGAATTCCTCATTATTTCCAGGTCTCCTACTCCAACTCATAAGAAACAAATGGAGCAGATGTCTTGGGTCTGGTTCTGGCTTCCTCTGTCATAGGCTTTATAGCTTGCACCTGACCCTTGGCTTCTCTGGGTCTTGGTTCCTCACTAGAAAAGGAATCTGTTGGCCTCGGTTATCTACAAAAGACCTTCCAGAGTTGGCATTTTATGATTCTAGGATCTATGAAAACTTCATTATTAGAAGGGCAAGGTCAATTGTTCCTATGAATCCAAAAGACTAGATGTTCAAATATAAACAGCTAGATGCTCAGGGAAAAACATACCATTGAGGAAAGGAAAGGAACAGGGAGGGTATGGTGTGCCACATACAAGGCAGAAATATAATAATTCATGAGCACCTGGAAATGAACTTTAAAACCAGTAATAAGGCATTTTATTCTATTTTGAGCATCATCAGCAGGCAGAAGATGGTTAGATAAGACCATTTGATGATCGTGGTGCAAAAGATACCCTAAGGGCAAGAAATAAAATAACTATAGTAGGAACCAAAAGAATTATCTGCTGGGAAGCCACTGGGGAGATTCCCTTTCTTAAATTGCCTTCTGAGGCAGAAATGTCTGAGGTAGAATAAGCAGAGCAACACACAGAGAATTTTCTGGTTCTATCCATGAGAAAGCCCTAAAGGAACTATAAGGGGCAATCAGAGAATAAATCTTTGGTCTGTCACTATGAACTATGCCTAAGTCAGAGATTGCCTGTGTCATTCCCATTTTATAATATTAAGGATATTATAAAAGGCAAAGTGGAGATGGGGAGGACCAGGATGATTACAAGGTCCAGGCAGTGCAAGAACCCCTAACCATCCTTCCTGCCTTTCTTTGGGAAGCAGAAACAAGTGGTACGCAGCACATTTAATTATCAAGAATTATCCATCTCTTCCAAAAATGATGCTAAGGCTCAACTTCAGAAACATATCTTAAAGGAAAGCAGAAAAATGGTTTACTCCTCTCTTTAAAGTGGTAATAATGATAATAAATAACAAATTAACTACTATATACTAAGTTATTTCCAAGTAATAGACTGGTGGACAGGTTTATCCAGGTATGACTGCCCAGTTTTGAATTCTGGTTTAGCCACTTCTTAGCTAGTTGACCTTAAGCAAGTTTTTAACCTTCTCTGGGCCTCAGTTTTCTCATCTAGAAACAATAATGGTATCCATGTTATACGGTTGATGTGACATAATTCATTTAAACAGCTTAGACTAATGTCTGGTCAATAGTAAGACCTCAACAAATAGTTATTGCAACTATTACTATTAAGTACTTTACATTTGTTATCCCATTTAATTTTCAAACAACCCTTTGAGTTAGGCACATATACTAACAATATTACCAGTTAACAGACTGAGGACATTGCAGTTCATAGAATTTAAATGTGCCCAAGATCACATAGCTAGTTATTACTATATATTTGAGAACCAGAAAGCCTTGATAATATAAACTCATATTTTATTGGTAGTCTGAATGCAAGTTGAATTTGATTTTATAGAGCAAAATGGCACCATTTTACTACAACTATAAAATTTTTGACTTAATATTAAGTTGGTTCTTCTGCTAGGTTCACTCTATAAGAGGAAGAATTTGGAGAGAGTGAAACCATTAGCAACCTATTGTAATAACAGTTGTAAAGAGAAAATGCTCTGAACCATGGGGCAATTCAGACAAAAAAGACGAGCAAGAGAGACATCCCGAAGTGGAAGTAGAGGCCTAAAGAGGTGAAGTCATCAAAGATCACCCATTTTAATCCTAAAAAGCCCAATAGATAGTGCTTGGCATAAACAGGGAAGTCAGGAGGGGAGCTGACAATGGAAAGTTCACTTTTAGCTGTGTTTTAAGGACACATGATAAGAGGGTAGTGCATGGGAAGAGTGCTGTGGGAACTGGAGATTCTGCCACTAGCATTTCTGTTCCTCAGTTTCCTCTTTCATAAAATGAGAAGTTGATCTAGAATTAATCCTTTGGATTCCTTCCAACTTCCTGGAGGAAGCATGTAAATGAATTAGAGGAAGTAGAAAGTAGATTTCAGGAATTCGAGAGGCAGTGAGTGATCAAGGTATTGGGTCATTAGTCTGCCTTGAAGTAAGAGAGAAGTGGGGCAATTACTTACTTTTTAAGACTAAGACAAATGGTGCCTTTTAAGAAATGAGTTAGGCAGGATAATTAATACACCCATATGTAGAATACAGGCTGTCGACAATTAACCTAAGAAATCTAAAGTAAAATGTGTAACAATGAAAGTCAAGTAGCCTTTATTTATAGGAGAGATAAGCTTCAGTTTGTGTGGTGTGATGTGAAGGTGTTGGGAAAGTCCAGCTGCCCCAAAAATTCTTCCTGATCTTCTTAAAATACTGCCTGGCTTTACACCATTAAAATAAACCTCTTTAAATGTACTTCATAATAAAAAATGCACATTTATTTCACATTCAGCTGTTACCATGCTTTCCGGTGCATTAGGGTAGCAGGATGACAACTAGCTACAGTCAACTGAGGAGACAAAGATTTGAAGGGGGAGGAGGAAGGGATTCCTTTGATATGTGCAGCATTGCTCAAGTCAGTCAGTTCAACAACATGTGGCTGCCTATTATACTCCCGATACTGAGCTAGGTTCTAGACATTAAAAGGCAAGTAAGTTGTGGTTCACTGCCTCAAGATGCTTACGGTCCAAAGAGAGTGGACTACATAAAGGTCATGGGGCTGGAGGAGTTTTGAAAAGTGGGACCAGTGACTAAGAAAGAAACGGATGAGGGACAAAGAAATTTGTTCTCTTCCATCACAACTTTGTTGAAGAATTAGATACCCCAAACAATGCTTTTTCTTGGTCCCAGTGAATCCCCCTAAGGAACTACTAAAATTTAAGCTGGTAGAGTTGACACCCTATAGGCTGAAGAATAACAGATAATTCAAATATCTTTAATTCAATATTTTTTGGCCCTTTGAAATTTAAATTAGTAAAAGTTTACTATATCAGAACTTGTAACCTAAACAGTTGACTATAAAATACAGGTTTACTGATAATTTTTCCTGCTCCCTTCCTCCGCTGGAACTTCACAGTATACTAAGATTGCTGAGGACTGGTGGGGACAACCAGGGCTGGCAGAAGCAGGAAGCAGGAAATGTAGAGAAATTGGAGCTAGAAAGATAACTGAGCACTTATTTAAACAGCAGACTAGAGGAGCACCATATCTTCACAGATGGTGTTAAACAAGCATCATAAGACATAGCTTCAAATAATGTAGGGAACATACAATTAGGGCCACAAAAACTTGGGGGACCAGTTCTAGTTCTGGTATTTACTAGCTGGATAGCCACGGGAAGTCATAATATTTTTTGCCTATATTTAATGAGTACTGTCTATATGCCAGGCACCCTATAACATGTCTATAATTGACTGAATGTTCATGTCTCCCCTCCAATTCATATGTTGAAATCCTACCCCCCAGTGTGATGGTATTGGGAAGTGGGGCCTTTGGGAAGTAATTAAGTCATGAGGGTGGAGTCCTCATTAATGGGATGACTGCCCTCATAAAAGGAACCCCAGAGAGCTCCGAGGCTCAGTGTCTTTTCACTTTGTAAGGATACCATGAGAAGTCAGCACTCCAGAGGAGGAAGAAAGGCCCTCAGCCAACCCTTGGCCATGCTGGCACTCTGATGTCATACTTCCAGCCTCCAGAACCATGAGAAATGAATGTTTGTTGTTTAAGCCACCCAGTTTATGGTAGTTTGTTATGGCAGTCCAAACTGGGCAAGAGTGTTTTACATGATGATATTTCATTTTCATGACAACCCACTTAAGTAGATTCTATCGTTTTTCTCTATTTTATAGATGAGGAAACTTAACTACAGATAATTCAAGTTCAGATAAACTAAAATTTGTTAAAGTAGGGATTTGAATACAGATAGTCAAACTCTAATGGCCATGTTTAATCATGATATTCCAGGTATTAAGTCTTTTAGGCTTCAGTTCCCTCACTTAAAACTGGACATGTTGCACCAGACAATGTTGAAAATTCTTTCTGGCTTTAAACACTATGATTCTAATTATATAAACCATACCTATATTTAATATGCTCATGGTTAATCTGTGTTTCTGAACAGTCTCAGAGAACTGAGAGCTGAAGACAAGTTTCTGAAATATGGCTTCATTTCCCAGTTATCCCTTGTTTCAATCAAGGTAAACCATATAATATACTGTCCACCAAGAATACCCTTCCTCCATTTCCATCTATTGAAAATCTATCCATCCTTCAAGTAACAGCTGAAATGCCACCTCCTCTAAATAGCTATTCTCAGTCTTTGGAGATTTAAAGTGGGGATGTATTAGACTGTTGGGGGTTGGGATTGGGGTGAAGTATCTGTGCAAATGAAAGGAAAAGATGTAGGCTAAGAAGAAGAAAGGGTGCAGGGAACCATGAAAGGTAAGAGAACTGTCAGCAGTGTTGTTGGTGACCAGCACAAAGCCTTCCTTGTGACAGGCAATAGCAAAGCCACCAGATTATATTAAATGTTGCCCAGCTAGTAGGAGATGAAGATTAAATGAGATAACACGTGTAAAATATCTAGTACACTCTCTGGAAGGGCAGCAACATGATAGTTCCTAATCTCTTCCTTCCATAGGAACCTGGTCACCTCCTTCATGCTGAAGAAAGTTGCCATCCTGCCCAGGGAGGAGTAGGACAAGAAGAGGGGAGAAGAGACTCTGGGGGAAAAAGAAGTCAGGAGGGGATATATGGGAACACAAAGGAAAAACGAGAGCCAGAGTACACAAGACGAGAGAGAAAAAAGAAATGTATGGGAGTGACGGCGAAGAAGAGGATAGAAGGGTAATGGAAGCAGAAGGGCAAAGAGGGACAAGTAAGAAGGGGAGAATTCTAGGACTCAGGAAGAGAAAGTTCCTGCTGCACTGCGGAATGCGGCCTAAAGGAAGAGGTAACCAAGCGCAGCAGCACCCAAGCCCAGGTGCCAGTCATTTGCCGCGGGGCTCTCAGATCCTCCTTTTGCTGCTCTCACGTATTCTGTAGGAATTCTGACCCCTGCCCTCTGTCGTCTTGTCCACTGGCTTCTCCTGCTTTCCACCACTGGGTGGCCCTGGAGGGTGGGAGGAAGGGAGAAGCCAGGGGGACTCTCATCCCCTACTTTGGAAGATGTCTTCCGCAGTAGTTGCACTTCCTTTGTGGCTCCAACTCCTATTGGACAAGCCCTTCAGGGTTCTGGCTGTCTCCTAGCTTTGCCCCTTCCTGACGCAAACTTCTCAGGGGAGAAGGCACGTCCAGCAATGGCTAATCTCAGGATTGCCTCACCTTACCCTAGTTGAACGTCCAGTTCTTTCAACACTTGTAACTAATTTGCTGCATTAAATTGTTGCTATGGAATCACTTGAGAAAGAAAACTTCACTTTCACTTGGATTCACTTGCAGAGTTCAAAGACACTTTTCCTAATGGGACTGCTAGCAGCGCATCAGAGAAAAAAATCTAGCAGTCCCAGGAGTCAAGAAGGGTCAGGGTCTACTTTAGTGTTTGATCAGACAGCGACAAATCCACACTACCTAACAGGGTGGAGGGCTTTTAGCCTAGGAATTAGCTGTAAAATGACTGGGTTCATGTCTATTTTTTCATTATTTACTCTATTCTCTTTGATCACCGCCAGCCTTGGCTTAAGGAACATCTCTGTAGAATTCAATTTTATTCCTCAAGGGTTACTTAAGTGCCCATTATGAGTACGGAGGGCACATAGCTAGGTGTGGTAGGGAAGAGATATAGAGACGCAGGAAAAATGGAGGGCATGCTCAGTTTTTGGAAGTGTTTGCTTTTTTCAAGATGAGGTTTGTGGACCTATCAGGAGGGCCCTCTTGATAAAGACTCCCGAACTTTTCCAATCCCACCAGAGCTACAGACACTCGGAGGCAATACTAGTCTTACAGCTTTCATGTCTCCCATCCCCAGAGCTCTGTTAAAAGCAGACTCCTCTTCAAGGAATCCACAGATCAGAGAGGATACAGCACAGGCACACAATTGACCCCCAAGTCAGAATGATGCCAGCCACAAGGGGGGATTCTGCCTGGGGGAGCAGGAAGACTGCAGAGAGATGGAAGGAGATGGCTACAGGAGCTGTGTCCAAGAAAGTTTGACAGGTGGAGGCAGCTAAGGGGTTTTCTGGCAGAGAACAGAGCAGGATCAAAATCAAGTGTCAAAGGGCAGACACATTTCAGGTGTTGTCTGTAAACGGAGGCTTTGGGGTGAGGGTAGGGAAGTGGAGAGGAAACTGAAAAATGGAGGCCCAGCTATTGAGGACTCTGAGAATGAGGCATTAAGGCTTGAGGCCGTGGTGAGTCATTGGAGGATCTTCAGCATCAGGGAGGCAAGGTCACTTCTGGTGGGGTGGCAGAGGGGTGGGGGGACTTTGTGATTAGAAGCAAAGAAGCTGGAGACAGGAAAAGAAACTGCGAGCTCTGGGGTGGAGGGCAGCTTATACGGGAAGCCTGGACTTGACCATCGCCAGGGAGGCATACTGACGTTCGAGCTGCCTTCCATCTGTTCAAGGGCACTCTTACTCCGTCTGTGGGGGGAGAAGGTGCCCCCTCAGCGGCTGTACAATTCGAAGTCTCCAGCCTGAGAAGTTTCGAATTTCTCCTTGCCAAGGTCGGGCCACTACAGGTGGGCGATTGCGAGCCCCGATCGAACGCTTGGCTCCACGCCCGCCCGGGGCAGCCGCCGCGGCTCGTCCCCTCCAGGCCTGGGCACTGCCGTGGGCCGTGCCCGGCAGGGCGCTCCGGGAGCTGCGCGGCGGCAGCTCGAGGAGGCCTGGCGGGCGGCTGCGAGAGGCTGTGCCCCAGTTTGTGTCCAATCAGGGAGTGCGGGCTGTGCCCCGAGCCGGGCAGCAATGCGTAAACAAACCCACGGTAACTCCTCCGCCCCCTCGGCGCGCTCGCCCCGCGCCCGCCGCCGCCAGCGCCGCCGCCGCCGCCGCCGCGGGCTCTGCTTTCCTCGCGCCCGCCCGCCGGGCCGGCCCAGCCCCCGCCCCGCGCCGCTCGCACCCCCGCTGCCCCGCCCCGCCCCCGCCGGCGCGGGCTCCCTCACCTACCGCCCCACGCGCGCGCGCTCGCGCACCACGCGCCCCGCGCGGCCCGCCCGGATCGTGGCCTCTCGAGAGCAAGGTAAAGGCGATGCGCGGGGACCCAGGCGACTTCCCCGCCCGAAGCGGCCCAGGGAAGTTTCTGGCGTGGCTATTTTCCGCGGGGCCGCGGGGAGGCCCCGGGAGCCGAGCGAGCCCGGCGGGCGGGAGGGGGCCGCCTGGCGCCCCGAGGTCACAAGTTGCCTAACCTGACCTCGGTGCGGGTCGGTGGGCGGCGCGGCCGGGCTGGCGGCGCGCGGAGAGGGGCTGGAGGCGCGGCGGGGCCGGGCGCCGGGCGGGCAAGGGGAGGGCCCCGAGGAACTTTCTCTTCCCCAGAGGGGCGCCTTCCAGTCCTGGCCGCGGCCCCGCCGCGGGAGCAGCGGCTCCCTGGCTGGAGGGAGACCATGAAATGTGTTTGAAGAAGCTGACGCAGTTTGTGACGCTCGCGGCTTCCTGACGGGGACCGGTTGCAGCGGCGCCTCCGCCGAGGAGGGACGACCTGAGTCGGCGCTCGGGCCCTTCCCCCGCCGGCAGCCGCGCGCCCGGGCGCCTAGTTTGGGGGCCGCTGGCTCGGGGCGCGAGCATCTGCTCCCGGCTGCGCGCGTCGCTTCCGTTTTGATTAGCTCAGGTTATTATATAAGATGTCACGGAGAGGAAAGGGGCGATCAAGAGGCGCGTTGGGGAGGGCGCGGTGGCCTTCCGCGAGTGGCAGGGAGGGACAGGAGGCAGGACCCGGCGGCACCCACCTGTACGCCTTCCGCGCCCCCTGCGGGCGCTGCCCGCGCGCGTGCCAGGGTGGTGGGGTTGGGGGGCACTGACGGTCGTGCCCGGCGCTCCCCTCCCCTCCCCGCCAACACTCGAGCAGCGGCCGAAACGTGCTATTTTTTCGCCGCCACCTCTCCTGGGTCTACACGTTTCTGATTCCAGGCGTTTGTACTTTGAAACATTTGTTTAATATGAAGGAAGCTGCGTGTACGGCCGTCATAGTACACCCGGAACGTGTGGCCGTGAGCTCCAGGGCGGTGAATGAATCATCGCCCCGCGGACCGGGCCCCGATGATTCATGCGGGGTACACACGCGCGCGTACTCGCTGTGTGCCTCTGACCCAGGGAGAGCGGCCCCTCTGCAGTGATGACGCCCGGAGGGGTGGGGGAGACTTAGTGCAAAAAGAAAGCGGGGTACCCCCTTCCACAATAACTTCGGGGGGGGTTCAGGGACGCCCGGAGGGGTGGGGGAGACTTAGTGCAAAAGGGCAGCGGGGTCCCCCCCTTCCACACTAACTTTTGTGGGGTCAGGCTCGGCACAATCCCCAAGGCTTGTTTCGTGTTCTTGAATGAGTTACAAAATTCCACCTGGCTACATTAATCGGTCGAGGAGCGCTGGTTCGCTGCAGTGCTGGGTCCTGTCTCGTTCAGTATTTGGTGTCAAGTAAGGGAGGTATCAGACTCTGAAGGAATCCTCCTAGTAATTGCGTCTACCTAAGTAGCTCTAAAGTAATTAGAAAAATTTTAAAAGTGGATCTTAAAAGAAAAATGTGACTCCTTAAGACTAGTTTTTTGAGGGTTTTTAAAAGCCAGATCCTAAAAGGAACCTCGTTTGCCATTCATGGATACAGAATTTTTCCCACTGTGATCACTCTCGAAGATTAACTTGACTCATTCCCACCTCACATTAGTAAGATTGAATAAAGTTTTCTCATCATTTAAGACTCACCTCAAACGGCATCTACTCAGCGAGGGCCTCTTGATCGCCTTCATTATCTCCTGTCCCCTTCCCCCAAGGAGCCACCCATAGTACTGTTTTATTTTCTTCACAGCGCTAAATCGCTGTCTGGTCTTACTTTGTTTAGGAGTTCTTTAAGTCTGATCTCTTCTTATTGGAATGTAAGCTCCACTGCAGCAGGGATTTGGGCTGTTTTGTTCACTGCTATAACCCTAGTACCTAGAACAGTGCCTGGCATACATGAAACACTTAATATTTGTTGACTCGTGAATGAATAAACTCTTTTCCAGATTTCTTGGTAGGACTGTTTTTGACAGTTGACATTCAGTGCTTTTTTTTCTTTTTTTTTTTGGTGGGGGAGAAGTCACCAAATTGGTGCAGTTCTAATTTTCTTCTTTTTACCTCCTGGTTTTCTTTTGATTGATTTTCTCCTCTGTGATGTTAACCTACAGCGCAAGAAGGGTTTAAGCATCATATCCTAAGACACTTAGTAAGAAGAAAGATAAAGCATGTGGAGCCCTGTCAAGAGAAAGTATGTTACTATGTAACCTCTGGATGATTAAAAATATTGTCTGTGCTACTTGAAGAAAAAGTGCAGGATGTTGAAATGGAATCAGCAAAGTCAAATCCTACAGTCCTATGTCTCCACTCATATGGAATACTAATATTTCCATATCTTCCCTCCCCATTGCCTGGAAAACAGCCTGAAGTTTAGCTGCAGTTTGGGACGGTTCATAATAGATACCACTTAATATGAAGGTTTTTTGTTTGAGACAGAATCTCACTCTGTTGCCCAAGCTGGAGTGCAGTGGCACAATCATAGCCTCAACCTCCCAGGCTCAAGTGATCCAATATGAAGTATTAATTTAATCAAATGAAAACAGGATTTATGCTGCAGAGGCCTTAACTCTGATTTGTTGTTGTTCATGTTGGTAATGCCACAGAAGAGTAGATAAAAGGAGTTATTTAAAATTATATTTTAAACATCTTAAATGGATTCTAAAGAATTACAGCTATAATAAGTCAGTGATATAATGTAAGAAGGATTTGAATGTCATGTTTAATATCCCTTTAGAGGATAAACTTTGATAAAATTTATATTATAAATAAACTTTGGAGGTGTGTTAATTAGTCCCAGTCTTGTAGCAATATTTTCAGAACTTGATACTTCTGAAGTTACTGCTGAAGAAGAATGGGCTTCTAACAGTTCACTTTCCATAATAGTAGCTGTGATCACTTGCAGAAGCATAATCTCAAGAGTAAGCTCAGAGACAATAGAATTTTAAAGCCAAAGGAGACCTTGAAATTACTTGATGCAGTTCATTCCTTTTTAATCAATCCCTTTACTAAAGAAACTAAGGCATAGTGAGATGACTTGCCTAAGGTACAGGGTACCATAAAGAGCTTAAGTGGTTAGAAGTTCCTGAATTAGCCAGAGCTGCTGTAGGTGGAGAAGAATGGTTTCTATCATTAGTTGATTGGCTGCCTTTTGCTTCTGAACTCGCAGGAAAAAATAACATCTTATTCACCTTTGTATCCTCCCATGTGCCTGGAACATCTAGGGGCTCAACAAATGCTTATTGAAAGCAGTTGGATAAATGGGTTTTAAGTTGAAAATATATTTAGGAAGTGAAAAAGCAGGAAAACATATCTCCTTTCCACATTGAAGAAGTTTTCTGACAAGAAAATTAGATGTTTTCGGTAAATAACCTTATAATTAACCTTAGAACTTTTATAATAATGAAACTGTTTAATTTTTATGCCTCCAGTTTTTTTTTTAAAGCTTAAAACTTGTAAGTGTGCATGTTTGCTTACTTGGTATAATTACTGGAGGAACAGTAGGAGACAAGAGTCAGGACATGTGGTAGGTCTTGCCTCTGTCACAGCGTCCAATAGAAAAGCCTAGACTTTGCAGCCAGTCAGATTTGGGGCTAAAACACAGCTCTGCCCCTAATAAGCAGAGCTTTCCACAGCAGGTTACTTAACTTTTTGGAACATTCTGTTATCTCTAAAGTGGGGATAATGCCATCTACCTTGAAGGATTATGTGAGACTGAGATAATGTATATTTATAATGTGTGTGGTGTATAAAAGGCTCTTAATAAATGGTAACTGCTATAGTTATGACTACAGACTTGTGTGACCAAGGGGGCAGCTTAATCCCTCAGAAGTTTCAGTTTTTTCAATCGGAGAATTGGTGGTCAGGATAGGGGAGGGGAATTACTGATCTCTAAGATCTTGTCCAGCTCTATGGTTTCAGGAACCAATAAAGAAATATATAGTTCTGCAATTTTAGTTTAAGGTAATTCATATATCCTTGATCCAACAAGAACTACAAAAATGATTAGTTTCTAGACCTTCTTAAAAATTTGTCTAAATTAACTTTTATAAGTACATTTTCATTATTTTATATGCTATATGATGGATATGAAGTTAATTTGAATATCTCAACCTCTCATCCAGCTTACTTTACATATAAAGCAATATAAGGAGTATATTGGTTAATTAGACATAGATATTCTTTCTTTAAGAGGCTTAAGAGTCATGTAGCGCACATAAGACAGATAACTAAAGGCTGTTTTACATGGGAGAACTGTTAGAGAGGCATAAAGAAAATACTTTGTGAATTCAGAGGAGGAAAAGACTTTCTAGCCAGGAAAAAAAAATGGGTAAGACTTAATTAGGGAATTTTGAACAAGGCCTTAAAAAAATTGAGATGACTTCAACCGGCAGAGATGTAGAGACCAGTCTGTGCTAAGGCTTGAAGGTAAGAATATATGAGCATATCCAGGGTTGGAGAAGAATGTGGTTAAACTGGAGGTTGAGGAGCCTGGAGGCAGTATAATGGGAGAGAATGCTGCATGGGGAGGGGAAATTAGGACTATATTGTGAAGCATCTTGAATGCTGGGCTAAGGAGACTGTTTAGTAGGCAGTAGATAAGTATCAGAAATATTTTAAATGGGGGAATGATGTGATCAAGACCATGCTTTAAGAGATTAATCTTCATTGCAGGAGCCACAGGTAGTCCATTTAAGTAGCTATTGAAATATTCTCCAGAAAGAAGTGATGAGAACCTAAGTTAGAACCTAAGTTAGAGGCAGATGAGATGGGCAAGATACTGTAGAAGTAAGTGAAACAGAACTTGTTGGCAGTTGGATGTAGGAATTGAGGAAGAAATGAAAGACAGAAGCTGAGTCACTTAAGTTGATGTTGGCAAGGATTGAAATAGGAAGGGACACTAGTTAAGCACCTGCAAGTAGTGTGCAATCAATAAATATTTGTCTAATTAATGGAGGTGATTATTGGTTTGGATTTGGATTCGTTAACTTGTATGTGCCTATGGAACATCCAGATGGATGAGAGCCATTAAAAATAGAGAAAGATTTGGGGCATCCTTGTGGAGGGGGATGGTGAACCTGTCAGAACAGTTCAGAGTGTGGTGAGCAGAATAAAAGGCTAGGTTAGAGCCTTGTAAACCCCAGTATTCATAGGCTTGAGGTAGACAGGAAGAGGTAGACAGGATGCTGAGAAGAAAGAAGCAGGAGGAGGATGAGGACAAGATAGGGCAAAGAAAGATGAGGAAGGAGATTTCGGAGGAGCCTGATAGGGTAGAGGATAGGCTGAGTTGAAGACTGGGAAAAGGGCGTTAGATTTGTCAGTGAGACCATAGTCAATAGCCTTCAAGGAACAGAGTCAGTTGGGCAGTGGCGGTTACTGGGGACAAGTCAGCTAGTTACCTGAAGGATGCTGACTTGGGAAGGAAACGGGGAAAGCAAATATAAATTGTGACTGGGCTATGAAAATCAGAGGCTGGGGGTAGGGAGGAGGCAATGATTTGAGGCATGCAAAGTGTCAATGAAACTTTCTTAATAACCACCGGGCACGGTGGCTCACACCTGTAATCCTAGCACTTTGGGATGCCGAGGCGGGCAGATCATGAGGTCAGGAGTTCCAGACCAGTCTGGCCAACATAGTGAAACCCCGTCTACTAAAAATACGAAAACTTAGCCAAATGTGGTGGTGTGCGCCTGTAATCCCAGCTACTAGGGACGCTGAGGCAGGAGAATCACGTGAACCCAGGAGGCTGAGGTTGCAGTGAGCCGAGATTGCACCATTGGACTCCAGCCTGAGTGACAGTGAGAGACTCCATCTCAAAAAACAAACAAACAAACAAAACACCATAAGGAAGGTTTAAGAACATTTGTGCGTTGTGCGTAGAGTGGTTGCAAGTGGAGAGGAAAGGAATGCAGATCGGGGGAGGACATAGGAGAGCAATTAATACACTAGGCTCTCCTCAAGTAGTAGAGATAGGATAGGGTAACCATACATGCAATTGCCCAGGGCAGTGCCAGTTCACACCAGTTTAATTACATTGTAATATCTGGATACAGGATACAGGATAAAAGTGGATAATAATGCCCACTTTTAATCTTAATAGAGAGCCTATTTTTGAATAATTGAATTGATTACCCTAATCATGATGCACATAAAGAAGTCGCTTGTGGGAAAATATGGCAAAAAATAAAGAAATAAATGATAGGCTGATTGGAAAGGAAGAAATAAACCTTTGTTTGAAGATGACATGATTGTTTATGTAGAAAACTGAAAGACTCAACAACAACATGAAAAACCTCCTGAAACTAATAAGCAATTACAGCAAAGTTGTAAGAGACAAGGCTAATATATGAAAGTTCATCACTTTTCTATATACCAGGAATTAACAAGTGGAATTTGAAATTAAAAACAATCCCATTTACCTTAGCACCTCAGACAAAATGGAATACTTAGATATACATCTAAAAATATATGTATAAAATCTATGTGAGGAAAACTATCAAATTTTGATAAGGAAGAATTAAGTAAATGGAAATATATTCCATGTGGAAAGACTCAATATTGTCAGGACTTCGCAACTGTATTCATATATTTAATGTAATCTCAATCAAAATCCCAGCAAGTTACTTTGTAGATGTTGACAAACTGACTCTAAAGTTTATATGCAGAGGCTAAAGACCTAAAATCGCACAATATTGAAGGAGAAGAATAAAGTTGAAGGACTGACACTACCTAGCTTCAAGGCTTACTATAAACCTATAGTAATCAAGACAGTAGTATTGGCAAAAAATTAAACAAATGGATCATGGAACAGAATAGAGAGCCCATAAATAGACCCAAATAAATACAGTCAAGTGATCTTTGACAAAGGGACAAAGGTAATACAGTGGAGAAAAGATAGTCTTTTCAGCAAATGGGGCTGAAACAACTGGACATCCATATGCAAAACAAAACAAAAAAAGTTAATCTAGACACAGACTTCACCCTTGTCACAAAAATTAATTCAAAATGGATCACAGACCTGAATGTAAAACTGTAAATCTCCTAGAAGATAACATGGGAGAAAATCTGGATGACCTTGGGTTTGGTGATGACTTTTTAGATATGACATCATAGGTACAGCCATGAAAGAATTGATAAGCTGGACTTCATAAAAATTTAAAAATTTCTGCTCTGCAGAAGACATTATCAAGAGAATAAAAAGATGAGCCACAGACTGGGAGAAAATATTTGCAAAAGACATATCAAATAAAAGTCTATTATCTAAAATATACAAAGAACTCTTAAAACTGAGCAATATGCAACCCATTTAAAAAATGGGCCAAAGACCTTAACAGACACCTCACCAGAAGATACAGAGTTGGCAAATAAGCATATGAAAAGATACTGCACATCATATGTCATCAGGAAAATGCAAATCAAAACAACAATGGTATATACCACCGTACACAATTGAAATGGCCAAAATTCAGAACTCTGACAACAGCAAATGCTGACAAGGATGTGGAGCAACAGGAACTCTCATTTATTACTGGTGGGAATGTCAAACAGTACAGCTACTTTGGAAGACAGCTTGGTGGTTTCTTACAAAACAAAACATACTCTTACTGCACAATCCAGCAGTTGTGTTCTTTGGTATTTACCCAAAGGAGTTGAAAACTTGTGGCCACACAAAAACCTCCACACTGATGTTTATAGTAGCTTTCTTCATAATTGCCAAAACTTGGAAGCAACCAAGATATCATTCAGGATAAACTGTGGTACATCCAGGTAATGGAATATTAGTGCTAAAAATAAATAGCTATCAAGCCATGAAAAGACATGGAGGAAGCTTAAATGCATATTCCTAAGTCAAAGAAGCCAATCTGAAAAAGCGTCATACTGTATGATTCCAAGTACACAACACTCTGGGTGAGCAAAACCATAGAGAGAGTAAAAAGATCAGTGGTTGCCAGGGGTTAGGTTGGAGGAGGGATGAACAGGCAGAGCACAGACGATTTTTAGGGTAGTGAAACTACTCTGTGATACAACGGTGTATACATGGTATTATACATTTGTCCAAATCCGTAGAATGTAGAAGAATACAAAATGCAGATGTGGCATGGAGGAAGAAAGAAGTTAGATGAAAGCAAAAGGAAATTTTGAGTTCTGAGGAGGAAAGTTGATGGCTGGGAGGTGGCTGCATTTGAAATGGGTTGATTCTTTTTTATTGATTTGCCAAAAGTAAGTGGGGAGTGAAGCGTAAAGTTGAAGTGGAGGAGTTGAAAAGGTTTGGAAAACTTTGGGTCTGCGCAGTGGGGAGCCAAAGGTGATGAGGGCTTGACAAGTTGCTGGAAGGCCTTAGCCTGGTGATAGGATGAATCACTCCTGTATTTCATGATTTTCTCCAGCAATGCTCAGAAAATTGGAAGTAGAGATGCTGTGAGTATCACTGAAACTGCCAACTCCATATGGGCCCTTGGTTGAGTAGGAAGGCAAGTGACACTAGAGTGTCAATGGGTTGGGAGAATAGCAAGGGATATAAGTGTGTAATGGCTGATTCAGCAAGAGTGAAGGAAAGGGAAAAATTGGAATGTGGAGGGAGGATTTGAAGGTAGTGGTGAAGGGCATGAGGAACATTCAGGGTTATTGTGGAGGGATCAGTTCTGAGTAATGACAAAAATTCAAAGTGTGGCTGAGCTTGAGGATGTTAAGTGACACAGGCCAATGGAGGTAGAAGATCATTGGTCTTCAGGAACTATGAGGCCAAAGTATCAACATGATTTTATATTAGTGTCAGTGTCTGTCTTTAAAACTATGGAGTATACCTCCAAAAGCCTTTCTGATCATTTAGTCCATAGAGATGGAAAGTACCTTAAAGATAAGGAAGTTGTTCCTTTATTTTAAAGATAAAGAAGCTTTAAAATTCTTTAAACATTCTTAGATATATGTGATTTGCTCAGGATTACAGACATGTGTGGCAGAGCTAGCTCTCAAAAAAACTGGGATCTCTGAATCTCAGTTAATATTGCCCTATAGGGCCAGGCACGGTGGCTCACGCCTGTAATCCCAGCACTTTGGGAGGTGGAGGCAGGCAGATTACTTGAGGTCAGGAGTTTGAAACCAGCCTGGCAAACATGATGAAACCCTATTAAAAATACAGAAATTAGCTGGGCATGGTGGCATGTGCCTGTAATCTCAGCTACTCCGGAGGGTGAAGCAGAAGAATCGTTTAAACCTGGGAGGCGGAGATTGTAGTAAACCGGGATTGTGCCACTGTACTCCAGCCTGGGCCACAGAATGAAACTCCACTTCAGAAAGAAAAAAAAAAACCCTCTAGGGCAGAAGTAATTAAAGTATCCACTGAACAAAATCTTAGAACACTTCCTCACCATACTGAGAAGTAGACACATGACTGTCATACGCCAACCAAATTACTCCACGTCTATGGGGAATAGTATGGTTTCGGATGAGAAGCCAGGAATGGATGGGTCATATTTCTCCTTTATACACTTCCTCAATGGCAAAAAGGTGTTGATTACCCTTGAACATAGGTTATTGAATGCTCATAACTTTTATGTTTGCACCCAAGTTAAACTAACCTTTGTGGCAGCAGACACATTGTTATGTCAACTAGAAGTGAATTAAATGACTGAAAAAGATTTGCACGTAGGTCCTTAGTTTACTGTTTTCACAGTCATATTTAGTGGATTTCTCCTTCCTCACTGGGAACGTCAGGAAACTCACAAATGCCATGACAGGGACTACCAGCTTTGAGATCCTATTTTTGAACTCAGAACTTTGAAAAGTAGAAAGTTCTTTCTCCTCATAAAATGTTAAAGGAACCCTTAATTAGATGTATGGAAGTTGGAATTAATCCTGATTCTGTCACTATTTGTGATCTTGCTAATAATCAATAATAAGTGCGTAAGTTTCCTCATCTGTAGTGTAGGAAAAAATTATATCTGGTCTATCTCCGAGGTATTCAATGTGAAAACTCTTTGCAAGTAAATAGTGTTATGCAAATGTAAGTTATCACTATTACCATATGGGATGCAACACGCACTGTGATGTTTAAAAGCTAAATTATTATTATTATTATTATTATTATTATTATTATTATTTTTGAAATGGAGTCTCACTCTGTCGCCCAGGCTGGAGTGCAGTGGCGCCATCTCTGCTCACTTCAAGCTCTGCCTCCCGGTTCACGCCATTCTCCTGCCTCAGCCTCCCGAGTAACTGGGACTATAGGCGCCCACCACCACACACAGCTAATTTTTTGTATTTTTTGTAGAGACGGGGTTTCACCGTGTTAGTCAGGATGGTCTCAATCTCCTGACCTCGTGATTTGCCTGCCTCGGCCTCCCAAAGTGCTGATATTACAGGCGTGAGCCACCACGCCCGGCCAAGAGCTTAAGTTTTAAAGTGTTTTGAATAAAACAACAAAGATTACTATTGAAATTTGGTGGGGGACTGGTTTAGGCCTTTAAAGTAAATTATGACAACTTTTCTCTTGTTATCCCTGTCATAGTGTATAATAATTCTGGCCAAGTGAGATTAAGGCAGTGTGTTTCATGACAAATGAAATTTCTGCCTTCGTAATTTATTTCCTTTAACCTTAAAAAAAGTTTTTGTATTGTAAAATATAACACATATACAGAAAATTTTTGAAATGTAAATACACAGTTTAATAAATTTTAAAAAGTGAACATCCATGTAACTACCGCCCAGCTCAAGAAATAGACCAATTTAATTTGTTTTTCCTCATGGGCATCTTTTATTCTTCTGCTAGATGGTTGGCTTTTTTTTTTTTTTTTTTCACAGAAGTCATGAGTCGTAGCAGGAGGCAATTATAAGTTTTGGCAAGTCCAAAATATGCACTTCTTTCAAGTGGAACAAGATCAAAAGTGTAATATTAATGTTTTATTCTGTAGTTAATCTTGTAACATTTCTTATTTCTAAAACTGTGAATTTAGTATTTAGGACAAGTGCTAGGTTTTCAGCCTTAAAGATTACATTCTTCAGACTAAGACTAAATCTTCAGATTTGTGTCCTTTGGATGGAAGTAAAAGAAATTGTAATACTCATATGTGAGAAAAAGTACTAGGTTTTCAGCCTTAAAGATTACATTCTTCAGACTAAGCATCTTCAGATTTGTGTCCTTTGGATGGAAGTAAAAGAAATTGTAATACTCATATGTGAGAAAAGTCCTTATGCTTGATTATTTGTTAAAAGTTCTGATCTTCCTTCCTTTGCCTGTCTTTAGAAGTAAAACAGCTAAGACTCCAGTGTTGATGATGATTTTGGGCAGCAAAGGTCTTGGAAAATACTTGATAGTTATCAAGGTAAATACCTTTCAACTTAGGCCACTGTAGGTTAGATATGAAGTGGCATGAAGGATTCAGTGAAAAAGCTTCACTGCATTAAAAAAAAATCTATATTTTTAGACTGGGCATGGTGGCTCATGCCTATAATCCCATCACTTTGGGAAGCTGAGGTGGATGGATCACTTGAGGCCAGGAGGCGGAGACCAGCCTGGCCAACATGGTGAAACCCCGTCTTTATTAAAAATACATAAATTAGACAGGTGTGGTGATGCATGCCTGTATCTCAGCTACTGGGGAGGCTGAGGCATGAGAATCACTTGAACCCAGGAGGTAGACATTGTAGTGAGCTGAGATCACACCACTGTACTGCAGCATAGGCAACAGAATGAGACTGTGTCTCAAAAAAAAAATGTGTTTTTATTTGTTTGATTATAATCTACTGTAATAAATCCTATCATGCTTTAAGACTAAGTTAATGAATTAATAGATTAAAAATAGATTACAAGACTTGTGGCATCTAGAAGGATTCTCTTGAATATTTTTAATGATTAAAAAATAAAGAGTAGTAAACATTAAAATAATTGGGAAAGTATCTAATCAGACATGTCTGTAAAATACAGAAAAATTATGGCTGTTAAAAGAAATTGATAAGGATTCATCTTTGGTGGCAGTCTCTGTGGTTTTGAGATTTAGTTAATGAGACTTCAGATTAGAACTTGGTGGTTGGAACCCATGTGTTTACTGTCAGTCTCTCCTGCAACACCATTACAGTCATGGTAAATATGAGAAGAGGCAACAGTAGAGAAGAGGCATCAGCAAATTTTTGGAAGATTAAAAGCAAATAGACCTGTGACAACTGCCTTAGTATAACGGAGGAAGTTGATACCTAAGTGCCTTTAACTGATGTTGAGAAGAGATGCTGGGAAGAAACAGCCACTATATCCCCTATAATTCCAGAAAGTTTCCAATTCAAGTTTCTGGAATTAGAGGCTTTGGAGTGGGACGTAAGCCTGAAAATGAGGGATAGATGGAAAATCTGTAAGGGAACTAGACCCTCACTTCACTTCTCCTATGTCATACAGCAAGATTAAGTCTTTGACAGAGACTGGGCATGTTTTTTCAGAAGAAATTAAAGTAAAATAGAGGTTCTGGATTTAGGGATGCCAGACAAAAAAGAGGAGAAAGGTAAAATGATCAACTGAAAAAGGAATTTAATGAAATTCGGCTCACTAAACAGTGAAACTCCATACTCTTCCCCAAGCCCAATCCTAGGATAGGTAATTCAGTCAGGACTGGAGGACTCTTCTCTGGGTAAAATAAGCAGCCTTAGAAGGACTTGCAGAAACTGACATTTGAGGTCCAACAGTGAAAAAAATGGCTTAACACCCATTCTTTCTACAGTGAGCTCATCATCCAACAACCCTATAACCCTCCTCCCTCTTCCGCCTACCCCTGTGAACATGGAACTTGCAGTCAGTTTTTTGATGCTTTGTTCTTAAATGTAAATGAATATGAGACATTTGAAGAAGGCCTTCAGTAAAAAAGGCAAAACCCAAAACAAATGAACAACAACAAAAAAATCAGAGAGAAAGCAGAAATGCAAGGAAAAGGAAATGAAAATAATCAAGGCCGTAACACCTATAATTAATATGTTAAGAGAGAATGTATTATTTCTATAAAATAAAAATGGGGACTGTGAAAAAGTAATCAGAGAATAATGAATCTTAGATTTTAAAAATTAAATGGCAAAAACTTTCATTGGGTGGCCCAGAATATAAAATAGAAATTAAAAGCAAAAAGATGGAAAATAGGAAAGGAAAAACAGAATTAGAGGACTGGTTCAGCAGGTATAATATCATACTAATAAGAGTTCCAGAAAGAGATTACAGGGAAAAGTAAGGGAGAAAAAAATTACCAGAAAAGTAATACCAAAATTTCCCAGAACAGGAAGACATGCATTTGTAGATTAGCCAGTAGAATAAATGAAAAAAAGACCACAAAAGATATGCAGGTTACAAAACAAATCATTGTAAAATTTGAAAATACTAAGGCAAATGAGAATATCTTAAATTCCTAAAGACAAACAGGTCATAGCTGGGTGTGGTGGATCATGCCTATAATCCTAGCACTTTGGAAGGCTGAGGTGAATGGATCTCTTGAGTCTAGCAGTTAAAGACCAGTGTGGACAACATGGCAAAACCCCATCTCTACAAAAAATACAAAAAAATTAGATGGGTGTGGTGTGCATGCCTGTAGTCTCAGCTGCTTGGAGCTGAGGTAGAAGGATTGCCTAAGCCCGAGAGGCAAAGGTTACAGTGAGCCGAGGTCATACCACACCACTGCACTCCAACCTGGGTGACAGGGGGAGACCATGTCTCAAAAAAAAAAGAAAAGAAAAAGAGGAAGAGGTCACATGCAAAAAGATTGAGAGGTCGAATGGCACTAGATTTCTTAATGGCAACACTGGAATCTAAGGACTATGAATGAATTCCTTCAGAATTCTGAGGGACATGATTTTCAGTCTAGAATTTCAAAGACAAACTATTAAGTGGGAGATAGAATAAAGACATGTTGAGGGCATGAAAGATCTCAAAAATTTATTCTCTATGCATCATTTCACAGTAAGCTAATGGATGGTAGGTTTTATCAAAATGTGGGTATAAACCAAGAAACAGTAATATATGGAATTCCGGAAACAGGTAGTCAAACACAGGAGAAAAACAAAAGAAAATTCTGGGATGATGGTGAAGAGAAACCTCAGATGATATTAGTGCAGCAGGCCTATCGAGAAGCCAGTCCAAATCAGAATAGGAGGAAGGATTACTCAACAAAAACAAATACAAAACTGATAAATGATCTGATACATTTGGCCAAGTGTAAAATATTCTTCAGAAGGGGGTTCTAATTCCCCAGGAACTAGCATTTGGGTTGAATTATTGATTTTTAAAAGCTGGTAAATGGAAAGGCTTGGTTGGCAGCTATTTTCCAGCTAGTTTAGAAGTATTTTAATAACAATTGGTGTAGCTGTACCAAAAGACACAGACAAAATGTTGACCCTGGCCACACCTGACTGTAGGCTGGGAAAAAAACATTGGCATAACTATACAGTATCATGAGATGGAAAAAAACTAAGTTAGTGTACAATGGGACAGCCATAATTATATCGATAAATGTCTAAAATTAATAAATCAAGACAGCAGTTTAAACATTTAGGAATATGCAATTAAATATCAGAAGAAATAGCTAAAATTTTAAGTAGTTTGCCTTTGGGAGTGACTGGAGAGGTGAGGCAGGGTATTGCTGTTTCTCTTCCTTTTTTTTTTTTTTTTTGAGACAGGGTCTTGCTGTGTTGCCCAGGCTGGATTGCAGTGATGTGATTACAGCTCACAGCAGCCTTGACTTCCCAGGCTCAAGCAATACCCCCACCTCAGCCTCCTGAGTAGCTGGAACCACAGATGCAATCCACCACACCCGGCTAGTTTTTTAAATTTTTGTAGAGACAGGGTTTCACCACATTGTCCAGGCTGGTCTCAAACCTCTGGGCCAGGCAGTCCTCCCACCTCGACCTCCCAAAGTACTGGGATTACAGGTGTGAGCCCCTGTACCTGGCCTGCTGTTTCTCATTTTAAACCTAGTAGTACACTTTGAGTTTAAAAATAATTTTCATGGGTTACTTTGATTAAAAATAGTAAAAAAAAAAAAAAAAAAAAAAAAAAAAAGGAATGGTAATAAGTAGTTTGGAAAATGATTTACTTGTGTCCAGAGCCATTCCTTTCAATGGCAAAAACTGCAATTACTTTTGCACCAACTAATACGTGAAGCATCATTATTTGGAAGTTAGATTCATACCCCACAACTGTGATTTCAGCACTCACTCTGTCTCAGCATCTTTGAGGGGAGCTTTTAGAAAATTCAAATGACTCTCCTATCTCAAGATTCTGACTTATTTGGCTTTGGGTAAGCCCTAGGGAATTAGTAGTTTTTAAAAGCTTGCTAGCTGCTTCTGATAAAGAGCTAGGGCTAATTCATCTAGCCCAGGTAGATTAAGCATCTTTGCTTGCTTCCTAAACATCTTTTGTATTCTTCCCATCCTGTCCTCTCTCACTACTTCGGTTTCAAGTCAGGTCCTCTCAGTCCTCAGATCTGAACTAGTGTGGTCTCTTTTAAGTCAGAGGAATAGGAGAAAGCAAGGGAGAGACATGGGAGAGGTGAGTTAGATTACCCATGAATAATGAGAGTGGCTGTCAGAGAGCCAATATTTGTTTCTTTTTTTAAATACAAATTTATTCTTTTAAAATTTTATTTTAACTTTAGGGGTACAAGTGCAGGTTTGTTGCATCAGGAAACTTGTGTCATGGGGTTTGTTGTACAGATTATTTCACCATCCAGGAATTAAGCCTAGTAGCCATTAGTTGTTTTTCTTGATCCTCTCTCTCCTTCTACCCTCCACCCTCCAAAAGGCCCCAGTGTGTGTTGTTTCCCTCGGTGTGTCCATATATTCTCATCATTTAGCTCCCACTTATAAGTGACAACATGTGGCATTTGGTATTCTGTTCCCATGTTAGTTTGCTAAGGATAAGGGCCTCCAGCTCCAACCATGTCCCTGCAAAGGACATGATCTTGTTCTTTTTTATGACTGCATAGTATTCCATGGTGTGTATGTGCCACATTTTGTTTATCCAATCTATCATTGATAGGCATTTAGTTTGATTCCATGTCTTTGTTATTGTGAATAGTGCTGTGATAACATATGCATGCCTGTGTCTTTTTTGTAGAACTATTTATATTCCTTTGGGTATATACCCAGTAATAGGATTGCTGGGTTGAATGGTATTTCTATCTTTAGGTCTTTGAGGAATCGCCACACTGTTTTCCATGGTGGCTGAAATAATTCACACCCCTACTAACGTTTCTTTTTCTACACAACCTCACTAGCACCTATTATTTTTTTTACTTTTTAATAGCCATTCTGACTGGTGTAAGATGGTATCACATTGTGGTTTTGATTTGCATTTCTCTAATGATCAGTGATGTTGAGCTTTTTTTCATTACATTATTGGCAGCATGTATGTCTTGTTTTGAAATTTGTTCATGTGCTTTGCCCACTTTTTAATGGAGCGGTTTGTTTCCTATAAATGTGTTTAAGTTCCTTATAGATGCTGGACATTAGACCTTTGTCAGATGCATAGTTTGCAAAATTTTTCTCCCATTCTGTAGGCTGTCTGTTTATTCTGCTGGTAGTTTCTTTTGCTGTACAGATGCTCTTTAATTAGAGCCCACTTGTCAACTTTTGCTTTTGTTGCAGTTACTTTTGGTGTCTTCATTATGAAATCTTTGCCCATGTCTATGCCCTGAATGATAGGTTGTCTTCCAGGGTTTTTATAGTTTTTTATTTTACATTTAAGTCTTCAATCCATCTTGAGTTAATTTTTGTATATGGTGTAAGGAAGAGGTCCAGTTTCAATCTTCTGCATATGGTTAGCCAGTTATCACAGCACCATTTATTGAATAGGGAATTCTTTCCCTATTGCTTATTTTTGTCAGGTTTGTCAAAGATTGGATAGTTGTAGGTGTGTGGTCTTATTTCTGCGTTCTCTGTTGTGTTCCATTGGTCTATGTGTCTGTTCTAATACCAGTACCATGCTGTTTTGGTTACCATAGCCCTGTAGTATAGTTTGAAGTTGGGTAGCATGATGCCTCCTGCTTTGTTCTTTTTGCTTAGGATTGCCTTGGCTATTCAGGCTCTTCTTTGGTTCCATATGAATTTTAAAATAGTTTCTTCTAGTTCTGTGAAGAATGTCAATGGTAGTTTAATGGGAATAGCATTGAATCTATAAATTGCTTTGGGCAGTATGGCCATTTTCACAATATTGATTCTTCCTATCTATGACCACGGAATGTTTTTCAGTTTGTATCATCTCTGATTTTTTTGAGCAGTGGTTTGTAGTTCTCCTTGTAGAGATCGTTTACCTCCCTAGTTAGCTGTATTTTTAGCTATTTTATTATTTTTGTGGCAGTTGTGCACGGGAGTTCATTTGTGATTTGGCCCTTGGCCTGACCTTTGTTGGTATATAGGAATTTGATTTTAGGCTAGTGATTTTTGCTTATTGATTTTGTATTCTGAGATTTGCTGAAGTTATTTGTCAGTTCGAGAAGCTTTGGGGCCGAAACAGTGGGGTTTTCTAGATATAGGTGCCTATCATCTAAAAACAAGGACAGTTTGACTTCCTCTTTTCCTATTTGAAGGCACTTTATTTCTTTCTCTTCCCTAGTTGCCCTGGCCAGATTTTTTTTATTTTTATTTTTTTATTTTTTATTTTTTTTTGAGACAGAGTCTCACTCTGTCGCCCAGACTGGAGTGCAGTGGCACAATCTTGGCTCACTGCAAGCTCCACCTCCCAGGTTCATGCCATTCTCCTGCCTCAGCCTCCCAAGTAGCTGGGACTACAGGCACCCACCACCACGCCTGGCCAATTTTTTGTATTTTTAGTAGAGATGGGGTTTCTCCATGTTAGCCAGGATGGTCTTGATCTCCTGACCTCATGATCCGCCCACCTTGGCCTCCCAAAGTGCTGGGATTACAGGCGTGAGCCACCACGCCAGAACTTTGAATACTATGTTGAATAGGAGTAGCAAGACGGCATCCTTGTCTTGTGCTGGTTTTCAAGGGGAATGCTTTCATCTTTTGCTCATTCAGTATGATGTTGGCTGTGGGTTCGTCATATATGGCTTTTATTATTTTGAGGTATATTCCTTCAATACCTAGTTTATTGAGAGTTTTAAACATGAATGGATGTTGAATTTTATTGAAAGCCTTTTCTGCATCTATTGAGATAATCACGGTTTTTGTCTTTAGTTTGTGTTTAGTTCTGTTTATGTGGTGAATCACACTTACTGATTTGTGTATGTTAAACCAACCTTGCATCCCAGGGATGAAGCCCACTTGATGGTGATAGATAAGCTTTTTGATGTGCTGCTGGATTTGGTTTGCCAATATTTTGTTGAGGATTTTTGTGTCAATGTTCATGAAGGATATTGGCCTGAATTCCTTTTCTGTTGTTTTTCTGCTGGGTTTTGGTAGCAGAATGATGCTGGCCTCATAGAATGAATTAGGGAGAAGTCCCTCCTTTTCAGTTTTTTGGAATATTTCCAGTAGGAATGGTAGCAGCTATTCTTTGTACAATTTCAGAACTCATTATTGGTCTGTTCAGGGATTCAGTTTCTTCCTAGTTCAGTCTTTGGAGGGTGTATGTGTCCAGGAATTTATCAGTTTCTTCAAGATTTTCTGGTTTATAAGCATAGAGGTGTTTATAATATTTTCTGATGGTTGTTTATATTTCTGTGAGGTCAGTGGTAATGTCCTCCTTATCATTTCTGATTGTGTTTGTTTGACCTTTTCAATTTTTTGGAATAGTTCTTGTAGGGATGGTCACAGCTCTTCTTTTTACAATTTCAGAACTCGTTACTGGTTTGCTCAGGGATTCAGTTTCTTCCTAGTTCAGTATTCAGAGGATGTATGTGTCCAGGAATTTGTCCATTTCTTCCAGATTTTCTAGTTTATAAGGATAGATGTGTTTGTAATATTCTCTGATGGTTGTTTGTATTTCTGTGAGGTCAGCGGTAATGCTCCCCTTATATCTGATTGTGTTTGTTTGCATCTTCTCTTTTCTTATTAGTTTAGCTAGTTGTCTATATATTTTATTATTTTTTTCAAAAGCAAGCTCCTGGATTCATTGATCTTTTCAATGGTTTTTCATGTCACAGTCTCCTTCAGTTCAGGTCTCATTTTTGTTATTTCTTGTCTTCTGCTAGCTTTGGAATTTGTTTGCTCTTGGTTCTTCAGTTCTTTTAGTTGTGATGTTAAGTTGTTAACTTGAGATCTTTCTACCTTTTTGATATGGGCATTTAGTGCTATAAATTTCCCTCTTAACAGTGCCTTACCAGTGTCCTGGAGACTCTGTTACATTGTATCTTTGCTTTCATTAGTTTCAAAGAACTTTATTTCTGCCTTAATTTCATTATTTGAGATTCTGGTATGTTGTATCTTTGCTGTCATTAGTTTCAAATAACTTCTTGATTTCTGCCTTAATTTCGTTATTTACTCCAAAGTCATTCAGGAACAGGTTCTTCAATTTCCATACAATTGTATGGTTTTGAGTGAATTTCTTAGTCTTGAGTTCTAATTTGATTGTGCTGTGTGGTCCAAGAGACTGTTTGTTACTATTTCAGGTTCTTTTGCTTTTGCTGAAGAGTGTTTTACTTCCAATTATGTGATCAATTTTAAGAGTACATGCTTTGTGGAAATGAGAAGAGTGTATATTCTGTGATCCAGTGTTGTGTATATATTTGATCCAGTGCTGAGTTCAGGTCCTGAATATCTTTGTTAATTTTCTGTCTCAATGATCTGTCTAACATTGTCAGTGGGGTGTTAAAATATCCCTCTATTATTGTGTGGGAGTCTTAAGTTTCTTTGAGGGTCTCTAAGAACTTGCTTTATGAATCTGGATGCTCCTGTGTTGGGTACATACATATTTAGGATAGTTAGATCTTGTTGAATCAAACCCTTTACCATTATGTAATACCCTTTGTCTTTTGTAATCTTTATTGGTTTCAAGTCTGTTTTGGCAGAAACTAGGATTGCAACCTTTCCTTTTTTTTTTTTCTTTTTTTTTTTCTGCGTTCCACTTGCTTGGTAGATTTTCCTCCATCCTTTTATTTTGAGTCTATATGTGTCTTTGTGTGTAAAGTAGGTCTCTTGAATACAGCACATCAATGGATTTTGACTCTTTTTCCAGCTTGCCATTCTGTGTCTTTTAATTGGGTCACTCAGCCCATTTACATTTAAGGTTAGTATTGATATGTGTGGATCTGATCCTGTCATCATGATGTTAGCTGATTATTTTGCAGACATGTTTATGTGGTTGCTTTATTGTGTCACTGGTCTGTGTACTTCAGTGTATTTTTGTAGTGGCTGGTAATAGGCTTTCTTTTCCATATTTAGTGCGTCCATCAGGAGTCTTGTAAGGCAGGTCTGGTGGTAATGAATTCCCTTAGCATTCGCTTGTCTGAAAGAATCTATTTCTCCTTTACTTGAAGCTTAGTTTGACTGGATGTGAAATTCTGGGTTGGAATTTCTTTTCTTTAAGAATGTTGAATATTGGACCCCAATCTCTTCTGGCTTGTGGGATTTCTGCTGATAGGTCCGTTATTAGTCTGATTGTCTTCCCTTTGAAAGTGACCTGGCCTTTCTTTCTCGCTGCCTTTAACATGTTTTCTTTCATTTTGACCTTGGAGAATCTGATGATTATGTGTCTTGGGGATGTTCTTCTCATGGAGTATCTTACTGGGATTCTCTGCATTTCCTGAATTTGAAGGTTGGCCTGTCTAGGTAGGTTGGGGACATTCTCATGGATGATATCTAAACCATGTTTTCCAAATTGGTTCCATTCTCCCCATCTCTTTCAAGTACACCAGTCAGTGGTAGATTCAGTCTCTTTACATAATTCATATTTCTTGGAGGCTTTGTTCATTCCTTTTCATTCTTTTTTTCTCTATTCTTCTCCATCTTATTTCATCTTATATCTCCATCTTATATCCATCTCCATGTCTTATTTCAGAAACACAGTCTTTAAGCTCTGAGATTCCTCTACCTGGTCTATTCTGGTATTAATACTTGTGAATCCATTATGAAATTCTTATAGTGTGTTTTTCATCTCTGTCAGGTTGTTTACAGTACTCTCTACTGACTGTTTTGTCTGTCAGCTCCTGCAATATTTTAGCATGATTTTTAGCTTCTTTGCTTGGGTTTTAATGTACTCCTTTAGCTCAGACAGTTTGCTTTTATCTGTATTCTGAATTCTACTTCTGTCATTTCAGCCATGTTGTCCTTAGCCCAGTTCTGAACCCTTGCTGGAGAGGTGATACAGTCATTTGGAGGAAAGAAGGCACTCTGGCTTTTTGAGTTTTCAGTGTTCTTGTGTTAATTCTTTCTCGTCTTTGTGGGCTTATCTACCTTCAGTTTTTGAGGTTGCTGACCTTTGCTTTGTTTTGTTTTGTTTTTTTCTTTTTTAAATCTGGCTACTTTTCTGTAGTGCTGCTGTGGTTTGCTAGGGGTCTGCTCCAGTCCCTAGTGGCCTTGGACTTTTCAGTACCTGGAGGTATCACCAGTGAAGGCTGCAAAGCAACAAAGATGGCAGTGTACCCCTTCCTGTGGGAGCCCCATCCCAGGGAGGTATGGACCTGTTGCCAGCCTGAACGCAGAGGTAGGAGGTACCTGGAAACCCTAGTTGTGAGGTCTCACCCAGTCAGGAGGAACAAGATAGGGGACCTGCTTACAGAAGCAGTTTGGCCACATTTTTTAGAATGGCTGTACTGTTCTGGGGTACCGCCTCTGCCCCCAGTTGGCTTGGGCTCTCCAAGCATGAGGCTGGAACAGCTAAGTCACCCAGACAGCAAAGATGGCGGCCCACCCCTCCTTCTGGGTGCTCTTGCCCGGAGGTTTTCAAATTTCTGTCAGCCAGTAAACATCATTGGGGGGTGGCTGGAGGCCTGGGTTGGGAGCTCCCACCCAGTGAGGAGGAATAGATCGGAGATTTGCTTAAAGAAGCAGTCTGGCCATGTTTTGGTAGAGCAGCTGTGCTGCACTGGGGGATCCCTTCTGCCCCCGTGGGTTTGGACTCTCCAAATCCCGAGGCTAGAACAGCAAAAATGGCAGCCACCCCTTTTCCCAGGAACTGTGTCACAGCTCTATGCAACACTGTTGTCTGTGCCTGGCTGGAATTCCAAGCCAGTGTGTCATCCTGTGAGGTGCTGTGGAAGTGGGGCCCGCTGACCATCACTTCTGAGCACCCTGGATTCAGCCTCTTTCCTAGGGGTATGTATGGAGGTCTAACCTGCCTCTTTGCCTAAGTTGTAGTTACTTTTGCCAGGAAACCCGGAGCTGGATTATGTAAAGCTGCCGGGTTTCTGTGTGTGCCTGAGTGGCTGCTCTGCCAAGACTCCAGATAGTTCTGGACACACAGATAGTTCTGTGTGTCGGACTGGAGGCCCTAGTGGAGTGGTTTCATGAGGGGTTCTCCTGACCTGAGGGTTGCAAAGATTGGTGGGGCAAGCGTGGTTTCCTTGGGTCACACATTCACTCACTGCTTCCCTGGGCAGGGCAGATTCCCTTGACTCTGTGTGGCTCCCAGGTGGGCCATCATTTTGCCTTGCTTTTCTCTGTTGTCTGTGGGTCAGGTTGTTTCCTTGATTAGTCCCAGTGCAGGCACCTGGATGTTTCAGTTGACGGTACTGTATTTACTCGCCCCTTTCATTCCTGTCTTTGAGAGGCACACACCCTAGCTGCTTCTAGTCAGCGCTCTTGGTCACTCCCTGCTTCAATGTTTATTTCTTTATGTTTGGCAGACAGTAGTTAAATTGATGACCTTATCTTGAATTGCCTGTGGAGTAATTTTAGAGCTCAAGTTCAAGCAAATTTTAACTTAAAACCATTTTGTTATTTCTTTACCTTTAACGTTACCTCTTGGGCTAAATCAGCTGTACGCTCAGTTTGCCCTCAAGTTATTTGATCACACCTGGATTTTGCGCCGACTCTCACAGCCGTGGTCCACCAGGCATTCATTCACTAGTAGCAGCATTGCCAGGTTGCAACTGGGATCACCAGTAGTTTTCATAGCTCACTAGTTGTCTATGGCGAGAATTCTTAGAAAGGTGATTAGCAAGCAAGAGATGAAGGAATATAAAAACTGCATGATTTCACAAGGTTAGAAGTCTTGTTGCATTGAACTTTCAGTGAAAGAAATTTTGTATACCTAAAAGAAATGTTTATTGTGTAGATGAAATAAATATTTTAGACCTCAGGGAAAAACTTATTTTATATATATATATATATATTTATATGTATAAATATATATATAACAAATTAAAATGTTTAAAATGTCAAGTTACAAAGTTTCTTTTGTACCTTTCACCAGTTCCATTCCCTGCCTCCCTAGATTCAACTAGGGATGTACTAGTAACTGTTTCACATCAAGCCAATGCCCTGCTCCATATGTTGATAGGACTTGCCTCTAACATTCTTCCATGTATAGGGAGCTGTCCCAGATGGTTTCTGGGGGACTGCTTTACATTTATATACATTTATACTGCTGGATCAAAGTGTGATCTTCAAGGTGAGGGTTTACTTCATCTAATGAGTATTATTTAGATGCCCACTCAATGCAAGACCAGTGAGAATCGCTAGGCCAGTGATTCTCATACTTGAATGTGCACAGAATTACTGGGAATGGCATTACATTGCAGATTCTGGTTCAGTTAGTCTCAGGTGGGGTCTGAGATGCTGCATTTCTAAGTTTCCCAGGAGAGGCAGCTGGTCTGTAGACCACATTAGAGAAGCTCCTGGCTAGTGGTTCTCAACCCTGGTTTCATATTAGAATTATCTGGGGACTTTTAAAAAATACTGGTGTCTGTAGTGATTCTGATTTAACTGGTCTAGGATGGGGCCAAGGCATGATATATACATATATAAGATAGATATATAACATTTGACACTAATGTGCAAATCGGTTTGGGAACCACTGTTACAAGTTCTGCACACTTTTGCTGTGATAGATAAAGATCTTCATGTGCAGATTTTGTAGTGATCTGACAGGCACCTTACTGCGCTTTTATGATGTGAATGCACCTGCTTTGTGGATACAGTCCAAAGAGGAGGGATTCCTCTTCACTACTAGATTCCCAGAGGTGAAGTAGAGGTTGCTATCAGAGAAGCACACCTAAGAAGAAAAAAATCGTCTTTTCATTACAAAACCCCGCAGCTATCACTTGATATGGGAAGGAGGTTTGAAGTGATAAATGAATGCAAAGTTGGTATCTCTTGATTCACAGGGTCCTTCTGTTTTCTACATCCTTTCAGTAAGAGATCCTGGGGAAAGTATGTTATATACACAACTTCAATGCTTCATGTTTTCTTCAGAGAAGTCTATATATTTACTTCTTACTATCTGTATATATATGTTTACCTATAAACATATGTACCTGAAAAAGTTCTGTGTAGCCAGAATTCTAGTATTTATTTTTCCTTTGCCAATTATTTAGAAAAAATATTAGAGTATTTTATATACAGTTACTTGTTCTAAAAACTGAGTGACTTAACATCTTGATGAAAGAACTGTTGTTATTCCTAAGATCTTTCAATGCTAAGGGCAGATGAATGATTCTATTGGCTATAAATCGTAGGCCTTTAGGTCAGTTCAAATGTTAATTGTTTTATTATTATTACAAGAAAGACCCTAGAAGCAGAAAATACAATTTTATTTATATTAAAATTATGCTAATTGCAATTTCTTAGAAACAAACTTTAAAACCAGTGGATTAAAATTAAATATAATTTTCCTGCTAAGAAATTGGAATCTTCTCCCTTATGTACCCACTATTTCATAAAGTAGACTTTGATTTTATTTCCTTAACGTTATCTTGTCTACTTCATGGCCACTGCCTTCATTTGGATTCTCGTTCACGTTCATTTCCTCACTGACCCTCGCTACCTCCCTTCTTGCCCCTTAGGAATCTTCTGCCAGAGTCCTCTCTTGTGGAGGTAGTAGGTCTTTGGCTCCTCCTTGTCTGAGAAAAAAAGTCCAAATCTACAGAGTGTCATTTGGATCCTGCTGACCTACCCAAGCTTTTTTCCACCCTTATCACTTGTCATTTCCCTAGAGAGCAGTTTATTCATTTCTTAGCTGAGATGAAGGATCAGGAAAGAAATATTGGAGGCTTGAAGAGAAAGGTAAAGAGGCATACAGAGTGGTATGGGAGATAGGGAGAGTAGATTGCACTAGGGAAATGAAATTTGATTGCTAGGCAGCATTTAAGGTCTACTGAGATAGGTGATTATGAATTTAAAATGAGGTTAGCTAGCATGTGGCTGCAGGAATACAGGTGTGGAGAAGGTGGAGTCTTGCATTCTGCCAGGGCCTGACTAAGACATTCCACTTCTCATCTCTGCTTCTGCATAATGGCAATGGCCTCCATCTGAAACACATTCCTTCTCTTCTTTGCCTGGCAAAATCTTCTTTTATGACCCTGATTGATCATTTTCTCCTTTTTCCAGACATCCTCTCTTGACCCTTATGATTCTTGGTCATCTCCCTCTGTTTTATCCCCATTTTTCCATGCCATGAAAGGTATCTGTTCATACCTATCTCCGCTAGACAGTGCACTCAGCGAAGGCAGGGAGGTGATGTTTTGAAATCCCAGTTTATAACATGGTGCCTGGCACACAGTAGACACACATAATAATATATGCTAGATAAATGAATATAAGATTTCTCTGTAAAGTATTGAGAATCTACACCTGCTGTTTGAGGTTCAAGATGAATTCTACTTAGTAAAATATGACATAAAAAACTGTATTGCTTTAATTTCTATTCTGAGATACCCTTACCAAATATCCAAGTTAATAAGATCTTTCCATATATACATACATATGTACATGAAAATGGAAGAAAGTTAAAAAGACCAAAAAATATACATAAATATTAAATAGCTAGGATAACACACTTCATAGAGCCCTGAACAGTGCATGGAGTTTATCTGTTCTTTATCACTTAGGCCTTCTTGCCTAGTAGGAAACAGTTAAAATCCTAAGAAGCATCTGAGCCAGTATTGAGCACATTCCTATTTTCATATTGAACACATCTATATTTTCAAGTTGCACTGAAGTTATGAGTATAAAAATGTAGTTTTGAAAGGTTTTCCTCAACTATGTGGAAACATATAGAGATTTTAACTGCTGAAACAATTTCAAATAGTTTACAAATCAATAAAAGCCAGACAGAAATTAAAGTGTACCTTTTTTCCTGAGGTTAGTATCTTAGTCTGTTTGTGCTGCTACAACAAAGCACCACAAACTGTGTGGTTTATATACAATAGAAATTCACTTCTCACTGTTTTTAAGGCTGGAAAACCCAACATCAAGGTATGGGCAGATTGGTCTCTGGTGAGGACCTACTTCCTGGTTTCCAGATGGCACCTGATCCCTGTGACCTCACACGGTGGAAGGGAGTCGCAGGCTCTCTGACATCTCTTTTATAAGGGCACTAACCCCAATCATGTTCTCATGATCCAGTCACTTTCCAAAGGTCTGACCTCTTAATTCCATCACCTTGGGGGTTAAGATTTCAACATACAAATTTTGGGGGAATTCAAACATTCAGACTACAGCAGTAAGTGATTTCACAGTTTTCCTTAGGAGTGAGGAGACTTGAGTTCTGGTTGTGATGTGTCACTAAAGGTCTGTGGTGTCAGACAATCTGCCCCACCTCTCTAAGCTTTAGTTTCCCCCATGTATAAAACATGAGATTTGGTCTAAATTATTACCAAGGTCATTTTGAATCATCTGTGATTCTGGAAAGTTATGAAACACAGCCTGTAACCATGGTGAGGAAGGTTGATTGGTGGCTCCAGAAATAGACTTATTTTCTCCTTCTGTGTAACATTGATGCTCTCCCATTGAATCACTCTCTGGATGTTGCCTAAATAAACCAATTTCTTGATTTTTTCCCCTTAATGCTAAGTGCTCAAAAGTGAATGAAATATTGTCTTAAATACCACACAGACGAGCTGTTGCTTTAAATATAGATCTGGATTATTGTGCTGGTTTTCATTCCTGTTGTAGGTATTCAAAAATCAGAAGGTTGTGTTAGAAACTATTTCACATCAGTTCCTGCTGTCTTTTGTGTTTGTCTGAGAACCCTATTCAAAATATATCTTATTTATTCTTCCCTTAAAATATGCTTCACTTCATTTTTGCCTTTCTGCTGGCAACGAGTCCAGATCTATAAGTACTTATAGGTTTTGTCAAAATCCTTATGCTGACAGTTACAGTAGTTCTCTCTGATCCACAGGGAATACATTCCAAGGCTCCTAGTGGATGCCTGATACCGTGGATAGTACTGAACCCCATATATGCTATATTTTATTCCTGTGTATACATACATATGATAAAGTTTAATTTACAAATTAGGCACAGTAAATGATTAACAACAACAACTAATAAAATAGAACTGGTATAACAATATGCTGGCATCACTACTCTTATGCTTTGGGGCCATTAAGTAAAATAAGGGTTAGTTGAACGCAAGCACTGTGATGCTGTGACAATCAATCTGATAACTGAGATGGCTACTAAGTGACTAAGAATGGTGGCACAGACAGCGTTGATACGCTGGACAAAGGGATGATTCACGACAGAGAGGGACCGCATGAGATATCATCACACTACTCAGATGGCACACAATTTAAAACTTGTGAATTGTTTATTTCTGGAACTTTCCATTTAATATTTTTGGATTGAGGTTGACCATGGGTAACTGAAACCACAGAAAGCAAATCCCAGATAAGAAGGGAGTACTGCACTTTTTCCTACTAACATGTAGATAATCTAGTCAGACACCATTGTGTTTTACCCCATAAGCTTTCTGGTTTCTTGGTGTATGTTATCATAAGCTTGTCCTCAGTACAGTGATGTCCTATGTAGCCCTCTGAGAATCACTCTGATTGCAAGATCTTTGGCCATACTTCTTTGCGATTGTCCCCTGTCCAGAACAGTCCACCCAAAATGAGACATTTTGACCTAGTTGGGACAAGAACAAGGCTGGTAGGCAAAGTCTCACTATCTGTGAGCATTCTTGTTGGTTCCAGCCCTTTGAAGTAGAAAATCAGCTCATTAAGTGAGTATTTTAAATGTTTAAAGGAATAACAGAAGTTTAGTTTTCACTCTCTCTCCCCTATAATAATCTTTATCCAAAGTATCACATCACTGGTGAGCTGTGAGATTAGACAAGTTACTTACCCTCTCTGAGCCTCAGGTTCCTCCTCTATAAAGTGTGGATTTTATTTCTAAAGTGCTTTTGGCTCCAAAATTCTTTTTTTCTTTATAGTTTTGTCATCCTCTTTCCAGCCTTAAACTTGCTGAAGGCAATTAGTAGTCTTAAACTTAAGCAAGTCTCACTCATTTCTGATAGTACTTCCTTAAACAAAAATGGTTCAGTTTTCCATCCCAGAGGCATTTGTAGAATTTTTTTTAAAAAGTATTTATGACCATTTTAGTTTATTTTTCCATACATTTGAGACAAGATTAACTCAACAACTCAATTTGTTTTGCTTGTATACCTGGATAATAGTCTAAAAATTAAGTGTTCTTATTTTCATAAAAACAATAATTAAATACATTGCTGTGAGTCTTCATTAATAAGAACTAAGCTAGTCAGATGCTATTGACCACAGCCATGGGAAAATATTAAGAAAGCAATTTTTTGATATTTATCCATCTTCCTCATCGTCAGTTAAGAATCTTTATTCTATTATTTCTGAGGACTCTGTTCTGTTCCATTGGTCTATATCTCTGTGTTGGTACCAGTACCATGCTGTTTTGGTTACTGTAGCTTTGTAGTATAGTTTGAAGTCAGGTAGCGTGACGCCTCCAGCTTTGTCCTTTTGACTTAGGATTGTCTTGGCAATGTGGGCTCTTTTTTGGTTCCATATGAACTTTAAAGCAGTTTTTTCCAATTCTGTGAAGAAACTCATTGGTAGCTTGATGGGGATGGCATTGAATCTATAAATAACCTTGGGCAGTATGGCCATTTTCACGATATTGATTCTTCCTATCCATGAGCATGGTATGTTCTTCCATTTGTTTGTGTCCTCTTTGATTTCACTGAGCAGTGGTTTGTAGTTCTCCTTGAAGAGGTCCTTTACATCCCTTGTAAGTTGGATTCCTAGGTATTTTATTCTCTTTGAAGCAGTTGTGAATGGAAGTTCATTCATGATTTGGCTCTCTGTTTGTCACAGCCATCTGATCTTTGACAAACCTGAGAGAAACAAGAAATGGGGAAAGGATTCCCTATTTAATAAATGGTGCTGGGAAAATTGGCTAGCCATAAGTAGAAAGCTGAAACTGGATCCTTTCCTTACTCATTATATGAAGATTAATTCAAGATGGATTAGAGACTTAAATGTTAGACCTAATACCATAAAAATCCTAGAAGAAAACCTAGGTAATACCATTCAGGACATAGGCATGGGCAAGGACTTCATGTCTAAAACACCAAAAGCAACGGCAGCAAAAGCCAAAATTGACAAATGGGATCTAATTAAACTAAAGAGCTTCTGCACAGCAAAAGAAACTACCATCAGAGTGAACAGACAACCTACAGAATGGGAGAAAATTTTTGCAATCTACTCATCTGACAAAGGGCTAATATCCAGAATCTACAAAGAACTCAAACAAATTTACAAGAAAAAAACAACCCCATCAAAAAGTGGGCAAAGGATATGAACAGACATTTCTCAAAAGAAGACATTCATACAGCCAACAGACACATGAAAAAATGCTCATCATCACTGGCCATCAGAGAGATGCAAATCAAAACCACAATGAGATACCATCTCACACCAGTTAGAATGGCAATCATTAAGAAGTCAGGAAACAACAGGTGTTGGAGAGGATGTGGAGAAATAGGAACACTTTTACACTGTTGGTGGGATTGTAAACTAGTTCAACCATTATGGAAAACAGTATGGCACTTCCTCAAGGATCTAGAACTAGATGTACCGTATGACCCAGCCATCCCACTACTGGGTATATACCCAAAGGATTATAAATCATGCTGCTATAAAGACACATGCACACGTATGTTTATTGCGGCACTATTCACAATAGCAAAGACTTGGAATCAACCCAAATGTCCATCTGTGACAGACTGGATTAAGAAAATGTGGCACATATACACCATGGAATACTATGCAGCCATAAAAAAGGATGAGTTTGCGTCCTTTGTAGGGACATGGATGCAGCTGGAAACCATCATTCTTAGCAAACTATCGCAAGAACAGAAAACCAAACACCGCATGTTCTCACTCATAGGTGGGAACTGAACAATGAGATCACTTGGACTCGGGAAGGGAAACATCACACACTGGGGCCTATCATGGGGAGGGGGGAGGGGGGAGGGATTGCATTGGGAGTTATACCTGATATAAATGATGAATTGATGGGTGCTGATGAGTTGATGGGTGGAGCACACCAACATGGCACAAGTATACATATGTAACAAACCTGCACGTTATGCACATGTACCCTAGAACTTAAAGTGTAATAAAAAAAAATTTTTTTTTAAATCTTTATTCTAATTAGCATTTTCAAACTGTTGAAAGTAAAAATAACTCTATGGAAGGGTAAGTTCATTTATTTATTCAAGAAATACCTATTGAGTGCCTACCAGATAGTCTTTGGAATATCAATAAACAAAACAATGATTCTTGACCTAATGAAGTCTGTTTTCTATTAGGAGAAGACAGACAATAAAACAGGCATAGTAAATATTTATTATATGGTTTGTTATAAAGTGGTAAGAGCAGTGGTGGAAAAATTTAAAAAATAGAGCAGAGAAAGGAGAAATCAAAAGTGGGTAGGAAGTAGGGAGCTGGGTTGTGGTATAAATACCATGGTCAGGAAAGGAGATGTGGTAGACAGAGTGACCCCTAAAAGTCCATACCTTAATCCTTGGGACCTGTAAATATTTAGGTTAAATTACATGGCAAAGGGGACTTTCCAGCTCTAATTATGGTTACAAATATTAAAATATAGAGGTTAACCTGGATTATCTGGGTGGCCCAATCTAATCAATGAGCCCTTGAAAGTAGAGAAATTATACTGGCTAGAGTTGGAGAGATGTGGCGGCAGTTGGAGTGATCCGAAATGTGAGACTCCACTCACCCATGCTGAGGGTGCATGGCAAATGCAAGGAAGGCATGTAGCCTTGAAGAGCAAAGAACGGCCTCCAGGGAAATGGGGCATCAGTCCTGCAGCTGTAAGAAACTGAATCCGACCAAAGACCCAAAGGAGCTTGGAAGGAGATCCATTGCTAGAGCCTCCAAAAGGAATACATCCCTGCTGGCACTTCAATTCTGGTCTTGTGAGACTAAGCAGAGGACCCAGCTGAGCCAAATTGTACCTAGACTTCTAACCTACACAACTGTGGGATGCTAAGTCTTTAAGCTACTTTATTAGTGATAATTTGTCATGGCAGCAATAGAAAACTAAAAGGGACATTAAGCTGATAGTGGAGTAAGAATGTGTTCTAGACAGAATAGCGAGAGCCAAGTCCTAAGGGGAGGTACACCTGAGTGTTTGAGGGGTGGTGAGGGGTAGCTAGAGGGGAGAGAGCAGGGAGATGAGTAGGAGATAGGGTCAGATAGGCCCTCTACCCTGGGTGGAGGGTGGAGACCATGAAGGGCTTTGGCTTTTGTTCCAAGTGAGCCAGGGAGTCACTGCAGCATTTTGATCAGAGAAGCAATATTATTTGACATAATTTTTAAAAGGATCATGCTTAAACTGGCTGAAGGCTGCTCAGAAAATAGACTCTAGTAGACTGTAAAGAGGAAGGGGAGAAGCAGGAAGACCAGTTAGGAAGTGATAGCAAGAATCCTAATACGTTGATGACTCAGACCAGCAGTAGTGGAGATGGTGAGAAGTGATCAGATTCTAGATATGTGTTAAAGACAAAGTCCATTTCTTTGTGACTTAGATTTGGGATGGAAGAGGGAGAGGAGTTAAGGATGATTCCTTGGGTTCAGGCCTGAATAGCTAGAAAAGTGGAGTTGTTATCAACCAAGATGCAGAAAACTTTGGGTGGAGAGATCTGTGGTGGAGGGAGAATTGGAGGTCAGGTTGGACATACTGAGTGTGCCATGTCTGTTAAACATCCAGTTGAAGATGCAGAGTGTGGTAGGCAGAATAATGACCTGTAAAGATGTTCATAGCCTAATCCCCAGAACCTGTGAATATGTCACTTTTGGTAGCCAGAGGGACATTGTGATTGTGATGCTTAAGTTAACAACTTTGAGATGGACAGATGATCCTGGATTATCTAGTGGGCCCAACCTAGTCACACAAGTCCTTAGAAGTAGAGTCTTTCCCATGGTGGTCAAAGGCCAAAGTGACTATGGGAGAATGGCCAGAGAGATGCAACGTTGCTGGATTTGAAGATGGGGGAAGAGGGCCACTGGCCAAGGAAAGTGGCTGGCTACTAGAAGGTGGAAATGGCAAGGAAACAACTTCTCCCCTATAACCTCAAGAAGGGAACACAACCCTGCAAACCCCTTGATTTCTACCCAGGGAGATGGATATTTGACCTGCAGAGTGATAAGATAATACATTTGTGTTGTTTTCAGCCATTAAGTCTGTCATAATTTGTTACCACAGCAATATAAAATGAATACACAGAGTAAGCAGTTGGATATGAGACTGGAGGTGAGGAGAAAAAGGTCTCAAATTCAAAAGTATAGAGATGGTCTAAAGCCACAGACTGAATGAGATCACCAAGAGCATGAGTAGAGATAGAGAAGAGAAGAGGATCAAGGTGAGGGTCAAGAGAACTTGCATTGTCTTCATTTTTAAAAAAGATAGTATTAAGGATATTTTTGTGTGCGAATGAGAGCTGTCCATCAGAGAGCAAAAGTTGATGATATAAGGGAAAGAAAAGAATGTCTGGGGTGTTATCCTCAAGTAGGGCAATGAAGAATGGGATGCAGATCATGTGTGGGGACATCTGTGGTTCACTATGGTGCCCATAGAGAAAGCAGAGAGTATAGGGGGAGTAGATATGGTGAGAGTGTGTGTGAGTTCTCTTCTGATGCCTGTTTTCTCTGTGGAATAGGAAGCAGCTGAGAGTGAGGATGGGGAAGGTGGTTTGAGGGTTTAAGAGAGAGAAAAGATGAGAAATAGTCCATGGGGAAATTGGGAGATTAATAGAAGAGGGACACATAGATTGCCTGCAGCATTAAAGGCCCACTTAAAGTTTGTGGTTATGAATTTACAGGAGTAAATGCCACCATACACCTTTGAGAAAAGTGCCTCTGAACATTAGATATCACCTCCTTCAAAAAAAAAAAAAGTCACATATTAAAAGAAAATTTAGGGTGGAATTAGACAGGAAAAGCCCAGTATTCTGTTAGCCTTTCTACCCTTGTCTAGACTCCTAGATGATCACTTGCTTTAGAGGGTTAATAATATTCTTAAATAATTGAATATAAATTATATGTGTATATATATGCATGTATATGTACATATATATATATATGCACATGCATGCATATATATATATATGTAGAGAGAGAGAGACAGGGTCTCTGTCACTCAGACGGGAGTGCATTGGTGCAGTCACAGCTCACTGCAGCCTTGGCCTCCTGGCCTCAAGCAATCCTCCACCTCGTTTTTTAATTTTTTTGTAGAGATGAGGGTCTCACTATGTTACCCAGGCTAGTCTCGAACCCGTGGGCTCAAGCAGTTCTCCTGCCTTGGCCTCCCAAAGTGCTGAGATTACAGGTATGAGTCACCATGCCCAGCCTAAATCGTATTTTTGTAAATGAAATTTAAATGCTGTCTTAGACTGGTTCTTTAAAGTAGCAGAGCCTAGACAGGGGCTTAGGGGCAATTAGTTTATTTTGAGGAATAATCCCAAAGAACAGCATTTGAGACGTAAGAGTTAATAGGGAATGAAGGGGCCGGGCGCGGTGGCTCAAGCCTGTAATCCCAGCACTTTGGGAGGCTGAGACGGGCGGATCACGAGGTCAGGAGATCGAGACCATCCTGGCTAACACCGGGAAACCCCGTCTCTACTAAAAAATACAAAAAAACTAGCCGGGCTACGTGGCGGGCGCCTGTAGTCCCAGCTACTCGGGAGGCTGAGGCAGGAGAATGGCCTAAACCCAGGAGGCGGAGCTTGCAGTGAGCTGAGATCCGGCCACTGCACTCCAGCCTGGGCGGCAGAGCGAGACTCCGTCTCAAAAAAAAAAAAAAATAGGGAATGAAGGAAATCCAATCCACGGTTTGTTCATCAACTTGGTCACCATTGTGGGCAACTGGGACTTGTTCCCACAGGACACCCTCCAAGAATGTGCCTTAAAATTGGCTACTAGATAAATTGGGGTGGGTGATATTCATTGTTTGTCCACTTTCTCCCATGCCCTACTGGTCAAATGTTGCCCCATGGGGTGTTAAGTCTATCATGGGACTGCACATTTGTCAGAATGGCTCACGGGTTTCCTACAGATATTCCACATGGTGGCAGAGAAGGCCCAGAGTGGAAAGCACATGATGACGGTGCAGTTGAAGTGAGATTCTGTCAGCAAGGGCTGGAATGTCAGTGCCAAGAGGAGTGATGTGGGGCAAAGATGTCCAATGCAGAAATGTACTAATTACAAAAGTATCTGTTAAAATGTTGACCAATAAACCATAACCAGACCCTAATTTCAGTTTACAAAGTTCAAATGTTTATATATTAGACTTTCTAAGCAAGAAATCTGTGCATGCACATTGAACCACCCAAGCCCCACAGCATCATGGAAGCACAAAGCAGAGTTTTATGTCCCTTCTCACCCTAGGGTTTTTGTACTTGCTAAGCCATTCTTGTTCCTTTATTCTCCCAGATCTTTCCATGGCTTCACAGCCATGCAGGTTTCAGCAGAAATGTTGTATCTTCAGAGAGTTTCCTTACTACCTTAACAAAATATCCCACCCTGTCCCCCACCTCTGACACACACTCACCCAGCTCCTTTCCATTACACGGATGTGTTTTTTCAGAATTTCAGAGGGTGACAAATGATATTTATGTATTTATTGTTGGTTCCCCTCACAGACTCTATGAGGGCAGCTGGACAATAGTATCCCCAGCACTGCATGGAAGGAGTCTTGTCTATACTTGTTGAATACCTGGTTTTCATAGTTCATCTTCTTTGTTTGCTCTTCCCCTGTCATCTGGTTTCATCCTAGCCAGTGAAGTCACTTACTAGATGAGGAACTGCTGAGGTACTGGGAATTCACTGGTGGACAAGATATAATCCCTGCCTTGAGTCTCACAGTCTGTCAAGGAGCCTCCAGGTTCTTTTTATCCTGTGCTTGATGTGGAACCATTCAAATCTCTTTTTAAACAACAAAAAAATTAACATGATGTGGTTTTTATATTAGATGTGAACAAGCGAGCCAGTTAATGGCATGTCCTGGTTGTCTAAAGCTGAGTGACAAACTACTCCAAAACTTAATGATTTCAAACAACAGTAATCGTTTATCTCTCACAGTTTCTGTGAGTCAGGAATTTGGAATCTGGTCAGCAGCGTAGCCTGTCTCCATTCCACTTGGCATCAGCAGGGGAGGCTGGAAGTCTAGGGGAATCGTCTGGAGGCTCGCGAGCTGACTCTCATGTGCTGGGTCTAGTCTGAGACTCCTGGGCTTCTCGGGCACGTCCCTCTCTCTGTGTGACTGTTCCGTGATGTATTATTTTCTGAGGATGACTGCACAGACATATATCTTTGGAAAATAAAATCTCCACGGGCAGTGTTATCACCACTGCTAATGTTTATTGAGGGTGAGGGCTTCCTGTAGTCCAGGCATTGTGCTAAGTGTTCTCCGTGTATTATATTATCTAACCCCCGATGAGTGGGATTTGTAAGGTAGCCCTTTTGTACAGTGAAGCAATAGGGACTCACCGAAGTTAAATGACTGGTGTGAGCTCACAAAGAACTTTTGAATTTACTGGGGAAAGGGCTAATGGTGGTAGAGTGCGTGGGAGCCTTACTTCCAGAGGGAAAATGGGTTTCTTTACTGACTCCTCTGTCAACAGGTACTGGACATCATCCTCTCCCACCATATCCCCCTTTTTCCGTCCTATTTTCAATACATTTTCATTTTGTTGTATTAAATTTCGATTATATTTTACCTGCATCCTTTTCCATTGTGAACAGAAATCATTTTTGTCATGTATTGAGTCCAGATTGATCTGGAAACATAAGTATCATGAAAAGACATCTAAACCGGTTACAAAAAACTTTCTGGATCCTAAACTATGGGTATGTTGGAAACTTTTATATGAAAAAAATGACACATTTTCTTTTACCAGTGAATCCCAAATTTTTTGCAGTCGGGGTACTCTGAGAATCACCTGGTTCAGTGGTTTTCAAAGGAGAGTCCTCATCCTGATAGGGAGGGAACAAGTGTATTTAGTAAATGCTCCCCTCCCCACCACCACATCTTTCTTCCTGCTTTGAGAATGACCTGCCAGCCCCACCCAGAAAGGCAGTAGCTCTGGAATTTGGTGCATTTTGGATCTCAGTATTGAGGATCTCTTAGATTCTGTTACTTAATATGTGTTTAATGAATGAATCCCATAAATGTAACATCTCTCAAACTGTTCATGCTTCTGTGGTTTCCCCCTGAACCGTGGCATCCAATTATTAGAAATTAGAAACATATTTAGTTTTAGGGCCCCTCCCAAGTACCTAAAAGAGATAGTAAATGTTTTTCGTTTCAGCCTCATAACACTTATTTAAAAACAGACCTGCTGAGGAAATAGAAACAAGATTTTCTTTGTCTGCATTCATTTTGCCATTTAGGAAAGAGTTCTCCTGCTTCTCAAGATGTTTCATTCATTCAATAAATATTGATTATCTACTAAGTGCCAGACATTGGGGAAATGAATCTACATCAGGGAACAAAACAGACAAAAAATACCTGCCCTCAAAGAGCTTACATTCTAATGGGTAGAGATAAATATATAACATTTTTACTTTTTCAGACAATGAGAAATACTATGGAGAAAAGTAAACCCAGAGAAGGGGAATAAAAGTGTCAGATCACATCACTTTACATAATTATGTTTCCTTGGATTTCCATCTTCTCTCAATTGAACCCACAGTCCTTACAGTGGCCCAGAAGAACCTGCATGACTCATCCTGTCTCCCTGACCTCAGTCCCATCTGCTCATTCTCAATCACACTGGCCTCCTTGCTGGGGGAACCTTGTACATCGGCATCGTTCCTGCTTAGGACACTTTCCTTTCTCTCTGTGTAGTCACTCATCCTTTTGATAACTATAAGACCAACTTCCTTACCTGTTTTGTGGTCTTTACCCAGATGCCATCTTCTCAGTAATGCCTTTGCTGACACCTTGTTTTAAATTTCAGTCACCCTCCTTACCTACCCCTAGTACCCCTACTCTCCTGGAGGTCACCCGGAACCACCATTTCAGCATAACCATTAGCAAAGTAGCATCACTGGCTTTCTGTCTAGAAGGCAGATGCAGAGTTCAAGCTTGTCTTTGTCCTCCCATCTTGTTGGGAGTTTTCTGTAAAGGCCCTGATTAGTGGCAGCACCATGGGAATCTCCCTGGCCTCTTCAGTAGCGTTGATTCAATCCTGAGTTTAATTAGCGGCAATTCCCAGGATGACATTTTGGCCTTGTCATACCATGGGGCAGTACCTCTTAGGGACTGGATGTAGTTTTGTGCGATAAAGAGCCTGCCTTCAGATGGGTGATTTCTACCCCAGGATCTTTGGCTGCGTGTGTTTGGTATTAGTCTTCTTCCTTTTCTCACCAAGCCATTCTTGTTCTCCTCCTGTCTCAGATGTTCCTGTGTTTCATCACCCTCTGTGATTGCCTCATCTGAGTTCTTAGCTTTCAGTTTCACTGACCATGCTGACCTTTTACGTATCTGTTGTTTTTCTTCAGAAACTGAAACTGCATCACATACATGCTGGTTTCTATCTGCCTCTCCCATTTCATTAAAAGCCTAGTTTTTTCTTCTGTGTCTGTACTACTTTCTGGGTCTTACAGCATTCAAAGGATCATTTGTGCTTCCACAAGCAAAGTTCCAGAGTCTGTGAATTTTATGACATAATAAACAAGATTGAAAATGTACTTCACACAGGTTGGGTTCCCTGGGAAGCTGACTCTCAGATATAGTTTTGTATCCAGCATGTTTATTAGGGAATGCTCTTTGAAGGGTGGGAAGGAAGCAAGAGGGGCAGAAGAGGAGTTGAGCTGTAGAGCCAGCATGCCAGGGAGCTCTGGAACTAGAATGACTCCTCAGAGTTGTCTTGACTTGGGCCAAGATGGCCAGGCCTTTATACTCCAGCATCCCTCAGTCCTTGCATCCTTGGGAAAGTGATCTTGGGCAAAGAGGATCTTTGCAGCTGAGGCCATCTCTGCAAGAGGCCAACAATATTCCCATCAAGTGCAGCCCAAAGGCTTCTCTGAAGGGGGATCTGATCTCTGCTTCCCAGCATCTTCCACATTAATGTATGTGAAATTCAACAACGGCGCCAAGATATGATGTAGTATTTTAGTTAAGAAGTAACCAAGGCCAGTTTTAGTTTAATACTGAAATTTGATTGAGTTCATTGAAATCCTAGGATGTTAGAGTCCAAAGAAGCCATAAAAATCCTTATGCAACTCTCTTGTTTAACAGATAGGGAAGTGGAATAAATAAGGGAGAATAAATTTTAGTGTAATTTCCCCAGAAACAGACCTCAAGATAAGAATTTGAGAGTAAGTGGTTTATATGAGAGGTTCTTCCAAGAAATATCAGCAGGGAAGTAGAGAAGTGGGACAGGGAGGAAAAAGAAGGCAATAAAGGGTATAGTTTCAAGAGAATTGCTGCTCTGGGCAACTGGAGCTCAATCCCTTTAAGTAACTCTGGGAACTAGTCTACACGCTTCAGGCTATCCTACCCAAAGGACAGAGAAATTTGGTTACTTTCCCATCAACTATCCATCCTCCTTGACTGAGGGCTGTTTCCTGGAGATGGTAAGTTCCCTGCATTTTTGCCTTACCCTGGGAGAGGGCCCAACCTGCTCCCAGAGTCAGAATAAAAGCCACAGGTGTTCAAGAATGCTGCCTTCAGCATGTAGTGATGAGCATGGAGGAGATAGGCGGGAGGAGGAGACAGTGACAGTGTCTGCTATAGGGGATTGCCTGAAACTGAACCAGAATTCTGGTATCGTGACTACTGACCAAGGTTCTTTATGCTGATTATTAATGTCTTCCTACTCAGTGCCCAAAATTGTTCAAGTAATCTAGTTAAGAGAGAGTGAGGGTATAGAAAGAACAGGGGATGTTGCCCCTTTCTGGGAAGTGCACATATATGTTTGAAAGAAGAAGAGATTTTATAAGCATTAATATCAACAGGTATGGATGAGATTGCATTGAAAGCTGTGCTTTTCATTTGTCATTGTTGAGGTGCTGCTATAAGGGACTGTTCCAGAAGGGAAGGTGCTTTTTGATTTGTTGTTCTGTTTTTAAGCTATTGAGTCTTGAACACAGTCTCAGTGGGAGATTTGAACATAATTGACAGAGACTGAGAGGCAGGATTGTATACTGGTGAAGAGTGGGGGCCTTTCTAGTGGCCATCTGGTTTATCCTATATTCATTACTTAGTGGTCATCGGACAGTGGCAAATTAAGCTTTTGTTTCTTCCTGTATACAATGGGTCCAGTTATAGAACCCAATTCATAAGGGTGTTGAGAGCATTCAGTGAAGTAATTGATGTAAAAATATTAACCTAGAGCTTGCTGTGTAGGAGGTTGATAACATTAGCTGTGTTCGTGATTACTGTTGACAGAGGGAAGTGGAAAGAGAGGATCAGGTGGGAGAATGGTCAGAGCTTGGGCAAGCACAAGATTCAAGAAGTAAATGGAAAAATAGTGTGAAGTGGAACTCCTGCGACACCAGGGAGGTGATGGGGAAAGTTTTATAAAAGTGAGAAGAGCCGCCCACTTAGACCACATATTCATGGGAGCTGTCTTAGTTTTCTGTTGCTACAGCAGAATACCTGAGACTGGGTAATTTATAAAGGAAAGAAATGTATTGCTTACATATCTGGAGGCTGGGACATCCAAGGTTGAAATATCTGGTGAGGGCTTTCTTGCTGGTGGAGACCCTCTGCAACGTTCTGAGCTGGGCATCACATGGTGAGGGGCTGAGTGTGTCAGCTCAGGTCTCTCTTCATATAAAGTCACCAGTCCTATCATGGTTCGACCCAGTGAGATTACTAATCTTAATTACCTCCCAAAGCCCCATCTCTAAACGCCATCAACATATGAATTTGAAGATTAAGTTTTCAGCACATGAAATCTGGGGAACACATTCAAATCATAAACAGGAGCCTAGGTCCCATCAAAGTGAAAGCTTACCGGGAAGCCCAGTATGTAAAAAAAATATGTCAATAGAGCTATGTGTTTGAAGGTGGAGTGGAGAACTATCTTCTCTCCTCCTCCCTCCACCCACAGCCCTTGAGGGAATTCTGAGAAACCCCAAGGCAGCAAGAACAAAAACAATGTCTGCAGAAGGATTTTTTAACACTACTGTAACACCTCATTTGTTATGTTTTGAGTTCATTTTCCAGAAAACCTTGGGTTTTTTTGTTTGTTTGTTTTTTTGTTTGTTTTTTTTAAGAAACCCATCTTGGATGAAATTTTGCTTAAGTGTATTACTTTTTTGCCTTCTTAACAAGGCTGAATGAAAACCTTTTAATCTGTTCTTGATGACTTTTGATTATAGTAATGAACATTTAGTGAAGGTTCTGTGCTTTAATGTGGTGATTTCCAACCTCAGAGGTTCTGAAGAGTTAGGACTGTTTACTGGTACTTTGCTTTTGAAATTGTGAAAAGAAGCAGGATGGCATCAAGGGAGGGTCCTGGACTTGGGAGCTACACTGTCCAGGATTATATCCAAGCCTTGCATTTTGTTAGCATTGTGACCTGGGGTAACCACTCTTTGCCTCAATTTCTTCCCCAAATTGAGAAGAATAATTGTACTCACCCCGTAGGATTATTGTGAGAAATAAATGTTTTTATTATTGCTTAGAACCATGCCTTCATATAAAATAAGCTATATAAGTGCTATGATGATGATGGTCAATGTATCTATTTTTATAGTTCTTCTGTCTTTTTTGATGTAGTGCAGTGGTTAAGCCTACAGACTCTGAAGCAAAATAACCTGGATTTGAATATACCACCATTGTGATCTGATTGTTTTAAGCTGATTCATTTTTGTGAACCTAATGATTTCAGTAAAACCCACCGTTGTGACCTTGAGAGAGTTAATTTAATTCCCTGTGATTCAGTTTATTCTTCTGAAAAATGAGGCAAATAATAGAAAGTAGTTAACAGGATTGTTGTGAGGATTTAATAGGATAAATTTGTAAGCTCTTAGCACAGTATTTGGCACATAGTAAGTAGTCATTGCATAGTAATCATTTTTGTTAATTATTAAGAGTCTAAATGAGGGATACTATAATATACAGCCAGAAGCTTTTACTATATTTGACTCCTTAGAAGCCTTGAAAACTTCCTTCTTGTACCCAATTGATTTCAGTAAATAGAGGTTATTAACTAATTATTGATCTTAAATAGTAAGTTATTTTCAATGTGCTTCTTAATGTTGGGGCAAGGGGTAGTAGGGCGAAGAGATTGGCCATTTATGCTATATAATACAATGCTTATTATCACTGTGACTCAACTTTTAGATGTATTTATGTTGAAGGAGTTAGATCATTCTTTGCTTAAAAGGTTGACATGATTAATGTTCAGATGAGGGGATATTTTCAAAGGAGGAAAAACAGTAAAGAAATGTGTTGGTGAAAATGACTAAAAACAATAGAGGGTAAGCGGCAAATTTTCTGATGCAGAATATAGGCCAAACATGATTTTAAAAAGCAAGAAAGCAAACAAACAAAAATGGTGATTTTGCAGCCTTGATGGAGGTCGGGGCAGGGGAAGTGTTCAGCCACAATCTACCAGCAAACCCTTTGGTACTAAGGATTTTAAGGGCTAATTTAGGTCTCTAGAGCATGCCACTATCAAGACTAACCCATTCATGAGGGCTTTGTGTAGCCAAAGTTTTGTTGCATATTAAAATGTTTAGAAAAATTATCCAACATTTGGGAATAAGGCACAAGGATGATTGCATGTCTTTTTAGTGTTTTCTTGGAACACTTAAGACACCAGCCAAGGATCACGTAATTCTCTAGGAAAGTGTTCCTTTGTTTAATTTACTTTTTATTAGGATCCAGGTTCTATGAAGTTAGATGTTAATTTGTAGATTGATCACCTGCAAATTATTTCTGTCTGATAAACAAGATAACCCCAAAGATTTTAGTTTTATTGCCCTATAGGATAGTAACTGGTTTTATATCTAAATTAGCAATCTTATTTCAGTATTCTGTATTTCATTGACTGTATACACTTCAGTCTTTCCTGTGTTACGCTGAACCAGATGTACCATTCTGCTGAGTTAAAATAAATTTTTGACATTTGCTTAATATATATTTGTACAAGAGTCATGTTTTTAATTTCTTGAACACTACATCCTGACAAACCAATTACCTATATTAATGGAAATTTTCTTTCCTGTAGTTTTCTCCTTTCTCTAACATTTTTGATTTCCATTGTAATTTTGAAATTGAAATAAATTTTATAGATCTTTTATTCTTTTAATATAGGAAATCTCTCAACAACAAAAACAATTGTATATATTTAAAAGTTTTAAACCTGATTGTTTTAGGCTGTTTAATTTTTGTGAACCTAATGATTTCAGTCAGGCCCACATTTCTGAAATGAGCGTTATGTCAGTGTAAGCTAATTTAACACTTTTATGCAGTTTTCATAAGTGTACAGCTATTTGCTGTTTATTGTTTGTGAAGCATGACACCACAAAATCATAAAAGTGTTCTAATTCCTGTAACCAGAACTACAGATAAGGTAGTGATAAAATTTAGAGAACATGTTGTTGAATAGTTATTTGCTTTTATAAAGATGAAACTTTTAGAATTATGAATATAATGTTTAATTTGCATAAGTTTATGTCTACTCCTCATAAAATATTCTGACAAACTTTGCAATAGGGAAGTGGGCTGTTAGGGATGTCTTAGATAGGATTCCAGCGTTGGATAATAAATTGAATTTATTGGATTAGGTTTTAATTAAACCTTAATCTGAATTAAGGTTTTCATTTTTAAAAACCTTACATTGGTCTTTCCTCCTTTTGTTAGATGTTTGCACTCAAGTAACTGTCTTGTATACTTTTAACTAATACTTCATGGGTATTAATTTAATTCTTCTAGAATGCAGACTCTATGATGACTGGACCAGGTCTATTTTATTTACTGTTGTGTTCCAGGCACATTTTTACAAACAACCTGTTTGGAAGTTACTATAACACAGAGTAAGTGGATATGAAATGGTAGAGCCATTCCTTTCCAGACAGATGTTTGGTTCTCAAGTCTTGGAAGATGATAAACATGAGAACCCAGAAAATGTGAAGAAGGAGAGCTCCGAGGATAAAAATAGTTGTACATAGCAAAAGTTCCCCACTGCCAACTCATTATTGCCGTGTCCTGCCCTTTTTTCTCTCTTCTTCAGATTCCTTCCTCCATTCACTGCCTCACTGTCTTTTGTGAAAATGAGTACTTTGGGTATTGTTTTGATTCTGTGTAGGTCACCAAGATCAAGAAATGTAATAAATGCCTTTATCTGGGCACAATGGTGAGAGATTTCCTTGATGTTCAAGTTTGAACTTCTTTCTCATAAAATACCAGAAATAGTGTTTCTTAAAGTTTGGAATACGTAGCTATATTTAAATTGAAATATATCTATAAACTATCTAGTAAACTTAGAATTTTTATCTACATAAACAATTTTCTAAAATTTTATGAGTAAACTAATTTATATGTAACATAGTTTAGGATCCTAATTCTTATGGTCCAGTGAGATGAGATATGTAAATACAATTATTTTAAATGCCTAAAATATATTTATCTCTCTCACTAGAGTCACTAAATTGGGCAAAATCTTCATTTCTTTGATTTTTCCCTGTCATCCAGCCTTGAGCACAATTGTTCGCAAACATTTTGAAAGGCTACTATGGAATGATTTTTCTTTTTTCTGGGTTTCTAAATGACTAGACATTTTAAATACACACACACACACACACACACACACACACACACACACAGCTCAGCTAACATGGAGCAAATTATCCGCCACCCTTCCCCAAGTCAGACCTGGCACTCTAAATCTCACAGATAATCTGTGAATTATCTGTGTTTTTACACACCCACAGACTTAGATATTAGTATTTTAAGTGACAAAGCTATATTCCAGTGTTCATTCATAAACTGTTTGTGCCAAGCTCAAAGTACATTTTTCCTGAAGAAACAATGTTGTGAACATTATAAATGATGAATTTCTCCAGCCAGCCCACACAAGTCCTATCTAATCTGTGTTTGTCCATCTAACTATTCATTTATCCATCAAACACCTAGAGAGTTTCTACTTTATGCCAAATTCCTTGCCCTGCATTGGACCACATCAGAATCATCAACGGTGTATTTACAGTTAATAAAACTGAGGCCGGGCACGGTGGCTCAGCCTATAATCCTAGCACTTTGGAAGGCTGAGGCAGGTGGATCACTTGCAGTCAGGAGTTCGAGACAAGCCTGGGCAACATGGCAAAACCCCATCTCTACTAAAAATACAAAAATTAGCCAGGTGTGGCAGCAGGCACCTGTAATCCCAGCTACTTGGGAGGCTGAGGTGGGAAAATTGCTTGAACCCGGGAGGCAGAGGTTTCAGTGAGCTGAGATCACACCACTGTACTTCAGCCTGGATGACAGACTGAGACTCTGTCTCAAAAAAAAAAAAAACTAAAAGAGATGATATACCAACATTTTGGCAAATTTTAGCAACAGCCTAACAAGAAATTGGCTTTTTAATCTTTTATCTATAAAATAGTGCCACAAATATTTATCAGAGAACTACTATGTGCCAAAGTCTGTGCTTGTCACTAGGAATGAAAGAGTAAACAGAGTAGCCCCTGCTGTCAAGGAGCTGAACAGCAGAACTCCGAGAAAAAGCAGGTTTGATTAAAGGAGAATGGAAAGGTAGGTACAAATGTAACATTTGAAAAGGATGGTGACTTCTGTGAAAACAAGCACTAGGTGTTATAAATAAGACTCTTCAACATGTCAGCAATGATAAACCACTTTTTTTTTTAATCTCTCAAACCAAAGAGACAATTTTTGATGCCTTTGAGGAATAAAAGAGTGTGGGAGGAAGAAGGGAATTAGGCAGAGTATGAGGAAGAGGTCACCTGGGATGGAACTATCAGACAAGAAAAGCCTGCATGAAGCCTCAATGCACTTAGGAGAGTACACTTGGCTGCATTTCCCCACAGTGGTCCCTTCATTATGCAACTGCATCGTTGCCAGTCTGGAACAAGAACACTGGGTAGGTAGAAATGGTAGGAGACAGCAATCAACTTAGAGTAAAGGGTGAAGTCTCAGTAACAGCCTGTGGGGGACTGCATGGTCTCTGACCTCCTTTCCTGTGCTCTCTCTGCTGCACCTGAGCGTGATCCTGCCTCCATGCCTTTGCCTTACATTCTGTATTCTCTGCCTGGTATGCTCTTCCCCCAGTTACCTGCACAGTTTAGTCCCTTACCTCATTCGGGTCTGTGCTAAATGTCACCTAATTAAGTCCTTCTCTCACCTCCCTGTTTTAAATAGCACTGCTCCAGAGTCCCTCTTGGCTTTATTTTCTTTTACAGCACTGATCACTACATGACCTTATTTATTTGTTTATTGCCTATTTCCTTCTACTAGTATGCAAGGTCTGTGAGAGCAGGGGCTTTGTCTGGTTCACTACTGTATCTCCTGTGCTGAGAACATAGCCTGGCCCACTGTAGAAGGAATTAGGAGGCGCATTTTCTAAGAAGGAACTTTCAGCATAGAAAGACCCTTTTCCTAAAAACCTTTTAAAGAGGAATTTTTCAGCCTGTCATTTGCTTGTATTTAAGTTTAAGACCACTTTGGTGAGGGATGTGCAGCTGGTGGTAGTATTCTTCTACTAGAGAGTTGTGAGATGAGCCATTTGTCATTGCATTGCTTTTGATCTTTCACATTTTTTTCTACTTTCAGCTTCTTGAGAAATTCAAAATCTACAGAAAAGTTGACAAAATATTTCAATGAACATCCATATATCTCTCACTTAGATTCACTGTTTAGCATTTTGCCACATTTGCTTTATCTCTCTATATACATGTTACTACAGTTTTCAATGAACCATTTAAGAGTAGTTGCAGATGTGACCCTTTACCTCTAAATACTTCAGTTTGTATCACCTAAGAAAGGAGATACAGTTACCATATTCAGGAAATATGATAATAGTATCTAATGTGCAGACCTGTCCTAATGATATCCTTTATAACCATAACAATAATGAAGTCCCAATTCAGGCAACAGTCTAAAATCACACATTATATTTAGTTATCAAGTTTCTTTAATCTTTCCCAATTTTTCTTTGTCTTTCATGACATTAATATTTTTGAAAAGTGTAGGCCATTTGTTTTGTAAAATGGCCCTCAGTGTGGACTTATTTTATGTTTCCAAATGATTATAGTCAGGATAGACATTTTGGACAGAAATACTACATAGGTGATAATGTATCCTCCTAAGAGCATCATCTCAGCAGGTACATAATGTCGGATTATCCCATTATTAGTGCTGTTAAATGCAGTCACTGTTTAGGGAGCATCCAGTGGATTTCTCCATTGTAAAGGTAACTTTTCCTCTTTGTAATTCATAAATTTATAGTATCAATTTTAATTACATGAAATTAGACTATCTCTATGGAGAGACATTGTACAACTATGTAAATATCCTGCTCCCCAACACTTTTTTCTTAATAGTTTTAGGATCCCTGGAGATTCTTGCCTGAATCAATTAATAACATTGTAATAAAATAGTGATTTTATGATTCTTTCATTCCTTACATAAGTTGACATTCTCTTGAAAAGAAGGAGTCTTCTTTTTCTCCCAGTTGGTTATTTGCTTACTTGTTGTAAATATGGACTCATGGAGTATTTTCTTTAAATTCAGTGTGTGTGATCCATTCCTCTTGCTCATTTTGATGCTCAGATTGTCCTAGAGTTGGCCTAACTGCACTGATCCTTGGCATCTGGGGACATAAATACCTAATCCTAGGAGTAAGAAACATTTTTAGTCCATTCACAGTGCCGCTTCAATTTTAATTGTGTATGAATCACCTGAGGGCCCAGATTCTGCATTCCTAACAAGCTTCCTGGTGATGCCGATGCTGATCTGTGAACCCTGGCTGAAGTAGCAAAGCTGCAGGCATCTATGGGCTCATCAGGAAGAGCCAAAACACATTGCTCTCCCTATATTAGTATGAAAAATTCACCTCATTATCATAGAAGAGAATGATCTCTTGGAAAATGTATGAGCTCTGGTAGGCATAGGGGAGAGAAGACATGCACCCCACCTGCTTGAGTCCCAGAAATCATGATAATGAGAAATGCTGGCCTCACACTCATGCTTATTTTGCATTTCTCTTGAAATCCTGACCTTTCAGGGAGCTGGCTTCAGTTCCTGGTTTCTGGGACCATGGGAAATAGTGACACCTTCAGTGTTGGATGTGTCTCTACTGGTTTTCTCTGTTGGTACCACGGGAGGTTAGGCAATTTGAGCTCTCCTAATCAAAAGGTAAATTCTTATTTTTCTTGCTCTACAGGAGTGTGAGCTTTCTGCCATTGACAGGTTTCAGTGGCTTTTAGTCAAATACTTTTTTTTCCCCTTTAGAAGTCATTGGCACTCTGGCCATTTGTAGTTTGTTACTGTTACATTCAATTCATTTATTCAGAATTACCAATATACATAGTATTTTGTGTTGCTTAGTAACTTCAATCTATTTACATTTAATCATTAATCCTTTTTTCTGACATAATTTCATTTACTCATCTGTCATCTAACTAATATTTTCCCTTAGTCTGTTAATTATGTTAATTGATGGGATCTTCCTTGTAGAAGAAGATAACTTTACAAGTGAGGGACTTCCTCTTTAGACATCTGTCAGAAGTCGGAGGATGGGGCTGGGCACAGTGGCACATACCTGTAATCCCAGAACTTTTGGGAGGCTAAGACAGGAGGATCATTTGAGACCAGGAGTTTGAGACCAGCCTGGACAGCATAGTGAGACTTTGTCTTTACGAAAAATTAGATTAAAAAGAAAAAGGAATTGGAGGATATCTGCTGATAGGAGTAGAGTCTTCTAGTTTAGTAGCTACCAGTGGGCCTTGGGGAATGAATGATTGTGGAACCAATATGCACATGTCAACTCAATGAGATTGACATGTTGGAAACTGAGATTTCCAAATGGGTATTTTTGTTTGTTGTTTATTTGTTCCTTTTAATCTCTACCATTTGTGTCTTTTGCCACTTCTGGCATTTAGATGGGTAGCAGATCAGAGCATTAGACATCTGTAAAGCTTGGACAATTTCTGACATATAAATGATTTACAACTTCATATGCCCCACTGCTCTCCCTTAACGCTTCCTTCTTCCTAGAGGGCTGGGACCCCACCTGTCTGCTGGGAGACTTGGATGCCCTTCCCCTTATTGCACACAGTCTACCTGCTGCTTGAGATCCTTCTTCTGCCAGAGAGTGCTACAGCTCTTGTGCTTCCTGGTCACAGCACACACTTGTGTTCATTGAACGATGTGGAGTTAGTATGAATTTTATTCTCCATCTCTCAATTATGTATATGTTACAGAAGATTGTTTAACATAGCCACACTATGAAAACATTACTTCTAAATGCTAACCTGCAAATCTAGTAAGATACACAAGTAGGTACCTTTTCAGTCATCTTTGTTAGAGGATGCCACCTGAAGATCTCTGATGTCAAACTGGATAATTGGCTTAGCTTGGTAAGAGATCATTGGCCCACAGAGGTTCAGTGGTTGCTGTAGAAGCACAGGGCCAGCAGAACCTGTGGTCTGTGGAGGCCACTAGCACAGTATTCAGGCGCTTTGTCATGGCTGGGTGCCAACACCTGGTGGAAAGCAGAAAGGCTGTTTCAGTGCCTCTAGTGCTGGACACCTGGTGCCAATTAGACCACACCTGCTTTCTGCTGTTTGGTCTCTCCCTTTCTCTCTCCTGTGAGCCACATTTAAAAATAATCACTGAAAATCAGAAATGTTTCCAGTTTTAACCCAAAACTCTGTTTGTAATGTCTCAAAAATGTGTATGTATTGTGGAGTTAGTAAGTAGGAGAGCAAGTTTCACCTATTCTCTCATTTAAATGTAGAAGAATATCTTATGTTTTCTGACACAAAAAAATTCTCAGACAGGTGAACTGCTTCACACAAAAACCCAGAAGGACTGTAGTAGCATCCTTCACAGTGCCTAAAGCAGTGTTTACCATGCATTAGGTACCAGGAGGTATTTGTTAAATAAGTGGTCCAAAGCAAAAAAGAATGGTAATGGAGTGCATTTTATTTTTATTTCCCATCTTATCAGCTTTTTGAAAGCATTATTTTGATTACAGCAAACTTAAATTCCTCATTAGATTTCCAGTGCTGTGTTTGAACATTGCTCAAATGTCAGTCCCTGGCTCTTTATGCACATATGTATAATACTGACTTGGCTCTATCCAGACACAGAAATGCATACTTAGTTGATGTGATTAGCTGGGGGAATTAGTTGTTAAGTTAAAGAATATTCTGGAAAGTTAGGTGGTGCCTTTAATGTCTGAAAGTCTTGAAGTGATTTCTTAGAGTGTTACTCCCAGACAGTGTACTGTGTTACTCTTACTGTATTGCTATAGAGGTTGTTGTAAATTCAGCCAGCATTTGTTGAGCTCCTGCCAGGTTCCCAGACCTTTGCAGGGGCCATACTTGTCCCTGCCTTCAGGTCATTTACTATCGGACCTGATCTGCATAAATGTGAAACGTCAGTACTGACACAAAACCAACTTAGGTATCAGGTTCATGGGTCTCTAGCCGTTCTTCTATCTTCATAGGAAGAGATTCCTATGAGGTAGAAAGGCTGGAAGAATGAACAGTTTAGGAAGATGTAGAATTGCAACTGAATGGTGAAGAAGAGGAAGAGGAGGAAGAGGGAGAGCATTCCAGTTAGTAGGGCTCAGTGTAAGCAGAAGCTAGAGGTTGGCATTCACACTGTGTTCGAGGGATAGTGAGAAGCCTGGTCTAGTTGTTGAAGTAGAGGTTTTATCTTGGAAAGAGTGGAGACAAGGTTATAGAGCTTATCTGGAACCAGGCCCCAGAGGTGTTGCAGTGCTGCAGAGCAAAGTGGTCTGGAAGGTGGTTGAGCAGCACTAGAATGGTTCAGGAGCTGTACCACCAGTTTCCGCTCTTGCCTCCATTGTCAGGAGCGGTGTGATACTGGTTGTTGCACAAACTCTCTGTGCCATGGTTTCCTCATTTATAAGATGAGGACAATGATTTCATTTATCTTACAGGGTTGCTGTAAATAATAAATGAAACAATAATGATATAAAATGCTTAGCAAAGTACTCTGTACTTGGAAGAGCCCATTCCATTGTTAGTTATTAGGCAAGGGAGAGAAATAAAGCTGATACTCAGAATAGGTTAATTGAAGCTTGAGAAAGCTTTATATAGAGTTGCTTTTTGCCTTCAGGCAGTTGAAAATGGGATGTTAGAGGTGTCACCATAATTTCCAGACTGTTCAAGAAGGCGCGGGAAGATACATGAAGTGATGTATTGCATGAGGCCATTCTGTTTTCACTACATCCCCATTTCACAGATTTGATGAACATGCTTAAAAGTCATTGAGAAATAATTAGATCAGAGTAATTTGGAGTGTCCCTTAATAGTCACAGATAACTCTTATTCTGGTCAGTTAGAGGAAACAACTTATTTGACCAGAAGCAGCTGGAAGTTTGGTTTGCTTTTTTTTTCTGATTAATATTTTATATTGTATACTCAGAGGTTACTGTACTGACAGGAATGAGATAGAGAATTGAATCTGAATAAATCAAAGTGGAAAATAACTATGAATATCCCTAGAAGAATTGTAGAACTTAACTTCTATAACGCATGCCTGCTAATTCTGTTTATTGTGTTCACACTTAGGGTAGGTAAGAAAATGGTAGGCAGCTCTCTATAAAAACAATAGTTCTGTTTTAATACCCTTCCTTAAAGTTTTTCTTTAATCTTAAGATTTTTTTCTTAGCTGGAAGTAAGTTTAATTCATCTAGTGGGGCGTTTGGATTTTTATTAAGCTTGATGTCTTTTCTCTTTGTAAAGATCTGAATAAGTTGTACTTCAGACTAATCTTCATGGTAGAAACTATGAAAAATTATACGGCATGTGTGTTATACAATATGAAGAAATAGCATCTTCAAAGGATAATATTACAAACACTCACATTTTAATCACAATAAGTTATACTTCCTAAGTGCTGCTCATCTATATCTTAATTCTGAATATTATAGATGCTTCCATATCTGGTATGGAGAGTGTTCTTATGTGCAATTTAAGTGTTTTCAAGGGTCAAAGTTTGTAAATGCTAATAGTTTCTTGTGTAGCACTCCAAATATAATGCCATGCTTTTACTGGCATGAATAGTTATTAATTAGTATTAATGCTATTTGTGTTTTAGAAAATGTAAGAGAGATGAATCAAAAGTATGACTAGTATCTGAAGGAACACGTCTGTTTCTTAGTCTGTGCAGTCCTTAAAATATACTCTATATATGTGTGGTTATATATGTATGTATTTGTATACACATATGCATAAATGTATAAGTAATCTCTATTTGGCTACATGTAGCACAAATTAGTTCTGTGTCAGATATTATAAGTATGTTTCTGTACTTTGTTCATTAACTTCATTATTTTATTTTATTTAAAAAATTTTTTTTGAGATGAAGTTTTGCTCTCGTTGCCCAGGCTGGAGTGTAATGGCACGATCTCAGCTTGCCGCAACTTCCGCCTCCCAGGTTCAAGCAGTTCTCCTGCCTCAGCCTCCCGAGTAGCTGGGATTATAGGCATGCACCACCACACTTGGCCTTTTTTTTTTTTTTTTTTTTTTTGTATTTTTAGTAGAGATGGGATTTCTCCATGTTGGTCAGGCTGGTCTCGAACTCCTGACCTCGGATGACCCCCCCACCTTGGCGTCCCAAAGTGCTGGGATTACAGGTGTGAGCCACCATGCCCAGCCACTTCATTATTTTAATGTGCCACGTTAAGTGTTATGTACTACATGTTAAACATTAAACAGATTTATTCTAAATGCCTGCTATGGATTGAATTGAGTCTCTCACAAAGAACTGGTGAAGTCTTAGCCTCTGCTGCCTGTGAATATGAACTTATTTGGTAAAGTCATATTCTTTGAAGGTATAATCAATTTGGGCTCTTAATTCAGTAAGACTCGTGTCCTTATAAGAAGAGGAAAAGGCCAGGCCTGGTGGCTCACGCCTGTAATCCCAGCCCTTTGGGAGGCCAAGGTGGGTGTATTGCTTGAGCCCAGAAGTTTGAGACCAGCCTGGGAAACATGGTGAAATCCTGTCACTACAAAAAATACAAAAATTATCTGAGCATGGTGGTATGTACCTTTGGTCCCAGCTACTCGGAGGTTGAGGTGGGAGGATCACTTGAGCCTGAGAGGTCGAGGCTGCAATGAGGTGTGATTGCACTACTGCATTCTGGCCTGGGAGACAGAGACTTTGTCTTAAAAAATATATGTTAAAAAAAATAAAAAGGAGAGACAGACAAGGAGAACATCATGTAAAGATAGATGCACAGAGAGAAGATGGCCATGGGACTACTGGAGTAACAGCACAATTGCATGTTGTAGGGAAGGGGAAATTTCCTCCAAGGAGGTCGCTACCAGAAGAAGGGACTATACTTAGCTATCTCTGGGTTAGAGAATTTAAGGGAACTGATCAAATTCAAAATCATGGCTACGAGAAATAGGAGAGAATTTGTCCAGGCATATACAGGAGTAATTATAAGAACAAAGCAAAACAAAATGCAGCATTAATAACCCAGTTGACTGGGATAGCATATTTTTAGTAGTACTGATTTGCAGACAAGCACACTGATAGAGGAGCAGGACAAACAGATGAATGACCAAAAGGCTAAAGAACTGCAGATAAAATATAACCAAAACAGGGAGAAAGTTAATGATGATTGCACTGGGTCTGAGGAAGACAAGGAAGGAAATGGATCCAGAGAAAGGTTGATTAAACTAAATTGAAAGGAAGGAGCAGAGAATCCCTAAATGGGGATATAAGCCAGAATATAGTTATTTTAAAATCAATTTATGCTTATAAGTTCAGGCTCTAATTACAGAAAGCCTTTCCTTTTCTAGTAGAAATGAGTGTTCTACTTAAAATTTCAGACTTCACTTGTAAAAAGGATTAAAGAGTCAATAGTTACGGAAATATTGTAAAGGAAATGGTGATCTATGAATTTATAATCATGAAGTTCTAATTAACTTCCTCATCAGTACTTGTAATAAGCATCACCCTCCTAACATTTTTGGGAAGTGAAATATCATTGTAAGTTGTTCAAATCAGGAACAACAGTTCTTGACAGAACTTGCTTTTTAAAAGCATAAATGAATACATGTAATTACTTGTCTTCCTTGGATTTTTCTGCAGTTTTCTTAATTTAATAAATTAAAATGGTGATATTGAAATGATCTGGTATCAAAGCCTCCTCTTTTATAATTCAGTAATATAGTTAGTGAACAGACCTCGGCCTTGATGACTTGTGTGAAAAGCACTTTGAAACTCCCTGTTCACAGATTCTTCTTAATATGCATATAATAGTCATTCAAAAAGCTAGAAAGGGAGAATACCTGTCAGCAGCTTAAATTCCCTTGTTTAACGTCATAGAAATAAAGACATACCTCCTTCTCCTTAGGAAGTTGTCAGGTCTGATCTAGTTCCCATAGCTGCAATATTCTTATTTTCAAATGTGCCCTCTTTTGCTGAGTTTGCTGTCTTTGAAAAGAGATGGGATGGGGAAGTCTCACCACCCAGCCCTTCAGGGCCTCTTCTCAGACCACAATCCAAGCTGCTGATGCTGGCCATGGTGAGGCTGGAGTTGACAGCTAACACACTTTTTTTCCTGGCCTTCTTATTTACCAACCATATGCCATTACCATTCCTTTGTAACTGGCAGAGAAGGCATGTAGGACTAATTTCTTGTCCACCCATAGTGCTGCTGCTTTCAACTGGAGTTTTTGTCACTTGATCATGTTCCATTTAACACTTTATTAATAAATTTTGATATATTGTGCCATAATTGTTTCTTGTGGATAAGTCTCTACTCCCTGGTGTGATTTTAATTAATAACCCAAGAAGGCAGGGATTATGTCTTTACACATCCTTTGTAAAGATCCCTTCAAGAAGAAACCCAAGAAAGAACACATAGGATCAGTTCTTAGAATGTGTGCAATTATTCAGTTTTTCAATAAATATTTATTTGAACACTTGCTTTCTGCCATCCACTCTGCTAGGGATATGCATAGCCAAGCAATGGATCCACTGGGCTTACACTCTAATGGGAGATACAGATGAGTAAATCAGATCATCTAAGAGTGGGGTATTTGATTTGAGAGGATAAATGTGAGTTGTTTTGTATGAATATGGTCTGTGTGTATAGAGGAGGCTCTTTGGCAGCTTTGAGGTACCTGGGGAGGTGACCTTTGAAATCAGCTGATACCTGAAAGGATATATAAGGGTTGGTCAGACTTAGCAGAGGTGGGGAAGGGTGAGGGGATAAAGACAGGGTGTTCATTTGGAAGAAGACCTGTCTAGCTAACTAGAGAGTAAAGGGGTACATTATGGCTGGAGCACAGAGTTCAAGTAGGGGTGGGGAGGCTGTAGAAGTGAAAGGGATCTGAAATGGCCTTATTAAGTGTTTGGGCATTATTCTAGAAATGAGGTTTCTTAAAGCCAGAGAACAGCATGATCAAATTTATATAGTTAGAGTCTTCTGGCTGTTCTGTGGAAGATGCTTTGGTGGAAAAGAGCTATAGGAAGACTACTTAAGAGTTCATTGAGTGATAGAGAGTAGAGATGATAGTGATCTGAACAGGGTGGCTAAATGGAGGGATTTAAGAGACATTTAGCATGGGATGTCCTTGAAAATTATTGGATTGTGGGAGAGGGGTGCAGTAAGAGAAAGACAAGGTCAAGGGTGATTGGAAGTTCTCTTCAATTCTCTATTCCCCCTGCCATTCCTCCATCGTTGATTTTAGGCAACCATAGATTTATAGTTATAATATTCATGGTCATAAAATAAATATATGTGGGCCTTATACGACATTTATGTTCAATTGTAATATTTTCTCTAATCTCTATAGGAAGACCTTTATATTATGGAGAGTAGTTTACATGTTAAAGGCTCTCTGTGTTAAAATATTAAACAGTATTCTTACGTCTATAATTTGTAATAATGAAAATTTCACTTTTTTTTTTTTTTTTGAGACAGAGTCTCTCGCTCTGTCGCCCAGGCTAGAGTGCAATGGCATCATCTTGGCTCACTGCAAGTTCCGCCTCCTGGGTTCACGCCATTCTCCTGCTTCAGCCTCCTGAGTAGCTGGGACTACAGGCACCCACCACCACGCCTGGCTAATTTTTTGTATTTTTTGTAGAGACAGGATTTCACTGTGTTAGCCAGGATGGTCTTGATCTCCTGACCTCGTGATCCACCTGCCTCAGCCTCCCAAAGTGCTGGGATTACAGGCATGAGCCACCACGCCCGGCTGAAAAATTCATCTTATTTAATATTTCAGGGAAATGTAAATATATAACCACATTTTTCAACCACATTATGTCATTAAAATTCAGTTAATTAATGATGTATTTATTAGGCAGGAAAGGAATGTGAACTTTTAGTATAGAACTACCTACCCATCCATTGCCCAGCCATAAATGAAATAAAAATCTAGACATAAAATATAAAGTAATGAAAACATTTGTTAAATATACAGATAGCTCCAAGTAGTTCTAGGAGTTATTAAGAGCCATTTGTGGTTCTCTGGAAGAGTCTGGGCCAATACTCAAATGCAACAGTTACCACTTTGGGATTATGCTTCTTTGATAGGGAATCACCAGTGGCCACTTCACTCCTAAATGCCATCTAGACAGTTATTTCCCTCCCTCTCCTCATCCATTCTTCCCTTTCTTTCTTCCTTTTTTAACAACAACAAAAAATTTAATCTGTGGTTTTTTTTGTTTTGTTTTGTTTTTAGATGTATTCTCGCTCTTGTCCCCCAGACTGGAGTGCAATGGCACGATCTCAGCTCACTGCAACCTCCACATCCCGGGTTCTAGTGATTCTCCTGCCTCACCCTCCCTAGTAGCTGAGATTACAGCCACCTGCCACCAAGCCCGGCTAATTTTGATATTTTTAGTAGAGATGAGGTTTCACCATGTTGGCCAGGCTGGTCTTGAACTCCTGACTGCAGTCGATCTGCCCGCCTTGGCCTCCCAAAGTGCTGGTGTTACAGGCATGAGCCACCGTGCCCGGCCCTAATCTGTTTCTTTCCAGACCTCCCTTAAGTTCTTGGACTTGAGAAGTACTCTCAAGAGGTGTTAAAGAAAACTGAACCTGGCACCTTTGTTTTGGTCTTGGCTCTACCAGGATCAGCTCTGTAATTATGAATTTGCCACGTCTCAGGATCTTAGTTTCTACATCTGTAAAATGAGAAAGCTGGAGTACATTATTGATAAGGGGACTCCCAGCTATGATTCCTTTATCCTGCCTTTTTATTTTCCCCCCGGGCCCTATATATCCAGTTGCTTCCAGGCCTTTGTTTACTTGAGGATCCTCCTGGTACTTAAGATTTGTTATCAGAGCTACCCCCTCATGTTATAGCTTCCATCATTTGTCCTCTGCCCCCACTGGCAGTACCAAGGGACTAGACTAGGATAAGTAACTGGTAAGGAGCCCCAGGGGAAGAGGAGAGGCAGCACAGCAGCTGAAAGTCCCATGTTTTAATACTTACAATCTGCATACACATCACACAGGAAAGTTGCCATGTCACAACATTCCCTCTTACCATTACTTTTGTTATTATTATTATTTTATTATTATTATTTTGAGACGGAGCCTTGTCTGTTGCCCAGGCTGGAGTGCAGTGGTGCTGTCTGGGCTCACTGCAACCTCCACCTCCTGGGTTCAAGCGATTCTCCTGCCTCTGCCTCCCGAGTAGCTGGGACTACAGGCACCCGCCACCATGCCCGCCTAATTTTTGTATTTTTAGTAGAGATGGGGTTTCACCATATTGGCCAGTCTGGTCTCAACTCCTAACTTCATGATCCGCCCACCTCGGCCTCTCAAAGTGCTGGAATTACAGGCATGAGCCACCGTGCCAGGCCTGTTATTTTTTTTTTTTTAACCAAATGTTTGAGTTTTTAAACTTGTTTTTATTTTGTGTATGTGTGCATTTTTAAAAATTGGGGTGGAAGAGATGGAATGGTTGCTGAAGAGGGCAGAGGCAAAGCCACATAACACTTTACTACAAACTATTACTGCCTCTCCAGATACAAAGCACAGATTGCCTTACAAAGGTTGTAGTTCTCACTCATCCCAAGTCCATTCTGGCAACCCCACCTCCACATTCATCCTCAGGTACTGCTCTATCACATGTTTGTGACCCGTTCCTTCATTGCTAACATATGTCATCCTAAAACCGACCTTCAAACTCGTTTCCTTCATGAATACTGATTAACTGCACTTGTGATTGGTCACCAGTCACATTTAAGCCCCCTGGACTTCATGGTTATTCTTTTAAAATATATTTAAAATAGTTTCAGACACAAAATAGGAAAATAACAAGTCATTTTTATATATTGTGGTATATATACAGTAATATCCTCCAATGCATATTTTAAACACACTAGAAATGGGGTGATTTTTCACACATTGTTCTATTTAGTCTCTGAAATGAAAGATATGAAGGATAAAGAGTAATCCTACTGCCATGAAGTCATTTGACCGCGCTTGTTTTCTCTTACTCATTGTGATTGCTGTGACTTATGAAGTTGATCCCAGCTTGGACGTTGGCATATATGATTTTGCAAAATGGTTCTTTAAAGGACTATACGAATGTGATCATTTAAAGCTGTTTCAGAAAATGTATTGCTTCTACTGTGATATTAGAAATGACAATTTTAAAACTTATGTCAAAGTTTGATTATAAAATGGATAGTTTCAAAAGCTGCCTTGGTCTACTGCTTGATGCATTTTAAACTTGAAATGGATCTTTGAACACCTGTATGACTGCTGGACTAGCGGTTGTTTGTTGGTTTGCCACTTAGAGTCATCTATCACTATAGTAAGAAGCTAACGCCTATCAGTTGGAGAAAAAGCAAATACTTTGCATTGACAATCTCCCCTACCCTCTATTATTGTCATTTTCTTAAGCCATCACTGCTCTGGCTTCTAAAATACACGTTTTTGAATGAAGGTTTTTGCAGTGAGTGGTCTCTTGTAGGTCTCAAAGTCCACTAGAAAGAGTACTGGGCTTTTGTTTGTTTTGAACCTTGCAACCAGTAATGCTTCTTTACCACTCACCCTCCCCCCACCCTTACCCTCCACAACGTTCCCGTTTGCTTATAGTTGTCAACGACCATGATCTCTGGACCCTCGCTACAGTAACAAGTTTGTTAGTGATTTTCAAATAAGGTGCAAATCAAGGGATGGCTTTGTCCCCACTGCGGCGCAGGTGGTACAGACTTGGGGAAGACGCAGCTCAGGAGACAAATTCTCAGGGTGAGTCAGTCTCATCACTGACCGTTTCTTTTAAACCCTCCAGGAAAAATATGCCAGTCATTGTTATGATGAAAACAACCGAAGGGGTGGATGGTGGAATAAGAAGAACCGAGATAATATTTGGCCAGAGCTACGTGTAGCACAGGAGCCAGGGCGGCAGCTGCACCTGCCAGGAGCGCAGGCAGCAGGCGCGGCCTCCGGGCGTGGTTGTGGGCGTGGCCGGGCGGTGGGGGCGTGGCCGGGCGGCGGGGCGGGCGGTGCCGCCGGTTGGAAGTGGGTGGAGTTGCCCTTGGAGGCGGCACCGGACCTGGGCCCCGAGGCCCGCCGCGCCCTGTCGGGCCTGAGCCGAGTGGCCCCACAGAGCCGGCGCGCTCCCGCCTGCAGGGGGAGAGCGGACGGGGCGCGGGGACCGGCCAGGCCGCGGCGGGTGCTGTTTCTGTTTCACTTTCCTTCACTCTGAGGCCGGCGCGCTGGCGGGCGAGGAGCGGCGGCGGTGGTGGCCGCTGGGTAGGTACCGGGCAGGCTGAGGAGCGGCAAGGACGCCAGACTCCTCGCCCAAGTTTGCGCCTCAGGCGGGAGCGACACCTCCAGACACCTGCCCTGGCCGGCCCCGCCTGGAGCCGGGAGGGCCCTTCGGGTGCAGGGGGCGACCGGCCGGGGCGGGGGCTTCGGAGCCGTGCCTCGCTTGGCTGGGAGAGCGGCCGGCTGCGGACGCCGGCCCCGGGAAAGGCTGCTCGTTCTCCACGGCCTGAGCAGCGCGCCTCTGGGGCCTGGGCCCGCGCACCTGCCGGGCGGGCGCGGCGGTGCTGGGACGGCACTGGGCTGTGCCGCTGGGTCCTGCCGGAGAACGCAGAAAAGTTCCCCTTCACCCCCGCCCCGTCATTGCAAGTTCTTGCTTCCCTTAACTGTCTTGGTCACAGGGCTCTGTGCCTTAGGATCTTAGCACCACCCCAGGTCGGGACCGTGTATTTCCTCTTCCAGAGGACTCTCTTACTTTGGAGCTTCATGGCAAACCTGTGGGAAAGGCAAGGCAGTTAATCCCAACTTACAGAGGAGGAAGCTGAGACCCAGGCACAGATATGAAACGCTTTGCTGAAGGTCATACAGAGCTAAGGGCCAGAACCCTGATTCCCTGTCTTTTAATTATGCTTGCTTTCTGTTACACCCACGAATGTGATTTCCCAAGAGAATAGGATGATTACACGCATTCCCTGCACATTCGCAGTGGCTATGTGTTGATGGAATGCCTTTTACCTTTCCGGTTGCTTTATACTTACCAATGAGTTAACAGCTAAGATGGGGGAAAGTTCCTGTTTATAGAATGCACTTAGGAAAATCAACACCTTTCATGTTGTATTTTCTGAGAGGATACATATTTTACAGTTAAAAAAAAAAAACTGAGACAGGAAAGCAACATTACCCAGGTTATGTATCTACTAAATGTGACCAGTTTCTGTTGAAGAGTTTTTGATCTAATAAAGACTGTAAAGAATGAATGTAACTATAAATCAAAATAAAAGGCAGATGTAACGGGAAAGAAGCATTAAAAACTAGGGAAAGATTGCGCTGAGGATAGCATTGGAGAAGGGCTTGAAGGGTAGGAGGCATGGAGACAGAGGAGAGAAAGGGCGTGTTGGATAGAGTGCGTAGAACCTGCAGAGGAGACGGTGGGAGAGGAGTGATCCCTTCAGGTTGAAGAAAGTTGTTGAAGGGTATATTAAGGTTAACCTGTAGAAGGTCTTATGTGACAGAATGAGAAATGTTTTTCTGTTTGTAAAGAGAAGACGCTGACATTCGTTGATAAGAAGACCCAAGTGTCACAGAATAAAATGTGTCTGGTAACAGAATATAAGATGGACTGCAGGTGGAAAGGTGATATACAAGTGGAGCAACGTGTATCAACTTGATTTGACTCGTGACTGGATGTAGGGTTCAAAATGGAAGTGGGGACCATTTTGAAAGGGAGGATAATGACTTCACTTTTTAATTTTCTAACTTGTATTGGCAGGGACTCCTAATAGAGCAGTCAAGCAGATAGTTAAAATGCATTAGCGAAGAGGTAAAGATACCAAACTGCAGTTAATAGCTTGGGGTGTCATTAGTATAGAGGTGATAGTTGAGGTTCCAGAACTGGATGAATTTGTCATTATTCTGAATTAAATTATAGCAAATTTGCAAGTTAATGATACAATGAAGGTTATGTTCTATTCACCTAGTCACCTAATTGGGAACATGTAACACTTGCTGTTAATAGAATGACATTAATACATTGTGAGGAGTTTGACGCCTTTTTCTCTCATCTTTTTGAAATGATTTTGGAAACAGACATGGGAAAGCAGAACCACCAAAAGGAGTGATGATCAGCGATCTCCTGATAAATCTGGATGCTAATTCTCATGCCTCAGGACATCCTACTGGGAACGACATACCAGCTCCTGGGATCAGACTTTCATCTACTTAGGACCCCTCTTTGCCCGAACTAATAAAGCCAGACTTCACTAGCCACGAATGGCTACCCAAAGGAAACACTTGGTGAAAGATTTTAATCCTTACATTACCTGCTATATCTGTAAAGGGTATCTGATCAAGCCAACAACAGTGACGGAATGCCTCCATACATGTAAGTGTTCGTTTAGGTTATTATATGCGTCAAAGTTTATATGTACATTTGTTCCTTTAAAATTGCCATGTTTTGTTTTTATCTATGTTGTAACTTTTAAGAAATGAGTATTCTAAGAATTATTTTAACTTTGAATTAATTTTCAGAATAGTTGTCATTGGGATGCCAGTGGCATGAAATTTTGCTTTTGTTATTTGAATCTCAGTAGTTGACTTTTATCACATTGTAAAATATCCTAAAAATCATAAGCATATTATCAGTTATGGTTTTTTTAGGTGAACTATTTCAGGTTTTTTATTTTAAAAAAATTATACTCAAGGATTTAATCTCAGAGATTCTTTTAGGATATGCAGACTCTAATTCGCTGGTTCTCCAAGTGTGATTCCTAGACTAGCAGCACTAGTGTCATCACAAGTTCTAGGAACTTGTTAGAAATGCAGATTATCAGGCCCTACCCTAGACTTAATGAACCAGAGACTCTGAGAGTGGGCCCAGCAATCTGTTTTAACAAGCCCTCCAGGTGATTCTGAAGCATGCTTAAGTTTGAGAATCACTGTTCTAGTAGTGTCTTACCTGTGGAGCTCCTAGCAGATTTCATTCTCACTTGTCCCATTGGAAGAGGAAGAGACATTTTTTACTGCCACTTATGCCAAGATTACACATACTCTTTGTGTTTCTGCCAGCATGATTTCATTTTTTATTTCAGTGAAAGTAATTCCAGTAAGTTCTAGTTTAATGCCTAGTATGTGCACCAAAATAGAGATATACTTGATTTCATCTTAGCTTTACAATGACCTGGGAGCAGTTTGGAGTAGATGTAGGGGGAGAGAGAAGGTATAGAGATTATCTTCATTTTATAGATGTGGAAACTAACAGTTAAGTAACTTGTCTAGTCTCATAGCTAATGAGTGGTGGACTTATATTCAACTCCAGAACCCATGTTCTTTAATATACCATGGTACCTTTTTTTTTTTTTTTTGTAAGCCTTTTTTTTCCGGCTGTTTTTGCTCTGCTGAACTGACATAATGTTATACCAGTAGTTTTAAATGGATGCTAGATGGAATAATCTGGAAATGGTTGAAATGGCAACTTTTATGTTATATTTATTTTACCACAATAAAAAATAGAATCATCTGGGAAGCTATTTAAGCATACACATGCTCAGGACCCTGCCTGGGGAGATAAAGTGGGTCTTGTGGTAAGGTCTGGGCATGTATATTTTGGAAAAGCTCCCCAAGTGATGCTGATGTATACTCCTTTGGGGGTGTTACTGGCACATCTTATTCAGTTAGCAGTTAACTATGAACTATCTTGTATTACTAGTTTGCTGTTGCCCTGTATTGTTATTTAACTTGAATAATTAATAATTAACTACCATTGAACAGACATTTATTGAGTACTTTCTGTGTGTCAGGCACTGTGCTGGGGTGCAGAGGATACAGAAGGGCACAAGATTGTATAAAAGTCTCTGCTCAAGAAGTATAATTATAATAGGAAAACTAATTTTAAAAAATGCCATGTTAGTGATAAGTAGTATGAAAAGGAACAAAGCCCGATTGTAGATAGGAGACATGGAGTTATTTTATAGTGGGTCAGTCTCTTTGATATGATGACATTTGAACAGAAACCTGAAGGGAATGAAGGACTCTGTGGATATATGGGAAGAGCAGTCTGTGTAAAGGGAAAATCAAGTACAGAGGCCTTGAGATGGAAATACACTTGGCCAGGTCAAGGAACAGCAAATCAGTTAGAAGCCTATTACTGTAGGAAAGCTAAAAGATTATAGGGCCTTCAACCAAGGCTATAAGATATGAAATGGAGGTGGAGAATGGTGGTTGTATTGTGGACATATTTTGAAGGAAGAAACAATTGGCTACCCTAGAGTGGGGACTTTATTTTCTACTTCCCTGTTTCCCATTGCACCAAGCGTGGAACCTGGACCCAGTCCACAGTGTGTTTTGTTTTGCTTCTTTGAACATTTGTTCATTGTTTTTAATTTTTGGATTCATCCAGCAAAAACTGCCAACTCTGGATGATGAAAAGAAAGCAAAAACTCTCCCATTTCTATCTATATACTACAAATTTTATATATGTCCTTTGGAAGAAAATTTTCTTTGGGTCATAGTGAAATCCCAATTTAACTGTAACTTTTTTTGAAAAAAAGGAAAACAAAAGATTATAGAAGTATAAACAATTAGCTTATAAGAAAGGGGATATATATATATATATATATGTATATATATATATATATATTCTCCCATCCAAGGACTAACCAGGGCCGACCCTGCTTAGCTTCCGAGATCAGACGATATATATATATTCTCAACAGCAATTTAAAGCCTAAAGGGGTAAATTAAATGACAATTTAACTGCACATGTTGTCCTGGCCTGAAAGATCCCTTGGTAGCCATCAAGCCCCTTTACTGAGAGAGAATGAACATTGTAGAAATGTGATTTAAATACAATGGTAAGTCCCAAATGTGGCCTTTATCATCAACAGAGAACACAAAAAGTAGAGTAAATGATGAAGTCAGGTACTCCATTGCGTCTCTGAGGAGATCTGAGGATTCCGGTAGCACTAATCTTTATATACTGTCAGGTCCTTTGATTTCTATGTTGTTCGTATTTATATTGAAGCTTATAGGCGAAAACTATCCCACTTGCAAGGTATCCCTTGTTAGAAATATTTATATACAAACAAATACAAATCTATATTTATACAAATATAACCCACTTGCAAGTGGGATAGTTTTTGCCTATAAGCCTCAATATAAATACAAACAAATATTGATAACATAAATTGTACTGCAAAGCAGTATTCCTCAGCCTTTGGTTGGGTCTTTGATATGTGGTGATATCCTGGGTTTCAACTTTTCTACAAGGTTTTCTCATATATAATGTAGGATAGATACAGTTGTTCTGTGATTTGGGATGGGTATAAAATTAAATAACCAAATGGGAAAGGCAGAAAGTGAGAAATGTTAAGTCACATTGTAGTACTGTATAATATTTTACATCTTGACTTAGGCATATACAAAGAGTATCTTACTTATCTTATACAAAGTCTACAATATTATGATGCTATAAAGAATGAGTTAAGAATGAGTAGATGCTAGTTTTTATGGAGACTCATAAGAAAATATAAGGTGTTCTTACTATTCAGGTGTGAAATACGTAAATGAAGCTTTATTATTGATGTGCAAAACCAGACATAGAACCTGCTCTTCTGGACTCTCTGGTCAAGTGAAGAAAGAGTAATCAAGTTAAGAAATGTAAAAACAAACAAAGAAAACAAGCAAACAAACAAAAGATGCTGTTAAGTGCAATGAGGAATGACAGAGGGTGATATAATAGCAGATGTGTATCAGGATACTGGAGCAGAATGATATGCAGAAGAAACTCGTGTTTTGTGAAATTCCTAAAGCTACAGATCATATGCCATCTCAGACAGATAGTAACCCTTGAGTAGTGGTGCAGAGGACTACATATGGGCTGGAGGCAGGGATTATTAGTAGCTCCCTCTGCTTTGGTAGGGGTAAATGAAGTTACTTCAATCTTCTTTCAGATGACTATGCAAGTGCATTTCAACTCTTTTCTCCATCTCAAACCAGATAGGTTGGTGCTTCCCCATTCTCTCAGAGAGAAATTCTGGAGCCAGCACTGCTGGGCTGCCCGGTAGATGTAGGTAGATGTAGAAAGAAGGGCCCGAAAAGTGAGCTCGTCAAAAGGAAATAGGAGGTAGAGATGGTGGGGCAGCCAGGAGATGCAAAAAATCACGTCATCATATCACATGATCACATTTGATGACATGATCAAATCGGCATCTTAAAAACCACATCTTTAGACTCTTTTCACCTACTAATACTTCTTCCCTTCAGTAGGCCAGGGACATTTGATAAATAGATAAAATTTTTAAATGAGTTAAAATTTTCAAACACAAATGAGTTTTAGCTTTAAATGATCACTTAATACTAGATGAACTAAATCCACATTAACCATGGTTTACATGGCTATGAGATAATTTTAATAGCCTAACAAACCAAAGGAAACACATAATTTTTGCACAAATAAGTATTTCATTATTTAAACTAAGTAATTACATATCAGCACTTTGCTAGCCACTGGGGGTACAGTGGTAAATAAGATAAATGTGAAATGTGTACACTATTGAGCAAACTTACACGCCAAGAAGAAATTTCTAACACATGTATTTAGATGTATTTTTTTTTTCCTGTGTAAACTCATGTATTCTGAGACTTCAGCTACCTATGCTGAGGACTCTCAAATCTTTATTTTTGGCTTACACTTTTCTTCTCAGCTGCAGAATCCTACTGGATGTCCACTTGGATGTCCTGAAGCCACCTGAAACTCAGCATATCTACGAATGATCAAATGGGATGCCAGCACTCAGTCATCCAAGCAAGAAATATGCTACGTGCTTGACTCTACCCTCACAAAACTGGGCAAAGTCCTGCTGGTCTCTCTCTTTAATTGTTCTCAAATCTGTCCCTTTAGTTTCATCCCTCTGTTACTGTTCTCATTCATGTTCTTATTACATCTCACCAAAGCCACTGCAGCACATTCTTAACTGTGTCCAAGTGGTAATAATTAAAAACAGCTTACTGTCTTTATCATTATCACTCTTAACCTACCCTAAAATTTCCTAAAGGTATCCTGTTGACCTCAGGATACATTAAAGCTACTTAGTGGTGACTGGTTTCTGCCTACCACTTCCTCCCCTACCACCTAACACTCACACATACAAATACTTGGTTCAACTGTTTGCTCTCCTTGAAATGAATGCCTCCTCTGTGCCCAGCTAGCAGTTACCCATCCTTTAAAACGCATCCCCTTTAAGACATGCCCTACCACGTGCAGATTTGGGTTAAGTGTCTCAATAAAATCTTAAATGAATAAATGCATGGCTAATAAGTTATTTTATTGTGTATTTTTCCTTTCAAAGATTCAAATACAGTGATAGGTAACTTGAAACGCATATAGGCAATGTTGGTTTGGAATTACAAATTTAGAAAAACTGTCTCCTAGGATCTGCATAGGAATCTTTGGGGTCTTAGGGAGAGGGAGAGACTCTGGACTGGGATTAGAAATTGATGGCCCTAGATTAAGGGATGTTCTGTCTCTTTCACCAGGTGACCCTGGTGAAAAGAGAAACTTCAAAGCTGCTTAAAGTGTATCTGCTGGGTGTGGTATAGGTTGTTGATTTAAAATGAAAGACTTTTTACTTAAACTAAGGACAAAGAAGCTTTGTTCCAGCAGCTCAAATGTGACCAATACAGTGTATTGGTTCTTAACCCTTTTGTGGTCAGAGGCCCCTATAAGAATCTAGTGATTCTTTCCTCAGAAAAAAAAAAGGATGTTTATAGACAGAATTCTGTGGTACAGAAAAAGGAAAGCTTTCTTTCTTCTTTCTGCTCTTCAGAGATTATGGCAGTAATCCCTAACCTAAGAATAAATTCTTTGCAAAAACACATTGTTATACTTATTTTTTAACTTCTACAAAGAAAGATTAATTGATAATATAGTTGATGTGATAAAAGACTCAGCGATTTTATGTGGTAATATGTAAGAAGGAATAACTTAACCATAAGATGACAGAATTTAAGTACTACCAACCATTTATTGTTTTTGAACAAATATAAATATACAAGTACTTAAGGTACAGAGAACTCATGATGCTCTGATATTCAATATTTAAAAATCTTGCACTACATACACATGCTACTCAAAGTGAAATCTCTGAATTAGCTGCATCCACCATCAGCAACATCACCTGGGAACTTATTAGATAGAAGCACAAATTTTTGGGCTTCACTGTAGACTTACTGAATCAGAATCTCTGGAGAGAAGGCCAGAAATCTTTAGTAACGAGCCCTGCAGGTGATTCTCTGGTACACTAAAGTTTAAGAAGCACTGCTCTGGACCAGACATCCTTTAAAGTAGGCAGTTTGTACTTTTAATCATAGAGTTGTTAAAATAAATGCTAATAAAGGAATGAAATATTAGCTATTGTTTTATTGAATATTTGTTATATGGGGCATCATGAGCTTTACATTCATTGTTTTATTTTACCCAACCAAGAACCCTTCTAGTTAGGTGGTATTATTTAAGCATCAACAAATATTCATTAACTTTTACAGGTGCCAGTCATTATTCTAGCCACTGCAACACAGCAATAAATAGAACAGGCATAGTCTGTGCCCTCGTAGAACTTAACATTCTAATAGGACAGACAGATAATAAGCAAGTAAAGTGGAATTTCAGGTGCTATGCATGAAAAATGCTATGAGTTAAAAACAGAAAGGTCTTTCTTGGGAGTGGCCATCTAAGCAAGAACTAAAATAATAGGATCAATCTATGAAAAGGTTTAAGGTAAGAGTATTTCAGATTCTTATTCCGGAGGTAAGACTGAGAAAGGTTAAGTAACAGCCAGTAAGTGCTAAAGTTGAGTTCTGAATCCTGGATATGTGACTCAGGTACATCTACATCATATATGTTATGACATTTTCCTAATTTTATTTTTCTTCTTTCTGCTTAGCTTTATTTTCTAAAATTTTTTTAAGCAACATGTTAATTTAAAATTCTAGTTAATATTTATAAAATAAACCTCTTCTGTGTTTTCCTATGTAACTGTTATATACCCAATACTGATCTGCATTTATTATTCTGAATGAATAGCCATTTTAATGAAAAAAAGATATAAATTGAATTTCCAATAATGTATTCTTAATAAGAATAAAAAACATATTTTGGAATAAAAAAGGCCAAAATAGAAATTATATTTATACTCTCAGTAGGTGCCAATATAATATTTTAAGATATACTAGAAATGATGTCATTGGTGTACTGATGTTACATATTTCAAACAGTATTTTGGCAGAAACTAGTCATTCATTCATGAAAGTGATTATAGTGTTCATTTTGATGACTTTTAAAAATAATAATTATAGGTCTTAATCTCGGTGTCATCTATTATTAGTAATAATGTTAAAGAAGAATTATGTGTATAGTTCTTTTAGCTTTTGAAACTATGAATTAGATAGCAGGGAATGTTTGAATAGTCGAGCAAAGCGTCACAGTGGACGCTAAAGCACAAAACCAAACGATAACAGAAGTAAAAAAGTAAAATCTTCTATATAGACTTATGAGAATATATCTTGGTCAGAATGAGTTGGGACTGATATCAGTGTTGGGTTGAGAAAAAGTATGTAACCTAAAATACAAATATTCATGGTTAGAAATCATCAGTATACAGGTATGTTTAAGAGTCTAGCACAAGGGTTCAGTATAAGCATTATAAACAATTAGTCTAACTTCGTAAAAAAGACAATTTTCATTTGGATATTCTGAAGACTTCACAACTACTGATGTTTTATATGTACTGGTTTTTACCAGTATTATATCAAAAAGGTTAAAGCCAGTGAGCAAAGCTATATTTTCTCAGAATATACATGTATTCATATATATATATGAATATATGTCAGAACCACTGACATTCAATTAATAGAAAATGATCAGTGTTATATTTTAGTTTATATTGAACTTATTTATTTATTTATTTAGAGACAAGGTCTCACTCTGTTGCCCAGGCTGGAGTGCAGTGGCAAAATCTCGGCTCACTGTAACCTCCCTACCCCACTTCCATCCCCCACAGGCTCAAGTGATCTTCCTACCTCAGCTTTCTGAGTAGCTGTGTTACAGGTGTGCACCACCATGCCCAGCTAGTTTTCTTGTATTTTTTTTTTGTAGAGACAGGGTTTGAACATGTTGCCCAGGCTGGTCTTGAGCTCCTGGGCTCAAGTAATCAATCTGCCTCAACCTCCCAAAGTGCTAGGATTATAGGTGTCAGCCACCGTGCCCAGCCTTTTTATTTTAGAGACAGGATCTCACCATGTTGCCCAGGCTGGTCTCGAACTCCTGGACTCAAGCAATCCTCCCACCTCAGCCTCCCATAGTGTTGTAATTACAGGCATGAGCCACCAGTGCCTGGCCTAACTTACTTTAATTGTCAAAAAAATTACTAGTAAACTCAGTCTCCTCCCTTGCTTTAGTTGAAAATGTAAGCTGCTTTCTGACTTGACTGCAATAGTAACATGTGTAGGGTCTACAATTTTGGTTCCCTTTAGTGTTCCTAACCATTGTGTTCTCATTTATATTATAAATCATTACTAAGCATTTTGTCTTCCAGATACAATTCTAGGCACTTGAGACTCATCAAGCAACCCTGTAGGCAATAAACAAATCATAGTGTGTATTATATTAGGTGATAAATACTGTAGAAAAGGGGAAAGTCAAGCTGAGTAAAGGAAATTGGCCAGTGAGGTGTTATAATTTCAAGTAAACTTGTGTTCAGGGTAGGCCTCATTAAGAGAGTGACTTTTGAACAAAGACCAGGTAAAGGAGTTAGCCAGATATGTGAGGGGAGAGGTGTTTCTGGTAGAGGGAATAGCAAGATTAAAGACTCTAAAGCAGGAGTGTGACTGACTTGTTGAGAAATGACCTGAGTCCCATATGGCTGGACAGCAGTGAGTGAAGGAGTGTTAGAGGTGATGGGGATGGGCATGGCCACAGGCACATGATGCAGTTCTTGTAGAGCCATCTTAAGGATTTTGCGTTTACTCTGAGAGAAATGAAGATCCATTTCAGGCAGGGTTTTGAGTAGAAGAATTATATGATCTGATTTATGTTTAAAAGAATCACTCAGACTACTGTGTTGAAAGCAGACCTGTTAGGAGGCCACTGCAGTAATCCAGGCAGGAGATGGTAATGGCTTGCATCAAGGTGGTGGTAAAAAGTGATCAGAGTCTTAATAGGTTTTGAAGGTAAATTCATATTTGCTAATGAATTGTATGTGGGTCATGAAAAGAAAAAGGAATGTAAGCTATAACATATTAAAATGGAGATGTGCATTTGAGAGTTGGACTTATGACTCCTGGAATGAACAGCATATGGATCATTATTTAAACAATGAAAGTTTGAAGGGAGGACCAAGAACTGAGCCCTGGGGTACCACTGTGGCAACTACCTATCAGGATGAAAAGGAGAAATGAGTGAGATAGGAGGACAATAGGAAGAGTGGGTCCTGGAAGGCAAAGTAAACACATAGTGTTGAAGAGGTGGGATCAACTGTGTTAAGTGGGTTGAGTAAGGTGGGGTTGAGAATAGACCCCTAAATATAGTAATGCATAGGTCATGGTGATCTTTTCAAGTGCAGTTTCAATGGAGTGGTAGGAGCAAAAGTCTGGATAATGTCAGCAAACGGAAAATTTTTTATTTTCTGGTTTTGAATATTGTACTATGAAGACATAAGTATTTAATCTTAATAAAGTAAAGAAAAAGTGAAAAAAGAATGGGAAGAGATGAATTAAAGAGAATAAGTGCCAGTATCTCAAGGAGTTTTACTGCAAAAGAAAGCAAATAAATAGCTAATAAGGGAAGTAGGGTCAACAGAAGTGGTTTTATAGGGTTCTTTTTGAGCTGGGGAAATATGTTTAAATGTGATTAAGAATCTTCAGTAGATGGCAAAAGATGTAAGTGAAAGGGGATTGGATCAATGTTCTTAGGTCATGGTGACAGGATCTGGCATATAGGGTGGAGGATGGCTTTAGATAGGTACATGAAGTTCTGGAAATAGGCAAGAACACAAAGTATAGATGCTAGTAGGTGAATAGGTGTGGTGGTAAAAGTTCTGTTTGTTTCAGTTATTTTATTTCCTCTTGTTTTCAGTAAAGTAGAAAGTGAGGTCCTCAGTGGAGAGTGAGGATGGAGGAGGATATGTTGGGGGTTTGAAGAGAGAGGAGAAGATATGAAATACTGGCAAGAAGTGTAATGGACTTGGGGCATTGAGTATGACAGCCTGGCAGATGAAGGATTCACTTGAGGTTCATGGTCGTGAATGTAAGGTGAGAGACCAGTCAGCATGGTTGCATGCTTTTCTTCCACAAAGTTCCACTGTAATCTTGTAGAGGCAGAGTACATAGAGAGTTAGATAGAGTTAGCCAGGAGTAGAGTTTAGTTAAGCAAGTATGGCCAAAGAAGAGAGGGGAAGGAGAGTCAAAGTACAAAAGAGTGATGCTATCAAGGGTATGTGTGAGGAGCTGATTATTTTGATTGATCATGGAATTTATATTGGTAAGAAGGGGAATGAGGCCATTGCAGCACTCACTGAACTACCAGCCTCTATGACCTTGGGGGCCCCACTTGACTCTACAAGTCAACCTAGAGAAGTAGGGTAACCTTTTCTACCTTTGTAGACCTTTCAGGGTCTCCTGGCTTCATCAGTCTAAGACCCCTAGACCATGCTTAACCCCCCAGGCTGTTTCCTAACCCTGTTCAGGCAAGGTGTGCTTCACTGTCTGTTGCTTTGTCTTAGCAAAAAAAAAGAATAAAGTGTTCTACTCAGTAGAAGATAATGCTGTCCTTAGGGTTCTCTGTGAAATTGCAACTCATGTAGGCCTTTGAAAGAAATGGGCCAATATATGGCACATTATATAATACATATAATACATACACATACATAAGAGAAAAAATATATATACATACATATACATAACATAAGAGAAAAATTAGTTCATTATATAAATAAAACAAGAAGATGCATGGAAGCAAATTACAGCTATTCTGGATTTTTAAAATTAGTGTTAGTTTCACGTGTAAGAATAGGTATCAAAAGCAGGAAACTGATGCCTCTTCTCTTTGAACATGACCACAGTTTACTTATAAACTGTTAACAGATAAGAGTTTTCAAGACAAAAATGTATATAAAATGAGCATTATCAAGAAATGTGTATGAAGATTGTGAATTGCTTAAGGAAGGAAGAAAAAATATTCTAAGTTGACAGATAACAACACATCCAAAAGATTTTAGCAAAGGAAGTCAGCCTTTGGTCAGTTTTAATAAACAGAGCATTACTAATGAATGAAGACACTTAAATACATGAGAGAAAATATTATTACTGTTTTATCGCCAGTGATAGCAGAATTAGCACTCAAGAGTAGAAATTTGCATATTTTGACATCAAAGCTGGGAGGCTCACTCTCTGTGATACATAAGAGACCTGGGGGGACCACATATACATCTAAGATAGCAACAACAAATGACCTTGTACCTTTTGTGTAGACACCCTCAAGAACTTGAAAATAGGAAATAGGATAACTCTATAATAGTTCAACTATGAAATCAACATGTAATAGTGCATCAGAACAGGTATATGCAAAGTAATTGGGAAGAGACAAAGCAAGATATCTTCTAGACCAGTGGGAGTGTACTTGAATTTAAACATATGTTTACTTTTAACATAAACATAAAGCGAAGGAAAGAATGCATAATAGAAAAGCATTGGTCAATCTTGGACACACACCTCACCCTATCCCAGTAAAAGAAGTGTCTTACATACAAAAGATAGGCTCTTCCTATTCAGGTGAAGCAATGTGTCTTAAACTTCAAACCTGAGTTGCAAGACTATCACTGGGGTAGAAATGGAGGCAGGGAATTAATACCAGTGAATGATAGGCATTTCAAGTTCCATCAGCACGATATCTGTTTTTTTATGATTAGTGCATCAAACTAATCACAGTCTGATATTATTCAGTATTCTGATGCTGATTCTCCTTATCATTTTATGCTCATCCAGTAATCTAATTTATGGTAAAGCTCACATTTATTTTGAATACTTAGAAGTTACTAGACACTGTAAACCAGTAAACTTTATATATATTGTCTCCTTTAAGCTTCACAAGAATCCTGTGAGATAGGTACCTTTGTTATCTCCTTTGTACACAGAAACACAAAGTAGTTTGCCTAATGGCAGAACTGGGATTCAGATCTAGGCAGTCTGCCTCAAGATTATGTGGAACAACTATGCTATACTACCTTGGTTTTTCATGTATATCTGCATTATAGGGAGGGAGTACCTTGATCACAAATTCTTTAATTATTTTTTGTCCTGTCATAGTGATTTCTTAATGGTGATAATAAAGTGACTTCTAATGATGGTTTAGCAGAGAGCCAAATCCTGGAATCGGCAGCCTAACAATGGTACTAGTCAGTCAGATTTTTGTGACTACCTCCTAGGCTCCCTTGGCCAGTGTTTCCCAGTTATCTTTTGGCTGCATCGGTGAGAGGGTTTTGTAGAGTTATAGTCCTGGTGCTAATCTCCTAGATATTCTGAATTAATTGGTCTGGGATGGAGCCTGTGAGTCAATTCTTTAAAAATTCTAATTAGTGATCATGATGCCTATTTAAATTTTAGAACCACTACTTTAGATAATGCAGTGGCCATTTCTCTATTAATTTGTCCAACAACCTAGTTCAAATCTAAGAAGTAGTAAAAGTAGGGAATTCACTTAGTAAACATGAGGTGAAAGTTTAATGATATCCATGATTAGGTAAATATAAAGGGCCAGGCGTGCTGGCTAATCCCAGGACTTTGAGCGACTGAGGCAGGAGGATCCCTTTATTGCGGGAGTTTGAGACCAGCCTGGGCAATGTGGTGAGATCCTGTCTCTACAAAAATTTTAAAAATTAGCCAGGTATGGTGGCCGATACGGTTTGGCTGTGTCCCCACCCAAATCTCAAATTGAAGTGTAACTCCCACAATTTCCATATGTTGCGGGAGGAACCCAGTGGGAGGTAATTGAATCATGGGGGCAGGTCTTTCATGAATAGTGAATAAGTCTCATGAGATCTGGTGGTTTTAAAAAGAGGAGTTCCCTTGCACAAACTCTTTCTTTTTGCCTGCTGCCATCCACATAAGATGTAACTTGCTCCTCCTTGCCTTCTGCCATGATTGTGAGGCCTCCCCAGCCATTTGGAATTGTAAGTCCAGTAAACCTCTTTCTTTTGTGAATTGCCCAGTCTCAGATATGTCTTTATCAGCAGCGTGAAAACGGACTAATACAGTGGCCCATGCCTGTAGTCCCAACTACTCAGGAGGCTGAGGCAGGAGGATCACTTGAGCCCAGGAGTTTGAGGTTGCAGTGAACCATGATCATACCACTGCACTCCAGCCTGGATGACCAGAGTAAGACCCTGTCTCAAAGAAAGAAAGAATAATAAATAATAAGTATATATATTATATGAATTTTTTATTTTGATGCCAGGGACCAAATGTTATTAATTCTAAGATGCGTTGCATAGTGGCTTGGATTTTAGGCCTGGAGCTGCGCAGCCCAGGGATGGATACTATCTCTGCTGCACAGCTGTGCAGCTGGGAGCAGCCTACTCAGGCTGTCCAGCACTACATTCCTCATTTGCCAAAGGAGGATAGTAACTGTCCATACTATAATCCATACAGAGTCCTGAGCCCAAGCCTGATATTTGGTTAGTGCTCATTAAATGTTAGCTAAGTTGTTGCTTAAGTGTTTTCCCACCTGAGGACATCTTTGGTGAGCCTAACTCCCTTTCTGACCCAGGTGTTTCTTATGGCTATAGAATCTGTGTGGAGTAGCTGTTGAGAATGAAGACTGTACTTGGTCTGTATACAGAGTCTTAACCTTAGACTAGGACCTTTTTAACATCATTCTTGGACCAATTGGGTTAACCACTACAGCGGTTGAGCAGTTAGAGAGTTTGGTGTTAAATCTTTAAGAAATTTTTAAAATGTGCTGTACTGCTAGTATGGACTTCAAATTATAAACTAAGAATTAGAGGTGAGTTTTGTAGTAATGAGAAGTTTTTTAAGCATCTAAGGGAAACCAAATCTTCATTTTACTTTTTCCCAGTTTCACTGAACTTCAAGCCTGGATTTCCTCAGGTTCTAATTTACATAAGGTTGTGCTTTATTTAACAGTTCTTAAAAGCCATGTGGGAGATGTATCTTCTAGAGATTTTTTCTTTAAAGGAACAAATAAGCTATGAAAAGGGCTATAGACTGTTTAAAAGGAGATCTAATTGTACAACTAGACATGTTTAAGGCTCCTAAAATAAGGGATAAGACATTCTTTTTCTATATATTGTAGATCTATGTAAATAAAGTGTGAAGAAAATGTATCACACATACTTTGGTTAAGAAAATGGATTCAAATATTGGGTTTAACCACTTACTAGCTTCATAATTTTAGACAACTTGCTCAAATTCTCTACTCAATTTTTTATAAGAGGCCAAATGCTAATTAATAGGAATGTAGTAAGGATTAGATTATTAAATTGTATTGAATTAAATATATGTTGATTAGGATATACATGGATATAATATGTTGAATACATGTGCATATTTAAGATAATGCCTGGTACATAAACCCATTAAGTGCTGTGATAATAACAATAATTAACAACTACCACCAAATCATCCAAATGAAAAAGAAAGCAAGTCAGAATATTACATTGTTCAGCATCTTAAAGTTGTCTTTTACTAAAACTATCTGAAAAAAAACATTGTCAGGAAAAACAGTTTTTGGTATTAGCCTCTGAAAAAAAAAGTTTTCAAAAATTCACATTAAGGCTGGGCGCAGTGGCTCACACCTGTAATTTCAGCACTTTGGGAGGCCAAGATGGGCGGATTACTTGAGGCCAGGAGTTCGAGACCAGCCTGGCCAACGTGGCAAAACCCCATCTCTACTAAAAATACAAATAATCAGCCAGGCGTGGTGGTGGGCACCTGTAATCCCAGCTACTAGGGAGGCTGAGGCAGGAGAATCACTTGAACCCGGGAGACAGAGGTTGCAGTGAGCCGAGATCATATCACTGCACTCTAGCCTACGTGACAGAGTGAGATTCCATCTAAAAAATAAAAACAAACAAACAAAAATTCACATCAGAAAACCTGGATTTAGGTCTTTGTGCTGCCATTCACCAGAATAGGCAGGTGACTGGGCCTATTGAAACCTCTTTTTCACCAGCAAAAATGGAATAAGATACCCTATCTCAGTTGTTGGTATGAAAATAAATTCACCTCTTGATAGGAGGGATTCTGTCTCCATCTAGAATAGCACCCTTCAGTAGAGATAAAATGTGAGCCATGTGTATAATTTAAAATTTTCTAGTAGCCACACTAAAAAAGAAACAAGTAAAATTAATTTTAATATATTTAATCCAATGTCTAAAATATTGTCATTTCAACATGTAATTAATATAAAAATTATTGAGATTACCTTTTCTTGTTATGTCTGAAATCTAGTGTGTATCTTATACTTACATTACATCTGAACTTAAACTAGCCACATTTCATATGCTTAGTAGCCGCATGTGGCTTGTGACTACTGTATTGGGCAGTCTAGATCTAGAATATAGATTAGTATTCCCCATCACTGTTCTTGGGTACTGGGGCTGCTTTGACCTTAAGCAATTAGCATAACTTTACTCTTTAATGTGTGCCCCTTTGGATGCTTGAGCCCTACAACTCTTTCATGAGCAGCCTAGCTTAGTATAGCTTCTGAGAGGATGCTAGGGTCCTACCCTTAGCCTTTTGGCTGATCCAGGTGAGGACTTGTTCTGGGCATGTCACATACCTCTCTATTTGGTCAAGCCTGGTAGACAACCAAGGATTGCCAACCCATTGAGTATGATAAACCTTTTGAACCACAAGGATCAGAGCTCCATGTCAGGATGGAGGCTTTTAAAATCCCTCCACTCTTGTTTCTGTCTTCTCTTCTCTTCTCTTCTCTCCCTATCTCTTTTCTTTTCTTTTCTTTCATTTGCCTTTTCCCCAAATTTCAGAGACTTATCTAGCATCCCTGGGAAAAGAGCAAATACCAGCAATCCTTTGAAGGAATTCAGCTTCTCTGTTTTCTACTTCAACATGGCATAATAAGGCAGTGCTCTCTTCCCAAAGATTATTTTAACTTGAGAAGACATTTAGAAACTCTTTTGGGGACAAGAAATTTGGGAAGAAGGCGAAGTATTCAGTTGTACATAATAGGTCTAGGCTAAGCTTTTTATATCTAAGCTTTTTATTTTTTTAAGGTTTTGAAGGTTTTACTTTTTAAGGTATTTATTTATTTTTATACTGTCTTTTACCCACATTTTGTGAGAACTGTCGTGAAGGCAATGTTATCCTAATAGCTGTGTGTAATGGTGAAAAGAGATAGAGAGTACGGGATTCAAGTACATTCATCCAACAAAACACTGCTCAAATGTCACCAACTTAGGGGTTGCTTCAAGGTCCTATCCTGATCACTTTATTTAAAATAGCTGCCACCTCCCAGCACCCAGTCTCTACCTTCTTTTTTTGGAGGCGGAGGGACAGGCAGGTAAAAATATCACTTATCACTAACTAAAATTATTTGTTTGCCTTCCTAAATAAAGTATTGGCTCCATAAGAATTTGGGCTTTATTTTGTTGGCCCCTGCATCCCCAACTCCTAATATAATGCCTAGCATTCAATAAATTCCTATTGAATCAATGAATAAATAAACAAAAGAAAATTCTGCTAATCTCTGTATGTACTAAATGATTTTAAAATTAGATACCTGGTAGAGTTCTTCCATGGCCATTGTTGCTTTGGCCAGTATATGTGATACATTCGGATTTTCAAACAGTCTCACTTGTAAGAGTCCTAGTGTTTAGTTTTGACCAATCATTTTGGTAAACTTTTAGATAGTGTCAATCATGAGGAGTGAGAAAGAAGTAGCTTGAAATGCAGCTGTGAATGGGGAGTAGGAGAGCCAATCTATGCCATGTGAAAATTTCAGGTTATACAGGGTAATAGAATGGAGAAGGAGTATTGGGATGAGGAATTGAATTAATATTTTATAGCTCAGGTACGGTAAATATTGTCTAAAATTTTGGGGCAAAACATTGGCATAATATGTAGTAGAAGCTTAGTTGAAAGATGAGAGAGATTTATAGCCAGAGAGATTAGTAGTATTTGTAGGAAATGTGGGCTATATAGCCTTGTGGCCCCAAATCCACAAGTCATATTTCCATTGTCTTTGTTTAGAATCTTTATTTGAAATTTTATTTATCCCTGTCAGTTTTTCAGTCATTCTTCCAATTTACCTCATGCCTTTGTCCAAACTTGATACCATTATTCATACTTTGTGCTCCATGGAATTATAGTACCTATGAGCAGAAACTCATTACACTCTGCCAAGGCCAGCAAAGTCCATTGTAACTCCCAGTTTGTCCCTGGTGCACCCTGCCAATAAAAGTAATGCAAACAGGTTGAAAACTCTCAAGTTGTATTAAGAGTTATTTATGTTGCATTTAAATAAATGTTTAGCAAAGGAAATGAATGCAGACTTAGTTTTTACCTTTTTCTGTCCTTCCTTAAATGAGAAAAACCTATTTTGTGTATATATACTAGCTTTTTTAGTTTAATATGATGATGAGTAGAGTAGTATTTGGTGTGTGAATGTATTTAAGAAAAACAATAAGCAAACTAGTGTATACTTTTTATTTGTGGCAGTTGACTTTTATTTCAGTTGGGTTTTATTACAGTATTAACAGTTGTAAGGTCTTTGAAGTTTAATTAAATAATGATATTCTACTTGTAGGTAATTTTAAGGTCTGTTTCTAATTACACTTAGTTTAACATTAAATGAGCATTCATATGATGCATTTTAACCTAATGTCTTCTTTCTTCTTAGTCTGTAAGACTTGTATTGTTCAGCACTTTGAAGATAGCAATGATTGCCCAAGGTGTGGCAACCAAGTTCATGAGACAAATCCATTAGAAATGTTGAGGTAAGGATGTTATATTTTACAGTTCATCTAATTTACATAAATTGAATAGGCTCTTAATTTTTATTATATGTCATAATATTTCATGTTGTCTTGACTCAGTTAATATAGGTCTTATGATTTTTATTTTAAAGCATTTTATTTTAAAGTATTTTATTAAGGAGTATTAAAAATAAGGTTTTACATCTTAAATATTTAAGAAATACATTTCCAAACTAAAAGTATAACTTTCTCTTAGGCTGTAAGAGTGACTTTAGGTTACAGGTATTTTTAGTATTTTATTTTATTTTATTTTATTTTTATTTATTTATTTTATTTATTTATTTATTTATTTATTTATTTTTTGAGACGGAGTCTCGCTCTGTCACCCAGGCTGGAGTGCTGTGGCCGGATCTCAGCTCACTGCAAGCTCCGCCTCCCGGGTTCATGCCATTCTCTGCCTCAGCCTCCTGGGTAGCTGGGACTACAGGTGCCGCCACCTCGCCCGGCTAGTTTTTTGTAGTTTTTTTAGTAGAGACGGGGTTTCACCATGTTAGCCAGGATGGTCTCGATCACCTGACCTCGTGATCCGCCCGTCTCGGCCTCCCAAAGTGCTGGGATTACAGGCTTGAGCCACCGCGCCCGGCCTATTTTTAGTATTTTAATAGTCTATATTATGTTGAGCTACATGGTAGTAGAAAGAGGGAGAACTCACAGAAAGACTAATATTACGACTATTAATTTTTTAATTTACTGTATTTTCAAAAAAGTACATAAACATTTATGTAAAACTTAAAAGATTTTTTTAAGACTACCATTTACTTATCCCTCAACTTTAGCAGTATAACCATATATATACATATATATAAAATATTTATTTATTTATTTATTTTGAGACAGAGTTTTACTCTTGTTGCCCAGGCTGGAGTGCAATGGTGTGATCTCAGCTCACCACAACCTCCGCCTCCCAGGGTCAGATGATTCTCCTGCCTCAGCCTCCTGAGTAGCTGGGATTACAGGCATGCACCATCATGCTAATTTTGTATTTTTAGTACAGACGGGGTTTCTCCATATTGGTCAGGCTGGTCTCGAACTCCCGACCTCAGGTGATCTGCCTGCCTCAGCCTCCCAAAGTGCTGGGATAAAGGCATGAGCCACCACACCTGGCCTAATCATATATTTTTAAAACTAGAAGTAGTCTATGAGATTCTAATCCAAATCCCTTTTTTCCCAATTAGGAAATTGAAATCTAGAGAAGTGATATGACTTGACTTAAGGTTTCACAGAATACCTGAACTGTCACTTCCCAGCTACAGTCCATGTGTCCTCACCACTAGACCCATTTTCATTTCATTGTTCCCACCATAGCTCTAAGGTGGATCACCTGTGTGATCTTTAAGAAGCTACTGGTCTCAAATCCAGTGAAAAGCACAGAAGGGGTCAATTCCAGAGTTAGCTTTTTAGTACTTTTGAACTTAAAAAAAAAAAAAAAAAAGCTACTCGTCTAAAGATAGAGCTAGATAGTCTCTGGAACCTTTCATAACTCTCTTATCTGTGTGATATTTGCCATCATTCTATAAATCTGGATTTGCAAATCTTACATTTCAGCCTTTTGTTTTTCAATTTTAATGCCTGTTTGGGATTATTTGTCTACAGGTAAATGTCTAGCCCTGTAGTTTTCAAAGTGTGGTCCCCAAACCATTAGTATCATGTTAGAAGTGACAGTTCTCAGACCACACATCAGATATGCTAACTCAGAAACTTTGGGATTGGAGATCACTTAGTTTAGCAAGCTCTCTAGGTGATGCTAATATATGCTAACATGTGGGAACCACTGGTCAACTCTGGTCTGTAATTCTGAGCAAGGCTTGTTCTGGTTGGATTTATATCAGTGCCTCTCAGCCGGGGGTGATTTTGCCCCTGGGATATATTTAGCAATATCTGGAGACATTTTTGATTGTCAGATCTGGGTGAGTGCTCCTGGCATCTAGTAGGCAGGGGCCAGGGATGCTACTAAGCATCCTACAATGCACAGGATAGGCCCCACACGGCAAAATTTATCCAGCCTAAAATGTTAGTAGTACTGGAGTAAGGAAACTGAATAAAGCAAACATTTTCTCTCAAATAATGTTTTTCTTAATTTTAAAATAAAAAACTGTTAATATCCAGTTGTAATGAAAAATTATTACCAACTGTTAATAAAAACTATAATAACTTATTTTTATTAAAATATAAAAAGGTTAATAAAAACAAAAAGTTAATAATTATTACCTTTTCTGTTCTTAAAGGGCCACATCATAAGGCAATTTATCTTAATCTTTTGATTCTGACCATTAGATACCTGAAGGAATCCAGCCGCTGTTTAATGAAACCTGCTCCCTGGGCTAAAGTATAACATCATACATTTTTAAACTTTTTATTTGGAAATAATTTCAAACTTAGAATCCCCCAAATAAAAGTAGTACAAGAGCTACGTGCATTCTGTTCACCCAGATTAGCCTCTTATTAACATTTTCTCTCATTTGCTTTATCATGTGCATATGTGCATTGCATGCTTTATTTTTTCTGCACTATTTGAGGGTAAGTTACATGTATCATGGCCCCTTACTCTTAAATGCTTCACTGTATATTTCCTAAGAATAAGGATATTATATTATGTAACCACAGTATGATTGCGTTGGTATAATACTTTAACCTAACTTCCATATTCCAGTTTTCTTAATTTATCTAATGATGTCCTTTATAGAGATCTTTTCTTCCTAAAATTCCACCGAAATTACCACAAAGGAATTTTTTTAAAGACATAAACTCAGATATAATAAAAACAAGATATCCTGTATCTTTGACACCTAGGATAGTTCCGGAAACATGATAGGTTCTCAATAAACACTTTTTAAAGGATAAGAAGAAATGGTAGCAGAAGAGATGTCAGCAGAAACTGAAAGCTAGAAAGCAGACTGGTGGTGGTGATAGCTGAGCAAACCTCAGAGGCCTGAGTATACCAGGAGAGTAAGGAGGTTGTAGGGAGCGGAAGATCTTTACCAAAGTTTCCTACAGCAGGCTGCTTCTTTTTAGCCAAAACTAGATTACATGACAGTCTCTAGGTAAAGTGATATGGTGAGTTTTGAAATGCTTTAACAAATCATGAATTATCCCTGAAGGTGGCCACTCTGCAGCCAGAACATAATTGGATTTTGTTAGCCAGAAATAAGGGGAATTTAGGCTCCTTCATTAGAAGCCTAAATTGCCTGTGACATATGTAGGAAAAAATTTACCTTCTATGTACTTGTTCACAATAAGTTATTGGGAGATGTGCTGGAGCATAAACCAAGAAAGAATAAATGACTCTAACATAGTAGAGAGGTGAAGGGATATGACAATTGTGCAGCAGACCTGGGGAACAAGCAGTCTGTATTTGTACTGTCCAGTATGGTAGCAATTAGCCACATGTGGCTGTTAAGCACTTTCGATGTTGCTAGTGCAACTGAGGAATGGAATTTCTAATTTAATTTCAATTAAAACCTGAAGCAGTGTAAATATTTTTCCACTAAGTATAACTTTAATGTTCAATAAATAAAAATTACCAAATGTATTATTAAATATATTTTAATATATAGCAAAACATTAAAGTTAGTTTTACATAAAAAGTATAAAGTACTGGTGTTAATGTGCCTACTAAAAATTTAAAATTACATATTTGACTCACATTATATTTCTATTGGACATCACTGATACAGACAATAGAAGGAATATGGAGAGCTCCATGAGGGGAATCATTCATCAGCAAATATTTACTGGATGCCTGCTATGTCTGGGCACTATTCTAGGTGCTTGAGGTCCATTCACAGACAAAATAAAGGTCTTTGCCCTTGTAGATTTAATATTTTTGTAGTGAGAGACATTCAATAAACCATATAATAAGTAACTTATATGGTATGTTAGAAAGTGAAAATTGCAAAGGCAAGAAAGGGGAAAGTGTTGTGGGGTGAGGAGGTCAAGAGTGTGAAGGGAGGGGCAGATGGCAATTTTAAATAAGATGGTGATGATAGGCTTCTGTGAGAAGGTGAGATTTAATCAAAGACTTGGAGACTGTGAGAGGTTAACCATGGGTAGGTCTGGGAAAGCATGCCTATTCCAGGTAAAGGAAGCAGCCAGTGCAGAGTGCCTAAGTCAGGAGTGTATCTACGCCTTGTTGGATGACCAGCAAGGAGACCTGGGCAGCTGGGGAATAGTGAGTGAGGGACAGAATACTGGGCAACAAGAGCAGAGAGATCATGAGATTCTAGATTGTAAAGAGCCATCTTGGCCACTGTAAACATTTTATCTTTCACTTTGAATGAAATGAGGAGCCTCTGCAGGATTTTGGTTGGAGGATTGATCTGATGTGAACATTTTGATGACTGTATTGAGAACACCCTGCAGATAACAAGGCAAGGGTAGAAGCAGGGAGAACAGTTAGAAAGTAATTGCGATGACCCTGGTGAGAGGAGGCAGCAGTAGAGGGGACAAGAAATGCTCGTGTTCTGAATATATTTCGAAAGTAGATCCAGCAAGGTTTGCTGATGGATTGGATATAGGATATGAGATAAAGAAGAGTTGAACATGACTTTAAGATTTCTGACCTGAGCAATTGGAAGAATGGAGTTGCCATTAACTGAGTTGGGAAGATTAATAATAGAGCAAGGAAGGGGTAGATCAGGACTTCGATTGTGGACATGTTAAGTTATTTCAGAGAAGAGAGAAAGTTGGTAAGTGGATATATGGGGTCTGGAACTCAAAGGGAGAGGTCTGGGCTGGAGAAAAACATTTAGTAGTCTTCAACTTATAGAAGATCTTTCAAGTTATGAGGCAGGATGAGATCACTTCAGGGAGTGAGTACAGAGAGACATGAGTCAAGGACCAAGGATTGAGCCCTGGAGAACTCCAGCATTAAGTGTTCAGAGAGAAGAGGAGGAGCCAGCACAAGAAACTGAGAAGGCACAACCAGTGAGGTAGAGTAAAATCCAGGAGTGTGTGGTGCCCTAGAAGTTAAGTGAAGATAGTGTGTATGTCAAAGGAGACAGAGTGATCCACCTGTGTCATTTGTTGTTCATGGCTACAAGTAAGGTGAAGACTGAGAATTGATGGTTGGACTTAGCACAATGGAGGTCATCAGCCTTAAAAGAGCACTTTCTTTAGAGCTGTGAGGCCAAAAACCTAACTGGATTGTTTTAAGAGAGGAAAGGAGGGAGAGGAATTAGCAACAGTAAGTATAGTATTGACAACTCTTTCAAGGAGTTTTACGACAAATGGGAGAAAAGAAATGGGGTAGGGGGTGGTTGCTGTCAAGTGCAGCCAAGAAGGTTCTTTATTTTGTTTTGATATGGGAGAAATAATGGCATATTTGAAGGGAATGATCCAGTAGAAAGCAGAGAGTTAATCACGTTGGAGAGTAGGAAATGGAATCTCACAGCATAAGAGGAGACACTGGTTTTCAATGGGAGCATTGACAAAAAAATTGTAGCAACAGGCAGACAGACAGCGAGTACATGGTGCAGATGCTATAGGTAGGTATGGTGGCCGGGGCCTGTGGAAGTTTGTTTTTCATTGCTTTGATATTTTTCATTGAGAAGAAAGTATCTGTCGGCCAAAATTAAGGATAGAGGAAAGGGATTTGGAGAGTTGGGGAGAGAAAAAAAGCATATTGTCCAGGGGAGTGAGAGAATCAGTGCACTTGTGAGTGTAGTATGATTCCTGGCAAACTTAAAGGCATGTTTGGGTTGTAGTTAGGAATTTGAAGGGGTGTGGTTGTGTTTTTATCCAGCCATGGGTGCCAGTGCAGAGTTGATGGAAAGTTGGATTTAACCTGAGTTGTACTAAATAATTTTGAGCAAGTAAGAGAGACAAATCAAGGGTACATGTAAGGAAGTGATTTAATGACTGACCATAGAACAGATTAGTCCTAAATTGGGTTGGAAGGACAGAAAGGACATCAAAGTCGTAAGTAATGTTTCAGAGGAAACGAAATGAAACTAAGTTGGTTCCTGATCTGTTTGTACGTAGTAAGAAGTGCTATTTTTTATGCATTCCTACTATTAAATAGTCTGGGAAAACTTTACGAATGACCTTGTCTTGAGAATAAGGTAGCATTTGGTTTGATTGGAGAGTACAGAGAGTATTTGAGCCAGGATGTAAAACATGAGGGAGAAAAATGAATTGGAAAAGACAAGGAATTCTTGGGATAATTGAATAAGCCAGTTGGCTAGAGAAGAGAGACAGTGAGCAAATAGTACCAGTTATGGTTTGTAGGTTGAACTCAAGTTATATAAACACATGAAGCCAGGTAATAGGGAGAAATTAGTCCTTGAGCAGGGAACTAACATAATCAGATTAGTACTTTAGGAAGATTCATTATGAGCACATCTCTGCTCTGCTCAAAGTAGAATGGTAATTAATTGAAGGAATGGAAGAATTGATGGGGGAATAGGTGGGACAGATACTGAGAGGGAGCTCTAAATGTGTAAATGAAGGGAAGGAGAGAAGTTAAGATCATTGTCATATTTTGAGCTGATTTGGGAGAATTATGGTATCACTTAAAAATTTAATTTAAAAAAAGCGAGACAATGACTGGGATACTTAGTATTTTCTTGGAGGAGGATAGATGAGACAATCTTGACATAGATTAATAAAAGGAGGTACTTGAAATGTTCAGCATCTGTTAGAAATATGGAACTTGAACTCAGCAGAGAGATGTGATATATAGGCAGACAGATAGATGGATGGATGGATGGATGGATGGATGGATAGATAGATAGATAGATAGATAGATAGATAGATAGATAGACAGATAGATAGATAGATAGACAGATAGATAGATAATCTGCTTATATGTTAGTTTTGAAGCCACAAAAGCAGATGAAATCCCTAAGGAAGACAGAACTTAGAAAAGGTCAAAGAGTGCAGAGTATAAAGCAAGGGAGAATATCAGATTTAAAAGTAGCTGGGAAAAAGAAAAATACTCAGTAATAAAGAACAGACTTGAAAATTAAAAAAAAAAAAAGGAAATTTTCAGGGAGGCAGGCAGTGTTAGACAACACTGTCAAACTGCTGCAGAGCAATATAGAAGAAATATAAACTTAAAAAAGAATTTTTAAGTTTAAATTTTAATTCTGAAAAATTTAAACCTGTTCAGTATGGAAATTTTGAATGATTTGGAGAGTTCAGTAGAGTAAAAGAAGCAAAACAGAGTATGTGACAGAAATAATGTAGGTTTTATTTTCACATTTTTTTCCAGTTAGAAGAAAAGATTGAGAAACAGAATAATAATTTGAAAAGAGTTAATGAGTTAAGAAAGGTTTTGGTTTTTGTTTTTTTTGTTTTTGTTTTTGTTTTTTAAGATGTGAGAAACCTCTTGTGTGTTTGTAGTCTTGTAGAAGAGTAATGTTGTTGAGCAGGATGAAGGAGATGAGGTGGGAAGCGGGTGTTGTGGGGGCAAGAGAATGGGATTGAAGACAAAAAGCCATGAAAAAGATGAGTTATATGGCAGGAAAGAAAATAAGAAAAATGTCAAGATAAATATTTAAAGTTTTCATTTCAGAAGGTAGAACAATAAAGTGGTCTAAATTTCTCAGAAGAGAGGAATGGAGATTATTTCCTTTAGGGGAAAGAGCCAGAACTGTGGTAGAGATTTTGAGAATGGGCGTATCAGCTGTTGCTGCATAACAGACAACCCCTAAACTGACACTTGAAAAAGCAAGCATTTATTATTCCTCCTGGTTCCCTGGGTTAGCTGTGTGGTTCTTCTGGTTTTGACTGGGCTCACTTATGCAGTTAGCTGCGCACTGGGTAGTCTGCTGTGCTGATCTTGGGGGATAGGCTGTCTGTGGACTAGTCTAAAATGGCCTCCTCAGGGCAGCTTCGCTCTCTTCTGTGTGGTCTCTCATCCTCCAGCCTTGTTCTCTGTGAGAGAGAGAAGTAGAAACAAAAGCATTTGATGCCTCTTAAGGCTTAGGCTTAGAACCAAGCAGTCACTTGTACCACATTCTGCTGGCCTCAACAAGTTTTAAAGCCAGACCATATTTCCAAAGCAGGGAAATAGACTCCATCCTTAGTCAAGGGAGAAATTTCAAAGTCATGCTCAAGAGTGTGGATATACAGCTGGGGACTGGGACCATTTTTGTTATCAGTCTACTACTGGGGAAGGCTGTAAATAGGTGTGTTCCGTGGATGGAAGAGTGTGGTATAGTAGATGTGCTAAAATTGTGTATGTATTTCATAATATATATATATATATATATGTAAGATACACATCTCAGACTATTTACATGTCAGATTTTTGTGTCTTCATTGTTAGTATTTTCTTTGTCCCCACTTTCGAAGGTTGGACAATACATTAGAGGAAATTATATTTAAGCTGGTCCCTGGACTACGAGAACGTAAGTGGCTCTTTAGGTTCTTGCAGATGTTTGTGTTTTATGAAATCAACATTTCTATTAAAGATTTCTTGACTTTTATACTCTTTCTCTTAAATTAGAAGAACTTGAGCGCGAATCTGAATTTTGGAAGAAAAATAAGCCTCAAGAAAATGGACAAGGTGACTTTCTCTTATGTCTGTTTCTGATAGCATCTCTTAAATTGGTCAGCTTTTCATAGTTTAGGTGAACTAATATCTCTCTTCAGGCTCACATTTTTCCTGCACAAAATTCATGCACCCTTTTATTTACATTATGAACCTTTTCTATATGAGATTTTATATAAATGAATGTAAATCTGAAGCCACTTTAATTGAAGGTAATTGGAAATAGAGGAAGTTGAACTTTGGGAAGAGAAAAGGGAGATAAAAGAGAAAATTGACTAGATATTTATAGTAGTAATTTCTAGGGAGCTAAAGGAAGCTGAAGTAAGAAATAGCCACAGCTTGCAACTAAACAGTGAAGAGTTTTTTGTTCTGTTTATTTTGTATGTTTGTCTCTATAGGAGAGGGAGCTAAGATGTGGCTGAGAGCCAGATCAGGAGGTTTTACTATGCTCTGATACTCTGGAATGAAGTTTTTATAAGTAGAGCTCAGGTGATACAGACTTATATGTCATGGAAATTTAGAAAGTATTTCTGGGTGTTTATGGGAATTTTCCCCATCACCTATGCTGCATGTCCATATTTCTCCTCTGGGTCCCAAGAGACTCAGCAATTAGTAATTTTTAATAATAATTTCAGCAAAGGGGCAAACATTACTGAGCAGATAAAAGGCTTTTAGTATACATACATACATATATTATATATAATCCACACAAAGGGATATCTAAAATTATAAGAACGTATCATTTCCATTGTTTTTTAAATATGAGATTTAATTTAGGATATCCTAAATATCATTTAAAGTTATTCAGGAATGTGTGTGGGTTCTTATAGGGTCAATTGTGAGTTCAGCCTCCCGATCTTGGTTTTCCCATAAGATCATAGGATTGTCAATTTTACATGGTTAAGGTGGATGAGATCTCTCTTTTTTAATCTGTAAAATGGTGATTATCATTTTACTAGTTCAACTTAACTGTGCAAGGCTGTTAGAGCCGGGGAAGTTTGAGAATAGTTTTGATGACTAGAATAAGGTAGCAAGAGACTATTTTTACCTGTAACAACAACAAACAAAAAAATGGCAAAGAAGCTAAGCCTGACCAAAAAAATGACTTAACTAGGGCTTGTTTTACCCACGTGTATACTGCAATTAAACAATAACAACCAATTATAGTCATGATATAGTAAAAATATAGATAAGGCTAATTAAATATTCCAGTTTTTGACTACCTGTTCAAGAGGACAGGAGCCTTAGGGATTGTCATCAGAAGTTATGTGGTAGGTTTACCCTATGATTATATGTATCACAGCTTGACTTGTGAAGGGCTGTAGCCTACCTTGTGAATTTAACTCCCTTTTTCTATTGTTTCTCCCTTTTTAAAGTATTTATGGTATTTGGTCTTTAGCTTGGGTGGAGAATTTGGATTTTTTGTTGGAGCTGGGAGTTTGGTTCATAGAAGGCAAACTCCTATCTATGTACATTCTCTATAAATAGGGAGAAGAAAACATGTAGAAAAAAGAGAACCCATCTCCCCGCTCTATGATACACCTGTAGTGCTTTTACTACAGTCATCGAAGAGGATCGGGCCTGTCACTTTGCAGGGGGGCTTTTCTACAGTGTAATGTTTGGCTGGCTAATTTTTTCAAGTTTTAGCTTAGAGATATCTCATCTGGAAATCGTCCCTGAAGCTCTGCTTCACTCCCAAAGTTTGGGTTTATTGTCTCTTTTATATGTGCATGCATAGTCCATTTTACCTCTCCCATCGTATATTTGTCTGGTTTTTTTCCTTTTTTTTTTTTTTAATTTGCTTTTATTTCATTCCATACCCTGACCACTGTGAGAGAGAGGATGATAGCTCTAGTTTCAGTATTGTTCCCTCAGGCCTTGTACGATGTGTATCCAACACACAGTTAAAGCTACTCCACAGATGAATGGTAAATATAGCTGCATTATTTATAGGCTACAGGTATGTAATAGGTGAAATACATTTGTATATAATATAAAGTATGCCATTCAGATTTCTTTAATGGAGTTGTAATGTTATATATTAATAGCTATATACATGTTAAAAAACTAATTCATTATGCTCGTTTTTTTCACTGGCTGGAAATTTTGAGAACTTTTAACATTTGAAAAGTATTTGGTTTTAATTTGAATATATACTTATATATAAACTTGAGTATAATTTATATATACACATATAAATAGTTTGGAAGTATTTTTATATATCCTGTCCACTTTCTAACATAGTCTAATTACTAATTGTAATCTTTTGGCTAAATTCAGCTAGTCCTGAATCTTTCATTTGGATGTCTCAATGAGCCTAGAAATCTTAAGCTATGTTAGTAAGTTTCCAATTTTTTTTTTCTTTTTTTACAAAATATTTCCGTTGTTGAGTTGGTTGGAACATTTTAAAGATACCAAGTTCTTGAAAAACTGCTAGGAAAATTTTTTAAGTTGGTTTTTGTTTCGACGATCAATGTATGATTGTTTAACTTTAAAATCAACTTTGATTTATAGCTAACTTAGGTTTAAATTATACAGATGATACTTCAAAAGCTGACAAACCGAAAGTAGATGAAGAAGGTGATGAAAATGAAGATGATAAAGATTATCACAGAAGTGACCCACAAATTGCTATCTGTCTAGATTGTTTACGAAATAATGGGCAATCAGGGGACAATGTAGTAAAGGTGAGTGAACAAGTACTGTGGTATTTTTATGATCAGTTTATAGTAAACCCTTGATAATTTGTTGACAAATTTTCTAACGCTTCAAAATGTTTGTTTTCAAAGTTTTAATTAACATAATTAAATAAAATACCATTCTTTGACAATCCTGTGCTTACAAATGGTTACAAGTCCCACAACTGAACCGTCCTGGGCCAATGCCACCATCTAGTGGCTAATGCCCAGAATCACACCTCTCTTTCTCCACCTCCTTTTATACCTTTGTTGGGAATTCATATGCATGATTTCTGTTTTTTAGAGTGGTGACCAACTTAGAGAATTTCATGTCACTAGTAGTTCTAGCCATTTTATTCATTCTCTACTAATTTTATCCTTTATTTCTCTATTTGTATTTGCAACTCAACAAGATTTCCATGTCAGAGCTAACATATTTTGTGAATAATTTAATCAACTAGTTTTGAAGTAAAATTAGATGTTGTAAAATGCCTCTGAACTTTTAAATTCCTTGAAGGCCTTCAGTTATTTCCTATAGAATCTCCATTTCTGGTACTGTTCTCCTCTGCCTCTGCTAATTGAATCTTTCCTTAGAGGATCTTTATAGAAAGTTTAAAACACTCTGCTTTTATTGATTTTCTTTGGTCTTTAAATGGTGTTACTTTAATAATGTTTTCTACCTTTTTATTGCAAGCAGCTTTTATTTTTATTACACATATTCACTACTTTAGCTGTTAGATTTTTGCCACTTTATCCTAGCAAATGTCAGCCACTGAGAATATTGTTTATCTCTCTGTATTCTGTGTTTTATTCAAATGCCTATATTCATTGTCTCTAATTTTCTTTTACTTCTTCTGTGTAAATCTATAAGCTAGTAGGTTGAATTTTTTACTAATATGTTTAATGGCATTTTCCTATTAGGAAGTGAAAAACAATTTTTCACTTCAGATTAAGTTTTCCTAGCATCTTATAGCAATATTAATGAGCATAGTAATTCAATGAATATTTATCCACTAGGTGAATAGTAGGCAGTGAAGATGTAAGTAGTAAGAAAAAAAATCTTTCACTCAAGGAACTTGGTTAGGTCTTATACATACAAATAGTTAAAATAAGGTAATTCATTTTGTTAAGGGGAATTTATTGGACAGGGCATGTAATAAAGTGCATCTGTATTTACAGAAATGACCACTGTACCTGTTTATCCTTATAATACTTTCAGTTGTTTCTTGTGGTCTTTCCCAAAAGTCATCTCCCTTTTTGGAAAGTTCTTTTTCATAGAGTTCATGGTCATCCTTTAGCGCTCTAATACATGAGTTAGCTCATAGTGAAAGTTAAATCAATGGAAAGGCTGAATATCTTCTCATAAACAAATGTAAAGTCCACTTCTCTGCATCATTTCCCATATGAAAGTACAAAATATTGAACTTCAGAAATTTATTTGAAAAATTAACCACCCCTGCTTGTTGTTTTCCATTTTGACATCTTTGACACTTTGCTGTTCTAGTCACCCTTTTATCCATTCAGTCTTTATGGACTTTTCTTCATCCTTGTACCTTCATTCTTAGTTTATAAATTACTTTTACTAAGCTACCCTGGTTCTTCCTTTTTTCCTGGGCCATTCCTGCTTTGTCTCCACTGCCTCTACTTCTTGCCTTCTACTTGATATATACGAGTATGTCCTAATACTTTCCGTATATCTATTTTAGAAGGTCTTCTCCATTTTCTATGTGGCTTCAACTACGCAAAGGATTTTTTAACTTTTATTTTAGGTTCAGGGTACATGTGCAGGTTTCTTACATAGGTAAATTGCATGTCACAGGTGTGGTATAAGGTTATTTTGTCACCCAGGTAATAAGTATAATACTCAGTAGGTAGTTTTTCAATCCTGTCTCTCTGCCTACCATTCCGCCTTCAAGTAGAGCCTCGTGTGTGTTGTTCTCTTCTTGATGCAAAGGACTTTTAAGGCCTCATTTCCAACCCTGCTTTTTTTCCCAAGCTCAAATATTATATCTCTATTTTTAAATAGACCAGTTGAGAGTTTCACTAACACCAGAAACTTGACTCATCTAAGTTGTCTAATTCATTACACTTTCATCTAATTTTGGTCCAGACATGCAATTTTAGTTATGGCTACTGTCTTTCAGCCAATCAAGTAAGTTCCGAAGCTTGGCGTCATCTTTGACCTGTTACTGTTTTCTTTCAGCCAGTCACCAAGTCCTGCAAAATTCCCCCCAGTTTAGTGCTGCTCACCCTTATATCTACATTTTTTAAAGTAGTTATTAAGTGTTTTCTGTACCCTTAATTTTTATTTTGTTATCCAGGGCTAGGACCACTTGCCTGAGTGTGTGTAAGGCCCAGAGTAAGGGCTGTGACCAATCTCAGGGTCAGATGGTAAATGTTTTAGACTCTGTAGGCCATATGGTCTCTGTTGCAATTTACTCAACTTATTCATTGTAGCACTAAAGCAGCACAAACAACAGTAAATGAATGGGCATGGTTATGTTTCAATAAAACATTACTTATAGAAATTGATGGCCAGCCAGATTTGGCCTGAGGACATGGCCATTGTACAGGCCAAAAGTTCGCCACCTTTTGGCCTGTACAATTAAGTCATAACTCCTTACATTAGCATTCAAGGCCCTTCATTAACAAGCACCTCTTTTAATAAGTTTATCTCCCATTAAACCCATTAGTAAATCCTCCTTTCAAAACAAGTGATTACTCCTTTATTCCTTTATGTATGTGTTCATTCTCTCTCTCTCTCTCTCTGTCTTCCCCCCCACCTCATGTGTGTGTGTGTGTGTGTGTTGGAGACCATATATCTGACAAAAGATCTGTATCTAGAATATATAAAAGTTTGTGTTACGAATATTTAAGACCTCTAAAACTTTGAACAACCCTTCCTGTTTGGCGTGTTCTTTCCTCTTCCACCATCCTATGCTTCTGTCAAGACCCAGAGATTTTTATTCTTTGTGATGCTTTTCCCAACCTAGTGAATCCCTTTTCTGAAATTCTGTAGTACTTACATTTATCCCTCAATTAGGGATTAGTTTGTTATCTATTAAGGATGTGCCTAAGAGTTCTAGGCACTGATACTGTCTTTTTTTATGTGTGTGTTGTCCTTGATACTAGACTGTAAATCCCTTAGTGGCAGAGACACAATGTCTGTATTGCTTTATAGCCTTTTCAGCCATCTCATTCCTCTGCAGTAGGGTATGATTCACAAGTGTGGTGGGGCAGTAGTTGCATGTATCATTTATACAGAATACCTACTGCTTTTGTAATACAGAAGTCAAAGTTAACAGTGGGATGTCAATAAAAAGAGTAGGGTAAGTATCTCTGAAAATTCACTTTTCCATAAAAGTATAAAACTACTGGCAAAAATGTTCAGTATCAGCCTTTTCAAAGATCTGATATTAAAGGCTTATAGATGCCTATAGAGCATTTTATCAAAAAGATGACTAACTCTCAGTATAAAAGGTGAGCTTTGTGGCATTTTAATTTGCTTTAGTTCCAGCCCCTGCTCAAATTCTGCAGTAGCCTTGAAAATAACAGCCTGCTTTCCCATTGCAGTCTCTCAGGGACCAAAGGGAAAGAACAGAGGTAGAGCTCTTTCAAAGCTGCATTGCCAAAGAATGGCCATTATTTGACCTGTCTGGTTGTTTCCTAGGATACCCCACTGACAGGATTGTCAGTATTCAACTTGACTTGGAGCTTGCCCCCATGGAAAAAGCCTTCTCTGTGGGTGGGGGAAAGGGGCATTTGTCAAAAACAATTACAGACAAATGTTTCAACTTTACAGCTGCCTGAGGTATAGATAACATTTGGAGCAAACAAGAGGCTATCCAAAAAGCTTAAATGGAAAAGCTGGAGAGCAAGATGTCCCTAGGAGCTTCAAAAAGCTGTGACATATTCCTTGAAATCTAGAGGGCCACGTGCATATGTAGAGTTGTATGTATGTTCAGGGAAGACCTGAGAAGGCCCTAAGCTCTCACCTCTGCCTGACCTTGAAGTGCTCTGCATGAGTAGGAAGTGAAGACTAAGGCAGAGTTGTCAACACCTTGGTTGAATATTGGTGGTATGCCACCAAACACATACCCAGACCGTTGGCAAAGACTGAGCAACTTAACAGCTCCAGATATGTAAAGAAATCTCTGTTCAATTATTAGCTGACCTCTAGGCAGAAACTTTCATGACTACATATGGTAAAGAATACAGACTTTATGGAATTAGTTTAGGACTGAAGAGCAGGCAGGAATCTGATTTCCAGTATTGCAACATTATATCATTTAAAATGTCTAGTTTCAACAACAACAAAATATGAGAGATACTAACAAATACAGTGGTCCCTCAGTATATGTTGGGGATTAATTCCAGGACCCTTCATGGATAATAAAATCTGTAGATCCCATGTCCCTTATATAAAATGGTGTAGTATTTGTACATAACCTGTGCACAACCTGCTATATGCTTTAAGTCATCTCTAGATTACTTTTAGTACCTAATATAATGTAAATACTATGTTAATAGTTGTTAATACTATGTTATTTTTATTGTTTTTAAAAATATTTTTGATCTGTGATTGATTAATTTCCAAATGCAGGACTGCAGTTACAGAGAGTTGATTGTATGACCCATACACAGGAAAATAAGCAGTCAATAGAAACTGTCCCTGAGGAAGCCTAGACATTGTACTTATTAGGCATAGATTTGAAATTATCTGTTTAAATATGTACAAAGAACCAAAACCATGGTCTGAGCACCTATATGAAAATACAAGAATGATCTCACCAAATACAGCATATTAAATATTTTTAAATATTCTGGAGTTGAAAAGTATAGCAACTGAAATGAAAATTTTACTGGTGAGGCTCAACAGCAGACTTGAGCCAAAGAAAAAAAAAACCTATAAAATTGAAGTTAAATGAATTGAAATTATTCAGTCTGAGAAACAGAAAATAGAATAAAGAAAAATGACCAGGGCCTCAGAGACCTGTAGACATCATCAGGCTTACCAGCATACACATAATGGAAGTTCCAGAAGGAGAGGAAATGGAGAAAAAAGGACAGAACGTGTATCTGAAGAAATAATGGCCCCAAAAAAACAACTAAATTTGATGAAAATCATTAAGCATCTGAGAAGCTTACAAACTTCAGGTATGATAAATTCAAAGAAATTCATACCTGGGCACATCATAATCAAACTATTGAAAGACAAAGAGAAAATCTTGAAAGCAACAATATAAAGGTGACTCATGCACAAAGGACCCCCAGTAGGGTTAGTAGCTGATTTCTCACAGAGAGCTGTGGAGGATAGAAGGCAATAGGATAATATATGCAGAGTGCTCAAAGACAGAAAACTGTCAACTAGTAAATCTATATTCATCAAAAATCTATAACTTTCCAAAAGGAAGGAGAAATTAAGATATTCCCATGACCTTGGATTTGGCAGTGGATTCTTAGAAATGACACCAAAAGCACAAGCAACAAAAGAAAAGTAATAGATAAATTGGACTTCATTAAAATATAAAACTCTCGTGTATCAAAGGACACTTAAGAAAGTGAAAAAGGTTATAGAATGGGAAAAATATTTACAAATCATATCTGATAAACCTTTAATATACAGGTATATGAAGAACTCTTACAAATCAACAACGAAAAGATGGCCCAATTTGGAAAAAAGTAGGCTAAAGGCTTGAATAGACATTCCTCTAAAGAAGTTATAAAAATGACCAATAAGCACAGGAAAAGTTGCTAAACATCACTAGTCACTGGGGCTCTGCAAATCAAAACCACAATGAGATATCATTTTATACCTACTAGGATGGCCAGAAATTTTTTTTAAGGAAAATAATAAATGTTAGAGAATGTGGACAATTGAAACCTGATACATTGCTAGTGGGAAGGTGAAAGTGCAGCTACTGCAGAAAACAGTTTAGCCGTTCCTCAAAGAGTTGACGTGGTAATTCCACTTCTAAGTATGTGATCATATCCAGTAGTCCCCCCTTATCTGTGGAGCATATGTTCCAAGACCCCCAATGGATGCTGCAACCACAGATAGTACCAAATAATCCTGTATATACTGGTTTTTTTGATAACTGAGATAGCTAAGTCACTAATGGACAGGTAGCCTATACAGCATGAATATACTGGGCAAAAAGAGGATTCACAACCTGCGCAGGACAGAGTACGATGCTGCAGGATTTTAACATGTTACTCAGAATTGTATGCAGCTTAAAACTTATGAATTGTTTATTTCTAGAATTTTCCATTTTGTATTTTTGGACAGTGATACATTGACTGGGTAACTGAAATCAAGGAAAGTGAAACTGCAGATAAGGAGGGACTACTGTATAAAAGAATTGAAAACATGTTCACACAAAATCTTGTATATGTATATTCATAATAGCATTATTCATAATAGTCAGAAAGTGAAAAACAACCAAAATGTCTATGAACTGATGAATGGAAAAGCAAAATGAAAGAAAATGTGATACTATTCAGTCATAAACTGCAGTGAAGTACTGATACATGCTACAAAATGGATGAACCTTGACAACTTCATGCTAAGTGAAAGAAGCCACATACAAAAGGTCACATATTATGTGATTCCATTTATACAAAATGTCCAGACAAGGATAAAGACAGAAAGTAGATTAGGGTTGTCAGGGACTGGGAAGAGGGAAAGTTGGGGAGTGACTGTGAATGGATTTGGGTTACTTTTAAGGATAATGAAAATGTTTTCGAATTAGATCATAGTAATGGTTGTACAACTTTGTGAATAATATAAAAACTATTATTAATCTCTGAAAGATTATGAGTAGTGATACCAACATCATTTCTGGAGATTCTTCCTGATTTCTTGGCAGATGAAAAATACACAAATTAAGAGTCTTCCAGTACAGGTTGAGTATCCCTTATCCAAAATGGTTGGGACCAAAAGTTTTTTGGATTTTGGAATATTTGCATTGTATATACTTACAGCTGAAGCTTCCAAATCTGAAATGAGTTAGTGTCATGTCAGCCCTCAGTTTCAGATTTTGGGACAATTTCAGATTTCAGACTGGGATGATCAACCTACACCCTTATATTCTTCTCTGACTTAGGCTTGTAAAACTGTGCTAATGATTCTTTATAAGCTGTTTGGGGCAAGAAGAAAATTGTCAGGAAACCTTGGGATAGTTGAGAAGGTGAACAGCTAACAGGGAAGATAGACTTGTACATTTATCCCTTTGTTTTCATGCTGTCTAGAATATCCGTCTTCACATTTGAAATGGGTAGAATATGTGTTGATTTAAATGTAACTTTTCTGTTTTCTTTTAATGGATACTTTATCATCTGTATTGTGACCAAGTTATTATTTGTTAATTTATTTCTGTTGGTCTTTGCCAGGGAATATGTTTTGCTAGGAAAACATCTGCTAGGAAATAAACATTGAATAGTTATGACTTAGTGAATTTAAGAACACTGAGATGTCGTTCCAGATGCTGACCTCATTTCCTATACATACAAATAGGAGTAATATCTTTAAAAGATTCTATTGTTTTCTGTGTTTTAGTATTCTGATAACTTTTGAGGTTGTGGAATGTAATTTTGTTTCACATACTGGTTTGTATTATGTCTACAACCTCATTTTGCTTCATTTTCAGCTTGGGTGTCCCTTCTGGATTGGTTCTTACATTTTAGTGATATTCAGGCTTTAAGAGTGAATTAGTACTGCTCTGCACATTTTACAAATGAGACACATCAAGGCACATAGAAGTTTGTTCTTCCAGTAAAGTACTGGCACAGCCTATCAGACACTGACCAGACGTGATTCTTCCCAACACGAGGTCCACACTATGCAACTTCTAATTTCTGGGGCATGCTGTGGCCTAACCAGCCTCTCTCGGTTGAACCCTATGGCTCTTCAGAGTACCATTTGAAATCACTGCTCTTTCTAAAATTATTTAAAAGCTGTGATACCATATTTTAGAAAATATCCCTCATGTTTCAGAAGTTATACTTTATAATAAAATATTTTATGCTTTTTGTGACCTTTTTTTTCATTTTAGTTTAAACTTATGTTTTCTTTACTAAAATGTCTAGAGGTAAGCAGATTGCCTATTTTCCAGGATATTCCTAGTACACATGATAATACATTCTTGAAGAATGCCATGTAAGTATCCAATAATTAGGAATATTTTTGCTCGCAAGTACTAAAAGGCTATAAATTGAAATGTTTTCACAATACATTTTAAAAATACTCAAAATGATAGTGGAAATGGTAGCTATGATTTCACCAGAAGCAAGATAGAACATTTTAACTGGTAATCTTTATTTCCTTTAGGGTTTAATGAAGAAATTCATTCGATGTTCTACACGTGTAACTGTGGGAACTATTAAAAAATTTCTAAGTTTAAAACTAAAACTTCCAAGTTCTTATGAGGTAAGTTAAATAATATCTAAGCTTGATCATTGTTATAATTCTGATTTGAAGTAAAATTCTAACAAAAGTGAAAACTGAGAATATATTCAAATTAATTTTTGTGGAAACTTTGGATATTTTCATGTTAAAAATTTAATTTTCAGAATGTATTATTCTACCTAGGTAATATGTATTTCCTAATTGAACATATCCTGAATAAACTATGATACTAATACATTTAGTGTTTTATAATTGGAAGAGATATTTAAAGAACTTAACATTAAGTACTCCCAAAATAAATATACCAGCTAAATGTATTCATGCTTTAGGGTATGTCATTTTTTATGTGAGATCTTTGAGATCCATTATTACCAATTCTTTATAGACTTCTTCAGAATGTAAAACATTGTCTTTTTATCACAAGGAATTTCATAAGTAATCACAGTTCCATGAAATGCAGAAGTGGTTTTGTTTAGCACTAGATAAAACTAACATAGCTGCATAAATGTAATTTGCCAGTTTATTTACAGAAGAGGTAAACTGCCGTGATATTGATCACAGCAAAGCTTGTCATGTGTTCCATGTTTAGAGAATGTTTTTAATCCTAGAGTTATGACTACAACATAGTAAGGAAATATGGCTATCATTTCCAACCTGCCTAAATGATGATCTTACAACTCATTAATTTCCCCTTCTTCCCTTTCGAGTTCTGATAGTAGCAGCTAGAAAACTCAAGACCTGGCCGGGCATGGTGGCTCATGCCTGTAATCCCAGCACTTGGGGAGGCTGAGGCTGGTGGGTCACATCAGGTCAAGAGTTTGAGACCAACCTGGCCAACATGGTAAAACCCCGTGTCTACTAAAAATATAAAAATTAGCCAGGTGTGGTGGTGGATGCCTGTAATCTCAGCTACTCAGGAGGACAAGGCAATAATCACTTACTTGAACCTGGGAGGCAGAGGTTGCAGTGACCCGAGATCATGCCACTGCACTTCGACCTGGGCAACAGAGTGAGACTCCATCTCAAAAAGAAAAAAAAAGAAAAGAAAAGAAAATTAAAGACCAGGACTAGTTTCCTGTATAAACAAAGACATCAAAGGAAAGACAGCATAGTTTTTCTGGCTTATCTGCAGTAATATGAATATCATGAAGAGTCATCAGAGGAGAAATAAAATGTGATAGACATTAACAGGTATTATGTCCATGTTTTGAGGAAGCCTCTGATCCTGAGCTTATTTGAAAATGTCTTTCAGATAACTAGTCTATGGGTTGAAAATTGTTATTATGGCATGGTTCTACAAATATTTTTTAAAATTCTAGAGACATCAACTTTTAGGAAAATATTATGGAAGTTAAGTATCAAAGCCCAATGTACTTGGTAAAAATAAATGATAGTAACAATGTATGGATACAACTACAGTGAAAAATAGACAATAAATTGTTTTTATGATTTGGTTTGCACTTTATTTTCTTCACGCAAAATACCATGTGTGGTTTTATTTCCTTTTAAGTCTGATTCATTGAGTTAACATTTTCTAATTTTTAGGAAGCTGTTATTACTAACAGAACTATTACTCTTACATAGTCTTCTGGCATGTATATATTTCCCTTTAAACAAAGATGGAAGGGGGAGAGATTCAGTACACTGACTCCTCCTTATGTATCCCAATTCAAAGGACTTTTCCTATGACTTTTGGGAATCTTTTTCAGTTCCCCACTTACTTTGCTGCCTAGCATGCAGGGGGATAGTTTAATGAAATACCTGACAGCTGAAGCTTTTGTAACAGCATTGCTAACTGAGGCAAGATAGTTTAGTTGTTAAATGACACTAACAGATGCAGTATACCTGATTAGCAAAATGTGTCCTAAGTAAGACCCTTTACTTTGCTTATGAATTAATTTACGAAAAAGATTTAAAAAATGAAATTAACTCCTTTATTCTTTCAAAAGTTAATAAAATAATGCCTGAAAAACATTTTGAGGTCCATATGAGTCATAAATCATCAAAAAATTAATAATTTTGCTTTACATGTCTAATGCAATTAACTGAAACTATACTCATCTTAAAGTTCAGAACTGTATAGTCTCTGTCTAGCCAGATGCAGAATTATTTAAAACTCATTCTTCTTCCCCTCCCACACTTCAAATGAAATCTTTCCAGTTTGTTTTTAATAGCTAGAGAACTAAAATATTATTTTATTTATAGGGATCGATGATAAACATTTGCTTAATTATGCTTTCTTGAATTAGTGAATTATAGCCACAGTTCCTGTAGCCTTCCTAAAGATTTAGGGGTTGTTCGGTTCCTGCAACTTGGAGCAAAAGTTAATGCTGATAAGTATGCTTTTTCGAAGCTTTGTGCAAAGTGGGAAGAGGATCCTGTAAGTATTGTGCAAATTACCAACCAGGCAAACCAGAGAAGCCAGACAGCCCTAAGAGACACAGACCTGTGGCATAGTCCTAACCTTTGTATCAAATTAATAACTTTTGGTAATTACTGAAAATTCTCATATACCTTTAAGGCCCCATAAATCACTGTATTTACTTTCATTCATTTCCCTCTTCAACCCCAAACTGATAAGAAAAAAGTAACCCCTTCAAATCTTGGGAAGGTAAAAGACTTCTGAGAGAGAAATTGAGAAGCCAAAGGAGCTGAGAGGAACTGTGAGGTTTCTGCAGGTTCTTGTTCAGAAAGGGGCAGTCACAGAACTATGCCTTAAACCGCTAAGAGACATGACAGATTTGGACTAAGAAAGGTTACATTGCATTTGTAAATTATGTGTATGAACTTGAGATACAGGTATATGGCACAAGATAAACAGTATCTTGTATATAGTATACAGCATAGTAACACTATATAAGTAACACATCCAAATTGTTAATGCTTTAGGAGAAGAATAAATGCTTCCTATTGAAAATAATGATAATACTTTTGTTCCAACTATTTGAATATTTTTTGAAATTTCAAAAAATATGCAAAATACTTTTGAATTCAACATTATGTTAATAGATCTACAATTATTCTTTTTAAAGTTGGATGTGCTGTGCAATGGTGAAATTATGGGGAAGGATCATACTATGGAATTCATCTACATGACAAGATGGCGACTAAGAGGCGAAAACGTAAATTGCTTTTATATTTACCTATGTGTTTATTTAGTTATATACCATTATGTTACTCAAATTTAACAATATTAGAAACTAAAAAAGACAAACTAGCTTGAGAAGGAGAAAAAACTGGTTCTTCTTGCTACTGTTTCTCCTAGCACTCTGAAAATTGGTCCTATGTATAAATCAAGGTCTGTAGTAAATGTGATTGTATTAGATGTAAAGTGAGATTAAAACCCTGTCTAAATATGTTCAGGACTCTACTAACCAAGACAGAGAAGATAACATATTTTTTAAACCCAATAAATTGTTGGAACATTTATGTATATGGAATGGGAGTGGGGGAAACTAAGTTCTCTCCTGACTAATATGATTAATAGTTGATAAGGGTGTATATTTTTGGTTGTGGTAGAGGGGACAGATAGGGTGGAATCTAAATAAACTTCTTTCAGGTACCTCCTTTTCATTGCAAATATAAACTCGGACTTAAGGGTAAGTGAGTTTGCAGTGCTTTCTGATGCCAGAATTAGATTATTGTGCCTTAGGCCCTAAACATATGGGAGAAATGATTCAAAGGAGAAAACCAAAGAAAACCCAAAAAACCCAAAAGGCAAACTTTGTATTTTGAACTGTATCTTTGATTCTGGTTAATTTTGTAGGACTGATATATGAGACTGAGATATGAGACTAAGGAATACAATAGTAACTTAGGTTCTACTAAGTTCTATAGTAGTAACTATAACTTAGGTTCAAGCATGGGGTACTAGGCAAATTTGAGGTACTAGGGATTATAGGACTGATATATGAAACTAAGGAATATGGCAGTAATGCTATCAGAAATTATCTTCATAATCTGAGTGCATAAATAAACATAAATTAAGATTGACTAGAAGCTTGGAGTAGATAATGTCTAAGATTATCTTTTGGACATTAAGATTCTGTGGTGTTTATGATATAATATGCCATACTCTGTGTAATTTATTCTGTAAACTAGGGTTGTTACATTTTCTTATGAAAATGTAAATTATAAAAAAAACACAAAATTAAGAAATTTGACCTCACACAGTAATAAGCAATATAGAATCCAGATATAATGTGGGTTGTCATGTTACAGTATTTCCAAAACATATTTATATTAAATGTAAACATTTGTGGAATTATTACAAAACAAGCCTCAAAAACTCATTGCCTGTTGCCTTATGGGTAAGATATTTGGTTCTTTTGCAGAAGAAATGTCTTGATATTATATAATAATAAATGAAGCACCTACATTTGTAAATCAGCAGTTTTTTTCCTGCTTGAGATGTAGTAAAAGCCCTGGTTAAAGCCTTCCTTGTGAGACTGAACACTTTTGCTAACAGCGGAAAGCAGGAAGAAAAAATTACATTCTAATACCAGCCACCAAATAGTGTGTGCCCTTGAAGAACTCATCAAACATCTTTGTGGCTCATATTTTTAAAAATCTAACTACCTTTGTATTTGGTACATTACAACCTGCCTTTCTGTAACATTTTATGTTTTAAATGACTGTATATATATCAGTCACCCTCAGTTAATCCTTACAATCAAAATGTTCCAGGTACCAGGTACAGATTGCACAGGTAGTAAATTCTTTCTTACCCACCACTGTTGAGGAATGGATATTATGATATTACACATAATATTGTATTGAATGTAACTTCAGCTTTCTTTGATAGTTTAGCGGGCATTGCAGTGTGTTTTAGTGATTGAAATCACCATGATGAATAGACTTGCCTTAAGGTTAAAGAGATGTAAGTGGTCATCCACTACATGACCTCTACAGGTGGCTCACTTGTTCTTTACAAGATCTCCTCCCAAAGTTGCCCCAACTGCCATTATTTTAATGTCAAAATATGAAAGAGCTAATTTATAGACATTTTTAGTAAGAGACTACGATTTAAATCAGTCCTTATTGTAATTACATTTCTGATTACATATTTGTGAATAGTTTAAATTTTTTGGTTGTTTAAGGCATATTTTAATAAAAGTTCAAAAAGTGCTTCAGAAGCTATGGTTTATCATTCAGGTAGAAACTAAACCAATAAACAGAAAAATTACTACCTTTTACATTTAGTGCAACAGTAAAATAATATATTAGCCCATTTCATTTCTTGGTGTGACAAACCTGTTTTTTAGTTGCTGTCCTTCTCCAAACCTGTTTCACCCTCAGTCATCACAACCTCAGTAGTTCTAAGATTGGTAGCTCCGTTTTTCCAGTTACTCAGACCAAAATGCCTGATGTCAGCACTGATTGCTGCCTTTTTCTTTCATCCATCCTTTCTTAGCAAATTCTGTAACCTTCACCATCAAAATATACATTCAGAATCCAGCTATGTCTCACTTCGTCCACTTCACTACTGGTCCAGCCCACCATCACCATTCTCCTAGCAAGGCTCCGTGCCACCACCCTTGCCCCACCTCCATCTTCATCTCACACAGCCGCCAGCACGATCCTCTTAAAACAGGTTAGAACATGCCCACCCCGTTCTCTGATTCCTCAGATGATTAAATGATGTTTAATTTGCGTAAAATCCAGAATCTTTCTAGAGACCTACATATATGGCCCCCATACAGCCTTCCCCAGATGCTCTCTCTCCTCATTTATTCTGTCTCCCTGGCCCCACAGCACTCCAGCCACACTGGCCTGTTTTCTCAACCACACCCCACTTACCCTCACCTCCCCCGGTATCCAGCTAACTCATTTCCTTTACCCCCTTCACCTAAATAAGTTTGCTTTTATGTCACCTTCTCAATGAGGCCTCTGACCTCCTCTAAAACTACAACCCCCTCTCCCTATGGCATTCTTATTCCCTTTTCATGCCTTATTGTTTTCCACAATATTTCACCTCTGACATATTATGCCTCTTATTTATATGTTTATTGTTTGTCCCCAAGTAAAATATAATCTGAGGACAGGAATTTTTGTTTGTTCACTGCTAAATCTCCAGCACCTAGGGCAGTGCCCAGCATATATACTCAATACTTGTTCAAAGAGTAAATTGAATGAAAATGTTATCTTTTATAAGGTAATGATTATGTGAAATATATCCTAAAGATAATTTTTATTTATCTGAATCTCAGCTTCCTTTCTTTCTGTTAAATTTTCCATTTTTGTTCAGCTTCCAATTACAAATTATAATATTAATAGATGAATTCTGACAGTTGAGTGACATGGACGAACGCAGCCGTATCACTAAAACAATCATTTCCTGATTAAACTCCTGAAGCATATTTTTGTGATCACATCCCTTCTTATTTCATCATCCACTGCCAGCAGGATGCCAGGATGTCTGAAGAGCTCTTATTAGTCTACCTGTTGGCTAACTAGCTCTGCCTTGGGCTGGAGTCAGCTTATTTCCTAAACTAATGACCACTATGTGGTTCTTTTACTTGTTTCTATTGCTTTTTTGTATTAAACATTTAAAGCTACCTGAGATTAATTTATTTATACAAAAACACAAGGTTAAGATTCTATTTCTAATTGTTTTTACATCGGAAATACAGTATATTAAATGTTGAATAATCCATATTTAACCTTATTGTTTTGAGATGTCACCATGTCTGTGCATATGTGTGTATATATGTGTGTGCGCATATGTGTGTGTGTGTGTGTGTGTGTGTGTGTGTGTGTGTGTGTTCCTAGACATTGTTTTGTTCTTGTGAGCAGGTCTTACTCTGTACCAGCATTACACATCATCTACCTTTTATGAAGATCTGATCACGTAACACCCCTCTCTGAAACCCTCCAGTTGTCTACTTTCTTTGGGATAAATTTGGATGAAGTTTAAACATGTTTTATAAGGCAAATAGTTGGGCCTTCTAGGTTGCTTTATGATGTGTATTAGTACCTATTAGGGCAAAATCCCCAATTCTTTTGAAAATTGTGTTGACTAACTTTACCCATTTATTCTTCCAGATGAGCTTTAGAGTAGGATTGCGACTGATTTTGGCTGGAATTGGCATCTTTGTGGGTTTTTTATTCTATTTGGTACTGTGGGATGTCTCCTCATCTATTCTACACACTGTGAATAGATCTGTCATTTTCTTTCCTCCTCATATTGGATACCACTCTCGGACCCCTGGAGTCTTTCATCTCCGACAAGGGTACTCCATATTCAGATTACCCCTCTACCTTGCTCTACTTCTAGCCTCTTAGGAAGAATCTCAGGATAATTGGTTTTGCCTCAATTTCTCAAGTATAGTGGGGTGTTTCCCTGCACCACACGGATTCTGTGCCACTGCTCTCCCTATCTTGGGGCAATTCCACTTCAGGCTAAGCCTGTCTTCTATAGTCCCTGCCCTCTCTAGACCCTTGTCTCCATTGTTATGCATTTTTGAAAGATTTTTATCTTTAGGAATCAAAACAGCTAGTCAGACTTAGCTCTTAAAATTTTTTCAGTTCATATCAGTATTGCCACCTCACGATTCTATACTCAAGCTTGGCATTAATCTTTTTCTTATTAGTGGGAGAAAAAAGAAAAAAATATGCTTCTTGATCTTTAATGAAAATTTAAATCATCTAAGGATCTTGGTAAAATGCAGATTCTGACTCAGTAGGTCTGGGAATGAGACTCAGGTTACTGTATTTCTAGCAAACTTCCAGGAGATGTTAATGCATCTGATCTTTGAACCATCCTTTGAGTAATAGTGTTTCAAGAGATGTGATCTGTGACTACTGACTTTCCCTGTGGTTTCCACATCTATAAATTGAGAATGCAGAATTACAGAATCAGATCTCAGTTTGGAAGGGACTTATGTTGTCTGATCTGTCATCCATCTAATACTTGGACTTTCTTCACCATATTCATGCCCAGGGGTCGTCACATTTTTTGAAACATAAGTGGAATAATATGTATTGTTTTACAACTTTTTAAAAATTTGATAATGTCTTGTGCAGAATCAGTAAACTTTGAAACAATTTTTTAGTACATTAATAGTATTCCTTTTGTGTGGCTGTAGCATAATTTGATTAACACACTCGTTTGGTGGACATGTAGGTTTTTTTCAAATATTTTGGCCGGGCGCGGTGGCTCAAGCCTGTAATCCCAGCACTTTGGGAGGCCGAGACGGGTGGATCACGAGGTCAGGAGATCGAGACCATCCTGGCTAACACGGTGAAACCCCGTCTCTACTAAAAAATACAAAAAACTAGCCGGGCGAGGTGGCGGGTGCCTGTAGTCCCAGCTACTCGGGAGGCTGAGGCAGGAGAATGGCGTGAACCCGGGAGGCGGAGCTTGCAGTGAGCCAGGATCCGGCCACTGCACTCCAGCCTGAGTGACAGAGCCAGACTCCGTCTCAAAAAAACAAAAAAAAACAAAAAAACAAATATCTTGACATTACAAGCAAGGTGTTCCAGTACCTACTACACATATGCAAGCATATCCATTGGCTAGATTCTTAGAAGTGGATTTTCAACAGAGTATGCATGTTTTAAATTTTGGTAGATACAAATTGTCCTCTGAAAAGGTTTTAGTGGATATTATTTGAAATTTACAAACATATCAATAATGTATGAGAGCATCCATTTTCTGACATCCTCACCAACACTGCATATCATCTATTTTGTATTTCTCCTGTGAACTTACCTATCATATTCATTGCCTTGGTTCTTTTTCATCATTGTCTTTTTCTTATTGACTTCTAGGATCTCTTTATGTGTTCTGAATGTGAATCTTTTGCTGTTATGTGTTACAGCTATCTTCTTCCAATTGTGTCCTGCTTCCTAGTTTTGCCTCAATTTTTTGATTCTTTAAACTTTGGGTAAAACTAAGAATTAATGAAAAATACATACTAAAGTGTTAGCAGAGTGTCTGACATGATAAATATTATTTTATTAATAGCTTATGCATATTAACCTTTATTATGATTATAATTCCCTCTTCCTTCACTTAGTTTCATCCCTGAGAGTTTATTGTCAATATCTCTATCTAGCCTTAGCTTTCATCATGGACTCACATTCTTCCTGCTCCCCTTTTCTTGGGTAGTTCTCAGTACAGCCCCCTTTTCCCAGCTCATCCTGATTTAGTTTTATCTCTTCCAGCAACCTCTGCCAGTCCAGCACCTAAAGTTACTACACCATGCTTGTCTTCCTTTGCTTTATTTGCATTAGCAGACAATTGTAAGAAAAGCAAGTATATACATCTTGACTGATACCAAAGAGATCAATAGAAAAAAAAAAAGAATCACTTAGTGAAATTGCCACTTTCCAACTTACTCTTGTTGAACCCTGTTTAGGATTTTCAATGTTACGCAAAGTCTGATAGACCAGACCTTGGGGACTCTTCGGAGCAAAAGGAGAAGGTTGCTAAAGGAGAGCCGAGCTGTGCCCGCCTTACAGCATGTTGATGCACACTGTACCCAAAATCAAGGACTGACTGTTAGAGAAAAACATTACTAAAGTATTTTGGGAAAATAGAAAATTCCTTAATTTTTATTTAAAAGCCTAAAAATATATTTATTTTAATCAATGCTTATTTAAATCTTTCAAAGTATATCTTTTAAAAACCTGCTTTGCTATGTTAGAAATATCCTGGTTAATTTGTACCTTATTTTTTATGTATTTAATTTTTCCATTTTGAAAAGTATGCAATGTTGAATTCATATATGCATAATTTTAAAGTATACATTTTATTTTATAGTCCAATTACAATTAAAATTATATTTAATAAGAGTTTAGCATAATATTGAAGAATTAGGATTTGGGAATGAGTTTTTTAATGTGAATAAACTGTTTTAAAGTAGTAGGTTAACAAATGAATCTACTCAGTAGTTTTAAAGTGTGTTCACTCATTGTTTTACTCATAAATCTGATGGCTGATATATGCCAGTTCTGGGCCTTAGCTATTAAGACCACAAATGTGACTAAAATATAGATTCAAGGAGCTCACAATCTAATGCTAATATAATCAGCAATATAAAGCAATGTAAAGAACCTACTATATAACAGAAAGTAGATGCCTTATAGGTTGAGTGGAGTTCCATGTCCCTCTCAGAGCTCTGATTTCCTTGAACAGTATTACTTTCAGGGGAAGCTGAAGAAGAGATCTGGGAGAGACTGATCAGAGGAAGGGATGGAAGAACGAGGATGTCCCTCATGTATGCAAGAAGTGAGGTTTTCCCAGGAAATAGTATTTGTAAAGGATATAGAAAGAAGAGGCCACCATTTTTGCATTTGCAGAATATTAAAACTCATATCTAGATGCTAAAATTACTTCAAGCTAAAATTTACCAGTTACTAAGTTATTAAAATCTTTTTTTCAAAAAAAACTACCATTTTTTTGGAAAGTGTTTATTTACCATTAATCATGTTGACTCTTGTGTTTGACGTTAAACTATTTTAAATAATCAATTTTAAATATGTGTCCAGTTGTGGATGCCTCTTATCTGATGAGTTCATCTCCTCCGCAGTTTCGGTGTCTGAACTGCTCAGCTTCGCAAGTCTGCTCTCAGGATGGCCCTTTGTATCAGGTAAGAGGCACTCACGACTGTACATATGACCATCATGACACCATGGCGGTGAGCACATTCATCCCAAACTCAATTCCTAAGACATTTAACTTTGTAAAACTAATTGTTACTGGAGCTACAAAAAGTTATCTTTTCAACTTATAAACCCAAGATTTCCCATTATTTTAGTTCTCCTGGGTTGTCTATTTAATTTTACTGAACTAAAAAATTGGAAATGTTAAGGCTATCATTTATGAATCAAGAGTTTTTAATAATTACTACTTTCAGTCCTTGAGAAATCTCTGCTCCATATTGGATTTTGAGATGTTACTTTCTTTGTATGAATGTTATTTTTTAGTGAATCATTCAACCACAAGTGAAATATAAAATGCCAAATTAGGTGACGCTAAATAACAGCAACAGCTGATTCTAATTATGAGCTTGCTTATTAGCCCTTCCCTAGTACTTTACTTGGGTTACCTCTTTAAAAATGATAGTGAGCTGATTTAATAATGCATTAAGAAAACTTAAACATGTGTCTGAGGAAAGTTTATCTGATAAATACATTTTTAAAATTTGGGAAACAGAAAAGGGTATAGTAGAGATTATTGTTGGGTACAGACATGATTGAAGATCAACCTTAATCCTGTGAATTAATCATACTATTTCTTTAAAATATCCGTTGTTGGGCCAGGCATGGTGGCTCATGCCTGTAATCCCAGCACTTTGTGAGGCTGGGGATGTAGGATTGCTTGAGGCCAGGGGTTCGAGAACAGTCTGGGCAATATAGCAAGATTAAAAAATATTTTTTAAATAAACTTTAGGCCAGACATGGTGGCTCACCTCTGTAATCTCAGCACTTTGGGAGGCTGAGGCGGGCAGATCTCTTGTGTCCAGGAGTTTGAGACCAGCCTTGACAACATGGTGAAACCCTGTTCCTACAAAAAAAACAAAAATTAGCTGGGTGTGGTGGCACACCCCTATAGTCCCAGCTACTAAGGAGGTTGAGGCAGGAGAGTCACTTGAGCCCAGGAGGTGGAGGTTGCAGTGAACTGAGATTGTGCCACTGCACTCCAGCCTGGGTGACAGAGCAAGACTCTGTCTCAAACAAATAAATAATAAAATAATAAAATCCAACGTTCTTTTATTTCAGTAATTAAAGTAGTCTTCATCTTTATTTCCTTGGAGCCGGGGAGAAAGGATAATTGTAATTATATAACAAACTTAACTGGCATACTTACCTTCAGTGTTACAGTTTTGGAGTTGGGACAAATGAATGTATGTTAAGCATTAAAAGAATCACTTGAAATTGCTAATTGAAAATATTTAATTAGCAGTTATCTAGAATTTTCTTCAGCCTTTTGTCAGTGCTATGACATGGGAATTCTCATGCCTTCATTAAAATGTATGCTTTTTGATACATACTCTTTAAGTCCTAGCTTTTCAGCAATGTAGTAAGTAAATTTAACATCTCTGAAGGCCAAGTCATTGAGGGAGAAAGATCATTCTTCTCTTTATGCAGATAAGGGTCTGGGGTAAATAATTTAACTGAGCTGCTGAGATTTGTGTATATCCGAGGTATATAGATGTTTTAGCTGCTTTAGCTTCATGGCTGATTTGGGGATGCTGAAATGTAACGATAATACTGCCTGTAGCTATAACATGTGCAATACGTGGCTTTCTGCTTTTACTCTTGGTGTTGATGTCTATGTATTTCCTTAGAAATGAAGATGTCCTTAAACCATGATCCAAAGTATTAGGGAAAAACTGGAGTGAGACCAAATTTCTAAATCCATACAAATTTCCTTTTCTTCCTTCAACACCTCATTAATGGCTTATAGTCCTATAAGAAAATTGAACTTGTAGTTAGTAGGATGCACTCTTAACTTCCTGAAAGGATACCTAAATGGTTTTATGGTCAGAATTCTCTCTAATTTTCAAGGAATAAATCATTCCTATGCTGTATCTATTGTTAATCATTAGAAAAGGTGGAAACCATCCAATTTGCCATCCTTAATAGCAAAAACTGACAGAGAACCCACAATTAGAAAACTGGTACCAAATCTTATTTTGAATATAAATAAATGATAAATAATACACTAATATAGTAAGATAATAGTAAACCAAGGCCTAATATCATTTTTATCAGAAATGAAGGAATGATTTAATATTGGGAGAAGGGGATTAAATATATATATATAATATACATATATTTTATACATATATACTCTAGGTTAAAAATCATCAGTAGATACTAAAAAGGTATTTGATAAAATTCAATGTGAAGTCCTGATGTTTTCCTATTGAAAAGTTTTTCAAAACAACAGAAAATTGCAATGATTATACAAAGGAATATTCTTTACGATTACCTAGATTCATCAGTTAACATTTTACCACATTTTTTGCCTCCTCTTCCCCTCTCTTTCTCTTCTCATCTCCTTATTAATTAATCTGTGCGTGTGTGTGTGTGTGTGTGTATACATATAATTTAATCATTTAAAAGTAAATTGCAGGTATCAGGAAAATTGACCACTAAACACTTCAGCATATATTTCTTAAGAACAGAGACCTTCTCATATATATCCAGAATTCCATTTTACACCTAAGAAATTTAAATAGTACATTACATTTTATAGACATGCCAGTTCACCCCCAATTAAATTATAAAGTTAAATGTAATTCCAAACACACTTTTACCAGATCTTTGTTTAAGATGACAAAGTCAGTCATTCTAAAGCTCATAAGGAAATATCAACAGGTGCTTCTGATCAGTCATGTTTTTACAAAGAGTAATGAGAGGGAATGTGTACTACCACATACTAAAGCATATTTTAAAGTTGAAGTAATTAAAATAGGGTCTTGCCTTAAATATAGACACATGAATAAAAAGAATAGCTCAGCAACAGACCCTAGTATGTATGAGTCTCTAAAGAGGGTATTTCAAATTAATGCAGTAAAATGATTAACAGATATCTATTGAGTATTATGCATTGGGCACTCTTCTAGGCCTTTGAGGGTACAGAAGTAAAAATGAACATGAAATTTTATTTCATGGAACTTACACTAATGATGGTAACAGACAAAAAATATAAACAGGTTAAAATTTATAGTGTTAGAAGAAAAAGTAAAATAGATAAATAGAATAGTTTTGATAAGATAGCCAAGAGAAGCCCTCTTTGAGGTGGTGATTGTTGATCAAAAGAAATTGAGAGATGTTGCCATATGAATATCTGAGGTAGAGCACTGAAGGCTGAGGGAACACACTGCAAAGGCCCTAAGAATTGATTGTATCTGGTTGTTTGAGAATAGCAAGGAGGACAGTGGGGCTGGAACATGACAGTGCATAAGGGGCTGATTGATAATAGTGCACTCAGGAATGTAACGTAGGGTGCAGATCTAGTAAGATTTGTTTTCAATTAATTATACTGAGACTGTGGGTGGGGAATTCAATTCCACCTCACATTTTACATCAGTAGAGGTTTATGATGGCTCAAGATGGTAAATATTTTAAATGATACTATAAAAGATCAAGAAGAAAATATAGTTGAAGAACTGATCTCAGAGTGGGGATGGCCTTTCACAGTATACCTAAAAAAATTGAATTGACTATTAATATTAAAAGCACATGGCAAAAATATCATAAAATATATTTGCAATGTATGAGAAAGGTTTAATGTTTTTAATACATAAAGAATTCATACAAATATGTAAGAAAAATCCCAACTTTTCATAAAAATGAGCAAAAGGACATGATCAGGCAAGATACATAAGAAGGAAACACAGTGGGCTAATAAACATACAAAAATGAGTAACTTTCTTAGAAGTCAAGAAATGAAAAAAAATACTATTTTATGCTTATTAGATTGCTAAATTAAGAGGTGGGACAAGATAGTAATCATTATTGATGAGGCAATAGAGGAATGGGCATTCAAATTTAAAAATGTAGAAAAATGAAACTACTTTTTTTTGGTTTTTTTTTTTTTTTTTTTTTTTTGAGATGGCATCTTGCTCTGTTGCCAGGCTGGAATGCAGTGGTGCGATCTTGGCTCACTGCAACCTCCGTCTCCCAGGTTCAAGTGATTCTCCTGCCTCAGCCTCCTGAGTAGCTGGGATTACAGGCACGTGCCACCATGCCCGGCTAGGTTTTTTTGTTTTGTTTTGTTTTTATATTTTTAGTAGAGACAGGGTTTCACCATTTTGGCCAGGATGTTCTTGATCTCTTGACCTCGTGATCCACCCGCCTTGGCCTCCCAAAGTGCTGGAATCAAGAAGGGGCTGAGATGGCCATCCAGAACTACCTTCTTGAAGACCAGTGTAACAGTATTTATCAAAAAGCTCTTTAAAATGTGTATGCTGTTTGAACTAGCAGTTCCACTTTTAGGAATCTATCCTGGGGCAAAAGAAATAGATTGGTGGGTTAAGATTAAGTTATAATAGCAAAGGAGAAAAGGACTAAACTCAAATGTACAGCAAAGGGAAACTTACTAATAACTCACAGTTCATTTCTACAACAGCGTAATATACAGCTGTTAAAAATTATGTAGGACCATATCAAATGGTATGGAAATAGGTTTGTGGAATTGCTAAATGGATAAAAAATTTAAATGATACCAAACAATATGTTTAGCATGATTCCAGTTTTGAAAAAAAAAAAAAAAAAACGAATGTAGATAAAATGAGTAGAGGAATATACACTGAAATTATTTTGGTAGTTACCTTTGGATGGTAGGATTTAAATATTTTTCTTTTTTTTCTTGATACCATTCTGTATTTTCCAAATCTACAATAAAAACAAGTTTTGACAAAAACAATTCATTCTTTAAGGAAAAAAGTATATCAAAGACAGTTTTATCATTTTCTAAAATTATTTGAAATGTATTCTCTGAAAGTATCTGTTCTTTATTTTTATTATGTAATGAGACTTGAGGACTAGAAACTGAAATGTAGGTCTATTTAGTGCAGTCACTTAACACTAAGAGGTAATTATATGCCACATTTCATTATTGTTAGTGTGGTGCCATTTTATTTCAGAAAACAAACCGAAACACAAATAGAGCTTAAAATATACCTTTACAATTTTCAGTGTTGTGACACATTTCAATAAAATTATTAAACTTCATATGTTCTTATAGAACACACACAAATGGCTACTTGGGGGAGAAAAGAAAATTATTTTCAGCCCGAAACTGAGAAAATCCCAAGCATTACCAGTCAAGCCATTTTACTTCTCTCTGTACCTTTATCCCTAGTAGAATTGATGATGGATACTTCTATATATGATGAATGCATTCTAAAATGAGTGGCTTATGTATTTGCAGAGAGTGTGCAGATTCAATAGAATCGGGAATCAAACACAAAACTAGAGCAGTTATTATAGTGAAGGGCAAGCTGTGGGTTAGGTGAGGTAGAATGGAAAGGATGTTGGTCATCTCAGAATCTCTCTGGGCTTCAGAAACATCCAGAGTTTAGTAAAATGGAGATATCTGTGTCTTACTCCTTCCCAGGTATTCTGATTCAGGGGAAACGAAATAAAGTTTAAAATAAAAACAAGTAAAACCAAAACAGATTTAGAAGTTTTAGATCCTGGAAACCCTGAGAGACTGTCTGAGACCTTTACTTCAGCCCTTAGACAGCTGTCGTAGCATCTGCTGTACTTCCGCTGGGAGAGCAAGACCTAGGGCATTTGTATTCCTACCCTCTAGTTCCATCCTGAGCTGAATGGTTACAGATTCCAACATTGAGTCGTCCCAATGTGTAGCATAGCTATAGTAAGCACTGAAATGGTCTTTTTTCAGGATTGTTATGTCTCAGTCTAGCCCTTTTATCTATATGAAAGAATACAAAGTTCTCTATACTGTATTTTTATTCATGTATACTAAGATGGAGAAACATCATTCAGTGGCCATCTCAGCCCCTTCTTGATTCCATAAAATTAGCTCCTCAAATTTCATTTTAAGAGGGAGTATCTGCAGATTTAAGGAAAGGAAAAACCACTGATGTTTTGGTTCTATAAGATATGGTACAAGGTAAAAACAAACACAGAGGTAGCGTGGCATATGCCATATGCCTTTATCCCAAAGAAGCTGTTTTCTCTCTAGTTCTGTATAATAGCCAGATGTATGATACCTTTTCTACATAGTGACATGAAGAACAATATGAACCATTCGGTTATTTTATGTTATAGTCAAATCCAAATGTTTATTAGTATCAACTGTTGAAAGGAGGCAGTGACCTAAATGTTTCATGTAACAATTAGCTACTTTTTCAATATTTTTAAAGGATCATTAAAATAAATTTTAAATTAAAAAAAAATGTGTCAAACTTGTAAGAAATGTGATTTGTGAACACTACTCCAGTTTTACAGGTTCCTAGCAGAGGGGGTCTCTTCATTGATTTGTGATTTAGTAGGCTCTCACCAGCCTAAGCTGTAGTGGAATCCAGGCTGCTGACTTGTCTTGTTCGCCTCATAGGGTTACTAACTGAATGCCTATAAGCAGGGTATGTAACTTTCAGTCCTCCCCAGGTCTTGCCTCTCCTAAGTGTTGTGCTAATACTAGTCATATATACAACCTGCATCATGTCTGTAGACCTTTCAACTTGACCTCTGCTGCATATTATTGAAAACTTGACTGATTACAGAAAAATAATGGCAATCAAAAGTAATAGAGTTTTAATGATAACTCAAATTTTAACTGTTGTAATCTCTAGTACCAGGAAATATTGTAAATTATAAACCCAAATTCTTAAAATCTTTGTATATAAACTGTATTGTTTTTATCCAAGTACAGTCTTATTCATTATCTGTCTTTATTTTGTAGTCATACCCTATGGTATTGCAGTATCGACCAAGAATTGATTTTGGTTAAACGAAGGGGCCCAGACCTCACTGAGATGAATCCTGCACTATTTGTTTACTCGTCAACAGATTGCACAGTTAACGGTGTGTGGACTAGAGGAACACAACCAGATTTTCAGCATGCAAATAAGGCCATTGTCTATCTCTCAATTGTCAGTTGCATTCATGTTGTTTCTATTAGGAGCAAACCAAGTGCCATTCTGCTACTGAACCATCTGCATAAGGTATTTGTGTTGTCTCAAAGTGTGCAAGTCATGGTTAAAATCAGTTAGGTGTGCCGCCATGATTCAACCTTCTGAATATTTTGCTTGCCTGTTCCAAGATTGTTCTAATGTTTAATTACACTAGTAAAATGGCTCAATTTTTGTGGTGTTGCAGTTTTCACATACTTACTATTTTATTCTTGTTTAAGTAGCGTACTGTACAAGAAACTAATAATTATATCTTGAAATTATTTTGTATGGAAATATATTTAGAAAAGTGGTTTTTGAGCCACTGTCTTGTTCTTGGTAAGCTTTTTGTGTGAAAAAGTTCATTGAGTGTGCAAGTCCTTTTGCCAAGAATTCCAGTTATTCTGTAACATTAGAGCACAACATAATTGTAGACATTCTAAGCATCTGTCCATGTAGTCTACCAATTGCACAAGGAAGGCATGTTAGCCCTCCAGACTGAAAATGTATGTGACCTCTTGAACTGAAGTTAGATTCCCAACCATTCAAAATGTTGGCAGCTGATCACATTTACTTTTGATAAAATTAATGTGTAAGTAAGGTTAATCTTCGTTCATAATGCCTTATGACAAGCAGGTGCTGCTTCATGGAAATGTCATTGTATAGCCCATTTCATGGATCATTACATTGTTGCTGTCATTTAATGAGTGCATTATTTCTCTTTTTAAGTTGGCCTTAGGTATATGTCATTGTGGCATGCAGAGGGTTATGATGATTTTAAATATTAGGATGTTTAGAGCACATAACATTAGCTATTTTATGGATTTCAAAAGTCGCAAAACAGTTGTAGATTAAAACTGTTAGTTACCTTTCACATTTCCAAACTATGTGCATAAAATAGAATAAATGCAGTATAGAACTATGCTAACCAAAATTAATAGGTTAAGGGTATTTTATTTTAAGTCCTGTAGTAATTGGGGAAATGAGATTATTATTTTATACATGAGTTCATTAAGATCAGAAATACAAAATGTCTTGTATTTTGCAGTTTTGTTAAGTCTTCCATTCATTTTAGGATTAGTCTGCAAGTCAAAGAAAGTCTTGTTACCTTAAATTATATGAAAACTGTCATTTTAAATCTTTTAAAATTTACAATTTTCAAAAAACTTATTTGGAAATTGCTTTGAAACAAACAAGCTAACCTTTGAAACTTAGGAAAAAATCTTTAAAGTTAGGGAAAATATTTGTTTGAGAAATATGACATGAGCACAACCTGTGTGTTACACACATTTAGTTTTTATACTGCATATGTGGTAAATGTGCCACCTTTTCCAGTAAAATGTATCAGAAATCAATGCCTTCTGAATTTCAAAATGATTCTTAGAAATAAGATATTGTACAACTCTAGCAAACATACAAAATACAGCTAAATCTTAATATGTTTCACTATGTAAAAGGCTGAAACTTCATAATTATCTTTTCCTTGTATCTTTTTTTGAGTCAAAAAGTCTATTAAATTTTTCTATTGTTCTAACTTTGTTGAAAAAGGTTAAGGCAATACTATCTTAACTTTGTTTTGATAGATTGTTTTTGTTCTTGCAATGGCTCACAAGCACTTAAAAGAATTTAAAAGGCAGATTTTCGTTAACTACAAATGGCTGAAAAAACTGAATTTACTATCTAGCTACAGAAATTATTTTTCTGTGCTGTGAAACTCAGTTCCTAGACATCCCTAAGAACTTTTACAAATTATTATAAATTTGTCACACCTAGGTCAGTGATTAAAATAGTGTTTTGCAAATAGAATTTTAATTAACTCAAAACGAATTGAGTGCATTTTTAAAAATCACAAGTGAGACTTTGATGTTTTGGCCCTCCAGCCAAAACTTAATGGCCATAAGTGAATTTTATTTACAAAATCTCTTTAAATTTGGCCAGTTGCCTTGTCATATTCATTTCACTATTTTCCAAGGAAATATATAGGAAACAATTATGAAACAGAATAGTTTTATATAGAATTCTTTTATTTACTGATAATGCATTAACATTTTTATTGAAATGCAATGGAATATGTGCCAAAACATGTGAAAAGCTTACAAAAAGAAAGGCATCAATTGTCGTTTGGAGAAAGGTACACATTTTTTTGATGGTCCTAAGTTATATAGTATTACTACTAGAATCATAGATTTCTTCAACTGACTTATTTTGGTATATTCAACTACAGCTTTCTAAGGATAGGACTACTTTCATGTCTAGTAATACACTGTATTCCCCGTTAATTACCCCTTAAGTCAGGTTGTAGAATTTGCAAGAAACTAGGTGTAGAAAAAAAATGTACAGGCAACTTTTGTGGTTAGCTTTATAAATTTAGGGTGCTCATAAAATGAATTCTTTATATAAATAACCTATAGGAATCATCTGAATCTGTAAAATCAGAGACTAAAACTAAAAGTTTTCTTTAATCTGTTGTTTCTTAAGCAATAAACTGAAAGACCTTTACTTCCATAAAAGATTTTGTTATCTCTTTTATCTGCCTTAGAAATTATAAATATAAAAGGGTCAAGGAACTTAGATATAAAGAATGACTGTGGTTTATAAACATTACTTTAATTGAAGTAATCACATCAGTTAATAGAGAAATCAAAATATGTATGGCCTTTTCTCTAGATTAGCAAAACACCTTTACAAAGTTTGAAAAAATAAACTAAAATGCTCATTGATGAGGTAATACTCAGTCTGGAGTACAGGTAACTTGGGTAATGCCTTTTAACTACTCTTAGAGAAGTATATTATTTCTTTATACATTAAACATCTATCCCATACTAATGTGCCACATTTTATAAATGTAATGATTTTGCTCAACTACATTACACACTCAAATGTAATCTAAATTTAAACTGATTCTTCAAGAAAAAAAAAAAGTGTGTTATATAATATTGTGAACTGTTTAGCTTTACTGAAATATTTAAGAGAAAGTGCCTCATTGCTAAAGTGCATTTCTGTTTTAAATTTACTGCATAAAGTTTGAGTTATCTGTACCTGTCTCTTATGAATGGTTTCATATCTAAATAGGCTCTTGTAAGTTAATTTTTTGGAAGATTTTCATAAGAATATAGATATCACCAAAGACATTTTACAGTAAATTAATAACCATGTTGGAGAGACGGTTTTAACAGTTTGGAGGTTGGAAATTTTTAGATTGCAATTTAATTTTATATAGTTAGGCAATAACCTTGATTAATTGCTAAAATATCACCAAAGAAAGGCTTTAAACTGAATTTTCTTGGTGAGATCAGTCAAATGCAGGCTTTTCTTGCAATAATCAGGACACACTTCCTTTCAAATATGTTTATTGTTTTTCAGCGTCATCTAACAGATCTTAGGAAATCCTCAAAGGTGAGAAAGAAAGAAACGCAACAAATAGCCTTCCTCTGCATGAAAAGTGAGAGAAATACATACTTTGAAAAGAAAGTTGAGATTTTTAATTTGAGAGGCTTTTTATTTCATGGAGGCAGTGTAAACTAAAATTAAGCTTAGATTTAGCTCCTGTATTCTTCATAATATGAGAAATTTTATTAAAGGCAGACTTTGGTAAAAGTGCCAACACCCTTACTTATATAGAAAAGAGTTCCTTCTATGGAATTTATATAAGTAAGGGCTTTCTCTGTATTCAAAATATTTCATAAGAGCCTGTGGTTTTTCCCCCTTAAAAAGCAACTCTAGACCGTGCACAGTGGCTCACGCCTGTAATCCCAGCACTTTGGGAGGCCGCGGCAGGTGGATCACTTGAAGTCAGGAGTTCGAGACCAGCCTGGTCAACATGGTGAAACCTCCTCTCTACTAAAAATACAAAAATTAGCCAGGTGTGGTGGCACACACCTGTAATCCAAGCTACATGGGAGGCTGAGGCAGGAGAATCTCTTGAACCCAGGAGGTGGAGGTTGCAGTGAGCCGAGATTACACCACTGCACTCCAGCCTGGGTGACAGAGCGAGTCTCTATCTCCAAAAAAATGCAACTCTTTGTCTTATCTCTCAGCACTTAGTTTATTATTATTAGAATTTAGCCATACAGACAACTTTGACAAAATGGGTCACAGAACAAGCATGTACATCAAGAGGAAGTTCCATATCCCCCTTGTACCATTTTCCTTGGGAATTCATGCTATGGGCTACCTTAAAGGTAAAACTCATGAAGTCTTTCTGATAGGTCACTAGGTAAATCTCCTTGGATAGGGTAAAAATGGATGCACACTCTATTACATATTCTGGTTTATCATAAGGAATTTTCCAGAAAGCTGAGCTTTATACTAGTAAGATATTGGTTGGTAGTAGGAACTTCAAAAATGAATGAGTTTGCCATAACTTTAATTTTCTGGATTGGAAACATGAAAACTTGAAATGCAATTATCAATATTTTGTAATATATATTCCTACAGTTTGGGTAAAAATAAGGAACATGTCTGCTAGATCTAGTTTATGAAAAAGTGAAAAATATTAAATACACCAGAGACTCAAACCCTTTCAAGGCACACAATAACTGTTTCTGGATTTACTTGACAAACCTAGTTGAGTAGCATTTTGATGGAGAACATCAGACTGAAAGTTAATTCAGATATACTTAAATGTACAATACAATTTTCAATAGTTTTTATTGCAGTGATGTTTTTCCAATAATTTAAGTAATTCTCTTCCTAGTGTAATACAGTTTTCATAAATAATGTTTACTTGCTTTCCTTATATTTTGGAATAGAATTAAAATGCTTGAGCACTTCCTTTCAGAAAGTTATAAAATTAAAAATAATTATTTTAAATGCTCATTCAAATGTGTCTGTATACTTATACTCATTATGCCCCTTTTTCTATAGTTCCAAACTGAGACTGATTTTTCAGATATTTTTAATTTTGATAATTTTAAATCTAGAATCAAGTGAAACAGATATGTTAAATACTGAGTCTAGTTTTCTTCCATCTATGGAGCTTCATGGAATAAGAAACTAATCTAGTGCAAATGAAGATTAAATATTTCTGGGTGATGGAGAGATAGTCAACAAATTTATTTATCCATCCTCTGCACATCAGTCCACTGGAGCAGGAGTTCTACACATTAAAAATGTAATGGGATCAGCCTAGCATTGTTTGGGGTCGGTTTTCTTTTGTTGTATTTTTTAGAATGGGGGTGGGGGCCTAAGTGTCCTTATGAAGCTGTGGTCCGCGACAGGAGCTTGTTGGGGGAGTACCAGGGTTCTGCTGCTTTCCTGCATCTGAGCAACACAACAGAGATCATCAGTTTTAAATAGAGTAGCCCTCACAATCAGAATATCATAGGATATATTGTAAAGTTATGTTGCTAATTTTCCTTTGAAATATAAAATATTTTAAGCTTTTTGTCAAAAGTGGTAACATCTTAATACAAATAAAAACCTTTTTGTGGTTGTAAGATTTAGCTTATAAATCATTCAAATTGAAGTGAAAGAATTACCAGGTCATTGTTAATGACTTAGTCTATTAAGAATATATGTATTTTTGTAAAGGAAAAGCACTTGTAGATATTTAATCAGTACAAGATATGTCTTTTGCAGAAATAAAATGCTGCTTAGAGATTCTCTTTAAATATTTTTTATTTTTGTGCTCAATTGTATTTTCTGTTGATCTATGGAATGTTCTGTACAAAGCTTTATGATTGTACTGTTGGGCTAGATACTTTTTTTTTTTTTAATCTGGACTTAGCCAAGTATATTTCACCATGTTAAAATATAGTATCTTTGTTATTAAAAATTAAATTGCAAAATTTATTGTTGTTTGTCATCTTTAATATTAGTCGCTGTAGCTTGCAGCCTTCATTAAAAATATCTCCTTTAAGTACTAGTCCTGTAGCAAATTTTATTGAAATTTATTGAGTGTTTGAGATCATAAATATTTTCTAAGGATTCTTCAGCTATTTATTTTAAAATGGCACACTGTTCCTCAAATACTACTTAAAGTGTATACACACACACCCTTGAAGAATTTTTTGTTTTGTTAGATTAATCAAATCCAAAAAAAACCTTTTGAAAGTAATTAGGAATCAAAGGCAGGCCCAAGTGACTTGAAAGAAAGACTGTTTCATTCAGCCAGTTAGATAGCTAAGCGTTGTTTATTAATACTTTCCATGTACACTTGCCTCAGGAATTCATTAGGCCAAAGCAAGACATTTATGTCAGGAACACTGCGATGGTTTCTAGCTCGGCCCCATTGTGATTTTGATGCCCGAAGCTTTGTCTTACGTTAGTGAAACCATGGAGGTAGCTAGAAACCCCAGTCCTTCAGTGAGACAGGGAAAGCAGCTTTCCTCTGAGCAGAATTTGGCTTGCTTCTGTATTTGAGCTCCACTCTCTTCAAGGCTGCTGCAGAATGGGAAAGAATGTGGAGGACTGCCCATGGGAAGTGCTGGAACATATAGCACACATTGCTTTCATCACATGTCACTGGCCAGAGCATGGCCTCACCTAACTGCAAGCAAGGCCGGAGGACCTAGTGAAGCCACATCCCAAGGAGAAAGAGGAAAATTTTGTGACCTCCTAATGTCTGCCACGCCCTACATTTGCAAAAAGAGGTCACAGTTGACTTAGGTCTTAGAAGGGTGTTGTCCACACAGACTCAGCACTTATCGTTTCACTAGTTTGGAAAGAGAAAGAAGGGTCTTGCACCCAGGCCAGGCGTGAGAAGCTTGGGAATCACTCTGCTCTTCATGTGGCTGGGGAACGTGCAGGTAGTATTTTGCTGGAAGCCATATACCACCCCACTTGGCATTCCAACCCTTGCCGTGGACTTTGCAGTGCCAGGATTTGCCCCTAGCAATCAAATAGAGAATAATGCCTGGAGAGGACAAATATGCAGCGCTCACTACCAGTAGAAACCAGCAAAGCCCAGCCTTTCTCACACAGCCGTCCTTCTAGGAAGCCCTGCTCCTCCTTACAAAGCCCCACTCATCCCTACAGAGCCTGCTCCCTCTTCAAAACCCAGCTGCTCCTCAGGAAGCACCTCCACTACAAAAGCCTCTCCTCCCTAAAAAGACCTGTTCCTGCAAAGAACTTTTGGTCCTCGTAGGAAGCCCTGCTCCTCCTACAAGCCCTGTTTCTGCATATAGTGCCTTGCTCCTCCTCAAAAGCTCTGCTTATCCTTATCCTGCTCCTCCTACAAACCCTAAGAGTACTCTTAGGGTTTGTAGGAATCCCAGCTCCTCCAAAGAATCTCTAGTCCTCCCAAGGAAACCTTGGAAGTCTTGCTCCTCCTGCAAAGTCCTGCTCCTTCTTACAGCGCCCTGCTCCTCTCTACAGATCCCACTGCTCCTACGAAGCCCTACTCCATCTTACAAAACCTTGTTTCTACAGATACCTCTTCTTCCTCACAAAGGCCTCTTTCTCCTTACAGAGGCCTTTTCCTCCTTCACAGCTTTGCTGTCATACAAAGTCCTGCTCCTTCAGCAAACCCTACTCTTCCTGCGAAGTCCTGCTCCTCCTGCAAAGCCCTGATCTTCCTTAAAAAGCTTTGCTTCCCCTACAAACCCCCACTCTACCTACAAAGCTCTGCTTCTCCTGCAAAGCAATGTTCTTCACACAAAGCATTCCTCCTACTACAAATCACTTCTCCTCTGACAGAGCCCTGCTCATCCTTATGAAGTCCTACTTCTTCAACAATCCCAGCTTATCCTTAGGAAGCCCCGCTCCTCCTAACAATGCCCCGTTTCTCCTACAAAGCACTGCTCCTCCTCACAAAGCACCACTCCTACAAATTCCACGTTATCCTTACAAAGCCCTGCTCCTCGTGCAAACCCTGCTCTTGCTTACAAAACCCTCCTTTTTAAAGAGAGTGTCTCCTTTTTCCAATGTCCTGTTGCTCCTAGAAATCCCTGCTTCTTCAAAGTCCAGCTCCTCTTTACAAAGCCCTGCTCTTCCTTCAAAGCCCCAATCCCCCTACAAACCCTGTTCCTTTACAGAGCCCTGCTTCTCCCTACAGAGCCTTGCCCTTCCTACAGATCCCTGCTCCTCCTTACAAAGTCCTGATGCTGTTACAAGCACTGTTTCTCCTTACAAATATGTGCTCCTCTTCACAAAGACCTGCTCCTACTTACACAGCCCTGCTCCTCCTACAAAGCCCACTCCTCCTTACAGAGACCTATTCCTTCGAGAAGAGCCGTGCTCCTCCTAAATCCCTGTGCCTCCTGCAAAGCCCGCATGCCTCATTACAAAGTGCAACTCCTCTTACAAATCTCAGCACCATAACACCCCTTCTCATTAGAAATTGTGCTCCTCCTACCAAGCCTGCTCCATCTTCCAAAAGCTTGTTCTTCCTACCAAGGCCTGTTTCTCTTTACAAAACCCTGTTCATCCTACATAGACCAATTTATAGTCCATCATCTCAAGCTTATCCAGACTTCTTCCCCCTTCTGTAACACTTAGCTCTCTTACCACAGCCACAGTCATTAATGTTTGTTTGCCCTCCCATTAGAGTGTGAGCTTTGAAAGAATGCTGACTTAGTTACTGTGGTATATCCCCACCTTCACAGACACGCACACTTGCATAGTTACTGGCACCAGTATACAGTGGGGAAAGAAACTGAATTTCAGAAAGACAAGCATTGCTGATATAGATTTCAGCACTTTGCCAGACACTCTCCTGTCCCCCCACTGGCTCCATCTCCGACTTCAGAACTTTAGTAAGTATATGAACGATGGCAAGGTTCCAGGTGGCCATCTCTTCACTTTAAAAATAGACACCCTGACCCTCTTGTGTAAGATCCCAGTATTAAGATTTGTTCCTTTGGGTGGACAGCGTCTCCTCTTATAATAAACGTTTCTAGAGGAAGGCTGTGTAGCATCAGATCATTTGTCCCACCTGCTTTGGTGAGCCTCAAATGAGGTGACAAGCTAAAGTTGGCTTAAGTGATCATTAGTCAGTAGACATGCATGAAACCAATGGCCCCAGTGGAACCCCTGGGCGAGCAGGAATAGCGCCCTAGAAAGGAAGCCAATTCCGTGAAGCGTTATCTGCCAAGGAAAACAGGATCTCAGCAGTCACCTGTTAGATCATGCGCTTTTAGACATACTGTGTACCTCCTCCCCTTGCAAACATGCTTCCCTCTTCACCACTGGCTTATTAAGTACTAGGAAGGCAGGAACTGTCCTCCTTTTCTCGCCATATTCCCAGATTCATATGCCAGACAATACTGGAATGAATGGGTGAAGAAACAATTCCCATCCCTTGGGCTCTGGCATGGAGCTGTGGTCCCCAGGGATCTTGCTCACATCATGGTGTCAGCCAGTCCCCAGCCAGCCTCTCCTCTTCCCTGTCTTTTTCTCTCCCTTCCTTTTCCTCTTCTCTGAAATTATCTTACTGAAGTTCTCAGCACGTGGGACCTACTGGGACCAAAGTTGGGCATTCACGCTAGACCACAAAGGCCTGAAGAGCAGGGGCCCAGGCAAGGGCTGCTGTCCAGTAGCCTGTGGCTTCCTCCCCTTCCCCAGGTCCAGCTCTGTGTTCTTAACTCCAGGCAACTGGCCCACAACTGCATGGCACTGACTTCAGTGGGAGGAGGGAGAGGCTGAGCAGAAGAGATACAGCAGCGCACGCCAGCCGGCTCTCAGGGAAAGTAGAGCCTGTTATTTCTGTCTTCTTTTCTCTCCCCTCCTTTCTGCATTTTTTCATCCTCACTATCATCCCCTACCTCTCTTCTTCTGTTTTCCCTCTTCTTCCCTCTCTACCTTGCACTTTTGTTTTACCTGTTTCCCTCCTCTATTGGTCTCTTCTCCATTCTCAGCCACTTCCAACAATCTCCCTTCCTTTTCCCACATGTTTCTTCCTTGCCTCTCCCTTCTCCTCGTCTGTTTCCAGTTCCTTTCTGTCATTTCATGTACTCCTGTTTATAGCTTCATTTCATTCTCTTTATCCTTTTTCTTTCTCTTCTCCCTCCTCTTCCAGATCCAAGTCTTCTTTTCTTTTGGTCTTCTGCCCCACTCCAGGAGTCAGTCTCCTTTGCAAACCAAATTTCCACTCACTTCACACACACATACAGTGGGAAATGGAAACAGCAGAGAGCATCTTGGAGGAGAACTTGAGCTTGGATCCTTCAGTAGCTGCTGCCAACCTCCAGCCAGTCCTCTCTAATAAGGCCCAAGGGCCAGCAAGATAACAGCCTTTCTCAGAAGGTAAGATCAGTTTGTTAGGACTGACATAATAAAATACCACAGGCTAGGTAGCTTAAACAACAGAAAATTATTTTTGTCAGAGTTCTAAAGGCTGGAAGTCCAAAGTCAAGGTGTTGTCAGGTTTGGTTCTTCCTAAGGCCTCTCCCCTGGGCTTGCAGATGGCTGCTTTCTCCCTGTGTCCTCGCATGGCCTTTCCTGTGTTCACAGGCACCCCAATGTCTCTTCTTCTTTTAAGGCCACAAGTCATATTGCACTGAGGCCCTCCCTTATAACCTCATTCAATCTAAACCACATTTTTAAAGGCCCTATGTCCAAATATAGTCACATTCTAAGGCTCTGGGGGTTACAGCTTCAACATACAAATGTGAGGAGGACACAAATTCAATCCAAAACAGAGCTATGCAGTGGCCTACAGAGCTGGCTGCAAATGCAGGGTCATTCTGTCGTATAACTGGGAAATCTACCTAATCTCACTGAGCTTCAGTTTCCTCATTTATGAAGCAGAAATCATTATAACGTATCCCATAGGTTTGTGGAGGAATGAAATGTGTTACAAAGCAATCAGAGCAATGCCAGAGGACACACTAAAAGACAGCACTGTTGTTTTCAATCTCTATCTGATCATCTGCAGATTGCAACCCTTAGTTATATCAATGTTCTGTATTTGATTTGCTTTAAGACCTAAATTCTGCCAAGTAACCAAAATCCTGCTGGCTTAGAGCTTTTCCATTCACATGATGGTTCATAAAAGTCATTCCCACTGAATGTCCTGATACATAAAGGACCTATTTATAGCACAGGGTCTAGTGCATAGTAGGCACTTTCGAAATGTCCTCCCTTTCTCTCACACTCAGTTACTCATCAGAACAGACTTATAAGGCAGGGATTCTTAACTCAATCTCATTGATGTGAATCTGAATCTAAATAACTAGCAAGCAATCACCAGGGATGTATTTGTGTCTCCACCATGGGTCTGTCTTCTTCCAAGGGTAGCCCTGTCCTGCTGCACTGGCTCTTTAGGTTTGAAAGCTGAGAGATCTAGAGAAGACTGTCCTTAGGCCCTCCTGGCCACCAGAAGAGGAGCAGTGTGGAGGACAGACACTTGGAGACCAGCATGTGTCAAAGACAACATGTACGTCATTCATGTGGTCACACTGTCTTGAGTACCCGGCATTGTGCAAAGCTCTGGGACTTGGTGGTGAGCTGAGCAGGTTCCACTTTTACAAGAGCAGAGTTTGTAGTATTGTATGCTAAACACATACAATAAATACATAATAAAAAGACTGGAGGTGAATGTTCTGAAGAGAATAAGCATGATGAGAAAGAATGAGAGGACCTTTCTAAGAAAATGGCATTGAAGCTGAGACCCGAAAGATAAGCTGGAGCTAGCCAGGTGAAGGGCAGGAGGAAGAGTATTCCTGAGAAAAAGTCATCATTGCGATGACTGCTCAGGCAGCCCAGCGACCTGCAGAAGGCCAGTGTGGCCAGAGCGGGAAGCAGGAGGAGGGCTGGGGGAGGACTCTGCAGAAGGAGGCAGGGCCAGGTCGCGGAGACACTTTCAGGCCATATTTAAAAGCTGGTATTTTATTCTGAGCACAGTAAGAGGATTTTTAAACAGGGAACTGACATCATCTTATTTATATTTTTAAATGATCACGCTGGGAGCTTGGTGGAAAATAGACTGTCAGGGGGTAGGGGTGGGATAGAAATGGAAACATGAAAAGCCTGGTGCAGTAGTCCAGGTGAAAAGAAAACAACGCAAGCGGCCCAGGGCAATGCCAGTGGTGCTCAAGATGAAAATATATGCTGATGGAGAAAAGTGGGGTTCTCTGCACATCTCACCCCTCAGCCTGGTGTACAGGACCTCAGTTAAATGTAACCTGAGTTTTTAGGTCAGTGAAGCTCTAGATGAGAGTGGAGGGGAGGAGAGAAAGGATCCTGAAAAGCCTTTTCCACTAGCCCTACCCAGGGGCTCCCCACAAAACCAGCTGCCCTGCCAAGCACCCCAGCTCAGCCCCTCACCCCTCCAGCGAGGCCCAGCCCCAGCACCTGCCCTGCCATGCCTTCCTCAGTGCCACCTACTCTCCGCCCTCCCTAGAGGTGGCTCTTGCCTGCTCCCCTCAGAGCCCTTTGCACATCCTGCCCTGTCAAAAGCACTGCAGTGGCATAGCCATGAATTCCAGTTTGGCTTCCACCACTGACTTGCTGCAGGATGAGTAAATCCCATAATCTCTCCCAAGTGGCCAATGTGCCACGAATGTAAATGGAACCCAAAAGACGTAATTAAAACATTTGTTTATTTTATCTGTGCCTCTCACAGACCCCCTCCACTGATAAAACTTCAGCAGTCCCTGGACATTTTCTGTTTCCCTCCCTCTCCTCTCCTTCCTAGTTGTGGTACATGGTTGGGGAGGAAAGTGAATGGAAAGCCCAGGAGGTTGTAAACCAGCTCCAGGCCATCTGGACCTGCCTGCTACTTAAAGCTCTCAGAAATCTTTCTTGGTTTTTTGGAGGGTCCTCTCCCCAACTCTCAGCTGCCACTCACCTTGCCAGGGGCCATGCCTCCATCTCAGTAGGCAGTTTCCCATAACCCTCACCTATTCCAGGGTTAGAGCCCACAGCCTCTTTCTACAGGGATGTGCTCTTCCCACAGGCCACCATCTTGGGCAGGATTTCTCTTAAGTGGCTCCTGACTGATATTGCTAGTGCAAGTTCTCATACCATCCCCAAGAGTCAAGCAACACTGACCCACTCTCAAAGAGGAGTCTGTGTTTATCTGCACAGCAGCCACGCTCTCTCTCCCTTCTTCTGCCCCATGCCTCCGGCCTAGGGGCACAGCCTCTAGTCTTCAGATCCCTCTGGGTCCTTTGACTCCAGGCAAGGCGTCCCTTAACTGCAGTCACACATGTCAAGCTTTCCTAAGGTGCTGCTGAAGCCCTACTCCCACTGGTTTGGGAGAAGAGAACAGCACCCTCCACCCCTCTGCCTGGAGGAACAGTGTTCACAGCACAGCTCACACCACAGAAAGCCTCTGCCTAAGTTTTCTCTCCTTAGTTCCTGGACTATGTCTTTGAAAACTGGAAACATGTCCCAGCCACACAGGTAACCAGAGCCCCTGGGCTCTTTATCATCACTAGGTCTGAGCAGACTCTCCCTCTTGCATTTCTTCCACCCTCATGGCCAGAGGAACAGAGGTCATCCAGCCTCCCAGGAAAACATGGCTCTCTCTATGGTTACCTTGTCCAGATGCAAGAGCCCTTCAATCATAATCCAGCTCCTGAGGGCAAAAGCAGATGAAGAGAGAGTCACTCATGCTCTGCTTTGCGGTGTCCAGTCCACGGTCTTTCAGAACAGCCACTCCTGAGAGCTGAAGGCTGGACTGTAGAGAGGGAGAGTGAAGCCCTGTATGATGCACCACGGGCCAAACCTGCTGCTCATTTAAATGCAGAGGGCTCTGCCCCTGACCACGGAGTCGGTGCCAGCTGTTACTGGGCTGGTCAGTACTGCCTACCTGCATCAAATGCTCTTCCTTTCTCAAGCCCCCCTCATGGGAGCAGTTGGAGAGCACTTGCTGAAGGGGCAGGTTGTGTTTGGGGAAGTTTTCCCCTTTGGGCTGACCCAGAAGTGAGATGGAAAGAGCTCAAGGACGATGTCTGTGATTCTTCCAGACGTGCTCACTGAGGGGCGTCTGGGAGCCGCCACTAGGGTTCCCCTCCAAGGCGGCCCCATAGCTCTGGGTTGAACGGTGCAGTGATGGGGAGGTGAGAAAGGATCCAGGAGTCCAACCAAGGTGGGCTTCATTCATAGTTCAGCCGCTCACTAGACTAGTCGTGTGGCCATGGTAGGTCGCTTCCCTTCTTTTTCACCCTGGACCTCCCTTCTCGTGACACTCATCTCAATTGCAACTGCTTGTGTTTAACCTGTTATCCCAGCCACAGTGCAAGCTCCCTGAGCACACAGGCCAGGCCTTGGTGTTCAACCCTATGTCCTGGCCCTAGCACAGAGCCTGGCCCATGGGAGGTCTTCAGAAAAAAGAAAGACCTGAGTGAATAATATGAACAGGAACTCTCCTACACTATAAACTAAATGATTCTATTATTAATCCAGAAACATTTGCAGTATCAACACCACCCCTAGACTGGGGCAAGAGAACATGCCATCCAATTGGGCCTCTCAGGCCATGAGAGGTTGTAGGGAGGGGAAGTGAAGGGTTATGGTTTTTGCCCTGGGAAATGTACCAGGGTCGCCATTTGCTTCAAGTCACATACCCCAGATCACCCCAAAGTGGACGTCCAGACAGACAGATCACTGTGCCTTCTACTTCACCTCTGCTTGGATGACAGTTTCAGGAAACCCTGGCATCCTGGGCAGCTTGATAAGTCAGTCTCCATCCCAGGTCCAGTGGCTCCAGGTAACCTGGGAACCTGGGCCACCTTCTGCCCCACCTGCCTTGACAGGGCCATGAAATCACTCAAGTTCACAGGCAGCAGGACAGGCCAGGAAAAGAACACCAGCATCATTCTCTGGGGATCACACTGCAGGGCCCTGGGTAAGAACAGGACGGCTGTGGATGTGGCATTATATACAACTTTAAAATATTTAGGCACATGCTATGTGGGCTTCATTTGTACACTTGCTTCAAGCCCTGCAAATTCAGGGGTGTATCTGCATGGTTGCTCGATGCTCAGGCTTAATTAGCCATGAGCTATCATTCCTTTGTGCTTTTAATCAATCTTTTTAAAGTTCCTTCTATGTGCTGGATATTGTGCTAGCGTCAGGTTCTTTAAGGATCTCATTGTCCTCATCAGCTTCTCCAGTGAAGCTGACATTGTTCCACAAAGTCTCATGCTTAGTCATGAACTACAAGTTCCATCCAGACCCACCTGGCTTTCTTTCACCCCATACTTGCCAATTTTACCCAGTACTGAGGCTTGGATCAGGTCCCCCCACCTCCCTCTTAATCTACGTAACTATGTAAATCCAAGCAGCCCTTCCTGTCTTAGCCTACACATCATTACCCAATAAGCAAACCTTTCCCAACTCAACTCAGGAGAACTTTCTTCAGAAAAAACTTTCCTGGCCTTCACAATTGGATTAAGCCTCCCGTCAGAGGCTCTTGTAAATATCAGATATCTTCTTAGCATGTCACACTGGCAACTTTATGCTCCGGGATTGGATGAATAACTCTCTCCCACACTAGGCTGTTGAGTTTGATGGGCTCTACTGGATTCACTGTCGAATCTCTAGGGCTCAGCACAGTGTCTGACACATAGCAGGTACTCCAGGAATATTTACTGATTGAATTAAATAAGTACAAGGTAATGTATGGATAAATTCAATACATATTTCATGGCTTGAATTTGACTAACACTTATTGGGTTTTCATAAAACATACTATGAGTTAAGGCAAATAGTACCAAATGAGAACCATTAACATGTATTTTCGTGGAGCTCAAACGAAATAACTTTGTCCAGCTATGGAATGTATGGGGAATTCATGAGAGGCTGAGAAGAGATGGTATAACTACATTCTGTGGTCAGTTCTGCTCCCATCCTGCTCTGCTTGCACTCTTTACTAAGCGCTGCTTTTCCTGATATTTTGTTTTTATGAGTCCTCATCTCTTCTTCTCTTTTCCTGCTATGTGTTTTTCAAATGCGTTCATCATCAGCAAAATTAATCTAATAGGCATACCCTTTGACCCAGAACTTTCAACTGAAGGATTCTAGCTCCCAGAAATATTACTGTCATTTCAAATGACATAATACAAAGAGTGTTCACAGCAGCAGTGTTTGTCATGACCAGGAAATGGAAACAAGATGCCTGCCAATAGAGGCATGGATTCACACATTCACACTATGACCTTGCAAAGAATGTGGTAGATCTATGTTCTGATGAGGAAAGCTGCATCGAATACCTGGCCAAGGAGGTAAAAGGCAAGTTGCCATGTAATATGTACATTATGATCCCTCCCCCACAATCAACGTATATGTTTGCATACATGTGGTAGAAATTACAAATTAAATTGCAACAATGGCTACCTTTGAGGAAGGACTTGGAGGGAGCTTGGGAAGGTTACTGTTACTTCTTGCTTTATATTCCTCTGTATTATCCAAATTTATGACAAAAGTATGTTATATTTCTAGCTTAAAAACTCCAGTAATGCAAGTGATTAATTTGCTTGTTTATGATCTGTTTCTCCTCTCTAGGATGTAAATTCCATATAAGCAGAGACTTTGTCCACCTTTTCTCACCGTCATCTCCACTGTGCTTACAACAGTGCCTGGAATACAGGAAGTGCTCAATGCATATTTTTTGAGTGACAGATCAATTTTTTAAAAAGCAAATTCCATTTTGACTAAATCTATCTTTCATATCCCCCTCTCCAAACCCTCCATGTTCTTATTGGTGAAGTGACTGGGTGCTGAGGAATCTGAAATTCTCTGCCTCACATGGTGGGCCTTGAATTAAGGTTGACCTCTTCCCTGAATCATGGGTTCCCATGATAAACGGGTTGAAAACCCATAAGGCTTCCTACACACAAATGTGAAAAAGACTCAAAGTTCTTAAGCGATAGGGTTTCAAGCAACAAAGAATGGGTTGTTTTAAAAAAGAAACCTTGATATTGGTTTAAAGTTAATCCCTTCAAAAAGTAAGAGCTAAAAAAGAACACATTAAGTTAGAAACAAGGAACAAAAGCATGTGCTGTCTGTCCAATCATCGAAAGGTCACAACTGTTTAACCACCAGATAATTCGACCTATTTAGAAGAGTCCAACAAAACCACAAAAATATAATAGATTATAGCTTAGGAAAAGATCTGCAAAAATATGCACTAAATTGTATTCTGTGGTTACTGCTTCTCTTTAACTTTCCCTTTGCTTTACTGTAGAACCAACATACAGCCGCTCAGGAATGCACACAATCTCAAAGACCTGTGGGCTGCCTTGCCTTTTCTTCGCGAGTGGAATTGTAGAGTTTGGGGACCATGATGCAGAGTGAGAAACTGGTCAGGTCCAAAGATGTCAGAACTCAGGGGTTTCATGTTGTGCACAGACAAGGAAGAGAAAAGAGGGAGTATGTCAGTCATATCGCCTGGACCAGACGGTTCTGGATTTGGGAATCCTCATTTCTTGCATCTTACAGTTACATAATCTATTACTTCTGTGCTTTTGGTTTTTTCTTTACTGTATCAACAGGCTACTGCAGGGGTCATAGCCTGGACATGGCCAACCAGAAAGATACTCAAGGAATGCTCAATGGAAGAAAGCAGGTACACTTGATCCCTGCATAGAGCCGCAGAAACAAATGTCATTTGTGAATTTAACTGCTAGAGGCTAATGGAAATACGAAGCAAACAACCTAAAGAATTTCCAGCTCAATCAATGATTCTTTTTTATCTGTAATCTTTATTTGTAAAAGAGAAACCTATTGTTTTTCCCTTAAGTTGTGATGCCAGCATAATGTGATCTCATGCAATGTGGGTGAAAGTTAAATGATTTTTTAAAATAAATTTATAAGAGTAAGTTTAATAAGTAGAAAACATTGAATTTTATCTTCAAGGTAATATTTACAGAAAAATAAAATGAAGCATGTGCTTTGAGGTGAGGAGAAAGTAACGAGACACTTTCACTTTTAGCTTCATTCTGTTCCATATCATCAAATTTGTTCCCTGTATCAGGAAGTAACAAACATAAAGAGATAAAAAGTGATCTCAGAAAGGGCAAAATCTATGGTTTACTCCAAATGCTGTATAAGTCCCTTGGGTTTCTTTTTCAGGAAGTCAATTCTCTGTCCCATGACTGCCAGTTAGGGATTGTGGCTTCTCACCAATGTTCCCCCATAAAAATCAGCTCAAGGTGTGACTGCAGCTCAAGTCTGATCTCTCCTGGTCAACTGGGAAATTTACAGGGGACACTCGCACTTTACCAGGGAACAAAATTCTATGCCACAGGAAAGAAACTGGAGGGGGATTAATTGCAGGCTGGAAAGACTATTGGTATGACAGTGGAGGGAGATGCTTATAAAATCTTAAGCAATGTGTTATTTTTATAAGGTAAGAGACCATATACAAAACAAATCTAATATGTGTGGTTTAGAGCACAGGCTTTGTGGTCAGAGACCTGAAGGCAAATATTTCTCTGCCATTTACTTTGGGCAAGTCACCTGCCTCTCTAAGGCTCAGTTTCCTCATCCATCAATTGTATGTAATAAAAAGACAGTGCGGTTCTGAGTAGTCAAGTGCTCAATAAAAAGTAGCCATTCACAGAAAGACAAACTTTGCATGTTCTCACTCGTTTGTGGGAATGAAAAATTAAAACAGTTGAATTCATGAAGATAGAGAACAGAATGATGATTACCATGGGCTGGGAGGGGCGGTAGGGAGGGAAGGACATTGGGGATGGTTAGTGGGTACAAAAATATAGTTAGATAGAATAAACAAGATACAATGTTTGATAGAACAATGGGGCGACTACAGTCAACAGTAATTTATTGTGCATTTAAAAATAACTAAAAGAGTATAATTGGAATGTTTGTAACACAAAGAAATGATAAATGTTTGAGGTGCTAGATACTCCATTTACCCTGATGTGATTATAATGCATTGTATGCCTGTATCAAAATATCTCATATACCCCATAATATATACTCTGACTATGTACCCATAAAAATAAAAAATAAAATTTAAAAGTAGCTATTACTTTTTACCTTTTATGAGATGCATACGCTTTTTAACTAGAGTAACAAGAAATTACGCAAACATGCATAAATGGAAATTATTGATATTTCTTTGACAAAAATGTGGGATTGCTTTTACTTAAGGGACATTGTTAGTATGAATGCTTCAAAAACAGAGTCAATAATCATCCGACATTAAATCCAAATCGGTGTACTCTATACACCTGCCTACATGTCTGCGTGAGCATGGGTGCTCCCCAAATGCCTGTAATTTGTAAGAGCCATTTAAGACTTACTTTCATTTTTCCTTCCCCACGCAGAGTTCTTCCATTTCTCCCGACTGAATCAAGGAGAAATCTCCCAGGAAGGCGAAACCTCTGGACCACCAAGTCCTTGAAGTAGGTTGACCCACTGCCACAGTTTTAATGGGAGTGTCCCAGTTTTAGCACTTAATAATCTCATGCCCCAGAAGCTCCACCAGTCTTCTGCAAACTGGGATGGTGGTTTCCTCTACCTGGGAGCCTGGTACCCCAGCCAGGGCCTACAGGATTACATCTGCTGACTGCACTCAGTTTTACTTCAATGCAGGTGGTGTTTCTTTCCCTTGGTAGAGTTCTTTCACTGACACCCCTGTGAGTCTTGTCAGATGTGATTAAACTACGGGCAACACAAATGGAATGAAAAGAAGGAAGTGGAATTGTTTTTGTTTTTTTTTAACCTGAGATAACTGACAGATAAGACTCGAGATGAACCGGGGGGTTAAAAAAGGGTATGCGTGCCTCTGGGTGGTTTGCTATCTATGTGCTCACACACAGGAAGGAGTGTGTGTAATGTACTGGGGAAGAGACTGTGGGAAGCCCAACCTGGGCAGGAGCCCCTGGAAAGTGGGGGAGGGGAAGGCAAAATTGAGGCACACAGTTCCCCATCATGGCCTCCAGAGGGCGCCATCAGCCCGCAGTGGTTCTTTGCCTTTTGAGGCGGGCAGAAGGAAGTCGATCCACCTGGAGGGTAAGGAAAGCTGCAACCCACTGCCTTCAGGGCTGGGGCGTGCAAGAACGAGGTGGACCACTCGCAGTGCTTGAATGTTCTCCTTGTTAACCCCAGCAGGGATAAGCACCTCCGCCTCATAAAATCAAAGCTCTTTCGTTCCCGCTTTAACGTTGCCAGTCTCCTTTACCTCGGAAAGAATGAGAAACCTCAACCTAGCAATCCCAGGGATCTGTGCCCTCCAGAGGAAGATCTCTGCAAAGCTGTTTAGAGCGGGTTGTGTGGAGGCCAGCTTCTCTGGCACGGCGCAGTGTTCCCGTGGAGCGTTTCCAGGGCGCGGAGGCCCAGGGTCGCCGGCTCGAATGAATAGGGAGCTGATTGCCGCTCCACACTGATGGATGTATATTTGTTACATTTGAAATGTTCTGAGAAAAGAACTGCTTCTGAAAAGAAGAGCTTTGTGTGAGCACAGTGAACATGAAGGGCGAGATTCCAAAACCTTTAGGGGGGTTTTCTTTCTATGCAAGAATGAGCCACAGAAAGCTGTTCCCAGCATCCTCTGGTAATCTAGGAACACCTATGGAAAAGCGTTGCCCGGGTCTCAATCCCAGGGGTGGGAATCAGGAAGTACAGAAGCCGCCATCAGAGCCCAGGTCTGGCTTTGTCATTACCCCTTGGGTGACCTCGCGGCAAACCACTAGAGAGCCGGGCCTCAGTTTTCTTATCTGTAAAATGAGGAGCCCGACTGGAGGGTACCCAAGTTCCCTCCCAGGTCTGGCACTTTCTGAGGGTCCTATTGTTCACCGAAGAGCTAATAATGCTAGTTCTCAAATTTTTTGCTCTTGAGACCCCTTCACAAATCTTAAAAGTACTGAGCCTTCCCCCACCCCATGGATCTGTGGGGGCTTCTTTTGCTATTTGGCAGGCAGTACTAATCAAACTAACTGACATATAAGAATTTTAGCTTATACTTCAAGTGTCTAAGGCTCTCTCCAAGGGCCTTCTCTCTGCCCTGTCATGTTTACATTTGTCTCGGTTGATGTAAGGCACTGATTATGGCCTCTGGATGCACATTGGAATCACCTGTAGAGCTGAGATGTAACCTCAGACCAATTTCCAGAGATTCTCATTTAGTTGGTCTCTGCAAGGGTAGTGGGGAGGGGGCTACCAGGTGATTTTTAATGTGTAGCCAGGCTTGAGAAGAGCCACTCTGATAGCTCTACAGTTCTCAAAGTGTGGTCCCGAGCCAGCAGCATCTGTATTACCTGGGAACTTGTTAGAAATTCAAATTCTCAGGCGTGCCATGGACCTACTAGGGCGGAGCCCAGGAATCTGTTTTAACAGGTCTTCCAGGTGATTTGAATACATGCTACAGTTTGAGACCCAGTGTTCTCGACTGCCACACCTCCACGGCTTCCACTCCCACCTTCACCATCACCTCCGTCAACTAAGTAAGCCCATGAAAATGTTTCAGGTTCCCATCTTCCAAGGTGCAGCTGTCTGTGTATGCAGTGGTGATAGGGGCTTGGGTGACTGTGGCATCATTTGCATGCGAGGAGCTGCTGGGCTCTTGAGCGAGAGAATGAACCAAAGGTCACTAAATGCCACACATACATTCCATTCAGTAAATATTTATTGCATAAATATGTATTGAGGTACCAGGCTATTGCTGAGGGCATCACCTTACAGAACACTTGCTGCATAGGAGATGCTTCAGAAATGCTGGCTGAGTGAAACCTCAAGGCATTGTTGCAGCCATTCATGCTGCCTAAGAATTATGCATCCTGTTTACTCTGTCCTCACCTGTGACACGTGGAAGCTCTAATCCTTGGGAATCCTGAAAAACAAGGGTCCCTCTGGCATAGCGACCAAAAAGAAAAATCACGACACCTAGCCTATGCTAGCCTCGCCAACAATATTGCTTTTTGCAAAGAATGGAAAATATTTGCAAATGGTTGAATGTTGAATCATGGGTTCTATAATATTAGTTAATCTTTATAGAAATTCCATTTTACTATGGAAACAATAGGCTAATTGTTAGAGTGGATGAAGATCTGTAGGATTGTCTCCTCTACACTCACATACTTGTTTTTCTAGAAACTGCCACCTACCCCATCCATATTTCTCATAGAAGTTCTCTCTGTCTCTCTCTCTCTCTCTCTCCCCCTCTCTCCCTCTCTCTCTCTCTCTCTCTGTCCCCCCGCCCACCCCCCCGCCTTTTTCTCTCTCTCTGTATATAGTACATGACCCACCAACCTAACTGGCACTCAATCCAAGGTGGGCTACTGACTCTTGACTCCTTTGCTTAGAATTTTTTGGACTTGACACTGAGCAATCTCCCTATGGTGACTGAAGCTGGAAGGTTCAATATTAGGGTTCTCCATAGATATGGGACCAATAGGGTGTGTGTGTGTGTGTGTGTGTAGAGAGAGAGAGAAGAGAGAAGACAGATAGATAGATAGATAGATAGATAGATAGATAGATAGATAGATAAAAAGGAATTTATTATGGGAATTGGCTAAGACTTGGGGTAGGGTGGAGGACTGTGGTAAGTTTTAGAGCCTAAAAGTTGGAGCTTGGAGTTCTGATGTCGAGGGGACAGAAGAAAATATACCCCAAATCCAGGACGGAGAGAGAGGAACTCCCCTTTTTGTTCTATTTGGGTTCCCAGCTGATTGGATGGTGCCTGCCCACACTGAGAGCAGATTTTCCCCTCTCAGTCCACTGACTCACTTGGCAGTCTCGTCTGGAAACAGCCTCCATAACATACTCAGAAATAATCATCTATTTATCTATTCTTTAGGTAATCCTTAATCCAGTCAAGTTTACATCTAAAGTCAACCACCACAACAGACAAGGATGAAGTTGGTGGATATGTTTCCGCTGACGTGGAGTGATCCAGTCTGCAAGGAAGGAGAAGGAAGCTGGCCACACACACAGCACAGGAGGAACGAGGGGAGGCTCCTCACACACCTCAGTAACTTGGCTCTAGTTATTCCTGAAGACCATTTGCATCCCCACTCTTTCCCACACTTGGTTTTTCAACATTTTCTTTTAGATTTTTGCGGCTCAAATCAATTCCCCTTTGAGATGAAGCTAATTGGGATTTGGTTCTGTCACTTGTAACCATAGCCCTAACCAAAAGAAGTGTTTGAACAGCTTTAGGGTGATTAAAATGAGTACAAAGGGGGAAGTTCACCAATAGCTCTGACATTTTGGTTTCTGTCACCTCATGTCTTTCTTAAACACATGAATTTTACCAGATACACTTTAAGGGTCAGTTTTATAGTTTTGTTTTGTTTTTGTTTGTTTGTTTGTTTTTGCAAACTTTTAATTGAATGACAACATACATACTAAAAAAAACTGCACAATTATAACTTTTCACAAAATACACAGACCTGTATAACCAACACCCAGATTAAGAATCAGAACAGGCTGAGCATGGTGGCTCACACCTATAATCACAGCATTTGGGAGGCCAAGGTGGGAGGATCACTTGAACCCACCCAGGAGTTCAAGATCAGCCTGGACAACATAGCAGGACCTCGTCTCTACTAAAAATAAAAATGAAAAATAGCAGGGCATGGTGGTGCGTGTCAGTAGTCCCAGCTACTCAGGAGGCTTAGGCAGGAGGATCGCTTGAGCCCAGGAAGTTGAGGCTTGGTCATGCCACTCCACTCCAGCCTGGGTAACAGAGCAAGACCTTGTCTCAAAACAAAACAAAGAAACCGTAAAGAATCAGAAGATATCTAGCAACCTCCCAGTCAGCGTCCCCTCACCTCAAGGTAGCCATGCTCCTGACTTCTGACATCATGAAACATTTTGCCTGTTTCTGAACTTTAAGGAATCATACAGGATGTTCTCTTTCATGTCTGGCTTCTTTCTTATTGGTAAGAGGCATCCATGTTGTTGCCTGGGGCTGTAGTCTATCCTTATTGCTGAGTAGTTATCCCCAGCTTTGTATTTAAATGTTATTTTTCTTAAAGTAGGCTAGAAATCAGTAATAGAAACATAGTAGAAGTAGCTATTTGTTCTCGTGATGATCTATTGATCCGAAAATATCTAAATCAGACAAGCTGCCTGGAACTTTGCAGAAGAGAGAAACTGCTCTTATTAAGTTGGAGGCTTCATTCAGATTCTTCTTACGCTGCTCAGCTCAAGTGAGGGCATGGGCTGCTTCCTCCTTATGGAGCAGGAAAAACAACAAATGACCCACCTCCTTCCCTTGCGCAGAACAGAGCTTCTGAAAGAAAAGCATGCTGCAGCTGTCCTTAAAAGTGACCCTTTCAAAGTACCTAATCAGACTGCATATTATTTATTTCAGCAAATAGCATTCAATGACTCTAAAGACAAATAATGCCTTACTGCAATTTGTACATAATTTTTGGAAAACAATACTATTCTAATTTTTACCAAGCAAGCAAACAGTAATTTATTCACAGCGCTGTTCTAGTAGACCTTTCTTCACTTGCCTCGAGATACAGATTCTGAATATAAATTCCATCAACACCTGTAGTTTTTCTTCTTTATCCTCCGTAAGAATTAGAATGCAAATCACGAACCCCAATTCAACTGGCTTAACAAATAAGGAAAATTTATTATTTTTCATCACAAGAAGTATGGGCTAACATTGACAAGAACCTGAGTTCTTTCTTTATCAGACTGACCTAAGGAGAGCCTGGTTGGATCCAATTAGACAGAGGCCATGCCAGGAATCATATCCAGAAATAACAGCTTCCAACAGCAAAATATACTGTGTCTTCTCTTTCTCTCTCTCTCTCTCTCTCTCTCTCTCTCTCTCTCTCTCTCTCTCCCCCATCTCTCTCTCTGAAGAAACCATCCTTAGAAACCTACCACTTCTTATCAGCCAGAATTACATCCAGGTCCATTGGAAAAATCAACCACTGGCAAAGGGAATGAGATTACCATACTTGGCATATAACAACAGCGTTTATCCCTAAAATGAGGAATACAGTCCCTTCACCTGAGTGACTTTCAAACAGAACAATGGCTCTCCTGGCAAGGGAGACAGGGAGAAAGATTACTGGACTAACAACTATCCAACCATTATCTTCCACAGTCTACCTCTTTGACTTCCCAGCTTCCATACATTGTTCAAAAAATGCTCATGCTTCCACAAAATGCACATAGTCATTCCAAGAGTGAAAAGAACCTAAAGTCTCATCAAGAAAAAAACAAGATAAATCCAATAAAACCTTTCATTCAGAGAAGTGACCGTCATCACTGATCCATAGCACATGTTATTTCCTGAAGGACATCAATAGCAAATACTAGTTCCATGATCCAGGAATCGAGTGAGTTTCTCTGTCAGCCCGGGGGACGTCCCTGGTTCCACTCCACTGGAGCCTCCCTTTCCCATTGTCTTCCACGGCCATTTCTGGGGTAAGGGTTGAAGAAGATATCCTCCTGGATGCTGCTGGATTTAACAACTCGCTTTCAGCAGATACAGATTCTATGGCCTCAGGACAATAGGATCTGAATGGTTCCAGACTTTTATCAGTTTGAAACTCACTTCTGGTCAGGTCCAGGCACTGCTAATGGCCAGTCATCTTGTCTGAATGAGGCCTGTGAGAGACACAATCGCTCCTCCTCCCCACATGTCTCTATGATCTTCCCACCTTCAAGCACAAAGTTTAATGGCCTCCACCTTGAGCCAACTGGTAACAAAAGCCACGTGGTGGAAGAGGGTGTGAAGCAGGGGAGGGGTGATATCACCTGTGATCCCTAGCCCTCCTAGGTGCACCTAAGCTCCTGTCTTACAAAGGATGTGTGGTGAGAGATACTAAGGGGAGGCATGGGGAATCAGATTTGCTTTTGTCCCAATTCTACCAGTCATACCTCCTGAGAAATTTCTTTTTTCTCTACCTTTTGGGAGGTGAGTAGGAGAAGGACATCAATTTTGTACAAAATTGGGATTTGCAAGCTTGAGAATCTCCAAATTATGGCTTTTAAATCGATTTAAATTCTAGGTTATGGGTAGGAAGAGTCTGTATTAGCAAAATTTGACTGTCTTCCCTTTCTGCATCCAGGCATGTCACTTTTCACCTAAACTTGCCTCTTAGACTATCCCTTTCTCAAAAACTTCAAGGAACAACGAGCATGTGCCAATATCCCTGGATTTTCCTACCAATACCTCTAACCCTACAGTGTCCATAGGCACATGATCAGAGTCCTGAAGTCCAACTTGTGACAAAATGACCAAAACCTACAGACTCAGAAATTTTGAAATATGGCTTTTACTGTTGTAAAATACGTAAGAGCTACATTTAGAAATGAAGGAGTTGACCACCAGCTGAAGTCAGGAACTATCACACCCAGTTTCACATTTTCTCTATCATATACATGTGTAAACTCCAGTTTCCCTCTGCCTACACCACCTTTCCAGAAATGGTTTTAGGATCTACAGGGAAGGGAGGCTCTTTTCCTTGTAAGTAAACACACTTTTAAAAAGATATTTGAATGCATATTTTGAAAACAAGATGAATGACAGCAAACAATATAAAATATAAATCTGAAAATAGATCAGGATATACTGCTTACACAGGGGGAGGATCATATCATTTTGATAAGAAGAACTAAAGGTAATATAGCATTGAAAATGTGTTTGTCTGGCTGGGCATGGTGGCTCATGCCTGTAATCCTAGCACTTTGGGAGGCCAAGGTGGATCACCTGAGGTCAGGGGTTCTAGACCAGCCTAGCCAACATGGAAAAACCCTGTCTCTACTAAAAATACAAAAATTAGCCGGGTGTGGTGGCACATGTTTGTAATCCCAGTTACTCAGGAGGCTGAGGCAGGAGAATCACTTGAACCTGGGAGGCAGAGGTTGCAGTAAGCTGAGATCATGCCACTGCACTCCAGCCTGGGTGACAGAGTGAGACTCCATCTCCAAAAAAAAAAAGAGAGAGAGAAAGAGAGAATGTCTTTGTTCATTGAGATTTTTAACTTTTAGAAAAGATAATATGAAGTTCTGTTCATTAGGGACAGTGCCAGTTAAATTTTGGTTTGTTTTAAGGCAGAAGCTCGTCTTCAGTGTTCCATTAATAGCCAACTGATTTTCCTCGATGACACTGGGAGGAAATATGAGGGCGGGTTCACCATTGATCCTTCTGATCTCTGCACTCTTTTTTTTTTTTTTTTTCTGCACTCTTATTCAGATTCTAATCTGGTAACATGCTGCACAAACACTAGCACTAACACCAGCATCTGGGGCTTCACTATGTGGTTCTGATGGTATGATTCTCACCATGCATAGGTTTGATGATATCTGAGCCATATCAACTTCCCTTCCAGAAAGGAGTACTCCCACTTAGTTTCGAGTTGAACGTTAATCAATTCCCTTTATACAAGTTCAGCATAGTTGAACAAAACAGAACCATGTTCCAAAACCAAGGCTGATGCAATACATCATGTTCACCAATTTATCCCTGTGGTTAGTACATTCCTGACAAACGGCCAGTGCTCAATAACTACTTACTGCCTAGATGAATACATGAAAAAGACATGGCCACTGAGCAGCTCAGACAGCCTTGGCTTGGAATATTGTGCTGGTCACATTAAGTTATTTGCAGTTTACTAACAACAAAGACATGGGGAAACCAGATTTCTGTAATATTCAAATAGTTTATAGTTTCATTAGACTTTGAGTCTTGCTTGTCAAATAGCATTTATTAATATCCACTTTCTCCCAGGCAGAGCTCTAGGCACAAGGCAGAAAGTTAAAAATTCCAGAACAAATTTCTTTTTTTCTTTTCTTCCTCCACTACATTTTTCTTTCTCCACTACAGATACCTGATTCTAAGCCAGGTGTCTTTGAGATCCAGCCCCAAAACACTGCAATGATCGACACTGATGAAGCTCCTTAAAAGCTGCCTTTCCTTTCTCCTTCCTTCAATCTCAGAAGTAACTGCTGCCTTCCAATTCCTATAACATTGTTCTTAGCACTCATATAGTCACTATTATTGCAAGTTGCACACACGGACATAGACTTACTAAAAAACACATGGCTCTCTGTCTTGCTGTGCCTCATCATGACTTTGTTGGAGGCGAACACCCATTTATAAATAACACACATTTGTCAAATCAATGAATAAACAGCAGAGATGCATTTTTTTCTTCTCTTTAACTGAGAATTTAAAGATAAAAAATGAAAACTGGATAAAGTTCCTTTCTTCAGTACTGGACAAAGAAGAGAGAAGACAGGGAAGATCTACTATTTAGCTAGAAAATCAGCAAAGTGGAAAAGTCTTATCTCTGGACTCAGTTATCTGGGAGAATGCACATAGTAAGTGAAATTCTTTGATATGCTTCTCATTGAGATAGGTCAACTATATGTTTTCCCCTTGACTCCTGGCCTATCTTTTGACTCAGTTGTAACCAATAGAATGCAATGGAAGTGATGTGGCATAACTTCTGAGGCTGTCAGCAAAGGCCATGCTGCTTCTACCGATTCTCTTGGGGTGCTCATTCTAGGAGAGCCTACCCCTGCCACCATGTAAGAACTTGGACTATCCTGGGACCATGGGATTGCTGTGCTGGATGTGCCATGTGTTTATGGGCCTCTGGTCAACAGCCCCAGCTGAGCCAGTCAGTAGCCAGTGTTGGGCACAGTGGCTCACGCTGTGGTATCAACACTCTGGGAGGCTGCCATAGTGGGTATTGCTTGAGGTCAAGAGTTTAAGACTGACCTGGTCAACGTGACAGGACCCCATCTCTACAAAAAATTAAAGTTAAAACAACAACAACAACAACAAGAAAAAAAACAGCCAGTGTCAACTACCAGCCATGTGCCTGAGCCACCTTGGACATCCGGCTCAGTCAAACTTTCAGATGACTGTAGCCCCAGCCAATGTCTGACTGCAACCACATGAGAGACAGTGAGAACTGCCAAACTGTTTCTAAACCTGACTCTCAAAATACAATTGTTTTAAGCTGCTAAATAACGGGGAAATTCACTACACATTAATAATAACTGGACCAATTGCCTCTTGGTATTACCACTGTAGAAAACCCCTGAATTTTTCTTCTCTACTCTTGAATGGGGCTGTTGAGCCCTTTGTCAATTTTCAGACCAAGCAAATACAAAGACACACAAGCATATGACCATTCATCAGTGAGTATCTTACTCCACAAATGAAAACAGGCTGGGCATAGTGGCTCACACCTGTAATCCCAGCACTTTGGGAGGCCAAGGCAG